>NC_133390.1:17888582-22888582 GCF_047511655.1 Castor canadensis | reverse complement strand
CAAATGCATCTAGAAATTTAACCATTTCTTCTATTTTTTCCAGTTTTTGTTTGGGCAGATGATAGAAAATACCAGAGATGCTATGACTGATGAATTAATCCCAATCTTCCAAGGCAGTGACTACTCTTAGGAATATATTCTAATAAAAAAATAGAAACCATGTGTCAAGACAGTCTCGTGGTCTCTTAAGAAACTGATCATTTATGGCGACTAAGCCTAATATAAAAAGAGAGAAAAATGTTATTAATATTAAAAAAAAATCTCCAGTTCCATGATATCAAGATTTCATGAACCTCAGGTTTTCATACTTTTGATAAATATCAGTCATATTTATGATAGCTGTCATCAGTTACTTCTACCCCTGAGTGTAATGTACTTGACATTACTACTAATTTCTGGAAGGTGAATATATTGTGACCCAGACCATACTGAAAGCAGTCGTATTATAAATTATTGTCACACTCAATTACTCAACTTCTAAATTAATATTTTAAATTAATTAATTAATTTAATGTTTAAGTTACCATATAAACCAGGAATTCTACTTCTTGAGTAGGAGGCCAAAAGCAGAAAAACAAATAGATATTTTCTTATCCAAATACATTACAGAATTATTCACAATAGCCAACATGCAAAAAAGCAACCTAAATATGCATCAGTACATAAATGTGTAAACAAAATATGCTATATATACATACATTATTATTCGGACTGAAAATAAAATTGAAGGAAATTTCAATAATATCATGACACTTTACCAAGTGACATTAAGTCTATCACAAACTGACTAATATTGTATGATTCCATTCATGTAAATTACTTTAAAATGTCAAATTATTTGAGAAAGAATGTGGCATGGATATCATTGGAAATAGGTATAGAGGGGTCAGGAAATGGAGAGTTATTGTTAATGGGTAAAGAACTTCATTTTTGGAAAATAAATTCAGAAGAGGGATTCAGGCTATGGTTGCATGACAATGTGAATGTACTTAACAGCCTTGAACTTTACACTTACAATGGTGAAAATAAATTTTGTTTTATATATATATAAATATATTTCACCACAAAATTAATTTTAAAATACTTTTTGCGTGCTATGATAAGTAAAATTTCTGAGACATTAATTTCATGTGAAGGTACACACATGACTGATATTAAATCACATGTTTAAACCTTGTTGCACCCTGTGCATTGGTTTCCTTATTAGTGTTTTCACCAATAAAACCTTTCAATAGGTAAAGTCCTTTTGTAAGCTGAAATTTCACTGCTGTTTTACAAAGCACAGCTTTCTAAGAAGGTAAAATATAGCATGACCATCTGATGCATATGTTTATTTTTCATCAGCATAATAAAATAATCAGCATATTAAATATTTTTGCAAAGTTATTTTTTAACATACTTTGAAGTATAAGTGTAAATGTTTCTTATTGAAGGATAAATGAAATAAATATACTCGTTAGAAGTTTTCTCATGCTTTACCCTGCATACAAATTTTAACTCAAAACATGCATGCATTTCTGTGACAAGACCTGGGTTTCAATCATTGTGAAACCAATATGGTCAGGTACAACTCCAAGTAGGACTTTTTAAGACAAATATACAATCTAGGTAATTGCAAGAAGACTAGTTTTATCAGAACAAAACTAAACTCAGAATTTGTCAAATCAATTGTGAATAAAAGTAGTTAATGGCATTTAGTTTTGTTTGTTTCTACCTCCTAAAAGCTTTGAAATACGAAAGTTATTTGACAGTACAAAATATTGAACGTCCAAAACTATACTATAACTTTATAAACATTATTTATGTGTCTCTAAGCATTTACGTATAAGCATATGTGTGTGACACACACACATACATACTTTCTTAAATGTATCTTCAATTCTAGTGACTAACATTAAAGAAATACAAACAATTCTGAGTAAAGTAGCTGTTTCTATTTCCTTTCTTCAGGGATGAATTTTATAAGATTCTAATTCAAAAAATGTTGCCAAGCTTTTTGTAATTTGGATGTTTTTCACCTATATCCTATTTATCTACCTGAAGAAAATACAAATAAGTCAAAAAAGCTCAAATGATAAAGATTTTGCCTTCCAAGCACATTGCCCTGAGTTCCAATCCTATTATAGCAAAAACAAACAGAAAACAGAGATCAATCTTTTAAAGAAATAATCTGGTTAGCTTCAAATTTAACCGAATTATGATATTTTTCACATTTTTCTGAATACCCATTTTGCTTAAAGACTGGAGATTAAAAATTGAGTAGAATTTTCTACCTAGGGAATGACTTCTTCACTCTAACCATCATTTCCACGCAAGGCTTGTAAAGTCTAAGCAGTGCTAAATACCGGAATCATAACCGAATGCGCTATGTGCTATTTAAGTGTTGTAGATACATAGAAAAAATCTATTTCGGGATGATAACAGGGGAGAAGTATTACAGCTTTCCTTTTGGGAATATTAAAGAACAAAAAATGAGAAAAGGGCAATGGTATGCACTAAAGAACCAAATTCAACAAGAGTAGAATGAAGGTTTGGCTATTTCTGTTTCCTGCTTTCATCAACCAATGTTTCACTGAGTATAATTAATAGCATCATTTAAAATTACTGGAAGACCGAATAAGGAGATGTTATAAGTAGAAACATTTTGAATTAAAGGCATATAAAAGAAAATGAAATGAAATGTGAAGCAAAGGTAATTAAAGTGTTGGACAGTTTGCCCATGTCAAGAACTTCAGTACACTATTATGCTTAGTGTTCAGAGTCCTGTTCCATTTTGTACATTATTATTCCCCTTTCAAACCAAAAACAACAAAAGATTTAAAAGAGTAAGTAATTTAGGAAAGATAATTTGTAATATCAACATGATATGTTTGCTTTATTCATTGTCTCGTCTCATCGCTCATCTGGATAAAAGAAGTAAGAAAATGTAATGTTTGTGTTTGATGCTGTAGAGTTTTGTAGTGTTGGCTGTAAAACTCAATTCAGCTTGCACAAGGTATAGAGAAAAAATATGTGAGAAACTAAGATTTGTGAATACTGGTCAAAGGTCTTGTTTTTGTTGAGTTTTTGGTCTTGCTAAATTGTAGCTGAGCAAGCACTAATGTATGGGAGTTCAATTGGGGTTAAAAAGGACCATCGGAGGAGCATAAAGGTGTAAATCCTATGAGAATCTGTACAACTAGTGACTTGTATTCATACAGTTAATGGAAAACAGAACTTCTGTAGAAATTTTTTGGAAGTACAAATAGGTCACACTTAAATTGTGAAGTTACTGAAATCAATGTTACTACCAGGCTCCTGCCATGTGTCTGTAGGCCATGTTGATGACCTTCCTGGCCAAGCATCCCTATTATGCATGAGTGTTGTGTCAGATTGTGAGCACTCTGTTGATGAAGGCGTAAAATAAAGCTAGTTTCTCTCCATTTTCACTGAATTATTAGAGAGATCAAATGGTTGCAAAATATGATGGAAAAAATAAATCTAGTATTAAATCAGTGATTTAAATCTAAAAGGTTTGGAAACAATAGAGGAGAATCAAGGTCACAGCTGGGATATAAGGAATGGTAGACACAGAAACTTGGTGAAGAATGGCCCTCTCAAAGAAGTATAGTCAGGAGTGGACTCCACCTTTTAGCACCTCAGTTCTTATACAGAAAGCTAGCACATCCTTCCCTAGCAGTCTGCATCTGGTGGCTCTTTGAGTATGGCATTAAAGAACTGGAAAATTCAGATCAGGGTGGGCACTCTGACAATCTTTATCTCAGAGCTTTTGATGGAACTGGCCAGGGATTTGTCATGTCTGTAAGCACAATTTAATTCCTTCCATTAAAGATCTTTTATGTTAGATTCAACTTACAAAATGGAGGCTTTCAGATTGAAGAAAGTGTTTCTAAAAAGAAAAAGAAAGAAAAAAATGAAGGTAGTACTTTTTTTATAAGATAATATGCACAATTTTCAGACACTAAGAAAAGAAGGTAAGTTGGAGGAAAATGATCTTAGCTCCATCAATTTAGGAACATCTGAGAAAAATCATCAGTCTTCTTCAATGTACAAAACATTGAAACTTTAAAGAGAAGACTAGAATTGCATCTATAACATATCATTTGTTCAATGTTGTGAACTTGGATGAGTTACCTATGATCACCTAACTCCAATTTGTTCTTTGGCAAAATGATCCATTGCTTAGATGATCAGTGCATGTTTGCCCATCCCTTCTTCCCATTCCAGTGAATCATTTGTATTGTACCTTCTCTGCTTTGAAAGTCTTTGTTGGTTACAATAGACAGTGTTAGTAACTGGAAGACTAGGATAAGTAACAAATGACTGAGATGAAGAATATATAATGTACAACTTATTAAGAAAATAGCATTACTATTGCTGTTGTTATTTAAGACAAAGCTACTCACCAAATTCCTCAGGTTAACAGAAAATAACTGACATTTTGCCGAAGGACTTAGTGTATAATGAAATTTAAGCTACTGGAATAGAACAGAGCTTATTTAGAAGGCCTCAGTAAATATTCTTTCCTTCAATACAAAACTTTTGAAAATTGCACAAAGATTATTTTTTAAGGTGCTCATTAAGGTGTTCACAAGATGATGACATGTTCAAGCTTCATGAATAAACCCAAAAGCTCCCTTTACGCTTCCTATGTAAGGTTGAGTGTTTCTTTCAAGACCCTGATAGCAAAATTCAATTTGTCATCTTTTCATGTATGTTTCTCTATGCTAAACTCTGAAAACTCCACAG
This sequence comes from Castor canadensis, assembly GCF_047511655.1. Lineage (NCBI taxonomy): Eukaryota > Metazoa > Chordata > Mammalia > Rodentia > Castoridae > Castor > Castor canadensis. Next base: position 22,883,833 of record NC_133390.1, on the reverse strand, counting down.
CAATGACTAGTTGGTTAAGAGCACATTAAGTTGTAGTACAACTAACATAAGGACCTCCTATGGGTCCTTCATTTCCTTAGATGGAGAGGGAGATGGTGGCTATTTTCTTTTTTTACTCTAAAAAAGACATACAAAGTTTTGTAAATTATAAAACTATAAAACGGACCAAAATAATAAAACTATAAACACAATAATTATAGCTTAAACTAGTAAGGGCTGAGGGTCATTACATATATGTGCATATTATATCTGTTTAATTTCCTGACACTGATCTCACAAAATCCTCTGAAACTCTAATACACCATCTTTGCAATGGCTTTAGTAATCCCCACCTTACAAAGTGGATTTGTGGAATAAGTGTGTCAAGTCCTCTTGTGTTCCCTGATAGGGAATTTGTACAATGAAGCACTCATTCTTCTTTCCATTCAAAACAAGCAAACAAAAAAGAAGTTTCATCTTGTGGTAAGTTTTCTCATAATCACAAAAGATTTTGTAGCTACCAAAACATCTTTATTAATATCATGTGGATTCCAGCTCATTATTGTCTAAAGAGTTTATTCTGGCACTCAGAATCTGAGCCAATGTATTATTATTACGATAGTTGTCAAATCATAAAATCTGGAAGATGGACTTCTTTCACACAATAGATGGTAAGAAAAGTATTTCTATCAATGGAATATTTCACAAGTAATACACATTCTTAAGTCTCTACTATCAAAATAATTAGCAAGTTTGCCACCAGGAATTTAGACTGTAAGTTGAAAATGTCTTCAAGATGACTTATCTTTTTTGCTCTGCACTCTGCTTATCCTCCATCAATTTCATTATCTCAATAATTATAATAATAACACTTCATTCAAATTTGTGAGAATTAAATGAGAAAGTGAGTATAAGGATGTTTTGTTTGTTTTTCAGTTTTGTTTCTGTTGCTTGGTGCTCTGGGGTTTGAACTAAAGCCTTGAACTTGTAAAGCAGGTGTTCTACTACATGAGCCACACCTGCAGTCCAGAGTTCAAGGTCTTGTGTAAAGTGGTAATAGTATAATACATTTTTCTTATATATTTATTTTCTTATATGTCATTGCTACTAGGAAGTCTATTAAATTACATGTAATCTAAATACCAGCACAAGGAAAAGGAATTGAATAATAGTAACTGAATATTTTATTTCAAAAACAATATAGATTTTTATTAGTTTTTTCTTTTAGGCACTTTCATGGTATTTTCTTCTTTCATCCATGCATCATTGCAGTTTATCTCACAGTGCATACAACTCAGCCTAAAACCCAGAATACATCTCTCAGTTTGATGGAAATAGTCTGTGAAAGGAAGGATTAATGATCCAACAACAGTGATAGTGTAATAAAATTTCTGCATAAGCCATGACTTGAAGCTTAATAAAAGGTTTAGAGTACTCTCTTTTTTCTTATATTGTTCAAAATGTCTTGGGAATTGTGGATCATAAAAGAGAAATTAAATATACTAGTATATCATAAAATACATAGAAATTTTATGATTTTGTCATACAAAATTGGGGTTGGTAATTATTTCTTAAATTAGCAAATCCTTTAACAAAGAGTATCATAAAAGTTTTTCTAACAATTTATCTATGCATCCATCTATCTATCTATCTATCTTTCTATCTATTGACATTAACTCATTCACTAAAATTTCTGAGAAGCTTCAAGGCAATAAAACCTATTTTAATAAATTAGACCAGTATTACAGGATTGAAATGTTAAACTTTAAAGACAAATATTAAATAACCAAAAAGCGTGGATTTCTTTAAAATATAGATATGCAGTGAACCTAACTTCTATTACTTTTACAGTTGCTATATCTAAATTGAAAATATAGCATATTCCGTGCAATGAGTCGCCTTTTTTCAAATTTATTTTAATTTTAATAGTATAAGTAAACCATTTCAAAGGTATTTTAAATAGTTAATTGAACTATTCATTTAAATTAAATCAGTAGTTCAGACAATAAGCATCAGCATCATGACAATGAAACATGTTGATTAATTCTCATAATTGTTTGAGATCAGCTGTATTGAGGTGCTGTTACAGCATGTAGACATTAACATGTGCAAGATATACATCAGGTATTTAATAATATAGTTATTTTTCCACAGAAAAAGTAATCTTCTCTCTTACATGAGATGTGACTCTCCATTGTTTTATTTTTACCCATAATTTGTTAGTTCATAGTTCTAACAGTTCTTTTGTTTTAGAAGAGTAAATAATACTTTCAAAAAGAAAAGAAATAGTGAATCCACCTTCCTTGAAAGTTTTCTTCTTTCAGGAAAAAAAATGTCTATAGTATAGTACCAATAAGGATTCTACCTAATAGACATTATTACACTAATATTATACATGGAAAATTGAAGGTTTATTTGCTTAATGATTCCCTGAAATAATTTTCATAAGTATTAGTCCTGTATGGTAAGTGGGATATCTGTAATAGTTTCATTATTGCAAAAACTGGGCACAAATTTCCACCCTTCTCTGTTCAGTTTTCTTTGAACTTTAATATTCCTTTTATCAGTATTAACTATCAAAAACAAAAACTGAAACACAGGCTTGAAATACGCTGAGTTATATTAGCTTGGTCCAGCTTAAAATAGTGTCTTTATTCATACAAAATACATTGCTTTCTTTCCAAAAATAGCTATAACATTTTCAAGGATAGTACACAATTTTAATTTCATCTGAAACAGCATATTCAACAGATTTTTGACAATTGCAATGTATAAGTTCAAAAATAAAATTATAGATAATACCTATCATTAACATCAATATTAGTAAAAAATGAAAACAAATATATTTTCAAATTATGAGGGTATATTATTTGTAGCGTGCAAATGAACTGCCTTAAAAGATGGTGTAGTTTAAAATACAGCCAACTTTTCACTTACTTCATGCATATGAACTAAATTAAATGCTTTCCCTCCCACCCATATGGTGCTCTTTCTATACAGGTGCAGTTCATAAAAAGTGCTATGGAAAACCCCAGCTGCAAAAGGAAAATGGGACTTTCATTTATTTTCTATTGTTTTTAGTTTTTTAAAAAGATAAGCTTAAAAGGCAAATGAAAGCAGAAAAATATCATTGGCTAGATCCACAATTAAGAAATGGAAGTTAGAACAGGCTAGAAATGAAAAGGAAAAATACAGAAACATCTTTGTCAAACATGTATTCAAAATGGGGAAAATTCATATTAGTTGTGAGCTTCTTAAAATATATAATTCTTCAAAAGAAATGTCCTTCCAAGGAAGCATACAGAAGACACCAAATACTATCCAAAAATCTCATATAAATGAGTTTGTTGAGAAAATCCTTCTGCTGAATTTTATTCTGAGATGTTTAAAAATCTGAAAGGAAGGTAGGGAATTTTTATACTTCACATATAGATCAAATAATATTTAATTATAGTTATGCATAAATCTCAGATATATTAAGCTTTAAGATAGATAGGTTTAAAAAAATATTTTCCATAAATTAAGTCTTCTTAAGATGCATTTCTGTCCAGAATATTCTGTTCTACTCTAGATTCTGATAGATTTACAAGTCTTAAAGCTATGAACCAATTCATGGCTGGAAGGGCAAATCATAAGTATGTGTACATACACAATAGACACAGATAATGATGTGCTTGATAATGCATGCAGGATACCCACAAACACCATACCAATCAGAATTATTTTTTACATAAAACATTTTTTAAACTCTAAGTATATAATTATTTCTCTCTGTCTCTCACTCTTTATTTCTCCCTTGCTTCCCCCCATCACTTGAAATCATGTAGGTAACATAAATTATCCAGAGTGATTTTAATTAATAAAAATACTTAGACCTGTAGTCTTAGAGAACTTTATTTACCTGGAGGTACTGCATCAGCTCATACATAATGCAATTTTTATGAAAAGAATAAGATAAAAAAATTCATATTCTCCCCACTTTTACTGTAACAGTGTATAATATGGATTGGAAAAATTGTAAAAAGAAAAATGAACTTTCATATTTATTTTCTTCAATTTCATATGTAATTTTTTAAACTAAAATTGATGTCTGGTATCATGTGGCATATGTTATCAATAAATTTACCTCTAGAAAATTGTAATTGTATCCAAATTGTTCATATTTTAAAGAGTCATATATTCTTTCCAACATCCAAAATCCTTACCTCAAATAATAGACAATATTAGAAATATATAAATTATGTATACTAAACATGGTTCAAAAGAAAAATCTCAGTACTTTCAACTACATCTCAGTAACAAGCAGAAACTAAAACCATATACAGGTGACAACAGCAGAAATGGCTAACTAGATGCTGTCATGATTACCTACACAGAGCAGGATGAAAACAATGAAAAAATGACTGCTAATCCACTGGAGAGTTTGGGGCAGAATGCCAAAGTATTGTGGAAATGTGTGGAAATGGTGATGCACAAAGACACACAATGTACCTATAAGGAAAGGCACAAAGCACAGAGCATCTACTGTTTTATTTCTCCATTCAAAATTACTTGGTTCACTTGGCAAAAGGTAAGCAGATAGAACCTACAAGTTCCAGTAACACCTTAGCTGCTTCTGGTATTTGCTGCTGGAGAAGCCCACAGTCCTCGTGGGTACTAAGCCTAGTTTTAGTTGCTGCTTAAGAGTTCATACTGCTGCATTGCCACAGAGACAGAGCACAGACCACACTGTGAGCTCCACTCAGGCTGTTCATACACAGTGAAATCTTGAAATGCTACCCACCCCAGGGTTTGTGAAGCCATCAAATGGTTTTTCCCAACAGTTCAACCTGTCTGGCCTTGAGAAACAGCTGGGTGGCTCAACCCACCCTCCTATAACCCTGGAAAGTACACTCACAACTCAACTTAATCTCTGTGAAACACCCGAGTACCCTGTTCTGAGTAACTTGGCACACTGGGTCACAATGGAGGCAGGTGAACATTACCAGCCATCTAACTTTGGGCTTGGGAAGTGGTTAAACAGTTCATCCTGAGCAGCTTGAAGTCTTCATGGATGTACTCCTGCTGCTTTCAGAAATGAACACATTCTCCATTAATGCCCATTGAGGCCCACCAATGTGTACCAGCACTCACCTGACCCTAAAAAAAGATACTTCATTTCTAATACCAGGCATGCTGTACTTCACTTGCTTTTGCCACCAGAGCAACACTCCTACACTGTTCTCAGAAACTAAGTGCCTTACCTCCACTAGCACAACATATTTGCCACATATAAATAGGTACACCAGAGTAAGCCCTGTTCTTATATGACCTTCAGAAATTGACAGGATCCCTACAACCTAGCTGGCAGCACTGCACCAAAGGCACTGGCAAAATAGTCTCATGAAGATAAGAACTGCATTCCAGTTGGCAGTGTTTTCCTACAAATACCTAAAGCCCAGAACAATGAGATACCTACATCATTAACTTTTATTTTAGCAGAAGAAACTCCATGAATATTATACTTTTACTCACCCAGTGAAAAAGACAGTATCACCTATTCAATAGACACCTTAGGGTACATCTCCAGAAGAAAATTTTTTAGTACAAAAGAAAATTAGTGTAAACATTATGGAGAAGTGTATACATTATGAAGGTGCCTCAAAAAGCAAAACATAGAATTGCTATATGTTCCAGCTATTCTACACTGAGTATATATTCAAAAGAAATGAAATATATAAAAAAAATCTGCACTTTGAAATCTATCATAGCACTATTCACAGTGGCCAAGATATGGAATGAACTGAAGTAATCACCAAAAGATGGATGACTAGAGAAAATGTGATGCATATACATACAATGGAATATGAGAATCCCTGTCACTTGCAGAAACACTTACGGAATTAAAAGGATGGTTTATTAGGTGAAAAAAAAGTCACAGAAAGACAAATATCAAATGTTCACAATGTGGAAGCTAAAATTTTATTTTATAGAAGTGGAGAGTAGAATAGTGGTCAGTAGAGGTTATGCTGATAGAGGAGAAGGGTGAGAGAGAGGTACTAAAATACACTTACATAAGAGGAATATTTGTCAATGTTCTACAGAACACTAGGGTGATTATGGTTCACAACAATTATATATTTTATAAAGAATTGAAGACAGGGTTCTGGGTAGAGACATGGACCCATTTAAAGAGGAAGAAACGTTAAATATAAGGATTTCACATTTTATACATGCATTAAATTACCACACTTTACTGAATAAGTACGTACGATAACTATAAATCAATTTTTAGTAGATCTAAGCTAACAGAAAGAATGCTCTATTTCACTGAATTGCACTAAGCATGCAGAAAGAAGTTTGAGATTGGAAATTTGCTGTCCTGGTTATCTATAACTGTATAGCTAATCACATTAAGATTCTTTAGTGGCTTAAAATAACGAGTTACTTTGATCCCAGATCTGCAATACCAGCAAGGCTTGAGTGGAAAGGCTGCCTTACACTCTGGTGCCAGCTGATATTGCTAACTGAGGGTGAAGAATCCACTTCCAGGATATTCCACTGATACTGCCTCAAGATGCCAAAGCTGCCATCCATGTATCTCAGCACCTTTCCTAATGAGCATTTCCTCAGTGTTGCTTGGGTTCTTCCCAGGATTCATCTGAGTTGAAAGAGAAATTTTTCAAAATGTTAGGACATAGGAACTGCCACTAACCTGTGGTCTAAACCCAGAAACTGTCATAAACTTATTTCAGATCTACGTTTTCAGTCAAATAGTAACAGAAAACTCACATATTGAAAAAGAGACATCAACTCTATCTCTTGGTATAAAAGTGTTAAAGAATTTGTGGCCAGCATTAGTTTCCCACAATTATTGATAAAATTAATAAAAGCATATGAATACAGGAAAATCATTGAAATAGATTTGAAGCATCCGTTTTATTCATTCCTCAAACTATGTTCTTAGAGTAGTTTCATGTGAATATTGTATATCATTTTTTAAATGTCTGCAAAAAATATATGTATCTGTGAGAATAATTGACTTTGAATAAATTTGGTAATTTTGAATACCATAAAACACATTTTATATATAACATATATCAATGTAAGGCCCTGTCTTCTCTACAAATCCCTCACTGTTTTGTACATAAACTTCATTTCAAAATAGTTAACAAAGGTATGATTGATCTAAGTTAGAGATAATTTACTCAATATTTAAATAATTTTTATGCATTTATGGTTTTTAACATTCACAGTTGTAAAATTTACCCTTATTTAATAATGTTAAAATGTACAACTATTATAATTGTCTTTAATTTTAATTAAATTAATTTATCAAGGTTGGCAAATAATTTTCCATTTTAATTTAATGTAACATTAAAAATTAAATTTAAAATATTCTTACTATATAGTGCTCATCTGAAAATACACAAACACAACCATATCATTGCTTCAAAAATTTACCTTTGAGCTCATGGAACATGGTGGGTTGCTGGCAAGCACCAAACCCTGAGTCTCCATGAATATGAAGGAAAACCATAGATTCATCATTGTAAGGATAGGTGGGCAAGTTAATACACCAAAAGAGAGGATATGAATATAAAGATAGACACTAACGAAGCCTCTAAAAGTGGAAATCTACCACAGGTGCATGTGCACAGACCTGGACATGTTCCATTCTGTACCCCTGCCTGAGTTTTGTGGTTTTGTTTATTTTTCTGTCCAGATCTGAATTGGTTTGTACAGGACGCACCCACAAGGGTCAACCTTCAGGCAAAATAATGGCACAAAGGGCTAAGAGCAGATCAGCAAACCTTGCCTGGGCCACTGAACAGAATCTGATTGCTAACTGAGATTCTTACCTAGACCAGATACACCAGCCATCAAACCAATCAGGTACTTTACCTGGTTTTTATTCTGAAGGGTACCTCATAGGCCAGTTCAGTGCATGGAAACAAATTTGTCTGATTCCTGAGAAATCTTGTGGCTAAGCAGGCTGATTCTAACCATGTCATGCCTGGAATGGCCATGTCTAACTCCAACAGCTTCCCTAATTCAGTATTCCCCCATCCCCACTTTATACCTGGGCAATCTCTGGCCCTTAGGGCACACCTGAGCAAACACAATAGGAGAACTTTAGATAAAAACTTAAGCACCAGAAAATGGAGGGAGCCTCCAGTGTACTGATAGAAGAGAGAAGATATCAATTCTCCTGAACAAGAAAAAAATATGGACTAAAAAAAAAGTTTTAATTTGTTCATACCACTTCCATTGTCAATTTTTCCACCTTACTGTTTCATTGTATTTCTTTTTCTTTAATTTTTCCTTTTTCCTTCCCAGTGTCTGAAGTCAAGTTAGATATAGTAGACAAAACAGAAGAATATATTGAAAAAATGAAGAAATACAAATGGAATATGCAAGATCTCTGACTACACTAGAAAATACAACCTAAGAAAATATTGAGGAGAAGATGTGAAAGTTGAAGGTATAGGGAAAATATTCAACAAAATCATAGGTGAAAACTTCCCAAATCTTCAGTAAGAGATGACCATCAAGGTACAGGGCCTCTAAAAAACCAAACAGACATGACAAAAACAGAACGTCACCATGGCATCTTATAGTTAAAACATTAAGTACAGAAAATATGAAAATAATATTGAAAGCCATAAGAGAGTTAAGTCACCTATAAGGGCAAACCAATCATAGTAATAATAGATTTCTTGATAGAAACCTTCAAAGAAGGAGGGACATGCTGAAAGAAAATAATTTCAAATTTCAATTACTCTATCCAGCAAAGTTATCATTCATAATTGAAGGGGAAATACAAATCATCCATGATAAGCAGACACTAAAGTAATTTATGACTACTATATCAATCAGTACTCCAGAAGATACTCAAAGGAATTCTACACACAGATTTTGAAGACTAAACATAGCCATTAAATTATAAGAATAAATAAATCTCAGACTGTCAGAGTAGCTCAAGTGGTAGAGCACCTGCCTAGCAAGTACATGGTCATGAGTTCAAACCCGAATACCACCAGAAAAAAAAGAATAAATAAATAACACTAAATTAATACATAAATGTTAAAAAATCCAATGCAACAAAATGGAAAGAATTACCACATACCTTTCAATATTAGCAGTGAATGTTAATGTTCTTAATTCACCAATCAAAAAATGTAGATTGGCAAGCTGGATTAAAAACCAAGACCCAATCATGTGTTTCTACAAGAAATGTATCTCACAGATAAAAACAAACATTGGCATAAAGTGAAAGGTTAGAAAAAGACTTTCTAAAAAAATGGGCTCTCCAAAACAGGCAGGAGTAGGTATACTTATTTCTGATAATGTAGATTTCAAGCCTAAATTAGTCAAAAAAGACAAAGAAATTCACTCCATACTAATAAAAGAAACATTGTATCAAAAGGAAATAACAATTAACTTATATGTACCTAATATCAATACTTTAAACTATACCTCAAGTTCCAAAAATGAAGAACAAGCTAAACACAATCAGCATAAGGAGAGAAATAGTAAAAATAAGGGCCAAAAATCAATGAAATAGAAAACAAAAAAGCTATACAAAGAATCAATGAAGAAAAAACCTGATTCTTTGAAAAAATGAATAAGATTGTTAAAACTTCATCCAATCTGACTAGAAGGAGGGAAAAGATGCAAATCAATACACAAGAGGCCACGAATAGCCAAGGCAATACTCAATCAAAAGAACAATGCAGGAGGTATCACAATATCTGACTTCAAACTATATTACAAAGCCATAACAATAAAAACAGCATGGTACTGGCACAAAAACAGACATGAAGACCAGTGGAACAGAATAGAGGACCCAGATATGAAGCCACACAACTACAACCAACTTGTCTTTGACAAAAGAGCTAAAAATATATGATGGAGAAATAGCAGCCTCTTCAACAAAAACTGCTGGGAAAACTGGTTAGCAGTCTGCAAAAAACTGAAACTAGATCCATGTATATCACCCTATACCAAGATTAACTCAAAATGCATCAAGGATCTTAATATCAGACCCCAAACTCTTAAGTTGATACAGGAAAGAGTAGGAAATACTCTGGAGTTAGTAGGTATAGGTAAGAACTTTCTCAATGAAACCCCAGCAGCACAGCAACTAAGAGATAGCATAGATAAATGGGACCTCATAAAGCTAAAAAGCTTCTGTTTATCAAAAGAAATGGTCTCTAAACTGAAGAGAACACCCACAGAGTGGGAGAAAATATTTGCCAACTATACATCAGACAAAGGACTGATAACCAGAATATATAGGGAACTTAAAAAACTAAATTCTCCCAAAACTAATGAACCAATAAAGAAATGGGCATGTGAACTAAACAGAACTTTCTCAAAAGAAGAAATTCAAATGGCCGAAAAACACATGAAAATATGCTCACCATCTGTAACAATAAAGGAAATGCGAATTCAAGCCACACTAAGATTCCACCTTACCCCTGTTAGAATAGCCATCATTAGCAATACCACCAACAACAGGTGTTGGCGAGGATGCGGGGAAAAAGGAACCCTCTTACACTGGTTGATGGGAATGTAGACTAGTACAACCACTCTGGAAAAAAATTTGGAGGCTACTTAAAAAGCTAGACATCGATCTACTATTTGATCCAGTAATACCACTCTTGGGGATATACCCAAAAGACTGTGACACAGGTTACTCCAGAGGCACCTGCACACCCATGTTTATTGAGGCACTATTCACAATAGCCAAGTTATGGAAACAGCCAAGATGCCCCACCACTGACGAATGGATTAAGAAAATGTGGTAACCATACACAATGGAATTTTATGCAGCCATGAAGAAGAACGAAATGTTATCATTCGCTGGTAAATGGATGGAATTGGAGAACATCATTCTGAGTGAGGTTAGCCTGGCCCAAAAGACCAAAAATCATATGTTCTCCCTCATATGTGGACATTAGATCAAGGGCAAACACAACAAGGGGATTGGACTATGAGCACATGATAAAAGCGAGAGCACACAAGGAAGGGGTGAGGATAGGTAAGACACCTAAAAAACTAGCTAGCATTTGTTGCCCTTAATGCAGAGAAACTAAAGCAGATACCTTAAAAGCAACTGAGGCCAATAGGAAAAGGGGAACAGGTACTAGAGAAAAGGTTAGATCAAAAAGAATTAACCTAGAAGGTAACACCCACTCACAGGAAATCAATGTGAGTCAATGCCCTGTATAGCTATCCTTATCTCAACCAGAAAAAACTTTTGTCCCTTCCTGTTATTGCTTATACTCTCTCTACAACAAAATTAGAAATAAGGGCAAAATAGTTTCTGCTGGGTATTGAGGTGGGGGGAGAGGGAAGGGGGGAGTGGGTGGTAAGGGAGGGGGTGGGGGCAGGGGGGAGAAATGAACCAAGCCTTGTATGCACATATGAATAATAAAAGAAAAAGGAAAAAAAAATAAAATTAAAGATGTAAAAGGGAATATTAAAACAAATACAAATGAAATCCAGAGGAACTTTAGGGAATAATTCAAGAAACTATGTTCAAAGAAATTGGAAAATCTGGAAGAAATGGATAAATTTCTACATGCAATTGACAACAAAAATTGAACCAAGAGGATATAAACCACTAAATAGATCAATAACAAGAAATAAAATCTGAAGCAGTAATAAAGACTCTCCCAACAGAAGAAAGCTCAGGATCCAATGAATTCACTAGCAAATTCTACCAGATCTTTAAAGTAGAACAAATACCAATACACCTCAAATGTTTCCATGAAATAAGAAGGAAAGAAGCACTACCAAACTTATTCTATGAAGACAGTAATCACATTCATTCTAAAACTACACAAAAACAGTGAATTGTAGGGCAATACTTCAATGAACATAGATGCAAAATTCTCAATAAAATACTGGCAAATTAAATTCAACAACACATCAAAAAGATCATATATCAACTTGATGATCAAGTTGATTTCATTCCTGGAATGCAGAAATAGTTCAACATATGTAAAGAGGTAAATGTAATGCAGCACATACACAGACTCAAAGACAAAAATCACACAATTATTTCAACATATGCAAAAAGAGCCTTTGACAAAATTCAACATCCTTTCATGGTAAAAGCTCAGAAGACTCTAGGAATAGAAGGAATGTTCCACTACATAATAAAGGCTATACTAAATGGGGTAAAAGCAAACCCAATTTCTCTTAAGTCAGGAAAAGATAAGGTTGTCCATTCTCCTCCGTGTTATTCAATATCCTTTTGAAATTACTAGCCACAGCAATAAGACAGGAGGAAGAAATAATAGTGTTTCAAATAGGGAAAGTAGAAGCCAAATTATCCCAATTTGCAGATGATAGGTCTTATACCTAACAGACCCTATAAACTCCAATAAAAAAAACAGGTAGAAATCATAACCACTATCACAAAGGAGCAGAATACAAAATCAACATGCAAAAATCACTAACTTTTCTATGTATCAATAATGATCAGAGTGAGAGATAAATCAGAGAAACAATCCCATTTACAGTAATCACACAAAAAATAAAATAAGAATAAATTTAATGAAGGAAGTGAAAGACCTCTACTATGAAAACTATAAATCACTAAAGAAAGAAATCAAAGAAGACATCAGAAGATTGGAAGATCTTCCATGCTCATGAACCAACAGAATGAAAATGGCCATATGATCAAAAGCAGTCTATTTGTTCAATGCAATCTCTATCAAAATTCCAATGATATACTCCACAGAAATAGAAAAATCAATCCAAAAGTTCAGATGGAAGCAAAAAAGACCTTGAATAACCAAGGTAATCCTGAGCAAAAAGTCTGATGTTGGAGGTATTACAATATCTGACTTCAAACTGCACCACAGAACAATAAAAACAGCATGATTGTGGCATACAAACAAACATGAAAACCACTGGAACAGAACAGAAGACCCAGACATAAGCTAAGACAGCTGCAGACATCTGATTTTTCACAAAAGAGCTGAAAATCTACTTTAGCAAAAAGACAGCCTCTTCAACAAATGTTTGTGAGAAAAGTGGACATATGTATGTAGAGGACTAAAACTAGATCCTGTTTTTCACCCTGTGTTAAAAATGCTTACATTCCTGTTAATAACAGAAATGGAAGCAAGAATGACATTAAGTTTTCACCTCACTCCAGTCAGAATACTTATCATCAAAAACACAAACAACAACAAATGTTAGTGAGGATGCAGGGAAAAAATGAACCCTTATACTCTTGGTGGGAATGCAATTAGTACATTCACTATATGGAAAGCAGTATGGCCATTCTCAAAAGTCTGAAAACATAGATCCAGCAATATTACTATTAGACATATATTCAAAGGAATGTAAGTCATGACGCAATAGAGACACTTGCACACCCATGTTTATTATGTTACTTTCATAGTACCCAAGATATGGACGCAGCCCAGATTCTGAAAAACTTTTGAATGATTAAGAAAAAAATATATAAATATACATATATGTAATGTGTAGCATATTATTTGGCCATAAAGAAAAGTGAAATTATGTTGTTTGCAGGTAAATGGATTGAACTGGAGGTCATCATGTTAATGGAAGTTACATAGGTTCAGAATGATAAAGATCACATACTTTCTCTCCTGTGGAAGACAGATTCAAAAGATATACATAAATACCAATGAAAACATGATTATATGAGTAGGAGAAAGAGGAAAACAGAATGGTAGAAAGTGAAAAATATTGAAATACAATGTATCTGTTTAGGAAGATGGCATACAGAAACACTCTGAAAGTTGTTGAAAGGAAATAGGAAGGAAAGTGTAAGGCAGAGTGATACAGGGGGCTAACCTGATTAAAGTACAGAATTTCACAGGTGAAATACCAGAGCAAAAAACCTTTGAAGAATAAATATACACTTTAAAATTGAAAGACAAGAATGTAAAACAGGTTCTACTAGGGGATGGGTATTAGTGGGGAGGAAAGGGAAAAGGAGTGTCACTATGGTCAGTGTACTTTATATACTCACATGAAAATAAATCAGTGATATCTGTTGAAATCATTTTAAACAGAAGGGAGGGAGATAAGTAGGAATAATTCTTTTGGTTAACTTTTCCAAGGCACAATGTAAGCATGTATGGGAATGTCACAATAAAATCCCCCTGTACAACTAATATATAGTAATAAAGTTGTTTTTCAAAGTACATTTATTTTATTTTTAGTTGTCTGTAAAAACATATAAAAACTTTGCATGGTAGTGTCTATCAAAAATGCTGTGGTAAATCAGAAAACAGGAGAGCAGAACCGGTCCTGTCTGGGAGAGGTTGGTACCAGTGGTAGCAGGGAGGATGTACGGAAAGGGTGTAGGAGGATGAATGTAGTGTAAATGTGTGTACATGTGTATGTAAATGGAAAATTGAAACCTGTTTCAATTATTCCAGAAATGGACGGACAAGATGAATTCAAGTATGATATATTTAATATATTATAAGAACTTTTATAAATGCCACAATATACCCCCCAGCACAACAATAAAAAAAATACTGTGGTGAACCAAGGTCAGGACTATTTTTGGTTCAAATTAGACACAATGAAACATACCACTCAAATATGAAGCTTTTGTAGCAACGACTTGCTCTTTAATAGAGATAGGATACCTGTGTTTCCTGAACATAGTACAAGATAATAAATCCTTAGGTGTTGTTTGTTTCTTGTTTGTTTTCTAGAATATTTAAATTTTTATTTTGCATGTTATATTTATAAAAAGGAATCTTTTTTCTGTCTATATTGTAAGGACCTGAGTTGGACTCAGGGAGCTGTTTCAACACCCTTTACACTGAAATACTGTTCTTTAACTGGAATAACCATTTTATCGCTTACTTGCCAGGATAATGATAAACTGATGTGACAGTAATTTTAGCTGAGTCTAAGTTGTCATTCTTGCATGTCTTTGAACCCTAAGTGGGCTTTTTTGTCTAGCTGACAAACTGAAAAGCTGTCAAAGGCAAATACTAGTGAAAGAACAGGAAGATTAAAAAAAATAATAATTCTTAAAGAGTCATGTATTCATAATCAAAAAGATAAGCATTTCCTCTAGTCTTAAGACTATCTCCAAAACATATGTTCTTCAGTACTTAGGAAAATGATACAATTGTTTGAATCATAAACTCACATATTTACAAAGAGGAAAACATGTAAGCCATATAGAATTTGACTTTGCCATGAAGCTCATTAGAAGCAAAGTAAGAGTTCAGATCTCGGTTTCTGAGCCTCTAGTTTAAAGCATTTATGACTAACATAGGTGAGTATTTTCTAATAAAAAATATGTGCTTTGTATAAATGGTGTAATAGACTATATTAAATCTTTGTTGTACTAGCATAAGATCTCTTTTCTTTATTACAAGCAATACTTTGAAAAAGTAATGCACATTATTAAGAGAAAAATGGAACAAATAATTAGCTTAAGTTAAAGACAGTATACTATGTTTCTGCTGAATTCAGCATAGAAATACTGAATAAAATATACTCTTGTCATTCCTTGATAATCATAGGGAATTTGTTCCAGGATGCTTGTGGATATCAAAATCCACAAATAATCAAAACTCATACATAAAATAATATCATATTTGCACATAACCTAAGCATATCCTTGCTTATACTTAAAATCATCTCTAGGCTGCTTATTACTCCCTAATATAATGTAAATTCTTTGAAAATAGTTGTTATACTTTATAGTTTATGAAATATTGATAAGGAAAAAAGTTTGTACATGTTCAACACAGATACAAATTTTTCCTGAATATTTTGATCTAGGATTTTAAATCTAGATGTGTGGTATGGGTGGACAAAGAACTTATAGTTACAGAAAGCTGACTACATGCTTGTGTGTATATGTTTATATATGTATGCATATATACATATGATATTTTAGTCAATGTTTGCTATAATAACAAAATGCCTGAGAATGGGTGATGTACAAAGAAAATATATTTTTGTATTTGTGATGGCTAGGAAATCCAAGGTGCTTTGGCATCTGAGAAAGATCTTCTTGCTGCATCCTGCCATGGAGTAAGATACAAGGGCAAAAATAGGATGCATGCTGCATCCTTACATGGTGGGAGATCAGAAGAGAACAACCCATTCCCAATCATAATCCTTTTTTATAATGGTACCAGGACTGGGGGCATTGTTCAAATGGTAGAGTACTTTCCTAGTAAGTATAGGCCCTGGGTTCCATGCCTGGCACTGCAAATGAAGGGGAGCACTAATCCATTTTGAGGATGGGGCCCTCATAATGTAATCACTTCCCCAAACCCTTACTTTCCAATATCATGACCTGCATGATTATCTTTAAATTTCAATGTGAACTTTGTTGGAGCACTATATTCAAACCATAGGTAACTACACATTTCTTTCTATCTATCCATCTATCTACATCTTATACACAAATAGAAAAAGAGAGTCAAATCAAAATTAACAAAGGGAGATGTTCACATGTTCTAGCAGAAAATAAGCAAATGTGGTAGAAGCTATGTGGCCTATGTGTAAGGTGCCTAGTTTATCTGATATTTTCCAGTATATGATTGTTGTACTGACTTTATTAACAGCATCCACTTTTACTCTCATATGTTTTCTCATAAGTTATCTGCTCACTGTAGATATATGGCTATGGTAGTCAAACATGCTGAGCAATGATTGTGAATTCATGGTGGATGTAAGACCTCAGACCATGAAAAAAAAAACTACAGGAAGTAATTTTGTCCATGGATGAGGAAGACACTCTCAACAATTGCCAACAAATAGTTGAGTTCATGAGTTCAGTGGATCTTCATGGGTTAAATTGTCAACTGAGAATAAACTGAAGTCTAAGACTGAATCTCAAACTTCCTGGTATCAAATTCCCCATCCGAAAAACACAAAAAATGTTCAGATTTAGAGGGTTTCTGTGGAATATTTTATCAGTCCTGGTTCTATCAGGAAAACAAAGACACTTCAATGATTTATCCATGCAGAGTGCTGGTGAATCATGTCTCTAATCATAGCTATTCAAAAGGAAGAGATTAAGGGAGATTGCAGTTTGAAGCCAACCAATGCAAATAATTCATGAGATCCTGTCTTGAAAACACCCAACACAATGAAGGGCAGGTGGTGTGGGTCAAGTGATACAGTGACTGCCTAGCTAGCATGAGGCCCTGAGTTCAAACCCCAGTACCACCACCACCAAAAATAAATAAATAAATAAAGACATAACGGTTTACTACCTTGGGATTTCACATTTATGAATATACCTGAGAAACTGTCCCTAACCATAAGATACTTAGTGGGAAGCAAGGAAACCAAAGGTTAAATTCTTCACCTTAACTACTCAATCAGGTGATTATCAGGAGCTGGGATGGACAGTTAAAAGGTCTTATAACTCTCTTCCCAGCAGTGGGCACTGCTCATATGGTGAGTGAAAACCTTCTAACTCTTCAATCTTCACATGAGCCTGGAATATGTCCTTTCCTCTTAAAACAAATTAGCAGGACAAAAGGGAGAATTCACAACATCTCCAGCAAGCTGAAATATATTTTGTAATCAACCTAATTATATTACTAAAAGATAAAAGAATAAACAGGGTCCATAACTTTAATATGCTTTAAAAAATACATAAATCCTACAAATAAATAATACAGATACTTAAAAATGATGATTTACAGAGTTTGTTCTTATTATGTACATAATTGCTTCAAAGCAATATGCATAAAATTCTGATACTACATCAAAGTGAGTTTAAGAAGATGATCGAGTCAAATAGACAAAATAAAGTCTAGATCTATATCTAGAGGATCATGAGAGGTTGAGAAAAAGAGACAAGGATGAGAGGATACTTTCCAATGGAAAAATACCTATTCTCTAGAAATACAGAAAGCTGAAAGAATACAATGAATTCTGAATAGGGAAATTAAAGCAATCACCATTTTCATAAAATCAACAGTAATGAAATAATGCTTCTCTTTATGTATCTATGGAATTATAATAATTGAGCAATTATATAAAAACATATATGTTACATCTAACACTACTGTCTAGCAATTTGATCTTAATCACATAATCTTTTAGTTGACTCATCTGAAAAACGGAGTACCAGTATTGATTCAATGTATTTCAGAAGCGTAATATTTTGGAATTGCTAAAGAAACTGTAAAGGAATACATTAATATTAAAAGCTTGCTTATTACTGTCACTGGTTTGAAATCTTAAGGAGAAATCATATATTTTCCATTTACTTAATCATTCTTTTATTTGGTAACACTAAAATTTGAATTCAAGACCCCATGCTTGCTAGGCAGGCACTATACCACTTGAGCCTCTCCACCAGCCCCTATTTAATAGTTCTTTTAAAGGATATTTAAAGTGCTCATGAATATGAAAAGTAAAATCAGAAAAGCATTGGAATGTAGTTATTTAGGCCAGAAAATTATAAGACAAAGAATGGATGAAATGTTTTTTAATTTTGCTCATTTCCATTAAAGCGTCATACCTGTAGTCAAACGGTGCTATTATATGAATTAAAATCCTGCAGTAAGAGTTTGAGTTCGAGATCAAAACTGCTTTCAAGAATAAGAATTACTAGTAATGAACTCCAATGGTTTCAGGTTTTTCTGCCCTCTGTAGAATTAGATCTCTATAGACAAGTCTCACAGCTTTCATGAAACCATATCAAATTTTCATTTTCATGACTGAATTGAGTTATATGGGGGTAAATATGTAGAATATTAACTGTATCAATCTTAGCATCTGTGAAAGATTTTCTTTGAAAACAGAGAGATTTGGAAAATCAAGACTAAACACAAATCTTCCTGCTAATAGTTTTATAAGTTACCTTGAATCTTGACTGTGCATTGATCAAACAGTAACCAAAATAAGTAACAGCAAACCCGAGCTTTAAAAATAAAAGAGGGATATACAAAAATAAAAGAGGGATATTCTTTTTGTTCCATTTTAAAATTTTATGTTAATGAAGTAAAATCAGGTATTTTATAAAATACAGTATATAGAGTTCATAGAAAAATTTTCAGAAAAAAATCAATGAGCATAATAGAGTGATTGCTCAAAAAAGAGACCACTTTAAAAACCAAATTATTTCATTTAAGTAGAGAATTAATTTCATAATGAAAATAGTTGTCAGTATCAACAACTTTATGATGGGAAACCTCCAGTAGATTTTTTTCCTCAAAGAAGTCAAAACAAACTGGGCTTGCTCTGAGACTTATCTTCCGACAGAATCACTTTCTGTAACCATTCACTTTATGTTAGCAACTACTGCGTGGGGGGAGGGTGGCTTTTCTGCTTCCTTTACATTCCTCTGTCTATAAATCCAGAAATGGTGTGATAGTCAATTATTTGCCCTCTTTTTAACATATGAAATATAAAATAGCTATAGCTTCAAATTTCTGGTTTGTGTATGGTACTCTAATTAGACAGCAAGCCTTAATGCTATGGTCTGAAACCACTTAAAGAGCAAGGTGGATGGAGTATTTCATCTGAGAGAAGTCAATCCCTGTGGTGGAATTATCCAGATGGACTAGATTGTCTCTCAACAACAACATATCTCACCCAGCAACAGGGCTTACTTGTCTTTCCACCCTGAAAACAGCACAGAGCATTCAAATCCTATCCCAAATGATTGATTTTGTTGAATCACAGGAGATCGTGAATGCTGACTCACTGAAATACCACCAAAATAACTTGCTGATGATATAAAACAGAGTTCATTTCTTACCAATATAAAGAATGGTGCCCTGACAAAAAGGAACATTGACTGATTTTTAAGGTAAGTCTTTCAATGCCAGATCTTGTTTAGGATTAAAAAAGCATCATAATAAAACTGCTTAAAACTGTGGATACAGCAAGATAAGAATTGAGAGCCTCTATACATACCTTTCGGTAAGTTTCTGAGATGAAAAATAAAGTGGTTCATGATTTTTATTTTTTTGGCAAAGATTTTCTGTAATACAGAAGTTGATTTGATGAACTCAGTGGAGGAGTAAAGGATGTTAATGTGGACAGTAAACTCCTTGAATGTAGTCTCAGTTCTCAGCAGGAAGTCCCAGCAAAACAATGTCAAGACTGATGAAGCAAGACTGAGGAGAGCAGACAAGGTAATAGAGAAAAAGCAGGCTCAAGTAGGAGAAACAGTCAAACACAAAGAAACAAAGTTGTAAGATTAGATTTTAAAATGTATAGTTTTAGATAAATAAATACAGTAACACTATAAAATAAAAACAGAATTTGTTGAAATTTTAAAAAGCTCTCACCAAGTGGACTAAATAAGAATAACAAAATGGCTATTGCTGAAAAGTAAACTAAGGAGGGGATTATTTTTAACAGGGAATTACTCTCTTGGGTAAAGGGAGACTTAAGACACTTGACGAAATTTTGTTTTTATCCAACATCTAAATTGCAAGAGTGCCAGAAAGAAAGCACAAAGAATATTGAGAAATCAATGACATGTAAAACAATTCCATCTGAACATGTCGTAAGACAAAGTTAATTGTGCATTTGTATCCTAAACAAATATTTTGTTTTCAGAATAGAATTATTTTTAAATTTGTTCATGGAGCAATGCCCTACTACTACTAAAAGGAGAAAATCTTTGGGCTGCTGAAGAAACCCTGAGATCACATTTCTTGATAGTCTTACTAAAAACCCCTCACTTATACAATGTGCCATGCTAAGGATGGTCCACCTGAGTGGGGAGGTCTCTTTCTTGATTGTCTGTAGCTCTGAGTACTGGCAAGATCTTTATATTTGAAAGAACAAAAATTCTCAAGATAGGAAAGCCAATATACTGATATGCATGACTTCTTCTCTTGCCTGGAATTAGTTTTTCTATGACTAGCACAAGACAGACTGATACTTCCAGATGTTTCTAGAAGTTAAATCTTTGGACAGAAGCCTGATCGGATTACATTTCTAGCCTCTAGAAAAAAGAAAAAAACTTCCTTCTGCCCTTTCCAAATCACAGGTATAGCCCTCTTTATTCCTACACTCCCTCTTCTTTCTCCCAATCCACATCACTATTGTTTGAGAGAGTTGGTGAAAATTTCTAATTTAATATTAATAGTATTTCCTACCAAAATCTATGTTTTGTGTCACCATAAAATATACCATTGTGTAACTTTTACTTTCACATCTCAATACAAAATTCTTTGAAAAACATGCTATCAAAATGAAACCATTTTATTAAGGTATTCATGTTTCTTCAAAGTGCTTATTCAGAAAAATACGTGGTTCTTGTCAATTGCTTATCATAAATGACACAAGACAGTTATAATGGTACTGTAGAGCAGGAGACACAATTTTATCTTTGAACAGCTCTAGGAAATCTTACTCAAATGATCCTTTATTACCAGGCTCATTTTCTCTTTAAGTTTATAAAGACTGTTAGTTGTATTCACAGAGGAAAGAGGAGCATGCTGACTTGCTCTACTGCCATTAGAGCCAAGCTTAGCAGACCCCTGTTACTTTGATCTGAATAAAAGCATGTTATTTTATGTTACAGCACTAATAGCAACACTTTCTCTTTGGTCACTTCATTATAGATGTTTTATAATAATGAGAATGAAAGTGTTGCATTTCCATATTTTATCACTACACTGTAAAAAACACGGAGCTAAATGAGGAGAAATTTTGTTTTAAAACATTATTGAACGAGAGGAAAAGACTTTTGCAATGGAAAAGAGTGAGCTTTCCAATATGAAGAACACTGATCATCACGTTCACGAGCTTTTCAAGGGAAGGGTTAGGCAAAAAAGAGTTTTTCTTTCATAGAGAGGACCAAGCAAGGCTAAAATGAACCAGATTGTGATTACATAGGAGGTCAGAGAACAGTATATTCTAAGGCAAAATTATTTTTAAGAAGGCTTGTTAAGAAGGAGTTACATGCTGTCCAAAAGAAGAGCAGGGGAAGGAAAGGTTAAGTAATGCTGTGATGGATTGTTTTATGTTGTTGTGAACAGCATTGTTTTTTCTAATTGATGAGCTAGGCCAAGCAGATCGTCTATCATTTATGAAGTAAAGAAAACAATTTGGAGGACTTATATCTGGTTTTGCCAGATATAAGAAGCCATCCATCAATTTTATCTAAGTCATGTGAGAAGGGTGGCTCATTAGAGTAGGACTTTTCCTGAAACACAAAGGGTGAGAGTATCTATTAACCTTCATTGTATTCCATGATCATATACTTCAACTAAAAATCTACACTTCACAAAAAATATTGTGGACAGATATCAGATTTACTGAAAAATATGTCTTAAAACTTTAAAATAAAATTCCTATATAATCGTTTATAGTCATGTACTTAAGTTGGAATCAGTACATTTAGAGATACTTTTTGAATGAAACAAGATTTGAGAATTATCTAAATCTGTTATATCTACTTTTAATTCATTTTTACTTTTGTTGACATAGAGCAATTATACAGACTTTGGGAGGAGAGTGTGACATTTTACTACCTGTGTACAATGTGTAATGATCAGTTCAGGTTAAATGACATATCCATCAACCAAGACATATATCATTTCTTTGTGTTGGGAGCATTCACAATCTTCTCCATTAACTATTTTGAAATATTTAATCAATTCTTGTCAACCATAATTAATCAACTGTACTACCGTTATTGTTTGTCCTAAGCAAAATATGCATACATGAAAAAGTAAGAAAAATAGTGTTGGTTAGTTAGTACTAAGATTTCTGAAAACTGTAAGATTTATATCTCTAAAAATAGCAGTATTCTTATGAATTGCATATGATATGAGTTTTTCAATGCAGAATAGAATATTCATCTTATTTCATCTTAGAATAGCTAGAATAAGTGGCTCATGTTTCTATTTTCTCAAAATGCAGGAAATGAATGGATAATCATTCCAGAATTATGTATAGATTATAACTCAAAGTAATTTTAGAACATAGACCATAAATGTTTTATAGCAAAAATTTCTGAGTAATATGCTTCAGATTTTGAGTTAGGCTGTATTCAACGCTGTTTCTGTGGTTTATGACATTAGTTTTGCCACTTTGACAAGTTGTTCACATCTCCATGCTTTATTTCCTACATCTGTAAATTGATTTCATCAATCCTATTACATTAAATGAGAATGAACATGCAAATTCCACTTACTGAAAGTGGATCAAAACTCCACTAAAACCAAACAGCAGGAAATAAGGGCAAAAACATTTTGATTATGAATGAATTCTAGTAATATGGCTAGTTAAGACATGCTATCTAAATGTGAGAACTGATGTTTTATCTAGCAAAAGTACTACAATTATGAATATCTGAATTCTACTTCTAATCTGTCTTACCACATAAAGCATTCATACTCTTTTTTATTAGAATAAAATCCAAATGCAATCCATGCTCATATTTCTTAAACTTTATGAAATATTTTTTCTATCAGCACTAAAAAATTTGACACACAGATGAAGTTTCAAGAGCAAATCATTTTCATGTCACACCCCTAGAGTTTCCTCAGTTGGCATAATAATAACTGGGTCATTATTCCTCTGAGAACTGAAAATGAGTGCTCATAAATAATTGCGTTCTTAAAACCCATAATAATAAGGACATTTAAATGTCACATTTACTTACCAAATTCACCTTTTGTTCTGCCATGTAATTTTAATATAACTTTGTATGTACTGTACATGATTCTTTTTTGTAGCATTGCGTCCAGGGAATGGTGGATTTTGATAACTCAGCCTACAAGAAAACGCTGCAGGACTCTTTGAGTTTTTTAATTGTGTAAGGGGGAACTGTGACTCAAAACTGGGAAATTTTTAATCTTTATGAAGATTCTTGATGATAATACTACACTGTTTAATAAGAGTGTCAGAGAGTAGTGAGGTAAACCTATAATCATTTAATAGCAATTAACAAGGAAATTTTTGTGGCTCACTTCTTCCTTTTCTGTCTGTTTTTGTCAGGAAGATTTCATTACCACAGTATAGCACATCTTTTTGGCAACAATGATATGAGTCTGTTAAAAAGTAAATTGGGCAATAACACAGAGAGAAAATGGGACTATTCAAGAGCTACATGCAATTATCTTAGGGCCCTAAGGAGAACAAAGTGAAGCATCTGTTGCTAAGGGAAGAATCAGCAGTTGATATCTACCTACATGCAGTGAAAAATCAACAGAGAAAAAGGAGCAAACCCTTGCATATGGCATCTACTCTACAACCTCATCTCACTTTGCACTTAACCTGGACAAAAGCCATGAATACCAATCAACCAAAATTTCAGGTAAAATTATGTGAAGCAAATCACTGAATTTTTAGTCTGGAATCCTTAATATTGTTTAATTTTCCTATTCTGTTATTTTCTTCTGCCTAGTCTATCAAAAGGAATGTGTAAATATAAAAATAAATGGAAGAAAGAAAATAACAAATGTGTTGGAATTAGTTTCACCAAAGTCCTTCCTCTAGCAAATGCTTATATAGGCAATAGACACAACCCATTAGCTGTCATCTTAGCACATATCTATAGGGAGTTTTGTTTACAATATACTCTGTGGAAAAGAACAATGAAAAAAATGAAAATTTAACATCTATAATGTGAATCCTAACTATAATGTGAATATGTTTTTTTCCTGATCTACAACATTACTATGGGTCAACTATGTAAAACATGTTCATACATAAACATTTATATTTTATTTTTCCCTTATGCATGCTTAAGATACTATTTCTGTCTCTTCAATAATAGGTTTTCAACTTATTGTTGTTTTATGAGTATACCAAGATTCAAGCAGATTAGTGTCTAGATTTGCAACATAGAAATGCAAATATATTAGGAGTAGAATATAAGTAGGTTTATTATAGAGGCATTTCATTAATATTCTGTGCTTTAAGAATTGCAGATTTCAATTTCAACAAGGGCCAAGCAAGTGATACACATAGATAGCTGTATTTCTTTGAGTGAGTAGAGAACTAAAGGGTGCTAGCCCTTTTAACAATTCAACTGCTACTCAGTTCAACCCAACTGATGCATTAAGGAATTAGACCAGCATTCCCAACATTTTTTCAAGAGAATTTAGAAACTCTGATTTTAATAGAATTATCCATATAACAAATGGAGGCAACTAAGTCAGGACTGTGAAATCACTACATTAAACACAATAGTCTACAGGTGACATCGACTATGGCCAAATACTTTTTCTCTAGGAGTAGGTACTGTAATCAGGAAACAGGTCTAATTCTCAGTCCCAAAGAGTGCATCTCAACAAAGAAAAAGACCAATAATTTAATCTCCTATTTGTTGATCCACAGGTAGAGTACCAAGAAATTTTCACTTTAGTGCAATCAATTCAATTCATGCAATGAAAAGTTTTCTCCACTTTATTGTCCATTTAGTGACACAAAGAATAGGATTAGAAATCTACCTTTTATTGAAGGTCAAGAGTTTAAATAAGGAAATTTAACAATTGCACTGGAGGTGGTAGTAGGGTGATATTAATGCTTATTAAGCATTAGAGTGACAGTATTACTACCAAGAGTTAGATTATATAGATGTATGGTAGAATTTTTTCTTTCTGCAAATAAGATGACCCCAAATTAAAATATACACATCATTTATATAGGCTAACAATTTTATGATAGGAACATTTGAAGACTATTACAGTTTAGAGGAAGGACTTAATTTTGGAAAGACTTTAGAAGATATCTGAATTAATGTATTAAAATTATATATAAGTGAAAAATAATGGAAATATTGTCATTTTGTAGACATGTGTAAGTGGAAAGAGTTTCCTTGTGCTGAAATGAAGAAAATAAATAATTTGTGGAGAAAAGCTGTGAGAATCATGTTTGGGATGAAAAAATTGGGTGGAACATTGTTTTAGATTTAATTATTACTTCATTTTTAGTGATTAACTTATGGAAGAAAAACTAGCTAAATAAGCTACACAAAATATAAAGGAGAGACTGAAAATGTGCTAAGAAAGAAAACTATGATTAATTCACTTCTATGCAACTGAAGGAAAAATGCAAATTTCAAAAAAGTGTGAAAGAAATAGGCTTCTTTTGCAAACACAATTTCATCTCATATTCTTGTCTTTCACTTCTAATGAGAACTGTCCCTAATTTCCTTTCATCATGAAACTTTGGTGCCAGTGGAGAGAACCTATCCATTGGTCATGTACCGCTCACATTTTTAGCTTGAAAGAATGCATTTCTTTGAGAACAAGGAATGAGACGTGTTTTCTTTTTGGATAAGACAGCTTAATACTATTACTTTTCTTTCTCCTTTCATGTAGTTATATTAGTTTATCTCTGTTCCGTGACTACTCTTCTTCTAAAGTGGAGTTTACCTGAAAAAATAACCCTATTAATAAAGGTAAAGATAATGGTAACAGGGAAATGTAGAACTCAAAATTTGGACCAGAGATAGCTTTGTTAAAAGCTAAGCTAATAGCATCTATTAGTGATGTGATCCTTGATAACTCATCATAGCTCCTTGCTTCACTGTCTCAGGACAATGATGACAGTGCCCTGCACACATTACAGGCCTAACTCTGCTTCTTCTTTGGTCTTTTTGTACATAGGTACATTTGGCTTCTTGATTAGAGAGCACCAGAAACGTTTGGTTTTTCAGGAGGTCTTTTAATTTTGATTTTGGCAGGTAAATGGTCAGTACAGAGACAGAAATGGAGAAGACGCAGTGATGCCTATTTAACACCAAGTCTCATGGGAAATCCCATGGAGATGTTACTTTTTACAGAAGCTTCAAAGAACCACATTTGCAGTATATGAGCACATATCTCATATCAGTAAAAACAATGTACCCTGAAATTGTGTAGCCTGAAGGTGATCAGCAGATGGATATTAGTGAAGCTACAGTAAAGACAATACCATGTGTGTGTTGAACAAATATCATCTGTTGACTAGAAAAAATACCCAGTAAGAGATAGAAGATTCTCAATAGAAATGAATAGTGAACAGTGACTTTCTGTAAGGTGATACTTCAGATATGGTTACTCATCAGATTACCATTAGAAATGCTAAGAAATGTGCATTTCCATGCTATATTTTTTATTGTAATAAATTTATGTCAAATTTCTTAAGTATTTAGCTCAATTATTGAATAATGTACTTATCTCAAATGGTGAAGATAATCAGCAAATTAAATGTTACCTTGAACTAAAATAAAATTTTTAAGACTGTAGAAGATAATTGTCTAGCTCCAGATATTAGTGTGCCCTTTTAGGTGTAATGTATTTCTGTGGCATAAACTTTCTAGACAAATCAGCTGTTGATAGGTGAAAGGATGTTTTTAATGAGTCTTAAAGTAGGTGACACATACCAATGAGGCCATTTAGTGTTTTTCCAAATGCAAAGAAATCTTGATTGTATACTTTGTCCTCTAATTTACTTTCAGTAACTACTACTTTTCAATCCAAGCAAATTTTCTCTCAAAAATACCAGCTGTCACAGGAGCAAACCTACTTCATAAGAACATTACCCCTCTTTCTTTAAATGTGTTACAGATGAAAGTCAGAAGCTCAGATAATTAGTGATAAAGTTAGCATAACAACATAGTTATTATTGTAAAATTATTCATAATATCAGGTACTTTCAGAGAAATATCAATCATACAGATGGTAAAACCAAATTTCATATATCATTATCTCAAATCATTGTTGGCACTGGTGAAGCAATTCACAAAACAAAACCCTGCCAAAACAACAGGGGCAAAATCAAATTACTTAGTCTTCTATATGATTATATAGAACAGTTATCACATACTTAGCATAGTGCCTGATATAAGTATAAAACCATTTAAAATAGATTAGTAGATGAATAGATGAATAAATAAATGTCATTATCAGTCAAAAGATCATAGTGAAAAATAAAATTAAATAGACTCTAGCTAATATGAATAAGTGCTGTGTATATAATATATAGCATAGAGACAATAGTTATTTTTAATATTAAATAAATCATTTAATATTGACTGATTGACTTGTGATTCATCAAAAGTATAGATTTTAAATGTACTCACTATATGAACTTCAAATATATGTACAAAAGAAACTAACCATGGTGATGGAATGAGTATTAATTTGGTTATGTTAACTATCACAATGTATGCATAAATCAAATATTCATTGTATACCTTGAATATATTTATATAATTTTTATTTCAGAATTATGCATGCAGAAATCAAATACTTATTGTATACATTGAATATATTTATACAATTTTTATTTCTGATTTATACTTAAATAAATCTATAAAAAATAAAGTAAAACGATAGACCTAAAACAATGAAATTAAAAGAAGGATTTATATTTGTAATTATATCGTAGTATTTTTGCAGAAAATTTCCTGAGGAAATGAATGATATGTATTTGAAAGTATACTTTTTTCAATATTTTCATGAAAAATTTCAAATCTAGAGCAAAGTTGAACAAATTTTACCATGAACATCTGCACCATCAACACAGGAACTTATCATTAAACTTTATTATACTTGATTACCACATCTCTATCTATACTTCTATCCATTGTAAATTTTCCATGAATTTCAAAGTATATTTCAGACACTATGTATTAGACAGTATTTATTTATTTATTTATTTATTTATTTATTTATTTATTCGGTTTTGAACTGTGAGCCATGTTCTTTCTAGGCAGGCACTCTACCCCTTGAGCCACAGCTCCAGTCCTTTTTGCATTGGATATTTTACAGATAGGGTCTTGTGGAAAGCAAGACCCTAGCCTGGACTGTGATCTTCCTATTTATGCTTCCCATGAGGCTGAAACAACAGGTACATGCCAGCACACCCAGTTTGTTTGTTGACACAGAGTTTGCAGACATTTTGTCTGGAATAGCCTCAAACCATGATCCTCTCAATCTCTGCCTCCTGAATGCTAGTAATATAGACCAGAGTCACTTCAAATAGTTCATTTCTATATAAACTCTTTATGATGAGTATACTGGATTTGTAATAATATTTCATAAAGCTATTTTAGATTTTTATATATTAGTAAGTTTTTGTTTTATTTTTGATATCTTTAAAAGCTGTGAGACAATTTTTTGTTTTGTTTTGTTTTTTGTAATTTTGTTTCAATTTATTTTGGTTTTTTTTTGTCACTTTGCAGTGCTAGAGATTGAACCTAGAGCTTTCTGTACATATAAGCATGCTACTATACCACTGTACTACATCCCTAGCCCTGTAAGACACTTTTTAATAAAATTCAACTCTTCTCCCTGTGTGTTTTGGGGGAGAATTTTAGAAAAACAAAAGCAATATTTTTTGTTGTGTAGAGAAAAGATATCAACAACAATAGCAAAAAATAAAGCAAATGTTACATTGTGGTGACATACTAAAGTCTTGGCTCCTGAAATTGATAAAAAGAAAAGAGCACTTGGTATCATTATTTCTATTCAATATTACACTGGTTGTCCTTTCCAGAGGGATAACAGCAAAGACATCACATATACATACTAAATGACAAGAAATAAAACAGCTATATTTCCACAGATGAAAAGCTAGAATAGAAATCCCTAAACAATATGTAGATAAACACAGTGTTATGGTTAATGTTCCAAAGATGCACTGTAAGATATTATTCCAGAGTGGAAGTAATAAGACATAGAATCTTTAAGAGGTGGTTTTATATCAAGTAGGACTGGTAGTGCCAAGTCAAGGCCATCTAAATCATGTAATTTTCACAGATTCTTCACACCCATAGGTGAACAGCTGGGCAGGTCTTAGAGCAAAGACCAACAGTCACAGTGTCTCAGTCTGTCAGTTTTCCCTCACCAGTGTAGATCTAAAATGTTTGCCCCTCCAACTCTTACACATTCTATGGACATCCATAAACCTGAATAAAAGTTTCTCAAGGGGACACAAATTCAAAGGTTTGTAGAACAAGTGGAAACCTGTCTGGCCATAGCTTGCAAAGCTCCTATGGCCTCAGTAGCTCCCAGTACACATAGAAGGGAAGTTTTAATAGTAAAACCAACCAAGAAGCAGAAAACTGACCCTTGTAAAAGAGAATCCCATTAGTTTTCCACCATCTAAGAAATGCTGGGGACCAAAGTTAATGAGTGTATGCTTAGTCTTTGAGACATACTAACAGTTCAGTGGTGGGAAATAGCACCTCAATTCTTCCAGTATATTGTTCTGCCTCAATGAGTACATGATTGGCCTCAGATGTGCAAATCTTAAAACAAAAACAAAAAAAAAAATTACAAATAAGACATTACCCTTCCAAAAGTCAACAACTTCACACCAGTGGATGCTAGTGAGAGTGAATTGGATAAAGTCCCACACTAATATCTCAAAATAATGATTATTAGAATGACCGATGGAATTAAATAGATGTGAAGAAACACCTGAAAGAATTCCAAGTAAATACAAGTTGCTGAATGAAAGAAGGAAGACAATAAAGGTTATGAAAGAGGAATTTGATAAAGTCATAGAAATCCCAAGAAAAATAAAATTGAAATTCTACAGAAAAAGTTCAAGTCAACTCAAAACCTCAGTTGAAAGTCTTTCCAGTACACTGAATCATATTGCAATATCAGAATATGAAGATAATGTAGATGCATTAGAGCATTTGGATAAAGATAAAGAGGAAAAACCAAGTATGAACAGAATATGAAAGAACTCTGAGACACCATTTAGAAAACCAAACCCATGAATCATGTGTATAAAAGCTGAAGCTGTACAAACTAAATGCTTATGAAGCACATTCAACAAAACAATACAGAAAATTTCCCAAATCTTGAGGAAGAGAAGGAGATCCAGATACAAGGTGCTTTTATAACTCCAAACAGACAAGGCCAGAAAAGAACACATAACATTGTAGAAAAAAGTTACTTATACAGAGCAAGGAAAGAATATTGAAAGCTGTGACAGAGAAGCTCCAAGTAAAATAAAGGCAAACCCATAAGAATAACTGCAGATTTCTCAACAGAAACATTAAAAGGAAGAGGTTGTGGAATGTTATATTTCAAGCCCTTGAAGAAAATAACTGAAACTGAAGATGTGGCTCAAGTGGTAGAGTGTCTTCTTTGCAAGCAAGAAGTTGAATTCAAACCCCAGTTCTGAAAAAAAAAAAAAAAGCCTATCTAGATAGCTGTATCCAGCAAAGCTATCCTTCATAACTGAAGGAAAAACAAAAACCTCCCATAATACACAAAACAACCTAATATAATTCGTGACCATCAAACCAGCACTGCAGAAGAAACTTAAAGGAATCCAACACAGAAAAGAGGGAGGTAAATGTCACTAAGAAAATATGATAAAGATTAAATCTCACTAAGAAAATGAGTTAGAAAATGAGGAATACAGAGCAATCAACTGCAAAACAGCAAAATGAAATATTCAACAAAATGAATATTTCTTTCAATAATAACTGGATATTACTGTTCTCAACTTTCTAATCAAAAGACTATTAAATTGGATTAAAATACAAGATCCAAGTATTTGTTGCAAAAAGAAACACACTATTTTGATGGCAAAAACCACAGTATTAAATTGAAGCATAGAAAAATATTTTTCCAAGCAAAAGCACATTTTAAATTGAAGCTAGTTGAAAGTGACCGAGAAGCTCACATTATATTTAAAAAGTAAACAGTCAAAAAATAAACAGTCTATAAAGAAGAATATAAAAATTGCAAATATTATGCACAAAACATTGGCACACCACATTTCATAAGACAAACACTACTGGATATAGAGTATCACAATGATAGTGTGTGATTTAACAATCCCATTCTCACCAAAAAGCAGGAAATACAGAGAAAATATCAACAAGAAAACTTCAGAATTAAATGACACTGTGAATCTAATGCACATAACAGATATATACAGAATATTTTACCCAACACTTACAGAATACACATTATTTTCCACATCCTATGGAACTTTTTTTCTTATACATATCTTATTTTAGGATATAATATAAATTTTAATAAATATAAAAAATGGAAATAATATCTTCAATTTTATCAGACTATAATTGAGGAAAGCTAGAAATCAAAAACAGAAACTGCAGAAAATATTCAAACATATGGTGACTGAACAATTCTTTTTGTTCAGTGAATGGCAGTGTTAGCAAAAAAAGGAAAGGAAGCAGAAAAGAAAAAGAGAGGAGAAAAGAAGAGAAGAGGAGAGGAAAGGAGGGGAGGGACATGAAGAGAATTGAAAGGAAGGAAAGTGAAGGGAAGGGAAAAGAAGTTAATGAAAACAAAGGGAAGGAAAAGAAAATTGGTGAGGTGGCAACACCTGAAATCCCAGTGGCAAGAGGATTGGGAGTTTGGCTACATAAAGAGGCCTTGTCTAAATAAACAAGAAGCAGAAAAGAATAGGAATTTATGTTTCATATTTTAAAACTTTATGGTAATCTATGGTTGTAAACTCACCTAATAGTGTTCTGCTAATTTTTTTAATCTTGGTGGTAGTGTAAAGGATGTGATCATTTAAATAAATTCATTGAGCTATTCATTTTAAATATATAGATTTACCATTATGAGTGTGTGCATGTGGATGAATGTTTGAAATATTTTATCATTATCCAAACATCTCTCAATTCACTAAGTACATTGTTAATAAGTCCATTATAATTCTGCTTTGTTTAGTAAATTTCATTCTCTTTGAATTTCTTTGTCCAGAAATAGTGATACCAAAATAGGAATAAAATTCAAATATATTTTAATTATAATTTCAAAAATTCCTTCCCTTAAGACAGAAATTTTACATGTTCCAAATGTTTTATTTTCCAGTAGATGATTTAAATACTATACTTATACATGGACAATTCCTCATAAAGATTTAGAATCTCAGAATACCAGATAGTAGAATCTTAGAAAGCATTTAACATATCTTGCTGATTTAACTAAGGAAAGAATGGCAGCCAAAACATAACAATTAATTAAGCACAGTTGTTCAAAAAATACATGTGAGAACCTGAACTTGATCCTGATTAGGAGAGCAGTAGTCTGGTGTTTGGCACTTTAGTAAAACTTAGGGAATTTTCTTGAGAATTAAAGTATTTCTCCAATTTAATATTCCTAGGCTTACTGTTTGGTTGTGACTTGAGATGTGATTTTTCACTTTTCATAAATTTTCAGAAAACAATGATCTGTGTCCCTGAGGGTAATTGTGAATGTAAGGCCAGCCTCTTTTCATTCCCTATGGATATGAAGGCAGTCAGGATAAGGACAGCCAAAGTGCCTTTGTGTAGAAGTATAAAATCTAGGAATATGTTGAGATATCAAGTAAGAAACATAAAATTAATAACCATGTTTCCTTGGAGACGATAGGAGGAAATTATGCATTTTCTGATTATTCCATCTAAATTTGTAACATACTTACATCTTCACTTATTCTATTCATGTAAATTTTAAATGTATAAAACAGACAATATTGAGAACATTCTAAAACACTTCCCTGAAGCATCTCTGTTATGTAACTTGTTTTGTAAAGAAAGCAGAAACTATTTTATAATAGGGATTATCTTTTGCTACTTTATCTGCTTGCATACCAGATTTTCAGCAATTTAATTTTACAAAAGTGGAGCACAGTGAGTAAAAAATCTGGGCAATATTTTGTTCAAGAAGATGCCCACTAATATTATCAATATTTTATGTCAGTGAGAAGTGCAAAGCAAAGAAAAATAACCATGGTATACTAAGATAAACTTCTTAGAAAATAAAATCTAGAATATAAGTACCAGCAGATTTGGTAAAGAATTGGGAGGAACTAGACTCCTCATTCATTGTTGGCCAGAATGAAAAATGGAACAATCACTTTGGAAGAAATGTTGGCAATTCTTACAAAGATAAACAAAGTCTTCTTGGTAAATGTGCTCTGGTAATCACACTTACAGGCAAATGAGGTGAAAACTTATGTCCACACAAACATTGTCTCACATGTAGTAATAGTAAGCTTCTTTTTAAATGCCAATAATGGAGGAATGCAACATGTTTTTCAACTAATAAATGAAAACATAAACTTTGGCACATCTATGCAACAAAATATTATTCAGTGATTAAAAAGTAGTCTGAGAAATGGAGGATATATGAAATGCCTATTGTTACATGAAAGAGGAGAGGCTGCAAGATCTACTTACTATATGATTTCAACTGTATGAAATTGAGGGAAAAGCAAAACTACAGAGACAATAAAAATATGAGTGGTAACCAGAGGACAGGGGTGGAAAAAATTTACAAATAAGTGCAACATAAAACATCTGTAGGGCAGTGAAACTATTCTCTGTGATATTATCAAGGTGATAGGTGATTTTGTGCATTTGGCAAAACTATTAGAACTCTACAGCACAAAGAGTAAACTCTAATACAAAGTATAGATGTTAGATAACATTGAAATAATATTATACACTGAGCCTCATAAAAAAATTCTTATGTGGAAGCCCTAATCCTTGATGTGGATGTATTTGGAGATAAGGCTTTGAGGAATTAATTAAGAGAAACTGAGGTCATAAAGATGAGGTCTTAAGCCTATAGGATTGGTAGCTACATAACAATAAAGGGAAAGATTCCTTGCACTTTTCCCCATGAGTCTACAATGAAGAAAGACAATGTGAGTGTGCACTGTGAAAATGTTCATCTTGAAAAAAGAGCCCTCATGAGACCGCAACAATTCCTAATTTCATATTTCAAACCTTCAGAAATGTGAAAAAATAACTTTCTTTTGCTTAAGTCACTAGTCTATGGCAATGTACAGTGACTAAGACTTATATGAATATAATTGTAGCAAAGGTACCATATCAAGGAAATAATTCAATGATAAAGAAAAATTATGGGTCTAGGGAGAAGTTAATGGGAGCTTACTATAGTCTGTAATTTTTCTGAAAACTTCAAACAGCTCTAAGAATTAAACCCATTAACCTTACAACAGAAAGAGAGGGAGAGAGAGTGAAAGAGAGAAGCACAAACATTCCCATGCCACAGTTAATTAATTCTTTATCTGTCAAGTTTCTTCATGAATTTCATGGATGGAGAAGATTCTTGCAAAGCAAGAACTTCTGAACTAATTAAGAAGGGAACCTTGGATTTGAGATTTTTCCCCACCAATTAGATGAATGTGGCTTTAGTACATACATCAAAATTTCTTCAACTTTCAATTTATAAAACAATAAGTTAAGGCATGATTAATTTATTGACAAATAATAGTAATTCCTCCTTACCCGTGGAGAATATGTTCTAAGAACTACTAGTGGAGTCTTGAAATCAGACATAATACTAAAATCTGTATATAGTAGAAATATATGACTATGATAAAATTCTATTTATAATTCAGGCATAGTAATATATTTGTGCAATAATAATAAAATAGAATTATAACACTATATTATAATAAAAATTACCTGAATGTGATTTTTTCTCTTTCTCTTCTTATAGTATCCTCCCCCTTACTCCTGTTGTGATGATGTGAGCTAACATAATACCTCTGTGATGAGTTGAGGTGAAGAAAATGACATAAACCTTGTACTACAGCATTAGGCTACTACATAATGGTTGAACACAAGTACTGTAGTAACATGGCAGTCAATCTGATAGCCGAGACAGCTGCTAAGTGACAAATGGGAGGAAGGTTTCTCCCCTGTGGACACACTAGACAAAGTGTTTCTGGTGATTTATGTCCTGAACATGACAGAATGCTTCTGAATAGTACCCGAGCTAGTAGGAATATCTTAATTTCTCTGTGTGTGTGCATGTGTTTGTGTACATGCTGCTGAAGACAAAAATCTGTGATGTGTGGTCCATAGTACTGCCTCAAGAGAAATACTCTCATTTTTAAAGCATATAACCTTTTTGAGAATGTATTAAAAGCTAAGTACTATTGTGAGGCAAGCCACATACACAAAACATTTTTAGATAAATTGAAGGGATTTGTGCATCCTGGCTGATAAACCCAGAGATCCTGGACCACAGGTTAAAAACCTCTGTTTCAATCCAAGTACTAGAGCCTAATGGATGAAAAAAATTGCTGAGGAGGGGGTGGTACCAGTTAATGTCTGTTGTATTTCAACTCGGGCTGATTTCCTTCCCATGGAACATATGGCAAGGTGTGGATACATGTTTGGTTGTCAGACTGTAGTGATGTTGCTGGCTAGAGGAAGAGGCCAGGGCTACTGCTGATCATCCTACATGCAAAGAACAAATTATCTGGCTCAATATATCAATAGCATACAGATTGAAAATCACACTCAAGAGGAATGGAAGAAGTAGAAGAACAGATGAGGAGCAATCTGTTTGGAAAAGGGTATGCTAGAATTGTATATGAGTGATGAGAGTACTAAAGAGCAGGACATATTCCAGGACTGGATGAAAATTTGGTAAATCTTTGTCTCTACAGTTACTGTTACTGAAGAGTTACTGTTGAGTTTAGTGTGCACAGCTAATTGCATACATCTAAATCACTTCATGTCCATTTATCCTACCAAAGATTCACTTAATTTAGTTTTAGTCAAATTTTCTACGGAGTAATGACTACAATTATTTTTCTATTTGCTGCAATTCATGAGAACAGTCTTCATTTCTGAGCAATATTATGTTAAATGTACGTTAGAAGCTGTAACTTCACTATTTCTAGGAGACCTTTCTGTGAGCCATTGCACTGAGCACAGTTAATTTTGAGTGACAAGTCAGGTAAAACAAAACTTCAGATAAGGAGGAACCACAACACTTATCCTACTTCTCGATCTAACTATGTTATTGCTTCTTTTACTTTTATTTGATTAACAGAAGGTTTTCAATGTGAGAGCCAAAAGGTTAATTTAATAAAACATATGTAGTGAATTCAGCTTTTCAAAACAGTGGAAACTCAATGGTTTTGTTACCAGAGATGATGTTTTTGAAACACATTTGCGTTTGTTTTTGTGTGGGTGTGGATGCGGATGAGAGAGAGAGACAGAGAGAGAGAAAGAGAAAGAGAGGAGATTGAATTTAAAAATTTTTTAAATGACTGCAAAATTGATAGCAATAATGATATGGAATTTTGACAAATTTTAAAACATTCAAAATTTAAAAATCGCAATTACTCTACAGAAAGAAAAAACGCATTATTTCTGACTAGGAAACTACATAGGTGGTATGAACTTTTATGGTTCTCTTTACTTTTTAGCATTAAATTAGTGGTGTAATATGCCTTTAAAATTGCTTATTTGGCCGGGTGTCTATGGCTTACAACTGTAACCTGAGCTACTTGGGAGGATAAAATCAGTATCATAATGGTTCCAGAACAGTATGGGAAAAAAGTTTCTCCCATCTCATGGGAAAAAAAGTCAGGCATGATGGCATGTGCCTGCCATCCTAGAAACTGAAGGAAACCTAAAATAGGATGCTCATGGTCCTGGCCAGCCTGGGTAAAAAGCAAGATACTATCTCCAAAATAGTCATTGCAACAAGGCATAGAGGTGTGGCTCAAGTAAGTGGTAGAGTGTCTGCTTAGCAACCATAAAGACCTGAGTTCAAACTCTAGTCTTGCCTAAAAAGCAGAGTAACTTATTTGTCACTTATTTCTCTTTGTTTTTGCCCATTATTATGAATGTTTAGTCTTTTAAATTGGTCATCTAAAATATTTTTAGAAACATAGGATAGCTATAACAATATTTTCAAACAAAATTATATGTGATTTCCATGAGGAGTAAGTAGACTTTTCCAACTTTGAGAATCACTATAATTATTTATGTAGACTTACAAGTAAATTTGAGGACAAACCTTTTAACTTAATTGATAGCATATATTTTAAATATTATTCTGTTATGAGTTACATGTGGTGTTCTTTCATATTCAACTATTGCATGACTTGCTAAACATATTGTTTTAATATATGAAGAGAGATTAATATAATAATATGTTTATAGTTTCTCTTAATTTAGAAGG
Source organism: Castor canadensis (assembly GCF_047511655.1). Lineage (NCBI taxonomy): Eukaryota > Metazoa > Chordata > Mammalia > Rodentia > Castoridae > Castor > Castor canadensis. The sequence goes on along the minus strand of NC_133390.1, from coordinate 22,845,968 downwards.
TACTTTATTCTCCTTATTCTGTTTGGAATTCAGGAAGAAGCAGATTAGTGTAATCTTTATGAAATAATTTATTTGGGGACTACATGGTCTAGAAATATACAAAAAGTTCAGGTTTACATGGTCAGAAAGGGCCCAGGTGTCTTCTCTGTAGAAACTCTTCAGAGATTATTATGCATACTAAACTTTAGGAAGTCTATTAAATGGATTGCAAAAATGTTCTTTTTTTTCCATTCCAGATTACAATCTGGAAAAAAATATATTTTGAAAGTCTAAACTCTAGTTGTTGAAGAGCTATTTAGTGAATATTTCTTCTAGTTCTGAAAGTAATATGTAAACATAAAGAAGAATCGAACCCTGACAATCCTGTGGAAAATGTACAGAATAATAAAATAAACAGGATAGGTCAAATTAACTGAAACTTGTCAGTTCTTTATAGTAGAAAACAAAAAGTTACCTTTCTTACCCAAAAATTATAAAGTCCAGTAGGTAGGTCACTCTTGAGAAGGATTTTGATTCAAGCATAAAAAATTTCAAGAAATAGAGTATTTATGATAAAAATAACAATAACAAAAACAATTCTTTCAGAATATTTCAGGTAATGTGTATAATATGACTATTTTTTCATTCAATATGTGCAAAATCACAAGTTGTCATTAACATCCCTTTCATTTATAAGTACGAAGGTGGAAAAATTAAACAATATGTTCAAAGGTATAGAATTAGTAAGTGATGAAGTTTGAATTTGAACCAAGATCATATGTCTATGACTATGCTATTCTATCTTCCCATAATGGAGTAGAAATTTTTCCTTTAAAAAAGGGATTGCTGGCAGTTAGTGTAGGAAATCAGAAATCCTAAACTACATGACTCCAAAAACCATCTTAAGACATCAGAGCTACACTTGGATAATTTTGATTACTTCTAGCCAAAACAATAACCCACCAACACATTAAGCACACATCAAGTTCAAGGACTGACCCTTAAAACATCTTTTGCACCTAACAGCCCTGAAAATCCCACATGGCTCAGACAACAAAGCATGTCCTGCCCTGGGAAAAAAGACTCCTAGCTATTTCTTTTATTTCTTTCCTTTTCTTTCTTTTTCAACAAGCAGAAGATGGAGCATCAATGAGAATTGAACTCTGTGACATCCTGGACTCCTAACCTGTGGAAAGCTTCCCTATGCCATGCCATGCTGAGAGAAGAAGCAAGCCATTTCCCCCCTTGGCCAGCTTCAAAGCTACTTGAGTGAAACTGCACATCAAACAAGTGAGCATCATGCAACAGATGTGAATCCCCTACTCACCCCCTGGGAATATAATCCAGCACAGCCCCTCAGAAGTTTGAATACCCCCATCAAAACTGAAAAGCATAAACAGTTAATTGTAATCTAAAACCAACAGCAGAGGTGGGGGCAGACACTGAACCTGCCTAGGAAAATGAGGATGGGGCAAGAAGCTGAACCCTCAGTGCCTAACTCTCAGTGAAGAAATGTAGGAAAAACAACAAAGGCTGAGAGCAAGGGTGGAGTGACAAACCAACCTCCCAAAGTAGGACAGGTGGTGGATCTCAGAGCTGGTCTTCTTGGACAGAAGGCAGTACTCAAAATTGAATTGCTGGGGGAGGATCCAACCAAACAGAGTTGTAGCTATAGGGCAATGCAGCTGCCACCTGGTGAAAAAAACAATTCTGACCACCCTGCATGAACTGGCAGTGAGTTACCTTAGCTCTCAATTGCAACTTGCCCTGTGGACAGAAGGAAACAAATACTACTCACAAGCCACTCATCTGGTGAGACCACAACAGAGCTACCATTTGTGCACCAATACCAGGATTGAACACCAAAGGAATAACTCCAGAACATTTAACAAACAGACTGACATTTTAGTTGTTGCAGTACCTGGTGTTTTTTTGTTTTGTTTTGTTTTTCTTTCTTCTGTATTATTAATTTTGCTGTCACTGTTTTGTATCCCTATTCTTACCCCCTTCACTTTCCCTACTTTCCCTGTGCTACAATCCATTATTCTCCCTCCCAACTACTCCTTCTGCATTCTCATCCACTCTCTCCCCCATTCTTCACCTCCCACTCCTATCTTTCCCCAATGTGTCACCACACTACCCCTCCCTCCTACACACTCACCACCCACAGACTAGCCTACTGTACCAACTGTGCACACTACCAGTCCCCTGCAATCCTTGACACAAACACCCTCCACTACAACAACAGAAATACACCTAAACAGAGACAAGGGCCACAAAACACAACAGCACTCATACGTCTTCCCCCACCCACCACTCTTTCCTGCCCCCTCTTTTAGTGCCACCTTTATCAATTAGATTCTTTTTCTAGCCCAGTAACCATTACCCCCCATCTCCCTCTGTTTATAGATATTATCACCAAGGAGTGTTCTATATTATATGTAAATAACTGGTCTGACATTGAACCTATGAATTTGTTATTGCCAAATTACACCTCCAGGCCAGGGACAGAAAGAGCACATAAACCTAGCTAACAACAAAGTCAGTCACAACACAAAAATTAAATCAAGGGAAATAAAGCAGGCAATTGAAATAATCAACTTGCCTATCAAGAATATAGTTTCACAGCACAAGTAGAGAGATGGAAAGAAGAAGGGATGGAAACCACACTCCTCAAAAGAATAATTCAATATGGGTTGACTGGGAGATGAAGAAAATGGATACACATTTCCTGACCCCAACAAAACAATGATAAATATCAGTAAGGAACTCAGTGGCATGCACATAAAAACCCTCAAAGAGGAAATCTTAGAAGAAATCACTGAGGAACTCATGGAAAAGTAGTAGATATGGTTAACCAGAATGTACAAGATGCACTCAAGAAATTTCAATACACCAAAAATAAAGCACATAAGACACAGAAAAAAAATAAGTAAACTCGGAGAGGACTTCAGTAAGCACCAAAGTGAAACAAAGAACACTATTAAAAAAAAAAGCGATATGTAAATTAAAGATGACAACACACACACACACACACACAAAGAATCAAACAGAAATCCTGGAAATAGTAAGTCCCTTTAGTCAAACAAAAAACACAATGAAAGGCCACTACAGCACACTAGAAAAAGTGGAAGACAGAATCTCACAGCTCAAAGATAGAATAGAATTTAAAGAACAAGAAGAAATTTTAGTCAAACAACTCAAAGGAATATGCAAGAACTCAGCAACTCCATCAAAAGACCAAACCTGATAATCATGGGCACTGAAGAAAAAGACCTGCAAACCAAAGGGATATATAATATATTCAATAAGATGAAAACAAAAAATTTCTGAAATCCTTAGAAAGTTTTGCCCATTTGGGTGCAGGAAGCATCCAGGACACCAAACAGATGACCAAAGTAGAACCTTCCCATGGCATATTATCATTTAAACAACAAGCAAAGAAAACAGAGAAACAATATTGAAGGCTGTAACAGAAAAAAAGAAATAACATATAAGTTAAACCTATCAAAATAATAGCACATATCTTAATGGAAAACCTAAAAGCAAGAAGGGCACTGAAAAAAAAAAATTTCAGCCCTAAGTACTACCCAGAAAAACTGTCATTCAAAATTGATGGGGCAATAAAAATCTTCCATGATAAACAGAAAGTAAAACAAAATATCACCACCAAGCTACCAATATAGAAGATTCTACAAGGAATTCTTCACACAGAAGATGAAAGCAAGAGGACAGGAAGTATCAAACCACAGGAAAATAAAAGGCAAGTAATCAGAAAGTAGCATTGATTTGGTTGCACACACACAAATCCTTAAACAACAAAAACAACTAAATGGCAGGAATCACCACATACCTATCAACATTAACACTGAAAGTAAATGGACTCAACTCCATCAAAAGATAGTGTTTGGAAAACTGGATTAAAAAGGAAGATCTGACAATCTGTTATTTACAAGAGATCCACCTTATTGACAGAAATAAACTCTGGCTTAGGGATAAATGCTGGAAGAAGATTTATCAAGCAAATGGCCCCCCAAACAAGCAGGACTAGCAATACTTGTATCAAACAAAGTACACCTTAAACTTACATTTGTCAAATGAGACAAAGAAGAGCACTTTAGAAGGATACTAGAAGGGCAATACATTAAAAGTAAATAAAAATTATTAACCTATATGCACCCAATGTTAGTGAACCCAATTTCATTAAACATATACTAAAGGACTTAAAAGCACATATAGACTCCATCACAATGGTAGTAGGAGACTTTAATACACCTCTATCACCAATAGATAGGTCATCCAAAAAAAAAATCAAAAAAGAAATCCTAGAAGTATAGATCAAAAGGACCAAATTTATGTCTGCAGATTATTTCATCCAACAGTAAAATATACATTTTTCTCAGCAGCCCATCAACTTTCTCCAAAATAGATTATATCTGTGGGCACAAATCAATCCTCAGCAAATGTAAGAAAGTAGAACTAATCCCCTGGATTCTATGTGATCACAATGCATTAAAACTAAAACTTAACAATGAAAACAACAGCAGAGAACACACAAATAATTGAAGGCTGAATAACACATTGTTCAAAAATCAGGGTCATAGGAGAAATAGTAGAGGTAATCAAAAGCTTCCTGGAAATTAATGAAAGTGAAAAAACCACTTATGAGAACCTATGGGACATAGCAAATGTAGTCCCAAGAAGAAAGTGTATAGCCATGAGTACATATATTAAAAGGACAGAAAGATCTCAAAGCAATGACCTAATGCTACATCTCAAACTCTTAGAAAAACAAGAATAAGCAAATCCAAAAACAAACAGGAGAGAAATTATAAAAACAAGGGATTAAATTAAGGAAATAGAGACAAATAACATACAAAGAATCAAAGAGTTAAAAAGCTGTTTCTTTGAAAAAATAAGTAGACAAGCCCCTGGCCAATCTGACTTAAATAAGGAGATAAAAGACTCAAATAAGCAAAAATCAGAAATGAAAAAAGAGATCTAGAAGATGGCGGCTAGAGGGAGGAAGCAGAAAGCGAGCCTCCTATAGTGAAATCTTGGAGAGACACCGGAAGCACACTTTGCAGGCATAATCACTGAGAAAAGGCATAACTTTGACCCCTCCACACCTCCAGCTGGTGCAGAGAATCTCCACTTCATGTTAAATGGAGAAACAAGGAGGGCCCCCGGGGCGACAGTTGCTGGCACCCAGATGGCTTGGGAAGATGCAGAGCAGGTGAGTTTTGCGGTACCACGATACTCCCACAGACAAGCCTGGGCCAGAGCAGCATAGCCCCCTGGACAGACTGACCTTCACCCGGGGAAAAAAGAGAAGCTGAGTAATAAGCAATAAGAGCAATAAAGACATGCTGGAAAGAGGGTGGGGCGCCCTGAGCACTGAAGATTGGGGGAAGGGAACCCTTCCCGGGACTGTAAATAAACTGTAAATAAACAAGCTGGGTGGGGTGGAGAGACTCTGGTGGGAGCGGGGGCAGGGCACACACCCAGCAACCAAGAGTGGGGAAGCTTGTGAGAGTGGTGGAGGGAGGAAAACTCCACAGGAGAGGAGGGAAGACCCACTTCCCACATGAACTGTAAACAAACATGGCAGCTGGCAGGAGCAGCAGCACTGCCCAGTAAGCAGGAGCAGGAAAGCTTGTGAAAGTGGCAGTGGGAGGAAAACTGCACAGGAGAGGGGGGAAGACCCACCTCCCACATGAACTGTAAATAATCATGCAGGCCTGACAACGTGGGTGCAGTGTCACCTTTCCCAGTGCTTGGAAAGGGGAAAGCCTGTAGCAGAGAATCCCGCACAGGAGAACTCTGAACAAACAAAGCCTGCAGGGCCAGGTGAGTGCTAAGCTCACCACAGAGATCTGCATAAACAATGCCTCCAGCAACAGCAGGCTGACAGCAGTGGGCAGGCAAGCAACAGCTGCAGATACCATTCTCAGAACTGTCTCCAGACTCTTTTTTTTCTTTTTCTCCCTACCCTTGATGAGAGAACAACCAAATTACACCTGCAAGTGGAAAAACTTACTGAAACTGTGTTGCATTTGAATTTGGGACCCTTGGTGGGTTTTTTTTGTTTTGTTTTGTGTGTGTGTGTGTGTGTGTGTGTGTGTGTGTGTGGTTTTGTTTTACTTTATGCTTCCCCTTGATGAGACAACTACAGAACAACATCTGAGGCACCATCTCCAGGACTGGAGACTGAGATGGACATCCAAATTATTAAGACGGAAACATCTTTGCATTTGAACTTGGAGGGTTTTTTTTTAAATTTTCTATTTTCCATTTTATTTTAATTCATTTTTAAAATATAAATATTTCCTTCAATTACTTATTTTTATTTTTATTCCTATCTTAATTTTTTTTATTTTTGATTTTCAATCCTATCTCTGTCCCTCTAATGCCTGTTCAGCTTACTATCAATTAGTACACTAATGCTCCCTGTTTATGCCTTTGAAACTTTCTTGTCTGAAACATTGTTCTGCTTTCTCCCTCTTGTCTGTGCATTTGTTTTCCCCTTTTCTTTAACTTCTTGCTTTCCATCTCAGCTCACCCTTCCATTCTAAATATTACCATTGTTATTATTACAAGCTAGAAAATACTTAATTGCACACAGTACAGGGACAGTAACAACACCAAAGACAATGACGGGAAGACAGAAAAAACAAGGAAGCCAGTTTTCCCACAGCAAAAAATTAGTACAGGAACCAGAAGGGAATGAAGAAAACAGAAACTCAGATCCAGACTACAACAAAATGAAGATAAACTATGCCAAAGGACCCAATGAAGCCCACAACGATAATTTAAAGGAAGACATACTACAAGTACTCAATGAGAATTTTATAGAGATGATACTGAATAGGGTCAACCAAAATGTACAGGAGACACTCAAGAAATTCCAAGACAATAAAAATAGAGAATTTGAAAAAGCAAAAGAAGAAATAAAGGACACCATAGAAGCACTGTATAAACACCAAAGTGAAAGAGAGAACACGATGAGTAAATGGATAAATGAACTCAGGACAAAAATAGACAACATTAAAGAGGAAAACAGCCAGGATATGGACAACCCCAGAAAAAAGAACGAAACAGAACTGCAAAACAAAATGGAAGGCCAACCCAGCAGAATAGAACAAACAGAAGACAGAATCTCAGAACTTGAAGATGAAATGGTAATTAAAGGAAAAACTGAAGAACTATTAATTAAACAACTCAAGACCTGTGAAAAAAAATGCAAAAACACACTGACTCCATCAAAAGACCAAACTTGAGAATCATGGGCATCGAAGAAGGAGAAGAGGTGCAAGCAAAGGGAATGCATACATAATCTATTCAACAAAATAATAATGGAAAATTTCCCAAATCCAGAGAAAGATATTTCCATACAGATGCAAGAGGCCTCCAGGACATCAAACAGATCAGATCAAAATAGAACTACTTCACGACATATCATCATTAAAACAACAAGTTAAAAAATGAAGGAAAAATATTAAAGGCCATAAGAGAGAAAAAACAAGTAACATACAAAGGTAAACGCATCAAAATCACAGCAGACTTCTCAACAGAAGCATTAAAAGCAAGAAGAGTGTGGGGTGAGATCTTCCGGGCACTGAATGAAAATAACTTCAACCCCAGGATACTCTAACCAGCAAAGCTATCATTCAAAATAGATGGAGCATTAAAGTCTTCCATGATAAGCAGAAACTAAAACAATATGTGACCACAAAGCCACCACTACAAAAGATTCTGCAAGGGATTCTGCACACAGAAAGTGACACCCAACTTAACCATGAAAAAGACAGGCACACCAAACCACAGGAAAAGAAAAAGCAAGACAGTAGAGAATAACTTCAACTTAGGTACACACAATCAAACCTTCAAACAACTAAGACAACTAAATGACAGGAATCACCACATACCTATCAGTACTAACACTTAACGTTAATGGACTTAATTTACCCATCAAAAGGCACCGCTTGATGAAATGGATTAAAAAGGAAGATCCAAAAATTTGTTGCATACAGGAGACCCATCTCACCAACAGAAATAAGCATAGGCTTAGGATGAAAGTCTGGAAAAAGATTTACCAAACCAATGGCCCCTGAAAACAGGCAGGAGTAGCAATACTTATCTCTGACAAAGTAGACTTCAAACCTACATTGATCAAACGATATAGAGAAAGACATTCCATACTAATAAAAGGGGAAATAGACCAAAAGGAAAAATAATCATCAATCTGTATGCACCCAATGTCAATGCACCCAATTTCATCAAACATACCCTGAAAGACCTAAAAGCATATATAAAGGCCAGCACAGTGGTTGTGGGAGACTTTAACACCCCATTATCATCAATAGATAGGTCATCCAAACAAAAAATCAATAAAGAAATCCAAGATCTATAATATGCAATAGATCAAAGGGACCTAGTAGATGTCTACAGAACATTTCATCCAACTTCTACACAATATACATTCTTCTCAACAGCCCATGGAACCTTCTCCAAAATAGATCATATCCTAGGACACAAAGCAAGTTTCAGCAAATATAAGAAAATAGAAATTATACCATGCATACTATCTGATCACAATGCAGTAAAAGTAGAACTCAACAACAAAAGTAAAGAAAAAAACATGCAAACAGCTGGAAACTAAATAACTCATTACTTAATGAAGAATGGATCATCGATGCAATAAAAGAGGAAATTTAAAAGTTCCTGGAAGTTAATGAAAATGAAAACACAACCTACCGGAACCTATGGGACACAGCTAGGGCAGTACTGAGAGGAAAGTTTATAGCCATGAGTGCATATACAAAAAAGACTGAAAGATCCCAACTCAATGACCTAATGATACATCTCAAACTCCTAGAAAAACAAGAACAAGAAAATCCCAAAACAAATAGAAGGAGAGAAATAATAAAAATAAGAGCTGAAATCAATGAAATAGAAACCAAATAAACCATACAAAGAATTAATGAAACAAAAAGTTGGTTCTTTGAAAAAATAAACAAGATCTATAGACCCCTGGCAAACCTGACTAAAATGAGGAGAGAAAACACCCAAATTAGCAGAATCAGGAATGCAAAAGGGGAGATAACAACAAACACCATGGAAGTCCAGGAAATCATCAGAGACTACTTTGAGAACCTATATTCAAATAAATTTGAAAAATTTAAAGAAATGGACAGATTTCTAGATACATATGATCATCCAAAACTGAACCAAGAGGAAATTAATCACCTGAATAGATCTATAACACAAAATGAAATTGAAGCAGCAATCAAGAGTCTCCCCAAAAAGAAAAGTCCAGGACCTGATGGATTCTCTGCTGAATTCTATCAGACCTTTAAAGAACTGATACCAACCCTCCTTAAACTGTTCCACAAAATAGAAAGGGAAGGAAAACTGCCAAACACATTTTATGAAGCCAGTATTACACTTATCCCAAAACCAGGCAAAGACACCTCCAAAAAGGAGAACTATAGGCCAATCTCCTTAATGAACATTGATGGAAAAATCCTCAACAAAATAATGGCAAGCTGAATTCAACAACACATCAAAAAGATTATTCACCACAACCAAGTAAGCTTCATCCCAGGGATGCAGGGGTGGTTCAACATATGAGAATCAATAAATGTAATAAACCACATTAACAGAAGCAAAGACAAAAACCACTTGATAATCTCAATAGATGCAGAAAAAGCCTTTGAAAAGATCCAACATATTTTCATGATAAAAGCTCTAAGAAAACTAGGAATAGAAGGAAAGTACCTCAACATTATAAAAGCTATATATGACAAACCTACAGCCAGCATTATAGTTAACGGAGAAAAACTGAAACCATTCCCTCTAAAATCAGGAACCAGACAAGGATGCCCACAATCTCCACTCCTATTCAACATAGTACTGGAATTCCTAACCAGAGCAATTAGGCAACAAGAAGGAGTAAAATGAATACAAATAGGAAAAGAAATTGTCAGAATATCCCCATTTGCAGATGACATGTTCCTATGCCTCAAAGACCCAAAAAACTCTACTCAGAAGCTTCTAGAAATCATCAATAGCTATAGCAAGGTAGCAGGTTATAAAATCAACATAGGAAAATCATTAGCATTTCTATACACTAACAATGAGCAAACTGAAAAAGAATGTATGAAAACAATTCCATTTACAATAGCCTCAAAAAAAATCAAATACCTAGGAGTAAACCTAAAAAGAGATGTGATAGACCTCTACAAGGAAAACTATACACTTCTGAAGAAAGAGATTGAGGAAGACTATAGAAAGTGGAGAAATCTCCCAGTCTCATGGATTGGTAGAATCAACATAGTAAAAATGTCAATACTCCCAAAAGTAATCTACATGTTTAATGCAATTCCTATCAAAATTCCAATGACATTCATTAAAGACATTGAAAAATCTATTGTTAAATTTATATGGAAACACAAGTGGCCACGAATAGCCAAGGCAATACTCAGTCAAAAGAACAATGCAGGAGGTATCACAATACCTGACTTCAAACTATATTACAAAGCAATAACAATAAAAACAGCATGGTACTGGCACAAAAACAGACATGAAGACCAGTGAAACAGAATAGAGGACCCAGATATGAAGCCACACAACTATAACCAACTTGTCTTTGACAAAAGAGCTAAAAATATACGATGGAGAAATAGCAGCCTCTTCAACAAAAACTGCTGGGAAAACTGGTTGGCAGTCTGCAAAAAACTGAAACTAGATCCATGTATATCACCCTATACCAAGATTAACTCAAAATGCATCAAGGATCTTAATATCAGACCACAAACACTAAAGTTGATACAGGAAAGAGTAGGTAATACTCTGGAGTTAGTAGGTATAGGTAAGAACTTTCTCAACGAAACCCCAGCAGCACAGCAACTAAGAGATAGCATAGATAAATGGGACCTCATAAAGCTAAAAAGCTTCTGTTCATCAAAAGAAATGGTCTGCAAACTGAAGAGACCCCCCACAGAGTGGGAGAAAATATTTGCCAACTATACATCAGACAAAGGACTGATAACCAGAATATATAGGGAACTTAAAAAACTAAATTCTCCCAAAACTAATGAACCAATAAAGAAATGGGCAAGTGAACTAAACAGAACTTTCTCAAAAGAAGAAATTCAAATGGCCAAAAAAAACACATGAAAAAATGCTCATAAAGGAATAGCAATAAAGGAAATGCAAATTAAAACCACACTAAGATTCCACCTCACCCCTGTTAGAATAGCCATCATCAGCTAAAGCAACTGAGGCCAATAGGAAAAGGGGAGCAGGAACTAGAGAAAAGGTTAGATCAAAAAGAATTAACCTAGAAGGTAACACCCACGCACAGGAAATCAATGTGAGTCAACGCCCTGTATAGCTATCCTTATCTCAACCAGCAAAAACTCTTGTTCCTTCCTATTATGGTTTATACTCTCTCTACAAGAAAGTTAGAAATAAGGTCAAAATAATTTCTGCTGAGTATTGAGGGGGTGGGGGGGAGAGGGAGGGGGTGGAGTGGGTGGTAAGGTAGGGGGTGGGGGCAGGATGGAGAAATGACACAAGTCGTATGCACATATGAATAATAAAAAAAAAAGAAATGAAAAAAGAGAAATAATAATAAACTCCAAAGAATCATCAGAAACTACTTTGAAAATCTGTGGTCCAATAAATTGTAAAATCTTGAGATAAGGACAAATTTCTAGATACTTATGGCCATCCAGAACTGAACCAAGAGGATATTAACCACCTAAACAGATCTATAATACATAATGAAATTGAAGTAGCAATAGTCTCCCAAAACAGAAGACTCCTGGAATTCTGCTGAATTCTACCAGACCTTTAAAGAAGAACTACTACAAATACCCTTAAATTTTTCTATGAAGTGGAATGATTAGGAAAACAACCTAACTCATTCTGTGAAGCCAGTATTACACACATCCCAAAACCATATAACAGGACACATCCAAAAAGGAGAACTACAGGCTAAATTCAAAATGATCATTGATGCAAAAATCCTCAACAAAATAATGGCAATCTGAGTCCAACAATGTATCAGAAAGATCATTCACTATGACCAAGTAGCTTCATTCCAGAGATCATAGGGATGGTTAAACATAACCAAATGAATAAATGTAATACAGCACATTAAAAGAAGCAAAGATAAAAATCATTTAATCATCTCAATAGATGCAGAAAAAGCCTTTTTAGCATTTCATGATAAAAGTTCTAAGAAAAAAGGAATAGAAGGAATGTACCCCGACATTATAAAGATTATATATGACAAACCTACAGCCAATATTACACTTAATGGGGAAAAACTGAAACCATTTCCCTTTAAGTCAGAAAGAAGAGAAGGATATCACTCTCCCTATACCTATTCAACATAGTACTGGAATTACTAGCCAGAGCAATAAGGCAAAAAAAAAAAAAAAGGAATAAAAGGAATAAAAATAGGTAAAGAAATAGTCAAAGTATAGCCATTTGCAGACACGATCTTATATCTCAAAGACGCAAAAATCTTCAACCCCAAACTCCTAAATATCATAATCAGCTTCAGCAATGTAGCAGGATACAAAATAAACTTAAAAAATCAGGAGACTTTTTATACACTTGTAACAATTAACAAATTGAGAAAAAATATAGGAAAACAATTCCATTTACAATAGCCTAAAAAAAACATCAAATACCTAGGAATAAACTTATCAAAGGATGTAAATGACCTCTGCAGGGAGAACTACAATCTACTGAAGAAAGAAATCAAAGAAGACTAGAGAAGGTGGAAAGATCTCCCATGCTCATAGATTGGCAGGATCAGTATAGTAAAAATGGCTACACTGCCAAACATAATCTATATGTTCAACTCAATTCCCATCAAAATCCCAATGACATTAATCACAGACATTGAAAAATCCACCCTAAAGTTCATTTGGAAACACAAAACACTTCAAATAGCCAAGGCAATTCTGAGGAAGAAGAGCAATGCTGGAGGTAGCACAATACCTGACTTCAAAATATACTACAGAGACATAGCAATAAAAACAGCATAGTACTGACACAAAAACAGAAGTGAATACCAGTGGAACAGAATAGAGGACCTGAATATGAACCCATGCAGCTACTCCAACCTTATTTTTGAGAAAGGAGTCAAAAACATATGTTGAAGATAAGGGTGCCTCTTCAACAAATGTTGCTTGGAAAACTGGTTATTTGCCTGCACAAAACTGAAACTAGATCCATGCCTATCACCCTGTGTAGTACCAACTCAAAGTGGCCTAAGGATCTTAATAGCAGGACTAAAACCTTGAAGTTAATAGAGGAAAAAAGCAGGGAATACTCTGGAAGCAATAAGTACAGGCAAGGACTTCCCCAGTAGGACTCTAGCAGCCCAGCAACTAAGAGAAAGGATGGACAAACGGGATTACATAAAATATAAAACTTCTGCACAACAAAAGAAGGTCTCTAAATTGAAGAGTCCACCCACAGAATAGGAGAAAATCTGCTAGCTATACATCAGATAAGGGACTGATAATCAGAATATACAGGGAGCTCAAAAAACTAAATTCCCCAAAAATCAATGAACCAATAAAGAAATAGGCAACTGAACTAAACAGAACTTTTTCAAAGGAAAAAGTCCAAATGGCTAAAAAACACATGAAGAAACCAACCTTGGCCATAAAGGAAATGCTTATGACTCATCAATACCACTCCTAGGGATATGCCCAAAGGAAAGTGACTCAGGTTATTACAAAGGCACCTACACATCCATGTTTACTGCAGCACTATTTACAATAGCCAAGCTGTGGAAACAGTCAAGATGCCTCTGCTTATGAGTGGATTAAGAAAATGTGGCAATTATACACAGTAGAATTTTACCCAGCCACAATGAAGAATGAAATTTTGTCATTCTCAAGTAAGTGGATTGAGCTGGAAAAGATCATCTTAAGTGAAGTTAGTCAGGATCATAAGGCCAAAAATAAAATGTTCTTCTGCATATGAGGATTGTAGCCCTAAATCAAATGCAGTAATATTTTTGGATATGGGTCACACACTAAAGGGAGAACATGCAATGGAGGAGTAGGGAAAGGGAAGGAAACCAAAAACTTGAATGTAGTTGATATGCTCACAGTAAGGAGTGAATATAGTTATCTTAAACTGGCAGAGGCCACTATGGGCAGGGGAAGTAGTGAAGAAGTGAAGAGATCTATATGAACAAACATGGGCTGAAATACACGTGTATGGAACCAATGTTAGGACTTTGTCTGTATGGGTATCTTTATCTCAAACTCGCAAAAATGCTTTCTTATTATCTCGTATGTTTTCTCTCCAACAAAATCAGAGGGCAGAACAGGTTCAGCATGGAAGCTGGGGGTGGGGGGAGAGGTGGCCCAAATTGTGTATACACATGTAAATAAACATAAAAATGATAAAATAAAAAAAATATATATAATATATACATATATATTGCCAAACTAGATCATTAAAAAAAAAGGTTTCTCTAAAACTTCTAAATTGGATTCAAGTACACAGAGACATATGAATAATTAACATTTTCCAGAACTATGATGAAATATTAGGGAATATCTTGAAGTACCAAACCAGCCTAAGACTTATAGAAAAATTCTGAGGTGACTATGAATATCTTGTATTCTTCATACTACCCTATCCAGTTCAAAATAATGTGCTATGTCTTGTAGGACAGTAATAATATAAATTTTCCCTATTCAGTGGTGTCTCAAAAAGTTCTGTTCATAAAAGACTACTGTATCTGTAAGCAATCAAATTCATCTTAGTAAAATATAGGGAATTGCATGCTTATGCATTTATTCATTAATTTTTTACATAACCATAATGTGCTGGCATACCATGGGTCAGAATATAAACAATACTTTGAGCAAAGCAGATAACATATGTTGAAGGAGCTAAAATATAGTTAATGAAATAAAAATAATAAGTCAAATTTTAAAATTAAACAAATAAACATATGAATAAATACTCTGAAATAAAAAGCCAGATTATCCCAGGGAGAGAAAGGATTAGGAGAAAAAAAAATATCTGGGGAAATAAATATGGGCTGAATCTTGAAGACAAGAAACAATCTGATAGGCAAAAAAGTAAGGAGCAGGGCATTTCAGGAAGTGTTTGTGGTTCACTAAGTTAATGAGAATGAGGGAGATCTTGGTCTTTTTAGAAACTGATAGTTGGCCAGATATGTCATTGTGTAGCATGAATAGGAAATAATGATATGAAATGTAGTTAATATGAAAAAACATTCTTCCTTGGAAGTGTCATGATATTATGTGTCAACTTGAGACTCATGATATTCAGATATTTTGTCAAACATTATTCTAGATGTTTTTATTAAAGCATTTTTGGAATAACATTAACACTTCAGTCAGTACACATTGAGTAAAACAAATTCAGTTGAAAACCTTAGCAGTAAAGATTTACCTTCCCAGAAAAAGGGACCCTGACAGAAAATTGTCTTTAGACTCAAACTGTAACTCTTTCTTACTCCTTCAACCCACAGAACTAATCTGCATATGAACTCTCCACAATCACATGAATAAGCTTAAATTTATCCGTCCCCTTCATCCCCTTCTCTCCTCCTCCTCTCTCTCTCCTCTCTCTCTGTAATGTGTATTTCATATAATGCATACATGTATATGTATTTGTAAGTGTGTGTAAACACATATGCTTTAATTCTCTTTCTTTAAAGAACCTAAATACAGAACTTCAGAAGGACAACAAAAATCTGAATTGCAGAAGAGTTCATGTGGAGCCTTTCTATACAAAGAAATGGTATGGTCCAGAGTCTTCACACAGAATCTTGGAAGCATGTTAGCCAAGGTTTGGGACTTTGGGAATTGCTGCATTTCCTGATATTTAATATTTATTGTATACTAATTCCTTCATTATCCCTAAACTTTCAACATACTCGAATTAAAAGCCAAATTTACATGTCAATGGGAGGCATTAATTAAAATGTACATGTGTACACTTATGGAGATAGTCTGGAGAAAAGCTGCCTCTGAGATGTTGATTTTAAATATCAAGATTTATCTCAGATCTAACAGACAGTGTTGAAAACAGCTATCTGCACCATAAAGTCAGAGAATAAAACATATTGGCAATAACAGATTTTTTAAATATGAGAATATTACCTGGGGACTCTAAAACCAACTGGAGATGAGGATATTTTAAAAATGATCCCTCTATCTTTAGGAAGAAATAAGAGTACTTTCAGTTTCTAGTCTCACACAGAAACAGCTTGGCAGCAGTTACTCCAGCCTAATAACAAATACAAGCAGAGTATTAGTCACAAGTCTACTTAAATATATTAGAGAACTCAGGTTACTTGGAACTTCTGCCCTCAAATTTGAAGAAACAGACAGGTGGTTACAAAAAATCATACATTACTTAATCAGAAATCCAGGGTAGAAACAGCCCTGGGAACTGGTAGTAGTATAGGAAAACTGAACTAAAATCAAGCAACAGCTAGAAGCTTAATGTGGACAAATCTGAGAGATTAAAAACTCCATAGGGACGCAGTCATAGAAAAGCCTCCACATTTTTGTGAGATTTATCTCTGGGAATTTGAACAGTATTTCACACTGAATATTAGAGAATAATTTTCCCATGCTTCTAGTGGGGAGAGAGGGAAGCTCTTTCAAATAAAGGGTAGCATTCTATTCTTCTTGCCAAGTTTGACCCCTCAAGAAAAGCCATTTTACCAGAGACTTGGAGGCCTCTGATACAGAAGAGCACATAAATAGATTTAGACTCATGGACTTCTATCACTACTCATAAGAAATATGGAGGGCAGTGTAAAACCATGAAAGCAACCCCGAAAGTTGGGATGTCACAAATCCTTTTTCTAATATTCAAATATCTTACAAAGCAGAAAGTTAATTCATTTGAAGATGGGCAGAAAATCCTAATGTCCTCCTGACATAAAAACCCACATCTTTTGCTGAAAAGACAGGGGAAAATCTGTCTATCACTAGGAGCAGGGCAAGATAAATATTGGAATCAAAATGCTAAACTAACACTATTAGACCTAACTATCTACTATAGAAAGGGAAGACAATTCTCTATAACATAAGGTATGGTGTGATTATACAGCAAAATTTAGATGGCATAAGAAGAAATGGAATTAATGTTTGAGACAAACTAACCCTTAAAGCCAAGTTGCAAGCCAAGGTCCCTAAGACTGAGGCTGAACAAAGATAACAGAGAAAACTTCATATTCCTATAATACTAAAAAGCACTAAAAAAAAAAAAAAGCAAAAGGAGGCTACCGCTGTGTGACAGGGCAAAACCATGGGTGTAAACTCAGAGGGAAACTTGCAAGGAAAATTTAAACTATATAATTACAGGGAGGAAGGAAGTATAAATGATGTAAAATTCTTTCCTTGGAATACATCATCTCAGACAGAGGGATCTTGAAGAATAGTATATCAAAATTAAAATAACAGAAACAGTAACAATAACTGAAAATTAAATCTGAGCAAATTTGCTCAAGCCCCCTTCCATCATTTGTGGATACACATGCCTGGTTATATGTATACATGCACTCATGCACAAATACATGTAAGCCTATATTCAGAAATAATTATTATCTATTCTACTAGTTTCTGAAAGATGTGCAATATACTATTAAAATTTTAAGGCACAGAATAAAGAAAGGCACACATTTGAAAAGACAGAGCAATGGAAAGATGGAATGAATTCTGAGTTGACAAAGATATTTGAAATTTTAGAGAAGCATGTAATATATCATTAATATATTTAAAAACTTAGTAAAGATGACTTCCCAATGTCTCCATGAATCTGAAATACAAATTTAAATACATGTCTACAAAAAGAGGGAGACCAATTAGTTTGTTAAAAAAAAAAAAAAGATGCCAGTCTAAGGACAGATAGTAGCTAGAGATACCAATCTCTAACTAAATTTCTAAAGCTCTAAATCTACCATGGGTGTGGAGGTGTGGACATGGACCTTTACTATCCAACACTCCCGCCAGTCTGATATTTTGTTTTTCTAAATCTTGTTACCTGAAAGAGCCACTCACCAGAACCACCCTGTCTACAAAATACTATATAGAGGTACAAAGGAGGTGGTAGAAGTGGTAAAGGTGGTTGAGATACACTACCATCCAGACAAGAAAGAACAGCACAGAAACCAACCAAGTGGCAAATCCCACGTGTGTTGTGATAAAAACTACTACACAGGCCAGCACAGCAAAAGTGGGCACAGTGCACCTTTAGCTAAGTGAGCTAAAAGTATCTATCCTTAAACTTGCATAGGGGTTTGATGAGATAGGGACAAATTGAAGTTAAATGTGGATGTGGCAAGCCAGTTGGGATTTAGATTCTTTACAGACAGAAAGTTACATGTGTGCAGAGTGATGGTAATGTACTCTGCATGACCTCAGGGTTTGAGCAGTAAACTTGGGAGTAGAGGACAGCATGAATCTTAGGTGGAGTGTGTCACTCTCTGTTCTGAGCTGTCACCCTCTGAATACAGCGGCATCTCCACTCACCAAAAGGGTGGCTCAGCCTACTCAGACCTTTCCACATTTTAATAAGAAGCCTTGCACCCCAACCTACTGGGGCCATGTAGTCCCAAAACAACTCTTCTGTCAAAGTGCTTTGTCAGAATTGCACTGGAGTCAGTCAACCACCTGGTCCAAGTAGTCCTCCTCTTCAGGATCCCAACTGCATCTTAAGGAGGAATCTCCAGTAGTTTTTAAAACCTGCTTACGAGAAAAATCAACCTGGCAGACAAAAACCTTCCAGAGGTGCAATGTTGCCTTTGGGAAGTCCAAAACAACTATAGAAAGAGAAATCAGTTTGGATAAAATACAGTGAATATCAACACTACTCTCCAGGAAATAAACAGATAAATGAATTTAGGAAATCAATTTATGACCTAGACAAGAAAGTCAGCAGCATGGAAGAGAAATTCAGCAAGGAAATGGTAATTATCATTAAGAAAAAAAAAAAAACTAAGTAGAAATGTAATAAACGAAAACCTCAATAAATCAAATAAAAATCACAGAGGATGGTATTATCAGCTGCCAAGAGCAAACAATAAAAGATATCAGCAAGGGAGGACAACCTCAAGGAGATATTGCAGGAGAATTCCAAGATGACAGCTAGAGGGAGGAAGCAGAAAGTGAGCCTCCTATAGTGAAATCTTGGAGAGATGCTGGAGACACACTTTGCAGGCATAATCACTGAGAAGAGGCAAAACTTTGACTCCTCCACACCTCCAGCCGGCACAGAGAATCTCCACTTCACGTTAAATGGAGAAACAAGGAGGGCCCCCGGGCCACCAGTCACATGCGCCCAGACGGCTTGGGAAGACACAGACAAGGTGAGCTTCACAGTACCGCAGTACTCCCACAGACAACCCTGGGCCAGAGTAGCATAGCCCCCTGGACAGACTGACCTCCACCTGGGGAAAAAAGAGAAATTGACTAATAAGCAATAAGAACAATAAAGACATGCGGGAAAGAGGGTGGGGCACACTGAGCGCTGAAGTATGGGGAAAGGGAATCCTTCCCGGAACTGTAAATAAACAAGCCTGACGGGCCAAAGAGGCTCTGGCGGAGCGGGGACGTGCGCCCAGCAACCAGGAACAGGAAAGCTTGTGAGAGTGGTGGAGGGAGGAAAACTCCACAGGAGAGGAGGGAAGACCCACTTCCCATGTGAGCTGTAAACAAGCATGGCAGGAGCAGGAGCACCGCCCAGTAATCAGGAGCAGGAAAGCTTGTAAAAGTGGCTGTGGGAGGCAAACTGCACAGGAGAGGGGGGAAGACCCACTTCTCACATGAACTGTAAATAAACATGCAGGCCTGAGAAAGTGAGGGCAGTGTCACCTTTCCCAGTGCTTGGAAAGGGAAAAGCTTGTAGCAGAGGCTCACGCACAGGAGAACTCTGAGTAAACAAAGCCTGCAGGGCCAGGTGAGTGCTAAGTTCACCCCTGAGATGTGCATAAATAACGCCTCCAGCAACAGCAGGCTGACAGCAACAGGCAGGCAAGCCACAGCCGCAGATACCATTCTCAGAACTGTCTCCAGACTCTTTTTTTTTTCTTTCTCTCCCTACCTTTGATGAGAGAACAACCAAATTACACCTGCATGCTGAAAAACTTACTGAAACTGTGTTGCATTTGGGACACTTGGTGGGATTTTGTGTGTGTGTCTGTGTGTAGTTTTGTTCTACTTTATGCATCCCCTTTGATGAGACAACTACAGAACAGCATCTGAGGCACCATCTCCAGGATTGGAGACTGAGAAGGACACCCAAGTTATTAAGACTGAAACTTCATTGCATTTGAACTTGGAAGTTTTTTGGGTTTTTTTTTTTAATTTTCTATTTTTCATTTTATTTTAATTTATTTTTATATATAGATATTTCTTTCCTTTACTTATTTTTATTTTTATTCTTATCTTTATTTTTTTTAATTTTTTATTTTCAATCCTCACTCTGTCTCTCTAATGTCTGTTCAGCTTACTGTCAATTAGTACACTAATGCTCCCTGTTTATACCTTTGAAACTTTCTTGTCTAATTCCCTGTTCTGTTTTCTCCTTCTTGTCTGTTTGTTTTTCCCTTTTCTTTAACTTCTTGCTTTCCATCTCTTCTCACCCTTCCATTCTAAATATTACCATTGTTATTATTACAAGCTAGAAAATACTTAATTGCACACAGTTCAGGGACAGTAACAGCACCAAAGACAATGACGGGAAGACCGAAAAAACCAGGAAACCAGTTTCCCCACAGCAAAAAATTAGTACAGGAACCAGAGGGGAAGGAAGAAAACAGATACTCAGATCCAGACACCAATAAAATGAAGATAAACTATGCCAAAGAACCCAATGAAGCCTACAAGAACAATTTAAAAGAAGACATACTATAGGTACTCAATGAGAATTTTTTAGAGATGATACTGGATAGGGTCAACGAAAATGTACAGGAGGCTCTCAAGAAACCCCAAAACAACACAAATAGAGAATTTGAAAAAGCAAAAGAAGAAATAAAGGAAACCATAGAAGCACTGTATAAACACCAAAGTGAAACAGAACACGATGAATAAACAGATAAATGAACTCAGGACAAAAATAGACATTAAAGAGGAAACCAGCCAGGACATGGAAAACCTCAGAAAAAATAATGAAACAGAACTGCAAAACAAAATGGAAGGCCAATCCAGCAGAATAGAACAAACAGATGACAGAATCTCAGAACTTGAAGATGAAATGGTAATTAAAGGAAAAACCAAAGAACTATTAATTAAACAACTTAAGACCTGGAAAAGAAAATGCAAGAACTCACCGACTCCATCAAAAGACCAAACTTGAGAATCATGGGCATCGAAGAAGGAGAAGAGGTGCAAGCGAAGAGAATACATAATCTATTCAACAAAATAATAATGGAAAATTTCCCAAATTTAGAGTAGATATTTCCATACAGATGCAAGAGGCCTCCAGGACATCAAACAGACCAGATCAAAATAGAACTACCCCATGACATATCATCATTAAAACAACAAGTTCAAAAACTAAGGAAAGAATATTGAAGGCTGTAAGAGAGAAAAAACAAGTAACATAAAAATGTAAACCCAGCAAAATCACAGCAGACTCCTCAACAGAATCATTAAAAGCAAGAAGAGCATGGGGTGAGATCTTCTGGGCACTGAATGAAAATAACTTCAACCCCAGGATACTCTACCCAGCAAAACTATCATTCAAAACAGATGGAGCAATAAAAGTCTTCCATGATAAGCAGAAACTAAAACAATATGTGACCACAAAGAACCACTACAAAAGATTCTGCAAGGGATTCTGCACACAGAAAGTGACACCCAACTTAACCATGAAAAGCAGGCAACACCAAACCACAGGAAAAGAAAAAGCAAGATAGTAGAGAGTAACCTCAACTTAGGTACACACAATCAAACCTTCAAACAACTGAGACAACTAAATGACAGGAATCACCACATACCTATCAGTACTAACACTTAAAGTTAATGGACTTAATTCACCCATCAAAAGGCACCGCTTGATGAAATGGATTAAAAGGGAAGATCTAATATTTTGTTGCTTAAAGGAGACCCATCTCACCAACAGAAATAAGCATAGGCTTAGGATGAAAGGCTGGAAGATTTACCAAGCCAATGGCCCCAGAAAACAGGCAGGAGTAGCAATACTTATCTCTCACAAAGTAGACTTCATACCTACATTGATCAAATGAGATAAAGGACATTCCATACTAATAAAAAGGGAAATAGACCAAAAGGAAATAATAATCATCAACCTGTATGCACCCAATGTCAACACACCCAATTTCATCAAACATACCCTGGAAGACCTAAAAGCATATATAAATGCCAACACAGTGGTTGTGGGAGACTTTAACACCCCATTATCATCAATAGATAGGTCAACCAAAAAAAAAATCAATAAAGAAACCCAAGATCTAAAATATACACTAGATCAAACACACCTAGTTGATGTCTACAGAACATTTCATCCAACTTCTACACAATATACATTCTTCTCAGCAGCCCATGGAACCTTCTCCAAAACAGATCATATCCTAGGGCACAAAGCAAGTCTCAGCAAATATAAGAAAATAGAAATTATACCATGCATACTATCTGATCACAATGCAGTAAAAGTAGAACTCAACAACAAAAGTAAAGACAAAAAATATGCAAATAGCTGGAAACTAAATAATTCATTACTTGATGAAGAATGGATCATCAATGAAGTAAAAGAGGAAATTAAAAAGTTCCTGGAAGGAACAAAGAAAAAAATGAATCCTTTTTTTCTTTGGGACATGATCAATAGACCAAACCTAAGAATCATAAGGAAGGAGCTGAAATACAAATTAAAGTCATAGAAACTTATTAAATGAAATTATAGCAGTAAATTTCCCAAGAGTATGTAATGATATATACACACATGCATAAGAAACATTTCAAACTCCAAATAGACATGACCAGAAAATAACAACTCCACATAATATCATAATTAAAATGCCAAAATTAGAGAACAAAGAGAGTTTCAAGAGAAAAACATCAGTTTACATACCTAAATGTAAATGGATATGACTATCCAATCAAAAGATACACATTGTGAGATTAAATCAAAGAAAGCAAGATTCAACAATTTGTTATGTACAAGAAACACACCTCAAAACTAAAGGCACACACAAACTAAAAGTGAAAATTTGGAAAGGATATACCAGACATGCAGATATTGAAAGCAAGTGGTGATCTCATAACAGAAAAAGAGGATTTAAAGCAAAAAAATCAGTCAGAGGAAATAAAGGTCACTATATGTTAATAAAGGCAACAATCCAGCAAGAAGATATACATATATGCTCCAAACATCAGTGCATCTATAAAACAAGTCTATAAAACAAACACTTCTGAGCACAAAAGAACAGATAGTTCCAGATACAATAATAGAAAAGAGATCCCAACACCCCACTCTCATCAATAAAGAGAAAATCCAGACAAAAATATTTAACCAAGATATCCTAGAACTAAACAGTATCATGGACAAAAAATGGACTTAACATATATTTATATAGTATCTCATCCTAAAGCAGAAGTTTACTCATTTTTCTCATCAGCCCAGAGAAGTTTCTCTTAAATAGATCACACCTTAGATCATAAAGCAAATTTCAACAGATATGAAAAAATTAAAACAATTTCCTCTTTCTTAAAAGGCCATAATGGAAGAAATTTAGGAGTCAGTGGCAACTAAAACCATTGACCTTATGTAGACTTAACAATAGACCTTAGAACAATCAATAGGACATTGAAAAAAATTAGGAAAAAATTAAGAAATTCCTGGATTCAAATGAAAATGAGACCACTATGTACTGGAACACAGCAAAAGCAGTTTTAAGAAAGAAATTTACAGCCATGAGCACACACATAGGAAAACTAGAGACCTCAAATAAACAATGTGATGATGCACCTCAAACTTAGAAAAGCAGGGAAAAGCCAATCCCAAAAATAATAGATAAAAACAAATTATATATATATAATATATATATATGTATATATTATATATATATAATATATATGTATATATTATATATATATATAAAACAGAAGTAATTAATGACATGGAGACCAAAGAACATTATAAGGAATCCATGAAATAAAAAGTTGTTTCTTTGATAAGATAAAATCTAACTGGCAAACCATTACTTAAACTAACAAAAAAAGGAAAGGATAAGACCAAAATTAACAAAATCACAGATCAAAAACAGACACCAATGAAATTCAGAAGATTATACGGAAATATTTTGAAAGCCTATAGTTGAGAAAACTAGAAAATCAAGAAGAAATAAATTTCTCAATGGACATGACACATCAAAATTGAACTAAGGGGACATAAAAAACTTAAGCAGAGCTATAAAATGGAATTACCCAGACAGACACAGAAAAAATAATAAAAAAAAATCAGTGACTTAGAAATGGGGATCATTCAACACATGAAAACACAAAATATGGAGAATCCCAAAAAAACAAGAAAGGAGAAAGTGAAAACAACAAAAAGAACATTTAAAAAATATGTCAAACAGTTCCTGAATTTTTTCAAAATTGGGGAACATAGCAAAAGGAATATATATTGTTACCAAAAAAAATTACAGCAGAAAAGTATAATTATTTGCACATGTAAAATTGAGACTGCAACATGCAATGATAGCAAAGGACAATGATCACACCAACAGATTCAAGAAAAGCACTTGACAAAAACCCCAATGCACATACATGATAAGATACTCTATAAACTAAGATGAAAGGGAAATTTCACCGCTGTAATAAAAGACATCTACAAAAGCCAACATGAAAAGATAATGAGGAAATATTAATATGTTTCCAGCTAAGATCAGTGAGAAGATAAAAATGTCTGTTAATATGACTTTATTCTGTAGTATATTAGACTTCTAGCCAGGACAATAAGGTAAGAACATGAAATAAAACTTACCCAGGTTATAAAGGAATAATTTGCAGATAGCATGGGCCTAGAAATATACAAGAAGATACAGAACACACCAAATACAATAATTAGTGATAGATAATTTCAGAATACTTGCAAAATACAAGATAAATATAGATGGGCAGGAAAGGGTGGCTCATGTCTGTGGTCATAGCTACTCAAGAGTTAGAGATAGGAAGGATTGTGGTTCTAGGCCAATCAAAAAAAAAAAAAAGTTAATGAGAGCGCCATCTCAATCAATAAGTTTGGTGTGGTGGTGCCAAAAAATAACAGGAGGAAGAAAAAACAGAAGAGGAGGAGGAGGAGGAAGAGGAGGAGGAGGAGGAGGAGGAGGAGGAGGAGGAGGAGGAGGAGGAGGAGGAGGAAGAAGAAGAAGAAGAAGAAAAAGAAGAAGAAGAAGAAGAAAGCAAACACAAAGCCTTGAGTTCAAATTCCAGTATCATAAAAAAATCAGTATTTGCCCCTGTGCACTAGCACAGAATAATGTGAAAACGAAATTCGAAAATGACT
Organism: Castor canadensis; assembly: GCF_047511655.1. Classification (NCBI taxonomy): domain Eukaryota; kingdom Metazoa; phylum Chordata; class Mammalia; order Rodentia; family Castoridae; genus Castor; species Castor canadensis. The sequence continues at coordinate 22,820,429 of NC_133390.1, read as the reverse complement.
CAATTTACAAAAAAAAAAGTGACTAATGTACTTACAAATGAAACTAACCAAATAATGAACATATATACTGAGAGCTATTAAACATTGTTGAAAAAATTTAAAACCTAAATAAAAAGATGTTTCATAGTCATATATTGAAAGAGATAACATTGTTAATATACTTATAAAATTGGTTTATAAATGTAATACAATCTCTCAAAATTCAAATTCTTTTATTTGTTTATTTAGCAGAAATGACCAAGTGAGCTTACAATGCAAGAGGTAATAACATGAACCTTGAATGGACAAAACAACATTAGAAAACAAGCACAAAGCTGGAGGACTTCACTTTTCAATTTCAAAATGCTATAATGCTAACAGAGCACACATAAATATATGTGTGTGTGTGTATATATATATATATAGTTCATGCAGTAAACTATATACATAGTGATGGAATAGAATTGAGAGTGCAGGAAAAGAATACATACTGCATACACCTAGAATCGAGTCATTTAAAAAAAGTTTTAAGACCATTCTAAGAGGAAGGAATAATCTTTACAAGCAATGTTACCTTATATGCAACATATATGCATATGCAAAACAAACAAAACCACTAAGTAAAACAAAACTCACCCAAATCTTGCACCATATAGAAATTCAACTCAAGAAGGATGAGACACAAGTAACATTTAGAAGTGCAGATTTATATATATATATATGTTTTCTGTGGTGTTGGAGAGGGTACACTGTGGCATTTACAAAAGTTCTCACAATGTATCAAGTATATCATGCTTGAATTCACACCCTCCCCCCATTCCTGGGCTAGTTTTAAAAGGTATCATTTTTGCATTAACATACATGTGTACACAGAACTGTAGATTTCAAAAAGAAAACAGAACAATAAGAAAAGCAATAACAAAAAGAAATCTTTGCAAGTATATTTTAGACAATTCCTTCTTAATTAATACAAATATTATGAATCAGAAAAAATTGATGTTTCATGTCAACATTAACATATATCCATATATCCAACCATCTACTCATTTTGTCTCAATTATATCACAGGCAATTCAAGAACATCATATTCAAGACAGAACTAATTGTATTTATCACCTCACCCTTAAATTTGCTTGGCATCCTTTGTTTAAAATCAAGATCTCAATTCTGAATGCTATGTTCATTTCTTTTTTTTGTCCTTTATATATACTCAGATGTGATCTGTATCTAACAGAAAATACTAAGAAATACTTTTGAATTTATAAATATGTTAAAGACTTTTGTTTTTGGGAATAGAATAAATGTTTCAGTGGTTTTGAGAATGTCCTGTGCCTACAGTAAAGAATGATAAAACATTAACTCTACTTTTAGGAGCAAAAATGTGCAATAAAGAGTGAAATGTGGAGGAAAGGACAAGAGTTACTTTCTTTCTGAGATATGCAAGTTAAATATTTTTAGATCAATGAGAACAGAATGATTGAGGCGAAAGTATCATAAACTCCTCTGTGTTTATCTTCTTAAGTTTGATGCCCTACATCCTGGATCTTATTTATCATTCTTATATTGGTCTCTACTTACGAATTTACAACTACTTTATTCTCTCAAAGGCACTCCATTTCTCTATATTTTATGCCTCGCTTTACTAAATCAATTAAGTTCATTTGGATTTACTTAAATAAATCACAAAACTAAACACAGGAGACTATATAAACAGAGACACACTGCTGCATTCACTGCCAATGAATGCTCACTAGTACCCACATTTCCTCAACCTGAAAGCTTTCCTGATGTATTATTTAGATCTGTAAATAGAATAAAATTGATTAGACTTAAAATAATACCCAGCATTATGTAAAAAGAAGACAGTGTAGTAAACTGAAATAAGTGGTATTCATGAAAGCTGTTCTGGTTGTTCAGAAATAAAAGATATTAAGAGTCCTAGTGAATGTGAAAAGCCTTTTCTACTGCTCCTCTGTCCTTGTTTCTGTAGAGATCAGTCTGCACTAAGAGCTGTAATAGAACTACATGTGACTAACCCATGATGGATAATGGCTAATGGGAAGAACTGTGGTAACAAAGCCTTGTCTTTAGAACAAAATACTTATGGGACTTGAGGATATTTTAATGCTTCTTTTGCTTCACAAATGCACCACGTTTCCCAGAAAAACTAGCCAATAAAACTTCAAGAGAGGGGAACATCAAAGCAAACAAGAGCAAATAGGATGTCAAGGGAAAAGTGGTATAGCTGATGATTAATGCCACTTATGCCTAGGCCAGGAGGAAGTTGAAATATCTATAGATATCTATAGATATCTATAGATGTCTATAGATATATATACCAGAACTGTTTTAGCAAGTAAAATTCAGAAACTTATTCTGCTCGATGGTGATATTCCTTTTCTGTTAAGTGATCAAAGCTACATTTTTTTTGTCTTCAGACTACATTAATATAGCCATACATTGAAAATATCCAGATGCTCTCTTAGAGCATGATCTACAATTTGGGCCATTAACAGTTAAAAAAACCCTTATGCGATAAACAAAGGCTAATGTAGAGTGTTGTTTACAACATTAAGTTATTTTATTGTATATTTATAGCCTATGTTCACAGTTTCCAAGGACACTGAACCAATATATTTTAGGGAACTATTTCTATAAATTAGATTTTCAAGGTATTAATTAATTTAATCATCATCTTGGGACATGTAATTTTACTATAGCTTGTGAAATATAAGCTATAAGAACTTATGTGGGATTTCAATCAAAAATAAAATAACAATATGGCAGTATTGTAAAGGCAGGCACTTTTTCAAATAACCAAAGGGTACGAGTAGGGGAAAAGGAGAAGGTGACAAAGGGGTAAATATTACAGAAATACATTGTAAGTTGATGAAAATAACACAATGTAGCTCATTAAAAACTGATATAAAAAGGGAGAGAGAGAGTGGTTAAGAAAGAATAACATAGATTGGGTGAACTTGATCAAAGTACATTATATGCAAGTTGTAAATATCATAATGAAACAACTTTAAACAATTTTTATGCTAATAAAAATTAAAATAAGAAAAGGAAATAAGAAAATGAAAATTAGTTGTCAATTAAAATGAAATAATTTCTTGGTGAAATTAGAGTTTTTCAGAAAAAAACGCAGATTTTATTAATCAGCCACTCAAATAATACACGTATAAAATTAAGATATAATTAAATTAGTTACAGTATTCCTTAAATATTAAAATTCATATTTTAATTGTTAATTACTTTAATACCTACATTTCTCATGTGTTTTGACAATACTTTTCTCTATGTTATTAAGAATGTTGGATTCAATGTTTCTTAATTTATGAAATAGCTACTGCCAGTGGTGATTTGCTCCTAAACTAACTTCATTAAAATCTTATTTTGGATTATTGCTCAATACACCTAATTTACAAGCTCATCCATGCCTGCCCATGTAAATCCTACAAAAAAGAGCACTCCAATGTTGTCATTCAAATTGTCTTCTATGCTTTTGAAACTGCATGTTCATTTTCCCAAAGGGTATAGGCAGTAACCATTATGTAATGATTTTTCTCCAACTGATGACAATTTTAAGAGAATATCAAATATATATTCATTTTTATATAAGAGATATGTAGCCTTGGTATAAATATAACCATGCTAAAAGTATATAACTAGTAAAATGCTCAAGTTAGGATTCAAGAAAGTTATCAGATACAAGAATTCATAGTGTTAACATGTTTTAATGAGACATGTCTATCATACATAATTGCATATTCAACATTCTGGTAGGAGAAATGAGAATTTCGTATAGAATTAGCCTCAATCAATTTTCCCAGACTAATATCTCCTATACTTCTCTGAATAGTTCCCTGTCAACATCAGGTACAAAGCCTCAGATTTTTCTAGCCATGTGAAATCACCCGTGTTTAACCCACAGTTCTTACATGATGTGTGTGCAACTTTACCAGTCAGGATGTTGCTTTACTTCCATAGCAAGTACATCTCCAAAACAACTTGCCAGTAGTTGCAATCAAAATTCTGGACTGCTTGAGAATATGCTCCTTTTGTTTTCCCCGTTCACAAGACTAGTTCCTATCCCTTGCACCATAAAATGAATGAAAGAAAGTGTGTGTCCCTCCACTAGACCACAAACTGCCTTTTAAGTCCAGGGGAGTTCAGAACCCAACAAGCCTCTTTGTGGGAATGTGGGCTTTCTGTATACAGACTCACTTGACCTTGCAAACAAGACAACTTAATCCAGAATTGGTACAGGAAAACAGATATTCACAAGAAGCCTATTTTGCACATCACAGTGCGTTGACAACTCTGTCTGAGCGATCACTAAAACACCCATAGCATAGCTGGGCACACAGTGAATGATTTAGAAGTAGTTTGCTTCATGGTTCTCACAGCTTATAAGTACATTGTTACTAGTGTAAGTCTAACCCTCACAAAATTCATTTCTCTCTAACCTGCCAATTCCTTTATTTTTCTTAGCTTCTCTATAAAAATAGCTCGTTAATTGGAAATAGTTTTAATTAGGCAGACATTACAGATGTTCTGAAAAATTCCTGTTTCGAATTATATAGTCGTCCATTACTTTTCATTGGGACATTTAAATGACTTTTGAGAAGCATTTTATAGAAGTGGTATTTATAAAATATCTGTAGTCATTTTTAACATTGTAACTCATAGATGTTTCTTATTATTTAAAAATGCATACTTCACATTTTTATCATTTTAGTTACCAAACTAATAATGTCATTGTGTAAATTTATTCTTTTACTGCCTAAGTGTTTTCCTGTTGTAAACATTCTGAGTTCATTTTTAATATGCTCTTTAAATGGTTTAATTATAAAAAAGAAAAATGTAGCAATGACTACCTCTTAGTGGTAGAATTATAAGTGATCTTTATTTTTTTATTAATAGTATATAATTTTTAATTGTTTTACATAACTATCTATTATAGAAGAACATAAAATGATTTTTAAATCCAAAGACTGTTTTTGGACAATTTACAAAAGAATACTTTTTCTTCTGTCTCTATTAAATTATAGAAAAAATATTTAATTCAGTGTCTTTGAGAGAAGACTTATACAGAGATTTAAGTAAGACATAACAGATGACTGATTTTCGAAAAAAAAAAAAACCAAATAATTTAAAAAACCCTTAAAAGACGAGTCAATCATTTTAACTCCCACGGTTTCAATTTTCTCATTTAAGTACTCAGTCAGCCCATTCATAAACATCCTAAATTTCTTGAATTACCTAATTCTTTTTACTTGGTAGAATTGTCCTTTTGATATCCTTTCTGTCATCTAAAACTTTTCAAATAGCACATAGATCTTTTGTAAATGCCACAATGTACCACTACCCAGCACAACAATATATACATATTGTTGTATATACGACACATATTGTACATATATACCACATATATTATACATATATACCATGTATATAACTACCTATCATTGCTGTCCATGTTTCATAATAGATATCTGTCTCTATTACCAAGAAATTTAGGTTTAATCCATTTAGTTTCAAGGTAAAAACATTAAGATAGATATCTCAGAAGCAATATGCCCAAGGTCACCTACAAATAAGGAACAATAACAAAGACATTCACATCCTAAAGGACGCACCTTTGTCAGCTCTAGGGAGGACCAAACACAGCACCGAACATGAAATAGTGCAGCACCTTGCTATCACTCTCAAATTGCTACACATTCCTTCTCCCAATGGCAAATAGCAAAATGTGGCAAATGGTTTGGCCTTAGAATACACTGCTAAGTGCACTGGTGATTATAGACTTATCTACTCCTTGTGTGAATCCATCATGGAACAGACAGCTGCGTTTTTGTTGCTATGAGAGAGGAAGTTACTGATTTAAACTTGCATTGTCATTACTTTCTGACTTAACACAGAAAAATAACATAAAAATGAGAAAGCTGACCTGTGTATAGATTCATTTTTATATAATTTTATTTTAGAATAGCCACAATCAATGAAAGTTCTAACATTCGTATTTCACCAGCCATTGGCAGATATTAAGGTTGTTTCACCTGTGCTGACTGTGTTATGTGAGAAGCTAAATTCCTTGACTTCAGACCACCTCTAGTAATTTAGCATGATGCTGGGGCTGTATGGACAGACCCTAGGGAAATTTTATTTTACTGTAATAAGCTAGGATTTCTCAACACTTCTATAAAGCTGAGTGATACCCTTTGTTCTAGTGTTCTTGTTTACTCTCCCAGGGGATTCCCCCATTGGCTTGCATGAGGGTCCACTAGCTTTTCTAGATAACACCAAGTAATATGAGCATTTGGGGGTGGGAGGTGGGAATGGGGACAGAGAAGAAAAGTGAATCCCATATTTGGCTTTATTTAAAGTCTCAAGTAAAAACAGTGTTAAGTGTTTAAATATTTACAGAAAAAGCATTTTTTCAGGGAAATTACATGACATGAAAAGCCTAAATGGTATATACGTATATGCTTATTACTGCTTTTTACTCTTTTCTGAACTAATGTACTTTAAAAACATTAACCTTAAAGAATATATTTAAATATTGCAATCTCTTCTCTTCTGACTGAAGTTTTATATGTCACGAAATCATATTGGAGTAAGGATTAGTAGTAATAATTAATTTTAAGGGACTTTTATAGCTCCTGTTGATTCTTTTTGATATTTTTCCATTTGGGGGGATTGGTGAAATAATACATAGAGGAATATCAATAAAATAAGTACTAAATATTGTGTTAAAATATACAACTTTTCTCACAACTAATTTTTTTCATAGTAACTCATAGTTATATTATTTATTTATGAATAAATATTCATAGTTGTGGCAATGGGCTCCTCTATAATCACCACAGAGCATATAATCTATAATAAAAATATAAAAGAAGTGGCAGGAAAAATGTGCCCTCTTTGAGCATTCTTCACAATGTTTGGTGGAAAAGGCAAAAACAACAATTAGACTAATGTTTAATTGACTAGCAACTTTAACTGTGCCAGACAAATTTGAGTGAAGAAGGGAGCTATTTGCTACTGAAAGAGAGAAAGGAACAAAAATCTTACTTTACAGGACCCACTATTGCTATTAGTGTCCTCTGGAATAAAAAATGGGCCCCTTCATTAATTTGTGTTCTCCACATGCTTCTCAATACTGGATCAAAAATGCTCTCTACAGCTGGACATAAGATTTCCAGTAACAACAGTTGACTATATATAAACACTTCTTTGTTGGTGTTGAAGTCCCTTCACTTTCATAACTAGTCTACTTGGAAAAGGTTAAAATACATCCATATCAGTTTCCTCCTATTACATTCACTTAGTAAAGCTCTCTGCATATTTTTCAGGCGGGGTCATGCTACATAGACCAAGCAGGATTCAAACTCATAGTCCTTATGCCTATTGTCCTCCCTAGTGCTATAATTACAGGCATGTGCCAAGTCAAATTTTGGGAACAAATATGGCTCTCACTGAAACCTAGAAAAGAGATACTGCTGTCATCATAGATATCTTCATAAAGCTTCTCATCTTTAAACATATTCAAGAGTGCTTCAGGCATGGTTAATCTCATGTTCCACAAATTCTAATAGTTCAAGTTGAGCCTCCAAGTTTCTTACTTTGCTTTGCTCTTGTCTCATAGCAATACTGAATGTACTGTCAAAAAAAATTCAACGATATATAAATTACAATAAGGTGGATTTCATTTAAGACCATCATGGTAGAGACAGGATGCATGGTGAAAGGATTTTGCATTGGAGAAAAAAGTTGTGCTCAGTTCTTCATGCCATATGGGCAAGTGAGAATTTATTACCCAGGAGAAGTCAAAGTAAGAAACATTAGCAGTAAGGAAAATTTTGGCAAAACTTACCTGATAGGATTCCTACTAAAGACAGACCAGGATAATCAGACATCAGCTTGCTGATGGTAGAAGATGAGAAACTCAGTTATTGAGAATGATAAGATATCAAGGGTGAGGAGCTCTTGCTAAACTGACTTAACAGCATTTTTGTTAAAAGTGGATTGTACAAAGTACACTAGGTTTTACAAGGAAGTGAATATAGAAGGCTAAAGTGTCTGACTAAACAATGTAGTCAAATGAGGAAAAAAACTGGGCTGATGTGGTACATAGTCTACCAATAAAGCACACATACACACACATGCACACACACGCGCGCACACACACACAACGCACACACACACACAACGTGCGCACACACACACACACAACGCACACACACAACGCACACACACACACAACGTGCACACACACACACACAACGCACACACACAACGCGCACACACACACACAACGCGCGCACACACACACACACACACACACACACACACACAGAGTAGTCAGTCCTCCTTAACTCCTGATCCAAATGGAGTAATATCCAAGGCTCCCAGTGGATGCCTGGAGCCACGGATAATAGCAAACTCTGTGTATACTAAATATGCATATCTATGATAAAATTTAATTTGTAAATTAGACATAGGAAGAGATTAGCAACAATAACTTAGAAAAATTATAATAATGAATTGTAATAAAATTGGTGAATGGTCTCTTTTTTTCATTCAAATTACCTTATTGTACAGCAATTGCCCTTCTTGTGTTGTGAGGTCACACAATACCTACATATGAGATAAAGTAAGATGAATGATATAGGCATTAAAACATAGCCTTAGGATACTATTGAACTCTTAATGATATGTCAAAAATAAGCTATGGAGCCCTGACAATGAAAAGTTGACTATGGGCAACTGAAACTTTAAGAAGTGCAATGGAAGATAGACAGGGAGTACTGTGTAATGTTGGCAGCAGATTCCACTTCAAAGACCAGAGTCTACAATTGTACAAATTTTTTAAAGATCTATGAAATCAGTCACAAGACAGTACTAACAAAGTAATGACTATGTAATGCTGAAGTTGAGAGGGATGAAAGTGAAAGAAAAGTCAGTTGAAACTGAAATGAAAGAACCATTATAGAAAGTTGGACTAAAACTTAGGAAAATGAAGGAGGAAAAAGAAAAAATATAAGAAAGATGTTCTAAACTGGCAAAGCAGCATGACATCTCAAAGATAATTTGACATAGCAGTTTTTTATATTTGGATGTCTTACACTGATAACTCCAAACCCTATTCATTATCTGCCAAAGAGATAAAGGCAGGTTGACAATTCCCTCAGAAAAGAAAAGAAAAACTGTCAATTGAAAAGAATGAAAATAATAGTAAATATATACTGTGCCCAGGCAGTTAAGATTATCAAAAGAGTAGTTTGAAGAACGTTGTTTTGACTTCCAGAGTTTATTTTTAAAATCTAAGCATGTCAGTAAACTTCCTTTTTCTAAAATTAAAAATATTTTATTGTGATATCCAAAATTTCAGAAAATCTCTCTCTCTCCCTCTCTCTCTCTCTCTCTCCTCCTCCTCCCTCCATATACACATTTGTTGCACAGTGATGGCCACACTCATCAATATGTCTGGGCTTCTGGAAAACCCATACTGTGTATTGACATGGTAGGTCTTTACAAAAACTGAAAAGATAAAAATAAGCACTTTTGAATAATAATAGAAAGGATAGTCCATTTGTTCATTAATTTACTAGTGAGAAGCACTTATAAGTTGGACCTACACTAGGTATTAGGAATTCAATGGTAAGTAAAAACAGATGCTTCCCAACCCCCAGAGCACAAAATTTAGTGAATAGAATTACATGCAGATAACCACACAAAAATAAATACAAAGTTACAAACTATAAAACAGAGCTGAATTATGCCATTAGATCCTTAATAGTAGTGTTTGATTTGATTATTGCTATCACAGAGGCCATCACAGAGGACATCACACTGATCTGAGAAATGAAGGATGAGTACTAACAGTACAAGTTGGGGAGTGTAGTTCTTCCCTGAGGTCTGTTGTATAAAGGTACTGTCTCAGAAGAGGGATGGGTGATTTGAGCAACTGAAAACTGAAAGGAAGCTGGAGAATACCTGACAGAGGTTGGTCCCATTAACCTATATGTATTTCAAAATGAATAATATCTTTGGTGGGATTAAGAACAGAGGCAAGATAAGATACAATGCAAGTATTCAAGAGGATGCTGCAATATTGCATATGAAGAAAATGGTGATTTTAGAGAGAAAGAAAGGTAACTTTTGATAAAATTCTTAGTTTAAAATGAAAGGATTTGGTGAAGGATTGATTATTTAGAAGCCTAAGAAGGGAAGGTGCCAAGGAAAACTTCCAGTGTTCCACCTTGTTTTTTAAAAAAAGATTTGCACTAATTCAATGAAGGGAGGTAAGAGTGAAAGAAATAACTTCCATTTCAGACATTTGAATTTAAGCTATTTTTATCAGCCAAGCAGAGATATCAATTACAATTATGAGAATAGAGGTCATGTTTAGAGATTCTTAATCAGGGGAGTGGGGATGAAAGAGAGCAGTGGAAGGGGTGAATCCATTCAAGTATTATATATTTGACACATTTTAGGAATGTTTTTAAATGCTACAATGTACTCCCAGCCACCATGACAATAAAAGAATAAAAAAAGAATCTCATGAACTTGGTAATAAATACTGCTTTGTAATTTGTTTTAGCCTGACCAATAAAAACTCCAAAAGGTTTGGATTTTGGTGAAGAAAAAGAGAGGATATTGTTCCATTATTCTCTATTATTGTAAGCAGAAATATAATCTACTTTCAACATCAGTTCTGACTCAATTTTTTATCACTAAGCTCTGTCACATTTTTCTTTCTAATGGAGGATTGGGGTTGAAAGTCCCCTTATAATAGGAAATAGCATAGACCTCCTTCCCTGTTTCCCTCTTCTTGCCCGTCTACATGCCATCTGAGGACTCAGCAAGATCACCATCTGCAATGCAAGAAGAGAGCCCTCACCAAAATCTCAACTTTTGGCACCTTGATCTCAACTTTGCATCATTTACTACTAGGAGAATATATCTCTGTATTGTTTATACCTAGCCTATGTTACTCTGTTATGGGATCCCATGCTTTTCAGAGGAAAGCAGACAAACCATTTCAACAGCCCTCTTTCAACTTAGTCACATAGAATACACATAATTTTTCCAGATATAAACTGTGACAAGGCATGTAACCCTATCTACTGAAGACACTCAGTAGAGATTTAATGTCCAGGATTTTAATTGGAGACTGATTATATAAGGACACTTTGTCCAGTATGTTCCAAAATTTCAGACTTTTAGAAGGAAAACAAGTATTCAGCATAGAGGATATTGTTGGGTAAGCACAGTAATTCATCTGGGAATGATAGAGATCCTCTCTAAATCTCAGAGGCCAGCCAAGAGCCAGTCTAATCAGCAGGGATTTCCGGAAATAGTGGTTTCAGAAGTGCTATTTTAACTCTTTGTGGATACTATCAGATCCAGAAATACCAAATTTTGTTTTCAAGAAAACAAGAAAGTATTGGAAATTTAAGGATTTATTTGATGGGTAGCAGGGTTAAATGAGATGGAAAAATACAGTTTATATATATTTCAAAGTTCTAGCCTGGAAGTGGAACCTGGAGTAAAAGTCCAGACTGTAACATTACCTGTTCTTGATTTGTTACTGGTACTGTCATCAAATGAAGAGTTTGACAGTGTACAAATTGCCAAGGAAACGTATGTGGAGTGTAAGACCATCTGGCATAAAAATTTGAAAAGAATTTTAGCTTTGCAATAATAAGAAAATATTAATTGCAAAAGACAGAGTAGATGAAAACTGTTGAGTATGGCTCAGACATTCAAACAATGGTTGAGAACATGTAGGTGAAGTTCAATTAATTAGAACTACATTATTTCAGCCTCAAATCCATTGCAAAAGCTCCTCTCTAGTTTTCTTTCATTGTCACAATTAATTTTGAAATAATAGGAGAAAGTCATAAGAAAAAAATGCATACTAGCTTTGGAATGGCATTGTTTGCACCAGCTAATAGCTGTTCTATGATATTACAGCACCTGTCTATACTTGAAACAGACAACTGTGGTGACATATCCTTGTGCGGACTGAAAGAAGACGCAGGATACTGCGGAAAAAGTCAATCTCTAGCATAAGAGGCTCTACTTTGCTGCAATCAAGACAAAGAGAACAATGTTTAGATAGTATTTTTAGAAAATTCAAGTGGATAGAAAAAATTCAGGACTATTGCCAATAATCTTTAAGAATATGTATAAATAAGTTCTTTAGCAAAAATTTATTAAACAGAATATTTATCCTAGAACATATCAGTCAGTATAGTTGCCATGTGTATTTTCTTCTGTGAACATTAAAAACATTCTTGGATATTGAAACTGTGTCATAAGTAGTAGATACAAACCATCATTCTCCTGCAGGTAAGGTCAGTTTTTGTGTAATTGTGAACCCATTTGAGCCACAATTAAATTGAAGTGAAAAAACAAACTAGAAAAAATTTGTAGTTGGAGTTCTCAAGTGCTTATTCAACTAAACACAGTCAACTAGCAGATTATCATCAAAGAAATTGCCTTAATACACATATTATGACAGGTTAGTATAGCACAAGCCCTTCCTTATAAAGATCACATTGGGAGTCATGTTTTGAGAAAATGGATAGAGAGGTAGTAATATTCAGGGTAAGTGTTTCTATCAAGCAAGTGCAATTTTAATAAAAGCAAAAAGTAAAAGTTAAGTGTGGTTTACTTTAAGATGCAATAATAAGTACTATGATGCACAGTATGTCTAAATTAATCAGAAGAAAGGAGAACTTGATTATTTGAATGGATGAGGCAGAATTTCCAGGCATCTAGAACATCTCCCCCAAAATACACACACAAACAATAAATTTCAGTTGGAAGAGTTAACAAAAAACAGATTGAAGTAAATGAACATATTAATATTAGAAAATAAGTAAGAAGTACTTAGTGTTTATGTTTGATTCTTTTGTTGAATTTTACATGTAATACTTGAATGAATAATTTTTCCATAGGACAGTGTCTTTTCAACATTATATATAAAAGAGATAAAAGTGAAAATGGTAGTTTTCCCAAAAGCATATTTTTTGAATGCTAGTTTCTTGGGAAAAAATATTTAATAGGCATTACACAAGCAATTTTATATTGAAATATGTGGAAAACAGTTGGTCATACAAAGTTATACATTTCCTTGGTACAGCTCAGTTTATGCTGAAGGAGTTAATTCATGGTGGGGTCCCTATACAGCTTCTAGATGTAGCCTAGTCACCAGAAATACCTAATATGTGATTAGAGAGTAGAAACTTCTAACTCTATTCCTTGTCCTCTGGATAATGGATGGAAGAATGGAGACTGGATAACAAAAATGCAGGACAATAAGATTTGGAGAACGTCCATGCTGAGGAACACATGGATGTACCAGGAATGTGGCATGGTCCAGCAGGGCATGGAAACTCTTGTAACATCCCCTATACCTTGTCCAGTACACATTTCCCATTTTGCTGTTCTTGAGTTTTGTGCTTTACGAAAACCTAATCATTTCAAGAAGAACACTTTCCTTAGTTCTGTAAGTCATTTTAGTGAAGTGTCAAACCTGAAGTGACTCATGGGAATCCCCAAATTTGTATTTAATGGGGCTGAAACATGGATTGTTAAACAAGCCCACATGCTGCTAGGAACTGAAGTGCAAACAGTCTTTGCAGACTGAGCTTTTTACACATAGAACTTCATTAGCTTCAGAAGGTAGTGTCAACATTGAATTGAGTAAGTTGGTGGAAACCCAGTTGGTGTCGGAAAAATGGATATTGCTATGAAAAAATGGCACATATCTTCTGTCACAAAAACAATGTAGCTTAGAGTAGCTAAATGAAGAGCCAATGCTATAGAGAGGCATCAGCCGCATCACCAGTGCTCAAGTGTGTGGGGCCTGACTGATGCATCTCACCCTGTTTATTCAGAAATTGCCCTAGTCCTCTTCCAGAAAATGTTGCCTTTTATTTCAGATGCTGTTGCACCACAGGATAATTAAGGAGAAGTGCATATTTATGGTGTGCAACTTAATAACTTTTCACAAACACATATAATCCAGTAATTTGTGGGTTGTATTTATTCATTCTGGCTCCGAGATTTTTATTTGATGTATGAATTGTGAAGATTATTTTCCACTTTGTCATTTCATTTCTTATTCTATTGGTTTTCTTTTTAATAAATCAAAGTTCCTAATTTTAATTGAACTTAATTCATCATTTTTGCAAGTCTGGCATCCTCTTTAATAAATTATTGCTTATTCTGAGGGAAAATATATTCTTTTGTATTTTCCTCTTAAGTAATTATTACAGTTCTTTTGTCTTTAGATCTACAATCCATCCGGATTTCCTTTTTGTCTGAGTGAAGGAGTAAAGGTATTATTGCCTGCTGTAAGATTTTTTTAAATTTCCTTCTCAAACTCTTTCTTATTTTTTATCGTGTTTTTAGATCTGAAAGCCATTTGGATTTCATTTTTGTGTACACTGTGAAGTATAAATCAATATCCAATTGACAAACTTTGCACAATCATTGTTTTTATTTACCGCAAGTACTACTACTACTATAGTTTAGGTAGAAATATGTAGTTTTGGCATATTCCTGGAATCTATATCATGTTGTTGCATATTTTTTTTCATAATCTTTTTTCCAGAATCATAATGTTGCATAGCTTTAAAAATTTATAGTAGAATTACATTTGGTACTGTATGTTCATAGGGTTGAAGAGTTTCTTATTTTTACTTGTCAACTTCTGAGAAAAAATATGTATGAATACTCTCATCAATATTGTCTTTATAAATGTGGGTTTGTTTATTCTTAGATATTCAATTACAAATGCTCCTCAGCTTACAATGGGGTTACATGCAAATAAACTCATTGTAACTAGCAAATATCCAAATTAAAATAATGCATTGAGTATATTTAACCTATCAAACATCAAAGCTTAGCAACACAATATGTGATATAGTATGTGTTGTTTATTCAGAAAGTATAATTTTCACTGAATATATGTTACTTTTGCACCATCACACCCAAAAAGATGTTAGTTGAAACCACCATAAATTACTGTAAATGAGGGTCCTGTTTTTACTCTAAGTGGTATCCATTCTTAAATTTCTAATTCTGTTGTTTTATTTCTGAAAGAAATAGAGTTGCTATTTTTTTCATATTGATTTTGAATACAGTGATAATTACAAATTTATTAAATATTTCAGAGTTTTTAACTTCTCATGTTATATCCCCAAAATGATGGTTTTATTTCTTTCTTTCCAGTCTTTGTGCTCTTTATATGTCTCTTTTTTCTTATTTCATTGTATGGCTTTAGACTTATCATTACATTATTAAACTGGAAATAGTATCTTCATTATTTCTTTCCCTTTTTCAAGAAAACAATTTTAGTTTTATTTATTTGTTTTATTTTTAATGTTTTCACTACTAGCATATTATAGTTGTGCAAGGGGGACACTGTAACATTTACATATATATCTTACAATATATCTTAATTTGCCTCCTCTCTCTTTCTCCTTTATCCCCACTCCCCACCCCCTTCCTAGAACAATTTTAACAGGCTTCATTGTTCTATTTTCATACATAATACAAAATTCCACCATATTCACCCTCCTTCACCTTTTCTTTATGCCCTCTCACCTCCCAATGTTACTTACCCCAAGACAGGATGTTATTTTTGTTAGTTTTTGATAGTTATATAGGGGGTTTCACTGAGACATTTCCATACATGCATGTATTGTACCCTGAATTGGTTCAATCCTTACATTATTCTCCTTTCTATCCCAGTTCCCTTCTTATGGAGACAAAAAAAACAGACACCTAAACAATGAAGGACAGGAACACAGTAACTTAAGAGAGATCATGCTAAGGTGAGGGTGCCATTGGAGGAGGGAAGGTAAGTGAAGTAAAAAGGGCAAATATGGTTGATATACTTCCTATACAAGTATGAATATGGAACATTTTTTAGCATTTTTAAGAATCAATAATATACACTTACTCTAGGTATTCTATTATATCCATTATCATTAAAAATTCTCCTTTTTCTAGATTACTGACAATTTCTCATGAAGGGGTAATACATTTTAGTTTAATGCTATTTTTTACTTTTTGTTTCTCTTGCTATGCTTGTTTTTCTTTGTTGAATGTCCTCTATAGAATTGCAAATCATGGCTTTCTTAGCCTCAAAAAAGTAGTATGGAAAGATCACTTTCATTTTTGTCTCCTTTTCAGAATATTTTGTGCATAATTGGGGGTTGTTTCTTTCTTAAATATTTGGAAGTATTCATTATTAAAATAGTCTAGTTCTGGAGTATTCTTGTGACAACTTTTCTAAAATAACAAATTTAATCTCTTTGATATGTTACCTCTTAATTTTGGTAAATTATATTTGTGGAGTAATGTGTTCACTTCAACCAAATTATCAAGTTTATTTGTCAAAGTTGTTTGTGAAATTCTTTTATGCTCCTATAGAGAGAATTCTATTTGTCTCAATTTTGTTTTTGTTATTCTGCTTCCTCTTTTTTTTACCTCTGTATCAAAGTTAAGCATTAATCAAATTGATTGATCATTAAAAATTTTTGAATCTTGGCTTTATTATTTCCTCTTTTCTACATTATTTATTTTATTGATTGCTGTTCTTATCTTTATTATTCATTTATTTCCATAATCTTGTTTATTAAGATGGAAACTTAAATTGTTGATTTATCATCTTTACTCTTTCTCATGTCATACATATGAGGCTACCAGTTTTTTTCTTTAAGCATTACTTTAAGTGCATCTCTCAATTTTTGACCTATCATATTTTATTAGATTTCATTAAATAATTTTCTAATTTCCATGTTGATTTGCTTTTTGGTCCCCAAGTTGTTAAAAGTACTATTTAATTTCCAGGAAGTAGACTGCTTACTGGTTACAGTTTTGATGCTGATTTCTATCTTAATCTTGTAGAAAACACATTTTGCATTATCTCAATATTTTTAATTTTATCAAACTTTATTATAGTTTACCACATTGTTGCCTTTGATTTACTTCACATATGCTTTTTAAAAGAATTAAATTCTGTTGTTTGATGCAGCATTCTATTCATATGTCAACTAATTTGAGGGTGATAATTCTAATATTCACATTTACTATTGTTGTTATTTACTTACATAGTTTATATAAAGTATGGACAGATAATTCAGACAACTAAAATCAAAATACCTCATGTGAGATTCAGGCAAATGAATGTTTCAACATCTCCTTGGATGATTCTAATTTTTAGCCAGCTTTTAGCAGCTTCACTTGAGAGACTAATGCTGTGTTCTTTGAGGTAATCCATAAATGGATGATAGCAAATCACTTAATTCACAAGTTTATATGAAATGCACATCTCTGGATGTTTTGCAGAATAACTCATTAGCACCTTTAACAATTATAATAGTGTTTTTCCATGTAATACAGACAAAGGAATATTTTTTCATAAATGAATGCTATTTTTTTCTCCAGCATTGTAGCATTTCATATATATATGTAGTTAAAGTAGTAAGGAAACATGGTTGTTCTCTATGATCTTATTATGAGATCTTAACTTTTGAAAATGTTTTCAATATCATTCACTGCTTAGTATTCAATGAATCACAACTGTATTTTCATATTGTAAATTGTTTTCATTATGTATTTTCAGAATATTTTTTGGAAGAGCAACTCACTAGGCAAACCAAAGGAGAACAAACATTGAGAGTAACTGTAATTCCCAAGTTAGACGTGGCAAACTTGTAATGTAAGAACAAAATTTGGTCCTCTGGCATCCTTTGATTTATATTTTGTAAAGTTTCAACAACATTTTAAGTTGAAATATTATAGAAAAATGAATATTTAAATTCTTTTAACATATGAAAGATTTAGCAAAAATATTGCCATAGTTTTCTGAGACCTCCACAGCCTTCCACGTTGAAGCAAGCATCTTCCTTCCTGAAGCTTTGCCCTAGTAAGTATCTTGATGGCAAATGTAGATATCTATAAGCCTTGTGATAAATTCTATAAATTTATGCATGCTAAATTATCATCATTCTTTCCACACTTTGTCAAGTAGAGTTTGTTTTGGGGGCCAATTGGGTGGAATATATTATAGATAAATTTGTAGAAAGGAATTTGAGAAGCAACTGGCAAATATATGAAGAAATGTGCATAAAATCTGTAAAGTCATATAATTGGAGATTTTTCTAACAAACTTGTTAGTGGAATTTTAATCATGTTGCAATTAAAACTGAAGAATTTTAATAAAAAATGATGAATAAGAAAATCCTAGTAGGTGGTGACATAATGTCACAAATAGGAATAGCAATGAAGTAGACTTAGAAGAAAAGGCTAGAACCTAATTATTACTCTAAGAAGTTTCCCAGTCTCACCCAAACTGCAGGACATTGAAGCAGAAGAGCAATGGAGAATTACCCACAATGAGAAATACATAATATATCATGTGTATTTCTTAAAAAATAGCCAGTGAGTTCACTGTTCAAAGACCAGGGTCAATGCCACATAACAGAAGTTAATGTTAATAGAATTTAAAGACAATTTTTGAATAATGACTGTCATAAAGATGTGCTATTTTCTGGAACTCAAATATTAATTTAGAGGGAACATAGAGAAAAGCTCTCCTGATAACACACTTCAGAATTATGTGGAATCAGAGGTTATTACATCATTCTGCCCAAAAATATTGTTAGTCTAAGTATCTAAGATAAAGATACATCCTCATAAAAAAAGGTCAAGCTATCAGCTGTTATAGCAATATAAATATTCATATATTTTGAGGTGAGAGAAAGAATTTACTGCGAAAGGACAGAAATAATTACTTGCTTCTCTAGATCCAGATATATATACAGAACAACAGAATATCTCTTCTTATTTTCCTCCTTCCTTCCTCCTCTCATCTCTCTCTTTCTCCCTCTCTCCCTACCTGCCTCTCTTCCTTTCTTCCTCTCTCCCTACCTCTTTCTTTCTTTCTGAGCCCTGAGTCTTAGAATGCAATACAGTCTGATCACAAGCTGACAATCCTTCTGCCTCAGTCTCCAGAGAGCTGATATTACAGCATTGGCCACCATGCCCAGCTTGACTATAAATTTAAACTGAAAGAAAATCATTTTCCTGAATTTTGTTAGTCTGTTTTGATTCTGGGATGTGGTTTAACTAAACAAAACCAGGTATTTCAATTACCAAAAACTGTCTTTCTCTAAGAAAAATGTATGAGAACAAGCCATGGTTTAAATATAAGACCAACAAATAACTGAAAAAAGCATAAAAACAGTATGGATTACTAAATGGAAAGTTGATACATGGAAGCAGGTTTCTTCTTTTGAAACTTAAGAATAAAGAATAATTTCTTTCTTAGCTCAATGCAATTAACTTTAGTTTCCTGGAAATAAAAGAATTTAAACAAAACAATATAACCACAATTTTTAAAACACTATTTAATCTTTAGTTAACTCAGTTCATGCAACTTAAAAACTTCACTACAATGCATTGTTTCTTTTACCTTAATCTCATATAATTCACCAACATGTACAGATAGGAAAATTCTTTATGTTCCTGTGTTTGCACCTCCTGAGATTTCCTGGAAGATTTATTGAAGCTTCTATAGTTGTGTATCACTTAGTCTTCACCTGCCTTGAGCTGCCTTGAACTTTGAAAATTTTTCCTGTGAAGAAATGCTATGAAAATTCATACAAATGGACTTGAAACTTAAGTAGTTTAAAATTTCCCTTCTTTTACTGAAAGATATTGTTGTGCTTAATGGTGGGGATGGCTGTTATCCATAACCCAATTTATAGCTTTATTTCTAGCCCATTAAATACCACATAGTGAAATTAGTCTTAAAAGTCAAGTGACATATTTTTAAATATATAAAAGAAATCACCAAGTATTCTACCTTTTCAGTCAAAGATTTTTTCATTATAGAACAATCATTCTTTAGGCCTTCCTGTTTTTAAATTTTTTATTGTTGATCAGATAAATAAATAAAAAGCACCATGAAATGGAAAAATTTCCTCTAATTTAAATCTAAGGAAATTAATTTCTTAGAATACTCCTTCATTTCATGTGAGATGTTTTCTACAAATTTCATAAGGTTTTTATGCATGAACATATATAAGAGTGTGTCACCAGTAGTACAAGAATCCTTATTAAAATGTCTTCCAGGATTTTCCCATAGGTTGGGTCCGTTTTTGTTTTAAATTTATAATCTATTTGTATACTACTCAAAAGTTTACCCTTTTACATGCTGAAAATATGGTGGCTACCCTCTTTATCAAGATTCAAAGTGCACATAACACTTTATCATGCATACTTTTGAAAATTAGCACATGCCCAATGTCAACATTTAAAGACTTTTATTAGTAGCAACTGTATTTATTAAGCCAATGTTCACTGAGGTCCTGTAATATTTCATGAACTGGAAAAGCTAGAAAAGTAATCAGGTAAATAATATAAAATTAGATATATAATGGCATAATACTAAAGAATTGTCATATTTTTCATGTAGAAATTCTTCCTAAAAGGGATATATAAGTTGAATTTTTGAAGTTGAGTGGCAATAAACACAGCAGAGAAGCATTGTTTGTGATAAAGACATAGTCCATTGTACAGCTATAAAGAATAACAAGTAGTAAGTTATGGCTGCAGTAAGGATGTGTGAGTGACAGTTTTGTGAGACCTGAATTAACTAGATCTTCTGAAACTACCTCTCAAAGTCCAGGTGAAAACGTTTCAATCAGAGTACTGAAGAATTTTAAACTAAGAGTAATCAGCTAAGACTTTATTTTAGAAAGATTATTTTAACACCTCTCTGAAGCATTAATAACTTGGAGGAAAGTGAAACAACAGGCTGAAAGAAACAAGACAATGGAGAGAGGATAAAGAGAAAGCAAAACATACATTATAGGGATAACAAGTTCAATGGGAAGGATTTGGATGTGGGAAAGAGAAAGAAATAATAAATGTTTTCTTGGGCAACCAAATGAACGAGTGTAGTGGTGACTCCCCTCAGGGAGAATAAAAATAATGAAGAATATATTTCAGAGGGAAGGTAAGATCAGATTGGAGTGCATTAATTATAATTTCAGTATGATCCGCAAATGGATAATTACTTAATTGTAATGTTCAAGTATATAATATCTGATGTAGCAAAGGCAATAGGTAACCCAGATGGATGTTGGCAACTAGAGTAGAATCCTGGAGGCTCCTCACATGCCAGGCAATCAGTGAAGAACAGGGGCACTTAAGTAGACTATGGTTGGAAGGTCTATCACACCAGGTTTGGATAAAGAATCACCCATCCTGAGACACGGTTCTTTGGGGATGTATGACTAAAGCTTTTAGCTGGCTTACATAGTATAGTTCATGTTTGTGCAATAATTCCAGTTGATCAGGACATCAGCCTTGAATATTTGAACCTGCAGATCAGTAGAGTGATCTGTAGTACAGACAGACATTTGGGAGTTTTTTCCATTTGCACCAACTCCCAGAGGTCTTTGTGTAGAAACTCCTTACTGTTTTCCATTGAGTTATTCAGTAATACTTTTATTCAGTTTCTTGTTCTCCAAGATGACCTTTAAGGTAATGTCAATTAATTATTAAACATCATCTAAACTGGTTTCTTATTGTTTTCTTAATAATTTTTTTCCTTTTTAAAAATCAGACTTGGGTACCCATACTTCTTAGCATGTTTCAGAAGTGTCAACTGCTGTACAAATTCATACATTACATACTTCTCAGAAGCTAATAAGTTAGCCTGCCACTGTTTCATAGATGATGGCAGAAGATAAGAAATCCTGATTGAAGCACACATGACCTATTGGTTGCAACAATTCCAACAGAATTTCAGTATTTTCTTGAGCAAGTTTCTGGAGATCCATTTCCCACAGGACAAGCCAAAGACAGTTAGGAGAAGCCTGAGCATGAAGTGTGTTGTGTTAACAGGAGAAAATCCCTGAGCTTGGTGAACCTAATTCTTTCATGACAGACGGTAAGTATTCCTTCATTTCTTGCTCCAGAGAGAGAATACGTTATTGCACTGGACAGTAAACAAATCTACCTTTTGTATTGAGGGAGACATTATTTCTATCTTCCAAGGTTGTTTGCTGTGTAAACATCATTGAAAGGGGTCCAGACCAGCATGTTTAGAAATAAATTAGATAATAGAGAAAAACCTCCCAATATCAGTCCATTTCATTACCATTTTGACTTCAGAAAATTTCCCCAAAAGTACATTTCTACAGTGGCCACTCTGCTTCAACTTATAGTTTACAGCTGGGAGCAGCTCAGTTCAATTTGTCTTCTTCAGCATTTAATTTAGGCTTCTATCAATACTACTGCACCAAACAGTAGGATGCACCCTGCCTGAAGATTTCAATCACCCCCAGTATCCTAATCTCAATCAGTTGAAAAAATCCCATAATCCATCAGAATATACCTCTCTGTAAATTTCTAAATTGATCATTTCATTTGCCTGGAGCATTAATCCAGTGTAGTAAAATGTAATACAAATCACCAAAACTCTATCATTGCATTCAAGAAGGAATTTTAGGGCATTTCTAAATCCGGAACCTGCCAGTGAATCTAGACCTGTGAATTAAGTGTTCAAGGAGACACTTACTCAAAGTTGTAAATAATTACTGTTTTTGAGGATTACTTCTAATAAGAAAATCACATGATTTCCAGAAAGGAAAAAGTTAATACCTGGCTTCTACTCAAGTAGTTGTCAGCTGGATTCTCTGTTTAGCTTGAATAATTGAGTTTACTCTGTTTTTGAGTATTTTCTGAGGACATTTAATGCAGTATGACTGATTACACAATCAGCTGATGGCATTTCTATCCCCAGGGAATAATTGAGAGGAAGCTATAGAAATGGGTATGGGGCAGATAGGACACCTGTGATGACTGGTTGCTTAGAAGATGTAGAATCAAGAGACATACTCAGCTGTTTTCCAAAATTTTCTCCATAAGGTTAATGAAAACAGTGACCAATTTATGGGCAGATATATCTATAGAGCATAGTCTACCCAACAGGTGGTCAAATTAAATGCTCTCAATAATTCAGGAGAGTGTTTCTTTCAGGACGAAGTCTCCAAAGGCAATTCTGAAAGCCAAAGGCCACTATTGTCTCTTTTCATGTTTTTCAGAATCTGATATACCTATCGCCTGCTACATTAGACATCTGTTTATCACTTTCCTTCTACTACTACAAAATTTGTTTTTCATTTGGCAAATATAATTTTATCCATTTTCTAACCTTTTCTTTTCTTTTTTTTTTTTTGCACTTGAAACTTTGTCTAGAATGATCAGCTGCATGAAAGGGGAAGAACGTTTTTACAGCACTTACAGAATTCTCTTGTGTTCCCAGCTTTGGACTGCTTTGCCAATTTTACTATATTCACCAAATGATCACTATCTTTGTGATCTAAGGCAATGAAAATCTAACATAGAATCCAGGAAACTGAACTAGAATTATGTCTAAATTTTCTAGGCTCCCTTGAGTTCAGGGTGCCACTTGGAATGTATTCCAATCTGGCTCATCTAGTGCTGATTTTAGAAAAAGAAGGAAGCATCATATCCAGGAATGGTAAAGACAGAAAATGGAAGTGAGTATACATAACCTCCAAAAAGTTTGTCCTAATCATCGCACGGGAAGCACTTGAGAGTTAATTATATCTTCTTGGTGACAAAACTGCCTTATGAAAATGTGGGAACTAAAAGGAGGTAAGGATCTTAGTGAGATAACTTACTATGTGAATTACCAAAGTGATCTTTTTAAGTGCTCAAAAATATCAGGTGTCTATGTGTGGCAAGGAACATGGCAAAACTATTGAATGCCTTTATAGTAATTTATTGTTGAGTAGGTTTAGGGACAAAAGGGCCACCATTGTCAAATTTCAAATGGTCCAAAAGATTGACAACAAGACCCATATTAGTTTCAAGGGCTATACTTGTAGGGTGTGAGTAAGCTGATCAGCAACTTTATAACCTAAAAATGTGTTAGCAATGGTGAGTTATGACTAATAACTACACATTGGTCCAATGAATGATATCATCACTCTGCCAAGAATCAGTCAGTACAGTAGTCCAAGTTTTCCAGATTCCCTTACCTCAAAACATAAGGGTCAATATTTTTTGGAGGCACAGCTATTACATGTAATGGTAGCCTCTGAATGAGAAGCATAGTTTCTTTTATTTTGTGTCTAGTCTACAATGGTGGATTTATTGTCAAACATAGTAAAATCTGGAAAATGTAAGACTCAACCAAACAAAGAAAGAATTGTCAAATGAAAATAGCTAAGAGACTCTCTAGAGTAGCAGAAAAGTGTTTTCTATGAATATTCCAGCATATAAACAGAAACTATTTTCAAGCATTCCATATTTTAGTGTAATAACTATAGTATTTTATATACTTAATAATAAAATGATTATTAGAGTACAATCAAGTCTAGATTCTGGGGTCTCCTATATACTGTAAGTGTAGGTCTTTTAATTTCAAAGGCAATGAGAATCTGATAGTTGTTAAATAAAGAACTCTGTATACATGAATTCTACTTTTCTGGTGCATTCATAATTCTAGCCTCAGTTATATTCTGCTCTACTAAGCACAAATATTAATTTGCTAGATCAGTTATGACAAAGTGCTGTAGAATTTTTTTTTCTTGAAGCTCCAAATACTTAAAGTTGGAATCAAATAGTCGCCAAATGTGGTTCCTCCTGAGAACTGTCTCCTCAGTTGGCAAATAGCTGTCCCTCACTACCTCTTTACGTGGTCTACCTCCAAGCATATGTAACTCTACTGCTTTTTGAGGTATACAAATTTTCTCTTTTTAAATAGATACAAGTCAAATCAGTTCAGGTCCTACCCTAGAAATTTGACTTAATCTTATCATTTTGAAGCAACTTTCTCTAAACAAAATCACATTTGGAGATATTTGGGAAAGATAGGAATTTAACATATGAATTTTGGAGGGACACAGTTTAGCCCACATAACATGTTACTTAATTCTTCATGTTGCAAAAATGCTCATCTCTTCAAGCCTTATCACATCTAATCTACCAGATATGTAGACAATTTTCATAATACCACAGCATGGACTGAGAGATACAAGAACATAGAAGCCAAGATTTATCAAAGAAAGAAAAGGTGTTTGGTTTGTTCTTTCCATCATCTCTTAAAGTTGTATTCTGGGGACTGGTTGAACTTTTGAGTACATAACCTGAGTTTCCCATCAAATCATGGGATCTGTTAGATAATCTTTTCCAAGCAAAAACAGATGATTCACATTTGGGTGGCAGACTGTCTGAATGGATTTCTAGCTGTTTTTTAAGAAATATCTGAAACTAGGAGTTTCTTAGAAACTGAGTCACTCTCAACTTAGTGTTATAGAGAAACTAACTGTTAATGTACTCTCATAGTAAGAGTGGTAACCATTATCCTGGGAGGCCCACAATAGACATAATCAAGACTAAAGACTGATTTATTCAGTAAGCAAAAATACAACAGCCTATTTTAGACTTAGACAGCTTACTACTTATACAGTTTGTATAAAAAAAATAGTCAAAGTTTCTAACTCCCTATGTCTCATAAACCTAAAGATGGTCTTAAAACAAAAGAAGGTAAATGACTATAATAGGAAGTAGTGGAAAACTCTGCAACTACAGTCTGGATAGAGTGGGGATATAGCTCTTCAGAACTCTGAAGCCAATGGGAAACTATCTCCTGATAGCCTCCCAGAGGAAAAGATGAAAAAATAAAGATGTCCTTAGGGTAGAACTTTGCTACCATTCTATACTGCCCTATGTTTCAATTTTTACTCACATAACCTCTGTGGATAGGTGTAAGCATACCAGGGCACCATAGTGGTAGCATTCCACTATGGGTCCCTATGGCTTACTGTTCACGCAATCCAAAGTAAATGTTTGGGGTCATTTGCAGAGGATTTTAATCCTTTATCATTTATAGTATCTCTGCAGTAAATAAAAAACATCCACCTGAATCATACACAAGAGGAATGATTTCTTAATATTGTTTTAAATTGGGAGGTAGAATTTAAATATTTTATACACAGAAGATTTAAAGGACACAAAATAATTCATTTCAAGTAAACACATTCAAGTGTAGGATTGAAGGCAAGGATGCATTAATGAGTAATTACTATTAGTTTTATTTTTCATCTTGCTGACCATAACATTAACTGGCAAAAACTTGCTAATTTAGCTTGAAGTTCTTTTATTAAAAAAAAAAAAAGAAAAGAAAAAAAGAAAGAAATTTTAGCAGATGTTTTAAATTTCAAAATACCTCAATCATTTTAAATTCATTTTGTACTTAATTTATTCACTGTTGGCAGATAATTTGAGCCATTTCATTAATGGAAGTATCTGGGTTGTTTTTCCCTCTTCATGTAAATTATAGCACATTTTAATGATGGGTTAGGTCACTTGGAGTGCCTAGAGGCAAGAAGCTTTGAAAGAAACCGAGGAAATTTTAGAAATACAAGAGCTCTAGTCTATGTTTCACTGTAACATGAAAAAACACAAGATTGGCATCATCATACTGACATTAAAATAGCCTCATTCAACATAATGTCTCTCTCGTTGTGGCACGTATATTATCTGATTTTTCAAAAATGTGAGAAGTATAATCTTCTTTCCTGCCATAACAGCATGTGATTTTGTAAAATACATATTCACACAGATAAATTAATGTCATTAACCAAATTATCATATAATTTTAGTTTATCACCTTAGCAAGTTAAGGAAGAAAATGCATTGCATCATAATACCTTTAACTGAAACACTGCAGAAGTAGACAATTTTAATAAGCTAGAGTGCTCAGGAGACATGAAAATAGAGTACTAAGAGTCAGCTTGGGAATACACAATGAGGATTAGTCACATTGCTTATTCAATATTATACTCCACAGCATCTAACTAAATCTGCACTACATTTGTCATTAACAGCAAAACAAGCTCACAGTAGAAAAAGGAAGAAAAAATCACTAAAATGGGGCAGAGATCTATGTTGGTCATCTAATACATCAGTATGTAAAGAGGGAAGCAAAAGTTCAAGGGATTTGCAATATGACTCAGTGAGACGCTAGGGAAAGTAGTAGATAGTCCAATCACATGTGTTCAGTCTATTCCATTTTCATTTTATTTTTCATTTTTATATGTACATGTGCATTAGTGTTACATGAATATAATTATGCATTATAATTCACATACATATATATTTAATAAAGAAATCTAAATATATTTGCTGTGTATGCTGAAGCATTTTTTTATCATATAGATGTGAAAACAAGTAAGTTTAGCCACTAACAGCATAAAATATTCTTCTAATTTTAAGCAAATTGTTGTTAATGTTCATTTTATGATTATGGAGAAAAAGGCAAAAATGCCATGTTTTTAACATTACTGATAATGGAATATTCAGAATATTTCAATGGACCAAATATTAATAATATCCAGAAAGTGCAAATCCAATTATTAAACATTTTATTAGCATATATTTGTTGTATAAGAGTGTTTCACTGTCACATTTGCATCTAAGTTTATAATGTAATGTGATTGCATTCGTCTCCTCCATCATTCTCCCACATCTTCCTCAACTCTACTTAAAATAATTTCAACTTAAAATAATTTCAACAGGTCTCATTGTTCTAATTTCATAAAATTGTATAAAGTACATTCACCCTCCTTTACCCTTTCCACTCACCCTTTCCCATTCCCACTAGTACTCACTCCCTAATAGGACCTCTCTTATATTTCAGTGTTCTGTTTTTAAAATGTATACTCAAAAGGGTTTCACCTACCATATATATTACATTTATTCAAATTAACTCTTTCTATGATTTCCAGTTCCATCCATTTACCTGCAAACAACATAATTTCATTCTTCTTTATGGTCGAATAATAGTCCAGTGTGTGTGTGTGTGTGTGTGTGTGTGTGTGTGTGACATTTTCGTAATCCATTCATCAATTATAGGGAATCCATTCATCAATTATAGGGAATCTGAACTGTTTCCAGAACTTCACCATTATGAATAGTGCTGCAATAAACATGGGTGTACAAGTGTCTCTATAGTATCCTTATTTGTATTCCTTTGGATGTATGCTCAGAAGTGGTATCACTAAATTGTATGATAGATCTATTTTTGGTTTTGAGTAACCTCCATAGTACTTTCCATAGTGAAAACCCATTTTTTAAAATTTATTTGTTTTAAATAATACAATAACTTCTCAGAAAAAAAATCAACTTTACCACATAGGATTAATTTCCCACTGCTGCTATGAGAAGTTGCCACAAATTTAATGGCTAAAACCAACATATACTGTACAAATGAATTTTATCCATCTCAGATCAGAAGTCTAAATGGGTCATCAGGGCTGTGTTGTTTGGAAGACCTACAAAAAGCTCCATTTTCTTAGAATTCTCCAGTTTCCAGAGGCTGCCTGCAACCTCTGGTTCAGAGCCTTTCTCTTTAGTCATCATAATCAGAATTGTGTCTTCAAACGTCATCTCCATTCCTCTGACTCAGAGGTTACATTCTTTTCTTTCTATGAGTCCTCCTTTGTCCCTTGTGATTATAGTGCACCCACATGGATAATTTTCCATCTAAGACCTTTATTACCCCTGCAAAATTGCTTTTGCTATATAAAATAACAATCAGAGACTCGAGGGAGAAGGACATGGGCATCCTGAGAGGATTCAGTCTCTTTTATCTGTTTTTAAGATAAAGCTGTTACTTTATTTTTAAAAAGATTATTATCTAAGAGTCCATTGAGTTTAGATGGCATTAACGATATTAAAACATAAACATTGACTTTAGGAGCTAGTCAGAGCCATCATTTAATTAAAGCCATAACAATTTGAAAGGCCACTGAAAAAATGTAAAAAATAAAGAATTCAAAGTTAAAGAATAAACTCAGCGATATTTCACCCCTCAGTGCTGTAGGCCAGGTCCTGTATAACAGTCATGCATTAGTCTGAGTTCCTAAAGAGAAGTGGATTTTTTTGCATTTTTTGTATTGTTCATGTACCAATTGCTCCTATAACAGCTAACTCATAAATACATACTAGCTTGATGGCTCAGGATCCCCATGGCTATATTACAGTCCTCAAGTTATGGTATTGTATAAATCTGCTGGTCTGAATTTTCCCTATAGTTTGACACAACTTGAATAAGAATGTCTTCTACCTCTGAAGAAAAAACACTAGAAGGAAACAAGCTTGGCTCAAACCAAACGAATCACAGACTTTCTGAATGACCTCAAAGTTGCACCCAAGTCTGAGGCAGCCACCTGGTCCAGTCACTACTTCCTCCTTCCACTATCTAGTATACTGGGCATCCTCTATGGGATAAGCACATAGATGCTGGGAATTCAGGTTTAGAATGTCACCTGAGCCAGATAACTATGAATGGGTTATGGATGCAAAATCTCCAATCTTAAGATCAGTGCGTGCTGATCTCAACTTCTGGAGAAGCAGGTAGCTCCTGGTGTAGTAAAAGTCCATGGGAAGGTCACCTCTGCCTGCAACAGCCTCAGCCATTTCCTCCAGGTGCCAGACAGACCCTATCTCTCTGTGTGAGAGCTACAAAATTAAACTGCTTGAGAAACAGTGACCCAGAGTAGTGACGTTCCAATTTTCCTACTTCCATTTTTCCTTTATCTTTTCTTTGTATCAAAGCCCTTGTCCAAACAAAATCTCACAATGATATTCTATGAATGGGGAGAGGATAGATAAAGGAGAATGATGGAGGGATTGAAATCAACTATGATACATTGCGAGAACTTTTATAAATGTCACAATGTGCTCCCAGTTCAATAATGATGATGATGATGATAATAATAATAATAATAAAAGGCTCATCATTAAAAAATATCTCACATTGAAGCTCAGAAATTTTTCACTAGTGCAACAGTTTTCAAAAAGGATCATGCTGACAACTTTGTGCCCAGTGTTAACACCCATTCATCTTCTACTGGCAGGGTGAGCAGGACACCAGTCTCCTTATAGATCTGTGTGCATACCACTCTCTCATGTTGGTAGTGGATGGACAGGCAATATTCAGCACACCACTGAGGAACCTGAGAACTCTTGCTACATTCAGCCTCTCCTGAATAAATTGCAATTTGATTTTGAAGCAGATTATCAATAAAGAAATATTTTCCTTTGTGTTGAAGATCTTTTCTTTCTTTAAAAAGTTTCTAATATGTTGATGAATATGGCAGTCCATCAAAAAGGTTCAGTTCCAAATCCTCACAGGCCAGAACCCTCTTCCTCATCCCCATTCCTGGAATCCAGGGATTCAAGAAAATAGCATTTTGAGGAGTTTGGATGTTCTAGTTTTCCATCTTGCTCCAACACTGACCTTAGGTACCCAACATCTCACAATTAAATTTCTCCATTTACAAACCAGGTTTGATGTCTACTTGGCAGTTGGACTTTCCAATCTCTAAGCTCAGTTCCAGAGTGTGGCAAGTTAATGCTTCAAGCCTGCCTTTGCCTATGTCATGACAATATCCACTGTGCCAGCTTACTTCAGCATTCCTCAGAGTGTTGCATACTGCAATGATGGCTGGCAAGCTGACTTGCCAATGCTCCAGAGATCTGCACAAAAGGCTCAGGGTAAACGAGGGGTCACAGCATCCAATCCAGAGGTTGAGGCATAGTCCTGCAGCAAAGTGAAGGTCACCAGGAAAGTCAGCCATCAACCTTGCTTCAGAGCGAATCCTTAGCAGGGTACTCGGCCACCAACCTTGCTTGGTGCCTACACCACTTTTAGCTTTCTTAAATATTCTTCATCAAAAATGTTTTCATTTAGTCTTGATACCCAATTAAACAATCTCTTTATGCCTGAGCAGGATTGGGGCTGAGTGAATCTCCCAGCATCTCTCTTCATGGACACATCTCATTGAATAGTAATTCTCACTCCAAATAGTCCCAGAAGAGCTAAGAAAGTAAGAACTGGTGGCACAGTAGATGTGATTGCATCTCAGAAGTATACTAGCAGCTACCAGTTGCCAGCAGGCACAGAAGGAATGTGGTGTCCATTGGCATGTGGGAAGGACCTTGGTGAAGGAAATCACAGTGGGTAAAATTCATAGCTCAGTCTGACTGTCTCTGCAGTGGGAAAATCCCAACCAAAAGAAACAGAGCAACCACATAGGAGCCCCCATGAATAAAAAGAAATTCTGGAGTATCAGCACAGCACTGCCATTAGTCACACATGCATTTGGGAAATCTAATGCATTTGTAAGTACATGATTGCAGAAAACGTCAGCAAACCCAAACCACAGGGCAGCAGTCTTTTTTTTTTTCTTTCTTTCCATTATTTTGTCATTTTTATATTTCCTTATATGTGTACACATTTTTGGGACCACCTCTCCCCATTCCTACTTTCTTTTGTTTTCTGGTTTTGTTGAAGAGAAAACATTACAGATAATAAAAAGGACATATCATTTTTGCTAGTTTGAGATAAAGATAGCTATACAGAGAGATTCCTCACATTGCTTCCATGCACTTGTATACCTCAACCAACATTTGTTCATATCTGCCAGACCTCTTTACTACTTCCTAGTCCACTTCCTATAGTGGCTTCTGCCAGTTTAGGATTACTATATTCACTCCTCTACAATGAGCACATCAACCACATTCAAGTTTTAGGTGAACATTCTCCCCTTAGTGTGTGACCCATGTCCAATAATATTTCTGCATTTGTTTTGGATCTATAATCCACATGTAAGGTATTTGAGGTACAGGATCATGAAATCTACAAACAGAGATACTTTGAATATTTCTTTACTTATTTGTATTCCTTTTATTTCTTCTTGTTATCTTATTGCTCTGGCTAGGACTCTGTTGAATAGAAGTGGGGAGAGTGTGCATCCTTGTCTTGTTCCTGACTTCAGGAGGAGTGGTTTCAGTTTTTCCCCATTAAGTATGATGTTGACTATAGGTTTGTCATATATAGCCTTTATAATGTTGAGGTACATTCCTTCTATTCCAAGTTTTCTTAGAGCTTTTATCATTAAGTGGTGTTGAATCTTATCACAAGCTTTTTCTGCATCTATTGAGATGATTAAGTGATTTTTGCCTTTCTTGCTACTAATGTGCTATATTACATTAATTGATTTGTGCAGAATTAGGATGAACCTGACTTGGTCATGTTGGATGATCTTTCTGATGTGTTGTTTGATTCAGTTTGCTATTATTTTATACAGGATTTTTGATTGATGTTCGTTAAGGAGATTGGCCTGTAGTTCTCCTTTTCTGATGTCTCCATGCCCTTTTTAGTAGTATGAAGTGTCCTTCTTTGTCTTGTTTGACCAATTTAAGTTTGAAGTCTACTTTGTCTGATACAAGTAATGGTACTCCTGCCTGCTTTCTGGGGCCATTGGCTTGGTAAATCTTCTTCCAGCATTCCACCCTAAGCCAGTGTTTATTTCTGTTAATAAGATAGTTCTCTTGTAAACAATAGATTGTCACATCTTCCATTTTAATCCAGTTTGCCAAACAGTTTATTTTCATGAGGGAGTTAAGTCCATTGACATTCAGTGTTAATACTGATAGGTATGTGGTGATCCCTGCAATTTAGTTGTTTTTGTTATTTAAGGATTTGATTGTGTTCAGTGGAAACACTGCTACTCTCTGATTACATGTCTTTTCTCCTGTGGTTTGATACTTCCCATCCTCTCCTGGTTTTGTTTGCTTTCATCTTCCACATGCAGAATTCCTTGTCGAATCTTCTGTAGTGGTGGCTTAGTGGTCATGTATTGTTTTAGTTTCTGTTCATCATGGAGGATTTTTATTGCTCCATCAATTTTGAATAGTTTTGCTGGATAAAGTATCATAGGGCAGAGTTGTTTTCATTCTTTGTTCAAAATACCTCACTTCATGCCCTTCTTGCTTTTAAGGTTTCTGTTGAGAAATCTGCTGTGATTTTGATGGGTTTACATTTATACTTTGTTTTTTCTCTCTTACAGCCTTCAATATTCTTTCTCTATTCTCTGTGGTTTTTGTTTTGATGATAATATGCTGTGGGGAGGTTCTATATTGGTCAAGTCTGTTTGGTGTCTTGCTTAGTGTCCTGGAGGGTTCCTGTACCTGAATGGACAAAACATTCTAGAGATTTGGGAAGTTTTCTATTATTGTTTTATTGGCTTTCACCTCTTCTCCTTCAATGCCCATGATTATCAGGTTTGGTCTTGTGATGGAGTTGCTGAGTTCCTGCATATTCCTTTCACAGGTCTTGACTTGTTTGACTATAATTTCTTATGTTTTTTTCTATAATTTCTATCTTATCTTCAAGTTCTAAGGTTCTGTGTTCCACTTGTTCTAGTCTGCTGAGGTGGCCTTCCACTGTGTTTTTTGTTTGACTAAAAGAACTTTTTATTTCCAGGATTTCTGTTTGATTATTTTTTCTGAGTTTTTCCATATCATTATTCAACTCCTTTCTTATATTTTGTGCTGTCATCTTTAATTCATATATCTCCCTTTTTATAGTTTCCTTTGTTTCACTTTGGTGTTTGTTGAAGTCTTCTCTGAGTTCATTTATTTGTTTATGTGTCTTCTCTTGTTCTTCATTTTTTGTGACTGAGTCTTGTACATTCTGGTTAAATAAGTCTAGTATCTTCTATATGAGTTTCTCAGTATCTTCCTCCAAGATTTCCTCTTTGAGGGTTTTTTTTTGTGGGTGTCACTGGGCTCCTTAGTGTTATTTAGCATTGTTTTGTTAGGGTCTGGAACTGGGTCTCCATTTTCTTCAGTTTCCACTGAATCTTCTATTGAATTATTTTTTGAGGAGAGTGATTTCCACCCCATCTTCTTCCCATCACTCCACTTGATGGTTTGCAACTATGTTCTTGATAGGCTAGTTGGTAATTTCATTCCCTGTTTTATTTCCCTTGATTTATTTTTTGTGTTGTGACTGACTTGGTTGTTAGCTAGGTTTATGTGCTCTTTCTGTCCATGGCCTAGAGGTGTAATTTAGCAATAACAAATTCATTGTTTTCAATGCCAGACCAATTGTTTACATATTCTATAGAAACCCCCTTGATGATAATATCTATAAACAGTTGGAATTGGGGAGGATAATTGTTATTAGATTAGTTATAGGTATTAGGGAAATGGTAAAGGTGGCATTAAAATGAAGGGTGGATGGGTGAGGGAAGATATATAGAGGCTGCTGGGTTTTGTGGCCCTTGCATGTGTTTGTGTGTGCTTCTGTTGTTGTTATGGAGTGTACTTGAGTCAAGTATTGAAGGGGGCTGGGAGTGTGTACAATTGGTACAGTAGGCTCGTCGGCATGTGGTAAGTGTGTAGGAGAGAGAGTTAGTGTGCTGACAGGTTGGGATAGGGTAGGAGGGGGAAGTGAAGGTGGGGGAAAGAGTGGATGTATTGGGACAGAAAGTATTTTGGAGGGAGATCAATGGATTGTAGCACAGGAGAAAGAGGGAAGGTGAAGTGGGTAAGAATAGGAATAAGAATATAGTAATAGTGAAGTTAATAATACAGGAATAATAAAAATTAAAATAAAAAAAAGAATAAAAAACACTAGGTTCTGGAACCAAAGAAAGTTCAGTGTTTTCATAAAAGTTCTGGAGTTATTCCTTAGATGTCCAATCCTTGTATTGGCACACAAGCAGAAGCTCTGATTTGGGCTCACCAAGTGACTGGCTTGTGAGTGGTACTGGGTTCCTTTGGTCCATAAGATTAGTTGGAATTGTGGGGTGAGGTAAGACTGTCAGCTACTTTAGGGTGGATAGTGGTGCTGTTTTCACCGGGTAGCTGCTGTGTCACCCCTCAG
Organism: Castor canadensis; assembly: GCF_047511655.1. Lineage (NCBI taxonomy): Eukaryota > Metazoa > Chordata > Mammalia > Rodentia > Castoridae > Castor > Castor canadensis. Next base: position 22,785,628 of record NC_133390.1, on the reverse strand, counting down.
CTGCAGCTCTGTCTGGTCAGCTCCTCCCCCAGCAAGGTGGGGCAATCCAGTTTTGAATGCTGCCCTCTGCCACATATTTCTGTTCCTGGATCCTCCACCTGCCCTGTTTTTGGGAGATTGGCCTATTGCCCCATCACTGCTCTTCACCTTTGTGGTTATCCTGATTTCTGCTGGGTGCTAATGGCTGTTCTGTGAGTTTGGCTTGTCACTCGACTCCCCTTTTCAGCCTTTTGCTACTTTACCTGCATTTTTTCACTGAGAATTCAGTGCTGAGTGTTTGGCTCCTTTCCTCACCCTCATTCTCCAGGGCAGGTTCAGTGTTCCACTCTCACCTCTGCTGTCTATGTTAGATTACAGTTTGTTGTTTATATTTTTCAGTCTTGCTGAAGGGGGGTTAAGTCTTTCCAGGGACTGTTCTGGATTATTTTCCCAGCGGTGGGTAAATAGTCAAATATGATGTGTGATGTTCACCTGTTCATTCTGCAGTTTCATGCAAGCAGCTTTGGAGCCAGGTAATAGGGAGAAATGGTGTCACTTTTTTCAGTATGGTGCAGAATAAGGAGGCTTTCCATAGGCTAGGTGTCCAGGATGTCACAGAGTTTGATTCTGATTGATGTTCTATCTTCACACAGGTTAAATCTTTACTCTTCCAACAATGCATGGACCACAAATTCTACAGGATTCTTATTCAGTTCTTAAGCAGTGACATCCTTTGAAATAAGAGGAACTGTTGGTAACTGTCTCCCATTCATGGGTTGCTTTCTTGAGCCACCTGGGGCCCTTTTCTCTCCTGATTTATGCTCAACTATGATTTTCATTTCCCCTCACAGGAGTCCTTTTTGTTCTAGCTCTTCAGTCTTACCAGAACTATTCTGTGCTGAGGAAAGCAGCATTCACAATCTGCTTGAGATTTTTGTTGCTATCATTGTTATTATTTAGCTAGAGCTTCTTCATCCCAAGGATTTAAAGCATCAGGACAGCAGTCTGTGACTTGGTATTCAAACCATACTTGTCTAAAGAACAGCCTGTGAGTTGGCAGTGACCAGGAAGATGAAGAACAAACACCACAGGTTAAGTACAGAGTGTCTGGTGTCTTGGTATTTGGGAAGCTGGCCTGGGAAGCTAGCACAGGAACTTGAAATTATAATGTTACATCTACTATTTTTGTTGCTATACCCAGATGAAGGCTATCAGTGGCTACTTACCCACAGAGTTAAATCTCCAATTCTATTAATCCCAACTGTCTTAAGTGATTCAGGCTTCAAAGAGCAATGAGGAAAATACTCACTTTTTTGTCATTGTCTTCTATTTGTTTTTTGTTTTGTTTTGTTGTTTTTGTTTTTTTTTCTCCCTTCTTTTTTTGAATGTATTATAAATGACCCACAGCATCCACATTTTAATATTTAATTTTTAAACCTATCTTTCTCCATCCCTCTTTTATTCCCCCATTTATGCTTATTTTTTGTCAACAATTAAGTAGTTCTCTCTCTTATTTTCCTTCTTCCTCTTATCCTAGTCACCTGCAATCTTTCTTTAATGTCTTTATTTTGAGCAAATAGTGAGATTCTCAGATTGGATTTTTTCATTATTCTTTCCTTCTCACTATATCTTTAACTGGATCTTTTCTATCATTTTCCTGTATCTCATTACCATCCTCTTTTAACTTTAGTTACCTTCCCTTTGATTTTTGTTGCACCAATTGAAATTCTGGAAGTGAAAAGGTCACTAACCCAAATAAAAACTCAGTTAAAAACCTTTATAACAGAAGTAAACAAGTTGAAACAAGAATATTAGGGCTTGAGGATAAAGTAGAAGAATTAGAAAACTCACAAAAAAACCAAAGAAAACTACCATTATAATCAGAACAATCAAGGCCTCTGGAACACCATCAAAAGACCAAAACTATGAAATTTGGAAATGGAAGAAAAAGAAGAGATGCAAGCTAAAAGCATAGATAATGTATTTGATAAAATAATAAAAGAAATCTTTCCTAATTTAAGAAATAGAGGTTGTCCAAGTACAGGAAGCTTTGAGACTATCAAGCAGACAAGATCAAATGAACCTACCCAAGACATATTATTGGTAAAACACTAAATATATAAAAAAAAAGAAAGACTTTTGAAAGATACAAGAGAGAGGTGACAAGTCATACATAAAGGCAAACCCATCAGAATAAATTCAGATTTCTCCAGAAACTCTAAAAGCATGGAGGGCATGGAATAATGTATTCAAAGCCCTGAAGGAAATAACTCATCAAGAGTATTGTACCCAACAAAACTATTCTTCTTAATTGAAGGAAAAATAAAAACTTTCCATGGTAAACAGAAACAAAAGGAGTTCATGACTTCTAAACCAGTACAGGAGAGATACTTAGAGGAAGTCTGCATAGAGAAGAGGAAGAAAATTGTAAGCAGAGCAATACAGGAATGAATATATCCCATTAGACAAGTAGATGAGGAAATGAGGATTAAGAAAGATGAAAACATCACAAAAACAACAAAGTAGCAGGAAATATCACATACCATGCAATATTAACACTGAATGTTTATGATCCAATTCTCCAGGGAAAACATTAAGACTGGTAGATAGGATGGAAAACCAAAACCCAACCATTTATTCCCTACAACAAATGTATCTCACTGAAAAAAATTTAGGGCAAAAGGATGAGAAAAATTTTTCAAGAAAAAGAATCCTGAAAACAGACAGGCATAGTTGTAGTCACATCTTATGAAACAGACATCAAACCAAATTACTCAGAAAGACAAAGAATTTCCTTCATATAAGGAAAAGGAAAAATATTCAAGAGGTATTACCACTTGTAAATATATTCACACCAAACATCAGCCCATCATATCTCATAAAGTAAACAATATGGACATGGAAGCAAATAATATTTCTGATAATGGTTGACTTTATTACCCTACTTTTACTAATAAATAGGTCATCCAGACTCCCCGAAAATGACAAAGAAGCATTAGAATTAAATGACACTATAGACAAAGTGAACTTAACACTTAGCTGTAGAATATTTTGACAGCTGTACCATACACATTAGTCTCAAGAGTCCAGGTAACTCTCTCAAAAACAGATATTTTAGTATGTAAAACAAATATGAAAAAATACAAACAAATAAAATAGCTGCCAATATTCTATCTTACAACAGAATAAAACTAGATATCAATAGCTAAGGAAGCTATAGAAAATATTCATATGTATGCACACTGAGCAATGATCTTTGCATCACCATGTAAACAAGGGGAAAATAAAAAATTCTTAGAGTCAAATGGCAATAAAAACACAATTTGCCAGAATCTTTAAGATACAGCAGAGACCACACTAAATGGTGACTTTATATTATGAAGTTCTATGGTAGAAAAACAGAGATCTCTCAAGTAAATATCTGAAAAATGCACCTCAAACTCTCAGAAAAAGAAGTACAATCCAATTCCAAAATTAGTGGGTAAAAATAGTTATGATTGAGGCAGAAATTAATGAAATGGAGACTAAAAAACTCAATACACAGAGTCAATGGCACAAAAAGTCTGTGAAAAGATAAACAGGATTAATAACTCCTTGGTCAAGCTAAAAACAAAAAGAGAGAATGATGATGAAAATTAACAAAATTAGAGTTGAAATGTGAATTTAATGCTGTCATGAAATTTTGTCATTTGTAAATGGATGGAAATGGAAATCATCATCTGAAGTGAAGTTAGTCAGACTAGAGGCCAAAAGCCACATGATTTCTCTCATATGTGGAATATAGTCCTAATACAATTAGAGCAATAGTATGAAAAACAGGTCATGCTAAAGGGAGGGCACATACAAGAGGGGGAAGGTGCATATAGTTGATGTATTCTCTAGACAAGAATGAATGTAGAATTTTTAAAGCTATTGAAACCTCCATAAGCAAGTTACTAAGAAAGAAGAAAAATAGACATAAACCAATTTAGGTTATTATACATATATAAATGGAAATGTCACAAAGAAACTCCCTGTGTAGCTATCTTAAACAAACAAAAATATCATTTTTTTGTTTTACAAAGTTGGAGAACAGGAGAATAGGTCTTGTAAGAGGGGAGGCTGATACTAATGGAAACAGGGAGGAGGTGGGGAAAGAGTGTGGGAGGGTAAATATAGTGCAAATACTGTGTACATGTGTGTATATAAATGGAAAAATAATACCCGTTTAAGCTGTTTCAGGAATGGAAATAGAGGGGATAAAGGAGAATAGTAGATCTCGATCCAGCAATACCACTCTTGGGGATATACCCAAAAGAATGTGACACAGGTTACCCCAGAGGCAGCTGCACACACATGTTTATTGCAGCACTATTCACAATACCCAAGTTATGGAAACAGCCAAGATGCCCCACTACTGATGAATGGATTAAGAAAATGTGGTATTTATACACAATGGAATTTTATGCAGCCATGAAGAAGAATGAAATGTTATCATTCACTGGTAAATGGATGGAATTGGAGAACATCATTCTGAGTGATGTTAGCCTAGCCCAAAAGACCAAAAATTGTATGTTCTCCCTCATATGTGGACATTAGATCAAGGGCAAACACAACAAGGTGATTGGACTTTGAGCACATGATAAAAGCGAGAGTACACAAGGGAGATATGAGGATAGGTAAGACACCTAAAAAACTAGATAGCATTTGTTGCCCTCAATGCAGAGAAACTAAAGCAGATACTTTAAAGCAACTGAGGCCAATAGGAGAAGGGGACCAGAAACTAGAGAAAAGGTTAGATGAAGAAAAATTAACCTAGAAGGTAACACACATGCACAGGAAATCAATGTGAGTCAAATCCCTGTATAGCTATCCTTATCTCAACTAGCAAAAACCCTTGGTCCTTCCTATTATTGCTTATACTCTCTCTACAACAAAATTAGAGATAAGGGCAAAATACTTTCTGCCAGGTAGTGAAGGGGTGAGGGGGAGAGGGAGGAGGCAGGGGGGAAGTGAAAGGGTGGGGAGAGGGGGGAGAAATGACCCAAACATTGTATGCACATATGAATAAAAAAATTAAAAAAAAAACAACTTCCACAAAGAAAAAAAAAAGGAGAATGGTGAAGAGAGTGAATTCAAGTATGATACATTTAATATATTCTGAGAACTTTTTTAAATGCCACAATGTACACCCACCCAGAAAAACAATAAAAAAAAAAGGGATATCACCACAATTACTAAATAAAATAGAAGATCATTGGGAAATAATTCAAAACCTTATATTCCAATAAACTGGAAAATCTGGAATAAATGGGTAAATTTCTAGTTGTATATGACTTACCAAAACTCAACAAAAGGGTATAAGCCAATTAAACAGATCCATAATAAGTAATGAGATTAAATAAATAGTACAAGATGTTCAACAAAAAAAAGGTCAGATCCAGATGAATTCACTGCTGAATTCTACTAGACCTTTAAAGAAGAACTAACACCAATGTTCCTCAAATGTTCCATAAAATACAAATGGAAAGAGTGCCATTAAACACATTCTATAAAGCCTGATACCAACACCTTATAAAAACAACAGAAAATAAAGAAAATTATCGACCAATTTCCTTAATGAACATAAAAAACATTCAAAAATTCTCAATAAAATACACATTAAATTCAACAACACATTATACAGATCATACACCATGATCCAGTGAATCCATATTGTAAATAAACAAATAAATACATACAATGCAGCACAAAAACAGAATCAAGAACAAAAAACCACCTACATGATTCCCTCACTACATCATATATAAAGAACCTTTGATGAGGGCCAGGTATAGTTGCAGACAACAGTGTTCCTTGCTTCTTGGGAAAAGCAGGTTCATGGTTCAAGGAACACAGCCTGTACAAGAATGTAAGTGGGAGACCCCACAAACTAGGAAAAAACATCTTGTCGAGTTATTCATAAGAAAAATGATAACTTTTAGAATACATAAATATTAGAAAAGATTAAACACCAAAAATACAAATAACCAAATTGACAAATGGGCAAATGAATTGGACAGTTCTCAGAAGAGGTACAAATGGTCAATAAAGAAATGAAGAAATGTCCAATGTCCTTAGCCATAAAGGAAATACAAATTAAAATGACATTAACATTGCATCTCACTCCAGAGAGAATGTCTTTCACCAAGAAAGCAAATAAAAAATGCTGGCAAGAATGCAGAGGAAAAAGAAATATTACATCCTGTTAGTGAGAATGTAAACTTTTAAAACCACTATGGAAATCATTATTGGGGTCATCAAAAAACAAATACAACATTCAACAACATTATTACCTTTGCCCTGCATCTGAAATCAACATATGAGGGAGAACATATGATTTGTGGTCTTCTGAGACTGGCTAACCTTGCTAAGAATGAGGTTCTCCAGTTCCATCCATTTACTTGTGAATGATAAGATTTCATTCTTCTTCATGGCTGAGTGAAATTCCATTCTGTATAAATACCACATTTTCTTGATCCATTTTTCAGGAGTGGGGCATCTTTCCTGTTTCCATAACTTGGCTATTGTGAATACCACTGCAATAAACATGGGTATGCTGGTGCCTCTGGAGTAACCTGAGTTACATTCCTTTCTATATATCCCTAGGAGTGGGATTGCTGGATCATATGGCAGACCTATGTTTAGATTTTTAAGAGGCCTCCATATAGTTCTCCAGAGTGATTGCACTTGGTTGCATTCCTACCAGTAGTGTACTAGGGTTCCTTTGTCCCCACATCCTCACCAACAACTGTTGGTGGTGGTGTTTTTGATGAAGGCTATTCTAACAGGGAATATTAGTGTGGTTTTTATTTGCATTGAATTTATGGTCAGAGATGGTGAGTATTTTTTCTTGTGTTTTTTTGGCCATTTGAATTTATTCTTTTGAAAAAGTACTGTCCAGTTCAGTTGCCCATTTCTTAATTTGTTCATTGATTTTGGGAAAGTTTAGTTTTCTGAGCTACCTGTATATACTCGTTATCAGTCCTTTGTCTGATGTATAGCTGGCAAATATTTTCTCCCACTCTGTGGGTGGTCTCTTCAGTTTAGAGACCATTTCTTTTGTTGTGCAGAAACTTTCTAATTTTATGTAGTACCATTTTTCCTTCCTTTCTCTTAGTTGCTGAGCTGCTGGGGTCCTATTAAGGAAGTCCTAGCCTATATTTGTTGCTTCTGGAGTATTTCCTGCTCTTTCCTGTACTAACTTCAGAATTTCAGCTGTAATATTAAGGTCCTTGATCCATTCTGAGTTGATACTATTACAGGGTAATAAACATGGGTCTACTTTCAGTTTTTTGCAGGCAGATAATCACTTTTCCCAAAAATATTTGTTGAAGAGGCTGTTTTTCTCCAATGTATGTTTCTTGGGTCTTAAAGATATAGATACAGATTTGCAGATCATGTCATCTGCAAATAGAGATGTTTTGACAGTTTCTTTACTTATTTGTTTTCTTCTCCTTGCCTAATTGTTCTGGCTAGGAATTCCAGGACTCTGTTAAACCTGAGTGGGTATAGTGGGTGCCCTTGTGTCATTCCTGGTTTTAGGGGAAATGGTTTCAGTTTTTCTCCATTACGTATGATGTTGGCCATAGATTTGTCATATGTAGCCTCTACAATGTTGAGGTACATTCCTTCTATTTCTAGTTTTCTTAGAGCTTTTATCATAATGTGGTGATGGATCTTATTGAAAGATTTTTTCTGCATCTATTGAGATGATCAAGTGGTTTTTGTCCTTGCTTCTATTAATGTGTTGTATTACATTTATAGATTTGCATATGCTGAACCACTCCTGAATCACTGGGATGAAGCTGACTTGGCTGTGGTAAATGATCTTCTTGATGTGTTGTTGGATTTGGTTTGCCATTATTTTATTGAGGATTTTTGCATCAATGTTTTTCAGGAGATTGGCCTATAATTCTCCTTTTTGGAGGTGTCTTTGTCTGGATTTGGGATGAATGTAATATTGTCTTCATAAAATGAGTTAGGCAGTTTTCCTTCCCCTTCTATTTCATGGAAAAGTTTAAGGAGAATTGATATTAGTTCTTCTTTAAAGGTCTGAAAGAATTCAGTAGAGAATCCATCAGGTCTTGGACTATTTCACATAGTCTTTTGGGAGACTATTGCTGCTTCAGTTTCATTTTGTGTTATAAATGTATTTGGGTGGCTAATATTCCCTTGGTTCAATTTTGGGTGGTCATAAGTATATAGAAATTTGTCCATTTCTTCAAGATTTTCAAATTTATTGCACTATACTTTCTCAAAGTGGTCTCTGATGATTTCCTGGATTTCTGTGGTGTTTGTTATCTCCCCTTTTGCATTTCTGATTTTACTGATTTAGGTTTTTTTTCTTTCCTCATTTTAGTCAGGTTCACCAGGAGTCTGTAAATCCTTATTTATTTTTATAAAGAACAAGGTTTTTGTTTTATTGATTATTTGTACAGTTTTTTGTTTCTATTTCATCAATTTTGACCCTTAGTTTTTATTATTTCTCTCCTTCTGCTTGTTTTGAATTTTGCTTGTTCTCGTTATTCCAGAAGTTTGAAATGTTGAATTAGGTCATTGCTTTGAGATCTTTCTGTCTTTTTAATATATGTACTCATGGCTATAAAATTTCTTCTTAGGACTGCCTTTGCTGTGTCCCATAGGTTCTGGTAGGTCGTGTTTTCATTTTCATTAACTTCCAGGAAACTTTTAATTTCCTCTTTTAATTCATCAATTACCCATTGATCATTGAACAATTTGTTATTCAGCTTCCAATTGTTTGCATTTTTTTGCTTTTTTTGTTGATTTCTAGTTTTAATTAATTGTGATCAGATTGAATGCAGGAGATTATTTCTATTTTCTTATATTTGCTGAGGCTTGCTTTGTGCCCTAAGGTATGACCAATTTTGGAGAAAGTTCCATAGGCTGCTGAGAGGAATGTATATTGTCTGGTAGTTGAATGAAATATTCTGTAGATATAAGCTAGGTCAATTTGATCTATGGTATGATTTAGTCCTAGAACTTCTTCATTGACTTTTTGTTTGGATGACCTATCAATTGGTGATGGAGGGTATTAACATCTCCCACTACCACCATGTTGAAGTCTAAATATGCTTTTATGTCCTTCAAAGTATGGCAAAATTTTGACAAAATTGGGTGTACTGATGTTGGGTGCATATAGGATGATAATTGTTATTTCCTTTTGGTGTATTTCCCTTTTATTAGTATGGAGTGTCCTTCTTTATCTCATTTGATCAATGTGAGTTTGAAGGCTACTTTGTCCAAGGTAAGTATTGATACTCCTACCTGTTTTCAGGGGTCATTGGCTGGATAAATCTTCTTCCAGTCTTTTACCCTAAGCAGTTTTTGTTTCTGTCAATGAGATGGGTCTCCTGTATACAACAGATTTTTGGATCTTCCTTTTTAATCCAGTTTGCCAAATGGCGTCCTTTGATGTGGGAGTTAAGTCCATTAGCATTCAGTGTTAATATTGATAGGTATGTGGTGATTCCTGTCATTTAGTTGTCTTGTTGTTTAAGGGTTTGATTGTGCACAGCTGGATCAATGCCACTCTCTGATTCCTTGTCTTTTCTTCTCCTATGTTTGGGTATGGCCTGCCCCTTCAAAGTTTCATCTGGTTTCATTTACTCTGTGCACAATTTCTTGAAGAATCTTGTGTAGTGGTGTCTTGGCAGTCATGTATTGGTTTAGTTTCTGCTTATCATGGAAGATTTTATTGCTCCATTTATTCTGAATAATAGTTTTGCTGAGTAGAGTATCTTAGGGTTGAAGTTGTTTTCATTCAGTTCCCAGAAGACCTTACTCCATGTTCTTCTGGCTTTTAAGGTTTCCATTGGGAACTATGCTCTGATTTTAATGGGTTTACCTTTGAATGTTATTTGTTTTTTCTCTCTTTCAGTCTTCAATATTCTTTCTCTGTTCTCTGTGCTTGTTGTTTTAATGAAATTATGTCTGGTGTAGTTCTATTTTGGTCAAGTCTGTTCAGTGTCTTGGAGGCTTCCACTACCTGATTGGGCATAGTTTTCTCTAGATTTGGGGAATGTTCTGTTATTTGTTGAATATATAAAGAATCCTTTTTGCTTGTACTTCTTCTTCTTAAATTCCCATGATTCTCAGGTTTGGTCTTTTGATAGAGTCAATGAGGTCTTGCATATTCCTTTTGCAGGTCTTGAGTTGACTGAGTAATAGCTCTTCAGTTTTTCCTTTAATCTCCATTTCATCTTCAAGTTTTGAGAGTCTATCTTCTGCTTCTTCTAGTCTTCTGGTTTGGCCTTTCATTGTGTTTTGTTTTTCTGTTTCATTCTTTTTTCTGAGGTATTCCCTATCATGGGTCACTTCCTCTTTAATATTGTTTATTTTCATCTTTAAATCATTTGTCTCTCTATTTATAGTGTTCTCTGTTTCACTTTGGTGTTTATTTAGGCCCCCTATGAGTTCATTTATTTTTTTCTGTATCTTCTCATAGTCTTTATTTTTGGTGTCTTGAAATTTTTGAGTGCCTCTTGTATGTTTCAGTTAACCATGTCTAAAAACACCTCCATGAAATTCTCATTGATTGCTTGCAGGATTTCTTCTCTGAGGTTGTTCTTGTGGATATCAGTGGGTTCCATGGCATCATCTATCTTTCTCTTTTTGGAGTCCAGAACTGGGTATCAGTTTTCTTCATTTTCCTCTGAATCCTGTATTTGATTATTTTGGTAAGAGAATGGTTTCCATCCCTTTTTTGTCTTCCCATTGCTCCACATGGTACTGTGCATCTATATTCTTGATAGGCTAGTTAGTGGTTTCAGTTGCCTGTTTTCTTTCCCTTAGTTTAATTTTGGTTTTTGGCTCTATTGGGTTTTTACCTAAGTGTGTGTGTGCTATTTCTGTCCCTGGTCTTGTTGTAATTAATATTAGCTAATTCACAGTAGTAAAACTAACAAAAAAACCAAAAAACAAACCCAAAGAAATCAACTGGGAATGATGAACAAATAAACAAAAAACAAAACAAATAAATAGACAATAAATGAAAAATAATAGGTTCAGGAACAATACAATTTCAGTCTTAGTTCTGGTGTTACTCCTCCACCATCCAGTCCTGGTGTTGATATTTAAGCAGAAGTTCTTTTGTAGTCTCACCAGGTGATTGGGTAGTGTTTGGGTAGTTGTTTTTTTGTTTTGTTTTGTTTTGTTTCCCTGTCTTTCAGAGGCAGCTGCTTGGTCAGCTCCTCCTTCAGTGAGGTGTGGCAGTTTAAGTATGAATGTTGTAGTCAGGTTCTGGAATCATCTCTGTAGTGCAACAGCTCTCCTGCTTTGGAATTGTGTTTTCACTGTGCTTGTTTACTGGGGGCTTATTTCTTTAACTTGCCCCCTTTCTCTAGGGTAAGGTCAGTGATCTGTCGACCAACACCTTGCTGTCAGCATGTTGTGATGATTTGGTGTATTTTTGTCAATTTTCCAGTGCAATTTAACTTGGGCTATTGCTCACTGGCTCAATAGATGAGCTTTGTCAACCACTACCTGCCCTATTTCAGGCAGCAGCTTATCACCCAGCTGCTGTCATCTCTCCTGCCTTTCCAGCCTTGTTTACTGAAAGTTTGCATGGAGATTAGCTCCTTGCCTTTCCCCCTTCTCTTGTGTGCTTTCAGCTTCCTACCCCCTCTGCTGTGTGCTAGTTTTCAGTTTGTTGTTTATCCGTTTTTTGTTTGTTTGTATGTTTTTGTGGGGGGTCAGTCTGCTGATGGGGCTATGCTGGTTTATTCTGGGGGTGGCTGGGGGAATACCTCATGACACTTGGTGCTCACCTGTTTGGTCTGCCAAATGTCTCCCAAGCAGGTTTGGAGCCAGTGTCTGTCAGCGGCAGCAGCTCTCCTGTTTTCTCAGTGTAACATGGCATGGAGAAGCTTTCTACAGGATAGGGGTGCAGGGTGTTGGCTTTTTGATTCTCCTTGGTGCTTTATTTCTGCCAAGAGTGGTTCCAGTGTCTCAGCAAGGTTTTTGATTCACAGAGCTCACGCTATCTGCTTCTGTGTCCTAGTTACCATCTTGGATCTCACCATATGCAATTGTTCTCTCTTTGGAAAGTCTTAAGGAAACTCTCTTTGAACAAAAAATTCTTAAATGTATAAATTTTATGTAGGTTTTTGTGGGAAAGAAATAAGTTGCATTATATCTGCTAATTGCACAGGAACAAACTTTAAACATTTCCAAGATCTCCTCCAGAATTTACATACATTAAGAGGAGGTCTTTTTTCTTACTCTTTCCCCAAAACCACATAGTTTTTTCCTCTGTAACTTTCTGTTTTGATCACTCCCTTCCTTTCACAGTTTTCATCTAGATCCATTCAATATCCTCCAAATGTTTTGTGACATTGTATTGCTAAATTAAGTGTGCTCATTACAGATGAGCCAAGCATGATTAAACATGCCTGTATCCCAACATCACAGAGGCTGAAGAAATGCAAGTTCCTGGCTAGTCTGACCTCTACAGGACACCCATGTCTCAAAGTGAACAAAACAAAAACAACAAAAAAAATTAGAGGAATAAGAATACAAAATGAAAGGAGGAAGAAATATAGATTGCTACAGCCCATTCAAATCCTCTAATTTTTTGTATTCTCAGTCTCATTTCTGTATATGGGTAAATGCTAAATTATCTTAATAATGCCTATGCAAAATGACAAGTTATTTTTACTGCTATTTTCACTTGTGGCATCCATTTAGACATTCAGATAAAAGGGAAAATTCAAGAACATTTCAATAAAATGTAAATATAATCTTATCCTTAGTAATATTTCCTTAAAAACATTTGGATACATTTCACCAAATTAACAGTATACTCTAGTATACTCTTATTTTTTATTTGAAATATATAGGAATATTCATACACACCAATTTATAAATAATGACCAGGAAATTGCCAGTTAAACTGTAAGATAACTATATTCTTACAGCTTATAATTACTAATCAAAACAAACCAAAAGAGATTAAAATTTTAAAGATAAAGAAAATCTTCTAGTAAATTTTCTTATTAAGAAAAATTAGGGCTACTGGGACACAGATGGAGACAGCATGAACTTCATGAATCAGGAACCTTGCTAAGATGCTGGAGATACATGTGGCTGATGTAATGCACCAGGGAGAGTTGAAACTTCATCACCTTGAACCCCTAGCCTGTGGAAGGCTTCTCCATGCCACAATACACTGAAAGAAAATGCAGGCCATGACTCCATGCCTCTGCCATCTTCTGTGATGCCAGAGCACTGCCCTACCAACCTGGTGGACCAATGACTGCTCACTGGCCCACTGGGACACTGGCCACCAGTTCCAAATGTGCTTGGGAGAACTTAAACCAAACAGAATACTTTCCTGTGAAGCCACATTTGACAAAAAAAAAAAAAAAAAAAAAAAAAAAAGAGGGAAAAAAATTTTGAAACCCTGAACCCCCAGCCTGTAAAAAGCTTCTGCATGACAAGTTACACTGAGAAAATAGGAGGGCTCCAACACTGCCAGATGCCGGTTCCAAACCTGCCTGGAAGACAAAGATAAACAGGACTGGATGCTAAAGGAGTAACACCAGAACTACTAAGACCGAAATTATACTGTTCCTGAATTGGGAATTTTTTTTTCCTTTTCTTTAAGTGTTTGTTTGTCTTGTTCTCTGTTTGATTGTCCACCATCTCTCCCTGTTGATTTCTTTGGTTCTCCATTTTTTCTTTCTTTTTCTTTTTTCTCTTTTTTTCTTGGTTTTGTTAGCTTTAATATTGTAAGTTAGCTAATACTAAATTACACATAGAACAGGGACAGAAACAGTACCAAGTGGAATGATGGGAAGACAAAAAGGATGGAAACCATTTTTCCCCCCAAAATAAATTAGTACAGAATTCAGAGACAAGTGAAGAAAACAGATACCCAGATCCAGACTCTAACAACAAAAAAAGATAAACTATACCAAGGAACCCAATGAAATCTGCAAGAACACCTTGGAAGAAGAAATCCTGCAAGCAATCAATGAGAATTTCATAGACATGTTACTGGACATGGTCATCCAAAATGTACAGGAGGCACTCAAGGAATTCCAAGACAACAAAAATAAAGCATATGAGAAAACACAAGAACAAATAAATGAACTCATTGGAGCCCTAAATAAACACCAAAGTGAAACAGATAACACCATAAATAGAGAGAGAAATGAATTTAAGATGAAAATTGACAATATTAAAGAGAAAGTGACCCATGATATGGACAACCTCAGAAAAAAGAATGAAACAGAAATACAAAACAAAATGGAAGGCCACTACAGCAGACTAGAATAAGCAGAGGACAGAATCTCAGAACCTGAAGATGAAATGGAAATTGAAGGAAAAACTGAAGAACTATTAGTCCGACAACTCAAGACCTGTGAAAAGTGTATGCAAGAACAAATCAACTACATCAAAAGAACAAACCTGAATATCATGGGCATTGAAGAAGGAAAAGAGGTGCAAGCAAAAGGAATTCGTAATATATTTAACAACATAATAACAGAAAATTTCCCAAATCTAGAGAAAACTATGCCCATTTAGGTAGCAGAAGCCTCCAGGACACCAAATAGAGAACAAAATAGAACTACCCCATGACTTATTATCATTAAAACAACAAGGACAGAGAACAGAGAAAGAATATTGAAGGCTGTAAGAGAGAAAAAATAAATAACATACAAAGGTAAACACATTAAAACCACAGCAGATTTCTCAATGGAAATCTTAAAAGCAAGAAGAACATGGAGTAAAGTCTTCTGGGAACTGAATGAAAACAACTTCAACCCTAGGATATTCTTACCCAGCAAAACTATTAATCAAAATAGATGGAGCAATAAAAGTCCTCCATGATAACCAGAAACTAAAACAATGTATGACCACTAAACCACAACTACAAAAAATTCTTCAAAAATTTGGCTCAAAGAAAATGAAAGCAAACAAAACCATGAAAGGATAGGCAGTACCTATCCTTTCATGGAGAAGAAAAAGTAAGAAAGTAGAGAGTAGTATTGATTCAGTTGCACACAATCAAACCTTTAAACAACAAAAACAACTAAATGACAGTAATCACCACATACCTATCAATAATAACACTGGATGTTAATGGACATAATTCCCCCATCAAAAGACACTGTTTGGCAAACTGAGTTAAAAAGGAAGATCCAAAAATATGCTGCCTACAGGAGACCCATCTCATTAACAGAAACAAGCACTGGCTTAGGGTGAAAGGCTGGAAGAAGACTTACCAAGCCAATGCCCCCCCAAAACAGGCAGGAGTATCAATACTTATTGTGGACAAAGTAGACTTCAAACTTACATTGATTAAATGAGATAAAATAGGACACTCCATACTAATACACCGAAAGGAAATATCAATTATCAACCTATATGCACCCAACATCAATGCACCCAATCTCATCAAACACACTCTGAAGGACCTAAAAATATATATAGACTCCAACACAGTGGTAGTGGGAGATTTTAATACACCCTTACTACCAATAGATAGGTCATCCAAACAAAAAATCAATAAAGAAATTCTAGAACAAAATCATAACATAGGTCAAATAGACCTAGTTGATGTCTACAGAATATTTCATCCAACTTCTGGACAATTTACATTCTTCTCAGCAGCTCATAGAACCTTCTCCAAAATTGATCATATCTTAGGGCACAAAGCAAGCCTCAGCACATATAAGAAAATAGAAATAATCCCCTGCATTCAATCTAATCACAATTAATTAAAACTAGAAATCAAAAAAAATAGCAAAAAACATGCAAACAATTGGAAGCTGAACAACACATTGCTCAATGATCAATGGGTCATTGATGAAATAAAAGAGGAAATTAAAAGGTTCCGGGAAGTTAATGAAAATGAAACCACAACCTACTGGAACCTATGGGACACAGCAAAGGCAGTGCTAAGAGGAAAGTTTATAGCCATGAGTGCATATGTTAAAAGGTCAGAAAGATTTCATATCAGTAACCTAATGCTACATCTCAAACAAGCAGAAAGATAGAAGCAATAAAAATAAGGGAAAAAATAAGTGAAATAGAAACAAAAAAAACCATACAAAGAATCATCAAAATAAAAACCTTGCTATTTGAAGTAATAAATAAAATTGACAGACCCCTGGAAAACCTGTCTAAAATGAGCAGAGAAAAAACCCAAATCAGTAAAATCAGAAATGCAAAAGGGGAGATAACAGTCAAACCATAGAAATCCAGGAAGTCATCAGAGACTACTTTGAGAACCTATATTCTAGTAAATTTGAAAATCTCGAAGAAATGGACAGATTTCTAGTTACTTATGAGCATCCAAAACTGAACCAAGAGGATATTAGTCACCTGAATACATCTATAACACAAAATGAAATTGAAGCAGCAATAAAGAGTCTCCCAAAAAAGAAAAGTCCAGGACCTGATGGATTCTCTGCTGAATTCTATCAGACCTTTAAAAAAGAACTAATACCAACCCTCCTTAAACTGTTCCATGAAATAGAAAGGGAAGGAACACTGCCTAACTATTTTCATAAAGCCAATATTACTCTCATCCTAAAACCAGACAAAGACACATCCAAAAAGGAGAACTATAAGCCATTTTCCTTAATGAACATCAATGCAAAAATCCTCAATAAAATAATGGCAAACAAAATCCAAGAGCACATCAAAAACATCATCCACCATGATCAAGTTGGTTTCATTCCAGGCATGCAGAGGTGGTTCAATATATGCAAATCTATAAATATAATACAGCACATTAATAGAAGCAAAGACAAAAACCACTTGATCATCTCAATAGATGCAGAAAAAGCCTTTGACAAGATCCAACACCACTTCATGATAAAAGTTCTAAGAAAATTAGAAATAGAAGGAATGTACCGCAACATTATAAAGGCTATATATGACAAACCTATAGGCAACATCATACTTAACAGTGAAAAACTAAAATCATTTCCTCTAAAATCAGGAATGAGACAAGGATGCCCACTATCCTTATTCTTATTCAACATACTACTGGAATTTCTAGCCAGAGCAATTATGCAAAAAAATGAAATAAAAGGAATACATATGGGTAAAGAAACTTCAAAATATCCCTATTTGCAGACAATATGATCCTATACCTTAAAGACCCAAAAACTTACCCAAAACCTCCTAGACACCATAAACAGCAATAGCAAGGCAGAAGGATACAAAATCAACTTACAGAATTCATTAGCTTTTCTATACACCAACAACAAACAAACTGAGAAGTAATATATGAAAGCAATTCCATTTACAATAGCCTCAAAAAATCAAATACCTAGGAGTAAACTTAACAAAGGATGTGAATGACCTCTACAAGGAGAACTACAAACCTCCAAAGAAAGTGATCAAGGAAAACGACAGAAGATGGAAAGATCTCCTAAGCTTATGGATTGGTAGAATCAACATAGTAAAAATTGCTCTTCTACCAAAAGCAATCTACATGATTAATGCAATTCACATCAAAATTCCAATGACTTTCACTACAGAGATTGAAAATCTATCCCAAAGTTCATTTGGAAACACAAGAGACTGCAAATAACCAAGGCAATACTCAGCAAAAAGAGCAGTGCAGGAGGTATCACAATACCCGACTTCAAACTATATTACAAAACAATAGCACATGTAAAGAGCATGGTTCTTGTATAAAACAGACATGAACACCAGTGGAACAGAATAGAGCACCTGGATATGAATCCACACAACTCTCCCCACCTTATTTTTGACAAAGGTGTCAAAAATATATGATGGAGAAATGATATCCTTTTCAACAAATGTTGCTCGGAAAAGTGGTAATCTGTATGCAAGAAACTGAAACTAGATCCATGTTTATCACCCTGTAGTAGTATCAACTCAAAATGGATCAAGGACCATAATATCAGACCCAAAACTCTGAAGTTAGTAAAGGAAAGAGCAGGGAATACTCTGGAAGCAATAAGTATAGGCAAGGACTTCCTCAATAGAACCCCAGCAGCTCAGCAACTAAGAGAAAGGAAGGACAAATGGAACTAAATAAATTTAAAAAGCTCCTGCACAAAAGAAATGGTCTCTAAACTGAAGAGACCACCCACAGAGTGGAAGAAAATAGTTACTGGTTATACATCAGACAAAGGACTGATAACTAGAATATACAGGAAACTTCAGAAACTAAACTCTCCCAAAATCAATGAACCAATAAGGAATGGGCAACTGAACTAAACAGAACTTTGTCTAAAGAAGAAATTCAAATGGCCAAAAAACACATGAAAAAATGCTCACCATCTCTAGCCATAAAGGAAATACAAATCAAAACCACACTAAGATTCTACCTTGCACACTCATGTTTGTTGCAGCACTTATTCACAATAGCCATGTTATGGAAACAACCAAGATATCCCACTACTGACAAATGGATCAAGAAAATGTGGTATTTATACACAATGGAATTTTACTCAGCCATGAAGAAGAATGAAATCTTATCATTTGCAAGTAAATGGATGGGACTGGAGAACATCATTCTGAGAGAGGTTATCCAGGCTCAGAAGACCAAAAATCATATGTTCTCCCTCATATGTGGACTTTGGATCTAGGGCAAATACAGTAATGTGGTTAGACTTGGGTCACATGACAAGGGGAGCGCACATACAAGAGATATGGGGATAGGTACAAAACCCGAAACATGAAAGTGTTTGATGTCCCCATTCCAGAGAAACAAATACAGAAACCTTAAAGTGACAGAAGTCAGCCCCAGAAGGGGATTGGGAACCAGTGTAAAGATCAGTTAGAGATGAATCAACTTGGGTTATAACACATTTGTACATGGAAGCAATGTTAGGAATCTCTCTATATAGCTATCCTTAACTCAACTAGCAAAAATACTTTGTCTTTCTTATTATGCTTATGTCTTCTCTTCCACAAAATTAGAGATAAGAGCAGAACAGATTCTGCCTTGAAGCAAGGCAGGGTGGGGGGGAAGAAGATGGGGGTGGGGGGCAGGGGGGAGGAGTGACCCAAACAATGCATGCACATATGAATATATGAACAACAGAAAGAAAAATGAATATTATGCTATTTTCAACTTTGTGTCGATAAGACTATAATTCTTACTAAATAATTCTCACAAAACTATAATAAAAAGAGGAATTTTGTTTTTGGAAGCTTGTCTTGCTCAATGTTTAGTGGTTATAAAAACAAAAGAAGTTTATGTAAGTTAGATAGTGGAAAATAAGTCATGACAGGCTTTCTACTTCAGAGAACCAAGAGTAGACAAAACAAAGGAGGCAAATAGTAGAAGGACAAGGAGGAGTAAGAGAAAGGAAAATGAGAAGGACAGGGAAAAGGATTGGAGAGAGAGGGGAAGAAGAATTAGGGTCCAAAGTCAGGCAGGGCCTAGGTTTATCCCAACAATGTAATAGCTAACTGACAAACTTACAAAATACCATTCAGGAAATTTCTAGATTGATATTTAAATGAAATAAAGGAAGGCTTTCTAACCCGCTTTTTAGTTTTAAAGCATATAAAACATTTCCAAAAGTGGAATGATTAGGGGAGACTAAGGGAGGAAGAAAAGAATGATAGAGAGTGAATAATATTGAAGTACATCACATCTATGTGGGAACAATACACAATGAAATGTGCTCAAAACTGTTGAAAAATACAGGTTAAGAGGAAGAGGGTAAGGAAGAATACTAGAAGGGGTTAGACTTATTGAAAGTACAGTATATTTGCAGGTAAAATACCAAGGCGAAAACCCTTCAAAAATGAGCAGACACTTAAACAGTGATGGACAGGACTGTGAAAGAGTTCATGTTAGGGGAGGATGAGTGGGAGGTGAGGGCAAATGAAGAGGGTAAAGAAAGATGAATATGGTTGAAGTACTTTCTATGCATTCATGAATATCGAACATTGAAATCTTTCGAAGTCACTTTAAGAAAGGGAATGAGGGAAGAAATATAATAATGGAGAAGATGAACCAAACCAGGTATAATATATGTATGTGTGAAAATGTCATAAAGAAACCCCCGTCTAATTATCATATACTAATAAAAATGTCAAAACCCAAAATGTTATTATATGTAATATACTTTCAATTATCACAGTTTATATTTTTCTACCCAAAATGGGTTTAATTCTTACCTTTATCTGTTTTCTTGACTTAATATTTGTGCCTTTTTCCTAATTCCTTTTCCTTTCCCTTACATTTGTTTTTATCTCATTTGTTTGCTTTTAATTTTGATCATGTTAAATACACTTTATGTGTTTACACAATTCACAAATACCTTTACTTGTAAAAACATACTATTCTGTCGTAGACAGTGAGATGCACCACTTTACATAATACTTCAAGGAAGAATATGAAGTTTACCTCTAGGAAATATGTTCTTGTTATCTGTTCCTTCTTAGTGTGCCTCATCTGCAAAAAATATCTCCTTTGCCCCAAGTCATGGTTTTCCTGGGACACCACACCTCTGGTAATAGAGTATGGGAGGAATGCAATTGTCCTGCTCTATCAATCAAAAGGAAGACAAACTTAATGGGAAACATTCATTCTAGCATTTGTAAAAGCATTGAAGAACCTGTGTTGTACTTCAGTTTATTCCTTTTCGTAATCTCACTTCTCTTTTCCTTTCACAAGCATTTATCCATAGTGAATATCTTGTAATCTAAATTGTCAGTGCAAGGAATCAGCAAATCATCCTGCAACGTAAATGATGGATATTTAGAGTTTTGTCCCAGTTTTATTAACTTTCCCACTTTGTTGTAGTGTTGTTTGGTGATGTCTAGACATAGAAATATAGTAGAAGATCTCATGATCCATTGCAGTAATGAGATCACACATTGGAGCCTTGGTAAGATACTAATGAATTTGATGAATATTCCTTGCCTTACCACATCTTTAACACTTTTAATGGTATCACCTCTAATATAAAAGCCAAATATTCACATCTTGTTACATCTACCATAAAGATAGAGATATAATGACTATTGAAACTTTTGTGTTCTAAATTGCAGTGAATTCTCTACTTAGAAATATTACTATGGTAATATTGTATACAGGATAATTAATAAATAAGAGAGAGATTTGAAGGAATTGGGTCAAACAGATGATAGATTAGAAATTCTAATATCTATAGGTTGAGTCAGGAAGCTGGAAACCCAGAAAAGACCTTATTTAGTTCAAGTTGTAAAATTTAGTTTTCCATAAGAGTGGAAAACTCTTGTTTTATTCAAGCTTTTAGCTGATTAATTAAGTCCCACCTAAATTATAGAATCCAATCTGCTCTACCCAAATATTATTGATTAAGATGTTAAACTCATCCCAAAACACTTCCCAAGACATTCAGTATAGTGATTAATTACATATCTGGGCACAATCACCCCTTCATTTGACACATAAAAGTAACAATCATACCATGAGTCTTCATGCGACCAGGAGAACAGGAGAACAGACTAGCTCATTGTTAGGTGGGTGCTATCACATACATTAACTCATAAGGACAGGTATTCTTAGCAACATTCATCTTAACAAGTAACTAGAAATTTGGAACTGGACCTAAACATGACCAAAAGACAGGAGGAGCAAAATACAAGCAGACTAACCAGGGCTTAAAGGATTCTAACACTATTCACCTGTGCTCTTTTTTCAGCTTTTACTTAGGCATAGTTCATTCTTATAGGAACACTTAAGAAAATAGGAAGATGTCCATCTGGTTTACTGATGGCTACATTCAATATGGTATTGTAAATTTAACAGAAAAAAATATGACAGTAACTTTATGCTTGTTTTCTGGGTGATTGGGAATGGCAGAGCTGGGGCAAAGTGCTTCCAATGGACAGTTTTAGTATCAGCATCTCATTATGCACTTTTTGTGGAGAACTAGAAGTCCAAACTTAGCAAGTATATGGCTTATAAGCAGTGGCAAATAATCTGGCCAGTTAGTCAGGTACTTCAAAAGATAAGCAAGGAATTCAGAAGAAGGGGTGTAGGGATGGAAGAGAGAAGTGGGCACAAATTGTGAAGATTATTTTATAAAATATTAATATCTACCAGCAGGTAGTCTTATCACAGATATTGAATTAAGTTACAAAGCAGATAAAATGACTGGATAAGTAAACATTCACTAGCATTCACCATTTACCATCCCAGAATAAACAGGAAAGAAGCATAGAATATATGTTTGGGTCCATTGCCAAATAATCAACCTGGTAGGAATAACATAATGCTGAACCCTCAGGAACCTTCCTCTAGGAAGCCATACAGTCCCTTCCGTCAAGATAACTGTGTTTGGCTCTTTCTATGTTGGCGTGTCAGCAAAATAACATCCTGATACAGGATTGTTTTTCTTGCAATCAAAATCCCAATTAGCAAAAGTATTTGTGGCTTTATGGGGGTTTTTTGGGGGGGCAGTGGAGTTTGCAGTACTGGAACTTGAACTCAGGCCTACACCCTGAGCTACTCAATCAGCCCTTTTATGTGATAGGGTTTTTCAAGATAAGGTCTCAAGAACTACTTGCCTGGGTTGGCTTTGAAATGTGATCCTCCTGATTTTTGCCTCCTGAGTAGCCAGGATTAGAGGGATGAGCCACTGGTGCCAGCAGCTTCATTGGTTTTAATACACTGGTCTTGATCACACTTAACACCTGTGACTTGCCTTTCATCACATTAGTAAAGGGACCTGAATATGGGATCCAGTGGTCATATCACATAATATACCACCCTGACAATGATCTCTTTACAAAATATAGAATTGACACCCTGGTTAATACATACCTGAATTACTTCTCTAGAGGTCAAAAAATGGGACTTCATCATCTGCAAGGCATTATTCACATCACATCAAAGGCCTTAATATAGCTCTGTGACTCAAGAGAAAGACTATATTGCGTTGTGATAAAAGGACTAGAAACAGAAGTCATAATTCCAATGTTCTGGAAGCCACTTTGTACTTCCCATGCCTGGAACTCTGAACCATGCATAGTACACACACATATTCCCCAAATGGTCAGAAGTTTGCCAATGCAAACAGCAAGTTTTCCACTGAACTAGAAACTACAATTACCACCTGGAATTTTGATTTTTTTTTCAAGGACAAGCAGCAAAGAATTGGAGTGATTACCTTGGCAGTAGTAATTGACACTGATCATCAAGAAAAGGTAAGAATAGTTGTATACAAAGGAGAATGGAAGAATATACATGGAGACCAAATAATTCAAATAGGGGCTAGTTGGTAATTTCTTGTCCAGATGTGGTAATTGTAAAAGGGGAAATAGAGCAACTTGGCTTTAGTTGTCCGGATGCTCAGAGGATATACTCTTGAGTCATCCCTGAAGCCATCAGAGTTGGTAGTTTAGAATGCATATATAATAGAAGGAGTCTATGGGAATAAGTTGGGCTCTGAGAATACTTATAGTACTAAAGCTAGAGTTTATTTAACTAACCTATTTTAATTTTGTCTTCAGGAAAAGTACACTATGGATTACAAAAAAGACAAGTAGATCAAAAATAACAAGGACTGCATAGTGGCAGTCACAGAAGCTCCATCTAGATCTCTCTTCATGAAAATACTTGCTGCCTAGCTGCAGGAAACACTTGCTGCCAGCTGTTGCCTCCTTAATCATTTGTTTCAGCTTCAGATAAATACCTTAGCAAAAATCACATGAGATTCAGAGCAATCCCGATTTGGTGACTGAGAGAGGTAGAGATACTGAAAGCCAGTCATCCTAATAAGGAACCACAATAGTAAGTGTTATTTGCTTCTGAATTCCAAGATCTGTAATCCAAGACATTCCATAGTCAGGCTGACATCACAGGAACAACTACTCTGTAAAGGGAAGAGTGAACACGTGTGACATAAACCTACCGTTAGGTTAGGTTCATCAATATATCTCATTTCCTGAATAAAATTCTTTTAGAGACTGGTTATTTTTGAATTCACAGGGGTAGGCTTGGATTCTTTCATAAAATCTCCATTTTGATATTTTTCTATAATCTGAATAGAAATAGATTCTATTTCTTATAATCGTGATTACATTTAAGTTGCTAGCTATTTTCTACTTGCTAATTTATGTCTTGCTTCATAAAGTCTATTTAGTGTAAGGAAAATTATCTACAAAATTCTTTGGACTTCTGCAACAGGTAATTTTCAGATTCAGATTGCTCGTCATACTATGAATTCCACAACCAGGATTTTAACTATCTTTGGACCAAGAATATTGAAAAACTAAAATTGTGTCTGTATCAGTACTGAACATATATAGACTTTTCCTTGATTTATTCTCTAAACAATTTAGCATAACAATTATTGACATAGAATTTACATTTCATTAGAATAGATAATATAGAGATGATTTAAAGTATATGGAAGAATTACATAGATTACATACAAATGCTGTACCATTTTATACAAGGGACTTGAGGAGCTTTGGATTTTGGTATCCATGGAGGACCCTGGAGCCAATCTGCTATGGATACAGAGAAATGATGCTATTTGCTCTCCTGGTGTATCTTTGTGATAATGTTTCCTCTACTTCATTTTAAAGCAAATGTCATAGGAGCTGTTTTTTTTAATTTTAATTTCTTTATTATAGATCTCAGAAAAACAAATTTATTCAGATCCATTATTTTTCCTAACCAAGAAGACATGAGAATTCAGTATACATGGACACCTTTTCTCATAGCTCTGGTTAACTGCTATTCCCATATCTATACAACCAACAAGTTTGCTTAAGAGTGTAATCTTCTGTCCTATTCTCATGAGCCAATCACATCCACAGAACACAAGTTTTCTGTACTCAGCCCCAAATGAAACTAACACTTGATTTTCTGATAATCTAAAATAAATGAAAACAGGATGCTGAGAACACTATTTCCAGGATTTTTCTCATATCCACCCTGCTGAATGTTCTTTATTTTGGATGAAATTGTTTCTAGGTTGCAATACTGAATACTTGCACACCACTTTCAGTCTTTCTGACTCCCCAATGCATGGATTTAAAAAAAAAATTATAATTGCCAAATGGTTATAAAACTATAGGAAGGAGTACAAAAATCCCATCAAACTATATTAAATGTACAAGATAATTGTAACTATCTCATTTTCTAGTTAGTAGAGACCTGAGTCTCTGGATCAGACATTGGAGTTGGTAGGCAAATGAAGATTCATTCCATTTCTGTAGTCTTTAATGTGTTCCTTTTCATAAGTAAAGTATGTATAAATCTGTAGTTACAGTTCTCAAGTTTATTCTACTGAAGCTTATAGTTAAGAAATTATTATAAATTCTAATTCTATCTTGGTGTTCATACTCTGTTGATTTTTTTTAACTAGTTTCTGGTCTTGGGCTATCAGAACTATTTGAAACTCATGAATTACTTTGTTTTAGAAAAATATTTTTGTTGGTTTTTCTCTTCTAGTCTCATCATTCATGACAATGCACTATCAATTATTACAATAGCTTTTATACAATGCCTTTTGGCTTCTGTCAGATATTAAGATATTAGGTTTTTGCTTCAACTTCCTGTATTTTTCCTTTTTATTCTAGGAACTCTCTAAAGCATTTTTCTCAATTGGCTACCTAGTGCCTATGAGTCATGAAGCAATATAAGTTTTGAAAATAACACCTTGATTGAGAAAGGAGCTAGAATCTTTATAACGTATCAAATATATCTGACGTGAATTCAGCCCTTCCACCATTCTCTTTTGTCCCCCCCACTCTTGGAAGAGTTTCAACAGGTACCATTTATACATTTACATACATGTGTACAAAGTATTTGCTCCATATTCACCCTACTACACCCTTTCCATGCTTCCTCATTCCTCCCACTGGTGACTCCTACCAATCCTGGGCAAGACATATTATGCCCTCCTATTCTCCAATTTTGTAGAAGAAAAAAGAAAATGATATCTTTGCTTGTTTAAGATAGCTACACAGGGAGTTTCCATGTGACATTTCTATGTACACACATGTTATAACCCGAATTGCTTCATCTCCTCTATTTTTCTTCATTATACCTTAGTCCCTTTCTTATGGTGTTTTCAACTGGTTTAATAATTCTATATTCATTCTTGAGTAGACATTACATCAACCATATTCATTTTCTTAATTTGCTTCTTTTACACTTCCCCTCTTTCATGTGACCTATCCTTCATATGACCTGTTTTTCATACTATTGCTATATTTGTATTATTTCCATATTTCACATATGAGAGAAAACATGTAACTTCTGGCCTTCTGAATCTGGATAACTTCACTTAAGATGATGTTCTCCAGTTTTATCCATTTACCTGCAAAGGACAAAATTTCATTCTTTTCTGTGGCTGAACAAAATTCCATTATGTATAAATACCACATTTTCTTCATCCAGTCAAGGTTTCAGGTATGATATAAAGGTCCTTAACCCACTTTGAGTTAATACTTGTACAGTGTTCAAGATAAAGATCTAGTTTCTATTTGCTTCATGCATATATCCAGTTTTTCCAGCATTATTTGTTTTTCTCCATCAAACGTTTTTGGCACCTTTGTCAAAAATTAGGACAGTATAACTGCATGGATTCAAATCTGAGTTTTCTATTCTGTTCCACTGGTTATATCTCTTTTTATTCCTGCACCATGCTGTTTTTATTGAAATGGCTCTGTAAAATAATTTGAAGTCAGGTATTGTGATACTTCCAGCATTGCTCTTTTTGCTCAGTTTTGCCTTGGCTACTTGTGGTCTTTTGTGCTTCCAAATGAACTCTTTGGTTTATTTCTCAATCTCTCTGAGGAATGTCATTGGAATTTTGATGGGAATTGCATTGAACATCTAGATTGCTTTGGTAATATAGGCATTTTCACTATGTTGTCTCTACCAGTACATGAGCATGGGAGATCTTTTCATATTTTGTAGTCTTCTTTGATTTCCTTCTTCAGTCCTGTATAGTTCTCCTTATAGAGGTCTTTCACATCTTTGTTAAGTTTATTCATGGGTATTTAATTTTTTGAGGCTATTGCAAATGATGTTGTTTTCCTAGATTCTTTCTCAATCTGTTCATTATTGATATGTAGAAAGGCTACTGATTTTTGTAAATTAATATTGTATTCTGCTACTTTGCTGGAGCTGTTTATGGTCTTTAGTTGTTTTGTGGTAGAGTTTTTGGAGTCTTTTAGGTATAAGATCAAATCATCTGCAAGTAAGGATTGTTTGATTTCTTCCTTTCCTATTTGTATTCCTTTTATTTCTTCTTCCTATCTTATTGCTCTGGCTGGGAATTCCAAGATTTTGTTGAATAAGATTGGATAGAGTGGACATCCTGGTCTCATTCCTGACTTTAGAGGAAATGGTTTCAGTTTTTACCTATTTAGTATGATGTCGGCTAAAGGGTTGTCATATATAGCTTTATTAGGTTGAGGCACGTTCTTTCTATTCCTAGTTACATCAGCGCTTTTATCATGAAAGGACATTGAATTTTAGCAAAGGCTTTTTCTGTATTACTGAGATGATCAGGTGTTTTTTGTCTTTGCTTCTGTTAATATGTTGTATTACATTTAATGATTTGTGTACATTGAAACATTCTTGGGATGAAACCGACTTGATCATAGTATATGGTCTTTTTGATATGCTGTTGAATTCAGTTTGCCAATATTTTACTGAGGATTTTTGCATCTGTGTTCATTAAAGAGATTGGCCTGTAATTCTCTTTTTTTAAATTGTATCTTCTCCAGTTTGGAGGTGAGTATAATGCTGGCCTCATAGAATGAGTTTGGCAGTGTTCCTTCCCTTTCTGTTTGGTGAAAAATTTTGAGGAGTGTTGGTATTAGTTCTTCATTAAAGGTCTGGTAGAATTAAACAGAGAATCTCTCAGGTCCTGGACATTATTTTTTGGGAGAAACTATTGTTTTATTCAATTTCATTGCATGTTATAGATCTCTTTAGGTGATTAATATCTCCTTGGTTCTATTTTGGATGGTCATATGTATCTAGAAATCTGTCTACTTCTTCTAAAATTTCCAATTCTGGGTATCAGTCCTTTGAAGAATAACCAGTGAATATTTTCTACCACTCTGTGGGTGGTCTCTTCAGTTTAGAGACCATTTCTTTTGCTGTGCAGAAGTTTTTAATTTCATGTAGTACCATCTGTCCATCCTTTCTCTTAGTTGCTGGCTTGCTAGAGTTCTACTGAGGGATTCTTTGTTTATACTTATTGCTTCCAGGGTATTCCTTTACTAACTTCAAAGTTTCAGTTCTGATATTAAGATCCTTAATCCACTTTGAGTTGATCCTAGTACAGGGTGAAAGGCATGGATTGAGTTTCAGTTTTCTGCAGTCAGATATCCACTCTTTCCAGCAACATTTGTTGAAGAGGCTTTCTATTTTCCATCATATGTTTTTGATGCCTTTGTCAAAATAAGGTGTGCATAGCTGTGTGGATTCATATTTGGTCCTCTATTCTGTTCATTGGTCTTCATATTTGGTTTTGTGGCAGTGCAGTGCCATGCTGTTCTTATTGCTATGGCTCTGTAATATAGTCTGATATAGGATATTGTGATACCTCCAGCACTGCTCTTTTTGCTGAGTTTCCTTGTCAATTTGCAGTCTCTTGTGTTTCCAAATGAACTCTAGGTTAGATTTTTCAATATCTGTGGTGAATATCATTGGGATTTTGATGGGAATTTTGATGTGAATTGCGTAGAACACATAGATGCTTTTGGTAGTATAGCCATTTTTACTATGTTGATTCTACCAATCCATGAGCAAAGGGGAGATCTTTCCATCTTTTATAGTCTTCCTTGACCTCTTTCTTCAGGGGTTTATAGTTCTCCTTATAGAGGTCATTCACATCCTTTGTTTACTCTTAGGTATTTGGGTTTTTTGAGGCTATTGTAAATGTAATTGTTTTAATATATTCTTTCTCAATTTGTTTCTTTTTGGTGTATAGAAAAGCTAATGATTTTTATAAGTTGATTTTGTATCCTGCCACCTTGCTGTAGCTGTGTTTGGTGTCTAGGAGTTTTGGGGTAGAGTTTTTTGGGTCTTTAAGATATAGGATCATGTCATCTGCGATAGTGATATTTTGACAGTTTTTTTACCTATTTATATTCCTTTTATTTCTTCTTCTCACCTAATTGCTCTGGCAGAATACCAGGACTATGTTGAATAGGAATGGGGATAGTGGACACCCTGACTTTAGGGGAAATGGTTTAAGTTTTTTAGTATTAAGTATGATGTTGGCTACAGATTTGTCATAAATAGCCTTTACAATGTTGAGGTACATTCTTTCTATTCCTAGTTTTCTTAAAGCTTTTATCA
This sequence comes from Castor canadensis, assembly GCF_047511655.1. Classification (NCBI taxonomy): domain Eukaryota; kingdom Metazoa; phylum Chordata; class Mammalia; order Rodentia; family Castoridae; genus Castor; species Castor canadensis. Next base: position 22,756,338 of record NC_133390.1, on the reverse strand, counting down.
TGAACTGATTTTTGATCTTATCAAAGGTTTTTTTCTGCATCTATTGAAATGATCAAGTGGTTTTTTGTCTTTGCTTCTATCAATGTGCTGTATTACATTTATTGATTTGCATATGTCAAACCACCCATGCATCTCTGGAATGAAACTGACTTGGTCATGGTGAATGATCTTTCTGATATGTTGTTGGATTTGTTTTGCCATTATTATATTGAGAATTTTTGCATTGATGTTCATTAAGGAGATTGGTCTATAATTCTCCTTTTTTGATGTGTCTTTTTCCAGTTTTGGTATGAGTGTAAAACTGGCTCCATAGAATGAGTTAGGTAGTGTTCCATTCCTTTATATTTCATGAGAACATTTAAGCAAAGTTGGTATTAGTTTTTCTTTAAAGTTCTAATAAATTGAGCACAGAATCCATCGGGCCTTGGACTTTTCTTTTCTGGAGGACTATTTATTGCTGCTTCAATTTCATTTCATGTTATGGATCTGTTTATGTGGTTAATTTCCTCTTGGTTCGTAAGTATCTAGAAATCTGTCCATTTCTTCAAGATTTTCAAATTTATTGGAATATAGTCTCACAAAGTAATCTCTGATGATTCACTGGATTTCCTGATGTTTGTTATTATGACCTCTTTTTCATTTCTGATTTTACTGATTTGTGTCTTTTCCTTACTCATTTTAGTTAGATTTGCCAGGGCTTTGTCAATCTTGTTTATTTTTTTCAAAGAACCAGCTTTTTGTTTTGTTGATTCTTTATATGGTCTTTTGGTCTTTATTTAATTAAATTTAGCCCTTATTTTTTTATTTCTCTCCTTCTGCTTGTTTTGGGATTTTCTTGTTCTTGTTTTTCTAGGAGTTTGAGATACAGCATTAGGTCATTGTTTTGAGATCTTTCTGTCCTTTTAATAAATGCACTGATGGCTAAAAAATTTCCTTTTAGGAATTCCTTTAATGTGTCCCACAAGTTCTGGTACTCTATAATAGAATTATAGACTATTATACAGTTAAGTTTACTTACCAAAATTGTATACTTATTTGTTCATGCTATAGTGTGCAAATTTTTGCTTAATTTTAGAAACATGTAAGAGATTGAGAGGAAAAAAAAACAACTAAATCACAAAAAGTCAAAATATTTTGTGATCTCAGAAGTGATCTCAATGGTCAGTGATAGATATTTTTGAAATGTCAACACTTTTATTTGAGTTTTTTCAGTTTATAAAAATTAATTAAAATGTGATATATATGCATATATATACATATTTCAATAAGAAATTGAAAATGGCTTATAAGAATTTGGGTTTTTTTTAATCCAGTGACTCAATATGACATAGCTCTGGAAAAAACTATAAATAACAGAGTCATCCAATAACATAATTAAGCACAAACTTGATTATTAGTAAAAGAAAGAAAATGAATAAATCACAACAGAGAAGAATGACGAATAAGACAAAGCAAGCCAACTTCGTGTAAGGCAAAGTTTTGAATCTTAAGGATTAGTGGAGTCTGTCTCCAGCTTCGTGTGGTATAAGCAATAAATACCTTCTCTGCCCTCTTGGCTGACAGCTGTTTTCAAGATGAGAGATAGAAATGAAAATGATTTCTTTTTGAAGAAAACAGATGGTTACTTAAATGTGTAAATCTCTGAATCTGAAGATGACAAAAGCAGAGATAATGCACTTTGCACAGTCTTTATTTTTATACTTTTATTGAAACTGTTTGCCTATTAGTGACACTATCTATTGCTACTTTCAGTTACCACTAGTAGAACCAGCATAAAATTATAAAATATTATGGTCAATAAAATGGTGCTTTATTTGGTATGCATGTGTATTGTCTGTTCAATAGATGCTTCTCTTTTGTATATGTTTATTTTTCAATCTTATGCATCTGTCTGTACACATTTTCTTTCCATATATATTAACAGATGCACTGTTAAACTATTATTGGCATAAATATTAATAATTGCAAATCCACTATAAAACCACAGTCATCCAATTTATCTACATGAGTGAAATGTTTTTACTCCAGTGTAATAACTGAGCTACTCTGGGATAAAACTGAGTACTTAGGTTATTGCAAAAGAATTTTAGAGATTTAGCAATATTGTTCAAGCTCTTTCCTTGAGAGGAACCAAAAATATTGAGGTTGTTATTCTATTAGAAATCTAAGAGTCTTACACTGTAGATAGCTATCTAATCCCTTCCTCAAGTGTGTTCTTAAATTGTATTCTGTTGCAAGACACAATAACATGTGTAGATAATCGTTAGACTTGATTCCTTCAATTCCAAAAAGATAAAAATTAAAAAGCAATCTCAGTCCCTACCTTCAGCTCTTTCTAATAAGATGGAAACTATTTCAGCAAGGAAATGATACACAGAAAAATTCACACTATGACAAAGTTCTCAATATGTGGTCCTTGGTTTCATGATTCCTAGGCCATAATGAAAATGTAAAGTCATCAGGAGTACTAAAATCTCATCTTGTGGTTGAAAGAGAGAAAGGAGAACTTCTCTAGAGGCTAGTAAATCTGAGAGTGAAAAACAAGCTAATACAAAATATCACCCTTCTATGTGATCTGTAGGCAGAAACCTTAATTTGCATGGAATGACAGCTATAATTCTGTCTTTGTTAAGCATTATCCCTTGAGAGTTCAGTTTAAGCAGCCTTATATACCAAGAGACATATCCAGTCACACTGGAAAGAACCTAAGAAATAAGCCAATTCAAAGAGGTAAAGAATATAGTAAAGTACTCTGAGGAAACCTTATCTAAGCAATTTGAAATGTGCCAAGCACACAGCTGCCATATGTACCTTAGTGTTAGCACAAAATTTAGATGACATTAGATTACTTCTTGTTCTTAAAAAAAATTGATTTCAGTAGTTTTCTGTTGTGTTATTTTTAATACTGAAGAATACTTAGGACATTTATGAGTTATACAACAACATAGATATACATAAGTGTATATATACTTAGTTTTAAACATATACATATATATGTCAATAATTTATCTATTTTTCTATCTTCTGTCTATAATATGTATACATGTGTGTATTTAGCTTCAATTACAGACATAATCCTTCAAGCACCTACACAATTAGAGATTCTATGTGCCTTCATATTTATTTATATAATTAGATATATTTACACAAAATATGTATTTTTATAAATCATGATTACCATAAGTCAAGAGAAACCCTACAGAGAATAAAACTTAGATGATTGCAAAAGCATTTTAGAGAATAAAAACTATAGGAGTTATAACATCTTATTTTCTCAATGTAGATTAACCAAAAAATTATGCTAAGTCTTCATTTTATTTTAATAGCAACATCCATCATCATATGAATATTTACATAAAAGCAGTGTAGGTTAATTTCTCTCTGAAACAGAATGTTTTCTGCATTTGGACATTGAAGTTGAAATTTAAAATTTGTATATTTCTCTATATATATTTAATATCCCCTCCTAACTTTTTAAACTGTATTGCACTTATGTGCTATGGAAAACAAAGGCAAAAATATAGAAAATAGATGTTTCTCAAATTTATTTTATAAGAACTGAATATTAATAACTAATCATTAAAAACAGACATGAAACATTACTTAATACATATTGTATATGTTTCTAAGTGATATACATTTAATAATTAATAAAATCTGCAATACATTCATGAGAGGTAGCAGATTTTATGAATGAGTAACATAGAGCCAAGAGAAAAGATGCTTTATTTAACTACACAGCTTATATATGGCAGGGTGGTAATTTGAAATTTGACATGGCAAGTAAATTAATCATATGCTTAATTTTGCACAGCACAATGTATGTTTTAAAATTGTCTTGCAACTCATAATGTCTCTCAAGATTTATATTTTTAAATCTATATTAGACTTGTTTCCTTTATCTTTCAGTTAATATGATATTAAGTAGGAAAGGGGGTTATTTTAAATTATGTGTAATTTTATATCAATTTTTTGGGGTAATAATGTTGAAGTATTAAGTATACAGTGTAAATTAAAATTAATTTTTAATTTAAATAAATTAGATATTATGGCTTACAATTTTGTTTTAAATGAACTAAAGGAAATAAGGAAGTGACAAATGTCTTTTTAACCAGATTCTGAAAAACTCAGGAGCAATCACCACACAATATATAATATCTGCCCCAGTTTTCTACATGTTTTCAATTACTGGTGATATATTGAAGAGGATGAAAGTTTTACCCAACTGGTTTCTGACACTATCAAAAGACTGTTGAGCTTTTTCTTTCTAAATCTTGTTGTCAAGACATTTTAGAAAATATAAGTATAAGCATGAAGCTCACAAATAATAAGTAAAATATAAAGACTTGCATGACATGTATGCCTCTAAAATAGTAACTATAAAGAAAATATAAAAATGAATATGTTTTCAGCTATCCTTCCTGGAAACTCATTCCGAAAAGAAAACCCGTGGTTCTAAGACCTTTAATCTCGTGCTATTCCACTTTGTGCTTGAAGTTTCAATATATTTCAAGTGACACATGAGACTAGATAGGAGACACAATTAAGTGATGTTCCAGCCTCTGTTCTTAATGAGGGCTTTGTTTTTTGGATTTTGTAAATGACATTTCCTTCTTACTCATCCTCAGTGATGGCTCTAAATCCTTCAAACATCCTCTACCAATCATTCTTGTCATGCTTAGCACTGAATAGATCTGTGTGGCCCAGGAAGGAAGAAACCAAAAGTGTTAATGGCATTGACCTAGAGGCGTATGTCAAAATAGATACATATAAAGCCACAAGACTTATTAAACTCATTGTCAAATTTCTGCCCTTGAAAATTTACAGATAGCAACATGGGAAAATAAAAGTCATTCTTCAAACTTCTTTTACTTATTCTCCTACAATCGCAGTCTCTCTCTCTCTCTCTCTGTGTCAACATAAGTTAGATGTGATGTAGCATTTATCTTTAAAATGGAAGAGACTGTTAAGTCAACACTGACATTCCCACAATTAAAGTCTATAATTTCTTCAGCAAAAATCACAAATGGCACACAAATGCAACCTGTCACTAATCTTAATTATTCCATAAGGGACCAAAAATTAATAGGAAAACAAAGAATATAATTACACCAGAGAACGAGAATGATCGACCACATATTTTCTTATTTAGAATCATTAATTTTGTTATTAATTAGTTTGATGCTTATCTATTTTATATGAAAAATATTTACATTTAAATGAAGTCATTAAGTTCCATGAACATGCATATACACAATTTTCTCTACTTTAGAATTCTTTATCACTTGAAATCTCAGAAATAAGCTCACATTAAAATACAGATACCATGAAGCATTGTTTTAATCTCTTTCAGCAGTTTATCAATTACCAATTCAGTAAAAGTTACCTCTTAATCATTAACTTATGCTTTTCTTTGCCATAGGTGTACTATAAAAATCTTATATTTCCCTTAAATTGGGCCATCTCCATATTTTGCTGTCTCTATTTGATCTCCTTAAATAAATTTCCATAATGCCTCAAGAATGATGGAATGAGAAAGGAAATATAGCAGTGCCAAAAGCCTGATTTAAAGTCTTCACAGTCACCCTGGCAGACACTGTGGTGATTCATACACATGAAAGTTTAGCTGAAGAAACTTTCTAACACTTAAATTTCCAACTATCCAATCACATTCCTCATAGCCCTAGAAGGTACTCTTCTAAAAAATCCTCTTAGGCAATTCTTCTTTAAACATCTTACTACAACCCTTTGTCCATCTGCTCTCACTCTGATCTACTGGCGAAATTTCTATCTCCATAAAGTGACCAGAAAATATTACTCTGTTCTTCAGTTTTCTGAATCCTCTATTTTTACTGTCATATAACTCAAACCTTGACTTTGCAAGCCATTAATAAGCCAACTCTTTATTTTATAAACATTTTTATTCACGCATAATAGTTGTACAGGGAGTTTCATTGTGACATTTCCCTGTGTGCATACAATGTGCCCTGGATTGATTCATCCTTTCAATTATTGTCCATTCTCCAGCTTCCCCTTCTTAAAATGACTTCAGCAGTTTTCAATGTTCCATATTCATACTTGTATAGAAAATACAGTGACCATATTGACCATCCTTCATCCTCTTCTCTTTCTAGATCCCTCTGCAACCTTAATGTCTGCCTTAATATACTGCTGTCTTTCTTGGACAAGAAGTCAGTCATCTGCCTGACTGCGTAACTTTATTGGAACATATCACATTAATTCCTTAATATATTGCTTTTGTCCACCTTTTGCCACATTGTAGAATTGAGAAGATGTGACAGACACCATATGGCTTTTAAAGTCTAAAATATGTTGTATCCTGTCCAAATTGTCTGCTGATCTAGAATGTATTTTTTTCTCTGTCAACTATCTAATCTCTGCTTATATATAAGAGTCAGATGTGCATAAATTCTACAGCAAATATATGAGAACATGTCTGCTACATGCTGCCATTGGTTTATCATCACTCATGTAAGTCAGCCTCTTTTCTGAACAACCATAATACTTAAGCATATGTCTAATCTATTGGAATTTTCTGCTTTTTCTCAGTGTTGTTTAATATTCTCAGCTTTTAAAGAGCTGTTTTCCATCTGATTTCTGTGTCATAAATGCTTACAGCCCAGCAAGTAGACAAGATTGCTGACAGATTTTAACCACTAGGAAGTCAAGACTCCAAGATTAGTAAGACAATGTGTACACAGTAAAGAGGGACAGAAGAGTAGTAGGAAAATTATTGTGATTAATAATTAATATAATAATAGCAATAACTGAGATAATAAGAAAAAGCAACGGTGGTTACAGAAGAAAAAAGAAAACCTAATTTCCACAAAAAGTAGTACACTAAGAAAGTTTACTAAAGAAAGAGATATCAAAGAAAGAGTCTCTAGTTCAAAACCTAGTGAAAACATGGCTATTTTTATTATACCACTCTACATTCCTTAGTATAAGTCAACACAGTGCTCAGAGGATGACAGATGATATGTGAGTTAAATATTTACAGGGGTATTTTGTTGTTGTTGTTAATTGTTGTGCTGGGTGTGGGTACATTGTGACATTTGCATAAGTTCTTACAATATATCAAATATACCATACTTGAATTCACTCCCTACACCATTCTCCTTCATCCCCTCTCCATTCCTGGAATAGTTTCAACAGGTATCATTTACATACATGTGTACACAGTATTTGCATTATATTCATCCTCCCATGCCATTTCCCCACCTCCTCTTCCCTCCCACTGGTACCAACACCCCCCAACCCAGGCAGGATCTGTTCCACCCTCCTGTTCTCCAATTTTCTAAAAGAAAAAAGAAATGGCAGCTTTACTTGTTTATGATAGCTACATAAGGAGTTTTCTATTTTCATAAAAGATGACATCATGGAAGTAAACAGTAAGTGATGGTATCACCATGAGATATATTTAAGTAATCTGCCAGTCATCAGGAATAGAAAACATAAAATAATTCCCATAGATCTGAGGGCAGTAAAAGAAAACAACCTATTTTACATGTTTATCATTTAAGATTATTGAATAAGCATAAGTTCCACATCACTGCTTTGGAAAAGGGATATGAGGACAACCTTATCCCAACTAGTAAAAGAAGTATGAGATTTAGGAAATGATGGTATGCAAGACTTATCCATTTTCCGGCTTTGGGACTTACCCGTGATATTTTCTTTCTAAGAGTTTTAGTTATGTAAGAAAATTGAATCATTAATACCATCTAGCAATGTGCATTTGGCACATGGTTCACATCCCAAATCTATTTTTTTAATCTTTTTCCATAGTATAAACTTTCCTGACATATTTCCTTTCTGAAAATTAGGTTTTCTGTCTCTTCAGTAATCACTTTTGCTCTGTACTTATTATCTTAACTATTGTCATCTTCCATATGATTTTTACAGACTTTAAATACTGGCAAAAGATTTTGGATAAAGGTATTGAAGACATTTCAGTTTACTGTTCTGCGGGATAACTAGACCATCAAATAAATAAAAATGAGGATGATATTTAAAGTGAGGGTGATATTCAGACATTTACACAGAGTGTTTGGAAATAAATTAACACACATACAATAATTGTAAATGTACTGTATATTGTGGAAGCTACAAATTACCCTGAGATACTCACCTATTTAAAGATTGTGAACTTTGTCAGTTTTTAAATGGATATTAAAAGAAGTCTCATATGGAAAGAGCAGATTTTTATAACTCTGGAAAGAAAATGCCAAAAATTATCAAATCTGCAGCATAATTGAATAACATTATCAGTTTCCAAAGATAAAATAGGAAATTTTAAGAATAAAAGGGCAGTCCAATTTTATTCTTCATTTTCCAGTAAAAATATTCCATTTTTCAAGTGAAGACAAAAAGGAAGAATTCTGAAGTTTAAATTTATCTCATAAAATTGTAATTTCATTGTCAAAACAAAGGATGCATATTCAAGATGTACAAATATGTATAAGCATGCAGTGAAAGATCCAAACAAGGCTCAAAATTTGAAATCTGATTAAAAATAGACTAGGCATAGATATAGATACTCTCTAAGCCATACACATTCTTAAATGAGAAAAATCCATAATCATTTATGGACTTTAAAATTTTTGCTTTCATTCTTAAGGAAATAAATATTACATAAGCATAAGTATTTTAAGTATTATACTAAAAAATAAATAATTTTGTGGTTTACTGTTATATCCATAAAAGAAGCTAAACCAATTTATTGGCAAGACACTTATCTGTGACCATTTTTTATTTCATAGTTTAAAATAAGGGAATAAGGAATCTTAATTTACAGAAAAAATTTTCAAGAAAGATATATATTACAATAAAATCACCTACTCAGATTAGATAAATTTTATTTCAGTAACATTATGAAAATATTTTTCCTAAGGAGGAAAACATTTAGCCAAAGACTGTAAAGCATAAAGTAAATCCTCATAAATGTCTAGACAAAATTATGCAATAAAGGTGTGATTTTCTAGTATCTTATTCTTTCTCTGAAAGTGACAGCATCATTTAATGGTAGAAAAGAAGAAACATGATCAATTTAGGTACAACAGGAATGCTAAATTAAAAAAAAAAGAGGAAAACTCAAGTCTTATGGCCATTGTACCATGTGGGACCTATACTTTATAGAAACCATAATTATCAGTAATGGCATTTATTTATTCTAATAACACTAACTCTTAAAACACCTGTTTCTACTTTAGAATTGTGGTATGCAGACTTTGATGATTTCTAAAATTTGTGCTTGAGAATATTAAAAGTTAGTGTACTCTCTAAACATCAAAAATTTCAGTCTTCACATTAAGCTCTTACAACCTCTGATAATCTTTAGGTCTTCATTAGCATTCAATTTACTGTTATGGTAATTTGTGTTAAACTCCTTCATATCACCTATTGCATAAATAAGGGAAAAATTTACAATTATTACAAATATTACAAAGAAAATATCTAGTACCTTTCATAATCCATTCTTGTCCTCCTGAATTCCTCATTTCTAATTCAGTATGTTCCCTAAACTTTACATACCAATATTTTCTTTTTTTCTTTCTTTATTATTAATTGTTTATACATTTATTTATTTGTGTATACATTTTTTGGGCTATTTTTCCCCTCGCCCCCCACACCTTCCTCTTCCCTCCCACCCCAGGCAGAACCTGTTCTGTGTCTTCTCCAATTTTGTTGAAGAGAAAACATAAGAGACAATAAGAAAGACATAGCATTTTTGCTCCCTTGAGATAAACATGAGAATTGCGTTGAGCATGTAGATTGCTTTTGCACACACCAATATTTTCTTTGAGTTATTCTCTACACAGATTCTTGTTCCATTTAATTTTTGTTGTGTTCTAACAAGACTATCTTTATTGAATAATTGAGTATGCTGGTATAGACTTTGTTTATACTTTTGAGAATCATAATAAAAATCCTGATAAAGGAGCCATGTGAAAGGTATTAATATTCCAAAATGAATGCACTTAGTTACTATCCGTAGTTCCATGGTATTATGGAGAAAATTGATGCACATCAGGTTATTACAGTAACATAAAAGCATAATAACAGATTTAAAAAGCAATTGTAGATTTACAATGACAATGCATCATTCATACTTGTGAAAAAAGAGGTGTTTTTTCTAGATAAGATGACTACTAACATTGGTCCAGTGGTGAAGATTTGAAGAAGTATATGTTGTGGAGCTTGGGATATGGAGGAGAGGGTGTTTCAATTTGAAGGTGTTTCACAAGATTAAATTAATGCAGTGAACATATTCAGTGGAATAGAAACAGAGACAGAAGCATAAGTTCTAGAGGCAGAAGACTTTAATAAGGGAAAGAGTATAATCATGGATATTCTGGAAAGTGAAGGACATGAAAAACATGAATTGGAATATAATAGTATTATTGATATGGGGAGTTGGTGGGATAGCAAAGTCCTGCTATAATTTGAACATGGAATGTCTCTCACAAGCTCATGTGTCAAAGGCTTGGTCCCTCTGCTACTGGTGCTGTTTTCAGAAGTTGTAGAAACTTTAAGCCACTGGGAATGTGTCCTTGGGGGTTATACTTTGTCCCAGTTCATCTCCCCCATCCCAGTCTCCCTCTCACATGAGTGAACATCTTAACTCCATCATACCCTCTTTTCTATGATGATTTACATTGTCCCAGGCCCAAGGTAATATAACCAACTGTCCATAGACCAAATCCTCTGAAATTCTGAGCCAAAACAAAATTTCTTCCCATTAAGTTGCCCTATCACATATTTATCATAATAACATAAAATCTAACAGATGTCACACATGAATACAACAATTGCATCTTGGTTATCTGAGTGGGTCATAAGGAAACCAAAACATACAAGAATACAGGACATAGTTTATCTGTTATAATTGAAGAGAAACGAGCAATGGAAGGCAATCCTGAGCATCTCAAGTAGAATGAAAATGTACTCGGAAGTCTACTAGGCAGTTTCTAAAAAGTTCCCCAATAATTTTGGTCCCCTAGGATTCAAACCCTTATATAAGCATCTCCACCTGAATGAGGACCAAATTTTTTATTGACTTGTTTTTAAAGAATATAATAAATCAGAAGTGATAGGATATCACCTTAAAAATTAGGTTATAAAAAGACACTTTAATCATGATGCTCTCTTTCTTTCCCTTCTGGATCATTGACCATGATGAGTTCCAGTTCCCATGTACTAAGAAAGCCTGGTGGCAAGTCCCACACAGCAAGCTTAGAAACAGGTATACTGAGGGCTTGTCAAGAGCCATGTGCTCAGAATTGGATTCAGCTGCTGTAGTTGAGTCTGGAGATGGTTACAGCCCCTCCCGCACCATGACTGCAATCCCATTGGAACCAGAGGCACCTGTACTAGTAGCCCCTCTCAGATCCCTTAGCCACAGAAATTGTAGCAGACAGCAAACATTTGTCATTTTAGGTGACTCTATCTATGGTAATTTGTTATACAGCAACAAACGACTATTACAAGAAAATATCAGATGTGGCATGGATGGAATAGTACACAGAAAACATGATGGAAATCGCAGAAGGAACTGAAGCAGCAAGAACTACTCAATCTTTCAAAAAGGATCATAACACAAAAATAAATGCACTTTAACTTTTTAGTGCCTGTCTTGGGACATTCACAGGGCTTCCACAGAGATGATCTAATCATCTCACTTCAGAAATATGCTGGCGTTTAGAATACATAATATAAGAGACCTCACAAAACTCAGTATTTTAACTTTTACAAACACTATTTTCACATCTGGAGTGAGATGGCAGAACCCTTGGACTGGCAAGAATGCACCCAAATGACAGATATTTCTCCAAAATAAAACTGAGGAGGTGTTTAAAAGGACAAACTGATCTCAGGAAGGTAATGCACAAAGACTGTTTTCTAAGGACAAAGAAATTCAGTATTGAACAGAGCTAAACTTTTTCTGACAGCCAAATGAAGATGTATATGCACAGCTTAATATTTGAGTCTAGCTTGAATGAGGGAATCTGGACACATAGCTGAGAATCACCAGCACTCATCTACTTTTGGAATTAAGCTAAATTCACTTGATCAGCCAGGGAAAGCAGGTTGAATTCTGCCCTTTAACTTAGGACAGAATGCTCTAACAACACTGCAGAAAAATATTAAAGAAAAAGATGGGCTGATAAAGATTAATAAAAACAATCATGCCTAAAGAAAAAAAAAAATGTCAGAGAGATTTTCGGAGAATCAGCAGAATTTTGGTCCCCAAATCAAGAGAAAAGAGAATTTTAAATAGAAAATGACTTGCACTGTCAATTGTATTATCTCAGTAAAATATAGGCCTTTAGAAAATCAATGGTGATAAGAATCTTTTCCTAAAAAATGTTAATATCAAATTCTGTTCGTAATTGTTGATGGCTATTGTTTATACTCAGAATGAAGTTCGAAGTTGTAGATGTCTTTTTCAAGATTCCCACATAATCTATTAACTTGAGAACATACAAATACAACTTACTCTCTGAAAAGATTATGCTCCCTTAAAGATGCACTGTATCCCTTATTCTTCTATTATAATATCTACCCTTCAACTAAAAAATATTGTCAAAAATAAATAAATTTTATATAAATGGTAGTTACATTGTTCCTATATCTACATCTGGTGGTCTACAGATCTGTCCATGTACTTGTCTGTATATTTATTTATGTTTCCTTCTAGACAGGAAGATATAGACAGATGATAGATAAGATAAATGACAGATAAAATCTAAGCTGTAAATAACCTACTTTATCACAGTTTAAATTGTAAGGTTGATATAAGCACAGTCTATCTTTTCTTTTTCTCTCCTTCCTTCACATCTTCATATGGACACACATGCTACACACATATAGTCAATAAAACAGTTTAATGTATTTTCATTCTTTTCCCACTTTGTATTCTGATTATCAAAAAGAAGAGTCTAACCACCAATTTCGGTTGTTTCTAGGTACCCACCTTGCTAGACAATTTATATTTTTCATTATTGAAAAAAAGATTGAATTCCTACTATATGATTTGTTCTCTAAACTATTTTTTCTTGAATTGTAATCTTCACCTCAGTGAAAGACAGCTACACTTTATAAACACATTTATTATATAAGTGCCATTAATTAGTCTGTTTGAAATTAAGCTTTAAATTTCAAATAATGAAAAGGGAAGAATTAAGACTGAAATAAAGGTACAAAAATGTGTTATTTCTTAACCTTCTTGACATAGGAAGTACTACCACATTTGAACGTTGCCCATCCGTGTTAACAGGGAAACAAAGAATGAGAGGAACTTTTGACATAAACAAGCCTGTAGTTTTATTCCACCATTTTGGCCACTTTCATAATAATCATACGAACTTGGAAAAATATTCCAAACTTCATTTGAAAGTAAAGCACTTTTATTATTTGTTGTATTTGTTTTGGATATATAAATGAAAGAATTTTCTCTAGGTTAATAGGAATACTGATTTGTTTCTAGTCTCCTGATGTTAATAGTTTTTAAGTCTTACATGCAATTTGTGCACAACTTATTTAAAGTTAGCAGGAGAGCAGCCATCATCATTTGCCAAGATTTTGCTGTTGTGGATAATGATAATTTTAAATTAAATACATATGTATTTTTTCTATGAAAGTATGTTTTCCTGTCAGATGTATATCTAAATAGTACTAAAATATAAGTCCAAATCTTCAACAAAAAATTCTATAGCTACAACAGAAACAATGCATAATACCATAAACACACAATGTACATACACAGATGAAAGGGAGTGAATCAACAATTATTTCTAAATAATGAACATGTAATGTAATAAATTCTTGCTAATTTTTATCAATCCTTTATCCACTACCATATTCAAAAGTAGTGACAATTTTGACAAAATAGGAATCACAATATATTTACCTAAATTACATAGCTTGCTGTGATTTTTTTGTTCTTTGTTTAACTAGAGCAAATGGTCCTATTTCGGCACACATACACAACATGCACAAAGAGAATTAGAAAGAATGACATAAAGAAAGAAAAAAGTGATCTGTTCCTTATTATTGAGTTAAAAATTATTATAAGGATTTGGCATACTTGAAGTGAAAAATTTGGATACTTGGTAGAACTTGAAAATATGTAGTAAAAAATGTTACAAATGAACTCTTGAAGTAAGCTTCTGTATCTACCTCTCATCCACATCTGCAAACAAAAACATTCTCATACAAATAGAGGCCTAGAAATATTTTCAATCAAGAAATTAAAGCAAATCACTGAAATCATTCATTCTTAGCACAGAAATTGCTAACAGATATTGGCAGAAAATTTTACAGGGAATAATGTTCATCAACTAAATAGAGAATAACATATTCAATATTTTCTTCAGATAAAAGTCCTCAAGTTGTGCAGCATAAAAGATGTTTAAATTTGCACATTTAGAAAATTGGTCTTCAGAGAAATTAATATAATAATTTGTAATTGATATTTTCACAATTACTTTTTAATCTAAACTATCATCTCAAAGAAGTGATTTTCAAAGTCAAAGTCAAAGGTCATAGTACTACAGTTGCCCAGTGACTAATGGGGGCATCTTCTTCAACTTGGTAATTAGTAGAGAGATGAAAGTGGAAGTTTATGGGCTTTCTGTCACTCTCAGACCTAATGTGATTCATTATTTAAGTGTTCATAAATAATTTTGGAAATATTTTAAGAATTGGAGCTACCTCTAGCATGCATTCTATTATGAATGTTTGTGTACACACACTCATACCTATATAAGAAAATCCTCATTCAGTGGCTTAAATTTCCCATGAAATCCTACTCCAGAGACTGATACCACAATTTTCACACCTAAAAATGTTATGAGAGTTTCTTTAAAACATTCTGTTTGAGGACTAGCATTGCAGACAAAGTGATAGAATGCCTGTCTAGCAAGTGTGAAGCTCTGAGTTCTAATGCTAGTACTGCCACAAAAAATTTCTGTTTTGCTATTCCATGAAAAAGAAAGGGAAGGAAAACTGGCTAACACATTATATGAAGCCAGTATTACACTTATCCCAAAACCAGGCAAAGACACCTCCAAAAAGGAGAACTATAGGCCAATCTCCTTAATGAACATTGATGCAAAAATCCCCAATAAAATAATGGCAAACCGAATTCAACAACACATCAAAAAGATTATTCACCACGACCAAGTAGGCTTCATCGCAGGAATGCTGGGGATGATACGAAATTCAATAAACGTAATAAACCACATTAACAGAAGCAAAGACAAAAAATACTTGATCATCTCAATAGATGCAGAAAAAGCCTTTGATAAGCTCCAACACCCATTTCATGGTAAAGGCTCTAAGAAAACTAGGAATAGAAGGAAAGTACCTCAACATTATAAAAGCTATATATGACAAACCTACAGCCAGCATTATACTTAATGGAGAAAAACTGAAACCATTCCCTCTAAAATCAGGAACCAGACAAGGATGCCCACTATCTCCACTCCTATTCAACATAGTACTGGAATTCCTAGCCAGAGCAATTAGGCAAGAAGAAGAAATAAAAGGAATACAAATAGGTAAAGAAACTGTCAAAATATCCCTATTTGCAGATTACATATTCCTATACCTTAAAGACCCAAAAAATTCTACTCCAAAGCTCCTAGACACCACCAATAGCTACAGCAAGGTAGCAGGATATAAAATCAACATAGAAAAATCATTAGCATTTCTATACACTAATAATGAACAAACTGAAAAAGAATATATGAAAACAATTCCATTTACAATAGCCTCAAAAAAAAAATCAAATACCTAGGTATAAACCTAACAAAGGATGTGAATGATCTCTACAAGGAAAACTATAAACTTCTGAAGAAAGAGATTGAGGAAGACAATAGAAAGTGGAGAGATCTCCCATGCTCATGGATTGGTAGAATCAACATAGTAAAAATGTCATACTCCCAAAAGTAATCTGCATGTTTAATGCAATTCCTATCAAAATTCCAATGACATTCATTAAAGAGATTGAAAAATCTGCCGTTAAATTTATATGGAAACACAAGAGGACACGAATAGCCAAGGCAATACTCAGTCAAAAGAACAAAACTGGAGGTATCACGATACCTGACTTCAAACTATATTACAAAGCAATAACAGTAAAAACAGCATGGTTCTGGCACAAAAACAGACATGAAGACCAGTAGAACAGAACAGAGGACCCAGATATGAAGCCACACAACTATAACCAACTTGTCTTTCACAAAGGAACTAAAAATATACGATGGAGAAAAGACAGCCTCTTCAACAAAAACTGCTGGGAAAACTGGTTAGCAGTCTGCAAAAAACTGAAACTAGATCCATGTATATCACCCTAACCAATATTAACTCAGAATAGATCAAGGATCTTAATATCAGACCTCAAACTCTAAAGTTGATACAGGAAACAGTAGGACATACTCTGGAATTAGTAGATATAGGTAAGAACTTTCTCGATGGAACCCCAGCAGCACAGCAACTAAGAGATAGCATAGATAAATGGGACTTCATAAAACTAAAAAGCTTCTGCTCAACAAAAGAAATGGTCTCCAAACTGGAGAGAACACCCACAGAGTGAGAGAAAATATTTGCCAGCTACACCTCAGACAAAGAACTGATAACCAGAATACATAGGGAACTTAAAAAACTAAATTCTCCTAAAACTAATGAACCAATAAAGAAATGGGCAAGTGAACTAAACAGAACTTTCTCAAAAGAAGAAATTCAAATGGCCAAAAAACACATGAAAAAATGCTCACCATCTCTAGCAATAAAGGAAATGCAAATCAAAACCACACTAAGATTCCACCTCACCCCTGTTAGAATAGCCACCATCAGCAACACCACCAACAACAGGTGTTGGCGAGGATGTGGGGAAAGAGGAACCCTCTTACACTGTTGGTGGGAATGTAAACTAGTACAACCACTCTGGAAAAAAATTTGGAGGCTACTTAAAAAGCTAAACATTGATCTACCATATGATCCAGCAATACCACTCTTGGGGATATACACAAAAGACTGTGACACAGGTTACTCCAGAGGCACCTGCACACCCATGTTTGTTGTGGCACTATTCACAATAGCCAAGTTATGGAAACAGCCAAGATGCCCCACCACTGACGAATGGATCAAGAAAATGTGGTATCTATACAGAATGGAATTTTATGCAGCCATGAAGAAGAACGAAATATTATCATTAGCTGGTAAATGGATGAAATTGGATGACATCATTCTGAGTGAGGTTAGCCTGGCCCAAAAGACCAAAAATCATATGTGTGGACATTAGATCAAGGGCAAACACAGCAAGGTGATTGGACTTTTATCACAAGATAAAAGCGAGAGCTCACAAGGGAGATATGAGGATAGGTAAGACACCTAAAAAATTAGATAGCATTTGTTGCCCTTAACGCAGAGAAACTAAAGCAGGTACCTTAAAAGCGACTGAGGCCAATAGGAAAAGGGGACCAGGAACTGGAGAAAAGTTTAGATCAAAAAGAATTAACCTAGAAGGTAACACACATGCACAGGAAATTAATGTGAGTCAACTCCCTGTATAGCTATCCTTACCTCAACTAGCAAAACCCTTGTTCCTTCCTATTATTCCTTATACTCTCTGTTCAACAAAATTAGAGATAAGGGCAAAATAGTTTCTGCCGGGTAGTGAGGGGGTAGGGGGGAGAGGGAGGGGGTGGGGGGGTAAGGAAGGGTGTAGGGGAAAGGGGGAGAAATGACCCAAACATTGTATGCACATATGAATAATTTAAAAAAATTTAAAAAATTAAAAAAATAAATTCTGTTTTGGATATTGGAACTAGGAAATGCTAGATGTCAACACATTTAACATTCAATTAACTAGTAAAGTAATGGATAATCTTATTAATAGTTCAAAATTAAATATCTATAATACTTTGATATGTAAGTGCATTGTTTCTATAAAAGTATAATACATATCTTTGTATAGTTTTTTATCTTGAGTATATATAAAGGGTATAAAATAAAAACTTGAAGTTATGTTTAATAGAGGGTAGTGAGAGTATTTTTCTCTTGCAAATACTGAGGCATGTGAAAGTCCATTGTACTTTCTTTAAATCATTTATCTTTGTTTATTTTCTTCTATTAGACTTTTGCAATAAAACAATGAGCATATTCTCTCAGAAAAAATAAAAATTTTTATCTCGAATTTCATATTTTCTAGTCCTTACCTTTCATTGCTTATCTTAATCATCAACATTTTCACTTTCTTCTCTGACAACACATGCACTCACATGCATGCACACATGTACACACATTCATACAGGTGACAAAGGATTCTTTTAAAACAACATTGATTGAGTGAAGTATGCCAATATAAATACTTCTATGGTGATTGATCTGTATTATACCTAATGTACAATTGTGTAATTTAAATATAACTCATACAAGAGAATTAGAAAGTGTTTAGTAGCCAGCATCATTTTTCCAACTGAGTGCTCAAAAATGTGTTTGTTTCAGCAATGGATTTATTCATCTTGAATTATTCACTTTGAAAATATCTTTAGCTCATCTTATATACAGCACACACTCCACTATGAATTAAAAAAATTAAAGGTACCTGGAGTCTAAAATAGATTCATATACCTTAACAAGTAAAATACAAAGAAAATAAATGTGTGTCAACACTTTTGGCAATGTTGCATGAGAATTCTCATTTTATGTTTATATTCTTATAGTTCATACAGTTTAAATAAAAAACTATTTCTCATTCACCTAGAGGGCCTGTAGTCCATATATATATATATATATATATGTGTGTGTGTGTGTGTGTGTGTGTATACATATATATATACATACATATATATATAATTATTTAGTCTATAAATGAATGAACTATTCATTATTCTTGCCTTGCTTCTTGGGAAATGCTTGCTCCTAACCCATTTTCTTGCCTCTCAGTCTAACCAATACCTCAGAAAACTTATCTAGCAATTTTCTTTAACCATTTCTCTCACAAAATACATTAACACATGACAAAATTCTGTCACCATTCCTTTAAATTATGCAAAGAAGTTGACAACTTTTCCCATGCTAAAGACATTGTCTGACGCAGTGCAACATCTTAATGATTAATGTATTCAGGGTCTCCCTGACAGATTCCTTAGAGTAACACTTGTTGCTCTCCTTAGGATATAGAAAACTGTAAAGAGCATCACTTCCAATTCAACAATAATAAAAAGCAAGTTAATCTAAAAAATAAAGAGAATTCCTTAAACCCACAACTCAGTTTCTATTTTCATACATGTAATGCTCAGTATTCAAACAAGAATCATGAGATATAGGAAAGAAACAGATAAAAATATTACCGGACCTGACATGGTGCATGTCTATCATTCCAAATACTCAGGTGTCAGAGATCAGGAGGGTTGTGGCTTAAGGTGAGCTTGGGCCTCAAAAAGCTAGTAAGACACCATCTCAACAAAAACACTGGTCATGGTGGTACACATTTGTATTTCCAGCTACACAGGAGATATATGTGGGATTATCACAGGGCAGTGCAGGGCTAAAACAAAAAGATCCTTCCTAAAAAATAACAAAGACAAAAAAAGGGCCAAGGGTATGTCTCAAGTGGTAGAGTGCCTGCCTAGCAGGAGGAGAAGGGGAAGGGAAAGAGGAGGAAGAAGAGAAGAAGGAAGAAGAAGGAGGAGAAAAGAAGGAAGAAGGAGGAGGAAGAAAAGGAGAAAAGAAGGTAGAAGAATGAGGAGAAGGAGAAGAAAAGAAAGAGAAGAAGAAAGGGAAGGAGCAAGGGAAATAATAAGAAGGAGGAGCAGAGGAGGAGGAAGAGGAGGAAGAACAAGAAAAAAAAAGAAGAAGAAGGTGATGAAGGAAGATATACTGAGTTATCCTAAGACTAAGACTACATAAATTGAATTAATTAAAATAATTGTAAAAAACTACAGGCTCAGATGATACTACTATCAAATTCTAGCAAATTTTAAGGAATAAATTACATAAATTTTATCAACACCATTCTAGAAAACACCAACAGAAGTAACATAATTCAACTTGCCTACTGAAAAGAAAATCAAAGGCATCTATCACAAATGCAAATGTTGTTCCATGTGTGTAAGTTTAATTCTCCCCTGCAAAGATCAAATACGTTTACTCTTATGACTTCTAGTCAAAATTATGCAGTGTAAAGCACTGATAAGAGATTCAAAAATATTTGAATAAAACATTGTGAACTAGATCATTCTTGCCAGGTCCAGACTGTCTTAATTATTGCAGTTTTATGATATTTGAATTGATTAGTATGAGTCCTTTAACTTTACTATCATTTTATTTTTTACAGTTTTTTCCTTTTTTCTGTAAAATTTACCATGGCAAAGGCATATATAACTGTCTGTATCTGTTTTGCTAATTTCCTTATTTTTTTCCTAGAATAATATTAGGCTTATGGAAAATGCTTATTAGAAAATATCTATTAAATTTGCAATAATATATGTAAAATCTTTCCTAGTTGGAAGCACCATAAAAATAATGACATTTTTAACCTTGTAATCTTTAAAAGAAAAACAAAAGTTGAAGACTTGTCAGACATCAGAAGTTTTACACTGAGTAATCATAGATGTTTTTCTGGATTTTTTTTCTTTTTTTATTACTGTGTTGAGGGTCATTGTGACATTTACAAAAGTTCTTAAAATACATCAAATATATCATATTTGAATTCACCCCCTCCATCATTGTCCTTTATCCCCCTTCTATCCATTCCTGGAACAGTTCCAACAGGTTTCATTTTTCCATTTACATACATGTGTACACAGTATTTCCACCATTTTTACCCCATACCCTCCCCACCTCGTAATGGTGTCAGCCACTCCCACCCCAGACAAGACCTGCTCTGCCCTCCTGTTCTCCCATTTTGTAAAAGAACAAAAATGACATTTTTGTTTGTTTAAGATAGCTATGTAGGGAATTTCCTTATGACATTTGCATGGATATATGTATTATAACCTGAATTGTTTTGTCTCCTCTATTTTTCTTCTTTCTACCCTAGTCCCCTTCTTATGATGATTTCAACACTTTAAAAAATTCTATTGTTAACAAGAGGGTGGAACAGATCTTGCATGGGGGTGTTGGCACCAGCGGGAACAGGGAGGAGCTGGGAAAAGGGCATGGGAGGGTATTTACACTATTGTAAATACTGTGTACACACGTATATATAAATGGAAAAATTATAACTGTTGAAACCATTCCAAGAATGGGGGAGATGGAGGAGAATAATGGAAGGAGGTGAATTCAATTATGGTATACTTCATATATTCTAAGAACATTCATCAACGCCAGTGTGCCCTACAAGCACATGAAGCTTGGGCAAGTTTCACTTTTCTAGTTATTTTCAGGTCTCTGACATTGCTAATGTAAATGTTATGTGTATCAGAAATAGTAATAAATGCATACATTTATTTTAAGATCTTCCTAAAAAAATCTATATTCATTCTTATATAGAGTATATCAACCATATTCACCTTCTTAACTTCCTTCTTTTACCCTCTCTCTCTCATATGTGGCTACCATTTAGCATGACCTGTTTTTCATAATATTGCTGTATTTGTATTAAGTCTATATTCCACATACTAGCAAAAACATGCAGTTTTTGGTCTTCCAAACCTGTCCAAATTCACTTAAGATGATGTTCTCCAGTTCCTTCCATTTACCTGCAAACAACAAAATTTCATTGTTCTTTGTGGTTGAATAAAATTTCATTGTGTATGAATACTACATTTTCTTAATCCATTTATCAGTAGTAGGGCATCTTGACTCTTTCCGTAGCTTCACTATTGTGAATAATGTGGCAGCAAACATGCA
This sequence comes from Castor canadensis, assembly GCF_047511655.1. NCBI lineage: Eukaryota > Metazoa > Chordata > Mammalia > Rodentia > Castoridae > Castor > Castor canadensis. Next base: position 22,734,453 of record NC_133390.1, on the reverse strand, counting down.
TGTTCAGGTGCTTTTATTTCTGCTCTTCATGTTCCTTCAAGTAGATCCACAGGAGTGGAATTGCTGGTCATATGGCAGTTCTATATGTAGTTTTTTGAAGAGCCTGCATACTGTTTTCCATATTGCTTGTACTAATTTACACTCCCACTAGCAGTGTATCAGGATTCCTTTACCCATGCATCCTTGTCAACACTTGTTGTTATTTGTGTTATTGATAGTAGCCATTCTAACAGGTGGAATCTTAACATGGTTTCAATTTACATTTCCTTTATGCCCAGTGATGTTGAGCATCAAACCTCTTTTTGTATGACCTTCTTTCTATGATGTTTTTGGTTTCCTTTTTAGAATATTTTCAAGTCCTTAAAGTAAAAAATTAAGAATAAAAAGGAATACAAATACATGGAAATAAAGTTCTAAAGTAACTTTCAAATGTTATGATAAACTGTTATGAATTTCTCATCATTCAAGGCATTAAAATTATTAGCAGAGAAGAGTCTAATAATCACAAAATAATAATGAAAGTAAAATTATATGCATATAAAACTAGCTAATGGGCTTGGAAAAGGAAAATATACATGATTTCCATACATATATATGCAACAAAGTACTCCAAATGCTTATGTGATTATTATTCACAGTTTCACCAAAAAAGTTTCAGTGGAAAGCTGGCAAAAGATATATAATTTTTATGCTGGTAGAGTGCCTGCCTAGATAGCGTAAGGTCCTGAGTTCAAGCCCCAGTACTATCAAAAAGAAAAAAAAGATATATAGCTTCTCCATCCATGTTCATGGGCTCATATTCTATCCATGAAATTCTTGATTAAGAACTTCCATTTAACATAAAATACACAATTTTTAAAATACTACTCATTTGTGATATTGTCCTTAAATTTTTAGTCAGCAATAATAATTGATATTGAATATACATATATATACTTATATATACTTGTTCATATGTATATATACCCATAGGAACTTTACAAAAGAACACAAATAAATAGAAGTCAAATTAATAGAAAAAAAATTTATCCTGAATGAATGAAAGAGACTTTTTATCCTTTACATGATGGTGTTTGCTTTGAAAATAGGAATCTTAAGATCCTCAGCTATTTCACAGAAAAAAAAAAAAAAGATCTGAAACAGTCTGGTACTCAGGTTCCCAGAGTTGGCTGCAAAACACTTCTCTTGAAAGCTTCTGATACATTCCAGTGATAAAGAACTGAAGGTAACAGGGAGATTTGCCAGGGCAGTCTATAGAATTGCAAGTATTTGCAGAGAAATGCCCCTAAGGTAATTGATAAAAATGGGAGGTAGAGTCCACTGAGATAAGAAACTACCAAACATAAGAGAGTAAAAAATTTCTGCTGGGAAATACTGAGCTGATCCATCAACTTTATTATTATTTTAGTTCCTTTCTATTTCACAGTTCTTCAATAAAGTCTTTATTTTGACAATTTAGAAAGGTTTACACAAACAGCCAATAATGGAAAAATATAATAATCCTTAAATTCACTTTCCAAGCAAAGTTAACTTGCTATAAAAGGTGGAAAGCTAGAAATTGTTATATTTAGGCTAGGTATAAGGAAATTGAGTTTACAAAACTATTGTGGGCACTTAATTAGTTTGTTTAGTTAAATAGAAATAACTCAGACTTTTAGTAAGAAAAAAAAGTAGAGCTTACATTAAGCTACTGAAATTCATTTTTTAATCTGACTCAAAAAATTTGATGTATACAATGCAGTGACTCTTGTCTTAATAAATGCTTGTACATTAAAACCATTTCTTACACATGTAGAATAAGTTATAGAATTGTCAGGAAAGAAATTAATAATTCTTGATCACTAATCTATACCACATATTTTGCTTGGCATAACCAGCTGTGCATTAAAGCCTACTAGTTTCAAGTTCACATAAAAATACATTAGCAGTTTCACATCAATTTTTGTGGATCATTGGACAATACCACCAAAAGAAAAAGCCACTTCACATTATCCTCAAGGATTCTAGGAATGTCTAAAATAAAAGTATCTCACAAAAATCCTACTGCCTCATGACCATTTAGCATCTCACCTAATTGTTCTCTTACGATGTTATTGACTTTTTGCCCGGTTGTTTCTATTCTGTATCAATCCACCCCACAACAGCCCGCTCTGTGACCAATGCTTTGCTTGAACAAACTATTTAGAGTTGTTCTATACTTGCTCTCTGACAATCTTGGGGAAAATAATCCCTTGACAGTAACTTCTTTGAGCTCATCATCATCTTTGTCTTGCTTCTATATCCTCCAGTTTTACTTCCCTCACTGGCACACAAAATAGATTCCCTTTGTCATTCCTAATTCTTGTGGAAAAGGATTACAAAGCAGAATTTCCTGGATGTCTTTATAGGTAGTTCTCATCACACAATAATACAGTTCTTATGGCTCTTACCATACAGTCTTCTTTTTAGGATGCTGGAAAAGAGAAACTGACATGTTAAAGGACAACTTTATGCTTTAACCAAATGTCTGTCCCATTCAAGTATCTAAGCCCATGCTGAGTCTGATTTAGTACACTGGGGTCCTACTAATTAATAGGCATATTTTTCTCTAAGACAGCTCATTGTCTTTTGCTATAATATACATCTTATGACATTCTGTTGCTACAACCACTCTTTTAGGTGTATTTTGAATGTGTCTATTTTCTACATCCAATGGAAATCTAACTGTTAATCTGAGGCAATGGGTAGATACAAATTTCAAGCAATCATACACATTTGATAAAAATTAGGGAGTCTGTGATTGCCCAGATTACATCTGACAATCCTTAGGAAGCTGGACCAATCATATTGGCCTGCCTAACTAGTTTTTGCAAAATTCAGCTAAGTCCCACCTAATCCCAAAATTCAGCTAAGCAGACATTAACATTTATATTATTTCTAAATTCTCACTACAATGCAGTGTTATTCAGAATTATTATCTTATATTTAGTGATACAACAAGCTAAATTATAGTCAAATAAGTAGCAATAAAGTTGGAGTGACCAAGTTATATCTAAATCCTGAAGTAGAGGTATCAATATTCAAAACGTTATTGGATTTATCATAACAATTAATTGACTACTAAAGATAGCACAGTGAAATATAGCCATTTTTCTCCATAACCCCATAGATGAACTGACATTATCAAATAAACTGATAATCTTCCCTGGATAGAAATCAACATAGCAAGCCTTAATTTTCTAATACCATGCAGCAAAATAACCTTCCTTATTTCTCTTGGCTCTTAACCAAACTGTTCACACTCTTTGTATAATACATTGTGAGTTGTTAGAAACCTGATCTCTAGAATCCAGAACCAACCCCTGTCCAAATCCTACATCTAGTATTGAGTGACTATGTGACTTGGGGTGAATGTTTAACATCTTTGCCTTCATTTTCTTGTCTGGAAAAGAGGTTAATATGGTAATAATATCATTTGAAGATTAAATGACATGTTACCTATTAAAGAATAACATTACTTGTCACTCAATGGTCAATCAATAAATTATAGCTGTTTTAACTCAGAAAGTATACAATATATAAGTCAAGACAGAAGATAAAGAATGGACTATGAAGACTATTTTAATGTCCATAATTCTGTATCCCAAACATGTTTACTAAATCATAATAGAAACTGATCATAGACTATATGGTTAATATCTGTTTTCAATAGAACAAGTGTGGAAATTTATTACTTAGTAAAAGTATGAACCAAATGTTGAAAAATGGAGCAGAAATTGCTTGTGAGTGGGAGGCTAAATGGATTTGAGCAACATGGCTTAATTGCAGGACAGTATCAAGGGATCAAATGCTGCTAGCATTCCATAATTTAAACTTTAACCAGTCAACAAAGTTGTTTGTTCTTTTTCAGTAAATTTCAGTTGCAAGTGTATAGCTATAATAGATAATAGGATTTAAGTTATTTTGGCCTTTTTACTATGAGTGTACAAGAAATGCAGAGACCAGGCATCTGAATTAAGAAAAAGTAGGCAAAAACTGGAAGTGTAACTCATGGTGAAGCTCTTGCCTAGCATGTATAAATGGAAGACCTTGAGTTGGATACCCAAAACTGGAAAAAAAAAGGTAGATTATTACTGGAGAAAAAATAAATGAATAACGCTCATTAGATTAAAATGACCCATGGTTAGTTAGGATAAAGGATTTCTATTAGTACTCATTCTCTGGAAAGTCTAAATTTGACATTGCAGTGTAACAATTTCAAGACATACTAGATCACTTCTACTCACAACTCATACCAGATCTAATATTCAGCAAAGGGACCAAGAAATGCATTTCTGTGTGACTGGGACATAACAGAATAGCTGTCAGCAACATTCTTGGATGTGGAAAGATAGCTGTGTATGTATTAATAGGAATTAGAAGTGTGAAAGGATTAGTGTTAGAATGAGTTTCAGTAGGTGAAGAGTTAAACCTTAAAGAAATAAAGGTCTGATGACTAGGGAATTGATAAATAAGTGAACAAAAAGATAGCAGCGAGTAAAATTTGATAAGTGCTGGGGAGAAGAAAAAATCAGGTAGGTAGAATAATAATAATCTGAAGAAATGTAAACAAGAAAAATAATCTTCCAAGGAACAGATACAATTCCAGAAGTATAGGTGAATCCATGTATCATTTGGAGCAAAAAGGTAAAAACGGTGAAGGAAAAACTTGGCGTTAAAAGAGATTTTACTGATAATGGCTCATGTGATTTAGAGAACACGATGGAAGTATCTCAGAAACTAGGGTGAGTGGCAGATGGTGTCAGATTAATCAATGTACCGATCCACATAGGAATGCCTTTTTTGAGGAGGAAGCATGACCATGATTTTTTTATGATGCCTGATACACAGAGATGAACGGCAAGATGAGATTTGTCTTTATTATCTGTAAGGCTGATTGTGACAATGACATTATGGAGAGAAGAAATAAAAATCCTTTGACGGAAAGTAGAGAAAATATTAGTTACATCTAATATGTATCATCTTCACTATCAGAAGTCTTGAAGAAGTCAAAAGAGTGAAAAGAGTATTAGGACAGTACCAATAATTATTTTAAAAGTTTGTACTATGGGAGCAGCAACATCAAACAAACAATCCTGGGATGCATTCAATGCACTTTTGCAATTGATGAGAAAATCTGACCACAGTCTACTCTTCACTGTGGATGAAGAGGCTAATAAAAGTCCTAACTAGCTTGACATTTACTTCTGTGAACTAAGTAATGGGTATGTACATAATTATATGTTGGAGTCAAGAAATTGCTGGTATTATGTATATGATTTCATTGCTAAAAATTTGTTATAGTGATGAGGTTTTTGCCTTTGTATTTTATCTAGCAGAATTGTTGAGTAGGTAATTATTTTAAAAAATAGATCCATTCAACTAAGAGATTACAATAAAAAGCCATTAAAAAGATAGTAATACAATTGGTTTCTGCCCACTAAATGGTAACTTAAGGAAATAAAAATGTTTAATCACTTAATTTATCTCATACTTTTTTTAGATTCCTGTAATTCAAAAGCATGAGTTTCCTGACTTTACTTTTAATAAACTCTCTACTGATTAGATCAACCTATTCCTCTAAGGTTGAATTATTAGATGTTTATACAATTTGTATCTTTCACCTGATCAATTAAAAAGTCTACTCTTAAAATGAAAAGTTTTGAATTTATCAGATTATAAAGATGAACACTGTATGGCAGCCTTGGAATAGAAGTGGTGTATTATCTTAAAAGTTTAAAACTTCCCTTCTACATAATATAAAAAGAGATGTTTTGTTAATATGCAAAAATGAATTACAAGAAAGAATTTCTAAAACTTAATGGTAAAAGAACAAAACGGTGAATAACAATTATCCCAGCTTTATAGAGAACTGTCATTTTAAAGTCACTTTCAGTTTACCTCTAAAAATGAACCCATAGTGAAGTCTTGGTTGATCCTCCCCTCAAAAAAAAATTCACTGGGAAACCTCTCATACTTTCAAGTCCAAGAGGAAGTTATCTGACAGGTATCCCTTAAACAAATTCAATATGCAATAACACTATGTTCCATCTATTTCCTATTTTTAATAAGTGTGGTTGCTTGATAGGATATTTAATGGGATAATTCTTAATTATCTTTAACTAAGGAATATAAAACTATGTGCCTACATTGAGAATCAACTCTGATAGGCTATCAGAAATACATAAAAAATTCTAATCAAAGGACAGTTTGTACAGTTTTTATGGAAGTTTGTGTATTAGTCTATTTTCTATTGTTACACCAAAACTGTGAAGTTGGATACTTATAAAGAAATGTTTATTTAGCCCCTGGTTTGAGCAACTGAAAAACCAAGAGCCGATGACTCCACTTGTTGGCCCTTGCCCAGAGTGCCCTTCGGCAGAGTCACAGCATGATGGTGAAATGGAAAGGGAACCACCTCAGACAGAAAGAGCATGGGATAAGGTGTTCTCTTCATACCACTGCTCTCATTAGAACTAACTCACTCTGAGAGAACAGCTTAAATCCCTTTCAAGGCTGGTGTTCCCACTGACACCTTCAGCAGCTCTACTGCAACATCACCACACTGGGAACAAAGCTTTTAACACATACGAACTTTGGAGGGACAATCACAAACCCATGTCTGTACTATAACAGGGAGAATTTGAAGATGACTGAAGAGATTTTGTTTATTTTAATGCAGGCTGTTAAGAATTTTACTTCAGTTGTATATCAGATGAATTAAGTTCTTTGTAACTTTGTATGTACAATGGGGCTAACAATATTTAATTCCTTTCTTCTGGAACAAGGGATACGAGCCAAATAAACTTGAACCAGCAAAGGCAAACTTGACCCACTATTTATCTTATCATTTTTACATTTACTCACATGTGTATGCATTTTCCTTCCCCCAACCCCCTGACAGAACCTGTTCTTCCCTCTTTCCTGTTCTCCAATTTTGTTGAAGAGAAAACAGGTAATAAGAAAGACATAGCACTTTTGCTAGTTTGAGGTAAAGATAGCTATATGGAGAGGTTCCTAGCATTGCTTCCATGCACATGTGTATTGCATTGGTTCATCTTTACCAGGCCTCTTCAGTACTTAATAGTCTCTTTCCCGTAGCGGCCTCAGCCAGTTTAAGATTACTATATTCACTCCTCTACAATGAGCATGTTGTTGGATGTCTTCAATTTTAGAGTTGACTGAAATGTGGGTAGATTTAAAGTGTACCATTTCTCCACAGCTGAAATGCCACCCACACAACAAAGTCAAGTGTCTCACACATGTAATCTCAGCCACACAGAGATGGAGATCAGGAGGGCTGTGGTTTGAGGCCAACCTGGGAAAAATGTTAGTAAGATTCCATCTCAATAAATATGCTGGGTGCAATGGTAAATGTCTGTAATCCCAGCTATTCAAGAAGCATATGTAGGAGAATCACTTTGCAGGGTCAGTCCTGGGCAAAAATGTGAATCCCTATCCAAAAAATAGCAGTACTATAAAAAAGGGGTATGATTCCGTTGGTAGAGGACCTGCCTAGCAAGCAAAATGCTTTGAGTTCAAAACCTCAGTGCTGACAAAAATCAAGAATCATTTGTTGATAATTCACTCACAATTTCAAAAATGATTCATTTATTTAGGTGTGTAAATTATGGAGATTCTCTTGTATGTGTGCTTTAGATTGTGCTGGTTGAACTAAGAGAAAATTTTATTTCAAAAATGATGGCATGCTTCAAAGATTTGGGAAAAGTTTATAAACTTAACTACTTGTAAAGAAAAGAAAACTCTAGTCCAATTCCAGATCCCTTAAATCTGTTTAATCATTGATCATATAAATATAGTTCAGAAGATACATAATACTGATTTTAAAATTCCTTCTTAAATACATTTTCCTAAGTATCTTTTTTTGTGTACTGGGGTTTTGACTTGAGGGCCTCACACTTGAGCCATGTGCCCAGCCAATTTTTTGACGGTACTGGAGTTTGAACTCAGGACCATATGCTTGCTACGTAGACACATTTAACACTCGTGTCACTCTACCAGCTCTTCTTCAGTATCTTAAACTTTCTCAGATTCTTGGATTCTCAGGTTCTTCGATAGAAGAATTGATAACTATGTTTACTCTCAGGGTTTAAGTATTAATTAGCACTAATTTTAAAAATATGCATTGCTTAAAAGGCCTACATTTTGAAGAGTAAAAACCGTATTTATTTCTGAATTTCAACATGGTATATTTAAAATTTTACACCATGCCATTTCAGCACCAAAATTATTCATGTCTTTTTTTGCTTTCCAAATTTATTTATTCTATATCTTATTTTATTCTTTATAGTCTTGCATTTTCAATTTATTATATTTCCTAGAATCAACACCCCATGATATTTTATACCTCATTTCCTTTACATATATGTATAATGTTTCTTGTTCCTTTGAATACCAACCCTCTTTTTACTACTAAACTTTTATTTATATTGCAAAAATATATTTCAGAAATGCTCCTCAAATAAACCTTCCTTTGTATCCTCAAGAAAGTAACATCAAAACAAATCTTATGTTATTCCATTATACTTCCAATCTTATATTTAACGAACCGTTTTATTGTATACATCTTGGGCTATATAACTCTTTTTAAGACAACTATATTAATTGAAATTTAATATTTTATTCTTTATGTATTTATGACCAAATATTTCATTAAAAATGCGTGCATATTAATAATTTATTTTTAAAATGGACAAGCTAATGTTTACAAATAAAACTCATGCTTGAAAAGTCCATCATCATATGGAGTTGGTACATTGTTATGTCACAGAAAAGAAAACTATGCAACCTTCTAAACTCTGAAACTTCAGTAGTTCTAAAAGATTCCCCAGCCAGGTGCCAGCGGCTCAACCCTGCAATCCTAGCTACTCAGGAAGCAGAGACAAAGAGGATGGCTGTTTGAAGTCAGTCCAGGCAAATAGGACACAAGACCCTATGTTGAAAACACCAAACACAAGAAAGATCTGGCAGAATGTCTCAAGTGGTAGAGCACATGCCTAGCATGCATCAGGCCTTAAGTTCAAACCCAAGTACCACCAAGAAAAATAAAAACTAAAAAGAAATAAAAGATTCACAGAAGCATTAGAGCTGATTAGAGAATCTTTAATTTCTTACAAACACTCTAAGACATTCTGTCCCAACTCAAATTTTTTTCTGCATTTCACAAATAACTTTTCTACATTTTGCCACTTGTATGAGGAACACAAGTAGCTAACATTGTACTCAAAGATTGTTTGGTATAGAAGAAATATAGTTTGTTTTCCTGCCATGAATTTTTGCACATATTTTTTTTTACTATTTGCATTTTTGAATACTTTACTTAATAATGGTTTATATTTTCTAAAACAAAACTATTTTTACTTCCAATTACTTTTTAAAAAATACATGTATAATATGAGATTGTAAATAGAATGAGTATTTCTCTTCTATCCTTATATCACTGACAAGCATAGTGATTCCACTGTTCTAAGAATCAGAGTATTTTATCTGCAAACATGGCTGGACTAAGGCTGATAAAACCTTGTGGTCAGTATTAAAAGCTGTGGAAGACATATTTAGCATCAAAGCACTTACAATCTTTTTGGGAAACCAACATTTTTGAAACTAAAACGAAAATTTGTGGTAGAAAAGATACAAAATTTAGAGAAGAAAGAACGAGATCTTCAAAATAAATGACTGCAGAATAGACAATTGCCCTGTTTATTCTTCCACAAAAGAGATTTATACATACCACTCATTATCATATGACTTTCTCATGAATTTTGTAAGTGGAAAATATGCTTTTATCTCACTGGTTATAAGCTATTTATCATGCTGTGTGTTTTTATCAATGAGTTGTGAATGTATATGAAATTTATGTCACAACAAAATTCAATATGAATGCATGGTATATCTCAAGAACTCTCTTATTTCTGTACTTTTCTGGAGAGAACACCATGTCCCAGAGATGGACAGCTTCTTGTAGTCCCAAAATGAGAAGACATGAGAATAGAGCTGCCAGTTTGTTGTCATCCTCACTATAATATGGGTGATACATAAATGTGTTGTGAATTTATATTTTCAGACTGTTGTTGCCACAGGACTCTTGTATAACAGTTAATTCTTGAGTAGGAGTGCTACCATAGCACTCATAAAACCAAAATATATTCTATTGACTTTAAGCTAAGTGGTGAGGAGTGTGAAAACTATTTATATAAACCATGTTTAATAAATGACAATCTATATTTTTTAAGAAAAATACTTTCTAAAAGTATTGCCCATAGTAAACTTAGGCAATCTGCTACAGAATTTGTGTACTTTTTAATTAACTTTGTTTGGAGTAGAACCATATGAAAACATAAGCTTAGAAAATATATTAGGCTGTTAGAAATAAAAGGTATAAAAATTAACAAAATACAGGATTTGCTTGTTCAAAACATGTGCTCAATTCCCCTCAAAACTTGGGATAAACCATGAGCCATATATGAAGACCAGCCCTGTGGCCACTATCATATCCAGGGGAGAGAGGAGACAGTCATCAAGTTCTTTGCTAAGATTTCTCATTGACTTATTATGAGGGAAAAACAGACCAAATTATGGTCCCAACAAAGTCTGACAAGATTACAAAGCCTATAGCAAAGTCTAGACAATAGGAATGTCTCAAAAATAATTGTATGTTTATTGGTACAAGAAGCTTACTGAAATCAAATAGCTGAAAGTCAAAAGGTTGTAGCCCATAAAAATGCTACAAGTTCAGTTTAAAAGAGACTATAACTAAAAGATATTTCTTTTTAGCATCAAATAAACACAGTTGCTCAGCCACCATAATGGACACATGGCTGTCATATTCCTTTCAGATACAGGCAAAATGTTGATAAAGGATGAAGACTTTCAAAGGGAGGAGCCAAACTTATCAGAAATAAGGATTGGTAATCTACAACCAGGAAGTGTAACTGGGTTATATCAAATCATATAATGGCAGATGTTAAATAAATATTGTCACACTGGGATTACTGCTTGGAGCAGTGACTCCAACTGGACATTTCTTTTTTTTTTTTTTAATCTCACTGGGTAAGCATATTTGTAATAATACCCTTTTTCACAATAAAAAATTGAATGTGAATAGGGTTTTTTCTTACAGTATTATTTCATTTGTTTCCAAATACAAAGGAGCTATATCTGGACCTGGCTGTATTCATGAGATATAGAACTTTGCATGTTATCTCTTAATTGGAAGAGTCATTTGCTTTAATTCATAGGGAACATAGTAAGTTTACATTATGTGCCATCAAGAGTACAAATTGGAGTTAACTGAATATTATTGTTTGAACACTGGCCCTCTCCCATGTTCGAGTATTATGCACATCCCAGAAAGCAAAGTATACTTTTCTGCTCCAATGTTAGACTTAAGTGATTTACTTTTGTCAATAGAATAAGTTCAGACATGATATTTTACACAAAAGTTTAGGTAAAAAACTTGTGTCCACCTATATAATTTATATTAGACTCCTGCCTTAAAAATAATATATACCAAATAATGGCAAAGTGTAGATTATATTCTTTAATTAAAAGATAAATGGAGACACTTCACATTCAGTCATGACAACAGTGGAGCTCAGTTAACCCAAAAATGTATCATGAAGTTCAGCATCTGGATTAAAAAGAGGAATGAGGGAAAAAAAAAAGAAAACTAAAATGGCAAGTAATCTAATCAATAAATGGGAAAATGAACTGAACAGAACAACTTCAAATGAATAGACACAAGTGGCCAATAAATATCTAACAAAAGTGTTCAACATTTTTAGCCATCAAAACTACACTGAGACTCCATCTCATTCCATGAAGGAAACAAAAAAATCAAGACATGTAAGTGGGCTGTAGGGAAAAAGAAAGTAGCATGTAGATTCCTTAAAAAATTCAAAATAAAATGTCCATATGATCTAACTATGCCACTTCTGAGTATTTACCAAAATAAATAAAGTCAGGTCACTATAGAGATACTTGCATACCAATGTTTATTGCTGCACTATTCAGAATAACCACGTTATGGAGTCAGCATAGATATCCATGAATGGATGAAAAAATATAGAAAAATGTAGTATATAAACACAGTGAAGTTTTTTATGTCATTTCCAGGAAAATGGATGAAAATGGAGATTATCATTTTAACTGAAATAAGTCAGTCTCATAAAGAGAAATGTTTGCCTCATATGGAATCTAGAAAAGAAAGATAAGAAAAGAAAAAGAAGTGAGATGTGGAAGGGGAGAGGGGAGAGTAGAAGGGGATAAGAAATTTTAATAGAGTGGATAAATATTATCAAAGTGAATGAGACTAGATATATAGAATGAGGCAACACTGAAATTAAAATAATTTTTAAAATATGAGAATAAGTAGATTCAGAAATTAAAGAAACCAAAAAGTAAAGTTGAAAATCACGGAAAGCAATAAATATTCCTTCCATCTTCTTCCTTTCTTGTAGATATTGAGTTACAATCTCCTATTGAATGAGTTATGAGAAGGAGGTAAGCCTGATGAAAGGATTCTATAACTTGAGGGTAATGCCTAAAATGTTACACTATCTCCATGTTTTGGTTAAAAATAAGGTCCTAGATACCTTATCTCAACATTGTTGGGTAATAACAGACCCACTCAATGTCTCCATTTGTGGAAACTTTATAAAATGATTAGGTGTGCTTAGGTAATATGTTTGCATTTTTAGGGCAGGATTCATGCTGGAATACCCCAACTCTGTGGTATAAATACATCCAGAAAAAATGACCACCATTTTGAGCCTCGCTGCTTCCACCGTGTGTCAGACAGGAGATGTTCTTCTTCCCTTTTTCTTGTTCTCTAGCTTTTTGCCAAAGAAATCCTTGATAAACTTCCTCTTGTGAGTTTCTTTTTTTTTTTTGTGAGCCTCCTCAAAAAACTTTTCATTATGGATTTCAAGTTCCTCTGATTTGTGTGTAAATTGGGAAACTGAATTTTGTATTTCTGCCCCTTCTCTCTTTTTAGGAAATCCTACTCTTTCCTTTCTCCAGTGACAAAAGTGCATTATATGTATTTATGGAAATGTCATAATGAATTATCTTACTTTTTTGGGGGGTGTTGGATTGGGATTTTGAACTTGGGGCTTGTGCTTTCAAAGCAGGTGCTTTACTACATCAGTCACACCTCCAGTCTATTTTACCCTGATTGTTGTAGAGATGGAATTTCATGATCTATTTGCTCCATCTGGTCTTGATCCACGCGCCTCTTGATCTCAGTCTCCCAAGTTGTCAGATATACAGGTGTAAGCCACGAGTGCCGGGCTGAATCCCTTACTTTGGACAATTGTATATCCACACATATGAATGTCTGCATGTATAACGAATAAGAAAATATATTTTTGGTGCAAAGATAAGAGGAAGAGTAATGGCACAATTTTAACATAAATATCATTTTGTTGGAGATAGTTATTGTTGAATAAACCACATGATGGAGAGAAATAGACTATTGTTGAATAAACCACATGATGGAGAGAAATAGACTAAAACTAAGAAAGTTAGCAAGTTTCTTTATTTTATGCATGGCACATAACTATAGGCAGACTCTGATTTATGGTGGCTAGATGTACAACTTTTGAAATTTATAATGGCAAGAAATTGATGTGCATCCAGTAAAAATTATAAATCAAATTTTGTATTTTTATATTTTTCCAGACTATTGACATGCCTAGTGGCAGTGGGCCTCAACTCCCAATCAGCCACATGATACTGAGGGTAAACAACCCACAGTCTACAGTGTACTGTCAGGCTAAGCTGTGATTTTTTTTGGGGGGGGGGTGCATTGAATGCATTTCTGACATATGATATCCTCAGTTTGTAATGTGTTTATCAGGACTATCCAACATACATCAAAGACCATCTGTATAGTACAATCAGCTGCATTATAGTTCTGTGTTTTAACCTCTGTATCCTTATGACTTATTAGGCATATGTTAATATGCACTTATAATTGTCAAAAATAGGATTTAGAAAAGGAAACATGTTTTATGTTTCACTTAGATATTAGATTTGTTGGGATATATTTGCATCTTAATGTATTAATGTGAAATCATGTACATTTTCATTGACTCTGAATTCATATCCTTAAATATTAGTTTCAATTTTAATCTCAATATAATATGATAATATTGATGTAGAATCATTAAAGTCATTCCTATTGTTTAAATAGATTTTTATTGCTAAATATAAATACATATTATTTTGTGTAACAGTAGTCATTGTTGTATCATGTTTGGTAAGAGAATAATACAGTCAGCTACTGAGAAAGACTATGTGTCCTAGGACATTTCTTTCAATATTAGTCTCATCAGTGCCAAAACTTTGGTGACAAGAGTTTATTTCAAAATGACAGGTCAACATTGTAGCAATTTTTCTTTTTCCCTTTCAGAGGAATGATTTTCAATATGGTTAATTTTTTATCATTTATGGAGGATTTATGTTTGTTTTGCTTAACCTATAAATTCTGTGTCATTATGTATGTAACCCATCTTGTAAAACCTGCAACTTTATCCACTCTTACAAAGAAGAGTTTTAAAATGGGCAGACATTAAGTATTTGACAAGGTGACTAAATTCAGTAGCTGAGTGATTCATTCAATTTAGGTATTTTATTTTTTAGTCTGAACTGAATTGTATCAGTTCTCTTGATCAAGTTGCTACTTTATAGAGAAACGAGAACTTCATTCTTACCCTGTACTAGGGCTAATTTGAGCTTGACTCAACAAACTATATTTGAAAACTAATCTTCATTCTACCACTTTAACATTGTGTTTTCTATAGATATTTACATATATGTGAACCCAAAGTAATTTTAAACTATCCAATCAATACATATTGAAAATAGTACTACATTGGGTTAACTTACTTAGTAATGTATTTTAAGATTTGCATTCCATAATATCACAATAGATTAAGTGGAATTCATGTTTTCAGGAGCTATCTCCAAATGCTGCTCCTGGGTAAACATTGGTATTTCCAGAAATCTAGCAATATGACTAAGAAAATCCTCCCTCCTTCTCCCTAATATCTATCCATGCCTCTTTCCATTCATCCCATTTCTGTTTCTTTGGATAAAGTATATGGAACTCCTGTATTATTTCTATTTAGTTTCTGAATCTTTATAAATCTTTAAATTAAAACACAGAAAACATATTTTATTACTGACAAGACTCTCTCCTTGATCAAACTAACCAGTCTCCTTTGTAAATTACTAACTTAAACTAATGATCTCCATTTTGTAAAGGACTCCATTTTGTCTGGCAGGAAAGCTATTTTACTTGGTTTTGAGAAACTATTTTTCGAAACTCAAGAAGAATACCACTTGCATCTTATTGACAACATATTCTAACAACATGATGTCATAAAAAAGTTTCTACAAGCTAACAAACAGCCATTTTTGTAAAACATAGAGAAACTAAGCACCTAGTAATTTCCTGCAATAGTTAGCTGAACCAGAACTTCAACAGAATACTTCTTCTAAGTCTTAATTGCTTACAAATCCCAAGCATAACCTCATTCTGGGCTAATGCTTCTCTTAATATCTGGTCTTTTTTCTTCTCCTGGAAAGTGAATAAAACTTTGCCTCTGCCTTAATTTCAGTTTTTCTGTGAAATCTCTCACACCTAGTACACTGGTCTCACATACTGGGAACTAACATTTCTTGTGGACCATTCAGGGAAAGAAGGAATTGTTCCCTCACTATTCAACTGATTCCATCATAGAACAAACCTCCCAAAGATCTGTTTTACTTCCATTTGGCATTTAGAGGAAAAGACATTTTTTGGGACATGAAATGTCCCAAAACCATTCTAAACCATTTCCTTGGTTTAGAATCTAAAACCCTGATTTAGGGTCAATCATTATCCTTTAGGTGAGGTCAGTTGAGGTGGGGACCCTCTCGTTAGATGACTTACTAATAGAGTTCTCTCCATGAATCCCAGGATGCCAAAGTTTCTCTGAATTGTTTGGGAGGGGGCCTGCTTTCTCTGAATTCTGGGACAAAAGTATCTTCTCCTCCCAAATTTGGTCCCAATTGCTTCTTTCTGGTTATTACAGAAAACACTCAATTGGCCTCACCTTAGGACTCTTCTTTAGGCTGTCTCCTCAAAAACTAGAAGCAGATGGACCTGACTGACTTAAATCTAAAGACCTTGCTCTTCTACTGTAGGATTACCTAGACACAGTATAAGTTACCTGACAAGGACTTTTGCCTGAAAATAGTTCCCTTAACTTTTTTTTTAACTGATGGTGCTGGGGTTTGAACTCAGGACCTCACACTTGCCAGGCAGGAGTACTGTTTACCTTTTGAGCTACTCTACCAGCCCTCCCTTAATTTTAATTCTATATCACAACTTGATCTCCAGTAAACAAATTGTCAGAGGTTCTATACACACAGACATTTCTGGCCCTGTCTCAAAATCCAGACCTGTACTCTACCTGTCACATGTCCATTTGTAGGGGTTGGGACTAAGGATTGCTGAGTAGGCACTCTACTGCATGATCCACACCTCCAGTCACTTCATGACATCTTCTCTCCCTTCTATTTCTGAATTTGCATATGATCTCGCTCTAGGTGCTCCTTCAGCTTATCAACTTCCTCAGTTACCTCAAAATTTCTCCTTCCTTTTGTCATCCTCATCATCCCCTTCTTCTCCTCTATATTCCTCCCTTCAATCTTTTAGAGACCATAGGTCCCCTACTAACCCTTGCTCCTCCACTGGGACTTCCTCCACTCAAGGTCTTCCATCACTAACCCTCAGGATATCCCTTTTCCACCCTCTCCTTTATTTTCACCCAGACCCTCCTCTTCTTCCATCCCTGTGGTATCTACCAGTTCTGGCCATCCATTTAGACTTCAAAGACACCTTCCCTCTCTCTGCCTTCTTACAGAAGTGGCAGGAGTGGAGGGCTCTTTTAGTGTTCCTGTTCTTTTGTCTATTTCTGATTTGTCACAGGTTAATACCAAATTGGCTAGTTTTTCTTTGGACCCCTCTTCTTTTACTAAAGAATTTGTGTATCCCACTCTTACTTATACATGACTTGGTGAGACCTTCATGTCCTTCTGATATCCTGCCTAAATGGAGAGGAAAGAAATCGTATTCAAACAAAAGTCAGAGAATATATGGACAACCTAAGTCATTGCCAGGCCAATGAATATAACCCTGATATGGATGCAATGCCTGATAAAGACCCTACTTGGTCTATCAAGTTCTCCCATATGGCACTAATTCTCCTGACCACTAAACTCAATATCACATGCTTCCATGACTCATAGACAGAGTGAAAAGAGCCAACATAAAACCTATTAATTTTAGTAAAGCAAAAGAGATTACCCAGGATGCTAATGATAATCCCTCCTTGTTCCTTTCCTGGTTTTCTGAAAAACTCCACCATTTTACTAGTTTAGACATTATCTCTGTGGAATAAATATATATTCTGGCCATAAACTTTATATCCCAATTGTCCCGTAACAGTCAGTGCAAACTCTAAAAACTTGATAAGGGTCAAGGCACCTTCATTTCAGAACTGGTTGATGTTGCTTTTATAATCTTCAACAATTGGGATGAGGAACAAAGAGAACCTGAATAAAAAAAAAAAAAACTTAAAAGAAGGAAAGAAGGAACAGACTGTCTACACAACATATGGCTGCCACAATAAAAAGAGGACAGCCTCTTAAGACCTTCCAAATGATCAAGTCTTTATCCACTCTTTCCTAGTCATCCCTAATTGCCCAATCCTTCTCCTGTGAAGGGACATTATGACTAAACTAGATACTCAAGTGACCTGAACTTTAAATCACACAAATTTCTTGCCCTCTGGATCCTTCTATAACAGACATTTCCTCTACTACCTCTCATTGTTCAACAAGTTCCTCCTAAAGTATGAGACACAGAATCCCCAAGCAAGGCTATCATCTCACACCTATATCTACTACTCTAAAATACCTTTCCCACTTCTCTCATAGAACCTAATATACCATCACACTAGAAGATATAAAGGACTCAGACCTCTTACATAAAAATTTCTTAAAGTATGCCTATTAACTCCCACTAATTCTCCCTATAATATCCCAACCCTAGCTTCAAAAAAATAAGTGGATCTTAATCATTGTTTGATGACCATAGCTTTATTAAAGAAACTGTAGTTCCTCTTCACATGGTACCAAACCCTTACTATCCTTACCATGCTTCCTTCTGGCTCAAAGATCTTTAACGTTTCAGTTATTAAAGATGCTTTCTTGACTATTCCTCTAGCTGTGAACTTTTAAAACTTTTTCATCTTGACCTGGACTGATAATGATTCTCACAGATCCCAACAACTCACATGGACCACCTTCCCTCAAGGTTTCCATAACAAATTTCATTGTTTTGGACAAGCACTCACTAAATAAAGCCCTATTCTCACTCACTCTGCCTAATAACCCCTTGATTGAATATGAAGATGACTTACCCTTCTGCAACCCAAAGAAGTAAACTACATAATTATAAACCATAATGCAACATTAATTCAAGCAATCAATAAGTCTTTGTTTAAGGGTTGCTGGTTATGAGCATGCATTGCCTGGTCAGGATTCACTACTATTCCTGCACCTCCTAAAGCTTCAAAAAATCTCTCTCTAATTATGTACCCATCCTATCCAGAAGGTCATATGAAAACCGTTTTCATTCTCTCCTTAAACCAATATATATATCCAGGGACCCATCTTTCAAGAGGTCCAGGTACAAACCCAGGTCCCTATCTATGTGAAGACTAACTTTACTTCATGGCAGACCACATCTCATCCCTGTTTTTTCTACACAACTTTATAACTGAGAACTTTTGGTGATGAGCACTCAAGACACTATAATAAAACTCTTTTCCTAAATCTATCTGACAGATGGGAGAAGGCTACAAATCATACTTCCAGCTTTCCAATTACTAGGAGCCTTCCTAAACCAGGTAATTGGACTTTGCCTCCAATCTTCCAACAATCTAACACAGGAACCAGTGTGTCCTCATCTGATTTAACTCACTGCCTGTTAAAATACTCCCATTTTTTTTGCATCTACCATATCAAAGTATGGATAGTGATTAATATAAATATTGTATTAATATTTATATTCTTCCCTTCTTCCTTTAATCAGTGCTGCCCATCCTATGCATGGGAATATAATCCCTATTACCAACTTTGAACTTGGGAATGCAATTTCATTATACCATAAATCTCCCATCCCACTCAGTATACCTCAACACCCTGTCAGATATTGATGTATCTGAAACTGACCCTATTTTCCTAAAACATATTAAAGACATCCTCCTAGCTCATATCAACATCTTTGCATTCCCCATGTGAAGGATTATATTTTCTTTGAAGATCATCAGCCTTCCTTTGCATCCTACTTGGGTAGGAACCTGTACCTTAGTATCTATCATGTCAAACATCAAAATCATTTTCTCTCCAATTCCCTTGCCTGCTTATGATCTGTACAAATGAACAAATAGACAACTCATCACCACCCTACTAGTCTTAGCCTCCCTTGTAAGCCCTGGACATTGGAGTTACTGGTATTGTACACTTTACCCTGAGTGACAAATTTGTGTCTGAATAAACAGCTTTATAAATGCCAGGAATATTTGAAAATATTAAGAGAAGGTGTGGTAGGAAGACATGGAGGGTGAAGGGAGATGATTAGTGATAGAATGCAACAGTGAAAAAGAAAAAACTGAATTTGTGGACAGCCACCTGGAACGAAACCAGAGAAGTGTCACCTTTCCCCATAGGTTAAAATGGCCAATGAAATATTATGTGACCATGTATGGGACAAACTGTACTCCCCATTTCTGAAACCTGCTCTAAATGGTATATAAGGAAAGCCCCCTTTGTTCTTGGAGCTTCTGAGTAACTGCTAGCCTGCTTAATAAACTTGCTTTCTGAAGGCTTTGGGGCCTCATCTCTCTGTCTGAGTCATCCTACAACATTTTTTGGGATTTCCTACCAGGAAGGCCGCCTCTGCCAAGATCCACAGGACTGTGTTGATCCAAGGGGAAGTAGCATTTCTCCCAACAAACAGAGGTGGCATGTTTCAATCACACAAAGGAACCCAGAAAGGCTTGGGAACCAATTTGGGAGCCCTGCCCATCAGACTCGTAAAAACCTGAGTTTGAGTTTAAGCCTAACTTAGGAGGCAGAAGAGGAGCCTGATCAACTCCCACCAGAGACACCCAAGCAACCCCCTTTTCGGGTGAAACCCTGTATCTCAGGTTCAGGGAGCAGGTTGGAAGTACTGTGTTGTGTGAGACTGTATAAAAGTGCAAGCATGAGATGTGGCCCAGCTATAAAGCAAGTGTGGAGCCCCAATCTGCAGGTCTGTGGCAAATTCATATGGTTGAGAGTGAGCCCTAATAGAGCCTTGGGTTCAGGGTTTATAAGGACTCACTGCAGCTAAGAGATGCCTAAATCCCCATGAGGGGAGTGACTGGAGATTGACAAAATGAGTGGTGTTATTTGTTTTCCCCTGTGTACCAGACAGGAGGACCCCTTACCTCCTCTCCACAACACTCATCCCTTCTGTTGCTGTCTCTGTCTTGATGTCTGTCAATGGGAGGAATGGTAGGAGGTCAGAGTAAGAACAACCACCTTGGGTGCATGCTTAAGAACACTAAAAAGTGATTTAATGAATATTAGTGTCAAGATGACTCCTGATAAGCTTAAGTCCTTCTGTAAAATAGACTGGCCTGCTTTTGGTGTAGGATGACCCTCAGAAGGGTCATTAGATAAGGTTACTGTCAATAGAGTTTTTGAAGTTGTTGTAGGGGATCCTGGATACCCAGATCAATTTCCTTACATTGACTGCTGGCAGGGTGCAGTCCTCAATCTGCTCACATGGTGAAAGCCCCACCTAGAGGAAGCATGGAGGGTCATGTTAGTCAGGGTGGCAGCAGCTTCCAAGTGCAGGGAAAAATGCAAAAAGCCAGAGAAACCCATATTAGCAGGGGACTCCAAGGAGACCCTACCCCCTTATGTGCTACCATATCCACCTTTGCCACCATCTTTTACCCATTCACCTCCAACCTTGGAAGGGGGAGCAGCATCAGATGGGGAAGCTCCAGAACCAAATATGTCTACAAGGCTGGGCCCAGGAGTCTTTGAAACTGCAACAACCCTACCTTCCTCAGGCCTGATGAAGCTCATGCTCACTCTGAACCCAGCAGTCCTCACTCCACAGCTCCTTGTGAGATTGACCCCTAGATTAAACCAGGAACATTTGAACAGTCCCAATGTGTGCCTAGCCTCCCCACTGAGACCCACTGCCCTGCAAATGGCCCTGAGAGAGGCTCAGGGCCCAGTAAATGATGACCAGAGAGATCAGATGCAAGAAGGAAGGCAAAGATTTGTCTACCAGCCCTTTACCACCACAGGCCTCCTAAATTGGAAGCATCATACCCCTTCCTTCACAGAAAAGTCTCAGGTTCTGAAATTGACCTAATGCAGTCCATCATCCAAACTCATAAGCCTACCTGGACAGACTGCTGACAGCTTCTTCTAACTCTATTTAATACTGTGGTGCAATTATGTATAACCTTGCTGGCTCTAAAATAGCTAGAAGATCATTCCCCTCCAGACACTTTGAATGCCCAGGAAAATGCTTACAGCCAGTTCCCTAAGGAGGACCCCTGTTGGGACACTAATGATGATTGAGATTACCAATGGTTTGAACAGCCTCACCCTAAAAAGGAGCTAAGGTGGGACCAGTGTGCCTACTGTCATCAGTAAGGACCCTGGAAATATCAATGTCCCTAGTGGTCCAGGAAAACATAGAAGGCCCTCCAGACTGGAGACAGAAGCCAGCTCAGGGGAGAAGTGGCCCCTAAAAGGAAAACATCATCAGGCTGACCACTTTTGAAGCTTATGAGGAGGACTAAGACTGACAGGGCTCCATTCTGATGGGCCCCCAGGAACCTATGGTCTGAATGAAGATAGGGCCCCATCCCATTGATCTAGTAGTGAATACCCATGTGACCCATTCAGTTGTAACCCAAACTGTGGTCCCTCTCTTACAGAGACATGCAACCATTATGGGGGCCATGGGAGATCAGACTTGCTGCTCCCTCCTCATATCCAGAAAATGCAATCTAAGAATGCATGAAATAAGGCATGAGTTCCTCTACCTTCCTGATTGCCCTGTAGCTTTGATGAGCAGAGACTTGTTAAGCAAACTAAGGGCACAGATAAATTCTGACTGTGATGGCATGGCAGCTTTAAAGATGAGAGAGCTTGAGATTCTAACTCTCACAGTTGTACAGGAGGAGGAATGGTGACTCTGTTCCTCTAAGAAAGAGATTCCTGAGAAGTCTGATCTTCCCTATAAGATTCCAGGAGTATAGGTTGAGGACCACCCCCCTGGACAGGCTTGGAACATACCTCCAATGGTGGTAAATTAAATCCAGAAGCCATTCATGTTGTCAGAGGCAATACTAAATTCCTCACAAAGACCAAAGTGGAATCCAAAAGCATCTTAACTGACTCCTAATATATGGAATCTTTCAGCCTTGTCAGTCACCCTGGAACACTCCCTTGCTTCTTGTTGAAAGACCAGGGACTGAAGACTTTAGGCCAATTCAAGACCTCCATGCACTCAACTCAGCAACTGCTATTCTACACCTTTGGTCGCAAATCCTTACACATCTTTTGGACTTATGCTAGCTGAGGCAAAGTTGTTTACCTGTCTGGACCTCAAGGATGCATTTTTCTTCATCTGCCTGGCCCCATAGAGCCAACACATCTTTGCCTTCTAATGGGAAAGTTATTGTACTGGAGAAAAGGGACAATTGACTTAGACTCTGTTGCCACAAAGTTTTAAACACTCTCTCACTATCTTTGGAATTGCCTTTGCATTTGACCTCAAGTCTTTCTCAGCTAGCCAGCATGGCTGCATATTCCTCTAGTACTCTAGTTGGCTGGACCAACTCGGGAGGATTGCATGAAGGGAATTCGCCCCCTTCTTTCCCTTTTGTGGAAGGCAGGACATAAGGTTTCCTGAAAGAAAGCTCAGATTTTTGAGGACACTTTCAAATACCTTGGGTTTCAATTGTCACAAGTACAACATAGACTGGGCCTAAGAGTAAACAGGCCATCTGTTCAATTTCAGTCCCCCCAAGACCTGTCAGCAGATTAGAGAATTTCTAGGGGATGCAGGTTTCTGCTGGATCTGGATCCCCAATTACTCTCTCTATGCAAAATCCCTTTTTGAAGCCACAAAGTGGGGAAAGTGGAAACCCATGGATGGGGAGAAGAGCAAAAAAAGACCTTTAAAGAAATTAAGAGGACACTCACAAATGTTCCTGTTCTGGGTTTGACAGCTGTGATAAAACCCTTCTTCCTATATGTACATAAGAGACTGGAGACAGCTGTAGAAGTCTTGACTCAATTGCTAGGTTTCTGGCACCACCCGGTGATTTATTTATCAAAGAAATTTGATATAGCTTCCCGAGTCTGGCCACCCTGCCTGAGCACCCTGGCAGCCACTGCTGTCTTTATGGCTGAAGCAGACAAACTTACTTTGGGACAAGAACTCACAATCTGAGTTCCCCACTCTGTTTTGACTCTTATGGAATGTAAAGGAAATTACTAGTTGTTCAACTCTTCAATGGTCAGATATCAAAGCATATTATGGAAAAATGCACGTATCCGGTTACAGTCCGTTAAGACTCTAAACCCAGTCACTCTTTTGCCAGTTGATTCAGGCCCCCCAGAGCATGATTGTTTACAGGTTATGGATGAAGTGTTCTCCAGCTGGCTGGACTTGACTGATCAGCCTATCAGTCATCCGGACATTGAGTATTTCACAGATGGCAGTAGTTTTGTCTGGTATGGCACACGTCTTGCCGGATATGCAGTAGTGACTCTGGACACTGTCACTAAAGCATGTCTACTACTGGTCAGGACCTCTGCATAAAAAGCTGAGCTCATTGCTTTCACCAAGGCACTCCAGCTCACTACAAGAGTGTGGGTAAACATCTATATAGACTCTAAATGTTTCTTTACTGCTATTTATGTCCATAGAGCTCCATATAATGAAAGGAGCTCATTAATTCTTGAGGGAAAAATGTTAAGTATGGACATGAAATTCTGAAATTACTAAAAGCTGTATGGGCCCCTAAGTAGTGGTTATGCACTGCTGAGGGCACTAGAAGGGGGAAACAATACCTGTTCAGGGAAACTGAAAAGCTGATAAAGAAGCCAAGTAAGCAACCCTCACAAGAGTACAAACCTCAGCCTCACTGACAGATGCCTTGTTCCCATGCTTTTTATCTGAATGGGACCTATGGTACACACTACAAGAACAGGTTTGGTTTAACACTGAGGAGGGAAATTTTCTACCAAGAGGATGGTGGAAATTTGCAGACAATCATACTTCAATGCCAGAGTTGCTGGCTCCTACTTTTGTCAAGCAGTTCCATGAAGGAACTCACTCAGAGTGAGCAGCTCTTGCGGCCACCTTCACCCAGCATTTTTATGTCTCCATGCTCTCCAGCAGAAGTAAGACAGTACGTAAAAGGTATAGTCTGTGTGCCAAAAACAATCCCTGACAAAGCCCAAGAGTGCCACCCCAAGTACAAAGTATTGGAAGAAGTCTTTTTGAAAACCTGATTGTGGACTTTACTGAGATGCCTTGGGCCAGAGAATGAAAGTATTTGCTGGTGTTTGTCTGTACCTTCTCAGGATAGGTGGAAGGTTTCCCTTCTCAGATTGAGAAAGCCTGGGAAGTGTCCAGGTGCCTTTTAAAGGAAACCATTCCTTGGTTCAGAATACTTGTGTCTATTGGATCTAACAATGGGCTGGCCTTTGTGGCTGAGAGAGTACAGTTGGTGGCCAAAGGCTTAGAAATAACTTGGAAGCTGCACACGACCTACAAACCCCAGAGTTCAGGGAAAGTAGAATGTATGAGCAGGATTCTAAAATTGCAATTGGGAAAACTATGCCACGATATTCACCTACAATGGGATCAGTTACTGCCCATAGCCTTCCTCAGGATTAGGTCTAGCCCCACCAAGCAGATGGGTCTCTCCTCTTTTGAAATTCTCTCTTTGGGAACCCACCCCCTTTAGTCAAGAGCATGCAAGGGGATATTAAGGAAATACATGACCTCAACCTGAGACAGCAGATGCAGGCCTTTGGATTGACTCTCTCAAAAATCAATGATTGAGTAAGAGAGAGACTCCCCATTAGCCTGAAAACTCCCACAAACCCTTATAAACCAGGGGATGCTGTTTGAGTAAAAGAATGAAATACTCAACCACTGCAGCCTTATTGGATAGGCCCCTTTGTTGTTGTTTATCTGCCCTCACCACAGTTAAGATAGCAGAGCTCATTCCTTGGATCCACCACAGCTGAGTGAAGCCAGATTCCTTCAAGTAGGACCCTGATCCAGACTCACCATGCAATAGCACCCTCTGAAATACCCATGCCCTTCTCCAGCAGAATTCTTCTTCCCTGGAGGCAATAGGAGACCATAAATGACAACACATCATCCCTGTTCTAGTCACTTCAGAATCTGACTAGTCTATGCACAGCAGAAGCTTGAGAAGTCACCCATCTCACATTTGAGGATGAGTCCCTTCCATGTTTTCTTCTTGCTAATCTTGGTCAACATTCTACCTTTGTACCACCACCTGCCCAGGTCTTGGACTGTGACTCATGCATGCTCACTACCAAAGCACAGTGTTGTCACCAAAACTCTGGTTTTCCATACTTATTATTCTTGTTCAGGCACAGTTGTAGGGTCATATAACCACAAATATACCACCTACTCAATGTGCTCCCATCATGGTCAGTATATCTGTTTTAACCCCATATATAACCCTTGGGAGTAAAGGCTAGAGGTCTGATGCTTCACCAGCACTGGGGAGCTTGTTAGCTGGATACAGGTTTACAACCCCAAAAGGCCAATATCTATATACTTTGATGTGTGCACCATGATAGCTAAAAACACTGTCGGTTGACCTCAGCATATTGGAAACACCTGGGAAGACCTGGCCTGGGAGAAAGCTTATATGTCAAATGACAAGTGTATGTGCTGGGAAGATAGGTCTTTGCCATGTAATGATGCAAGCTGAAACTACTCCCCATACTGGAGTTGTGTTTCATGGGCTACCTCCCTTCCTTCAAAAAGGAGTAGAAACCTCAAACTGCTCCCTTGGCACCTTTAACCCTGTAAAATCTACTATATTTAAGCCCTGGGATTGGGAACAGGGACATAAGATTGGTATAATGATAAATGGAAAGGACCTTGATCCCAGAACTCTACTACACCTCACATTAGTAACTGTTACCCATGAGAGCTCATACCAGGTCTTTCACTCCTTTTATGAGGAGATGCAAAGTGAGTTTCCCATCTCAGTTAAAACCAAAAACTTTCTCCTCTCACTAGCTGAGTCCATATCCCAAACTCTTAATGTTACTTTGTGTTATGTTTGTGGAGGAACAAATACGGGATAACATTGGGTATAAGAAGCAAGAAAACTAAACCCACAGGAACCATTTAAGGAAATCACTCTCCCCAGCCACAGGGAGAGCATTTGGCTCCTAAAATCCTCTATTTTTGGGAATCACTATATCTCTCATCCAAAAGGCCAGTTTTTCAACCTGGTAGGGGACTTGATCTGCAGGACAAAAGTTTTACAATGATATTGCTGAGGAGACCCAGTGGTGGGGGGCTCTCAATTACATGGAGCCCCAGCCTCACCTGCTAGCTAACATTCCTAAGTTTGCAATAGCCTGGAATAATCTGACTGCAGGTGCCAATGGGGCTATATTGGATCTGTGGAAAATAAGCTTTCACAATACTTCCCAATAATTGATTCAGATCCAGTTTGCTGGGCACCATCCAGCCTTCTTTCTTCTTGTTTCCCTTCAGACAAGGTGAAAAAGTAGGAGTTTCCATATATGAAGAAAGAATAAACAGAAAAAAGTGAGATGCCAAACAAAAGGGAGACTGGAAGGACAACGAATGGCCTTCAGAGTGGATCATTCAATATTATGGTCCTGCTACATGGGCAGAGGATGACTTCGCAGCTGTTGCATCACAGTCTATATGCTCAACCACAACATTTGGCTTCAGGCTGTGGTTGAAATTATAATTAATGAAACAGCAAAATCTCTTTACATATTAACCACACAACAAACTAAAATACACAACACCATCTACCAAAATGGTTTGGCTTTGGACTATTTGCCAGCCTCAGAATTCAGGGAATGTGGAAAGTTCAATCTGAGTAACTTCTGTTTACATATTGATGATAAGGGAATGGTAATTGAAGAGATTACTGACAAGATGAAAAAGCTTCCCCATGTCTCTGTATAGACCTGGAAGTGTTGGAGTCTTGACAACCTGTTTGGGGTCTGGTTTTTAACCCTAGGTGGGTTCAAGACCTTAAAAGGAGCAATGTTCCTTGTATTAGGAGCATGCCTGGGTCCAAGCATCAAAGGCTTCCTTCCTAACCTAAAGAACAGTTCATAGTGGAATCCTATAGGTCCATTCTTGGCACATGCAGGCCCCTTATACCTCCTGGTCCTCTGGCTGAGCTGGTTCTTCAGCTCCTCCCAGGTCATGGGGGCTTCCAAATTCCTAAGATGCTGTGGGGCTGATTTATATTATGAGACTGCTAAAAATACCTGCTATGTGTTGGAACTCCTAACTGCCATTAGGGAGATGGGACTTCAAGATCTAGTCTTTAGCTACTGACAGCAGGAAAAGAAGGGCCCTGGCAGGAGTCAGGGATCCAAACCCCAGGGCATGTTCAAAGGTCCATGGTAGTAAGAGTGGGAGCAGAGTCACATTTGGAGTTTGATGGAGTCTAGGGGAGAAGAAATGAAATGCACAAGAAGGTTAAGGAGGCATGGACCAAAGCACAGGACAGCTCCAATAACAGCAATGGGTCCAGGAGAGGAAAAAAACATGAAAACCAGCCACCAAGCCCATTATTGGGTTTCCACCCATTTGAAGTTTGTACAGGGACATGGGCAATTGTTTTGATGTTAGTGGCAATATTTGTTACTGCTTGTCCACTGTCATCAATTCGAAGGCAACAGTCCGAATGGTTGAATTTGCCACATAGGCCCCCTTCCTCAGCTCGAAGATAGTCTAAGGCCAGGAGGTTTTGATATATAATGGCATGCATTTGGATCTGTTGTCTAGTCAGTAATTCTAAGGCAGAAACCATCTAGTTGGTGATACTTTCTGCCACTGTTTGTAACCTAATGATTTGATTGACCATGTGATGGGAGTCTGGTAACCCCAACTCCCATCTTCTGCCCAGAGATCCTTGGGACAAACTAGTAGTTGGTGAAATAAGTAATTTTGGCTAGATAGTTAATGGTGGGGGTCTATGGGTGGTGGTGAAGGAGCTGTCCCATTAGAATAGGGAGAAAAAGAAGTATAAATCTCATAAGGCAGATTATGGGTGGGAAAGAGCACAGAAAGAGGAAGCTGAAATCAGAGTCCCATTGTGTAGGTAGGTCCACTCTTGGGGAGAAGTCAGCCACAGGCCTATGCTTAGAACTACAGTTGAGTGAAGTAGAGTGTGATGAAAAGGTAGGAGAGGAGATCTGACATAAGTTACTTTCCTAATGGAGTCTTCTTAAAGAGAAATTTAAGATCTGAGATGGGTTCACATGAGAACTGAGTCTCCTCAGGAACAGCCTTAATGGTGGCCATATTGGTAGGGGAAATCCAGCACACAGTGAGGTGTGAGGTGATCTTTTAGGTGAACTGAAACAGGAGGAGCTGTCCTTGCCCTCCCAATGGTGGAGTTATCCATCGAGACTGATGGATCTGCTGCTTGTTAATCAATTAGGGGCAGAAATACTCTGGGGGAAGGGGCAGTAGTATTTGGACTTTAAGTTTGGACAGGCAGTCCTTTCCTAATAAAGAGATAGGAGTATAGGAAACTAGTAGAAATGAGTGGCAGAACTGGAGATTCCCCAAAACCATGCCAAAGGCTGGCTAAAATATTGTTCTAGGAGCTTCCCCAATATCCCCTGAACACTGACTTTGTTGTTAGACCTGGGACCTGGAGAGAAAAGAATGACAGAGAAGTGGGCTTCCCTATCCAAGGGGAAGATAACTTTGTGCTTCTCAACTATCAGGAGTACCCAGGGATCCTCAGTCTGGATGTCAAGAACTGGAGCCTGGACAAGAGACCCCAGGACCCATCATTGAAGGGAGCCATCTGGCCTATTTGAGTGGAGATGGAGACAGTGTGAATTCCAGTCACAGAGAGGGCAGGGTCCCAGAAGGAGCCAGGACTATCTCTCAGGCTGCTCCCCTCATAGACACTCCCTTATGAAGTGTTCTTTTTGTCCAAAATGGTAACATGTCCTGACATTTGGTCCCTGTCAAGAGGGGAATTCTGTAAGAGCTGCCAATAGGTCATGGTGCCCTCTGTCTTTTTCTCTCTTCTAATAAGATCCCAATTATAGTATACAGAATCAGACATCTGTATCAGCTGATCTAACATTTTATCTCCCTTGGCCACCAGCTTTTGAAGTTTCCTGCAAATGTCTGGGGCCAATTGGATAAGGAATTTATCTCTTAAGAGGAATTCCTCAACCTGTGACTAAGGATCCACTGTGGTGTTTTTTGTTGGCCTCTTTTAAGAAGATCATGGGGGATTCATTGTGTCCTTGTTAGACAGCAGTAACCTGGGAGTAATTAAGGGGTTCAACTCTAGCCCTCCTTAAACCTTCAATGGTGAAGTGAATGAAATGGTGTCTTGGCCTCACTTTGGGGGTCCCATCTGGGATCCATCCTGGGAACTGCTTGGGACCCAGTCAGGATTCTGGGATCCTTGGCTTCCCCTTCTAGGGGTGTGGTCTTAACAGAGGACTTTTGCAGGTGATAATCATTGCCCTCCTGGGTGGCCTGATCAAGGACTCTTTGCCTCTCCAGGGAAGTAAGGTTTGATCTAGGAGCAGCATGACATCTTTCCAAGTCAGTTCAAAACCTTGGATAACAGTAATAATGGCTTGAATTTTTTGGTCTGGGTCATCAGTAAAGCTACCTAAGTCCCATTTAATTTCCTTAAGGTCACTTAATCTGAAGGGGACATGGATTCCTTCAGGGTGGCTGCCCTTCCCCCTAGGAACTGGTTGGAGGAGGTAGCAGCTAATGGCCTCTGAGTAAGAGGCAAGGGAGCAGTGGAGGTTGGGCAGCCACTCTCCTCACTCCCCTTGGGTAGAGTGGAGGAAGTGTCTCCCTTAGGGGAAGTTGGGTGTGTCTTATAGGTATCCTCTTCTTTAGGTATGTTTTTACAAACCATAGTTAGGGTTTGAGTACCTCCCTTACAGTTTCTCCCATTGGGGATGTTCTTTAAGGAAAAAGAACAGCTGCATGTAGGGGATTTCTGTCCGTTTGTCCTCCATCTTGCAAAACAAGTCTAACTTGAGAATAGCATTGTAGTTAAAAGTCTTACCCACAGGCCATTTTTACTGATCCCAAGGGGATGTTGGATCCAGGCCTGAGTGCAAAATAAAATCAAAGCCATTTTTTAAAGGTTGTCAGGATCCATGTCCTTCCAGCATTTTAGCATGCAGGCAAGGGGAGACCCCTGCAGAATTCGAGAGGTGGAAGTTCCCATCTGGAAAAAGAACATGTGGTCTACAATGGAGGGGGCATTCTTATTTATTGGCATCCTGATAAGGAAATCCCTCCCTAGGGAGAACATCTTCTTCCCTCCATTTTGTCCCTTCTGCAGTCTGACTAAGACAGGGAAATGCTGAAAGAGCCTTCTGGATTGAGGTTACCCCACTTGGCCCTGACCACATGTGACTCTGCCAGCCTTAAAGCCTAAGTACTTATAATATAGCCAGTTAGTGAAGGCATCCAGTTCAAAGAAAATTCCATGGAGGAAGGGTTCAATGAGAGACATAAGGACACAGAAAGCCAGAGGGTGTTGAGAGAGCCTGGCATCTGTCACGTTTTATGGAGAAGACTGTGAGGAAAGGGTGTGTTTTTGGAAATATGATCTCCAGTGCACTCAGGGAGCAGCCATGGAAGAAAACCCAAGTGGCATGTGCCATAACAACAGTGCAAATACATTCCCTTGGGTAATCCTGAAGGGTAAACATGGGGCAGCAGGGGTGTAAGGGAGGATGGTGCTCAGTGAGTTGACATAAAAAAACCCCAAATTCGCACTCAGTCAGGGAGGACATACGTCATCCAAGGAAAAATGGGGGAAAAAAAAGCAGGGAACCTCCCGAGTGCAAAGTCCATTTATAATCTCCCTACAAAATGAAGGCATGATTTCCTTGCATATGTCCTTGAAGAAGGTCACCCAGTGTTGCCAGGGACAAAAGGGGCATTGGGTCATAGTGCAGAAATGAGAGAGGGAAAAAAAGCCTGGCATCAAGAGGGATTCAGACTCACCTACATGGCAGTACGACAATCCCATATGAACCCTGGACAGGCTGAGAGTGTTTTACTCCAAGGAGGTATGCATAGGACTTTGCCAGAAGCCTTAGTGAGTTCTAAAAATTCCCCTTCTGCTTTCAGGAGAAACTTTCCTACTGACAGAATAAGGCAACCAGAGTTCTGCTTTTGTCAAGTCCATAGCAGGGGGTCTCTCCCAGTAGAAAGTATCAGACTCTTCCCAGGCAGACTATCTCAGGTTAGGCACAGCCAATACTGACCTTACACCCTGGTGAGAAGAGGGTCCATTTGTGGGTTGCCAAGATGTCACAGGCACAAGATGTCATGGGGGAATCCATGAACAAGCTACTGCTCTCAGAACACTGTCAAGAATAAGAGGCTGGAGCACCAAAGTTACTGTCAGGAAAGAAACTTTATTGATAGAAAATGGCTGAGCAGAGAGACACACAGTGGGGTCTGGAACCTGGGTGGCCCCTGAGCATGAGAGAGCTGAGTTTTTATACATGTAAAGTTTCCACCCTAACCTAAAAGAACAGTTCATAGTGGAACCCTATAGGTCCATTCTGGTGTGTGAGGGACTCCTCTACCTCTTGGTACTCTGGCTGATCTGATTCCTCTGCTTCTCCCAGGTCGTGGGGGCTTCCAAATTCCTAAGATGTCATGGGGCTCAATTATGTTATGGAACTGCTACAATAATAAGCATCAATAATTCACCAGTTAAGATTCAACTAGATTGGAGAATAGGTTTGTTACTGAAATGAATTAAAAGACCAAACATGACTCAAGAGAATGCCTAGTATATAGGCAAAAAACATGTGAGTAACTATCTCAACTACTTTTAGAATTAAGTAAATGTCTCCTTCACTTGAGGATGATATTTTCACTGAAATTCAATCTTTACTAGCCTGCATTAATTGCCTGGCCTGATAAGCAGTTGACAATTGTAAAGTACAGGTCAAACATACCATTTAATATATTTTTCAAGCCATTTCTATAGATATCTTGCAAGTTAAGTGAAAGTATCAAATAAGAAATTGAGATACATTTTTTCCCTAATTAGAACAGTTTTTATTGCCATTTTGAGTATTGTAATTTCATCTGTGCTTTTGACTAACTACTGCCTGATGGCTCTCTTAGAGAATAAAGGTCAAGGCTAACTTTGTATTAGCAGTTTGCTTTTGTCTCATCACAGCAGGATCCATTGCTCTCTGGCATATTTAAAGAAAAGAAGAAATGTGTGGCTTTTATAAAGATGATTGAGAAACTTAAACTGTACAATGCCTGGGTAGGAGGTTAATTAAGAATGAAAAAGGCTTACCATCTCTCTGAAAGTAGACCTCTCTGGGAGGTCATTTTCACAGAGATGCAGATGTATGTGTTGCTGAAGTGCTTTTTAAAAAGAATATTCTTTTAGAAAATGGTGAACCAGTTGATCATCATAAGAATCAGAAATACAAAGGATTTATTACTGAATAAGATACAATTTTAAAGGCACATTCAAAATCTATTGTTTTCTGTCTCTTGAAATCATGTAATTTAGATGTACATTACTGCAGATATAGTGAAATAAACAGAAAATCACACATTTTTGTATTAAATTGTCATATATTAAGTAAATACATATTAAATTATTTTGTAATTGATTATTTCAGTAATTTTTTCTCCATTTACATCAGATGGAAAAAGTAATACATTTTCTATTTGTGCTTAATTAATGTTCAGCATAAAAAGGAAAATATGGATTATTCATCATGTAGAATCAATTAACTTTTTCCCATTCACATCGTAAAACATAGGGAAACATTATGGTCACTATAAAATAAAGTTTACTTCTTTGTTAAGTACAAGTATAGATGCTGTCTTATAAGTATAGTTTTCTATGGTGGTTAATGTAATGTTTTATACATAAGTGTTGGCAATAATGGCGCAGATAGGTTTTTGTTCTTACTGCACCCTTAAGCTTCTGTTTTCCAGGGTCATGGTCCTGCCTCAAGTGTAGCTTGAATTCTCCTTCTGCCCCAACCTCCAATCAGCATGAACCATAAGTTCCTAACCAATCAGATCATGCTGAGTCCTACTGAGGGGTATTTAAGCCCTTACCCATCTCTCTCTCTCTCTCTCTCTCTCTCTCTCTCTCTCTCTCTTGGCTCTCTCCCTCTCCCACCCAGCAATAAAAAATCTCTTGGCCAGATCACTCCTCTCCACGTGGTCACTTTTGGGGCCTACATTTCCAACATTTTGGTGCATGGCTCGAATGGGGGCTCCCCAATAATCCTGGTGGGACCCCCATTCCAACTCACCCCATGACCACCATGAGGACATGACTGGCCAGGACTCATCCTCCTGATCACCCTGCTTGAACCCAACACCAGACATTCTTTGGTGAATCCACATACCCTTCTCAGGCTCCCTTTTGTGGTCTCTCCCTTCGGTGTCTCCGGGGTTTTCAAAAACTTCCCCTGTTTGGCTATCTCTGGGTGGCTCAGGCTGTAGAGGGATTCCCTTCCTTGTTGGGCTTGGATCCATTTTGTCATGGGTCTCAGAGACCTGTCATCAAAAAGCCTGAGCCCAGGTGACCCATAGCCCTCAGCCCATCAGCGGCCTTGCAAACCACCTGAACTCAGTGACGATTGATTCTTGTGTGTTTTGTGTTTTCTTAGATATTTGTGCTGCGTGGGGACACTCTGCAGTACATAATATCCTCCTCTCCCATTCCGGGACTGGGTCCCTCATAAGGGGTGCCTCTATGTCTTCTCTGCCATCTGACTCTCCATTGAGATGCCTCCTCAATAATTTAGACACCTTGGGTTTGACCCCAGACATAAAATCAAAAAAAAAAACATTTAATCCGCTTTTGCACTCAAATCTGGCCCACTTATCCTTTACACAACCAAAATCACTGGCCCCTTTTTGGGTCTTTAGATCCCAACCTTTTATGGGACATATAACTACTGTGAGCGACTGGGACAATGAGGAGAGATTTCATTATGTCCAAGCTTTTCCATACCTCTGTCTAAATCCGGCTCTCTGAATTCAAACCCTCCCTTTGTACTTTCTGTTCCCTTGTGCAGATTCTATCAGCTGTAAACCAGTTTCTAAATCAGCCAATTCCTCTCCCAAACCTCCTCCTTCCCCACGTAAACAGACTTCTTGCATTGCTTACCATACCTATCTCCTCCTATCTTCCTGAAAAACTTTCCCCATCATGGAGTTAAGCAAGCCACTCCTTGCCAATTCTGGCCTCAAGGTTGTTCCAGCTCTGGGAGAGCTCATGCTCTCTTTCTCTGGGCTAAGACCAGGCCTTGGATTTATTTGGTGACCAGAGAGTGGAGGTTTTGTTTCCTGAAAGCCTGCCAATAACAATCAATGGGAGCAACCTACAGGCACAGGTGATGGCTAATGCCATAAACGTGTGTCATGCCTCCAGACTCTGCCTTCCCCTCCCTTACCTAAGATGTCAGCACACCTTTTCTGCCTCCTCCATGGTCTCACCATATGTCCTCTGTCTCTGTCTGCCTTCCCCTCCCTGGGCTTACTGGGACCCTGCCTCCTATGAAAAACCTGTAGCATGGTACCTTATGACTTAAGCTATTCCCACTAGTTTGCCAGGCCTCTCAGTCTAAAGTAACTTTAAGTCAGCTGATTTACAAAAGCACTTACAAAAAAACTGCAGCTGCCACGCTCACGCTATAACTCCACCCCCACAAGGGGAGGAGGGAAACCAAACAGGCACACCTGTGCACAGGATGCCGGCTTCTGGACACAGCAAAAGCACCTGCCATAGCTAAGAAAATCCATAGAGTGGACCCAGCAAATCCTGGGCCGCCAGCAACATGTGGCAATGGCTGTGACCTGCCGCCACTTCCCCTAGAATGAATGAGTGCAGAGAACACAGGAAGGGGGGAGGGGTGACAGCCCACAGGATCAGGCCTAGGTAGTCAGGGTCATCTGTCCCAGGTGTGTGTGGAGGGAGTGACACCTTGCACAAGTCCTGCTCCTAGCCCCATCTCACATCTCAGGGCATCAGACCCAACCCTTGTAAGCCAATTGTTAGCTAGAGGTTATAGTTTGGGAAATAACAAAATAGACATTACTGTGGTCTCTAAACTTCACATTTAGAATTTTCTATACCTTTGGCTTCAACATAATTTTTTCTCTCCAAATATTAACACTAGTTGTCCCATATGGCACTGTTATTGGCCTTAACTGCCCTCTGAATGCCCTTCTCTAACTTTACAAATGATTTCTTTGTTAAAAAGATAGCCTTTATTAAAGAGGCTGCCTGCTTTTAGCTAAAAGACAGGATCCTAACATTTTGTTCTTTCTAGATAGGATCTGCATCTTCCAGTATTCTGGCTGGTAGATGTTGGAAGTTTTGTACTGAGGCCTGGCCTCAGTACACCTTGGGTGACCAAGAGAAGTGGCCTTCACAGGGTTCCTTAAATTACAATACCATACTCCAATTAGACTTTTTCTATGAAAGTAAAAAAGTAAACTGAGGTCCCCTATACAAATTTCTACCCTCTAAGCTACTCCAACACTGAGAACCTCTTAATGAGTGCTTCCCTCTTCAACAGGCAATGGTAGGAAGAGGGCAAGTTGTATGTTCCCTTCCAGTTATCAGATCTAAGGGAAATTTAAAAACATCTAAACAGCTGTACTGATGCCCAGACCAATATAATCAAGCCTTTATCTCTGTGATCCAAGTCTTTCAACTTACATGAAAGGGTATTATGTCTCTATTAGACCAGATCCTTATCTCATTAGAAAAGCATTGGGTTCTGGCCCAGGCCACTCAGGTTGGAAATGATTATATGGCTCAAGCAGTAGAGTGCCACTTTACAAGCATAAAGTCCTGAGTTCAAGCCCAGTGCAGCCAAAGTAAAAAAAATAATAATAATAATATTTGGGGCTGAGGAAGTAGCTCAATGGGAGAATGTCTGCCCAGCATGTGCAAAGCCCTGGGTTCAATTCCCCAGCATTACTAAAAAAAAAATAAAAAATGGTAAAGAAGATAAGTGGCATTAATGTCACTTCAGCCATCTCATAGTGGAAAAACGTAGTTTAACTTAGACCAGATCCCTCATTCTTCAAGTGAGGAAACTGAGGCCCAGAACAGTTCAGAGACCTGCTCTCCAGAGTGTCAGGTGTCAATGTAAAATAACAACTTTACTTTACAACAACACCCTATCAGAAAGCATACCACAGAGGACTCAGAGTCACAGGTGAGAGAGGTTCTCCTCAAAGATAAATTTCTAACAGTCAGCCCCAGATATTCGTAAAAAACTCAGACTGTGGCTGAAGGGAAAACTCATTGAACCAAGTAACACAGCTAGCCATGTCTGTATTTATGGCCATGTCTGTATTTATGGCTATGTCTGTATGTCCAGGACCTTACTAACAGGAGAGAAAAAGATAAGAGACACCATGACTTCATTGCTGCTCTCAGAGAAGGCCCCACCTGACTGGGGCCTGTATCCTGGACTTGCTAACGTGGTGGGCAGAGGGGCACTTCTGCAGAGAATGCTTAAGGGGGGACAGCCTGGGAGACAGCCCCGCCCCCAACCGGGACCCTGCACTCTACAAGGGTAACCACTGGAGGTCTAAGTGCCCCTAATTCCAGATGGAAGATGAGGTGACACCTTCTAGGTATTGATGGGTCCAAGCCTCCTGTCCACACTCCACTTCTTGGCATCAATGTTGAGGAGCCATAATGGCAGGGAAACAAAAGGTCATTTTCCTCCTAGACAGAGGATCCCGTTTCTCTGTTTTACCTTTTTCTCCTTGTCCCTGGTCCAATGACAAAAGTTATCATTTGGGGCAAATCTGGCTAGCCCCTAAGAGCACTAGTTTTCCTGGCCTCTGGCCTGCTCTTGGGGAGACCTCCTCTTCTGTCATTCTTTCCTCATAGTACCTAAAACTCCAGTGTCCCTGATGGGACAGGATTTACTATCTCAATTAAAGGCTCAAATTCTCCTCCCCTCAGGCAGCTATCTCTGCTGCCCCCTCCTTCAGGAACAAATAGACTTCACAGTGTGGACTGATGAGATGAGTGTAGGGTGAATGAAACTCAAAAATCCCTCACAGTTTTCACATCTAAAACAATATCCCCTCAAGCCTGAGAAATGATGAAGCCTTATGCCTATTCCTTAAAACAACAAGGGCTACTAATTAGTTGCTCCAGCCCCTATAATAAATTTAAAATTCTTATAAAAGTTAATTTTAAAATACAAGTTACAAAGTAAACAACTGGAAAGGATATAGATAGGTAATCAATGTATTTTTTGAGAAGTTAAAGGAAAAAGGAATGGTTTTTTGGATGAGAAGGGATTTTGTAAAGAAGGATTTGTCCTGAAGATTGTTTCAAATAGGAAGGATAAGGACAAACCATCAAAGGGTTTAGTATGTTGTATGACGGTCTGAGTAAGTTTGAAAAGTGTTTAATAAAAACTTCGGTGTGTGATAAAGTTAAAGTTAAATATAATCTAAGAGTTGCCTAACAGATTTTTAGGGTCATGTCAAACTAAAATCAAATCCTCCATGTCTATGAAATAGCAAGGTTATCTTAATGTTGTTCTGCTCTGAGTAACATCTACAAAAAAGCATTACAGAGAAAGATTTTATCAAAGAAATTATTCATGTTTTCTGTTGATCTTGTCAAGCTTTAAGTACTACTAAATCAGAGTTCATTTACATATTTGCTTATATGTCTTAAATGACCACCTTGTAACAGTGTTACATTATACTTTATCTAAATATGGTACAAACATTTAAAAAGTTAAATGTCAATTTATATAAAATAATGAGCTAAAGCTCTCTTATCCAAGAGTGTTACATTTAAAACCTGACAGTCCCTGCCTCCCACAGGTCACCTACGTAGGTGTGGCCTTAAAGGGACAGACTCACTCCTTGAGTCATAAATGCCTGAACCCAATCTTCTGTTTCCCAACCCCCATACCATAAGACAGCTTACAGCTTTCCTGGCAGTTACAGGATTTTGCAGAATTTAGATCCCTAGGTATGTAGTCCCTGAACAGACACCTTTTTATGCTTCTCCTAATATTCCTATTTGGGTCTTAGACAATGTATGGCCACCCATTTCTCTCTCTGTAGTTGGAGGACTCTTGAAATTGTCTAGGGAACAACATTTCACAATGGTTCTCCTGGCCAATGCCCATCCCAATGCCTATGGTCTCGCTCTCCTATTCTTAAGCTTCCTCCCTTGTATCATACTGCATGTCTGCTCTTGCTAATCAAAAATTTAACCAGTTGTACCTCCAGGGATACCAACCCCTCCAAAACATGAGGATAGCTGGCTGATACCCACCATGCGGAGGTCAGAGGATTGGCTCGAGACTCTTTATGACCTATGGCTACAAGGGACCTTCATCAACTTCAGGGAAGAGGAAATATTTATTTTTGGAGCCTGGGTGTACACCATCATGAGGCTCACAACCCCAACACTGTTTGCCAACTAACCCTCCCTTCCCCTATGCCACCCCTTGCCAGCTTGAAGAAGCCAGAGTGAACACAATGCCCCCCTCCTTAACAGACAAAAAAGGGAGGAATGTTGGCAATAATGGTGCCAATAAGTTTCAGTTCTTACTGCACCCTTAAGCTTCTGTTTTCTAGGGTTACAGTCCTGCCTCAAGTCTAGCTTGAATTCTCCTTCTGCCCCAACCTCCAATCAGCATGAACCATAAGATCCTAACCAATCAGATCATGCTGAGTCTTACTGAGGTGTATTTAAGCCCCTGTCTCTCTCTCTCTCTCTCTCTCTCTCTCTCTCTCTCTCTTTTTCTCTAGGCTCTCTCCCTCTCCCACATGGCAGTAAAGAATCTCTTGGCCAGATCACTCCTCTCCACGTGGTCACTATTGGGACCTACATTTCTAACAATAAGTATGGGAGCAGAACAGATAGATGAGGAGACAGGGAAATAATATTATTTTAATAAACATTTAAAGGGCCAGGCTTTAACAGTAGAACAAGGAAGTAAAGGAAGGAGATCAGAGCAGCTAGCCCCCTCCCATCTCCTTTTAGATGCTAAGTTACAGGAACAGGGGGAAAGAGAAGCTGCTTCTTTTTTCCTCTTTGAGATGTTAACAATCTGAAAGTATCCTTTAATGGGTAGAGAGTAATCAAAGGAAAGTTCCAAAGCACATATGTTGTCTCTGTGATTTGAGCAGGCCAGGATGACTCCTCTCTGTCTTAACAGCCATCTCATTTACCCACACCCATTATCTTTGACCATGTGTATTCTCCCAGCTCTCCAGTATAAGAGTAGGAGATGAGGGCCACCATTTTGAGTCTTTGCTCCTGTTTCCTGCATGGGGAACAGGAAATGTTTCTCTCTCTTTTTCTTCTACCCACCAACCATGTTTATATATTTTATCCTATTAGACTAAATTAAGTCCATGTTAAGATTTCCACCTTATGAAACTCCTTGTTATGAGACACCTTGAAATGCTTTTCAATGTTTGGGAATCTCAAAGATCTGTGATCTTGCATTGAGACTGGGAAGTTGTGGGAGCCCTCTCATCAGTCCTCCTGTGACTAGTATAAGTTTTCAGAAGCATATAGGTACATAGAAGTACAGAGTCTTATGTTCTTCTTAAGAGAAAATGAAGAGAAATATAAATATGCACAAGTAATATTTTCTACATTATACTAGCTTA
Organism: Castor canadensis; assembly: GCF_047511655.1. Taxonomy (NCBI): domain Eukaryota; kingdom Metazoa; phylum Chordata; class Mammalia; order Rodentia; family Castoridae; genus Castor; species Castor canadensis. The sequence continues at coordinate 22,694,306 of NC_133390.1, read as the reverse complement.
AAATCTAGATGAAAATGGGTGATACTTTCAAAATTGAATTTGTTTATGCCAAGCTTCCCAAACATGCCATCAAAATAGCGGATGGATATAGCAAAGTCAAATGTATTCCTGTCTCAGTACAGAGTGAATTTAGCATCAGGTGGGATGCATAAATGACAATATGTTTTAAAATTTGGGGGAATTTCATTTAATATGGGTTTTCTGTAAGGACAAATCCAAATTAAAATAAGAAAAAATTCTCTATGTTGAAAACAAGGAAAGATATTTCTTTCAACTTCCTTTTGTTTGTCCATTTAAACTAGAAAATGTAATTTCTCATCTTTATAATACATACAATGTGTTTTAAAGAATAGATTTACATTTTTTTCAACTTTAAGACCTAAGTTTCAAGGACTGGGAACCATCTCTTTTAAATGTAAACATCAAGAGACAAAATACTCCATCCCCCAGCTTTGATGGGAGATTAGGAGACTTATTTGGGTGAATCCTTTATTCCAAGTTGCTAAATTACCTCCTGTCCAAAACTAATCGGACAATATTAAATATTCTTGTTGATTTCAACTGTCATATTATAAATTTGTTTGCCATGTGGACTAACAATGAAGGTTCCCCAGTTATCTGACAAAGTTAAGAAGAACTATAAAGGTAGCCAAAGCCCCACCAGGTTTTCTTGGATTTTCCCACCCTTTGCCTGGCATTTCAAATTCTAACAATAAGCCCCACCTAACTGATTAAGATAAAAAATGTTAAATAATCTTTCTTTAAATATACAGAACTAATAGTACCTGGTTACTTTCAGATAGCATGAGAATATGTCATGTCCCTCCTTATTCTTTAATTCTATGCATCAATTAACACAAAGCATGAAAAATAGTGTGATGCTTAGCTTACAGAAAAGTAATACATTTGGTTTGTCTGAGCAATTATAGAAATTAGATCCAGAAGGTTGAGGTTGTTTTCATTGTTCCCAATAATGGGGGTAAAAAAACAGAGAGAGAAACACTATGAATAACAAAGATCCTTCCCAGAATATAGTTTTCCTATCCAATTGGGAGACAAAAAGTAGGATACAGGTGGCTACACCATCATGGCACTGATGATATAGGGGTTTCTTTGTCTTGACATGCCATAGGACTGGGAGGATCCCTGCACTTCTGAACTTCTGCAGCATTCATGCATACATATGGGAACCAATCAAAGGACACTTCTTCCCATGGGTGGGGGATCCAATCAGGGACAGAGGTTGACTGAAGCCCAGGAAAACTGAAATGGAAGGTATACCCATGCTCCCTAGGGGAGGGGAAGGGGAGAAATGCTCAAACTCCTGAGATATCATATGCCAGGTCTGGCCACTGGCCATTGAATGCCAAATAAAGAGGCACAGTGAAGGCAGAGAAAGGAGATTTATTACATGGCTCTGCACATGCTGTGGGAAGAGGCAGAGTAAGCATTCAGCTCATCCTTAGCCATCTTTGGGGTACAGACATGAGCTATAGGTTTAAATAGACAAAAGAACTGGGGATAGGGGACAAAGGGATGTATAGTTAAACAGTCCCAATCACAGGAGTAGTTGTGACTGGCAGAGAAGTTTGGTCAGGCAGGTGATATGGTCCAGTTTTAGAAAGTTATTGCCTGGAGGATGTTGCAGGAATCCCAAACACAGATATGGGACACTGAGGCAATTCAGTAGGAACCAATATTTTATTGTACCAGTGCAGATTCATGTCCAAAGGTTTATATGCACTTGCAAGCAGATTACAGAAGCAAAAGGCAAGGTTTAACCTATTTATAGTTGCATGGAACTCTGTTGGCTACTTCATTCCAGTGCTTTGTGACCTTCCTCTCATTTAGATTCTTTAAGTTTTATTTCCCTGCTGTACCATCCCCTCCCCCCCAATACATTATCAGGATAAAGACTTGCTTGCTTTTTTTCTGACCTTCCTTCCTGCCACATTATTCCCTCCCTTTTGATGCTCAGACCCACATAGAGTCAAAAAGCATTATCCTGATGAGTGGACATTTTTCTTTCTATAGTGGCCTCCATAATGATCCTGATAGACCACAATACCAGTGGAACAAGACAGGGTAACATCAGACATGTCGTAGGACTAAACTCACTGTTCTTATCAGGGTTTTGAATCCTCCCAGGGCAGAGAATCATCTGCTGAACAGACTCTCTGGGTCTCATCCTTTCCACACCTGTATGGGTACATGTGCCATCTTTCTAATATTAGTGGCAATTTCCATTACTGCTTGACTATTGTGATCTGTGTGGAGGCAAGAGTCTGATCAGTTGAACTTGTCACATATTCCCCCTTTCTAAGCTAAAAGATAATCTATGGCCAGGCAATTTGGACATATAGTAGCTTGCATTTGGTACGTTGCTTGGCCAGCAGCTCTAGGGCAGAAGTAGTCTGTTTGGTATAATGTCCACAATTGCCTGTAACCTAATGATTCTGTTGAGCATATAGATAGGAGTCCGGTAACCCCAGCTCCCATCCTGTGCCCAGGTGGCTGGTCCACAGGTCTCAATAATCCTCTGGGGAGGCCATTCATCTTCTCCCCAATTCTGTTGCCCACCCCCACCTTGAGGTCCCTTCTCATTCTAGGCCCCAGAGTTTCAAAAAGGAAAACTCCCAGCTGTTCCCCTTGGTTATTGGGAAAGAGGAAGAACCTTGGCTGGATACTCATATAGCACAGCTTCCCTTCCAAGTCCTAGGAAGTTTAGTATAAGCTCTCTTCCCACATATCCAAAATAACCCATCCAGTGACCTCCACCACCCTGGGTCAGTATTGGTGAGGTTATTCCAATATTTGCCAAATTCAGGGATGCCTTGGAATAGGTTCACCTCAGTAGTAATGGTTGGAGAATCATGACATTGGCAATAGTTTTCCAATGGGGGGCAATGCCCAAAATAGCATTTAGGCCCATTGAGCCACCAGGTTACATTAGTCTATTCTAACAGAGTACCCTCTTACAAGGGGTTTCTCCCACCCACTTTCATATCCTGGCCTTATTCTTTTGATATATTCTTCCTCAATTACCTCTGATATGAGAAGCCATATCTGTCGTCAGTTACTCTGTTGCCTAGTTACATTGGTTCCACAATAAATGTTGGTATGCATTTAAACCAGTTCCTTTCCAAGACCATTGCTCACTCATGAGGGTGCCTCTGCACACCCAGCAGTTTGAGATATTTATTTCTTTGCTAATTCTTTCTGCCAGGTCTACAAAAAGATTTTTTCCTATTGTTGGGAGGTCTAATTCTCTTCCTAATTCACTTCTGATTTTATTGTACAGTGACTCAGCAGGCCCCAGTCTCGTTGAGTGTACCTTTGATACTTGATTTGCTGTCTCTCTAACAAGTTGTTCCTGAGCTAAGTCCTGGACTCCCCTACCATCAGAGTTTACCCAATATCCCAAATAAATCCAACAGATCCATTCTTCCCATTTTCCATGACAAATGTAGCCTGCATTGTTTCACTTACTCTGGGACTTCTGGTATTGCCTACCAGCAACATTACAAACCTGAGAAGTATACAAGCCAATGTAACAGCTGACATGTTAGCAAGTATATGATACAAATCATAGCTGTGCAGAGGTCCCAACAAAGGCTCTCTTATAACATTAAGTACATGGTGGAAGCTTTGCAAGGGCCATCCAAAAAGTAAGAGTCCAAGTGTGTAGAGGAAAACAGGGGCATGTCCCATGTTCAAGCTTCAGCTATGTGTAGACTAGTCAGCTTCCAGAGTGACTACAGCAGAGTTGTCATTCCATCATTCATGTCCCCTGCTGTCTCTTGGGAAGCAGACACCTGCCTGGGAAGGGTGTGGGAATTCTGGAAGGTGATCTTGCATGGTGAGGTTGGATTGGGGATGCATTCCCATTTGAGAGAGGCTGGCTTTACTCAGATGTGGTGGATCCAAGGAGCAATCTCTGCAACTTTAACTGCCGTAGAAGTAGACAAAATAACAACAACAACAAAAAAGGCCTCTGCAATGAGGTTTTAGAGATTGGATATTCCACTGGTTTATAAGGATGTGTAGGAATTATCAAGCTCACTGGAAGTTTCTCCTGGGCTCAGTCAACCCGATGGCTTGCATCTGCTGTCTAAGGGTAAGGTCACCTATTTCTCCAAGGTCCCGTCACAGGCCCTTGACTAAATGGGTTTGGCACCCCAAAATAATTTCAAAAGGAGAGAGTCCTGTCCTCTTGGTGGGGCTAGAACTGATCCTGAGTAAGGATATTGGCAGTAACTGATCCTATTGTAAGTGGGTCTCCTGACATAATCTTCCCAACTACAATTTTAATGTCTTGTTCATATGTTCTACTTTCCCTGAACTCTGGGGTCTATAGGCCTTGTGCAGTTTCCAAGTTACCCCTAGACCCCTAGCCACCAACTGAACCACCTCAGCCATGAAAGCTGGACCATTGCCTGATGCAATAGACACAGGTATTCCAAACCCACAGATGAGCTCCTTTAACAGGCATCTGGCCATTTCCTGGGTTTTCTCAGTTCAAGTACAGAAGGTATTCACCTATCTTGGGAAGGTGCAGACAAATGCCAGTAGAAATCTGCATCCTCTGACCTGTGGCATCTCAGTGAAATCTACAATCAAGATCTCAAAAGGAGTTCCTCAAACACTCTGCACCTGTGGTGGCACTTTTGGTCCCTGTTGGGGATTGTTTATGGCACACAGGCTACCTCTTTCACATATTGCCTTATTTATGTAGGAGACCTTGGGCACATAAAAATGCTGGGTCAAGGTGGTCTCAACAGCTGTCTGCCCCAAGTGAGTCTCTTCATGGAACTGCTTGACAAATACAGGTGACAGCAACTAGGGAGTGGTTGTGTTTCCATCGGAAAATTTTCACCACTCATCCAGCGGAAAATTTCCTCCTTCAGTTTTAAGCCAAGCCTGTTCTTGTAATGTGTACCATGGGTCCCATTCAGATAAAGGACATGGGAACAAGGCAGTCATCAGTGAGGTTGAAGTTTGTCCTCCTGTGAGAGCTGCTCATTTGACTTCCATATCGGTTTTCCTGAACAATTGTTATCTCCCCCTTTTTTTAATCTTTTATTCATATGTGCATTCAGTGTTTGGGTCATTTCTCCCCCTCTTCCTCCTGCCCCCTCCCTTTCCCCATACCCCCTTGTTTTCCTCCCCTACCCACTCACTTCCAGGCAGAAACTGTTTTGCCCTTATCTCTAATTTTGTTGAAGAGAGAGTATAAACAATAATAAGAAGGACCAAGGGTTTTTGCTAGTTGAGATAAGGATAACTATACAAGGAGATTCCTCATATTGCTTTCATGTACATATGTGTTACATTCTAAGTTGATTCTTCTCAAACTAACCTTTTCTCTAGTTCCTGGTACCCTTTTCCTATTGGCCTCTGTTGCTTTAAAGTTTCTGTATTAGTTCCTTTGCATTGAGGACATCAAATGTTATCATATTATTTTTAGGTTTCTTACCTATCTTCATATTCCATTTACAATAGCCTAAAAAAAAATCAAATACTTAGGAGTAAACTTAACAAAGGATTTGAATGACCTTTACAAGGAAAACTATAAACCTCTGGAGAAAAGATTGAGGAATACTATAGAAGGTGGAGAGATCTCCCATGCACATGGATTGGTGGAATCAACACAGTAAAAATGTCTATACTACCAAAAACAATCTACATGTTTAGTGCAATTCTCATCAAAATCCCAATGATTGAAAAATCTACCCTAAAATTTATTTGGAAACACAAGAGACTGTGAATAGCCAAGGCAATACTCAGTCAAAAGAACAATGCTTGTGGTGTCACAATACCTGACTTCAAACTATATTACAAAGCAATAGCAATAAAAACAGCATGGTACTGGCACAAAGACAGACATGAAGAGCAGTGGAACAGAATAGTGGACTCAGATATGAATCCACACAACTATACCCAACTTATTTTTGACAAAGGTGATAAAAATATACTATGCAGAAAAGACAGCCTATCTCTCCCTTTTGATATCCTTGGCAGTGCAAAACTGCTACCTGTTTAGGGGTGACACAGCATCTAGCAGTTCGAGGATTTCCTGCACATTCTTGATACTTTGTCTTCTCAAGTTAATGAGTCCCCTCTCTTTATATTAAGGCCCCAGGGACGTGAATGGTTTTGAAGGCATACTTGGAGCCAGTGTAAATTTTACCTGTAATCCTGCAGTGAGCTGGAGTGCCCACATAAGGGTGGCAAGTTCAGCCTTTTGTGCAGAAGTTCCAACCAGCAGAGGGTGGGACTCAATGCCTGAGTCCAGAGTCACCACCATATACCTGGCAAAGCACATGCAGTCCTGGACAAAGCTGATGCCATCTGCAAAATATTCAACATCTGGATGACCAATAGGCTTATCAATTAGATCTGACCAGCTGGAGAAAACATCATCCATAATCTCTAAGCAGTCATGCTCCAGGAGGCCTGAGTAAACCAGCAACATGATGGTAGGTTTAGAGTATTAATGACTTCCAGCTGGATGCACCAGTTCTCAGATAACATGCTTTGGTATCTGACCATTTAGGAGTTTGTTAGCCAATAATTTCCTTTATATTCCATAAGGGTCAAGACAGAGTGAGGAACTCAGACTGTGAGCTCTTGCCCCAAAGTTAGTTTGTCTGCTTCAGCCCCCAGGGCAGAAGTGGCTGCCAAGGCACTCAGGCAAGATGGACAGCCTCAGGAGATGGTATCAAGTTGTTTGGACAAGTAATCCACTGGGTGATGCCAGCAGTCTGGTAGATGAGTCAGGACCCTAGTAGGTGTCCCCTTTTACTCATGGACATATAGGAAAAAGGGCTTCATCACATCTGGCAAGCCTAGAGCAGGGGCATTTGTAAGTGCCATCTTGACTCATTTAAAGGGTTTCTCTTGTTCTTCCTCCCATACTAAGAGTTTCTTTTCTCCACCTTTGTGGCTTCATAGAGGGGTTTGGCCAAGAAGGAGTAATTAGGGATCCAGATTTAGGAGAAACATGCAGCTCCCCAAAACTCTCTGATTTGCTAGTGGGTCTTAGGGGCTGGAATGGAACAGACAGCCTATTTTTCTCAGGGCTGAGCCTGTATTTCTCCTAGAACAGGTGAAAGCCAACATATTTGACAGTGTTCTGGCAAATCTAGGCCTTTTGTTAGAGCCTTTGTATCCTGCCTTCCATAAAAAAAAAGAAGGAGGTGAGTCCCTTCCATATACTCCTCCCAAGTTGGTCCAGCTACCAGAAGGTCATCTACATACTAGAGGAATGTGCAGCCATGCTTGTCAGCTGAGAAGGCTTTGAGGTCAGATGGTAAGTCAATTCCAAAAATAGTGGGTGAATTTTTGAAACCTAGTAGCAATTGAGTCCACATTAATTGCCCTTTTTCTCCCAAAAAAAAAAAAAAATCTTGGGATTTTTCCCATTGGAAGGCAAAGATGAGTTGGCTCTCTGGGGCCAGGAGGATGTAGAAAAATGCATCCTTAATGTCCAGGCAGGGAAAGAATTTTGCCTCATCTGAAATAAGGCCCAAGAGCATGTAGGGGTTTGGGACCACAAGGTATAGAGTAACAGTTGTTGAGTTGACTGCACAGAGGTCCTGAATTGGCCTGAAGTCCTCAGTCCCTGACTCTTGGACAAGCAGAAATGGAGTGTTCCAGGGACACTGACAAGACTGAAGAATGCAATAGTTTAGGAGCCTGTCAAGATGTTTCTGGATTGCAATTTAGCCTTGTAAGGAATGCAGTATTGCTTCTGGCTAACAGGAATGGCTCATGGCTCTGGTTTGACACCACTGGAAGTATGCTTTGAGCAAATCTGGAGCATTGTCCTCAGCCCATACTCCTAGAATCTTATAGTAAGCTCAGGACTTTCAATAATCTCTTTCTTAGAAGCATGGATTCCCCATTCCTCTTCTTGTATAATCATGAGGGTTAGAGCCTTGGCTTCAAGACTCCTCAGCTTCAAGGCTGCCGTGCATCAGAGTTAAAAGTTATTTGTGTCTTTAGTCTGCAGTCTCTGCTAATCAAGACTTCAGGGCAATCAGGAAGATAGAGGAACTTATATTTCACTTCATGTTTTCCAAGATTACATTTTCTAGATGCTAGGAAGGGGCAGCAAGTCTGATCACCAATGGTTGCCTGTTTCTGTGACAGGGGGCCCATGAGTTGGGTTTCAACTGAGTGAGTCATGCCAGTGTCCACCAGGGACAATGGGACAGCCCCCTGTCTTCATTTGGGCCATAGACTCCTGGGGCCTGGTAGAATGGAGCCTGGTCCATTCTAGTCCTCTTCGTAATCCTCAAAAATTACCATCCCAACAATGGCTTCCTCCTAGGAGCTTCCCTTACCCTGAGCTGTCTGATACCTTCCTTCAACAACTCAGCCTCTACCTCTGGTCTGGAGGGTCCTCTGGGGGTCTCTGGGCCATTAGGGGCATTCATTTTTCCAGGGCTTTTCCTGACAATAGGCATATTGATTTCACCCTAGTTTCTCCATAGAGCGGGGATGTCCTGGTCACCATCTATGGTGATTGCCTCTTCCTCTGCCTGGATTAGCTCACTGGGGCCTACCTGACTGTTCAGCAAGGGTTGCAGCAAGGAGGTCCACTTTCCTTTTCATCTTCCTGTGAGCCTCCCATTTAGCCTCCTGATCTCAATTGACAAAAACTTTTCTGGCCACCTCCAGAAGTTGGCTGGCATTCATACCAACAAATCCCTCAAATTTCTGTAGTTTTCACCTTATGTCCTGTTGGGCCTAGCCAACAAAAGTGGCGTTAATCATCTGCTGGCTTTCAATGGCTTCCAGTTCAAAAGGGGTGTACAAATAGAAGGCCTCATGCAAATGGTCATAATACTGGCTAGGCTTCTTATCTGGCTGTTGAAGAACCTCTAATGTTTTGTTCATGTTTATGGCCTTTTTGCCTCCTTCCTTCAAGCCCTGTAATTGTGCCTCCTGATACCATTCAAACCACTGGTAGCTGCTACAAGGGAGTAATCTGGTTCCTGTTTGAGAGGATTCTTAGGGTAATTTTCCTCACTGAGAAGGTGGCAGTTCCAGGTGGCTCCAGTTCATTGTCATAAAGATATAATCAGTTTTGTCCTTTTGGGAATCCAAGGTGATTGTCAAGTGACTGTAAAGAGAATGGCTTAGAGCAAAGACAGATACAAAATGGAGACAAAATGCCAAGCTTTTCCTGTTTTTAGTTAATTTGTGGGCTCAAGTAAGGAGTAAGTTCTTTTCAGCATAAATAACTTGTATGACTCTTATGTGTCCAAAATAATTCTTTGATAAACTCTCTCACAACTTTTCTGCCTCCTAATTCATTATGTGGTGAAGAAAAAGAACATATACCCCTAGATGGTAACACAATGACCCCTGAATCTCCTTTCTTTTTGTATACAAATATCACTGAGTATCCTAAAATGGTCTATTAACTTATATGTGTATACATTATTTGGTCCACCTCCTCCTACCACTACCTGCCTCCAGGCAGAAACTGTTCTGCCCTCTTATTCTCCAATTTTGTTGAAGAAAAAACATAAGATATAAAGAAAAACATAGCAATTTTGCTAGTTTGAGATGAAGATAGCTATGCAGGGAGATTCCTTGCTTTTTTTTCTTTTCATGCATATATGTATATTACAACTCAAATTGGTTCATCTCTACCAGCTAAGAAGGTCTTTTTTGAGGAGGAAATAATACCTACCCCAATATTCTCTGGATGCTGCCATTAACATAACCTGATCTCCTAAACACTAACTCTCATCTCCCAAGTACGGGCTTTCAAATGGTGAACATGTGGTAGGCATTTAAACTGCTTTTGCTGACAAGCACTGACTCCTTATTTGAGCCCACAAATTAATTAAAAACAGAAGAAGCTTAGCATCCCTGCCTCCATTTTGTATCTGTTTTTTCTATAAGCCATTCTCTTTGCAGTCACTTTGTGATCACCTTGGATTCCAGAAAGGACAGAACTGAAATTATCATTATGACAGGGACTGAAAATTTCCATAAGAAACAGTGGATATTTGTAGGACAGATCACCTTTCTAAATGAGTACAATTATCTATAATGATGAGGCTACACCTTGGAGCAGGAGTAATCATCTTGGGGAACTAGACTGCTGCCCTCAAGTGATGACACAGATAGCATCTTCTCTGGAACTCCTCTCAGAGCTCTTGCACTAAAATAATAGTCAACCAAAACACACCCATCACTGAGACTGTTTAATTTTGCATACCTTAATTTCCCACTTTTTTGCTTACTTAAACCTAGAACTCATGTCAGTAACCCAAAGATGGCTGAAGATAAGCTGAGTGTGTACTGTACCTCTTCCCATGACATGTCTGGATCTATTTAATAAAATTCCTTTCAGTGCTTTCACCATGCCTCTTTATTTGGTGTTTAGGGGCAAGTGGCCAAACCTGGTAAATGGAATCTGTGGAGTTTGGACTTGGATCCAAAACTCCAGTTTCATGCTGACAGACTGGTCTCATAATGAAACTATACATGATAAATTGTGCTTTCAAATCTTATAACTTGAGGACTTATTGTTTATCTAGTAAACATTGTGTAATTGTTTGTGTAATCTTGACTACATAAAAGGGTGAGAATTGATTTTTCTTTCCCTTCCTTCCTTCCTTCCTTCCTTCCTTCCTTCCTTCCTTCCTTCCTTTCTTTCTTTCTTTCTCTCTCTCTCTCTTCTTCCCTCCCTTCCTTTCTGTCTTTCCTCATTTATTTATTTAGAGACAGGGCCTCAGTCTCTTTCTCAGACTGACCTCAAACTTGCTATGTAGACTGAACTAGTCTCAATCTTACTATTTTCCTGTCTCAGCTTCCTGAGTTTCTAGGTGATAGTTGTTTACCACTACCTCCATCCGTGTTTTTGCAATATTTTGATTCCCTACAATGGAAATGACAGCTCAGTTTAATGCTTATTTAATAATAAAAGTGTTCTCTACTTCTAATACCTTTGTAGAAAAGATTTATGGGTTAGGAGTTCATTTTGTTTCCCAGTATATGAGCACCAGCCCCAACATGCCATAAAACCAAGGCAAAGGGAAAACAGATCCAGGATTACACAGAATGCAATTTGGGAGAGTCTTTCTGACAGAACCATGGTCCTGTGTGGTAGTAAGATCAAGTGAATCACCTTGATTTGAGTCTGAAGAGAAGTCATATATAATGGTCAACACAAAAGTGACTTCTTCCAAGCTGGAAGATATCTGTCTTAACTCAAGTCTTCAGGCACATTTATTTTCCTGGTAAAGTTCCCCTACCATTCTAATAGCATGCAGGGAAAACAAATGTAGGTTACTCAGGGACAATCACAGTAGTTAGGAGCCAAGGTGACAATGGTAAAGTCAAGCAGAATCTGTGTAGATTCAATACACAGTCTTCATTTGAGACTGGCAAAATTTGTTATATATAAGGTAAAGATTGGTGAGTGCAATGAAAGAAGGATTTTAAGTGACTCTTAATGTGTAAAGAAATGTTTATTCAGCTTAATTGAGCATATATTGTTCTGAGAAGGTGTTATTTAGCATAAGGAGGACAAGTCAATTAATATATCATTCAGATAAACAGACATTAGATATAAATAGAAATTTAGATAAAGCAAACAACACAGTTATTAGAGCTTCATCTTCTTGGAAAAAAATTGCTGAGTCATTAAAATTCCTGCTAAATGCAAACAGCAGAATAGTATATTCATATTTGTGGAGATAATACACTGTGGCTGCAAATGCTTTCAATTCTTGTATATAGATTTGCCATTTGAATGATATAAGCCAAAAGTGGTGTTCAGGGAAAAAAGACCATGTTTCTGTTGTGACAGGAGAAATCATGTTCATAAATTGTTAATTTTGTAACTGTTTTTGGTGGTACTGGAGATTGAACTCAGGGCGTCCCACATGCTAAGCATACTACCAGTTATTTTGGCTTTGATTATTTTTGAAATAGGATCTCACTTTTTGGCTAGGCCAGAGTAGATCACAATCCTATTTATACTTCCCAGTGTATCTGGGATGACAAGCGGGCATAACTGTGCCCAGTCACTGGTTAACATAGAGAAGCCCAGACTGGCTTTCAACCATGATCTTCCCCCTCTCTGCCTGTTAGTAGCTAGGATTACAGGCTTTGGCTGCCTTAGTAGGCATCATAACTGTTCTTGAAGAACAGAAATAAGTTTAGGAGGAAAGCATGGCTAGGAAAAATATTTTACTTAGAAAAATGATAGTTTTGTATAAGCATAAAGTTATAATTTGGGAACAGGAAATAAACCTGAATATGGAGCTCCTTCAATAAATAATCAGGAATGAGACTGGAATAAATAAAGGAAAGAATATGAAGCTGACCTTAAGAATTTCATACCTTTACTAGGTAGGAATCAGGGAAAAGTTGAATCAACCAGTTATATGATAAAGACATAGAATGCTCTTAGATGTTGAATATATTATTGTTGCACTTAACTATCCAACATTGAAAGACATCTAGAGTAGGTGTTTCGAGGATCAGATAATTCAGCTCAACACTGTGAGGATTCTGGGTCAAGTTCAAACGATTCTCTTGTTCACAGGATGAGTGCACTACATCTAGTGTCACATATTCATTTGTTGAAATCAAACTGAGAACTTAAGAAGATAGCCCTCTGTCAGCCCATCCCTGCTTCACTTTTTAAAATATGGATAAAAATTTTTTGTAGACATTCTTCACTTCACTGTATGATATAATTTGAAATAATTGGAATACATGTCCATCCCCATGCTTTAAGACAGAGACTATGAAACAAATGGAAATTTTTATGACTGAGAAAAATAAAGTCTTCTTTCCAGATATCAAATTATGTTATTCAAAGCTAGAATAATTTAAGATGTGTCATTTTTCCTTGAAGGTTAGAATTGAAGTGATGATTGAATTGGCAAGCTATATACTGGGATGGTTAAGATAAGACAAAACCAAATATAATGAGTATACAAAATATCAGAGGTGTGTGATAATAAATTAACTAATTAGAAATAGCTAAAGTATTCTCTAATCTCATTTTATATCATGATATGAATCCCACAGAAATTAAAATATTTAATAGTAAAAAAGAAAATAGTAAAATAGGTTCATAATTTTGCATGTTTGGCAAATTCTTGGCAGTATGTGCAGAAGCATGGATCTCTGGGAAAGAGGAGTTCAGCTATAATCTTTCTCATGATTATTTTATTCCCTTGTATGCAAACATTTATCAAATATTTTACATTATGAACTTACACTTCCTGTTTTCAAAATTTACATTTTAGATTTTTTAAATGAATATTATTAGTCTTTTAAAAATCTTAAACTATTCCAGGAATAGAGGAAGGGGTATGAAGAATAGTGCAAGGGGTGAATTCAAGTACAATGTATTTGATATAGTGTAAAGAAATTTTGTAATTGTTGCAATGTACTCCCACCCAGCATAAAAAGAGATCTATCAGTTTGTACCTACAGAGTTTTGTCTCTCAAAGGAATTACAAAAGTTTTGGAAGTGTGCATGCAAGCATGCGTAATGTGTGTGTATGTGTGTGTGTACATATAGCAAACATTTGTATCTGCTGGGAAGGAAAATTTATATTATTACATTGTATTCATTCTTTGTGGTACAGGGGCTTGAACTCAGGGCCTACACCTGAACACTCCACCAGCCCATTTTTTTTGGGGGAGGCTTTTTGAGACAGGGTCCCCTTGAACTGTTTACTGGGGCTGGTTTCAAACTGTGATCCTCGTGATCTCTTCCTCCTGAGTAGCTAGGATTACAGGAGTGAGCCCCTGGTACCTTATACTGTTATATTATAGAGAAGCTGTAAGGTTGATACGTAAAAAGTTAAGGTGGAGAAGTCCCCCCTACGTTGGTAGTTATAAATTCCCATTTTTCACTGCATGAGCGTCTTTAAAAACGTGAGGGAAAATCTTGCTAAAATATAAAAAAATTGAGGATCAATTTTTAAATAACATTTTGAGAAAGTATTTAATATGTAAAATATTACTTTATTTAGACATAAAAATGACATCTGCACATTTTAAAATAAGGAATATGTAATATTCCTTATTTAATAAATTTAGTATGCACAAACACGCACACACACATATGTGAGCATGCATTTGAAATTTTATGTAGAAACAAATTTGCTACCTGATTTGGTTTATATCAAAAGAACCCTTGCAGGGTAACAATAACATGCATGCATAAATGATTCACTAGATGAATCAACAACATTTAAACACATCCATTTTGAAAACTGTGCTAGGGGAGTAAAACCAAGGTATATTCTTGTTTTAAAATAAAAAATGTAGTCACTCAGAGTTCTACCATTCCTCCTGTATTTCTGCAGGATGAGTTTGAGCATACATGAGGAACTATGCAACCTTAAATACTACAGTAGGCTATCACATTTCAATTTTATGAGCAGTAGTATGCTACGAAAATTTTAAATGGGCTTTCTGGAGAATACATAAAATTATTAAAAAACCTGATTTGTGGCACTTTCCCATTTCCATTTTATAAATACCCTCATGCTCACTTTTTTCTTTCTTTCTTTTTTTTTTTTTTTTTGCGGTACCTGGGTTTGAATTCAGGGCCTTGTGGTTGCTAGGCAGACAGTCTACCACTTGAACCCCACCCCTAGACCCTATGTTCATTTCCTAAACTATCAATAATGCAGTTGGAGGCTGAGGTGGCTCATGACCTGTTCTCTTGAAGCTTGGTAAGATCAGTATATTTATCCTCACCTTGGATCCTGTTAAAGCTCTATGATAAGGTTGTCAAAGTCTTCTTCTCTCCTTTTTTTCTTCTACCAAAAAGTAAATATTTACACTCATTGGACAAATGCTTTCTGTTGCAAAAAACTTGACTCTGCCCTTGAAGATTAATAGCAGCCAAACAAAAACACATAAGATGATGGATATGACTGTGTTCCAATAAAAACACAGGGCCAAAGTTGGCTGCCCACAGCACATCAACTCCTGTAATTATGTATATATGTTAATATTAGAAAAGCATCAAATAACAATACTTTTTTCTCTTGAGTAAAAATATGTAAGAATTATTTTAAGTCAGAACAATTTAATTCTTAAAATAGTTAAAATTGACAAGACCATGGGGAGACTATAATAATATTCTACAGAATGTGCAATATTAGTGTTAACAGTGCTGGTGCAGTTCGTGATCAGAAGACTTCCAAATTCTTTGTATCACACGCAAAAGAATTCATGGCAGAACACGTGGGTGTATACAATGTTTATTAAAATTTAAGGAAGAGAAACACAAAGGGAAGCATGGTGAGGCCCAGGTGGAATTCTGAAGCTGAAAGCACGTGTTTCTGCTCTTCTGTTACCTACAGTAACCTACAGGAAGGGGAGAAGAAGGAGATTTCCAGCCAATAATCAATGATTGTGGGAAGGGAATGGGTCGTTCCTGGCCAGGTGATGGTGGTATGGGTCAACCCTTGGGAACATACACGAGCCCCAAACATGTCCTACTTCTAGCCTGCCTCATTAGTTTCATGGGATTGAGAAGAAATTTAGAAAATAGATTAATTAGCAATTAAAGAATCCGAAACATAGCTACAGAAAAATGAAATACACTCCTATGGCAAGCTTATCTAAGAGTTTGAGCTGCAGACAAGAGGGGATAGCTATGTAATATGGATGTTGTGCCAGATGTTCCAATTTCTCTTACCTAAAGTAATCACTTTTCTTGGTCTAGGAGGAAAAAAACTTTTTTGTGAAAGCACAGGATTTATGTTACAAAAACTACCAGTTCTTTCTAATTCTTTCTCTTAGTCGTATTATTTAAAGTCTCAAGAGATTGGCAATGTCCTACTTGAATTATGTATTTCTCTTTAGTAAGAACTTGATACCCACATTCAGGTTGGCTTTGAAAGAGTATTTAAGACCTGTCTATAGATTTGCTTAAGTATCTGCGAAATATGTTTTGGCAGTTTAATTTTATCAAATGATCTCTTAAATCTAGCTTTATTAGTCTGTGATTTAGTTAAAGGGCATTATATTTTGACCAATTAGAATATATTTTAGAGCATATTCCTTAAAATTTCAAGAGTTATGTTAGTATTGTACGCATAATTGATGTGTGAACATGGTTAAGAAAGGTAAATCGCCCATGCTTAAATAATTCTTTAAAAGTGTGTGATAAGGAAATCAGAACATGTCATACTGTAGTTTTGACCTTTTATAAAACATCACTATTTGTAGAAAAATAAACACACTATTGTGCAATGGTCATTAGCTTTACCAACAAGGAGTTAAAACCCTACTTCTAATAAATATATTCTTAGAAGAGATTTATCTAACTGTAATTTTCTTAATCACCTTCTTTAATGAAAAGCTTAAAGAAGTACTACAAATCTTTCCATTTCAAGTGGTTTTAATTGATATTATTTTTATATCTAGCAGTAGAGTGATATCTTTTAAGATATGAAGGTCAGTAAATATATTTCACAAATTATTAGCATCAAATTGACTGAAATAAGAAATGTAAATAGAAACTTAAAAATTAAAGATGTTACCCAGGATAACTCCATGCATTTTCTCAATTTATCATTGAAGAAACTCAGAGATACCTACTTGCCTTCAATTCACAAATAGCGACAAAAAATATATATTGGGCATGACTTTAAATATAAGTTAAATAGAAACACAGAGGTGGATATATAAGAAAGGAATAAGAAGATGAAAGAGATAAAAATCACAATATGAAGTGCTTATCTACTGCCATTGTTGAAAGATAAGCTATGGGGTTTGCAAATTGAGTTTATTTTTCTGCTGCTAAATATAAACAGTAAACATGTTTGATATTGAGACTCTTTATTTAAGGTGAAAAGAAGCCACTTGTTTAGGGGAAGCAATATTTGTTTATTTGGTATTTTGCTTGCTGGCTTAATTGTTTTCCTGATACTGATACCAAAGAAAAGTCTCCAAGGAATCTGAGATGTAAAGACAGGTTTCCTCTAGAGCATTCCTTCAACAAATACTATATTGAGTTCTGATTGCCTTCGTTTATTAACTTCTTCAGTTGAAGACAATTTTCAAAGAGACCAAATTACTTATCAAGACTGTAATTGTTTAATTTGAATGTAAAATTAAGGCTGTCTGAAAAAGTGATTATTTGACCAAGGCCACATGACTACTTCAAGATTCCAACTCAGCCCTCTGGGATCATTAATAATAATAGTCTCAGTATCAAAATTTTTATTCTTG
This sequence comes from Castor canadensis, assembly GCF_047511655.1. Taxonomy (NCBI): domain Eukaryota; kingdom Metazoa; phylum Chordata; class Mammalia; order Rodentia; family Castoridae; genus Castor; species Castor canadensis. The sequence goes on along the minus strand of NC_133390.1, from coordinate 22,677,062 downwards.
TTTTAATTTTCTGGACAATTGTGTGGATTCAATATGATTTTACTCACATGTTCTACTACACATATATTTAACAGGATAGCCACTGATAGATTTTTTACTTTGAAATGCTTATTCTTTGTTATTCTTCAAGAGCTCCTTGTAGATTTTGAAGTTAGAGTGAGGAAATAGATGCTATTGAAAGATAAATTGACTCAATGTTCAATCAGGCAAACAATTGCTTGTAGATGGAGTTCAAAAAGAATACATTTGCAAAGAATAAATGTTTACATTTCCTGTCCTAGTATCAAGTTTAAACATGATGAAAATACTTTTGGCTATAATTTTAAATAGCTTGTCATGGTTTGGGGCACAGACCATTTTTTAATCCTTTGTTATTTTTTGTACTTCAAATAATGTACAATATATTATTTTATGGGTAAAATGAATATTATATAACTGCATAAATTATCAAAATTTGATCTATCCATTAATTATAAACAAACCATTCACACAAGACTTCATTAATGTGAAAAAGTCAATATGTATGTTTTATCAGTGAGGATGATTTCAGATATAAGTTACAGGGAAAAAATAGTTGGATAAAACACTAAGGAGATTTTTTATTTTATCTCCTTAGTAAGTAAGAATGATGCAAAGAAAGACAGCTTTTTCTATTGGTTAATTCACTGGCTCAATGATATCTTAAGAACCTAGGTCCATTTCATCTTCCTGCTCTGTCTGTCACTTCTAGTGAGACTCCATCATGCCTCCTGGGCATTTCAGTGCTACAGTCTCTCCAGGAAGCACATACTCACCTTCTATTATAGCATGACATGCAATGTTCAATCACTGGCAAAAGGATGGCACTCCTGGGCCCGGGGGAAGCAGACAGTAGTAGGGATAAAACTTGTTTGTAGAAGACATAACTGAGAGTCTCTGACATATCTACATTGTATTGAGTTAGTTTTCAAAAAATTTTCAGAAGCATTAAATATTCTTACTGGGTCAAATGCATATTTTTATAAGATACCAATAGTTCTAGCATCATTGGTCTTTGCCCCACTTCATTTGGGGTTATCTGAGTTTAATATTTGATTACTACTAAAAATTATTAGGAAAAATTTCCACTTTGATTCACATTGAAGAGGAAGATAGCCTTGAAACAGGGTCATAAAACATGGTAAGCTGTCAATTAAGAGCTGTCACCTCAGAAAAAGCTGTAATACATGAGGAATTGCCAATTAGAGCCATGCAAAAAGTTCAGGATCGAGGTAAAGGGCACCATGCAGAGATAAACACTCATTCTCACATTCCTTTGTCTCCACTTATAAATAAACTTTCCAAAGCAGGACTCCCCTGCTCTTCTTATCTAAACCTTAGGTCTCTAATCCACTACTAGCCCCTAATTGATGGGAGAGCACTTTCCTTGTAACCTGATGCCCTGCACTGCCTAAATATCCTGTAAATCCTTTGTTCAGTGCTCAGAAACAGGTACACGTCTGAGCCCGCTGCCGTAAAAATAAAATCTGAGTTCTCCACTCCTCTGAGTGTCGCTTGGTTTCTCATCTGACTATATTGCCACAACAACATTGCAGAGAAAAAATCTTTCTTTCCTGAATTGTCAGTGTCAATAGTATTTCCCTTTCAGTATGGGCGTAAGGTGAACCATTGTAAAAGAGAGAGAAATAAAGAGAGAATTAGTTCTGTCTTCCTTATTAAGAAAAGCTTCAAATTAGAGCAGAAATTATATGAAATTTTGTTTACATATTTATTTTGCAACCAGGACTGATTGCCCATTTTGTGCATACTATGTCAAAGTGTTAGCTAAAAGATGATTAAGATACATTTCTTTGCTGAAATCCATAGTCATTCAGTTTATAGTTCAGTGGGAAATATATTTTAACAAACAACAAAAAATTCCTGAACACATAAATCTTGTTTTGGGCAAAATACATTGGCTATAAATTATCCAAGAAATGACGAATACTTTAGAGCTATGTTCTATTTAAATAGAAAGCAAGAACCTCATTGCCAGCAGATAAAACTTATAAGTGAAATAATTAGAAAATGAAACTGCTACTGGCATATATTAGTAACATGTGCATCTTTGTTATCATCAAAAAGGACCTCAAGGATTGTTTCTAGTCTTCTTTATCCAACTAACTCACTCAGAATGAAATAGGATAATGGTTACAATAAAGGCAAGATCACTCATTGACACAACTGTGAATTTACCTGAAGTGACATTTCAATATGATAAATAAATGACAAAGAAACTGTTAAGGCACAGAATAATTGTCCAAATCATGACTAAACTATGGAGAATAGGATGGTTCCCCACAATTCTAAAGGAACATGCACTTCTTATGTGATTATTATTAGAAATTAAGTTATATATTGCTTTTTGTTAAGGAACACTAGAAAAAAATCATGTGTGAAGAGGGATTATTCCAGTGTGAATTATCTCAGAGATTTGGAGAAGGAATTAGAAAATTGGTTTGAATCTCATTGTATCTGTAAATATTTTTACATATTTCCCTAGTTATGTTTTACCATTTTTTCTATTATGGTAATTAGTCGATGGTTTAACACATTTTCAAAACAAAATTGATTTCATCTAATTTTGAGGGATTTCTGTAAATTTTTTTTATTTACTCCATTCATATTTATCTTTAGTAATAATATATTCAGAAGATAGAAATATTCTGATGCCAGGAAAGAGTAATTGCAAGTCTCCTTTAGAAGCCTTGCTGGGAATTTTTTGTTCACAAGACGTTTTCTTTGAGAATGAAGGATTTTGATGATGGACCGCTTTTGAATGGCTCTCTCTTTTACAGGAAGAAGGCAGGACTCTGATTACTAGTTCCTCACCACTGACCCTGGGGCTTGAATTACATGTGAATGTTCTTTTTTATTTTTTCTTTTCATTTATTCATATGCACATACATTGTTTAGGCCATCTCTTCCCCTTGCCCCCCTGCTTCCTCCCTTCCCCCTCCCACTGCCCTTGCTTCCAGGCAGAACCTGTTCTGCCCTCTTCTCCGATTTTGTCGAAGAATAGAAATAAGCAATAATAGGAAAGGCATAGCATTTTTGCTAGTTTGAGATTGGATAGCTACACAGACAGACCTAGCATTGCTTCCATGCACATGTGTATTACAACCCAAATTGGTTCATCTCTACCAGGCCTCTTCACTACTTCCCCATCACCTTCCCACAGTGCCCTCTTGTCAGTAAGATTACTATATTAGCTCTTCTACAGTGGGCACATCAAAGACTTTGAAGTTTTGGGTTTTCTGCTTTTCCCTTTTCCTCCTGTATGTGTTCTCCCCTTAGCATCTAACCCATATCCAATAATATTACTGCATTTGTTTTAGGTCCTCTAAAGTCCACATATGAGGGAGAACATATGATTGTTGGCCTTCTGAGCCTGGCCAACTTCGCTTAAGATGATGTTCTCCAGTTCCACCCATTTACTTGCAAATGACAAAATTTCTTTCTTTTTCATGGCCTGAGTAAAATTCAATTGTATATACATACTACATTTCCTTAATCTATTTGTCAGTAATGGAGCATCTTGGCTGTTTCCATAATTTGGCTATTGTGAACAGTGTTGCAACAAACATGGGTGTGCAGGTGCTTCTGGAGTAACCTGAGTGTCATTCCTTTGGGTATATCCCCAAGAGTGGGATTGCTGGACCATATGGCAGATCTATGTTTAGTTTTTTTAAGGAGTCTCCATTTTGTTTTCCAAAGTGGGTATACTAGCTTACATTCCCATCAGCAGTGTATGAGGGTTCATTTTTCCCTCATCCTCACCAACATATTTTGTTGTTGGTATTTGATAATAGCTATTCTAAAAGGAGTGAGGTGAAATCTTAAGTATAGTTTTGATTTTCATTTCCAATATGGTCAGGGATGGTGAGCATTTTCTCATGTTTTTTGGTCATTTGGATTTCTTCCTTTGAAAAACTTCTATTTTAGTTCAGTTGTCCTCTTCTTTATTGGTTCATTGGTTTTGAGGGAATTTAGTTTTATGAGTTCCCTGTATTACCTGGTTATTAGTCCTTTGTCTGATGAGTGTTCTTATTGGCTCTGAATACATTATCAGATGACATCAGGGAAGGCAGCAGGCACCTCTTTGTTGAGTGTTCCCCATTGCTGCTACTGAGAGAGGTCCATTTATTCCCACCACAGGCTTCTTGAGCCTTAGCAAGCATTCCTATAAGGTTGGCCACACCTGTATTCTCTGAGGGCTTTCAGTCCTTCTTGCTCCACAGTGCCAATGGACTCTCCTAAATAATGTTGCCCCTGATCAATATAATATAATATTTTTGCAAGTAAGTCATAAACTCAGATAAAACAGGGAAAACATCACTAGTTCCAATTCAGGTTCCATCTCCTTCTTGTCTTTATTTCCCCTCCTCCATGACAGTTTGTAGAAATAAAGGAAAGAAAATACTGAAGGAGTTTATGGTCTACAAATGCAGGGATCAGTGCCTAAACAATCACCAGAAGTTGTGCTTGATGATGATGTCTTTCTATATTTCTACTGTAAACTCTCAACAGTAAATAAAGTATAACCAGAAAATTAACTATTATTAAATTTTTCTACATACTCTGGAAAATATTACAATCATCATTGATGACACACAGTCATAATGTCTAAGGGAGATACTTAAATCTGAAATTCATGTGTAGCACAACAGATAGGTGTACCATCATAAGTCATAATACAGGTAACATTATATAAATTAGAAAATAGTAGAGACCAAAAGGTCCATATAGTTTCATTCAAATAGACTGAAAAAAAAAAACCCTTCAAAAAAATAGGGCTGATGGTGTGGCTCAAGGTGAAGGCCTGAGTTCAAGCCCCAGTACTGCGAAAAAGAAAAAAAAAAAAAAAGAACAATATATTTTAGGATTGTAAATTCTTTAATAATTGCAATCTGTATAAGTATTCCCATATAACTCATTGATGAGGTTATAAATGTAATGAATAAACTAAGAATGTGCTATGGAACAAGTATTAATCATTTGGAATATAGACTGGAAAAATATTTATGGTTGATTGTCTGTGATAAAATGCCTGGAATTTGGAATGCTTGATGCATGTATGTAAGATCTATCAAATGTAAATATGAATAAAAATATTTAAAAAAAATACTGGTTTTCAATGGTAAAGGGCAATCAGAACATTTAGAAATGTTTTCTTCAAGCCATCTGGCATGATGCACACCATAAAACTCACCTATTCTGGAGACAGAGACAGGAGGAGCACAGTTCAAGTCCAGTGTCAGAAAAGTTAATTCAAGAATCTATCTGAAAAAGAAACTTCCCTGAGTTCAATCCCCAGTACCCAGTAGCACAAAAAAAGCAAAATAAATGTTTTCATCAATTTATAATGTAATATTTAATGAACAAGTAAAGAACAAATATTTCTGAAAGAGATTTATGCTATAGAAAGATCATTTTGAAATCACAATCTGGAAATTTTTTATTATATAAATGCTGGTGTTAAAAAATGACAAGTGTGATAAAGGAGAATTTTAAAAACCTTTTGTATAGCCATCTGAAAATTTAGTTTCAGGGTGTTTTTATGGATTTATTAAAAATAGTATAGATTTGAAATGTGAATATGAAATATTAAAATAGTCAATACAATATGCTATTAAAAGTAACTCATGTATATTCAAATAGGGGTTCATCTCATAGTTAGTTACAACTAAAATCTTTGTTGTATATTTAATATTTTAGAAATACAACTGAACAAGAACTTCTCAAGATTTTGACTTTTCTTTCACACATGCATATTTGATAATCATCTAATTCTATTGAGTTCCATTGTCCTTAGAATTTAACAGAAATGTACTGTCTGAATTATGTAGCATTCAATGAAAGGAACTATTAGGTGATTTTAAGGAACCAAGATGTACTTCTTTATCTGCACAAGGGGATTATTTTTTTAAGTGTCTCAGGTGATTTGTAAATAGAAGCAAAATCCCTGCAAATGACTAATTGCTATAAAAAATGATTCAGGTATTATATTTACCCATGTTTTTGTAGGTTTTGTGGTGTTGATACCCTGAAGCAATGTGTGGTAAAACAAATACACACTGATCTGTTCAGAAAAGAATAAATCAGGGAGAAAAAGCACAATGGATTACAACACAGTCATATTAGCAAAATTGAGTATTAAATAATTTATGATCCTCTAATTTAAGTAATTTTTAAAAATATATTTTGGGCTGCAAGTAACAAAAGATTCAAATTTAAATTATTTTAATGAACAAATTTATTAAAACAATAAATACAGAGTCACAGCACAGTTGTTTTCTTTGAGTATGAATGATTTTGGAATATTTTTGCCAAGGACCATTTTCTACATGAAGAATTTGATTAAAATATGTTAAAATTTAAAAGCACATGTGATGTGTAATGATTAATCAATGAGCATTTATACTGATTGGTAGAAAGAGAGTCCATAGGTATTTGCTTCTTGCCCCAAGAGTACATTAAAGATTTGTCATATGCCTAGGCCCTTCCTCTACTGCACTAGTTCAAGTACTTCATTATTATTTGTTCTGTAACTTGCTATAGTAGTTTTATAGTGCTGCCTAATAAATTGTCACAATCTTAGTAGTTAAAACAGTACAAATTTATTATCTCTGCATTTCTGAAATTAAGAATTCCAGACACAGTATAAATAGATGCTCTATTGAGGGCCTGACTGGACTAAAATTAAAGGGTGGATGGAGATTGCAGATCTCCTTTAAAGTTATGAGTCCTTTTCCAAGCTCATGGATAATAGTGAAGATCACTTCCTTTTGGTTATAGAAATGAATCCCTGTTTTTGTGGCAGGTATTTATTGCGAAAGTCCTCCACAGATGGGTCACAAAATGTTTCTCTACTTTCTTCTAAGGCAGTCACGGCATACTTCTTTGCCTTTCTCTTTACCAACTGGTCAGATGAAATTTTCATATTTAAATTGTCTCCCATGTTTATATCCAGTCTACTCAGTTTCCTATATATAAGCCCTGAGTAGTTCCTATATTATACAATGCAACACAACCACAAGAATGATTTCTCCTCACAGTCACAAGTTCTACCTATAGAAGGTAACAATTCAATGATAAGAGAAATGAGGCTCAGCTGAAAATTCTGCCTATCATATACCCAAATAATCCTGTGACAATTTGATAGAAGTGATTTGTATTGAAACAATATAGTTTTCCTGTCTCTACAATTCCCTAAAACCATTTATTTAATGTTTGGCCTCATCATTATGCATGATGAATACTGGCCTCTAATGACTCTTTCAAAGGTTATTACTATGCCTTGCTAACAACGATCATGAATGGAAGTCTTCGTGAGTTTATGCAAGAACATTCTGAATGGTAGTTCAAATTTTGGTCATATCAGATATAGCAGACTGATTTTTATAGAAGTAAATCTGTTTTATTTTATAGCATCTGTACCTTCCCTTGAACTCTACACTATAATTACTATATTTCTAGAATTTTGTACCTTTCAATGCTAAAATCATACCTGTCCTCCACTCCCTTTGGGGCAGTATAGCACAATAGACAATTGTCTGATACTTATTCACATCTGTCACGTGTCTTTGTTCCTGTTAAAATATCCCCATACCTTCCCTACCTCACTTGTAACACATCCACAATCCTCTTCGGGATGATCTGTGTACTTGTTTCATTCCTGGCCCATCGGGGAATATTTTGTATATTAACTTTCTACAAACACGTAGACTGTCCATGTGTTTTACTAAACCCAAATAGCTTTTCTCCGTAAGAGAAATTCTGTAACTGCTTCCTACGTTTTTTTTCTCTCAATTATATACAACAATGAAAATTTCCCCACGATAGTTCATAAATGTTATTGCAATGTAAAATTCTTCTGTTTTCCACACTGTAGAGACTGACTGCATTAACATGAAGTAGACAGTCATTTCCTTTCATTTTTCTTGTTCAAAAATATCTCAAAATCAAATTTCTTCTCCAGTTGGATTTTATAATGAGGTATGACTTTTAAATTTGATTTTATCGTACACTACATAACAAATCTTTAACCCACAAGGGTAGAAAATTCCATTTGTATTCATCAGGTCTATTATTTTGCCTTTAGTCATAATCTCACACAAACTATCACCTACAGTATGGATAGGAGAATATTTCATTTTCTGAAGTCCTCTAGTTCTACAAACTCCTTCAGGAACTTGTTCAGATATTTAACAACCTCTTCCTGTCACGAAATTCATTTTTTCTCTCTCACTTTCCAGCCTTGCTATTTGCAGATTTAAAAAAAAATCCCTATAAGATTAATTTAATTGTGTTTTCAACCCTTTTGATAAAGCCACATATATATTGAATGTATTTAAACAAAAGAAGGGATTATCAACCTTTAATTTCTGGGATTTGACTAATGATACCAACCTGAATAAAAATGAAAGTTAAGACTGGAATATATAATAGAATCTTAGGAAAAGTTCTATCTCTAATAAATTATCTGTTTTCAAACCAACATTATGTGAAAGAATTGCAATAGTTTTATAGCAACACTGTATTGTATGCTCAGATTAGGTAATTATTACCCTATAACAAATTGTAAGACTTCTATATATATAATGCAAGAGAAAATAAATAATTTACTTATTATGCAGGTAATATACTTATGTCTCCAAGTTATATATTTAAGTTCTAAAACAATAATATGTCTCAGTTTTCCCTGGATTAGAATGGACAGTATCCATATAGAATAAATTATGATCATTAAATGAATATGTGTTGGCTTCTTAGCTTTACCTTCTACTAAAGCTGAATGAAAGGGAAGTTTCTAATCCTAATGGTCTCATTTTACAGAAAAACATTAAAATTCTGAGATGTGATATTATTTACCATTTAAATTTATAAATATCTAATACTTGTGTGAAAGCACAGGAAATCTAAGTATCTTGTAAATATATTGATTAAAATGTTCATTAATTTTTCTTTTCTGGCATATTGAAAAAAAATCAACATTTATAAAGTTAATGGGAAAAGCATGACATTCCTAGCCCATTTTATTTCCTAACATTAGTGGCCTGTAATAACCATAATGACTATGTGATTACTCTTCAATCCTGATGGAAATGTATACTCAAGTAAGGGGTAGAAAATGAAAGATTTTTAGGGCATGAGGATTAGGCCAGAAGCAACATGGAGATGTGTGCAAAGAGATATTATAGATGTACAATTACAAGGAAAGTAGATGGCTAAGTTCTACTTCAATATATACCCAACAAAGCTGCCCAACAGACAGACATTTGTACACTAAGGAAGACTGGCAATAAAGGCAACTTCTAGAAACTTGGACTTGTCAGTTACCAAATCATCACTATTAATAAACAGAAAAACTATATATTGTTTATAATCTTTCCTGGTATGAAAGAGAATCTTTCATTAGGATAATTAAGTGTCAAAATAAGCATTTTATTTTATTATTGTAATTCCTCATTCTGCTGGATCCCTTACTCCTCACTATGCCAATACTAACTATACACATAAGGGAAAGAGAGGGAACAGAAAGAAAAATAACATAAATCCTTTTCAGTTTATGGGAAGTGAAAGGATCATAAAGCTAGTCTCAATTTCCTGGAACAAGATAATTACACCATCAGGAATTGCTATTTTTGCTATAAAAAGTATTTTAGAGTTAGCTATAGAGAAAGTGAAAACATACAGCCTAAAACAATATTTAACTGTGAAGCAATGAGTCAAGTTGCCAAGTGGGTGCACATCCCCAGACACATGGAGGAGGTCCCTTCTTAAAAGTGCATTGGATCAGACTGCATGTGCTTCCTCTGCCATTGTAGTGTGGTCTTTTCAGTGTATATAATTTTCCTCTATTCTCAGTACCCTGTGGAATTCAGGGAGATAGAGAAAGAATATAACCTGAAACCAGGGAATACTGTGTGGATGTGTTTTTGTCTGTGTGCACTTCTGTAGCAAAATATAATAGATGGTATGGCTTAGAAACAACAGAAATTTGTTTGTCCCAGTTATGAATTATGGGAAATACAGTACCAAGTTTCCAGTAGATTCTGTGGTGTGTGTGGGCACACTTCCTGGTTCAAAGCATCTGCCTCCTTCTTTGTCTTGCATGGTGGAAGGCATGCAGGATCTCTCTAGAGCACTAATCCCACTCAGGAGTGCTCCATCCTCAAGACCTAATCAACTGAGGCATAACCTCCAAATTCCATTTCCTTGGGAGTTAAGATTTCAACATATGAATTTTGGGTACCCAAGTATTCAGTCTATAGCAACTGGGGAGCAGGCCTGAGAAATAGGTAAGACCACATGAAAAAGAATTTATGAGGAACATAAAGTACTTGAACTTACAGTGTTTAGTGCTATGTGATACCAAAACTACAACAATAATACAAATAATAAAATGGAGAGATTTGGCAGTAATGAAAAATATGGAGCACACACCTGGACTCTGCCTCCAAAGAACTGTCTTGCTAGGGAGGAAGAAAGGGATGGAGAAGTGGAGACACTGCCACATCGGGTATACTGTCAAAGTGAAATACCAGAAACAAGAAATTAGAAAAGCATTTAAAAAATTTTGGGAAGCAAAGCAGGTTAGCAAGGCAACAGGTAAATATGGAAGAAATCTTTTCTTAAGCATAAAGTGAAAGTTAGACAATTATTGAGGGAAGTATCGCCAGTAGATCAATAGGAAGCCCGGCTCATCACAATTCAAACTAAGATACTTTTGAGAATAAATGAGTGCTATGAAGTTGAGAGAATAACAAATCTAAACCATCTACCCAAACTGGAATCATATCAGAGGACCAAAGTATTGGGGTCCAGGCACTAATGCTTTTAATTATTATACATTGCCATTACCACAATCACATCTTGTATTTCCTTAGTTCAGGTTTTAGAGTAATTGCACTAATTTTATATCATTTAATACACTGTAAGTTTGATATTTTATTACTATAATTGTAATTAATCTCATTTTACACAGCAGGAAAAATTGGATATATGGATTTGTGCTAATTTTCTTATACAACAACAAATATATGAGATAATCAGCTTGTGAAAGGAAAACAGTTATTTTGATTTGCAGCTTTAGAGGCTCAAGTTCATGGCTTTGTTGCTTTACATCCTATGGGCATGAAGAGTATCACACCTTGGAGCATGTGGGGAAGAAAAGCTTCTCACCTCATGACCAGGGTGCAAAACAAGATAGAAGGGGTAAGAAACCAGGGTCTCACAATCTTCTCAGGGTCACACCCCTTGTGACTTACAACTTCCCTCAAGGACCTACCTTTTAAAGTTGCCATCACCTCACAATAAGGCCAAGCTGGGAACTAGGACCTTACTACATAGGACTTTGAGAAACATTTAAGTTTCAGACTATAACAAGAGATAATTTTTTTCACACAGCTAGGACTTGGTATAGTATAAAACCCATGCTTCTGCAATAAACATGGGTGTGCAGGTATATATGAAAGCAATGCTAGGAATCTCTCTGTATAGCTATCCTTAACTCAACTAGCAAAAACGCGTTGTCTTCCTTATTATGCTTATGTCTTCTCTTCAACAAAATTAGAGATAAGGGTAGAATAGGTTCTGCCTGGAAGTGAAGGGGGAAGGGGGAGAAATGACCCAAACAATGTATGGACATGTGAATAAATGAATAAAAAACCCCATATTTCTATAATGTCAATGATTCCGTTAACAACAAATTGATGACATGTCGTATAAACTAATTCTAGTTAGGAAGCAGTTGAAACTTATTTAGAAATATCTTCTCTCATTGAATAGAGAATGGTGGGAAAATCATCTAGAGTACAGGAAATTTAATAGGCATCAAAAATTAAAAAAACAATCTCATTGTTTCCGAAGTAAAGACATTGTAACAGGTGGATAGACACCAAGCTAGTAGACTAATATTAGAGTGTGATTCTACTTCTTTAAGACTCAAAGTATGTGAGCATGTGATTCTGTCTTTCTGATTTTTTTCTCTCTTATACCAATTAGCTTCTAAAGAGAAGTGGAATAAGAATTTGCTTAATAAAGTTTTTCAGCAGTCTAGAATTCTTCCATCTTTGTGTGTGTGCATGTATATGTGTGTGCCTGTGTGTGTCTGGTGTGTGTTTCCTTCCTGGAGTCTTTTAACTAGTTTTCATCCAACTTGGTATTTAAGAAAGAGAATAAGAATTGTGCTGCAGTCCAGCTGCAGTGGGGGCTCTGACTCTGGTCTTGGGTGCTAGAGCGGCCAATAATGACAGGAACGTGGGGTTGTGCCGGCAGCAATGGTGCAGTTTATTTTCTGAAGAGTGTGTTTAAGCAGTGCAGACAAGCAGGAAAGAGTACGTGGCAGTCCCCAGGTTTCCCTTGACCTCTGTACTGGGATTGGCTGTCACGTTGCTATGGCTACGAGCCCAAGTGCAGAACATCATGTTCTTGGAGCTGGGTCTTCCCAGTTCCACACAGAAAGAGAACAGGGGAGTTCAGCAACTGTCATCTTGGACTGCTGCAATCTCTCTTAAGGCTGTTGCACAAAAGCTACAGTGAGTCTGCTGTTTTCCAAGAGGCTTTGGGGTCCTGAGAGTTACACACAGTATTGGGTGATGGAAGTGTTTTTTATGTAGGCTTGCAGGTGTGACATTTCCATTTTTTTTCAAATTTCATGTGCATTTAAATCAAGTAGATTAGTTATGTGCATATTTCTACTATTGTTTTCAGGAATCATAAGTAACAACTTCTTATTTCAACAGTCTCTTCTGCAGTCTCCCATCATCTAGGCTTGCCACTCTTCAATAACTTCTGCATTGATTAGTTTTGGAATCCTTGATGATAACCTATGATTCTTTCTACATTGTCTCCATTTAGTCTCATTTTTTATAACACTTTCCTCACTTGAAAGACCCATAGGGCTCTGTTGGATTCTTGCATATGCTTTTCTCACACCTCAAGCTAATTTTTTATTTATTAACCTCCACCAACCTACAAGTTAGATAAGTTAGATTATTAAATTAGATATTAACTATAATAATATACTTGTAGAGCAGTTACTGTATGTCAGTGATAAGTATTTTACAGATATTAACTCATTAGATCTTTAAACCATCCAATGAACAAATACTATTGATAATCCCTATTTGATGGATAAGGAAACAGAGTTCAGTTAAATGACATAACTGCTCATATGGCTAGGCTAACATATGGCAGAACCATGAGTTTTGAAGTCAGCTACTTTGCCTTTGATTCTAATCTTGCAATAATTATGCTATCTTGTTCAAAAACATTTTTCTGGGGGAGTCTTTTTGCTGCTTTAGTCATAGCATATTTCAATGGCATACATCTTTATGATGCTCTGTACATTTTTGTTTCATGGTACCAAAGGAAGTGAAAATTATAGAATTATATGCTTAAATATTTTCTTATTTTCTATAGTTCTTCCTGAATAGGAGTTTCCATGAAAGATGAAGCCATAAATACTACAGCTCACTGGTGTTTTCTGCACACATTAGCACAGTAGCTAACAAATAGTATAAGCACAATTAATCTCTCTATAAGCAGAGTAGCTCAATTTCCACATTTCAGGTGGATGAAGCTTCACCGATTTCCAGATTTCAGAGGATGCTATTTTTGCTGTTGTTAATAAAACATCAACCAATAAATAGTTAAACATTAAAGGGTCACTTGAAATTCATATCCGATTAACTTTTGGGCAATATGTCAAATATTTTTCTTGTTTTTATTAAGAATTGTTATGGCTTAGATCCCAATTATCCTCCAAAGGTCCCTATACCAAACATCTGGTCGCTATCCTGTGACACTATTAGAGAAGTGGTACTTTAAAAGTTGGGACCTTGTGGGAAGAAATTGGGTCACTGAGGTTATGATCATGAAGGGAATCTTGAGACAAAGACTCCTTCTCTCCGTGCTTCTTGGCCACCATATGGTAAGCTGCTTTGCCTCACGACAGAGCCCCAAACAAAGGAGTCAAATGGTCATGGAAAGAAATCTCTGAAGCCAGGAAGCAAAATAAATCTTTCCTCCTTGTATGTTGTTTATCTCAGTCATTTTGTTATAGCTGACTAATACAAGCACAACAGAAATAATTTTATTCATAGCTTTCTTTGTATGGTAGTTTGTTAACATGGGTTTTTCTCAATGTTTGCGAGAAAGTATGTATAGTTATATTCTCTTATTGACCCTTTTTTATTGGTGAGAAAGTGTGGTTAATTAAATTGTTAAAGTTTATAAAGAAACAAGGTAAGACAGGAAACTCACTTGATAGAGCCTAAATCAATTTGTACTTTTCTTCACATGAGCCATTACTATACAAAGATTTTAAAAGAGTATTGGGGATTTAAGGCACAAAAAGAGCTTCTGAGTGAAGGACTGGGTAGAGACATGATATTCGTCCTTTGAGCCTCCCCTTAAGCTAAGCAGGCCCTGATTTGTACCCTGCCTGTGGAGCATACTGACTGGGGACAATTGGAATAAGAGCACATTTTCTCTTTATTGCGGTTTAGGCAACCATTGTAAGTTTCTTATCAGTTATATTCATACACATTCAAGGCTTAGTCAAATCTGAGCCTCAATAGGAAAGATATACACAGGTTTAAAAGAATACACAGGAAACCTATGAAGATATTGCTTACCATCCTAATAACAACATATTTTTGACTGTTGCATTCCACTAAAGCTTTATTGGAGGAACTCTCTAGAGAGATACTTTCTATTCTGGATATACTGGTTGCACAGATATGCTTGGGACACAGAGAATCTCCCAGAACAGATAGTCAGGTCTCTGGAAGAATTATGTCTTCTGAATCATGATTTTTCTCCAGATTCTCTAAGAATCCTATTACCTACACATTGGAAACTTCATATATACCATCATGGCCATCTCAAAGGTGCTAGTTTCCCTGGTCACTGTTTCTTCCTCAGTCTCAGCAGACTATATCAGGAGTTGATGGAAATGTACATGGGTAAATTATGAGTGGTGAACAAATCCTACTACAGAGAAGAATTTCATATAATCACAAAATTTGTTCTAATTACAAAGTCAGCAGCAATAATAACTATGTTTTCTTATCCAAAGAATCATGGAGATTGGCTGTGGCAAACTAGACTGAATAAACTGTCCAGACATATGCATATTAAATCTATAGCACATACTTCCACATCTATGCTGCTCATATATTTTATATTTTTAAATGATACATTTGACATAAACTTATTTCCTTTTTTATGGAGTTGGGAAAACACATATGTTATGATTTAGGTTTGAAGTGCCTCTCAAAACCTCATGTGATGCAGGCTTTACCTCCAATGCTGCAATGTTTGGAGATGGGGCTTTGGAGAGATGATTGGATAATGAGGGCTCTGAGTTAATCCATTGATACATTAATAAATGAATGGACTTTTGAGAAGTGATGGGAACTTAGGAAGTGGTACTTAAGACAGTGGGGTTTATTCAGGCACAAAAAGAAATGAAATTTTATGCTTTGTAGGTAAATGGATGGAATTGGAGAACATAATTTTAAGTGAAGTTAGCCAGGTTCAGAAGGCCAAAAGCCACACATTCTCTCACATGTGTGAAATATTGACATAATATAAATATAGTAATATTATGAAAAAACAGGTCATGCTAGAGGGAGGACACATACAGGAGAGGGAATAAAAGAAGGAAATTAAGAAGGTGAATATGGTTGATATATTCTCTATACAAGAATGATTATAGAATTTATAAACCCATTGAAGCCTTCATAAAAAAGGGGACTAAGGTATAAAGAAGAAAAATAGATGTGATAAATCAATTTGGATTTTTTCAAAATAAGATCTCATGAATTATTTGCCTCACCTGGCTTCGAACTGCTATCCTCCTGATCTCTGCTTCTTGAGTAGCTAGGATTATACACGCGAACCATCATCACCTGCAAAAATGTCACTTTATTTTTATTCCACATAAACTGAGAACAAGAGGGTAGAACAAGTCCTGTCTGGAGTGGTTGGTACCAGTTGTGAGAGAAACAGTCTTTTCTATCTAAGTGTCACCCTCTTAGCTGCTTGCAGTTCCAATTCTTGTTCACTGAGCTCTGTTTTCATACCAAAATTACTACCTACCCCACTCCCAAATTCCAAGTCTAGTATTAACCAATCATGAGTATATTGTGCACCAAAACTCAACAAAACCAAGTAAAGGGGATAGGGTCCCTCCACATCAGGGATAAAAATGCAGACTTATGATCTACTCCTTATGCTTGCTGTGCCCATGTGCTTGTGAACCCTTCTGCAGAAGTAAATTTTGCCTTGCCAAGACAATTCTCCATTTCTGTGTCTTCAATTGTGGCTCTGGTGGTCTTCAGGGGTCTTACTTCCAATAACCTTGGGGCTCATTCTGGATAATTCCATCTGGGAGAGGTTTTCAGAAGCCTCTTCCCCCAAGGGAGATGCATCCCTTCACCTCATTGCAGTGGCCCAAAGATATTGGGCAACTGGCACTCTTGGACTGGAAATTCACTCTGGACCTGACTTATCTAGGCAACTCAGAGAAAAAAAGGCTTTATTAAGCACCATGGTGACCCAGAAATTCTGTGTGGAGACCAAGGAAGGTAAGAAATGCCATTGACTGGCAAATATTGGTGGTTGAAGAGAATCTTGGAGGTTGTGTGATAGTTAATGAAATATGTGTGACACACTGGGCAAGTGTGGGGTTCCTAACCTCAGTTCTGTAGATATCCAGGTGACTACATACAGCTTAATGGCAGTTCATACCAACCTAGTTGGGGGTTTATACCAACCTCCTTATTGCTAAGTAGCACCAACCACTGGATATCATCACAAAAGGGAATTAGTTGGAGATGGATGAAGCACATGAGGTAGTATGGGAGACACCTCCAGGAAGTTAGGGAGCTTGAGCTTCTATTAGGGATTTTCACCAACCAGGTAGATTGGGATGGGGAATGCTACAAATAAAAAGAGCTGTAAAAAAATGAAACTAAACATAGAATTCCATCAGACAATCTGCTAGGACAGAGATTAAAATATTGGCCTGATAATCTTCGGGCCAAAGGCAAAAAAAAAGGAGCAATTGATCAAATATTGCTGCTTTATCTGGACACAGGGACCCATTCTCAAACTGGTCATTTTCTAGCCAAAATTTGGATCAGATAAGGACTGGGTCTGTCAATTAGTTATTGAATATGTTAATGATAAGAGACCTGGAAGTCAGGAAGAGACTGAGTATACCCTTTTTTGGTGACAGGGACCCATGGTTCTCTTTCCCTTAAAATTAGGAAAGGGGGACAAAACAAAGCCAAAGGAAACCCCTTCCAAATGAGACCCTCTTTCCTATTCACCTCCCCCTTACAATCCAGAGGCTTTGGCTTCTCAGGTGGAGTCCCAAGATTGAGATGGGGACTACAGTTAGGAATTTTCAGAGGCCCAGCCCAAGCTCCCTTCTGAGTCCCCAAGTGACCCCCCATCAGCTTTGGCCTCAACTTCAAATCACAGTTCATCTTTTTCAGGGCTCAGAAGGGAACTCCAACAATGTCAGAGGGATATTCAGAATCTCCCCTTTCCTTCATCACCTAAAATAAAGTTACAGACCTTTTCCCACTCAAAAAGGTCCCAACTGGAGGTGGAAACTTTGATTTTGTTGATGCTCTGCTGACTACTACAGAAGTCTGAAATTTAAACAGAGAATGAAAGCCCCTTTTAGAAGACCCACATGGAGTTGCAGATCAACCTGACCACTTCCTAAACCCATAAATCTACACCTGGGTAGACTCATGTCTATTTTGGGGATTTTATTTTCTGTTGAGGAGAGAGCTATGATCAAGAGAGCTGCCAGGGACACATGGGAAAGAGAGCACCCACCAGGCCCTGAGTTCAGCTCACAGACAGGAAATTATGTCATGTGATGTCATCCTCAGAGTTTATGTGTGTCCAGGAATCTATACTCTAGTGAAACAGATCACTGAAGGCTGCCTAACCTGTAGGAAGGTTAAGGAACAAGTCTTAAAGGAGCAACTTTTAGGGGGAAGAAATCCAGGCCTGAGGCCTTCTGAAAGTATTCAACTGGACTTCACTGAATCAACCTAGGTTGTCCATCTGAAGTATTTACTGGTTATAGTAGACCATCCAACTAATTGGGTCAAGATATGTCCCTATTTGGTGCCACTGCCAATGGAGTAATTCAAATTCTTTTAGATAATTCAATTCCTTGGTTTGGACTTACTGAAATTACAGATTCAGAAAATGGGAGTCACTTTACAGTTATTGTACTCAGAGAATTAGTGAAGGCATTAGATATTAGGTGGGAATATCACAAGGCACCCACCCTATTTGGGAACAGTTGAAAGAATGAATCAGACTTTAAAAAGGCACCTGACTAAGCTAGTTCTTGAGACCAGTTACCCTGGACCAAACGCTTACCTCTAGTTTTATTCAGGATTAGGACAGCCCTCCAGAAAGACATAGGAATCTCTCCTTATGAAATGTTATGTGGTTTGCCCTATTTGGGCCAGTCCTCTGGCCTCCCTTCCTTTGAAACTAAAGGTCACTTTCTCCAGAATTATGTGCTCAGTCTCTCTTCAGCTCTATCATCCCTTAGGCAACAGGGACTCCTGGCCCAGACTCCATCTCTTAGTTTTCAGTGCATTCACACTGATTGGGAGATTACATCTTGATCCAGACTTGGAGTAGTGAGAAGCTTGTGCCATCCTGGGAGGGAGCTTATCAGGTGCTACTCACTACCGAGACAGCAGTATGTATTGCAGAGAAAGGATGACCTGCTACACCCAAACAAAATAAGCTCCCAAGGAGGAATGATAGTCTGTGTCTTCAAGTCCTTGTGACACAAAAGTAACATTAAAGAGACTGTAATAGGGCTGTTATTGCTTTTCCATTTGGGAGACTGACTTCTATCAATATTGCTCAGACTTCTTCCCCTACATCTATTGAATTTGATATTGAATTCATGCTTTGTAATACACTATGGGGATCTTGAGAATCAGCATTATATCCAGACTAAGGCTGCGACTATATGTATGTGTGAAGACCCCTCACCTGGTTATGAAAAGTGTAGTTATGAAGGTCGTTACCATCCAGATTATGCATGGGCCATGGTAGGATGGATGACTACACCTGGGGAATATAGCTCAACATTTTACTACTACCCTCACAAACAGGGAAAGGATAGTTATGGAAAGAATTTAAGGGATAAAATCCAGCTTAAGAAAGTTACTCTTCCTCCCAATTGTCAGTTCCTCCAATGCAACCCCCTTAGGCTTATCATAAATGAATCCCACTCTATAACCACAGAACCATGTGTCTTAAGGCACTATAGATTAGGAGCTAGCCTTATTGAGTGCACAGATCCTACAGGTTCATTTCTCTTAGAATTGCTTCTTGCTACCACAGTGGTCTACCCTGTCCCCAACCCTGAACACCTAGCTCCAGCAAAATCAGAGGGGAAAAACTGTAGTGGAGGTCAAATACCTAAGACACACTATAGCTATTGAAACTGGTTATAGGAATATGAAAGCCTGCCTCGAATGGATTAAACATTCTGTTTGCACTTTAAATAAGAGTGATTGCTACACATGTGTGACAGTAAGGCTGGAACCCCACGTTGTCTCTTTCCCCTTAGTATGGACTACTGACACTGCTATTATTGCATGCATGACTGCCAATGCCCCAGGCTGTCCTCCTTCAGAGAAGGACAGCCTGGGGCATTGGGTCTTGCAGGACCTTGTCACTACTGTTTCCTGTGATAAATGACTGACTGAGAGACTAAAGCCTCCTCAGTAGATCAGACTCCCAAATCAAAGCTCTAGTTCTGCCTCTTGTCTCACTAGGTCTGGGGATGGGGTAGAGTTTCTGGGAAACTTATCCAGGTGCAATGAAAGCTGATCTTTTGAAGAGATAAGTTAATAAGCCTGCTCTAGCTGTTGCCAGGGCAGATGTATGGTGGTATTGTGGTGACCCTTTAATTGAGACTCTTGTGGCCAAATGCAGTGGGGTGTGTACTCTAGTCCAATTGGCTATCCCTTTCACCCTGGCATTCTGGAAACCCAAACTTTCCCTAACCAAAAAAAGGCAGAAACGAGATCTTATTTCCCCTGGAGGGTTGTTTGACTCCCATGTCTGCATAGATGCCATTGGGGTACCACAAAGAGTCCCTGATGATTTCAAAACCAGGAACCAGATAGCAGCAAGATTTGAATCAGCAGAGATTTGTTAAATACACTAAGGATGCAGTGAGGGGAACTGCAGAACAATTGGGCCCCACCACTAAGATGACATGAGAAAGTCAAATGGCTCTAGACATGATTCTGGCAGAAAAAGCAGGGATATGTCTCCTGATTTGGGGAAAATGCTGTATAGTCATCGCCATCAACACAGCTGCAGAAAGGACCTAACCAGGCCCTGTCAACAAACTGACTAAGCCCTATCAACAAACTGGCTAAGAACTCAGGAATAAATGACCCCCCCTTACTAACTGGTTGGAGCAATGGTTTGGGAAATGGAAGGGGGTGATGACCTCAATGTTAACATCCCTCCTTGTTGTCTTTGGTGCAATGGCTTTAATTGGGTGTTGTGTAATGGGGACTAATTCTTAGACTCATAGAAACTGCTCTAACTAAACAAACTCCTGTATCATACCAATTACTGTTAAGTACAGCTGAAATAGAGTGTCAGATAATGTTAAATGAGTTTGAAGAAAAGAACAGAAAATAAAAACAGGGAGGGAAACAGTATTTTCTATCAAAGTGAGTTACCAGCTTAGCTGCTTGCAGTTTCCAGTTCTTACTCACTGAGCTCCATTTTCATGCCAAAATTACTACCTACCTCACCCCCAAATTCCAAGTATAGCATTAGCCAATCTCAAGCAGATTGTGCACCCAAACTTGACCAATCTGAGTAAAGGGGCCAGGGATCCCTCCATGTCAGGTATAAAAATGCTGGCTTATGGTCTACTCCTTGTGCTTGTTGTGCCCATGTGCCTGAGCATCCTTCTGCAGAAGTAAATCTTTCCTTGCCAAAGCAATTATTCATTTCTGTGTCTTTAATTATGGCTCTGGTGGTCTTCAGAGATCTTATTTCCAACACAGTGGGGGTGGGGAGAAAGGGAATAGGAGGTTGAATGTAGTGGATATTGTATACTCATGTATGCAAATGGAAAATTATACCTGTTGAAACTACTCCAGGAATGGGGAAAGGAGGGATAAAAGAGAATGATGGAGGGGGTGAATTAAACTATGATATATTTGTTATATTGTTAAGAACTTTCAAAAATACCACAATATATCCTGACCCAGAACAACAATAAAAAATGTCAACCTTTTTCTCTTTAAGTTAATTTTCTCAAGTATTTTGTCATTGCAAGAGAAATCTGACTAATGTAACATATTACTTCAAAATAAGGTCATCTCTTAAAATATCTAAAAGTCTTACTCATCAGATGTACAGTTAATAGCTTCCTAACATGGCTCTCAGAAAGAACAAAAATTATATGGGTTTGTTTATTTTGTAAAAATACTCACTGGTAAATGTGGGGTATATATGATATCTCAGCTTAAACTTTATACTTTTTAAATCTTTAACAGGAGTTTTAAAACTACCTACTTAACTAGACAAATTTAATGTGGATTATTTTATATAATGTAGTGGCTTCAGTTCTGTTAATGTTAAAATGTTAAAAAATATAAAAAGTGTGGTTTTAAAACTAATTTGAAAATTCACCTAATAAGTACAAAATAAAGTGCTCTCTCCCACACACAGAGTAGTCGACATTCCACAGACTTTCACTACATGATGTGCAGTGTGTTAGAAACATGGAAAAGTAGGAAGTGTAATAGCATCTGGCAAAACCCTAGACTTTGGGGGACAAGAACTTCACAAATAGAAATACAGTTTTCATTTTATTAGAAGTAATAATTTTCTCTGAACTCTTCAGTGTTTTTTTTTTTTTTTGACTCATGAAGAGTTTTCTAAAAAACAGAAAAGAAAAAAAAATATAGTCCAAGGAATCATAGGATATTACTCTGGGTTGGTGGGCAGTGGACTATCATAGCTATGAAAGATTACTGCTTTTAAATTCTATTCTCTCTATCCCACATGGAAATCTTATATATTACAGTAACATTACTATACAACCATTGATTTTCCCCAATGATTCTTGAGTTCTTCTTCCTAGTCAAGATAATATATTAAAGGTTTCCCAACATTTCAGCTTATTTTATTTTTCTACTTTCTTATATGAAACATTCTTTCTGTCTGAAATCTAACATTGCCTAAAACCTCCAGTTTTCTCTCAGGCCTGTCATTCCCTCCTAGTGTCTGTATCCTCCCTCCCTGGCTGCTAACTGCTACTGAATATCATATGCATAGAATTCCTAATGATCCTCTTAATTATGTACATAATTGTAATCTCACATATTCATGTTGTATTTCCTATACTTTTTTCCAATTCAAAGCTTCAATTTACATTTCTGATGTTTTTTTAAATATTTTAAATTATTACAAGTCTGAGAGTATTTTGTGTACCTTTTTATTTCCACTCAATTTGGATCTTGGTCCACTGTACCTCAAACATGTAAAGAACATAATAGACATCCCGTACATATGTATTGTGTTCATTTATGTGATGAAATGCCAAATCCTTTATATTATTTGTTTTCTATGATGTTTTCTGTGTTTCCTCTTGTTTCATCTCTTTAAATAAACATTTTTTTTGTTTAGAAATGCCATAGTCAAGCAATGCAAATGATTTAGGGACCCCAAGGAGAAAGTCTACTAACCATTAATGTGAAACATTCAGGAGCAGTGAGGTGGCGGGAGTACATTACCCTTATGAAACAAGACTAGATTTACAACTGACACTTTCCAACTCATCTCTGACACATTTGCATTTTCATTATATGATCCTAGAAATTTGGTAAGAATAAATTACTCTTCATTTCTTCCCTTCCTCCATGATCCCATCCAATGAAGTTATGCATATATCATGATTAAGCATTAAATCTATAACCAACAATTGCTCCTTGTAAAAGCTCAAGTGGACTGATATTCCCCCAACAAATACTTCTTATGACAGATCAATGCCATATTATGCCATACAACCAAGAAAGATCTAAGTACATTCTGGTTTTTAACAAGCAGTGGGAAAATTACAAACTAAATCAATATGTCCAACAGAATGCCTGTTCATTTGCTACTGACTCAGGCTATTCCTGGAGATTCTTAAACAGCTATTTTTTTTTCTATATTTTGTTTTCAGAACTCACACATGGGGACTTGAGGACTGAAATAGTAAGACTTTAAAGCTCCCACTCTGTGTGGGCAATATCTTTCACAGGCATCAGGGATGACACAATCACTTTCATCATTGGACTTAACAATAAGCTTTCCTCCTGTGGGCTAGTCCTTGGAGGAAGATCTCTGTACCCATTATGTCAGAATACAATTTTGCAACTTGAGAAGTTTTGGCTCATTTGCACATACAGCATTTGTACTTTTTGCAGGATTTTATCCAAGTGATGATCTCTGGGCTATATTTTATGGTTAAAAATATCTCACTGAAATTTCTGTTCTGGACATTTAAAAAATGCTCCGAATCTTACAAAGTGATATGACTGTTTTAGCGCTAAAATATTACTGGTAATATAGACTTTCTTACAACAAATATTACCAAAATGGTTCCGAGGCTTTGAAAATTAAACACTTAGATATTTTCTCTTTGCTGAAACAAAAGTAAAAGTTAAACCAATACTGTTCTTAAATTGCATCACAAATGACCATTTGGGTATTAAATAAATATTCTAGATGCTACATTATGTTTTTATTTTTAAATTATATAAATGACTAAATGCTCTCAATTAAATATTTTTCAGCCTGTTCTCACATTTAAGATCTTTTATGAAGAGAATGATTTCTCCTACTTTCTTGCTACATAAGCCTATTGCTATAAACGCTTCATGTCTTTTATACAGAATTAAATGTATAACTTGAATTCTATATATAGAAAATCTCACTGCAGAAAAGAGGGACTTAACCCTCTTTTCACTGAAAGTAACCCTCCTGGATTTATTTGATTTGGAATTCAAAGCATAAAAGAAGATTCTAAATACCTATGGAAGCACAGAGACTTTTTCCTAAAACAAGTAGAAAACTGTTCTAAAACAACCAAGAGATGAAGGGATACTCTATAATTCTAGTACCATATCAGCATTTCATATATTAAGGAATTTCCATTTGAAAAACCAGAAAACCATTTCTAAAACCTGACAAATTTCTATAAACCTGACCACTGCAAAAATAGTAATTTTAGTAGAATAACACCAAGTCAAAACTCCCTAGGAGAGGGTATGAACACATAGGACAGTGATTCAAAGCACAAAGCACAATCCATTGACATGGATTTGAGTGTTGAATCTGACTTAAATGTTACATACTTTATGTTAAATTAATGCACGGTATTTTCCGAAATATTTCTAAGCACATTTTTAGCATGTTCTTATTTAATTATTATAACAACAACATGGTTTTAAATATTTATGTGATTGGTACTACATTTTCATGTTTGCTTCTATATCCTCAAAAACTGGATTTGTACTTATAGTCTTAAAGGAAGACATTGTTTTAAGCAAAATGAGACTTTGATGCCTTTTTGAGATGTTAGTGACAATAGACTCATTTGGGGGATATTAATAGTAAATATTTCTTCTACACAAAATTTCAGAATAGAGGGAGGTATGTTTCCAAATTGGAATAATTCACTATTATGTATAACATCTCTAGAAATTCTTTATAATACAAAAAAATAAACCCAGTTCTATTTCTCCTATTCAGCCTTGCTAAATCAATTCTCATTATAGTTTTCTTATTAGAAAAGGGAGGATTTAGACAAATAATCTCACAGCCCCTTCTAGAATTGAAATGTGGTGATCTGATAGTGATTTTATATGCCAACAGCTACAGAACTTTTAAATTACCTAAACATGTTTCCTAATATTTGATAATATTTTCCTAATTTTCTTTCTTCTTTTATTTTTTATGTCTTCATTAAACAGTAATCCTTAGCAAGTTCATAAACCAATAATCCCCTTTATTCAGAATGTGTTCATATCATTTTTGAAATGTTAGTGGCATTTTGTCTTAGTCATTTTCATTTAATAATTTGGAGCTCAAATTATTTGAGCTTATTTATGCTAGTCCTCATACTAGAGACTATGCTTGCTTTGGGGAAATAGTTCTAAAAATGTTACAAATCTATTGTAGCACTATTCACAACAGCCAAGTTATGGAAACAACCAAGATGCTCCACTACCGACGAATGGATCAAGAAAATGTGGTATTTATACACAATGGAATTTTACTTAGCCATGAAGAAGGAAATCTTATCATTTGCAGGTAAATGGATGGAACTGGGGAACATCATTCTAAGCGAGGTTAGCCAGACTCAGAAGACCAAAAATCATATATTCTCCCTCATATGCAGTCTTTAGATTTGGGCAAATGCAGCAATGTTGTTGGACTTGGGTCACATGACAAGGGGAGAATATGAGGATAGGTAGAAAACCCAAAGCATGAAAGCATTTGATGTCCCCACTCCAGAGGAACTAATATAATGTTCTTTAGAGAAAGAATTGCCCTATGGCTTTGTGCATACTTTATACTGTACATAAATGCTGCTTAGTGTTTATTCATTTAAATATGTGAGATATTCTGTTAGATAAAGAAGTTCACAAATTTTTATTAACAAGGATCTAACAAACTGAGATTAATTATCTTTTGCCAAGTTGGTGTTTTCCTGTGGAATATTCCATTTCTTTTTTCCCATGTTTCAGTAATTTTAATTTGTTTTGTTTCTATATCATTTCTTCTGATCAGCAGAGGCAAAGACTCACAGAATCAAAAAAGGAGTAGAATAAGTCGAGATTCGAAATAAGGAATTAGACCCAGAAAATGTTTTATGTATTTTGAGTTATTTTTGGTAGCACTGGGGTTTGAACTCAGGGCTTCATACTTGCTACTAGGCAGGCGCTCTTACTACTTGAGCCACTCACCAGTCTTCAGATAATGTTTTTAAGAATTATTATCAGCATGGTAGGCCTGGCTATTGGTTAATGCAGTCTTTGCAAAAAAGGCTTAAGTGTGTGTCTCTGCCTCTTGTCACTACAATCTTCATCATATTATATAATCATAGATTAAGAACTACACAAAAACACAGTAGAACAAGAAGATTCCAAATAAACCCCCTTTGTCACGAAAATAATGAAGTAACACTTCTCATTCTTTCCTTTTTATTTAGATTTTTTTTTCTTTTATTATTCATATGTGCATACAAGGCTTGGATCATTTCTCCCCTCTGCCCCCACCCCCTCCCTTACCACCCACTCTGCTCCCTCCCTCTCCCCCCCAGCCCCTCAATACCCAGCAGAAACTATTTTGCCCTTATTTCTAATTTTGTTGAAGACAGAGTATAAGCAATAATAGGAAGGAACAAGGGTTTTTGCTGGTTAAGATAAGGATAGCTATACAGGGAGTTGATTCACATCAATTTCCTGTGAGTGTGTGTTACCTTCTAGGTTAATTCTTTTTGATCTAACCTTTTCTCTACTTCCTGGTCCCCTTTTCCTATTGGGCCTCAGTTGCTTTTAAGGTATCTGCTTTAGTTTCTCTGCGTTAAGGGCAACAAATGCTAGCTAGTTTTTTAGGTGTCTTACCTATCCTCACCCCTCCCTTGTGTGCTCTCACTTTTATCATGCGCTCAAAGTCCAATCCCATTGTTGTGTTAGATTTAGTCTTGAACATATTGTGCAATAAAAAATATGCTGAGAACAAATTTATATTTGACAAGAAATGTAAAATATTCAAAGTCTGGAAGCATAGTGTTAAAATAGAAAACGAGTAGATTTCATATTTATTTATATTATCACTAGAAATTTTAAAATATTTTAGCAAAAAACCATTTTTTCTGAGTAAGCATCCATTAGCTAAATTGTATCTGAAATTTATTCAACATTTTAATAAAATCTGTGTCTTAAAAAAGCCAATTATTAAAAGGAAATATTTAAATTAGGCTAATAATTCTATTAAAGCTATTTTCAAATAAAAGAAAGTGTTTAATTTAGTCATAATTAAATATTAATTATTAAATACTAATCCAACTTAATTTATGCAATATGCACAATGTATATAGTTTCTAAAGTCCTCATATAAGGCAATGATGTTATCTAAGTTTTTTATAAAGAAATTGATAGTGCTGACAGAGTGGCTCAAGTGGTAAGAGTGCCTGTCTAGTGAGTGTAAGGCACTGAGCTCAACCTGCTGTACTGCTAAAAAAAAAAAAAAAAAAGAGATAGAAATTCATATGTACATTGATGAGGAATGAATATTTTCATGGAATGCTGTTTTCTGATTTGATATATTATTTTTTAACTTTTAAAAAATATGTAAAGTTATGTCTATTAAATTCTACTCTTAAAACACTATAAGAAGAGCAAATTTTCCTTACCTAAGAGGGTAAAGATAAATGAATAAAAAATTTTTAAGCAAAGAAATTTTGCTTTTGCTGAAAACTGGTAATGCTATGAAAATCAACTACAAGGGTGAATGAAAAATAAAGATGCCTGTAAAAGTCAGGACTTCATCAAAGGCAAGTTGTAGGAAGCAAGTCCATTAGTTGTTGCACATCACGGGGAGGGGCTGTCTGCACTCAAATATTTTAGCAAATATTGTGATGATGCCTGTATACACAAATTGGCTAATTAATTGTGCATGAAATCACCAAATTAGCAAATTGTATCATTTTTGATGTCTAAAATAAAAATGTCTGCCTATAAAAAAAGAAAATTTCTCTCTATAAATATATATTTCTTTAACATGTTTATTATCATTTCTATATCCTTAAATAGTGGGATACATATAACATTTTAATGTCAAACCATTTGTATGAAAGCCATACAAATGGACATTTTTTCCTGCATTTTTCTCATCTGGCAAATTATGTTTGTTGCCAGTCATTGTCATTTTTACAATACTAAGTAGGGGAATATATTTATTCCTTTAAATACTTTTTATTCCTTGAAATATTTTAATAATATATGTTTGCATATTCAAGAACTAAATATGAAAACAATTTTGATATTTGAAGGCATGCATACATTTCAGTGGGTTGAACTGAACCCCTAAAATTCATGTCCATCTCCACTTAAAACGCGTATCTATTTAAAAATAGAGTCTTTTCCTTTCTTTTCACATGTAACTAATTATGAATCTCAAGGCAATTTCACACTGGATTTAGTGTGTGCCCTCAAGTGAACAAATACTGGAGTTACAAGAAGCCAGGAAATAAATCTGAGACAACATTTTCTTCAAAGCTTGAGAAGGCACTGACCTTGCTACCAACTTACTTTCAGACTTTTGGATTCGTAAATTGTGAAGGAATTTCTTCTATTTTTGGTACATAGTTTGTGGTAACTGCATGGAAGTAAGATTAACTTTCACAATTATATATTAAGAACTTGGTTACATATAAACAAACAAATTTAAATATTAGAAGTAGAGTGTCCCGTGGCAATCTCCAATGCAGTGGTTTTATTTGTTGTTTATTCTCTTTCTTTCTATTTTTATTAGCATACATTCATACTCTAAGGGGGTTTCATTGTGATAATGATATAGACACATAAAGTATATTTTGAATGATTTTAGCCTCTCTATTTTATCCCTTCATTCCCTTTCTCTCTCTCATTATTACAGTGTTTGGGGGGTTTCATGTTAACTTTGTGTATGTGTGTGTGTTTCTGTGTGTGTATAAGCTACTTTTATCCTCCTCACTACCCAGTACCCATTCCTTCCCCCCACCTCCTTATGTTGATTTCCCTCAGATATGTCCCTTTTACACTCAAGTCCCATTTTTTTTTGTGGAAATGTTATGAAACATTTATTTGATATACTGGATATGAACAGAGCTAAATAATACAACTCCACTGCAGTATAACAACAACGAAATTATCCCTTCAAGACAGTGTAAGATTTAACTGCAACCTACACAAGGAGACATCATATAAAACATAAGACAGCCATTGTTCTGCCAATATTTTCCAGTCCCTACCCAGGTCATATTGAAATACTGGTGGTCCCATCAGTTTTATTGAAATATTTTTTTAAAAAGCATTTAAAATGACAAAATTGTCTTTCTAACCATGTATCCAACTCAAAACTTAGCCTACTTAGTTTTATTACTTCCCACTAATAAACCTTTATTTCACTTAAACTAGAGCAATAAATTTCCTGTGCTTATCTTCCTTGCCCAATAATTCAGAGAAAAAAAATCCAAAATATTCAGTCAATAATATAGAGGAATTAACATGCTTTCGACTTGTCTTAAATACTTTCAAGGTTAACTTCTTATCATTTTCCTCATTTAATGACTTCTCTCTCTTTGTGTTCCTCTGATTTCTTATGATCTGCTTTTTCTTCTTTGATGTTTTCTTGTGACTTAGCTTTATGAGTAGCATACTCTCCACCCTCTCCTGCGGAAAGTGCGTCTCCTCAGTGTGCAGGATCCTCAATCCTGCTTATACATTTTCAGAAAAACAGAAAGCTGTTCACTTTGTAGGGGTCCAGTGTCGTCAGTCTATGGGTAAAGACTGGCTTGGCTATAATCAGATACCAGACTCAGGTGCTGGCTTAGTGTAACCATATAGAAGGGGCAAATCCTATTATTAGTATCATCATCATCACCACCATCATCTTAGGTCTAGATATGAGTGAAAATATCCAACATTTGGTTCTTTTGACTTGGCTTATCTTGTTCAACATGATGCTTGTTTGGGCCTTCGAGCGCAAAGCAAAAACCACAAAATTTGAAATATATTTCTTATAGTCTAAACTGCAAGGTTGATAAGTTATTTCAAATTCAAAATCATGGTGCCTATCAAAAGTTATATTTTCTTAGTAAGAAACATTATAGCTTATCTATTCCATGTCCTTAATTTTGGAGAAAGTTCAGAGATTTGTTTAAAAATCACACATCTTGATAATTTCAATAACTGGTGATGAACTTATATCCCTCAAGTCTCAGTTTCATAACCATTAACTAAATTTAATTTACTTAAGTGTTGGTATTAAAGTTATAATTCTGGTTATATTTACTTATGAGAGAATAACTTTTGGAAATAGAAGGTTTCTTGGACATCTTTTTAATTTCAATGTTTTCTTTTTCTTTTATTTACTGTCCCTCATCTTCTATCTCTCTCTTTTTATCTTTCTTTTTTCTACTCATAGAGAACCATACTCATCATATTTTTAAATTTTTTATTTCTTATATTTTTTTATTATTGTTGCCCTTGGGGTACGTTGTGACAGTTACCAAAATTCTTACAATACACTATAGTTAAATTCACCCATTCATCAATCTTTGTTAGCCCCCCCTTCCCTCATTACTGGAATAGATTCAATAGGTCTCATTTTTCCATTTTTATACATCAGCACATAATACTTCCACAATATTCACCTTCCCTTATCTTTTCCTTATATTCTCCTTACTCCCACTGGTCCCAACTCCCCAGACAGGATCTGTTTTATCTTCTTGTTCTCTGTTTTTGAAAAAAGACATTTTTGCTTATTTAAGATATCTGTACAGGAAGGTTCATTGTGACATTTTTAGGTATATATGTATTACAACCCTAATTACTTTCCCCCTCTTTTTTTCTTTTCATCATATACTCAAGGGTGTCATTTTACTTGGTCAGTGGCCACTCCATTGAAGAGATTTGGGCAGAATAGGCAACAACAGAAAGCTATCAGGAGCACAGACTGTATTCACCTTGTACCAGGAACCCAGGGGCCCAGTATCTTGATTTTATTGGAATGCCTAACAATCTGAAGAGATCCAACATTTGTATACTATAGACACTACCATAGATTTCCACTCTCATGCCAACTGAAACTATGTACCTAAATTTCTAGCAATCTGGTTTTTATAAGGGCCATTCCAAATCAACTCTCATTTAATTGTTCAATTTAAATGGATTTACCCATGCACTATCCTACATCCATCAATAAAGAAAAATAATTTATGATTATGCCAAATGTGGGACATCCATCTATTATTTCTAGGGAAATATGCTTTTTTCTTATGGTAATTCTTTCGATTTGTTTGCAATAAGTTAATATGCAATGCTAAATGTGGCAAGCTTCTCTCAAAGCTTGTTGTTTTATTTTGTTTTATATATGCAATGCTAGTGAAAGTTTAACTTTTAGGATTTTCTATTCACTATATGAAGTTTTTCGTACTCAATTCAGTCTAAAAGATGTTTTGCAGCTTTTTTATTCATCATATTCTGCAGAAATTACATTGACAGCTGTTTTGAATTAACCACTACCATTTTAGAAAAAAGATTATTTTATGAACAATATTCCCATTTAATATTTTAGATAAGCCTCCTTTTGTCTAAAAGCTGATAACTAGGGAAGTTATAATTAGAATATCAGGGGAAAAACGCTGTCTTATAATTAAGGTTGAGCTATCCTTTAAATTCATCTCCACAATATACACATACATTCATTAACTTCAGATGTAATTGGAAAGCACATAATTAATTCAGCGGTTCTGAATGTTTATCAAATTACCACCAATCATAAGAGTTTCTGGATGATGCTCTGTAACATGGTACATGGACATCAATAAAATACTAATTATAAATTACTAATTGTAATGACTCCACAAGACCTAAAAAACAGCATCACTGTTTAAATTAAATTAAGTTAGTTTTATTGACTTCATTATTGAAGGATGAGCTGTTTCAAGCTGTAAAATTCTGAACTGACATTTTGAATTACTTCTACTTTTATAATTAATGCCAATACTTTTTAAAGTAGAAATGGCAAACAGAAAGATGCTGAGGATAATAAGTCACACAAATTAAAACAAGCTTGCCTATTAGATGCTATGAAGTGAGAGAAGTATTAAAATATATTCATACATTTGTATTCATCTGTTAATTGTCCAAGCAAAAAACATAGAAACATAAAAGCAACCACTTTTCAAGAATTCCTAGGAATGTCTTTCTTACAGTCTATGAATGTGAAAGTCCCCAAGACTTATAAAACCAATAACAGAGACAACCACTGATTTTATATAGGTATCAGGTTCAATATTGTTAACAATCTGCTTTTCTGCAAGCTTGAAGTCCCCTACTATCCATCAGCTAGGTGTTTATTTTCTAATAAGTCTCTTCACATTATCAACTATACTAGGGAAATTTTTTAATCAAATAAATTATGTATTTAAGGAAAAAATCAAATTAATTAATTTCATAACTCAACAGATTGAAACTAGGCTCAGAAACACAGGCAAACCCAAATTGTTTCATTTCGAAGCACATATTAATTATTTCTGCATATCAAAGTTGATATCTTAATTTTTTTTGCATTCTCACTGACAAGTGGAATACACTGCAAATGATGCCACTGTGTGACAGGACAGCCTCTCTCTGATACTCAGATATGAGTATCCTCTCAGGGATGGCCAACTCATGTGATTTCCAGCTATGAATTCTGAAAGACAGTAGGGAAAAACAGCAAACCAACAAAAATTAACTTCAGACATGATCCCCCTTTTTAGTTTTGCTCTTGATATCTCTACCACTATCAAAATAAAATATTTTCTAGACCACAGGAAGCTAAAAGGGACCCTCCAGTTCAACTGACAGGTGTTGATGTCCTTCTTTATCATCTGCATAGCTCTCACTTTGCAAGAAAGTCACATTATTTACTGTCTGTTTGTGTTCATAATGAAGTTAGTCTAAGAATATTAGAATTTTTGTATCAGATTTAATTAAGGTAAAATCAAAACTAAAACTATTAAAAGTCTCATTCATAATCTTGGTGGTAGTTTAAAGCTTTCACTGCAGATTTTTCATAACTTTTTTCTAAAATAAAGGTCAGATGATATCACATTTAAAAGCAAAAACCATTCCGTTTCTAAAATACCATGTATTATTTTCAGTTAATGTTACTGTGTAAGAATGCTACCTGTCTCTCTTATTGCTTCAGCTTGGAAAAGAAAGAGAAGTTTATCCCATACTGATAACCCCCAAGACAGTCTGATTTCAGAGCTCTATTCATCATCTCCCCTCACTTTTATTTTTCTCTATGTTTCTAAGAAGGCAAAGGACAAACCCAGGTCCCAAATGTGTCATCTCCATAGTAGTCTACCAAACACTGACCTTTCTAGTCATTTCAACGGGTATCATTCTTTACCAGTTCTTGAATTGATAAACTCCTGGCTGTAGTTCCTTCTATTTTTCTCTTAGTAATGTAGCTTTCTTTTTTTAAAAACCTGGATATAATGGCATTCAGGTACATGCTAATTTATAAAATATGTTAGTGCAAATGATACAAGCTATTAAAGACATTGCTTGGGGGAAATCTATTCTTCCTTAGGGAATCAAGTAAGATTCTCATGTTTATTAATACAAGAAAGAATGTAATAACAATTTACACTTGTTTCCAAGAGGTGTAACGGCTAAGAGTTTTTGTAATGTCTTCCCCCATTTGGGAAAATAAGGTTTTCTAAGATTAGTGCAGGGCTTCTGGAGCAGTATGTTCTAAGGTATCCTTAGATATACCTCTGTTTTATTTCAGAATGGTTTTGCTATTATCACGGAAAATTAGAATGGGTATGGGTGAAAACAGTCAATATTCTCTTCACCTTAACTATAATTTAAACATACTACTTCCTCTCCAAATTCCTGATTTCTCCCACAACATTTTTGAGCTAATCATAAAAATCATTCCAGCCCTTACAGAGTGCAAGTAGTCTAATAACACAGCAAAGCATGTCAGTCAAATGATATTAATCACAAGCTCAATGTATAACTCAATGTGCTCGATGTCTTATCCATCAACATGACCCTAAAAATCTTCAGTACTTTCCCACTACCTTCTGCTAACCAATAAAAACCCGTATCATCCTTTATTACAGCAAAGTTGAGTTCAGATTCAGTTATGACCTCTCTCTTCTATTACCATGAGCTTGAATATAATCATTTTTGTTTTTTTAACACTGTTTGGTGTAATTTTCTTTGACAACCTTGGACAATGGTGATGATGTTACTGTGTTTGTTTTGTTTGCATCAAGGTGTTAAGTGACATTTTGTGATCTCTTTAATAATCATGAACAATTATGGATTCTTTGAGAGAATGCTAATTTACACTAAATCTATGAAATTTTATTAATTGTTTAAAATGGAGGTTGAGCCAGGCACCAGTGGCTCAAGCCTGTAATTTTAACTAGTCAGGAAGCAGAGATCAGGAAGATCGTAGTTCAAAGCCAGCCTGGGCAAATAGTTTACAAGACCCTATCTCAAAAAAACTCACCACAAAAAAAAGGGCTTGTGGAGTGGTTCAAGGCGTAGGCCCTGAGTTCAAGCCCAGTACCACACACAAAAAAAATGAAGATTGAAAAATATAATATAATATAATATAATGGAGAAAGGTTAGAAATTAAAAATATATAGATTCATAGAAATTGTCTGCACTAAATCTCATGAACATTTGAAATCTGGTAACATGGGAGCTGTAATGATGGACATGTTCATCCAGTAGAATGGCCTGGTTATCATCTGATAGTTTGATTTTCTTTGTTAATGAAAGTTGGTATCTACCCTGCCCTTTACTATAACGTTCCTAATAGGGTGCCTATATTCTAATTGTTTTTGAAGCTAGAGACTTGTTCTATGCCCTAATACTTACAGTATTTGTAAAATAGTTATGAATCCAATATTTCTTTCTCTAAGTGAAGGATATATTATATTCCAATATTAGTATTAATGAGGAATTTGCTGCCATTCACTCTGCAAATATCCAAGGGAAAAAGAGGAAGATATGCCATATATGTGGAAAGTATTTTGAATATTTATTTGTTTAGTTTTAGTGGTTTCCATAACTCCTAGAACTACTAGAACACTGCTCTAATTTACTACTAATACTATAATTTTCTTCTTTTAACTTCTCTATGTTTCTGATCTATAAGGACATTTTTCCAGAATAATTTGTTATTGCTCTATTGTTTTGAGGCCTAGCCCAGTTTTTGAGCTCATCGCAAGTCAGTGGACATTATTTAGAGAAATAAATGATTATTTCTCCTGATGTAAGAATAAAATATCTCCTAGAGCAAAGAATTGGAGTGAAATATTAATGAGACCTCAAGGAAAATGCACAATAAAATAATACAATTAATAAAATATGACAATCAAAATATCAAACTATACTGTCTTACTCTGGAGTCCTTGCTCTTAATCATTTTGTTCAGAAGAAATGAATAAGAAAATGGGTCTTCTTTCACAAAGACTCACCTCGGAGCTGAAAATAATGCATGATTACAATGCATGGAGATAAATTATTTTTGGCCTTTTAAGGTTTACTAGGGTAACTGCAAACCAAAAACAAAAGTAACATCAAGACTAATGATAATAGTGGGACTAGTAAAATCTAATATACATTTATCACTCATCCTATGGTAGGCCTTTTTCTAAACCCTTAAACTGATTTTACTCAATTTTTTTTCTAATACTTACTGAAAGCTTAATGGTTTATAAATGAGTAACATGGAGAGAAACTGTGTAGTTTGCTAAAAGTCACTCTGGTAATAAGTAACAAGACCGCTAATAGATTTTGTATTTTTTAACAGAATACTGATTTTGACTAGCAGATAATTTCTATCATACTTAGTTTTTTCCTATGAATTCAAATTTCAGTGCACTACTGTCATGTACATTTGAAATTTAAAAAATACTGTATCTCCTGTGAAGAAAATTCTATGGAAAATGTTATTGTCAAAGTTTAAGGAAATTCTTCCTGGCAATCTTCTCACACAAACACACACCACAACATGCATACATACACATATTTGATATTCACTTAATGAATAAGATATTGTTTTATATTAAAAGCATTTCTAGTTAATTTTAATATGTAGCACCTAACAGAGTGGAGAACATATATATTCTTGATCGAAAAAATTGAAGTAAAGCATATGTCGTATTTCATATTTTACTATATTCAGTGATCGTATGAATTTTGTTTTTGTAACTTTTTATTTACTTATGAACATTTTTGGCATTAACTTTGAAAATATACAGATATTGTATGCTATTGTGATTTCTTCAACAGATAAATTTGCAATTCAATTGAACACATTTTTATGTCTTATTTTAGTCTCAATTTTACTGTCCTGTGAAATTTTGGTAAAGGAGTTATCAATAAGAATGTATTACAGATTTTATTTCCTGTCAAACTGTTGCAGCTAAGGTATTCTCATGCTGGCCCATCTTAGTTTTCGTCCTCATATTGAGAGAGATCATTAACAGTTTTGTTTTGAACTGTATCTTCCCCACTACACAGAAATGCTTTTTACATATTTAAGAGGAGTTATAACGTCACCTTTCATATTACCAATTAAATCTCTCTTTTTTTAAATGTTATAGGAATTCTGAAGCTACATCTTTGATGCACTGTATGAAGACTTACCTATTAAAAGTGGAATTTTCTTTTGAACAAGCACTGTTTGAAGAAGCACAACCATGTATCTTCAGTCAAAATTGTGAGATATGGAGTTAATGTTTTTTAAAAGGTACTATTCTGCAACTCATAGAAAATTATTTTCAGAATGCCTGATTTATTTTGTTATCTTCTGTAGAGAACTTCCTGTATGACAAAATGAGTGACCACATTTCAGGTTCTCAGCAACTTACACATGTGTCACCTCTGTAAAGTGAAAGAGCTGCTAACAGCAGTGGTCCAAGAAATACTGATTATAATTAAAGTTCATTTTCAAATACATTTCACAATTCTTTGAGGTGACAAATCTTTTCTTACTTGATGTGTGTGAAAACTGCAACTTTTGCCATCAAAATGGTAAAAATTATTTTGGAAAAAAATTCTCAATGATTGAGGAAAGTAAACAACACAGATACTTATAGCTAAAACAGAGCGAGAACAAATTACAAACTCCATATAGAAGACTCTAACATGGAATTTTAATTAGGAAGCAGTATAATCAAGCTTAGACTTTTCAAGTAAGGACTAATTTTATTACAATATTTATTTTCTTAAAACAACTCTTTTGTTTCTGATAGGAAAACTTAATAATTATCTAAACAAATTAGAATGCCTGAAAATGTACAACCCAATTTCATAGGTAGACTGTAGAATATTTTTACATACACCATTTCTTTATTTATGGATTTCATGCAACCAATCTAACTTTTCTAGTTTCTCATTCAATATTCTTCATGCTTCTTTGCTCATTTGGTCTATTGTATTTTGGTTTTTTGCTCTTTTCACTGCCACTCATGCAGACTACCACACATATGAAATTCATCCAACAGATTGAGGCTTACTAATGAATAGTAGAAACTTCATGCCTCCTGGGTGTTGATGAACAATTATGGAAAAAAATCAGTTGATCAGAACTGTAGCAATGAGAGACTCCACGTCATTTTTCCCTTTGTGAGAAATTAATGAGATTGGTAGCAAATTGCCTTAAAAGCCAATGAGAAAAACAAAAGCAGTTTGTTTTTCTCATTTATCTGAATACTTTGATGAATGTATGTATCAAAGTATTGAGAGTGTTTAATATAAAATTGAATTATAACATTTAATTTATACTTAGAATCTATTGACAATGTAGCAATTCATTTTGATCTTTATGTTTGAGAAAAATACTAGTAAATTTTATTTTAAGATAACACTACATAAACTTTTAGAATTTATTGTATTTATTATTCATTTTTTATTGTGCTGGGTGGGGGTACATTGTAGCATTTGCAAAGGTTCTTACAATGTATCAAATATATCATACTTGAATTCACTCCCTCCACTGCTCTCCTTCATCCTCCCTCCATTCCTGGAACAGTATCAACAGGTATCATTTTTTGCATTTACATTCATTTGTACCTAGTTTTTGTACCATATTCACCCTCCCACACCCTTCCTCACCTCCTCTCTCCCACTGGTACCAATCGCCCAACAAAAAATTGTGTCTAACTAACAAACAGATTTTCTCTTTATTCTGGAAAGTTAGATGATATTTTCCAGCTTTTCTTGCAGATAACAGAAGCAATATGGTTAATTTGTAGCCAATTGAATAAAATCTCATACGCTACACACCAAAAAAATTTCCACCAAGAAATATCTACCCTCTCCCCACCTCTGACCTTGAGAACTAGACTTTAAAGATGATGAAGTCTGAAATACAGAATGAAGACAGGTCCTGAATGCTGCTTAGTTACAATTCCTATTTGAGAAGAACATTCATTTTTTACTTTCTGTGAGCAACAGTTTGTTGATATTCTGCAATTTATATGCGAAAACAGCTAGTTCATTCTAAAATAAAATACCTAGGAACAGGAGTTAGAAGGACCCATCATAGCTGTTTGTGTCCTTATAACAAACACTTGAGTCTAAAATTTTTTTTTATTTGTCAAAGTACACATTGATCTGTATTTGAATATGAAAAAGATATTCCTGCCTGTCTTATATTATTTTTTAAAACATTAACAGTGCTTCTGTTTGGGTGGTAATTTAATGAACATTTTAAAAACAACCCCATGTGCTTCATTTTTTTTCTCCTTTTACTTTATCATGTTTACATTTACTCACATGTGTATACATTGTTCACAGTTCTGGGGACTGCACCATCCAAGGTCAAGACACCTTCACATTGGTGTGATCTCTACTTCATAGATGGGGCCTCCTGCTGTGTCCTTACAGTACTTAAGAGCAAACAACTCCCTGTTCTAGGTCACTAATTCCATTAAAGAGAGTTCCATTTTCCCTTCCATCCAAGAACTAGCCAGGCCCAACCCTGGTTAACTTCTAAGGTCAGACAAGACCGGGTGTGCACAGGGTGGTATGGCCGTAGATAAGAGAGTCCCATGGTAAGGGCCTAATGACCTCCTAAAAACATCTACCCCTTAATAACAACCACATTGACAATTAAGTTATTACAAACAAATTTGGGTGGATAGATGTAGACCATAAACAAACCCTTAAAAATAAAAAAAATTACCAAGATTATATCTTCTATTATCATGAACAATAGATTTGATTCTTCAAATGGAAATTAAATTGAATTTTAAAATAGCATAAAGAATTATTTATTGAACATATAAGTTTGAGGATAAAGATTTATAGGAATCTATTATCAAGAGCAATATACTTTCTTATTACATGCTCAATACCTAAGAATGAAGGAGAACTAAGAGAATCCAGGTACAGTGCCTCATGCCTGTAATCCCAACTACTCAGGAGGCAGAGATTGTGAGGCTCACAGTTTGAGGCCAACCTGGGCAAAAACTTAATGATACTCCATGTTAAATAATAAAGTCTGGTATAGTGGCCTGGCCATAATTTTGAGACCATATCTCAAAAACTAAAGCAGAAAAGGACAGAAAACACCATTCAAGTGATAGAGCACCTGCCTAGCTAGATTCTGAATTCAGATCACAGTATTGCCAAAAAAGAAAAAGAAAAGGAAAGAGAGAGATTGCATATAATACTGAGACCCTTTGGAATTGAGGGAAAATAGAACCTTGTATACTTTATTAGTGTACATTAATTGTACAAAGGGATTTTACTGAGATGTTTCCACTCATTCATATAACATAATTTGTTCAAACTCAGACCTTCTAATGCTATTTCTTGTCCCCTTTTGCCCTCATTTTAGCCAATTTGATTGGGCTTTATTATTCTGTTTTCACACACAAATTTAAAATACTTCAATCATAGTAACCCATGATCACCTCTACTCTTATCCCACTAGTTCTATCCTGAAGCACAAATGGTTTCCATTTTACACTCATGTTATTTTTTTAAATTTTATTTTATGCTACTTTTGGTCTAGATTCTGTAAATGAGAGAGATGAGAACATATCTGTCTTTCTCAAGCTGGCTTATTTTACTTACTATAATTTTTTCCAGTTCTTCCATGTCATTACCTACAAATGACATAATTTCATTCTTGTATTTGGCTAAATAATACTCCATTGCATAAATATACCACATTTTCTTTATTCATTCATCAGTTGATGGACACCAAGGCTGAATCCATAGTTTGGCTATTATAAATACTACTAGTAGTAACATGACTGGTTGGGTGTCTTTGTTGTATACCTGTTATACACTGGCTTAAATTCCTTTAATATATGCACAGAGATGGAATAGCAAGATTATATAATAGTTCTATTTTTAATATCTTTAAGAACCTCCATACTGATTTCCATAATGGATACACTAATTTACACGCCAGTCAACATTGTACAAGGGCTCCTTTTTCCTTGCATCATTGCCAGTATTTGTTGTTTATTATCTGGGTAGCCATTCTGACTGGGGAGAGATGGTATCTCAACATCATTTTGACTTGCATTTTCTCTGCAGATAAAGATGTTGAAGATTTTTCATGTGTTTATTAGACATTTATAATTCTTCTTCTTAAACTGTTTTATTTGATATATTTGTCCTTTAATTACATTGTTTATTCATTTTGGAACTGCATTTTTGGAATTCTTTGTGTATTTCGGCTATAAATCTTTTATCTGATGAATAGCTGGCCAAGATTTCTATCATTCTAAAAGTTGTCTCTTTATTCTGATGATTGTGTCTTTTGCTATGCAAAAGCTTTTTAATTTGATTCAATCTCATTTGTCAATTCTTATTTTCTGAGTATTTGGGTCCTAATCAGAAAGTTTTTGCTTATGCCTATCTTTCAAGTGTTTTCTCTATGTTTTCCTGTAGTAGTTTCAAAGTTTCAGGGCTTACTTTATGATATTTGATTCACCATGAAATGATTTTTGTACAGGGTGAGAGAGAGAGAGATTCAGTTTCAGTCTTCTACATGTTGACATCCAGTTTGCCTAACATCATTTGTTGAAGAGGTGGTCTTATTGTGCAATAGATGTTTCTGAGTACTTCCTTGAAATTCAGATGGCTGTAGCTGTATGGGCTTATTTCTAAGTCTTCTGTCATATTCTACTGATATAAATGTCAGTTTTTGTGCCAGTGCCATTCTATTTTTTCTACTATGGCTTCTGTCCAGGGAGAAGGCTGTGGAAATCACATGATTTGGAAGGCCTGAGTTTGGGGCTTTATCTGCCAACTGGTAGTGAACACATGCCAGGGTGTAGCATGTAATCTCTCGGTCTTACCTGGGGGACACACTTATCCCAGGGCAGGTTCTGGAGGCCAACTATTATGCCAGCCAGATGCTTGGAGCTTTGTTCCACTGTGAACCCTAGCCAATAGGACTGGTTCCTCTCGAGAGGGTTGGGGTCTGTTTTCACCTTGTTCTTCAAAGTCTGATGTGTCCCTGCTGTTTAGATTTCTC
Organism: Castor canadensis; assembly: GCF_047511655.1. NCBI lineage: Eukaryota > Metazoa > Chordata > Mammalia > Rodentia > Castoridae > Castor > Castor canadensis. The sequence goes on along the minus strand of NC_133390.1, from coordinate 22,635,652 downwards.
AACAGGATTATGGCAGACCTTTTCTTAATCCATAACCTCCACTTGTGGCCATCCTATCCAGTCATAAGACCACCATAAGCCTTGCTTGTTCTTTGTTTTCAAGTCCCCCTCTCTCAAAATGACAGTGTTGCCAAATCCTGTACTGACTTTACATATTGTGCAGTGTGGACTTACTCTGCAGCTAGAATTGTCAATCTGTCACTAGGGCCACTTGACTTGACTGGTGATTAGGTCTTCCTCTTGGTACTCTATGGTGCCAGGTGTGGATCTTGGGACTCTTTTACTTTGTTTTTCAACTTTTTGTTTCTCCACTCAGCTGTCCTGTCACATCTTTCATGACATGTAATGCTCTTTATCTCTTTCTCTCTTCACAACATAGTCTCTATGTTGTTACCTGACTGTTCTTTTTCATGGAGTCAAAATGATGGACACTTCTAATCTGCCATCTTGATTTATCTCTGTCTTTCTTTTGATAATGATTTACAAGGCATTTATGAAGAGATGTAACTAATGTAAATCTCTGTTTTAAAATGACTTTCTTTTTGAGTTACTGTGGTGAATATTTCATATTTTTCTTACATATAAGTATACAACAAAAATTATATTTATGTTTCTGTGTATGAAATTGGAACCTGAACAGTCCAATTAAAGTGAAAACACTAAATGCACCGTTATACTAGATAGGTAAATGACAATTTTTCAAGTAAAGTTGGCACCATAAACAAGTGTAGCAATTTTCACTTCCATTGGGAATTCCAAAAAAAGCATGAGAGTAGAGGGATATGTTTTTTATTAAAAGCATAATGTTATAAGGACAAGTGATATCTGAAAAAATAGAAAGAAAAATAAGAACTTCGTAAAGAAATAGCAGATCACTAAAGACAAGACCGTGCAGTCACACAGGTACCCATATATTGAGGTGCAATTGGTTCAACAGGCTGCTGCTGTTACTGTTTTGAAATTCTTACTGATTTTTGAAAAAGAGGCTTCACAGTTTCACTTGAGCATATAATTTGGAAAAGATAAGAAACTGTAAGTGTGCCAGTTCTCAGATTATTGGCTTCAGATGTAAATAAACACTTCATCACATGCTGTGTGATAATGGAAGTAAATCCTCATATGTCTTTATTCTTTGCAGCAAACACCATGTAGATTATATCAGTAGGGAGTGTTAGAGGTTATACTAGCACTAGAAAGAGCTTCCTTTCCTGGAAAGAAAAGTTCCTGAGTCAAATGCCCATTAAGTATCACTTTTAATCAAATTGCAGTAGCATTACTGGGGACAGTTTCTCAATAAGTTTCAGACCCCCACACACACCTTGGTGTATTACCAGTATATCCACCCCATTGTTCTCCAACCTTCATTTTAGATCTGAGAAGAGGTATTTTATCCTTGCCTGCCAGGTTATCAGTTTCATTTCCATCTCCATTCTGAAGGGGTATTTCTTGCTTTTCTGATGTTATTGTGGTGCCCTGGCCATCAATATCTGACAACACAGGGCTAAAAACACTGAAAGCTAAGTTCCCCCAACTATATAAGCCAATCATGCCTCCCTATAAGGAGACAAAAATGAGACAAGTCATTTCCAGAAGCCCAATAGTTAAACTTGACGTCTCATTCCCCACTTTAAATTCAAGCAGGTAATAAAAGATTACCAGACATCTGTGGCAAGCATTTAAAAGAGAGAACAAAACAAAAAGAAAACAATTTGAATGAAGTAGAAATTATGTAAAGAGAAAGAAAATGAAAAATTTAAAAATTAACATTAATTTCAATAGGGAATTAAGAAAGGATATTATACTGCAATCAAAAAATACTATATAAAAGTTAAAAGCACATTTTTTAATTTAACAATAGGAAAATAAAGCAAGGACAGGAGAACTAATAATTTAATAGACATAATTTATACCTCATGAAACCTTTTGAAAAAAATAAAAATGAAAAAAATAAGAAAATTAAGAGAGAGTTAATATAATGTTCAGAAGTTTCCACCAGGCTATCCAGTAGTGAATAGGTGCCACTGCAAAAAGAAAATAGAGAGGAGAGAATATTGCATATAAAATAAGTAAGACAAAATGTCTCTGTAATACAAACAAAAATTTGACAGGTCAGTACAATGTTTGAAAGCAGAACTACATCAAGGTACATATAATTCTAGAACAAGTGAACAATAAGAAAATTGTCACATAAAAATGCTAGGGAATAGCAATGGCTTCAGACTCCTCAGTGTTGACACAGGAAGCTATGCACAATTGGAACAATGCTTTCAAACCATGAATAAAATTGCTTTCAACTTTTAATACTAATTAAAAATTAAACAGTCAAGTCTGGGAAAAGAGATACTGCTTTTCTTGTTTCAGTGAATAAGTTTACTATTTTATTAACTTCACAAAAATTGCTGACAAAAGTGCACAACAGCATGGTGTTACTATTCTTTTAATATATATTATAGTAAACTACTAGAATAAAACACTGCAGTTCTTCTAAATGGAGGATTTCAAGGTGGGGAGAATATTTTAAAGTACAGGATCTTTCCAATAGGCTAAGTTAGTTAGATTGTATTTCTCCAATTAACTGTCTTTGAACAGATTGATTAGGGAAGCTGTGTTTTCTTTCCCTTCATTTTATCTGCTTTACATATTACTTAGCAATCATGACAACAGTTACAATAAATATCCATAATATAAACTGCTATATGAGTCAGTAATTTTAAAATTTTTTACAAGGATGTATTCATTGTATGGGGAGCGGGGTCACTGTGATAATTTCAAATAGGCTTATATTGTACATTGGTTAGATCACCCTCACTGTATCTACTCCACAACCCCCTCCCTGCCCCACTTCAGTCAATTACAGGAGGTTTCATTGCTCTGTTTTGTATAGTTATATGAAGTCCACCAACCAAATTCCTTCATCTTAATCTCTTTCACTCACCCTCTCCCCTCCCACAAGTACCCCCCCCAGCCACACACTGTACCTATTTATAGTCCTGCCTTTCATTATTAATTTCTAAGTCAATGTTCAAAGGGATTTCTCAATGTATCTACATTGTGAGTATACTTTAATTTGGTCCTTTCCATCCCTTCTGTTATTTTCCCTTACCCTTTCCCTCTTATCCCCCACTTTAAACAGTTTTCAAAACATATCATATCCTCTACCTTCAATAGATGCTATGTTTTACAATATTATTTCAAGGAAAAAACAAGAAGCCAGTAAATCTTAATTCTGTGCTAGATTCATGAACACAGTGGCTATACTACTAACACACCTTGTGTTAATCTCCTGACACTAATGATCTAGAATTCGATTCATAAATTACCTCTAAACCTATAGCTAATCATGTTAAAATTTTTATCTGACCTATAAATTAGTAGACTCTATATGTAAGTATTTATGTATGTATGTAGCAATATATCTATTTTGTGGAGACAATGAAAGGGACTAATACATTTCCATAAACAATATAAATGCATGCAATGTAGAATTTTTTCTGTTTCATTTTCCTTAAAAACAATAAAGCCTATATCAACATGGTGTTTCAAATTAAATTTGGTTGTAGACTAAAATAAAAATTTAACAGTTTTTAGGTGATGTGAATGGCTCTGGTTTTCCTATTTCTCAGAAAAACCAGCCAGCCATACTCTTATTTTATCTTGTTGCACTTATCATATGAAGTGGATTTAATGTAAAATTCCTTTAGGAAGAAGGGGTTACCGCCAGTTGTTCCTGAATCTAAACTGCTTTGAGTCACCACCATGACATTTCTATTCTGTCCCATTTTTGCTCTAGGTTTTTAGATTTTAAAAATATCATATTTGACTTACTCAAGTAGAGAGTTGATAAATTTTTGTTAGGAATCACAGGTGGAGTTCTTGTATTTGAAAGTAAACCAAACTAGAATAGTTCTATGTTCATTAACTCCATAATTATTACAGTTTTGACCTCATCAATATTCTTTGAAATATTTTCATAAGTCAGATAAACACAATATGATGATTTAACAGTGACTGCAAGGTCTGAAATATAGGCTTACAGCCCAAAATACACATTACAAAATTGGTTATATTATAATATAAGATAATACTATTTGCTATTTGCTTCCAGACTTTAAGGCCATGCTGTGTGTAATTGAAATAAAGTTTAACTTTTAATTTTATCTCTTTAGTATTGTACAGAAAACAGAACAATACAAAATTCTTAGACATTATATTTGGAGGTCATTCTAAATGAATTTTAAATAATAAAATTTTAAGATAATTGCAATTATGTTAATTAAATTTTGAAATCCATTAGATTTTCTTTAAATACAGAGCTAATTTTGAAATGGGCATACTTACAAAGTTGGGAGTATGGAAAAAGAAGGTACAGAATATGGGTATAGGCAGCTGCCCGCCACCCACCGGAGGTAAGCCTTAATTTCTTAGTTCCATATCAGGACTACTGATATGCTTATATTACGCTGAGGAAAAACATGTTCACTTGTTATTCTGCCTGAAAATGTCATAGCTTTTTTACATTGAAGAAAATGTATGAGTTGTTATTTTATATTTCTTTTTCTTTTTTTAATCCAAAGTACAGGTCACTCACCTTTGGTATTTAAAGCCTCTCTTTTATCAGTGCACTGTTTATTTTTTTCCCATGCTACAGATATTTTTGTTTTTTAATAATATTTCTTTCTGGTTTTCATTTTCTTTTTCTTTCTTTTTTTACTCATTCTTTACTCCTTCAAACCTCGTATTGATCCTCAGTTCTTCTCAAACGTAAATCATCTGGAATCTAAAGCTTCCTGGCAACAGAGACCATGTATTTAATCTACAAGAGCAGCACTTTAAATTTTATAAGTTTTCTCCTCCTCTTTCTGAGTTACAGTGAATCTGGTTGATTCACTGATGTCATTTTCCCCTGTTAGTGTTAAAGTAATTGAAGTAATTGGGAAGACCACATTCACTAGTACTTTTTCTTTCTCCAAACATTTTTATTCTCATACATAATTTATACATGGAGGATTAATTGTTCCATTTCTGAATACACTTACATTGTACATTGATTAGGTTCACCCCCACCATCTGTCTCTGATCAATCTTCTTCCTACTTAAAGCAATTCACCTTCCTTTCTCTTAGCACTTTTGATGAGATTGGAACTTTCTTACACATATTTTCAAAATAGAAAATATGCATTGTACTTAAACAGAAGAAACTAAGTATTATTTTCTAGGAGAAATGAACTATGTAGATTGGAAGATTATTTAAAAACATTAGAAATTTGGTAAGAAAACAGAAAATGGTAAAACATTACACACAAATAAGTCTAGAATAAAGGTTGAATCTGGGAAAGTCTCTTAAATTCTGTAACCGTTAGTGTAGCTATTCTTAGGCAAAATAATCAAATTTGGTAATTAACAAAATTTCTATGAATTCAGAGTGTCTTAAACTCCCCCCAAAGTGCTCCTGTTATAGCTACACTTGTATTGATATTGGGAATGATGGAAATGTTGAAACTGCCTGTCATATAGAAATAAATGTTAAAAATAAACAAAACCAATGAATAAAATTTTCTTCAATACAGGGCATTCATGGAAAAGTAACCCTCAAGAATTTATATGCAAAGCAAAGATACAAAACAGAGTGCAAATGAGCTGGACTTATAGCTCAGTTTTAGAATGCTTGCCTAGCAGGCACAAGGTAGCAAGTTCAATTTTTAATACTGCAATAATAATAATGATAACAATAATGAATATACTGTAAGATATTAACAGTTTTTTACAATAGTATAAAATACCACATGGTCCAAAGAATTTTTTCTTAATTATGATTTAGGTATCTAACAAAAGAATTAATAAACGTTTTGCAAATCCCTTTTAATTAAAACAATGGTAGTGGGAAAAATTGAGCAGGCAATTACCTATATACATAGTTCCTTGAAAAATATATATGTATTTTTCTGGTAGTGGGATTTGTACTCAGGGCCTACACCTGGAGCCACTCCACCAGCCCTTTTTTATGAAGGTTTTTTGGTCTTGCACACTATTTTCCTTGGGTAGCTTCATACAACAATCCTCCTGATCTCTGCTGCCTCAGTAACTAGGATTACAGGTATGAACCAGCAGCACTTAGCTAGAAAAATAATTTAATGTTAAAGATGTATCTCATATAAAAGATACATCTTTATATGATGTATAAAATATACATTTTAAATCTCATATAAAAGGGTATCAAATGATAATTTTATAAATCTTTATTGACACAGAATTACTGCTAATTTTCTTATGATATTATTTATGAAATTTATACTCCAATATATTTCATGTGAATTTGAACTGTAAGCATTGAAAAGTATCACAGGAAATTCATAATTGTTAGTTAGTAACAAAATCCCATAGATCTGAAGGTTTTACTTAAGCAATATTTACTTAACTAGATTTATATCGGAACTTCAGTTTTAAAGTGTACTATTTGCTCAATTAAACTAAAGATATTTCTTTGATCCACAAACATTATCATTGTGATCTAAGTAACTCGTTCAAGCCTATGCAGCTTGCACATCATCAGAGCAAGAAAGTGAACACAATCATTTACCCTAGTTTTACAGCTTTTATAGATGGATATAAAAAAAGGAAGTTCAAATTTTTCAGCCTAAAAGACTGTAATTAAGAATTAAAATATAATTTGAGTTTCCAAATGAACTTTAGGGGAGATTTTTCAATCTCTGTGATGAACGTCATTGGGATTTTGATAGGAATTGCATTCATTAAACATGTAGATTGCTTTTGGTAGTATAGCCATTTTTACAATGTTGATTCTACCAGTCCATGAGCACAGGAGATCTTTCCATCTTCTGTAGTCTTCCTCAGTCTGTTTCTTCAGGGGTTTGTAACTCTCCTTGTAGAGATCATTCACATCCTTTGTGAAATTTACTCCTAGGTATTTGATTTTGGGGGGGGCTATTGTGAATGGAATTGTTTCCATATAGTCCTTCTCAGTTTGTTCGTTGTTGGTGTATAGAAAAGCTAATGATTTTTGTAAGTTGATTTCGTATCCTGTCACTTTACTGTAGCTGTTTATGGTGTCTAAGAGTTTTTCGGTAGCGTTTTTTGGGTCTTTAAGGTATAGGATCATATCATCTGAAAATACGGTTATTTTGACAGTTTCTTTACCTATTTGTATTCCTTTTATTTCTTCTTCTTGCCTAAGTGCTCTGGCTATAAATTCTAGTACCAAGGCAATACTCAGCGAAAAGAGCAATGCTGGAGGTATCACAATACCTGACTTCAAACGATATTACAAAACAATAGCAATAAAAACAGTATGGTACTGGTACAAAAACAGACATGAAGTGGAACAAAATAGAGGACCTGGATATGAATCCACACAACTATACCCACCTCATTTTTGACAAAGGTGCCAAAAACATACAATGGAAAAAAGACAGCCTCTTCAACAAATGCTGCTGAGAAAAGTTACCTGTCTGCAAGAAACTGAAACTAGATCCATGTCTATCACCCTGTACTAGTATCAACACAAAATGGATCAAAGACCTAAATATGAGACCTGAAACTATGAAGTTACTACAGGAAGGATCAGGAAACACTCTGAAACTAATAGGCATAGGCAAGGACTTCCTCAATAGAACCCCAGCAGCCCAGCAACTAAGAGAAAAAATAGACAAATGGAACTATATAAAATTAAAAAGCTTCAACACAACAAAAGAAATGGTCTCTAAACTAGAGACCACCCACAGAGTGGGAGAAAATATTTGCCAGCTATACATCAGAAAAGGGACTGATAACCACAATATACAGGGAACTTAAGAAACTAAGCTCTCCTAAAATCAAAGAACCAATTAAAAAATGGGCCACTGAACTAAACAGAACTTTCTCAAAAGAAGAAATTCAAATGACAAAAAAGCACATGAAAAAACCATCTCTATCCATAAAGGAAATGCAAATCAAAACCACACAAAGATTGTACCTCACCCCTGTAAGAATAGCCATCATCAAAAACACCACCAACATGTGTTGGCGAGAATGTGGGGAAAAGGGAACCCTCATACACTACTGGTGGGAATGCAAGCTGCTGCAACCACTCTAGAAAAAAAATTTGGAGATTTCTTAAGAATCTAAACATAGACCTGCCATATGATCCAGCAATCCCACTCCTGGGGATATACACAAAGAGATGGAACTCAAGTTACTCCAGAGGCACCTGCACACCCATGTTTACTGCAGCACTATTCACAATAGCCAGGTTATGGAAACAACCAAGATGCCACACTATTGATGAATGGATCAAGAAAATGTGGTCCTTGTGCACAATGGAATTTTACTCAGCCATGAAGAGAAATGAAATCTTATCATTTGTAGGTAAATGGATGGAACTGGAGAACATCATTCTGAGCAAGGTCAGCCAGTCTCAGAAGGCCAAAAATCGTATGTTTTCCCTCATATGTAGACTTTAGATCTAGGGCAAATGCAGCAATGTGGTTGGACTTTAATCACATGACAAGGGGAGAGCACATACAGGAAATGTGGGAATAGGAAGAATACCCAAAACATGAAAGTGTTTGATGTCCCCACTACAGAGGAGCTAATACAGAAACCTTAAAGTGACAGAGGTTATCATGAGAAGGGGATCAGTAACCATTGTAAAGATCAGTTAGAGATGAATCAACATGGGTTGTAACATGTGTACACGAAAGCAATGCTAGGAGTATTTCTGTATAGCTATCCTCAAGTTACTAGCAAAAATGCTTTGTCTTCCTTATTATGCTTGTGACCTCTCTTCAACAAAATTAGTGATAAAGGCAGAACAGATTTGCCTGGAACTGAGGGGGAAGGGGGGCATAGTGTAGGGGAGGGGGACAAGGGGGAGAAATGACACAAACAATGTATGCACATATGAATAAATGAATAATTTAAAAAATATATTATATAACTTGACAATGGATGATTTTATAAAATGTAAGTATGGGCTCAAGCATGATGGCACCCATCTCTAATAGTAGCTACTCTGGAAGCAGATGTAGGAGGATTGTGGTCTGAGGCCAGCCTGTGCAAAAGTGTGGACCTTGTATGAAAAACTTAGAAGCTGTAAGTCTGGAGATATGGCTGAAATGAAAGAATGCTTTCTAACATGTGCCTGGCCTTGAGTTCAAGCCCCAGTATCTCAAAAAAACCTCTAACTATGCATCAGGTAAATGGTATTTTGTGGTGGAAAATTCAAAAGCTCAGAAAATATGAGAGGAAATTCCAGGACAGAATTAAAATACAAAATTAAGCACGAATCAAATATTTTTTTCTCTAAAGTACAATAAAAAATGAGCCAACTGTTAGATGAAAGAATGAAGCACAGATCAGTAACACTCATATGTCCAATCATGAGGTTTCAGCATAGCCGAGATTTTACTCTGAAATTTACACATGATGTTGAAGTGTGAAGCTCTGAGAAAGACATAAAGAGAAAGGGTGATGCAATTCTTCAGTTTAGAGTAAATAAGAAATTGGATGAGGGCTACAACATGTAAGAGAGAAAAGGATTAATTGATATTAATTGATCCCAGAATTTCCCAGTGTAGGTAGTAGCATCAAGAACCTATCACAGAAGGAGATAAAAATGAGTAAGAATTGATAAGATAAAATTCTGAATTGCTCACACTCCATGTGAGTGACTTAGTTAACACAATGCCTTTCATTCTGTGACATTTTTGTGAAACTGAACTAAGCCTTCTTAAATGAAAAAATCCTCTGAATGAATATTTAATTTTTCTCTTGAAAACATAAAATCCTTCTGATATAAATTGTTATGATTAAACTATTAAGTAAGAACAAAAATAAAGGGATATCAAATTTCCATGTGATTCTTTCTTTTAAAATGAAAGGGTGTGAACTACCCAATAATAGATCAACTGGCACCAGAGTCACTTTCTTTCCATGATTATGCTAAAAATGGTAACTGAGATATTCACTTATTTGGCAATTATCAGCAGTTGATATTGAAAAGTCAGGAAGGTTATGTATTTAACCTGACATCCTCTTAGACTACAAAGAGTATTTCATCCTATTTTTACAGTTCATTTATCTTCTATAAAATGTTTTAAAATATACTGCTAAATCATTTTTAGTGGAAAATAATCCATGTTAGTCAACTAAATAAACTCTTCCTCATTTGTCCTTCACAAATGAAAGAAAGTTTTTACCCACCATGAATCAGTAGCATGGTGTTTGCAGTAACAATCTGATCAGAAAAAGTAAGCATGCTTTCATCCTTAGAGTCTGCTGTGTGCAGGCACAGTGGACCATAGTATTTTCACCCCAGTGGCCCTCATTAGAGTTCTGAGGGAACTGGAACTCTGATAAGAGGGTTATCTATTGCTTGAGGCACAATGAACTATCCTGGGGACTTAGAACAAGTCAAAGTTGACAAGCTATGAACTGAGCAAGATCACATCAGTGCCTCTCACTTTCTTGCTAGGAGGACATGGAGTACTTAGTAAACAACACCTGGTAAATGTCATCAGAAATTCTCTACCTAGAGAATATAGGTAAGGCAAGAAGGTATAGTCATTTGGCACAGGCTGTAGTCATACACAATTCTGAGGTACTTTGTTGTGTATTGTGAAGCCTTTTCTTTCCAGGAGTTTGACGTTGGCCATTGCAGTGTTTGTTATGCTGAGTGGAAAACTTGTACAAAGAATTCCAATGAGTCCCTTCCTCTTAACCTTGAAAAATCAGACCAACTACAGAATCAGCATTAAAAATGTTAAATGAGGAGTCTAAATATCTGACCAGTAACTCTTTGTCTACAGTGACTAATAAGGTGAAATAAGACAAGTCATTAAATCCCCTTTACCCCAATTTTCTTATCTACAAAGTGGAAATAATTATAGGTGTATTCCTTATCTACTTCATACCAATTATGCAAATAATATTCTGTATTTTTAAACTTAAAATATTATAAAGATGTTAGGTAAATTATTTTTGGAGGTAGAAATATAAATTTATTATGACAGATTAAGGTGCATCTTTTGCATAAGAGAGAAAGGTAGGAAGCTATCCATTGTATTTTCTATTTAAATGTATACCATGGTTTGGCATGGCTATCATTAATTTTGAAAGACAAAGCACAATATACATTTTTAAAAAGAGAACATTCTCAAAATGAATTCAACCATATTTTAAGCAAATATAATAATCTACATATAGAACTTAGTCTTGACTTTGGAGTTAGGAAGCCAACATTATTAAGAGTAGGCTTCTGCCAGAAATATATGGTCTGACAAGGCATGGTATGCTTTGTCATTAAAGTATGCTACTTTAATCCCAGTTATGTAGGAAGTGGAGGGAGAAGATCATAATCTGAGGCTGGCCCAAGGAAAAAGCAGAAGACACTAAAAAATAAACTAAAGCAAAAAGAGTTGAGGGTGCAGTTAAAGTGCTAGAGAACTTGCCTAGCAAGTGAAAGGTCCTGAATTCAATCCACATAACTGCCTCCAAAATAAATACAGGAAATATAGTCTTTGCTCATATGTGGACATACAACTATGAACTACATAATGCCATCCTAACAGAATTTTGTTTCCATGCAGATTAAAAGTAGGCTTAATATAGCTTTGATTCCCTAGTCTTGGAATCTGTAAGGCTACTAATCACCTGGAATTGTATCATGTAGTTTTTATCTGTAGTTACCTGAGAATTATTGCTTGTTAGTAGGAAGTCATCATGGAATATGTTAATAGTTATTAATCATTTAAAACAAAGTTGTGCTTTAGAGAATGACAGTACATTGTAGAGCTTACACGTATTGACATTTCCTGTGTCACAAGCATTCTTTTAAATGCTTTACCTATTTTAACTCACATAAGTATCATTACAACCATATGACATAATGTATGAGTTTCTATTGCTGTTGTAACAAATTACCACAATCTTAATGGCCTAAATCACCAGAAACTTATTCTCTTACAGTTCTAACTGTCAGAAGTCTTAAAGGATTCTTATGGAGCTAAAATCAATGGTTTGATTAACTTGGTTCCTTTTCAGAGTCTCCAAGGAAGGACCCAACCCATGCCTCTTCAAGTCTCCCGAGGCTGCTGATATTTCGTGGCTTCTGGCCTCATTGCCCTAATCTCTTCTTCAATTGTCACACAGCCTCCTCTGCCTTCCTCTTATAAAGACATTTAATCCAGTATAACTCCCCATCCCAAGATCTTTACTCACATTGTCCAAATCCCATTTTTAGAGTCTAAGGATCTGAATATTAACAACTTTGGAGGACATTATTTTTCTACTATATTATTTTCTTCATTTTATAAATGAGAGAACTGTAGTTTAGAAAGAAATTGGGTAACTTCTCTAAGAATAGTTATCCACTAAAGATCAGTACAGCCTGAAATCAAGCAGTGCTAATTTCCTAAATATTTGACACTGAAGTGAATAGAAAATATGGAAAAGAAGATAAAAAGTGAGAAACTTTATATACACATAGCGCTGAGAGTTACTAAATAGCTTCCCTTTTGTTAACATTTTTAAAAATATTTTATAGTTATCCCATATTTTCCTGTCCCTCAGAAATGACTCTAATACACAACTGCGAAATCTGTGTTATCTGAGGTTCACTGACATTATACGAATGGTTTCAATTCTCTGATAGGATAAGTAGCAGATTGTCAACACTTATGAATTTAAATAGCCATTACTCTGCGAGATTATCTAACCTTGATTTATAGTCTTGAAACTATCACTGCAAGTGGTGTGTCCATGGACAAGTTAATTAATGTCTCCAATGTCAATACACTCATTTATAAAATGAGTGTCAATCTCATGAAATCAAATATCACATAGATTGTTGTATACCTAACTTATCAAGCTAGTCAATGAGACTGATACAGAATCCATCTGTTTTATAGAAATCCTTTTTACTGAGATGTTAGTATGCCCCTGACTAGCATTTCATAACACTTCCCTATTTTTTTCATTGCAAACCTAAGAGGAAGACTATATGTTGATTTTATTCTCAAAGGTTCTACACTTCCTCTTCCATTCTAAGACTTGGGGAGATACAAATTAAACAGTGAGAAAATAATTTTACTGATTATCTGGTGGCAGAAAGATAGGAGAAAGTATCACAATTTTATATTCTTTGCCAGTTATATTCTCAAAATGTGAGAACTGTGATAATATTTTTTTACTTTTAATGGTGAAGTAACTAAAGAATCCAGATACATGAGAAAAGATCAATAATTACATCAAAAATGTTTTTGTTAATTTATTGTGTTCCGACTATTGGAAATACTAAAATACACTGAGCATAAAAGTGTATGCTTTCTGATGGTGACATATGTAGGTTGTTCTGGTGGTGAAAGACACAGATGTCTTTGAAACAGAAGACAAAAATCACTTCACCATCTGTGGAAAACTTAGTAAGGATGTTAGGCTTCACATAAAATGTGGATTAGAATGACTGAGTCCATTTCTTCCAAGTTATGAAGGTCTTGAGCTGCATAAAGAGTTTCAGTTTGGGTTTGAGATACTCATATATTATACATGAGGGAATTGAGATTTGGTGGTGGTGAATTAAGAAGTGGATACACTGCTATTAATTGTTAGATTGAAAAATAGAATTAATTTTTTTCTGACAGCAAATGAGGATCCTAATCACCTTCCTGTCATATATTCAGTTGTGATGAAGGATACAGGGGAAGTTAAATTAACTGTCTCAGTATTATTCTGTGTATCAAAAGATAGGCTAAGTTCAAAAATATTAGAATAGTCTAGAAATGTCAAATTAATTGAATAATATCATGGATATGTTTTATTTATTCTGGGTTCCACTTACCTTTCTACTTTCCCCTCAATTAGGCTTAACCATTTACTGTGTTTTAAACAAAAGAAAAATCAAAGGAATAATTTGAAGAAATAATTATAATGCTTAAAGCCTACCAAGATTCATATCCCTTTGTGGGAACTGTACATATATTTTCATTAATTCTCATAGGAACCTGTAAAACAGTATTATTGGTTAAAGTTTTCATACGAGCTAACTAATATTTAATCTGAATTCCCACAAATAGCAATAATAAAGAATAGCTGAACCCAGGTGTATAGATTAAGAGACTTTTGGATTATAAATATTTAAAAAATTATATTTTAGCCAATGTTGCCATTATCAACTGAAAGAAACAAAATATAGCAATAGAATTTTGCTATTCAAAATTTTAAAAATGAATATTAAAGAATATTATATATTGTATATTAGTTTTTAAGGTCATGTTGTTTATACATACAAAATTATTAAAAGTTGACCTTTTGGGCACCTTTAGCATTATCAATTATTAATGAAGTATTGCATTTGACAGAGTAGAGTTGAAAAGCAATAACAGAAAAGGGGTAGAATGTACTGAGTTGTATCCAAGCAACCTGTGACTGAAACTCACTCTTAAGGATTCCTCTTCACAGATGACCTTATTTTGACATTTTATACTAAATCATTGTGATTTTAGTCACAATATTGGTTTTTAATTTCATAGAAGTGTTAATATTTTATACTTGTTGCTCCATTTCTATTCTTCTAGACCTACAGAAAATCCAAGTACTTGCAATAACCTTTATTTTTTTTTAAATTAAGCAGAATCTGCAATACATCCTCTGCAAAATGATTCCACAGGCAACACCTATTAAAAACCCCTGTAACTGTGCACATGCTACCCCTGTTTGTAAGGTCAATCATTAAAAGGCAATTTACAGCATGTGGATTGAATTGGAAGACACATAGCATTTACAAACATGAACAATTAAGTAGAAAACTGCTCATTTCTGTTCTCCCATCTTGCTGACATTTAATATATAAATATAAAACTTAAAAAGTATTTAAAGCACAAGTAAATTTTTAGGTGAGGGACCAATTCCCTGAAATCCAATTTGAAAAGAAAATTTAGAAAATTGAATCAGAAAACAGAATTAGGGAACACTATTTCTTAAGAAATATATTCCCAATTTAAATATGGAAATTGCACTTATAGTGTTCTGTGCATAAGTCAGTGAATTTCAAATACTGTAAGAATAAACATAGACAGAAGTCAGCTGTTTATGCTTTTAACACCAAAGTATAAAGAAAAAATTGTAATAAAAATCAAGGGAAATCATTAATTGTATAAGTTTACATAGAAACTTTCTTGAGTATGGAATATCCTATTTAAACTAAAAGATATATGCTGGTTACTATTATTTAACAGTTATATATTCAATAAGTAAAATATGTATTGAAGAGAAAAAATAATTCTGAAAGAAAAATTATATCCCATCTCCCTGCCTCATCCACAAACAAATTATTTACCAATTTCAGGTGCTTTAAACTGAGATTTCATTTTCATTTTTAGCATTTTTTCAGTTGGTAGTACTAGGGTTTGTACTCAAGGCCTTGTGTTTGCTAGACAGATGGTCTATCACTTGAGCCATGCTTCCAGCTGTCATTTTTATTTTAATAGAAAATGGTTCTCTTCTTTATATGGTTGAGGTATTATCAAAAGTGTTGTTGGGAA
The DNA here is from genome assembly GCF_047511655.1 of Castor canadensis. Classification (NCBI taxonomy): domain Eukaryota; kingdom Metazoa; phylum Chordata; class Mammalia; order Rodentia; family Castoridae; genus Castor; species Castor canadensis. The sequence continues at coordinate 22,620,119 of NC_133390.1, read as the reverse complement.
GATAAAAACAGAGAAAGCTTGGGAGGCAGAGCAGGAGATATTCATTCCCAACAATGACCATTATCTTATTTGTGCAGTTCTGTTCAGATATGTCAATTGCTACATGCAACCCCCTGATTGATCTGTCTTCACACAGACACTTATTTTAAATGTTGAAATATCTGGTATGCAAATTTCTTTATGTTTTGCTTGTAATTCAATAGAATCTCAACATTTTTTATTTTATAAATATTACTATTCCATTCTTTCCTACACCAGACCAAATTAAGTGCCTCCTATTGAAAACTGCATATCACCCAGTATACTCCTGCTTGATATTACCACCTTATATTATAAACAGTAATTTTAAATTTTCTGAATTAAAATTAGTAGTTCCCTAAAATGAAGGAGGGCTTGAATATATATTTATTACTTAATATCAGGATTAAAAGCAACATATCACAATATTTAAAATTTTTAAGACTCCCAGAATTTTAGGATTAATGATGATTATTAATTGTGTGGTCAATACATATATGTATATATATATATATATATATAATACATATATATACACACGTACACATTTATAGCTTCAGACATAATCCATGTGTATGCATACATACATTCATTATGTTTATATAAAATTGTATGTAAAATAGATTTTATTCCAACTTGGGAATTTCTTAATTGTTCTTGTTAAGTGAGGATATCTAGCAAAGGCTTTTCCTTTGAATAAATTTCATTTCACTACAGAAATTAAACATGTGGTTCAAGCTTATTTTTAAATATTAAATAAATGTTAAACATGCACCGTGACTGACTGTAAAATTGCATATCCACCTAGATGAACATTATGTGAATAATTATTTTTGTGCTAATGAGCAAATTTATTCAGAAGGATGAAATGTGTGGGAAATTGCCATTCACTTTAAAATTAATGAAACAGAAAAAAATTCCTCTTATCTAACACGAATATTGAGATTCATGTTTTTAGTAAGTGTAGCTTGATCAAGTTTCTGCATGCATACATCACACTTGTCCATCAATAATTGAAGATTTTGTTGCCCACACTGTTATCAGAAATTTAATGTGAACATGAAAATGGAAAAATGAATAGGAGGTCTGATATGGTATCTTTGGACATGCCAACAATCTTTTTTCATAAGCACTTACATTCAGATGGTTCATGAAGGTTAAATTATTTCCAAAACTTCCTTACAGTTTTAATTTTGGAAAGCTTATCTTAAATAAATGTATAAATTAGATCTTCTTAAACCCTATGTTAAACTGTGTATGGTGCTGTACTTCAATTCTAGAAACTATACTGGTCTTCCATGTGGGCTCTGAGGAGAAAACTGTCTTTAAATATGTTCAGTTGTGTAGGATTTTCTCACCTAAATGAAAATAGTTTATTTGTATATTTTTCATAAGTGGAAGTAAGCTACCTATATGGTATGTTTCTGTGGGCTTAATTTTTAGAATTAATATCTTTACTAAAGATTGCACAATTTGCCTTATGAATTTGGCTCTTCACAAAATGAAAGCATAAGGATCAAGGCCTAATTTGCTTACCATATTCAAGGATTTAGATACCTGCACTAAAATGGCAATCAGTTTTCTGAGTATATAAGATTGAGAGAACATTCAACTGAGGCAAAAATTGTAGTACCTTCTAAAAAATGGTATTTCAATCTACTTCCAGTTTATCATTTCACCATGACTAAGGCAAGGTTTACTTCTGCAGCTGTGGAGTACAGTCATTTGTGGGTAGCTGCTGGAGACTGCCTCCAGGAAGACAAGGGACTCCAAAATCCAAAAGATGCTCAAATCGCTTATATAAATTGGTACAATATTTCTATATAACTTATAAACATCCTCCCACATTCTTTAAATAACCTCCAGTTACTTATAACACCTATTATAATGTAAACATTATATAAATATCTGTTATAAAGTATTGTTTAGAATATAGTAACGAGAAAAACATCTACACGTTTGGTACAAATGATTGTTCCAAGTATTTTTGATCTATTATTAGCTGAACATGCAGATGAAGAATTTGTGGAAACAGAAAGCTGATGTTATAGCCATATCTTAATCCTTATCTACAACAAAAAAGAGAGAATGAAGGACTTCCCAGATAACAACTTAAAACCGAAGACTAGAAGGGGCTCATTGTCACTTCTATCCATGCTAGTGGGTCTGAACCCATTCATGTGACTATTCACAGACCCCAAGAAAGCTCCAACATGCAGTATGTGGACCCATACTCAGTATCAACTTCAGGTGGGAGGTTCATTGACTAAAAGGAAAGAAGTAGAGGATGTGTGCTGGAAAATAGTGAGTATCTGTCATTGCAATGTATGGCAAAGATTTCATATACTTAGAAGAGATAGAATACCTCTATGAGTTGAACTTGAAATGCAATAATTTGTTTCACAGTCATTCATCTAAAAATCACTTTTCTAAAAATGTCTATGTATTTTGTGACTTAAATCTTGCAGACAAGCTACATTTACTTGTCTTTGTAAGAGTTATTGCAAAACAATGTTAGCTACTTGAGAACTGGAGATCAAGAAGATTACAGTTAGAGGCCAACACAGGGAAAAAGTTAGTTGGATCTCATCTCAACTAACAAACTTAGAATGGGTGTATGTACTTATAATTCCAGCTAGACAAGAGGCATAGATAGGAGGAACATGGTCCAAGGCTGAAGGATAGTCTATGCAAAATAGCAATTTGTAAAATAAATAAAGCAAAAAGGGCTGGGAATGGCTCAAGTGGTAGAGCACCTGCCTGGCAAGCACAAGGCCCTAAGCTCAAAAACACCCAGTACCACAGTGAAAGAAAGAGAGAGAGGGAGAGAGAGAAGAGAGAGAGAGAGGAAAGGAAGGAAGGAGGAAGGTGGAAGAAGAAAGGAAGGAAGGAAGGAAGAAAGGAAGAAAGGAAGGAAGGCAGGAACAGTGAGAGAGAAGGAGCGAGGACATTAGGCATATTTTCCAAAGTGATCTTGCTATACTATTTTCCATTTGCTTGTTTTTCTGGTGGGACTGAGGTGTGAACTGAGAGTTTCATGCTTGCAAAGCAGGCACTCTACAGCTTGAGCCACTCCCCCAAATCTCTTTGCTATTTATTTTGGAGATATGGTCTTGCTTTTTGCCCAGTCTGGCCTGGATCTTGATTCTTTTATGCTTCCTGAAATAGCTGGGAGGACTGGCAAGCATTACCACGTCTACTTTTTTTTCCTGTTTAGGTGGGGCTTTAAACTTTTTTGCCTGGGCTGACCTAGAACCACTACCTTCCCAATCTTATCCTCCAAGTAACTAGGCTGACAGATGTGGACCACCAGAACCTGACTTTTCATACTTCTTATTATGCTTAGTTAATACTATATTGAGAATTTGTAAAAGAAATAAAAAGAAGTTTTATATATATATACATATATATATAATTATAATACATATTTTTGGAGTTTTTGTGTGCATAAATAGATGATAGAGTTATAATGCAGACAGGAATAGACAGAGCTGTGAAATTATAGTCATATCAACAATATCTCAATTAACCTAAACACTTAATAAAAATCCCTTTGTAAATATTCTGTTTAAAGGTACTGGTGGACTGATGGAGTGGCTCAAATGGTAGAGTGCCTGTCTAAATATATTTGTTTACTAAGTTGCAATCATCAGTTACTTACATAGTAATTCATTCTTTTATGTTCCAAAATCACTGAGGAATTTGTATGTTGTGTTTTGTCTTCAAAAGGGACATTTTTATTATTCTTAACTAAAAACATCCAGTTGCCCAGTAAGAATAAACAGTCTTATAATTAGCGGGGGATGAGGTATGTTGAAGAGATTGGGAGGAAGGAAGTAAAAGAGAGAGAGAGTGGGGAAAAATGCAGCCAGTGGGGTTCAGAAAAAATAGGGTTCTGCAACTGATGATGAAAAATAACATCTTTTCCACAATTATTCAAAGAAAATCCAGTGTTTGGATTTTCACATGAAATTCTTCCTTATGCAAGCCTATGTGCCATTATAATTTTCAGATAGATAATCACTTTATTTTAATATCTACAGCTCTATCTTCTCTCTGTGACCACTTGTCTTCAGATGGTAATAAAATAATACCAGGAATTAAAACTTTCACACTGGAGATGACAGTGTCCAAAGAAGGATAATGACAAAAGGCTTTTCTAAAGCTTGTGGGAATTCCTTTACAATTCTCTGTAGTAAATTTGATTACAGACCCACTGCTGCAATAAACGTGTCAAATGGTGATGTTATATCCCAATTTTCCCAAGAGTGTTTTTACTTATTGTATAATCCTAATTAAATAATGAAGATTTACATCACAAACTGTGCCAGTTTGGATAATGAATTATGATGTCACTCAATCAGGTCAAACCCTGACATTTGGGATGGGATCAGCTTTGGTTGGAGCATATGAGAAAGATGAAGAAGGGGAGATATCTTAATTCAGCAGTTACCTGCAATGAAACATTTTGATGTTGTGGACTTAGTTGTGTCTTACCCAAATGTATGTCTTGAAACCTTAACCTATAATATGACCTTATTTGGAAATAGGACCCATAAGAACACAATAAAGATTAAGTGAGGTCAGATAGCATCTTATTTTAATAGGACAGTGTCCTTAAAAGATGAGAAAGAAAACACCAGTGTTCTCTCTCCTTCTCCACGTACACAGAGGAGATAGGGAGCAGGCAATAGAGAGAGGACATAGCAAGACATAGGCTGCTTATCATCCTGGTATAGAGACCTCCCCAGAAACCAAACTTGCAGGCTTCTTGATCTTGGATTTCCAACATCTAGACCCTGAGAAAGTAAATTTGTTACTTATAACCATTCAGCTTATAGTATTTTGTTACGTGGCCAGAGCAGACTCATTCACCTGATGTAATGTGCATGTGTGTTCATTCTCTGTCTATAAAAAGTTAGCTGAGATACTGGGTGCTTTCAACTACAAGTACTTGAGAAGAACGTAGACTTTTCTATAGTTTTCACTCCATCTGCCTCTGCATTTAGAATTCTCTCATTTTCTAATTATGGAGTTATACTCTCAACTCTTTGGATGAAGAGGACAAATGCCATATATTTCCCAGTCTTTTAAATTGCCATATGCTATATGTATATTCTTGGATACTTGTGAAGCATTTAGGATTTCCCTATGCCCCACTTATGGATTGGCTAATGTGTGCTAAATTGGCTGAGCTCAATATAAATGCTGTTTGAAAAGTATAGGATAAACACAGAGAAACTTTTAACACGAGATGCAAGAATATGGAGAAGTACTTAAAAGAGGAAGTTTCTGTCAGAATTCTACTAAATTTTATGGTCCAAATTTGAAAGGAAGATGATTTAAAACCTAACCCCAACTGGATCTTCCTTATGTTTCTTTTGATGTACCTTCTTTGATTCACTGTTTTTTGTTTTCTACTGCTTGAAAAGCCTTTTTGATAGAGAACATCATATTCTATATGCCATGACTGTCCTTAAACAAATAGAGAATCTCAGAATAAATTTTCTTAGAATTAGATTTGCATTCCTTCAAGTTTATTATTAAGGCATATTTGCCATGCTATTGCTTATCTAATCCAGGAGCTAATTTTATATTTATTGTACATGTCTAGAAAATGAAGAGGAGGACAAAGCATAAGTTTTATGTTGGATGTCCTCAATTAGGAAAAATTGGAACTGTTGCCACCTCATTGTTGAGGCTGCAGCTCATTGGTCCTAAACATGTCTTTTCCATACAATAATTAAGGGCAAGAAAGCATGTTTTTTATTATGTTCAGAAGCATCTGAAGAAAAACAACTTGCAATTAAATACATGAGTATTTCTGCAGTAAAATATGAATCTTCACATTATATATGATAATGATAATAAGATCAATGCAAGTCAGTTTTTTCTTCTGAAAAACATAGGTCATACAGAATTTGTAGCCATTTGAGTTTCAAAAGAAGCTTTCATTTTTCACAGTTTTGGGTTTCAATATTGCATAATGGACTAGAGCCCTGCAATATCATCATGACCCAGATTTATGGAGAAGAAAGTAAGACACATAGTAAACTATACTCAGGTTCCACAGCTGGTTCCTAATGAAAGAGAGCAGATGCACCATGTCACCTCAGAGAAACTGATAAGAAAGTAATGGAAAGTAGACTCTCCATGGGGTGAGGAAGATTTCATGATGAAGGTGGTCTTTCACCCTTTCTTAGTTGGACTTTTATAAATATTTTAGTTATCTTATGCTTTTCCTCCCAGTTACATTAAACACAGTTTAAAAAGACATGAATGAGATTCAAACATGACCTATGAGGTTTTACTAAGCTTTTTGGAAATAGGAGTAGATAGGGGCCAGATTGTGAATGTGAAGTATTAAGTTCCTACTTAAAAATTCAGACACTATCTTATAAGTAACAAGAAATTGAATAATGAAACCATGTAGTCAATGTTGTGGGAGGTTACTGATATAAGTGATACATGGATATAGAGAAAGACAGGGATTCATTGAAACATCTTCACAATATATAACATTCATAAATAAAGCTTAACAATTACTTGCTGAGTTACTTTTCTTTGTTGTGATCAAAATTCCAGACATAAGCAACTTAAAGGGGGAAAGGTGAATTCTGGTTCACAGTTCCAGAGGATTGCTTGGACAGAACAAGCATTTAGACGGAGTATCATGGTGGCTGGAGCATGTGGCAGAGGCTATTCTTCACTTCTTGATGAAAAAAAAGAAGAGAGAGAAAGGAACAGACTAGTAACACCTTCAAAGACATGACTCCCTGTGGCCTATTTCCACCAGATGATCCCCAACTTCCAAAGTTTCCACAGCAACTGGGGATCAAGCATTCAAAACATGAGTTGGGGGAGGGGTGACATTAAATGGTCAACCCCATCCAAGTCTGCCTCCTAGGTCATTGCATAAATTCATATGAACTCTATCTTATTTTTCATTTTAAAAAATCAAATTTGTGCTAGGTTGATGAGTATTAAAATATGACATGGCCTAGGCCACACTGTGGTACAGATTTTGTTTTCAGGTATTGCATGCTTTTGGAAGTTGTCCAAGCCAATTTGAGAAACTTATAATAGAGTGCTTGTCAACTTTTGATATTTTATTCTTTCCTGAGCATAAAGAAAGAGACCATCATGTTAAGTGAGATAATCCAAACTCAGAAAGTCAGATACCACTTATTCTCTCTCATAAGTGGAATCTCAACCTAAAAAAGATGGAAAAAATTGCATAAATGTAAAAGTTGGACTGGGCAGGGGGTGAGTTTGAGGTGTAGTGCAAAAGGAGAGGATGATGAAGGGATGTAAATGTGACTGAAGTATAGTATATCATGAAAACAGAATGATGAAACCATTACAATTATTTTAAATGTTAGGATAAGAAATAGTAATAGAGGGGATGAATATGATCAAAGTATGTTATGTGCATGTATTGAAATATCATAATGAATTCCCTTTGTACAATTAATATAACTAATAAAAATATTCACTATTAAATATGTTAGAAGTAACAGTTTTAATATTGAGCTATATGATTATCTCCCTGTCTTCCAAGGTATAATCACCAAACACAAACAATCCACTAGATGGAGTTGACTATCTTACCTAAAGACATCACTACACATGTAAACACAATGTCAATACTGACTTAACTAAAAATGCAATGGCCCTATAAAAGAAGAAAGGATAAGAAAATAACATAAGTTAACTGGAAAACATCTTCTCTCAATATTTTGAAGTAAGTTAAGATTGAGTACAGAAAGTGAATCAGGCAAAATAAGGTGTCAAAATCTATAATGAAATATCCAAAAAGTAAGAGGAGTAAATAAAAACATGTTAGCTGCAGGTTACAAGTTACTATTGCTTTTGTTATCACTGTATAAGAGAGTTACCTATAGTACTACTCAAATAACACCAGGATAATTAAAGTTCTGTCAAGTTCTTTATTATAAAACTCATAGTTTCATACTATGCTATACAACTTGGCCCAAAGCTGAAAATTAGTGTGTAGCTGAAGGGTAAGGAATTTTACTGTCTAAATGGATATCTTGGATAAAAGGTACACACATTCTATGCATTTGTATATGTGCATTCTTCTAGGTACATATATATTATTAAAATGAAAAGCAATATTCTATTTTAAGGTTTCTAAAATGTACAATAATGTGAAAACTTGTTTAGTCAGTTAAGTGGACATCAATTTCTTATCTATCATCTATTAAAGCTAACTTTTTGCTTGTATTTCACCAAAAATTTACCTCTCTGTGATATTACTTCCTTCAAACATTATGTCAGTTTACAGATATTTATTTTATGTAGTTTATAATCATATTTTTAATCATTTCATATTAATTTTTTTACGTTTCTCACTTGCCCTGACAATTGTGAAAGGAGTTTTTGGGTTTCCACAGCAATTACAAGGGTTGTTCAGTGTTTCTAAGTGCAGACAATGTGCTTGTCATTTACAAAGGCTGACTATTGATAGATCTTGAACTGACCCATCCATCACTTGTGCTTCTGTGTAATTGACTAACAAGCCTTTTCTTTATCACAATTTTCAATATTAGGTTTTTATTTTTCATTATTTTTTCTGTTTGAAATTACAAAATCAGAAATGCTTAGGTCATTTAAATACAAATTAGCAATAAAATTAATATGGCCAGACAAGGATACGGAAGAATAACATGCTGAGACTTCTAGTTAGAGACGTGGATGTTTATTTTATGTAACAACCCTTAAAGAGGGATGCTGGAAAGAATAAGAGATTTTACTATGCAACATTCTTAGAAAAATCATGTGTTTTACAAAGTTAAGCTGCTTGATTAAGTTGAAATTCAAGCTCTAGCTAAATATAATTCCCAGATGAGCATATTTATGCATATCATCCATTATTAACTTCTGTACAATATTAAATATAAACCATTTGCAGACAGCCTAGCATGAATTAAAAATATGAATGCCACCACAGTATTGATTATTGTTCTACATGGTTACACTTTAATATGCATACTAATGCAAAGCAAATATGCTAAAATTCCTTCAATAGTAGATACTATTCCTCTGAAAAATGCTAAGATACATGCTGCACAAAATTTTAAAAGTATGTACACTCTTAAATTTAAAAACTTTGTAAAATGGTTAGCTATTATAAATATTGTTCTTTATTATATTAATTATTGGGTGTTTCTCTCTGGAGTATTTTCCACCTTTTGCATGTTGGAATAATTGCAAAATTTTTTATAACATAGAAAGAACCTTGTTGTTATTAAAAATAGGTCATATTATAAATTACACCAGTCACTGTGTGAGCATTTAGCCCATCCTCTTCAATTCTCACAGAGAAACCTTACTTGATTAACAGGCTCAAAAGAATCAAGCAAGACTCTGATGTTGCAAACCCACCAGTGTGCAAACAACTGTGCCACATTCAAGGAACACCGTGGAGTAGTAAAATAATTTTAAAACTCTCTGACCTCAGAAAACCTGCCATTTAACTAGAGACAGAGATTACAAATGTGAAGACTTTCTAATTCAAGACTTCTGTTTTGATTAAGTATTTTAATAGCTTCCTATCTAATAATTTCACTTTTAATTGTCAACCATCCCACAGTAAGCATGATGTGTATATCTATGTATACATAAAAATAATTGTATTACTTTGAATAGAATCAATAGGTAGGACTATATTAGTCCAAAAGAAAAGTAGAACTTCAATCAGTTTCAAAACCAAAGTTAAAAAATTCTGTATCATTTTGTAGAGAAAACAACTCAGGATGCTAGAACAAAAGAAACATTATTGGGAAGGAATCATTTCTAAATTCAATTGTCTTTATTTCCAATCAGAACACAATCGCTATTTCCAAGCTACATTGGTTTGAATTTCCTGGCAACAAATGTGATAATATAGAACTCTATGAAAATTAATGTTCCAATGAAAGCTCCTAAAATGATGTCCTCAAAAATAATGTTGGCACATTAAAATAAAGAATTACATATTAAATTCCAACTGAGAACTCTCCTAGCATAAATGCAAATGTAGGATGTGGTAAATTTATTTAATTTTCTCCCTTTAAAACTTCCTAAATGTTAAAGATGTTTTGAAAAATTGATTTAATGATAAAAGCGAGAACACACAAGGGAGGTGTGAGAATAGGTAAGACACCTAAAAAATTAGCTAGCATTTGTTGCCCTCAATGGAGAGAAACTAAAGCAGATACCTTAAAAGCAACTGAGGCCAATAGGGGAAGGGGACCAGGAACTAGAGAAAAGGTTAGATCAAAAATTTAACCTAGAAGGTAACACACATGCACAGGAAATCAATGTGAGTCAATGCCCTGTATAGCTATCCTTATCTCAACTAGCAAAAACCCTTGTTCCTTCCTATTATTGCTTATACTCTCTCTACAACAAAATTAGAAATAAGGACAAAATAGTTTCTGCAGGTATCAAGGGAGTGGGGGGTAGAGGGAGGGGGCAGAGTGGGTGGTAAGGGAGGGGGTGGGGGCAGGGGGGAGAAATGACCAAGGCATTGTATGCACATATGAACAATAAAAAAATAAAAATTAAAAAAAAATGATTTAAAAAGCTATGAATATAGTGAGTTTCATTACTTAAAATTTTTCAGAGGAATTTTAGAAATAGTATTTAATTCCAATTATTGTTGTATGACAGACCTTTTCACTGCAGTTCACTCTTTCATAAAATTTTGATCAGAGATTCATAATATCATGGTTCTCAGTTTGAGTACACATGAGCCATCATGTATTAATTTGCTCTTTTCTGTGTCTCAGGAACTATTGTTTTTGTCATTCTTGTTTCTTTTTCTTTCTTTGTTTCTTTTTTTGATTTATTTAGATTTCAAGGATTAAGTTTCCTTGGAAGGAATGTTCTGTGAAGTTCAGAAAAGAGAAAGAAAAATAACCATTTCCTAGCATCTTCACTATACTTCTTTCAATATAAATATAGATAGCTACAGATATAAAGCACTTCCGTAAAGGTTGACTCCACTCTCAGACTATTATCTGAATAAGAAGAAAACATGCAATAAACTAGTGAATGTCTCATGTTAAAGATACCATTTGTACTTCTTATACGTAATCTGTTTAGGGGTAGGCAGAGAACATGAGGTGGTGCACAATATACAGCATCAGAGATGTGGTCTTCTGTAGTCTCCCTCTATGCACTAGCATGCCTTTGCTCAGTGTCCATGGCTCACTCTGAGTGAGAGATATGTCCTTTTGATTGGTTGATATCCTACTGTAGAAGTTGTTAATATTTTCATTGTCACCCTTCCACTTCTGGGTGACCTTGGACAAACCAAGCATTTCTAGGCCTTAGTCTACCAACCATGAAATAAAATACTTAAACTGTACAGTGACCAATGTTCATTTCAGTCATTTTAGTCTATCATTTTGGTTTTAACTATCCTCACAATGAATAGGAGACTCAATGTTGAATGAGAAAGCCTGTGAGAAGTTTCTAGAATATTGTAATCTAACCATTAGATTAAGAGGACAAAGTTTTGAAAAATAAAGTAGAAATTAAGAGTAAACACCTCAAAGTCTTGTAATAGTGACTTTTTTTCAATTAGACACCATAGGCATCAAAGGACTGTGACATAGTTGTTTTTTAAAACCATGCCTGGAGAGAATAAAGACTAATGCCAAATATACTCTTCTAAAAGCTTGCTAAGAATCATTGGCTTTCATGAACTAAGCTGTGGAGCTAGAAGTTTTGAAATGTTGTCTTTATTTTTGTTTTGTGGTTTATTAGTTTTGCTTTAATAAATGGATGGAAATATTTTCCAGTTTCCTTAATGTGGTACACATAAAAACACTTCTGGAGAATAAGTGCACTAAGCAACATCAGTAAAGTACTATTTGCCATGATACACTATTATTCTTCAATTCCCAAATACATGTTTTCCAGCTTCTAATACATCACAGGCATTGTATTAGCTCTCAAGGGCATAACTATGTGCACTCATCTTTTTCTCAGGGTCTGCTTTTGGAACAACTCAACATTAGTATGCATTTGTGTGTCAGAAGCACATGTTGTGCATATATATATATCTGTGTTCATGCTAATGTGTTTGTTGGTGAGAGGAAGGTGAAGTTGAAATATAGCACATTCTGGGAATCTAGAAAACCATGTAAAAACATGGAGATGACAGGTTAATTCTTGTAGAGGTTAATAATCACAGTATCACTAGTTGACACAGCATATAAGGGAAATTGTAAGAGAATATTCTGTGGTGAATTATGTAAGCAAGAATTCCCATTAAAAAGTATTTATACTTGGCCAGGTGCAGATGCTCACATCTATAATCTCAGCTACTTAGGAGGCAGAGATCAAGAAGATTGCACATCAAGGCATTCCTGGGCAAAAACTTAACAAGACCCCATCTAGTTAATAAACTGGGCATGGCAATAATATCCTGTGGTTTCACCTACACGGGAGGCCATAAATAGAACATCGTGCCTTTAGCTTGACCCAAGCGGAAATGGCAGTCACCATCCAAAAATTAAGTATGGCAAAAGTGGGTTTGGCCATGACTCACTTGCTATAGCACTTGTCTAGCAAGCATAAGGCTCTGAGCTCGAACCATAGTTCTGCCAAATCAGCAAAATAGAGTGTATCCTTCTCCTGATGAGCAATAAGAAAACATTGCTTTCTAAACAAAGGGACAATTTTATGTTTTTTGTTGAGGAACTGGTAAAAATATACAACCAAGGTTGCTATTTAGGGTGTTAGCAGGACATATACTGAAATACATACAATATAAGAGCAAACGTTATACTATTTTTAAAAAAAACACTCATTCTGAAACCTCACCATTTTATCCAGCTATTTTTGGTTATTTGACATTTCTCTATGGCAGATGGTATTAACACTTAATTTATACCAAACTTGAATTCACTTTAGCAATAAATTAATATTCATTGATTATTTAAATCTAACTCTGCACTTGCAATATTTTAGATTTATTCCAATAAACACAAACATGGTCTTTAAGATTTAATATCTCAACATTTTTACTTGGTTAAATTGGTGCCCTCTCATGATTGTAGATCAGTAGCAGCGCATTGGATATTATTTTTGTAAATGAATATCTTTTTTCAGTATCATAAGTGCTAGGTAATTTCCATGAAATCTTTCTGTGTTCTTTAAATACAATTAGAAAAATGTTGAATACACCTCTTTCATCTACAGATTTTTAAAGACAATTAGAAAAAAGGTGAAAGGAAATTCTAACCTTATCAGGATGTTGGATCCTATTTTCATTTTTGTTTTGTTTTGTTTTGGCAGCACTGGGGTTTGAACTCGGGGATTCAAGTTTGCTAGGCAGGCATTCTTTTACTTTAGTGCCTCCACCAGTCCCTGGATCCTGTTATCAAAGCCTCAATTCACAGCCTTGCATTCTGTAGTGTGATTATTGTTTACACCTCTCCACTAGTGTGCCATGGCTCTGAGTCAGCAGCTTCCATCCTCCTCCACATCTCACCCTTGTCTCACCAGATTAGCAACGTGTGAGTGTGCGCACACACACACACACACACACACACACACACGCACACTGCCAGTGTAATGATATACAGGATCACAGAGTTCCTCAAGCAAACAAGAAAAAGCATCATGCTGTTCACATTAGCTACACCACACTCTTTGTAAAAAATTGCTTTTCTCTTTCTAATAACAACTGATCAAATAATATGAGAAACCACTGACCAAATTCAGAGATCTACTTAGTTCTGAAAAATTGCCCAGATAGAGCTGGCACTTAAATTTTCCTAAACAATACCAAGATACCATTAAGATATTCTTAGAATAAGACTTTTTTTTCTTAAATGAAGCAGTAAGCAAAAATTTCAGTGTACCATGTAAAATTGAATTAGTTTTAACACAGCCCTTTGAGTCTATTTTAAATATTATATCCATTTATAAATGGGTTGCTAAACTGATGAGAGAATAAGAAGTTGCCTCCCAGGCATTCAGAGACAGCCAAGAATAAACCTCAGTAGTCTTGGTTTAAGAAAAGAAAAAGAAAAATGATATCGTTCCTCAAAATAACTTCAAAATGGTGTTGTTATGAGCCCATACATTGGTAAACTTAGAATTTTAGCAGATGTACTTTTATCTGGCTATTTTCCTTCATACTGCCACTATTAAACCCTTTAATCTGTAAAGTGTCATGAGAGAAAATCCACTGATACCCTGCAGCAGCAAGGGTATCGAAGAAAACCAAACTTCAACTAAACACCGATAGATTCTTGACACTCTGCTTGTACATCCTCCAAATACTACCAGTCCCTAGTCCCTTGATCACAATGTCTTTGTTAAAACAAGCTTGATTTTATTTAATTAGCAAATATTAATTGCATGTATTTATGGGTACAATGTGATGTTTTAATGCATGTATACATTGTGGGATGATCAAGTCAGTTCTGGAGCTCTGTTGCAGAACATGATGACATTGGGTAATAATAATGTATTATATAGGGCTTACATTTTCCTCTCTATCCAGTACTTAAACCATGTGAATTAATGGTTTTACTTATTACTTTTATATTATCTCCTTTCATTCAAAAAATAAATACCCTGGAATATGAAACTTATTTGTCCTCCTCAATTGTTGGAACATAGTAGGCATTCAAGAAAAGAGTGCAAATGAGTGAATAAATAGAGGAATCATGTAGCTCTAAATGGTTTTAGGGAGGAGGTACTTAATCTAAGCCCCATTTTGATATATGATACTGAGCCACAAGAGCATAAGTGAATTGTTTTAAACCACTTAAAGTAGCTTACAGACAGATTTGTGCTAAAATGCAGATGGTTTAATTCACTCTAGTGCTTGTTCCCTTTGCATCATACAGCCGGTCCCCGATAGCTAGAATCTGTGTAAGCTCAGTTAAAATATGACATTTGTAATTAGTTATGATTCTGTATAACCTCCTATGCAGCCTGGAATAGTAATTTTTCCCATGATTGCAATATTTTTCATGTAGTCTTCTAAAATTATGTCAGTTTTCCTTTAACAACTATGTTCTTGTTACCTTTTACTTGTGACTCAAAAACACTCCTAAAGTTTTTACATCATTTGTAATTTGATCATTTTTGTAATCTGTTTATCCTAATTAAAATGTTAGATGATGTTTTCAACTATAGGGTACTAAGATAAAGCAAAATTTTGATTCAGACATCTGATATTAAGCATCAATTTCAAATTTGTGTAAAGCATAAATGTGACTAAAATATTTCAGGATTTAAAATGAAGTCTATAGGGTTAAGTTTGATCCACATAAGCATTTTCATTAATCCAAAAAGAGTTTTGTTTTGTCTTTGCTTGTTTTTTTTTCTTTTAGTTTTTCATATGCCTAGGAAGTATATTCATTTCCAAAGACTGCTATAACAAAACATCAAAATTTGGTGACTTATAACAGAAAAAATATTCTCTCACACTTTGGATTTTAGAAGCCCCAAATAAAGCTTTTGGCATGGCCATCCATGCTTAATTTCATTGCACTATGAAATAATTCTTTCTTGTAACCTTTACCTTCTGGTGTCTGTTGGCAATCCTTGCCTTGTTTGTTTGCTTGTAGATGAATCAGTTCAACCACATAGGTATTTTCTTTCTACATGACTTCACATTGTCTTCCCTCTATAGGAATCTGTCCCTGTATCCTAACTGCTACTTTTACAAGACCTCATTTTAAGTTGATTACCTCTGTAAAAATCCTGTTTCCAAATAATGTTGTATTCTCAGGTATTCAGGATTAAGATATCAATATTTTTTTTTCTTTGGGAAGAAAGGGTAGCACCTGGCTGGCTGCAGTTTGTTGCGGCAGGCGGCGGCTAGGGCATACCATGTATTAACTGGAACAAAATGCATGCATGTCCAAAAATGTATACATATGACATACATTATATATATGCATATGCTTTATATATATATATACATATGTATATATATATATGATGCTGCAAAGTTATGAACTTTCTAGTCTCCATGAATTGTTTTCTTCTTTGACAAAAGTTATCATTAACTTAAAGTAGTTATTCAGTACCTAGTATTTTACCTCATCGTGTATGTTGTGAAGCCACTCTACATGACTTCATTTTATATGCCATGATATCACTAGTCCTAATACTTATTTTCATTCTTGCAAAAGATTTTCAAGTGGAACAAAAAGATGAATCTATTAACATCACAATGCTGGAACAATGAAGTGACATAATGTCTAGTAATACTTGTGTAGATACAATAATATCTAAGAGTAAACACAAATAACATTTAAATGATTTTGAGGTTGAGGAAATAATTCATAAATGTATGTGACTGAATCCAGACATTTTCCAGTTGAAGTAAGTCATTTCACTTATTTATAGCTTAACCTTGCTAAAAGCAGAGGTCAACTTGAATAATTTTCTCAGTTAAAAATATATAAGAAAGACAGCATATTTAATTATTTAATAAGAAGTTTTATTCTCCTTACCAATGGAACACATGAACAAAAACAAAAGCAAAATGGAACTTAAAATTATAATTCTATTAAGTAGAATAATAATTTTTCTAATAATTATATGAAAAACACTTTAAATAATATATAGGTTGAGGTTGTGTGGAATGTAATATTAAAAAATGGGAGTCCTACTTGCTGGGATCTTTAACTCCAGACATATTTAGTTACCTCATTATGAATCAAAATCAACCTTTGAAACTGATTTTTTCCATTGGATTGTGGATCCCAGTCAAACAATTCAATTGTATTACTTACTGCTTGCAAACTTATTTAACTTCTCCATGTTGGTCAGATTTCTACTGCTTTGTATGTTACAAGTGTCATCCAAGACAGTGGCTTCTATTTGGAGGGTTGGATTACGTGTGGAGAAATAATAGATAATCAAACAGCTTGGGAAGCAGATTTTTGAATAGCTCTATTTTAATTTGCATCATAAGAAAATAAGACTATTCTACACCTCATTGCTTATGTTACACAAAGAAACAAGCTTGTGGATAATTCTTCATCGTAAGAAAAGCATTTGTGATTATTTTCTCTGAGTAGCTATTATATGGATAAATATGATAAAACTGTTCACAGAAAAATTTAACATTTGTAGGAGAAAACTACATATGCATTGCCACGCAAAGGACACATTTTACAATTTAAAGATAGTATCATAGAAAGAGTACAAGATTTGGGGGGAGGATGTTTTTTCTTCTATTTTTAGTATGTTAACTTTGATTCAAAAGATAAGCTACAAATATTTCTAAAACATTAATGGTGCTTTTTTATAGTATAACTCAATATAAGCAATAATTCTATAACTCTCTGGTTTAGATTCTTTACTGACATTGTCTTATACAAATATAAAGATTTTTTCTTCATTTGGGATATTCACCTGCTTCAATCAAGACTTTTGCCTCATAACAAGTTTGTATTGATTTGGGGAAGCTGAGTTAAACTTGTAGAATTACTTTAGCTTTAAGAATTTCAATTTAAGAAAAGCAAGTTTAAGCTTTTAGTATTCTGGAAAGAGGTTCTTTCTACCACAGCATAGTATTCATATCACATAGAGATGTTTTCCTTTTCTAGCTCTAGGCAGTTATTATCTATTTAGTTACTTTCTGATGATTGAGGAAACAGTTACAGCAGTAGATTCACCAGCATTTTAACGCTGGATAAATTATTTGATTTTACAAGTGATCCCTGGTTTATTCATTTATGTATTTTTGTTTAGAAAATTCTTTCATCATGTATATTTTGGTCCAAGTTCCAGTGTGATTAAATCCTCATTTAATTATATAGCAACTTTAGAAGTCTCTGGAATAATTTGGAATAATTTTGGTCAGCAAATAACCGCTTGCTCCTCTCCTGGCAGAGAGGAGGTTTGCAGCAGACTTGTATGTATTGATCACCTCTGAGGTGCTTATGAAATACCAACCTTGTCACTTTAGTTCAGGTTTCAAAATGAAATCGTGGTAACCATGGATCTTAATGTTTCTGTACTTCTGCTTTTTCCAATCTGTCATTTACTTCTCTTCCCCTTTTACAACTGCTGTGTTGTCATCACAGTATGTCAAGGACTTGAGAAGTGCTGAAGTTTATCTCAGCCTGCAGAGTTGGGCTCCTCAAGTTTCCTTTGGAGAATTTACACGAGTCATTGTTGAAAATTACAGAAGGCATGAGAACCTTTCTTTTACCTCTAGGAAAAAACTTATTCACAACTTATCAGCTAATCCTGTTTAGCTTCAAGAGATATTTCAAATGCATTGGCAACTTGAGGTACTTTCCCTCATGAAATCAAATATTGAAAATTATATAAAATATAGTGTTGCAAATATACTCAAAATTATAGACAGGAATAAAGTTAATTTAGAGTCACAATTATGGATAGGGACAAGAGCCACAGCACACAGACAAACCAAAATTTTATATTTGCTTTAGAGAGTACTTTGAAATGTATCATTTTTTATAATATATGATAAATTCTATGGCCCTAATTCTTTTCCTAAAATATGTGCTCCATTAATATTTTCTAGGGGTTCTCTACTACATTCTGTAGCTACCTACGTCATTCTAGTATATGTGAAGGTTTTTAATATATTAAGGGATTTTATGTTGTGCTATTTTTATTACATTTTTTACTATTGCCATAACTTCACATTTGGAAAAATATAATCAATAAATTATATACCTCTGTTTCAGTTATGTTACAATTATAACTATAAGCAAAGCAAACAGCAGTTTATATCACAAAAATACTTTAAAAATATGTAAGGCTAAAAAAAAAAAAATCCCAATAAACACAATGTGCAGGTTACACCATTTTCTACTAGAAGTAATTACCCAGGAAAAAACCTCTTCATGATACTTCTATATTCCTGGGGCTGTTTCTATTTGATTACTGACCATCAAGGAAAGTTTCTTTTCTTTTGACCTGCTGAAGTTACAAAAAACACAAGATTTGTTTTTTTAATTAATGGGTGACTTTCTGTAATGGGTCCAATACTATTCTTTCAATAAAAAGCATATTACATACTCTCTTTCAATGTCAGAACCAATTTTGTGACATTGGTTGAGTTTAAAACAAAAATACCAAACATGTTTAACTAAAAAATTTAGAATTAGCCAAATTAAAATAAACAACTCTGTATACTATAATCTTATTAGGAGAATTAGTTTCGAATCTCACATACTGCTTTTGAATACAAGGTCTAAGGATTAAGGTTAACAAAGTGTAAATTACTGATAAAATAAAAACTATCAAGAAATAATTTACAGAAAAATCAAAGTACAAAAGTCAGCTATTTTTTGATAATACTTGTCTTTTTAAATAGAACCATCCATTATATGCCATATATTAAAATAGTTTTACAACCAGCAATATGTAAACAAATGTTATCTTTACGTTTATAATTATTTTTTCAAAGCTAACTCATTTTCAGATTACATTACGAGTTTACACTACTTAATGCACATAATATTGTCTATGTAAAATTCTTAGTATCAAAATTATGAACCAAATTTGAATAAGGTATTTAAATATTCGGTTCATATGGTGAAACTGTGTGTGAAATCTACCACAATTAACATAACTCTTACGGGTTTATCAGAGTTTTTGATTCCTTCACAAATATACTGATATTTAGACTCATTATTCTTATGTTTAATGCATATTTAAGAAATAAGTATGTTGATATTTGTTTTAATCATATTTTCATTAGTATTTGTGTCTATATATTTCATATATTATTCTGTTTATAGCATCTTCATTGAAAGTTCAATGATTATGCCTCCTGTTTACTTGCACATTGTGTATTCATTTTTACTATTGATTATATTAAAATTTTTATTAATGACTACATTTTTACATGTCATAAATGTTTATATTTTCTCAATTTTATTTATTTTTCAAATTTGCTCACTCATTTATTATTTAATACACAAATATTATAATGTTTGTATTGTCCATTCAATCTTCCTTTATACTTTCTGTGTTAAGTGGTAAAGAGGAGATGAAACAAGAGTTTTCGTTTTCAATAAACTTTTATTGAGCACTTGTCTTAGCTTAGGGGCATAGATAGTCAATTAAGTATTTGTCCTGCATACAATTGCAATCCAGTTGTGGAGACAGAAAAAGAAATGTATATTCACACAACATTAAGAAATGTTTTACCAACAGACATCTCCAAATAAATGCAAGCTGATACAATGCAAATTGAGAACATATGTGCTAAGAATAAAGGAATGTGTAATTGAAAGGAGCTTCTCAGGGGAGGGAAACTGGAGATAATGAAATGCACAAGGCTTTCAAAATTTTCATGTCTTTTTCAGTGGTTCCTCTATGTATCTATGAATTATTGTGCTTTGCATATATTGGAACAAGTTAGACTTTGCTGAGCACACTTTATACACTTTCTTTTAGGGAAAGGAAAGCCGGAGTTACTATGCGATCAATGCTTAAGCACAAATGTTATTTTCATTATCTTTCTATGAGAAATTGGAAGTGAGAGTTAAATATGATCAGGGAAGAAAAATCATTGTGGTTACCAGTCATGAGCATTCTCTTCATCTCCATATCCAGTGATGCCTTCCCACACATTTGCCACCCATTGTTTTCAGCGTTTCATTTAGAGGCAAAGGTATAATAAAAGATACAACTATGGTAGTGGTAATAGTATTATGAAGTCATTAAAGTGATAAAAATCATAAAATAGGAAAGCAGAACTGCCTATTTTCTCTTTCAAAAACATTCATAGTAAACTAGTTATTTTTGATGTTTAGTGTTTATTTTTTATTTTATCTTTTTTTTTACATTTCCTTATATGTGTACACATTGTTTGGGCCACCTCTCCCCACCCCTAGCTACCTGGCAGAACCTGTTCCACCCTCTCATATCTGATTTTGTTGAAGAGAAAACATGAGACAATAAGAAAGACATAGCATTTTTGCTAGTTTGAGATAAAGATAGCTATACAGAGAGATTCCTAGCATTGCTTCCATGCACCTGTGTATTGCAACCCACCTTGGTTCGTCTCTACCAGACCTCTTCTGAACTTCCTAGTCCACTTCCCATAATGGCCTCTGCCAGTTTAAAGATACTATATACTCTCCTCTATAGTGAACACATCAACCACAATCCAAGCCTTAGGTTTCCTTTCCTTTCCCTAGTTCTCTGCTGAATGTTCTCCCCTTAGCATGTGACCCATGTCCAATAATATTACTGCATTTATTTTGCATCTATAATCTGCATATAAGGGAGAACATACAATTTTTGGCCTTCTGACCCTGGCTAATTTTGCTTAAGATGATGCTCTCCAGTTCCATCCATTTACTTGTAAATGTCAAAATTTCATTCTTCTTTGTGGCAGAATAAAATTCCATTGTGTATAACTACCACATTTTCTTAATCTATTCATTGGTTGTGTGGCTGTTTCCATAGATTGGCTATTGTGAATAGTGCTGCAATAAACGTGGGTGCGAAGTGCCTATGTTGTAACATGAGTCTTATTTCTTTAGGTATATCCAGGTATTGCTGGATTATATGGCAGATCTATCCTTAGTTTTTTAAGAAGCCTCCATATGGTTTTCCATATTCTCACCAGTAGGGTATGAGGGTTTCTTTTATCCTCATCCTCACCAACATTTGTTGTTTGTGGTGTTCTTGATGCTAGCTTTTCTCACAGGAGTGAGGTAGAATCTTAGTGTGGTATTGATTTGCATTTCTTTTATGGCCAGGGATGGTGAGAATTTTTTCATGCATTTGTTAGCCATTTGGACTTCTAACTTTAAAAAAGTTCTGTGTAGTTCAGTTGCCCATTTATTTATTGGTTCATTGATTTTTGGGATGTTTAGTTTTTTGAACTCCCTGTATATTCTGGTTATCAGCCTTTTGTCTGATGTATAGCTAGCAAATATTTTCTCCCACTCTATGGGTGGTCTCTTCAAATTAGAGACCATTTTTTTTGTTGTGCAGAAGCTTTTTAGTTTTACATACTCCCACCTGTCCTTTCTCTTAGTTGCTAGGCTGCTGGAGTTCTACTAAGGAAGTCCTTGCCTATAACTATTGCTCCCAGAGCATTCCTTGTCCTTTCCTGTACTAACTGCAAGGTTTCAGGTCTGATAGTAAAGCCCTTAATCCACTTTGAGTTGATACTAGTACAGGGTAATAAGCACAGATCTAGTTTCAGTTTTCTGTAGACAAATAGTTACTTTTCCCAGCCACATTTCTTGATGAGGCTGTCTTTTCTCCATTGCATGTTTTTGGCACCATTGTCAAAAATAAGGTGGGCATGGATTTGTGGATTCATATCAGGTCCTCTATCATGTTTCACTGGTCTTCATTTCTGTTTTTGTGTCAGTTCCGTGCTGTTTTTATTACTATGGCTTTGTAATATAGTTTGAAGTTAGGTAGTGTGATACCTCCAGAATTGTTCTTTTTGCTCAGTATTGCCTTGGCTATTCATGGTCTATTGTGTTTCCAAATGAACTTTAGGGGAGATTTTTTCAATCTTTGTGATGAATGTCATTGGGATTTTGATGTGAATTGCATTGACATGTAGATTGCTTTTGCTACTATAACCATTTTTACTATGTTGGTTCTAGCAATCCATGAGCATGTTCTAGTTTTAATGCATTGTGATCAAATATAATGCAGGGGGTTAATTCTATTTTCTTATATTTGCTGAGGTTTGCTTTGTTCCCTAAGATATGATATATTTTGGAGAAAGTTGTATGGGCTACTTTGAAGAATATATATTGTGCTGTTATTAGATGAAACATTCTATAGACATCAGTTAGGTCTATTTGATTTACTGTGTCATTTAGTTCTAGGATTTCTTGTTGATTTTTTTGTTTGAATGACCTATTATTGGTGAGAGAGGGTATTAAAGTCTCCTACTACCACTTTGTGGAAGTCTATGTGTGCTTTTAAATCCTTTAGTGCATATTTGTTGAAGTTGGGTGTAATTGTTATTTCCTTTTGAAACTAATAACTAATGCTTTTATTAGTATGAAGTGTCCTTCTTTATCTCATTGACCAATGTAGATTTGAAGTCTACTTTGTCTGATATAAATATTGCTTCTTCTGACTGTTTTTGGGGGCCATTGGCCTGGTGAATCTTCTTCCAGCCTTTCACCCTAATCCAGTGTTTATTTTTGTCAATAAGATGGGCTTCTTGTAAACAACAGATTGTTAGATCTTTCTTTTTAATCCAGTTTGCCAAATGATGTCTTTTGATGGGAGAGTTGAGTCCATTGACTCAGTGTTAAAATTGAAACATATATGGTGATTCCTTCCATTTAGTCTTTAAGGAATTGGTTATGTATTGAGTCAAATCACTGCTACTCTTGGATTACTTGTCTTCTCCTGTGGTTTGATAATTCCTATCTGCTCATGGTTTTATTTGTTTTCATCTTCCATGTATAGAATTCCTTGTAAAGTCTTCTGTAGTTGTGGCTTGGTGGTCAAATATTGTTTTAGTTTCTGTTTATTGTGGAAGGTTTTTATTGCTCCATAAATTTGGAATGATAGGTTTGCTTGGCAGAGTAACCTAGGGCTGAAATTATTTTCATTCCGTGCCCAAAATAACTCACTCCATGCCTTTCTGGCTTTTAGGTTTTCCATTTAGAAATCTGCTGTTATTTTTATGGGTTTACCTTTATAAGTTATTTTTTTTTCTCTCTTACAGCCTTCAATAGTCTTTCTCTGTTCTGTGCTTATGTGTTTTAATGATAATATGCTGTGGGGAGGTTCTATTTTGCTCAAGTCTCTTTGGTGTCCTGTACCTGAGTGGGCAAATCTTCCTGAAGATTTGGTAAATTTTCTGTTATTATTTCATTGAATGTGTTATGTTTCCCTTTGGCTTGCATCTCTTCTCTTTCTTCAATTCCCATTATTCTCAGGTTTGGTCATTTGATGGAATTGCTGAGTTCTTGCATATTCCTTTCACAGCTCTTGAGTAGTTTTACTAAGATTTCTTTTGTTTTTCTTTTAATTTCTATTTTATCTTTGAGCTCTGAGATTCTGCCTTCCACTTGTTCTAGTCTGCTGGAATGGCCTTCCACTGTGCTTTTTATTTGACTAAAGGGACTTTTTATGCTAGGATTTCTGTTTGATTCTTTTTTTTGAGTTTTTCCATATATTTGTTCAACTCCTCTTTTATATTTTGTGCTGTCATATTGAATTCATGCATCATTTTTTTTTATAGTGTCCTTTGTTTCACTTTGGTGTTGTGTAGCAGAGGAAAATAAGGGAAAGTGAAGGAGGTAAGAATAGGAGTAAGAAAATATTGATGGTGAAGTTAATAATACAGAAAAAACAAAACAAGAAACACCAAGTACAGGAACAATAAAAAGTTCAGTCTTTGGGTAAAGTTCTGGATTTATTCCCTAGGCATCGAAACTTGGTACTAGTGTACAAGCAGGAGTTCTGATGTGGTCTCACTAGGTGACTGGTTTTGTGTAGTATTTGTTTCCTTCTGTCCACAGGGTTAGTTGCAATTGGGAGGTGAAGTAAGTCTGCCAGTTCATGCAGAATGGTCAGAGCTGGTTTGTTTGCTTTTTTTAACAGGCAGCAGCTGTGTTGACCTTCAGTTGTAACTCTGTTTTGTCAGCTCCTCCCCCAGCAAGGTGGGGCAATTCAGTTTTGAATATTAGCCTCTGTACCATGAGATTAGCTCAGTGATCCACCATCTGCCGCACTTTGGAAGATTGTCTTGTCACCCTCTCCCACCCTCTTTCCCCACCCTCATCCCCAGCTTTCAGCCTTTGTGCATCTCCAGACCTCTGCTGGGGGCTAGAGGCTCCTCTGGGAGGTTGGTTTGTCACCCCACCCCCACTTTCAGTCTTTGATTCTTTACACATTTGTTTACTGAGAGTTCCTCTCCTTGCCCACCCTCTTCTCTAAGATAGGTTCAGCGTTTCATCACCACCTCTGCTGTTGGTGTTAGATTACAGTTTGCTATTTATGTTGTTCAGTTTTGTTGGGGGTGAGGGGTTAAGAATGCCCAGGAACTGTGCTGGATTATGTTCCCGTGGTGGGGGTTGGGGCGGGTGGGTAGGCAAGTCTTACCTGGTGCAAAATGATCACCTGTTTGTTCTGCAGATTCACTCAAGCAGCTTTGAAAACAGCTGGTGGGGAGAAATGGCCTAAGGAGTCTTTCCAAGGGTTATGGGTCCAGGATGTTACAGAGTTTGATTCTGATTGATACTCTGCCTTGTGTTTGTTTGGAGAAAAAGAAAAAAAAAGAGAGAAACAGCCCAGGACTTTTTTTCCAGGGCCAGACACACCTTGCTGGCTCTGCTGCATGGAATTTTCATGGCTTTTAGGTGATATAAGGGTTAGTCTTTGAATTTTAAGTGCACCTAATGTGATGGTGGTTATTATTTTGGGTAGAAGCAATCAGAATTACCCAAGTGTAGCTCTGATCTCTCAAGGTGGTTTCTGGAGTCTCAGAGCTTAGAAGTTCTGATTCCCTATCCTAACTGCCATCTTGGATCCTCCCTAGTGTTCATTTTAAATGGAAGAAAAAAGAAGTTTAATTTTGGTGAAAAATGAAAAATTCTCAATATTTCATAGTCATAACTTATTTTTATTATGTCTTCCTGTCTCTTCACAGCACTCATCACTGATATAAAATGAAACAGAAACAGGTGACAATATTGAATTATCTACATTTGCTGTCTTACTTGTGCAGTGTAGTTTCTCATTTTCCTACACTAGGATTTGAATGTTCTAGCTCTAAAGTGTAATGCTTATTCATACTTGTCCTGTGTTTCTTAAAAACTTAACTTCCACATTACTTTGGTTAGCAGGGCAAGGCAACCTATGGTAAAATAAATCAGGGAAATATATTTGCTTTAATTACTTAAAACCAAAGCACTCTAAAGCATACTTGCCCTCCTTGGGGATTAGCATAATTATTCAACACAAAAGTACCTGCTAAGCAAATGCTTAAAAGTAATAATTTGCCTGAGTCCTTAGAATTAACTTTGTTTTGAAAATTGATATCCTTGTCTACAGCTTTTTATCCTTTTGTCTGGAAACAGAATGAGAAAATTAAAAAGATGTTTGTAAGTGACAGATTACAAATTTGTTGAAGGACTATGTCTAACCTCTCCATCATTTTCATCTTGTGATAGTTACTATATACCCATTCTCTCATTCCTCATAAAAATTAATCTCACCTTAAATTTTAAACTCTTGTAATATAATATGCAATAGCAAAAAAATACAATCTTTGTTAAGGAAATAGAAGACCAATTTTTTAAGTAATAAACATCTATACATTTTAAGAAATAAGTTCCAAATTTTGAAAGTAATATTATTGCAGGATAGAACTATAAAATTAACTGTATTGGAATTATTATACAGCATAGTTTACAAACATGACTCTCACAAAAATTCAAATATTATTATTTTTGTCACTTACTGCTTATTTAATTACCACTTATCATTTTGGTTTTATTTCTAGAAATAATTTGAAATCAATAGTTGATTTAAGTTGAACTTCCTTGTTCATTTATATTTCTTTACCTGCCCACACTTTTCTTATATTGTATTTTTTATTTACAACATTTTCTTTACCCCCTTCAAGTATTTAGCTGCTTTTTAACGTATCAATTTGTCATTTAGGATCAGTTTCTTGATATTCCAAATCTGGATCTGTTCCCATACCCAGTGCACCCTCTGGTGGTCATTTCCATATTCATCTTAATTGATTAAGTCATTTGTGGTAATTTCATACTCTTTACACTAGTGGCAGATTCAGAAAAAAGCAAGTAATCTAATTCTAGCCTGCAAAGCCATAAACAAATTGTGCTGGAATATTTGCAAGAAAAGTTTTCTCATTCTTAAAATATAATCACAGGAATATACTGTCTCTTCTATTTAAAAATATTTTTGTTATTAGTGTTGCTGCTGTTGATATGTTGTCATTTTATTCTGCATAATTTAGTGTCTAGTATTACCACATTTTTAAAAACTTGGTCCTAGAATCAACTAAGGGTAGAAGAATGGAGATATGAGAAGAAAGTTTAGTTCTGCTTATCTTGCCAAATCAACAGATCAAGCCAGTGTTAGAGGTCAAATTTGTCAGTTATCTTGCATTCATCTTGTTTATCCAGCATCTGATTTGCAGTCTGTGTTTGCAGAATTTTCTGCCTTTAATCGAAGATTTGAAACTCACTAACAAATCTGAAAATGCCTTATATTCACTTTCCTAGCTTTTCTTATGTTGCAAAACATTTCCCCATGGGTTTCTTGCATTCCTTCATTGTCTGAGTAGTCTGGGCAAAAGCATTTGCAGTCAATTTTTGCATGTGGAGACAATCCAGAATAGTAAAGTAATTTCATTTTAGGGAACAGGATATTTGTTTACATCTCTATATAATAAATGTAAAGACAATTTTTTCCCTTTGTCCCCAAAGATACTTGCTTACATCCCAAAGTACAAGAAACATTCTTGTTTCTTTTTAAGGGGCATCAGGCAGGTCATCAGCAGCCTGTTTTTTTTTTTTTTTTTTCTAATTTTTAAGCTTCTTTCCTGTGATCCACTAATACCCGAACAGCTAACATCTGACTCATTTTACATAATATGAATTGATGTATAGGAAACCAACAGAAGAGGTATAAATGCTCTTTATCTCTGAGGAGTTGCATGTACTGTATTTGCCTATTAAAAGATACATATTCCACATAGTAGGCTCCTGTGAAAACATTCCACATATTCGACTTATCATAGCAGCATGTTCCTTGATTGTATGTGGCTAATTGTTAGTTTGAAATTTGGGTAAAATTACACACCTGAACTGTGCTTATTGACATTGCCAGACCTGGTATTCCACTAAAGCATCAATCAATTAATGCCCCACCAAGCTCTCCCATCCAACCAGAAGAATTTATTACTCTACATAATGTTTATGACATTTTAATTTACCTCATCGTTTATGCTTTGCTACTCAGTGGAATGTAGTCAATGTACAGGAAGGAATTGTATACTTTGTTTCCACTAATTCACGTGGGAGACTCAAAAATATTTCTAAAGGAAATGAATATCAGGAATTCAGACAACATATTGGTTATTACTATTTTTCTTTTGGAAAAATTACCCACTGTGAGGGCAAATAAATAGTTTTTCAAAATCTATAACTAGTTTTTTTTTCTCAACTATCTGTTGAAAAAGAAATGTAATCATAATGAATAAAATATATTTATGTATTGAATTTGTAAAAAGTTTTGTGCTAACTTGTCAATATGATTAGCAGTTGAATTCATAATCAAGCTCCATAATGAGTTATCCAAAACTCAGTGGCTTAAAGCAGTAAATTTTTATGTCACAAAACTGTTGTAGGTGAAGAATCTTTGTGTGGCCTACCTGAGCAATTCTGGCTCTGAATCACCCACAAAGGTGCTGTCAAAAGATTGGTTGTTATTTCAATCATTTCAGACTTGACTGGATCTATTCACATTATGGGCTTATTCCAAGGAATGATAAATTGATCTGACTGTTGACAAGAGTCCTTAGGTTCCCAATCCACCAACCTATCTAGAAGGGAGTAGACTAAATATAGGAGCTGGGTTTTCCCCACAAGAGTGATCCAGTATCTTTTGTGACCTATCCTTGAAGTGACTTTTTAATTTCCACAATATCTTATTGACTATGCTATGTAACTTACACTGGAATGAACTTCAGCAGCACTTGACTCACCAGTGTGAGAAACTACAGCAGCACTTGACTCCCCAGTGTGAGAAACTAGGAGAAACAATGGTGGAAAATGGTGATGCTAGTAATCACTGCAATCTTGCAAGTCTTCCCTTCTAGCGAGGAATGTACTGATCTTAAAAGCTATAGAAAGAATTTTATTAATTGATAAGATAATTAGACAAACCAAACGAAGAAAACACAACAGACATTTTTTGATGTTAGATACTTTCTCTAGTCATCATTTTTCTTTCATACCTACTTTAAAGGTAAGTATGATAGTCAAATTGAACATGTGTCAAAAGACTTGACAACTCTAATGTAGTAGAAGTATGCAGATAATATTAGTATTTTCATCACCAGGAATATCTCTTCTACGGAATTCCTAATAGATATAATTTAACCAACAGAGATTGAATTAGTGATTTATTTCCACCAGATTTTTTGGATGTTGGCAGGATATGTGACAAACTGACTGCAACCAAGACATGTAAAATAAATATTCATGTTATTTATTAATTTTAATCTCTGGAGTATATTTTCTTAAAGAATCATAAACTCTAGTGGAAATGAAGCATATGACCATTTATTAAGTGACATTCATTTTATGTTTACATTTTGATCAATGTCTAAAAGTATATAGACTCATAAAACTCATTGAAGTGACACTTAAAAGTACATAATATAGTTTATTGTATGCTTTGAAGATATATTTCTTCTAAATATACAGAAGGTCTGTGAAAAAACAGTCTTTGGATAGAGGAGCACTTGTTTTTATTCACACTTTACACAACATTTATGTGCCATTTAGATGTCTTCTCCATGCTATATTACATGCTAACAGGACCTGTGTTCCCCACTCTACCCACTGATAACTGAGTCCATCGCAAAACCATTATGCATTTCCTTCTAGTTCTGTTTTCCAAATTTGATAGTTTGAATCATTAGAAGCACTTTGAATTTTTAGTGAAAACATTGCTCTATATACCTAGTCACATTTAAATTGAACCCAATAGCAGCCAAACTCACAACCTGGAGTGACAATCTGCTTATACCTAAGGTCAAGAGCAAGACCCTCACAATGCAGCTGCATGGACTTTTAGTGCCTACTGAATCACATATGAAAAAAAAAAAATATATATATATATATGCCAAAAGTAGTTGGAAAAATTATTTAAAATGACTAATTTGTGCTTTTTAATGAAATATTTAAATGTAGTTTTTTGAAACAGAAAACGTGAATTTAAATTTAACTAATACTTGAATATTTTTTGTATATATTCTTTGTGCTGTACTAATGATAAAAATATGATATCATATTGAAGATTTTTCAGTTATGGGCACAAGGAATTTATTCATCTCTAATATGACATTGGAAAATAATGGGTGAAAATAGGAAAAATAATTATTATTAATGCTGACCATGGGTCTTATTCAAAAGGTTCTGGAAGGAGTAAGTTTGTTACACCATTCCCTTGGAATATTCTCTTCCTAACATCAATGCTTTTCCTGAATTATTTGAAGTTTAGGGCTGGGTAGAAAGAGTAGTCAAAGCTTTCTGATTTGGGATGTTTTGAAATGTTAAATATATATTTTTAGAATATCATTTTATAAGTGAAGTTTGGGGAATTATGTGACTAAAAACTTTTTAAAATGGAAAGATTAGCATAGTCAATTTTTAAAGCTGCTTTGTTAGTTTCCTTATATTTCATCAATTTTTTTCTTGGTTTATAATTCATTATTTCTTTTATACATCTAGTGATATAGTGATTTTTATCAGTTTTTACATCAACTCATGGTCTTGTTTTTACATGGTAATGGCATGTACTTAACATCTAATAGGGACTTTAAATAAATTTGGCTATGTTTATGTGTGAGCACATTTAACTGTAAATGTTTGGGTTTCTGAATTTACAACAGATGTTTAAATAAGTATGTAGTAAACAGTATCTTAAAGTGTCCTATTCACTACTTGTTAATTAAATAGTTATGATTAATATAAAGATAAATAAATAAACTAAAATAAAATAGAACCCAAAATTATGCCAAATGTATTCATAAAGCTATTCTCAATTTTTTCTTAAATACTTCAGAGGAAGTATTCTGAACTATTATAAATATTTTTAAAATAACAGAATGCCATTAATCTTATTCAACTAAAAGTATAGTTATTTTGTTACTTATAATAAAAATATTTCTGTTGTATTACTGTGAATTTTTATATGACTTTATTCTTTATTTGAATGGGTATGTTCATGTAAGTTAAAGACCTATATGAACTAAAAATTTTATATATAAGAGATTTTAAAGTTACATTCCTTATTCTCATGTAAGTTCATGTAGCTAAATATAAAAAATTTACATGCTTCAATACAAATGTGGAAACAAAATTTCAAACATGAATTTTTTTAAGCCATTATATTTTAAATTTTCAAATTATGTCTAATTCACTCTCAGTTAATATTAGGTATCTTCTGTCATTATGATAGTCCAGGTTGTTCCCTCCCACTGAAAATCTGTTCTCATATTATTTTCCCCAGATAAAAGCTATACTACAGTTTTTCAAAGTTTAATTTTGCCTTTTTCTCACAGAATTTTTAGTAAAATTGATTCATTATAAAAAATACTACTTAAAGATTTGCATATATTCTCATAGCTAACATTTTATGTTGTTCATCTCATGTGTAATTACCTAAAATGTGATGTTTGCTGCCCAAATAAATTATTCAAGTTATATGACTAAAAGCAACAAGAAAGAGGATAATTGCTACCATTTTCTCTGAAGCAAATACAAGATGTTCAGTCTATTTGATTCTCTACTTACGCATGAAACACTTCCCTGACAAATAATTAAGCTGTTTACACCACGACCTTCCTCGGTTGAGTCCATGTCCTGAGATGTTAAATAGAATATTGGGCCAAGCATTCAATGAAGTATGTGGAAACATGTTACGAAGTGACAAGTGCCCACGCAGATAAAGATTTGAAGCTATTATATAGAGACTTTTTCATTACTTAGGGAATACTTTATTATCTTCTCTAACCAAACCCACATAGATAAGATCTTACATACTTAATATCATGTGCTAAGTTTAAAGTTTCTACACCAAAATGGCTATTGATTTCTGAACAAGATCAACACAAATGGTAAGGTGGAATATATTTTTACAAAGTGGACAGTTCAGCTATGGTTTTCAAAATTCAAAATATATATTGAATGTTTCTGGAGATATGTATATATCTCCAGATCCTGCAGTCATTTGAACAAAATTGCAGGAACATGGCCTGATGCTTTAAGTAATAATTACGTTATGTTCAAATTAGGTTGGCACTGAGGTTTACTATATCATGAGCATTATGTTGGTTTTAAAGTTTTTTTTATATAAAGGACTGTCTTTTTTTTATATTCATTTATTCACATGTGCAAGTCTTAGTTGTTTTTTGTTTGGTTAATTTTTTCAACGCTGAGGATCAAACCCAGGCTTCACGCATGCTAGGCAATAATTCTACCTCTGAGCTTTCCCCCTAAGTGTGTGGGGGGTATACCCTGCTATCCCCAAGTCCTAGTTTTTTGTTTTTATTTTTTTTGGCAGTACTGATATTTGAACTCTGGGCCTTACTCTTTTTAGGCAGGTGATGTAAAACTTGAGCTACTCTGCCAGCCCTTTTTGTGTTTGGTGTGTTTGAGATAAGATCTCACTGTTTTCTGATACTGGCTTCAAAACAAGATCCTCCTGATCTCTGCCTTCCAAGTAGCTGGGATTACAGGCATGAGCCACAGGTGCCCAGCCCAAGTATTAGTTTTTAAAGACATTAAATATATCAAATATGATATCCTTATTTTTATACTCTATGACATTTATGAAATATGTGGCAATTACCTATTTTCTGTTTCTTCTGCTTAGTGTTTGCTCTAGATATTCATTTGGTATATTCTAAGTTAAAAATATAGAGTAGAATAACTATTATTTGAATATTAAGCTATTCTAGTATTTAGAGGATGATTTCCAAGTAAATACAATAGCTACAGAATTGTATGTATTCAGATTTGTAAATGGACTATGATACCCAGTGAAATTTCTTTCTTTTTTATTATTTATTTATTCACATGTGCATAAATTGTTTGGGTCATTTCTCCCTCCTGCTTGTGCTCCAACCTCTCCTCCCTTTCCCCCTCCCTTCCAGGCAGAACCTGTTCTGTGCTTTCCAGGGAAATTTCTGACTTAAGTACTTTATGCCTATTTTATCAGACAGTTTTGAAGTCATATACCTTATTAATAAAGAGCAAGGCAAAAATTAAGCTCATTGGTTCAACAAATATGCATGAATAAATAACAAGTACATTGAATTTGTGGTTATTATCATCTGTAATCATGAAATGAATTTTATTTTTGTCTTCCATTCTTTTACATTTTTCAGTGTAGACATTCTTACATTTGCCCTGCTTGAAAAGGCCAAAAGTCATTTCATATTAAAAACTTAGTGTCAATTCACTAATAAAAACATCCAACATATTACTCAACACTACAATTGTCATTTATTGACAAGATTTTCTCTTTCGTTTCAGCTAAAGCCAGCTATAATGAGTGCCAGCTGTATTGGAATAATGAAGTTCATTTTACTCTGAGTCATCACTCACTAATTTTTCTTTCTTCTTCTGCTATTTCAACTCCATCAAGAGCAAGCAAATAAGAAAGACGTGAAGTGAAGAAATAGGAAAGTTTAGTTCACTTTATGATTTAAAATGGATTTGCATTTTCTTTCTATCTCTTCTTTCTTCCTTTTCCTTAGGTATTAGGGAATCAAATCCAGGGCCTTGCCTCATATTTACTAGGTAAACATTCTGTTGGTTATAGCCCTAGTCCCACATTGTCTCAATTAGTAATTGTTTAAAGCTATTCTCTCACTAGTACTGTCATGTGTCCTCTGCTGGGTCCATCAATTGTCGACAAAAGGGCTATTCTTTAGCCATACATTTTGAATCTCTACACCTCAGCATCCATTCCTGTGGAGCAGATTACAACCTCTTATTGCTGGGGCTCTAGATACCTGTAGGTCAGGAAGCCCATTGGGCTGATTTTCCTGTAGTGTTTCCTTCTCTTTACTCAAGGATCACAAATCTTTGGTCCCATGATTAAGGGTAGTACACTTACTTTCAAATTTTAACTCTTCTTCCTGATACTGTTGGTATATACTCTTGTGAAGTGTGAACCAGAGTCATCCTCTGTCCCTTTCCAACCACATAAAACAAAAAATAAGCTGTAGGAATGACCTACTCGAAGTTTGATATGACCTGAACATTTGTGACCTCCTGCTCCACCCCAAGTCATGTTGAAACCCAATCGACAAGATGATGGTATTCGATGAGACATTTGTAAGGTTATTATACTGAATAGGATTAGTTCCCTTTAAAAGTGGGCCTATGAGAGATTGTTCACTACTACTTTGTAAATACGCAACTAAGAAGTTGTCTCTGTGAGTCAAAAAGTGACCTCAACTGACAGAAAATCTGCTAGCTCCTTGAACTCAGATTTTCAAGCTTCCAGAACTGCAAGAAATGAATT
Organism: Castor canadensis; assembly: GCF_047511655.1. Taxonomy (NCBI): domain Eukaryota; kingdom Metazoa; phylum Chordata; class Mammalia; order Rodentia; family Castoridae; genus Castor; species Castor canadensis. Next base: position 22,585,826 of record NC_133390.1, on the reverse strand, counting down.
TCTGTTGTTTAAAAGCCACTCAATTTGTGGTATTTTGTGATGTCAGCACAAACCAGCCAACATAATACTTCTCTAAATCTCTTGAAATCAGCTTGAGGTTAGAGAAAGAATTCCACCTCATACTACCTTTGATGTAGAATGGGTTAAAACTTAAAGCATTTCCTAAAAATCTGGCCCCAAATTCTTTCTATATTCACACTCTCAAACACTTTACAAAATAGATATAGGAAAAGAACAAAGCTATCAGTCATCAGCTTTAACTCTCCTTCTGGAAAATCCTTCAGAAAATCTTTTTAGATACAACAAATTATATACTTTGCTCAACTGTAAGCTTGAGCTTAACTTTCTGCTCTAGCTGATATATATTAGGCATAATCTTAGAGTTTCCATGGGGAGCAAAAAGAGTTGTGTTCTGTGCCTTCAAGGAGCTTAGTGTCTAGATGGAAAACTAAGCAGTATCCAAACAATAATAATGCTAATAATAAAGTGTAAAATTATAATAAGCACTTGAAAGGGAAGGTAAATAAATGCTGCTGTGTGATTGTTCTAAAGTGAGTTATAGGGTAAAGTAGCCAGTAGAGTTTTCCCTAGGTTAGGAACCATTTATTTGAGGTCTGAATGTTGAATACAAGTTTGCTTCATGGAAGGAAGAATGTTTGAAGAGAGTTAAGAATAACATTTTAGACAGAACATCTCATGCAGTGTTTCAAGTTGTGGTAGAAAATAGGTCCAAGGATCCAGCCTGAGAGAGAAAGTAATTTCAAATTGTAAGACAATATGCAGGGCACAATAGGTCTTGTTATGGATTTAATTTTCAATGTTAAATGCAGTGCTTTTGTAAAGCATTGTAAAAATGGACATGGTGCAAATAATATAAACCTATGTATATAAATGTAAAAAATGATACCTGTTGAAACTGTTCCAGGAATCAAAGGATGGAGGAGTATAAAAGAGAACAGTGGAGGGGGGTGAGTTCAAGTGTGGTATATTTGATACATTGTAAGAACACTTGTAAGTGCTACAATGTACCCCCACCCAGCACAACAATAATAAAAATAAATTAATAAATAAACTAAAAATTTTTAAAAGGACAGATGTGGAGGATGGTACTAACATTACAAAGTATGTATTTTGTCTGAAGTTTGGGAAATAATGATCTTGTGGGGAGAATCATACATCAGTGGATGAGAAGAGACAAATTAAAAAGGTGATTTATAATATTCTATGTGAGATTTATTTCAACAACTGGGAGGTAGAAAGATCCTGGAACTTGACCTTCTAGCTTATCTCCTCACTTTTCCAGCTTTAGATTTCACACTACCTGATAGCCTGGATGCTAGACCAGATACAGTTTTGATGAGGTTCAGGAACAGCTATTTTATAAAATCATAGGATACACATGAAGTCCTCCAGGGAAGTCTGTGCAGTGGCTAGATACAGAAAATTCTACTACCTGTACACTTTTCAGGTTCAAGTATCATATATGGTGATTTCTAAAGTGAATATTTTTCAAATATTAAAGAGGAGCCACATAAGATATCTTCTTAAAAACAAATTAAATACCTGCTGTCTTTATCAGGAAATATTTGTGTGACTTACAAGGCACTGAGACTCAGATCAGAACATCATCTCCTTCATGCAAAACACTGTATCTGAAGTATTATTTTGAGCAGTTTCCACCACCACTCTTAATCCTTGATGCAAAGGGCTTCATTTGCCTGGATCATTTCTATACATGTAAGCTTCTGCTAGTCCCCGCTTGACAGGTTATAATAAAAAACAATAAGCTAATTTTGTCCCTGACTCACAAAATAGTTTCATGTCTGAAATTTTGCAAGTCCTTTGACTGAATAAAGACTGTGCTTCTTCTGTTCTTGGATTCAGAGTCCTCGTTCTTCATCATTAACTCTGATGCTACAATAGTAAGGAAGCCTCCATATTTCTTGCCTCTATCTCAATTCTAATCCTCAAAGAAGGGTTAAATATCTTTATGTTTTCTTCCTGAAAGCTTTCTAGAAGTTTATTCCCTAAACTTGTAACACATAATTAGAATTTCCTCTTTGATTATATAATTTTCCTGCTGCAAGCTCTTGGATGGTTTTGCTTGTAACTCACTTGTGACTGCCTAGAACTTTGTACTCATTAAATTATATACACTCAGAAAATATTTGTTGGACTATACTAAGCTGGTGTTCCATAAAATCTTTCCAGAGTGCTCCCTCTATGAAAACACTTCTTTGAAAAATGTCTCTCATTACATGTATCTTGGCTCTAATGCTTATTGTTAAATGCAATCATTCATTCAGGACATGCACCTTGCCTTTGACACTAATTAGATTGAATCAGTTAATAAGATTGCCATGGCTTATTTATGATACAGTAGTGGAAATAAGTTCTACCCCTATAGAGTATTTCAAATTAATCTTATAGTTTTCCTTAGTGTTTTCATCTTTAGATACACCAAATAAGGGAATTGGGTATTCAAGTTTTTCAAAATGCATTGTAGGAGCAATTTTGAAGAGTGAAGTTCTGAAATATTAAGCATTTATCTTTTTACTCTTATCTCAGAGCTCAAAATGATAATTTATTTTATTGAGCTCTTAGGAGCTGGCACTATGGAAATGCATTAAAAATAAAGACCATAAAACTTTTTATTATAATTTGCTCTTTGGCAAACAAAATTTAAATTCTTTTAAATCCTAAAAGTATATTTGGTACAAAAAAACCTTCAAGTATTAATGTTTTATATTAGTATACATTTGCAATTGACAAAGTGAAAAAATAAATCATTATTTCACTCAAAATAATATTTTTGGTATGTGTGGCTCTTTGCTATGCTAAGAACTGAAGCTACAAAAATCAATGTGACATAGTTTTTACTCTTGTGGAGCTTTTACACTAATTAGAAAGACATGTAACGGGTGATTAAAGTTAAGCGTAGTAAGTGCTTGTTCAGGATAAGTGTCTGACACTATGGCTTTTCCCTAAAATGTCTGAGGTAAGGGAAACAAATAAACAAATTCACATAGAAAATTTGAAAGAAAAACAAATTCACATAGAAAAAATGGTCCCAAAGCCTGGAGACATAGCCAGTAATTTACTAGATGGTAATATCATATCAGAAGGAAAAGGAGGATACTCAAAAGAAGTTGATAAATGGAAAAAGAGGTTTATAAAAGAAAATCTAGACATTGTAACCAAAGAGCTATACTTGAGCTTACTTGAGTTGTTAATAATTATTCTAGTTACATGTCTATTTAATTATATCATTAAGAACTGTGCAAGGAGTTAAAGTCAAAAAATTCCAAGATTCCACTCCTATATTCAAGACCGTGCTCCACATGGAGATTAAAAACTTGCACAATTATTTTTTTTTAATTTTTTGCATCATTGTTCCATAATGATCAAGAAAAATTTAATTGTGATGCAGTTTCCCTTAGAAGTTTCCTACAGAACAAAAATGGTGATGGGTAGATCAACATAAATATTCCTGTCACCATGGGAATCAAACCCTTTTCTTAACAGACAATGTTCTGATATGAATTCATTTAATGTAAATCTGTCATTGGGAATTCACACATTTGACATATTCTAATGAAATCAAATTCTAAGGCTTGCAGGATGAGTATTATAGTAAACAACAATAGAGAAAGGACTCAAGATGGCAAATGTTTAGGGACAGAATGTTGGAAAATGTTTGAGCTCATCTGGGGGAGGTGTTAGCATTAACTTCTATTTCTCCATGTAACTTGGAAAGATTTGCATTCAGTATTTCAGTTTCTTTTTCCATGCAAAAGTAGACAATTATGTTATTTATTTTATAGAATTCTTAACAAGATATTCAACCATTTTCAGCAGAATGAGATTTAAGAAAGGGAAAATGAGTAGAATCACTGGTAAACCTAGAGCAGCATATTCTAAGAACTATCAATGACTTTCAGATATAATTACAAGAATATGGGTCACTTTTTGCCACAATCAGGAAAGTGTGGAATCAGTCAGCGATTGCTCCTGTTGCTGCTGCAGCTGCTAGCTTGAGAAATACACCACTGTTAATTCTTGATCGGAAAACCACTTTTTCAATGTGGGTATCTAAAACTACATCCTCTTTCTGCATTAATTCTAAATTCATGGCTCATGTAGCACAAAGTGTGCGTATATTCTCTTTTAAAAGATAAGATCCAAAACCAGGTCTCATGAAATTGTACCTGATTATTACTACATCAATACCATTGGTACAATAGTCACAAGGGAATCTAGGGGTTGACATTTTTAGCATCCAATACTTTGTAACACAAGAAAGGAAAAAGTCACTACAGGGGTTGAGCATGCCAATTTACTACAGTGCATGCCTCCATCCTCCTACTTTTAACCCTTAAGATTTATGTTGATCGAACAGTGAAAGAAATATGCTTCTCAACAGTGGACGCAAATCAAACAAAAAATGCAAATTAAGACATTCACCTTCCCTACAGTGAAAAAAAAAAAAAAAGAAACAAGAAAAACCCATGAACTCAACAAAAACCCTACCTGGAGTTTAAAGAACAAGGAAAATGTATTAGAATACCCTACTCAGAGAGGAAACATGAGTGCGGTTGCTGAAGGGAAATCTTATAGCATATTTATTTATTTGTAACCTAGCTTGGTTTCTATGGATTAGAAAACAGCTTTGGAAAGATGAAGTTAAGAATTAAGCTTGGACCCGTGTAGAGTAACCAAGGCTTACTGAGCTTCTAGTCATAATAAGAAAATAAACATAATCCTGTATTCACAGTGAGCAATATGAATCATTTTAAGTAGAGAGCAACTAATTACATTTGCATTTGTGAAAAAATACTCCACAGCTGTAGGAAATATCATTTAGGATAAAAGTGGAGTGTTACATACAATAGGTGGACAAGACAAAGGAGATGGTTTGAGGTAGATATGAATAAATCACTCCAGGTGAAATTAAGAGAAGTTGAGGAATGATTTTAGCAATAATGGGAAGTGGAAATTTTGTATGTTCAATTGGCTATGATTGTATCTCAATAAAGATTTGGATGGGGAGAATATTGGAAATAGATTATTTTGGGTCTAGAAAAAATTGTGATAGTGAAGCATTCTTAGAGATTGGTTTGGAGAGAATGAAATGGGTTCAGTTCCACATATTAAGTATATTGACCTGCCTAAAGGCCTTCCTCAAGGAAATATTTCACTTGTAGTTAATTTTATGCCACTAGATAGTGGCTGAGGTAACAATCTAGTGTAGATAGAAGTATTTGTGAGTCTTTTAAATGTAGGTAGTAAATAAGACTATTTATATAGGTAAGTTCTTACATATAAAATTTTAGAGAGGAAACAAACCAGGAGATGGAAACCTCCAGAAAACCTATTTTCAATCCAAATTAAAAGTGTCCTTTAAAAAGATTGAAAAAACAAAAACTGTGAAAGAAAAAGCACTAGTGCTGTAGTTGAGAATGTGAATTTAATACAAAAGTCAAAAACTAATATTGAACAAAATATCCCTAAGTCACTGGAAGCACTGACAAAGTAGCTAGAATGAAACAAGAAAAGGCAACTGAATTAATGGAGCTAAGGATGAAATAATTGATAAAAGAAAAGAAATAAAACTAAAACACTTTGCCAAAATTTCACAAGAATACAAAAGATAGTTCCTGATGTGAAAGGAAAATTACACATTCACAGGAACAAAATTAGAAGGACTGTTTGTATTTCTGTATGTTTTCTTCATTTGTTTCTTGTTTATGAAGGGAGATAATGTATATGCTTATAAAAATAAGAATGAAAGTATTAAAATACATGCAGTCACAATTTATCTTCCTCAGTTGGTGCTGTTTAGTTTCTGGTTTCTTATTTGGGATGATCATGAGCTGAGAAGGAAACCAAAATCTAAACATTTGATTTTCATTACAGAATGAATTGTGAAAGGTAATAAACCCATCAGGACAGAATAAATCAAGGCCACGGTTTTTAGAGTACAGGTGGGAGCATAGCCAATGTACAGAGGAGAAACTGTGAAGAATTAAAAGGATGTATTAAAATGCCAATTGCCAATTGATAAAGTTGTGTTGTAATTGTACTTTTCCCAATTTTTTAGGCATTGGGAGGTTAATTTTTTTTCTGCTTTATAAACATGGTATAACGCAACTGTGCCAAGGGAGAAGGCAAGCTTATTCACATTCTAATAATATGAAGATAGGAGAAAAAGAAGGAAGAGGTAAAATTGAAGAAAACACTCTGGCATTTAATTTTTCCCTGTATTTTAGATATATCTAGCCTAAATTATAGATGTAAAAATGCTGAGTAGCATAGTTACAAAATGGGACAGTTAGGATTAGAACCCAAATGCTGAGGTAGATAGGCATGGGCTTAGAGTTAGGTGGCTATGCTTATGAACCATTTCTTTATAACCTCTTGGCTTTAATTGCATTGAAAGGTCTGCTACAAGTGACTCTATTTGGAATCTGAGAACTTCTCCTACTGTCTTAATAGTTTTGTTTTTTTTTGTGTGTGAATAATTTGTCTCTGAAAGACTCCTGGTAGCTGGGATAAACTTTGTCCTAGTAGGTCTTCCTCCTTGCCAGAATAATATGTTCTTGTCTGATCTGGTTCCATGTGGGAGAGGAAGTAACAGACCAAAAGATCAGGTAGGAGTTAGTGCCTATAACACTTCTTTTGGCTAAATTTAAGCAACAAAGAGGTTTAGATAAAGTTGTTGTTAGGCAGGGCTTACCTTGAGTTCATTAAGTTTAATTTTGTCTGTTTTATATGTGACATCCTAGTACTTCAAGATGAAAGTTGCTCAAGTTGTGATTGTCAGAATACCTCTGCAGAATGTCAATGGACAATAGTTACAAAGTTTTATGAGGAAAACAAAACCCATCTGTAAAAGAAAAGTTTGAATGGAGCATAGAAACATTATAATATTTATGCATTAAATAATGGTGAATGAACAAAATTGAAAAGTAAATAAAATTGAGAAAATTTATGACATGCAAAAGCATAGTCATTAATAGTTACTTTAATGAACAGTAAAAATGAATATTACAATAAGCAGTTCTCAATGAAGACAGGATAGGCAGAATAGTATTCAAAATATATGAACACAAATACTAATATAGAAATACAATTTAAAAATGTTTAATACATATTTAGCTCATAAATCTGCATTAAATATAAGAATAATGATACCAAATATCAGTATCATTGTGGAGGGATCAAAAACCCTGATAAACCTGCAAAAGTGGTACCAATTTTAGGAATGGGTCCAAAAGGCCAGTGGAGGGACAAATTGGAATGTCTGTTGTGCTAGGTAATCCCACCAAGTCAGAGGGACCCCAAAGCCAGGGTGCAATTATCAAGGATGAGAAGACCCCTGGAGTGACACTTTCAAGTTGAGCGGAGTCCCAAATGTGAAGTAAGAGTAGTCCCAAATGTGAACTCAGGGTGTTTAGTCCGGATGAGAAAGGAAAAAAGACAAAAGACAAGGGGAACTCACAACTGGCACTGAAACTCCTTCCATGGAGCAGAAATATTCCTTCTACAGGGCAGAAATGATGTCATCCTAGGGGTTGATGAGAGGATTTGAAAGTAAAAATGTGAAGAGAGAGGTGGGGTCCCATATAGGGTATAAGGGTTCATCCAATGAACTCCTATTGCCGGTTGCACAGTGTATTGGAAGTGGAGATTTGAAAAAATGGAGAGGACAGACAGGCTTTTCAGCCATGTGCTTTCATGCGGGTAGACACATTTTTTTTCTATTTTTTTTTTTGTGGGGGGGAATGTTTCACCAGGGTTGCCTTGGCAGAAAAACATTCAGGAGAAGTAGGTTATTCCACCAAAGAGTCTATATAAGTCTCAGGTTTTTCACCCCTAAGGGTGATGGGTTCCAAAAGAACCTGTGAAGAAGAGATCTTTGAATTTCACCAGGATGTCAACCTGGCCAGGGACCTACAATTGTCCCCAAGCCCCAGTGCAGAATACTGAAGGTTCTGATATGTAAAGAAATGAGTTCTCCAAATTCTCCAATATTGGGGTATGGGGTTCCTGTATTGATCACCGTACAGGCCACCAGTTGGGAGTGTTGGATTGGCAAAAGAATTTACTGAGAAAGAGAGTGGGAAAAAGCAAAGATTTATTAGGATATCACTAAAAGGGACTAGAATTGTAGGTAGCTATGCAAAGTAGAAAAGGGTGTAAAGACAGGGTTGAGAACATGTTTTATGCTTTAGATTAGGCCACTTTGGCCTGGCTGTCTCTTAGTGCACGTTTCTGATGGGTTATTTCTTCCGTGGTCATGGTTTGAATTTTGCCCACACAGGAACATCTCTGCAGCTCGTCTTGTACTTCTGCATTCCATTGTTCCCATCTCCCCTTCTTCACTTACTTCTGTAATTCATCTGGTTGCTTTTGTGGCTTAGATTGACTCCCACATTTCATCTGTCCCTTGGTATTTCTTTGTCCACCATGTCTCCTTAAAATGGAAGCCTCTTCCTCATTGAAGTCTTCCTCACATTAACCCATTCATCACTGTAGAAGAGAAGAGATATTTGAAAAAGGACAAAATTGAGGCTATAAAACTGAATCCAGAAAACTTTCTTTTCTCACATTTTGAAAAATAAAATTTTACAAATCTACTAAAATGCCACAAGTTTTATTACAAAACTTCAATTTCTAAGAAGAATGATTTATTGAAAGAAAAGAAAAATAACAAGCTCAGTACAGCACCATTGAAACTGTTTGTAATTTCCTGAGGCAAAGAAGTTGTTCAGTGAATATTCACAGAAAAAAATTATTTATTTAAACAGATACAAGGTGCTTACTACATTTTATTTTCCTGATTTTGCCAGCATTGATTCATTCATGTTTTCTCTATCAGTATCTATTCCTTATTTCTTTTGGAGGAAAACGATACCCAGTTCTCTATTTCAAAAACACAGAAAATATAGTTCAGAGAACAGGTCATAAATGCTGAGAAACTACATAAAGAAAGCTGAGACATCCCAGGTACCAACCGCTGAAACATCCCAGGTACCAACCGCTGAAACTACTCCAGTTTTCCAAACTAGACAAAAATGATAGGAACAAGAACTGCTAGAGTCCAGGGTCCAAGTCTCCCAACAGAAGCTATAGCAAGAGAAAGCCTGTCTTGCAGGACTTAAAACATAGATCTTGGTGAGCTTCAGCCACTGTCCAGGTAGAGATGGAAGCATAAAGGATACACAGTTCTTATTAGAAAAGTCATCAGAATTAGAGAGTGTTTTATGAACAGAGTTGTGTCTGCTGCCCCCTGCCCCAACCAAATTCATATGCTGCAGTTCTCACATTCCATACCCAGATGTAATTCTGAGCAAGTTGAGACCACCCCCCCCCCGAAATAGTGTTGGTAGACTTCTGAGTTCCATAACTATGAGAAAACAAACTTGTTGTTTAAACCAACCAGTCTCTGGTGTTTTGTTATAGCATCCTTAGCAAACTAATACACAAAGGGAGATATATATATATATATATATATATATATATATATATATAGAGAGAGAGAGAGAGAGAGAGAGAGAGAGAGAGAGAGAGAGAGAGAGATGGCTTCTTCTTTCTTCTATTTGCTTCCCACTGCCAAACATTTTAGTTGACTTGGAAAGTGGAAAATATGGCCTGCAGCAGACATCACATCATACCTGTGTAAAAACACAGAAAACAAAAAGCACAGGATATCACACATCATGACAACCCACATGATATAACATGATATAGTGCATGACACCTTGAATCATCCTTATTTTATTCCATCACTTTTTATTTTTATTTTCTCTCTTTTAATTAGCATATATTAATTAATTGTACAAAGGGGTGTCAGTGTGATATTTCCAGACATTATTATGATGTGCTTGATTAAAGACACCCCTACTACTACTTTTCATTATCTCCCCTTACCTCCTTTTTCATAGGTTTCATTATCCTATTTTCATATATGTATAAAGAGAAAGTTATGATAAGTCTCAGATATGTCAAAGATCACTGCTAGCTATCACTACAAAGTCAGTGCTTTAACCACTGCTTATTCTGATTCACAAGATTAATAAACCTCAGGATTGTAACAGTCGATCAGATAACGGGCTTCCTTTGCTGTCCCCTTTACTAAACTCGGGCTAAATTAATGAATATAGTAATCTCAGAACACTCATCAGATTATTAGATTATCAGTTCTTTCACTTTTGTTGACATATCTGACTAAAATTTATCAGTCTTAGTTTTGCTAAATTAATTAGTCAGTAAAAGGAAACTAACTGATAAGGATTATGTAAATAAAACAACTAACTGATTACCCAACTTTTATACCTCATGCAAGAGTTTGGGTGGTTTGCATACAGGACACCATTCTTAACTGTCCATTCAATATCCAAGCCGTAACAGACCATTTGAACTACCCTTCTAATACTCTTCACATTCAGCCAGGTTTCCTAACTAATGCTTGAGCAGCAGTGCTATTCCAGTAACTTGGCATTCATATTTTAAAGCATTTTGGAGTCATCTGGAAAACACGCTTAATCCTGACAGGTAAGTAAATACGAGTTCTTATAGGCCGATGTGTTGTGCATATTAATTTTTCCAAGTACATGCTCTGAACAATGCCATTAGTAGGGGCAGTTAGACTACTACTTTATAAATTGTGCTTTTGAACAAACAAGGGGCCTACAAAATTAATAATTTTGATTACTTCACCAGAAAAATTTTTCCTGTGACATTTCTTTTCTACCAGCATGACCAGCATATGATTTGCAATATATCCTTACTAACCTAACTCTTTTAAAAACTCAGAAATTCTGATAACTCTATAATAACCTTGAGAGGAAAGCACAAATGGTCTCTCCTGTCTTAGGATCCTGAAGATGTATCACCTTTTTAATAGGATCTCTTAGTTGTTTTGCATAATGCATAGCACGCATAAGACTTTAACAAGGAAAAATGCATAGTTTATATGATGTTTTGCTGGCATTCTGCATATTGATTGTCTATTATGTTTTATGTTGTGATTGCAATATTTTTCTGGAGTAATTCAGTTTTAAGTGGTAGGATTATAATACCAATAGTCACTCAGAAATCTATATGCTACTGGCCTTTTATATTTGCATACTCTAATTCTTTTTCATTTCAGATTTCAAACAGTGGCAGTTGTAGGTGTTATACAATTACAAGACATTGGAGGAGTCTTTTTGATAGACCTCCACGATCTTTTTAGAGTAACACAAGGAAACCAATGCTTTTACTGCATCTTACTCCAGACCCTTTGTGAAATATAATTTAAAAGCAAATCTGCAACTCTGTGTATTAAATTTTTGTTATGTTCCAAAAATTATAATTATAATACATGTAAACAAATATGTAGTAAAAATCAAGACAGAGAAATAACACTTTCATTGACATTTTAAATATGACTTATTTTTCATTTTCAGTTATGAGAGGAATAAAACAACAAAGCTAACTACCTAACTATATAAGTAAGAAGGTTTTCATAGCAATTGATTCTTTAAAAAGGAACTTTAAGTTTTCCACAATCAAAATTTTCTAGTTGTCATCTGAGGTTGAAACAACTGTTTTTACTCTTTTAATTACCATTAGTGGACAATACACAAAATGTTAAATCCAGATTCATCTGTCCTTTCTGATCTACATTTTCCAGTGCTTTTGAGTTTTCTGAACTTATCTTCCATGACAGAGAATCAGAGTATGTTAAATGCGGAATAATTAAAAGATTTTTTTAAGAACTATAGAATGATACTCGGCTAATACAAGATATATGGAATTCAACCTGAAAATACACTGAAAATGAGAGCATTTTCTAGGTCAGCCAATCGAATTGAATCCATCCAAATGAACAGTTAATTCATCTTTTATCTACTATTCAAGCACAATAATGCGGTTACCTTACTGTTTGAAGGTAAAAACAATAATACACATAAAAGGTCTGGGAATCTGTGAAAGGATAAAGTAAAAATCAATTGAAAGAGTGTAGTTACAGGCTGGGTGTCTGTGGTTCACACTTGTAATCCTAGCTACTCAGGAGGCAGAGATCAGGCGGTTCATGGTTCGAAGCCAGCCCAGACAAATAGTTCATGAGACCTTATCTTGAAAAAATTCTTCACAAAAAAGGGCTGGTGGAGTGATTCAAGGTGAGGAACCTGTGTTCAAACCTTAGTACCATAAAAAGAAGTGTGGTTATGCTTCATTTTTTAATTCAGCTGTTTGATTTTTTTTTCCTTGTTCAGATGAGTTTTTTTTAAATACGTACAGCCAGCCAAGCCATAATTATGAGAATATTAGTGACAAATGAACAAATCTTCAGAGCTAAAAGTATGTTGCCTTCCTTAAATATAAGAAGAGCACATTTTGCCTTAGTAGAGTTCGTGGTATGGCAATAATAATGGAAGTGATATTCAAACTTAATATGTCAAGGTTATATTTTTTCAAAGTAACTCTTTTTAAATTCAATGTAAAGAATAAACCCATCCATAGGATTGGGAAACTTTGATATTATATCAGTGATATGGAATCTCTGCTTCACTTGTCTAATATGCTTTGTTGTAATACCTTTTATAGATCATTGCATTAAAATTCATCAAATTTTCTTTTATCAAAAGAAAATTCAACTTCAAAATCTGATAGATTTAATTTATATTTGACTTAAAGCAGTTAATTTTTTTTTTTACTAAGGATAAGTTTTGCTCTAGGGATCTTTCCCAATGTCTGGAAATATTTTTGGCTTCCCAAACTGCAAAAATGTTACTGTCATTTGGTGGCCCATAGCCTGGGATGCTGGTCTACATCATACAATGTACAGGGATGCTCTCTACAGTCATTCAGCTCAGAAAACCACACAATGACAGCAGGGCATGGTGGTGCACTCCAGCATTTGGGAGGTTGAGGCAGAAGTACCTGGACTCTGAGGCCGTCCTGGCTTACATAGCAAGATACTTTCTCAGAAAAAGAATATAGAGGATGAGCATCCCAGTTAAAAGGAATCTGAAAAAGAGATGCTGCTCAACCATTCAGAAAAATAACTTACCCTGTGGCATTTGAACACTTACCTTCCCTTGAAAACTCTGTTGTCATTGTGTTCTCACATATATAATTGTTAAACCACTACTGTATTTATAACAAACCTCTATAGATCTGAGAATATTGGCAATATGACTTTTTGCCTTATGAATAAATTACCATTTATAATATCTTTAAATTCTGAAATATTGCTGCTAGCCAAATGTAAAGAAGGTTAATGTTAAAATAAAAAGAGAGAAAAAAAGAATTGGTATAATGTATAAACAAAAAGGAAAAATCATAGACAAAATAGTAAATATGAGTGGTAATTTCTTGATAATTTGAAACATATGACAATGATGCAGTCATACTAATTGGCAATACCATGTTTGGAAATCCTGCAAAATCTAAATAAATTGGTGGGGGGTTATGACTTGACATTGTAGGATTGGATATTCTAAGGAGTAAGAAGAGTCAAGCCTACTGGTTAATAAAGACATGCTTTGTGACATCAAGAAGAATAACTAGATCAATTTTTTCATTGTCGGAATTCTTACCACTGTCAGTTGAGCACTAGTGTAAATGATACCAAAGGCTTGCTTAATGTTTGTATGAGGTGCTCTGATCTTTATGGACATGATGAGGTAACAAAGCAAGTGCCCATTTGTATCTTAGTTATTTTTTAGGATAAATATTGACATGAGCTTTCCTCTTCTTAAAAGTAAAAGTGAGCCTCACAATGCTTATAGTTTTGAAATATTTTAACTTCTTAAAACCAATAAATAATATAAATGGTCATAAAGACCCAGGTAGGAGAATGTTTTAAATTAACAGACTCATCTCTCTTGAGTAATAATACTACTGTGGAATCAAAGATAACTTAATATTTGATCTTCTGATCAGGTCTTCCTAAAATTAACTCATTATAAGTTAACTTTCTATTGCCAAGGGAGTATCAAGCCCTAATTCATAAGACAGCATTTTAACTCAGCACATAGGAGGTTATGCTTTGTTTAATATTATGCTGCCATTGTCTTGAAATTATTCATGATTATTTTCATTTTGCATCAAGACCCACACATTCATTTAGCCAAACCTATGGGGTTTGCAGAAAGGAATCAGTGGAAATCAGTGTTTGCTCTTATGTTAGACAATGGTAATAAGCACCAGAAGGAGAAGTGCTGACCTCTGACAGAGGGGGGGTTCCTGACAGAGAAGGGTCACCATAGTTAGTACTATAACCATCCCACTAAAACTGGGTTCTTAACCACAGTATTACTGATAACTTAATAACCTTGATAACTGGGCATTCCAGAGCACTCTAGAATGTTAGAAACATTCCGGATCTCTTTTCACTTAATGGAAGTAGCAGCAGCTTGATCTCCTCCTTCACCTACAATTAATTTTTGACAAAAATTCTTTTTTCAGACACAACTACACATTCCTTGGGGGACAAAATTGTAGCTGAGAATTTCTAACTTTGAATGAGACACTTCTATTCTTTTTTTGACCACCAGATTAGAAAGAAGTCTGGACACATAGTAGACACCTATACCCTCTCTAAGTAGGTCGGCTTTGTAAGTTATTATACAAACCAAAACATACTAAAGTTAAGAGAATGCTATGAATAAGTGTACTAGGAAAATATTTAAAATAATATATTCTGACCCATAGGGAAAATTGGTCTAATTTTCTGTAAGCCACATATAATCAAAGATAATCTAAGAAAGTTTTTTACACCAGGACAGGTTGCCGAATTATAGACAGAGTGAAACAATCATAATAAAACTTACTCTTTAAGCCTGTCCATTCAATGAGTGAGTCTATTTTCAATTTCAAAGTGTTAAAGTGTCCATTTAATTGTATTTGTTGGTAAGCAAAGAGAGCAATAGGAAGTAATCTTCAAATTCTTAGTAATAGCTTGTCAGAGTCATTCTAATACAGTGGGATTTGAAGTTTTCATAAGATATACTCAGAACTCACTTAATTGCCATGGTTCGCACACAGGTGCAACATGATTTTTTTGGCAACACCTTGAAATTTTTACTTTGACTACCTGCAATACTGGAAGCAACTTTGTACATTGTGTTTCCTGTAATTCCCTTTACCCTACTGCAATGAATTATTTTATGTGTCAATTTTACTGTGCTATGAGCTGCCAAGATTAAACATTATTTCTTTGTGTGTTTGTAAAAGTGTATCTGGAAAAATTAGGGTTTGAATCCATTGATTCAGTAAAATGGATTGCCATTCCCAGTGTAGATGTTGCCCAATCTTTTGAAGTCTCAGAGGAAACAAAAAAACAGAGGAAGGAAGAATTCACTACTGCTTCCTTCCTACCAGACTGCTTGACCTAGGACATCACCTTCTTTTGTCCTTGGAATGGAGTTTACAGCATCTGCTCCCTAATAGTTAAGCCTTTGATTTGAATTAGAACAGCACAATTGGCTTTCTTTTATCTCCAGCTTGTGGATGACAGATCTGGGGACTCCTTGTCCCCCATAAACACATAATCCAATTTCTTATATATCTATATATCTGCTTCCTTTGGGTTGAAATTCTCCAGAGAATTTTCTACTTATTGGCAAATATACTTATAGTAGATTTTCTTGGAAAACTGAGCTTCTATGCCTTAACTATCATATTTTCAACCTCCCATATCTGTAGGGATAGATAGTATGAATAGAGGAAAGGGAAATATATGTTACAAGATTGATTTCCAAATTACCAATGTATAAGAATGTTTGGGAAGGAGTTTGTGAGATGTGGAGCTGTTAGAACATGGTTCTGTTACCAGGAGACAGCCCTGGCCAGGTAGCAGGGAAGGTCGGTGTGATCTCTTTGAACCCCAGACATCTAGAGAATGCTGGTCCCCTCAGTGCTCTGAGGCAGAAGTGAAGCCCCTGGGATGGCCATGGGAGAATGACTCCAGAGTCCAAGGAAGTTATGTCACCGAGAACAGACTTCTGATTCATGGAAGGTCAATGTTCCAGTCAGGGCAATCAATAGGAGATTCCAAGATGGCGGCTAGAGGGAGGAAGCAGAAAGAGAGCCTCCTATAGTGGAATCTTGGAGAGACGCTGGAGACACACTTTGCAGGCATAATCACTGAGAAGAGACATAACTTTGACCCCTCCACACCTCCAGCTGGTGCAGAGAATCTCCATTTCATGTTAAACGGAGAAATCAGGAGGGCCCCGGGGCTGCCAGTCGCCCATGCCCAGATGGCTTGGAAAGACACGGACCAGGTGAGCTTCACAGTACCACAGTACTCCCACAGACAAGCCTGGACCAGAGCAGCATAGCCCCCTGCACAGACTGACCTCCACCCAGGGAAAAAAGAGAAACTGACTAATAAGCAATAAGAACAATAAAGACACTCGGGAAAGAGGGTAGGGCACACTGAGCTCCAAAGATTGGGGGAAGGGAATCCTTCCCGGGACTGTAAATAAACAAGCCCAGCTGGCTGGAAAGGCTCCGACAGGAGCTGGGGCACGCGCCCAGCAACCAGGAGCAGGAAAGCTTGTGAGAGTGGCGGAGGGAGGAAAACTCCACAGGAGAGGAGGGAAGACCCACTTCTCACGTGAACTGTAAACAAACATGGCGGCTGGCAGGAGCAGCAGCACCGCCCGGTAATCAGGAGCAGGAAAGCTTGTGAAAGTGGCAGTGGGAGGAAAACTCCACAGGAGAGGGGGGAAGACCCACTTCCCACATGAACTGTAAATAAACAATCAGGCCTGAGAACGTGGCTGCAGTGTCACCTTTCCCAGTGTGCTTGGAAAGGGGAAAGTTTGCAGCAGAGGCTCCCGCACAGGAGAACTCTAAGCAAACAAAGCCTGTGGGGCCAGGTGAGTGCTAAGCTCACCACAGAGATCTGCATAAATAATGCCGCCAGCAACAGCAGGCTGACAACAGCAGGCAGGCAAGCCACAGCCGCAGATACCATTCTCAGAACTGTCTCCAGACTCTTTTTTTTCTTTTTCTCCCTACCTTTGATGAGAGAACAACCGAATTACACCTGCATGCTGAAAAACTTACTGAAACTGTATTGCATTTGAACTTGGGACACTTGGTGGGGTTTTTATTGTGTGTGTGTGTGTGTGTAGTTTTGTTCTACTTTATGTGTCCCCTTTGATGAGACAATTACAGAACAACATCTGAGGCACCATTTCCAGGATTAGAGATGGAGATGGACACCCAAATTATTAAGACTGAAACTTCATTGCATTTGTACTTGGAGGCTTTTTGGTTCTTTGGTTTCTTTTTTTTAAATTTTCTATTTTTCATTTTATTTTAATTCATTTTTATACATAGATATTTCTTTCATTTACTTATTTTTTATTTTTATTCTTATCTTTTTTTTTATTTTTGATTTTAAATCCTCTCTCTGTCTCTCTAATGTCTCTTCAGCTTACTGTCGATTAGTACACTAACGCTCCCTGTTTATACCTTTGAAACTTTCTTGTCTGATACCTTGTTCTGTTTTCTCCTTCTTGTCTGTGTATTTGTTTTTCCCTTTTCTTTAAGTTCTGCTTTCCATCTCAGCTCACCCTTCCATTTTAAATATTACCATTGTTATTATTACAAGCTAGAAAATACTTAATTGCACACAGTACAGGGACAGTAACAACACCAAAGACAATGACAGGAAGAGAGAGAAAACAGGGAAACCAGTTTCCACACAGCAAAAAATTAATACAGGAAACCAGAGGGGAATGAAGAAAACAGATACTCAGACCCAGACTCCAACAAAATGAAGATAAACTATGCCAAAGGACCCAATGAAGCTCTCAAGAATAATTTAAAAGAAGACATACTACAGGTACTCTGAGAATTTTATAGAGATGATACTGGATAGGGTCAACCAAAATGTACAGGAGACACTCAAGAATTTCCAAGACAACAAAAATAGAGAATTTGAAAAAGCAAAAGAAGAAATAAAGGAAACCATAGAAACACTGTATAAACACCAAAGTAAAACAGAGAACATGATGAATAAACAGATAAGTGAACTCAGGACAAAAATAGACAACATTAGAGGAAACCACCCAGGATATGGAAAACCTCAGAAAAAAGAATGAAACAGTACTGCAAAACAAAATGGAAGGCCAATCCAGCAGAATAGAACAAACAGAAGACAGAATCTCAGAACTCAAAGATGAAATGGTAATTAAAGGAAAAACCTAAGAACTATTAATTAAACAACTCAAGACCTGTGAAAAGAAAATGCAAGACTCCATCAAAAGACCAAACTTGAGATCATGGGCATTGAAGAAGGAGAAGAGGTGCAATCAAACATTCAAACAACTAAGACAATTAAACGACAGGAATCACCACATACCTATCAGTACTAATGCTTAATGTTAACAGACTTAATTCACCCATCAAAAGGTACAGCTTGACAAAATGGATTAAAAAGGAAGATCCAACAATTTGTTGCTTACAGGAGACCCATCTCACTGACAGAAATCAGCATAGGCTTAGGATGAAAGGCTGGAAGAAGATTTACCAAGCCAATGGCCCCCGAAAACAGGAAGGAGTAGCAATACTTATCTCTGACAAAGTAGACTTCAAACCTACATTGATCAAATGAGATAAAGAAGGACATTCCACACTAATAAAAGGGGAAATAGACCAAAAGGAAATAATAATCATCAACCTGTATGCACCCAATGTCAACGAACCAATTTCATTAAACATACCCTGAAAGACCAAAGAGCATATATAAACGCCAACACAGTGGTTGTGGGAGACTTTAACACCCCATTATCATCAACAGATAGGTCATCCAAACAAAAAATCAATAAGGAAATCCAAGATCTAAAATATGCAATAGATCAAATGACCTAGTTGATGTCTACAGAATATTTCATCCAACTTCTACACAATATACATTCTTCTCAGCAGCCCATTGAACCTTCTCCAAAACAGATTATATCCTAGGGCACAAAGCAAGTCTCAGGAAATATAAGAAAATAGAAATTATACCATACATACTATCTGATCAAAATGCAGTAAAAGTAGAACTCAACAACAAAAGTAAAGAAAAAAAACATGCAAACAGCTGGAAACTAAATAATTCATTACTTAATGAAGAATGGATCATTGATGAAATAAAAGAGGAAATTAAAAAGTTCCTGGAAGTCAATGAAAATGAAAACACAACCTACCAGAACCTATGGGGCACAGCTAAGGCAGTCCTGAGAGGAAAGTTTATAGCCATGAGTGCATATATTAAAAAGATTGAAAGATCCCAAATCAATGACCTAATGATACATCTCAAACTCCTAGAAAAACAAGAACAAGGAAATCCCAAAACAAATAAGAGAGAAAAAATAAAAATAAGAGCTGAAATCAATGAAATAGAAACCAAAAAAAACCATACAAAGAATTAATGAAACAAAAAGTTGGTTCTTTGCAAAAATAAACAAGATTGATACACCACTGGCAAACCTGAGTAAAATGAGGAGAGAAAAAACCCAAATTAGTAGAATCAGGAATGCAAAAGGGGAGATAACAACAAATGCCATGGAAATCCAGGAAATCATCAGAGACTACTTTGAGAACCTATATTCAAATAAATTTGAAAATCTTAAAGAAATGGACAGATTTCTAGATACATATGATCATCCAAAACTGAACCAAGAGGAAATTAATCACCTTAATAGATCTATAACACAAAATGAAATTGTAGCAGCAATCAAGAGTCTCCCCAAAAAGAAAAGTCCAGGACATGATGGATTCTCTGCTGAATTCTATCAGACCTTTAAAGAAGAACTGATACCAACCCTCCTTAAACTGTTCACAAAATAGAAAGGGAAGGAAAACTGACAAACACATTTTATGAAGCCAGTATTACACTTATCCCAAAACCAGGGAAAGACGCCTCCAAAAAGAAGGATTATAGGCCAATCTCCTTAATTAACATTGATACAAAAATCCTCAACAAAATAATGGCAAACCGAATTCAACAACACATCAAAAAGATTATTCACCACCACCAAGAAAGCTTCATCCCAGGGATGCAGGGGTGGTTCAACATACAAAAATCAATAAATGTTATAAACCACATTAACAGAAGCAAAGACAAAAACCACTTGATCATCTCTATAGATGCAGAAAAAGCCTTTGATAAGATCCAACATATTTTCATGATAAAAGCTCTAAGAAAACTAGGAATAGAAGGAAAGTACCTCAACATTATAAAAGCTATATATGACAAACCTACAGCCAGCATTATACTTAACAGAGAAAAACTGAAACCATTCCCTCTAAAATCAGGAACCAGACAAGGATGCCCACTATCTCCACTCCTGTTCAACATAGTACTGGAATTCCTAGCCAAAGCAATTAGGCAAGATGAAAGAATAAAAGTAATACAAATAGGTAAAGAAACTGTCAAAATATCCCTATTTGCAGATAACATGATCCTATACCTTAAAGACCCAAAAAACTCTACTCAGAAGGTTCTAGACATCATCAAAACCTATAGCAAGGTAGCAGGATATAAAATCAACATAGAAAAATCATTAGCATTTCTATACACTAACAATGAGCAAACGGAAAAAGAATGTATGAAAACAATTCCATTTACAATAGCCTCAAAAACAATCAAATACCTAAATGTAAACCTAACAAAAGATGTGAAAGACCTCTATAAGGAAAACTATACACTTCTGAAGAAAGAGATGGAGGAAGACTATAGAAAGTGGAGAGATCTCCCATGCTCATGGATTGGTAGAATCAACATAGTAAAAATGTCGATATTCCCAAAAGTAATCTACATGTTTAATGCAATTCCCATCAAAATTCCAATGACATTCATTAAAGACATTGAAAAATCTACCGTGAAATTTATATGGAAACACAAGAGGCCACGAATAGCCAAGGCAATACTCAGTCATAAGAACAAAACTGGAGGTATCACAATATCTGACTTCAAACTATGTTACAAAGCAATAACAATAAAAACGGCATGGTACTGGCACAAAAACAGACATGAAGAGCAGTGGAACGGAATAGAGGACCCAGATATGAAGCTAAACAACTATAACTAACTTGTGTTTGACAAAGGAGCTAAAAATATACGATGGAGAAATAGCAGCCTCTTCAACAAAAACTGCTGGGAAAACTGGTTAGCAGTCTGCAAAAACTGAAACTAGATCCATGTATATCACCCTATACCAATACTAACTCAAAATGGATCAAGGATCTTAATATCAGACCTCAAACTCTAAAGTTGATACAGGAAAGCGTAGGAAATACTCTGGCGTTAGTAGGTATAGGTAAGAACTTTCTCAACGAAACCCCAGCAGCACAGCAACTAAGAGATAGCATAGATAAATGGGACCTCATAAAGCTAAAAAGCTTCTGTTCATCAAAAGAAATGGTCTCTAAACTGAAGAGAACACCCACAGAGTGGGAGAAAATATTTGCCAACTATACATCAGACAAAGGACTGATAACCAGAATATATAGGGAACTTAAAAAACTAAATTCTCCCAAAACTAATGAACCAATAAAGAAATGGGCAAGTGAACTAAACAGAACTTTCTCAAAAGAAGAAATTCAAATGGCCAAAAAACACGTGAAAAAATGCTCACCATCTCTAGCAATAAAGGAAATGCAAATTAAAACCACACTAAGATTCCACCTCACCCCTGTTAGAATAGCCATCATTAGCTACACCACCACCAACAGGTGGGAATGTAAACTAGTACAACCACTCTGGAAAAAAATTTGGAGGCTACTTAAAAAGCTAGATATTGATCTGCCATTTGATCCAGCAATACCACTCTTGGGGATATACCCAAAAGACTGTGACACAGGTTAGTCCAGAGGCACCTGCACACCCATGTTTATTGTGGCACTATTCATAATAGCCAAGTTATGGAAACAGCCAAGATGCTCCACCACTGACGAATGGATTAAGAAAATGTGGTATCTATACACAATGGAATTTTATGCAGCCATGAAGAACGAAATGTTATCATTTGCTGGTAAATGGATGGAATTGGAGAACATCATTCTGAGTGAGGTTAGCCTGGCCCAAAAGACCAAAAATCATATGTTCTCCCTCATATGTGGACATTAGATTAAGGGCAAACACAACAACGGGATTGGACTTTGAGCATATGATAAAAGTGAGAGCACACAGGGGAGGGGTGAGGATAGGTAAGACACCTAAAAAATTTGCTAGCATTTGTTGCCCTTAACACAGAGAAACTAAAGCAGATACCTTAAAAGCAACTGAAGCCAACAGGAACCAGAGAAAAGGTTAGATCAAAAAGAATTAACCTAGAAGGTAACACACATGCACAGGAAATTAATATGAGCCAACTCCCTATATTGCTATCCTTATCTCATCCAGCAAAAACCCTTGTTCCTTCCTATTATTGCTTATATTCGCTAAACAACAAAATTAGAAATAAGGGCAAAATAGTTTCTGCTGGGTATTGAGGGGGTAGGGGGGAGAAGGAGGGGGCAGAGTGGATGGTAAGGGAGGGGGTGGGGGCAGGGGGGAGAAATGACCCAAGTCTTGTATGCACATATGAATAATAAAATAAGAAAAAGAATATTTGGTATTTGATAAAGCAGTTATTATCTGAATTAAGTGAAAACAGGGATAGAACAGTGAAAACATTTTCAAAAATAAGATACTACGCATTTGTTACCTTTACTTGTATATCTTCTCTAGCTGGACAGCTTAAAACATGATAGAAATTCTTCTCCACTCAAATAAGTGTATCTATTGATCAATAAAGAGCAACTAATAAGAGAAAACATGATGGGATTGTTGTTTTTGATAAAATATTTCAGTATTTTATTCTTATGAAAATGAAGAAATATTGCTCAAAGAATTATGTTGATTACCAATATAATCCTCTTTGTACTTTTTATCACAGTCATAAAATCATTTTTAATCAATTATAATTTTAAATTATTCTTTCTGAACTATGTCCACATAATGTAGTATATAGTATCAAAAATTTATATATTAAAAATGTTCCAATTGCCAATATATATGTTTTTCAGAGAAATTAGAATTTTTTTACTTTAAACATTAAGAATAAAATTAAGCTTTAATAAGACTTGTTTTACTTTGTTGCTCTTTTACCCAATTATGAATTATAACTATCAAATGATCTAAACTTTTATATATTTTGCACATGCAAATTTGATTTTTAAAGGTCATTATAGGAAATAATATTGAATAGTTTGAATATCACTGGACTTGGGAAAATAAGAGATTAGTAGCACAAACTGGTTAACTCACCTTACTTTCAACAAATAGCCATGAATCTCAAGAGGACCCTTCTTCTCAGCTCTATTTTGTTTATTCTAATCCATTTATATTCCCAATGAAATGGCAATGCCACAACTCTTTCAAGACCTACTTCAATATTTTCAAGTTTACCTTTATACCTGTGTCCAAATCTGTCTCTTCTAGTTTTGGTTTTGTTGTTATTGTTGTTTCATTTATGGAAAAATCTCATCTGTCCTCATCCTGAATTTTTATAGTGCCTTTTGATGGTTCATGAGATATTTCCTTTTTAAAAAAATGTGTGTTCAAATTTTTTGGATTTATTTTGTCCTGATATTTGCAATATACGTGGAACAATAGAGATCAGAAGGAGCAGGGTAGACTTCAGAATGTGCTAATTAATGTCTTTGTCACTGCTGCTGCTGCTGCTCTAAGGGACCACTGCAGTGCAGCTCCTCAGTGTAATCCCATTTCCTCTCTCATTCTACACTGCACTTGATTAAGGAAGGCTTTTACATTCAGCCTTGATTAACCCAGTGAACTTACAGGGTGCTGACTCTCAGTCACAGACCTTGTCTATCTTTTAGAATGAACAGCTTTACTAGTAGATTATGCAATTTTCCACCTCCATGATACCTGATATGTTATAAACCTTCTTACACTACAATGTTCAGTGTTCCTACTCTGATTACTTTCAGCTCTATGTACAAAAGTTACCATTGCCAATGAGGTGCTTTCCTCTGGGAACATATTGTTACTGCTTTTTTTATATCTGGACAGCAAAGAAAGCATCATGGCCCTTCCTGAAGCTCTTCACTGCTTTGTTCACAGCTTCTCAATGTCTTCTCCAGAGTTCTGCTACTCTGAGCTGATGTGTTACGACTTCTACTTAATGTGATTAAGAGGATATGCTGTTTTCTAAGTTGCTGATAATATGACTAATAATGCTCTAGTTTTCTTTCTACAAGTTAATTTTGATTTAAACAAGGAAAAGGGGAAGGAATTAGAAACAACTTGCTTCTACATCCATACCAACAGTTTCTTCATTGACTTTTTGAATTGAATCATGTAACTCAATTTTTATAACCATAAGTATAAGGACCATATTCATTATGAAAGTGGATGAATTCTCTCTCTCTCTCTCTCTCTCTGTTTCTCTCTCTTTCTCTCCAACTCTCTCTCTCTCTCTTTCTCTTTTTATCAAGGATTGCA
This sequence comes from Castor canadensis, assembly GCF_047511655.1. NCBI lineage: Eukaryota > Metazoa > Chordata > Mammalia > Rodentia > Castoridae > Castor > Castor canadensis. Next base: position 22,561,315 of record NC_133390.1, on the reverse strand, counting down.
TCTATATGGTAAAGGATAATGAAGAGTGTACGCATGGTGAGAAATAAAGATTGAATATTGGATATCTTCTCAAAAATCTAGTAAGTTAAAAATGCAGTGGATTTAAATACTATTGAAGTAAATTATTAAATCAGAAGAGCAGAAACATGCTTATATTAGCTATGTAGAAATAAAGTTTCAAAGTTCCATGCTTAACAAGAATGTGTAGGAGTTTTATTGTATGTAACTTTTAAAGTTTTTAATGTTTTAATTTTAAGACACCACTTAAATTTCCTTCTTAAGACTATGTTTTCAAAATGATGTGCAAACCACTAAGGAAGATGCACTCAATAGTCGTAAACTGTGCAAACCTCAAAATGAATTACCAACATGAGGACATATAGAGGATGCAGGGAGTATTACATTAATTATTTTCTCACTGTATATTTTCTCTTCTCTACATAAATAGAGTTTAGATAATCTGAATTATTTAGAGGAATTCGTTTTTGTTAGAATTTTCATTAAGCTATTGCATACAAAAATTTTTCTTTTTTATAGAAGTTCAGTTTTCTCATGCTATGATTTTGATAATGTATGGGGGGTTTTATTTGCCTTACTTTTAATCAATTTCTTGCACTTGTACATTTTTGAAAAGGCATAGCATAAATATGTACTCAATAAATTGTGCATATTCTTTATCTTTTATTCAAAATCTTTAGGGTTAACTGTGTTTCACAACTCAGATTTTCCATATTTTAGAAGGATAAGTTGTCACATACATTGCATATCACTGAACAACTCTTTAGGGTCTTAGTAGTACACAGTAAGGTTTCTGCAATAAAAATGGATAGAGCATCCTTGTATTTATGATATTAAAAACAATAGCACAAAGGAAAACTTTTAATTGTTTCATGATTATTCTAAATGTGTTTTGTCAAATGAGTTTTTAAAAACTCCAATTTCTCTGTTTCTGGATTTTACACTGGTGAACCAAAGTTCAGAATTTATACTAATAGATAAAAATTTTACAAAGGGAGTCATTGCTACTATTCTTACTAGTTCAAAGCAGTCTTTCAAAGCAAAACTAAGCAGTAATTGAAGAAAGTTAAGTGTCACACTCTTCCTTCAGAGGTTATATACATAGCTAAAGGAGATGTGATAAGATTTGTAAGTCCACAAGTGAAAGTAGGTGGGATAGGGCTTACTTTTGACTTGGTATGAACTTGCATTTGTTGTATTCCCAAGTCTTCTAAGCAATCAAAATTAGGCACCTACCGAGAAAAGATGGTGTTTCATTTCTTGCAACGGTTTATTTTTCTTCTTAGAAGGAGAAAAATGCTAACAAATAAAACAGTTTTTTCAACATAAAGAAATATATATTTTTTAAAATATCAAATAAGTAGCAAATGTGATGGATTTTACAATTCAGAGGTTTAAAAAAGAAAGCGACAATAGCTCTTCCAGTTCTTCCACTTGGCATCATCAGAACTTGAGAAATGTCTTCTATGAGCCTTAGAGAAAGCAACATTTGTATACAGTAATAGTTCTTAGAGATCTAGAGACAATGCAGCATTTATTTTTGTTGAGGATTGTGCAAGGTTGTTTTGGTGAGTGTGAGGGTTTTCACACACATGTATATGAGAGAAAGAAAGCAAAACAAACAAATTATCATGTCTTCAACACAGCTCCTATGGGATCCAAGAAATAATTCTATATGAAAACATCTGACAAATGTTTATGCACATACTGAATGTTTTTGTCCATTTATTAATTAATGCATTTATTCATTTAGCATTTAATTTCATGTTAATGTGTAAAATATGATTCTAGACACACAATGAATACAGGAGAAATGTGCTGACATTTTTGGAATGCCCTTCAGATTAAACTGCTGTGGAGCAAAAATTGCATTTGATTAGTGTACCCAGACAGAGTCAAATTAAGCTCAGTTTATGGCAGAAGAAATATTCAGTATAAGAACGTTATTTGTCATTTTTATGCTTTCCAATTTTCTCAAAAGACATAAGTTCAAGGATTCTATATCCATTAATATTGCAATTCCTAATTATCTACCCTTTTATGCCAGAAAAAGAAAAAAAAGCTTTTTCTTATAAATTCTATTTGTCAGCTAGAAAGTTACATGTTTACACTGAAAAACAGCATGTTCATTTTCCATAGAAAAGTTACAGATAAGTTTCCTGTTTCCCTTAGACATCCACATAAATTTCACATAAAATATTTCCATTTTTATACTTTATACATCATGCATATGTGTGGTTTTTATCGTAAATATTTTTTGATTCAATAGATAAGCTTAGATTAAAAAGGTTTTGTTAAAGATATTGCCCACAGATTTTAAGGGCTTATATATCAGCTCTAGGCTTTTTTATACTTTGAGGCATAAATTGATAGCATATGCAAGATTATACAGGGAGGGACAGTGACAGGTCTGTTTTATATGCAATCCTGTGATTTTCAATAAATGATGATGACTCAGAGTTCTCATCAAAATTTCTTGAGGACTTTTGTTTGAAAAGAATGTGCTGCTAACTGTGTTGTCTTACTTGCAAATGTTTCTAAAAATGGTTAATCTATTAATGTAAAATTCTCTATGAATAAATATATGTGTCTTTTAAATGTAAGTTTTAATATTTCTATTAACTGATTTGAATCAAGAAAATCCACAGGGAATGTTTATAATATTTCTTGTAGTAGTTATTTGCCACATTCTTCAAGGCCCAATAATCCTTTTGAATTTTCATAAGGGTGATCTTAGAATTCCAGTGATAAATTAAATAGTAAAGGGTTCTCTGTTTCCAGCTCTGAAGAGGTTCCATTTGAATGTTATCCACACATAGAAATATACATATGTATGCAAATTTGCATAGTTTTGGATAAAGTATGACAAGAATATGAAGCTAGCAAAGCTTTGAACATATAATTCTAAATTAGTTAGCAATTTCTTTAATTTTTAATTTTTTCCAAATCAGCCCCAAATCCTTGAATCTAGTTGTTTTTTTAGCTTATGCAATAAAAAGCAAACAGCAATGACTGTCATAGCTGAATTCTTAACAATATTCATGACTATAACTTTGAAGGAGAATTGGTAACTTTAAATATATATGAATAAACATTATTGTATACATAACATTCGTGTAACACTGCAAAAATAAGAGTCATTGATAATTTTTTAAAAATTTCTTAAAATCTAGTGGTGTAACCAAAGCTATGTCAAAAAGGAAACCCAAAAGTTGGGCATGATGGCTCACATGTGTAATCCCAGCTATTCAGTAGGCAGAGTTAGGAAGACTATGGTCCAAGGTAAGCCTCAGACCTAAACCATGGGAGTCTACCTGAAAGAGAAACTAAAGCCAAAACGTCTGACAGAGTGTCTCAAGTGGTCAAGTACTTATCTAGCAAGTGCAAGGTCCTGAGTTCAAATTCCAATACCACAAAAAATGCAAAACAGAAAGAAAAAAAAATCTTTTATTGATTAAAATAGAAAATGTTTATCTCAAGAAGCTAAAATGAAAGTCTGTACTTTATAGGCAATAGTTAGAATGCAGTTGTTGAATGGAGAGTTAGGCCTTCATGTATAAATAAATAAAATTGCAAAGAGAAAATCTGAAGAATGAGAATCTATAGGTACTGGAGCTCTTGCTGGTGTGTGTATTAGTTAGATATTTCTACAGAGTCAGAACCAATAGGGTTTATGTGAAATCGTGTGTAGCATAATAAAATTTCAATTGACAATGGGTTACCTATATGATAATGGTCCCCTAGTTTATATCATTTAGTGAATCCAGAGCTTTCTTAGTTTGTATATTATGTGTGTTTACATAATGGGATCACCCAATGACACATTTCTCAGAGTGTACCTTATATTTTAATAACTCAGAACTATACAGTTATTTGAAAGGGAATTTATTAGAGGAACTGGTTCATGTGATTAGGGAGACTGAGAAGTTCCATGAGAGACCATCCCTAGCTGGAGACCTTGAGATGTTTGTCACATGCCTCAGTCCAAGCCTGAAGACCTAAGGACCTGGGGGTGCCACTGATGTAAGTTCTGGAGTCCAAAAGACAGAGAGAGTTCAATTCTTATGTCTAAGGCCAGGAGAATAGCTTATCACAGCTTCTGGAGAGAGAAAGACCAAAGAGAACAATGGAGTAGAGAGCAGCTGCTTGGATGGAGCCAGTCCACATTGAAGGCAGATCTTCCCCACTCAGTCCATGAATTACACGCCAATCTCCTCTGGAAACACTCTCACTGGTTCACATCTACAAGTAACACTTCGGTATTTTTCTAAACTTTCCATTATCAAGTTAAGTTAATGCCTGCATTATGTGTCAGATTTGAGACTGACACATAGCTCCATTTTATATAAGGGACTATGATTTATGGCTTTTAAGGAAGTGGCCAGTTCAGACAGATGGTAACTAGTGGATGAGGAACTTATTGAGAGTGTGTGCTCATATCACAATGTTTGTAATACATAAATATAATGTAGATTATGTGACTAGATTAAAATAGAATTGTTTCTGGATATATTCTGAACTAAGTATGCTTCTAATGTGCCTGACCTCTTTATATGTGCTTAACTCTTCTATGGTTTTAGAATAAAAGAAACATTTAAGTACTTACAAAGAATCAAAATGGATGTGGAACTATGGAGAATATAGAACAAAAGATTATGGAGAAGACTGGGTCTGAAAAGAACCACCATATGAAAGGGACTATGGGAGAATGAAGAAAATTACAGGACATAAAGCAAGTGGGGTTATAATAAACACACACACACACACGCATATATATAAATATATATATATATATTTCTACATATATATGTAGAAATATCACAAGGAAACTTCCTGTGTAGCTACCTTTATCTCAAACAAGCAAAAATATCATGTTTTTCTGTTTACCTTCTTTTTTATACTACAAAATTGGAAAACAGGAGGGCAGAACAGTTCCTGCAGGGGAGAAGGGCTGTTGGTACCAGTGAGAAGGGGGGAGGTGGCAAGGAAAGGGGGTAGGAGGGTGAATGTAGTGCAAAAAATGTGTACACATGTATGTAGATGCAAAAATGATACCTGTTAAACTATTCCAGGAATTGGGGAAGAGGAGTATAAAGGAGAGCAGTGGAGGGTGTGAATTCAAGTGTGATATACGTGATACATTATAAAAACCTTTGTAAATGCCACAATGTACCCTTATCTAGCACAATAGAGGAAAATAAATGAAATAATAATCAAAAAAAAAAAAGGACACAAATTACCATTAAGGAAAAAAACAAACTACAAGCTAGAAAAAGGTGAATATAACTTAAAAAATTAAGAAAATAGAGTATATTGATTCTTCTCTACTCCTTTCAGCTGCAAAATTGGAGCTTTTGGTAATATCTGCAAAATGCTGTAGATTAGGGAGGGATCCAGAAAACATCACCTTTTGCTAAACCAGTTGCAGTAGACCGCCATGTATCCCAGTGAAGCGTTTTGTGTTATCTTTACCATAGTTCTGAACTTTTCTGAGAAGGCAAAGAAAATAACTCACACTATAATGAACTTCTGTTGTTTCAAGTAAATGGGTGCAACTGGAGAACATTACCTTAAATGAAGTTATTCAGGTTCAGAAGGCCTAAAGCTGTATGTTTTCTCTTGCATGTGGAATATAGACCTAATACAAATACAGCAAAACAATGAAAAACAGGTCATTCTAAGGAGAAGTCACATACAAGAGGGGAAGGGTAAAATAAGGAAGTTAAGAAGGTGCATATGGTTGATGCACTCTATACAAGAATGAATACAGAAATTTTAAACCAGTTGAAACTACCATAAGAAAGGGACTAAGGTAAAAAGAAGAAAAGTAGAGATGAACCAAATTAGGCTATACTAGCTGTATACATGGAACTGCCACAAGAAAACACCCTATATAGCTATTTAATACAAAATCAGAGAATAGGAGGGCAGAGCAGGTCCTGCTGTGGGTGGGAGCAGGTGAAGGATGGTGAATATGGTGCAAATGTGTTCACATGTATGTAAATGGAAAAATTATATCTGTTGAAACTATTCTAGGAATGGCAGAAAGGGGAATGAAAGAGAATGGTGGAGACAGTGAATTCAAGTAAGATATATTTGATATATTGTAAGAACTTTTGTAAATGCTATAATGTACTCCCATCCAGCAGAACAATAAAAAGAATATTACAGGCAAAGGATAGTAACCAACTTAGAAGGGAATGACAGTCCTGGTATTGTTCAAAATGCATGTAATTACAAATATAATTATATGACTACTAATAAAACATAAAATAAGCAAGGAACAAACAAAGCAATAAAAAAGGAACAAGGAGGTAAAATGTTTGTGATGAAAAACTACAATTAATAAAAAATAAAGAAAGAAGAAAAGTGGTTGGAAAAAGTCTGAAAAATGAGACAAAGGAAAATAAAGCATGATGTTAAAAATAATCTGTATGTGTCAACATTCACAATATATTACAACGAATATAATTTCTAACCAAATGACTAAGGTGTTGAGGCTGAATAAAAAAGCAAAGCCCAGCCACCTATTGTGCATGAAGACACTCTGACAATGTACGGAAAAAGAAATAATGAAATATCAAGGATAGAAACCACTTGCCAAGAAAATGTTAATAAAGGGAAAGTTGACCTATCTTACACATCAAAAAAGAATTGATTTTGTGGGGATGAGAAAGAAAAGCACCACAGTATTTAAAACAGATAATGTAGTCAATTAATCTTGAGAATAAGATTAAAATTTTCTATAAAAAGGACTGTATTTTACTCCATAATATATGAGTAAAGATTTTACAGAATATAGAAGTAAAAACTGATATTTTCAACTTGCTGCTTTTAAAGTTTTCTCTCTTATTAAGCAAATTAAAAGCAATAGAGATGTATAATAAAAACAACATTATTATAAAACTATTAAAATTATCTATTGAATATTGAAGTTAATAAAGTAAAAACATGTATTCTTCTCAAGTGGAATTAGAAAATCTGGATTTTAAGGATCATGTTTAAGATCATAGTTAAATAGTACTAAAAGTAAAAAATGTAATACAGAAGAAAAAAATATATGAACTGCATACAGTGACCTAATTCAATGACAGAATTTACTTCAAACAATTATAACAACATATGGTTATAAAAGTTATGTAAATGTGGTTCCACTCTTTCAAATATATATTGTACTACATTCACCCTTCTTTCTGCAGTGATGAGAAACCCTAAAATGCAAAATGAACTGAAGTGTGGCTCAAGTGGTAGAGTGCCTGCTTAGTAAGCATGATGCCCTGAGCTCAAACCCCAGCTTTGCCAAAAGAAATCTATCTATATCTATATCTACATCTATCAGTTCCTATATCTATACATCTATATATTTGGCATGTAACCCAAAAACTTAGGAAAACAAAATGAAGATGGAAGAGCAAACACAAATAAGCATAAAGATAATTTTACAATGATTTGGTCCTAAAGTCAGTTTTCCAGATAAAACATTAAAATAAATACATATGTTTAATATTCAGAAACAAGAAGGAACAACAACACACATTCCCAATTACAATAAGAAAATAAACACCTTTACTTTCGATTCTTAATGAAACAGACAACAAATTTCTTCCATATTCTGAAACAAAATTATCATCCTGAATGAAACAGATATTTTAGAGGGGCATACATTATGCCCCTCTAGCGTAGATAAAGCCTACTAATAAATTAATCCATTCATTGATAAAAGGGAGAAACTTGTTTTTAAGCCTTCAAAGTCATTATGGTCCAGGTAGTAGTACAAGGGATTCAAAATATAATGAAAATAATTTGTACAAATATTTAAACTGCTTTCTCACTTTTTTCTTATAAAGTATTGATGTCGAATTTCTTCAGAGTTGTAAAAATGAAAGAAAGTAAATCAATCTAATCCATTACTATACCAGGAAAATGATACCAAGTATTAGCATATATAAACCAGAAGCACATTAAAATAGTAATAAAACATGACAACAGTTTTTTTCTTCTCAGAAATGCAAGAGTTTGATCATTTGATTAGAAAATATATAAAAGCACTCATCTATTTTATATCTAATTTTAATAAAATCTAATATCTGTTCATAATGAAATAAACATTAAAATACGGTTGAATTAACATTAAACATTAACAAAAACATTAAAATACGGTGAAATTTAAACATTAAAATACGGTTGAATTAACATTAAACATTAACAAAAACATTAAAATACGGTGAAATGTCTAAAATTAATTTATTCAAAATAGGATAAGTTATATGAGAAGACAGGTAAATATAAGACAATGGAGTTTGTATTAATGCACCTACAAGAATTTAATACACGGTACAGGTCAGGAAATAAGTTTTGTTTTTTTAATTTTGTAGAGTTGAGTATCAAAAGCAGTGTCTGGAGTAAGCTAGGCAAGTGCTCCATCATGTAGCTTCATCCCAACATAGGCAGTAGACAATACACAAATCAAGGATAACTTCTGAGACCAAAAACAAGTGAATAAATTTGAATCCATATTCATTCCAAAAGGAAAAAAAAATATAGGCATCATAGAGACTCACACAAGCAACAGGAAAATCCATGTATTTAAAATAATTATTAATAATAATTTTTAATAAGTATTGTTTAATAATTACATAGTATGTGAGCCTTTCCAGCTATGACTGAGTGGTGTGAAGCTGAAAAAGACAAAGTTGCCCACAAGGATATAAAATATATTTGTGTTACAAGAATAAAGACAATGAAAGTGAAAATCACCATACAAGCAAGGAGAACATGTCAAATGGGAAAACTGTTTGTTACACTAAATATTAATAATATTAATAATTAATAATAATAATAATGTTACACTAAAATATTTATCAAATTACTAGAAAAAAAAGAACAAACTGTGAAAAAAATAGACAAAAGAGTAAATAAATTGTCCACCAAAAAAATACAGAGATATGTGACTCTTAAAAGTAAGACAGGATGTTGATCTTTCTGATAACAAACAAATGACTAAAAAACATTGCTGAGAATTTTTGCCTATCAGATGGGCAAAAGAAAGTAGATTTGGATAATTGTGTTGGAAGACTATAGTTCAAGAAGCACTCTAATATAATACTGGTTGAATTATGACATACCACAAAACATTGTTGAGAAGCAAAATGCCTCTTAAAATAACAAATCTACCATTTGATTCAGAAAAAAAACATTGTGCAGAACATAATTCAAGTACAAATTTTGAATTGAAGCATGAATACATCAAAAGTCAAAACAAAATAGTATGAATTTAGGGTTTTACAGCAGATAACACTAGAATAGTAAGGGAAATGAAGATAAAAGTAACCAACTCAAAAAATATTGCTAAGGGATGAGTGCAGTGTGTCACAGATATAATCCCAGGGATCTGGAGGTAGAGATTGGGAAATGGTTTTTTGAGGTCAGCTTGAGACCCAATTTCAACCAATAAACCCATCATGTTGGGACATACCTGTTACTCTAGCTAGGTAAGAGGATCATCATTCAAGAGTTTCTGGAAAAACAAGAGACTATCTGAAGATAACTGAATCAAAAATATGGCTCAAGTGGCAGAATCCCTGCCTTGCAAGCCCCAGGCCCTGAGCTCAAAAGCCTAGTATCAATGTAATAAAGATTGTGTGTAAAGCATTATGTTTCTTTTTAAATAAAAGTAAAAATATAAATGTATACATGTTTCTAGGATTATATTTATCATATGTCTATCAAATTTGTCCATAATTACATGCACATAAAATATGTCTGAATAAAACTGAAAGACTTGATTGTCCGGGTGGTGCGAGAAAAGTGAACAGGTTCAAAATTGGGGGAAGATTTGTCACAGTACCCCTTGCTTAACTCATTAACTTTTATGTATAACTCCATTAAAATCAAGAAAAGGGACCACAAAAAGATTTATTTCTATCATTTCCACTTTTCTAGGTTAATTGCTGTGAAATGTAATGTAGATTCTTCCCATTACAATGACGTTAAAAGTTATTGCTTATTGATGTACGAGGCATACAGTTTTGACAAGAATATGCTCCTAATAGTTCACATGCTTATGTTCACATGTGAAATGGAGACGAGGGGAAAATATAGTCTGTCATTGTTGGGTCAGAGATAAAGAGATTCAGAATCACTTTGAGACATATGACACTGAGGGTGAATGTGTTGACCTCTGGATCTCAGAGCTGACTCTCCAAGCAGATGCAAGCAGGCTGGCTGAGCAAAACCTCTGGGAGTTCTAACAGTCAGAGCCCTGAGATGAAGAAGGGCAGAGCAGAGAAGAGCTGAATCTGAAAGCTCTGGGATCCATTAGACAAATCAAACTGAAGGATAAGATATTAGAGTAACAGAAGGGCAATTTGAAACTCCTGGTAACTGATGCACTAGGAAAATCATTACAAAGCCAAGGTCCTCAGATCTAGTTTTGGCAGCAACCAGTAATGTATTTATCTATCTTCTCAGCAAACACTTGATTGCCAAGAATCTTTATTTTGGATGTTTCAAGATAAAAAATAAGTTATGTAAAATAAATTTTTTATTGTTTGCAATATATAATCTCTACAATCTTTTAATAGGTTCCTTTTAAAAGCTTCCATCCTTTTCAGAGTTCACCACCAAAATTGATTCACCCCATTTTTTAAAAAGTTCCTTCTAGTATTATTCTTTAATACTCAAAAAGAAGAGTATCCCTAAATCTTCCTCACATCACATGACTTTTCTCTCAATGCATGTAGTTTTCTCAGCATTTATTTTTAACTTTAATCTATATTGTTGTATTATAAACAATTATTTCGGTTTTCTGGGGGAGGGATATTCTTTACTAACTTCTATACTACTTGAATTATTAGAAAATATATCAGTATGGGTTGTGATATACTAAGAACATCCTGTTTATTGTCTACCTAGGAAATATTTTATAAACATGTGCATGTGTGAGCCTAGTTTTTTGTACACTAAGAAACAAGTGATAATTACTGTAAGGCACACAGCTGTGAACGTAGTTTTTTCTGCTATGTTTGAGTTCTCCTCACATCTCTGATTGACTTGTAAAGATAAAGAGGAATTAAATATCCACATCAACCCTCTATCAATAAATTTTGTTAAAATATTTCATAAGTATGTTCATTTAAGGCCATACTTAAAGTGTGAGGAAATTTCCATAAGATTTTCTTCTCTGATTCATTTTATAAATGGGCTTCTAATCTTCATATTTATGTACCACTTTCTTCCATTAGAACATAGTTGCTTTTTCTAATATTTGAGCATCTTTGCATTTAAATTTGAATGTTATTTTTCAGGATCTTATTTTCATGAGGCTACTTCAGCAGAGTTAAAGATCCTAGGATACCTAATGAATTCCTATTATGGTCATCTTTGTGCTGGTTCGTTTTTGAGACAGGGTCTTCCTACATAGCCCAGGCTGGATTGGAACTTGCAATCCTCTTTTTCCTCTCAGTGCTGGGATTAAACCAATAAGTAACCAAGCCCATCTTGAGTTACTGGTTTACTAATTTTTTTTCATGTTTGGATATTTTACATAAAGTCATAAATCTAGTGAAATGAAATGTGATGTCATGAGAGAGCTGTACAATTTGAGTCTAGATAATTTTGCCAACTATGTGACAGCTGAAGGTAATTTACAATTTTAATCTCTAATAATAATACTATACATATGTATGCATATGTATCATAAATATAATTATATATACATGTAAATATAAGCCAAAAATTCTCAAATCAATGACAAATACTTAATCAACTAAAATGGGAATGATAAATAGAAGGAAAGTCAGAAAATTAGCAAATATTCATTGAATTCCATTAGTTGTCAGGCATATAATTATGATCACAATTTTTTGTATAAACTAATAGTTTTCATAAAACAGGTAAGCTACTTTTTAAAGGTAATGCAAATGGCAACTTGGGAAATTTATGGGGTGTCTTGGGAATTTATGTTACTGAGATCAATTTTTGTTTGCTATGTTTTTGTAGTTCTGGAGATGGAATTCAGAGCCTCACCTGGGCTAGGCATGCACTCTACCACTTGAGCTACATCCCTAGCTCTTTTCTTTGTTAGAGAGGTAAGCTCTTTCTAACTTTGCCTAGGCTGGCCTGGAACCCTGAATCCTCCTGCTTATGTCTCCCTAGTAGCTAGGATTGAAAACATGCACCACCATGTCTGGTTCATCAATTAGTGACTTGGTTGTTTGCTTTCAAAGGTCCTGCTATGCAGCTCAGGCTGTCCTCAAGTTTGAGATCTTCCTGCCCCAGCCTCACAAGTGCTGAGATTACAAGTACTCACAGTGTTGTTGGTTTCATCAACTGTTCTTAAGTAAATAAAATTGTTTTAAAACATAAAAATTCATGATAAAGTGCTAAAATTGTAAGTAGTAGTTGAATTATGGTCATTCTACAACACATAATGGAAGGAAAGTAGGAAGTTTGGTAGTTGTTGAAAAGATGAATGTTGGACTGAAATGTGAAGTACTGGTGTTGGGAAACAATATAAGAAGTGATTCATTTATTTAAAATATTTTTTATCAGGCACCAATGGCTCACTCTTCTAATCTTAGCTACTTTGGAGGCTGAGATCAGGAAGGCTGAGGTTCAAGGCCAGTGGGGGCAAATACTTTGTGAGACCCTATCCAAAACAACGAGATAAACAGGACTTTGCAAGTGCAAAGCTCTGAGTACAAAACCTCAATTCCACCAAAAAAAAAAAAGTAGTTCATATTAAAAACATAACATGGGTAAATTTCTGTATTCTTGAAGGATACCACATAATGGCAGTTTTGATATGAATATGAATTTAACAGAAGTAAGCTAGTAAGGTCATAAACACATACACAGATTTTTAGCATGGGAAGTTGGGATTTCCCATTGTTTATACAAAAAATGCCTAACGATGTCCATGAATGTATGTACAGTATATATGTTTGGATATATTTGTGTTTATGTGTGTAGAAAACTTTCTATTCATAATCACATGTTGACAAATTTTTAATTGACATATAATAGGAACATGAAAATACAATAAAAAAATGTTACCTTTGTGATGTTCATTCCTGAAATACAGGTAGAAAGTAATCTCAGGGGATCCAAAATGGTGACTGGGACACAAACAGAGACTGAGTGAGATCCTGGTATCAGGGACTTTGCTGCAACACTGCAAACACACTTGGCTGAGGTAAAGCACAAGTGAGAGCTGAAACTTCGACACCCTGAACCCCTAGCTCATGGAAGGCTTCTCTACATCACTACACACTGAAAGAACAGGCGGGTCATCATCTCCTCACTGCCACTGCCCACCCACTGACCCGATGGGCCTCCACTCCTCAGGCCCACTGGGGCCTCGACCTGCCAGCCCAATGGCACACCAGCTGTTGCCCACCACAAGAGGGCTACAGCACCACCAGACACCGGCTCCAAACCTAACTAGGAGAGACAGACAAACAGGAGTAGATGCTAAAGGAGTAACACCAGAACACCTAAGACTGAAATTCTACTGTTTCTGAATTGGGGAATTTTTTTTTCTTTTTCCTTTTTTTCTTTAAATGTTTGTTTTTCTTGTTCACTGATTGCCCACCATCTCTCCCTCTTGATTTCTTTGGTTCTTCTTTTTTTTTTTCTCTTTCATTTTCTTATTCTTTTTTCTCCTTCTTTCATGGTTTTGTTAGTTCTACTATTGTAAGTTAGCGAACACTAAATTACACATAGACAAGGGAAAGAAACCATACCAAGTTGAATGATGGGAAGATGAAAAAGGCATGGAAACCATTTTGCCCCCCAAAATAAATTAGTACAGGATTCAGAGGGAAATGAAGAAAATGGATACCAAGATCCAGACTCCAATCAAACAAAGATAAACTATACAAAGGAACCCAACAAAGCCCACAAGAACAACCTGAAAGAAGAAATTCTGCAAGTAATCAATGAGAATTTCATATAGATGTTACTAGACATGTTCAACCAAAACATACAGGAGGCACTCAAGAAATTCCAAGACAACAAAAATAAAGAACATGAGAAAACACAAAGACAAATAAATGAAATCATAAGACCCCTAAGTAAACACAAAAGTGAAACAGGAAACACCATAAATAGAGTGATAAATGAATTAAACTAAAAAATTGATAATATTAAAGAGGAAGTGATCCATGATATGGAAAACTTCAGGGAAAAAAACCAACAGAAATACAAAACAAAATGTAAGGTCACTCCAGCAGACTAGAACAAGCAGAAGACAGAATCTCAGAACTTGAAGGTGAAATGGTAATTAAAGGGAAGATTGAAGAACTATTAGACAACTCAAGTCCTGTGAAAGGAATATGCAAGAACCCATTGACTCCATCAAAAGACCAAACCTGAGAATCATAGGCATTAAAGAAGGAGAAGATGTGCAAGCAAAAGGCATTACTAATATATTCAACAAAATAATGACAGACTATTTCCCAAATCTAGAGAAAACTATGCCCATTAAGGTACAGGAATCCTCCAGGACACCAAACAGACTTGACCAAAATAGAACTACCCCATGACATATTATCATTAAAACAACAAGCACAGAGAATAGAGAAAGAATACAGAAGGCTGTAAGAGAGAAAAAAAAACAAATAACATTTAAAAGCAAACCCATCAAAATCACAGCAGATTTCTCATTGAAAACCTTAAAAGCAAGAAGAACATGGAGTTAGGTCTCTCTGGGCACTGAATGAAAATAACTTCTACCCTAGGATACTTTACCAAGCAAAACTATCATTTAAAATCGAGGGAGCAAAAAAAGTCTTCCATGATAAGCAAAAGCTCATCTGACAATATATGACCACCAAGTCACCACTACAAAAGATTCTTCAAGGAATTCTGCACACAGAAAGTGAAAGCAAACAAAACCATGAAAGGGCAGGCAGTACCAAAACACAGGAGAAGAAAAGGCATGAAAGTAGAGAGTAACATTAATTCAGCTGCACACAATCAAACCCTTAAACAACAAAGACAACTAAATGACAGGAATCACCACATACCTATTGATACTAACACTGAATGTTAACAGACTTCATTCCCCCATCAAAAGACTCTGCTTGGCAATCTGAATTAAAAAGGCAGATCCAACAATCTGCTGCCTACAGGAGACCCATCTCATTGACAAAAACAAGCACTGGCTTAGGTTGAAAGGCTGGAAGAAGATTTACCTAGCCAGTGGCCACTGAAAACAGGCAGGGGTAGCAATACTTATCTTGGACAAAGTAGACTTCAAACTTACATTGATCAAATGAGATAAAGAAGGACACTCCATACTAATAAAAGGGGGAAAACACCAAAAGGAAATAACAATTATCAACCAATATGCAACCAACATCAATGAACCCAATCTCATCCAACATACTCTGAAAGACCTAAAAACATATATAGACTCTAACACAGTGGTAGTGGGAGATTTAATACACCTCTATCACCAATAGATAGGTCATCCAAACAAAAAATTAATAAAGAAATTCTAGAGCTAAATGACAACATAGATCAAATGGACCTAGCCGATGTCTACATAATATTTCATCCAACTTCTGCACAATATACATTCTTCTCAGCAGCTCTTGGAACCTTCCCAAAAATTGATCATATCTTAGGGCACAAAGCAAGCCTCAGCAAATATTAGAAAATATAAATAATCTCATGTATTCTATCTGATCATAATGCATTAAAACTAGAAATCAACAACAAAGACAATAGCAAAAAACATACAAACAATTGGAAGCTGAACAGCACATTGCTCAATGATCAATGGGTCATTGATGAAATAAAAGAGGAAATTTAAAGATTCTTGGAAGTTAATGAGAATTAAAACACAACCTACAAGACCTATGGGACAGAGCAAAGGCAGTCCTAAGAGGAAAGTTTATAGCCATGAGTGCATATATTAAAAAGTCAGAAAGAACTCAAATCGATGACCTAAAACACTACAGCTCAAACTCCTAGAAAAAC
Organism: Castor canadensis; assembly: GCF_047511655.1. Lineage (NCBI taxonomy): Eukaryota > Metazoa > Chordata > Mammalia > Rodentia > Castoridae > Castor > Castor canadensis. The sequence goes on along the minus strand of NC_133390.1, from coordinate 22,545,310 downwards.
AAGAACAAACAAATTCCAAAACAAGCAGAAGGAGAGAAATAATAAAAGTAAGGACTGAAATCAACGAAATAGAAACAAAATAACAACAACAGCAACAAAAACAAACCAAGTACAAATGAAACAAAAAGCTGGTTCTTTGAAAAAATAAGATTGACAGACCCCTGGCAAACCAGACTAAAATGAGGAGAGAAAAAGCCCAAATCAGTAAAGTCAGAAATGCAAAAGGAGAGATAACAAGAAATACCATGGAAATCCTGGAAATAATCAGAGACTACTTTGAGAACCTATATTCTAATGAATTTGAAAATCTTGAAGAAATGGACAGATTTCTAGATACTTATGACCATCCAAAACTGAACCAAGAGGATTTTAATCACCTGAATAGATCTATAACACAAAATTAAATTGAAGCAGCAATAAAGAGTCTCCTAAAAAAGGAAAGTCCAGGATCTGATGGATTCTCTGCTGAATTCTATCAGACCTTTAATGAAGAACTAATATCAACCCTCCTTAAACTGTTCCATGAAATAGAAAGTGAAGGAACAATACCTAACTCATTTTAGTAAGCCAATTATTACTCTCATCCTCAAACCAGCCAAAGACACCTTCCTTAATGAACATCAGTACAAAAATCCTCAATAAAATAATGGCAAACAGAATCCAACAACACATCAGAAAGATCATTCGCCACAACCAAGTTGGCTTCATCCCAGGGATGCAGGGGTGGTTCAACATACACAAATCTAAAAATGTAATACACCACATTAACAGAAGCAAAGACAAAAACCACTTGGTCATCTCAATAGATGCAGAAAAAGCCTTTGACAAGATCCATCACCACTTCATGATAAAAGCTCTAAGAAAACTAGGAATAGAAAGAAAGTACCTTAACATTGTAAAGACTATATATGACAAACCGAGAGCCAATATTGTACTTAATATTGAAAAACTTAAACCATTATCCTTAAAGTCAGGAATGAGACAAGAGTGCCCACTATCCCCACTCCTATTCAACATAGTACTGGAATTCCTAGCCAGAGCAATTTGGCAGGAAGTAGAAATAAAAGGATTACAAATAGGAAAAGAAACTGTCCCTATTTGCAGATAACATGATCCTATACCTTAAAGACCCAAAAAACTCTACCCAAAAACTCCTAGATACCATAAACAGCTTCAGCAATGTGGCAAGATACAAAATCAACTTACAAAAATCATTACCTTTTCTATACACCTCAACAAACAAACTGAGAAGGAATATATGGAAGCAATTCCATTCACAATAGCCTAAAAAAAATCAAATACTTAGGAGTAAACTTAACAAAGGGTGTAAACGACCTCTACCAGGAGAACTACAAGCCCCTGAAGAAAGAGATCAAGGAAGACCATAGAAGATGGAAAGCTCTACCATGCTCATGGATTGGTAGAATCAACACAGAAAAAATGTCCATACTACCAAAAGCAGTCTACATGTTTAATGCAATTCCAATCAAAATCCCAATGACTTTCATCACAGAGATTGAAAAATCTACCTAAAGTTCATTTGGAAACACAAGAGACTTCAAGTAGCCAAGGCAGTCCTCAGCAAAAAGAGCAATACTGGAAGTATCACAATACCTGACTCCAAACTATATTACAAAGCAATAGCAATAAAAACAGCATGGTACTGCACAAAAACAGACATGAAGACCAGTGGAACAGAATAGAAGGCTCGTATATGGAACCATACAACTATACTCACCTTATTTTTGACAAAGGTGCAAAAACTGTATGATGGAGAATAAATGGTCTCTTCAACAAATATTGCTGGGAAAATTGGTTATCTGTCTGCAAGAAACTGAAACTATATCCACGTTTATCACCCTGTACTAGTATCAACTCAAAATGGATCAAGGACCTTAATATCAGACCCCAAACTCTGAATTTAGTACAGGAAGGACCAGAAAACACTCTAGAAGTAATGGGTATAGGCAAGGACTTCCTCAATGGAACCCCAGCAGCCCAGCAACTAACAGAAAAAATGGACAAATGAGATTTCATAAAATTAAAAATCTTCTGCACACAAAAGAAATGGTCTCAAATCTGAAAAGATCACCCATAGAGTGGGAGAAAATATTTGCTAGTGTACATCAGACAAAGGAATTATAACCAGAGTATACAGGGAACTTAAGAAACTAAACTCTCCCAAAATCAATGAACCAATAAAGAAATGGGCAACTGAACTAAACAGAGCTTTGTCAAAAGAAGAAATTCAAATGGCAAAAAAACTCATGAAAAAATGCTCACCATCTCTAGCCAAAAAGGAAATGCAAATCAAAACTACACTAAGATTCCACCTCACCCCTGTTAGAATAGCATCATCAAAAACACCACCAACAACAGGTGTTAGCAAGGATGTGGGGAGAAAGGAACCCTCATAAACTGCTGGTGGGAATGCAAGCTAGTGCAACCACTCTGTAAAAAATTTGAGGCTTCTTAAAAATCCAAACACAGACCTGCTATATAATCCAGCAATCCCACTCTTGGAGATATATACAAAGGAATGCAACACAGGTTACTCCAAATGCACCTTCACACCCATGTTTATTGCAGTGTTATTCACAATAGCCAAGTTATGGAAACAACCAAACTGCCACACTGATGACGAATGGATCAAGAAAATGTGGTATTTATACACAATGGAATTTTACTCAGCCATGAAGAAGAATGAAACCTTATCATTTGGAAGTAAATGTATGGAACTGGAGAACATCATTCTGAGTGAGGTTAGCCAGGCTCAGAAGACCAAAAATTGTATGTTCTCCCTCAAATGTGGACTTTAGATCTAGGTCAAATACAGCAATGTTGTTGGACTTGGGTCATATGACAAGGGGAGAGCACATACCAGAGGTATGTTAATAGGTAGTAAACCCATATCAGGAATGCATTTGATGTTCCCACTCCAGAGGAACTAATACAGAAACCTTAAAGCAACAGAGGTCAACATGAGAAGGGGATCAGGAAACAGTGTAATGATCAGTTAGACATGAATCAACTTGGGTTGTAACACATTTGTATGTGGAAGCAAGCTAGGAATCTCTCTGTGTACTTATTCTTAACTCAACTAGCAAAAATGCTTCGTCTTCCTTATTACACTTATGTCTTCTCTTCAGCAAAATTAGTTATAAGGGCAGAACAAGCAAGTTAGGATTTTTCCATAGTGAAAAATGACTTAATATTTAAGCACCATTATCCACCATTAAGATATTAGAAAATAATAATTTAATTTCATATATTGGGAGAAATACAACATAAATTAATGATGTAAGCTCTAGACAAATAGGTGCACAAGGAAACTGCTTGTTATCTTAGTGCACGTACTAAAAAGCAAAACATGTATTGAGTGAAAAAATTAATAAGCATTCCTTGGATATTATGTATGAGGTAAAAATCCCATTATCACCATTTTGTTCAAACTTTTACTTGTTTTCCCACTGTAAAATCTTAAAAAGAAATAAAAAAACAAAAGGAAAGGTAACATAGCAGTTATTTGCAGGTCATACCATTTTATTGAAATTCTAGAATTTTACAGATCAGCAGCATTAAAAAGAGTTTACCAAGGGTAGCAGATTCCAGGAAAATTACGCAAATTAAATGATCTAATTTCTTTCCATCTATCAACAAAAGACCACAACTGTATAATCTTAAAAAATTATTCCCACTATGTCATCAAAAAGCACCAAACTTTCAGGAATAATCATTAATGTATATAACATATACATTAAAAAATTACAAAGCACCATTGAATAAAATAAACTCAATTTATTTGGTACAAAATGGCAAACTATAAATATGTCAATTTTGAACATATTAATAAGCAAATTCAATGATAGTGCAATTAATATCACATCAAGTTCTAGAATGTTCATATGTGTGTGGGGGTTGAGTGTGTGAACCTGCAAGGACCAAAGATAGATAAGGCAATCTTGAAGCAACCTGTGTCCACCAGCAACTAACTAAAGAATGGATAATAAAAATGTGGCATCTACACAAAATGTAACATACTTATATGTAAAAAAGAATGAAATGTGTCTCATTTATGACATGGAGGAAATAGAGATACTTAAGAGAAATAATTTAGTCACAGAAAGATTAGAGCTGCATGATCTCCAGCATATGTGAAATCTAAGGAAGCAGGGCAACCGTGAATAACAGCAATGTACTGTGCATTTTCAAAAGCAGGATGGAAGATATGTGAAAGCTTTACCATAAAAAAAGGAAGATTTAAGGAGATAGATAAATTTAACTTCACTAGAATGTTGTATATTATATACATTTATTAAAATGTTATGTAGTATCCCACTAATAGGTAAAATGTCTTTGTGTATCAGATGAAAACAAGTTACAATATCACAAAATAAAAAAATTTTAAATATCACAAGTCAGTTTTAAATGAACAAAATAAGAGCTCCTAAGAGCAGGCATTTGCAAGCTAAGATGCAGTGATAGCTCTGTAGGAATCATTATTACACCACTCTAAAAATACAAGAAGAAAAATGTATTAAGAGTATACGTTGGTTTTACTTTCTGAAAAGTGACTGAGCATCATCTAGTAAAGTTGAAAATGTGCAAGCCCTATAATCATGACCTTTCTCTCTTAGATATGCAACAAAATGCACACATATTCTCACAAAGAAGTCATGTAAAAGAATAAGCAATCTGCATGTTCAATGAAATTTCTATCAAAATTCCAATGACATTCTTCACAGAAATAGAAAAATCAATACTAAAATTCATATGGAATCACAAAACACCTCAAATAGCCAAAGCAACTCTTAGCAAAATGTCCAATGCTGGAGGGATCACAATTCTTAAGTTCAAACTATACTATGGAGTCATAAGAATATAAATGCATGGAACTGCACAAAAACAGACATGAAGACCAGTGCACTGGAATAGAAGACCTAGACATAAATCCATGCAGCTGCAGCCAAATGATCTTCCACAAAGGAGCCCAAAGCAAGTGATGGAAAAAAGACAGCCTTCAACAAACATTGCTAGGAAAACAGGATATCCACATGTAGAAGACTGAAACTAGATCCATGTCTTTCACCCTGTACCAGTATTAATTTAAGGTGGATCAAAGAGCTTAATATAAGGCATGAAACTTTGCAATCACTACAGGAAGTTGTAGGAAATACACTGGAAGATATAGGCATAGGGAATAACTTCTTAAAAAGAACTTCAACTGTTCAACACTAAGAGAAAAAATGAACATACGGGACTTTAACCAACTAAAGTTTCTGTACGGCAAAAGAAATAGAGGAGCTAATACAGTAAACTTAAAGTGACAGAGGTCAATATGGGAAGGTGACAGGGAAGTAATGAAGAGGTCAGGTAATACACTTGTGCATAGGAGCAATGCTAGGAGCCTCTCTGTATAGCTATCCTGATCTCAACTAGCAAAAACGCTTTGTCTTTCTTATTGTTGCTTATGTCTTCTATTCAACAAAATTGGAGAAAACAGCAGAACATGTTCTGCCTGGAAGCAAGGGGGGTGGGGGAAGAGAGGAAGGGGGTGCAGGGGGTGGGGGAAGAAATGACCCAAACAATGTATGTATATATGAATATATGAATAAAGAGAAAAAAGTTATTCCTTTACCTATGTGCTTCTACTAGATAAATACATAAACAAAGAAATAAGTAGTAAACTTATAAGACTGCTCACAGAATGGAAGAAAATCTTCGTCAGCAATTCATCTGATAAGGGACTAATATCCAGAATCTATAAGGAACTCAAAAACTCAATCCTCTAAGAATCAACATCCCAGAGAAGAAATGGGCCCATTAACTGAATAGGGAATTTTCAAAGGAAGAGGAATAAATGATCAATAAATACATAAAGAAGTATTCAACTTCCCTTGCTATAAAAGAAATGTAAATGAAAATTGCATTAAGATTTCATTCCACTCAAGTTAGAATGGCCATCTTAAAGAGCAAAAACAATAATGAATGTTAGCAAGGATGCTAGCATCCCTTGTACACTGTTGGTGAGAATGCAAATTAGTACAACCATTATGGAAAACAGTATGGAGATTCCTCAAAACGCTAAAAATAGAACTGCCATATGATCCAGTGGCACCACTCCTGGGCATCTATCTAAAGAAACCTAAGTCAGAATACAACAGAGACAGTTGCACAGCTTTGGAAACATCCCAGATCCCCTACAACTAATAAATGGACCAAGAAATTGTGGTATACATGTATCTATAATAGAGTTTATTTGGCCATAAAGAAGAATGACACCATGTGGTTTGAAGGTAGATGGATGCAATTGGAGGATATCATGTTAAGTGAGGTAAATCAGGTTCAGAAAGATAAAGTCTGCATGTTTTCTGTCAGGTCTCTGCTTTCTTGTTGAGGTTCATCTGGGTGTTGTTTTACCTACTAGAGAATACCTGCAAGTCTCACAGGCCTTGTAAAGGATAGCTATTTCCTCCTTTATAAGGCAGTAGAGAAATCTCTCACTTTCAATTTCTCCCTTCAAAGAAAGCTTGAACTCTCTTTAGAAGCTCTTTTGATAACATTTTTCTACCCAGGATTACCTCCTTTTTGATTTGAAGTCAACTGACTCTGAACCTTAAAGATATCAGCTTTGCCAATTATAATCCAATCATGAGAATGAATCTCATGAAAATAAAATCTTGCTCATACTCAAAGGAAGTGGGTTGTACCAGCTAGTTAGAGGTAGGAATCTACCTCCAACTACCACAGGTGTATAAATGTTAAAAACTTCATCAAGCCTTCCTTATATTTATTATTTATGCATATTTCTGTCTATATTACTTACTTAACAAGTAAAAAATAAGTGGAAGCAGATTAACAAAGCAAGACAAAAAATAAAGCAGATATCATAGAATAACTTTGCATGTATATACATAAGACTATAGAAATACTGGAAGCTAGAGGTACTACGTTGTGGAGAATATACAATAAGGTGCACATTTGGAAGAGAAACTCTACCATGACCAAAATTTGAGGCCATATTTTAAATTTTTTTTCATTTATTTATTTATTTATTTTCTTATTCATATGTGCATACAAGACTTGGGTCATTTTAAATGTTTTATTGCATTCAAACCACGGTGTTTGTATTCTTTGAAAATAGACAACAGTCCTGGAGTTTAAGATGAAAGGAGGTTGTTGGCTATTCATCTGCTTCAATGAAGTACACATGCTTAGATAAAATATCAACTATTTTCATCAAATGTGAAGAGTAGGGAAATTCAAGAAGGCAAATCAGCTAGGTTCCAGTGGTTCACACCTGTAATCCTAGTTACTTGGGTGTCTTTGGTAAGGTGGATTGCAGTTGAAAGCCAGCCTGAACAAAAATTTTCTGAGACTCCATCTCAACCAATAGCTAGGGAGGTGGCACACACCTCTCATGCCAAGCTATGTGGGAAGCTACATCAGGAGGTTAGCATTTCTAAGTCAGCCTACAAAAAAGCTTGTAAGACCCCATCTGAAGGGACCAAAACAGCATGATGGCTGTCCTGTCATCCCAGTGATGGTGGGCAAAGGTTAGACCCTATTATCAAAACAACCAGAGAAGAAAGGGCCAGAGTTGTGGCTTAAGAGGTAGGGCACCTGTGTGAAGTACTGAGTTCAAACTCCAGTATTGCCAAGAACAAACAAAAAAGAAGACAAGTTAAATGAGTGGAAGCAGTTCTTTAAAGAAGCATGGGGGAGATAGGTACCAGTTGGATGGGGGAGGATATAAGGAAAAGGTGTAGGATATTGAATATGGTGGGAATATTATGTATACATGTATGTAAATGGAAAAATGAGACCAGTTGAAACTAATCCAAGAATGGAGGAAGGAGGGGAAAGAAAAGAATAATGGATGAGGTGAATTCAACTATGATAAATTGTTAAGAACTTATTTTAAGTCTTACAATGTACCCCCAGTACAACAATAATAAAAATAAGCCTAAAAAAAGAAGCAATTAACATGGGGTTTCAAGAAATGACATTTAGTTAGGCTAAATTTGAGTGATAATCTTTGCCACAAAAGAGTCAATAAAGTGAGGAAAGAATAAGTTAATTTAAAAGATTTTTTTCTTATTTCATTTATTCATATGTGCATACATTGTTTGGGCTATTTCTCTCCCTTGCCCCCTCCCTCTTTTTCCCACCCCCCTTGCTTCCAGGCAGAACCTGTTCTCCCCTCTTCTCCAATTTTGTTGAAGAGTAGACATAAGCAATAATAAGAAAAACAAAGTGTTTTTGCTAGTTTGAGGTAAGGATAGCTATACAGAGAGATTCCATCATTGCTTCCATGCACATGTATTATAACCTGAATTGATTCATCTCTACCAGACCTCATCATTACTTCCCAGTCACTTTCCCATATTGACCTCTGTCATTTTAAGGTTACTATATTAGCTCCTCTGCAGTGGGCACATCAAACAATTTCAAGTTTTGGGTTTCCTACCTTTCCCTATTCATCCTGTATGTATCCTCCCCTTAGTGTGTGATCCATGTCTAATAATATTACTGCATTTGTTTTAGATCTTTTTATAGGTCTCCTTTGGAGAGCCACAGAGAGATTTGGACAAGTACATATCCATACAATATTCTACTGTTTCAAAATTACAAAAAATTTTAAAAGTTAAAGAAAAAGGCCCTTCAACAAAATAAAAGTGATAAATTATGAAAATAATTACATCAAATTGTAAAGGTTTTTTTTTCTATGCATTAAAAATATCATGAAAACAAAGATGCTAAATATAGTAAGTAGTTTTAAGAATTTTAATGAGTAAAAAAATGCATGACATAGAATATGAGAGAAATTGTTATTATGTCTTCATTCTTTATGTTTTAAAATAATAGGTGAGTAAAATTTGAGGGAGAAATAAAAGTGTGAAACAAAATTATTGACATCCAATTGTATATACAATTGACACTGACACTTTCTACAAACACTGACACTTTCAATAAATAATAACTAGCATTGTCAATAGCCAAAACTAATGCTGTCAAATGAGCATCTTGAAAAAACAGGAGAAGCAGTTGGGGAGCAACTCCATCATTGAATCATTGAGAATATGCCTATTCGACATTTAGAAATATAGGCAGATGTAGAGTACGTATAATTCCTCCCATTTGTCAATATTTGTAAAATCAAAAGTGATTTCTTCACTTTTATTTTGGATCCTCACAATAGTCTTAGGTAGACAATACAATGATATGTATTGAAAGCTGTGGAATAATGGGGGTTGGAAGGCATGGATTAATGGAGAGTAATAGAAAGGGACTAAACTGACCAAAGTAAAGTATACTTACAGCAGTGATACTTAGAAAAAGCTCTTTGAACATTCATTTAGGAATTAAAGACAGGACAGTATGATTGTGTGTAGGGGGTACTTGTGGAAGGGGGTAGGGAAATGAAGGAGATTAAGATGAGGTTATATGGTTGATAGATTTCATATAAATATGCATATATATATATGCGAAATAGAACAATGAAACCTCTTGCAATTGCTTTAAGTGGGGCAGGGAGGGGTCTATGGATAGGAGAGATGGTGGGGGCGATCTAGTCAATGTACAATGTAACCCTATTCGGAATTGTCACAATGAATCCCCCTATACAACAAATGCATCCTAATTAAAACAAAAATGAAAAAAGTAAAGAGTCACTTGAAAACTGCATGACATTTTCCAAATTACAAAGATCAATTAAAAATTAACTTTGTAAGTCTTAATAGGCTCTGATACTTTTTATGCTGCCTGTTTTGTACCAATTAAGATCATATAACAATTTTTTTAAATGATCCTGTTTTTAATACTTTAACAGAAACATGGAGTTTTGCCACTCTAATTTTCTACTTTGATCTTTGTACATAATAGTAAGTCACATTCCCAGATATTTTGTAACTTTAGTAAACTGCATAGATGATGAAGTTACTCACCACAAAAGATTTTCAGTGTTTCTCAAAGGATGGTTTAGGAATTCCTTTGAGGAATAAGGCAGCCATGGATTATTTTCAACTTTCTTTGAGTTTTATTTTACTCTCCATATCTATGTTAAAAATTAAGAGTGAATTGAATATGAATATGTAAAAAAATCAGATGTGGATTTTTTTAAATCAGTAGTGATACATTGAATTGAGCAGTAAATGTGGTACTAATAGGATAAGTGATTGATTAGGTATCTAGCTAATCAAAGAATACATTAAAGACTGCATGGGCCTATATTTGCCTAGGGAATTGCTGTATCTTTGGATATTTTTGCAGGTGTAAATATTAAAAGTAAGGAACTTCCTATCAAATGCATTTAATAAAGACCTATCAGGAAATAGAATTCAAACTCAAACAGCCTATGCCAGCATAATTGTCAATGTTTTCATAATTTGCTACAATAAAAATCAATTTAACTGAGCTGATTCTTAATATAGGAAGGAACAGTTCAAAGAGAAAAGATGATCTTTTACTCTGTTTTGTAGCTGAAGTCAACTCAGGAATTAACTGAGGATATCCTCTTTAAAAAATGAAGCTACTTTCCTCAGATCAGAGTCATGTGATTGAGTAGGGATTTGTAATGAGTTATAAAACCTTTCATCTCTAAGTCACCAGTAAAAACACTATAAAGATTAGTCATGACTAAAATTTGCTATAATTTGATGGACATTCAGTGACCCGTGAGAATTTGCTAGTGGTCTGATTTCAAGTCCTGAAGACAAACTGCCATATTTCAAACCATGCCTGTGACAGTTATTAATTTAATGCATCGATCTTTAATAAATAATATTTTGGGGTAACTGCCTCCAATAAGCTAAGCCCCACAAGAAATGACATTAAGGAGTATGCAGTTGAACATCTTAGTGCATGAATAAATATATCAACCTATGGTTTTCACTGATTTGAATAGTATATAGGGGATTTTTTTACTAATAAAAAGCTAATAAATGGAGCCAATTCATCACAGAAGAAAGGATGGATATTTTCATTAATATTTTTTGCATGCTAAGATAAGTAGACAGTCTATTGGAAGTTTGCCATCATTTATTCTTTGGCTAAAAGAAGCAAAGCATGCTAAGTATTTTGACATGCCCATTTAACTGGTGCTTTGTATCTAAAAGCTGCACATTTATCAACCTCCAAACCTTTGAATTGCTTAGAGTGAGCATCTGTATTCAAACATATGTTGTGGATAACTACTAAAATATTTTAGCCAGTTTGTTTTAGCATCTGTTCTGTAAAAGTGAGATGAGTAATTTAATAAGCAAGTCTCCTTGAATCTGATACTCTTCCCTAAGCGTATGCCAACCTCTATCAGAAATGCAGCTTAAGAAGGTTCATTGCTTGTAAAATAATGATTTATGCAGAGAACTTTCTTCCAGACACTGACAGCACTCACTGTCCCCCACAAGTCATCAGTGCCTCTCTAAAGGAGCAGATGGTTTTGTACACACCACTGACAAAGAAAGAATTCTGCCCAGATAACATGAAACTTATTTTTCTGAGTATCTCTTGTCATAACCAAGCAATAACAAGTACTTGCCAAAATATAACTTGCCAAAACACAAAAAAATGTGAACCTTGGTCTTGATTATACATCATTCTTCACTCATAACTGGTTGAAACCAGTTGTTCATGGGCTACACTTTTAAACAGTGATCAGTAGACTGCTTTACAATTATAATTTGCTAATCAATTTTCCCTATTATCACCTTTGAACATATTACTTATATCAAGTCTTATACTTAAAATTTATACATATACACATGACTATTTTTCAGAAATCATTTTTATTTATAACTGGATAGTAGAGAAAGATAGATAGCATATCTATTGGTTTCTGGGCAAATTTGGCAAATCATCGCACATTTCCATTGCAGAAAACTAAAAATTAAACAAAATGTATATCTCTCTGCAATTGGAAATTTTGAGTTTTCCATGTTAAATTGAAAAGGAGGTTGGGGATTATAGCCATGATATAAAACTATTGCATTTGGCTGAGCTTGCTATCACTTCTGTCATATCTGCCTCTGTCTACCTGACATGTAGTACCTGGAACATTGGTATTAGCATAAATTGGGGACTCTGCAGTAAATACCTACAACATCGTAATGTTCATTTTATCAAGAAATTAAGGTGTTTTGGATGCACATTCAACTTCTGGAAGCACTAACCATTGGTTTTCAACCTTGACTTCAAGTTAGAGAAACTTTGAGAAAGTAACCACATTTGGGAACAAATGAATCTGCTTGTGAAATAAGAGTGAACAGTGGAGTCTCCAATCCTTTTAATAATATACTCTGTTTTTACCTCCAGGTGCAGACTTGTGAGTCTATATACAGAATACTACTGAAAAATGGAAGTCATTAAATATTAGCAATAAATATGCTTAATGGTAACATTTTAAAAGTCAAACATAAGGAATTGTTTTATTTGGGTCATGTCCTCTGTCAGTGAGCAAAATCTGCCAAATTCTTGTTCTCTGCTGATTGACAATAACATAATTTCAGATTTCTGAGCTGCTGATTGATCTATATACAATATTTTCTCCAGTCCATATCATTACCAATATATGCATACATGTGCTGGTGATTATTTAAAATATTTCCTCTTTTTTTTAATTAGTGTCCAACCATTTGTCAACATAAAGCAAGTACCCAAAAGCCTTCTTAATGAAGGAGGATTTATAAGCTAGCCAGAAAAACAAAACCAAACGGAACATGACAAAGCAAAGCAGAACCTTATAAACATCAAGGGCATTGGAGAAGATCCTTGAGCTATATTTGAAAAAAAATTTGACTGTTGATTTTTAACTACTGCTACAGTTTGCAGATTCTTAGCAGTCTTTAAGACTGATAGTGCTTAATAAAATAAACATACCATCTGGCAAGAAATCTGTGTCAAAATCTTTGTAATCCAACTGTAATTGTTCATGAAGAATTAAATTATAAATCAATTAAGTGATTAGAATTTTGGGATCTTGGTACTAGTAGCATTCATTTTAAATATGTGAGCTGATACCTATGAATGTGGAGGTTTATGTGTATGTATCTGTGTGTGTGAATCTTAAACAGTCTGAGCAACCTTTTATCTTCACTTGCAGTATAAATTATATAACTTTAACAATGGCCTGTACATTAGCCCTTTATATTTGTATGCAGAACTATAGTTCATTTCTGATCTGTTTCACCTATAAATCATTTCATGCAGATGTTTATATTAGTTGCAACTCTTTCTGTGACCAGAAGCAACTGGTCTTTCAGCAACCCTGGACTGCTGACATCTGGAGTGTAGTTATTTTCAGACCCGACAACTGCAAGAGCCCTGCCATCACCTCTTCAATGTTTTAATAGAGTGCCTCCTCACCTATAGCTTCCACTGACCTTCTCTTCACTTCATACCAACACCACTGTTCCATGGGTGACATTTGTCTATTCCTGGATCTTATGCAATATTTGGTGATTTAATTTTTGGTTATAAATATCACCTTACTTTGTGTGATTGTTGCCTTCTTGTAGCGAAGCTGAGGAAGTATGGTCACATCTGCGTGGGCTAGGTCAGACAAATTGCTGACAAGGCTCTCCTAGTCCCTGTTGCAATACAAGTCGTGTAGGAGCTGACAAAGCTTTCCAACCCCAGAATTTATTTATTCCCTTGTCAGGAAGTGTTGATTTAGCACCGGGCCAAACTTTCTCATGTATCGTTAAATAGGTTTGAGTCACAAGATGGAAAGCTGATGGATACTGAACTCCCAACGCCAGGATTGGGTGATGTATTGGTGACAGAAAATGCTGTTGGGTGTTTAGAATTAAGTGACTTCTCAGTGGTAGACAAAAGTATAGTGATAAAGTTCAAAGGGTTAGAAAGACCAAATGAATTACTTTCTCTCCACTCCCACAATATAAAAGGGAAGTCTATTTGAATTAAGATTATTCCAGAACTCAACCTTGTAAAAGATAGTATTAGTCAAAAGAATGAATGAACTGGTGGCTTATGCAAAACAGCGAACTCATTAGAATAAGATGATAATTGTGATATTTGTCATTTCAATTATACTTGTTTCATTAGAGAAAACTCAGTGCAAGATCCCAAAAATCCTCAAAGGAATTTCTTTTTCAAGCCATACTATGTCAGCAGTATTGTTTCTGGGTCAGAATAGGACTCTATACACTTGGTGCTGAGTAATGTGTCCATAACCTTTGTTATGGATTATAAATGTGCTTGAGAAAGAACCTATAATCAAAAATATTACATTTGTCATTTCAAAATTTGAAGTGAATTCAGGGAACATAACATTTGGATTCTGTAAGCCCTACAAGATTTATTTGCACAAAAAGTACCAATCCCATAGTTGATCTTGCATAAGTGTTATTAGTTTTCAGTTTTCCCACCAAAAGAAGAAATAAATGCATAAGTTAACAAATACCATTCAGTCAAATGTCAGCCAGGCAGAATCCGCTCAACCACTTGAATTTTAATATTCAATGTGCTTCCAGGCAAAGGAAGTTTTCACATATGGGTAAGTGTCATACTTAATTTTATACTTGACTGGTCCACAGTATGTTGGGCTTTAGTCAATCATAATTTCTGTGTGTTTGTGGGGCATATTAAGAAAGATTCACATGTGAATGTATGTAGACTGAGTAAAGCAAGTTGCTTTCCCCAATAAAGGTGGGCCTCATCTAATCTGTTGAAGGCCTAGATACAATAAAAATATTGAATGAGAAAAAAAAAACAAAAAAACTTCTGATCTCTTTCAGACTCTCTTTGAACTAGAATATGAGTTTTCTGCTTTCAGACTTAGACTCAGACTAGAACTACTGCATTGGCTTTCCTGGTTCTTAAAGCTTCAAATTCAGACTTGAACTACACTGTGAATTCTTCTGGGTTTAGACTTTTTTCTTCATAATCATGTGAGTCAGTTGTGATCTCATTTTCTCTCTCTTTCTCCATATCCTATTGTTTCTATTCCTCTGAAGAATCTTGACTAATAAACATAGGTAAATCTTACCACTTTCACAAAGTTTTATCCCACAGTGGAAAGAAACTAGTTAGAAGTAAATTATGAAAACTAATAACAAGCAGAAGAAACTAGTAATATAAGTGAACAAAGTAGGGGGTCAGTTCAAGTATGATATATTTGATATGTTGTAAGAACTTTTGTAAAAACCACAATGTACCCACAACCAGAACAACAATAAAATAAATAAATAAATAAAACAAAGCAAAAGAATGTACAGTGTTTAGGAAACTTTTACTCATCTAATCTACTTTGAAATTACCATCAGTTAGAAAGTATAGCTTCATTAATAAACTTATTATTATAACTCTTATAGTATTTATTATTCTGCATAGACATTGCTTCAGAATTTAGCTCTTGGAAAAATGTTTACAATCTGTCAGAATCAAAGTATTTTTTGTTTTGTTTTTTCAAATGTAGATATATTCCCATGTTTTAAACAAAAGGCTAGCAAAATACAAACAAAATCTGTTTTTCTTTGAAAAGTACTTCACATGTTGAAGAAACTACTATTAGAATTGTAGGTGAAATCTTAAGTTCCTATTCCAGTCTGAAAAGAATAATAAATTCTATCTTATGGTTGGTCTTATACTTGCAATTCAAGTTCTTAGATTTAATATTACGAATATCATACCCTCAAATGTTCTATGGCAATAGTTTAAAAAAGAACAAGCTGTCTCATCTTCTGTGTGCCATTTATCCTGTGTGTGATTGTGCTTGCATGCGAATGGAATTGTACTCCAATGAATCCAAGTGGCTTATCTTATCTTAGTGGTACAGATAATGCCTTGTCCATTGTGGGAAGTTGTAAGTTGTTTCTTTGCTACACTAGTTGCTACATTTGTGTTTATGTTCTTTGTTGTTGTTACAAAATGCCTGAGAAAATCAACATAAAGGAGGAAGGATTCATTTTGCCTCATGGTTTCAGAGGTCTCAGTCAATTATGGGCAGGCTGAATTGCTCTTGGTTCCAAGATGAGGCTCAACATCATGACAGGGAGCGTGAGGTAGAGATAACCTTGTAAACTTATGGCAGTCAGGAAGCAGAGATAGAGAATAAAGGGTGAGGGACAAGATATACCCTTTGAAGGCAAACTCCCAGGGGCTTACTTCCTTCAACCAGGCACAGTCTCCTAGTATTAGCAACTCTGGCCACTACCATCAAATTATAAATTCTTCAATGGATTGATCTGTCAATTAGGCCAGCAACTTCATAATCTTATAATCACCTTTCCATGATTGTATCCACCAACTGAGACCAACTCTTGAACTCATGAAGCATTGGGACCATTTTGTGTCCAAACTACAACAGTGCTCTTTGAAGAATATCTGGTATGTATTGCTAGTCTTGAAAGAGATGCCCATGAAAAACTCAGGAGAACCAAGGGACAAACTTCAGGTCATTTTCTACTAAGAGATTTTTGTCTCCTACTTAACATCCTTGCTAAACTATTTGCTGAGTATGGAAAAGGTCAAAAGAGATGATTTTTAAGCCTGTTAACACAGCTCTTCTTTATTATATCTGAGACTCATAAAGACCAGTTTGGAAGCAAATATTTTATAGAGGTCACCTTTACTAGAAAATAAATAGGTACTTTGATAATCTGTAAAGTCAATACATGTGTTTTGAAAAACAATAGCTTAACATCATCACCAACTATGCTTCAGAGAACCTTACATACATACTTTCTTTGAATCCAGTTCTAAGTTTCTTTATACGATATCATGACATTATTTCATTTTTTATGAGTTCATATGCTTGTTTAAAGACTAATATTTTTACATGATATACGTTTTATCTCTACTGCAAACTTAGTTTTAAGAATATGTTACCATTTCTTTGGCTATTTTTTAGTGACTGAAATCCTAAGCACATCTTTGTGTGGAAATGTTTATTCAACATTTTTCTCATCCCTTAATACCCTTTTCTTAGGAATGTAGAGTAATGCTTTTAAGCAAAAGTCTACATTACAGTCTGATAATGAAGGGAGATGAAGTTATGTGCCGGTCTATTTTTCAGATCTTGGAACTCCTAACTCTTCAAAAATTGCATTCAAGGTTCTAATTTATGGATTATATTTCCTCCTATGAAATTTACCCGGAGTGTTATTTGCTTCTGTGACCTACAAAATGCATGTTTTAATATTTACAAATGCAATTGAGATCCAATACTTAATCATACATCACATAAACATGGAACATCATGCAGTATTCCTCAGGTAGGTTTACCATCTCTTTCTCTTATTTATAACCCAAGTTTCTATTGTTATAGCAAAATCATCTCATCCTTATAATGTTATCCTAAAATGAAAGTGAACATAAATTAATAGTTGTAATGTTCCAAAAGAAATTTAATTATTGATCTGAAAGAAAAAGTTCCTCAGATATAATTACAACACCAATTATTTTTGGTGTTCTGTAATTCCAAATATGCATCTATTCTTTTCTTTTCTCTCTCTCTCTCTCTCTCTCTCTCTCTCTCTCTCATAAACAAAAGAACCGGAGAGGAAAAATAAATGCATCTTAATTTTTCTTTATATAAATCTCTGCAAAGGAAGCCACCAAATGCCAAAACTCTTAAAACTATGTTTAAAATATTACCTTTCTTCATAAACCTCACATTCCTTTCTTAAAACATTAATGGGAAGAAAGATACTGCTTAGAGCCCAGCTGAATGACTTACACCTCCTTACTAAGCTATTGATTAATGAGACAATGTAGTGTTCTTTTAATCTTAAGGTTCCACTGAGATGACCATTTTTCTAGTCAGGCTGAAAACAGCATTTTGAAATTAAGTGGGTGTGAACATTGATTTTTAGAACTGGAAGCTAAGGTCAGCTTTTAGTTTTTCTCACTTTGTTCTCTTAATATTAGAATATAACTCATAGTCTCATGGGACTGAGGTTGGGTGTGGAGGTGCAGAGCCAAGATGCTTCCTTAAATTTCAAGGCACTGGATTATTTGTATCCATTTGTGGTTGCTTCAATATGAACTTAAAGCAAGTTCATAAGAATTCATTAGGGTTCCAGTTTCCTCAAATTATAAGAAGTTTGTTATTCATTCAGTCAGGATAGGGCATATATTCCATTATCATTCATTGTTAATACAATACAGTAGTATGGTGATAACCCCAGTAGACGGATAGAACTGGTAGGTCCCCAAGTAGACCTATCAGTAGTGCTAGCATAGGTTGGAGCTGGGGTTAGACAACATGGGAGAAATTGTTTCTTATTAACTCTTCAGTGAACATCTTCTACATATTTATTGATTACCAGAGAGTATGTGAAAGATTGAGGATGTCTTATGAGTAAAGTTTTGCTGCATCCTATAGGGTAGTTTCAGAATAATGGCCTGTAAGCTTTGTTTCCTAACTTTTAACATAGGAATAGCCAGTATTCTTACTTCCTAGATTGATCATAGTGATTAAATAAAATCCATGCAAATTTTTGTATTAACTGCAAGGTACTTTGTAAACAATGGTGCTTATTCTATTACTGTGAAGAAACTTTGGGTTGTTTTCTGAAGAATAAATGAGTGAGAGACTTGCCAGCTCTCACCGACTATAAAACAAGTCTTACATCATTATGCAGATATTAAAATTGAAAGTATCTATTTGGCCTATTAGAATCAGAGTTTAAATAATTTGGCTCTAAAATAAAAGTCTTGATCAGACTGTTAAACATCTTGCACCTTCTAAGGCCATCTATAAGGATATCAGTATTAATTGCATGATGCAATAAATGAATTGTGAGATACCTTGACTAAATCTATATTGACTTAAGTTTCTTTGAAAAATAATTTATCATCAGAATTTTTTGCCTACGATGTAAGTTGTTCTTAAAAACTAACCTGCAAAGATGGAAGCAAAAGTGCAGGTACCACATATTTGACAAATTAAATGATATTTACATGTCATTCACTTCTCTTAACACTCACATACACTGTACTTACATAACATTTATTTCCAGAACACCTTATGATTTTCATAGAAAATGTGCTGCCTTTGTATACTATTAACTACCCAATGCTAATTGTGTTCTTAGTTTACATTTCTAGTAGTTTCATTAATTGCCTCCCAGACTCTTGATATGTGTGGCCAATTAACCTCTTAAAAACATGTACTGATTTACTTTCTTACTATCCCTAAGTGAGGGTTTTTTGTTATTGCTTTGGGTGGTTCTGGGATTTGAACTCAGGACTTTGTGCTTGTAAAGCAGGCACTCTACCACATGAGCCATGCCTCTAGTCTATTTTGCTGTGGTTATTTTGGAGATGGGGTCTCCGAGAAATATTTGCCTGGCTGGCCTTGAACCGCAAGGCTCCCAAGTCACCAGAGACTGAACCACTAATGCTCGGCACTCTGAGGTTTTAACAGTTTGGTAAATTACGGTTGGCAGGTTATGTAGGCAATTTAAAATTTAAATTCAAAACTGCATTTCTTAAAAAAATAGGATTCCACTTTTATTTCTTATGTCTTAAGGGTCAATAATAATTTTTCTTTAACATACATTTTCACATTTCCCGTATTTGTTAACTATATGTTATTTTTAACAAATTTAGTCACAGGAACACAAGAACCTTTTATATAATAAAGATGTTATAAACTTTAAAAAAAAAGAAAAGAAAATGTGCTGGTCAGATAGATGAGCTACTGTAACAAACCACTCAAAGTCCCCATGGTTAATGTTATGAAAGCTTATTTCTGATTCCTGAAATGAGTAAGAATTCCCCAGGCCACTCTCCTTCAAGGGATGAATTAGGAAAGAAAATATCTTCCATTTATTGGCTCTGTAGCTATGTTGGCTTTTGTTATCTTCCACCCATTCCTTTGCTTGTTGCCACTAAAACAAGAATAAAATGGGGGAAATGTTTATATTTCAGGCTGGCATGGAAGAACCCTACATCACTTTCGCTTATATTTCCTTGCCTAGAACTATCTACCTGTCCCCATTAGTTGATAGTGATCTGACAAAATGCAGTGTTTCTTGTGCCCAAGGGAAAAGTGAAATACCATTGCCTCTGTCATGGAAATCTAGGATTATAACTATATCTGGGGGCATAGAAATGTAAACCTTATCTGTCATTATGAACAACTGAAATATTCTCTAAATAAATACTTCACATTTTTCTAATACATTTATAAAAAGTAATAAATTGTATAACTAGAATGTGTGACTATTAGGTTTCTTTACCAGGTGTTAATCTTAGACAGTCACTTGAATTAGAAAATTCAGATTACTAAAAATAAATCACTGCATGTCTGTTTTTTTAAATTTTTCAGTAGAATGAACAAGATAATGATATTTTCTAAATGACTTTACACCTATATTTAATCTTGAAAACAAGACTTGTATACCAGAATTCAGGTGTTTTCATATAAGTAACAATCTGATTTTGTTTTACAGAAATTGAAAAAAAATACAACTGCAAAGGAAAACTCCTTCATCTCTTCCCAAGCATAACAAATTTGAATGAACATAACATTCAAGTTTTTTAGTGGTGATTTCTTCTGCTGACATGGCAAATAAAATACATTTAATTGTTATGTAAATAAAATTTCATGGGATGAAGCTTATTATATAATAAACACATGCTTACATGTTGTTGAGTCTTTTTAAAGTTGCCTTATGTCTTTTATACCTAAGATAGCCATTAAAAAATCAATATGAGAAACCACCTGCAATTTCACAATTAAAGTTGATAACTGATGAACTGCTGGAAATATAAGGAAGAATTTTATGATTGGTAGGAAGATGCTATAAGTTTCTATTGGGTAACTCCTCTTGTCTCAGCAGTAGAATTAGGCAACGATGTTACAAATCATATCATCTTTGAATATATCACAGTAAAATCTCTATGGTTTAAAAAGAATGTTATCATGAAGACAGTTATTTGGCTGACAAAACTTGAATCTCTAAAACTTTAAAATGAAAAATGAGTATATTTCATGTGTAATAGACATATTGTGATAACATTATGCAGATGAGTTATTCACTAAAAAATTCCTTGGTAGAAATGAATTTAATACATTTTCCTGGGTTTGTCAGCTTTGTGACTGTTTGCAGAAAAATTATAATTTTCTACAATTAATATGTTAATCTAGTAAAGAAACTGGAACACTTATTTTATGTAAGAACAGAATTACATCTTAAAAAGATAGAACCACAAGTAACTCTCGGTCCCTAACATTTACCATAATTTTATTTTAATATTATGTTGTACAACAGGGTGAGTCACTTTACATATTAATAGTAGTATCAGTACAATGTTTCTGGTCTTCATCTGATTTAAAATTTAATGAAGAATTCCAAGAAGATTGTAAAGAAGTCTCACAAAACTCTTTTCCAAGATACTCCAATCAGATTTGCCAATCATTCCAATAATGACTTTTAAAAGACTATAATCCAGAAGCATTCCTTACATTGACCACCAAGTGCCATTAGCCCTTACATTTTAAAATAATTCCTCAGTACTTTTTGATCTACATATTGAGAAACATAGGAGATTCACTTAGTAAAATATCCCACAATTTGAGTTTGTCTGATGTTTTCTCATGATGAGGTTTATTTTATGCATTTAAGCAGAATTATCACAGAAGTGATGCTGTGTTTTTCTCATTGCTTGTCAAACTATCACATTACTGGGACTGTTGACTTTGATCATTCTGTTAAGTATATGTGCAACCTTTTTCTAATATTACTCTTTCTCACTTTAAAATTGATAAGAATTCTTCAGGGAAGTACTTTGAAACTGTAAAGTATCCCAGTGCTCATCAAATTTTTACATACCAGTTTTAGCATCCATTGATGTTTGAGTTAGTTATTACTGGGATGATTGTCAAATGGAGAGTTCCTATTTCAAACATTCCTTCTACATTTACTACTTGTACTATTGTAGGGAAGAAAATTCCTTCCTGTTCATTTATAATTTGTTTGTATATTTATATACATGAAGACTCATGGATTCCAATTATATTCAAAAGGTTATAATTTAGTATTACCACGATTCATGGTGATGGTCAAGTTATCGCTAAACATATGACCTTCGACAGTGAGTAGAATGGGGAAATGATTGCAATAGTGAATTCCGGGGTGGGGGATGGTCAATGTAGATTATGCTGGATTTTTTGGAAAATAATAAAATCTCAAAAATAATTTTTGTAGGATTTTAACAATCTCTTACCTTCTATATTATAACATTTAAGATTTTTCTTCATAATCTCAGGGTTTCTTTCTTTTTCTTAGCATAATATTGGGATTTGGACTCAGGTCCTCATGTTTCCTAGGCAAACACTCTACCACTTGAACTCCAGCCATTTGCAGGGTTTTCTTATTCTATTTAAGAAGACTTAAGAATGAGACTCCAAAGACCACAATTTGTGAATATCCTAAAGCAGAACTTCTATATACATCTACCATATGTAGTATGTAAGTAATGTATTACATAATGTATTATGTTAAATTATACATTATAAGTATGTGGAAGAATGATGGAGGGATGAATTCAATTATTATATATTGTAATAAGAACTTCTGTAAATGTCACAATGTACCCCCAGTGCAGCAGTAATAATAAAAAAGGAAAAAGATGTATGTAGAAACTCAGTAAGATAACAAATAGCCTTTTATCAGCACCTAATATCTATACAATACTCCATAACACTATTTCATAGCATTTCACATGTGTAATCATTTACATAAATCTTACAAAGGAAGGGCATAATTTTCATAGATTTGTGCAGTTGATATGCTTGATGATAGCCTTATATAAGAATGATTCTTTCTGACTTAGCCAAATTCTATGTAGATTAAGTACACCATAGAACCAACCTGGACTTCCAATTTGATGAATTAAGAGATAACTGCCAATTAAAAACTACATTAAAATGAAATTGCTGTAGATCCACAAAATAATGTCTAAAACACAAACTTTCCAGAGGAAGCTAATATTAACCATACAGCAAACACCTTAGTTTTTTTCTGTAAACTTCATCATTTTGGCAATTGAACTTACTCTATCCTTTCAAAGATAAGCTTATGAATTTTTAAAATATTTTCAAGCTAATATGTAGTAGCCAGCATCTGCAACTCATGGAGATTTCACAGAATACTTTAACTTAAAAATGAACTCTCAAAAACGCCATGGAACAGAAGTTTATTTCTAAATTTTATGGCAGTGCACTTATAAAGTAAACCCTGTTTCTCTACTACTATGTATTACATAAATCAGCACTGCAGGTGAAATTTAAAGTGTTGATTCCACTATGATTCATTTTATTATTATACTTGCATAGGAAGTTTTGTACCAAAGAAGTCCTTATCTCTTTTCTTAGATTTTTCAGAGGACAAAAGAAATCTAGTGATATCATAAATGTGGCATGCTAGATAATCTATCAACTACTTTCCCTAAGGAGCACTCACAACAAATAACTTGGGAAATACAACACAAGTTGGGAAAGACTGTGGAATTTGACAGAGAAAGTAAGCTAAGTGATAACCCTTACCTTTTTATAGAACACTTACTATTTAGAACAAATTTGCTTTCATCTTATTCCCAAAAGTCAGTTTTGAAAATATTTCAGTGGGTATTTAAAGTGTAGAATTTATTGTAGTCAATGAATGCTTGAAAAAAGTTTCAGAAATATAAATTGGGTTGTTATTTGATTCCACATGTAGAGATGTCATTTACTTACTCTATGGTTGGATAATCATATTCGTTAATTATGGTTATAGAAGGAATATTTCGATCTGAAATCAAGAAGTCAATCTGGAAGATTGTAGTCTACTCAAATTTTTATAGAGATTAAGTTTTTCTTTACTCATTTATTCACATGTATATACATTGTTTGTGTCTTCCCCCCCCCCCCCGGCCCACCCTCACCCTTTACCGCCCTTCCCCTCTTGCATAAAGGTAAACATATTTTTAAAATTAGAATTTTTGAAATTAGATATGCATATCTACCCTTATATTTGCATCTTTCTATGTCCTGCACTTTATATCCAGCTCTTGAAAATAGTATTGGACATGCTTATTTTTAATCACGGATGACTATTTTGGACATTTCCTCTCAGTATTCAGTCTATATGTACATGATTACTAATGGTGTATTTGGTATTTATATATAGTATTATTTAAATTTTACTAACATATTTTGTTTCCCTTACTGTATATTATTTTGTACTAAGAAGGAACTTCATATTTAAAAACAATCCAAACTTGTTAAAGAGACATTTCATTTTTAACATTTAAACTGGGGATTACACCATGCACCCTTTGTTAATTATTGCTTTTACATGATATCTTTTCTTCTGAATGTTAACATCAATATGTTAATTTTATTCAAAATAATTAATAAAATATTGTCTCTAGAACATTTTTCCTTTCACAATTACTTTAAGATTTAATTATCATTGTTGAAAATCAATGATCACAGTGGACCAGAGATCAAACTTTCCTCTGAACTTTCTTTCAGAAGTGTGGAGGGAAACTAATTGTGCTAGAAAATCATCCTCTGACTAAAAGCAGCAAATGAAAAGAGTGACAAAGATTAAGACCAAGGAAAATTATTGATCTTGAAATCCAGATGTAGCTAATGTCTAATTCGCATCTGGAAATTTAAAATCATCTATGAAGACCTGAAAAAGAAATCAGAAATTATAAAAAAAAAAGAAAAAAAAACCTGCTCATGTTCTTCATACATTCAAAGCTTTAAAGACAATTACTTGCATTTTCTCATGCAAGTTATCCCTCTCAACATCTGGCATATTTAGAATACTGTGTGTTCAATGAAGTTGTTGCATTTCTACTGATCATTAAATAGAATTTTCAAAAATACTATTTAATCATTTTCCTACTCTCTTAAAATAATCAACATCCAATATTTACTTCAAGAAAATAATGTAAACTTGTAAATGCATGTATCTTATCATTGAACCTGCATAACTTACTACATTTAAATCCCCACCTCTTTGTGCTAAATTCATTGGAAATGAAAATCCTAAAATTTTGCAAACCAAAGTAGTATGGTAGTAAAAGATGGCATTTTCCATAGTTTAATACTGAAAACTGGTTTCCCAAATTTAAGTGTTGATATTTTGCATTTAATAAAATGTAAAGTATTTCTGTTCAAATACAATGGTGTTGGAGACCCAGAATTTATTATTCATACCTTTAGGATTTCACAAAGTCGACCATACTAAGGTTAAAGTTACTTTTACAACAAGTTGCTATAAAAATGACTCAATATTCTAAATGGTGTCTTAGATCAAAATTTGAGTATATCTGGATTTGTGCCCAATGATAATTTTATCTCTCAACTCTCATCTCTAATTACTGCAATTATTTCTATTGTACTCATTGTGCATCTGTAGAAAATTGAATAAAACATTTAGACAAAAGACATTCCTACAAAAGTTTTCTTTTAATAAAATCATGTGCACATTGAACCTTTAGTATGTTAAAGTATAAAATATCTATAATTGTCATGCAAAAACACTAATTAATGCATTTATTTCATATTTGTTCTAAATTAAAAATTATTTCTCATAGCAAACTGATGAATAACATCCTATAGAAAACAAATTGAGGATTTCATTGACTCTGAAAAATAATTTAATTCATTTTTACATAACATTTATGCACATAATTATATGTTAAACAAAGATCACAAAGTCTGTGAAGATGATGTGAATTTTGTCAAAATATTTATATCAAAGCCTCAGTTTCCCTCAACTTCAATTATAATGGTTCAGAAATTTAAATCCCCTCTGCAGAATTTAGTTTAAAATTTTCAAAAACCTTTAAGATATAAGCATTAATTATTAGTCAAAATGGCAAATAAAATGCATTGCATATCGCCAACATGAATAGATATTATATTTTATGAGATTGATTACTTTCACTGATTTTTAAAATAAAAAGAACTAGCTTAACATCTTTGTTAGGATCCCCATACTCTTACACCTTTTTACTGTTTCCTACTATTATATTTTTCTATAGAGGCCAAATAATATATTGTCAGCAAATGCTTCTGAATATCATGAAAGCAAGAAAAATAAACTTTCTGCATGTTTTAATGTTTTGGGTAAATCTACAAACATAAAATTTAATTTTTATTTATTCTCATGAAAAAAGAAATTTTGTCAGCCTATATATTGAGAAAAATTATTCCCATCACTTAGATAAGTGACATAACATCATTACAATGTAAAATATTCTGCAGACTTTAGTTAATTTTATCTCCAATCCCCAGTTCAGTAATTGCCTTAATTTTTTACCTAGATCAATTCATGTCCTTCTTCTAAATTTAAAGATCTTTGCCTAGAAACTTTAAAATTTGAAAAATAATAGAACTGTGTCTCACAGAACATGTACACTTTCCTCAATTGCAATGAATTTCTGATTGGAGCTCCTGGTAGGACTTTCATCCAATTCTGGATAAGTTGTTCATTCATTTGCTTGCTTGTATACTAACTGTGACAATAAAAAATATTATCTGGAGAAACTAATACATGAAAACTCTGATTTCTTAAATTTTTACAAACAACATCATTTTTTTTGAGAGGGAGTCATAAGAAGCCTTTTACTAAGTCAAGAGAAATCCATATGGAAAACACAGTTAAGAACCAGCATCCCCCTTTCATGGTGGATGCATTTTTGACATAAGTTTTCCCTTTACTTCAACTTTTAGTGACAGCTGAACTTCTCAGGTAACAGAGTTTCATAATAGTTTCATAATAGATTAAGGGGGAGGACAATTTCTTGTTTGCAATTGAAAGTTGTGTTTCCTTTACAATTCTGAGTACAAAGTTGACCAAGGAAATATATGTGCTTTCCATTTTCCCAGAAAAAAATGCACTGTATATTATTGTGGATATTATGCTTATTGTTTTCTAAAAGATTTTTAAGTGTACATTGTAGCATTTACCATATTACACTGACCTTGCATGGTTGTTATTTGCTCAGCAAAGGAAGGGTGGATTATTGATCTGCTTATATATGTATTATAATTTAGGACTTTTTAAAATCCTTTCTGTTTTTTTTAGTATGATATTTGAATTCAGGGCCTCACATTTGTAAGGCAAACACTACCATGTTAGTGAAGCCCCTAGGCCTTTTTGCTTTGTTTATTTATTTGTTTTGAATAGGGCCTGGCATTTTTGCCTGGAACCAATCTGGGACAGTGATCCTTCTACCTACATCATCCATGTAACTGTGATGACATGAACACCACCAAGTGCAGTATATGGTAGGGATCTTGTGTCGTTAAATTTTTTGGTGGGCGGTGCACTTGGGTAGGTCTCAAATTGTGATCCTCTCAATTTCTACCTCCAAAGTAGCTGGAGACTTAAAAATCTTGAGTTAGAGAAATGAAATTTGTGCAACCGTGACTTTAAAGCCACAAATTAAGCTGCTATTTTTAATTTGACATAGAATTTCAGAACATAAACTAGAGAATCAGTCTGCATTTCTCCATTCTAGGATTTTATTTACATCCCTGCTGTGATTGGCCTTTTCCATAAAGACATCATCTTAGCAGCAATATCTATCAAACATCACTTCTGAAAGGATGTTTTTCATTTCTCTTCTCCCTGTCTCTTAATTCATTGCTTCTTGTTCTTGTTTCACAGTGTTCAGTCAGTATTTAAAGTATATAGATTCTAGGATGAAATATTTTGCATACTGATTCCCCAAATTATTCTTCAAATTTTCTGTTCTGCAGCAAGATCTGACCCTTTGTTTTCTCATTTGTGAAACCAGAATACAGGACATGACCACTAAGAATGTTGTGAGGGGGACACATGAGTAAGTGTTCAAAGTATTGTCCCTGTCATGGTGCCTGAAGAACTGCTTAACAAATCATAATTCTTTCCCCATCTTGCTGATTCACACACTTAAATTTTGTTAATCCTCCTCTATCCCCTATTTGTTATTTGGTATGAAAATTGTAATAATGCAGTACAAAATGTTGTGACAGAGTATTTTTTTAATGTTTGACAATTGTTTTGTGGTAATCTTTTCATGTTCCAAGACCTAGCCTCTAGGATTATTCTGGGATGAATAACACATTTTTAATTCATTTGAAGGAGGGCAATTTAAGCTCATTAGTAGTAAGCCTGTTAGAAAAGTACTTTCAATCAAAGATCAGTTTAAGGCTGGAATATGATTTTGCTAAATTTTTAAAAAGATGAGAATAGTGATATAAGGAAAATTTGAAGATATAGTTGCCCTTATTACATCCTGATAGAATGTAAAAATATGTACAGAAAACTAGACAGAGAAAATATTTAAAGAAATTAATAGAAATCATTTTCAAAGTAATATCAAGTGTTATGTCTCAGTCAAATAAAATTCTCAAAAGTGAGTAAAAAAGATCAGATACAAGGCACTGGAGAAAATAAATTTACTGTGAAGAAATTTCAGGCTGAATTCCAAAGATGATCAAAGTGCTGATTAGAGTCTAAATTGTTTGCACAGGGTAATAATAGTTGATAATATCAGAGCTAGAGCTACAAATCAGATTTCTTAATACAGTATCCTTTGTATTTTCCAGCCCCATTATCACACTAATAGCAAAAGCTACTTAACCAGTCATTGTCCTTGGTGCTTTATTAAAATATTTTTATTGAAAATATTCATGTGATTTATTATGAATAAAATGTTCCATACTGACAATTAGCTTCATTCCTGTGGTCTGTTTTGAGGTAGAACTTCATGGCAGAAGGAGGTGGGGTGGTAGTACAAAGCTGCTCACCTCATTGCAAACAGAAAGCAGAAAATGTGTGAGAGAGAGAGAAATAGAAACAGACAGATGAGACAGAAAGAAACAGGGAGAGACAGAGAGAGAAAGGAGCCAGTGATAAAATATACTCTTCAAAGACATGCCCCCAACTCTAAGACAAGTAGACTCAAATGACTCTACATTAATTATTTTCAAAGTATGCTACAAATGACAGTAGTCATATAAGAAAGAAGTTGAATGGAAAATATCAATATCTTTGACTTCAAAAAAGTTTAGAGAAACATAAGTTATCACTCTGTGCATTTAGTCTGTTTATTTGCTAAATATTTTGAAGCAAATTAAGCCATTCAAATTGATACAGCTCTTTGATTATTATAATTAACAGTTTATTTACTTGCATGCAAATATAAAATAAATAACCTAAATCTTATTGTACTAAATAATAAGTTTTGAGTAATGAAGCTCTATTGTAATTTTCCCATGATTTAGTAGAGTCAAATTATCTCATATTCAGAGACAGTTACCATTTCTCTGACTTTCCTTATTGGTAATGATTTTCTTGTATATTTTGGAGCTTTCCTTGAACCCAAGAACTAGATGACTGGTGTCTTAGATTTTTAAATTTACTTTATTAAAATATTTTTATTGAAAATATTCATGTGATTTATTATGAATAAAATGTTCCATACTGAAATCACTTAACAACTCAACCTTAAAACATGTGTGTATTATACTTAGAGGCAACAATCTAAGCAAGTATATGGGATCTTATAAAAGTGTAGGACTTCCATGTGTCCCATAAAACTAATTTTCACTGATTTTAAGTGCATTTTCCATTTGAGTTATTAATATGTAAAGTTTATTTTCACATAGCAGGATTTATATGAAGATTTTCCTCAGCTGATAGTATAATAAATAAATATCATTCAAATATTAACTATATTTTTTATTTAATAAAATGAATCCTAGATTTAAAATCACAGCACATATATTCATCAGTTAAAATCACTTGCTCAGTTAATCATCAGTTAAAGACTTGGTGTCTTAGTTTTCCCATTCATTACTGTTTTATATGGCTCACTAAGTTATGAATTCTCAAACTGGACAAATATTTAAAGTCTAAATCTTCACATAACCTACAAATGTTATACGTTGGCATTTTCATTATAGTTTTATATAGATGTGATCATTCTGCATCTGTGAATACCTTGATGGAAAGTCTGTTTTGAGCAAAACATATCCCATATTTTGTTAGCAGAATCTGAATTAAAAGCATTAAAAATACCAATAAGAAATGAATGGGAAGTAAAACAAGAAAAGAGACTGTGTTAGTAACTTTCCATTGCTGTGACAAAATACCCAACAAAACTACTTAAAAAAAAGAAAGATTTAGTTGACCTCATGATTTCTAAGATTTTATCCATGGACAACTAGCTTCATTCCTGTGGTCTGTTTTGAGGTAGAACTTCATGGCAGAAGGAGGTGGGGTGGTAGTACAAAGCTGCTCACCTCATTGCAAACAGAAAGCAGAAAATGTGAGAGAGAGAGAGAGAGAAATAGAGAGAAACAGACAGATGAGACAGAAAGAAACAGGGAGAGACAGAGAGAGAAAGGAGCCAGTGATAAAATATACTCTTCAAAGACATGCCCCCAATCAACTTACTTGCTCCAACAAAGCTCCACCTCCTAATAGCCCATTCAGCTATGACCTCATCAGTAGAAAAATCCTGTTGGTGGGAATGTAAATTAGTTCAAGTACTGTGGAAAACAGTATGGAGGTTACTTTCAAAATGTAAAAACAACAAACATATCCAGTTATATCACCCATTGGTGTACATCTAAAGGAAATGGACTCAGCATGAGTTCCTGCATGTTTGTATTTATTGATGTTTTTCAAAATAATCAGCCTTGGTGCTCATCATCAGGAAATATAGTGCATCCTTACAAGGAACTATCACTTAGTCAGAAAGAAGAGTGAAATAATTTGGTTTTCAGGAAAAATGGATGGGCCTGGATATTATCAAGTTAAGTGAAATAAACCTGTTACAGAAAGACAATATTTATTATTTTCTCTCAGATTTACAATAAGAAAAAAAAGATGACAAAGTGAAAGTAGAAGAAGGACTAACAGGGAAGGGAAAAGGGCCTGGAAAAGGGAGGTACAGAGAGGTGCATGAGAGGGTCTTAAGGAGGGTTGATTCAGAGAAAGCACCTTATATGTATATATGGGAGTGAAACCCATTCATTTGTAAATTAATATGAATTATAATGAAAGCGATACTTTGACACACAGAAATATTTTTTTCAAATCCCAAGATATGAAGGTTGCATGACAATTTCAATTTGGTTGCTCACTGCCACATTTATAATGTCCAGTGTGATGTTTATCAATATGTCCTTATCTGCTAAAATGAATAAAAAAGTTTTTATTGAGAATTGAAATAATTACTTACTGTAAGCTCTTCTCATTTTTGTGAAAAAGTGAGCCTAGAAGTCACAGATAATATTCTATTGCATGTATGTAAACACTCTTATATACTACATTTTTTTTATTGTAAGTGTGTAATAACTTAGGGGATTTAACATATTTTTCTTCATTATAAATTGTTTGGTTATCCTTATATTTTTATAATGAATAACATTTAAGCCCCCATGCACTGAAATCATTGCCAACATAACTTTACCAAATTTTTAAAAAGTATCAACTTTACCCCTTGAATGAATTTTAGACTTTAGATTCAAAGATTTTCATGTGAACACTTGTTTATCTTGTTGAGTATTCTGTCTTTCACATCACTGGTGCCCAGCTTTCTACAATTGAAAATAAAATGCATCATTGATGCATCAAACTTGTCACAGTGGTCCATACTGAAGTTTTTCTTATATGTCTTCATTCTTCAAGACAGTTCTTTATTCAAGTATCTGTCTTCTACATTCTCTATAATGGTTGACCTTGTAGATTTAGTATTCTAACTGGTCATTCTGGGAACAAGTTGTATTGTAGGAAAATTATGGCCCCAATTTTCTCTGACAACTGTATTATTTTATCAAGCAAAATACTATTGGGTTTGTCAGCTGTGCTCTTCTTGTGGTCCTGGCTGATTTTTAAAAACAATTCATCATGGTAGAAATAATACGTTTTCACAGTTTTGATCAGCATTTCTTTTACCTGAATTTACTAACAGAAAAATTTTAAAAAATTCCTTTCTCATGAAAATATGAGATTTTTCTTCAATGGTATTTCTTATATCTATAACTTGTTACTGTAATAACTCTATGGTATATTTACAAAGGTATTCAAGGATATGAGAACATTTTTCATACCTCATATCATTTAAATATACATTTGTGTATGAGTTAAAATATAATAATAAGAGAGATTTTTGTTTGGTTAAAGGATTTTTTTTATGAAAAGGGAGAATATTTTTTAGAAAAAAAATAAAATGGACACACATTAGCAATTTTATTTAACTAGCTTAATGGAGTTTCCAAGCACTGAAAAAGAGAAAACAACACCAGATACATGTATAGATCACGTACATTGAAATTTATATGTATATGGAAACAATGTTAGGTTTTCCACAGGATGGAAGAGAAAAGTCAATTAAACCTCTACATATAATTTGCCTGTTCTAGGCAGAATTTGCCTGTTAATTGATAATCTACAAATTGCAGATATAAAATTGCTCTATGACAATGAAAGGACAGCATGAAATATCCCATAAGAATTTTCTATAGAAATTGAAATTAAAATCTATAAATATTTCTTTTAAAATAGCAATTTTTAATAATAATTACTTTCAGTTGCATGTGTGTAGATGTTAATCAGAACTGCTGAAGTGTATTGAGCTAAATTTGTCCCAACTATTTACTTTTTAAAAAAATTTTAATTGTACATTTCCCACATTTTAAAATCCAGAGCAAGTGTTTAGTAGCCTGTATGGTTTTTTTTCCATTAAGAATTCAGGCTAAATATTGGCATTAAAAATTTCTCAAGGGAAGAGCTTTATTAATAATAAACTATGGCATTCTATTGTGTTCCATAAGAGTAGCAGGTGAGACATAGGAATTGTGCCCTTTATTTACAGGACATCCTGGTAGAGGATGGGGAGTGGTAGGAGGAATGAGCTAGTTACTGTGAATCACAAGCAACCTGCTTTGAGATTTAGTCACCCAGTAGAAGCAAGATCAGAGCTCCCACTCTAAAAATCTTGCAGGCAAGCCACACAGTAGGAATATCCAAAACTTGATATTTTGTGCACCTGTGGCTAAGAACTTTCTTAATCCTGGCATTCTTTCAGCAGCCAATTGCAACATTTGACTTTGCCCTTTATGAATAAGACAACTGAAGAGCTAAGTTGAAATTCTGAGGTCCAGTTGCCTGAATAGCATAGTATGCTACTGAAGGTACTGACAGTCAGAATGGAAGTGGAAAGAGGTCAACAGTACAGCCAATGGTGACCTGAAAACTGTGTCTTCCTATATGAGATACTTTTCTGAATTTGCTATAGAATTTTAAGTGACATACAATAAAGTCTTATGATCGCTCCTTTAATCCAACATAATTGTTGTGCACTGATAATTTAAAATATTTACCTGTAAATATAAAAACAATTCAAATTAGATGAAGCATTTAATGTGAATTTGCTAATCACATAAATACAAGTACAAATATTTGTACAGTGTGTTAAAAAAGTTTCATGTCAGTAGGGATGATTGACACTTCATTGGTTGATGCTCATTCAGCATAAAGCTATGAGATCTTATGCTTGTAATGATGTGCATTTAGTGTGGGCACTCATGTGTTATGAAAATCTTCTATTTCTTTTATTATTGTATACTATGGAATTGTAGTGAGGATTACTGCTCATGATATCATTTTGGAACAATTTAGTAACTATGTGACATTTGGCATGACATTTAATATTTACAAGAGTAGAATTCTTCAGATGTAAAATTAGAATTAATACAGTACCTGCTTCTTAGATTTGTTATGACAATTGAAAATAATTCACACAAAGAACAATAACCATCACAAAGTCAAGCTAAAAAAAAAAACCTTTGCTTTGTGAATTAAGTGCCATTTAGTTCACTTATGAAATTTTCAAATACAACCAACTCAAGGATGTTAAGGGAAGCTGGTATTCTAAAGCCCCAAGAAAAGGGACAGTATTTAATCATGTCTTGATGGTAATTCTATTAAATTTAGGCAAATAGTTGATGCAAACTGACAAAATAGAGATTATAAAACTCCTTTCAATTATTTGATGACTAGAAATATGGAGTACACTCACTATAATTTAGAAAGGTATTCTGGAAAAAAAGTAACAGAGGGAGTGGTAGATTTTTACTACCTTAAGTCTTTATGAACAGGGGAAGAACAAATTTCTGAAACCCTTTTATTTCTAACCTGTTCAAGGTAAGCTTTAAAAAACAGTATTATTCATATGTACATACATGCATTAATGTGTTTAATTAGATGAATTTTGACATGTGCGAATATCCATGACACAATTGCCACAAAGTAGCAGGCACATCCAGCACTTCTCAAAGTTTCCTTGTGTCCCTTTGCCATATGTGAGTGAAGACTACCTAACATGAGAGCTACTGTCCTAACAAATTTTGACATACACTGTGTTATATTGAAGATTTTAGTAAACTATTCTTTGAGCATGACTGATACTTAATAACATTGGAATATGACTCCATTTTTCTATTTCTCAAGCCTTGGCAGCCTTGGTTGTATTTACTGTTTCTATTAGTTTGACTACTTTAGAAATCTTATATGAATGGATTTTAGATAAATTATGCAATTTTAAGTGTTTATGAGGTGAGATTATGGGGTAATAAAACATTGTTGCTAGAAATGTATAATGCTGACAAAAGAATAGAAATCAGGATCCTTAAGATGTATCTGAACTCCCATGTTCATTGCAACTGTATCCACAGTAGCAAAGATAAAATTTAGAAAGTGCCCATCTAGAGACTAATGGATAAAGAAACTGTGGTATATTAATTGATACAGAAATGCATTATCATACAATTTTTAAAAAAGAAGAAAATTTCTCTATTTCCAACATCAACAACAGCTTCCTCTGTAGCTATTTTCACAAACGAAGAAGTCATATTTTTTTCATTTACAAAATCAGAGAACAGGAGGATGGAAAAGGTCCTGCCTGGAGGGTTGGTACTAGTGGGAGGGGAGAGGAGGTAAGGAAAGACCTGGAAGGGTGAGTATAGTATAAATACTATGTACACATGTATGTAAATGAAAAAAATGATACCTGTTGAAACTATTCCAGGAACAGTGGAAGAGGTGATAAAGGAGAATGTTAGAAGGGGTGAATTCAAGTATGATATATTTGGTACATTGTAAGAACTTTTGTAAATGCCTCAATGTAACTCCACTCAGCACAACAATTTAGAAAAGTGGTGGAAAATGAAAGACAAAAGGTAAACCCTATTCCTTTTCTGTGGATGCTCAAGATCATACTCATAGGGTACATAACAGTTATCTGTATCTTCACTGTTTTGTTACATACATTCAACCACAGTCCCAAAATTTTAAATGGAAAATTCTGGAAACAATTTACAAGTTTTAAATTAAAAAAAAAGAAAATTCTACTATTTCCAACAACAAGGATATGCATGCAGGATATTTTGCTAAGTAAATCAACATAAATTTCTCCAGCCAAAATAATGACTGAACAGCAAAATTTGTAAATCAGGTAGATTTACAAGTCCTGTTTTCATCCTTCATTTTTTCTGTGTGTGTGATGGTGGTTAGGAACCCATTTGACTGTCAGATAAAAGATATTATTCTACTTTAACCTCTGCCTCTGATACATTGACAGATCCTCATGCTCATTGTCAATGCATAGAGTAGAAAGACAAGATACACAATACTATCTAGTGTGAAGACATTTTCCAAGTACAATATGAAGTGCTTGGTTGTCAGCATTGGCTAATGTTTAGTGACATATCTGAGGACTGTGATGACCTGGAATGAGTTCATAAAGCATTACCTTGAGATCCTACAAACATGGTAACTTTGAGATCTCCACAGTGAATAACCAGAGAATGACTACAGGGTCTCTACAAAGACACCAATAATAGTGAATAGGATTTATTACCCAGTAATGTACTTCATCTTTTACAAATAAACTCCAGATTGTTTCATGTTTTCTGTAAGATCTGGGGGCAAATTTTTAGACTATAGCCTTTCACACTGTAAATAATCCAGCAGTATTTAAATTTGAAATAGTGTTATTCAACTGAAATGCAAGGAAACATTTTCTCACACAGGGTAGAAATACAGTTTTGCATAATTAATCTTGGTTGACTTTTATTAGGAATATAGTCATTTAATAATTTTTATTATTTTGTGCATCTCTTTTTGCATGCTGACATTTAATATTTCTTTTAGTTTTGACTCTTCTCAAAATAGTGTGTCATTATGTAAGTTTTTTGCTTCAGTATTACTTATTTGCTGCTGCTCTTTAAATTTAGTCTGTTTTCTAAATGGCAGTCGTAAGTCATAGATACTTTCTTCTTAATGAAATGTTTTGTTTTTTTTTTTATTTCCTGAAACCCACAGATCTTTTTTCTACCTTATCCATGATTTTTCTCTATGATTTGCTAAGTGTGACTGGTATAGTTTAATTTCCTCATTTCCCTAGTTTTTCTGTTAATTTTCCCTCTTAATTCACACATACCGTAAGAGTTTATATACTTAAAACTTGTCTAATTTTATTCTTCTCTATTCAATGCAACTAAAAATAAAACCCCTAAGAGTCATTTATTTCTATGAGAAGCAAATATTTAAGAACCTAAATGCATTTTAGAAATGAAGATTTTTAGATTATTAATCACTTTGGATTATATATGTTCTATCTATATCAGCCATTACTTACATTAAACAAAAGTTTACCAAATACTGAATTTTGGAATGTTTATCTTTCAAACAATTGCAGGATAACATAATCAATTACATGTGGAAATTAATTAGCTATATTGTGTCAAACTTCATGTAGGTTTTTGGAAAGCTTATTAGAATGCACAAAAGGAATGAGAGACAAAGAAAGGAAAACTGTTTTTGTTTTTATCTGATGACTTTATAGTCATGATGCATTATTTAATTTAGTGTTGACAGTTTCTAAATGAGTATTATATGTGTTTTCCTTCTACATAGGAGAAGTTAACTAAACTTTTCCAAGTTTGGGAGAAGGGGATTATTTCAAAAGCAAGCCCCATCCAGTTGTGCAGGCTTAAGTAGTTCCTAGGATTTCCACTCTGAAAGGCAACAGAGAAAACTCAAGTCCTCATGGACTGCATGCTTTCCCTAATGTTTTGCTGCCGGTGGCAACCACCTGTTCTGTTTGGAAGACTGAGGGTACAGGAGCATGAAGAGGAAGCTTCTTAGCACAGTTCAGGCATTGAAAATTGGAAATACTGTCCCTTCCCTATCATTGAAAGTCACATCACTAAATCAGTATGTAGTAAATGCAATATATGACTGCCATGAAAATAGAGAAATGCCCTCTTACTAGAAGTTTGCTATACATATTGAAAACTGGTTAGAATGCATAAGTATGATTTTCAACAGGATTGAAAATAATAGGTGGCTGTAATAATGTTCAACTTATAGAGGCACTTTTTAACTGCTGAATGTAGGGAATGCACAGTGTTTTGAAGCTTTTTCTGACTGCTATGCACAGTGTTTAAAAAAGGGGGATTTATGCCTTTCTAAAACTGAAAGATGTACTTTTACTGATGCTTCCTTACATCCAAGTTAGGTACATATAACTTTTTTCTGTATATTACAACTACTATCTGTTTTTCTGTATTTACTTCATGCCTACTATGTGCCTAAGATTTTTTCCCAAGTAATTTTTAAGAAGATGACTATTTTAACTTGGACTATATTTTCAATAGTCTTCATGTTTAAAGGAAGTATTATTATTATTCAGTTTTAAAAATTAAACTTAGACACATGCTACCAACAGACATTAGTAATATATTTTATCAATTCTATGACATGTTTTTAAACATTCACATAATATTTTTAGTGGATATAATTTTAATTCCCAAGGAAGATATCAGAAAATGTTAATGAATTTAGATTGGATAATGAGGAATGTTGCTTTGAGATGACAAAAGAATATTCAGATGTCAAACTAATTGTGTGGTTCCTTGAGCTAAGCAGGAATCAGCACAAATATATTACGGGGTTTGCTAACTCTCAATCCAGGTTAGAGTTTGTCTTTCCTATTGAAAGGGAGCAAAGTAGCAGCATGCAAAGGGAAATACTCTTGATGCTCCTCTGCTGTGGTTTCTTTCTTTTCTTTCTTTCTTTTTTTTTTTTTTGGTTTGATTGTCTTTTACAATAAAAATCTTCAGCAGAAAGAAGAAAGAAGTCACAGAATTTACAAATGTCTTTTACATGTGAGTCCTAAAAGGATTAGTGGGAGAATACAAAGAAGCAGAAGCAAGGGTGGAGCCTGGTGAATGGACTGCAGCTACATATACTGAGTAGTAACTCATTAGGATTTAGGTTAGTACAGAATCACAAAATGTGTGTGGGAGAGTGTACATGGACTTGATAGTTCAATAATTGACAGAGATATATACTTCCTACTACTTACCACTAAAACTAAGTAGAAATGCATAGTGTTATGCATATGTATATAATATACATTTCTGAATAATGGGTAATATCTTCATTAATATATCCATGAGCTCAATGCAATAATCTGTCTATCGTCTGTCTGTCTATCTATCTGTCATCTATCTGTCTATTTGTTATCTACCTTCAATCATCTCTACTTAATTAACATCTATTTTGGTTAAAGGTCAATACAATATGTTGAAAAGATGAAGAGAATACTTGTGGAGGCAGAAGGTATTGTTGATATAATTGCAATATTTATCTAGATAAATGCTAAAAGGCATCATAGATTTATCCAAATGCTACTATGAAATATAATATACCTATTGATTCATTATACTCTGACAGCAGTTTCAGGTGATGCATAGTATTTAAAAATTTTTTTTCAAAGCAATTGAGAGTAAAAGGATATGATAAATGTGATGAAAATCACATGGTTAATAAGTAGCATCAGTCTGCTTGATAATCTCATTTATAAAATATCTCTATTCTCCACTCTTTTTATTCAGAATGCTATCTAACTTGCCATTACCCTCTTGAAACTTCAAGTTACTTGTGTATTGTTGTATGTTTTAAGGAAAAATGTCCCAATTTCTTTTAAAAATTGCATGTAAATACCCCAAATGAATAATTTTAAGAACATACATATTTCAATATACTAGCAATATTTATAATAACTGTACCTTTAGAAATATGAATTAATGCTCTTCCTGTATGCAGTAGTATTTATCCATGATAAAAAGTCATGTAGGAAATCCAGCTACTATGGTCATATTTATTTTACATATAGTCAAGAAGTGACATCTTATACCTGACCTGTCTTCCTACTTGACATAACCCTACCCAGTTTTGGAATGTAGCCATTACAGAAAGGAAAAAAAATCCTTAAATTATAAATGTATACATTTAAGGCTGTATTCAGCACAACAGTTAAAATATATATTGCATTTCTTACAGACTACTTTTTCTTTAGGAGGAGGAAGGGTGTGGTTCGCAGAAGCTCTTTACATTATGGGGGAGAAATGGCATTCATAAAAGGAGTCACTTGGAAATGCAGATGTGTTTTATCAATGGGCAGATTAACTAGAAGTAAAAGTCAATCAGAGATGATTCCAAAAGAGACATGTATTCCAAATAGGATAAAATAAGGCAAACTGGTCTGAAGTGTGTATTATAATAATGTATTAAGTTTAAAATCACTTGCAACATTATTTTTAATGATGATTTAACCACAGAAATTAAAAATTATTGTGCAACTTTGAATAATGCTTTCCAAAAGAGGTTGTGATAGTCTCGTGGCTGTATGAGTAGTAAATTTAAAAAGCAGCTAATTTTCCCCTCAAACACTACCCATTTGTTATTACAGAATATGCTAAAAAGCCAAAAACAAAATAATAGTAAAAACCAGAGAGCATTAAACATTTATGATAAAAGAGAATATAATTTTCATATGATGTGCCATTAGGATTATTTTTAAACACATTCAATCAATACGTAATTTAACAAGCTGTAAAAAGGAATTTAGAAGTTCTTTTTATCGTTGAACAGCTAAAGCTCCACACAGTTGAAACACAGTCAGCAAGTTCAACCCAAATAGAAGCTCTCCCTGTCTGAGCCCGGTGTGCTGCTTTCAAAGACTAACTGTGTCACTAAATGATAAGTGCGGTGAAATTGAATCTATTTCATTATTGCCAAAGGCTAAGTTTAAAAGTAAATTCACTTAGCTTTAGATATTATTTTTTACTTGCATTAGCTTTAAGAAAAATGACTGAGTGTTGAGGAAGCAGAAATGACAAAAGGCTCAGAAAAAAGGTTTCATTATTTATAAAACAATAGAGCAAAACAATCTACTGTGAATATGACAAGAGAGGGAGAAAGACCATGAGTCCCAAGTATACTGAAATTCAAAATTGACTCTATATTATCCCTTAATTCATTTCTCTCAAGATTTCTAGTTGTTTTAGAAATTGCTTATACTCTTGAATTCTATTATAAACATACAAACAATATGTAGAAATCACAGTGTGAAATAGTTAAAACCTATGTTTCAGCTCATTTTTTTAATAAATCCTCTACATATTAAGCTCTTCTTTGCTGTCTTCCATTTTTATTTTTGGAACGATCAGAATGTTAAATTTGCTATGAACAGAATGACTGATGATGTCACTTTAGCTCCTGAGACAGGGTGAGGTAACTTGGGCTCCCTCTAGTGTCTGCCTCATCTCTTTACAGTAGATAAATGAAAAAAAATAATTAAAAACACTTTAAACAAACAACTTCTGCAATAAAATCTATCATATAAAAAGAAGAGTATCTTACATTTTAATATTGCCTTCCATAAGAAGTCAGCATGACGTTAAGTTAATATGAAAAAAGAAAATGGGCATCCTTATGATAGATGTTTAATATTTAGAGACTTGTTTACTGGAAAAAAAGCATAGATAAATGTAATTTATGAATGGTCCTTAGTAATGTTGTTTAAACTCTGTAGAAACAGGTTTGCATTGCTAAAAAGAAATCACAGCTTATATTCGTATTCAATAATTCAGCAAATTAGAATCACTACTAACTATATTAAAATAAAAATATTACATAAAGCACACCATGTTTAAGGCAAAATACTTCTGCATTAAAACAAATAAAATTTTAATTTTTTTGTTTTTGATTGGAGTGGGATTTGAACCCAGGGCTTCATGCTTGCAAAGCAGTAACTCTACCACTTGAGACACACCTGTAGTCCTAAAATTTTCATTTATGAGTAGAGAATATTTTAAATAAATGATAGGTAAAATTTGCAAATTTTCCAAGCGTTATAAAATGCTAGTATGTGATTTTAGGGAAGTAACACAGGGAAGTGACAATTTATGCCTATGTAGAAGATACTCTCCTGGTCTTACTTTGTATTCTTCATTAACTGTAGTATGAATGTGCTACTTCAATCTAACTGATTTTTCTACAGTTATGTTGTAGAATTATTTCTGCATATGTCAATAGAATTTAATATTTTAAATTGTAGACATGAGGGTATATTCTATTCAATATTTGCTTTTGTTAACTTTTGTATTGCCTAGTGAAAGAATGTGATTTTTTCATTATTTTTTGATGTTTCTAGAAAGCCAAACTCTCATGTATTTAATATTAGAAAAAGTTTGTTTATTTTACACATTTACTATGCATGCAATGTTAGGAGCACAGCTCTGTGTATATGTATATAATTATGTGTATGTGTATATTTAAATGTAACTATAAT
Organism: Castor canadensis; assembly: GCF_047511655.1. Taxonomy (NCBI): domain Eukaryota; kingdom Metazoa; phylum Chordata; class Mammalia; order Rodentia; family Castoridae; genus Castor; species Castor canadensis. The sequence goes on along the minus strand of NC_133390.1, from coordinate 22,503,637 downwards.
TATATACATTATACATGTTTATATAAATGTATATAAATTGTATTCATTTATGTATATAATCCCATATATTGATTTAAATTTAATATATATACATATATAAACATTTTCTCATATGTGATTGTTATCCATATAGTGCTATTTTTAAGTAAATAATTAAAATTAGATATGCTATGCAGGGAACAAGATATAATTCTCTTAATACATTTTATATACTGTGGAAATACAAATCATTCTTTTGTGAGAATCACGTCATTAATTTATATATACTCGAAATCTGAAGAATTTAAAATTATTAGAAAGATTAAAGAAAGCATAAGGACAGCAGTGATTAGGTAACAAAGTTTATAATGAAGAAATCCAGTAAATAAATTTGAAATATTTAGCCCACTCAAGACTTGATAGCAAAGGAGAGGTTTAATAATAACATTTCTTTCCCTTTACTTATATAATTTATTATTTTAAATGTTTGTTGAGTACCTACTGTGACATAAGCATATTTTGCTTGCTACATTGTTTTATGATTTATCTAATTTACTACATTGAGATAGAAAGGACAAATCAAATATTAATGTTATTTTTCAAGAAAGAAAATAAATTTCTCTATATTAACATTTGGTAATATAGATATTTACCTAGTGATCTATTCCCTTTTGATGTGATAAAAGTGGAAAAGCTTTTACAAGTGAGATCTACCACTGGTTTAAAATAAATGTGAAACAAATTCATGATTAGCACAGACATGGGAACATGTTCAGGGTCTGGCAACAATAAGAAGTTAGCAGTAGGTAAGATGACATTTATCCATTATCGGGGAATTGGTTAATAGGTGTGTCTTTTTCAAAAGGTAGGAAAGAAGATCACAGATCATTTTAAAAATCCAAACTTTCTAATAGATTTTAGCTAAAACACAGCTGAATACTATATGTGAAGATTACAATAATCACTGGAAGAATCATGTTTTTGGTTTATATGTATTAACTTCCTAGACAAAGGATTGAGATTTTTAGTAACAAGAATCAGAGTAGCACACATTTTGAATGAAAGAAAGGGTAGTCATCCAGTTACTAAAATTGAAGGAGAAGATCAATGCAGGGGAAGTATCAAATTAGCTTGTGATTTGACAATGCCCTTGTCTCAGCAACAACTAAAACAGCTCATTATCTTCCTCTAGATTAGGAAGTGAGACCCAAAGATGAGGGTGAGGTGGTGTTGACAGACACAGGGAACCAGACATACATTGAAAATTTTGTTTTTCATTAAGATATGTGGGGAGGACTTCTCAATATGTTAGTATTATAAAAATATTCTCATCTATCAAGATCAAGACTAGTTTAGACACACATCTTAGAGAGTCTAGGAAAAATTCTATCGAGATCCAGGTGAATAAAATGAACTACTTCCTTCTCTTTTGACTATTTCTATAAAAGGAGTGCTTTCTGTGCATAGGGAAGAAAAGTAGCTCTGGGATTTTTGCTTTTGGATGATAGATGTCAAGCAACTAAAATTCCATCCTAGACATTATGAGGCTCTAAAATAGGGAATGTCCACTGATTTTTGCCTTTGTGCTACAATGCAACTTTTCTTTTTGTCAGGATCACCTTTCAATCTGCTCTGCAGGTTTCAAGTTTAGGGTCAACATTATCAGATGCGTTGTTGAATAAATTGCTCCCAATAAGTTCTATACTGTGCCTTATGTAATAATGAGGATGATAGTATATGAACTTAATTTTCTGCCATCTTGGCTTGGCAGGAACATAGAGCCAAATTTGAAGGTCAATTACAATTGTTTTTCTTGTTAAATACTTTATTTATTAATATCCATTATGTTCACAATCATGACATTTATGTTCACATAAATATATGAATATACACATGAAACATATATGTACTGGTTTTAAATTTGTATACTACAATCAGTTCTAAATGTTAACTTGAATTTTAGGAACAAGCATACCTTTTGAATAAGAAAGTATAAATAGCTATAATAATTTCTTAGTACTAAGATTAACCATTGATTAAATGCAAGGTATCTGGAAAAAAATAAAAAAGAAATTACTGCATTAAATATACAAGTTTACTGATGTAAGATAAATTCCTTTTCCAGAATCTGAAAATGTACAGTAACATAAATCTTGTTATTTAGGGCACTCTGTATTTTAAATAAATATAGTTGAGTAGCACTGAGGAAAAGAAAAGCAATTTGCAGAAAGCTTTCTGTCTAGTTTGTGTTTGCATGTTTATTTTGGAAGAAAACAATTTTCCTGACATGCCCTTAGCAAATTTGTGAATATTTTGTGCACAGACCTCAGGGTAGATAAAATCTTAATGTCTTTCTACAAAATCAGAGCTAATTCCCTAACCAGCTAGCTAGCTAGGTATATATAAACACATGCATCCCTAAAGAGGTACACAATATATTCAAATGCGTATGTACATATATCTTTACATACCATCCACTAATATTTGATAAATATATCACAAGATGCTGGAAAACTTACTTGATTGTCATATTAAAAATGTAGGAAATCTTCCTGAAAGGAGAGTCATGCATTTGCAAAAGATGTTTGAGCTAATAGGAAAAAAAAAACCACCCACAACTTTTCTAATCGAATTTAGAAAGAATCTGAAATTTAAAAAACTAGTAACTGAGTTTGTACCAGTCCTTACATGCATGCTTGGACAAGACAGAAATCTGAGGCTTTGTTTTTGGACTAGAGAAGTTGTATAAAATATTAGGCAAGAAAGGCAACTGAATCATATTTCAGAAATTAGAGGTAAGGTCTTTTTGCCTGTTCTCTGGCTTACCATGGTAAACTACCACAAGTAACTACACCAAAGGAAAGATAAAAGTGAAAGAGATCACTATCACAATACTATACTCTCTCCGGGTATGAGAGACGAGCATAGAAATAGGTGTCCCTTATTCTTGGCAAGAGACTGTCATTACAGCAGAAAGCAAAGGGCCCTTAGCACTTGCCACTCTATTTATATGTTAACATAAATATGGCCCTTATTCTTTTGCTTCTCTGAAAAACACAAATTACAAATTTAAGTGCATAATATTTTGGTGTATTATTTTTAGTAGCTCTGTCTGTCCTGATAATATTTTCACCTCGTTCTAGCTTAAATTTTTGTGTTTCATCATTATATGAAGTGAAATACTGACTTTTTAAAATTAGAGATTGTTATTTCAAGAATTTTAATACAAACTTTGTCATGGCATTTTATTTCAGTTCAAAACGTACAATCGCACTAGAACACATGTGAAGTTCAAGAAATCCTTTGGCATTTTTCAGGTGATGCATGGGTATTTAGAGGAGCTAGTGCATAGTTCTAAAATATGGATATACACCATGGGTAAAAATGCAGGATCCTTGTTATTATAACTATTTCTTATTTCAAATGTATCCAAGAATAAGTTTGTTGAATTGTATCAAAAATGAATGGTAAAACATTAAGCAATTTTACTTATAGTTAGTAGACCTCCTCTATGCAATCTTAAAAAAAGACATATTTAAATACCACTGCACACAATATAGCCATGTTCAATTTTTTATTCTAAAAAGTTGCCTATAATTTAACAATGAGCACAGGTTGCAGAGGAATTTTGTCATGCAAAACAAGTAACACTTAAGAAATATCTTTCAATGTCTATGATTATCAGCCTCATGTTTTACTTCACAAAATACTTTGACCATCGCATAATATTATAGGTCACAGTAATAGGCTCGGAGTCCATCAAACTAAGAAGTGTGGAATTCTAGTCTTAATGTATCTAATACCATGATTATGATATTTCATATATCACCATATATCACAGTAATCAATGTTGTTGAATAAACCAATCATGAGATTTAGGTGGGGAAATAAAAAACCCAGGGTACTGGTTTCTACTACAAGATAGAAATTGCATTAAATAGCTGCTCAAAATAGTAAAGGTGAATGAAAATCATAAAACCTCAAATTTTATTAAATTTTAAATAAAAGGAATCCAGAAACCAATATTTCAATTTACATTAATTTCTATACATGACAATGGTACAGAATTGATTTGATCTATTAGTTAACTAACTAAATATAACTATGAGTATAGATGAAGTCTTATTTAAGAACAGTATAAAAATATCATTTTAAGCCCAAAGCTTTCTGTTTATGCCTATGACAGAAAGACTATGCTTTATTATTTTTGGTTTGGAAGTGGGTAGCACAGTGAGAAAGGTTCTGCAGAGTTTATGCATGACTTTCGGTATATCACTGAGTATTTCTGGGCTTCAGTTTGAAGTTTAATGGCTTGGATCACTTCTCCTGAAAAGTCTTGCAACTATTGAATCCTCTGATTGTAGGGCAAGCTCTTTATGTGCTCTCATTGGTGGCAAAGTTTCAGAGGCCAGGACATGGCACATGGATTGCCTAAAGGGATGCATCTGCTTTGCACACATCCATGCCAATATTCTCAAAAAATATTCAAAAGCAACATGTCATGTGGATTGTGCTCTTTCCTCTCTGATTGCACTTTATTCCTATTTGAGTTGACTGCTTTGTTTCTGTCCATCACAAACAGAAAGTGCACCCAGGGGATACATGGAATTTTCCTGTAAGACAGAATGACCCCAAAATGTAACACATTCTTTGTTAAGCTAGTATATTTTCCAATAATTCCTACAACTAATAACTTCACTGCAAAAAGGCCTATCTTGTCATTATTAAATTTACTTCTACAGATTGTTATTCAACAGTAGTGAAAATACAACTACATACCAGGTGCTGTCAGAACACAAATATAGTTGAATTTATACGCAGTAGGTCTAATTACAATCCAAATTAAACAGGTAAATCAAACCAACACAAATACTGACAGCTTTCATAAGCACAGTGATCAGCTCTGAGAGAATGAAGCCGTATGGTAACAGAATCTAGTGAACTCTCTCAGTTCCTTTTGTACACCAATTTTATGTTAATTGCAACATCTCTTGAAGATGTTAAAATTGAAATTGCACCAATAATATATTTGAACATATTTGAGATTTCTTTTTGTTTGTTTTTTGGTTTTTTTGAGATTTCTTTTTTAACTGAAAAATATGTAATATAGTGGCACACTTTAACACAGTTTATGTGCCTCTTTAATTGTGTTTGTGATATTCATGGGGAATATTTCTGTTGAGATAATTACTCATTTTGTGAAGATTGGTAATTAGGCTCATAAGTATTTGAGAAAACTACACAAAATGTTGCAAAGAGAGAATTTCCTAAAAACACTCAGACCTGCAATGTATGAATATGTGCTTATTTCATACTCTTTCTACTATAATATTTTAAGAACTTCTTCTAAGCATTTTTCTATTTTTTTAAAGTTGCTCATAAGAGTGCTTCTTTGGGTTTGGAAAGTGCAGTTATTAGTTATTATCCTTTTTATGTGTACAATTTATTATGCTATAAATTTTAAAGCATAACTTTTTTCATTTTTTACAATAAAATAACAAAAAATATAACTTTTTTAAGTTTGGAAAAATTAGACATATGCTAAGATGCTTGTAAATGATAAATATATGCAACATACATAATAAAATTACTAAATGTCTAATTTTAATATATATGACATCATTAATACTTATTTAATTGTACATTGGATATTATTAATTTATAAGTTTTTTCTAACTTTTTATAACCAATAAAGTAGTAGTTTCTAAATTTATGAATTATGTTCATTGACCTAACATAATTGGAAATACTACTAAGTTATACATAGTTGTAAATATCACCATGAAGAGTTGAGGGACCTGTTAAGCTAAACTTGATGACTCAGAGTGTGGAACTCATCATCCATCTGTTTCCACCTCCTATGTCCTGGGATGACAGACATGAGTCACCATGCCCAGTCACATTATAAAACTTTTCAATCCATATACCTAGAATTTTGTTGAAGTGTATTAAAATTGCAAAGTGTGAGAATAATTTTGAAAATTTCCATCTTTCCCTTTATAATATCTCCATTTCCTTTAGAACATTTAATATTTAGCTTACAAGTCCATTCTATTTTTAAGAGATGTGTAAACCTTATTGATAAACAGGCCATTGTAGTAAGGGATTCTTGGGTTCAAATCACAGCTGTGACATCCATGGTTCCATAATATCAGATTGCTAGGGATTTCTGACTGTAGCCTTTTCATTATCTATGAAATGGAAAAAGCAATACTCCTCATAAGGTTTGTGTGAAAAATAAATTGGGTTATGCATATAAACTTGTTAAGTCAGTACTTAGCACTCCTTTCTATTCAAAATTTTACACAACTCCTAATGAATGTGTGTTGGTAAGTTCTCTATCTGTAGATACCAACACATAGATTACTGCAGTACAAAGCATGAATATATGTAATATATGTTTTCCTTCTGTAATTATCTTTAACCCAAGACTTTTTCTATTAGTATATTGTAGCCATCACAATAAGATTTTAGTCATTTTCATTGTAAGCAATTCAAATTTTATTTACCTGTCAACAGAATCTTAGTAAACACCTCCAGTCAATCAATTTCATATTACACACAAAGGAGAAAAAGAGATCTTTTCTAAAAAACAGATAGTACAATGCTCCTGAATTATCTAGTTGAATTAAACATAACTTTTATTTTCTTTGCATTATGCTTAAAGAGTTGATCATGACTAATTGACTATTATTTAATGATCATCTATTGGTTTATCAGACAACTTTAGGAAAAAATATAACTTAGTTATTTGATGGCTTTTATATAACAAATTTTATCCTCTGAAGACTTACATCAGTTTTGTACATTTAAATCAGATTTTGGCATTGTTACCTATAGTAAGTCTATACATGAAAGCTGAATTAATGAGATAGGAATTTATTAATATATAATAATGGCACCAGAATCTCCAATAAATAAAACTGCTTTTCTGAAATCACTAGAATATAATTTACCTTTGGAAAAGTCTTAAAAGGCAAAACTCTCATACTTTACTTATTAAAAAATTATACAATTAGGTTATACAGTGACTAGGCAATTAATCTCACATTTTTTGATTTTTAAGCATTCTGCAGCAGAAAAATGTCATAACTCTGGATTCAATTCATAGTTTTGTTCTTGAAGCTCTATGAAATTGTCCAGATTGTTTAAGTTTTCTTGATGTCAAACTTTTTATTTGTTAATTTAAAGAGTCAAACTCAGATGTTCCATAAAATCTCTCTCCTATTGTACATGTGACTATATGTCTATGGAATGAAATAATGATGATACAAAAAAAGATTAGTTCACAATTCACATATAATGCAGTTATATAGAATGTATTCTTGCAAATATAGCAATTGATGAATTCAAGCAAGTGGAGTAAAGACAGAAACATTAATATGCGCAAGATGCTGGCCTTTCTAATGTTGGGTGAGTCTAATTTTGCTTTGCTTTGGAGCTGCCATGATCCTTTCTTGAGACACCATCTGTAATTTGAAGATGAACTCAAAGGTCAAATTTTCTGAATGTTGATTTTCTTATATGAACAATGAATTTTTGAGTTATATTATGTGACCATTCTTTATTATTGCCATTTGCTAATTTCAAGGTGCATTAGGTATAATTATTATTTTAATAAGGACAGCAATAAAATTATATTCTAGTGGCAGGCTTCACTGAAGTGGCCAAATTCCTGGCTCCTTTCTATAGCATTTGCCACTCCACACCGCAACCAGTAATTGGGCCAGTTTCTCTTTATCACAGATTCTTAAATACAACTGTTCTATTTTATGATGATTTAGAGAACAAATCCTCAATGTTTTAAGACAATTCTGAGGGCCAGGCAGGGTGGTTCATGTCTATAATCTCAGCTACTCACTAAGCAGAGATGGGAGGATCACCATTTCAGGCCACCACAGGCAAAGTTAGCACAAGACTCCATGTGTTACAAAAAAAAAAAAAAAAAAGAAAAAGAAAAAGACTGGGGTATGACTTGTTATTTGAATAACAAGTATGAGGCTCTGAGTTTAAACCCTCACACCACGGAAAGACAAAAAGACAAAGTTGCCTTAGCTATGATGAAATAGGTAACTCCATGATGTATTTCAGAATGACCCTCTCATTAGATGTACTGTGGCATAAGTAGGCAAATTGCTATGTCTATACTTATAGGGAGCTGGTCATGATGATTACTCATTAGTTTTATTATGGAAATAACTATGACAACAAGGGAGGTACTGAGCCCTAAACTAGTAGGAAGTCCCATAATGGACCAGTTAGCACAGTAGGAAATTTTAAGTTTGAGGTTATTGTGAAATATCCAATGCATGAACTAAGGCAGAGAGAAAGAAATAAGGTCAAATTAAAGACAGGAAAAAGGAGGATAAAAGGGGCCAGTAGAAATGATGTACGAAAATGAGAGGAAAACCAAGATATAGAGATAAAAATGTAATGGAGAATCCAAGAAGGCCTAGAAGTTTTAAGTAATTCCATAGAAAGACTACAGATGGACTAGAGCCACTATGGGTGCCTCCAGTCTGTTTTACCCTATGTCATGGTCTAAATGTGTCAAGTCATAAATTTATATCTAATCACTAAGGAGGTAGAATCATTTGAAAAGGAATGATGTCATGAAGCCAGAGGCCTTAGAAATAGAAACAGTGCTCTTATAAAACAGGTTCCAAAGAGCAGTATTGCTCTTTCCACCATGTAAAGACACAGCTTGGAGGAACCAACTGTCAACTTGAAAATATACTCTTACCAGATAAGGAATCTGCTGGTACCTTGATCTGATACTTCCCAACCTCCAGAGCAGTGAGACATAAATTTCCAAAATTTCAAGTTATAGAGTTCATGGTATTTTTTTCTATAAACACAAGTGAGCGAAGACATCTTGACAAAGTTTTAAAGAAAATAAGACACTTACATTGCTAATGTGACTTGATTGATCAAATGTCAGTATGTGAGACATTACCTTAGGTTTTATTTAGTGTGGCAGAGTATTAAGTAGATCAAGGTGGGAATCATATCACTTAATGATAAAATACTATTAAATACAACACTTTGCAGAAGAGTGACATTTCTCTAAAAGACAATTAAAATGAATTTTTAATTTTGGTTTGTTTCTGAATGTAGATTTCAGACAAAAGGCAATAGATGATTTAAGCAAAATTTGTAATTGTCTTTAATTACCAGATTTCACATACACATTTAACAAATATTTACTGAGTTCTTATCATTCTCTAGTTGCTATTATAGGCCCTGAAAATACAGCAATGAACAAAATGAACCATTTCTTCCTGTTTTTTTATCCACAGAAATGCCTCTGCTAGGTACTTCTGGACACCAAGCTTTGTTTTTACTTTTTCTTGATGTTTTTCCTTTTCTGTGAACTGTCCTGGAACAATTTACTAGTTGGGAAAAAATGAAATAATAGTGATTTTAGTAGCCTGGGCACAACACAGTTTGAAGAGTGGAGATGATATTTTAACATTTTGTAAACAGCCACTTCAGGAGATTTTTAAAAGTGATTTCTGCATGTTAAAGCTGGGCCAGGTATGTTTTCTTTCTTGAAGGGATGTGTCCATTTCAGTATGAAGGCACACCCGTTTTTCTGGAATATGCCCGGTCTAACATAGTCATCTACGTGTAGCTGTTTCCACCTTAAATGTTAAAGTCATTATTTTGAACCATGAGTTGAGTGTACAATTCAAAGCGCAGGATTTTATAGAAATATTTATCTTTTCATCTTTAATGAAGTAAGAGGATATTGTCAAGTTTTCTTCTATATAATAGAAGAAAATATTTCTAAGAAGAAAATGGGACAGGATTTCATTTTGGAGACGCAAACACATTTTTTTCCTTTCTAGAATACAGGAACTATTTCTGGAATCATCTTAGGAAAGACAGTTTTGAGTAAAGTTTCTCACCGCAACTTATTTGTTGTTGAAGGCTCTCGCTGGCATTGCAGAAAGTTCATTAGCACCACTCCCTGATGGATGTCAGGATCACCATCCTCCCAGTCATGGCAATAAAAAAAGTATCCATACATTGCCAAATATTTCCTGAGGAACACAACAGTCCTAAGTTGTGAACCAGTGGGTAACAGAAACTCTTATTGAGTTGGGTGTCTAAAACAATGCAAGGCACCAAGGGAATGAAGATGTAGGAAACAGTGTCCAGGAGAACAGGTAGGTATTAGTTATTCAAAGTTGGGTTTCACTTCTATGTTTTAGTATGTGTCTATTATTCTTTTCCTCTCAATATACTTTATTAAACAGCTCTGATTGAGTCCTGAGAAGATAAAGCAGACTGTGTTCAACTTCATATAAAGTGATGCAGAAATGTAGAAACTTAGCAAGCCCGTTATAAGACATAGAAAAGTACCATGAAGAGATTAATGCAGAAATATGGACAGTGACAATAACAACCAAATTTTATGTGTAGAACAGTCAGAATTACTCAGCCATCCTCAGAAATTCTTGGTAGCAAATTGATTGAGATATTCAGACTTAATCTATGTGGATATAATACAGAAATAAAGTTTGATGCTGCCTCCCATAGGGTGTAGATATTTCTAACATTTTTGTATCTGTCATGTAGGAATTTGTAAATTATAATTAAAAACAAGTACAGATATTTAATTTCATTTTTTATTCTGATTCTTTTTACACAACCAGGCAATTCATTTTCTGGTTGACCGATTCCATAGGTGTTGAATTCCTTGGTTTTAGGATGGCTGCCAAATTTAGTAACATATGTTAAATACATGTATATTTATATGTGATGGTTAATGATAAAGAATATCACTGGCAGGGGCAAGGTGATACTTTCCCAAATGAGTGAGGATCAGCTCACGTAAAGGAAAAGATAAGTTTTTTCCTTAAATAATTCACTACTGAAATAAATGAGTATGTGTATTAAAACGATGTGCACTGTCTCCTTATAAATTAGAATATTAATGGTTGTGGGTATATAGGAAGGAATTTTTTTGCTGCCACAAGTGTGCCTATTACTAATAGAATTGCTTATCTAACTTGAAAGTTAACGGAAATATAACTAAATTAATGGAAGAAAGAAGTTATTCTGTGTACAATTTAGAAAATAATTATCAATTTTATGTCTTCTCAAAATGCATTTGGTTAATACCCTATGTCCTATCAATCCTGTTCTTGTAAGGGATCACTTACCAGAAGTGAAGGATTTGTTGTTATCTAGCATGTAATAACTGGCCTCCACATGATAGGATTTGTACAGACATCAACTTGGTCAATACTACCCACAGACAAAAATATGATTTCTGAGTGCTGTGATCAATATTTGGGCAACCTGCACTTCACATCACAATCCTTGTCATATCAAATAGGTTCATTGCTAACCACTGCTTGATTCCTTCATTCCTTTCTTACTTTTCTCTGAATATATTCTTAAAATTGTGTCAATCACTGTTTTGTCAATGTGTTACAGTTTTGATACATTTTCAGCTCTGTACATCATTATATTATCCAGGAATGTCTTGGGGAAAAATATAAAATCCCCTTAAAGTTAAGAAAATTTTATTCTGGCTAGTAGCAAATTTTAGGCAGTTATTGCATAATTTCAGCATGAAGTGAGCAATTATTTGCCTAGAGGGACATGAAGTAGCCATGAAGGAAAATGACCCCATGTATCTTGAAAGTAACTAAAAAGTAAGAATCTGTGAGAATTAGGGTGTCCCAATACCATAAATCTGCCACTTGTATTGCTTTTTTTATTATTCATTTATTCACATGTACATACATTGTTTGGGTCATTTGTCCCCCCTGCCCCCTCCCCCCTCACTTCCAGGCAGGTCCTGATCTGCCTTTATCACTAGTTTTGTTGAAGAAAAACGACAAGCATAATAAGGAAGACAAAGTGTTTTTGCTAGTTGAGCTAAGGATAGCTATCCAGAAATATTCCCAGTATTGCTTTCGTGTACACGTGTTATGACTCATGTTGAATTTCTTAATTTCAAATAGAATACTTAAGAAAGTAAGGCATTTACAAATAGAGGTGCTAAGATTTAAATTCTACCACTAAAAGACCTACTGTCATATACTCACAAATATTCTGTTAAAATGTCTAAAATGTTGTTGTATCAAGAAACCAAAAATTATTTTTGAAGACATGATCATTAGAAAAAGTGTTCTTAATGGAAAAGTGAAGGAAGTAGCAGAATCACCTATTCATAGAGGTTTCAGCTACCTGTGTATATTACAGTGGATCGTTTTCTTCCTTTGTGGTAATAAAAAAGGCAAAAGAGGCAATTTTCTAGACAAGTAAATGAATAGGTATAATGGTTTGTGACATTTTAAAAATATAAATGAACACATGGAATGTCCTGTCTCCTAATAGTGTGATCTTAACACACATGAATTCTATCAACAGAGAGAGTAAACAAAAATAACCCCGAGAATAGGGAAATAAAAACAATGTTAAATACTGTCCATAACACACCATTCGTGGCTAGACTCCGTGTGTTGATTACGTACCTGAAAGCTTTTTGCAAGAACAGATTGCAGCTGTAAGAGGCAGAATTTCTCTAGAAGATAATTTCCACATATAATGCACCTTATCGTTTTCTATCTCTGTGTTACTCCTTCATGTTCATTTTATTGATTCTTCTAAATCAAATTTATCTTCTTTCATTTAACTACGCATCCAGTCCTGTTGCTATTTCTTACTACTCAGCTTTTCATAGAGACTTGAATTCTGTTCAACTTGCTCTTATTTTTATAGATGAAATAACCAAAGGACCAACTAAGGCCTCAGAAACATTTCCTCAGGTGAATGCAGAAATTGATAAATTGACTTCAATGTGAATTATCAATTACATAAAGGGGGGTGATGCATTTCTGTCCTTTTTATGTCATGTACATTACATGGCTTAGTTATGTTCATAGATTTGGTACATTTGATAATAGGACTCAATGTCTACCTAGTGCAAAGTGTACTGATTGAGTGAGGAAAGGGACAGGGAGCAGAGACAATTCTCTGCATGTAGTCTTTAAACCATCAATTTATTAAGAAGAAAAATTGACCTCGGTAAACAAAGGCTGATCACTGTGTTAATGTGATGGGAAATGAATGTGCTTCTCATGAGACACCTGGAGAGGCACTTCTACCTTTGGCTAAGAAGCAGTTGAGGAATTTTTTTTAGTACGTTTCATCCTGCTCTTTAAATCTGTCTGCAAAGTATATTTTGGCTAATGACACAGAAAACTCTTGAAAGTCTTGGTAGATGATCTCTCAGTGGGCCTATGCCTCACAATCCACCCTCTTACCTTTTTTTTTTTTTATTCGTATGTGCATACAAGGCTTGGGTCATTTCTCCCCCCTGCCCCCACCCCCTCCCTTACAACTCACTCCGCCCCCTCCCTCTCCCCCCACCCCCTCAATACCCAGCAGAAACTATTTTGCCCTTATTTCTAATTTTGTTTTGTAAATGGGGATAGTCACTCTTATTTTCCTTTGTGGTACTGAGACTTGAACCCAGGGCCATCCACAAACTATGCAAGTGCTCTGCCACTGAGCTGCATACCAAGCCCTAGAAAACCACTTTGAACTATGTGTGCTGGATTTGTATACCTAAAGCGAGGTTTTTAAATATCAGGTTTCTGAGCATTAATTATAGTGTGCTAAACCTTTCATGACTCAATCTCACCTTTGCATTTTAAACTCTGTAGTTTTTTCAAATTAGACTTCTCTTTGCTCTCCATACATGCTGTGTGCTTTCACACCCTCGGGATCTGCTGAAGCTCCTCTCTGTCCCACCCACGTCTCTGTCTAATTTCTCCATTTCTTCAAAATTTTCTGAAGCCTTTCTTAATCTCCTATTCAGAAATGATCTACTCCTTTTGACATAATAGCGGTTTCTTTTTACATTTTATATTATACAATCTGGTTCACATGATACAGTCTGTGCTTATGACTTATTTCTTTAACAAGAACATTAACAGTTTGAAGACAGGGTCAAAGAGGTATATCAGCTTTGTATATTCATAGGTAACAATATTTTGTTCATTCATCTTTTCTATACACACAAAAATTCTTCATCTCACATACAACACAAACACACAAAAGATTTTGGACACAGTCTTGTGATATAAACATCTAATCAGAAATTCAACTCTGGTCTGATGGACCACTGCTACCCTCTCTCCTCCTCTGACATGTCTGTAAAAAAGATTTAATGTCTAAGCTATCTCCAAACCTACCAAATTCTTCTCTGGCACATTTCAACTCTTTGATTTAAGAGAAAAGTAACTCAACTCTTACAATATAAAGGAGCATACAATTGTCAGAACTGTATACCCTTGATTACATGTGTGCATGTATCTATGTGATAGGCATTTGGCCACTTCTGGTGGGGGGGATTGAAAACTTGCAGCTTTATGTTAACAAGATTATTTAGCACAGGTTGTATCCTTTTAACTGTCCTCTGTGATTGTGTGTGCATCTGTGTTTTCTTTTGCTGTCCTAGAGCAATCAAGAAATGGTATATATATATATATATATATATATATATATATATATATCCTATATATATATATATACCACTCATATGTTTTTGCTGTTACCACTGTTTTTGGTGCAACCCAGAACCAGTAAAAAGGAGAGTGGATATGATGTCTTGGCAGGAGAACTCCCCAAATATATTATTGGCTGCTATAAATTCAAGGGGGAAGAAAAGCTTCCCAAGCTGTGGGGTGCAGAAAGGGCCTCTGATTAGAGGAGTTCAGGTGCATGTTGAGTGTTGGTTGTTCCCTTCATCTCTTCCCAATAGCTCCATCCCAGGATGCCAAGAAAGCAAATCTTCTGTATCAATCTTTCTGACTGGAGAAAACAAACTGCAGACAGCATGTCCCCTATTCATGGTAGCTGGTGTCTACTCTTACCCTTTGCCCTCCCAGAAACATTCATTCAGGAATGGAATCCCCAGCTGGGGGATGGATTCCGAGTCTTTCCATATTTCTATTCCATTATGTTTTTGTGTCCTCACTGATAAGCGAAGATCCAGGGAGCTAGCTGGGTCCGAGGTGAGCAGTTGATCACTCTAAGGAGCCAGAACAAAAATGCAGACTAAAGAACCGGCTGTCAGTTCCAGCCTGTCGCTCTGACCCAGGGGCAGAGAGACAAGGGCCTTGGAGCCAGTTATTCTGTCTCTTAACAGGTTCTTGCTACAAATTTGACATTAAAATGACAAATCTTTCCCTACCCTTCCAGAAAAAATAATGATATGCTCCAACCGTTAGGTGAAGAGAGTTAGTTCTGGGTGCCTGCCACCGCTCCATCACTTCACGCAGGAATGAGGATTGGTTGGGGGAAGGGGTACAGGTGACCTGCCTGGGGAAGGATATCTATTGTCCATACATATACTGGACTCCTGGCACTCCTCTTAGGGAGCAGGACCTGGAAGCGCTGTGCCCTGGGGACTTAGTGTGGCAGGCAGAGACTTGCGAGTTTTCTAAGGACGCATCTCAAGGGAACACAGCCGCGCCCACACCTCACCTCTCCTCAGTCCATTTCCCTTAAGACTTCTGCTGTCAACAGCAATGGGTAGAGATGTTAAAAAACAAAAACAATCCCACAAAACACTGTGTGCATCTTTCAGTCTGCACCCTAGCTCCCAAGAAGACAGGCACGGTAGACACTACAGCTGCTTTCCCTCTACCGAGTGGAGTGGGCAGCGTGGAGGCAGAACTCTAAGCAACCTCTGTGCTTCAGGTGAGAGCGAAGGCGAAGGCCTGGGAAAGACACCCCCCACCCCTGCCTCCCCGCTTTCCGCACAGGAAAGGAACCAGAGCCAAGCAATGCACTGCTTGCTCGCGGCCGCCAAGCCCGGGTATGCTTGACACACAGGCGGTCTGCAGCATCAGCATCCGTATCAGCTCAGCTTTCCAGAAGTGGTCGGCGGGGTGAAGGAGAGCAGGTGGCGGCTGCCCGGCCACCGCCCTTTCTTTCCAGCCCCAGGGGCATCCATCAGAGTGCGACAGGGATGCACACGGGGCTATCAGTCGCGGATGTACTCGTGTCAGCTTCATCGAACCAGCAGCACCTCTAGTTGGAAGCCCCGGGGACCGAACCTGCAGCTTCGAGCTCGACTGCGGACGAATCCCGGGGCTGCGCGTCTCCCGCAAAGCGCCCGGGTGCCACGCGGAGGGATACGCCTCGGCCGCGCCTCCTCTCCCGCGTCCCGCCTCCGACTCCCGCCCGCTCGGCTCTGCTGCCGCCGCGGCGGCCGCTGCTGCTGCCGCTGCCCCCGCCGCCGCCGCCGCCGCCGCCTGGATATAGTGCGGCAAGGAGCGGAGCTTGCAGTCACTTCGCGAGGAGGAGCGCGCGGGCTGCGGGCGGCTGGGGCACCCGGGAGCGAAGGCGGACTAGGAGAGGCGGTCGTGGCAGCGGAAGGTTCTCTCTCCAGGGCTGGACTTAATAACTTTGGAACTGTCCACCAGTGTCACGTCCTGAACATGAGCCTCCTCCTCTCCTTCTACCTGCTCGGGTTGCTTGTCAGTAGCGGGCAAGGTAGGAGTGTGGTGCTTTATTGCATTTACTTTCCCTCCCCCTTCCTCCCAAACCCAAAAGAGCTCTGCATGGGAAGAATTAAATGAAACAAAGTTACAGGCGTTGTGGATGTTATTATTTTTGTAGCTCTTTTCGTTTAGCTTCCCCTAAAATTGTATCTCTTTTCTGGAGACCCTGATATAAGAGGAGGAAATACAGTATTGGAAATGGGCATCAGTGAGCAGGAGATCCAGGCAAACTGCTCCTTTTTTGGGGATTTTGGTTTTCTCCGAATTTCATTATCAAAAATTGGATGAGTAGGTTGGGTGTGTGTTAATAGTTAAATATCTGAGGTTGCGGAAGGGAAGGGTGCGATGATGTTTTACAGAAGCAGCAAAAACTATCAGCATTAAACTCGTTTGTGGAATATCTCTGTTGTATGCAAGAAATACTATTCTCAGACACTCGTTATTTTTTTTTTTTCTATTCTCAAAACCAATTCCTGACTATAAGGTGAATAATGATGGCTTATGTATGTTGCAAACTGAGAGGGGCCATAGATGTTGTGTATAAGAAAACAAATGGATAAAACTAGGGATATGTTGCAGTCATTCATTTTGACCCTGCACCCCTTAAAACACCAAAATCGAAAATTTTATAACATCAGATCCTAATTGCACCTGTAAGGAGCTTTAGGGGTTGTGGAGAATTAGTGGGAGATTTTATATTTTGAGGTAAAAAAAAATAACCTGGTAGAATAACCTGAGGGAGAATCTGTGGAAGCTGCCTATGTTAATCTGTATAGGGATACAAATGAATTTTTGTTGGTTTTTCGGTTACTACACCTTCACATAAAATATATTTAGAATATATGGAAGCATTTTCAACTGTCCACACAAGTTTGAACATTTAATTGGAGAAACAAAATGCTAAAACATGCATTTGTGCAAGTACTTATAGAAAAGAAAATAGTAGTGATTTTGTCATGTGTAAAAATAAAGAGATGTTATATTGCTAGTGTATCACGAAAAATTTTATAAAATGAAAATTGCAAGTTAAGTTAAAATATCTTCACTACATGTAGTTCTAAGCATTTTAGCCTTTTTTGTGTTGTTCATTTGGTCCAGCAGGGGGTGGTAGTACTCCATTTTAGGCACAGAAATGGTTCTTTCTGCTTTTGCACAGTCCTTCTATCATTCTTCGGCAGGGCTTGACATTTGGGATGTGAAGCCTTCCTTTTGCTGTCCTTCTCCTCCCCAAATCTATAGTGTTAGCAGCTGATGAAAATTGGTTGGATGCAGGTTTTATGTAGATGCTGGATATTGCTATAGTTTGTAAACTGTCTTAGTAAGATGCTGATAATTTTTCCTTGTAGAATATATAAAATTTCAGTATTAGAAAAATTGCAGATATGTTCCTCTGAAGCTAACATCAGCCCACTCCAAAATTCAGTCTCTTCTGTAGCAATGACCACCGTACACTTATTCCCTATAGATATGCTGCTTTCTTTGGAGAGCTGCTGATTGTGTCTAACTACACTTATAATATAGACAGGTATTTCTGAATACCAAGAAACAGTCTCTGACAATTGCAGTTAAAATACAACTGCAATTAAATAAGTTAGATAGCAGCATAAAAGGAAGCAAGTTTGCAGACTTATGATTACATTAGTAGTGTCTCGGAGAATAACAATGTCTTAGTTGTAGATCCAGTGTGTATGTCATTGCAGACACTAAGTGTGTTTGAATTCTGGAATTGAACGGAAATCTAAAAATGTCTAAAATCTAGATTTAAACAGTACACACAGACATAACTCATTTGGGTCTACCTATGTAATGTATATATAAAATTTTGATTCCATTAATTTATAATCAGAATTCACGGTGGTTATAAGAAGAGCTCTGAACCAGAAGCATGTCTGAAGTGGAGCCCATATTCACTCTAATGAAACAGGATAAAAGGGGAGCATCATCGTAAAGATCTTTCTATCTAGTGCAATTCAAAATGCATGGCACTCATAGAACCACAGATGCATGTCAGAGGGACCTAGCTTTTGTGAAAATGAACATGCAGTATGGCTGTGCCATGTGTCCTAATGAAGATGTTTAGAAATAGAAGTCCTCATCCTGGATTCTAATTCCTCTATGCTAGTGTTTTGTTCTCTAATTAAGGATGCAGCAGCAAGTATCAGACACACCACTGGGAGCTGCTTTTTATTTTTTTAAATGAACCTTGTGTAACTCATGATTTTGTTTATTCTTTTGTAAATGGGGCCAGGGAAAAGCTGCCAGTCAGTGATCCCTAGGCTTTCCTTGAAAATACTAAAACCCCAGCTTGCTGATTTATGTTTCCAACAATATACTTCCAGGGGATTTTATGAAGCATGAGTGAAGCTATTGCTTTGGAAAGTGGTGTGCAGTTAGACTGGGAAAAGGCAATGATGATGTATTCCCTTTTAAGTACTGAAAACATTTTGAACTCAGTAGTTGAATAGAAGAAAATGACACATGTAAAAACTGACAAACTTAAGTGGATGCCAATAACATAATTAGCTAACGATATCTAATAGTTTTACTGCGAACTTTCAATCCAACATTAGGGAAAACTATTTTATTGAAGCAGAAATATTCTTTTAACAGCCTCGCAATTCCATTGCAAGATTGATATCTAATGAAATAAGGTTGTCAAGTTTGATTTTAGTTGTCCATGGAAAGAGAATTCAGTAATTTTGGAACTTTTGCAATTATTTTTGCTTTGCATTTAAAATTTGATCACAGCTTCTGTTGTCATAAATATCAAGTGATAACTTGAGTCTTGGATTAACAGTACACTTACTGTTTAGAAATTAAAATTTCGAACCTGTAATATGTATGGGTTTCTTTCCTGAAAGTTTTTAAATGTTTGAAATAATTTTTTTTCTTTTAAAACTTATCCAAGTGGGTTTAATAAACATGTATTGCAGATTGTTCACATATGTAAATAGAAGCACTGTAATACTAAAATTGAATGCTATTTATCACCCTTGCAATCCAATTTAACCATACATTGTTAGAACACGTACATAAGGCAAAATCATGGGATAGGGAGAGTGGCTTTTCCAGGCATTTGCTTACAATTTTTCACTTTGGGGAAGTACTATTAACTCATTGTTCATTAAAGAAACGTATCTTCTAAAACTGGAGAACATGTGTGTCATTGCCAACTAGTTTCAAGTGTACAGAATAGATCTCACCAAAGTCATCCCCTGTTTAGGCTGTTACACAGGTACAGCCTCTCTCATATCCTTTCTGTCTATCCTGCTGTCATGCTTTGATACCAGAATCCTTGTGCAAGATTTCTATTGAATCAATTGCATATTCATTTCCCCATAGAGAAGAAAGACTATAAAATTAATACCTTCTTTTGTCAATGAATAACCCAGAGGATTTAAACAGACCATTTTTTCACTTTCATTTCTCATGCTGAATCTGAGCCCACAGAGCAAGAAGAGAAGTTTTTGGATCCCAAGTGTCAGAATGAGGTATTTTTTTGAATGACACAGGGGTCTAATGTTCTCCCAGACGTAATATCTTAACCAGAAAAGCAATTAATAGAACAAAAGAACCTCTTTCAGTACAACAGGAAAATCAAACTTCATATAATTTTGTAAATAAAATGACATTCTTCCCGAAATAGACCTTGTTTGTAATGAGACCGAGAAATGAGCTACAGAGAGTGAGGCTTGAAACCAAGCTGAACAGTGCAATTTGTTTCTGGCCTGTTTCCTTGTTTGGGAGCAGTGAGAATAGAAACAGGCTCAGCAATCTGAAGGCCCTGGAACTTGTCCTGCTGCTTTCTCTGGCTTTTGACATTTGGAAAATCATTTTAACTTATCTGTTTTCAGGGTCATCTCTCACAGCAATGAACTAAGATCATGAAGAAAAGTGTTCAATAAATGGGAGAGCAAATCTGAGTTCCTTCTGTGTGTGTGTGTGTGTGTGTGTGTATTTGTGCATTTGTGTACAAAATAATATTAATGTTCTAGATGTTGATGTATGCAAAATTAATTTAGGGGTGTTAATATGCTTACAAAGAGAATATAAATGTTTTCATGTTTTATTGACCTAAATTCTAATTTCCTTGCACCCTTTTACTATCCCAATTATATTGAGGATAGCCTATTTTTAAAATGATAAATACATCTTAATTTTCCAAATTACATGATAGGAGAACACTTCAGATTACAACTAGTGCTTTTATGGTCTTATTAAAGGTAATATTCCTGCACTTCATGGAGCTAAGCTATCTTTAATTGTTCAGCAAATAAAAGTACTTCTCTATGGTACCCTTTCAAAATATTCTAATAACTCCTAACTGCTTACAATTATAATAGTGCTAATCCCAACTAACTAAAAACAGATTTCTCACTTTCACTTGTCACTTGTGCCACTATCAAATCATCACACACCAACAGACATTTAGAAAGCTATGATGTAATGGCACAGACTTGCCTGAATTTAAATAAGAAAGATTCTGGAGAAAATTTGAAAATATCTGTAAGCATGAGATGAGAGTTAGCAGAATTTCAAGGTGAATGATCAAAATTTTCTTGGATCTGCTTTGTTCATTAAAAATCTAACAGGGAAAGGGCAAGAGTACTGGCTATGGAATCATAAGACCCAGACTACTAATAGTCTCATGACCTTGAAAAAGCAACAGAAATTTTTAGAACCACTGTTTGCTTCTTGGAAAATTTGATATAAAAGTGTATGACTAGTTGAATTTGATTCTCATCCACAAGGAGTGGTAGTGATAATAGATATGTATGAGCACCTCGGGAAATATCAATGCTACTGCACCAGATTCTGCTCACATTTTTAGTAATAGTCATAGAGATAAATTTATCTACACTTTAAGAATATCTCATTTATTCAATTTTTAAAAATCATTGATGCTGCTTTATAATTAGAAAAATATTGAGAGAACAGGAGTTACCTAATTAATTGATGAGGGTAATCATTCATTATTTACTCATTTTGTGGCATGTGTTAAATGCCTGTTTTGTCTCAGACACCTCTTTAGGCAGCAGTACTACAATCTTTCCATAGGTTGTATGGGGGTGCAATTTACAGTCCTAGTGATAGATTATAAATTTATTTTCACAGTTTGCCAGCAGATGGCAATAAAAGGTCTTGAGGAATGGGTCACTTTTTGTACCATCAATCCTAAGGACTGGTTTCTTATACCAAAAGGCACATGGTCACTACAAAGCATAGAAAGTACAAATGACTATCTATAATTATGCAGCTTAAGAACAAGGATTTGAACTTAAGATATATCCAAAGTCTATCTCCTAACCAGGACACCAGGTACCAACTTTCTGCTCACTGCAGCAGAGAGGGCTACAACATGGCAAGAGTAAGTGGAGAAAATAATACAAGGAGAAAAGGAAAAAAAAATGTGCCAAATTGTAGAAAACTAGGAAAGTGTGTTGAGGACAGAAATAATCCAGTCTAATTAATTGTTTAAAGACTTATTAAACTGTTTGTATTCATCAAGCAATTTGGAAAGGACAGACATTAGACTTAATAAGGAAATACTGTTGGGAATGAGATGCAGAGAGGCTTTGAGGCAGAGCTAAATATAACTCTAGTGTAAATCTTTGGGAACCAATGTATGGGTAGGAAACTAACATGATTAAAGTTTGGCTTGTTTTTAAGTCTACTGGCTGTGTGTAAGATAAACCAGAGGAAAAGGAAGAAGGAGTGAATATGGACTGTGTTTCTTTGAAAAAAATTAAAGGATTTAGTAACAAATTTAATTTTGATGATTGGTAGAAGTTAGTTCCTAATACTTACCCAGTAGAACAAATAGTAATATCTTAGTAGAAATAAGGAAATAAATAAGGAAAACCACTTATTTTTAGCAATTTTTAATTTTTTTATTATTAAAAAAATCATGCACATTTAGTTATGTCAGTGGAGAGTCTGGCAAGGCAAATTCTTGAGTTTATTGTCATTTTTTTCAGAATCATTTCTTCAGTTTCATTTATAACCCATTTTATCTTATTCTTCCGTCATCAATTGTACATTAAATAATTTGTAGTGTGTGTACAGATTTGGAGTAAAAATTCAGAAGCATGTAAGTAAAATTTACCTTTATAATAGTCTTCATTCATTTCTCTGCTTTATACATTGTTTTTATTGACTTTTATTTTTATGTATATATTTATTTGTTTACTCATTTAGTCCTAGGAAAATGGAATAGAACTAAACACAACAGAACAAAATAAAACAAAATTTAAGAAAGGGTAGTAGAGAGGGTGGATAGGATGAAAGCACTCTATAATGCCTGTATGTCAATGCCACAGTAAAACCCTTCAGTATTTACAGTTAATATACATTAATAGCTATGGTTTAAAAACTAAAATAATACAAAAAAAGGTTTTCAGTACTGAACATAGGGAGTTGAAAATTTTTCTGTTAGTGTCTATGGGAAGAGAAAGGAACTATTATTTTTGAGGGTCTATTTTATGCTATAGAGCTGGGGTGAACATTCTCACTCATTATCTTAGTTAATCATGACTAAATCACATTTCATAGGTGATCTACCTTAGGTAATGTCTGAATAGAGCTTTGAACATTAAATACAGTCAAGATATATTGCCATCTTTTCTGCTACAATGTGTATTTGTGTTTCTTTTTCTTTTATTTTGGATGAGGATCATGGGATTTGAGCTCAGGGCCTTGTTTTTGAGCCACCTCCAGCCATACAGTGTGTATTTCTTTGATACATCTTACCTTTTACACTGGCAAGATGTCATCATGCAGGAATTGTATTGATCATGGAAGATTTTTAAGTAATCAAGAGCCAGATTTCTTACAATTAAGAGGAAGCCATAGTAACATATGAAGATATTAAAAAGCATGACAACTCCCCTCTGCTTTCTTCCTATAATGCAATTATTGTATATATTGGTTTTAATAGTATATTTATTTGCACTAAAGTATCTATCTGATGTGGTGAAATTGCAACTGAAGAAGGTGGAAATCATTTTTTTTTTGGTGTAAAATGCTGCTTGTTTATTTACTTCGCTGTTTTTAGTTTTCAAAAGCTTCACCATTGACCATAGATTTCATGTAGACTATATGCCCTTCAAGTTTTGCATCTTAAAGAAGACATAAAAGCTGGGTACAAATAACCAGTAGAGACTTAATTTTGCTTGAATTATAATTAAGACTTTTTATTAGTCCTCGGTAACAAATTTTTGTTGGTTTCAATTGTTCTTCCTTCTAATCCTGTTTTTTTCCATAAGCCATGTTTTTGCTGCATTATTTTCAAGACATCAGAGTATTTCAGGGTTGTGAATAGGTTGCTATAGTATCATATGCATGTTTCCACATGCAAAATGAGCCAGTGTAATATAGCTAGCTGAGACCTGTACAATGATATGAGGAAGTCTTCTTTTTTCCAAAATAAGCACAATTATACTTTGTTCTCAGTATTGCTGAGATGGCTTATGGACATTTTCCTTTTTTACCATAATTTGTCCATTCCTCACATGTTTTCTAGTGCTTCTAATAGAGGACTTTCATATTATTTTTACATTAATATTTCCAATTAATTTCTCTCTGATTATTTTGTTAATTACAAATATTGCACCTATTTCCTGAGCAGAGATGCTTCATTTTATATTTTAGAAGTAACTTTGTTACTTCTAAACAAAAGAAGTAACATATCTGAGAAATCATATGAGAAAAAATCTATGAGAAAAAATGCTAAGAACAGATTATAGGAAGACTACAATGTAACATGAGGTATATACTATATAATTTATCAAAGACATTTTTATGACATAAATGCTTTTAATTTTAGTATTTATCACTTTCTAATACCAACTGAAATTAAGCACACTTTTAATTATCTGAATATGATTCCTTTTCATACTCTACCATATAATTATCTTTACCCCAAGTGTTGTATACTACTAAGATTATATAAAAGTATTTATACCACTATAATTTTTTGAAATTTCAAAAGGTTAGGGTTAAATTATAAAATTCAAGTTTTAAAATGCATAGGTCATACACCTTTAAGAACATTATTTGAGAAAAGACTTTTGCAGTCAAATTTTATTTATCTATTTGAAATCCAGCAATTATCCTGAAAGTTAGATAGCTTTACCAAATTAGGCAGCAGAAAATGACCAGGTATGCTGTCATAAGACTCTAATCCCAGTACCTAAGAGTCAGAGGCAGGAGGATTGCAAGCTTCTGTTTGTTGCATAATGCTTTTCTCAGTCTGTCATCATGCATGCCTAATACAGCTATAACAATCCAGGAATCCCCAGATTTGAGTCTTACATATACATGATTGGGGCTTTTTATACTTTTCTTCCTTTCTTCATGATTTTGCTTGAGAATCTCATCACTGAAGATAACTTTCATTCTTCGAACAAGTATAAGTTAATTGCTTACTATATACCATTCATTGTTCAAGGTTTGAATTCAGCAAGTCAAAGGCAGTGTACTCTACTGTGATCCTCTATGTGCCACAAAAGTAAGAAAGTCTACTATGCCATGAATTTTTCTCTTTAAATGCTTTGAACCTGGTTAGAGAAATCACTGTAAATTGGCATGTGTATTCATGGAATATGTTGTATGCTTAGCAAATATATTTAAGTGAATATTTAAATACTATCTAACAAAAGTAAACCAAAATTGCTAAGTATTTTTAAATATATTTATTCTTGAATTTGGATAATGATTCAGTTTCTTGGGAGTATATTGTGTGTTCTCTTGGGTATTCCTGTCAAACATTTTTATAGAATTACCATGCATATCATGGGTCATCAACAAATACATGCATATCTATGGCATAATAAATTATAGTGATTATTTAATTCAGAAGGAAAGAAAAGATGACCTGCTTTATCCTAGATCTTATCTCCTTACTGAAAATTTACACTGAGAATAAAACACACTTACATATTGTTATAAGACTTGCATATTAAACCTTATCTGAGGCACAGAAGTTGGGGTCTGAGAAGGCTTTATTTATGACTGTATCTATATATAATATACAAATATAATTTAAAAATAATTGAGGGTATTTAATATGTTAACAATAGTATTATTAGTTATATAGATATTGTCAGTAGTAAATATCTAATATGTCAATTGAGCAAATATTTTAAATCCCCAAAATCATGTAATTAAAAGTTGATCATTCAGTGCTTACTGGAAACCAATTTTATACTGCATGTATTGAAAGCAAACAGGAACAAAAGAAGGGTGAATTGTTTTTCCTTAATTTTTCAGAGGAACTTGTAATGTCTGTCTTTTGCAAATTAAATTTCATTTTAACTAAAAAATCGCATTTTGTCTGGTAGCCATGTTTCTTTTCTTTTCTTGATTTTGTTGTTGTTGTTGTTGTTATTCTATGGGTCTGATGTTAGGAATGAAAGCATTTAATTGTGCAATACACATTTTCATCTTCTCCAGAATATCTTTGTCACTTATTTATTTGTCTGCTCACCATTTATTGACTAATGTTACCATCATTATGTAGGCCACTTTTAACTTGAAATACTGTTTGCAATTAGACAGTACTACTTCTGGTTATTTCATTTTTATGTTCATTTTCCTCTCAAAATTCACATAATTTACAATCACTCTAATTGGTAAAGGATGAGTCATTTTATTTCAGGGTCCCCACAAAAGCCCCATGCTAATGCATTCTAGCTCTGTAGGAGTAGCAGGTAATCTGCAATTTAAAAATAAAACTCAGCATAGGCATTAATAAATAAAAGTCCTTCCTTGTGCCATCCTCAATGGTTTATAAAAACCTTCATAACAATACCCAAAATGGATGTGAAATGTTCAGCTTTAATATTCTCATATTCCTAAACTAACACTTTTTAGTATGGATTTCTGAGGTGTTGTCCTATGCTCTTAAGTTGCTAATATTTATTCACTTTCAAGTCCTTGTTTCATTTCTATTATAATGGAACATTTTATTAAAATGCCCTATTTCCTACACTTTACATTAATAGAGAAATTAATGAACAGTGTCTTCTTCAAGCAGCATATACCTTCCACTTGTTAAGAAAAATCAAAAGATTAAAGTATAGAGTATGGAAGAAAAAAGGTCTTTTTTGTCCACTTTCCCTTGAGCATTCCTGTTCAGCTGCATATCTGTATTTTGTTTTAAAGACTCCATTTCTCATGGATATGGAAATGTTATAGGGGTTGATAAGTTTTCATGAGTGCAGTGTGCCTTACTAATTATGAGTCCAAAACACTTTTTAGCTTCCAAGCATAAATGTGTACAGGAAGCTGAGTTTGTGTGATAAAGCAAAGTAAATACTTATGGAAAAGATCAATCATTATTTGGTTCCAAGGAAGGTAATTCATCAGCTAAAATAGAATGGGGATGTGTATGGTTGTGCCAGGTTATTTGAAGAGCGTGGATAAAATCCAACATAGTTTTATGTGCATAAAAGGAGATGCCCAACAATACTTAAAATTTGAGGCACCTTTACTTCTTCAATGAACAGTGCCTATTTATGAGTATTCAGTGAATTAATTGAATGAAGAAACCCTGTCAGTCATCCTATGCCCAGTGTTTTCATAGGAGTTACTTCATTTTTTATTCAAGATACATGTAGAAGTTCTGAACTATTAGTTTTATAAGTGAAGGAGCTGAATTTCCTAAAAGGTATATTGCTTCTAATAAATGAAAAAAAAAAAACCTCATTTTACTGTCTAAAACATTATGTTTGAAGTAGCAAGAAATTGCTGAAGGAACTAGGTACAGCTCTAATTTCACACTTTTACCATTTTTATAGTCATTTCCTTTCACCTCCAGTCAACACTGCACATATTTATAGTGAACAAAGTGGTGTTTTGATGTATGTATGCATTATGACATTATTAACCCAAGCATATTAATATGTTCACATACTTATTTTTTTGTGCTGAGACTATTTAAGCTACAATTTCCTACAAATTTTCAAGTATACGATACGTTTTAATTAGCTACAGTCAATATGCTGTGTGATATATTTCCAGAACTTATTCATCCTATCCAACTGAGGCTTTGTACATTTTAACTAAAGTCTCCCAGTTTTCTTCCCTCTCCCCAGCTCCTGCTAAGTGCTATTCTGTTACTATTTCTATGATTTTGAAATTTTCAATTTCCCAGATTTGTGAGCTCCTAAAGTGTTCATCTTTTGTTTGCTTGGGAAGTTTTATCTAAAATAATGTCCTCTAGGCTTATTCACATTGTTATAAATGACAGGATTTCTTTCTTTGTTTAGACTTAATTATAGTTTTTTCTTTCAGTGTCTTTTTCTCTATTTCTATCTCTCTATCTCACATTTTCTTTATCCATTTATCCGTACATGAACATTTAGATATATGAACACTCAGGTTGATTCCGTATCTGGGCTATTGAATATAGTTCTCCAGGGAATGTGGCAGTGCAGATTTCTCTTTGATCTACAGATTTCCTTTGAATATAAACCCCATAGTGAAATTGTTGCATCAAATGAGTCCAAAAGCACAGGCAATGAAACCAAATATATACAATTAAAATTCTATCGAATTATAAAACTTTTGCACTGGAAAGGCCATAGTCAGCAACTGAAGCAACAACCCAAAAATGAAGGAAATATTTGCAACACATACCTCTAATAAGTGGTTTATATATCAAATATATAAGTAACTCAAACAATTGAAAAACAAAAAAAAGAAATAACACAATTAGAAAAGGGCAAAGGACCTGAGTAGATATTTCTAAAAGAAGAAATACAAATAGTTAAGAAGTATAAGATAAAATGCTTAATTTCATTAATCATTAGGGAAATACAAATTAAGAACCACTTTTGTGATATCACTTCATGGTAAGTAATACAGTTATCAGAAAGAAAAAAATCACAAGTGTTGGTGAGCATGTGGAGAATATGGAGCTTTTGTACACAGTTGGGGGGAATGTAAATTAATTCAGCCATTATAGAAAAAGTATGGAGGTTCCTCAAACATTAAAAATAGAGTTCCCATATCTTCTGGTCATTTTTTTTCAATGGGCAATTCCAGTTTAGTGACTACCAATTAGTAAGTGAGTAAATCTTTTAGTGATTTACAAAATTAATGAGCATGAGGATCCAGCAGCCTTTGCAGATGTTAGAGTGGAATTCAGGTGGTTGCAAAGGAGGGAAGCTTGATTGTTTAGGTTAGTTTAATTCGTTGAGAAATATATAACATTAATATTTAAATATGTCGTATCTTTAAATGGCTTCTCTTATCATGAAACACTAATTATTAATAATTTAGTGTATCAGTTTGTGGTGAGCTTCCACTATAGTTTTATAATGAAATTACATCAGTCTAGGATGCTTTTAGAGACAAAGAAGGGAACAATTTAAAACAGTTAAAAATAAAAATCTATTCTGGCATGTAAGAGGCCATCTGGAGGCAGATTTTGAAATCATGATTCTGTGGATGATTTTGGCTGTTTTCCCTTGACTTCATGGAAGAAACTTGGCCTCAGTAGCTCCATGTATTAAGTTCTAATGCAATAATGTCTAAAGTTAGGAAAGAAAGAACTGACTTCCTTTGAAAGAAAAATTCCCCATATGTTATTTGTTAGACTTTTCCTCAATTCTCATTGACTAGAATTGGTTCATGTGAATACTCCTAAACCAGTTACTGTTGAGGAACATGACGTTAGTCTGAGTTCCCTTGACTAATCAACTCCTTTCTGTTGTTTTTGGGAACATCTCACCTCCCCCCACAAAAGCCATACAATTGACCAATTAATTTCAGAGTCCATCTTGAAAAGAAAAGTGAAGGAGGGAGAACAGTGAGAGGCAAGTAGTCAAATGTTTCTGCCATAGGAATGTTGCAAAGGAAGTTTTTGCAAATAAAATGTAAACAATTTAAAAAGCCAATATTTATAAAGTACTTACAGTGTTCCACTTTTATTTGCTTTGCTTGTGTGACATTATATAATTTTCAAATTTACTTTGGATATTGACTGTTTTACAGAAGTGGAAATGAGGTTTTGAGGAGATTCATTGATTTGCCAAACTCACAGAATTTCTTAGGGTTAAGGTCGATATTTGAACCCATGATGGCTGGCCAAAGAGTTGGTTTTTTTGTGCCAGGTCACCACAAAATCTCAAAGCTTTTGCAAATGTATATAGCTTTACCTCTCTTGTTAAGTTTAAGAATAGTAGGGTGAGGATACTAATTTCTTTTGTGATCTGGGCACTCAACTAAGAATGTTATTATGCTTGAGTTAATTTAATACCTATATCTACATGCAGCTTTTGCTACTTTTTTTCTGAATTTGACAACTATGGAAATTAAGGGGCATAGTGATAAAGTAATTTGCATAAGCTCACATAGCAGTGCTACTTGCTTTGCATTTTCAGGCTTGAGTCTCTCCCACAACACTTGAGTACTGTAGACATTGTAAGGCAAGGATAGTGGAACAGAGTTGGGATATCCTAACTGCATAAACTAAAATAGCTTACCAGAAGCTTATAACATAAAAGGAGATAAAATATTTAAAGAAAAAAAAATATATATTTAAGATTAGACAGGAGGATAATGTTCTTATGTTTAGGGAGGCTAAGTGAAAATATTTATTTGATTTTTTAGAAGAGGAAGAAATGGATAGAAAATTGAAATGGGAACCAGGGTCTTTAGAGGAAGAAGTTGAATCTTAAAAGGAGTATTGAGTTCATATTGACTCCTGAGAAAGGTTGCATATTTAAATGTATGTGATCATGTAGACTCACTAATCAGTGTATTAGAATAATGCATGCCTGTACAAAGATGTGAGCTGTACTTAGTTCCTTACTCTGGACCCTCCTCACCCATGTCAGTAATTTAGCTGCACAGTGAATTAAAGGGTAGGGCAGTTTAAAATCAGGAATTAAAGTATTTTCTGTTTGAAACTGTGTGCATACAGTATAATTTCCCTTCCTTAGGCATCCTTTCTTTTTATATGTTTGCCAGATCCTCTCACCAACTCTATGTTTTACAAATATGTAATGATTTTTGTAAGTGATGGTATGGAGAATGATATGGCTGTGCATATATGTGTAGATGTATATGCATGCATGTATATGTGATACATATTTTTGTATGTACATATAAAACTTTTCAAAATCATTGTCATTCAGTATTGCATTAAAATATTTGCTGATTAGTTTCATTTCTTGCATTAGTACTGAAATTCTTTAATATTTTAAATAATTTTGCTTTGCTGAATTTTGCCCCTAAAAGAAAATATACTTCATAATAAAACATTTGAAATCTTATTCATACTTTGTGCATCAGTATACTAATTAACTAGTGTTTAAATTTTCAAGACTACAAGACAAGATCTGTTGTTTTCTTTATTACAGAAAATGAACAACTAAACCTTATTTTTCTTTAAAAAAAAACTCCAAGCACACAAACATTCATAATTGATGACGTTTTCCATCAAAACATATTCAGTGAATATGGATAAAATTGGCATTTGGAGCATGAATGTTTGGTTCCAGCTCAGGGACTGTGATTGAAGTGCATGCTCAGGCTTGAACTCTTCATTTTCCCCAATTTGTAAATGAAGATTTGAAGGCAGCTAAGTTTCTAACAGGGTGCTACCCCCTTTTACATTGCACTGCACAACTGAATTTTAATGTTTCTTATTACAGAGATGCTGAACAAATGGTTTAACATGTTTTTAATATCGCAATAAGAATTTAATCAGAAATTTGTAGATACAAATTCTCTTGTATCTCTGTGGTTGATTATTGTGTCCCTTTTGAGGATTACTAAGTAGATAATCTGCTTCTCTTTTTAATGGCAGGAAATAAATTCATTTGTACAAAGACTTTTGTTGATTATGCTTTTCATGTAAACCATTTCCATATTTGCAGGTATTTAGGACAAATGAAGGCACTTATTTGTAGCAAAGAGTGTTCAAATTAGATTGCTGCTATTTCCCTTATCGCTGAGTGCTTTAACTAGTTTTATGAAAACAAAAATATTTTGGGAGGTACTTTCCTTTTCTATAATAAATATTGAATGGCTCCATGTTCAAACATTTCTTTCATTTTCTTTTACTGCATATGGTTTGGTGCCACCAATCAAAATTGTTTCTAAGGTGTTCAGAATTCACAACACACAGCTCGTCATTGAAGTATTGTGCCTGAACAGTTGGATACTAAATGGATCCATGACAACACATAGCACTTGCAGAAATTGAGGCCAATGGCTTTTTTTTTTTAAGACTCCGTGTTTCAAAAATTCTTTATTTTTTTCTCTCTGTTTTGCTTGGTGGGGGTACATTATTGTATTTACAAAAGTTCTTACATCTTTAAATGTACCAATGTCTTCTTAGTGATGGGGTGAAAAATTTTCCTATGGACAAGTTCATAGTGGTTTCCTGTGAAGAATTTGTATCTTGTGGCCTAAATGTTCTCTTTAACAATTAATTCCCTCCTCTCCATTTCTCTCTTCCTTCCTTCCCTTCCTCTTTCCTTCCCTCTCTCCCTTCCTCCCTCTTCATTTCACACAGGTTGTTGAGATTTTGCCTAAGCTGGTCTTGAGCTTGTGAACTCCAGGTCAGTCTGACTTACTCTCTCAATTAGATATTGCTACGTTGTCCTTTTCCTTTTTTTCCTCCATCCTTAACTCAAGTGTAGGTATGGCTTCCTCTAGGTTTTGGCAGAATCAATCTTCCTGGTTTCTATCCTTCCACAACATGATCAATGCACAGTGTTTCCATACCATTCAATAAGGCTTTGATTCACTCATGGTCAGAAGCTTAGCAGTTCCCCCTTTATGACCTGCTTGGTGGGATTCCCTGAATAATTTATGCTACTTTTTTCCCTTGGTTTGTGCTTTCATGACCTTCCTTGATGATCCAGTGTCAATTTAATCTCCTTTACTATTTTCATCCTAATAACAAAATTAGAGGAGCACTTTTGAAATATCTTTCATATTGCAGTAGAGCCAGAAAAGACTTTGGGTGTGGGAGACAGCTTAGATGGTTTGGAACCAAGAAGACATCCTTGTCTTTGAATCATACTACACCTTTCATGCTTGTGTATAGAAAACAAAGTCCAATTTTTTTTGTCAAATCATTTTGTGGTGGTTATAGTAAACATTATGCTGGTATGAATAGGAATTTAAGCTGCTCAGTTGTCTCTGAGCCCCAGAATTATGATAAAGAAAAGATAGCATGTTAAGAAGAACTAGACAATCTAATATTTCCATTCTTTCCAATAACTTGTTACATTTTTCTTTTTTAAAAAATGGGAAACTACTCCTAAGCAGATGTATTCTTACTTTTATATGGATCATGTTTGATAAATTCTTTACTTTGAGTCATTTGTTACAATATTTGAAGGTACACTATAAGAAAACATTTTTTTGAGGGCCTGGACTTTGACTTTGAAAGACTAACATTAAGGCTATCCATTCTGCCATGCTTTATTTAAAAGTGCTGTCTGAAAATTAAAGTTGATGGCAATTTCTTGGCTCTCAACTTTTGAAGTTTCCATCAAACTATGAGTGATTCTGTTCACTGGGTATAATTTCACGAAGACCAAGCTATAGAAAGTTGCAGGGTGATAAGGACAGGTAAGAATGAAATGGAAATAAATAAGAAAAGAAATTTGAGTATGCAGTATTCATCATGTTTTTTAAAGTAGAAGCATTGCTTTTCTCTAATTAAAATTCTGAAATCATTTTCTAGAGGCAATTTTTCAAACTCTTCACAAAGTAAATTTTTGCCTCTCAGTTTATCCTATAAAACCAAGCCTAATCCTTACATCATTTTTGCAATTTTACTTATCTCATACCAAATTACTTTGTATTATATAAATCACTAGCATACTAGATCAGTACTGCTTATTTTAACTATAATCTGACACAGTTCTAGATTATTTAGAGAATTTTAATTCCTTGATATTCTGAATTTGATCATAAACTCTTTTACACAAAGGCTTTATGTTGTGTGCTCCATATAACAGATGCTCAGTAAATAGTTGTAATGATGCTGTTATATTTCTATTTATATTTAGAATAAAGAATTAGCATGAAACTATTACAAAAGGAATTTGGTTGGATGGAAATAACTCTCTCAATAAGTCATACAATCTACTAGAATGGGTAAAAAACAAATGTGATAGAAGTTTAGAAAGTTATCTTTGCATAAGATGCATTAATTAGTTGTGTTCATGTCCTGTTTAGCTAAATAAGTTAAATCTTGGTTTGGCAATAAATGTTATGTAGAATAGTTTTAGTTACTAAACAAAGATCATGGATTTTTAAATGATATTCTCTAGATAAACAATACTTGGATTCTTTTATTACTAAAACTATTATACTCCTTAATACTACAACCATGATAATTTCTGATCATTCTCACTG
Organism: Castor canadensis; assembly: GCF_047511655.1. Taxonomy (NCBI): domain Eukaryota; kingdom Metazoa; phylum Chordata; class Mammalia; order Rodentia; family Castoridae; genus Castor; species Castor canadensis. The sequence continues at coordinate 22,469,735 of NC_133390.1, read as the reverse complement.
TATATATTATACATTATAACAGCCAGGAGTGATGGCTCATACTTGTAATCATAGCTATGTGGGGAGCAGAGGTAGATTTTGTTTGTACCAAATTTACAAGACCCTGTCTAAAAAACCAGATGGACATGGCAGATTATGTCTGCAATCCCAACTACTCTGGAGGAATGGGAGGATTGCAGTTCAAGACCAGCCAGGCAAAAGTGCTAGAACCTATTTGAAAAACATACTAAAAGAAAAAGGAAAAGAAAAGAGAAGGGATGGAAGAATGGGCAAGTGGTAGAGTGCTTGCCTAGAAAAAGCAATTTCCTCATTTCTATCTCTGTTACTGCCAAAAAAATATATATATAACATTAAAATGTATATACTATTAAAATATATATACTGTTTCTTAAAAGAATTATTAAATATTTAGCATAATTTCTTTTAAAAGTGCATTTGTCTTCACATAATATTATAAAATACTGATAATTTCTTGGTAATCTGCTTAATTTTCACTTTAAGAAAACACATGTTAAAATACTTGATCTTTTTAACTTCAAAATGATCAGAATATCAAAAATGATTTTTCTATAACTATAATGACATAAACAAAATAGCAATAAAAATGTGCAATAAAATTTAGAGTAGAAGTCAACCATTATGACATGTCTATGATTTTACATAAAAATGTGTGTGGGTATATATATATATACCCAGTGCTCTTTAAAACCTACAAAGACATGAGAAACAGGAGAGATAATGGCCTAAAGGCTTTAGCTAGCTATGTGACTCTGTTATAAGTTACATTTAATTCTTTATGTTCTGGGGAACAGAGATGAGTATTTCAGGTTTTATTATCAAATGAAGAAACCATTCTCTTTACCCAGAAGAAACATATATGTGTGATTCTTCACATTAGAAAATGTTAAGCAGAGAAAAGATTCAGCACCCTGTTTTTCAGTATTGATTCACAAGTGTGCTTGGAAAGAGCCTAGAGCACCATGGATTGTAAATATAATTTACTCATACATATACAGGTATAAATGTATGTATCCTCATATCTGTATATGAGGATATGCATGTCACAGACATGAGTACTATTGATTACTATTTATGTTTTAGATATTTCAGTGATGTTGGTTTTTTACACTAAAGCAAGTTGTTAAAAATAAAGTGATAATATTTAAAAGTTCACAAATTTATCTTTTGAAGGCTTTTGACTTCTATTTCATTTACTCATTCTTATTTGTCAAATCTCTGCTTTATGCAGTCACCAAACACTATATGTAATAAAAAGATGAATAAACACTGGATCATTTTCTCAAGAGACTTTCCACCTAGCATCTGTTATAATACATTTATTCCCAAAGCAATAATTCAAAGAATCTGATATTTTCATATCAGTAACAAAATGTGATGCTGTTCCGTGAATGCTTTTTGATTGTATGGTTGTCCAAAAAGTGCTGAGAGTTTGATTGAAACAACATAGTGAAAAGGAGCCTCTAAAAAAAACTAGAAAAATTAACCAGTTTTTTTCTGCCTGCTACAGTCTATCACTTCCTTTACAGATTTCTTGGTTTTAATCTCCCCTAGAGCAAAAAAGACAGGCTTTGTGTTTTCCAAGAAAATGCTGGAAAAAACAGAGTGAATTGAAATACTTATTTATCAAGTATTTCAAGTATTTATCAAGCAAAACTTGCAAATACTGCATCCTGATTTTACAAATAAAAAGTAAAAAATACACTCAAAAAAAAAAACCACCTTAATGGGCTAAGTGACTTGTTTCATTATTCACAGCTAGCAGGGAGTATTGCTTAGTACTAAATCAATTTTTTTGACTTAAGTGTACAATTCTTAAGCATTTTTAGTAGGGAAAATTTTTTCTGGGCCAAAATTTCATGTGCTCTTAAAAATTATTTTAAATGTACTGCATGATGTTTTTCCATCATTACATCCAAATACCCATTAGAGTCTTTTATTCCAAAGAAAAATGTTGTAAAAGCTAGGCTAGAACTGTTTTAAAATATGCTCTGTCACCTCCGGAGGGGAATTCCCTCTCTATATGAGAAAGAACATTTCCAAGATGCTGGGAGTCCCACTGTTTCTTTAATGTTTTGTGATTAATTGTATGAATTCCCTTTCTATCTTTTAAAATGCTGAAATCAGTATTATTACAATAAAAGTCTTTACTGCATCTGAAGTAAATGTATTGCCTTTACTTGGAATCAAAACAGTATACTTTAATTCCCAAGAATTTATTCTCTTACATTAATGCTCATTCTCTCACAAAAGGGTACTATTTTAAAAGAAGAATGTTGGAAAGAGGTGCCACAGTCTCTAGGGTGAAGAATGCAAGGTTGTTGATAGGATGGAGGGAGAACTGGTATACTGGAGGCATGAGCTGTGGTGAATCAGAGTAAGAAAATGGACCAAAAGTAAATGATTTGGAAATCATTTTCCACAAGTGTATGTGAAGTCTTGGCAGAAAGTTTTGAGAATAAATTAATAATGTCTTTGAACAACTGTGTGAAGGTAGAGTTGAGTAAGTTCAAAGGTGCTCAGTATTATTTATTGAATTGTGAATAATATCAGGAGTAATGCAGGGAATAACCAAAGCAGTTATACTTACTTTCAGAAGAGGAATGGATTAAAATGAGAGAATAATTGAGGGGTGGAACCAAACCAGGGTATAATATATGTATATATGGAAATGTCACAACAAATGCTCCTGTGTAATTATCATATACTAATAAAAATGTTAAAAGATAAAAATAAAACATTAAACTAAAAAGACTGGTTTGTTGAGAGTGAAACATGGTACTTAGTATAGCATTGACTTATTCTAGATTCATTTTGATGTCATGAAGAATGGACATCACACTTGGACATAAGCAAGGGTGGTGCTAACCCATCCTCTCCCATCATATTATGGACAAATAGAATAGTTACTTGCAGACATCCAGGATTCCTTTGAGAAACAGGTTATAGAAAGGGGAAAATTGTTTTGAAGTTTGAGTTTAAATGCTCACAATAGAAAACTCTCTGAGAGTCAAGCTTATTTAAAATTATCATTTAAAATATTTGAAAATTAAAATTCAATGTATCTTACTGTTATAGTATAGTTTCCCAAGACCTGGGCAATTCCATTCTATATTGAAATTTTTGGACATTTGACTCCTTGAAATTAACTAATTTTGAAGAAAAATATGTATTGCTTTTATTTTCATATTTTCACTAGTTCTATATGAGTGTTTAAATAACTTTCTCATTTTCTTAGTGTGTTCTTAATTTTTAATTGACTGCAAGAATTCTGGGGTACTACTTTCAAATTTCCATTGTTAGATTAGGTAAATTCATTTCTGTATTTATTCACTTGACATTTTTAAAGCATCTGCTGTTTACCAGCCATTATGAGAAGTGTTATGATATGAATTAGGTTTGTAGTTTCCCCAAGTAACTTTTAAGGTTTTTCAAAGAAGCCACTTAAAAAGATTTTCCCAGTATAATATTCCAATTATAATCAAACTCTCCTTCATTGAAATAATTTGCAAAAATGAAGTATTGGTACATCATTCCATCATATTTTTCAAGTAACTTACTTTCAATTCACAGTGATTTCAATTGTCAGCTTTCTTTATCTTAGAGAACTAGAAATAAAAAAATTACTGTAACACATATAAGAAGTTCACATTACACATCTTTAACGTGGGCACATTGTTTGAACTCTCTACTTTCTTTTAATGACAGAGCCAATTTTGTGTTATATAATTTAATTTCCTAGGTATTTCAGTAGTTTTTATTATACTAAAGTAAGTGTCCCAACTATGTAATATACAATTTCCTTACTTGATCTTTTTACTGCAATATAGTTATTTCTTAAGTCTTGAGAATGAACAAATATTTCATGCTCATTGGCTGTTAACTGCCTTACCATTTTGGCATTTTTCACTCATATGAATTTGTTTTTGTTCTCATCAGAAATGATGCAAGTCTACCAATTGCAATCATTTTATTATTGAACAAATAATGTTAAACTCACAATCCAATTCAAAAATTTATGTTGTGTGAAACATTTACTTATAAGATTCTTTAATGAGGTCTTACCAGATCTTTTGAGAGACAACCAAACACAGTGATTCACATTCTACAAACAGACCTTCAATCTAAATGATTTTGGGTCATATTTGAGGTCACTTTGCTGTTCTCGTTGTTCTTAATCTTCCCAGCATCTCATCCATCGTTATTGCCAGAAAACTTTGGTGTGCGGCCTGCATATAATCAGGGACAGACAACTGCAGCACAGACTACCTTAACTGAATTGAAATGAGAGAGGAGAGTGCAATGCAATATTTAGACTTGTGTGAGACAGAAATATCAAACTGGGACACAAAATGTGTAAATAATCTTCTATTTTTTGTAATATGATATATGTATGATTTGTTTATAGTAGTCTAATATTGTTACATAGAAATCACTGTTTTCCTATACCTGACTGTACTTAACATTTGGTTGGAGTATGAGGAAATAAAACAAGTGCAGCGTGGTTAATATTCTAATAAAATTTTGAAAATTATGTAAGCTAACATCAAAAGTATATAATCCATATTTTCACAAGTATGGATATTTAAATTATTTTTAGCATTAAATTTCATTTGGAAAAAAACTAATTTTTGAGAGTATTAGTTTGAGTGAAAATACAGCTGATTTTTGGTTACTTTGAAACATGCACTTATAATTACAGTGAAATTAGTAAAATCTAAGGCTCAATTGTAACTCATAAATAGAAATCTATAACTATTAAAAATGTAAAATTTTCATTAATAAAGAGATTTTACATGAATATTTAAAGTGTTCCTTCTATTTTACTTCCTATGTTGCCCTACACCTTAACTGTTTAATTTTTCAGATGAAATCTGTGACAGTCGTCAAGGTGTACTGTGACTGAATCAGAAGCATTTAATGTAATTCAGAGAACAATAGATTCTTTCTGATGTAAAATTCTTGGTTGTTATGTTGCTAGTGTGCTGTTTGTGCCTGGAATGCAAAGTAGTTTTAATCCATACATCCTTTTTTCTGTGCTGGGATGCAGTCCAAATCTATGTCTGTGATTAACTTTTGAGGTTGTCAGTTTGAGACCAATGCAGAGGCAGGAGAACTTAGGACAGCAAATGTGTAGTCAATGTATATTTAATAATAGTTTTGAACATCAGAAGTAGAAAACAAATAATTATCTTTATAAACTAATCGTTTGCTTGATATTACATTTATTATTTTATGTAAATCTTAAAAAATTTTATATAATTAATAAAATTATTTTTTAAGAAGATTATCTGTTACATCATATTATACTCATAGTATTTCATTGTCTGAAACTCCCTGCTCTTTAGGTGAAGTCCACAGCATTCAAAAGTACTTTTTACCTTGTTTGCTTTAAATGTTTTGAATGATAGATTAATGTTCTAGCCAAATGTGTTTTGGGACACAAACCCCTTGGCTTGAAAACAAAATTCCTGGGTTCAAATCTAACATTGACTTAACTCCTCTGGGTCTCCATATTTTCACTCTGTTAAGGTACTTTAGTTTTGTTATATTCCTCAAGGTATACAATTATTAAATAGACTAAGAATGAGAAGTTAGAAAATTTAATCATCACCATCAGTTGTATCCCAGGTTGTGTTAGAGACTTTGAACAAACTCTAATAAGAAATCTTTGAGATATATTCATGTTACATAAATTACCCATCAAGAAACTAAATCTCTAGGAAGGTAAATCGCTTGGCCAAGACTATCTCAGTGATGTGTAAAGAATGTGGAATTCAAAACTTATGTCCAGCTTCTTCCATATCCTTGACTATATAACCATTTTCGTCACTTTCCCATTGGTGGAAGGGAGGGAGTTGTATTGAATCTTTGAGAAAAGATGCATGAAAATGTAGTGATGTCACTTGAACACTTTTTATGCCAGACACCGTGCTAAGCACGAGGCATTTGTTTTGTCACTTGAGCTTATCATGTCTTATAAATTAAATTTTAGTATTGCCACATTTACAGATGATAAAACAATGCTCAGATATTTGAAGTGATTTTTCAAGACAAAGTAGACTGTCTTTAAAGGGTATGTCTTTGACCACTATTGTATTACCTTTCTATGCTGCTGTAACAAGTTATCACAAATTAAGTAGCGTAAATAATACAAATGTATTATCTCACATTCAGGAGGTCAGAAGTCTCAGTGGTTTAAAATCAGATGTCTCTCTTAAGATTCTAGCTGAGAATCAATGTTCTTACATGTTTTAGCTTCTAAAGGCCACTTGCAGTTCTTTGGTTCATGGCGTCATCAACTCCAAATCCAGCAGTGAAGAATCTTCAAATGCATCCTCCCCTCTGCCTGTTATGCTCAGTTTTTGTTTCTTCTGTCATCATATCTCCATATGAATCCTGTCACCTTGTTTGTTTATAAAGTCATTTGTAATTATATTGATCCCATCCAGATGACTCAAGATAATTTCCCCAACTGAAGATTTATTTACTTACCTCTGCAGAGACTTGTTCACCCTCTAATGCAACATAGACAGGGTCTTAGGATTTGGAAGTGGACATCTTGGGGGGAGACATTCTTTGCCTACCACAAGTATACTCTACTAACCAACTTTTGACAAAGCACTTCCATGTAGGATGAGATGTTAATACATTGAAGAACGTAACTTTTCTCTGTGGACAACTCTAAAGGAATGATTTAGCACAAATTACTTAGTCAGATATAAAGATTATATCACTTAAACTCATGAATAGCATTGCTTACAGATTAGATAATGCAGGAATAAAAGATACAGTAGACTTTAAATCTTCATAAATTGGATGGTGAGGAATTTATCACAATACTTTTAACTAATAAGTATTAGCCTATTTATAAATTTTACAACCTAATGACGATAAAAATGACTAAGGTGAATAAAAGAAGTTTTTCTTTTTCAGCAGAATGAGAAAACATCTACTATAAGAAACACTTTAACTGCATAGCACTTAATCCTTTATGAAAAAAGTCAAATCTTTGATGCCCTTTCATTTAATAATAATCTTGGAGGCTTTTAACATTACCTTTAAGTAATTACATTTGTTGGGACATGATAGTAAGCATGTATTTGTAACATTTTTATTCATTTTTCTGCCATTTAAATTTTTGAATTTGCTATTATATATTGAATTATATTATTACCTCTTATAATAATTGTAGTACCAGTCATTATATTAGCCTACTCATCCATGGTCATTGAGAAAGTTTTATTAAATCCCTGCTAGTCATAGAGCTACCTGATCACTGGATTCCATCTTCATAGTGCCCCTGTGTCTAGCCACAACCCAGATCTAAAACAGAATAATAAGCCATTGGCCTTTGGATTTTACTGCCTGTGCAGGTTAATTTGTATCAGGTAGTTATTGTCAATAAATAGTCCTTTGCTTGTGAGACAAACATCATCTCAATTTTGGAAGAGGAAATTTATATCTTGCAAAGCCTTAAAGGAGGTCTTCAATATACAAGAAGGTAATGATGCCATTCATTTGGCCAGCAAATTAGAGCCATAGTTAATGTTCTTGTATAATTATTCTAGGTTATCTGAACATTTGTTACCTTAAACTTTATGAAATTAATTCTCTCTCTCTCTCAAACACAAAAATACATAATTTCCTTTTCTTATCTTTATTTATATATCTCATACCCCTTCTGTGGTTGAGATGGATTTTGTTTGTTTGTTTTGATTTCCATACAGATATCTTAACATAGAATTTGCTTCATAGAACACTATGGCAAATGTGGTTTCATAGACCTTAAAGTTGATTTCATGTTTTTTAACCTAATCAAAGATTATCAATTACTATCTCTGATATTTCATTGCTACACTGAATGTACTAATTTAAGAACATTATGTAGATGTTCCTGATACTTTCAATCAGTTTACATTATGTAGATGTTCCTGATACTTTCAATCAGTTTATTTTTTAAAAAAATTGTTTTGTTCTGAAGAACATGGATAATCTCTCCTTAGGTAGTGATCTCCACCTGGTGGCAGCATGCTATAAGCCAATAATTATGGCAATGGAAGTAAAGCTACACCAGCTGAAATATTTGTATTTATTGGATAGTAAGTAAATTAAATTATTAAATGTGTTTCCTTAAACTTAATATGTAAAATGACTATTTAGAAAATGTAATGTTAGTCATGAGATTTTCTTGTGACATAGGCTATTAAGTCTTTAAACCTTCTTGCAGAAACCACTGGCATTGTCCTGTAAATTACAGCAAATGTTACTGTAATTGCCAGAAGTACCATCAGCAAAGTAACACTGATGTCTACATTGCTTCAATTTGAGAAGAAAAATATGTGTTGACTACATAAAATCAAAATAAATCTCTCAGTATTTCATATCTACATTCTTTAATTTGTGTTAGTTCTAAAATATGAGTTAGCCTCCCTGCATTATTTTGTAAAAAAGGCATATAATTATACTATATTACAAAAGTGTAAGAAAATGTTCAGGTACCAAATTACTCAAACAATAGAATAGTCACAGACATAATTGTTACCTCATTTCATAAGATAAGTTGATGATTACTTGTTAGCTAGAAGTAAGCTCATCAGTAGTTATGTATGACTGGAATCTCTTTTTCTCATAATATATACTTAGAAATTTATTCACACAGTTTGTCAAGATGATGTTCTACTTTTTTCTTGTATAATTCCCAGCTTCACATGGTTTATTGTTTTTTATGTAAAATTCATAATGTGCACTACATTCTTTCCAGGCCTATGAGATAGTAAGTTGGTAAGTGACAAAATCAGGAAATGTATCTTTCTTACTTATCAAATCATATGTGCTATAGAATATACTTTATGCCAGTGGTAGCCCATATTTCCCTATTATATTATATGTTATTATTCTGTTAAAATGAATAGGTATGGTAAGGTTTCTCAAAAAGAAAAATTATTTCATAGATGATATTTAAACTCTTCAAAATGGAAAACCAAGGTTGAATGATTTAGAATTGATTATTCACTTACAGTTGTTTCTGCCTGATATCATTCTTAATTATAAGAAATGCCAGATATACATTATATCTCTAGTTTCTATATTAGAGTACATGTTTGATAATAGATTACAGATAGACATTGGTTTACTAATTTGTAGCCTAAGACTAAGTACTAAGATTTCATAAACCAAAGCATAACAGCAAACTATGGAGATATTACTCAAATTCAGATTTTTCTATTAAATATTCAAGCCTAAATCTGGTATAAATAGAGAAGAAGAGTGTAGATTTTACAGGACGGAGAAACAGAAACTTGTGTGCTAGATAGAAGATTCATTTTGAAGGTATATTGCTAGAAACTGTATTATTTTATATTGGAACAACTCATTAAATTATTCTGTTTCCTCATGAGATTATGAAAAAGGGAAGTAAAAAATATGATATGGTCGCAGTTTTCTAGCCTTAATTTATATAATTTCCTTTGAGTTGCTTCTGTTCACAGTTGTCTTGAGAAGTTTTTGCTTCTCCTGCTGAAATACCAATGACATGACCCAAAACCACATTGCTTTTAATAGATGGAAAGATTGATTTTACTGGGATACAGGAGTAAGAAGCAGTCTGATAAGCATGCTAAAAATTATTTCCAGCTAAAAGTTCCACCCCAAGATAGATACCAATCTACACAAATAATGATCCAGTGAACTTTTCTGAATAAAAGAAAATCCATAGATTGTATATTTTAAGTGTTTTTTCTAAGATAGAATTTAAACCATAAATTGATTGTTTCTAAGAAAATGTAAATCCTGGTTTTCTACTGTAATGTGGAATGTGATTTATGTAATCCCGTTTTAACTGAAGACTGTATACAAAGAGTATCATTCTCAGTGGGTTTCCATTAGCCTGCTTCAGAAGAAGATGCATCTGACATGACATTACCTCTTTCTTCTACAAAAAGGCATTATTTCAACACATGCCATCTTAGAACCTCATGTAGACCAATACACACACAAACATGCTTCCGAGTCCAAGTGGGATTGGTTTCAGACAAGTCTCCTTTCTAACAACCATCTCCTTTCCCAAGAATATTTCTTGGTAAAAGAAACTAAGACATATAAATACAAAGTTTGTTTATTTTGTTGAGAATCTCCATAAAGAATGAACTCTGACCCAATTTTCAGTTTATGATGCTTCAGTTACTTAAGAAGTAGATGTAGCAGGTATACTTTTACAAATGTTTTCTTTGACAGTAGTGCATTAGTAAGAGATGTCTTTTTCAGAGGGATCCCCAAATCTTGCTAGAAAATAATGTATTTTCAGGAAAAAAAGCAGGGGCATATTCAAATATGTGCATATTTTAAATTTATATATGAATATTTAGGTCTATTTTTGACATGTGAAAACATTACAGATTAAAATGAGAACTTTCTCTATGCACACCCATAATTTATTGTCATACACACGTGCAAATCACTGAAGTTGCCAGAGGGTCATTTTTGTGACTCCCCCTCAAGTGCAGCACTAAATGTTAGGATTGCTTGTCGATGCCTGATACCCAGTTAACATCATAAATCGCCACTTGTCAGATCAGGGAAGCATATTAACTAGAGTTATTATATTTCAAACAGTTATGAGTGTTTTTTATTCTGACAGCTTCGCAGAGTGGGGACTGTGTGATGAGTGGATACAGATATTTCATGTCAGCAAGGAGGATATACATTGCCAGTTATTACTGTTAAGGGCAACCTTTGCTAGCATACCATAATTCTCTCTAGATTCCTCCATTTTAATTCCTGTCATGCTGCAAAGTTACTTACTCCTCTTACCCAGCTAACAGCTGCGAGCCATGGATATTTTAATAGAGCTATAGAATTTTAGAAAAACAGAAGAGAAACTTTAGAGGGTATCTTATCTGAATCTTCATTTTCCTGATGAAGATACTGACACCCTTTCATTATTGATGGGTCACAAAGTTTTGACCCAGACAAGATGTTTAATTCATTTGCTCACAGAGTAAGCCTGACTTATACATAGATTATTACAGGTGATTTTGATTAAGTGTGGTAAAAACAATAATAAATAAAAACACTCAATAGCAATTTCAAAAGTAAACATTTTAAATTCCCAGTTGTCCTTTCCTCAGCTCAGCTGATAAGGAGAAATGTCCATTCAGTTCACATAATTGTCAGTTGTGTTTAAATTGTTGTCTGACCTGCTGAGGGTTTCTTGCTCTTAATTTTGTGAAAATCTGTCCCTAAAACTGCCAATCACACTGACCCCAAGGCAAGGTAAAAGTGGATGTGCTTAATTTAAATGATAAAGGTTTGTTGAAAGGCTGTGGCATGTCTTTAGCAGAGGTTTGATATGGACTTCATTATAGGAAAAATGAATCTGACATCTATAGTGAGTATATGCATTCCACTCCGAGTTCGGGATACACTGAACTCTGTGCCTCCTGAACAGGTTTTCTGCAGTGGTGATCTCCTTAGAACCACATACTCTCAGATACTACCAGATTCAATTCTACCTTTCTGTTCTCTCTCTCTCTCTCTCTCTCTCTCTCTCTCTCTCTCTCTCTCTCCCTCTCCTTCCCTCCCTTTTCTGTCTTTCAGAATTAATGGTTACTTGTATATGTGTATATATGTGTGTATAGACACATATGTATGTTCAGATTTTGTATATTTTTGCATATTGGAATATGTGTAAATGCATAAAGACTTATCTTGTGATTGAGACTAATGACAAAACACAAAATTAATTTATATATAAATATAATAAAAAATGTTAATGTGACACACACTTAATCATTCCCTATATCCCAGGATTATGGGTTCAAGGACTTCCTGAGGATACTAAAATGCCTGAGGATACTCAAAGCCCTTCCTCCTCTCACTGGTCCCCACCTCCAACAGTGTCCCTTGTACATTCAAGTCATTTTTGTTGTTTTTTAGGTGTACTTTCCATGTATGAGAGAAAATGTGACATTTATCTTTTTAAAAACTTTTTAATTATTCATTTATTCACATGTGCATACATTGTTTGGGTCATTTCTCCCCCCTACCCCCCATCCCTCACCTTTTCCCACCTTTCACCCCTTGCTTCCAGGCAGAAACTTTTCTGCCCTTATCTCTAATTTTGTTAAATCTCTAATTATGTTAAAGCATAATAAGGAAGACAAAGTGTTTTTGCTAGTTAAGTTAAGGATAGGTATACAGAAAGATTCCTAGTATTGCTTTCATGTATAAATGTGTTACAATCAAAGTTGATTCATCTCTAACTGATCTTTTCAATGGTTCCTGATCCTCTTCTTCTATTAACCTCTGTCAATTAAGGTTTCTGAATTAGTTCCTCTGTAGTCGGGACATCAAAAGCTTTCATGTTTTGGGTTTTCTACCTATTACCATATCTCCATATGTGCTCTCCCTTATCATGAGATCCAAGGCCAACCACACTGCTGCATTTGCCCTAGATCTAAAGTCTGCATGTAAGGTGGAATCTTAGTGTGGTTTTGGTTTGCATTTCCTTTATGGCTAGAGATGGTAAGCAGTTTTTCATGTGATTTTTGGCCATTTGAATTTCTTCTTTTGAGAAAATTCTGTCTAGTTCAGTTGCCCATTTCTTAATTGGTTCATTGATTTTGGGAGAGTTTAGTTTCTTAAGTTCCCTGTATATTCTGGTTATCAGTCCTTTGATGTATAGCTGGCAAATATTTTCTCCCACTCTGTGGGTGGTCTCTTCAGTTTAGAGACCATTTGTTTTGTTGTACAGAAACTTTTTAATTTTATGAAGTTCCAAATGTCCATCCTTTCTCTTAATTGCTGAGATGTTGGGGTTCTATTTAGGGAGTCTTTGCCTATACTTATTAGTTCCAGAGCATTTCCTGTTCCTTCCTATACTAACTTCTGTGTTTGGGGTCTGATATTAAGGTCCTTGATCCATTTTGAGTTGACTCTAGTACAGGGTGATAGACATGGATCTAGTTTCAGTTTTTTGCAGATGGGTAACCACTTTTCCCAGCAACATTTGTTGAAGAGGCTGTCTTTTCTCCATCGTATATTTTTGGCTACTTTGTGGATTCATATCTGAATCCTCTGTTCCACTGGTCTAGACGTCTTTTTTTTTTGTGTAAGTACCATGCTGTTTTTATTGCTATTTTTTTGTAATATAATTTGAAGTTGGGTATTGTGATACCTCCAGTATTGCTCTTTTTGCTGAGTATTGTCTTGGCTATTCATGGTCTCTTGTGTTTTCAAATGAACTTTAGGATAGATTTCTCAATCTCTGTGATGAAAGTCATTGAGATTTTAATGGGAATTGCATTAAACATGTAGATTGTTTTTGGTAGTATAGCTATTTTTACTATGTTGATTCTACCAATACATGAGCACGGGAGAGCTTTCCATCTTCTATGTCTTCCTCGACCTCTTTCTTCAAAAGTTTGTAATTCTTCTTGTAGAGGTCATTGACTTTGCTAAGTTTACTCCTAGGTATTTGATTGTTTTTGAGGCTATTGTAAGTGGAAATCTTTCCATATATTCCTTCTCAGTTTGTTCATTGTTGGTGTATTGAAAAGCTAATGATTTTTGTAAGTTGATTTTGTATCCTGCCACCTTGCTATAGCTGTTTATGGTATCCAGGAGTTTTTTGGGTAGAGTTTATTTTGTCTTTAAGGTATAGGATCATGTCATCTATAAATAGGGATATTTTGACAGTTTCTTTACCTATTTGTATTCCTTTTATTTCTTCTTCTTGCCTAATTGCTCTGGCTAAAAATTCCAGTACTATGTTGAATAGGAGTGGGGATAGTGGGCACCCTTGTCTCATTCCTGATTTTAGGGGGAATGGCTTCAGTTTTTCACCATTAAGTATGACGTTGGCTGTTGGTTTGTCTATATAACCTATACAATGTTGAGGTACATTCCTTCTATTCCTAGTTTTCTTAGAGCTTTTATCATGAAGTGGTTTTGGATCTTGCTGAAGGCTTATTCTGCATCTATTGAGATGATCAAGTGGTTTTTGTTTTTGCTTCTATTAATGTATTACATTTATAGATTTGCATATTTTGAACCACCCCTGCATCTCTGGGATGAAGCCTACTTGGTCATGGTAGATGATTTTTCTGATGTGGTATTGGATTCAGTTTGCCATTATTTTATTGAGGGTTTTTGCACTGATGTTCATTAAGTAAATTGGCCTATAGTTCTCCTTTTGTTGGTGTCTGTCTGGTTTTGGGATGAGAGTAATGTTGGCTTCATAAAATGAGTTAGGTAGTGTTCCTTCACTTTCTATTGTGTGGAACAGTTTAAGGAGGGTTGGTCTCAGTTCTTCTGTAAAGATCTGATAGAATTCAGCAGAGAATCCATCAGGGCCTGGACTTTTCTTTTTTGGGAGACTATTGCTGCTTCAGTCATTTTGTGTTATAGATCTATCCAGGTGATTAATATCCTCTTGGATCAGTTTTAGATGGTTGTAAGTATCTAGAAATCTATCCATTTATTCAAGATTTTCAAGTTTATTAAAATTTAGTTTCTCAAACTATTCTCTGATGATTTCCTGGATTTCTGTGGTGTTTGTTGTTATCTCCGCTTTTGCATTTGTGATTTTACTGACTTGGGATTTTTATCTCCTCATTTTAGTCTGGTTTTTCAGGGGTCTGTCAATCTTATTTTTTCAAAGAACCAGCTTTTCATTTCATTGATTCTTTGTATAGTTTTTTTGTTTCTATTTCATTGGTTTCAGCCTTTATTTTTATTATTTCTCTCTTTCTGCTTGTTTTGGGATTTGTTTGTTCTTGTTTTTCTAGAACTTTGATCTGTAGTATTATATCATTGATTTGAGAACTTTCTGTCTGTTTAATGTATGTACTCATGGCTATAAGCTTTCCTCTTTGAACTGACTTTTTTGTGTCCCATAGATTCCGTTAGGTCATGTTTTCCCTTCCATTAACTTCCAGGAACCTTTTAATTTCCTCATTTATTTCATCAGTGACCCATTGATCATGAGCAATGTATTGTTCAGCTTCCAATTGTTTGCATGTTTTTTACTGATGTTTTTGTTGTTGATTTTTCATTTTAATGCATTGTGGTCAGATAGAATGTATGGGATCATTTCTATTGTCTTATATTTGCTGAGGCTTGCTTTGTGCCCTAAGATGTGATCAATTTTGGAGAAGGTTCCATTAGCCGCTGAGAAGAATGTATTTTGTGCAGAAGTTGGATGAAATATTCTATAGACATCAGCTAGGCCCGTTTGATCTATGGTGTGATTTAGCTCTTGGATTTCTGTATTGATTTTTTGTTTGAATTACTTATCTATTGGTTATAGGAGGGTATTAAGGTCTCTCTCTACTACTGTGTTGGAGTTTATATATGTTTTTAGATCCTTCAGAGTATTTTTGATGAAATTGGGTGCATTGACATTGGGTGCATATAGGAAATAACTGTTATTTCCTTTTGGTGTATTTCCCCTTTTATTAGTATGTAGTGTCCTTCTTTATGTCATTTGATCAATGTAACTTTGAAGCACTTTTTCCAAGATAAGTATTGCTAACCCTGCCTATTTTGGGGTCTCATTTGCTTGGTAAATTTTCTTCCAGCCTTTCACTCTCAGCCAGTGTTTATTTCTTTCTATGAGGTGGGTCTCCTGTAGGCAGCAGATTGTTGGATCTTCCTTTTTAATCCAGTTTGCCAGTCAGTGTCTTTTGATGGGGGAATTTAGCCCATTTACATTCAGTGTTAGTATTGATAAGTAAATGGTGATCCCTGTCATGTAGTTGTCTTTGTTGATTAAGAGTTTGATTATGTGTAGCTGAATCAGTGTTACTCTTTACTTTCTTGGCTTCTCCTGTGGTTTGGTATTGCCTCCCTTTTCTTGGTTTTGTTTGCTTTCATTTTCTGTGTGTAGAATTCCGTGGAGAATCTTTTGTACTGGTGGTTGATGGTCATATATTGTTTTAGTTTCTGCTTATCATGAAAGACTTTTATTGCTCCCTGTATTTTGAATGATAGTTTTGCTTGGTTGAGTATCCTAGGATTGAAGTTATTTTCATTAAATTCCTGGAAGACCTCACTCCATGCTCTTCTTGCTTTTAAGGTTTCTGTTGATAGATTTGCTGTGATTTTGATGGGTTTACCTTTGTATGTTATTTGTTTTTTCTCTCTTACAGCCTTCAATATTCTCTAGTCTCTGTGTTTGTTGTTTTAATGATAATTTGTTGTGGGGTAGTTCTATTTTGGTCAAGTCTGTTTGGTGTGCTGGAGGCTTCCTGTACCTGAATGGGCATAGTTTTCTTTAGATTTGGGAAATAACCTGTCATTATTTTGTTGACTATATTATGCATTCCTTTTACTTGTACCTCTTGTCCTCTTTCAATACCCATGATTGTCAAGTTTGGTCTTTTGATGAGGGTCAGTGAGTTCTTGCATATTCTTTTCACATTCTTTAGTTGTTTGATGAATATTTCTTCAATTTTTCCTTTAATTGCCATTTCATCTTCAAGTTCCGAGATTCTGTCTTCTGTTTGTTGTATTCTGCTGGAATGGCCTTCCTTTTTGTTTTGTATTTCTATTTCATTATTTTTTCTGAGGTTTCGCATATCATGGGCCACTTCCTCTTTAATATCATCAATTTTCACCCTTAATTCATTTACCTTTCTGTTTCTGATGTTGTCTGTTTCAGTTTGGTGTTTATTTAGGGCTCATATGATTTCATTTATTTCTTTTTGTTTTTTCTCATATTCTTTATTTTTGTTTTCTTGGACTTTCTTTAGTTCCTCTTATACATTTTGGTTGACCATGTCTAGTAACATCTCTGTGAAATTCTCATTAATTACTTGCATGATTTCTTCTTTCAGAGTGTTTTTGTAGGCTTCATTGGGTTCCTTGGTATATTTTATATTTGTTTTTTTGGAATCTGGATCTGGGTATCTGTTTTCTTGATTTCCCTTTGAATCCTGTACTAATTTATTTTGGGGGAAGGAATGATTTCCATCCCTTTTTCATCTTTCCATATTTCCACTAGGTACCATTTCTTTCCTTGGACTATGTGTAATTTAGTATTAGCTGAGTTATAATAGTAATACTAACAAAACCAAGAAATAAGGAGAAAAAAGAAAAAGAAAAAGAAAGAATACAAAGAAAGAAAAAAAGAAAAAAATGGGAGAGATGGTGGACATTCAAACAGCAAACCAGATGCCAAACGCTTAAAGAAAGGCAAAAAGAAGAAAAAAAAGAAAATAAATCGCTGGTTCAGAAACAGTAGAATTACCAGAGTATTAGTTGTTCTGGTATTAGCATCCAGTCCTGACTGTCTGTGTCTCTTATGCAGGTTTGGAGCCCTCCTGTGGCAGGCCTGCTGTGCAGGGGCCTGGTGGAGTGGCTCTCCAGCACCCCTGCAGAGAGGGGGCCCAGTGGAGCAGAGATGTGGCAGACCTAAGTTGCAGGGGCCAGATGCATCTGTGGCCCAGTGGGCCTGCAGAGCAGGGACATGGCAGGCATATGAGGCCTGGCAGAGCAGAGAGCTGATGGAGGCCAGGTGGGGTGGAGATCCAGTGGGCTCCCAGCAGAGCAGAGATCTGGTGGGCTCACATGGAGTTGGAGCCCAAGGGACCCAAGGGGCAGGGAGCCTGGCAGAGCAGAGCAGCAGCTCCATAAGCCTATGTTGTGGGGACTTGGTGTACCAGCTGTTCTTTTAGTGGACTGTGGCATGGAGAAGACTTCCATGAGCTAAGGGTTCAGAATGCCAAACTTTCAGATCTGCCTGGTGCTTTACCTCAGCCAAGTGTGTCTCCAGTGTCTCAGCAAGTTCCCTAATTCATGGAGCTCATGCAGCTGGTGGCTGTGTCCCAGTCTCCATCTTGGATCCTCTTTTTTCTGAAAGTTGTACACATCATTGTACACAGCTTTGCCCAAAATCTAGCCACAAGGTACATCTCACTGAAAGAGGGTCTGGATAATCAATATTTGTCTTTTTGAGTTTGGCTTATTTCACTTAACATTATCTCGAGTTTCAATCATTTTCCTATAAATGTCATACTTTTACTATTCTTAATGGTTGAATAATTTCTCTCTCTGTCTCTTTCACTCTCTCCCTTTTTCATTTTGCATATTTATCAACTCACACTTGGTAGACACACTTAAAGTGATTCCATAATTGGGCCATTGTGAATAGTCTTGATACAAACATGGTAGTGCAGTTACCTAGACTGAATGTTGACACACATCTCTCTTTGAAGTAGCTAAATAGCAGTATCATGTTACTGTGAATATGTGAACATTTGAGTTTATCACAAAGCAGATGAAGTGACCCATAGATTTGTGCACTTGACCTTGCTCCTGAGAAAGACTTCAGAATATATAGGTTGATTACCTTCACTGAGTAGCCACATTGCTTGAGGCCAGAATTGTTTCAGATATCAGACTTCTTTAGATTTTAGAATACTTACAAGTACACAATTAGATAGCTCAAGAATGGACCCAATCACCTAACATAAAATTCATTTGTTTCATATATTGTATATGCATCTAGGTTGAGGATAATTTTATAGAATATCATTTGTGGGAATGTGTTTTGACTGAGACCCATCACAGGAGTAGGTGTAAAACATTCCACTTGGTTTTATCATTGAGATACAAATTCTCAGATTCTACAATATTTTGAATTTGATATTTTCAAGGTTAGGGATACTCAATCCACATGCTATAGTGTGTGTGTGTGTGTGTGTGTGTGTGTGTGTGTGTGTGTGTGCGTGTGTGTGTGAGAGAGAGAGAGAGAGAGAGAGAGAGGAACACTTGGAATGGATGTTCATGGATATTTAAAATATCCATGAGTTTCTCAATCAATAGCACATATACAATGGCAGGAATTATACTACCCTAATAGAATTAAGAATATAAAATTTGAAAGGTCTTCAGAGATTTTTCAACTATACCAGTATACTCTTTTGGAATAAATAGACATTTCTTGCTATCTGGGATGGTCTGCTTATATTTCAGAAAATTACCTTAATAGGGAAGTTATATCCATTTTTTTAATATTCAATGGTAAATATTTATATGCAATTATGTGTGGTTTCTTCTCTTCTATCTTCAGTTCTTAAATTTTGTCAGCTACAGTGAGGAATGTGGCAAGCTAAAACAGGTGTAAATTATTGTCTCCAGACCCTTCCTTTTCCTTAGCATCTGTTTATACAGGTTGATGTTAGAGACATAAAATGGACTAGAGGTTCTGAAATAGTAACAAATTGGATTGGCTAGGTAAATGGAATGCAAACTTTATGTGAATTCTGTTTCTGAAATAGCTGTTGTTGATCAGAGATTTAAATAACAAGGTAACTTATTTTTCTCAGATACTATACCATATCTGTTGGAAACCTTATAAAGATTGCAAGGAAAACAAAAGAATATATCTGAAATTCAAATATCTATGGCATTATTCAATTTCATTTTAACATGTACTATCAATGTGATTTAACTGGATATTTACATTTATGAGGAAAATGAAATGGGAGCTATTTTTTTTAAAATTCTTATTTTTATTTAAAATGTACAAGTATAAATTACCTGAGTAAACATTTTCCTAGTAAACTGTCATAGGATGATAATTGCTTTCCCAGCCCCAAGTCCTCTGCAATGGTCTTTCTTGGGAAGTTCTTGCCATGGTCATAAACACAGTATTGGATTAATAGAAGAGATAAAGATCAGTGGCTAAGAATTGTGGCTGTGCGGTCATTGTAGCTAATGTAGAATCTAACAACATGGTAGAATCTAGGATAAGTAAAATAGGAGTGATTGTAACAATATCTACCTCAAGGTCTTTATGAAAATTAAATGAGTTAATATATATAAAATGAATAGCAGCACACTTTCTAGCACCTAGTAAGTAGCTTTTATTTTAGAGTCAAAATATATCTTTAGAGAAATATACAATGTTAGTAATTCCCATTTTTCTTAGATGGTGATGTCAGTGGTAAGCCATATTTCTTTCTTTTTTATCTATCTGCAGAAGTGTTTCCATCCCTCAAGATTATCTTCTTTGACCTCATTGGTGTACCACATCTAAATAATGTTTAGGACTGCAGGAGACACATTGTTTGGGTTCAAGTTTTGGTACCACCAGTCCTGGGTGTTTAACTGATCAAGTTGCCTATCTTTTATAAGACTCCATTTTCTTGCTATAAAATAAGTGTGATCATAATGCTACTTGAGTTATAGTTTGAAAAAATAGATTCAATGTACTGACATATGTGAAGCTCTTAGAAAAACTCAAATCTCAGTATATGCATCCTTTTTCTTCTATGTAGTAATAAATCATGATACTGTTCGTGTTTTCAATAGGATACTGTGAATCCTGTGACAGTAAGAAAAACATTGTTAGTTACCTTTCTATATGTAAAGTCTATCTTACTTTAAAGTAAATGGCAAGAGATTAATATTTTGGTTGTTGTGCTAAATTATAACCAAATTCATGTAATTTATCTGGTATTCACAATCTTTAAATGAATGACTCAAGATGACCAGAACCAATTTCATTCACATGTATGAAAACAGAAATGAAACCCATCAAAAATTGTTCAAAAGAAGGGGAAGGGAGAATAAGAAACAGTAGTAGAGGGGATGAATTTTACCAAAGTACATTATATATATGTATGGAAATACCACAATGAAACCCATTTGTACAGTTACTATATATTAATTAAAAAGAATGGAAAAAAGCAAAGTTGACTGACCATAAATATGTCATTGAATTATCTCATTACAAATGCAAATTATTAAATCACAAATTTCTTCTTACAGTCATATATACATGTGCTTGCGTGTATATTTACCTATATATTTATATGTGTATTTGCACAAGTACTTATGCGTATACCTATATGTATGCATATATTTCTCACAACAGCTTTAAAATAACCCCCTGTATGTACCTATTAGGCACTTATTGTCACACTCCAATTTTACACACAGATTTTTCTTTCTGATCATTTGTGTTTCACCTGTTGTACAGAATTTTTTCCAGCACCAAAATGTCCTCATATTGCATTTTTCAGTTACATGTCTGCATTCATACTACTTCTCAAGAAACTGTAGTCATATTTTTTTCGTTTAGATAAAAGAGCATTACAAATGTAAAGAGGCAAAGTTTATATTTCTCCCATTTACAAAGAAAGGAGGCTGAGGGAAGGAAAGCAACCAAATAAAAAAATAATAATAATAGCGAACCATCTGAGATATTCTAATTGTTTTGTCAGAAAAAAAATTCCATTACTTGGTATGTTTTCTAGCTCTGTTCTTTTTCTGAAATTATGTATCTTCTTTACTGTATTAAATTAATCTCTGTGAAAGCATAGTATTTGCTGCTAAGATATATTAACTTCCTCAATACCATTTGAATGGAATCTGCCTGTGTATTTATCAATGCTGCTTAAATGGCTAATATGCTTCCTCAAAAAGGGGTTTGTGAGATCACTTGGTTTGTTCAAGTTACAGAAGCTATGAAATTATTAATGAAATAGCATGAGTGGATTTGTTTTAAATTAAAAGATTAAACTTGAAAATACATTAAGAAAATTTCTTTTTTTTTTTTACTGGGGTAAAAAATTCCTCAATAATTTCTTTGACATATGAAGTGAATGTGGCTAACTACATATTTTTAAAGTAGTAATTATTTGAAAAATAGAAAATATGCTTATAAACAAAGCAAGTTTTGCTAATAGTTTGTCATTTACATTTTAAGTATTCACTAACTAGGAGATGGCTAGTGAACAGATGTTTAATGAACAACAGAAATTATAGGCAGTGAGTTTTTGTTGATTTATTTCATACTGAATGAAGGTAGAGATGTGTTCATAAAACAGAAATCAAATAGGAACTAAAAGTATACAATTTCATGGGACTTACTGTAAAGATTTTCTAATAATAGAACTGCTCATGGACTGGTAGAATCAGCATAGTAAAAATGGCTATACTACCAAAAGCAATGTACATGTTTATTGCAATTCCCATCAAAATCCCAATGATGTTCATCACAGAGATTGAAAAATCTACCCTAAAGTTCATTTGGAAACACAAGAAACATAAACAACCAAGGCAATACTCAGCAAAAAGAGCAATACTGGAGGTATCACAATACCCGACTTCAAACTATATTACAAAGCAATAGCAATAAAAAGAGCATGACACTAGTACAAAAACAGACATGATAACTAGTGGAACATAATAGAGGACCAGGATATGAATCCACACAACTTTGCCTATCTTACTTTTGACAAAGGTACCAAAAACATATGATGGAGAAAGGACAGCCTCTTCAACAAATGCTGCTGGGAAAAGTAGTAATCTGTCTGCAAAAAAGTGAAACTAGATCCATGTTTATCACCCTGTACTAGTATCAACTCATAATGTATCAAGGACCTTAAGATCAGACCTGAAACTCTGAAGTTAGTACAGGAAAGAGCAAGGAATACTCTGGAAGTAATAGGTATAGGCAAGGACTGCCTCAATAGAACCCCAACAGCTCAGCAATTAAGAGAAAGGATGGACAAATGGGACTTCATAAAATTAAAAATCTTCTGCACAACAAAAGAAGTGGTCTCTAAGCTGAAGAGAACACCCCCAGAATGGGATAAAATATTTGCCAGCTATACATCAGGCAGAAGACTGATGACCAGAATATACACGGAACTTAAAAATGTAAACCCTCCCCAAAGCAACGAACAAATGAAGAAATGGGCAGCAAGTAAACTAAGTAGAAATTTCTCAAAGGAAGAAATTCAAATGGCCAAAAAGCACATGAAAAAATGCTCACCATCTCTAGCAATAAAGGAAATGCAAATCAAAACTACACTAAGATTCCACCTCACCCCTGTTAGAACGGCTATCATCAAAAACACCACCACCAACAGGTATTTGCGAGGATATGGGGAAAAAGGAATCCTTGCACACTGCTGGTGGGAATGCAAGCTAGTGCAACCACTCTGGAAAAAAAATACAGAGGCTTCTTAAAAATCTAAACATAGATTTGCCATATGATCCACCAATCCCACTCCTAGGGATATACCCTAAGGAATGTGACACAGGTTACTCCAGAGGCATATGCACATCCATGTTTATTGCAGCGTTATTCACAATAGCCAAGTTATGGAAACAGCCAAGATCCTCACGATGAATGGATTAATAAAATGTGGTACTTATACACAATGGAGTTTTACTCAGCTATGAAAAAGAATGAAATCTTATCTTTCTCAAGTAAATGGATGAAACTGGAGAACATTATTCTCAGAGAGGTTAGCCAGGCTTAGAAGACCAAATATCATATGTTCTCCCTCATATGCGGAGTTTAGATCTAGGGCAAATACAGAAATTTTTGGGACCTGAGTCACATGCTAAGGGGGAGCACATACGGGAAGTATGGGGATTGGTAGGAAACCCAAAAGATGAAAGTGCTGATGTCTCCACTACAGAGGAGCTAATACAGAAACCTTAAAATGACAGAGGTCAATATGGGAAGGTGATCAGGAACCAGTGAAAAGGTCAGGTACAAATGAATCAATTTGGGTTGTAACACACTTGTGCATGGGAGCAATGCTAGGAATCTCTCTGTATAGCTATCCTTATCTAAATTAGCAAAAATGCTTTGTCTTTTTTATTATTGCTTATGTCTTCTCTTCAACAAAATTGAAGAAAAGTTCAGAACAGGTTCTGCCTGGAAGCGAGGGGGAGTGGAGGTGAGAGGGAGGGGTGGGGGGTGGGGGGTGAGAATTGGCCCGAACAATGTATGCACATATGAATAGAGGAATAAAAAAATGAACTGAATGTAGTACAGAAATGTTCTGTAAACTATAATATGTATAATTTTAGAGAAAAATCAAAATAATATACACTGGCAATATTTAAAGTTTCTGAAATGAATTGTAATCAGTATGTTATGTGGTGGGTTTTTAAAAAATCTTAATAATGGCTATCCATTCATTTTCAGTAGTGGTAAATTCCATGGATTTTTGTTTTGTATGTATTCTGAATGTGTATATATATTCTTCCACCCTGGATTAATTTATAATGACCTTAATTTTCTTATACACTATGAGTCTCTCATAAGCTAATCACAGGGAACTGAGAAAAATAAAGCATTAGAAAAGTTTATGTATTTTCTATTTACTATTAACTTTTACTCTTAAATATTTAATAATGAAATATTTGGAAAAGATATTAAATTACTTTGCATTATAGGAAATGGGAAAAATCCCAACTTTCCTTTTCCATTTGAATTTACTATTTCTTCACTTTTTTCTTGCAGTCTATAATTTAAGTAGTTTTCAGGTACAGAACTCTAATTTTTTTTTTAAGGGTGCTAATCAGACAACTTTATTTATTTTTTTCTTTTATTATTCATATGTGCATACAAGGCTTGGGTCATTTCTCCCCCCTGCCCCCACCCCCTCCCTTACCACCCACTTTGCTCCCTCCCTCTCCCCCTCACCCCCTCAATACCCAGCAGAAACTATTTTGCCCTTATTTCTAATTTTGTTGTAGAGAGAGTATAAGCAATAATAGGAAGGAACAAGGGTTTTTGCTGGTTGAGATAAGGATAGCTATACAGGGTATTGACTCACATTGATTTCCTGTGCGTGGGTGTTACCTTCTAGGTTAATTCTTTTTGATCTAACCTTTTCTCTGGTTCCTGGTCACCTTTTCCTGTTGGCCTCAGTTGCTTTTAAGGTATCTGCTTTAGTTTCTCTGCGTTAAGGGCAACAAATGCTAGCTAATTTTTTAGGTGTCTTACCTATCCCCACCCCTCCCTTGTGTGCTCTCGCTTTTATCATGTGCTCAAAGTCCAATCCCGTTGTTGTGTTTGCCCTTGATCTAATGTCCACATATGAGGGAGAACATACGATTTTTGGTCTTTTGGGCCAGGCTAACCTCACTCAGAATGATGTTCTCCAATTCCATCCATTTACCAGCAAATGATAACATTTCGTTCTTCTCCATGGCTGCATAAAATTCCATTGTGTATAGATACCACATTTTCTTAATCCATTCGTCAGTGGTGGGGCATCTTGGCTGTTTCCATAACTTGGCTATTGTGAATAGTGCCGCAATAAACATGGGTGTGCAGGTGCCTCTGGAGTAACCTGTGTCACAGTCTTTTGTGTATATCCCCAAGAGTGGTATTGCTGGATCAAATGGTAGATCGATGTCTAGCTTTTTAAGTAGCCTCCAAATTTTTTTCCAGAGTGGTTGTACTAGTCTACATCCTCACCAACAGTGTAAGAGGGTTCCTTTTTCCCCTCATCCTCTCCAACACCTGTTGGTGGTGGTGTTGCTGATGATGGTTTCTAACAGGGGTGAGGTGGAATCTTAGCGTGGTTTTAATTTGCATTTCCTTTATTGCTAGAGATGGTGAGCATTTTTTCATGTGTTTTTCGGCCATTTGAATTTCTTCTTTTGAGAAAGTTTTGTTTAGTTCACTTGCCCATTTCTTTATTGGTTCATTAGTTTTGGGAGAATTTAGTTTTTTTTAGTTCCCTATATATTCTGGTTATCAGTCCTTTGTCTGATGTATAGTTGGCAAATATTTTCTCCCACTCTGTGGGTGTTCTCTTCAGTTTAGAGACCATTTCTTTTGATGAACAGAAGTTCTGCTATGTGATAATTTTCAAAGAAGAAAGTCATTAGGCCTCTCCCTTAATAGCACCCTTTACTAGGCCATCTGTGCAAATATTGTCCTCTATGGGCCCTTAAGGACTGCAGTTTTTTAATGATCAGTTTAATTGTACTCTGTATTTCTACAGTTTATACTAAAGCAAAAATCATAGCTTTTCTCTAAATTTTACAAGTCTGCTAATGAAATCAAATTGTTTTAGTTTTAACAACCCTTTATCTGTCCAATATGGCAAACATAATTCATTTTTTAGTTTTTGAGAATATTTTATAATATTAGGTCTATATGTTTTATTTCTGTATTTTTATATTTAATTGATATACTGATTCAAATACAATACACAGAGTAAATATCCTATAATAATGAAATTCTAATGTAATTTTTCATGGGAATAAAATGTTATTACATTAACTTTCCAGTTTGATTCTCTTAATGGGTTCATAATTGATGACATAGACCCCTTTGAATTGCCCAGTAGAAAGGAGCATGAAAATTAGACTCTGACACTGACATATCACGGTCACTACTTTCCTTGTTACAATATAGTAGTTAAAACAATTCCTTCCACTTTATATTATTGTTAGTATTATGTTTGGTCATTTATATAAATGAAGTATTTGAAAATGTAATTACTAAGTGGATGTGAGTATTACTATTGGGGTAAGGGCATTTGGATACATGATTCCTTTCCTGGATTGATTTCCCTTAGACACAGTTATCCTGGAGTGTGCCTCAGACCAAGTGATAAAAAATGACTCAATGAGGTGATTTACTGTACCTGCAATATTTGGACGTTGGATCCAATTCACATTGGGTACTATGAAATCTAAAATGTATTTAATATATTCTCCTAATATGAACCAGAGGTGGTAAAAGGATTAGTTTACCTTTAGGCTGCATTGGAAATAATTGCTATAAAGCCCATTTTGTTCAACAACATCAAAACCTGGTTTGAACAGGAGTTAAGTTAGGGATTATGTTCCACTCACAGGACTGATTTTTTTCAGGGAGCATAAGGTTTGTGAGTTTTAAAAAGAACTCTAGTTTCTCAAACATCAATGTTTTGGTTGAAATAACGAAGATGGATTCCTTTTTATTGTTTTCTGTTTTCCTTGAAGACTTCTTTTGGGTCCTATTTAGCATGGCTCTTTCCTCTTCCTCCTCCTTTATCTTTTCCTCCTCTTT
This sequence comes from Castor canadensis, assembly GCF_047511655.1. Taxonomy (NCBI): domain Eukaryota; kingdom Metazoa; phylum Chordata; class Mammalia; order Rodentia; family Castoridae; genus Castor; species Castor canadensis. The sequence continues at coordinate 22,442,890 of NC_133390.1, read as the reverse complement.
CACTTGTGCTGATCCCCAAACCCTCTCACAATATCTTACATGCTACACTACCTTAGACGCTGTTTCTAGGGAAGGCAGTTTAAGACTTCCATATGTAACTTTCCATATAGTGAATGCTTAACACATGGGTATCAAATTAAGCTGAATAACAGACACAGAGATCTCTATTTTCAAAATCCAGCTTATTTACAATTCGGTTTTCTTAGACTCCTGTAAGCTGGGAACAAAATTAGTCATACTAGATGCTGTAAGTCAACATTACACATTGCCTTCTATCATAAAAGACTCATGGCAAGCACTATTTTGTGAATAAGTAAGGGGACATTTGTGTAATTTGGCTGCACTTGCTATTCCACAATTTCTGTAGCCCACTCATCTTTCAAATGATTTTTTGATTGTTATAAAAGTGCAAGTATCTTGTGTCCTTTACTGAAAGGTAATTACTAGTTTCCTATTTTGCTGCTCTCTGAAAAGGTTCTTGGTGTTATAGAATCAGTGACTCAGGGAATGGCTTTAAAGTAGCTATTCTGCCATTATTGTTGATATCAAGCAGTGTTCTCCAAGAGAAAGACAAAAAAAATCCTTCAAGCTTGATTTTGGTGACTTCTTAAATTAAGATTCAAACTCATCATATCCTTTTCTCAATGTTTTCCAGAGATTCAGTTCTACATTCTATTTAAGGTAAGACTTGTGTGGTACAGTTCTTTCTGTCAAGTACAAAGGAAATATTCTGTAGGGTCTAGGCTGGAGAGCAATCTAAGGTGATATCCACAATATCAGGCATTCAAAATCATGTTTTTTAGACCGAAAGATTGAATCTTCCTTGGAATGGATTCATTCCCCAGAAACTTACCAGCCTTTAGGCAAATAGAACTCTGGTGACCCATATTGTAGTCCTGCCAACCAGACAACTTCAGACAGATTAGAAACATCACAACAAACCTAATTTAGGCTCCACTTAGGGTTTTCACTGTAATTAGAAAATTATTGTGTACTCTCCTATGAATTATTTTCATCAAAACGAAAAGTAGATAATACTAGAAAACTTAGCACAAAACTCATGGATTGTTGAGGAATTTAAAATTTTAAAAAGTGTTAAAAAGCTTCATACATCAATTTTTAGGCTTTGCTTTCTTTATATTTAGCTTTGCTTCAGTGCACTTATCATTTCTCACTTTTTGAGAAAATATGTATATCGAATAAGTACACAAAAATTTACAAGTTGTGATTGCTTGTGTTCCATTGTGAAGATACTGCAAAATCGTTATTATGATTATGGAAAATTTAAATTATGTTAAAATATATGTTGTTCAGAATTTAACTTTTTCCTTTATGGATATTTATATGATGATTATGCATTCCAGATGTACAAAGAACAATGTAGCTTGAATTATGAAAAATTGCAGGTGTATCAGCACATGGTTAATAAATTTTTCTCACACTTTTAATTTTCCTGCATTTCCTGTAATATTTCATATTGAAAATTTGTACCTACATTCCAAAGTAAATATTGAATATGGCATATTATTTTGTGTATGCTTGAACTTTAAAAGAATTATGTATTGCTCAAAATTCTGGTGAAACACCTGTCACACATGTGGACCTGGTTTATTTAATTTCCAGATCTTTCTTTTAATTTTTAAATAGTTTTGGTGGCACTGGTGATTAAGCATTGATGGTCATATGTGCAAAACACATTCTCTTCCACTGAGATACATCCCCAAATAATTTACAGTTTTAAAATACATTTTTCATGTTTAGATTTTTTAACTTTCAAGGTCAACTGTGTGCAAAGTTTCATACCATAATAGTCATGATTTTATAAATTTTATGTTATTACCTTTCATTTGCATATGCTGTTTTCTTAAAAATTACTTACTTTCCAGATACATGATCATTTCTGTTTATATAATGCCTAATGCTCAATTCCTTTTTTTCCTTCTGATTTCCTGTCATGAATATTTGTTGTAAGGAATGGATTGTCTTTTTATTCATTGCCTTTCTCTCATTATATATTTTCTCTTTTGCAAAATTCATCTCTGTCCTTATTAATTTCTCTTGACTTGTTTTGATCTTTTTCTACTTAGTAAATGGCTTATTTTTTTAATAGGAAAGTTCTTCTAAGCACAGTTTTGATTATTCCCATGTTTCATTTTAATTATTTTTTAAACCTTGCATCTCTTTTAATTCAAGATCATAGTTTTGATTTCCATGTAGGTTTGGAAGATGACCCTTAGAAACACCAATTCCTTACTTTAAACCAATACCCAAAAGGACACTTGACATTTTGACTGCATTTGCTTTAGAATTAGAAAGTCTAATTTTGATAAAGTAAGCATTATAAACTATAGGTCATTCCTGCTTTTTGAGCAGTCTTAGCTGAAGCTTTCCATCGGTTTGTTCCTATTGCATAATCTAAATTGCAAATCTCTTCAATAATCTTATGTATTAGGAGCATAAACATAAATACACATTTAGTCTTGAATACTTTGCCCAATGTCACCTTACCATACAAGGCATGTGATTTATTTTTCAATATTTATTTTTAATGCTTTCACATCAATTGATTAATCTTATTAATAATATACCCCACAGTTTAGTAAAGTAACATAAAAGGTCAAAGCTGTAATTATGATTCAATACATTAAGATATACAGCTCATGAACTAGTTCATTGTGATAAGAATGAAATTTAAAAGTACAGTTTATAGTCATGGATTGTATAAAATCTCTAAAGATGTACTACCAACATGTCATTTCTTAAATATTAGTCCACAGAATTTATAAAGTCAAGATGTGGATATCTTAACATTTTATGACTCACAATTTTTTGACATTACATAATTAGACACATTTGAATTGTCATTCTTGTGAGCAGACACATAAGGAGAAATAAATAACATAATTAACTTTCAAAACCTGAGCAAAATGAATGTTTGCCAGAAATTTTATAGCTAACAACTCTATAGTGGGATTCAAGAAGCAAGTGAATTGGCTCCAAACCATATGATACATGATATCAAGCTCTGTTTTAAATTATTATAAAAGAAAATGAGTTAAAGATTGACTTAAAAGATATATTTTGTCAAAATTATTTTGTATGAATCTGATAAATATAGATTCTGAACATTTGTCCTATGAGGAATATGAGCATGGGGACCCATGGAGAAAGAGGAATACCATACTAGTGACTATGAGCAAAAATAAGCCTTTAACTCCTTTTGATTCTTCACTCAGAGCTATGAAGAAGTAATCTGTGACACTGTTTCTGTTTCATAAGTTTAAACAATTAAAACTTATTTAAAGTGAATTATTTTTATTGTAGAAATAAAGAAGTTAATACTTAAGATCTTATATTGGCGATATTTTCTTCTTCTTGAGGTCCATAGGAAAAGTATATGTCACAATACCAGAGGCAGAAATGAAATTTAAATGTGTGTTCAAGGAAAGATATGAAGGTATGATATTTCTTTTTCTAACATGTCTTAATTTTCAGATTTATTTATCTGTTAAGTAGGTAATATTTGATTATTTGAATAATTTATATTCTTGGATAAGCTGAGGAGATTAAAACAGAGCAGCCAGTAAAGTCAGCTACATTATCTACAAAGTATTTATATATTAATTATGTAACCATGCTGTGAAACCATTCCAATAATTTCTTTTATTAAATTAGTGATCGTTTTGTTTCATAGATAAGATACTTTTTAGATACAGAATATGGATGGGGAACTTGAACAGCTTTGAGAGAAATTCCAGTGGCCACAGTCTTCTCAGTGTACCTTACTGTCTGAAGTATAATAAATTGTAAGGGGCGACCATTCTTTAGTGATATGGAAGGAAAAAAGAACATCTCATCACTGAATAGAGAGTACTAGAGCAGGTAGTGTTCAAGGTTGGTGAATTAACCTAGAAGGTAACACACACGCGCAGGAAATTAATGTGAGTCAACTCCCTGTATAGCTATCCTTATCTCAACCAGTAAAAACCCTTGTTCCTTCCTATTATTGCTTATACTCTCTCTACAACAAAATTAGAAATAAGGGCAAAATAGTTTCTGCTGGGTATTGAGGGGGTGGGGAGGAGAGGGAGGGGTGGAGTGGGTGGTAAGGGAGGGGGTGGGGGCAGGGGGGAGAAATGACCCAAGCCTTGTATGCACATATAAATAATAAAAGAAAAATAAATGAATAAATAAATAAATAAATAAAACAAAAAAATAACTGAAAAAAAAAAAGAACAAAGTTTGGGGACACCACGTGGAATTTGGAATAACACCCATTACCTCATCTCTTATTAACTATTATTTCCACTTTTAAGCTTTAATTTCCTCCTTTGTAAAATTATCATAAAGGGGTCAAATTCACAGATATGGTTTGAAAATTGTAAGAGGAACTCTGTGTAAATACAATTCTGGTACAGCCTATGTTCCATAATCAGTAGTCCTTCACACCACTATTAATAAATTTAACACATCCTAAATGCACATTACACATTCTGTGGGAATCGGAAGAATTCAAACTAACACAGTACACCTTTTCTGAAAGAACATCATTTTAGCAATATCTTTACAGCTAATAAACTTTTTTTTCCTCCAGGGAAAGAAAGTATAGCTTAGATATTTTTATTTACATGGAATCATGTTGCAATACTTACACAGAGTGACAAAATAATTAAATACAAAACACATGGATAATATTTGTATATTATTAATGCTACAAAGTACTAACATGATTCATTTTAAGATGTAAAGATGGACTGAGGGAGGCATATTTATTCATGACACTTTCCAAAGCATACACTTTGATCAACAACATGTACTGAAAGTAATTTTGAGGGGAAGTAGCAAAAAATATTATGGAATTCTAACTGGAATTAAAAAGGCAATATATTTTACTTTATTTTTCTTAGTTTTTGGTGGTGAGATATTGTTTACATTTTTAGGGTTGTGTTTTCCATTCATCTGGCTCATTTGTGAAGTTGCTAAAGTCCCTGCAGAGATAAACTAAAATATATGGATAATTGACAGTGGAGGAAAAAAATTCAGAGCTATTTATTAGGTTTCATTACAGAAGAGCCATTGTTACTTCTTCTAAAATAGAAACATAAGTGTGGCCAGGCTCCCTAGAAGAAATAAAATGATCTGAAAGACAGGAAGGGTCAAAACTTTTTAGCCATGGAATTGAACTATGGAATTCTTGCTGCTCATAGAAATCATTGCGCAGTTCATTTTAACATTTTAAAATTGATATTAAGCAGACAGGAAAAGAAACCATAATGAGAGGTCAAGGGCAACTTAGAGATTTAAGAATGATACCTTTTCATAATTTGAGCTGAAAATTGTAGTAGAAAAGAAACCAATCTCTTAACTCTTCGTACTTTTTTTCTTTTCTTTTTGTGTCTCTGGCATTAAAATACTCTTTAGTTAACAGATTGAAAGGAAACATTTGATAGTTGTTAATATAATAAATTATATCCAAATCTATTCTTCTATACACCTTTTAAATATGTATATAACCCCCCTCACACACACACACAAAAAGCCACAAAGGGTTAACCTACTATAATACTGAAAGAGTGACCCAGGGTACCTAAAATCAGACTTAAATGCTTAGTTCTAAAATGTGTTCAAATTTCTTTTGTAAACACTACAAACGTCATCTTTAAATACATATGAAAATATTACAGAGAATAGACAATAGCAGCTCCATGAAGGCAGGAAAGTTTAGTGAGAACAGAGTGATCACAACAAGATATAATAAAGACGTGTAATTATTAGGGAGAGCGAAAACCAGCTGTATATTCTTCTTCACAGCTTGAGATCGTTTTGAATTTGAAATTGTTTCCCATATAATGACAAGTCCATTCTGAAGATACTCTCAATGTAACTTGTGTACCTTAAGGTTTCCAGATGTCATTGGGGCAATCTTTACTTTTACTGCAATGTCTAAGCCCTCACATTCTATAAATATAAGTGATCTTGCCTAGAGCAAAGTGGTCACACACCCTGAAAATTCTTCTTGATTGTCATTCTTCATTTTACCCTTGGTCCTACCTTCCTCCATACCAGAACTGGTCTTCTTGGAACCTTCTCCTTGCAGAAGTCAATCTTAAATTTAATCAAATCAGTTTTTATAGTTGTCATTTTAAAAATGTTTTATTAAGGGCTGAGATAATATTGCCCAGTTGCAACATTTTCTAGATATCAATTTCGTCTGTTCCTAAAGGCTTCATGCCTTTCCCTTTCCCCATTAGACCTGTTATATCCTCTGGGTATACCCAGAGGTATATCTGGGTATTCTTCACATGTTAACTACCTATCCCACACAGAGATTTCAAGTTCTGTACCCTGAGGCCTCAACCAGTGGAAAATGATGAACATAAACATGTCTGAAAACAATTTCCTCTTCCCAATGCAAGTGCCTTCTATGTGTAGTAGTCCCTCCCCACCCCCCTTATCCAATGTTTCATTTTCTTTTCACTTTCTTATGGCTACCAGAAGTCCAAAAATACTGAATGGAACATTCTAAAGATAATTGTTAAGTTTTAAATTGCTCCCTACTCTAAAGAGCCTGATGAAATCTCATGACATCATGCTGCATCTCACCATGTCATGAGTCTCTCCCTTCACTCATGTAAAAGCCATCTTGGTTACCAGCTTCACTGTCATCATCCTAGTGCTTGTGTTCAAGTCACCTTGAAAAGGGGAATAAAGGGCAAGAGTAGTGATGCTGGAAGTTTAGACATGCCAAGGAGAACAGTAAAGCCCTTCATTTAAGTGAAAGGGTAAACGTTCTCAACTTAACGGGAAAGAAAAATCTCTTAGTCTGAGGTTAAGATTGATAGTACAATAAGATATTTTGAGAAAGAAAAAGAAACCACAGTCACATAATTTTTAACATACTACAGTGTTACGTTTGTTCTGCTTTATTCATTATTAATCTAACTGTGCCTAATTCACGAATTAAACCTTATAAAAGATATACATATGTATCGGAATAAGCCACGTTCTGTGTGGTGGTTAACACTATCTTTAGTTTTAGGCCTGTGGCGGGGGTCTTGGAAAGTATCCCCCTGGATGAGTAGGAGACCACTGGAATTAAACATAATGCCTTTTACTTCATCAAGACCCATCTACTTCACTGGTCCGTGCTGTGCAGGAACCCTTGAGTGGGATGATTGTGTATACTTGACAAGAATAATGTACGACAAGTGTTCATCAAGTTTCTTCCTAAAAATATTCAAGTGTCCACATTTAGTATAACAGGAAAACATTAAAAGAGCAATCTGCTTCCATTTACAGTTGTGTAAAGTTCAGAAAAAGTGATCCGAACTCACTCGTGTGTGTGTGTGTGTATGTGTTGTTATTTTACTGCATTCATGAATACCTAAGAATAGCTTCACATTTAATACACTGGGAGCATTTTAAATAGATACAGAGTCTGTAACAAGCAAATAATATTTTATTAAGTTACTATGTATGAATTGCAGATACTACCAAACATATGTCAATATGCTCAGTATTTTCAAAGATTCAGAAATACAGAATCATAAGCTAATAATTTACAAGGTTTTCAAATACTTATGTTTCTCAGCCACACATTCAGGGACATGAGGAAGCAGACTTGCATTTAAATTTCCACAGAAGTGTTTGCTTTTTATTTTTTTCATTTTTATCATGGAGACATTGGGTCATGTATTTCCATGTGGAACAACAAAGGAAAGGAAGTGTTCCCTACTTTAAATCATTTTTTTCATTCATCACTGACTTTTTGCTATTCCAACCTTGCTGCATTTCTTACTGTAGGTATCCAAGATTAGATGCCTCATTTTACTTCATGCTTTCTCAATTTCCAATAGTTGTTTTGAATACTGCACACACGGTTATATTTAAAATACCAGACATTCCTTGGCCTTGGCTATCAATGTTTTACTTGCTATAAACTAGATATTATTCCCTCTGAAGAAAACTTTAAACAAGCCTTTTCCTCTGCCAAGTCACAATTCACCCATTTAAACTTGAACTGGACTCCACTTTACATTATGTATCATAGATATGTGTATATATATATTACATTTACATTATATATCATATATATGGATGCTATAAATATGTATATAATTTATATATACATAATGACACATATATCTCAACTTCTTTGCATTTTTGTTATTTAATGTATAATACTTTCAATGTAGAGAAATATATAAGAAGGCAGGGGAGGACTAGATCCAAGCTAGGAAAGTAGCCTTACACTATGTCACTTGATCCACAAGAGAATATTTAAAATCATGATTTGAAGCCACATAAGTCAGAGATGTGGAGACATTGGTGAGAAAGGATATTGGAAGAAAATTGTGCAGTAGACAGTTTCAGACCTTCATATGATATAACTTTGGTTAGCTTTATTTAAATTGAATTAGTATTTTCCTCTAGACTTTGAGAATGCCTAGTTAGTCATGCCAAAAGTACCTTACCAAGTAGAAACAATGGACTAAATGACCAGGCTATTTAGGGAACATTTTATCATGTGAAACTTTTCATAGTTAGAATATAGTAACTTATTGTATTTATTAATGCAAACTTTATTTTTTAAATAGCATTTCTCAAACAAACCACATTTTATTGATAAGTTAGAAATGGTTTTGCACAGCATCCCCTTTGATTTTAGATTAACAGGCATTTTCATTTTGTACAATAGTGGTTCTCAAAGGGGATAGTTATCCAAAAGATGTTAGACTGTGTCTGGAGACATTGTTTGTTGTCACAGCATATGTGTGTGTCAGTGTTGCTATTTATACCCAGTGGATAGAGACCAAGAAGGCTGCTGAATTTCTTACATGCACAGCACCCACTCTCTCAACAAAGAATTATCCGTGACAGGATATTACTAGTACTAAAACTAAGCTAGAGAAATTCTGCAATAGAACTCAGAAGGTTGTCATGTTGTAGCAGTGATTTTTGGCAGTATGATTGCTCACATATGGAAATGCCATCTCTATGGCTTTAGAATAATTATAATTAATTATGTAAAATATGACATTTGCAATTGTCAACGAATCTGATAATAAGATGAGGGTTCTGTTTGTACATGAAATTAGCAAATGAGTGCTACTATAGCTACACTAACAAAAGTATATTCAGTCCATTGTTACTAAATTTAATTGAATTTCTTATGTATAATGTCTGGTTATAAATAGTAATATTTTGATGTATTTCAACTTAAACACCACAGAGAAATCAATAAAAGAATCATACCATCTGTGAAAATATTCACCAAAAGTCAGACTTTATGACTTCCAGTTCTAGCATTCAATGACCTGTTAATATATTATAAATGCACAAGAATATATGTGAGTATCCATGTATTTTCTTAGGTTAAATTTTCTAGATTTTGTCACATTTGTCAAAAATATTTTATCTGAATGGACAATGACCAGTTGATATGTATTCAAATTTTTATTTCTTTTAATTATCTATACAAGTAATAAAATTTTGCATAAGCAGACACTTTATAGGAATCAAAATATTGTCAGAAATGAATATTTCACAGTATGTTGTAAAATTAATACTGAGTGTCTATTAAATTATCTATTATGTTAGTTACAAATCTGTCACACCCTATTAAGTAAGCATAAGAATCAACAAAATTGAGATACTTGAAAGTGTTTCTTTTTCTGAACAGTGTGATGGGTATAACAGAAGCACTAATAGTACATGTGGACACACACTTTCACACAGATAGTCTTACTGGGAAAGGGAAGCTTCTTAAACATGTGTTTGTTGGAGTATGTTAATATCAGAAATTTCACCTTAGAACCAACAGAAGGAAAGGAACCATAGATGTGAAATGAGGAAGAAGCAGAGGGTGGGGGATGTCCATGAAAAGTGAGAAAGGCATCCAGGGCCCAGGTGAAGAGATTGTTTTTGAACAGAAGGCAAACAGATAAAAATATTAACAGAAAAGGGAAGAAACCAAAGTTAGATGTGCCTGAGTTAAGTTTATGTTTAAGTGAGCATCATAGATATCATCTTTTCTTTCTCAGTACAAAGGTGCTAAGTGGAAAGGGAAAAAGAATAGTATTAGATTTGAAAGGGTATGAATGCCCAGAGTAGCTATTCATAGCAACAAAACCAGAATTGACATTAGCTGGCAGTTGGAAGAGTTCAGCTGAGTCGTATAAATCTGTATCATCTATAACTACTTCATACTTCCATTCTAAAAAAGTTAAAAAACTGAATTAGTTAATTTTAAAGTTTTATTGAAAATTGAATCTTAGTGTCATTTCATGTTGTTTTGAGACAGCTTGTCATTTCAGGTTGTGCTGGGGTGTAATAACTAGTGGCCTAAAATAAAAAGCACAATTGTACCAATCACATTATTTTCTATTATGAACTGTTGTGCTTTCACTTTGTTCTTGTTTTAAAGACTATGTAGATTGAGATGCATTTTATACTTACAATCTTTTATTACCATTCATGAACCTTTTCTGAACTGAGTTTAAGACCAAACATCAATCAACATAAAGCAAAAATATGAAACTCTGCCTGAATAAATTGAATGGAAGCATTTCATTTGCTCAGTGATGAGACAAGTAAAAACTGCTACTTACTTTTTTTGTGGTACTGTGGTTTGAACCCATTATCTTTTTGCTTTAGGTATTTTTATAAAAGGGTGGTCTTGCATTTATATCTGATCAAGATCATCTTACTTAGGCTTCATTTGTAGCTGGTATGACAGATGTTCACCACCATGACCAATCTTTTATTGGTTGAGATTGGATCTTGTGGAAATATTGCCTGGGGTTGGCTACAAACTGTGATCCTCCTGATCTCTGTCTTCCAAGAAGCTAGAATTGCAAGCATGAGCCACAGTGACAGGCCCTACTTATTTTTAAGGATGCAGTCTATTATTTTTGTATCTCTTCTTGCTTTTGAAATATACTATGAAAAAATTATAAAAATCAAATAGTTGTTAGAATTGAAATTTTTTGCTTTGACATAAGTAGTGGTTTGCTTATTTATAGTTTTAGTTTTCTACTTGTGTTTTAACTTCTGCTTAATCTTTTGGACTACTATAAAATATTCATCATAAGTTTCTAAAAATCAATATTTCCATTGCTCTGATTTCAATAATCATAATATCTCTAATTTTATAATGTTACAAGATTATCACATTGTGTCTTCTATATTGGAAAGCAGATATATGGAGAGAATTAGGTAAAAGCAACCTTAAACAATATAGATTGTTTATGCATCTTTCATGGAGATTTTCCAGGAGTCCTTTAAATGAAAAAGTGGAATATCACTTATATATGTCTTTGTGAGAAGTGGTTTAAGGTTAAATTAAGCATTTGATTAGTAGGGAGTAGGAACTTACTTTAAGTGAGTACAGTGTCTTAAAGGAAAGTGGTTTATGTTTTTTTAAATATTTGTACATATATAAGCATAAAGAAAGATGAAGTGGCAATGTTCAGTGTACATAGGCTCAGAAGACCAAAAATTGTATGTTCTCCCTCATATGCAGACTTTAGATCTAAGGCAGATACAGCAATGTGGTTGGACTTGGATCACATGACAAGGGGAGAGCACATACTGGAGATATAGAAATAGGTGGAAAACCCAAAACATGAAAGTGTTTGACGTCCCCACTCCAGAGGAACTAATACAGAAACCTTAGAATGACAGAGGTTAACATGAGAAGGGGATCAGGAACCAGTGTAAAGATCAGTTAGAGATGAATCTTTCTGTATAGCTATCCTTAACTAGCAAAAACACTTTGTCTTCCTTATTATGCTTGTGTCTTTTCTTCAACAAAATTAGAGATAAGGGCAGAACACATTCTGCCTGGATGTGTGGCAGGGGGAGAGGGTGGGGAGAGGGGCAGGAGGAGAGAAATAACCCAATGTACACACATATGAATAAAAAATTAAAAATAATTACCTTCATCTGCAAAGGATAATTAATGGCAGTATATTAAAGTATTTTGTTACTTTTCTTTTTTGTTTTGCTTAAATATACAAAAATTATAATCCCCACTCAGAATGTGATAGGCTTTGAATTTCAATTTTAATCATAAATGCGATATTTGATTGTAAATCTGAACTCATACACACTTTCACAGATGCCAGTGAGGTAAGCACCCTGTAAGTGTTAGGTGTCTACTCAGTGTCATGTGCTTGGAGCCAGGGAGCAGGAGGACTCTAGAGAGCTGGCAGAATGCAAACAAAGATATAAGTGACTGTAGCACTGTGATAAACAGGAGCAAAGTGATATTCATATTCCTATTTGGTTAAAAGGAAACAGACTCAGAGAAATTAAATTCACCTACATTGTTAGACTAGAAAAAGTAGAATTGAGCTTCAAACCTATTTGTTAGTTTCTGGTTCCATGGTCAGCACTCTCTTGGAGTTTTCACAGTACTTAAATTCATTTAAGGGTCAGCAGAAGGGGTCAAGTGGAGGCTTACCACTGAGTTCAACCACCAATACCACAAAAACAGTAAATTCATTTAAATTTTGTATTTGTTGTAACAAATTTATCCGGTAAAGTGACACATTTGTTGCTAAACAAAACAAAACCGTGAGATTATAAATGTTTCAATTGAAAAAAAATTTCCAAACTGTTCAACAGTTTTCTGCCTTACATAATAAAATATTGCTTCATTATGTCTTTTAAATGTAGTTATAAAATAAATAAATACAGGTATGTTTATATTGAAAATCAATTTAATTTGAAATCTCTTCAAGTTTATTTGTACTTTTTCATTGATAGCTTTTGTAGTAAAGGATGCATTGATATGAAATAGTTTCTCTTGCTGTCCTAGAGCAACAGTTGAACTGATTCTGTTCACCCGAAAACTCATTCTGAGGTCCTAACACTGAGAATGTGACCTGATTTGTATAAGACTCATGTAAGTGAAAGGGGAAAGATTACACTGACCTCTAGCAACATGTCAAGAGGCTATTAGGATATTGATAGATCATTAGGGTGGATCCTAAACCAATCTAACTGGTATCTGTGTACAAATGAGAAATTTAGTGTCAGGCGTGCCCACAGGGAGGACACCAAGTCAAATGAAGAGATTGGTCAATTAAGCAGAAGTTAAGGGACTCCAGAGATTGTGCCTAAGCCATAAGAAGCCAGGACAGGGGCATGCGCACATTCTTCCTGGGAGGAACCTAATTTGACTTTGGACTTTGAGTTTCTAGAATGACGAGACACATTTCTCTCATTTAAGCCACCTCACCTATGGTTCTTGGTAATGGCAGCCCTAGTAAACTATTGCATCAAGTATTGAGTGTTTTCACAGACAAATATGTATTGTTTCTTTCAATTTCTATACTGATACAGAGGCTTAGTAAAGAAAACCCACATTTTAATGATTAATAGTAATCTTATGATGCAGTCATTTCTAGAAAATGAAATATTCATAAATGAATCAGCAGCTAAAAACTCTACACACTGTTGTTCATATTATCATTGCTGTGACATGTTCTTAGACTAATAGAAATTTAGAGAATGTATATTTATATTTATAAATGTATATTTATAAATTTATATTTATATATGTATATTTATGTTCACTTCTATTCAGTCCACTTTCATAGTATCATATAATGTAATGTTCAGTGTTCATCAGTTTATTTTATAGATGATAATGTTTTCTTAAGTGAAGTAGGGATCTTTTATATATTAAAACACCTCAGAAATGACATGTTGTCTGATAACTGAGAAAGACTAAGAGACTCTTGGCACAAGAGAACTAGTACAACACAAATCTAATTATGCTTCAGGATGTGACAAGACCCTAGTTGTCAGGTTTCAGTGCATGTTTGAAACACAATTCAGTCCATGTGGCTACAGCGGGGACCATATGAAGGCAGTGATGATGGGAGAAGTGACAGGGGAAAGATGACACTGACCTCTAGCAGCATGTTAAGAATTGTGACTTTAATCCAACAAGAGAGCCTCCTAAATCTAGTGTGTAGTAAAAGGAAACTCTAGCTGACTTGGAGGCCAACCCTTGTATTTATTCTGAGTGTTCTTTAAAAGGAGAAATGACTCAAACAGTTTATGAACATGTGAATAAATGAATTCAAAAAAAGAGATATGGCAAAGAAGAGGGCTGTCCTGGGATTTTATGATGTGTACTTTGCAGATTCTTCTTAGTTTTTCTCTCCAAAGTTTCTCAACGTCAGCACTGATTAAAAATATTATTCCTGGATTTTGTTTTCTAGTTTGCAGCACTGAGCATTGATACCACAACCTTTCACATGCTAGCAAGTGCTTTAACACTTCAGTCACACCTCCAACCCTTTTGTTTTGCATTTTGTTTTGAGACAGCGGTGTTTGGCCTCATGCATGTGATCCTCCTACCTTCACCCTCCAAGTAGCCAAGATTGCAGGTTTGTACCACCACACCTGGCTCCCTGATATTGATGTCTTGATGCAGTTCTGATAAGGATTATTGCAATTTATTTCCTTTTTTATCTACTAAAAGCAGCCTGCCTTGTACTTGGTAGTGGTTACCAATAATGCCTGTCATTCTAGACACTGCTGTAGGACCAACAGTCTCCATGTTCTGCCAGAATCATCACTTAGGTTTTTAGCTTATTGTAATTTTTTTGTGGTTATAGGTTTATAGATGTCAAATCCGGTAATCACTTGGTCCATGGGTTGCTTAATTATTCTGCCATCACTTCTTTTATAGTGTCAAGTGTCTCATTGTCAAAAAATGGAAAGTAGCAGCCTTTGGAGTTCAAATCATGTGGCCTTGCTTTTCTTTTTCCCCTCTCTCTCTCCCTTTTTCTTTCTTTCACTTGATCAGATGAACTTCACCCTTAAAGAAATCAAGCTTTGTTGCTTCTATTTTTATGTGATGTGCAGATAAAATAACAGAAAAAAATCATAAACTCCAAGTTATGTGACATTGGATGAGCTCATTTTATTCTGCTCATTTTTGAGGAGGTGACTAGTCTCTCCATAGAGTTTTGACTCACATAAATATCTCTTGTTATTAACAATGACTGCTTCAAAGGTTATTACTATAATCAATGTACAGTAGGATTTCCAGCGTCCCAAGTCATTGAGGATGGCTATAACTAGA
Source organism: Castor canadensis (assembly GCF_047511655.1). Taxonomy (NCBI): domain Eukaryota; kingdom Metazoa; phylum Chordata; class Mammalia; order Rodentia; family Castoridae; genus Castor; species Castor canadensis. The sequence continues at coordinate 22,427,784 of NC_133390.1, read as the reverse complement.
CAATTCAATATTCAGAGTTTGAAATCTGTTCAGTTCTAATTACTTTTCAAGGTTACAAGGGTGTTTAGTTATTTTGATGGGACTGTATGTTACAAGTAATATGTTAATTTTTAACCATTTACCAAATGGTTTGTAAGCAAGAGTTTATGTCCATAAATTTAAACAAATTAGATAAAGGAGTGTTCTATTTCCATTCAAAGATAATTTTAATTCACTGACTTTTTGTTAGATTAATGGTCCTACTAAAAATTAAGGACTCCCCAATGCATGGTATGTGTACTAAATGACCTCATTAAATAGGTATATGGGGAACAGATGCCTGTATGACCTGTCTTCAGATTTACTGAGCAGGGAGTGTCCTTGTTTTAGTGTCTCTATGATCAGTGAATGAATTTCAAATTAGGGACACAAGGACAATATTTCCTCATGGGTTATTCTGTATGAAATTTAGACATTTCTTTATGTAATTTTCTGTGCAGTTTGGCAGAATTCAAAATGTTAAACAAGTTTTATCAGTTGGTGATGAAATAGTTCTTATAAAATAAAGATATATTATTTACAATTCAATAAGTGCTTGATTTTGTAATCAGATTTTAGTCTTGAATACAACTTTTCATTATCATACATTTGTCAAGCTATGACAATGAATCTTTAAGTTATTTTTTGTGTGTTATTAGCATGTTTAAAATGCACCTGATTGGAATCATTGCACATATAGTATCCATGATGAGAAATGCCTTGTTTTAAACATGCATGCCTTCAAAGTACTTAAGGCAGACCATTATTTGTTTTCTGCTATTGTGGTTGTTGCTTTTGGTATTGTTACAGGTGTGAAGGATATTGTTCATTAAAAACGAATATACTTATTATATAAATGCTGGCTTTTCTGCTATGCTATTCATTGTGCCTGTGAGTATTGGAAAATTGAGTATAGACAGGTTAAATATTGTGCAATTAATTTTGTAATGGAATATTTTCAGGTGATGCTTTACTATTTTGAGTATTTTACTTAAAAATATGAAAGAAACTTAGATTATTTCAGAACCAGAATAACATTTAAAATATATTGCAAGAATATTCACATTTAAAGCTATGATAAATATATAATATGTAAGCCAAAATTTCATGATAAATGTTTAATGTAATCACAGCACTATTAATTTGTTTGAAGAAATTTTTTTCTTTGCGGTTGTACAAAAATTACAAATTAACCTGTTGTTGATTGAAAACACTCATTGGATGCTAGCAAGTTGTGAGACCCATAAGATAACTGTAGCACATATTATAGATAATCTGTCTATTGAGGATGTTACTTTAATCTTATCTAAATGTTAGCTTGGTAGTGGAAATCTTTAAAAATATGTACCTCTAGTTAAATAGGTTTATACACAACTGGATAATAGACTATAAAGAAAGAATTTGAATGCATAAGCAACTTATTAAATTTTTGATAATATACCCATCAGTTCAAAATTATTTAAATCTGACCAAATTTGGCTAAACAGTACATGCAAACATAAAAAATAATTATTATAATTGTTTATTTATCTTTATGGTTGACATGAGAGGAAAAATAATACTTTAATCCAAAGTGAATAACTGAAAAATTCTTTTTTGTAGGAAAAATTAAGCTCCTCATAATCCTTTATTAAGAATGGAACTATGTACAATGTTTGCACAGAAAATATGAGAAGTACAACAGTGACTACTATGAGTATTACTTTTGCAACTTACTTGTGGCATATGTAGATAAAGAAAAATGGAATATTAATATTAAAATATGTTTTTCTTAAATATAGGAATAATGACAATTATCTAAGGAGTGACTACTTTCCAGTTTTTGACAGTATTCTTAACATGTGTGGAAAACTTTGGGAAAATTTCATCCCTGATATTATACACCGTGAAATGTAAAACACTCCATATATTCCTTTGCATCATTCTACTTTTCTACACATCTCTCTTTCATTTAGTAGGAAAACATTCTTTACTGTTTACTTATATAAATGTAACACAATTTTCCTGTTTTTGTTAATAATATAAAGCAATCACAAATTAATATGAAAGCAGTAAGCATGCAAAAATTATTCAGTTATGAAGATAATAAAAGAGATATATGTGAGTTTTGTATAGATTCAATAATTTTCTTTTCATAAACATGGGATCAGTAAGCGTGTCTTATCTGTTATGTTTCTGTGCATCTGTTTAATCAATGAATTATAGAACCTAGGGTGCTGGCTTATAAACTGCTAGAATACAGAGATAAAATTATGTATTTGGGGCAGAAGATGAAGAATTGAGTCAAAGATACATTAAGAAAAATTAAGTGTTTTTAGTTTTAAGAACATTGTATTTGTAAAGCTCACTCTGAAGTAGAATTTTCATATTGAGGAACATGATTTTCACATATATTTCTTTAACTTTCTATAATGCAATGTTTCTTTGAAAATATTTATATATATTTAGACACTGCCCCATCATCATCATGTTAAAAAGTTGATTCAAATATAAGTCTCTTGACTCAAATATACCAATATGATATGGATATTTGCAATATCTCTGTCCCTATGTATTTGCTTCTTTTTCAATAAAATTAAGGTGCATTATGCATTTTCCATCAGTAATTTACATAGAATTGAGGTGAGATCAACTTGACAAATACATTATTTCATTTCTTCTTTCCTGCATCACTATTTTTATACTGATCTTCCTAAGAGGTAAACAATTATCCAATTTAAAGATCAATATGAAAGCAAAAATGCTATCTGGGTAAGTTATATTGGTAAAATTACATTTCCTTCCCATGGAAGGGATTATTAGTTAGTGCCTTCTATAAGATATCTATTAATTATATGAGTAAATACATAAACACCTGGAAAAGTTAGTGATTCACTTGAGTCATTACCATTTTGAAGATATGATATAACCTACTCTATTGTATTATAGAAATATAGGGAAACATTTTGTTCCATTTGGCTTATAATATATTCTGAATATTATGGAATTTAATATCAGTAGTAAAAGTAGCAATGTTTTACTATTAAAACATTTAAAATTTATTAAACAGCACAGATATGTATTAACAAAGAATCTCGAGTATTTTGAAAAAAGTAAGTTGAGAAGGCATAAAAAGAGGAGGCTGGGAATTAATACAGGAAGATGTTATCTCCATGACCAAGATGGCAGATAGCCATTGGATCCTGGAACCCTAGCTCTTTACCTGTAAAAATTTAGGTTTGTAATTGCTTGTTACAAAATAGTTGTGTTGAAAATAAGTATACATGATTTATTTTTAGCTCTATTTCAAAATAGGTTTTAAATTGGCCTTCTATGAAATAATAAAGATGATTGCGACCTGCCATTCAATTAAATTAACTGATTGAAATACATTATTTAGCAAAAGCATGCATTTCAGTATGTTTCTGACTTATTTGTATGTCTCAATGTGTGAAGCAGATTAAACATTTAATTATCTATTGAATGAAAGGAAAAGTGGCATTTACACTAGTAAATGTGAGAGAAATGTACAAATAAAATTTTAAGTTTGCTTTTAATCTATTTATCTACCTATCTATCCATCCATCCATCCATCTACCTACTTATTTTCATTCTTTTCAGTTTCAATGGTTTTTTCCATAAGTTCTCATTTTCCTTCAATTATTTCAATCAGAAATAGAAACGATCTTATAAATTCATATAATTAAAATTATTGTAATAGGAATTTGTTGCTCAATGTAAATTCTACATAGATAAGCATACTGGTGAATTTGTTTTAAAAATGAAGGGAAAATGGATTGCAGAGTTTCTTGAATATTTGAGTTGTTTCACCTGTACACAACTGCTTTTTTTCCTTACAGCATTCATGGTTCAGTGCGTGATTATCCATGATGAGGATACAAAGATGTGTTCTGCATATTTTACATGATAAAGGCATGAAACCCAGGAAAAAATATACATACAAAAATAAAGAGTAAATAATTATTTAGTTTCAAAATCACAACTGAATAGCATCCTGTAATAGTCCAGATATTGCATTCTCATATAATGACTAATGGCATTCTGATTGCACTTGCTTTTGTATGTGGATAATGAATACTATGAAGTTACTCATGAAAGTTGTTTGGGAAAGTAACTATGGATTTTACAGCATTTTTATTTTCACAGATTCACCAGCATTTTATTCACTACTAGTTTAAAACTAGCTCACAATAAGATACAAAAGTGCTATCATATTTCCATGTACACATGTCATCTGGAATCACTCTGCTAACTTCATACACATCATTTGAAAAGGGGTACAGTTTTATCTGACCTTGTAAAACTAATTTCATTAGCTGAGATGTACTTTAAACAAATTGTGTATAGGAATATACTTATTAAAGTATAATTGTAGTTGTATTCACTTTAGAGAATACTCAGAAACTCAGTGAAACTCAACTGAGTTTTTCATACTTTGTGTGCTGTGTCCCCATGTAAATATTACAATCCAAATCCACTTGAATTCAATAATTCATATCTAAAGGAAATTTGTGTGGTATATGCACATTTAAAAGACAATATGTCTTTTCTGATTTGTTGTGGGAGATCACTGTTTGGGAGCAGAGTGAACAGAAATTATACATGTAAAATATTTATTCACCCTTGAAAATTGTAGAAAGTCACTGAAGGTTGAAATAATTGTCTATAAATGCTGCAGTTACAAACTAAAGAGATTTTATTCTCTTCATTATAGAATATAGAATGTTTTTTTCTTAGCCAAGACGTAACATAACGGTACCATTTTGCTACAGGTAAGCTCTATTTCCTGCTGATAATTCAACTGCCTACTCACCTAAAAACTTCTGTCTACCGATTTTCTTTTCAATGGTATTTTGAGATATTCTTAAGATGTAATGTAGGAACAAAGTAAGGGACTGCTAAACACCATGATGGCATTACTGTTGAAATCAGAGAATGATGCATTGTAAAATTAAAAAACAATTCTCTAGCTATAGAGTTAAAATGATTTAAAAAAAAATAAGTCTTGCCTGCGGGTTGTTACCAGTGGTAGGGAGAAGGATGTGGGGAAAGGAAGTGAGAGAGTGAATATAGTGCAAATAGTGTGTACACATGTATGTAATTGGAAAAACAAGACCTGTCGTAACTATTCAAGGAATCAGATGAGAGGAGATACAGGAGATAGTGAAGGTGGTGAATTCCAAGTTTCATATATTTAAGAACTTTTGTAAATGCCACGTCACCCAACCAGCGCAACAATTAAAAAAAAAAGACCTCAAGTTGAATTTTATTTTTCTTATTTCTGTCTCCTCCTTATGTCTACCCAGAAAGTACTCTGATCTTTAAATTTTAACTGCACTGATACCTCTCCTAGATATTTCTTCTGATATCAGAATATCCAGTGCACCACTTGTGTTTTTATGGTTTCTTAATCTTCTTAATCTTTCTACTAAAAACACATTGTTCTTAAATTATCTTCATGATCAGTGTAAATTCTGGAAAGTGAAAGAGAGAGGAGAAGAGAGGAGGGCAGAGGAAAAGAGAGGAAAGAGAATGAGAATTAAGGAGCAAAAATTTTAAGAAACAATTATAAAATCATAATTGCAAAGTTAAAGATATTTTTGTCTGCTATGAAAAAAATCATAATGGAAATTTCATAGAATCTGAAGAATTTACAAAACTTAAGCCTCTTACTCATTCTTATGAAAACTTGATATACAACAATAAAACAGAAAATGAATAAGCTGTTTATAAAAATTTGCTATTTGTTTATCAAAGTGAAGGTAAAACCAGTAAGGTAAGGGAAGTGCTTCTTGGAATTGTAAGATAGTTAAAAATCTTAAAACTCTAGAGATGCTTTACTTTTTGGTAGACTGTGGATTCAAGTTACTCTTCTAAACTTTTTAGGCTCTTTTAACTTCAGAAACAATTTTTCCAATTCTTGGGGTTGAAGTATCATTAAAATATGCACTGTCTCTGCACTTTATACCAATGATAATATTGGACACTTACCATACAAAATATCACTTAATGAGAGCTCTAAGAATATGTAGATAATATAATATAGTATATGTAATATACTATATAATCATATACACATATATGCATACAATGTATGTAACTGACTTATGAAAACCATGGTAATGACAGAATATATAAACTAACAAATTATTAAAAACCAGTAAAAAAAGTCTTTCAATAATTGTCAAAATTTCATATATTTGATTTATAAATAAATATTGAGATAGTAACTACTGAAAGCAACAGTGACAAGGGGCAAAAAAAGGGCAGGGAATGGCATAAAGTGCAGCAATGGTGAAGTGAGGGTAGAAGTGGAAGCAGATGAGTAGTTAGACACAAGTAAGAAGTGAAAAGGGTAAACAGACTGAAAAGAGAAGGAGAACCATATTGGGTGTGAAGTTTTTGAGGTAATAACCATGGTATTCATGTTATGCGTAAAGAATCCATCAGTTGTTTTTTAAAATACAGAGATTGTGTGATCAAAGTGGTGTTGTTGAAAGAGTGGAATATGACAATATGCCAGATGAACTAAAGTAGATACAAGACCACGATAATTTGGTGTATTTCAACTGGACTTTCCTACATTTTGATGCATTGGTAGGATCCTACACCAGTTTTGTAGTAATAAACCTAGACAAGAATGGTATATAAAATAAGTATTTAGTGAGGACAATGTAAAATAGGTGTGAACTAAATTTGAAGGACATTAAGAGAACCTCAAATTCTTATGATGTTTGGGGCTTGGAAAGTCTGAAGGACGATGGCATCATTAAAAAGCTGGGGGCATCCAAGGCAAGTGGGAAGTAAAGTTTTGAGTCTTTATTTCTAAAATAGCAATGTACTTTGGGATTACTGACAAGGAAATGGGAATATGGTGCTTATAACTACATGAAGTATTCATGCAATCACAAAATTAAATAGATTTTAACATTTTCACAAAAATGATAGATTTATTAATGTGAGTAAAGGAGATCTTCAAGAAAGGGAATGTAAAGAATAGATAACATAAGGCATGATACTGAACTTTAGTTAATATATAGAAGAAAAAAGAGGAATATAGGAAATGAAATGGTGAGGAGGAACAGATATACTAGTTATCCTACAAGAGCAAATAGAACAAATTTTCAAAACATACTGAAATTTGTGGGGTATCGAACTCATGACTCATCTTCCTTGAGAATTGGGAATTTTTAAAACTGCAATGAGTGGTACTACTGGGGACAGTTTCATTGTACATTGAAATGGACTCTTACATAATCAAGAGCTTGATTCTACCACAGTTGAAGAAGTAGAAAGAATCATTAAGATTAGTGTAAGGAGTGGCTTATCGATAGTCTTTGGTTAGCAAAGGTAGGTGCTCTGGAGAGTTACAAGGTAGGTGAAAATCTAAGAGAAAGTAATTCTGTAGCGACTGTGCTGGCAAGAAGGTAATGAAGCAAGATCTGATTAAGTGCAGCTTCCAGTAAGTATAAGTTTTAAATTTGTGGCTTTTGGATTTACTTGCATTTGATAATTTTTTGCTGTTTTTTTTCTTCGCACTACTAGGATTTGATCTCAAGGCCTTATGCTTGCTAGGCAAGTGCTCTGCCACTTGAGTAAGTAATGTCCCTGGTCCTTTTTGCTTTTAGTTAAAGCATAAAGTCCTTTTTGCATTTCAGATAGTGTCTTGTGCTCTTGTGAGTGTTGCCTTGACTATGAACCTCTTACTTATTTTTCCTGCTTAGCTGGGATTTCGGGTGTTAACTCCCACATCAGGCTGTGTTTTAGCAATTTAAAATGAAATAAATTTGTTAATTGTATTAAAAAAATGAAAATCTCTCTAAAAGGAAACTGAGAAATTTATGTTAAACAAGTAGAAATGTTCATTGTGATGGTGTAGTTTAAGAATAAGGTTATGAAGACCAGCATTTTCGAAGGAAGGTCAATGAAAGTATAATTTATGTTACAAAGGAAATGGACTTAAAACATCCCTTCAGAGTAATTTTGTAGGATTTCTTTAAGCTGACTGTGCATTTGATGTGAAACATTAATGAAACTTGGTGCCTTATAATTTACTAAAAAAATAAACAAAAAAGAATGTCTTTAGTTTCTTTTCTCATCACTGTATGCTTTCCTAATTATTTCAGGCTTTGACTTCAAAAATATTCTTAGAAAATTAAAGCCATTTAAATTTTTTTACTATTTTCTTTTGTGCACATTCTGCTTTGTCTGGTTTTTACTCTGAAGATATTATTGCTCTGTCAGTTGAGTGTGAAACATGCCATTCCACCTCTTTGTTCCTTTTCTAAACCTTGATTGCTTTAAAACTGGGTCATTTGCTTTGATCTCATTTTTCTTTATGAATGTTGTTGATTCCAAAATAAAGAATCACCTAGCATTCACCATTAAATATTATTTGCAAAATGAAGCCTTTAAAACTCCTACAAATAAATGAATTATAATGAAAGCCTAAATGTTACCAATTGACTGTTTTTTTTTTTTTCTGGCACAAAATGGGCAGAATCCCATAAGGCATTTGCAAACTTCTTTCTCAGGTTTTTCCTGTCACAGAATCAAGGAGAGCTTTAGAGTCAAGGGTAGTGTCTTTTATGCAGAATGAGTACCTTGGTGTAGAGCGTGAGGTGACTACAACCTTGACCAAATTGTTGAAGCTGATTTCTTTTCATTATCAGAGATGGCTTATAAGAGAAAAAGAAGGAACATGTCAGGAAGACAGATCATAAAAATGAGTCTTTTGAAACTTTTACTTCACATATGAAATCTATAATCTTGAGTAAGTTATTGGACTTGCCTTAGTCTTGAATTTTCATGTATGAAACATTTGCCTACATTTGAAGAAAAAATTAGAAGAAGACAGTCTAAGTGAAGTGAATGATATATATTATTTAATCTGTAATTTGCAACTGACATACTGATTAGTTATTGAAAATTATAAGGAACATTGGAGTTCAATTAACATTTTAGTTTTTCCCAGTAACTCTATATTAGAAGATTTAATCCTAAAGGAGTCTGCCTTCAAGGGTAGATTTTAGGTTTGTATGTTTAGTATTAATGGGATAGATACTGACTTTACTGTAAGATTAATTAAAATATAATTGAGAAGGTATCACTTAGTGGTCACTGGACCACTACATTTTCTTAATTTCAGGTTGACAGAAATCAAAGCATAGCATTTCATAAATGAGACCACCCATATGTGGTTGGTTTGTTTTGCTCTAAAATGCAATCCAGCACCATTGATTCAATGGTTAGAGTGTAAATTTTAAAAGTGAAAACTTGTGAAGAGCAGATTATGAGAAGCCTATGAGAACTGGACATAAGCAAGGCAAGATGCAGCTCAGATGCTTTTCCTTAGATGTTTATCTGTAGGCTGAGATTGGCACAGCCCCGGCCACAGAAGAGGAAAATGCAGAACAGCTTCTTCTCCTATGTTGTTTACATTCAGAGAAGCAGGAAGGCAGGTTTCGCCTATTACAATGTTATACGTGCTCCTTGAGAATAGCTATTCCACACTGTTTACCACTGGATATAAAAGACTCACTGAAGGAGGACTTACTTTTGCTTTGGGGCTTTTTGCTTTGGGGCTTTTTGCTTGAGGCTTTCATTTTTGACTTTTGGTCTTTTGGCTTTTTGATGTGGGAAGCTTTGGAAGGGAAAAGAATTGCTGAAAGAGCATTGCTAAAGTAGAATTGCTAAAGGGGAATTGCTAGCAAGTCTGAGGGCTGAGACTTTAAGAAAGCTAAAGAGAACATGGGACAGAGCAAGTCTAAGCACCAAGGCTTTCAAAAAGCTAAAGAGAGAGCATGGGACAGTGCAAGTCTAAGGAAAGTGACCTTAAAGAACAGAAAAGAAAACTTTAAAAGCAGGGTTTTATAGAATTGTAAACGAGTAAGACCTTAAAGAATATAGATAGAGAAACGAAGCAGAGTAAATGAAGAGATTAATAGAGATAAAGAAGCAATGAGGGTTGTGCATCTCCACATGAGCAACCAACACACCTGGCCCCAACTTTCTGTCTGTCTATCCTGTGACTTTTCTGCATCTCCAGTCACCCCCAGTTAGGCCCAGCTATATTCAGTAATACCAAGGGAGCGAGAGAAAAAGCTCACTCCAAAAACTAGAAAGTAAAAATAACTATCCCATTTTTTCTGAAAAAAACAGATAAAATAGGCCAAAGAAATAGAAGCAATGACTCAAAATGTAAACATGAATTTGAGATGAGCTTCTGCTGACTCTATTAACAGGTACAGGTATGTTTTATCATTTTCCATGGACTTTTTACATGAAAATATTTTATGGCTTAAGATATCATTAATATGCTGTACTCTCTTGCTCATTTACTCAATACTGTTATGTAGGGTGAAAATTAGCATGTGACTCTCATAGGTCAAGTTGTATCTAACTTTTTAAAACAAGGTTTTGTTGAGATTAAATAGTGTGTTCATTGATACAACCTTAAATCATATCTTGGTTTTTATATTATAAGAAAAGCAGAAAAATGTCTTATAGTGACAGTAAAATCCAAGTCAGGTAAATTCTAATTCATATCATATTATGCCATGAGTGTGGCTTACTTCTAAGTGGTATCTCACATTTAAGAGGAAAATATTTGATTTTTTTTCATGCTGAAATACAACCAAATAGAAGTATTTAGTATTATTACCTGTAGTTTATACTGTTCTTATTGGGACAAAATATCATACAGTTATATCATTGTGTGTATATGTGTGTATTTGAGTGCTTGGGTATATATGTGTCTTTATAATACAATAACAATAATGGTCAAGTAGATAATCAAGTGCAGTTTGTAGGTAAAGGAGTAGAAGACTAATATCCACAAACAGCTTGCTCTAAATGGTGATTTTCCTTTGGCTGCAAACTGAAATACATTTATACTAATTTAAATGTGTAAAAAGTTACTTTCTTGTTATTTTTTGTTTGGTCTGGGCTTTGAGCTCAAATAGGTGCTTTACACCTTGAACCACACTTTCAGTGCATTCTGCTCTGGTTATTTTGGAAATGGGGCATAGCAAACTATTTGCTCAGGCTGGCCTCAAGCCTCTAACCTCCCCATCTCAGCCTCCAAAGTAGCTAGGATAATTGGCATGAGCCACTAGCACCTGGCTTAAAGTTCTATTTTTAATACAGTTGCAAATAAACTTGTTATTCTGGATTTCTGTTTCATCTGAGAGATTATTTTGTCTGTATTTATAGAAAATTTCTTCTTTTTTTTAATTTATTTACATGTGCATACATTATTTGGATCATTTCTCCACCCTGCCTCCCTCCCCCACCCTTCACTGATATTATAGAATGTTAGCAAGTTACATGGCTGGAAATTATGACAGAATTTATGGAAATGTTAAAGATCAAAATGTCTCTTTAACCACAAGTAATTTGTGTGTATGATTGATGCATCAAAACTACACTGAAATTAGTGCTGGTGATGAGAATTTGAAGAAGGACGAATGAAATATGGCAATAATAGGTAGGGTGATGATTAACCTGTTTTCTCAGTTTTGCTTGATAAAAACACTCTTGACTCATTTCTTCAGTCATTGTATTTACCATGACAATTTTTCTTTTGTGATGCTTTTATTACTCTTTTTACCTTTTTTCCTACCTCCTACCAACCTAATCTCTCCTTCACATTATCACTAGGATGTTTTCTTAATATACATTGTTTCCAGGCATTGTAGTACACACTAATAATCCCAGCTATTTAGGAGGTAGAGATGAGGAGGATAGCAGCTCAAGGCCACCCCAAGCAAAAAGTTACCCCATCTCAGCAAACAAGCTATATATGGTAGCACATTCTGTAATCCCATTTAGGTGGGAGACATAATTAGGATGATTGCAATTTAGACCAGCTTGGTCACAAAGTGGTTGACTGTATTTGAAATAAATAACTAAAAACAAAAAAGGCTGCTAGAGTGCTTGCCTTGCAAATATAAGAGCAAGAATTCAAAACACCAATTAACACTGCCCCCAAAAGAAGTAATTGCATTAAAAATATTGATGTCTCCACATTGATATGACATGAAGAACATGCTCCCTGGTTTACCATCTGGGCAGGGTATGTTTGTCACAGATTTCAGACATTTGCTGCCATTAACACTTCCCCCAATAACACATCCAGTTTCCTACTTCATTTTCTATCCCTTGTTCTTAAAACACAATTCCTTTGCAGATCCAGGCTGGAAAAGCAGTGCTTACCTTTAATAAAACCACCAATGCACATGTATTGCCTATATAATTAATGATACTCTATATTGTACTTAAAGTTTTGTTAAGATGATTTACCTAAAGTTAAGTGTTCTTATCACACATGCAAAACTAACCCCTCCAAAACTAAATAAAACAAAAACAAAAGTGTGGGAGGAGACACTGGAGGCAGTAGACATGACTTTTACCTTAATTGTGGAGGTGGTTTCTAGGCATATTCGGAAGTTCAACCCCAACACGTTCAATACATGGGATTTTTGCAAAACAATTGTGTGCCACAACAAAACTTGTATAAATAGACAGAGATTAGTACGTAAATATAGTCAAAAAAGAAAAAAAATAATGGCTTTCCTTGTAAGGAATCTCAGACTTTCTAGATCACAAATGATAGCATCATTAAAAAGCATTGCTTCATTCCCCTGAAATTTATTGCTCTTTGTATTATTTTAAATTTACTTAAGCAAATTTCTGTCCATCTCACTATCTGTGAGGTCCTGGCACCCAAAGAAAAGTACATTATTTATGAAGAATCTTAAGCCAGGCATGGTGGTACACACCTAAAATCCCAACTACCAGGGAGGCAGAATAAGGTGGGCTCAAGTGGCAGAGCACTTGCTTAGCAAGCAGACTCTGAGTTCAGTCCCCAGAAATGCAAAACAAAGCAACAACAAACCTCTTGTCCTTTATATTTATCAGAGCTCAAAATTCAATTTTTTGATTTTAACAAATATTATAGTGAATATGTATTGAAGAATTGCACAGTCATTTCTCTACTAAAAAGAAAATCTCAAGTCATCTTCTGACTGTTGCCATCGGTGGCCATTGATCATGTCTTATTTTACAGAACAACTTTTCTACCAGAATCATAATTAAATTTAACATGAAAATTTTTTCCTAAAAGTGACATTAAATATCACTACCACCGACCTTGTTACCACTACTACCACACCTAAGCACACAGTTATTTCTATTAGTGTTTATATTTACCATGCACTTTAGACAGTACTTTAGATTATAACTGAGACTTTAATGCCAAATGAAGATTTCAGTGGTCTGACTTGTTATGGTCATCCTTAAGTCATGTGTTTCATTGTAGTGGGACAGTAGTCTTCCCCTCAACTGCTCTTTGTTCCCCTTGTACTGGTTGCAATAGATTTTCACCAATTTACCACTGTGTTAGGCCTCAGAGCCTCTGCACTTCTGCTCCTTCTACTCTGAAGTCTTTCCATTCTCCTGGATTCCTATGCAACTTTCAGGATTGAGGTCAAATGTCTAAGCATCCTGAACACTACAAAGCCCCTCAGCCACTCCTCCTTGAAATCTGACTTAGGGGCCTTCTGCTTGTTCCTTTGTCAGTCGTTATTTCTATCATGGTCTTTTTAAAATGCAGTGCCTCTGTAACTTTGATTCTGTTGCTGGTCTCTGCATTGTTGGAGGTCTTGAATCTCTATTGTATTTAGTGTATTTACTTTGCTGTAGTAGTAATAGTATTAAGAGCAGTAACATTACTTTTCTCCTTTAGCATTGTACATGGAATGCATGCTATGCCTGACATTTAGTCTGATTAACAAAAGAATGTGACGCAGGTTACTCCAGAGGCACCTGCACACCCATGTTTATTGCGGCACTATTCACAATAGCCAAGTTATGGAAACAACCAAGATGTCCCACTACTGATGAATGGATTAAGAAAATGTGGTATTTATACACAATGGAATTTTATGCAGCCATGAAGAAGAACGAAATGTTGTCATTCGCAGGTAAATGGATGGAACTGGAGAACATCATTCTGAGTGAGGTTAGCCTGGCCTGAAAGACCAAAAATCATATGTTCTCCCTCATATGCAGACATTAGATCAAGGGCAAACACAACAAGGGGATTGGACTATGATCACATGAAAAAGCGAGAACACACAAGAAAGGTGTGAGGATAGGTAAGACACCCAAAAAACTAGATAGCATTTGCTGCCCTCAAAACAGAGAAACTAAAGCAGATACTTTAAAGCAACTGAGGCCAATAGGAGAAGGGGACCAGGAACTAGAGAAAAGATTAGTTCAAAAAGAATTAACTTAGAAGGTAACACCCACGCACAGGAAATCAATTTGAGTCAACTCCCTGTATAGAACAGTTTCTGCCTGGTAGTGAGGGGTAAGGAAGGGTAAGGGAGGGGGTTGGGGGGAGGCAGGGGGTGGGAGAAGGGGGGAGAAATGACCCTAGAAATGTATGCACATATGAATAAAATAAAAATTTAAGGAAAAAAAAAGAAAGAAATTTAAAGTTGCAAGTACCAATAAAAAAACAAAAACAAAAAAAACCCAAAAGAATGAATGAAAAAACTAGTATCTTTCTGGTAATCATTACCTGATTTTAACAAAAGAGAAAACTGAAATTTAACAGTTGAAATTATTTCTTCAAAGCCATATAATGAAGTTGAAATCTATGTTCAATGTTGAACTCTAAAGCAAATATCCTTTCTTTTTATTAAAATAATTTTGAAATCTACATGTAGTTCTTAGAAATTATACAGAGATATTTCTTATACACTTCCCTGGTATAATGTTTTATAAAATTGTAACATAGCATAATAATGGTAATGTTGACATTGATGCATTATAGTTTTTCAAATTTCTTCAGTTTCACTATATTCATTTGTGTGTAAGTGTAGGGGAAGATGAGGGGTATCTTAGTCTATTAAGTCTGATGTGACAAAAGTACTGTAGACTGGGTGACTTAAACAACAATTTATTTCCCACTGGTTCTGGAAGCTGAGGTGTCCTAGATCAAGTTCCTTTGTCCACAAGTCCATCTTCTCAGTGTGTCCTTTCATGGCAGAAGTGAGGATGGAGTTCTCTGGAGTCCCTTTTGTAAGTGTGCTAACCGTGTTCATAAGGGTGCTGCCCTCATGACGTAATCACCTCCTTAAAGCCTTAGCAGCCAATACCAGTACCCTCAAATTGGCTGTTAGGATTTCAACCCATGGACTCTGAGGGATACAAACATTCAGAACATAACTAATGGTAAGTTCTGTAGAGTTTGTTCACTTCTTTAGAATCCTATCAACCACCATAGTGAAGATCTTAATGTTTCAACAGGAAAAAGATTCCTCATGATGTTCTTATATAATCACCTACTTCTTTCCCACCTGCACCCTTTAAGCCCTAACTCCAGCAACCACTAATCTGCCTTCTACTTCTAAAATTTTGTCATTTCAAAATTACATAATTCCAATTGCATGGGATGTAAATTTTAAGTTTATCCTCATGTGAATTATTGTAGTAAGCAATATATTAAAATAAAAACAGCAAGAATAATTGACTTTCATTTATGCCTTATTGATTAAATGATTACCCTAATTAGGATTGTTCCATTCCAGGACATGGTGGTAGTGACAATCTGATCTTTTCCTAGTTCTTCTAGTTCCCTTCACAGTTATGGCACATGTAGTACAGATGACTTTCCATAAATACTTATATAAATTAATTAATGAATGCATGCATAGTATTTAAAATACCAAAGCTTTTATTAAAGGCTTTAGAGAAAACATATTACCTTTCTATATTTGGTGATCATGACTCATGCAGATATAATGTTTTTATATTAAAGATATGATACTTGGGCATTGTGCAAGAGTGATTGTACAATCATTAGAGAAAACTATATCCCTTTTTCTAAGCCAATACCAGTTCGCAGTTACTATCTTTAATCAATGATTGCATCAATTAACAAGAGGTTCTGAAAAACTAAATATTAATATCTTTATTAAAATAATACTTGACTAAATTAAAACATGTAAAATATTTCATTATTATTATTATTGCTGTTATTTTAATTAATCATTTTTAATCTTCTAGTTAGGGCTTGTTTTATTTAGAAAGAATAGAGAGTTTTAATTCTATGTAGATTTGGAGTTTCTGGAAAGGATGCATATGCTCAGGAACCTAGGTAGTAAAGAGCTCAGTATCTCACTGCTTTTAGGACTGAGAAGTGTTTCCTCCCCACCCTTCCTGTCATGGAACTTCTCCCTCTGCACGTACCTCTGCTTATCTGTCCTCTAGCTGGGATCCCTGAATTTATATTGACCTTTAATTTGTCTACTCCAGCCTAGCCTCTACTTTGTGTCAGTTTTCTTGATTCCTCTCATTTCCACCCACAGGGAGGTGAGTGGCATTATCTGTGCTCCTCTCTTTGCAAGTTTTCACCACAAGCCCATATGTCATGGCTTGGTTATCTGGGGTCCTATGACACCAGCAAATCCTCTCTTCTAGGCTGTGGGTAAAGGCACCATTCCGGAAATGTGATCTGGGCATGTTGATGCTTCTCGAAAGTCCTATGATAATTAATAAAGCTTTCTTTCCCATGTGTTTACCGCTATTTTCTTGTAACTTCATATTACTTTAATTTGTGAATATATCTATTCACTTTAAATTGAGGGACATATCCAGTTATTCAGCATGTATAGTTCATTGTGAAAATCATAGGAATAAATTAATATAATATTATCTTTATGAAAACTATATAAGACCTTCAGATTTAATTCAAAATTCTAAATTTAAAGTAAATACTAAAGGTATTTGAATATTTCATTTCCAAATAATTGTGTTATAAGAATATTTAAAGCACTCTTATATGACGCAAGTATGTCACATGAGGACATGTTCTTCATATGATGTAGAATGTTATGTGGAATCAATGAACCCAATTACTTTAAATGAGATAAAAAAAAAGAGTGATCCGTATGTAGAATATAAGAAACTGATCTTACAGATGTTGAGTAGAATGGTGGTTACTAGAGGCTGGGGAGGGACAGGGCAGGAACAATGGGAAAAGTGGATCTATGGGTATTATGTTACAGTTGACGTGGGTTTAGGAATTTTGTTGTTCTGCTCACCATGGTGATTATAGACAGCTATTATCTATTTTCTATCTCCAAAATGTTGAAGAAAGGATTTTTATTTTTTGAAACAGGGTTTTTCTTTGTAGTCCAGGCTGGCCTGCAACTCACTGTATAGCCCAGCCTTTCATTGAAATCGTGATCCTCCTACCTCACTCTCCTGAGTTCTGAATTTACAGGTGTGCACAAGTACACTCTGCTAGAAAAAATATTTAGAATGTTTTAACCATATACATTTAAGAGAAAGATATATTTGACTTGCTTAATACTATGCAATGTATACAGGTATTGAAACATCACTTGTTACTCCATCAAAATATGTAATTTTTCATAGTTTTAATCTATCAATTAAAATAAGTTTAAGGTAAATAAAATATTTTAAAAAAGAGAATAAAACCATGGAAGTTAAGGTGATCGTAGTATTACTGATCCCAAGCTTTCAGGTACCTACGAGATATAAAAGAGAATCCCAAAACACTGTAGAAGTGAACTTGGGTGATACATAATCAAAATAAAGGCATCTCAGTGAAAGTATGCTTCATTCTTTGATTTAACAGCCTATTTTGCAGGTACCAGGGTCTATCCATAAGGCATGTACAGTCCCTATTCAAATTATAATCCCTTTATAATTGGCAGTATTGCATATGCATAGAGCACTCTCACATGGTCAGGGAAGGTTTACTGCACTTTCCTGTGGTACTTCATTTGCATAATATAAAGTTTGGAAAACGCATAGTGTTGATTTTGAGGTATACAGATACCACAAATATCTGGAGAATGGAGGTATCCCTCACTATAATCAAATGATTACATTGAGAAAGGAAGCATCAGTTTGTGCAAGAATCAAAGATAATTTCTATGTTCTCCTGAAGATTTGTGTTGGTTATCTTTCATTTGCCCCTTTAAATTTGCTCTGCTCTCTTCTCTACTCTGCTCCTGTTCCAGGAAACTGATTTCTGTTTTAGTTAATTGAGATTACCCAAGGAGGTGCTACATTCAGAAATTGAAGAGAAGAAAGAAGTCTGAGTGTTTTGATGTGTCCTTGACTAATGACACTGGTTCCTCATCGTAGTTCATTGACATCACTCCCTTTCCTCCTGGGTTTTGATGCTGTTTCCTCTCAATAGTCCTTTGGACTAAATAGAAGCATCCACAGATCTTCTGAAGCTAACACTGGTGTGTATTCTCTCCCTCATGGTTCCCCTATACCTCGTCCAAAATGTGTAATTAGTCCCTTTGTAAATAAGGTGTTATCTTCATTTGAATGTGCCATCTGTTTCCTATTGGGACCATGGGAAGAAACAGCATACTGGGTCACAGACAAGACTAGGTTTGTAATGAGACAAGAAATTGTAAGACTATTGCATAAGGTATTAAGGATGCATGACTTCTAGATAATGGCCTTGGAATTCAGACTGCAATCTTCTGATTGGCTTTGAATTTTTTAAGACTGAAATTAATGTATGTCTTGAATATCTGATATTTTCAATATCAGGTAACACAGACAGTCATTATGTTATCACATAGAAGATTAGTCTAATTAAGCAACATGACAGGAATAAGTCATGCCAATGAATTTATCCACACTATCTGAACAGCATCATTCAAATACACAAATGCTCCCTAAATTTATCTTGAGCTATTTATTTCCTCATATATTTTAAATTCTGTAAAGGGACGTGAAGCTGGAACTGTATACGGCAAGTGCATGAAGCTATGTTAAATAGTAATGTGATTTTGTGTACAAACTTAATAGTTTTCAAATAGTTAAATATGAGTTGACTAATAATCAATTGAGGAATTATGTTGTTTAGATTTCCTCAGGAGGACAATATCATCCTTTTTAAGTCAAGATAGTATAGGTAACATTTCAAATGCTGGAAAGTCAAAATAGTAGGTACTAATTTATTCCATAATTTTAATTCATGTTGACTTTTTAAATGTACTACTGCCCATGAAATCAAATAAAATAATCATCAGGAAATGCATGTGTAAATTGTATATAATTGCCCCCATGGGTTTCAAGTTTTCAAGAAAAAGATTTATTGGAACCCTTCATATCTTATGAGAATATATTTAAAACAGAAACATTTAACCTCAAATTTGTACATGCAGGGAAAAGTCCAAGTCACTTATAGCAAGTGCACGTAACATGCAGAGAATTTTTGCATACAATTGTTTGTTTACCTTTCTTTTTTCATCTAGGGTTAAATTTGGGAAGTTGTTGACTTTGGCATTCAACATTTGACAGTGTTAACTGAGCACATTCAGTCACAATCTTAGTAGTCGTTATATTTCACGTATCAAAAGTTTACAATTTCAGTACGTTGGTTTATTTTGGTGATAGTTTTCATTCTGTCATTTTTTTTTTAGCAAAATCTGACCATTTTGTATCTTTCACTCTATACAGCAACTTTAGAAGCAGAGCATTATTCCTTTCAAGACAACTGATCTTATTTGAACACATGATTAAAACATTAGACTAGTAAAATATTTTGGAGCGATGCTATTAATAAGGCAATTAAAAACTTAAAATAGTATTAATTTCTAATAAACTTTCTCCAAGATCATTTTGCTATTTTCAGATTTATGATGCAAGATATGTTACAACTTAGTATTTTGGCCAAAAAAAGTCATATGATCTTTTCTTCACCCTAATATGTCTATCCCATCTGTTGCCTATTAGGGACATCAAGTTCGCAATAAGGAATTAAGTTAAAAAGCACTTCTTTTTTTCTGTTAGTTCTCTGAACTCTCACTAGGTATTGATGCAGCAAGACTGAATATTTCTTTGAACATCTATTTCAAACTGAGAGTCAATGCCTGTGCCAGAATTACTTTGTCTGAAGTAGAATTTGAGCCCAAATGTGTCTTACATCTACAGCAAGTATTCTCTGATTTCTTCCATATTTTCTTAGCATTTATACTGTTCTGTGTTGGGTCACCTTATCCTCCTTCCCAACTTTCCTTGATGTCTGCTGCTACTCTATTTTTGTGTATATTTAATCTTTCTGGCCATGGATTTCTGAATGCTATCTGCCAATATTTGTATGGTGAGAGGTGATAATCATACTTTTGAGCTTCTCCGTATATAACTAAAGAGAATTGAATAGCAACTCTTGGTTTAGAAATGTCCACCCTGTTTACTTATTTTATCCTTACTAGTTTCAGACTATATTCTGCAATAGAATACAAACACAAAAGCCAACAAATATTGAGTAGTGATACAGCCAGCATCAGCATCAAGAACATGTGGGAAGGAATGTGAGGATGGGGGAAGGAGGATAAACCACTGTTTCCCTATAGCACCTTTCTACCCAAAGTACCTTCCAAGGATTGCAATGTCAGAAACTGGAGGCTTGTTGGAAATGAAGGATATCCAGTTTCACCACAAAATTAATAATTGACAAGTATATCTAGTAGTTTGCAGATTTTTTTCTCATTTGCTTTAATGTACTCATTAAACAGATAATTATGAAAGAACATCTCTGATGAAAATAATGCATCTTCATTGATAAAGGTATATCAATCACAATATGAATAATCATCTCCCTTACACAGTTTCTCCAACTGCACATTAAACCTTTGTGCACTATAAAGGGTTCAAAGCATGGCCTCGATCTTCATTTTTCCTTCCTTTTTGTGTTCTATCCAGTTTTGTCATATATTCTGCCTTTTTAAATATTGAAGATATGTAGATTCTTAATGTAAAAGATCTAAATTTTAAAAAATCACTGTATACTTCACTTTTGTCATTTTTTATGTCTTTTGATAACAATAAAACACACTGAGCATGCCACTAGAGCTGGCGAGTCACCAATTTACAATGTCGTCTAAATCATGAAATCTCAGAGTGAATACAGATGTCCTTATTCTTACAGTTCCAGAAATAGAGGAATCTAAATATCTAAGCCGAACTGTTGATTGTAAAATACTAACTATAGAGTCACTAGATTTGTCAAGATTCATTTAGTTTTAATAAATTCCACTTTATCTGTAATGCCTCTTGTCTTTACCATGCCACCTGAACTCTCACCATTTTAAAGCATAATTAAAGTTATTTGTTCTTTCAATGACTTCTATTTTATTCAATAATTAAATCTAGTAACATATGTGCTTTCTGAATGTGTCTCACTCTAGGGTATTTTGTTTGGTTTTTTTTTTGTTGTTTTCATATTTTGTAAAATTTATGTCCAATCACTCCAGAAACTTTCCTATTCCATCAACCACTTAGAGAACTCTTCTTCCATGTTTTCACCTAGGATTTCAGTGTTTTTTTTTCACCTAGTTCAGTCCATTTCTCAAATGCTGTCTTTGTAGTTTTGTCATCCGTTATGAAACTGTAAATCCATAGTCCCTAATCCACATCCAACAACCATTTTAATGGTTTTTATCCAAGTCATTCATTACCATTGAATGTCTGTAAATTGTTTCATTTATTTTTGTCCTCTGTGACTCCCCATTAAAATATTACTTCTGTGAAAGAAGGAACCTTGGATCTCTTGTTTCAGTTACATATTCAATCTGAATACAATGTTTGGCACATGCATAACAGGTTCCTAATTCTAGATGGATTGCATCCTGGCTTTGAAAAATGCATGACAGGGTCAGGTATAGAGGCTCATCTTTGTAAACTCAACTATTTGGGAGTCAAAGGTAGAAGGATGGCTGTACAAGCCAGCCTGGTCAAAAAGTGCAAGATCCTATCTTGCTGTTATCTGAAAAATAACAAAAACAAAAAGGAATGAAGGCAGGGCTTTACTAGTACAATGCCTGTATGACAAGTGCAAAGACTTGAGTTTAATCCCAAATATTGCCAAAAAAGAAATACATGACACTAATCACTAATTTATATTGTTTTGATTTATTTGGAGTAATAGAATGTAGTTGAAGCTGGTTTTATGATGTAAGTATACATTATAGTTATAACTTATGATCAATCTTTATTTTAAAGATTTTCAGATACACTATATATATCTGTAGATCATTTATTTTTCTGTGATCCTTAAAATATTATAACTATATTGCCTTACTTTCAAAAGTGCCAATTTAATCTTTACTCAGAGTAATATATAATATGTTCTTTAATACAATTATTTTACACTGTTATTGTTAACCATTTATTATTAACTCTATACTAAGCAGTGTAAATGAGCTGTACTGTCTTACTTGGATTCAACAAAATAAAATACTATTCAAACACAATAAAATGAAAAACTACATCTCTACTTTCTGTTTTTTCTTTTCATAAATAAGAATGACTTTGCAAATGATTTTACTTGTCACTGGGAATAGTAAATATAATTCAAGTACTATTCAATTATTCTAAGGAAGAAATTTGGAATTGGGTTTCTTCCTCAAGTGTGCTGGTTAGCTTGATAATTATTTGACACTGCAATAGGACTCTCTAGATAGAATATGTTAACATATACAATGTCATTCATCCCTGTAAATAAGTCTCAATTTTGAGAAAAAAGTTTAAAAAGACTGTTTTTTAATTTTTTTCTTTTTCTAAAATGCTGTGAAAATGTGCACAGTAGCATTTTGAAAGCTAACATTGATTCATGTACTCTATGTTAAGTAGAGAATTTGTTAAGACACTTTTGATATACTTATATATATAAATATAATTTTAAAAGGAATATATGAATTAGTGAATAAATATATGTTAGACATATAAATATATATATATACATAATAGGTAAGTCCTTAAATCTGGTTCTCTTCTTTCATAACTTTATCAAGTCAGAAGAGATCAGTAAATACAAGGATCACAGGAAGATCCCAAAGATTACTGTTCATGTAAGGTGAAATCAATCAATAGTAAAGATAAATTGGATCAAGGTTTAAATGAAATTGTGCTTAAGAAGAGTTATAGGATATGAATGACAGGAAGGCAAGTTGAGATTCTGACAACTACCTTCTGTAGTGTATACTTATTTTTCTCTCTGCTCTCTTCTTCCTACTATGAAGAAACTACCTTTTTTGGTGGGGGTGGGTGGGTACAAGTGCCTCTCTACTTCCTCTAGTTAGAAATTTCATAAATAAATGCTATGGTACATGTGACAAGAACAGAACTTGCTAAATTTAGTGGATCATTCTAAAAGCTATTTCAAGGTGGAGATGGCAAGGAAGAGTCTGTTCTATTTGGATCATGGGCTGTGAGATTTTGATCCTGAAAAACCTTGTAAATGGAGAGAGGAACCTGAGCCTTTGATGGAAACTAAAAAGGACAATAAAATTCCTAAGAGCATGCAAGTTTCTACCCCATTAATCCTCTGCTTCACCCTGCCTTTTCCATAAATGGCTACATGAGCCTGAAATTCTTACTCAAAACTAAGTGCATTCTTCACTTCACAGCTGGAGTTCTGACTAAAACATCTTCTATACCAAAAAGAGACTTAGTACAAGTGCTATTTGTGACCAAGGTATACATTAGTATTGGCTGTACAAAGCCCATAGAGTTTAATGTACTAAAGAAGCAAACAATGTAACAATATAGAGTGAGAAGGCAGCATAGGAAGTGCAAGAGATTACCAAGTTAATTGTTATTATAATAAATAAATCACAAAGCCCACAGAAATTTATTTTTAATGAGATATCCCAACATAATCTAATCCCATTGCTAAGTGTCAAATCTCAAATCCTGGAATCCCACACCTTTCTGTAGAAAGTTGATAATTACAAAAATTTCTCTTAGACTCATAAGAGCCCCTATACAAGTAAAAGAATATATTTTATACATCAAAAGAACTTTTGCAAATGCCACAACATACCCCCATTAGTACAGCAATAAAAATTTTACAAAGATAAATAAAGATATAAAGGTTAAAAAAAAGATTTCTCCTTTTGATGATCTTAAACTATCAGTTTGCCAGTTTTTTGTTTGTTTTGTTTTATTTTGTTTTTAAACTTAAGCCTTGCTTAACTTTTAAGCATAATCCAGAACATGACTGATTCATATACTGGGCCTTATAGTATATCTCCTTCCTTACAACCTGGCAGTCAATCTCTGCTCTCAATTACCCTTCCCTTTTGGGGTTCTCTGCAGCCTGTTTGTAGATCTTTCTTTGGGTCATTGATTGTCCTAAAGTTTAGGATACAGGACCACCTAATACTATGCATGTGTAGAGACAAAGGAAGATCTTTACAAAAGTGCATAATTTGAATCAGCCAGAATCAGTATGTGAAGACAATTCTTGTGAGACTATCTCATTATTTCTAGAAAGAATCCACACTAGCAGGAATGATATGCTCAGCAGGACCCTGGCAAAGTGCACCAATTATTCATAAGAGCCCATAAACATATGTTTTTGAGATGTTCATGGCATGTGAGTCATCCCTTCCACAAAGAAAACAGTGCTGTGAAGCAGAGAATTGTGAGAACTGGGCCTTTCTGTGAACTTGCATGAGCTCACAAACCCAATCAAAGTATTTCTCCAAGTTCTGTACAGTCTGACTTATTTAGAGGTAGCTTAGGAAAATTCCGGGAAGATGCCAAGGAGAAGGAGATGCTTTTGTGTGCAGGACTATGTCAGAGTTCAGAAGAGGCATGCTTGTCTTGACTTGTTGTTTGATTTCAGTCATGGTATTTGTTAATCAGAAGAATTTGTTTTAGTCTGGAATTTATAATATTCCCATTCTCAACATATATGTTTGTGAATAACATTGCCACTCATTTATCCATTGGCCAAATACATCTTGGCAATATGCCTGATGTTTATGCCCACTCATAAACAATCTACTAATAACTCATGTAGATTAGTCTTGACTTCTTAAGTAAAGTTATCTTTGGTTAACATCTACTTATTTCCATCTTTAGGTAAGACACCTAAAAAACTAGCTAGCATTTGTTGCCCTTAACGCAGAGAAACTAAAGCAGACACCTTAAAGCAACTGAGGCCAATAGGAAAAGGGAACCAGGAACTAGAGAAAAGGTTAGATCAAAAAGAATTAACCTAGAAGGTAACACCCACGCACAGGAAATCAATGTGAGTCAATGCCCTGTATAGCTATCCTTATCTCAACCAGCAAAACCCCTTGTTCCTTCCTATTAATGCTTATACTGTCTCTACAACAAAATTAGAGATAAGGGCAAAATAGTTTCTGCTGGGTATTGAGGGGGGGGAGAGGGAGGGGGTGGAGTGGGTGGTAAGGGAGGTGGTGGGGGCAGGGGGGAGAAATGAACCAAGCCTTGTATACACATATGAATAATAAAAGAAAAATGAAAAAAAAAAAGAGAGAAAAGGACAAAAGAATTACCTACCATGTGTTAAGCCATGTACCTAGAGTCAGGAGAAACTGCCAAAAAATAAATAAATAGATAAAATAAAACCTCCATCAAGGTCCAAGCCACTGTGGTATAATAGATGCATACCTCTTCACAGCCATTCTGTACCTCTTTCAGAAAGAGTGTTTTTTTTTTTTTAATTGTAGCTGTGATTGCACAAGTTTTTTCTTTTCTTTTTGTTTTTATTATATTTCAGCCCTCAGGTGAAATATAAGTAGTTGGTATCATGGTAATTGCCTTGATGGCCTATGTCTGCATTACCTCATTCTTCCTGCACACCTCCTCCCTGTGTGTCTACACTCCAGATTGCTGTCTTTTCTCAGTCTTCTATACTTCCATTGTTTATACTTCCTTTGCCTACAATGTTCTTATAATCTCTCTTTAGTTTTTATTTAATATAAAGTGTAATTTCTTCAAGAAAGTGTTCTGAGTAGCTCAAGTGCCTCTTCTATAAACATTCTTTTTGTATTTCATCAAATTTGCAAATTTATATTTACTGTACTTTCAAAGGTATGTTTGTGTTCCCTGTGTCAACTCCAAGATAAAAGATTTAGTACCTCACTTTAACTTATTTTTATTGAACTGAGGTTTGAACTCAGAACTTCATGCTTATAAAGTAGGCACTCTACCTCTGAGCCATGGCTCCAGTCCATTTTAATCTTGTTATTTTGGAGATGGGGTGTTGAGAACTATTTGCTTGTGCTGTCCTCAAATTGTGATACTCCTGATCTCAGCCTCCCAAACAGCTAGGATCATAGGCATAGGTTATCAGTACCCTACTCAGTACCTAATTGTACATTGAATTAGGTATTTGATATTTATTACATAATTGAAAACTTTTAAATATAAACTGTGTTTATAGGTTGAATATTGAAAAAATTTAAAAACTTGAAAATTGAGGTTTGTTGATTGATTAAAAATGAAATTTAGATGCTTACTGTCAATGTTACATATGTAAATATATATTTGAAGTTAAAGTATAGGAAATTGAATTTCTACAAATGTGTAAACAACAAAGAAAATAAATCCTCAACCAGAACGAACAAAAAGAAAATGTATGAAGCAAAAGATAGAAATAGCATACCCTAAAAAAGGGCTTCAGAATCAAGTAATATATAGGGAATTCCAGTCCTGTGTACTTTTTTTACATTAGCTAAGAAATATACTGAGCTAATAAGTATAGTGTTTCTAGAAAAGTTGTTAACTTAGAATTTTAAATATAATTCAAGAAATTGAGTTTTTGTTACCAGAAAATGCTTTGTATTGTTTTATGAATTTCATTTATTTATGGTTTCTAAATATGTTCTCAGATTGAAGGAATGTATTATTTTGTTTTGAACTTTAAAAAGTCATGTGTATTATAGGGTAGCTTTATGCAAAGGTTTTGCATATGGAATTATTGAAAGACAAGTACAGTTATAAATGGGTCATTTACAATGGGCTTAAAGAATTAATTCTCAAAAGGTAGCTTATCTCTAAAGATTTAAGAAGATTCAAATTAAATACATCTAGTTAGACAAACTTCCGCAGGGACATTGATCATAATCTGCACTAAAGAAGAATACTGGTGCATATGATAGGCATAATTGTTGACTTTTAAAAGAACTTTATTTTGCTCTGAATATTGATATTCATCATTAAAATGGAGTTAGTTCATTAGCTGTCTTTATACATAGTCATTAATTAAGTGTTAATTAGTTAAATATAATCACTTTTTCAGAAGTGTTACTGTTGTCTTGCAATGTCCAGAGAAATGTAAATTCAGTTCAGGTTATATATTACTTTTAAATTGTAAGGAACATTGACTCTAAACTGAGAGTGCATCTTGTTAAATAATACAAAACAGTGAATTGAGTCCTTTTGAAGCATATGTGCTCCAATTTAATTATCTTTGTAAATCACACAAATGATATTGATCAATGGAAAAATCATACACTCATATAAAGAGGATTATTGATAATTAAACTGTGAAACTACTGTAATTGATTAATTATTAATTATGTTAAATATACAGACTATTCTGAAACCTTTATTATGTAAAATTTTGACCTAGTGTCTATCTATCTATCTGCCTACCTATTTCTATCCATCCATAATTTACCTACCTAAAACAGAGATAACTTTGCTTTAAAAATAAAAGAAAAAAGAAAGGATGAAAAAAGATAAAAAGACAACATGCAAAGTATAGAAAAGAGCTATCTGTGCAAAAACTAAGTATGGATGAAAATAACTAACTGAAGATAACAAAGATTTTCAAGGGAGAAACACTGATAAGAAATATTTAAACTATATCAAATACTGCAAAAAAATGAAGATATTGACTATGTCTATAAAGATAACTAAAATCAGTAGCACATTAATAACAAAATATTAGTCAATAATTAAATAATATTTGAGTACAATCTGTTTTAGAAATACAGCACATTAATTTTTACTTTATTTCATATTTTCAACAAGGATTAGCTCTCTTAATGTGTATTTCAGAGAGCTGTGATTTTATTTACACTTTTAACATTGAAAATCTAGCTTGGTACCTGAAATCAGTAAGGATTTGATATTACACTTTCCCATTAGAAGTTGACTGAGATACCATTTAAAATGAGTTGGAAGTGAGAGAAAGAGAAGAGACTAATGAGGCAGATATGTGTCAAAGGAAACTAGAGCACAATATCTGTTTTATGAGATTTTAAAAATTCCTTAATTATTCAGTGGAGCATCCATTGAGGGTCTTCATCCCCCCTTCTATTTTGTCTTTGTCATACAGAAAATCTCTTAACTATTACTGTTAATTTTAGTTAATATATTAGATAATAGCACAGATTCTGATTCGCAATGGTAACCTTGTCATATTGTTACATTTTCCTTCTTCTCATACAAAATATATAAGATACTGACGTTAAATATTTTAATGCATTTGTTTGTAAATTCTCAAATGCTTAATTTGAATTTCATTTTTACATTTTTATTGGATCTATGTCAGCAATATCTTAAAGTACATATCAGCATTTGTGGCTTTGCAAGATAGTGAAGCATTATTAAAACAATAATGAAAGATGGAACTGTATAAGTAAGTCAGTAGAAACATTAAAAATATTCTGACATTAAAAATTTTGTCAAAATCAAAACATTCATATTCTTGGCTACAAATATAAGGAGAGTAGCTCATAAACTGCTATTTGTTTAGTATATTGTAGTTCAAAATATCAAATGTATTAAGTATTAATGTTTTCTTTCTTCCTAATATTTTTATTAAGTATTGTGAACAGTGCTTTACTTCTCTTTGTATACTTTATTATTAGTGCAGCATTGCAAATATCTTTCTATGTCATACTCAAAGTTTCATTTTCTTCTAAGTTTGTATCAGCTTCCAACATTATTTTTTTTCTTAAAACTATTGTGAAGATGCTCCAAGAGTTTCTTTAATCTAAAGTTCTGTTTCATTTTGTTTTATTCCTTTCTCTTCAACTTCATTCTTTCATTTACAACCAAGTTCTTCATATATGTAAGGGTCTGCCTTAAGCCAAGCCCTTCAGTTATCTGTCTACAACTGATTCAATGACAGAGGTGTCCCACATCAGTTATTTCTTCTATCACTAGCTCTTTACCTTTGTCATGAATTTTGGTGACAATGATATCGCTTTTAGTGTTTTCTCTGAACTTTCTTTTTTTGTCGACCAGTTCCTTCTTTCATTATCCATTTCTTTTTACCATCTTATAGATTCATCACTAGAAGATGAAGAGACAGTGCAAACTCAGGCTTTGCTTTCTAAAAAACGATGAAAAGGAATGATTTGATTGTTTATTGGTCATGATAAGCATATAGCTCTGCAATGGCCTGGGTCTGTAAGGAAGTGACTGCACATTAGTAGATTTAGGAGAACATTCGTTATTTACCATATCGTTTAGGACTCCTTCATTCTAACAAAAAGAGGAAGAAAACCACTGATAACCCAAATGAAGCTTTTGAATCTACTGTCACATATATAACCATGAGTGGTTACTGAAAACATGAATTATAGTGCATTTTATTTCCATAGCTAGGAACTTCAACCTTACCTGCAGTTGATCATTGATGAGCTTGGACCACGAACAGGACCATGAATAAATATACTAAAAATAGGTTTCTTGAATTGCAGTATGCCCCACACTTTAAAGCTCATATTCTAGAGCAATGCTTTCCATATGATAGTCACTAGATGTATATGAATTATCAAACACTTGAAATATGGCTAGTCCAAATTGATATCTAAATGTAAAATGTATACTGAATTTCTAAGACTACTATGAAAGTTTGATTTAGGAATCTTGATCAACTTTTCTTAATATGTTGAAGCTTTATTATTTGGAAATATTGTTTGAGTTAAGTATGTTATTCAAAGTACTTTCATATTAAAATTTTAAATGTTGGCACACAAAAACTAAAATTGTTTTGTGGCTTCCATTGTATTATTAGAGCATACTGGTTTACACACCTAATGTTTTCATTCAAATTCTAATTTCGCAACTCTCTGAATGAAATTTTACTCTTTTGTTCCTCAATTTCCTTATCTGTCAAATGGAAAAAAATAATGGTTTCAATTTGAGTCTATAATAAACGTTAAACTTTTAGATATTTTCCTGAGATTGTGTTGAACACTGTGTGTTCAACTATACTATTGCTGAATTTTGAATAAGATAAGAAACACACTAAACATATTCTTGCTCTTAAACTTTTAAAGTTTTTGTTTTCTTATACTAACATGATTTACACTTTCCATTGCTGTATTATTGGTAAGATTACACTTTCTTTACATCAACCAAATAAAGGCATGTTTTCCTAAGAATACACACAGGAATATTGTTGATGAGTTGTGAATCCCAGCCCAATTTCATCAGCAACTTATTTATCCTTAAACACTAATAAGTTTACAGACTATTCTTGGTGTGATTTACTTCTGTAAGTGACAATTTATTATTCAGCATGTCGTTGTGCTTCAGAGTGGCACATGTGAGTAACTACATATGTGCTCATTATCATTGCATTCATCATTAAAGAGTGGCTTTTTTGATTGTGGCCAAATCAAGATAGCTTTTCCTTTAGCTAACTAAAAAATGATTGAACCATTTTATTATCTTGTATCAAAAATGACATTGAGTTTATAACAAGAAATGATGATTTATAAATATTAAAGGGGATTTCCTATAGAAGTTCAGATTGAATACAAGTATTTGTTCTATAATTTCTATTGCAGTTCCAAGTACAATAGGTGTTCTATAATGTATCATAGGTAAATTGATACAAATTTTATGTGTTATTGAAATACATTTTGTGATAGGAAAAGATTTTTAAGTACAGCTGGATTACATAGATTTGTGTTAATAAATTACCTAATTTCTCATTTGTTACCACTTCTTTGTTGTTTAGATGTCTTTTTTTTTTTTTTTTGATGGTGATACTGGGGTTTGAACTCAAGGATTCATACTTATTACTCTACTACTGGAGTAACTTGCTAGCCCTATTGTTTAAATATCTTGAGAAAGCAATTCCTTTAAATATTTGTTATATTACTTTGTATTTTTTCCTCCTAATTGATTTTTTCTTGGTGCTTTTTTAATGTGTTTTTCCTGCAATTTGTAAAATCATAACCCATAATAACTTTCTCAAAATTCAGGCTTTCTATTACATGACTTTAATGTTTGATTATCTTTGTATTTTTCTCAATGTCATGTCTTATAATAATCATAGCTATGTTATCTTACACATAACCACACTAATCTTTCCCTTTGTTCAATGAGAATATGAAATTTGTTTAGTGTACTTGTCTGTTATGATTTTTTTCAGATTGAAACATGTACATTCTAATGTTTTTCTTTCTTGTAGGATATTCAATTTTCACTCATTTTATATCCTACTCCATAGCAGTTTATTTATTTGTACCATATTATAATCCTCATTAAGAGCTTTCCCAACTCTAGTGCATATAAACTGTGGTTATAGGTGCAAACTACTATAATAGGCTTGTTAAGGATGAACTTCCCTCTGTAAATTCAGGCTACCATCAGTCAAGTTATGCTTTACCAGGTGTGCTTTTACTGTGTTCCCTGAAAATGTTTCCATCATATAATTTTATAGTAGATGTTAAACTTTGTCACTCTTAATTCATCTTTGTTCATTTTATAACTCATTTTATCCATTTAAATTATAAATAATATTGTATTAACTAATAGAATATGTAATTTTTCCTGGTTGAGATTAAAAATTATTAGAACTGAAATTCTGAAAATGACTTAACTATATCTTTAAACTATAAATTGTTATAATAATTAACATATGTGTGGGAAATAATTATCATAAAATATGGTACTTTTCTAAGCTGAAAAGCTATTTCACAATTTTATCCAAATTTCTTTTCATTTCTAATCATGAGAATAAAAGAAATGAGAGTCTCTGTGGTAACTTATCCAAATGAGGAGACACTATAATCAGTCTGAAGAAGAAAGAAATTTGTCTTTTAACTTTGCATTGGGTTTGCAGTTAGTTGGGTATAATCGCAGTTTCAGCAAATCTTAAAATGTGCCTAACCCAAAAGTTAAGAAAACAATTTAAAGCACTTACCATCTGCTAGAAAAATGACATCAATTAATCTTCAAAGTTGTTACATATAATTATTATTTATATTTGAAGCATGGACACAGTTAAAAGCACAGAAAATAACATCCTTTTAATTGTTTTTTTTTAAATAGCATTCAAAATATCTTCTTTTAGTCACTGTTAACCATTGTGGCAAAATACCTGAGAAAAGAACCAAAGGGTGGAAGTACTAATTTTGGCTCATGATTTCACGTTTCAGTTCAAGGTGGGCTGGATCCATTGCAATAAGCCTGTGGTGATATAGAACATCATGGTGAGAGGCATCATCAGGGCAGAGGAGGCTGC
The DNA here is from genome assembly GCF_047511655.1 of Castor canadensis. Taxonomy (NCBI): domain Eukaryota; kingdom Metazoa; phylum Chordata; class Mammalia; order Rodentia; family Castoridae; genus Castor; species Castor canadensis. The sequence continues at coordinate 22,395,443 of NC_133390.1, read as the reverse complement.
TTGCTTCATCGTGTCCATAAATAGTAAGATGGGATAAAATATGTCCTTCACACAGCCACACTGGCCCGATTAGTTCCTCTAACCAGGTCCTACCATCTCCCAATTATACCATCAAATTATGAATCCATTAGAGGCTTAATCAGTTGATTCGGATCCTGTCAACTCTCGATGATTGAATCCACTAGCATTCAATATTAAGCCTTTTTTGGGGACACCTTACATCTAAACTGTAACACATATTATCTATTTAATTTTTTTTTTGCTTTTCTTAAATTTTATTTTCATTATATTATTGTTTTACTGGGGGTACACTGTGACATTTACAAAAGTACTTACAATATATCTTAGTTAAATTCTCTCCCTGTAAATCATCATGTTATATGAAATAAATCAGACCCAGAAAGACAAATATCGCACGCTCTCTCTCATACACAGATGAATGACACAAGTGTGAAATGAAGAGACTGGGGCTGGGAACCAGTGGGAGGGAGAGTGTGAAAGGAGAGGGTGAATGGGAGGGGGTGAATATGATCGAAGTACTTCATATGCATGTATGAAAATAGAATAAGGAAATTTATTGAAATGGCTTAAAAGAAGAAGGGGCATAAAGAGTAATAGAAGGAATGGATTTTAAAATGTATTTCACAATATGTTAATTTTTACATGTATTAATTTTATAAAGGGGTTTCATTGTGATATTCCCATACATGCATATAATGAAAATTGTTTACAGGTAAAAATGATAGAATAAAAAACTATGGACTTACAAATTGAAAAAAATATACAAATATGTTTCTGAAAGTCAGTTTATTGAAATTAAAATTCTATGTCATTTTATTTTTTTCATAAATAATGATTTTTCTAATTAAGTTACATATTTTAATTAAAATTAAAGAGATACTAAACTTGAAATGATAGTCACAGTGTCAAAATGTTTTTTATATTTTCTGACAATACTAAATATTTTTGTTTTCCTGGATTAGACAAGTCTAAAGATTTCTCGTTTATTTTGGTGGCAGAGTATCTCTGTCTAGCTCAGAATGGCCTTGAATTCATGGTACTTCTCTCTCTGCTTCTCAAATGAGGGATTAGAGGCCTATACCACTGTGCATGATTTTGATAGATATTTTAATCTGTAAGAATAAAGTAGCCAGGCACCAGTGGCTCACTCCTGTAATTCTAGCTACTCTGGAGGCAGAGATCAGGAGCATCGTATTTCCAAGCTAACATTGGCAAATAGTTCATGAGATTCTACCTTGAAAAACCCGTTACAAAAAAAGGCTTACAGAATTGCTCAAGGTATAGGCCTAGAATTCAAACTCCAGTACCACAAAAATAAAAGAATAAATATATTTCTCTTGACTGAAATCATAACTTACTTTTTCCTAAGCCATGCATAAAGCTTTTTTGCCTATGTTATTTGGTCCACATAAAATATATTACACAAACATTCAGACCATGATATTTTTATTATAATTTATAAAAATTTAAACCCATATTTTACATTTACCTGAACTGTAAAATGTTCAAATCTACATGGTTAAAATGACAAGTCAATATTAAATAAACCACTACAGATTTACTTCATATTATGCAAAATAAAGTGAGAAGATTGAATTATGTTACTATAATACCCTTTCAGAGAAGCAAATCTAAACACTTTTTGACTAAATAAAAATTATTTTAATTTGTACAATAAAAACCTTTTTAATTTTTATAAAGTTATAAACATAAAAATTTACTATGTGTGTTTTTCATTAATGTCATATAGCTAAGTTTTCTTTTTCTTTTTCATACTTCTGGGGTTGGAACTCAGGACTTCGTACTTCCTAGGCAGTCATTCTATCACTTGAACCTCACTCCATCCCTCTATGCCTTCTGTGCTCTGGGTATTTTTGAAAGAGGATCTCACTTTTTTGCTGGGGCTGACCTAGACCACATTCCTCCTATTTATGCTTCCTGCTGTGGCTGAGATGGCAGGTGTGTGCCAATACACCCAGAGTTTTGGTGGAGATGGGGTGTCACAAACAGTTTTGCCCAGGTTGGCTTCATACTTTCATCCTCCTGATCTTAACCTCCTGAGGGCCTAGGATTATAGGCATGAGTCAGTGTGCTTGACTTGTCAGTTTATGTTTGGCTTTGTTTTTCCTCAATGTGAAGATTCTGGTTAAGTTTTGGAAACATAATTGTTAACATGTATGTTGGTATTATTATGCAAATCCAAGGTTAAGATAAAGAATCACAGAATTTCAATTACCTATATCACTGCTTTTCCCACATATAAAAGCCTCTTACCTCTTTGGATCTATTTTCATAATATACCAATTTGTAGTATAATTAATTTTTGTGTATCTTCAGAGAAGCAGTCTTATTATTCTATTTTTTTGTGGTACTGGGGTTTGAACTCAAGGCCTATAACTTAAGCCATTACACCAGTCTTTTTTTGTGATGGATGTTTTCAAGATAGGGTTTTGCATACTATTTGCCTGGTCTAGCTTCGAACTGCAATACTTCTGATGTCTGCTTCCCGAGTAGCTAGGATTACAGGCATGAGCCACTACCTCCTTCCATTTTTAACATGTTTCTATATATCAGGTATTGTAGTAAACACTTTACACATAGATTATAGCAGGGAGATATTGTTATCTTCATTTAAAAAGAAGTAAACTAAGGTTTAATGTTTCAGACTGAAATTAATTCCATTTGAGTCCAAATTTTAAGTTATTCTCTATTATGCTCATTGAAATAAGAAAGAAAGTACTTCAGGCCTTATTTGAATTTTTATGACTTGTATTGGGCTAAGGTGTAAAGATAAAGAAAACAAAAGAAGCACCTTTGTAAGTGCAATATTTAAAAAAAAACAGCTTTGCACAGAAACCTAAGGTATCACCCAGGGTACTAATTTTATGCAAACAATTTCACAGGCTGTTTGAGAGAAAATTTCCTGCATGAAACAGTTAGGCATAAGAGAAGTAGCAAGAAGTTTAGTGCAGTCATGTAAGAAAGCTGTAAGTCAAAGTTGGGAAACCAATTCTACATGATATAAACATCAGTGAATTAATTTACTCACACATGTTTCTATGTATGTTTATTGATTAGCCACCATCTTTCTGCCAATAGTTTAAGCATGACCAAATGGGCCACACTTGAAGAAAAAGGAAAAAGATGAAATGGAAATGGAATGAGTTAGTAAGAAATAAAGGCAAAACTGGGAGTCAGTGATCAATTATAAAACACAACAAGATGCGTCCTTAACTGATACCAAAGTATATTCATTTTGCCTTTATTAATCATCAGTTTTGTCATAACATAGCTCAAGCCCACTACATTAAGTGTACAAAGAAGAGTAACTAGATAGGCTTTAAGAAAAGGTGAATGTGGTTAGCTGTAACTGGTTTTCAAGTGCCAGAAGCAAAATTGGCAATATTCCTCTATCTCCACTCTTTTCACGAACCAAATGTTTTAATAGCTCTCGAAACTCACCCTTCTGTACTCTTTCCTATGACAGACAGATTATATCTTCGTTAGGGCACATGGTCTCACATTGCCATGATTTTGCTTTGTTTAACCTTCTTTCTATTTTTCCTTTCTGCTTATTAGTGCAAATTAAAAATTTTAGCTTTGTTTTATTTGTTCATCATTTAAAAATTTTTCTAGTTTAACTTCCACTTTTCTTTCTTTTCCTCACTCCTTCATTTTTAATCCTTAACCTTTCCAATATCAAAATTCACCATGGCTTTTGCCTGTATAACTAATTTTTATAAAAAATATTCAAATTGTTAGCAAATTTTAGGTAGAATTTAAAAAATTAATAGAAAAGATTTTTTTGAGTTATGGGATATGCTTTTTATAGAGGAAATGTTAATGCTATATTTGGTCAATAAAGGATCAACAAGTAAGAAACCCTGTAGAAACCCATGCATGCACTTACAAGAGGAATCAAAGGAATGCAGAACACAGTCACTGAGGATCACAAACTCTAATGAGCTAGTCAGTTGAGGTGGTTCGTGAACACAAACTTTGCATGTGATATATAATACCTACTCTTGATATATTTCAGAGAGAATAATAGTACTCACTAGAGACAAGAAGTATATATGTCACTGACATATATAGTATATATGCAATTGACATTACTCCCAGTATCTTAGATTCTAAAGAATTTGACTTATTAGCTGACTTACTAACCATGTCCTCTAAAAATCTAAGTAACTTGGTGGTATTTGAGGACAAAGTTTGCATGTGATGTATCATACCTTCTTTTTGATACATTACAGAGAATAATATTTACTTTATATGAGTCTATTTTAACTTAGTCTTTTTTTTTTATTGAGCTGAGGTTTGAGGCTTCACTCTTGCAAAGCAGGTGCTTTATCTCTTGAGCCACACCACCGTTTTATTTTATTTTGATGTATTTGAACTATTTGCCTGGAGTGGCCTCAAATTGCAGTCATCCTGATCTCAGTCTCTCAAGTTGCTGGGATTACAGGTGTGAGTCACCAGTACCTGGCGTTTATTTACTTATTATGAAATGTTTTCATAAGCATGGCCTATTTTTAACCTTATAATTGTTCAAACAAATATTAAAATGGCATGTTTTCATTGTCTTTATAATATGTTGAGGGAATATATCAGTGAATAAGTGATGAATCTATGTTGACAGAACATTAAAAATATAGCAGATGTGTAATCATAGGTAATTATAAAATAAATTATATTTCATTTACTTTTTGTCATTTTGTGATTATGATTATTTAGGTACTACTTTTTGTTTGTGAGAACACAAATACTCTGTTGGGAGTATTAAACAAAATATTTTGAAAATCATAGTAAAGACTAAGTTATTGTTAGTTTATTAGTCAATTTGCTATAGATCATCATTATACTTTTGTAGTTTTCTTTTATTTCAAATCTATAAATCAAATTTGGCAGAATGAGCATGTCACACTTGGACAAACAAAAACAGGAAATTATCTATGATTCACTAATATTGTATAAATTTTTCAGAGCTGTCAGTCACAAGAGTGTGTTGTTTTCTGGTTTCTGAAATAAGGAACAAAAATGGAAGGAAATGAAAATGCATTTAGGTTCTTGCACAAATATAAATGAACAAAAAAATTTTAAATTGTCTCACAATTTTGCTACTGATCATTTTTTCTAGTTTTACAAAAGGATACTACTATTCTAAACCCTAGTTTTGATCCTTATTAATGGTTTTTGCAAAAATTTTCAGCTCTCTCTATTTGGAGGTATATGTTAACATTTTACTTACTTTTACTTGATATTGGGCATGACATTTGATAAGTTTCAGCCAATGAAGTGTGAGCACGAGGGGAATCTGTCACTACTTGGCTGAAATACTTTGCACTACTCAGTTTGTGAAAGTCAAGTGTCCATCTTTCTGAGTCTGAGTCACCATGACAGGCGCGCCCCCTGCTGACACAAACAGGACATGAAGCAAGAGCAAAGCACAAACCTGGTCATGTTCAATCATGACACTATGGAGTTGGAGGAAATTCCAACATAACTTAAAATGTCTTATTTAGATTCTGAATTATTGCATATGTTTGCTTTTTACTTCTCAAGTGATAAAATTAGTATATACTATAATATAACCTTTCATTAGAAATACAAGTAACTCTCATTTAAATGACTGTTGAGAACTTCATAATTTAAATTTTTAATTACTGAAAAATAGCACTTTTCATGTGATATAAATGTACAGGTTTTATTAAGATCCAGGGTTCATTCAGAAAGCTTTAAGCATAACAGTATGCTTGAGAGAGTAGATTTGACATTTAATAAGAATTTTGATGCTAACTAATAACTTGTAGATGTAAACCAAAGAAAATACAGTCAAAATCAATGAAATTCAGGAAAATTTATTATATGCCAACTATTTCAAAGCACGGTGTTAAGTTTCCGGGGACAGAAAAATAAATGAAAATACTTGAAATTACGTTCATAAGATAGTATGTTCCAACTTGATGATACTCAGTTATTAAAATTCCAATGGGGAGTATTATTAATGTGTTGTTGAACAGTTGGGAAAGGACTTTCTGTCAGTTAAATTGTGTTTGAATTTGGAATGAATGAATCCATCATTTTAAGAAGAAAAAAGAAAGAAGAAAAAAACTAGAAAGAAAATGAAAGGAAAGGGGAAAGGAAGAAAGAAAGAAGGAAAAAAATGAAAGAACGAAAGAAAGAAAAGACAAAGAAAGTGATAACAATAGTGTATGTTATTTTTCTGTAAAGTTAAATGAGATGAAAACAAAAATTCCTCATACATAATTAGGTAATGTATCGTAATATCCTACTTTACTTTTGTGACTTTAATATTCTATTTAAAATCTTTCATAAATAGTTTTAAGTTTCATCATCTAATACATGCATTCTTGTCTGGTCTTTTTATGAAAGGATTCATTCTTGTGAATCAACAAGGCTCAGACACAAACTAAAGAGAGCTTTCATCGTTTTTAAGAAAGTGACGCTAGCTTGCAGTCTCCTAGGCAACTCAAAAATTCAGCAGCTGTAAAAAGTCCAAGTTTTACAAAACAGCTATTATTGGGGGTAAAATCTTTCAAGGAATTATGCACTACAATCTTAGGTTAATTGGAAATTTACTGTAAGAAATACTTTAACAGTATCTATGGTAGTTATTTGCTGTAAGTCTGAAAAAAAAATGAACAAATCCAAGAACTGGAGGCTTTCCATTACTTGATCTGTGTGAAACTGGAATTAAACTCAGGAAACTTAACAAAAGGCTGATTATTCGAAGGCAATGGCCATCAAACAAACACTGTAAAATACGAATCTAGAAAGTACAAACAGAATAATCAATGAGGCATATAATAGCCATTAATTTGGGGAAATCTATATATGTATTGGAGAAATATGCATTGCAAATGCAAAATGTAAAATTTAACAATACATGAAATGGCCACTTTCCATAAAATTAAGAACTCTCACTAAATGAACTTCAAAATTACTCTCAGAGAAAAAAAATTGTATGACAATTCTCTAGTTTTGTAAGTGTCTAGCATGCTTAACTTATTGGTTAGATTCTTTTGCATATTATTATATTATATTCTTTTGTAATATTCCATTACAAAATAATGGAATATTTTGTAGAAATACGTACTTGTGTTTTATACTCTTATGCTGCTATGGAAATTGAGAATGTATTTCACTGTCGTGAAACTTTGAGCTTTTACAATTATGTACTGCCTGTTCTTTTTACTTGCGTGTATGTTAAAAATACCTTTATTATCAATGGATTCTAATGAGAAATATGTTAGTTTTTTTTTTTTGAAGTGTCCTCATGTGTGACACACTGGTGAGGACAGGGAACAATGAACATGTTAAATTTCAGAATGAAAATTGAAATTTACTAATGCCATTTATTGACAGTGAGAAGTGGCAACTAAGGAAACCATCTTGCTTGAGGAGTTGTCAGCATGGCGACTCAGGCTTCCCATTGTGGACTTGAACAACAAATGCAAATGTCTTTGCTATTGTTATGATGCACGTCAAAAACGTGCCCTTTTCAATTTTATTTCTATGGGTTTGCTGAAGTCAGTTAACCTCTCTGGAACTCATTCATCATGTGAAATATATACAGATGGAATGATTACATCAGAAGAGTTTGGAAAAGTTTTATTTATTTTGTAACATTTTTATTAACCTAACTTAGTTGTATAGGAGAGAATCATTATGACATTTACATATGTACTTACAATGTATCTTAATTATATTCACCCCTTGCATTATTCTTCCTAATCCTTCTCACTTCTTCTTAGAACAATCATTTAGGTATATAGATATTAAGCTCCTTTCTCCTAGTAGTCTCCTTGTCTAGATACCTGAATCCTTTCCAAATAGTGGTTATAATGTGACGTGTATAAGCACACCTACACATATATTATTGTGTTAGTATTTATAGGTTTGGAATATCAAAATGGAAAATAAAGAAGATATGAAATGCAAAAATGAAATACTTGTTATATATTGTTTACTTTTTTGCAAAGATGGAAGTCACATACAGGTAATTTTCAAAGAGATCATAATCTTTTGCCTAGAATTTGTCTTAGGCATGGTATAAACAGGTTGAGCTGTGCTTTGCCCTTGTGGAGCAACAGTACAGTGAAGAAACGAGAACGAGATTGTTGGGGCAATACATGCAATTAGACAGGATTTTTTTTTTCAGGAAGGTTGGATTTGAATTGAGAACTGAAGAATAAATTACAATCAGTTAATGCAAAGTTCTCATGAATATATTGAGCTTCCAATATGTAAGAAACAGAAAGAAGAGCCTGTGATTATAATATTGTTAGCAAAGTATGGTAGCAAGCTGCTAAAAGGGCTATTAATGATCTCAGCCTCTTGTATTTGGTTCTTAAATTGTGCTAGGACCAAATGAATAAGGCAGCATTGATGGTATGTTGTTGCTAAGACTAACTTTAAAAAGAATATGGTGCCCTCTTGGTTGCTGTTTTTCTTTCTTTTGGGTCATATGCTACAGAGGAAACTGTGCCATGGGCAGTGCTCAATAACAGAACTAAAGACTAGTACCAGCAATGCCACCAGTGAGCTTAAAAAGAGATGCATCATTCCCAAATTGCACTCCAGAGTTTGCAACTCTAACAAATAGATTGACTATGACTTCACTAAAAATCCCAAAACAGAATTACCTACCTAAGTGACTCACAGAATCTTGGCTCTAAGAAATGGTATAGGGTAATAAGTGTTTATTATTATGTTAACTACCAACATTTTGGGATTTTTTTTTTGAGCAATAAGCAATGCATACACTAAAGAATGGAGAGAAAAGAAGTGACACTATGTAGGACTTCATAGATCATGCTAGTATTTGAATTTTAAGTTACTGAGAAATTTTAAATTATTAAACATTCATGCAACATGATTTTCCTTTTTTTTAATAAAGGTGAATTTTTATTCAATCTTAAACTTAATCTTGAGATATTAATATACAGCATTTAGAAATGGAATAAGCATTAATCAGTTTTGAATAATTTAGTTGTGTAGAGACATTTATTATAATCAAACAAAAAAACAGAGACAAATGTAGAATTCTCGGGTACAATGGGAAACAGATCTCACAGGAAATGTTACAGACAGATAGCCTTGCTATGCATGAATACTTACAATCAATAAGAAAAATAAAAGGCAAATAAATAATGACTTTGCCAAATAGAAAAATATATTTTAAAAGGTGTTCAATTTCATTAGTATTGACAAAAACATCAATAACAATGGCATACTTTCCCTCTTGAAGAGTTAGAAATAATAGCAAACCTCATCATTTGGCAAAACTGGAAAATCATCTTATTTATTGTGGAATAAGTCAAAATTAATATCAACCCCCTGCAGCTAGTCTGCAAAGTTTTAATACTACTTCTAGGAATTTCACTTTTAGGAATTCATCTCAATGGAAAAATTGCAATGTGATGCAGTTTTAATGCACACTCATGGTCATGGTAAGAATGTGTATAATGGTAGAAATCTGGAAGCGATTTGTAAGCTTACCATGTTTCATATTTCCAATAATGCTTATGGAATAATGTGAGCATTATTAATGTTTCAGAGTGTATGTGTACCATGAACTCCTGTATGTAAATATGCAATTTTTATATTCATGCTATAGTTCATGATTTGTGTGCTGTGTGTGCATATGTGTACACGTGTAGAAAAGCAATGTTTGAAAGAAATTTCAGAAAACACAATTATTTCTGGGTGGTAGAGGTATAGATTTTTACTTTCTTCTTCAGATTTTTCTGTCTGTAAGAGTTCGTTTTTCAAGCATGTTTTTAAAAATACAGCAATGTGATTGGACTTGGATCGCATGACAAGGGTATGTGACAAGGGCACATAGGGAGATATGGGAATAGGTAGAAAACCCAAAACATGAAAGTGTTTATGTCCCCACTCCAGAGGAACTAATACAGACACCTTAAAGTGACAGAGGTCAACATGAGAAGGGGATCAGGAACCAGTGTAAAGATGAGTTAGAGATGAATCAACTTGGGTTGTAACACATTTGTACATGGAAGCAATGCTAGGAATTTTTCTATATATCTATCCTTAACTAGCAAAAGTGCTTTGTCTTCCTTATTATGCTTGTGTCTTTTCTTCAACAAAATTAGAGATAAGGGCAGAACAGGTTCTGCCTGGAAGCGATGGGGGGAGGGGAAAAAGGGAATAGAGAGTGGGGGAAGGAAGCAGGGGGGAGAAATGACCCAAACAATATACACACATGTGAATAAATGAATAAAAAAAATGCCACTTCACAGGGTTTGAAGAACTACCTAAAAAGCATCAATAAACATTCCAAATAAAGAAATCTTGATATAAAAGAAAAAAAAATCCAAACCTCTCCACAAATATGTAAAGCACAGAGAGCTAAATGAAGAATTTTTAAAAATACCACTTGTGATATATTGTTATAGTTTAAGAACTTTTGTAAATGCTACAATATACCCCCACCCAGCACAACAATAAAAAAAAGCAAAAATGATAAAACAACCTATATCGTGACTCTCTAAGAAGTAACTATAAAAAGAGCCCTATAGCATTAGTCATTTTTCTCCACTCAACTATCTCCATTATGGTGTTATTTTCAGATTCTTAGTAGACACCTCTTTTTTTACATTTTTAGATCTTTAAAATTTTTCTTTTCACCTATTGCTTTCAGTTAGAGCTATGGAAAATAATATTGCTTAATCATCAATGAGGGAAAAACAGAACATTAATAAAATCAAAAAAGAAAATACATCATGTATAAATTTGGTAGGAATATTAAATACTCTCTTTCTCAAGTAAATCAGAGACCATTTACAGATGTCTTACAAATGGATAAAATGACTCTTTTATTCTGACACAGCTTAGGAAAACAAAATACTATTTCTTAAAAATTATTCTCATATAGAATTTTACCTTTTTCAAAGTTTAAGGTACTACTGGTATGAAAATCTTCTCCATTAAAACACTAATTTTTGGTTTGCATCTTTGAGAAAGATACACGATCAAATCTACATTCAATAAGAAAATTATGTTTTCCTTATTTATTTGATACTAGGAGATTACTTGAGGCCCTATACACCTCTAATAACAACCACAACATATTATATATCTAAGTATTAAGCTTATTTGTGTTTCATGAGTATCATCTCGTTTTATTCTTATCACAACATGAGATGGCTTTCATTAATAGTTTTCACTGGAGTGACAAGATAGCTGAGTCTCAGAATAGATAAGTGACCTGTGCAAGATTATTCAGGTAATCCATGATGGAGCATGAAAATAACTACAGAATCCACAAAAAAATTGTGTCTTCAAAAAGTAAACCAGATATTTTTCCATTCATAGTACATAGACTTACTTGTACAGTTGCCAAAATGCACCAGGAGAAAAAATGTTTAAAGTTTTGTAATAACCTCATTTCCTAGCCTAAATTATCCTCAACCTCCCTCCTCCATCCACCACATACTATCTTCAACATTGGCTGTATTTTCTATTTGACTTTTGCTTTAAGTTTGATTGAGTCACCAATTCTATTTAAAAATAACTTCTGAGATTTTAAGTAGTTAAAGCAAAATAACAATCCTAAAGTAATTCATGAGCTGAGTGCCGATGTTTCACACCTGCAAACCTAGCTACTTGGGAAGCTGAGATTGGGAGGATCATGGTTTAAGACCAGCCCAGGCAAATAGTTTGCAAGCCCCATCTCCAGAGTAAACAGAGCAAAATGGACTGGAGATGTGGCTCAATTGGTAATGCACCTGCTTTGCAAGCACAATGTCCCCAGCTCAAAGCACAGTTCCACTAAAAAAGAAAAATGTATATTCAGAATATAATGCATCTGATAGAAAATACTGAGCAATAAGCAAGAGCAACTGGTAGTCTGTGCCTTCTTCATTGACAATTGGAGTCTTATCTCTGCAGCACCACCAATGGACATAGTAAGAACTGACTTTGCTTTAACCTTGATGCCATTGCTAAGATTAATTTAGTGGAAGAAGAGTTATATATTTTTCTTCTTTGAACCTAGCCACTTCTGGAGCTTATTAATAATATCACTTGAATATAATCTGTTACTTCTGTACATATTATTAATATTTAAAAATATTTGAATGTTCTTAGTATGTATTACAAGTCTAGAATACCTGAATTGCACATGGGAAGTGGAAATATGTTTCCCCTAAAAGCAGCTTCAATGCATGAATAAATAAATAATTTAATTTTTAATTCTGTAGTTTAATTTTGTTCATTTTATGTGTGTATGAGTGGGTCAGAAAAGAAGTTCTGATATTGGAAAAGCAAACATACTCAATGAAATCATAATCATATATTTCAAAATATAATTTGGTTCATAAAGTCTTGATTTTTAAAAATGAAAGCTTATTAGCATGTAATATGAACCAAGATTTGTCTACTCCAAAAAATTTTCATGGTGAAGCCATATTTTACTATAACTGAATTTCATTAAAAATTTAATTTCTGCTGTAGGAGCTGAAAAATAGCAATGAAGGGTACATTTGGTCATCAATTCCTCTTTCAGTTTGGAAGCTATTCTGAACCTGTCGTGCTTCCATCCAAGTTGCTGTCAAAAATGAGCATACTAATTGAAAAATTCTTGCTATGAAATTATATCTTGCAATTTTATCAAGCTTAGATAAGAATTCTATTTAAAACATGGATTTTTAAAGTGAATTGAATTATCAGATGGTAGAGTGAACTGCAATTTGAATATTCCACAATAGTGGATGGATTTTTCAGCTTCTGAGTAGTTATGCTTAATAATTTCCAGGAGAAGAGACTGTATTTTCTTGCATTCATTGCTTTGACAATGTGAAATAAAGACAATGTAACTTAGACTCCAATTTCCCTACTGGCATTGCTCACAAATCCTTTTATTTCCCTCCTTGTGCTTTGCTGTATTGCAAAAACAATCCAACTTACAAAATATTGGAATTTCAGAAATGATATGCTTCTAAATTATATCATATGCTTAAAAATATACTGTAATTGAGCCACACTATTTTCTAAATATTAGGTATAATCAAAGATTTTGTGGGGTGTGAAAATCTACTCTGTCTTTAACTAGAGCCATGGTAATGGATTCTAGTTGCATACATTTTTATGGTGTTAAGGTAATTGTTAAAATATCCCATATACAAAAATGTTTAGTTGGTAGTGTTATTCCTTCTATAAAAAGATCAATAACACTTTTTGCAGGCTGGAATATACTTTTAGATTTCATTGGAAAGAAAGCTCCTTGTCTTTGAAATACCTTTATAAAGATAAGCCTGTTCTAAATGAGGTAAGACAATATTGCTCAAGATTGATAATCTAGATGACCATTAAATATGGCTCTGCACTTGCTAGAAACTCTTTAAAGAGAACTACTTATAAACAAATAAACTTTTTCTTTAGAGTGGCAAGTTATAATTTCATTTTAAAATTGTTATTCTTTAAAATGCAATTTCTTTTCTACCTAATTTCATTTCATTGTTAATTGAAATTGAAATAATGGTTGTTGAAATTCAGCATAAATACCTTTACCACTGAATGACTCATTTCATTTCACACTATATGTGGTTGTAAGACTTTGGAAATGTGTTGAACTTCTAATGTTAGTTAAACTGCTCTCCTGTAAATATATAGTCAAACTGCTAATTCAATTAGAATATTATTTTATCTGCCCTTACTATTAACATTTTAGGATAGAAACAGTGTTAGTCCATATATTATTTCCTAACTGTTAAGACATGTTTGTCGTATAGTATCAACTCATTTAATATTCAGTGAAATGACCTTCAACACAAAATGCCAGTACCTGTATGTAGAGGAGACACTGGGTATATATTTTATATCTGTAATTCAAATTCCAGGACTTCAGCATCCTTACGACACACAATAGGAAAAAGATATTCTGCACAGCTTTGTCTACACAAGGGATCAGGTTATGGAGTGCTTCAGGATTTTGGCTCAGGGTCTAGGCTAGCTTCTATGTGTATACTAGCATGCTGGATCTTTCAGAGTTCTGAAGAACTTTATCAGGGCTTTGTAACGTTCCTTCATGCACACAGTTTATACCAAAGCCTTGCAGGGGAAAGCATACATTTGGGCACCAAATGGTAAAGGCACTCTTTGAGTTTCTTAGTCAAGACAGAGAAATAAAGCCTGGGAAACCTACATAATGAAACCATAATTACCACTGTGTTTTATAACCTCTATGGGCTGTTAGATTAACACACTAAAATATTTTGAATGTAGATTTTTTTCGTGAAAATACCAAGGAATATGTTGAATGGGTTTTATTTTTGAAAATATTCTATATTATAATTTGATTAAAACATTTGTTAGGACACTGAATCTTTGTTTACCACAAACTATCATTATTCATCTGTGCTTTTTGAGCAGTTGAAGAATATGTGGTTGAATATTAGCTCACTATTCATAAGTGAAACAAACTTAGTTCCTTCAACTGGTGTTTTCAACTTCTTCACTAAATAAAAGTAATAATCACAGAGTTGGTGAGATTATCAAAAAACTGTGGGAGACAAAAAATACCTGTCTTTAATAATAATAGTTGAATAAAGAGCTACATCAAATTTCTATACAGAAAATCATCATTCAGAATTATTTCAAGAAATGTGTATTTGTTGTAAACTACATTTTATTTAAAAGGCAACAGAAAAAATTCTTCACAGAATACAGCTTCAGAAGACAAAAGATAATTCTTCCAACAAAAGAGTGTTTGCTTTTATTGAAATAAAATAATATAATCCATCATGTGATCTTTTTAATGAATATTTCTATCTCTGAGAACCTTAAATTAATATTATATAAAATTATATTATAATATTATTCACATCATATTTATTTGACTATGAATACTCTACTGCTCTTTTACAAATAAATCAATAATACCTAACACTATCTCAATGAGGGTTCTGCATTGAGAACTGAGAGCACAGATATTTTATTTAATGCTTTAAGATTGAATAAGGTCACTTATGGTGGGAGAGTTGATGGCAGGGGATCCCTGTCTAAACTCTGAGATATCCACTCTTTAGAGGGCTGCAGGATGAGGTTAATCCCACAAGAAGCCTAAAATGGAGCATGGCAAGAGAGAATTACTCCAGAAGACAAGTGCAGATGCAAGGATGGAGAAGTCCCCAATATGACATCTTACAGACCGAGGAAGATGAGATAGAGAGCAGGGATTGCTCATTCATTGTAAGGAAAAGGGAACAAAGCAGGCAGTTATGACAAGATATTTTGGTAAATGTGTTGGAAGTGAGAAGGTTAAAGTTCTCTTTGAATTTTTCCCATTTCTTTTTTCAGCAAAATTAAAGGCACATTTATCTGCTGAATTGGTGGGAGAGAATGTTTGAGGTTTGAAGCACAGAAGAGGCAGAGGATCTCCACTCTCCTACACCTCAGGAGCCCAGGGTGATTAGGGAAGGTTTCTGTTCTGTTCATTGGCCTGCGCATTTTTAAAGCAAAAAGTAAAAATTATCTTTCTTGATGATAAAATGCCATATATGGTTTCTGGCATAGGTAATTAATATTTATGTTGTAAATTATTGAGCCATTCATCTAATGAATCACATAATATTTGCTTTGAAGTCAGTTTTATTAATATTTTGAGTAGTAGCATAGTTTTTATTACAGACATACTATTACCATTTTATTTATGAAAATGCTCTTTCAAAGAAAATTTTCTTCTGATCTTTGCTGTTAAAATAATGTAGGTTTATCATTAAAATCATTTTTAATTTCTACTTAAGGCATAAAATTTTATAGTGATTATTTTTGTTTTGTTTTTACCTTCCTGCTATCTTCTCCATGTTTTTTTCTTTTTCTGTAAAACACATTTTGCTTCTTTTGGGTTAGATTCAGGTTGGAATTCTGAATTTTTCACTTATAAGTACTATTTAGCTGTAGAGAGAAGCAACTAAAAAGGGGAGGGGGCACATTTTCAAAAGATTGGACCTATCCTTATTTTTTTTTACTTAACTTTTCTACTACAGCTTCTTTCAAAATTGTTTATTTCCTACTTGAAATAAAGTTGAATCACATCTGGTGGCCTCAATGTACTTAAACACACCTCAAAATAAAGTGAAATGTCTCAGTTCCTTCTCAGACTTCAAGGGCTGCTGTCATTGCTCTCTGGAAGTTATTTTATGACACACTGATAGCCAGATGGTATCAGTTGTGATAACTCCATTTCAGAAATATATAAAGAGAAAACTTTTATCAGTCTGTCACCATCAGGCCTTATCACCCACAAGCAAGTGGTCAAGCTAAAAGAACAGTGCAGATCATAAAGAATACCCCAAAGCAGATTATTACAGGAGATTTGCTGGAAAGATAGAAGGAGTTGCACAAGATTCATCTCTTTTCACTCGTGAATCAATAACAGGTGTTAGAAAAGGCATATCTTGAGGCCACTTTGAACTACTTACATTTTGAGTTCGATTCGAAGGATTAGATGGAATGAAGTATATTCTGTTCCTTTCCTGCACATGAACCTGCAATGTGGGTGCATGTGTTACCTTTCTGCACATTATTTTTCCACAAACCTTCATTTTTGCCAAATGTTATGATAAGGTTACTCCTAAACATATTGTGTCTTTTAGAATATAAGACATATTCCAGTGTTTCTCAAATGAGAAAATCTCCCAGATTCATCAAATTTCAGTAGATCTGTGAGATTAAAAAATAACAAACTATTTTCATAATAATATTAAAATAATAATTTGTACTTTTCTATGTATTGGTCTTTGCACTAGTACTAAAAAAGCAATTTCATTTAAAAATGTAATAACATTTAATATATATTAAGTACACATATTTTCATTTTCCAGTGTGACAAAATTCAACAATTCCTTGCATATCAGAAGTAGCAAGTGTTCACTATTATAATTGTGAACTAAATTCACTAGAAGCCTGTTTTGTTTTCACTTGGACCATTATTATTACTAAAAATATGTCTGACAAACTGTGATTTTTTAAAATCCTGGTTATTTAGTAGGTTTTCTTTCAAAAATTCATAAAGTGGGATTGCAACTTTAAGGAAACAGGTAGTGTAACTGGAGTTTATTGTACCTGGTATTCTTGGTCTTCTCCCTCAAAGCATGCACTATAGTTTGTGACACTACATTTAGATTTGTATTTCTTTAACGGTGGACTTCCTTATGTAACTTCAAACTGTTTGAAGGCAGAGCCTATGTTTCATCTAATCACTAACTTAAACAAGCACATAGCTTGAAAACATTTGTTTAGCATATACTAAAACATACCCATTTGAGTTTAATGATTAAATCAATGAATGGATAGACTGAATTATGGAGACTGGTATTCATGACTCTTTTATTTTTGTCATTTTTGTGGTGGTGGAGATTGAACCTAGTGCCTCCTATATGACAGACAAGTGCTTACACTACAGTGTTCCAAACCCATGATTTTTATTATACTAAGTAGAACTATAAATATCTTGTTTTAGGTAGGATTAGCTTTTCAAACCCAAATTAAAATTGGTCAGTTGATGCATGAAAATGCCCAATTTTCCTCTGATAAAATACCTGCCTGTCCAGGTGTCTACAAAGGTTCTCCCCATGGAGGAGATTCTCCAGGAGGAGAATCTTGTGGAGATTTTTCTCTCCACAAGAGAAGAATCCATTATTCTGATGAAAGTTTTCAGAAACTTTGGATTCTCTTCAAAATGAGAATTAATCATCTACTTTTGACTTGTTTAATAACCTTGATGGTTCAGTGCATGAGAACTTATCAACAGCACTCATCAGTAACCAGGCATAAGAGTTCATCAGTACATGTGTACAGTCATCTGTTATAGCAAATCATTTAATACATGCAATTGATAACCAAATCACAAGGATGAAGAATATAGTTAAATCTCAAAATACGCAAAAAGTGGGCTTCAGCTCGGGAATATGGAACATTTGTTCCTGCTCATTTCTCCCCAATTACAATGTCACCCACATTAGCTTGTCTCAAGTAGTTAAGCCTTCAGTAGGGATCACTCATCTTGCAGGAAGACAGGATAATCTCTTCATATCTGGTTTCTTAAATTAGCTGACTATAAGCTCAGATTTCTGTTGGTTATGATAGTCATACAGCTACTTTGTGTCCCCATCAATAAGAAGAAATTAGTGTTTTAATGAAGGATTTTTTTCCTATTCCATTAAGTGTTTGATTTTTCAAAGAACTGTAGTGTTGTTTCATGGGCTTCAGTTGCATATTAAGCAAAAATTTATAGACAGATAATATGTTTTGTAATTTGTAAGATTATTCATAATTTATAAAATGTATAAAACTAATCAGGTATGTTTTAAAGTATCTATTTTATTACTATCCTATTTAATAAACCAATTTAGAAAATAATGTAATGTCTTGGAAATCTTAAGATTCATTTATGAACCCAGTTTTTTTTAATAATATTATCTAGGAACAAGAAAACAGGAAATTCTCTAGAGATTTTCTATTAACACCACATCTAAGCTTTTAGTAAAAACAGGTACTTCCAAATATGGCTTATAAATAAAGAGATTAGAAATTTTATTCTTATTCCTCTGAAAATTTTGAACATTAACACATTAATGGAAAACTGAATTATAAATTAAACTCTAGTTTTTGTATTTACTATAGCCTTTCTGTTTTGGTTTAGGTTTTTTCAAAATCCCATTGTGACTTTAACCTTCCTTTGTTCTTAAGCAACTCAGTGCTTGACTTGTGGCCCAGTTAATTTTGAGGATTGTTGTAAATATCCATCATTGTTTGATTAATTGCTTTAATCTGCTGCTGTGGTTACTTTGAAGATTTTCCCAGTTTTGTTTGTCCCTTCTATGTCACATAGGATAAGATGAAATTTATTTGTTTCCATTAGTTGTAGGAAGAATGATAGTGCATTTTATAAAAATGCAGAAATTTGTTGGAATTAATCGCTTCATCAATGTTTTATAATGAAAATAATATGGACAAATTCAAGAATTCCCAGAATTTTATTTAAAATAAAATGTTTTAAAATAAAACACTGCTTGACAATTTGCAATCATTGTATCATTCCTAAAAAGTAAAATTTTTTTTAAAGAAGGAAATAGCATTAATTTTAAAATGGAAAAATGGATTTCTATAGTGAATTGTATGACGTGTGTGTGTGTGTGTGTTTCTTTAATGATTTTAAACTGATACTGTAAGACTGAGATAAAAGTAGGTGGTTCATAGGAGGCAGATGTTTATAGGTGTTGGAAGCTGCTCATGCAGAGTGCCTACAATAAAATAAAGAATGGGATCAACTCCAGCTTGATCCAGTATAGACAGCGAAACTACTGCAGAATTTTAAAGGATGTGCTTGCTGTAAAACAATTTGATGTTTATTTGTACAATGTGAAAAATATTACTGTTTATTTTTATTCCATGGATACAAAATTCTTTTCCATTTCTGTTGTTCATTGATATTTCATATACTCATTATTTATATTAGTTTTTTCTTTTTTCTCCTCATTTTATTAGCATAATGGAATAGGGGGAATTCATCCTGACAATTCTGAGTAGCCTTTACAGTGAATATTGGTTAGCCCCTACCACCTTCCCCAGTCCTCTCCCTACCCCACCTAAAGCAATTGTGAAAGGTTTCATTGTTTTATATCATATAAATATACAAAGCGCATTGACCATATTCACCATCCTTTTTAATATTGCAGAATTTTCTGTCAAATATCTCAGAAGTTTCTCTTCATAAGAATATGAATAATACTCTGACATGCTAATTCCAACAGTTAGTACAGTGACCATTACATATCATCTTCCTTTTCTTTGTCTTTCATTCCTTCTTGTCTTCAAGGTATACTTTCAGAATAATTGCTTTGGCTTTATTTAAGACTATAATCTTCTGAGTACATTCATTGATGTGCAGAATAGATTGAATAAAATCAGTAGGCTTATTTAATATTTTCTTTTTGACACAAACTTTAAATAATGGTAGAAATTCTTTTGTGACATAATTTTAGTGTTACATGCATATCATAATTGAAAATTTGAATAACTGAATTGGGTGCCAGTTGGTGAAGCTATGAGATTTTACTTATTTGTCCATATTTATTTATTTATTTATTTATTTATTATTAACATACATGGTCAATTGTACAAAGTATTTTTGCATCTCACTGAAATTCAGAGCTCTTAACTAAGGGTAAAAGAATTCCTTTTTAGCCAGTTTAAGTAGAAAGGGATATATCATGAATGATAGCTTGCTCACGGAGATGTTCAAACGGCTGTGAGGGAAAAGGTATATGTAGACTGAGTCTGAAGGAATGTCTGCCAGAGTCACATTGTTCAAAAGGTCCAAGGATGGCTTTGTTGCCTGTGTCATGATCAGATACATGTAAAGCTGGAAAGTAATACTACAGCTGTAACTGCCAGATCTACATTTCTTCAGAAGTGATGAGATAGGTTGATGTGAAAGGCATAATTCAATGAGTTCCACCCAAAAGAGTTATCAAACATGTTTTCAAGAACAACTGTGAAATGTGAGAGCATAAGACACAGAGACAGCATATTCAGGGCGTTACGATGAAGATTTGGCTCACAGGGTTTTAGAGGAACCTAAAATCAATTATTATTAGTAGAGGTCTGGTTATGCTTAGAAACAATGAAATTAGGTATCAAAAGCAGCAGCACTGTGATCTTGGAAAAGAAAATAGGGTCAACCTATAAGTCAGAGGAACTTTCTTCTGTGATTGTCCATGAATAATTTAATAAATCAGTGCATAATGGTACATTTTATTCATTACTTTAACCTCATAATATAATCTGATAAGGTGATTACATGAAATGACACATGGTTCAATATGTCTTAAAAGCCCCAGGTACAGCGCTTATACAGTTTGAGTTCCATAAAGACACTTAGCTTGGAGACCGAATTTTAATAACACTAAAAGTGGGTATTGAACCCAAGGCCTCACACTTGTTAGGCAAACACTCTACCACTTGAGCTACATCTCCAGCCCAGAAAAATAGTTTTGAATATTTTGCATCATTAGGCATTACTTGTTTTCAGATTAGGAATGAATTTCCATAATCATATGTGTGAAAAGCTATCCTGATAATTACTGACAGAAACAACTATTTATTATTCTGTATAGTTCTGTAGATTGGCTGGGTGATTCTTTTGTTCTATAACTATTTGTATCTGTGCTCAGCTTTCTCAGGAATTAGCAGTCAGTTGATAGATTGACTGGAAGCCAGACTGGGTAATAGCTAAGTCCTATTCATTTCTCCTTCACATGATTTCAAATCTTCCAGCAAAGAAGCTCTATGTTCTTCTATCAGTGACAAGGGTGCATGAGGTTTGGAAGCACGCAAAGTCTGCTAAGTCCGAGGACCCAAATGGCACACTGATTGCAGCTGCATTCTGTTAGCCTAGGGAAGTTAAAGTGTAGCTTAAAAAAGAAACTACGACTCTAGGAGACTCACAAAGCTGCATTGCAAACCATCTACTGCACTCTTATATATGCTTGTGCAAAGCAAATCAGTCTTGAATGAGTCTTCCTTAACTGAATTCATTCTTACTTAAACAGTAGCTCAGTTTCAACTAAGCATATCTCTTAGAATGGTGACTATTGTCTTGGAATTATACAAATATGATTAAGTGTAAGAATAATTATTGAGCACATATTATTTGCAATGCCAATGTTTAAAAAATGTAAATGGTATCTGCAATTGTCCTTCATTATCACCATTCAATATTATCTTCTACCTTCTTCAATCTAAATCACAATCCCATGAGATGGGATCATAGCACACTTGTAACTAAGGTGAACCTCCAATGCTATGAGATGCTACAAATATTTGGTAAACTTTTCCTCTTGTTGGGGTGGAAGTGTAGTTCAGTAGTAGAATGTACACTTAGCATATGTGAAACTCTGAGTTCAATCCACAGTACCAAAATGTACACACACACACATATATATATACTATATAGTATATATATATGTACTAAATAGTACATATAATGTATTTTGCTGTGAAATATGAAATAAGTAAATTAAAGACATAATATGTATTATCTGTCTATATTAATAACCTAAGCAACTCTTTATGTTACAGGTTTTATTGTATTCCCCACGTTACATATGATGAAATGGTGGTACAGAAAAATAGCTATCATTTAAATTCATTCTTAACTGTCGTTTAATGACATTCAAGTTGATTGTCTTTGAAAAAAGTAAAGGCCATTTCTGATAATTAGAATTTAACAGAATTGACAAATGTCCACATGTATCCCAATAGTCAGACAACTTGAGTTTTGACTTGTCTATGTTAAAAAATCAATATAAGTAATATTTGTTAGTCACATGAAATAGTTTAGAGTTTCCAATAGCTGTATTACTTCACCTCTTCTTTGAATACCACATTCGATCATGCCATTTTGGTGGCTACTTAACGACTTCTATGTGGAAATTTCCGTGCAGTTTATTTCAAAATAATTCTCAGCATTTCTCGAAATGGAGTTTTTCTTTGATTGTATCAAACACTTAATATAGGATTTACTTTCCCTGACTGCTTCTCTGAAATCTGTATTGAAATTTCTGCATGGGGATAATTCTATATTTTTTAAAATAAAAAAGATTAAAGATTTTCAGACAAAATAGAAACCACATATTCATTTCTTTGTGAACCACTGGAACTCACACAAAAATTGTTTTTTAAAATTGTTGAACTGGCATGAAATCAACACAGTACAATATTCTCTAAATCGAACTTGAAGCAACTTCATTTTGCATTTATTTTTGGATTTGATGGAAAGAAATGATGGAAGTAAAGTTAGGAAATACTTTTCTTCACCAGTGTATCAAATTTACACAACAAAAAATATCTGCAAATATTTCACTCTAGTATATACTCTTTTAAGTCAAAGAGTAAATTTGTTTTTAAGAAAATCTGTGTTAGTCTTGTAATATTTATCTGACATGCCTTTAAAAACTGGCTACATCCAATTATGTTTCTTTTTATTTTATTTTATTTTATTTTTTTTCATTTTTCTTTTATTATTCATATGTGCATACAAGGCTTGGTTCATTTCTCCCTCCTGCCCCCACCCCCTCCCTTACCACCCACTCCACCCCCTCCCGCTCCCCCACCTCAATACCCAGCAGAAACTATTTTGCCCTTATCTCTAATTTTGTTGTAGAGAGAGTATAAGCAATAATAGGAAGGAACAAGGGGTTTTGCTGGTTGAGATAAGGATAGCTATACAGGGCATTGACTCACATTGATTTCCTGTGCGTGGGTGTTACCTTCTAGGTTAATTCTTTTTGATCTAACCTTTTCTCTAGTACCTGGTCCCCTTTTCCTATTGGCCTCAGTTGCTTTTAAGGTATCTGCTTTAGTTTCTCTGCATTAAGGGCAACAAATGCTAGCTAATTTTTTAGGTGTCTTACCTATCCTCACCCCTCCCTTGTGTGCTCTCGCTTTTATCATGTGTTTCTTAATAAATATTCTGTATTACTCTTATTTATGATGATCATTTTTCTTAATAGAATTTAGTGAAATATGCAGACACACATGCACACATGTATATATGTGTTTTAGATAGAAAAGATGTTATCTGATTTTTGATCTGTTTATTTATAATCCTCTAATTGTAAAATAATAGCTAAAACATCAAATTATTGTTATTATTAATTATTATTGCAATGCTGGAAATGGAACCTGGGCCTATCACATGCTAGGCAATTACTCTTCCTTCAGGCCATCAAAATATAACAGGATATCTTGAAAGGCAATGCCATTTGTGTGTCTGTTCTGTGTTTGTGCATGCATGTGTGTGAAAGTGTGAGGTGTGATTTTAATGTGTATGGCTTGTGACAATTCATGTATTTAATATGCATAGAGAATCAGTTCATACAGTCTTTTAATGAAAGTGAAATATCAGTGGAAGCTTCCTTGGAAAAAGGAAATGATCTTAACACAAGAGACAATGTGTGTGTTGTATATTTGAAGGAAAATTAATGACTCTCTAAGAGGAATATGAGAATAAATAATATCAGGTTTTAGAAATATTAAAAAGAAACAAAATATATTTCCCACATATAACCATACATAATTTTACTCTTTCAATTGATATATGTGTGTACTTTCAAATGCTATTGTAACTTTTCTAAGTTAAAAATCTTAGTGAACTAAAGAGTAAACTGATGATTTAGCCCTGTTTGTAAAAAATTTAAAAATACATCTAACATTACTTTTGAGTGCTTCTATCATAAAGTCTTTCAACACTAAGTGTACATATAAATATTTATCATATTACTTCATTGTACTTTTCAATTATTGCAGAAAGAATAAGAATTACATAACTTCATAATATTTCTGATTGAGCTATGTAATTTTTAACTTTATAATATTTCTGTGCTTTATATGATTGTATTTATCTGAAAATCATTACATAAATTATAGAAATAAAGTGTTGCATGGATATAAAGTGAATAATATCTATTTAGAAAATAAATGTCCAGAAACCTATTATACAACAAAAGAGAGGAGTTGAAATGAGACATTTAAAATATGTATTCCATATGCACACAGTATTCTCATCATGTATGTAAATGGAAAAATGAAACTATTTAAGGAATGATGGGAGAAGAGGATAAATGAGAATGTACTCCCACCCAGTGCAACAATAAAAAAATATATATATTCCAAGACTCAAATATAGTTTAGTTAAGTCAGAAATATTGATATCTCAATCTATCTCCCTAAACAGATATTTGGTATGGCAGTCTGCTCATTACCACAGACTATGCACAATGGCATTAACAACTGGAAATCTAGCTGGCTGCTTGCTTACTGAAGGGACTGTTAGTTTGTGATGGCCAGCATGCTACATTTGCCACACCATTTAGCTACCACTACTCTTTCATGTTTCAAAATTAAGACTGTATGCGGGGAGAGATTACATACTACAAGTGGGATTTTATTCTCACAAAAGATGAGGTCACATTAAAGTTAACTGTGGGTTGTTTTGCTTGTGTTTGTCACAGAAGTAAACAGTGAATTAGATTTCTGAAAGGACTTTTTTCTAATGCTTAAAAAACAATGCCTAAATAGTAAGATAATATATATACCTACTTCAGTATTAAAATAGATGCATATCTGGTATTCACAAGAAATTTGTCTAAGTGTTGTACACAATCATCTTGACTCCAATTCATCAATCAGTGTAAGAAATCAGAAGATAACAATAAATGAAATTATTATTAGAAGATACTTCTGAAAATCAATGCAAAGATATACAAAATGAATCATTTGTAGAAATTAATTGAGACAATGCAAACAAATTCTATGAACAAGTGGAACACCTTAAATTTTAAATTGTCTTTAAGATAAAGGGGAATACAGTTGACATGCTCCAAACAAGAATGAGTATAGAATTTTTAAACCTCTTGAATCCACTATAGGTGACTTCTACTAAGGTTGAAAGAAAAATAGAGGAGTTGAACCAATTTGGGTTATAATACATATATACATGGAATTATCACAAGGAAAATTCCTACGTAGCTATCTTAAACAACCAAAAATGTCATTTTCTTCTTCTTCTTTTCATTTTTTTTATTGTTCATTTATTCACATGTGCATACATTGTTTGGGTCAATTCTCCTTCATGCCCCCTCCACCTGCAGAACCTGTTCTGTGCTTTCCTCCAGTTCCATTGAAGAGTAGAAATAAACAATAATAAGAAAGACAAAGCGCTTTTGCTAGTTGAGATAAAGACAGCTATGCAGAGAGATTCCTACCATTGTTTTCATGTATAAATGTGTTACAACCCAGGTTGATTCATTTCTAACTGATTTTTACACTGGTTCCTGATCCCCTTCTTGTGTTGACCTCTGTCACTTTAAGGTTTCTGTATTAATTCCTCTAGAGTGGGGACATTAAGTACTTTCATGTTTTGAGTTTTCTATCTAACCCCATACCTCCGGTATATGTTCTCCCTTGTCATGTAACCCAAGTCCTACAACATTGCTGTATTTGCCCTAGATCTAAAGACTGGATATGAGGAAGAACAGACGACTTTTGGTTTTCTTTTCTTATACAAAATCAAAAAACAGGAGGGTGGAACAGGTCCTGCCTAGGGGGAATGGTACAAGTGGGGAAGAGATCGGGAAATGGTGGAGGAGGGTGAACATGGTCCAAACACAAACTGCTATCCTTCTGTCTGTTTCCCAAGTAGCTGTGATTATAGATGTGTACCACCATGCCCTCTTTTGTTTTTTTTAAATATTTAACTAACAGATTAAGATTATATGCATTCAAGTATACAATGTGGTGACTTGATTTACCTTTATGTTACAGAATCATTATCACAACCTAATTATCACATGAAATAAATGCTTTATTAATCTAATTGGAGCAAATAAAAGATGTTAGCTTACTTACTCAAATAACAGTTTTAGATTTATGCTGTTTGCAAGTTATAAGACAGTGAACATTTTCTTTGTTGATTTGGTCTGCTGCAACAAAATATCACAAAACGAGTGCCGTCCAAAGAACAGAAATACATTTCGCACTCTTCTGGAGACTGGGGAGGCTGCTATCAAAGGAATAGCAGGTTCTGTGACTGGTGAGCCTATTTCTCTGGGTCATAGATGGCATCTGCTGGGTCTGTCTTCACATGATGGATGAGACTCAGTAGCTATCTGGGCCCTCTTGTAGGGCCAGTAATCTCATTCCTGAATGCTTTACTTCATAACCTAGTCACTTCCCAGAGGGCTCAGCTTTGAATATTAATTACACTAGGGATTAGTCTTCCACATGGTTTTGAGAAGGGACAAAATATTCAGTAAATAGCAAAAGTCCAACATTAGGAATGATGTTAAGTATGGTAAATGCATTTTATGACCGATCTGTATATTTTTATAAGAATCTGTCTTTGTAGCTTGTAATGGTAGTGATTTGGAAAGTGTAGTGTGGAGTTGAAGCTTAGGAAATAGAATAACTAAAGAAGAATAAATGACTCTACTCCTGGGATATAATCTGAAGGAGAATCACTTAAATAAGAACATGGAATCTACATAGGGCATTGGACATTTCTTCCCAGGGTAAGAAATATTTTGATGCATTAGAATGGATGTCTACTACTATTGTAAATCAAATTGTCAAATATGCAGTTGTGAAAACCTTAAATATAGAAGATTCAAATAAAAACTAAGAAGGATATGGTCCAAATAGATTTTAAATAACTCACTCAAGAAATGTCTTTGGATAATTTGTTAAATTTTTGTGCTGTGTGGAATACTGCTAACACAATTTCATATCTTCTAGTGGTTATTAAGGCAAGTATTCCTATAACTGCTAATTAAAGAAGATTTATCCTATTCATTTGGGGAAATAAATATTGTCAAGAGCATTTTATTAATGTAGTTGATAAAATACTTATGGGGATGCCTCTTTTTTAAAGGAGTTTTAGTTAATATTAGCAGCCCTCTAAAATGTTGAATAATATATAACTTTATTTGCATCCATGAACTTACTAAACAGTGAAATACTGTTTATGAGCATTTTAGTAATATAAATGCTTCAAAATGGTGGATTAAAATGAAGCATATGTGATGAGAAATATGATCTTTGCATTAATTTCATATTATAAAACATTCTTGCATTTGACTACCACCTACGTCTGTGCAAATACTTTACTTGCTTAATTTTATAACTTTTGCCTGTTGGTAAATTACCAGTTTGTTATTGTAAATAAAAAATTAACTAACTAAATCAACAGATTTTTATGCTTTAGCAGAATATTAGAAATGGTAAATTGTCAAAAATACAAGGTGGAAATTTATTAATATTTTAGTACATATTTATATAAACTAACCATGCAAAAATGGTATTTAGTGAAAGTGGATATTTGGGATATATAACGATTCCTTTTTATATTAGACAAAAACATAGAATAATATTTTTTAAATGTATAACTTCTTAGATATATTTGATTGTTTCTAAGATCCATGAAAAAATATATGATTATGTCACAAAGACAAGTAATAGAAACTTCATTTAAATAAGTTTGAAATCTTCTCAAAATGTCAAATTGTATTATAATCTATGAAAACAGTGACTAATATATAAGTATTTGTTTGATCACTAATGTAAGTTCTGGGAATCATGATAGAGACAGATATCGTCATACAATAGCAGGTCTAGAAGCAGTATCTAATTGACAACATTTCTGGGGCATAATTAACATATCCAAATTGCACTTCTTGCTTTAGTCTTTTAAAAATAATGTATTAACATGTGTGTGGATACAAATAACATCCTTTTCTCTAGATATGTATTTCTCAATTATGACAAAATTATGACAATTGCATCACAGCTACATACGTGACACTATCTATATAACAGTGTTTCATGAAAATTGTATATTCAATTTTATTTTTATATTTTATAAAAGATTCTAAACATTAAAAATAAATTTACTAAAAATTAATACTTAAATATTATTAAAGGGCTAATTCAAAAGAATTTCTTTTATAGTAATTTCACATTTTCCCTTTTTTTTCTTATGACACATTTTCTTTCTTATGTTTTTTAAAATTTATTCTCAATACATATTTTACATTTTTTGACCAAGATAATAAGCAATATTCTTTTTTTTTATTTGGGGGAGGGTAATTCCAGTTAGACTTATATTGTACATTAGTTAGATTGCCCTTAATGTCTCACACCCTCAACCACATCACCAACCCACTTAAAGCAATTGCAAGAGTTTTCTTAATTCTGTTGAAGTTCATCTACCATATGCCATTACCTTAATGTCCTTTATTCACCCCCCCACCAGGACCCCTCTCACATTATACCTATTTTACAGTCCTGTTTTTCATTATTAATATTCAGCTCTTGTTCAAAAATGTCTCAGTTTATGTCCACTGTGGGTGTGCTTTACTTTTTTTCATTTAACCCCTTCCATTAAGCTCCCTAATCTCCTTACTCCCATTCCCTATTTTCAATTTTCTTATGTTTTTGATTTATTCTCAATACATATTTTACATTTTTAGTGACCAAGATGATGAGCAAGAATGTTGATGTAAGAAGCATTCAGAAGTGAATGATGTAAAATATGAATTTATGAAATAGCTATGGAGGTATTTTAATTTCCTACTGATAATATAATAAACTTAATATGCACTTTGTATGTATCACAGACTTAGTGGCTTAAATGATGCAAACTTATAGTTCATAGCTCATCTTACAGTCTTGGTGTTCACAAATTTGAAAGGCTTATAAAAGATTAAGATCTAGATGTTGACATTTAGCATTTCTAAATGCTAAATTACAGACTTTTTTCTTCCTTCTACATTCAAGGGGGTGTCCATGCATGTTTGCTAATATTTCCTTCTTCCACCTTCAAAGCCACTGGTATTGCATCATGGAATCAAATCCGTCTCTCTCTCTTAGCTTGTTTTGACTTTTGCTCTCTAAGTCTTTCTCTCTGACCTTTGCTTCTAGAGGCACATAGTTTTCTGTGATTCACTTACACCATACTTTCTTTTGAAGAATTTTTGTGATAATTTTGGATCCATCTACATTATTCTGGATAATCTTCTCATCTCATCTCAAGATCACATAACTTAATCATCTCTGCAAAATACTTTTATCAGCAAGTCAACATTTTCACAGGCTCCAAAGATTATAAAATGTACATTTTTTAGGTGATAGCATCACTCTTTCTACCACATTTGGTATACTTGCATTTCTATTAAATTTTATTTAATTATGTATCTGCACATATTGAAGGAGAAAATGCCTTAATATTCTAATTTAGTTTGTTAAATAATCTCCCTGTACATTAAAATAACCTTGCTAAGGTCCTTAAATTTCTTCATATCCTAAAGAAAACACTGTATCATCAGCATAGAAATTATACTTAGGAAATAGATCCATTCTTTTGTTTGCAGTTCTGAATTATTGATTTTAATTTTCCTATAGAATTATACTGATTTAATTTGTAATGCAATCATTTTAGAGTAATATTTAAAGTATTCACTGAAAACAATATGAAATAATAACAATGACATTAAATAAATTGGTTATAATGTGTTGTGGTAACACTTTCTGGGCCCTTTGGTTTAAAACAACATGGGTTGCCTTTCCTGCTTCACTACACATCCATCATCAGTCTATTCAACATGGTTCTTTTTCTGAAGTAGCACCCATGTCTTGGATATTATCACTTTCTCTCGCAAAGGGAATGAGTAAATGGATTAATTGCATTTTGTTCCTCAATGTTTCTGCTAGAATGGACACGATTCACTTCTACCACGCCAAATTCACCAGTGACAGTAAATCATATGCCCATATTTGATTTTGAGGAAGGAAGTGTCACTTTGTAAGCCTAGTGAAGAAAGACCTGCAATTACAGCAAACTACACTAATTAGTTTAACCACTGCCAGTGATCTTCACCAAATACTCAAAACGCTATGCTTTCTGCCCACAAAATACACTCACTCTCCCTGACTGAACCAATCCAAGAGAGTCAGCTAATCATAAAATATTGTGCCTAGTGTAAGATGGTAAAATGAATGCTGTGTTTTTATTATTACTGAATAGTGCAAGGAAGCTGCCTCAATCCAGATATTTTATTTTTTTCTGACAGGGCAACCATAGGGAAGCACTCTATCAGAAAGTAGAAGTTGAGATTTTACTGGTACACAGTAATCCCAAAATAACAGTGGACATATGTGAACATTCCAAACCTTATTGGTGGAGAACGTTCCCTGATTAGATTGCAGTTCTAATAATTGGGATTTTTTTCCTCAGTGTAGTTTTCTGTGACTCTTATTTTCTCTCTTTGAGTAATCCATCATTCTTCCATTTGCTTCCTAGACATATCTAAGGAAGATATTGAAGAGTAGGAATTTAGGACTTTAAAATTCTTGGGAAACTTTGTCAGACTGATTATTTTAAATAGAAAAATTAATAGTAAAGTTTATTAGGAAAGTAATTTAGTATAACATGATAAAAGTGGAGAGAAAAAGGGAAAAAAAGAAACATTTACTGATCCCTCCCACAATTTAGGAAATGGTAATACAGATTCCTTTCAGACTGATTTGTATAGGAGTTAGAAAGTCCAGTAATTAATTAAACATTGAATTTTCACAGGCTCTTTAGCCCTGAGTAAAGTTGTGTTTCATAAGATAAGTATTACAAAAATTAGTAGTCTTGTTATTGTTTTTATTACATCTTTTAAACATATATTTCATTGTTTATTATCTGTCACTATACTTTCAAGAATTTAATTAATTATGTGGCATTTGGGGTTTTACTGAGACAGTAGTCCTTCTTTTGTTGACACGTTTTACCCAATAGAAAAGGTTT
Organism: Castor canadensis; assembly: GCF_047511655.1. Classification (NCBI taxonomy): domain Eukaryota; kingdom Metazoa; phylum Chordata; class Mammalia; order Rodentia; family Castoridae; genus Castor; species Castor canadensis. Next base: position 22,364,020 of record NC_133390.1, on the reverse strand, counting down.
AGTAAGTGCCAAGTAGACTCTGTTTTTTGCTCTAAAACACCGCATTAGAGTTGGGGTGGCTGTCAGTGGGTGCCATAGCCTTGACTTTCATTCTATTCTTGCTGCAATTCTGAGTTTAATTGGCTGTGACTCAGTGCCCGTCTCAGTTTCATGTATTATCCTTTGACCATGATGAGCAGCTTACTCTTCTAAATATTCAAATCCTCGCCATGCTTTCATTCTTACTAGTATATATTTTTCTGCATGCTAGCTTATTAGTTATTTTCTGATCTCCTTTTTGTGATATCTTGCCAAATTCAACTAATAGGAACCAACCTGTATTTTTTTTCAACATTTTCCCCTGGGACACCAAGTTCATTATGTAGAGACATTTGTCTTCTAAATTATTTCAGATTGTAATTGCACCTAACAATTCACAATATATGTATTGAATTTTAGTTCTCTACCCCCTCCTAGGAGTTTTCTTGACAACAGCACACAGCCTCTAAAACAGTGTTCTATATATTCAGAAAAAATAAAGCATTTAACTTCTAGGTCATAGGTTTTTTTCTTTTCTCTTTGTTTTTCTTATTTTCCTGTACTACAGGTTGAACTCAGGGCACCATGCGTGCTAGGTAAGCAGTCTTCCCCTCAACTACATCCTTTGTCCCTCTAGTACTAGTATCTGATTTGACAGGTTGGGTCATGCAGTAGTTAAACAAGTCTTAGTGACTTTTCAGTAAATGGTTACTACTTTTATTGAATGATCATCATGGTTTGGCGTGTTTTATCTTTCTGTTTATATTTGGACCAGATTATTCAAACAAACACTATCTGCACCTTTATGTGCTGTGGTGGAGGAAAACAAAGAAAGTGAAGAATCTTTACTTTTTCTTCAAATTTCATACTGACACAAGTCAACATCATTTTCATGTATATAGCAATATGAACTAATTCAGGCATAACTAACTTTAAGGATGGAGGAAAATGAAATGTATCCACATACACAGAATGAAAAACAGCCCAAAACAATTGTGAACAGCTCAATGTTTGTTATATCACAAATCAAAAGTCTTAAAAACCTTTCCGATACATTTATTTAAATATGGTGTTTGAAATATATTCTTCTCACTTTTCCCTTCATCATTTCCCTTCCATAAAAGAAGATATACTGAAATCATTCTTCCTATTATAGATGCTAATAAAAGCAAAGGAAAAGTTAAACAGCTGTTTCTCAAATGAAATTTTGAAGTTCAATTTGTAGAAAATGATTTTTCTATTGTTTTAAGATATTAATTTGAAATTGTTTTTAAAAAAGTGGCAAAAATGACAAAAATGTACAATTCTCAGAATTAATTTTACAATAGAGTGATTGTTGATGAGTGCCATTTCATAGAAACTAGGTCTTTAGAGATGATCCGAAACTCAATAGTAGATCCATTTGGCTCATGGATTCAATTGAAATTCTGTCAGTTTCCTTTCTGCTATATTTTTGCTTTGGTAAAGTGAGTTGTATTGGAAAGAGATTATCGATTTATTGTGTCAATATTCAAAATATTTTATTGGGAAAATGTGCCTTTCTTAATAGTCCCAATTAATTATCGTCATAATTCTTGAATTATTCTCAAGACCATTGTACGTAGTTCAAAAATTACTTTATCATAACTGTCAACAATATTGAGAAAATATAATTATGAAGTTAAAATTTCTGTGAATGCTTTATAAAATGTGTTTAACACATTATCTATACAGTAAAATTTAAAAATTAGGAAAATGTATTACCAATATTGTGTAGAATAACATATAAAACTTATATTATTTAAAGTAGTTTACTTAACAGCACTTCTAAAACATACAGGTGTTTGTACATTGTAGCATTTTATAATACAGCACACTTGGTTAGTGTTAGTACTTTTTTTTTTTAGCATTCAGGTTCATATATATATTTTTAAATTCATGTATTCACAAGTACATACACTGATTCATTTCTCCACCCTCCCCACCTCCCCCACCCTATCCCATTCTACCCCTCTCAGTTCCTGGAAGGTCCTGTTCTGCCCTTATCACTAGTTTTGTTGAAAAGACATAAGCATAATAAGGAAGACAAAGTGTTTTCACTAGTTGAGTTAAGGATAGCTGTACAGAGAGATTCCTAGCATTGCTTTCATGTACCCATGTGTTACGACGTATGTTGATTCAAGTCTAACTGATCTTTACTCTGGTTCCTGATCCCCTTCTCATGTTAACCTCTGTCGCTTTAAGGTTTCTCTATTAGCTCCTCTGGAGTGGCGACATCAAACGCTTTCATGTTTTAAAATGAATACAAATTATTCTAAGTCAGGTGGGGGAATTTTGTGGATTTCAGGACGATTTAGAAAAATAATGTCGACAATATGAATATGAGTTTCTTCTAAAACTAGAAGATATCTTTTGAACACTAGTCAGTTCCTTTTTTCCTGTCAGGGATTTGTTTTAGTCCTTCATGGTGTTTTCTGTTCCCTTTTTAATAGTTCTAAGGTATTAGCAGGAAGTGGTACTCAGAAGTTGGTGTTGGTGTACTTGGTAAGAACATACGTAATGACATTTCCTCAACTGTGACCTACTCTAGACACCAGTTTATTACCAACTCCTCTGTGGTCCTTGTCTCTAGAGCTAGGAAACATGTCTTTTGTTCCAATTTCAAGGTTTGATTACAGCTTTTCAAAAAGCAAGGCCTGCCTTGTGCTGATTCCTAACCTTGGAAATAGCTCAATTTCATATTTCTGGAGTGTGAACAAGAACATATTTCATTGTGTTTTTTCAGTATAGAGATTTGAATTCAAGGCTTTGCACTTGCTAAGCAGGCACAGCAGTACTTCAGCCTCACCTCTGGCTCTTTATGCTGTAGCTGTTTTTTGAGATAGGTTCACTCTTTTGGCTCAGGCAGGCCTGGACTATGGTCTTGCTATTTGTGCTTTCCACAGTAGCCAGGATGACAGGTATATACCACCATTGTCAGCTTTTTCTGGTGAGACAGGGTCTTGCAAACTTTTGACCCAGGCTTGCCTTGAACTGTGAGCCTCCTGGTCACATGCCTGGCATAGGATTACAGGCATGAGCCACCAGCACCTCGTTTAGATTTCTTCATTAATTATTTGACTGTGAAACAGAAGCAAAATTTCCTCTCCTGCTATGCCTTGAACGACCCAGGTATTTCTGTTCTGTGCACTTTACTCTGCAAATCTTCCTTGTGGCACTTTCCAAACTTTGCTGAGATAATGAAAACAAAAGCAAAACACAAACAGAGTTTACAGCCAGGCAGCTCTCTTTGTTCTTTTCTGTCCTTCAGTTTCATTATGTGAAAATTCAAAATGACAAATGGTGGTCATAGTTCCCAAATCATAATCTGTATGTTGCTTAGTATCCTTACCTACTTTGTAGCAAGAATCAGCTAATGACACTTTCATCTGCTGATGTTGCACCTTCCATCTTGTGAACTACTTGAGAAATGAGTTAATATTATTACTGCCTCCCAGAAATCCAGCAATATTATAAGCAGAAATCAATTAATATATATTTGACCATCCTCAGATACAGCCAATTGCATGACAAAAACTAATCAAAACAATGCTTCTCTATAAATCTGTACAGATTTTTTCTTAGCATTATATGCTAAATAAATAAAGTATAACTATTTAACTATTTACATCTACTTTGTATTAGGCATTATGTATAATCAGATATAATTTAATGAATGCAGGAGGATATGTACTGGTTATATGCAAAAGTATTTTTTAGGTAAGGAATTTCAGCGTCCCATGATATTTGTTATCCCTGGGGGTCTTGAAACCTATCCTCTGATGCAAAGGGAAAATATAATTTTCAGCTTTTCACTACTAAAAGAATTATTGTTATTGTAGTTATTGTATTATTATATTGTTATTATATTAAATGATTAACATATGTTGGTTTGGGTAATATTGAAAGATACCCCCAGTAATTAAAGCACAATTTTATAATTAAGCAGTTTTTAATACCAAAAACATTTCTTTTCTTTCATGCTTGCTTGCTCTCTTGCTTTCTTTCTTTCTTTTTTTTATAGTACTGTGGATTTAAACTGGGGGCCTCATGCTTGCTATGCAGGCACTCTACCACCTGAGCTAATCTGCTAGCCCTAATTTTTTTTTTATTTCAATATATTACTGAGCATTTATTTGGCTACTGTTTGGTAGCTTTATTGTCATTTCAGTAACCTTTTTGTCTTACTTGTTCAGCACATTGTGTCTGCTAAGATACTTTCACAATAAAGAAGAGTTATGCAATGTTGTCAGATGAATGGTGTCCCTCATCATCAAAAGATGTGCCCATGTTTAGAAGGAGTCTTTTTATAATAATTGAATTGAGAGTATTGACATGAGAATGAATCCTGGATTCTCTAGTGGACATTTAATCTAATGAAAAGTTATCTGTCTAAGACAAGGCAAATAGTGGTCTGAGATAGACAGCAGAGAAATATACCATGTGGCCACAGAGACAGAAGTGCAGTGATTCAGCCACAAGTCACAGCATGCAGAGGGCCCAAAAACCTGTAAAAAGTGGGGGACAGAAACTCCTTGAGAGCCCTAGACAGAATATGATCCTGCTGAACTAAGACTTCTAGAGTTTAGAACTGTGAGAAAATACATTATTGTTGTATTAAACCCACAAGTTTGTGGTGATTTATCATGGAATTGTGAGAAAAGTAATACAGATGTGTTAGTATTCTTAGTTCTCAGAAATCTTTCCTGACTATTTGGCAAGAGTTTTCACAAACATCATTGATGTATTTGTTTTCTTTATAGACTATAAGAAGAAAATTAATATATAATCTGCAGAGTAAAAACAAAATTAAATTGTAGCTGTCTTAGATGTTTTGTTTTATTTTCTTTTGGTTTATGTGTGATATACAGGTTATGTATGCAGGTAGATTATTAAAATTCTTAATTTTAGTATTTCCAGTTGCTAAAGAATTAAAGAGGTCATTTGAAAACATATGTACAATAGAGAAATTCACAATGCAAAAATACAAATATTAGTAATAACATGTATGCTTACTTATTTATAACAAAATATATGAAATACCAATTCATAAATAAATATTTAGCCTGTTGGAAGAAATACGTTTATATTAATATTTATAAATTCAATTTGCTAAGATAATTATTAAAATTTACTAAACTAATATAAAGATATTCAAATTTATGTATTAGATATATTTACTTTGTTGGAAATTTAAGGCTAACTTCTGTGATAAGAAAACATTCATCATGAACATTGTATAGTTTGCTCAATGATGAAGACAGTGTCTCTAAGAATTTAAGAATGAAGACAGAAATAATACTTTCAAAGTTCTATCCAGAGTTTTTATTTCAAGGGTATTTTCCTATGACTAGAATAAGCTGTCATGTTACTCTTTAGAAAATGAGAAAATAATATTGAAACTCATCTTTAAGTCATTTTAGTTTAAATACCATTATTCCTTTGTTTTAATTTTTGAAAGCAGAGAGTAATAAGTAAAAGGAAAAGGAAGTCTTGAAAAATATACGGTACCAAAAATCTAAACACTGTTTTGTTGGCTATAAAGACAAATTGTTACATTCTCTTGGGCACTGAAGCTAAAGACTTTTATTTCAGTAACATTGGCAAGAACATCTAAAAATTCACTTTGGGGCCTTTGGGCACAGCAAATTCATCCAGTAAGCTATATCACCAATAAATTATTCTTGGTGAAAATGAATCTACTAACAGAAACATGACAATAATTTCCTTTGGGGTTAAGTAAATTATACTATTTATGTTAAGAAATGAGGTGTATATAATAAAATATGAAAAAATATTAAATTAAAAGAAAATCACCTGAGGCTGACAGACTGTTTTCTGTCTAAATCTTGTCAATTGCTTTCTCTTCTTGTGAACATAAGAGTCCAGAATCTTTTGCCTTGATTCTGGGGTGCTACTTAACTCAGAGGTGCTCAGGAAGAGTTTATACTATTATTTGGTGTTCTCGTTTTTTATTTTTTTCTAGTCTACAATCAAAAATATCTGGAAAAATTATCTAACCCGTTTTTCAAAAAAACTAACAGGTTAAAACTTCTGATTCTGTACGTTATTTTTTAAGAATGCTTTCTAATGAAATGGAGGAATTAAATTAATGCACCAATAAAACTTTGCATAATGCAATGAGGAAGGATATATCAATTCCTGTGTAAATCTTATAGTGAGCAACAAGACAAGAGAGAAACTAATTTCTTAATTGAACCCAAATTTGAAATGTATCCTGCCTTCATGGGCTCTGTACCTGTTAAAATGAACTATATCCATAGTCCAGGAGATAAACATTGTCCCTGTGAGAGATAGTATCCTAAAAAATAAATGTCTTTTCGCACTTATTTTCTTTGTGGGACTGGGGTTTCAACTCAGTGTTTCTCATTTGCAGAGCAGGCACACTACTACTTGAGCCACACCTCCAGTCCATTTTGCTCTGGTTATTTGGAAATGGGTTCTCATGAACGATTTGCCGAGGTAGTTTTTGAACTGTGATGCTACTGAACTTGGTATCTCAAGTGTCTAGAATTATAGGCATGAGCCACTGGTAACTAACTCTATTTGCACAATTTTATAACATCTATATTTTTGGATCTGGATAAAATTAAAGAACATGACATTTATAATTTTGAAACTTAGGACACGTACATAAAAGTGTTTTTGGTAGAAAGTTTGTAGATTTGCTACAAATATGCAAATATAAATATAATACAATGCAGTTTAACATACTTCTTTTTCCTGTAAATTTTTCTTCTACCAAAAAGTTCAAGTTGTCTGTTTTCTTTAATGATGTTGGCAGTTCTTACCGACCATTTCCTAGATCCATTAATTCACCAGCTGGTGGAAATAGTGTAGTTTTAATTCCATCATTGTTTTTTCACTTATTAGTAGATAATTTTTTAAAAGGAGAAACCATTTCCTCATCAATTATATGGTTTGTAGTGGTATCAGTGAAATGGGGCAAATGTTTGTTTCTATCCCACAAATTGCTAGACTCCAAAGTTTTGATTCTCCAACATCTTCATCTGTGAGTAGTTGGTTTTTGTGAATGTGATCATTAACAGTTATATATAAGTTCATTTTTGGATCTCATTCTGCTCATGGTTTTCTTCTGTATATTCAGAATTTCACTTCCTTTACTTGTGTCAGTAATTTTGTAAAGTCCGCTGGTCACAGCTCTAGTTGTTTTTGGTAGCTTCCATGTCATTTGGCATTTCAAGGTGTTCTAGGCTACAGTGTTGAATCTCCTGTCCTAGACCTGAAATCAGATTTTTCTCCACTTGGAAATGGATACTGCTAATGAGAAATCGGATTTGAAATATCACAATCTGGTTCTGCTGAATGCTCATTTTTAGCGGACTGATACTTGTTTCTAGACTTTTCACATTACATAGCCAGGAAAATAATAGATAAATTATAGAAAGAAAAGTAGATAAGGAGATAGATAGGTAGATAGATATGGATATAGATATGCAGTAGACAGGGAAATAAACTTGATAGACATATATATAGAAGAAATAAATATTCTTTTGTCATAAAATACCAGAGAAATTCACCCAATGTAGGTCAAACATCTCTCTGCTTACAAGGACCAACATGACTGCTTCTATTCTTCTTCTTTAATATATTTAATATCTTTAACTGTAGGCAAAACAAGCAAGACTAAGAAGTGCTACAAAACTTGCTTAATGAAATGCTTGTTTAATAAATGGATTTTAGAGAAAAGAGGAATATAAACAGAAAGCATGCCAACATAATGGAAACTTATATTTGAAAAATCAATGATCAGCATGCATGTTGAAAGCTAGCTGATGTATGCTGTTGAAAGAGAGGTGACCAGGGAGGATTGAATAACTACTGCCAGTGATTTCAATATCCCCCAAGTAAAATTACTGTCCACAAAAATGAATTCCGAGGAGAGACTAAAATTGATATGCAAGGTTTGTTACATCCAACCTGCAAGGTAGATGGCTACATTGAAGTTATTTCATTTTATAATTAGTCCATCAAATATTTCATGGTTTCTTATCATTTAAATACATGAAAGTCTGACAATTATGAAGCAAAAGCAGAAGGAAGACTTTAAAGCTCATGCTAACTTGAATTGCAGATTTTTAAATAAACTCATTCAACATAAAAAGAAAAATAACACAAGTAATTGTGTTAACTGGCCTCTGATTATGTATTATGTTTTCTCCATATTGACCATGATTTGGATGTTTTAAAATTAAATGATTTTATTGAAAAAACTTACAGAAATTTATATTTGTAAACACAATGATGGAGATAATCTTCATGTGTTTGTTTCTCCATTAGACTATAGAATGTGCATTATAAAGAGCTAAATGTTGATGAAAACATTCGCTACTCATGGCAAATGAATATCTATAGTGGTTTTCTTATGTAGTATAAATTGTAGTCCTTTGTTCTGCACATTTTATGGTAGTTTAAAAATTTATGTGCTACAAAGAGCAAGATGAAGCAAAATAGAAGCAGCTAAGAGGATTGTTTCAAGAACAAAATACAGATAGTTTAGGATAGCCAATATAAGAGAATCTGTAAATTAAAAATATATACAGAAAAAGTATGTATGTCATAATTTTTTTAACTATGGATTTAACAAGTCCAGTAAAATAAATGGACAATGACTCAGGTGGAGGGTTCTACACTTAACAACAGAACAGTACTTAAGCAGGTTGGTGAAATATTGAAAAGCGTAATTTAATTTGCCTGAAGGAAGTAAGCAGGCCAGTAGGCCTTCACAGCCTTCTGTAGAGGCACCTGTAGAGTAAGGAAGGCAGTACCCTTACATAGAAATTCTTCTTGAGACTATTTGCAGTTGAGAAGCACATTGTCCCATAGACTTAAAAAGAAAATGGTAAGGTAGGGATATGAATTTCACAATTTTATCATAATAAGCTATTATAAAAAATATCTAAAATGAAAGATTTTAGAATATTTGATTATACAAAAATTCATATTTTAAAATAAAATAATTTAAAAATATTAAAGGTTATGAAATACACTTGAGAAATGTAAACTGTTTCTAGATTTAATACCACAGTCTTCCTCTTCTCTTAGTTTATATACAGATTTCTTTTTTTTCTTTTGAAATTCATTTCTTATGAAATTCATTTCTTATGAAATGTTATAAAGGATCAGTTGTCTTTCTGCCATGAATTGTGCTCTCATTTTTCTGATCAACTAATTAGCTCTTCTATGGTGAAACTTAAATATTCCATATGGACAGAAATTTTTTGGAATTATAATAGTTTTGGTTTTACAGATATAAAAATATAATCTCAATAGCATACATGTATATAAAATAGGATATACACATATATAATTTATATGTACATATAAACACATCAATAATACATATATATATGATACATGTAACATATAGCGTATATAATAATATAGAATAGTTAATTGTGTATGTTGTTTATATTTATTTATTATAAGATACTGGCTAGGTAGACATATACAAATAGCATATATATAAATACATGTATGTGTTTATATTTGTATATATAGATAGAGACATAGTGTATAAACATAAGTGATTATATAAAAATGTGCGTCTACCTCTCTAAATATATAATACATATATGTATATACATATATATGTGTATGTATGTAAAATATATAAGTATATTTATATAAAGAGATTTATTATAAGGTACTGGTTCTCATGAATACAGAGGCTAAAAACTCCCATAGTCCTCCACGTGCAGTCTGGAGACCCAGGAAAGCTGGTCATGTAGTTACAAGGAAAGAAAACAAATTATTTAGAATCTAATCTTGAATCTGAAGATCTCAGAATCAGAAGTATTGAATGCAGAATATGAGTGATGTTCCAGGTCAGTTGGGAAAATCCTGTCTTCCTTTCATTTTCAATAGTTTAGGTAAAGCTCAGCCATGTTGGGGAGGGTCATTGCTTTATCAGACACAGGAAAGGAAATGCTTATCTTATAGAAATATCTTAAAAAACGTACCCAGAAAGTTTGTTTCATTAGATGTTTGTGATTCTGTGTCCAGTCAAGTTGGTATGTAAAAATAATCATTGCAGAGGGTCTGTGCTTAAATTTTAGTACTTCAGAAATGAAGGTTGTCCCTATTATCAGTATTGTGGAAGAAACTGTGATGTGTATCTCACTTTACAAGAAAGCAGATTACTGAATAGTTACTATGAAGGATGCTTCACAGTTAATGTCATGGTGTTTGTATGCTATTTAACCTGTCAGGCTTTCTGGAAAAGTTCATATTCTTCCTATAAGCAAAATAAGGTACAGTAGAAATGGAGATTTTAAAACAAGCCTAACAGAACACAAATATACAATACTTAACACCAAAATCTTATGAATAAACAAATTAGCCTTTAAATTTTCTTTAGAATCCTTAGGAGTAGAAAACAATCCTGAGCCTGGAGTTTTCTTTGTGGGTAGCTTTTTAATAACTATAGTGAAAAGTATTCACAAGTGCTCAAGTTCTCATAATAATGGTTCTGAGAATTACCTAAGATTTCACAGTAAATTCAGTTGATGTCAAAACCTTGCATAAAAGTTAACCTGAATTTATTTTCTAAACTGAAAATGATTCTTAGGGCAGAAAATACATATGATTCTAAAACTGTGTATCTCATAAAATGTTTATTAAAATTATTTATTTTTCCGGTAATGCATACATAATTACATCTTTTAGAAAAGGTTATCCAGTTTTTCCAGCAACACTTACTGAATTGTGTCTTTACAGATTTAATTATACTACCTTTGTTCAAATCAAATGACTGAACAGATAAGCCTATTTGTACTCTACTACCTATAATTCTATCATTACCCTAACATCAAACTTTTGATTTCTATAAATGTATATTGCTTTATAAAATAAGGTAATATACATTGTCAAAACTGGTTATTTTTTCAAAATTGTTTTACTTATTATCAGTCTTTCTTCTCCAGGAACATTTTTAAGTTCCTGGCAATTTCCTCAAAATAAAATATCTTCAAGAATTTTGGAGGGTTACCTTGAAGTTATAAAATAATTTAAATTAATATTAATATCTAAAAATATTTATTCTTCAAACACAGGCTATGGAGTATTGATTGATTTACTTATATTTCCTTTTACTAATCTTGGAAAAAGTGTCTTTCTATGTAGTTCAGTCTGTACTTGAATTTGTAATGCTTCTGCCTAAGCCTCCAGAATGCTGGTATAATTAATACACCTTTACTACTGCACTGTGTTTGTGATATATATATTTCTTTAATTTCAGGAATTTTTTTCTCTCTTATCTATTCAGGTCATACGTTTTATAAAATTTCTCCTTAAACATTTCAGGTTGTTGTAATCCTATTAATTACTTTTATTATTATAAAGATAATTTTCTTATATATAGAAATATAAATGTTTTGTATATTGATCTGTGTTTTACAAATATGTTTATTTGTTCTCATAGTTTTTTAATGTAGGTGCTATGAGTGGATTACAACCATTTGATAATTAGTGTTACTTTTCCAAATCTTCAGAGTATGTTAATTTTTCTTGCCTATTTTGTGTAGGAATTACAGGACAGTTTTGAATAGCACAAGTGAAGGCAGATATCCTTTATGTTTCTTGATCTAGGGAGAAAGTGCTCAGATTTTTAACAGTAAATAATATAATCTGAAGTGTATATATTTTATAAATGTTATATATCATATTGAGAAAATGTTTTTCTTCTCTAATTTGCTCACTCATTGTGGTGTATTTGGCTTAATTGTTCAGATAGCCATATGAAAATCTCTATTGTTATTGATTTATTCTTTCCTGTCAGGTAATTAGTTTTAGTTGCTTGTGTATTTAGAAGCTTTCTCGTTAGTGTTATATGCATGTTGTATGCATGTATACATGGTATTTATGCCTTTGATGTGAAATTACCTTTTATGTTTTCTGAAACTACCTTCTTATTTTTTAGTCACTATATTTGTATAATGTCAAATAATTGACAATGACTTAAGTGAATTACATTTTATTATATCTTCTCTGTTATGAAATCTCCAGAGTGGGATCTTTTAATGGAATTATCTGTGTTTTTAAAAAGGATCTTCATAAGGCATGCAAAGAACAACTGTCTGTATTTGCTGCTGCCAGACAGCCATGCAGGTGAATTTTAAGAGGACACACTCTAGACTAAATGGTAACATTTTTGAAGTTTTGTTGTTTACTGTTGTTTTACTGCTACCTATGTTGAACATTCTTTTTGGCAACTTCTTCAGTTGCAGAGATATAGCACATCAATATACTTGCCTTTTTCTCTGACTTAGAAAATGCTGGTTTGAAATAGCAAGGAGATAGGTTCTGTCCTCTGAACTCAGCCTGATCTGGCTTTGAAATTTACTTTTGAAATTTAGCGATGTAATCTGCAAATTTGACCTCAGGTTTCCTATATATTTGTTTACTCTGAAATAGTTACTGAAATATATTAAAATGTGGATAAAATACTGATGAACTGATCATAGTTTATCATAACTAAATATGTAATTAAGTTAGAATAATGAACAGAATATGTGAAGTATAGGTTGCAGTGAATATAATTTATTTTTATTATTGTACTGGGATATTTACAAAATTTTTAAAAATTAAGAAATTTACAAAATTTCTTAAAATACATCATAGTTGAATTCACCCTCCTCCATCCTTCCCCTTCATCTCTCTTTGCCCATTTTTGGAATAGCTTCAACAGGTCTCATTTTTCCATTTTCATACATGTGTTCAGAGAATTTCCACCATATTCACTCTCCTACCTTCTTTCATTCAATTCTTCTTGCTCCTACTTCTATCCACCCCCCCATACAGGACCTGTTTTGCCTTCATATTCTCTGTTGCTGTAAAAAAAATGACAATTTTTTTGATGGTAGATATACAGGGTGTTTTGTTGTGACATTTCCTTGTATATATGTATTATATATATATGTATTATAATCCGAATTGGTTCATCTCTATTTTTCTCCTTTCTAACTTAGTCCCCTTCTTATGGTGATTTCAACAGGTTTAAAAATTCTATATTCATGCTTTTATAGAGAGTACATCAACTATATTCACCATCTTAATTTCCTTCTTTTACCCTCCCTCTATCATATGTGACTTCCCCTTAATGTAACCTGTTTTTCATAATCTTGTTTTCATTTATGTTGGGCCTATATTCCATATTTGAGAGAAAAAATGCAGCCTTTGTTTTCTGAGCCTGGCTAACTTGAAAATAATTTAGATTTCTACCTACATTAATCTATTATTATTTAATTACATTTAAAACTTCATTCATACTGTTTTACATGCACTGAAACATCTGTCTGTAATATGATGAATATATGTGTAGATGTGATGTATATACATATTGTGTGTGTGACACTCTATTTCATTTTTATAATGTAAATATACATATCATAATGCAAAAGAGAATTGCATGAAACTCCAATATTGTACTAGATAAGTGATATATACAAAGGAAAAAAGAGCTCCTAGAAGAAGTGCCTATTATTGTTCACTAAAGTAAGGGAGAACTAAGAAAAGGCAGCTTATGCTGACTCTGTACTGAGTTAGTCTGTGTCTTAGTTAGTTCCAGTTTTATTGCTGTGGTTTGCTTTCTCATTTTTTCACCAGCAAATGCCATAATATATAAAAATATAAATTTTCTGAAACAGCCAATTATTATTATATTTTATTGATTTTTGCAATGTTAAGATATTATTTGACAATGCAAAAAACAGATAAAAGGTGAAAGTGACCAGAAGTTTGAAATAAATAAACAGAAATAATAGCTCACTTAGTCACATGACTGATCCATATACTTCCACAATATAAAAATTAATGTGAATGTATTCTTGTACATAAATTATTGATTTTCAGTACATGGTCATTGCAGACAAGTTTTTCAAGTTAGATTACAAGTGAATGTTTCTGTTATACCATGGCAAAATATGATGACAGCAAATTTATTAAGGAGGAATAGTTGGTTTCTTACCAAATGAAATATTATGATATTTTCTAAAATCCTCATATGAACATTACTGTATGGAATATCTGCATTTTATGTACACTATGGAGTTGAAAACAAGAGATCAATATATATATAGTTTTTTACATTTATTTGCAATGACTTTTGCTTCAATTATTCATTTAATAATTTGTTCTTAACATATTATAGTTGAAGTTTCACTGAAGGACTAAAGAATATTGGAGAGATTTTTTTTGCTTAGGTTAAAACATTTCAATATGCACAATGGCACTTGTGCTGCAACAATGAACTCACTGAAATGATGATTGACAAGTTTGGACATCAACATAGGTTGGATTTTCTGTGATTCTCTAGACCTTCTTCATCAAAAACTTAAGAAAGAACCTAGGAATTAATTCAGATTTTAAGAGATGAGATTGATGAAAAATATTAAAGCACATAAATATTATTTGCAAATGGTTTTATTGAAAAAACAAAAGAATCCATGATCTTAACACAAAAGAATGAAAGAAGGTAATGATGGCAAGAAAAAGAAAGATCCATACTCTTATGTAGTTTTTTCTTTTGGTGGCACTGGGATTTGAACTCAGGACCTCACATTTGCTTCACAGGTGTGTTTACTTCTCAAGGCACTCCACAAGCCCAAGATCCATACTGTTCATACAGAAAGACTACAATATTAAGAACACAATGTACAGAAAGCATTACTACATTTTATTTATTTAACTTTTCTTCTATTTCTTCAACAACCATGAATTAAGTGACTACTATGAGCTAAATTTTAGAAGGAGCAACTTATTGAGAGTTAGGGTTGTTTTATTATCCTTATTAGATGATTGCTAAAAGAGGTAATTTCAGATAATAATTCACTTTTCTAGGCTTAATAACAATCCCATAAGTGATGAGTGTTGAATATTTCAGTGTTCTAAAATATATCTCATTATATATACATATATAGGCATATATGTATATGTATATGCATATATATACATATACACATGCATATGTATATATACATATATGTATATATAATGTATAAGGGCTAGCCAATACATACATGAGATTTTTTTTGTTTAGAGTAACAAAAAATTAGACTAACCAGGAGAGCTAGTGGTTTATCCAGTGAATGATTCAAAATAGATGCACTCAGGCTAAGAGAATGCCAAGTGAACAAAAATTTTGCAGAAGTACAAATTGAGTAATATAATAGGTTTGTATTTTAGACCCCAAAACAATTATCCCCATAATGTTTAGGCATATCAGTTTGGTACTTTAAAATATTTTAAGATTAATTTAGAATTTATAGTCATTTCATATCCAATTAAAGAGTTTCTACCAAGCCAGTCGGCTTTAGGTACACAAGAGAATTTTTGTACTTTGTGATTCTTTTGTTTAACCTAATTTAAATATTATACAATGCATAATAGTATTAAAATATTATAATCAGTTAAAATAGATATAAATTAAAAATAAAGCTGAATGGTATGTACTTTTGCAAGTTTTGAAAAATAAATTTACTTTTACAAATGTACTTCTAAAATATATTATTTATTCTTTTTGTTATTTGGGATTGAACTCAGGACATCATACATGTTGTACTCTAGGCAAGTACTATAATATTTAAGCCATGCCCCATCCCTTTTTCCTTTTTGCTTTTTCTTTTGACATTTATCTTGCTAAATTTGCTTAGGCTGGCCTCAAGTTGTGATCTTCCTGTTTCTGTTTACTCTCTGTGTGTGTTCCAATAAAAATTTATTTTTTAATTTTATTTTTATTTAAATGTGCATACATTAGTTGGCCCAACCTCCCCCCACACTTATACCTCCTGGCAGAACCTGTCCTGCCACCCTCTTGTTCTCCAATTTTCTTGAAGAAAAATATATAAGATACAAAGAAAAACATAGCTTTGAGATAAAGATTGTTATACAGGGAGATTTCTTGTGTTGCTCCATGCTTATGTGTATTATAACCCAAATTGGTTCATCTCTCCATACCTCTTCAATACTTCCTAGTCCCATTTCCATAATGGCCTCTGCCAGTTTAAGATTACTGTATTTGCTCTTGTACAGTGGGCATATCAACCACATTCAAGTTTAGGTTTCCTTCCCTTTCCCTATCCCTCCTGTATGCCATTTCCCCTTGGTGAGTGACCCATGTCCAGTAATATTACTGCATTTATTTTGGGTCTATAATCCACATTTGACAGAAAGCATGCAATTTTCGGCCTTCAGAGCCTGGCTAACTTCCTTTAAGACGATGTTCTCAAGTTCCATCCATTTTCCTGCTAATGACAAAATTTCATTCTTTTTTGTGGCTGAATAAAATTCCATTGTGTATAAATACCACATTTTCTTAATTCATTTGTTGATAGTGGGGCATCTTGGCTGTTTCCATAGCATGGCTATTGTGAATAATGCTGCAATAAACATGGATGGGCAGGTGCCTTTGTGATAACCTGAGTCGAATTCCTTCTAGTCTATCCCTAGGAGTAGTATTTCTGGATCATATAGCATATCTATTTTTAATTTTTTAAGAAGCTTTCATATTGTTTTCCATAGTGGTTGTAGTAGGTTACATTCCCCTCAGCAGTGTGTGAGGGTTCCTTTTTCCCCGCATCCTAACCAACATTTGTTGTTTTAGGTGTTCTTTTTTAATATTTTTCATGTATTCATATGTATATACATTGTTTGGGCCATCTCTCCCCTCCACCCTCCTCTTGATAGTAGCAATTCCAACAGGAATGAGGTGGAATATTAGTGTGGTTTTGTTTTGCATTTATTTGTGGCTGGTTCTGCTGATTAGCCTGGATTATAGAAATATGCTACTATGCCCAGCTAAGGGCACTAGGTTCTTTACTTTCCCAGTAATAGAAGTCAATTGTACATGTACTTGTGAGGTCACATCTGATATTTTATGCTACACAGAAACTCATGGCATGCTCCCAGATTGCATAAAGATGAGAAATGTCACACTAGGAAGACCAACCATGCAATTAGAATTAGAACTTTGAAAGATCTCAACCTGAAGGGAGAAGGAGTTGAAAATTGACTTGAATCATTATGACTAATGGTTTTATCAACTAGGTCCATGTAATAGAACCCTCTGAAACTCATGTTTAGAGAAACTCCCTGGTGATGAACACACTGGCGGTCCAGGAGGATGATGCATCTTGATAACAGGAGGAGAGGTCATGAAAATATTGTATTTGAAATTCCTCCACACTTCACTTACATGTCTCTTCATTTAGCTCTTTCTGAGTTGAATCTCGTGCATGAACCAATAATCATAAACAAAGTGCTTTCTTAAGATACATGAGTCATTTTAGCAAGGTGATGAAACAGAATGTGTTGTGGGGATTCCAGAATTATTATCTAGTTCATGAAGAAAATTAGAGGAGATAAAACAAGTAGGATTATAATGCATATATATATATGGAAATATAACAAGGAAACTCACTGTGTAGCTTTATCTCAAATAAGCAAAATGTCATGTTTTTCTTTTTATCTTCTATCTTTTCTCTTCTACAAAATGGGAAACAGGAGGGCAGAACAGGTCCTGCCAGGGGTAAGGGGATTGGTACCAGTGGGAGAGGATAGGTGATAGAGAAAGGATGTAGGAGGGTGAGCACAGTGTAAAAAATTTACATACACAGGTAGGTAAATTCAAAAATGATACCTGGGAAAAAAGTATTCTAGGAATTTGGGGAAAGGGGGATAAAGGAGAGCTTTGGAGAGATGTATTCAAGTGTGATATATTTGATACATTGCAAGAATCTTTATAAATACCACAATGTACCTACACCCAGCACAACAACAAAGAGAAAAAATGAAAGAAGTTTTGGTGGCTTAGGATCCTACCTGCAGCAGATGTCTGAATGGGGTAGGCTCTTAGATCACCGAGTTCTTAACTGCTGGGTCTGTAGTCATGCCAGTAGCTTAATTTCAGAATCAAATTTCAGAAAACCCGGTGGGGTTGAAAGAGAATGGTAATCAATGATTTAAAATCATATACCTTAGCTGGGCATGGTAGTATAGTAGTATATTTCTATAATGCAAGCTAATCAGAAAGCAGAAGCCAGCCATAAAGAAATGCAAATCAAAACCACACTAAGATTCCACCTCACTCCTGTTAGAACTGCTACCATCAAGAGAGAGGTGGAGGGGAGAGATGGCCCAAACAATGTATGCACATATGAATAAATGAAAAATAAAAAAAAGAACACCTAAAACAACAAATGTTGGTGAGGATGCAGGGAAAAAGGAACCCTCACACACTGCTGAGGGGAATGTAACCTACTACATGATTTTGGAACCATTCCATAGAATTATGGAAAACATGCATGTAAGTTAAGAAGATTCTTTATATGAACTAGAAAAATAAAATGGGTCCAAAGTCTGAAAAATATGCAAAAAAAATAGAGATAAATATTGTTAGATTCAACAGATTTTACATTTTTATGAGCAGTTGTGCTTAACACTTTGTGTAAATACCAGTTTAGCTAATTACTTGCATAAAATACCACAATTTACATAGGACTATGGGCTGTTAAGGAAATTGCAGGATATTTAGATCAGCAGAAATTCTGTTTAAAAAAATGAAGGCCTTCTCAAGTTCATATATTTTGGTTCTTCACATTTTGTAAAAAACTCCAAATTAAGTCTTACACTTCACATATGCACATATGTACTTAAATTATTTCTGCCATGAAAAAAGAAATAAATGTGACTAGTTAATAATGACTGGCATATACCAATATATTAGCTTCTTTATGAAGCAAGGAATCATTATCTCTAAATGTTGCTAGGAAAAACAGTGACCTGAAATATTCCCTTTGTTTTTGAAGAAACCAGGTTGATGTTTAATCTGTCAAAAAAATATCATGAATGCTAGTTTAAGTTTGTCTCTTGGAAGAACTTTGGCAGTTCCTATGAGGAGATTAAGATGCTTTATGAATAGATAAAAGGGAAATCCCAATTGCTTACTCAGTCCTTGTGCTTAAAATAATGAAGTGTTCAATTAGCATATTCTTTCATTCCCCTTACTAAATAGTGTTGCTACAGCAAGAAGATATGTTCATATATTCATGCATTTCTGTCCTTAATGCATGGCATTGAATTAATGATGTCAAGTATACAGACTAAGAAATAAACTCATCTATTCCCCTGCAGAAGCTTACACTCCAGTAAAAATAAAGATAAATGCATTGCTTTCAGAGGTGACAGCCAAAATTGAGGTCAGTGATTACCTGTAGCAGAGAACATGATTGAAGTACTTCAAATGCAGTTTACTAAGAGAAAAAACTCCAGAGGGATGCAGGAAGGTAGAAAGGAGATTAAAGGCTCTGTTATTGTCAAGGATGAAGCTAGTCTGTCTTTCCTCCTTCTTTACTATGCCCAATGTTTTTGATTAGTTAGCACTCTTCTTGAAAACAGTTTTGTGTCAAAAAGTGATACCTTAAATAGTTCATTCCTTTCACATACACACAATTCACAAAATATAATAAGTATAAAGCATAAAATATTTATCACACCAACCCAACATCATAAGATATTTTTAGTTTGATTTATTTTTCTTTGCTTAAGATAGTATTTATTGTTATGTTCTACAAGTATAGATGTGACACATTTTCCTTTGCAGTGCTTGTGTTGCTTGATAAAACATATGTATTAAACATTAATTATTTGCTGCTTTTAACAGTAGCTTTCAGTATAGATACACAAATGGCTTGATACAATTAAGTTTTGTTTTCCTGCTTTTATTTGACTGCTGAATTGTCAGGAACACATCGTCACAAAAACCAGAAGAAATTACTTTCATTATCACTATTTTACAGGTAAACGGAAGCCAGAGAAATTTAGGTGAGGCTTCATTTTTAGTAAGGGTAGGACTAATATGGACCTTATATTCTATTCCCAGACTCCTTTGTTCTACCTCTTAATTATTGCACTAGGACCAGATTTTGATGTCCACAATTTTCCCCTGGCTCATCCTCTCTGGATTGGACCAATGCAGCGAATGGAAACTTAACAATATTTCACTGGATAACTGCTGGTATAGAGTCTCAGCCAACAGCCCAGGTCCCATTTACAGTTAAGCCAGAGTGGAGAGCAGCCACGAGGTGGCACCAAATACAATCAGAAAAAAATGGATGTCATTAGTATTCCTCCTGATTGACCTTGGTTGGACACTCTCAGCCTTAGCATTTTTGCAATTTTTTTGTAATTGAAAATCTTTGTACTGCATTCATCTGGTTATAATGAAGCTTTTTGTGCTTTGGCTTAAAATTGAAAAAAAATCCTGAAAGGAGAATATTAATATGAATTATTACAAATACAAGGAAAAGTTATTGAAGTGTAGGCTTTGGAAACAGAACATAAAAACCACAAATTCTAAATCCAGGAAATAACTAAATTCTCTTTATGCTATCTCAGCAAAGAGATAATGATAATTCCTGAGCTTCTCTGCTGAGTAACATATTACTGACATGGTACCTGTGTCATCTTTCTTGGATGACATTTAGAATTGCTCAGGCAAAAATAGCCAGAATTTGTATTTTCATAACTTGTTTCACTATTGCTGTTATATGTAGTTTTGGATCATTGTAATGCCAATTTAGACATTTGCCTAACTTTTCTCTAAATATCTTAAGAAAACCATTACAATTAGGTCTCAGAGCTAAATAAATTATAATTCTATGAGTTCTTTACCAAATTTGTGATTATTCATTTGGTCATTGAAGAATTGTTAGTTTAGTGATCACTTGAAGCCTGGGCATTACACATCAAATGGTGAGTCAAACAGGTAAAACGTGCACCATTTTGAGGTTTACTCTTATTGGGAAAAACAGAAAAGTCACACATAAATGAATATCATAATAAACGCAACAGATAAAGACTTAAGATAATAATAATAATGGTGGTAAAATCACTAATTTCATATCTTGTGCCAGTCAATGTCCTAAGTACTCCTCAAGCACTATTGCTTTTAATTGTTTCCTTTTGTTTAAATTCATTTATCCATATGTGCATACATTGTTTGGGCCATTTCTTCCCCCTACCCCCTTCTTTTGCCCCCCAACCCTCTCGCTTCCAGGCAGAACCTATTCTGCCCTTACCTCTAATTTTGTTGAAGAGAAGACATAAGCATAATAAGGAAGGCAAAGTGTTTTTGCTAGTTGAGTTAAGGATAGCTATACAGAGAGATTCCTAGCATTGCTTCCATGCACAAGTGTATTTTTTTTCTTTTGAAAACTTCAGGACCACCAAGCCACATTCAGCCTCAGTAGAAAGACTCAGGGGACTCAGAAAAGCTGCCATATTTATGACAACAATTATTTCATTATACTGAAATAATACAGGTAAAAATAAGTGAAAGGAAATGGCACAAAGTGTCAAGTCTAGGTCTGGGCATGAGCTTTAAAGTGTTTGCATCCAAGTGTAATCACAGGACAAAATTTCCCCAGCAATGATGTGTGACAATGCATGAAAAGTGTTACCAATTAAGGAAATTCACCTAAGCTTTCATACCCAGAATTTTTATTGTGGCCATTTGCATAGGCTTTCACCATCTTCTTTGACCTCAGCTGTTCAGACTTCTGCTTACTCCCAGAGAAAAAGAAGTGTTTAACATAACTTACATGATTGAACCAAACTTGTGCCCTATGACCTAAGGCTTCAGGCATAAAACGACTGGTGTTCACCATAATTACAGTGTGGCAAAATGCCTTGAACAAACAAAATATCGTTATCAGGCAGAATGTTTTAAAGGTTATAAAGATTATTTCCCAAGAGTCAGTCAAGGTCTTTCTTTGGAATGTGCAGTCTTGGAGGAAACTAGACTTCATCGCATATCATTCCTATGTCTATGTCCACCTGATTTAGTCTTTGCTTACATTAAAACAATCACATTTTTCTCAGCATTTGCATTTACTATATTTATATTTTCATCACAAAATAAATCAGTAAGAATCACACATGTATTTGCTATGCTTACTCAACAAAATTAGTATGGACTGGAATTATTAAAATTGGAAAAGAACCAGGTATTTCTGGGTTCCAAGTCAGTTGTAGACAAACCCAGTCACCCTGTCTTGATCAAAGGCTGTATTAAAAGCAGTTAATGGAATCTTACAATTCCATAATTTAGTCTGAGTGTTCTAGAAGAACTCCCATAACCTACCTTGTTTAAAAATATGTCAATGTCCTAAGGAAATTAAGATACAGCTTATTATGCTTATTGATTTATTTCTCTTTGATACTTACCCTTTTAAAACAGTGTTTTAATAGCTTTCATTTACAAAAAATGATATGCATTTCTGCAAAGCACATTTTGGCACTTAATGCATGCAGCCACCTATTTGCCAATTAAAACACAGACTGTTGTTCTGAGCATTTTCATAATCAAGTTTATAGTTACACAATTACTAGCCTCCTAGGAGTTATATACCACCACACCATCTGATGGTCCACTGGCAAATACTTCCAAGAAATATACAATGATATCTAGTAATAGATTTAAACAGAAGTTTAAAAGTCAAAAGACCCTGGTACAATGTTAGACTTCCAATTTGTAATCAACAATCTAGATCATCCTCATATCCTATGACCACACTCAGTCAGCAGGATTGCACTAAATTTCTCTCTTCCAGCCTTGTAAATTGTCAAGGACTAGTTTATCCTTCACCATATTGGATCTCTTCTTAAAAGGTTTGTTCAGTGGAATAGAACCTTACTGGTCTGGTCTGTTATGGGATTTAGATTTGTGTTCAATTTCATCATGCTGTGTTCAAAATCTATGTAAAATACTTTAAATTCTTTGCCTAACTTTGCTTTATGTTGCCCTAAATACAACTGATATTCTTATTATTCTTTTATTGTTTCTGTTTCTTTCTATCTACTTCTTTTTTCTCTTTGTATCTAACCTCCATGGAAATGATTTTCAGGGATTTTTTTCACGTTTGTTTGTTGTGACTAAGGTATTGGGATTATAGTTGGCTGAGTGGATGGGTATCAAATGTTCTTGCCTAGTTTCCAGAAAGACCTAAAAATTTCATGTTAGATACCAATAACATTTTTGTCTTTGCCCTCCATTTGGAATCTATTATATTTTATGTCAGATCATAAAACTTTAGCCATAATTAGATACAGCTTTTGGAAAAGAAAAAACGTATAATCCAATAGATATAGTATTAAATTTGATGTAACAATAAATTCCATGTTGGTAGTATAATAAAGGAAAATACAAAGTAGTACAAGCTTATTTTGTCAACTTATAATGCTGTCTATGAAAATATACAGCTTACAGCATACTTATTTCTAAGAAACTTAAAGGTTTCAGGAACAAAGTAAAGAAGCTCCCTTTCTATCACATTTCAACATTTTTTCACAAGTGCTAGCAAATGTAGTAATAAAATAAAGGAAGTAAAACACATTAAGAAGGAATAAATAAAATGTATTTTTCATATATGACATCATCATGAAAACAATCTGAAAGAACTGACAAAATATATTCTGGAATTATATGCAATTTTAGCAAAATTTTAGAGTACCATACTAATATACAAACACTGGTGCTTTATAGAATGGTAATGAACAAAGGGCATTTGAAGTTAAAAGCATATTAATAATTATACGAATGCTATGTAAAGTAGTGAGGTATATAAATCTAATAAGATGTGTTAGAACTGTATAAAGAAAAATACAAAAATGTGATGAAATATGTCAAAGAATAACTAAATAAATGAAGAAATATTTTCAGTTCAAACAATAAATCTAGAACCAGACATGATACTATTCATAAAATTATTCAAATTGGTCATACTTTCTTTGAAAAAACACTGTCCATAGTGAGTTATTTGACATTATCAGACCTGGGGTTAGAAAAAAATCACAATTCTCACAAGCCAAACAGTGACTAGAGAGGTAGCAAACTGTCTATGTACAACATAACAGGTTCTAGGAACAGTTAGAAAAGAAACAAGAAATTAAAAAAGAAAGGAAAGATGAGAAGGAGGGAGGGAGTAAGGGAGGGAGACAAGAAGGAAGAAAGGAAGCCAGGGAGGGAGGGAGGGAGGATAAGACAACAAATGAAGGGAATGGAAGGGAAGAAAACCAAAATTCGTGAAGCCACACAGTGGAAAACAAAAGAAAACAAAAACAACAACAACAAAAAACCCAAGTAAACATTGAAAAAATAGATCATAGACATAAATGAAATATGTAACAATGTAAAATTCCTAGAAGATGTTCAGATATGAACTTGGGTATGGTGATGATGACTTTGTAGATATAATAAAAGTACTGTCCATGAATAAAAAATTGCATAACCTTGATCCCCGATTAATAGTTTATGCTTTCTAAAAAGGAAAATAAAATGATAATGTCATTAGTGTGAGAAGATAAGCTATAGAGATACTTGGAGAAAATAATTGCAAAAGAGAATTCTGATAAGACTATTATCCAAGATACACTAAAAACATTTACAATTTAATAACAGGAACAGAACAAGCTACTTAAAAAAATAAAAGAAGGAAAACTAAAGAGACACTTGACCAATGAAGATAAACAGATGGTGAGCGAGTGCATGAAAAAATGCTTGACATCATATACCAACAAGGAATTGATCAATACCTTGAGAAATACCACTGCATACATATTAGAAAAGCCAAAATACAAAACAATGGCAACAAATGCAGATGAAGATCTAGGATAATAGAAATTTTCATTAGCAAAATCAGTAGAATGCACAACACCAAGAGACATCCTGAGGTAAATTATGGACTTTTGGTGCTAATGATGAATGATGTGTACATATTGATAAACCAGTTTTCACAAATATATCATGGTGCAGGATCTTGATGGCCATTCATGTGTGAAGACAGAACATATATGAGAAGTGTGTACTTTATGCTCAATTTTTCTGTGAACCAAAACTACTCTGAAAATAAATTTATTAGGCTTTAGCTTTTAATTGTGAATTTATTTGGAATCACTCACTTTTTAAATTAAATACTGTAATAGATTACATTTCAATCACACAAAGGTGTGGTAATACATTTATAATATGACACTTGCAGCCATTGGTGTGATCAATTACCATGCATTAAATATTGGCTGAGAAACCAAACTTGAAAATGATTATGAGTTTATTACCACTTAAATCCATTCTAACCTGGAGGATGTCAATGATTTGGATGATGTTTTCTTAAGGAAATATTTTAAATTCCGGGAACTTAAAAGAAAACTTATAATAAAACTAAGCTCTCATGAACATTTCATGTTTGCCAAACACTGGTGATAAGGGACATCAAATGTATAATCTTATTAATCTTGTTAAGGTCAGGTTTTTTTTTTTTTGATGTTGAGAAAATAGTGTGGTACACAGAGGAAGAGTAAATTGCTGAAAGTCACACACATGGGAAGTGCTAGAGCTGCGTGTCCAAAAGATTTTGTCTCTTGAGTACCTTGTAATGATTTTTACTTTACTGTCAGCCTCATTGCTCTGTTGTGTCTCTTAATTACTCTTGACTGCTACTGACTGAAAACACAGGAACTTTTTGTATAGGCAAAAATATCTAATGTTCCAGTTTTCAAAAGTGAGTAGCCATCTGAGAAGACTAATGGACAAATATAAACAAAACAATATATTTTCTATACCTTAAAAGCAGTGGACCACAGTTTGTTAAATTAAAATATTTTATCAATTATTTCACTTGAGTTTGCTAATGAGTGGACAGAATGATTTATTTTCTTTTTTTCCAGGAGGATTTATTTTCAATCAACAGATTTGCCCCTATACACATAGAGTAAATGGAAGAAATTATATTAATTAGTATTTTTGCAGCTTATTCACTACACTTCCAAATTGCAAAAACTTTATATTTAAAAAAAGTGTAATCACTATAAGCAAATGAGTCAATTTTATGTGTTTTTATTCAAAATAGCATTAGTAAATCAGCATAGGACAAGTATAATGAGGTTTCTATGAATTTTTTTTTGTCTCACCAAAGATAGCTGAGGTTTTTTTTCAGAGTAGTGTCCTATTTATACTTTTCTTTTTAGCAAGCTTGCATTTGTTTCCAAGTGCTTTCCGACAGAATAGTGACAAAGTCATCAGTTTAGTAAATTAGGAGGAAAATATAATGGATTTCTACATGCTGGAGCCTTGGGCTAAAGTTTCTTTTTTAAAAATATCTTTACCTATGAATGCTACCCTTATTTAAGACTATTATATTTGGTCACTTCTAACAAAGAATATAAAATGATTTTCTTCAGATGTACATCTTTGTTATTTTGATCTAAAAGAAATGTAATCTTTGGTACATTTTGTTATTTTTTGGTGGGACTGGACTTTGAACTCGGGGCTTCTCACTTGCAAAGCAGGTGCACTTCCGCTTGAGCTTCACCTCCAGTCCATTTTGCTCTGATTAATTTGAAGATGGTGGTCTCCCAAACTATTTGCACTGACCTCAATTCTTAATCATCCCTATCTGAGACTCCTAAGTAGCTAGGATTACAAGTCAGAGCCACCAGAACCCATTAATAGATTAATTTTTTCAACTTTTTTGTTGTATTAGTATCATTTACACTAAATGTTGGAAGCTCTACTTTAAAAGACACATTAAAATAAGTCCCTCTTGGTATGTATTTTACATGTTCATTGCATATTCCACAGTTTTAGTGAGCTATACATAATCATTTAAATGCCATTTATAGTTAGTAATGATAATATAGGAGGAGCAAGTACATTGGTTTAAAAGTATTCAAACAGTTAAGTGTGTAAAGAATTTCCTCCCACATACTCAATGACACCATAAATTTTATCTAGAGTTTCAGGCAGTTCATTAATACTTTAGCAGATGAATACATGACATTTAAAATATTTATCAGTCTGAAAATTAGACACAATAAACAGCATCAAACATGCTATTGGCTGTGATTTTTAAAAAATTTGCTGCATTTGTAGGTCTCCTTACACATAAATCTCATAACTTGGATTACTTCCCAAATACATGTTTTAAAAGAAGAAATACGAAAGAAATAAAAATAATATATTTTCCTAATTTACTTTTCTAATTTGATTCACTGATTCTGTTTTTACTTTGTAATATTATTCCTGAAACTCAATAGCGAACTTATTGGTTACAGTGTCAAATGTGTGTTCACTTTTCTTTCTTGCTGTGGAATTTGAGAACATAGATTGAAATAAATAATTAAGGTAGCACAATTCCTAGAGTATATAGAAGGTATTCTATGTACCAAGTACTTATTAAAATTATGACACTTTCATATATTTAGCAACATACAGAGTATCTCTCTATGGACAAAGAGATTATTTGTAAGAAGTCATTAATTCTTTGCTATTCAATGGAAGAAAGTGGACAGCATTCAGTGGAATTCAACAGGACAACCTAGTGAAATTTAGTACATTGCAATGTAATTATACATTCATTATGTATTATATTTCAGAGATGCTGGATTTCAAAGTAATGCAGATTTGCTTAGAGACATAATAAGAGTTGTTTTCTTTTTTCAGTTTCTGAGGTTACCAGCAGAAGTAAGTTACTCACTTACAGAAGTAGGCAATGGCAGTGAGATCAGAAATAATCTATTCTGTGCACCTTTATTAGTAAATATTGAGAAATACACTACAGTATGACCTTACAGGCATCCTTATGAAACATAGAATTTTTTTTACATTTCCTTAAAGTAAGTCAAGACCATAAATTCAAAGTCAGTGCCATGAAACTTCCTTTGTGATGGGTATATACAGTTTGACATAAATACACTGGATCCTGAAATATGAATTCTGAATCTTCCTACAACTTTGGATTAATTATTAACATGCTCAGATAAATAAATGGCCCATACATGCTTAAACTATCTGCCATGTATGTCATTTTCCCAGTGACAGTATTGAACTTATAACATTTAGTTTTCATGTGGCTGATAAGTAACACACACATTAGCTTTAAGAGTTGTCAGACAGATATTGGATGTGCAATTTGAAATTAGAGGTCTTAAAAAACTGTTCATGAAAAAGTCAGATATTCATTTCTGTTCAGAATATACTCTGTGCTGGGCTTATTACATTTTACAAACAAAAATATGTGATATATACTAGTATTTGAATTTTGAGTAAGAAATGCAAAGCATCTCAGTATAGGTATCTCTCATGAAGAATGGAGACATGTTTTTACTTAAAAAATCAGTTTTTATCTCTAAATGAAATTGAACTGGGTGTCCTGTATTTTTTGTGGTGAGCTTAAACTGAGATACCTAGATGCAGACCATGATGGGCATCATTTGTAGCTATGTGACTAGCACTGTTTCAGGGAGAAGGAACTTGCTATAGATTCTATATTTCTAGAAGACAGTAAGTACAAATTTCATTTTTAATTAAATTATTTCTGCAGCAAATATATATTGAGCACCTATTTAACATAAGACATACTTTTTGGTGCTTTGAAGTTGACAGATAAGATTGTTGCCTTCAGGGAGAGAACAGTTTTGGGCAGGATCTAGAAAAAAAATCAACAAAAATAACAATTGAGAAAGAGGCTATGAAATAAATAAAAGGGTAAGATAAGAGATTAGTTCCAAGTTTAAATAATGAAGCAAGTACAATTAGGTGATATGTTTTGATATGAGAAGATGGAGATTTAACAATGAGCTGGGAGGGTGAATATAATGCAAATACTTTGTACACGTGTATGTAAATAGAAAAAAATGATAACTGTTGAAACTATTCCAGGAATATGGTTGCAGAGGGAAGTAAAGGATAGTGGTCATGGGGATGAATTCAAATATGGTATATTTGCTATATGGTCGGAACTTTTATAAATTCCACAATGGACCCCCCACCCAGCACAACAATTAAAAATGAGTTGATGTACTTATAACAAAAACTTTCTATGGAATGGGAGTCCATATATTATAGCACCTAAATCAAGAAATGACATAATGGCATGTAAAGGAAATGTTTCATAGTCAAATTATACAGTAAGTAATTCTATTATCTTTCATTTTTCCCCCCTCATCTTCCTCCTCGTGTTCCTTCTCTTCGATCCCTTCTACACCCCATTGGAAAGGAATTGCATGACTCAAGGCAGAAAGATAGCTGTCCTTATCTCAACTAACAAAAATGCTGTGTCTTTCTTATTATTGCTTATGTCTACTCTTGAACGGAACTGGAGAAAAGTACAGAACAGGTTCTTCCTGCAAGGGAGAGGGGAGGGGAGAAGAAAGTGGGGGCAGGGGCAGGAGAGAGAAATGAACCAATGTATGCACGTGTGAATTAAATGAATAATGATAATAATAATAATAATAAAAAGATAACATGCTTTGACTAATATTTTTTAAAAAAGATAATCCTGGATAACATGAAAAAGATAGAAGATCATGAATACAAGTTGGGAGATAAGATAAAAAATAGATCAGTGTTTTAGGTTGGTGCACTGATGATGACAGACTAGAACGGAGATGGCATCAAAGATTGAAAGAGGTGGATGAATTGAAGATTGCTTTGGGCTTTGTGTTGAGGACATGGACATGGGGGATAGATTAGGGGCCAAGTAGTAGGTAGGTATGCCAGGAAGTTAAAATTGATGACTCCGTATTTTAGCTTCAATTAACAGTTGTCTTTGTATTCAGAGAAGGAACTAGGAAGAGAAGGGATTTGTGAAGTAAAAGCTACAGTTAGTGAACATATATGACACAGAGATTATGTACTCTGATAGATATCAATAATATTTCAAGGTTGAGTGCTAAAATAGAGTACTCTTAGAACAAGCTACATTATTTATTTAATCATTTGTTTTTCCTTTGGCCTCAAAAGACTAATTCTCTGTAGAAAATTTACTGTAAAATAGATGTATCTAAGAGTTACCTTTCTGTTAAATTGTTGAAACATGCAGCATATTTAGGCAGTACATGGTTTTCTAAAAAAAAAATGACCATTGAGAGACTGTGAATGCATTGTGAATATAACACTTGCGACTTGAGACTTGATTTTGAAGAATGAGGTAATTTGTACTACTCTACTATCCTTTCTGAATCACTTCTTGACTTCTCAGATAAAATCAATCATATATTATAAATCTCTATTGATGATACCAGTGCCACTTTCTGTGATATTTAACTTACAGGAAGAAAAGGTATCATCTGAATAATTCATAAAATGTTCTGTAACCACAACTATTTGGGGTTCACTTTTTGTTTTGCTGTATTTATTTTATTTGACATGGGTCTCACTATGGGAACAGGCTGGTCTTGGATTCCTTGACTCAAGTGATCTTCCTGCTTCAGTTTCCAGAGTAATGAGACTCTGGAAACCACCATTTCAACCATGATTATAACCAAAAATGCTAAGAAATAAGAGTGTCGTGGCAAACATACATTTGTAGTTTAAATATCCTCTTAATGTTGATGGACAATCATAGCCTAATTTCATCATTACCTAACTGTTTTTCACATAATTTCCTAGGTTAGATTTCTAATATTTGCCTCACATCAATCTAAAGCTTTTATATGGAAATAAAAATGGCAACTTGACATAATTATGATGATTTATGATGAGTGAAAAAACATAAATAACAATGTTTACAGAAGAAAAATAATGTCATGTTTAATATAGTTTTATAGGATATTTTAAGATGTTCTTCAAATGTTTCATTTACATGAGGAAGTTTTGAAATTTCATATATTGAAAATATTTTAAAGTTATTTTTGTGACAAGCCCTTTGCTAAATGATGATGTTATTTAATTTTCCATGTTACAAAAAATCATGAAATGATACCAAATCACACTTTTGTCTAAATAGGCAATTATAAAATATACTTTTTTACATAGTGAATGTTCATTTATATTAGGGAATTGCTATACCAGATACTCAGGACTGGGAATTGTGGAACTGATGGAATGACAAAAAAGAAGAACAAATAGGGAAACTACAACAAACAGCAGAAACAAAATTCTCTAGACTTTTATTACAACCAAAACCTGCATTTAAATTGAAAAGTCATGCCCTATATTCAATATTGATGCTTACTCATTTAAAACATGCCATTTATTTTTTGACACAATCAATGTATTCTAGAAAAATAATTCAAACTATATTTATAATCAGAGACAAAGAGAAGGAGAATATATTAGAAAAGCTGATGTGGAAGTTATCTCTCAAACACCTTTTTAAAAAAACATCACTTTTGGTGTCAGCACAATCTTGGATGGAAAATTTTTGTGTAGAACCTTGTATGTACTGATTTAGTGTTATTGACATAAAAAGTAAATCACTGTTAAACCCTATTTATGTGTTTCTTGTGTCAGTATTATAACTACTTTCTTAATATCAGGGATGTGTTTGCTTAGAGGTTTCATCTATCGTGTATCTCTGAAACTAAAACCCATATTTAGTCAACACATTTTAAAATAGCTTTAGGGAATGTCAAGAAATTAACTCTTACCTTGCATTGTACTATCATAAACAAGTTTAGAAATATCTTTAATTGGGGTTACCAAAGGCTGATGAAATGCTAACCATTTTATATGAGCAACAAAAAATAAAAAGTGAATTGTGGAACTATTTTTAATTTCATATTCTACTCTATCAAAACCTTTTATCTGATACTTTACATGTATCTTAAGATGGTAAACTGAAAGGAAACTATGTATTATATTATTTCTTATCAAAAACTTGTTTTATAAAAAGTAAGTCTATGTAAATATATATTCCTTTCCTTTTCTTCCCTTCTCTGTGTTTTATTTCTCTCAATTTTTCTTTCCTCTTTCTCTCCATCTGCTGCTCCCTTCCTCCATTCTTTTATTTTCCCTCTCTACCTTCTTCTTCTCTTTCCATACTGCCTTCCAACAATTAGTGGGACACTTTCAATGAAGTGAATTGCACTCCATCTTCCTTGTCTTATTATTGCTACCTTTATCATGATATATTACTGACAGTTAAGTTAAAAAGGAAGCTTAAAAAGGAAGATTTTTGTTAATAATAACTGCCATATGTTTCATAAAAAACATATTATACATATTTGATTTTATATTGAATGAGAATTATACGCTATTTCAATGTCTACAAATTAAAATTAATAGTTTAAGTTGAAAATCATGTGACTAAGCACAAGGGGATTAGTAAATCCATCACATGATAGGGACAATCTATTGTTATTTTATTCTTATGGTGATAAACATTCACCAATTTTTTTCTTAACAAGTCAACTAGTCTGGATTCTATATCTATTTTCATTTCTGATATAATAAATATTACCTTGAATTTTGTTTAGTGCCTTGATTTTATTTCTGAGGAAGAAAAAGTGAGTTTTCTTCATGGTTAATACACTCATCACTCTTCCTAAATTTCAATTATTATATAAACTGCTCAGTTAGTTGAGCAAAACTTTAATTTATGGAGTTTTTACCCGAGAGACAAAGTGTTTTTTGAACCAAACTTAACAGGAAACAATAATAATCATTGAAACTATGTTGTAAGCTAGATAATTGGGTTTGAAAGACATGACCTGATGACTTAGATAAGTTTGCTTACCTAGAATTTTCAAATGTTTGTTTATAAAGTATACTACAATTTAAAACTACTCTCTACTGCATTATATTATATAATTTCATCTTACTCTTATGCTATTTGAAGAAGGAAGAAAACATTTAAAATATAGTATTACAATTACTTTTTATTTCTTAGCATTTGAAGTCAGTATCCGCAAGTTTCTATGCCAGATCTCTTGAAATGCTTGATTTGCACTCCTAGCCCTTTTCTACTTTGGTTATTTTTCTGATTGGGTCTAGTGGTTTTTGTTCACAGCTGGCCTCAAACCTCAATACCCCTGACTGACATCTTCCAAACTGGGATTACAGGTGTACACCATGATGTCCAGAAATATTATTGCATTTTAACTGCCGTATTATCAATAACTAAAAAAAAATTAAAACCATCATTTACTACTGTCACTGTCTATGATATATTCCTCTCATACTTGGGCCTCAGGATTCAAGAAACCACACAATTAGGCCATTAATCATTATTAGATATTTGCATACAGCAGAAGTGATACTTTGTTACAAAATAAGTGAAAACACTTCAGGAATGAAATATGAGACTCTGGGAATATTTCTCAGGTCAAAAGAATCTGATAACTGCTAATGCTTTCAGACTGCTTCTAACTTCTTATGCAATCCTTTATGACATTAAATCTCGACATGACTTTTATCTCTAATGAAAAGATTAAGAGTTTTAATGAATTAAATAGAAGTCTTGTATTACCAACTTTCACTTGATATTTTTATGGATACTTGAAAAGTATGCTATTTATACTTTATGACTGCATTATTAAACTTTCTGATAGTTAATTATTTTTCTCAAACCATATATTGAAAAGTAATACAAAATCTTACATACAAAAGCCTGAATTTCTCATTCAGAGTCTTCTTTTCTTTCCCTCCTGAAATATTTGGCATAAGAAGTTGTTTTCTTGGCATGAAAATACTAATCAGGAATTCTAGTCAATTCTAGACATTATCCCAACATGCTATTGGTATTAACTATAATTAATCCCAGCAGCTGTTTTCTGTTTTGTATGTGTGGCATTTGTCAAAGGTCCATCCTTATAGTTTTAGCTTATTATTGTGTATCTGAATTGTTTTATTCATTAGAAAGTATAATTACTTCTTTACAGAAATACATATCTCTAGTTATTTTACAAGTCATTTTCATCAGGAATGCACAGTTGTTTTAGAGTCAGTGTTGCATGTATAACTGTAGAGCACCATGGACTGATTCCAATATAAACTTCTGCTATATTAGACATACTCCCAGGAAGCTGCACGGGGTCTCCACAGTGGGATCATACATCTGTTGGTTAAGTTTTCTATTGATGTGTAATGAAACCGACCTGGAATTCACTGCTTAAAAGAAAAACAACTTACTATTCCTGAGGATTTTGCTGGTGGATTGAGAATTCTGTGCTTTAATTATTAAAAGGAATATTTAGAACTTTCAAATAGTCTCATGTAAATATCTCACAGTAGGTGACATACCATCTGAAAGATCAGCTGGAGGTTTGGGGGAAGCCATCATGGGTCTGTCACATGGGCTTCTCCTCATCACAAATTGACCTTCCTCTAAGAATGATGGATACCTTCCAAGAATGATTGTCCCAGTGGGTGGTTGAAAAATCTTTGCTGCTTTAAGACCCAGGCCTCAAAGTTTATTGTCTCACACTTACCATATTCAGTTTGGTAAAAGTGTTTGTTGGATGACATCATAGAAAAATAGGTAGATCTATTTTACCTCCTTTTGACTGTGAGTAAATTCATTTATTCAACAAATGTTAATTTTTATTATGTTGAAGATCTCTGAGACACTGAGTGCTTAATGATAAATTATGATCCATTGGAGCATTCATTTACTGTTTAATTGTTTTTATTGTTTCACAAAAGCTTTAAATTTTACTGTAGCTTATGACAAAACACTCCAAACCAGTATCACAATCAAAACAACACTGGAAACCATCATCCTATAAGAGAGAGAGGATCATGCAGAGAAATATATACATCACATTGATGTCTCCAGATGTGAACTGTAGTCATGCTGTGGGAAATTCAGGAAAAAAATTCTTATAGAATAAATTTATAAATGTATTTCAGAGAAGTGTGGGGTGTGTATATGCATGAGTGTTTCTAAAGAATGTTGTGATATTCTGCAGTAATGCTAAATACATGAAAGTATCATTTGTCTTTCTATTGCCCTTCTCTGTTGATGAGTAATTTAGTCTCAGTGTTGTGAAAAATAAGCTGTAATCTCTCAAACCAACTTACTCATATAACTATACACTTGCACATTGGGAAAGAGCTTGATAGGATTACATTTGAAAAAATGCAAACTTGGGTTTCTATGCATTTCCCTAGATGTTTTCCCTCATATTGAGCTTCAATAAAGTAAGGAAATGTGTTTGTAGAGGAAAAAAATACTTTTGATTTGATTTCTAAGTTCAAATAATCTATAATGAGACATAACTATATAATTGGATTTGTAAGTAGCTGGTAGTTTAATGTGTTTCTTTACAGAATTGCCCACTGGTGTACATATGTAAATATATTAATATATATGTATATATGTATGTATGCACATATATATGTGTACTAGAGGTTTGAAAATTGAACTCAGGGCCTCATACTTGCTAGGAAAACACTCAACTACTTGAGCCACACCACCAGCTCCATAGTATATTATTTTAATATCTTATTCAAGTAAAAACCTACTCTGTTTTCATCTTACAGGATTTATTTAGGGTCATCTTACAGGATTTATTTAGAATAAGTGGAATAAAATCATTGAGGCAGAATTATATAATTTTCAGTAATAATGTTAGTACACTCATAGCAAACTTACTCAGTATTGCTTTGTTCCTTATAATAAATGCACATAATATAATGTTTAAAATATACAAATGTTATAAATATGCTGATATCTGATAGTCACACAGTCTCTGTAAGTTAGCTGCTTTCCATTTGCGTCTATTCCTATAAGAAGCATTATACTTTGTGAAACTCATACTGGTATGCCTTTCTCTTTCAACACTAATACTTGGTCTTCTCACATATCAGTAAGATTTTTAGTAAAATGATTTTCTTATTCTGACAGCACCCTAATTCTTTGAATAGTTCTCATCTGCATTTACTTTCTGTTGCACATTTATCATTATTATACAGGTCATATATTAAATAATCATATATTAATTTATAGTTCAATGTCCATCTCCCTCTTTCTTTAGATGTAATGTGTGTGACTGTAGGGAATTCTCTTAAGTTGGTCCTCAGCATCTAAACTAGCTGTTGACACATAGTAGTCACTTAGTGTTATTTTTGAATAAGTCACTATTGTGGAAATGCTAACTAAATATTAGTATTAGTGAAATATTTAGCAGAAATATATAATTAGCACTGATATATATATCTTCTCATGCTGTTCTTTTTAGAAGATTATTTAGTAGCTTTATGACAAGTTTCAATTCCTAGATAACAATAATAAATATAAACAGTCATACTTCAGAGACATCATGAGTTTGATTCTACACCACCACAATAAATAAAAACATATTAATGTTTCAGTTTTCTAGTGAATATGAAAGCTACTTTTATACTATAGTGTAGTCAACTAATCATGTAATATAATTATGTCTAAAATTACACACCTTAGTTAAAATACTTTATTTTTAAATAAAGTATATATCTGACCCGTCAGACAATTATCTGACCCGTCAGCAAATTATAAACCTTTTTCTGGTGAAGGATGATGCCTTTACTTTGCTGGCTGTTGACTAATGGGGTGGTAGTTGCTGAAGGTGGAGATGGCTGTGAAAATTTCTTCAAATAAGACAAAATGAAGTTTGCTGTGTCATTTGATTCTTTCCTTTATGGAAATTTTTCTCTGTATGCTGAGGTGTTGTTTGATACACTTTTACTCACAATATAACTTTCAAAATTGGAGTCAATTCTCCTCTAAAGCTGCTGCTGCTTTATTAACTAAGTTTATGAAATAAATCATTTGTCATCATTACAACAATGTTCACAGCATTTTAAGAGAAGTAAATTTCATCTCAAAATACTAATACGAAGCCCAAATCTTCATCTGCAGAAAATTTATCATGAGATTGCAGCAATTCCGTCACAAATTGAGGTTCCATTCCTAAATTTAGTTCACTTGCCACACTTGTAGATAGTTCTTCCTCTGAAGCCTTCCACCCTTAAAATCATCCTATGAGGATTGGAATCAAATTCTTGTAAATGTTGAGACTTTTACTTATGTCTGTGAATCATAAATTTTCTTAATGGTGACTAGAATGCTGAATCTTTTCCAGAATGTTTTTCATTTACTTTGCCCTAATCCATCAGAGAAATCACTATTTATGAAAGCTATTGATTCATAAAATATAGTTCTTAAGTAATAAACTTGATAGTCAAAATTATATTTTGGTCCAGGGGTTACAGGATGCTTATGTTAGTAGGCATGAAAACAACATTAATCTCATTGTTCATCTTTGACAGAGCTCTTGAATGACCAGGTGAAATGTTGGTGAACTGTAATACTTGGAAGGAATTTTTTTACCCAGAGTAGCTCCCAATAATAGGCTTAAAGTACTCAGTAAACTAAATTGTATACATATGTGCTGTTGTGCAAGCTTTGTTGTTCCACTTATAATCCACAGACAAAAGTGGATTTTATGTATTTTTTAGAATCCTAGGATCTGAAGAATGATAAATGAGTATTGGCTTCAGCTTCAAAGTCACCAGTTGCAATAGGTCCTAACAAAAAGAGCCAACCTGCTCTTTTAATCATTGATGCTAAGTATTAACTTTCTCCAGCTATTAAATTTCTATGTGACATCTTTGTCCATACTAAGGATATTTCAACTACATTGAAAATCTATTGTTTAGTGTGGCCATAGTCATATGTTATCTTAACTAGATTTTTGGAGATAACCTTTTGCAGATTCTACATCAGCCTTTGATGGTTAACCTGCACATTTTTTTTTTGTATAGATGGTTTCTTTACCTTGCACCTCATGAACCAACTTCTACTAATGTCAAACTTTTCTTCTGCAGATTCCTTACATCTCTTAGCCTTCATAGAAATTAAAGAGAGTTAGGATCTTGCTCATGATTAAACCTTGGCTTCAGAAATGTAATAGCTTGTTTGTTCTTTTATTCAGATAACTAAATGTTTCAAAATATCAGCCTGATATAACTCAATTCACAATTTAGTTATATTTGAAGCACAGTGTCAAATTTTTCAATATACCTTCCTTAACAAGCATAGTCATTTCTAGTTTTTAATTTAAAGTAAGAGTTGTCTGATTCCTCATTCTATTTCAACTCTTAGAGATTGTTGTAGAGTTATTAAGTGGCCTAATGTCAATATTGTTGTGTTTCAGGGAATAGGGAGGTTCAAACAGAGAGAGATAGGCAGGGGAACAACTCATTAGGGAACAACTCATTAGTGGAACACTCAGGACACACATACAACAATGCCTAAGTTCACTGCTTTATATGTGTATGATTTGTGGAGCCCCAAAGCAATTATAAAAGTAACTTCAAAGATCATTGATCACATACAATAGTAAAGAT
Organism: Castor canadensis; assembly: GCF_047511655.1. NCBI lineage: Eukaryota > Metazoa > Chordata > Mammalia > Rodentia > Castoridae > Castor > Castor canadensis. The sequence goes on along the minus strand of NC_133390.1, from coordinate 22,325,838 downwards.
CATAACATGTACAATAGTAAAAGAAAAGTTTTGTCAGTAATGAGAAGTAACAAAATATAGTACAATGCATGAAGTGAGCAGATAGTTTTGGAAAAAATGGTGCCAATAGATTGCTTGATTCAGTTTTCCCACAAATCTTCAATTTGTAAAAACACAATTATCTGTGTAGCACAGTAAAGTGAAGCATAATCACACAAGGTATTCCTGCATTAGAACCCATGTTGACAAATCTCACTAAAAGTAAAAAGAAAATATCTTTAAAAAGAAGTTTTTCTAATGCAGATACTTTAAACTGACTGAGGCCAGTAAGAGAAGGGGACCAGGAACTAGAGAAAAGGTCAGTTCGAGAAGAATTAACTTACAAGGTAACACACATGTAATAGGAAAGCAATGCGATACCTTAAAAGCAACTGAGGCCAATAGGAAAAGGGGACTAGGAACTAGAGAAAAGGTTACATCAAAAAGAATTAACCTAGAAGGTAACACCCACGCACAGGAAATTAATGTGAGTCAACTCCCTGTATAGCTATCCTTATCTCAACTAGCAAAAACCCTTGGTTCTTACTATTACTGCTTATATACTCTCTCTTCAACAAAATTAGAGATAAGGGCAAAATAGTTTCTGCCTGGTAGAAGGGGTTGGGAGGGTAAGGGAGGGGTGGGAGTGATAAGGGGAGGGTGGGGGGAAGGGGAGAGAAATGACCCAAACATTGTATGCATATATGAACAAAATAAAAAATAAGTAAGAAAATGAAGTTTCTGAGCATTCTGGAAATGTGTTAAATGTTGGTTAAGATTAAATATATTTACTACTTTCACAGTAATTTCAGTATATATATTTTCTTATTAAGTGAGTTCCATAGGTTTTAGTTTAGTCTTGATTTGCAGAGACCAAAATTTAAACTTTCATATTTATCTTCATTTTTATCAGCTATTAATGTGTCTTGTGGTTCTGAATAATACCTATGAATTTTGTCAAGTGTCTGTTTTATCATTTTTATTAGTGTTTCACTCCACTTGAGTTGGCTTTGAATAAACTTGTATTAGTCATCTTTGCCTATGTAATTTTATTTTAGCTGTTCAATTTAGAATGTTACTACATGTACAATTGCTATCATACACCATTGCCATGGCAAGCCAATATCTTTCTAAAATAAACTGCAGTTATGATTTTGACAGATTAGTACCTGATAGCTTGGCATAATGGGCAGTACTCTGCCTACTACTAAAACATGTGGATGCCTTGTCCAAATCATTTTGGTCACTTGCTGAAAGGTGTTTTGTGGACCATTGGCTCTTCTTTAAGATAAAAGAAATGATCAGTAGGATAATTTTATAATAATATATAAAACTGAAATTTAAGAAGGTTCTTTTACAATGCTTACCTTGAATATGGAATATAAATTATCAATCATTCAACCCACATTAACTCAGCACATATGCTTTCCATGATACATGGGTGGTAGAAATAGACTATGGCAATAAGGTGTTATTCGTAAGAAGATGTTATAGTTTAGGCAGTTAACTAATTATTTTATATAAATTGTTTTGTGTACTCTGTATTTCAACCTTATTAAGTGGGAAAGAAATTTATTATTTCCCATTTTTTACAGAAGAAGAAACTCAGTGACAGCAAGGTAAAGAAATTTGCAATAAATTATAAAGCCAGAATTAAAATGTTTGTGGCCTGACTTCAGAAGATGGTCTCATAATCTCACCTCCCACATAACTGTGAATAATAAAGTCACTGGAGATGGCTTCTATTAGCAAATACAGCAACAGATCTATCTTTACTGTGCTACGAATTTTATGAAAGGCTTGCCATTCCTCATTCCTACATGAGGGAATAACAAAAGAGAGAGAGAGAAAGAGAGAGAGCGACACCTTGTTTACCCTGGCCATGGTAGTACATGACAGGAGAATGCAGTGAACTCATATCATTGAACTGGTAAATTAATCAGATAAGACATCTAAGCAAAATCTTAAAAATATCAAAGTGAGAAATTCATATGATTCAAATGTAGATCTAAGAATGTTTGCCTCAAGCCATGTTACTTTCTTAATGAATTTTATCTAAAAAAAATCAAATTTTTACTGTCCAAGAAAATTCATATGTTAATGTATAGTTTACTAAAATGAAGTTATACAGGAAATGTAATAAAAAATAAAGACAAAAGTAAAATCTACCAACTCTATATTTCTGCGTTTTACTTTAATTATATGATACTAGGTGTATGTAGAAAGGTAGAATTAAATGTTGCTTGCTAAATTTTTAATAATTTATGGTCACAAGGAGAATTAAATATTTATTAGGTAAAGAATTAAAATATGACAGAAAAGAAAAATATTTGCTAATATATTTATAACTTCAAATGTATAGCAAGGCGTATACATAAGCTTTGGAAGTTTTACTATTATTCCAAAAGTTTTGGATGTTTCATAAAAATGATTTTAAGAGAAGTGATTTAATTTATTGAGGTCATACTTCTAACAAAATCATACGTTAAGCTTAGGAAATTTATGGACAAAAGAACATGGGAAAATGCTAATGACTTCAAATACCAACCAAGAAAATGCTTTAAAGTTGAGATTTGTGAATGAAGAAACAAAAAGAAAAGGAAAAAGGAAAAAGAAAAAAAAATTCATATTATACTAACTTTAAAGAGTACTTACTTAAATATTCTCTTCCCTTACCATGGGGTAGATATTGAACTTTTTGAAAAAGTTGATGGCGTCATAGAGTGGTTCTCAAAGTATGCTCTTAGAATCAGTATGGGAAAGCTTAAATATCTGATTCCTAGGCTCCCCCTACTGATTAGGATTTAATTAGTACTGGATGCATGTCTGGACATGAATATATTTTTAAAGGCTCTCCAGGTGATTCTAGTGCACACTCATTGTTGATAACTAATCCAGATCAATATAGCAGATTAAAATCAGGATGCTTATTTATTGGGGAAGATTTACTACTAGATAACCATGTCCCCATATCTCATATTTGTTTCTTGCCAATGTCCATTATAATAAAAATCTAGAGTAAATACTTATTGGAAGAAATTGTTCCATGATTCCAATAAACTTCTAATGGGATGAGTCAACAGTGAAAAACCTGAACTGTTTCTAGGAATAGAAAATGAAATAAATTAGTTTGGAAATTATTCACCAAGTACTGTCATTTTAGCACTTCTGAACCTTATTTTTTAAAAGAAGAAGCTTTTGTTTTGGAGTGGAAGGGTTTTCAGTAAATAGAGTGCACTTACAGAATCACTTTTCAGAGGTGATAGAGGAGTCAGCACTAATTTAGGTAATGTGGACAAATGATACCACATTCTCAGGCAGAAGCAAGCAGTATGCATTTAAAATAGCAATGCAATTTCCAGAAATTTGATAGTACCTCTAGCAATGAAAATGACAGTTCAGCCTTCTACAGTCATGAATACATTCCAATATTTAATACACTTTTAGACATACAGATATTTCCTATAAGTGCTTTTTAAACATATGGATTATATTAATAAGAATACCTATCTAAAAATCACGTTCTTCCAATGTGCTCTAGCTGTGATTTTTATTCTATGATTTGTAAATACTTTTGAGATTAGTTGATGCCTACCTCAGATTTATGCTGAAAGGTTTCACACTCTCCTGTCATGTGGTCACGAACAGTTTACATTCAGATACTCGTCAACTTCCTCTTTAGCTAACATGCTCATGATGTTCTAATTCCACCATTATCTCTCTTGATTCAAAATTACAATTTTTATTCACTTGGAAATAATTAACTTCACATACATTAACCCTTTATGGAAAATAATTACTGAGGTTTATTTATTTTCTTTCAAATTAAGGTTTGTCATATAGCAACTTTGGAGAGTTGGCCAATCTCTTGAGAGCTTTACTTGTACTTTGCTATCGTTTAGCTATTCGTATGCATATTCACTACAGAAATGAAAGAGATGTTTCATAGGCAGCATTATTACTGTTATCCCCAAATTGGAAACCTTGTGGTTGCAAATCAATATTAAAATGGGCAATTACCCTGTGGTATAATCACACATGCATTACTATGTAGAGAGGAGAGCTGTTGTCTAAAATTATAAAGCATAATAATGGTTCATTTTTAATATACCATGTTGATGAAAGGGAGAGAAAAAACACATAATATTCAGTTCCATTGATAAACATAAATATTTAAATGAAACTAGTATGTTATTTTAGAAGGTGGGATAATGGTAGTTAGGGGCCAGGCTGAGTAAGGGAGCAGATGCATGGTAACTATAAGACAGCACATGAGCTATTTCACAGGAGCTGATACAGTTCTTTATCTTGATATAGATTCTAGTTAATTTAAAACTCAGAAAGTTCATGGAGACATAATTTTTCAATGCATGTGTATTCCTTCATACCAATTATTCTTTAATAAAATATTGCAAGAAATATCCAAAATTTTATCAGAACCTAAAGTTCAACTCTAAACACACTGAATAATAGCATATCTTTTATTTCCCTGACATTTATTACACTACACCAAAAAAGATGGAATATTTAATTACTTGAAAGGGCAAACAGTATTTATTTCTAGATGTTGGAACATCAATATTGGCATGAGTCAAAATCACTTACTACTACCTTACTTTTATATTTAGATTATTTGAACTAATATAATTTTAGGCATTATAGGTCTCAGCAAGAAATGTAGTATTTATTCTAGAAATTTCCATCTAAAAGGTTTCTTAACCTTTTGAACTTAGATATCTATGCACATACTAAATGAGTTTTAAATTAACCTGAAGGGAAAAACACAGTTTTTGTAAGTGGAAAAGTGAAAATTGAGGTGATTGGTACTGAGAAACTGATTCTTCTTGGAATTTATTGTGAATTGTGGAAAATTAGTTTTCTTGTGGGAAAGTTCAATGCATAATTCCCTTTCAAGTTCATAATATAATTATATATTACATGATCAAAGGTTATAAAAATGAGCAAATGAGAATTGAGAATACCAACCTTTAAAATATGAGAACATAAATCTGTTCTTGATTTTATAAAGATAGTGCTTTCCACTGGCCTTTAAAAGAGTGTACCATGCTAATTAATTTGAGTACCAGAGAGATTACTTGCTTTCTTGCATCACAGAATAGTCATTTCTTACTTATATATCTTTTCTGAGGACTTGCTCAGAAGTAAGGTAGTCTTAGAAAAACATACTGTCTTTTTAAAGAGACAGTTGACAGCCTTATAAAGATATAGTGCTATTTAAATGTAATTTTTAAGAATAAATGAAAAAGAGAATTCAAAGTGTACCAAGCACATAAATAATATTGTGATTAGGTGCTTACAATTTCAAAGTATTTTCTGGAAGGAAATTCAACTGTTCCATTGTTTCAAATAAGCAATAGTTTCTGTATTATCGTTAATTGCAATCATTCTTCAGGATTTAAAAACACAAAATCCTTACGAAAGTTTTGCATGTGTGTGTGTCTATGTGTATGAGCATACATGCAGATATAGTCACAGGCATTCAGTGGAACTAATAATTCTAATGACATTTAAAAAATAAAAATGTAAATGTCATTAAAATATGTACACTTAAGACATACCTATTTACTTGAAATTGTCAAGTGTTCATGTCATGATGAAATGCATTTGAGCTCAATCAGCTCTCAGTTGCTGTCAATGAAACTTATTTTTCACTCACCCCTATTCATTGCAAGAAGACTTTATATTTGTATAGACTATTTATTGTGATATAGTAATTTTTCATAACTGGTACTTCTTAAAGTGGTCATCCAATTTTTTTAAGAACTATGACTCAACATTTGTAGGTATTCACTAGCTTAAAAATATTATTTCTATCACAATAGTCAAGTTATGAAAACAGACAAGATGCCCCACTATGGACAAATGGATTAAGAAAATGTGGTACTTATACACAATGGAGTTTTACTTAGCCATGAAGAAGACTGAAATCTTATCATTCACAAGTAAATGGATAGAACTGAATGAAGAACATCATTCTGAGCAAGGTTAGCCAGGCTCAGAAGACCAAAAATCACATGTTCTCCCTCTTATGCGGCCGTTAGATCTAGGGCAAATACAGCAATGTTGTTGGACTTGGGTCACATGACAAAGGGAGAGCACATACGGGAGGTATGGAGTTAGGTAGGAAATCCAAAACATGAACGCGTTTGATGTCCCCACTAGAGAGGAGCTAATACAGAAACCTTAAATCGACAGAGGTCAATATGGGAAGGGGATCAGGAACTGTTGAAAAGGTCAGGCAGAGATGAATCAATTTGGGTTGTAACACACTTGTGCATGGAAGCAATTCTAGGAATCTCTCTCTATAGCTATCCTTATCTCAACTAGAAAAAAGACTTTGCTTTCTTATTATTTCTTATGTCTTTGCTTCAACAAAACTGGAGAAAAGGGAAGAACAGGTTCTGCCTGGAAGTGAGCGGGGTGGGGGAAATGGAGTAGGTGGAAGGCATGGGGGAGAAATGGCCCAACGCATGCACATGTGAATAAATGAATAAAAAAAAACTATCATTTTTTAAATTAGCAACATTATATGGATAATTATTAAGTTGTATTTCCTTAATGTTATTCCAGATTTGTGGAACATATGGATGAATACTTATGGTTTTACTGGGTTGGAAAGAAGATAGTTTATTATTAATTGCCCTCAAAATGATGAGTATTGTTTTCAGAAATGGTTTAACTTTTGTAAAATATAATGTGCTCACGAGTATGAGTTAAACTTATTGAATATTTAAAAAATTCAAATTTTGTTCCCTTTAGAACAGTTCTATAAATGGTGAATAATGTATGGCATGCATTTAATACTTTCAATTTTCCATGAGTTTACCATTTTCTCTCAGTATCTTCAAGTGTTTTGTTTGTTGAGAGCCTTGAGGAAGTTGGGAAAACAAATTATGAGTCTAATAATAAAGAGGTGTGAATCTTAATGGTGGTGGGATAAATGACTTTACAAAGGTCACAAGAGTGATAGTTGTTTGGGTAGCAACCAGAATTTGTGTCCTCTTAATTTTTTTTTGCTTATTCTGTAATGAATTTAAAATCTGTGCCTAGATTTGACCAGAAGTTAATAAAACTTTACAGCTATTAAAAAACATTTTAAGCCTATACAAAAAGAATTGTTTCTTGTATATAAGTCTAGTCTATCTGAATGGATGCTACAGTTGTTATTTCCTTTTTCTTCTCTTCATATATAATTATTTACATGCATGATGTTGAGAATAAGTGTTATGTTTTAGTGTATTTTTACAAAATAACTTTGAAAAAAACCAAATACTTTCTTTTCTGTGAAATGTTTGTCCAGATATAAATGTACAGATGAGGGGGCTATTCTAATATTAATCATACAAATTGTTTTTCTTTCACAAACAATCATAAATAACTTTGGAAAGAGAGACAATATTGTAAATATCTGTCTTATAAATCTGAGTGTACTGTAACTACACTCAGATATAGCTGTATAGCTAGAATTTATTAAAAGTGAAAAACTTTCATTTTACCAGGTAACACTATTTATAAAATTATACTTAGCACATCAAATATTCATCTGGTATCAAATGCATTCATATCATTTATTTTTCTGATGAAATATGACTTCTATTCCATGTTATACTCCCCTGACTAAAAATGAAATTCCATGTTAATCAATCTGATTACATTTGCCAAGCTTCCATTCTATGTTCATTAATAATTAATGTGTATGGTTTGCAAAGGAGAAAACACCTTTAATCTTTTTTTTTTTTTTTTTTGCGGTACTGGGGCTTGAACTCAAGGCCAATACCCTGAGTCACTCCCCTAGCCCTCTTTTTATGAAAGTTTTTTTTTTTTTTGAAATGGGGTCTTTTGGAACCATTTGCCTTGGCTGACTTCAATCCAGCGATCCTCCTGATCTCTGCTGCCTGAATAGCTAGGATTTCAGGTATAGTGACTGGCACCCAGTTTAATGATGTCTTTTTAAAGTAAAGGGTTAAATAAATTATTTTCTACCAGATATAACTACTGCAAGATATAAGCCAAGAAAACAGGAGGTCATGACACAAGTGGTTCTAATTACTAAAACTTATTACTTCTTTGGGATTACACTATATGAGTTTCTATAATTTTTGTGCCTGGGGAATTCATTAAACCTCTCTTCTGAATGATTGCATTAGTGAAATAACAAATAAAATTGTCTTGAGACTTTAAATCTATGGGGGAATCTATGTCACCAAGGGTCAGGTAGACAGTTATCTCTAAAGTTAGAGATGGAAATTTTACAAAAATATGTTTCTATGTCAACTCATTATTGCTTCAATATGATGCATGTAATTTTTATTGTGCTAAGAATTTAAAAAAACTTTTGCAAAGTGAAGAATATTTACTTTTGACTTGTTTTGAATATCTAGTAGTGTAAAAATGAAACGGTTGTAACTTTGAGCAACTCAGTTATAAGCTGTTTCAGTAGCCTTCCTCCTCTTTTTTTCCTGTGATGTTCACATCACATGTTTGAAGTACCTTAAGATTTTCCATGAGAAAGTACAAGTAAATGAATAAGTGCTAATGTATCCAGTAATGAAGAAACAACAGCAATATATAAAGGGAGTAACTTTTCAGATACATAATAACAGGCAACAACAGCAGTACATACACAACTTATAATTTTGGGTTATAACAAATTTTCAATAATGCATGGAAATGAGATTAAATTTCAGAGATAATAGCTCTTAATATTCAATGATGGTATCATGGTCTAATTACTACCTTTAAAAATTCCTGAGTAGAAATTGCTCAACTGGTAGAACACCTGCCTACCAAGCACAAGGCCATGATATTTTAAAATAAATAGAGTTATTCAACAGAAAAGGCTGAAACATGTTCTACAATGGTATGTTTTCAAAGTACCCAATATTCTCATTGCCTTGTGTTTGTCTGTAAAGGAAGCTTTTATTAAAAACAGAGCAGGAATATTTCTAAATATAGGTGTCCCATTGACAGTAATCAACACTCTGGATTAAAACAAGTGTTGGATAAATAATTTCATAAGAGCCCTGAGTTTTGAAGTCACAAAGTTCAGTATTCATATGCATGCATATTGCTGACAACAAAAATAAATAATGCCCATAAAATTGCAGAGAAAAGGTCATTACATTGTATGACCCATGTGTGTCAGAAAAGATACATGGCAAAAAATATGAATGGTTCTGTGCACTTAAAAACTAAAGCATATATAAAGCTAAATACATTTGATGTGCCCTGAGCTGTAGTTTATTTTTTTAAGCTTCAGGCTAAAGAACCTTTCTTCAAGTGCAATTTGATATTGGGCCCTGTCATGTAAAAAGAATAAAAGCAGAGTTGATTAAATGAAGCAGGTGTCCTGGAAACAAGCCAGAAACTTATGGGTACCCACAAGGGATCCCAGCCCTCAGGAGAACACGTGAATTTTAGATTGTAGAATGTTAGAACAAATAAAACTTTAGCATTTATGTATTCTCACCACTTTATCATACAAATTATATATTAAAGTTCACCACATTAGAGGGTTTGTATTTAACCAGACAGGGAATAGTCAGAAACTATCTTTTAAAGCCCAAACATAAAATTTTATTCAACTGCTCCATATTTAAATAGAAAATATATTGTGTTAGTCAGACTTTTTGTCATTGTGAAAAATACCTAAGTTCATGAGAGACCAACTTAAAGGGAGGACTTATTTTGGTTCGTAGTTTCAGAAATTTCAGTCTAATATCAGTCAGCTCCACTTTTTTAAGGCCCATGGCTAGTAGAAATGTCATGGAGGAAGGAAATGGCAGAGGAAATCTGATCACCTTATGGCAGTCAATTCAACAAAGAATGCTATTGCAAAGGTCCCAGACAAGATAACCAGTCAACTCATGAGCCTTTGGGGGAAATCTATCATATATTTATGTATTTCAAAGCAGAGTTTTCAATATACAGCAAAATATGAATAAAATTAGTGCTTAAAGGGTAGTGTTGAAGTTAACAGTATATGAAAATGTATAACTACATTGAGGTAAGTTTTAGCAATTTTGTGAATGAAGAATGTCATCACTGACTAGTAATTTGATATTAAAATTTTGAGATTTGACTTGATGATCCAAAGTAAAGCAAGATTCACATTTTTATAAGAGTTCCACTAAACTTGAATACTTTTGAATCCTCGTGAACTACATTTTATAAAAGTGATAAATTGTAGGCTACTATGTTCAAAAACAATATTGTTGAGATGGATTTCCTAGGAGAATGCTGCTAGGAATTTACACCATTTTGAGCCAAAGATAAGGTTGTGGGTTCATGATTCTGTGTTCTTTGGACGCCTGTAATAAAATCACTTTGAGTATACTCAGTAAGTATCTTCTTGGTCAGAGAGACACAGTTAAGTGGTGTCTGCCAGACCCTGACTAATCTGCAGGAAGACAGATGATAAATATCATCATAATCGTCTTGTTTCTTCACTGTTTGGGTCGTTGATGTACGAATTTAGAACTGACTCTCACAATGCATTTGGAAACAGGACGAATTCCACACTCCTAGTTTAGATTATGCGTCATCCTAATTTTATTTTGGTGCTATCATTGGAACTCAGGTCATATCCAGTCCTTTTTTGCTCTAGTTACTTTGGTGAGTGGATGTCACTTTTCCCCTAACCTGTGTGCAGTGTAATCCTCCTATTTTCTGCTTCCTGAAGTAGATGGGATGATAAGCATGAACCAGTGTACCTAGTTTTTTTCCACTTAGATGGCATCTTGCAACCTTTTTCCCCCTGGCTGGCCAGAAACTGTGATCTTTCTGATCTCAGCTTCTCAATTATAAAGATTAAATATATGAACCACTGCTGACTGGATAATTCTTTTCCTATGACAAAATTCAGTACATTTGTTTGTGACAACCCAGTGCAGCAAGTTAAGAAAAAGGACTCTGTAACATACATGCCTGAGATTCAGTCCCATCTCTATCTCTGTGAATGGTATGATCTGGGAAAACTTACTTAATTTCTTGGTGCCTTCACTTTTTTAGATGTAAAATGAGTACTAAAATAATGTATACCTAGTGTGGCACTTGTGAGGTATGATAATGTTATACATTTCCCAGGATTTGTTCCATGAAATTATTTGTCATTACTCACATTATTTCAAATAAATCCTCTGGTAAGCTGGACATGTTGTTATTGACAACGCTAGATCAAAGGTCACCTATATTTACATTATTTATTAGATACTGCCAAACAGCCCTCTAAAAGCTTTTACAAAAAAGCCTAGAATTAAAAGAAAATGCTAATTATAGTGGAGGCCATGTGAAGGAAACATCAGGAGGTCCTTTCAGCAATGAATGATAGCTTATAGGAAGTCAGCCAGTGTGAAAACTGGAAGAAATATACAGAGCAGGTGGACTGCATGACCTGTTTGCCCTGTGAAAATTGGTGTTTAAAATGACCTGATTTTCAACCAGAGAATTTTCAAAGTGACAAATTATGCTCATTTGCCTTGTAATGATGTTCTGATTATAGGCCATAAGACCAATGATGGATTTCCTTGACTTCTTTTCTTAATGTTCTCAATCCTGTTGTGACCTTTCCATATTCAAATACACAGCAATATTTTCAGGGACAACTGAATGTTTCATAAGTGTGTACATGTATATTTAAATCTTTTCTAAGGAAAGTGTTACATGGTTTGTCTAAAAACCTTTGCTATGTACACTATAATTTATGATATTCCCTTAATTTAAATATATAAAAATTTATTGTTTGATAAAGGAGTCTTGAGGATTACATGATTTTTCCATCTTAGGTAGAAAATATCAAAGTGCATTTAACTATCCCTCTTTTTAGCTTGAACAGGGAATGATCTTATGGACAGATGAATTAAAATGCTTTGGAAGTTTTACAGAAACCTGCTAGTTCACTTAACAACATTAATAGTTGGACAACCAAGACTAGCAATGGACGAAAAATAATTTTTAACACTCTGACACTTGTCCTTAAGATTCACTTCCTTCTTAAGTTCTGTTAATAATAAATACTGCTGTAAAGATATGGGAGCAGAAATAAAGACATTATGTGTTCTTTAAGACCATTCCCTAATGTGCCTATAAATTTCCCTCTGTTCCTTTCTATATATTGTATCGCTCAAATCAAGACCACAGAGCTTGGTACAAACCAGGCACTTGATAAATAACTTCTTGATGAATATAAATGTTGGAGGCCAGAATGGAATATTAAATTCACAAGATTTTTTTGCTATCATCTTAGGAATAAGACAAAAAGAATGTAAACACTGAAAATTAACTTTTCACCATGTATGTGAGTGTTAAAGTCAGGCTCGATCTATGTTCTTCTATAGGTCAGCTGGAATGGTCTCATTTTGCCTGTTGATATAGAATAAACAATAATTTCTTCTATAATTCTCAAATATAATACAGTTTGGGTATATTATATCAACACTGTGCATGATAGTGATACATTCTTCTTCATGTATGGGTAATGGAAATGGTTGCCCTTTTCTACCAGTGAAGACCAACATCTAAAATGTCTGGAATTTTCCTTCAGACTCAAGACAACAAGACTTGGAAGGAAGGAGGACTCTTACCTCTACCTGTCTAGGTCATGCTACAATTGTATTTGAAGAGCTATGTTCTGTGAAGATGACTAACCTTGATATCAGTGATCTCATTCAGAAGATAGACCTTGCAACTCCAGGCAGACATATTTCATAACTTCAACAGAAACTAGAAAAATAATTAGTACCTATGTGAGAAAAACATACATGTCTTTGTTCAACTCATTTTCAGTATTAAAAGATAAATTCTATGTTATGGTTTATAAAAACTTTGTTATACAAGTTTGTTGTTTTGTAATAAAACTTCCTGAAATGCCTACAAAATGCTACTATGTATAAACCGTTAATGTTGTCTCTTCTGTGTTCTGTTAGGAGCAAATGCTTCATGGTTGGAGCCAGTGCTTTAAATACTCCAGAGCAGTGGAATACTGCTCAGTGGCTTAAACAACCTAATAAGTGGTCATTGAAGGAGAAATAAATATATTTTTGTATATACTTTCTTAAAATATTTTTTGTCAGTACATAAAGACTGCTGAAAATATGAGTGTTTCCATAAAAATAAAATAATTCTTACTTTCTCTTTTTTTTAATTCACAATGAGGCAGACTTAAGACAGTCAAGACAGAAAGAGAATGACAAACAAAGGTAAAGTAGTGACTAGACTAATACAGCTGACAGATCCAATAACCATCCTCATGAAATCTTGGTTTGACCTCAAGTAACAGTACCATGAAAGGATAATAGAAAGTGCACTTTGAAAAAGTGCACTTTACTTTGAATAACAATGAAATGGACCTGCATTGATGTCAACACTTAATACCAGGAAACACTGTGTACTGGTTCTCAGAAGTCGCATGACTCATGTAGTTGATAAACCCCCAGGAATGTGTTCTGAGAATTACAAGTTAGGAAACTCCAAGCTCGGGAGAAAATTGTATTTTTTTTTATTGTCTTTCATTCTAGTTTTACTTAAGTTTTAAGAAATAAAAAAATAGAAACAAATATGTGGCCAGATAAATATGTCAGGTACAACTCATAGGACCGGAGAACTTTTTGGTCACTGTGGAACATGAGATCTGATATACAGAAAATAAAATCGCATTTAAAAACAGTGTACTTGCTGTTTAACTAACTGTGATTCAGTACCTTATGATGACCTGTTTCTTCTCCTGTGACTGCTAGTTGAATGCTAGTATTATAAATGAACAAATATATAACTGAAAATACCAGATCCAGTAATATGGTTCTATAATAACACATGATTATGAAATTCTGACAAAGAACAACAAAGGTATATTTGTTCAGTGAGTTAATGGAAAGAAAAGCAGATTAAATAGATTGGTATCTTTGATACTGAAACTAAGTACATGATTCAATTTATCCCAGGTATAATATACATTACTATTCCTTTACACAACATATATAATAAAGTGGATAATTTACAGCAGTTCATACTTGACTCCTTTGAAGAAATGCATCCACCTTCATGTTGTTTGTTTCCATGGGTCTGGGGCAGCCACTCTTAAAGTACAGCCTCTGGACAGCAGTTTCAGCATGACCAGGAACTTGTCAGAAATTCAGATTCTCAGCATTGCATGTGCCATTGGATCCACATTGTTGGGGCTAAAACCCATCTTTGGACACTTCCCTGTTTTGGGAATTTGTGTGAATGACCAAATCACTAGCTTAATATTTTACTGCATAAATCTGGCAATCGTGATTTAATGAACTTCATAGTGTAATTGTGGTAATTAAATGAATCCAGCAAGGTAAAGTATTTAAAATATTGCAAAACACATTCTAAATGCCCAATCACTGTGAGCTGCTATCATTAACTGGATAGTTAAAATCAAATGGTAGGGTATGAAGAGAACTACTTCACTGGTATGATTTAATAAAAAAAGAATTAAGGTATTATGAGGAACTTGACTTTAAAAAATCACAAATGTTTAACCTGTATGGGTAAAATCTTCCAAATAGATTATGCTGTCTAACTATCAATTCAGGAGAAATAATTTTTTAAAATTTTTGTCAGTGTAGGACAGAAATTTTCTAAAGTGTATATGTTTCCTTATGTTCTTTCTCAGGGTAAGCCATATATAATTGCTTGCTTCTCTGGTCATCGTTATGAAGACCATTTATTTATCCCCATTTAAAGAGAGTACTGAAATTTGTAAGCTTAAACCCAGTGTGTAAGAACATCAACATATTCATGTATTGAAATTAACATACTGATAATAATTCCCTATTAACATATTGGTATTTTTATGATCCTATTTTGTTTTGTAAATTTAAATTATTATTTTCATTTGTAGTCAAAAGCCTGTAAGGGAATCCAAAGTACAACATATTTTTTAAATTAGAAAATTTTAAAATTACATGTTTCATGTAATAGCAAATGGATTTTTAAAGTAAATGTCTTCTTATACCTAGAGTATTTTCTTTCTATTGTTTTGTGGTCTCTCTCTTTTTTAGAGCTAGTCTGTACATCTAGTAATTTACTTCCAGTTGTCTATTTTGCTTGAAATTCTGAAAAACTAATCTTTATAAGAATGCCCAATACAGTTTCTAAGAGCACTTGAGAATACCATGCACTTGCTTCTTATTACTTAATTGCATTTTACTCTGTCCAGTCCTTTGAAACATCATTTCACATAAACAGTAATGACCTCAGAGTAAGTTCAGAATTAATTGTAAAATTCCTTAGATGTCTGACTTCCTATGGAGTACAAATTTTGAATCCTTTTTTCCTGAATCTCCAGAGTCCAGTGCACTTCCTAAAGCATGGTAGATGCTCAGTCAATATTTAATGAATGAAGGAAAATACCTTATTTTTATTCTATTTTTTATTGCACAATTTTTTCCTGGAATTAAATGGGACATAAGAAATAATCATATCTGTGGTAAGGGAGAGTAATGGAAGGGGTTGAATGGACCAAAATAAAGTATACTCACAGAAGTGATACACTGAGAAACCCCTTTGAACACAGGCTTGAATATTAATAATGAAAGACAAGACCTTAAATAGGTACAGTGTGTGTGTATGGAGGCGGTACTGTTGGGATGAGGGAGGGTGAAGAGATTAACATGAAGGTATGTGGTTAATGCAATTCATATACTTATATGAAATGGAACAAGAAAGCTCCTGCAATTGATTTAAGTGGGGCTGGAAGGGGGTTGAGAGGTAGAGACGGTGGGGGTGATCTAATCAATGTACAGTATAAGCCTAATCAGTATTGTCACTATGAATCCCTACTGTATAACAAATATATTCTAAAAAATTTATATTTGTAAAAGAAATAGTCTAATCCAACTCCCCTACTTTGAAAATGAGTAAAGGAAAAGCTAACATGGTTGAAAAGACAGACAACCATCCCCATTTGATAGGACTGAGGGATATCCACTGTAGGAATTTCAGTGATAAGCCAAGATGAGTTGTTCACCTGCTGGGCTAAATGACTTTCCTAATTGCACACAACAGTGAATGGTGGGAATGGCACCAAGTCCAAGGCCTTGGCCTTTAATGTAGCACTCTTCCCTTAGTAAATGTCATTTTAAAATGTGGTTTTATACACAAGAGTAAAATTCTGCAATTTGGTGTCTATTTCTTTTCCTCCTCCTCCTCCTCCTCCTCCTCCTCCTCCTCCTCCTCCTTCTTCTTCTTCTTCTTCTTTTTCTTCTTCCTTTGTTCTATCATTTTTACATTTACTTACATGTGTATGCATTGTTTATGCCAGCTCCCCACCTCACCCATCCACCATTGCCTCCACCCCCACCCCACTCCCTGCTTTGAGGCAGAATGTGTTCTGCCTTCTTCTCTGATTTTGTTGAAGAGAAAACATAAGAGATAATAAGAAAGACATATGGTTTTTGCTAGTTTGAGATAAAGACAGCTGTACAGAGAGATTTCTTGTGTTGTTTCCATGTACTTGTGTATTATAACCCATATTGGTTCAGCTTTACCAGCCCTCTTCACTACTTCCTGATCCCCTTCCCACAGTGGTTTCTGCCAGTTTAAGATTACTAGTATTTGGTCCTCAAAAGGCAGCAAATCAACCACATTCAAGTTTTAGTGTCCATTTCTTTTTTGTTGGTTTGTTTTGAGGCAGAGTCTCACTGTATAACCTAGACTGTTCTCAAACTTGTAATCCTCCTGCTCAACCTTCTGTGGTGTCCCTCCCTTCCTTCCTTCTTTCTCTTTCCTTCCTTCCTTCAAACTCCTGGCTTTGGACTTGCCAATCCCCCACCTCTGTGGTGTACATTTCTTCTTCTTCTTTTCTTTTTAATTTCGACATTTTATTTATTTGACCTTTAGGCTTTTAATTTGACATTACAAAATATCCAGAAATTCATAACTTATTTCCACAAATGGGGTATGAGAGTACTTGTTTCTCCAAATTTCCAATAATATTCATTATAATTACCTCACCACCTCAAGTCTGATGGGTAAAAACCTGTATTTTATTTTGCATTTCTGTGACTACTAACGGGCTATGCAACCTATTATACAATTTTTGACTGTTCAGATGCCCTCTTCTATTCCTACTCTTTGACTGTTTTTCCAATATTTCACTTTTGTTGATGGCTTTTTGCTACGTAAAAATTAAGATTTAAAAAATTGTAGTCAAATATGTCTATCCTTGTGTTTGTGATTCTTGCATTACCTATCTTGTTTCAGAAGGTCTCACCACACTAAGATATGAAATTAGCTTAATTTTTATTATTCTAGTTTCTATTTATTATGTGGTAAGAAGTAAAGGTCTAATTTTGGCTCTTTTCGAATAACTATTAGTTATGTCCCTGTCATATATTTTAAAACTCATCCTTTTGGTAAATATTTGAAATTCTACTTTTGTTGAAATTCAGGTTTATAGAAATGCCACCTTTTATGTAGTAAGCTTTTTCTTCTCCTTTTCTTTTCTTCCTTCTTTCCTCCCCTACTCTATTTCTTTCATTTTTTTGAGATGGGATCTCTCCACGTTCCCCAGATTGGTTTCAAACTTCTGGGCTCCAGTAATTTTTCCACTTCATCTTCCCTAGTAGTTGAGAGTACAGGTACACACCATGCACCTGGCTCTTGTCATGACTTCTTAGGTATGTTTAGATCTGATTCTGAACTGTTCATTCTCTTCTACTGATTTATTTACCTACCTTTATTTAGTATTTTAAAGTAATTGTTAATAGTGGATGAGCCTTTATCATTTTTTATCCTTAAAAATACCTGGGCAATCATTTTGTAGCCATTTAATCTTCTATATGAACTTTAAAGTTATTTCCCATTCCAACTCATTCCCTCAGAATTCTGGTTGTGATTGTATTAAATGCATACGTGTGTGTGTGTGTGTGTGTGTGTGTGTGTGTGTGTGTGTGTGTAAAGTGATAAGGTTTGAATATGTGGAGGCATGGTCTTAGTGTGGTGGTGGTGGGAGGTGGTGTGAATCTTTAAGATGTTGGGCCTAGTGGGAGGTACTTAAATCATTGGGGATGCTGCCCTCAAAAGGGATTAAGGTACTTCTTGTGGGACCCTGAGTTAGTTGTGTCAAGAGTGAGTTGTTACAGGAGTGAAGTCAACCTTGGAAACACTTTTTGGCTTCCTGTTGCAATGCAAACTCTTACTCCTACACACATTGTTGCCATTTTGCTATCCACTGTTAGTCCTCACTAGAGGCCAAACCAATGGAACCATCCTTTCTTGGACTTTCAACCTCCAAAATTGTGAGCTAACTAAATTTCTTATCTTATCTTTGTTTGTTTGCTCAAGACAGTCTCACTGTGTATTCCAGTTTGACCTTAAACTTGCTACATAGCCCAGGCTGGCCTTGATCTCACAATACTCCTGCCTCAGCCTCCCAACTGCTGAGATTATGGGGGATGTCAAGTATAAACCTCTTTTCTTTATAAAATACCTGCCCCAGGTATTTCATTATAGTAATGAAGAATGGACTAATAAGAGTATATATATATATACGTAATAATGAAATATATTAATATTAAATATCTCTATGCATTTGGGATAAATTAAGGTTTTAATGATGAGATAAATGCACATATGTTTGTGTATATGCATAAGTATATGTTGAGTATAAAGATGAAAAGTTTAGAAAGCATTGACATTAATCATGATCAACATGATATTGAAATGACAGTAAAGATTTTTTTTTCCTTTATTCATTTATTCATGTGTGCACACATTGTTTGGGCCATTTTCTCCCCCTGCTCCCCATTTCCTACCTCTCCCCCTACTCCCCTCGCTTCCAAGCTAAGCCTGTTCTCCCCTTTTCTCCAATTTTGTTGAAGAGTAGACATAAGCAATAATAAGAAAGACAAAGCGTTTTTGCTAGTTGAGATAAGGATAGCTATACAGAGAGATTCTTAGCATTGCTTCCATGCACAAGTGTATTAAAACTGAAATTGACTCATCTCTACCTGACCTCTTCACTACTTCCTGGACACCTTCCCATATTGACCTCTGTTGTCTTAAGTTTAAAGTCGTTCTCTTCCTTTTAAATTTTCATTAGAAGTTACACTTGACTCTACTTACTTGTGTTCAGTTGTAGCCACAACTCAAAAAAGTTCTAAGCATTCCCTATAGATAACAGCCTCCATCTTCACAGCTTTCTTTGCAGAAGAGGCTGGAACTGAACTAGTGGCCACAGTGTAGGGAGCTCTCTTTGCCCTGCTTCTCTAGGGCTGGCGTCTGTTCTCCAGGACAGAAGCTGGAATGATACTCAACGTGGAGCTATGCAAAATCTCTATCATTTTTCCAATATATCACTGCCCATTTTGAGGAAAGAAGTTTTACTTTCTCTGCCATGTCTAAAAATTGAAAATCACCTCCAACTGTTTCTGAGCAAAATGACACAGTAGAAGCAGGTTCTGGGAAAGTTTTAATACTTCAGTTTAAACCTGCAGCTATTTTCTTTTTGGCCCACTACCCAATAATTTAAACTAGTTTCAAACAAACATTAGTATATTTTATTTATTTATCTAGCTTTTTAAGTGTTTTTTTATTATCATACTGGTTGTACATTGTGACATTAACAATTTTTTTTAAAAAAATTAAGTGATAATATGTTGCTGTAATCAATAGTGTGTAAAAACGTGTGGAATTATACTCAATTTTGGAAAAATGAGATTTAAAATTTTCTCTGATTCCTTTTGAAAACTTGGTAAATAGACAGAGGGATACTGATTTTGTAAGATTAAAACTGGCTGAATTATGACTGTAGAAGCCTAGCTAAAATTAATCCTAGCTAGTCATTTATTTCATGTAAATTCTTTCTTTAAGGTATACTAATTTAAAATTAATTAACTTCTATCCATTAGTTTTTCCTTGTGCTTCTTCTTAATAGACAAAATACTTTAATATTGTAGCAAAATATTTTCCTTTTCCTACTTAATACTGAAGTTCATTCATTCACCAAATATCTACTTAATATCAACAAGTACCATACAAGTTTATCTTGAGTCCCAGTTACTACATACAATTCATCTTCAGTTCTGACATTTTAAAATTTGCTGACTTGGAACTTTCATTTAAGTGATTCTACCTTTGTCAGCATTGTTTTTACAATTTTGTTGCATAACTCTGACTTGTACATTTACTTCTACCAACATCCGACATAAAAATTATTCATTGAATTCCATGCTATTAATAAACATATAAAGGAAATGGTTATGATAAGCAATATAGTTACTGCTAAAATTATTTTATTATCATGTTTTATTTTCAAAATTTCCAATAGCTTTGTTATACTAACTATGAAGTACAAATTGTGTAATCTTACGGTGTGCAATTAAGACAAGTCAGCTAGGACAAAGGAAGAAACAAATTTGTTTTGTTCATTTAAAGAAAACAATATTTTCAAATTTGGAGTACTTTTCAAATCTGGAAAGACGACCACAGTGAAAGTCAAATCTGTGTTCTAGCCAATATTGTGACAGAAGAGTCATTTAACTTTGGCTTCAGGTTAACACAGACACTTCACTTTTTACCATGAATATTAACACAGAAGGGAGTAAACTTTCCACTTTATTTGAAGGAAACTTTATCAGACAGGTGATCCATCTAATGTGTAGTAAAATATTTTATAAAAATTGAGCTATTGCCCATTTATTCATACCATTGACTACATCTTTCTAGCAAACATTTTCTTAATTTGTTTCTGGAGTGGTATGCACAGCAAGAAACTGCCTTAGCTATCCTGACTATAATTTCTACATTGATATGGAACTTTTTCTACGTTGTTATATCTACATTCTAGCTATGCTTCTTTTTCTTTGTTTAAGTTGTAAATCTTCTTTTTTCTAGATACAAATATCATTCTCCTTAATTATAGACACATGGGATATTTGATGGAAATTTTCATGAAAATTATATGTATCAAATGTATATGTATGTATACATGAACACTCATATGTGTTTATTAAATA
Organism: Castor canadensis; assembly: GCF_047511655.1. Lineage (NCBI taxonomy): Eukaryota > Metazoa > Chordata > Mammalia > Rodentia > Castoridae > Castor > Castor canadensis. The sequence goes on along the minus strand of NC_133390.1, from coordinate 22,304,815 downwards.
CATGTGCAATACATGCATGCACTACAAATTTTTTTTAGTAAATCTTGTCCTTTTCTTGTTCTCACAATCTTTCATTTATGATGTGTATTTTACCTGCTGACAAAAATTAAATAAATTTTACTGCTAAAGCAAAACATTAGTTAATTTGCTGTCTTACCTGGAAAGACCACAAATTTCTCATAGAATTATATTCAGTGTTTTACATTGAACATACATCACAGTAGCAGAATTAACTGTGGCATTTTTAGGTCATATTTCTATTAATTTAATTATAGTGCTGCATGGGCACCACTACAGACTAGTTGAATCATAACTTGCTGTAATATAGCCTGACATAAACTCTATTTTGAGTCATTCTGATGTGATGTACTTTCTTTGAGATATACTATTTAATATATCAATTATTTCTAGTTTATATATTTTTGAAGTTTAGAGATTTTCAATAACTAATGATGAACTATGAAGCCTATATTTTTTCATTTAAAGTGAAAAATAAGCAGTCAACATTATATATAACCTATACAAATAAGTTCAAAGGTAATCTCTAAAATCTCCAGCTTTTTAGGAAACTTTAGGTGTGCTTATTTTATTCTACCTGGGCTGCTAAAGCAAAAATGTCACAAATTAGATAACGTACAAAGAACAAAAATTTATTTCTTAGCATTCTGGAGTCTGGCAAGTTCAAGCTGCAGGTACCAGCAGATTCAGTGTCTGGTGAAAGTCATTTTTGTGTTCAAGGATGTCCACCATCTAGCTGTGTCCTTGCATGATGGAAGGGAGAAAGCAGTTCTTGGACCCTCTTGTGTAACAACACTAATCCCATTCAGGTAGGCTCTACCTTCTATGACCTAATTGCTTCCCCAGGGCTCAACACTTGAATTTCAGGGACACTAAACATTAACAACATACACTTCAACTTCTACAATTCCTAAAATATCCAGCGTGTGTTCTTAGACATTGTAGATGATGAGCAGAAATGAATAGTGTTTAAAAGTGTTTAGAGGAGTGTATAGGTAACAGAATGAAAGTTTACTTGGGTTTATTAGTTAATAATACTTTAAATTCCATATACAAGTTAAGTGGAATTCATTCAATAGGAAGCCAATGAAATAATTAATGTATCATTTAGTATCCATACCATTTACACTTGTCAGATCATTATAGATATTAAAGAATGTTTTTAATGTAAAAATTAATGTGTACATGGATGGGTAAATAACAAGTATTCTTTTCTTTACAATACATAACGTATTTGTTAATATTTCACCAAGCTACAGTCATATCCATGGGAAAGTCTCAGAATTTTAACAGTTTCTATTTGGGCATGTTGTTTCCTGCCTATAATCTCAGCACTCAGGAGAATGAGGAAGGAGGATGGTGAGTTGGAAGCAAGCCTTTGCTACATAATAAGAATGTAGGGTCACAAACAAAATAAAATAATAAAAAGGGATTTAACCTTTTCTTTAAAAAATGGAAAATATAAGCATTAATATTTTATATTAAAATAAAATATATGAACAAAACAAGCTGCATTATAGATCATATAATCATAATTTTGCTTGCATAGAGCACACAACCCAGGTTAATCAGATTATTGTCACACTAAAACATAAATTGTCTTATTAATTTAGGGTAAACATCAGGGTGCTTTATTTATCTTACTCCATTTTATTTTTGTGTTGTGAGGCATTGAACTTGGGGAATCTTGGATGCTAGGCAAAAACTTTGCAGCTGAGTTACACTATATAACCCCTCTAATTTGTTTTAAATAATGAGAAAGAATGTATGTATGAATACTGATACTCAGGAAGAAGCAGAATGTTATCTATTTCAAATTTTTGGATCTATGTATTTGCTCAATTTTCCTATGACCAGGTCCTAGGGCATAGGTTGAAAGATGGAATCATAGTGCTTGAGTAAACACATGCTGTTGAATTTTTCATGACCAACAGAGAATCAAGATAGGATTTGCAGCTCACTGGTGCAAAAAGAAGCTTAACATTTGTCCTAATTTCTTACCTGGAGCTTACCCACGTGGTACTGATTAAAAACCTGATTCTTAGGAATACGACATAAATTCATTGAACGTCCATAGACAGTCTGACCTGGTAATGTACACTTGAACTATGAAGTATATGGACTTTTTCAAGTCCTATTTGAAATAACAACCCCTTCATAGCATGAGAACTGGTGAACACAAAGAGATAGTGTGTGAGGAGAGGAATCTAATCCTGTAAACATCAGAGGTCCCTGCCCACATAGTAAAAGATCCTGTAACTCAGGTTCACTAACAATTGGATGGCCACTAAGCTATCACAGATGAAGGTAAACAGCATCTTACTAAGGAAATAGAAGTGTTTTAGCTTCCTTTTTTCATGTGCCTTGTCAAAAAGAATTAAAAGGAAACTATAAGTCGTCATGCTAATTGTGGCATTTAATGTGTTCTTTAAGGAAGTATGACTGTCATTCTTCAAAATGAATAAAACTACACCTATGAATTATGAAGTAACTGTTCATTATATTATTAAAATTCTGTGACTGTGACTCGAATAATCAAATTAATGGAAATGCTGTTAGATCATAAGTCCCTTTGATGTTAATTGCAATTGCTTGCTAAAAAGAGCTTTCCAAGATATATTGAAAATATACCAAGATATAAATATTTCCAAGCTGTAAATTGGAGTAGAAAACATTTAAATTGTGGAATGTAACACTGAACAATAGTATTTGCCTTTGAATCAATTGACAATGAATAAAACAGAACATATTAAAGGACAATTTTAATTATTTCTTCAAACCATTTAAACGTCTTCAGACTAATAAAATGCAATCTGTACCAGGCAGCAGGGAGGATGGAATTGGCGTCTCTGTTGTAATATTAATACCAATTAAAAGACTTTGTAATATTAAGAGCCCTGGTGAGCAGACATGTACTAAATATCATAATTTTATTCCTAGTCATTAAAAAAAATGTAAGGATAACCTTGGGTAAAATACTTAGCATCTTTTCATTTTACCTTCTTTACCGTAAACTGTACATGGTTATGAATATCAGTTCATTTTTAACGGATGTACTTTTTGAAAGATCCAATTATGAAATAATAAGAATGCTTGAAGTGGTACTATCGATGAGGAGATTATGGAGGAGACTATCAGGAATGATTTTTTATTATTTATTTCTCTACTTGCTTATCTTATGGGGGGAAAATAACTTGAATAATCAAATTAATGGAAATGCTGTTAGATCATATGTCCCTTTGAACTTAATTATAATTACTTGCTAGGAAGAGCTTTTGAAGGTATATTGAAAATATCCCAAGCTATAAATATATGAAGAAAAATATACCAAGAAATATACCAAGAAAAATAAGTGACTATTCAATTCTTACAGTTGCTAGCATGTGTTTTCTCATTGAATCATTTCATCCCTTTATTATTTAGATTCTCCTAAGTTACCTGCATAGATAGATAAAAACCTGTTTTCTTTTCCAGTGTTTTATGCTTGAGAAGGGAGATCTGGTTGAAACTGGACTATAATTTTTTGTTATTGTTAATCAGGGGTTGAACAGAAGACTTTTAAAATCTGGGCTGGCACGTTAATGTCTTCTCCACATTGAGATTAATGTAAATGTCACCGTGCTGTGAAAGTTTCCTTTTATATGCTTCCACTTAATTGCCTTCTTGAGATCTTTATATTTATACTCTCAGTATTCTGTTAAAAGATAACTTTTCCTGGGCACTGTGGTTCATGCCTATAAACCCAGCAACTTTGGAGGTGGAGGACACTCCAGATAAACAGTTAGGGAGATATCTGAACAAAAGTAGCTATGCCTAGTGTTAGATAAGTTTTTTCCACTATTTTAATTGTGAATGTTACTTTTACTATTTACTATACTATTTCTTTAATTTTGCATCATTTCCAGTATTGGAGAAATTTTGTAAATAATTTGAGAGTTCTAATTCATTTTTTGCAAATTCAATTGCATAAAATTGCATTCTCACAATGTTGACTTTTTGTGTGAGCTTTATATGAATATATAAAAACATTCAAACTGTTTCAGTATATGAAAGTATATTGTTTAAGGTGATATGCATTTGTGGAGGATAAAATTCTGCTACATCTCAACTGTTTATTTGATTGTGTATAAGGTGATGACCCACCCAAGCTTTTGATTGATTTTGTCAAAAGGAAGCTACTTCAGATGACTACAGTTAAAATGCCGGTGCACACAAGTATCAACCCTCATGATACACTTCATTTTTTTTAGCCTATTTCTTTTGTAATATGCTTAGTTTTCTCATAACTGTTATAACTAGGTAATAGTCCTTAGTATTCCTAAGAGTTTATGCTTGCAAAAAAAGTAGGTCTTTATTACATCTTTTTTGTTCACACTTCAGTGTTCTGTTGTGTTGTCATATATTTCTCAATTATGTTTTCTTTTCTTCTAAGTATTTAATTAAAATTATCTTTTTGCAAATTATAGTTTTGGATTTTGACCTTTTGTGATTTTAGACTTTAGAAATTTTTATCTTTCAGTATTCTAAGGATAAGATCCTTTAGATCCTTAGATTCCAACTATAACACATACAAAGGCAAGCATTCTTCAAATATGAATCATATCAGGTAGGGTATTTGACATCCTTCTTTGATACAAATTTCTAAACTTGCCCTTAATTGACCAACTGCTAACATGGAATTTATAGTACTTTAAAGCTAAAATCATTATGTTGGTAGGTGTTTACAGTCTTAGGCTGATTTATAAGTAATAACTCATGCTTTTAATTAGTTTGCATTTGAATGTGTAGTTCATGATCTCTCATAAAGTGTACTAGGAAATCATGTTTATTAACTCTAATGTACAGATTATTAAGAACTTTAAAAATAAAAACTGAGACTTGTTTGCACTAGGCATTGTGCTGTTGGGTTACACTTCCATCACATGTAGTTATATTTCCTATCCTGCAGTCTTTTGCCTCTGTCACAGTTCTCCACAACTCTTTGCCACTTGAAAACCATCCTATGAGGCTTTAGGTTGTGTGTGAACTTGTTTGCCCATGATGATAAATATTACACCAACATATGGAAATAATATCAACTCACATAAAACAATAAGTACTCCAAATACTTACCAAGGATTATTTGTACTGCTCGTTCACATCTGTAATTAAAAATCTGGCTGAATATAAACATGCACACAGATATCTAGATATCTAGATCAGTTCAACAGAATTTAGTAATGTAGAGCTAAAATTTACTATCTGCCAGTAAATATACATATGCTTTTCAAGTATTTGTGATCAATTTGACAAACATTTTCTGAAGTGAATTTCTACCTTAACTTCAATCTGCTAAGATATGTCAAATCTAAATTTTAACTGCATGTATCATTTTCCTTGCTTCTGTGAATGAATTCCACATACAATAAATAAAATGATTTTATTTACAATAAATTGTGTAGGAAGTAGAGCTGATGGTACTATGTTAAAGTTTTCTGTGATTTCCACTTATTTTTGTGTAGATTTTCAGATTTTGAGGTTCCAGTCTTTCCAAGTAAAACATTTTATGAAAAATGGTTTGTGTGTCTATATATTGAAGTAAATATGATAATAACTCATAATCTGCATTTTTAGTAATGTCTGTAGTTCTAAATTGCCAGATCCAATTTTATTTCAATGATATCTCATTTCTGTGAAGTGTTTATTAAATTATGCAAAGATTAGTGAAAAGTTAATTTGAGTAAGGTCATATACTTAATATGGATGGCAGGATGACTGGCTACTTAATCTCAATCCTGATAACTAATTCCTTAGAAATTTCCTCTGTAACTTTAGTTCATGAAAAACCACAAATTTGCCATCAGCCAAAGCATTATAAAGAAGGAGAAATAATTATAAAGAGAAATATTTGTAATCAAGTCTACACCATGAAATATATTTGGATATACATATACATATATATGTATATACATATATATATATATATATATATATATTATACATAACCCCTAAGTACAGGAAAGATGTTTATATAAAAAAGGAAAAATGAAATTAGGACTCTGTTATTAAAAGGACCCAATTTATAATGAACTGATATTAAAGGGAAGTGTTGGCAAGAAGAGTGATATAATCCTGGAAATATGCTGATTCTGGAAGCCTTTTGAATGCATTTAGGGGAATTAAATATTGAAGGTGAGAAGCTGGCACAGAAGCTTTATCAATCATTATATTTGTAGTAATTAAAACATTAAAAAGTTATAATGATGGCAGAATGGTGTAATATTGGAAACTTTTATTAAAACAGCCTAGATGTTCCATGTATATAGTGAAGCTATATGCACAACCAGAGAAAAATACCCACATTAGAGCAGCTACACTGTGATGATTTGTTAGAAAAATATGTATAAGGATAATTTTTAACACAGTTTGCTATTTTATATGTTTATTAAATGTTGCTATAAGAAATGAAAGAGAACTCATATATTTATTTAGTTTCTTCAGGAGTGTACATCTATATGTACATATATAATGTGTTTTAAGTATGGGTGTATGTGTATGTATGTATACTTGAGGTTGTGAGATGCTTGATAAAAAATCATTTTTTGTACTTATTTATTTATTTTTGGTAGTATTGTGGTCTGGACTCAGGACTTTTCACTTGCGAGGCAGGTGTTCTACTTCTTGAGCAATTCCTCCAGTCCTTTTAGATATAGTATCACACTTTTTACCCAGTTTTTTGGATATACGTTCTTAATTTTTACCCAGGCTGACCTGAATCACAATCTTCCTGTTCTATACTTCTTTCCTTAGGTGGGAGGGCACAGGAAACTGCACCCAGATATTGCTTGAGATGGTGTCTTGTGAAGATTTTGCTTAGGCTGACCTCAAACTGTGATCTTTCCAATCTCATCCTCCCTAAGTAGCTAGGATTACATGTGTCAGTCACTGGCACCGGGCTAAGATTCTTACCGGGCTAAGAGAAAAAGGAGAGAAAATATTGCATCTCTTTTCTGCATTTTTTACACTGAAATGGGTGGGAATATAAATAGCATTGGAAAAAAAAAGCTATATTTCAAAATGAGGCAAAACAGAATGCTGATAAAGTTTGTCTTGAAGTGTCCTTTTCACAGGTCTTTGAGTATCAGCCCTAATATACTCACAATTATCTGTCATTTGTAATTTTAGCAAATACTGTGAATAACTAATTAGTGAGTTTTGACTGTATTTCAGGCATTGTGATAGGCACAAGAAAAAATCGGATAATAAAAATCTAAGAAACTTTATTTTCTGTACCAAGAGTCTAAAACATCTTACAATAAACAGAAAAGGTAGAAAAAGCACAAATTGAGAAAAATGTAGTGTAAGAATGATGGACAAAATATAAGAACAGCTATAAGCTACTGCTGGGTTTTGAGATGTCATAATCACATTTTTCTTCCCTTGTGAGTTACAAACCAGCTGATAAATAGAGATGAATTTGGACAGATGGAGAACAAAACTTTAGTTTTATTACTGCTAAAATTGATTTGAAGGAAATGACCTAAATAAGTAGCTAAAATCTGGATCTCTAATATTTGCTGTCTGAGATAAACTTGTCCATCCAATCTACCAGCCTGACTAGTTGTATTGCTGTAGAATTTGGGAACATAGCTGAATTCATGTCCTGTTTAGATGGGGGCTGAACCAAACAATCCCAGTTCTTTATTTCTAATTTATCACTTAGTATCACACCATTTTTTTTTTGGTGAGAGAAAGTATATATATTAGTTCATTTTCTTTCTTTGCAATGGAAAACACAGATGGTATAATTTACAAAAATAGAAGTGTGTGTAGCTCACAGTGCTGGAGACTGGAGAGTCCAAAGCATGGTACAATAATCTCCTTGCCCTGCATCATAACATGACAGAGAGAACTGCATGTGACAGAGCAAATGTGTGTTGCCTCAGGTCTCTCTTGTTCTTATAAAGACACTATTGCCACTATGGAGGTACTGTTGTCATCATCTCATATAATCCTAATTATCTCCCTAAATCTCTATCTCCAAACTCCACTAATGCAGAACTTTGGGGATCGACTTTCCCAATCCAAGAACTTTTGAAGGACACGTAGAAACTAATTGGTATTTAAGGATAGATGGAAATTCTTTTCCTTCAGAAATGTGAAGAAGGGCTGTTTCATGATCTTCTCTGTCAGGTACATGTAGGAAAACCCTGTGTAAAAGGAGCCAGGGATTATATGAGCAAGTTGAAAATGAAGAAATAGTAAAGTTTTAGTAAACATCTACAGCTGGGAACAGGTAATTTGGAAACATTAGCTGAAATTTTATCAATGAGAACAAGACAAATGTTAATCTTTGACAATAAACACTTTCCTTTAAATAAGCTGTTATTTTAAACCATGAAGGATGACTACTTGGGCACTAGTGGTGGAGAATGTGTACACTGTATGGGAAACCACCAGATTTCTTCCTCTGGGTAGAAAATTCAGCTTGTACTGTCAGGAGTTGAGTATGGGCAAACAAGAATTAATGGAGTAGAGAAGAATATATCTGACATCTATTAGTAATTCTCTTAATATAACATGCCACCAGAGCATTGAGATAGCACAATAAGGAAAATAAATCCTCAGGTAAACTTTGTATAATGGTCTAATTCTGTGTACAAAAGTTAGAGCCCAAAGTTGATAGCTGAAGAAAACCCATCTAACTTTGAAATATAGAAGTAGTAATTCCTGAGTACATGTTTCTGGAACTTAATTAGTGTTTTCATCTGTTTTATGCTATTATGTCTATGTTGTCACTATGGAAATGAAAAGAAAATCTTAGATAAAGTTCCTCTGTGTGATAGGGATAATTCTAAAAATGATCTTGCCTGATTCCCATTGTATGGCTATTCAATCTAATGTGAAACTAAGTACTGCTTGGGAAAGAACTTTGGAGGTAGAATTAAGGATAAACACCAGTTAATCTTAAAGTTGGATTGTAAATCTGGGTTATCCTGGTGGGGCCAGCATAATCACATCAACCTTAGAAGGACAATGAAGTATCAGAGAGATACATCACAGAGGAGAGTCAGGGGAGAGACGCAGCAGAAAGTTACAGCGATGCAGGAAAGACTTCTCCATGCTTGCTGGGGATGGGTGCCTAAGCAAGGGACCAAAGATGTCCCCTAGAAAATAACAAAACCTCAGATTAAAGCCAGGAGAAAATGATAACCTCTGTCTGCAACCATATGCAACTGAGTTCTGCAAACAAGCATGTACAGCCATGCCAGAACTTTGATTTTGGCATCATACATTGATAAACTGGACCAGCTAGTCTGTGTTTTACCCACACTTCTGAGCTATGGAAACTGTAAGATAAATTAGCAACCCATTAATCCATAGGAACAACCAGTGTGGATAAAATGAAGCAAGGTCCTTATGAGAAAATTTTGTCTTTGATATCACATGCTATAAAAATTTAGGGAATGAGGTGGAATGAACCCTATAAACATCCTGTGATAAACCATCAATAACATGGATGGTTGAGCCTCTGAGACCCAATCACTATATGTAATTTGTGAAAGATCAGCTTTGTGAGTCGTTCCTTTTTGGAATGGTTTTTACCATAATGCTTACTCAGTAGGCTTACATACTATGCTAAAAAAGAGCTTAACAATGTGTATATCCATGGTTGGTACATAAAAATATGTCTATTTGGAAATAGTACTTATGATAGGAGAACTTTCACATAGTAGCTTCCAGATAGAAGATTTGCTGTCTTATCTCAGTAGATTATTAATTTTATATCTTTTTCCAGCTAATTCCCTGGAAATCAAGATACACCTCTCCTTTGAAAACACTGTTATGCCCCCAAGGATGCAGCAGACTTTAACTGTTTTAAATTGTAAACCAAATGCTTGCATCTTAGGGAGTGACATTAGGTAAAAAATATCACTTTCTGTCAATCAAATGCATATCCATCAACTGGCAGTGTAATTATGAACATCAGACAATTTAGAAAAAAATAGCTCGACATTAAAAATTTAGTTTAAAGTGACCTTATGCCATTAATTTACATGAAAATAGAAGTGCCAAGTGGAAAAAATCACTAAAATAGCTAAAATGAAATGCATTATACTGTTTCATAAAATTTTATAAATGTATTTATTTATACATACTCATATATATATATATACAAGTATTAATATATGTAAACAAATCTCAATCTTGGAATATTTCTGTAGAAGCTTGAGACTTAAAAATTCTAACTACTATGGTGAGGAAATAAATGTGTTTAAAACATGAAGAAACTGTCAAGAGTAGAATTGCCCATGAAAATCTGAATGCTAAGAGAGAAAAAAAATGTTAGGGTATTTTTCTGGATTGCTTACAAAATATTGTTTTTGAATTAAGTATTAGTCTTTAAGGACAGGAGCTAGGACATGATCATTTTGCCACTTATGTTTTCTTGTGTGTGTGTGTGTGTGTGTGTGTGTGTGTATGTGCTCTCCAGAATTCAATTCAGGTTAAAAAATCAAATGAGTTTGTCTGCTATTATGACAAATTGCAAAAATCACAACTTCTCTCTGAAAATAAGCAATGCATCTTCACACATAGTCATTATTCCCAAATAGCTGCAGTTAAATGGTACTGAAAGAAATGGTAACTTCCCAGTAATTCCAATAAATGACCTAAGTAGACCAAGGTACATCTTTCAGTTTGGCCCTCTCTTACTCATCCCTCATCCAACTAATTCATAAAATTTTGCTTGAGTCTCAGACTGAAGTTTTCATGGGTGTGCAGGTGCCTCTGGAGTAATCTGTATTGTATTTCTTTAAGTATATCCCCAGGAGTGGGATTGCTGGATCTTATGGCAGGTGTATGTTTAGATTTTTAAGGGTTCTCTAAATTTTTTTCAAGAGTGGTTGTACCAGCTTGCATTCCCACCAGCAGTGGATTAGGGTTCCTTTTCCCCCACATCCTTGCCAATACATGTTATTGGTGGTGTTTTTATGATGGCTCCTCTAATTGGGGTGAGGTAGAATCTTAGTGCGGTTTTGATTTGCATTTATTGCGGTGCTATTCGTAATAGCCATGTTATGGAAACAACCAAGATGCCCCACTATCGATGAATGGATCAAGAAAACGTGGTACTTGTACACAATGGAATTTTACTCAGCCATGATGAAGAATGAAATCTTATTATTTGCAGGTAAATGGATGGAGCTAGAGAACATCATTCTGAGTGAGGTCAGCCAAGCTCAGAAGACCAAAATTCGTATGTTCTCCCTCATATGCGGACTTTAGATGTAGAGCAAATGCAGCAATGTGGTTGGACTTGGATCACATGACAAGGGGAGAGCACATACGGGAGATATAGAAATAGGTAGGAAACCCAAAACATGAAAGCATTTGATATCCCTACTCCAGAGGAGCTAACACAGAAACCATAAAGCAACAGAGGTTATCATGAGAAGGGGATCAGTAACCAGGGTAAAGATCAGTTAGAGATGAATCAACATGGGTCATAACACGTGTACACGAAAGCAATGATAGGAATATTTCTGTATAGCTATCCTCAACTCAACTAGCAAAAACACTTTGTCTTCCTTATTAGGCTTGTCTCATTTCTTCAAGAAAACTAGTGATAAAGGCAGAACAGGACTTGCCTGGAACTGAGGGGGGCAGGGGGAGGAGAGTGGGGGAGAGGGTGGGGGAGGAGGCCGGGGGGGAGGGGGGGAGAGGGTGAGGGAGGGAGGCAAGAAACAGAAATGACCCAAACAATGTATGCACATGTGAATAAAAGAATAAAAAAAAAAACAGGAAAAAAAAGTTTTCTTGGTTTCCAGTCCTATGGACAATTCTGAAAACCAGTATGTTAATTTCATAGGAGCAACTAAAGCAGAATCTGTGGCAATATGTCTAAAGCAGTAGTTATGTTTTGATTTGATTTATTTGTTTTCTCCCCACAACGGTCTTAAGATGATCTAGCAGTCTCTAACACCAGGGTCAAAAGTCAGTGGTCTGGAACTGCACATTCTGACAATATCCACCAGTCATATGTGGACATTGAATATTTGACATAGGAATGGTTTGAATTGAGGTATTCTGTAAATGCAAAAGTGAAACAATTTTTGAAGGCTTGATGTGAAAAATGAATGTAACATATCCCATTAGTACTTTTATGTTGGTTACATGTTCAATTAATAATAACAGGGACATGCAGGATTAAATGAAATATGTTCGTCAAAATTAATTTACCAAGTTTTTTTTATTCGATATATGAAGATACTAGAAATTTTAAAATTATACATGTGTATTTCACAGTTGTGACTTATCTAATACTAATATTGAGTGCTATCTAGAATGCCTGTACTTTTTCTAACTCAGAGCACTTTAATTTTCTGCCACATTTTTACACTTCCTTTTAAAGCATTTTAGAGTTAATGTGCTCCAATTCTCCTTCAGCCCTTTAATGAAAATTGAGTAAAGCACTGAGTCAAGAAATATGTCCAGGGTTTTCACTATAGAATTTGTTTTCATCATATTTTTAAAGAAATGGGTAAAGTACAAATTTCATCAGGTAAATATGTATATCATTGTTAATGGTTGTTATTATTTCACTTCATATCTTGGCACAATATACACCTATGAAGAAATTAGTGCAAGAAAAGAATTAGAAAAGTCCTATGAAGAAATTAGTGCAAGAAAAATAGTTCTTCTAAGTTAAATAATTGAAGAAACAGATTTTTAAGTACTGGTTAGAGAAAACTGGAAGTATTATTAATTTTGCAAAATATTCATAGCTTAATATATTTCAGAGAAATAAAAGTTATCTGGTTACTACCCAAGAACTGTAGTTGATTTTGCTATCTTCTATCTTTATATTTTTTGAATATTCGGGTAGCATAAACCTTATGCAATATATGTTATATGATGAAGCAGACAAATTATGTCATCCTTTCTCTATACAAAGCAATTTTTCCTTAGCTATTCCTCTTTCGCTTTATGAGAAAATCCAAAGGAAAACAATATAACTGCCGTAATTTTCGTTTTCACTATTTCCACATTCTTTGTTTTGGGACATGAGGCTTAATTGGTCCACATAAATCTAATCAGTTATATTTTGTATTATTCATTGCTATTACTCTTTCTAGAAAGAGTAAATTTAATGCATGAAATGTTGGAGATTTTTTTCATATTTCTACTGGGAAACAAAATTTTACTTATTTTGAGAGGGTATATACATATATATGTATGTGCATTTGAAATATGGATACATAATGCCATGTATGCAAAATAACTTCATAGCAATACCTGGAGTCATGTTTGATTGAATAACTGTGCCAAAGTTTAGACAAGTAGATGCATAAAATTTAATGATATCAATTTAACTATATATTTATATATATGAATATATATATGAATGATTTTAACATAACAGATTTATAAAACAGTGACTAATACTTAAGCAATTAAGAGCTTAATATGATAAAGTTAAATATGAAAGAGAAATACACAGAAATGCCATTCCTTCAAGGAAAGTGCATAAAACAATGCTCTTATTCTTGAATTCATGAAGCCTAAATGAAATTACAATAAAGCACAATCATGATTGATGATTACTTTAATAAACTAATATAGTACTATTGGAAGTGAATCCATTAGATGGAACAAAAATGAGTTTGTGAGTATTTTTATTAAAATAAGTGAAATTTAAATTAAAGTTAGCTAAGTTAATGTTCAGTGAGTATTGCTGATCAAATCATTCTTTTGTTAGGATTATAGAATGATGACAATTACAAAAGATTTCACATTGAAATACTCCACAGTAAGGAAATAAAGTAAAATCTTACAGGAAGGGCACCCTACCTATGTAGAAGAAAATCTGACCTTTAGTATAAAAACTAGATTCTAGTTAATTTATCACTTTATTTAAGCATTATGTGGTGTTCATTGGTCTTTGAAATCACTGCAATGTATTTATTTTTGGTATAGTCCTACCATAATTAAATTTCAACTAGCTACTCATGTATTCCAGTGTATTTTTTATGTTCGGTTTGCAACTTCATATTTTTCCCTGCTACATTTAGCTTTCCTGTGAAACATTTGGCTGCGTTTATACAATTTGGGTTATTTCTTCAATATCATTCACATTTTCAACCCTTTAGCTTTACTGATGTTAATTTAAATTTTTTTTTATTCATCTATTCTCATGTGCATACATTTGGGCCATTCCTTCCCCCTGCCCCATGCCCCCTCTCACTGCCCCCACACCCCTTGCTTCCAGGCAGAACCTGTTCTGCCCTTATCTCTAATTTTTTTGAAGAGATGAATAAGCAATAATAAGAAAGACAAAGCGTTTTTGTAGTTGAGATAAGGCTGGCTATCTCAACTAGCTTCCATGTACAAATGTGTTACAACCCAAGCTGAGTCATCTCTACCTGACCTTTTTACTAAATTTTGTAGCAATGAACAAGTTAATAAATAAATATGAATGTTTATGTAATTTTATTCACTAAGACATTAAATTTCCTTATAGCTTAGCAATGCTTATTAGACGACATCATAAAATCCTTTCCATTAGTGTCAATTTTATAAAAATTGAGTGAATACTGTGGAAGGAAAATATAATGAAGTAATTGCTATGAAAATCATTAACAAGATGAAGCAAAAAAGATTTAAAAAATGAAAGACTTTAGGATATTTTTAAAGAAAAACTTTGTATTTTACACATTCAGTTAGACCCCTACATATTTTCTAAATCATGAAAGGAAATGGGAGAAACAGTGTTTAGACTTTTATGGCTACTCTAAATCTCTCTTCTCTGTCCCTTTTGACTACAATCTATATAAAATCTATCTAGAGTTACCTCTAAGATCTTTTTATTGATTATGATTTTATGCCATTATTGCAAGGCTGAATAGTAGGAAAGAAAGAAATAAAATAGTCAGATAAATGTGGATTAATTTAAGTCTTATTCCTGAAACTAACTGACTATAAGGTTATAGATAACTCAATGTCATTAACTTTCAGAAGGTTATTTTACAAAATGGGACATAATGTTTTTCACACAATTGTGAATCAGCACAATGTAAAACACTTTTCATTAACTAAATATTCAGTCACTGATAAGTAACTATATTAATACAAGCATAAGTGACATATTTAATATAGTGTTATATTATAGTCACAAATACATACATTATGTTCTTTTCCTCAGATCATTAGGTTGATGACTATTCTTTATGTCCTGGTATATAAATTATCTGTCATATAATTACCTGTAGGTATTAACTTTATAACAGAATATTTTCAACAAGTTAGGTATTGTTTTCCTCAGTATTGTTAAGAAACTTATTTTCAAATATACTAAGAAACTCTAAATGTTTTCAGTGGAAATTAAGATTCACAGGTGAGACAGTCCAGGTGTGCCTGTTCCTTTGTAGTAATACATATATATATATATATATATATATATATATGTATTACATATATAGTATAGTGTTGAAATTATTGTTTCAAATGTTGCCAAAATCTAAAAGATCACCAAATTGATGGTTTTTTAAATCATACTTTGTTTCACTGAGTTCACTGAAAACCCTGTTTTTTTCTTTTTTTTTTCTCTTAACTTAGTCTATTATGATGGCCCCTGTCTTTCTCCATTCCTCCCTTGCACTCTCTTCCACCTGTACAATTGTCATAATCAAAGGATTACAGCCTCTGACTTTTATTAGAATCGTGTAATCTTGTGATCACTGCATTCTTCCTAACTTTCCCTGTGAGTGGGTAAAAGTGATGTTTATTTTTCAGAAATATTATGAAGATTCAATGGATAATATTTATAAAATCCTTAACATAGTTCATATCAACTTTCAAAATTTAGTTTTTTATATTATAAATGTATTTTTGATTTTGTGTGATGAGACTAGCTTTCTAAAGTTCTGCTATAGAAACCCCTAATCCATCTACATTTCATTTCAGATATAAATTTTATCCACACTTATGTTTGCACCTGTTATTTTACTACTTTTGAGTGCTTATAATTAATCTATTTTCATGCTTCAGGTACATTTCTTCTATCATTACTGCTTCCTTGATTGGTACATTAGTCTCTGATCTTTTTCACACCTTTTTCTTAATTCTCCACTCTTTTCTCAAAATAGCTTCATAATGCATACATTTTATTTCAAAACTAGATTCCAGAATGGTCAGTGATTATGCATTGCTATGTAAATGACTAAATGTCATATATAATGAATTTATTTCAGAATCTCTCATGGCTTGTCTTCCTAATTTATAATCACATGTAATTTTCCCACAGAGAATTACTTATTATTTTGCAAAAATATTTTGGGTGCAACTTCAAAGACTAAATCAAATGTTTCCCTATCACAAAAGTTATTAGAAAGTCTCCTAAAGAGAGTGATGCTTCCTTCATAAGTTTTTCCATATTATGTACTGTATTGACACTTTTTAAAAAACACTTATCCTCATTTTTCTTTCATTTTACACAGCACACACATGTCCATAGTCAGTTGCACATGTTGATCACATACCAGTCACTCTGCTTCCTGTATTAGATGCCATGTGGTGTCCATGACTTTTGCTTGCATAAATGTAAAATATTACTAGCTTACTTCTAGAATCAGAAATATACCTGAGCAGTTGTTACAGTTCCAGTAACATTTATTATTTAAACAAGCATCATTATTGGGGCTGGTGAAGTGGCTCGTGTAATAGAGCACCTGCCTAGCAAGTATGAGGCCCTGAGTTCAAGCCCCAGCCCCATAAAAATAATGAAACATCATTTTTGTTTGTTCTGATTGTGCCATGTCAAATCTATGAGACCCATAAGACATGACCAATACTGTGCTTTTAAAATCTCAGTCAGCATGTTATATTCTGTAAAATTATGTGTTTCTTTTATAATCTGTCACAAAGCTTGCAATTTTACGTATACAAAGGAAATTGTGTAGAACTGGAGAGGAAAATATTACCCTTCTTTATTTCAAACCTAGTATGTGCATCTCAGATCAGTAATAGCCAGCTTACACTGTACCAGCCATAGATTTTTGTGAGCCATGCAGTGCCCTTAAGAATTTATAAAACAGAGAAACACAAAGCTTGAATGAGTTCTCCATGCGCTGTTATATGATATACAGCAAATTTTATCAGTACTATGGAAACAGCCTTGCTTTGAAAGTTCCTTTCTGACAAGAGTTTGAGTGAGACATGAAGCTGAAAAAGAAAATAGTTACATTAATGATATTCAGAAACCAATGCTTTTCCTCAAAACACTGCCAAACCAAATACAATGTAAACAGAGATAAAGTGTCATGACTAAAAAGAATAAAACATCATCCAGAAACAGAAAATGAAACTGAAAAAGTATTTGCGATCATCACATTTCCAAACATAATTTGAGAGACATAGTCCATATGAAGCAATTACTGAACACAGTGCAGGACAGTGGGGGTGTGGGAGGTCCTGAGCTCTCTAGAGCATTTATCATCATATCGTCATAACATCTGTAAGTTTCTCTTAAGCCACTGACACTTGGTTTTCAATTCAGCTGTACACATGTGCAGCGATTTGAGAGCCAGCACAGGAAGTCAGACAAAATTCACCTCTACGGGTGTTATCAAATGCCAAAAAGTCTTTAAGAATTGTAACCTTAGTTGCTGACAAAATTTTTACATTCATCTGCCTCTATGAAAAAGAAAAAAATTTATACAAAAGAGACAATAGCAGTTTTATTTGCTATAGGAAGAGCATAATGGCCCCTTTTCTTCTGCTTTATTCGCATATTTTCACTGTGCTTAAGATGTTTTAGTTAAAGCTTACATATATAGACTATATAAAGATAATCCAGAATATAGACAAATATTGAGATATTGTTTTTTAATCTAGCACTTAGATTTTCAAATAGATATCTTTTCCAAATAAATTATTTTAAAGAATTAATTTCTTATTTGATATACCTTCAATCATTATATCAATGCATAAAGTTATAAAATATATTTTTAAAGGAACTACCTAACTTTACTACCCAAATTGACTTAATAGAATTAATGTTATATTTTCAATTTTCACGAAGTCCATAAGAAAACTGATATGCAGTGTCAGCACCTAGAAATATGAGAAACTTTTTTTTGTTCTGGATCTTATAGGAAAATCTTTGAAATTTCCTGTTTAGTACAATATTACTTATGAATTTGTCACCTTTGTTATATTTAGACATTTTTCTTATATGCTTAAGTTGTTGGATCTTTATATAATGAAGGAATGTTAAATTTTATCAAATGGTTTCTCTCCATCTATTGAAATGACTATATGAGTTTTGTCTTTAATTCTAATAATGTGATGTGTCCTATTTAGTCCTGGATTTCATGACAGGCTATACAAAGGAAAACTGAGAACAAGTTGTCTGTGAAATGTATTATATTCATTGCTTCACTCTTAATTTTGAATAAATGTATTTCAGAGTAACACTAAGAAATTCTTGATAGAGTTCTATCTGCAAAGATCAGGAGCAGATAATATATGGAATTTAGCACAGGAACTTCTGCTGTACTAATTGCTACGTGTTTACTGTGCATATTTCAGAGATAAACAAAGCACCAGCCAAACTTAAGAATAGTAAAAAGACAAAACCCCTTGATGAAATCACTGTGGATTTTCCTTGGACCATAGGGAATTATCTAAATTTGTGATGGTTTTTCATGAAAGACAGACTGCTTAAAAGTAAAATATCTCATAAGAGAATAATAAACAATGAAGCATTTGGTAATCTGTTAAAATTAAATCATTTATGTCCAGAGTTCTTATAATCAACACAAACATACATTTAACCTAGAAATGCAAAGGTAATTTAAAATTTGAAACCCTAGTAGTATAATTTGCTGCTTTAACAGATGAAAGGAAAAAAAAACATATTCATGATTATCTCAGTTGATGTAAGGAATGGAATAATTTATAGCTTGTTTATAGTAAGTCTTATTAATAAGCTAGGAATAAAAGGAAATAGTGTGACAAAGTAGATCTATTATTCTATCAATATCCTATGATAAATATAAGTAATGCAGAAATTTAGGGGATATTCTATTTAAAGTAATAAAGCAATATTTTGAAAATGTTTCTACTGAACATGAAATTAAAGATAATAGCAAAATAGCTAAATAAATAGAATTATATTAAGAGTTAAAAGGATTAAAAAGAAATACAAAGATTAAAACAGATAGTATGGTTGATAACAGAAAATCCAAGAAATCTGCATGTGACTATTAAGGTTGATTAAGGACTTTAGTTTTAGAAAACTGTATTTCACATAAGGAAATCATAGTTACTCAAAGGTCACATAAAATAAAATATTATTTTAAGCAGAGTTTAGAGTGGCAAATATAATAAGCCACCTAGAAATAAAAATAAAAATAATGTAAAAGTATTTTACCATTATATATATATAACATTATTGAAGACTCAAAGACCATCATAGTGTAAAGAAAAGCTCAATAATATTAATATAATATAAATAATGTTTTCATAAATTAATAAATCCAATAAAATTCCCAAAAATCTCAAAAAATTGAGTGAATAACTAAATTTAATGGAATAACAAAAGAAGAGAAATCTAATAGAAGATGCCAATGAAAGTTGACAAAGTTGTAGAGGAAGATATTAAATAGCCA
This sequence comes from Castor canadensis, assembly GCF_047511655.1. Classification (NCBI taxonomy): domain Eukaryota; kingdom Metazoa; phylum Chordata; class Mammalia; order Rodentia; family Castoridae; genus Castor; species Castor canadensis. The sequence goes on along the minus strand of NC_133390.1, from coordinate 22,285,145 downwards.
ATGACTACATCACCAGCAGATAACTCTGCATTTTAATAATATTATTTATAGTAAGGAGAAGATTTTCTGATTTTGGTAATATTAAATGATGAAGGGATTGTCAGCAAATTGGACCTGTTATACATGACTAATGGGAATATAAAGCCCTATAGCTCATCAAACCTAGGAAATCGAAGATTCACATTCCTGATATATCAGCAATTTCCTGAATAATATCTAGACTGCAGAAACTCTTGGATGTGTAGCTTTTCATTATTTATTATTGCCATATGAACAGTATCAGAGAAATGGAATCCACTTAAGTATCCTACACTTAGACAGATAAACTATGATTTGGTGCCTCAGTGTGACACATACACTGATTGCAATGGACTGAAGTTCATGTATCATGAGTTTCGTTTTTGTTACAGTATTAGGTAGTTTACGAAAGTCAATAAAATGATTTCAGAGGTAGAGGGTTGAGGACAAACAGAAAAGTAAACTTGTTTGGGAAAGAAAATAATTCAGGAGGACCTTAAGAACTGGCTAGCTTCTTCTCAGCCTGATTTAGGGCAAGAATTTGATGTTTCTGAACAATAAGTATCCATTCCTTTATTGAACCCTTAGTGGGGGTGGGTTGGGGGAAAGAAAAATAAATAGTGTTGGAGTTAACCTTCCTGAGTCAAAAGGAGAAAAGCTCCATGCTTTGATATCATGAATTGTGGGAAAGGGCGGGGAGGGAGTTGCCAGGTAGAGTACAGGTCAGTAGAAAAACTGGCAAGTACCAAGTTGTATATCTGTCCTTTGAGTTTGAATCACACCAGTATGTGGACAGAGTCCTCACTGTTGATATGGGGATGAGCTAGAGTTATGGAGTGTGGGGGGCAAATGGTTGCTCTAAACTGCTGCTAAAGTAGGGATTGTTCTCCCTGGGTGGTTGAGTATTCTGTAAGACACCAGGGAATGAGACAGTGGAACCTATGTCCAATTCTCATTTTTTTTTTTCAAGACAGGGTCTCAAACTATTTGCCTGGGCTGGCTGCAAATATAATCCTCCTGATCTCTGCCTCCTGAGTAGCTAGGATTACAGTTGTGAGCCACTGGCGCCTGACTAGCCATACTCTATTCTTCACAATGTTGTCAAAATTGAATCATATTGCTCTTAAAAATATTCCCAGGTGATGTTACAACCAGGAAATTAGAAATTTACAATTTTCATGAATATATTGTGTAGATTCATAATTTAAGCACCCAAATAGTGCATAGAATATACCTAGATGTTGGATCAGTAACAGTACTTTCTGATAATGCTTTTTTTAATTCATTTATTCACACATGCATACATTGTTTGGGTCATTTCTCCCCCATCCCCCCCCTTGCTTCCAAGCAGAACCTGTTCTGCGCTTTTCTCCAGTTCTGTTGAAGAGTAGAAATAAGCAATAATAAGAAAGACATAGCACTTTTGCTAGTTGAGATAAGGAGAGCTATACAGAGAGATTCCTAGCACTGCTTTCATGTACAAATGTGTTACAAGCCAGTTTGATTCATCTCTAACTGATCTTTACACTGGTTCCTGATCCCCTTCTTGTGTTGACCTCTGTAGCTTTAAGGTTTCTTTATTAATTCCTCTGGATTGGGGGCATCAAATGCTTTCATGTTTTGGGTTTTCTATTTAACCCCATACCTCCCATATATGTTCTCTTCTTGTCATGTAACCCAAGTCCTACAACATTGCTGTATTTGCCCTAGATCTAAAGAGCACATATGAGGGAGAACATTTGATTTTTGGTTTTCTAAGCCTGGCTAACCTCACTGGGAATGATGTTCTCCAGTTCTATCCATTTACTTGTGAATGATAAGATTTCTTTCTTTTTCATGGCTGAGTAAAATACCACAGTTTCTTGATGCATTCGTTTGTAGTGGGGCATCTTGGTTGTTTTTGTAACTTGGCTATTGTGAATAGTGCTGCAATAAACATGGGTGTGCAGGTGCCTTTGGAATAATTTGTGTTGCATCACTTTTGGCATATCCCCAGGAGTGGGATTGCTGGATCATATGGCAGATCTATGATTAGATTTTTAAGAACCCTCCAAAGTTTTTTCCAGAGTGGTTGCACCAGCTTGCATTCCCACCAGCAGTGTACAAGGGTTCCTTTTTCCCCAAATCCTCGTGATAATTCTTTTGAACTGCAGAACCATAGTGTATGTTTTTTGGCTGTAACCACATGGTCATTGGTGAGTGGAATATCTCAAGATGTATTCCAGAAAGAATTATGAGAGATATCAAATAATAATTTGTGCAATTATAAAATATTTTTAGATATTGCTCCAATGTGTTCTGTATGGTAAATTTTTAACACTTTTCCAAATTCTCTAGTGATTAAGAATGATGACAAGACTAGTGATTGAAAATTAATTATTGCTAAAATCCTGGACATGGTACATTGATTAGCACTAAGAAAAATTTAAAAGTACATGCCAAAAGTATCCAACTGCTTAACTTTTGAAGGAAAAGGCAGTAAACTCAACAGAACTTTTCATAAAATAGAAGTGTATATGGAACATCCAAAATATTGCCAAATAAAATGAACTTCTATAGAATTTAAATGCCTTCTCTTCCTTTCATAATTTAATGGGAAACGATCTAACAAAAACTTACAGATATATAAGTATATATTTATATACTTGTATATATATGTATTATATATATATACACACATATATGTGTATATATCTATATCTATCTCTATATATATACTTACAGGTATTTATATATCTATGTATATTATATATACATATATATATAGTATATATACACTTACAGGTATTTATATATGTATGTATATATATACATATATGTATTATATATCTTATAATTCCTGGGGAAACAGTATGATTTGAGTAATTCTGAAGAGAGTAACAGAATATAAAATTAAATATAATTTCTAAGAACATGCCTTATTTCAAGTATGATTTTACAATGGAAATTTAATGCATATTATTTTGGAACATTGCTAGTGAATAATCCTGTGTATTCCAGTATGGTTTAAAATAAATTGTACAGTTTAATAATTGTTAAAAATTATTAAGTAAGAAAAATTTAGAAGATATTGGATTTAACATATTTTCTTGCTTTGAAATTTGAAACTTGAAAAAATATGTCCAGTAAATATCATATAGAATAATGTGTGATTTGAGGGATATAATGGGAAGATACTATTTAAGAATGTTAAGTAGTTTATACTGTTTCCTACTAAAATACATTGTGTCACTTTTCCATCTGTTGAAGGGCTAAGTTTTTCAAATAACTGGTGCTAACTTAATTCAAATATTGTTTATGCACATAGTTCTATTTTACAGAAATATTTTGCATTCATTGTTTTCAGTGTTGTACACCCAACTAAATAGCATGTACTCAACAAAATAGTGATTTTTTTTGTTATGTTTTCCCTTTAGGAAAAACAACTTTCTAAATTTTAATGAAATTAGGATTTTTTGTAGTTGAATCATTTTCCCTCAGGGATCTGAGATTTTTGTTTCTTATTCGGGAACACCCTCTTCAAGCATTCACCTCACTCTTATTTGCATAATTTTAGAGGTGATTTTTAAAACTAGTCTAAGTACTTACCTTGGGCAAACTTTATGATGACACTTGATTTATAGGCCCACTCATAAGAAGCTTTCAGAGGAATGGATGGAGGTTGAAGACTCTATTTATCCAAGTAATACTGACATTACTTAAATGTAAATCAGTCACATGTATTTGGTAATTAATCTCACACAAATTATATGGTGAGGTATATGAAGGAAAATAATTTAAAACATGTGTTAGACATACTTCCATATTTAAGTGAGTAATGGAAAGCAAAGTGTGACTAATGACTTATATACAATAAATATATTGACTATATGGAATTCAAGTTAACATTAGCAGTCTTAGTTATAAGATCTATGAACTAAATGCTTTTTTTTGTCTTTCTTATTGAGGAATCAGTCAAGTTACTAGCTTCAATTCTGTGGTTAGGTTTGGAGTTGCCACTTGGTGGCAGTGCTGTTTGTGGAATCAGAGAGATTATTTGATTCTTTTCTGGTAAAGAAGATTGAGAGATACTGTCAGTGGTCTTAGAACATATTAAACTCATTAGAGTGAAAATTACATCCATTAATGGAATTCATTTTTGCTAGATATGTAAACAAATATTATTTCCATAAACTTTAATGAAGCACAAACATTATTAATAAAACATTTCACAAAAGATTTTAGCTCTGAAATTTGTTCCATGGTACAATTGCAAAATTGACACAATTTACATAGATTGTTTCCATCAGTGTCAATATCCTTAAGCTTGTCAGTCTCGTGTTACATTTGATCCAGACTTAAAACCATCCAGATATCTTTTGGCATCTTTGATGATAAAATATTTTCCACATTTTGGCTCTTGAAGTCTTGAGAACTTCCATACTCTTGAGATTCCTGGGATTTTATTGAAAAATGTAATATGTCTATTTTTCTTTTTAATTAGAAAGACTTACCTAGATGCTTTTTCAAAAATATTAACCATTTTCCTCATTTAGTACTTTCCTTTTATTTGTTACATTTGAGAGGTGGTTGTTGATTAAAAACTACTTTAAGTTTTATTTTCTCCATATTCTTTGTGGTGTGTGTGTGTGTGTGTGTGTGTGTGTGTGTGTGTGTGTGTGTGTTACTGGCATTTGAACTCATAGCCGCCCCCTTGTTAAGCAGGCATTCTTCCCCTTGAACCACACCACCAATCTTCTCTGAATTCTTCTCACAAGTAAGAAGATAGAGAAAGGCTTATATGATTTTGTTTCTTTGTTTTGTTTTTAATTCTATCTATATTATCATCCAAATAATACCAAGGATCCATGGATCCATTCTATAACAGTTAGAATGAAAGCTGTGGAAACATCTCACTGGTAGACCCTTTAAAGAGTGTTCTGCCAATCTTCCATTTCCCTATCAGCTCCAATGTTACATTTCCTCTAAGCTAAACTCATTTGTACTTGAGTTTCCTTACTAATTACCTTTCCCAGAATATGGTTTCAATTTTACTATTATCAGTCAAATTATCAGTCAAAATATATTATATAAACTCCTTACAACTACTCCAAACTAATTTTAACATGTGATTTTCTCTCTACATACAAATTTTAACCAAATTAGTTCCTGAAAAGAGCAGTTTACATAAGTTACTGTCAGATTATGTAGTTTAGATAAAAATTAACACATTATTTTTGGTATTTAGGCATTACTATTGAGGGTACTTAATGTATATTGTGAATATAAAATAAGTTTTGCCATGAGGAACTTTAGATTAAGTCACATAAAACTACATAAATTATATATCAGCAAACCTTAAAGATGTTAAAAGTCAATAATACTTTGATTTCTCTATGAAATTAGTATTTTGGGTCATAAAATGCTTTTTTGATACTTACAAATTTCTACCAAAAGTAACCATTGTGTATTTTGTTTTTTCTGGTATTAAACAGAGGTAATACAATTAATCTGGTGACCATTCATATAAAACAACATTATCAACATCACTGCCTGCACTGTAAAAAACAAAAATTTATAAGGTATTTGACAGAAATTCCATTTGTAAGTTAATATATACAGTAATTAAGGTCACATGTAAGTTCAAAATTTCACATATCTAGACGTTTATTTATACACCCCCCCAGTCAGGAAAAGAGATTATTTAAAATACTTGTGAATATTAGCCTAAAGAAAATTTAATAATATTGGTCACTATTTGAGCAAAATATACATTGGATATTTTTGTAGTAATTTGTCTATTTATTATCAATTTGCTCTTATCTATGTCAACACCTTGCCCTGAATAACCCATAATCAATTCAGAACAAAGGTAAGATTCCATCCCTGGTTCAATTAATAGTCTTTCATGAAAGAAAAACAATGAAAAATTAGCAAATGTGTACAAGGCTAGGAAATACAAAGGACAGTAAGTGTATATATAATAGAATCATCTAATTTAGTTTGGAGACAACATCGCCAAGATGTTGCCTTCATGTGAGAAAATAATCTAAATATGCACTTATGCATCTTTTACATCTGATTATGCATATAAAAGAAACAACTTAGAATTTGAATGCAGTTTTCTTCTATAGAATGTTAAATCTAAAGTATTTCCTTTCCCCAAATATTTTTGTGTTAAAATACTGTTACTGTTTTTCTGTTCTATAGAAATTTTGCGAGCAATGACATTTCTTATTTGCACATTACCTATAGTGTGCACTTTTCTTCCCAACATTTATGACCTCTTAACTCAAACGCCCCTAGGAGTTAGTGAGTGTCAGCAGGAGTAGGAACTTTACGCACAGTTGACGACCCCTGATCCACATGGTTATTGCCTTACAGGAAATGCCTGACTAATAGGTCATTATTGCTGTTATTGTGGTCAGAATTTAAATGAATGATAATATATTGCTCAATAAAATTTTTAAATTCAAGTAGATATTTTTGAAAAGCAAATGACAGCTAAGAATGTTTTAAATCTACCTTTTACAGTGTCTAAGTTTATGATGGACTAATGTCTTCTATACTATTTTCAATCTTTAAAATTAAAACATTATAGGAAAAGAACTTAGAAGCAATTTCTACAATTCTACCTGGTGAGTCAAAATAGAGCATCAAATTCACATTTAATTATTCAAAGACCTTTAGTCTTAAACTTTGGCAGGTATACAGACTAAAAATTTTAAGAGAGGGAAATTTAACATGAATTTTTAAAATTTAGTGAATCTAACTTATTAAGGTTTATAATAACTTGATAATAAAGAGAGAAAAATAGTTTTATCTTTTTGCATTTTACCAATATGTTTTCATAAAAACTTAATGAAATCAACTTGTATGTTATATAGTTTTGTTTTTGGCAAAGGAGTAATTGTAATTGAAACATTTCAAGAAGTTTTAAAGATGGTATGATTTTATACATCTCTGTTGGATAATATTAAATTTATTTACTCTAGTTGTGTGTAAATTATCCTCACTAGTATTTAAAAGTCCAATATCAGTAGATGGACCTAGCATAATTTATTCCTAATATTCCTTCTATTAAATTAATAATATCCATAAAACTCTCCAAATCTCTCTGTATTCGTCAGCTTTCCATCAGTGTGACAAAACACCTGAAGGAGTCAATTAAAATGGAGGGAAAATTTATTTTGATCCACAGTTTCAGAGGTCACAGCCCACGGTCATGGGTCCATATTGCTTTATGCCTGTGGTATGGAGAACATAAAGACAGGAACATATGGTGAAGTAGAGCTGCTCATCTCTTGGAAACCAGGAAAGGGGATAGGAGAGAGACACAGGAGGGGACACCAGGGATCCAACATCCCCTCAGCGGCGGAATGCTCCAAAGATGTAACATTCTTCCACTAATCCCCATCACTTAAAGGTAACATCACCTCCTAATAATATCATAGACTAGTAACACAAGCCTTAAACACATGGCCTTTGGGGAGCACTTAATAACTAACCTACTGTAATATCTAAAATTATAAAAATGAAAACTTGCCGTGATAGCAAGTAGTCATTCTATTACCAATTAGGAATCTTTATATAGAATGTAATATAAAATTGAAATACAATTGGCTTATGTAATGAGGAGAATTAACTGCATCACCTAATTAAAAAACACAAAAGTCTGAAATGCAATTTCATCCAGAAGCTCAAATTCAGCAGTATTCTGAAGAATTCTGCCAACTATGGTTTGCTTAGTTTTTTCTATCAATATTACCTTGCTAGATGTCCTTACAGAAGCACTTGTTGTTTCTTCATTTTATTATTATTAGTAGTAGTAGTAGTAACAGAATTATCGAGGGTTCTAATTAATTATTTACTTTCCTAGTATATTACAGGTACATTTTCACATTTTCTTAGTTAATGAATACTTGAATGAAGTCAAGCGTCCATGATCAAGTGAAGTGACCGTGGACATAAACATCCCAAAGGTTGCTTTCTCTTGCACATTGCTCAGTATTTATCATTGTTTTTCTCTCTGCTGAAATTTTACCTTTTATAAAACTTTCGTGATCATAAAAGAATAATAATTGTCCCTGTCTTGGAAACCCAAAGAGATATCTCTCTTTCTTTTACAACTGAAAATACTTATAAGTATATTGTAGTAATTTCTACTAAATTATAAATTTAGTAGACAAATTATAAATTTGTCTTTCAGTTGTCTTTAGAGAGAATTCATTTATTGCCATAGCCATCAATAAAAACCTTGTCAATAAATAAATTTAATTAAAAGTGTGTTCCCTGCTTTATTGAGAGAATTGAAAGTTTGATCTGTTCTTTAGCTATCAATGTTTCCTTGAAAGTGGGCAAAGATTTGCATTGTGATGCATGCAGTTTACTGTTCAGAAATTTTTATATCTCATCAAACTGGTGCAAATTTAACACTTAAAAGACTCTCTGCTTTTAAAAGAAATATCCTCTATCACAGAGTTTTGTTACACCATAGTCTCCACACATTCATTTTAAAGTAAAAGAAGACATGATTTTTTATGTTGTCTACATGCTTTATGAACAGGAATATTAGGCATGGTCATGGTTTCATAGTCTCCTGAGATACGATCTTAATGAAATATGTATATATGCAATTTCTAAACATAAAGGTTTAACTTTACAAATCATTATTAGCAACATAGATAATTTTTAAATCTAACAAGACAGAAAATATAAATGATTCCCTATGCTTCCAACACTGGTCTTTTAAATATAAAATATATTTTGATGAAGGTTAAAATCAAAAACTGTTTAGTACAGCCACAATAGTCGAAAGTATTTATTTTGATAAATGAGATAAAACATTTTTTCAGAATAATTTTTATTATAACTATATTTTTACCATTATTTTCTTAAGTTCTTTATTCCTTTTTCTTTTTTATTGTTGTGCTGGGTGGGGGTATATTGTGGCATTTAGAAAAGTTCTTAAAATATGTCAAATATATCATGGTAGAATTCACCCCCTCTACCATTCTGGGATAGTGTCAACAGGTTTCATTTTCCATTTACACACATGTGTACACAATATTTGTACTGTATTCACATGTACACACCCTTTCCCACATCTTCCCCTCCTACTGGTACCACCGCCCCCACTGAGACAAGACCTGTTCCACACTTCTGTTCTCTGATTTTGTAAAAGAAAGAAGAAAAAAATGACATTTTTCTTTGTTTAAGATAGCTAAACAGGAAGTTTCCTTGTGACATTTTCATGTATATATTTACTATAACTTGAGTTGGTTCATCTCCTGTATTTTCCTTCTTTCTACCTTAGTCCCCTTCTTATAGTGGTTTCAACAGAAGTAAAAATTCCATGTTCATTTCTGTATAGAGAGTACATCAACCCTATTCAACTTCTTTATGTCCTTCTTTTATCACCCCCTCTCATATGTGACCAACCCTTAGCATGACCTGGGCTTTTTTCATGTAATATTACTATATCTATATTTGTATATATTCCACATATGAGAGAAAACATGCAGCTTTTGGCCTTCTGAACTTGGCTAAGTTTACTTATGATGATGTTCTCCAGTTCCATCTATGTACCAAAAAACAAAATTTCATATTTCTTGTGACTGAATAAAATTCAATTGTAAATAAATTCCACATTTTATTAATCCCTTTATCATTAGCGGGGTATCTTTCATTAAAACTATCAAAGTTTGTTTTTATAAACTAATTATTTCTACACTATTCCAAGATAATTGCTTCCTACTTTTATAGACATTTTCAAAATAAAATCTAATAAGTTGGGGGTTTTGGATTTCAGCTTATGAACTTTATTATTTAAAGGTTTTATTCAGGATTGTTGCTTTCTCCAAAATATCAAAATACATATAAACATATAGTTAACCAGTAGCCACAGAAGTCAGTGAGTGTGTTTGAGTGTAAACACAAAATTACAAATGTAGTCTAGAGTCATGTTTTCCCTAATAGGATAACTAAGAACAAAAGAGTCTTAGACCTAAGCAATTTGACAGAGTTGGAGGTATAGGGTAAACAACTAGAGTTAAAGAAACACTTTTTTTCTTTTCCTTTTTCTCTTGTTGTTCTATTTTATTCCTCCTGCCTCCATTTCTAGAATATTTTCAACAGGTTTCATTTTTCCATTTACATACTCTTGTACACAGTATTTGTACTATTTTGGCAAAGTTCTCTCACATTTGTCTTTTTTCAATGTTTCTTCCTATCTTTTGTTTTTTTCTATAAGGACAAACTGTTAAGCCAAGAATTCTGCTCATTATTCATGTTTCTTTCCTTTCTCTATATGCTTTCCAGATTATTAAGTACTGGTTGATATTTAATCCTATTCTCGAAGGAACATTTTTGGAAATTTCAGGAGAATAAACAGAAAGAATATAGCCGTAATGGGCATGGCTCCTTAATTACATAATGCCTCCATTAGTGGGGTTTCTCTTTGAACAGAATGTCTAATCCTGCAGACTGCCCTCAGCAGTGAGCCCATATTATCCTTATGGTAATGCAATTTTAAGGTTTCATTTCGTTACATCTTCTGAAGTTAAGTATTACCTAACTACTTTCTGTAATTAGCTGTGGCAATATGTAAGACGGATTTGAAAACTCTCTGCATGTATAAATATTTCATAGAAATATTTATATTTCAATGTAAAATTATTTCATAGAATAATTATGAACCTTGTGAATTTTGTTTTCAGTCTGGAATTTCCACTCAGAGGCAGAACTTTCATTCCTGAATGAATTTGAATCCTCATTTCCTAACATTTGATACTTTCTTTATCTTACATCCCAAAGTTATGTCTAATTAAAATATTTGTCTCCTAGATTAAGAATAACTGTTTTATATTATTTCCCCCCAATGAGTGCAAAGGTTCTAATGGACATTTGAAGTTTTGTTGCCCTTCAAGTTCATTAGTTATAAAGAAAATTTGCTTATCTAATCTTCCAAAATATTTTAATTCAATATAAATGGACATGTAAAAATAGTTATATTTCATTCTTCAAATCATGCAGCTTGTACAATTTCAGCAGAGCTTTTTAGTCTCAATTTTTTATTCTTTTTTTGTGTTTTTTGGTAAACTTGGGGATTGAACTCATTATGCTTGCTAGACAAGCAATCTACCACTTGAGTCATGCCCCAGTATTCAGTGCTTCTTAAACAACATTTATGCTTAGTATTGCTAAGAAGTTTTTAATATTAGTACATGCAGAATTGTAGATGCTGCAAAAATCGAACAAGACTTTTGAAGGCTTTCCCATTCCTTTGTTACACTTCATCCATGCATTTTAAGCCTTAAAACTAACCTCCTGTTTTCATAATAAATTTACAAAATGTATACTGTTTACTTTCATTTCCTACAAAAGTTTGTCATAAAAACTTGTCACAAGAACAAAAATCAGAAATCTATTTTAAATTACTTCATATTTTGCTTTTCTCAAAATGAAATTTTTGATTTGGAATTTGCATTAACATTACAAGAGAGCTTCATTGTGATCATCCCATATATAGATACAATGTACAATGTACCTTGAACATGCTCACTTCCTCCATTATATTCTCTTTTTCCACTTTGTCCTCTGCCCTTTTTCAAACAGTGTTTAGTGGGTTTCATTATGGTATCATGATATGACTATATACAACTTAAAATGTTATAAATGACAAGGGGAAAGCACATATGGAGATATGGGAATAGACAGAAAAGCCAAAACATGAAAGCGTTTGATGTTCCCACTCCAGAGGAACTAATACAGAAACCTTGAAGAGACAGAGGTTAACATGAGAAGGGGATCATGAACCAGTGTAAAGATCAGTTAGAGATGAATCAACTTGGGTTGTAACACATTTGTACATGGAAGCAATGCTAGGAATCTCTATGTATAGCTGCCCTTAACTAGCAAAAACAGTTTGTCTTCCTTATTATGCTTATGTCTTCTCTTCAACAAAATTAGAGGCAGCACAGGTTCTGCCTGGAAGTGAGGGGGACGGGGGAATAGTGTGGGGGAAGGAGGCAGGGGGAGAAATGACCCAAACAATGTATGCACATATGAATAAATGAACAATAAAAAATTTAAAAAAAAAACCTCTCCCTCTATTTGTGTGTCCTACAAAAAAATGTTATATATGTTAACTAGGAAAAACAGATCAAATGGTGGTCTAGTTTATAATCCTGGATGTTTCACTAGCAAGTGTTAAATTTAAGTTAAAAATATTCTTGTTCATAACTAAATATAATAAGATGTTTGAGTATTTTATCTTCTTAACATTCATATTGTTTTTAATGTAGGTCTGTACCAATACATTTTTCAAGAGGGCAAAACATCTGAAAATTTGTATTTAGTTATTTTCCTAACAGGCATTATAATGATAGTCTTTTTTTGTAAAGAGCTGTAATAAGATGGACATTTTCTACCCACATAATAGACTAGAAAGTCACAGAGTTGTTTATCTCAATTTCCTGGGGTTGCAAAGTGGCAGCTCCTCAAATATGTATTAAAGTACTGATAAATTTTCAATCTTGTGGCATTTCTTCTCAGAGCAGTTCCTTTGGCGGGTCATTTCAGAAGATAATGGAGGCATTTGTGACCTCTAAACACAATTGGTCTAAATGAAATTAGATTCCCAATTTCCTTCATATAAGAATATTTCGTAATGTTGTCAGCACTTATTGAGCAATAAACTGGAGATTTGACATCGTACGAGAGACAGAAGAGATACATAGAGCTGCCTTTTTTTCTTCAGCAAGGTGTCTATAATGTTTGTTCTTTAAGTTAAACATTTCTGCAGACTGTAAATTTAGATGTGGGGAAAATTCCATATTCAAAGGTTGGCGGAGGATTTTTCTCTGAGGTATATGTAACCCATACTAAAGAAATATAAAATGATTCTGTGTGAAAAGCAAGAGAGATCTTGCCACTACAAACATCTTCAGGCAATGCTTGCCCAAGGAGACCTATGGAGCAGAAAATGTTAAGATGGAAAAATGTGGTTGATGGAGGAAAAAAGAGGCAAACAGTCTGTCATTATGTACAAGGCATGGCTCATTGTACTCAGCAAGTGTTAAAAAAACTTTATCTCTTTAAAGATATTATTAGATATTCTTGGTAATTAATCAATATCAAGCTGATACTGGCAAAATGTAAGAATTTTAATTTTTTAATTAAATTTAAAACAAAACTATATATGCATATTAACGGAGTAACGTATTTCTGTATTCATGTACATTGTTTAATACTTAAAAGAGATTAAACATATCTATCTTTTCAAATGCTTATCATCTCTTTATGGGAAAATCATTGAAATACTTCCAGGTTTTTGAAATATATATTACATTGTCATCTATATCCACCTGCTCTGCAATACCATATCAGAACTGCTTGTCCTCTCTTAACTATAAGTTACATCAACCTGTACCCATTTCTTCCCACTCCCCTAGTGTACCTGAGGTCAGTTTCTGTTTACCACCATTATTCTCTCCACTCTTATGATATCAACATTTTTAAATTCTACATTTTAGTGAGATCATGTAGTACTGACACTTCTGTGCCTGGCTAACGATCCATGTTGTCGCAAATGATAGGATTTTATTTTTCCTTACCACTGAATAGTGTTCCACTATCTATTTGCCATATCTTTGTGCATCTACTTTTTCATGGATATATAGCTTATTTCCACTTCTTGTATACTGTGGTTCGTGCTTCAATGAACATGGTAGTACTTTTGAAGGATCGAATTTGAAGGTATCATAGTGATCATTCAATTATTAATTTCTACCATGTTATTTTAGGTGTTATTTTCATGAACAAAAAATTAATGCCATCCAATAATAAAATTAAATTACCAATACCCAAATGATGGGATCTTTTTCTGCTGTCAAAGCATGTTGCATTATTATTCAGTTTTGTCAAAGACTATTTATAGAGTCTATACATTTGGTACATTGTAAATCTAAAATTAAAATAACAATATATAAAATATATGCAATTAAATTTAAATTTGAGTAGAATTTGAGTTTGACGATTAAAGCCAAAAATAGTTTCATTCTATATGTACTGGATTATATTATACTACCTAGTTCATTAGTAATCTCAATTGTTTTTCTTCTTTTCCAAACTACAATGATTTTCAAAAAAGTCCTTCTCTTTGTCTCTCTCTCATGCATAAATACACAAACAAGCACATACACATAAAATGATACCATCACTTACAAAATAGCTCCATCTACTACTTTCTATTTCTTCTTGATGAAGTTGAACTTCAGTTTAATGTACATTTTTAGCTTTGTCAGATGCGTTTAATGAAAAAATGCTGAAACCAAGATTGAAATGTAAATAATTTTAAAGGGACCATGTCAAGTGCCTAACAGATTTCTTTTAATCTTGTGTGTGTTGCCAGCTATTTCCATTGGTGAGGACATATCTGTTTAAAAAAGTGATTTACAAATTCATAAACATTTTGCCCAAAAGCTTAGGATATTTTAACTACTGAAATAATATTTATGTGCAAACATATATCAAAAAATTTTGCAAAAATATTTCAAAAACAAAAGACTTCATGTTCCATGTATCTTTCTATAGAAGAAAACTGATTATTGTAATGACTGTAGAATATCAAATCAATGGAAAGAGCACTTCAAGATTCTAATCCTTTATCTGATGGCCAAACCGGTGTGATATGATGTTTACTGAAGCTGCATTCCTGTTCTAGTTTTTAACTCATAGTCCAAATTATCTATGAGAAAACATGCTCATTTGTTTTAGTGATAATTTATTTTTCTGGAAAAATTAAGATATTTATTCTAGTATAATACACATATTTTATATCTATTATCCCATACATATCCTACATTAACCCATTTAAGGTATTATGGGAAACCCTCAAGTCATTTAAAATTAAATTGTAGCCCAATAATACATTATGTTCTTTTAGGGGCTTATGGTGAATTTGGTTAAGTAATAGTTCATCTATATTTCAATTTTCATGTAACAAAAGGGGCCAATTATATCTACATCACAGAGTTAATATTTTTAAGTTTTTTGAGAAAACCTTAGCATAAATAAATACCAAATAAATCTCATTATTTTATTAGTTTTAAATAGTATCACTATTATTCTTTTCATGATGCAGTTAAAATTACTAAGACTAAATCTCTGATTTAGTGAAAACAAATGATACAAAGCATTGGCTTGAAAAGAATACTATTCTCCACTTATAAAATATTATTGATAAATTCAAAATACATAGACAAATGTCTCATCGTAATTTGTTACCAAAATTAATTAGAAACTAAGCATCTGAAATCATCATGAAAAAAAAAAGAAGCATATGAGAACCTTGGGAAACATTTCCAGTCAGAATAGAAGTGAGCATGACAGGAGAAATAATTGAAGAAAAGACATATAGAAAGATTATTATTCCCTGTGTATTTTAGACCCTATGATTTGAAAGAATAAAGCAGGTGAACTATCAACAAAGGTATCATAAACACCTTAATTGATACTTTATACCTAGAAGTAAATAAGAAATGAAGCAGGGAATCTTAAGAGTAATACTGAAAGCCTATAGTTCAGTTACTACAAGGTTGGAAGAACACAATCAGTCGAATGTAAGTTCAGTGATTGCATGAAACTCAGTGTCCCAGAGATTAAGTATTTCTATTAATAAAGAACCAAAATCTTTGAACTATAGGAAGAAGTAATGTGGTATTATACAGATATGCTCCAGAACATCTGAGAAATACAGTTACACATTGAAAAATTATAAAGTACCATAAAATTTTTGTAGGTTAAATATTATAGCTAGAAATCTTTAAAAGAATTTCAATTATTATTGACTGAAATATATTTGTGATATATTACCCTTTTTCAGGCTTTAAGAACATGTTTTAAATAACCAGCTGTTCTTGGGGTTGGCATTGATGCCCATAATGATGCATGGTCAGAAAACTTCCTACCACAGACAGTTTTTCTGCAAATACATCTAAGCCATTTTCTAGTACTTGAATGCTATTTAGAATATGGAAATGCAAATGGCTTACTAATCTATAGCTTGCCTATTTAAACATTTTCTATGGCAACATATGCATCTTGGAGGCTTGTGACAGAATGAATGCATAAGATAGAAGAGTAATAATCAAGGAAAGACAAAATATATCTTGCATTTACTAATATAGCACAAGGATAGATATGAATCAATGGTTCTAATTCCAACAATGTATGCACAAATTATGTGAGGAATTCTTCACAAAGTCTCTATCTGTCTTTTATCTCCTTAAATTCTGATTTAATTGATACAGTACTAGCCATTAACAATGGTACCAATCATTGTTAAACTTGAAAAACATTCAGTGTGATCAATTTGACTTGATAATAATTATTGATAACCTTTAATCTAGATCAGAGGGGAGCTTATTTTTCTGAGAACTTTTGCTAAAGGTAGACATATGTAGATGATGGAGAATTCTAGAAAAAGGGACAAAGACTATTCTATTTTCTACATCTCAAAAAAATGACTAGCAAATCCAAATAAAATCCTTTTCATATGAGAGGAAACCTTTTATTACTCCTTATAAAGAAAAATGTAGTTGAAGGAATAAGGTTTAAAAAAATAGTGATCTGAAATCTTTAATTAGCTTAAATTTGATGAATTAAGGTCAGCTATACAATCTATGCAGATTTTGGTAACTTTTTTATAAACTTTCAAGGATCTGGATACCTTTTCTTCTGAAAAGAAGTGTGAATATAATGCAAACACTGTAGAAATGATATCTGTTGAAACTGTTCCAGGAATGGTGGAATAAAGGAGAATGATGGAAGGGTGAATTCAAGTATAATATAATAGATATATTGTAAGAACATTTGCAAATGCCACAATGAAACCCCTCCCAAACAACAATAAAAAAAGAAAAGAAGATGAAATCTTGTTATTGTTACTTAAAATGTTTGAGAGTAGCCAGTGTTCAGGGGAGTTACATCTTGTAAGGACAATGACTTGATGTGCCAGTCATACTATATTCATTATCATCGCAAGTCATATGCATGCATTCCTCCAAGCTATTTTTTTCTATTCTCTCTTCCATCATACCTTTTACTTTCTTGTATCCCTCATTTTTCATTCAAAGATCAACAGTAAACATTTCTCCAACATTACACTTACCATTTCAATGTCTGAGATGTTTTACTAATTTCATTAACATTTTGCCTTTCTATAAAATTGTGTGTTATGGTGGTTGCATTATTTCTGACCATTTTTCTTCTTTTTAAAGTTATTTGAGAACATGAAAATGTCTTTCCCCTTTGGCATATGTGTAAGATTTCCTTTTTCTTTCCCACTGGCATAAGGAAGGAGAAAGGAGAGAAAGGGAGAAGGAGAGAGAGAGAGAGAGAGAGAGAGAGAGAGAGAGAGAGAGAGAGAGAGAGAGAGAGAGAAAGACAGAAACAGGAAGTAAATGACAGTGAAAAATGGAAGGAAGAAGGATAAGTACATTTTCACAAATTATTTCATATCTCTCCCTTTAGTGACTCTTTGGTTCAATTTTATTATTATTATTATTCATTTATTAACATGTGCATATATTGTTTGGGTCATTTCTCCCCCTGCCCACTTTCCCCTCCCCCCTCCCTTGCTTCCAGGCAGAACCTGTTCTCCCCTTACATCTAATTTTGTTGAAGAGAAGACATAAACATAATAAAGAAGACAAAGCATTTTCCTAGTTCAGTTAAGGATATGCTTTATTAGACCTGAAAAGTCAATGCACTAGTTTGGAAACTTAGATGCTAAAAGGGACTGAACCTTTCTTCACACTAGATCTCTCTTGTATTCCTCATTCTGGGGATTGCTAGCTGCCATGCCATGCCTAAAGACACTCCAGGAGCCCATAGAGAGATTCATGTAACCAAAATTGAAATTTCTTGCAACTAATTATGCAAGTGAGCAATGCAGGAAATGAATCATCTAGGTAATCCTAATTATACTAATTATATCTTATGATATTCCTGATCAAAATACCATCTAGCTAAGCCATTTGTGAGTTCTTTTCAGTTCTTTCTCTGTCATTTATAAGTACATATTAATTGTATAAGTGGGCTTCACTGTGTTATTTCCATGCATAAATATAATGTACTTTACTTGAATTCACCCACTCCAGTACTTTCTTATCACTCTCCTTTTTTAACAGTTTCATTATTTTATTTTCATACATGTGCAAAGTGTTCTTGAGTTCATGATCTACAGAAAATATATATAAGTATCATTGTTTTAAGCTGTTACATTAGGTAAATTGATGTACAGCAAGAGAAAATGGAGTAGATGAGAAATAGGAAGATGGATGATAGTTCAGAGAGAAGTTCAAATGTATAAATATATTTGGCTTACATATAGACATATTGTTACTATAGAAATGAGTCTGTCAATTCAAATGTAGATAATGATAGAGCTATAGTTGCATTTTATGCAAATTAATTCTATTGAAAGTGGGTTTTTTGATAATTTCATATTAATATGCAATTGTTTTCTTTGTCATATCTATTTCATATTTACTGTATTTTCTGTATATTCATAACAATCACATTTAATGTAAAGAAGCAAAATAAATCAATGAATGACTTTTAGTCTTCCTATGTTACTTCCTTACTAAAATATATGTTCAAAATTTTTAATTTCAAGAATTGCCTTTTCAAATTTAGGAGAAAGTTAAAAGTCTTAAACTTTGTCTCTTTTCGTATATAATTATTGCAAACTTTATTTATGAATGGGGAACAAAATCGCTAAAGCAAACTAGTGAGTAGATAGTATGTGAATTATTTTGCTATCTTTATATTATTCTGTCTCACAAATTAATATCTTGCAGGATGTAAATTATGGAGATTTTTTTTTTATTTTATTTTATCACTTTTACATTTACTTACATGAGTATACATTGTTTTGGCCATCTCCCCCACCACCCCATCTCCAGATAAAACTTGTTTTGCCCTTTGTTTTCCAATTTTGTTGAAGAAAAAACAAAATTAAAAAAATAGCATTTTTGCTAGTTAGAGATGATGATAGCTATACAGGGAGTTTCCTTGTTTCCATACATATGTGTATTAAAACTCAAAATGACTCATCTCTACCAGACCTCTTCACTACTTCGTAGTCACCTTCCCAGGGTGGCCTCTGCCAATTTAAGGTTTCCACATTCACTTCAATGCAGTGACTATAACAAATACATTCAAGTTTTTGGTTTCCTTCCCTTTCCCTATCCCTCCTGTGCACAGTCTACCTTTAGTGTGTGACTTGTGTCCAGTAATATTACTGCATTTGTTTTAGGTCCGTAATCTGCATATGAGGGAGAATATGCCATTTTTGGCTTTCTGAGCCTAACTTCTCTTAAGACCATGTTCTCCAGTTCCATCCATTTTCCTGTGAATGACAAAATTTCATTCTTCTTTGTGGCTGGACAGATACCATTGTGTATAAGTACCACATTTTCATAATTCATTGGTCAGTAGTGGGGCATCTTGGCTATTTCCATAGCTTGACTACTGTGAATAGTGCTGCAATAAACATGGGTATGCAGGTGCCTCTGGAGTAACCTGAGTCACATTCCTTTGGATATCCCTAGGAGTGCTATTGCTGGATCAAATCTCAGATCTATGTTTAGTTCTTAAAGAAGCCTCCATATTGTTTTCCATAGTGGTTGTACTAGCTTACATTCCTACCAGCAGTGTGTGAAGTTCTTTTCTCCTTCATCCTCAACAACATTTGTTGTTGGTGTTCTTTATGATAGCAATTAATAGGAGTGAGGTGGAATCTTAGTGTGGTTTTGATTTGCATTTCCTTTATGGCCAGGGATGGTGATCATTTTATCACATGTTTTTTTGGCCATTTGGACTTTTTCCTTTGAAAAAGTTCTGTTTAATTCAGTTGCCCATGTCTTAATTGGTTTGTTGATTTTGGGGAGTTTAGTTTTTTGAGATCTCTGTATATTTTGGTTATCAGTCCTTTGTATGATATATGCACTAATATAAACACTCATGGCTATGAACTTTCCTCTTAGGACTGCCTTTGCTGTGTCCCATAGGTTCTGATAGGTTGTTTTTGCATTTTCATTAAGTTCCAGGAACTTTTTGATTTCCTCTCTTATTTCTTCTATGACCCACTGATCATTGAGCAATGTGTTGTTCAGCCTCCAATTATTTGCATATTTTCAGCTGCTGCTTTTGCTGTTGAGTTCTAGTTTTATTGTATTGTGATCAGAGAGAATCCAGAAGATTAGTTCAATTTTCTTCTATTTGTTGAGGCTTGCTTTGTGCTCTAAGATATGGTCTATTTTGGAGAAAGTTCCATGGGCTGCTGAGAAGAATGTATATTGTGCTGTTGCTATATGAAATATTCTGTAAACATCATTTAGGTCCATTTGATTTACTGTGTGATTTAGTTCTAGGATTTCTGTGTTGGTTTTTTTGTTTGAATGTCTTTTTGGTGATAGAGGGGTATTAAAGTCTCCCACTACCACTGTGTAGGAGTGTGTGTGTATATATATATATATATATATATATATACACTTTTAAGTCCTTTCATACATATTTGTTGAAACTGAGTGCAATGACATTGGGTGCATATAGGTTGGTAATTGTTATTTCCTTTTGATGTATTGCTGGTTTTATTAGTATGAAGTTTCTATCCTTTTCTCATTTGATCCATGTAGGTTTGAAGTCTACTTTGTCTGATATAAGTATTTCTACTCCTGCCTGATTTTTGGGGCCATTGGTTTGGTAAATCTTGTTCCAGCTTTTTACCCTAAGCCAGTGTTTATTTCTGTCAACAAGGTGGTTCTCTTGCAAACAACAGGTTGCTGAATCTTACTTTTTAATCCACTTTGCCAAATAATGTCTTTTGGTGGGGGAGTAGAGTCCATTGACATTCACTGTTAATGTTGAATGTCAATATTAGGTATGTGGTGAAATCTGCCATGTAGTTGTTTTTGTTGTTTAAGGATTTGAGTGCATGCAGTCAAATCAATGCTACTCTCTTATTACTTGTCTTTTCTTCTGCAGTTTAACACTTCCCATTCTACAGTTGTTTTGTTTGCATACATATACTGTGTGCAGAATTCCTTGTAGAATCTTCTGTAGTTGTAGCTTAGTGGTCATATATTGTTTTAGCTTCTGTTTATCATGGAAGATTTTTATTGTTCCATAGATTCTGAATGATACTTTTGCTGGATAGAGTATCCTAGAGCTGAAATTATCCTCATTCAGTGCCAAGAGTGTTTCACTAATTATGGACAATATTATGGATGATTATATGAGCATTAAAAACTAGAAAAAAATCAAAGTATGTATAAGAAATTAATTTTGAGGTATAAAAGCCATTTTTTTCTGGAATTTCTGCATTTTACTAACAATGTTTTTAATGAATAGAACTCTAAGTATTCCTAAAAGTAAAACTGTAAAAGTGAAATTTAGCTACCCTGTAATTTACTACAAATTATTTTCTAGCCTACAGGAATTTTTTAGTAAATGAAATGAATCACCATATAATCATTTTGTTTCTCTTAACTAGTGCTTGCTATATGTGGATTGATAGTGAACACAATTACCACAATTACTGTTTGAGAAGTGAAAAAATAGGAAAAATACACACACATTAATTTCTCTTCACACCTGCTGTATGTTCATTGTGAGTATATACTCCTTATGAGCTTATAATGAAGGAATTGTGTTGATTAATCCATAGATAAGCAATATTTTTTTGCTACTACTCATCACTGCAAAGAGGACAGTTGGTTAGCCTGCCTTCCTCTCTTCCTTTCTTCCTATTTGCATTTTTATTTCTTCCTATGTCTTCAACTTCTCTAGTACTTTTTTTCTATATTCATATATTCATATGTGTGTACATTGTTTGGGTGATTTCTCCCCCCTGCCCCTGGCCCCTTCCCTCTGCCCCTAACCCCCTTGCTTCTAGGCAGAACCTGTTCTGCCCTGTTCTCCAGTTTTGTTTACCCAATTTTGTTAAACAAAATGTTGTTACACATTTTGTTTAAATAAGCAAAATTCTTCACCAAGGTGAAAAAAGAGAGTATAATGGTCATTTTATATGTAGAAGTAAATTCTCAGGAAGATTCTAACTGAACTGTTGATCCACATGCTGGTTCACTTCTCTGAACTTTTTTCTTCAATTGATGAATAATGATTCTAAGTTGCCATGTTTTTTCTCATTTAATTAGTAAATTGTTAATATTCCTTCCTCTTATAAAGAATGTTACTTGATTATATTTAAACAATTGATTAGTTGTACTTTTATCCCTTTATAATCTTTCAGTGTTCCACTAAATGTTCCTTGGTCCATAGAAAAAAATTTCAGGCTTGAGTTCTTGTTCTATAATCAATATAGTCCACTAAGATGATCAAACTTATTACCACTAAAGTGATAAGACTAAGATTTATGTCTTATCACTATGATTTGCTCTCAAATTAAAAATATAAAACTCATTAAAATTACATTTCATTTAGCTTGTTTTTATTTTCATTGGAGTTTGAGGTCTTTCATCACATCATTTATTTGAGGTCTCTAATTATCTGATGTTCATTCTCACAGCTGTAAACTTCCTTCTTAAGACTGTCTTTGCCATGTTCTATTTAAATAAAATTGTGTTCTTATTTTTATGTTAATATATGAATTTCTTAATTTCTATCTTAATTTCTTTAATAACCTACTGATCATTCAAAGGTGTGTTGTTTAAGGGTTTTTGTGGTTTTTCTTACCACTGATTTCTAATTTTATCCCACTATGGTCTATTAGAATACAGGGAATTATTTTGATTTTTTTGTATTTATTAAGATTTGTTCTCCCTCATATGCGGACATTAGATCAAGGGCAAACACAACAGAGGGATTGGACTTTGATCACATGATAAATCCTTATCTCAACTAGTAGAAACCCTTGTTCCTTCCTATTATTGCTTATACTCTCTCTTCAACAAAATTAGAGATAAGGGCAAAATAGTTTCTTTCTGGTATCAAGGGGGTGGGGGAGAGAGGGAGGGGGTGGAGTGGATGGTAAGGGAGGGGTTGGGGGCAGGGGGAAAAATGACCCAAACATTGTATGCACATATGAATAATAAAAAAATAAAAATTAAAAAAAAGATTTGCTTCATGACCTAGGATGTGGTCTATGGGATTCTGAGAAAAATGTATAACTTGCTGCTGTAGGATGGAATACTCTAAAATATCTGCGAAGTCAACTTCACCCATAGTATTACATAGTTCTAGCATATATTTGTTAAGTTTGTGTGTGAATGTTCTGTCTGTTGTGTGAATAGGGGTGTTATGATATATCCCCATTATTGTATCTGGACCTATCTGTTTCTCTATGCTCAGAAGTGTTTGTTATGAGCTTTGGGGCACCCAAGTTCAGTACATATCTATTTAGAAGGATTATACAGTTGATGTGCTTATTGTACTTTGTCCTATAAAACCTGTTGCAATTGTTCTAAGAAGGGGGGAAGGGTGATGAGGAGAATGATGAAGGAGTTGAAACTGCTGTAAGAGTTGACTGTGTGGGTAAGAAAAAAATATTGAATGTTAGATAATTTGAATTTCTGAGGAAAAAAGTCTATCCTGATCTTTTAGCTTTCTTTTCCAATTATGATGCAAAGAGTAGTAATGATAATTGTAATAAGTCAAACTGTTAATTCAATGTTAATAGAAAGCAGATCAATAAGTGCACTGATCATACCTATGACCAATCCTTTCTTCTATAGACTTGTACTCCAGCACTTTCAACAGGGATTTATATATATAAACATATATGCATATATATATTTGATACATTATGATTTGAGTATTTTTTATCTCTGTCAGACATGAAATGTTGATAATACCATTCTTAATGCATATGAAAGAAGTTAAAGTACTGCATATGATACCCTAGGGCATTTGAGATAAATTTTCACTCAGAAATGGGTTTCAGATCTGTTCTATTCCCAGGGTACTGAAACAGAATCCACCTCTATCCTTACCAAATCTGGGAATATAATTGAAGTTCTTTATTAGGAACTTTATTTTCAATTATATTATAAACAAGTTTTTCACATACCTGTAGTTCATACATGTCTTACAGACAATGTGTGCATTCATTAAAGTAATATTTTGTCTCTTGATACTTTTTTTATTAATGTAGTGACCTGCCTTATTGTAAATAGCTTTTCAGAATCAATAAAATTGAGTCCCTTCTTTACGATAATCAACACCACTTGCAGAGTTACATTTTTTCCTATTCTCTGGAAGCATAATATACTGTTACTCTAAAAGACAAGAAGCTTTATGCAGATAAACCTTAATAACTGTTGTTAAAATTTAAATTGGATGAAATAGTTATAGTTAAAATTTTTCTTTTGTTAAGTTATTTAAATCTGTTATTTCTTATTTTGTATTAGACTTCAGTATAATGGTATAAAATGGAATCAAAAATAGCATAAAGAAATGTATTTAAGTGTTTTAAGAGCAATGGATTAATATCACAGTGTTTTATCAAGTGAACCCTGCCTCTCTGTGTTCTGGCAGTTGAATGATTTCAAGAAGCACTGCTCTAAGTCCTTCTTTTCTGCTGGTTGATAATATGCAGTAATAGGTTCAGATAGACTAATTTGAGCCTAAGTGATAGCTAATATATCTTTCCTCCCAGGTAGTATTTAACTTGATTAAAATGGACAGGTCAACATAAGGCTTTGCAAGTGGGAATTTCAAGCACCATTGAAAGCTAATTGGGCAAAGCAAAGCTTATGACGGAAAAAGTACATGGGGAGTAACAAAATTCTGACTACATGTTATGAAAAATTGTATTTGCATTGCATTTGATACAAGCACTTTGGCCCTTCTCAGTGCGTGCTGCTCAGGGAGATGCTTATTGTGGTTTAGTTTTCTCTAATACTCATTAGGAAATTGAAAAACAAAATCTACTTGACTTCTAATATAATATAATCATGTGTACCACATGTGTCTAAAGTTTGCAGTTGATCAAAAGAGTGTTTTAAAAATATGAAAATATACTCAACCTATTCTTTTCTAACTTTTTCCTAAAGCAGAAAAAAAGCATACAAATTATAATCAGATGCATCACAGTAAGTATAATGATAACAAAGGCTCTGGTATATAATAACATTTATTAGTGAAGAAGCTAGGTGAAGAAACAAATCTGAATGTGGATGACTTCTCAGAAAGCATTAAAACTTATTTTAAAAACAATGTTGCAGGTAAAGCATGAATCAATCAAGCAAATAAAGGAAGCCATTCCTACTGGATATATTATATCCACAGAATACCAGTGTGTACCTTCTGACAGAAAAATTGACTCTGAATATTTGCTTAATTCTAAGTATGAGATTCATCCAGAAGAGTAGGGAAGACTTAACTTCAACTCTCATGGAAGTTTACAAGATAATAGTCCAAAAGGAGAAAATAAAATGATGATCCCCGTCATATTGATAAATAATTTGTTAGTCTTATCCAAATCAGAGGAAAATAATTTTTATTTTCTTGTCCTCAATTGACCTGACTTGGCATGCCAAAATATGTTACCAGATTCAAGTCACCAAATTGGGATTCAGAAAGTTCTTGGTCTCTGTAGGAGAAAAATATAAGGCCACAGAAAAAGACTTAGGAAGGATTAGGACAGAGCAAAGCAAAGCAAAAGTGCATCCTCCAGATATGAGGTTGGGTATATCCAAGAGGGCTCTATTCTGGAGGTCTTCAAGACCTCAAACTTTTATTGGGGTCTGAGGATATTCTCAGTCCTGGAGAATTTGGCTGTGTTCCACTAAATTCCATAGACTGGACTCTGGGCTGTGATAGTTTTCACCCTTGGGTGTTGAGGCTAGAGGTGTTATTTTCTTCAAGCTTCAGGAGCTGTGGATCAGCAAGGTCCTGCTGTATCTCACAAGCAGCTCTGTTAACTCCAGCAGTATAGCATGTGATTTTTTATAAAAATTCGCAGCATGGTTCTCAGCCATCTTGTTTCTTAATTCTCTGTCTAGCCCCTATATCACAGACATTTGACCATTGAGATCATAATAGCCCCATTAGTCTCAGAATTATTCCTATACTAGAACATTCCATAATTTATAGGGAGCTTCCCTAAGAAGTGTCTCCTGCTTATCAAAGAGACTAAAGTGTACTTCACATGCTGTCCTTTGTAAAAGACTATACCAACCAGGAACAAATCTGGCTGTCTTCTTAAAGCAGACTCCATCTTATGAATCCACATGTCTCCCACTGTGGATTTAATGAAGTTATTTGCATATCTACCACTATGGCCAGGAGAGAGTACTCTATGTTTTTGACTTTGTTTTTTTTTTTAATTTGGTTCATGGAACTAACTATATATAATTACGTATTTCTCATGGGTGTCAGTCTTCTCTCTAGAATGAAAGTTTCACAAAAGCAAAGCTCTCTATCTATTTTATCTACAGGGCACACTACCTTTTTAGAATACAGGTGAGGTTTTTTTAAATTCTCTGTGCACATTTGTTGAATGAATATGGCTCAACTTTTCTAGCATACGTGGAGATATGCCTTAACTGCTCCCACTACAGTGATGAAGTTTAAGAGACTCATATTGCTAGAGTTCCTCGGCAGATTCCTCTTTCCATGGAATACAGCTTCATTAACTCATGCCTAGTGAAGTAAGATGGGTTCAGAAAGGCAAGATCACATGTTTTCTCTCATATGTGGAAGATATTCCAGAAGATAAATGCAACTATAAGCATGATCACACACACACACACACACACGAGAATCTATTACCAATAGTGGGAATGTTTGAGGAGACCGGGATGGAGGGAGTGGAACAGAAAGTAATAGAGTGAAAAATATTGAAATACATCCCACCTGTGTAAGAAGAAGTCACATTGAAATGCATTGAAAGCTGTTGAACAATGCAGAGTAGGTGGAGAAAAGGGTAGGGAAGAAGAACACAGAGGACAAGACTGATTAAAGTATAACATATTAATAGGTAAAAATACCACAGAAAAACCCCTTTTAACAATGAATATACATTTAAACAATGAAGGACAGAAAGGTGAAACAGGTCCTTTTACAGGAAGGGTGAATGGAGAGGGTAAAGAAGGGTGAATATGGTCCACATACTTTATATGTGTGTTGGAAGATAGAAGACAGAACCTATCAAAATCATTTTAAAGAGGAGGCAGGTTGATGGGGAGAATGATGATGGGGAAGATGTATTGTCAAGTAAATGTCACAAGGAAACCCCCTGTACAAATATTATATGCTAATAAAATGTTTAAAAAGTTTTCCCTAAAAAACACCCCTATTTATGGCCAACACTATACACAGGGAAACACTGTGGAAACTGTCTCTTTAACATAGGTACCTATGTCTATGCCTATACTAAAGCCAAAATTTCAACAATGCAGTATATTCTGTGTTAGGATACATTAGTACTAGATGTACTAAAATACATCTTTCTTATTGGAGAAAAATTTAGTTTTTGTCATTGTAGATAGATGCCAATTGCTTTATCTGGATAGTGAAACTACGGATGATGAACAACTCTTGTCCTCTTGCAAGCACAGTGAGAAAGACTAGACACACCTGATTGCAGGAGAGTCTCTTACATTTCTATTCTAATCTGTTGATGACAAAAAATTCCACCTCTGCAATCACATACTTAAAAAAAAATTTTTTAGCTTATTCATATGTGTACACAATGTTTGGGTCATTTCTCCCCCCTTCCTCCTGCCCCCTCCCTATCCCCCACCTCACTTACCCCCCCTTACCCCTTGCTACCTGGCAGAAACTATTTTGCCCTTATCTCTAATTTTGTTGAAGAGAGAGTATAAGCAATAATAGGAAGGACCAAGAGTTTCTGCTAGTTGAGATAAGGATAGCTATACAGGGAGTTGACTCGCATTGATTTCCTGTACATGTGTGTTTCCTTCTAGGTTAATTCTTTTTGATCTAACCTTTTCTCTAGGTCCTGGTCCCCTTCTCCTATTGGCCTCAGTTGTTTTCAAGTGTCTGCTTTAGTTTCTCTGCATTGAGGGCAACAAATGCTATTTAGATTTTTAGGTGTCTTACCTATCCTCATACTTCCTTTTTTTTTGTTGTTGTGCTCTTGCTTTATCATGTGATCAAAGTCCAATCCCCTTGTTGTGTTTGCCCTTGATCTAATGTCCGCATATGAGGGAGAACATATGATTTTTGGTCTTTTGGGCCAGGCTAACCTCACTCAGAATGATGTTCTCCAATTCCATCCATTTACCAGCGAATGACAACATTTCATTCTTCTTCATGGCTGCATAAAATTCCATTGTGTATAAATACCACATTTTCTTAGTCCATTCGTCAATGGTGGGGCATCTTGGCTGTTTCCATAATTGGCTACTGTGAATAGTGCTGCAATAAACATGGGTGTGCAGGTGGCTCTGGAGTAACCTGTGTCCAGTTCTTTTGGATCTATCCCCAAGAGTGGTATTGCTGGATCATATGGTAGATCAATGTTTAAATTTTTAAGTAGCCTCCAAGTTTTCTTCCAGAGTGGTTGTACTAGTTAACATTCCCACCAGCAGTGTAAGAGGGTTCCTTTTTCCCTGCATCCCTGCCAACATCTGTTGTTAGTGGTGTTGCTAATGATGGCTATTCTAACAGGGGTGAGGTGGAATCTTAGTGTGGTTTTAATTTGCATTTCCTTTATTGCTAGAGATGGTGAGCATTTTTTCATGTGAATTTTGGCCATTTGAATTTCTTCTTTTGAAAAACTTCTGTTTAGTGCACTTGTCCATTTCTTTATTGGTTCATTAATTTTGAGAGAATGTTGTTTTTTAAGTTCCCTATATATTCTGGTTATCAGTCCTTTGTCTGATGTGTAGCTGGCAAATATTTTCTCCCACTCTGTGGGTATTCTCTTCAGTTTAGAGACCATTTCTTTTCTTGAGCAGAAGCCTTTTAGTTTTATGAAGTCCCATTTATCTGTGCTATCTTTTAGTTGCTGAGCTGCTGGGGTTTCATTGAGAAAGTTCTTGCTTATACCTATTAATTCCAGAGTATTTCGTACTCTTTCCTTTACCAACTTTAGAGTTTGGGGTCTTATATTAAGATCCTTAATCCATTTTGAGTTAATATTGGTATAGGGTGATATACATGGATCTAGTTTCAGTTTTTTTGCAGACTGCTAACCAGTTTTCCCAGCAGTTTTTGTTGAAGAGACTGTCTTTTCTCCATCGTATATTTTTAGCTCCTTTGCCAAAGACAAGTTGGTTATAGTTGTGTGGCTTCATGTCTGGGTCCTCTATTCTGTTCCACTGGTCTTCATGTCTGTTTTTGTGCCAGTACCATGCTGTTTTTATTGTTGTTGCTTTGTAATATAGTTTGAAGTCTGGTATCGTGATACCTCCAGCGTTGTTCTTTTGACTGAGTATTGCCTTGGCTATTCATGGCCTCTTGACAATCACCTACATTCTGTAAGGTTGACATGGCCCCACAAATTCTGATCTAAATAACAGCTTGTAGTCTATTTCATGTTCATATTCTATTATTGATACTCTAAAAGAATGGAGGGCCATTTATGTGTATTTGAATCACCTGTGATCACTGTCCAGAAAAAAGAGCTATAGAATTTGGAAGTTCAGATTTCTACAATGTTATTAAAAGGCCAGTGTGCCCAGTAAAAACTGGGAAAGGAAGAGGCCTCTGTTCACTGAGAGTACAGGGACATCTCTGAAGAGGTCATTATCACTCCTCCTCTTTGGCTTTCCTGAATTAGATATGTGACTATTCTTTTCTTTAAATCAAGCTGTGAAGGTAGGATGGATTTCTATAGCAATTTAAGATGCTTAGTTTAGGAGGTCATAATTGGAGACTTTCTTGTATAGGAAGAGATATTTGTACTGTTTTAGCCATCAGATAAACAAGTCATCAAAAAAAAATGATCCACTTGTCTGGAATTGCCATTACACTGGACAACATTTGGCTTGAAAAGAAACTGATGAATTGACTTGGAATGCAACCAAATGTGTTTGAAGGTTACAAACAAAAGGTGTGAACTGGAGCAATGACAATATTAACATCCATACACTTCTTTCCATGACTTGAGTGGAGAATGAGGGGATCCGTTTACATGATTTTTATCCCTGTTCTCAATGAGAGGTGGAATCTGTAGGAACTTTTATGACAGGAAAGTTGTCTTTGGAGTATTTTTGGTTATAATTAAAGCAGGTGATTAGTGTCTGAGATTGTAAGAACCCAAGGTATCCAATAACATCTTCTATGGTTTTGACTGAAGAAATGGTACAAAAACAACAATTAAGAACCTGAGAACCAGATATGTGAGAGATAGCATGAAAATTTCAGTTTTGATGATCCAGCTACATTCAAACAGCTCTGGTGGAGTAGAGGAGCCAACTTACAAAAATTTAGTTGTTGAGGGAAGCCTTAGGTATGTTCATCATTGTCATGCTCTTAATTTTGCTATCTGGTTGGTTTCCTAACAATGTTGTCAAAAGGGAAAAATTAATGAATTTTTACAGTACAGGTCAGATTCATGTACAGTTAATTATAATGAAATGCATCATGAGTAGATAAAGTTATATATTATTTGTAAGTTATAGGTTGTTCATTTTTTACTGTGAACATTTTATTTTAAAGCTTATTTATTTGACATGTACAACTATAGTTCCCTCCATTATAAATTATTAAAGTATAAAATATTTCAGTATTTACACACCCAGTGATGGGGAATAAGGTGTAATATATTTGGATGGATATTTTCAGTGGATACATGAGGGAGTTATGTTAGTTTTGAAGCCTGTTATAAACTTTTAATGTAATAATAACCATCCTTCCAACAATCAAGTATTTTCTATTCAGATGTATTTTCTCCTGCATTGTTTACCTGATTCTTAAATAAAATGAACTGATTCTAGAGACTCTGACTGAAAACTATAAGAAAAATAATTACCCTTCCCATCCTAGAGAAGGAAGTAAGGAATGGAATTGCATCTATTCACTTGGAAAATTTAGATTTCAATATATTAATTTTACAATTCATTCACTAATGTGTTCATTAATTATTTAAGGACTATAATAGCTGCCTTCCGTGTTTCAGGCTCTGAGAAAGACTCTAGGGTGTAATAAGTTGAAAATGTCATAGTATTTTATTAGCACAGATTGCATTCTAATTAGAGATATGGCTATGTAAACAAATAATCACACCCTGGATAGAGTAAATTAGAGAACATTACTCTCAAAGAGCTGAAAGAAATATGAAAGCACACACACACAAACTCAATCTCACAGGGAGATTGTGAAGGAGAGGGAGAGGGAGGGGGAGTGAAAGGGAGAGAGGGAAAGAGAGAGATGGGGGAGAGAGAGAGAGAGAATGAAAGAGAGATAGAGGGAGAGAGAGACAGAGAGAGAGAGACAAAGAGAGAAAAGAAAACATAATTCTTGAATGTGATAGCAAAAGTAGGGAGTAGGACAGTGTCTGAAGAGGTTCTAATGAATACATAACAACTATCCTGAATGGGAGGAGTTCACACTTACATGTAACAGAATTTAAAATACACAATATGTTTAAATATTTAGTTTTTTGTTTATTTTCCAGCATGGGGCATAAAAGAATCACTTTTGATACTACTGTAATTTGTCATAGCATCAATGTATACATTTGGTTACTTCATTTCCCTTATTGCATTATTGCATTAAGCTTATTACATTAAACTTTGTCTAATCTGTAATTTTCCTGAAATGATAACAAAGCCTTTTCATTATTAATAAGAGTGCAGTTTCCAGTTCTGCACTATACTTCTCTTCTCAGAGATGGCACAGTTTCATAGAAGTGAGCATTAGGAATATTGGTAATATTTATTCAGTGCCCAGAAACTCTACCATCTGTTGTATAATGGTAATAGTGCTGGAAATCTCAAACATGTCAGTTCTTAAGATTAAGTTCAGGTGAATTAATTTCACTTATATTCACTTCTTTTAAATTTAAATTGAATAAACAATTTCACAGCTTATTTGGAAAGATACTATTTTAATTGATAATTTTAACTCAGTAGTTCACAGAGTTATTTTATTTAAAACAAAAAAGACACAATAGGTTATAAATTCTTGTCTTTATCAGCATCTTGAACTATTAAAGAGACTGGCTCATCTACAATGGCAATTAATATTTATTGAGTATTTACTATGTAATAGACACTGAATTGAATAATTTATACTTACCCTTACAAATACCAATATTATATTCCCATTATATTGATGAAAGTACTGTAGACAGAGTCTTAGTTTCTTGCATTTTATCTGTTTGACTCAATATATTTCAGATAAATGTTCAGAGTAATACAATTCCTCATGATAATATCTGTGTGCTTTGTGAGGAAGAAAAACCCACTCATGTAAGCGTCTTACTACAGAAGAATCCTTAGTTCTGTGTGGCACATTCTGTTTCTAGGTTAAGCTGCAGTTTTATTTTATTTATTATTGTTATTAATTATTATTTTGCTCTTAAGGTTTCCTGACTCCTTGAATTGATGTCTTTAAGAATATTCTGATAATTATGCAATTTGCATGTACCTGGAATGTATGTCAAGGTCAGTCCCTTTTACCAGGGGACAACCCACACAGCAAGTCTAATGACTGAAGCACTTTGTACCACATGGAGTGTGTTTGACTTTGAGGAGATTTGCAGTTACTTTAGGCTAAGGATATTAGTATAGGTACAGGGGCACATATGCTTTACCTGAGTCTTTCAGAGACAGATGAGCCTTCTGAACACAATTGCTTATGTAATCTGAGGTCACTAATCTAGAAATCCTGTAGGCACTTTCAGGCAATAATCATCTAACGTTCTGAGAAGACTAAAATGCTTTCATTGAAAGACAGCAGCTGCAATTTTCTGCACTATTTAGCCATACAAATTTATTTGAGCTTTTAAAAGAGCTCTAGTTTTCCTTCCTTACCTGTAGAACACCATTTGGATAAATCTTTGAAAGATGTGTTTTCTTTTTGTAATAGTTAATATTAAACACACATGCCTCTGGCTATAAGACAAATGTTTCCTGACACTGGTTTTGGGGTCTAAGAAACAATACTGCTTATTTCATAAAATATATTAATCATTTGCTCTGTGATTATTGGAAAATGTTCAACCAGGTTAAGCATTTGTTCATGGGACTATAACAACAAACATTAACATGAGCTCAAGAATATCTCTTCAATGATTCTATGTGTAGTTATTGTTTGAACCTGTTAATGCAGAAGTAGTTGCATATCTTGATTATATATGTGAATTTTATTCTAGTAACCACTGTTACCAGGTGTGGCTGAAATTCTAAATAGCATTATGGCATGTATTTTGCAAAAATCTATATTTCATTAATTTTGAAGAATCATATTCCTATGGAAACATTTCAGAGTCTGTACTACAAAATATTTATGTTACAGTAATTTTATAGTTCACACTATGTAACGGATATTAGTATGTTTTCACTTTTAAGGTGACAAATTTCATTGATTAGTCCCTCTTAGTTAGTGTTCCTAAATGTTTCTGCTCATAAAGCTGAAGAGGTTGTGCCCTTTCTACAGTAGGTTGCAGTAGCAGTAGCACTGTTCTGACAAGTGGGTTTCACAGTTTTTGACAACGTATACAAAAGTATGCCGGAAAACAGTGCAATTGTGGAATAGCTGCTTCTATAATATTACCCAAGAAAGGAAGGAAAGTGACATTCTTGCTGAACTGTTCTATCACATGCTTGATTTCTATCTTGTCAGGCTTATGAATAAGTTTTTTTGCTGACTTTAATCTGAAGAGAAATTTTGCACATTGGGTAGAGAGTACACTTTTATAAACATTCAGATATGTAAAAATTGGGCTACTACAAACGCTTTCGTATTTCAATTTATTACTGCATAGTAAGAGCAGTGATAAAATATTATTACATGATGTCCTGTGCCATCTTCATCAAGGCAGCTAATAACTTAGATGTCTAAGTGGTGCCTGTTGAAATAAATTTGGATGGAGTTTAGAAAGTGGGCTAGCTACCTCTTCAGGATACTTTACTTTTAATAAAATGGCACATTCAAAATAAGTGATGAGGGACCTGTCTTTCGTTTCCTAATGGACTCAGAATTTAACCACCATTTAGGCATAGATTGGTTCACTCATTACTCTGACAACATCTCACAGTCTAATTGGAATTAAGGTATAGTGTCTACTTTTATTCAGATTGAAACAAAAATATGAGACAGATTGGTTCCTGTATTATAAATAATAAAGTACCACAGGTAATGATTTTATTCTTATTAATTAATTTTCTGAATATTATTATACAATAAAGTTTATTTGAATTACGTTTGTAGTTGTAATTTCTGTCTTTCCTTCCTTAGCTTACTGAATGCTACTTAATTTTAAATGACATTTTTAAGAATCAGAGAGTGCATTTTACAAAGCAAAAATCTATTCAAATCAACAGTAATTTCATTTCATAAACATTTTGTCTTTAGTGTGATATAGGTATTTAAATCCTTGATATTTCTTCTGTGCTGTGGTTCAATGACTGATACCATGTGACAAACATATAGTGTGATGCCTAACATGGTCTTCTCAAGATTGTTATTATTTCTCTACATTCTTACAAATTTTCTCATCATAAGTTTTACCTATTTCTTTCCTTGTGTTAAACCTACTTCTTCTTCTTTCTCACTCACATGACCTATGTGAACATTAATTATTTTTAAATCATTAATCATTTAAATGCTAGGTTCATGTGTGAATTATATTCACACACGTGTGAATGTTGGAATTGAAACATGACATATACTACTGAGCAATCACACTGTAGCAAACATTTTACTTAAATGTCAACATCATTAATTGAGTTTATATTTTCCTTTTGTGTTGAACAAGGAAAAATAGAGTAGAACAAACAATAAAATATATATTTAAAGGTGATTTTATTGAATCAAATTTTTAAAATATCAGAAAAATTCTTACAGATATATGTAGAGAATATTTTATTTATTTTCATATCAATTCATATATACATAAATATTTTAGTGTAGGTTTTCTTTCAGTCTCTAAGCTGAATAGATAAACTAAGAAAAATAAGGTATGTTTGTTATTGTTCATGAGTCTATTCTCCAGTGTAGAAACAGATGTGTGAAGAAAATTGAGTCTGTGTTGAGTGCTACTAGAGATTATTACAAAAGCTAAACTCAAACATTCTCTGTTTTAGATTATTTTATACTTAAATTCCACTATATGCAATTGGATAAGATAAATTATGCCTTTAATTTAAAACAGTGCATTAATATTTCTACATGTTAAAACTTTTAATTTCTTTTTTTAATTCAATTTCATTTTGTGCATCCATCATCCAGATAACAGTTCTTTCCATTTTAGAATGTCATTTTGATTAAAATATTTCATTTTTTCTTTAAAATCTATTGATAAAGACCTATCTTTCCTTCCTTCCTTCCTTCCTTCTTTTCTTTTTCTTCTCAAGAAGATCTGAATATACAGTAATTAAGATCAAACTACTTTCCTGCCCTCATCTTCCTTGCCCCAGTAAATTCAATATCCCATATGAAGTTTTTAACTTTCATCATATTTGTATGTATTTTATGAATGAATGTGAACTATTCTATGTTTAACATGTGGTTAAATTATATCATTTACAATTTGTTTTTTAGAACTTCATTTTTGGTTTTGAAAACAAAGATTTTGCTTATGGATTTTAACAGTACTACTCATGGATGAAAGGTGTTCATTAATCAGTTTTTATTACTTGATTTTTTGTTTCTGGTTTTATACAATCAGTTTTCCTGAACTAAATGTCAGTTTAGGAGTTTCTTTTTAGAAAAGACAGAATATTACATGAATGAAAATGGAAAACTGAGACTAAGGGGGAAACTGGAGAAAGACAGAGGAGGTGAATTTAATTATGATATATAGTAAGAACTTTTGTAAATGTCACAATGTTCCCCCAGTACTGCAATAATAGGATAAATAGAGTTTTACAGGAATTCAGAGCTATTAGCAGAAGTGCCAGTTGGTAGGAATAGACATGTAAAGGTTCCCTAAGTGCTAGAACATTTTGCCAAATTTCCAGCAAGTTAGTTGATCAAATTCATTCTCTGTCCAGTTATATATGAACTGTATAATCAGCACATCCTAACCAGAAATTAGTGGTATTTGACTTTTAGAATTTTGGATCAGTCTCATTCTGTGCCCCAGAAGTAGATGATCAATGGCCACATAAAATCACACCCATTACACATCCTCTAGGCTACAAATGGTAATAGAGAACAAAGGAAGATGCTTAAAAGAATAAGCTTTGGTGTTAGTAAGTAATACTGATATTCGTAGCAGCCCATGTCTATGTAGAATCACCTAACAAGCACACACACTTGATTCCACATTAGTTTCTGAGATTTACTAGATATCCGCAGACAAGAGGTTAAATTCATTGTGATAACAGCAGCACAATCAAATTAAAAAGGTGCCCACAGACATGCTTAATAACTGGGTGAACTTCTCATTTAATACACTGTCATAAATGTGAATCTCAAAGTTATAAATATATTTGTCTGGGTGTTTTCCTTATATTATTTTATTGCTACGACAGCTCTGCAAAGCCCTGGAATTGTCCTTGTGTCAAGAATCAAGAAGTGTAAATTACCATTTTAAAATTCTTATTGATTATTTGTGTTCATTATGTTCAGTGAACTAACAAAAGGACTACAATATTTTTGAATGATGTAACAGAAAGTTCAGTAGTATTCTTAGGAAAAGAAAGAGTTCTTATGAATAAGAACAATGCAAAATGAAATAAAAAGTAAAGTAGGGTGCACTTGAAAATTTCCTTATAGTTTAACTATTGCATGTATTTTATTTTTATTTGGTTGGAAAAGCACTATAAAAATCACAGCAGGACTAGATTGTTAAGCATTTTCCTAATTTAACATGATGTGAAAGAAGTTTCAATATAGGTACAAAAAGGCATGGAGGTATAGACAAATTTCATTAAAAAGCTTAACTTTTTTTTCTCAGTAAAATTAGATGAGACAAAAAAATACCTTTCCTAAAACAATCAGTGAAAATTTTTCCCTAAGTGGTTGATGAGAAAGCATTTCTCACTTAAATGTTCTAAATATTTCAGTTCTTCTTGAATATTATAGCAATATTCAAAATCTAGTAACTCATATAGGCTATGGAATGCATTCAATAATAAAAGAGTGGTTAAGTAACATTCATAATTGTGTTACAGTAATAGAATTTTAGTGTGTTTTTAAAGAGAAAATCATATTTGTTTGAAATCATTAAGATAGGGAAGGAATCCTAAAACTTGAATGTGGTTGATGTGCTCACTGCAGAGGAGGGAATATAGTAATCTTAAACTGGCAGAGGCCACTATGGGAAGGGGATTAGGAAATAGTGAAGAGGTCTGGCACAGATAATCAATGTGAGTTGCAGTACGCAAGTGCATGGAAGCAACGTTAGGCATCTCTCTGTATAGCTGTCTTTTTCTCAAACTACCAAGCATGATATGTCTTTCTTATTATCTCTATGTTTTCTCTTCAACAAAATGGGAGAACAAAAGGGCAGAACAGGTTCTTCCCAGAAGGGGGATGGAGGAGTTAGAGGTGGCTCAAACAATGTATATATATGTGAATAAATGTAAAAAATTATAAAATGAAAAAAAAGGGTAAATTAAAAATGAATTTATAATGAGAATATAGGAATAAGACTTTAATGGTTGTTCTAGTGCTCTATCTCTATTTGGAGGTCTGGGGAGGAAAATGAATTTTTTGGCCTGAAAAATATTACAAGTTCTCTGAAGAGGTTAAGTCAGCTTTAAATTATCTCTGCATGTCTGTTGGAATTCTAAATGAATCCAAGTCTGCTTAGTGTCAGGCAAACAGTAGATGGATATTTTTATTGTTGTGCTGAGTCCCTACTCATCCATTGTAGCATTTACAAACGTTCTCATGATATATTAAATATATCATACTTGAATTCACCCCCTCCACCCTTTTCCTAAATCCCCCCTTCCCTCATTACTGGAATAGTTTCAACAGGTATCATTTTTCCATTTTACATACATGTGTATACATTATTTGTACCATTTTCACCTTCTCTCACTTTCATCATCTCCTTCCCCCTCCAAGTGCTACCAATACCCTCCAGGCAGGATCAGTTTCATCAACTAATAATAATAAATAAATGTGGTACATATACACAATGGAGTATGTAAACTCAGCCATAAAGAAGAATGAAATTATGTTGTTTGCAGGAGAATGGATGGTGCTAGCAATCATTATGCTAAGTGAAATAACCCAAAATGAGAAAAAAATTTTATAAATTACCTCTCATATTTAGAATCTAGACCATAAAACATGAAAATGAATGGCAGGACTGTTTGGGATGAGTACTAGGGAAGAATAGAGGGTGAAAGGAGAGGGTCAGTGTGTAATAAATGTGATTAAAGTACTTTTATGTATGTAGGAAAATATAATAATGAAATTTATTAACTTGTTTAACTATTGGAGGATGAGAATGAATAATAGAGGAAGTGACTTTGATCAAAGAACATGTATACACATAGGCAAATTTCACGATGAAATTCCTTTACACAATTAATGTACACTAATAAAAATGTCAGGTTTTAAACCTCTGCAGATCCAACATAAATGCTGGAAGTTCTGTCAAATTTCAAGGGGCCTTCGTCCCCTGATGAAACAATAATACTAGTGACTTCACTGTACTTAAATTCCTGTAAATTAGTAAACACCTTTAAAAATATCTGCTCTTTGATATGTCTGCTTACTTAAATTACAAGTATTAGCTTGAACTTTGTTATGATAACAGTTTTTCTAGTTATAATATTGTCTAAGTGTTGTTTTGCCAAAAAATTTCAATTGATGACAAAAATTGTTACTTTTATTTTTCTTTTTATTGACTGATTCATAGAAATATCTGATTCTTTCTTCCCTCAAATATACGCTCATACTAAAATTCTTTCTCATCATAATGACTTTTGTGTCAGTAAAGTAGAAAGTTACAGAATCTTTGGCTTTTCCCTTTTACCACTAAGGTCAAGTGATCCCAGAGATAACTTTTATTTTGAATTATCAATTACATTCATTCACTCCCTTCCATATACTTTGCCAAAAGTCAATCCAGGTACTCACAGCAACACACCTCAATGTGGTATTGACACTTTAATTTTTCATCATCTTTCCTCCAGATCAACCTTCACTAATGTATGGATATTTAAGAACAGACAATTTACCAATGTTTTTTGAGATCCTCCACAACATTTTCAGACTATTTGTTCAAACCTGTCTCTGTAATACTCCATATCGGATGAACCTCATTTACATTCATCTACTAATTGCCTGAATGCATTTCTTCTATTTGTGATATAGGTTGCTTTCATTCTTTCTTTTATTAAAATATTTATCACATTTTTGTCTTTTTAAGTTTTTTTTACCCTCTTCAAAGATTTCTTAAATGATGTAATGGCTAAATTGAAATGAAACTTGATTTTTTATTTTTAACATTTTATGCAGTTTTGTTATTCTCCCAAATGAACTACAAGTCCCTTGGCTTTATAAACTGTGGTTTGAGGGTGCAATATAGTCTAAACAATAGTTTACAAAATACATATTATCTATAAATATTTATTATGGTAATACACCCATTTACTTTAATATTGTTATTGCATGCACTTATTTTGGGAATTATTCACAGTGTATATATATTTGTCATGGATTCACTTTTGCAACTTTGGGGATATAACTTTTTTTCACTTTAAAATAAGAATTTCCTGTGAAGATATTTATATACCTTTTTAACTGTTCAACTCTAACTCTAGTATAAATGATTTATTAGTTGATTTATGATAGACACACTCATTTGGTCATTACTGGTCATTATAGCAACGAATCTATTTACCCTCTATATATCACACTTCTCTTTAAAGTGCTATATCTTTTCCAATTAACTGAGAAGAATAAAATGTTGAAAATAGATATTTCACCATGAGGTAATGCCATTTTATTTTCAAACCACAATCCTAAACTGAAATTTTAATTTAAAACTCTTACTTTTCTGTCCTAAATGAAATAAAGGCCACAGATTATTATTTATATTGAGTTTTTCATACTTAAATTGTCACCTCAGAATTGAAAGATAGATTAACTGAACAGATGTCAAGTGTATTATCCTTTTCTAATTTTCTCTAAATATAACTTTTTGACATTGGAAAAATGGGTTAGCATTCTTCTGACACTTGGGCCCAAAATTAGCCATTTGGAGACAGACATAGGTGAAGACTAATCACAAGAAATTCTGAATGTTAAGTCACTAGAGCAATGATCAGTGCATGACCTCTAATTTTAGTGCTTTAGGTTTTATCTAAGATTCAGATTCTTTAGTTCATCAGCAGAGGTAAATTAGAGCAAATCTGCCCTTTGGGAAATATTGTAAAGCA
This sequence comes from Castor canadensis, assembly GCF_047511655.1. Classification (NCBI taxonomy): domain Eukaryota; kingdom Metazoa; phylum Chordata; class Mammalia; order Rodentia; family Castoridae; genus Castor; species Castor canadensis. The sequence continues at coordinate 22,244,634 of NC_133390.1, read as the reverse complement.
AAAAAATTAGTATCTTTTTTCTTTATAATTTTAAGCATCCTTAGCAATACACTATAGGAATGTACCCAGTCACCATAATGCCAATTAAAAATATGGCCTTGATTAATGGATGAATTGATAATTTGTACTAAGTGAAAAATTAGCCAAATATTTTAATATAAATTAGCTAATTAATTTCATGGTCAACTTCATTTTATTACAATGAATATATGTTATTTATTATAACTATCAGCAAATCAGTATAAAAATGTCTAGAACATTATTTGATTTTTAAAATGACTATATCTTTCAACTTCTGACTCTTGTATAACACTTCTTTGGAAAAGTAAATTTACCTCACAGGTCAGGGATAGGAATGGCTTAAGTTATAATTTACAGAAATTTCCCAAATTATCTCATAACTTCATATTCATTTAAGACACTGAAGTCACCTCTATAATCTGTTTAGAAGAGAGAAAAGTGTGTTGAAAAGCCCTGGTATCTAGAATTTAAATTTAAATAAGCTAGAGAAGCAAATATAATTATCAGCAATATGCATTGCATTTCACTTGTTTAATAAAAATACTTACTGTTCAAATGTGTTTATTCATTGATACCATTGATGGGCCTATTGGAAGCTATAAAGTTATTGACATTTTCATTTTCCTCTGAAGATAGGACTGAGGCAGACATGTAGAGATGTGTACAAGTCAGATGAAGGCAAGAAAACAATTTGAGCTAAAGCAGTATTGTAGGAAAATGTGCCTCAGTAAAGGGAGGGTGAGACCTATAGCTGCAGAAAAATTGGAGAGGAATAATTGGAAATAAAATTGAATAGCTACAGGTAAAGTATCAATGCAAAACTCCACTGAACAATGAACAGACACTTAATCATGATAAGGAGAGGGTACAAGGGTAGGTTGGGAGTCAGTGAAGATGGTAAAGAAGGGTGAATATGACCAGTGCATTTTCTGTATTCCGTATGTATGAATATCAAATATTGAAACTTATCAAAATCATGTTAAGAAGAGGGGGGCTGGAGGTGTGGCTCAGGTGGTAGAGCACCTGACTTGCAAGTGTGAAGCCCTTAGTTCAAACCCCAGTTCCACCAAAAAAATTAAATAAATAAACAAAAGAATGAGGAGGGGCAAGAAGAAGAAGAATAGAAGAGATGAATCAATTTGGGGTACACTGTACACATATGACAAAATTTCACACCAAAATCCTCTGTAGAGCCAATGCATACTAATAAAACGCTTAAATAAATGCATAAATTTAATATTTATAAGTGATTGATTTGTTGAACAAAGTAATTTAGTTTGAAGGTTTTTTTGGTTAGGAGAGTGGAATGAAAAATAGTTTTAGAAATTTAGGATGCAACCCACTGGAGAAATATTTTAAACAGAAAAATGAATTAAAGAGGTAAATGTTAATAAATGGAGACTAATGAAATATTTTGGGCTAAAATTAACAAGTGCATGTTTTTGAAAATAAACAATGACGCACACAGTACTATTTCCGAGGTTATGTCTCCAAGACTTGCAAATGTATGAATGACTAAAAATGGAAGTGAACTGTGAGAAAATTTTGGTGAAAGGGTAATTGATTCAGTTTGCTCATGGAAGGCTTGACCTTAAATATGGTATCTGTAAGGATGCTAGCTGAAGGTTGGATATTGCAACATTAGATACTTGGAAAGTACAGATGAGCGATTCAAAGAGAAAATGGAACTGATGGCATGGAATGAAATGATAACAAAAATAGAAAGAAATAGAAGAGAAAAGAAAATGAAGAACTGAATTGTAATTTACCTTTTTCTTTTCTTTGGATCCATTTAATTTTTCCTGCTTCTTTCTGCTATATCCATAACATGTCATGTGTTCTCCAGTTGCTAAATGCTTGCCCCAATGCCCAGACTCATCTCTTCAGACTCATCCTTCTTATAAAAGGCAATTTTAAATACATTGAGTTCCTCTACCATTATCCATTTTTGACCTATTTCCACTTAAACTTAGTTCACCAATGAAATCAGCTACCTCTTGAAGTATATTTTGTGAATTTTCACTAGATATGGCATTATTCATATTTTTAAGATAGTTTCCCTTATCTTTCTAATAGTTTCCTTCCTACTTTTCTGACTTGTACTTTTCTTTGCTATTTCTCTTTGAAATATTCTTTTTTTTGTTTGTTTTCCTTTATTGTTGTGCTGGGTAGGAGTACATAGTGGCATTTACACAGTTCTTACAATGTATCAAATTTATCATACATGTATTCACCTCCTCAACCATTTTCCTTTACGCTTTCCAGCCAACATTGCTGGAGTAGTTTCAACAGGTATCATTTTTGTATTTACTTAAATGTGTACACATTTTTTTGAACCATAATCACCCTTCTAACCCCTTTCCCTAACACTTCCTTGCTCCCAGTAGTGCCAGCCTTCCCTCTTGGGCAGAACTTGTTCCACCATCCTGTTCTCTGATTTTGTAGGAGAAAAAATAGAATGAGAAACAAGACATTTCAGCTTTTTTGTGATATCTCTGAAATATTTTTTACTTGTACTTTTGTTGATCTCCTATAATATGACAAATATTTTCTGATGATTGTGTATTTACAAATAAAATGAGATCCAAGGATGAGAGGAGAGACAAATGACAGTTTAGGTTTCCCAGGAAAATTTCTGAAAAAGAAGGATATATCAGTCAATGATGAGGAGTATATGGAAACATATTTTAAAGAGTTAAAACAACGTATTTATCCAGTATTTGCTCTTTCATTATGCTTCAATTAGATTTATTTTAACTGCTGTGTAGCACATTAAACATAGATATATTTATGGATTTATATGATGTTTTGATACATTTATATGTCCTGCAATTTTTAAATTAGGTTAACCTTATCTATCTTCTCAAACAATCTGCATTTATGATTAAAACATTTGAAATCCTTTCTCTTGCTTTTGCAATGTTTTTGATTCCACATTCTATTTGCTTACACATTTTTGATAAAGTTACCTTATGTTAAATTCCTAATCTCAACTAGATTATTTGAAATATCATGGTACTTTTCTTGTGCTCATTGTTTTGATTGACTCTTGCTCATAGTGCCTTATTTTACTTTTAATATTCTAAGTCCAGAAAGTGAGCTTTGACTAAAGAAAACATCATTTACAAAATTAGTGGATGATCTGCACTGTAATGTTTTCTTTTTTGTCAGTTGGCTGTGAATCTTCTTATGTGAGGCTGCATTTTAGTTTAGTTTTCTGCTTTGGGTTTTCCAATGAACACATATTCAAGGTTAAAAATCCCAAACTGCAGTAGGGCAGAGTTACAGCTAATCTAAGAGAGAAACTTTCACTCTACCCAGGTCTCAGGACACAAGTCTTGTCATCTCTGTTTTTCAGAAGATTGATTGTTTCTGTCTCCTCTATATGATAAAAGTGACTCTTACTCCTGTCCAGTGTTAGGTAGTTTTCTGTAGTCCCCCATTGTCCTGGGTAAGTCTGGATACCTTCTGTAGCCTGTACTCAGCTAAACAGGCCTTTTGGATAATTTGATTAGGTACGTCCAAACAGAGGCTTATACTGTATATTCATAATTTTCTCCATTTATCCCTTATGCATTTATTGTAACATCGAAAGAAATGAGTAAACACTCATTTCTGAGAAAAAAGTTTGGTGGGAAAGAGTTTGGAGAGTGATTATACAACTTGTCTGTCATGGTATTAGAATGTACGTCAATATGTATTCACAATTAATTGTCTTCTACAATTGTAGAATATTCAGGTATTTCAATTTCAAATTCAGTGACAACCATTTCAGATATTGGACATCTACTCTATTTTATTGACAATATCCTGATTCCTTCACTCATTTATCTCCTGAATATCAATCAGTGCTCATTCACCTTTCCTTGTGCAATGCTCCTTTTTCTGTGTATGCCTTCTTTCATAGAAATTTTTTATTAGATAGTTAAAATGCAGTTAATTTATATATCTTAATTATTGTAATGGGATTATATTCCCTCTTTACCTCAAGGTGTAAATGTTGGGCAAGAATTTTCTTTAAGTCTTAGCCAATCTAATTTTACATATAAGACTAGACGATAAATGAGGAGAAACTTTCTAAGTATGAATTTCTTCCTCAACTTGCCTAACAGAATTTTGAAAATTTAACTTTAATAAGTGCTGTGTTTGGTCTGTCATGAAATACATAGAAATGCAACATATATAATCTCCATCAACTTTATTTTATAAAACTTCACTTTGCCAGGATGGATAATGAAAAATTGAGGGGAATAACTGTTGTTTGAATAATTGTTGTTTGAATAATTGTGATTTACACATCATTATTAGAATTCGTATATAAAACCACAAGTAATTGTTACTTTAATTTTTTTCAGCTCTTCTTCAAGTGACAATTTCACTTAGCAAAGTAGAGCTTAGTGTGGGTGAGTCTAAATTCTTCACATGTACAGGTATGTATTTATATCAATAATTTCAAATAGCATGCTTTGTATTTAATATTTGATAAAATATATTGGGTAAATTTAGATAGTTAAAAACTCAGTTCTCTGAAAGTAGCATCATATCATTGGGTTTATAATGATATTGAATAATAATAACTAACAACATATTAAATAATGAGTATTATATCATTTTAAGTTACAATTTGTAAATAGCTTATTGTGAAATATAATGTATGCATGAGATATTTAAATCAATTTAAATATCATTCTTGTTTAAACAGTCATATAGGATGATTGTAAAGATTGTAAGCAAACAATCTTTCTAAGTAATCAATGAATAAATTAGACATGACACATGTAGACATGACATATGACTACACACAGATACCTGAGTGACATTTCTAGGATTAAAAAATTTCTATCCATTTGAAAGGGAAATATTCATCTAAGAAAGAAAATAAACATCTAAGATTCAATGCATTTCCCTATATCATATAGGTAAGAGGATTTGATCATACACACACACACACACACACACACACACACACATATGTATGTATATATTTTACTGGCTGTAAAACCCTTATCCTTCTATTATGCCATATCTTGGGAAAAGTGGTAAATGTTTACATAAGGTTACACTAATTCTGTATATATTGAGAATTCACTGAACACTCAGTTGACACGTAAAAAATTAGATACTTCTGGGGGCTGGGGGCTCACACTTGCAATCCTACCTACTCAGGAGGCAGGAGGATGGTGGTTTGAAGCCAGTTCTGGCAAATAGTTCTTGAGACTGTCTCCCTATAAAACCCATTACAAGAAAGGGCTGGTGGAGTGCCTCAAGGTGTAGTTCCAGAGTTCAAACAGTAGTACTGCCAAAAAATCAAAATTAAGTACTTATTTACTCAAGAAACCTTTGCAAGATTTTTGTATTAGTTTAAAAGTGTCATATATACTATCCCTGTAAGAATTTATGTGAACCTCACTCAGTTTAGTTATGAAGATTCAGAATCCCTTCAGAAGTCATTTAAGGACTTCAGCCTCAAATTTTAATTCAGCATATTACTGACCTCACAAATGAACACATTCTATATGTATTTATATTAACAATGTATGCATCAATCTTTAAAAGCATTCGCTTGGTGGTAAAATTGGCTATGAAAATATTTAAGAATTATTTTTGCTTTTCATTACACTAAAGCAATTCAAAACTAGATTAAGTATTCTTGAAATAAAATGCATTATAAAAGTTGAGTTTAGGGCAAGATGCTTAGGTCAGTGGTCAAGTGCCTGTCTAGTATACACAAAACCCTTGGTTTAACTCACAGCACCCCCACAAAAAAGAAGACAAAGTTGCCTTACGAATGACACAGTTGGGCTGATGGAGTAGCTCAACTGGTAAGGCACCTGCCTAGCAGGCATGAGAGCTGAGTTCAAACCTAATATCGCCAAGAAAAAAGAATGAAAATTTATTTAAATGAATACTTTATTATTAAAAGAAGAAGCAAAATTACAATAAACAATGCAGAGATCATATTCATAATATATGTATATAAAGTGTCATCGTATAAAATAAGATAGAACCTGTCATTCATATACTGTTAAGTATCTCGATGGATAAATCGGTTAATATATATTTTGTATGTTGCTAAATGAAAAATCAAAGAATAGAAGAATGATTGATCAAATATGCAGAACATTTCTGAAGAACCCTGGCATTCAAATATAGGGCAGGGTTTTTTTTCATCTTTCTTTGTTTTCTTTAATTTTGGTTTCTTGGGTGGGCATTGTTTGTTTGCTTGCTTGGAACAGGGTCTTGCTATATAGTTGAAGCTGTGATGAAACTCTCTATATAGCTAATCCTGGCGAACTCACAATCCTCTAGCCTCCAGCATGATGGGATTATAAGTGTACACCACCACACACAGCATGGGTCTCTGTTTTTAAATTTCATTTGTATTTCATCTAGTTTGATGCAAACATGCACATATATACTCAATTCTATTACATGACAGAGAAATAAAATCATTTAAAATAAATTGTGAAAAAAGGAACTGTTTTTATGTGTTAGCATTATCATTATGATACATATAAAATAAAGCAATTTCATAAGATCAATTTTTTAAAAAAATCATTTCATTTTGCTGAGTTTCTTAATAAAAAATCTCAGTATTTTTCCTTTTATATAAAGGTGGATAGCCATGAGCTGTACCATTGATTCAGAAGTGGTTTATTAATATTAATTATAGTCATAAAATAAGAGCCCAATAACAAAGATGTGGGCAGCCATGCAAATCAGCATGCTTTTATGTACTTTTTCGACTTCTGGGTGACTGTGTATGTATGATTTTAGTTTCTAGGCAACTAATGAACATGGTTCTCTGAAACTCAAAACAATAAGTACACCTTTAGTTTTAGCTAAAAAAGTATGAATAACCTGTAATCTAAATACGAAAGGATCCTTTCTAGCAAATTAATTTTAAATCAATATTTTCAAGATCATAAAAATGTATAATGTTGTCAATTTGTCTAAAATTCCAATACTGGTAAGATTGTTAAGATGGGAATTATGATTTATTAGAGAGTATAAAAGAAAGAGCACTTTGACTGCTGTATGAAAATCCAGAATAAACTCACGACAATGAACTTTACTACCATAGTATCAGGAAATAAAATATTCAAAATATTTCTGACTATCTTACAAAATTAATAGTATAAAACATTTTTTTAATTTTTCAAAATTAAATCATTACTAATTGAAATTAGTTTTTTGTTCTCTACTGAAAGAGGAATTAAAATTGATGCTTATACCTTAAAGTGCATCATGTAATAACTAATATTGTTTTAGGGATTTCTTCCTAAAACTGAGAGATAACATTGCTAAAATCCACTGAACATTTTACCTAAACTTTTTAATAGTTTTTTTCAGTCCCTCTAATTTGTTATAAAAAGGAAGAAAGTTTTTCTAAAAGCTTATTTCAGAAATAAAATGATAAGGAACAATTTTATTCATGGAGGTCCTGTAAATGCTAGTTATCTCTATATTTCTGTCCTTGATACATTTGAGTTAATAGGGTATGTTGTGTCCACAAATTAACCCTGGAGTAATTAGGGCAAATATATCCTTTTGGTAACTAAATGAAACACAAGAAGCTTTAACTTTCATGAAGTGGTTAATAACCAAGATGCTGAATTGGAAAACTTAAACATTTGGTTATAATGGCCTACAGGATAAGTATCATTTCTTTTTTTTTTCATTTTTCTTTTATTATTCATATGTGCATACAAGGCTTGGTTCATTTCTTCCCCCTGCCCCCACCCCCTCCCTTACCACCCACTCCGCCCCCTCCCTCACCCCCTCAATACCCAGCAGAAACTATTTTGCCCTTATCTCTAATTTTGTTGTAGAGAGAGTATAAGCAATAATAGGAAGGAACAAGGGTTTTTGCTAGTTGAGATAAGGATAGCTATACAGGGCATTGACTCACATTGATTTCCTGTGCGTGGGTGTTACCTGCTAGGTTAATTCTTTTTGATCTAACCTTTTATCTAGTTCCTGGTCTCCTTTTCCTATTGGCCTCAGTTGCTTTAAGGTATCTGCTTTAGTTTCTCTGCGTTAAGGGCAAGATAAGTATCATTTCAATGCACACTCATTATCATATGATTAAAGAGTTAATAATTTTAGATTAAAATGATAAAACCACTCATTTCAGTTGGGTAAATATATTAGGACTGCAATTTAAAAATGATTTATTTTTACAATTTTAACAACTTAGGAAATAATTCAAAATTCAGAATTATCAAAAGCCACCTTTGTTCTGTAAAAAATTTCCTTTTTTCGTAATTTCTGCTTTACTGGACAAAATACTGTTTTATCTTTTGTTTTTCTCTACTTTCTGGTCCTGTTTATTCTTTACATGTCATAAAATAGTTAATGATTGTAATAATACATGATCACATAATTACCTTTTCCTTTGGTAAAGGACAGAAATCTGTTATTTAAAGTTCATTTTATTAGTTTGTAAACTTTGTTTTCATTCCTTTTTAAATTTTGTTCTGGGTGGGTATACAACTTGTGGCACTTACAGAAAATTTTACAATATAGCAAATATTTTCTTGACCTTAGCAAAGAGAGTTGAACGTGTGAAATCATATTGGTATTCGTGTTTTTGTTCAAACATATCTATCAAGTGGTGTTTAATGTCTGCTCAGACAATTTTAGTTTTTTAAGTGGTATTAATTCATAAATTATTAACAAAGTTGCAACTCTTACATCTTAAATACTATATAGGAAATTTTCTGTGGAATTGTTTTCGTTTGCTTATTTAGGCAGGATTGAGTCCTCCACAAAGATGAACATTTGTGTCAACATTTGTGTTTACTTTCAATTTTTTATGATTTTCATGTGTATAGTCTTCTGTTTACATTTTTTTGCAAATTGCTGTAATTGTTACAAAATAGTAAATGTCACTGCCAAAACAAACCATTGAAAGATTTTCAAACATCTTTTCCTTGGATCCTTGCAGCAATTGGTGAACCTGAGAGTATAGATTGGTTTAATCCTCAAGGAGAGAAGATAATATCCACACAGAGGGTTATGCTGCAGAAGGAGAGCCTGAGGTCACGATTAATCATCTACAATGCAAACATTGAAGATGCAGGGATATATCGATGTCAAGCAACGGATGCCAAAGGACAGACACAAGAAGCTACAGTAGTTTTGGAAATTTACCGTAAGTCTTGTATTTATGTTTTAGTTGATTGAAATTTCATTCCCTTACAAAGGATTCAGACAAAATAGAATGTGATTACTAATAAAAACTGACATTCAAGAACGAACTATGTTGTGCTGAAAAATGTTCTAAAATCTTACCAGCTTATCAGTGTTTTTCCTATATGTATTTTAGTATAGCTATACGAGTTGTAAGCATATAAAATCAACGAATACTGTGGGTTAAATATTATAAACAAATTTTTAAAATTTTCTCAGTCCTTTAGCAATAATAATCGTATTTTATTTGTTGGTATGAAATATATTTGGTCTAATTTTTCACCTTAAAAAATAGTTGCGTGTGGGACATATGCCACTGTACATGTCACAGTTTTGACTAGTCCAAAGTAAGGGTTACGAGAAAAGCCAGTGAACAAAAGAGCCAGAGAGTAACCTGGAAATGAATCTAGTAGAGAATTGTATCTTGTCAGGATTTTCACCCCCGAAGCATTTTCATTAACAAGATTTTCCACTGTTACACTTTATTTTATGCTTCAGATGGATTTTTTTTATGTCCCTTTCTATTTCTTACATTTTCAAATCATTAACCTATTTGGGATCAGTGTGAAACCTGTTGACTCCCTGGATTTGAAATCAGGCCTATCAGTGACTTTTGTGTTCTTGAGCAAATGGCCTCACTTCTCAGCCTTCAGTTGCCCCATCTATAAAATGGATGTAATAATATCTACATGATGCATATAAATTTGTTTTGAGGACCACTTTAACTAATACTGCATAAAGTATTTAGAATAATGTTTTACAAATAGTAGTTAGCCCTTGTACTAATATAAAAAAATGTACAAAATTTTATGATATAACCTCACAAGCCATCACCTCTTTATAGCTGTGAGTTGTTTATTATTATAGAAGTAGGATATAGGGAAAAAGTTATATCATCTCCACAGTAATACTTCTGGTCTGATAACCAGGGCAATTTGTTAGTTTATTGGTTTAGCTTATTTATTCCTGTTATATTAAACTCCTTCAGAAAAAAAATGGTTTCTCAATTTATATGATCACTTATTTCACAAAGAGCAAAAATTACCTTAAAGTTGTCATTTCATAGAATGGTGTTTGTAAAGATTTTTCCTTCTTTAAAGTCATGCAAAGGAAGATCTCTGCTGTTTTATTTGTAAAGGTAAAAGGTTCAATTTTGTGGGTGTAAACAATGTACTGCTTTGGCAAAACATCAATGTCAAGCATGATAACCCAATTTCATGCATTCATTCAACATACTAAGTGGTGTCTATGCAGTGCTGTTCTAAATCACATATAAGAAACAATCTGTAACAAGCACATAGATGCCATATATATAAGCAATAGTAATTTTTATAAAAGAAATGTCGTACGATAGGGAATGTTGGAGTGGGAAGGTACATTGATTTATGAAGAATTTGGGTAGAAATCTAAATGAGTTTTAGGGAGTACAAGTCCCACAGGCAACAGTAACTCTGGACTATTGAGAGATGCAAGGAAGAAAGTGTTCCTGCAACAGCACAAAAGAAGGGAAATTGGGATGAGTTTTGGTGTGAACTCCAACTCTTGTAGGAACTATTGTGGTACTCAGTATAAGGACTTTGAATTTATTCTCAATGAGATGGTAAGTTATTAGCTGAGGAATTGGTTTATGTGGTTTAAGGTTTTGTTTATTTATTTTTTCCCTTTTTACTTTATCATTTTTACAATTACTTACATGTATATATGGTTTAAGGTTTTAAAAGGCTTACCTAATTACTGTACCACACCATGGATAATCATAAGAGTTTAGAATGTGTTATTAAGATAAATAGATATAATTTATTATCTGTTTTGTTTTCTGGGTCCAGAAAAACTCACTTTCAAAGAAGTGGCATCTCCCCAAGAATTCAAACAAGGAGAAGATGCAGAAGTGGTCTGCCAGGTTAGCAGTTCACCTGCACCAGCTGTCAGCTGGTTGTATCAGAATGAGGAAGTCACCGCCATTTCCGACAGTTAGTATTTTGGTAACTCCCTACTTATATGTTCTAAAAACAGTGCAAGTTTTAAAAATGCTGAGGCTGTGTGGCTTACTAAAGAAAATGTAGGGGTTGTTGGTAGCATTGCTGCAGGCAGTGGCAGGAGGAAAGTCAGTTCAAGAACAGCCTGTGCCACACAGGGAGACCCTCTCCCAACCTAACAAAGAAAAAGAAAAGAAAATGCGATTGTTCACTTTAAGGTCAAACAACTATGTTAAGAGGCATAAAGTTCCAGACTAAAGTTTGGTGAAATGTGGCAGATTCAAGGTCTCCGTCAATTTCGTAAGATGTTATCAGAACACAACCATGCTCAATAGTCACGTGCAGTCTATGGTTTCTTTGGTGACAGAGCTAACCAGCTATGACAAGTGGTTTGACCCTTAGATTTAAAAAAATTTTTTACTAGTTTCTGACTAGTTTCAAGGAAATACTAATACTTTTCTAAACAATATTAAGTAAGTGAAGGAGTAGAAGCTAGTACAAGCCTATTTTACATACTATAATTCAAACATGATTCCATTAGTTCACTGCTGGTAAATATAATTTATATTCAACATTCTACTTAATATTCTGGGATGGTTCTTTCAAAGATACTTACATGTTCTAAATATTATGGTAAGGAATGTAGATAATAGAAAAAATAAGCAGTTGTTCAAATTGTCTTCCTGATTTTTGAATCATACTCAGCTAAAATCCCAGAATAATATGACACCTGAAATTAAAAACATAATTTGCTTACATTATTCTCCTTTAGCACGGTGCATAGGGAGCATTTTCAATTTAGAGTATTTTCCAATGTACCTGCCTAGCAGAGAGGTAGAAAATAATTGAGTCTTTTAAATTATTTTACACCTTGGCAGATTCTGTTTTGTGTTTCCAAGAGATGAAGTAGAGTATATATTTTTAAATATATAGGTAGGATGTATTATAATTATTTTTAATAGTCAATTTTTTATTTTAGGACTTTTCCTGAGCTTGGCATATTCAACAATTGTCAGTTCAACATGAAGGTGCTCATTGTTTTCATCATAAGTTAAAGAGAAATAACATTTAACTTCCTTCTATTTATTTAGTGTAACTGCTCTATATTTTGTTATGAAATTGTTTAAGTAAATTTTTGTCCCCTTCAATCATAAAGAAAAGATATTTCTTATATGAGTCATATAAGTGTTTAAATATTTTCAGATCATTTGAAACTGAGTTCAGATTTACATCTCATTTACTGTGGACCTTAATTGCAAGAAGGATTAGAAATGAATTATACTTTTAAAAAGATGGACAGAGCAAAAGCTTAAACAAATCAAAGACTGATAATCAGGTGAAATTGTAATGGAGGACTGTGAGATAGTTTGCATATTTTTCCCTGCATATATGATGGAACAAGGTAAATTTGGAATTCCATTTGTTTATACTTTTTCCTTATCCTGCAGCATTAAAGAAAATTTCTAACTGCTATGCTACTAATTCATATTCTCCATCTGTAAAAAAATGATGTTTATTTCCATTTCAAACAAAGGTTTTAAATTGTAATTAACATAGTAGGCATGATTAAGTGTATTTTTTAAGTAAATGAATAAACTTTAGCTATATTTCAGGTTCTCAATAAATGGCATAAATATTATTTCTTTCTCATTTCTTCTTATTGAATTTTTTTAATATTAGGAATAAGTTTTACCAAAATCACCAGCATGTAACTTATATCTAGAAAAATAAATTGACAAGAAACTTAACAGGGAGCTGCGTGGCAGTTAGCAAAAAAAATATGTTTATTTTTCTATAATATTTAAGTATTAAAGAGAATTGTGAGGAAGGTCAAACTGGTTCTAATTATAATATTTGAAGATCTTCCACATAGTTTATTATGAAACCATTTGTACATTTATAATGGATTTATAAGAAATAATATTCTTTATCTCATTATATTTTATATGCTCCTTTTTTACAGCTGATGGAATCAGATTGGGTTAGTAACTGAAAAAATGTGTGTAGAGATTCAAAATAATGGAGAGGATCTAGATAGCTTTTTGTTCCCTCACTGTTACCTGAAATGAAGGAGGGGAAATGTCCATCTTACTATCTATGCTTTTGATAGTAATTGCATGGCAGATATACTGAGTGATTTAGATAGAGTTTTCCCATGTTGCTCAGTGAAAGGAGATACATATGCTAAACAACCCAAGATTGTAGGAATGGAAAGTGACATTTTGTTGTAAAAAAAAAAATCCTGACTTTCAGCATCATTTTGAAAGAAAGACATTTAACAGTTGACAGTCTTAAAATTATCTCATAAATTTCATTAATGCTTTGTTTAAAATCTAATTGAAGAACTTTCACAAATTATGGATAAAATCATTGCATTTAATAAATTTTTAGTAATCTGCTTCTAGTATAAAAGACTCATTTAATAGTTATTGATTATTTAGTATATGCCCTCTAGAATTCTAGATGGTATTGATTCATAGTTAACAAGATAAACAAGTTCATTGCCTTCAAAATATTAATAGTCTAAAGGGAAATATAAATAGATGCATGAGTGAAAAAAAGGTACTTGTGTCTGTGGAAATTGCAGTAATAAAGTATGAGTAAGAAAGAAGAGTTCAGCTTTTTAGGATAGGGACTGTAAAAATCACCTGCCAGGAGGTAAAATAACCTTTAAATGTGAATCAAGATTAGCCAGAAAAGGGTGGTAAGGACTTTGATGAAGATGCAAGACTTGTAATGGCCCAGTGGTAAAAGATAGCAGGGATGGAATACTATGAAGTGAAATAAGCTCATTATAACTTTAAATTCTAAATATATACAATTTAATTATTTAGACAAGTACAAATATATAAAAAGTTTATTTAATCAAAGACTAATGAGAAAGGAGGAAGACTGAGTTAAGTCAACATGGCTTTGACATCTCTGCTAAGGAGTTGTGAACTTATCCAGGTTGGATATCACTGAAGGATTTTAATGAAGACAGTGATATGGTCTAAATATGTATTTGAAAAGCCTATTAATATTTCAGTGAAGATAATTACTTGGATAGAGTTCAAGACAAAACTCAAGGCATTGAAAGCAGTTCAGATTCTAAAGAAATTATTGCTTAGAAAAGAAAAGTAGACTAAGTGATGATTACAGACAGAAGTGACAGTACATAAGATTTTACTGGTGGTGCAGATTTAAGAAAATTGTAATCTCAAAGATGATTTGGAATTTGCTTTGCAAAAAGAGATCCATAATCTATGGAATTTGCCCTGAGAATTAGTTCCATGTAAAGACTTACAAAGGCCAACAAGGGAAAAGCAGGTAGAGATCCTGAGGTAAATTTTAAACTGTCTGATACCAACGTACTTACAACCATTCTAAACAGGTATATCTGGAAGACAGAAAAAGAATGAACTCAGATCAATAGTCTGATTTAAACAAAAACTGTGTGTCATATAGATAGTAATGAGATAGATGAGGCAAACCATGTACTAGATATAGAATGCGATAAAAAATAAAGGACTCTAAAATAATTTACCTGAAGAAGAATAAAACAGACAATTCATTGGGTATTACCTGACTTAATGTATTTTTCTAGCTGATAATCAAAATTGTTTTTCTTATAACTGAAGAAAATAGAGAATCTGTGATAGTTAATACTTCCAAAACGTCACAGTTACTTGTGATGAATTGAAGCATGCAATGCTTTCTGGAACTCTAGATCATTGATGTTCTTTGTTTGATAATTTGCTAGCAACACTGCATGGACTTTAAACACACATTTGGAAATTAACTGCAATTTTCACATAGTTTGTTGTCAATTTGAAGAAAATTTTGATAGACATAAGCATATATAATAACATTTTTTTTTCAATTTAGCAGGTAATTATTGTTTTCCTAAAGTTCTAACAATTTCCTCTCACTTAGTGAATGTAGTGGTTTTAAAAGGCCATTTAAAACTAACATTTTCCAATTAGAAGAAACACTGATTTATGCCCATCAAAGATGTTTATTATGTGATTTAAATTTTTTATATTTGGAGCATCACTTATCTGATTAAAATAGCATCTCTTTGCTCCACCACTACTGCTTCTTCTTCTCCTTCTCCTATTCCTATTCATTGTGCTCCTCTTCCTGTTTCTTCTTGTTTTTTTGAAATTCTGAGAAAGGGTCTTCCTATGTAGGATAGAGACCTACAAATCCTGTGTAGACAAGGATGACTTGGAAATTGCTATCTTTCTGCATTGGCTTCCTGAGTGCTGGTATCACAAACATGTATGACCATTCCAAGTCTTATTATTTTTCTAATCCCAATAAAATAGAAAAATTATAGAGCATTATAGTTAAAAGATGTTACATATTTTAGCAGTTGAAAATGCAATGTAATGATCTAGGTATGATTAGGAGCATTCTTCATAATTTTGAAATTTCATGAAATTTATAATCACTTCTTATTCAAACTTTCAGTCAACCACAAAATTTGATAGTAATTCTTTTCATTGACTTTTAAACTTCATGGATTTTCAAAGTTCTGAGTCATTCTGGATCTTTATCTTTTTTGAGTTTTTTTTAAATTCATTTATTCATATGTACATATTTTGTTTAGGCCATTTCTTTCCTTGCCCCCCACCCCTTCCCTCTCCCACCCCACCTCCCCCTTGCTTCCAGGCAGAACCAGCTCTGCCCTTTTCTCCAATTTTATTGAAGAGAAGACATAAGCAATAATGAGAAAGACAAAGTGTTTTTGCTAGTTGAGATAAGCATAGGTATACAGAGAGATACTAGCATTGCTTCCATGCACAAGTGTGTTACAACCCAAATTGATTCATTTCTACCTGACCTTTTCACTAGTTCCTGATCCCCTTCCCATATTGACCTCTGTTGCTTTAAGGTTTCTATATTAGCTTCTCTGCAGTGGGTACATCAAACACTTTCAAGTTGGGTCTCCTACCTATCCCCATTCCTTCCTTATGTGTTCTGCCCTTGTCATGTGACCCAAGTCCAACCACATTGCCATATTTGCCCTATATCTAAAGTCCATATATGAGGGAGAACATACGATTTTTGGTCTTCTGAGCCTGACTAACCTTGCTCAAATGATGTTCTCCATTTCCCTCTATTTACTTGCAAATGATAAGATTTCATTCTTCTTCATGGCTGAGTAAAATTCCATTGTGTATAAGAGCCACATATTCTTAATCCATTCATCAGTTGTGGGGCATCTTGGTTGTTTCCATAACTTGGCTATTGTGAATAATGTTGCAAAACATAGGTGTGCAGGTGCCTCTGGAGTAACCTGGGTTGCATTCCTTTGAGTATATCCTAGGAGTGGGATTGCTGGATCATATGGCAGGTCCATGTTTAGATTTTTAAGAAGCCTCCATATTTTTTTACAGAGTGGTTGCACTAGCTTGCATTCCCACCAGCAGTGTACAAGGGTTCATTTTTCCCCACATCCTCACCAACACCTGTTGTTAGTGATGTATTTGATGATGGTTATTCTAACAGGGGTGAGGTGGAATCTTAGTGTGGTTTTGATTTGCATTTCCTTTATGGCTAGAAATGCTGAACATTTTTTCATGTGTTTTTTGGCCATTTGAATTTCTTCTTTTGAGAGAGTTCTGTTTAGTTCAGTTGCCCATTTCTTTATTGGTTCATTGATGTTGGGAGCTTAGATTTTTAAGTTCCTTCTATAGTCTGGTTATCAGTCCTTTGTCTGATGTGTAACTGGCAAATATTTTCTCCCACTCTGTGAGTGTTTTCTTCAGTCTAGAGACCATTTCTTTTGTTGTGAAGAAGCTTTTTAATTTTATGAAGTCGCATTTGTCCATCCTTTCTCTTAGTTGCTGAGTTGCTGGGGTTCTGTTGAGGAAGTCCTTGCCTATACCTGTTACTTCCAAGTATTCCCTGCTCTGCCCTGTACTTACTTCAGAGTTTTGGTTCTGATATTGAGGTCTTTAATATATTTTGAGTAGGTCCTAGAAGAGGGTGATAAACATGGATCTAGTTTCAGTTTTTTACAGAAGGATAATCACTTTTCCACACAACATTTGTTGAAGAGGCTGTCTTTTCTCAATTGTATGTTTCTGGTGCCTTTGTCAAAAGTAAGGTGTGCACAGCTGTGTGGATTTATATCCATGTCCTTTATTCTGTTCCACTGGTCTTCATCTTTGTTTTTTTGCCTGTACCATGCTGTTTTTATTGCTATTGCTTTGTAATATAGTTTGAAGTCAGGTATTGTGATACCTCCATCATTGGTCCCTTGTGTTTCCAAATGAACTTTAGGGTAGATTTTTCAATCTCTGTGATGAATGCTATTGGGATTTTGATAGGAATTACATTAAACATGTAGATTGCTTTTGGTAATATAGCCATTTTTACTATGTTGATTCTACCAATCTATGAGCATGGGAGATCTTTCCATCTTCTGTGGTCTTCCTCGATCTCTTTCTCCAGGCGTTTGTAGTTCTCCTTGCAAAGGTCATTCACATCCTTTGTTAGGTTTACACCTAGGTATTTGACCTTTTTGAGGCTATTATAAATAGAATTGTTTCCATATATTATTACTCAATTTGTTCATTATTGGTATGTAGAAAAGATAATGATTTTTATAAGATGATTTTATATCCTGCTGTAGCTGTTTATGGTGTCTAAGAGTTTTTGGGTAGAGTTTTTTTGGTCTTTAAGATATAAGATCATATCATCTGCAAATAGAGATATTTGACAGCTTCTTTATCTATTTGTATTCCTTTTATTTCTTCTTCTTGCCTAATTGCTCTGGCTAGGAATTCCAGTACTATGTTGAATAGGAGTGGAGATAGTGGGCAACCTTGTCTCATTCCTAATTTTATGGGAAATGTTTGCAGTTTTTTTCCATTAAATATTATGTTGACTATAGCTTTTTCATATATAGCTTTTACAATGTTGAAGTATATTGCTTCTATTCCTAGTTTTCTTAGAGCTATTATCATAAGTTGGTGTTGGGTCTTACCAAAGGCTATTTCTGCATTTATTGAGATGATGAAGTGGTTTTTGTCTTTGCTTTTACTAATGTGCTGAATTATATTTATAGGTTTGCATATGTTGAGCCACCCCTGCATCCCTGGGATTAAGCCAACTTGGTAATGGTGAATGATCTCTCTGATGTGTTGTTGGAATCAGTTTGCCCCTATTTTATTGAGGATTTTTGCTTCGATGGTCAGTTAGGAGATTGGCCAATAGTTCTCCTTTTTGGAGATGTTTTTGTCTGGTTTGGGGATGAGTGTAATACTGTCTTCATAAACTGAATTAGACAGTGTTCCTTCCTTTTCTATTTCATGGAGCAGTATAGGGAGAATTGTTATTAGTTCTTCTTTAAAGGTCTGATAAAATTCAGCAGAGAATCCATCAGGTCCTGGACTTTTCTTTTTTAGGAGACTTTTATTGCTGCCTCAATTTCATTTTGTGTTATAGATCTATTCAGATGACTAATATCCTTTTGGTTTAATTTTGGATGGTCCTAAGTATCTAGGGATATTTTCATTTTTTCAAGATTTTCAAATTTATTGGAATACAGTTTCTCAAAGTAGCCTGTGATGATTTCCTGGATTTCAGTGGTGTTTGTTATTATCTCTCCTTTTGCATTTCTCGTTTTACTGATTTTGGTTTTTCCTCTCCTCATTTCAGTCAGGTTTGCCAGGGGTCTCTCAATCTTGTTTATTTCTTCAAAGAACCTGCTTTTTGTTTCATTGATTCTTTGTGTGGGTTTTTTTTGTTTCTATTTCATTAATTTTAATCCTTATTTTTATTATTTCTCTCCTTCTGCTTGTTTTGGGATTTGTTTCTTCTTATTTTTCTAGGAGTTTGAGATGTAGCATTTGGTCATTGATTTGAGCTCTTTCTGTCCTTTTAATATATGCACTCATGGCTATAAACTTTCATCTTAGGACTGCTTTTGCTGTGTCCCATAGGTTCTGGTAGGTCATGTTTTCATTTTCATTAACTTCCAGGAATCTTTTAATTTCCTCTTTTATTTCATCAATAACCCATTGATTACTGAGCAATCTGTTGTTCTTCTTCCAATTGTTTTGCATGTTTTCTACTGTTGTTTTAATGCTTTGTGATCAGATAGAATGCATGGGATTATTTCTCTTTTCTTGTATTTGTTGAGGCTTGGATTGTGCCCTAAAATATGTTCAATTTTGGAGACAGTTTCATGGGATGCTGAGAAGAATGTATATTGTTCAGAAATTGGATGAAATATTCTGTAGACATTAGCAAGGTCCATTTGATCTCTGCTATGATTTGGCTGTAAAATTTCTTTACTGATTTTTTGATTGGATGACCTATCTAATGGTGTTAGGGGCGTATTAAAGTCTCCCAGTACCACTGTGTTGGATTCTATATATGTTTTTAGGTCCTTCACAGTATTTTTTGTGAAATTGGCTACACTGACTTTGGGTGTATGTAGATTGATAATTGTTATTTTCCTTTTGGTGTATTTCACCTTTTGTTAGTGTGGAGTGTCTTTCTTTGTCTCATTTGATGAATGTAAGTTTGAAGTCTACTTTGTCTGAGATAAGTATTGCTGCTCTTGCCTTTTTTGGGGGGCCATTGGCTTGTTAAATCTGCTTCCAGCCTTTCACCCTAAGCCAGTGCTTGTTTCTGTCAAAGAGCTGGGTCTCCTGTAATAATAGGTGGTTGGATCTTCCTTTTTAATCCAGTTTGCCAAAAGGTGTGCTTTGATGGGGCAATTAAGTCTGTTAGCATTCAGTGTTAATATTGATAGGTATGTGGTTATTCCTGTCATTTAGTTGTTTTTGTTGTTTAAGGGTTTGATTGTGTGCAGCTGAATCCATGTTACTCTCTGATTTTTCTTTTCTTCTCCTTTGGTTTGGTACTGCCTGTGTTTTCATAGTTTTGTTTGCTTTCATTTACTCTGTGTTGAACTCCTTGAAGAATCTTTTGTAGTGGTAGTTTGGTAGTCAGATATTGTTTTAGTTTCTGCTTATCATGGAAGACTTTTATTGAACCATTTTTGAATGATAGTTTTGCTGGGTAGAGTGTCCTAAGGTTGAAGTTATTTTCATTTAGTGCCTGGAATATCTCACTCCATGCTCTTCTTGCCTTTAAGGTTTCTGTTGAGGGATATGCTGATTTTGATGGGCTGGGAAGGACCACCAGTTTTTTTCCTGTCTTTCAGTGGCAGCTGCTTAGTCAGCTCCTCCTTCAGTGAGGCAATTTGAGATTGTTTATTGTCCTCATGTTCATTCTGGAACTTCTTGTGACTTACAGTTTACAGATTTTTACAGATTGAGTGTCTTTCTCCCAGTCTTTCCCTTGGTGAGCAAATTACATCTTTGAATTTTGATTTACCAGGAGATAGGGTGTGTTTTACATTTCTGTCTCCTTTTTTGGGTAAATGAAAGGAAGAAATAAACATTATAGAAAAGTTTCCACATCCAGGGGAAAAAGCATATGGCTGTAACTTTATAATCAAGATTTCTTTTCCAAGGTAGCTTCTTAATCTATACATTTACATTCCTCTTTTGTTATCTGTTAGACAACAAGTGACTATGAGCTTACCTCTTTCCATGATTTTCTATTTCCTGATGAATCATCTAATTTTTATTTCTGGCCCAAGTGTATCTCCTATCATTAAAACATTTCTTTGGTAAGGAAACTCCAAAATCCGAATGACGTATTATGTTACTTTATTTCTCATTCATGCAAAGTCCTTTTGTCAGCAGGAATAGAAGCAGGATCCTACCCTGTGAACTAAATTAGCAATTCAGGTGTTGGAAGCTCTACCTTATTTCATGAATGACTTTCATTATTTCTTTAACATCTGTATCAAGCCAGCAAATAGAGGAAGAGCAGTAGAAACTGGAACAGGTTAAAAGATTATCCTCCATAGTATACATATCTTTAAGATTTGACAAACTAAAATAGTGAAAATTCTGCTTAAACAAGAGGCTCAGAGTATACACTGAGCCACTCTTATTAAACAATGTATCTTTAATATCATATGCAGTCAAAAAATTATGTCAGTGATATTTATGAATACATGACTAAAGAAAATTTAATATAGTGCCCTTACAAAAGTTTTCAGAATAGGACTATATGAGAGAGTATTCTTTAGAAATTCAAGTAGAATATATTTGATATAATGCAAGAATATACCCACAGCCCAAGAAAAAGAAAAAAAGATACATAGTAAGCACTTGTGTAAATATGAAAATGTACCTCCTGTAAAATATGATAATAATAAAAAATAAGAGAAACAGTAAAAATAAAATTTAAATTGTTTTCAGTTGCAAAAAAGTTTTAGCACTTCAAAAAATCTACAATAATAATAAGTAAGTCCATACTTGAAAATAATGTTAAGCAGATTTGCTGCTTGAACTTCTCATACTAATACAGAATATTATTTTACTTTGTCAGTTGATACATGTCTTAAACCAGTTTATTTTTGTATTCATGTGTATGTACAGACACACAAAATACAATCTTGAAATAAAATTAATAATCAAATCTATTTTATGACTACGTATGACTATTTTATGTTCAGCCAAAACTCCTAAATTTATTCAAGACATAAACATTTTATATTCTCTATGTGACTTCAGCATTATTGTAACATTTAGCTGCCTCCTCAGAGTATGAAAAGTTATTACTTTAATTATTGTTGGGGAAGGATATTCAATAACATTTTTTGTTTTCCACAACCTAGTTTCTACATACTTGCAGTCAAAAGTTTTCAGGTCAGCAACATCTAATCCCTTACATTGTTCTTTTTTTATTATTATTATGATTTCTGTATCCAAACCGCCAAGGGAAAAATAATAGCCTAACCACTTAATGTGGATATAAAGTCTTGAATATATTTTAGGAAAAAAAACGTTCAACAAGTCAGCGTACAGTGGAAAAAGTGAAATTACATTTTACTTTCAAATTTGAATTTATTTGTTGATGAGAAGTTTGATAGTGTCAGAAAAATGCCATATTTTTATTCTTAGAAATTTAGAGCACAGTGGACTGAACCTTCAATTTTTATCTTTTCCTCCCCTTTATTTACTTTCCAGATCGGTTCACTGTATTAGCAAACAATAATCTGCAGATTCTCAACATCAATAAAAGTGATGAAGGAATATACAGATGTGAAGGAAGAGTGGAAGCAAGGGGAGAGATTGACTTCCGTGATATCATCGTTATTGTCAATGGTAAGCACTAAATGATTTTGGACTAATGTTTTTCATTTTAGCCATGTGCTTATTAAAATTGCAACTGCAAACTCAACATTCAAACCTTCCCTAGTAAATATCTTCTCTGCCTAGATGAAATATCCCCACTTTTCTGATGGTATCTGTTACATGGTATGACAGCCTCAAGATCAAGTTCTTAGATATATTTAATGTGCTCATTCTACAAACACTTTGCAAAGAGCCTGTAAATTGCTTTTTGTTGCTGGACACTTGCTTTATGCCTGTAATCTTAACTACATGGAAGGCTGAGATTAGGACAGTGAAGGTTCGAGGTCAGCTTAGGCAAAAATGCTACTGAGACACCATCTCAATGAAAAAAAAGCTGGATTTGGTGGTATAATGGACATCCCAGCTATTGCAGCAAGCATAAACAGGAGGATCACAATCCAGGACTGCATGGAAAAAAAGCAAGACTTCATCTCCAAAATAACCAGAGTACAAACAGTAGAGCACTTGCCTGCTTTACAAATGCAAAGCCCTGAGTCAAGCCCAGTACCACCAAAATAAAAATAAATAAACATAGTCGGGTTTGCAGTTTAGTGCCAAATGCAAAACAGTATCATACTGGTTTGATAATTTAATTATATCAATTTTTATTGCTTTAATTTATTTGACATTGATTCCATTGTCTGAACTTGATAATTGAATTCATTAATACTTGTAAAGTATTAATGTAAACTAATAACTAAATTCATGAGGTCATGATGATGTATATTTATTATTTTTATGATGATATCTCTTCCTCCAAACTTTCCTCTCCTTTATATTCCCTGATGTTTTAACAAAACAGCATGCAAAATAGATAAAGTTGTTCTGCACGTTTATTTTGGCTTTCTAAGCTGTTATGAAGAGAGTCCCATTATATTTCTTTAACATCTCTCAAACATATTCTATTTTCTGCACAATCATATTTTTTACAAGAGCAATGTGATTCTGAATTATTTTCTACATGGATTGCTTTTCTCTGCTCTTAATCTCACAGTTCTACCTTTCTCTTCATCAAAGAATCCAACCCAGGTAATTCTTCAGTGCTTCACATTTCCTTCAAGACAAAATTAAAAACATTTTTCCTGGCATAGGAAGTCTTCTGTAATTAGCCTGTTCTCTAATTCTTCTGCCATGGGCAATCTATACTCAGCCACATGGAAGACAGTGCTTCAGATAAGATCCAGCTTTCTTTTTAGCAATGCATAGTCTGGAGGTATTAAGAGTGCCAGATATTAAGAGTCAGTGGAGGATTTGACATTCGATGCAGGGGAACGATTTCAGTGCACAAAGGATGGCTTAAATATGAATGTGTCTACTAATATCTGTATGTTATGTCTTTACCTATATCTATATACATCTTTTATATCTGTTCATTATACATGAAGAAGGTTACAAACATTGGCTATTTAGTTTATTAATTATTGACAAACTGTTCACCATGCCTTGTTTTCTAAAGGATTTGTGGAAATACATGTGGCGTACTGTCCATGTACAATAATGAACAAGTATTTATGTTCAGTATTCTTCTATGAGCAAGGGGATTATAATATATATTAATACATATAAAGCTCTTTTGAAAAAGCGAATTTATAGGTAAACGTATATAGATATTTACTGATTCAGTATTCTTATGTTATTGTATACACATATGCATATAAAATCTATATATTTTATACCTAAAACATTAACTAACTAAAAAATGTTATTATATAGGAAATGTATGTACCACATGTTAGTGCTTTATTATCCATTCTGACATAATTTCTGCCTTAATACTTGTTTATAGTATTTATTTCATGCTCTGTTTCCTAGTGTCATGTCTCAGTGCTTGTGTATTTATGACTTCATTTATTTTGATGGAATGGACATTTTGCCATCCGTGTGCACTCAAATTCGGAATCTTCAAGTCTCTCATAGTAGCATTCAAACTGAAGAATTTAGTTCTGCATTTTATAGATACTTATTACACAGTCCATAAGAAGATAAGTACGGGAACTTCTTATCCTATGCCACTCAAAACAGCCATGAAGGTAATGAAATGTCATGCCTGTGTCAGGCTGATTCCCCCAGAAGAAACCATCCTAATGTGTTCAGACTCAAATGTGACCTTCTTTGCCTAAACATTGCTATTTAGTCACATTTTCTACAAACTTTCATACTTTATAATTCCTGGAACCCCTTTTTCTTCAAAATAACTGTGTCCACAAAATTGACCTTAGATTGCATCCTTTTCTGAATGACGCAGAAAGCTGATGCCATTAGAAAGCTGTGCTTTTCTCACAATTTGCTTTGATTTCAGCCAGGAAAATCATTCTATTCCAATTTTATTAACTCCTGCCTTACTTATTCTCTTCTTTTAAGTCTCAAGCTTCTCTGAAAGATTTCCCTTAATATGCCTGTCTTATAATATCTCATGAAGATTTTTCAAGGAAAATTTTAAGATTACAAAATTTAATAAAATAAAAACACCATTTTTGCACTGCTTCTTTGTTAAATGTTGGTTTGGTTAAAATACCTGTTCTTTATTCTATTGCTCATTATATTTGCTCATTGCAAAATTTTACCTCGTATTTCATCCAATGAATTCATAGCCTTTAATATCTGCTCTTTATTTTATTGTTTGCTTATTGCAAAAATTTTAGCTCATATTTCATTGCATGATTTTGTACTCTTTTATTTCAACAATTAGTTGATGGTATCTTTACTAGATTTCTCTGTAGTGCCAGAAGCACTGTTTATCCATCTTTCTATCCTAACACCCTTTATCATGTTCTTAATTTCACATTAACTGTGATTGTTTTTCACCAATAATTATCACCTTCCCTTGGTGAAGTGCTTATACATCACTGCTCATTGCCATGTGAAGTACTGTGCTTCCAGTGGAGGATTATGCTGTCCACATAGCTGATCATGTGCCTTCCTCCCACCAATGGCACATGAACAAGTGTAGCCTGCATCATTGCTGTGATCAATCTTCCTGAAACAGGAGGTGTTTCTTCGTCATCTCTTGTTCTTTATATCTCCCATAAAACTGCATTGCACAAATAGGAAATCCTTTATCCTGGGTTCTATACATGAGAAGCAGATTGTCCACTGATCTGCCCATAGTATGAATACCATATAAATCATATTTCTAAGAGCTGATATTTTAAAGTTGTTTATGATATAATTGCATAAAAAAGTAATTCCCATGGTTTATTTGTTTCTTAATCAGGTGAATGAAACAAAGTGTGACCTAAAATCATTTTAAAATCAGTGTTTTAGAAATATTGCATTTCCATATTCCCCTGATGATGATTATTTATAATAAATCTCTATTACTGTATCAAAATATTAGAATTTTTTTTGGTGGTACTAGGTTTTGAACTCAGGGCCTTATGCTTGCTAGTCAGGCACTCTACTAGTTGAGCCACTCTGCCAGACACCAAAATATTAGAATTTAACTTCTAATTTTTATAGTGGTTTTAAAATTATTCCATGTTGCATTCATAATCTTTTTTCAATAGTTATATACAAAATACTGGTTATGTTTCATGCTAGGAATTGTAATAGACCTAAGACAGCATCAGTTCTGACAAGGCACTTAGTGTTTAATTTAAGTTAAAATAGTTGTTTTTACTAAATCCCTTATTACTTGGAGGTTAGATAGATGCTTAAGCAGTTTTAATGGATGTTGACAGAGTATTTCATAATGAGAACTGTCACCTAATGTACCTGAAAGAGGAGAGTTCCTGGGTATTTGTGACAAATGTAATTATTAAAAAAGTTATTTATTAGAATAAGAAGAGAAGAAACATGTTGCAGACAGATGGCTATTTAGAAAAGCAAAAAAAAAAAAAAACCATGTTGGATGTGAAAATAATCCAATAACGATTACTATAATACACTATTTTGCGGGTTTGATAAAAATAGATTAGAGACTAGGTTTGGAGACTCCTGGAGTCAGGACACGGAAGATTATGTCTTCTTCTATGAACAAGTATGACCTGCCTTTAAGGAGCTAATATCAATATCCTGAAGAGCCAGAGCATTGACGGATGGAGTGAGGGATTGAAGTGAGGAATGCGAAACTCTGCTAGGGACAAGAAAATGGAAAGGAAGCTAAATAAATAGGTAATATTTGAAGTAGTCACCATATCACAGCTGTGACATAGAAACAAGAGGAATCCAGGGTAATCTCTAGATGTCCAGTGTGGATTTTTGACTCAGTTTAGTAGCTGCTTTCAGAAGTTTAATAAGATAAAAACAGAAGTATACCTATTGAATTTTGCAATTACAAACTTACAAAACTTATTAAGGTAAACAATATTATTTAAGTAGACTGAGTAAAATTCACACTTGTGTGACTTGAAATATAAATGTGCAGGAACATCCAATGAAGAATGAAACTACAGAAAATAGAGACCTATTAACTGATGTTGTTGGACTCGCCTATTAAATGAGAAACTTGACGTGGTTGTCTTTAATGCTGTGTCTGGAGCAATACTACAAAATTGTGAGACTGTGGATAAATTCACAAAGAAGTATGATCAATAGTTTCAGAGAAATTGTGCTACATGTCTTTAGCATTCTACATCTAATCATCTGTTTTCCTTCATCTTGACAACATTAATTCTCTCTTGGTATTTTCAAATGTTTTCCTGTATTCTATATTTCTTTATGTCTGCTTTTTATTGGGTCTTCAGGTAAACTTTCCAACCTTCCTAAACCTTTTTTACTGCCTTCTCGGTGACTGCCTGTCTTTGATTATCATACCTTATTTCACTCTAGAATACTATGTGGAATCTTTCAAAAGTTGATAAACAGATCATTGTAGAATCAGCTTGTCATCTTTTCTGTAAATTGTTGAAATCTTTTCACTATATAATTACACTACATTTATATCCAAGCACACCCATTTACACAAATTATGATACATGACTTAAAAAGAGATCAACATTATCTCTCTTGTTTGAATTCCTATACATCTCTACCATTGGATTTCTAGCCCTTCAGATCTACCCAGAAAATATTCACAAAGATAAAATAACTGGAAATAACTTGAGAGTTTAAAACATAGTCAATAAAGTATTACTTTTATAAAATGTTCTTCTCTGGCATATGGTACATTATTTTCTAAAGCTTTTGTAAAATTGTGAGAAAGTGATTTACTAAACTTCAGCTTCAAATATGAGGTAATGGAGGCAGGAATACTTGAGTATCTATTCAGTTGTACCTAATCTCATTCCTTGTACTGTATCATCTTCTTATCTCTCTTTTCCTTTTATTTTTCTTTTCTGTTTTTGTTCTTTTTCTGGGGAGACTGGTATTTGAACTCAGGAATTCATGTTTGCAAAGCAGACACCCCACTGCTTAAGTCACAGCTCTGGTAGATTTTGCTATGGTTATTATGAACAATTTGCCCTGTCTGTTCTTGGACTGTGATCCTCCTGATCCCAGCCTATCGAGTAGCTAGGATTATGGGTATGAGCCTTCTTTGTTTTCTGGGGTTTTTTTTGTTTTTGTTTTTTGGCACACTGATTTCTATCTGCCCAA
The DNA here is from genome assembly GCF_047511655.1 of Castor canadensis. NCBI lineage: Eukaryota > Metazoa > Chordata > Mammalia > Rodentia > Castoridae > Castor > Castor canadensis. The sequence continues at coordinate 22,216,688 of NC_133390.1, read as the reverse complement.
ATCAGTTTAGCCTAACCACCAAGATCTCAGTATTTCTCATGCAGTGAACCTCTTAATATCCTTAAGCCAGGCCTCACAAATTGCTCAGGCTAGGAGAAAATGTTACTGTAAAAAATTACTTCAGGGTTGCTAGGAGAATTTCCAGGCATATAATAACTTTTTATGGCTTTATCTTGGACAAAAAAATCAAATATCAATCATCTAAATATCCTGAAGATAGTGAAAGAGGTTTTCCAACTGAACTGTTAACCATCCCATGTACCTTTAACATTGATTGTAAGTTATCCATTTCCATGTCACTTCTCACACAGATTATACCATTTGTCCTTCAAGAATGAAAATATTTTATAATCTCACGGATTATTATAGACATATGTATATAGCAACCAGTTTATAACCTCTGTAATGATTTTGTCAGTTTTTAGCTTTTTTTTAGTTGTTAATTTCTTTTTTTTTTAATTTCATCATTTTTACATTTAATCACATGTGTATATACTTTCTCCCCACCCCCACTTCCAGGTAGAACCTGTTCTGCCTTCTTGTTCTCCAATTTTGTTGAAGTGAAAACAAGAGACAGTGAAAAAAACATAGCCTTTTTGCCAGTTTGAGTTGATGAGAGCTATACAGAGAGATTCCTAACGTTGCTTCCGTGCACATGTGTATTGCCACCCACATTGTTTCATCTCTTCCAGACCTCTTCACTACTTCCTAGTCCCCTTCCTTTAGTGGTCTATGCCAGTTTAAGATTAAGCCAGCAGGTGTGGGGGAGACGGAAAGGGAGGTGGGCAGGGGGGAGAAATGACCCAAACAATGTATGTACATATGAACACATGAATAAAGAAAAAAAAGATTACTATTTTAGCTTCTCTACAGTGAGTACATAAACCACATTCAAGTTTTAGATTTCCTTCCCTTTCCCTATTCCTTCTGTGTGCCTTCTCCCCTTAGTGTATGACCCATGGAACCCTCATACATGATAGGAATGTAGGCTAGTAAAACTACCTTGGAAAACAATATGGAGTATTCTTAAAAAACTAAACATAGATCTGACATATAATCCAGCAATTCCACTCCTAGGGATATACACAAAGGAATGTGACTTGGGTTATTCCAAAGGCAGCTGCACACCCATGTTTATTGCAGCACTATTTATAATACCAAGCTCTGGAAACAGCCAAGATTACGGCATGGGTCATACTAAGTTTTTAGTTATTTTGTGTGAAAATGAGATTGCCTCAAACACAAAGATATTTTGTATTATTAGCAAGTAGCTTTTGTTCTCTTCAGATTAAATAACCTGTAGTTTCTATTACTCTGAGGGTACGTCCCATTTTAATGCCAATCTACCAATCCAATTTCAGTTATTTTTCATGTATATTAATAATTATTTAAAGTGTATATGATATAAAATAAACTACACATCTTTAAATTTTATATATATTTTATTTAATTACATGAGTATTATATTTTATTTAATTGCATGAGTATATATGCAAAATAAATGGCATGTTCAAAATCATAACTTTGGTAAATGAATATTACCCACAAAAATCCTTGACATTATGTAAATATTATTACACAATCTGTACTTCATTTTGAGTAGATTTTTTACACTTTTCTCTCACTCAAAATAATCTTTGGTACAGAGTAAAATTGGCCTCACATGACCTGCTAGGAAGAGCTTTCTTCTTAGTATTGGGAAACAAGGTTTTTAGTTTGAATTATGTGTTCATTTAATGGTTATTAGATATCATTAGTAAGCCTATTCAGATCTAAAGTTTACATTGTGGAAGTGATATAAACCATTTAATATACTAAAAATTTAACCACTTTATATACTGAAGTGATTTAAACAACCTTGCATACTAAAAATCCTTTAATATATAAGGTATGGGGAGTTTAGTGTGGGGATTTTCCACATATCAATCTCTCAATACCTTCTAGTTGACTTTAAAAAAATTATTCATTTATTCACATGTGCATTCATTGTTTGGGCCATTTCTCTCCCCTTCCCCCCCACCTCTAGTTTGATTTTAATGCATTTAAAAAGATTTTGTAATCTGCTTATGTTTCTTGGAGTTTTGGCAACCATCAATTGGTTTGCTTGATCAAGTCTCTGTAACCATTTTAATATTTTGTTTACTTATTGTGGCAGTTATTGAGTCTCTCATAAAATTTTAGTTGTGTTTATTTCTCTTTGTAATTTTATCAACTTCTTCCTTATGTATATTGAAGCATTATTATTTTATGCATAAATGTTGGAATTTTTATATTTTTTTGATGACTTTACATCTTTATTACTAATAAATGATTCTACTTATCGCCAATAATATCTTTTGCTCTGAAATCTACATTGACTGATAGTTGTATAGTTCAGCTATCATTTTTTTCTATTCACTTTAATTATTTACTTCCTTTTAATTTTAACCTAAATGTTTCCTAATTATAAAATAGGCTTTTGTAAAAAGTATATATTTGAGTCTTAATTTTAATTTACTCTTACAATATCTGTCTCAAAGTCAGAGTGTTTTAATAATGTATATTAAATACATTTATTTATCATATTGATTTAAGTGGATTTCCATCCACTATCTTACTACTTGATTTCTGTTTTATCTGTTCTTTATGATATATTTCATCTATTTCTGCTTTCTTCTACAATGTAACAATATAGTCCTTTTTTCTATATACTTTCTTTAAGGTGCCAATTAGCTGGTATTAATTAGAATAAATTATCTATTATGTTAATAGCTACTATTAATAAGAAAATATTTTACTCATCTACATAGTCACCATTTCCAGGGTTCTTCATGCCTTCATATATATCCAGAATAACATCTGGTATCAGATTCATTTGCCAGTATGACTTTCTTTAGCCTTTCGTACAGCAAGTCTGCTGTTTAACTTGGTTTGGTGTATATCTGAGACAGTATTCAGAATTCATATGAAAGAAATTTCTGCTTGGTATAACATTTTAAAACACAAGACTTTTACTCTCCTGCTACCTTAAACATTCTTATTAATAATTTTGAGCCCAATTTATTTTTGATGGAAAACCGCTGCCTTCTTTCTTTTGTTCCTCTGTATGTAAAGTATCTCATCCATTAGATATTCAGATTCTTTATGAGCTTCTATTTATAATTTCTTCAGATTTTTGGGGATATGATAAAGCTTGGTGGTTTTCTTTCAACATGTTTGTTCTTGAGCGTGGTTCACAAAGTCACATAATAATTTTTTTCAAATCACAGAAATGTCAACCATTGTCTACTCAAGTCATATTCACTACTCTTTACATATTTTGTGAATCTAGCATCATATATATTACTTCACATGAACTTGCCGGACAACTCACAGATGTTCTGGTCATATTCTTCCAGTATTTTTCTCGATGTATAAAGTTCTTAATAGTCTGTCAATATCTGATCAGCTTCACTAAGCTTCTGCTGTGTTTATTTCAATATTAATACTACACACTGTATTTTTTTCTCCAGCACTGTGGTTTTAATCAAATACAGACATTTGATTTTTAAATACCTACTCATTTATATCATGATCACTAATTCATCTAGATTCTTGTGCATGTGAAATAGAGTCATAATATGTGTTTTAATTTTCCTGCCAACTAATTGCATCACCTGTATCACTTCTGGGTCACAATAGTTATTTGAAACTAGTCTTTAGATTACCCAAGATGTGTCAACATGCCATTGAATTTCCAATTGACCTGAGATTTTATTAGTTTTTCATATAATGAAGAAATAAGTCATATCAGGTTTTTAAATACTACTTTATTGACTTTGGGATTCATTTAGTTCTGTGGAATGTTGAAATTTTTGTATTTGGAGGAAACAAATTTGTCTATATTCAAATTGCATATTCTGGCTTTAGTTCTTGGTGTGTAACTCAAAATTTGTTTCATTTTTGAAAGCTGTTCAGTATTTATCAATTCACAAACTGTTGTTTCTGTTTAAGATGAAATCCACACATGTACAAACCAGAAGACAGCTCAAGATTTATAAACAATTTTATCTGGTTTCCTTTTCAAGCTTTTCCAGCTCTACGCTGTCTGTCTTCTTCCTTATCTCCACTTTTCAGTCTTGCCCTCAGAAATCTGTGGTTTTATTTAACACCCTCTGCTCCTACTAAGCTGACATTTAGGTACCACTAGTCAGAGAAATGAGTTTGCTGTTGAGATTGTAATATATCTAATTACAAAAGAATCCCTTCTTTCAGAGAATTAGGTTTTTCGTGCTTCCCCTTGCTGCCCTTCTCACTAAGAGATTTCTTTCTTGTTCCTTAACTCTGAAGTGTAAGGCTTTTTGGACTTTTCTCAGTCAATGCTAATGACCACTTAGGGGTTTTAGACTGGCTTTGATTCATTACAGGGGATTTCGAAAAAATATACTCATGTTTGTGTGCAATATCACATTCTTTTATCTTTCTAATAGCAATACTGCTGCTACCATTTATATTTGAGTCTTCAAATTATAATCCATGTTATTTTTCCCAAATGTTATAGCCATTTTAATTGAAGAGACAAGGAGCTGTGGGGCTTGTCTACTTTACCATAACTGAGACTTCATGACACAGTTTATGCTTGTTTTCATGTATATGGTTAATATTTCCTATTCCTTTTAATATCCATAAGGAATTAATAGAAGTATTTCCTGAAATAGTTTATTGCTGATAAGATTTGATTGCTACTTGGTCTATTTCTTCATTGCAACATTACATATTTAGCTCACACTTTAGGATGAATCCAGGCTACTTGTTGACTTTTGGCAGTCATGCGTTTAACATCATGTTTATCTAACATAGCAATGAGATAAAATTAAAACAAACTTATAGGGAACAAAGTAAAAGGCTATCTTGCTGCCTTCTTTTTTGCAGTTTATTACAGTTGGAAAAAGTGTTAGCATTGCAAATTTTGGTATTTTGAAATATGTGGTAGTAATAATCATAGCCTCATGAACTGCTTGATCACTTGATGATTTTCTCATATATTTAAGGTATTGCATGAACAACAGGAATGTAAAACAGTTTCTTTTTGGGAACGGGTACCATCAGGAGGCAGAGGGGCAAAAGGAGAGCGTGAAAGGTGGGAATGAATATGGTTGAAGTACTTCATGCTCATGTGTGAAAATATAACCATGAAATCTGTTGAAAGTGTTTTAAGAAGGGGCATAGGTATAAGGAAGGTGATAGGGTGAATTTCATTGTGGTATATTATATGCATCTATGTAAGTCATAATAAAACTCTTTAGTCCAACTGAAAATGATAATAAACTGTGAAAAAAGGTATTAAAGTAAATTGACTAGCTTTATTTTAACCAAGATAAGTTTTCTCCCATACATCTTTTGCAACATATAGATTTACTGTGAGTCCTTATTACATAAATAAATCAAACAGTTCTCTGAACATTTATTTGTCCTTTATTTATTTCTTCAGAGTAGGATGGGAGTATTAGCTCAAAAGCCTACAAATTCCAAATTCAACCTTTATGTGTAAAATTATTTTGAAGTTAGCTCAAATAAACATATTTTAGCTTATTTGCATGTCTTGAATCTACCTACATTACATATTTGCATACAAGATCTACCATCCATATTTGAGACAAACTCCATATACCATGGTAGACAATAAATCTGAGAAAATTTAAATATATCTTGGTACTTCATTTAGCTTTAATTTATTAATTTATTGCTAAAAATAAACATATTAACATATAAATATATAGGAAAAATAATTATCAAACCTAAAACAGTAGTGAATGGGTAGATTCTCTTTTAACATTTTTGCAAACTTTTCTAAAAAAAGAATTAGTTAGGAGAAAACAGATGGATAATCAGACCTGCTGCTGTATTCAATATTTTGTTTTATGTTTTTGAGCCTGAGAAAAATCACTTTTTCACATAAGAGTATCTTTGCACGTTTCCTCCTTTAGCTCAAGCAAATAATTGACTTGTGTGGGAGAAAATCCATATGTATGGAGGAGCCACAGAGACCCTTTGAAATAGTAGTGGGGACCCCAGGGTTTCTTTGAGAACTTCTGTTGTGCAATATTGTGAATCAAAGATTATAGTATTAAAAATCATAAAATCAGGCAAGCTTATGGCCAAAGTACCTTTCATGAAGTCTTAGGATTTCCATGCTTCAAACTATAATTTTTCACTTGGGTTTTCTTTAAAAATATTTTGTTATTACACTGCTCATAGTATTCACTATTGAGTTAGCTTTAATAAATTTTATAATTACTTATCTCAGTGTTCATTGTTCTTTTCATTCATTTTTATTTTTGGTTATTAAATTAATTCATTGTGTGGACAGAAATGGCATAGTGAGGGCTGTGGGAGGGTAACTTGGTGGTAAAACACTTGCCTGGCTTTTGTGAGGCCCTAGATTGATCTCAAGCATCTCAAAAAAGAACAAAGAAGAAGAAAACAAAATGGCATGATATCTACTGAGGCAAAGTTGACATACTGGATTTAGACTTCTTTAATCAATACTATATATCCATTTATTGTTTGATGTTTAATGTTCAATCCAGTTGATAAAATTATAACATACACCTTTTCTATGTGTATGTTATATATACACATATGTTATACATACACATATGTGACTTCATATATGCCCAATAGTATATCAAAAAATGGGATAATGTGCAAGTTGAATAAGATTGAGGATATTCTCTGCATATTAACATAAATGTAAATCTCACATGTATTGTTAGTTTAGTAAAAAGGAAAAAAGGCACAGCAAAGAAAAGATATGTTTTATAAAATAGAGAAGGAAATATAAATTATGTGGGTGAATATTTGCATAAAGAAATAAAAGTAACTGGTCTAGAGATGTAGATAACGATGGCATGTCTGAGGCACTGGATTCAATTCAACATCACTAAAAGAAAAAGACATATGAGGAAGAAATGCAGCTAATCAGAAAAGTGCAAATATGATTCCACTGATGGCTGATATGACCACTGGAAAGTAGTAACTTGATTAAAATTGTGATGAGAAGGCACTCTCCATAACTGAAATATCTTGCATAGCAGCTACATAATATCCAAATACCAGCCATTCTTTACGTTATGATATTACAAGATAATTTTATAAATATTGTCAAAGATATAAGTTGCAAAATGAAGATTCTTAAATCTTTGTCAATGAAAGATTCTTAAAATTGACTTAAATTTTTATAGCTGTACACTATCCTTGATTAAGATGAATTGCCTTTGCAAATGTGGTTTCTGAGTTATTTCAGTATTGTATTTTCAACATTTATATTTAATGGAAGGAGTTATGTGTTAATGAACTTATGGAAAGTGAAAGACCTGAGGAAAGGAACGAATTTGGTTTGCATATAGACTAAGATGATCAATATAGGATGTTAGAAAAAGAAAATACTTTAGTCTCCTGCTTGTCCATGTGGTCTCTTTGTTAGAAATTGAGATGTAAAAAATGAGGAAATATTAACATAAAAGGATTGTGAATCTTTTTTTCTTATATTATTGTTGTACCAGGAGTACATTATGATATTTACAAAAGTTCTTACAAAGATTGTGAGTGTTGAATTTAGCAGTACTCTGATAGATACATGATCCACATGTGAACTTATTTGTTGGTACATATTTAGATCTATATAGAACATGAACTGTAAAAGTGTAGCCTTTCTGACTGCAATAGAGTGAGGTTAGTTATCCTTATCCTGAACAAATTTGGAGGAATTAATGGGTGCCAATTCATTTAACCCACAAAATCTGTGAAATAAATGATTATTCCATTGATGGTATCACATTTGTCATCTTCTGAGAAATGGTTTAGAGTAAGTAGAGGAAGAAATTTTTGCCAAACTCAGAATGCTTACGAATTCTCTTTGTTGCATGGGTGACAAAAGGGAAAGTGAAATGTTAAATTAGTGGTCTATTTGATGCCTAAGAAAGCCACTGAGGGAAATAGTAACTTGGAGGCAAACCACAGCCTTCATATTTTCGAGATGTATAGAGCTACTTGCTGTACAACCTTGTGTTTCTTACAGCCAATGAATGAACGAAGAAGCCTACTAGAAATTGTTGACCATTTATGGAATACGGAATAATAAAGTTGGTAGAGATATTAAAACTGGGTGCTACAAAACAGATGCAGCTAAATGTGAAATAATTATTTTTAAAAGTAGAAATAGAATAGATGTAGGATTTGTGAGATAGCAAGATATTTGAATAAAATACAATCCTTATAGAATTATTTGATCCACTTGAATGGAGCATTCAGTACTAATGAAGTAATAGCAGACATACAAATTCTTTCTATAGTCTAAAATAGCAGTAAGTTCCCTGAATATTCTTTACACCTGATGTAGTATAAAATGTCCTCATATTTTGATACTATTGTCCATAATAATTCAGGAATCATTCTTCAAAACTGTGTGAATATGTAATGTACCTATTGCTTGATAGTCTTCATTGTAACACAGAATAGACATTTTGTTATCAGATTTAATGTAGCACAATGCACAAAGATTTGTTAATATTTAAAAACCATCCTAGAAAGCTTACTTCAGAGAAAAGAAAATTATGATGAAGATTAAATTTTTTTTTCAATTAATAGTATCAGAACATGAATTGGAGCATTTGGTTACTAATTTGAAATTGGTTCTCTCTACATATACTTAACTGTATAGAAAATTTCTTTTATAGAATTCATGTTTTTATAATTCTCTGATATGTCTAAAATCTGTGCTATTATAATAATAGCATTATTTCAATTACATTTATAAGTAACAAGAGTTGAAGCAAACTATTTTAATTAAAATGTACTTTTAATAATTACGAGGAGAGGAAAACAAAAAAGTCTGATGATAATGTACTTAAAATTCAGAGTAGTTAATATTGGAAGAGGTTCATCTTTTGTAATGCTAGTAATTATTAAGTTATTTCAGAGATAGCATGTCAGTCATGCTTCCCGTATCTAAATTCATAAAGGCATAAACTTTATTTATTTTAATTATGAAGATAAATATCAGTTCAATCCCCATCACCAATGGACATAATACAGCATCAATGCTGATCTGAATGCTATTGGAAAATATTTAATCATAATCACACTTCTAAATGCTTGTCTGGTCATGTTGTTTGTGGTATGTGAAAAATAAATCTATTAAGAGGATTAATTTTAGAAGTATTAATTTGTCATATTCAATTTAATATGATGAAAATGAGCATTGAGATACAATTTATTCTTTTCTTTGAAGTTTGTTATTTTATGATATTAGTGACTTGTTTATTGCAAGCAGTACATTTCTATAATAGTTTCAACATGTCCAAAATGTGCAGCATATACAATTTCCATAATGTAATTAGTTAGAAATTGGGGAAGCTTAATTTTAAAATTGAATTGTTCGTGAAATCTATTTTCACACTCTCTGTGGCTTAAGCAGTTTCTTTTCATAAAATGTTTTATAGTTGTTTGAAGAAATTAAGTGTAGTTAATCAGAAAGAACATTATGGTTTGACACCTAATTTGAAAGCCCTGTCTTAAAACAGTGAATGATTGCTTATGGCATTGCATGTGCCAATGAGAACCCAAATAGGAAATCCATTTATGTTCAAACTAGTCTCTATTGATTAAGTCAGTGTGATGTTGTCTTTTTGTGATACATATTTTGTACAAGACATATTTTTACATATATATGTGTATTTGCTAAACATATAGTTCATTGTGGATTAAGAAACAGTAAAATAACACCATGGTAAATTATTTCAATTATAGTACATGAAAAGGAAGATTAATGACCTTAAAGTGATTTCATTATGAAATCAGAAAATAAAAATCATAAATATCAAGTGCATAGCTTAGCATATTTAGAAAGCATTTAAAAGGAGTCTTAAAATGGGTATTGGTACAAACAATTTCATCTTTATTTGCTTTATGTTCATTTTTCCTCCAGTGCCACCAGCAATATCAATGCCTCAGAAAACTTTTAATGCCACAGCAGAGAGAGGAGAAGAGATGACTTTATCCTGCAGAGCCTCGGGCTCTCCAGAGCCCAGCATTTCCTGGTCCAGGTGGGTTAGCAATCATGTCCTGTGCCTTGTGTCCAGACCCAGGTTCATGATATGTTTGGAATACATTATTTTAGAAAGAATCAAAACATTGTTTTCAGATTTATTTGTTAAAGGTGCTATTATTTTTCAGCTAAGTTGGTTAGATTAAATAGTTAAAGAGATCAACAGTGTGATTTTGATATAATTTTCTTGACTTGAGGACTTTCTGATAGCACTTATTATGCACATAAGGACAGGTTTCTGGCTAAAAATGGGCCCAGTAGCCCTATAACTAATTCATTTTTTCTATTGTTCTACTGTAGTCTTCTTGATATAAATGTTTTGTGTTGCTGGCAACCTTGTTGTATGTGCACAACATCATTTATTAAAATGAAATTTATTACATATTATATTTGTGTACTGATTACAGAGAGTTAAATTTTAAAGAATTTTAGCATTTTAAAAATATTTACCTTATCAAATGAGTAAACCATCTTTGTATTCTAAATCTACTGTTCATGGTTATTTTAATTCTATTTTTTTTAAGATTTTCAAATGAACATTGAAATATCAAGCACAGATTTAAAAAACTCATTATTTTAGATTTTGGGTTAAACTACTAATTTGGAGACAATAAAGTTTAAAATTGAACAATACTATACACATGAACTATCGATGCAGTTAACTGTACAAACATTGGCTACAAATATTTATACAATCATTTCTGTACTTCAGAAATCATGGAGTGCAAGAAATAACTCAATGAGAATGTTAGAAAAAAATATATATTTAAGTGTATGAAAGTGTCCACAATAAGTTCTATGCTTTTAAAAATTATTTTAAGGTCAATAGTTAAAATCCAAAATTCATTATTCATTATTTTCTGTCTTAGCAGAAATTATCTATCTTCTGTTTTCAAATCTTTGGTTTTCTTGTTTACCCATTTAAAATAACAGGTGATAATCAGCAAATATTTCTTCAAGCAAGGTGCTTTTAATTGCTATTTGCCGATATTAATTCTTTGTATTAGTAATTCATAAAGGGGTTACACACTGAATATTAACATATTAGCTGCAGATAATCATCATGTATCTCAGAGATTGCTGGCTTTCCAGTAGAGAACCTTAATAGTCAATATACAATTTAATTACATCACAGAGAAGCTCACAGATCATTTGTTACAATGAACAAATATTGTTATAGAATTTTAGCCTAATGATTTTTTTTACTTCAGAGGGACTTATTTTCTGCTTAGGGTTATTTTGTTTCAAATTTCTTTTTTTAATAATTAATTGGAATTATAAAGTCAAGGATAAATCAGCTTCAGAAGATAAATAACAATAATTTCTATCTGTTCCTTGACATCTTCACATATGACATCTTCATATGTCATTAATGTCATCTCTTGGGTAGGATAGAATAGAAACTTACTTAAAATTTAAACAGTTTTCTTTTTTAGTCTGTAGATAGAAAATATGTATTGGGAGAATAGGAGCTTTTGGTTTTGATATTTACAGACACTAAACTTAGCTTTAGAGTGAAGCTTATATTCCTTCCTGTGTATCTGTAGATGAACACATATGTTCATGAAAAGATATTCCTATAAACATTAGGGAATATAGGGAATTAGTTAAAGAAAGATGCAGACAACCTGATACACAGAGATGACATCTCCAAGTGATAAGCATGAAATCCATTGTCTTAGTAACCTTAGTCTTCCATCATAAAATAACACAGAAATTCACTATCCCCTGATTCTGAAAGTTAGACCTCCAAGAGCAAGGTGCCAGCTGGGATGTTGTCAAGCAGGACTCTCTTTCTAGCTGCACATCCAGCTGCTTTCTCTCTTTGTCCTCTCAATGACCTTTCTACTGTGTGCATTCTAAGGGAAGGTCACATGTCAAGGAACAGATAGAAATTATTGTTATTTATCTTCTGAAGCTGATTTATCCTTGACTTTATACTTCCAATTAATTATTAAAAAAAGAAATTTGAAACAAAATGAGAGTAAATACTGAGCAAAAAATGTGTACACATTCATGTAAATGCAAAAATGATAACTGTTGCAACTGTGCCATGAATTGGACAGATAGGGTAAAAGAAGGAAACTAAAAACGTGAATATGAATGATGTACTCGTTATACAAGAATGAATATAGAAATCTTAAACCAGCTGATACCACCATAAGAAAAGGACTAAGGTAGAATGTAGATAATTAGAGGAGATAACTAATTGGATGTAGAACACATATATGCATGAAATATCACAAGGAGACTCCCTGTATGGTTGTCTTTATCTCAGACTAGCAACAGTGTCATGTTTTTCTCTTTTTTTTCTCTATCTTGTCCTCAAAATCATGGAACAGGAGAGCAGAACAGGTCCTGCCCAAGGGGGAGGGTTGGCACAAATGGGAGAGGGGAGGTGGCAGGGAAAGTGGGGAAGGAGAGTAAATACTGAGCAAAGAATGTGTACACATTCATGTAAATGCAAAAATGATAACTGTTGCAACTATGCCATGAATTGGTGCAGGGGAAATAAAAAGGAGTGGTGGAGGGGTGAATATGAAATATGATATAGTTGGTACATAGTAAAAACCTTTGTAAAGGTCACAATGTACACCCCCCCCAGCAAACAATACAGAAAAAAAAAAGAAATTTAAGGAGAAAGAAAATTCTTGTATCTTTTCCTCTTTCTATACCAGTCCCTTCAGATGAAGGCCTCACTCATGTGACCTCATTTAATGTTATTTACTTCCATAAAGGTTCTTTCTTCAAATAACCTTGGAGGTTTGAAATTCAAAGTTTGAATAGAGGCTTCACAGTTGAGTCCAGGGCACTAGTAAAGAAAGTAGTTAAGGACCAAAACTGGGGCAATGTAATATTTTTTTTACAAAGAATATCATGAACACCTAGTGACATATAAGTTAAAAAGAGAGTAAAAACAGTGACTCTGTACCTCTCTTCCATCATTTCTATTCAAATACTTCTTTTTTATCCCTTGTTATGTTTCTAATTTCTATTTTATCTACAGCAGTGTTCCTCTGTCATCCTGATAATTTCACAATTAGTTGTTTATTCAACTGTTTTCTTTGTGCTGATCAGTATAGATGCAGGTTTGTACATATAAAGATCTCTAAGAATTAACTTTTGGTTTCAGTTCTCTTCTTTTTAATGTTCTTTATTTCTTTGAGTGCTGTTTTTAGATTTATTCTATTCTATGTTTAATTGTTTAGTTCTTTTTAGTTGCTTATGGTTAATACTCTGTCATTAATATTATTTTTTAATGCAAGCACTCATTTTTCTCTTTAAATACTTATTAATTTTGATATATTGTTCATTTGGAATTTAATTTTTATAAAATGTTCCTTATAGTATTAATTTTTTTGTTGATTGTTTAGAAGTCTGTTGGTTTGTTTCTAAGCATTTGAGTATAATTCAACTTCATTTCTGTTACTGATTTCTAACTTCTTTTCATACTTGTCAAGGAGCACACATGTTTAGTGGTAAAAATTGTTTCAGCTTATTGTGCCTTATATTTTAGTATATACTAATAAATATTTTGTGGAAATTAGAAAAAGAGATGTAGTATCAGAAATGCAGATTGCATTATTATTTTTTACAGTGATCTCTCTCTACACATTACATAAATCAACCTACGTGATAGTAGGTCATCCTGTGCAAGTCTTTATTACCACATTTAATTTTTAAATATCATCTGTCAGCTGCATTTATAAATATTTCTGTGTATGCATTCAGTTACACTTGTTTTATGTTTCATGTTTTTGAAGCTATTTATTTTGAAAAGATCACATCAAAACACTAATCTCTCTGTATCGCTATCCTTAATTCAACTATCAAAAACATTTTGTCTTCCTTATGCTTATGTCATTTCTTCAACAAAATTGGTGATAAGGGCAGACAGGACCTTCCTGGAACTGAGTGGGGGATGTGGGAAGGGTGGGGGAAGGGGGCAAGGTAGAGAAATGAATGTATGCACATGTGAATAAATGAGAATAAATAAATAAAATTTACATAAAGTGAACAGTGAAAAGAAAAAAATAATTATTGGACGGCTTTGTTTGCCAGAAGGAAAGTGATATAATCCAGAACATTATTTCAGATCTCTTTTTCATTTTTTTCTTTTCTCTTTGTCTTCAAATTCAATTTCTTACATTACTATGTCATGAAGTTTGCAAATATTTTCTATTGTAATGTCAAATCTATTATTAATCCCACTCAAATATTTTTCCTTTCTATTTTTTCTATCAGTTTGAAGGAGGCCTTTAATGTTTTTAATTTCTCTCCTACTTTCTCATGTTTTAATTTCTTGAACTAATTAAAAATCAGTTCCAGTAGATTTTTGATGGACGTACTTATTAATCTATCATCTGTGTTAGTTCTGTTTTGATTTTTTGTTTTATATGTTGCATTTTAATGCTTATATAGTTTTCTGTTAATTATGATTGTTAGGCATTAAGAAATTTATGTTTTGAGTGACGTTAGCTTGTTCTTCTTTAAACATTAAAAATATGTCAAATAAAATGAGGAAATAATTGTCTTTATTAGGAAGAATATTGGACTTGGTTACCTATTGATTTTATGATTGAAGGAGATGTATCCTTCCACTGTGATTTGAGATGTAGAGAAATTACAAGTAAATTTAATCACCTGATCTGTGAATAAGTATAAAGGGGGAAAACCCACACTTAAAGGTTAAGTGTGAGCATACAGTCGATGATAAAACACAGGAAAAGTGTTTGATAAATTATAAATCACTAAAACCTCTATCCGATTATTAGAAGAAAAATGAAAATTTTCACTGAAATGTCATTGAAAGGACAGAGAAAAATATAATTACTAATTATGGTTACAGCCATAAATATATATGCATATTATGTCAACATATATGTATATTATATATATATATATAACTGTAGAAAAGCAGGCTGAAATGCCTTTTGTATAGTTATTATAAACAGTGCAGAAGTAAAGATAAGAAGAAAATACATACAAAACTACAGGACATTATATATGAAATTTATTATTTTATAAACTAACCTTGCAATTCTCTATATCTGTTGTGAATTTTTTCATGCTTTATGATATATTTAGAAATACCATGACAATCTGGATAAGCATATGTTATTGAGTCGTAAAGAGATACACTTATAATAGGATGTTTGTCAGTGCTTTCTGGAAAATGGAACCAGACTTCACTGGATATATTTGCTAACTATTAGAAAACATTTTGTTTCATTCTAGGAAAACTTTTCAAGTATAGTTTTTAGAGACGTATATTTAAAAATTAAATTTATATGGAATAATTAATATCCTAACCAAGGAGAGATTTTAAATGATTTATGTTAATAGTCCTTAAGATAAATTCGGCTTATCTAAATCAGTATTATAAGGAAAATATAGAAGAATAGGCAAAGTATGAAAAGGAAGAAGAGAATGAGGAAAAGAAGAATGAGGAAAAGTTGTAAGTGAAAGAAATTTGCAAGAATATTCCACAAATTATAAGGGCAATTGTAGAAATATTTGTTATACTTAAAATATTTCTTACCATATAGCAGAAAAAGTTGGTAGACATTGTTTTTAAAGACTATATGTCTCAAGTGTGGAGCATCTGCTTAGTAAGCACAATGCTCTGAATTCAAACAACAGTACCACCAAAAAATAACTACGTATGCTAAAATTGGACATTGATTTTGTGTATAAATAACTTGGAGAAAATTGACAATTACTTGTGTCTAAATGTTAACAAACTTTTTTTCTTCAATAATGAGTTAAATACTATCAAGCAAAACTTCTCTAGTTGTGTTTTCACATAATTCTCCCAACTTGCACTTTTATTAGCAGTACTTACATGAAATATAAGTTTGTTATACATTTATATTACAGTTAATTTTAAATTTCTTTAAAGTAAATTCCAATAGAAATTCTTTTAAATGTGTCCTAAACTAGAAGAAAATAATTGTTTCATAAATGTGTAGAGTCACCAATATTTAAAAGGCAATTGGAAAAAAATCAACAAAACATAATTTTGCTAATAATAAAAATGCAAATTGAATTTACATGCTTGTTTCATTTGCCTAGTTTCAAGATTCCAACATGAGTCAAATGCTATCTTGTCTCTAAGTCAAAACTAATTTCAAGCATAATTTTAATATTTATGCATTTAGTTCCTGGGGTAATAAAAATATACTTTTGCTAGACATGTTGGCTCACATCTGTAATCCCAGCTAATTTGTGAAGCTGAGATAAGAACATTGTTTGGGAGCAATCCAGGCTAAAAGTTAGTGGACTCCCATATCAACCAATTAATTGGGAATGGTGACACATGCTTCTCATCCCAGCTTCATGGAAGAAATAGGTAAGAAGATCATGGCCTTAGGCTTGCCCAGACAAAAACATGAGACCCTGTTGGACAAATAACAAAACTTTAAAGGACTGGAGGTGTTGCTCAAGATACAGTGCACTTGCCTTGCCAATGCAAGTCACTAAGTTCATTCCAGAGTATCGCCAAAGAAAACCCCCCAAAACACTTAATTGGATTATAGCATTTTCTATCAATGACATTGGCAGTGAAATAATTGATAACTGTAAATCAAAAAGCAGGCCATGATCTCCTGAATTATGAAGTCAGGTTTATGAAAATCAATCTTATTTTTCTTTTTCTGTAGGAATGGCAAGCTTGTTGAAGAAAATGAAAAGTACATACTGAAAGGAAGCAACACAGAACTCACCGTCAGGAACATAATGAATAGTGATGCTGGCCCTTACGTCTGCAGGGCCTCCAATAAGGCAGGAGAAGATGAAAAGCAGGCATTTCTCCAAGTCTTTGGTAAGTATTAGAACATAGTGGTTAAAATGCAATGTTTAAAGAAAGGTCTGAGTCAACTCCTTGTCTGCCAACAATTGAGCTGTTGAACATCCTATAACAAAGCCTCAGCTTCTTCATTTCTGTAATATATTGTTTAAACCTCATCTTCCAAATAGTACTGTCTTAAGAACCACATGAAATAATACATGGAAATTAGTGTAAGATATTGGCCAGCTCATAATTAAAGCTGAAAGAAAATATTTTTTGCATTATACCTAATGGAATCTGTAATGCTTTATATCTATAGATAGGTTATCCTTCATAAATCTTTAAATGACACTTGCTGGGATACATTTCACGTTCAGTATAGTACAGAATTGCACTTGGCTATCATTTACATCCATTTATCCATAACTAAAATTATTCTCTTTATTTTAAGAGAAAATATAAATATATTCCATATTTAGGAAGAGACATATTGTCTGCTTTGGGGAGGTTATAGAGAATAGATATTAGTGCTGTAAAAAGATAACTGGTTTAGCTTCCATTAAGTTTGTAACAAGAAATACTGTTTGCTGGTTTGTACTTATGATTTTGTTCTTAAAAAGTGTACCCCACAAAATTATATGCATTACTAGCATTTAGTAAGTTTTCTCCATCTTCAAAAATATTGTCATCAAAATTCTTTCACAATACAGAGAGACAAAAGGAAGGAACTGTAGATCTTGTTCCCAGTGAGCTGGCACACCTGTTCTTCTCAAAGTGGCCACAGTAAATAGTGTCTCCTTCCTCCCTCTGCTGGTTGTTCCTGTCATCATTGCAAGGGAGACATTTTCATGTTTACATTACAGTTGAGCAAGACAAACAGCTATAACAAACTATATCAGAAATTTAATTTTCATAGTCATATGTTGTAAGAAGAATTTAAACTGAATAAATCTGGTATCATTGCATCATTTATTTATTTATTTATTAATAAATTAATAAATAATTAATTATTTATTATTTTGGATAGTTGGAGTTGAAATTTACTCAGAAAAGTAATGTTCAAAATATATATTGCTTTTGTCCTGTTGGGTTTTTCTTGATACATGACTTCCCTATAAGCCACATAAATTTCAATTAAACTACAGTTTCACTGCTATTGTAGTTGCTGTTTCTTTAAATGTGTCTTTACGTGTTTTACTTAAAAAAATCTGTTTATATGCTAAACATGGGAAAGTATTTCACTCTGCCTGTTTACCTAACTGTGTACATATCCCTAATAGCTCTGGGGATATTTGCCACTGATGAAAGTAGGTATTTATATACTGTGTTTCTTTATAAATGACAGTTTCAAAATGTTTGGAAAGCAAAATTTGAATAATCCCAAGGTCATTGAAATGCCCCTCCAATTTCACTTTCATCTATGTTTATGTTAAGAACATTGCACGCTCAGAGTAGTCTAATCATCACTTTCTTTAAACTAAACTTGAAATCCAGTTGGCACAGCTGTGCTTGAGACAGAGGCTACCTAAGTGGAGAACTGGACCTTGGACTAGTGTGAATTGAGGATTACAGACATTCTTATAGCCACACCATCCCTTCTGTCCCCAAAATTAATACATGAAACCATGCACAGATGCTGAACTCCAGACATTCAACTGTGCCATGATGCACACTGTCTTCGTATGTTATGTCAGATTTTAAAATACTGCAGTGAGATAGTTAACACAAAATTATAGTTACAATAAGATCTTTCTAAAATGGCTTATTTTTAAAAAGTGTAAATGCTTATTAATTAATATTATTTTTGTCTTAATAAAAAAAGATCATAAATAAAACCAAAAGGTATTTTACAAAAGCTGTCAGTAAAGACAAGTTAGAGAAAGCTAAGAGCCTGGAGAAGATGTTCAGCTAGAGGAAAATGTAAACAAACTTAGAACTACTAGAAGTTATGAAAAGTACATAACTTCCTCAAACAGTATTTTTTTAATATTATATTCTTTAAAACCTTACCACTGAAAAAATGTAACTAGAAATGTACTGTACAACATAGTTTCACAGGACAGATAGTCTCCAACAATAAACTAGGCTCATATGAAACAGTTAACTTCGTATTTATTAGGGTACCAATGTGTGTATGAGAACAAAGAAGGACATGAAAGTTTCTGATTTTTCCATCCTTTGAAATAAGAAATAATGCAGGAAATATTACATTGCATCATGGCAATAATAACTTTGTATAAAAAGATGGAACAAAAAGTCACATATTTATATATTCATATATAGTGAAATTATAATTCAAACACAGTAGAATGAACAGTGAATTGGCAAAATTTCTATATGTGATATTTCTGGTATCAGGAATATTTTTTGAGAATAAGAATAACTTATTTATATTTTTAGTTGATTTTATCACAATGAAAAAAGTTACTTGCTCTGAAATAACAACTTCTGACTTTTAGGCTTGTATTTTATCATATAAAAAAGCAACAATTTATAAAGAAGTATAGAAAATACAGAGGTCAAAAAATGAAATGCTTTGTAATATTATGTACATTATGGAGGTACATGTATTTTAATATTCAGATCATTTAAATTACTATGTATAATGTTCTTTTATTTGAGTAGAAGAATTCATTTAATGTTTAATATACTGTTAAAGTAAATAAAGTTCAAAATAAATCAACACATAAATAACACATAAGAGTAATTTGTATAAGTATATATTTTCTTCATGAATATTTAAAAATTTATAGGTAATTATTTATTCTATATATTCAAGACATACAAATCACTTTCCCCTTTTGGTGAAATTATTATTAAAGTATAAGACATGATCAATAAGTAAACAGATGCCATATATGTTATATAGGTGTATGTACATATGTTTGTATATGTGTATACATACATGGCTTTAAAAGAGGAAATTTTAACTTAGTAACTTTAAGAATGGAATAAAATAGCATGACTTAACTAGACAACACTTTGAAAAGAATTATATTTTTATGTTAATTTCTAAGCATTCTGAAGTTACTTTTATGTAATGGATGAACATTACTTTCTAAAGTTGCTTTTCTCCTGCTCTTTGCAACTCTCTGGATTCTGCTGTTAAGCAAAGCATGTTACTGTAATTGCTAAAAAATTCCTCACTTCATACTGTATTAATGTGGACTTAAGTGTCCATCATGGAATTGTAATTTTAAATAGTAATTCTTTTCTCCAGTACGGATTAAGTAATATGTACATTTTTTACAGTACAGCCTCATATAATACAACTTAAAAATGAGACGACATCCGAAAATGGTCACATAACACTTACCTGTGAAGCAGAAGGAGAGCCTGTTCCAGAAATTACTTGGAAAAGAACAATGGATGGCATCACATTTTCTGAAGGTGATAAGGTAATAGCAATTTAAAAAATCATGGGGTTCACTACCACTGCAAATTCCAGAGTTTTTATTATTAACACAGCTCATACTAGCTCCAACTTATTAAGTAACTTGTAAAAATAAATAAATGAGTTTCTTATAAGGATTACTATTCCACCAAATCAGTCCAAAAGATAACTCTTGAGGAGAAAAAAGTCAATATGTAGCACTTAAAGAGATTTTTTGCTATATTAAAAATCATAGGTTATTGGTATTATTCTTAAGGTGCTTCCCTAATCTCTTGGTTTACCTTGTCTGAATCATATTAATTGAGATTTTAGTTTTCACCCTATCTGTGTAAATTAAAGTAATTCTGTTTTTAACAGTTCCAGGCATCTTTCAACTCTTTACTCTTTTAGAATGTCTGCATGTTTTAAGAGTAGGGATCTGATTTTATATAAATTAGATAAAGAGAACTAAGAACATAAAACACAGTATTTTGATGACCTTTCACCAGAATGCATTCATGTTACTTGGAAATCAGTTAAATTTACCATAAAATCCACTTCATGAAATTTTATTATTTTTTAAATTTTTCATAAATATTCATTTTAAACTTCAAATATAAAAATGAAAGAGAAGAGAAAGAAATAGGCAATAATGTAATAATATGATGGAATAGCTTTCTCACTTCAGTAAATATTATAAAATTAAGCTTTAAATGACTTTGTCAATGTTGAAAATTTTTCATAAATTTAATGCAGCTATCTTGTCCATTTCTTTTTTGAAAGAATATGATCCCACAGTTAAGACCCTTTCTTGACCCATATCATCTGCAGGAGGGGATTTTTTATAATATTTTTCTTAATAATTTTGGGGCATTTTTGATGATAGTTGTGCCCTTTTGATATTCTTATTTTATATATTAACATGCTATAGACTTTGATTTAATATTTCCTTTTTGTTTCTTTCTTCATTTTTTTTTTTGGCAGTATGGATGGGTTGAACTTGGGGACTTGTATGTGTCAGGCACCACAGGTGCCTTAGGACTTGAGCCACACCTCCAGTGATTTTTAGTTTTCCTTTTTTCAATAGGGTCTGTCTTTTATGCCCTGGTAGGCCCTCCTATTTGTAGTCCATTCATAGCTGGGATGTGCACACAACTGTGTCTCCCAGCTTTTTGTTGGTTGAGAAGGGGTATTGGGGACCCTTTTTCCAGGCTGGAACTGCAATCTTTGAGATCTCTGGTTTCCCAGTAGGTAGAATTACAGATATGAGCCTCTGGCTCCTATTCTGTTTCCATATTTTCATACCAGAAAATCATAGCTATTTGTATGGTCCAGGTGCCAAGTATGAAAAACGTTGAATTTCATTAAAATTAGTAAAAGTTCAATCTGTTATTCAAAACTGTGAGCAAGGACTGGAGGTGTGACTTAAGCAGTAAAGTGCCTGTTTTGCAAGTACAAAGTCTTGAAATCAAACCTCAGTCCCACCAAAAACAAGTAAGTGTGGGAAACAATCCCCAAACCATAAGCAATTGTTTTCAAATTCTGATTTAGCACATTTCTGTGGGTTGGATTACTCTAGTAATTATTTTCATTCCTTTAGCCCTTACACCTTCATATTCTTTAGTGTTACACCTAACACTTATTTTCCTGTCCACCTAAAAATACTAAATATACTCTTCTCAAAGCTAGTTTTACTCTTTCATTAATTGAAATTTCTATAAGTTTGTGTTAAGAATAATGTGTATGATTTACTCAGTTATCTGATCAGTAAAATGTGAAGTACCCAGAAATGTGTGATTTTCATATTTTTATTCTAGTTGCTATGCCTCCAGCCCTCCCAAACCACACACAAAATTTTTATTTTAGTATTTGTGAAGAGCAGTTGTCTACTTTCTGATTGCTCAGAACTGTCTGTTAAAGAGTGCACTTATAAAAAAACCTTTTAATTTGGTCTCTTTCACACAACACAATCATAGAAACCCAAATATGTTTTTTACACATAATGTGTTCAGTAGATAAAGAAATTAAGGTTATTAACTGTCTATTACAGGAGTGACCTAATAATATTTTGAGATCCTGGCTTTTATTCTGGATACCGGTAAACCTCTTTTCTCTTGATATAACTTATTTCTTGAGCTGCAAAATTCACAAATTGAATAATTGAACTGAGCTTTGAAAGAAGGCAAGTCTAGGTTTGAATTTCAGCTTTGTAAATTATTATGGTTGAGCTTTGAAAATATTATTTGATCTCTTTAATAAAATCTCTTCACCTTTAAAATGTTGATAATAGTTCTTATCATCTCCCATGTTAGAAGTGAGATGAAAAGTGTATTATAAAACACATGTCAAAGTGTTTAAGTCTTCAAAACACATTTTTCATCTTTGTCATTTTATATAAATTTTGAAGCACAGTTTATCTTGTCACTAATTCTGAGTAAATCTTGGTTAATAGACTCCATAATATCTGGTAACATGTTTGAATAAACATGATCAGAGATTGTACTAACATCATAAAATTTTGATCAGAGAAATTAGCATAAGATTCTATTTTCCAAAACAATCTCTAACAGATTCTATCATAGATCAAATTCTGTATTTTCATCCCTGAGATTAAATTAGTATGTTTAGGTCAAGGCCTTGGATCGGATATTCATCACTTGAGTTCATATGAATGGATTTCAGTCCTTACTTGGGAAAACATCTCTCAAATCTAAGTCAAGATGACATTTAAAAACTAATCCTTTCAGCAGAAAAGTTCTTAATTAACAATTTGTTAAGGTCATGATTGGGACTTGGGAATTATACCACAAAATAAAAGTTCCCCTTATAAACACATTTGTCAAAGTTTTAATGAATTTGCAAATATATAGTTCATAAGAAGTTAAATATCTTCCAGTCATGTCATTCAAACTGATAATTTTTATCCAACAACATAACAAGTTACTTAGCAAATATATTCATCTTTGTAGATTATTAAAAGGGGATCTCAATTAATAGCACTATTTTTCTTATGTAAATTCACAATCATCATAAAAGACAAATAAATGAGGATAAAATATCATAGGGATTACAGTTACATATAATTGAATGTTCTAATACTGAACTCAAGGATTAGATAAATGAACACAACACAATCCTCTTAGTAGTTAGCAGCTAAAAGTGTTATTTTCCACTGTCTGGAAATATTTAGCCTTTTCAGTTTTATACCATTTATGACATTAAATTGGTTTAGATATTTTAGAAATGAAAAATGATTTCAACCCTGTGTAAATAACTATTGTCTTCCAATAGAACAGATAAATATTTTTATAGTCATGATCCTATGTCCTCTATGAAGGAATACCACAAGAACAATCTTCTTCCCACAGCTGTCAGAGATCTGTCCCTTTAATGTAGTTAGGAAGAAGTTTATACTAATCTCCAGAAACACTAAATCAATGATTGAAGTGTTAAGTTGTTGTACTAAATTCCAGATATTATGAGTATAAACATAGTGTTCCTCTTCAAGGTTGATCATGCTAGCAGTCTGTATTTCAGTCGCATTTTCACAACGTTATGTTTGACTTCAATCTCCACCAATACAATGAAGTTCAGAGGAAGACTCCTGCTTCCAATATGGGTTAGAATAGATCTTCAGTGATTAAAGCAGAAGTGATGAAGACTGATCTCTCTTCCAATAAGTCACAATATCAGAATTACACGTATCACAGATCTCTTAGGTCAATGTCTTCTTCCTTTTCTCTCACATCTTCTACTTTTTCACATTTTCCTCTCTAGAAAGTGAGTCACTTTTTTGTCTCCTTTTACAATTTTCATATTATGTACCATTAAATATTGATTTGGAAGAGACTCTTTTACATTCTTAGAAGAACCTAAATAGATGATTAAAGTCAGAAAAAAAGGAATATGCTGTGCTTTGCAAAGCATGCCTGCTTTAGAATGTTTTACTCTTCAGTTTTTTTCACACTAATATGTTAAATACATATGATAAAACTATTTTCTTTTAAACATTTTCCTAGAAATATTGTGTTATTTGTTAATTTTAGTATTAAAGTAAAATATTCTACCAAGGGAATGAATTCTTCCCCTAGAATTCTTACAAAATGGCAAACCACAGTAAGCAAAAAATCCCATTTATGTTAATAAAGTGTTTCATATTTTAATATAAAGTATTCATTATATTATTTCATGGATGGCGTATTCCTTGTGTCATTTATCTACAGAATCTATAATTATTTTGTTTGTGTTGCACTTGTCCTACTAGTAAATTATAGGTCTGTCTCTACTAGCATTTAATCCCACTCTACATTGAAGAAAAAAGTACTCAAAATTTATAGCAGTAAGTTATAACTATCTTAAGGTAACAGTACTCAAACATCAGTCAATTGATAACCAGCTTCATCTCTTTTCTATATTCACTCATGACCAAAGAAATATTTTTCTTTAAATTGAATTATTTTTCATTTATTTTATGATACAAATCATTGCAATCCAAAACACTTACATGAATTTTATTTAAAAGTACACATTAAATTAATAAGAACTATGAAATAAAAAGTTTTATTAAAAGGACTAACTAAACTTAGAGAGTACATACTCAGTGGTACACAGGTACACATTCAGTAATACTCCTTTCATGTTAAACATATTTTTGAATTAATATGATATAAAAATTCACAATGAAATTTTGAACAAAGCAGATTTAAATATGCTTTGGTTGGGACATAAATTATTTTCAATTGTTCCATTGTGGGCCCAGCATTTTTCTCCAATAAACAAATAATCTTTGCTTCATTGATGGCTACAGCATTCACTCACAAATCATGACTGAAATTAACTTAATTTCAATCCTTACCATGATTTGCTAAGTTAAAAAATAAAATGCTGGTTTCAGTTCAAATTTGTTCATCTCAAAACTGTGTATGACTAAAAATAGTGAGATTTTTCATGTTCTTTTAAATCTTTTGAAAGATTTGTCCTCCTGAGTTAAAATAAACAGTTTTATTCATTCAGCCTTACCTTTAATACTAATTCTGGCTTACTCTGTTTCTGGAAATAAGCAGATATTTAAACTAAAATCTAAAATTAATAATAAAATAGGCAATTCCTGAATAACAATCAACTGAATGAAATATACTTTAAAATTTATAAGAATTTATGTATCTTAGCATATGAGTATTTATTATAAAAGTGCATTCATTATTATAAAATGATTTTATGTTCAAGTATAGTAATTCTTATTAGGTATAATAGAAATATCCTATTACAACTTAATATTGTCACTTATGAAGGAGGATTACAGCTCTGGAATAAAGAAAACTTTGTATTTCAAAAATTATTTACTTAACCCATATTTATTGGGAGGAGGAAAGTATAAAGTGTATTTTTCAAATCCCCTGAAAATCTCTGCTGAAAGCTCTTAGATACTTTTTATATATAATCTGTGGTTATAGTACTTTTTTTCTGTTTCCTTTTTTATTATTCTTTAGCATTCTTGAAGACGACTTTCATAAAATGCAAGTAGTAAAATAATCTTAAAGTGATAGGAAGTAACGTGACAAATATTTTCTTTATTCCATGCCCAAATTTGTCCAACAATTATCAACAAATATTAGTGAGGATTGTCATGCTTGCATGCAATTCTACCAGCTTATAGAATGCAGCAGTGAAAAATGAAGCTTCCCTACTTTGTGGTGCATATAATTTAAGAAGGGCAAGTTATTAACACACATTCAAAGTTTTCAAGCAATTATTGATGGTTGTCGAATTTTGAAATATGCAGTGTTCATGTTCAAAGAGACAGTCACAGTTCCAGTCCGACTCTCCCTTAACCAGCTTCTGCAACGGTGCTGGTTCTGTTGCAAACTGTCTTGACTTCCTCTAGAACAAACTCTCTTAATTTGTTTCATGGTGATGAAAATTGATTATATTCTGATTTAAAAACCATAAAATATTCAATAATATAATTATTAGGTATTGTCTTTATAGTATAGGAGAAAATTTAGATTTTTAATCTTTTTTCCCTGCTTATTATCGTAATCACTAAAATGAGACCGAAACATCTTCAATCATTAATTTAAAATAGTATAATTTCAGATATCTGCACATTTTAAAATCTCTAAATGAAAGTAAAAACTAAAATTCCTAAAATATAATGGCCTATTTTAATCACTGTCTTTAAGAGTAAAAGGCAGTGTGTAAGTTTTTTTTATATATCATTATAGATAGGTATGTATTGGGCACATTTTTCTCATTTTATGAGGAATTTTATTAATATATTTTTTATCAGTGTACATTAATTGAACAACTGAGTTGCATTGTGACATGTCCAAAAATTTGTAAAATATACTTTGAACATTATATTCCTTTAATATGCTCTTCCTGTCCAAACAATATTTAGTCAATTTCAATGTGCTATCTTCATACATATGTATGTAATGTGCTTCAATCCTGCTGAATCCCAGTACCTTCCTCTGAATTTTTTCTATCCCACAAAAACAGCCTTTCCTTTATGCTCATGTCCCATTATCATCAATTGTCATTGTCATCAGTTTAGATTGAGATTCTGCATATGAGATAAAACCCTGATATCTGGCTTTTTGACCTTGGCTTGCCTTACTAAATATATTAATCTTTAGTTCCATCCATTTTCCTGCAAATTACATCATTTCTTCTTTTGGTCATTATTTAGAGAATTTTTTTTAGTTTCTATAATCAAACCCAGGTAGATAAGATCTTATATATTTAATAGAGTGCATTACCAATGTACAAATAGAAAAAACTTAAGTTTAATGTTTCTAGACCAATATGGCTCTTAATTTCTGTACAATGGTAACTTAACATGGTAAACTAGAAATACATTTTTCCAAAGTTGATGGCACAGCTAAAGTTTCAAAAATTTAAATTATATATATATTTATATGAAAAGACCAGTGAGAAGTATGTTATGCATCAAAAGCAGCAACAACTTTTCCAGGTTCTGCAGTCATCTAAACAAAATTCTAGAGATATCCAGCATACTCTATTAAAAAAAAAAGTAAAAACTAAACCGCAGAAAACAACAAAGTTCTGTTACAGTTGTGGTACCTGTCATCATTTTTTTATTAGCTTCTCAATCATCATTTGGAACGAAAACATTCTAGAGTAACATCATTAAAAGCATGGTCACTACTACATATCATAAAGCATGTGCATGATACTTTACATTCACGGAGGTATGATACAACACTCTCCTACATCTACAATAACAGAGGATACAATTAAAAATACATTACTTGAGACTTGATTTTACTTTTCCAGCAGAGGGCCCCAAGGATGGTATGAAACAGTTCTTTTAAAAAAATGTATTTTTCTTACAAAGGATTTCCTTTCATTAGTGGTAGTTCTAAGTATTCACTCTCTTCATGGACGCCAGCTAAAAAACCATTAAGAAAAAAAATCCAGTGGTTAACCTCCCACTGGATTCATACAAAGATGACTGAATGAAGGCAAGCAAGACTCAACCTAACTAATATGTTACCAAATCTGCCATGTTAGAATGGCAATAGCTCCATGGAAGAGATTCCAAGCAGCATTTCAAAGCTTTGGACCACAATTAAAATACAGCATCATTTCAGACAATAGTCAAACATGGCTAATTTGGATCTGTTCAACGATGCTGACATTAATATTTAATCATCTGCTCACTCATGGATGAAGAAGAAGAGATCAGTTACTACTGTACTTGGGTTGTGTTCAATCCAATCACAGTGTTACAAAAATAGCAAGCTGCCTTAATAAAAAATAAGTCTCCTCTATCTAGTGCCAGAATCTTCAGTTCACTTTCAAGCCTACAAATGCCATAACCATATCCAAAGAATGTAAGGAAGCAAATAAACCACATCTGATATATTAGCTGGGACTGCCACACTCTTCAGGCTGAGCTATTCGTCTGTGGTATTATTTTCCTCTTATTTCTGGTGTTTCACTTAATCATAAAGGTTTTTAGATCTGTCCTAAAAAGGGCTCTGCCTGGTTTGGAGGCTTAACTCTATGGAAGAGTGGCCTCACAAAACCCTAAGCTCATCCCCAGCACAGGATTGTTCAATTAAAATTCTGTTTACAAGCTTCTGTGATGGCTTCTGTGGTTCAGGCTCTTAACCTCCTAGTACACATACACTCTCCACTTTCCATTAGCATCCTTGACCTCCCAGCTCCTGGCCAATGCAATCTGTTATTCTCTAGACCAATGTCATTCACTTTGTGGGTCAGAGACTACTTTGCTGTGCTGTAGGTTTGCTGGCTTTTTCCCCTTTCCAGACACTTAGATCCATACCACCAGAATTTCTTTACTGGAGCTGTCATTAGTAACTGGTCTTTGCTGCTTTTCAGGACTATTGCTTCCCTAGCCTGGGTGCTTCTGTATTACTTTTAGAGTCTATGGTCAGTCTGTGATGTGTTGTCCACAAATCCATGTCTGTTGGTGCCTGTCAGCAATCTTCTAAGATATTAGAAGAATCAAATTTACTGTGCTGCCAGCACTGACTTCCTTAGCAGTTCTGAAAGGAGTTTGGTGTGAGAAGAGCTAATTACTTGATTAGGTGTGTCCATCAGGAGAGATACAGGGTGATGTCACTCAGCTGCCATCTTGGTTACAAAACTTATTTGTATCTTTTTACTTAACCCTGACAGTACATTCTGTGGTGAAATTATGAGAAATTCTTGAAGTTTGAGATTGTTAAAAAATGAAAGAAGCAAAAACCAAGAACAGTGAAAGAAATGTAATGAAAAAAAAACTAAGAACAAACAAAATAGCAGTGGCATGTTTATCAAATATTTTAAAGAGTCATACTAACACCATTAGTTGACGTATCATTTACTTTCTGTGATTAGTAGCAGTATAACCAAGGAGTTGATCTTAAAATATGCATACATTTTCCAATAATCAGAATGATGAAATGTATGAAACTCCAAGTGACTGAATGTCCATTTCATTGAATTTGTCTAACATAATGCAAGATCATCCATGTCTAAAAGAAAATTCTTTACCTTGATAGCATATTCCATTAGAGGATCTTGTTGCATAATCGTTGCTTCCCTGGTATTCTACTTTGCTAAAGGGTTAAATTTTGGTTAATACTCAGAACACTGTTTTGTTAACCATGTCTGTACATCATAAAAACAAAAAGTGCTGTATACATATACACCTGTCCAAACATCACTGCTTGGGATCTGACTGAATATCACTCCTTTCAATCCATTATATCTTGGGATTAAGGAACTCTAGGAGATTAAGTTCAAAATACCAAATTATATATTTTTCCAATAACAAAAAGAGCCCCAAACTCCAAAAATAATGATGAGATGGAAATGTTCTTTACCCTTACTTCATCAGTACATATTTTATACATGTGTTGAAAAAACTAACTGTAAAATTATTACATGTCAATCAAATAATTTAAATATGTACGGAGGAAATAAAACATCTATGTACTGAAAATTCTCAAATATGTATATGCTCCTTAAGGTAACCTACATTTGAAAAGATTATAATACATATATCACACACACACACACACACACACTCAGGAAGTCTTCATTAAGAATAATTATTATGATCAGGATAATCTATACAGCTATACAGAGAATGATTTATAAAGGAAACTGATTTGTATAACTCATGCCTCTCTATGCTAGCCTTGACACTATAATTTAATTTATATATATTATTGCTTAATGAATTAGCGTTAGGTGGCAGTTTTAACACTAACTTATTTAATCTGTGTTCTCAGATGTATTGCCCTGTTTTTCAAGTCAATCACTCATAAATTTGCTTCAATCTCTAGTGTCTCCTCATCTATAAGGTCTCTCTGCTATGTCAGAAATGTAATCTTTAATATATACTTTTTATTCATGTGTCATACTCTCAGTAAATTTAAATATTTGTTTCTCAATTTATGATTTTCTAATAACCCTACTAAATAGTGTGGTCATGTATTTCCAACATCCTTTTTATACTTAGCTTTTCCAAGTAACTCAGCAAGTAGGAAAAATAAGATTACTTTGGTACTGTCTTTATACTAGAAAAAAAGAGTCAATTTCACATTGTACAGAAAAATGCTAAAGAGTGTAACTCCAACTTGTGGCACCTGTAGATTTTAGCACCTGTATTTTTTTCCTTTCCAGAGATAATGGGCTTTTCTGAGTATTTTTTATTTGAATGACACTTTTAAGATCTACCTAATGCATTTTTTCATGCTAGTGCTCTGAGAGCAATAATATAGGTCCCTGCTGGGCAATAGGCAAAATGGATACTTCCATTCCCCATCTGATGTAGGTGGTAGAATATAATTAGCTGTGCTGGAAATCTTCCTTGATGCTTCTGAGCTTGCTGAGAGGTGGGTTTTCAATCATTTACAACTTTCTGAAATCTTTTCCAGCCCACAGCTTGAATAAAGATTATCAAAGAAGCCCAGTCATATGTTAAACATGTCCTTTTAAGAACTATTTTTTAAAGAATTCTAGGAAATTTTTAAATGAAAATGTCATTTTTCTTTAAAAAAATCATTTATGGATTTTTAAATTTTTAAAATTTATAATAATTTTAAAAAATCTTGTCATTAGATTTGTAAGATGATAGTAATTCACTATTTTGTAATAGTTGTTTAATTAAAGATGAAATTCATACATGAAAAGTGATATTAATATGGGTTTGGAGCACAAAATATATTACTTACTTTGTGTAAATATCATATCCTACCTATTGAATTTAGTTGACATTTCCTTTTTCTTATGATATAATCTACTACTAGAAATAAAGAAGTACATTTAGTTATGAAGAAATCAGCAAACATCCTTGAATATTAGAATTAACAAAAATAACTTTTTTGGTAAATGTAATTTTGAAATATGAATGCATTCATTAAGTGAATACTGTTAAATTTGAGCAATAAGATGACATAAATGTGAATGAGTGTATATAGAGCATTATGGACATTTGTATATAATTTTCTTAAACACATATATCTGAAAAGTAAATTTGAATATATTTCTATATAAGCAGATACAGTATGTTTGAGTAAATATTCTAATGAACTCAGCAAAAAAATACATTTGATGAATTCCATTGTCAAGCTTAAGCATGCAAAAATGCAAGTACTTGAAATAAAATATTAACATGATAATAAATGAAGAAAATTGAAAACATTACAATGAAATGAACACTGTCCTAACACAGGATTGTAATACCTTCATTGCTTCTTGGTTTTCCATGGTGGGGATTGAACAAAAGGCCTTATGCATGCTAGGGAAGGCAAACATATTACCATTGAGCTAATCATCCAGTTTCCCTCATTGCTCTTGACTCATAGCTTATCATATAACAAATTAAAATAATATATAGCAAACAAGATCTTCAATTTATTGGCCATGTATTTAGCAGCTAGTGTTTATTTTGGCAAATAAAACAACTCTTACACACTCTTTCTTGGCCATGATATGTATTATTGTGATCTATCTTTTGGTATAATATTTATTTTTTTCTGTGATCTATTGCACACATTTTATTTTCTAGGTGGTTCATTTGTGGATGGTAGATACTTTTAGATGCATAAATAAAGTGCATCTATTAAATATGATTTATAGCTTATCAAAGAGCAAGGAATAATATAATTCTAGTATTTATGGATCCTACAATCTTTCTCCTCGTCCATACCATGCACTTAGCCCACTTCTCATCCTTAGTTTAAATTACATTGTTTACTATATTAATCACTACTTCAGTTCAGCAGTTAATATTTTTATTTTCCTGAAACATTTCTTGTTAACCATTAATTATGGTAAATTTAGCACTGTGCCTCTTCTACACATTTACTAGCTCACCTGAACTTACTGCTATAAAATCAACGATTCATCCTTCTTTTCCTGGCCTATTTTGTTTTTAAAAATATTACTTTATTAACATGCATTAGTTTTATGTATGAATAGATTACAATAGAATCTTTCAACATATGAGTACAGTACTCACTGATCAAGCCAGAATAATTAGCATTTCCCTCTCCTAATTGTTTATTTGTTTGAGCCATTGAGCTAACTATTTCTAGATTTTCATAAAACATATAGTAAGTTATTGGGAAGTAAATAATCCCACTGTGTTACAGAACAACAGAATTTCTTCATTCCATCTTTTGTTACCTGTCTCCAGTTTCCCTATATCCTTCCTTCCTCAGCCTCTGTTGATCACTCCTCCTCATTTTATGTGAATGTTTACAACTTGTGCAAATGAGAGACTGTATGATGCATTTGATTTCCTCCCTCTGGCTTATTTCATTTAACTTATTATCATTCAATTCTATCCATTTTTCAGGAAATTTCAGGATTTCATTCTCCTTTATATCCAAACATTTCAGTGTTCATATATGTCAATTTTTCTTTATTAATTCATGCATTAATACCACATATAGGATGATTCTAAATATTAGTTATTGGGAATCAGGGAACAATAAACATTGGAATGTAGGTATGCCAATGGTTTGATTATTTTGTTTCTTTTGGCTCTGTATACAGAGTTGATTATCAGTCTTTTGTCTGATGTATAGCCAGTGAATATTTTCTCCCACTCTGTGGGTGCTCTCTTCAGTTTAAAGACCATTTATTTTGCTGTGCCAAAGCTTTTTAAATTCATGTAGTCCCATTTGTCCATCCTTTCTCTTAGTTGCTGAGCTGCTGGGGTTCTATTGAGGAAGTCCTTGCCTATACTTATTGCTTCCAGAGTATTACCTGCTCTTTTCTATATTAACTTCAGAGTTTTTGGTCAGATATTAATGGTTCTTGATCCATTTTGAGCTTATACTAGTACAGGGTGATAAACATGGATCTAGTTTCAGTTTTCTGTAGACAGATAACCACTTTTCCCAGCAACATTTGTTGAAGAGGCTGTCTATTTTCCATTATATGTTTTTGGTGCCTTTGTCAAAAATAAAGTGGGCATAGCTGTGTGGATTCATATCCAGGTCCTCTATTCTGTTGTACTGGTCTTCATATCTGTTTTTTTAGCAGTACCATGCTGTTTTTATTGTTATTGCTCTGCAATATAGTTTGAAGTCAGGTATTGTGATAACTCCAGCATGACCCTTTTTGCTGAGTATTGCCTTGGCTATTCATGGTGTCTTGTGTTTCCAAATGAACTTTAGCATAGATTTTTCAATCTCTGTAATGAATGTCACTGGGATTTTGAAGAGAATTGTGTTGAACATGTAGGTTGCTTGATAACCAGGATATACAGGGAGCTCAAAAAACTTCACTCCCTCAAAATCAATGAACCAATAAAGAAATGGGCCACTGAACTAAACAAAACTTTTTTCAAAAGAAGAAATCCACATGGCCAAAAAATACATGGAAAAATGCTCACCAGCTCTGGCTATAAAGGAAATGCAAATCAAAACCACACTAAAATTGCACTTCACCCCTGTTAGAATAGCCATCATCAAAACACCCCCAACAACAAATTTTGGTGAGGATGTGGGGAAAAAGGAACACTCATACACTGCTCGTGGGAACCAGCAGTAGAACCACTAAGGAAAACAATATGGAGGCTTCTTAAAAAAACTAAACATAGATTTGCCATATATGATACAGCAATCTTACTCCAAGGGATATACCCAAAGGAATACGACTTAGGTTACTCCATAGGCACCTGCACACCCATGTTTACTGCAGCACTATTCACAATAGCCAAGTTATGGAAATAGCAAAGATGTCCACTACTGATGAATTGGTTAAGAAAATGTGGTATTTATACACAATGGAATTTTACTCAACCATGAAGAAAAATGAAATCTTATCATTCTCCAGTAAATGGATGGAGCTGAAGAACATCATCTTAAGCGAAGTTAGCCAGGTTTCAGAAGGTGAAAAATCATATGGTCTCCCTCATATGCGGACTTTAGAACTGAAACAAATGCAGTAATATTATTAGACATGGGTCACTAAAGGGAGAACACATATAGGAGGAACTGGGAAAGGTAGCAAACCCAAAACTTGAAAGTGTTTGATGTGCTCACAGTAGAGGAGCTAATATCATAACCTTAAAATGACAGCAGTCAATATGGGAAAGTGACCAGGAAGTAGTGAAGAGGTCTGGTAGAGATGAACCAATTCAGGTTGTAATACACTTGTGCATGGAAGCAATGCTAGGAATCTCTCTGTATAGCAATCCTTACCTCAGACTAGCAAAAACATTATGTTTCCTTATTATTGCTTATGTCTTCTCTTCAACAAAATTGGAGAAGAGGCAGAACAGGTTCTGCCTGGAAGTAAAGGCTGTGGGGGAAATAGGGAAGGGTTGGGGGAAAGGGGGAAGAAACGACCCAAACAATGTATGCACATATGAATAAATGAAAAAAAAAAAAAGAAAGAAGCGAGTTGAAACATAAGGAACCTCTTTTTCATTGTTTTCATTATTTTGAGGAACCTTTATGTTGTTCTCCATGGTAACAGTAGTAATTTACTCCACAGAATCATCAGAACTTCCTTTGTCTTTTTGCTTATAGCCATTCTAAATGGAATGGGAAGGGACATAAAATGCACAGGAAACAAAAAGAAAAATAGACAAATTAGGTTATATCAAACTAAGAAACTTCTGCAAAGTACATGATTAATGGAGTAGAGTAAACATATAGAATGGGAGAGAATATTTGCCAACTATTCATCTGATGTAAGATTAATATACACAATACCTGAAGAAATAAAAAACTTAACAAAAAGAACCAAATTAAATATTAATCTCTATGTGCATATCCTTGATGTTCTTACTAGTTCCATGGCTTTACTTACCAGCTTATACTTGAAGTTTCAAGTTTCAACCATGGGCCTATCCACTGCCAGTGTTCTCTATCCTATAAGACAGCTCCATTTGGATGTAAAATAAACATTGCAATGTTAAATTATCCATTTCAACTCTGAATAATTTCATACATGCCTGCTTTTTCCTCATTCATCCTAATTTCATTTAATGATGACACTTTCCTTCCAGTTAGAATGGCTACAAATTTTGCAGTCATTTTTATTCTGGTCTGGTAAAATGCATACTTTCAATATTTGAACAAGTCCTGTTTATTTTACTTTCAATATTTGAACAAGTTCTGTTTATTTTACTATAAATTCATTCTAATATGATCATCATTCAGCAACTATTTCTATTGCCTCAAGCTATTGCTATAATTTTCCTAGTTTATTGCAACATACATAACCTTGTCCACATTATTCTTATCAAAATAATGAGTTGGCTCCACTTCGGACAAGTGGGATAACATAACTTTACTGTCAAGAACCTTCAGTATTCTAACATAATTTAGAACTCACAGCTATTAACTACATAGTTCTACAAGTAGCCTAAGGTTCTAATCCCTGTTAATCTTCTTTTCCTTATAAGGAAAATAAATAAACATTAGCCAAATGAAGTTTCATACTTCCTCCATGGATCCCTGACCTTTGTAGGCCATCTAGGAAAAAAAGGACACATTTTCAATAGTAATATATAGTAAATATATTGCAAACATTCATGGCATTGGATGTGTTTATTACAGTTTCTAATTATATTTGTTTTTGCCAAGAGTCTTTGAACTGCCAAACTGAAATCAATGTGATTGGCTATTGATTTTTAACAGGCATTAACTATGATATTATTTAGGTTAATTGCTGGACTGTACAGGTAATATATAGCCCACCATTATTTAACTCACACAATAAGCAACTAATTTAAAATTTAAAACATACATAAAACATTATAATTATAGTGTAGTAATTGATAGTGTTTGAAACACTGTGTGAATATTTGCAATTAATTATAAATTTTACTGTACCCACTAAAGTAATAGGATCATTGATAATTAAAACAAAACACAGTCATTGTATTAAGATAATGGTGGTGTACCCATATAGCTGCAGACAAACAGATGAAGCAATACATATAACTCTTTAATTAATTTGTGAGTTAATTATTTATACAATGAAAAGCTCCTTTGGGGACAAGTGATAAATCTCATCCACATGCTTTAGAAGCAGGAGAGAGCAGGTGACAAAATTACTGGAGGTTATAATGATTTCATCCCTTTTTCCACATTTTTGGAAACATGGCTAGATGGCTGGGTTTGGTTCACTTGTTTTTGTTTTGGGAGTACTGGGGTTCAACTCAAGGCTTTGTGCTTGCTAAGCAGACACTCTGCCATTTGAACCATATCCCAAGCCTCTTTGTGCTTTGGTTATTTTTGAGCCAGGATTTCATATTTTTCCCAGAGCAGGCCTGGATGACCATCTTCCTATTTATGCTTCTATTTTCTGGAGTGAGGTTAACTCCTGATTTTGGTGTGCATATCTCTGATGATTCAAAATGTTTTCATTTTTCATATACCCATAAATATGTCTCCTTTTTATTCTATTGCTAATTTTGTAATTGTGTCATTTGTGATTTTTCTATTGAGTATTGTGAGTTCCTTATATGTTGTGACACTAAGACATCTGCAGAATGCAGAAAATTAATGCCAACTAATTTGATTATTCTTATGGATACTTTATATACCTCCAATCAGTCAAACAGAAAGAAAACCCAGGCTGATCTAAACAGCCCCATAGAGTTCATCTATTTGTTATCCATCTCTTTAACTCTCAACCACCAGTATCTTACTTGCAACTTTGTATGCGTAGCAAAGTGATTTGATAATATTATAGTTTTCATACTGATGTTTGATGGATAATATTGTGTTTATATTCATTTCAAATATATCCAAAAAGTATAGATTCTTTTCTTGAAGTTAATTTAATTAATTAATAGCATGTGAGTAAGGCAGTAATACATCCTGAGGAAAATTTAAGGCACAATTACACTGGTACAATTTTTACCTAATTTTAATGTCCATCCCATATTTGGTTACGAGTCAATAAAATAAAGTATATGAGACACCCAGTGTAGCCTAATATTCAAATAGGATAGTATATTTGAATAATACTCTGTTTATCTGACAATAATCGCTCACATTAGCTACATAAAGTGCTTATATATCAAATGATGTAGATATGTAAATTTGTATTTAGCATGATGTAATTTCTTAACAAGAAAAAAATCATTTAAGTATTACGAGGTACTTTCGTTTTAAGTCATCAGTTCCATAAAAATGAAACAACTAATGATTTTGTAGACAGTCGAATACTTATACCTTTGGAGAAAGGCAGGCAGTATATTACAAATGCATTACTTTTTCAGAATTAAGTGGGAACTCACAATGAATTAATAGGGGTCCAATTTATTCTTTGACCTTAAACAATGACAGCAAAAATAAGACATAATTTACAATACCATGAACCTATATCATAATAATCTTAAGAGAAGAGAAACAAATGATACAATTTCTATACAGTGTTTTATGCGACATGTGAAAAACAGAGTAAAGGACAAGTGTAATGACCAGAGTTAATACTGTAGGTCAGGCATTTTTGTAAGCACTTCACAATATGTCATTTTAACTTCTTGTAGGTATTGTAACTGTTGTATTGTTCTGACAAATCTCATTCATCTATAATTTGAATGACTTGGACACTGGTTATGAACTACATTGCAGATTATTGGATTTATTATGTACCTAACACTGAACCTGGATGTTCCCACTTAATTTTCATCAGTTGTTAGTAAAAGAAACAAAATACTATGTATTAGTGGACTTTTAATGGGATAAGCCTAGTATATAAATGTTATCAAAATCTCAATGTCCTTACTCAAAAGCTCCTAGACACCATCAACAGCTATAGCAAGGTAGCAGAATATAAAATCAACATAGAAAATTCATTAGCATTTCTATACACTAATAATGAACAAACTGAAAAAGACTATATGAAAACAATTTCATTTATAATAACCTCAAAAAAATCAAATACCTAGGTAGTAAACTTAAAAAAGGATGTGAATGACCTCTATAAGGAAAACTATAAACTTCTAAAGAAAGAGGTTGAGGAAGACAATAGAAAGTGGAGAAATCTCCCATGCTCATGGATTGGTAGAATCAGCATAGTAAAAATGTCTACACTCCCAAAAGTAATCTACATGTTTAATGCAATTCCCATCAAAATCCCAATGACATTCATCAAAGAGATTGAAAAATCTACTGTTAAATTTATATGGAAACACATGAGGCCACAAATAGCCACAGCAATACTGAGTAAAAAAGAACAACATTGGAGATATCACAATACCCGACTTCAAACTATATTACAAAGCAATAGCAATAAAAACAAGCATGGTACTGGCACAAAAACAGACCAGTAGAACAAAATAGAGGACCTGGATATGAAGCCACACAACTATATCCAACTTATCCTTGACAAAAGCTCTAAAAATATATGATGGAGAAAAGACAGCCTCTTCAACAAAAACTTCTGGGAAAACTGGTTAGCAGTCTGCAAAAAACTGAAAGTAGATCCATGTTTATCACTCCATACTAACATTAATTCAAAATGGATCAAGGATCTTAATATATGACCCCAAACTCTATAGTCGGTACAGAAAATAGTAGGAAATACTTTGGAACTAATAGGTATAAGCAAGAATTTTTTCAATGGAACCCCAGTAGCTCAGCAACTAAGAGATAGCATAGATACATGGGACTTCATAAAACTAAAAAGCTTCTGCTCAACAAAAGAAATGGTCTCTAAACTGAAGAGACCACCCACAGAGTGGGAGAAAATATTTACCAGCTACACATCAGACAAAGGATTGATAACCAGAATATACAGGGAACTCAAAAAACTAAATTCTTCCAAAATTAATGAAACAATAAAGAAATGGGCAAGTGAACTAAATAGAACTTTCTCAAAAGAAGAAATGCAAATGGCCAAAAAACACAGGAAAAAATGCTCACCATCTCTAGCAATAAAGGAAAAGCAAATTAAAACCATACTAAGATTCCACCTCACCCCTGTTAGAATAGCCATCATTAGCAACACCACTAACATCAGGTGTTGGCAAGGATGCAGGGAAAAAGGAACCCTCTTACACAGCTGGTGGAAATGTAAACTAGGCAGATGTTCTACCACTTGAGCCATTCCACCAGCCCTGGAAATGTAAACTAGTACAACCACTCTGGAAAAAATTTGGAAGCTTCTTAAAAATCTAAACATAGATCTACCATATGATCCAGCAATACCACAGTCGGAGATATACCCAAACAATGTGATTCAGGTTACTCCAGAGGCACCTGAACACCCATGTTTATTCCAGCACTATTCCCAATAGCCAAGTTATGGAAACAGTGAAGATGCCCCACTACTGATGAATGGATTAAGAAAATGTGGTACTTACACACAATGGAATTTTATGCAGCCATGAAGAAAATCAAAATGTTATCATTCACAGGTAAATGGATGGAACTGGAAAACATCATTATGAGTGAAGTTAGCCTGTCCCAAAAGACCAAAAATCATATGTTCTCCCTCATATGTGGACATTAGATCAAGGGCAAACACAACAAGGGGATTGGGCTTTGATCACATGATAAAGCGAGAGCACACAAGGGAGGTATGAGGATAGGTAAGACATCCAAAAAACTAGATAGCATTTGTTGCCCTCATCGCAGGGAAACTAAAACAGATACTTTAAAGCGACTGAGGCCAATAGGAGAAGGGGACCAGGAACTAGAGAAAAGGTTAGATTAAGAAGAATTAACTTAGAAGGCAACACACATGCACAGGAAATCAATGTGAGTCAATGCCCTGTATAGCTATGCTTATCTCAACCAGCAAAAACCCTTGGTCCTTCCTATTATTGCTTATACTCTCTCTTCAACAAAATTAGAGATAAGGGCAAAATAGTTTCTGCCTGGTAGCAAGGGGTTAGGGGTGGGTAAAGGAGGGTGAGGGGTGGGTATTTAAGGGAGGGGGTGTGTACATATGAATAAAATTAAAAATCTCAGTGTCTTTTCAATATATAAACTTCTGGGGTTTTGGGTGGGTTTGTAGCAGCAAGTTCTGGACATGAATCAGGGCTCTGACCTGCTGCATGTTTTCTTGATTCAGGAATCATTCACATCTGTGATGTGGTGTTTCACATTTTCCGTGATAAAATATAAAAGGCAATTTTAAAGTGAGATTAAATACTAGTATAATGTTACCCATGTATATTTCACCAAGATTCAATAGTTATCAATATATTATCCTTCAAATTGTAATATTTATAATATTGCAATTCACCTCTTTTCCAACAGAGAATTTTTTATCTTTGTTTTAAAAAATAAAGCATTTAGTATTTTGGATTAAACACCATTGAATCACATGACCTATGGCTTCCTCAGGGTTTTGAAACACACATGATCTATGCCTTCCTGGGTATT
Organism: Castor canadensis; assembly: GCF_047511655.1. NCBI lineage: Eukaryota > Metazoa > Chordata > Mammalia > Rodentia > Castoridae > Castor > Castor canadensis. The sequence continues at coordinate 22,176,108 of NC_133390.1, read as the reverse complement.
TGTTGGTGACTATTTGCATTACTTCAGAGCAACATGGTTTAATAAAACGATATCAGTTTTCATGAGTTGAGTTCAATTATGTGTTGTAAATTGTCATAATACATCTACCTAAGTTATGAGGAAAGTTAAATAAGAAGTTTCAGAATATAAAAGTTCTCATTCTTTTAGATTTATGCTCTTTATACACATTATTGTGTAACATGAAACTAAATTTCACCTCAAGATATGATCTTCTTTGCTTCTTTTTAAAAAATTTTCTTAAAAGAAGCTTGTTCTTGCTTTTCTTCTTTTCATTTATAAAGGATGTACATGAAAGTTGGGAGTCAAAAATCATTCCATTATTCTTCATATCTTAACCTTTGAGAAAACATTGAGATTTTACATAGGCAGATAGCTTGAATTGGTGGGATTTTCTAAGTACTGCTTGTCTCCTGTACACATGTATGTCTGGCTTCAATCCACATATCTTGAATTTTCTAAATAACCATCATATCAAATATTTATTCAGTTAAAATAATATGCAAACTCACTCAAAAAAACTGTGACAGTTTGAGTAAACAACATTTATGACAATATTATAGTCAAACATACTACAAGCATGTTCTCCTTATTCTCCTTAGAACTTAGAACGTCAATGAATGACCATAATATGTAATTATGATCTCAAGGACATGGGATTAAATGAAATTTTTTATCACTTTGTATTTGTAATTTTCCTGTTCTAAAGTAGTCATTTATCCTGATTATATTTTCCCCTTTACTGAATATCTTACCTGTTGTAAATTAACAAAATTTTAAAAATAGTATACATGTAATTCATGAGATAAGGATAAAATTCTAGCTGCAATAATGCACTAGTCATTGGATGGAAGGTGTGAGAGTCATTATTTCTCTTTGTGATAAAATATGTGCAGAATATTTTCAGAAAGAAAATGAAGTTGATAGTTTTATAAAACCCATATGTTTATTGCTAGATCTGTATATCAGATATTTTGTACAAGTTTATCATGTACTCAACAGATCCTAAGCTCTTAGCAAATATTCACTCATTTACTCTAAATACCAGCCATGTGAAAGTCTGTACTCCTATTATAACATTTATACAGAAAAGGAAATCCAGTATAGCTAAGTTAAGGGTTGTCTCCATGTTTCAGAGCCAGTAGGTTGTGAGGTGGCACAACCAGTATGGTATCAACCCAGTCAGAGTCTGCAGTCTATGTTCTTCCCTACTACATTAAAATAAGCAGCACATCCATCTTGTATATGAAATATCAGGCTACATTTTGAATACCAGCATTTTAATAACTGTGAGTTGAAATTCATACTGCTGAATAAAAATCTCTGAAAGGTTTCTTCTAGTTTTCATTACCATTATATTTTAATTTTATATATTAGTCTGAAAGTACTGAATATGTAATATGGGACAGAATGTATGCAAATTACTAATATATGGGTGATTATATTAAAATATGAAAGTATGCATGCATAGGTATGATTTTTAATACATATAAAAATCTGCTAATGACAGATAATATTTCCCACCTAGGGATCTGTGACAGAAACCTGGAAAGTTTACTTTCCTCCTTTCTTCCCCATGAAGACATTATAAAACACTGTCAGTTTTAATTCCCTGTGTTTCTGGAGTCTACTCATTTTGCTTCGTGTCCACCACCACTATCTTTCCTTAAGATATTAATAGTGAAATTCTTCTTGTGAGTCTCCCTAACACTTTATCTCGGACCCATCAAGTCAGTGGCTTAAATAACAGAAATTTACTTCTCATAGTTCTAAAGGTTGAAAATGCAAAGACAAAGGGACCAGCAGTGTAACAAAGGCAGCAGTTGAGGGCACTCTCCTTGTTGCAGAGATGGTGTCTTCTCAATTGTCTTCATTTGGTATATGGGGCAGGCTTGATAATTGGGGTCTTTTTTTTAAAAGGCACTAATTCTTATCATTAGGATATCACCCTCATGAACTAATCAGCTACCAAAGGCTCCACGTCATAATGTCATAAACTTGATGTTTAGGATTATAGCACATAGTTGTTGGTGGAATATAAACATTCAGACCACAGATTTAACCTTCACCTTGCAGCATGAGTGATTCTTATGTCTAATTCTCATAGCATACAATTAACCCATTAAAATGACAATTAAAATCCTGTTAGTGTATTCCTCCAGGTGTGGAATAATCAACATAATAAAAGTTAAAACATTTCCCTCACTTCACATCTCCCATCACCTCATACTTATCTGACAGCCCTGGAAGCCATTACTGAACTTCTGGATCTATAAATTTACCTATCCTATCCATTACAATTAAATCCAATCATCTGATCTTTGACCTTTGCTGCAAGCATTTCCCACTTAGGACAATATTTTCAAATTTGAACCATTTTGAAGCAGGTGTAATCATTCCATTTCTTTTTATTGCTAATTATTCCCCTATACATATTCCTATCCATGTTTCAGTGGTTATTAATAATGCCATAATGAGTGATAATATAAAACATTTATGAGGACCTACATTTTAATTTCTCTTGGTGATATCTTTGGTAATTTACATACTAACTCTTTGTTTATGATTCAAAACACTGTGAGTCTTGATCCAAAGCACCTGCATACCAGGCTGAGGATGTATCTCACTGGTAGAGCACCTATCTACCACGCACAAGACTTTGGATTTGATCCCCAGCACTGAAAAATAAACCACAGAAAAAGCAAAACACCTGCACAATTTTACATCTCCACATGCAGTGCATGAGGGTTCCAATTCTCCACATCCTCTCCATCGTTTGCTAGTGGTTTTTTTTTATTATATCTACTCCAGTGAGTGCAAAGTTCTATTAAGTTTTGATTTGCATTTGCCTGATGCATAATGATTTTGAGCATCTTTTTATTGTCTTATGTATATGCTTTTGAACCTCTTTTTCAGAGTGTTATGTATTCAGATGCTTCATCTTTCACTCCACTCCAGCTCATTTTCATTTTGGTAGCTTTGGTGAGCTGCTTTCATCTCATTGAACATACTGTTTCTTTCTACTTCCTCCCAATTTTCCCTACTGTTATTCTCGGCCAGAGCTCACTTTATGGGTGTGCAACTTGTTCAAATACACAGGGAGACAGATTCAGAAGGGTCCCTTGGTTACTGCATTGTGTTGTTCATGTCATCTTGAAATTTATAATGACTTTTCAGCAGGAAACATCACATTTAATTTTTCAATTGAGCCCTGAAAATTAGGTAGCCAGTCCTGTGCCTGTCTTGTCATTATTATTTTCCTTTCAGTTTACACAGAAATACCTATAAGAAACTTCTCCTCACCTCTGTACACCACTTAAGTTATTTGCTGAATTTTTATCTGTACCAGTATAAATTATAATTTAATTTTTATAAGCATTTTGACCAGAGAAAACAATGGCTTTGCCCTTTTTATCCATTTTTTTGTCCTCAGAACCCTGCACAATGCCCATCACATAACTGTCATATAAATAGTTTAATGTCAGAATTCTGGCTCAGGGAATGGGAAATACAACAAAATAATTTATAACATGAACTTCAGGGCCACACAAGCTGGATATACAGGTGCTATGTCTTATAACCTGTAAGGCATAGGTAAGTTATTCATTGTTTCTGGGCCTCTGTGTCCATTTCTTAAAATGAAAATATTATTCCCAACCTCATAGTGCTATTTTGTACAGTGAGTGAATTAATAAAAACAAAACAGTTAGAATAGTATTTAACAAGAACCCTTTACCATGTATGTTATCAACAGTTATTATGTTCAATTCATATTTATTGATTAAATTGTTCACCAATTGTTCTTCTCTCTAAGCAGAGAGAAGAAAAAAATACTAGGACCTAGTGAAGAAATTCCCTAAATTACAAAATGTTATTTCACTAATTCCTTTCTATTATATCCATTTATACTTCTAGTAGGAAGGGTAATTATACAAAAGTTCGGTTCAAGCAGTGAAAACCAGGAATAAAATTAGGAAGCCAGGAGCAAGTCCAGAGGAAAAAGAATCAATGCTAATAGTAAATATAAAATCTTATAAGGATGACATTCCTTATAAGGAATGTCTGCTTAATCCTTGGTTTTAAAGCTCAGGAATTGGTCACCAAAATATTAACATAATTAACAAAAGTAATGTGGCCAAATCGTTGAAAATACTATCAGGAATGAATCAATTAATAGACAGGCAGTGGTGCAAAATCATGCACAGCTTTTCGGGTGTCTGCACTAGCCATGGATTCTCTGGACTCTCTGTCTTGTATCAGGTAAATTGTGTTCACACTGTCTTCTGCCCTCTGCTGGCTTCCTTCTGTTCTTTCAATGTCTTCTGGCACAAATTCTTGGCACACCTCTTTTTCACCATTTTGGGATCATAATCCACAGTGGGTTTTCCAGGGAATATTCCCTGGACTCTAATACATCCCTCTATTACTTACCTCCAAAATGAAACTGGTATTTCTCCATTATGTAAGTTATTTATATTGTAATTCAAAACTGATAGCTGCCTTCAATTCAATTTTAATTCCACCAAGGATAGCCTGTTCTTCCCACACTGTATACTCAGTTCTATCTTATTTTAAAATAAATGCACATATACATGGAAACACACAAAAATACAACATAATTGTTGAATGATCAAGTGACATGATAACATATTTATCTAAAAAAGCCAAAGAGATCAATGATACTAAAAATTTATAAGGACACAGTATAACAAGGGAAAAAGATGGGGAATATTGGCCATCTCACATATAGTCTGTACAAAAGATGATTTCTAAATTTGACAATAAATGTCCATTCAGGTAAGTTATAAAACAAGGCTGTTTTGTGACTTTGTATAATTTAAGTTGTCCAAAAATTTAAATTTCAAATATTTTAATCATTACTAAATTTAGGAATATGCCTATCATGGATGTTTGATTAAGGGACTCTTGAAAGGAGAGCAAACTCTAATCACGATCATTTTATAAAAACATTGAAGTAATATTCAAATTAGGAGTTCTTAAGTGGACCTTGTAGGGAGGTAAAGATTATAACATCAAGTCAGGTTTAAGACAGAGCATTTCTGTGGTAAGTATGGTTATAATGTAAGGCAGATACTTTGCTTTCTGGTCGTCTTACTTATTTCAGTGATAGAACCTGGAAACACTAGGTAGACAGCTAAAATATTCATTAACATGTCTCAATCAAATATAAGATTTCTTAAATTCTCACCAGGTGTCAAATCAAAGCCAACATATAATGAAATTCCTTTCAGATATCTGTAATGCTTTTTTGTAGGAGAGAGAGAGACACAACGAGACAGTGAGAGAGAGAGAGAGTCCTTTGAATGTCAGATATAAAAAGGAATGACTTTAGTATTCAGTAAAGGCATTTCACTCAAGGGCATACATTCTGTCTAAGCCAATATTAAATCTGAAAATGACTTCTTATTTTCCAACAAATCATGTATTTTCTTAAAGTTTTTGTTTGTTCCAGAATTTCTTTTAATAATTTTAGATAATAACTTTCAAATATCAACATTTCAGCTAATAGCATGCTGATTTCATATACTACAGAAATTCTCAAGTTAAAAAACTGTAGAATTTATAACAGATAATTATAAGAAAATGTGCTTATTTTCAAGGGAAAAATATGACCTTAAATTTTATTTTTCAGTACTATAAGTGAACAATATCTTTTCCTAATGCAAAGTAAAGAATTTGGTTTGCATTACTAATAATACATCTGGTTGTTACAGTGTAGTAAAAACACTTAGTGTAAATGGTTAATCCATGGTAAAGAATAGCTGAAGGAGAACTCAACTACATGTAAATTTTACTATTTTACTAATTTCTTTATAAAAATATTATGGTAGTTTTTCCTATTATATGTGTTACTCTCAGTTAATTTTGCATAAGGAACAGTCATTTTTTTCATATTTGTTTAACTACATTATCACCCTATCTGATGAAATCTGAAATTTTAAAAGTAGTTTAGTATAAAAAACATTGGTCCCAATAACAGCATGGAATTCAAATGAGATACCGTAATTTATTTAGGCAGTAAAGGACTGCCTTGGAAATATCATGTGGCCAATAAATTAAAAGATTGAAGAACTTGCCACATAAATATGCAAGAGATAAAGGTGAAATAATTTGAGGCAAGTCTGTGAATGATGCTTACAAAAAGTCCAATATATCCAGGGCAGTATAACTAATTCATTTTAATTGGAATTAATGATACCCAAATTGTGAAGTGTTTTTGGAAAGAAGGGTTACAACACATGGAAGTCCTTACAAATCAAACTTGAAGGATTGGAGTTTGTTTAGGAGCTGATGATATTTATGACTATAGAGCCAGGGGGAGATGAAATATTCATGAAGTTGATACAAGAATTTTTAATTTAAGAATAAACTTATTCCAAGCAACCCAAGAAATATTTTCTGCAGCTGGAATGGCTTTTGTCAGAAAAACATGAAGCATATGTCAGTGTCTTACAGAGTTTGGAAGTCTTTTTTCTTGGTCACATTTAGCGTAAAAGTGTAGTTCTCTCTGAAACTCAGAGACACCTGTCAATATTCTTCAAAACAGTTCAACCAGACACAGAGAACATGTGAGGCAGAGAGCAGATCAGTTAAAAGAACCGCAGGTGCTACACATGGAAAATGACAATGTTGAGGCAAGATGACAGATGGATTTCTCAACATTTAGAAAAAATACATAAATCAATAGTGACATAAATAAACTTCTGAAAGTGTACCATGGCTGAGTATATGGTACAGAATAGGGCAAGAAAATATTTGTTAGTTCTGTTCATGTAAACAAAGAGCAGATTATCTTGAGTGTGTGTGTGCATGGGGTGAGAGGTGGTGGTGATAATTTTAGCCCTGTACTACCCCTAGGTGTATTAGTGCACATCCATAACACAGCTTTCAGGAAGCTAAGGCAGGAGGAAGCCAGCCTGGGAAACATAGAAAACAAGAAACCCCTAGACATGCTGATTTGAAGTCATACCTTGAAAATGAGATATCTGATTTAGGAATTCCAGGGAAAGAGGAATTTTGTCAGGAGGAAGAATGATTAATGATCATCAGCTTAGATATGGGCAGGGATGAGCATGCCTAAGTGGAGTGTACTGAATGGAAAAAGAAAACATCCAGGATCCAGGGATTACTCCAAAGCAAAGATGCTACATCATTAGAGAACAAGTAAGAGAGACATGAAACAAAGAAAACAAGGCAAATGTGATGTCATGAAAGCCAAGAGAAGGAAGTGCTGAAGAATGAAGTCTAGTTCAACAGGCTTAGACTGAGTAGAGGTACTGCAAGGGAGAGACAAAAAAAATACCCATTTATTCATTAAAAACTACTTAGCTACCTTGTGAATAAAACTGGTGATTTGACTTTTGGGCCTACACATTTTGATTTTTACTTCATGAATTCATGCACTATTTGTTCTTTTTTCCTCAGTTAATTAAAGAGATTTGGCAGCTGAACATCTAAAAAGTTAGCAGAAGATGATGCCTTATTTTTTTCAAAATCTTAGCTAATATTTTACTTATATTTAATATTTGGGGAACACATTTTGTTTTAGAAATCCCTGTCTAAATTGTTCACTTTGAGGACCATTTTTCTGATGTTAAATAATCTATGAATAACTCTACAATACTTTAGAGGCTATAACAACTGCATTGACAAATAAAATTAATCAAATGAAAATTAGTCAACTTTATGTTTGAAAAATTATCAAAGTAGCCTTTTGATATGAATAAAAATATGGTGACAGTAATCAGCACAGTTTTGTGATGCAATTTTCACACAAGTATTGAAATTAACTTTAATTTCAGTCACATGGAAATTAAGCAGCCATTTTATTATTGTATAAAAACAAAGATTTGTTTTGTTTTTTGTGGCACTGGAGCTTGAATTCAGGGCTTTCACTTTGAGCGGCTCAGCAGCCCTTTTCGTGATGGGTATTTTCCAGATAGGGTCTGGTGAACTATTTGCCTGGGCTGGTTTGAACCATGATCTTCCTAATCTCTGCCTCTTGAGTAGCTTGGATTATAGCTGTGAGCCACTGTCTCCAGCTAAAAACGTAGTTTTGAATTCCATATACATTTTTGTGGTACTGGGGCTTGAACTCAGGCTTTACTCTTTTTTGTACTGTGGCATTTACAAAGGTTCTTACAATGTATCAAATAGGCTTTATTCTTGTTTAGGCATCTACTCTACCACTGGTGTCATTCCACCAGCCATATTTTATGAAGAATTGAGACAGTAAAAACTCATTGAAAAGAATCACTTCAAGTATTATAAAGTACATGTTTATAATGAATTATAAAATGTTAAGATTTCATTATATTTCTTGGTTGTATGAAACAAAATTCAATAAATAAATTTTCTCTTTATGTGTGACTCGTATAAAGTTTAAGTAATTGAGCAAAATTATTTCAGATACACTAATTGAGTTGTATACACTAATTCCCACTAAAAATAAAGTCAATAAATTCTTGAAATATAAGTAATTCCTTGATTTCAACCATTATACCTGGAAAATCAGATTAATAATTACTATATTCTTTCTATTGACTTCCCGAGCATAACCTTGGGAGGGAAAAGTATATTTTAATAATTTATCTATGATGCATGTAGTACCAATTTTGCTTACAAGCAATGCTTTAACTCACTCAAAAAATGAAAACTAAGAATTATTTTTGTGGGATTTATTAATCATACATTTTGTTATATTTTTTAAATGACAGAATATGAGTTCAAATTGCAGAAGAAATTTCATTTTAATATGTACTTCTTAGATAGAATTGAATATGCAATATTGTTGCTTTATGCTTGCAAGGAATGTAATTGGAAGCCAGCAAAATCCTTCCAAGAAACAACAAGCAAGTGTTTTACAAAAGAAAGAGCCTATGAAAAATAAACGAGTGGCAAAATCTGTGTCAAAGTATTGATTACCTGTCACTGTTTTTGTAAGCAAGTGAGCAAGTAAAATGGATAAACTGTAAGTCAAAAATTGAGAAACACTAATTTGGGAATTTTTAAGAAACACAGGCATGAGTTTGTTTTCATTTATAGGTGTATACGTTGTATGTCCTAACTTTGGTCACCATTTTGCACAAACAAGAGTAAAATCTCTCTTTCTTCCTGAATCAATATAAACAGAGCCCAGATGGCCGTATCGAAGTCAAAGGGCAGCGTGGAAGGTCATCCCTGCATATTACAGACGCGAAGTTGTCAGATGCAGGGAGATATGACTGTGAAGCTGCAAGCAGAATTGGAGGGCACCAAAAGAGCATGTACCTTGATATTGAATGTAAGTTATTTATAATTTGTTTATTAATACAACTTTGTCTGCTTTGAAAAAATATGAATTCTTAAAATGCATATGGAGTTCGTTTTTCAGTATTTAATGTATAGCTTTAGAAAGAATGTGACCTTTCAAAGGAAGTTACTAGCGACATCTAGTGGTTATTATGGGACATTTCACAGTGCTATCATTCAACGATGCATCCTGAAAATGTGACTTTCGTCTTTTGCAATATTTAACCGCAAACACAGAATCCTCCCAGCCTTATTAGTTTTCAGTAATTGTCCAAATTCATTAGTCATAGACTTTTGTGTGTTTTTTATGACATAACGTAGTTCTGTACTTCAGAAAAACACTGTTTTCATTTCTTACTCAAATCGTTTTGTTGGATTATTTTAAAGGAAGAACTTTAACATCATTCTCAACAACTATTTATGGATCATCAGTGATGGAGGGTCACTGATACTGGAAAGAGCATAACTGTCATGGTGGTAATGTTTGAGACACTCTTGTTGACATGCATTTCTATTGGAACATTTTTAGCACATTAATATTGATAGAAAGCAATAGTAAACATGAAATGGGATGTTTTTCCTATTGACAATGCCTAGAAAAAGATAACGTTTTATCAAGGACCCAAGTAGGTAAACTGCATTATATTACATATTTATAAACTCAACTCATGTTGGAAATTTATATATTTAATTTGTGCATTTTGCATATCTAATAATTTTTTCCTTTTTAATATAAATTTAAATGAAGAAAAAGTGTCAATATGTGGATTATATTGGAATAAACACATCCTGAGATAATCTTTTATACTGCATTGTTTTAGAGGGTGTAGGTAAATAAATTATGAAAAAATACAAAATTTCCCACATTGTTAAAAATAATTAGATATTAAAAATAACTATCATTAGATTTTCATAATATTTATTAATTTTCCATAAATATTGTTGTAGCTGAGTTTGCTGGAACTTAAAACACTTCATAAATTTTTGTCTTTTATAATAGAATACATAAATTTATTCTACATTAGTATAAATAATTAGAAATAGAAATATAGTGTATTTTACTACTTTATTGAAATATAATAAAGTGCAATGTGAAATGTGGTCAGTCTTTACATCTATAAAATCAAGATAAAGTTTTCCAACACTCTCAAGTTTTCTGAGCCCTGTTTGTATCCTAACCTTCCTTTCACATACACCCATATCTATTTATCTACTTTTCTATCATTACAATTTAATTTACATTGTTAAGAACTTTTTATACATGAACTCATGAGGTATTATTATTTTATTTTATAATTTTAAAATTGTATTAATCACCAGCCTGATATTTATATAATTTTGATTGACAAATCATAACTGTACATACTTCTGCTGTATGATGTGATGTTTGGATATACATATGCAATGTGGGATGATTAAAAATAGTTAATTAAGATATCCATCACCACTCCTATTTATCATGTTTTATGGTGAGACATTTGAAATTTACCCCCAAGTTACTGTGAAGAATATATTATTATTAACTATAGTTACCTGGCTACACAATAGATCTCAAAACCTTCTGTCTATCTGAAACTTTATACCCTTTGATCAACAATTCCCCATTGCTCCCTCCTCACTCCTCCAGCCTCAGGAACCATCATTTGATTCTGAGTTATACTTTATCAAATATTTCTCTTTCTGTAGCTGGCTTATTTTTCTCAGCATATGTCTTTCAGGTTCATTCATGTGTTGTATTCATGTGTTAATGATTTCTCCCTTTTGAGGACAGAAGAATTTCACTTTGTGTATATATATAATATATATATATATATATATAAATACATATGTATACATATGATTTTTTTTATCCATTCATCCACTGGTGGCCATTTCGATTTAGTACATTTATTTATCTTTGCTATTGTAACAGTGCTGCAATGAACATGGGAATGCAGCTATCTCTAAGAGTCACTTCACTTATTTCCTTGGGTATATACCCAGAATAAGGATTACTGGATCATATTTAATTTAATTTTTTATTGTTTTGGGGAAACCATAGTTTTCCATAATGGCTACACTTATTTTTGTTCCCACCAAAAATATACTATATAAGAGTTCCCTTTTCTCTGCATCCTTTCCAAATTTATAGTTCATCTCCTTGACAAAAGTCATTTAACATGTGTGAAGTGGTATCTCTCTTCAAGTCCTCTGCCCTTTTTTGAAGGGGTTTCTTTACTGGGGATTGAACTCAGCACTTTGTACTTGTTAGGCGGGTGCTCCACTGTGTTAACCAAGCCTCCAGCTCTTTTTGCTCCAGTTATTTTTTAAGACAGGGCATCCCTGTCTGCCCAGGCCAGGTGGGATTGAGAGCCTCCTATTTTAGCTTCCTACTGTAGCTGGAATGACAGACACATGCCACTACACCCAGCTGTTAGTTGAGATGGGGCTCACAAACTTTTTGCCTCAAAAAGGGCTGATCTCAAACTATGATTCTCCTGATCTCAAGGAGCTTATTTTGCAGCCTCCCAAGTAGATGATATTGCAGGCATGAGTCACCATTGCCTCGCTCCTTTGCTTGTTTTAAAATTACATTATGTATTTCCTTGCTTTTTATCTGAGTTCAGTATACATTTTGTTATTAACTCCCTATCAACTGCTTTTTCAAATGTTCCCTCTCACTGTGTGAGTTATCTTTGGGGAGTTCTTCAGTCCACCTCCACTGCCATACTTGCACGTGCATTAATAATTTTTTAAGGTTTGTTTTTCATGGTATTTTATGAATATAGTTTATCTAGCATCAGTTGATTGACACTTTTAGTTCTCAATTGTTGGATATTAAACAATTTTGTGAGCATTTTTTATTTTAATGTGATGATAAACTTTCTGTGCTCTACAAAAAGAAAAAGTAATTTCTTTGGCTTCTTATAGTCAAATATGAAAAACAGTCAAATGTGAAGAAAAAAATCACTTAATTTTGCCAAGTTCCAAATAACCAAATTAAACTTTTATACATCATAAGTTTTGTGTTCTAAGAAATCATTATGTAGCTCAAGGCACTGAGGCTTTACACCCATGTTTTTTCTCACATGTTCTCTGAATATCGTTTTTTACAGTTGGTTGTGATTGGTTTTGAGCTCAGTTTTGGGGGTCATTGCTCATTATTTATCTATGCATATATCTACTTGATAAACCACTGTTCTTTGAAAATACTTTCCTTTCTTTTGATAAGGATTTGCCAAGTTGGTTGACATTCCCAAAGTCTTAGCTATTAGTTTTGTAAATTTTATTCTCTATGACTCATCTGTTTTCTGGTTTTAAGGCTTATATTTTATCTCTATTATTTCCTTTCTTTATTTTTTATTGTATGTACAATTTGGATTCACTTTGTTCTTTGTCTAAAAAACATAGGGAATTTATTTTAGATATTTTGTAACTTTTAAAACAGCCTTAAAAAAACTCAATAATTTGGCTAAATAATGTTTTAATTGTATTCTACAAATTGTGATATATTGTAATTTTGTTATCATGTGCTTTTTGTTATGTCAACTGAATTTTTTATTTTTAATGCCATATATATTACATCTACATTCATGTATAATCTCATCTGAAAGTATAATATTTGTTTTAAGCAGTTACAGTATTTTAAGGAACTGGATTGAAATATTTCATATGTATTCATTTCAATATATTTTCACTTGCTTAACCATTATCCTTAAAGTTCTAACTTTTACTCAGTCTAAAGATATTTCTTTTTCATTTCCTATACTGCACATTAGTTTGGTATTGAGTTGGTTGAATTGTTAATTTTTTTCATCTGGAAAGATTAACTTCTGGCCCCTATTCCTGGAGAGTATTTTTTTTCTATTTGTTTCTGAGGGTAAGAATACTGAGTTGACATTTAAGATGTATTTTCAGTCTTCTTGCCTAGGTCTCTAAAGAGAAATCTGTACAATTTTCAGTTTTTTCTTTGAATGCCTTTTATCAGTTTTCTCTAGCTGCTTTCAAGCTATTTTCTTTCTCTTTGTTTTTTATTAGTATGAACTAGAATTTGTCTAGAGATGGTTTTCTTTGAATATTGCTGTTTAGGTGTGCTGATCTTCAGTCTGTAGGTTCATGTTTATCTATATACTTAGGCAGCTTGGGGTCATTTTTTCTTCAAATATTTTTCTGCTAAGGTCTTTCTTATCTCTGGGAATGTACTTATATACCTTGGCCTTATTTAAATTATCTCACAGGCCCATGGGACAACTCTGAGACTTTGACTTGCTGCTCCTCAGATTATATCACTTATGTTCTTTCCCCTTTAGGTTAACTCACTCTACATGTCGTATTTTTTCTACTGTTGAACCAAAACAGTGAACTTACTGGTTTTAGCTCTAGATTTTCAATGCTGTTCTATAATTTTTACCTCTCTCTTTACAGAGAATTTCTACATGTTCATTCATTTCGAGTATATTTTCCTTTACCTCATGAAGCATGGGTTAAAATGTTCTAAAATATTTGCACTATATCTACTGAGTGATAAATTTGATATCTGTGAATTTTCATACAGGGAATTTTGGTATTTGTTTCTCTGATTTCTCTTTAGCATTAAACTTAATACCTATAGTATGTGGTGTCTCTTTTCCAAAGTATGCCTTGCTCTCCTGGATCTGTTTCATCTTTCAAGAACACTTATAGTATTTTTCAAGAACTTGCACTCTGGAAAAAACCTGTATAGAATAAAACAAACAAACAAAAAACCCTGGGAACAAGTTTTCATTCTTCTTTAGAATTTACCTGATTTTGTTTCCTTTATAGAATCATCAGGTAGTTTTATTATTAACTTATTTTTCCACAGTTTCAAATTCTTATAGTAATAGAGATTGGCTAACAAAGGATTATATTGCTATGATAAATATAAATTTGCTTTATATTCTATTTTTAATGCATCCTTAAAGCATGAAATTATTTGGGTTGCCTAGTTCCTGCAACTAATAACTCATATGTTTTCAGTAGTATTTTTAATTTGTTTCTTACTTTTCATTTGTTTTTCTAATTTCATTTGTACTTTAATAATTTATAATTTATATATTTTCAAATATATCACTTTCATGGTTAAAAGTTCTTTAAATTGTGAGTGTTTTGACCCTTCAGTGTATTAGACTTCCACACAGTCAAATTACTTAGTAATTTTTTCATTAATATTGTACATGTTGACAATTCTATCTATAGGCAAAAACTTAGTGTTCCTGGAAATTCTTTTCTGTATTTCCTGGTAAAATATGTAAACAGTTTTATTGTAATTTGGAAGACATTATAGATTTAGCTGAGTCTTCACTTAGATATTCAGGTCTATAATTAATGCCCTTTGAATAAGAAGGGTTATTCTATGTATATAACCAGAATTTCATGTAAGGCAGGAGAAAATACTTGATATCTATAATTGCTAAAAGACATTTTTAATTTTTATCAGGTTTTCCATGAACATATTTTATTTTAATTATTTTTCAAAGTTCAACTGAAAGGAATTTAAATCTTCAATATAACCTGCGAATGATGAATGCTATATTTACGCTGTTTTTTCTTGTTATATACTAGTTCTGACTCATTATTTAGTTTTTGTTTCAGGGCTAGGGATCAAATCAAGGACCTTAAAAATTCTAGGCAGGCACTCTACCACTGAGCTATATCCCCAGCACCAGTTATGAGTCATTAAAATATAAATTACAACTCTTTGTATCTAGTAGCCTGATTTATTCTTTGATTGATATAGATTATTGCAGTATTTCCTCTGTACTTAATCAGAATTTTCTCTTTCTTTGTCCGCCTGTCTCTGTCTTTGTCTCAATCTCTCTCTCTCTTTCTCCTCTCTGTTTTGGAGACAGGAGACAGGGTCTCTCTATGTCACTGTATAGCTCAGACTATTGTCAAATTCACATTCTTCCTTCCCCTGCTTTCCCACTGCTGGGATTTTAGCATGCACCTTCATGCCCAGCAGAATTCTCCACTTTTCACAACAAACTTGCTCATGAATTACAAGGCAATGACAAAAATATTGGAAGCCTACCTTTCATCTATAATATTTTGCTATATTTATAAATATTTTTAATGTTATATTAATTTTTTCATGTATTATCTAACCTCTGCACTATTGTATGTGCATAAAAGTTTTGCCTTCTAGAGGATTACTAGTTTTTCAAGTTATCATGGAAATAATATTTAAAGTGGATAAATATGATGATGGCAAATTCATGCATGATAAATTATGTGAATATTTTCATCAAAGAATGAGCTAGACTTAAGTAAAAAGTAATGCACTTACTAATCTTAACATCACTAATTACTAATGGGCAGATTTTATACTTATACTAGAAGTAGAAATAGTAAACACATTATTTTCTAGTATATTTTTTGGTTTGCAGATAAATAATAATTTGTAATGGATCACCATGATCATATTTTAAAATGACTCTGTTCTTTTTTCACTTATCTTACTCATAAATCAGTCTTACTGTACTACAGAAATGAAACACTATTTTTACCTATATGTTACCATTATGTTAAATCTGATATTATTCTCATATCAGTACTAGTAGAAATAATTAGGTATATCTTACAACTGAACAAATATGACATTTACAAAAGCATAATTTTAATTTCATAATCTTATTGTATTAATTGTAGTCTAGTTTGTATTAAATATGATATTTATTGAAACAAAAATGTATAGTAGTAATACACCTCTCATTACTTCACATGAAAGGCAACAAAAAGTTTTTCTTGAAACACGTATTAGAAATGCCTGAAATGCTTTAATTATGTATCTATGTTCATCATCAAAACCAATATAGAAGCCATGAAAAGGAAAGTCATTATACAGTGTCACAAGGAAAATTATAAAAGTCCTCACCACCTGAACCAACCATGTACAGTATAACTTTGCTAAGAGTGCATAGGAAGAATCAAGTCATTTATAATTTGATACCAGTCTCATTTACTATAATAGCATTAAACATAGGTGTTAAAATATTAAGACTATTTTATTTTTTTGCCCAAACCTTTTTTGTGTTTCAACTTAAGCAGACTTCTTGGCATTCTGCCAGTTCATTTTCAAGGTTTCAAAGGTGTTACCTTACTAAGAAGCAGGAGGTGAACTAAAATTCCAATTTAGAAAACAAAGGAAATAACAGCCATATGATATGAGGTTTAATGCAATGAGCCCTGATTATGTAGTGTGCTTAATTACAGTTCGGATGTCATTAAGTTTTGTAACTTGGGTAGTCATTACATATTAACTACTAATTATACTTATTTATTTTATGTGATAAATTCAATTGAACAGGTAAGTGGTAACAAGTTAAGAAATATTTATGTTTTTCATTTACATTTTTTCTAAATGTGCCTATTACACCTGATTTTTAATTCATATTAGACATAATAACAATTTCTAAATACAACTTTTCCTGAACTATAAAAGAGGTAGTTAACGATATCTGGTACATTCTAAGTCTATAGGAATATAAGCTAATATTATGATCCAGATTCACGTTTCCTTCACATTTTCAGGGATCCCATAGAATATTTACTCAAGTTTTGTATTCTCTCAATAAAACAGAGATTCTAATGGAGTGGTCTGCTGCAGGTACAGAATGAGATAGATAAGAAATGAATGTGAAATTAACATTTGAAGAAAATTTCTTCAATAATTTTCTATTTAGAAATTAGAAAAATTCCTTGGCAAAGCAGATACTTTATATCTGTGAATAATATCTTATCTTATGACCCTGACTACAACACTTATCATAATATATTTCAGCTGCTGAAACTTTAAAAAAGATGGCTCATTTGCAGACATAAATTGATTCCACTCCCTGCAA
The DNA here is from genome assembly GCF_047511655.1 of Castor canadensis. NCBI lineage: Eukaryota > Metazoa > Chordata > Mammalia > Rodentia > Castoridae > Castor > Castor canadensis. Next base: position 22,158,937 of record NC_133390.1, on the reverse strand, counting down.
CTGTTTGGGTTTTATACCTAGCATGGTAATTTCAAGGACAGAAAGCAAGAAAATGTAAATCATATCTCTTAATCCAGAAGTCATAAAGAGAAAAACAATAAGAAAGTCAGGTGTAAAACTTCTTTTATTGCTCAGCTATATTTTTAATATAAACATTGCATGTACTACCTAAGAAAATGTGAAATGTTACATTTTTCATATGTACCGCTTCCATCAATTATTATACTTTCATGAAAACTTTGTCTCCCCCTGGGCAGATATTATTTGATACAGATCAAATCTTCTTGTTAAAATATAGTTCAGAGAATATGGTGTTAAAAAGTCTTAAGGAATTTTAGGAAATATCTTACCCTGCAGAGTTTAAATTTTAGACATGAACAAACACGACACCACTGAATAAAACACTGGCATTTATTACTGCCTCTTGATACCTGTTCACCTCTAAGTTACCACGACTACTACATCCACTCTGCCATACTTAACTATTATTATTCTAGAATGGTGGCCTTGCCATAAGGCACCCAGTTCTCATATCACAGTTAGTGTGGTAATCAGTTTGGACTGCTATAAATAGCATACCATAGGCACAGTAGCTTGAATGACAAACATTTGTTTCTTATGGATTTGGAGGCTGGAAGTGTGAGATCAAGATAAATGCAAATATGGCCATGTTCCTGATGAGGGTTCTCTTTCTGATTATGTACACACATGCCTTTTCCTTGGTGGATACAAAAGTGCAAATCTTGTGCCTCTGTGTTTTAACTGAGGCATTGACTCTATTATGGGAGTTACAAACTCATGACCTCAACAAAACCTACTTACATCCCAAAGCCTCTATTTCCAAATGCCATCACACTGAAGATTTGGATTTCAACAGTTGAGGTGACATAAACATTCAGTCCATAGAGCTGAGCATTCTGGAATTGACAACAAAGATACCTATCTTACAGATGGACCTAGTACATATTTCATAGGGCTTGGCTGTCCCTTGAGATCACATCACAGTGAACTGCCACTGACATCACTGACATTTTATTATCTCAAAGATACACAAAGGTTGTGTTAAGATTTTGTGACAGACGAGTTGTTGCCTCTCCCCTTCCCTCCTCATCCTTAGGATATGGTGCCAGTAAATTTACTCTACTGAAGTTACCATTGTTGTACATGTATCTTAGGCCAAAATAGGACCTCATAATACATTGTTTTAAATTACATTACTAAATTAATTTGATCTATTCACTTTAATATGACCTTTACAAAAAGATACAATTATCAAGTTGGTTCACAATTTATTTATATTATACAGCACTGATTTAAAGCTTTAAACAATCTTAAGAAGAACTATGGGAAGAATGGGAAACCAACAAGGTTTTGAGCAGAGGACCAACATGTGTATAGAATATTGCAATAAAACAAGGGATAACCTGTGCTAGTAGGGGATCAGGAACCAATGTAAAGATCAGTTAGAGTTGAGTCAACATGGGTCGTAACACATGGGTACATGAGAGCAATAGTAGGAATCTCTCTGTATAGCTATCCTTAACTCAACTAGCAAAAATGCTTTGTCTTTCTTATTATGCTTATGTCTTTTCTTCAACAAAATCAGTCACAAGTGCAGAATGTGACCTGCCTGAAACTGAGGAGAGGAGGCGGGGAAGGTGGGGAAAGGGGGGCGGGGTGGACAAATGACCCAAACAACATATGCACATGTGAATAAATGAACAAAAAAAAAACAAGTGAATATCATAGTGTAATTGTAATTTGTTAAAATCAATTCAATATACCTTTATAAAAATATAAGTCAACATCATTTTAGAACAAATGCTATATAGTAATTGAAATGAATTATGTTAAAACCAGTAAATGAACTTATTTTCAAATTATATACATACCTTATTATATATAATATATATTTATATAATTATGTATATATATATATCACTATTTCTAATCATTTGAAGAATTTATAATAACTAACTTCCTGACTATATTTTTAAGAAATCTATTCAATTCTAGAAAGCAGAAAATATGATACTCACTTAGGATATTGCATTCTTGTGTCTGATCTAAAATTATGCTTTGTTTTTGTTTGTATCTAATTGTATGTTTAAAAGGGTAATGCAGCTTACTTATAAAACATATTTAAAGTTTGTGAAAAAAATACATGTTTACATTTTTGTCTTAAATGTTTCAAACTTGTTTGAATAATTTCACAGATTGAGTAAGAAAAAATATCATAATTTTCAATAAGTTGTTTTAAAGTTATTAAAGATGAAAATAGTTATTCTGTATCTTCTCTCAAAAGATTTCAATTATAGTAATTCACTTTAATATTGTTTCTTATATAATAGAGTGTTATTAAGTATTTTCAAATGGACAAAATGATTTATAGCAATATTATAACATGTGCATGGATCTAGAATCTACAAATATATTTCAGCTTAGAAACTATTTAAAAATAACATATAATTTAATGTATTTTAAATTTAATGTATTATAAAGAGTACACAAATAATCAGAAGAGGGAGATAAACTTTTGTGTGTGTGTGGTGCTATGGATGAATATAGTGCCTTATGCAAGCTAGCTGCTAGGCAAGCACACTGCCACTTGAGCTATGCCATCAGGCTTTTCCCTTTTTTTTAATTTTGTTTTTGAGACAGGTTGTCTCTGGTACCTTTGCCAGGGTGGGCTTACAAACTGCAGTCATTCTGCCTCCGATCCTGAGTAGATGGAATTACAGTCATGTTTTACCATGCCCGGCCAAAAAATCTACTTATTTATTTTTTCATTTGCCATATGCTTTATTTATTTACTTATTTGAGTGTACTGGGGCTTTGAACTCAGAGTTTGGTGCTTGCTAAGCACGCTCTGTCACTTGAATTATACATCCAGACTTTTGCTCTGGTCATTTTAGAGATAGAGCTTCACTTTTTGCCCAGGTTAGCCTGGACCGTGATCCTCCTATTTACACTTACAACCATATCTGGGATGATATGTATGGACAATCATGCCCAAATTGTTGATTTTTTTTTGTTTTACCATTTTTACATTTACTCACATGTGTATACATTGGGCCACCTCTCCCTCTTACCCCCGCCACCTCCCCACCCATGCTTCTGAGCAGAATCTGTTCCACCCTCTTGTTCTCCGATTTTGCTGAAGAGAAAACATAATGGATAATAAGAAAGACATAGTGGTTTTGCTAGTTTAAAGTAATGATAGCTATACAGAGAGATTACTAGTGTTGGTTCCATGCACTTGTGTATTACAACCCATATTGGTTCAGACCTCTTCACTACTTCCTAGTCCCCTTCCCCTTTGCACAGTGGCTTATATGTGTAATCCCAACTACTTTGAACATAGAGATCAGAGAGCTCACAGTTCTAGGACAGCCTAGGAGAAAAGACAGGGACATCATATCTAAACCAACTAGTTGCGTGTGGAAGCACACACCTGTGATCCCACTTACACAAGTTGTAGGTAGGAGGATCACAGTCTGAGAGGCCTGCCCTGGCAAAAATGTGATAACCTACTGAAAAATAACAAAAAAAAAAAAAAAATGGGAAAGGGCTGTGGGAGTGGTGCAAATGGAAGAGCACCTGCCTACCTAGTGGAGGCAATAGGACTCAGTAATTTATTCATGTGGATCCCTTCATTTCACATATATAACCCACCAAGAGTAAACCATCCTTTCTCTATATTAGTCTTATGCTGAAGATAAAGACTTAATCTATGGCATTTATCTCTCTCAAGAATTGCTTTTAAAACTTTTGGTATCTGAAAATACTTCATATGAAGCAGTATTTAAAATATCGTTTATGATATTATGAGGCTAGAAATGTAGCTCAGTGGTAGAGCACCTGCCTAACTTGTATAAGTACCTGGGCTCAAACCCTAGCACTTCAAAGAGTAAATAAATAAGCAAAGAAATATGTAAATTAGTAAGAAAATCAAAAGTAATGAATACTGCATCATTTATTAGAAATTTAAAGATAACAATTTTTAGGCAGTATGATTTTTCCAGAGCTTGTTAAAATCTTTTCTAAATTTAGAAGAGAGATTAGCAGTGTGGTCAGCCTAGCACTGTAGAGGACTTTCATAAACCAGTTTCTATTATTTTTCTTTTCTGAAATTTTTTTTAACATCACAATATGACTAAGTGTTTTTCCAAATTAATTACTCTTCATTCATTAATGCTAAAGCTATGTAATTTTTCTTACCATAACCAGATTTTGTTTATCATTGCTTTCTTACAGTTTTAAAATATTTTTTAAATAAATAATGAATGTACAAAAATCAATCAATGTGTCACTAAACCAAGGTTGTAACCTCTTTTGAATATATGTACATTTATTTCAAAAATCAGATTTCAAAGAAACTACCATTTTAGTGTCCCACAAAACATATTTAACCATGGCATATAGCTACATAGACAATCATTCCTCCTTTTGCAACTCAGAAATTGTTAAGTAAGAGTTATGTAAGCCTTTGGCATATCCAAAGTGTTGCATGTGAAAATGTGTATCTAATCATGAGATTAGGAAACATGATGTAGATATTTATCCAATGACATGCTACAGATTTATTCATTCAATTAAATAAAGCCACCATAGGGAACAAAACAACATGGACAACACAATATTTTATTAGTATTTAATGTGTCATGTGAGGAAGAAGAGCTGTTCAGACATGAGAAAAAATATCATTAGATATATTAATAATTTACCTTATTCAAAATCAATCTATTGTTACAGCCAGTAATAAGTACAACATTAATAAAAGTCAAATTAGAGAGAAACCCAGTGGGTGCTAAGAAGTCACATATAGGCCTTTCTTAATACAAATGAATCATGATTTGACTTGAGGGTCATAAAATATGCTGAGATTTATACATAAGCTGGCTTTTCAAATTTAGTAAAAAATGCATATCCAGTGCTATGGTTAATTGGCAATAAGCACTCATCTAACTTTATATTCCACACAGCCACTAGAATTCCCATGGTACATGGACTGAATCCAGTTAATTGCCATAGCTGATTCTGCATATGACTGAACATACACTAGAACTGGATCTATGAAATTTTTAATTGAATTATCCTTTAAATGTGCCAAAGGATATATTAGTTTTTTCTCCCTTGATAGTTTCCCTCTGCATAAATCAAGTCAGAGAATTCAAATGACTGAATAAAAATGTCAAGGTGCTTCAGAATTTTTTTACAGTGCAATTAATTTTGAGCTAATTTAAGGGGATAACATCTTACAAAATAAGCAGTAAGACTATGTATTACATTAGAAATAACAAACTTTAGGGCAAAATAATGTAACTTTAGAACCATCAAACAAATGTAGGTGTGTTTACCCTCATCTGTTAAATGAAATGATGATACCTAGATTACATACTTATCTTGAGTGTTCAATCATTCATTTTGTAATTACTGAGTATCTATTATGTGTCAAGTATAAATTCAGGTGCTGTACAGAACTATGAGGAAGCAACTTTGTCCTCATGCTTATGAATCTTAGGTTTTAATTAGGGAGATGAAACCTGCCACTACCTGCTTAACAATGGGATACTCCTGATAAATTTATCATTAGATGATTTCATTGTTGCTTGTGTGAGCATCATAGACTATACATGCACAGACTCAGAAGGCTGCACCACCAATAGGCACACAATCCTGAGGGGAGCACCACTTTATATACAACCCATTATTAGCTAAAACATCATTATGCAGTGATGGCTGTACATCAAAAAGTGGTTAGACAGATGGGACAGGGCAGTACTGGATGCAGGGAAGGGTGAGTGATGGCTATGGTATAATGACCAACATTTATCAAAATGGAGAAAAAGTCACAGAGATACATATACAAAGTTATGGGCTGTGAATAAGATCTTCTACAGGACTTTAAAGAGGTTAAAATGTAAGGCAGAAACTTTAGGTCAGTAAGCTAGTAAAGAACTTTTTAATTAGACAGGTAGTGATTATGAACAAGATAACAGAGGTAAAAGGAGACATTGAGAGAAGTGAGAGATGTTTTTATACATTGTGCTTTAGTGATGAGGACTGAATGGTAAAGTTTTTAAAATAAAACCTTCCGTTGCACATTAAAAAATATCATTACCAATGGTGATTCTTGACATCTAATATTAAAAAAAAATTGTGCATGGAAGCAATGCTAGGAATCTCTCTGTATAGCTATCCTTATCTCAACTAGCAAAAGCGCTATGTATTTCTTATTATTGTTTATGTCTTCTCTTCAACAAAATTAGAGAAAAGGGCAGAACAGATTATGCCTGGAAGCAAGGAGGGTGGGGAGGAGAAGGACAGGACAGAGGGCAGGGGAGAGTGATGATCCAAACATTGTATATACATATGAATAAATGAATAAATAGACAAAAAATAACTAAATTTGAAAATTTTTCATCACAGAGTATGTTGGCTGGAAAAGAAGAGTTCACTACATTATGTAGAGTCCTTGGAGAGTGTGCAAGACAGATCTGCCATCATGCTAAGAATTGCTTTCAGGACAATATGCAATATATTATAAGATAAATTTTTTTCATTGGTTTTAAATCACTCCTCTGATAATACGTTTTGAATTTGATTCAGTTAACGGAGAGTATGAGCTTGTACAGTGGATCACCTGATAATTTTATTCAAGACCTTGTAGAAATTTAGGTCAAAGGTACTTATATTTTAGTTCCTGTTTCTATCAACCTTAACCTCCCTTGTGCAGGCAGAATTCAGGTACAAAGCAGTGCTCAGCAACAAATAAGACTTTACTTAGGTCAAATGTACCAACTATAAAAAAAAAGAAAAATAACAAACAAGGTTCAGAAGAAAGATTACAGACACCAAGCAGCAGTGACAGGAGAAAGTAAAAAGTTTGCCTTAAGCAAGTAATCAGCTGAGAAAATCTCATAGAATGGTAGAATGCAGTGATGGTACTGGCTGCAAGTTCAGGTTTGTGTCTCAGAAGGAGGAAAAAAATAAGGGATAGCTTTTCACTAAAACAGGAATTACTTGTTCCTAAGCCTCAGATCAGTCTTACAATTTTCTTTGGCGTTCTTAGTATGGTCAGGGCTGGAACTGGAGTAAGTTTGTTGTGTACCCAGGTTTGAGGAAGGTGACAGATTCAGTTTCTGTCACTGTTTCTTGTCATGCTGGTAACCTCAAAGCACAATAGTCAAGGTCATAGACATAAGAATTATTTAAATGTTCGAGCGCAGCATTCTTCTTGTACAGCTGTCATTTAATTAAACATAAGTGATCTCCCCTTCGGGATAATTTTATTTTAATAATAGCTAAAAGAAACATAGTTACTTGATGTTTAAGGTCTAAATTCATATTACTTCTTGCTTGCAATATTTCTGTCTTTATAATCTATATAGTAAAGCAAATATTTATACTAACTACAAAATATTTAGAAGATTGGGGAGCATATGATAAGCAATATTTTACCTACAAGGACCACTGCATTATTTATACTCATGCATTGTGTTTGAAAGAGGCTTTAATAAACTCAAAATAGTGTTACTCCAAGAAGTTTAGTGTTTGCCCAATCAAAGGTCACATTTTATATGGCCCAATGACTCTCCACATATAGTGAAAGTCCTTTTTATGTATATTTTAAAATTTTGTCCAAATCTCATGAGTCCTCTTCTAAAGTACTCCTTAGAGTTTAAGGAATTTAGAAATCACATATCTAGTTCAGCTTATATTTTTAGAAGACAAAGAAAGTCCAAACTGGAAATAGAAAGTCAAGGTTTTATTGGTAATTGACAGAATTTGGACTCATATTCTGTGAAAATTCCAATTCCATTATAATGCAGTACTTTTCTTATAAGCAGCAATTACAAAATAATCTCATCTACTGTTGTGTGTATATGTATATATGCACATGTATGCATACCTCCAGATTCTTTTCTTACTTCTATATCTTTAGGAGGTATGATGTGATATGTTGCTATACATATATATATATATATATATATATATATATATATATATAGCTTGTAATGATTAAATCACTCTAATTAACATATAGGCCATTTTATATATATATATTTTGGTAAGAACCTTTGAAATTTACTTGTATAGCAATCTAGAAATATGTAATACATTACTATTAACTATTGTTACCAGACTATGTAATAGATACAAAAAAAAGTTATTCCTTTTCTCTAACTGAATCTTGTACATTGGGCCAGCATCTCTTTCTCTCAAACACCTACTATGGCATCTGGAAGCCACTGTTTTACACCATTCTTTTTCATTGAGTCCCACTTTTAAATTATATATAAAACTGAGATCATATAGCATTTATTTTCCTGTGCAAATAGTTTTAAACACATTGATTTTATTTTCTTCCAATATGTACCTAGAAGTTGGATTGCTAGATCATATAGTAGTTCTACTTTTAATTTTGAGAAGAAACCTCCATGTAGTTTCCCTTAAAACTATACTAATATGGATTCCAGTCAACAGTGGATAAATGTTAAGAATTCATTTTTGAAAAGTGGTAATGGGTGTTTCAACTGAGGACCTTCTGTTTTCTAGAGAAACAGTCTACCACTTGAGCACAATTCCAGTCCTTTTTGCTTTATCTTTTATTGCTTTAGGTAAATTTTCAGATACATTCTTGCTTTTTGCCTGAACAGTGATCTTAGCACTTAGCATTGTGTCTGACACATTTCAATGTATCAAAAAATGTTAGAGAATGAAGTTCATGTTCTTGTAGAATGATTTTTGATTTATTTGTCTACTAGCATAATTATTTTTCCTCTGAGTGAATAAAATGTTTCCTTAGACATGAATCTACCACATTTCAACAGGAATTAGCATTAAATAGATGTACAAGGACAATTTTGGACAATTGCTTGTTTTCCCTTTTATTTGGCGTCGAGATCATTTCCTCTCCTCATTGCAATAGTCCTGACCATTATTTGCAATAGTTTTGTTTATATTATTATTGATATTATTATTGGCTTTGTTTTGTCTTTTGAGACAAGGTCTCATTATGCACCCTAGGCTGGACTCAAACTCATTTGCATAGGCCAGATTGGTATTGAACTCAGTATCTTTATGCTTCTGTCTCCTGAGTGCTGGGATTACAAAAATACATCACCATACCCTGCTTATTTGCAGTAGTTTTAAACAATGTCTTGTCACAAATTTAATAAAATTCAGAATAATGTTTCTTTTTTGCAGTACTGGGTTTTGAGCTCAGGGCCTACTGCTTGCACAAATTATTGAAAATATTTAACATTTCTCATCAATGGCATAATTGCCCTATTTTTATTTCTGTCACTGTCTCTTAAAGGGGGAAAATTAGTTTTCATTTTAATTACCTTCCTTGGGAATATCTCTTTTTCCTATTGGGATTCATTAGCAATTCTTCAGTTTCATCAACATGACAATTTCATGCCAGTAAATATCATTTCATTCCTCTTGTTTTGATATGTATATAACATATCCTGTGCATGAATTTTATTATTTTATTATAAGCAGGAATTACTAATATTTTTGTTTCATACCATGAATACATTTTAATATGGCCTTCCTGATAGCTCATATTTCCTGGTACATGTTGAATTCAGCATCAGCAATTCATAACTAAGTACCCACTGAGGTTATCAGGCACAATTAGAGGCAATTGCATTCTTTATAGAAAAATCTTTTACTCTTAGTTTTTATTTAAGTACATGTGCATGCAAATAACACATTTTGGACAGAATGTGATTGAGAGTCAGGTTTTGCTTAATATTACCCACAAATCTATTCCCAAAATATTATCAATGTCAGGAATCTCACCTTCTTATATTGCTATTCCTGTACCTTGAAAGTGTTTTATTTCTTTTATCTTTAAATATCTTCCTTTCAATTAAACTGAGTGTTTATTACTCAGTGCATTAAATGTGCAGTGTTTTCAAAACTCTGTGTAAGGCCTCATATAAACAAATAATGAAGACACATCCTAGCCAACTAAAGGTAGATGATTTGGTGAAGAAAAAGCTTAAATGATCTTTGAAAAACCATATGGTTATGATGAGGGAGAATACACAACGCTATGGAAACACAAAGAAAACATCACAGAAATAAAAATGTGTGGAGTTTAGTTTGGAAGGCAGACATGCGACAGAACAGGCAGGCTGATGGAACACCAAAATAAATGTGTCAGTAAAATTTAGTTTGCCTACAGGTAAACATGCACCATTATTTACTCAGCTAATTCTCATTTGCTGGTCAGTAAATTGTTTTCATTTTTGTTATTGAAATAAAAATGTGCTGAATGTCTTTTATATACACAATTGATAATATTTCTAATATTTTCTCATTTGGATAATAAATTTTTGAGTTAATGGCAGGAGAAATGGATACCTGGACTAGGGTGGTGAATTGTAAGTTGTCTCTGAGAGATAAATAGAGGGGACTAGGACAACTATTGGAAGATGAGCGTTACTTCAGAATTTGTTTACTGAAGTTCAAAGCAGCCTCAATTACTGGACTCTGGTGATTAAGAATATTGTCCAGTCTTAGGATGTGGGTAATATTCTTCCAAAAGAGTCCTTGTGACTTGCTTCATGTAGGGAAACACAAACCAGATGACCCTTCCTGCAATGATAGTTCCTCAAGTAATTTCAGCTTGAAAGTCAGCACACCAATTTAGAACATTTTGTGAAGCTGAACTGTGAGGTTTGTTTTATCTTAACCCTTATTGTCAAAGTCTGGTGTCGATACTGAATTTTTTAAATTAAGTATTGTTAATTAATGTACAATATCTCTGTTAAGGTAAATTGCAAATGTTGACAGTTCAGAAAAACAGTTAATGTTCATTTGTAATGTTGCTGTTTCAACTTAGGTTTTATACCTGATTTAAAAATTTTGTAGAAAAATTATTATGACTAAAACAAAACTAAATAATGACACCAGAACCATGGATTTTTGTTGTTTTATACTTAGTTATCACTATGTATTGGGGTTGTTCCAGAAACACTTTTTACCTATGTTCTAATGTAGCATATTAAATATATGAAATTAGAATTATTATGATATATCTTGTACTCAAGTATATATGCTAATATTTATAATTTGATGATTACCTATATTAAAGAAAGTATCTACAAATATTTTGTAATATTGTTTTCCAGATGCCCCTAAATTTGTTTCAAACCAAACAATTTATTACTCTTGGGAAGGAAATCCAATCAATATAAGTTGTGATGTGAAATCAAACCCGCCAGCATCAATCCACTGGAGAAGAGACAAATTAGTCTTACCAGCTAAAAATACCACTAATTTAAAGACTTATAGTGCAGGAAGAAAGATGATATTGGAGGTAAGTGTTCATTCATATATCAGAAGTTATTTTAGCAGTATACACTCTTTAAAAATATATTTAAATTTATTTACATAAAATATATATTGAAACATTCATGTGTAGATTTCATATTTGTTTGCTTGATTTTATGCATTTGGTGCATGACGCATTTATTACAAACATATCATATTTACTGATAGAGTAATATGGATATATAACAAATACCCTTATTTTTCATGAATGTACTTTTGGAAAAAAAAACAATTATATCAGGAAATTACATGAAGAAGTAGTTAATAATTTCACATTTATTGTGGGCCAAAATTCAGCTTCAACACTGTTTTTTCATTCATCCTACATTAATAACTTTGTTCTCCTATGACTGAAAGTGTAAGTATTGTCTGCTGGCAACACAGTGTAGCTCTATAGTATGCTTCAAGATGAACCATGTCTACTTGTTCAGTACCTCATTTTATTTTTTAAAAGATTGTGCCTAATTGTTTTATACTGCCATAGTAGCTGGCTTTAAACAACTCTTTTAGTGGGACGCTATTTAATGTTTTTACTTGTCAATTGTGTGTACCAATTCCTAAGCTATACACATACATGACAGTGACTACCAGTCCTGCCACTGTATGATGCATTAGGAGAATTGTCAATATTTTGTAGCCTTATTCAAATAAAAATCTGTTACATTTTCCTCCAATATTTCAGTTTAAATAAATGAAAAGAAACATGGGTTTCAAATAATACCTGTTAGTCATGCCATAATAACTTAAGATGCTTTCATTTGTGCCACAATATCTCTTCTCCCTGGTAAATGGATTTATTAAAATGCTCCATTAATAGAATTATTTAATATCACATCTCCAATTACTTGAATATGTGATTATTAATTAATCTACTTGTCAATTAAAATCAATTTCTGTACAATTTTATTTGAAAAATGTAGCTTTTGGTGAATTGATATAAATGCCAACTTTGTAAAGACTGTTTGGACAGATTTTATCTAAATTCTAGGTTTATTTTTAACCTTTACTCAAAATTAAGCTTAAGTTTAACTTTAGTTTTGTGTAGTGTATTAGTCTTGTATACCACTATGATAAGATAAGACTGACAGGCTAGAAGGTTTAAAAGACAGAAATTTAACTTCTTCTTTCTGGAAGTTGAAAGTTTATCAGGAAGATTGGTTTTTGGAGAGGACTCTGACCTCAGTTTTAGGTGGACATTTTCCTACAGTATCCTTTGCCCAGAGGGAGGGCTGAGGGACCTCAGCCTCTCCTTACAGGGGAAGCAGACCTGTTGCTTTACTCCCCACCCTCATGGCCCCATTTAACTTTAATAACTTAATACAGTTGTACTGGGAATTACCTTGTCAATACTGGAAATTGTGGTAACACATCAGTGTCTGTAGAGGAGAGAGTCCCTATCTACTTCTCCTTTAGCTGTTACATGGACTTTTTGGTTGTATCTAGGAACCCAATTAGTACAAGAGCAAATTAATAAGAGACAATAATAAAAGCTGTATCATTTTTACATGTGTATGGAGATTTTCAAAACAGAGAGAGGTTCTAAGAAATGACCAAAGCATAATGTTTTCATACATTTTAGAGAAAGAACAATGTGTTTGTGAAGGATATATGGATTAGTATAGTAAATTCTGGAGGCTTTCCAGTTACTCACAGGCACATGAGGGGTAGAAACTAGTGGATGGTAAAGATCACTGGAATATGTTTTAAGGTCACTGAGCTCTAGTTACCAGTGTCTGGTGATCAAGGCTATTTTTTGCCTTAGTATGAGAAGTACAACATCCCCAGAAGAGTGATTTCAGGCTTGTTACATGGAGGGAAATAAAGGCAAATGGTACTTTCTGAATATACCATCTGCTGAGCAACTGCAGGTTGTAATGGTTACATACCAACCACAAATTTGTCCTGCTACCTCTGTGTGTCCTTGAGCTCCATCACACCTGTAGTTCACACTTAATCAGAGTGCTGTGCAGTTTCTTTTATTTTGCTTATTTTGGACAATTTTAGTTTCTCTGCACCTCATAATTCTACATTGTTAATGTCAAATAATATCTTTAAAGATGACATTTAAGTATTTTAATAATATAAAAATCTTATGTTAGTTAAATAAATGACATTTTTCTCACCCAAAAGTGAAAAATAATAGTTGTTTACCTTATAATTAGCAAGGCTTTCTGTTGATTAAAGCAGTAACTTTTAAAACTTTTATATGTATACTAATTTTAATAAGTTAAATATAAATCTTGAATAAAATATACAGATGTGTATCTAACACCACCTGAAAAGAAAGTATCAGAAAACATTAACAACCCAAAACCAAACGGAACAATCAGTATTACTGATTTTTAATTATTAGCATAAATAGTTGTTTGGGATAATACATTTCATTATTTCTGTTTAATGCTAATTATACTGGTCACATGAGTGTGGGCTTTTAAGAAAATTTAATCAAAATTAGAAAAATAACGTTAAACATTAACAAATTGGTCAAAAACATTTTTTTTTAATTTGGCAATATTGAGGTTTGAAGTCAAGGCCTCATTTTCAGAGACAGGTATTGTACCTCTTGAGTCACATCCCAGTCCTTTTATGCATTTGGTTATCTTCTGTGGGATCTCGCATTTTTGCACAGGGCCAGCTCCCGAGCATGATTCTTGTTCTTACCGCCTCCATGCAGCTGGAGTTACAGATATGACCCACCATGCCTGCACACATTTATCTAGACTGGGTCTCATTTTACTTCAGTTGGCCTTGTTTTCTTGAGATAGGGTCACACAAACTTTGCCTGGTCTGGGATAGAACAATGACCTTCCTGTATCTGCCTCCACTGTAGTTGGGATTACATTGTGCCTGGAAATTGATTTTTAACTTTTAGTTTTCTTTAACTAACCATAATTTTTGAGTTAATGACAATAAATGCATGTGTAGTGGTCATAAAGATATTTTTTTATTCTGAGCACATCTTGAGGTAATAGTATATCTTTTCATATATGGGAAAAGTTAATGACAAAATCTCAGTCAGTTGGCTGGAGTATTCTGATTTAGGTCCCCTGAATTATTGATCATCTCATCCTAGACAAGGGATACTGACCATTAAGTACATGACTTTTTTGCCATGGACTAGAGAAAGAAGAAATCTTTTTTTGTGGGTGTGTGCAGGCCTAGGAAAAAGAAGCCAAGTTTCTTTATTTATAGTGAACTCTCAGCTTCATATTCAAAACTGGATTTTTTGATATTGTGTCAAAGCCTAACGTCACAAATGAACATGAATTCATTTGAACTAGATATTCAAATACAAAAAACGTTTTATGAGTGGGGACATGTTTTGGGTTTTCTAACTATTCTTATACCTCCCGTATGTGCTATCCCCTTGTCATGTGACCCAAGTCCAACCATATTGCTGCATTTGCCCTAGATCTAAAGTCCACATATGAGGGAGAACATATGATTTTTGGTCTTCTGAGACTGACTAAACTTGCTCAGAACGATATACTCCAGTTCCATCCACTTACCTGCAAATAATAAGATTTAATTCTTCTTCATGACTGAGTAAAATTCCATTGTGAATAAATATTACATTTTTTTGATCCATTCATCAGTAGTGGGGCATCTTGGTTATTTCCATAACTTGGTTATTGTGAGTAGTGCTGCAATAAAATGGATGTGCAGGTGCCTCTGGAGTAACCTGTGTTGTGTTCCTTTGGGTATATCACCAGGAGTGGGATTGAGAAACTAATACAGAAACTTTAAAGCAACAGAGATCAACATGAGAAGGGGACTAGAAACCAGTGTAAAGATCAGTTAGAGATGAATCAACTAGGGTTTTAACACATTTGTACATGAAAGCCATGCTAGGCTTTGTATAGCAATCCTTAACTCAACTAGCAAAAATGCTTTGTCTTTCTTATTATGCTTATGTCTTCTCTTGAACAAAATTAGAGATAAGGGCAGAACAGGTTCTGCCTGGGAGTGAAGTGGGGGAGGGGGAGAAAGGTGGGGGAGGGGGCCAGGGGGAAGAAATGACCAATGTATGCACATGTGAGTAAATGAATAATAAAAAATTTTTTTAAAAGTTTTACGATTAGATGTTCTTAATATTCCTTAGATAAATATCAATAATGCTTTGCACATTGTAAATATTTAAATATTGTACTTGATATTTTATTATATCTCTGGGTGTATTGTCATATATTTTGATAAAACTTTCTAATATTTCTTTTCCTGAGTTTGCATGTGATACCTTTATTGCAGTCATTGGACTTGAGTTTCTTATTGCTTTCCTCAGAATACATCAAATAAACTTCAGGGAATAAGATTTTGCCAGGCTATGTCTGGAGTTCTGGTTTTGTTCCTTTATTTTGATCTGTGCTATGGAGGATATTTTCTGTAATTGTTAACAATAATATACAATGAAGGAATTACCTGTTTGACATAGAATTGTAAAGAATTTTCCTGTTGGAAGCTGAACTCCTGGGGTGAAGGGTTGTGAATTGAGTCTTTAAAAATGTTTCCAATGAAAATGGCTACTTAAATTATTAATCTTAAGGAGCTTTGCAATATTCAGAATTATTTGCTGTGGCTATCTTTCCTGTGCATTGTATTGATTCAACAGACACACTCTTTCTCATGGTCTTGATAAAAATTTTTCTCATGTGCTCATAGAAAAAGAAAATATTTTGTTACATCTACCTCATTAGTAAAACTACTTTAGAGTTAAATCAAAAGTAAGAAAACTGAATATTTGAAGCACTTGGGAGAACTTATGTAAGTGCTATTAAAATTTCTAAGGCTCATCTGTAAACTGTTACTAGAGAGACAGCTGACGGGAAAATGAATCACACAGCTTTTATTACATGGGTCAGAATTACCATCTTCAGTGGACTTCAAAATTGCACTCTTAGTTAATAGCCTCCCATTATCACAAAATCATCTTTCTGTCTTTTGGAATAGAGTTGAAATTAACAGCAACTCTTGTTGTAAGCATATTCTCTCTTACTAATAGTTACTGGAATTGAAAATTATATCTATCACCGTCATCAAATCTTCTTTGGAAGTGATACTTCAGAATTTCTGCACACTGCAATTATAGGGTGGGTCTCCATCGTTCCCAACAGAATCCCCAAAGGTTAACTTAATTACGGATCTCAAATGTGCAAAGATTGAAGTCAGTTATTTTCCACCTAAACTAGAAGAGAATGGTTGGAATTGAATGGAATGGAGGCACAATACTATTACGAGACAGGAGGAAAATATTTCTGCCTGTGAAGATTTGCACAGAAGCAGTGTCTTCTTGCAAAACAACTTCTTGGAGAGAGTTTATAGAATGGTTCCTCATTGTTATTAATATTTTATATCTGTAAACTCAAGAAAGAGAAATACATTTCACATAGTCTGAGCCTTTATTGAGCTTTGGATCAGATAGGTCTGAAGCCTATAGTTAACATTGCTTTGAAACAAGCTTCCAGGGCTCAAGTCCATGCCTACTTTCACTGTAAACTGTATATTTTAAATGGTGTGCTATATTTTGTGTTTTGACAATTTTGCTCTTAATTGCCTGCATCATTGTGACACTGATCCTGTTAAGGAATTAATAGATAATTTATGCTTCCCCTACTCCAGTGGATAGTACAGTTTCGTGGATTAGTTTGTAAAGGTGTTTACATCATTTATTGATGCTTAGTTGGTAAAAAGTTATGGGCAAGGAGTCTTATGGTGAATAATTAAACATATGTGCAAGTGGTAGGCAGACTGGAGTTCAATAAAAGTTACTTGGTGTTTTAACATTATAACTTCTATTATTGCAATATTTTAGATTGCACCTACATCTGACAGTGACTTTGGACGATATAACTGCACAGCCACTAACCGTATAGGAACAAGATTTCAAGAATATATTCTTGCTTTAGCTGGTAAGTATAGAATAATATATTTTTGAAATCTCATAATTTTTTTAACAAATGGAATTTTAAATTGATAGAGTTACATAGTTGAGCAAATAAATGAATTGTAACTGTAATCTCAGCTACTCCAGAGGCACATATTGTGGACCTCCCAGTTTGTTTGAAGCCAGTCATGGAAAGTTAGAGACTCCATCTCAACCAGTAAGCCAGACATGGTTGTTCATGTCTGTAATCCTGCCTATGTGAATCTGTAGTTAGTTAGGATTGTGGTCTGAGAATGGCCCAGGTGAAAACACAATACCCTGTCTGAAAAATAAGTAAAGTAAAATGGGCTGACAAAGTGACTAAAGTGATAGAATATCTGTCTACCAAGTATGAGGCCTAAAAATGTGTTACATAATTTTACATACTAACAGAAAATTATTTTACATTTTCCTAAGTCAACACAGAGGATATTATTTGACAGAATGCTTGAGGGCTTAAAAATCTGTAGCACTGAAACTTGGCACATCGTAAGAACATAGAATGTTTGTAACAGTTAAAGCTGATTTTTAAATGTTGGTTTTAATTTCTCCACATTTTATAAGTGAGATATTTGTGAATATAAACAACACCTTTTAAGAAATCAGATATTTGAAATAAAGTAAGACTCTAGTTCAAAAATTAAAAAGTAAAACTATTTTGAACTTTTACACTTTAACAGAACAAATAGCTCTGTTACTTTTAATGTAAAATAGAAAAAATTTAAGGTTATAAAGTAATATTTCATTTCATGTGTGCAAAAATTATCTTGTTCTGTCCCTAAAGCTTAATGGTACAGAAATAATCATATGTAGGCTAAAATATTTTTGACTAGAAATCAAGCTATGTCTTAGTTAGGGAAGTATTTATAGAATTTTCCATCTCTTCAATAAGACTGAAAATATCTTTTTACATATAGCTTGCATCGAAAATGGTTTTTAAAGCTAGATAAGCCTGAGGAAATTATAGTAATTTCATTTTTAATAGAATAATATCTTTTAAAGAAATGTTACCTTATTTTGTGAGTTCTCATGTCAGTCTGATTTTATATTAATTAATATAAAAGCATGTTCTTTCTATTACTATCTAAGTATAGTCTCATAAGCAAGGTCAGTAGTTCAGAAATGCTCTAAAGAAATTTTTAACTTTAAAATGATCATAAAACTCATAATACTGAATTATTACAAAACTTAGCCTGTTATTCTTCAATTCTAACACTAGGATAGAAGGAGGGACATTTTTCTACATTGTGGGAGAAAGCAGAGGGAAGACTCTGGAAGGTTTGAGGGAAGGAAGGAGGGAGTAAAATACTGAGAGTGGGGAATTGCAGTAGGAAAGGAAGGAGGACACCAGAGATGAAGAAAGAAAGAGATTAACTAATATTTGTTACCTACCATGAAGTCATTAAAAATTCAATTTTAATGAAAATCATGGGAAATGCACTGTCTGTATTTAGGAATATGAATAAACCATTATATATTCAATTAAATTCTAGGTAAATGAAAATTGTTGACATCAGATTAATTGATAAATTGCAGTATCATTTGTACAGATCAGTAACATTCATTACTTAAATTAATTGCAAACATTAAGAAATTCGGCAAATTTCTTTTTATGTAGTAATAACATTTTACAAATAACTAGATATGTAATCAATATATGTACATATAATTTTATTCATATCAATACATTATTATATTGTGCTATTTTATGTATGATTTAGTTTTCTGTAGGGACATCTACATAAATGACAAGAATTTGTTTCATATGATGTAAAACTTTTAATATCAGGAAGACTATGAAAAATAAAACATTTTGTTGATGATATTCAAACAATATCATTAAATTCATACAAAATAATATTTACCACTTTCATATTTCATAATACTGCTGTAAGTTTTTTCATTTGAAAATATAATTGATGCCTCAACTTCCAATGAATATATAAAGTAGTGAATTTATCTCTACCCAATCACAGTAAATTTAAATGTTTCATTCAAGCAAAAAGTTGGAATGTTTTCAGAAATATTTTCTCAATATTGTGATTCTTTGGTGATTCCAAGTATACAATTCTAGCTGAAACTTTGTTTCAACAAAAGATAGATTCAATTGAAATTGTGATGCATATATAAAAATTCAGAAGGCCTCAAAGAGGAAATATACCTTTAAACAATACTTGTAAATATGATTTCTTTGACTAGACTCCTTTATTTAGTACTAATTTTTGAAACAAGAATATAGACATTAAATATAAACATTAAAAACATAATGAAATTTTAATAGTGATATTAGAATCCAGGCAAGTTAAAACAGGTGTCCATGGGACAAGACAGAAATAGCAGCCAGAGAGGCGTTTTGGAACCTTGTCAGATTTGGGAGATACTCACAAAAGGGTTATATAAGGATATGGGGTGATGGATGAACAGATTCTTCAAAGGTTTGATAAAATTAGTAGATTTATACAATGCAATAAGTGACACATTTCCCTTTTACAGAGGAACGTTACAAACACCAGATAGAAAGAAAACTCAAATGATCTTATACTGATTCGGCATTGGAGGCAGAGATATGAACTCTGGTTTCAGTGTATGTACATGAATGCATAAAGGAGAAAAGTAGATGTCTGTGTGTGTCAGTGTTCAGTCATTTTGACAAAGAGCTTCTTTGTTCTAAGAATGCCACTTAGAATACAATTTCTGACCTAGTGCTACCCATTGAGAGGACTTAGGAACTTCAACACCCCCACAAAAAAGATTCTGGTTCCATATATCATTCCTCTATAAAAATAACTAAGTTTCTTTGTAGAAACTTAATGCTAATTTCAGAAATAGCATGGGAAAAAAAAGGACAGAGTAAGCATGGGAAAATTGTGGTATCAGAAAGTAAAACTAAATCAAACCAATTCAAACAACAAAAATATTTAAGGTCCCATGTCGAATGTTGCATAAATCAACATCCCCAAGCAATGTAGTGTAAATGAATTCACCCAAGACACACCAACAGCTTCTAAAGACTGCAAAAGTTAATTGCAAAAATGATCAATAGAAATCTTGAAGTCAAGGATGGTGTTCAAACCTGTAATCCCAGCCCCTGGGAAGTGGAGGCAAGGGGATTGTGAGTTTGAGGCCAGCCTAGACAGCAGAAGGATAACCTATCTCAGAAAATAAACAAACAGAAGAATGAGTTCCAAAATACTTTTTTAAATTTCTAGTTTACTATAAAAAGAAATATAGTAACTTTATGGTTGATAAACTTAACTTACCCCACATTAACTAAGTGATCAAAGATAACATCAGCAATATTGAGGAAATCATACTGAGGTACAAAGAGGCAGCAAAAAGAGAGTAGAATAACTTCTGTGATAATTCTCCCCAAAATGTACAATTAGAATTTAATCAAAATTCAAATCAAGAGGTCATCTGTAAAATATCTACCCTTCACAGTTTCAAAGTCAAGGAAACCAAGAAAAGGTTCAGGCAGTTTCCCAGACTAAAAGACCATGATAGACTTGATAAAAAAAAAGTAACATGCATGGATCTGAATTGCTTCATTTTACTAAAAAGCACATTATTGACATGTTGAGTAAACCTTTATTTTGATCATACCCACTTAAGTGGTTCAGCTAAACAATATTACTATGTTTTTTCCTGCAAATTTTTTAAGAATTGAAATTCTTTCAAAAAAAAATTGAAGAAAACTAAGACAAATAAAGAACAATGCATGAAACAAAGAAGCTTTATACAAGCAAAATAATTATGAAAATATGCAGTGTTCTTGATAAAATCATCTACATATTTGTTCATGAACAGGTCAATATATGATCCATTAGATGATATGAAAATATTAAAAATAGTATTTTTCATAGTGCATAATAATTCATTCATAGACAATTAGCACATTTCATAAGTAATATACATATTTTATTCTAAAATACAGCAATAGAAAGGTTTGAAATCTCTTAATCAATACCCTTATAACATTGTTCATAAAGTAGAAATGTAATCTTAGTCAGTAGTAGTGTAATTATGATGTATTATGGAGATTGAGCATACAGGTGCAAACCACTTGTACTCATGAGCCAGATGCTTCATTCCTTCATTCCTCCATTTGCCATGTTGTCTGTTGGGAAAGAACAGCTTGGTAGTTTACATTAAACAGGAATTATTAGCTAAACTGAATCATGAGTAGTCATCATAATTCTTGTAGTAACTCAATGAAATACATAAAAGATTATTTATACCCTGTTCAACAGTAGAAAGAAAGGTTCATAAATTATGTAACATATACATAAGCACATTTTCTTATTATTATGTTTATCACTATGTTTTTAAAAGTGGGTGTGATGAAATAGATATTGGCTAGATCAATGGCCTCTCTTAAGTAGAATTAGCCTGAGAACAGCAGCTCTTTTTGCTTTACTATTTCTTACATGAGATTCCAATACTTTGACTCTTTAAAAAATTATTTATCATTTATTTATTTTAACTTATGGTAAGTGCATATTTATAGGGAATTTTGTGATAATTTGATACATGTATGCAATGTATCATGATCACATCAAGATAAATTGACTTTATATTTCCTTAAGCATTTATCATTTCCTTCTTTTAGAAGCTTTTTAACATCTCTCTTGTGGCCGTGCATAAAATATATAATAAATTATTTTAAATTATATTTACCTTACTCAGGTGTGGATCACTAGAACAAATTCTTCTAATTATTAGTCCTATTTTTTACACTAGTTCCAAGAACCAATGAATGTTTTCCAAATGATATATTTTTTAAGTAAAATACATTTGCCTGTGCTTGGATTACCTGAAAAGCTCTGAACAAAATCATTCCATAAAACTTTGGCTTTATATTCCAGAACAAGAATTGATCTAATTGTCTTTCATTTTTGTTCTGTCGTTAGAAAATTGAACAAAAAGTATTTTTCTGTAATTTCAAGGGAATTTTAGTTATTTCATTAATGAAGCAAAAACATGAATGTTGTTTTTAGAATTAGTGAGAAAATTTCAAGTGTTGGAAATGAAATTTAGCTAATGAAATAAGAAAACTTTTTTAAATGAAAACAAAATTTGATAATGAAATTTAAAACTAGAATAATAGTTATTTTTAACCAGATATACATGTAAGCATACAGAATGCGTTTTCAGATCATGATCTTCTAGAAGTAAAAAATTGTAAGGAAAGGCAGTATAAATTTAAATGCTATAGAACCTTATCTCCTATAACTTTGATTTGCTCCAAGATATTTAAAGAAAAACCCAAATAAAATATGGTTCCTAACTAGAAAATAAGATTATCACCTAGGAGAACCCTTTTATAATTCACAATTTCATAGTGAAGTCTTTAGTAAATATATATGTAAGGCTGTTGTAAGCACTATGTGAGTAATGCATACAGCACAACAAACACTTGACAAGTACTCAGAAAGTAATTGTTAGCTGTTTCTATAGCCAAGTTATCATTCACGTTTCTCGGGTAGATGACAGCTTGTCAATGTCGTTAATTAAAATATATAAATCAAGACACCATAGATTTAATGCATTCGTGAAATGGAAAAATTACTATGCTTATTTTGGGCACCATATTTCTATTGAATTAAAATTTTTATTTAATTTCTTGCTCTTTTCTGTCTACTACCTTGTTCTACATGTTTGCTATTAAGTGAGACTTTCCATAATATGTTTCACAATTGATTTTTTTAACTCAGTTCATGACTCCTTTTTCACCCTTATTAAATCTCAACTTGTCAGTTGTGACTCATCTTTTTAACCTACTGAGACCCCATCAAATCCAATACTTGATTTTTCTTTCCAAGATTGATTTAATTCACAAGTATGAGGAAGCAGTCATCTGTATTTTGACCCCAGTCATGAGTAAGCCTATATAAGTCACTTTTGAGAACAGAGACCTGCTTATATGTTAAGCTGTATCAATTGAACAAATTCTATAGATAAGGCATTAACTAGAGTCAATCTAGTGTTCTTTGTATTGAGGTGAAATTTTTTTTCCAGAAGCAGGTTAAAGTTAGTTCATTTCAAAACACACTTTCTTCAACTGAATATACAGCCAAGTTTCCCTAAATGTTCTGGCATGAAAATGTTGGCATTGCAACGCACTCTTTTTTCAATAATTATGAAGCAAGTTTAATGATAGTTAGAGAATACTAATTACATCCCCTGATTTCTACTTCTTATACTACTATGAACAATGCAAATTATGATTCCATGACTTTTTTTAGGGAATCTATGGTCCATCAATTCCCAGTCAACTTGTAAACTCACTCAGCCAACAAATACACTAAGCTTGCCTATTCACAAGTATTTTAAGGTTATTTATTTATTTATGGATTCATTATGGCCAAATATAAATTTAAAAAAGCAAAAGAAAAATTTTAAACTCCTGGGCATGCCTTCTGCAGTTCAGTTGATAAGAGAAGCTCTCAGTCAGTCTGTGTTCATGTCAGTTGTGTTAAAATCATGTGAGATCTGAATGTTTCTCTGCCCTTAATTTTGTGAATATGTCTGTCAAGAAGCACATAGTGCCAAAACAGAAAGGTAAAATTTATGGGAATTTGGCCCTACAATAAATTGCCACTTACTTTAAGTGATAAAGTGAAAATTTTTAAATTTTTTGAATGGTGGCCTGTCTTTAGCAGAAGTTACGCAGCATCATGGGGAAGAACTTTTTTGCATCCTGAGATTCATGACTTTTCCTCTGTGCTGTTCTTCTTGGAACTGGAAACAACAGGACCTACTGTATATAATGGGTTTCTTGTAGATGCCATACATTTTTCTAGATCTTATGGATCTGAAGTTGCGAAACATAAGGCACCTGGTCCTTACCATATGTTAGACTTCAAAAGATAAAGGCAACCATAGAAGTGCAAATCAAAAACTCAGAAACACAAAATTGAATTCTGCTCAGAGTTCCTGAAGAAAAATTCAAACAAGTGTTAACAGTTGAATTGGACCTAAGTAAGCAAGTAGAAACAGATCCAGTGAAGCAGAAAAAAAGGACTTACAGAATCAAAGCAATGCTAGAAATCTCTCTGTATAGCTATCCTTATCTCAACTAGCAAAAACGCTTTGCCTTTCTTATTATTCCTCATATTTTCTCTTCAAAAAATTGGAGATAAGGGCAGAACAGTTTCTGCCTAGAAGCAAGGAGAGTGCGGGGCAGAAGGAAGGGACAGGGTGTAGGGGGGGAATGGCCCAAACAATGTATACACATGTGAATAAATGAATAGTAAAAAAAATGTGACATCTGTAACAAAGGCACCATGCAATGAAAGGAGATGAGTTACTAACGATGAGTCATTCAGTAGCTGACTGAAGGGCTATGTTGTGTTAGGGCTCCAGGGTCAAGTGATAAAAATAGAGAAGTAGTCAGAGACCAAATTATGAGGTTTCTTAAAAATGTGTTTACATTCTGCCTGGCACATAGAAAGAGGAATCTGGAGATTTTATTCACAAATAATCCATTTATCTTGGAACAACTATCTTACTAACACTATAGAGATTGATTTATAACTTAGCATAAGAGGTGGGACAAATGCTACACTGTTTCTTCAACTAGTCCATTTACATAAAGTTAAACTCAAACATTCTAAGATAATGTCCACTGATCCAAAGCAGTATGGGACAGACAGACCGACAGACAGACACACGCCTATGAACACACTCATTTGTTCCTGTTTCATAGTTATTTTAGGTGCACTTCTTGAATCTATGAAGAGTTTGGTGTGTTATACTTCTTATTTTATGAGACACAGTTAAAATGTTCAATTAGTAAGCAGATATGAGTACTTAGGACCCATAAGAATTAAGAAGAATTGGGTATATTTTTAGGAAATAATTTCCATTTCTCCCTTTGGAATAAATAAACATTTTCATGAAAAATATTAGTGATACAAATGTGATAAACATGTACAGATACCAGAACTACCTTAAATTTAGTCATTGAACTTAAAAGTACATGAACAAATGAGGTTAAAATCAAGTATTCTACTGCTGAGGAGAAAAGATAAGCATGAATCAATTGCTATGAAAAGTTAAAAGAATAATGATTTGGATTTGGCAATTCGGGAAAACAGAGGAATTGTAAAATTAAAAGTATTATGCAGGCTTTCAAGTGTGTTACTTATTGACTATAATGTTAGCTTAAGCTCACAATTTGTTCTAATCCTTTCTAGCCTTTATAAAATATATACCAAATTTGATACCAAATTTTTGGTGAATTCCAGGTTTTTTATTAAGTGATATACATTACTTGATACCTCTGATAATCCTAGACTCAGCTATTCTTCTAACCCACTTTTTAGAGAAAAAATACTGGTATTTCAAAAGATTAAGGGACTTGTTTAGAGTTGCAGTTAATAAAAGTGGTAAGGCCAGGTTTGGATTAATAATTCTGATCATATAACCAATTTCATAGTCCAATACTATATAATCACCAATAGAAGTGAAAACAAAGGATAATTTAACTGTTAGGTGTTTGCAAAATTGTTGTTCCTTCTGATTATGCATTCATTCATTCTGGAATGGGTGGTATTCATTAACTGTTGGGATGAAAGTTGCTATGAAGTAGACTAAAAACAACACATGCCCCAAATGAGGGGGGCACTGTGTATGGAACCGAGTATCTATATCCCAATTTGAAACACTGGACTTTAATATAGTGTTTGTGAATATGGCCTTTAGTTTGCATTCCCTCAGTATGTTGGATAATTCAGGATCCTCAGGAAAAGACTGAAAAATCTAAGACTGATGCCATATGGAATATAGAATAAAGATCCTGAATTCCCTCTCTGGGAAGCAATGTCATTAGGATGGTTATTTAGAAAATTGATTTTACATTCTCATGTTACATGGATTGAAGTTTTGTAGCACATCTAATAGTAAATGAAGTCAAGAGCCACTAATGGCATGGCAGACAGACACATGGATCTGGAGTTTGGGAGTTAACAGTGGAAATGAGAAGGTTGAGATACAAAAACTTTAATACACAGATTATTAAAATGATGTGGTGACTAATTGTGATGGACATAATTAATTTTACCTACTTAGGAGGCAGAGGTCAGAATGATTACTGTTGGAAGCCTACCTAGACAAATAGTTCACCAGACCTTATCTCAAAAATATCCAACACAAAAAAGGGTGGTGGAGTTGCTCAAGTGTTAAAGTGCCTGCCTAACAAGCATGAAATCTTGAATTCAAACCCCAGTACTGCCAAAGAAAAATAAAGAAAGGAGAGAGAGAGAGAGAGAATTCAAAGATGAAGGGAATTATCAAACATGTGAGAGAGGGAAGGAAGATAGTATTAAAGACAGCACTTATTTGGATATGTTCTTTGTCTTTATATATTATTTTTGTCTTTACTTTTTATATTGACAGATAAAATTGTGTTTTTTTATTGTGGACCACACAATGTTTTGAAGTGTGTACACATTGTAAGGGGAGTAACTCCAGCTGATTAAACTATCCAGTGACTCAAATAGTTTATATTTTATTCTAATTTCTGAAATATTTAACCCATCAGATATTTCCTGAGTGTGTTCTGGTAACTTTGCTCAAAGTTTTATAGTACACGGTTGGAAATATGAAGGCAGAATGTAATAATAAAAGACACCAGATCTTCAAATCATAAACATGATTTTACTTGTAATCAGATCACAGAAATAAGAGGCATATACAATATGAAATGATGTTGTTAGGATATGACACAATCTGTAATGTGACAAGATAATATAGAATGATATAATTTAGCATAATATAATAATATATAACATGATATAATATAATGAAAAAACCAGGATAATATTCAGCAATTGGAAAATAGGGTATACAATTACAAAAGGAAATCCAATGGCCCATGTGTGGATGATGCTATCTTTGTGATAGAAAAAAAATGCTTTTATTTCTCTCTAGGTTCACCACACTTAGACACATTAAGGCAACATCTTGGTGAATGGTACCTACCCATCGGGTTATAGTAAGAACAAAGAATTATATGTAAGCTAATATCAGAAAAATTCAGAAGGATAGTATTTCTCCCTTTTTCCCCAGTCACATGTCTCCAAAATGTGCAAGATAATTGCTATGATGTCCAACTTCAATCTGTAGACATAGATAGTTGCCCACTGTGGACTGAAGGATTGTCAGTCTTACTAAAGGATAATCCATGTTTATTTGTTTTCTTCCTTCATTGTGGATCAAACCTACAGATGACTTTTGTATTGAACCTACAACTGAAAAGACTTATATATTAAACTAGAGATTAAAAAGCATGAGTATTGAATGTTCATATATAGCCACTTAACACAGTATTTAAATAACTTAAAATTTAGACTTCATTTTAAGATTTTAAGATTTTAAGAGTGGTAGAACTTTTGAGTACATCAGTATTCTATGTATTTGCTTTGAATTTTCTAGTTATGACACAATATACTTCATAGCATCTCTACAGAATTTGTAGTTTTATAATTATAGTTGAACTATACACTACAGCATTTATTTACAATATTTATATCCAAAGGCCATAAACCTGTTCCCTTGGATCTTTCCCAGTAACATTTATAAGATATATTTTTATATGATCTAGGTGAGTATGGTACAAGTACTGTTTATACATGTATGTAAAATTACATATATGTGTGTGCACTTTACATTCTCTTAAAAGGCAATATTTGTTTCTTTTTCCAAAGTTTAACATTATTTCATTTATATCTCTATGGAAGACAGAGAAAGACACCAAGATAAATTCCCTTAATGTTTAATGTTCTCTAAACCTGGAAGAACTGTAATACAGAATCAATAATCTCCTTGCTGAGAATATTTTTTCTTTCTCATTTTCTTTTCCTAGTTGTTTTTCCTTAGAAATAATTCTTTATAAAGAAGTCTTATATAGTAGAAACTAAAATGCATTTCCATCTATGATATCACTTTGAACTTGAAATATGTTAGTTTTTATACAAAAACTGACTCAAGAAAGATTTTGTAGCTATTTTTTTAAAGAATTGAGAATTCAATATCTCAACTGAATGCCATTTTGATTTAAATGAGGTATAAATGATGTTAGAACAGGTCAGTTATAGTATTTAAGGTCAGAATAGTAACATTCTCTGAACAGCTCTCCAAAAGCACTAGTTATACAATTTTAATAAAGGAAAATAAAATACATATTACAGCAAATTATTTGTGGAAATGACCAAATAACAGATTTATTCATTCTTACATTTTAATAACCCCCGTTATCTCTCTCTCTCTCTCTCTCACACACACACACACACACACAGAGCAGCAGCAGCATCTGGCGTTCCTTTACCTCAGTAAAATATTCATACTTATAGAAAATGAAGAATTAAAATATTTCCTCAATAAACTTATATTTTGTAGTTTATTTGCTGAATTTTTAGTGTTACTTGCTGTGGTGATAGAAATTGAATAGAGCATTCTTTATTGCAATTTGAGTAGCTTGTTTATGTCTTAGTCCAAGCTTTGTAATACAAGCACATTAAGTGATTTACACAGCAATTGTCCTTTATTCCTTATTCTCATAAAGCATAAGTCTTAATAATGGTTGTTTTCGTTACCTGGTTGTGTTTTATGTGCATTTGTTCCTTTGTAGACGTGCCATCCAATCCCCATGGAGTGAAGGTTATAGAGTTGTCACAGACCACAGCCAAGGTATCTTTCAACAAACCAGACTCCCATGGAGGTGTTCCCATTCATCACTATCAAGTGGATGTCAAAGAAGTGGCATCAGAAACCTGGAAAATAGTACGCTCCCATGGAATTCAAAGTGAGTCAATGATTCCAGCATATATTGACTAGTTCACATGATATTCAATATACATGTGATTATTTTATTATTTTCCTTCAACATTTTTTCATTCATTGCAGTGGTGTTGGGAAGACACATCTAATGCCCTTCTTTCCTTAAGAAGAAGTTTATTACAAAGTGAATAAATTTCCATATTTTTTGTTTGATTATTCATTTCACTTTCTGATATGCTGGGACTAAACCCACATCCTTGTGCATGCCAGACTAGCTGCCTACCACCACTGAGCTACATCCTCTTCCCTCCATCCTTAATAGAATCACTGAAGTTTTATTCTAGAATAAATTTTTACTTTTAATTTTTTGGTGGAAAGACAATTGCTTACATGTTAGATTTGATGACTGAATATTATGAAATGTGTGTTTACGTCTAATTTATTCGTATTTCCAGAAGGAGGTATGAAAGTAATACTGTGTGATATAGGTGACACATGTATACATTTATGAATTCTAAAAACATTTCAATCTATTAAAATGTTTCAAAATTATGTTTTGAAAATTCAAGTTTTTATTGCAAGTCATTCCATTTTGAGAACTAGAAGGAGCTAATTCTTGCAAGTTAAAAAATCTACATAAACTTTTTTCACTCTTTTAGAATTTCTCAGTGTTATAAAATGGTGGTTTTATTTCTCATCATGAGGAGGAAAAACTGTAACATATAATAAAAAATTACAATTGTTTAAGCCCATTGTTTAGGACACACCTACATTAGGTCTTCCAAATGAATGTATAAAATAGTGAGGAAATTATTGATCTGTTCTGTTCTTCCCATGAGGAATCTGCCCTTCCCCAAACATTTATGATGTAGGGTTCAGTGTGGGGCCTGAAGATTCCTGAGATGGGTGACCAATTCCAGTAAACATGGAGAGAAAGCAAATCAAATTGTTTAAATATCACTTATGTTTATATCTGTTTTTTCAATTTCCACTAAGTAACTTTATTATAAATAAAAATAATTAACAAAGTGATCAACTTTTTTGATAAAAATATTGGAAATGTTAATCAACAAATTATTGATTTATCACATATTTCATATAATGTTCTCAAACAGGTGAGTTCTCATGATTTTTGTTGTTTTTTTTCTTTTTTTCTAGTCTTTTTTTTTTAGTGATGATGTATGTATGTCTGATAGTTGAAATCATTTTTGTACATGCTTTGCATCTCAGGAGAGATTAGTAAAACTTGTGCTAAGAAGTGGGTGAGTAGAGTCAAATTTTCCTGAAAGAAGAAATAACATGCTTTTTAGTGTTTAAATTTTTTAACACAGACAAAACAAAGGAGGTGGTTGTCGAATGACAAAACAAGAAAATAAAGTACTTCTTACCCTGCAATAAGAAGTAGCATGCTAAAAGGAGGTGCTTAAACACAATCAGGAAGAAAAGTATAATTCAGTCTGTATATGTTAGAAATTAAATATTCCAGAACAGTGCAACCCAGCCCAATCTATCCCACTTCACTGGGTAGAAGGTTCATAGACTTTCCCAAGACTTGTTACAGGGTGACAACACTATGGAGAATTTTTAATGGCTTTAGACCAGTCAAGTTGATCAGGTTCAAGAATCCAATGTTGTATGCCATGTCAGAAACTGATTTCTATGTTTATGAGTTGTTTATAATATGAAAGCCCATTTGTTAATTTCCAATGATAAATCATTGTCTCAAAATTCAAACATTCAGAGTCTATATTATGTGATTTTCTTCCACATTCCTATATGATGTAAAAAATTTGCATCAGAAACTTTCTTGGTGAATCTAAACTATGGGGAAGGAAAATGTCATGAGTAGGATATTTAATGGACTCAGAATTTTGGCTTTTAAATTTCACCAATGAGAACAAAACCTTCAAAGCCCCTGAGAATGGGGCTTTATAACTTTCATTTGAGGAGATATCTGCACCAATACGTTTTATTTCTGTCTCATGATTGACTCTTCATTTCTGCATATGTTAACAAGAACCTTAAGTCAGGGTGTGATTGTGTAATCCAATCACTGCATAATCATAAATCAGTGTAGCACAAACATTTCTTAATCCAATTACTATTGTAAGCCTTTCTTTTTCAGTCTCTCTTTTTGTTATTAAGGCATTTAAGAGACACTATAGATTTGTAGTTATATTCAAATATAGTCTAACTGAATCATGCACAGCTTAAAATTTATGTCTAATTTATCACTCACATCTTCTTTGACCCCTATGACAGCTAGTCATGGGGAGGTTTGAGGTCTCATGAACCACAGATTCCTTTGGTGAGTTAATACTTTTTTTGATGCTATGGTTCTTTAGATTGTTTCTGTCTTCCATGCTCTCTGTAAGACAGGAATTTTAACTACCTGACTTGGTGATGCAGGTGGGAGTCACAACAATTATAGAAGGCAAAGTTTCATTACATGGAATGGTGCTTAACTTGACCTTCTTATACACCCCTTCATCCTTTTCTTCATCAGGTTCTGACTTATGTGTTGCTGTTATAAAACCTTATGCTATTTCTACTTGGTCCAGAGACATCTTTCACATCCTTACTAAGCTAGAGAGTAAGAATATAGATTGCTTCACAGCTAATCTTTTTTTGTAGTTTTCTTTTCCCAAACATTTTTACAAAGCACAGAAGACAGATAATCTGCGAAAATAAATGCAAATGCAAATAAAAATTCAAATGTGATGTTCTGCCCCTTGTGCCAAAACATCCTATAAATTCTATTCATCGTTTTGAACTATCTTCTCTTACTAAGAGGCAAGAGGTATGACTGAGACATCTTCTAGGTAGACAGTTCACTAGTCCAACGAAGGACTTTTATTCTCCCTCTAGTCCTCTGCTCGTATAAAATAAGCAGGTGAACTGTGTGCATGGGGGCTGTGGTTTTTTTTTAGATGCATGCAGCCTCTTCTTATTCACATGCATGATGTGGCTGGCATTTTCCCAACTGTTTAGAATTTGATGTTTCTTTTTTCTCCTTTTGAATTGTTCTAGCTGAAAATTATTGCACAATAAGAGTACAGCTGTTCAGTGTTCCATGCAGCTTCCTATTTTGTGTCTAATGCTACGCATTTTATGTAAGATGAACTGTACCTTTATAATTTGACTTATAGTTTGCAGAATTTATATCTGCAAAACTTTATATCTCAGATTATCGTGTGATTTCATTTTTTATACAAACCCCATGTGTTAAAGAAAACCATATTTTTAAGTGTTTGTTGATATAGCCTCCATATATGGATTACAGACATGAGTATAAGTAGATGTAGGGGGTGAATTCAAGTATGATATATTGCAAGAACTTTTATAAATGTCACAATGTATCCCCAGCACAACAATTAAAAAATAAAGAAAATCTTTCTTATGCTGCATTAAGGCAAGAGGAAAAAATAAAAGGCATTTGCATTTAAGAGGAAAAACAATATATGATCAAATGAAAAACACAAATACAATCTATAGTCACAGAGACAAACTGAATAACTAGCTCCATGTGGACCACACTTAAGGATCTAGAATATGTGTGGGTGACATTACTCTGTCTTTATCAAAAAGATGTACAATTTTTCTAAGGATATGATAAAATATTGAGAGTAACAAATTATTTGTTTATAAAATATGAAAGATCATGTGTATTCCTAATTATGTTTAATATAAGTTGAAGGCAATGATTTGATTGTTGGGGCTTGTAACACAGTTTTTGACTTAAACTTTCTACCTTACATACATATTTTCTTTTAGTGACCATGGTTTTATAAAATCAGTATGTCCTTTAAAAAGATATTTCAGTGTTAAGCACATATTACCCATCAGAAAGCCTTATGTCCTTCAACACTGCCCAGAATTAGCCTTTTACCCTGAACCACTTACCATATGCTTCCACTACTTTTAATTTGTTGAAATGCTGTCATGCTAAAATTGTTTTTCCCCATGATTTGTGAGTGACAGGTGAGAACATATTTCTTATGTTATATTATGCTGTATAATTTGAATGTCATGTCATATCATTGTATAGTTATTATAATTCTCTTATCTATCATCCCTCCTAGCATATAATTTCCACTATCGGATTTAGGACTGCCTTGTTAATCTCAGTATTTCAAGTGCCAAAAGTTTATTAGAGTGGATAGAATTTTGAAATTTGGTATAGAGGAGAGAAGGAAAGGAATTATTTTTTAGAATTTGTAAGTGTGTCTTTAATAAGGTGAAACCATTATGTACTCTCCTTAAATAAATATGTACCTACAAAAATAAATTTTAATGAAGACTAAGACTCAAGCTGTTTATTAAGGATAGATATTAATTAAAAGAAGTTGAAGGAAGCAGAATTGACCAAATTGTATAATTAAACTATGCTGCAGGCTCCAGAAATTCTTAATCAACTGGATGAGGCATTCTAGAGGGAAAATTATCCATTCTTTGTTCAGAAGCCAGGTGACATGGCTATATGGTCCAGTCACGATTACCTGGCTGTCATTCCTTCCTTGAAAAGGCTCAGTAGTATACCAGGGCTTTAAGAAAAAGGTATGCTGTTCTGCCCTGCCTGTGACATTAACCTGATCCAGAAATTGGAAACTTCATTGTAATTTTCCCACTGGAGTTTGCCACAAATCCCACATCTTCCCACCTCTAATATGTGGAAGTCGATTCCGATTTACAGAGGTAATCATTTGGCCCAGTGGCAGGACTGCTTGAAACAAAGCTTACAGCTATTTCAGAGCCCTTTCCTGTTGCTGTACTAATTCAATGCTCATTTGATAACCCTTTGTACCACTTTTCTCTCAAAATGTTTTCATAATACTTCCCAAGTCATTGACCCAAAATATTGGTACACATTGATAGATGAGCAAATTTCTCATTTAACAGACAAAAATTTACAGAGTGTATATTATATTTTGATGGAAATTATATATTTTTTCATTTTCATTTCTAACCCTCACTTTATAGCTTACATGTCTTTATCAATTTACATGTTAGAAGTTCATGCATAATGTATGTAACTTTTGAAGAGGACTTATAATAAAAATTAAATTATTGGCCATAATATGCTAATTTCTGGAGTTTCTGTTGGAATGAATCACTTCAACAATCATTTCCTTCTTTGCTACATTCAGTTCTTCCTGTTATAGAATTGAGACTCATATTCCTTGTTGGGGGCTGCACTCTATTCCTAGAGTTCAGCCATATTCTTTGAGAGTGAAATTACTCATAAAGTACACTCACTCCTCTCATATTCTATAGTGATAATCTAAAATAATCATGTTATTCCTTGCTCAACCATTGTACCAAAGATCAGGTGAGGAACATCACTAGGTACATATAACACTTTCAAATATTCATTGTATTTTCGTTGCTGTGTTAGTATTAAAATAAATTAAATGAATAGATCTTGACTATAAAGTTGAAGACTATAATGTTTAGCAAAGTTTCTTTAGGTCATATGAATTAGTTATAGTGAAAGTAAAATTCAAATCCAGATAGGAAGTTTGATTCTAAAGCCTGTACTGCTGAATATTATACATTTCCACCCTACTCAGTTAAGAATTAACCAAACACAATTCACATTACTTCCTTGTAGCTTTTCTCTCTCTTGTGTGTGTGTATCTGTGTGTGTGTGTGTGTGTGTGTGTGTGTATGTGATGTGTATGTGATCCTGCTACAATGAGGCAGAAGGAAATAATTGTATAGAAAATTTATGGAGTGCTTTGCCTGGACCGGTCAAATATGAATTTGAAAGATGAAGTATGGCAATTATATGGAATTTTCATAAGAGAAAAAAAGAAATAGAGACCCAGTGTCTCATCCCTGTAATCCCAGCTACTTAGGAGGCAGAGATCAGGAGGATCATGGTTCTAAGCCAGCCTGGGGAAAATAGTTTGTGAGGCCCTATCTCAAAAAAACCTATCACAAAAAAGGGCTGGTGAAGTAGCTTAAGGTGAAGGTCCTGGTTTCAAACCCCAGTACTTCAGAGAGAGAGAGAGACAGAGACAGAGGGAGAAGGAAGGAAGGGAAGGAAGGAAGAAAGAAAGAAAGAAGGAAGGAAGGGAGGAAGAAAGGAAGGAAGGAAGGAAAGAAGAAGGAAGGAAGGAAAGAAAGAAAGAAAGAAAAAGAAACCAGGTTCAGTGGGTCACACCCGCAATCCTAGCTATTTGGAATGCTGAGATCAGGTTTGAGCCCATTAAACCAGTAGCTTGGCATGGGGATGTACACCTGTCATCCCAGGTACATGATTCCTATATAGCTTGGATGACAAGCACATGTCATCAATACCAGTTATTTTGTTGACATGGGGTCTTGCCAACATTTTTCTCAGGCTGACCTCGATCTGCAGTCCTTCTTATCTCAACCTACTGAGTAACTGGGATTATAGATGTGAGCCACTACTCCTGGCTCAATGGCTAACAACTCACTTTCAGAGCAAAACTCTGCAATTATCAGGTCCTTTTCAAGAGGGAAAAATCATCCCACTTTAGGTATTGGAAAATTTAATCTGGTCCAAGTCAAAATTTAAATTGCAAATCCTAATCAAAGCTCTTATTCTTATTCTTGTTTTTTCCTTTTCATGTTCAAATCTGTTCTATAGTTCATGATTGTGTTACCATGGCCCTTCTTACTACATCACTAAAATAAGTGTATTGGATCAAGGAGGAGAGATGGAGAAGAGAGGAAAAGTCTCACATGTCCAGTGCTTTTCTAATCTGATCATCAGTGTTTTCTGTTGTGGCAGCAGGTGTTTAAATACAGATTTTTTTGTGGGGAGAGGGCATTATTGGGTTTATCAGAAACTTCCCACTCTCTGACTCTCAAACAGGTTCTTCCATCTTGCCTTATTTTTCTTTTGGTTCTAATATTTCCCTCAGGACTTCCCAGAAAGTTAGTAAGTTTTGAATACCTTTGGCAAATGTGAAATCTATACTTGTGGATTAAAGATTCTTCATATCATTTGCAAATCCCTAACTTTATTCTATTTGAGTCAAATTTTAAATCACTTCTCTGCTAGAATGAGCAGATGTGGTTAACCTTTTAGTAAATGTAATTTTTCTGCGTTTCCATAAATGATGCAATTGATCAGATCAACACAATATTTTATAGTTGACTATCTACACTACTAATTTTATGGGTATTTTTGTTTTGTTTTGTCCTATCAGTTCAGACTTACATAGCCTTGACAACAAAGTAGATTATATTTTAGACCATGTGTAACCACTATAATTCTATTATAGTTACATAGTTGTTGAACTCTCTGTACATATATATAATAAAGATATATGTATGCATACAGGCAAAGATAGAAACAGAGAATCACTTTCATAAAACCACAAAGAAAACTATGACATAAGTAACTTTTGCTTATAGAAATTATTAACTGAAACAAGGAGGAAAAATTTGCTCAAAAAAAAGTGTAAAAATGCCTTAGATTCTCTGGGTCCCCATGAATGATGTTTACAAGTAAAGAAAAAAAAAGAGATAAAAAAGTTTAACACTTACAATGAGGTATTATAAATGCCTTATCTCATTAAATACTCTTTAAAATCCTCTAAGATATTATTGGGCCTATTTTACAGTCAGTGGTAACTGGAAATGGTAGTTATAGTGTCTTGGTCCTCAGCTAGTAAGTTATGAGATAAAGAAGTGAGGCCTAGGAGGCTCCCAATGAAAGTCTGTGTCCTTCATCCTACATCAGACCACAGTGGGGAAAACATACCCTTAAAAGATTGAAGCCAGAATTAATTTCAACAAATGTTACTTAATAGTTGCATTAACCACACAATCCAAGGAAAGGCTCAGATTCTACCTACTAATAGGCATCAAAATTAATTCAGGGTAGATTCAATTGCTTCATATTTAAAAATATAGCAATCAATCAAGTAGAATAAAGAACAAACAAGATTTTTCTGATCTCAGTGAGAGGAAGGACTTTCTAAGGAGAAAAACAAAGGAAGTATCTTTAAGAATATCATAGGTATAGTTGACTGTATATCAGTTAAAGTCATCTGTAGCAAAAAGTACAAGTTGAACTTAAGGGGAAAAATACTTCCAAGCTATAGTACATAATATGAATCATCTACATGTATCTATATATCTGTTTATCTATCTATCTATGTTTTTAATATATATATATATTGTTCTAAACAAACACAAAAAGAATTAAACATTTGTATTTCAAAACAGAGACAAGTCATGACCCCCTAAATCACAAAAACAGTCATGTATGTGGACTAAGTGCATTTTAATAAAAATCAAATTAACTAATGATAAATGAAATACAATACAAATAAATGATAGATTTCCATGTCTTCACTTATCACATTGACATACATTTTGTTAGTGTTGTTATTATTAATACTTTCACAAAACCGAATTCTATAAAAGGCTCAGGGACAATGCAGACCAATAAAATTTCTCCAGAAAAACCTTTTGATAAATAATATATATCAACTCCCTTAAAAAAAGTCTAAATGACACAAATATAATGCATAATACAAGTGTCTGGCTTTTCATATATGTTGTGAATGTTATGAGTGCATGTAATATACAAATGCCATTAAGCCATCATACTTAAGCACACACATGCATGTCACACACGCAGTACATTTCATTTATCATGGAAGGCACATGTGTCATGTGTGTAATGTATCACACATGTCATAGATAGCATGTACATCATGAATACAATGCATGTATATCATAAATGGCATGCATGTGATAAATGTCACACACAATGTCATATTTGCCACAGATGGTGAACGTACAAGTCATAAATGCCATGCATGCCAAAATGTCATGCTTTGGTCAATGTAAAAAATGCAGTATGTGCCATGAACGGTGTAAATACATGTGATGAATATCATGTGTGTCTTAAGTGTGATAAAAGTGATGTTATACATGAATGCCATAAATGAAATACACATATTAAATGTGATACAGGCCATAACATCATAAATTCCATGCCTGTCCATGTGTCAAAAATTCCATGTGTGTGATAAAGGTCATGTGTGTCATAACTACCATGAATAACTTGAGTATCACATGAGGAATACATGTCACAACAGATGTGAGCCATAATGATCATGTGTGTCAGGGGTGTCATATGTGTCATAATTGTCATGTGTGCTGG
Source organism: Castor canadensis (assembly GCF_047511655.1). Classification (NCBI taxonomy): domain Eukaryota; kingdom Metazoa; phylum Chordata; class Mammalia; order Rodentia; family Castoridae; genus Castor; species Castor canadensis. Next base: position 22,120,730 of record NC_133390.1, on the reverse strand, counting down.
ATTTGCCATTTGTTTTTTAAACATCGTAAATTTCATGTATGCCACCTGTGTCATGAGGGTAATGCAAGATTAAATTGTCACTCCTTATGAATATATGTATATCAGGCTTCTCATAACAAAAGAATATCTGTCATAAATCTCAGTTTTACAATGATTGTCAAACATGTCATGTGTATCATGATCGTCAAAAATGCCATAATGATCACATGTGTCATAAATTTCAAATGTGTCACTGTTTTCATTTCTGTTATATTTGTGGCATGTTCTGAAATTGGCATACATGTCAGTTATGACATGTGCCCATGATTCTCATGTGTATCATGACCTTCATGAATGTCATAATTTTCATATTTAAGCATGCTGTGTGACTGGTGTCATAACTGTCATGAGTGTAATAATTATGGTATATCAATTATTGTCATGTGTCATAATTGCCATGGTTGTCAAAATTGTCATATGAATCCTAACTTTCAGGTGTGTCAAATTTTCATGGATCTAATGATTGTTACATGCTTCAAGATTTTCATTCATGTCATAGAAAGTGACACATGCCAATTGTCATGTGTGCCATAAATGTTGTATATGTTATCATAATAAGTGTTATAAATATCACATGGTGAATAACTGGCATAGTGACATAATTATTATGCATGTTACAATTGGCACACATGGTATTATTTCATGTGTATCATAAGTTTCATGCATGGCATGAAGACACACTTGTCATAATCATCATGTATGTCATAAATGCCATACATGTGGTTAATGCCATCTGTGACTTGAGGGTCATGCTTCTCAAAATTATCACATGTGTCATGAAGGTCACGTGTGTTGTATTTGCCAAACATGTCATATTGTCAGGTGTCCACAAGTCATGCGTGTCATGAGTGATGAAAGTATCAATATTGTCACATATGTCAACATTGCAATTTCTTTCATATGTTTCATACTTGTCACAAATGCTACACATTATGAGAGAAGTGCATGTCAAAATTATAATTGTCACATGTACTGGATTTCCATGTGTTTTGTAAGTATCATAAATTTCATATGTGCCACCTGTGTCATGAGGGTAATGCAAGTTAAACTTGTCACTCCTTATGAATGACATGGTTCTCAAATTTTTCATGCTTGTTATAATTGCCACATTGTGAGACCATCATGCATGTCATGAATGATGTGTATGTCAAAATTGCGATGAGTGTCATCATTGCCGTGTGTGTCAAAATTTGTATGTGTGCCATAAATATCATATGTGTCACTAATTCTGCATGTTTCTTGAAGGTCATGAATGTTATGCTTCTGAACTTGTGATATTAGTTATCTGTGCGAGATTTGCCATGTGTGATATCAATCCCATTTGTCATGAAAGCCACATATGTCTTGCAGGCCATGAAATTCAAAATTGACACATGAGCTAATATTATTGTGTGTCAAATTTGTTATACATGTCAAAATTTTTATATGTCACCATTGTCATACATAACATGAATTACACATGTGTAATAATTGTATTTCTGTCATGAGTGTCATGAATGCCTCAACTGTCTTAAGAGTCATGCACGTCAAAAGTGTCATAATCATTTGTCACATCTGTCTTCAATGTTGATCATGACACGTGTCATAATTCTCATGAGTGGCACAATTTTCCTGTGTATTGTTTTGTGATTTATTTTCATGCATGCCACATGAATCATAATTGCCATGATTGTCACAATTTTCACCTCTGAACATTGAGACCTGTCTTAATAGTCATGTGTCATTATTGCAATCCATGTCATATTTGACATATGTAATTCTTCCCATGCTTGTGATATTTCCATGAAATATCACATATTTCCTAAATAGCATGTGTGTCACAAAAGTAAATTGTCATAAGTATCATGTGTCTTATAAGTGTCACATATCATAATTGTCACTTTTCCCATAATTTCTAGGCTTGTTGTAACTAGCATGTGTGTAATAACTGGCATGTATGTCCCAAATGCCATGTGTTTTTGTAATTGTCACATGTGTCAAAACTCTTAAGTGTGTCAGTTGTCATGCACATTATCTTGTTCTCAGTGTTGTTGTCACATACGTCATAAATGCCATGAATGCCACGTGTGCCATATTTGCCATGAGTTTCATAATTATCATGTGTCACAAATGCCATTGTCATTCATTGTTACTCAACATCAATGGCATGTGAGTCAAACTGTCACATCATGTGACTGTCATGACATGGTTGTCATGTGTGTAATAATCACATATATGTCAAAATTGTGGTGTGTATCTTAACTGTCATATGTGTTATGAATTTAATGTATTATTAGTTTTGTGTATGTCATAATCACCACATGTTCCATGGATGTCATGCATTTTATATTTTATGGGTGTCATAAATGCCATACATGTCTTAAATATCAATGCATGCCACAACTATCCTAAATGCCATACACGATCTAAATTTCATGTAGGTCGTAAATGCCAAACATACCTTTCATACACATCCTGTATACCATAAATGTCATCCTTGTCACAAATATGCATACATGCACTCATGTCGTAAGTTTCAAAAATGTGTACATTTTATAGATATCCTAAATGTCATCCATGCATGCCCAAATTATCATGTATGTTACAAATGCATAACAAGCATACACACTATATATGCAGGTCATGCACACATGATACATTTACACACTATACTTACAATTCACACACACGTTATACATATGTTTACATACATGTTATATCGATTCAAGAATGAAAATTTTGCTGTTACTCTCTTTTAAGTTTATATTATTTAATGTGTTCATGTGGCTATATGTTTGAGAAGCTTATTGCAATGTGATATAAACATGAAATCATTTTATTCCCATCCTACTTTGTCAAATTTCCCTTTGTCTGTCATAGTACAATCCTTGCAGTAATTGGCCTCCTCAGTGCTTACCTTTAATACAGAATTTGGTGCCCTGATTTGCCCTGCAGCAGCAGTGAGCCTATTAGAGGGCCCCAGCTCTGAGCTTCCTCTTATGTGGGTAGTTATGAACATAGTCATTTTAGGACACCTTTCCTCCTCAACTTTGTATGTAGCTCTTCCTCCTTGGGGAACAACAAACGAACCAATAAAAGAGCTCAAGGACACATCACTCCAAATCTGACTTTGGTTTGTCTCTATCTCTTCTCAAACCTTAGAAGACAGTGGTTCTCTACATGAGTGTCAGCAGGAGTCAGCTATGGGCTGTGGCGTGCACAAAGCACTGGGTGTGCAGGACTCAACCACTGTGCCCATGCTTGGCTTCCCTGTCTCTGCCTTCTGCCCTTCTTCCCTTGGTGCCTTCTGCCACTCTGACTTCTCTTGGAGCTTACACATCACTGACAAAGTCAGAAGAGAAAGCAACTCAATACCACTTGCATATCTGCTTGTCTTCATTCCTATTGCCATGCTATTGGGCACATTTATGATCTCTTCCTGGATTACTGAAACAGTCTCCAAAGTCCTGCCTCCCCTCTACCATCCATTCTTTTCCTAGGGGCCAGAGGATACCTTCTAAAATTCACCTTCAAAGATTTCCCCTATTTTTAGCATATGCTGTAAACTGATTTACGATGGATATGAAGTTGTCATCTGGTCTCTCCTCTTTCATCCTTGGGTACTTAAATGTTTATCTACCTCCAGGGAGCCACATTTGGCAGGGAGGGGCAATGTGTTGCTGGACATCATACCATATTGCCTGGTGTGCACACTTGGCAAGTGCTATGCTACTGAGCCACATCCCCAGCATTCCACAGTCTTTCTTAACCATAGTTTTTCAAAGTGAATCCCTTATGCACCTTAACATGGCTTATGGTGTCCTTACCACACTGTTTTGCAATCAATGATCTGATGTTTGAGCTCTCTGATAGTCGCTACTTCCATGAGGAGCTGGTATAAATCTACCATATTTATGGAGGTTTATATTACTAGGACTTAGCATGAGACACTTGACCCATGAAAAGCACTCCACTGTGAATGAATTAATGAACTCAGATTGAAGAACCCTTCAGAGTATGTGCTAGGCTCCCCTGCAGACCATAGGTGGTACACACAGCTGAATGATCATAGAATTTAATAAAAAGAGTACTTTCAAAAGAGTGGTTGCAACAAGAGTGAAGCAGCAAGAGTGGCAGCAGTCTTCCTGGGACAGGGAGAACTTACATACCTCAGCAGAGAGGGCACTGGGAGGAACCATGTAGTCAGCTTTATGGAGTGACCAGGAGCAAGCCTGAATTGAGTCTGCAGCTCTGGAGAGAATCAAGAATATAAAGCTGTCCTGCACACTGGTATCTCTTGCTGGTATCTTCCATCCCCTCAACCAATCGAAAGGCAAGAAGCAAAGGCACACAGTGATGTGGTTTTAAAACATGGTTTCCACTGCAGCAGCAGGTCAGGGTTGGGAAGAATGGCTACAATTATTAAAGAAGTCGAGAGAGAGAGAGAGAGAGAGAGAGAGAGAGAGAGAGAGAGAGAAGACAAAACAAGCAAAGAGGAAGGAAGGAAAGAGAAAACTCTTTAAACATGCTTAATTATATAGGTGTTCAAACAGGCAAACTGAAGAGAATATGGTATGGCTATCTAAATGTTTAAAAAATATGTCTACCTTTCATAAGCTCAAGGCAGAAATTTTAAATGTATTTATTCACTCCACTTCATATATCGATGATTGACTAGACCAGGATGACATTAAAATCCTGGAGGTGCATGACAAATACATATGTACATGATGTATGTTGTCCAGGACCTGGTGTCTTCAAAAGGAGCACAATTGAGAAAAAATATTTCAGGGTTGACTCTCTTCATTATACTTGAATCCAAAGAAAAGATTAAAGATCTGGAGTAACTTGAAATGCAAAAACATTGTTGTAAGGGATCTGGAGATGTTGGCTAAGTACTCATCCAGATCTCTGGTGTAACTTGCTTTAAGAGTGAGCGTTAGATTATATTCAGCAGAGGACAGCTTTCAGCTATTATGAGACACTCAAAGTTGAATGCATATTTGTGACTGTTTGCAAATTTTCTAGAGAGGCGGTCCATAACTTAAATTTGTTGAAAGATTGATCCTACTGTTTTTAAGTTAGTTTAACAGTGACTATTATCTGAATATACAATCTAAGTTTGCCACTTGTTTTCATTTGATAATAATCTGAGGAGAGTATTTCACTCTCTTCTGGCTTCCATTGGTACTGCTTTTGAATTGTCATTTTTTTGTATATATTCTTACTTATTCTCTTTGGCTTGTTTTATGAAATCCATTTGGACCTAGTATTTAAGTTTTAATTAAATGTCATATTATACAAGTCAATTACTCTTCTTAGGATTCAGTGTGATTTCTAAGTCTGGTAAGCCATATCTTTCATTTTGGAGAATGTTGAATTACCTTCCTGAACACAGTTGCCTTTCCCACTTTTTGCTATTCTTTCATGTCTAAATCCATACTATATGCTAATACATTTCTTTTTTCTTTTTTATAATTTATTTTTATTACTGTTGTTTTGGGGTACATTGTGACATTTACAAAGTTTCTTACAATTTATCATAGTTGAATTCATCCCTTTCATCATTCTTCCTTATACACCCCCTCCATTCCTGGAATAGTTTCAACAGGTCTCATTTTTTCATTTACATATTTGTGTACAGAATATTTCTATCATATTCACCCTGCAATCCCCTTTCCTTATATCTTCCCCATCCTACTGGAACACATTCCTCAGACAGGACCTATTTTGCCTCCCTGTTCTCTGTTTGTGAAAAAAACACAAAAAGGCATTTTTGTTTGTTTATCATGGCTATACAGGGTGTTTCATTGTGAAATTTCCATGTATGTATGTATTTTAACCCAAATTGGTTCATCCCCTCTATTTTTCTCCTTTCTACCTTAGTCCCCTTCTTATGGTTATTTTAACAGGTTTAAAAATTCTATATTTATTCTGTTATAGAAAGTATATCAACCATATTAACCATCTTAATTTCCTTCTTTTATCCTCCCTCTCTCATGTGTAGCCTCCTCTTATCATAATCTGCTTTTCATAATATGCTTGTATTTTTATTGAGTCTATATTTCACATATGAGAGAAAACATGTGGCCTTTGGTTTTCTGAGCCTGGCTAACTTCACTTAAGAAGATATTGTACAGTTTCATCTATTTACCTGCAAATGATAAAACTTCATTCTTTGTGGCTGAATAAAATTCCATTGTATATAAATACCACATTTTCTTTATCTATTCATTAGCAGTGGGACATCTTCACTATTTCCATAGCTTATCTATTGTGAATAATGCTGCAGTAAACATGGGTGTGCAGGTACCTTTATTTTAACCTGACTTAAATTCCTTCACAGTTGTACTGTAGGATCATGTGCACTTTTATTTTTTAGTTTTTTTGAGGAGTCTCTATACTGCTTTCCATAGTGGTTGTACTAATTTATTTTTCCATTAATTAATGAATAATTAATATTTTTCAAACATCAAAGTCTTACCAGAGCATAAAACAGTTATTTGAGGCAATATTCCTTTTAGATATGTGAAAATTTAGCCAGCTACAATTATTCTTAGAGATCCTTTCAAACTTAGCCAAGATTATTATATGTTCTACTTTATTTAGCACTAAAGTAGCAGTAGAAATTCTCTTTGATCCTACACATAAAGGAGATTTTTTTTATTTGAAAATAGTAACATTTTCTAAGTGAAACTTTTCATTAGAAGCTTTGTTTTTCAAATTCTCACCATTTTCCCTAATTGAAGGAGGTAAGGACTAACTTCAGTTTGGAAATAGCTACACAGTAGAGGTTTTTAAATTGCTGCAGTGCATAGTTGCACTAAACGTTCAATGTGACTTTGCAGGATGTAATTATGGTAAAATTATGACTGTGCAGGATGAACCAGCAAATCAGGTTTGAGGAAAAGCCTGAACTGGAATATAGAGAGCATTAATAGATTTACTACTGTACTCCTAGGTGCACATTGAAAAGTATAAGCACAAAATACAGCCAACATTCAAGGAAACAAAATTTCCTATTTCTTTAATTAATACTGTGAAAATGTTTTAATAATATCTATGAGATAGAGTTTGAAAGATACTTTCTTTTCTACAAGCTTCTAGGGCTAAGGAAAATGTATCCATGTATTCAATAAAGCATGAGTGCATATTCATCTAATTAGTCATCGGCTTACTTATTGAAAAATAAAAAGTAGCTTATGAAACTCAAAATGTCTTGAAAGAGAAAGTTTGCCTCCAGAAATCTGTGTAGTTCTCAGTATTACAGCTGCGTGACAACAATGTTCCACTTTAGTCTGGGTTAGGTAATCCTAGAATTTCTCTGAGTATGTTTGGTTTAGCATAATGTGTTAGTTAACTTCATGTAGAATTTGAGCTTAAATATGTCTAAATCTTGACGTTTAAAACATTGGACAAATTTGTTTTTTATTTAGAAGTAAATTTAGAAGTAAATTAAATTTTTCAGAAGAGTTCAAAGGTAGTACAGAGAGTGCTCACATTGCCTCCACTTAGCCTTCCTCTCATCTAAATGTACCATGTGCTTTTTCAAAACTAATGGAAATCATCATGGATATATTACTATTAACAAACTATAGAATTCATTATGAAATGTCACTTAGAGCTTTCCTGTAATGTAATATTCTCTCATTAAAAATAAATAGATCTATGAATAATAAAAAAATAAAAATAAAAATAAATAAATAAATAAATAAATAAATAAATCAGAATGCAAACATAAGGAAAGTTTGTACACTAATTTTTACCTGTTAAATATTTCAAAATTGTATTCAACATGTGAAACCTCATGGACATTTACATGAATTTTAGTTTTCTGTTTGTTAAAATTGTATTTAGATAGATATATAAGTCATTGCTAATATTCAAATTATTTATATAACATAAATACTGTTTTATACATATATACATATATATACTATATATATATCTCCTCTGTATATGTATATAAAATTTTTCCCTATTTATGTACTGATTGGTACCTAAGCTGATTCCATAATTTGATTATACTGAATAGTGCTATGATAAACATGGGTATACAGGTAACTCTATGGAAGACTGACTGATTCTTTGATGTATATAGCCAGAAGTGGTGTAGTAGGATCATGTAGTAGTTCTATTTTTCATTTTATATGCAAAATCCACAGTGATTTTTATAGTTGCTGTACTGACTTACATTTCCACCAGCAGTGTAAAATAGCTCCTTTTCCCCCCAGCAATGCTGCCAGTGTTTTCTGGATGATATTCATTCTGACTGGAATGAGGTGAAATCTCAGTGTAGCTTTTTATGAAATAGAGTCTCATTAACTATCCCATATTGGCCTTGAACTGGCAATTCTCCTGTCCCAGCCTCCCTGCTTCAGGGGTTACAGGCATGGATCACCAGGCATAGCTTCCATTTTGATTTGCAATTATTTGATGGATAAAGATGCTGAGCCTGTTTTCATGTATTTATTGGCCATTTGTACTTCTTTATTGGAAAAGTGATTGGTATTTTTATTGTTTATGGATTACCTATTGACTGGATTATTTGGCTTTGTGGAGTTTAGTTTTTTGAGTTACTTATATATTCTATTAATCCCATGAAATGAGTTTCTGGCAAAGATTTTCTCTGGTTCTGTAGATTTCACTCTGTTGATTTATTTTGCTGTGAAGCTTTTCAATTGGATCCAATAAATTTCATCAGTTCCCTTATTTCCTGAGCTATTCAGGTCCTCCTTAGAAAATCATTTTGAAGTGTTTTCCTCTCGTAACCTCAAGATTTCAGGTTTTACATTAAGGTTTTTTATCAATTTTGAATTCATCTTTGTACAAGGTGAGAGCTAGGGTTCTCATTTTTATCTTCTATATGTAGATACCTAATTTTCGCAACATTTGTTAAAGATGCTATATGTATTTTTTCCATTGGGTGTGTTTTATACCTTCATCAAAAAATCAGATAGCAGTATCTTCTTGGATTCATTTCTGGCCCGACTTTTCTATTGCATTTGCCCATGTATCTGTTTTTGTGCTGGTAAATGGCTGATTTTGTTAGATGTTTCTGTAGGGTAGCTTAAAGTCAGGTATTGTAATGCCCTCAGCCGTGCTCCTTTTACTCAGGTTTGTTTTGGCTACTCAGAGTCTTTTATTTTTCTAAATGTATTTTATATTTTTTTCTATTTTTGTGAGCACCATTAGAATTTTAATGGGGATAGCATTGAATTTGTATATTCTTTTCGGTAATATGGCCATTTTTAACAGTTTTAATTCTACTAACAATGACCATGGGAGGTCTTTCCATATTTTAGTATATCCTACCGTATCTTTCTTCAGGGCTTTAGAGTTTTCATTATAGAGGGTTTTTTATTTTTTTAACATCTCTTGTTAAGTTTATGCCTAAGTATTTATCAAAGACTAGTGAACGTGAATTACCAGCACTAGCAACATCTGAGGTATAATTGGAAATGCAGATTCTTGGCTCTGTAAGGCATATCAATCTTGCAATCCCAGCTACTCACATAAATTGAAAGAATTCAAGGTTAGGCTGGGTGAAAAGTTATCCATTTCAACCACAAGCTAGGCATTGAGACAAACATCTATCATCCCATTTAAGCAGGAAGCATAAGAAAGACCATTCAAGATCACCCAGGGGAAAAAACTAGACTCTATCAGGAAACAACTTGAAGCCAATAGGATTGGACTTGTGGCACAACTGTGCTTGGCTCTCAAATCCCAGTACCCACTTCCTCCCCAGTGCTTCTGAAAAAAGAGGGAGAGGGCAAGCGAGAGAGAGAGAGAGAGAGAGAGAGAGAGAGAGACCCCTGGATCCTCTCAGAAAATATTAATTCATGATGTTCATTTTAACAACATAACCAGTATTCACATGCATGTTAAAGTTTGAGAAACCTTAACATACACACATAACACATTGGACTGTAACACAGTGCTTCAGCTTGTTTTGAGTTAAAAATAGGGCCCATTATTACAGTGCAGTGTGACGTGACTTGAAATATTTTAGAATGATTCTATTTACTGTGTTGAGAGAAAAGTGCAAGAAGGTAGACCAGGGAATCTGCAGAGGTTCCAGAAGTGCTCAGATTCTAGACGTATTTTAAGGGTAATGCCTAGACAGTTCCCCTTATGATCCTTTTTGGAATCATAAGGACATTGGGTGGAAATAAGATAATTAAAGAATTTAAAGTTGATTCTGAGATTTTTAGACTTGAGCAACCGGAAGAATGCAGAGATATGGAAAAGCATAGTTTGATCCTATTTGGTGAGTAGAAAGCAGTCCTGGAATTTGGGTTTAAACTGCAACATCTAAGGCCAGTTAGAGATGCCATGTAGGAAATGAAAGAATGGAAAGAGAAGTCTGGACTGGAAATGCAGATCACTGACATTGGTATGTTTCACATCACGATATTGTGGAATCAATAAAGATCTATGTCCATGATTTTAGAGATGCAAGTTTGTGACAGAATTTACTCTTACAATAAAATAAGAGAAACAGAGGTTTATTTAGGATAAGATTAAAGAAAAAAAAAACTGGCAGGCCACAAGACAAAAGAGTATAGATACCCTGAGAGTAGGTTTTATACCTTGTGTTAGTCCACTTTTGATTGGCTGTCTCCTCTTCGTGGACTCTGTTGATTGCTTGTCTCTTTCTCCAAACGTGGTTTGAATTTTAAGTATGGTTTGGTTTACTTCTGCATTCCATTTAGCCCATTTTTTCAGTTTAGTTCACCTCTGTCTTCCGCCTGGACATTGATATTTTTCTGACTACAATGTCTTCTAAAAGGGAGGGGTGCTTTTTCACAGAATAAATGTAGTTAGGCAATATAGAGGTCAATGGACTGACATTGGGACTTTTCTTCCAGTTCATACATGGACTAGAGTATATAGACAAGTACATTCACATGAGCTCCTTTTTAAACATAGATTTAAAAAAAATGTCAAAATTGAAAATATTTAACAGGACTCACAGTAAGTAATTATTTTTCAGGAGGGATACACTTATGTAAGTACAGAAGTCACTTCTGCCCCTTTGTTGTCCACTAACTGTGCTTACTTGCATGTTAACTGACTATCCCTATGGTGAGTAAAGCAATACAAATAACATGATTGGTGAAGTCCCATAATTAATACTGTAGGAGCATGGATGCTGAAGAGCTGTTAAAGTTCACCATACAGGTATCATGGATTGCTCAGCTTGTATTTCCTCTTTTTCAGATTTTTAAATTTTTCATTTATAAGTACTCAATTTTTTTGTTCTATTTGAAGTTTTTTTTTTCTTTTTTTAACATTATCATTAAGTCTTAGAAAGTAATTATAAGGACATAGCCTGGTTTTCCAAGGTCTTTTGTTTCCCAAATTCCACTTACATTATCTTGGTGATAATTTTCACGTGTTATAACATCTGCTTTAGTAGTTTTCTGAGCAGAGATGGAAAGGCAACAAGTAATGTGTGAAATATTGAATTATTTCTTCTTTATACTTGTCTAATAGTGTATCTAGATAGAACATTCTGGTATAAAAACCATTTTCTTTTATATTCTAACTTCAAGTGATGCTGTTGAGAAGTCTGGTGTCATCTTGATTTCCAGTTCATAGGTTCATGAAATTTGTTCTCTGGAAAATCAAAGCAAGTCTTAGATTCTGCATTATTTGTGTTTTGATAGATTATAGTGGTGAGTTTTGGTGAGCAAAGAAAGTTAGTCTAAAAGATTGACTAATGATTGGACAAAAATAATGTCCTGGGAATAGCTTATGCTACTTCCGTAAATTTTGGAGTTACCTAATTGACCAACTTGTGTCATAAACTGCAGAAAAGGGAAAACATTCTGTGCCACTGAGAGCTGGTTCTTACTACTGCCTCCTTTTGTTCTTAAGAAGGTGTAAAGCTTTAGTGGCCTCAGCAACCATCTTGTAACAACAGCAATGAAATCTTTCTAATTTGAATTTCCTAAAACTGCAAACTAGAAATCATTTATCATACCAAAGGCTGAGGGTGCCGTTATGAAAGCTTTACCCATCACTACATTTGGGAATTTTCTACCACACACCACTGTTGCAGAACCTAGTTCCTTCCATGCTTTTTTCTTTCACTAAGAACAATGAAATGTTTTCCCCACTATCCCAGTTATCACTCTTGATTTGAGTAGAAGCTGTTTGGACATGGCCTATACAGAGTTCTTTTACTTTATTTGCATTGCAAAATTGTTCAGCAAATGATTAGGAAAGTTCAAATAAAAACGTACTCACATGTCTCTTCACACCTGTGATGATGGCTTTTATCAAATCCAGATTACATGTGGAACTATAAGAAACACTCAAAACACTCAAATGCCAATAAAAGAAATGACCTGATTTAAAAGTTGGCAATAAACTGACATCAACATTTCTTGTAGAACACATACAAAAGACCAGCAGGTTTAAGAAAAAATGCTCACCATCACTAACCTTCAAGGAAAGAAAAACAGAGGGACAATGAAGAAGCACCTCACTAGTGAATGTGTGGAGAAAGCAAACGGTTTTCCACTGTTGTAGGAAACTAAATTAGTACTGCCATTATGGAAAGTAGTGTGGAGGTTCCTACAAAATTAAAAACAAAGAAGGGCCCAGTGGTTCATAACTGTAATCCCAGCTACTTGGGAGATGGGGATTAGAAGGATTGGAGTTCATATCAGCCCAGGCAAAAAGTTAGGAGACCCATCTCAGTCATTAAGTTGGATGCAGTGGCACACACATTTCATTCTAGCCAAAAGGGAGGAATGGATAGGAGATTTCTGGTCCAGGCCATCCTGGACAAAAAGTAGAGTCCCTGCTCAAGAAATAACTAAATCAAAAAAGGCTGGTGACATGGCTCAAGTGGTAGAGCACCTAAATAGCAAGTGCAAGGCCCTTAATTTAAACCTTTGTACCAAAAAAAACCTTAAACATTGAACTACCATATGATTCATTAATCCCACTTTTGAGCAAACACTTAAAAATGTGAAATCAGCATTTTGAAGACATAGGTGCACTCCCATGTTCATTTTGACATTATTCTCAAGATTTAAGATATTGGATCAATATAAATGTCCATTGTATAGATGGATAAAGATAATACTGTATATGCATGGAGTAGAATGTAATTCACTCATTAAAAGGCAATCCTGTCATCTTTATCATGAATAAACCTGGAGGACAGAATGCTCAATGCAATGAGACAGACACAGAAACACAAATACTATATGACCCTACTTCTAAGAATCCTCAAGCTCATAAAAGAATAGAGTGGTGGTTGCTAGGGAACAGAAGGAAGAAGAAATGGAAAAGTATTGGTCAGAGAATACAAAGTCCTGGAGTCAGTTAGCAAAATGAACATCAACAGAAAAGAGACTGTATACATGAGTACTATTTTTTAACTTTAAACATTTACTGAAAGGGCAGACCTTATGTATTTTGAGGGAGAGGGAGAGAGAGAGAGAGAAAGAGAAAGAATTAGTATAAAATTGTAGAGGTGATGGATATGTTTATGATATCGACATTGTGGTGATGACTTTATTGGTGTCTACTTATCTAAAAACTGCAAATTTTACACATCAAATATGCAATATTTATGTTAATTATACTTCTGTAAGTGTTTTTTTTAAACTCAGAAATGTACTTTAGAAGTCAGATATATTTTAGTATAATTTCCCATTTTGTTTCATTTTGCTTTTAACTAACACAATAATTGCACAAATTTGGGGGCACAGTGCAATGTTTAGATATGTGTATACTTTAGGTAATGATCAAAATTAGTACACATGTCATTTTATTTGATCCCTAGGTCATATTATCCACTAAAATAAATGTTTGCTCTTGTTTTCTGTATTGTCCTTGTTTTCTGTGTTGTTGACAATACATTCCTTCACATGTTATTTCTTTTTATACCATTAACAGGCATCCTTTACAAACAATGAACAAAGATTAATGTGGTAAGATTACATTATCCTATGATTCTCATTACATTTTTAAAATGCTATAATGCATCAAATCTTTAAAAATTTTCTTTGGAGAGAAATTGTGGTGTGTTCATATTTTTATTTTTCAGTAATCATTGAGATACATCCCTTTTCATTAGTTAAGGAGATAGAGCTACAGATTTCCTGCAGCTTCCCAGTTACTAAAAGTTATTATGACATCAGTCCAAGTGATGCTTCAAAGTGTTTATCCTGTGGTGTTTCTTTAAATAGAAGTTGTTTACCCTTGCCTCAGTGAAAGTGGCTTTCCTTCTCTCATATTATTCAATTTTATTGTTGTAAAAAATTTAAAATAATCACTGTTTAGTGTTAATTCTAAATCACCACAAATTTAAAAATTATAAATTATCCACAATGAATGTTTTCTATGATTACACTCTTTCCAGAATAAATTTGCCTGAAATAAAGTCTATCTCTTCTAAGTGGCTATATTTCATATGGTAAAGGAGAAATTGACTGGAAAAATCATCTGCCTATGTTAGACACAAGTGCAATAAATTCATGAATTACAGAGAAAGGAGGGAAAAAGGAATGCACACTAATTCCATATTTCAGTGAAAGAAAATTGGTTCTAATTTGCATGAAGTAGAAAGGTGTCTGAATGTTAAAATTAAACACAGGAATATTTTGAACTGCTTTCACTGTGCCAATAAAAAAGAGTAAATTGGAATATAATATGTAATTGCAAATTTAATGATTTTAAAGTATATAGATCAAAGTATAGAGCCACTAACCTAAGAGGTAAATTCAGTGAAATAACAATTTTTGGTAAAATACATGTCTTCTAGAAATGTTTTCACATATCTCAAGATGAAGATATAAATTTGTACTTAATTCTTTCTGTAAACTGATCTCTGCTGTATGATAGAGCTTCTATAAAGTAATTTAAGTTTTTTCACAAAATTAATATGCTTTTTGTACATTTGTAATTTTATTAATCAGAAAATGAAAGTAAGAAATGATATTAATTTATGTAGGAAAGGAATTTTTGTGTAATGAAAAAATGAATGCTTGATTAGTGTGTTATGGTAATATAATATACAGCAGGATGAAAGTACTCATAATTCTCAAAAACTTTAAAACTAGGTTTCATCTCACTTCTCAAATATACACTTTTCTGTATATATTCTTCATAAATATATTTGGTAGGATATAGCACATGAATTATTTTTTTTTATTTTTGAAAGTACTGGTATTTGAATTCAGGGAGCAATTTACCACTTGCACCAAACCTCCAGTCTAGCATGCAAAATCTTAATTCTAACAAACAATTCCTATGGTTTTACCATTTGGTTATTTTGATAGTGAATTATACCGATAGTGCACTTTACAAGACATTTTGAAATTTTATACATATACAATTTTTGTAATTATGGCCAACATATTTGAAATACTACTTAACATTTTTGATTATATTTATTGTGAACATTAATTACTTTTCTACAATAGTGTAAGCACACAGTCAAAGAGTAAGAGGTATAGAGTTTTTCCACATTTGCTGAGATTACAAGGTTCCAATGCTTTCTTTCATACTCTCATACAAGTGATGGTAGACACTATAGATCTTCATGATCAAATATCCTTTTAGAGAGTGCCCATAACCCTTGTTCTCAACACATTTTTTTCCTTTTCACAAATAATTAGATGATATCCTTTGAAGGAGAATGTGGGGGAAAGCACAGGAAAACATTCTGAGGAAGGGCAGAACCCTGTGTGTAAGGATCAATACCAGAATCACACTCTGGAGAATCATAGCTCATGGAAGAGTGTTGAAGACAGATCATGTGGGGTCCTATGTGAGAGGGTTCTTTTTATCACTTTTGCTTCATGCATGGAACATGTAAATAATATTACTACTTTTTGTTATTGCTACCATTCATGCATTCCTTGTTTTTCTACATATAATGCCTAGGAAGCTCTCTGTTACCCTTTTATCTAATGCACTGCTTTGATTTGTGTCACTGTCTTCAAAAACATCTATAATATAATGATGATATCCAAAACATGCATGAGATGGTAATAATGAGAAAAAGTAGGAATATTACCTGCATTACATATTATATATAAGATGTATATATATATATATATATATATATATATATATATATATATATATGCACGATCTTATATGTATCTATATACGCGTTTAACTTATAGCTCTAGCTTCCACATTAGGGAAAACTTGTGACTTTTAGTCTTTTGAGCCTGGCTTGTTTTGTTTTGCTTAGCATGAAATTCTCCAGTTCTGTCCATTTACTTTCTTCTTTGTAGCTGAATTAAACTCCATTTTGTATATATACCACATTTTCTTAACCTATTTATTAGTCGTGGGGTCTTTGGCCTACTTCCAAAGCTTGGTTATTATAAATAGTGATGCATTAAACATGAATGGGTATGCAAGTAGGTGTATCATATCCTGGGGTACATTCTTTAAGATATATGTCCAAGAGTGGTATCACTAGATCATAAAGGAGTTCCATTTTTAGTTTTTCAAGGAACCTCCATATTGCTATCCATAATGATTACAATAATTTACATTTCCACCAACAGTGTAGAAGTGTTCCTTTTTCCCCACATCCTCGCCAGCATTTGCTGTTGTTTGTGTTATTGATGATAGTCATTTTGACTGGAATGAGATGGAATCTCCACGTCATTTTGATCTGCATTTCCTTCATTGCCAAGGATGTCACAATTTATTCATGTGTTTATTGCCCATTTGTACTTCTGTTGAGAATTATCTATTCATTTGCCCATTTAATCAGTGGGTTGCTGATTCTTTGGGAGATTAGATTTTTGAGATCACTGTATATTTTGATTATTAATCCCTTGTCAGATGTATAACTGACAAAGATTTTCTCCCATTAAGTAGGCTGTTTCTTCAGTTGGTGACTGTTTCCTTTGCTGTGCAGACACTTTTTAGTTTCATGCACTCCCATTTGTCAATCTTTTCTCTCAAATGTTAAGCTGTTGGAGCTATATTTATTAAGTTGTTACCTATGCCTATGTGATATAGTGTGTGCCCTACTTTTTCCTAGATTTATACCACTGTTTCAGATCTTAAATTAAAATATTTAATCCACTTTGAATTGATTCTAGTGTAAGGTGAGAGTTGGGATCTAGTTTGAATCTTTCACCGGTGGAAATCGAAGTTTCCCATCACCATTCATTGGAGAGGCTATCTTTTCTCCAACACATATTTTGTGCACCTTTGTTGAAAATCAGATGGCTGTAGCTACATATTTGTTAGCTTTTTATTCAACCCTATGATGACTATTAGTTTATACCAGTATTCTGCTCACCTCTTAATATATTATGATATGATCAGTATCTGTCCATCTAAAGTACTCCTGGGAGAGTCTATGCTCTCAGTGTGGACTTTTGAGACTTTTGCATTACCTGAAACAAATGGATTACTTAACTAGTACATTTGCTTATTGTCAAATAAAATTTTACTATTTCCAAACACCTAGTTATTTTTACATTTTCAAGTTAAAAATGAAACCACGTAAAATATTTTTACTATTTTCTTATTCCTTTGGAGTTTTCTGAAAGATAGGAAGTTTTTCTGAGAACTAATGTTATATAATTAGATGTTCCTCAAAAATAAATCCAATGAGTATGAATAAAACTTACTTCCACCTGCCAAAATTAGAAAAAAATCATTCTGTTTTAACATTTACAAAATTAAATCTAGACATAAGTAAGCTCTTCAGTAAAATAGAAATAGAGGACTCTCTTCCTTTAAAAATTAATATTAATTGTTCCTACCTCTTCCACTATTCTGACCAAAAAGAGCAGCATTCAATCACTTTGCAACAAGTGCTGCTGCTACTGGCTTATTTAGCACAAAGTAAGTAGGCACTCTCCTCTGCTAATCAGACAAGCTTTCATAGTTTTAGCAACTTACACATGTCATTGGGAAGTTAAAGTATTTCTCACATTGCACAATAATAATTATGTCCTTTGAAGCCACTTCAACCTGAACCTCATGGGCATGGGTTTGGGTCCTGACATGTGGGTATTGCTGTAACACTGGAACACAGAACAAGCACTCACTTAGTCCTACAAATATTTGTCCTGTCTCCTGAATTTCTTGATGTTCAAAATCAGAATAGGTTAATGAATGTTTCCTTTCCTTCATTTTAGTAGTTTAGTATTTGTTGTGTTTTAGGCTGTGTAATTTTGGGAAACTTATTTATCCTCTCTGATTTATACATGTAACTTGAGCAATTATATACTATATATGTGTGAATGCATATATGTGTGTTGTATGTATGTGTATGTATACATGTGGATATATAAGTAAGCATTTTTGTGTGTAGTTATACACACAAATAGAAGGTAGGAATTAGGAGGTATAGAGGAGAATGATGGAGTTGATAAATTCAACTATGATACATTGTTAAAACTTGTGTAAATGTCACAATGCCCTCCCAGCATATCAATAAAAAATATTTTCAAAAGAATAATTTTATAAAGAGTTAAGAGTCTATGAGAGGGGCAGATCCCTGAATGAGGTGAAGAGAGGGCCATACAAATCTCTATAGAAACTTGGCCTGAGCAAATTTCCATAAGCAGGCTAGTCAGACTTTGTTGGCATGATCAGATAGCAGAATGAAAAAAAAATGAGAATGGAGAGATAGTCACGTTCCATATCCAACTGGGGCTTGCAACCAAAAAGAGGACTTTGCATTGTATTCCAAACGTCATAGAAAAACATTGAGAATCTCATAATAATCTATTTAAGCATTGTAAATGAGATTGTTTTCAAGAGTGAATCTTGTGAGGCAGGAAAAAACTTTTTAAAATATTCCTTTATCACTTGAAGCAAAATTTTAGTGTTCTAAAAGTAAGCACAGGTTCTTTTTGTTATGTGTTAATAAAGATGAAGAACACTTAGTTCATTATATGCCTTTTATGTGAAATGTCTTTCTTTTTTCTAGACTAAATTATTGCTATTCTAAAATTTTTTCTAATTCATAAGATATTGCAATTTGGCTTTCCCCTGTATATGCTTGATTAGGTTTTAGATATAATCTGTTATTTATCATTAGATTTTTTTCTTTTTCTTTTTTGATAGAATATTTCATATTTAAAATTTTCAGATTTACAATGGCAATAATTTAGCACCCTGTGCATATTATTTTGGAAATTTTAAATAGGTTATGAGGGTAACTTATTATATATCATGCTTATAATCCCTAACAAAACACATTGCAGATATTCATTGATCTGATTCATGGAAATACACACACATACAAACAAACAAGCATACCCACAAAGAAATCAGAATTTTGCTATGTTAATCACTAAATTACTGTTGACATTAAAATTTTTATGCATTTAATAACAAATGCTGATAAAGTACTAAGTACTGTTTAAAGTAATGAGTACAACAAAAACGGTATTTCTCACACGGTACTGGTGGCTTACACCTGTAATCTAAGCTACTCAGGAAGCAGAGATCAGGTGGATTGTAGTTCAAAGCCAGCTTGGGCAAATACTTTGGAAGACTCTATCTAAAAAATACCTAACACAGAAAAGGGCAGGTGGAATGGCTTGAGATGGTAGAGCATCTGCTTAGCAAACATGAGACCCTGAGTTCAAACTTTAGTAACACCAAAATAAATAAATAAATAAATAGATAGGTAAATAAAGTGTTCCTCAAATATTTCTTTTAAATTGTTTTAATGCAGGATGGATGTCTCTGTGTAAATATTGGAATTTTGTTTCTTTGATCTTCTAATTAATCTGTCATTACATTAAATTAATATTGTTGAATATCACATTTAATAAGATTTTTAAAATTTTTCTTCATGGTTAGTTTGAGATACAATTTCACTCTTCAGTGTGTTATTATCCCCACCTTATATGTTGATGCAGCTAAAAATTATGAGCCCTTGTCATGTAGGTCACATATTATTTTGTCCAATACAATATATGTTTGATTAAATTCATTTTAAAACTCCCTGAGTTTGTTACTCTTTCAAAAGATAACAATCTTATTAAGTTAAACTTTGTGATACTTGTTTAAAAAGGTCAGTGTAGCCATTTGTTATACAAATCGATCTGGCTTGATGTAAAGATTAGGCTATTCAATCATCTAAGTATTAGCAGCCTTAAAAACAGCAAGACTTTAAAGAGAAAACACCTGCTCTGTGGTTTTGTAGCAAATATCAGGAACTCACATTTCTTACTAAATAGAAAAGGAATTATATAAAAGAAACAGGTTGCACTTGCCTTGTCATTAAGCAGTTGGTTAGCACCATTATTTGCATTTTCATAGGTTTCACACACATTTCCCTCTTTTCCATAGGTGGGGAAATTACCACAAATTTGCCTCAAGATAGCAATTGAGAATAGTAATTTATTCTCCTTTGCATTTTATTAAGCTTCACTAAATCCGAATTAATTACAAAACAGAAGATTTTGATTCTTTTTATACCTAAAAGTATAAATGTATACAAATTAGATCACATGATTTCTTCCCCATGTTTGTCACAATTTTCCACTCAATCATTGATATTTGCCTTTAGAGAAAAGTTTTTATTATAAGTGTCCTATTTGATGACTTAAAATAACCGGAATATCCCAAAAGTCATGCAACAAGATCATTTAATAATTCTCATTTCCATCTGTAATTCTTTGTATTCATCAAACTTTTAATTTGTATATATTTTTCTTTGAACATTAAAACTCAAGGTTCAGGTGATGTCTTTTTTAGGAATTATTGAGGAATTCCAGTGGTTTTAGTCAGGTATCTTAGCTATGTATGAATTTATAATAATAAAATAAATTATATACATGGAGGCTTAATGCCAAAATAATCTATAACCTTTCAAAACAGCAGTTTGGAAATATAACATTTTCATAAAATGCTGAGTTTTTTCAAATGAATTCTTGTCATTTTGTAAGGTGAAAATATTGACAAACATATGTATTAGTTTATTTGAAGCATTTGAAAATGGATAGAATATAAAACAAACAAGTATGAAGGGACAAAAAATAGCATGTATCTTCCCAAATATCTAGAGATAATGAAATGTTTATATGTCCTGAATTTTCCTGAAAAATAACAAATATTATAACTAACAGAAATGTCTTGATTAAATGTAGAAAAGAGGAAGTTACCAAATATAAAACTTAAATATTATTATGGCTCTTCCAAAAAATTTTAATATAACTTACATAAAAATTAAAGAGAGAAAATATTCTTTAAAAAACTCAGAAGCAAAGAAGTGAAACCAAAACATGTCAACTTTGCACTGATGCACTGATTCCAATCTTGCTCACATTCTGCTCATATATCTGGCATATCTGTGTGGGTTGGTAAGTTGCAAAGTAGAAAATATAAATGGCATAGCAAGAATAATTCATTCATACTTATTTGGAAATACAATTGTGAATTTTGAATTCACAACTGAAAAATGACAGAATAAATTGGCCAGAATGTAAAATAGGCAGAAGGGACTGGTAAACATATCTTTCTCTAAGAGGCCTAAGAAGCAGACATCTAATTCACCAATTAGTCTGATCTGACATTGTTCTGAATGCCTCATCTTTGCATTTTTACTTTGATTATAATGTGCTTCTGTGAAGTATAGGGAAAATCACTGAATTTTACCAACTTTAGAGTGTCAGAAATTCAAAAAGTTTCAGCATGAATTTGCAACATTTAGTCTAATGAGAACTCAGAAATATATAATTCAATAAAATATTCTGAGAAAGACTTTAAAAAGTACAAATTAAAATTTAAAAGTATCTCATATCGTATGCATTAATGAATCAATAAACAACCTGAAGCCAAAAATCCACAAGATAATTGCTATAGATTAAAATTTTTAAAAATTCTTATGTTGTAATGTAATTCTCAATACAGTGATATTTGGAGGTGGTCTTTGAATGATCATTAGGAGATGCAGGCAGACCCTTCATGTGTGGGAGCAGGGTCCTCACAGTAGGGTCACTGAACTCTGCATTGTACCTCCTACTTCATTATGCATCAATGTTCACAATACATCAAGTGTTCTAGCACTTAATTTTGAATCTCCCAGTCTGCAGTAGTTTGAGAAATAGCTTTTGTTGTTCATAAGATACTCAGTCTATGGTATTAAATTGACATAGCCCTGAAGAGATTGAGAAAAGAATTAGTACTGAATAGATTGAGGCAAGAAACAAAAATGCTTTGGGATGAAAAAAAAAAAAAGATTGTTTTACGCAAAAAAAAAAAAAAAAGAATTGGTACTGAATAGATTGAGGCAAGAATTGGTACTGAAAAATAGGGTTGTACCTCAACAAGTACCTAGAAATTTGGAAGATTCTCTGGAATTGGTTCTTGGATAGAAGCTCAGTTTTGAGATCCAAGCTAAAAAATCATATTGCCTTGAAAAGGCCAGTAAGGCAAAATTCTTGTGAAAGCTATAAAGAAAGCTTAAACATTTTAAAGAATACTAAAGTAATCTGGAACATAATGTTGATAGAAATATATGTATACTGACAGGACATTCGATGATGTCTTAGAAAAGAGGAAGAGGTAGTTGACACTGGAAGAAAGGTTAACCTTCGCATAAAGTTGGTGCTAAAACTATGTATTTCACTGAGGAAGGTTCTAAGCAAAGTATTGAGGGAGGAGCTTGTTTTTTTGTTTTCACTGTTTGTACTAAAGTGCAAGAGAGAGACAGGATTTAAAATGATTTTTCTTAATTTATTTATTTTTGGTGATAGTGGGGCTTGAACTCATAGCCTCATACTTGCTAGGCAGGCACTCAAACCACTTGAGCCAGGCTCCCAGTCTGTTTTGCTTTAGTTATTTTGAATTGCGTTTCACATTTATGCCATGGTAGGCCTAGACTGTGATTCTTCTTTATGCTCCCTGTGCAGCTGGCATGACGGGCGTGCCACACCATGCCTAGCTTTTATTGGTCCAGTTTGGTCTGGCAAACTGTGTGTCGAAGTTGAGCTTGAACTGTAATCCTCCCAATCTCTGCTTCCCAAGTGCTAGGATTACATGTGTGAGTCACCACATTACACCTAAAGATGAAATTATTAAGTAAAAGTTAAGCAGGGCTTAAAGATTTTGAAAAATTTCACCGTTTATCATTTTTTTAATGGAAAGAGAATTACGAGAAAATATTGAAGTTGTGGTATGTTGAAGAGAACATTTGAGAGTAAAATTAGTCTAGATTAACCATCTCTGTAGAACTTTGGGGAAATAACCATGAATCACATTTGGCTATCTTCAATGCAACTTCCATTACAGGCCCAAAATTCAAGGATCTAGGTACAGATGGGGCAGACAGTTGTCAAAGAAGAGACAGAAGGTACCCAGAGGACTTCTCAGTACCATCTATTATCACAAACTTTGCTCTGTGGACTTAGGTACCATACTTACTGACTTCCATGTGTGGCTCCAAGGGCACTAATGTAATATAGGGTATAGTGGTTGCCCATTTAAGAGACACAGTATTCAAACTTTGACATTGTTCCTGCAGCATCATCCAATAAAACACAGAATACATATGTCCCAAGGGCATGGCTGCCTCTATCTGTATTTCAAAGATTTTTCCACAGGTCAAATCTGTAAGCTTAGGTCCCCATTTCTAAAAAGCTATTGGTTCTTGTCAAGAGGTGCTAAAGGAGTAAGCCCCAAGCACAAAGCACAGGTTAGGATGAGTCCACCTTCACCCTTGGGGACAGGAAATTCCAGAGCCTTGATGGTCAAACCCCTGTTGAGGAAATGTTTTCAGCTAGGACTGCCATGTCTATGGGTCCAGAAGGTAATACATGCATACCAGTTGGTCTTCAAAACATAATCAATGTAAAGAGGAATATGCTTGAGGCCGAAGGTATAATTTAAGCTAGCCCATTAAATGATGAACTTGCTCTAGTCTTGTCCCTCTTGCTATTTTCCCATGTCTCTTTTCAGAATTGGAATGTCTATCCTGATAGTCCCATCAATGTGTTATGGAAGTGCATGACTTAAATTTGAGTTCTCAGATTCACAGGTGGAGGACAATTTGCCTTAAGTATCATGTTTATTTAATTTAGATTATATTTTTCACTTTGGTCTTTGAATTGACCCTAGGATAAACCAAAGACTAAATATCTATGACTTCCCAAATTCATATGTTAACCACCAATCCAACCTTTGGAAATGAGGTCTTTGTGAGATACTACGTCAAAAGGATGTTTGGAAGTTTTATGACTAGGAATAGTGACCTTATTAGGAGACACACCAGAGAGTGGTCCTTTGCCTTCTGGAAAATAAGGACAAAGTTAGAAGATGTCTATGAAGAAGGCCCTAATCCGAAACCAATATGCTAGAAACTTGATCTTGGGTTTTCCAGGCTCCACATCCGAGAGAAGTAAATTCTTTTATTTTATAAAACATTCAGCATATGATACTGTTATAGAAACAAACAGTCTGAAAGAGTAATATAGGGACAAAAACCTTCTAGACATGGAAGTGGGCAATGGATTTCATAACTGTACATGAAACTAAAAAGCACAGGAACATAGATAAAATAGATAAGTTTGCATCAAGATAGAATGTTTCTGTACAGCAATGGAAACAGTCAGTAGCATGAAAAAGTAATCTACATAATAGAAGAAAATATTTGTATATGTTATATTTGATGATAGATTGATATGTAAATATATAAGGAATTAATAAAACTCAAAAGCCATAAGTAATTTAATTAAAAATGGCAAAGGACTTGAATAGCTGTTTCTCCAAAAAGACCTGAAAATGGATAACAGAGGTAGGAAAGAGGCTCAACAATAATAACCATTAGAAAAATGCAAATCAAGACTTCATTGAGGTATTATCATGCACCTACTAGGACAGATGTTCTTCAGATTTTTTTTTAAATAGTAGCAGAGTTGTATTGCCAGTGAGAGATAGAGAGTGAAAATAGGAAGGTACACTCCAAGGAAGGGGTAGGGAGTGAACTCTGAGAAAGATGGCATAAAAACAGTGCCTGGAGCACAAGAGCCAGGCACAGATTTAAGTTTGTATGAATGTGGACAAAAAGGATCATTTTTACAATGTTGTTATGTGACAAATCAGTATAGTGTCTTCAAAAAATAATAAATGAAAGCTATACATTGTTATAAATAATTTCTGAAGAACTAATATACAATAATTTGATCACAGTAACATGTTGTTTTGTGTACTCAAAATACCATAAGAGGGTAGAACTTAAGTGTGCACACATACCCATACACAAACACACAGAAAGCAGACCAAAATGTGTACTTCTCATGCATCCTTCTAATAAAATGCTTCTCACAATAAATTAGCAAGCTTTCTCACAATAAAGTAGCCAAGTACTATAATGGAACATAATTAAACTGAAGAAAATGATTCACAGAAATTATTAGAGGTTAAATAATTAAATAGTTATTTAATTAGTTAAAGTTATTTAAATAGTTAAAAGGAAGTTCATTGTTTCTCTATAGATACTGAAGAAAAGGGAGCATTTGATTGTAATAGATTAATTTATACCCAACCACATGCCAAACAAATACATAATAATCTTGTAACAGAAAGATGTGCATTGTAGTATGGACATTTGGGAAAATTAGCAATTTTGTGAGTTTAAAAGCATTTCCTAGCATTATTCAACCATTAAAATATCATGTTTTTCATAAAATCCTATTCTTTTAGACTGAAAAAGGAAGCATTAGGTAATTATACAACTACCATATATTATGTGATAAAAAGTGTCTGACAAAATGTATCACTTAAACTCTTAATTCATTATTTAATTTTATAACTATAGAAAGTTTGCATTTAAGATGAAAGATATATTTTTATAAAGATTTTATTTGATTAAAACTTTTACTCAAAATTTAATAAGAAAGAGGTTTTATATTTCAGTAAGATTAATTTGATTTCAAGATATTATAGATACTTCCTGTAAAGATATTTCATCTGTTAAAATGTAATTTTTAAATTGCTAATTTTTAAGTGTTACATACTTATGATACAAAAGAGTACAAAAAGCAGTATTGTAAATAAATAATGAAAACTTAGAAGTGCTGAATAGTGATACTAAATTAGTATCATCAATAGGTCTTTGTTTAAAGCCTTAGAAATATAACAAAAAAATCTGACATTAATTTTTCTATTTATCAAAATACATATTTAAGTAAATTATTTATTACAAAGAATATACCTATAATGCTTATGCATGTCAACATATATATCAGACTATTATGAATTAAGCAAGTTTTTGAAGTGCTTTTAAATAGGCAAGATCATATTCTAATGAAATCATTGGAAACCTGAAACATTAAAATGCAAATTTACATTTCTAAAGGAAATGAAAATCATTGAGGTAAAAAAATTACAAAAAACAGACACTTTTATTATTCCTTAAGTCATTTTTTTGTTTAAGTACAGGGGATGGAACTAAGGACCTTACTCTTTTTAGGCAAGTGCTCTATCCTTTGAACCACACCCTTAGTCCTTTTGTCTTTCAGATAGTGTCTCATATATTTATTTGCCTGGGCTCATCCCAGCCTACAATCCTCCAATTTTCACTTCTGGAGTAGGTAGGCTTTAAGGCATAAATGCTACGCCTGGTTCCTGAATTCATTTTTACACCTAGGGTCAAAATATTTTAAAGTTTTAAAATTGGATAGAAACAGTTATTATTATTATTTAAATTTTTGTAAATTCTTGCAAAATGGAGTGATTTCTCTTAGAGAAAAATGTTAAAAACCTGCTTAGGTTTGCTATAATTGTTTAGATTGAAACTTCAGAGATTTAACTGAATTTTCAGATCTATGTGAGAAGATTAACAAATGTAATTTTGAATGATCATTTCTACCCAAGCTAAGGTTTGTGATTTCTTATTGCTATTGGGATTAATTCATGGTCCTTGGCAACCTGTAGTGTTCCATTTTAGGCTAGTGATGCAACAGTTCTACTTTGAGGTGAGTCTAATCTGCTTATAATGAATGGAAAGAAAACCTCACAGAGCAGTCAGGGATTTAAAAAGTGAAGGGAATATGGTAAAATAAATTACACTTTAGAATTTTGCTTAGCCTAATTAGTTACCACATGAGTAATTTCTTTTGCTGCAATGGTTTTGTGCCTACTCAGTAGCCTCTGTATCTCTTAACAGTCAAAAGGAAGGGATTTAAATTATCTATACAAACAAAAAATTATTTTAACATACTGTAATGATGGAGTTACTCATTTGTAAAAAGAGAATATAATTTCTATTTTTCTCTGGAGTATTATTTCCATACTTCTAAAAACAATTTAAAAGAATTTGTTTTTTCTTATCTTCCAATTTAAATACTATTATTTTATTGTTCATTTTAAATTTATAGCTAGGTTCTTGAATTTATAGCCAAATGTTACATATGAAACCCAATTATATTTACATCAAGCAGAAACATTAAATAGTGATGGAAACCAGGTTATTTACAGACTCCATATCTGTTTCTGAAGCAGAAAAACTCATTGTTTTCATTTTAATTAGCATGTATTGATTGTTCAGGGGAGATTCATTGTGACAACTCCAAACACCCGCATATTGTGCATTGGTCAGATGGCCCCCACCAATTCTTCGCTTTTAGCCCCTCCCCAACCTACTTAAAGCAATTGCAAGAGGTTTCATTGTTCTATTTTATATATGTATATGAAGCCCATCAACCATATCCACTCACCTTCATCTCCTCCATTCACTGTCCCCTCCCACAAGTACCCCCACCCACACTGTACCTATTTTACAGTCCTGTCTTTCATTTTTAGTTTCAAAGTCAGTGCTCCAAGCGGTTTCTCGAAGCGTCCCAGCTGTGAATGTACTTTACTTTAGGCAGTTCGACCCCCTCTATTATTTTCCTTACCCTTTTTCTCCTGTCCCCTATTATTCAGAGCACACTGCTATGTCCTCTACCTGGATGCAATATATTTAGTTTATACTATTTGTTCACATAAAAATTTATAAATTTATAATCCACTTCTACTTACACCTAATTCTTCAGTTTGAATTTCTAATAAATTATAGGGAAAGAATCCATCCTGCACCTCAGTTTGTAATTTTATTGTTCTTTTGTTTGGGCATATTTAAGGAAAGAAAGTCTTCCAGTAACTAACTTCATAATTTGTGGTACACTACTATTATAGAGAACATAGCCTTGCATTTTTCAAGTGGGGATTTACTTTCAAGTGCCACCTTGGGTATTCATAAACTCTATGTTTGGTAATATGCCAGTAAATTACAGATATTTTAATGTATGTATACTTTCATTTAAGAAAGGCACATCAAATTACAGATCTAGGCTTTGCCTTTCTCCCCTGAAATTTTTTCTTTTCCTCTAATTTGGGTCATTTATGGGCTTTTTATTTCCTACAATAGTCTTTTTTTTTTCACAGAATGTTAATAGGTCAAATAATAAGGGTTATTGTACCAAACTCTTTATGCTCAAAACTCAAAAACAAACTGATTACCTATACATAAACTTTGTAAAACTTGTATCAGTAGACTTAGTTTCAGGCATCTCCCTACACAGGGTAACCAATGACACTGAGAATAGAATAGTGAAGAAACATTTGAAATCACCTAAATTGATCATAATGTAACTAAAAAAAGATGGGTTTCCCTTTAGCAGAGATAAGTGAAACACCCCAGGCTTTTCATAGTCCTTAGAGGAAGGGAAATACTGACCTTCCAGCAGACCAAAAGGAGCATCTGCTGAAATACAAAAACAATTCAAGTAAAAAGTTGAATAGGGGAGATACTTTTACTGTTTAATCCATACTCAAATTTCCTTTGATTATGCATGTTCTGATACTTTAATTGCTTTCATACAATAGTAGCTCTGTTGTTACCTACTTTTACTATAAAAAGATGAAGAGATGATACTTAAAACATGATATAATTAAGACTCAAGAGGAACTTTATTTGCTATTAATTGTGTGCTTTATATTCCATTGTTCTTCTTGTTAAAATATTATCAAGACGATGGAATATAAGAATTAGCAATTGCCCTGACCGAAGCATGCAAGTTATAGCCTACTCCATGTCCTTAAAATGATGCTTGCAGATGTATCTTTATGTTACTGAAATATAGAAAGTCATATGATATATCTAAGTGGTTCGCAGGAGTGTAATCACCCACAGTAATTTCTCTTATATTCTTGAGTAGCATACACTCTATACAGATCATCTGGAGAAATATTGATTTAAAAGAAAATGTTAATATTGCCACTTTTGCCAGTAATACATAGTCTTTAGGTATTAAACATACTGTTAAAATGGACATTTGTATTTTCTATTACTAGTCTACAGATGACATAACCATTCACATAAATTTTTGATACATGATAGTGATTATTTTACTAATCACAAATAATTTTAGCTATACTTTATTTCAATTTTGTTTTGTAGTTTTATTTCTATGGTACTTAATATGAAAGCCTTTAAAATTTGGGAGACCAACCCTGTTATAAGCCTTGGTTAAATATAAGTCAGTGGTGAGGTGAGATTGATGGTCCTATGACTTTCCTTAGCCTAAAGCAAGTGTCACTACCATGTCTTACTTCAAAGGTCATTGCAGAGACTAGTTCCTCTGCCATTTCCTCATAATGTCCATGCTACAACAAGTGATGTTCCATTAGGATAAAAAAAGAGGATGATTGAACACTGACTGCATCATGTCATCCTGTTGATTGCCCATTACCTTGCCTGGTTTTGTTTTAAGCCTTCATGAATACATACAATTAAAGTTTTAAGCACTTCAGAACAGTAGACCTACTTCAGTTTGTTTAAAATTTTATTTTTTAACTTATTAAATGGAAATCTTGATTTCCTTTTCTTGCTTATTTTGACCTGAAATTTTCCCTATAATTGACAGTAAAATTCCAACTTCTTAGCAGATTCCCTCTTCCTATTGCAAAATCTGTATGACCACTTTCTCTCCATGTTGTGTGTGTGTGTGCATACACACCTATATGTTATATATGACATTATATATTCCTTGATCTTGTCATGAGCAGAGGATGAAAAAGCTTAGAAGATTCATCCTGTCGGAAATCACTGAATTAAAGACATGATTTTTCTATTTATTCTTGCAAGATCTAATCAATTGGATTTCTGTGTCAATGTTCTTTTCCAACTGCCTTCCCTTAAATCTGACCTCATGTGTTATAATCTGAGGTTTTGGCAAGGCAGAGCACTTTCAAAAGTAAGTTCAACTTTCTTATATGCTAAGAAAATTAATAAATTTAGATATAGAAAAATATCTATTTGGAAATTTTCAGCCGATAGTAGAATAGCTGTGTGGGATTAAATAAAATAAAGTTAATGGAAAGGGTTTTGAGTGTTTTCACTGTGTAGAAATGAAAAATGTTTGAGAAGTTAGATAGGCTTTCCCTGAATTAAACATTATAATATATATATTTACATGCAAGTATTACATAGTATCCTCTAAATATGTACATTTTTTGGCATGTCAATTAAAACAAATTAGAAATTTAAGCAATAAGTTCTGGTTGATATGTGTACTATTTTTAATTTTTTATGTGATTTTTCACAATTTTAATTCTGTATTTCAAAGAAATGACCTTTATGGTATGCTCATGAGATTTTTTTAGAGTTTGATAAATAATTTAGTGAATATAAAGAAAACAAATACAAGAAGCTAAGCAGACAACAAGATAATGAATATTGGGGAAAAGTATGGATCAAAAGGTATTATCACAGCAAATTAAATATCTTTATTTAATTTTGCACAGAAAAATTAAAGGTATTATGTATTGAATGAATTATAATGATTATTTATCAGATACAATACATTAGTAAATTATATTGAAATTTGTTGACTATAAAACATCTTTAGTTACAGTTCACACAAACCAATAACCCATCAAATATGGTTCTGATTGCAAATAATTTAATCTTTTACTTTATGGTGGATTATATCATCTTCTTTTATGAGTTGATCACTAAACATTGTGTTATTGAGTAAAGCAGACAGATATGGCTTCTTTTCTGATTTTGATCAAGACAATCACATTTACATTAATTAAAATTTTGCTATTTAGCAAAAGCAGTTATAGACAGGGGCAACTATGTAATTTTGATAGTTACAATAGAGGAATTTACAAAGATATAATATTTTAAAATCTGCAATTGCATCCAAAATTATCTGTTCAATTAGAGGGGATGAAATATCTCAGAAGAGGATTCTAAAAACCTTTATCTCTCTGTAGCTTTTCAAGATTTTTCTGCTTAATTTTATGATGTTGAATATAGCTCTGGTGTAATATATAACGGACAAGATATTCAGAAACGTGATACAAATGATGAGAATGTTATAAGGTAATATAAAACTTTGATTTGAGGTTTTATTTTTTAAATTAATTTATTTTTTAATTGTTTATACATATATTCATAGGTGCATAAATTGTTGGGCCATCTACCCCCACAACCCCTTTCTCTCATCTCCCTCTACCCCACTCTACACTCTTCCAAGTCCCCTGCACTTCTAGGCAGAACCTGTTCTGCCCTTTTCTCCAATTTTGTGAAGGGAAAACTTAAGAGATAATAAGAAAAGCATAGCATTTTTGCTAGCTTGAGACAAAGATGTATATACAGAGAGATACCTAACATTGCTTTCATGCACATGTATATTACAACACAAATTGGTTCATCTCTACCAGACCTCTTCAATCCTTCCTGGTTACCTACAGTGGCTTCTATCAGTTTGGTTACTTTATGTGCTCCTCTACAGTGGCCACATCAAGCACTTTCAAGTTTTAGATTTTCTTCCCTTTCCCTATTCCTCCTGTATGGATACTCCCCTTAGTGTGTGATCCATGTCTAATAATATTATTGCATTTGTTTTAGGTCTATAATCTGCATATGAAGGAGAACATATGATTTTTGGCCTTCTGAGCCTGGCTAACTTTGCTTAAGATGATGTTCTTCAGTTTCATCCATTTACTTGTGAATGAGAAAATTTCATTATTTTTTTGTGGCTGAGTAAAATTCCATTGTATATAAATAAATGGTCCAATTTGATGAAGATTCAGTTTTGTGACACTTCTTTAATCTGACTGAAGTATCTTACATTGGAGGCTGGTACTCTTCATATTGAGTTCCATGTATCCATTAATTTATGTAGAAATAATTGATATGGAGCAGACAAGATACTTAGAATTCACTTATTTACATCATTCTTATTTGTTGAATACTAGAAAAGATGAAAGAATGATTTTATTCCTACTGTGTAAATATCTCAAACGAAACCGCTAATGTTTTTCTTTGAAAGTTGGTGTTTGGAGTTGGAAAGCTAACACAGAGGTGAAGAAAACAACTGTCCACAAAATATTCACTTCTTAGATGACATTTCTTTTTTTTTCAGAAATTTCCCAAAAGGTATTAATGTGAAATTATTTTACTCAGCATTGTAATAAACTGATTTTGTCTTATTAAAATGCATTAAATATAAGTATATGTATTTTTTTATAGCAATGGTTGCTTTGAGCCACCTGGAACCAAATACAACTTATGAAATCAGGGTTGCAGCTGTAAATGGAAAAGGGCAAGGAGACTACAGCAAAATAGAAATCTTTCAAACATTACCAGTTCGTAAGTATTCATTTCTGTTTTTGTTTCTGTTGCCATTTTCAATCAGTGCAAATTTAATGGGATTTTTAAATGCAAGCAGATACTTCAACACTTTGGGAAAGTGAATTATGGCTCTCTTGATGTTCTGTAGATGGCTGCATCTCAGATTTTAAAAAATAGCTTTGTTGTAAAGCTAGCAAAAAAGAAAAGGTACACAAAAATATACACAGTAGAAATTACTTCTCTGAAAATTGTTCTTATTGATAATCTGATTAATTAGATTTTAGACTTCACAATACATTCATTGAGAAACAGAAAAATGTTTATGTAACATGCCTAATATTGTTTACTTTTGATGAGGAGTAACTACTTCCTTTATCCAACAAATTATGTAGGTTCTAAGTTCAAAAATAAGAAAACACTAAATTAATCTGTTTACAATAGTGACCAAAGAAAGAAAATGACTACTGTAGCCTTTTTCTTATAACTAACCTGTTTTGAGTTTTCGTAAGTGAATTACATTTATAGACATTAAGATTAATTTTAAAAAGCACATTTTCCTTCATATTGAATATATTTTAGAGTGTAAGCAAACTTAATGAAAGTGACAGAACAAATTTTGTTTCAAAATTTGTGTATAAACCTGCTTACTTTTTTGTATAAACATATGAGGGCAAACAAATTCTCCATCATTTATTATCTTATTCTAATGTGACCAACAATGTAATATGAGTTCTCATAAAATCTGTCTGATAAATTCCCTTCTCTCTTTCAAGTGTTGTTTTCAGTTCCTTTTTTACCATGATTGCTCCCAGCATTTACATCTCAACTCCTTATCTACTTCCTGTCTAGTGTTTCCCTAGTCTATCTTCTCTGCTTAAAATTCTCAACAACATCACCTTCACCTTTGCTCCTTACATGTAGACAGACCTTTGCCTGCCTTTCTACCTCTTTCCTTTAGCAACTCCTTCAAAGCTCCCTCCCCCAGGAGGTTCAATGATAGGATACTTGGGTTGATGTTGTGTCCTTTCCCCACGTAACTGGGCTTTCTGTTTCGATTTTCTCTTTGCTTCTAGTGACACCCAGGGTCACTCTAAATCAGTTCACAACAAAAGTATGACCATTCCTATAAGACCGTGTATAACCTTTACAGTTTTATTTCCTCCTACATTTAGAGTCACCTTCCTTTTTTCTTTAACCAGAGGCCTGAGTGCTTGAGCTCTAAGTCACCACTCTATTTTTTATTCCTTTTAAATTATAATGCTTCTAATCTCTTAATGTATCATTTTTGTTTTGTCAACCTATGGCCAACATGGTAAGCAATTTGATAGTTTGAACATTTATGTTGTGTGTGTGTGTGTGTGTGTGTGTGTGTGTGTGCTGTAGTGGGAAAAGAACCTGGCCCCTCATGAATGCTAGACAAACACTCTTCCACTGATAATACACTCTTTAGATCCACATTGTTAAAAAAATAAGTGTGTGTTTAGCTGCTTCTCAGGATTGTTATGAAGCTCAAATGTAGTAATATATGAAAAGTATTTGATATACCACAACTGTATGTCATAACATTATTTTTGATATTATTACTTTTGCATAAGAATTCTCTTGTAAGCACAAATAGAAATTACTTTTTTTCTCTCCAATATAACCAATCTTACATTTATTTTAATTTTTTTTAAAAGAAGTATAGATATAATAGGATAACCAATTTGATATGTGTTAAAGTTTAAATTTATGTGTGAATATTTGAAATATGTATATAAAACATTTGCTATTAAAATAACTTTTCTGATTTAAAAGTGTCCCAAAATTTTATATTAAAATAATATGCTTACCATACCATTATTAAATGACTGTATGTTATACAACATTCTCAGTTCAAATTTAGAATTCATCCTGAGTTTTAAATTCTATTTTATAGAGATCTAAATTTAGATCTCTCACAATCTCATTAGATACTTTAATAAATTAATACATTCTTTTTATAGATGTTTTCAATCATTTTTGAAGAATGTTTTATTGCATGCATGCAGAGCATGTCATGTCACAATAGCTATATGCTAATTTAATTAGGTTCACTTTAAACAATCACTATATAATTTTTCTATTCAGCATTTCTGTATAGCTTTCCCACACTCAGCTATGTTACAACTTTTATGCCAGTACATCTTCTTGGTGGTACTGGGATTTGAACTGAGGTTTTAACACTAAAATTTGTGTGTATGATATTTATAACTATACGTATACCCCTGTCCATTCTCATGTCCATAGAGAATTATAGATAATATAGACAGACAAATGCCAGTGGATGACCAAACCCATCAGATGGGTGGCACGCAGCAGGGACTTCCTATTCCAAGTTACCAAGCAGTAATGTTATCCTTCACATAGAAAATGCTTTACCCCAGTGGACTCCTGCTCTATCTAAAATGCTATCAGCATCTTTGTGTAACCCTATCTCTATGTGAAGGATGGCATCAAAGATATATATGTTCATGAAGGTAGAAAATAAAATATGATAATAAATGTGCATAGAACTGGATACTAAAGACTTTCTTCAAATATGTATGTAGGAAAGGAAATGCTCATTTACGTACATAACTAATTTCAATCCATTGTGTTTCATATACATCTTAATATAGCAAATAAAATTTAATGTGTTAATATATTTAACTGAATATGTTTATAAAATATTTACAAATTTACATTAACAAGGTAAATAGGATCACAAACTGTTAAGATAATAAAAAGTAAAGTTTATAGTTGAATAATTATTGTTTCCAGGCCTTTTGTACATCAGAATCAACAATACATTTGGTCTTGAGATTTCAAAAATTTGGCCTGATACTTCTAGATTTATGCATGTTGCTGATTCTTGGATGGGTAAATGAGGATCAGAGGTTACATCATAACAAACGGAAAGTATCATGCATTTAACCTATGGTCACATCATGCATTTTGATAACATGACAGTGTTCTTTTCATTGAAATGCAGTTTGTCTAGGTATGTGAAATATGTGCCAATGGAGAAATGTTGTATTGCATGTCTAGGTGAACCAAGTCCTCCATCCATACATGGACAGCCAAGCAGTGGGAAGAGTTTTAAACTTAGCATAACCAAGCAGGATGACGGAGGGGCCCCTATTTTGGAATACATTGTAAAATATAGAAGTGTAAGTATCTTTTTTATTACTATTTTGTATTGGGATTTTTCACTACATTAAGGGGCACATTGAGTTCATAAAACAGAAATGAAAATATTTTCAATGATACCTACTAATTTTCCATTCTTGCAATACATCATTAGAAATAATGATATTTTTCTTTTGATAAAATCTATGTATAGAGCAGCAAAATAAATTCATGGCTTTTACCTTGTGATTTCAGCCTGTGAAACACAACTGGCT
Organism: Castor canadensis; assembly: GCF_047511655.1. NCBI lineage: Eukaryota > Metazoa > Chordata > Mammalia > Rodentia > Castoridae > Castor > Castor canadensis. Next base: position 22,084,712 of record NC_133390.1, on the reverse strand, counting down.
AACATTTCAGAAATAAAATATCATTTTCCCTACTTTCCTGACAAGTTTTGCAAGTTATTTTTGTACCAAGCATTCCACTTGACATTACTTACTTAAGGTTAAACCCTTTGTCCACCTTAATTAATTTAGGTAGGATTATTAGAAATTCAATTCTAAGTTATTGAAATCAACTGGTCAGATTGATTTATCCTTCACATTAAAAAAATAGTCACAGTGAACTTTAAGAAAAGGGAATCAAGAACGTGAATATGGGTGATGTATTTTCTATACAAGAATGAATAAAGAATTTTTCAAACCTGTTGAAATCACCATAAGAAAGGAACTAAGGTAGAAAAAAGAAAAATATAGGGCATGAGCAAATTTGATTTATGATACATATATACAGAAAAGTCACAAGGAAATGGCTTGGAGAGCTATCTCAAATAAACATACATGCTTTTTTTTTCAAAAATAGAGAACAGGAAAGTAAAATAGGTCCTGTCCAAGGATTGGTATCAGTGTGTGCGTTGGGGAGGACATTGGAAAAGGGTGAAGGAGACTGAATGTAGTGAAAATATCATGTACTCAATCATGTATGAAAATGAAAAAATGAGGCATGCTGAAACTATTCCAGAAATGGGTGCAGGGAGAGATAAAGTAGAATGATAGAGAGGGTACACTCAACTGTAATGTATTGTAACCACCTTTGTAAATTTCACAGTGTACCCCCAGGACTACAATAAAAAGTAAAGCAAAAATAGAAAAATGAAGTAGTTTTCTTCAGTAAGGATTTATGACTGTTAAGAGCTGCATGGGACCTTTATGTAAATGTGGTGGAAGTAGAAGGAAGTCTACTGGTTGCGGAAAGATGATGGGTGTTTCCCAGTTCACTCTGACTCTGCCTTTAGCTGAAAATGATGCCAAAGGAAACAAAAAATGTTTTCTCCTCAAAACCTTTCCATATATAAAATTACTTGTGTCTATTTTAGAATATGTAAAAATATGTTTCTTAATAGTATGTGGATAATTTTTTAGTATTTTTCTACAATCTGCAATTTTCTAAGTTGTATTTTTATTGCTTCTAAATTCAAACCACTAGGCTTTGAGGAGTAATAAAAAGAGAATTTGATTTTGAATGGGACACTACAAAAATTAATTTTAGATAGCATTTCAGTCTTTTCAATTTAATATTAATGTTCCCTACATAAGACAAATCTTTGTCCTAGATTTCATGCCTACAATGAAGAGACACTAGTGTCTTTTGTATGCTTTTCTGCAGAGCTTGATGCTTCTACAGTCATCTCTGAAAGGTTCACTGGACTATCAGAGAATGTGAAAGTGTCATGCCACTTAGGACAGGTGTATGGCCATCCTCATTTATTCATTTGGAAACACTCTGAAACATAGAGTCTCTCTCAAAGGGACAGATTCATGATAAGAATTCCTGAATTGGACTTGAAGAAAATAGCATTCTTTCCTATTATGGCCTACCTACAGTTGTACCTAAAAGAATTTATGGTACACAAAACCTGTAAATATGAAGACTTTTTAGGAAATGCAGGTAAAATGCCAAAGAGAATATTTACATGAATTGTCTAGATGTGAGAATGTGTCTAATATATTTTATGTGTATATTTCTTTGCTTAAAATGAAAGTTATACTTGATGGTCTTATTTTTGAGGGGGTAGATTGCAGGGTCATACCATGTGACATAGGCTGTCATGACCTTGCACCAGATCCTCTTGCTTTAACCTCCTGAGTGCTGGGATTAGAAGCATGGGCCAGCACTGGGGCTTTTGAATGTAATCAAATGTGCTGATACTGTAAATAACACAAATGCACTATCCACAGTAATCAGACTTGCTGATTTCAACTGGTGAAAGAAAATATTTGTTAGCAATGCTATATGTTTTGTTTATTTCTTTTTAAAATGTTGTTCATTTTAAAAAGTTGGCAGTGTTTTAATTTCCATTAATCCAAATGTGAAATTTGGAACTAAGAACAGTAGTGGACATAGCATGCATCTTTCTCAAACTACAAATTCAATAAATGGTGTTATATATTTACTCATAAGCCTAGTAGTATTTTATTTGCAGAAGGCAGTCGGTAGTTTTGACAAAGATTTTACTCTTAAACTTAATATAGAGTATTTATTTGTAAAATATACATTTGGATTCCAGGAAAAAGAAAATATAAACACAGGAATTAAATTAGGAACATTTTATCCTGGAATTAAATTAGTTCATTACATAATCCAGGATTAGGGTAGCATTCCAGCAATATAATCAGGAATCCATATTACTTTTATTCATATTATTTTATTGTAACACATTGTCTTTTATCCCTACCTTGATTTTATGGTTTTCCTAAGGCTTTATGTCTACATTCAGAGTGTGACTAATCTACAAAGAACTAATGGGGGGATATGAAGGAAAATATGGAGTGGATGAATTAAAGTATGGTTTATTTGATATAATGTAAGAAGTTCAGCAAATGCTGCAATATACCTCCACCCAGCACAATAGTTAAAAAATAAAAAGAACAAATGGACCAATAAACTACTTCAGTTAAATCTGTCCCTATAGCAGCAATACTGTAAATATTATAAAGTCCCAGTAAGCAAAATTAAAATTATATTTCATCACATTGAAATAAATCTAATGGCCCCTTCAAGAAAAGGTCATTAACATGAAGATTTGAAATAGCTAAATAAGCCTGCCTTGAATTGTAAGTGTGATTATTTTGATCATTTTAATTTCTGCTTGTATCTGAAAGACACAATATTGACATCTTGGATTGTATAGCAATTGGTTTTCCATATCTCTATTACCCAAAGCAAAATATCTCACATAGCTGGCTCTCCTTCACTGCATTGCCCGTAGCAGTCCCTGTCATGCATATGTGTGTGTATATGCATATGTGAACATATGCCATGTTTTCACTTTACATTAAAACAAAAATTTGTATTTAAAACATAATTTTGTATTTAGTCTCACATATTTCAATATGGATTAGAAATAATTCAGATAAGAAATTTCTGAGAAGTTATGTGTGAAATGCATTTGGAGCCAAATAATTAAGTTGGTAATCATAATGAGATTAGTAAAATTGGAGAGATTCACATTTCTGTAACAATCATCTGCAAATACTTGATAAAGCATGGCTGATAGAACTCAGTTTTAGGTTAAAAATTAAACCATAGAAGAATTTTATCTTCAGTTAACTTCTATTTTTCATTTTATTGCCCTTCTCTTTCTCCTCTCAATCTATTGATAATAGTGTCTTATTATTGCCTCCTATTTCCTCGATGATCGTGTTTGTTTTCCAAACAAAAGGAAGTTTTTGAGCAGGGCATGGTGTTGTGCCTTTAATACCAGCACTTTGGAGGTAGAAGCAGGAAGATCAGGATCACACAGGTCAGCCAGACCTAAACAGAGAGACCTTGCCTCAAAAAACAAATGAAAAATTGTTTTCTTTCAGTTCTATCGCATTCCTGTTTTGTTGTATTCCTCCTCTTCAGTTTCAATCTCCAGCCATTTATAACTCCAAAATATAGTAGAGGATCTCATTTTAAAAGTGTAATAAGAATTTTATTGTATTAATTCAAACAATATGTATATATTAATGTATATATATATTTTTTCTCCTTTCCTTTTCTATCCCCTTCATCCTGCCTACATCATGCTCTGGAGATTCTATGATTAATAAATATTATATTAATGAGGTCAAACAGTAGCTTGTCTTGGAAAGGGATGGTTTGTCCACATCTTCTTTCTCCACATATAAAACGTGATTTTTAAGAGGATTTGTTACTATATGTTTATAGCAACATTTGCTTGATCTTCGGCATTTGTCTTGAAATAATAACTTTTCAGAAGACTTTGTTATCATCTGTTCTTTTTTTGTATGATCCTAAACTTCTTCATCTATTAGTTTTGCCGAATTTATGGATTCCACAGTAAAGCAAAGTTCAAATAAATAGTTTGAAAATGACTTTTATAGGCAATGGATTTTTAACCTTTTATTATCCTATATTAATTATACAAATATTTGGTTTCATTGTGATATTTTCATACATGCATGTAACATAGATGGAACATATTCAACCCCTCATTACTCTCTTTTCTCCCCTCCCTCCTCTTGCCTTCCCCTTGGTCAACTTCATCTTCCATAATATTTGCCCCTCTACTTTTATGTTTTGCAATGCAGTTTTAATTTTCTATTGGGAAAAGCAGAAAGGGAAATACCAAAAATAAGAAACATCCCAATCTTTCAACCAACTTTTGCCACTACTTTGCATAGGAATATGTGTTATACATTACTGCAAGCATAACAGATTCACTATATTCTTTATATGATTGTTGATTTGTGGCAGACATTGAATCTAAGAATTTGATTTGAATTCCACTACCAAAGGCAATACTACCCTTATATTAATATAGCTAGGTACAACTTCATATAGATTACAACCCAGGAAGCATACATTGTCCTGTGTTATCCTGTGATAGAGTATATAGCTTTGTTCACTCATCCATTAAGAAGTCAGAATTTATTAGAGAAAAACTACAGTAATAAAAACAGAATTAGATGTCTCTATGGACCCTTCAAGAAAATTAACTTTTCTAACAATAAGACTGTAAGATTAAATCATGTCTTTGGAGAATAAAGAAAAGCATATTAATCAAATAGAGAATTAGAAAAGCTATAAGAGGTTATTTTAAGTACAGAATTTTTAGATCTACTTTGTACTTATAGTGTCAATATACCTGCATATAATTTAATAAATAGGTTTTTGCAAGCTTCCACTATTTTTTTCATCATATTCACTGTAATTTGGTGATAGCTGTGGGAGCATAACTATCACTTAGTTTTGGCAGGTTAAACGCTTCCTTAGGTAAGAAGAGCTAAAGAAAATTGGTAGCTTAAAATCAATTGTGAGGAAAGCACTTTAGGGACCAGTAACAGTAGTTATAACATACATTTTTAAGTCCTAATTGACCTTCTTAAACCATTTTGAGTTGGCAAATTGTGTAATATCTCAATGGGAACAGAAAAACAAAAGATAATTTTGAAAAGGGCATTAAGGTAATAAATAAAATTGAACATTGGTTGTTGAAAGAACTTATTTTCTAGTTATTAATGTTTTATGCATATACATTGAAGTATATTAAAAACCATCAATTTATATTTTAAAATATTTTTGAACAATGAATAGTTATGGACTTTACAGTGTACAAAGCATTTTTTGCTATGAAGAAAATGAATGAGTTATGTTCACTTTTTTTGATAGTATAATATAGAATATTTGTTGTCTTTTTCTGAATAAAAAATGCAGCAATAAGTCAATAAACCAATCCATGTTAAACAGTTTTAGTCATTTAATAAATAAATGTGAGAAATAATGAACATAGGAATAAAAATCAACTGTGAGGAAGGTGCCTTGCATTGTGCAGTTTTTGATGGTTGTGATAACACAGAAAGTTACAGTCCATGAAAAAGTAAGATATTTTCCTTTGAGTAATACATGGGGAATAGAAGGTGGAAACAGATTATGCACTACTCAGCTTACAAAATTTTGCCAAGCCTCAGGGCAGAGGAAGAAAGCAATTTAAACAACCTATGATAATGGAAAAAAAATTATAATTCAGTTTAAAATCTTCTAACCTTTACATGGTTCTAAATCTCAGGGGATTATCTTTGTATGTATGTATTTAAATAGACACATATGTGCATACATACATGAGTAGAAAACAGTGCATTAGAGAATTCTGAGTCCTTCTATAAGGCCATATAAATAGCAGGACCATGCAATAGCCCAGAGATTGCTTTATATTGATAAAGAATCTAAAATCACACAACATGGGTGTTGGAAGAACTTAAAATGTGTCTTGTTAGTATGAGCTCACTTTCCTTATTTTCCTCCCTATAATTTTATAATTATTCATTTCTTATTTAAGATTTTGTTGGCTATCCATTCTTTGAAGGCTTCAACATAAAGTTAATGGATTCCTTCCTTTATGAATAAAAGCATGAAGGATGTCTGTGAAATTGAAAACAAGATATGACTCCTCCCACCTTTCCTCTGACATCTTGCCTATAAAGAATATAGGAAATATTTCACTATATGCTATTTTGACAAGAATTATTAAGAATTATTAATTGCTGTATGACCCTTCTATCTGTTTTCAGAGAAAACAGATTGGTTAATAAAATCTACACCAAAGCATAATGACCCTTTCTTTCAGTAGCTGCCCTTCTAAATTTAATTGGCTTATTAATAATAGCTCCATTCAGCAAATCATCTCATTAAAATATCTAGGGGAACATTTAGTGACTAGCTATCTTAAATCATTCCCTGGGATTTAAATTCTGTAAATTAGGCACTCTACAAATGCATAACTGAGATTTTCATTCCCAGGGGAGTATTTGGTAACATCTACTTTAATTTTTTTCTATTCCCCAGGAATCACAATTAGGGGATTAAAATGCCTCCTTTTCTAAAATTGAATGGAAAATGAAATTGATTTATATTGGAGAAACATCCACACTCTTTTTGGTTCCTTATACCCAGAGCATAAAATGATAGAGAGTGTTCCAATTTATCATGTTAAGAGCTGCAATAATTAAGAGTTAAGTGATTGTTACTTCAGAAGATACTATGTGTATATATTGCAATTATCAAGAAGTTTCACTTCAAATGTTAATTTCTCCAAGAAATGTTATTGTTAGAAGGTTAGACGTCTCACCTAAAGTAGTTAAGTACCTGAAAAATATTCTTAGAGGATGTCTTGTAGGACATGAAATCTAGCCATCCTTCTGAAATATAAATTTTATCTGGGGATAATCAAGATTACTATTAATTTTCTGGGTTTATTATTATTATTTTTCCATTTTTTTCACTCTTACTTCCACTCAGATGCAAAGTAAAATTAAATGCTGTTAATTTTGACAATTACTCATACCACACCCTTTATATTAATGTAGAATGTCCTGAATTATTAAGACATTGACATGGGAGCATGCAGGTCGCTAATGCCTGTGTAGCCTTTGTCTTTTTATCTTTATACACCTTGAAATTTTTAAATGTACTCAAAACAACTAGCCTACTGTGTTTGCTTTACATCTCTTAGCAATGATGTGTTTTGCTTTTAGCTTTCCATTACTGTGACAAAATACAAACATAAAAAACTCACAAGAAGGAAAGGTTAATGGTGCTTAATGGTTGCAGTGGTTGGCTCAGATACTTTTAAGCCTAGAGTGAGGCATGACCTCATGGTGGTAAGCACATAGTGGAGCAAGACTGCTCATATCTTGGCAGTTAGAGACAGGAAGGAGCTAGGGTCCCAATATCTCCTTCAAGTCCACTCTTCCAATGACCAAACTTCCTCCCACTTAAATATCCTTTTTAAAGGTCTGTCACCTCCCAGTATTGCCAAAGACTGGAGTATAAGCCCTTAATACCTGGGCCTTTGGAAGACAATGTTGATCCAATCTATAGCATGCATCTTTATGAAGTTTAAAATCATTGTATTTATATTGAGTATATAAAGGTCTATAAAAACTCATACATTTTATTAGCAAAGTAAATAAAAATGAAAAGTGGCATTGAGCTTATTATTTCTGGTAAGTGTGATAACACTTTCATGGGAGTGCTTTCTCATCTGTGAAATCTATTGGATCTCACTATTAGATACTATCATTGTACTCACTTTTACCTTTTTGAAAGAACCCATGACCATTTTTCTATATTTTATAAACTCCAACATGAGGATAGTGGACATGTCTTATTCAATATTTTCTTCTTGGTTCTTAGAACAGTCTCATCACCCAGTGAAGTCTGAATGAATAACTAGTGGATGCACTTATAAAGAAAGAGGATGTTGGGGAAATTGGCTATTTAGAACAGCCATCCTAACCATTTCAAAGCATGCCAAGGTTTATTTTTCAACTTTACTATTTATTTAATTACTTGGCCAAGTTACAAGTTTTTTTTTTCCTATGACTTCCAGTACACCTCATAGTATTTTATATAGTACTGGAAAACAGGTGTTTTAAAAAGTGCCTCTACTTCTTAAGTTTCAAAAAGTAAGACAAGTACCCTTTCTTTTTATACCACCAGTTGTTTGTCAATTTAAATCCACAGCTTCATTAGAAGTGTTTGTATCCTCAGTTTTAAATAAAATAACAGTATATGTCAAACTATTTCTTGAGTAAAAAGTTCTATGTCAACAAGAATAAGTAGGAAAAGAAAATAGAATAGTGTTGAAGCCATGTGGTAATGATAATACAATGTTATTGTCTCCATGTGAAGGATAATTCATGTTTTTGATATGACAATATATTGTAATCATGATTTAACTGCCACAGTCTGATTGTGAATTTAGAAAGCATTGCTTTTCTTTGTAATCAAAGAAATCTTACATAAAATTATATTGGCCTGAGCTATGAAATTAAAACAAATTTGTTGCTAAAACCAGCCTACAATTTATTTATACTTATTCCTTGGAAAAGTGAGATTTGAAATTACAATGATAGATTATTAGAAACATGATGTAGAAAAAATAGTTTATTTCCATGTAGCTGTAATGGAAACAGTTATCTGTTAATGAAAGCTAATAGTTTTAAGTCCTAAGACTTGAAATACACAATTTATTTGGCTTCCCTCACTGTTCTCTCAAGAAATCTGATAGAAGCACCTGCTATTTTCATTTCTGTTATAGACAGCAGGGACACAGATAGGAAGGGTAAAGAACTTAGCCATGTTTAAATTGTTCACATATGATGCAGCCCAATGATTACGTAGTTTTGGACAATTGAATTCATGAAACTATACAAAATTTTTTGTTGTTAATTGTAATATTCATGTTTTTTATCAAATGAAAAGCAATTCAAATATTGTTTGGTTCCAAACTCTTATTTTAGAAAAAGAATGCAGTAGTATTTAAATATAGACTGTTTAGGAATAGAATAACATTATTTACTTTTCCAATGCTACTTTTCCTTTTGTGCTATTTCATAAAGTCTTGAAATATAATAGTAGTAAAGAAACACCAGTGGTAATGTAAATCTATAAATAATATCCACACTTTACTTCCAAGATGCATGCGATTCCAAAAACCCTTAGTAAGTTTAATAGTTCTGCAAATTTTTTTAATGGGCATAGTAGATTTTTTTTCATGAAGTCAACAAAATAACCAAAATTCAAGTGGTCATATGTGAAATAAAAAATAATTTTTTTTTATTTTTTATTTTTCTTTTATTATTCATATGTGCATACAAGGCTTGGTTCATTTCTCCTCCCTGCCCGACCCCCTCCCTTACCACCCACTCCGCCCCCTCCCTCTCCCCCCCCTCAATACCCAGCAGAAACTATTTTGCCCTTATTTCTAATTTTGTTGTAGAAAGAGTATAAGCAATAATAGGAAGGAACAAGGGATTTTGCTGGTTGAGATAAGGATAGCTATAAAGGGCATTGACTCACATTGATTTCCTGTGTGTGGGTGTTACCTTCTAGGTTAATTCTTTTTGATCTAACCTTTTCTCTAGTACCTGTTCCCCTTTTCCTATTGGCCTCAGTTGCTTTTAAGGTATCTGCTTTAGTTTCTCTGCGTTAGGGACAACAAATGCTAGCTAGTTTTTTAGGTGTCTTACCTATCCTCACCCCTTCCTTGTGTGCTCTCGCTTTTATCATGTGCTCATAGTCCAATCCCCTTGTTGTGTTTGCCCTTGATCTAATGTCCACATATGAGGGAGAACATACGATTTTTGGTTTTTTGAGCCAGGCTAACCTCACTCAGAATGCTGTTCTCCAGTTCCATCCATTTACCAGCGAATGATAACATTTCATTCTTCTTCATGGCTGCATAGAATTCCATTGTGTATAGATACCACATTTTCTTAATCCATTCGTCAGTGGTGGGGCATCTTGGCTGTTTCCATAACTTGGCTATTGTGAATAGTGCCGCAATAAACATGGGTGTGCAGGTGCCTCTGGAGTAACCTGTGTCACATTTTTTTACTATAAATACTGAATGATGAGTTTAATTTTAAAGTTGACATTCTTTGGCTAATAAAGACATTGCATTTTATAGACAAATGTTCATAATAGTACTGAATTAATTAAAACCTCAGTTTCATGAATCCATGTTCATAAGAAAATCAATAAAACTTATTCCATGCCAAAATAAATTAAAAATTTTACAACTTTAGTGTATTGATATTTACAAAATGTGTACTTATCTCCCTTTCAGAAAGATAAGGAAGACCAGTGGCTAGAGAAGAAAGTGCAGGGAAATAAAGACCATATTATTTTGGAGCATCTACAGTGGACAATGGGGTATGAAGTTCAAATTACAGCTGCCAATAGATTGGGATATTCTGAACCTACAGTTTATGAGTTCAACATGCCACCAAAGCCCAATATTATTAAAGGTAAGCAAAACTATATCCTTTCTCAACATAGGTATGATATCATCTTTTTAACTCCTCTGGGATTTTTTTACTGAAGACAATGTAATTTTGTAAACTAAAATATAAATTTTGGGTTCTGATCAGGATTATTCTGTCATGAAATGCTCAAGTTTTCTCAATTACTTTTGCCATGGGGTACTGGTTATTTTGTACAAATGTTTTGATAGCCTTAGTAGTTGTGATGAGGACAAGAGGAACAGAGGGAGAGGATGGAAGATGAGAAAGACAGAAAAATCAGTATAAACATTTTTTGCTGCAATCAGAAGAAATGCAAACAACTTCTCTGCCAACAACAGAGGGATATTATGGAAATTCTATTTAGATTTACCCAAAGATGAAGATGAAACTATCCATTTCTGGCCAATGAGAACGATTTTGAAAACAAAATTTATCATTCACACATTGAGGGAGATAAAGTCACAAGATATAATTTCATAAAAATCTATTACTTATTTTCAAGGAGGCTCATATTTATTAGAACTTTAGATCTGTTCTAATTTTGATAGGTAGACTCTTTCCATCATTGCATTTCAATGTGCTAGTAATATTAGAGGCTATAAAGTTCCTTTCAGATATGCTATAGAGGTAAAAAGCAAAGCTGTTTCCAGATTCAACATAATATTTAGTTCTCTTATTTACTGGCCATATTGATCATATATTAACTATTACTCCTTAAGTATTACCTTCATATTTTGTATTATATGTGTTTATATATATATATGTAAATAAAAGGAAGATAAAAAATTAACTCATAAAACCATGATTAATTTGCCTAATTTTCATAGAATATCACTAATAGTACATTAATACTTTTGAAAAAAGAAATAAAACTGGTCATTACGATAATGTTATTTAACCCTCTTGAATTTCAAACTGATATTGTTCTAATTTATTATGATTTTTTATATGTTATATAACAATATTTAAACATTAACAGTAGTTTTACACAGTTAATCTTTTGATGAAAATAATTAGTACTGATTAAAAGATTTAAAGTAATTGAACTTGAGGCTTTATGCTACTAATATTAATTCATAAATGCTATGAATTACAGCTTTTGAAATTTCAAAACTATGAACCTATAAAAATAATATGTATATCTTATATTATCTCTTTTAATTTGCAAAGTACTGGATTTATTATCTTATTTTTAATTCTGAGTTGAACAAGTAAGATCAACTCATTTTGTAAGTATGATTTTAAGAGATTAAAGGACTTATTTAAGTTGAAAGGTACTTTAAATTCTGTGCTATATCTAATGCCCTTAGGAGACGTTGCACCTAAATAAGAGTGATTTTGAGTGTACTACCATTCATCAATGTATTTGCCCCTCTGAGTTTGAACTATCTGTAAGTAGCTCTACAATTATAACATATTATGTTTCTAGCAATTATTCACCATGTAACATTAAGGATCAGGAGCATGGTGAATGTAAAGATGATTTTTAAACTAAGTCAGTGTATCCAAAAGATTTCAAAACTCTATTAAATCCTTAATTTCTTCCATATGGATGGATGAATACAGTTACATAGAGGAAATAAGTTCTACTGTTCTATAGAAACACAATACAGTGACAAGTAATTTTTTATATATTTCAAAGAAGTGGATGAGAGGAGTTTGAATATTCCTGATTCAAAGAAATGGTAAAAAATATAAGAAGCTGGAAATGCTGTTTAACCTGAGGTGATCATTACACATTCTATACATGTAGTAAATTACCCAAGTGCATTCCATGGATATGTACAAATATTATGCTACAATTTAAAAATATATGAAGTAGAAGACATCACTTAAATACTAAGAATTTATAGGTAAAATATGAGGTGTCAAAAATAGGTTTTAGACCTATTACTTAATATTTATACTAAGTGTCCATGCTATTTTTATAAGAAATTGTTTTTGAAAAGCCCAATAATATGTTTAAAAATGAAAATAAATAAATGTTCAGATATGTAAATATGTTCAAGTATGTAAATATATATAAACATATGATAGTGGCAAGACATATTGTGATGCATCTACCATAAGAGTGTTTTTGCTGTTGTTTTAGTGGAGTGGGATCTAATAGGAAAAACCTGGAAGGAAAATGTAGAGAATTATCTATTGTTTCTTTTGGCCCTACAGTGTTGAGATCTATTCATTTATTAATTGAGATGTCCTTCTTTGTAATAACTACTAGTGTGAGTACAAAGATTCCTCTGTGAGAAGAGTAGAATTGCCCCCTGACCCTAAAATTTCACAACACGATCTAATAAGGAAGACACTCAACATGAGTGAGCATGTACAGTGAATGATTACAACTGTGAGGTGTTCTCATGCTGTGTGCTATTGCAAAACCTTGGCAAAGATATCACATTTGTGAGTTGGAGTTAAAATTAGGAAATATTTGTCTTAGAACTTATTAAAATGAGCATACCAGAGAATGTGTATCAACAGAAGTCTCTGAAAGTGCCTGATTTTCTTAAACAACTAGGAAAAGTGTATCTGGAAGAAAATTTGGAGATGTGTGAGTAAAGATGAGGTTGGAAAGAATGGTATGGATCAGATAATCCACAGAATTACAAAACATAGGAATAATTTTAATTCACCTCCTGAAAGAAGTAAGAAATAATTTAAGTAGAGAAAGTACATAAATGGTTATTACATACATTGTTCTTATGCATATAAACGATGCAAATAATGCATGAACACGAAGACTTGAAGAAAGGCACAGCATTAGAGAAGGAAAAGAATGAATTAATTTCAGACACATGATGCATGAAGACTCACATGATATCTACAGTAGATGGGATTTGGTAGACAAGAATAAGGTTTTGTTTTCTTACTTTGGCAATTGGAGCATTGTTTACCTCATTTTTCAAGGTGAGGAATTCAGTGGGAAGAATAATTTTGTTTGGATAATGAGTACCAAACATAAGAGATGAGAAAACAGTCATAGGTTAGAAACATACACTATGTGGCAGAGAGTCTAAGCAGGTGAATGATTTTCAAAAGCTAGGGAGTATTAACCCACCCAAGAAACAATGCCTAAGCCTTCCTTGCAGAGGACTTGCCATGTGTGATATTCATTGATGTTCCCTAGGCTCTAGAAAGGTGAGACGTGCAGTGCAGATGTTCAATGGGTGTTTCCTGAGTTAGCTGGAAAGTCAAAAACTTAGTCCCAAGGAACTACAATGCTTAAAAAAGAAAATGCACCCCTGATGTCTCTCGCTGAAGAGACTAAGAGGTTATAGAGTTACTGAAAATTTCATGTGCTTGGTGTCTTGAAAGTTAAGATTAAGGTGCAAGGCATGTGAAGTCTCTTTACTGCAGGCAGCCTTGCTAAAGTGGTTTAGGAAGAAATTATCAAAAAATAGATTGAAGATTGTATTGAGATTAAGAGGTTTTGATTCCTCATTTATACAATGCTTTCCAAAGCATTTCTATAAAATTAAGGGGAGGGAAACACCATTTTAAGAAGACTTATAACTGAGAAAAGTAGAATGCATTTCACATCTGATGTAACACATAAAGTATTTGTGGGGAAGTGACCCAAACAAGCATGCAGGCAAAGCCATCTTGGTAGAAGATGATATTTATACTCTTTAAACTGTTCAGTTATTAGAAAACTAATGAAATCTATTCTAAAAAGGGGAAATAAAATATTTATTTTATCTACAAATGTCAGAAAATATTGTCTGATTTACTAATTAAATCCACTGATTGGCAAGGCCTTATGGAAAGACACATCAAAGATGTGTACTATAGATGAAGAATTGTTCAATTTAGACATAGAATCTTGAGGTAACTTTAAAGTTGTGATCATGGGGGATTTGTGAGATTTCAAATCACAAAATTCTATAGAAATAACATTGTATATTTGCAAAATATGGAAAATGATAAAAGCAAAAATTCATCACAACAAATTTCATAATTATATGATTTATTTTACATGATATAAATTTAAACACATTTCTTTTTTTTTTTTTTTTTCTGCCTTGGTCTCTCAGTCACTGTCCTCTTCATCTCCCTGCTATTGAGTCCACAGTAAACACATTTCTGAAACAAATTATATATAACGAACATACCTCATGTTGTTTTAAGTTGGAGGAATATAGCTTGAAGTTTAATTTTATTTTGATGCACTTTTGTGTAAAACACATTGTAGAATGTTTTAACAATTTTACAGATATATTTAATTAAAATATATTAAAACATATTTTAGTTCAATAATACATTTTTAACTTCCTGTTAACAGTAGGTTAATTTTAGAGTGCACCAATTTATAGTACCAAAGTACCATTTTGTAGTAATCTGCTTATTTTATAATCATATACAGTATTTCCTATTAAAATGTTTTTTACAATGTATATAACTTAATAGATAAGTTATTTCATCATAACTTATGATTCTGATTTTTAAAAGAATTTGATAATTATTAATTTTTATTTCTTTTTTTTCTTTTTTCACTTATTCATATGTGCATACATTGTTTGGTCCACTTCTTTACTTATTATTATGAATGTATTTTAAAAGATGTTTTTCTTCATATATATAGAAATGCATTGCACAGAATCAGTTATGTTGTCTTTTGGGATATTCATACAGCATAACTCCATCTTATTATTTTTATAAATAATGAGAGCACTGGGTAGTTGTGGCAAGTTAATTTTTATAAAAAATGATGAAACTGTTTATGGAAATAGAGGTTCAGAAATGTCATCTGTTTATTAGTTTTATAATTTTAATGATGAGTACTGTTACTAAATTTCATGAGTTGACAAAATATAACATGCAATATAATATAAACAATCGTTAGATATAAGTATATTTTGTCAAATTCTTCCACCATTTCTTTTAGCTTACAATATGTCTCATATTGTTCATATTTAACCAAAGAAAGAACTTAACATCTATTAGGAACTACTTCCTTTTTTCTTGCTATTAGTATGAAGGGAGGACATGTCATTTTGTCTATCAATATAATTTGTTGGCAAACAACTCTGTTTATGTGTTCTTCACATCTTATGGTAAAATGGTTCTACCATCTGGAATCATGTAATATACACAGAAGTTCTTTATATTTGGCAAGCTGAAAAAGAAATTATACAAATCACAACTAAGCAATTCATTGCCAACAAATTTCCATTAATTTTGCTTTCATAGGCTTTTAAATTATACTTATAATTAACTATAAAAGTAAAATTATTTTAATGACCTTCACTCCACTTCAAAACAACATTAATATTTCATGGCTGGATAACTCATCACATCAGTAAGCAACATTCAGTGAATGTCAAATGCAAAAATGTTTTCTTAGGACTAAGTTTACATTTTGAGAATATAAAATAAAGAAATTCCACAATAATATAAATGCAGTTTAATTACATAGGGAGAAGTTTAAATCTCTGTAGTTGTCAGTAAAATATAAATATTGATACTACACTGACCATTGTTATGACTTTGGGTTAGCGTATAATGAAAAAGAAGTCTAAAAATTATGTACATGATTTTGGTTTGAAAATTATTTTAAAAGAGATTCTTTGACATGTGTCTAGAATTTGACAATAGCTATTTGAATTAGTATGCCTAGATTCTATCCTTCTTACCTATGTTCATTATGTAACTTGATAATTTTCACATATTATTGATAGTTCATATATTATTTAAATATATCTGCCTTTATTAAATATGCAATTTAAGAAAACACAGAAGCATATCATCATCAAACATTGTGGAATATGATGAGCTCACATTTAACTTAGTATTGAATTTTTCAATAGAATAGCACAATGATTGGTGATTTTCTCTTATTAGTTGTTTTTTCAACTTACAAATGTGGGGAGTTTACAGTTAAAGAATCAATGACATATAATGTCTGAGTACTAGTCAATAAATATTATATATATATAACCATCACCTAAATTCTTAATATGTGACAACTATTTAGAAATGTTTTATACAAGGTTTTAATCATTATTTATTTTGTATCAAAGTAATTTCTCTAGGTTATTGTTATTAGTTGTGTGTAAAAATTGCATTAATTATTTTCTCTTTTTTCTTTCCTACTGTCATGCTTTGTTCTTTTCCTTTATTTTTGTATTTGTGACTTTATTCTTTTTCTTAATTCCTTTATTCTTATTCTGTCCTCAAAAACAATTTCATCATGCAGATAATTGCTGTGAAACGAATAAAGGTGAAAATGGAAGCCAGTCATGGCAGCTGCATGCTGCAGGGTTTTCTTTCATTGTAGCCATAAGTTTGTCTTGCATGTTTTAATGTAGCTGATATATCATATGATACTTCTTTCTATGCCATGGAAAATAATGCAAAATAGAAATAATAAGGCTCATCTAAAATTATAATCCAAATATTTCTAAAGGTTAATTAATTACCTATGTATATACACCCATCCACAATTAGCCTTTTTCTCCTTCTCTGCACTGTCCATTTTTAACATGGATAATTCACCAGAAAAATCACTGATTGAAACAGTCAGGATTGTTTTTTCCAACTACCAATTCTCTGAGTAACATGTTTTACTTAAAAGATGACTTTGGTAAATCTCGTGTCACTTGTGTTTGAAATTTAAACATTTGTTACAGTTAATCTTTTATCGATGAATTATTTTGTAAATATCACTTAATATTCTTTGGCATACACCAGATATGCTATAGCTTGTTATATATAATTGAAAAATCACCTCTACTGCTTTTTAGTTGTTACTATTAAATGTAAAATCCAACTTTACCACTCTTTCTGGTAATTCAGTGTCTACTATTTATATAATATATTTAGAATATCTTAGTATATTAGCTCTGTATTTCTATTTTTCCTATTTCCTCTTTATTGATGTGAAATGTCTGAAGGAATAAATATGAATTTATATATATTTCTTTTAAATTTGAAAATAAAATTTTCATTCAATTATAATATCTATCTTCAGTTGCCCCAGAGCAAGTAAATTTAATTTGAATATGTTTTAAACATTGCACTCCATTCAAAGAACCCAGAGTATGTTATGAACTGGCATCAAGTCCTACCACTCTAATAACATACACAAGTTTTTGTAGCATGTATCTGGCTATCTGTGATTCAGCTACTTTGCAAGAATCTGAGAAAGAAAAATACTTATTTACTGCTTAGAAGAAGATGAGATAGTAGTAAAGTCCAAATTTTGAAGGAAGCTCAACTTGAGAAAGTACTGTGAAGAATGATTTCTCTGTTTTGCCTTTTAGAACATTTTAAAATGAGAACAGTGTGTTTTTCACTTGCAAGCACATCCTAGGACATGATTCTTCTTATTCAGGATAATTATGAGGCAAAGTGATGTGCTCACATACACACACACAGGTGTGTAAATCTGGGTATCAGTGATGTCAGTAATCATACATGATAAGTCATTGATTCTTTCAACAATAGCAATTACTTTATTGCACTAATGTACTCTCTATCTTATTTTATACAAATCTACAGAATCCTTTCATATGAGGTTTTGAGTTTGTCTGCAAATAATTATCATTATTATATAAATTTATATTTTCTAAAATCCTTGTTTGTTACTATTTTTTTTCTTTTAGCCAAGCAAGGGACTGTAGATTGCACAATGACTCAATAGCTGTTTAAACACATTGTTTCTTCCCTACTAGATTCCAATGCATGCTGTATGTAAATCTAACCAATTTCTGGGGAAAGATATATTTTCCAAAACACTATAACCTCTATTGTGTTTATTAGATAACTAATTATAATTACATATTGTATCCTTTGGTATTTCAGATTGGAGATGTTATATTCACTAGTAATATGTAAAAAGTATTGAGAAAAAAAAGGAATTTGAATAACACTTCCCAGACTGGTTTTCATTTTTATTATGAAATTCATTGTATCTTTCCTTTAAGTTACAAATATTTGCAATAAGAAAATCATTACAGAAACTATCTTGATTTAAGATTACAAGATATGTTTGGAAAATATACAATATGTCTTTAGTAAGTTAGCAGGGATTTGAAGGATTTTGATAGTCTACAACTACATAACTCAACGCCAACAACAGTGACACAAAGAACAAGCAAGGTCAGGTTTACACAAAATGCAACATACAATTTTTGCCATTTGTAAAAGGACATGAAATTGCTGGTAGAGTGGCCCGAGTGGTAGCTTGCCTGCCTAGCAAGCATGAAGCCCTGTGTTCAAATCCTAGTACTACCTAAAAAAAAAAGAAAATATATAAAATTAAAATTCTGTTTTATTATCAAAATTATTTACATTTAAGGAGTTATTGAAAAATTTGAATCTATGAAGATGTAAGCAAAGATCAAGGTTTTAAGCCTGAAGTAAATAAGTATCATATTATTTGGACAATTGTGTATTCTTAGTATTCCTAGCATTTATTTTTCAGCTTTGAGGCATGTTTGAATTCTGTAAAAAATCTCAAAGAACATAAAATAATGGACTTTGTGCCTTATTTTTTTCATAAGAAATTAGAAAGCACAAAATTTTAAACAATGAAGCTACTGCATTATAATAAATTATATTCAGTATATTTTTTATTTTTAAAATCTTAAAAATATGTATTACTGAGTTATCTCTATTATTACCTGAGCTTTATTATTTATATGAAACCATAAAATCTGACAATTTGGTCAGATTTGGTATATGTATATGTGTCTAACTAAATGTGGCTATTGGTAAAGAAAAAAACTTCCAAGTTATTTTAAATATACCCCAAGTATCATCCAATCATTATTTTCACATGGTGGATTTTTAATCAAAAAGTCACTTTCTGAAGATATATACATATGGGTTTGTGTATTAAGATGAATATGGGGTTCATTATCATACATACTTAGAAATACATGTCTATATCTAATGTTGTGTGTATCATATATCCCAATGTGACAACATTTCAAAATTTTTACCACCTTATACCAATGATTCAGCTAAGCTGATTTACTTGTCTTCTTGTCTGTATGTGGGATATTAGAATAACACTTTTTCTTTTGTATTTTGGAATCTCTTTTTTTTCCTCCCAGTGTTTTCCTATGCTACATTCTTTCCTCTATTTGCCAGTTGTAATGGTCTCTCCATCCCAGTCAAAGCTGCATAATTATCTATCATATTATCATTAGGCCCCAAATGCAATCCTATGCTTAAGACATGCCTGGGAGATCACAGTGCTTTCTTTATCCCTATAAAATTTACCTTGCATTGAAGAATCTTAGATAAGTTACCATATTTGATCCTTTCCCTTCCAACATTGTAAGTCATAATTTTATGAAATCTTTACTCATAGTCTTTTCAAAAGCATTATTCAGGTATACATGTATGTACTACCAGTAGATATGAACAAAGCTGAAAATCCATTCTTTCCTTTTTTTCATTTATTCTCCTTTTCTTAATGTATCAAATGTTTTAAAAAATGAATATATAAAATGTACTAAAACTTTGTATTAAAATTTTATGTACTTCTTTAAATTCTATCAATAGCTGTATAAAAATATACACAAAATTTCAGTATAAATTATTGAAATATTTGGCATTTCTTCTTAAATGAATTGCAAATATGCATGCTATTGCACAATTTATACAGTTGAGATTAATTACAATACTATTATAGCTTAATTGAAATATTTTCTATATAACAATGCCCATTTGTCAGGTTCAATTTTTATTGAAACTGAAATAAGGAATATTCTAAATTTGTTTCAATTATGTATACATGACTATTAATTTGTACTCAACAAGGTGTATTTTGTGTGAAACTTTAGCCATATACCTTTGGTTCCAGATGAATATTTTTTATATACATTAAAAAAATTTAGTAATTAGTATGATATTATAGTAATACAAAGAATGAGGAAGTAAAAATCTTAAATTACAAATGACTTTGGTAATTCAGTGTTGATATTTATGACATCAGACTATAAGAAAATATATCTGGCCTAGTTTTCAAGAATATTATGCATGGCTTTGTATGCAAATAGAATATATAATATTCCAGCATTATATATAGTAATATTTTCAGTTCACAGTAAATTAAGAAATATTCCTGGTAATGTAAAATTATCCCAAAATTATTAAATTTCTTTTAAAACAAATTTTTAAACAAATAAAATTGTTTCTTTTTGGTTATAATATTAATGTTTTAAATAAATCAGCTATATCCCTACATAGTAAATATTATGGCATAATTTTCTTACATTATTATGATTCCGCTCAATGAATAAAGATATTAGACTCTAAGAAATACATAATTAATGTGTAATACTAGGTACTTTATTTTGGTTCATATCTGTAAAGGATAATGTAATATCCTCTAAACAATCTTAGAAGGATAACGTATTAAGTGAGCTTTCTCTTTGAAATTCATTTCCCTTATTTTTACTTCTAATTCTTACCATTTCTGTCTCCCTTTTTATCTTTACCTCTTTTGCCTTTCTGTCATTCTTTCTCTCTCTCTTGCTTTCTACAAGTAAATAGGATTTATTTTTTCTATTCCTTTCTATTAACCGTTGGTAATATTTGTATCCCAGTCCAGTGGTATGAGAGTATGTAATACATTTTCGTGGGTCTCATGAATTGAACAGGTAATACAAGTTTACATGGTTTAAGTGACTGGATATATAAATATTCCACAAATAGCCCCTGAAATGATTATGATGTAAATTAACACCAGGCTTGGTGGTGCACTGATGTAATGCCAGCACTCAGGAGGGTGAGCCAAGAGAATGCAAATCAAGGGCAGCTTGGGCTGTAGAGCAAGACCTAGTCTCAAAAAAACCATAAAATTAAATTAATAAAAAATAAATTGAAATTAGTTGAAAGTCCATTTCAAAATCAGTTATGTCAGAAATAAAAGAGTATCATTTAATCATGAATACATAATAGTTAATCTTAATTTTTGAAAGACGTTTCCACATTACATATTAGGATTTAGTAAAAGAAAATGCTTTCTAACATGTTACTAAAATATTATTCCACATTACCACATTCATCTTAAAATTATTTTAGATTTAGCATTTTTTGACATTTAAGTATAGATTTCTAGAATATTTTCTGATTATATTATCATATTTAAACATTTGATAAATTCATAAAGACTATACATATATATAAGCATAAATCTAATTTATGTATTATGAATTAAGACAATAATGAGTCTAATATCAATACTTTGTTTTTCAAACTTGTTTAGATTTTAACCTTGTTCAAAATTGTTAACCTGGAAAAAGACAGCAGTAACATAGTAATTCTCTTCCCCCAACCCCTATGGCTATTAGCTATTTCCCAAGCCTAAAATATCTGACTATAAATGTTAAAAATTAAGTAGAATACTCTATGATACCAACTTCCTAATATGTGAGAGAATGAAAAAATAATATTGAAGGAATATAAAGTTACATGTGTATAAGTGTCTTTAAGTGTGTGTGAGACAGTGTGAATTATTTCTGTTGTCCATTGTTGGTAAACTTTTATCCACTTTGTGCAGATACCTTCTTCACGTAGTATTAAATTTCAAGTATGATGTAGCCTAATGTCAGATGTATTAAATCTATGTGCATTGCAAACTTTTTAAATTTGTATATACTCAACTTAAATTCATGTGTTCTTTATTTTATTCTACTTTAGGTAATTATATATAAAGTTATCTATGACATAATCGTGGTTAGTTTCATTTCACGTATGTACTTAATCAACACTAGGAAATTAATTTCTTAGTCTTTTGTTCTCTAAAGGTGTCAGTTAAAACCTACAGTTCTAAATAACATCCACAACTCTTGAACTTCTTTTGAGAATATTTTATTTCATATTTTACATTGATTTTTTGTATAACAGTTATGTTTTAAAGTGACTATTTTGATCATTTTAATTGCATTTATTTTCATCATAGATTATGTTATTGAAAACTATGTACATGTTATAACACTTGTATTTTAAAGTGACTATTTTGATCATTTTAATTGCATTTATTTTCATCATAGATTATGTTATTGAAAACTATGTACATGTTATAAGTCTATTGTTTTTGGTATCATCTCTTATTTAAACCCCCCAACATAATATCCACCACTATATGTAATCCTATGCATGTGTTTCATAGTATATTAAATGTCATTTTATTTTCTGTACCTCTGTGTCCCCATTGTTGTAATAAAGAAAACTGAGGAAAAGCTTTGTTATTTGTGTTTTCTTTATTACTGGTACAACATTTTTTGTACTTATTGTGTGTCTCCATTTCTAACTTGATCAAATTCAAAATCTCAATAATTATTTAATAGTCAGGAACCAGTAGTAAACATATATTCTGAGTTATTTCAGCTTTTAGATAAGCAATATGTCATCTGAGGACTGAACAAAGCAATATCGAGTTTTATTTATAGCACACTGGTTATGGAATATTCTTACAAAAATTGCTATTGGAATGTCTAAATATTCATATCATATTTTAGGAAAACACATGAACATAGATAATAAGTGCATTAATGTAAGGATTGTTGAATAATTTGCATTGCCAGCCAAAGTTCATAAAAGCAGACATATATGCTTAAACTGAATTTTGTCAGTTCTTCTGGTTCGTTCAATGTGATAATTTATTGCATTTTGAACCTCATGTGAATACAAGTGTAGAAATCATTAAGGTTCTCTGTTCATCTACCTCTGACTTATAAAACAAAATAATGACTTTGCAAGTTTATTAGTGATATCAGCAACAATAAAACAAGAGTATGTTCTAATTTTAATAGAAAATTTTCATTTTGAATAGAATGACTTAAGTGAAATGTTTCTTCCAGTCCTCATAAGATTCATCTGTATTGCTGAGAATGGTGGGGCCCTGGAAAGTTGAATAATTTATATACTTTGGACATCATTTGAATATGGTTTTAACAATATTTTTTTAAAAAAACTGTTGGTCCTAGGTTCTGATTGTTACATTTCACAGTATGAATTAAATTAATTTTTATAGTGAAAAATCTATCTTTGACCTGGACATGAATAGAAAAATAATTTAATTTTCTTACACTAACTCACTCAGTATTCCATTGCCAGATCAGAGATTAAATAGTACAAAAACTTAAAAAGAGAAAATGTTAATTTTTTTAATATTTGAATTATGTTAAAATATGCTTCATCTCTCTTACCCTAAATCGTATAGTGCTTATAGGTTGATCTAATTGGCATAATAGGTACTTTTCTATTAATACAAAATAATAATTTTATTTAATGTTTAATAACAAGAAAATACATATTCCTACATCAGCAACTATCCTTTCCATTTTAAGAATTTAAAATAAATAGCTTTATCTCTCATTTTTCATAACAGCTATGTGCTTCCTTTCTTTATTAATTTCTTATTTAATATTAGAGTTATTTAAAATAGTTTGAAGTGAATATTTCAAATAGAAGATTTTATTTAAATATTTTATTTAAATATAGTTTAAGTAAAAATGATAAGTATTATTGCAAGTTGACTTGTTTTAAGGAATCCACACACTGCAAATTTAAATGTGCTATTGTTTCTATTTAATATAACAAACAATGAATGGGATATTTATGTTACATAGGATGTCAGATGGCAACCAACTTGAGGTTCATGAAGAATGCCTAGAAAAATTCCAGCTTCTTTGTGCTTGTCATGAGAGAGAGAAAAATATTGCATGGGAGTTTTTTTTATTTATTAGTCTGTGACTTACTGTTCTATTGAATGAATCAGGTATGAAGGAAAGTTTATTTGACAGAATACAGAGAAATATTTCCCTAACGAAATATTGGTGTGGATCTCAAGAGTTCCATAATATTGAAATAGGAGGCTAAAAACACTTAAGAAATGTGTTTTGTCAACCAAGATGCTCCACTACTGATGAATGGATCAAGAAAATGTGGTACTTATACACAATTGAATTTTACTCAGCCATGAAGAAGAATGGATATTGGATACTTTTTAGTTGATAAAAGGAAATGAGAGTGGACATAATTTCTGTAGACATTCTTTATCAACAAAGGCACATTTTCAGTCCTATGCTGTTATTAAGCATCATTGTATTTTCCCGCCTTTAAATAGACTTTGTTTTGTAGTTCAGTCTTAGGCTCACAACACAGTTGAAAGAAAGGTCTGCTTATTTTGTAGACCTCTTACCCAAACTCATACTTAGCCTGTCCCACTGTCAGTCTCTGTGACCAGATAGGCACCTTTGTGACAGTTGAACCCCTATTAGCATAGAGTTTCGCCCAGCCCAGAGTTCGTATTTCATATTAAGCTTCACCATTGAGATTATACTTTTTAGGTGTGTGACAAATATTCAGTAGCATATATCCATCATTACTGCATCATTGACTATTTCCATTGCTTAAAATTCTTCTGTTTTCTATTCATTCCACTTGCCAGCATTGAACATTAACAACTCATATTTTATTGTCTGCACAGAAAATGTGTTCAAGGTTCCTACATGTCCTTTCTTTGTTTGCTATCTTGTGTCTTAGTGCAGAATAATGATTCCTTCTCTAAACATACGTATTGATCCATTCATCTACTGAAGTATATACTGTTTCCTTCTTGCTATTATATTTTTAAAATAAATTGATATCTATACTTCTATTTTATAGCTAACTGTATATACTAATTATATGCACTTTATAGTAGTCAACATTTAAAACACATAGTTTTAATAATGCAAACTGACTTTTTGGAATAACTCTAAGCAGAAATTGAAATCCTTGAGAAACACTACAGTCGATATGCAAAACTTAAAATATCACAAAACCTAATATAGTAATCAGAACTTTCAGGGAAAATCATAATACACACCACACATATTTTGTTCATATTTTTATTTGTTGTTTAACATATTTAGAAAACTAAGAAGACATAGATGGTAAAGAATTTTATTTATACTAAATTAAGCATTTTAGAGTTTTAAAAGAAAATGATAATATTCTTTTAATCTTTTAAAATATGTTCTAACTTTATAGTATAATATTTAAGAACAATATTTTCTAGTTTATACAAATATGATTCATATACATATAATATTAAGCTATTATATATGCATAATAACTTAAAATAGTAGAGATAAATAAACTTGGGCAGGTAGTGGCTGAAATAAAATTTAAATTACTCAGTTATCTAATCTATTTAGTCAATATTTGTTCTTACCAGTTCATTCAGATCTACACAGCTCCTTTTCATGTTAGCCAATAAAACTCTTCATTCTTTCATGATAATGAATTTACATCTATCAAAGTAAACTTAACACATGATCAGATTTAAAGAATGTATAAGGAAAATATAGACCATATAAGAATAAACATGAAAAGGAGCAGCTTGAAGAGAAAATTGAAAGATATCAAAAATATCTTATATATGCTTTAAACCATTTTTAGAGAGGCATTTTCACAAAATGATCTCAGATCCAACATAATTAATAATTTGATACTTAATATAGATAAAAGAATAGTTCTGTAGTATAAGGATTTCATGTTTTCATAATTCATCATGGTTTCTAGCTGTTGTAAGGTTGTTAAATAACATTTAAAAAATATATATTTCTAATGTTCCCAGTAATTTGAACATTTGTCAGAAGAGGGGTGTTATGTGCTATTTTGGTTTGAGCCATTCTTTTATTTTCAAAATTCACATAGTTAAGTTTTTTTCTTACTAAAATGTGTCAGTTAAAAATGATACTAAGAATTTCACAGGTTTCATTAAAATTTCCATGAAAGCATGTATTTAAATTTTAGTGGCTTTTTTCTGTGACAAAGACTCACTATGTAGCTCATGATGGCCTTAAAGTCATAATCCTCTTCCTGTCTCATGTACCATCTTACTCACCTCAATTTATTTTTTACAATGTATTGTTTAAAATACACACATACTAAAACCTTAAGGGAAAGTGGACAGATATTACATAACAGGATTAACAAGATGAGGCTCATGAAATGCATTTCAATTAAAAGTTCATTACATTTATAAAGTGCCATTCCAAATATATCTAAAATATATTTATGATTATGATATATTTTGTAATTTTATAGTATGTTAATTTATGCTGTGCATTTTAATACATATTAACACAAATTATTTAATTTTAGTTCAATCACTATTCACATATGAGAGGTTGAGTTTAATTACTTCCTCATTTCTTCATTACAAATAGTGACCAGGGGCTTGCCATGCTTGTGTAGACTATGCTAATGGACATAGAACAGGAAAGATACAAGATGGGATAGCATTCTAAGGGCACTTCTTAGTGCAGGACTTCACTATCTCTAACCATTACAGAAGACTGTCTTTCCTCAGCTGTGTACATTTAGTGATTTCCTACCATTTCTTAGGAAAGTATCACACTTCTTAAGTTTTCTTGGTGGAGTCAGTGTTGCTGGTTTAATAATTTGTTTTACTTGAACTGTTTGTTTATATTTTACTCTATCCTTTTAACCTCAACATCCATCAACCCAACCCCCACCAAAAATCTCCAATATCTGATCTCTAAAATCCAGGCTAGAGATGTGTCTCAAGCAGTAGAGTGCCTGCTTAGTGAGTATGAGGATATGAATTTAAAAAAAAGAATATCTATTTGCTAATTTCAAATGTAGCATATACTTTCAAATTTCTTCTGTTTTATGTTCTGAAAGAAATGGAATCTTCCCATCATATGAAGAGTAGCTTCTCATTCTTCAAAAACATTGTAAACATTATCTTCTCTTATGTTTTCTTGATCTCTAACCATAAATTTACATGTTTCTTCCACCCATCACTATAGTCATATTTTTTGCCATTAGGAAAGAAATCAAAGACACTGAATTTCAGTTTCTAAATTAGATGTCTTACTTATTCCTCCCAATAAATTGTGATCCTCCAGAGAATAGTCTTTTTTTTCTTATTCTTATTTTGTCCTCACAACTACCTAATAGAGTTGTTTAGCAACATGGTGATAAAATAAAAGATGAGTACAAATTTTAAGCCAATTTACTTCTGGAAAGATATACCACTTCTGTGATATCTAACGCCTAGAAGACACTTTGAGAAGATAATTAACTTATAATTCTCCTTTTGCATACAAACACATATGTGAAAGTAAAGTGTTAGGAAAATATTAGAGAAAAAAGATTAGAGTTTTATAAGTATAAATGCTATTATGATAATATATGTTTATAATTTCCATACCATCACTACTACACAGGTCCTTTATTAATTTTTTTCTTTTCTTTTTTTAACGAGTAAATGTATTTAACATTTCATTATATAAGCACAGATTTAATGCTGATCTCAAAGATGATAACTACTTTTCCTTCTTTGAATCACATACCAAGGTGAACAAAAAGAGGCTGTTTCATTATTGCTACTTTTTACCCTTCCTCCTCTGAAAAAATATCTTAGCACTGAGAAGTAATTTGAAAGGTATGTTTGAATCGTCATTGAAGTCATATGTAAAACAATTAGTTATTCATGTAGCATAACATTACAAAGAATAATGATGATTATATAGAACAGAAACACAGAATAATGATGATTATATAGAACAGAAACACAATAGTGATGAAAAGTGATGGAAAATGCAGTCTTCATGCCCCAAAAGAAAGACTGGTGCAAAAATTCATTTATTTAGCAGGTATTAAATGTCTATATCAGGATTGCTTAATTGAGCACATATAAAACTATTTACAGAAAAGAACATCTTGTTAAAATGTATTGAAATTACCCTGGTCATTTAAAACATATATAAATAATAGGGCTAGGCTATATTCATATATTGAAGTGATGTTGAAACATTGTTGATTAATTTTGCTGATTTTATTTTAAAACTGAACTTTAAAAATTCCCAAAATAACATGCTTGTGCATTTAATATCACCAAAGAACAACACAGTGAGAAAATTATTGAAAATTCACTTCAACATAAATGTATTATTGTTCTGAACATGAAATTTTATAATTTATTTCCAGATGCATGAAACAATCCAAGAAATGCAATATATAATCATTCAAAAGGAGAAAGTTAATTTTGCATTATTCTGAAAATTAAGAATCTTCCAGAGTAGTCACATAACACATATAAGAAGTTTGATTTCATTCATTTGTATACTTTACTCACAATCATAATGAAAATTTTACTTTTAATTTTTAAAAAATTAACAATTTCGATCCTTCCAAACTCCTTTCTCAGAATATAACCCTTTGAGAAAGGATCTTTGTACTTTTCATGTTACATAATTTTCCTTTAAAGTGTTTATTGAGATGACAATGTTGTAAGAAGCAATTTTTATTTGATCAATTCAGAAACAGATTTGTATAGAAACAACTTTGAGTACATTTAAAAAGTTGCCAAGTAAATGCGTTTTGTAGAAAAGTTGAAAGGTATGAATTCTCTTTTATGTCATGAGTTCTATTAGTAAAAGATTAGAACATAAAATCAATTAGCAGAAGATTAGAACTTAAAATAGATTAGTACAAGATTAAAACATAAAAAACACTAGTAAAAGGTTAGAAGTAGTACAGTGTTCATATTAGGGAAGTATTTGATCTACTTTGTAGTAAATTTTCTTTTATTTATTTTTTTCTTTTTTTGGGTACTGGGGTGTGAACACACGGCCTCATGCTTGCTAGCCAGGTGCTCTGCCACTTGAGCCACTTCACCATCCCACAATTTTGTAATAATGTTTTGAAAGTACTCATCTTATCTTCCAGTTCATGCAGGCAAATTTATCTAAAATATTTTCCAAAATAACAACAAAAAATAGTAACAATAACAAAAATAATGGGGAAATAATGATTACAAAATTAATTATATATGAAGAGTAAGCTAAAAAGGAAAATATTCTTATCCCAAAAGAGCAAAAATCAGTGTATGTATGGGTGATAATTAAAGCTTTCGTAAATAAGTCTTTCCATCATTTAAAATTGGGCTTCCACAGATCAAGAAAGGATTTTAATGATGCTTAGGAGTAAGGGAATTACCAAGAGAAAATTCATTGTAAAGGAATGTTTTGGTAAGAATATCATTTATACAATGATATTATATCAGGAATGTAATATGAATGACATTTTAAAACTTATTTAATTCTGGTGACAAATTCATAGCTAAAAGCAATGAATAGAAATTATTCTAAGGCATAGACCTTTCTGTGGAGAGTTTAGCAGAAATAATGCCCATAAATAAATGCATAAAGTGTTTGGAGGTGGAGCTGTGGCTCAGAGTTAAAGCACATGTGCAATGCCCTGAGTTTAATAGCAACACCACCCAAATAATAATAATAAAATGAAATTACAAGCTTTTGACATACAACTGTGTGTGCCATAACTGATCCACATCATCATCCATGAATCCAAGTAATGTTAAAATGTTTATACTTGCTAAAATCTAGAAATAGTTTATCTAAAACTGGACATTTAATTTTTAAAATTAAATACTGTAAAAAATTAACAAGTAATGAGAAGTTGCTACAAAGTAGAAGGTATAACAAATAGAATAATAGCATATTGGTAAAGTGTCTTGGAATTCCAAAAATTATTTCATATATGTGTTTAAAAGAGTGTTCTGTTAGAATACTTGGATTTCAGTATTTGTATTTTATTAATATAGGAAGCAGAATAAATTAATACTTTTATTAGTAACAATCAGTTATAATAAATAGGCCAAAAAATAGTGAAAAACCCAATCAACTGTGGAAATGAATATTATAACTTCCAAAAAAATTATTATTTTTCTTTTTGTAGTGTACTTTTGATGTTTTATAATATGCATTGGATATTTCTGCACATAAACTTTATAAATTACTACATGTACCTAATTTAAAATAACACAGAATACTGAATTTTTAACTGAGCATATGGAGGAAGTAATCAAAGGAAGACTATAAAATTCAATCATACATGCTGCATAGCTTACTCTTTAAACTTTTTTTTATCATTTTTTTTTCTTCTTTATCGTGCTGCGTGGGGTACATATTGGCATTTACAAAGGTTCTTTGTTTTAGTATGTTTTATTTTTTCTTTTTATTCATGTATTCATCGTGCATACATGTTTGGGTCCATTTCTCCTCCTGTCCCCCACCCTCTCCCTCTCATCCCAACCCCCTTGCTTCCAGGCAGAACCTGTTCTGTCCTTTTCTCCAATTTTGTTGAAAAGAAGACATAAGCAATAATAATAAAGACAAAACATTTTTGCTAATTGAGATAGGATAACTATACAGAGAGATTCCTAGCATTGCTTCCATGCACAAGTGTATTACAACCCGAATTGATTCATCTGTACCTGACCTCTTCACTACTTCCTGGTCACCTTCCCATATTGACCTCTGTTGCTTTAAGGCTACTGTATTAGATCCTCTGCAATGGGGACATCAAACACTTTCAAGTTTTGGGTTTCCTACCTATCCCCATTCCTCTCGTATGTTCTCTCCTCTCAGTGTGACCTAAGGCCAACAATGTTACTGCCTTTGCCCTATATCTAAAGTCCACGCATGAGGGAGAACATATGATTTTTGGTCTTATGAGCCTGGCTAACCCAAAGGTTCTTATAATGTATTGAATATATCATACTTTTATTCACCTCCCTGCCACACTGTTCTTCTTTACACCCCCTCCCCCAATTCCTGGAAAAGTTTCAGCAGGTACAATTGTTGCATTTACATACATGTGCACACATTATTTACACTGAGTCCTCACCCTATTCCCTTTTCCCACCACCTCCTCATTTCCACTGGTGCCAACCTCCCATTCTGCCCTCCTGTTCTCTAATTTTGTAGAAGAAAATGTTCTCTAATTTTGTAGAAGAAAAAAGATTAAAGATCAAAAGAAAAACATGTTTTTGTTACTTTGAGATAAGGGTAGCTACACAGGGAGTTTCCTTGTGCTATGTCCGTGCACATATGTATTACAACCCCAACTGGTTTATCTCCTCTATTCCTCTTCATTCCTCCCTAGTCCCCTTCCTATGGTGGTCTCAGCCAGTTTAAGATTTTTATATTCATTCCTGTACAGAGAACTCATCAAAAATATTTGGATTTTTAGTTTACTTCCCTTTTTTGGAACCTGATTCACATTCCTTCAGGTATATCCTTAGGAATGGTACTGCTGTATCATATGGCAATCTATTTTTAGTATTTTAAGGAGCTTCCATACCGTTTTCAATAGTGGTTGTACTAGCTTACATTCCCACCCAGCAGTGTATGAGGGTTCCTTTTCCCCACATCCTTGCCAAAATTTGTTTTTGGTGATGTCTCGATGGTAGTTATTCTAACACGAGTGAGGTAGAGTATTAGTGTGGCTTTGATTTTCATTTACTTTATGGACAGGGATGGTGAATATTTTTTTTCATGTGTGTTTTAGCCATTTAGACTTAGTCCTTTGAAAATTTTCTGTTTAGTTTGGTTGCTCATTTCTTTATTGGGTCATTGATTTTTGGGGAGTTTAGTTTTTCAAACTGGATATTCTGGTTATTAGTCCCTTGTCTGATGTATAGCTAGCAAAGATTTTCTCCCATTCTGTGGGTGGCTTCTTCAATTTAGAGATATTTATTTTGTTGTGCAGATGCTTTTTAATTTGATGTAGTCCTACTTATTGATCCTTTATCTTAATCACTGAGCCACTTGTGTGTTCTACTGAGGAAGTCCTTTCCCACCCCTATTGCTTCCAGTGTATGCCCTGCTCTTTTCTGCAGTAGCCTCAATGTTTCAGATTTTATATTAAGGTTCTTAATCCACTTTGTGTTGGTATTTGTACAGAATGAAAGACATGGAACTAGTTTCAGCTTTCTACAAACAGATATCCAATTTTCCTAGCAAAATTTGTTGATGAGGCTGTCTTTTCTCCATATTATGGTTTTGGCACCTTTGTCAAAAATTAGGTGCATATACCTGCATGGATTCTTTCTGGGTCCTTTATTCTTTTTCGCTGGTCTGCGAATCTTCTCTTTTTGCTCAGTATTGCCTTCGTATTCTGGGTCTTTTTTGCTTCCAAATAAACTTATGAGTCTATTATGATCTCTGTGATAAGTGTCATTGGGATTTTGACATGATTTTCGGGGAACATGTAGACAGCTTTTGGTAGTATAGCCATTTTTACCTTATTGATTCTACCAGTCCATGACTATGGGAGATTTTTCCATGTTCTATAGACTTTTTCAATTTCTTTCTTCAGTGGTATGTAGTTTTCCTTGTAGAGGTCATTCACATCCTTTGTTAAGTTTATTCTTAGGTATTTGATTTTTTTGAGGCTACTATAAATAAAATTATTTTCCTATATTTATTCTCAGTCTCTTCATTGTTGGTGTATAGAATGGTTACTGATTTTTGTAAATTGATTTTCTATCCTGCTACTTTGCTAAAGCTGTTTACAGTGTATAGGAGTTTTTGGGCGAGGGTTTTTAGGTCTTTTAGGTATAAAGTCATGTCATGTGTGAAAAGGGATAGTTTAACTTCTTCCATTTTCCTTTTATTTCTTTTTTCTGCCTTATTGCTCTGGCCAAGAATTCCAAGACCGTGTTGAATAAGAGCGGGAAGAGTGGGCACCCTTGCCTCATTCCTGACTTTAGGGAAAATGGTTTCAGTTTTTCCCATTAAGTATGATGTTGACTATGGGTTTGTCATATATAGCCTTTAATATGTTGAGGTACATTCCTTCTATCCCTAGTTTCATCAGAGCTTTTATCATCAAAGGCTGTTGAATTTTATCAAAGGCTTTTCCTGAATCTATTGATCAAGTGGTTTTTGTCTTTGCTTCTGCTAATGTGCTGTATTGTATTTAATAAGCTGCACATGTTGAACCATCCCTGCCTCCCTGGGATAAAGCCAACTTTGTTGTGGTATATCATCTTTCAGATATGTTGTTCAATTTGGTTTGCCATTATTTTATTGAGGATTTTTGTATCTTTGTTCATTAAGGAGATTGGCTTGTAGTTCATCTTATTGGATGTGTCCTTATCTGGTTTGGGGATGAGTGTAATATTGGCTTCATACAATCAGGCAGTGTTCCTTCCCTTCCTATTTCAAGGAAAAGTTTGACAAGTGTTAGTATTATTTCTTCTTCAAAGGTCTGGTAAAATTCAGCAGAGGTTCTGTGAGTTCTGGACTTTTCGTTTTTGGGAGACTATTGCTGCTTCAGTTTCTTTCTTTTTTTTTTTTTTTGGAGGTCTTGAGAGGCAGACTCTTAGGCCCATTTCTGTTTCTGCTCCTGAGTAGCTGAGTGACGCTGAGTAGTTACTTAGTTTCAGTTTCATTGCATGTATAGATCTGTTTAGGTGATTGATATCTTGTTTTAGTTTAGGATCATTATATGTATCTAGAAGTTTGTCCATTTCTTCTCAATTTTCCATTTTATTTGAATGCAGGTTTTCAAAATAGTCCCTGATGATTCCCTGGATTTCCTTGGTATTTTTTATTATCTCCCCCTTTCATCCTTGCTTTCATTAATTTGGGTCTTTTCCTTCCTCGTTTTAGTCAGATTTGCCAGGGATTTTTCAATCATGTTTATTTTTTTCAAAGAAGCAACTTTTTCTTTCATTGACTCTTTATATGGTTTTTCTGGTCTCTATTTTGTTGATTGCGGCCCTTATTTTTATTATTTCTCTCCTGCTTGTTTTGGGTTTAGCTTGATCTTATTTTTCTGAGAGTTTGAAATTCAGCTTTCAGTCATTTATTTAAGATCTTTTCATGTTTGTAGTATATGTACTCAGGGCTAACAACTTTCCCCTTAGGACTGCCTTTACTATTTCCCACAGGTTGTAATTTCATTTTCATTAAATTCTAGGAACTTTTTGATTTGCTCCCTTATTTCTTCTATGATCCACTAATCATTGAGCTAGGTGTTGTTCAGCCTCCAGTTGTTTGTATATATTTTCTGCTGCTGCTTTTGTTGTTGACTTCTAGTTTTATTGTGTTGTGGTCAGATCATATGCAGAGGATTATTCTGATTTTCTTATATTTCTTGAGACTTGTTTTGTGCCCTAGGATGTGGTCTATTTTGGAAAAAGTTTCATGGGCTGCTGAGAAGAATGTATATTGTCCTGTTGCAGATGGAATACTCTGTAGACATCCATCAGATCCATTAGATCTATGGTGTTTTTCACTTACAGAATTTCTATATTTATTTTTTGTCTAGATGACCCACTTATTGATGATAGAGGAGCATTAATGTCCAGCGTGTTAGGATCTATATGGCATCTTAAATCCTTTAGTGTATGTTTAAAAAAGTTGGGTGCACTGACATTGGGCACATATAAGTTGATAATTGTTATTTCCTCTTGAAGGATTTCTCCTTATATTAATATGAAATGTCCTTCTTTGTTTTCTCTAATTTAGTTTTTTTTTTTTAATTTAACTGTCAACAGTACAGTAACTTTATTATTATTTTTTTTGTAATTTTTTTTTCATTTTTCTTTTATTATTCATATATGCATACAAGGCTTGGTTCATTTCTCCCCCCTGCCCCCACCCCCTCCCTTACCACCCACTCTACCCCCTCCCACTCCCCCGCCTCAATACCCAGCAGAAACTATTTTGCCCTTATTTCTAATTTTGTTGTAGAGAGAGTATAAGCAATAATAGGAAGGAACAAGGGGTTCCTTGGTTGAGATAAGGATAGCTATACAGAGCATTGACTCACATTGATTTCCTGTGTGTGGGTGTTACCTTCTAGGTTAATTCTTTTTGATCTAACCTTTTCTCTAGTACCTGTTCCCCTTTTCCTATTGGCCTCAGTTGCTTTAAGGTATCTGCTTTAGTTTCTCTGCATTAAGGGCAACAAATGCTAGCTAGTTTTTTAGGT
Organism: Castor canadensis; assembly: GCF_047511655.1. Lineage (NCBI taxonomy): Eukaryota > Metazoa > Chordata > Mammalia > Rodentia > Castoridae > Castor > Castor canadensis. The sequence goes on along the minus strand of NC_133390.1, from coordinate 22,049,522 downwards.
GTCTTACCTATCCTCACCCCTCCCTTGTGTGCTCTCGCTTTTATCATGTGCTCATAGTCCAATCCCCTTGTTGTGTTTGCCCTTGATCTAATGTCCACATATGAGGGAGAACATACAATTTTTGGTCTTTTGGGCCAGGCTAACCTCACTCAGAATGATGTTAGTTTTGAAGTCCACTTTATCTGATACAACTATTGCTACTCCTGACTGTTTTCAGGAACCATTAGCTTGGTAAATTTCTTCCATCCTTTCACCTTAATACAGTATTTGTTTCTGTCAATAATATGGGCTTCTTGAAAACAAAAAATTGTCCAGTCTTCCTTTTTGTATTTCAAGCCAGTTTGCCAAAGGGTGTCTTTTGATGGAGGAGTTGAGCCTATTAACATTCAATGTTAATATTGATAGATATGTGTGATTCCTGCCATTTAGTTGTTTTTGTTGTTTAAGGATTTGTGTGTGTGCAGCCAATTTTATACTATACTCTGAGTGCTTGTCTGTTTTTCTCATGAGGTTAATATTTCCTGTCCTTTCATGGTTGTTTGTTTTCATCTTCTGTGTGTAAGATTCCTTTCAGAATCTTCTGTAGTTGTGCTTATTTTTGACAAAGGTGTTAAAATATACAATGGAGAAAAGACATAATGCAAATGTCTAATATCTATAAAGGTGACTTCTGGTTTACATGGTGGCATTTGAAGGATGTCAATTTTTGCACAATTTTGCTTGATTGATATACAATATGAAAAAGACTAATTGGTAATATTGTTGTAATGTGTAACAAATACCTCATAAATGTAAATATACAAAAATTCAAATATAACAAACCACAAAAGCATGAGCTTGCCTCTGTGATATCAAAGTTATATAAATGCAGATCAGCAATACTTAAGGAGAACAATATAATCCAACACAGAAAATAAGCCCACTAAAATTTTGTAAATATAAGTAATTATGTACTCTGCAAATTGTAAAATGAATATTCTCACTGGAGGAAAGTATTACCAATATGTAAGTATTTTAATAGAAAATATCTTATGTCTTCTTCAAATAAATTTTGTATTTTCAAAAGTTTAGCTTCTTGTAATAAGTACTTCTGAAACAATTAAACTGAGTTTGTTGAAACAGGATTTTACATATGCCTCTCAAAGAAGATTCCTCAAGAGTATATTTTGACACATAATTTCTGAAAATATTTTTCTGAACTTTCAAAACTACTTAGGTATTCTGTTTATTATGTTATATAAAAGCACCAAATATATTTAATTACATGAACTCAGCACTATTTAAATGATTGAAGCTCTGTTACATTTTAGAGAGGATGTTCTAACATATTCACTAAATTTAAATGAACTTTCCAAGATTGTTTGACAATATTATTAAATTAAGTTCTACTAAATATTGCCAATCAAATGAAAGCATCCTCTATGGTTATTTTCCAGTTGACAGACTTTCAGTAAGATGCAGGAAATTTTTGCATCTTATTAATTTTCTCCACTTCTCCTTCCATGTGCTGCATAAACAAATACATACCTAGATTTTCCAGTTGATCTTTGAAAGTGTGTTAGCCCTGCAGGAATGAACCAAGAACATATAAACAGGATATAGGTGGAATATCTCTAATGTAAGATGATAAAGTATGTGGTATGTAAAATTATTTTGAACACCAAACAGTGATTTTAAATGTGTACATTTTTGTCTTTCATTCTTTTAAGCTACTTTTCTATTGCATTGAACAGTATCTCTTATGAAAATTGTCCCATAATTCTGCGAATAAATGACAGTCTCCATCTTAGAACTCTGAATTTGTTCTTCATGTCTTTATCACACTAAATTCATTCTTAATTTTCTTACTTATCAACATATTATACTTGTACTGGGATTACATTGTGACATTTATAGTAGAGTTAGCTATATTCACTCCTCCATCTTTCTCTGTTACTCCATCCCCTTTTCTTTGAATAGATTCAGCAAGTGTCATTATTCTGAATTAAAAACTTATAGGTACAAATGTACTGTAAGCTGTTGAATATTAGAGAAGCATGGTGATAGAGAAATAATTAGTAATGGGGGCATTAATTTGATTAAAGCAAATACATATAGGCCTGAAGTACCAAACTGCAACCCTCTGAACTATCAATATGCACTTTTTTAAAAAATGAAAAAAAAATGAAAGGCAGTAGGTGAGTACCATTGGGAGAGGATGTAGGCATAAGAAAAGGGAGAATGATTGTGCATATGGTGGATGTGTTTTTATTGTTATATAAAAATAGAAGAATGAAACCTGTTCAAATATTTCTAAGAAGGGGGGGAAGGAAAATGGTGGATACAAAAGAAATTATAAGTACACATAGAAAAATAAGTAATTGAAATTAAGCAGTTCCACAAAGACAAGTATCCCAGGTTTTCTCTCATTTGTAGAAAGTATAGGGAAATTTTTAAAAACTCATGAAAATAGAGAGGGTATTTCTAGGAAGATGGTGGAAAATGAAAAAAGGGAGAGAAAAGGGAGGTAAAAGAAAAGAATTGATGGGTGAATTTGATCAATGCACATAATAAGCATGCATGGAAATATCCTTTCTATGTTCAATTAATATACACCAATAAATGAAACCCCTTTCTATGTACAATTAATATACACCAGTAAAAATGAAATAAAATGCTAATCTATTTAAAGAACCAAAAAGTAAGACTAGCTTAATGAATTCAATTGTGAACTGTTTTTGATAAAGTAATAAGGTATTTCAAGTACAATAAATGTCATTAAAAATTCAATGTGTCAGTAATGGATGATTCTATAACAGAAACTTGAAAACACATTTATATGTCAAATTTGAATTGATTTTTCGAATTGATTTTTCTTGTTTTGGTGCTCTGATTTTATGTTTTAATAGAAATTAGAATTCAATTACATAAAGTTCCCTGCAAATACATTGATTTAATTAGCTAATTTCCAATTTCATGAAATTAAAGTGATGCAGCTGAGAAGATGAAAGCAGAAACTCAAACTGGTCCTCCTTCTTGTTTCAATAATAAAATATGAGTCAAAGATAGAAGTTTGAACTTTTGATTTTAAATTATTTATTTTATTCTGTTCTTCTACAAAATAATCTTTTTATAAAAGCAATGCACAAATGATCACAAAATAGGAAACTCGAAGCAGAGATTTTACATAATCTTGTGTCTCATTTAATAGGTGTTAGAAAGTGTTCCTCCACTCATGGTAAAAGTAACTGGATAATGACCTTTTTTTCCATAAGAATATTATATTTTCTAATGCATCAAGGTGTTTGATTCTTACCTTTTTATTATTTGATATGACTACCCAATATAAAATGCTAATACTAACACATGGAGAAGCATAGAAAGCCTCGAGTTAAATTGCACTTCATTTTTTAGTTGTAATTAAAAGTTTATTTTGTGACAGAGGTTGGGTGTCAATTTTCCCATCTATAAAGTAAACCTGATACAATGGTTTCCGATCTAATACAGTTATTATCAAATTATATTTTAACACCTGTATGTAAATATTCTGGAAAACTAAAATAGGAAAGAAGAATTTTAAGTCCTTTAAATGATTCCGTATGTCCAATTTCAGTTTTCTAATTTTTTTAAACATATTTGACTTACAAATGAAGACTATTAATTATTTTTATTGTTTTTCCCAGCACTTGGGATTGAACTCAAGGCCTTGTGTTTCCTTCAACTTTTCTTTATCTTATTGATAAAAGAATTCATTGCTAATCCTCATACATACTCTTATCATTTTATATGTAGTTAATGTTTCATTTGTGAGAAATCCAAATTAAAAATAAGTATAATTTTCATAACAAAATAAATTGGTGGCAGGAAAAATTAATTAAGAAATTTGGCTTTGGTAATTATAATAGTCTAATCTTATGTGATCTGAGAAATACAAACTTTTACATATATTTGTCAGCTGAAATTTAAGAAATATATATAAAATATAATTTTCAAAGATAATTAAATGGAACACAAACCTAATTTATGTTCACTCCTACCTTTTGGAATGCCAAAAAATATATTTATTTTTACATAAAAATAACATTTAAAATCTTAATCTCAAGGTCAAAATCTATTTTTTCTCTATCAAAAACCAAGTTATTTAGCATCAACACTCCATCATAAGATGCTTTACAAATATACTTTTCTAAACATAGATATGAAGATCAATTTACTTATTTAATTAAAAATGTTACAGATAAATTATCACTTAAAAGCTAACCAGTCAAGTTAACCAATCATTTTTTTTAAAAGTGTATTTTTAAGAGAATGATGATTTCTAAATAGGACATGCTCTCCTGTCATAGGGCGCTCAAGGAGAAAGATACATTTATAAATTACTTTTAAGTTTAACTTTAGATGATCTATTTTTTCAGCAAAATGTATTTTCTTGATAATTTCCCAATATAATAGTTGTAATACTAACAATAATGACAATGAATATGTGTGTGATTTTTACCTTGTTTTAGGCAATAACCAAACTCCCAACAGTCTTCTCGACCACCCTTTGACTCAGTTTGTATCTGTCATCAGAGGCATCTCAGTCTTGGAGAAATTAGATGGCCCATCCGACAACAATAAGGGATGTCTGAATTTTGATGTAGTACATTGCAGTACCAGGGATCTTTACACTTAAAAATATGTGACTATCGGGTGTATTATCCTTGATCTTTAAGATTTATTGCCATAAACTGCATGTGAGAGGAATGCAAATGAAGTATGAGAATGACTAGTTGAAATCAACTGGGTCATCTAGCCAATAAATCCACAGGGCAAAAGCTCAATCTGATAAGTGTTTTTCTCCTTCTCATTTCAGAGATTTGGTTATTAAATCATGCACAGCATATCCAAAAACACTACACATGAATTAGAAGAAAATAGTTTCAGATGTAATCAAAATTTTTCATAGCTAAGTTGTATCCATTATACAGTAATAGATTCCACAGTGAATCATTCATGTTTGCAAATGGATAATAATATATATAATGATCTTGTTAATTGTGACAGAACCATTTCTTTGCTTTACCCATTATTTTTATCACTTGTGACTAGTTGTTTTTTTAAATCTTGCACAGAGCTATACTTTTGCTAAACACCATTAGGAAACTCATTCTCTAATTTTACTGGAATTTTAAAAAGATATTAGCTTCCTAGGGCTGAAAAATACCACAGAGTTGTTCTTCAGAGTCTGTTCATGTAATAAGAGAACTTTACTAAGGAAAGAGTAATTTTCCTAAACTTCACCAACTGGGTAGCATGTTAAAATTTCATTGAAAGAGGAGATTCAGGATGTAGCACAAAAATAGTACTTTCCTCCAGTACTAGTAAGGGTTTATTACTTGTTTCTCTTTATTAGAAATCAATGATTATAATACAAATTACACTTTGCTGATGCATGTAAATTCTAAGTTGGCTGAGTCAATGCTTAAAGAGTTCTCCTTTGCCATCTCACAAAGACGCTCTAACAGAGCATTGTGTTAGACCTCATGTGAACCACAAAGTGGTCTGGATAATGTGCCAGGCCACCATGTTACAGCACTATGATTTTCCCTAAACTAGCAGCAAGATTCTACCTAGAGTGTTAAAAAATCTTAGCAATTTTTGCCTAGCTCCTGAAAAGAGTAATATAAATGTAGTCATGAAACACAGTTGATCTTCAGAAAGATAAATTAAGATTCAGACAAGTGTGCCATATTCATGGTCAATCTGCAGAAGGTAGAATTAAGATAATAACATTTATTCATTTTCCTTGTGCCAATATTTCTTCAAGTCATATTAAAATCTGCATTTAAATATTTGTATTATAAAAGCCTTGTTTTACATATAATATTTTATTTTGAGTGATTTTCTCAAAACTCAAATTTATACCTTTACCTGTAGCTGTCACATGCATTCCATATTTATTATGTAAGCAACATTCTACTATTATTCTTTGTAAGAAATAAATTTTGTCATTAGAAAAAATTAGTGTAATTTTATAATATGTGAGTAAATTCATAGCATAAACATGTTAAGAATAATTATGAATTCCTATAAAATTATTCTGTCCTCTTTTTTCTTCTAGATAACACATCACCAGTTTGTGTCTTCCCATTGCTCTTTTCTTACCTACATTGTTATTGGCTGTGCAGTATTCAACTATAAATATGTAGTTTTCATTACTATCTGCCTTGTTGCCATTTCTCCCTGAGCAGTCACCATATTCAATGCTATTCTCAATTCATCTCTTTCATGAATGTTTCCTTCATGATATTTGGTATTTCCTACAAGGACATACCAAAGAAAATTGACTCCCATCTTTCTCTATCTTCTCCTGATATGAGAAGAAAAGGGTCATAGGTAACACAACTTAAAAAAAATGCCTCTATTTGTAAAACTATAAACTGGAAAAATACAAGCAAGTCATTTATTCTGAACCAATGATCTTAAGATTATTCATAGGCAGATATAAAATGTGCTTTCTGTTAACGCAAAGTACTTGGAGCCATCCGTTTCCAAGATTAAATCTTAAAACTAAAATAATCCAATATAGAACATTTATAACCTAACTCAAACAGATTTTTGATCTATTTTCTTTGTAACGTTGTGATGATTTATAATGACTGTGACTTTTTGATAGGCTACAGTTTGTAATATGATAATATTCATTATCCTTCCCACAGGGAATAAAGAACTGTACTTAAAAATTGTTTTTTAAAAGTTTGAAAAAAATTCTAATCATTAACATGTCAGTTGTCTAAAATATAGTTTTAAAGTCAGTCAATATTACACAATAGTAATGAAGTCTGTCAGTTATTATCACAATTTCCTTTCCCTCTAGTAGAATATATATCTTGATAAGGATTAGTATTTAAAATAATTGCTTAATGTCTACCAATTTGATGATTCAATGAAATTATTTTATTTTTAGTTTTTTTAAATATTATTTGCATATAATTGTTGACAAGGAGATACATTATGATATTTACATATGTGCTTATAATATATCTTAGTTACATTTACCCCCTCCATCATTCTCCTTCTTCCCCCTCTCCACTTGTTAAAACAATTTCAACAGGTATCATTCTTCTATTTTCATATATGAATACAAAATATATCCACAATATTGCCTCATTCTCCCTTTCTTTATGTCCTTCTCCCTCCCACTGGTGCCCAACCTTGGCAAAGGCCAATCTTAACCTCCTGGCCTTTATGTCTTTTAAGTATATATTAATAGTCCAAGGGGGTTTCACTTTGGTACTTCAGGCCTATGTATACCATGCTTTAACCAAATGAATGCCCCCATTAATTACTCATTTTCTATCGTGATGATTCCCTACCATTTAACAGTTTACAGTGTGGTAACTTGTATTACATTTATATTTTCTTGGGTTGTTTCAATATTTTTCATTCTCTAACATTTTCTTTCCTTAAGTCTCATGTAGTAAGACTCATTAATGCAATTTTCCTCTCCCTCTCACTATATACATGTTTATATATACATATATATACAGAGGCAGATGATCATATATGTAGTTATATATGCATTTTACTTATATGAAGGAAAACACGTAATTTTTTGACTCTTTGAGTCTGGCTTACTTATCTTAGCATGATGTTCTCCAGTTCCATCCACTTACCTGCAAAAAATATAATTCCATTTTTTTTTTAGACACTCTTTTTAATGGGCTTGGGCTCGGAGCTGTCGTTGGCCTAGGAGTTGCTGCACTTTTGCTCATCCTTGTAGTAACAGACGTCAGCTGCTTCTTTATTCGGCAATGTGGGCTATTGATGTGCATCACCAGGAGAGTGTGTGGGAAGAAAAGTGGCTCCAGTGGGAAAGGCAAAGAGCTGGAGGAGGGAAAAGCTGCATATCTGTGAGTATCAGGCATCTACATCATTTCATGTTAACTTAGCAACACAGTTTGTCTTGAGTGTTTTCTTTGGGGGCTTTGATTGCTGATCAAGGTCAAAAGTTTATAAGACTTGGAAATATTGCTGCCTGCCCTTTACCTTAAATATATATAAAGTATTCTCAAACATGCAGAACAGTTCAATGACTTTCATAATAAACACTTATTTACTAATCATTTGTCTTCTACAATTAAGGTTTTATTGTATTTCCTATTTGCTCTATATATGAACAATCCATCCTTCATTTTAGTTTTTTTTTAAGTATTCATTCATTTATTTATTTTTGGTGATGCTGGAGCTTGAAATTGCTAGGCAGGTGTTCTAGCACATCAGCCAAGCTTCCGGCCCTTTATATTTCTTTCCATTCCTTTGCTTTTTTTTTCTTATTTTTTGACTTTAGTTATTTTATGGACAGGGTCTCATGTTTTTGCCCAGGTTGGGGTCAGGGAGCATGGTTTCAGACCTCAGACCTTAACCCTTCTACCTAAGAACTGTGGAGTAACTGGGATTACAAGCATGAGCCACGACTCACAGCCCTGTCCTATTTCTTTTTAAATTAAAAAAAAAGCATATTTAACTCCCACATAATTCAACCTGCAAGTTATTCATATTTTATTTTTTCTTTAAAAAAAACTTCATAGAAGTGAATTGTTCAAAAGTTCTATTTGATGAGTTTTGACAAATATTTATATCCATAACTGAAAACATATCAAAACTCAGGAATTTACCATTCCCTGTCTATTTATTTTGGTGGAACTGAGACTTCAGCTCAGGGCTTCAGGTTCAAAAGCAGGTGCTCTAATTTTTGAGTCACATCTATGGTCCATTTTGCTCTGGTTATTTTGGAAATGGGGTCTTGAACTATTTTACCTGAGCTGATCTTGATCCACAATCCTCCCTATCTAAGCCTCCCAAGTAGCTAGGATTACAGGTATGAGCCACTGGCACCTGACTATTTACCAAAAATTCTTTTGTGTTTCTACAAAGTCAATTCCACGTTAAGGCCTTTGACCCCAGGAAACTACTCTTCTGTTTTTTTTACCAATGATAATTTTGTTTGATATAAAACTTCACTTGAAAGGTTACTTCAGTGTTCACTAATGTATATCTAGCATCTTTCACTCATAATAATGTTTTAAGATTTATTCTTTTTCATTTGTATCTTCTTAAAGGAATAGATCCTTTAGGAAGTATCTATTCCTGTGTTTTGTGGAGCAATTTCTATTGTTTTTTGTGAATACTTTATTTTGCCATTTTTAAAGTTCACAAGAATTTACAGGTTATTTCTCTGTCATGCATCTTTTCTTTTAAATTTTTTATTCATTTATTCATATGTGTATACATTGTTGGGGTATTTCTCCCCCTGCCCCCCTTCTGCTTGTCTCTCCCCACACCCTCCATCCCTATAACCAACCATTCCAGGTAGAACCTGTTCTGCCCTCTTCAATTTTGTTGAAGAGAAAATATAAGAAATAATAAGAAAGACATAGCATATTTGCTAGCTTAGCATAAAGATGAGTATACAGAGAGATTCCATGCATTGCTTCCATGCACATGTATATTATAGCCCAAATTGTTTCATCTCTTCCCAGTCACCTTCCCATAGTGGCCTCTGCCAGTTTAAGATTACTTTATTCTCTCCTCTACAGTGGGCATATCAAACACTTTCAAGTTTCCTTAGCCATGTCAGGAATCATAGCATTTCATGACCTCAGTTTTCTCTGCCTAAAAATGTAATTTGGTTCTTTTATATCATTTAAAACCTAGATTTTATTCAACATAATTTTAATAAAAAATGATTTAATTTGTAAAATTTTGCTGGTAAACTATGCACCAGAATGTGTGAAAATATATATATTTTTCACTTTTCCCCTAATTTTTTTATATCTAATTCTTATGGAAGTATTAAGTTTAGTTATGGTAATTGTAACAGTTTACTGAGAATTTAGAACCTGAGTGTACTCATGTGTAAGGATCCTATCAAGAGAAAGAACACTGGCATTTAAGTGTCCTATGCATTCCAAAATGAGCACCAGATTAAGCACTCTTGACAACTGACTTCTAGCAACCATAGGTCACCTTTACCTGCTTTGTATATTATGGAAATCCATGCATCCTTGACTCATCTTTGTCTAATTTCTTTACTATATATCTTGTGTATAAATATAAATGTTTATTTAATCTTGGTATAATAGTCCATTATGTAAATATACTAACATTTCTTTCCTAATTCAATTTTTATGAGTATTTTGGGAGTATACAATTTGAAGCTGTTCATGATTGTGTTTTGATGAGCAATAAAGCACATAGATTCTGTTTTGCATTTATGGAAGTGTGGTATTGCTAGGATATAGAGTGTTCATACTTTTTATATATGCCTCTAAACGGGGCAGCAAAGTGCCTGCATCAGCTTGAAATACTTCGCAGTTAAGGGTTTTGATTAATCTATACATTAAGAGCATTTTCCATATATTTATTGCTATTAATAAGTTGGGTATGTAGTGGGAGCCCACATGTATTTAGTAATTGATAATATATAAACACTAGTAAAGTTGAGTATCTTCTCATAATTTTTGCTCTATTATTTAAGTCCTTTGTCAAGTATATCAGTGATTTCCTCTTAGGTTGTCCTTCTTTCCTAATGAATGTAAGGAGTTCTTTATAGTATATGTTTTTGATACAAGGTCCTAAGTATATGTATATATGTCTATGTATTATATATAAACTGTAAATATGTTATAAATATATTTATATATTGTGCATTATATATTATAGTATTTATATTTACAAATATTTTATATATTAAATATCATGCTAAATTTTAACTATCAAAATGTTATCTTTGGTGAAAAGAGTGTTCAGTTTTAACATAGTATAAAATTTTGATATCCTCATTCTTGTCCTATTCAAAAAAATCTTTGACTATGCTAACTTCCTAAGGCATTGCTCTCTATTTTGCACTAAAGTCATTACATGATTATGTTGTACAGTTAAGCCTATAGTACACTAGAAGTAGCTCCAGATGCTTTGTAGTTAGTTTTTAATTATATTTGGATAATAGTCTAATAATTGAAAATTACATACTTGCTCATCAACAGCAGTGTCAATTTTGTCGTATCTCAGATGGCAAAGTAGAATTGTGTCTGTTTTTGTGTGTGCTATTCTGTTGCTTATTTAAACATTTTATACTGTGACCAATAGCAGACTTTATTAATCTGTAAAAACTTTGAAATTGTTCTTGCTAACTGAAACTCTTATACACTCTGTCTTTGCTCATCTTTGAGATTGCTTTGCTATTATTTTGTCTTGAATCCATTTAAACCTATTTATAATTTACACACACATATGAATGATTATTTGGGCTAGAATCAACACATTTGTAATCTAAAGTATTTTAAGTGACAAATCTATGATTTTGTGTATAGTTTTAAAAGAATCCAGATTTCTTATATAGTGAAATTAAAAAAGCAATTTAGTATTCATATGCAGACCTTATATACTGTTTGATACCTACAAATGGCTGGTGACTTGCACAAATCTGAAAACTTCCTGTGGATGACAGTCCCACAGGGCAGACCCTTGACTTGGGCAGCAATTATGTTTAGGAACCTACATACCTTTAGAACATACATAAAATATTTTTCACATTCTTTAAATTTTAAACAAAATTATTTCTAACCACAGCAAGTTGACTGATGCCAGAGATGTTTTTTGCTAATGTAACATTTCTAAGTTTGAAAAGATAATGACTTTTTAATTTTTTTAAATCTATGAGCCTACTTTAATCCTATTAGAATATTTGCCTATGACAATTTCTCTTGAGTACATTGTCAGGGAATTTTCACTTGAAGAGGTTGCAAATCAGGTAGCATAAATTTGTAGTTTACAAATTAGTTTAAATTGTTCCCAAACAAATTATCACCCATTTCCTTTTTGGACAGAAAATGTAAAGAAACAGAAATTAGGTTCCACTGCAAGCTGAAGTGAAATATTAATGAGAGATGTGGTAAATGCAGTGGGATATATCTACTACCCAATGTCTCTTCCTTTCTTCATAATAACACATTCTGCCTAACAACATTCTTTGCCACCTTTTCTTATTAATTGAATAAATAGACCAACAAGTTGTTATTAGCTTTTCGTAAAAGTAGAGAGACATAATAAAATTAATTGAAAAACAATGCTATATCTATGACTGCACATTATATATGTGTAATTGCATACATATATAATAAATATATAATATAAATGTATGTATAGATTATATAATTTGTATTACATATGTCACTTTGTACACGTCTAAAGATAGAATTTTATGTAATTTCATTCTTGCTCACCAAGTCAGCAAGTAGCTCTGAAATAAACAACAGGTGATAAGTACTATTATAAGATCTGGAAATAAGTTAGGGATCAAAAGAAAGAACAATGTTTATCTAAAGACCAAACACTAAGTCTTCTTACTTCAAAGGAATTTGAATTTTATTTGAAATAGAAAGCTACTAGAGTTGAGCACAATGACTCACATATGTAATCCCAGCTACTCAGGTGGGAGAGATGGGATCTCTATTTCAGGCTAGTCTTGGCAAAAACTTGGAAAGACCTTATTTGGACAAGAAAGCTGGGCCTGGAGGCTTCATGTCTATAATCCCAGCTACTCAGGAGGTATCAGTAGGAGAAGTGAGGAATGAGTTTAGCACCAGACAAAAATGTGAGACCCTATCTGAAAAAGAACTAAATCAAAAAATGTCCAGGTTAATGGCTTTAGTACATGCCTGCCTGACAAGAACAAGGCCCTTAGTTTAAACCTTTCTACTGCCAGACAAAATTAAGAGCTAATAGTAAGAACAGGAAGATTTCTATGTCAGCAAATGCCCAACCATTACTTTATAGCAATATAACATAGCACAATTCCAAGCCCTGGGACTGAAACTGTGAGGGAAAAAGATACTCAGTCTCTAAAAACTTTCCTTCTGTCAGGAAATGAATTTCAATTTAAAATGTGAAGGAATAAATAATTTCTTATAAATGATATATGAAAAATTACCCAACCAGGTTTATCTGAGCAGTTCATAAAATAAGTTAAGTATGAATGAGGAATACAAGTTAGCTAGCTGAAATGGACTTGTCCTAAGATGTGTGTTCAGGAATACATTTGAGAGATGCATTTTTAGACAGAGAATATAGACTATCTAAAAGTCTTTATTAGTTGTATGAGAAAGCATCACTTGATCCAAAGATTGAATAAATATGTATGATATCAAAACTGTATTTTCTTGATAGCAATCATAGAAAAAATAAGACTTCCACTTTCCAGCCCTGCATATAAGAAGCTTGCAAGTTGTCACTCCTTCCTACTACGTAGAGTTAAACAAAATGCCAAGTCAACAACTAGTCTTAGGTCAGCAGAAAAATGAAGTTGCAGTGAAAACTATTGCCTCCAAAATTAAAACGCCAGGCAGGTAGATACAGAGAACTACATCTTATGAGAATAGATATCTAAAAGTAGAAACCTCTGTGGGAATCATTTCTTGGGTAAGAAAACTTCAAATATGATTGACAAATTGCTGGAGTCTTGGTATGGACAAGTAAGAAAGACAAAAATTCCAGAGAAGAACCAGTTATAGGCAGATGCCATAATTTTGATGTTTACCTCCAGGACTTTATCCTCCTTCTCACAGTGAATATTTTGGGACCATCCCCTCATGTTTATGGGAATAAGGATAATATAAAGGTTTTGAAATAGATCTGAAATTCTCTTTGTACCATTGTCTACTACTTAATTGGAGCCTAATCTGTTTGGGTGATAAAAGAGCCTAATGACCTGACAGAAGGTAAACAGATAATTCCACCCAAATCTAGCTTTTCAAACTGGAGGAAGGAAGTATTCAACCCCAGCCCACTTACCACCCTGCCCACAAAGATGGGGTGAGGGCCTGATAAGCACCATCCAGAAGCACAAACTCACTAATTGCATGTGATGTAATCATTACACTTTAAAATCTCCATTCCAGTCTTTTTAATATTAAAGGTTAATTTGTAGCAGTTACATTTACCTATTACTTCATGCCTCTAGCAAGATAAAATTACAAAGCATTTTAAAAGGAAAAAGACATAGGCACAGACACAGGAAGCATCAGAACTAGATTGAGACATATTAGAGATGTTAGTTATCAGTCTGGAAATGTAAAACAGTTAGGATTAAGATGCTAAGAATTCTAATTGATAATGTAGATAACAAACAACAAGAGACTGACAATGTAAGCAGAGAAACTGATCTAAGACAGAATCAAAAAAGAAGAACTACAGGTCAAAAATGTAGTAACAAAATGAAGAATGCCTTCAATAGGCTTATTAGTAGACTGGACACAGCTGAAGAAATTCATATCTTTGACTCTGAGATTATCTCAAAGGATAAATCTAAAATTCTGAGCTCTGTAAAAGTATCCTTTCAAAACACTTTGTCACACCAAACAAACATATAAGGAATTTCTTGCCAGTACACCTGCTTTATAAAAAACATTAAAAACAGTTCTTTAGAAAGAGGGAAAAATGACATACATCAGAAACTCAATCCATATAAAGAAGAAGGAGCACCAGAGAAGAAATAAGTGAAGATAAAGTTTTTCTTTTTCTTAATTGAGCTAAATGATAAAAGTTGGTTAACAATATTGGAACAGTGTATTTTATTGCATACATACTTAGGTGAATTATGTAAGAGTCATGACAATGATGCAGAGGAGGGATAGGAGGAATTAGTAATAACTTGATATTATAAAGTATTTCCACTATCAATGAACCAGTACAGTGTCCACTAGGCATTAAATTGTATTAGGTGTAAATGTATATTGCAAACTCTAGAGCAAATATTGAAAAAGAAATCTAAAAAGAAAAAGTACAACTGTTATGCTGAAATAGGAAGGAATACAGAATGATATTAAATGACCAATTAAAACATAAAAAGGAACTGCATGGTTCAAGACCAACCTGGACTAAAAGTTCATGCAACCCCATCTAAACCACTGGCAGGGTGCAGTGGAATGTTATCAGTCATCCCAGCTCCATGGAGAAACACAACAGGAGGATTGTGATCCAGGCTAGCTTAGGGATAATGTGAAACCCTATATCAAAATTAACCAACAGACAAAGGGTTAGGGGCATGGCTCAAGGAGTATGGCTCATCTGCCTAGTAACAACAAAACCCTGAGTTCAACCATCAGTACTGCCAAAACAAAATCCCAAAAGATAAAAATTGTAAGACACAAAAATTGTAAAAGATAAAAGTAGCCATAAGGAAAGAACAAAGACAACACATATAAATCAGTTTAACTATAATAGATGTTATCATAGTAGACATAAATCAAGACCCAAATACTGTCATGCACTATATAATGACATTTCAGACAATGACAGAAATGATAGTCACATAAAATTATAATAGACTTGAAAATTTGAACCCCTTAGTGACTTCATAGCACAAGATATTACACACATTTGTGTTGATGTTGGTGTAAACACACCACAGAAAATAATGTTTATTATATAATAATTGATGATACTAGCATATGATTATATTACTCATTCACATATTAATTATAAAGTTACCATTATTGATAAGTATGCTCATATTCATAACAACAAAACTTCCTGTGAGACAGTGTCTTGTGTTGCATTGGCAGCCGCCTCATACATCTCGTGTTCACTGCACTTCTTCAGTGCACCAAGAGGCTACCTTGAATGATTAACTTAGTCTATGTAGGTTTGTATAAATATTCTTTTTGAGGTTCAACCAGTGACAAAATCCCCTCACAATGCTTTTCGTAAACTGTATCTACATTATTAAGTGATATGTGAGTATATGGTTGTCTATAAGTAACTTTATTTATAAAGCACATAAGTCAAATTTAAATAGATAGAGAAAATATACATGCTAGCAGTAATCAAAGAATTTTGAATTAGGAATATTCACTTTGGACAGAAATGACTTCATAGCAACACTCTTCTCAAGCTCAAGTAAAAGATTTACTAAGACAGGTCACATCCTGGATCATAAGACAAAACTCATGAAATTCAAAAATATGAATCACACAGCATTTGCTCTAAGTGCACAGTAGAATTAATGAGAAATGAAAGATTGTTAGAAATATTCAAAATTCTTAGAAACTCAATGAATTTTTAAATAAGACATGTATTGGAGAAGGAATCTCAAGAGAAATTTAAAAAAATATTTGAGCAAAGTGGAAATATAGCACAAGATTGTGGAGTAGAGTAAAAGCAGTGAATATGGGGAAACTTATGAATTGAAAGCAAATATTATAAAATAAAGACTATCAAAATGAATTGCCTAAATTTCTACCTCAGAAAAGGAAAAAGAGGTAGAACAAATTAAAGGCAAAGAAGCAGAAGAAAATGAGTAATGCATGTTTTAGCACAAATGAATAAATAAATGGAAAAACAAGAAATCAGTAGAGAAAAATCAATGAAACTATAAGCTAATCAATAAAAAATTAATAAAATGTTTAAGCTGCTACCTAGGCTAATTCACTAACTCATACCAAAAGAAATATAGAGAATGGAGAGAGACAGGATGAGAGAGATAGGCAGAGAGAGAGAGAGAGAGAGAGAGAGAGAGAGTGAGAGAGAGAGAGAGAGAACATGGAATAGTTATTCAAAACAGAATAAGATAATGAAGTAATATTATGAATAAATCTATCCCCCAGAATTTGGTAATCAAAGTAAAACAGATAAATTCCTTGAAACACCCATCTGCTAAAATTAATACAGAAGCAAATAGATAATCTGAACAATTCCATGCCCAGTAAACAAATAAACATAAAATACTATGCCTAGACGAGTTAAGATGAATTCTAAGAACCATATAAGATATTATATCAGTTCTCAACAATTTTCTTCAGAAGACAGAAGCAAATTAAATACTTCCTAACTCATTCTCTAAGGCCAGCATTACCCTTATACCAAAACCACACAATGATACTGATAAAAACAGTGAACACGCAGATATATGCAGAACAAAACAAAACTAAAGTCCAGTGTCATGGGTTCTTCAGCCATCCTTACTGCTATATAGATGAAGCTTATTTGGAGCCCTTGGTCAGAGATTATTGCTAACTGTCTAATTGTTGCTCTCAGCTATCCGATTTTTAAAGGTTAAACAAGGTTCTTCGTTACTGACATCTACATTTTAGATATATGTTTGTACAATATATTAACATAAATCAACAATATATATTTGAAAAATAATACAATTTTATTACCATAATATACCTTGGTGAAATTAGTTTCTTTCTTTCAATTCTAAGTAAAATATATACCAAAATTTACTTAAATGGAAAAAATCTTACTGAACTTGATAGATTGGAAGTTTGGCTGGATTAAGTTAGAGTATAAACTGTGTCCTACAATGCATGTATTTTTATATTATTAGGGTAAAATGTTTCTCTTTGTTTTTCTAGGAAAGATGGATCAAAAGAGCCAATAGTGGAGATGAGAACAGAGGATGAAAGAATTACAAATCATGAAGATGGTAGCCCTGTAAACGAACCAAATGAAACCACGCCACTTACAGAACCTGAGTATGTAGCTCAAAGGGTTTACTTGTTTTGGAATAGAACTGATAAAGTGATAAAGCATTTACACTATTTACTATTAATTTCTGTTGTTTCTTTCTAGTAAGCATTCATGTGAATATCAAAGCACATTTTCAAATTGAGATATTTCGTATGAAAATTTTGTATTAATGTCAGAAACCTTTACAAGGTTTATGAAATGTATTATATTTACAAGTTTATGAAATTATGTCAAAATATAGAGGTATAGTACAGAGCTGGAGTATGTAACACTAATCTCACTCTAGGAAACTGATACTTTTAAATATGCTTTTTAAAATATTTTTGAACTAAATATATGTCAGGAAATTAGTCATTGCCTTGAATAAAAATACAATAGTATCACTATACAAATACTTTAAAAAATATTTCTAAAGGAAGAAATAATGTTAAATTGCCTGTCATTTTAATGTTTATGTAGCAAATGATTCTTGGTCTCCATTTACACTTGTAATATCATTTATGTTAGCATTTCTCATAGCTACACTGAAGCTGTAGCAGATATTTAACTAAAACTGCAGTGGTAAACCTTTCTCCAAACCAGAGGCATTAGTAAAAAGTAATAATAATATTCTTTCAAATTTATTTGATACTACCAAACCATGTGATCATACTCTTTGTTAGTGCTCACCAAAGTTATTTTTTTAAACTTTCATTGTTTTCAAAATAAATATCTCTTATCAACTAACATTACTTTAAGATTAACCTAATTCAGATTTGTTATGAGTAGTCATAGGCTAAGAGTTGTCACAGCTGTAGAAAATTGTTTCCTTCTTTCCACAGATCCCCTCTGTATGCTACCAACAGGTTTAAATAACTAATATGTAGAAAAACAGTTATATTGGTGTGCATGGAAACTAAGAAATGGCTTTGCATATAATTTTATTATGATTTAAAAACTAATCTAGGCCTTGATTATAGAAATATTCAAGATAAAAGTAATAGAATAAATAGTAACTTTAAAATTTATTTAGTATAAATGCAAGTGGTAAAATCATGTGTACAGAAGTATACCATCAAAGAACTAATCAAAAATATTGTTTCAATAAAATCTCAATACACAGTGCTATGAAAATTGTACTTAGCATTGCTTTAACTTTCATCAGCTCTCTAATGTTCTCTCTACATAAATAAATGACATATTGGAATCATAATTTTTTCTTCTCCATGTTTTAAACACTTTTAAAGGTGATTAAAAAAAGAACTGTGAATATACTCCAACATAAACACAAACACTTGTCTTGACGGGAATAAAGTAGATACAAGTTGATTCCCAACAATGGATAGCATTACTGTTGTCTATCTCTTACTTTTCATTGGCTAGTTTGTACCTCATAGCTTGGATCGTCATATCCAAATGTTTATTCTTCCTATTAAAAATATAAATAAATTATAAGCAAATCCCATGGAACTAGCATGGTAACATTCACTTCTTTGTAAAATGATGAGATTAAAGATAAAGCTCTATTCATAATTTAATTTTCTTGAGTGGAAATTTTACTTCTAAAAGTGACATACAAGATGCAATGGTAGAATGGTGTGAAAATAAAGCAATAAAGAAAAAGAAAAACCCAGGAAATCATGATTCCATGGCATCATAGTAAAGATTTATGGATCTAAATACTGATAAAGTTTGATTTTTGCCTCAAAGGTTAAATTTAGAAACAACTTGTGAAAACTGCTCAAAAGTGACAAGAACAAATAGTAGTGTAGAGACCAAGAAAACATAGAGTAAATATTGAAAAAGAAAGTCCAAAAATAAATTCATTCACATTAAATTCCAAAGAATATTGCTAGTATACCCATTTTTGAAT
Source organism: Castor canadensis (assembly GCF_047511655.1). Taxonomy (NCBI): domain Eukaryota; kingdom Metazoa; phylum Chordata; class Mammalia; order Rodentia; family Castoridae; genus Castor; species Castor canadensis. The sequence goes on along the minus strand of NC_133390.1, from coordinate 22,030,174 downwards.
TTTACATAACATTCATGCCAGTGATAATTGTTTTTACTTGAAAAGTTTGAGAATACATCATATGATTGACACATAAAAATGTTTTTGACTTTTCACATTCCAAAACATTCAAATATGTTTTAATATCAACTAGTTATAAATCAAAGCTACCACACAATGAATAATTTGATTCATTTAAATGCACACATTCTTTGTTTCATACCCCTGTTGACATTACATTACATTTTTGTAACAGAACGTGTTAATTGTTTTAATACTGTAAGCTTATTTTACTATCAATTTGATAGTATTTTATAAAGTTTTATTTTTTCTATCTAATAATTTTAGCATTTTTTTCCTCCACAAAATGTAACTTAGATGTTAAGGTATATTTCTTAAATTTTTTAGCAAATGGAGTTTATCATTTTTCTATTTTCTTCCAGAAAATTGCCTTTAAAAGAAGAAAATGGGAAAGAAGCGCTAAATCCAGAAACAATAGAAATTAAAGTTTCTAGTGACATCATCCAATCAAAAGAAGATGACAGTAAAGCATAACAACAATGTTACAGTGGCTTGGTCAACATTACAAAGAGCATTTGGATTGCAGTGAACCTATGACCAAAACTATTCCATTGACCTTAATTTCTTGGGAAACTTCTAGCTTGGAACAGCTTGTACACATATACATATGATCAAATACTCCTGACCATGGTCCATTTCCTTTTGTTATTGTTGTGCTTGTTCATTTTGTTAAGATTTTTAGTATAAAGATTTGTTTAGCACCAACTCTTGGGTATTGATTTGATTCTATGATTAAAATACTGCAATTTATTATATGGCTAAAGTGCTCTATTTCTTAAGATCTCTGCCTCACATGCCACAAACAAATATGTTTCAAACTTTCTATCAAATGAAAGCATAACAAAAAACAAAACAAAATAAACACTTTGCAAGCTAACTGTGCAAGAAAGCCCTGCATGTTTATGAATCTTATCTTGGAGAAATACATTATTAAAGAGGCTTTCAACTTAAAATGAAGGCACATAATAAAGGCTATACTTTTTACCAGGAGAACTTCAGGGAACCCAGGCTTCAAAGAGCCAATTATCTTTCACAGATATTTAAAAAATGAGGAAATGTTGGAAAACTGTTTTCAACTCATGATTATTGTGCACTTTCCACATTGTTTTTGGTATACTTATACCAGCTCAAAACTATTAGTCATTTGAAAAAAGATTACTTCTGTGCAAAACTAGATTAGAAAAACTTCCTAAATCTCTCTCATTATATATACACCATAGTTGCTTATTAAGGATTACACAAAAAGTAAGTCTATTACAAGTAAAAATAATATTGATTTTTGCCCTCAGCTTCAAACAAAGTAAATTGAAATGCGAACAATATCAATATCTTGTCCTCATATATTTATAAATACGTGTTTACCTTTTAATTTTATATAATTTGCCCAAAATAATGTTTTTACTCTTCAAATACTTCAAATTATATTCTCAGACACATTTTAGTGCATAATTTTAGATAAACTTCAAGAACTAAGTTTCTTAATATTATAGGTCCCTCACTAAATAAAACTGGCTAATGAAAATTAAAGGCATAAGTGTAGTTAAATCAAAGATAAACTATCTGAGTTTTAAATGTGCCATAAAAGTTTCAATTTCAGAAAATTGAATTGTCACTAATTATTTTTATTCTGAAGGTTGTAGCTAGAACCCATTTTAGGATTTTGATAGACAGCTATGGTTGAAGAAATTCCTTAGCATAAACTTTCGAATATCACTTGTTGGGGACTATACATGAAAAAATACTTATTAACTTCCAAGCTATGCAAGCTCCCAGAGATAAAAGTCTGAAATATGATTAAAGTTATATATAAGAAAAATGTGTTTTTCACTATAAATACGCATACATATTGGGAGCAGGTTTTAGATTATTTGTTAACCTAGCGAGCCAAAGTTTCCTTTGGACCCCATCACATTCATAATCTTTAGTGTTTCAGACGTTGAAGAGTTCAAATATTGATTGACTGGTGAACACATTCCAATAGAACCTTGGAGGTGTTTTTAACAGTGGAGTGAGACCTGCTTTAAGTGTCTCTTGTAGGTATAATTTGATGACAAATACGATATTAATGTCACTCATAAACACTTTTATTTACAAAGTGCTTATAACTGTCAGTGGAGGGGAGTACAGTAAGTCACTTTGTACTATCAATTGTTGACTCTAGAAGAATAGAATATGCCTATCTGCATGTTGAAATCCCACATTTTCATAGTGTCATTTTATAAACTGAAGGTTTACAATGCAAGAACCTCTCCTTGCTACCCATTGTGGCATATTCTGAAGAAAAAGGACAGAATTTTTGTACCTGTTTGAGAATTTGAGCAGTGTCTAAAAAGCAAACCAGTAAGGTTCTTCTGACTAACTTGATTATCCAGTAGGTTTTTAACAGGTTTGACTGCTGGTGTTTAGTTTATAGTTTGTCTGATAATATGATTTATTTTTGCTGTCTATTTTTTGTACCAATGTGATAAAACTAGTCAAAATACTTGAATTAGTTTGTGCAAAGTGAACAAGCTTTGTAAAGTGTCTATGAAGCAATAGCCATGAGTGCTCATTTTTCCTGGATAGATACAAATGGTTTTAAACTAATGATATTGACTTAATTCGGATGACAGAATAGCATGTTTACTATTGTTTTATTTGTGCTACACTGCAAGAACAGAGAAATCAGAGTAACGAACAGAATGTTTTTGTATTTTCTCAATTTGAAAGTTCTGTTTTTTCAATTCTTTGAATTATCCATGACATGATATTTCTTCATACATATATATATATATATGCTATTAGTTTCTTGTCACTCATATGCAGCAATTATATGAAATTAATAGATAATTGGGAATAATAAGAGCAACTGTTCAAGTGCACTGTTTCAGTTGTCTGAGGGAACCATAGTCTTCTCCCTCTGATCTGTACCCATGCTGTAGCAAGGCATGACTGTGATAAGACTTTTTTAAACATTTCAACGGAATGCTCCAAACACACATTTTGTAAAAGTTTTCAAATAAGAATTGGCTTGTAGTAAATTGCAAACTATCAATAGTACTGAAATAACTTCATTCATATTTTTCATTCTTGTTCTAAACTATATACATTCATATAAATGTATAAATGTTAATTTTATTGTCTGACAGTCCTTTTAAGTGTTAGTAAAAAAAAGTCAAGATCTAACTGAATGTAAGTGCTGTCAATATGTGAAACTATGCTATTTTAAACCAAGAGGCAAACATATCCCCTAAAATTTTGAGATTTCTTAATAGGCTATGTGCAATCAAATAATGACAATCTATATTCAACAACCTATAAAAGAACAAAGTAATATCAGATTTTAAATCCATAGTTTTAAAAACTGACACAAATTGATGTGTCAACCTATTTTTCAATGATTTATAAAGAAATTTAAGTATGAAATGTAATTTCTTCAAATTTATTTATTGTTTTTGCAGGTAAAAATATTCACATTTAATTAAAACTACTGTCTCACACTAATGTAATATTTCTTAATTTTACTTTATTTTTAATACAAGACAATTTTTCAAAGTCTATTTGATTCAGATTTCATATGAATCTTATCCCTGAAATAAATATTTATACAAATAGAAAGTTGTTATCAAATTGTGAGTGCTAACAATTCTAACATGGTAATCATATCTTTATTTAATGCATTTTATTTTAAATAAGAGTGATTTGTCCCTTTGAATTAGCATGTTATTCGGCTTCATTAAGAGTAAAAAACTACAACTTTCTTTGATATATTTAGCTGATACCATGGCACTCAAAATATATTGTCTTCTTTGTGTTTGGTGAATAAGCTCAATTAAAACTACTTTACCTTGAATATAAAACCCCAAATATAGCACATTATCTTGTGTGATTTATTTTTGTAGGAAAAAAATATTTTTTCTGCATGCATGGGATATTTTAATTTGTTCTGGATTGTTTTTCTAAACAATATCTACATTCTAGATATTGTTTAAACTTAGTTGTTAGACAATTGTAAGACCAAGACAGCAGACTTGAATCTTCATTATAATTGCTGGTAAATATTTGATTTGGGACCATAATCATCCTTGTGATGATAAGATAATCACTGATGAAACTATGTACAACTGAAAGGGTAAAAAGAGTGGTCTACATTTCTTAATTTAAGAAATATTGGCATAGAATATTTTAATTATTTATGAAATTAGAAATGTTCTTTTTCATGAAGAATAATGTAAGTGTTCAATTTGAATTCCTCATGGAGTTCCTTTTCATAATCATATCAAGAATGCTTATTCAACAAACTTTATCAGTGGGTGAAACTATTTTTTAAATAAGATAGCATTATTTATCTCTTAAGGAAAAAGATTCTCATCTTATTAGCCATGTGGGGCATTCTTATGTCATCTCTCAACTTGAAATTGCATATGGATATTTTAACATATGCTAAAATTAAATTGTAGATCAAAGAAATGAAACATTCTACTTGTAAAATGGAAGTCTTTCCAGAAATGGTCTACACATGGACTTCATCATGTTTGTAATTGAGAAAGTTATAAAATAGCCTACACATAGTAGTTGCTGATTAGATATAATTTTTTCAGGTTCCACCCTTGCTTTTTAAAAATTGCATTTACCCATGTAGATGCATCTATTGAAACAACATTAAACAAGAATACTATTAGATTAATAATCTCCCCCTCAAATAAAAATCAGACACTTTTAAAAATATGCAATGGTAAATATTTATTTGATAAAAGATTTAATATTATTAGAAAAGTAGTTTATTATTCATTGTAGGATTTTACCAATAATTTAAACCAATCAGTATCACCACTTAAAGTTTCTTTTTTTTTTTTTAAAGACTTTTCAGGTTTCCGGCCACACAATCTTTTAAATATCATTATAAAAATTGCCCAAGTCAATTTCAGTATTGCAAATTAATTTTCCCTGAAAAATACATATCTTTTAGCATTTAGATTTAGATTTTTATGGAAGCAGAAAAGCAAAACAATCAATGTTGGAGCATTTCAATCACAACCAGACAGGAGAGTAGAGGAACAGGAAACAAAAGGATTCTGAATAAGTGAGAAGTGCTGAACCTGGGAGCAGGAACATTGCTTAAATGAAAATTTACACCAATAATACTGATGCAAAAGAAAAACCCAATCAAATCCAGAAAAGAAAGTTCACAGAGCTGGAACCTGTGACTCTATTTGCAAATAGTGTTTTGTTTTGTTTTTTAAGAAAACCGTATGATACTATAAAATGAGCGATGCAATTAAAAGAAAATATAGTTCCTCCAACTCCTTGAAAAATGTTTATGGTTTAGCATTTGTCTCTAACCCCTGCTAGAAATAGACCAACTTCTCAGAAATAAAAGTTAATTGTTTTGATATGTGAATCTAAACTGTCTTCAAAAAGCATTAAAACATACATTTAAAAATTTTTCCTTTAAATTATGTATTCCATTCAAATTCTCTATTAAGTTAGCGACCATGTTTCTTTCAATATAGTATGCCCCTATGAAATGCTGTATATATATATATGTCTAAACTGTAAAAATTATACTGCAAATGTTGACGTTTTGTATTTATGAGAGACATTGAAAGTATGGCTTATGGTATATCAAAATTGTCATTCTTCACCATTTGTATATTAATAGTAAAGATAATTTTACTTTAATAAAGTGCTGAATTTTGTTTATTTCCAATAATATCTTGGCAATGAGTGAGCTTATGATTGGATAACCACTTTTAGTTCTAAGAAAATTTACAAGCGTATCTCTACATTTTCAAATAGAAAAAGGTTTTCGCTAACTTGCATATCCTGGGTTGCAATATTTTGGACTCTATAGTGCCCAGATCAGAAAGAGCATTGAATAAGATGTTAGTTTGGAGCAGTGGCTGTCATGATGTCAAGATGCTACCTGCAGATGACCAGAAATAGCATCGCCAAGTAGATCTTACACATGAGAATCTCTGAACATCACTCAGAGAACAGCTGAGTCTTTAGTCTGTGGGAGAGGTCCCAACAGTCTCTTTTAATGAGACTTTCTTCTGATTTGGCTGTACTCTGAATATTGAGATACACTAATTTTCAGGATTTTTTTGTTTTGTTTTTGGCAGTACAGAGGTTTGAACTCAGGGTCTTACCCCCTGCTAGGCTGGCACTCTTCCACTTGAGCCATTCCACCAGCCCTTTTCTGTGTTGGTTGTTTTTGAGATATGGTCTCTTGAACTATTTGCCTGAGCTAGCTTCAAACCATGATAACTCTTTATTTTTGCCTCCAGTGTATCTTAGATTATAGGATTGACCCAATGACATATGGTCTTGAGATACTTTTTTTCCATTTGCTAAATATTTATTTATGAACTTATGAATGCCAGGCACCCTAGTAAATACAGGAGATTATGCTTTAATGTGACATATCCACTATCTGCAAACCCCACTTTGTGAAAAATAAGACTTAGAAGAAAAAGAAAATGGGAATCAAACACTCAAAATCTACTTAACTTTAGAACCAAGTACTAACAAAAGTAAGAAAAAGAGCAATGGTGCTTTTACAAGAAAAACTAAAACACGCACTAAATAAATCTTAAGTAATAAACTAGTATTAATTTCATCTTCATATTGGAGTTTTATTTCAAATTATATGTTTTATCTTCTTACAGACATCAGTTTTATAAGAAAAGAAGTTAATGCTTTTACAAATGTTTTCATGTGTTTTAAAAGTGTAAAATGAGATTCATTCTTTTTTTTTATTTTGCAATTAGCATATAATAGTTATACAGGAGGCTACACTGTGGCATTTACGTATATACATATAATATATCATAATTAGATTTATCTCATTTTTCCATTTACATGCATGAAAATAAAACACTTACACCATATTCGCCTTCCTTCACTGTCTCTTTATCATGTTCCCATCCCTCTGGTATCCACTCTTAGACAGAATCTGTTTCACCTTCCAGTATTTCATTTATTAAAAAGAACATTTTCATTAGTTTATGAGAGTTACATAGAGTTACATAGGGAGTTTCTTTGTGACATTTCCATATATGCATGTATTATACCCCAAATTAGTTCATCCCCACCATGATTCTCCCTTCTACCTCATTACCTTTCTTATGGTGACTTCAACAGGTGTCAATGTTCTATATTTATATTTGTATACAAAGTGCATCAACCATAATCACCCACTTTTCTTCCTTCATTTAAGCTCCCCTTCCAGTAGTGCCTTCCCCTAGTATGACTTGTGTTATGTTCCTGCCCTTCCTTGCTTAGGTGTCTGTTCATTTTTTACAGGGAATTTTTTCTTTGTATTTTACTTGCAAATATATTGTGCATAAGTCAATCTAACCTCCTCCACTACTATTCTTCACACTTTCCCTTATCCTGTGTTACTCAACAGTTTTCAGTGTGTTTTCTTTGTGTCTAATTCCTATACAGATGTTATGCATTTCATTATTATTCACTTTCTATCATTCTTTCCTTCTTTTTCTCCCTTTGACTCATCCTACAGTCCCACTTTTGAAAACATGTTATATATATATATTCATATGTGTATATGATAGTACTTGTATTTGTTTTGGATCTACCTTATTTATATGAGAGAAAACATATGGCCTTGTCTTTCTGAAACTGGCTGACTTTGCTTAAAATGATATTCTGTTGTTCCATTTATTTACTTGTGAAAGACAAATTTCATTATTCTTTATTTAAATTTTGACAGCAGAGAAGACATTATACTAGAATAATGTCAAGTTAATCAAAATTTTATACACTCTGACTTTTCATTAGTACAGCAGGCTACAAAGTTGAAATTTCTACATGTTAGCATTGGAGAACATTGATTAACTTGAGGATGCAGTTTATTTCAATGCTTCTGGTGTGCCTCCAATTTCATACATCCTACTTCCCTCAACTTCCTTTTTCTTATCTGTCATGATCAAGGTCTAAAAATTACCCAGAAAAATTAATATGCCAAAGGAAGGATAATTAACAAAATCACTCTAAGATATTTACATATTATCCCATCTAGACATCATGCAGTTAAAAATTCTCTTGAAAGAGTCATTTAAAAAATTATGGCTTTTTAAAAGGAAATTGCAATGATTGTGCACTTGACAGCATTGGCTAGAGAAATGGAAAGAGACATCTTCTACATAAGGTAGTACTCAAACTGAACCCAAAGTAAAGGCTAAGATATGTACTCAGGATGACTCAATAGGATTTGGGACAGTTTAGCTCTAGGTTTGACTATGTGAGGACTCTCTACCAATGCTGAGGGAAAACACTTTCAGAAAAGTGCGAATGAAATTTTCACCAACTAAGCAACCAAGAATTATACCTTTGATTATCCTAAAAAAGATGAGGAAAAAACCTCCCACATTGTTGTAATGAAGAAGCAAAGGGAATAGAAGTGGGATCCTTCAAGTGATACTGGAAAACAGCTAAGAATCCAGACATGGAATGAGAATTAGCCTGCATTCCACATCCTAATCTTCTCACTTATTACTAGCTCTGGTCTTGGGCAATTTACATAAAAATTTAAACCCTCACTTCCTCATTTATGAAATAGTGGTTCTGAAGTGAATAATAATCATCTTAAAGAGATTATTTAAGGGTTTTTTGTCTCTCTTCTTGTAGTATCTATATAGAGCAAATCATTATAGTGACCAAGATTGCCTCTAAATCTGCTGTATTTCAACACTAATTCTGAAAAGTTGGGTCAAACAGTTGCTGTTGCTGCTAAATAAAAAATAAATTGAAATGTAGTGGCATAAATATCAACAGTGTAATTTTTTCATGATTTTGTTTGTTATTGTGACAAAACTTGAAAATTATTTTCATTATATGATACAGGTATGTTCACTTATTTGGCTGCTGGTTTCAAAATGAAGCCTGCTAAGTGAAGTCCCAATATAAAAATTGTTAAAAAACCTGTGTTCACATCACCTCTGTTTGCCATTTGCAGCTGACAAGTTAAGACATATGAGTAAGAGGGAAGTCAATATATGTGCTTACAGGGTATGAGCTATGTTATGGTTCACGGAGTGAAACAATCCTTGTGCCTTCTAATGTTTCACAAATTTTCCAATGTAGACAGTCACTTATCTCTTTCCCAGACTTACAAAGTCTGACTTCATTACCAGAATCAAGCTTGTGTTTCAGCATATATTCAAATGAGTTAATTTCTGAGTCTGGCAATACTCCTACTCATAATGTATAGATCTTTGGGTGCAATTTTCTGCACAGAGTCCTGTTTACTAAGAAAATAATTTAACTGCCTCCAGAAAAGTTCTATATGTAACTGTAAATAAGAGGAAGAAAATAACAATAGATACTGCCATCCAAAACCTAAGGAAGTAAATATAGCATTTGATAGTACTTATTTACAGAATTTTGAGATAAAGCCAGGCAAAGATTACTAATTCTCTCACCCTACCCCCCGCCCCTGCATAGGGAATTTTCCTTCAATAGGATTTGGTTTATTTCCTGAGTATTATTTCTAAATCATTTCCTTTCAGTGGCTCTTAGTGTGACTCTTTGAAATGTCTTTAATTTTCTGTAGGAAATGTTATAAAATTATAACTGAATAAATTTCTTAGCCTGCTCCATAGCATGAAATACTTATTACCTACTAAGATATTTTTGTTTAAAATAAACCACATTGTCAAAGACAAGTTGGTTATAGTGTGTGGCTTAATATCTGGGTCCTCTATTCTGTTCCACTGATCTTCATGTCTGTTTTTATGCCAGTACCATGCTGTTTTTATTGCTATTGATTTGTAATATAGTTTGAAGTTGGGTATTGTGATACCTCCAATGTTGTTCTTTTTACTGAGTATTGCCTTGGCTATTCATGGCCTCTTGTGCTTCCATATAAATTTAACAGTAGTTTTTCAATCTCTTTAATGAATGTCATTGGGATGTTGATGGGAATTGCATTAAACATGTAGATTACTTTTGGGAGTATAGACATTTTTACTATGTTAATTCTACCAATCCATGAGCATGGGAAATCTCTCCACTTTCTATAGTCTTCCTCAATCTCTTTCTTCAGAAGTTTATAGTTTTCCTTGACGAAGGCACTAAAAATATACAATGGAGAAAAGACAGCCTCTTCAACAAAAACTGCTGGGAAAACTGGCTAGCAGTCTGCAAAAAACTGAAACTAGATCCATGTTTATCACCCTATACCAATATTAACTCAAAATAGATCAGGGATCTTAATATCAGACCCCAAACTCTAAAGTTGCTACAGGAAAGAGTAGGTAGTACTCTGGAATTAATAGGTATAGGCAAGAATTTTTTCAATGGAACCCCAGTAGCTCAGCAACTAAGAGATAGCACAGATAAATGGGACTTCATAAAACTAAAAAGCTTCTGCTCAACAAAAGAAATGGTCTCTAAACTGAAGAGAACACCCACAGAGTGGGAGAAAATATTTGCCAGCTACACATCAGACAAAGGACTGATAACCAGAATATATAGAGAACTCAAAAAACTAAATTCTGCCAAAATTAATGAACCAATAAAGAAATGGGCAAGTGAACTAAATACAACTTTCTCAAAAAAAGAAATTCAAATGGCCAAAAATCACATGAAAAACTGCTTACCATCCTTAACAATAAAGGAAATGAAAAATAAAACCACACTAAGATTCCCCCTCACCCCTGTTAGAATAGCCATCATTAGCAACACCACTAACAACAGGTGTTGGTGAGGATGCAGGGAAAAAGGAATCCTCTTACACTGCTGGTGGAAATGTAAACTAGTACAATCACTCTGGAAAAAAATTTGGAGGCTACTTAAAAATCTAAACATTGATCTACCATATGATCCAGTAATACCACCCTTGGGGATATACCCAAAAGAATGTGACACAGGTTACTCCAGAGGCACCTGCACAGCCATGTTTATTGCAGCACTATTCACAATAGCCAAGTTATGGAAAGAGCCAAGATGCCCCACTACTGACAAATTGATTAAGAAAATGTGGTATTTATAGACAATGGAATTTTATGCAGCAATGAAGAAGAATGAAATGGATGGAATTGGAGAACATCATTCTGAGTGAGGTTAGCCTGGCCCAAAAGACCAAAAATCATATGTTCTCCCTCATATGTGGACATTAGATCAAGGGCAAACACAACAAGGGGATTGGACTTTGATCACATGATAAAGCAAGAGCATGCAAGGAAGGTATGAGGATAGGTAAGACACCCAAAAAACTTGATAGCATTTGTTGCTCTCAATGCAAAGAAACTAAAGCAGATGCTTTAAAGCAACTGAGGCCAATAGGAGAAGGGGACCAGAAACTAGAGAAAAGTTTAGATCAAGAAGAATTAACTTAGAAGGTAACACACATACACAAGAAATCTATGCGAGTCAACTCCCTGCATAGCTATCCTTATCTCAACTAGCAAAAACCCTTGGTCCTTCCTATTATTGCTTATACTCTCTCTTCAACAAAATTAGAGATAAGGGCAAAATAGTTTCTGTCTGGTAGCGAGGGGTTTGGGGGTAATGGAGGGGGTGGGGGGTAGGGAGGGGGTGGGAGGTAGGTGGGAGAAATGACCCAAATATTGTATGCACATATGAATACAATATAAATTTTAAAAAATAATAAAATAAATCACATTAATTCAAGCTGGTACATTTCCTTCAAATGTAAGGTGATTTTTATTCTGAAATCAAGTTATAATCTACTAGATTAAGACAAAAGCCACATATAAATATCCCTAGTCAAATTCACAAATTAAGTGCTTCATTTTATGTTTATCACAGACTTGGACTATCTTTGGGCAGCCATTATTCTTTCCACTACAGTCTATGTAACAAATTACTAAAAAATATAAATATTAATACAAACAATCTTTTTGTTTTCTACCACATGGTTCTGTGCATTCACTTACCTTACTTTTATGTTTTCTTTAGCCATTCTGGTATTTTGAAATTGGTGAGTATATTAATGTGTATATTTAGATATACAACTTATTTTTAGCTTTATATTCTTTCTTGACTCTTGCAATTGTGTGATCTGTAAAGTGTGATAAACCTGTAGTCTGCAAACTAGAAACTCAGAAAAGCCAGTTTTGCTATAAAGCAAATTCTTTAGTCAGAAGCATATAAGTAGAATCTAGCCCTGAAATAATAATGATAGTGATAATAATAATAATAATATAGGATTTTAAAATGAGGACTCATAATAAGAGTGGAACCACTGGGAGGAGCGAGGGAGTAAAGGAGAAGGTTGTGGGGGATTGAATATGACTGAAATTCATCATATGTAGGTATGAAAATAGCTTAATGAAACCACTAAAAAGGTTAAAAAATGGAGTAGGAGGACAGAGGCTTAAGAAACAACAATAGAGAAGGTGAATTTGATCAAAGTATATTATATTCATGTATATAAAAATCACAATGAGAACCCTTTGAACAATTAATTTGCAGTAATAAAGCAAAGGAAGAGAAAAAATAAAGAAGCAATGCTGTATAGAATACTATAATACAATTGCATGAGATGACAGTTCTAGCAAAAGCACTGCATGTAAGGTAGGAAAATCATAAAGAATAAACATCTTTTCAACTAAATGCTAACACTTCCTTGATGGAAACTATCCTATATAGTCAAGCTGCGACCAGGTAACTGCCTAACGATTCCCAGGAATGACATTACATCAATGACTCTTATGGTCTTTGGTGTTGGCAGACTGGTCAGTCAATCATGCATGTTTTCAGAAAAATTCTCCAGGTGAATTCCCAGCATGAATCCTCTGGATTTTAAAGGTGGACCTTGCCATTATTTAAGACAGAAAATCTCCACAAAAGAAAAAACTTTCTTCATTAGCAGAGACTAAGTGCTTAGCTATGGGCCACTAAATTAGTAGGAAACCTGTGCTATTCATTATAAACTGAATGTTATCTGACACACAAATCTATAAAGTTAGGCACAGACAGCAGTACAGCATCATCAATGAAAATGACATAAGCATGATCAGACTTAACTAGGCCCTAAGTACACAAGTAAGTTAAATGAAGAACTGGATTTATGCCTATGTTTCTGCCGTGGATCCTCTGCCTTCTCCCTAGCCTGCACATCTGGATTCACATGTAATTCTGTACAATCAGGTGACAGATAATAAGGAGACTTAGACCTGCTTTACAGATATATTTGCAAGTTTTGCAGCACCAATTTAAAATCTCCCTTTGCAGTACCACAGTTCCTCTGCAGAATATCTCTGAAGGTCACTAGTAAAGGAAAATTCTACTAGTGGGCATTACTTTCATAAGTGCACGTGACTGTTCATTTTTTTGGAATCAATGACCAAACGTAATTTTTTGCTGACACATGGACATAGCCAAAGTTGATTTCTCAGGGACTTGTAAGGAACATGATTTGGACTTTGGTGACAAAGTAACTTTGGAAAAAAGAGTATGTGAGTAGAACCCTCTGTAAGGACAAAAGTTTGTAAATATTTGCGTCTGATGTGAATGTCCAATAAATGGTAATCTCAGGAGAGAAAGATCTTAATAATCAAGTGGTGATGTCATGGTGACTCATTGTGTGGATGCCATTCAGCTTTTTATCCCATGTACACTTGCCATCCACCAATGGACTCATGAACAAATGGACTCATGGTGGAAGGGAAGGAGGAAGTACATAGGCTCAACAACAGGGACTACCACTTACGCATCTTTACAAACAATTCACATGTTTATAATTGCTTTCTTTGCTATTGTAAGTAAAGAGATTATCACTTTTAAACATAACCATATTAGAAAACAAATTCCAGAAACCCCAGAACCATTTCAGAAATCTGATCCTCAGAATTGTATTTCACCAGAGTACTCTTGGTCCTAAATCTCCATGAGTCAGGATCAGACATTAGATGGACAGAGATGCAGATCTGGGTGTATCTTCAGCTATGTTCCCCACCTATAGATTAGGCTGTAGCAAAGCAACATCATTAGAATCGGTTACAGAATTTTAAAAGTATATTTTATTATTCTTTAAGTGTAAGAAATAAAATATCATGTGAAATATATAGAGAACAACATTATAGAACATGTTTTAAAATATTACATTTAATGTCCAGTAAAAAACTCATAAACTTCAAATTGATTTGGACAATCAACTTCCTCATTTTCACCCCACTGTTAAGGAACTTGCAAAGATTAATTCCTCAAGCAACAAATATGAATGGTTGCTGATGACTTTTAAATAGATAACTCTTAATTTTGAAATACAAATTCTATCTTTGTCTATCTCCTATAGACAAATTATTTACAAATCACTGATTGAAATCACATATTTATCATAATCCATGTTACCTAAGGATTCAAAATAAATCATTTTTCTAATTATTCATGTCTTAAAATTCTGCATAGCTTATAATTTGAGAACTATGTGTAATTTTCAGTTGTACATTGCTACCGAATGAACTAATAAATATTGTTCTAAGAATATACTTTGTATGATTTAATACTTTTAAATTTATTGAGACTTATTTTAAGGCTCAGAATATCATTTGTCTTGGCAAGTGTTCAGTATAAACTTAAAAACAATATTTTATGTTGCAATTGGGTTGAGTGTTTTATGAAAGTCAATTATGTCAATGTGGGTAATAATGATATGTAAAAGTGTTCTATATCCTTATTGATTTTCTGTCTCATGATTCTATCAATTATTCAGACAGTGGTCCAAAAACTTGGCTCCATATTTTTGAATTTGTCTTTCTTTTTGCACTTCTACCATTTTTTCCTGTTTTATTTTAGAATTCATTATTAGTTGTATTAGAATTGTTATAGTGTTTAGATAAACTAGCCCCTTTATAATAATAAAGATTACTTTAGCATACTTTCTCTGAAATCTACTTTACTCTTCTAGCTACCTCCAAAAGAGTAAACTATTCTGTCAATAAACATAATGAATGCAGATGATCCTCAAAAATGTCTGGATAAGTTAAATAATTCAGAAACATGACAGCACATATATTTGAAAACATTTATTCAATAAAATGGAGAGAAAAAGCTATAAAAAATCCAAAGTAATTCACAACAAAGTAGAGAATGTTAGTGATTTTTTCTAAGCATGAGAAAATAGGGTGAGTGAAGAGAGATTACCAAGTGCACAAGAAACATTATTTAGATAAGAGAAACATTCATTATCTTGATCATTTTCATCTTTCACAGGTGTGTACTTCAAGCAAACTGATATCATCTATGTAAACAGTTTATTGTTTATAAATTATTCATCAATGAAGCTATTAATGTCCAATGTATATTCTTATGAATCTGCCCAAACAACAACAAAATAAATGTTGTGTATACTGATAAGATAAAATACTTTGAACATAATAAAAAGTTATTTATTTTTATCTTCTAAGTTATAGATGGAAGAATCCTAGTAACACTAGGCTTACTGATTGAAATACTCCAAGTATTTGTGTTGGCATGTATGGCCTTACATTGACATGTATGATGTCCTTCCTGTCAAAGGCATGTTATTGGCAAAAATAATTCAGATAGTCAATTAAATTATTTCTTCTTCTACATATCTTAAAAGGTTTTGAGCTGCCTGAACTCAAATTCAATTTGAAAGTGTTTAAAGTCAATTTTAAAGCTTTATATTTCAATAGCTTCTATGAAATACAGGGAAAATAACTAGAGGAGATTCAAATTAAAAATCCTGTTTATGACATTGTAGTAAGATTGTGTTACTTTTCACACATGTGTGTGCATGTGCATGTGTGTGCATATGCATGCATTTGCGTATGTGTGTGTGTGCACGTGTGTGTTAATCAGCCTTTTCATTGCTGTGATAAATAGCTGAGGGAAATTAGAAATCATTTAAAAGATAAAAGATTTATTTTTGATCATGATTTCAGAGGTCTCAATCCATGCTCATTTGCCTCCCATGAGAACCCCCACTCTTCTCATGAGATGGAGCAAAGGGGACCTACTGGAGCAAAAGTGCTCACCTCATGGTGGAAAGGAAGAAAAAGGGGACAGGGACAAAATATGTCCCTCTAAGTAAGCCCCTCATAACATATTTCTGCCACCTAGCCCACAACTTTTAAAATTTCCACTGCCTTTCAAAACAGACCCCTAATCCTTTAACACATGAGCTTGCTGGGGACATTTCATATTCAAAAGATAACATTTTACTTCTGATCCTCAAAGGCTCATGTTCATCTCATACTGCAAAATGAATTTAGTCTACTTCTAAGAGGCCCCAGTTTCAACAGTTCCAACATTGTTCAAAAGCTTTGTCTTCCTTATTATGCCTATGTCTTCTCTTCAACAAAATTAGAGATAAGGACAGAAGAGGTCTGCCTGGAAGCAAGGGGTGGAAGGAGGGAAAAGGTGAGGGATGGTGGGAAGGGGGGAGAAATGATACAAACAATGTATGCACATGTGAATAAATGAATAAAAAAAGTTAATGTTAGTTTACCCTAAAAAACTCAAGACAAACTCAGCTATGAGCACATATAAAAATCAAAAAGAAAGTTTCATACTTTCAATGTTTATTTGTGGAATAGGCACATGGTAAACATTCTTATTCAAAAGGCAAGGAATTGAGGGAAAGGAGTGATAGGACCAAAGCAAGACCATAACCTAGCAGAGCAGCCAGTGTATACCAAAGCTCTGTATCCAGCACCCAGTTCACACTTTGGCATGTTGTGAGCTCCAAAGGGCTACGGCAGACTTCCCCCTTTGACCCTGCCAATTGCAGGTCAAATGCTCACTCTTTGACTGGTTCTGTTTGCTGAAGATGATCCACATTTGGTATCTCCAACATTCAGTGGTCTTCAATGCATCTTCAGCTTCATTCTCACAGCATCACATATTACCTTTTGAGTGGCTGTCTGCAGGGACTCCAACACTTTCATACATTTAGTAGGTTCTCAGACTTTCCTTGTAAATCTAAATGCAAGCCTCCATGATCCTGTAACCCATGCATTCTGCGTGTCTACAAAAAAAGTATCACATGAATGATGTAAAGAATACTCCACTATCTGAGGCAGCATCTGGGCCTCCCAATACAGTGCCATTAGTTGGGTACCAAGCCTTCAGTACATGAGCTGACTGGGGGGACATTTCATGTTCAAACCATAACAGCACACTTGCATGTGTGCTTTGCCTCTGTATTGTTCTTCCACTCTTGACTCTTTTTAAGTTAATTAACTAATTAATTAATTTTTATTACTGTTGTACAGGGGGTACACTGTGAAATTTACAAAAGTACTTATACTATATAATAGTTGAATTCACCCCCTCAATGCTTCTCCTTTATTCCTCTTCCCCTCATTTCTAGAATAGTTTCAACAGTTTCAGTTTTTTATCTATTTTCACATGTACACAATATTTGGATGCAGAAGGATATGGAGAGAGGTTGTAGGTGTATGAATATGGTGCAAAAATGGTGTACACTCTTGACCCTTTAAAGTGTTCTTCTCAGATTACTATTTTGGTAGTCTTATAGGTTAGTTTTAGAGTATATAGTTGTCATTAATTAGGAATTGGAAGAAGAAGAGAAACAGGTCTACACCATTTTTGTCTTAGAAAGAAATTTCTTTCCATCTTTTAAATAAAGCAAAAATAGAAATCTGATATACTTACCTCTTATGTGTTTTATGAAAGGAAGAATCCATAGCATTATGTTCTAAAAGTATCTAAACAATAAGTGCTTATATAAATACTATTTTAGGGTGAAAGGGTGGAAGAAGATTTATCAAATTAATGCCCTGCCCAAACAAGCAGAAGCAGCAAACTTACATCACATAAAGTAGACTTAAAACCTAAGTTATTCAGAAGAGATGAAGAAGGTTACTTCGTTAACAAAAGCAATAATACATCAAAGGTAAACAATTATTAACTTATATATGCCTAATATCAGTGCACATGCCATCATTAAATGTGCACAGATGGACATAAAAATACAGAAAGGCCCCATCACAGTGGTAGTGCTAGACTTTAATATTACTCTGACACCAATAGATAGGTCATCCAAACAAAAAATGAACAAAGAAATTTTAAATTTGAACGATACCATAGACCTAAAGGACCTGACAGACATCTACAGAGTATTCCACCCTGCAATAGCACAATATACATTCTGATTAGGATCCCATGGAATGTTCTCCAAAATAGACCTTATCTTAGTGCACAAAGCAAGTCTCAACAAATATAAAAAAAAAAAAAAAAACATTAAATGATACCCTGCATACTGTTTGACCACAACACAAGAAAACTGGAACTCAACAACAAAAGAATCAGCAGAAAATATTCAAGTAAGTGGAACATCAACAACATGTTACTCAATGAGAAGTAGGTAGTAGAAGAAATAAGGAAGGAAATCAATAAGTTCCTGGAATTTAATAAAAATGAAAACACAACCTATCAGAACCTATGGGACATAGCTAAGGAAGTGCTAAGAGGAAAGTTTATAGCCATGAATGCATGCATATATTAAGATCACAGAAATATCTCAAATAAATGACCTAAGGCTATATCTCAAACTCCTAGAAAAACAAGAACAAGCCAAACCCAAAATTCACAGAAGGAGATAAATAATTAAAATTAGGGCTGAAAATAATGAAGGAGACCTAAAAGACATACAAAGAAACAAAAAGTTGGTTCTTTGAAAAAATCAATGAGATTGATAAACTTCTGGCAAATCTGTCTAAAATGAGGAAGGAAAAGACCCAAATTAATCAAATCAGAAACAAAAAGGGGGAGATAATAGCAAACACCAAAGAAATTGAGGGAATCATAATGGACTACATTGAAAACCTATTTTCAAATGCATTGGAAAATCTAGAAGAAACAGACAAAATCTAAATACACATGAATATCCAAAATTGAACCAAGAAGATAATAATCACCTAAACAGATCTATAATATGCAATGAAATTGAAGCAGCAATAGTCTCTGAAAAAAGTAATGTCCAGGGCCTGATGGAATCCCCTTTGAATTCTACCAAACCTTTAAAGAAGACCTTTAAATTTTTCCATGAAATAGAACATGAAGGAACACTGCCAAGCCAAAGTCATTCTATGAAGCCAGTATATTGTACTCATCCCCAAACTGGACAAGAACACAACAAAAAATTAATAAACAGGATTACAGGCTAATCTGTTTAATGAACATAGATACAAAAATCCTCAATAAAATAATGGCAAATCAAATTCAACAGCATATCAAAAAGATTATACACCATGACAAAGTTGGGTTCATCCCAGGGATGCAGGAATTGTTCAACGTGCACAAATCATTAGATGTAATACAGAAGCAAGTCATTACATATATTAACAGAAGCAAAGACAAAAGCCACTTGACTATCTCAATAGATGAACAAAAAACATGACAATATTCACCATCCTTTCATGATTAAAGCTCTGGTGAAACCAGAAATAGAAAGAATGTATCTCTACATAATAAATGTTATATATAACAAGTCCAAAGCCAATGTCACACAAAATGGGGAAAAACTGAAAACAATTCCTCTAACGTAAGGAACAAGATAAGAGTGTTCCCCTCCATGCACATTCAATAAAATCTTGAAATGCCTAGCAAGAGCAATAATGCAGGAAGAAGAATTAAAAGGAATACAAATAAGAAAGGAGGAAGACAAACTATTCCTATTTGCAGACAACATGATGTTATTCCTAAAATAACCTCCAAAACACTGAGGCATCATAAACAGCTTTAACACAATAGCAGGATGCCAAATCAATTTACAAAAATCAGTAGTCTTTCTAATACCAATAATGAAGAGAATGAGAAGGAATATAGGAAAATTACTCCATTTACAAAAGCCTCAAAAAAAATCAAATACCCAGGAATAAACTTAACACAGAACATTGATGACATCTACAAAGAAAATTACAAACCACTGAAGAAAAAAATCAGACTACAGAAGATGGAAAGAACTCTCATGCTAATGGGCTAGTAGAATCAACATAGTGAAAATGGCTATATTACCAAAAAAAAATCTACATGTTCAATTCAATGCCCATCAAAATCCTAATGACATTCATCACAGAGAATAAAAAATCAACCTTAAACTTCATTTGGAAGCACAGAAAAACTGAGAAAAAAGAGAAACTCTGGAGGTATCACAATATCCAACTTCAAACTATACTACAGAGACATAGCAATAAAAATAGCATGTCACTGGCACAAAAACAGATATGAAAACCAGTGGAATAGAATGAAAGATCTGGATAAGAATTCACATAGCTATGCTCACCTGGTTTTTGACAAAAGCTCCAAAGCATACCATGGAGAAAAGATAGTATTTTCAACAAATGTTGCTTGGAAAACTGGGTATCTGCCTACAGACAAGTAAAACTAGATCCATGTTTTTCACTCTGTTTAAGGATCCACTCAAAGTGGATTAAGGACTTTAATATAAGACCTGAAACTTTGAAGCTAGTGCAGGAAAGAGCAGGACTACACTGGAAGTGACAGGCATAGACAATGACTTCCTAAGTAGAATTCAAATGGCTCAGCAACTAAGAGAAAGAAATGACAAATGGGGCTACACAAAATTAAGAAACTTCTGAACAACAAATGAAATGGTTTGTAAATTGTAGAGGCTTCCTAGAGAATGGGAGAAAATATTTGCCAGCCATATATCTGACAAGGGTTTGGTGACCAGAATACACAGTGAACCCAAAAAACTAAATCGCCCCCAAATCAAGGACCTAATAAGAAATGGGAAAATGAACTTGACAGAGTCTTTTCAAAAGAAGAAGTCCAAGTGGCTGAAAAACACATAAAAATGTGTTTAACATCCCTGGTCATAAAGGAAATGAGAATCAAAATCACACTAAGGTTCCACCTTACTCCTGTTAGAATAGCTACCATCAAGAACACCACCAACAACAAATATTGTCTAGGATGAGAGAGAAAAAGAAATCCTCATACATTGCAGGTAGGAATGTAAATTAGTGCAACCACTATGGAAAACAATATGGAGGCTCCTCAACAGAATAAAATAGGACTACCATATAATCTATCAATTCCACTCCTAGGGACATATCTAAATGAATGTGAACCAGGTTACAACAAAGGCACCTGTACACCCATGTTTATTGCAGCATCATTCACAATATCTAATCTTTGGAAACAGCCAAGATGCCCACTACTGATGAATGGATTAAGAAAATGTGGTATTTATATAGAATGGAATTTTACTCAGCCACAAAAAAGAATGAAATTTTATCATTTGCAGGTGTATAGATGAAACTGGAGAACATCATCTTAAGTGAAGTTAACCAGTCCCAGAAGGCCAAAAGATGCATGTTTTCTCTTGGAAGTTGAATATAGACCTAATACAAATACTAATACAGACCTAATACAAATCCCTCACACTAAGGGGAGGTCACATATGAGGGTGATAGGCTAAAAGAAGGAAACTAAGGAGATGAATATGTTTGATATATTCTCTATACAAAAGTGAATATAGAATTTTTAGGCTGCTTGAAACCATAAAAAGAGAGGACAAAGGTAGAATGAACAAAAAAAGAGATGAACCAATTCAGGTTATAATATATACATTCATGGAAATATCACAAGGAAACTCTCTGTGTAACTTCCTTTATCACAAGCAATAATGTCATTTTTTTTTCTTTCTTCTTTTTCTTCTGCAAAATCAGGGAACAGAGGGTGGAACAGATCCTTCTCAGGCAGGGCAAGGTTGGAAACACTAGGAAGGGAGGTGGCAGGGAAAAGGGGTAGGAGGGTGAGTACTGTTAAAAAAAAGCTGTGTACACATGTATGTAAAAGCAAAAATGATACCTGTTGATAGTATCCCTGGAATTGGGAAAAGTGGATAAAGGAAAGTGGTAGAGGGGTTGAATTCAAGTATGATATACTTCATACATTGTAAGAGCTTTTATAAATGCTGCAATGTACTCCCACCCAGCACAAAGTAAATAAGTGTTTATACTACTAAAATATTAGACTGAAAATTGCCACAAATATGAATTGTATGATTGGATTATTTTGCAGATATTTAAAATGTGAAAATGGAAAATATATAGTATGTATTTTATTTACATTTCAGTATAGAATAATAATCTTAAACACCATCAATCAAGAGTTGCCTTTTGTCTACGATCAAAACGTTAGTATAAAATTAAGACTTTTCTAAGATTTATATTTTAAATAAATACAACTAGATTTAAGATTTTTCAAGACATTAGCTTTAACTGATTTTAGCTAAACTATCAACTACTTATATAAATCACACCAGGTTATTTTTAAATTTTCATTTTTTGTTTTATCTACCTAGCAAAATTCTAGGTGCATTCTCCATTTTCTCATCTTTTTGCCCTTATGCACTGGTTGACCAGTTGTGAACGTGTTTTCAGAACACCTAGAAAACCGCTTCATGTTCAGAGCTGGGCATGAGCTGCAATTTAGCTCAAAGGGACACACTGGGATTTCAACAGGGATCATCTGGGTTAAAAACTACTAAATGCAGGTGCCATCTGTGAAACTGGGCAGTGATTATGCAAACACATAACATTTCCTATGTGAGAAAGAAGTAAGAGGGAGAGTTGAGCAATGGACAGACCCAATGTAATGATGAGTACTTCTAAAAACAAAAGAAAACAAAACCCTATACATATAGCCATCCATTCTTTGAAATTTTCATTTGGAGAATAGAATTAATTCTCTGCATTAAGCCAGTTTGAGTAAAATTTCTTTTTCATTACTAGTATACTAAATATTCCTAAGTAATAGAATAAGTACAACATAGTTTTAACTTATAATACTTATCCACACTTTCCCTGATGGATTAAAGCTTGAAGAGCTTGTCCAATTTATTTCACATTTTCTTTTGTGAGTATTAATTAGTAATGCCTCTACATATATGAATGCTCTCTTTGCATTAGCTATTTACATACTAAAAAGGCATGCGAGAAGGACCCATGAAAATAATGATTATTCTTCATTAAGTAGAGTAGGAATAAACTGGCCTTCTGTGATGTTCCCAAAGGTAAATATTAAGAAGATGTCAAGCAATCAACAATGCTAGTCTCAGGAGGATCTTTAATATTTTTCTAACAGAAGCTGTGAATGACCTGTGCTATAATGGCCAAAAGTGATTACAAACATGAATGAGTCATTATGGTTTTATCATTAAATTAAAATTTAATCCAAATAAATGTTATCCTAAGGTGGTAAGGAAATCGAGAGAGAATATACTTCTATTAGGAACCAAGATACACAACAATCTAAGTTATAACAAATTTGAAGCAATCAAAAGATAAATTATGTTGTTTTAATACTTAGTCTTTCTAGGTTTGCAATTCTAAAATAAATGAATGTTTTAATCACAATCCTGTCACCATATTCTGTCCCCAGTTATATAATTTCAAATGAGTGTTACTTGTAGATTATTAGGTAGGTTACCAATAAAACCTAATACCTGACCTATTCTGACTCTTGATATGTCATTGTACATCAGTCATAACAGTATCCTAGGCAGTGATATGTTTTTATACCATAGATTAGTAAACACATTGGAGTTTTCCATGCTGGTTATCTTGCAGCTGTGATCAATACCAAACCAAGTACATTGTCTTTATTACCAACCAGGAGCTCATTTGGAATCAGTTCAACTCCATGTCAAGAACAGTAACTTTCTTTCCCCATTTCAGCCCATTTCATAGTGTTCTGCATGACTAGTTCTCCACATCACAGTCTGATACATCCAAAGTTGTTGTAACATTTTAACTGCCCAGTCCTTTCCCCACCTCTCCATATGTTCTCTCCATAAGGGAGTCCCTATTATCAGTGCTTTCAGTGAAGATGTAGTCATGATTCTGCTTATGTTGATTCTGTAAGGGGCACTCAAACTGCTTTTGCTGAAAAGCATTGACTCCTTATTAGGTCCCATGAATTAACTAAAACCAGTAGAAGCTTGGCATCCCTTCCTCAATTTTGTATGTCTTTGCTTTAAGCCATTCTCTTTATAGTCCCTTTACAGTCACCTTGCATTCCAGAAAAGACAGATTTGAAAATATCTTTATGACAATGAACTGGAGACACCTGGAGCTGCCATGTTCTCAGTGAAGACAATTATCCCAAGAATTCTCTGAAAAAGGAACCAGATTAATCCCCCAAGGGGATAACTTCCAAAACAGGACCAAACTACCTGCCTGACCAAGATTAACAGCCCAATCCAGTCATAAGACCAACCAAACCACACCTGTGACTGGGACTGTTATCTATGCATATAGAATCTTAGGAGTTTTGGTCTTGGGTACAAAACTCTGGTTTCAGTTCTTCTTGTCAGAATATTCTTCCACTCTCTCTTACCTATTTTTTAGGTTTGGCATCAATTTGGTTTCTAATCATTTGCTTCCTGCAGTCTCTTATTTTTACTCCCACAATAAGCTGCACAAATCCTTATTTATTTATTCATTTATTTATTTATGTTGAGGACTTCTGTCCTCAACAAACTGACCTGTCCAATAAGTGATGCCTTTCATTTAGCATAGAATAGCTTTTTGTCTGTTTTTCACTAGAAATATTTCTTTAAGTAGTGAATTAAAATTTTTCCAAGATAATTCTAGGTTGTACATCATTTCTAAGACTAAAGAATAGTGATATTTGTGAAAATATTTTAAATATAAGCATTTTACTTATGTGCACATTAAAAATCACTTAAACAGACAGATTCCCAAGAATAACATATATACAAGATAAGACTGAAGACCTTGGCTCAAAGGCAATAGGCCAAAAGCTGAAGATCCAGAAAGAGGACACTATGTAATTTATTTTTAGAATTTCTGTTAGATAACATTACCACAAAGATCTAATAATATCATAATGATGCATCAAATTTAATAAGTACACAAACATGAGAGTCAAATTTTTGATCCCTATAAAATTTTCAGTGATGTTGGCATGAATTAGCAGTGACAAGGGAAAGATAAAATTATAATTTCAATATAGACTTTGAAATTTTAAAAAAGGTGATCTATTCCATTCTTTAAAGAATGAGTCTGTAGATAATCAAAGAGAATATAAGTATAATATAGTTTATCCACAATTAAATAAATAATCAGTGTGTTTCTGTCCCAAACTGACTGAACACACACACACACACACACACACACACACACACACACATCCTTGTGAGAAGACAACAATGAACAGCTGCTGTACTTGGGTGGTTATAAAATAAACTCTATGGCTCTATAAGAATTTTTCGGTATTTTTTTCTTATTTCATGGGACAAGCCTGTCCTTAGTGTTGCTGTTTATTGGCAGGACCTGGGTGATCAGAGCCAAAAAAGATGGGAAGTTGTGCTCAATAGTCACTTCATTGAAGATCACTTCTATTTTTTATAAACTCCTTTTTCACAGAGAGCATTTGGTCAGAAAAAGCATGCCAAGTATTACATGTCAAGGTTACATTAGTACAAGGAAGCACAGTTAAAATTAACTCTATCTTTCTCATGTCTCGTTTAAAACGGGAACAGAGAAACAAGAAAAGCACATGGTCAGCATAACCTTTTATTTACATCTGAAGGACATGAAGCCTTCTGGGGAACCTTGAGCACTGTCATTTTCTGGACATCTAGTCCTGAGACCTTTGCCTCAGTTCCCTGGAGTTTTCTCACAAGGCCAAATACCAAATCACACAGGCAAAGTCTGGTCCTGAGACCTTTGTCTCAGTTCCTTGGAGCTTTCTCACAAGGCCAAATGCTAAATCACACGGCATAGTCCCACTGCTGGCTCTGACAATTTCCCCTTTTTTATTTTTTAAAATGAATCAATCCCAGTGTGACCGTGGCTTCAGAAGTTTTGTAAGATTTTAATTATCATTGGAGACAGGAGTATCCTATACAAAAACTGACAAGACAAACAGTAAAAGTAATGCTGGCTCCTAATAAACTATGCATAATGCTTTGAAGCCAAGACCTAGGATCCATATCTTGTAAAGCATCTGCAATGCCTTTTGTCACGCCTTCATAAGAAATGCTAGGCAGTTTACTTTTGAATATATTAAAAATGTCCCTTTTTAATTCTTCCACATCTAAGGTGATATTACCTAAGATTTTGTAAATGTATTTTTTTTGTTCCCAATTGTGTTGGGAAGCATTATATTTTGCTGGAGTAACAAAATACATAGTTCCATTCCAGTCACAAGAAGCATTAGTTGGTGTTGCATGCTAACTATCTGATCCCCTAGCTTTGATACAGCTTGTTGTAGGTCTCTTATTTTCCTTTCTATCTCTTTATTGATTTTAGATTTGGTAGTCCATAGCATATTTGACTGATTTTGCCACTGTGCAACAAACTCATGTGTTTGAATGGAAGTCTGTAACACTACTCTTGCCGTGGCAGCCATAACAGCAGTGGCAATCAGACCAACTATAGCAAGAATAACCCATTTGATAAATATATTTTATCATATCAATAATTTACACACTACTTTAGTCAATAAACCTTCTAAGGGAGAGTGTTAAGGAACTGAGGCAAAGGTCTCAAGACTAGATGTCCAGAAAAATAGCAGAGCTCAAGGTTTCCCAGAAGGCTTCATGTCCTTCAGATGTAAATAAGGTTATGCTGACCATGTGCTTCTCTTGCTTCTCTGTTCCTATTTTAAAAGAGACATAAGAAAGATAGAGTTAATTTTAACTGTGGTTCCTTGTACTAAAGTAACCTTGACATGTAATACTTGGCATGCTTTTTCTGACCAAATGCTCTCTGTGAAAAAGGAGTTTATAAAAAGTAGAAGTGATCTTCAATGAAGTGGCTATTGAGCACAACTTGATAGTTTCCCCCATCTTTTTTGGCTCTGATCACCCAGGTCCTGTCGATAAATGGCAAAAGCTGGCACCCTGAACAGGGACCTGAAGGATAATTTTGAAAGTGACGCAGAGACCCTCACAAAAGGAGGTAAATGAGACAAGATGGGGCAAAATCAGTGCAGAATTCAGCCTTTTCTTTCACTAGCTCATCATTTTTTATTATAAGGAGGAGCCTGAGTTTTTAAACAACAGTTAAAGTACTGTTTAGAAGTAATTTGTGAATATAATCCTTGGTTTCCTGAGGAAGGTACTTCAGATGAAGAAGTTTGGAAGCGAGCACATAAAAATGTTGAAAAGGCCTACAGACAGGGAGAAAAGATACCTGTTCATTTTTGGATAAGATGGGCTCTGGGTAAACCTGTAATTCTTATACTTGGGGGAGAGAGAAGGGAAAAAATTTAGAAAAAGATACTGTTGCATCCCTTTATGAATATGAATTAAAAGCAGGAGAAGCACACAGTCAGCATAACCTTCTTATTTACATCTGAAGGACATGAAGCAACCTGGGGAACCTTGAGCACTGTTATTTTTCTGAACATCTAGTCCTCAGACTTTTGCCTCAGTTCCTTGGAGTTTTCTCACAAAGGTAAATACCAAATCACACAGACAAAGTCTGGTCCTGAGACCTTTGTCTCAGTTCCTTGGAGCTTTCTTACAAGGCCAAATGTCAAATCACACAGGCACGGTCACACTGCTGGCTCCGACACAGAGTATTCATTTTACTCCTTATTACATATTTACCATTAATGCAGAAGCTGACACATAATCAAAGGTCAACACATTCTTGGGAAGTAAGTTTGTCATTTGCTACTTGAGGTCTAGAATGAATGAATGAATGAATCTTTCCTCTGCTTTACTTCCAGTTTCATCCTTCCTTCCATTAACTTCTCTGTCTTCTAATTTCTTCATACTCTGCAAATCTTGACCCATCTTCTGTTCTCTGTCCTTGTTCTTTTACCAATACCTGTCTTTTTTGTGTGTGAGTGTGTTATTGTTTTTATTTTATTGTTTTTACATTTACTCTCGTTAATTTTATTCTTTTTACATTTACTCACATGTGTATATATTATTTGGGCCACCTTTCTGACAAACACTTGGTTGGCTTGTGGGTAGAACCTGTTCTGCCCTCTTCTTCTCTAATTTTATTGAAGAGAAAACAAAAGAGATAATAAGAAAAACATAGCATTTTTCCTAATTTGAGAAAAAAAGTAACTATACAGAGAGATTCCTTGTGTTGCTTCCATACACATGTGTATTATAACACATATTGGTTCATTTCTGCCAGACCTCTTAACTACTTCCTATTCCCCTTCCCACAGCGGTCTCTGCCAGTTTAAGACTACTATATTCACTCCTATACAGGGAGCACATCAACCACATTCAAGTTTTAGATTTCCTTTCCTTTCCTATTCCTCCCCTGTGTGTTCTCCCCTTAGTGTGTGACAATGTCCAATAATAATATTACTGCCTATGCTTCAGGTCTATAATCCTCACACAGGAGGGAGAACTGGTGATTTTTGGCCTTCTGAGTCTGGCTGACTTCGCTTAGATGAAGTTCTCCAGTTCCGTCCATTTGCTTGCAAAGGACAAAATTTCACTCTTCTTCGTGGCTGAATAACATTCCATGTGTATAAACACCACATTTTCTTAATCCATTCACCAGTAGTGGGGCATCTTGGCTGTTTCCACAGCTTGGCTGTTGTGAATAGTGCTGCAATAAACATGGGTGTGTCTTTGTAAAAACCTGACTCACATTCCTTCGGGTATGTCCCTAGAGTGATATTGCTGGATTGCGTGGCAGATATATATTTAGTTTTTTAAGGAGCCTCCACATTGTTTTCCATACTGATTTTCCTAGCTTATATTCCCACCAACAATGTATGAGGGTTCCTTTTTCCCTGCATCCTCACTCAACATTTGTTGTTGGTGGTGTTCTTGATGATACCAATTGTGTCTCAGAATGTTCTTATCTTCCTGTCAACATAGCTTTCCTAAACTGCAAGAGTACTCCATACTACAGTTGTAAAAGATGCCCTCACGATTGTTCTACTTTAATCTTAAAAGGAGGATATGAAATAAACATCTGATCTTTCTGCAATATTATTTGTCCCTCTTTTGAATTATTTAAAGGCAATATGAATTTGATAAATATATATATTTTATTTCTAAAAAATAAAATAATTTTTTGCAGTCCTTGAGTTTGAACTCAGAGCATGGACACTTGCAATGCTGGCTCTCTCCCACTTGAGTCATGTCCCCAGTTCATTGCTCTATCTTTATGACTTTATTTAACTCTAAATTTTCTATTCTATGCACTTGAAATCTTTGACATTAAAAGAGACCACATGCCACAAAAATGTAAGATGAGAAAAATATTTCTACAAGATGAATTTCATGAAATAAAAAATTAATGGACCTTTGAAATTATTGCATCACAGAGTTTTTATACTTTTCATAGATGTTTAATATGCTGAATGTCAGGTATAACACCAAGTGTTTGCTTCAACTATTGAGTAAAAAAATGAATTATTTTATACTAAAATGAAAATCACTGTTAATATTTTTATACAATGTTTTCTACATATTTACAAAATAAAAACCCTTTAGCTGTAAGGCTCTCATCTGTAAGGCACTCTAAAGCCAAACACACACATTAATTACAAACAAACTCATAATGTTAATAAAATTTGACATACAATGTTGTGTTAATATAATGGGTTCTGGATTTTTACAAACTGCAGTATCGATTGGTTTGAAAAGGTGTTACATTTCATTTTTTCTTGATCCTAGTTACTCAAAATATGGTGTACCATTGTTTGAGATGTCTTCATTATTACTATGATACATATCCTTTAAAACAATTGTTATCAGCTCTGTCATTTGAAGGAACCAAAGAATTTAAGACTGCAATGATAAAATGCAATACATTGCACTTTAATACTTCTTCACAGCAGCAACAACTTTGTAAAAGGACCACAGTCAGGTGATATTCTACTTGAAATGTAAAAGTTCTAGTACCTGCTTTTTGGTTCTAGGGGGGTTTAGTGTAGCTACATTAATTTGCACTTTAGGATAATTAATGTTTTCTGCTATTTTTTTTTCTGAATTGAATCTACAGTGAAATTTTGGTTATTTTCTATGATAGCATGGTTGTACTTTAAACTGTTAGGGTAGAGTCATAACCACAGCAACAGATAATTACAAAAGTCACATGGTAATTTTTGCCGATGAAGTTTACATATAGCTGTTGCTGAGTATGTTGATTTTGAGGTTTTTTTCAACATTACCACAGGACTAAAAATATTTTAAGACTTTGCAGATCTCTAAAATGTCCTAGGAAACTGTAAGTTGGACTTTATATATTAGTAAATTAAATGCGCAATAGAAGTATGTGTGAGGCATGAGATGACATCTTCACTAAGTTTACAGATGCTGAAATAAAGATGTTGATAGGTTGAATTTGCAATTTACATCACTCTAATAATCTGAAAGTGTAAATTCAAGTTTAAGTCTATTGGATTCCATTGTCCATTTTCTCTCAGTAGCTATGTTGTTTTGCCCCTCAGTTTCTCCTGTTATCTACTATCATATGTACTGAGTAAATCTCTTATTGCAATACTTTAGTACATGCAGATCACAATTATGGTTAAACTAACAAACATATTGCTTTTAAATAATATTTTGCCTTAGATAAAACTAATCCAATTTGTCTGTATGCTACTATTTGTTTTTAATAATTCCCCCTCAATTTAAGCTACATTTCTATTTTTCATTTAACTCAATGTCTCAACCATTTTCTTTTCTTTCAGTTACTCAAAGGTCTAGGTTATAGTTCCTTTTAATTGAAACCGAAAGTTTCAATTTCAAAGTTTATCAAAAGATAAAGAAAACATGAAATTTCTATGCTTTATAAACATGTCATTAGCATAGTAGTTTATATGTTAGAATGAAGAAAGGGAGGGGAAGGAAAATTTGAAAATGGGTTGATACCCTAGCACAAACTTTTTTTTTTGAATTTGAGATTTCACACTTGCTAGCAGGTGCTCTATTGTTTGAACCATACCTCCAACCCACCACAAACATTTGATTACTCATATTGATATTGCTTCCGTCTTATCCCTTTTCAAAGAGAACATTGTGTTCTTGAGTTATTATTTGGTTTAGTGATTTTTATCAGAGAGTCCATATTTCCATCTGTTCTTAAATTTGGCCTGCACATTTCTTGGAATTTAAATCCAATAGTTTGGGAGCTATTTTGGCAAATTTGAAATGATATAGATGGCATAGAAAGACTGGTAAAAGTAGAAGAAAATTATGAAGTATTACTTGACCTTGATGGCAATTAATTAATGAAAACCAATTGTACACTGTTACCTCTGGATTTTCACTGCTAAGTGAATTACTGGTATATATTTTGCATCATGTAATGTTTCTTTAATCATGTTTTTCCTATAGAAAATGAATTAGCTTGATTAAAATTCTGCTTTGTGAACTACATATATTATGCTCTAATGTGGGATATATTATTTTCCCCTAGATCGATCTAATGCAAATGTTTTTTAAGTATTACATAAATTATCTTCTCATCACTTGTGCTTGATTCATTATATCTTACATGAATTTTATCTGTTTTATACATTTGCATATTTTCCAAAATGTCCATAATGATAATTCAGCAATTTATGACACAAAAAACAAAATTTACCATAAAAGAATACTCTAGCTCATCTAAATTTTATATAAATACTTATGACATACTTTGGAACATATTAAAAATGTTCAAAGAATAGAGATAAATTAGGGTAAAGTTAAAAAAGACAGAGTAACTCTTAAACTCATAGAATGACTATTATTTAAAAAAGCCAAAAATAGCAAGTGTCTATGGGAATGTGGAGAAATTAGAACCCTTGTGAGTTGATGGTGGTCATGTAAAATGGTGCAGCTGCATGGAAAACAGTACAGTTGTTCCTCAATAAAGGGTCATATTACAGAGCAATTCTAATTCTGAGTACAGAATTAGAGCTGGTTCTGAAACAGCTACCATAAGAGGCAACATTACCTGTTCTGAGAATACTAAAAGAACTAAAATCAAAGACTTAGACAGATATTTGTATACCCACGTTCATCGCAGAGCATTGGTTATTTACAATAGCCAAAAGGTGGAAGCAACACAGCTGTTTATCAACAGGTGAAATGGGTAATAAAATTTGGTATACACACATGATGGAATGTTATTCTACCTTACAGGGAGTAGGATTCTAATACATTCTGGAATATGTGTGGACCCTGAAGACATCATGGTAAGCCAGACATAAAAGGACAAATATTATGTTTCCACTTATCTGAGGTATCTAGAATGGTCAAGTTTCTAGAGAAAGCAGAATAGTGGTATCTGGAGTTGAGAGGTACAGAGTTTCCTTTTGAGAAAATGAAAAGCTCTGGACATGGGTGTGGTGGTGATGTTTCCACAACAGTGAAACACAGATATTTTCAAATGGCGTTGTGTTAAAAGTTATGCTTTGAAAGACGTTAGTTTACTGTTGCTTTTATTTCACCCCCATACTGACAAGAGCTGTATTTCTCATAGTCAGAAGACTAACTCCCTTAAAACTAATTGTTACTGACTTACAAAATAATTTATCCTTACTATCAGTGACATGGTTTATGCCAATTAAACCCTTAAGAATATTAGGATTATTCCAAGCCACCAAACATCTAAGGAAATATTGAATATAACAAAGAAACACAAATATTTCAGAGGCTATTTTAGGCTAAATCAAGGTTTACTTAAAAATGGAAGGACACTATTTTCAAATGTATAACTTGAGATAAGAGGGATCCATTTTAATAGGAAAACACTGCTCATTTTTCATGAAGTCATAGATTTGCCACATGAAAAGAAGATTATTTCCTCTATATTGTACATCAGCCCCAATCTCAGGAAATATGCCACTACTTTCATGTCACCTTTTTGAGGGGCCACCAAGATGTGGCTATGTTAATGACAGTGGTGTAGGAAGCTATAGCAAATGATATCTGTAGAAAATAAATTAAAACAATAAAAAGCTAACTAAAAGTTATGCTACCTTTTGTTTTTCTACACTGATAAAACCTAAGAGAAAATAACTCCTCTTTATCCAAGTATTTCTCAATGAATTTTATAGTTTGGGAGGGTTGATAATAATGCATTGGCAGAGGAGGATGTAGAGAACCAAGTCTCCTAACAGACTTCCACTCAAAATGAACTGCATTTCTTTCGCTATCCACTAACGAAGATAGTTTCAGTGGCCCAAGGAATTTCCAGGAGGCTGGGAAGCTTGTGTTGAGGGCAAGAAGCAAAGACAACTGTAACCACTTTTACTTTACATATTAACTATATGATCATAGAACTCAGTCAGTCTCTATGACTTCCGGATGCTTTATTCCCTTAAAATATCACTTTTTCAGGCCAGGTACAGTGACACATGCCTATAATCTCAGCTGCATTGGAGGAGAGATAGATAGATCACAATGCAGGCTAGTTTAGGAAAAAGTTGTCAAGACCATATCTCAATGAACAAGCCAGGTGTGGTGGTACATGTCTATAACACCAGCTATGCAGGAGACACAGGTAAGAGGATCATGGTCCAAGTGAAGACCTAGAGAAAAATGGAAGACTATCTAAAAAATGCATCATTAAAGTAATAATGATTTCATAGAAACACTATGAGTGTGAAATAGGTTCATGTCAAGGAAATTGCTTAGCATATAATCTTACTTATAATTAATGCTCAACATAAGTTAATTTTATTGATTTTTTTTGGTTAATGTTCAATTTTGAGACTGAGTTTTCCATTGGCTATCAGTGCCAATTCATGAACCCTAATACTGTTTCCATTTTATTTCATGTGGTGCTGTGTTTACAAATTGACTTAGGAGGATTATTCAATGAAAAAATATGAAATATGAAACATAATGAATATTGTGGTGTATCTGCTGACACTATTCACTTACTTCTTAGTCCTGAAGTGCATATCTGCGAACTGAATCAATATAGAGCTGCACATGAAAACTGAAAAATAATTAAATATTTTAATAAACAATTGGTGTCTTCTTACTTTGTTTCAGCAGTTAAAATTGCATAAATTTAAAATACCCTGAAATAAAAAATCCAATGTTTCTTGGCAGGTTGAGTGTGGACAGTTTGTAGTGGAGAGATTTAATGGAGATTAACCATGTAAAATGAATAGAATCAAAATATATTTATGTCATTGGAGGGTAGATTATGTTTATGCATGTCGTTTCATTGTGACATTTCAATATATACATTTATTGTACCCCAGGTTGGTTAAGCCCCTCCATTATTCTCCCTTTTCCTCCATGCTTTCTTATTTTAGAAGATTGGTAACCTTTATATTTTCATTACTTTGGAAATAGCTTTTTTTCATGATTTGGATAGGAGAATATCATTTTTTATTTGAGTATGATGTGTTTCAAATTAGTATACAATATAATGAGTCTACTTGATTAATGTCTTTCATTTTAATGATGGTTCAATTCAAATCACATTCTTTCCTATGAATCCTGGAAAGAGAAACCAAAGAAGCCTATCCTGGTTCTTGAGACTAAGATTTCTTCACCAACATCATGTTTCTTACACGCAGTGGAAGCTGGCACAACTCTTAATCTCATCCTGTCGAGGACAAACACAGCCTCTGGACAGTATTTGAGTGCAGAACAGATTGTAGAATCACCCTGATGTTCGTCCTTCTTTTACCTGCCCAGTTTTTGTCATACACACACACGCATGCACGCACGCACGCACTACTATCTACTCTTACCTGTGTCTTTTATTCTTTTTACGTTTCTCTGATATGACTCTTAAAAATGGAGCATTTGAAAACCTGCTTTGGACATGAATATGGTCCATGCTATTATTACATGATTTTAGTCACCAATCTTGCATTTAATCAATAGTTTGAGGCTGAAAAAAGTGTAGAGAATAAACAAATTTTACTGGGCACCAGTGGTTCATTCCAGTAATCCTAGAAACTCAGGAGGCAGAGTTAAGGATGATTGCAGTTCTAAGCCAGCCTCGGAAATTGTGAGACCCTATCTCGAAAAAAATCAATCACAAAAAACGGCTGGTGGAGTGGCTCAAGGTGTAGGTCCTGAGTTCAAAAGAAAAAAAAAGAAACAAATTTTGATGGAGAAATATTACGATTTAATTAAAGTATTCCATCTTTAGAAATCCCATTTCCAAAAGCTGATATTTAAGGTTTCTTATGATACCCATCTTGACATAGAATTAAACTTTAAAAAATTTTGTGTGGTTCTAGTTATCTGACACAAAATTTTCATTTTTTTCATATCTAAACTTTTATGGCACAATGAAAATAAATATTCTTTTTTGAAGCATTATATCACATATCATTTGAAATTAGAATTTAATACAATAAAATTTTAGTATATATCATTTAAAGCTTAGTATAAATCAATTTTATTTAGATAGAAAATTGAGCTTTATAGATGTCACAGTGTTTTTACATGTACATGTATTTCATTATTTTTTCAACTTTATATAATCACTGTTATCTTAAATGTTATCTCTTTGTTATCTTTAATTTTACCTGTCTTTTCTCTAAGAATGAAGATAATTATTAACAACAAAGAGCTAACTTTCCAATTTCTTATAAAACCAATTGTTATGTCCACAATTTTCTTGTAAACACTTTTAAAACCTATTAAAATATGTTGGTAATAGTATCTTAAAATTACTATTAAATGTGAAGTTAGTAAGGTCAGCTCAAGGAATCCCTGCTTTTTTTCTTTCCTAGGTATAGGATCTTCAGTTTGAACTGTCTAATATTAAATTTCATGTTAGCAAAACCAGGGAAAAAATAAACAAATGAATGCATGATATGTTTGTAAGGATGATAGTCATAGTGCCCAATAAAAGATTTCAGCAAAATGTACTTTTTAAGAGCCTTTTCTGACATAAGTTTCTCAGCAAAAATTACTCATCAGCATTTAATAAAGACAATTTTCAGCTAAGCATGTGCCTCCAGCAACTGTCAAGGTAGTGCATTTAAATGACAAGTAAAGTGACATTGGAAACATATACTCTTCAGTGTTAGAAGTGTCAAATTTACAATGGGATGTTAACCATTAGCCCAAGAATGTGTGCATAGAGAGGTAATATTTCCCTGTAAAACTCTAGAAAGATTTAACACCCATTTTAGAGTGAGGAATATGTGACCTACAGACTAAAGTTAGAAATAAATCCATATAATGCAAAGAATGCATCAAGGAAAGTATAATTTTTCATAAAGATATGTGTACTTTGAGCACTAAGTGTTTTTATAATTATTGATAAAAATAACTATATATACATATAAATATGTATTTATATATATTAGAAATCAGGCTGAATAAATATATTTGCTTACTCCCCTTTTAAAGGTCTTATTAAATGCCAGAATTTCTAAAGTTCAGTAGAGATGACAAAAAATGTATACTAAGAATAACTGTATTAAAAGTATATGATATGTGTCAAGGAAAGGTCACTTGCACAAAACAAAAAACATTTTACTCAATATACACAGAAAGGATTTAGTAGAGGGAACTTGGTAAACACAAAGGTGTTGGAAACTCTAGAATAGTGAGCTTTAGGTTGGGACACCCAAAATTGTAATTGAATCCAGCATGAAAATAGTTACCTGCAAACCTCAGGAACATACTTTCTCGTTGTGATCCAGGGGTTAGGAAATCAGCATTAGATCATGGGTTTCACAGCAAAGATTATATGCCAGAATTACCAGCAGCAAATCCAGAGGTTTTGGTATTTGGCCTGTCTTGCCACCTTCAACTCACTTTAATAGAACGAGAACGAAGAAGGACTTTAGGCTTGTGTTTATTTTTAAGTTTCTAGCCTCTGACATGCAGGGAAACACTGTATAAGACTGTTGACTTAAATGTTTAAATGTTTTCCAAATCGGTAACAGGGTGCTGAATTAGATATTTAGAATCTTTGAGAGAAGAACAAATCAACAGGGATCAGATTGACAGATCAACTGCAGCACAGAATACTGAAGAAAGAGTACTTACTGATCATTTAGGTAAGTGCAGAAACATAAATTTAGAGCAATTATTTTTTCATTTTTCTGTTATTATTCATATGTGCATACAAGGCTTGGTTCATTTCTCCCCACTGCCCCCACCCTCTCCCTTACCACCCACTCCACCCCCTCCCTCTCCCCCCCCTCAATACCCAGCAGAAACTATTTTGCCCTTATTTCTAATTTTGTTGTAGAGAGAGTATAAGCAACAATAGGAAGGAACAAGGGTTTTTGCTGGTTGAGATAAGGATAGCTACACAGGGCATTGACTCACATTGATTTCCTGTGCGTGGGTGTTACCTTCTAGGTTAATTCTTTTTGATCTAACCTTTTTTAGAGCAATTTTTTTAAAAGCATGAGTATGTTATGAGGAAATTATAAGAGTAACTGACTAAAAATTGTATTAAGAAATTTGGTTTCAACTACTACTTCCTCAGTTCATAAAACGACTATGACTCAATGTCTTTAATGTATTTCTTTAAGTGACACAGGTATAGGTTCAAAGTTTGCATTTGTTTTACAATGTGTTCGGTCCTACAATTTGATCGAAAGGTACTCAGTAATTAATCATAGTATTTTTAAGGTCAGCAATGTGTTCATAATGTTAGAAATAAGTGAGATAATAGTTAATTAACAGTTTTAGAACATAAGTATGAATGTTGCAGGTATAAATATACATAAAAAGATTCAAAAGCAACACTCAGGTACTAATTAACTCATTTTTTATGGAGAGAAATATCCTCAGTAGGTGTTTATATTAAGCAATAGAAGAAGAGTTGTCAAACTATCTACAGGGATTAAGAATACTGTTAACATAGGTCACTTCTTTAAGTTGAAATTAAAGAGAGAATGAAGGGAAAATACTTATAATTTTTTATGTATATACATAAATTTTTATCTTTGTTCTATCAATGAGGAAAATATCAAATTATCATACTTTATCTCTCAGTTATTCCTTTTTTTTTTTTTTTTTGCAATACTGGAGCTTAAACTCAGGGCCTTACTTTGAGCCACCCCACCAGCGCTATCTTTGTGAAGGATTTTTTGAGACAGGGTCTGGTGAACTATTTGCCTGGACTGGCTTCTAACCGCGATCCTCCTGATCTCTGCCTCCTGAGAATCTAGGATTAAAGGCCTGAGCCTCTGGCACCGAGCTCCATGCTTTTCTTTTTTTAACCACAAATTTGGGATGTGGCTTTTCTTTTACACTGGCTCTATATATAGTGGACCCACATGGATATTTCCATAAATCCTGGAGCCTATACTTGGATTGTTGCTGTTTTGATCTACTCATTGTCACTGAGTGACTGTACCTCATTTTTAAATTTATAAGCAACATATAGGTGGATTGGCCTCAAGTTTCTGTCTAGGTAGCTTCCTCTGTGCCTTTGACTTTGGTACAGTCAAAGGTATATTTCTGGTCACCTCTATCTGAGGTACCAAGCCCACAGGTGCCTTCAAATCATTGTAGCCAAACTTAATTGCGGGAAGTACCAGTGACTAAATAGAAAGCACTCCTAGTTGGTATTTCTCCCACACAACTAAACCTTTATCATGTTCTTTCGAGTTGATATTTTCCTTGCAAATAATTAGTATTTACTTCTCTACATCCTATTATTCATTGGTATTTCAAGTTTTCATCTTTTCAAATCTTGTCTTACTTATAACATCTCTAAACACAACCTCTGCTTTTAGTCTTCTCTGTCTCAGAGACATTTGTGACATGGCAACTAGAGAGACCTTTGGAAAATACCAAATCCAACTATGTTCCTTCTGTGCTGCACAGCTTTGAGTGACCTCCCTTTACCTAAGAAATATAGGCCAAGAGCTATGGTATTATTGTGTCACACATCACATGATCTATAACTTCTGCCTTCTTTCTAAACTCCCTTGTTTGAATTTTTCAAAGCTCCCAATAGCTTCTTATATTCTACATATGCCTACAGATCAAATCGTTTCTCTTTTCCATACTGTTGGTCTTCTTATTGCCCCGTTCCATAGGTTACTGACTTATTCTATAGTGTTCTACGTGGCATGTCATCTTCCATATAATCATATTGTGCAGCTTCTAAATGCCTGTACAACATATCCCCGTGTATATTTCTTACAAATTGCAATTACCAGTTTGTACTAGAATATAACTGTAGATCAGCTTTCCAACTAAATTTCTAAATGCTTGAAGTAAATAATTACTCTTGTCCAGATCAATGCTTCCCAAAATTATTAATTAATAAATGGCCCATTGGTGAATCTTTTCAGTAGCATAACATAGTCCTTAAACGTCAGAAGGAATATTATTAAGCTGCCAGTTCTTCTAAGCGTTTCAATGAACAACTTTAAAAAAAATCATAGGTATGTATATCCTTAAGAAATAATTTCCCACAAATTTTGAATGACATATTTAATGCAAGGAATGGTTACATAGTACTTTTCTTTCTTGTTTTGTGTGTTTCTTGAGTACTAAGATACCTGTTTCTTTGAGCAGGTGCCTCCAGGTGTCAGCATGCAGTAAGTCATTTGAAACTCGGGCACAGCAGGGTAGTTTCCATGGAAGCAGAAATTAACCTTCAGAACCTCATATGGTTTAAGAACTATGAAGAGCACATCTGGTATGGCTTCCATCAGAGATAAGAATTGAGGCAATAAAAGAGAATTCACCTTAGTAAACATTTCTTATACTAGTGTACATCTTCTTTGTACTAATATAAATTTTCTATTGATAACCAGAGCAAATACACATAATTTAATTTTCATTTAAAAGTATTCTTGATTACTAACTTGTCTTGATTAAAAATATACTAGCCATATACATTTAACATTGATAAGTAATTTCATCAAATACTTCTTATTTTTGCTTTTTGTGCTTTTATTTTGTAAAAAAAGTGTACATGTTTTTAGTTACATTTTTTTAGTTACATGTCTTTAGTTACACTTCAATAATTGAAAGAGTGGGAAAATATTGTATAATTCTCCTGAAGAGAAAAAATGGTTTAGCAGTTCTCATAATCAGGAAGATTTCCTTAATGACCATATAGAATTCAACATTTTGTATCAGACATTATTACAAACAGTTTCTAAGTATTAATTTATTTAATAATAGAAATTTATAATCATTAACTTATTTATCCTTAAAATAATACTTTAAAATTTGAGCTATTATTATCTGCCACCCTTCACAAATGCAGAAACTGGCCAATACTGTTCAGGACACTTTCCCCAGGTCACATGGTTAAACAGTGGATACATTCAATTTCTTGTTGCTCAGTCTGCAACCAGATATTAGGTCTCACGTTACTCCTTCAGATCACCACTCCCTAGTTTCTATTCTTATCAAAGATTCTTCCTAGTTTCTTTTTTTTTTATTATTCATACGTGCATACAAGGCTTGGGACATTTCTCCCCCCTGCCCCCATCCCCTCCCTTGCCACCCACTCCTCCCCCTCCCTCTCCACCCACCCCCTCAATACCCAGCAGAAACTATTTTGCCCTTATTTCTAATTTTGTTGTAAAGAGAGTATAAGCCATAATAGGAAGGAACAAGGGTTTTTGCTGGTTGAGATAAGGATAGCTATACAGGGCATTGACTCACATTGATTTCCTGTGCGTGGGTGTTACCTTCTAGGTTAATTCTTTTTGATCTAACCTTTTCTCTAGTGCCTGGTCCCCTTTTCCTATTGATCTCAGTTGCTTTTAAGGTATCTGCTTTAGCTTCTCTGCGTTAAGGGCAACAAATAC
This sequence comes from Castor canadensis, assembly GCF_047511655.1. NCBI lineage: Eukaryota > Metazoa > Chordata > Mammalia > Rodentia > Castoridae > Castor > Castor canadensis. The sequence continues at coordinate 21,989,449 of NC_133390.1, read as the reverse complement.
TAGCTAATTTTTTAGGTGTCTTACCTATCCTCACCTCTCCCTTGTGTGCTCTCGCTTTTATCATATGCTAGCAATAAAGGAAATGCAAATTAAAACCATGCTAAGATTCCACCTCACCCCTATTAGAATAGCCATCATCAGCAACACCACCAGCAACAGGTGTTGGCGAGGATGAGGGGAAAAAGGAACCCTCTTACACTGTTGGTGGGAATGTAGACTAGTACAACCACTCTGGAAAAAAATTTGGAGGCTACTTCAAAAGCTAGACATTGATCTACCATTTGATCCAGCAATACCACTCTTGGGGATATACCCAAAAGACTGTGACACAGGTTACTCCAGAGGCACCTGCGCACCCATGTTTATTGTGGCACTATTCACAATAGCCAAGTTATGGAAACAGCCAAGATGCCCCACTATTGACGAATGGATTAAGAAAACGTGGTATCTATACACAATGGAATTTTATGCAGCCATGAAGAAGAATGAAATGTTATCATTTGCTGGTAAATGGATGGAATTGGAGAACATCATTCTGAGTGAGGTTAGCCTGGCCCAAAAGACCAAAAACCGTATGTTCTCCCTCATATGTGGACATTAGATCAAGGGCAAACACAACAAGGGGATTGGACCTAGTTTCTTTATTCTCATTTGGCATCTGCAACTTTATATTCTCTTTCTTCCCTTTATTTCTATGACTTTCACTAGAATAACACTGCATACTAAACTTTAACCTCACAAAGGGACAATTTTGCTTGAGAAACAGGTCCATAGCCAAAGATGCTCTCACATTAACACACCTATTTTAAAACTGAGCTTGAGAGAAACAAAGAATCACGACTATTAGCAGAGCATTGTCTTCTTGCATGTATTGTAGATGACAATATATTATAAAACTATATTAAATCTAGCAATTTTCTAGCTCTGTTCACTGAAAATTTACAGAAACAATGTCAACCTCATGATTCATACATACATCTGGATTCTCATATTAAATACTATTTTTCACTAAACAGAATCATGGCTCTTTGGAGACAGAATTGAATTGATGTTTGGAGTTGAAATCTGCAAGTAAACCTGAAATAAATTGCTATGTCAGAAAGCACAGTATCATTCAAGTTAAATTGGTTCATTTTAAAAACCACAAGATCAAATTAATAGAGGATCACATTGGTCAAATATATGCCATTTTAAATTGAAAGAATATTAATTTAATTTGTCCAATTTATAGTAAATATGAAAAATTAGGATTCATCAATAAAGCACACAAAATATGTTATTCAAGAGTATTAATGAAGAGGATGGGATAAATTTCTGTCAAATCTTGCTACTTAATCATTTTACTTTCACTGAGTACTTTATTGCACCAAGATTGATCTAAAAAATGAATTATAAAAGAATAAGAAAAGAATCAGAAAGCATTGTATAACTCAACTGATTCAGAATAACTTAGGAGATAAACATTTTGGACCATGAGAAATCATGAGGGTAAGATGAATTCAACTATATACAATTTTAAGTAGTTTGAGACATTTTATTCTTCTAAGAGTGTAAAAGAATGTGAAATCTTATTAAGTTCAAAGAAATTTAAAATTACATTTTTATGTGGCAAGTTTTCCAGAATGACAGTATGAAGAACTCAGTGATCATTCTCCATATAAACAAACATTAACAATTGAGAAATCATAAATAAGCATTTGAAGTCTCTGAAAATAATTTTTTTTTCATTTTTATTTTATTATTCATATGTGCATACAAGGATTGGTTCATTTCTCCCCCCTGCCCCCACCCCATCCCTTACCACCCTCTCCGCCCCCTCCCTCTCCCCCCCCTCAATACCCAGAAGAAACTATTTTGCCCTTATTTCTAATTTTGTTGTAGAGAGAGTATAAGCAATAATAGGAAGGAACAAGGGTTTTTGCTGGTTGAGATAAGGATAGCTATACAGCGCATTGACTCACATTGATTTCCTGTGCATGGGTGTTACCTTCTAGGTTAATTCTTTTTGATCTAACCTTTTCTCTAGTACCTGGTCCCCTTTTCCTATTGGCCTCAGTTGCTTTAAGATATCTGCTTAAGTTTCTCTGCGTTAAGGGCAACAAATGCTAGCTAGTTTTTTAGGTGTCTTACCTATCCTCACCCCTCCCTTGTGTGCTCTTGCTTTTATCATGTGCTCATAGTCCAATCCCCTTGTTGTGTTTGCCCTTGATCTAAAAGTGCCATTTTTAACAAGTAATGATGATGACTGGAAGTACATATTGAACAAAATGATTTTGAAATATTTGTTCAGATTCTACCTCAATAGTAGCAAAATATATAATAAACTTAAGTGTAAGAGCTTAACTTATAAAACTTTTAGAAGAAAATTTACAAGTACATGTCATTGAGTTAGTCAATAGATTTTATTAATGATACCAAAAGCACAAATAACAAAATAAAAAACAAAGATAAATTAAACTTCATAATACTTTTAGTTTTTTGTACTGCATATTGTACTATCAAGGAATTAAAGTACCGAGCAAATAGGGAGTAAATTATTGAAGGTAAAAATTCTAGTGAGGGATTTGCATTAGAATGAGTAGTATTTATAACTTGATAGTAAAAATTGAAATAATCTGATTAAAATGTGCAAAATATCTGAATAAAAACATTTCAGAAGAAATATCAATATCCAGTAAACACATGGAAAATATTCCACATTACTAATCAATGTGGAAATGAAAATGAAACCCACAATGAGATGACATTTCCTACCTACTAGGATGACCTTGATCAAAGATAGATAATAACAAATTCTTGCAAAGTTTTAGAGAAATAGTTATCCTTATAACTCAGTTTACAAGAGCAGAAATGTTTTGGAAGACATTTGAGCAATACCTAAAATTGATAAACAGAGTTACCATATGATCTAGCAATTCTACTATTATGTAAACCAAACAGATGTGAAAACATAACCATAGGAGGGGTTAAATTAAAGTATGATATATTTGATATATTGTAAAAACTTTTATAAATGTCACAATATACCCCCACCCAGAACAACAATAAAAAAGAGAAGAAAAAAAAAAAGAAAACACATCCATAGGGCAACCTATATACGAATATTTTATAGCCTCATTATTCATCATGGTAAAAATTGGAATAATTCAAATTTCCGTCAATTGAGATATCTTTTATCTCTATGCAGTGTATATTATTTATCAATAAAAAGATAGAAAATATGGATACAAGTTACAGCATGGATTAGTATTGACAGCATTGTGCTAAGTGGGGAAAATATTATGCTAAGACTTGAATGATGATATGTTGTATAATTCCATTTATTTGAAGTGTACAGTATATGCAAATGTGCAAGATGAAGTATACTAGTGGTTGTGAAGGGCAGGGAGTTTGAAAGTGCTATTAAATATGGGGTTTCTTATTGATGTCTGGTGTCTTCAAAAGTTGTTGGTTGTACGACACTCTGACAACTCTATATTTTATGAAGTAAATTTCATTAAAACTATTTAATAATTACACTTTTTAGGTTTGTTTAAAGTTAAAAATTTAAAACTTAAAATGAGAAATGTTTTAAGTTATGAACTATGAGCTGTACTCTTTCCTAGAAGAATTTGATGGAATAACCTGATTAAACAGAGGTGACATGATTGCTCCCCTCATGGAGCTATAAAATCTTTTGTAAAATGAATAAATGAAACTTAACACATTCCATATGGGTCTCAAACAAGGATCCAGGCAGCCTCAGACCTAAATATTTTTAGTTAATAAAAAGAAGGGAGCTGAGGGTGATTAGTGTCCACTGCAAGGATAATTATGCCATCTCAGTTTAATTGACTGAGGGTCTCACATCCTGTATATTATTATGAACAGCCCCATGATGCTTCTAACACCTGCAGTCATTGTGAAAGCCCTATTTTTATCTCATTTTCTTTTGAAGTGTATATTTCCAGACCAATGATCTCCATCACACCAACATTACCATTGTATGCCCAACTATTCAATAAATTAGCAAGGGATTAGCTTTGGTATCTACAAATAAATGACTGAGTACCATAGTGAAGGTTCAGGAACAAAGACAAAAGAAAGTACTGGTAAATACTGGAAGAATAATGCACAACATAGACTGATATGATATTTATAGTCTTGTTTTTAGTTGTGTGACTTTAACAGATCTCCCTATCTTATCTCTGACAATATTTATCTTTTGTAACTAATACTTAATGTTAACTCAACAAGTACAATTATCATGAGATATGTAGCATAAAGATGGGCCTCAATGATAAATGACTTTGACAAGCTTGGAGTTAAGAATTCCTTCTGATGAATACAATAGAGCGAATGTATGAGATGTGCTCTGAAACTGGACTATATGGGAAGATGATCAGGAGCTAGTGAAAAGGTCAGGTAGAGATGAATCAACTTGGGTTGTAACATATTTGTATAAGGAAGCAATGCTAGGAATCTCTCTGTATCTCAACTAGCAAAACATTTTGTCTTTCTTATTATTGCTTTTGTCTTCTTTTCAACAAAATTAGAGATAAGGGTAGAACAGTTTATGCCTGGAAGCAAGGAGGGCCGGGAAGGAGAGGGTGGGATGGGAGGCAAGGGGAGAAATGGCCCAAACAATGTATGCACCTATGAATAAATGAATTTTTAAAAAAAGACCATGACGCTCCTCTCCCTCTTTCTCTCCCTCTCCCATCTCACTCCTGTCTTTTTCACCCTCTCCTTATCCCTATTACTTTCTTTTGGTCTCTTAGATTCCTTACTCTGGGAAAAATAGTTTCCCCTTTTCTAAGCAGCTCTCGTTAGAAATTCACATAGCAAAAACTATCTTAAGCCGACAGTCCTCTGAGTGGTTCAGAAATGAATCCTGGCCGGTCATCTCTTAAGACAGGTACAGTCTTGGCTGACGTCTCTTTGCAATAGGAATCCAGCTTAGCCACTCCTAGATACCTGACACACAGGAGCAGTATAATGGTACATATTTGTAGTTTTAAAACACCGAATTTTGTGGTAATTTGTTACTCAGTGATAGATAATGAATATACCTTATAATGTGATTATACTACTCTAAAGAATATATGATATAAATGTGTGGATTGAAATATCCTCAAAGGGAAGTGTGATAAATTTTTTTGCACTCTCTAAAATGAAAGTTTATTTCACAGATTTTGGCACCATGCTTAACATCATTCATTCTGTTGAATAAATGTTGTGTGTCTCCTTCTTTTCACATATATCTCAGTCTCTCTCTTCTTTCTTTTAAAAAATACAGAATTTGCTCTACATACTTCAAGAGCCTAGTTTTCAAAATGTATGTTTAAGTATATTTTCATATGCCCACGTGACCATTTTGTACAGTCTCCCTGTTTTCAAATATATATTTTAAATATCTATATGTTTCATTTTATTTCCTTGTGTTCTTTATGTTTACAAACTATTTTAATCATTCTTAAAATATATATTACTAGCTAATCCTTTTAAGTTTGTGTGCTTATGAGATAAAGAGCTTCCTTCTCCTTTGGATATTAAAATTACTCAACAAGGCAAGAGGTAATTGAAAGTATGTTGGCTTTTATTTATATATAAAAATGATCTGCAGAGTGGTAGAGCACCTGCTTTGCAAGTGTGAAGCCCTGAATTTAAACTCCAGTCCTACCAAAAAAAAAAAAAGAAAATCTGCAAAACTGGTGTGTCAAAAACTGATGTGAAATAACTTTTTCCTTCAGGAATTCTGGATAATTCCTGTCGACTGTTTATTCTTTGTCTAGTTTTCATTTTTTTTAATTTAATATTTGCATTAATTTATTTAATATTTATTATCAAAGCCATGCTTATACATGCATATATGTATATGTGTTACTGAATGATGTATCTATACATGTATGCATATGTGGCTTTCTGAGCATTTGCCTTCATTAGGAAATTATAATTTGCATTTGAGAAACTAAGGAAGTGGTATTATAGTAAAGCTACGATTGCATAGATATTGTAAAGTTTCAAGAACTTCAAAGCCTTCCTCTCCTCACCATTTACAACAGAAAGCCCATAGTCCAGCTATTCATTCATTCCTTTATTAATTGCTCACAAATTCAAAGTCATTCATTGACTGTTAATAAATACTGTATGGTCTTAAAGTTCAGAAGCTATCATTGAAGTGAATACACAGCAGAAGAAAAGCACTAACCAGCATTTAAGTTTGTGTTCTCTGAAAATGCAATGTTGAATGAGAAAAAAACTATGTCTTCAATAAATAAATAGTTTAGACATAACATTAAAGAGGATCACATTAGGCTGTAAAAATTTTTAATCTAATTCCAGAATTTTCTTTTGCACTTCTATAAATGTCATGCTTTCATTAGCTACAAATAGGATATACAAGAAGTTTCAGTGTTTTTGTAATTCTTGAGATTGGAAAATACTTAAAAGAGGATATATTTAACTATCTTAATCGATAAGTTGATTCTACTATTTAATTATTTTAGCAGAACAAAGCTAATTCTCTCTTTTTCATTCATCCCAATTTTGGTAATTCCCAATTCACACATATCTCATGGACTAGATTTACAAGTGCAACATTGATGTACCCCAATTCACTGTTGTGACTTCATCTTTTATTTATTCAGAGCATTATACTTTAAAAGCATATAATGTATCTTCCTCTTCCACTAGAAAATAAGTGTCCACAGAATCTCTGTTCTACTAAATTATTCAACTCTTACTCAATTATTAAATTAGAGGTGAAAACTATAATTTAATTAATGTTCAAAAAACATTCATTGGCTAGGAACTGTGTTACATGCCTAGAATTGCAGCTACTCTGGAAGTGTAGACAGGGAACATTGTGGTTTGAGGACATTCCAGTCAAAAAGTTACCAAGACCACATCTCAAAAAAAAAAAAAAAGGTCTACATGGTGACACACAACATTAATCCCACATACATAATACATGGGAGGCATAGGTAAGAGAATCATAGTCTGATGCCTGCCAGAGCAAAAAGTGAGGGCCCCTCTTGAAAAATAACTTAAGGCAAAAAGGCTGGAGGATTGGCACAAGGTATATAGCACTTTCAAGCAAGCACAAGATACTGAGTTGAAACACCAGCACACCCAAATTTATTTAATAAATTATATACTCTTATCTGAGTGTGTGTATTGATGGTAGTTTTCCATCATTGCAGTCCTAATATCTTATATGCACATATATTCAAGCACCAATTTATCTTCATCATGCTAATTATTTAATTTTCCTCCTCCCACTGAAATATATTCACTTTGTTACTTTTAATCAATTCTTCTGTTTTTAATTACTTACATTGCCCCAAAGTGGAAATCTTCTTTCTGAAAATGATGCATTCGGTTGGAATTTGCTCTAACAATTCATACAAGTTTAATTAAAGTAAAGAATTCTAGATAGTTTTTTGTCAAATCAAAAACATACTGACATTTTGATTCACTGCAAAATGAGTTATGCATTGAAATCCTCAGTTAACAACAATTCCATTGTGTTTTGTTTTGTCTTGTTTTTAAATTGGCTCATTTATTTTAAAACCAGTTTGATGTAATTCATTCTTGTAATCTTAAACTAAAAGAATCACAGATCTCTACTACATTTTGATCACACAATTTTAAATTCATGGAAGTCACATTATCTATTATAATTCTAACAAGATCTTATGTGCTTTGCTGATACAGAAAATGTTTTAAAGCTATACTACAATCTTTGTGATATTAAAAGAAATTTTTTGTATTTTTAATTAAAAACTTTTTTCTTGGTTTATAAATTATATGTTTTATATACAGAAGAATTAATGGATTTTAAAGATCAAATTGTAAGAATCAGTCTCATTCATTCTTGAAACTCAAATTGATAAATTATAATATTTCGACTTTGTGACAAGAAGATTACTTGGTACCTTGTAGAAACTATAATGCTAACTTGTACCTTTGAGAAGTGGATACTAAGCAGCTTTAGTAGTTAGTTGTAGAAAATAACTATATGAACCACAAATCATAGGCAGTAAATGCGAATTTATTAACTATATACTAGATTCAAATGTTATTTTAATGGAAGTTTATATAATGATAATTTTAAAAAGACGTGAATCATAAATCTATGCTTTATTTTTGCCTTACACTGACTCTAAAATTCCCAGCAGTAAATCATTTCAAGTTTAATTTGACTTTTTAGATTTTGATATATGTAAAGTAATATATGACCTACACAAAAGTTGCTCAATTTTTGTATATTTCTTTCCCAAACTCTAACATTTTTTCCATCATTATTGCTATTATTGTTTCCCAATTATGTATATTCTATTTATCAGTATCTTCAATCTTATTTTTTATTATTTTATTTTTATTCTTGTACTGGGTGTACATTGAAACATTTACAAAAGTGCTTATAATGTATCAGTTCAATTCACCCCTCCATCATTCTCTTTTTTTTTATTCATATGTGCATACAATGTTTGGGTCATTTCTCCCCCCTTCCCCCACCCCCTCCCTTACCACTCCCCCCTCACGCCCCCCACCTCCCTCTGCCCCCCACCCTCTCGATACCCTGCACAAACTATTTTGCTCTTATCTCTAATTCTGCTGAAGAGAGATTATAAGCAATAATAGGAAGGACCAAGGGATTTTGCTAGTTGAGATAAGGATAGCTATACAGGGAGTTGACTCGCATTGATTTCCTGTGCATGTGTGTTACCTTCTAGGTTAATTCTTCTTGATTTAACCTTTTCTCTAGTTCCTGGTCCCCTTCTCCTATTGGCTTTGATTGCTTTAAGGTATTCACCTTTCTTATTTATTCTTCTTCTACTCCTCTTAGAATAGTTTCAAGAGGTCTCATTTTTCCAGTTACATACATGTGTACTTAATATTTGTACCATATTCACCCTCCTTAACCCTTTCCTTGTATCCTTCCCCACCCCCACAACTGGTACCAACCACCAGACAGGACTTGTTTTGCCTCTTGTCCTCCATTTTTTTTTAAAAAAAGACATTTTTATTTTTTGTTATATTTTGAAATGGGCAGGTCTCTAATTCCATGACATGTTTTTTCAACTAATTTTCAAAGACTCATAAATTTTTATTTAATTGTTTGATAACATTTTCCTTCTCCATATTCACATTGATGGCAGAAATTTTCAAATTTATTTCAGAAGGAAGTAAAAATTACTTGAAATATAACTTAATCTCCTTCAGTGTCTGTCCTAACCTTCTTACCAACTCTCCATTGCTAATGACCCAGGGACATTGAGCTCTGTATTATATCTTACAATCGATTTGAGGCTACATAAGACACTAAATTTCTAGAAAAGCTTGAGTAGGTTATCAAAAGCATGTAGTGGGTAAATGAAAAACAAATGAACACTAAATGAATTTGGGTTAAAAATGGAATTAAGAAGGGGAGTGATATTTTTCATGCATCAATAACAAAGAAATCAGAGAAGGAATTTGATGTTGGAGGTGGGGATTTTGAGATGACAAAGGACCAAGAACATTATAGGATTTAAGTTTTTTGTCTTTATTCTAGCTACAATTTATAACAAAAAGCAGTCATGTTATAGATAACAATTATAATAACAAGGAACTACACATTTTTTTCTTGGTGATATTGGGGTTTCAACTCATTCCTCATACTTGCTAGGAAAGTGCTTTACTATGTAAACTACACCTCTAATCCTTTTTGCCTCAGTTTATTTTTCAGATCAGGAGTTTTTCTCAGGGCTAGACTCACATGAGAGATCCTATCTCCATATTCTCCACCCATTTAACTGGGGTTACAGGAGTATACAACTATGCCCACCTTGTTATGCTAACTTTTACCCTGGCTACACTCAAACTATGACCCTCCCATACCCATATCTTACATAGCTGTACACAATATTTTTAAAAGAATTATATTCTATAGTGTGATATTCAAAGGTAGAATGAAAGTGAGATCAATTGCTTGTGGACGTCATAAATGTTCAGATTAACTTCATCCCTCCACTCATCCTCTAAGGGGTAAGTATCTATGTCAGCTATACTTTCTGTTTACATAGTAGGTTCTTGTTACCATACCTATATGTTTCATTGTTAGTAGTTAACAGATTCTCAATGTATTGCTTTCAAAAAGTTTTGCTCAGTTTAAATCTCTTGTCTGCTATTGGACAAAGAAGATTCATCATCAGACACCATTTATTAATTAGCTAATAATAAGCATACAATTCCCCAGTTAAGGAGAGAGGTTCTGATTCATATAGATTTAACAGTAAGCAAATAAAAAAATTACTTGCTTGTTCTCTACCACTTGAACCTTGCTGATAGACTTTTTGTTTTAATTTTGTTTGGGGGTTGGGTCTTGGTAACTTTGCAATGGCTAGCCTCAAACTTGTGATCTGGCTGCCTGTGCCACTTGAGTAGCTGGGATTACAATCCTAGTTTAATACCTACTAACCTTTCTAATACAATAAACATATAACATATCCAATAATAAAAATATAGAATGAGTAAACAAAGAATAAATGACTAGCAAGTGGTCAAATTAATTTAAAAAAAGAAGAAAATTAGTGAAGAAACAAAGTTTCTTCAAACTTCATATGAGTTATTATATCTTTGAAGATTTCTTGAATTGTTAATAAGCATAGGGTGTCGTAAAATGTAAAACTATCGCTATGGAGTCAAAGTACATTGATCAATGTACTACTTTCCAATTTTTTTAATCTGTTCAGCTTCTTTTTTTACATACTTTAAAAAATAATTTTTATTAGTATGTATTCATGATACAGTGTGGAAGTTTTATAGTTACAATTCTGATAAGACTTATATTGTGCATTAGTTACATAACCCCCATTTTCTCCCCCCCAGCCCCTTCCCCACCCCACTTAAAGCAATTGCAAGAGGTTTACTAGTTCTCTTTCATATGGGTATATGAAGTCCATCTACCATATACTGTCACCCTAATCTCCTTCCTTCACCCCACCATAACTACCTCCCCAACCCCCCCCACACACACTGTGCCTATTTTACATTCCTGGTTTTCATAATTAATATCTGAGTTGACATTCAAGGGAATGTCTCAATGTATGCCTTCTGTGGGTGTGCTTTACTTTGGTCTGTTCAGTCCCTTTGAATATTCTCCCTTACACCTTTATCTCCCATCCCCAGTTTCTTCACATCTTGTGGTTATTACTTGTAACCACAATATTAGTGCAGTATTAGTATTGCTCTATCATTCTCTTTTCCTTTAACTCTTTTCTGGAGTTCCATAGAGTAGTTACACTCTTACAAACATGTTCTATAACTGAGTTTGTATATGATCATGTTTGTTTTTGTGTATATGTTTATCTTTGGACCTATCTCCACATATGAGAGAAAACATGCATCTTTTGTGTTTCTGATCCTGGCTAACTTCACTTAATATTATGTTCACTAATTGCATCCATTTACCTTTAAACCCCATTTCATTATTCCTTATGTCTGAGTAATACTCCATTTTCTATATGTACCAAAATTTCATGATTCATTCATCAGTTGTAGGGCATCTGGGTTGTTTCCAGAGCTTGGCTATTGTGAACAGTGCTGCAGTGAACATTGGTGTACATGTATCTCTACTGTATCCTTTCTTACATTCTTTTGGGCAGATGCCCCCAGCAGTATCAATGGATCATATGGCAGTTCTGCTACTTTTTTGAGGAATCTCCATACTGTTATCCATAATGGTTGTACAAATTTGCATTCTCACCAGGAGTGTGTACGTGTTCCTGTTTTGCCACATCCTTACAAGCATTTGTTGTTATTACTCTTGATTCTGACCATTCCAACTGGGATGAAATGAAATCTAGGTATTGTTTTGATTTGCATCATTTTATAACCAGGAAAGTTGTACACTTCTTCATGTATTTACTGGCCATTTGTACCTCTTCCTTTGTGAATTCCCTGTTTAATTCATGTGCCCATTTCTTCATTGGGGTGTTGATTCTTTGTGAGTGAGTTTTTTGAGTTCCATGTAGATTCTGAATATTAGACCCTCATCTGATGAGTAGTTGGCAAATATTTTCTCCCATTCTGTGGGCTGTCTTTTGAGTCTGGTGACTGTTTCTTTTGCTGTGCAGAAGCTCTTTAGTTTAATGCACTTCCATTTGTTCATTGCTTTTCTAAGATGCTGAGCCTTTTCAGTTATGTTTAAGAAGTCATTCCCTATACCTATCTGCTGGTGTATTTCCTACTGCTTATTGAAGTCATTTCAAAGTTTCAGGTCTTATATTAAAGTCTTTGATCCACTTTGAACTGATTTTAGTACAGGGTGAAAGACAAGGATCAGTCTTCTGCATGTGGATATGCAGTTATCCCAGCAGAATTTGCTGAAGAAGCTGTCTTTTCTCAATTGTGTGTTTTGGGATCCTTTGTCAAAGATCAGCTGGTTATGTAGGCTTATGTCTGGATTTTCTATTCTGATCCATTGGTCTTCCTGTCTGTTTTTGTGCCAATACCATGCTGTTTTTATTGTTATGGCTCTGTAGTATAGTTTGAGGTCAGGTATTGTTATGTCTCCAGCAATGGACTTTTTGCTCAGAACTGCTCTGGCTATTTGAAGTCTTTTGTGTTTCCATATGTACTTCACCATTGCTTTTTCTATTTCTGTGCAAAATGCCATTGGAATTTTGTTCAAGGTGCATTGAACATGTACCTTGATTTTGGTAGTATGGCCATTTCACAATGCTGATTCTACCAATCCAAGAGCATGGCAGGTCTTTCCATCTTCTGACGTCTTCCTCTATTTCTCTGTTCATTGGTTTATAGCTTTCATTAAAAAGTTCTTTGGTTTCTTTTGTTAAATTTATTACAAGGTACTTTATGATTTTGAGGCTATTGTAAATGTGATTGTTTCCCTGATTTCTTTCTTAGTGTGTGTGTTGTTGGTATAAAGAAAAGCTACTGATTTCCATATGTTAATTTTGTATCCTACTAATTTACCTAAAGAGATTTTCTAATAGGTTTTTTGGTAGAGTTTTTGGGATCTCTTAGATAAAGGATTACGTCATCTGCAAATAGGGATAGTTTGACTTCTTCCTTCCTATTTGAATCCCTCTTATTTCTTGCTCTTGTCTTATTGCTCTGGCTAGGAATTCTAAAACTATATTGAGTAATAGTAGGAAAAGCAGACAGTTCTGTCTCATTACTGATTTTAACAGGGACGGTTTCATTTGTTCTCTATTTAGTATGATGTTGGCTCTAGGTTTGTTATATACAGCCTATATTATGTTGAGGAACATTCCTTCAATTCCTGCTTTCTTCAGAGCTTTTACCATGAAAGGGTGTTAGATTTTGTCAAGGCTTTTTCTGTGTCTATTGAGAGGATTGTGTGGCTTTTGTCCTTATATCTGTTTATGTACTGTATTACATTCAGCTTCTTGAGTAACTTATTCTTTCTCTGTGCTCAGTTCCCCCTTCTATAAAATATGAATTTTTCTATAGATAGTGTTGGCGTAAGGATAAAATTGAAGAATTTATTGTATATGTTAAACTCAGAATTTTTCTGTTTTTAAGAGTATTAGCAAACAAATGGCCTTGCCCCTTAATTAATTAATTGGCAACATTCAGACACAGATCAAAATCATATGCATTGTATTATCTGCTCTAGTTTATTGTTTGCAAAATAGCCACAATTATTTCTTTCCTTCTAGTCATTCCTCCTCACAACATGTGTTTGTAGTTCTTATCTACAGATAAAGTCCATTTTCCCACTCCTTATATTTGAGCAGAGATTGTTTGAATAGTATGGTGTAGACATGGCCTGAATCCAGTTCTATGTCCAGTTTTTGCAGTCCTTTCTCATTTGTGTGTTCTGTCTTTGTACTTTGTGCCTGCCATGGGAACATGTCTGGGCTATCATGCTGAAGGGCAGGTGTAATGTTGACCTGAGTTCAGTTAGCTTAATTTTTCATATCAGAAGACATATATTTTTATAGCCCAGTCAGAATCAGCATGTCCATTCATAGAGACATCATCAATGTTAATGGCTACCTTTTCTGTAATCTTGAGAGCTCTGACAAAATGCTTGTTTTAGGCTACTAAATTTTGTTATGATTAGTTTCATAGCTATAACTATCCCACAAATCCTAATTTTCTAAGGCAGATTCATTCACCTTGGTATGTCAATGGTACGTGATGCTCCTTCATTTGCTACTCATCACAGTAATCTTTGATTTTCTATTGTTTTTGTCCTCTGTAGATCTTACATCCAACAGGGACAGAATACAAGTTTTGTTCATCTTTGTAACCTTATAACTAGATTTGGTGTCTGTCAAGAATTGGATACATAGTGAATGCTAGTCACTGGTGAATTTGTTGAAAATTTTCAGACTACTTGTAGCATGGTGGCACAATTTAAGTTTCTTCTTATTTCCTTTGCTCATTCAGATAATGTAGTGATAACTTGCTTTATATTCTCTCATGCTTCAGAGGTTTGAAATATCCCAAGTGATTCAATGACATTTGCTATTCAAACAGGTTTTGTTCCAATTAATGCTGGCACTTCTCAAGGGGGAATGCAACACAAATGACTGGCTTCAGAGATGTTCTCTCCCTAGGAAAACTTTAGGGTAAAATCAAAATATGCCATAGTTTTAATGAAAAGCAGTCTGCATAAGTCTCAATAGAAGTGGGAAATTGGGAATTACATTGTGAAATAGAGCATGTTAGACAGAATGTGGCTATTGCTCTCCACTATTATTGCTGGAATAATTCAACAGCATAATCAATGAGTTGACCTATTTCTCTCTTAACAAATCTGTTAGGATTCCATTATTTTACAATGTTATTCTTTTAAAAATCAAAATGTAAATATTCTTTTTTTTACACTTCTGGCATTAGCTAAAAAATGATTGTGACTTTTTTTGGATTAAAGTCATTATGATACTATAGAAACTCAGTATTTAACCACAAACATACATCACTAAATTTTCAAACATGCTGAAGAGTGATATTTTTATAAGAATGATGTCAATAATACAAGGTAACTAAAGTTAGAATTGATCTTTTCATTTAATATTAGTGTTAACAAAAGCACAAAGAATTAGCATTTCACAAGGTAGTGAAAAATCAAGACTGGTGTCAAATTCTTACTTCATTGTCATTTATCAAACAGTAGAAATTTGATTTTAGCTGATTTTAAAAAAATTCATTGTAGTATATCCTCGTTTATCTTACTCCTCTACCACTGACTACCTGCTTACTTAAATTACTTATTTGATTTGAGGTTTAACTTTAGGGCACCAAAGAGAGTAATGGGAGATTTTAATCCTAATTTCTAATGGTAATAGTTTTTTGGGCAGTGGGGAAGACATTAACAATGACTGTAAAAGACACTAGACAGATATAGTTAAATGGAGTACATGTTGGTGTTATTAGCCTAAGATGACTCTAGATTTCCCAATAACTCCATGAAAATTTATGCACTCAAAGTTTAAATATGAGTTAGAACAAAATTATTCTTCTACCTTATAGCATTACATCACCCATCCATTGTTTTCATCAATATTTTCAGAGTATCTGGTTTCTCCCAGTTGTGGATATGATAATAAACAAAACCATATTATGCTAGAACTGACATTTTAGTAGAAAAATAGAGACTATGAGCAGAAAACATGATTGCAATAAATGCTATTGTGGAAAAGAACCAGGCATTCTATAAGAAAATGAAGAGAGTATTGATACAACTATAATTGATGGGTGAGAATACCAAGGAAACCAAGAGTAAAATCTACAATATAACTGGGGGTTGGAATTATTATGGGCTTCTAGAGGGTAGTAAATGAATTCAACACTGCCATGAGAGAAACTGGAGGAGAGTGGGAGAAGCCAGGTCACATAGGACCTCAAAGACTATGGTAAAGAGCTTAGTTTTAGAGAATATATTAAGAATAACTCATATGGCTTATAAGCTGAGGAATGATATGGAAGTTGTTTATAAAAGAGTACCGTGGCTTCTATATGAAGACAGTTGAGGAAATTGAAATCAGGAAACATGTACAATACTCATATAGGAGCACAGGAAGAGAATTTGTTGACTTATATGTACTAAAGAAGGATCGTAGAGGCTTCCCTTGTTTGGAAGTGGAATGATATAAATTGATTGTATAAGGGAGTTCTGAAAAATGGTATGGATGAAGATAGAAAGAATTCTACATAGAACACATGCTTCAATATGGGTAAACATTAAAGAGATTATAAGTGATAAAATACCCACAAAATCACAAAAAATGTATGATTCCATTTACATGAAATATCTATGGTTAGAAAGTAGAATGGTGGTTGTCAGGAGCTGTGAAGAGGAGAAATGCAAAATTCAGATGATTCATGTTTAATGCATATAGTGTTTTGGGTGGGGAAAATGAAAAAAAATCTTAGGTGATAGGTTGATGATCGCACAAAAATGCCAATGTAGCCAGTACTTCTGAACTTTGACATGGTTTAAATGCTAATTTTATGTTATGTATATTTGACCACAATAAAAAGCTAGAAAATGAGTTCACGAAAACCAGAATGGATATTTAGGAATATGTTCCACATCAATTTTATATGTAATATTGATTTTTGTGTGAACTAAAATATAATGTAAGAGATTGTGCATCAGTGTTGTAGCCTCATTTTGAATTTTATCTGGATAGTTTTAAGGATGTTTTGCATGCTCTGTGTGTCAGTTTTTAGGTATTTTCATATCCTTGTTAAAATCTGGTATTCCACTTTTCCTCAATTTAAATAACTTGCACCTGACTTTCATTTCCATACCAATAAGTTCATTCTCGCAATAAAATTTTATTATCAGTCTTTCCAAGTTTTTTTTTTCACCTTGTTATGAATAGTATCAGTAGACAAGAAAGAGCCTTATATGCCAAGGTGCCACTCCAGTTTATCTCCTAAAGCTAGTCAAAAAGTTTTGGAAGATTTATTTTTCTCTTCAGCTTATCCAAACATCACAATTCTGCAACATATAAGAGCTCTGAACACATAGCATCACTAAGACCATACTAAAGTCATTGCAATTATCACACTGAGTGGATCCTAAGTTTTTGGAATATAGAGGATTCCCCCTACCACAATCTCAGGCTGGCTCAGTACCTTGCACATAAAGGTTACAAAAATATACTTGACCAATATAGTGGATATGTGTCATCTGATCGAAATCTTTTGACAAACTTCATATCGGAAACTTTTATGTTGCTCAACAGAAAACAGAAATAACTAAAATTCCTAGTATCCTTGCATCTGGGATGTGAGTTTAAACAGTCACACCTGTTTGTGATGTTACCTTAGGTAAGTAGCATGAATATACAAATCTGCATCAATCATTTTTTTAGCTATAGCAAGGTTTCTGAAAAAGAGTATAGCAGTGAGTAAAGGTAACATCCCTCACTCAGAAGTAGCATCTATGTGACATAGACGTGTTGCACAGCAGGAAAGTTCCTTGCATTGACTGCTGGGAAGTAGCAGTTTGAATTCTATCATTTCTTTACATATTTTCCCTAGGTGTAGGGCCTTAAACATGTCTTTCTGGGCCTCACAATGATTCTTTGTGCTATCTAATACACTTCTAATTAATTATAAGTCTGCTTCAACCAGTAAAAATGGATTCTACTCTTAAGAACAAAGTATTTCACTGATAAACTTGATAAAAGTCTCCATCAGTCAGTTAGCTTGCTGTTTATTAATGGGTATGTTTTAAGTTGCCAAGTTGCTTACATTGCTCTACATGCACTAAAGGGAAAAAAAATGAGTTTTTACCCAGACATTGTCATGTACAATGAAATTTTGTGGAATGTAAGTTGGGAAAGTGAAGAGGAGGTACTTGAGAAGATATCTTTTTAAAATGTCAGAAGAGGGATTAGTTTAAATTGAACACTTCATTTCACAGGAACAAAGATATCAGAGGTACAGGTAGCTTCAAGTACCTCTGGGTTAGCAAATTTTGACACTTTGGTGAAGTGCCAGTTTTGGCTCAAAGGTATTTAATCCTCCACTAACTACATTGGTCATGTTGTCACAGTTTTTCAAATTATAGTTCTTCCACTTTAACAAAAAAGGACAGGGATACCAAATTCGTAGGAAAGCAATGTAATTAATGGGGGATGAAGAAACTTTCAATAATTGTTAGTTTCCTCATTGCCATATGCATTTTTGCCAGTTGGTTTGCTTGGGTTTTTTTTCTCTTTCTTTGTTTCATTTTAGAAGATATGAGTGTTCAGTTATGAAATATCAAATGTCAAAGGAATATCTCTGTTAAACACTCTACATGGAACACAGGAATGCAGTGATGGAAATGGAAATTTGATAAATGATTTTCTGATGAAAATAGGGGATAGAGAAATAGTAGTAATGGGGGTAAAACTGATTAAAATAAGATATATACATGTCTGAAATACCAAGGCAACCTCCCTGCCAACAATCAACATACAGTTAAAAAATAAAGGGCAGGAAGGAATAACAGGCCTTTTCTGTGAGGAAGGTACCAATGAGGAAGGAGGGGAAATGGAGAAGGTGAAAGATGATGAATTTGGTAGATGTACTTACTATACATATATGAAAATTGAATTCTCACTGAATTAGATTTTTTCTAGGACATACCTGCATTTGGATATCTTTATGCCTTTGCTGTCTTCCTTCATGATTAAAAGTTTTGGTGGTATTTCTATCAACTTTTAGGCCATTGTAAATGTGTCCTCAACCTATGCACATTTGGAAGAGTTCTAATATTTTAGTATTACAAAAAACAGTAATGGGAGATCTTCTCTATGTCTTCATGTGTTTATGAACAAGAGTAACATTATACACATATTTGTATATGTGTATATATCCCTTAGGTATATATATATATATATATATATATATATATATATATATACTCTCACTGAATTAAATTCTTACATTATACATTATGTATAATGGAACATATATCTTATGGAATGTATTCATTATACACAACATATAGAACCATATATATCCATTCTTAATTTAAAAGCTTATGTCAAATATGGTCCTAAGCAATTGAAATAACTTATGCTGCCATCTAACAAAAATACTAATTCCAAAGGCTCAATGTTCACTTCTCTCATGCTGATTATTGTTTTCTCTGGAGGACATTGAACAAACACTAAGAACATCATTGTGGTATTAATTTGCATTTTTCTGAGTACCAGAGGTATTTCCAAAATATTCATGACTATAACACTGGATATGTTTTATTCATGTAATAGAATACAACCATAAACTCACAAAAGTAAATAGACCTATATTATCAACATATATGGATCTTATAATGAAAATTTTTACCTAAAAAGTATACTTTAATATACCTATCATTTCTGCTGTATACACTTTGATGCCATTCATGCAAAATCTGAAGCTGGGACAAAACTAGAGGACTGTAATTATGTAGACGTACACAAGACTTCATTTGATTCTGAAATAGCCGGTCTTGCAGTTTGGCTCACAGGTGTTTTATTTTTCTTTACAACTTCCAAGCTCCGAAATACTTTAGTGATTGAAAATAACATGCAGATTGCTTAGAGGTGAGTACTATTTTGTTCTTTGATCTTTATTTTTTTCTAAGAAATAGAAGAAAAAATGTGAACCGTGCTTACCTGCATTTCACTATTACTCCCCTATCCTAAGCTGCCACAACCAATTTTCTTTATTACTGAAATTGCATACTAAATGACATCCCTGCTTTTTAATTTTTCCTTAGAGTTTATTGTATTTTGAAAATTGCCCATAAGTACTGCAACTATGTAGGGCAGATTATATCATTTTCTTCCTGAAAACTTGTAATTAATTTCCATTTCAGCCATAGTAAAAGTAAATTTCATACAATAGTTGTAAGAACACCTACAAATTCTCTGACCTTATGCCTTCTTAATCTTCTGGTCACAAATGTAGGAAAATACCTTTTGCATTTATTCTACCCATTCATTCTGTCTTGAAAACTATTTCCAAGGATACATTGCTTGGGTAATTCCCTCATCTCTTTTATGTCTTTCCTCTTATCACACTTGCTCAATGTTTCTACCTATGACATTTAATTTAATGCTGAAACATACTCCCAACCACATCACTCTGCTACTAATGTGTCCTCATAAAGCTCAACATTTTCCATTTTCAATAGTGCTTGTCAATTTTAGCATGTACATAATTTACTTATGTATTAAGATTTACCTTTTATTGTGTTTTTCCATCCAATATAGCATACTTTTCCTGAGGCAAGGAATCTGTATTTTGTTCAGCAATGATTTCAAGTAGCTAAAAATAACAGCAGCACTCAATAAATATTTGTACAAAAAAGACAAAAATAAGCAACTGAGAGGAAAGCAAATTCCCATATTCTACTCTATACTCACTTTGGGAAATTGCTATTGGAGCACATTAGTGAGATATAATTATTTGCTCTTTCTCCATAAATGTGATCATTCTAGACTTCTGTAGTTTTCCCCAAATCATTTGTGGATGATTTCTTACATATACTAAAGAATTGCAGGCAATATATCAGAGATCTGAGGTTCAAGAGTTCTGAAATTGCATAAGGAAAATTCTTGCTCTGGGGAAGTGTCATTTTATCCAATAGTGACAACAAACAGTTCAAAGAAAGACTTAGTTAATAACCTCGTTATTCACTAAAATAAAAAAAAAATGATACTAAGGCAGAAAAGAGAGAAAAATGGCAGATTGCAACTTCTTTTCATATTAAACTTTTAACTATATAAATGAAAGGTAAGTTAACAAAGGAGAAAATATATTCTGAGGTGAGAAAGGAAGAGCATCAGGAAGTGGAGGACAACTAAAAAGCCTGGAGAAACAGAAAGGTGAAAGGAAAAACAGAAAACAGTCCCAAAGTTCATTCCTGCTTAAAGGGGGAGAGAACTAGTCAAATATACAAACATAAGTGCTGGTATAATACGCAGCCTCCAGGACCGGCTTCATAGCTCTATGTGTTCATTGCCATATGGATCTGAGAGCTCTGAGGTAGGGTCCCATGAATCACTTGATTTCCATAGTCTATTGCTGCCCCTGCACAGAAAGATAATGGATGGTGTCTGAAAGCCTGAGACCTGCTTTTGGAAACTGCATCTAAATGTGTGTGCTTGCTTCAGGGCAGGATTGAGTGGGCTGAGTTCAAGCCCTGTAATATCTAAAGCCTTCTCATTCTGCCTCCATCCCAGAGAGGTAGTTGTCTGGGCAGTGATTGAAAATGAAAGACAGAGTAACTCGGTATCTCAGATCTCCCCCTGCCAGTGCAGTACTCAGTGCTCTATTTGTGGCCTTCTTCCCCCACCACACACACACATACACACCTAGGCTTATTTCCTGCTGACCTGGGGGACACAAACTGCGGTGTTTGTGGAGCAAGTGGAAACCTGCCTGGTCCACAAGGATATAAAGATCCCTGAGCCAGCTTGGCTCCTAATAAACAAAGATGGAAGACTTCTATAGTGAAAGCAGCCTAGGAATGGCAACTAATCCTTCTACAACAGACTCCAGCTAGTTTTTCTCAATCTGAGAAGTGCTAAGGACCAGGCCTATTTCCCTGATCCTGTGAGCGAATGTTTGCCCATTGAGACTAGTGATCAGAAATAGCACCTAAACCATTTAACCACACAGTCCTGCCTGAACATTGCGAATACTACACCTGAAATTCTGTAGGTGACTGAAACTACCAAACAACATATAGGTCTCAGTCACACAAATGTCAATGCATAAACATGAGAAATGCATATATATATGTATTTCTCCTTCAAAAATCAGCAACTTCACACAAATGAACACTAGTGACAGTAAAGTGCAAGCAATCGCAAAGAAATTATTGTAGAAGGTTAAGTAAAATGGGACATGAATAAATGCCTTAACAAATTCCAAGCAACTATAATTAACTGAATGAAATAAAGAAGACAATGTAATCTATGAAAGGGGAATTCATAAAAAAATATAGAAATCCTGAAAATAAAATCAAATTAAAATTCTGGAAGTGAAAATCTCCATAAGTCAAATAAGAACATGGTTGAAACAGCTCCAGAAGATTAGATCAAATTGAAGCTAGACTATCAGGTCTTAAAGACATAGTAGATATGCTAAAACATTTAAATGAAGAAAATAAAATAAAGAAATAGGCACAGAACATGTGTGAAAGACTAAGACTACTATGATACCATTAAAATACCAATAATGGTCATAGAAAGAGAAGAGGTGCAAACTAAGAGCTTAGAAATCATATTTAATAAAGTAATTGCACAAAATTTCCCAAATCTTGAGACAAAGATAGTTATCCATGGACAAGAAGCTTTTAGGACTCCAAACAAATAAGAAGAGATAAGAACAACTTCAAAAGTGTGGTATAGTTTGAAAACTCGGTATATAGGAACAGGAATGAATATTGAAAATGGCTGGACAGACTAACCAAGTCATTTATAAAGACAAATCCATCAAAATAATTGAAGATTCCTCAACAGATATTTTAAAAGCAAAGAGGGCATGGAATGATGTATTTCAAGCCAAGAAAAACAATAACTGCCAACCTAGATTACTGTATCCAGTAACACTATCCTAATAACTGGAAAAATAAAAGTCTTCCATGATAAACAAAAACTAAAGAAGATATTTAAAAGAATCCTACAAACAGAAGAGAAAGATAAATGTAATCATGAAAATGTAAGAAAGAATAAATTTCACTAGATGATTTGATAAGGAAGTGAGGATTTAAAAATAATCAAACACTCTAAAATAAAAGAATGGTAGAAATTATTAGATATATTACAATAATAAACTTAAATGTTGATGGTCACAATTCTCCAATAAACAAACACAGATTGGCTGGTCCAATTAAAGAACAAGACACATATATTGTGAGAATTTTGTAAATGCCACAGCATACCTCCATGTAGCACAACAATAAAAAGAAAAGATACACAATTTGTTACCTACAAGAAGAACATCTCACTGGCAGAGAAAAACACCAGCTTAAAGTGACAGGATGGGAAAATATTTTTTTAAGAAAATGGAGCCTCAAAGCAAGTGGGAGTATTGATACTCATATCAGAACAAAACAGACCTAAAACTAAAATTAGTCAAGAGATAAAAAATGTCACTTCATATTGATAAAGTGAAAAATCCTTCAAGAAGATATAACAATTATAAAACTACTTGCATCGAATGTCAACATACCAATTTTATAAAGATTACTACTAGACACAAAAGCACAGATAGACCCCAAGAAAAAAAGTGGATGACTTTAATACCACACTGTCACCATTAGGTATCCCATACAAAAAAAAGACATGAATACTTCAGAATTAAATGATACTAAAGAGAAAATGGAATTAAAAGACATTAACAGAATAATCCACCACATTGCTACAGAATATGCATTCTTCTCTGCTGCCCATGAAACTGTCTCTAAAATAGTTAATATTTTAGGACACAAAGCAAGCATTAATAAATACAAGGAAATTCACATAAGTTTCTGTATTTTACTATAACACAATGGAATAAAACTATAAAACAATAGCCAGTAAAGCTACATAAAATATTCACAAACACGGAGACTGAAGAGTTCATTTTGAATGATTAGTAGATCATTGAAGACATAGGGGAAAATCAAAAAAACTTTAGAAAAAAATGTAAACAAACTTGAAACTTACCAGAATCTTTGGGACACAGCAAAATCAGTGCTCATAAGAAGGTTTGTAGATATGAGTGTTTATATTAAAAAATCAGAGTATCTCAAATAAATAACCTAACGATGTACCTCATGATCAAGTCAAGGACAGTCAAACCCAAAACAATCAGGGAAGAAATTAAGTAAATTGAGACTAAAAGTACAACAAAAAGAAACAATTAAACAAACAGTTGAGTCTTCAAAAAGATAAGTAAGACTGAAAAACTTGTAGTCAAATTGATCAAAGGAAAGAGGGAGAAAACCCAAATTAACATTAGGCTCATTAGGGAATACTTTGCAATCTTATATTCCAATATAATGGGAAACTTAAAAGAAATGTATACATTTATACATGCATATGACCTACTTAAGATGAACCAAAACGATATAAATCACCTAAACATATCTGTAACAAGCAATGAAATTTAAGAATTCAAGACAGATTTTTGGTATCATTCAGGATTGGAGAGATCTAAAGTGAATATCATGTCTATATGTTAACATGTAGCATTCTGATGTTGCCATGTAGGGTCTATGGTTTGTATCCAAAGAAAAATTTGAGTGTCCCCACCCTCTCTGATATCCAACACACTGAAACAGATGAAGTATAGTTTCAAAGAATCTGTTTCTCCTTAGGACCCCATGTGAGTCTGGTGATCTTCTAGGCTCAATAACTATCTTTAAGTCATTATTAAAGACTAAGAAATACTTAACCTAAAGTTGGAAAATCCCCTATCTATGAGTAGATAGACAGATGGAGCAGAGTTGGCACTAAAACTGAAGAAATACCATGTTTGAACTTTAAAAGATTCTAGAGAAAATCTAGTCTGCAACATTTAAAATGAAAAAAAGAAAAACCATTGAGTCACAGTTTTTCCCTTCTTCCTCTTCTTCCTTCCACCCCCCGCCCTTCCCTCCCTTTTCCTCTTTCTTTCTTCTAAGGGCTTCCTACACAATAGCACTCTTTTCACTGCTTGTTAAACAAGGAGAGGAATCATGTGGGTCCTAGCATGTCAAATGCATATGCCATAAATAACTCCTTGACTCCTTAGAGTAGAGCCTGATTTGTGCACAAGCCACTGCCATTAGATTCACTTTGGGTACAGCCCTCTAAAACTCAATTGTTCACCCTTTTTCATAGGTAACTGGTATTACGCAATTCTCAGTGCTCTTTTGTACTCAACATTTGTTGCTATTAAAGAAAGCAAGCCTCTGATACAAATTTACTTTAGAACATTTCTGTTAACCATTATGGAAAAGTAGGAAATACAGAAATAATTGTTTGTACAAAATTCAAAAGATAAGAAACTTAAAAAATGTGTCATCTACTCTGGTCTATACTTATCACTTTGTATCCTAACTAAATAACATAGACCCTTTTTTAAGATTTTTAAGATTAAATTTTTATTCACATCAAACTGATTCTCTACAGTCTTCACCACTACATCCCAGTTTCTCCAGCAACACTGAAGAACCACACATGCTTGACAATATGTATGTCTTTTCCTTTCTCTGTTTTATTACATAGAAGTATGTTTTAGGTTGCATAATTTCTAGAATGCTAAATTCCAGCAGAACGTTCAGTGTTTTATATTTCAAAGTGTAAAGTGTAGATGAAAGCACTATCTTAAAAACTCATGTGTAGTTTTCTCAAAACTAAAACACAAAAAGGAAGAATATATGTGAAAAGTTAATAAACTTCCTTAACCACATTTCAAATTCTTTTTCTTCACCTTTCTCACTTTAAGTATCTCTAGAACAAGCAACATACAAATAGAATCAAATTTCCAGTTCACTGACTCTTTTCTGACAGACAGGAGCAGTGTTGTAAGTTGAGAGGCATCCTTGGAATTACATTGCCTTTGTTCTCACATTTTCTAACAATCCTTTATGTCCAGCATTTCAGTAGATTCAGGCTTGGGAGAGAAAACTTGAATAAAGCAAGAGGGAAGTTATTAACAGTTATATCCACCAGATAACAATGTTTACCAGAATAATTTACTGAATTTTATGTACAGTGTTCAACAATGACTAAGAGGGATACTCTGAATTTTTTAAATTTTACTTATTTATCTAATCTATATAATAAAAAGTGATACAAGCATACATAAATATTTGTGCACAGTAATGTTAGTACATGAAAGAATTAACACTAAAATCTTAGTATCACACCTGACATGTATTAAATATTTTATCAGAGCAATTTTTGCTGTTTGAAGTGGAAAAGAAAATGAGAACAAAGACTGTGGAAAAGGATTACTCCTTGATTGATCCCTGAAGTGATGGAAAAATCAAAGTATTAGTGGTCTTAGTTAACTGTAATTAATACTACAACAGAAGTCACAATTTATAGCTTCCCCTCATGCTATTCTGTAGGTTAAACCTATTTTCTTAAGATATTCATTAATAAAAATGTTTCTTAGTTATTTTGAAACTACTGGAGAAAAGACTAATATATGTCCTAAGTAAAAAGAGTGTCAGCAATAGTACATGATATATCTTTACTCTTACCTACTGGTAAAAACTAACACCTGATGCTTCCCTGAATGCATATTTGCATTAAAAAATCAGGGTGCCAAATTAGTTATCAATAATCAGAAAGTGTTCTTTCCCTTTTTGTTACAGGGATGGCTTATCAATAAAATATAGAAATCTATAAATAAAGAAGAGTATGGTTTTTTTCAACATTGTCCCTACTTTTTAAATTTTTAAAAATATTTTGACTAAAGATGGACTAGATGCTGTCAATGAAAGCAAATTACTGCTAAGTGACTGACAACTTTTATAGACACAGGTGTAGTAAATTATGATGGTGGAATTGATTACTTAATTCTCATTTTATTTGGTTCCTGCTACAATTATAAATGTATTTAGAGAAAGGTAATTTTCATAAATATAAATCATTACTCATTCTTTTATGATCTAATCATTTGTTCTATTTCCAAACATCAATGATGCATTTTTCTCCAGGAAATATGTAACATTATGCAAAAATACTCTTCATTGTAAAGCATTTGATGGCCTCTGATATGTGGATAAGCATTGCCATTATGCTTATCAAATGCAAAGTTCCAGGTCCCACCAGCCAAATGGTCTATAAGAAGATAAAGAAGAGACTGGGGGAAGATCCAAGATGGCAAGTAGGGTACAGAAGCAGAAAGCCTAACCTCCATGACTCCAAAACTTCCCTGAGAAGTTGAGCCTCACCTGGGTAACTCTGACTGCCTCTATCCAAAATGATAATCTCCATCACACTAGGTACAGGAAAAAATTCAAACACTGATCCACAAATCAGCCTTTAATTGCACCTAACAACTACAATATGCCGCACAGCCAACAAGGTAAGTTCAACCCCAGGGAAATCCACCTTCCCCATGGTGATTTTTTTTCTTTCCTTTTTTTTTTCTTTCATTCTCTTCTCTTTCCTCCAGCAAGCAGAAATAAAGCACCAACCAGAATCAAACTTTTGACACCATGAACACCTAGCCTAGGGAAAGCTTCCCAACAATACATACACTGAGAAAATTTGATGGCTACCACCGCCACCTCCATGGTAGCTGCTGCTGCAAGATGCTCAACAGAACAAACAGATGAGCACTACACATTATGTGGAACTCCCCTAGCTGCCCAAGGGATAAAACAGCACAGCACCTAGGCAGACTGCTTCCCCCAAAAAAATGCCTGAATAACAAACAGTGAACTGTAATCTAGCACAACTGCAGAAAGGATGGGAACTCTGAAAGTGCACCAGAGAAAAGGAGAGGGAAAAGGAGCTAATCTCAGTGCAAATTATCAGTAAACAAACACTGGAAAGGCAGAAGACTGTGAGTGGGTCGGCAATAAGCTACTCTCCACAGCAGGGAAAGTAGGGAATAACAGAGCTCAACTCCTGAGCCAGTGAGCAGCATCCAAAATGTAACTACTCTGCTAAACTGAAAAACAGATAACAAATGTTCATAACACATGGACAGCAGAGGGAGGTGATGGAACATTGAACCTGCCCCAGAAAAAGGGGTGGGGGAAAAAGAAATAAGCCCCCAGCATGTACATTTCAGCAAAGCAAGCAAAAAGCCACCTCCAAGGCAGGGCAACTAATGGACTACAGAGTTGATCTCCTGAACCAGAGGGCAGCATTCAAATTTGAACTGCCCCACCTTGCTGGGGAAGAGTTGACGAAACATCTGCATCTGAAGGGTAACACAGCTATCAGCCAGGGAAATAAATAGCTCTGACCACCCTGCATGATCTGGCAAACCTACCTCACTTCACAATTTCAATTTAACTGGTAGACAGAAGAACAAAACACTACTCATAAGCCAATAACCCAGTGAAACCACCTCAGAGCTTCTGCTTATGAGCCAATACCAAGACTGGATGCTGGAGGAATAACTCTAGAGATAAACTAAGACTATAATTCTGTTGTTCTTGAATGTGATATTTTGGATTTTTGTTTGCTTGTTTGTTGTTTTTTGTTTGTTTTTTTCTGTTGATTTCTTTGTTTGTTTTGTAATTGTGGGGTTTCTATTTTTATTTCTATTCCTATCAACTTTTTCTTTCTATACTATCAACTTTATTGTCACCATCTTCTCATTCCTACTCTCACCCCCTTCACTCTCCCCCATCTACTGTGCTAAAAGTATTGTTATCCTTTTCAACAACTCATTCTGTGCCTTCTCACCCACTCTCTCCTCCTGCTCTCACCTTCCCCTCCCAATCTCCCCCAACCTATTACCAGACTACCCCTCCCTCCACAAACTTATCACCCATTGACCAACTTACTATACCAACTTTACACAACCCAAATCCCTCCAATACCTTACACAAGCAGCCCTTCACTACAACAGAAGTATATCCAAACACACACAAGGACCACAAAACCCAGAAGCCCCTTCACTGCTTTCCCCAGTCACCCACCCCACTTCTACCTCCCCCTTTAGTGCCTCCCTATCCAACTCCCCAAATTTCTATAGTTGCATAAAAAATTAACCACTCCCAACCCCCACTGCTTATAGATATTACCACCAAGGAGTCTTCTATATAACATACAAACTACTGGTCAGGTATTGAACCTGTGAATTTATTATTACTAATTCACAGACAAGGGACAAAAATAGCATACCAACCTAGTGAAAAACCAGGACAGCCACACACAAAAAATAAATCAAGGGAAAGAAAACAATTGAAAAAAACAACCAACTAACCTAACAAGAACATAGTTGCACATTATCAAAAGGAGAGATGGGAAGAAGAAAAAGGGATGGAGACCATTCTCCTAAAAGAATAATTTAACAAAGGATTCAGAAGGAAATGAAGAAAATGGATACATACTTCCTCACCCCAACAATACAAAGAACTGAAACTGAGGGACAGGAGGGAGAGGCGGGAGGGGGACAAGGGGAGAAATGACCCAAACAATGTATGCGCGTGTGAATAAATAAATAATAAAAAAAGATAAATTACACCATGGAACGAAGCTATGCCCACAAAAACACCCTCAAAGAAACAATCCTGCAAGTTATCACTGCGAATTTCATGGAGAAGATATTAAGTGTGGTTAACCAAAATGTACAAGATGCACTCAAAAAATTTCAAGACACCAAAAATAAAGAATATGAGATGACCCAGAAACAAATAAATGAATTCACAGGAGCCCTTAAAAAAAAAAAGGTGAAACAGATAACACTATAAATAGAAAGATAAATGACTTAAAGATGAAAATAGAAAATATTAAAAAGGAAGTGACCCATTATATGGAAAACCTCAGAAAAAAGAATCAAACAGAAACCCAAAACACAGTGGAAGGTCACTCCATCAGACTGGAAAAAGTGGAAGACAGACTCTCAGAAGTTGAAGATAAAATAGAAGTTAATGGAAAAACTGAAGAACTCTTAGTCAAACAACTCAAGACCTGCAAAAGAAATATACAAGAATTCACTGATCCATCAAAAGACAAAAACCGAGAGTCATGAGCATTGAAGAAAGAAAGAGGTCCAAGAAAAAGTGTTTTATAATATATTTAATAAAATAATAACAGAAAATTTCCAAGATCTCGAGAAGGTTATACCCATCAGGTATAGGAAGCCTTCAGGACACCAAACAGACTTGACAAAAATAGAACTTCTCCATGACATATTATCATTAAAACAACAAGCACAGAGAATAGAGAAAAATATTGAAGGCTGTAAGAGAAAAAAAAAAAACCAATAACATATAAAGATAAACCTACCAAAATCATAGCATATTTCTCAATGGAAACCATAAAATAAAGAAGGGCATGGTGCGAGGTATTCTGGGCATTGAATGAAAATAATTCAAATCTAGGATACTCTACTGGGCAAAACTATCATTCAAAATAGATGAGCAATAAAAATCTTCCATGATAAGCAGAATCTAAACAAAATATATGACCACCAAGTCACCACAACAACAGATTCTCAAAGAATTCTGCACACAGAAAATGAAGGCAAACAAAACTATTGGAGAACAGGCAGTATCAAACCACAGAAGAAAAGACAAGAAATCATAGAGTAGCATTGATTCAGCTGCACACAATCAAACCCTTAAACAACAAAAATAACTAAATGGCAGGAACCCCACATACCTATCAATATTAACACTGAATGTCAATGGACTCAACTCTCCATCAAAAGGCACCATTGGAAAAACTGGATTAAAAAGGAAGATCCAGCAATCTTTTCTTTACAGAAGACCCATCTCATTGACAGAAACAAACACTGTCTTAGGGTGAAAAGTTAGAAGATTTACCAAGCCAATGGCCCCTGAAAACAAGTGAGAGTAACAATACTTATCTCAGACAGATTTCAAACTTGCAATGACCAAATGAGATTAAGGACACTTCATACTAATAAAAGGAGAAATGCACCAAAAGGAAATAACAATTATCAACCTATATGCACCCAGTTTTACCAAACATACTCTAAAGGACTTAAAAGCACATATGGATTCCAACACAGTGGTAGTGGGAGACTTTAATACCACTCTATCATTAATAGATAGGTCATCCAAAAAAAAATCAATAAAGACATTCCAGAAGCTAAAACACACCATAGATAAAATGGACCTAGCTTATGTCTACAGAATATTTCATTCAAAATCTGCACAATATACATTCTTCTCAGCAGCCCATGCAACTTTCTCCAAAACTGTTCATATCTTAGGGCAAAAGCAAGCTTTAGCAAATATAAGAAACTAAAAATAATTCCCTGCATTCTATCTGATCACAATATATTAAAACTAGAACTCAACAACAAAAATAACAGTAGAAAACATGCAAACATTGGAAGCTGAACAACACACTGCTTAATGATCAGTGGGTCATTGATGAAATAAAAGCGGAGCTTAAAAGTTTCCTGGAAGATAATGAAAATGAAAACATTATCTACCAGAACCTATGGGACACAGCAAAGGCATTCCTAAGAGGTAAGTTTATAGCCATGACTGCATATATTAAAAGGACAGAAAAAGTTCAAATTAATGACATAATGCTACATCTCAAACTCATAGACAAACAAGAACAAGCAAAGTCCAAAAACAAGCAAAAGGAGAGAAATAATAAAAATAAGGGCCAAAATTAATGAAATAGAGGCCAAAAATCCATTAAAAGACTCAACAAAACAAAAAGCTGGTTCTTTGAAAAAATAAATAAGATTGACAGACCCCTGGCAAATCTGATTAAAGTGAGGAGGGAAAAAACCCAAATTGGTAAAATCAGAAACACAAAAGGGGACATAACAACAAACACCAAGGAAATAGAGAGAGTCATCAAAGACTTCTTTGAGAAGCAATATTCCAATAAAGTTCAAAATCCTGAAGAAATGGAGAAATTTCTAGATACTTATAACCATACAAAACTGAACCAAAAGGATATTAACCACCTAAACAGATCTATAACACAAAATGAAATTGAAGCAACAATAAAGACTCTTCCAAAAAAGAAAAGTCCAGGACCTGATGGATTCTCTGTTCAAATCTATTAGACCTTTAAAGAAGAACTAACACCAACTCTCCTTAAACTTTTCCATGAAATACAAAAGAAAGGAATACTTCCCAACACATTCTATGAAGCCAGTGTTACACTCATCCCAAAACCAGACAAAGACAAATCCAAAAAGGAGAAATATAGGTCAATTTCCTTAATGAACAAAGATGCAAAAATCCTCAATAAAATAATGGGAAACTGAATCCAACAACATATTAGAAAGATCATTCACCACAAACAAGTTGGCTTTATCCCACTGATGCAGGGTTGGTTCAACATATGAAAATCTATAAGTGTAATACAGCACATTAATAGAAGCAAAGACAAAAACCACTTGGTCATCTCAATTGATGCAGAAAAAGCATGATAAAAGCTCTAAGAAAACTAGGAATAGAAAGAATGTACTTCAACATTGTAAAGGCTATATATGACAAACCTATAGCCACTATCATAATGGAGATAAACTGAAACCATTTCCCCTAAAATCAGTTATGAGACAAAGGTGTCCAATCTCCCTACTATTCAACATAGTCCTAGAATTCCTAGCCAGAGCAATAAGGCAAGAAGAAGAAATAAAAGGCATACAAATAGGTAAAGAAACTATCAAAATATCCCTATTTGCAGAAGACATGGTCCTATACCTCAAAGACCCAAAAAACTCTACCCAAAAACTCCTAGATACCATAAACAGTTTCAGAAATGTGCCAAGATACAAAATCACTTACAAAAATCATTAGCTTTTCTATACACCAACAATGAACAAATTGAGAAAGAATATATGAAAAGAATTCCATGTACAATAGCCTCAAAAATATCAAATACCTAGGAGTAACATTAATAAAGGACATGAATGACCGCTACAAGAAGAACTACAAACCTCTGAAGAGGTTGAGGAAAACTACAGAAGGCGGAAAGATCTCCCGTGCTCATGGATTGGTAGAATCAACACAGTAAAAACAGCTATACTACCAACAGCAATACATATGTTCAACGAAATTCCCAACAAAATCCCAATGGCATTCATCACAGAGATTGAAAAATTTGCCCCAAAGTTCATTTGGAAACACAAGAGACTGTGAATAGCAAAGGCAATATTCAGCAAAAAGATCAATGCTATCATCAAAAACACCATCAACAACAAATGTTGGTGAGGAGGTGGGGAAAAAGGAACCCTCAAACACTGCTGGTATGAATGTATGCTAGTATAACCACTTTGGATAACAATATGGAGGCTTTTAAAAAATTAAACATAGATCTGCCATATGATCCAGCAATACTGCTCCTAGGTATATACCCAAAGGAATGCAACTCAGGTTATTCCATGGGCACCTGCACACCCATGTTTATTACAGCACTATTCACAACAGCCAAGTTATGGAAACAACCAAGATGCTCCACCACTGATGAATGGATTAAGAAAATATGGTATTTATACACAATGGAATTTTACTCAGCCATGAAGAAGAATGAAATCTTGTCATTCACAAGTAAATGGATGGAACTGGAGAATATAATCTCAAGGAAAGTTAGCTACACTCAGAAGGCCAAAAGTAGTATGTTCTCACTCTTATGTGGACTTTAGACCTAAAACAAATGCAGTAATATTATTGGACATGAGTCACACGCTAAGGGGAAAACACATACATGAGGAATAGAGAAAGGTAGGAAACCCGATACTTGAAAGTATTTGATGTACCCACTGTAGAGGAGCTAGTGTAGTAATCTTATACTGACAAAAGTCACTATGGAAAAATGACCAGGGAGTAGTGAAGAAGTCTGGTAGAGATGAATCAGTTTGGGTTGTGATACACATGTGCATGGAAGAAATGCTAGGAATCTTTCTGCATAGCTATCCTTATCTCAACTCACAAAGGCACTTAGTTGTTCTTATTATTGCTTATGTCTTCTCTTCAACAAAATTGGAGAAGAGGGCAGAACAGATTTGCCTTGAAGTGAGGTGGATAGGGGGAGAGGGGGGAAAGGGGAGGGGGTATGGGGCAAGGGGGAGAGATGGCTCAAACAATGTATGCACTTATGAGTAAATGAGTACATAAATCAAAAAAAAAAAAGAAGAGACTGGGTACCTACACTTTGAAACATTGCCTCAAGGTGCTGACTTTGTGAATTGCATGAACTTTTGTAAATGCCATAATGTACCTCCACAAAGCACAACAATAATAAGAAATAAACAAAGAAATATAGTTTTAAAAACCAAATTAATTCAAGTGAAAATTTTTTAAAAACTTGAAGAACCAACTTTTCCATTGCTCAAAACCTATTCCAACATTTTCCATGTCAAATGTCCTTTGCAGGTAAATGGATGGAACTGGAGAACATCATCTTAAGTTACCCAGGTTCAGAAGACCAAAGGCTGCATGTTTTCTCTCTTCTGCAATATACAACCTGACACAAATATAGCAATATTATGAAAAACAGGTCACAATATGGGGAGATCACATATAAGTGAGGGTAAAAAGAATGTTGTTAAGAAAGTGAATATGGCTGAAGTGCTCTCTATTCAAGAATGAAGCTGGGATCTGTTAGCTCATGCCTATAATCCTAGCTACTTAGGAGGCAGAAATCAGGAGTATCACAGTTTGAAGCCAGCTGGGGCAAATAGTTCCTCAAGACCATCTCGAAAAACCCCTCACAAATATAGTACTGGTGGAGTGGCTTAACGTGAAGGCCCTGAGTTCAAGCCCCAATACTGAAAAAGAAATAAAATGAATGAATATAGAATTTTTAAACCTGCTGAAATCACCATAAGAAGAGTGACTAAGGTTGGAAAGAGAAAAATAGAGTAGATGAACCGAATTGTGTTATAATAAATATGTACATGGAAATGCCAAAATGAAACTCTGCATAGCTATCTTAAACAAACAAAAGTATTATTTGTTTCTTTTTATGTTTTTTACAAATTGGAGGACAAGAGGGAGGAACATGTCCTGCCCAGTGGGTTGGGTTTGGTAGTGGTGGGAGAGGGAGGAGCTGGGGAAAGGGTGTAGGAGGGTGAACATGGTAAAAATACTGTGTACACATGTATGTAAATGAAAAAATGAGACCTGTTGAATCTGTTCCAGGAATGGGGGGAGGTCGGATAAAGGAGAATGATGAAAGAGGTGAATTCAAGTATAATGTATTTGTTATATTTTAAGAACTTTTATGGATGCCACAATGTATCCCCATTCAGCACAACAATAAAAATAAATAAATATATAAAAATTAAAAAAAATTTCAATTTTCAATATTCAAAAAAAAAATCCTTGCTATTTACAGGTTTTGAATAATCCTAATTGGAAGTACATATTATTGAGCATTTCCAAATAAAAAAGTTGAATTCCATAGACTTGCCAAATATTGCTAATGGCTAAGCAATGCATATGTAAATAAATTACACAAGCAAAGAGGGAATTTATTAAAAGGACATTTTAAACTGAAGGGTCTTTTTCATAGGTTCAACAAATATGTTCTTTATAAAATATTTGTATAAAACACAGTTAATGCTCAGAACATACTCAATACACAATTTCCACTTGAAAGGATTATCATAAAAATATATTTCCAGTGTAAAAAGTTAAGAGTTTTTCATACAGACCCCATATTGTGAAGTATTTTTTGATACTGCAGATCTCTTTATTTATTTCCAAATATGGGGTTATTCATAATGAAATATGATAGTTTATTCTTCAGTTTTATTTATGTTCCAATTTTCAGTGTTTGTATTCCCGTTACAAGTGGCCATAAAAGTCGTTATGATATTCTTTATGGTCAAAAAGACATAATAATAGATGGGAAGGAACAAAGTAACAGAAAAGTATTTTAAAAATCCATCAGATGCAATCATATTCTCCCACAGTTTCTACTATCTTCTCCTCCAGACTCCTGCTTCCACCCTCCTAGAATAGAAATAAATCTTTGCTCTTTTGTACTTTAACATCAGCTTGAAAAGAGCATGGTCTAGTTACCTTGCTGGTTCTAGGAAGAAGAGGGACATGTGAACTGAGTTGCCCTATCCACTGCTGCTGGAATCTGTTACCCTCCCCTCCCACACTACAGAGTGCAAAGCAGGGCCAATCAATCAGTCAAGGACCACTGAGCTCCCAATGAACTTGAAGATGCATTATTGATAATAAACTATTGCTGTTTTAAGTCCTGAACTTTTTTGGAGTTACACAGCAAGAGACAATATTTATAAGGAAAGTAAGATATTTACTAAGCAGAGCTTATATGGAGGAAGAAACACTGGAGGATAGAAAGAAAATAAAATCAGAAAAGAAGAATGAAATACACGGTAATAGGCTGTTAACTTAAGATTTATCCAGGTAAAAGTCAGGAAATAACCAATGTAGCTCTACAAACTTTTATCTAAAATTCTTAAGACCAAATATATCTGGAATATAAAATTTTTCAGTCTTTATAAAGGTATTAGACAATAGGTATATAAAGTATATTTTACAGCACCCATCAACAGTTTCTAGGATAATACATTATCCTGAAGCAAAACAACTGAATAATCACATTAAGTAACATTAAGTAAAATAAGATCTACAAAATTTATTCCAGGTCAGTCATGTCAAGTTTTGCTTCTAAAATGGGTTATGAAAAATATTTTAGCTTTTAGACCTTTCTGGATTTCAGAATTACAAGTTAAAGACCTATAATGTCAACACTGCAAAATTACAGGAATATGAGAAAGCAGAAATCATTCACTTTGAATGTTAAGGCAAACAATATGTAAAAACCTACATCTAAGAAATAGATATGTTCAGTCAAATGTGCAAGGTTTTAAAGACTCAACAGGCAAAAACGCTTTGTCTTCCTTATTATTCTTGTGTCTTTTCTTCAACAAAATTAGTGATAAGAGCAGAAGAGGACCTGCCTGGAACTGAGGGTGGAGGGGGAGAAATAGTGGGGGAGGGGAGCATGGGGGAGAAATGACCCAAACAATGTATGCACATGTGAATAAATGAATAATTTAAAAAAATAGTTAAGAAAGGATACACAACCCTTCCTTCTATAAGTAGTTTTTCTAGTATTTACCATTGCCCCTAATTCACAGTTAGTGCATTATATTTTTAAAATATTTAGATGAAAAAAGATAAATTATTACCTTTTCTCTGCATTATAACAGAATCTTGAGAGCCTGAGGAGGGTACAGTGTGGAGTAGGGAGGTTAGTGTGAAGGGCCAGTTTGAGGAACACCACTCTGAACTCAATAGTGTGGCTACAGCCCCTGAGCAGTTTTTCAGCATGGGTTTAAAGCAGTCTCTAGTGCTTGACAGACACAAAAGTGTCACTATTTCCAGAAAGGTAATAAAAGCTAACAGAAAATGTAGAATTTTGTGGAAACCATGGAGTTAAGGAATTTTAATCCAGTCTCAGTCAAATACATCTAATAGTTTAACAGCATGTTGTAGGATTAATTCACACCTCTACCAGTGATTTGTGTACTAATGACATGAATGGTTCAGAACTAGTGGCAAGAGTCACATTTAACGGTGTCTACTATCATATTTAAAATCCTGTACATTTAATTCACATTGTGTTATGAAACACATTATTAATGTTATTGAGATATTAAAATGCTATTGAATTATTTTGGAGTAGTATTTCTGCTTAGCATATTATATTGGACACTATATTTCTTATGTTTAGGAATAATAAAATTCTGTAAACAGTATAAGTAGAAACCATTTTTGCGGTACATGAATGCATGTAGAAAGTTATTAGGATCATCTCATATTAAATCATTTATTGATTTAGTATTCACATTTTTTACTAGATTAATGAATATACAATAATTTTAACAACATATCAATATTGGACATTGCTTAGATGAAAGTGCATTATACTATTTAAACAAGGCACATGTATTTGAGTGCCAATGTATTTCTGTTCTTAATGTTCAGTATGGCTTTTCAATATATTTGTTAATATAAATTAAATTGAATACTTATATCATCAATTTTTAGGGAATAAAATGACATAGAACCCCCAAAATTTACTGCATACTTTGTTTATTATTTGTATTCATCAAAGGTGTGTAAACACTTAAAACTCTTATATGCTTCACCTAAATGTAATGTTTTCTAATAATTCATCTCTCTATATAATGCTTTATAAATCACTGTTTATTCAGAGATTTGACTATGTTAGAACAAAGACAAATACAATTTCAGGTAGAATATTCACATTCAAAGCACTCAGAACACATTTTATATTAAATTGTGAACAATGCATCTTATCTTTTTTGTAAAGTTAGCTAGTCTACCATCTTACACTTCTGCAAGTATATCAATAAAAGGCTTCCTAGTGTTCTTTTTTTGGTAAAACTTAAGAATATCATGGAATTTCTTCAAAAGATAAGGAGCTTTAATCAATTAGTTATTCCATATTATGAATTTTATTATTTCAGAGAAATGAATATATTTTAGGAATCTTTAATAAATGAGTGTAATTCACAAGAAAACGGAGCATAATAAAAGACATCTTTCACTTTGTTGTAAAGGAATAAGAAGATTTGATGGTATAGGGAATAAATTATATGGAGAACAAATCATTCAAGATATTAGGAATGAAATAAATTTCTAATTTTCAAAATTCAAAGGTAGACTTCAGATTACAATATAGTAAATGTTAACTATCATAAG
Source organism: Castor canadensis (assembly GCF_047511655.1). Classification (NCBI taxonomy): domain Eukaryota; kingdom Metazoa; phylum Chordata; class Mammalia; order Rodentia; family Castoridae; genus Castor; species Castor canadensis. Next base: position 21,951,108 of record NC_133390.1, on the reverse strand, counting down.
CAAAAGAAAAAAATAATTAAGCTTATCTAGCCCTGTAGCTTGTCAAAGTACAAAGTAGGAATTATGGAAGAAACTGTTGATGTCTATGGATAACATAATCATTTTTTATTGTAGTCCTGGGCAAGGGTACTTTGTGGCATTTACAAAAGTTCTTACAGTATATCAAATATATGATACTCGAATTCACACCCCCCATCATTCTCCTCCCTCCATTCCTGGAACAGTTTCTACTGGTATCATTTTTCCATTTACATACATGTGTACACAGAATTTTTATTATATGTACCTTCCCAAGCCCTTTCCCCATCTCCTTCCCCCTCTCACTGGTACAACCCCCCTCCCCTGCAGGCAGGACCTGTTCCATCCTCTTTTCTCTGATTTTGTAAATGAAAATAAATGACATTTTGTTGTTTATGATAGCTATACAGGGAGCTTCCTTGTGGCATTTCCATGTATATATGTATTATAACCCGAATTGATTCATTTCCTCTATTTTTCCTCTTTCTATCTTAGTCCCTTTTTATGTGGCTTCAACAGGTTTAAAACTTCTATATTAATTCTTGTGTAGAGAGTACCTCAATCTTACTCACCTTTTCATCTTCCTTCTTTTACCCTCCCCCTCGCATAAGTGACCTCCCCCTTAGTGTAACCTGTTTTTCATAATATTGCTTTTTTTTTTTAAGGCTGTATTCCACATATGATAGAAACATGGTTTTTGGCCTTTTAAATCTGACTAACTTCACTTAAGATAATATTCTCTAGTTCCATCCATTTATCTGCAAATGACAAAATTTCATTCTTCTTTATTGTGGCATTATTCAAAATAGATAAGCTATCAAAATAAACAAGATACCTCACAGCTGATGAATGGATTAAGAAAATGTGATATTTGTAATCTTTTTTAACATGACAAAATTAGCTAAAATTTTAAAAAAATATGAAATTTAACTTCAGGTTGATATTTTCTTTAAAGATGTAAAAATGAACTTTTATTTTTAAAGTAGAGCTAGTCTAAGAAATACCTAAAGTGAATATTTGAATATCATTGTATCTGACATAACTAACTTGAACTCATAGAGTCCCATTAAATATTAATAAAGGAACCCAGGACACAGAACTATCAGTAGGCAGAATTAAAAGCTTCTTCCTGATCATAGAGCAATGGGAAGAACAGAGGGCTGACCTTGATTTCCACACCTGCTTCAGTAGCACATAGTGCTGCCTGCACATATGCATATACACATACACAGTGAAGAATTCTGACATGAAATTTTTAATATATGAAAAGTTGTTTAAAAACTTTCAGGAAGCAAGGTGCCGGTGGCTCACCCCTATTAACCTAGCTACTCAGGAGACAGAGATTAGGAGGTTCACAGTTCAAAAACCCCTTCAAAAAAAAGGACTGGTATTGTGGCTCAAGAGGTAAGAGCATCTAGTGAGGCTCTGAGTTTATTTTCAACTCTCAGTTGGATCAGACTTGACTGGATAATTGCCAAACACACAGAAACAACCTAATTCAAAAACAGTGGATACAATTAAGAGAAAGTAAAACCATGAAATCTAAACACTAGGCATTTATTGGGTACATACACCTGGCCTGGCCAAAAAAAAAAATGTATCTTGATAAATAATTGGGGAGATAAAACATTCTTTTGAAATACTAAAAATATACAAGCAAATATCCTTAACTTCTAAGATACTCATATCTAGCAGCTTTCTTGAGGAAATAGTGGAACATTATTTCTGCCCTATGTTTCATAAAACAAATGCATCCAGATATGTGGAGATATAAAGTACCATGAAAATATTGGCAGCCGTTTTCTCATCCTGAGTAACAAAATGAAGTTAAGATCAAGTAAGAGGCTGAAAAAAATGTTTCAGCTATGTAAATTGGCAGTGGACACAGAAGCATAAATAAATAAACAAACAAACAAAAAGGCAACATGACAATGGTATAAGTAAATCATCTAGTTACTATTTTTGGGAAAGTCTATAGCTCATCCTAGTCTATGCTTGAGACAGACATTCAGTAACTTCTGCAACACTGGAGAATTCTGTACTCAAGAGGTTTCTCAGGTTCCTGTGTCATCCAGAGTCTATTTAGCTGTAGTGATTCACAAAATAACCTTTTATTTCTGTATTGTATCACTCTCTTCTGTTGTTTTTGGGTTGGACAGGAAAGGAGAGGGGTCTGGAGAGGAATTTTGAGAATGAGGGAGAGGGAGGAGAGAAGGAAAAGGAGGGTAGGAGAAAGGAGAAAGAAGGGGGAAGAGAATAAGGAAGAAAAACAGAAACAAAAGAAGGAGAGGAAAAAAAACATTTGAAGGAACCCATGCTGGGCTTGAAATGAAACCTGGAATTCAAGAACAGAAAACTCAGGGAAGTTCTAGTGACAATGATTCAGATGAGGTATAAACATTAAGCTTAAGTCCTTAACCCCAGGGAAATCTGAAGAGAGAGGAAAAGAAGAATATCAATACTAGAGTCTTAAGGGTCATGGTTTAGGTTATAACAATCATTAAATTGTTCATAATATTTTATACACGTATAGCTGCCAGGTTTACAACTTCAAGTATCAATTCAATCAATCCTATGATTATTTTTTCTTCTTTTTTGGACCCAGTTTATAGGAAAGCATTTTCAAATTGTTCTTAAGTCCTTCACAATCACTTTCTCCATGCCTAGTCCATCACAGCAGATAAACTTAAAAACTACTTTACTAGGAAATATAAATTATTGAGTTATGAAATAGCTTAACTAAAGTCACCCAGCGCAACTATCTGCTAAATTGTCTAACCCTTCCTGTATTCTCTAGCTCCAGGAGAACTGATCAATAATAAATTTATGGAAAGCAATTTGGTTGAAAATAAATTGATGAAAACAATGAATTAATCATAGTAGAGTGCTCATAACGTGGGCCTTCATGTAAAGGTAACTTTTAATCAACTGAAGGTGTTTATATATTTTTGTCAGGAACTCTCCAAGCCATTTTCTAATACATTAAATGTATCCTGTAGAGAGTTTAAATGTATTTAGTCAGTTATAAATATTTTGAGGCAAATTTTCAAGGCATTTAAAATAATCTTTTCAGCTCTCAATGATTTTTCCAAAACAAATCCATTGAATGAATACTCAAGTCATAAAAGTTTATTTAAGGATATGTTGGAAAACCCAGAGTATGCAATATTTAAAATTACTGATAACATCTTATATTACTACTTATTTATTAACATTTATTTTTATTGTAATACAATCATATGAGGCACATGGTTCTCATTTGGTAAGGATTATAATCTTAAAATTTAAAGGATTTATACAGTATTTCAATAAGCATAACTTGTTTCTATTTGATATAGCTATTATTTGCAATTATATTAAAATTCATTTTCTATTTTTAAGAAAAATATTAATAAAATTTGAAAATAAAAGTTAAAATATGTTATACTTATAAATAGAATGATTTTTTAGGTTAAACTTAAGACTGGAATGTACTGAATTTTTCCATTTGAAAATTTGAGGAATAGTAATTAAAAAATTAAAGGGTAACATTGAGTACCATTTTCAACTTTGAAAATACACTCAGTGGCATTAAAAATATTGTTGTGCAACCTTCCACCACTGCAAACTGAAACTCTATAGCCAATAAAAAATACCAAACAAAAACCAAATTCCCTGATCCCTCAAACCTCTGGAAACCACTATGAGACTTCCTGTCTAAGAAAGTGACTTTTTGGTATCTCATATAAATGAAACCACACAATATGTCATTTTAGCTCTGGTTTATTGTGAAATATTTTTTTTAAGTTCTATTTATATGGCAGAAACTTTTTAAGGTTGAATGATATTCCAGTTTAACTATAAACAACATTTAAAATGTGCTTTGTTTGCTCACTCATTTGTTGAAGAGTTGGGTCTTATTTCAAATTTGGTAATACATGACAGTAGAGATTTATTGACTCACATTCCAGAGGCTGCAAAGTCTAAGAATCGTGGGTCAACACTAGTGAGGGTTTTTCTGCTTTGGCATCTAGTGGTGGAAGTGCAAAGAGAAGATGAGAGAGAGTATTATGTTTGGGTACGAAATGTCTTCCTGACGCATATGCTAAAGGTTTGGTCCCCAGTGCAGTATCCAGAGGTGGGGCTTTTGAAAGTGGTTAGACATGGGGGCTCACCCAGTCAATGAATGGATTCATCATCACTTTTGATGACATTATTGCATTACTGAGGGAAGATAGAGGCTAGGAAGTGGGGCCTAGTTGGAGGAAATTGGCCACTGGTGTGAGAGGGGAGTTGTCCTTGAGGATATGCCTGGTACCTGTTCCTTTCTGTGTCTATGCTTCCTGGTTCCCATAAGGTGAGCAGCATTTGCCTGCCAGGCCCTTTTTGCCATGATGTTTTCAGCCTTGCCTCACATCCATAGCAATGGGGCCAGATGGCTATGCCGAAACTTCTGCAACTGTAAGCCAAAATAGTTATTTTCTCTTTTTTTTGAGAAAAAAAGATGAATTATTTTTATTTTATATGTATATATTTATTCATTTATTTACATGTGCATACATTGTTTGGGTCATTTCTCCCCCTGTCACCCTCCCCCACCATCTCTTCCCCCTACCCCCCTCAGTTCCAGGCAGGTCCTGTTATGCCCTTATCACTAATTTTGTTGAAGAAAAGACATAACCATAATAAGGAAGACAAAGCGTTTTTGCTAGTTGAGTGAAGGCTTGTGTCAGATATTTTGTCACCGTGAAGTCTACTAATATACTGAGAGTAAGAGTTTGAATATGTATTCTCAAGCCCTTTTATAAGTAGTATTAGTCTATTTGTGATGGTGAAGTCCTAAGGACCTGAGCATCTCCCATTAGGCACCACTGTTGCCTTGGGAATTAGGCTTCCTATACATGGAACCTTGGGGGACATAGTTAAACAATAGCATTTATTTTTCATTATTTTCTTTCTTTCTTTTTTTTTGATCTAGTGAATAATGCTGTAGTAAACACTGATAGCTGTAAAGCAAAGACAAATACAACAGAGTGTTATTTGTCATTTTAAAAGTGGCTTTTTCTTTTTCTTGATCAAGCCACCTCAGAATTTCTTACGATACTGTTCTAGCAAATTTCTGGGTGTTTTTTTAAATATGTCTATGGAGGAATGACATCTTGGAACTTCTTGGTCATTTCCTTGCATGAGAAACCTTTAGACAGTGCTGTCTAAATATTATTTTGGTCCCCAAATAGAAAGTTGTAATATTAAAAATAATTTTCCTTGAATGTTACATACAGAGTAATTTTTGATATTCATTGTGCACAGAGACTATTCATGGTGTACTAAGATGATTTCTTAGTATTCTGAAATAATAATTTACTTTTCAGCAACTGTGTAAGTGAATTGGGAGAAGCACTATTATCACTGTGTCATATAAAAGGAAATTTAGGCTTGAAGACAAAAAATAATTTTCATAACTCTAAAATGATGAACTGATGACTTGAACATGTATATGGTGTGATTTTTCCTTGTCAGCACGTTTTCCTGCAGTCTTCTCTAATTGGATTTCTCTGTTTTAATTTATAGATTCAAACATTTAGAGAAACCTTTTCTAGCAATTGTCAGGACAGCAAACATAGGATAGAATGTAATTAAGGGCCATTGCCACTTATTACACAATACCCTCAGTCTTCCTAGGCCCCAAAGAAGTTATGGAAGACAAATATTGTTAATGGGTATATTGAAATTAAGTTCTTGTTGCCTATGTCTACTGTAAATTCCTGCTCCATCCCAGCTAAGAGTCAGCTCTTAAGTTTGGACCAGGGCCTACTACACTGGCAACTGGACTAATGGATTATATTTGTTCTGATAAAGGGTGTGTGAGGATGGAGCAAGAGATGATTAAAACAAATCTAATAAATAAAATTTCAATTAAACAATATTGATGTGTTATATTATTTTTTCTTTTCTCCACATAAATAAAAATAAATGCACCTCAACATAAAATTACATTTTTCTAATATTCCAAGGCTACAGAAATTCTTTATTTATTAAGTACTAAATGCAGTGGCTTGTTTTGTATTCTTACGTTATTTAATGTTCCTTGGCTTCTGAATCAATCTTTACTTTGACACTCTTCCTTTCTAGCAAATGATTCTCAGTACCATTTGCTGGCTTCTAGAGTTTCAACCATGACTTTATACAGAATTTTATTTTGAGATCATAAGCTGTTATTATTAATTTGTCCTATTACATACTCATTTAAGAAATCTCAACAAAATGTCTCAGTAGTATTTTCAATTTTGTGTCCTTAGGAGATTTAAATTCAATTCGACCATCATAACCTGTTTCTTTGGACACCAACTCTTTGTTCTGTTTCCTTATCTGTTACTGATATTCTCATGAGGTCTTCACCTGAAATTCTAAATTCTTTTTATTATTTTACATCTGATATTGAATCAGTGTTGAAAAAACTTAAGTTCCCATATCAAGGATACCTAACTGGCATCACTAACTGAGAAGGAAAAAAAAGTAATGTAAGTTCTTTATAGAAAAATTTACCTGTCACAAATAAGTATTAACTTAAATTGCTGAGGCATGGACAGGCTGAATCATGAGGCACTACAAAAAAATGTAATATTTGTACTTAAAATTCATACTTGAGGTCTGACTCTGGTGACTAGCACCTGTCATCCTAGCTACTCGGGAGGCAGAGATCAGGTGGATCATGGTTCGAGGCCAGCTGGAGCAAGTAGTTCTCGAGACCCTATCTCAAAAATATATAGGACAAAAGAAGGGCTGGTGAAGTGACTCAAGTGGTAGAGTGCTTGCCTACCAAGTGTGAGGCCCTGAATTCAAACCTCAGTACCACTATATATATATATATATATATATATATATATATATATATATATATATGTAAATAAAATTCACACTTGAATCTCTAGAATCAGTTAGTATTTTAAAATTTTACTAAACATTTAAAATAACTTAGCTCTTAGAGCTTGATCATATAAAACATGCTAAGATAACTAAGTAAATAAATGACAACAATGAAAAAATTCATAGGCAATGTGTTTGAATTTTAGAAGCTAATTCTTGAGTCTTCCTCAAGAATTAGAATGGTGCTTCTTCCTGAAGTGCCATTATGTTGTTTTAGAACGGGATTGTATAGTAAATAAATATAAGCAATAAGACTTTATCAGAGAGTGGAAAGCATTTGGAAAACCATGTAATTGCCAAAGACCTGATTTTGCAGCATCTTAAATGTGATGCTTAATGAATAATTCAAAAACTCATTGCAGCTAACTACTCTATGTCAAATGACCTTTGCCTCTTGGGCATCTGGTAAAGAGAATTTTAGCATTAAATAGTGTAATTTGAATAAGAAATATACATGTTCTTCATAATACCATACATTTTATGAATTGATTGATTACATTTGTTTATTTTTCTTTCCTTATACTTTGTTATATCTTTGCATACATACAGAATGGATCATATGATTACTACAGGAAATTAAAAAAGGACCAACAGAGAGGTAATCTTTATTAATACATGCAAAAGTAGCTTGGTTGCTGATGCTATTTGTATAATTTCTACAGATGTCAAACACTCTGTGGCCTGTGACTTTGTTCTGCTGCTCTTAATGTTGAAAATCCACTTTTCTCTTTTTATGCCTAAATTAACCTATTAACATTATAAAGCCTAATAATGTTGATACTGTAATTAATAATTTAACACTTCCATAACATGTTCATTGCTACACTGTAAGTTGTTACACACGCTAATATTAGCCCATGTATTCACTAACAGACCATATTTCACTTTGTGAAGTGTTATATCCTTAAGCTTTGAAACCATAACTTCAGCAGTTTTGTATCTTCTTGGAAACAGAAAAATGCCTTGGACTTAACATAATGCACTTTTGCATAAATGTGTTGACTTAATTGAATTTAGTGTCCCAAAATATTAATTAACTACTCAGAAAAACTTGTCTGGACCAGAGTTCAGCATAGGTAAAACTGTATTTTGATATTAGCTCATATTAGTATTACTTTACTTAATTAAAAAGTTTATTTAACTCTCCCATAATTTGAATCTATTTCATAGAACTATTAATGTATATAGAATTTCATATTTATTGTACCTTCTATAGTAATTACAAGAACAGATAAAATAAATATATGAAAACTACATATATAGAAACAAAGGAGTCCTTTTTTTATATTCTTACTCAATATTAAACACATTCAGAGTCTTTCTGTGGTGATAATTTCTCTATCAAGACATCAAGAACTGCCTTTAGCTTAATTAAAGTCCCCATGACCCAACTAATTTCAAAGGATAAAGTAATTCTTATGGGACAAACAGTGCCCAGCATACTTACTTCAGTGGTGAAGCTTTTATCTTTGATAGGCCTATCTATTGTTCACCTTAGTTTCAACAAGCAGTCATTTCTGGTGGACTTCAACTCCCTTTTACAGGTCTAGAGATTGGAGATTGGAAACATGGATATTTTAGTGCAGTTAAGGAACTACGAATTTAAAAGAGGCAATTTGCCAAAGCTGCCTGATAAATAATCACATTCTTTTTCAAGTTTATTGTCGACACAGAGCTTTGCTAGCACTCCAAGATTTATAATGTGTTCCATGTTTTTCTACATGAGTTTCAGGACATAGATCTCAATAAAGAATTGCACTTGAATAGCTGATTTTATGTGTTTACTAAAGACCATCTCTTCTATAATTCATCAAAGTAGGAAAATACTGTTTTAAATGGTTTCAAATAACTGTAATTTAGAAGAACAATATATAGACTTCTTCTTGTGGTGAGGGTGCGCAGGCTTTATAGGCTTACAACATATGCAGTTATACGAGTCTTATGCTTAGAAGGACCCTGAGCTTGGTTTTATGTTCTTTTGTCACCTTCCTGAAACTCTTAGTAATATTTGAGTAAGGGATTCTATATTTTCATTTTGTACTGCCTGTGATTAATGGTTTAGAACTGGTTAAGAATTTTAGGATTCTGAAAGTGACAGATATAAACCAATTAAATAAATTTTCTTTATTTTCAATTCTCTGAATTAGTATTTTATGCAATTTGACCAAGAAAATTGTATTACACTTTTGCTTTAGTAGCAGAGCCCAAACTTTTTTTTTTTGCCTAATGTGAAATGATAGCCCAACTTTTAACCATTAATAGTAGTGATGATTTATTTGGTTCAAGTGTTAGTTGAGAGGAGAGGAAAATTTACTTTGCTCTGGGGCTAGAAAAAAGGAGAGTACTTATGAGGCAATTAAGCAAATTAAAGAACCCTAATATGAAGACAACTGCACTTTTGAAAATTTCAGTGGAAGCCAAATGTATTGGAATCATTGCAGGTAACTACAAGATTATCAATATTCACTTACAAACACTGTACCTAAAGGAATAAAGAAACACCTGTTTGAGTAGGGCTTGGACCTGTATTGTTCTTTAATACTTGGTTTTTAGGAGGCTTGCAGACTAGTGAATATCAGAATATTCAACCTTTATCTTTATATCTGAATATAGATTAGAACAATTTGTAAGGTTTGCAGTTTTACATTACTATGATATCCTTGGATTTATTGAGAAAATATGACACTTACTTATATAATATCAAGTATAAGGTTATTGCTATGACCCCATTCTTGGTTTGGTAAAATCATTTGATTAGAACTGGGTGCATAATATAAACCTGTTTTGCTTTATTGGAATTGGAAATACCTCAGACACTGTGCTATTAACAGGAGCTCAACATTCTATTCCATCATGAATTGTCATAGAATATTGGTAAACATTGTTCAGCATCCAAATTGCACTGTATGTTCACTGTCTTATATAAGTGCAATGTCATGAATTTTATGTGCTGAAGCCATGTCAAGCACTATTAAATTGACAAGGGCAAAGAGAAGCAGCAATACAAACCTTTTGGAAACTCTATTGCTTCCAGTCAAGAGATTAGAGATGTAATTGCAAGAGAGAGATGAAGACATTTTTAATGTTATCACCAATCAATATTCTAAATCCACATTTTTAAGGAAAACAACACATGATGATTCTCCAATATACTTATAAGTTTGATTATCAAAGTTATATTTCAATACTACTTATGCTCATTAAATTATTTATTTGATTATAAATATTTGAAAAGCATTTTTATTGAGAAAAATATTCCAAAAGAATCTAAAGTGGATTCTAGGGCACATTTGGCACCTGATGATTTACTAACTTGAAATATGACATTTTGATGATCCCTTAAATCTGTTTCCCAGGAGACTCATTGCCCTTTTAAAATTGTGACATGCTTGACATTGTGTCCTAAGGCCTCAGTCACACCTGGGTCTACTCACTGGGTCTTTGAATTAATAGAAATGAAAGTGATTGCATTCATTTTCCTAAAAGTCAGCTTTGGGAACTTCAAATGCCAGGAATTTTTGACTGTGTGAGCAATTTCTCATCATTTAATTGTAGTCTTATATTTGGGAATGAAAGGATGTGTGGCTAACTGAAAGTGTTTGGGATCAACCCTTAGCAAAGGTCTGGATATCAGAAGGGTAAACAGAAGGACAGATAAGGTTGTTTATCTCACCAAAGCCATCACAACAAGAGTGAAGGCCACCAGGAGGCAGAATTTGGCATCATAGAGTGTGTTTGTTTCAATTTCTCTTCCCTATTCCAACATTTTTGTACATAATCTTCCTTGTCTATTTAACTTTCTATTATACAGATTTTTTTCTCAAATGGTGAGTGTATTTTTTTTTGCCACCTTAAAAAGGAGAATTTAGGTATGCAAAATGGGAAAATGCTAGGATAAGAGAGATTACTGCTGACTATGATGCGTTTTAACCAAATGTTAGCTTTCTTCATTAGGAATGCATTTTGTATGTTACCAATAAAGGCCTTGGCCAGAACTGGAATAGTAGTTCTATTAACATTCCTCTGGCTTATTTCAATGCAACTCCTAATGAGACTACATTATCAAAACTAAAAAACTCAGAACAAATGTTAGGGCAAAATTAGACAACCACAGGGTGTATTACCAAGTCAAGGGTGGGAAGGAAATCTTGTGGAGAGTGATTGTCCTTTTACCTTTTAATTCTTGTCCAGTGGGCTGGTGGTCTAGACCTCAACTATTACCTAATATATGCTAGAAAAACCCTTAGAGAGTAACCATATTATAGTAAATCAATTGCCAAAAAGTCCTCCAATTTAGGGAGGGGGTGCATGTGTGTATGATTTATTGATATATGGCAGGTGATAGGAGCCAGAAGGACTGATTTTGAAATGTGTTGCTTCCTCAAAGTTCATAATAGAAGCAAATTTCTTCTTTCTATCTTGCAATTTTTATCTTTAGATGTTGGGAAAGATGAGAAGAGAGGAGAGAGGACAGATAATTTTTTTCTGTTTGATTCTTTCTCAAATTTTATTGGAATCTGTCATTGGCACTCAAAAGTATAAACATACAAGATAAAAATGACAATGAAAATAGAAATACTTCATAGAAAAAATAAGAAAGTTTTTTTGTGTTAAAAAATACTTTAAAGCATCCTTAGAAAATATGCAGCTTTAATCTTATTAATCAAAGGCAGGTAGTTTGAATGTGACCACTCTCTTCAATAATATCCAATCTAATCGTAACAAAATCATTCATCATTATTAAGTTATACTTCATATCATATTTCTCTTTGATTGCCTTTGGGTCTTTATGAATCATGATCTTATTTCATGATATCTGCATATATATTGCACATGGAATTTAAGATATTAGTAAACTCTTTAGGTAATTTCTCATATACTGTGCCTGGGATGCATATTTACAGAATTTGGGCAATCTTATGTAAGCACAATACTAGTTTTCACAGTTGATCAGAAGCACTAAGTTTGAGTCAGTTTTAAATTCCTGTTCATGTATGGAAGAAAGAGAAAGGTTTTGGTAGATTGATTTTTTGTTCTTTTGTTTGTTTGCTTATACTCTTTTACTTGCAGGATCTTGACCTGTGAATCTGTCAGCTTTCCTCTGGATTCAAATTATACATCAGCTAGTTACTAGGCGTATGACCTTGGAAAAGTCAGAGTTATGTAATGTCACAAACTGTCATTTATTACTATTGGGAGTGCAAAATGTCACAGTTACAAAACCAAACAAAATTTTTGTGAGATCTAACAATCACACTTCTTTGAATTTACTTGAATTAGAAGCTTATTCCAAACAACCTCCCCACAGATGTTACTAACGGTTTTGTTATAATTGTCACAAATTGGAAGTAACTAAGGTGCCTTTTAAAGTGTACATAGATAGATATAATGTGGTGTATCAGAGAATAAAAAATATTCAGTGCTAAAAATAAAAGAGATATCAATCCTTGAAAAGACATGGGGGACACCTAAATGCATATTATTAAGTAAAAGAAGCCAATCTGAAAAGGCTGCCCATATGACATTCATGAAAAGAGGTAGGATAATAGAGACAGTGAAAAGATTGGTGGTTGTTACTGTTTAAGAGGGAGGGGAAGTGGAACAAACAGAGTACAGAATTGTTCTGCTTTGTACTACAGTGGAAGACACAGGTCATTACATATTTGTACAAACTCACGATATACAACAACATAGGTGAACCCTTATGTAAAGTGTGATCTTTGGGTGACAATTGAGTGTAAACACAGTTTATTAATAGCAATTGCCCCACTCTAGTGTGTGATGTTGACAGTCGGACAGGTTGTGCATCTATGCAGGAAGGATATTCAGGAACTGTCTGCTAAATTTTGCTATCAACCTAAAGCTTCTCTAAAAATTAATTCATAAATTGTGAAATAAAGTTAGTTAACCTGTCTAGATCTCAAGTTCATCAAATGTAAAAGGTAGGTAAGAATCAGTTAATAGACATCATTTGTGTCCAGTAGTATACTTTTCACATAAGAAGTACCCACATGATAGCAGTTATTAGTGGTGGTGTAGGATTAAGATTTATTGAAGTCTATTTAGTTTCTATGATCCTAATAATCACTAAACAAACATAGTTAACTTGTAAAGTAGCCTGAAAAGAGAACTTTAGCTACCTCTTACATCAAGAAACAGAATGAACACTGAAATTAATTATGCAAGGTCATAAAGTTAGAACTGAAAACAAGACTTCTGATTCTGAGAACAATCCTTTTTCCTTTTTTTTTTTTTTTGGTGGGTTTTGGTGGCTTCATGCTTGCAGTGCAGGTGCTCTACAAAAATCCTTTTTCATTGGCTGGTGGAGTGGCTCATATGGTGAGTGCCTGCTTAACAATTCTTCAATTACACATTTTTAAAAAATCTTCTTCCTTCCTAAAATTACTCACAACTCAATGTTTCTATTACTCTACTAATGAAAACTTATTCAATTAGAATCACCCAGCACAAGGAATGCCTAATACTGATGAACCTGAAGACTTATTTTGCAGCTTACATCAGAAAATGTTTAATGTATTATATATTTAAGTTGAAAAAATATTTGAACCAAGGACACCTAAAAACAGTATGAAAGCTGATGGCATCATCATGTCATGAGTCTCTGGAAAAATACACCGCATGTTTCTGAGAGAAGAGTAAAAAAGACAAATAACATTTCAACATTATTATGAAATAAGTAAGTTTGACATCTTGTGTGGTATGGAATTCTCTTTAAACACCCAATGATCCCCAGAACACACTTTTGAGAGCAACTGCAATATGCCGCCTGATGAAATCACTTACATGTGGTCGCCCTTATCCTGCCCCTCTAATCTACTACTTTTGTATTGCTGCTCTTGAGCAGCTGCTTTTTCATATTCTTCCAAACATTTCTTAACTTGATCATTAACGTCACACTAGACAACTTCTTAGTTCATGTCTCTTCCTGGGCCATTGTTCCTTTTCTGAAAGAATAACTTCCTTTGGAATTAAATGGGAGAGAACAGGACATAGAATGTAAGAGTATTCTGCCTATACCAAACTCTCAGCTCAATTCATGACACTGGTGACTAGAGTGGGAAGATGTAGTTCAAGTCTCAGCTAAAGGCAGTATCAGAGAACTCTGAGCTATGAGCTGGCTTCAGATGCCACAGAGGTGACCCAGGCTAAACTGGAGGAAGAAGTGGCTGTTTTGAATGTGACCTTATAGGTCACAGAGCAGAGTATAGACTTGAATGAAGCAGGGCAGTATGTGAGTCAGCTGAGATGCATGCAGATACTTCATGAATAATCAACAATGTGGAGAAACAGTGGTTAGCTACTTAATGCAGTTTATAGAATGTAATTTCCTTTGTTTTTAGAACATCATGAATGTTGATGAAATGCCCTTGCATTTCACATTTAAACTATAAAATGGCACCACTATTTCTAGTTTATTAGATGATATGTTTCTTTAAAACTTTTAATTTTGTAAATACCATGCTTCATTGTTTATAAGGTCAGAATTATTTTCTGCCTATTTATAAGCAACTTTCCTAACAAATAAATTTTTGTTCTTTAAGAGAATAGAGACACAGGTAATAGACTAGACTTCTCTGTACATAGCTTTTCTTTATAACAAATCCTTGTACTGAGAGGTGTGATATTTATTAAAATACTTTCCTACCATGTGCTTTCCTTCCACAGGCTAGCATAAGAGATGTTGATTGCTTATTAAAAATCCTTTACTTTAATTCTGCATTACCAACAAATGTTTATGAAATCCTTATTAGACACATATCACTGAACTAGTGGTTGGATATTAAAAATACTCCAATATGTAGCTTCTGAAAAGGATTATAGTTTTGAAGAGAAAACACATATGCATTCATAGACACACATTGACAAACACAGTATAGCTGATATCAACCAAAGTTATTAGAAGACAGAAGAGGAATGTATAGTGGATATTTATCTCTCATTAGCTCAGTTTTCCTTTAAGGTTCTACACCTACTCCCATCATGACTGTGTGGCATAATAAGAGCAAATTGAACTTCTAAGTCCAGTGGTTGTACATGACTGGTGCATGGGCTTGCCTTTCCCCCAAGACACTGTCTCAGGCTTAGACAGTGAGAATGTACTTCCAGACTTACTAAAATAGTGTAAGAATTATATTCTTGATATTAGGCTGGTGAAGAGGGGAAATCATCATGGTAATATTTGCCACTCAATATAAAGAGACATTTTTTGTTTTTTAACAATACAGGGGCTTGAACTCAGGGCTTCTTACTTGCTAGGCAGGGGTTCTACTGCCTGAGTCACACCTGCAGTCCTTTTGGTCCTAGTTATTTTGGAAGTGGGGTCTCTCTTTTTGCCAAAGCCAGCAGGGAGATGAGCTTCTTATTTTATGATTTCTACTGTCACTGGGATGACAGGTGCATGCCACAATGTCCAGGGTTTTTTTCCATTGAGATGGGGTCTTGAGAAAATTTTTGCTCAGCCTTACCTTTAACTGTGACCTCCTGATCTCAGTCTCTCAGGTAGATAGGATTATAAGCATGAGCCACTGACTCCCAATATAAAAATAGCTCCCTGAGAATAAAGTCAAGGTTGAAGAAAGTCGTTTTGAGAGATGCAGGAGGAATTCCTGAATCCATCTATGCTTAGAGTATTTTTCACACTCTGGTCTTTTCTAGGTATATGAGCTGATAAATCTCTTTTATTCATAAGATAGATTGAATTGAGTTCATTGCTCACTGAAAGGGTTTTGATTCACATAGGAACTTGAGGTCTACAATTCCCCAAGATGGTTTCTAGGAATTATTTGAGCAGAATCTTGAGAATTATTTAAGACTGTTCAAAGCAAACTTTAGACAAATCTAACAGATTTTGTTTGAGCAAAGAGCAACTCACCAATCAAGCAGCTCTCTGAACCAAAAGAGGTTCAGAGAAATCAGCTCTGCAAGGTGGCTGGGAAGTATTAATGTACAGAAAATGGAAGTCAGGAACGAGAACAGGTGATTGGTTTCAACTCAGTGTTTACCTTATTTGAACATGTTCTAACCAGTAAACCACCTGTGACTGACTAAAGTGATCATGACTGACTGACATTTGGCTGTATTTTACAAAATACATACCTAAGTTAGGCTGCAGTTAATTTATGTACAAAGTTAGATTATAGTTCATTATATAGAGACTCAAATTAGTTATCCTATCTCTTCTTCTGAAACATCCATAATGTGAATAATTGACTTAATTGTATGCCTTATGTCTTACAGTATTTCTGCATTCTTTTAAACATTTTTTTCCTTTGGGTCTGGCTGGTTTACTTTAAATAATATCTCTTTCAAATTTGATATTCATTCTTCTGCCATCTCGAATCTGTTGAGACTCTCAACTGGGTTTCTTATTTCATTTATTCAGATCTTCAGCTCCAATATTTGTTTTGTAATTGTAAGGATATGTATCTTTTCACTAAATTTCTCACTCATAAATTATTTTCCCAATTTCTATGAATTCTCTGTTTTTATCCTTTATATATTTGTGAATTACCATAAATGATTATTTTGAATTCTTTTTCAGGCAATTCACCAATTTCTTTTTCTTTTGAAATCTCTTCCTACAGAGCTTTTGTGTTCCTGTTAGAATATATGTTACTTTTTTTTTCATGTTTCTGTGACGCTACATTACTATTAGCTTATTTGGCAGATATGTTGCCTCTATTAATTTGTTATCAGATGGTTTACATAGTAAAAAACCTTCCATTGGAGACACATCTTAAGACATGAATTGGATCAGCTAATTTTGGTTTTAGATAAAGGCAATAGTGTAGGATCCAGTTTCTTCATCTCAAACCAATGGTCCAAGTAGTTCGATCACTTAGGCTACAGATATTCATGACCTTTCTCTGTTAAGTGGATAGCTGGGAGGAGTGGCATTAGGTGGGCTGGATTTACTACTATCTGTTGGCTGACCCACCTGAATGTGGATATGGGACACTCATCTGATTCTACTAGTTATGTATGATATAGGATATATTATTGTGTCTGGGCAGGCAAGATGTAGCTGGTATGTCAGTGAATCTGGGGCTTTTGTTAGTTTCTAAGGGCCATGGAAGGACATTACCACTACAGTAAGTATGGTACAATTTGCCCCACAGTGAGATGGGTTATCTACAAATGTCTGAGGTTCCAGGCAGCATAAGTGAGCACAAGTAAGGTGCCCAATGTTGTCCAAAGACCGAATGATTTAATGTATGGGGTTTTTAGGGCCAACCTACTTAGGTCAGCTACCTATATGTGTTCTAGGGCTGAATATGGCTGGCAGGGGTTCCTGCCTTCTTCCTGGGAGCAGAAGGCAATCTACTAAGCATCATTCTTGGAGATGCAGGAGGGTGAGTATGAACACCCAGATGTTCCCATGGCCACAGCAGACTAAGTTACTTAAGGGAGGCTTCCTGAGACTTGCTTCCTAGGGCAAAAGATATGTGCACTGGGTACAGTGCATTTGTGAGCAAAGCCACCTGATAGTTTGCGAGGCTCAGGTCAGGCCACCTGCTGGTTTATAAGATTGAACAAGCAGAGCTGCAGGACAATTGCCTTGCAGGACCCTTAATAGGCAAAGTCTCAAGATGGCACTGTGATAAGAGAGTCTGTATGGAGTGGTCACAATAGGAACTAGTCTCTTTTGTCAAAGTAATGAAACAGTGTGAATTCCCTGGCAACTCCCAAACTGGAATAAGAGGATGTGAGAAATGCTGGCTTCTCTAGAAGCAAATACTTAAGGTGTTGGTGACATTGATTGGCACTGCTATGTGCTCATGGTTACCCTTTCCCCACTGTGTAGTATTCTTCTGGGTTAATGATTTTAACTTGAGCGGCAGGATGGTAGATGCTTGTTTTCTGCTCATTTCTTTGTAAGTCCACATGAATTTCAATATTCTGTGATGTTTGTGCCACATCTCCACTTCATTTTCTCACTATGCCTCAAGAACTTCAGCAAAAAAAACATTTTTTGTTTATTTTAGTTCACCTACTTCTGTTTCCCCTCAAATACAATCTTGACTTTTGGTCAAAGCATTGGTTAGTATTTACTTGGACTATGTAAATATTTAGAGCATGTTAATACTGTCCCTGATGTGTCACACAGGGCTCCAAAAGGGGAATGAGAGATGTGTTAGTCATTTTTCATTGGTGTGACATGTTACCCAATTAAAGGAGAATGGATTTCTTATGTTTCACAGTTTCAGAGTTTCAATCCTTGATTGGCTTTGTTATTTCTATGGCAGAGCAAAGTTGCTCACCTCACAGAAGACATGAATGTGACAATGTGAGGGAGGGAGAGAGAGAAAGAGAAAGAAAGAGAGAGAGAGAGAGAGAGAGAAATAGAAAAAGAAAGAGAAAGGCAAGAGACTATGGACAATATAGGAGCAGGCTGCTCCCATCATGATAGTCAGGAAGCAGAGTAAATGATGGATCCTATGGGGCCAGAGACAAACAGACAAGATACCCTTCAAAGGCACCTAGTGACCTACTTCCTCCAACCAGGCAACATCCCTATTTCTACCACCTCCCAATAATGCCATCAAATTGTGAATCCATCAGTGATTTACTCCATTGATGAAGTCAGAGCCTTCACCATTTATTCACTTTCCAAAACCCACTCAGCTGACCACCAAGTCTTTAAAACAATCCTTAACAGCCCATGATTATGATTCATTTTTAAATCAAATAATTTTTTCTAATCTGCTATGTCAAAGTTGTCAAACAATTTACAGAAATATTTTCCAAATGCTCAACTGTAACAGCTTAACTGTCAATCTATATTCTTTGTTAACATGTGTTAACCCCATCATCTGTTTTCAATCCCAATTTGAAGCTCCCATGTTTATTCCTGTTTTCAAATCACCTGATGTCTAAAACCTTTGGGTATGGGCTAGAGTCCACTGGCTCTCAGGCGCTTTCTTCTTTTTCCTTGCTAAATCAGCCACTTAGTTTGTATGGATTCACTTTTCCAAAAATATTTTAAAATCACATTGAAGTCTGTTGAAAGTGCTGACTTTCAGCACTTTTAACCTCTTCTCTGTATTTTAATTTTGAATAGGAGAAAAGATAATAGCATGTGACCCAGCAACCTAGATTTCTGAAAATTTCTATTACTCACTGAAATCTCTGTTCTTTTACATACTCTGTTAGCATCTCCAAATAGCATATTCTGTATTCTTAAAGTATGAAAATTATTAATCTTTGAATTTTCTACAGATTGTATTTTTTAAAGTCATCATGTACTATTCATTGTTGTCCCCAAATGGAGTCATTTTTTGTTCCTTAGATTTATTATATGTAATTCTCAAAGCCAAATGATTCCTAATTTTTATTAAAAGTTATACATGTTTCAGAAATCATTTTTAGGTTCCCAGGTTTCTGCTAACAAACTTTAATAATGATATCATGACTGGCTTTATTGGCAAGGGTACATCAGTCACTTTCAAACTGATTTCAGGATAACGCCTATACTTTAAGAATCAGTGATCTCCCTGACTCTGGTGGCTCACTCCCATAATCCTATCTACTCAGGAGGTGGACATGAGGAGGATCTCGGTTCAAAGGCAGCCTGAACTTATAGTTTGTGAGACCATATCTTGAAATAAATCCATCACAAAGAAAGAAACGTGGAGTGGCTTGAGGTGTAAGCCCTGAGTTCCAGCCCTACTACCACAAAAAAAAAAAAAAAAGAATCAGTGATCTGCATGTATACACAGGTATGCTGGTAAGTTAATCAGCATTTAGTCTCGAGAAATACTCACCCTGAAGGCTGCTGAACATTGTAATGTTAGCTGTTAACAATGTGAAAAATAGAAATTGAAGAAATAATAGGTTTCAAAGTATTTTCAGTCTTCCTAATGATCACACTCCACCAAATATATCTACTGTTAATCAGGTGGTGATGGCAGATCAGTCTCTACAGAAGAATTGGGTTTACCCACACATGCACACACGCACGCACGCACACACGCACGCATGCGCGCGCGCACACACACACACACACACACACACACACACACTCACACACGCACGCCCTTAAGCTTGGAACACAAGTGTTAGCTCAATCTCTCACTCTCTGAATAGTGAGAATACATTGGAAATGTACTCTATTACATATGCATATTACTTGTAATATGTAATTACATATTAACTTGAGGGATTTTTTTTGGATTTGAAAACCTTGTACTGGTAGTTACTGTGTAGGTTTACGACTTCAGGTTGGAGTTGGATCAATATATTGTCTTAGGCTAATTTTTATTGCCATACTATGGTTCAAGGTAACTAAATGAATTGTTTTGTTTTTAATTTTATTTGTTCTCTTTAATGTACAATGAAATAGAGATTACTATAATTTTATATTCAAACAAAGCTCTGTTTTGTTCTTATTAACAGTGTTATAGTGTGCATGATCTTAAAATCATCTCTAACTTTACGACTTTGTTTCTTGATTCTCTTGAAATTTATAATTATAGCAATAGATGAACTCCTAGACCTCAAATAGTGTATTGCTTTTCTGCTTCAATGGGAAATTCTGATTACTTGCCTAGTAAAAATAAGTTGAGCCCTTATAAAATTTTTGTCTGTATCTTAAAAAATTCTAAAGTCTCATTTTTAAGTGCTGTAGACAAAATATTGACTGCTACTTACAAAACATTTTTAATGAACTCTCATCCTTCAAAACCTCAGTGCATTTCACTATTATGATTATTTTACAATAATCAAGTCATAATTTCAGTTAAATAAAACAAGCTGTTAAGTGAATTTTTCAACCTGTTATGCCAAGGTCTGATTTTTTTTCCCTCATTAAGAATTACAGCTTTAGCAAAATAAACTACAGGCTAATGAACAGATAATAAGTTAATGTTTTTACCGTCATTGGAGTTTTTGTATTTACCTTGAAAGATTTATACACTTTGTTTCATTTGAATCTAAAATCACTTTTTTGAGTTCGTATGAAATTATTTTATTAAATAATTTTGCCTACTTTAGAACATTGAAAATTAACCTTATATTATCACTATGAATAATTATGATAAAATTAGCCTTCTGCTGCCTTCCACATTTCTCTTTTAAATGCAAATAATGACTCTTCTCTCATTTAAAAAATTTTTCCTAGTTGCTGAGACAGAACAACTACTTTATTTTCAATTCAGTGCAGCTTCTTTTCTGGAAGTTAAAACACTTGCTAGGCATACATCATGTAAAGAACATACCAATCATTTAGAATGAAAGCTTGAATATAAATGTCACACATTACTAAAACCTATTTTATAATGTACTTATGTATTAGGTTCATTTATTTACTATTTGATTGCTAATGAAGCAGGCATATTTATATAAATATATATTCTATTTGTAATTAATGGATGAGTATGACAGATAGTAATTGAATTAAATGTTCTCAATTTATTAGCCTTATTTAGTAGTATTTAAGGATAATTCTACAGAAACAATGAAAAAAAATCCACATCTTTCTGTATGTTTTACTCTGCTACATTCTGTTTACCTTAGAATATTCACATTTATTTAGTATTTTTAATTGCCCCTTCAAATTTCTTTACACATTTTGAGGGCATGCAAATGTACTAAATAAGGATCTACTAATTTACAAAGTCAGGACTAGGAAAGAGAAGTAAAATTAAGATAAAGTGGAATTTAACCCACTTCCTACTTATTAATTTATTTTATTATTTCTCTAAATTCTCCTACTCTATCTTGAGCTAGTAAGTAACTGCTTCATCCTAACCAGCTGTGTACAATTGGTATTTATTTATGCCATGGTCTTTCTCATTTTCTTATCTGATCATTAATTCAAAGTCAAACATTTGAGAAGATATAGCAAATATGTCGCTATCTCCATTTTAGATGATGTGTCTCAGTGTGGATAACCTTCTTGGTAGCAAGTGCTCTATGTTTTTTAGCAAACTTGTTGGAGAAAGATCCCATTTTTTAACCTCTTACATCTTCCTGCTTCAAGCATTATTTTTCCATGTGTTTTTATTTTTTTCTGACACTGCATTTTCCTAGTTTTCTTCCAGCTTCTCTGTCTTCTCTTTTTCAGTCTGATCCACCTCTCCCTGGACATCAGTTAACCATGTTTCTTAAAAATTGGTCCATCCTTCTGTGAATTCTACAATGTTTTCAATGCAATGTCCTCATATCTCTGCTTCATTTTCTTCCTCTACTCATGGGACCTCTGTCGCTGTCTTCCCCTTAGGTGTTCATACGCATTTACCCAAATGTTCTCTTCAGATCTACATGATTTTGCTGAGGCACCTTGGATTCCAACCACCAACCCTCATTACAGAACTTTGCAGCTAATATTACTTTCCTATGATTAAGTTCCAATCATCCAATCATCATATTTGGAAAAAGTGCACATTCCATTCAGGTCCAGTTGAGTCAGCCTGCTGGAATTGAAGCCAAGGTTAGGGAGCATTGCCTGCCTTTTTTGTAAAATGTGGCTTTGTCTCATTTCTCCAGTTTTCATGCCCAAACATTCTGCTGTCCAGTATCAATGTTATTTTTTTTTCTTCTTACCTAGACTACTGCAGTACCCACTAACAGGATTTTCCGGAAAGAATTCAAATTAATTTTCCATACTCATACACAATTAGTATTATAAAATGTGATGCCAAAGACATTGGAGAGTCAGTTAATTATGTGAAGTTGAATTTTGTTATTAGACCAATGTTAGAAACATAATAAAAAGCAGTGGAACTTCTGGGTTAAAGAAGAATCTCAGTTTAGGAAAATGGAGCTGATGATAAAGGCCTGAGATTAGCAAATGGTAATAAAAATGAAATAACTTTTAGTACTGCTAATAGGATATTATGGTGAGGGGAGGCCTGGTAATTTAAACAGGTTAAAAGAGCAGCTCTTCTTTGCTAATCCTTTTCTGATTATTTTTAATACCAGGGCTTTTTACATATAGTTAATAAAATTAAAGTGCAGTCTTTGTCATCCATTAGCCCTTAGGTATTCTGTGCACATGCATGTGTGTATACATGAAGATATAGTTGTATTTATATGAATACAAAAATACAAATCTGCATTCAGATGTACACAAGCACACATACATGCATATTTCTATATCAATGTATTAGGCTATAGCTAAATGAGTTCTTTTACTTGGTGTTTCTCAGCAATCTGCTGTTTTCTAGCAATATACAACACCTGGGAAGTGTATTTCAGAGATAAATTGGCTATAATTTCTGAACAGCTCAGATAACATTATCTAGACATCCTTCCCTTAAACTGATTATGAATTTTTATAGTCAGTGGAAATTTATAAATTCCTTCATGAATTTTTCTGTCTGATAATAACTGAAATTATATTCTATAAGTCAGAAAGTGTGAATTGCCAAATCATTTTTTATAAATTATTGGCCTAAATTAGCACTGTAGACATACATATTTGCTAAAAGAATTCTATTTTCATGTCTAATGAAATATAAAACAAAATGAGAACTACAGCTTTATCACAGAGCAACTGTTAAAGACCAAAAATTCACATTTTGCCTCTGTTATCTATTTTCTAAATTTTTGCTTTAGTAATATTCTAAACATGCTAAAGTCTATGTGTACTTTAAGTTACCTGTCTTATCACATTGTATTTGTCTTTCACACAATGCAATTTAGTATAAAATTTTCTTTAAAATATTATATGTATTTCACATGAATCTAATAAAATTTTTTTGCAATAATTATTTTTAGGACCTCTGAAAGAAGCTTAACTACGAAAGAGAACAAATGCATTTATTTCCTTATTTAATATGTACAGTCTCACTAATTTTTACTCTAAACCACTTTTTCTATATTGCCTGTATCATGTAGAGAGATATGTAATTTACAGTCATATCAGAATATAGTTATATTCATATGGTAGTATAGTTACATTCAGATCATTTAGAAAATTATTATCTTCTAGCCTACCCAGGTACCGAATTATTGAGCAAAATTTTCATTCCTCTTAAATGTATAGTAAAGTTACTTTGTTATCCTATTAGATATTACTGATAGGAAAATGAAATCATTTGGAGACACAGGGAAGATAACAATCTAGTTAAAATCCAAGTCCAAAGCTTGAAAACCAAGAAATCAAATATTATAAATTCAAACTGTATCTAAATCACAAGGCAGAGAAGACTGATACCCAAGTTGAAAATAATCAATCAGAGGCAGTGTATTCTCTCTTACCCTACTCTACCTTTTCATTATATTCAGGGACTCAACAGATTTGCTGAGATCCAGCCATACTGAGGACAGCTATCTGTCTGACTAAATCTACAAATTCATCTGAAAGTATCCTCAGAGACACACTCAGAAATAATATTTATTCAGTTATTTGAGCAACCCAAGGTCCAGTTAAACTGACACATAAAATTCAACATTACAGATGGGCTTACCTTTTTCTGTGTCTCTATCTCAGAAATGGAAAGCATCAAAACACAAAACAATAAGCAATAATAACAACTTTGTGATTGAAGACTTCTTGGATTTTATTTCAACTCCCCCACTTATAGGTAGCTGATCATAGAAAATTTCATTACCCATTCAAACCAGTAGTATCTCCATCACAAAACCTATGTTGACACATGTTCTCACATGACTATTGTGAGTTTTAGTGAAATAATGCATGAAAAAAACTGATACTCAGTACTTCTTTTAAGTAGCATGTATTAGTTAACTTTCAAGTCTATGTGACCAAAATACCTGAGGGAACAGCTTAAAGAAAAAACATTTCTTTAGTTCATTATTTCAGAAGACCCATTCCATCATGGTGAGTAGGGTATTGAGGAACAGAGCAGTTCATATTAGGATAGTTAGGAAGAAGAGAAAGCAGAGGAAAGGGCAGACACGAGCTACCCCAAGAACCCTACCCCAGTGATCACCATTCTTCATCTAGTTTCCACCTCTCAGTTTTCAGCATCAAGAAAATATTCCCATTAGTTTGGAAACAGACATTCAATGTATGTGCCTAGGAGGGACATTTTGTGTTCAAACTATCACACATTTAAATGTGCATAATTTTTAACTTATTTAAATATATTTCTGAAAGATACAGTACAAATTAGAAAATTGAATCTATGGGATTCTACTTTACAGTGGAAATACGGAAATTATCAGTGTGTACCATTTCTTGACATCATATTTCCTGAGGCATGACCAAGCTACAAACCAGCACAGATGAACATTTAATTGATATATACATGTGTATATAAATTGTACAGAGTAGAAACAATTTTAAGCAGATGACAACAATTTTACATTAGGTTTTAATGATTACAAAGAAATTAATTTTCAGATTAAATTCTTTAAGATAAAGCTATTTATCTAAAAATTATATTTTTTATAATCTTAAAGAATTAAGCTTTATTTAAGATAAAACTTTAAGCTAAAGCTATTATATCACTTCATTAAACATTCCTAATGGAATCAAGACATGATAATGTTTTGATATATATTATATTTTTTAAAAAAGATATCAGAAGTGTTTTGCTTAGAAATTTTGTTTTTCCTTCTTTGATTTTATTCACCTCTTAGTAACTAATTTTTTATCACAATGTGATACACTCAAATATTTTACTGATATTATTTAGTCTGTAGATACAAGCTTATCTAACTTCTGGAAACTATTCCAAGACTAAGTTATGGTTAAAGTAGTAATTACTATGTATAGTTATTGTACTGATTACACATAATTGGTATAAACAATGTAAATTTATTATTAATTCTGGAAATAGTGTTAACAAATTAAATTGATTGTTAAAAACTCATTTCTTTATGAGATGTGTTGCACCTTTTAATTATGTCACTCCTAATATCCATGAATGGATCGTGCATTATTTGAATGAGATGGGGTTTACCATGCATTGTATTGTTATTACAACTTAGCTCATCTTTATAAATGTATACATTATAAAACATAGCTTAGCAGGGTGTGATGGTATATATTTCGGCAAAGTCAACACTTGGCAGACAGGAGGATTTTTAGTCCCATGCCAGCCTAGGCTCCATAGAAAGACTCCACCAGAAAGAAAGGAAGAAAGGAGGGAGAGAGAGAGAGAGAGAGAGAGAGAGAGAGAGAGAGAGAGAGAGAGAGAGAAAGGAAAGAAAGAAGGAAGGAAGGAAGGAAGGAAGGAAGGAAGGAAGGAAGGAAAGAAATAATGACACCCAGTTCTTTAGGTTGTTCTCTGAATGTACGTAAAGTTTTACTCTAATTCTTTTACAAATATTTTTAAAATAGTCTGTCAGATGAACAGGTAACAATCAAGTTTATTGAAACTGATAGCAGAAAACCATTTGATTTTTAAATTTACTCATTTTTATCATGTCATTAAAGTACTTATTTTCACAAAATCATCAAAAATATTTGTGTCTCCACTGATGATTTGAATGTTTATATTTTTCAGGGACAATCACCTGCATAAGTTTAGTGCTAGGTGAGAGATATTTCATTTTGAAAAGCTGTGAGACATTTATTATTGGATCTGAACCTCAATCAAAGGCACTTAGAGAAAACTTTCACAAAAATAAAAATATTTAGCTTAGAAATTTATTACTTTGAACTATCTCTGCTTCTGTACCCTTGAATGACTCTGGATACCTCAGTGGGACCCCAAACTCAGGGGACGGAGCCGTGAGCCGAGGCATAATGACACTACCACTGACAGCAACCCCACCGTAGACCTGTAGGACACCCATTCTAGATTTCCATTTCTAGGGTGAATCCTAAGCAGAAGTTCTGGAGACTCACTAGGGAAACTTTTTTAAAAGCAGTGCCTTTGAAAGACACTTACCATCTTAAAAATTGAATCTCAAATTTGTTAAGACTGTTCTTTATCCAAACTGAATATTCTCTTGAGGCATAATCTCTTTTGTGTACAGAATGGTTTCTTATTTTAATTTCCTACATAATTTAAAAGTTGATGAATTGATTTCATTAGCACATTAAATCTGCATAGCACTTACATGCTCATTTCTCTTAACACAAACTAAAGTAAAAAATAAAACATCCTCTGTTGTTGTTTGAAGTTTCATTTGGCTAGATTGGGCTCTGACTGATTGCCTGCTCTTCATTACCTCATAGCAAGTTGCATTGATTAAGATTAAAGTAACTACACTTACATCTTTTCAACATCTTATTTAAAGCTTATTACAAACTTTTATTCCTTTTAGAAATGTGTTATACATACTTGGAAATACTTTCCAAAAATTCTTTCAATCTGTAATGTATTTACAAACTCTTGATTTTTCACCTTGCCCATCCTAACTCCTTTAACCTAGGAGTTAAACATCAGCTGTGATCTTTACAAGCCAGCGAAGTTGCATAGAGCTGATAAAATTAAGGATTCATGATCCATCTCTGAGAGAAACAGGTAGTTTTTATGTCCCATGGCTTACAGCATCCTTAGGCAGATCAGTACTACATTTAAATAGATATCCACAAAAAGAGGCAGTTAGTAAATGAATTATCACATGACCAAGGCCTACCCTAGAAATCAAAATCAGTGTCTTACCAAATTGAGAAAATAGGTTCTTATATTGTGTCTTAAATATCTCAATGGTAGTGATCTAAAGCATAGATTTTATTACTGTTATCGAAAAAAAAACTTTAAGCACCCATATTGTATAAAATCATGATGTATTTATCATGAAAAAAAATCAATCATATCCAGTCACAAAAAAGACATAACAGTGACATCTGTGTGACTAAATTTTTAATTTGAATGTATATTATAGAATAATGATCAACATTAAATGAAACTTAACCAACACTTATTATGTATTATGCAGTAGTTTCTGAGTTCAGAAGCTTACCTATGCTATGCCATTTCATAATCATAACTCTTTCCTGAGAAAGGTATTTTTCTTGGCATTTGTGTAAAGGGTAAAGTGAGGCTTACAAGGTGGGTAAATCTAGGATTGACACCCCTGAACACATGTATCTAAGATATAGTTGACCACTGAATTATGCCTCTGAAAAGGAAATATGGCATATCCTCTTTAGACTACCTAAGGATAAATAGAAAGGAGAGTTAAAAATGGTAGAAGGAATTAAGCTAAGCGTGCTCATACATCTTTTTTCTTGTCATTTCTCTTTGATGGGGACTACAGTTCCTTTCTCAGTTGCTACCTAGGTTCCTAGTAGCAGGGAATAAAAGTGTGAGAGCAATTCCTTGGTTGCAAAGTTGAATTTTAATTTTACAACATTTTGGAATGATTTAGTTTTGCAGTTAATAGCAACACTGAAGTCAGGAAGAAACAAATTGCAATATGTTTAATGGACAAGGTAACAACAGAAAGTGAATGATAAGAATTGCCTCCTCTTGCATGTGTTATTTTTTAGTTTTCTTTTAGATTTTTTTTGTACTCAATATCAAATTATCCACCTGTCAGGGTTAGAACTTGGGACAGCAGCTCTTATATTCAAGGAACAATAATCTTACCTGTTAGGATGAAGGTACTGACTTGATAAATTAATGATAGCTGCAACGTTGGAACTTTGTGCTTTTGAGAAGAGCTCTAGTTACAAGAAGGAAGTTTTTTTCATAAGACTTTTATCATAGGTTCTCTGTGTGATAATGAAAAAAGACTAGCAGAGGCAGACTGTGGATATTCATTAACACTTAAACTCAAATCAGGTACCCTTAGACCTGAATCTCTTGGTTGTTAAAAGCATGTATTTTGATTTAGTTCTTGAAGACTGCCATCAATCATGTAATTGGTATTTGCTGGATGTCATAAAAGGCAATGCTATAATAAACAAAGCCTCCGCTACCTTAAACTTGTAATCCAACCCAGAGACTCTATTACCTAAGACAATCTTGTTACAACTATTTTATTCCCCTTCAAAATCTATAAAATAAAATTATCTGTATAATAATGTTATATACAAATAGTGAGAAGAGTGAGTCTAGTAAAAAGATACCCAACACTTCTTTCCCAAAGCAACTAGGTCTTATTTTATTATCCTATTTCTGAAACACTAACAGCCATTTTGACATAAATTGATGGTGCCAAAGATTAAGTTATGTTCAAAGTATAGCTATGGAACAGAGACACAACAGGGACTGCTGATATCAAGGATCCAACCACTCAGGCAATTCAAGATCAGATTGATTTTTGAATTAATCATTAATTCTAATTCTTTATTGGTGACTAATAATTGTCATTCATAAAATAAAGACAATAGAAAATAAACATGAATTATACGGAAATATCACCCATTGTTCAAGATGCATTTGGTTTATGCTTTAGCTATACCTTTAAAAGTCGGGTTCTAAGGTAGAAAGAAGAAAAACAGAGATGAACCAATTCAGGTTATAATACATATGTACATGGAAATGTCACAAGGAAACTTCCTATGTAGCTATCTTAAACACACAAAAATATCTTTTTTTTTTTTGCTTTACAAAATCAGAGAACAGGAGGGTAGAATAAGTCTTGCCTGGGGGGAGGGGCATTGGTACCAGTGGGAGGAGGTAGGGAAAGGGTGTGGGAGGGTGAATATACTGCAAATACTGATTACACATGTGTGTAAATGGAAAAATGATACCTGTTGTAACTGCCAACTGCCACAATAAAAAATAATAATAAAATAAAATAATTTATTAAAAAATTTGAGCTCAAAGATGCTTGAGTAGTTTTATCAAAAGCTAGTATTGATGCATATTGTAATCATACATATGTTCATCTTCAGAACCTTTTTCTGCAGAATATATATTTGTATAATATACATGGATATTATAGGTATATAACCATGGAAATTTATTTCTGCCTACAAACAATGCTCAATATTTTCATTATATATCATATAAAATTTATGTTCATTCACTGGTCGTCCAAACTTCTGATCAATACCCATCAAAATATTATTTAAAATAGAAAAAAGAAAAAAAATGAATTTAGAATGCTACCTTATCACATCCGTATATCTTTTTTGAACTTTGGATATCCCCTGAAGTTAAATAGCCTTTTAGGCATAGATAAGATCAATGGCTCCATGGAGAATCTCAAAATTAGGGTTATTAATTTTGATCCAAATTCTCACACTGTATTTCTAGGAGAAATCTGAGCCAATACCATAGTTCTCAAAAGGCAGAAATTCAAACAGAAAGAAATTGGTCAGATACATATTCAATCACTCAGCTTACAAACTGACAGAATAATGAGTTATATATAACAAGTATGATTCTAAATTTCTTCCAGAAACCTTGAACTAAATAATCTTATAGCAGTGTTATCTAATACTTGGAACTAAAAAGATTTAACTTACTATCTTTTAGTTTTACCTAAACAGGGGACATTACTTACCTCATTTGTCTCCAATTATGTAGGCAGGCTTCTAGAGCAGAGTGGTTTCTCAGGATCTGCCTAAGGAAAAAGAATAAGCTAACAGGTAAATTTGAACTCAAAGTTCTTATGTCATAGAACCACACTCGATAACACAAAATATCTCATCTTAATAAGTACTTGGCTATAAAAACAAAAGCAATCTAGATGTTTAATGCAATTCCCATCAAAATCCCAATGACATTCATCACAGAGATTGAAATTTCTACCCTGAAGTTCCTTTGGAAACACAAAAGACTGAATAGCCAAGGCAATACTCAGCAAAAACAGGTAAAGGCAAGGACTTCCTCAACAGAACCCCAGCAGCCCAACAACTAAGAGAAAGGATGGACAAATGGGACTTCATAAAATTAAAAAGCTTCTGCACAAAAAGAAATGGTCTCTAAAGTGAAAACTACCCACAGAGTGGGAGAAAATATTTGCTAGCTACACATCAGACAAAGGACTGATAACCAGAATATACAGGGAACTTAAGAAATGAAACTCTCCTAAAATCAATGAACCAATTAAGAAATGGGCAACTGAACTAAACAGAACTTCCTCAAAAGAAGAAATTCAAATGGCCAAAAAACACATGAAAAAATGCTAACTATCTCTAGCCATAAAGGAAATGCAAATCAAAACCACACTAAGATTCCACTTCACCCGTTACAATAGCCATCATCAAAAACACCACCAACATCATGTGTTGGCGAGGATGTGCGGAAAAAGAAACCTTCATACACTGTTGGTTGGAATGCAAGCTAGTGCAACCACTTTGGAAAAATTTGGAGGTTTCTTAAAAATCTAAACATAGGTATGCCATATGATCCAGCAATCCCACTCTTGGGGATATACCCAAAGGAATGTAACACAGGTTACTCCAGAGGCACCTGCACACCCATGTACATTTCAGTGCTATTCACAATAGCCAAGGTATGGAAACAACCAACATGCCCCAGTACTGATGAATGGATCAAGAAAATGTGGTATTTATAAACAATGGAATATTACTCAGCCACGAAGAAAAATGAAATTGTATCATTTGCGGGTAAATGGATGGAACTGGAGAACATCATTCTGAGTGAAATTAGCCAGGCTCAGAAGATCAAAAATTGCATGTTCTCCCTCATATGTGGACTTTAGATCTAGGGCAAATGCAGAAATGAGGTTGGACTTGGATCACATGACAAGGGGAGAGCACATACCAGAGATATAAGAATAGGTATAAAACCCAAAACATGAAAGCATTTGATGTCCCCACTCCAGAGGAACTAATACAGAAACCTTAAAGCAACAGAGGTTAACATGAGAAGGGAATCAGTAACCAGTTTAAGATCAGTTATAGATGAATCAACCTGGGTTGTAACGCATTTGTACATGAAATCAATGCTAGGAATCTCTCTGTATAGCTATCCTTAACTCAACTAGCAAAAATGCTTTGTCTTCATTATTATGCTTATGTCTTCTCTTGAACAAAATTAGAGATAAGTGTAGAACAGATTCTGCCTGGAAGTGAGGGGTAGGAGGGGATAAGGTGGGAGAAGGGGTCAATGGAGAGAAATGACCCAAACAATGTACACACATGTGAATAAATGATTAAAAAAATAAGTACTTGATATTTTTAAGAAAAAAAATGATTTTGTGTTGTCATCATTATTTTTTAACCTAGTAGCTTTTTTTATTCATTTATTCATATGTGCATACATTGTTTGGACCATTTGTCTCCCCTTCCCCCAGACCACTCCCTTTCCCCCCACCTTCCTCGCTTTCAGGCAGAACCTGTTCTGCCCTATTCTCAAATTTTGTTGAAAAAAAGACATAAAAAATAATAAGAAAGATACAGCATTTTTGCTACTTTGAGATAAGGATAGCTATACAGAGAGGTTCCTAGCATTACTTCCATGCACATGTGTATTGCCACCCAAATTGTTCATGTCTACCAGACCTCTTCACTATTTTCCAGTCATCTTTCCACACTGACCTCTGTAGTTTTAAGGTTACTATATGAGTTCCTCTACAGTGGGCACATCACTTCCAAGGTTTGGTTTTCCTCCCATTCCATACTCCTTCAGTATGTGTTCTCCCCTTAGAGTGTGACCCGTGTGTAACAATATTAGTACATTTGCTTTAGATCTAAAGTCTGTATATGAGTGAGAACATACAATTTTTGACTTTCTGAGCCTGGCTACCTTCACTTAAGATGACGTTCTCCAGTTCCATCCATTTACTTTCAAATGATAAGAGTTCATTCTTCTTCGTGGCTGAGTAAAATTCCATTGTTTATAAATACCACTTTTTCTTAATCCATTCATCAGTAGTGGGGCATGTTGGCTGTTTCCATAACTTGGCTATTGTGAATAGTGCTGCAATAAACATGGGGGTGCAGGTGTCTCTGGAATAACCTGAGTCGCATTCCTTTGGGTATCCCTAGGAGAGGGTTTGCTGGATTATATGGCAGATCTGTGCTTAGTTTTTTTCAGAAGCCTCCATATTGTTTTCCAAAGTGGTTATACTAGCTTACATTCCCGCCAGCAGTGCATGAGTATTCTTTTTCTGCACATCCTCACCAACACATGTTGCTGGTGGTGTATTTGATGATGGCTATTCTAACATGGGTGAGGTGGAATCCTAGTGTGGTTTTGATTTGCATTTCCTTTATGGCTAGAGATGGTGAGCATTAATTATTTCATGTGTATTTTTGCCATTTGAATTTCTTCTTTTCAGAAAGTTCTGTTTAGTTTAGTTACCCATTTCTTTACTGGTCAATTGAGTTGGAGAAGTTTAGTTTTTTGAGCTCTCTATATTCTGCTTATCAGTTCTTTGTCTAATGTGTATCTGGCAAATATTTTCTCCCACTCTGTGGGTGGTCTCTTCAGTTTAGAGACCATTTTTTGTGTTGTGCAGAAGCTTTTTAATTTCATGTAATCCCATTTGTCTACCCTTTCTCTTAGTTGCTGAGCTGCTCAGGTTCTAGTGAAGAAGTCCTTGCCTATACCTATTTGCTTCCAGAAAATTACCTGCTCATTTCTGTACTAGCTTCAGAGTTTTGGGTCTGATATTAAGGTCCTTGATCCATTTTGAGTTGATACTAGTACAGGGTGATAGACATGGATCTAGTTTCAGTTTTCTGCAGGCAGATATCATATGTTTCTGGTGCCTTTGTCAAAAATAAGGTGGGCACAGCTGTGTTGATTTATATCTGGGTCTGCTATTCTGTTCCACTGGTCTTCATGTTTGTTTTGGGGCCAGTACCATGCTGTTTTTATTGATATCGCTTTGTAATATTGTTTGAAGTCAGGTAGTGTGATACCTCAAACATTGTTCTTTTTGCTGAGTATTGCCTTGGCTATTTGTGGTCTCTTGTGTTTCCAAATGAACTTTAGGGTAGATTTTTTCAGTCTCTGTGATGAATGTCATTGGGATTTTGGTGAGAATTTCATTAAACATGTAGATTGCTTTTGGTCATATAGCCATTTTTACTGTGTTGATTCTTCCAATCTATGAGCATAGAAAATATTTCCACCTTCTGTAGTATTCCTCGATCTCTTTCTCAGAAGGGTGTAATTCTCTTTTTAATGGTCATTCATATCCTTTTTTTTAAATGCATTTATTCACATGTGCATACACTGTTTAGGTCATTTCTCCCCCCTGCCCCCCACACCCACCCTCTCCTAACTCCCCTCTTGCTTCCAGGCAGAACCTGTTCTGCACTTTTCTCCAGTTTTGTTGAAGAGTAGAAATAAGCAATAATAAGAAAGACATAGCATTTTTGCTAGTTGAGATAAGGACAGATATACAGAGAGATTCCTAGCATTGTTTTCATGTACAAATATGATACAACCCATGTTGATTCATCTCTAACTTATCTTTACACTGGTTCTTGATCCCCTTCTCATGTTGACCTCTGTCGCTTTAAGGTTTCTGTATTAATTCCTCTGGAGTGGGGACATCAAGTGCTTTCATATTTTGGGTTGTCTATGTAACCCCATACCTCCCATATATGTTCTCCCCTTGTCATGTAACCCATGTACTACAACTTTTCTGTATTTGCCCTAGATCTAAAGACTGCATATGAGGGAGAACATAGGATTTTTGGTCTTCTCATCTCACTCAGATTATGTTCTCCAGTTCCATCCATTTTCTTGAAAATTATAAGGTTTCCTTTTTCTTCATGGCTGAGTAAAATTCCATTGTGTACAAGTATCACATTTTCTTGATCCATTTGTCATTAGTGGGTCACATCCTTTTTTATGTTTAGTTCTAGTATGTAATTTTTTTTGAGACTATTGTAAAGGAATTGTTTCCATGTATTCTTTCTCAATTTGTTCATTGTTGGTGTATAAAAAAGCTAATGATTTTTGTACATTGATTTTTTTATACTGCCAACTTGCTGAAGCTGTTCATGGTGTCTAGGAGTTTTTAGGTAGAGTTGTTTGTTCTTTGAGCTACCAGGCCATGTCTCCTGAAATATGGATATTTTGACAGATTCTTTATCTATTTTTACAGCTTTTATTTCTTTTTCTTGCCTTATTGCTCTGGTTAGGAATTCCAGAACTGTGTTGAATAGGAGTGTGGATAGTGGGCACCCTTGTCTTATACCTGATTTTAGGGGAAATGGTTTCAATTTTTCTCCATTAAGTATGATGTTGGCTATAGATTTGTCATATATAGCCTTTGGAATGTAGATGTACATTCCTTTTATTCCTAGTTTTCTTAGAGCGTTTAACCTGAATTAGTGTTGAATCTTATCAAAGGCTTTTTCTGCATCCATTGAGATGATCAAGTGTTTTTATCTATGTATCTATTAATGTCCTGTATTACATTTATAGATTTGCATATATTGAACCACTCTGCATCCTTGGGATGAAGTCAACTTGGTTGTAGTGAAGGATCTTTCTGATATGTTGTTGGATTCAGTTTATTGAGGATTTTTACATCCATATTCATTAAGGAGATTGGTCTATAGTTCTCCTTTTTGGAGGTGTCTTTGTCTGTTTTGGGGATGAGTAAAATACTGGCTTCATACAATGAGTTAAGCAATTTTTTTTCCCTTTCTATTTCATGGAAAAGTTTAAGGAGAGTTGGTATTCTTCTTTAAATGTCCAATAGAATTCAGTAGAGAATCTCTCAGGTCCTGGATTTTTCATTTTTGGGAGACTCTTTATTGCTGCTTCAATTTCATTTGGTGTTATAAATCTATTTAGGTGGTTGATATCCTCTTGGTTGAATTTTTGATGGTCATAAGAATCTAAAAATTTGTCCATTTATTCAAGATTTTCAAATGTTTTGGAATATAGGTTCTCAAAGTAGTCTCTGATGACTCCCTAGATTTCTTGGCTGTTTTTTTATTATCTTATCTTTTGGATTTCTGATTTTACTAATTTGTGTTTCTTCTCTCCTCATTTTAGTCAGATTTGCCAGGGATCTGTCAATCTTTTTATTTTTTCAAATTACCAGCTTGTTGTTTCATTGATTCTTTGTATGGTTTTCTTTGTCTGCATTTCATTAATTTCAGCCCTTATTTTTATTATTTCTCTCCTTCTGCTTGTTTTGGGTTTTGCTTGTTCTTGTTTTTCTTGGAATTTGAGATGTAGCATTAGGTCATTAATTTGAGCTCTTTCTGTTCTTTAATTAGGCACTCATGGCTATAAACTTTCCTCTTAGGACTGCCTTTGCTGTGTCCCATATTTTGTGGTAGGTCATGTTTTCATTTTGATTAACTTCCAGAAAATTTTTAATTTCCTCTTTTATTTCATTGATGACCCACTGATCAGCTTCCAATTGCTTGCATATTTTCTGCTGTCTTTTTTTGCTGTTGATTTCTAGTTTTAATGCATTGTGATCAGATAGAATGCATGGGATTAATTCTTTTTTCTTATATTTGCTGAGGCTGGCTTTGGGCCCTAAAATATGATCAGTTTTGGAGAAATTCCATGGTCTTCTGAGCAGAATGTAAATTGTGCAGATGTTTGATGAAATATTCTGTAGACATCAGCTAGGTCCATTTGATATATGGTATGATTTAGTTCTAGAATTTATTGATTTTTTTGTTTGGATTACCTATCTATTGGTGATAGAGGGGTATTAAAGTCTCCCACTACCTCCATGTTGGAGTTTATATGTGCTTTTAAGTCTGTTAGAGTATGTCTGATGAAATTAGGTGCACTGACATTAGGTGCATATAGGTTGATAGCTCTGTACCTATTGGTGTATTTCTCCTTTTATTAGTATGGAGTGTCCTTCTTTATCTTGTTTGATCACTGTAAGTTTGAAGTTTACTTTGTCTGAGATAAGTATTGGTACTCCTGCCTGTTTTTAGGGGCCATTGGCTTGGTAAATCTTCTTCTAGCCTTTCACCCTAAGCCAATGTTTGTTTCTGTCAATGAGGTGGGTCTCTTGTAAATAACCGATTGTTGGATGTTCCTTTTTAATCCAGTTTTCCCTATGATGCCTTTTGATGGGGGAGTTGAGTCCATTGACATTGTTAATATTGATAGGTATGTGGGGATTTCTGGCATTTAGTTGTTTTGTTGTTTAAGTGTTTGATTGTGTGCAGCTGAATCAATGCTACTCTATGATTCCTTGTCTTTTCTTCTGTGGTTTGGTACTGCCTGTTCTCTCACAGTTTTGTGTGTTTCATTTTCTGTGTGCAGAATTCCTGGAAGAATCTTTTGTAGTTGTGGTTTGGTGGTCATATATTGTTTTATCTGCTTATCATGGAAGACTTTAATTGCTACATCCATTTTTGATTGATAGTTTTCCAGGGTAGAGTATCCTAGGGTTGAAGTTATTTTCATTCAGTGGCCAGAATACCTTATTCCATGCTCTTCTTGCTTTTAAGGTTTCCATTGAGAAATCTGCTGTGATATTGATGACTTTACCTTTGTATGTTACTTGTTTTTTCTCTCTTACAGCCTTCAATATCCTTTATGTATTCTTTGTGCTTGTTGTTTTAATGATAATATGTCTAGGAGAAGTTCTATTTTGATCAAGTCTGTTTGGTGTCCTGGAGGCATAATTTTCTCTAGATTTGGGAAATTTTCTGTTATTATTTTATTGAATATATTATGAGTCCCTTTTGTTTGGACCTCTTCTCCTTCTTCAATGCCCAAGATTCTCAGGTCTGGTTTTGATGGAGTTGGTGAGTTCTTGCATATTCCTTTCACAGGTCTTGTGTTGTTTGACTAATAGCTCTTCAGTTTTTCCTTTAATTTCCATTGTATCTTCAAGTTCTGAGATTCTGTCATCTGCTTGTACTTGTCTGCTGTTGTGGCCTTCCACTGTGTTTTTTGCCTCTGTTTCTTTCTGTTTCTGAAGTTTTCCATATCATGGGTCACTTCCTATTGTCTATTTTCATCTTGAAATTCATTTCTCTATCTATTTATAGTGTTTTCTGCTTCACTTTGTTGTTTATTTTGGGCCCTATGAGATCATTCATTTGTTTCTGTGTCTTGTATTCTTTATTTTTGGTGTCTTGAAATTTCTTGAGTGCCTCTTGTACATTTTGGTTAACCATGTCTAGTATCATCTCCATGAACTCCTCAGTGATAACTTGCAGGATTTCTTTGAGTTTGTTTCTGTGGACATTTTTGGGTTCTTTGGTGTCATTTATCTTTGTATTGTTGGAGTCAGGAAATGGGTATCCATTTTCTTCATTTCCATCTGAATCTTGTATTAAATTATTCTTTGGATGAGAATGTTTTTCATCCCATTTTCTTCTTCCCATCACTCCACTTGTTACTGTGCAACTATGTTCTTGGCAGCATAGTTGGGGGTTTCAGCCACCTGTTTTCTTTTCCCTGGTTTAATTTTTGTTTTGTAGCTGCATTTGGGTTTTTAGCTAGAGTGTTGTGCTATTTCTGTCCCTGGTCTGGATGTAATTTAGTATTAACTAATTCACATGTTTAATATCCAACCAGTAGTTTATGTGTTATATAGAAGACCCCTTAGTGGTAATATCTATAATCAATAGGAGTTGGGAAGTTTGCATTTGTAATGCTAGTTGTAGAAATTTGGGGAGTTGTATAGGGTGACACTAAAGGGGGAGATGGGAAGTGGGTTGGGTGAGTGGGGAAAGCATTGTGGGGGCTAAGTTTGTGTGGTCCTTGTGTGTTTTGGATGTATTTCTGTTGTTGTAGAAGAACGTGTTTGTGTTAGGGATTGCAGTGGTTTGGGGTCGTGTAAAGATGGTATGTAAATTTGTCAGTGGGTGATTAGTGAGAATGAGGAAGGGGTAGTCTGGTGACAGGTTGGGGTACAATAAGAAGTGAAGGTGAAGGCTGTGGAAAGAGAGTGGGTAATAAGGGGAAGAAGAAATTGATGGAGAGGGGAGCAGTGGGTTTTAGCACAGGAGAAGAAGGGAGAGTGATAGGAGAGACAGTAGGGATGAGAGGATGATGATGTAAAGTTGATAGTATAGAAAGCAGGAAAAAAAGATAATAGGAATAGAAATAAAAACAGAAAACCCACAATAACAAAACTAACAACAACAAAGAAATCAGAGGGGAGAAGTGAACAAACAAACAAAAGCAAAAAACAAACAAACAACAACAAAAATACTCCCTGCAATTTCAAGAACAATAGAATTATAGTCTTAGTTTAAGTTCTGGAGTTACTACTCCTCATCCAGTCCTTGTGTTGGCTTATAAGCAGAAGCTCTGTAGTGATCTCATCATGTGATTGGCTTGTGAGTAGTGTTTTGTTCTGTCTTTCAACTACAGCTGCTTGGTCAGCTCCTCCCCAAGTGAGATGTGGCAGTTTAAGTTTGCATACTGTCTTCCTATTCAGGAGAACCGTAGCCCACTAGTTGTCCTCCTTTGGAAGTGGGTTTTTGCTGTGCTTGTTTACTGGAATTTCCACATTAGGAGCTTATTTCTTTGCCCTGCCACCCTTTCTCTGGGGCAGGGTCAGTGTTCCATCAGCCACCATTGCTATCAGTGTGTTATGATTCATTGTTTGTTTTTCAGTTTTGCGGAGCAGTTTGACTTTTGGTGATATTCACTGGCTCAGAAGATGACCCTGTGATCCACTACCTGCCCTGTTTCAGGGAGTGGCTTATTACCCTCCCGCTGTCACCATTCCTGCCTTTCCAGCATTTGTTTGCTGATTGTTTTGCTGATATTATCTTCTTGCCCTTCCGCCTTTCTCTGGTGCACTTTCAGTGATCCCTATCCTTCCGCTGAGTGCTAGATTACAGTTCGCTATTTATTGCTCTGGATTTTTTTGGGGTGGGGATCAGTCTGCCCAGGGGGCTGTGCTTGTTTTTCCCCAGGGGTGTCTGGGTGACTTCCAGGTTTCATGTGGAGCTCACCTGTTTGGTCTGCCAAATGTCTTGCAGGCAGGTTTGGAGCTGGTGGCAGCAGTGTTGGCTTCTGTGGTGGTAGTGGCAGCCCACAAATTTTCTCAGTGTAATGTGGCATGGAAAAGCTTTCTATGGGCTAGGGGTTCAGAGTGACAAAGTTTTGATTCTCGTTTCTGTTTTATTTCTGCCAAGTGTGGCTCCAATTTCTTCAGGAGGTTTTGGAGTAACGGAGCTTATCTTGTCTGCTTCTGCACCCTACTCACCATCTTGGATCCTCCTCTTCATTCTTATTAAGGCCTAAAAAATTGCATGTTTTATACTCTGTTGTCATCTTGAACTTGTAGGAATCCAATGATTAAATATATCTAAAATAGATGTAAAACAAACAGAAACTTTCAGAATTCTTCTTCAGCTGTTGAAGTTAGAGGGCAATTTTTCAGAGTGGTGTGAAGAAATGAAACATGACCTGAAGCAGGAAAGAACAATGCTAAAAAGTTAAACAATTCCCTTTATATTGTGCCAATTTGGAATGAGTGATTAAAAGGAGAAAAGTTACAGATCAGAATATGGTTGTTATGAAATTATGGATTATATCAACAAGTAAGAAATGCTATCAGTTTCTACTTGCATTCAAGTTTGGTTAATTTAATTTTTCTAGAACTATTTTAATTAATGCACTTAAATGTTTACATATTTAAAATTAAAAATGATGTTCTTGGTTTATGCAAAATCTAAATATAGATCAGTTATTAATCACTTGCTATTTTTCTAAAAAATTGAGCACTTTTTATTGGTAGTTTATTTAAGTATGAGGTTTTCTATAGTTTTTGCATATTAATACAATAACCAGTGTTGTCCAACTGGTGTAGTTGCTTATGTTGTAAGCAAGTCTGAATTGAAAAAGAAATGAAATGAAAAAAATATACTGGAACACTTATATAAACAATTTTTATAAAGGAGAGTATAATAATAAAATGAGATTATATAGAGTTTGTGAAAATATAATCTTTTACAGACAGTTACAAACAAGTATAAAATACTTACTTTTCACAGTAAAAAATTTCCAAAAGTGCTGGAATTCAATTTGTTTTTGGTGGTACTGGAGTTTGAACTGCATCCCCAGTAGCTATGATTGCAGGTGCCTGTGGAATTCAAATCTTGCTATAAATTCTCTCATTCATTTTTTACAACAGTTAAAATCCTTTGTATAAAGATACTTATGTTTTTTTCTAGGCAAGTTCTCCTCCACTTAAGCCATCTTCCCAGCCCTTTGCTTCATGTTTTGTTTTTGAGATAGGTCCTCACTAACTTTGCTCATGCTGGTCTTCAATTTGAAATCTTTCTCCCTCCACTTACCAAGGAGTTGGGCTAACAGGCCTGGACCACCAGATCCAGCTTTATAAAGATTCTTAATATATTCTTAAATAATTCCAACACTTTCTTAAAAGTGTTTGAAGTCACCTCCACATTCTCTTTTCTATTTCTTAGTATGTGTGTCAGGGAGAAAGTGTTAGTCAATCTGTAGCTTACTGAAAAAATATGAGGATAATGAGGTTAGGATGAGCATCCCAAATAATTGATACCTGCATAGAATCATTTGCACATTGAATGTATAGACTGCACAAGAAGAGATAATGAAGGCAGTTTTATAGCAAGAATGGTGTAGAGAATTAGTAGAATATGAACTGTAAGTAACTAATGATGTTCCTTATTGGTTTGTTTTGGAATATATCAAACTGAATAAACCCTTTTTAAAATAGATTTAGTAATTTGTATATAACTATGGTCTGTCATAATAGATATGATATATGGCTATCTTGTACCCAATATCACTATCTATATAGTTTCTACTGATAATAAAATTAGCAAAGCATAATTTATGTGTGCTGATAGATACGGCAGTCCATTCCATGATTAATGTTATCCAGAGCTAGAATTGAGGAGTCATAAACTACATGCTAATTTAGCTGATGGATGGAAAGATTGATCAAAGAAAATATAAGCCCAAACTAATAAAATGTTACTATTTTCTTAAATCGAAGTTTTATTTCTAAAGTACATGAATTTTCACTATATAATGAATTATGCTATTCTTCCCACATGTCTGAATGTTCACATTTCCATAATATACATATGTATATGTGCATATCTATCTATCCATCTCTCTATATATTATCTTACAAGAGTACATGAAGAATCTTATTTGAGAATATTATTCAAGTATTTTTTTTGTAAATTCAATTGTATGTCCTATTTTCAAGTAAGTGAATAAATGGATGAAACCAGAAAATTAATGTGTAGAGACAGTGAATTACATTCTACATTTTATATGACTCTGAGAGGTCTATGTACCTCTTGGTACAGAGAATTGGGTAGGAGGAGAGTGGTGCAGATACCGAATTGGGGATAAATTATGAAGAAGTCAGAATTGCATTTAAAAATAATGTGTTGGTAACACCCACGCACAGGAAATCAATGTGAGTCAATGCCCTGTATAGCTATCCTTATCTCAACCAGCAAAAACTCTTGTTCCTTCCTATTATTGCTTATACTCTCTCTACAACAAAATTAGAAATAAGGGCAAAATAGTTTCTGCTGGGTATTGGGGGGAAGAGGGAGGGGGCGGAGTGGGTGGTAAGGGAGGGGGTGGGGGCAGTGGGGAGAAATGAACCAATCCTAAGCATACAGAGAAATAAGCAGAAGGATAAGAATTGAACTTTGAAGTTTAGGTGATACCACGCATTTATCTTGTTCAATGTAAAATTTCAAAGCTCATGTTCTTTCTCGCTTTCTAATATGTTATTCTAAACTGAGCACATACCAAGATGTTTACATACTTATTGGTAGCATAGTACCAATAGTTGTACAGTTGTACAGTGGGTGTATGGTTAATTTACATAGTGCTTATAATATACATTCACCCCATCTTTCTCTTTTATTCTCTCCTCCCCTTCTGAGAATAATTTTGATAGATTTCATTGTTCCATTTCATAAGTGAATAAAGTTTTTCACATTTTATAAACTATGTCATTGGATATAGAGAGAGGCAGGAAACTTAAGAAATTTATATAAAGATAGAAGGAAAAACTTTGAAGTCAAACCTTCAGTTTTTATAACAATTACAGCTCATCAAGCACTTAATATTACTCTGCAGATGAAGAAACACTGGCCTGGATTTGATGCATTTATGAGTCCTCAGCAAGGAGCATTTCATATTACACATATAAATAGCAAATAACATGTTGAAATGACTTTTCCTTAGTAACTATATAATTCACATTTGATGGTTTAGCAGATGCGATTACAAACCTGATGCATCTAACATAGGTAATTTAAACTAAGGACTTAATAACAATTATAGAAATTTAGTGAAGAAATATTTATTTTGTATTGAAATAATTGAGGGGACTCTGAAAAAAGAGAATGAAATAGGCCTTAAAGAAAATAGTTTATAAAAAGAAATTATGAATAAAATGAGCAAAGAAAATACCAAAATCAAACTTTCAATGTTCAAAATGATGTTGAGATTCAATCAAGGTGTCAAACACTCATGTATTTAAATAATGAGTGAGGTAAAATGAGCCTAGAGTCCATATTCCATCTTTTACATTCATATGTTTATTCATTATTGCCCACATCTGATCCTGTTCTCTCCTTTTCATCTCTCACTATGTTCCTTAATCAAAATGGTGCATTTCAGCATAACATGGGACCAATTTTCCAGAATCACTATTTTCTTTTTCCAAGTTTTTCAAAAAGCTCTACTGAGTGTTGCAAAAATGTGAAGATATAAGCTCACTGCTGGAGAAGCCTTTCATGAATTCCCATAGACATGAAAAGGCAGACTCTTTTCAGCCACTTTTAAATCAGATGGTTAAATTCAAGTGCTAATGGGTTATTTGTAGATTTAAAAATTGGTTTGTAAATGTCAGTTTACTGACAGGAAAATTACTAGAAATATAAGGACATTTAATTTTAAATAATATTCTTATAACAATTAAAATTTATTCTTAAAGTGGAAACTCTCCACCTTGTGCAATGAACATAAATAAGTTACACCATAAGAAAGATAAAAATGGAAAAAAAGTGGTTGCAAAACATGACTCTGATAAGGTCACTAAAAAAATAGGCAACAGAAATACTAAACACCTCAGTTTTAGCACAGCTCTTTCTATTTGACTTGAACATTAAAGCTCCAAGGAAGTGTCAACAAGCTAAATAGTGGATAAAAGTGTAGAAGGTATGAATGATGATTCTTAGGCATGATTTTTCTAAGCAGATGCAATAAAAGGGATTTTGGATAAAGTGATTTTTAAAATTGAGAAGCGTTATTTGAGGCTCCTTGGTAATTCTTCTCTTGCCTTGCTTTGCCTTAATTTAATGTACCCTTAATACATTCTCTCTGGAAATCATGCCCTCACTTAGGAATTATAGTACACATGGGGTGGGGGGACTCCTGTATATTGTAGGAGCTTGCCAGGCAAATGAGATCTTTTCACTGAAAACCAGTACAGAGTGGCAAATTTGGGGATTCTATAAATAAAAATGTTAGCCAGTATTTTCTTGATTTTCAAATTTGAATATAGCAAAATCATGTTCATATCAGGATGT
This sequence comes from Castor canadensis, assembly GCF_047511655.1. Lineage (NCBI taxonomy): Eukaryota > Metazoa > Chordata > Mammalia > Rodentia > Castoridae > Castor > Castor canadensis. The sequence goes on along the minus strand of NC_133390.1, from coordinate 21,906,908 downwards.
TGCATTGAAAGCAAATATGTACTTATCTTATCTTCTGAAATTTAGAAAGAATACTCAAAGTTAGTGGAATATGAGAAATTTCTGTTGTATGTATGTTATAGAATCACTTTATTACAACCTAGAAAATATAACTATAGTTTTAACACATAATATAAACTTTACCAAACCAAATGGGATAAAAATGAAGGCACTGACAGTTGAGTAAGAGAGCAATGTTAACTTAAACTATTTGTAAAGTTAAGAGAAGGCTGTTGGAATACAGGTAGCATCACAAAAGTCTCCTTTCCAGAAAAGGAAAATTCAAGAGGTTTTACCTGTGGTAAAGGGAACAAGATTGGGGCGATAAGTACCAGTTGCCATTAGGGCAACTGGTGACACAGATATAAGCATAGAGAAGGGTAATATGAAGAGGAACGAGTTTCTTCTCAGTTCAGTGGGTGTTCTGGGCTCTTTTCTTTGATTTCTAATCCAGGTGCTGACACTTTTGACATAGGCTTTCTCTGGATCTCTTCCCCTTCTTAAAGCTGGTATGCTGAAAACAGCAACATGTTGCTCCATGATTGGTGAGTCATTGAAAAATGCAGAGGACATCCAAAAGTTCCTGGAACTTAACAAGAATGAAAGCACAACCTATCAGGACTTATGGGACACAACAAAGGCAGTCTTTAGGAGAAAGTTTACATACATGAATGCATATATTAAAAACACAGAAAGATTTCAAATAAATGACAACCTCCATCTCAAACTCCTAAAAAACAAAAACAGCTAAATCCAAAACTAGTAGGGAGAGAGAAATAACAAACATAAGTCCTAAATTGACCAAAAAAAAAAAAAATACAAAGACTCAATGATCTCAACTAGCAACTATCTTACTGCTTATTTCTATTCTTCAAGGGAACTGGAGAAAAGCACAAAACAGGTTCTGCCTGGAAGAGAGGGGGGAGGGGGAGGGAGGGTGAAGGTGGGAGTGGGAGGGCAGGGGGGAGAAATGACCCAAACAATGTATGCACATGTGAATAAATATAATAATAATAATAATAATAATAATAATAATAATAAATCTGGGAAAGGTGTAATATGAGGTAGAACAATCTACTACTGTATTTGAAGTCTTGAATTGTAAAAAAAAACAAAAAAGCTGTTTCTCTGAGAAGATAAAGATTGACAACTCCCTGGCAAATCTATTAAAATGAGGAGGAAAAAGACTCAAATTAATAAAATTAGAAAGGAAAAGGGAAGATAACAACAAACACCAAGGAAATCCAGGTAATCATCAAGGACTACTTTGAAAACCTGTATTTGAATGAATTGGAAAAATGTAGAAGTAATGGACAAATTTCTAGACACATGTGACCATCCATCCATAATTGAGTTAGTCACTTTAACAGATCTCTAACAAGGCATGAAATTGAAGTAACAATAGTCTCCCTAAAAAGGAAAAGTCCAGGACCTGACAGATTCAATGCTGAATTCTAGCAGACCTTTAAAGAAGAACTAATACCAAAAAATTTCCATGAACTAAAAGTCAATACTGAGAAACTCATTCTATGAAACCAGTATTACACTGCTCCCAAAAGTGGACAATGACACACATAAAAAGGACAAATGCAGGCCAATCTTTAAAAAAAAAAAAACACATAGATGCAAAAATCCTCAATAAAATATTGGCAAATTAAACTCAATAGCATATCAAAAAGTTCATACACCATGACCAAGTCGGTTTCATTCCAAGGATGCAGGGATGGTTCAACATACACAAATCATCAAGTGTACTACAGCACATCAACAGAAACAAAGCCAAAACCTCATGATCATATCAATAGGTGCAGAAGAAGCCTTTGGCAGAATTCAGCATCTTTTCATGATGCTCTGATAAAACTAAAAATAGAAGGAATGTACTGCCACAAAATAAAGGTTATATATGACAAGCCTATAAGCAACATCATACTAAATGGGGAAAAACTGAAAGTACTTCCTCTAAAGTCAGGAATGAGACAAGAGTGTCTGTCTCTCTACTCTTATTGAAAATAGTCTTGGATTTCTGAGCCAGAGCAATAGGACAGGAAGAAGACATAAAAGGAATATAAACTGGAAAGGAAGTAGTTAAACTATCCCTATTTGCAGATGACATGATATAGTAAAAAAGACCCAAAAAACTCCTAGACACCATAAATGGCTTTAGCAAAGTAGCAAGATCCAAAACTCAATTTACAAAAATCAATAGCCTTTCTATACACCAACATACCCAGCTATGAATCCACGCAGATACGCCACATAATTTTTGACAAAGGCAACAAAAACATAAGATGGAGAAAAAAAATCTTCTTCAATAAATATTGCTGGAAAAACTGCAGAAAACTGAAACTAGATCCATGTCTTTCATCCTGTGTAAGTATCATCTCTCTGTGGATTAAGGATCTTACTATAAGACCTGAAATGTTGAAACTAGTGCAGGAAAGAGTAGGGAATACACTGGAAGCAATAGACATAGGCAAGGACTTACTCAGTACAACTCAAATGGCTCAATAAATAAGAGAAAGGATTGACTAATGGGACTACATGAAATTAAAAAGCTTCCACACAACAAAATGAATGTCTCCTAAACATCATCTTAAGTGAAATTAGGAGGTTCACAGGGCCAAAAATCACATTTTCTCTCATATATGAAATATAGACCTAATACAAATACAGCAATATTATTAAAAAAAACAAAAAAAAACCTCAAGCTAAGGGGAGATTACACACAAGAGGGAGATGGCAAAAGAAAGACGTTAAGAAGGTGAATGTGGTTAAAGTTTTAAAATTTGTTGAAATCACCTTAAGAATGGGACTAATGTAGAAAGAAGAAAAATAGAGATGAACCAATTCATGTTATAATCAATGTATACATGGAAATTTCACAAGGAAACTCTGTGTGATTATCTTAAAACATTTTTCTTTTTTTTTTTTTTTTACAAATATTGTAGAATAGGAGGTCAGAACAGGTCCTGCCTGGAGGGATGGTACCAGTGGGAAGGGGAAAGATGTAAGGAGGGTGAATGTAGTGCAAATACCATGTACACATGCATTTAAATGTAAAAATCAGACCTATTGAAATTATTCCAGGAATGGGGAGAAGGGGAATAAAGGAGAATGGTGGAGGGGGTGAATTCAAATATGACATACTATAAGAACTTTTGTAAATACTATATTGTACCCCCATGGAGCATAATAATAAATAAAATAATAAATAAAAAAAGAGAAGAGTAATATGGGGATGAGCCATTGAGAGAGAGGGAATTGTGAAACCCCTAACATATTTTAAGAACATTTTTGGGGGGTCAGATCTACAACTTTATAAAGTTTCTCTGGTTAATATACCGAGCAACGATGTGCATAAAAGATCAATCACTTTTTTACAGAAAAATAACCAAGGTTCAAGGAGATTAAGTAACCTGCCAAGTTTATGTAGCTACAAAGTGATAATACTTCGGCTTGAGTGCATTTCTATTGCCTTCAGTGTCTGAGTTCAATCCAGTGTGCCTTACTCCTTTCACCACAGTTCACATTTTCAGTCAAAAGTGTTGGTGTATAAATCTAGGCCTCTGATTCCAATTTTGCTTCACTTGCTACATCACAGTTCACACTGAATCAGGTGCTTTAGTGTAAGATAGAATGCAAAGTAGAAAAGGACAATCCTAGCTTGAGAAAATCCATTCTAGTTATGATGATTTTGAAATGAAGCATGAACAAATATATCTGTTGGTATGAACATAAAAAGTTGAAAAGTCACAACCAACCATTAACTACACTAAAACCCTGTCCTTTATAACCAATTTCCTAAGCTTTAATGTGATACTGATATTAGACTGCTCCAGAGGAAAACAATGGGACATTTTAAAAAATGTATATGCATTAGTGTAGACTCATGAGAAAAAATTATATTTTTGTGTTGATGGAAAAATTCTCTATGAAAAATGTTTTATTAACTTCGGCAGTTAACCTTAGATTTAAGAAAATATATTGCAATCTTAAAAATAGTTCTCAATTTTAATATTTTAGAATGATCTTTTAATTATAAAATTTTAAAAACATACTGTTTCCAAACTGTTATATCAAGAAAATTTTTCAAAGAATTTTTCACACTATGATGGGTGTTATTGTATATGTTGTACCTGAACTCTACATAAGAGCTCTTAACAGTGAATTGTTAGATTTTCTGTTTAATTTCACCTATGAAAATTATCACATTGATATTTTTAAAAGAAGACCTATTCAGAGAAAATCATGTATTCATTTATTTGTGGATGTGATGTTTTATAAATCAGTGCCTGAATGCAGTTGGCCTTACTGCATGTACTCTCAGAACATCCCTGTAAGTAGCAGATATGCAGCTTTCCAGAACTTTTTTGCATCATATCTATATTCAGATAAGACCTTATGGAAATAAATTGCTAAAATATGGGCACTTTTATAATACTAAAACTCTATACAATAATGTGTTGGTCTTTTTTAAATTTCTGCTTTATTTTGTATTTGCATGTATAATAACTTACATAATAACACCATTTAGGAGAAAAAAAGTAAAAACTCTAGTCAACTGACATTTAATCTCTAAAATTTCAATTCTTTAATACTTTTCAATAATAAGTAGACTAAATTTTGTTCTAAAACCAAAGTGACATGAAGATTTTTGGTATTACACAAGTTAAAATGAATTTGAAATAGATGCTACTTATTTATCATTGTTGCTTATTATATAATTTTAAACCCTTTTCAAATAGAAATGCTTAGAAAAATAAAATGAAAATTTCAGTGAAGACATTCAAAATGGCACTTCAGTTAGCTTATGGTGCAGAGAACTGGACAGAAGATTACAGACTGTTCCCAGATGAGTATCTTTGGAAGAAGTGGAGAAAATTTAGAAAAGAGTGATTTCAGGTAAAGAAAGTTATTTGTGAATGACAAGTTCTGTTTGGACATTTGAGTTTGAAATCTGTATTAGATATGCACAGAGCAATGTCTGTGTTATTCAGAGACCCGCTAGAGAAGATGTAAAAACATCTGTTTTCCTGTGCATCTCCATGTAGTGGCAGAATGGCCACCATAGCAATGGTGGGCTATAAAACAAATACTTTCCAGAGGGGAAACTTGTTTCATAAAAAAATCTAGGCCAAAGAGTTTGTATCGAGATGGATGTTCTAAATTCTGTGTGTGATTAGCTACAAGATAAATTCATTATAAATACCAAGTACATATAATATTGAAAAAAAAACATACACACACACAATGAAGATAACATTTCATCTAGCAATTATAAGACTGGGTTAATCACTAAGTCATCAGGCATGATTAATCATTAAAAACAAAACAAACTATTTCATGCTGGGAATCTTACAAAGCAACGATTACAAGGAAAAAGATTGACAATTTGAAAACAAAGCTTAATAGTTACACTATATATAAATGTAAAAGCTCTCTGTATTGGAATATAGTGGGAAAGTGGTAAACAATAAACAACAAATTACTAAAAATAGTTGAATATATATGAAATAGAATATTTAAGAAAACAAAACATTTAAAGATCTTTTATAAATCAGTAAGTACAAGACAAAAATCTAGTGGAAAAATCGATCTGTGGTTAGTCCAGATAGTGCTCAAAATAAAAGTTCATTGTTAATAGCACTTCCAGATTTTTAATCTTATTGGAAATCCAAGGAATACAAATCAAATAGCAATGAAATAAAGCAAGACAAAGGTATCATGTTTGTTTTAGAAATAGGTAGTCTTTTAAAATAATGTCTGCAGTTAAAAATTGGTACAAGTGTTAACGGCACTGTTGCAGTCTGTGATCAGAAGAATTCCAAAGTCTTTGTATCACACTTGAAAGAATTCATGGCAGTACATATTGGTATAAAGGGAGTTTATTAAAAGGTATGGAAAAGATATACAAAGAGAAGCATGGTGGGGCCCAGGTTGGAGCCAGAAGCTGAGAGAGCATGTTTATCCCTTTCAGGTCCTTTTAAAACCTATCAGAAGAGAAGGAGGAGATTCACAGCCAATAATCAATGATTGGGAAGGGCATGAGTGTTTCCCAGCCAGGTGAGGGTGGTTGAGATTCCAACCCAATAATGAACGACTGGGGAGAGGCATGGGCATTTCCAAGCCAGATGAGGATGGGATAGGCCATTCCCAGGCAACCTACCTGTGCCCAAAACTTTTCCTGCTCCTAGCCTCTCTCAAATGCTTTCTGGTGGACAATTAGCTGTAAAAATTCACATTTAATCGAATCATTGCATCAGAGATGTATTAGAGAGCCTTTGGTGCTAATATGATAATCACAGTGTTGAATAAAATGACAAAAAATAAAAAGCATATAAATTCCAGTATCAAGTGATAACATAATCTATTAAGTGGAATACAATAAGCCATTAAAATTACATTACAGATATAGTTCACATATGTTATAATTGGTGCAAATGCAACAGTTCTATTTTTTCTCCTACTAATTACCCTTTGTAAATTACTGAAACAAAATTTTTGGACCCGGGCCCCAAACTCCTGATATTCCATATGTCAGGTCCGGCCACACACCCCTAAATGCCAAATAAAAAGGAATGGTAAAGGCAGAAATAGGAGGTTTATTACATGGCTTGGGACACGCCATGGGAAGAGGTAGAGAAAGCACCTAGCTCATCTTCAGCCATCTTCAGGGTATAGACATTAGTTTATAGGTTTAAATAGAGAAAGCGATAGCAGTAGGAGATATAAGATATGCATAGTTAAACAGTTCAGTCACAGGTCTGGCCTGGTTGGTCATTATCTCAGCCTTTGTTCTAGGAGAGGTTTCTGAGTTGTCATTGTGAGCCAAGCAGATGGTGCATCCAATGAAAGGTCTACTGTTGGGTATAGTTTCTGTCTGTTGTCAGGAAGAAGTTATCTGTCTTTCCTGCAATTCAAAGTGATTGCAAAGTTACTGCAAAGAGAATTGCTTAGAAGAAAGGCATAAAGCTTCTGTTTTTAGTTAATCTGTGAGCTCAAGAAGTATTCAGTGCCTTTCAGGAAAAGTAGATTAAGCAGCTCTTACACTACCACCTCACCCCACCCCCAACACACACATAATAGACCAAGTCCTGATATTGAGTGTTAAAATTCCCTCCTCTCACTTGCATATTGAATGGAGCAACATAGGTTATCTGAACAGAGTAGACTAATCCCAATGAAAATGCTTGGCATTGAATGTTTTTGACTTGTTAGTTATAGTCTCAGAACTCACCCAATTTTGTATTCTAAATATAATGTGGTTCTTTAGCCTATTTTAAGTTCTATGAGCATCTTGTGATCCATGGGGGGATTGATTGAAAGTCACCCTGTAGACAACAAAATTTAGATGCTCAAGTCCCTTACATAACATAGCGTTCTATATATTTACATGTAACTCAGATACATCCACCTATATGTTTTAAATAATCTATAGAATACTTATAATTCTGAATACAATGTACATGCTATGTAAGTACTTTACACTTTATTGTTTTAAGAATAATGAAAAAACGAAAAAGGTATACATGTTCAGTGCAGGTCATTTTTTCAAAGATTTTCATTCCATGTCTAGTTCAGTCTGTAAATGTGGAACACATGGATATGGAAGGCCAAGTGTACTTTATTGTTTGCTTGTTTAAAGTCCCTAGTTTGGTTTCTGTGACTTATTAACGATAATTCTAAATAATTATTATATGTAATATATAAATTATTATATATAATATGCAGTATATAATATATATGTGTTTTTATATTTGTGTGTATCTATAAATATAAATGTTTATAATATATACATACAGAGAGGGAAAAAGAGAGAAAATGCTCATCAAATATTAATTAGGACATCTCTGAAAGGCCTTAACTTCAGAACTCACCATTGGCTGAGGCTGTATGGGCTGATCTCTGCATACAACCTGTGGCAGAAGGAATTGCTCAGGCAATTTCTAAGAGAGAATTTCTCTGTGTTTTGGGTGGGCCAGGTAACCCCTCCCTATTTTAAAAGCCATCTCAACCACCCAGATTCTTTATCTAAGAGAGGGAGACCATTACTTTTATCTCTAGTCACATTTCCTCTATGGAGGCAGTAACTGTTTTTCTCTTCCTTTTTCTCCCCTCTTTTACCCTGTTTTACTAATTTTTTTTCCATACAAACTTTACTATTACTTTTAGCACAACTTTTGTGTCTTGCTTGAGTTCTTTTCCTGCTTAATGCAAGAACTGAGGTATTTATCAGTGCTGTTTTTTCCAGAAATACTGACACCGGAGACTGATATAGGACCTCGACTGGGTTCTTGTCCCACAAAATGAAAGAAATGCTGTGTTGGGGAGTATCCAGCCAAAGCCAGAACCTCATTGCTGCTTACAGACTTATAGTAGATACAGGGGTGAGGTCTGGAGGAGAAGTTTTTGCTGGGTGGGAAAATTTTTCCAAAGTTAATAATTGGTAGGGTAAACTAGAAGTGATAAGTAGTAGTAATTAGGTAAATTGGTTGCTTGACTAGCTCTGAACCCCCATGGAGGTGATAGCTCTAGGACCCCTTCCCCTTGCAAGATAAGGGCTTGTTTTTCCCTTGAGGCTGGGGTGGCCTGCCAGTAAGTGGTTGGGGTGTTTCCACTAAGTATGAAGCTTACTGTCTGAGACTAATATGGCTTCCTTTGTGTTCACCCTAACAGGTGTCACAAATTCCATTTCTGTAAAACATTTAGAAATTGAAAACTAGAAAGTAGATATATGTGTTGACATGGCTGTCTTTACTGGGTTTGAATAAGAACTATTTTTGTTTTATCAAATTTCTAGTAGAATACATACATATATATGAATAAATGTATATGTGTCTACATTTACAAATATTTTAGTTTTCAAAATGTATATGATTATTAACTAAGAAAGTAAGTAAATAATTAGTTGAAATATAGTGATGCATGAGTACTATATGAAAATCAGTTTCTTAAGTAGGAACTAACCTGAAACTTCCATAACAAGTAGTTATTATCCTATTATTATTATTATCATTATTTTTGATTCTATATCTAAAGTCAAATTTGACCTATATAAATTTTCTGGAAAGCAAGGCTTTCTATATTTTTACTAGAGATACAGTACCTTCCTCATGTTAAAGAAGGGTATCCCATTATCACCTTTCTTTCTCTTGAGGATGGCTCCATAACATACATTATAGAACAATCAAAGTAACCTCAAGCTGCAGTAGGCTTTGCAGTCCCAGCCAGAGTTGCTGTACTTATTATCTTTCCCAGCTGTTTCCATTTCCTCATTTGACGTTTCTGAGTTTCACCAATTTCTCCTTCATCCCTCTAGATATAAAGGGTGATCATTTAGATTTTAAAAAAGTAACATCCTTTCTTATTTTCCTGTAGAGAACCTAGTTACAGCCAAAGCTTGACTCTGAACTACTGTATGCATAGCATCTTACATACAGCACTTAAATAAATGTCATAACTAGGGAAGTTATAATTATTTTTGTATAAAGTTATTATTAATGAATTTTTGTATAAATTGGACTTCCACTATTGTTATCCGTAAGATTAACATATTGAAAGTAGTATATTTTATATTACAGAAAATAGAGTAAACTTTCAACAATCCATTTGAAGTAAACTGCATTGCATAGAATGAATTATAGTGAAGTTCTCAGATAATATTTATAAAGTATAAAGTTTCATAATGAACCTAAGCCTGGATGATTGTATTGGATATCTATTGCTGAGCAAGATTTTGCCACTCACATGGAAGTTTAGAACAATATACATTAGTTATCTTGTAGCTTCTGTGTCTCAGGATTCCAGCCATGACATGACAGCTCTTCTGCTCAGTGTTACAAGACTACAGTCATGCGTCAGCAGGCTGCATTATTTTCTGAGGCTTGGATCCTCTTCCAAGCTTATATGACTTTTGGTGGAATTTATCTTCTTCTGCTGTAGAAGATAATCTTACTTTTATTTCTGGCTGTCTTCTAAGAGCTGCTTCTAGCACCTAGACTTTTCCCATAGTTTCTTGCTGTGTGTAACCTTTATTCTGGTCCTCTCACAGATGGCTGACAACACAACAGTGAACTTCAAGTCTGACAAGAATCTTTTTGTCTCTGTTCCCTAAAATGAAATCTTATGTCATTTAAGAGTCACAAAAGTGATTCTTTGTCCATCAGCTTTTGTCTACATGCAGAACCAAGGCAGAGTCTTTATTCACACTCAAGGGAAAGATACTTTTTGAGTTACTGGTGTAGCAGGGAGGAGGGCGAGAAAAGAAGCAAGCAAGTCTGTGTTCTGATAATGCAGCAGGGGTAGTTGGGAGAGTGTCCCACAAGGCACCTGTGGACCTATTGATTCCTCAGAGGGACTCACCTCTCCTGGTGCAGTGCGTGCTGGAGAGCAAGAGAAGGCTAAGGAACTAATTGAGAGCCTCATCCTTCAGACTGGTAAGAACCTGGGTTCAAATAATATACCTGCCTTTGGGAGGCAGAAGGGAAGACTTCTGCCTCAGAGACCTCGGAGTAACCCTGTCTTGGGTGAAACCTGGTCTTTCAGGTTTAGGGAGCAGAGCAAAAGTGTGTGAGACACCTCTGGGAATTAGGGAAGTTGAACACTTACTGGGTTTTCTCAACCTCAAGATAGACCAGGATGGGGATAAACACAATTTTAAAAAAAGCACTTTGGGTAAAATGCCAAGAAACTTCCAGTACTGGGGGGGTTGAGCTTTTCCCAAGAAATAGCCACAATGGAGGTTAAGTTCCAAAGAGGGAGACTCACAAGAGAACAGATGCATCATCTACCATTCCACCAAATAGCCCTCTGGGTATGGTTTAAAAAGGTTTTTTTTGAGAATATACTCTAGTTTTGTGTGTGTGTGTCAATTTGTTTAGAGCATTGTGCAAAATTTAATTTGCTCCTGGAATTCCAGCTCAAATTATGCACACTTAACTTGACATTTTTTTCTGACATGCTTAATTGATAAAATGTGTGCATATTTGTATATTTGTAAACATCTTCAAAGTGGTTCTTAATCTGCTGTTATAAGGTTAATGTGATATTCAAGGTAACAAAAAAACAGGGTGTTTGTGTTAAAGATCTCTGTTATAAACTGCTTAAGCATTTTATGTATGAATATGTAAACATCTTGAGGATGGTTCTTATTATGGTGTTAATGTAAAAATTGTGATTTTTTACTCTGTTCAATTGCAACTTTTAAGAAAACTAGTTTTCAAATTTATTTCAATCAGTTCTCACTAGGATGCAGGAATTCAGTGGTTAACACTCTGGCACAGACCAAAGGAATAAAAAAAGAAAGAAGGGAGGGAGGTGCAAAACTCCAATAAGAATCTTAAAATTTGGGTAGTTAAAAAAAAATGACCTTAACCTGTTTCATTCTGTTATAAATAAAATCTGGGATTTAATTCTCTCTTATAATACATGTGTCTCTTAACAAGTGGGCTTTCTGGAAATTGTTTTTATAAAAAAAAATAATTTTAAGTTTGATTTCTTTTTGTTTTTTCATGCAAATATAAGGCTCAAGTTAAAACGCTTTATTAGTTATTTTCACAAATAACAAAAACATATAAAAGGTATTAAGGATATGATTTTTAGAAATAAAAAGTTAAAAAAATATTTTTAAATAAAGAAAAGGATAAAGACAAGCTGCTCCAGGGGATACAAAATAAGTTGTCATAAAGGTACAGAGTAAGTTGTCATAAAAGGATAAAATTTATAAATGCTTATAAAAGTGTTTAAGTTGACTAAAATCTAAAAATTACATTAAAGGTTTTGTAAGGTTAAAATTTAATGTACTGATTTTAAACTAAAACTTAATACCCTAAACTCATAAAAACAAGGCTATCAGAAAAATATTGTATTGTTCTTGATAACATTTACAAGAAAATTTTCTTTAAAAGGTTTTTTATTTTATCAAGATAACTGCCAGAATTTTTTGGTGCTACAGGTTAATGCAAAAATTTATCAAGGCAAGAGTTCATTAAAACACAGGGACACAACAGGCAGCTGAGCACGTGGAGTACTACTGCACAGATAGGAGGGTTGAGACAGATTTACTTATGTAAAGCAAATTAAAAAAAAAATCTCAAAAAGGAGCACTACACTGAAGGTCAAGACCTCCAATTTTTATTGGAGTGAATAGAGTAGAGATGCTACTCCTACTCTTTCCACATGTCAAGTGGAGGGAATTTTTGACCTGGGATGGCCAGATTGGACTGTTGTTTTAAGAGGGCTCCATTGACTGTAGGTTGATAGGATACTGCCATATGTTAAGAGCCATTTGTTAATGTCAACAATCTGGGATATGATCCCTTATCAACATCTGAGCCATGATTTTTGGGTCATTAGGTTTCCTCACTCCACACTTAGTTCCCATAAATATTTACCTGTGTTCTCTGGTGAGTCTTGTCAAGGTTTTGACTGCCTAAGTAACTGAGTCATAGCTAAATAAAAGTCCATTTAAAAGTTGGTTTCTGTAGAATTTTCTAAATGACCTGATAATTATGGTTAAACAACTATTGTCTTGGATGATTCTAATATAGCAGGTACAGTGCATGTGTCTTTGACTGGGTTATTTGGGGGTCACTGACACTGTTCTCCCCCCACGAACTGATAAGAAAATTAAAGGTCTTACTTCAAAAGCAACAACTAAACTAATATGCATTTATAACCTTCATAGAGCTGTGATGCTGCTGCTGGTTTTTGTATATTAAATATATTTATGTGTTGCAAGTATATCAAGCCTTCTAAAATATAAAATTTAAATTAACATGATTACAAGAAGTTAATGGTACTGATATACTAGTTGCTAAATTGTCCATCAAAATTTTAACCATGGGTCTTTTAAGTTTTTGTCATTACAGTTCTGATCCTTCTGGGCATTTATAATCAAGTCCATGGAAAATGACTCCTGTGTCAGCCAGGCTAGATTTTTGGATGTCTGCTTCTGTTGGATTTTGTTATGTATTGTCCGTGTCTAGAAGCCCACTACCTAAAAGCCAATCCTTTTAAGCCTCTTTGTTGTTTAAACTTAGCCAAAAGGTTCTAGTTGGCACTGACTTCCACCAGATCTGCTCATTTTTTCTCCCTACCCACAATGTGGGACCAAAATCCAGGAAAGAACAAATCCTCATGATGAGAAAAAAAATAACAAATCAATAAAGATCTTTATACCACCCTGAACGCACCCAAACTCATCTGATCTCAGAAGATAAGCAGGGTTAGGCCTGGTTAATACTTGGATGGGAGAAAAATCTTCAGAGTACACTGCTCAGAGACAGTTTGGAGACAAGGAGGGGAATGATGTCAAAGTTCAAATGGAGTCACTTCTGCCAGACCTATCAAAAATAACCAAGGCCGAGAAGGATTGAATAAATGGCTCTTGTGCATGTGTGGCTATCTAGTATTGAAGCCCTTTTAGGCACAAACTCATATTTTTTAAACAGGGTCTTCTACTTAAATAGAGGCAAAGTTCTGTTTTTACAGCTCTAGACATGTCCTTTGATACTTAAAGATGGTATTTTTAATTTTTTTTAAGCAGTGCATTTTCTTGGACATATATACTGACAATATATTGTTGCCATGGTAATTCTACTCAGAAAAAAAAAAGAGATACTGTCTGGATAAAAGAATGAAATGTCCAACCATTAAAACCACATTGGAGGGTCCCTTTTGTTGTCATTTTGTCTACTGCCACTACAGTTAAAGTAGCAGAAATTACCCCAAGTGGGAGTGCATCCCTGACCCAGCCTCACCTTGCAAGACCCAGCTTCCAAGGAAACAACAGGAGACCATGAAAAATGGGATGACAGCCCTGCTCTAGTCACTCCAGAAGCTGACTAGTTTATGCATAGTGGAAGCTCAAACAAGGGATGCACCCCTACTCTCCTCTACATATCTGGACACTTATCTTTTGGGTTTGTCCTCGTAAGGTTTCCCCCATGTACTGAATGTTATAAGAGAGCCATTGCTGGGACCTCTGCACAGCCATACTTTGTATCATACACCCACCATCAAGTCAGGTGTTACATTGGCTCATATACTCCCTAGGTTTGGGAGGTTGCCGGCAAGCAATACTGAAAGTTCGCAGTAAGGGAAACAATGCAGGGTACATTTATAATGAAAAGTAGGGTGATGGGTCTTGTTCTGGGACCATGTTTGATGTTACCCTGCTTAGTACCCTTGGTATTCTGGTCCATCAGGATAATTATAGAGGCCACTGTAGAGAAAAACAAAAACAAAAACAGCCCCCATGTAATGATGCTGTAAAAATATAAACCCCAAAATCTAGATGATGTTCTTTGATCCTAGGTGGATCTGAACATCTGAACATTATTCTGAAGGGAATAATGTAGCAAAGAGGAGGGCCAGAAAAGAAGCAAGCAAGTCTGTGTTCTGATCATGCAGCAAAGGGGAGGGGATGGCATGGCACAGAGATAAAATTTAAAGAATCTGATTGTGAGGAAGGTCACTTAGCACTGAGAAAAAGCTAGCCAATGAAATACTATGCAACCATATGTGGATTAAACTTTGTTTCTTGCTTCTGTAACCTGCCTAGAATGGTAGTTAGGGCAAGACCCTCTGTTCTCAGGGCTCAGCCTTTGGATGTGAATCCGCTGAGCTGCTGCCAGCATGCTGACAAATATCGCTCCCTGAAAAGCCTTCTTGTCCCATTTCCCCACTTAAATATCCCACAACAATGGTACTAGGGCTCATACTGTGTATGTCATTCTTCTTTAATCCCTTTTTTCAAAATCTTATTAGGGTAGGTTTATAAAGATTAATTTATTACTATTTTTAGATTCCATCTTATAATTTGTTCAAGCTTACCACAATGAGAATTAAATATTTTCAGGTCCTTGAAATTGTCCTTTTTGAAAGATAAGCATCATTTATTTAATATAAAGTACTGAAACTTACAGTGACCAAAGAGTGAAATATCTTGATTAAATCATATTAATTTGACATGATCATCATTGAGGAGGAAAAAAATCCTTGAATTTGTCAGAAAATACTTCATTTGAATGTGTCACAAATAAATGTCCTTCAAAAAATAAATGTCCTTCAAAAAATAAATAGGAAAGTATTTTTGGAAGTAATTTTTTTAAAAGATAAGATTCAACTACTCTAAATTGGGCTGGAGGGAGATTTTTAGTTAAAAAAATGCAAGTTATTCATATCCATTCTATATTTACATTTCCTTGAGCTAAAAATCAATTGAGCCAACAAAAATATCATGTTTATTTATACATGAAGAAGGCTAGGACATGAAGACAAATATAATTTTAACCTCTTTTTACTTTTTCAAGCAGTAGGCATAAAATATACAAATAGAACGCAAATTTAGAAAAGTTAATATTTAATATGAAGTATAACCGTTTTGACATACATATTCTACCTTAAGGCTTTTTGTATAAAATAAAAACCTAATGTCTCAACAGCTGCCTATCAATATGTGATGATGAAATGATAGGCTGAGGAATCTACAAAGCAAAATGATGGTGTGGTTATTCACTTTAGCACCTATGGCTCCTCTAGTCAAAATTGTATTTTCAGTTTAGTCAAAAAGCAACCTGACTTTCTATTTTCTCTTTGTCATTGTTCTTGATAAATGGTAATATCCTGTAGTACTAGTTGAGTTTAGTCTGATTTCTATATTTGATTTGATCAGATTTTATATCACAAATTTAGCAATATGACAGTCAATTATTCGGATTTGTAGTTTTTCCTTAATTTTATGCTAGTAGGTAAGCATGAAAACTTTGTTAAATCATGAAAATCGACCTTTCTAAGCAAAGGATATATTTGTGAATATTAATCAGTTTTGCTATATGCATCCATTGAGTACTTTTTAGCAAGAAAGTTTTAATGAAAAATATACAGAATGATTTGGTCATTTAGGGTAACACTTATTGTATGGAGAGGTAAAAATAGTTGCTTTTACTATATTAAGTTGTATATAACACTAAATGTTATTTGGGAAACTGGATGAATATAAATGAATAAATTGTCATATTTGATAATCTATACGTGTTTAATCACTAAGAAATGAACAGAAAACAAATTTATTCACATTTTACTGTACAAATATTCCATACTTGCCAACAAATTTGAGAGATATTTTAAAGTGTCTCTTGTGGTACAATTTTAAGAGCATCCTTCAAGCTTCTGCTTTACTTTGGACAGTGAATATAAAGAAGTCAAATGTCTTCATTTCTGCAAGACTAAAGGCCATCCCAACCATGTGACTTACAGTGAAAAGCACAAAGAAAATTCCCAGCTACAACAAACAAGCTGTGGTTTTCACATGGTGGTTCACCATTTTATCTACATATCTTGGAATTATTATTTTTTGTTTTTGTGAGAAAAGATAGTCATACCAAAACTTCTCTTAACAATTAATTTCAACTGATCTGGGATCAACCCAGACATTTTTTTTATGTGCAGTTTACTATTGATGCCATAAAAGGTTATCAAATGCATAGTGATTTAAAAATCTAAACACACACAAACACAAAGTAATCATCTCACAATTCTGTTGAATAGAATAAGCACAGGGAGGAGTGCTGGTTCTTCTCGTTAGTCACCTTGTGGTAAAAGCAAGCTGTAAGCAGGTATGATTCTAGAGGCCATGTGAACAAATTCATATCCTTGCTTGCTGGTCAAAGTGATGAAATCAAGACTTATTGACATTAGCTGGCTGTAAGCCGTAGAGAGTTCTGCAATCTTGGACTTCATTCACACTCCAGGAGTGGCCATCACTTATGCCATCTTCAAAACTCACAACTTTTGTTAACTGTGATCTTCCATTTTGCTTCATCACTCATGTCCTTTCTTCCACAGCTCTCTGATTCTTCTCTTTCCCATCTGAGTAATCTGAGGCCATCTTATTGTAAAGTGAGGTGAACAGTAATCTTACCTTCACCTGCAAAATAGCTTTACAACTATACCTAGTTTAGTGTTTGAATATCCAGAGGATGGGAACTCTGCAGGGACTTCTATAGATTTCTGCCTCCTATAGTTTGTTTTAGATTCTCTCAGTAATTATAACCTTCTGCAGGGTTTGAAAAATGCTTGTGAAATCATTCCATCCTTTCTGCTACCTGATCATGCTGACTTCCATCCCTGTGCAATAACCAGGTGTCCTGAGAATGGAAAGGCATAAAAGCACTCCCTGAGCCTTCGAGGTTCAAATGTAATATAGAAAGAATTTAGAAGTTGGATTATTTTCTTCTTTGTTGCCATAAAAAGTCTTCACTAACATAGTATCTTTAAGTAGTTAAAATTTATTGTCTTATTTATATTTCCAAAGATCAGAAGTTCAAAATTGGTTTCATTGAGTAAAAACAAAACAGGGTAGGTTCTTGAGTTTCTGAGAAAGAATCCATCTCTTTGTCCTTTCAGTAGCTAGTAGCTGCCTGCATTCTTTTGCTTTTGACCCTTTCTTAACATCATTCCAGTTTATTTCTTTCATCCTCACATCTCCTATTACTGATTCTGACATCCTTTTTCCCTTCCCTAAGTTTTCCCTAATGACTATAGCAAAACCCACATGAGCAATCTTGATATCCTTAATTTAGTCATGACTTCAAAAGTTCTTTTGCCAAATAAGGTATTTTTCAAATTTATTGGAAGAAGGATGTGGACATCTTTAAGGGGGGACCATTTTTCAGCTTATCTTTGAAATGGTTCTTCCTATGCTTACAAAGAGAAAAAAGAGACTGAAAATCAATAATGATTTAGAACCATTAGAGAACCGAAGTTGTAGTGCAAAAGAATGAAATGCCACCCCCAAAATTAAGGAGACACAGTTGTGCTCACAGTCACAGTTGAAGTAAAATCTACGGAGGCAAAAACTGAGAGAAGTACTTTAATAATAATTTTGATTAATTACAGGAACTGAAGTGGACCAGTGTGAAAGTAAAAAACTCCTGGGGTCACAGTAAAGAGGATGCCAATGTTATATGACTTTTACTTCTAGTGACTTCACTAGGTTATCACCCCAAAGCTCATGGCAAACTCATTTGTCAGCCCTTGTAGCTGACATGAAAGTTGAAGGACAGTCATTATGAAGCATGCCTAGAGCCTTCATATAACAAAGGTCTACTCTCTGTGAGGGAAAGGACTCCCTCCTATTTCAGCATCTCCAGACTTCTTGCCTTAGTTATATAATTGTCCGGGAAATAGACTGAAAATACTTCATTCAATAAAGGGACTAAGGAGTAGGAGGTTTCATTTAAAATTAAACAAAACAAAGTAAAACAAAACGAGGACAGATTCATTCAAAACTGAGATTCAAGATGAAACCCCCCCACACACCAAAAATACACAATCTCTCACCACAATTGGGCTCTAGGCTTTAACAGTGTACTAACTTAAAAAGAGAAGGTAGACACCCACTCTAACTTAAGAGAAATAGTACTTTTTGATCCCCCCACATTCAATACGAAAGACAAAAGCAAGGACATTAGAAAAATTTTAATACTTTTGCACCTACAGCTACAGAAAGATTTAAACTTAGTCATCTCCTTGCAAGATCTGTATCAATGCTCACATTAAAAGGCTATTATCTCACTTTGTATTAAATGCTACACTAAGTCATCCTTTCAAAAAGTTACAAGGCATGTTGAAAACAAAGAAAATATACTGGAAGGTGCTGGAATGATGAGACAGAGCATTTAAAACAACAATAGTTAATATTAAATACTTAAGTCAAAAGTAAAAAATGTGCAAGAATAGATGGGCAGTGGAGACAGAGATAATGGAGATTGTAAGGAAGAATCAAAAAGATAATGCTAAAAATCAAAGATATTTTATCAAAAATGAAGAACACTCCAGAGGAACTAATACAGAAACTTTAAGTGAAAAAGTTATCATGAGAAGGGGATCAGGAACCAGTGTAAAGATCAGTTAGAGTTGAATCAACATGGTTTGTAGCACATGGGTACACAAAAGCGATGTTAGAAATCTCTCTGTATAGCTATCCTTAACTCAACTAGCAAAAACGCTTTGTCTTCCTTATTATGCTTATGTCTTTTCTTCAACAAAATTAGTGATAAGGGCAGAATAGGACCTGCCTATAAGTGAGGAGGGGAGGGCGGGAAACTGTGGGAGAGGGGGCCAGGTGGGAGAAATGACCCAAACAATGTACGCACATGTGAATAAATGAATAAAAATAAATAAATAAAATAAAATAATAAGAAAAATGAAGAATACTTTCAAGACTTCACAAAAATGAGGAATAATCAGTGAGTGAAATTTCCATAGAAATTTCATAAAGTGAAATGAAAAGAGAAAAAAATGACAATTTAAAAGATGAAATAGAACATCCAAAAACTAGGACATTATTTCAAAGGATAGAGTATGAACAAAATTGCAATATTATAGCTAGAAGGAAGAGAATATAGGAGAAATGCTCAAATAATTGCTGAGAATGTTCCAAAATTAATAACTGCTAAAATCAAACTGCAGACATGGGAATCTTAGAAAAGTGTATGCAGGATGAATTTTGGGTTATAACAATTATTATTACTACCAGTAAAGAAAACATTCATTAAATTCTTTCTATGGGTTAAGCATTATTCTAAGAAATTTTTATTAATTTGATGCAAAATTCTAACAATGATCCAATAGTTATAACAGTTATAATAATAGTATTATTATAAATATTTTATTGACTAAAAAAATAACTTGAGTTGTTTATTGTGGTATACACACATGTACTTCCAGTTATACAGGAGGTGGAGGTAGGAAGATGTGAGTGGAAGTGGGTAAAGGCAAAAAAATGAGCCCTATCTGAAAAATTAACTAAAGCACAGGCCCTGATTTCAAGGCCCAGCACCACAAAAATTAAAAAAAAAATGTAACTCAGAGAGTTTAAGTTGTAGTGCTTGCATTATAGATCTTAAAATTCAAACCTAGTAGTCTGGCTGCAAAGTCAACACTCTTAATCTGTATTATTGTCAGTTGCAAATCGATTGCACACCATTGCACTACCTACTCTCCATAAACGTTCATTGTCATGTGGGTGATGTAGGAAAGAATTACCAAGCTAACAGTTTACCTTGCTTCTTTTTTAGAACATCCATATAATAATATAAGGCACACTATATCTCTAAGAACAAATTTTTTGCCTTTAACAGAAGGGGTGACTTAAAATCAAAATAAATATCTCACAGAAAAATAACTACATTAATTATATGTTTGTGTACATGTGAAAATTGAGTTTTCCTTTCTCTATATACTTTAGAACAAACTGGAGATGGAGAACTAAGATCAGCTATATTTAATAACTGGTTTATTCAGTCGAGAAATTTTTAACTGTCAAAATTAAGACTGTAAAATCAATAAAATTATTTATGTCCATGCAGGGAATTCCTTTGAGCTTCTTTTGATCAAGAAAAATGTTAGTTCATTTAGGCAAACAAGACCATCAGACAATATGTTGTGAACTTGTTTAAAATGCTTGTATATTAGATGAGTATGTAGTTATCAAGGCCTTCTCTCACTATGGTTCATAAATCTTAATTATGTCACAAATTTTTCCAAATCCCACTAGTCTCTCTCTTTGAAAGATTTGAAATAATCTGCTTTATCTCAGACTATAACATCCTGTAAATATTTCCCTCTGACCATTCCCTTCTAAGACACTGCAACAATTTAAGACTCTTTTGTCAATATGGCCAATATGCTTGATTACTGATGGTATCAACAAGTAACAGCTATTTCATAGCCAGAGTAATTTCACCTATCTTATACACTTTAGATGTATGAAGTATCATTATATTACATTATGAGAAGGTGTGTGTCATAAAAGAGGTTATTTGTGCAATAGCACAGAGGGGAAAGATACAGAACCAGGTTCTACTGTGTTGTTTGACTCAAAGTTCTCAATGGTGTGCAGTCATCTAAAAATTCCACTGTACTTTTTATCTATGTAAATGAACATTTAAAAAAAGAAACCTATCTACTTCTCTGCAATGGAATGAATGATTTATCTTAACCTCTAGTTTTTACAATTATTTAAGCTTCAATCTTGCATTTTCAACTGCTTAAAGGTCTTTTCCACTTGAGCACATTCTGTCATCTGACACCATTTAACTGACACCATTTAAGCTAAATTCATCTACCCTAAAAATGTAATTTTCTGGACTTCATTATTATGCTGAAATTTGACAGTCATTTAATAAAATCTTGTGCATACATGACATGTCTGCCTATTAACATTGTAAATGTCCTGAGGAAAAGGATCTTGTAGGATACTCCTCAATGTTTTCTTCCTCCTCTGCAAAGCTCAATGCAGTGCATGAGGTGCTCAGTAAAAGGGAGAGCAAGGGAGGGAATTCAAATTTTAAAAAAGTGAAAATGATTGAGCTATAAGTCACTTTAACTACTACATTAAATTAGGTTCAGTATGACATTTAAAATTCGATTCAGTTTGATTTGATGGTCATGAGCTGGTATCATTGAGAGTGCTAAAGAAAAAACCTAGAAGTACATTTAGAGGACAATTATATCCTGAACCCTAGGCAAGCTGCTCTTAGGTTTTTGGTATCATGAAATGAGTCCTAGATGTGATAATGTAGAGGAGGAGGTAAAGGAGACAGAAAGGTGGGAAGTTCTCTTTGGCCATTTTGTTTTTTCTCCACTGGAATTATTGATTAAAAAGGGGGCATTAAAATTTTCAAGGATATTTGGAGAAAATACACATTTTAAAAATTAAAAATAATTTTTATAGTTTTATTATGTTTCCAAATGACATATAGCCATTGTACATATTTATGTGGTGTGGTATAATGACATTTCAATATATGTCTATATTGTATAATGATCCAATTAGGGTAATTAGAATTTCCATCACTTCAAACATTTATCATTTCCTTGTGTTGACAAAATCCTCTATGTGTTGAAAATCCTTCTCTGCTAGCTAATTTTGATATGTAAAATGTATTAGTATTAACTGTATTAACTCTGCCTTGCAATATAACACCAAATTTATTCCTCAAAATGGTAATTTTATACATATTCACCAGAAAATGCCAATAAAAACCATAATGAGATATCACCTCACTCTTGTTAAAATGGCTATTACAGAAAAGGCAAGAAAAAATAAATATCAAGAGGGATGTGGGGAAAAGGAAATCCTGTACAATGCTGCTGGGAATATGAATTAATAGAACCATGTGGAAAACAATATAGAGAGTCTTAAAAAAATAAAAAATGCTGAAATAAATGCTTCTCTCATAGACTTTCATATCACAAACATGACAGTTTTCCTTTCCCAAATCCTCATGTCCAAAATCTTGTATGCATTCACAATTTTTTATGATCTGTCACATATCATGTCCATTAGCATATTCAGTCTGTTCTACCTATGAAACATGCAGAACAATATCACTTCTGTCCACATATCAATATAACTCTGGCCTGTTAACATCATCCCTATGCTAATTTTTTTATAACACACCCTAACTGATCTCCTAAAATAGTTTTCCCTTTGTTGATGTAATTTGCTGACAACACTAAAGAGTCATGAACTTTAAATTCAAACTGGACATCTAGGTTTTTAGGAAAGTGATACTATCAATGTACAAATTAGAACATTGAATAAGGAGTTGGAAAATTTGATTTACACATCTCACAGTTTAGACAAATCATTCCTGAGCCCCACTTCTATTGCTACTCTCAGCCTCAGATTATTAGCTGCAAGCCCTAATCCTAACACTTTTCCTTGCTGTCTGTGCATCTCTGATCATTCTGAAACATGTTCTCTGGATGTTAAGACTTGCTTTTCCCTCTTTCCTGAGTGAACATGCTCCCACATACTGCTGAAGCTTCTTCTCTGCTCAATTCTAACTTTATTAAATAAGCTTTCTCTGGCCTTGAAATTTTGGAAATCTTCCCTTCCCATAATACACAACAAAATATAGGTAATCTTTCTTGACTTTAAAAAAAATTATTAGCAACATTCTAGGAATTATAACATAAGTGAACTTTTATGGGAGTTTCTGATCTCTGATGTTTTCTCTTTGAGGCCTCACATTCTGTGCTGGGTGACCTTTAGTCCTGAAACCATGTCTAATATACAGACATACACACATTTGTCCAAAATATTATAAGGTCAGCTTCACCTCATAACTTCATTTATCTTACTTTTCAGTATAAGTGACCTTAAAATACTGTTTAGATTGCATGTTTTTGCTTCCATTTCACTATGTGCAATACTGAGATGCATGATAAATTCAGATGCATAAACAGTAACACCATGTAAGAATCTAATTATCACAGTCCTGCAAAATGAGCATGCTAATGTAGTCATCCTCCTCTCCCCTCATTCTCACATGTGAGGAAATATGACTTAAACTTTTAAAAAACCTGAACTTCAAATATACTTTGTTTTCAATGTGAAACATTTTATTGTTTTTTTGTTTACATAGTTAGTGGAATGAATTAAACTGTGTTAAAATATGAATTATAAGGTCAGATTACTTTTTAAAGGCATTGTGTGTTATGGGATACCATTTTGAAGTATTAGTATTTTATCTCAAATATTATTGTTTTACTTTTCTTTAACCATCATTTATTCGACATCCTTCAGTTATTTTCCCTGGAAATTTGAAAGAGGCTTATACTCTTATACATTGTAAGTGAAAACTAAGCTTCCACTTTATAAGGTAGGACAAATGCGTCTATAATATTAACACAGTTTTGCATTAGCAGCTTTGCAAATTCAATTATTGTTTGGTATTTCTACTATCAGTGAAAACAAGTTTATTTTTAGGAATATAGCTACATCATGTTAATTTTAATTTTCTCAATGAATGCCTGATGTTCATTCCCTAATGAAGTGAATAGTGAAGATGTTTACCAAGGTTCAGTGACATAATTGACATAGTTACATATATTTATACACTAATTTTGCTAAATCATGCTGCAGCCTTCCTCAGACAGCAGAATATATACTTTTTCAAGACACCAAATTTTCCTTCCTAGTCTCATATTTAGTAAAAGCTGAATCAAGTGATCCAGACTGACTTAATTATATTGGTAATGTGGAAATCCTTTGGTCATTTTCTATAGCCTAAGACTATACTGAGGCATTCCAACTAGCTTTAAAGCTAGTTGTGTGTGTTTATTATGTGTACATGTGCATCTTCCCAAAGTTAATGTGTTATTATAATTTTAGATGAAAATTACAATCTCATTTTATCATTTTTGTCCTACGAGTTACTTTCTTTCTCTTAACTATCATGTGCAGTGCCATTTGAACTTCTTTTTTTGGCATCATGCCCATTATCTGCAGCAGGAGGGTACCTGCCAGACTACCCTCTGATAGTGGGTTGTGGACTTTGACTCTTTTCTTCTGCAGGTTGTATAACTGACATGAGATTGTTCATATTATCTGGTTCAGTCTCAAAGAAGGAAGAGAAACACTCATTTATAAAATGTCTGGCTGGTGTCACTGTGATTGTAAGAGAACAGCATAGAGTTATGATCATGGCCCTATGTGAAGGATGAATTCATGAACTCAGTGGCAGTGTCACCAAGCTGTCATTTACTGAGTTTACTACCTATGCTGTTATGTTATTAAAATAGTACACATGTCACAATTCAAATGCTGCCTTACCCAGCATTAGTCTTCAACTGGAATATGTCCAAAGAAGGTTCTTTGTGATGATAAGTACCAACTAACTATGTATAAATATCTTTAAATAAATTATTTAAATAGCTCAAAGTACATTTTCTAAGAGATAATTTATGTAGGAATAGTCCCTACATAAGCCTTGTTGGTTTGGCTCTTAATCCATTAAAATCATCATACTCCTTAAGAGACTGGTGAAGTTTGTTAGAAACATGGGACAGGGCACATATTCATGAGTTTGAATCGCAGGACTCAAGGAGCACAAGAAAAACCTGGAAATACCCTGAACAGTACATTGAATTAATAAGGAATCCTGTACATTTACTTCCCCCATCCCCTAGCAGCAGAGAACATTAAGTTGAATGATGTTTAGAAAAGCTGATGGAAAATGCAGCCTATAATTCTGAGTAATATTACTTAAAATAGCTTCTGATGAGGCCTGACAAGGTAAACATTAATAAGTTTCTCATGAAAAAAATTTAATAAATTGAATATGTAAATGCAACTAAATAATTGCAGTATTTGCAGGTTATGTAAAGAAATAAAAGTTTTCTAGTTTTGTTCTGTTTTTTTGTAAATGGCTGTTATTTTCATTTCTGGTTCATCATGGCAGAAATATTTCCATAATTCTAGCTGCTCTCTCAATCTGTCACTGCACATAGGTAAATGAAAAAGTCTTTCTAATAACCAATGTGAATTTCAGAATGCAATGAAGTTTTATGTAATACTTTTTAATATTTGGATTCTGGAACAGGGTGTTAATGTTATAGATGAAATTGCCTATGTGTAATTAGTCATACACATTCAGAAGTATATATTATTGGCATTTAATGAAATAGAAATGAAAAACCAAGCAAATAAACAGTGTTAAAATGCATTGTCAAAGAAATGGATAAAGTATTGGGCACCAATAGCATTGGGAAAGGAATTAAAGTGAAAATATTTACTGACAATCTAGCTAATTAAAGTTTAATTTGCTTTTGTTAGTTAAAATCAGCTATAACATTTTTATTCAATCATTTTTTAATAAAATCTCTTACTGCATAAATCCAATCACATTTTTTACATTTATTTACAGATTAATCAGTCATTTGGAAAATTGTCACATACCTCAGTTAACTCTCAAAAACTCACTTCCTTCTATAATTGTGTTTTCTGACACTGAATTTATTTATGGACTCAAAGATTCTTTTAAAGTTATGGTTATGATTTGTAGCTTACTAAGTTATTTCAGCTTTCCCTATATCTGTAGAGTAGCAATAATTCTCATTTTCCTTTAACAAGAGACGTTTTTATGATAGCTGTAAGATTACTTCAGATTTTGCTGGACTGCCTTTTATTTAGTTGTAACAAGTTTATTCTATCCAATACAAACTGTTGTGTCTGGGAAGCTGATCTACATATGCTGTGATCATCTTGAGTGACTGTGCTTGCTTAAGTAGATCCTTGAAAGATGCCTACTATCCAATTCCCGTTTCATAATGAAATAGCTTATGATAACTCAATCCAAAATGGTGAACTGCTTATGCAAGTGAACTTAATTGAAGAACTGGAGCTGCAATTAGTTACTCAATCATAAAATTGGCATTATTAGCATTGAGAGTGGGTAGTAGTTGTTCCAATCATCTATTGTGGCATCACAATCCACCTAGAATTTAGGGTTTGAAATAACCATTGTTTCATATGAATGCCCATTATCTACCTTAAGAATTAGGGTCAGATAAGGAAAAAGTAGCTAATTACTACTGGAAAGACTAATAGTAGGAGATAATTTGAGCATATGGAGGTTTATTTTTTTTACTGAATTTTTATTATACATATTTAAGGTATAAATTATGATGTTTATTTGTACATATGCTGAGTGAAATGATTCTTACAACCAAGTAAACTGAATCATCCCCACCTCACATACTCACCTTTTGTGTCTGTGTGTGTGTGTGTGTGTGTGTGTTTGTACAAAAGAGCACCTACAATCCACACATTTAGCAAATTCCCTGTATATAATTTACTATTGTTAACTATGGTCTTTGGGCAGAAAATTTATTGGATTTCTAATTTTATTCATTATATGTAGCTACAAACTTTAGCCTATTTCCTGTGCCCTTGACCCTAGTACCATTGATCTCCTATTTCTATGTATTTTTATGTAGTGGTCTTTAAAAAAAAATATTCCACATATAAGTGAAATAATAAAGGTTTTGTTTTTTTTTTCTGTGTCTGGTTATTTCATTTAGCATAATGACCTTCTGTGTTATCTATGTGACTGCAAAAGTTAAAGTCCCTTTCTAATTTTAGACTGACATATATATATGAAAATTTTTTATCCAATTATCCATCAGTAAGTACTACATATGTTGTTTCCATGAATTGGCTCTTATAGCTAATGTTACAATTAAAATTGAAGCATTGATATTGCTATAAGGTGTTCACTAAATGTTCTCTGTGCACACAAACCTATAAGAAGGAATATTATATCATCGGCAATTCTGTGTTTAGTTTTTTGGGGAACTTCCTGGCTGTTTTCCTTAATGGCTGCATGTAAAGAGATCACAACAATCACTGTACAGAAATCTCTTTCTCCACATCCTCCCGAGCATTTATTTCCTGTCTTTTGATAACAACTGTCCTGACAGGTATGAAGTGATGCTTCAATGTGGCTTTGATTTAACTTTTAGCTGATGATTACTCATGTTAAGTGCCTTTCACATACCTGAGTCATTTTTTTCAAAATTGAAATTTAATTTATTTTGACTAATATACAAAAACATAAACATAAGCACATTTATTAAGTAGCATGTGATATTTGATTCATGTATGCATTGTGTAATGTCTAAACCAGATTAAAAATATGTCTCATTGAATATTTACCCTTATGTGGTGAAAATATTTTAAATGTATGCATCTAGCTTTTTGCACTCTGCAGTATGTGATTGTTGGCTGTGGTCATCCTACCATGCAACAGCACCACAAGTTCTTATGCTTATTTAACTGTAACTTAATACCCATTGATCATCAGTCTTTTCCCATCACATCCCTATTCTGCCAGTCTCTGGTAACCACCTCTCAACTTTCTAATTTATTTCACATGTGAATGAAATTATGTACTACTTGTCTTTGTTTTTGAGTATTTTATTGTTAAAAAAATTGACAATACTGGGGTACAGACTAGGGGCCTCAGGCTTGCCACATGGGAAGTATATCCCTAGAGACACATTGCAAGTCCTTTTTGCTTTAGTATTTTTCGGATAGGGTCTTATGTGTTTGTAGGAGGCTGGCCTGGGACTGTAATCCTCCTTTAAAGCAGGGATTTCAGGCACATCTGCCAGGATTTCCTCTTCTCCAGATCCCTACAAGCACTTATTATTTCTTGTTTTTTAGATAATATCCAATTTTAAGAACAAGATAATATTTTGGTTTTTGGTTTGGTTTGCAGTTTTCTGATAGTTAATGATATTGAGCATTTTCTGTATACCTGTTAGCCATTCATACATGTTCTTTTGTTTGTTTGGAGCTCCTTATATACTCTAGTCTTTTACCCCTTTTCAGATGTATAGTTTTCAAATATTTTCTACCATTTTATAGCTTATATCTTCACTGTGTTGTTTCTTTTTTTGGACCTCTGTGTCTTCTTCAATAATTTGTCTAGATAGGTCCTTTGCCCAGTTTTAATTATTTTCTTTGTTAGCTGTGTGAATTCCTTATATATTTTGAATATTAAAGCCTTATTAGATATACAACATAGGCTTATGCTGTATGTGTAAGTGGGTGTGTGTGTGTGAATGTGTATATTCTACTGAAGATTAAACTCTGTAGCTGCTCAAACTTTTATAACCTAGCCTCAGAAGCATGGTTGCATACCTTTCTCCATTGGTTCAGGTTGGCACAGGCCCACATACATTTTAAGAGAAGGGGCTAGAGATACCACTCTTGGTGGAAAAAATATCAAATTGTTTAGAGCCATGTCTTAAAGTTGCCATCTGGATCTAGTCAAGGATAGGTGAGGTAGAAAAATTCAAGTCTTTATTTAAGAACAGAGAGAAAGGTTAGCCTAGTATCCATGGTAGCACACTTAATTTTACTAGCCTATATCTGGAAAATAGTCATATCCTAATGTTGAAATTCAAGAAACAGATTATGTAAGAGAGAGATAATGAAGATATAGGTAAATTATCCATTTCTAGTTTTATTTTCCTCCATGTAGCATATTAGAAAAATATTAGAGATATTTATTTTCCTATTTTTGATATCATAGTGACTCATTTTGCCCAATTTATATCAAATCTTCTTGAAATTTCATTGATAACTACCTTTCATTATAAAGTTTTCTGAGTAATGAGTAAGTGAAAATAGAATTAATTAAAATACACATTTACAAATTTGTCATGAAAAATAAAATAAATGGATGAATAAATAAGTAAATAAAGTTAGCTTTATAAAACCTTAATATTTGATGCTTGTGCAAAACATGTTTATTCTGGATATTTAAAGGTAAATTATAGTTCCTTATATAACTTAGATGAATTCAAAATAATCATAATAAAATCATTCAAATACTATGAATGAAATGCTCCCTCTATATTTAAAAAAATAAAATGAAAACCTACCACATAGTTATTAGTTATTTAACATTGTGAAGGTAATGTTTTTAGAAGAAAGGTCCTTATGTGTTTGTAAGGTCTACCAATTAGTTAGGAAAACACCAAAGGTTATTTTTTTCTTTAGTAATATTAAATGCTTTTCTCATTGTATTTAAAGCTTGAACATGATACTTTATTGCGTATAAATCCTTACTACTGATGTAAGAAATTTCAGGAAAATTTAATATTTAATATTCCTCACAGATTATTCATCAGAGGTAGTGATAACACTCAATTATTTTCTGTAGTCATGTTAAAAACATAAATGAGAGAGCTTCATTTAATATAGTGAACTTTAAAGATTATATATTATTCAAAGGTAGAATTAAATTTCTGTCTTTGTTTGGAAATGATTCAGTAATTTAAATATTCAAATATATTACTGTCATATAAGATATCAATATGCCTTAATCCTCTAGATGATTACAATGATTCATTCTTTCAAAACTTTATTTGAACAGATTTTATGTTACATAATTAAATAAAATGAAATAGTTGTTATTTTTGAAGCTGCAAACAAAATAAAAGTACACTAAATGATATATTTATAGGTAATGTTACAGGAAAAAAATGAAAACATTAGGTCAAGTAATGAGGGATTTGGAAGACAAGGGATACCTACCATAGCACAAAATGATAAGAGATTGATAAGGACTAATGAAGATCTCAAAAGGAAAATGAGATTTGGATAACTTGAAGAAACACTTATCCAATTTTGGGCTATATTGCATATAGCCAAAATTAGTTTGGCTATATGCAATGTCATGAGGCAGAAGTAAATCTCCCTGTTTGAGAAATATTTGAAACATTATTAACATTGAAATAGAGTCTTTGTAGAGAACATTATTGTGAAATGTTCACAATATGTTCACATGGTCTTGTGAGCTACTTTGAGGACTTGGCTTGAACTCTGAATGAACTACTCCTAGGTTTTGATAGCTCTAATACTCATTAAGAGTACTTGGTTGACTGTAGGTTGACAATAGTGCAGTGAAGGGAAATAATTAGGTGGCCATTCAAATACTTATATAAATAAAGTATTTATTTATATAAATACTTTTTATTTTTATATTAATTTATACAAATAAGAGATACTTATATAAATAGATAGATACTTATATAAATAAAGTATTTGTTTATATAAATACTTTTTATTTTTATATTAATTTATACAAATAAGAGATAGTAGTATTGAGGATCAGCATGTTAGTAAAGGAGGTAGTGAACAGTAGCATTTTCTGTGTATATTTGGTACATATCTTAGAATTTCTTGCTGGATTAGAAAAGAGATGAGAGAAAAGGTAAAAACAAGTCCTAAAAACCAAATAGTGTTGAGAATGCAAATTAGTACAATCATGATGGAAAGCAGTACAGAGATTCTTCAAAAAGCTAAAGATAGAATTGCCAATATGCACTTCTAGGCATATACCCAAAGGAATGTAAATCATGATACAATGAGACACCTGTAGACCAATGTTTATCATAACACTAATCACAATAGTTAAGCTATGAAAACAACCCAGATGCCCTACAACTAATAAACGGATCAACAAAATGCGGTGTATTTATCTATATACAATGGACTTTTGCTCAACCATGATAAAGAATGATACCTTGTGGTTTGAAGACAAATGGATGCAATTAGAGGACATCATGTTAAGTGAAGTACGCCAGGCTCAGAAAGACAAAGGCTGAATGTTTTCTCTCATTCATGGAAGATAGATCCAAAGACAAATATATGTACAAAAATAAGCATTACCATATAAAAACTCATATGTAGATCATGTTGTAATAGTGAAACTACTCTATGGACTCTGGGAAGGAGGGAATGGAAAAGGGAAAGATAGACCATCAATAGTATTGTAAAACATAACATCTGTGAAGATAGAGGATGTAAAGATATACATTGAAAGCTGCTGAAAAATAGGGGGTGAGAGGAAAGCAGTAAGGGACAGTAATGGAAGGAGTTGAATGGACCAAAGCAAAGCATATTCACAGTGGGTATACATCAAGAAAACCCTTTGAACATTGACTTAGAAATTAATAACAAAAGAGAGGACTGTAAAATTGGTATAGTGTGTGTGGACGAAAGGGGTACTTTTGGGAGGAGGGTGCTGAATGAAAGAGATTAAGGTGAAGTAAGATGGTTGATGGGCTTCGTGTACATATATGAAATACAACAAACCTCTTGCAATTGCTTGAAGTGGGGCAAAGAGGGGGGCAAGGAGGAAAGGTGCTGGTGGTGATCTAAGCAATGTATAATGTAAGCCTATTTGGAATTGTCACAATTAATCCCCTCCCATACAATGAATATATCCTGCCAAAAATCATTTTAAAAGCAAGGAAAAGGCCTATGCTTTTGCCTCAAAAAATGGGAGGATAGTATTGTTGACAGCTGGATGCATGGAAGACTCCAGTGTAAGAGGGTTAAAAGGGAAGAGCAAGGCTTCGTTTTCATGCTGTAAGCTATAAACTTATTGCTTATCTGAAAACTTGCTCAAAATCCTTTTAACTTTTTTGAAGACCATAACTAATTTAAAAAAATTTGCTTCCCAGTCATAGGATTGAGTCAGTTTCCATCAGAGCACTGTAATGAGTATGGAATTGCCCATTTGATTTGTTTTGGCCCAGGAAGCAAAGATGAAGTGAGCCAAAGTTGTGCAAGTAGCTGCCCAGTGAGATTTACGCAGACTTCTCCATGGGAGCCTTTTCTTATCTATGTGAACTTACCTAGATAGCATTATTTGTAGCCTGAGTGATCATTCAGAGAAAGCCTGGGTATCTTAGTCTAAGCTTATGCTCCAGATGCTGGAGGAAAACCATCATGACCACACCAGCCCACACCAGACAAAGTGCCTGGTCAAACTTAACAAAGAGCAAAATTTGTTTTGAGGCCAATTTTTTCTGAGGAAGAGAATATTGTGATGTAGCAAAGGTAAACTGATATAGATTATAATTTATATTAGGCTATTTATTTAAACATATCAATAAAATAATCTGGATGATTACAACATCTTTTAATTGTAAAAGGAAACATGCTTTGAGACCAGCAAGACTTGGCTTTGAGTGTGGACTCTGGTACTTTCTACTGAAGTTATCTCTTAAGCCAGTCTCTGAATGACTTCACTTTGTTGCACTTAGTTGGGTCACAAGTTTCTGCATGTTTGAGGATGCTGAACTTCATGAATAAACATTCTTAGCACGTAGTACATGCTCAATGAACTATTATTATTTTTATTCATTGGATATCACTGTTTAGACATCATGTAATTTAGTCATTCTTTCCTTATATTTATATTATTATTATAATTTTTAATATTTTGCTGTCAAACGTTAGAGCTTGTGATTGACCTTCTCAACTATCATTAATTCTGTTTGTGAGCATTTTGACAAACATTTTATGAAATTCAAGTCAGTATTACCACACTTTGAAAAACTTTAATTTTTTTTCTTGCCATGCTTCATTTCTGTTTGCCCATAATTAATCTTTCTTTCTTGACAGCATTGTAGGGACATTGAGTGGCATTTGAAGGCACTTATGACAATGTGTGTAAGATATTTACAGCACTTAATCTGTCAAAGATGTGTCCTTGGAATTAAAGAGGAATAGGATATCTTTAGTTCTGAAGTCTCATACTTAGTTATATTCAAAATATCTTATAAAATTAATTTCAATGTCAGCATACTAATGCTTGTGCCAGCTTTTTTTGAAAGAGTGGCAATGATATAGCATCACCTGGCTTTGACTGGGGACTATAAAATAGATGAAGTGGTCAGGTTTAGTCCTAAGTAACCTTTAATCCAATGACAGTAATTGCTTATTTGAACCTTTAATTCATTTAAATTTGCTTGAACTTTCAAGTGACTACCCACATATTTTCCATTTTGACAGACAAAATTAAATGACTGATAAAAAGGATCACCTACCTAATGTCTTGAAATGATTGACAGAAAAAAAATCAAAGAACACTTTTTTACTTTGCCAGATTTGAAATGCTAATTTTAATAAAACCAATTTATGATTGTTACTTCATTATATTACTTTTACAGAAATTTTCTCAAAGAAAAAACTTGAGATCCATGGATGAGATCCCATGATATTCTTTAAAATGTGGAAATTCTTTGTATTTATGCACTTTGAATGTGAGAAATCCAAGGGTTTCATAATTTTTCAGGTTTACCAGTGACCCCAATAAAATTACAGTCACTACTTCTCTCTCTCTCTCTCTCTCTCTCTCTGTTTTCTTTTTTGAGTCAAATTCTTACTATGTAGTACAGGATGGCTTGGAACTAGAGATCCTCATGCCTCTGCCTCCTGAAAGCTGGGGTTACATTTGTAAATCAAATAACCAGTGAGTTGGCCAAAAACAGATTTCAAACTTACTGCTCCAAAGAAAGCATCAACTAGAAGTATTCCTTATTTCCCCCCAAAACATATCCTTCCCTAACTCACTTGCCTATTTTAAAATAGTTGGTTGCATTTGTTAACATAAACTCTTTTCAAATTGCTTGCTGTAAACAAGAGAGTGAAAAAAGTCAAAATTTTAAGTTTTATATTTCTGCTTTTGTTCTTAGTGAGTAAATGAACATCAAGTCCTCATCTACCCTCTCATATCGAGGACTTGACCTGCTTTGTTTTTCAACACATTCTCCAGTAATGCTTCCAATTCCACTACATGCCCTTCCAGAGGTAATACTGAGAGTTACTGAGATACTCTGTCTTTGAAACTTTCTTCCAGCTTGCTATGGGACTGAAGCTTCCTTACGATTCCGTTGTATTACTTGAACATTGAATTTCTTGCCCCTTAGCTGGCATTAATGTGCTACTATTCCCTAAATCCTAGCTCCACATTATGTTAGATATTTCTCAGTAGGTGTATCAGTACCACATTTTTCCTAAGATGATCAATTTGAATTCCCATAACTTGAGATCAGTGGTCACCCAGATACAGAATAGATGACTAATCACAGGCTGTTAACCAAATTAAATCAGATATGATGAAATCTGAAAAGTTTGTTACTTTTTTTGTTATAAAAATAACTGATTGGCTAACATTTTTCCTAATTCTAATTGCAGGTGGTCTCACATGTTATCAGTGCACCTTAAATAATTTATTAGAGATGACAATTATTGGGATTTATTCCAAGTTTCTAGTTCAATAGTTCTTGAATGTGGTCCCCCAAAGATACTGTTCCTGTTTTTGTGATCCTAGTTTGAGAAAATTTTGGTAATTTAAGTGGAGCTCCTATCAAGAAAGACTTTTTGAGTTGCAATCATCACATATACCCATCAAATCCTGTGAAATCATGGAGAAAATTGAATTCACATTTTTAAATCTGAGGATTTTTGCTTTTGTATATCTTCAATAGCAAATGACCAATATGTTATCAGTATATGCTGCTATCCTCCCCACTTTTAACACTTTTATTTCATGGATGTAAAAGTTTATTATTACTTAAAATCAGGCAACTGATTTTAGTTCTGCAGGAAATTCCCACAGCCCTGACAAACCTGAAACCACAGTTGGACTTTCAACTACCACCACTACCTATGAAAAGGAACATACTTCCCTCTAACAAATGATCCCTTGAAACTGAAGCTTTGCTTATGTGGGTATTGAATTCAGGGCTTTGTGGTTTCTAGGAAAATGCTCTATCACTTGAGCCATGCCCCCAGATCTTTTTTCTTTTGAGTTATTTTTCAGATAGGATCTTGAACTTTTTGGCCAGCTGGGCCTCAGATTAGGGTCCTTGTATCACAACCTCCCAAATTGCTGGGATTATAGGCATTGAGTCACCATTCCCAGCCCAAATTTAAATCTCTTGTATGTTATCTAATTTACAAGGCTATGTCTCTGAATATTGACTCCAAAAGCAGCAGATACTTATACGTTGGTTGAGCGCTGTCTTAGGTTGATGGGCTGTATTAGGCTGAAATCCATGAATTAAGAAAAAAAAGAAAAAAATAGAAGAGAAAACTCAAAAGAAATGAGAGCCCATGTTTTCAAGCATCTAATTTTGTCATTTAATGAGTTTATATTGTAAGAAGAAATGAGGGGGCTGCCTACTAGCTACCAACAGGTGTCATCATAGTAGTTATACATGTAATTTGTATGAGTGTGTTTCCAGGTTGTCCCATGTTGCCAATTATTATTTTGAGATTTAAAAGAGGAAAAAAAACCCTTCTGCTCAAATGTAAATGAAAATACCATGCCCAGTCATATACATTTGGAAAGTTATTCAAATAGATATTTTGGTAGGAGGAAAGGAAGTCAACAAAGTACATCTACATCTAGAAAAATATTTAAAAATTCATCTAGAAAGGAAGGGCTTATATAAAAAGTAAGTTATATACCTGAAAGAAAATTTAAACATTTGAAAATTAATTGGGTGATAGTATCATAAAAAAATGAAGATATTATGGGAGATGCAATAAATATTATGATTATTACATCAATTTATTTAGATGCATCCTAATTCTATTGGTTATGAAAGGGATGTTTTATCCAGTAAGCATCACAATTCTCAGTTATAAAAGCTCAACACACAATACAAAATACTTCTAACATATCTGTCTTTCTAGAAAATTTTGTGTTCTTTTTTCAAGTCTGGGATAGATGTCCTCCTTCCTGTTCCCTCATTTTAATTGTTAAGTTTAATGAATTGTGTTACAATTTTCTGTATAATTACCTGAGATCCCATTTGAGTGAAAGTGACAGGCTCAGAATGCATGTCATTCATTCCTATAACCATATTAGTTGACAAAACCTAAAGCAAAAACTCTTAGGTACTGCTTCACTTTCTGTTAAAAAAATTGATTTACTTTACATTTGATAAGTTAAACTATGTCAGTTTATAAAATAAGAGTATTAGAACTCTTTTATAATTAGAAAATCTGCTTAAGGAAAAGTTAATATTAAAGAAGTGATATTTTCAGTTCCCTAGGTTTAAAGTTGTAATTAACTTGATATTAAAATGGAAAGATGAACTTCAGAAATCAATTTCCAGAATAGCTTCAAAGAAAAGTGATCAGCAATTAAGATTATTAGGCATATATAGCAAGAGCATATTTTTTATTGCGCAATAAAGAGTTTTATAAAACCTTAAGATGAAGCCTATCTATCTTTAAGACACAGATCTATCTATCTATCTATCTATCTATCTATCTATCTATCTATTTACATATCTTTATCTATCATTCCACTGCTACCAAACCCCCCAGGCAAGACCTGTTTTGTCCTCCAGTTCTCTGATTTTGTAGGAGAAAAGAAGAAGAAGAAGAAAAAGATGATAGTTTTGGTTGTTTAAGAGAGCTAGATGGGGGGCTTTCTTGTAGCACTTCAATGTTCATATATATTGTACCCCGATATTGTTTTTCTCCTCTGTTCTTATTCTTTCTACCTAGTCCCTTCCTTATGGTGGTTTCAATCAGTTTAAAAAGTCTCTATACATTCTTGTATAGAGAGTACACAAACCATATTCACCTTCTTAACTTCCTTCTTTTATCCCCTCCCTCTCCTATACCACCTCCCTTCATGTGTGACCTGTTTTTCATAGTATTGCTGTATTTGTATTAGGTGTATATTCCACATAAAAGAGAAAAAATTCAACTTTTTGGCCTTCTGCACCTGGTTAACTTCACTTAAGATGATGTTCTCTAGTTCCATCCATTTACCAGCGAAGGACAAAATTTCCTTCTTCTTTGTGGCTGAATAAAATTTCATTGTATATAAATACCACAATTTCTTGATGCATTCATCAGTAGTGGAATATTTTGGCTGTTTCCATAGCTTAGCTATTGTAAATGATGCTTTAATAAACATGGTTATGCAAGTGTCTTTGTTGTGAACTGCCTTGCATTCTTGAGTATATCCTTAGAAGTGGAATTTCTACATTATATGGCAGTTCTGCTTTTAGTATTTTGAGGAGCCTCCTTACTGTTTTCCATAGTGGTTGTATTAATTTAATTTCCTCAAGCAGCATATGAGGGTTCCTTTTCCCCACATTCTTGCCAACTTTTCCTACCTGTGTTCTTGATTGTAGCCATTCTAATAGGAGGTGAAATCTTACCATGGTTTTGATTTGCATTTCCTTTTTGGCCAGGAAAGTTGAGCATTTCTTCATGTATTTTTAGCCAGTTAGACTTCTTCCTTTAAAAATATTCTTATGAACATATATTTAAAAGAACATATATACATAATTTATGATCATGCTTGGTGGATTTAAAATTATGCTATTATTTTATGAAGTAATAAACAATTTTTGAGATTTTAAATAATTTCTAATGTGGTAAATTTCAATGCAAACAACCTGCAAAAATTTATTAGAGTCTTATGTTTTTATGATTTTTCAATACTTTTATGGAAATATGGTAGTTTAAACTCAGGACCTCATGCTTGCTAGGTATGGACTTACCACTTGAGACATACCCTCAGACCTTTTTTGACTTAGTTAGTTCTCAAATAGGGTCTCATAGACCACCATGAACCATGATCCTCCTATTTACACATCCCATGTAGCTGGAATAGCAGGTAAATGGCACAACACCTGGCTTATAGAGATACGGTCTCGCTAACTTTGCCTGGGTTGACCAAAGCAAAAAGTTATTGAATTGTCATCTGATCAATCACTGCACCATAAGTAGCTGGGATTACAGGTGTGTACCATGGCATTAACAAATGTGTTTTTAAATTCATACTGGGGATTAAACCCAGGGCCTTCAGCATGTTAGGCAAATGCTTTACACTGGAGGAATGCCACCATCCTTTGGACTTTCAATAATTTTTAATATCATAAGAACTTTTGGGAACAAAACTTAAGACATTTTAGTTTGACTTTGCAATTTATAGATAGAAGCTATGAACATATATAAAGGTTCTAGGTTTCTCTGTGGAAGAAAAGTAAACGAGGATAAATTCTTCAATTGGTCTTTCAGACAGAACAAGCTATTAACTGAGTTTGCATCTAAACCAGCAACATTACTTAACTTTTTTTGTCTATTAATTGTCACTTTGCCAATATACATTGAGGCAGACTTACCATCTTATGAACTCTCTTACTTATAAGTTAATGAATTCTCAATATGTGTCAATATCCTACTTGAATGAGAATTATATTTAAAACTTTAAAAAATATATACTTTGAAAAAACAATAACTTCAATTCTACTTCAGATAAAAAGAAATGTGTTACATGTGTACAAACACACATGTGCACTCATTTTGTCCATAAAGCAAATTAAACTTAAGTAAAATGACATTTTAAAGATGAATCCATAGATTTGTGATAGTTTACTAGGAGTAAAACACTAGAGTGTTTTCTGAAACTCAGGTGTAGCACAGTGATTTTTCAGGAATTTAAATAAAAATATCTTCATAGAATTCCTTTCTAGATTTCTTACTTTCTACTTGGATTTACTAATAATAATTTCATGCTCAATATTATTTAAAAGCTTTAAAATATACTTAAGGTAAAAATATTTTCAAAATTAATAGTAAATCAAGCTTCTTTATGAACATAAATTGAATGAGGAAGGCTACAAATTTATTTTGTCTTTTACTAACATTGAAATAGCTAGAGTTTGTGAATACACAATAAAATGTTCTGGACATTTAACAAACAAGCAAATAAATGAGTGCACATTTTTTAAAAAGCACATAGATGATATGATTAGTCCTAAAAACTGCTAGTAGTATAACAAGAAACAACTCATAATTGTTAAATGTTTTGTTAGTATAGGAACAAAACAAATAAGGAAACATGTTGAACAACTGGAATGCACCAGATTTTCTTTGAATATTCACTGTTAAGTTGTAGTCTTCACAGACCACATGCTACATCCTACAGGTAATGTGTAACATCTAAAACATCAATGATATGTTCCAAGTTTGATAGGTCTTGACAGAATTTCTACAATTTCATGTTCACAATTGTTCAAATAACTATTGTCTACAGGTTGAACAAATCTACTAATCTCTCTTGCATAGTTTAGATTCTGAAACAATTATCTAGATAAGTAAAAGTAAATTTTAAATGAAAAATAATGAGAAAAAAGGGATTTCTTAATTTTACAATTATTTAATGAACATTGGAAGTTTTATTTTATGCCACACATTACACATACACTAGGAATTGAAAGAAGTATGAAATAAATTTCTGCTTTGGACTAATGTGATATAAGATGAGACAATATGTATTTAAATAATACTCGTATTGTTGTACATCTGGATGGAACATTAAATATCACCCACTCTATCATTTTATGATTGTGAAAAGTATAAATGACTTGCCTAAAGGAAAAAGCAAATACTTTTCACATCAAAAGAGATGAAAAGTCTGATTTTAAGATTCCAAGTTCAGTTCTTAATTTACTACCTGATGTTTGCTGCAGAGAAAAATAGGACAAGTATGTTCAACGTCAATGACTTATCAAAATAAGTATGAGCAATAACATTTACAAAAAAATCTCCATTTTAAGTAATAAAATGGTCTACAAAAGATACCAAACATTATTTTTGCCTGTTCTAGAAGGATTGAGAAATACCCAACATTGCCATCTATTTTTCAATAGTGGAGTCACAAGGTAATGGCCCACATAAATAAATACATTGTGAAAAAGGTAACATCTTGAAAGCAAATTAAGAAAATAACATTATTGAAGGAAAGTGTTAGAATGCATGCAACTTGTTCTAGGGAATTTTCTCTGTGTCTAAAGTAAGAACACTCATGAAATTTGATAGTGCATTGTGATACAACAGAGAATATGGTAGTAGGAGCAGTGGCAGACGGTAAATGCAAATATTGAAAACTTAATTGCAAAATCAGAAAGATGAGCATGGTGGATCTTACTATGAATTCTAATTAAAATAGAATCCATATAATGAGATATGAAAATTCTGAAGTCATCAACAACGTAATGTAACCATTGCAATTCTTTTTTATTTTTAACTCTCTTTGATCTTTGTAAAGAGTGTGGCTGCTTAGAAAAAGTTCTTAGAAGTTCAAATATCATATGAGGAGGTCCATATATAATACAGCCATAATACAGCCATGTGGGGAATCTGAAAGATCTAGAGATGATATCTTAAAGATAAACACCTCTGAAGAGGTGCTATTGGTTCCACAACATGTTCAGTTGCAGAGCCATATAGACAGATAGAAGATAGATAAATATAGATATATAGATAAATATACATAAATATACAGCTATAAATATGGATTAGATAGACTCTTATTTAAATTTTGTTGCTGAAGGGAATTTTTTCATGACTTTTTAGCACAACTTTTTCATGGAAATATTCAAGTTAATTATTTAAGGTTACTTGTATTGTCCATATTGTAAATATCTCTTTTTGTGTTATCCATGTTTCCCAAGTATTACTATCAGATTCACAGTGGGCATGGTAGGGATGGACTGGTAGGAAGATATCAATTGTTCCTAAAACCCCAAACATGGTGAATTGTAGTGTACAGAGGAGGCCAAACACAGAGCTCAAATGGCAATGGTGGAATGACTGAGGATAGTAGGAGAGTTGAGAATAAAAGTTGAGAATTTTTTAATGACATCTGTGGGTCCCCTGTTAGAGAATATTCAATAGAGTTGGACACATGAAACTGAAAAACTGGAAAAAAATATAACAATAGAACTGAGGTACAAATCTGGTAGTTATGAACCTAAAGGTTACTGTCAGTATGGACAAAACATCTCTACTTGATCAACTCTAGGAAGACTCTTCTGAGTCTTATAGTGTCCATCCTTGGGTCTTGTCCTTAATTTCACAGTTCTAATATAAACCTTATAAATTGAGTTTGATGAAAAGTTCCACCCTCAGTATCTGATCTCCTTCAATATCTGATCTCCTTCAATATCTGATTTAATTCCTCATCCTCCATTATCCTAACTTTTCCATGATGTATCCAGAGTTGAGCACAATCTTTTTCTCTTAATGAACAACTTTAGACCCTAATCTGTTGGATAAATATTTCCTTACCATCTTTATCAAATGGCAAGAGTTTTTTTCCTTTATAGATTTTTTTTCATTTTAATATCACTGGAATGGTTATGTAATTCAGGAGAAAAAAATTGTAAATGTGCATGACATAACATTAATCATAAAGTCTTCAACACCAAGAGATTTAAAAGGGAATGAAGAAATTGTCTGTCTATATGTCTAACAACACATTAGGAAATTAGAAAACTTATTATTGCAAAACAAATATGAGTCA
This sequence comes from Castor canadensis, assembly GCF_047511655.1. Taxonomy (NCBI): domain Eukaryota; kingdom Metazoa; phylum Chordata; class Mammalia; order Rodentia; family Castoridae; genus Castor; species Castor canadensis. The sequence goes on along the minus strand of NC_133390.1, from coordinate 21,865,383 downwards.
CTATGACCCAAAAACACTATTCACATTACCTTGAATGAGATGTTCCATCACTGAAAAGGTTACCTGAAGTTTTATACTCCTAGAAAACAGTCATGAATCAATGTTTTTATAAAATATATAAACAGACAATCATTTTATACTGAACCTGGTTCTCAAATATTGTACAAATATGCTATAGTGCAGAGAATTTGGATTTGAAGTCAGCAGAGGTTATATTACTTTTCTTTCTATCTACCCAGATGTTGTTTCTTAATCATGATTTATAATCTCTTTTTAGCTCGACATTCTTTATGTAAAATGAATCTATCCTTGTTATAAAATTATTTTAAAATTAAGAATTTATTTTATCTAAGTTTTTAACTTGGAGTTCACAAGTTAGGTTTGTAAAGTGATTTGACTAGAAACCATCCTTACTTTGATTTTTCAACTATAAACTCATAACGGATAAGGCCAGTTGGATTACTAGTGACCTCTATGTTTTCATAGTTAACACTGGGTATAAAAGAGTGAAGAAAATTGTCAAGGTGTCCAGCACCCTTGAGGGAAGCATACCAGGTACTTTAAACAGGAATTTGGACGCCTACCACACATCTGGGAACAATGGCTATGAAAGAAGAAAATTACCCAGCTGAAGAAGAGTGATACACAATTTCAATCTTAAATAACAGCACATCAATTCAGGCCCAAATCTCCATATCTAAAACAAAAATGAATACTTTTGAATGAATCTCTAACCATGTTGATTTTCCAAAAAAAAAAAAAAAGAACTACCATCCTCATTTGCATATCGAGCTACCAGATAATGAGGTGTAGTACCCATAAATGGCAAGTTCAGATTAGAGTCTCTTTTATGAACTAAATCTTTTGTTCCAAAATGAAAGTGTTGCATTTTTCAATGCAGTGTGGGTCTTCAGTATTTAGAATTCAATATCTACAAGAGATGAATGAAAAGGAGCTTAATTGCTAGAAGGACAAGGTAAGAGCATGAATTAGAAAGAAATAAAATGCTTGGCTCATACATTTTTTTCCCAATTTCAATTTCAATATATCTCTTTTGTCATGATTATCTTTAAGCCTTAAAATAAGTTTTCCTCCTCAAAATCATAAAATCATTAATCATTTGCAGGTTCTAGAAAATGACAAGAATTAGAAGCAACTATGAAATACCTACACTGATGTGTGAAAACAATCCCATATGATTTAAAAATTATAACATGATGAGAAACGTAAATGCTTTTTGCAATTCAGTTCAATGCAGAAATTCTATCAAACACTCAACTGTTTATCTTATCTTCCTACACTGTGCTAATAATTGTTCTTCTTTGTATATGACTCTCAACTGACTCATTTATTTGAATGAATTCTCAAAAATGAGACAGTTAGAAAACTAGCTTATGATTTATACTGACCATCAATGGGCACACCTCAAACAGTATAATCTTGTGGACATTTTCAAAAGTTTGATACATTATCATCATTTTTCTTTTCTGTTAGCCCTGTCAAATGCTCATGGTATTTGAAGATGACTTATGCACATTTTTGCAATTGGATGTTGTAATACTATATATAAAAATTAGCTATAATTTATTACATTTATTATGTTTAATACATGTAATGTATTGCATTTATTACATCCTCTTTCTCTTTCTCAGAACATTTCTTCTTGTCCACATTTTAGTGTCTTCTTCACATTTACTCTTTGTTTCATGTATTCACCCAATCAAGGTGTTTTATAAGACTTTTACTTCATTTTCTGCTAAGTATAGAAAAGTATCTTTGAGTACTATATATAAAATGAAAAATTGCTGAGTGAGCTGATTTCCAAAAATATGTGATATGACTGTGAAAGTATTTGATTTTTTACTCTGTATATTGTATATATGGAAATGATAAATCTACTTCTGACCTTCTTATAGTGAATTTCAAAGGAACTGTAGATTATTTTGTTCTTGCTTAAAGCATACACACTCAAAATTCCCAGATGTATATTCAAGGCAGTGAGACAATTATAACTCCTTCTAAGTTTATTTTCAGACATGTAAACTTTTATTGGAGAGGCACATATAAACACCTTACAAAAATCCTCTGATTGGAGCAAATCACACACTACCTCAGCCATCAACATCTTTTCTCTTCTAAATTTAGAAGAGAAGAAAAAATGAAAAGGGTTTAAAACTAGTTCTTTGGTAATTAGACATGACTAGAGCAATCCAAAAAACTACTTAATGATAAATCTGAATTTGGTTGCATTACTTAAAGCAAAATCTTCTCACTCAGCTTTATCATCCATTAAATGAACTATTAATAAAGACCTAAGGTTGAAAGTTTGCTTGACCATAAGATACTTATAGAAAACAGGCTCACCTTGCTGAGTGAAACATAAGCTCTTCTTTCATTTCAAACAATATGTTATATATACTGTGTAAACTGCAATTGGTGTGAATTGAACCCAGGACCTTGTGCTTGCTGCAAGATGAGCTATACCCTCAGTCCTGGGAAAGGCACAGGACTTAAATCCAGAGAAAATAAGATAAAAATTTTTTTAATTAAAAAATAAAGAAAGCATACTCCATTTTTTCTGATGTGACCATTTTTGCCCACTCTGAATGAAAAACCAAATCTAAATGGTCTTTGTTCCCTTTTCTTACAGGGGCATCTGAAAGATTGGTCTTGGTTCAAAATTATGTTCAAATAAAAATGTATAATTTGTAAAAGAATATTTAGAATAACATCCTACAGTGATAGTAAAATGTTACTATTTTTAGGCATCTATGAAGTTTTTAGCAGAGAAAGTCAATAGTAAGCAAGGCAAAATATGACAGTCCCTTACTGTTTCCTTCTATAAAAGATTAAATGTTTTTGATGAAGTTATTCTGATTTTAAAATATTAACATTTCATGTCTATAGAGTAATATGAAGTCATGTGTACTATAAAGCAATTTATGTATGAAAAAGAATAGAAAAAGATCTGCTTATAGTGAACAAATCATGAATGAATCAACAATTAATTTAAAAGGCTACCTATAATAAGATAAAGAGGATTTTGAGTAAAAAAAAATAACTAGGCTTCTTTAGACAGTCTTTTAGACAGTAGCTTTTGTAAAGCTTACTTTAGAGTCATGTAAATATTTCATGTAATTATTAAGAGTGAACAAAAACTCCCAGTTAATACAATATAAAGTTAAATGAAAAAAGTCTATAAAATATGTACACAGTTGGTCATATTCACATACAAGCAAATTGTTTTAAAATATAGTAAATTGACAATAACTCTATAGTGAGAGAAAAAGTAGATATTGAAAAGAATTAATTTTAACACTACATCTCTGTGGCACTATTGCTATTTTTATTCTGAGATTGTGATATTTGTTATAAGGAATGAAAACTGAGTAATTGCTATTAAAATTATATTTTTCCAAATGTCCTAGGGAAATTATCTCAGCATGATTAAAGGAGATCCAAAATAAGTAAATTAGATTAAGCTCAAATACTATAATCTACATTTTAAGTTGGAAATATTTTCAAAACCTCATTTTGTACTAGAACTTGTAGAACAACAAAAAACCACAACACTAACAAAAATCTGTCAAGCATTTTCTGTAGTAATGATCAAGAGAAAAAATGTCTATTCCCTACTAATACCACCTCGACTGCTACAAGGGTACTGAGAAAAAATGTAGTGTTCTAACAATGAAGGAAACTACAAAAGATGTGTTTGCAACATCTAATATGTCAGATAATAAGGAAAGTTCTCAAAAACTGCTTGAATTATGTCAAAATTTCATAGAAACCAAGAAACAGCTTTTATTGACCAAAGATGGCATATGGTTGGAATGTCAAAAAATAAATATAATAAATATATGATGCTTGTAATTATATTTGAAACACCACATTACTTGAAACTTGAGATAAAAATATTTTGAAGCCTGGTAGGTTAATGGAATAAAAACAAGCATTTATCTTACATTTTCTATAGGAATTGTACCATGGAGTAGTCAATAAGGAAATCATGGTAAAATTTTTGTATGGAACATTTTCAGATAGTACATGAAGAATGGCAATTGGATTAGAATATTACCTTCTAGAAATCTTCAGTGAAATAATGAATCTATTAATTTATTTTTAATAGCTTCTAACATCAGACAAACAGGACAACAAGTTTGTTTTACCTGATGAAATGTTTCTACATCATGATGAAAAAACAGTGGTATATGTATGTATTATAAAGCTTGTTTGTCCAAAATTAAACCTGAGTCTAGATAGTCTTATCAATACATAGGGAATATAACAAACAGATTATATTGCTTTATTTCTCTATAACAATGCAATCCAAAAAATCCTGGGTGTCAGACATAATCAAGGAAAAAATTAATGGTGATAATAAATATAATGGTAATAATAAAAAAAGAAAAGAAACTGCAATGAAGAAGGAGAAATAGATGAAGAGATAAACAGACACAGAAATAAAAATTGATTCCATGGAGGAAAAGAAAAACCTAAGTCAGCAATTTAAATATCTTCTATATTACTGCTAAAAGTTTATGACTTTTAAGAATTGTTTGGAAATGTGTACACTGACATTGACTATTAAAAACATTTCCACAGAATTTTAAGTATATTAATGACTTTAGGTATATTCTTAGAAAGCTTCATTCTTAGAGGTCCATACTTAAGCAAACAATACATGAATGAAACTTAATCATGAATGGAATTTGCTTCAAAACAAAAATATTGGGTGAGTGATATGGGACATCAGATGTAGCTGAAGTGAACCCTAGAAACTCAGGACTAAACACAGGGACCTACTATTTTATTGAGTCTATTTTAACTCTATAGAAGTTTTCAATTTTAAAACCTAAATGTCATGTTACTACTTAGAGAAAGTGGCAGTATCCAACACAGTGGCCTTATTAAGTATCTTTTTGTGTGCACTTATTTAGAGAGAGTAATCTATTTATTTTTGCCCAAGTTTCAGAACAGCTTGGGCAATTTTTTCATTATTTATTTTTTATTGTTGTGCTGGGTGGGGGTACATTGCGGCATTTGCAAAAGTTTTAAAAATATATCAAATATATCGTACTTGAATTCACCCCCTCCACATTCACCTTTATTCCTCCTCTTCCCATTCCTGGAATAGTCTCAATATATATCATTTTTCCATTTACATACATGTATGTAAAGTATTTATACTATAGTCATCCTCCCACATTCTTTCCTTAACTACTCCCACTGGTACCAACCATTCCAAAAAGGACCTGTTCCACCCTTCTAATCTTCAATTTTGTGAAAAGTAAATGACAGTTTTGTTTGTTTAAGATAACTACATGAGATGTTTCCTTTTGACATTTCCATGTATATATATATTATAACATGAATTAGTTCATCTCCTCTAATTTTCTTCTTTCTACTTTAGTCTCCTTCTTATGGTGATTTCAACAGGTTAAACTTCTGTATTGATTCTTGCATAGAGAGTACATTAACCATATTCACCTTCTTAACTTCCTTCTTTTACTCTCACTTTCTTATATGTGACCTCCCCTTAGTGTGACTTGTTTTTCATAATAGTGCTGCATTCATACTAGGTCAATATTCTGCATACAAGAGAAATTCCCTTCTGGGATATACCTGAAGGAAGGTAAGTCAGGTTGCAATAAAGGCACCTTCACACCCATGTATATTGCTGCATTATTCACAATCAGAAAGCTATGGAAACAGCCAAGATGCCCCACTACTTATGAATGGATTAAGAAATGTATTTATATACAATGGCACTTTATTCAGCCAGAAAGAAGAATGAAATTTAGTAATTTGCAAGTAAGTGGATGGAACTGGAGAACATCACCTATAGAAAGTAAAGAAATTACTTCTGATATCTAAAATTACACTGCCCTGTCTGGTACCAACTAGTCATAGGTGAATGCTGAGCTCTTTAACTGTGTCTGATTTAAATAGAGACATAAGTGCACATACACAATTAATTTGATTAAAGTGTAAAATTGTTAAATATTTCATTTATAAAGTTATTTTAATCACATTTTTAAATAACTACTAGAAAATGGAAAAGTTCTTATGCCTCTCGTATTGTATTTCTATTGGATAAACTGTTCTAGGTAATACAGGCAAGCAATTTTAACATACATTAAAGAGAGAGATTCCAAGATGGCGGCTAGAGGTAGGAAGCAGAAAGTGAGCCTCCTATAGTGAAATCTTGGAGAGACACTGGAGACACACTTTGCAGGCATAATCACTGAGAAAAGGCATAACTTTGACCCCTCCACATCTCCAGCCAGCACAGAGAATCTCCACCTCATGTTAAACGGAGAAATGAGGAGGGCCCCCAAGCCGCCAGTGGCCGGCACCCAGACAGCTTGGGAAGATGCGGACCAGGTGAGCTTCACAGTACCATGGTACCCCCACAGACAAGCCTGGGCCAGAGCAGCATAGCCCCCTGGACAGACTGACCTCCACCCAGGGAAAAAAGAGAAACTGAGTAATAAGCAATAAGAACAATTAAGACATGCTGGAAAGAGGGTGGGGCACCCTGAGCGCTGAAGATTGGGGGAAGGAAATCCTTCCTGGGACTGTAAATAAACAAACCGGCCTGGCAGGAGAGCCTCTGGCGGGAGCAGGGTGCGTGCCCAGCAACCAGGAGCGGGAAAGCTTGTGAGAGTGGCAGTGGGAGGAAAATGGCACAGGAGAGGGAGCAAGACTCACCTCCCACATGAAGTGTAAATAAACACGCAGGCCTGACAGCGCAAGGGCAGTGTCACCTTTCCCAGTGCTTGGAAAGGGGAAAGCCTGTAGCAGAGGCTCCTGCACAGGAGAACTCTGAACAAACAAAGCCTGTAGGACCAGGTGAGTGCTAACTTCAACCCAGAGATCTGCATAAATAATGCCACCAGCTACAGCAGGCTGACAGCAGCAGGCAGGCAAGCCACAGTTGCAGATACCACTCTCAGAACTGTCTCCAGACTCTTTTTTTTTTCTTTTCTCCCTACCTTTGATGAGAGAACAACCCAATTAAACCTGCAAGCCAAAAAATTTACTGAAACTGTATTGCATTTGAATGTGGGACACTTGGTGGGGCTTTGTGTGTGTGTGTGTGTGTGTGTGTGTGTGTGTGTGTGTGTGTGTGTAGTTTTGCTCTACTTTATGCATCCCCTTTGATGAGACAACTACAGAACAACATTTGAGGCACCATCTCCAGGACTGGAGACTGAGAAGGACACCAAAATTATTAAGACTGAAACTGCATTGCATATAAATGTGGAGGTTTTTTGGCTTTTTTTTTTTTAATTTTCTATTTTCCATTTTATTTTAATTCATTTTTATATATAGATATTTCTTTCATTCACTTATTTTTATTTTTTTATCTTTGATTTTCAATCCTCTCTCTGACTCTCTAGTGTCTGTTCAGCTTACTGTCAATTAGTACACTAATGCTCCCTGTTTATACATTTGAATCTTTCTTATCTGAAACCTTGTTCTGCTTTCTCCCTCTTGTCTGTGTATTTGTTTTCCCCTTTTCTTTAACTTCTTGCTTTCCATCTCAGCTCACGCTTCCATTCTAAATATTACCATTGTTATTATTACAAGCTAGAAAATACTTAATTGCACACAGTACAGGGACAATAACAACACCAAAGACAATGATGGGAAGACAGAAAAAACAGGGAAACCAGTTTCCCCACAGCAAAAAGTTAGCACAGGAACCAGAGGGGAATGAAGAAAACAGACACTCAGATCCAGACTCCAACAAAATGAAGATAAACTATGCCAAAGGACCCAATGAAGCCCACAAGAATAATTTAAAAGAAGATATACTACAAGTACTCAATGAGAATTTTATAGAGATGATACTGGATAGGGTCAACCAAAATGTACAGGAGACACTCAAGAGATTCCAAGACAACAAAAATAGAGAATTTGAAAAAGCAAAAGAAGAAATAAAGGAAAACATAGAAGCACTGTATAAACACCAAAGTGAAAGAGAGAACACAAAGAATAAATGGATAAATGAACTTAGGACAAAAATAGACAACATTAAAGAGGAACACTGGCAGGATATGGAAAACCTCAGAAAAAAGAATGAAACAGAACTGCAAAACAATGGAAGGCCAATCCAGCAGAACAGAACAAACAGAAGACAGAATCACAGGACTTGAAGATGAAATGGTAATAAAAGGAAAAATCAAAGAACTATTAATAAAACAACTTAAGACCTGTGAAAAGAAAATGCAAGAACTCACTGACTCCATCAAAAGACCAAACTTGAGAATCATGGGCATTGAAGAAGGAGAAGAGGTGCAAGTGAAGGGAATGCATAATATATTCAACAAAATAATAATGGAAAATTTCCCAAATCTAGAGAAAGATATTCCCATACAGATGCAAGAGGCCTCCAGGACACCACATAGACCAGATCAAAATAGAACTACTCCATGACATATCATCATTAAAACAACAAGTTCAGAAAATAAGGAAAGAATATTGAAGGCTGTAAGAGAGAAAAAACAAGTAACATACAAAGGTAAACCCATCAAAATCACAACAGACACATTAAAAGCAAGAAGAGCATGGGGTGAGATCTTCTGGGCATTGACTGAAAATAACTTCAACCCCAGGATACTCTACCCAGCAATGCTATCATTCAAAATAGATGGAGCAATAAAAGTCTTCCATGATAAGCAGAAACTAAAACAATATGTGACCACAAAGCCACCATTACAAAAGATTCTGAAGGGATTCTGCACAAAGAAAGTGACAACCAACTTAACCATGAAAAGGCAGGCAGCACCAAACCATAGGAAAAGAAAAAGCAAGACAGTAGAGAGTAACCACAACTTAGGTGCACACAATCAAATCTTCAAAGAACTAAGACAACTAAATGGCAGGAATCACCACATACCTATCAGTACTAACGCTTAATGTTAATGGACTTAATTCATCCATCAAAAGACACTGTTTGACAAAATGGATTAAAAAGGAAGATCCAACAATTTGTTGCTTACAGGAGACTCATCTCACCGACAGAAATAAGCATAGGCTTAGGATGAAAGGCTGGAAGAAGATTTACGAAGACAATGGCCCCTGAAAACAGGCAGGAGTAGCAATACTTATCTCTGACAAAGTAGATTTCAAACCTACATTGATCAAACAAGATAAAGAAGGACATTCCATACTAATAAAAGGGGAAATAGACCAAAAGGAAATAATAATCATCAATCCGTATGCACCCAGTGTCAAAGCACCCAATTTCATCAAACATACCCTGAAAGACCTAAAAGCATATATAAACGCCAACACAGTGGTTGTGGGAGACTTTAACACCCCATTATCATCAATAGATAGGTCATCCAAACAAAAAATCAATAAAGAAATCCAAGATCTAAAATATGCAATAGATCAAATGTACCTAGTAAATGTCTACAGAACATTTCATCCAAGTTCTACAAAATATACATTCTTCTCAGCAGCCCATGGAACCTTCTCCAAAATAGATCATATCCTAGGGCACAAAGCAAGCCTCAGCAAATACAAGAAAATAGAAATTATATCGTGCATACTGTCTGATCACAATGCAGTAAAAGTAGAACTCAACAACAAAAGTAAAGACAAAAAACATGCAAACAGCTGGAAACTAAATAACTCATTACTTAATGAAGAATGGATCATTGATTTAATAAATGAGGAAATTAAAAAGTTCCTGGAAGTCAATGAAAATGAAAATACAACCTACTGGAACCTATGGGACACAGCTAAGGTAGTCCTGAGAGGAAAGTTTATAGCCATGAGTGCATATATTAAAAAGACTGAAAGATCCCAAATCAATGTCCTAATGATACATCTCAAACTCCTAGAAAAACAAGAAGAAGCAAATCCCAAAACAAATAGAAGGAGAGAAATAATAAAAATAAGAGCTGAAATCAATGAAATAGAAACCAAAAAAAACATACAAAGAATTAATGAAACAAAAAGTTGGTTCTTTGAAAAAATAAACAAGATCAATAGACCCCTGGCAAACTTGACTAAAATGAGGAGAGAAAAAACCCAAATTAGTAGAATTAGGAATGCAAAAGGGGAGATAACAAACACCATGGAGGTCTAGGAAATCATCAGAGACTACTTTGAGAACCTATATTCAAATAAATTTGAAAATCTTAAAGAAACGGACAGATTTCTACATACATATGATCATCCAAAACTGAACCAAGAGGAAATTAATCACGTGAATAGACCTATAACACAAAATGAAATTGAAGCAGCAATCAAGAGTCTCCCCAAAAAGAAAAGTCCTGGACCTGATGGATTCTCTGCTGAATTCTATCAGACCTTTAAAGAACTGATACCAACCCTCCTTAAACTGTTCCACAAAATAGAAAGGGAAGGAAAACTGCCAAACACATTTATGAAGCTAGTATTACACTTATCCCAAAACCAGGCAAAGACATCTCCAAAAAGGAGAACTATAGGCCAATCTCCATAGTGAACACTGATGCAAAAATCCTCAACAAAATAATGGCAAACTGAATTCAGCAACACATCAAAAAGATTATTCACCACGATCAAGTAGGCTTCATCCCAGGGATGCAGAGGTGGTTCAACATACGAAAATCAATAAACGTAATAAACCACATTAACAGAAGCAAAGACAAAAACCACTTGATCATCTCAATAGATGCAGAAAAAGCCTTTGATAAGATCCAACATCATTTCATGATAAAAGCTCTAAGAAAACTAGAAATAGAAGGAAAGTACCTCAACATTATAAAAGCTATATATGACAAACCTACAGCCAGCATTATTCTTAATGGAGAAAAACTGAAAACCATTCCCTCTAAAATTAGGAACCAGACAAGGATGCCCACTATCTCCACTCCTATTCAACATAGTACTGGAATTCCTAGCCAGAGCAATTAGGCAAGAAGAAGGAATAAAAGGAATACAAATAGGTAAAGAAACTGTCAAAATATCCCTATTTGCAGATGACATGATCCTATACCTTAAAGACCCAAAAAACTCTACTCAGAAGTTTCTAGACATCATCAATAGCTATAGCAAGGTAGCAGGATATTAAATCAACATAGAAAAATCATTAGCATTTCTATACACTAAGAATGAGCAAAATGAAAAAGAATGTATGAAAACAATTCCATTTAGAGTAGCCTCAAAAAAAAATGAAATAACTAGGTGTAAACCTAACAAAAGATGTGAAAGACCTCTACAAGGAAAACTATACACTTCTGAAGAAAGAGATTGAGGAAGACTATAGAAAGTGGAGAGATCTCCCATGCTCATGGGTTGGTAGAATCAACATAGTAAAAATGTCAATACTCCCAAAAGTAGTCTACATATTTAATGCAATTCCCATCAAAATTCCAATGACATTCATTAAAGAGATTGAAAAATCTACTGTGAAATTTATATGGAAACACAAGAGGCCACGAATAGCCAAGGCAATACTCAATCAAAAGAACAATGCAAGAGGGTATCACAATACCTGACTTCAAACTATATTACAAAGCAATAACAATAAAACAGCATGGTACTGGCACAAAAGCAGACATGAAGACCAATGGAACAGAATAGAGGACCCAGATATGAAGCCACACAACTATAACCAACTTGTCTTTGACAAAGAAGCTAAAAATATACAATGGAGAAATAGCAGCCTCTTCAACAAAAACTGCTAGGAAAACTGGTTAGCAGTCTGCAAAAAATGAAGCTAGATCCATGTATATCACCCTATACCAAATTAACTCAAAATGGATCAAGGATCTTAATATCAGACCACAAACTCTAAAGTTGATACAGGAAAGAGTAGGAAATACTCTGGAGTTAGTAGGTATATGTAAGAACTTTCTCAATGAAACCCCAGCAGCACAGCAACTAAGAGATAGCATAGATAAATGGGACCTCATAAAGGTAAAAAGCTTCTGTTCATCAAAAGAAATGGTCTCTAAACTGAAGAGAACACCCACAGAGTGGGAGAAAATATTTGCCAACTATACATCAGACAAAGGACTGATAACCAGAATATATAGGGAACTTAAAAAACTAAATTCTCCCAAAACTAATGAACCAATAAAGAAATGGGCAAGTGAACTAAACAGAACTTTCTCAAAAGAAGAAATTCAAATGGCCAGAAAACACATGAAAAAATGCTCACCATCCCTAGCAATAAAGGAAATGCAAATTCAAACCACACTAAGATTCCACCTCACCCCTGTTAGAATAGCCATCATCAGCAACACCACCAACAACAGGTGTTGGCGAGGATGCAGGGAAAAAGGAACCCTCTTACACTGTTGGTGGGAATGTAGACTAGTACAACCACTCTGGAAAAAAATTTGGAGGCTACTTAAAAAGCTAGACATTGATCTACCATTTGATTCAGCAATATCACTCTTGGGAATATACCCAAAAGACGGTGACACAGGTTACTCCAGAGACACCTGCACACCCATGTTTATTGCGGCACTATTCACAATAGCCAATTTATGGAAACAGCCAAGATGCCCCAGCACTGACGAATGGATTAAGAAAATGTGGTATCTATACAGAACGGAATTTTATGCAGCCATGAAGAAGAATGAAATGTTATTATTCGCTGGTAAATGGATGGAATTGGAGAACATCATTCTGAGTGAGGTTAGCCTGGCCCAAAAGACCAAAAACCGTATGTTCTCCCTCATATGTGGACATTAGATCAAGGGCAAACACAACAATGGAATTGGACTTTGAGGACATGATAAAAGCGACAGCACACAAGGAAGGGGTGAGTATAGGTAAGACACCTAAAAAGTTAGCTAGCATTTGTTGCCCTTAATGCAGAGAAACTAAAGCAGATACCTTAAAAGCAACTGAGGCCAATAGGAAAAGGGGACCAGGAACTAGAGAAAAGGTTAGATCAAAAAGAATTAACCTAGAAGGTAACACCCACGCACAGGAAATCAATGTGAGTCAACTCCCTGTATAGCTATCCTTATCTCATCAGCAAAAACCCTTGTTCCTTCCTATTATTGCTTATACTCCCTCTACAACAAAATTAGAAATAAGGGCAAATAGTTTCTGTTGGGTATTGAGGGGGTGGGGGGAAGAGGGAGGGGGCAGAGTGGGTGGTAAGGGAGGTGGTGGGGGCAGGGGGGAGAAATGACCCAAGCCTTGTATGCACATATGAATAATAAAAGAAAAAAAATCTACTTTTAACAGGCAACTGATCAAGGAATAAATCAAGAAGGAAATTTTAAAATTTACTTGAAACTAAGGAAAATTGAGACAAAATATGCTAAAACCTAAATGGTAGCAAAAGTTTTAGTAAGATGGGAGACTCATAATAATTAATGCCCACATTATAAAAGTAGAAATATTTCAAATAAAAAATACTATCACTGCATTTCAAGTTAAAAATGAGAGCAAACCAAACCCTGAATTAGTAGAGAGAAAGAAACTGTAATCATCAAAATATAAATGAGTGAAGTAGAAACTAGAGAACCCATACAAAAGATCAACAAAATTAAAAGTTGGTTCTTTAAGAAGATTAAGAAACATAGACACACCTTTAACTAGGTAAACAGAGAGAAGAGTCAAATAAAAAAATCAGAAAAATGTAGCAAAATATTAGAACTGACATCACAAAAATACAAACACCATTTGAAATAATTTTGAGCAACTATGTGCCAAGTTAATGGACTTAAAACTAATGGACCAATTCCTAGACACATACACCTTACCACAACCAAATGATAAAGATATGCACAGACCAAGAATATGTAAGGAAATTGAGTCAGCAATACCAATTCTCCCATCAATGAATAGAAACAGACACCTTCACCACTGAATTGTATCTAACATTTAAGAAATTAATATAAATTTCCTTTAAGTTATTCCCCATAAAAGAAGACAGAGTAGAAAAAGGAATTTTTCCAAACTATGTACTATGTACTATGCCTGCTTTACTCTGATACCAAAATCCAATAAAGACACAATTGAAAAGGAAACTGTGCACCAACAGGCCTGATTGCTGTAGTCACAAAAATCTTTAATAACATTTAAGAAAACTGGCTGGAGCAGAAACTATGCCCCCTCTGTTGGCCATCTGGCTGATGGGAGCTTGTTTTTTTGTGATTTCATTCCAGTTTGTTACTGGTAGAAATGAGACTTTGAATGGACCAGGATGACTTCAAGAGTTGGGAGAGGATGGTCAGATGTTTCTCAGCTGTGTAGCTGGAGTACAAGGACTCTTGGAAGAAATCAGCTGTTTCTATTGAACTGGCCTTCTGTGTACTTAGCCTAAGGATTATGCAGAGTTTAAGACTGTGCCCATGTCTTTGAACATTAAATGATAATTTTGTAGCTCTCCTACTTGGTGAGAGAGAATAAATCCTCTTGTATTTGGTCAAAATATATACATACATACATATAAACACACATATGTATGTATATATGTGTATATATGCATGGAAAAAACTGATCACCATGATCAACTGGGATTCATCGCAAGGATACAAGGATAATTCAATATACAGAGAAAATGGATACGATACATTACATCAGCAGAATGAAGGAAAACATCACATGGTCACCCCAATAGAGGCAGAAAAGACATTTGATACAATTCAACATCCTGTCATGATAAAGTCACTGATAAAATTAAGGCACTGAGTTTGTCTCATCGTGATAAGGACCATTTATAGTAAGTCAATAGTTACCATTTTACTAAATGGGGAAAACATGAAAACTTTCACACTAATATCTGAAAGAAATCCAGAATGCCCCAGTGTCATAGATTCTGAAAGTCCTAGTCAAAGAAATTAACAAAAAAAAATAAAGTATCCCAATCTGAAAAAAAGGAAAAGTGAAACTGTCACTGTCCCATGAAATGCCACCCCAAACCTATAATAACTTAAAAATCAATTGTACAAAGTTATAAAATAAAAAACACTACATGAAAATCACTAGCACTGCTAAATATCAACACTGAACTTTTTGAGCTCAAAATCACGACTCTTGGACATATATCCAATGGAATACAGGTCAACATACAATAGAGATACCTGAAAACCCATGTTTATGACAGCACTGCTTATATTAGCTGGGTTATGAAACCAGCCTAGATATCAAGGAACCAATGGTTGTATAAAGAAGATGTGGTACATAAATACAATGGAGTATTATTCAGTAATAAAGAAGAATGAAACTACATTATTTGCTGGAAAATTGTTGTAACTGCAAATAATGATAAGAAAAGCCAAGCTCAGAAAGACAAATAGCATATTTTCAGTCACATATGGAAAGAAGACCAAAGAAAAAATATGACATGATTTTCAAAAGGGGACTCTTTGGTGAGAGGAAACCACTGGGTGAAAGGAGGGAGAAAAGAGAGAGTGATGGGGGTCCAATGTTATCATGTCCCTTATGTAGATGTGTATGAAAATAGTGCAAAATGAAACCTACCTTGGGAGGATGAAATAGGGTAAAAAAGAGTAATATAGAGTAATTTAGAGGTAGTTAATTTGATCAAAGTACATTATAAGCATGTTGTAGATATCACAATGAAAAATTTGTGCAATTTATGCTAATAAAAATTAAATTAAAAAGATGCAAAAAGAAGCCTACCCCATTTAAAACAGGAACAAAAATTTGTAAGAATTAATAGAACCAAGAAGGTGAAGTAACTCCAAAGAACTAAAGTTATCCTAAACAAACAAATAAACAATAAAAATGTCAGGTAAGGAGTATACTATCTGACTTCAAATATATTATAAAATGATAGCAATAATAAAAACATAGAATTTGGTTAAAAATAGATACAGAGACAAACTGAACAGAATAGTCTTATAGTAATGGCTTACATCTGCATAGCTTTGTGAAAGTTGCTCAGAATATACTCAGGAGAAAGGACTTTAAATAAATGGTCCTGGAAAAATAGGATATCTACAAGCAAAAGAATGAAATACATCACATATGTCAACAATTATAAAAATCTACTCAAAATGGATTAAGGACAGAATGCCATAAAAGTACTAGAAGCAAGCTTAGGGGAAATGCTTCAGGACATTGAAATGGGGAAGAATTAGTTTTGGACAAAAATCTGACAGGCCAGGAAACAAAACAAAATGTTATCATAAAAAACTAATAAGTCTCTGCCCAACAAAGGAAGCAATTAACAGAGCAAAGAGGTAACCTAACACATTGGAGAAATATTTGAAAACTGTACATTCTACATCACACAAATAGCCTAAAGATACATGAAAAAGTGTTCAACATCACCACTCATCAAAGGAAATACAAATAAAACTCACAATAAGGTATCAACTTTCCCCAAAAAGAAAAAGAAAAATTGACAAACGTTGACAAATATGTGGAGAAAATGGATCTCTTGCGTACTGTAGATGGAAATATATACTAGGACAGCCATTATGTACAAACTTTATGGAAGTTCCCTAAAAAATTAAAAATAGACGTACCATATGTTTGATTCAGCAATCAAAAAACTGGGTATAGATCAAAAGTAAATAAAAATCCAAATGTTGTAGTGTTCTGCACTTCCATGTTCATTATAGCACTTTTCATAAAGCCAAAAAATGGAAATAATGTAAGTGCCCACCAGCCAATGAATGGTTAAAGAAATGTGGTACAGTTATACACTGAACTACTGTGCAATCATAAACAGGTATGAAATCCAGTATTTTGCTACAACATGGATGAAGCTGGAGATATTAACATTAATTCAAGTAAATCGGGGACAAAAAAGTCTGCATGATCTCACTCACATGAGAAACATGAAAAAGTAGATCATATCGAAGTTGAGAATGGAAAGATGGTTATCAGAGTCTAAGTAAAGTTGGAAATTTGTGGAAAGCTTAAACATGTTACACTGTATACATTCACTGAAACATTACATGGTATGCCAATAAATGTGTTTAATTCCTGTTTTTATATAACAGCTAAAAATAAATCATGCATAAATAATACAAAAAGATTAACTGACATTGTTCATAAATTTATACTGCTACGTTGTACTCTTCTCTCTTTGTACTTATCTGTGAATGAAGGTCACATTGGACATGATCTTCAATGAGTCTGAATTCTAACTCCATTTATCTTCTCTATGTGATCTCTCTGAACCACTGGGCCCAGGTTCTTAGTAGCTGCAAAACAATGGGGTAATATTATCTATTTGTTTATAAGATGTGAGTATTACAACTGGGTTATTTGCCAAACATGACATCTTACTGTATTATAAAACTGAGGTCTTTAAGACAGTGCTACTATGTAACCAACTTTTAGACAATAAGAAAGAACTTGACTTTTTTGAAAATATCAAGAGCTGTACCTCCAAGTCATATACTTCAATGGGACACAAAATCCACTGATAAAAATGTCTTGACATGCAGCAATTATGCCATATATGAACTGGGATCCCAAAACAATATAGAGATGACCTTGTATGGATAAAGTGAGAGAGCAAGCAGAATCCTCAAAGAGCTGTTTTGTAGGAAGTTATGATGATGTCATTTTAAGTAGCAAGAAGAAAATGCTGTAGGTCTTCACAATGACAGGATCAGTGAGCCACCCTGGGTCTGATTATGGTTTGGAGAATAACAGAAGGTAGCCTTGAAACTGATACTCTCTGGCCTAGGCTGGAATCTCTATGTATGCTATGTTCCAGAACTATGAGGGAGAGGTTACAATTCAATAAAAGATCATGTTTACCCAGTGGACAACAATGCGAATCGTTTTTTTTAAAATTGTTTTATTATTCATATGTGCATACAAGGCTTGGGTCATTTCTCCCCCCTGCCCCCACCTCCTCCCTTACCACCCACTCTGCCCCTTCCCTCTCCCCCCCAACCCCCTCAATACCCAGCAGAAACTGTTTTGTCCTTATCTCTAATTTTGTTGAAGAGAGAGTATAAGCCATAATAGGAAGGAACAAGTGTTTTTGCTGGTTGAGATAAGGATAGCTATACAGGGAGTTGACTAATGAATCAGAACCTTGCAGTATGGTATTCACTTTGAAAAAGAAGATCATCAATATCAGCATGTATACACAGATAATTATTTAAAATTTACCAAAGCTGAATAACTAACACAGAAGGGAATGGAATTTTACCTGTCTCCGTGCTTACTACAACTCAGAGAGTATGGATCCTTTGTATTCTATTCATGGATGTAAATCTTACAGGCTATAGAACTGAGAGTTGTATCGCTCCTATCGTAGGGAAAAAAATCACAAAATTCAGATAATGGGATGACATTTGCAAAAAAAATTACTTTTATACAAATAAAAGTCAACATGAATATCTGTGGGGACTGTCATAAAATGGAAGGGATAAATTCTACTGGCTAAGCTACCTCAGGAGTTGAATTGCCTCCTTATATTTTATTCTTTCATGAACCTGACTGTGCTCCTTAACAGGATGGCTAAACTGAATAGTAGTGTATAGGCTACAAAACTGAATTGAAAAAAATAAGGTCACATATTCACTGTCCAATGGCTAGTAACCTATTGTCCTCCATACACTTTTGCATGCCTATGTGGAAAACTTCCAATCAAATATTTATCTATGTGAATTACAGAAGAACATAGGAACCGTAATTATTACCAGTCGCTTTTTCATTCATCTAAGAAAATTACTATTATGAGATTCTAGGGTTTTCTTAGGAAACCTCCTTTCCTAAGAAATAAAACTATAGAGAACACTTCAACTTCACTTATATCAACATCTTGTGTCCTTCCTCTTTGACGTAATCAGTGCACATGTGCTTCCTTTTATTTCAGTTTCAACCGTTATAAAAAGCAACTAATCATTTTTCTCTGGCAGCTAGCAAAACAGAAGACACAACAAATTAGTAATGAAAATTTAAAGTGTTCTTTCTTTCCTAGGCAATTTTTAACTGACTCACAGTTCAGGAAAATAGTAAAAATGTAGGAGTGGCATATCATTATAAGGTTACTTGCTTAAGACCACATGTTTCAGATATTTAAGACTGCTATTAAAAATGGTTTAATCATTTCATTTCCTATTCTATTTTTTTTTCAAATTTAAGGCACTCAGGTACAATCAGAAATAACACAGCATGTGAATTGTTTCTTTCAAAAAATAACATACAGAAAAGAACCTTACTTGAGGGTAAGAAAATGTAATAGAGAGCCTGCCTGCTATTTCAAGATTCAATATAGTTTCCTATATTTTAAATTATAAGCATGAACCTGCTGAAGAACAAAAAGAAACTTCTGTGCTAAATCAGACAGTTGTGAAGCATATATCCTCCCAAGAATGATGATCTATAATTAATGCCAATCATTTGAGAAAGATTAGCTACTATATTGAGCAGCCCAAAGGAAAAGTGCAGTGATTTCCACCCCTACTTTCTTGGAGAGAAATTATGATTACATCCAATGAAAAGGATGTTTTTGGATAATCAAGATGATAAGGATGATGATGAGGAGTATGATGAGTGCAATGACTCAGAGTACTCTAGAACACTTTAAGTAAAATAATTTCAAGAAGACAATGAAACATTCATTTTAAGTGGAAGTGATAATTTAAATAATTCTTTCTCACTATCTAGCACCCTCTTGACTGATTTTCTCTTTCTTGCACCTGCCCTTGCTAAACACTAAGCTTGGGTTAAGACAAGTAAGTATTTGTCTTTGAGCTCAGTGTTCTCTCTTAGTTATTGACTAATGCTTATGGATTTACTTAATGCATGTAGAGTTTATTGACATAAATTAAGGTAAATGCTTTTTTTAGGCATTCTAGAGTACTTTATATTTCCGATTATTTTTCCCATACTAGCTCACTCTAGCTCTCTTCAAACATCATAATCAATGTTATTTCCAATTATTTATTGTTGTATAAGAGCCATCTAGAAATTTAGTGGCTTAAATAAGTAATTTGTAAGAAATATGTCTCATGAGTTTGTGGGTGGCCTTTGCTCAGTTAATAGCTATATTTTTTGGTTAGAGATATAGTGTCTGGGGATAGGGTCATCTGAATCCTTAAGTACTGTAGACATTTAAGGTGTTTTTTCTTATTTAGTTATTTGTACCATGATGCTCCTTTATCTTTCTGTCTGTGGCATCTGATACCCCAAATATCACTAAAATAGACTTGACTAAACATGACATCATAGACTCAGGACAAACACACTCTTTATATGGACCGGTTTTCAAAAAGAAGAATGTGAAGTCAAATATCTAGTTAAAGGCTACATCTGGAACTAGCAGAATCTGTAGGTCGTATTTAATTGGTGAAAGCAATCACTGAAACTGCTTATGTTCAGGAAGGTTGCAAAATAGATTTCAATTCTTGATTAGAAAGTTGTAATGCTACAGTGCCAAAGTGCATGTGAAATGACACTGCCGAGTCTTTCTTCCTAAAACACCCCTTACTCTTCATTTACTATTTCTTCAAGTTTCTGAACTTTATTCCTGATCTTCCTCATTTCCATGCTGTAACTCATAGAAATGCTCCAAAATCTCATTTTGCAGTGGACTTTGAAGCCACTCAAATTACCATGATCCAATGTATATAAGATTTTGCACTTGTAATCGATTTCATTTTCTTTCCTATCGCAATTGAAGGAGGGTTTGTTACTAAGATTCTAAACCCTCTATCTGATGTGCTCCTTCTTGGCACCTTAACATGCCACTAACTATTTTTTTTAAGTGTTTTGACTTCCTTCTTTCTACTGTTCCATAATTTAAATAAATATACAGATGCTCAAAAACACAAAGCAAAAGCTTGTCTCTTCTCAATATACTGATTCAGTACATAGAAGGATACATCCTGTGTTTTGCCACAAGCATATTTTCAAAGAGTTCTCACCATTCACTTTCTCTAAATTCTTGTTGTATTGAAAAGGAGCTTGTGTCAGGGCCAAAATAAAGTCTCTGGCTTCTAAATCCCAAGGATTCTCTTTATTCCCTATCATATTAGAAATCTCAGCAGGCTTTCATAGAATAGTCTGTTTAATCTGACTTACAATAAACTGAAGTATCCCTGCTTTTGCATCAAAAGACTTACAATGGTCTTCGAGAAAAAGCTCTTTCTGAATGTTGTTAAATTTGCCTCAAAGACCAGAGGAGAATCAGCAGACAGAGTTGATGACCTTTTCCTTTAATGTGGAGGGTTTGGTTAGGTCAGGGTCATAATGTGTTGTTTCTTTATCTTCTAAGATGAATTTTATCCCAAGAGTTTTCTCAGTCTCTTAAGAGAATTCAAGGTCCATCTTAACCAACACATTAGACACTTTAGAATCAAAGTTTTGTCCAAACTTGTACCAGCGATATATTGAGGGAATAAAAACATTTCATTCATGAAATGTAGCATCAACATGGTCATCTTAATAAATGTTAACAAACTTTCAATTTCTTAAGATGTAATTCCTTTTTAATAAATGCATTTGACCTAGCAAAAAGTCAGAAAAATGTCAAAATCACGTGTTAAGCCTTGAATGGCAAAATAAAAATTAAAAATATATCTACAACGTGATCTTTTTTTCAAGGGTGATTGCTTAAATTTCACTTACAGGAGCAATCCACAAGCCTTCAAAAAATCTATAACTAAGATTGTAATAAATTAAAATTTTCAACAGGATTTAAATCATTTTTTGAATAATAAAACAATACCTAACTGTGGGACCCTGAATTTGTCTGTCCTGAACTAATTGTCTGATTTCATGTTTTACTGTAATTTCAGAAGTAGATATCAAAATTAAAAATTAGTACATTTAGTGCTCTAAATTAGATTACTATTAAGTTTTTTAGATTTCTGATCAAACATTTAGAATCCTGATTAAGATTAAGAAATCTGAATATATTAAGGTCTCCACTGAATACTCTCGGGCAGGTAAAGAATATTTATCAAATCACACTTGCTAAGGATACTAATATTTGGCACACTATTACTTATATTCAAGGATCAGTGCTTTATCATGACATATAAGTGATCATTCTAAAGTATTTGTATTTATATCATATCTTTAAGATTCTACAAGTATGAGCCTTTAACACAGAACACATAAAAATGTTCAAAATAAAATTTGTTTAATTATGTACTTGCAGTATAACAAATCAGGATATTTTATATCATTATTTTTATATATTGTAATTCCTATTGTGTTTGAAATATAATACTCTAGTATATTTTCAGAATCATGTGTTTGTGTTTGGACTCAGGGTATAGAGAAAATCAATAACTGAACAAGCTGAAAGTTGTATTAATGACAATACTATAAATTTTATATAGAAAGGAAATTGGGGAATGAAGAAAACAATACAAAATATGAGAAATACTAATTTATGTACATATTACTTTTTATGTCTTTACAGTGTTTAAGGCTACTTCTTTTAGTTTTATGGTGATAAATGTATATAAGTATATTCCAAATACTGTTAGTATCTATACAGTATCTTACAAAGCCTAAAAGTCTTCACAAGGTATAAAAATCTTAAACAGTATTTTTCCAATATAATACTAACAGTGTATTATGTTATGTGTATCTATGAGTGTGTGACTGTTTCTGTGTGTGTGTGTATAATGTTACTTAGATTTTACAGATATCTACATTTGTTCTATGGCTAACCCACAGATCATGTTTTGGGAAGGAAAAGATTTTAAAAATCAATAATATGGTACACTGAGCTCTCTGATAACTTCTCTCTGATAACTTTTCTTATGAAATACAACAAAAAATATAGAGATCACAAAGATCATCTGGGAAATAATTGATTGGGAAAAGATTAAAGATATAAGGCAAAATGAACCTTAACCTACCTAAATCATATTTAGACTTTTTCAGCCAGTTATTTAACAGATAGGAAAACATAGATCATAGTTGTTTCAAACATCTTTTAAAAGCATTAATTGAAATTATATTATTTACTATTCAGATATCAGAAAATTCATGTAATTTTATGTATCTTTAAATAAAGCTTAACAAATTTATAAGACAATACTATTTTCTTGAGTAACAGTTAAGTCTGAAGTTTCTATAATAACAGAGTCTTGCAACTTATCCACAAAATGGTCATGTCATATTACTGTGATGGTAGGTGTATTAGTCTGTTTGCTGTTATTATAGGAAAAAATACCTGGGTCTGGGTATTATACAAAGAAAATAGGCTTATTTAGTTCAGTTTTGGAGGCTGAGAACAGGGTGCTTACACCTGCTCAGGTCTGGTATGGGGTCCCTGGCTTCATGACAAAGGAGCATGGATAAGAAGCCTCCCATGATGGAACAGGAAGCCAGAGCATGGGGAGGAGCTAGTCTTGATCTTACAACAACCCTCTCTCATGCTAACTGAGTACTCAAGAAAAGTACATCTCTCTACAACAAAATTAGAGATAAGGGCAAAATAGTTTCTGCTGGGTATTGAGGGGGCGAGCGGGAGGGGGTGGAGTGGGTGGTAAGGGAGGGGGTGGGGTCAAGGGGGAGAAATAAACCAAGCCTTGTATGCACATATGAATAATAAAAGAAAAATGAAAAAAAAAAAAAAAAAGAAAAGTACAGTACTCATTGGAGACGGAAGCATCTCAATGGCCTAACCACCTCCCACAAGGCCCAACCTCCTAAAGATTCTACCACCTGTCACACTAGGACAAGGCCTCCAACACATGAAACCTGGGGAGAAAAGCCACATCCAGATGTAGCAATGAGCAAATTCCCTATGCCGCCATTTTCTGAGCCTTAGTTTTTCATTCTACATGAGAAGCTTAGCATTGGTGACAATTTCATTAGCTTATTATGAATATTACATGATAAATAGAAGTAAAACATTTTGTCTAGCACTTTATGATGTAAATAATCTAAACAAATTTGTTAATATAATTTTTATCATGTAATAAGCTGTCAACTAATTTATAAAAATATATGTTTCTAATTCACTTTAATATAATATTTGTTTTACCTGCTTTTCCTTTGGTTAATTTCTAGTTTTATGTTTTTCTCCATGTATTTTCTGGATCTTTTTGTTTGTCATTTGCTCTTCTTTTATCCAAAGGCAATACTATACAATAACTTCAGTGGAGTAAATTTTGTATCACCTTCACATTTGAAATTCTAACTCAGTTTAATTCATAATGTGACTGTTTAAAGACAGAGCCTTTAAAGAAGCAAGTTTTGTTAAAAAGATGTGATATGGGAAGGCCTTCATTCAATGTTGACTCTTTTCTTTATAAGAAGGAGGGAGGTTTATACACAGAGACAGAAAAGGTGAGGATATTGGGAATAGATGACCATGTGCAAGGGAAGGGGACAGGTCTCCAAGTAGGCTTACTTTTATCTTGGACTTCCAACTTACAGAAATGGGAGAAAATAATTTCCTATGGTTCGGGATCTGAAGTCTGTGGTACTTTGTTATGAATATACAACACTGACACAATAACTATTAATAACACAGAACAGCACTACTTCTAAACTTCATATTTTAGTCACTGTTTCTACTCATTATAGCCCACCCTTCTCCTTTATTGCATCTTCATGTTTGGGTTATTTGACATTTTACTTAATTGTGATGATGTAGTCTTCAAAATGTGCCATTGTTCAGACTATCAGGCTTTTCTTAGTCATAATTATTTTCTCCTCTGCCTTGCTCTCCTCCTCTGCTTCCTCCTCCTTCTCATTCTTTTTGTGGCACTGGCTATTGAAACTGGGGCTTCACACAATGCTAAGTAAGCATTATACCACTTGAGTTATGACACCAGACTTTAATTTTCTTCTTACCCAGTTCAAAATAAATCATGTTTGTCATCCTACCTGTATATAACACCCTTGATTTTGACTTTCGTCTGGCATTCAACTACATCAATTTTAAAACTTTCTATATTTAGATAACTGTATCTTTGGATATCATTGCCTTACTTACTGATAGTTGAAAGTGAAAGTCACAAATATTGATGATTTTTCACTTACATTTTTGTCATCCAATTTAGGTGATTCCTCATTATTAATATTTATGTAATTATTTTCCTTTAGAAATTTTTCTTTAACATGTTCTATTGTGTTGTGCAATCACTTCCCACTTTCCTTAAGCTCCCTGAACAGACTTGACTTGAGGGGTTTTTGTGTTTTGATGACATTAGGGTTTGATTTCAAAACCTTTAACTTGCTAGGAAAGTGTTGGACCTCTTGAACCATATTTTCCATTCTTTTTTGCTTTTACTTTATTTTTCAGATATGGTCTTTCATGTTTGCTTGGGACTAGTCTCAGCTGTGATATACCTACCTCTGTCTCCCAAAGACTTTTAAATAGCTTCTATTGCACAATGCATAAGCTAACAACCTTATTGTTTAAAGAAATGTAAGTATGCATATGTATACAAACAAACTTAGTGAATTTTTGCTAGCACTTAAGAATTTCTATAAATTTTTTGTACTATTCATAATATTTATTTCAGCATCTTATCACCTTTTACACTCCACAAATTCATTTTATTTCTTCTTTATATGGAGATTATTCAATTAATAGATACCTCTGACTTTGAATATCTGCTATTTTATAAAACAAGTTCCCTTAGTGTTCTTTTGACTCTACACAGAGCAGCCATGGACAGGTCCTTCTCCACTTCGGTTCAGGAAAGACAACTTTTTCTTTTCACATGTTGTGTGAGCCCATTTATTTATTTACTTATTTTATTATTGTTTTTTCTTTTATTCCTATGTGCACACATTGATTGGGCTATCTCTCTCTCCCTGCCCCCTGTCCTCTCCCTGTCCCCACTATCCCCTTCAATTCCAGGCAGAAACTGTTCTGGCCTCTTTTCCAATTTTGTTGAAGAGAAGACATAAACAATAATAAGAAAGACATAGCATTTTTGCTATCTTTAGCTAAAGATAGGTATAAAGAGCAATTCCTAGTATTGTTTCCATGCACATGTATTACAACCAGAATTGGTTCATCTCTACTAGACCTCTTCACTACTTCACGGTCACCTACACATGGTGGCCTCTGTCAGTTTAAGATTACTTTATTAGCTCCTCTACAGAGGGAAAATCAAACACTTTCAAGTTTTAGGTTTCCTTCTCTTTACCTAGTCCTCCTGTATGAGTTCTCCTCTTAGTGTGTGAACCATGTCCAATAACACTACTGTATTTGTTTTAGGTCTCAAGTCCACATATGAGGGAGAACATACAATTTTTGGCCTTCTGAGCTGGGCTAAATTGCTTAAAATGATGTTCTCCAGTTCCGTCCATTTACTTCCAAATGACAAAATTTCATTTTTCTTTGTGGCTGAGTAAAATTCCATTGTGTAGAAATACCACATTTTCTTAATCAGGTCATAGGTACTAGGGTATCTTGGCTGTTTACATAACTTTGGTATTGTGAATAATACTGCAATAAACATGGGTATGCAGGTGCCTTTGGAATAACCTGAGTCGCATTCCTTTGGGTAAATCCCTAGGTGTGGTATTGCTGGATCATATGGCAGGTCTATGTTTAGTTTTTTAAGAGGCCTCCATACTTCTTTTCCAAAGTGGTTGTACTAGCTTACATTCCCACCAGAAGTATATGAGGGCTCCTTCTTCCCTATAACCTCACCAACATTTGTTGTTGGTGATGTTATTGATGATAGCTATTCTAACAGGAGTGAGGTGGAAACTTAGTGTGGTTTTTGTTTGTATTTTATTTATGGCCAGGGATGGTGAGCTTTTTTTCATGTGTTTTTTTGGCATTTGGATTTCTTCCTTTGAATAAATTCTGTTTAGTTCAGTTTCCTACTTCTTTATTGTTTCAGTGATTTGGGGGGAGTTTAGGTTTTTGAGATCCCTGTAAGTTCTGGTTATAAGTCCTTTGATATATAGCCAGTGAATATTTTCTCCCACTCTGTGGGTGGTCTTTTCAGTTTAGAAACCATTTCTATTGCTGTGCAGAAGTTTTTAATTTCATGTAGTCCCATTTGTCCATTCTTTCTCTTAGTTGCTGGGATGCCAGAGTTCTACTGAGGAAGTCCCTTCCTATACCTACTGCTTCCAGAGTATTCCCTGCTCTTTCCTGTACTAACTTCAGAGTTTTGGGTCTGATATT
This sequence comes from Castor canadensis, assembly GCF_047511655.1. Lineage (NCBI taxonomy): Eukaryota > Metazoa > Chordata > Mammalia > Rodentia > Castoridae > Castor > Castor canadensis. Next base: position 21,838,343 of record NC_133390.1, on the reverse strand, counting down.
AAGATCCTTAATCCACATTGAGTTGATACTAGTGCAGATTACCACTTCTAGTTGATACTAGACAGATTACCACTTCTCTAAGTAACATTTGTTGAAGAGGCTGTCTATTCGGTATCATATGTTTTAGGCAACTTTGTCAAAAATAAGGTGGGCATAGCTCTGTGGATTCATATCTGGATCCTCTATTCTGTTCCACTGGCCTTCATATCTGTTTTTGTGCCAGTATCATGCTGTTTTCATTGCTATTGCTTTGTCATATAGTTTGAAGTCAGGTATTGTGATACCTCTAGCATTGCCCTTTTTGCTGAGTATTGCCTTGGCTATTTGTGGTCTCTTGAGTTTTCAAATGAACTTTAGGGTAGATTTTTCAATCTCTGTGGTGAATGTTTTGGGATTTTGATGGAAATTGCATTGAACACATGGATTGCTTTTGGTAGTATAGTCATTTTTAGTATGTTGATTCTACCAATCCATGAGCACAGCAGATCTTTCCACCTTGTGTAGTTTTCCTCAATCTCTTTCTTCAGAGGTTTACAGTTCACCTTGCAGAGTTCATTCACATCCTTTGTTAAGTTTACTCGCAGATATTTAAATTTTTTGAGCTTATTTAAATGGAATTGTTTTCATGTATTCTTTCTCAATTTGATCATGGTTGGTGTATAGGAAGGCTAATGATTTTTGTAAGTTGATTTTGTATCCTGCCACCTTTCTGAAGCCTTTAATGGTGTGTAGGAATTTTTGGGTAGAGTTTTTTGGGTCTTTGAGGTATAGGGTCATGTTGCCTGCAAACAGGGATACTTTGACAGTTTCTTTACCTATTTGTATTCCTTTATTGCTTTTTCTTGTCTTTTTGCTCTAGTTAGGAATTCTAGGACTGTGTTGAATAGGAGAGGGGAGAATAGGCAACTTGTCTCATTCCTGATTTTAGAGGAAATGGTTTCAGTTTTTCTCCATTAAGTATGATGTTGGCTATAGGTTTGTCATATATAGCCTTTATAATGTTGAGATACATTCCTTCTATCCTAGTTTTCTTAGAGCTTTTATCATGAAGTGGTGTTGAATCTTATCAAAGGCTTTTTCTGGGTCTATTGAGATGATCAAGTGATTTTTGACTCTGCTTCTATTAATGTGCTGTATTATATTTATTGATTTGTGTATGTTGAGCCACCCCTGCATCCCTGGGATGAAGCTGACTTGGTGATAGTGAGTGATCTTTCTGATATGCTATTGGATTCAGTTAGCCATTATTTCAATGAGGATTTTTGCATTGATGTTCATTAAGGAGATTGGCCTATAATTGTCCTTTTCAGATGTGTCTTTTTCTGGTTTTGGGATGAGTGCAATTCTGGCATCATGGAATGTGTTAGGCAGTATTCTTTCCATTTTTATTTCATGGTAAAGTTTAAGGAGAGTTGGTAGTAATTCTTTAAAGGTCTGATAGAATTCAGTGGAGAATCCATTAGGTTCTGGACTTTTCTTTTTTGGGAGACTTTTTATTGATGCATATATTTCATTTCTTGTCATAGATCTGGTTAAGTGGTTGATATCCTCTTGGTTCAATTTTGGATGGTCATCAGTATCTAGAAATTTGTCCATTTCTTCAAGATTTTGAAAGTTATTGGTATATAGGGTCTCAAAGTACTCGCTGATGATTCCCTCGATTTCCTTGGTCTTTGTTGTTATCACCCTTTTTTGCATTTCTGATTTTATTGATTTGGGTCTTTTGCCTCCTCATTTTAGTCAGATTTGCCAGGAGTTTGTCAATCTTGTTTATTTTTTCAAAGAACCAGTTTTTGGCTTCATTGATTCTTTGTATTTTTTTTTCTTTTTGGTCTCTATTTCATTAATTTTGGCCCTTATTTTTATTGTTTCTCTCCTTCTGCTTGATTTGGGCTTGTTCTTATTTTTCTAGGAGCTTGAGATGTAGCATTAGGTTGTGCATTTGAGATCTTTCTGTCCTTTTAATGTATGCACTCACAGCTATGAATTTTCCCCTTAAGACTGTATTTACTGTAGGTACTGTTAAGTTGTGTTTTCATTTTCATTAACTTCCAGCAAACTTTTAATGTCCTCTTTTATTTTATCACTGACTCACTTATTACTGAGCAATGTGTTGTTCAGCTTCCAATTATTTGCATATTTTCTGCTGTTGTTTTTGTTGTTGAGTTCTAGTTTTAATTCATTGTAATCACAGAGAATGGAGGGGATTATTTCTGTTTTCTTATATTTGCTGAGGGTTGCTTTGTGCACTAAGATATGATCAGTTTTGGAGAAAGTTCCATGGGCTGCTGAGAAGAATGTATATTGTGCAGAAGTTGGATGAAATATTCTGTAGACATCAGCTATGTCCAGTTGATCTATAATGTGATTTAGTTCTAGAATTTCTTTATTGTTTTTTGTTTGGATGACCTATCTATTTGTGATAGGAGGATAGTAAAGTCTCCCACTACCACTGTGTTAGAGTCTATATATGCTTTTAAGTGCTTTAGAGTATGTGTGATGAAATTGGGTTCACTGACATTGGGTGCATGTAGGTTGATAATTGTTATTTCCTTTTGGTGCATTTCCCCCTTTATTAGGGTGAAGTGTCCTTCTTTATCTTGTTTGATCAATGTAAGTTTGATGTCTACTTTGTCTTATATAAGTATTGTTATTCCTGGCTGCTTTCAGAGGTCATTGGCTTGGCAAATCTTCTTCTAGCCTTTCATCCTAAACCAGTGTTTATTTCTGTTGATGAGATGGATCTCCTATAAAGTACAGATTGTTGGATTTTTCTTTTTAATCCAGTATGCCAAGCAGTTTTGTTTAATGGAGAAGTTGCGTCCATTGACATTCAGAGTTAATATTGATAGGTATGTTGTGATTCTTGCAATTTAGTCATTTTCATCACTTAAAGATTTGTTTGTGTGCAGCTGAGTAAATGCTACTTGCTGATTCCTTGTCTTTTCTTCTCCTGTGGTTTGGTACTGCAAGTCGTCTCATGTTTTTGTTTGCTTTCATCTTCTGTGTGCAGAATTTCTTGGAGCATTTTTTGTTGTGGTGGCTTGGTGGTCATATATTGTTTTAGTTTCTGCTTATTGTGGATGATTTTTATTGCTCCATCTCTTTTGAATGACAGTTTTGCTTGGTAGAGTATTCTAAATTTGAGGTTATTTTCATTCAGTTCCTGGAATACCTCACTCCATGCCCTTCTTGATTTTAAGGTTTCTGTTGAGAAATCTGCTGCGATTTTGATGGGTTGACCTTTACATGTTATTTATTTTTTTCTTTCTTATAGCCTTCAATATTCTTTCTCTATTTTCTGTGCTTTCTTTATCATTTTAATGATAATATGTCTTGGGGAGGTTATATTTTGGTCCCATCTGTTTGTTGTCCTGGAGGCTTCCTGTTCCTGAACGGCAAAACTTTCTTGAGATTCGGAAAATTTTCTGCTATTATTTTATTGAATATATTATGAATCCTTTTTGCTTGGACCTCTTCTTCTTCTTCAATGACCATGATTCTTAGATTTGGTCTTTTGATGGAGTCTGTGAGTTTTTGCATATTCTTTTCACAGGTCTTCAGTTGTTTGACTAACAGTTCTTCAGTTTTTCATTTTTATCTTTGAGTCTTGAGATTGTCTTCCAATTGTAATAGTCTGGTACAGTGGCCTTCCATTGTGTTCTGTGTTTCTGTTTAATTCTTTTTTTCCTGAGGTTTTCCATATCTCAATCACTTCCTCTTTAATATATTTTATTTTTGTCTTTAATTCGTTTATCTATTTTTAGTTCTCTCTTTTTCACTTTGGTATTTATTTAGGGGTCCTCTGAGTTCATTTATTTGTGTTTGTGTCTTCTCCTGGTCTTTATTATTGGTGTTTTGAAATTTCTTGAGTGAATCTTGTACATTTTGGTTAATCATGTTTAGTATCTTCTCCATGATTCTCAGTGATTTCTTGCGAGACTTCTTTGAGGCTGTTTTTGTGGGCATTGCTGTGTACCTTAGTGTCATTTATCTTTCTTTGTTGGGGTCAAGAATTGGGTATCCATTTTCTTCATTTCCCTCTGAATCCCATATTAAATTATTTTTTTGAAGAGAGTGGTTTCCATCCCTTCTTCTTCTTCCCATTGGTCCACTTGGTACTGTGCAACTATGTCCTTGATAGGCTAGTTGGGGATTTAGTCATGTGTTTTCTTTCCCTTGATGTAATTTTTGTGTTGTGGGTATCTTGGTTGTTAGCTAGGTTGTTGTGCTATTTCTGCCCTGTTTTGGAGGTGTAATTTAGCAATAACTAATTCACAAATTCAATACTCCACCAGTAGTTTATAGATTATATGGACGAATCCTTGGTGGTAATATCTATAAGCAGTGGGAGTTGCGGTTTAACATTTGTTAAGCAAGCTATAGGAATTTGGGGAGTTGGATAGGGTAGCCCTAAATGGGGAGGCAGGATGTGGGGTGGATGGGTGGAGGAAGTAGTGCAGGGGCTGCTGGGTTTTGTGTTTGGGTGTATTTCTGTTGTTGTAGTGTAGGGTGCTTGTAGGAGAGATAAATTTACACCATTTCTCAAAGCCCAGTGGGAGATACTTACACTTCTGTCTTTGGGATTCATCAGTTTCTCACTTCCTCATTTTATCTGCTTTCAGAACTTCAAATTGGTTGCTAATTAGTTCTAAAATAAGAATGTTCAATGTGAACATTTATACATTACTTTTCTTATACATCAAAATTGCCTTTATTTTCATCCACACTCTTTTCATTCTGTTGTTTTTAACCTTGAAGTTAACTTCATTTACTTCAAAGCTGATTTTTTCATTTGTGTCCTCATTTCAATTCACTTTTAATTTTGCGATTTTGTTATATTATTTCCTTATTGTGCCATCCTTCTCAAATCTCTTTGGAATCTGCGGTAACCACAAAATTTCTTATAATTGTCTAGCCTTTAGGACACTTTTCCCTTGGCACCATTTCAAGGAAGTCCTTGTCTTTTTCATTATAACTGAAATTGAACTTCCCTGTCTCCCTTTCAACTCTTTGCTGTGTTTTAATCTCATTACTCTGTTAACATTTCATCAATGAACTTTAATGATGTGTTTTATAGAATTTACAGAAATGTCTTCCTCCTCAAATACTCAGAAACTTTTTGCACTTTTCTGATAAATAATCTAGTATAATGTGGATTGAAACTTTAGAACCTGAACTGGTTCACTATAGAATTCAGACAAATATGAATATATTTGGAGATCCTAAGAGTTTGAGATGAAAAACTTAGAGAAATACTACTGGAATGATTTTTGATCAACTGATCTCCACTATTGTTTGGATCTAGAATGTCCTTTAGGTCCCATCTGGGAAAAGCTTAGTTCCCAGGACATGAAAGTACTGAAAGGTGGTAGAAACTTTAACCAGCCCAGTGTGGGATCTTCAGGTCATTGGTGATGTGCTCACAAAGAAAATAATTGGACCCAACCCCTTCCCCTTTCACTTTTTTTCATGGCTTGGCCATGAAGTGAGCAATTTTTCTCTGCCTCCTGCTACTGTCATGATGCTCTGCCTCACTTCAGGCACATAAATAATAGGTTCAACCAAACATGGACTGAAACCTCCAAACCTCTGAGCCAAAATAAATCTCTTTTTCTTTATAATTTGATTATCTCAGGTATTTTTTTATAGTAATGGAAAGCTGACTAACACATTTTCCTATGAAAATGCTAACCTAAGGAAAAAGAGAACTTTATTCCACTGACTTCAAGATAAAGTAAAGAACAGAGTTTAATGTGAGGGTGATTCTAAGACAGTATATGCTCTGCCTAAGTAATTTGGTGGTAAATAATGGCTTTATAGAAAAAAGAAAACATGGCCAAGGATTGAAACAAAAAAGTTACCAGAACAATAATAAAAAGTTATTCCATTGATATCTCCATGAAATATGAAATCACAAATAAAATTTTGTTGACTGTGCAATATCACAGTAAAATTAATCATGGACAAGTTTTCCATTCCATAAGCTAATAGAAATGTTTTCTGTATTTATACAATAGAATTAATGTATCAGAACTACTCATTTTGTAAGTTAAAAGCACTCACATACATTTTTGTATTTTTTAAGTGAACAATTTTGAAATTAAAAGAATTGCACATATCATTAAATATAGCAAACTAACTCTTAAAAATCAATAAAAAATTTAAAAAGGAAAGAAATTTGCAAATATGAATAAAGTTGTTTATTCCAGAATTACTTCTAAGTGTTAAAAATTAGAAAGTTTTTGTAGTCAATAAAAACTACGGAAATTATGGTATATGGATGCCTTGAAAGTTTATACCATGGGAAGTTACACAGCCATTAAAATTATAAGTATCTGAGTTCTAACTTAGTTGAGAAAGTTCTGTGAGTTATTTTTGTGTCAAATTAAAAGAAACTGGGACACAAATTTTGTATTGTTTCAATAGTTTTTAAAGAAAGCATGTGTTTTAAGTGTGATGGTTAATTTCATGTATCAACTTGACTGGCCCATAGTGTTCCTAGATATTTCCAAGGATTATTCTGGCTTTGTCTCTGGGAATATTTCTGGATGAGATTAACATTTAGATTTGTAGAATGAGTAAAGCTTTCTGCCTTCCTTAATATGGATGAGCTTCATCCAATCAGTTGTGGCTCCACATGTCTTACAATCTTGTGCTTGAAAAGGGGTTCTTTTCTTTGGACTTGGATTGGGATATCATCTCTTTCTGGGTCCTAAGTTCATCACATTTCGATTGGTACTGTACCATGAGCTTTTCTAAATCCCTCAACTGTATCTCTACATACTTTCCATGTGTGCATGTGTGTGTGTGTGTAAATAGAGCAGAACTCATGTGTATGTGTGTGTGCGCACATACATCCTGCTGATTTTGTTTCTTTGTAGATATGTTAAGTGATATAAAATTAAAGATTTACTTAAGATCAACCCAACAGTCACAAGGTCTTTCTTTTATGGACTTAAGTTTTTTGAAAATTCCCTAGGTTATTAAATGAGTTGGTATAGATTAAATATTTTAAGAGAATACATTCCTGAAAATATTTTAAATCAGAAAAAATTCATTCAAGAAAAGAGAAACAAAATGAAGTATTCCAACAAAAGTGGTCTAGTAGGATATGTCATATGAGTGCTAGGGACAGACAAAGCAAAATAGAATTGCTCAGGTAGCATAGACAAAAGGCTGGAGAAGCAAGAGAAGGAAGTTTAGTTTTTGGAAACATAGAAAATTAAAGTAGGAACCCCATGAGGGTGTTGTTGGGCTATTGCCAGTGGTTCTGGGAAAGTGAACACGTGAGGTTAGATGGGGAGAGCTAAAATAAGCTGGGATTGGTAGATGATCTGATGGTTCTAACTTAAACATTAATTTTTGGAAAGAAACTATTAGGAAAAGCATGTAAATTGAACAAATCAATCCTTCTTCCACTCTTTTTCCTTCCAATTTCCTTTGATTCTTCCTGTCAGAAAGTAGAAATACAATCTCAACATCAATTAAATAAAGCAGAGAAGGATGTTCTGCATTTACACTTGAAAGACAATAGTTTAGAATACCCAAAACATGAAAGCATTTGATGTCCCCACTCCAGAGGAATTAATACAGAAACCTTAAAGTGACAGAGGTTAACAGGAGAAGGGGATCAGGAACCAGTGTAAAGATCAGTTAGTGATGAATCAACCTGGGTTGTAACACACTTGTACATGAAAGCAATGCTAGGAATCACTCCATATAGCTGTCCTTATCTCAACTAGTAAAAATGCTATGTCTTTCTTATTATTTCTTATCTCTACACTTTGACGGAGCTGGAGAAAAGCTCAGAACAGGTTATGCCTGGAAGGGAGGGGGTGGGAGAGAGGGTGGAGACAGGGGAAGGAGGGAGAAATGACCCAAACAATGTATGCACATGTGAATTAATGAATAAAAAGAAGAAGAAGAAAACAAACAAAACCAAAAAGATTGTCACTATCTTTTCATGGTTCAATCATTAAGCCATAAGACAAACTTAGTGAGGAAGATTCCAAGATGACAACTACAGGGAGGAAGCAGAAAGCATGCTTCCTAAAATAAATCTTGGAGAGATGCTGGAGATATATCTTACAGGAAAAACCATCGTGAAGAGGCAAAACGCTGACTCCTCCACACCCCCAGCCCATGCATAGCATCCCTACTCGATGGTAAACGAAGAAACCAGGAGGGCTCCTGCGCCACCAGACGACATTTCCTAATGGCTTGGCTAGATTGATGCAGACCACCAGATGAGCTAAGTGGCATGCGGTATTCCCACAGACAGCACTGGGCCAGATAAGCATAGCCGCCTGGACAGACTGACCCCCACCTAGGGAAAACAGAGAAGAAAACAAACTGAATAGTAAACAACAACAACAAAAATAGGCATGTAGCAAAGGGGGTGGGGCACCCTGAGCACTGAGGAGAGGGGGAGGGGCAATCCCTCATGGAACTGTAAATAAACAAGACAGCCAGAGAAGGCAGGAGTGGCGGGACCTGCCCAGCAACCTTGCAGTGGGAAAGCTTGTAAAAGCAGTGGTGTGAGGAAAACTCCACTGGGGAGGGGGAAAGGGTCATTATCCATGTGAACTGTAAATAAACAAGCCAGGTGGAGAAGGTGGGTTTAGCACCACCTTCCCCAGTATGTTTGGAAAGGGGAAAGCTTGTAACAGTGGTGGTCACACCCAGGAGAACTCTAAATAAACAAAGCCTGTGGGTCTAGGTGAGTGTTAAGCTCACTCCTAAGATGTGCAATCAATAAAGCCTCAGGCAATAGCTGGCTGACAGTAGCAGGTAGGAGAGCTGCAATCTCAGATAGATATTCACAGAACTGTCTCCAGACCCTTTCTTTTTTTCCATTTTTCTTTTCCTCTACCTTTGATGAGAAAACAACTGAACTACACCCGCATGCTGAAAGATGTACTGAAACTGTATTGCATTTGAACTTGGGATACTTTATTGTTTATTTTGTTGTTGTTTTTTGTTTTTTTCCCCTTTGATGAGACAATGACAGAACTACTTCTGAGACACCATCTCCAGGACTGGAGGCTAAGGAACTAACACCAAAATTATTAAGACTGAAACTTTATTGCATTTGAACTTGGGGATTTTTTTTTTCTTAATCATCTCTCTGTCTCTCTAATGCCTGTTTAGCTTACTGATGATTAGTTCACTATCTTTCCCTGTTTATTTCTTTGATACTGTTTTGGTTTTTTTGTTTGTTTTGTTTTTTTACTTCTTTGTTTATTGGTTTTTCCCTTTTACTTTTCCTTCTTTGCTTCCCCTCTCCTCTCACCCTTCCATTCCAAATATCACCATTGTTATTATTACAAGCTAGGAAATACTTAATTGCACACAGTATAGGGACAGTAATAATAAAACCAAGGTCAATGAAGGGAAGATGGAAAAAAACAGTGAAACTAGTTTCCCCACAGCAAAAAAATTAGTACAGGAACCAGAGGGTAAAGAAGAAACCACATACCCAGAACCAGACTTCAAAAAAACGAAGATAAACTATGCCAAAGAACCCAATGAAGCCAACAAAAACAATCTGTAAGAAGAAATCCTGCAGGTAATCAATGAGAATTTTATAGAGATGATACTGGATATGGTCAACCAAAATGTACAGGAGACAGTCAAGAAATTCCAAGACAACAAAAATCGAGAATTTGAGACAGCACAAGAAGAAATAAAAGAAACCATAGAAGCACGGTATAAACACCAAAAAGAAACAAAGAACAGGATTAATAAAGAGATAAATGAACTCAGGTTGAAACTAGACAACATTAAAGAGGAAGTGACTCAGGATATGGAAAACCTCAGAAAAAAGAACGAAACAGAAAAGCAAAACAAAATGGAGAGCCAATCCAGCAGAACAGAACAAGCAGAAGATAGAATCTCAGAACTCAAAGATGAAATGGTAATTAAAGGAAAAACCAAAGAACTATTAGTTAAATAACTCAAGACCTGTGAAAAGAAAATGCAAGAACTCACAGACTCCATCAAAAGACCAAACTTGAGAATCATAGGCACTGAAAAAAGAGGAGAGGTGAAAGTAAAGGGAATGCCTAATATATTCAATGAAATAATTACAGAAAATGTCCCAAATCTAGAGAAATCTATTCCCATACAGATGCAAGAAGCCTCCAGGGCACCAAACAGACCTGACCAAAATAGAACTACCCCATGGCATATTATCATTAAAACAACAAGTACAGAGACTCAAGAAAGAATATTGAAGTCTGTAAGAAAGAAAAACAAATAAAATAGAAAGGTAAACCAATCAAAATCACAGCAGACTTCTCAACAGAAACATTAAAAGCAAGAAGAGTTTGGGGTGAGATCTTCCAGTCACTGAATGAAAATAACATCAACTCTAGGATACTCTACTCAGCAAAACTATCATTCAAAATAGATGGATCATAAAAGTATTCCATGATAAGCAGAAGCTAAAACAATATGTGACCACAAAGCCACCATTGCAAAAGATTCTTCAAGGGATTTTGCACACAGAAAGTGAAACCTAACATAACCATGAAAGGGCATGCAGCACCAAACTGCAGGAAACAAAAAAGCAAGAAAGTAGAGAGTAATATCAATTTTGATACACGCTGTCAAACCTTCAAACAACTAAGACAACTAAATGACAGAAATCACCACGTATCTATCAGTACTAACACTTAATGTTAATGGACTTAAATTCCCCATCCAATGGCACCATTTAATGAACTGGATTAAAAAGGAAGATCCAAGATTTGTTGCTTACAGGAAACCCATCTCACTGATAGAAATAAGCATAGGCTTGGGATAAAAGGCTGGAAGAAGATTTACCAAGCCAGTGGTCCCTGAAAACAGGTATGAGTAGCAATACTTATCTCTGACAAAGTAGTCTTCAAACCTACATTGATCAAATGAGATAAAGAAGGACATTCCATACTAATAAAAGGGAAAATAGACCAAAAGGAAATAACAATTATCAACCTATATGCACCCAATGTCAATGCACCCAATTTCATCAAACATACTCTGAAGGACCTAAAAGCATAAATTAACTCCAACACAGTGGTCATGGGAGACTTTAACACCCCATTATCATCAATAGATAGGTCATCGAAACAAAAAATCTATAAGGAAATCCTAGATCTAAAATACACCAGAGATCAAATGGACATAGTTGATGTCTACAGAACATTTCATCCAACTTCTACACAATATACATTCTTCTCAGCAGCCCATGGAACCTTTTCCAAAATAGGTCATATCCTGGGGCACAAAGCAAGCCTCAGCAAATATAAGAAAATAGAAATTATACCATGCATTCTATCTGATCACAATGCAATAAAATTAGATCTCTACAACAAAAATAAAGACAAAAAAACATGCAAATATCTGGAAACTTAATAACTCATTGCTTAATGAACAATGGGTCATTGATAAAATGAAAGAGGAAATTAAAAATTCCTGGAAGTCAATGAAAATGGAAACACAACTTACTGGAACCTATGGGACACAGTAAAGGCAGTCCTGAGAGGAAAGTTCACACCCCTGAGTGCATATATTAATAAGACTGAACGATCTCAAATCAATGACCTAATGATACATCTCAAACTCCTAGAAAAACAAGAATAAGCAAATCCTAAAACAAATAGAAGGAGAGAAATAATAAAAATAAGAGCTGAAGTCAATGAAGTAGAAAGCAAAAAAACCATACAAAGAATTAGTAAAACAAAATGTTGGTTCTTTGAAAAAATAAACAAGATCAACAGACACCTGGCAAACCTGACTAAAATGAGGACAGAAAAAACCCAAATTAGTAAAATCAGGAATGCAAAAGGGGAGAGAATAACAAACACCATGGAAATCTAGGAAATCATTAGAGACTACTTCGAGAATCTATATTCAAATTAATTCAAAAGTCTTAAAGAAATGGAGAGATTTCTAGATACATATGATCATCCAAAACTGAACCAAGAGAATATTAATCACCTGAATAGATCTATAACACAAAATGAAATTCAAGCAGCAATCAAGAGTCTCCCTAAAAAGAAAAGTCAAGGACCTAATGGATTCTCTGCTGAATTCTATCAGACTTTTAAAGAAGAACTGATACCAACCCTCCTTAAACTGTTACATGAAATAGATAGGGAAACTAAACTGCTAACACATTTTATGAAGGTAGCATTACATTTATCCCAAAACCAGGCAAAGACACCTCCAAAAAAGGAGAACAGGCCAATCTCCTTAATAAACATTGATGCAAAAATCCTCAATAAAATAACGGCAAACTGAATTCAACAACACAACAAAAAGATCATTCACCACAACCAAGTAGACTCCATCCCAGGAATGCAAGGGTGGTTCAACATATGAAAATCAATAAATGTAATGAACTACATTAACAGAAGCAAAGACAAAAAATACTTGATCATCTCAATAGATGCAGAAAAAGCCTTTGATAAGATCCAACATTTCATGATAAAAGTTCTAAGAAAATTAGGAATAGAAGGAAAGTACCTCAACATTATAAAAGCTATATATGACAAACCTACAGCCAGCATTATACTTAATGGAGAAAACCTGAAACCATTCCCTCTAAAATCAGGAGCAAGACAAGGATGCCCACTATCTCCATTCCTATTCAACATAGTACTGGAATTCTTAGCCAGAGCAATTAGGCAAGAAGAAGGAATAAAAGGAATACAAATAGGTAAAGAAACTGTCAAAATATCCCTATTTGCAGAAATATGATCCTATATCTTAAAGACCCAAAAAACTCTACTCAAAAGCTCCTAGACACCATTGATAGCTACAGCAATGTAGCAGGATATAAAATCAATATAGAAAAATCATTAGCATTTCCATACACTAATAATGTACAAACTGAGAAAGAATATATGAAAACAATTCCATTTACAATAGCCTCAAAAAACTCAAATACCTAGGTGTAAACTTAACAAAACATGTGAATGACCTCTACAAGGAAAACTATAAACTTCTGAAGAAAGAGAATGAAGAAGACTATAGAAAGTGGAGAAATCTCCCATGCTCATGGATTGGTAGAATAAACATAGTACAAATATCTATAGTCCTGAAAGTAATCTACATGTTTAATGCAATTCCCATCAAAATCCCAATGACATTCATTAAAGAGATTGAAAAAAATCTATTGTTAAATTTACATGGAAACACAAGAGGCCACAAATAGCCAAGGCAATACTCAGTTAAAAAGAATAACACTGGAGGTATCACAATAACCAACTTCAAACTATATTACAAAGCAGTAACAATAAAAACAGCATGGTACTGGCACAAAAACAGACATGAAGACCAATAGAATAGAATAGAGGACCCAGATATGAAGCCACACAACTATACCCAACTTGTCTTTGACAAAGGTGTTAAAAATATATCATGGAGGAAAGACAGACTCTTCAACAAAAATTGCTGGGAAAACTGGTTAGCAGTCTGCAAAAAACTGAAACTAGATCTATGTTTATCACTCTATACCAATATTAACTCAAAATGGATCAAGGATCTTAATATCAGACCCCAAACTCTAAAGTTGGTACAGGAAAGACTAGGAAATACTCTGGAATTAATAGGTATAGCAAAAAGTTTCTCAATGGAACCCCAGCAGCTCAGTAACTAAGAGATAACATAGAGAAATGGCACTTCATAAAACTGAAAAACTTCTGCTCAACAAAAGAAGTGGTCTTTAAACTGAAGAGACCACTCACAGAGTGGGAGAAAATACTTGCCAGTTACACACTAGACAAAGGACTGATAATCAAAATACATAGGGAACTCAAAAAACTAAAGTTAGACTTAAAAAGTTAGACTTAAAGTTAGACTCAAAAAACTTTAGTTAGACTTTAGTAAGACTAAAGTCTCCCAAAGTTAAGGAACCAATAAAGAAATGGGCAAGTGAACTAAACAGAACTTTCTCAAAAGAAGAAATTCAAATGTCCAAAACACATATGAAAAAATGCTCACCATCTCTAGCAACAAAGGAAATGCAAATTTAAAACCACACTAAGATTCTACCTCACCGCTGTTAGAATAGCCATCATTAGCAACACCACTAACAACAGGTGTTGGCTAGGTTGCGGGGGGCGGACGGGTGTCGGGGAGGGGTGGGGAAGGAACCCTCTTACACTGCTCTGCTGGTGGGAATGTAAGCTAGTACAACCACTCTGGAAAAAAATTTGGAGGCTACTTAAAAATGTAAACATTGATCTACCATATGTATGATCCAGAACATCATTCTGAGTCAGGTTAGCCTGGCCCAAAAGACCAAAAATCATATGCTCTCCTACATACGTGGACTTTAGGTCAAGGTCAAACACAACAAGGGGATTGCACTTTGATCACAGGATAAATCGAGAGCACACAAGGAAGGTATGAGGATAGGTAAAACACCCAAAAAACTGGATAGCATTTGTTGCCCTCAATGCAGAGAAACTTAAGCAGATACTTTAAAGTGATAGAGGCTAATAGGAGAAGGGGACCAGGAACCAGAGAAAAGGTTAGTTTGAGAAGAATTAACTTAGCAGGTAACACACATGTACAGGAAAGCAATTCAAGACAACTCCCTGTATAGTTATCCTTATCTCAACTAGCAAAAACTCTTGGTCCTTCCAATTATTTCTTATACTCTCTCTTCAACAAAATTAGATATAAGGGCGGAATAGTTTCTGCCTGGTAGCAAGGGATAAGGGGGTAAGGGGGGGTGGGAAGGGAGGAGTCAGGGGGGAAGGATGGGGGTGGGGGAAAGGGAGAAGAAAAGACCCAAACATTGTACTTGCATATGAATAAAATAAAAATTAAAATAAATACATAAATAAATATAAAGACAGGGAGTTTCCAACCCCCCCAAAAAAAAGACTAACTTAGTTAGCTGAGACTAAAATTTAAATATATTTTTCAAAGCCAAGAGTTTTCAAATCCACAACATACATTAAATTATGCATTGGATTTGTAGAGGTGTTTCATTTGTCAATATAGGCTCTGTATGAATTGATATGTGATTTGTTTCCCATTACAAATATTAAGCAAAGACATTAGAAATACCTAAGCATTGATTCATTGTTTTTCTTCTTTTCCAAATTTTATTTTATGCTTTGATACATGTGTGTTCATTCTGAGAAGCTCAACAGAAGCTGAACTGAGTGATTCTGCCTCAGCAATTTGTCCATTGCTATAGTATGTAAATTAAGGAGAGTTAGAATACTGCTTTTCTCTAAATCTTTATCTGTAAGTATGTGTTAATGAATAAGAAAGATGGAAGTGATATTTGTTGGTTTCAAACATGTGTAATGTGTTGAAGAGCCAACACCATAGATGTTCAAGCTAACACCTTTCTAGTAATATAAGGCCAAAATTTGATTAGTTCAATTATTTTCCACAGAGACATAATTTATGGATTACTTCTGGCTACCTTGGAATTTATTTCCTCCCAGGTTCAGATTGGATAAAGTATGAAAAACTCTCATACTTTGGTTCATTGTAGTGTGACTGTGAATTATTCTTGATTTTCCCTGATCACTTGAACAAAACTCAGATGTAATCCATCACTCATTGTAGGGAAAAACTTTAAAATCATTTCTGATTATTTTCATTGCATATAATCCTCCAGCATGAATGAATTGAATAAATTTAAATGTATTTATCTCTAGTGATTTTTGTTGCCTACCAAAAATATTAATACAAGCACAAAACCATTAATTTCAAGACAAGATATTTCTTATTATAATTTTTACAAGTTGAATTACTTTGAAAAAGTATGCATCAATGTGACTAAAAAAACTGTTTTTTAACTTAATTCTTTTGTTCATTTATTCACATGTGCATAGATTGTTTGGATCATTTCTCTTTCCTGTCCCCCACCCCCCCACCCCTTCCAGGCAGAACCTGTTCTATGCTTGCCTCCAGTTCTGTTGAAGAGTAGAAATAAGCAATAATAAGAAGGACATATTTAACTTTTCAAGGGCAAAACTACTTTTTGGCACATGAAGTTCAATTTATTTTTCAGCCTGACAGTGAAAGCACACATTAATGTACTCCTCCATCACTCTTTTTCTTGAACATTAGATACTCCAACATGTTCAGATGTTCAGTGCAAGGACTAATTTTTGGCAACATGTCTTCTTCAATTAATCTTATTCTCAGCAGAACAAGATTGTAGCCTAGGTCATCTTCTGTTTCCCAAAATTCATTATATATTTCCAATTATGGATGTGGTGTCTGGAATCATAATACTAAGAAAGAATTTCACAGGCATGGCACACTTCCATAAGTGTCCTTTGACACTTCTACAAGGATCAGTCCCCTTACACATAGAAGAATGGGATGAAGCACTGGTTTTTATATTGTTGTTTCCCCCTATTTCTGTGTGAATGCTCTCAGAGTTGGCAGTTTTGTTCCAAATTGTTTTTAGGTCCAGAATTCACTTCCCACATACCTTCTGTACTTACCATCTGAATATTTGAAATTATACATTTGAAATTTTCACCCATATTCATTAATTAAATAGCTACTTTTTCAATTCTGACTATATACCATACATTGCAAATATTTGTAATTTAGATGTTGACTTTTTTTCTATTTCATGGGGAGCTATATTATGTTAATATAATGGAAGGAAGAAAAAATATAAGAAAGAAATTAATTAGTTAAATTGCCACTATCTTTGTTGTTCTTGTAGTAGAATGTATCATTAAGCTCACATTACACAACTTATCCAGAGTTAGTTTACTTGGTTACTAAGAAGAACAATAAACAAAATTCCATGTCTCCTGATTCTTACCCCAACATTCCTTCTAATAATCCAAACTTTCTAAACTCATAGCTGATTTGTCAATGTCATAAACATTATTTCAATCACTCATTTATTTATACAAGGAATATTTAGTGAATATGGATTTTGCGACAAAAACTGATAAATTTATCTTAAGAAAAATATCTCATGTTACCATTGAAACTATTATAAATGAAGTATATGGTATGCCATATGTACCATAGAAAAAGACACCTAATAGACAAAAGGATAGTTTGAGTGTAGAGAATGAGTTTGGTGACCATTGTAATTTGCAACGGTAGGCAATTTAAAGATCTGATTTAAGAAAAGTCATTTTAGCAACGTGTTAAGGAGGACATTTTAGTGAACACTATCTCATATAGTAGAAGCAGTCAGTTCACAGTGCTCATACTGTGTGAGAAAGGTGACCACTTAGAAGCAATTGTAGCTGGAGGTGAGAAAATGAGCATGTTGAAGTACATTCTTTCTATTCCTAGTTTCATCAGAGCTTTTATCATGAAAGCATGTTGAATTCTGTCAAAGCCTTCTGCATCTTTGAAGAATATTGTGTGGTTTTGACTTTGCTTCTGTTAATCTGCTGTATTACATTTAATGATTTGTATATGTTGAACCATTCCTGTATCCCTGGGATGAAATCTATTTGATCATGGTGTATGATCTTTTTGATATGCTGTTGAATTTGGTTTGCCAATATTTTATAGAGGATTTTTCCACCTATGTTCATCAAAGACATTGACCTGTAATTTGCTTTTTTTGTTGTGTCCTTGTCCTATTTAGGGACGAGTATTAATTCTGGCTTCATTGAATGAGTTTAGCAGTGTTCCCTTTCTATTTCATGGAAAAGTTTGAGTAATATTGGTGTCAGTTTTTCTTTAAAGGTCTGGTGGAATTCAGCAATAAATCTAAGCCAAAATCACACTGAATGAGGAAAAACTGAAAACATTCCCTCTAAAATCAAGACGGATACAAGGGTGTCCACTCCCTTCACTCTTATTCAACATAGTCTTAGAATTCCTAGCTGGAGCAATTAGATAGAAAGAAGAAATAAAAGGAAAAGAAATTGGAAAAGAAGTAGTTAAACTATCCCCATTTGCAGACAACATGATCTTATACCTAGAGTATCTGAAAAACTCCACCCAAAAACTCCACGATATGATAAACAGTTTCAGTAAAGTTGCAGATACAAAAATCAGTCTACAAAAATCAGGAAAGTTTCTATACACCAAAAATAAACAGATTGAGAAGAAAAACATTCCATTTGGAATAGCCTAAAAAAATAAGATACATAGGAATAAGCAAAGCTTGTGAAAGATGTTTTTAAGGAAAACTGTAAACTACTGAAGAAAGAAATCAAAGAAGAGTACAGAAGATGGAAGACCTCCCAAGCTCATGAACTGGAGGAATCGACATACTGAAATGGCTATATTACCAAAAGCAATCTACATGCTCAATGTGATTTCTATCAAAATTAATCATAGAGACTGAAAAATTAAACACAAACAATAGTGACTAGCCAAGGCAATACTGAGCACAGAGAGCAATACTGGAGATATCACAATACCAGTCTTCAAACTATACAACAGAGTGATAGCAATAAAAACAGCATGGTACTGCCACGAAAACTGACAGGAAGACCCATGGAACAGAATAGAGGACCCGGATATGAATTCACATGGCTATGTCCACCTGATTTTGACAAAGGTGATAAAAAAAATACTATGGAGAAAAGACAGCCTTTTTAACAAATGTTGTAGGGAAAACTGGATATCTGCCTGCAGAAAACTGAAACCAGATCCATGTCTGTCTCCGTGTAAAAGTACCACTCAAAGTGGATTAAGGACCTTAACTTAAGACATGAAACTTTGAAACTAGTGCAGGAAAGAACAGAGAATAGACTGGAATTAATGAGTTTAATCAATAACTTCCTCAACAGAACTCAAATGGTTCAACAACTAAGACAAAGGATTGAAAAATGGGACTACATGAAATTAAAAATCTTCTGCACATCAAAAGAAATGGTGCTTAAATTGAAGAGGGTGCCCACAGAATGGGGGAAAATCTGCCAGCTGTACACCTGACAACGGTTTGATAACAAGAATATACAGGGAGTTCAAAAACCTAAACTCCCCCAAATTTAATGACGCAATGAAGAAATGGTCAAAAGAACTGAACAGAGCTTTCTTGAAGAAACCCGATGTCTAAAAAACACAAGAAAAATGATCAATTTCCCTGGTCATAAGGGAAATGCAAATCAAAAGCATGTTAAACTCTACTTCACTCCTGTTAGAAAGGCTACCATTAAAAGCACAAACAACAACAAATGTTAGTGATGATGTGGAGAAAAAGGAAACCTTATACACTGCTCGTGGGAATGTAAATTAGTACAACCACTATGGAAACAGCATGGAGGCTCTTCCAAAAACTAAAAATAGAACTATCATATGATCCAGCAATTGCACTTCTAGGGGTAGAACCTAAAGAATGTCAATCAGGTCACAATAATGGTACCTGCACACCATGTTTATTGCAACATTATTCACAAGATGCCCCACTAGTGATGAATGGATTAAGAAAATGTGGCATTTAGATACAGTGAAATTTTATTCAGCCACAAAGAAAAACGAAATTTTGGCATTTTCAGGTAAATGGATGGAGCTAGACAACATCATCTTAAGTGAAGTTAGCTATATTCAGAGGGTCAAAAACCACATTTTCTCTCATATGCGGAATATACACCTAATACAAATGTAGTACTATTATGAAAAACAGGTCCTGCAAAGCAAAGTCACACATGAGAGGGGGAGGATAAAAGAAGGAAGTTAAGGTGCATATGGTTGATGTACTCTCCATACAAGAATAAACATAAGTTTTTAAAGTGGTTGAAACAACCATAAGAAAGGGATTAGAGTAGAAAGAAGAAAAATAGAGGAAATGAACCAAGTCAAACTATAGTACATATATAGATGGAAATGCCACGAGGAAATTCCCTGCATAGTTGTCTTAAAGAAGCAAATTGTAGTGTCTTTTTACTTTCTTTTGCAAAATCATAGAACAGGAGGGAGGATCAGTTCCTGCCTGGTGTGGAGGGTGATAATGCAGGGAGTGGGGAGGATACAGAGAGAGGGTGTAAGAGGGTGAATATGGTGTAAATACTATGTACACATGAATGTAAATGGAAAAAAGATACTTATTGAAGCAATTTCTTGAGTGGCAATAAAGGAGAATGATGGAGGGGGTGAATTAAAATATGATCTATTTGATAAATTGTAGGAAACTTTGTAAATGCCACAATGTACCCCTACCCAGTACAACAATAGAATAAAATCTAAAAAATAATCCAATCACTGTCTGCAAAGAAAAAAAAAAGATGAGATAGAAATGCAGATCAGCCAAGCCACTGGTTCATATGAAGGAAATTATATTTTTCAATTGAAAAATACTGAAAGATTTTAAGCAAAAGAATTCCATGACTTAGGTAAACTGATTTATTGACAAGGGAATGTGATGGCATGATGGTAGAAGAAGGTTAACCAGTCTAGTGGCTCCTACATAGATCCAATTTGAGGCTAAAACTAACAAATCAGGGTGTTTCATGTTATAGAGATATTTGTCTGTGAATGGCTTCAGGGTATATATAACTTCCTGGGAAGACATTAGGCAATGTAAGTTCAAAGTCAAAGTGGCTGTTCACAGCAATGCTTGGAAAGGAGGACAAGGTGAAAAACTTCAGACACTTTTAATTTACTTACTCAAGAATGTTGTGCTTAAGCCTTATATTTGTCTCTTTTGCGAAAACCATGAAACCAGATGTGCTTTAGAATTTAGAATTTTAGAGGTACTTTGGAGATAATATGCTCTACATATTACATAACGATTTTAGTGTGGTCTGTAATCAAGCACAGCTTTATGTTCCCAGCTCATCATATGAATAGTAACACTAAGTAAAAGGAAACACTATAAATAACCTTAAATCTATTCATTCTTTACGTGAATACAGAGCAACAAAATTTTACTGCACATTCAGATATTAAAACATTTTTGATAAGTTTCTGGATTTTACAATCACAGATAAATGATTAGTCATTTGTATTTTATCATTTAGTTTATCTCTGTTAATCCAAATGCATAGTCAGTTTAACTTAAAAACAGATTAAAGAATGCAAGTGTACATTGTGGTATGTATCCTTAAGCTAATATTAAATAGTAATTGTCTTGACATTTGGTGAAAACAGGCTATCCTAAAAAAATTTGAGGACATTTTTTGGTTTAGAATAGAAATACTTTGAGAAGACTGGAGATTTATTTTGTCATGTCTAAAATGAGATCAACAATCCATAAAAACTTAAGCTGTCATAGTTTTACCTGAACTAAATTTTAGTATTGACTGAGTTGGGGAGATATTAACTATCCTTAATTTAAATGTCAGCAACATTTGAAAAATAAAACATACATAAAATTTAAGACAAGTTTAATTGAAACTTGTTCACAGTAGTTCAAAAAAGTTCATAAAAAGAGTTGTTTCTGGCAGAACAAGAAACATACTACACATACCAACATTTTGAAGTATTTTTATGTCCAGAGGATGATTAATGATGTATTTTGGATTGGTATAATTTTACAATATGGGAGAAACATATCACTTTCTGATATTTAATTCCAAGCCCCTGAAACAGAGAAACTTCAGTTTCTTTCACAAAAATATAACTCAATGCCATTAGATTTATTTAAGAGAAGGAAGCTTCCTGTTATACACATTCAAAATTTTTTGTTTTTTTATGTTCTGGACTACATTGGTATTTAAATTTTGAAAGGTAGGCCAGCAAAATATGATCAAGTATTTATTCTATGAATGGTTTCTAGCAGTTTAATTTGGTAAATGTTAAGATGTACTTCAATTATTTTTGCTTTTCAAATTTACTACTTTTATTATTATGAACAGTGAAAATATGTTCATATTTTGTCTTTAGATATTATTATAAAAATATAGAAAAAGATATGATTTTTTTGAACAACTAAAACTATTAAGATTATTTTCCTTTTTACGTATTTAGTGTACTTTCAAGAGTACTTTCACTTCTTTAAGAAGACAGTAATGTATAAATTCTTTCTAATATTATTTGTCTCTGGGAAGAAATTGTAATGAAAATTTCATAAACTATATATATATATGTATATTTTAATCTATATTTGCCTCTATTTATCTCAGGTCCTTGGATTTACATTAAAAGTTTTTTCTTAATCATTACACAAATATGGGATTTCTGTTCCTATAGCTCTAAAAAACATCTTGGCTTTAATCTACTTAGTATGTATGCCCTCTTATTTATCCTCATGTTTTTCAACACTTTTTTCCTTTCAATCTATAACCTTTCACCCTTTCCATTGACAAGGGACTTAGAGAATCTCATATGGCATTATCAAGGGCACATTTGCATGAGTTCCTCTAACTTCATTTTGTAGTCTAGATGCTATATCTCTCATGTTTAAAAGTGCTTAGAAATAGCTGAGGCTTCTTTTTTTCAAGATGAAGCTAAAAATCCCATCTAGTTTAATGATTGGAACACTTCTTTACAAGTTATGTTGTAAAAATATTCATTAACATTGATGGAGAGTGGTACTCAAATGGCAAAAATGTGTCCATAAAATCTTGTTAAGTTTCAGAAGCTGAAATAATGCAACACAGGAATTCAAAACTTTGGTGAAATTTTACTGCACATTTCACAAATAAAATTTGTTAAAAATATGATCAGTTTTTTTGCAGTTTTCAATGTAAAAGCTTTTTTTTTGCTTTACAAAATGACATTTACAAAATAGAGCTAAATTTCCATAAATTCCATAGCTACTGTAAAAGTGAGATAATTCTGTTTAGTTAATGTGTGTAGTACAGCATGTCATTTAAAATTATTTTAGAGTAAGATATTTGATTTAGGCTATAAAATAATATCTCAGCTTCATATTTATTTGAAAGGCTTATGATGAACCTTTGTAGAGTATCCATATAATATTCCATTTAAAATGAACTTTCAAATTTTGAAATCATTTTAATCACTTTTCTGAAACATGATTGCATTTTGTATATGAATTTGCTGTCAATTATGTTTATATACTTACATGCACACTCATATATGTTTGTATATTTATTTGCACCAAGTAAGCTGCATAGTTCTCAAAGGTACACATTTCATTTTTCCTGAAGAAAAAATATTGATACTTTATTGTTATTCATTATGCCTTTTGCTATGAGGATATAATATTTATATAAAGTATTTATATATATATATAAAACAAAAAGAAATTTCATCTCATGTTTGTCATATTGATACAAATAGTCTTCAAAGTGTAGATGAAGAAAAATATTCAGAGAAGCTTACTAGCTAATGCAGAACACAGTAAAATTTTGTGTAAGAATCTTTAATTGGCCAGGCCACTATGGGAAGGGGACCAGGAAGTATTGAAGATGTCTGGTAGAAAGGAACCAATGTGAGTTGCAATAAACAAGTGCATGGAAGCAATGCTAGGAATCTCTCTGTATAGATGTCTTTATCCCAAAATAGCAAAACCACTGTCTTTCTTATTATCTCTTATGTTTTCAACAAAATCAGAGAACAAGAAGGTGGAACACATTCTGCCATGAAATGAAGAATGGGGAGATGTGGCCCAAACAATGTATGCACATGTAAATACATGGAAAAATGAAAAATAAAAAGAACCCATATGAGAAATTTTTAAAAAGTAGGATGATATATTGTTGGGGAGATTTAAAAAGTCAGAATATCTTTGCTATAGTTAAAATGTTAGGAAAATTAATCTTTCCATAGATAATTTGGTAAGTAAGAGCCTCTCCCTCCCTTAATTTTAGCAGAAAATGGTGAAGAACACCTTTTAACTATTAGATAGTGCACCATAACAAAAATTCTCTCAGAAAATAAGTCATTCATGAGGGAAGAGATTACCATATTATGGCTTAGAATAAAAACCCAAATCATCATCAAACAAAATTTGTGTTTTGGAGAAAGAAAAATCTACATATTCAATTACCTAATTTTTTTTATCTCTACTCCCTTCTAATTCTTCAGTGTCCTTTTTCAAGTAATTCATTGTGCTTCATTTGTTTTGTTCTTAATTTGAAAACCTTCTATAATTGAAGAAAGTAACTCAAAAGACTAATCAAGGAAAACATAATAATGAAATTTCGTTTCAAAGTTTTTAGTTCATTTCACAATTTGAAGTAAATGTAAATATATACATAAATTATTTATAAGCTGCTTATTTGAACCTAGAAGTAGACAGTTAAAGAAAAGCAAGATGTCACATTTGTCTCCCATAGCTAATGCTAGTTTCTCTCAACAATGTACAGAGACTATGAAGTAATATTTAGAGTGAAAATAAAGAAAATGTGAATGGAATGAGAGTGGGGACCCTTTGGTGGGGAGACTTCCCTTCTGTTCCTTCTAAGGGAGATGATGTATGGTGTCATTTCATTCATAGGCAATCATTCGTCCTATAAAACCTGACTATCACAACACTGTTTACTCTCATTTCCTTCTTGGCATGAAACTTGGTGGGTATTTTCTGAGTATAGTAATTTTACCTTATTCACAGATTTATTACTTATAGTTTTGGGCAAATATGGTTAAATAAATAAGTAAGTAAATAAGTACAAAAGAAATGTCAAAAATAAACATTGTAATTCTTAATTTGTTGAAGTGCATCCTGTCTTTTGCAATGTCTTTTGGCATTGTGGAAAAATTAATCAAGCATTCATAGTATCTGAAATAAAGAGTATAAAATAAGATCTTGTTTTTGGTGAGCTATTCATGTCTATAACAGTAATTTTATGACAGAAATGTAACCTATTCCATGAAATTACATGTTATGAATATTCAGCTCTCCTGTACATGTGATATAAGTAAATTTGAGTAATTTAGAGTACTGAACTCTATACATCCTGAGCATTCATGATTCTCCCTCTGTGGTATTCTCCTTGGAAGCATGTACTGTGGACAGCAAAGGTCTAATATATTATACTTTGCAGAGGAGCACCTTATGTGCTGAGCATAAATCTTGGTTACCTCACTTTAGTCACCTTTTATCTAGTCTTCCTTTATCAAATTTCTAAATTATAATATAGCAGACTGTATTTCTTCTTCTGAATTTGCCCCACACTTCTCAAAAAAGCTTCTTAATCATACAGCATTTTCAAAAACCACTCTTGCTGGTGGAACGCAGTATTATAAAGCCATTTTGGAAGATAATTCAACAGCTTCTTACAAAACTAAGGACACAATTCAGCAATCTTGCTCTTCAGAGATGAAAATATGTCTACACGAAAACCTACAAGGAGATGATTAAAGAAGCTTTAGTCATAATTGACAAAACTTTGTTCCTGCAACCAACATGTGTTTCAGCACATGAATAAATATTATGGTAAAATCCAGACAATAAAATATTCTTTGGCACTGAAAAGAAACGAGCTATCATGATGCAAAATAATGTGGTGAACATGCAATTACATATTTATTACTGAGTATATAGGACAGTCTAAAGAGGATCTATACCATATGATTCTGTTTAACTGTATAACATTCTAGAAAAGACAAAACTACAGTTAGTAAAAACATCAGTGGTTGCCCATTATTGAGGAGAAGAAAGAAGGAGATGACAAGACAGAGCACAGAGGATTTTTAGGACAGGGGAACTACTCGATAATATCATGACAGTGGACACATGTCATTATGCATGTGAACAAACCATAAACAGCACACCACCAAAAGTGAACCCTAATCTAAATTATGGACTCTATGTGATTATAATTTGCCAGTGTACATTCATCAATTTTTTAAAAAAGTATCATTCTGGTGGAAATGAGGACAGTTAACACTATACACATATGGAAACAGAGGGTATATGAGATATCGACGAACCTTCTTTTCAATTTCAGTATCAAATAAAAAATGCTCTAGATGTAACCTCTTTAAAACATAGCAAAAGCATTGTGAATATATTCTGGGAGCCATCACATCATTTCTGGGTGCACGGTTCCCACTTAGAATTTTGCACATTGTTTTCTTTCTATGAAGCTGCATCAGTTATAATGGCTTGTTTGTTATCTACTGTGACACTTAGCTATGTTCTTGTCACACTTGCATATCTTATGTTTTAGCAAAATTTCTGTGAAATTTTCCTTTTTGTATATCAGGTAAAGAGAAAAACATGAGATAGAAAGTTATAGATTATTGTGTGCCCTACATGATATGGTAGGCTAGATAATAACCATCCAAATATATCTACAAATTAATTCATGGAATGTGTAAATGCTATACTATTTGGCTAAAAGAAATTTGGGGATGGATTAAATTAAGAATATTGAAATAAGAAGGTCAATCTTTATTATACAGGTAGACTAAATTCAATCACATTAATCCTTTTTAGAAAGAGAGAGAGAGATCATACAAAAGAAGAAAGTCATGTGAAGAAAGAAAACAGCAGAGTGAGAGAAAAAGCTACTTCACTGACTTTGAAGATGGAGAAGGGGATATATTAATCTGGTTATATTAATTATTGCAGATATGAGCCACTCTAGTAAAACATCTCTAGAAGTTGAAAATGGCTAGCAAACAAATTCTCCCCAATTAGAGACTGCAAAAAGAATGAAGCCTAGTATAGACCTTGGCTTCAGTCTAATGAAACTGATTTGGACTTGTGGCCTCAAGAACTGAAAGATTAAAAAAAAAAGTGTATTACTTTAAGCCCACAATTGCTGGCAATTTCTTACAGAAGCCATATGAAACTAATGAACATGCTGAACAATAGATGAATCCTGTGGACTTTGTCTTTATCAATCATAATGTACTCAGAGAATGAATTTTAATTTTAAATGTACAGGGGTCTTGCTCTCAGCACAGCTGCTCATATCTGTAATCCTACCTGCTTGGGATAGGATATAGGGGGATCATGATCTCAGCCCAGGGCAGACAAATAGTGAGACTCTGCCTCAAAGAACAAACTAGGTATGGCAGTAAATGCCTGTAATGCTAACTACATGGAGGTATTAGTAAGAGGACTGTGGTACAAGGCCTTCTACAGAAAAAGTGAGCCCTATTTCAAAAATAACTGAGGCAAAAAAAGGGTTTGGGGTGGAACTCAAGGGGTAGAGTGCTTTCCTCACAAGCTAAAGACTTTGAATTCAAACCCCAGCACTGCCAATAAATAAATATAGAAATAGGCGAGTGCCCAAGCCTGTGATCCCAGCTAGTTGGGAGGTGGAGATTGGGAGGATGGCCATTCTAGGGTAGGCCAGGCAAATACTGAGTGAGACCCATCTAAATAAAAACCGGGGCATGATGGTAACACGCACCTGTTGTCCCAGCTCCCTCAGATGCATAAATAGGAAGATCATGGTCCAGGTCTGCTCTGGCAAAAATGGCAGACTTTCTTCCAAAAATAACTATAGCAAAAAAAGGGCAAAGGGGTAAGGCTCAAATAGCAGACCCCCTGCCCAGCAAACAGAAGACCCTGAGTTCATATTCCAATACCATCAAGGGGAAAAGAAGTCGATTTCACTAATGTATGTTTTTCTCAAACACTGCAATAAGTTTGTCTTGAATAGAAAAGTTAAAAACTCATGCAAATAAAATTTTCTAGTACATGTTATGGAATTCACAGTTCATGAAGAAAGTAGTTGAACTAAGATTGAAATTAGGACTTTGTTCCTTAGTTTTAGTGATATTTTGCTTTTTTAAAAAATTTTCCCACAAGAGTAATGCATTTTACTTAGAATATTCAAGGATATGGAAAATAAGCTCACAATATGAAGATTAAATTAATTAAAGCATAATAATTAGAGAAATTAAACAAGATTTTGAAAGTTAACTTGTTATAGATGTAAATATTAACATGGAATAGACAACAGTGAGGTCTCTGTGGACACTGAGACAGTAACTGATAGAAAATGACTTAGTGATTGACTGCTGCCTTCTCAGAGCTCTGAAGTAGATTATGGTAATTACCACTGTTGTCATTTTCTATTTGACATTTTATGCTAACAGAAATATTTTATTTGTCCATTTGAGAATCTATTCAGTCCTTCTTGTACTGCACCATTAACTGCCTACTTAGCACAACAATTAAAGGAGCATCTCATATTTATAGTTAAATATTAGCCTTATTTTTTAATTTTAAGTTTGAAGTAATTAAAAGTTATATTTTTATTGTAGAAAGAGGCTGAATAAGAGATGCCAAAATCCTTATTGGAAATGCTTCTCCTTTTGATCTCTCAATATTCTTCCTTAAAGTGTCTGTCATTGTTTTCTTCTCAATATTCTTTCCTCACATTTTATTCTGAACAGATAAATGTATCTGCTACCTGTCTGAAGCACTCCAGCTAACAGTGTTTGAGATCCCTGTTCCATTGTTTGTATTGAAATGTCTCTTATTTTCACCATCCATGATGTTATTCACTCATGCATCAAGGAACATAATTGAGCTACCATTTCTTCCCTTATTTTTGCAGATTAATTTGTGTTTCTATAGCATTCCTTTTTTGTATATATGTATATATACAGAATACATAAATATGTATGTACAGTCTGTATATAGTTTTTAATTTGTTCTAAAAGTATTTTTTTTCCTTTAGATATGACCAGTTGCTTTAATTCTCTTTCTTTTGTTTCTCTGAAAGCCTCTGAAAATTGTACTCAAATCTGGTCTTTATTGGCTCATTATCTACTCAGCACTCAAACTCATGAAAGCTAGTTTATGTTAATATTAATTACTCTTAGAAGCTTTATTCATCTACTGTCTGTGCTTTTAACAAATCCTAACAAGTAATCATCTCATATCTTCTTTATTTTCTTCCTTTCCACTGGTCATAAAGAAAATGAAAACCAAAACCACATTAAGATTTCACTGCTTCACTGTTAGAATGGAAATCATCAAGAACACAAACAAATGTTGGAGAGGATGTGGAGAAAATGGAATACTAATACACTGTTGGTAGGAATGTGATTAGTACAACCGCTACGGAAAACTGTGTGGAGGTGCCTCAGAGAAATAAAAATAGAACTGCCATATGATCCAGCAATTCCACTTCTAAGGATATACCCCAAGGAATATAAGTTAGGTTACAACAAAGGCACCTGCCAACCCATGATTATTGCAGCATTATTCATAATAGGTAAACCATAAAAACAGCCAAGATGCCCTACTACTGGTGAATAGATTAAGAAAATATGGTACTTATCCAGGGTGGAATTTTTTTCAGCCACAAAGAATAATGAAACTTTGTCATTTGCAGGTAAATGGATAGAACTGGAGAACATCATCTTACGGTAAGTTAGTTGGGTTCAGAAGAGCAAAAGACACATGTTTTCTCTCATATGTGGAATATAGACCTAATAGAAATACAGAAATATTAAGAGAAACAGGTCACATTATGGGGAGGTCACATATGAGAGGGGGAGGGTAAAGGAAGGAAGTCAAGAAGGTGAATATGGTTAATGTGCTCTCTATAGAAGAATGAGTACAGAATTTTTAAACTTGTTGAAACTGCCATAAGAAGGGGACTAAGGTAGAAAGAAGAAAAGTAGAGAAGATGAATCAATTCTGGTTCTAATACATATAGTAAAGGCACCAGTTCCATGGAGAAATATATAAATACAAGAGACCTTGAATAGCCAAGGCAATACTCAGCAAAAAGAACAATGCTGAAGGTATCACAATACCCGACATCAAACCGTATTACAAAACAACAGCAATAAAAACAGCATGGTGCTGGCACGAAAACAGACATGAAGACCAGTGGAACAGAATAGAGAACCCGGATATGAATCCACACAGCTATAACCAACTTATTTTTGAAAAAGACACTAAAAATATATGATAGAGATAAGACAGCCTCTTCAACAAATGTTATGGGAAAAGTGGTTATCTGTCTGCAAAAAACTAAAACTAGATCCATGTCTATCACCCTGTACTAGTGTCAACTCAGAATGGATCAAGGACCTTAATATCAGACCTGAAACTCTGAAGTTACTACAGAAAGGAGCAGGAAACACTCTGGAGCAAATAGGTATAGGTAAACACTTCCTCAATAGAACCCCAGCAGCCCAGCCACTAAGAGGAAGTATAGACAAATGGGACCTCATAAAACTAAAATCGCTTTTGTACAACAAAAGAAATGGTCTCTAAACTGAAGAGACCACCCACAGAGTGTGAGAAAATATTTTCCAGCTATACAAGCCAAATAGAACATATGTATATCTACCTTGTTCCAGAAATCAAGAACAAGAAAAGTACTTTTTCAAAATGATTGATTAATTTATTATAAAATTTGAATAACAAAAGTTTCAAAGATCTGAGATGTGTTGACATTTTAACAAAGGAAGGAAAAGAGTCAGCGGAAAGCTTTTATCTACTAAATAATAAAAGCTAATGTGCAGAGAAGGAATGATAGAATTGACTGATCCCTGTTTGATCACTGTCAATGTGATAATCACCAAAAGAGCTGAAGGAATGGATGACTTTCTCTTGGCAAACTGAATATAAAGGATATTTATTCTGACATTTCAAAGTTGCACCTCACAATCTTCTCATTGATAGCAAGGAGAGGGGAACTCTTGTGGGCAACACCTTAATCATGTTTTACGCTTAGCCCCCAAATCGTGGGATACCTGGCTTTATGTGGCTACAAATGTGATGCAGTGAAAATATGGCACCACTCTGTGAACATCTTGTGACCTTTGTGAGCAAACATTATTCATGAGAAAAGTCCACAGCCCCCAAAATATATAGCATTCCATACAAAAGGCTGATGAAGCACATGGATAATGGCAGAACATGTAAAAATAAAGCATCGGTCTGCAATCTGAAGCAACCAGCTCATCAAGCCAACCTGTGATTCATCTTCAAGTTAGATTCAGTCCTCACACCATTGTCAAGCAACCGGCCTAGGAAGTAAAATACAAAAACCTGTGCTGTCATTCCCCCTAACTAAGATTAGCAATGGCTAAAATATATTAATTACTGATAGCTTCCCTAATTGTTACCCCACCTCATACTTAGCACAAACTACACAAAGTAGAGTCACACCTCTAATAAATCACACATGAAGTTCTGCTTCCATTTATCCTACCTAACAGATTCCCTAAACTAATAATTTCTAATTCTGATGTAAATGAAGCCTCTTGCCCCCAAATTTTGTAAAAATCTCAGTGATGCAAATACTGTGTATGCATGTTTTTAAATGAAAAATGAGACCTGTTGAAACTATTCCAGGTATGGTAAGGTGCAGGAGGAGGAGGGGTCAGATAAAGGAGAATGATGGAGGGGGTGAATTCAACTATGCTATATTTGATACAATGTCAGGACTTTTGTAAATGTTACAATGTACTCCCACCCAGCACAACAATAAAAAAAGCTTTCCCATCATCATATCTATCTTTGAGTTCCCCCTGAAATACAAGCAGTAGTGCCTCAAGCTCTTAATGAATATATTTGCTTCTTCTCGTTTTAGTGGTCTGTATTTTTTTTCTACATATATGACATTGGGCCTGAACTGTTTAAAAATATCAGGATCCAGAAAAAGTAGAAAATATAAGGCTTATTTTTAGTGAATATATAATATATTCTGGGAGTTAATTGTGGAAACTACTTTCAAATTTTGTCACTCTATATGTGTTTATGTTGAAGTTGATAAAGTAAATGTGACAAAATAAAAAAAAAAATCAAATTAAGCAGGTGAAGGGGATGCATGCATTCATTTCATAGTCTTTTATCTTCCATATAGAGTTTAAATTTTTCCAAATAAAGAAGTATGAGAAATAAAGGAAACAATGTGAAAAGATGAGAAATTACCTACATATATGCAATATAATCCTAAGGTTAACTACTCATTAAGGGACTAAAAATAGATAAAATTTATGATTATAAGCAATGTTGGGCATTATTTATTTAGTTGTGATTTCATGTGAGCTTAAAGTCAAGTCTTTTGATTTTAATAAAAAAATATAATGTTCACAAATTAAAATATCAAAATATTCTCAGAAGATTAAGTGACCAGTTTCACTAAAATTTTGAATTTTAATTATGTGTATTTATTTAGGCATCAGTAATTTGGTCCTTTTTCCCCGCATCCTCGCCAACACCTGTTGTTAGTGGTGTTGTTAATGGTGGCTATTTAACAGGGGTGAAGTGGAATCTTAGTGTGGTTTTAATTTGCATTTCCTTTATTGCTAGAGATGGTGATATACATATATATGTATACATATGAAGATAACATAATGAGACCCACCAAACAGTGGTTAAAAAAAGTGGAGAGAGGAGGGGGAATAAGAGGGGAGAGAACATATTCGAAGTACCCTATACACATCTGTGGAAAAGTAACAAATGCCAGTTCTTTTGTTTAAATATGGAATAGTGTTTATGGAATATTCTTATTTGAGTAACAAAAGAAGGATGAATACATATATCCACATACACACCACATGTATTTACAAATGAAGAGAATATTTTGAGCATGATATACCAGAGCTGGATAGAAAAATTGCAGGTTTGGATAAGAAATACAGTTCTTTCATGCTGTTTCTCAAATGTGCTCTCAGCCTATGTAGTAGTCATGAGTGCTTTAGTTCAAATAATTCAAGTTCTCCCAGGCACATGCTGGGAATACATTTCCACAGATCTTTTTAAGGTTAGGCTGTGTTGTTTGCTTTATTCAATAAAATGTGAGCAGATGTGAAATAGGCAAAAGAAAGAAAGAAAGAAAGAAATAATTTGGTAAGTAGACTATAAATTTTTATAATTTAAAACATATCCTACATTTGTTCTATAATATTTATGCCTCATTTATTTTTAGTATCTTCAGTAATGGTTACCTATCTTGGAAAATATTTTTAAAATATTTTTTGTTTGACAAAGTAGCAATTTGATTTTTGGTGCTAAGGTTGCAAATTATATTCCCATAATACTATATGTGATCTGCATTTTACTTATACTCTACCCATAAGAAAAGGGAATTAATATTCTACTTCTTATCCACAATGCAAAATCACAACCCAATTGGGGAGACAAATTTGCATCCAAAGGCAAGACTGGGATGAACAATCAAAAGATAATGCTTCAAGTCCAACCACATTGCTGCATTTGCCTTAGATCTAAAGTCCGCATATGAGGGAGAACATATGATTTTTGGTCTTCTGAGCCTGTCTGACCTCGCTTAGAATGATGTTCTGCAGTTCCATCCATTTACCTGGAAATGATAAGATTTCATTCTTCTTCATGGTTGAGTAAAATTTAATCGTGTACAAATACCACATTTTCTTGATCCATTCATCAGTAGTGGGGCATCTTGGTTGTTTCCATAACTTGTCTATTGTGAATATCAATGCAATAAACATGGGTGTGCAGGTGCCTGTAGTAACACAGTAACACAGTAGTAACCTGTGTTACATTCCTTTGGGTATATCCCTAGGAGTGGGACTGCTGGATCATATGGCAGGTCTATGTTTAGATTTTTATGAAGTCTCCAAGTTTTTTTCCAGAGTGGTTGCACCAGCTTGCATTGCCACCAGTAGTGGATTAGGGTTCCTTTTTCCCCACATTCTCACCACCACCTGTTGTTAGTGATGTTTTTGATAATGGCTATTATAACAGGGGTGAGGTGGAATCTTAGTGTGGTTTTGATTTGCATTTCCTTTATGGCCAGAGATGGTGAGCATTTTTTCATGTGTTTTTCGGCCATTTGAATTTCTTCTTTTGAAAAAATTCTATTTAGTTCAGTTGCCCATTTCTTAATTGGTTCACAGATTTTAGGAGAGTTTAGTTTCTCAAGTTCCCTGTATATTCTGGTTATCAGTCCCTTGTCTGATGTATAGTTGGCAAATATTTTCTCCCACTCTGTGAGTGGTCTTTTCAGTTTAGAGATTTTTTTTGGTTGTGCAGAAGCTTTTTAATTTTATGAAGTCCCATTTGTCCATCTTTTCTCTTAGTTGCTAGGCTGATGGGGTTCTATTGAAGAAGTCTTTACCTATACCTATTTGTTCCAGAGTGTTTCCTGCTCCTTCCTATAGTATCTTCAGAGTTTCAGGCCTGACATTTAGGTCCTTGATCCATTTTGAGTTGATACTAGTACAGGGTGATAGACATGGATCAAGTTTCACTTTCTTGCATATGGATAACCACTTTACCTAGCAACATTTGTTGAAGAGGCTGTCTTTTCTCCATCATATATTTTTGGCACCTTTGTCAAAATGAGGTGGGTATAGTTGTGTGGATTCATATCTGGGTCCTCTATTCTGTTCCACTGGTCTTCATGTCTGTTTTTGTGATCACATGACAAAGGGAGAGCACATGTGGGAGATATAAGAATAGGTAGAAAACCCAAAACATGAAAGCGTGTGATGTCCCCACTCCAGAGGAACTAATACATAAACCTTAAGATGATAAAGGTTATCATGAGAAGGGGATCAGGAACCAATGTAAAGATCATTGAGTTAGAGTTGAATCAACATGGGTTATAACACATGGGTACATGAAAGCAATAGTAGGAATCTCTCTGTATAGCTATCCTTAACTAACAAAAATGCTTTGTCTTCCTTATTATGCTTATGTCATTTCTTCAACAAAATTAGTGATAAGGGCAGAACAGGACCTGTCTGGAACTGAGGGGTAGAGGTGGGGAAAGGGGTGGAAGAGGGCCAGGTGGAGAAATGACCCAAACAATGTATGTACATGTGAATAAATGGAAAAAAAAAAGGAATGACTGGTAGCTGGGGGCCCCTAGGCAGCTTCAGAATAGGGGCTGATCGCTACAAAGACCATGCCATGATTAGAAGGTAGGGACTTTCAACCATATCCCCCAATCTCCAGAAAATTTAGAGTGGCTAAAGGTTGAGTTTGTCACCAATGGCCAATGATTTAATCAATAATGTTTATGAAATGAAGCCTCTATAAAAACTCTAAAGGTTAGAATTCAGAGAGCTTTCAGATAGCTGAACACAAGAAGATACCTGGATTGGACATAGAAGCTCTACACCCCTTTTCCCGTACATTGCCCTGTACATCTCTTCCATCTGGCTGTCCATCTGTATCTTTTGTATTACCCTTATGATAAATGGGTAAACATAATTAACGTATTTCCCTCCATCCTATGAATCACTCTAGAAAATTAATGGAACCCAAAGAGAGCGTCATGAGGATCCCAACTTACAGATGCTCAGTTGGAAGCACAGGTCATAGCCCGTGCTTGTAACTTGCATGTGGGGGGGGGCAGCCTTCTGAGACTGAGCCCTCATTCTCTGGGGTCTGATACATCTATCTAGTGTCAGAATTCAGTTGAATCAGAGGACGCTGAGTTGGTGTCCACCAGAAAATATACTGGAGCATGCTTGGTGTATGGGGAGAAACCGTCACTCATCTGGTGTCAGAAGTAATGTATGGAGGGCTGGGGGCACAGCTCAAGTGGTAGACTGCCTGCTTAGCAAGCACAAGGACCTGAGTTCAGACACTAGTACCACCAAAAATGTTTTAAAAGAACTAATGTATTGAGTGACCATGTAAGAGAGGAAAAACATCTTAGTGTTTCCTTTCTCAAAATAACCAAGAGAATTGAAAACATAGTTACACAAAAACTTATACGTAGCAATGGAGTTTTTGCCCAGCCATAAAGAAGAATGAAATTATGTCATTTGCTGCAGAGTGGATGGAACTGGAGATGATAAGGTTAATTGAAATAAATCAGTCCCACAAAAAAATAAAAAGATAATGCTTTACCTCAAAACACAGTTGATACAGAAATATTATAAAATAAGTGTTATTATGATTAGTAGTTCCCTGAGAAATCACTATTTGCCACGTAAATGATTCAGATTTTAGTTTAAATGTAAAAAACTCAATTCCATAATTCCTAAACACTTTAGTTTTGAGGTAAACTTCAACTCAGATGTTTTCTCAAAGGATCTTCTAGATCATCTTGTATCATGTCATATTAATATGAAGAAAATAATGGTCTTTTTATCATATCCAATATCCCTCCAAAAAAATTAAAAGAAATCTATCTTTGAAACTTTATTAGCACAAAAGCCAATAAAAAGTAATTGTTTCTGAAATTTTAAAAACTATTTGAAACTAGTTCATGGTAACTTGACAGTAAAATAATGAAAATATTAGGCATTTGTAAATTATGTATTAGAAATTTTGTATCCTTATGCTGTTTTCCAATAATTTCAAAATTAAGAGGAGCAATACTTTATGAAGAAAGAGTTGAAACTAGAACCAGATTGTTTGAAAAGAAAAGATTGTGATTGGTAGATTTTAATAAATATGTTCAATTGATAAAGAATGATGCAAAAATGTCTGAAGCAGTTTATCCAGACATGTCATGCCAGAGCATGCCAAAATCACAGCAAAATGTTACCAATCTTTCTTTATACCAGTAAGTGAAAATATGTTGTGATCATTGAAAATTGGATCTTGTTGAATACCTGTTTTGTAATATTTGCAGTTTGTTTAGTAAAATTTCTTTTAGGGATAAAATTTGAATAATAAAAATTTAAAGAAAATTCTCTTTTCAAAAGCTTAAATGATGTCAAATATATTGTTTTCTCCAATGACCTATCATACTTTCCACTTAGAGATAAATATGCTTATGATTGATTAAATTTTTATTATGAACTCTTAATATACAGAACACATATTCTATCAATAGTTTCCCCCAGATAATTGTCAACTTGTTATCTAAATCAATTTTTTATGTTTTTCTTAGCTAATTTAATTTGCCTTACCCTCTGGCTATCTTAATAGTCCTTATTATGACTTTATACTCATACATCTTCTGGAAATATTCACTAAAAAACTCAATTCTGTATGACATGTGCAAAAATACATGCTGACTATATAGGTGTCATTAGAATGAAGGTGAACCAAAGTATACCTTTGATTGGGGTGACTAGAAAAAACTTGTGAAAAGAGCGGAGAATGGGACATTTAGGATCAGTAACAAAAATCATATAAGTTGGAACTGGGTGCCAGTGGCTCAGAATGTAATCCTAACTACTCAGGAGGCAGAGATCAGGAGGATAGTGGTTGGAAACCAGCCAAGACAAATAGATCACAAGACCTTATGGTGATATTACCCAGCACACAACGGGGAAGTAGACTGGCTCAAGTAATAAGCCTAGCAAGGATGAGTCCCTGAGTTTAAACGGAAGCACCACCAAAATAAATAAGTAAATAAATAAATAATCATAAAGTAAGGTGAGATAAAGGGTAACTGTTTATTCCAATTAGAGAATGCCAGAGAAAATGAGAAGGTAGAAGTATAGAATGTACTATTTAGGAGTCAGACTGGGAGGAGATAAGGATTTTCATGTCCAAGAATAGTAGAAAATAAATTTGGAAAATGGCTAGGGAGCAGACTGGAAATCATGCCAGGATGCAAATTAGGAAATGATATTGTAGAAAAGAGAGAACAGCTGAAAGGAGTAAGGACCAGTTTTGTTTATGCCTTTAGTTAAGTCCACAGGGAGACTTTAATGCCTGGGAATCATTGAAGTGGTGATTTTAACAATCCAAATATGATGGTGAAAGCCAACTTAAAGAAAGCATAGATGGACATCTTCCTTTGAAAAATGTCTCTTCATTTCAACTGCCCACTTCTTTATTGGTTCATTGATTTTTAAGTTTAGTTTTTTGAGCTCCCTGTATATTCTGGCTATTAGTCCCTTGTCTGATGTCTAGCTAGCAAAGATTTTCTCCCACTCTGTGAGTGATTTCTGCAATTTAGAGACCATTTCTTTTGTTGTGTGGAAGTTTTTTAATTTCAGGTAGTCCCATTTGTCCATCCTTTTTCTTAGTTGCTGAGTCTCTTGCATTCTACTGAGGAAGTCCCTGCCTATTTCTAATGCTTCTTCTGTATTCCCTGGTTTTTCCTGTACTAACCTCAAGGTTTCAAGTCTGATATTAAGGTCATTAATCCACTTTGATTTGATACTAGTGCAGGGTAACAGGCATGGATCTAGTTTCATTTTTCTGTAGTACAACACAAGGAATCTCCCTGTATGGCTTTCTCAATCTCAAGTTAAACATGCTGTATTTTTCTTATTATCTTTTATGTTTTTCTTCAACACAATTGGAGAACAAGAGGGTAGAACAGGTTCTGCCTGGAGGTGGTGGGGGGATAGGTGGCCCAAATAATTTATACACATATAAGTAAATGTATCGTATCATGAAGTCAGTTTATTCGATCAGATTGAATGAACTACTACTTCATTTACATAGGAGATGAAAATATCAATCCTATTATTAAGATAATTTAGAAATAAATGCATAAATTATTGAAAGCATTAAGACCACATAATCTTAACTGTCTTTGGCCAAAATGTTTATTACAATCATATACAAAACACAAATCGTTTATGCATGGGAATCTGTGTGGATGTGTTTGGTTGAGTGTGAAGAGATCCAAAATCAGTGATTGCATTCTTAGTCAATTTCCTGCAACAGCTGAGATCTGAGTAAGAAGGTTTTCTTTATTCTTTTTTTTGTGGCTGCACTGGGGTTTGAACTCAGGGCTTCATGCTTGCTAGGCAGGCACTCTTACTGCTTAAGCCACTCTGCCAGCATCAAAGAGATTGAGTTTGATGGTATTTTGAACTTACTTCTGTAATTGGGACTAAGCTAATTAATTTCAACATTTCTTTTAGCATCTAAATTTTCTACTCTTATTTTCCCATTTCTTGAATGCTTATTGATGGGTCTTCATTACACTTTGCAGTAACTTAAGTTCCTTTCTTATGCTACTTGAGATTTAATCATGAACACTGTTAATACCATATGTTTCACCTAATCTTTCTCCAGGGTAAAAACTTAATGTCTTTCTTGGTGCATGCAAACTTTGGCATTTTTGCCAAGCACATTCTAAGTATAAGAATTATATGGATTCCTTGGTCTGGTGAATTGAATTAAATTATAAGCTGAATTTGGAGTGGGATACATTAGAGGAGTTGGTGTCTTGGCTAACTTTTGGAATCTGATAACACTTACAGTGATTAAACAGGTCATGTAGCTTAGTTGAGACAGAGTGTTGTATTGGGTAAAAGTGAAGAACATGGAAGGTATAAGATTAAGCATGTTTTTCATATTCAACTAAAACTTTTAGTCACCCTGCATGTTAAACTTAACAGTGAATTTTCAACTATTCTTTGAAAGGTATGAAATAACATCCCTTTAAAAAAAAACAAAACTCTTAGTAGTCTGATGAAAGTTTGCAGAGTTGATTACCAAGAGAGAGATCAAGGTCAATATAATTAATTCTCTTAAAGAAATGGTAATAAGAAAAAATGAGATTTTTTTTAAATAAGAAAGTGGTAATGTATATGTAAACAAGAATTGAATTTGACAGATAGTTAAGAAGTGAGATTAACAGAACTTTTCCTTTTTGTTTCTAGTTGGATGTGACTGGTATAATCAGGGACTAAATGAAAGACAAGTTTCCAGTTAAGAAATTGCACACATCAGAGGTTCTCAAATTTCTACATATTATAATCGTATGGAACCTTGACATGAAAATCTCACTCCCTACAACTAATTCACAATCTTTGGGATCACCAGTAATACACAAGTTATTCTACAGTGCAGCCTAGTGGATAACTACTAACATTAAAAATAATAGTGCTGAATAGATATGTAATAACATGGAGACTGAGTCACTAAATATAAGAGAAGAAATAAGGTAACTGAAATAAATATATATAGCCTTCCTTGTGGCAATAGAAAATATAAAGTAAAAAACACAGGTTGAAATGCTAAAGTTCATTTTTGGAAAGATGTGTGAGTTTCTGAAATAAAAGGAAAACAGGTAAGTGATAAATGCACATGTAAATAAAATGTTGTAGTCCGAACTTGGATTTTCATAACTAACAGCTGAATTCTTTTTTTTTTCTTTTTTTAGGGAATGACTATGTTATTCACAATGACATGAGGAAACATGAGAAATGAACTTGCACAACTGAGAGCATTTCACAGTGATTGCTTAGTAGAGATTAGGAACATCATTTTGGAACAAATATTCAAAAGGAGAAAGAAATGATCACCACAGGAAAGGTCCTATGTGCTTTTAATTTCTCTGACATGAATTCTTTCTTTCCTTCCAGAATTATCCTTGTCTTTTTAAGCACTACATTCAAAAATAGACTCATAAAACAGCTCTTACCTTCTTGTATGTCTGATTGTTCTGACCAAGTTGTCTGATTTAGGTTTGTGTGTTCAAAGAAAAATTGTTTCTAATGACTCCAAATTCCAAAAATAATAATAACAAAAAAATCTATCCAAACTGATAAGCAGCAAACACGATGTCATTAGACAAATTTTAGTAAAAAATTTATGTGGGCTTTTAACTTGAAAGGGACTTAGTATAGTAGAAAGTTAGATAAAAAATAAAGTTATAAAGAGGTATAGGATAACAAATAAGAAGAAACCGGAATGCTATGGTTGAAGCTATAAAAGGACAACAATGCTCATATGTACTGGTAATTCCATTACAGAGTCATGGTCCTTAGGAAAGTTTGTGGCAAACTGTTTTTTTGAGAAATCAAAGACAAAACTTTAGATTCAATGACTACTTTTTTTTTAACAAAGTTTAATTAAAACACTAAAATTAAAGCTATTCTTTCTAATATGGTAGCTAGTTACTACATGTGCTTATAGGTTACTTGAAATGTGACTGGTCCAAAATACAATTTACATACTTGATTTTACACAAAGGTTAAAAAGCTAAGTACACATTAATAATAATATTTATTAAACATCGATTATACATTGAAATAATACTATTTTGTATATTGAGTGGAATGAAGTATATTGTTAGAATTAAGTTACTATAACTGTATTTCCTGCTTTAAATATAACTACTAAAAATTTAAAATTAAATGTCTCTCACATTTTACTTTTATTGGATAGTAGTGATCTCCACATGCTTGGACATTAAGGAACATCAATGAATATTAAGCTGGAATTTAATTTTCTTTGTGGATCATGGTGGTAATTAACTGCCTTCAAACTCAATGCTTTTGTTGAAAAGTCAATTAAGCTTTATGTAGAGATGAAAATATTTTAAAACTATTGCTGTTCTCAGATCTCTTTAAAAATTTTATAAATCACCAACGCAAAAGTATGTTATTACATTTTCCATTTGATTTGTTTCTTTTTAAGAACATTATTGCACAGGAAATCAATGTGAGTCAACTCCCTGTATAGCTATCCTTATGTCAACTAGCAAAAACCCTTATTCCTTCCTATTATTGCTTATACTCTCTCTTCAACAAAATTAGAGATAAGGGCAAAATAGTTTCTGCTGAGTAGCAAGGGGTAAGGGGAGGTAAGAGACGGTGTGGCAGGAAGGGGGGAGAAATGACCCAAACATTGTATGCACATATGAATAA
This sequence comes from Castor canadensis, assembly GCF_047511655.1. Lineage (NCBI taxonomy): Eukaryota > Metazoa > Chordata > Mammalia > Rodentia > Castoridae > Castor > Castor canadensis. The sequence continues at coordinate 21,797,093 of NC_133390.1, read as the reverse complement.
AATAAAAATTAAAAAAAAGAACTTTACTTTTTAGTAAAGTCTTACCATTTCATGTATATATCATTTCAAACATTTGTCCTTATTTTATTTTATCCTCATTAATAGCTTTGTATAACAAGACAGAAATGATTGTCATCATATGCTTACTTTGCCTTTACTTGCCTACCTACATCTAGGGAACAAAGCAACTTAGAGCAATAACCTTTTATTGAACAGCTCTTAATTTAGTTATGAGCTCTTCTTTATTTTTCCAAAATAAATGTATTTTGTATTCACTGTTCCTCATTATGCTATTATTTGGCTTTGGAAAATGCATCTGTAGTACACTGAAGATAACGTCACTGGAAAGCCATTCCTTAGAAAAACTGCAGACTGGCCTGGATGGGAATAAAAATATTATTATGAAATCCAGACTCTATCTTTCCCCACTGAAGCTCTATATCTCCAGCAAGTTTCACTATAGCTCTAAGCTGAGATCTCTGTTACTACATTGCTGGGAAGTTCTAATTGTATAATGTCACCAACTAGACTATATAGGTGTGCTCCCTGTAGCCTGCTAATGATAAGAACTCAACAAAGTGAACATACTCTTACTTATATGCTAGATGACTTATCAAACTGTGCAGAGAAAAGAAAGCTCTGGGTAGACTGTTAATTCAAGAAACATCATCCACTTGAGGTTGTCAGTTTTACGAAATGTAAGAAAGACATGGTCAAAATCAAACTATTTTTTTTTCTTTGATGGTCTTATCTCCATGGTTCTGTCTTCATACTACATTTAGCTTAAAAACAGTATTTGTTTTTTCATGCTTTAATTGTAATTTATCATAACTTGGTGGCTTAAAATATCAAATTTATTTTCTTTTATTTCTATAAATTAGAAGTCATGCATGGGCCTCAGTAAGATAAAAATCAGTGTTTTGGGACCTAGAATATGACATAATTGACATTCTGGGGTTCAATCTATTCCTTGCCTTCTTTACTTCTTAAAGGCCACACACTTCCCTTTGTTCATGGCGAACTTCCTTCATTCTCAAAGTCAGTAACTTTGTGTTTCTGACTCTATTCTTCCCTTGCCTCATCTCCCTCATATTACAGGTGGAAAAAATATCTCCTCTTTTAAGGATTTGTGTGATTAGATCAAACCTAAGGTAATTTCCACATCTCAAAGGCCATGACTTAATTGTATTTGTAATGTCCTTTTACCTAAACAGAGTAATATGTTAACACATATGGTGATTAAATTGGGGATAACTTATTTTTAAGAGAATAGTCACATTACTCTGTCTATTACAGTCTCTGTTGGTCTATTTCCATAGAACATATATGTACTAAGAGCAGTACTATAATTATTTTCTTTTAATTTTATGAAGATATTCTGCCAAAGAACATATCATGAAGAAAAACAAATCCCAGCTCCTATAACAAGCAAAAACCTTTCACAAAGTGATTTATCTCATAATGACACCCTTAAGTCAGTTAACCAAGGTTTAACTTTAGATATTAACATAGATAAAGAAAATTGGTAAGAAGCAAAATTTAGTCTTACTTTGTATTCTTCTTTTAAATGTGGCGAATTTTGAAAACAAGACATTTTCAGTGACAAAAGCAGTTTTTTAAAACTTCCAACAAGATTCAAGATAGTAGTATTAGGAAGACTTCTTTATATCGTCTTTAAGATCTTTAGGACAGGGTATTTAGCCATCATCAATTAAAAATCATTCACTATTCTAATCAAGATTTTTTAGAGAAGCAGAACAAATAGCAGATATATTTCTATCATCTATCTATCTACCTATCTAACTATCATCTATCATCTTTGAGAGATTTGTTTTAAGCAATTAGCTCTCACTTTATGTGGATGAGAAATTTAAGAAAAATAGCAGTTAGCCTGGTAATTCAGGTAAGAATTGATGCTTGCAGTGATAAATCTCAAATAATCTGCAGGTGAGCCAAGAATCTGGAAACTTGGACAGGTTTTCTATGTTTAAGTCTTCAGTGAGAATTGCTTGTTCTTTGGGAAAGCTGAGTCTTTTTAGGCCTCTAACAAATTGGACAGGGGTCACTCACATTATAGAGAGTAATGTGCTCTTACTTTCAGTCATCTAAGTGTCAATATATCCAGAAATATTTTCTTCTATAATTTGGATCTGTAACTTCCCTCAGATGCCATGTGTAAAAGGTTTAATGAAATGTCTGACTCTATTGGGAGGTGGTGGAAACTTTGGGAGATAGAAACTAGTTGGAGGAATTTAGATTATTAGGGGTATGCCCTTGAAGGCTATGTTGGATTCACAGTCATTTCTTGGCTCTCTTTTTGCTTCCTGGTTCCGTATGCTGAGTGCTTCCTTGAACATATTCTTCCACCATGAGAGACACATTACATTTCACCACTGGACTGAATCTTCCCAAACCATGAGGAGTTTTATTTAAATTGTTTATCTCAAGAATTTTGTCACAGTGATGAAATGTGACTTAACAGACCTTCACAACAATATCTACACTAATGAATAACCAAATAACTGGACATTAGAACTGAATCAAATTGACAAATCAAATTAACCATTACATTCACAGAAATTATTGTGAAATTAAGCTTTCTCTGAAGAAGTCATTAATTTTGTGAGCGCCTTTTAAGTGTTTTCTTAAAGCTGTTTATTCAATAAAATACGTTGCATGCTCACTATACACTATCTAATATTTATTAAATGTAACTGTGTGTGAGCATATGAGGGGAACTAAAATTATATGATGAGTGCTCTGCTAGTTTCTGCGTTATGCTAAACAGTGATCATACAAAGATGAGCAGCACACTGTCCCTGACTTCAAGACAACTGTCTAATTTGAAGATAGTATATGTGTGAATAGTAGCAGTACCATAATAGAGGTGTAAAGAACAGTGGGACTGCAGTAGCATAGCTACAGTGTGAAAGAAATACACACTACCATATGCCTGTGGCACCACACCTGAAGGAACTGAGAAAACTGGAAAGTGAACAAAGCAGAAAGGGGCATTAGTGGCAGATCATAATCCCAAAGTATTAAACTACATTGCCTCTTCAGAAATATGAATATTATTATATATCTTGAATATAGGGCTGGATGTTAGTTGGATATCAGAGCACATTTTGTCTTGCAAGAGCAAAAAGACATTTAACTGGTGTCTGTTTATCAGTAAAAGTACAATTCAGATATGGCATTATTTTTTTTAAAAAAGGTTATTTCCATTTGCAGAGAGATACACATTTCTTACTTGCTCCTCATTCATTTCTTACTGAAATGAACATTTCTCATTTCTTATCTCATTTCTCACTGTCCTTGTTCATTTCTGCTATTATAACAAAATGTACTACACTTTGTAATTTATAAATGATAGAAATTTATTTCTTATTTTTCTGAAGACAGGGAAGTCCAAGATTGAGGCAACGACATGGATGAGGTGTGTGGATGCATCCAAGAAAGTGAGTGTCTTGTCGCTGTAAGGAATGCTTTATGGTTGCATGGGGGTGAACATTGAGTCCTCTCATGTGTAAGTTGAAATACAATAAAAAGGCCAAATACTGTGAACACTGTGAGGCCTCTTTTATAAAGGCTTTGATTAGATTCCCTCATTACTTAATCACTTTATAAAATGCTCCACTTCTAATACCACTAGGAGACTAACAAAATATGAATTTTTTTGTACATTCAGACCACAGACAACTCCTCAGAGTGCCTAAAGATAGACAAGATAGAAATTATCATTTAGCAGTTTCAAATATTATGGAGTTGAGAAAAAATTTTAAATATTACCATAATTTTTTCATAACATCCACAGACAATTCTGATTTACAATGCTGCTAAGAGCTGCAACATTTATAAAAGCTAAATCCTGGGAGAATAACTCCCTTTCTTTGTTTAGTTTGATGCTCATCCTAATGGATCCAGGGCACAAAATATAGAAATGAAATACTTTCCTGGATAAATATCTATTTATAAAATGTTAAATGCTTATTAAACATGAAAGGTTTTTTTTCTAAGTCATGCCTAATTTCATAAGTTTCAAATATACTGAAGAGTTCTACTTTGGCTACAGCCATATTAATGCACAAGTATATTAATTTCTGTGCTGCATCACAAATTAGCACAAACATAACATCTTAAAACAATACACATTTAGTAATTCAGTTTCTGTATGTCAGAAATCCAGCTACAGCTTAATGGGATTTTCTGTATCAAAATCTCTGCAGACTGAAATCCAGGAGTCGTCCATGGGTTTGGTTTCATAAGAAGTTAATTGAGATAAGAATCCCTTCCACAGTTTCTCGAGTTTTGGCAAAAGTTATTTCCTTGGCTAGGTAAGACTGAGGTTCCCATTTTCTAGCTGATTGCTGTCTGGGGTATTCTCATGTCATAGAGACTGCCTGCAGTTTCTTGACACATGTCCCTCTTCACAGTTTCTCTATCCAGTGGCAGCTTATTTTTCATTCCAGGGAGGGAGGATTGTTCTGTTCAGTCTGCTAATGTGGAGTCTACTATTTCATATCATAAAAGACATGCACATCACCATTGTCATTCTCTGTAACATAATCACAGCCATGAGATTTTATTAATTATAGCCTATTTTTTTCTGGTGGATTAGTGTTTGAATTTAGGGCTTTAGACTTGCAAAGCAGGTTCTCCACTGCTTGAGCCACACCTCCCATCCTTATCAACTACTCTAACATTTAGAAGTAAGTCTATGTTTCCACTTTCACACAAGGAGAAGGGTACACAAAAAGGCATGAGTACCATAAGACAGGAATTCTCCAAGATGGATGTGAGGTAGTCTACCATAATGAAATATAAAAAAGAGATTATGTTTAATTCTTCTGGAAGCCTACTCTTGAAGCATTCTGAATCAACACATAAAAATTATTAAAAAAAAATCCCAAACAGAACATTCCAAAAACTACTAGGAAAATGCATACGCAACTTATTACAGAAACTTAGCAAAGAATAATTAAAGAAGGAATTCTAATAACAGTTAACAAGGAGCATTATTCTCTTTTAAGTCATGCTTAGATCATTTCATTTTCAATTAGGTACTACTAGGGTTTGAGAGTGTACCCCAAGGGTCTCCAATGTAGTGATGTTAGCAGATGGTGGAAACTTTCAAGAGATGGGAACTAGTAAATAATGGTTAGGAAGGTACAAGCACTGTTGTTTGAAGAAGTTAAAGTTGTTCATATTCAGTGAATTAATTCTCCTGATAGCAAACACTACAAATGAGACCATGTCATTCATTTGGTTTCCATGAATGTGACTGCTTCCTGTTCTTCTTCTCTGCCATGCTATGAATCAGTGAATGCAGTTCTCATGAGAGCTAAACCAATGGGACCACTTGATCTTCAAAGTACAGCTTCCAAACTTTTAGTTAACTGGATTTATTTTCTTTGTAAAGTACCCAGTCTAATGTATTTTAATAGGCTCAGAAACTGAACTAATACAAGTATATTCCTTTACAATGTATATATGCACTGCTTGATTTTTCATATACAGATATATGTATTTATGTATATGAGAAGCCATTCTGTTCATGTCATCAGTCCAGAATGTGATTCAGACTTTCATCAACATGACGAAATGCCTAACTTAAACAACTTAAAAAAGAGAAATTTATCTTGGCTCAAAGTTTCAGAGGTTTCAGTCCATTGTTGGCTCCTTTCTTCTTGGTCCATGATGAGGCAGATCATCATGGAAGGTAAGAGTATGTGGTGGAAGATTCTCACCTCATGGCAGACAGGAAACAGAAAGAGCAAATGCCTACATTACTTTGTATCAATGAGACAATAGCCTTTGGGTTGGTGCTGACCATATTCAGGAAAGTTCTTTCCCCTTAGTTAATCCTCTCTAGAAATTCTCCCCACCAGTACATTCAGACATGTGCTTTTACATGGGCACTTCTCGATTTAATCGAGTTGACACTCAAGATAAACTATCACAATGCTCAGATGTATGTTTTACAAAAACATTTTTCAGTGCCTGAAACACTGAGATGAAAATTTTGTTACTAGTTAATAGGAATCTCTATGCTGAACTGCTGACTATCACAGATTTTCATCCAATAAGAAAATCCAAAGCAAGACATAAACATATCCCAAACAGTTGTGTTTTTTATGTGTCAATGGTCAATCTAAAATTCCCTAAAGTATTTTCACCTGTCCAAGTTTCTCCTGAAAATAATTTTGGCAAAATCAACACACTGTCCTCCACAGCTGTCAACACAGGTGTTTGTGCTATAGCTCCCAAAGCACAGTGTATTACTTCATAATGAAAAATGTTACATAGGAGATGTCCAAGGTCTATTGGGCTTCAAGATGAACAGTAGCTATGGCAGGTATTGATAAATAGGGAAGAAGTTAGGAAATGATGGCTGAAAACCAATGTTTAGATGTTGATAAGGAATCATATCTTGGCGTACGACATATAGCAGATCTTGCTGACCTACAACCTGTGGAAAATGACAACCCTTGTCTAACTTTCCAAGGCCAAGAACTCTCTCATTCAACATGTGTCTATATAACCCAGTGTCCAGAAGTTAATGACACATTAACTCAGTTTTTCAGGACTGACCTCTCCCATTGCAGACCCCAATGAAAGTTTTAGTACATTGCTCCTATTTGAGTCTGCTCACTCCATCAACTGAAAATTGCATTTTGTTCAACTTTCCTACTTAAGTATTTTCTGTTTCCATCCTTCAATGCTTTTGCTAATGAAGATCAAGAACATTCTGGCACCCAGACCTGGTGATCCAAGTTCATTTGGTGACACAGATGCTCTAGTGAAAGTGTGACTAGACTAGATATCTTAGTGTTTCTCAGTCTTTTACATAAACAGAAATTTTGCATTGTTAAGGTGAATTACCATGTCTATACAACTTTAGCCAACAATTAAAGGTGTTCCTGCCCTCTCCTAGAAGAGAAAGCTGTTATATCTAGCTCTTGATTAGGTACTAAGTTTGAAATATTATCCTTTGATAGCTAGATTAGAGCATGTAGCTCTTCTAATAATACATTGAGTGGACTAGATTTAAATAATTGATTAACCAACCAGGAAAACAAATTACTTCACAGATCATTTCATTTTCATTGTGTAGAAAGTGCCTGGCTTGGTGTTTGAAAATCATTTAATTGTTCATCATATAGAGAATGTTTTTGTATTATTGTGAATAAAACCCGATATGAACTGTATTCACAAAAATCTCCTAATGTTGCTGTGGCTAATGAATATAGCACATTGCTTTCTTCATGTAATCATTTATAATGTACGCAGCATTAATGGAAGATTACATTGTAGTAGCCATAAGGAATAGACTATAAATCAGTCATGCAATCTGAATAGAAAGATTCCACAGTGAGAAAACACACTGAAATGAAAGTTTTGTCATGCCATTCTTGATGCATTCAACTTTATTCCTGTTCTCTTAAGTGCTTTTGAAATAGAAACTGCCAATTCCTGCTTAGAGTGCCTTCTGCATTAGGGGTCAAGCTTCATCCTACATGACCCAGACCTTCAATTTCATGATCATAGTGATTCAATAAGAAATTTGATGCAGCACAAAAATGTTCAACACATAGCCACTCATGATCTGCAAAGTGAACTGAAAAATATGACAGTACTTAAGGAAACTTTTTTCTTAGAAATTTGAGCTAAGATTATCTAAAGACTTTGCTTTTGAGTGGTACAAAAGTTTTTGACAAGTCATTAGTGTATGCAGGCCATGTCTCCTACAGTTGGAAGAGTACACTACTTCCTATGAAGACCTGAGCTGCATTCTATTGCATAGTTTGAGATTTGTGATAGATAATATGGAGTTAATTATCTAGGAACATGTTAAGCAACAGAATCCTGTCAGGTACAGTTATTTGAGTAAACATGAACAAAATACTTTATAATCATAGAGAATCTGGGTTTCCTTGGAAATTGAGTTGTCATAATCATCATTAATCTGTGTACAAGTCATACCAGGAATAAATTGAACTTCTCCGCAATGTGTCATTTAATGTAAGTGAAGACACAATAGAGAAAAATCCAGGAAACTGAATGTAGTATGGCAGAAATAGCTATAATATATTCCTCTAATATAAAATGAAGCTGGTGAATTTCTTTTCCATAGTAAAATTAAAGTTGTTCTAGTCTCAAGGCATTTTTCTTCCTGCTTCTTTTACCTTGAGCATCTTTTCTTTGTTTTTCTTGTAGTGTATTAATAAGATGCAGGACACATTACTGATAGTCTTCTTTTAATATCCTTCCAGAGATGCTTTATCTCTTGTACTACATTAACCAGTAATTCTGATTTAGTTTTTCAAGCACGTAATACTCTCTGAAGAAGCGTTACTCATTTATTTGTTTCCGTTGTGTATCACTCCGTTAAAGTATAGAGCTGATGAAAACAGGAAATGCATCTCTCTTATTACCAGAGTAATCTCAATGCCTACCATAGTGCTTAAACTGAAATATGTATTCAACACATGCCTTAACTACATCAACAAATGAAAATAGATAAGATTTAATTGAAAATGCTTGGAATGAATTTGCTTAGAAATGTTGAGAAATTACTGAAGACCAAAGGATTTGTTTTATCCTTAAGGATGAGGGAGGCAGTTTTGACATGTACTGCAATTTATGATCTGACAGCAAATAAAATTTTTAAAAAAAGTTTTCAGGAAATAAATTATAAACTTAAAATTAATAAATAAGAGAAATTAAGAAAACATACAATTCTATATTGACTATCAGGCTCTGTGATATGTACTTCATATATTCAAACACATGTAAGCCTCTAAGAACCATGAAATGTTTTCTTAGATTGATGTAAAGTGTTCAAATAAAATATATGACTTTTAAGCATGAAAAAGTACATTTTCTAAAATCTGCATTCTTAAAGAACAGTGAAAAAGTCATATGTAAAATACATAATATTCACTAAACTTAATATGACAGCTATTTATATTTTTAGCATAATAAATAGGAAAGTTATTTGCATTTGTGAAAAAGATATTTCTTGGATATATTAGTCATTAAAAGATGAAGTAACATGTCTCAGTTGTTTTATGTTAGCCGCCTTGCATGAAACTAGATTTGAGTAACAATAAAAATTTCCACTGTTAAAATGTCTGCAGACCTATTGTTCATGTTAAATTATAACCAGATACTCATGGTTATATTGCCAGACTATCAATAAAACAATTCAAACATTACGGCACAGAGGTACCCTGTATCTAGTGTTGTTACTGTGACATATTAGGGTACCTGGTACTATATCACGCTGCTCTTCAGACATTAACTTATGTCACTACTAGTCTTTCTCTAGAGAAGACAGTGTTCTCATTTCCTCCAAAAGCTACAATATGCATATTTTAGAATACAAAACATCTTTTTTTCACAGTGGTATCAGTTATTTACTGAGATTCTTTATAATATACCAGTGAATATTTTTAAAATTAAATTGTGAGAATAAATAAATAAGTAAACAGCCACAAGTTAATGAGTTTCTGGGACATGTGAATATTCTATTTCAAGAAAGCTCTGAGTATTGTAACTGTTTTTCATCTCTCTGCCTAAGATTTGGTTTTCCATTGGCATTTTCTTCAATATGTAAAAAAACCTTTTCTCTTAGAGAACATTATTAGGCAAAATAAGTGAATTAATAGGAAGCCATGAAAACTAAAAGTGATTTTTTGGAAGTTAATAATATAATTCCTCAATGTGAGGGTAGAAGAGATACACACATGACCACATATTCAAGTACACATATAAGTTATCTTACAAATATGTAAATGAAATGTATACTTGGGAAAGAATAGAATCTAAATATAGTTATCCAATAAACATTTCCCCAAATTACTGTTGATTCAGTTCAAACACTAAATGATTATAGAGGTGGAGGATTAAGTAAGAGCAGCTTTGATTTCTGTTTTGCATTTTGGTCATTAATAATTACTTTGAACAAGGTTTTTATAGCTATGTAAGAGTGAGAAGCACTGAATTATTTGTAGAATTCACCAATAATATAAAACTTGAAGAAAATAGAAGTGAAGGATGTATACAAATGATAAAATGAATCTAATCACAGGTGTATTTTCATTTGGCAAAAATTAATAACCTATATAAGGAAGCTAATACATAGCTTTATAGATCTGTTAAGATTTAAGAAAGATCATGAGAGTATTAGGATATTCAGATCCATTCTTTTTAATTCACTAAGACTTTACAAACTTTATTATGTATCAAAAAATTCTATTTTGAGAATAAAATAAGAACTCATATAAAACAGCATCACTAATATTACAGTTAATTGCTTGAAAAAGGATTTCAAAACAGTTTATAAATAACCCATAGTCTATTCTCTCTAAATAAAACTGCTATTAAGTTGCTTGACAAATCTCAAAAGTTTCTCTTAAAACAATTATGTGAGTACTTTTTTATGTGCATTCAGCATAAGAGGGACCAAAGTAATTGCGTAAGTGAAATAGGTTTTAGGAAAGGCCTGTTTTACTAGAGTTATCTACCATGTCTTCTATTTGTAGTTATCAAAGCTAAGAATACATGGAAAAGTCTTAGAGACCTTTCATTAGGGAAGAAATAGAAGAATGATCAAAAGCATGATATGAAAAGACAGAGTGGCATAGGCAGATGAAGTAACTACACCAAAGTGTACAAAAGGATATCATTTTTAGAAAGGTTCCATGCACTTTACAGAGGACTCAACAGAATAGGATAGCTGTAAGAACTTAAAGAATATGAAAAGCATACTTCTCTTCTCAGTGTAGCTATAATTAAATCATTAGATTTGAATTCTTTTACTTTTTCTAGAGTTCTTCAGAGAATATTAAACATATTGACAAACTATTTGTAAAGAATAGTGCTGTGATAAGAAAATGTACGCTCTGCTTGTAAATTTAAACTAATTATCTGTGTGACTTTGTATGAGGCATTTTACTTTTTATAAGGTCTGAATTTCATTGCAATGAGAAAAACTTCCCTCTTACATAAAGAAGAATTTCTGGAGGTGCTAATAATTTCTAATAAAATCTGAAAGTCCATGAAGTTAGGTACAATTTACTTTTACTTATATTGACTTTCTTAGTTTGTGACATAGACCTTGATATAAAACTACAAATATTCCAAAAATATTTATTGCTCAAATGTTCACTATAATTTATTTCAAATATTGTAATATAGTCAGTGTTTTTAATAATCAAATGAATCATTCTTAATCATTTAATTTTCTGGTATTAATTTGTCTACATAGTTTTTTAAAAAATACTGAATTAAATGTTTTTTGTTAACTGAAAGTTAAGAAATTAAATTTCAAATCTTCTCCATATTAATATTTAATAATTATTGTCCTAGGTCTTTAATTATACAGATATACACTCACTTGGAAAAAGAATTCTATACCTTAATTTTTAAGGATCTTATGCTGTTATGTTGTTCTTCTACAGCCAGATTATTTCCTACTCTATGATTGTTTATATTCCTTTAATATTTTAAATTTAGGTATTCCTAAAGCTCTGTTTTGGTATATTTTTTCTTTTCCCCAAAGATTTCATTCATTTCATTTTTGTTTCAATATTCTATGCTTATATACCCAGCTTTATGTACTTTTCACTTGACCACTAGAATTTTTACCAAGTAAACTGCCACAAAGATCACTGTGAATCAACAGAACAAAATTATTTGTTTTGTTCTTTCTGAGTTCTATACAGATTTCTCAAAGATGCAACTCCTTGGTATGACACTTCCAAATTAACTGGGTATAAGATACAGAGTTTTTCCGTTAAGTGTTTCCAATGTCCTCCAGAGTTCTCTATGGGTACATCCTTTATGCCTATTTCTTATCTATGAACACCTCAGCTTATATTCTCATCTTACTAAAACAGTAGTTTAGCTTTGTATGCAGGGAGAAAAGAAAGATTTGTTGAGCACTTCAGAAACTTTACTTCATTGCTCCATTAGTCTTTAATTAACCCATTATCTTCCCATATTGATTGACTCCAACCTAGTGCGTCTCCTTCACAATTTTATTATCTTATCAGCAACTGCTCCTATTCGTGCATTCTGCATTGTGGCCAAACACTTCCTGCTATAGTTTGAAGGTCCCCTCCAAGATTCATATTGAATTGTAATTGCCATTGACACATTAACAGACAAGATCTTTAAGAGATGATTATATCGTAATAGTCTATCTTCATGAACGGATTAATGTTATCATTGCAGGATTTGTAATTGTTGCAAGAGAGGGTTTTTTATAAAATAAGTGAGTTTGACCCAATTCCTTGTTGTTCTCATGCATGTTTGACTGCCTTTCTGTTATGTTATAATGTAACACCTGGATTCTTACCAGACAACATCTCTATGGTCCTAGAGTTCCCAACCTCCAGAATGAGGGGCAAAACAAACTTTCATTATGTACAAATGACCAGTCAGTGATATCTTATTGTAGCAGCAGAAAATGTACTAAGATACATCCTTTAGCTTCCCTCCATTAGTACCACATAAACCAGTCTCATTAGTTAATTTTAGTTTGGAAATATGAAGGAGGAACCTGACAGAAAAGAATTTCTCCTGAACTCTTGAGGTTATCTGTCACGACAATGGCATGCTGATGTTCAACCCTTACACTTTCATTCCCTTTTATTACAATGGGGATTCTACATTTAACGAAGTCCTTGATGAAGAGCATTTTACTGAGACCTTAGAAGGAATAAGTGACTTGATAAAAGTGTCAAAATGAAGAAGAGTGTACTTTTATGATAATTAGGCCCAATGTTAACAATTGACACAGAAGGGTCTACTTTCAAGTAATTCAAGGGTAACTACTAAAAAGAGAAACTTCTGGTTCTCAAGTTCCCTATTTTCCATAAATAGGTGATACAGATGACTTAAACATTCCATTCAGTTTGATTAAATCTGAGCACGTTTTTCCTAATTCTAGGCCCTTTCAGCTTTGTTTTCATAGAGCTTGTAGTTTAGGAAATGTATAATCACAAGTTCTTTCTTTGCTCCTTGGAATAGAAATTGTTCATTTCTTCATTTGTTTCTTTGTTTATCTTATACTACTCATACAAAATAATGGGCTTTCTCTGAAATTTTTTGTAAAAGCCTCTTGTCAGTTTTAGAGCTCAACATGAACTTTCTCAAGGGCCTGGATCCACCTTTTGAAATGTAATGAGTGGAGAAGAGAGTCTCAATATCCCAATGTCTGCCGAGTATCTTATCCTAAACCCAAGATATTGAACTCTCTCTTCTGTCACGACAAATAGAGTTATATTTCATTTAGTAAGGCCTCTTGGTAAATAGAAGTGGTAAACTATCTCCCACACCAGCTTGTAAAAGTTCGCCAAACTACTTTTTGTTTTCCTTGTGGCAAATAGTCTTGAATAAATGCTTCCTTATCTTTTTCATTTGTCAAGTTTGATTTTCACTTGAGAGTACCTGGCAACATTGCTAATTCTTACTCGTTCAGATTTCCTGATTTTGTATTCTATTCCTGCTTGTGCCAATCTGGTTTTATTCCTTCTACCTTTCCAGTTCATGAGTAATTATACAAATTTTACTCCACCTCCTTTCTTGTGGCCATTGTCATTATAAGACTCTGACTGATTGCTTCATTAACATTAGCTCCACCAATTTTCTATTTTGGTTGAGCTAAACTGTATAGCTTGATGCTTTCATGGGTGATGAATTAGGTCTAAGTTTCAGCTTCCTCATTGCAGGTCTCTCTATTTTTCTAACTCTATAGTCACACTTATTGCAAATGTTTTTTGACTCAGAGCAAACATTTTTTCTACTTTTTCTTTCTTCTACTTAATTTAGATTAGTGAGCCTTGTCTTAATTTTTTTCATTAACTGGAAATAGAAGTATGCAAAGCAACTAGAGAAATTCCTTATACAATGAACATAGCAAAGTGATGTTGTTAACATTATTTGTGGACTATTACTTTTTTGAGTTGGATTCTTCTTATGGTCCTGCTGAATATTTCTCTGAATGTCTGAGCTGATAAATTCATTCATAACATTCAGAATGCATTGTAACAAGACGGGCATTTCCCATTTTTTACATTTTTGTGATCACATTTACTATATATATTTTTTACCTCCTTGTCTGCTTATTTTTCAAGTTGTCATTTCTGAATGAAGAAACAATGAAAAGCTTCTCTCAGCTAATATAATGATGTGTCAGTTCAGAAACATAGGTTGAGGTGAACTCCTGGATTATTTTTAATCAGAAAATGTTCAATCATTTACAGAGAGGATGCAATAAAAAACTTTAAAATATATGTCATTCAAATTAAAAAATGATCAGCATTTTTTAAAAAATTTTGTCTCTGTCAGCATCTTCCTTGATCTCCAGTTCTTTTTCGTTTGGGTAATGATATATTTTAAGACAAATCTCAGACTTCATATTCTTTAATTCATTGTATAACTATAGGAAATTTGAACATATTCTTATGCAACCTCAATAACGTTATCATACTCAAGAAAATTTTTAATAATCACTTAGGATCTCATTTTTCTGTGAAATTTTGATAGAATTCATTTAAAATTTCTCAGAGGTTGGCACAAAGTGATTTAAAGTTTTTGGAGCTTTAATGAGGCTGGTGTCAAGCTTGGCTTCTTTGACAGCCAGGGTGTTTCACTTTCTAACACCAGCCTTGTCTATAAGAATTAATTCCTTAAAGGCTTAATATGAAGGTGGATCAAGAAGTAATAATGTCTAGAAAATTACAGAGTGAAAATTATACTTTATTTAATTTATATATGTAGATTTATGAGGGAACTACTTGAAAATAATTATAATATAGGCATAACACACTAAAAATTTGATTAGAATATGCATGATTTTTAAAATAGAGGAAAATACACACATATACAGTGATCGATTATATTAATAATTGTTATCATTGTTGCTTTTGAATTTTAACTTATATAAATCTGTTATTTTAATCAAAATCTTCAACAGAATTCATCTTCTTCATATTCAATAGCTATTATGAGCATTTTTATCAATCTGCAAAGATGCTCTCACATTTCATTAAAATATCCTCAACAGAAAATATACCATGTCAATTATATTAATTAAAAATTCAAAGTTACTTTTGTTCTGTAAAAATTGCATAAAAGGCTGACTAAAACAAGTATTGACTTTATTATCATTAATTTAGATTAAATATCTAGTTATTGATAAAAACAATCATGGCAATAAACTCTCACTTTTGATGTCTTTGTCAAGATAATATGAGCATTTTTTGTCAGTTCTCTAGACTTCTTTGAAATTCATAAACAAAAGAATACTTTTCTTTAAAAGGATCCATTTCCTTGCTATTATGGTTGCATAATTAATAGCCTACTCCATAATTTCCATGTACTGATTTTCAAAGAATAATTTCAAAGCTTGGCATTTCTTTGGACATTGTTCAACACTAATTCTGATTGTTTGCAAGTATATTTTGCTTCTGACTGACCTCATTTAAAACTGCACATTTGGGCTGTATGTAACTTTTCCTTTGCATACAGAATTATATAATGTTGTGGGTTAAAGAGAAAAATGAACTAAAAGAAGGTCAGAGAACTATGAATCTTTGTAAACTTCCCTTCAAAAAGAACTTTTATGTGTGCTTAAACTGCAGTGTTTTGTACACTGACTGTGTAAGTGGGAATTCTCTGTACTAACTGTTAGGGAGAAAATAAGGGCAGAAACATTATTACCAGACTCCCTCTCCCTTGCAGATGACTTACTAGAAACTCCCCACATGGCTTCAAAGAATGACAAAAATCTCATCGCACTTATCTCCTTTAGCTAGCCACAAATTATTTTTCCCACCCAGTGACCTTGCTGGTACTCTCCATCAATCTCTGATGTCTACCTGCAGTCTTTAAAAGCTGCAGTAGGCTCTAGATTCTGCTGGAGAGTCCCCCTTTGAAGGTTTGTTCTCCATAATAAAACTTGTGCTGATGTTAAGTTGTGTCCCATCTACCTTTCCCTGTCTTTTTTCAATCTAACAACTGGTGTCGAAACCCAGGAAAGGGCTCATAGTTTCACCTCTCAGCTCTTTGCTCTTGCAACCTGGAAAGCAACCCTGAGCAGAGGCCAGAGTAGTCCTCCCTCATCCCCTCCTGCTTCTCTCTCCCTTTCCATTGCTTGATCTTTCCACCTTTTTCTTCTTCCCCTTTCTAAATCAGAGACCACACCCCATCACTGGACCCCCATCCAAAACCAACCTTCACTTTTGGTGTTTTTCGCCTTTCCAGGCTCTCTCATGTCATAGTTCAGGATTGTATCTCAGAATGCTGAGTACCAGAAGAGAGACTCCCCCCATCTACCAACTGGGTGAATTCTCCTGCTATTTTATGGGGACACATACAAAATTCAAGTGCACTGCCTCAGAGGCATACCACAGACTATTGGCAGGTAGTAAGGATTCTCCTGCCCTCTGATAAGTCTGTCCTACCAGGTAGGATCTCTGGGAAAGTTACTCACCACATTTTCCACAAAAATGGGCCAGAATCTATCCAACCCCTTGAGAGACTATCCATTGGTACATCTCCTCTAAAACCTTCAGACCCTGGGTCTCATGAAGACCATTAAACCAAGATTGCTAATTTTCTACTGGAACAAAATTTGGCCCCAATATAAGTTGAAAAATGATAGCCATTGGCCTGAACAGGGCCCTTTTAATTTCCAAATTCAGCGTGATCTCATTATAGCAAATGGTCTGAGGTCCCTTACTTCCACACCTTCACTTATCTACATTCCAAACTGTCCCTCTGTCATTCTTGTAACTCCTTTTAGTTCCTGTTCCTAAATGGAGAACCTTGTAATGCTGAATTACCAAGTAAGTCTCCCCCAGGTATTTTTTAACTTATTTTGATCCCACAGTCCCCAGCCTAATCACCCTCCTCCAGTCAAGGCCCCCTCTTCTCCTCTACCCTATCCCCAGCCCCCACCACCTCTCCCTGCCTTGCACAAACACATGCAATCTTGTTCCCTGTATCCCCCTACTCTTCAGACCCAGCCACCACTGTTCTCCCCCTCTGTGAGATGGTGGGAATAGACAGTACAATTTGCATTCTTACTCCTTTCTCCTTTTCTGACCTTTCATGAGGTGAAAAACATTTTGGTTCCTTTGTGTCAGATCCCACCACATATTGCAAGAAATTCCTCTGTATCATCCAGTCCTATGATCTGGGTTAGCATGATATATATGTCATACTTTCCTCCACTTTTTCCCCTAAGGAAAGAGATTACATTTGGATAGCCACTCAGACCCATGAAGACATACTCCACCAACAGGATGGAGTATACCTATTGGGACAGTTGTTGTCCACAGGGAAAATTCTACCTGGAACTGTCAGGTAGATTCTAGGATCTAAGACAAAGGGGGCAAATGATAACCTGTCTCCTGACAGGGATAGACAAGTCTGCTATAAAGGTGGCCAACTATGAAAAGAGTAAAGTAATTACTCAGGGACTGGATGAAAATCCATCTGCCTTTTATTACCACTTAACAGAGGCAATGATTAAATATACTCACCTAACACCTGAGAAGGAGGTCACTTTTACCTCCACCATCATTTTATCTCCCAGTCTGCCCCAGATATCTGAAAAATATTCCAAAAATTAGAAAATGGCTCAGAAATGCCCCAAGAAGCCACAAAAATATTTAACAATAGAGAGGAAGAAGAGAAAACACAAAAATTCAAAGAGGATTATACCAAATCCCTGATGTTGGCAGAGGTTATTCAAAAGGGGTTCCATAAGAGCCCATATAAAACACCCTGTACTGACATTAACAAGGGACAAAGATCTCCCCCTGAGCCCTGTTATAAATGTGGCCATTGTGGCCACTGGGAAAGAGCTTGTCTTCATCCCAGGCAGCTGCCAGGGCCTTGCCCTCTCGGTGCTCAAATGGGGCACTGGAAATTGGATTGTCCATAGTGGGATCCATCCTGTTGCCCAAAGACAGCCAGTTCTCACCAGTCACCTACTCTAGCCCAATCCAAGATTGGCAATCCATCTATGCCTAGCAACAGATTGATGGGACTAAGGAGCTGAAGCCCCCAACAAGATCATCACTGTCTTGGAACCCAGGGCAACTCTGTCAATATCAGGTAGGTGAATCTCTTTCCTTATTGAAAGAAGGCTACTTACTCAGTTTTACTGGAATTCTCTGTACCCCTAATCCCTTCTTCCCTCACTATTATTCGGGTTAATGCTAATCCCTTTACATCACTCAATACAGGCTCCTTCTTTGTTTGAAACTCAGTTTTCACGCCTTTTTGATCATTCCTCAATGTCACATTCTGCTTCTTGGCAGTGACTCCTCCTCAAATTTAATGCCTCCCTACACTTTAATAGTTCCCCACAAACACTCCTGGCCCTCTGTTGCTCAGATGTTGTCCTTCTCTAAACAGACCCATCTCTCACTGTCCCCACATCTCTACTTCCTCTTGTCAATCACCACTGTGGAACACCTCTTTTCCCAAAGTTGCTACCCATCACATTCCTGTAAAAATCACTCACTCTAATGATCCCAGACCTGTACATTTGACAACCCCAAAACTCATTGGGAATACAAGTACTACAAGGTCTAAAACTCTTCATCTCTCACCTTCTTTGGACAGAGATTCTCAGACCCACCAACTCCCCACATAATACTCCCATCTTAACTATATAAACCCAGTAGCTATTACTTGGTCCAAGTGGTTATACCCCATTAACCTCAACTCTTATTCCCCTTTCACCCATATTCTCCCCACCATCACTCATTTATCTGTGCAGGACCTCAAAGATGCCTTCTTCATCTTTCCCCCAGATCCCTCCAACCAGGATCTCTTTTCCTTCACATGGACAGACCCTGACTCCCACATTTCCACCCAGCTAACCTGGGCAGTCCCTCCTCAAGACTTCCAAAACAGGCCCTTGCTCTTCAGCTAGGCTTGACCAATGACCTGATGACTCTCTCCACAAGCAAGCTCTTGTCATATGTAGATGACTTACTCCTTTGTAATCCCTCCTTAGACCTGTCCCTCAAACATATCACACAACTCTTCAATTATTTACATAGCAAGGAATACAGTGTCACCCCTTCCAAGTCCCAAATATCAGTCTCATGAAGTCACTTACCTGGGTCTCACCATTACTACACACTTGAGGGCCATCCCATAGTCTCATAAACAAATAATCTGGAACTTACCATGCTCCACTGCAAAAAAAGGACCTTCTGCCTTTTTTGGTCGGTGGATTCCCAGTTCTGGCCTCCTTGCCAAGCCCCTATGCACAGCATCACAGGGTACTCTCAAAGAACCTTTAGACCCTTGTAGTCAAATTGAATCCAATTTCTCCAAACTTAAGGAGGCCTTACTGAGGGCACCAGCACTTGGGTTCCCAGACCACTCCAGACTCTTTTGCCTATACCTGCACATTAACCAAAACATTGCTCTGGGCCTCCTGACAAATATCTATCAAAACAATTAGGCTCAGTCATACAAGAAAGGCCCTCAAATCTAAAGACCCTATTAGTGATAGTCCTCTTAACATCATAGGCACAAAAATTTACACTAAATTGACACAAAACCATCTTCTCTACCCACAACCTCAAGGAACTCCCTAGCCACCTGGTTCTCTTAACTCTTCCTCATACTTGTATACAACAGCTCCAGGCACTCTTTGTCTCAAGTCCCCTTACTCCTTTTTAGTGATGCAGAGCCCTTAACCCTTCCTGTCTTCTCTCAGACCCCACAAATGAGAAGGAGGTTTTACCACCTACCCACTCCTGCCTAGACCTTATAGAATCTCCCCCTCTTACATATACCCACCTCTCTTCAACTCCTCTACAAGATGTTCCCTCTGCTTCATAGATAATAGTCTTTTAAAGACCCCCCCAACTGGCAGCAAGATTTGCTACTATAGAACCCACACTACAAAACCCACTAGAAGCTATGGCCCTTCTCAAACAAACCACATCTCACCAGGTAGAATTTATTGCCCTCACTAGGGCATTCATTCTAGCTAAAGATAAAGTTAATACATACACAGATTCAAAGTATGCCTATCATATCATACATTCTCATGCCTTCATTTGGTAAGAAAGGGGCTTCTTTACAACCAAGGGAATCCCCATTATAAATGGCTCATAGATCTACCAATTACCAGAAGTTGTCAAATTACCTAAATGTGTTGCCATCATCCATTGTAAGGGCCATCAGAGACCCACAGAGTTCATCTTCCTTAATAATTCTCAAGCAGACTCTGCAGCTAAGGTTGAAGCCCAGGATGTTTCATCACCAGACACCTCAAAAGGCTGACCTCTTGTCCCTATATTCCCCATATTTCCCACCTTCACCCCTTAATGCACAGCCACTGAACACACCATTCTCACCTAGGTCAGGGGTACTCAAACTGTGAGATCATTTTCCCTTAATCACAAGGTGGTTGTTCCCCATGCCCCACTTGCAAGCAGAACCTGTTCTGCCCTCTTGTTCTCTGATTTTGTTGAAGAGAAGATATGAGATAGTAAGAAAGACAAAGCGTTTTTGGCATTTTTGATAGTTTTAGATAAAGATAGTTTTACAGAGATATCCCTAGTGTTGCTTCCATGTATATGTATATTGCATCCCACATTAGTTCATCTCTACCAGGTATCTGTACTACTTCCTAGTCCCCTTCCCATAGTGGCCTCTGCCAATTTAAGATTACTTTATTCTCTCAATACAGTGAGTATGTCAACCACATTTAAGTTTCAGGTTTCCTCCCTTTCCCTATTCCTCTTGTGTGCATTCTTCTCTTAGTATGTGACCCATGTCCAATAATATTACTGTATTTGTTTTAGGTTTATAATCTGCAAATGAGGAAGAACTTTTGATTTTTGGCCTTCTGAGCCTGACTGCTTAAGATGATGTTCTCCAGTTCTATCCATTTACTTGTGAATGACAAAATTTCATTCTTCTTTGTGGCTGAGTAAAATTCCACTGTGTATAAATACCACATTTTCTTAATCCAGTCATTGGTAGTGGGGTATCTTAGCTATTTACATAACTTGGGTATTGTGAATAATGCTGCAATAAACATGGGTGTGCAGGTGCCTTTGGAATAACCTGAGTCACATTTCTTTGTGATATCCCTAGGAGTGATATTGCTGGATCATATAGCAGATCTATGTTTAGTTTTTTTGAAAGCCTCCATATTGTTTTCCAAAGTGGTTGTACTAGCTTACATTCCCACCAGCAGTGTATGAGAGTTCCTTTTTCCCTACATCCTCACCAATATTTGTTGTTAATGGTGTTCTTGATGATAACTATTCTAACAGGAGTGTGGTGGAATCTTAGTGTGGTTTTGATTTGTATTTCCTTTATGGCCAGGGATTGTAAGCATTTTCCTGGTTTTTTTTTAGCCATTTGGACTTCTTTGATAAAGTTTTGTTTAGTTCAGTTGCTACTTCTTTATTGGCTCATTGATTTTGGAGGAGTTCAGTTTCTTGATTTCCATGTATTTTCTAGTTTAACCAATATCATTCCCCAATTTGTGCTGTCCTCAGCTTTACAGTTAGACAATAGCTTGCCTTCATATCCATTATTATCCAGCATTTGTCTAAGACACTGGGCATTAAATGGACTTTCCACATCCTATATAGGCCCCAATACTCTGGTAAGGTGTAGAGAGCCAATGCTGCCCCAAACAACAACTAACCAAACTGTCTCTGAAAGTTAAACTTGCCTGGTCCTCCTTCTTGCCTATAGCTCTCACTCATCTTAAAATCCTTTCCAGGAAAACCTTAGCTCTTAGTGCCTTTGAAATACTCTATATATGTCCTTTCATGTTTCACCACATACTCCACTCTTCCATCTCACTTCTTTGGAAGATATCTAAACCTCCCTCTATTTTTCCTGACAACAACTAAAGCAATATGCTAATACTAATCTTCTTAAACCTTCCCCTGACCTTCCAGCTCATTCTCCTGATGTACAACTGGAGTACTGGGTCTGGATTGCCAATTCCTCAACACCACTGAAACATAAATGGCAAAGTCCACACCAGGAAATTTTAACTATGCCCCCACAGCCTGGTTTGAGGAGCTACCATACTGGGTCCACCATACCTTACTAAAAGTACACCCTTGTCAACACCTTAGAGGTTCCCAGGCCAACCCCATTACCCCCCACAACCAAATATTCAGTTCTTTCCACAGGTCCCACCTCACTTTGCCAAACAGGGTCACTGACACATCCTGACCCATCCATGCCTCTGAGCCTGGCCTATTTTGAGTCATTTCCATACTGTCTCGCAGAGGACCTCTGCTGGTATCCCTTCCTCTGCCCCATATTAAGGGCCTCGGGACTCTGCTCTATTACACATGAACTGTAGCTCCAGGAGAACCTTTTGGGACTTTTCTTCAACCCAGATTATCTTCTTCATCTTCTGCTTTTGTCTTCTTTATTTTTTGCTGTCCCTCTCACCAGTTGAGACCCATTTGTCAGTCTCCCACAAAGGTTGCTGATAAAAAAATATATAACTCCTCATTATCTTCTGATTGCTGAATGTGTATTTACATACAGGCCCAGAGATTCACTGTCCTTCCAACTGACTTTGCGCACTGGTTTCTATTCTTGTATGAAACTCCAGATTATATATTCTACAGCCCCATTGCCAAACACCTGCCCTCTCACACACATCAACCCATATCCTCCCCCTAATAGTGACAGAATCTTTGCTATCCTTAATTATCCTTAATGCAATTGTTCTTTCACACTCCATACACCAAGAACATATTAATTTACAAAAATGGTCAACTAATCTCAATCATCTCTAGTCTCCCTCTCATGCTAGAATTAGAGGCCCCACCTCTACCCAGACAATGCTGATCCTCCTGGAACCTTTATGTATCAATTGAAAATTTTCCAACCCCATCTTCACCCACACTGTTCGCAAGGTCCCCAGTAGGCTCTGCAACCAAACCCTTATCCTCAATCTGTCTTCAAACCATCAGAGTCTCCACATACTTTTATCAACAGCTGCTTGTCTAATCCCTTACACTTATTTAGTACTACTCCCACTACCAGTTGCCAACAACTCTTAGGCTGTTCCCAGAGCAGGGACCAATCCTGGAGACCATACGCAAACATACTTACTTTTATTAGTGTTACTCTCTTTTAATAAGTCCCACTCCCTGGAAACACTTATTGCCCTAACCCAATTCTCCCTTATCCCCAAATCAGGAGTTGACTTAGTCACTCACTACAAACCTCTTATAGGGGCTGTGCATTCTGGCTGCTTCTCACTCTGGAAATTTAAAAAATACTACTCAGTTAGAGTGGTGTAAGAATTGACTAACATCAGGTCTTTTTTGTCAAAGTGGTTAATGTATAGCATAGTTATCATTGTGCAGATGTCAGCTTAACTTCTCCAAATTGTTGACTATGTGCTTTGTAAAATGTTACTTAATCTTGCAAGGCTCTTGTTTTCCAACATTCTTAGATGAATAAGTTCCTTTTTTAGATGAATAAGTTCCTGTTATCACCAGATGTCCTATCTTAAAAATGCTTGCTAAAAGTGACTATTGTTCAGAGGAATTTTCTTGCTCCTCCTGCCCCAAAGTCCTTTGCTCCACTTTTAAATTAGCCAATCCCAAAGACTGTGAACCTAAGCCTGTTCAGTCAGGATGAGGGGCAGACTTGTAATAGAGATAAAAACTGAAGTAGACTTCCCACTTAGTGTGCTTGCTAGCCAGACTTTTTGTGGAACACTCTTCTGCAGAAGTAAATTTTTCTGGGCCTATTGACTTCCAAGTTATGTCATTTGTCTCCTGACACCCCAATATACTGTATTTATTTCTAATACTGGGATAAAGCCAAAGAGACAGTCTCCTTGCTGGCTACTTTCATTTATGACTTTTGGCTGTCCACATCAAACCTTTTACCTGGGCAGAGCTTCTTTCTATCTTTCTATCTTTGTTTACTCACTAACCAGTTCAGCATCTATACTCTCAAACAAGAAAGTCTTGATATAGGCATACTACCAAATAATTAAATGGTTCAGGTCCCCCTTTCAACCTTCCTACAATCAAGGGCCCAAGCCTATGGAGATGTGCATATCATTCCATACATTGTTTTGGCCTAAGAATGATAACTGCTCCGGGAACCAGGAGAGTAGGAATAAATACTCTCTCAATATGTTTCCAACAGCTCACAAAAGATTTCACCAGCACCCTAGATGATCTAAGTCAGTCCTTCTCCACCCCCCAAAACCAAGTTGATTCTTTGGCAAGAGTCATCTAAAATCATGGCACTCTTGACCTTCTTATTGCTGAGAAAGGTGAGCATGCTTCTTCTTGTAGGAAGAATGCTGCTTTTATGTCAACCAGTCCAAGATCATTCAAGATGCCCTTAAGAAATGTCAGGAACACACTGCCAATTTCTGACAACAAACAATAGACAGCTTGGGAAAGTGGTTTTCCTGGGCTAAGTGGATGCTATGGGTACTCCCTCTGCTGGAACCCCCCTTTTTTTTTTTTTCTCATTCTGCTAGCAAACCTTGTCTCTTTCAAACACTTTCTTTCTTTGTTTCCCAGAAACTCCAGAATTTTGTCGATGACACTATGTAAACACAAATGAACTCAATCGCATTTCTCCAATGAGCTTGTTACAGCCACCTAAGCAATAAGACCCTGCCAGTTCCCTTACCCTTAACACCTCAATGCTCCTCTACAGCAGGTAGTGTTTAAATGGAATATCATCATTGTTTTCCAAATATCAAAAGACAGGAATTTTAGAACAAATATAATGGCAGCCACATTTGGACTAGACCTCTCTCTCTCACACGTGACATACTAGAACTTCCCACCCAGCCCCAAAGAATGACAAAACCTCAACACCACTTACCTCCTTTAGCTAGCCACAAAAAATTTTCCCACTCAGTGACCTTCCAGGTATTTCTCTACCAACTTCCTATATCTACATTCAGTGTATAAGTGCCACTGGGCTCCAGCTTCTGCTTCAGAGTCCCAAATAAAACCTGTGCTAACATTGAGCAGTTTCCCACCTATTCTTCCCTGCCTTTTTTTCGCTACTATATTGAATATAATGTTAATTAAGTATGGAAAATGCAACAAGTTGTGGTTACAGATGTATTTCTGAAGTGAAATATGAAGTGAAGCTATTGTTTAGAATTTAAATTAACACAGATTTCTCCTTATTCTGGGGAAGAAGAATGTTATGATTGAAACTCAGGGGACTGTACATGCTAGGCAAGTGCTCTACCACAGAGCTATTTCCCAATCAAAGTATTTTATCTTTCTTTCTTTTTTCGTTTCTTTCCTTCTCTCTCCATACTCTTTCTTCACTTTCTCCTTTTCTTTCTCCCTCATCTCTCTCTCTCCCTCCTTCTCTTCCTTTCTTCCTTCCTTTCTTTTTTCTTTCCTTCCTATATTCCTTTCTCTCTCTCTTTTCTCTCTCTCTCTCTCTCTCTCATCACACTGTGTTACTAAGCAAGCTGGTCTCAAACTTTATGAGCTCAAGTGATCCTCTTTCCTCAGCCTGCAGAGTAGCTGGGACTATAGCCTCCACAATAGCAGTGCTCTGGTACCTGGTACCATTGGCTTTCCTCTTTTTTTCTGAAACTTTTTGTCTCTGTTAGCTCATGGTGATAATGAAGAGCAAGTTCTGATTAATAATTATTTTAATTTTCTTTATAGGTAATGTACCTCTTATTGCCTGTAACTAGAGTTGACTGTTCTAACTACACCATTCCTGGTATACAACTGAATGAAGTTATAAAAGACTTCATTTGGTTTTACTGTGGGAAATTTGCGAAAGCTGAATTAATGCAATTAGTAGCCTTTTAATTAGCCCTTAAAAATAGACTGATTTTGTCTCATACATTAAGTTCATCTCTCATATTAGCACTAAACTTTGTGAAATACATCTGTTCACAAATCTTGCAGTTACTTCTGTCTATAGTATGAAACATTGATTTTCTTAACCTAGTACACACTCTTCCCCCTGATTTCTCACTTTCTATCTGAATTCCCTGTTAGCCTTCTCTCATACAGAGCATAGCCCTTCTCTCTGCTAAAATTTGCCATAATTATGAGTTTTTCACATGCTCTTCCCCCTTTCTTTATTAGGAAACACTTAGGAAAGAAAGGAGGAAGGAAGGAAAGAAGGAATTGGTCCTAAATGTAAGACTCAGAAAAATAAATTATACATATGTGTTAGGAATATTCTTAGATTAACAAATATTCAAGAAATACTCATATTATCCCCAGTGTAAAATTACTAAGAGTTTCTTTCCTCCTTTCTTTCCTATTTCTTTTTGCTATTTCTTTTTTTTTTTTTCATTTTTCTTTTATTATTCATATGTGCATACAATGCTTGGTTTATTTCTCCCCCCTGCCCCCACCCCCTCCCTTACCACCCACTCCACCCCCTCCCGCTTTTTCTAAATACCAGACACCAATGAGACCATAATGTTGACAAGTTCACAATTGTTGGCTAAGCTAACCATCTGCAGGCACTGTGCTAAAAACATTTCTAGATATATTTCATTTATCACTTATAACAACTATGAAATAAGGATTATTCATTACCTCATTTTTATAATTAACAACACTCCTGCATGATAAGTCCATTTCTTATTCTTCTTTAAATCTCTAGAATGAAGAATATATTACTACATGTTCAAAATATGCCATGTTAATCTGTTTTACCATTGTTGTAATGAAATACTTAAAACTGAGTATCTATCTAAATAGCAGAGGTTTATTTAGCTCACATTTCTGCAAACTCAAATGTAATTTGCCAGCGTTAGCATAGCTCTGTTTAGGGCCTCACAGTAGATGATACAACAATGGGATGCCTGTGAAAAGAAGAGAAAATATCTGAAATTGCAAGACCAGGGAGTGATTTGAGAATCAGCTTCACTCATAATAACTCCTGGCAAGAGCACTTGGTCTCATGAAAGTTACCTTAATTCATTCTGCAGGAAGCTTCCTGGATAATTCAAGGATCTCCCAGTAGGACCCACCTCTTAAAGGTCTGCTCTACCTCCTAACATCTCCACACTAAGGACAAAGCCTCCAACAATCGAACACGTGGGGGAAACACCCAAGCCATAGCAAATGATTTTTGTTAAAAAAATGACAAACGATTGATTATTTTTGTAGAAAACATTTAAATTTCTTATGGAAACTTTTGAGGACATAATTTAAACATGAAAATCAGTAGAATTTTAAAATACCTTTAATGTATTTTAAATTTAAGAAACTCAGTTGAAATAGATTGGAAAGGTTTATTTGCTACATTCAGTCAACAGTAAGTAATAAGATCCCTTTCAACATTGTGTATCTTACAATGTTTCTCAGGTTATTACCTCTTCCTAGTATTTTATACATATCTATCCTTATGTATATGTTAATAAATATTTCCATAAGAAGGAAATATTCCTTCTCTGTTTAAATTATATAGTAAATTGTAAGAGATGAAGTAACATTAATATATGGGATTTCTTCAAAAATATTCTAGGGCATAAGAAGTTGGGACTATGAGTGATACATGGTTAATTATGATTTTAAAAAGATGAAGCTATGTGAGAGACCCGTGAAGATCCATTATACGATTCTACTGTTATGTGTTTGAAATTCTCCATATGACAAAGTGTTCTCAAATATATATACATATATAAAATATTTTACATACAAATGCATATTTATATAATATATATTTCAAACTACATTATTAATGGATACAAAAGAAAGGAGAGAAAATAAAGTACTTTTGAGCCTATTGCAAAATTCACTATGGCCAAAATTGTTTCATTCATCAAAATCTTAGAAATCCTTACAAATGGAGATGTATAAAATACCTTCTCATTAATGTTCAACAGCTGACCCAAAACCTATTTTACTAAATACAGGCTTAGAAAAGCAACCTATGCCTAACTAGGGGAAATTCAAGTTAATATGTCATTTAAACTCCATTCACTATAAAATATTACAAACTCCCAAAGCATTCAATGTTGTTTGTACTGGGCTATGTGGGATGTTTGGTGCTGGAGCATGAGGAGCTGGTGACCATGAGATTTATACAAAAGTGAAGTTGAGATATTTGCTGGCTTATTTCACTTTCTCCAGAAAATTGTTTCAGTTTTCTTAGACCTTCTGTAGGTATATTTTCACACTTGCTTGTACTACACTTGTATAGTTATTAGCTACATTAGGATGGATTGATCAATGGTGGACTGTATACATAATGGTGGTCCCATAAGATTATACCACCTAATAACAATGTAACCGTAGTAGATTATAACGTTCACAGAATGAGAAAATTGCCTAACAATGCATTTCTTGGCACGTCTTCATAATTAAATAATGCATGACTGTATCATAATTATATAAAGTATTAGACCAAGGGCTTTGATGATGGTTTTAAAAAAATGGTACTGTTTTACATCTGTCATACCTCAAGTCTTCCATACAGTATATCTGTGCCATGACTGTAGAAAGTATTTGCAAATGCATGGTAAGTAACCAATACTACATGCATTGTTTGGAGAACACATTGCTTGATATGAAAAGGAATTTGTGGTTGTACAAGAGGGAAGGGAGGAATATTAACTTTTCTTTATGCATTCTTTTTTGTTAACATTTTCACGAATTCTAAAAAACTTAATATCACGTAGACCACAGTTCCAAGAGAAAGGAAAAAAATGCATTATACAATTAGCTAAAGCCTTATACTTTGGATCTCAAATTGTTGAGACACAGCAGTGTAATTTTGTAATCATGAGTAAGGGAAATTGTTTTCCTCAGATTGAACAGTACAGTTTCTACCAAGTTAAGGAGAATTGCTTTATCTTACTAGTCTCTCAAATTTTCTACAAAGATGTGTATTTGGAATCAAAATATGAATGATTGTTCCCAGAATAATATATTTTATATTTCTTTTTACTTTGCAATTAAGAGAGTTGAAAAACTGTTTAATGTACACATATCCTATATTTTAAAAGTTCACAAATGAACTTTTAAAACTATGAACTTCAATAGAAAACTTCACAAAATCACAATAACAATCAAACATTTAGAAGTATAAAATGAAATTTATAGTCATAGAATATAGAAATTATAAATAAGTTTTTCATAAGACAAAGGTGCATGTTATGACAACTTTCATATACATGTCTGTCTGAAAATGTGGTTGTTTTTCCTGAAAGATTCTATTATATGAGCTTTAGGCTATAGGTATATTGTGTTTCCTATTTTCTTTATGTTGGATAAGTATTCAATGTGTAAATTCAATATTTTCAAAGCAATCCCAATACAATACACCATATTTGTATTTTCATCAAGTTGATTCATTATAATTTTTCTTAGTATTTAAAAGTATGTTTTCTAATTATCCTTAATATGTATTAATAATTTATGCATCACAGACTCCCCTGAGAATCTGTTGAAAGTTATTAATCTTTTTCCTCATCATTTAGCAGAAATGCATAATATAATCTTTAGCATGCATTGTAAAAATGTCCACACATACATAGAAATCCATTAAAAATTCCTGAAAGTGTTTGAAAATGAAGGCAAACTACCCCCTGATTTTATATTTAATAGCATTTCAACTTAGCTGCAGAAAAGAATTGTATACTTTCTTAGTTACATCTTTTTACAATAATTCTATTATTTTGGGGAGACAGTTAAGAGGATTTAAATATTTTAAAAATTCCTAATTGGTTCTCTATGTATACCAAGAGAGACACTATTACATAATAATTCCAATTTTCTGACGGATGTTAAATTACCTTCATATTATACATTCATATAACTATATGCCCAGATATGAACATTAGCATACCTATTTTATACGAGGAACTATTTTCAGTGATTACGGTTGTATTCAATTTAAAGTTATTATGACCTCAATTCCTGGTAGCAGATATAATAAGAAACAGCAGATGTTAACAGGAAACTATAGAATTTTCTTGATGAGATAGTTTGCTCTTAGATGTGTTTCAGAAAACAAGTAAAGTGCAAAGTTTCATTGGTCCCTCAAGTAAAAATGATTTAAACCCTTGGTTGACAGTTTAATGGGCTTAGGCAGGAGAATAGGGCTATATAATATCAAGATAGATGTTCTTGAATCCCATGGATAGATTCAGTTCCTGACTCTACAGATCAGTAATGACAATCATGATTATGATTTACTGTTAGGGAAACATATTTTGGTAGTATCTAGGGCTTGTCTGACAATGCATATTCAAAAGAAGGATTGAATGCCCTGGAATGTTAACCTTGTCACTGATGATTTTAGTACTTTTTGAGGTGCACTTAAAAAAAGATGATTTTTCCCTTTTAAAAATTGTTCAGATAAAAAAATGTTTAGTTATCTCATTTGTAGTTGAAAATTTTAGTGTATTTCAAAATATGACACTTTAATTTTCCTTTCAGAAGGTCCTATGTTAATTCTCATTCTTTTTAAATGCATATTCACTATAAATTAGAAAATAAAAGTTTCATTTCTATTTAATATATTACAATGAGACAACATGGCATTGAAGGATATTCATTGCATAAAATTGGAAGGTGATACATTGTGTTACATTTAGGAAAGATGTCAATATTGCATGAAGTAGGACACCATAGTATCTGGTAGGAAACAATCACTGATATCTTTACTATAAGAAAAATTGCAGTTATTGCTATGGAAATTGAAAAAAGTTCCATTAATCAAAGGTCAATTTCAAGATGTTTGAGATTCCCTGTTCCTTCTTACAAAATAACAGTAGAATATTTAGAATTTTAGTCCCTCAAGTTGTCAATTTTCTAAACCTTTTTGTATATTTCATAATATTACATCCCATTATTATACTTTGGCATAAAATAAAATTTTTGTCCTGGTTTGAATGTGAATTGTCCTTTGAAGGCTTCCTGTGTTGAAGGTTTGATTATCAGCTGATTGGTTTTAAGGAAGGAGTTGAATCCTGAGGAGTCCACCTTATTCAATGGATTAATCATTTCATGGTTCATAATTTGAGAACATTATTGGAAGGTGTTGGAAAACTAGGAGATAGGGTCTAGTTGGGTACCTAACCTCTTCCTAGCTCTCTCTCTCTCTCTCTCTCTCTTGCAAGCTGCCATGATGCAAACACCTGCTCTCTACCACACCCTCACTGCAATGATGCTCTGCCTCATCACTCAAAGGCACAAAGTAAATTAACATGGACTGAAGTCTCTGAAACTGTGAGCCAAAGTAAACTTTTCCTCTTTAAGATGTTTCTTTCAGGTCATTTGTCACAGCTATGGAAATGTCATTAAAACGATCATAAAAAATATTTTTAAATAATCTACATAGATAAACTCCTATTTCACATTGTTTTCCTTTACCTTCTGTTCTATTCTCAGGTGAAACAGAGGTGTCTCAGAATATGTTTACTTGGGAGGACCTGTGCTTTTATGGAAACACATTGTTGAGGGTGGGTCTCTCTTTCTGAGACTTAGGACTACAAGTAATTAGTTTCTTTGAATATTTGCTCCTGTAGTGGCAAAATATGTGCTATACTACCAACTTGACAAACTTCTTATGACAAACAAGTGAGCTAATGTAAGTAAATGAAACAAACTCAAACTTCTAATATCTCAGTATTACCTTTCAAATAACATAAAAAATGTTAACATCATTTCCTTCATTTATCCTGTTAAGATTTAAATGATTTTATTTCGCCTCAGAAAATACATGGTCAATGACATACTATATTCCTTAATTGTTGGTTCATGTTTTTTATAGAAATGTAAATTATTTTTTTTCTTGGTAGGAATTTGGTTACTTTATACATTATCAATATCTGCAATTCAGTCATAATTTTGTGAACATTTCCTAACTACCAGAGGCATGTTAAGAATCACTTGTAAAATGAATGCATTCCCTTATTTAAGCAATTCATTGATCTGACTAAATATATTTCATTAGTGTTACATGTGTTACCAATTTCTCTTCACCATTTTATTGGCTTCTCTCTTGTTTACAAGGTTTAATGTCATAAGCAATCATGATAACAATTTTGTTGCCTACTTCCCTAAATCTACTTTCTGTCTCCTGTTTTCAAAGAGTCATTCAAAAAAATTTGGTTAATTCATGTCATTTATTGTCTCATGCACACACTGAATGTAACTGAAAATGACTCAAAAGACATTTGCAAACAGTCCCTCTGAGCTTTTTCATTACTTTTTATTCCTTTTTATTTTTATAATACTCCCAAATAATTTATTTACTTTCAGTATGTTATGTAAGTTACAACTTTCCCTCTATTAATTAAAATGCATGTCCTCACAAGAACTGAAAAATTGATGTTTTTCACTGATACATCTCAATTGCTTGAAAATATTAAACTCGAATATATTTGTTGAAATATTGCATATACGTATCTTTTAAAAATTAGTTTTTCAACTTCAGATTCTTCATACAATTTGGGACTTCCAAAAAATTGTTTTGTGTTGAAACTTTTGACAATGTGAAGACAAAATCTGTTTTCCAGTATGTAGGCATGTGTGTGAATATGCTTATCTATGTTTACCAAATAAAATGTTAACCCTTTCCTTTCTCAATTCTCACTCTCCTCCTTTGTTAGCATATATACTGCTAATGAAAACTCTTCAGAATATTTGGACAAAATAATTATAATGCATTCTGGATAAATTATTTATTATTTTCCTTCTTTCTTGCCTCTAATCACAACCTTCTCAGAAGTACATGATTTCTGAGGCAAACAAAAGAAGAATTTCTAAAAGTATGGGAGGAGGAAATATGAGTTTATGTCATTGAAGTTTTTACCTTTATCCTATATAATGTTTTCAGTTAAATTTTTATATTTCAGCATCTGACAATCTAATATTATAATTGTCACTGTCCCATTAAATTGTTAAATCCTATTAAACTGGTTTCTTACTTAAAAAAGCAGATTTGTCTCTGGATCCATAAAACCTTGGGTTATTAAAACAATGAAGAGATGATTTGGCTCTTAATTCTTACTTTAGGTGTGAGGAAATTGAAACCGGGAAGATTAGGAAATTTGTCCCAGATCTCAAATCTGACGTACTCTGTACTTTGTAATGATTCTTGAGGCTGTTATTTTTATAGGCCTAATATACGACAGTTCACACATGCAAGAAATTATAATTTCATGTCTCTATTGAGAAAGAAAAATTACAATTGAAAATATTTCTCAGTCAGACAGTCTTGATTTCGTTTGACATTTTAACTGTACTATCTTTATCCTTATAATAAATGGATTAGGTAATTATAATACTCCATATATCCTATTACATAGACTGATATTAAATTTTGGGAAACCAATTTGGCTGGAAAATTAGATGTTAGGTGAAATAGCCTGAAGCAAATGAAAAATAGAATTCCTTTTTATGTTAAGTCTAAGTCAAAGGTTACCAAATTAGAAGTCTATATTTTGAGTTTTTAAAAATAATTATCTCATTCATATTACAATACATATCACTACATTTTATACAAATTCACTGTAGAATGTTATATTTTTCCTTCTTGTTACCTGATATAGAATTCCTTTTCTTTAATGTAGTTATTAAAATGGTCAAGTTCCCTACTTCCTTTTCATGTTTTTTAGTAAAATACCCTTCCTTCTGAGAATGAAGCTAGATGAGCTCTGCCTTTTGTACTTGATAAGTACATCATTTGATAAGTGCAGTCCACAGTGTTTGTTGGTTCAGTAGCCACATCTGTGATGATCAGCCCAACAATAAGCCTATAAATAAATTTTTGTTATGTTATGAGGCATCCAATTATTAATGCAAACTACAGAAATCAGAAGTGAGTTTTCTAGAGATGCTTTAAACTACCTGAATAACTCAATAGTAGATATTTATTGGATCTTTTAAAAATTATACTTTTCAGGTTTATGAGACTCTATTTGAGAAGATGCCTATAGCTCCATTAATTTTGTGTCTTGTTATATCAAAGGGGTAAATTTGGTCAATAAAATTTAAGCTCAGATATGTGTGGGGCACACAAGCAATAACAGACCTAGAAGGAACTACTTTGATAAAAATATTTTATTAATTTGGAATACATAAAGATTATAACTAAGAAAAATATCGAATCTATGTCAATAGCTATCACTTAATGAATATTTAGCACTTATTACCCTAAATCATTTCAACTTTAAGTCATCTATACTAGAAAACTGAGACAAAGAAAACTTTCACATTGAAACATGACAGAAATCTATAACCAGAAAGTCTGGATTCAGAGCTCATTTCATAATTGCTTGTGTCGTTTGGCTCTAGCCTGTAATAGAATCCAGTCATTAATATTGAAAGGCTCAATAAGCATTTTCATAATTGCCTTAATGTCTATTTTTCTCAAAGCCTTTTGTCTGAGTTTCACACATGTTTAAGACAATGCCAGAAAGAAAATGATGTCAATTGTTCGGTTTTGAATACACAAATCCATTCTTCATTAATACAAAAATAAATATTTGTATTAGTAGTGTATTCCAATTAGCATTTTTGAACAATGTTCTGACTAAAACTATTTTTAATAGGCAAGCATAAAATATTCATAATTGACTTAAATGAAATGAAAAACTATTTCCTAAGTGTGTAGTATGTTGAAAAGTCCATGCTTGTCAAAAATTATGTGAAAATTCATTTAAAATATAAACATTTAGTAATCTTTATAGATCACATAACCTAATTAATTTAAGAAAGTGAATATTTATTTAACTATTTTAGTGGTTACTTCAGATATTTGCTTATTCAAAAAACTTTATGAATTAAATATGTTTCTAAAATATGAAGTCCTGGGAAATAAGCCAACGTCAGTGTCTTGAAGCTAACCAAAGAGGCTAATAATAAGAACTTTCATATTAGCTGAACTGAATTATTCAGATGTCCTCAGGAGTGTCTAAAATGTCCAAGTGTTTTGGAACAACTGCAGTATAATACTATGTTCGAATGTCTGGTTCACTGCTGGAGGAATGACTACATCTTTTTCTCCCTCATCCTTGCACTCATGACACTTTCATAACATTTCTGTTAACACATGTGATGGGTCTACCTTGAAGAAGTGAGTAGAGTTAAATTATTCTTGCTCTTGATATACATTTTCCATTTTTCCCAGTGAGCTTTTTTTTAAAGTGCATGAGAATCAGGTCCCTTGTCCTTAATCCTTGTGATTTTCATTATATTTCAGGTGAGTCAGAAGTTTTCAGTCAGCAAGCACCTAGGTGATTTTATTTCAGATGAAACTTTTTTGTACTCCAATAAACACTGACAGTAGCGCTGCTTTTTAACAGACAAGCTATACGCATAATTTCTGAGAAAGACTTGGTATTGAGGTCATAGGTTAGAAGCAATAACATGCTGATACAGTTTGATGAGATGGAATTGATTGAAGATTCTCTGTTGAGGAAAGTTCCTACATTTCATCATGTTCATGTTTGGTGATTTGAATTCAATTATTTGTGTTTACAATGTTTAGAAGATAAAAAGAGAAAGTGTGCTTTGCTCCTAGACTAGAGGAAGAAAGGGACTGTTATAGGAGAAACAAATAAACAAAAGCTAAATATGGTACTCTGACACTAAGCAGGGCTTTACCCATGAGGATGAATGAAGAAAATAGCAACATTTTGACTGAATTGTACCCAGGAAACTGGCATGATTCTATATGTTTTGATTATATAAGTATGACTCAAATAAGTAGATTAGAAAGTGCTATTGTGTCTCCATAATATAGAAGGTTCTTAGATAAATTCAAATTATTTCCACACACTCTGAATAACTCTATAAGGAGCATAATGATAAGACAAATTTTATCTGAGGTTTAAGACAATCATTATTAATTTTCTATAACCCTAGAGTATCTTATGAGTAGAATGGGAAAAAAGATTTTAATTGCAGAAACTCAAAGATAGTTTCAAGACTGGTATTAACTAATTCCCAAATATTACTGGAGAAATAATACATCTCAAAAGATGCTGAAAAAGCAAATAAGATAACAAAAAACAATCCTGAAAACTGGTTAGCATTTTGATGTGTTCTACTGCTTAAATTCTTTTACTCTTACTCATAACACAGAAACTTGAGCTGGCATAAATTGTCTGGAGTCTGTATTTAAAAAAAATTATAACTGGCCAAGATGCTAAATTATTTCTCAGAGAATCCATATGAAGAATTGATTCTTTGGAAAATGTTAGGAAAGATGCTTTTAATTCCATATGTATGGCATGGAAATATAAAATTTTGTATTTTTCCTGATTATGTGTCAGTTGGAGTTTTAGTATTGTTATGCCACTTTTTTTCTTTAGTTTTAAATGTAGTTTCAACACATATTTCTGTCTGAGAGAATATATTCTCCTAGAAAATGAGAAAAATAAAGAAAGAATAGAAAATGAATAATTAAGATGAATATGATGACCCTTTTAACTGCTATTTGATTGACTCAGATTTGGAATGTCATTTCTAATCACCTGTCATTGACTAAAGCAATCATGACAGCCCTGCTATTTGAAGGCCATGATTTTCTTACAGGCAAATTGGTAAAAAACTGGAGATACTATTTCCTTCTACCAGGAGCACTGGCAATATCAGAGGATTTCAGGCCGTAGAAATAACTGACACAATTTTTTTATCCAATTTTTACCAATTCACCTATAAGCAAGCAGAGTAAAACAGAGAAAAAGAACATGGAGCTTATTTACATTCAAAGATGGAACACTGGAGCAGAAGACAACTGAGGAGGAAAGGCCGATGTTATAGGAAGCCAGCCCATCAAGACAGTGTCTATCTTGAAAGGAAAACAAAATATTTCAAGTACAAAAAAAAAAAAAAAAAGGACTGGTCAAGTAAAAGGTATGTATTGAGAAATAAGATAATAAGAGACATAAAATCTCTAAATTTGCCAGTATTTGACAACAATGTATATGAATTGGCAACAGTGTGTTCATTGCCTGGTGTTATTTTTTTTTTCCTTTAGCAAAGTCCCTTATTTTTGTACCTGGTGTAGGAGTGTAGGAAAGATGGTGTATTAGTCTGCTCTGCATCACTGCAATAAAATACTAAGTCAAAAGATGAGATTTATTTAGTTCACAGATCAAGATGAGGCAGGCCACACTGACTTTACGTATAGACGGGCATAACTGCATACTGCTAGAGAACATGTGCCAGCCAGCTCTCACATACTGAAACAGGAGTCAGAGAGAGTGAATCAGGATTTAGCCAGTGTGTTTACACACCTCAGTTGGAAGAAGTCCCTTTAGGAGTCCAGTTTTTCCTTAGAAGGAGAGACCCTGCTAACCTAAGTACCTCTCCCAATGCCCCACTTCTTAGGATTACAGATTATATCAAGATCACAATCCCATGGACCAAATCTGCAATTCATGCAGCCTTTTAGGGGCACGAAATCAAATAAAGGAAAGAATACCCAGAGAATGAGTAAATGAATAATGGTGGCGATAGTCGTGCAAGTTATTGAACATATTTTTGGGCTGCAGAAAAAATAAAGTGAGATTTGAAAGCCTGAAATATTCTGTTGATAATCAATTTTAAAGAGTTTAAAGGTTTTTAGATGCTAAAGGCTTTGAGGTTGTACAAATAGACCATATAATGTTTCATGTAAACTAAAGTAATGACAACACTTGAAGTAAGAATATCTAAAATGTGAGTGTCTAAGTTCTCAGTTAATGAAAAAATATAAGCAAAAGGTTGACAGCTAGAGAATCTTTACTGCAGGTACACATGTGTGTCTATTTAATGACCTTTCTATTATTCTGCATTGTGGAATATTTATATGTTAAATATAATAAGATTCCATGGCAGCTATAAAGGGCATATGTGTTTCCTTTCTAGAGAAATGTTACTGATACAATTCAGAATGCAAGAAATATTTATAATGGTAATTCTTCTACAATTTTAAGTTACATGATATGAACTTTTCCTTTTCATTAAATGATGAGCAATAAAATTTGCACAGCTCTGTAATGGCAATTTGCATCATAAAAAGAATAGAAATATGTAATTGGATTGAGAATTATTTTTGTAAGTATCCACACTCATTTTAATCTTGGAGTAAGGCTCTAAAACTATAACTCATGTTCACTGTATTCATTTATGCCTAGGTGACCTAATTGATGGTTTAATTGTAGTGACTAATTAATAGCAAAACAGGAAACTTCAAAGGCTATTGAGTAGAATACTCTATGGTATTTCAGATAAAAAGTGACTAACGTTTTAGTTTTCTTCTCTTTCCGTTTTTTGTAAAGTTAATTCCCACCTTTCAATTATATGAACTCTAAAGGACACCCATGGTACTCTCTTGGATCATCTAGTCTAGTTCCACTAAAAATTCTATTGATCAGAAATTTATAGAAATCCATTTCTTACCCATCACTTATCACTGTCAACTTTTAAAATAAGTATATATGATGCTTTGTCAAGGCTGATGTTTTGTACAAAATATTTATCCTCTTTTTGTTAGAAAAAACTGATTACTTCTGTTGATTTCTATTAGCTATTATAAAAATCTCTAATATTAAAAATAAAAATATAAGTATCCATATTGATTTGTATGTAAATTTTTCCATGGATAAACTGAATTACTTTTTCCATTTCTAAAAATTGTTTTCTAAAAGCTTATGGTTTTTATAATTCACTAAAAAATCTTCAGAAAATCTATTTTTCTTTCATAGTAAATAAAAATTCTAACATAGACAGATGCTGGGGCACATGCAATTTACTGATTATGCTAATTTTAACTTATTGGCAAATTTGAATAGTATATAAATATGCATGATGGAAGAAACTTAAAAAACAGAATTTTCTAGTTGATATTCCACAAAATAATGAATCCAGAACCATTTGCAAATATTCTAGTTAAAGTGATTATTTAGAAGAAAGCTAGAACAAAAAACCCAAAAGAAATATTTGCTTATTAGATCAAAAATGCCATGTGAAAATCCACAGTGTGAAACATCAATTTTTTTTATTATTTATTTATTCACCTGTGCATACATTGTTTGGGTCATTTCTCCCCCCTGCCACCTCTCAGTTCCAGGCAGGTCATGTTCTGCCTTTATCACTAGTTTTGTTGAAGAAAAAAGACAAGCCTAATAAGGAAGGGAAAGTATTTTTGCTAATTAAGGATAGCTATCCAGAAATATTCCTATCATTGCTTTCGTGTACACACGTTATGACTCATGTTGATTCATCTCTAACTGATCTTTACCCTGATTACTGATCCCCTTCTCATGATAACCTCTGTTGCTTTAAGGTTTCTGTATTAGTTCCACCGGAGTGAGGACATCAAATGCTTTCATGTTTTGGGTTTTCTACCTATTTCTATATCACCCAAATGTGCTCCCCCTTATCATGTGATCCAGTCCAACCACATTGCTGCATTTGTTGTAGATCTAAAGTCCACATATGAGGGACAAGATACGATTTTTGGTCTTTTAAGCTTGGCTGACCTCACTCAGAATGATGTTCTCTAGTTCCATCCATTTACATGCAAATGATAAGATTTCATTCTTCTTCATGGCTGAGTAAAATTTTAAGCTCTAAATTTTGATTAGATTTTCAAAAACTATGTCTTTCTTTTTGTGGTACTGAACTTTGAATTCAGGGCCATGCTCCTAACCTGTATTTCTTTTAGTTATTCTTCAGATATGATATCTTTGTGCCTATGGCCAGCCTCAATAGCAATCCTCTTAATCTATCCCTTCTTTGTAACTAGACTTAAAGGTTGAATCATCACATCAATGTTGTTTGTTGAGCAGGCTCTCCCTAACTTTTAGCCTGAGCTGTCATTGGACTGTGAGTGTTCCAATCCTCACTTTCTTAGTGGCTGGAATTGTAGCCACTGTCCCCAGCTCAAACATTCTTTTGTTTCCTCAAGCCCAGTCAGTTTCTAGCACTCTGTGCCGTGCTTTCATACTTGTTTTTACATGTATTTCTCTTTCGTTTTCCACTTTTCTGAATCTGGTTATTCAGTTAATATGTATTTACTGAATATCTGTTTTTTTCTTTTTATAATAAATTTTTATTAGGATATATTCATTATACCGGGGGGCATTCATAGTGACAATTCTGATTAGACTTATATTATATATTATTTACGTTGCCCTCATTATTTCTCCATCTCAAACCCTTCTCCACCCCACGTGAAGCAATTGCTAGAGGTTTCTTAGTTCTGTGTCAAATAGGTATACGAAGTCCACTTGCCATAAAATGTCACCTTAATCTCCTTCTTTCATTCTCCTTCCTTCCACTAGTATCCACCCCCCCCAACACACACACGCAGTGTACCTATTTCACAGTCCTGGTTTTCGTTATTAACATTTAAGATGATGTTTGAGGGTGTACTGTGCCCTTGTATGTGCACTTTGGTTTTATTCGTTCAACCTCCCATTTTTCAACAGCTTTCAATATTTCCTTATATCCTCTACCTTCACATCTTATGGTATGCGATATTACTTATGCCTTATGGTTTTCTTTCTCTTTCCCTTTGTTTTCCGACAGGCACTTGTGCTAAGTACAGTGCTAGGTCTTGCTAATTCTGGTTGCATGTCATTGATTTTAGAATGTATTATCCTCAATTGTCTGGACATGGTTAGCTTCTACATTATCTGCACTCAGAAATCATGTAAAGTGCCATGTAATCTGCCATTGATTAGCAGCCATTTTAGCTGCACTGTGACATATTTCCCATATTTTCTTTATTTTGTGTTTCCAGTTAAGTGGGCTGCAGGAGAAATTGTAAGAAATTTAAGAGCGAAAGTTAAGCAACTGATACTTTGTAGTTCTATACCTTTTCTCTTACTTACTAGCTTGTTTCCTGAATATGAGGCATGGGGAGGCGTACAATTCCTCCACCTTACCCAACTTCCTTTTTTGGCTTCACAAATTATCAGGTCTGGGATAAAAGACACAGCATCTTTAAAACATTGATACCACTGAGGTTAAGAAACGATATCAACTGATTCAGCTTTACCCTGTCCTCATGGACCAGAATGTGGGATTTGAGGTTAAATTTAGTCTTGATTCCACCACCTGATGTCTGATCTATCCTTCCTTCCCAGCTGCCTGTGCTCTTTCTAAGGAAAGAGAGTGGGTGGAGGAGAGATAGAGAGAGAGAGAGAGAGGGAGAGAGAGAGAGAGAGAGAGAGAATAAGGACAACAAATATTGCTACAACTCAAAAAGTAAGGAAAAGAATTTAAAATATATATAAGAACAGTATATGTTTTTCCATTTTGATTTAACAGTTTCATTTTTTAGAGTGATGATATCACCAACAATATGAAAAACCACATGCAAGATTGTTTTTTTATGCATTGTAGGGCAAATGTTACATCCTGTGCCACCACGTCTGACATCTGGAGCACTGGACTACTGATTTGAGCTCCTACTGACTTGGTCTGGTCCAACCCTGTGGCTTTGCTATTTGAGCCTCATGTGGTCTTTCTTTTGGCTTAGTTTTTTGCTTGATGCTTTCCTCTAAAGGTCTCCATTCCTGACAAATCCAGCAACCTGTGGTCTCCATTGTAACTTAGGCTTCACCTTCACCTTCACAGCTTCACACATTACCCTCCCAGAGTCTTTCTGCAGGGAATTCAACAATGCTGGGCATTTTCTTATCTTCCATGCCTCCCTTTGAAATCTGGGTGGAAACCTCCAAGACCCTGTAAGTTTTACACTGAATACCTTTAAAACTAGCATCAGGTGGATGACACTGTCTATTTTACAAGTACCTTGGTGTTCTTGGAGTCTAACCCCTTAAAGTGCTTGGGTGTCTAAGAAAAGTGAAACAATTCCCGTGGAAACAACTTCCTCTCTGGTCTTTTCCAGAAGTGTCATTCAGGCACACTTTTCTCAAGGGAAATTCCTTCAAATGAGTTTACCCTTCCATACTCTGAGTCTGTCATGGGTAGGATCTAACAATTCCTAAGATACCATAAATGCATGTTTCCTATTGTCACTAAGCAAAGTTCTTAGCTTTCCTTTCAATGGCTGTAATCTCTTAAAAAACTATAACTTTCTTAGTCTCAATTTTGCACAGACTTTCTGTCAAAACTGCAAGATTTTCAAATCTTCTGCATTGCTTTTATCTCATAATTCTCACTGTGGAGCTAGCTAGAAGCAGCCAGCAGTATCCTTGCCACAGTCTGAATGCTACAGGGCCTTATAATTTTCTCTAACAGATTAAATAGTCTATCAGCTTTAAACTCATCCTGTCACAAAGTCTGAGGATATGGACAAAATGAAGAAAAGTTAGAAACAAGTTCCAAAGGCTTAAAAGACACATCATCTGGTTTATTCACAACAAGAACCCCAATTCTGTGTTACCAATTTTCTCTATCAGGTAGCTTACCATAGCATTCCATAGCTATTACCAAATTTCTGACATGGCAAATTAAAGAAATTATGCATTTTAGATCATGACTGAGAGGGTTTGGTCCATGGTTGCTTGGCCTCATGCTCTTGGGAAGAAAATCATGGCAGCAGGAGATGTGATAAAGGAGATTCCTTAACTCATAATAGATGGGAAGGAAGCAGAGATGACATATAATCTTGAATACCATGGCCCCAGTGACCCACTTCTTCAGCTTGGCCCCAGCTCCCAAAGTTTCCATTGCCTCTCAAAATAGGACCATCAATTAGAGCTCAAGTGTTCAACACATAAACCTAAAGGGGATATCTCATATTCCAACCCCAACAAAAGGTTTCTTTCTTGGTTTCTTCAAAGGACCTGTTGACACATTGATTTCAGACTTTCTACTTCCTGAACCATGAAAGAATATGTTTGTGTTGTTTTAAGCTATCCTACTCATGTTCCTTGTTTTTATAACAGCCATAGGAAAATAGTGTGTTGATCTTTATAAGGTAAATGTAATTTTGGGATTGGGGGAGTCAATTTTTCAGACATACTCGTCTTTGGTATTATTTAGACTTTTGTACCCACATTCATATTTTAAGAGTCAATACTGTAAAAGAAAATAAGTTGATTAAACAATGTCTAAAGACAAACAAATTAACCTAACTGTACTTAAAATGAATACCAAAACCAAACTGAGCTAATGAGTGGAACAAAGAACCACTCATATATACATATATATATATATATATATATATATATTTACAGTATTTTGACAATAATACCTCAGGTTATAACAGAACAAGACTGTTAAAAAGTTTCTGAGGTCTGTGAGATTTTTGTATTCATACAGGTTAATATTTTTGAAACTGATTTTTATGTAACCTACCACTGTCAAGGAAAATATACATTTTGGACAATAGCAAGGTATTTCAATGTTGAGAAAGGGAATAGCTATGTAGAAGAAGTTCAAAAAATAGAATAGACTTAGTGTGGATTTAAAATGTGAATTACTCATTTAATAGATAAATAGCTAAGTACATGTCTACATGCACACTATATACACACATTTATTCATATGTAAATACATGTATATGATATAAATAGATGTATATAAAAACATTGAATATATATACTACCTATTCCAGTGCCCTAAATCATTCTCCTTTAGTTTATCTCAAGCTATTCAGTACTTCTTCCACACATTATATTGTCAGTTTCACTTGGAACTCAAAATAGAAGATCGCTCATTTGAAATTTACAAAAATTTCCAGTAATATTGATGCATATATTTCCTGATTTCTTATTTCTACTCTTTGTTTTTGATGTTATCTTTTAAACTAAGATTTACAAGAATATAAATTATTAATTTAAAGATTAATTTTATCTCATAGAAAATGACAGAACAAGCACAGTCTAAGAAGATATTTCTTCTAATTTAGGGGCAATGTTTTTTAGATTTCATCTCAGCAAAGGTAATCCACCTTAGCCTCTCTTTTTAGTATTGTTGATAAAAAATATTGAGCAATTGAAATGTATAACTATTAGATGATTTTTTCTATTCTAAAATGTCCATTTTCCAAAATAAAGTTTGATTAAAACTACATCAACAACTGATTAAGCTTTCTCAGAGCATATGTGTATTGGCAAAAAAAAAGAGAGCTTTC
This sequence comes from Castor canadensis, assembly GCF_047511655.1. Lineage (NCBI taxonomy): Eukaryota > Metazoa > Chordata > Mammalia > Rodentia > Castoridae > Castor > Castor canadensis. The sequence goes on along the minus strand of NC_133390.1, from coordinate 21,753,020 downwards.
TTTGAGTTTGTGATCATTTTATCTTTCATTATAATTGGAATTATTAGAATGATTTTTCCTTCTAATTTATTGTAATCATTCTAGTAAAGTGAAAACTTGAGATGTTTCTGAAACCTTAATTTTGAGGGTAAATATTAAATTACCTTTCTCATATTCCTCTTCCTCATTAGATCAATAATGCAAAAGGTCTAATATAATATCAAAGGAATTGCATTTATCAAATTGAAAATATCTTGTGGTTGTTCTCAAGGGTTTTGACCAGCCTTTAGAAAATTATTACCGAGGAATATTTATTGAATCAACAAATATTTATAGGTTTTATGAGTTAGGTCAGATTATAGATGAGGGAAATGTATGAGGAATTGGTTAATAGAAAAATTATAGTGACAAAAGATTATTAAACATAAGTTCCTTCCAGTGCTAGATTAAAAAGTTAACAAATACAGTATTACTTAAAACACATATGTTACACACATGACTCCTATTTTATATATCATTGTGCCAGATGTAATATTGATCTTTATTATAAACTGAATAATTGGAAATCAACCGCACCGTCATATTGTATTGATTTTGCTTTTAGATTTCATGTAAGTTAAATAAGGAGTCTTTTTCTAAATCGAGCTTGTAACCTGTGTTGAAATATTTCAAAGTTGTCCCACAACCTAACATGATTTCCCACTTTGCCTTTTGTTTTGGCAATAGGCTTAATCTCTCACAAATGATTTGTCTGGTACTACGACTAATATAAAAATATTTTATTTCCTAAACAGCAGTTTCCTTTAAAAATCTGCAACATTAGTAATTTTGTTCACTTTAATGAAGCAGTATATTAATGATTAATTGAATCTGAAGATGTTTATTGCAAGTATAAACTGAAAAAACTCATTCAGTTTTAAGTGTTATATGGTATAAGCAAGTGACAGATATAGAGCAACTTAAAGGCATAAGATCTGTGTAATTTCTGTAATTTAACATGTTTAGTTTTAAGTAAGTTGTCAAAATACACATTAAGAGGTATGATCATTAATGGGATGTAAATTAAAACCAAAATAAAATACCATGACTTAGTTACTAAAATGGACAGAGCTTACCAAGTGTTGAAGCAGGTAGGGTGGAACTGGAACTCTTATATACTGCTGGCGTGAATATAAAACAAATCAACCACTTTGGCAAAATAGTTTTCCAGTGTGTTGATGTCATAGTTGTTTTGAAGCATATGTCAACCTTATGGCACATCTTTATTGCTAGACAATTAAGGGAAAAAGAAGAAGTTTTGTTCCTATGATCTACTTTAACCATTATATCAGTTATATTGTCATTGAAAACACCCAACCCATTGTCTATTAATAAGTGATTGCATTAATGCAGTGTTCTGACAAATAGAATATTAGCAATAAAAATGAGTGAACTACTGATAAACTAACATCATGAGTTTTAAAATATTTATAATGAATAAAAGAAGTCAGGGTTCCTCTAAATAATATATACTATACGATTCTAGTAAATAAAACCCAATAATATGCAAGTTAAGATAGTGATGGAAAGCAGATAGTGGTTTGGTGATAGAAAAGTGAGGGGGGATGGCTGCAAAAAGGCATTGCAAAGGAGCAAGAGAGATTCTGTGAGGAAATGGTGATGTGTCCATTATCTTCATAATGGTGATAATTTCAAGGCTGTATCTATGTGTCAAAATCACTAAATTTTGCACTTTAATATTTGTGTGATTTATTGTTGTCAATTATACCTCAATAAAATTCAATTAAATAAATAATACTCAAATTGTCTTACCTCTAAATGGGACTTGCAGATGAAAACTTGTATTTCTGGAAGCAGAATGATGTTCCCTTCTCTATCTTCTAAATTTTTCTTCACCATAAGCATTCTGGCCCTTTCATGGTTGGGCTGAGGAAACAGGAGGTAAAGTAATGAAAAATGCTTTAATGACCATATATTTTCTTAAAGTTTCCTTGTGGTTTAATTGTCTAAGGTTATGTGATCTATGTTGATGGCCTCCAACTGCCACTCTCTCAATGTAAACCATGAGTCTCCCATATCTTCTCATTTTTTTCTCAGCCACTACAGCCTGCTTTGGTGAGGTTCTTACCTTTGTGTTTGTTAGATGTGGGTCAGACTTCAGTCCTTTGAATCTTCAGCTGCAAATAATAAAGTTAAATTTTTCAAGTGGACCTGCACCCATAGAACAGAGTCAAGGGGCATTTGTTAAAGTTTGGATATGAAGTATCTCCCTCAAAAACTCACAGGTTAAAGATCTTTTCCTAGCAGGTTGTATAATTCAGACATGATTGGGTCAAGAGGATGCCAACCTCATCAATGAATTATGTACGTTGCGAAATTGATAGCTTAATGGGTTATTAAAAGGACTGTGTCTAAGTGGAGGAAGTAAGTCACTGGAGCATGGCTCTAAAGGGCCTCTTTCCCTTTCTCTCTCTCTCTTTCTCTCTCTCTCTCTTTCTCTCTCTCTCTCTTTCTCTCTCTCTCTCTCTCTCACACACACACACACAATTCCTGGCTGCCATAACTTACTTCATTACAAACTCTCCATTATGATACTCTGAATCTCCACAAGTTCAGAAGCAATGGAAATGGCTTATCATGGTCTGGAAATGTGAACCAGAATAAATATTTACACCTTTTATGTTTTTTATTCTTTTTTTAAAATTTTGTTATCAACTGAAAGATGACTAACACAGTCAAATCTTTTTGTAGGTTGGAATTTTAGTACAGGTCTTTCCAGTGATACATGGAATCAAAACACTTGACCTTTGCCTGTATTAGAAATAAGTGAATTTCTAATTTACTATAAAATGTTTTCTTGGTGTTGTATGTTACCAACTACTTAGGAATGTAAAATTTATTAGCTTTATTTCTCAGAAAAAATGAGTTGACTAAACTGCCCTTTAATGATCTATTACAGAATTACAATATTTATTGAGTAACTACTACATGTAAGCCATCATATCAGATTCTATAGAAAAACAAAAAAAGGCCATATGTGGTAGCTCTGCAATCTAGCTATTTGGGAGGTAGAGTTTGGGAGGATCATGGCTTGAGGCCAGCCTAGGTCAAAAGTGAGTAGAGAAACCCATCTCATTCAGTAAGTCAGGCTTTGTGGTATATGATCCCAATTATGCACAAAATCATATGTAGAAGACTCACAATCTGAAGCCAGCCAGGGTGAAAACATTTATGAGGGTCTACCTGAAAAAAACTAAAACAAAAAAGGGCTAGGGTGTGGCTCAAGTGGTAGAGCATCTGTGTAGTAAGTATGAAGCCCTAAGTTCAAACCCTACTATTATCACAAAAAACAAAAGCAAGAAAAAAAGAAAATGAAGTATCTTTAATGGAATTTAACTTGGAAAGCTACACATGCCGGTACATGTACATAATTCAGAACAGACTATAACACAAAAGAGATACAAGTTGAGGGAATTTATGGGCAAAAAGGAAATCTTTATTCTCAATTTGAAGGATTTGGACCAAGAAAAAGAAAAGGAAAGAACACACCTAAGGAAATCTGAGTATTAGAAAAGTAACATATGGTATATGATGCTTTGTAAACAAAATAACACTTCATCACTGCTTATTTCCATTTAACATGATAAATACATTTTATAGCGTCAGATCTCATGAGTTTGGTGGTAGCCAAATATTTTTTAATATGTTTCTGAATGTATGTGAAATGAATAAGTTGAAATACTTATTGTGCACTATAAAATACTAAATCATGAAATTCATTTACAGTTTATAAGTGTGTAGATTACTTCCTATTCTTACTGGTTAGTTTCATATTGATTTGAGATTTGTTAGCCAGATAGAAATGATACTTATACTTTGTAATCATCCATAATAATTTTTTTTAGTCTATAAGCAGCATGAAATGAATTATTTTAATAAAATATATGCTAGACTGGAGGCATGGCTCAAATGATAGAACACTTGCTTAGCAAGTGAAGTGTGTAGCCCTGCATTCATTCCCTAGTACCACCAATAAACAAACAAACAGACAAATAAATAAGAAATGAAATAAAAGTATGCTAATGGAAAATAGATAGCTAATGATCTTTCAGGGCTCTTAATTTAAGCACAATTGGGTACGTAGTGAATAAAATATAAAGTATACACCAGATAAAAGAAAAAGAAGAAACTAAAATATGTGTGTGTGCATGCACAAGTGTACCTGTGTACACAGTTATTTCACTTTCAAATTGGAGGCATCGTTTATTTTCTTGTTCTTTGTTACTGCTTTGCACTGCTCAAAAATATGTCCTCTTGGAATGTAGGCAACATTGTTGAAACTTGACTTTGGTCTCACTGACTCACCTAGTACCTTCTAACTTTATTTTCTTCTTTATCTTCTTTAGTTTATTCTGTTATCATTTCAAAGGTAAAAATATCAAAATTAAATAATCAGATCAGTGACTAAGATAATCTCAAACACTGTGACCTTTGTAAGAAACACAGACCAAACCCATTGAATTTTTAAATAAAAATTACTTAAAAGATATAATTAAAGTTGCCATATTAATTTAGGAACTTAAAAATTTGGTTACTTTTTACCCAAATAAGATGATAAATCATTTTTGTAAATTATATATATCTTAAGTAGTATGCAAATTATTAACATTTTGTTTAAGTTGCTTAGGAAGCACTTTTATAATGTAAAGACACTGACTTATGATGCTATAGCTTATAAGTGTTTGAATCTATGATGGAGGGAAAGTGGTATGCATTTATGAGAAACAGTACTTTAAATTTTCATCTTTTCTTGAGTCAGAGATATGGAGTATAATATACTCTGTATTGGTGGGAAGTTACAACTCTGTTAACCATGCTGATGAGGGTAAAACACAATATCGTGAAGTATACTGTATTGCTTAGCTATGATGTTTGGCAGGTTACAGGATATTAAATGTACTTTTGACTTATCCTTTCAATGATGGACTTCATAGTATATAACCTCATTTATGTAAAGCAACATCTGCATATTCACTGATTTGGTATTAAAATAATTAATATTTGCAAATATTATTTTCCAAGGCTCTTTATAGTTTAAAATCACTTTTATATAGTTTTTCTGTTTGCTCTTTAGAACAAAGAAAGGAGCTTTCTTCTTCTTCTTCTTCTTCCTCTTCTTCCTCTTCTTCTTCTTCTTCTTCTTCTTCTTCTTCTTCTTCTTCTTCTTCTTCTTCTTCTTCTTCTTTTCTTCTTCTTCTTCTTCCTTCTTCCTTCTTCCTGTTCTTCTTCTCCTCCTCCTCCTCCTCCTCCTCCTCCTCCTCCTCCTCCTCCTCCTCCTCCTTCTCCTACTTTTTTGCAGTACTTGGGCTGAATCTCAAGGCATCACACTTGATAGCCAGATGCTCTATCACTTGAGCCACTCTGCTAGCCCTTCTTTTTGTTGTTTTTTACCCCATTTTTGATAGGATATATTTGTTGCACAGAGGGGCATTTATTGTGACAATTCTGAGTAGCCTTATATTCTACATTGGTTAGATCACCCTCACCAACTCTCTTCCTGCCCACTTAAAGCAATTGCAAGTGGTTTCATAATTCTATTTCATGTATATTTGCCACTATTTCGTGGATATATATATATATATATATATATATATATATATATTAGGCATATATATATATATGCCTAAGGAGTAGTATTCCAGAGATTTTTCTGGTCCTCCTTACAGCTGGTGAAAGAGATTATTTATGATCTTTATCATGGTGAGAATGAACCCATATTTTGAATTAGATCCTTTGCCATCTTCTGGGTCTCTCTGGCTCATGTGAGCCATTAATTCATATCTCTTAGCATCTGATGTTCCCTTGGGATCTAGGCTGTGAGTTACAAGTTGTGGCTGCACAAATAACTCTGCACTCTTGCCACAGCCAGAGCTTGTTGAGTCCTCCAGTGGACCCATCTGTACCTTAACTCTTGATGGTACTATTTAATCAGGAGTCCTCATATATGACCTTCAATCAGTGTCTGTCCTAGGTTAAGCTGAAGTGTTTATAATGGGGGTCAATAGCCACCCTAAATTAAGTAAGTTTATTGGCTCTAAATCATCTCAGGCATCATACTTGACAGCCAGATGCTCTATCACTTCAGCCACTCTGCTAGCCCTTCTTTTTGTTGTTTTTTACCCCATTTTTGATAGGATATATTTGTTGCACAGAGGGGCATTTATTGTGACAATTCTGAGTAGCTTTATATTATACATTGGTTAGATCACCCTCACCAACTCTCTTCCTGCCCACTTAAAGCAATTGCACTCAAGGCTTGGTGAGCCTACAGAATAATATTCTAAGACTGCTGTCTCAATCTAAACAAACGAAGAACCATTTCTCTGCTAAAATTACATAGATTCAGGACCTATTCATGTTGGTCCAGAATTCCTAACATGAAGATAGTCTAAAATCTTGCTACACCCCAAATTCTCTATTTTCTAGGAGCATTTTGTACTTTGGGGTTCCTTTTCTATGAAGTTATAATCTAAATGAGTTTGAGAAAAAGAAAAAATCGAAACTCAAATCTGGCTTATCTTCTTCATACTCCTTTTCTCTGTCTGAATAATTACTTTTGTTTCACATTAGTTATGAATTATGTTGTGTTTCCCTTCCAAGACAGCATTTATCTTTCTCTTTTAGCTAATGGGTTGAAGAGGAAATGAAGTTATTAAAGTTTACAAAATATACTAATTTTTAAAAATTTTATTCTTGTTATTTTAATTTAATGTACTTATTGTATTAAAAGACATGAATTAAATGTCTGAATTCTTGTACAAAATTTAAAGCTATGAAGATAATCCATAAATTATATGTTGTTTTCTCAGTAAGTTTATAGTAAGACAGAAAGGACTAATAATGAAAAAGAAAAATTATAGAGAAGTGTTATAAATGTTCACAGAAAGAGAAAGAAAAGAGTATTGCAGGAAATTTCTTCAACGAGCATATAACCAAGTGCAGACAACTCACTCTCATGTTCAGGGATGAACCAGGGAGCACCTTTCAAGTCACCAAAAGAGCTTTGACTTTATGTGCTAATTAATAGGATGTGGCTTCTGCAGGATGGAAGTAAGGGTTGCTACTTTAGGCAGGATTAGTCTGATGACAGAAGACAGATGGATTATGGAGAGGAGTGAGAGCTGGATGGTAATACTCAAACCACAGAATTATTTATGTGTAAATGAATACAGAAGAGAAAATCTAAGGGAAAATGGTGTATAGAAGGTTAAAAAATAATTCTGAACTCGACATTGATGGCTATGGTGAAATCTTCAGTGAAATGGCATGATAAAATGTAATCCAATAAGATAATGAGAAGTATTATTTAAAATAATTATCAAGGATGTGGAAAGCAATCTTTCTGCTTTTCTACATCAATCAGGGTTCTATAATTGTGTCTAGTTTTTGACACTGACCTTAAAAAATAAAAGCAGAAGAACAGGAGATGGTCAGAGAAGAGAAACAGAGATAATTAACCTTCTGGCAAACAGAGATATTAAATGAATTGAATTTGTTTAGCTTAGAGAGAGGAAGGACAAGGGTGATATGATTATATAAATGAATCATGCACAGAGTAATTAAGAGTGAAATGCAGTTTTCCATTTCTATAGAAGACTGCACAAAAGGAAATGGATTCTAATGAAGCAGTAATTTCCTTTCCAGATAAAATGAAGAATATTCTTTAAAATCTGCTACTGAAAAGCTACTATATAGTTTTTCAAGTTCGTGTAAGTTTTCCCAGGACTATCTCCCGGTCTCCATGAGCACCCATCTATGCTAACTGGTTTCTTGTGAGGTTAGAAAATTGAAATAGATGTGCTCATGGGTCAGTGATGTAAACAATTTAGCAGCAGATTCTTAACTTGATTTCATAGATTTTCTCTAAAAAGTAATTGTAAACGATGTAACTCTGCCCTTTCAAAGTCAATATTGTTTGTCCTCCACAAGGTATGATTTAAGTTTTGGATAAATATACAAAAGGGCTGTAATATTTGTCTTACTAACAAAAGAAGTCATAAGAATATATTGTTAATAGAGACTTAACACATTTTTTAGTAAATTTATAACTGACTCTAAGATTTTACCTGTTTTTAATTATATAAGAATATGAAATTGCTCAAATTAAGCTACACGTTTTTAGAAATCTCTAAGAAGTTGAATATTGGACAGACTTTATCACTATAAATGCATTCAAATTCCCTATACATATCCACAAACTGCTAAAGTTGTCTGTGGAGAAGATAGACATAATTCTAAGGTCAATGGGCAGAAAACAAGTTCTACTTCCTTGAGAGAAGAGCATCAACACCTTGAAAACACAAGTTAAATACAACTCAGTAATTAAATATGCACACATTTAACAGTGCTAAAGTTTGAATTCAGGGCCTCACTCTTGTAAGGCAGGCACTCCACCACTGTACTACACCCTTAGCTCTTTTTTGATTTAGTTACATTTTGGAGAAAGTCTCCCATTTTTTGCCTGGTCAGAGTCTTGGACCATGATCCTCTTATTTATGCGTCCTGTGCAGCTGGGGTATGAGTCACCTTTCCCATCCCTAAATGCAAATTTTAATGAAGAAATATTAGACTGTGCCAAAAAGCCCCTTGTTGGATGCTCCTTACATCCAAGAAATGTGTGTTGTAATAAGAACATATGATGATCTGTACAGGAAGTTGAGCTTCTAGTTTGATGATTCTTAAGTACTCTGGAGCAAGATTGGGCAGTACATTGAAGGAGATAACAAAAGGCTGGAATTGTAAATATATGTGTGAGTTTTGGGTTGCTTTTTGCCTTGCTTTATTGGTTTTTGCTAATGTTTATTTGTTATTTTAAGTGAGAAATCTCTGCATTATTTGTATCTATTTGGAGTAATAATTTAGGTGTGTCAGGTGGTGCAAAACTGAAGATAAGGGAGGTTATTTGCTAATTAGTATTTTTTTATTTTTCTATCAGCATATATTAGTTGTACAGGAAGGTTTAATTGTAACATTTACTTGTATACTCATAATGTACCTTAATTAAATTCACCCTGTCCATCATTCTCCTTCATTGAGAAGCTGAGATACTGACATCTCACCTAAAGTACGGTATATGGCAGATGGTTAAAAAACAAAAAAAAAGCAGGATTATGGATACAGATGTCTAAATATCCAAATCATAGCATTGTCAAATGTTAAGGGTCAGATGTTTACAACTATATGAGGTATAATTACTCTTGTTAGATAATGGTTGTTAGATAATCAAACATTTTTACTAACAGCAGTTCCTCTATAAGGTACATCTACTATGTATTAGGTCCATTGTTGAAATTCCTTTCCTTAAACAAGATAAATGTTAATGCCTAGACTGATTTGCATCTGAGTTTGCCACGAGTTAACTCATATTATTATCTGCATTCTAAATTGAAGATGATTATAATAAAAGCTCTCATTTTTTTCATTATCTTGCATTTATTTGACTATTATACTTGACCACTTCATATTTGAAATACCAATTGAGCTTAGGAGTGACAAATAGAACTATTGTATATTTCCCTTAATTTGTACGATTTTTTGTGTATGTGCTTGTGATCCTCAGTTTATTTCATTTCTTGAGTGTTATTCTTTTACATTTATGCAAGAACTAGATGGATTTGAGAAAATTTCTCAAATGCTCAGAAGACTTTCTTTCCCTTAAAGATTTCTTCTACCATCTCCAAGAAGTATAAATCAAAGTCTCTGCAAAGAAAATATAATTTTATCTTTTTCAACAGAAAATTAAAATAATTTTAATATTTTATATGTTAGCATGTTATATGCTTAAGATTTATTCTATCTAAGAAGTTTGATATATATTTTTATTCAGTTATTTTATTTTTAGTGGTCTGGAATTGAACCCTGGGACTGGTGCCAGAGCGATACTGGTTAGCAACAATCCAACACCTAAAAGTTTAATATTTCCAGAATACAATCTCAGCTCTGTTTAATTCACCTTATTTAAAAAAAATTTAAAACATTCATTTGGAATTTAGAAATCAATTTCCTTCATTGAAAAATCACTGTGATTAGAAAGTTGAAAGTGTTATTCACAGATAATAGAATATAAGGTATAAGTCAGCATGGTTTTACTGTTCTTTTGGCTATTCCGTGTTTTCCTTTTAGTATAACACTAATGTTTTAATAGTAAACATAAAAGAATTAACTGTATCTCAAAAACACATTTTACATTTATTTTTGAATATAGAACATTTAGAAATATAAAATGCAACTGATATCTTAAAAGTTTATAAAATTATTTTATATTTTAAATATAAAACCATAAAAATGGATGATTAGAGTGTGTATATTTTTAAGTATGCATACACTACTCTTAACTGCAAATGTAATGCATGCTGTATTACTGTGCATAATGTCTACATTTTCTATTAATCAGGAGCCATTATAATGCACATTAATGTAATCAACTAGGCACAAAACACTGTATGTTTAATGATCTACAGTATCACTTATATAATGTTTTCTATTTTTTATTGTTGTGCTGGGTAGAAGTATATTGTGGCATTTACAAAGATTCTGCTTTATAAGTAATACACAAAATAAAAGCTTTTTGAATTGGAAGTTAAAGTTCTTTCATGTACAAACATGATTTTTTAAATGGCATTCAAAAATACTACTTGTATTCATATTTCTTTTTCTTTTTGAGGCCTATTTTTATTATATATAATAAAAATAAAAACAAAAATTTTTAGAGCATTTTATCTATGTTTTTAAAACTTGTAGTACAACTAAAGATTAATTAATCATGTTACATGAACATGAAAACAGGGCTTTACAAGAAAAATAAAAATAAGAACAAGGAATATTGTTGCTTGAGATGTGGTATCATGAACTTTTTGTCTGGGCCAACCTTGAACCCTGATTCTACAATTATCAGCCTAGAATTATAGGCTATAGTCAGCAGTCCAGCTCCAAAATTTTTGTTTTTAATGTGTGCCTTTGCAGTAATGTAATAATTTTATTTTCATGAAAGGACCAGTCTGTTTAATTTTAAATATTTATGAAATTAACCAATTTCAATGAATAAATTCCATTCATCATGATTTTTTGTGCATATTACATGTAGATTATGATCCATGTGTACACTCAACAGTTATCAACAAACCATTTTAATCATTTGCCTCCATTATTAAATTTTTGAGCACATATATTTCCAATATTTGCATTGTTTTTTATTGTTTATATACTTAGACCTCTATAATTATATATATATATATATATATATATATATATATATGTGTGTGTGTGTTATAGTAGATTCACAAAATATAAAGTAAAAACAAAAGATGGAACAATGATGAACAATAATGAAATATAATTTAATATTTATTTTATATCATGCCCTATTCACACAAAACCTCTCTAACATGATTATTGATAATTATTATTTTCAATAAACAAACATTGATGTTTCTCAATTCTTAAAAGTTATTTTAACCATGATGTTTAACACTATTATCAAGAAGTATCTTAAGGCATAACATCATCTTACAGGGGAATTAAATGTATATACTCACTTGCTTAGTGACCATTTCAATTTTTTTCATCTTCCCTTGAAATATTCATTATACAGGCATACATTTCACACTGTAGTTGTTGCCTAAGTGTATGTTCTGCCATTTCATGTGTGCTTGTGCTTATCTGACTATGAAGGTCATCAAGCTGTGTTTCATTGCATGGATATGTTTTAGCTGTCTGTCAATTTTATAAGACTTACCTTTGTTCAAAAGAGATAATATTACTCAGAAATTCACTACACATGGAACAAATAAATTTCAATGCATAAGAATTTTTTAAGGAAAAAAGAAAGAAAATTGTCAGTTCTCCTGATTAAATTCTAGCACTTCTCTCAGGGAAAGTGTTCTACCACATAGGGATCTTTATCATTATGTTGGAGTGAGAACATCAGAATTCATGCTGAAATAGCATCTGTTGTGATGTTTTCTTATAAGACACTAATGAATTACTTTGATGTTTACAAACCAATTAGAAGACAAAACATTCAGAGAACACAAAAGACCAATCTACCATAGACAATCCTGTGTAAAGCTGAAGGCTTTGGAATTATCTATGAAGATTTCAAAACTGTCTAGGTGGTATAGCTAACAAACTTAGCTTCTTTGGAAGCTAAGTCCAGATAAGTACTCCATATAGAATAGTTATACTGTTCTGCCTCTATGTGTTGCTAGAACATTGCAAGATTGTTTGAGACATTGTCACATTAATTATCCAATATCATATGATAATATTTATCATTCATAAGCAGATAATTTTCTTTGAGGAATAATATGTATAACATGATCTTGGCTTCATTTTGCTTTATATTAACTATAAATTATCTGGAAAATTTGTAATTGAAAAATATATTCATAGACTACTAATTTATTCAGTCAATTTTTATGGAATGTCAATTAATAAATGTCACTCTACTAAGATTAATGAGTAGAAGTTTTTTTAAAAAAAACATGAAAACCTTTCCTGACCAACAGTATCTTTAACTAGGAAATCAGAGATGAGAAAGGGAATATTATACCCAACAAAAATGAAACTCAGAAGATGATATGGTAATGTTTTTAAAACTTACACTCATACATACTAGAAAATGAAGAAGACAAAAAAAAATTTCTTGACACATACTACTTACCAAAATTGAATCAAGAGCATTATACTTAATGGTGAAAAACTGAAACAATTCCCCCTAAAATCAGGAATGAGACAAGGGCGCCCACTCTCCCCATTCCTATTCAACATAGTACTGGAATTTTTAGCCAGAGCAGTTAGGCAAGAAGAAGAAATAAAAGGAATACAAATAGGTAAAGAAACTGTCAAAATATCCTTATTTGCAGACCATATGATCCTATACCTTAAAGACCCCAAAACTTTACCCAAAAACTCTTAGATACCATAAACAGCTACATTAAGATGGCAGGATACAAAATCAACCTACAAAAATCATTAGCTTTTCTATACACCAACAACAAACAAACTGAGAAAGAATATGTGGAAATAATTCCATTCACAATTGCCTCCAAAAAATAATCAAATACCTAGGAGTAAATTTAACATAAGATGTGAATGAACTCTACAAGAAGAATTAGAAACTCCTGAAGAAAAGAGATGGAGGAAAACTTCAGTAGATGGAAAAATCTCCCTTGCTCATGGGTTGGTAGAATCAACATAGTAAAAATGGCTATACACCAAAAGCAATCTACATGTTTAATTCAACTCCCATCAAAATCCCAATCACTTTCATTACAGAGATTTAAAAATCCACCCTAAAGTTCTTTTAGAAACATAGGAGACCATGAATAGCCAAGGCAATACTCAGTAAAAAAAGCAATGCTGGAGGTATCCCAATATCTGACTTTAAACTATATTACAAAGCAATAACAATAAAAGCAACATGGTACTGACATAAAAACAGACATGAAGACCAGTGGAACAGAATAGAGGACCCGGATATGAATCCATACAACAATGCCCACCTTATTTTTGACAAAGTCATCAAAAATTATCCATGGAGCAAAGACAGCCTCTTCAACAAATGTTGCTGGGAAAAGTGGTTACCTGTCTGCAAGAAACTGAAACTAGAGCTATATCTATCACCCTGTACTAGTATCAACTCAAAATGGATAAAGGACCTAAATATCAGCCCTGAAACTCTGAAGTTACTACAGGAAGTAGCAGGAAATACTCTGGAAATAATAGGTATAGGCAAGTACTTCCTCAATACAACACCAGCAGCCCAGCAACTAAGAGAAAGGATAGACAAATGGGGCTTCATAAAATTAAAAAGCGTCTGCACAACAAAAATATGTTCTCTAAACTGAAGAGACCACCCATACAGTGGGAGAAAATATTTGCCAACTATACATCAGACAAGGGACTGATAACCAGAATATACAGGGAACTTTAGAAACTAAACTCTCCTAAAATCAATGTACCAATTAAGAAATGAGCAACGGAAGTAAACAGGACTTTCTCAGAAGAAGAAATTCAAATGGCAAAAAAGCACATGAAAAAATGCTCACCATCTCTAGCCATAAAGGAAATGCAACTCAAAACCACACTAACATTCCACTTCACCCCTGTTAGAATAGCCATCATCAAAAACACCACCACCAACATGTATTGGCAAGGATGTAGGGAAAAAGGAACTCTCTTACATTGCTGGTGGGAATGCAAGCTGGTGCAACCACTCTCAAAAAAATTTGGAGACTTCTTAAAAATAGACCTGCCATATGATCCAGCAATCCCACTCCTGGGGATATACCCAAAGGAATGCAACACAGGTTACTCCAGAGGGAACTGCACACCCATATTTATTGCAGTGCAATTCACAATAGCCATGTTATGGAAACAAGCAAGATATCCCACTATTGATGAATGGGTCAAGAAAGTGTGGTACTTCTACACAATGGAATTTTACTCAGCCATGAAGAAGAATGAAACCTTATCATTTGCAGGTAAATGGATGGAACTGGAGAACATCATTCTGAGTGAGGTCAGCCAAGCTCAGAAGACCAAAAATCATATGTTCTCCCTCATATGTGGACTTTAGATCTAGGGCAAATGAAGCAATGTGGTTGGACTGGGATCACATGACGAGGGGAGAGCACATATTGGTGATACAGAAATAGGTAGAAAACCCAAAACATGAAAGCATTTGATGTTCCCACTGCAGAGAAGCTAATGCAGAAACTTTAAAGTGACAGAGGTTGTCATGAGAAGGGCATCAATAACCAGTGTAAACATCAGTTAGCAATGAATCAACATGGGTCATAACATGTGTACACGAAATCAATGCTAGCATTATTTCTGTATAACTATCCTTAACTCAGCTAGCAAAAACACTTTGTCCTCCTTATTATGCTTGTCTCTTTTCTTCAACAAAACTAGTGATAAAGACAGAACAGGACCTGCCTGGAACTGAGGAGTTAAGGGAGAAGAGTGTAGGTAAGGGGGGCAGGGTGAAGAAATGATCTAAACAATGTATGCATATATGACTAAATGAATAAAAAAAGTTAACAGATCTATAGCAAGCAAAAAGATTTACAATTATAAAGAACCCCCCAACAAAGAAAAGCCTAGGTCCTGATGAATTCACTGCTTAATTCTGCCAGACATTTAAAGCAGAGCTAACAATAATCATTCTCAAATTATTCCATATAGTACAAGGGAAGGAACACTTCAAAATTCATTCTATGAAGCCAGTACTACCTTAATAACAAAGACAGGTAACAATGCAGCAAAAAAGAAAGTTATTAGCTTATATCCCTGATGAACATAGATTCAAAAGTCCTCTATAAAATATCTGCTAACAGTATCTAACAACACATTAAAAGACCATATTGCATGATCAAGTAGATTTTATCCTAGGGATGTAAGAATGGTACAACATATGCAAATCAATGAATATGATACAACACATAAACAGAATTAAGGACAAAAGTCATTATAACAATAGATGCAGAAAAAACCCTTCACATAATTCAACAACCTTTCAGTATAAAAATCCTGAAGACATTAGGAATAGAAGGCACATTCCACAACACTATAAAGACGATGTATGACAAACTTATAACCAACATCATACTCAATGGGGAAAAACCAAAACCATCTCCTCTAAAATCAGTAATGAAAAACGAGTGTTCACTCTCTCCACACTCATTCAACATACTGCTAAGTTCCTAGTCAAAGCAGTAACACAGGAGGAAGAAATACAAAGAATTCAAATACGGAAGGAAAAAGTCAATTGTCTTAATTTGCAGATGATATGATTTTATACTTGGAAGACCCTAAAAACTCAACCAAAAAACTTTTAGGTCTCACTAACACATTTAGCAAAGTAGCAGGATACAAAATTAATATACAACAATCTCTGGTGTTTCTATACATAAACAATGAACTGTCTGAGAAAGAAATCAGGAAAAAAATTCCATTCAAACTAGCTTCAAAAAATCAAAATAGCTGGGAATAAATTTAATGAAGAAGGTAACTGACCTATACAATGAAAATGACAAATCACTAAGGAAAGAAATCAGTATCCATTAGAAAATGGAAGCATATCCCATGTTCATGGATTGGCAGTACTGAAAGTAATCTATATGTTCAATGCAATTCTATCAAAATTCCAATGACATTCTGCACTGAAATAGAAAAGTCAACCTTACAGCTCATATGGGAGTACAAAAGACCTTGAATAGATAAAGCAATCCTGAGCCAAAAAGAGCAATGCTGGAGATATCACAATACCTGACTTTAAACTATACTACAAAACCAAACTATCAAAAACAGCATGGTAATTACACAAAAACCAACAATGGAATAGACCAGAAGACCCAACAGAAACCCATGGTACTATAACCATTTGATTTTGGGCAAAGAAGTACAACATATGCCTTCAACAAATGGTGCTTGGAAAACTGGATTTCCATCTAGAGGATGCTGAAGCTAGATCCCAGTTTGTTACCATGTGCTAGCATCAATTCAAAGTGGATTGAAGATCTTCATGTAAGATCTGAAGTGGGGAGATGACTTCAGGAAAAATAGGAAGCACACTGGACCACATAGGCATAGTTAATAACTTTATAAATTGAACATAAATAGCTCATCAATTGAGAAAGGATTGACAAATGAAACTGCTTTAAATAAAAAACCTTCTGCATAGCAAGGGAAGTGATCACCAAATAACAGAGACAGCCTACAAAATGGGAGAAAATCTTTTCAAATTATATATTTGACAAGGGATTTATGACCAAAGTATACAGAGAGCTCAAAAAACATAGCTCTCAAAGAGTAGACAACTCATTGAATAAATGAGAAATGGGGAAATTAAGTGAGAAGACAGTTATCATAAGAAGTGCAAATGGCCAATAAACATATGAAGAAATGCTCAACATCCATGGCCATAAAGGAAACACTAATTAAAACTACAATGAGATTCTACTTCACCCCAGTCAAAATGGCTATCATCAAAAACACAAACAACAAAAAATGCTGTTGAGAATGCAGGGAAAAAGGAACATTTGAAATTAAATTAATGTAACCACTATGGAAAGCAGTACAGAGGTCACTCTAAAAACTAAAAATAGAACTGCCACATGATCCAGCAATATCACTTCTGCTCATATATCTAAAGGAATGTGCTCTAGGATTCCATAGAGCCCCTTGCACACCAATGTTAAAATGCAGCACTATATATAATATCTAAATTTTGGAAACTATCAAAATTCCACAACTGATGAATGAATTAAGAAAATATGGCATATATATACAATGGAGTTTATTTAGCCATAAAGAAGAATGAAATTATGTTGTTTGCAGGTAAATGGATGGAACTGGAGAATAACATGTTAAGCAAAGTGACCCAGGCTCAAAAAGTCAAAGATTGGCTGTTTCCCCTCATATGTGGAAGTTACACCTATAAGTTAACTGCATATGTAAATTCATATATAATCAATTTATTTATCATCTGTCTGTCTATACATACATGTGTACAGTGAGACAGAGACAAAACTGTATTAGTAGATCTGCCTGAGGTGCCAATGAGAGGAGGGAGAGGTAAAGTAAACGTTACAGAATGAAAAATATTGAAACAACTCATCTATATTTGAATACAATATAATGTAATACACTGTAAGCTATTGAATATCAAGTGACCACGGTGATAGAATAAGTAGTGGGAGGATTAATTTGATTAACGCACAACATACACAGGCCTGAATTACCAAGGTGAAACCACCTTGGACTATCAATACACACTTGAAACAATGGAGGATAGTAGGGTAATGCAGCTCTTTTCTGGGGTAGGAACTAGTGGTATGTAGGCATAAGGAAATGATGAATGAAGGTGAATATGATGAATATATTTTGTATTCATCTATGAAAAAAGAATGAAATCTGTTGAAATTGTTCTAAGAAGGAGGGGAGGGACAAGGGGGTGAAGGATGGAAGGGGCAAATCTCACTCAGATATATTGTAAATACTTGTGTAAATATCACAGTACATCCCTATACAACTATTATATGCTAATAAAAATGAAAAGAAAATCAAGTAATAGGGAAAAAGACTGGTGTTACCTTATACAAGGTGATCAGAATGACTTTTTTAATAAGGTGACTTTTGAACAGACCTGGAAGATGGTAAGGAACAAGATGAGCAGATAACTATAGAAGGGTGTTTTGTAGGGCCTGAAAGATAATGACTATGTTTCTATGATACCACTGCAGTTAAGATGCAGTGTGACATAGAGCAAGCCAGTAGCAGTAAAGGCCATGAGAATGCACTGCATTCTGATTATATTTTCAAAGTGTAACAGAATAGTGCAAAGCAGGTATTCTGGAGCCGGATCACTGGTTTAAGCCTACAAGTCACATGATTCTTGCTAGGTAGACACATGCCACTTGAAAATTCTGTTATATTTTATCTGTAGAAAGTGGTTGCCTTTATTACCTACATGAGAGAAATGTGAAAATTCCTGATTTGTATGTGTGGTGTGTGTGTGTGTGTGTGTGTGTGTGTGTTGTATATGCCAGCTAGGGCAGTGTTTGACATGTAATCACTGTTAACTTTTGATAATAAAATGGGATGGAAAAGAAAGACACGAGTTGAGGAAGAATGCAGTGTTTGGGTGAGAGCAACAGGAAAGAATAGAATTGTTATTTACCAAAATGAGACAATTGGAAGAAAAGTTCAGAGGGGAAGAAACAAAGAACAGATTCACAAATGCTAAGTTTATGAAGAGTTCACAAACTGTTTCTGTAGATGGGAGTGATTAGCTATTAAAATTGCATCTGACAAGTCAAGTAAAATGACAACATATCATAATCCAAGAGATTTAACAACCAAATCTAGTTGAGGGCTTTAACTCCAATTGTTGCATTATCTGACAATACTGAGTTCAAGACAAAATGGAAGGAGAAGAATTTTGCTACAAATATAATCAACTCGAGGGATCCAATATCATTGAAGATAGGAAAAAGATTGTATAATACAGCAATGTTGTAGGACTTGGGTCACATGACAACGGGAGAGCACATACTGGAGGTATGAGGATAAGTGGTAAACCCAAAACATGAAAGCATTTGATGTCCCCACTCCAGAGGAACTGATACAGAAATCTTAAAGCGACAGAGGTCAACACTAGAAGGGGATCAGGAACAAGAGTAAAGATCAGTTGAGATGAATCAATTTGAGTTGTAACACATTTATACATGGAAGCAATGCTAGGAATCTCTCTGTATCACTATGCTTAATGCAACTAGTAAAAACACTTTTCCTTATTATGCTTATGTCTTCTCTTCAACAAAATTAGAGATAAGGGCACAACAGGTTCTGCCTGGAAGCGAATGGCAGGGTAGAGAATGAGGGTAAGAGGCAGGGGGCAGAGGGGAGAAATGACCCTAACAATGTATGCACATGTGAATAAATGAATTTAAAAAAAAGAAAAAAGGAAGAAAATGGTCAAACATTCTAAAAAATATATCTGCATTGAGTTTTTTGGGCTAATAATACCCTGAGAGGGTAAAAAGATATAAACAAAGTATAGAATAATTTAGTTCAAGAATGAATAATTCCATCACACAGTGTAGGATTTTCTATTTGGACCTAGGAAATATCATACCCAAGACAAAATCAGGTGGAAAATCAGATTGTGAGTAACAATTCAGGTAGATAACTACATAGATCATGGAAATTCATTGCATTTTACTTCTGATTCATTTTACTTTCCATCTTAAAAATGATGTTTGAGATAAAAGACCAAGGTATTAGAATGCAGTAAATAGACAAGGAATGTTGAATAGGATTCCTGAGCAGGAAATAAATCATTATTTGTTATGATTATAAATGAAGTCAAACAGAATTGGGGTTTCTTTGTGCGTGTGTGTGTGTGTGTGTGTGTGTGCTTCTTCAGTTACTTAAATTGGTCTGATACAAGTGTAGAACAGGTAACAAGTTAGACTTAAAGAAAGTTGGGTTTTTCAAGGTAGCAAAATTCAGAGGGAAAAGGAGAAGAGAATTGAAAGTTCAGGCAAAAGATTGATAGATCGTGGAAACCAAAGCTGGTGAAAAGAAGACAAAATGTGTAATGTAGCTGACCAACAGTTAGAGTCAATGGGTTGGAAGAGTTACTGGAGAAAGTACGGTTTCTTGTGATTCTGAAGTAATGACTGAAACAATAAAGGGTAGTGGTTTGAAAGTATGAAGGTTCAAGTTGGTATTAAGGAAAGAATGTGGTTCCTGGAAACAATAAGAACTAGACAATGAACACAGAGTGAATAGGAAAGCATGGAGATTGAAAGGACCTATCATGGTAATAAAAAAATTATCAACGATTCTCGGAGAAATTCTATGGAACAGTTTGACAAGTGGTACATCTTCCTCCAGCAAATATCTGAGAAATAAATTTAAGGTCAGTCCATTGGTATTTCCCTGTCACTTGGCATCAAAACAAGTCGAGATAGTAAAGCTTATCTGTGGTGAGCATAGTTTAAGTGGCTAAGACGAAACATTCCATCAGAGAAACATTAATGGATAATGTAAATGGAAAATTCCTGTAAATGGTTACTTTATTAACAATAATACCTTAATTATTTTTCTCTATGTAGCAGTTGGCAGCTTCTAAAGCATTTTATCCTGATTTCATTTGACCTTTACAACAACTCTATAAAGAATATGGAGACAGTGTTATGAACAGGGGTCAAAATGAGACCATAAAATGTTAAAAGTCTAGACCAAAGACTAAAGACTACTAAATAAATGACAAGCTTAGAAACATTACATGAACTTTATGGGTAAATGTATTGCTCTTTGCTCTGAAACCTATGCTTATGTAATTTTTTCAATATTTGCTTATATTTCACAATACCAACACTACACATTGTTAGTTTTCTTCATATAACCAAACAAGAATGTAAGAAACTTGTAATATTCCAAGATTCAGCTTATTTGCTCATGAAGATTCCATTAGTAAGCAGAATAAATTTGGGCACTTATATAAAAATACGTACATGTGAAAATAATATAGATATAATTTAGTCTAAGAGACAACAAAACAATCTCTTTAAACATTTTGTAAACAGTGCTCAAATATTTTGATAGAACATAATTTTCTTAAGTTATAGTATCTTAAATACAGTATGTGATACAGAGCAGTAAGCTTCAGAATACTTCAAAATTTGAAATTAAGTACTTCAATTTTTTTTACCTTTTGCTTCAGGAAAATAGTTTCAACTTCATCCTCTTGCAGAATATTTAAATTTCCTATTTATTTTGTATCCATCAGAATAACTTGGACACTTTCTGTTGTGCAGCTAATTTGCTAAATCTATCAAAACTTCAGATATTTTATCTGTAAAACAGAATAATACTATATCTCCCCAGGCCAGTGATGAAGAATAAAGGCAGGAATATGTGCTATGTTCCAAGCTCCAAGTCTTTGTTGCCTATGAGCTTGAGAAATAGTAGTTGTTATTATTATAACAATACATATTAGATTTTTACAATGCATTTCCCATTCAAAATTATAAGGTAATAATAGTCTGATACTTTACTTTTTTTAATTCTTAAAGTATATGCTTAATCATAAAGTAGTCCCCAGAAAATTACATTTGTATGCTGTCTTTTGGGTAATTAAAAATCAGACTCTGAAAGATCCCTTGTAAGAAACTTTGTAAATGCTACAATGTAATCCTACCTAGCACAACAACAACAAAATAAAATTCTCCTTTCAGAGTAGGAAACCAAACATCATGCTTGATTTCAAAAAGTCACCAAGGTGTTATGCCAAGAAATCCTTTTAATTACTATAACCCTAAAAGAGGACTCAGTTATTTTTACTTGCCTGATTTCCTGACTCTGAAGCAAGCAGAGCTATGTATTTAAACCTGATTATTACTTTTTCTTTGTATTGTTTGGACCTAGATGTTCATTGCAAACTTATTATTTTATTTAAATCTACCTTTTTAAAAATAATTTTTGGTTTCATTATGCGCTTATAATGGTATAGAAGAAGGGTGGAGCTCAAATCATAAACCTGTATTCATTAATTATTAATATTTTCCAAGTGAATAATATATATAAAATATGATGACATTAAATATTTTACTGCATTAACTGAAGTAAAAAAGTCATTTTTGAGAGAGAGTCTCACTGTGTAGTTAGGCTAGCCTGAGACTCATCCTCCTCCTGCTTTGGCCTCTTAAGTACTGGGATTATAAGTATCTACCACCATGCTTGGTTGAGAAAACATTTATAAATTGAGATGCTTAAGGTTCACTTTTTCTTTTATAAATAGATGAAGTATTTACCTTTAACATTTAATCATGTGAACTTGATGTTATAGGACATATAGCTCTTTAAGGACTAATAAATATTTATAGAGATTACAGATTAAATGGGAGAAAATGTATTGCATTTGGCAATACAATGATTACAATAACAATTAAAGTAATTCACTGCATAATTTAATTGTCCCAGGTATTTTTATACAATGCTGAAGTAATTACATGAGGTAAGTCCTGTTAGGTCATCTGACACATCACCTTGACATGCAGGGGATTCTCTGTATGATATTTCAAAGAACCTTTTCCAGCTTCAAATGATATAAACTGTAGTTCTTCACAAGTAGCTCTATGTCAGAAGGAGTCAGCTTTTTTCCTTATAATTATTATATTAAGTTAATAATGACATATAATAATAATGATATATAATAATAATGATTATAGTCTCTTCTGTCAAAATGTATAGATTAGCACAATATTTGTGCTTATTATATCCAATTAATCATATCCATAACATCAAATTTGGAAAAAAGCCTTAAAGTCAGCAGTTCTGTCCACTAAGTATGTATTGCTTCCTTCATAAAATATCTCCCTTAAGTGATAACATAACTTCAACATCATCATTTTCAAACTAAATGATAATATAAAGAGAGAAATCCTGATCTATTAGAAGAGAGAGGATAACCATTAGAAGATATCTTTCTTTCTGTGGTTTTGTTTGTTTCTCATCTTAACTATACAGGTTACCACCAATTTCTTGTCTAAGAAACATTAAATTATTTGTCTCTGGACTGAGGTCATCATTCCCTGAAGCCCTGAGTTCAATCTCCACTACAGCCAAAAAAGGAAAAAAATGTGCCTGTAATTATTGCTTTTAAGCATATCTTCTGATTAACTATCTTCCATGTCCTTACAATTTCTTAAATTCTATAGTTTTATTTGTTCTCATCATTGTTCTTATGCCCCTGGCAGTGATCTTCTCTAGTGTATGAGCATTTTACTTAAATGAATTTCATTGAGAACCTAAAAGATGAATATAACTAGCAAGTAATATTCATATTCTCTGTTGATTTATATACTGTAATTTATTCAATTAAAACCATTTCCTTTCCAAGTGTTTCTTATTTTGGAGCAGTCATGCTTTTCAGCACTTTTTTTCCCCCTAGGATACCAAGAATAAGGCAACTGATACTGAGTTACCAACACTCTGACATGATCAATATCAGCCTCTGCCTAGTCTGGAGTCTGGACTTAACCTTCTTCCTCTCTTAAGCATTCAGTCTACATCTTTTTCATTTTCTCTTGGCTTCCCATCATTTCTCACAGATATTTGACACACGTTTAATGAACTTATCTTGAAGTTCATTCAGTGCCCTGAGATATAATTTGTCTGAGGCAAAAGTTTTAAATGCATTTAGTAAGCTAGTTTCTTTCCTTCAGCTTTTCTCAATACATTTGATTTATTGGGTTAATCAATTTTTCCCTACCAAATAGCTTTAATCTCCTTCCAAAATTACAGAGAAAGAGGAATCAAAAAAATTGAGAAATTTATCTTGCTATGGTTCTACTTGATTTTTGACCAGATCCTCTAAGCAGCAGACCTATGGCTTCTGTTTATTTTCTCACCCCAGATATAGTTCCTCTCCTCTGCTTTTATGTAAGCAGTAATTATTTAATGTAAATTTTAAGTCTTTGTATTACTCAGGGTTCTTTATAGAAACATAGGCAATAGAATCAGTCTCTGTTTTGTGTGTGTGTAGAAGAGAGAAAGAGAGAGAAGACAAAGAAGGAGGAGGAAGAAGAGCAGGAAGAGGGGCAGGAGAGGGAGGAGGAGAAAGAAGGTAGAGGAGGAAATGCCTGATCAACAATCTTAGACTGATATCCCTCTTGTTATAATTAATAGTAGCCAAAAATTATCATTTTTAGTCCTTCTCATGGTTTTTCTTAAAAAAAATATCCATTTGCCTCAACCTCTTTGATTATATCCGGTTTTCTGTGGCATGTGTATTCCTACTATAATTCTCTTATAAAGAGTTCTTGTCTTTGGGCAATCTCTCTCTGATTGTTTCTTATTTAGGTTGACATCTTTAAAATATTTCTATGATTTTTTTAAGTTCAGACTTTGATTTTCCAACCATATTTCTTCAGGCTAAAGCCTAAGATACATGTTTAAATCATTCTAAAATTTTGTATCTCCAAGATCACTAATTATGATTCATCATTGTTATTCAAAATTTGTCCTTTGCAATAATAGCCCTCATTGCTTTTTCAGTATTCTGGGAAATCAAATATACAAGGCATGTCAGAAGTATGCTGCATTGTTGGACCATTCTACCACTTAGCTATTTTAGTGCTGTCATTTCCTGTCCCTGTTCTAATTTGGAAATCCTTATTGAAGGCACATCACTCATTTTATTCCATTTTACCAGTTTGTGGTTTTCTCTATTACATTATGCTGTTGCTGCCAATTTTAATTCTTTCCATTTTTGTTCCTGATGTTGTTAACAACATCCCCCTCCTCTCAAGTTATCAGTTGCCATGAGCACATAATTGCTTTCTCTTAGGGGCAGAGAGAGAAAGAAATCTACATCTAACAGAATGAATAACACTATATTTCTGTTTAGAGAAATTTTATTCTGTTTTTTACGTACCATCTGTGTAATTTCTAGTATCGTAACTAGCACAGTTTTAAATGGCTTCTGTTTGTTTTGTATTTGTTATTGTTTGTTTTGCTTTCTTTAGTCTATGGTTGCCATTTCCCTTTAAAGATATTGAATAACATATACTATTTTCACATCTTCTAGGTTTCCCTTGTTTCAAAATACAGGAACGTAGTAGTCAATAGTGGTTCAATCATGCTTTGGTAATGCCTCTACAAGTTTAAATTTATTGATAACATTCATTTTATCTCATGTATTATCTTGTTAGAATTCAGGTATGGTGATGTGGATTATAATTTTATATTACAGGCCCTGATTAGAAAAGTGGAAGATGTATACCTTGCAAATAAACATATAAGTCTCCAAATATAAGCACACATGAAAATGACTCCAGGTTCTCCACTACCACCTCTTTTGAAATGTAAATATATCCCTACATGGAAATAATTATTTTCCTGGAGGTCTCTGTCACTTCTACTACCCTTTAAAATCCAAAACTTATTTTTCATATTTTCTCTGTACAATGGAAATGTAATGTTAAGAGTTCTTTATTTTTTACTTATTAGCATATAATAGTTATACAGAGAGGATTCATTGTGACATTTACATATGTGCTTAAACTGTATCTTATTTAAATTCACCCTCTGCATCATTCTTACTCATCCTCCTCCCTTCTTAGAATAATTTCAACAAGTTTCATTGCTTTATTTTCATACATGTATACAATATACATAGATCATATTCACCCCCCTTCACTCACTCTGTTCATCTTCCCCCTTCCTCTAATATCCATCCCCACACAGGACTCATGTCACCTTCATTTTCCTTCATTTTTTAA
Organism: Castor canadensis; assembly: GCF_047511655.1. Taxonomy (NCBI): domain Eukaryota; kingdom Metazoa; phylum Chordata; class Mammalia; order Rodentia; family Castoridae; genus Castor; species Castor canadensis. The sequence continues at coordinate 21,727,182 of NC_133390.1, read as the reverse complement.
GTGTATATTGATTGCTCAAGGGGGTTTCTCCTTGTTTTATTCACATAGTTTCTATCATACTGATTAACCCCCGCCATTACTTACTTTTTCTCTGCTGCCCGGTTCCCATATTATACAACAGTTTATGGAGCATTTTGTTATACTATATTCATAAATTTTCTCTCTCTCTCTTTCTCTCTCTCTCTCTTTTAATCTTATCAGTATGGCTTCCACATGTAAGTAAGAACATGTGACCTTTGTCCTTCTGAACCTGGTACAATTATCTCCAGTTCCACATTTACCTGCAAACGGCATGATTTCATTCTTCTTTATAGCTGAATAATATTCCACTTTCTTAATCCTTTCATCAGTTGTATGGAATCTGGACTGTTTCCAAAGCTTGACTATCATAAATAGTGCTGCAATAAACTTGGGCATGAAATTTATTCTATTGTATTTTGGCTTAAATTCCTTCAGGTATATGCGCAGATATGGTAGGTCTGAGGTACAATAGTAGTAAAGAAAAATAAAAAAAAACCTGCCATGGGATTTAACCCTTTTCAGCAAAAGGTCACCCCATGTTGAATACCTCTCTGCCCATTTTCATCCTCTGGAAGGTCCTCCATTTTAAACTCCCTTTTATTTGTAAATTCCTCTGCAGTTGTGAGTTCCCCAACAGACAAGTCTCTTGGTCAGTTCAGATCAGAAAATGGCACATACCTGGTAAAGGTAAATCTGTCCTCAGTTTAACCTCTGAGGTAATGCTCTTAACTTAAGACCTTATGAATATTGATCACATGTCATACATACAATTGAAGACTTGGGAGTCCACATTAGCATATGTGCAGAATGTCCATGATATATAACATGACCATGTCAATCAAACCTGTCAGTCCCCCAGCCCCTCCTGCAAATTCTACCAAGAATTTTTCTGCCATTGCCCTTACAACTTATAAATTGTCCTTTGAACAAAAATTGGGGCTTCTGTGCCATGCTACCTGAGTCCACTTCTTTGTTTTGTAGTTCCTTATTTTACTTTTGTCAAAACAAAACTCTCCTGCTGCTTTACAATCTGTGTCTCTGTCTCATTTTTTTCAGAGACTAAAGGACCTGAATGCTTCTGTACCAGGGTCTTCTGAAGAAGACACACAGAGACACACACATGTAACAGGTCTATTTTTAGTTTCTTGAGGAACATCTATATTGTGTACCACAGTAGTTACACTTATTTACATTCCTACCAACAATGGAGAGAAGTGCCCTTTCTCTTCACTACTTCTCTTCACTACCTCTCCAGCATGTGTTGTTATGTTACTGATGATAGCTATTTTGACTGGGGTAGGGCAGAATCTCATTGTTTTGATTTGTATTTCCCTTGTGACCAAAAATGTTGAGGATTTCTGCACGTGTTAATTGGCCATGTGTACTTCTTTTGAGAAGTGATTATTCAGCTCATTTGCCCATTTCTTCATTAAGTTATTGATTTTGAGGGAGTTTAATTTTTTGAATTGTCCATTTATCGTGGTTATTAATTCCTTTTTCAAATGTATAGCTGAAAAAGATTTTCTCCCATTCTTTAGGCTGTCTCTTCAGTCTGGTGACTATTTTCTTTTTTGTGCAGAAGCTTTTTTAGTTTCATGTAGTTCCATGTGTTAATCCTTTCTCTTAAATGCTGAGCTATAGGAGTTATATTCAAAATGTTATTACCTATGCCTGTCTGTTCAAGTGTATTCTCTAGTATTTCTATAGTAGTCTCACAACTTCAGATTTTACATAAGATCTGTGTTCCCTTTTGAATTGATGCTTTTTTAAATAGGATTTATTCAAAATCATTTTGGCCATTCTAGATGCCAAGTAAATTTTAGGATTAGTATTGTAACTTCTACCAAACAAAAATTCTCAATATGTTTAGAAATTGCATTGAGTGTATCACTGGTAGGTATGGGGGAGGTGGTTCGATGACAATATTGAAGCTTTCTGACTAATGAGTAAAGTATCTCTTTCCATTTCTTTGAGTCTTCTTTAATTTCAGTCAGCAATGTTTGTGGTATTCATTGGTGACATAGTGTACTTATTTTGTCAGATTTATTCATAAGCATTTCAGATTTTTAATTTATTATAAATATTTCTAACAAAATAATTCCAATTATTCATTGTGAACATACAGAAATACAAGTGATTTTCGTATATTGTTGTGTGCTATACACTTTCTAAACTCACTAATTCTAGAGGCATTATTCTTAAATTTCAAGGAATTGCTCTGATAAACTACAATGCTTTTTGTGAATGGTGCCATTTTCCTTTTGGCATCTGATCAGGAAGTTATTTATTTATTTTTCTTGACTTTTCTCATGATCTGAAATATCCAGTGTGTGATGAGGACGCACATCCATTTCTTGTTCCTGAACTTAGCATGAAAGCCTTTGCAAATCAACCTCACCATTCTCATAATTAGTAACAGCTCTATATTTTATATACAACCATATGTTGATTTTTGTGTATACTTTGCATGTACTTATATTGATTTTTTATTTCTACTGCAACAACCTACCAAAAATTCTTAACTTAAACAATACAAATTTATTTTATTGTAACAAGTGATGATTTTTGTATCTCTCCTTTCCTAAGAAATTTGGCTAGAGACTCATAAGATTTACCAATTTTACTGTGTTTTCTCAGACAACTAGTTTTGTTCTTCATTGGTTTTCTTCTTCTTAATTCATTGACTTTTATTCTAGTAACTTATTTCTTATTTCTTATATTATTTTGCAATTTTCTGTATGTTTCTTGTTCTATTATCTTAAGGTTAAAGTTAAGAGTAATGATTTGATATTATTTTTCCTCACTGCCATGAGATGAAGCCTTAATAGCATCTCATATATCTGACATATGCTTTCATTTTCATCCTATTTAAAATACCTCCTAATTTCACTATTTGTTTTGAAACATGGGTTATTTATACACTTTATGATCTTCCTCCCCAATCTCATAATCCCAGCCTAACTGAGAAAAATTTCAAACAAAATCAATTGATTGCAAAGTATTAAATTTATATTCTTCAAACTGTGAAGATTATCAAAAGCAAGGAAAATCTCAGAAATAGGCAAGAGGATTCCAGGACATGTGACAATTAAATATAATATGATATCTTAGATAGGATTATGGAAGACTAAAAAAGATGTTAGATAACAGTAAAGACAAAAGAATGAAGTATGAATTCTCATTATAAGAAGTTATTCATACCAGGTCCTCAGTCATTACTAATGTACCATGTTACTGTAAAATATCAAACATGAGGTATACATATGGGGTGTATGGAACATCAGCCTCTCTTTGTAACATATATGTGAGTCTCAGAAATGAAAAAATTACTGAATATGAAAATATATTGTTTATATAAATTAGAAAAATATTTTACTCTTATTTATGAAAAGAAAATATTTCACTGTGTTATGCAATCTTTCAAAAAGACATTCACTAAATAATAAATGTATTTGCAAATCAGTATTAGGCCTTCTTCCAAATTTAGGGTGTCTCTTCAAGAATAGACAGTATTGAAGTCAGAAAAATGTATCTCATTTTCTTTCATTATTTCCAAAACTTGTATATGGTAAAGATTTTTAGAAGACTAAGCTATAGATTTCATTTACTGGGAGAGGAATTAAACTTTAAACTGGCATTAATCATCTATCATGTTTTATATAGAGAATTCCAGCTACATTTTCTGTTTTTACAGATAGCATAACCCAAGATCTAATTTTGTAATGTAGAAGGATGAGTAATAAAATGAGATAAGCTAAATAACACATAATAACCACAATTTAACAATCTATACAAAATTGACAGACAATTTGTAAAGTTGATTTGAAAGAAATAGTAAAGTTGTGAAAAATTTATGGTATGTACTTTTGCATCAAAAGTATTGGTCTTGAGCTGGGATGTAGCTCAGTGGAAGAGTGCTTGCCTAGCACATGCAAAGCCTTGATTTGATCCCCAGCACCAGAAAAAAATGTGGCAGCCCTATTAAACACCCTAGATTATATAATCAGTGAAATTTGAATATGTTTATTAATAATGTAAGGTATATCGTTCATGTCTTTATAGTGTCATGCTGATATTTTTAAATGTGTCTGCACAATATATTGCTATATACATATTGTAGTTTATAAAATATAGTCAGTGTTAAAGAACAACTCTAAAACTTATTTTATACTACATTCCTGATGGTAAATTAAATGCTATATTATATAAATGATTATAAATTGTCTGAGGGATGGCTGTAAAAACACTAAATTTATGCTTCATAATATTTAGTTATTGTATAATATTTAAATTAACAATAGTATTAGATGACCTTTGGTTAATTTTATTTTTGTTTTGCATACAACTGTTGAATATTCCAAATTATGATATTATAAGTTGTTTTCTTTGAGCTTTGAAATGAATATAAGTAATAATCTATAAAAAATTGACAAGCTTTTAATTCCTATAATCTATTCTGTAATAAAAATAAAATTTTAAGTTGTTTCAACATCAGGGGGAGTTGAGGTTTCAAGGCTAAAATGTGTGGAACAAAGGAATCTTCCTACATTGTTGGTGGGAATGTAAGCTAGTACAACCACTATGGAAAACTGTATGGAGGTTCCTCAAAAAAACTAAAAATAGAACTGCCATATGATCCACTAATTTCCCTCCTAAGAATATACCCAAAGTAATGTAAGTCAGGTTAAAGTAAAGGCACCTGCACACCTGTGTTTATTGCAACATTATTCTTAACAGCTAAGCTATGAAGGATCCAAGATGTCAGTTAAGGTAGGGAATCAAAAATCCTAAGCTGCTTGACTCTAGAAACAACTTTGAGATGTCAGAGCTACACATGGGTAATTCTGATTGCTTCTAGCCAAAATAATAACTGCTATCACATTAGATGCACATATAATTTAAAGACTGACCCTTAAGTCAGCCTTTAACAGCACTTAACAGCTATGAAAATTCCATGCAACACAGCCAGCAAAGCATGTCCCACCCTGGGATAAAAGCCCCCTGGCCATTTGTGTCTCTCTCTCTTGCTCTTTTTTTTGTCCCCCCAACAAACAGAAGACAGAATATCAATCAGAATTGAACTCTGCAACATCCTTGTCTGTTAACCCATGGAAAGCCTCCTTATGCCATGCCATTTCTCCCCACCAGCTGGTTTCAAGCTGCTTGTGTGAATCTGCAGAATGAACAGGTGAACGTTACACACCGCACATGATGACTCCCCTACCGACTCCCAGGGAACAAAATTCAGTACAGCCCCTGGGAAGACTAAATTCCCCCCCCCCCAATAAAACCAAAAAGCATAAACAGTGAACTGAAATCTAACACCAACAGAGGAGGTGGGGGTGGAATGCAGATCCTGCCCCAAGGAGCCAAATTCTCAGTGCTGAACTCTCAGTAAACTAATGCCTATAAAGCAATAAATGCTGAGAGTGGTGGTGGGACAAAAATCCAACCTTCCAGAGGAGACACAAATACCCAGCAGAGGTTGGAAGAGGCATAGAGGCTGACAGCAGGGACAGGGTAAGAAGTCAACCTACCAAAGTAGCTGGTAGCACTGAGCAGAGGTAAGGAGAAGCACAAAGGCTGAGAGCAGTGGAGGGTGACAAGCCAACCTCCCAAAGGAAGACAAGTAGTGGATCCTGGAAGTGATCTGTGAGACAGAGAGAAATAGTCAGAACTGAATTGTCCCACTTTGCTGTAGGAGGAGCTGACCAAACAAAGTTGTAGCTGAAAGGCAATGCAGTTGCCACCTAGTGAAAACAACAACAGCTCTGACAACCCTGAATGAACTGACAGACTTACCTCACTTCCCAATTGCAACTAGCTCTGTGGACAAAAGGAACCAAATATTACTCACAAACCAGTCACCTGGTGAGACCACATCAGAGCTCAGGCTTGTATGCAAATAAAAGGATTGAAACCTAAGGAATAACTCCAGAACTTTTACCAAAAACAACTTTTTGTTGTCCCTGTACCTGGTGGTTTTTGTTGTTGTTGTTGTTTTTTGCATTATTAACTTTACCATCACTATTTTCTTATCTCTATTCTTCAACCCTTTCATTTTCCCTCATTTTTCTGTGCTGCAATTCATTCTTGTCCTTCCCAATCTCTCTTTCTACCCCTTCTCATCCACTCTCTCCCTTGTCCTCACCTCCCGTACTACCCTTCCCTAACCTTTCATGACAGGGCTTCTCCCTCCTACACATTTGCAAGCCACTGACTAGCTTCCTGTATCAACTGTAAACAGCCCAAGCCTGCTGCAACCCTGACAAAAGCATCCCCACTACAACAACAGAAATACACCCAAACACAGAATCTGGCAACCTCCTTTCCTCTTCCCCCATACACCAACACATTTCTTTACCTTCCCATTTTTGGTGCCACTTTTAGAAACTCACATATTTAGCCTAATAACTGTTACCCTCCCAATTGTTTATAGACATTACCACCAAGGGTTTTCTATATAATATGTAAACAACTACTCTGGCATTGAACCAGTGAATTTGTTATTGCCAAATTATACCTCCAGGCCAGGGACAGAAAGAGAACAGCAACCTAGCTAACAACCATGTCAGTTACAACACAAACTTAAATCTAGGGAAATATAACAGGCAATTAAGACCACAAATTAATTATCAAGAACATAGTTGCACAGCACCAAGTGGAGTGATGGGAAGAAGAAGAATGGATGGAAACCATACTCCTCAAAATTCCAATATATGATTCAGTGAGAAATGAAGAAAATGGATAGCCAGATCCTGACCCCAACAAAACAATAATAATATCACTAAGAATCCCAGTGTTACCTACAAAAAGACCCTCAAAGAGAAAGAAATCACTGAAAAATTCATGGAGAAGATACTAGGCATGGTCAACCATGATGTACAAGATGGACTCAAAAATAAAGAACGTGAGAAGCTACAGAAACAAATAAATAAACTCAGAAAGTACTTCAATAAACAGCAAAGTGAAACAAAGGACACTATAAAAACATAAATACATGAACATGACAACACATAATGTAAAACAAGAGTTGTACAAAGATATGAAAAAGCTCAGAAATAAGAATCAAACAGAAATCCTGGAAAAAACAGTCCCTTTAATCAAACAAAATACACAGTGGAAGGCTACTCCAGCATACTGGAACAAGTGAAAAAATAAAATAGAAATTAAAGAAAAAAAAAAAAGAAGAAATCTTACTCAAACAACTTAAGAGCTGTTAAAGGAATATGCAAGAACTCAGAGACTCCGTCAAAAGAATAAATTTGAGAATCATGGGCAATGAAGAAGGAGAAGAAGAACAAGCCAAAGGGATACAAAATATATTCAATAAAATAATAATAGAAAATTTCACAAATCACAAGATAGTTTTGCCCATTCAGGTACAGGAAGCCTCCAGGACACCAAACAAATATGAGCAAAATAGAATCTCCTTATGGCATATATCACTAAAACAAGAAGCACAGAGAACAGAAATGAATATTGAAAGCTGTAAGAGAGAAAAACAAATCACATATAAAGGTAGACCCATCAAAATAACAGCAGATTTCTCATCAGAAACCTTAAGAGCGAGAAGGTCATGGAGTGAGGTATTTCAGGCACTGAATGAAAATAATTTCAACTCTAGGATACTTTACCCAGCAAAACTATCATTCAAAATTGAAAGAGAAAGAAAAATCTTCCTCAATCAACGGAAACTAGAACAATATACGACCAGCAAGCCATCACTATAGAGGATTCTACAAGGAATTCTGCACATAGAAAATGAAAGCAAACAAAACCATGAGAGAATGGGAAGTATCAAACCCCCACAGAAGAAGAAAAGACAAGTGATCAGAGAGTAGCATTGATTTGGCTGCACACAATCAAATCTTTAAACAATGAAATGGCAGGAATCACAACATACCTATCAATTTTAACACTGACTATCAATGGATTCAACTCCCTCATCAAAAGACACCATATGGCAAACTGTATTAAAGAGTAAGATCTGACAATCTGTTGTTTGAAAGATGGCTTAATGACAAAATAAACACTGGCTTAAGGTGAAAAGCTGAAAGAAGATTTACCAAGCCAATGGCTCCTAAAAACAGGCAGGAGTAGCAATACTTATATCAGACAAAGAAGACTGCAAATTTACATTGTTAAAACAAGACTAAGGATATTTCATACTAATAAAAGGGGCAATACATCAAAAGGAAATAACAATTATCAACCTATATGCACCCAATGTCAGTGCACTCAATTTCATCAAACATACACTAATGGACTTTAAAGGACATATAGATTCCAACACAGTGGTAGTGGGAGACTTTAATACCCCTCTATCACCAATAGATAGGTCGTCCAGACAAAAAAATCAAGAAAGAAATCCTGGAACTAAATGATATCATATATCAAATGGACTTAACTGATATCTACAGATTATTTCATCCAAAAAAACACAATATACATTTTTCTCAGCAGGCCATAGATCTTCAAAATAGATCTTATATTAGGGAACAAAACAAGCCTCAGGATATATAAGAAAATAGATATAACACCCTGCATTCTATCTGGTCACAATACATTAAAACTAAAATTCAACAACAAAAACAATAGCAGAAAATATGCAAATAATTGCAGGCTAAATAACACATTGCTAAATGATCAGTGTGTTATAGAAGAAATAGGAGAAGAAATTAAAAAGTGTCTGGAAGCTAATGAAAATGAAAACACCACTTACAATAACCTATAGGACAAAACAAAAGCAGTCCTAAGAGGAAAGTTTATAGCCATGAATGCATCTATTATGAGGACAGAAGGAGTTCAAATACATGATGAAATGCTACATCTAAAACTCATAAAAAAACAAGAACAAGCAAACCCCAAAACAAACAGAAAGAGATAAATAATAAAAATAAGGCCCAAAATTAATGAAATAGAGACCATAAAAAAAATACAAAGAATCAAAAAAACAAAAAGCTGGTTTTGAAAAAGTAAACAAGATTGACAAGCCCTTTGCAAAAGTCACTAATATGAGGAGGCAAAATACCCAAATTAGTAAAATCAGAAATGAAAAAGGAGAGATAACAACAAATAACAAGGAAATCCAGATAATCATCAGAGACTATTTTGAGAACTTGTGGCCCTTGTATGTTTGGGTGTATTTTTGTTGTTGTAGTGGAGTGTGCTTGTGTTAGAGATTGCAGGGCCTGGAGTTGTGTACAGTTAATACAGTAGGCTAGTCAGTTGGTGGTAAGTGTGAAGAGGGAGGGATAGTGTAGTGATAGGTTGGGGAAGGATAAGAGGGTGAAGTGAAAACAGGGGAAGAGAGTATATAAGAAGTGTTAGAGTAATTGGGTAGGGGAACAATGGAGTGTAGCACATGAAAAGGAAGGAAAGTGAACGGAGTAAGAATAGGGATAAGAAAATAGTGATAGTGAAGTTAATAATACAGAGAGAAAACCTACAAAAAAAACACCAAAAACACCAGGTACAGGAACAACACCAAGTTCCATCTTTTGGTAAAAGTATTGGAGTTCTTCCTTTGGTGTCCAATCTTGGTGTTGGTATCCAACTGGGAGCTCTGATGTGGTCTCACCAGGTGACTGGCTTCTGAATAGTGATTCATTCCTCTGTCCACTGGATTAGTTGCAGTTTGAAGTTGAGGTAAGTCTGCCAGTTTGTGCAGGGTGGTCAGGCATATTGTTGTTTTCACCAGGAAACAGCTGTGTTGCTTTTCAGGTGCAACTTTGTTTGGTCAGTTCTTCCTGCACCAAAGTGGGGAAATTCAGTTTTGAATAGTGCCCTCTGTCCCAGAAGATCAGCTCCAAGATCCACAACCTGCCCAGCTTTGAGAGGTTGGCTTTTCACTCTGTCTCTGCCCTCAGCCTTTGTGCCTCTCTGGACCTCTTCTGGGTGTTGGTGGCTCCTCTGGGACATTGTCTTGTTGCCCCACCCCTGCTGTCAGCCTTTGTTGCTTTACCCACATTCATTTACAGAGAGTTTGGCACTGAGAGTTTGGTTACTTTTCCCACCCCTGTTCTCCAGGTCAGGTTCATTTTTCCACCTGACTTCCATTGTCAGTGTTAGATTACTGTTCATCATTTATGTTTTTCAGTTTTTTGGGGGGTGGCTCAGTCTGCCCAGGATATGCACTGGATTATGTTCCCAGGTGTGGGTGGGGAGTTGTTCATGGTGCTCACTTATTCATTCTGCAGATTCACACAAGCTGCTTTGAAACTGACTGGCAAGGGGAAATGGCACAGCATAGGGAAGCATTCCATGGGTTAAGGGTCCAAGATGTCACAGAGTTGGATTTTGATTGATGCTCTGTCTTTTGCTTTTTGGGAGAAAAAGAAAAGCAAAGAAAATAAAAAAAGAGAGAGATAGCCAGGAGACTTTTTTCCCAAGCCCAGACATGCCTTGATGATTGTACTAGGTGGGATTTTTGTGGCTGTTAGGCACAATTAAAGGCTGATTTAAGGGTCCAGTATTTGAATTTTATGTGCATCTAATGTGATCGCAGTTATTATTTTGACTACAAACAATCAGAATTACCCAGTTGTAGATCTGAAGTCAAGGTGGTTGCTGACATCATGGTACTTAGGATTTCTGATTTTAGCCCCATTTTTGATCCTCTAGGATGGAATTTTATTCAGCCACAAAGAATAATGAAATTTTGCCATTTGTAGTTAAATGTATGGAATTGGAGAACGTAATCTTAAGTGAAGTTAGCAATATTCAAAAGGCCAAAAGCACATGTTTTCTCTCATCTGTGGAATATATACCTAATGCAATTACAGAAATATTATGAAAAACAGGTCATGCTAAAGATGGGTCACATATGAGAGGGGGTGGGTAAAGAAGGACGTTAAGAAGGTGAATATGGTGGCTGATGCACTCTCTGTACAAGTATAGATATAGATTTTTTAAACCTGTTGAAACCACCATAAGAAGGGGACTAAGTTAGAAAGAAGAAAAATAGAGGAGATGAACCAATTCCGGTTATAATACATATGTACATGGCAATTCCATGAGAAAACCTTCCTGTGTAGCTATCTTAAACAAACAATTTTTTTTTTCACTTTCAAGATTGGAGAAAAGGAGGGCAGAATGGTTCTTCCCTGGGGATTCATGTTTGGTACCAGTATGTGGGGGGAGGTGGGGAAAAGGTGTGGGAGGGTGAATATAGTGAAAATACTGTGTACACATGCATGTAAATGAGAAATGACCCTTTTGAAACTGTTCCAGGAGGAAAGTGAAATAAAGGAGAACAGTAGAATGGAAGAAATCCAAATGGCCAAGAAAACACTTGAAGAAATGCTCAACATCTCTGGCCATAAAATTAATGCAAAAATCAAAATGAAGTTAAGATTCCACCTCACTCCTGTACAAATGGGTATCATCAAGAACATGAACAACAACAAATATTGGTGAGGATGCCAGGAGAAAGGAACACTCATAAACCCTTGTTAGAATGTGAATTAGCACAACCACAATGGAAAACAGTATTTTCTCTAAATACTAAAAATAGAACTGCCATATGACCCAGCTACAAAAATATTTTTGAATGATTGAAAAAATTTTGTAAGTTTAAATTATATGCCTAGTAAGTGTTTAAAGTTATTCCAAATACTTTATATTAGGTAATTATTAAGAACAAAGCCATTTGTAGTTTGGATACATGCATTTTCATTTTAATTTTGCAAATAATGGAATTGAGATAAAGTTTCAAAATTCTTCATTGTCACCCACTTAGGAAAATAATGTACACTATAAAAGCTTGTGCTATTTCTGTTTTTTTGTCATTTAAAGGAATAATTTTAAGATGGTGTGGTGTTTCATGCCTGTAATCCCAGTATTCAGGAAGCTGACACAGGTGAATCAGGAATTCAAGGCAAGTCTAAACTTCATAGTGTGACCTGCCCATTCCTGGGGACAAAAAGGCAGAAGAAAGCATTTAGATGTAGTGTAACTTATAAATAATTTCTTAATTATTTTTGACTGACTGCATAGTTTTACCTGAAATATAATGAAAAGGAAATGTCTTCTGGAGCTTTTTTTTGTGTGTGTGTGTGTGTGTGGCAGTCCTGGATATTCAACAGAGGGTCTCAGACCAGCTAGACAAATGCTATAACCACTTGATCCAGGCCTGCTCTCATTTTTACCTTAGCTTGTTTTTCAAATAGAGTCTCTTAATGAATTTGCTCAGGATGGCCTTCAACTAATCATCCTACTTCTGCCTCCCACAAAGCTGGTACTATAAGAATTCGCTACCATGCCTGGCTTTAGAACAATAATTTTAAAGAAAAATTTCATCAAATTAATAATGACATAGACAGCAGCCTGAATGTTAAGATTCATGATAGTAGTAAGATATTGTGCAAGTAGTGAACACAGTTAGAGCACTATATTTTAACTCTCAACAACTCTGGTGTTTTTAATAAGTTGACCAAAACTTTCAATGCACAGAAATATGGAAGAACATTATGTATTGTGCTACTTTCACATTTATGACCACTGTTTATGAAGTTTCTACCAAAGACTTGGGATTATTATATTACATTAATTTCTAGGTTCCAAATATAAATACCAGCACCAAATTCCAATTAAGATTATGAAGAAGGTTTTAAAACAGTTGTACATACCAAATATTGCTTTGCAATAGATGCCTATATGATAGTGAACTGGTTTGGAGAGAAAAATCACAACAAAGCTAGTGGGTCACTCCTAAATCTCCCCTTTAAATTTTGTTGCAGTGAAGAAAAAGTTCTTAAAAGCTGTCTGGTGATAGAAAATTTGATGATGATATAGAGATTAATTTAATTTAGTGTAGTAGAGTTTTAGGGCTTCAGTTATCTTCAACATGAAGAAGAAGATATTTAAGATAAATTTTGAATCAATTTTCTAATTATAATGACAACAGTAAATATACCCAGAATACATTTTGCTAGGATTATAACTAGAGGAAAAATGGAACTGATGTAATAGTGTTTCATTACTATTTCATCATCATAAAGTTAATTTTACATTAATTTGGAACATTTGAAACTTTAAATATAAAATTTCTATATTTTTTATGGAAATGATGCTATTCTTTACAATTGACATCATACTAGGCATTTATTGTAATTTGTTAATCTTGAACTTAAGAATATACATTTCTGAAAACAGAAAGTAAATAATTCATTTTGAAAATAAACGTGAATATATGAAAATATAGAATATATAATATAAGATATCTAAATATTCTCAAACTGTTAATTGAATAAAATTGTACATCTCATTTTAAATATTCATTCTCATTTGAGAATTATGCAAAACTCTAAATATATGGACCCCAGGGTCAAATTATCTAAATTTAGGTTTGACTATAATATCTATTTGTTGTCTGAACATGGTCAAGGAATTTAAATCTTCTGTTACTCAGTGTCTTCATCTTTAAAACAGAACAAAATAGTAGATCCTCCACAAGGGTTTCCTCTGAAGATAACAAGACTACGACATAACACTCCCCATAAAGCATTAAAAATTGTGACTGTTATAAAGTTATCATTTGACAAATATGCTTTGTTACCCCTAACTCACTCACTCAAACATGTGAGCACCCTACTGATCCTTCACCAGGTTCTTAGTCTGCATTAAAAAGATACTCAAGACTCAAGGAATATTTACCATAGAAGAAGAAAAACTGTCACAATCCTGAAAGGTCACAGAAGAATGAAACTCAAAAAGGGAATTGATGAATCCAAGAGAGTTAGGGATGTATCACTCATGATCAACTCAGTAAACAAGCAAAACTTAAAGATGAACAATGGCAAAAGTAAATAGCAAACAACATGAGACTCAACCTGGGTAAAAAACAATAGAAACAGAGGAATCAGTAAATACCACTCAATTGTAACCCTAAATGTAGGTGGACTTAACTCTGCAATTAAAAGGATTGGATCCTTTGATTGGATCAAAAAGCAAGATACAATTTTCTATTGTCAATTATGAACACACCTTACAACCAGAGATGCACATAAACTAAAAGTGAAAGATTGGAAAAAAATATACCATGTGTGGAAATCAAAAGCAAGCAGGAGTAGCTATTCCCATGTTATACAAAGCAGATTTTAATTAAAATAAATTTGCACAATTATCAGTACCCCCAAATTCATAAAAGAAACATTCTAAGCATAAAGAAACAGGTAGGTCAAGAGAAAAGTATTGGGAGATCTCAACACATATTCTCATCAATAGAATATTCAGAAAAAACATTAAAAAACAAGTCTTTGATTTAAACAATACCTTGGACAAAGTGGACTTAAAAGATTTTATATGGTATTCCATTCTACAGCAGCAGATTGTACATTTTTCTCAGCAGCCCGTAGAACTTTCTTCAAAATAGATCATATTACAGGTCATAAAGCATGTCTCAAGAAATACAATAGACCTAAGAGGCTTAATTTTATATTATATAGTATTGAAAATCATGGAGATTAAACAACACTTTTGAACAATCAGGGAGTCATTGAAGAAATTAGGAAACAAGTTAAAAAGTTCCTAGATCCAAATGAAAATGAGCATTCAACTCACCAGAACCTGTGGGAAACAGCAAAGACAGTCTTAGGAGAGAATTTATAATCATGAGTACCTACATAAGAAAATTAGAGAAATCTCAAATAAACAATCTGATCATGCACCTCAAAATCTTAGGAAAATAGCATGTCAATCACAAAATTAGTAGGTGGAAAGAAATTATAAAAATTAGGAAAGATAGATGAGGAGTCAGGGAAATTATATTTTTATCAACATTTAATGGCCCAAACTCTGACATTGGAACAAGGAGAAACAGAGCAGCTCCCATCTCCTTTTAGATGCTAATTTACAAAAACTGGGAGGCAAACAGTAGCTACCTGCTTCTGTTTTCCTCTTTGGGATGTTAACAAATTACAAGGATCCTTGGATGGGTAGATAGTAATGAAAGGAAAGCTCTATACCTCACATAATGTCTTTTATTTTTATGGATGGGGATGACCCTGCCCTGTTTTAACTGCTACCAAGACCCATTATTGTTGAACACATTTGTTCCCCCAGCTCTTGGGTACATCAATAGGAGTTGGGGACTACCATTTTGAGCCTTTGCTACCATTTCCCCTGTGGAGAACAGGAAATGTTTCTCTTATTTTCTTTCTCCCAACCCTTGTCTATACTTTATCCTCTTATACTAAAATAAATCTTTGGTAAAATTAAAAAAAAAAATTAGGGCAAAAATTAATGAATTGGAGACCAAAACAAAGAATACAACTCATCAATAAAACAAAAGTTTCAGTCTTTGAAAAAATAAATGAGAACAACAGACACTAAACCCAAGTAGAAGTTAACCAAAAGAAGAGAGAATATCCAAATTCATAAAATTAGAGATGAACAGAGGGATATTACAACAGACACCAACAAAATTTAGAAGGTCATGCATCATTATGTTGAAAACCTATTCTAAAGCAAACTGGGAAATCAAGAGGAAACAGACTAATTTCTTTACACATATAACCTAACAAAATTAAACCAAGAAGACATAAACAAGTTAAACAGATCTATAACAAGTCATGTGATTGAGGTAATTATAAAGAATATCCCAGCAATGAAAAGCCCAGGTCTGCATGGATTCTCTGCTGAATTCTACCAGATTCTTAAAGAACAAATAATAATGTTTCTTCTACTATTGAAAAAATACAAAAGGGAATGAATACTTCTAAAGTTATTGTAGAAAGCCAGTCTTACCCTAATACTAAAGTCAGGGAAAGACAAGTGAAATGTCTCTAATGAACCTTATTGCAAAAATCCTCAATGAACATATAAGAATGTTGTTAATAGAAGTCAATATGATGAAAAGATTGCACAACATTACCAGGTATGTTTCTTTCCAGGAAAGCAAGAAATAAACAACAAATTAATAAGCAAAATATAACATCATTCTGAGTGAGGTTAGCCTGGCCCAAAAGACCAAAAACCATATGTTCTCCCTCATATATGGACATTAGATCAAGGGCAAACACAACAATGGGATTGGACTTTGAGCACATGATAAAAGCTTTAGCACACAAGGGAGGGGTGAGGATAGGTAAGACACCTAAAAAGTTAGCTAGCATTTGTTGCCCTTAATGCAGAGAAACTAAAGCAGACACCTTAAAAGCAACTGAGGCCAATAGGAAAAGGGGACCAGGAACTAGAGAAAAGGTTAGATCAAAAAGAATTAACCTAGAAGGTAACACCCACGCACAGGAAATCAATGTGAGTCAATGCCCTGTATAGCTATCCTTATCTCAACCAGCAAAAACCCTTGTTCCTTCCTATTATTGCTTATACTCTCTCTTCAACAAAATTAGAAATAAGGGCAAAATAGTTTCTGCTGAGTATAGAGGGATTGGGTGGGAGAGGAAGGGGGTGAAGTGGGTGGCAAGGGAGGGGGTGGGGGCATGGGGGAGAAATGACCCAAGCCTTGTATGCACATATGAATAATAAAAAATAAAGTGAAAAAAAATATATAACACAAAACAGAATCAAGAACAAAAATCATACCATCATCTTAATAGATGCAGAAAAACCTTTGAAAAAATTCAACATTCTGTCATGATAACAGCTCTGAAGGAAGTAGGAAGAGAAGGAATGCACATCAACATCATAAGTATATATGACCAACCTATAGCCAACTAAATGGGGAAAAATTGAAACCATTTACTCTATAATCAAGAACACGGCAAGAGTCTTATTGAATATTGTACTGGAATTCCTAGCTATAGCAATAAGATAGGAGAAAGGAAGGAAAAAGTCAAATTGTCCCTATTTGCAGGTAATATGATCTTGCACCTAAAGGTCACTAAAAATTACTCCAAAAAATTCTTGGAGTTCATAAATTCATCAAAGTAGCAGGACACAAACAAATATAAAAACCAGTAGTGTTTCTATGCACCCAGTAATGAAATGTCTGAGAACATGAGGAAAACAATACCATTCACAATAGTGCCAAACAATTTTTAAATACATAGAAATAAATTTAATGAAGGAAGTGAAAGATCTATACAATGAAAACCGTAAGTCACCAAAGCACTGATCTACTAAAAATGTTTGAAATATCAGTAAAGCTCATTCAGACAGAAGTACATGCTCTAAATTTATTGCTTCATTTAAATATTACCCACTACTGCACTCAGATTATAGATCCAATTAGACATATGCCATGTCTATGAAGCTATAGGCTCCTCTCTTGGATTGTTTGGGAAAACAAAAGATACACATGTAATATGTAATTTTTTTTATTTTAGGAACTCAAATCATAAGCATAATAAAACATAAGAATTATTTTAGAGCAAAATTTATAGAGAACTAAAAATAAAATTAGGTAACACAACTAGTTCAGATGGTTAGCTTACAAATCAATCTTTGGTTCATGCAGAAATATAATCTGGGATAAAATGAAGATCATCAAGACACAGTTTTAAGTAGTTTACAGTCATGGCTACTGATTACATCCTGAAATTCATAAAGTGATAAATCATAGTCATTTTAAAGTATAAACTTTATTGTTAATTGCAAGATGAAAAATATTCTATTTAATCACTTTTTTTTTGTAATATATTTTAGATGTCATGAAATCAGAGTTTTGAAACCCAGTCCCAAACTCCTGGGCTTTCACATGTCATGTCTGGCTACTTCTGTATGCCAAAAAAAGAGACAGCAATGGTGAAGAGCAGAGAAAGGAGATTTATTACACAACACCTGGGAAGAGGTGAAGTGAAAACTCAGCCCATCCTCCACCCTTTTTGGGGTATAAACAAGAGCTTTAGCTTTAATGTAGCAAAGAATTAGGGGTAGAGGACAAAAGGCATGAATAGTTGAAACAGTCCTAGTCACAGGTATAGTGCAATGATGGAGTGGGGCCTGCTTAACCATTGTCTCAGTCCTTGTTCTTCAGGGGTCTTTATTTTAGGAGTTTTTATAGCTGTAATCACTTGAGGGGAAAAATCTGGTTCCCAAGACATGATTAATCCTATTCAGGTTGCAACCTCATCATTATAGGTGATTGTCCTCATTTGGAGGAATGGTCTGTCTGTCTGTCCTGCAAGGCTTTGGAGGTCATTAGTGGTTTTCCATCTCTTGTCGTAAAGCTTTTATCAATCATTCCTGTCCTTTCTTGACTCCAAGATGGCTGCAGGAGAGAATGGCTCAGAGCAAATGACAACAGGTACAAACTGTAGACAAAGATTCTAAGCATTTTTTTTCTGCTTTTAGTTAACTCATGGGTAAAGAGTCAGTGCTTTTCAACAAAAGCAGTTTAGGAACCTCTTCATTTATGTAAGCATGTACTCGATAATTTTGCTGGAAATGTTTAGTAAATTCAGAAGAGAATGACCAAGATGCTGCTTGATATGCACATGTAGCGGGTTTAGAGTCACAAAAATCAATTAATCTCAACTAAAGCATAGAAAGAGATGATTAAACATTTATAAAACCTTTCTAACTTGGACTTTTCCCTAGTCATACCTGAAAAATTCTAATTTTTATCTCTCATCACATTACTGACGTATTTATTATTACTATAATTAACAAATGCAATGTTTTATGTATATTCATTTTTTAAAAACAAAGATTATGAAAATATTTTAAAGATATTTTAAATATCAAAGTGCTTTGAGATGAAAAGTAGATGTGGATGAATTCATTACTTACCAAAATTCAACCAACTGAATTTATTTACCTTACAAAAGAAACACTCTAGTAAACAGTACATAGTTCATTTTAATGTTGAAAAGTTTACAAAAGCCACCATGCTGTGCTATAGCAAAATATTTAATTTGGTGTAAAACCAAAACAGGAGTCATCTTTACCTAAATTACTATAATTGTTCTTGCAATGTATGAGGGTTTTTTTTGAAGATAATTCTTCTTTTAAAAAAAATAGGATAGATGCTTAACTGGCCAAGGTTAGGCAGTACAGTGCAATGTTCTACACAGAATATTGGTTGGCATTTTAGCTGTGGAGTTGGGATCTATATTCCTGAGAAATACAGCTGTAAAGTTCTAAAAGTAAATTTAGCTAAAAGTGTTTCTTCTATCCATGTCAAACAAGTTAGAAGTTTATCGAAATGCTGTTTGAATCACTTGTACCTGGCTATTTTCACAACATAATGTACTCAAATCAAATTACAGTCAGCTTTGTTGATTAGTTTTCAGACTTAATTTCAGAAAATGGATTCATATTTAAAGCTCAGAGCACCTGGTCTGTGAGTAAGCCTTGGGTCAATACAGACAACTGGACAATTTGACAAGAAGAGCACACTTCTTGATGGGATTCCTGTTTTATAATTGTGGCTGCTAGTCTATGTCCATACCACCTGAACACACTGAGCTTGTCTGTAATTGTTAAATGGTTTGCCTGGCTTGACACACTGACAATACTTCCATCTTAGTTATATATAACCTACTCTACATTGAGTGTGAATTTTTAAAGTTGTTCCAAAGCTTAAATAATAGAAACTAAAAACAAACTTAGAGTCGTTTTAGGAACAAAATATAAATTTTCAAAGTGTTTCAAATCGTAAATTATGAACTAATTTAGAGTATTTTTAAAAATACAGTATCTAGAGTTTACCATACTAATCTAATTAGGTTCTCTCTTTGTAGTGATTTTGGATGCCAAAAATTAAAGTAAAAATATCATCTAGAAATGTCTTGAGGAGGTCTTAAAATAAAAGTAAAATATTTCTTTAAAATTGTCACAATTGAGCCAGGCACAGGTTACACACCTGTAATTTCTGCTAATCAGGAGGCAGAGAGTAGAGAATCACAATTCACGGTCAGTCCAGTTTAGTTAGACTCTGTCCTAACAAACCAACTGGGCATGGTGGTATACACCTATAACCAAGTTTATTTGGGGAAACAGGAGGATTGTGGTCTATGTCCAGCTGAAGTAAAAAGAATGAGACCCTATCTAAAAAATAACTAAAGCAAAAAAGGGCTGGGATGGTGCCTTAAATGGTAGAGTGCTTGCCTAGTATGTATAAAACCCTAAATTTAAAACCCAGTACTGCCAAAAATAAATAAATAAATTTAAATAAATGGTTATAATTAATGATATCTATGATGTTTATTAACTATAACATTTGCATTTTAAACATAATATCATTCCAGTCCCCTAAAGAAAAATTCAAACTTATTTCTCATAGATCACAGGAATTACAATTTTTCCAGCATCACTTTTTAAAGAGATTTCCTTTTCCTTGCAATGTATGTTTTTGGCACCTTTGTCAAGAATCAGATGGATGCAGCTACTTGAGCTTATTTCTTTATCTTGTATTCCATTGATCTACATGACTGCTTCTGTGCCAGTACCATATCCTTTTTATAAGTTTGGCTCTGAAGTACAGCTTCAAGGCAGGTATTGTGATACCTCCACCATTACTCTTTTTGCCCAAGATTGCTTTGGTTATTTGTGGTCATTTTAGTTTGATATCAATTTTTAGATAGTTTTATCTACTTACATAAAGAATTTCATTAGAATTTTATGGGGACTGCCATGAATCTCCATATTGGTTTGGTAATCTGGCCATTTTACCAACATTAATTCTTCTAATCCATGAACAGGAGTCGTACTTTCATCTTTCAAATATTTTGTACAATTTCTGTCTTCAATGCTTTATAATTTTCAATGCAGAGGTCTTTAGTAGCCTTGAGTTTATAGTTAGTTCTTTTGAGACTATTTTAAGCAAGATTATCTTCTTGATACTTTGTTTTCAGTTCACTTCTGTTAGCATATTAAAAAGCTTCCGATTTTTGTGTATTGAATTAGTATCCTGTTGCTTTGCTGGAAGTATCAGATCTGAAAGTATCTTCTCTTGTAGACTTCAGGCATAGGATCACATCATTGGCAAACAAAGATAATTCTACTTTTTCATTTCATATTTCTATTTGTTTCATGTTTTTCTATTGTCTTATTGTTCAAGGCTTCAAGTACTGTATTGACTAAAAATGGTGATACTAGACAACATTATCTCCTTTTTGACTCTAAAGGAAATAGTTTTAGTTTTTTTTCTCCTTCAACATGATGTTGATTCTGAGTCTATGGTATATAGCCTTTATTATATTGAGGTATAATTCTTCTACTCATACTTTCTTCAATTCTTTTATTATCAAAGAGTGATCTATTTTGTAAAGACTTTTATCAAATCTCTTCAGATTGTATGATTTGTGTCCTTGATTCTCTTGATATACTGCATTGTGTTCATTTATCTATGCATGTTGAATCATTCATATACTAGTGGAATGAATTGAACTTGATGTGTGATCTTTTTAACAGGTTTTTTAATTCAGTTTGCAAGAATTTTATTGAGGATTTTTGCATCTATGTTCATCAAGGGTATTGGCCTATATAATTTTCATTTTGATTTCGAATTTCATTTTAACTACTTTTTTCATCTTTTCCTTTTTCATACAGTCAGATAAACTCCAATATCCACGCTGTCCCATCTCCAAGTCACAGAATGTGCTTTCTTTGCATCAACAATAAGCTCTCCTCACTCCAGATATGTTCTTCCAGCTTCCTTTGCAACTGCTTCTGTGCTGTCACGATTTTTAACAATGAGATAAGGGCAGAAGTTACTAGAAGCCCCTTGTAGAGAATTCATCAGTCTGACCTGCATCTCATTTGTATTTTGCCCTTTCTTATAAAATATCAAGTTAATGGATAGGTTCCAGGCGGTCATCTTCCAAGTGTGAAAATAAGTATAATAACACAAGAATGAATGTAAATAATGTCAGAAAGGACTGGTCACTGTGAAATTATATTAAGACCAAAGCATCTATCCTACATTACTTTCTCTAAAGGTCTTATAAATTAAACATTTAGAAAAGTTTTGAAATTATTTTAAAGCATACTGCAATTCATAGCTCGTAAAATGAATGTGTTCTTGCCTCAATTGTGTTCAATCTGAAGCACATACTAATTCTTTCATGGCAAAAGTTTACACTTTAAGGAAAAGAAATGTTAATATCTGTGCAGAACTGCATAATTAATGTTGATTAACAATGTGTGATAAACTATGTGTAAATTTTAAAGGAAGATGTGGTTTGTAGATGACAGGTTTACTTATCACTTTAAGATTACTTCAGTTGGTAGGAGCAAGCAAATATTCCATATTAGCAACCATAGCATTCATCATGGGTACCAGCTGAGAAAGCATGTCATCCTTAATTCCCTTAATTCCATATTTCTAAAATGCTGGTTTAGTGAAGAGTGAAATAGATGCTAATCTATTAGAGGGTGACAAGAAGCTGCATGATCAGCTAGTGATTTATAACCTTTGAGATAGACAACATATAGAAACAGTAATAAATGAGGAATCTAGT
This sequence comes from Castor canadensis, assembly GCF_047511655.1. NCBI lineage: Eukaryota > Metazoa > Chordata > Mammalia > Rodentia > Castoridae > Castor > Castor canadensis. The sequence goes on along the minus strand of NC_133390.1, from coordinate 21,704,791 downwards.
GGGACTGAAAACATTATTTAAAACTAGAATGTCTGATTGCATATCTTGTATAATTAATCATTCTTGACTTCATCTGTATCTCTCTTTCTCTCTGCAAAATAATCATGGATGTCTCCTTCCCTCAAAAGTCATGCTTGATCCATATGATTTACGCTGTTTGAGAAAATGAAAATTATACCCCTAAGGAACATCTGAAAACTCTTAAATTAAACTTCATAAATGAAAACATGGAAAATGTTCAAATCTTATGGAGAAATTCAAGAAGTTCACCTCATATTGCCAAAGGATTTGCTTTATCCATTCAAATGTCCAAGCAATGCATAGTATGCTCTGGTTTATTATATTAAGACACATAAAAATTTTAAAAAATATCTGAAGAAATGTTTAGGAATTACTAAGTAGACATTCTGGTTGCCTAACAAGTTGATATTTAATTCTTTTCTGGAAGAATCAAATTTACATGCTCATCCTTAATCAAGAACTAGTTTTCTATGGCCTTCCTATGTGCCTCATCAATGTCAAGTAATTATTCTAGCTCCATTCTGATTTCACAGTTGAATTTAGACATTAACTTGTAAAAAAATTATCTCCAATTAGAAGAAAAGGCACATTTTCCCTGGGACCTCTGGGAAAGAATCCTGTTATTCTTTGAAAATGTCTTCTCTTCACATTTACTGGACCTTTGCATGTCTGGCAGTGGTGACTGGAACTGATTCAGGTTTTCTATGAAATTTTCAGCCAACCAATAAATGAACAGCAATGGGTAAACACAGATTTTTAAAGGTACATTGGTAATTAATGAAATAATTTGACTGTTAAATTTACAATCCTGGATCCTTCTATCTCTAGCCCTCTTATTTAAGAGAAGGATAATTCATTTCTTGTGTTGTATACTGACAAAATCACAAAAGCAAACCAATTCCTATTGATGTCCATCTTGGGCATATCAAATTTTATTAGTAATATTCCATTGAAAATGTTTATTGTAAAATAAACATTTCCCATTTTTTATTAACCTAAGAGAAATAGAATGATATAGAGTATAATATCATTGGCTTTTTAAAACTGTGATCACTTAATCATTAGTTACCTGAAGATAAAAATTCAGACTAGGTATACTATATCAGCATATTTATTGGTTGTGAACAAGATTTTTAAAGAAATAAAAGAAAAACTCTTCCTTTTAGCCTTATTTGTTTTAGAAACAATGATAGTTGCACAATAAACTTTTTAGGATTGCAAAATATGGGCACCTTTACATCTTCTCCATTAAATAAAAAACACTTGGGTCAATACTATAATAAAGAATATTACAAAATTAGTTCTCTACAGTGCCAAAGATATTTGTCCTATACATACGCTCATGAACATAATCAGTAACAATATCAGTAATTTCTAAGAATCTGTTAAAATTACTTCAAATTGCTTTAACAAAGTCAGCACATTCTCTTTAAAAATTCAAACAAATTTTATATGTATTACCTTTCTGATAAATAAGTGCAATTCAGAATTCTAAGGTAATTTAGACTGTTAGAAAGATAATGCAATACCAATGGATATAGAATTGCATTTTGCAATTCTAACCATCTAACTAACCATGATGGTTAGTTAATATGGAGGCTCCAGATGACTAAAAATGTATTATTACCTCTGTTTTCTCCATGATCTAATAGTAGAAGGAACTCTATTGTGTTGAAAGAAATAGGAAGAGAAAGAAAGAAAAGAAAAGAAGGAAGAAAGAGGCTGTCAGATTCAAAGTGACCAAAGCAATGTTCTGCTGAAGAATATGATTGGCAATATCATTCCCAAAAATGCAAATTAACATAAACTGAGGATTTCAGTAATAGTCTTTTAAGATGTTCTAAGGTAATAAGATTTGCTATAATATACTAACTGCTGTATCACATCCTGTGATGTCCTTATGAACCATTTCTCAGAAGAATTTAATATGCAAATATGCCAGTATGTTTGAAAATACAGCATATACTTAAATACTTAATATTAAATATGCAAGAATAATAATGTCTTCATGTATAATTCTATTATAATTTGGGGGTTATATTTTCATATTCATTTTCCATATTTCTATTTTTTATTGTTAGCATACAGATGCAGAAGCAATTTTCTACATCTATAATAACTTAGACTTTGAATGTTTCTACCCTGGCAAAGATATATTTGGAATTATGAGACATGACTAAAGTAGCCATCTTTCTGTTGATATACTAGCATACGAGGTGACTTTTCTCTCCAAGTTTTTATCAAGATAATTTACATACAATATATAGTCAACAACTAATAGTGATAAATAATAATATGAAAGGGCATTTAATCATAGACCCATAAAATTGTTTAAGTTATTTTAAGGTATATTAATAATTTATTTCATGCAATCTTTATAAATTTACGTCAATAGTTTTTTTTTGACTGTTCTGTGAAAACAATATTGCCTTTTTAAAGAGCAATATTGCAGGAATTTTAATGGAAATATAAAACTAAGAAGACTTAACTTATTTTTATTTAGTGTGTTTATTTAAATATACCTGGGACATCTTTCTTGAGTAAGCTTAGACTTTGGTTACATTCTGGGACACGTTGCCACATAAGGGCATAGAAAATTCTTGATCACTCAATTATTTTGTAAATTATTTCAAATAGCCATTATCTTTGATAGCTAATCATAAACTATGAGCCTTAGATATTACTTTTGTAGATTCTACTTAAAGTCTGGCTTTATAAACAAAGTGTTTTAAGATAGACAACAACTTTTAAAAAATTTAGTCCTTTTTGGCATGAAATTAGTGTTAGATCATAGTATTTATACATCTGATTAACCTAAGTTTCATATAATATCAGACAGCCCCAGCAAACAGATTACCCATAAATGGGCATAAACCGATTTTACCAGAACTGCTAAAATTACTTGATTTGTAAACATCATTAATTTATGTAATTTTTTTCAAATATGACAACACTAAACTCTTGGGTTTCTGATTTATAATACAATTGAATAATCACTAGTGATTCAGACAATTTCATGAAGGTTCTCAGTCCACAAAATTTCCTTCCTTTTGTGTGTGAATTCTTTACAGTTACCAATGTGTTCTCTTAGTTCCTAACTCCATGGCCTCTTTCCCAATGCTAATTTATGATCTTGTTACTATGAAGATTCTTTGTGATGCTGTCAGCCTGCATACCACATAGAGCTCTCTTATCCCAAACTACCTTTCTTCATCTCTTAATTCTTATGAATTTAGGTTGAGGTGAGGTTATAAAGGTATTTGCACTGATTTTCAGCACCTTTTGCACATCACATATAAATTTGTTTCTTAAGCAAAAAATTGACTGTCTTACCAATAATGGGCAACATTTTGGACATAGGCAATTAATCAAAGTATTCTGTCCTATGCAGGGAATTTTAAGTTGCTCCCATCTCTGAAACTTCAAAAAATTTAGCTTGTAAAATTATTTAGCACTATATATATTAACAAGAAAATATGCAAATTAATTAATGTAGGGAAACATGAGAGAAATACACAAAGTATGAAAGGTCCAGATGGGTGAAGCTTAAATACCATTTTGAACTGCAGAAATAAAAAATGGGATTGAGGCTGTCAAAGGAAACCAAAATGTTGTCTCGGTTATGGAAGGTGAGGGAGGCCAGTACACTGAACATTTGTCTTACTATGCAAATGATTTCTCCCAGGTAAAGTCATTAGGACATCAGTCATCAGAACATTTTGTCAGGGCCAGGCATCATTATCTTGTGAAAAACATCCTTCCTGGTAAATAGGGAGTTATCAGACCTAAAAGCCTACCCTAGCCTCCTGTTTCCTAAATATGAATTTCTTTTTAAAAAGGACAGCATTTCACAGTCATTCTTATGTCTGTAAAACCTCTGAATAATCATTTGTATATATCTTAAAAAAATATTTTAAGGAATCTTATCTGAATCTCACTCATTTTGTTGAGTTTAGAAACCAGATTAATTGAAATTAATTAAATATTGATGATTTATTACATGGTAATTAGTGTTAAGGAAGAAAAACCAACAGACAACAACCATGTGAATAATATATTGATGGGTGAATGGAGCTGATATTCTAGGAAAAGTACTGAGAGCAGGCCACCTTGAGAGGGCAAAATTGATTGGAGACTGAAGAAGAGAAGAATCATTCTGACACTGGAGAAGATCTTTGCAGAAAAATCCTGATCCTGTTCAGAGAACTTTGAGGCAAGAAACTGGGTGTCTAAAGAAGAAGGGAGAAGCCAGAGTCCATAAAATGGAAAGAAGGATGTTAAGGAGGCATAAGAAGTAAAGTGATGAGTGTAGAAATTTTCCATGTGCCACTTGTTCATTTTATGGGCTCTTAGAAACAGTCTTGAATTTTTTACCCTAATGGCATAGAAAGCCACTGGAGAGTTCTGAGCACAGAATGGAAGTGAATGTGTTCATTAGGGACTATACCATGGTCCCTATGTGATCATTCTGTTGACATTGCTCTGAAAAAGACCAGGGAAGGAATCTGGGTATCAGCTTTTATTATAATAATTCTGGAAAAGGTTAAGGTACTTTGTTTAAGAATGATGATGATTATTTTGTGAGTAATTTTCAAGCTTTATATACATTTTCAAAGTAGAGTAAGTCTGATACACAGAAAGCTAGATGTGTGAAAATGAAAAGCGTTAACAACACTAAGGTTTGTGGTTTTAGCATGTGTAACATGGTGTACTGTTCTGAGGAATGGAGATATGGAGACTGCAGTAGGATACTTCATGGGGAGAAGGGTGAGGAGCTTGTGAATTTTGAGATCAGATTATGTGTGTATCTGTAGGCTTCAGGTTAGATGTTAAACATAGAAGCCTGCAAGGCAATATATAATTCACCAACTCAGATTTTTTCCAACAAAATTGAGTTTCTGGTCTTAGGACCACAACAAAAACAAATATTGATTATAATGTTCTATTTTTACACCTTTTTTTGTGTAGATTTCCTTATTTCATCCTAAAACAAAGGAATTTTGAAGCTATTACTTTCTTAATTCAGTAGTAGGGAGAAAGGAGACTCTAAAATTTGGTAATTATTTTTTCCTCTTAGACATCAAATAAAATGTCTTACAATGTCTCTTGTTGAAAGCATAAGTGATTAAAATCAAGATGCCATGTAGACCAAGCCTTGGACATTTGAAAGTAAAAAAAAAGTTTGGAAAAGTAACATTTTATTTCTAGTTCTTCCCTTTACTAAAATATTTTTTCTTTTAAAATAATTTTAGTTGCTCTTCTCTTTTTTACCTTTTTTCCTTTTCTGGGTCACAAGTTACTTTATATTTCTAAGAAATTTTACTTCCCGATGCACCAAAACACTGATACATTATTTTCTGCTTGTAGTCACTGTTGTTCTGTTGTTGTTTTTTATTATGTTTTTTTTTCCTGGTAAGTCATATTTAATTTTTAGTAGCTTTCAGACAAAAATTCAAGAAAACAGTGATTAGTTTAAATTCCCTATTAATGTATTGTTTTTGTTTTTGTTTTTTGGTTTATTCATATATCATGCATACAATGTTTGGGCCATTTCTCTCCCCTACCCCCCTACCCCCTTCTTCTCCCCCTCCCCACCCCCTCCCTCCTCACTTCCAGGCAGAAACTGTTCTGCTCTTATCTCTAATTTTGTTGAAGAGAGAGTATAAACAATAATAAGAAATACAAAGCATTTTTGCTAGTTGAGATAAGGATAGCTATACAGGGAGATTCCTAGCATTGCTTCCATGTACAAATGTATTACATTCTAAATTGATTCTTCTCAAACTGACCTTTTCTCAGAAGACCAAAAATTGTGTATTCTCCCTCATATGTGGACTTTACATCTAGGGCAAATACAGCACTGTGATTGGACTTTGGACACATGATAAGGTGAGAACACACACGGGAAGTATGAGGACAGGTAAGAAACTCAACAAACATGATAGTGTTTGATGTCCTCAATGCAGAGGAACGAATGCAGAAGCTATTAACATACTTTGGACTCACCAAAAAATATACTTTAAAACAGATCTCAGTACATTCTTATATTAACTGACAAAAGTAACTCTTTTGAAGCAAGGTCATATTCAGGTAGGCTAGCCAAGATTTTCCTTCTTTCCTTCTTTACTTCCTTCCTTCCTTCCTTCCTTCCTTAATGCTCCTCCTCCATTCCTCCCCCTCCCTTCATTCCTTCTTTACTTCTTTTCTGTGTATGTTTTCTGTCTAGGACTCAATATGAAGAAGCAGCTGTTATTTCCAGCAGTCTATTCCCAGCGGAGCTTAGAAGTTGAATGGGGAGGCTGAGGAGAGAATAGACTTGTACAATATAATGCATTTAAAGCTCTAATTTTTTCACTTTGCTTTTTCCTTTATTGTGCTGGGTGGGTGTATGTTGTGGCATTTAGAAAGGTTCTTACAATGTATCAAATATGTCATACTTGAATTCATATCCTTCACCATTATCCTTTATCTCCCCTTCTCCTGATTTCTGGAATAGTTTCAAGAAGTATCATTTTTGCATTTATGTATGTGAGTACACATTCTTTGCACTGTATTCATTCTCTTACCCCTTTCCCCATCATCTCTTCCTTCCTGCTGGTACCAATCCTTCCCCCCAGGCAGGATCTAAATGTGGGTAATGAAGTGCTTATCACAGTCTACCAAGTGAATCAATCACTAGACCAAAACCAAAGTGGTTGAAATAGGGAATGTAATTCACCATGTTAATATAGAAAGGGTGTAAAGAAAATAAAAAACTGTGAATAAATAACATCTTTCACTGACAAATTTTGCTTTTATCATCTATTTATTTTTTCCCTTTTGTAAATAAAATCGTCCCAAAATATCAAAATCTATATGATTTCTCTGGTTGCATCTATCCTTCCATTTTACATTTTCTTCCATTTTAAAACCTAAATTTCTATATTAAGATCAATTATATTTCATTTGTACATTCCATTTTATGCAATGAGTCACTGGAGGTTTATTTCTGTTCTATTTTTTATTAGTCACTTTTGTTATTTTTATACTATTACACTTTATTCGTGTCCCATCAGAGAGAACCTTTATGCAGATGTGAAGATCCTTGATATATCCTCTGCCCAGGAGTGTTGCCATGTATCCATGGTTGTCAAGAGATTTTTTACAAACTAAAAAAAGAACATAAAATCTGACAAAAGAAAACAAACTATTGAAGTTTATAAAGTAAAATACCTTAAGCAAGTTAGATATGACCTTTTCACTGAAGGAGTCTCTGGATATTTTTACATGATACTGGAGAATAGCTTTTTCTTCTGTGAGAGAATTCTAAAAGTGTTCTATCTTTGAGGTAAAGAAAGGGCCAAGATCATATGAGGGAATGAAACTATATATTTAGTATCAGAACAATTACATCTTTTAAAGTACTTCCTGGAGCAGAAAAAGCCATTTAAATAAGAAATAGTGCATAATTCTTTGGAAATAGGATGGGGATATTGTTTGTGTTTCCATAGGTACAATGAGAATGCCTTGTTTTGTACTATTTGTGAAGTATAGTCAGTTATACTCAAAATGAGATGGAACTGTTTTAGAGGAAGTCAGAAAAATTTTACCTGGTGTTTAATCTGAATAGTCTAATCATATGTTATTTCATCTCAAATTTGCTTAAGAAGTGTTTTATAACCATGCAAAGTCTCTATCCACAATATATTTAATCATTAGTTACCCACTCCTCCCCATGTTTAACACAACACAAATTTTGCTTGAGATCAAGGACACATAAATTATATATGTATATACATATGTATGTGTGTATATATATATGCATATGTACACATATATGCATATAGCATTTCATGAAACTGTTACTATGTCCTGATATTTCTATTTGATTAAAAATACATTTAGTCATGAATTAATGAAATGATTTTGTCACTCATCTATTTGAAAAACCATTTTGAATCATCTGTTTTACTTTTGGGTGATCAATTTCAAAACAAAACCTAGAACAAACTGGGTTAGGTAAAGTTTAAACATATTAATTCATCTTTGACATCTCAAGAAAGGCCAGAGAATCAGTTTTGAATTTTAAACAAGAGGTTATCCTCAAGCCACATGTTAGAACCATTCTTCTAACCCATGACCTCTGTGACTGGTAGACAGCTCACTTTTGTCCCTGTTTGCTGCCTTTGGCTCTAGTTCTGCCGACACTAATGAGATGGAACAGTGTATCACCTAGATTTACTGGGTTGGGATACATTCCCAGGAATGATATGGATAGATATGACATGGTAGATGTATCGTAAGTCTTCTGAGGAAATTTCACACTGTTTTCCACACAGGCTGTAACTACAAACATTGTATCTGGGTTCCTTTGCTTTTACACCACTCCAGCAAATTTTCCTCTTTTTTTGAGAAAGGGTGTCACTAGATAGCAGCTTTCACAGTTGAGTTTCTCGTGCCTCTGGCTTCTGAGTTCCATTAGCACCTCCATTTTTTTTCATCCTGTGATTCTATCTTTTATTTGGAGAATTTAATTTAATTTTTAATCAAAATGATTGTCAACAGGTAAAGTCTTATTACAACCATTCCTTGTAATTCTTTTCCTTTTCATGGCCTCACTTACTGCCCTCCTTTGTGTATAGTGAATTAATCTAATACTATGTTTTGATAATTTGCTTATTATTTTCAGTTAGTCCAGTATGCATATTTGATTTGTGGCTATGATGAGGCCTATAAAGTGGAATCTTTTGAGTAAAAGACACTATTTTGAAATGATACAAATTAATATGATCATGAAAATAAAAAAAGAAACAAAACACGAAAAGAGGAAATATACTAATAAAAATTATGCACTCGCATCACAGTGCTGACATTTTGAATTTTTGATGTCTCGTTTTGCATCTTTCTATATTTTTTCTCTTCACATGTTGATGTAGTTATTATTATTATCATTTTTAACAGGTTACGTAGTTTTATTTTTATATAGGGATATAAAACACATTCACCATATACACCCTCATTCTCCCTTTCCCAATCCTGTCCCACTGGTATCCTCGCCTTGTAAAGATTTATTTTTCCCTCCTGCCCTTCATTTTTTAAAAATTAGGTGTATATTGATAGTCCAAGGTGGTTTTGCATTGGTACTTCAGGTCTGTATATACCTTGCTTTGTTCAAATGTACTCCCTCACCTCCATTACTTACTCATTCTCTACCACCATGCTCCCCCAATATTCAACAGTTTACTATACAGTGCATTATGTTTGTTCATATATGGATGGGTTGTTTCATATTTTTCATTCTCTAACATTATCTTCCTCTGTCCTACCTCCTATAGTTCCCTCAGACAGATCCAATAATACAATTTTGTTCTTTCTGTCACTACAAATATGACCATAAATGTTGATATATAAACATTTAATTTTAAGACTAGCTTCCACGTATGAGAGAAAACATGTGACTTTTGATTTTTTTGACCCTGGCTTACTTCACTTAACAGGAAGTTCTCCAGTCCATCCACTTACCTACAAACAATATGATTTTATTTTTTATGACTAAATAAAACTCCACTGTGTATATGCACAACATTTTCTTAATCCATTCATCAGTTGTGGGGCAGCTTGGCTGTTTCCAAAACTTGGCTATTGTGAATAGTGCTGCAATAAATATGAGTGTGCAAGTGGCTCTGTCTTATCCTGGAGCATATTCTTTCTGATATAGTCCTAAGTGTGGTATCCCTGGATCATAGGTAATTCTACTTTTAGTTTTTTGAGGGACTTCCATATTGCTTTCTGTAGTGGTTGGCACTAATTTACATTGCCAATAACAGTGTAGAAGTGTTCCTTTTCCCCCACATCTTAGCCAGCATTTGTTGTTGTTTGTGTTATTGATGATAGCTAGCCATTCTGACTGGGGTTAGGTGGAATTTCAATGTAGTTTTTATTTGCCTTTCCTTTATGGTCAAGGATGTTAAGCATTTCTTCATATATTTGTTCTTTTTAAAATTTTTTTTAAAATGCATATATGTATTACAACCCAAATTTGTTCATCTCTATCAGTCCTCTTCTCTGCTCCTTAGTCCTCTTCCCATAGTGGTCTCTGCAAGTTTAATGTTACTATATTGATTTCTATAAGGGATATATTCATTGTACAAGGGGAATTCATTGTGACAATTCCAAATATGCTATTCTGTCCATTGATTAAATCACCACCACCAACTCCTCTCCCTTGACCCCCTCCCAGCCCCACTTAAAGTAATTGTGAGAGGTTTCTTTGTGGTATTTCATGTAAGTATATGAAGTCAATCCACCACATACCCTCATGTTAATCTCCATCATTCACCCTCCCCCTCCCACAAGTACCCCTCCACATTGTACATATTTTACAGTCCTGTTTTTAGTTATTACTATTTAAGTCAATGTTCCAAGGGGTTTCACAATGTGTCCTGCTGTGTAGTTATTATTATTTTTAATTACTCTGGTTTTCAGTCTTTATACTAAAATGTGAATGGTTTATGTTTACAATATAAGAGATTTTTAAAATTCATCTTCTAGTTACTCTTTCCAGTGAGTTATATTTTTATCCAAGTCAATAACATCTCTCGGGATTTTTTTTTTCCAGTTTGAATAACTTCTTTAGCATTTATTGTAGAACCAGTCTTAATTTTTGTTCTTCGGAGTGTGATTTACCTCTTCTTCATTTCTAAAGAACAGCTTTCTTGGGTACAGTATTCTCAGTTGGCAATGTTTGACCTTATGTAGGTAAAATCTTCATGCCCTCCTGCCTCCAATCATTAAGGCTTCTTCTGGGAAGTTTGCTGCCGGTGAATTTGTTCACTCTTCTTTGTTTCTTTTCTTTTTTTTTGTCATTATTGTTGTGCTGGGTGGAGGTATATTGGAGCATTTACAAAGGTTCTTAAAATGTATCAAATATATCATAATTGAATTCACCCCCTCCACAGCTCTCTTTGATCCCCCTTCCCTGATATCTGGCACAGTTTCACCAAGTATTTTTTCTTCATTTACATACATGTGTATATATTATTTGAACCATATTCATCCTCCTACACCTTTCCCAGTCACCTTCCCCATACTCCCAGTTCCAACCCCTCAGACTTGGCAGAACCTGTTCCACCTTCCTGTTCTCTGAGTTTGTAGATAAAAAAAAAGATAATAAGAAAAGCATGATATTTTTATTAGAGATAAAGTTAGCTATACAGGGAGATTCTTTGTGTTGTTTCCATGCATATATGTATTACAACCCAAATTTGTTTATCTCTATCAGTCCTCTTCTCTACTCCTTAGTCCTCTTCCCATAGTGGTCTCTGTAAGTTTAATGTTACTATATTGATTTCTATAAAGTGAGCACATGAACCACATTCAAGTGTTTGATTTCCTTCCCTTGTGCTATCCTACCCGTGCACAGTATCCCCACAGTGTGATCCATGTCCAATAAAATAGCTGCATTTGTTTTATGTCTTTAATCCACATATGAGGGAGAGCATGTGATTTTTGGCCTTCTGAGTCTGACTAACTTCACTTATGATGATGTTCTCTAGTTCCATCCATTTATCTGTAAATTACTAAATTTCATTCTTCTTTGTGATTGAGAAAAATTCCACTGTGCATAAATACCACATTTTCTTAATCCATTCATCAGTTGTAGGGCTTTTTCCATAGCTTGGCTATTGTGAATAGTGCTGAAATAAACATGGGCATATAGGTGCCTTTGTAGTAACCTGAATCACATTCCTTCAGGTATACCTCTAGGAATGGTATTGCTGGATCATATGGTCATATGGTCTATTTTTAGGTTTTTAAGTAGCCTCCATGTTGTTTTCCATAGCAATTATACTAGCTTGCATTCCCACCAGAAATGTATGAGGGTTTCATTTTCCCAGCATCCTTGACAACATTTATTGTTGGTGTTCCTGATGATAGTTAATTATAATAGGGGTGAGGTGGAGTCTTAGTGTGGTGTGATTTGCATTTCCTTTATATCCAAGGATAGTGAGAATTTTTTCATGTGTGTTTTTAGCCATCTTTACTTTCTTTAAAAAAATTATTATTACATCAGTTGTCCATTTCTTTATTGGGTTATTGATTTTTGGGGAGTTTACTTTTTTGAGTTTCCTATACATTCTGGTAATCAGTCACTTGTCTGATGTATAGCTAGCAAAGATTTTCTCCCATTCTGTGCTGGCCTCTAATTTAGAGACCATTTTTTGTGTGTGTGCAGAAGCTTTTAATTTCATGTAGTCCCATTTGTCAATCCCTTTTCTTAGTTGCTGAGCCACTAGATTTCTACTGAGGAAGTCCTTCTCTATGACTTTTGCTTCTAGAGTATTTCCTGCTCTTTCATGTACTAGTTTCAAGGTTTCTGTTTTGATATTAAGGTCGTTAATCCACTTTGAGTTGATACTAGTACAGGGTGACAGGCATGATCTAGTTTCAGTTTTCTGCAAGAAGATATCCAGTTTTCCCAGCAACATTTGTTGAAGAGACTGTCTTTTCTCCATTGTGTTTTTGGCAACTTTGTCAAAAAAAAAAAAATCCATGCATAGCTGCATGGATTCACATCTAGAACCTTTATTCCGTTCTACTAGTCTTTACATGTGCTTTTGTGTCAGTACCATAATGTTTTTATTGTGATGGCTTTGTAATATAGTTTGAAGTTAGATATTGTGATACCTTCAGCATTTTTTTTTTTTGCTCATTATTTCCTTGGTTATTAGAGGTCTTTTGGGTTACCAAATGAACTTTAGGGTAAATTTTTCAATCTCTGTGATGAATGTCATTGGATTTGGATAGGGGTTGCATTGAACATGTAGATTGCTTTTGGTAATATAACCATTTTCACTCTGTTGATTCTGTCAATCCATGAGCATTGGAGATCTTTCCTTCTGCTCCTGTAGTTTTCTTCAGTTTCTTTCTTCAATGGTTTATTGTTTTCCTTGTAGAGGTCATTCACACCTTTGTTAAGTATATTCTTAGGAATTTTTTTTTGAGGCTATTGCAAATGGAATTGTTTTCTTATATGTTTTTTCAACTTGTTCATTGTTGGTATATGGAAAGGCTACTGATTTTTGCATCCTGCTTCTTTGCTGAAGTTTTTTTATGGTATCTAGGAGTTTTCACGTGGAGTTTTTTGAGTCTTTTAGGTATGCATCCTGTCATCTACAAATAAAGATAAAGAAGTAGATTGAATGCTTCTTTACTTATTTGTATTCCTTTTATTTCAACTTCTTGCCTTATTACTCTGGCCAGGATTTCAAAGAATGTGTTGAATAGGAGTGGAGCGAGTGGACACCCTTTTCTGTTTTTTTGTGATCAATTATGAACCTCAAATTCTTCATTGGATTTGATTTGTGCCTTTCTTCCCTCATTCTGATTCCCTTTCCTATCCACTGTCTTGAAACCTCCTTGTGATTCTTTTCTCTTGCTGCCTTAAAAATCATCTCTTTCTATTTCACCTTGGAGAGCTGGATTATAATATGCAAATTTTCTGGAATTATATCTGACTGGTGACTTTTCACCTTACTTTACTTGGATATTTGTAAGTTTTTCTAGGTTTGGATAAACACCTTTGAATAAGCTCTCTACCTCTTTAGAATTTTCAAATCTCTTGAGTCCCCAAAATACAAATATTTTCACTTTTTATGCTGGCTAGATTTCCTATAAACTGTTGTTATTCCTCTTCATTTATTATTTTTCCCTTTTCCTGCTACTGTGGATTTTCTGTTTTTTTAGTTGATTACTCTGTTGATCTATTCTGTGATTGGTTAATTCTATCAAAATTTTAATTCAGTTTAGTATACTTTCAAATCAAAAATTTCTATTTTCAAATGTTTCTGTCTCTCTGTTAGGTTTGTCTATTAGGATACTGAAATGTCTCTGTGTTTTCTTGAAACTTGCAGAACTTCCTTAAAACGGATGTTTTAAATTCTATATATTTGAGATTTTGCTCAGATTTCTTAATATTGAGTTAGTTTCTGGCATATTTTTTTTTTTATCATACGATAAGATCATTGCTTCCTGAATGTTCTTGAAGCTTGCTGTGTGATGCTGTCTGGGCAATGACAACTAAAGAGTTAATTTCAGTGTCCATTAGCAGGCTTACTTGTGCCTGTTTTTCCAGAAATTCTAAACAGGCTGCTTACTTTCTCTGAGCCTTTAGTCATTTCTGCTATTTCGGTACTAAATGATGACGTAAGTTTAGGTTTGCTGAAAGTATTTTGTTGGAACTCTATTATCTTTACTTTTAGTGCAGCTGTTGAAAATCCAACATTTCTACTGGGTCTTGTTCTGACTCCGTATCCTGTCTTCTTACATCCCTAGGTCTGCTAATACAAAGAGTTCTGGTGCTGCTCTCAAACTTGACATCAATTCTAAGAGTCTTGGACGTTTTGACATTCATTGTGGTAGAGCTTTGATGTCTTCTATCTATTTATTTATTTTTGATTCACTTCCTTCTCTTGGAACAGCTTTGATTGTCTTGATAGGACAAAACTCTTGATGGTGAATATTCCACATGTGATTATGGTTTCTGAGGTCAGTTCTATTCAGCAAATATAATTACAATGTTAGCACTTTGTTTGGTATGGTGATAGGTGAGGGTTAAGCAGGAAAGCATTATAGTCTTTAAGCATTTGACTTGGAGGAAGAATGAAAACTGCAAATCAATGTAAATGTTAGCTAATTGTGTTGGTGATTTCACTACTGCTTTACTCTAGCCCACTTCAACACCACTATGATTTTCACATGGTTTGAGAGTGTCCTCAAAGGTTTCATATGGGAACTTAATCTTTTTGTGGTATTTAGAGGTGGGCCCTTGTGAGAGAATCAGGATTACAGAAGGTACTCATGGTGCATCTCTTATGATTAAGGGAGAAAGACCAAGAGACACACATAGATATTTGCATTCCTCGTCTTTAATGTATGATGCCTTGTCTTCCCTTGGGAATCTGCCAGCAAGATTATCACCAGATGCATCCCTGAGTTTAAAAAAAATCTTTTTTTCTTTGCAAAGATTCTCAGCTACAGGTCTTTCATTCCAGTAATGACAAATAAACTAATATAAATTCTCAGCTTAACTCTTAGGCAATCTACAGAGAACTAATACGGATAATCTTGACTTCCAAAGATTTGTTAGCAAAGATAGGACTTGCTTCTGGTATCTGCAAAAGATTATCAGTATCTCACCTGGTACTCATTTTATTTTGTAACTGCTACACAGCTATTTATAGCATGCCTAAAATTAGAAGTTATTAGGCTCTAAATGGTAGATTTTACATTTTTTTTGCAAATAACACTTAAAATAAATGTCTTTTATATACTTCACATAATAAATCAGTCATTTCATTTATTCATAAAATGTAAAATTCATGAAAGGAATTGCGTTTTTATAAATGGACCTGTTGATACTTTCCAGGCAAGTCTGCCCTACCTACAGAGACCAACTTTTCTCAAAACCCAAATTAAACAAAACAATAAAAATAGAAATTACACATATATATATGACCTTGTGTACCTATGTAACCATTCCAAATATTTGTCTCAAATTTAGAAGAAAGTGTGAACTCATAAATACAAAAAGTAACTGACTTTACTCTTTAATATATGTTGAAAGCATAGAGAATTGTCAGTTATTTAAGCATAGTGCTAGGATCTATTTATAATTTATCATCAAATGATACACTTACATGCAGGAATGTAAAGAAATGTTCCCACTTTCTGGCTCTGAGTGTATCTATTATGGTTTCCATACAATAATTATTGCTCATGAATTTTTTTTCCAGTCCTGGGTTTTGAACTCAGGGCCTTCAACTTGAACCACTCCACCATCCCTGTTTTGTGATGGATTTTTTTCAAGATAAGAGTCTCCCGAACTATTTGCCTAGGCTGGCTTCGAACCATGATCCTCCTGATCTCTGCCTCCTGAGTAGCCAATATTAGAGGTGTGAGCAATTGGCACCCAGCATTGCTCATGAACCTTTATGAAAGCACATGTAATAATATATTACAACTGAGTCTATATGCACAGAATGAATTTGAAAATTATTCCACTAACAGATGTAATGCAAATTATGTAAAACTTCCACCTAAGATTCTTATCTATTTCAGGTCAATAGTCTTTTGGCTCCAATTGTAAGGAATTTTCCACCATTCTATTTTGCATATATACACATGGTCTTAATGTGATCTATTGCATCTGTTTCCAAAATACCAGTGTTTTAATATTTTAATAATTAAAATGGATGATACAGTGTTCCCTGGATTTAAAACAGTACATTGGATTTTAGAATTCACACACACACACAAACAAAACAAAACACTAAAAGTTAAGGTAACAGTTAGTAGCCAGATGGTTTCTCTAATGTTTTAAAATACATATGAAAGATTTTATTAATTTAACCCCCATATGGGATAAAGTTAAAATTAGCATCTATGAGTAGTTAAATGCAGTTACAATCTGGATGTAACTGTGTTTTCAACTCCAACTTCTAACATTTTAGTCTCTGGTGACACCGCATGGGATCATTTTGTTTGTTTCTTTCCATAGACATACAGGAACAGAATAGTTGCCTCTGTCTGAATGATATTGTTAAAAGTACTTGAATCTAAAATGCAAAAACACATATTCATTCACATGGAGGTAACTGATTCTTTTACAAATCGTAGGTGATTGATTTATGGAACCTTTCTTTAAGTAATTAATCTTAATTTTATTTTATCTTTATTAGAACCTGAAAATCTTCATAACAAATACAATCCACAGAAGTGTATTTAACCAGTTCTTTTCAAGGATAATTTCCTCTTGAATAAGCAGGTGAGAATTTCTTAACAATAATCCAATTTATTATCTGTTAATTTAAGATGATACAGTGATAGATGTTTTTAGACTAGGGAGAGGCAACATAATGTACAGGACAAAACCAGTAACAGCATATTTTTGTACTGCCTTCTTGCTTATGTGAAGAAATATATAAACAAACAAATCCCCAAGTAATTATAAGGATATGTGACTGAGACTATAGCTAACAAAACTTGATTTTTACTCTCTGACTATTGACATAATGTTTGCCAAGCCCTGCACTAGCCTACAAACATTCAGAGAATTTACATTTCATTGGACATGAGATAACAGTGTCCAATATAAAATACATGTTGAAATATATAAAACACATATTGAAAATTTCCCTATGCAAACAAGGCAGTGTTTTAAGTTGAGTAATACTAAAAGATCAAAATCTAATTGATGAATACATATAAGCAGTGCCTATGTTAATTAGTAATAAGTATTATAAATACAGGGAAGTAGATTTATTAAAAATTTACATTTTAATATTAAGCTAATTTATTAAACCAAGATTTTTCTTAATAGCAATATTAAAAAGATAAATACATTTCTGAGTGTTATGATCAACCATTTTAGTGGTTTTGTGTTTTATAAACAATGTTCATCTATGTTAAATCATTTGATATTCACAAATATAAAATGCATTTGGTTATGAGAATTACATAGGTTACAATGATATTTAGTGATAAAACTTGAGGTTAATAGAAGTTTTCTAAACCAGCCCTGTATGAAAGTTGTTCCTTATCAGGTGCAAAGCAAAGACAAACAAAAGAAGGAAGAACAAAATAATTCAATTAATTTTATCAAGGGAAAGATAAAAGCGTTTCACGTGTATATTAAAACAAGTGGAGGCACAGCTCAAATGGGAAAGTACTTGCGTAGCGAGTGTGAGGCCCTGGGTTCAATTCTACACACCACAAAAACAGACCTAAGTAAGTAAGTAAAAGAAATGGATTAATAGCAAACTAGCCTCAACCAAGTTGATTACAAGTTTAAAATAATTTACTTTTTTACTTTCTACTTAATTTCTTTTTTTTAGTTAATAAAATAAGGGTTGAAAAAAATTGAATAAAAATTCACAACTTTCCATTTTGAAAATAGTTTAAAACCACTATTTTAAAATGATATCCTATGGCCCCTAATCACAGATGGAAGAAAATAAACCATTAAATGCATCATACCTCTTCCAAAATCAAGATAAAAATTGAAGGACAAATTAATACATTTCTATAGTTCTTCAAATATTTTATAAAATAAAAAAATACTGAATGAAATGCTAGTTGTTTAACATTTATATTTTTCACTTTTTGCCAAACGTATTTCACATAAATAAAATATCAATGTATGACTTAATTCAGATCCATAAGTATCTTACACTTTATGAAATGTAAAGGATGAGAGATTACATTTCCTCATTGATACTCATTAACTTAATATAAAGTAAAAGTTATGGTATTTCAGAGTCATATAGACATCTTTTTTACCACAACCATTAGTGTTGGTTTTTAAAACTATAGCTTTATTACTCTACTAAAATCTTTTATACAACACAATATAATATGAAGCACTTTAGTTTTCCTTGTGGTATAAAATCACCCACACTTTCAGGTTTTTATAATCTCACTGTGTAAAATGCTTTCCAAGTTACTGATTTTTTAAATATAAAAATTTTAAGTCTCAATAGCAAATACTCTTGATGTAATAAATAGAATTTTTGGTGGGCTATTCTAGACCTAATACATTGGATTGATTTTAAATTTTCACTCCCCAAATTTAATATTAGGTGTTTGGCTTAGACCTGCAATTAAGGACATCAGATTTCAGAATAGGTTTATTTCTATTTGTGATCTAAGTTTATTCTCTGAGACTTCTGACAGGGAAATTTATGATTTTCTGTCTCAATGTTTGTTTTAAAGAAAAAAATTTTTTAAAATATATTCCACAAATCTTCAATAGTTTGTATGATCCAGTCTTCGTGCAGTCTTTGCCACCTATACAAACACCTTACATATTGAAGCTAATATAAATATTTCAAATATTAAATGAAATCAGAAAGATATAGTCAATTCTTAAACATGTTCAAGTGTGCCTTTATTAATTGACCCATAACAATCTTATTACTTAAATACAGCAGAATCATTACTGTTAATTTTACTACAATAACTTCAGTGGAGAATTAAATGAAGACATAGTATGTCTATCTATGAAACAATAGCACTTTATTGTATTTTTTGTTTGTTTTTCTTCTTGTAGTAATTTTCAGTGTTTCTGGTAGTAACTGTTCTGCCACTATGATATAGTCTTAATTTTCTTACTTGTAACTAGAAAGAGAAAGTTATGGCCCAAATAACTAGGTAATGTCCCTAAAGGACTTATCTTCTCTAGGAACAAATAAAACAATAAATGTGTTTCATTATAATTTGCTCATGCCTAGATTATCATGGCTTGCTTATATTTAATTTGAACAAATTAGTAAAAACTAAACACAATGAAAATTACAAATCATCCCAGGACATGATGGTGATGTAGAAATTTAGAAAGGCAAACCTATAATTAAAGAGATGATAGATTCTATTATATCTCAAAAGTTCACATTAATATGCAGAGTATAAAAAGAGTCTCATTTACAGCCTTCACTACGTTTTTCTCTAGAACACAATGGATTTACTCCTTGCATTCATAGATAATCAATACCTCAGGCACCCGGACATCATAGATACTCAGCACCTCCAGTATGTGGACATCATAGATAATCAGTATCTCCAGCATCTGGGCACCTGAGAAGTTTGATCCTCCCTGTCATTGCTCCATGTCTGCAGACTCTGGATTCAGGGTAAGTAGGTTCAAAGTACAGCTCTTCTATTTATCAACCGTTGAATCCTAGACACAGTTAATCTGTCTGTGCTGCCGTTTCCTCCTGAATAAAATAAGTGTGCTTAAATAAGATAATGTGAAATATTAAGGTTAGAATTTGTATGTACTTAATACAGAAATGTTGTGTGCTATTATTAGCTTTCTGTCATTTATGAGTTCCTTGTCTCTAGGTAGCATTTCTACAACTAATGTGAAATTGTCCACACATAATTATTTCTAACCAAACTTCTGAGGCTTCTTTCTAAATGTTCAAAGCTATGGTATGATGTGTTTATGATTAAGATCAATTTTTTATTTATTTAAGTTTTGAGACAGGCTCTTGTAGTGCAGCCCAGTGTGGACTACAACTTTTTATGTAGTATGACAGATGATCTTCTTGCCTCTGCTTCACAAATCCTGAAATTATAAACAGGTACCACCATGACTAGCTAAATTTATTCTTTAATTAATCCCATTTAATATATATAATTATCTCATGAAATAACATACTTTAAAGTACTATAATTACTATACTAGGTAGCATTACTTGCTAATTTTTTTTTACTGTTTTTGTTTATACAGTTACTGTTTGAATATCACTGAACATATTATGGCCATTCAATGCATACATATGAACTTGATGAATAAATGAGTTGTTACTTTAATAAAAATTTAGAATTTTAGAGCTACATTCTTCTTTCTTAGTTCTCTACCCATAATCAGAGAAATTTGCCCATTGGTGAAAGTGTCTTCATGAATTGAAAAAGTTTACTAGTTACACAATATTTAAATTAAACAGAATTGAGTTTCACCTTTAGTTACCATGACATAAGTATTGAAAACATTACCATTATCTTAGTCTTAAACTAGTACACAATATATTATGAAAATCAAATTAAAATTAATGTTATTGCCTTGCAATTCAGATATTAAATCTTCTCCCAGCTTATGTGAATCACTTTTTAAATTTTTATAAGCTTATATTAGATTCCAGGAGGAAGGATTATTGTGAACTTCCCATAAATGGTCACAATGACTTTTGATTAGACTTACTTTCACCATCATTCTTCCTCATACCCCTACACTTAAAATAACAAATTTGACTGCTCTATTTTCATACAAGTATATTAAATATATTGACCATATTCACCCTCCTTCACTTTCTCCATTCAACCTCCCCCAAATACCCACTCTGTAGCAGGACATCAAAATAAATTTTTGTTTGATCATTTTATTCTTTTCTAAACAGCATACTTGTTTCTAGCTTATGCATTGTTCTCCCAAATACTATTTGTCTTAGTAAATTATACCTATTAAAATCATAATTTCAAATACTATCAGAGAGTATGAGCATCATTTTGGAGTCAAATATAATGAAATGATGCAGCTGTGCTCACAGAGCTTTATGAAATTTTAAAGTAAGTAGTCAGAAATATATAATATAAATTTTTATCAAATTTGGAAAAACCCTATATTTTTTTTGATACAAGGATTTGAACTCAGGGCCTTATGCTTATTAAGCAGGCACTCTACTACTTAAGCTACTCCACCAGCCTTTTTTTGTGTTTGGTATTTTTGACATGGCTTTGAACCATATTCCTTAAGATCTCTTGCCTCCCAAGTAGCTAGGATTACAGGTGTGAGCCACCAGTGCTCAGGTGGAAAAATAATTTTTATTAAGAGTAGTAAAAGCGTTACTGCCCTAGTAATTATAGACAAGAAAAATATATACTAAGTATGTTTTGATGTGCTAAAAAATACATGCACAAAGATGCTAATTACTAACATATCAAACACAAAAAATTCTGAAAAGAAATGCCTTTTATTAAACAATTTTAAAGTTGAGGCACTATTGTGCAGCATTTTTAATTATAACTTACAGTACTATTGTTGGAAATGTGGGCCCCAAAATGACCACGTGGAGAGGAGTGATCTGGCCAAGAGATTCTTTATTGCCAGGTGGGAGAGGGAGAGGGCCAAGAGAGCCGAGAGAGAGAGAGAGAGAGAGAGAGAGAGAGAGAGAGAGAGAGGCAGAGGCTTAAATACCCCTCAGTGGGACTCAGCATGATCTGATTGGTTAGGATCTTATGGTTCATGCTGATTGGAGGTTGGGGCAGAAGGAGGATTCAGGCTAGACTTGAGGCAGGACTGTGACCCTGGGAAATGGAAGCTTAAGGGTGCAGTCAGAACTGAAACCTATTGGCGCCATTATTGCCAACATTCCTCCCTTTTTTGTTTGTTAAGGAAGGGGGCGTTGTGTTCACTCTAGCTTCTTTGAGCTGGCGAGGGGCGACATAGGGGAAGGGAGGATTAGTAGGCAGATGGTGTCAGAGTAGTGAGTCTCATAACGGCATACACCCAGGCTCCAAAGATGAAAATTTCCTCCTCCCTGAATTCGATAAAGGTTCCCTGTAGCCATAGATCGTAAATGGTCTCCAGCCACTCCTCTGGGCCTCATATGGCAGGTATTAGCCAGCTGTCCTCACGTAGGGAATCAAGGAACTGCAGTAGGTGCCTTGTAAGAGATTGAAGTGGCTCATAGTTTGGTGTCCCAGTAGGGTTCATTGAGGGTGTCCTCCGGTTGAGCTATGAGGGGGTGATATCCCTGAAGGAGAAGCTGGTTGAAAGTTTGGTTAGAAATTCGGTTCACCTGAGATCTGAGAAACTGGAGTAAACAGGGTAGGAGGGTGCATAGAGTAATGAGCATAAGCAAAGGACCCAAGAAAGGCAGGAGGCAGGTGACAGGAGGAGAGCTCAGCAGGTCGGTTAAGATGTTTTTACTGGGTCTCCTTAGGAGGTTCTCAGGAGGTCCTTGGCCAAGTCTGTTAACCTGTTGACATTTTGTTCCACAATTCTGGACTCATTGACATAATAGCAACATTCCTCCTTTTCAGCCATTAAGAGGTTCAGGGCCCTACGATTGTGGACGGCCACCTGAGCTAGAGAGGTGAGCTGATGCTGAAGGGAGGCCAATGAGGCCAAGGTGGACTCAAGGGTGATCTGTAAGTGCTCCTCAAAGTCCCTTGCTGAAATAACACTATGGCCAAGAGCTCCCCTTGCGAAGCCTGCAGAGGGAACGGAGGTTGCCAAACTTATATCCACCATAACGGGCAAGAAGGCAGTGCTCTGGTCGAGCACCAAATAGGAGGGAGAATTCAGCTTCCCCATAAAGAGCAAGTTGAGGAACTATGATTACCAGCATGCAGGGCCAAGGAGTAGTTTGAGTTATGCAGGAGTGTAGGGTGTTGTGGCACCAGAAATACAGCCCCAAGGGGGACGCCAGTTGTGCTGTAACTGTGATGTTGATATGACAGGAGAGAGAAAAGTTGGACTGAGATGTCGAGAGCAGGGTATAACAGGTGTGTGTAGGAAGGGGAACTTGTGTAGAGTCAGGTGCCCATAGAGGTACTGATGGCAAGGGAAGAGTGCATGAGGAGTTTTGTAAGGCAGGGGAAGCCTTGATAGAAGACAAAGTGTTAATGGGAACTGCAGCCAGCAGAGGACGCTGGAGGGAGGCACAAAGAAAGCAGTCAATGACACTAATGGAT
Source organism: Castor canadensis (assembly GCF_047511655.1). Taxonomy (NCBI): domain Eukaryota; kingdom Metazoa; phylum Chordata; class Mammalia; order Rodentia; family Castoridae; genus Castor; species Castor canadensis. The sequence continues at coordinate 21,681,535 of NC_133390.1, read as the reverse complement.
ATGGTGAGGTTCATGAGTTGGAGTGAAGTCAGGAAGAGTTGGAGCCAGGTAGGGGTGGAGGATTGTTGAAGGGCCTGTTGTAGGCTTTGTTCCAACTGGAGGACCTCTGAAATCACCTCCTTTTGAGTAGGGATTGGAAGGGTGAGCTCCCTGGAAATCATAATGTGAGCTGAGGGTTTTGAAGCAGTGCACCCAGCATAGAGGGCTATCATTTCACCCTGAACCCATCTGTTGTCCCATGGATTGGGGATGTGGGTCATGATGGTCCCATTTTGTCCCCTATAAAGGGAGAATTCATTGCCTGGGCCCCTTAAATTCAGTACCTGGTAGATATTGCAGGACCAATAGGGACATCCCCCATATTCCTGGGTATATGGTGCCCCCTTCTTGCAGTAGTCCTTAGTCTGGGAGAAGAAAGGGAAATGGCATCCAAAGTCGCTATCACTCCTGGGTTTGAAGGGGACTGAGAGAGGGGTCTGGCACCCCTTAGGAGGGCAGTCTCTGGTGCCCACCAGACTGGTGATAGAGGTTTGTGAGACAGTGTAGGTCTCCCGTATCTTAAACCTCCAAAAGTACCCTCTGGTATTAGCCTGCCCACTCATGGAGAGGAGGGTGAGGACTGAGAATAAAAAAAGAGAGTCAAGGCACATCCTTGGGGGCCAGGGAGGGAACATGAACCTGAGAGATTTGAAGTTTCAAGGGGTTTCCAGGGGAAGGGGTGCAAATGAAGGCAGGGGGTGAAGGCAAAGGGTCGCTGGGATCGCTCTGTCAGTTGTCTCTGGGGGGCCGGGCTGGCTTTAGCCTGGAAATATGAATCCAAGATGTTAGTTTTCCTGGAGTTTCTTCTAATTGGGCTGCAGTAGGAGTAGAGAGGATGATTTTAAGGGGCTCCTTCCATTTTGGTGTGAGGGGTTTCTTCTTGGGGAAAGGGGGAGAAAAATAGACCCAGTCCCCTGGGTTTAAAAGGAAAGAGAGATGAGTGTGTGAAGGGTCCGGAGATAAGGTGTCATGGTGTCGCCATAAGTGGGTTCGAATGAAGGAGAGAAGAGGAAAGGTGAGGTGCCCCAGAAGGGGGCCTGGGGATGAGGTGATTCCCAGAGGCAGAGCTGGGCATCTGAACATTACCTCAAAAGGGGATATTTGTGTGGGCTTCCGTGGGAGCACCCATAGGCAGAAGAAGGCTATTGGAGGGAGTTGAACCCAGTCTAGGTGTAGTTCTAAGGTGAGATTGGTGAGAACCTCCTTTAGTGTATGGTTGGAGCGTTCTACCTTCCCTGATGAGGAGGGGTGGTAAGGGATGTGGAACTGCCATGGGATATTAAGGGCCTTGATAATTGTTTGGGTCACCTGGGACGTGAACTCTGGGCCATTATCTGATTGGAAGGAGGTAGGGATCCCAAGCTGAGGAATGATATGGGTTACAATAATAGATGCCACAGTTGTAGCCCTGTTATTGGAGGTTGGGAAGGCCTCCACCCATCCTGAGAAAGTGTCTACCAGAACCAGAAGGTACTTGAGTCTCTTTACTCTGGGCATATTTGTAAAGTCTACCTGCCAATCCGCCCCCGGGATGTGTCCCCTGGCCTGGTGAGTAGGGAATGGGCTGGGCCTCAAAGGGGTGTGTGGGTTAGTCCTCTGTCAAGTGAGACATGTGGAGGTGAGGTGGTGTAGATATTTGGAGTCTTCTGGGGTAAGGGGGAAGAATGAGCTTAAGAAAAGTTTGAGATTTTGAGTGCTAGTGTGGAAGATGGAGTGTAGATACGAAAAGAGAACATGTCTAGGGAGTGACTCATGCGCCGGTTCAGGAGTCTGGTCCTGAGGTTGTGAGAGAGCCAGAGTGGAATAGTTCTCCCTTGCCACCTGTCAGGCAGCCTGATCTGCCTTAGAATTGCCCCTAGTAATGGGTGATGAATCCATTTGGTGGGACCGGCAGTGGGCAATTCCAATCTTAGAAGGAAGGAGAGAGGCCCAGAGTAGGTTGGTAATGAAAGTGGAGTTGGTGACAGAGGTCCCTCTCGTGGTTAATAATCCCCTTTCTTTCCAGATAGCTGAGTGAGAGAGGAGGATGTAGAAGACATATTTAGAATCAGTGTATAGAGTGAGAGAATGGTCAGCCGCCAGCTCAAAAGCCCTTTTAATTGCAATCAGTTCAGCCTGCTGATTGGTGGTACTGGGAGGGAGGGACTGTGCCTTGATGGTTTGGTTAAGGATACTATAGCATAACCTGCTCTCCGTACACCCCCCTCTACATATGAGCTGCCATTAGTGAACCAGGTATAGGTGGAGCCCTGTAGGGGCCCTTCCTGGATGTGTGAAGGGCAGGGGAGAAGGGCCTCCAGGGTCTCAACACAGTAGTGGGTAGGCATGGTGGTAGAGGCAGGCAGGAAGGTGGCAGGGTTTAAGGAGGAGAAAGCACAGAGGGTAATAGAGGAGTCATGGAGGAAGGAAACAAGAAGCGACAAGATCTGGCAAGGGGGAAGTGTTCTTAAGCCCTTATAGGTGAGAAGTTCCACCAGGTGATAAGGGGAAATGACTATGATTTCCCCCCCGAAAGTGAGTTTCTTTGATTCCTGAATTAAAACATAGGCCGCTGATAAGGCCCATAGAGAGGGGGCCCATCCCCGGACTGTGGGGTCTAGTGTTTTGGATAAATATGCTACTGGAGCAAATGTGGGGTCCTTGTCTTGACCCAGAACTCTCAAGGCTAGGCCTTTATTTTCGTGGACATAGAGGGTGAATGGTTTCTGGGTGTCTGGCAGGTGGAGGGCTGGGGGCTGGAGAAGTGCCTGATGAAGGCATCGGAAAGGGGTGTCAATAGAGGTAAGTAAAGGTTCAGAGGAGTCTCCCTTAGTGGCATCATATAAGGGGGCTGCCGGGAGGAAATAGTTGGGGATCCAGACCCAGAAGTATCTGGCCAGTCCCCAAAAAAAGAATTTCTTCCTTCGTTTTGGTAGCCGGCATTTCCAGAATGAGCTGTTTTCTGTCCAGAGTAATTGCCTTAGAATCATGTGACGATTGAACTCCCAGGTATGTAACTGTTAATTGAGAAAGTTGGGCTTTGTAGAGAGAGGCCCAATATCCCTTGTCTGCCAGAAAGTTTAAGAGTAGAGTAGTGTCGGTTTTAGAGATGTCTAGAGAAGGACTACATAAAAGTAAATCATCTTATGTATTGGAGGAGAATGAACCTAGGGAGATGGAGGTTTTTGAGATTGTTAGCAAGCACCTGGCCAAATAGATGAGGGCTATCCCTAAAACCCTGAGGCAGGACTGTCCAAGTGAGCTGTTGTGAGTGGTGTGTGTGGGTCCGTCCAGGTAAAAGCGAAAATGTCCTATGAGTCAGGGGAGAGGGGAATGGTAAAAAAGGCATCCTTGAGGTCAAGGACCGAGAAGTAAGTGGAGGAGGCAGGAATGGAGGAGAGAATGGTATAAGGGTTAGGGACGAGGGGGTGTATGGGTTTAACAGCATTATTAATGAGTCTAAGATCCTGAATGAGGTGGTAGGTGCCATTTGATTTTTTTACAGCTAGAATGGGGGAGTTGTATGGGCAGTGGGTAGGTCTGAGGAACCCCTTTTGAAGTAAATCGTTAATGATTGGTTGTAGTCCCAGCAGGCTGGAAGTAGGGAGAGGGTACTGAGGCTGGCACAGAAAGTGATGAGAATCCTGTAAGAGAATCTTAAGGGGAGGCCAAGTGGCCAGGGAGGGAGTATTAGTGTCCCATACCTTGGGGTCCACCCCTGAGGGAAGAGTCTGGCTAGTGGAATCAGAAGGGCCAGCCATAGCCATAAGGGCGAGAAGGGGAATGGGATAGAAGTTAAATGAGATGGAGGCCCGAAATTTGGTCAAAATATCTCTTCCCAGTAAAGTGGTGGAACATTGGGGCATGACTAGAAACTGGTGGGTGAAAAGATGACCCGAAAAGGAGCAGGAAAGCATGGGGGTCTTTCTGGAAAAAATAGTTTGTCCCCCTACCCCAACAATAGGGGTTTGTGATGGGCTGGTGGCCCCCCAAAACTCTGTCAGAACTGAAAAATTGGCACTGGTGTCCAGGAGGAGGCAGATGGAGCACTCATCAACCAGAAGGCTTACCTTGGGCTCCAGAAATGAGATGGTAGTTGCCAGGAGGGGAGTCCCAAGGTCCCTTCAGTAGTCAGTTGCCAGCCCTATGAGGTCAGGACTGGAGTGAGAAGCCAACCAGTCCCCCACCGGGAGCTGGGGCAATCAATTGCCCAATGTCCAGGGGCATGGCATTTAGGACAAGGCTGGGGCAGCGGCCTGGGACTAGGGCAGACATTGGCCCAGTGTCCCTCTTGTCCACATTTGAAACAAGGGCCTAATGAGATCCTGTTTGGTGGGCGTTGACTTCCCCGTTTAGTTTGAGGGTTTGGGCCTCTCATAGCCTGAGCCAGCATCTGGTATTTTTGGCTTTTTGCCTTTTCATGCCGGGAGTGGAACACTTTGAAGGCAGTCGCCAGCACTTCGGTCTGAGGAGTCGGGGGCCTCTATCAAGTTTTTTTTAGCTTAGCCCTAATGTTGGGGTAAGTTTGGGAATAAAAATAAGTCATAAGGAGCTGTCTACCATCTGTGGAATCTGGGTCAATGTTGGTGTATCGTTGGAGGGCCCTGGCCAATCTATCTAGGAAGGTAGAGGGGTTGTCTGTTTTGTCTTGGATGATTTCTTGGAGTTTCTCAAAATTAATGGCCTTTTGTGATGCCCGTTTTAGTCCTGCCAGGAGACAGGTTGCAAATTGGTCTCAGAGAGTAAGTCCAGCCTGGGTGTTGTAGTCCCAATTGGGATCATGATCAGGCACCACCAGGGCGCCAGTAGGGTGAGCAGGACTGGTTTGATGGACCTCATCTGCGTACATGTGAGCCTGATCCCAAACCCTTCTATGTTCCTCAGGCAAGAGGGTGTTAGAGAGAATGAGATAGATATCATAGTAGGTTAGTCTGTAAGACTGGAGTAAATAATGAAATTGTTTGACATAGGCAGAAGGGTTAGTTGTGTAGGAGCCCAGGCGGGCTTCGATTTGGGAGAGATCAAGCATAGAAAAAGGGACATGAACTCTAACAATGCCCTCAGATCTGGCTACCTCCCGAAGGGTGCTAGGAGGGAAGGGGGGGGGAGGCTGGGTAGCAAGAGTGTGTGACCTAGTGGCAGGAGGACTGAAGGTGGGGGAAGAGGGAGGAATCAGAGCAGAAGAGGAAGTGGGGGTAGAGGGAGGCACGGAAGGAAGGGGGTGAAGAAGCAGGAAGTGGAGGCAGGTTGAAAGATGGCAGGGTAAATTGGGGAAGAGGAGGATTAGGAGGATTGGGTGGAGCCTGCGGATGGTATGGAGGGGGCTCGTTGGCTGGGTCAAAGTCCGAAGAGAGGGTGGAGGTTGAGGTTTAAGGCTTTAGAGCAAGGAGTACATGTTTAGGTTTGCAAGTGGTGCAGAGAGCCGGACTTAGACAGAGGAATGAGAAGGATTGAACATATGGAATCTCTCCCCCTCGTCCCGATCACTCACAATAGTTATGTATATCCCGTAAGAGGTTTGGATCTAAAGACCCAAAGAGGAGCCAGTGATTTTGATTATCTAAAGGATAAGTGGGCCAGATTTGAGTGCAAAAGCGGATTAAATTTTTTGGTTTTACGTCTGCGGTCAAACCCAAGGTGTCTAAATTATTGAGGAGGCATCTCAATGGGGAGTCAGACGGCAAAGAGGATGTAGAGGCACCCATTGTGTGGGACCTGGTCCCGTAATGGAAGAAGAGGATATTATGTACTGTGGAGCATCCTCGCACAGCACAAATACCCAAAAACAGCACAAGGCCCACGAGAATCAATTGTCGAGTTCTAGTGGTGTGCGGGGCCAAATGGCCGAGGGCTATGGGTCACCTGGGCCCAGGCTTTTTGACGAGAGGTCTCTGAGAACCACGACAAAATGGATCCAAGCCTGACAACTGAGGGAATCCTTCTGCCACCTGAGCTACCCAGAGATAGCCAAACGGGGAATGTTTGAAAACCACAGAGACACTGAAGGGAGAAACCACAAAGAGAGCCCAAGAAGGGTATGTGGACTCACCAAAGAATGTCTGGTGTTGGATGCAAGCAGGGTGATCAGGAGGATGAGTCCTGGCCAGTCACGTCCTCAGGGTGGTCATGGGGTGAGTTGGAATGGGGGTCCCAGCAGGATTTAGTGGGGAACCTCCATCCGAGTCATGGCACCAAAATGTTGGAAATGTGGGCCCCAAAATGACCACATGGAGAGGAGTGATCTGGCCAAGAGATTCTTTATTGCCAGGTGGGAGAGGGAGAGGGCCAAGAGAGCTGAGAGAGAGAGAGAGAGAGAGAGAAATACCCCTCAGTGGGACTCAGCATGATCTGATTGGTTAGGATCTTATGGTTCATGCTGATTGGAGGTTGGGGCAGAAGGAGGATTCAGGCTAGACTTGAGGCAGGACTGTGACCCTGGGAAACGGAAGCTTAATGGTGCAGTAAGAACCAAAACCTATCAGTGACATTATTGCCAACAACTATAGCATATGAAAAGTGTTGACAAAATTTAGTGTAATAATTTAAAGTACAAAATATTTTTTCTTTCTCATTAAACATGTTCAAGTTATGGTTTCAATTGATAAAATTCACCTTTTGAATTTCAAAAGGACTGCTGATTTTTCACTTAGATGATGCCTCGATTCCTGACTCTAACAACACTGATGGTTTGCTGAAGGGGAACCAGACACATTGCTTTATATTATGAGAAGAGATGACTCCTACATTCTCTTACAAATAGAGAAAGACATACAAAGTTTTTCACAACCAATCAGCTGAAAATCAATTTGGCTTAAGTATATGTACCTTCATATTACATGTTTGAGGATGTGAAGATTTACTTATTCCTTTTCCCCAAGGAATTTATTGTATGAACACAAGATGAAAAAAATCAAATGTACTATCATTGCATGATCTAAATAATAAGCATATGAAGATGATTAAAACTACACCTTAACAAATAAGCCAAAATAATACAAAAGAGCTGTTGAAAGTATTGATTCCTAATAAGCAAAGATACTGATGATAAGTTGTGCACTTTTGGAAAAAGCTAATTTCTTAGCTCTGGTGCATTATTTAAAATTACTACAGGCAAGTGAGTATTCTTTAAGAGTGCTTTCCACTGGGGTTTTATAAATGTAATCATTAATTTTTGTAATAATAATAGAACTCACAGGCTTCCTTTTTTTTTCTCCTTTTGTTTGATCATTTTTACATTTACTTACATGTGTAGTCATTGTTCCACTGGGCCGAATCTGTTCTATCCTCTTTTTCTCCAATTTTGTTGAAGGGAAAACATAAGCGATAATAAGGAAGACATATCACTTTTGCTAGTTTGAGATAAAGATAGCTACACAGAGAGATTCCTATCATTGATTCCACGCATATCTGTATTACAAGGCACCAATGTGCATTAGACCTCTTTGCTACTTCCTGGTCCGCATTACCATAGTGGCCTCAGCCAGTTTAAGTAACACATTTGTACATGAAAGCCATGGTGTGAATTTCTCTGCATAGCTATACTTAACTACCAAAAATGCTTTGTCTTTCTTATTAGGCTTATGTCTTCTCTTCAACAAAATTAGAAATAAGGGCAGAACAGGTTCTTCCTGTAAGTGAGGGTGAGATGGGGGGAGGGGGGAACACAAACAATGTATGCACATGTGAATAAATGAATTAAAAAAATTACTATATTTGCTCCTCTACAGGAAGCATATCAACCACATTCAAGTTTTGGGATTACTTTTCTTTCCTATTTCTCCTGTGTTTGTTTTCCCCTTAGTGTGTAACCCATGTCCAATAATATTACTGCCTTTGTTTTGGGTCTATAATCCACATATGAGGGAGAACATATGATTTTTGACCTTCTGAGCCTGGCTAAGTTCACTTAAGATGGTGGTCTGTAGTTCTTAAGCCCTGACTTGTGCTAGTCCCAAGTATTTGCATTTAATCCTCACATTTTACTTCATTAAGTAATGCTTTCTTTGATTCCCTAGTTTTACCAAGGTAGAATCTGATGCTTAAAAAGAGACAACTTGACAAGTGTCACAACTTCAGGTAGCAACATTTTCTTCATCAGAGGGCTAATTTTGGTAATTTTTGATATTGGGCATGCCACAAAGTTTTTGCTCTGGATGGTCATGAATCACAATTCTCCTGATATTACCCTCCAAAGTAGCTAGAATTATAGGCTTGAGCCACGGGTGCCTGACTGAGAATACTCAAGTTTTTAAGCTATGATTTTTTTTCTTTTGTAATTGTCAAGGTAAATATCTACCACAAATGTGAAGCACAAATAGAATTACCATTAAGAAAACAAGTTACTCAATATTTCTATACACAAAAAACAACATTATCATACACAAACTAAGATGTAGAATATGTTTGTAATAATAGAATGATTCTATGGAACTAGGTGAAAGAGGGAAAGGAAAAGAGAATGATAGAGCATCAGTAATATTGTAAAACATAAGATTTTTGAAGATAGAGGATATCAGGATGTGTACTGAAATCTTTTGAAAAAGGGGGGTGGGAGGTGAAGGGATAAGAGAGAGTAATGGAAGGGGTTAAATGGACCAAAGTGAAGTGCACCCACAGTGGGCATACATTGAGACACCCCTTTGAACATCAACTTAAATATTAATAATGAAAACCAGAACTGTAAAACAGGTACAGTGGCCTATGGGGGGAGAGGTACTAGTGGGAGGGGAAGGGTGAACGAAGGATATTAAACTGACAGTATATGGTTGATGGACTTCATATACCTATATGAAATAGAAAAAAGAAATCTCTTGCAATTGCTTTAAGTGGGGAGGGAAATGGGTTGGGGATGAGATGATGGGGATGACACAACTAACGTACAATGTAAATGTAACAGGAATTGTCACTATGAATCCTCCCTGTATAACAAATATATCCTAATAAAAACTATAAAACAATAATTCTACATTGTTATATTATTATATTAGTTGTAGCTTCATTTTATAAACAATAAAAAAAACTTCCCATTATATCATGTCTAATAAGTGTAAAATTTAAAATTTGAACACATGTGCATTTGATTTTAACTCTGTGCTTTACTTATTAGTGAAATAGAAGGAAAAATCCAAAATATACATATACAAAGAAGTCAAAATTGTGCATTGAATCAATTGAAGGTATAGAGTTAACAGCATTTGCTCACACAGAGGTTGTCTGAGAATCAAATCACAAAATAATTTACTTTTGTAGTACATTTCTAAGAAAGTGTGAAGAAAATCTTATGAAATCTGAAGCTTCTCTGTTATTGGGTTTTGGGGACTAAGAACTAAGCAGTCAACTAAATATGTCTGTTATTAGGTAGTAGGGGAAGTGGTGCCATCAATAATAGTCAAAATATTAATATTGTACTCTGGGTAAGAATTTAAGCAGACCAAGAATTTTGTAACACTCCTTTGTTAATGCAGGGAGAAATTGTGGTGTATGTAACAGAGCTAGCAATAAGGATTTAAGGAACTGCATGCATTTGTGTATAAATTATAATGGAATCCACAAAATAAGATAGCATCTTCAACATAGAAAGAAAAGGAACTCGGGAAAATCCAGTTATACACACTGCATGCTTTCTTTCTCAAAGAAAATATAATATCTTGTTAAGCTGCAAGGTTTGTTCAGATAAGCTCTAATATATTGCTTTTTTCACCATGGTGAAAAGTCTTTTTTATATACTTAAGACAAAGAAATCTAAGGATTCACTACTTATTTCAATATATCATTTTTAGAAGAATTTTTACCCTCAAGAGTCAGAGATCTTCATCCTGCTGTGAGAGCCAATGATTGAGAATGTTATTCTGGGAAAACATAATTTTCACCATGTTGTCTTAATTTTGTGATGGTCATGCTTTTTTTTATTATAATGCATGCCCTGAAAATTTTGTGTTCAAAGGAATAACCTTGTGAACCAAGTGAAAATACATGCTTTCTTTATTTACACATAACATTTGTAAATAAATATAAGGCTTTTAAACATCACAGCCTATAATCCCATGTTTATGGAAATGAGACATCAAGGATTCTACCAGGTGGTGCGGAAACAAGTTGACTTAAGCATAAAATTTCTAAAATCAAAAGCAAGCCAAAGAGCACTTATATTTTCTGTATCTCTATTTCCCTAAGCTTACATTCACTGAATTTAAAATAAAAACCTGGATAGAACTGTGTATAAAGTCTGGAGGTTCTTAATTCTGGGTATTTGGAGTCAGGACTAAATTGTTAAATATCTTGGGTTTTAGGTATTTGAGGAGTACAGAAATTAAAGAAATCAATAGAATTGAAACATGAATCTGAACTTGAAGATGCATGCCTTGATTACATTGCACATAACATTGTCTTTGTGTGTATGTATGAGATAGAGATAGAGAGAGAGAGAGAGAGAGAGAAAAGAGAGAAAGACAAGGTCTTGTTATATAAGAGAGGAACTCCCTATATAATCGAGGCTGGCCTCAGCCTCTTGATGCTGGTATTATAGGTGTATGCCACTAAAGGTGGCTTATATCATTTATATTAATTCATTTTATTCACTTGTATGGTTAATATGTAAATAATAATATTTATAAAAGTAAGCAATTTCTAAGCACTATTTTTATGAAATATACTATTTCAAATGTTTAAATATTGATTCACTTAGACAATGCTGTTTTTCTGGTTTTGAAAATAAGAAACTTATTAACAGATGTCCTAATTGATGGGCCTAAAGTTGCACAGTATTTAGTTGGAGCTGAACTTCAAACCAGATCAATGCTGATGCTGGGATATGTATGCACAGTGAAAAATATTTTATTTTCATATACATTATGTTTATATAGTTTAACCATGTGTCTGTACTTCACACATTTGTCTCAGTAAAAAATTATTCATTTTACCCATTGAAGTGTGTGTATGCATGAATGCACAAAGGTGTGTATACATTTCTTTGCAATGACAGGCTCACATATAAGCCAGGGTTCTCCAGAAAAATGGAATCAATGAGTGTGTGTATTTATGTATGTATATATGTATTTTTTTTGGTCAGTACACAGAAGTTGACAGGTCCAAAACCTATCAGTTTAGAAACTCTGGCATGAGTTGCTGCTGCAAACTTGAGAATCTATTTGTCCTAAGGAAACCTCAACTGTTTTTTATGCCCTTTCAAATGATTGGATGAGGTTCATCATGTTTATCAAAAAGAACCTACTTTGCTTAAAGTAAATTTATTACAGCTATTAGTGACATGTAGAAAATACTTTCACAGTGTTTCTATTTTTATTTTTGATTAAATTCTTGGGTACCACAGCCTAGCCAAATTAACACATAAAATTAACTGTTGTATCTAGCAAGAATTTACAATAAAAGAGAATAAGAAGAGTTGGAAATTGAAGACCTGGATCAAAAGTACAGTATGATATGTCAAGACTCATACATTAAGTCAATTAGTATGAGACAAAAAGTTTGGTTTTGACTAGATGATAAGTTGCGTTTTAATCAAGTTCTGGATTTCTAACTTTTCTTGTTATAGTTGGAGAACAGTGAAAAATAGTGGAGTGAATTTTAGGGAACCATTACCTGTGGCTTTTTTTTGACAGAATCTTAACTACATAGTTCAATTTAGAAGTCAAAAATGAGTAAAATAATGCACAGTGAGTGAAAAAATGAAGTAAAGATGAAGTGAAAGAGAATAAAAAAGTAAAATAAAGTCATGATGTTTCTGGAAAAATAAAAAGAGCACACACTTTTGAAGAAGTGATCATCCTAAATCAATGTACATTTCTTAGAGGCACACATGAACTAAAACCTTTGGAATTGAATGTATTCATTAGATAAGGAAGACGTTCTAAAATTATGTTATTAACTCAATTAATGCTTATCATCTGCCTGAAAATTTTGCCCTGCATTCATCTTTAATTCATTTAGGAGCTTGAAATATATTGATTTGATTATCAGCTAACTAAATAACTTTAATAAAAGGTCCACTTTTCTATGTATTAGTAAATATGATCTCATTGTTAACTTTGACTCATTTAAGATTAATAAAATTTATTTCTAATAAATTTTAAAGATGTGGAATATGATTAGTTCTTATTCAGATCATATCTTTGATTGCTTAACTGGAATCACATTATAATGATTGTCAAAATAAAGCATTCAGTGAAATGTTGAAAGGGGCATGGACATGCTATTTCTGCAAATAAACAAACATGTTTTCACATAGACATACAACAAAGTTTTAAGATTAAGTTTGGGCTCTGGTTGTATTTTAGTGAGCAAGAAATTTCTTAGCATGCATAAGTACTGAGGATCCATCCTTAGCACTGAGCACATGTATGTATTTACACATATACAGAGGCTGAATTCACTACTTGGGAATAAACAATTCCTCAGTACACTTTATAAATTAGAATACACAAAATATCTCTGATAGGATAAATAATGTTCTAGCTTCTAATATCCTTTTACAATAGAATATAAGATTTGCAGAAATATATGCGTCTAAGTAGTACAAGTATTGCACTCTAATACTCATCCATGTTTTCCCCCAATACACTGTAAGAAAAGAATCAAAAAGATGGTCAAAACGCAGGAAAAACAAACCTGAATACGTTGCTTTCTAAGCCATCCTTACTTGAAAGAGTAGATTAAAAAAGATTTGAGCAGATAGACTTACCCAATTGGAATGCTATATGCCTAGAAAATATTATTTTTTGAATTTATGTTTGAGGAAAACATACATAATTATTCTTCAGTCTCGAGACTTATGACATTTATCTTCTAATTTCTGAAAGATTTTGTGTAAAATTGGAATTACACGTTCTATGAATATTAAGTAAAACACAACTGCAAACCTGTCTGATTCTCATGACTCTTTTCCCAGAGGGAAATATTGGAACTTGCAGATCAGAGACTTACTAGAAATGTTTGGGGTAGCCATTTCACACTGAGCCTGATTTTGGTGTTCTTTAATGTTTTGAGAATCTATACATTTCTTTTCTGAGGGGCCTTGAACTGATTCAGTTCTGCCCCTTTCTTTTCTTGGATTTCTCAAAAATGACAGTAGAATATGCTAGGAATGTGACATCTTCTGAGAGGGAGGGACTAACCAAAACAACCCAGGCTCTGTTTCAGTCTTCTGTCTCCTAGAAACAAGATGTCTGTCAGTGCTCTCCTCCCACACCCCATGTAACACCATGTACCCATGTTAATAAGCTCAGGGCCCAGAGCTGTCCTGGGTCTATCAGTTGCAATGCAAATAGAGCACATGTAGTTGAGATTCCACTCTCCCTGGGCAGTTCCCTGGAATGACTGACTCACCATAAAGCCTAGGTTTCTGTTGTCCTTTATTGTCTATCTGTAAGTAATAAACTGGCTTCTAATAATTTTTTTGGTGTGTGGATATATTCTGTCTCTCCAGACTCAGATGTGTTGGTAACATGCACAGTGAGACTGATCCACAACGTAAGATAATTGCAGAGGCATTTTGAATTGCAGTTCCTTGACGATTACTGATGCTGAACTTGTTTTCCTCCATCTATTGGCCATATGTATGTTTTGGGAGAAATGTTTCTTCAGGTTCTTTATTCAATTTTTAATTAATTTTTTTTCTCAGTGCTGGAATTAAATCCAGGATCTCAAGCACACTAGCCAAGCATTTAACCATTAAGCTACAGTGGCAGTTTTCATTCATTTTTTCAGCATGTTATTTTACTCTGTGCTTTTTTACTCTATTAGAATTGCAGGAAATCCTAATATATTTTGGAAATTAAACTTCACAGACATATGGTTTGAAAATCTTTTTATCATTCCATTGCCTTTTCACTCTTTTCCCATTACAAATTATTTGTTCTAGTTGTACATTATAAATTTTTAAATGATTTCATAATGGAGAATTGCAACAATTTATTTCCATTTGCTTCTCAATCTTGCATATGTGAACCACTTGCAAATGTTCCATAGGGAAGAATTTCTATATTAATTAATTTATTCAAATATTTTCTCTAATTTTCCTGCAGAACCTGTAATTACTAAATGAAATATATTATGATACATATACAAAATTAGTTATTGATTTTCCCTCATATTTTTTCCAGTTTGGGCCTATGTAATAGTGGGAGCCTGGTTGTATTAGGAACTTTGATTCTTCTCTTCTCCTTGAACCCATACTCTGTATAAACACATAATGCTTTTTCACTCGTTTCTGTTTTTTATCTTTTTTTATCCAATGGAATTTTAGTAAATATGATGGGAACTTGAACAATGCATAGACAATTGTGCCTGCCTCTTGCCATCTGCTAATTATAATGAGTTCATGCTCTAGCTAGTCTTTTGTAGAGATCTCAGCCAAGATTGACCAGACTAGCAGGCAATTAGCTAATGAATGGTTACGTGAGTAATAACACTTCATACAGGAAAAGTACACAATCTAAGTCTGCACAGATGCTCTATGTTCTCATGAGAAAATATGTTTAAAAGAATGCCCCTGATCTTGTAGATAATGTGTTATAAACATTTTATTGCAACACAGAAATGGTAAAATATGTTTTTGTAGGTGCATACTTACTTCCTACTGTGTGACTGGGGATTTATAGCATTTTATTGTTATTTGAAGACTCTCCAACATAAGTAATAGGTTTCATATTTTCTCTCTTTGGGTGATTTCTGCTTGCCAACTTCTGTTATAATATCATATATTTAATATTTCTTCATCTTCGTGTTTTGTATACCTTTTTCACATAATGAGGTACAGAGGATAGTGGCCTTCCTAGTCAATAGAAATTCTTGTTTTCATTGCCTTATTTATGCTCTTTGTAACATGGGAAAGACTGCAGTAATATATAGAATAAAACATAATTTGGATGCCTGCTACCTATACTTGCAATTTAATTTTATATCTTACTTTCACTGATTCACAAACTATCAATATGTTTTTAGCATATTACTTATTTGGTCATTGACATGGTCAATGTCAAATGCCTATGTGACTGGGTTAAATCATAGGCAGATAGAGAATATTATTTCTGGGTACATGTATGAGGGTGATTTTTAAAAAAATAATGCCATTTCAATCTATGTGGGAAGGCACTCACTAATTGTCTGAGGATTGAGACAAAACCAAAAGACAGAAGAAAGTTGAATTTTCTTTCTTCTAGAGAAGAGATAACCTTTTCCTCCTGCTCTTGGACTTGAGGTCCAAGCTGAAGCCCCACCAAGGCTGACTGCGTGGCTGGTGCAAACTTGGCCTTACACTTCAACATTTTCATGAGTCAACTCCAGGCTCTTAAGTTTGGGCCTCTGACTGAGAGTCACATCAGCTTTCCTGATTCTGCAACCTTTGCACTTAGACTGAGCCATGCTACTGGGTTTCCTTGCAGATACTCTATTGTGGGACTTTTTCACCTCCATACTCATGGGAGCCAAATCCCTGAACAAGTCTGCTTTTATATCTCTCTATATACATTCTAATGATTCTATCTTTCTGGAGGACCCTTAGTAATTCACGGGTTAACACTGGGCTCTTTACAAACTATAACATAATAGCTATGTAAAGAAACACCAACAAAATAAATACTTTGACAAAAATTCTGCTAGACTCATGCTGTTCTCTTATTCACCTTCATGACGACATATTGCAAGAGAATATCTTGGATGCTAACTTTTTATTATAAGTCTGTCCTGCACAATGACCTCAGTTCAGGAGATAAGTTAACTAAAACAATAACAAACCTACCACCACTAATGTCATGCTTAATTCCGTAACATATCTGTGATACTGAGAAGATAGAGCTTTAAAAGGCACATATCTATTGTCACCAAACTGCATTAGCTGAAGCCTAGAAGAGAAGAATGGGCCAACCTGTAGCACGCACAAACAGGCCAGGATCACCATGAGACTGCTGACACACTAGCATGGGTGTGTCATCTAAGATGTGAAAAATTGAGGTAAAAGATAAAAGTAGCTAACTGATGTTTTAGTTGATACTTAAAATAAAAATTAATATGAAATCCATGATGAACAGAGAACCAAAACTTAAATTTTGAATAAAGACAGGGGTTGTTCTGAATAGAACAGAATCTTTCTTCACCTGTTGCCTACATAGAAATTTTAAGAAAGGTTATTAGATTTTTCTCACATGTAAAAGAAAGCCTTGAAATTATAATTTTATATATCATTTTATTTGTTTATATGTATTATATATTATCATTATTTAACTATATATTTTTATGTATGAAATTATATATATATGTATAGATGTTATCTATATATTTACAGATATTAAAGATATGCTGTGTAATCTTTCACAGAATCTGAAAGTAAAAATAGCTCTTTTCTTCATAAAAATTAGTTTTAAAATCTGACGATTCTGAAATGCATTTCACCAGAATCATAGCTCAAATTTCTCTTGATTTTTGTTTTTAAAATCCTTGGTATTAACTAGAAAATTTCATCTACTTATTAGTATTTCTGATTTTTGACTTTTAAGATTGACTAGCTTTGTGGTTTGCTTACTGCTATGGTTTGCATATGGTTTGTCCTCTATGAAATTTATGTTGAAATTTGGTCCTTAGTATAAGAGTGTTGTGAGGTGGTGGGATCTTTAAGATGTGATTAGCTCATTAAGAGGGATTACTACAGTTCTCACAGGACTGGACTAATTTTAAAGAGGGAGCTGTTACGTACTGGGGCTGCCTGTAATATTTTAAGAACCCTGCACAGGCCAGCTTGCATTTCTGCTTTTCTGGCCGTGCTACCATGCCACACCAGGGCCTCACCAGCAACAGAATGATACCCAGTCATGCTCTTTCACTTCCCAGACTCTATCATATGGGGCAAAAGAAAAAAAAAAAAAGCAAAGAAAAAAGAAACACATTTTATTCCGTATAAATCACCCAGTCTCAGGAGTTCTGTTGCATCCACAGAGCAATCAACACTTTACCCTTCAGGAATTTTGCTTTGACTTTACTATTGACCTTACCAAATGCCTTACATTTAAAAAATTAGATTGGCAATTCATTTCAAATTGTCATTTAAAAATCTGATGTGATGATTTAACTTCTCTTTTAAGAGCTGTTTCACTGAAGAGCTTCTCAGCATTTTCCATGTTATACCATCTGTAGAAAATGGTAAATCTATACCTGGTGTTGGTTGATATTTGCTTACCGTTACAAAGTCTCCTTAGACAAGTAAGTATCAAAAGAAAGGAATATTTTTGACACTTTTAAGTCAATTTTGCTCACTTGTAATCCATTTGTGGAAAATAATGCTGTAGTAGAAATATTTAGACTAAAAGGTTTTGTTAATTTAGCTCATTTTTTCACACCACAGTTGTTTTATTTATACATTTTCTGTTTTCATTTAACTGGAATAATTTCTGTAACTAATATTTTTCTATCTAAAATTTTTTATCTATTTCAAAACTTGTATTTAGTAAAAATAAATACATTTTTAACAACACATCAAGTAATGAAAACAGATAAAACAAAACCTTTGTCTATATCACATATTCAATGTACCACAAAATAAACCTTTCCTCTTACAAATGTGATATATGGAATATATGTTGCCTGAATCCTGTATCTTTCAACTTACCAAAAGTTGGTCCTGAGTACAGATAGATAACTCTGCGTCTGCCAAGGGTATAAGCATGTAGGGAGAAAACTGTCCAAAATGTACCAATTCAAGTGAAAAAGTACAGCAAGAGCAACTACTATTTATGGCACTAATTATTTAATGAATATGCTGCTTTTTGTTCTCCATATAAAAATGACAAATAAGGGCCACAAAACATTTTTTGTATATTCCATGTCTACGCATGCAAATCCTAATGAAGATTTGGTTTTCAAGTGGACAATTCAGTTCAAAGTGCTATTTTACTGGAAGTGAGGTTAAATAAAAAAGTAAGAAACAAGAATTCTATTATCATATGATATGATAAAATCTCTAATTTTATTAATAAGGATACATAATCAACTTACAAAATTGTGTTCTATGTGCTTTCAAAAACATTATGTAAATTAATGTTCATAAACACATATGCTTGGAATTTGATGTCTGTGTGAGAACACAGCTGCAGGAAATATTGTAGAGAGTTATACAACTGGAATACAGTTTTTAAATTCTTGATTATTCTGCTGGATTACAAGAACACATTCATAATACCACATAATGTTATATCATGAAAATGAAAATTCAATACTGGTTGTGGTATGTCACACATTGTGATTCCTATAGCTCTCAAAATGAGACACACTTGCAAGGTACTAAAAATAACACTTTCCTAAAATAATTTCATTATCAGATATTATAAGATTTAAATAATGCTAAATTAAAATTTGAAGGTTAAATATATTTCATATTGTTTTTCACATTTAATTAATTTTCATGTATGTCAAATTTTTACATTGTATTATTTAACAGTTGTCTCACTATAGTAGAGAAGTTAGATTTTGTGTGTTAAGAGGTAATTCATAAATGCTTAAATTTTATATAAAACCTCATCTTTAAAATGTTTTCTTGACAGATCCAGGAGCTCACTCCTATATTCCAGCAACTCAGGAGGCAGAGATCAGGACGATCTTGGTTTGAGGTCAATCCAGGCAAATAAGTCAGGTGATCAAGTCCACATCGAAAGCCCATCTACATTGGAGGCTTAGGTAGGAAGATCGTTGTCAGAGGCCAGTCCAGGCTGAAAAGAATGAGTTGCATATTAAAAAATAACCTAAAAACCAAAAGGAATGGGGATGTGGCTCAAGTGGTAGAGTGCTTGCTTAACAAGTGTGAGGCTCCGAGTTCAAGCACCACTACCACTTCCAAAAATAACAAAAAACTTTTTCCTAAAAATATACTAAAATACAGAAAATGATTTAATAATACTGAATCTTGAAAACTGGTAATTATGAGAATATATAATTAACTATATTGTACAATCATCATGTTATGTCTTTCAGTTTTTGAAGGATTGTAAATAATATGAGATGTTTCTGTACAAACAGTACATGGAATAATGAACAAGATGTGCATTTTATGAATTAACTGTTTATATTACTAGTTAAACCTGTATATGTAATAGATGTATATGGTCAATAATAATAATTTTATTATATTGCATAAGTTTCTTTCCTTAAAATAAAATTTTAAGAAATTTAAAATAAAACTAGCTTTCAGTTCTATATTCTTCACAAAGATGCTTTACCTCACCTACTGGACTGCCTCCTAGTTTTTAATGTAAACTTTACGTTCAGCATGTGCAAAATATATTCACTCCACAAGGAAAATGGATTTACTTAATGACACTCTTTATTTTCATATGAGAGTCAGAGGCAGTATGTGGCATATTGGCATATTTATAGTTGAAGAAAAATAAGTATTACTTATGGCCATGGCTGGATCATACAACTAGTGACTTA
This sequence comes from Castor canadensis, assembly GCF_047511655.1. Taxonomy (NCBI): domain Eukaryota; kingdom Metazoa; phylum Chordata; class Mammalia; order Rodentia; family Castoridae; genus Castor; species Castor canadensis. The sequence continues at coordinate 21,662,086 of NC_133390.1, read as the reverse complement.
ACTGCAAACAGACGGAATAGACAGTTCTAGAAAATTTCTCTATTTGCTTTTTGTATGCATTAATGTGTCATCATGAGGAATGTAAGAGTTTTTTGACTTGTTCATAGCTACTTGTACATAATTTGTATTTTAATTACTTGTACATAAGTAAAATTTTCAAAAAGGCTGAGATTTGTAAATAGAAAATTTTTAAATGACTGAATTTTTCCAATGAAAGGAATAAAGAAATTCATATGTTGTAATATTTTTATACATATATATGTACGTATAATCATTCATATGATGGGAGGCATTCTTATCTTTTTCGTGCACAGAGCTTTGTAATAGTCATAGTTCATAGATAAGAAACAATGAAAGAGAATCATAGAACACCAAAGGGTTTCTAAATAAAAAGAAAAATGTGAAAAGGCAGTAGGGGTGGATGGCTGCTGGTGACCTCAGTTCGTGTTTATGTTTTGGTTTTCCTTTGGGTTAGAGCATTTTAGGGTAGCCATACCTCTAGGTTTGCCTGCTACAGCAGATGTTTTTCTTCAAAAAAGTCATTTCATACACATTTCTTCTTATCCAACTTCAGTAGTCAGTTTCCTTCTCCAGTTTCTCCTTCACACACTGCTTTTTATTGAAGCAGCAGGGAGAAACCAACCTGTGACCCGAAGTATTAAGAAGGTAGAAATACAAATGTGATTAATCAGAGATTTCTAACATGCAGAAGTATTATCCATTGTTGCAATACCAGTTTCTTTTTTAGTCAATACTTGGGAACAACTTACTTTCTTTCCAGTCTGTTTGGTATATCTCTCTGCTATAGGAGAAAGAATCCCTGACGCCATTTCTATTTCAGTGGTGACAATGATGCTCTCAGGTATAGTTGAAACCTGACTGCAAAGATTATATTTCATGGCAAAAAAGTTACATTCCATTAGGCATTAGTATCCAATAAATACACAGAACACTCCCAAGAAAGACTGAATTGCCAAATATTTCCAAAATTGTTTGACAGGCATTAATGTGATATAAATCACAATAAAATAGACATATAAACTTCACCTGCAGTAAAAGTAGACAACTACAGGTCATCATCCCACACAGTCTGAAATATCAACTTGATTTAGTAAAATTTAGATGAAACAGGGAGAATATGAAGACAAGTAATACTTGATTTTCTGGCATAGTGGTGACAGTGCAATTGTGAAACTGCGTATAAGATTCTTTCAAAGCACAGTAATATTTCTGTTTGATTGCCAAAGGTTTGGGAAGAACATGGAGAGCATTAGCAGCCAGCTCTGTGGAAATCAGACCTGCAAGCTGGCCAACAGTTGGACTCTCTCACTTAGCATAGTACTGAAGATTTTGGTGTGCATTTGAATTACCAGAAAATAGTGAAATACCATTCACTGAATCATGCTTACCCAATTTCCGATTGGGTAAGTTGTTGGATGGTGCTAAATGTTTACTTTTCTGAAATTTCCCAGCTTGTTTTGTCTTGTACAACAATTGTAGGTACAGATGATACTTTTAGATATTTTTATTTTCAGCTTTAACTTAAATTCCCAAGCAGAAGGAAAGCGATTTGTAGAGTTTTACTCAATATCTGTCAGATGGAGGTCAGTGGGAGACAAGAGTGGCAAACTGAAAAGCAAAGTGCAGTATCATGCTAGGATGCCTTTGTGTTACATCAGCTTGGGGCCATAAATTCTTCCTCCGTAGTTCCTCTTTCAGTATGCTTCCAGGTGAGGTGGGCTATATGTATATGTGTCTATATGCATTGACACAACCATTCTAAAATGAAAACTAAAGATTTCTAAGTAAAATCAATTGTCCAACTAATTCTAAATTTTAGCCAGAGAAATTCCCTTAAAACAATCCTTTTTTTTTTGTGTGATACTAAGGTTTGAACTAAAGGCCTTGCATTAAACATAGGCTAGAATCTTATCACTTGAGCCACACAATCACTGGAGATCATATTAAGTGAAATAAGTCAAAGAGAAACAAATGTTGCAAGTTCTCCTATATGCACAACGTAGACCTAAAAACACGAGTGATCTGAGTAAAAAGTGATTATAGTTCTTGGCATGGGGAGCCATTGAGGGGCAAAAAGAAAGGGCGATGGGGAGTGAATCTGATCTAAGAGATTTATATACATTTATGAAAACTAGAATAATGAAACCCATTAAAGTTATTATAAAAAATAGAGGAAGCCAGGCACTGGTAGCTCAGGCCTATAGTCCTAGTTATTCAGGAGACAGAGATCAGGAGGATTGCAGTTTAAAGCCAACCTGGGGAAATTGTTCACGAGACCCAATTTTGAAAAAACAATTCACAAAAAAGGGGGCCTGGTAAGGTGGTTCAAGATGTAGGCCTTGAGTTCAAACCCCTGCACTGCCAAAAAAAAAAAATGAAAAGAGGGTTAAGAAAGAGTAATAGGTTATATCTGATCAAAGTACTTTATATGCATGTACAGAAATATCCCAATGAAACTCTTTTGTACAATTAATAGATGGTAATAGAAAAATTCTTAATTTTTTTTTTTTTTTGGTGGGACTAGGGTTTGAACTAAGGGCTTCATGCTTGCAAAGTAGGTGCTCCACTGCTTGATCCAAACCTCCAGTATGTTTTGCACTAGTTATCTTGTGGTAGTTTGTTTTCTTTCTGTAACACTGGGAAGTGTATCCATGGCCTTACCCATGCTATCCACGTGTTCTACCATTGAGCTACATTCCCAGTTCTGCTGCTCTTGTTGTTTTAGAGATGCAGTCTCACAAACTATTTCCCAAGCTGCCTTCTAACCTCAGTCCTCCAGATTTCAGTCTCCGAAGTACTTAGGATTATAGTCATGAACACTGGGGTCCATTTATCATAATTCTTTTTTCTGAAAGTACACACTTCATTTTTGCAATTTTAGAAAGTTATCAAAGAAAGGAGAGCAATAAAGGGGAAGGGAAAAGAATAGGAAGAAATTACTATGAATTTCTTTTTCAATCTCCTAGATAGAATGAAAAAGGATCAAAGGTGAGTTTATCTTAAAAACAGCTGTCTCTGAAGAATAAAGACAGGTAAAGTCTTTCATAACTTCCAGGTAATAAACCAGGTTGGTATGTTCTTCATTAAAACATTGTAAAGACTAGTGGAATGGCTTAAGTGTTTGAGTGTCTGCCTTGCAAGTGCAAGTCCCTGAGTTCAAGACCCAGGACAGCCACAAATCAAAGGTGAATTCATTCATCAATTCATGCAGTTTGGAAGTAAATAAATTTAATAATTTATTATTTTTTGACTAAAATTAAGATATTCATGCTTTTTAAAAGAGGCCAAATGATAAAACTGTCCTTAGTTTTTACCATTATTCGTTTATTTTTCTTGCTACTGCTTACCTATTTAAAACTAAAAATCAATTGAATTACAAATTCATAGCAGAAATAAACTATAAAGATTTCTGGTAGGCTAACAGTAATACAATACCTTGATGTTGAGAACAAACTACTTATAAAAGAGGATGAAGCTTGGGAAAAAGGAAAGATTGGTTCTGATTCTTAATACTTTAAAAAAATTAAAGAGTGAGTTAGAATAATAATTAGGCTGAAAATAAAAACATTTCACAAAACCAAGATTATTTACGGTGACATAGATATACATACAGATGTGTTTTGAATAGATAATCTTAAAAAACTGTCTTCTGTTTCACAAGTTCTATAATTTTGTCAATAGTTATCAAGGAGATCACATGTTTGATTTTTAATTTTCTTCAAATTATATATGCATAATACTTATATCTCATACAAAAATTTTAAATATATATATATTTCAAATTTACGCATCATATATAATAGATGCTTATATTTCATATATATAATATGTATGAAATTGTACATATTCATATACATTATATATATACACACTATATATATATATAATGTATATATGTATAATGTATATATGAAGCTATTATTCTTCTGTCCTAAAAGTGATTGACAAAGGAGGAAGCAGCCTTTGAGGAAGTATTTGATTACATATTTATAGCAATCTGGTTACGAATCCTTGTCTCATTACTTTAATGGAACTATTTCTAGATGAGAAAAGTCAGGTGACAGAGGAAATGTTTCCAGAACAAATAAAGAAGAGTCAGCTTGTTTCAACCTGAATTTTAGTCAAATAAAACCCAACTGATTTATGGCCCTTCATATTTGCATTTGCAGGTGTTCTTAAGTTTTACCAAATCTCTGTGAGATTCTCTGACAACTAAAATTGCTTTGAGAACAAAGACTACTTAAAGCAAAACCATACTAAAACCAATTTGTCAGAAACAAGTAAATGTTATAGGAACATCAATAGATATTAAAGGCTTATCAGAGGAGTCTGTCCTCACATTCTAAGTAACACAAATTAGCTTTCTTTGATTGAAATTTAGTCAGAATATTAAGTATACCATACATGTCTGCATCTTCACAAGTTCTTCAATGTGGTTATAATTTATCATGTTCTGCAAAATGGAACATTGTATCATTCATTTTCCAGAGACACTTGCACACAAGTGACACTGTCTGAACCTGCGTGTAAACATAGGGAGGCAGAGAACTAAAAACTCTAACAGATATTCACAACAAATCCCAATATACTGACAACCTCATTCCTTTCCCTTCTGTAAAATTGATCTAGAGATTGAACATTGAAATATGGGATAACAGTAATCTTAGAATACAGACTTCTTTAGAGAAAATGTGTATATCTTATAAACACCCCCGAAACATTCTTTGCTTGGCCATGCTCCCAGGTCATCTGAATTTCCACATAAAATCTGGTTTTAGATTGAATATGGCTAAGCTGTTTTGGCAAAAATCATATACTTTTGAAATCTGATAGCTTTGTGTCAGGTTTCTTCTCCTCCACCATCTCCTAGGTGAAGTCTTACCAACCTGGCCTATCTTTAGCAAGAATCCTATTTGTTTAATGAAGTCAGAATCTCCCTTACTACTAATATTTCCTCTTAGTTGTTTCCCATCTTCTCATTTCTTCTCTAATCCTTTACTAAAATTCCTACTTGCAGCTGCTATGTTTAGAGTTCAGCCTCATCTTTCATCCCTACAGCAAATTCTTATTGTGTAATAGTTCTGAATAAGGCCTTCTTTATCTTGCTTTAACAAGCACTACTGAATAGGTTTTGATATATATATGTATAATCTATACATATACCCAAGTTAGAAGAGTAGTGTCTCTACCGTAATATGTGCATCTTGTTTAATGTTATCTTTTTGGTGGTTTGTATTCTAAATACATAAAATATTTTATTGAAAAATATTAAGTGTAGAAGAATATACTTACATTATGCTTTCATTTTCTTTAGTTTTGTTTTCTTTTTAAACACAACGTATGTATATACATATATACATATGTGTGAGCACAGTAATATTTATTTCTAAATTTTATCATTAATAATATAAGGGAATTGCTTTGGAAAAATTTTATAGATGGATACAGTGTACTTGAAAAAGTTTATTCCTTCTGTTACATTCACCTGTCCCCCTGTTTCTCTCTCCTCCCTTTCCAAACAATATTTGGTGCATTTTATTATGCTATTTTCATGTATATATGAAATATACTTCGAAACTCTTTACTTTCCATTACTTTCTTATCCCCTCCCTTATACTGATTCCATACCTCATCATCCCCCTTTTACATTCATGTCCAGTTATTATTCTTATTATTGTTATTTTAGAGGTACGTTCCATATACAAATGAAAACATGCAATACTTGGCTTTCTGAGCTTGGCTTATTTCGCTCAAAATAATGGTCTCTATTTCTACTTATTTTCTTGCAAATCATATAATTTCATTCATCTATATGTCTATTCATCTATTGTGTTTGTAAAACATGTTTTCTTTATCCATTCATCAGTTGGTGGACACTTACACTGATTCCTCAGCTTGATTTGTATATAGTGCTGCAGTGAGTGTGGGGTTGCAGGTGTCTCTTTTTTATATTGATTTACACTCTTTTGGATGTATGTACAACAATGGTATAGCTGTGTCATAAAGTGGGTCTACTTTAGCTTTTTGAAGAACATGATTGTGATTTCTATATAGTTTACAGCAGTTTATATTCCTACTAACAGTGTGTGAGGTTTCCTTTTTCCTTACATCCTTGCTAGCGCTTATTATTGTTTATTTACTTGAAGTCCATTCTGCCTGGAATGAGATGTAATTTCTGGTATGGCTGCAGATGTTGAACATTTCTCATGTGTTTATTAGCCATTTATACTTCTGAGAACTGTCTAAATAACATTTGCATTATTTGGTTTTTTGCTCTTTAACCTTTTGAACTTCTTGTTTATTCTAGATATTAATTCATTATCTGATGACTAGATGGAAAAGATTTTCTCCCACTCTGCGGGTTGTCTCTTGATTCTGGTAATTGTTTCCTTTGACGTGCAGAAGCTTCTTAGTTTCTTCTAATCCCATTTATTAGTTCTTGCTCTTATTTGCTAGTTGATTGGAGTCCTATTTATGAAATCGTTGTCTATGCCTATGTCTTCAAGAGTTTTTCCTAGGTTTTCTTGCAGTAGATTCAAGGGTTTAGGTTTAAATTAAGATCATTAATCTATTTTAAATTGATTTTTGTGCAAAGTAAGAGACTATGGTCTACTGTTAGTTTGTTTTGAACATAGATAACCAATATTCCCAGCACCAATTGTTGAAGAGGGTACCTTTTCTCTAATGTATGTTTTTGACTCCTTTGCCAAAGGTGACTATAGCTGTGTGGATTTGTTTTGTGATTTGCTCTTCTTTTATGTTCCAATGGTCTTCATGCTATTTTTGTGCCAATACCATATTTTTTTTGATATTATGGTTCTGTAGTACAATTTGAATTCCAATTTTGTTATTCTCCTAGAATTGTTCTTTTTGTTCAGATTGCTCTGACCATTCTGGGTCTTTTATGCTTCCATAAGGATTTTATAATAGGTATCTCCATTTCTGCAAAAAAAATGGCACTGGAATCTTGATGGGGATTGCATTGGATCTGTAGATTGCATTTGGTAGTATAACCATTTATATAATATTAATTCTACTTATCCATGGACATGGGAGATATTTCCATTTTTTGGTGTCCTCTTCAATTTCTTTCTACAATGTTTAGTTTCTGTTGTAGAGCTTTTTCACCTCTTTAGTTAAGTTTCTAGCTAGGTATTTAATTTCTTTAGAAGCATTTATGAATGGGTTAGTTTTCTTTCTCTGCTTGTTCATTGTTGGTTCATAGAAAAACTACCAATTTTTGTATATTAACTTTTTACTGTGCTACTTTGACAAAAGTGTTTATCAGAGCTAAGAGGTTTAGTTGATGGACTCTTTAATGTATTTTAGGTATAGAACCATATCACCTACCAATAAGGATAATTTGCCTTCTTTCTTTGCTATTTGTAACTCTTTTCTTTCTCTTGCCTTATGAATTCTAGAACTATATGGAGTAAGAGTGGTAAGAGTGCAAATTAAAGTTGGTTCTTTCAAAACATAAATAAGATTGATAATTTCTTAGGAAAAGTACTAAAAAAAGAGGAAGAAACCCAAATCAACCAAATTAGAGATAAAAATGAGGATATCCCACCCAACACTAAAGAAATCCAGAGGATTATCTGGGAATACTTCAAAAACTACTTTTACTCTAATGAATTGGAAAATCTGGAAGAAATTGATATATTTCTAGACTTGTATGACCTGCATACATTGATCCAAGAGGATAGCAACCACTTAAACAGATCTATAAAGAGCAATGAGATAGAATCAGTAATTTAAAAAAATCTCCCCAAACTTAAGAGACCAGGACCTGATGGATACATAATCAAATGTTACCATATCTTTAATGGTATGATAATTCACTACTCAAATTATTCCATGAGATGAAAAGGAAAAGAAGGCTACCAAACTCATTTTATAAAGCCAGTATTACCCTATACCAAAAGTAGACAAGGGCCCAACACACAAATAATTATAGATTAATTTTTTTGATGAACATAGATGAAACTTCTCAATAAACTATTTGGAAAGTGTATCAATCAACATGTTAAAAAGATCATTCACCGTGATAAAACTGTGTTTATGTCAGGATGGAGTGATGGTTCATCACATGCAAACTAGTAATTATTCTACAGTACATAACAGAATCATGAACCAAAATCACATGATCATCTCTATAGATGCAGAAGTAGACATTAACAAAATTCAACAACCTAAATGATAAAATCACTTAAGAAATTAGGAATAGAAGGGGCATGCCTCTACACAATAAAGGCTTTATTTGACAAACCTGTAGCCAACATTAAACTAAACAGGGAAAAACTGAAGCCATTTCTTTTAAAATCAGGAACAAGACTAGGGTGCCCAGTCTGTCCAAACTTATTCAATATAGACATAAATAATATTAAATTAGCTAACCTATCTCAATCAATGATCATTTCTGTGAAATTCCCCCAAGTCTCTTTAAAGGATGCAATACTTTTTAAGGCAGGATTATTCATCTCCAAAATGTGTGTATTTAGAAGCTTTATAAACTGGAGAATCTTTTAGGTATTGTGCCTCATGAGTTTCTTTGATGCAATCTGATCCTTTTGTCTGCACCTAATGATAGAGTTAGGAGTATGAAATAAAGCTATGGCAAACCCCAGTATGGAAGGCAAAAAATATATTCCTGATCTCTCTAGAATGTATGTCAGTATCATGTGTTTTTATGGGGAAAACCACATTAAGTCTTCACTAGTCAGAAAGGAGTTGGGCAAATCTGATTTCTTCATCTTTCCAGCACTGTGGTATTGGGGCAGTATTTCAACTTTGATTTTGCTTTCTGTCAAATGAAATAAGGGTACCTATAATTTCTACCTCCCTCTTAGCCTTTTAAATATGAAACATTTTTATTGTTGACACCATTAGTAGTAATAAGCAAAGTATCATTAATTTTACTGTGAGCAGGGCATATTTTAAACAGTTCCAAACATTTAAACAATATAACCTAGTCTTTAATACACCTCTACCCACAGATACATGAATGAAAAAGGTAAAGCAAACTGATACAAGAGGCTGAGCAAGCTAGTTCTGAAGTGTCAGGGCAGAAGCCTAGAGAGGTTACAGAATTCATCAGTGTCTACCAACTACCAATTCAATCAGTGTCTGCTTCTTTTACAACTAGCTTCTTTCTTTCTAGTTTTTCTAATTGGGATATTGACAGTAGTAATAATTTTCACAGGATTTTTTTTATGATGCTTGAAGTGTACATTGGAATGAATAATGATTTTCCCTAAGTAGACAGGTAGCAGAGCCAAAAATTGACTGAAACATTTAAACACCACTCATCATGAGGGGAAGGTACACACTCCAGAAGACAAAAGCAATTGCATTTGACCCCAATAACTAAATGGGTTGTGTGCACCCAAACCTTGCTCTTTAAAACAAAATAATGAAAATGTACTTCAGAGGAGATAAATGACTCCCCAGAGAAGAAGCAAAAGACCCATTCCTCTGTGAACACTAAAATGTTAGTTTTAAGAGGGAGAGATTTTTATCCCTATAATTCCCTGAGGAAGAAAGGCACAGAGGAGACACAAAGATAGTCACAACACAGGTTCAGGGAACATTTTTATTTCAGCAAGCATCTGCTGGCAGATAGTAAATCCGGTGATAACTGTCATGCAGCGTGGGTGCCTTTCTTTTCCCTAAGCCTGATGAGAGCACCTTATACCTCATGGCATAATTGTTCTTGTTCCATTTGAACATATCTGGGACATTAAAACTATAAGAGAATTAAAGGGCAAAGAATAATGTGACTCTGTTAGAAAAGAATAAAACTATCATTTTACATGTCTATTTTCCTTTGATGCAACTATTTTAAAATTTCAGAATGCTGTAAAGAATATCCTGGGATTATTCTGAAAATTAATATGAATCCAAATGGATATTCTTTATATATATACCATTATTTTCAAAATGGGGAATGGGAAAATTTAAGAAGCAATAGTGACAATAATGATGTTGTTTTAGCAGCCAAGGGCTTGATGGACAAGAATTGCTTAGAGACAAATGTAATTGCTTGTTTCAACCTGTATGTGTAAAAGGAGGTCATAGATATTTTAGATTTACAGTTAGTTTGAGGCTCTTTCTGAAGAGCAAAGTAAAAACACCCTTCTTTCTCAATTGTATTTATTATATTTGTAGATAAAATGAAGATAGTTTTGTTTCATGAAATAAGTATTTATATATAACACAATGAAATGCATTGAAGCAATATATCATATTTAAAATAATTAATGTTGAAATATTGATGATTAATTATTAATACAAGCATTTATAGTAAGGATATTTAAAATATAACTATGCAATAAGTGCAATGAAACTTGATCCTGGATTATGAGATATTCTTTTGTGTAAAAATTATTACACAGTTATTCTCTGTCAAGGGCTCTTATAGCTACAGTTTGGTCCTGAAACAATTTTGAGGAAGTCCTTCTATTTAACTGCAGCATAAAGTAATTTCCCCCCTCTGGTAGAGATAGTTCTAACTTATTGATTCCGTCAATTGAAATATGTGGCTTCACAAAACCTAGAATAGTGAAGGATTGTCAAGGTCAAGAAGTATTTTATCAGTGGAGATTGGATGTATACCACAGAGATTTGCTGTCAGAGTTAATTTTTCTCACTGAATAGCCACAAGATATCATTTAAATATTTTGCTTTGTCATTACCATCGTGCATAGCATCATAAAGAGCCCATAACTGCTCTACTTTGGGGCATTTCCCAGAGCTTGAATACTGACACTCGTCATTGATAAATAACACATGCTAAATAATCACACATTGTCAGGTTATGTGCCTGAATAATTTGCTGTGTAATTTTCTTACATTAGTCAAATTAAAATGTGGAAATGAATATATTATTCCAGCAAGTTAACTTAATGATAGGTGACATGTTAAAAGTAATTATCTGCCATGTCATATTATTTCAAATTTGAATGAGCTTCCCTCTTTGAACCCAAAGATTTGCAAACATTTTATAAATATTAGTAACTGAGTAATGTGTCCGACACACACTCATATATATGAGAGTTATGTCTCCCAGTCTTATATACATTTCATTGCATATGTTTCTGAAAGGTGAGTGGATAGTTCATGTGCAAAACTGCCTAGGTCCATAAGATGCAAAGTATGACAGAGTTTATTAAGGTTATGTGCTAGTAGAGGAATAGCAGAATTGTTACTGCCTTCCAAATACTAATTGTTTTACAGCCTATATTTTTTATCAGTGTGACATTCTGTGTATATCACTGTCACAATTCAAGGAGAGATGACTGCTTCAGTCATCAAGTTAAATATGCAAAAGTGAGCAATTCCAATATTAATTCTACCACTTCCTACAGAGTTCCATGTCTATAAGTTAGAGACATAAGAGAAAACTTAGGTTTTGAATTTGGTGAAGTATCTTTCGAGAGAATAGCTTTATATGCTTGGAATACTGACATTAGCTAAAGAATTTGCTTTGTCTGCAGACTACTCACTCCAGATGACTTCACTTTGAGCAAATCAATGGGAAGTAGGGAAGGAATTGAACCTCCAGGACTCTGAAGACTGTCCCACTTCAGTCAAAATTTTGATCTTGGTAGATCATTAAATATAAGCATAATGATTAATTTTGATTGATGCCATACCATAATCGGTTCCACAGTGTGCAATTCTCATAACAGACTGGCATAGTGTATAGGAAGAATACCATTTGAACAAGATGAAGGAAGTATCAAAGAGTTAGGTTATACTGAAAATGAAATCCTGGCTTCAGAGCAATTTATCTTATGAGTCATTGCCAAGATTTGTCAGCTGAATATTTTGAGATGTTTATTCATATCTATAATAGGAAAACCATAAGTATTTGCTCCAAATTCCTTAGTCTCAGTCATTCATTTCAAATAAATAACTCTGTTGTAATCACTGGAGCTATCTAACGTGATCATTTCTTTTTAAAATTGTCATTTTATCATTGTAACTGACCTCTAGTGGCAGAGAAGGGTGATCTGAGAACCATCTTAAACAAAGTCAATGTCAAATCCATGTTCATTCAGGTGTCCTTGATCTGAGCCACATCTCTGTCTATCCACTTAGATAAAAGGTGCTTTGTTAACTGTCCATCCAGTTCAAAAGTTCACAGATGGAACAAAATAGAACAGAACTATACTATTCAAAACAAAAGGCCTATCTAACTCCTTCTCAAAGAACATGAGAAGGAAACTATCCATAAAGAGAAAAGTATGGCAAGAGATCTACAAAACAGAACAGAGTGGAGCTACCTGGTAAATGAGTAGTTTTGTCAGAAAAGAATGGAACAGTGAAGTCTTCTATCACTTCTGTTACTTACTGCAATCTAACAAGGAAGAAGCTAAACTGGAGAAAGTCCTGAACCCAATGTTTCATTTTGTCTTCAAGGATGGCATTTGTTGGGAGTCAAGTGGAATGTTGTGGGATGCCAAGTGAGAACTGTAAAACTTAGAGCACGTGACTCCATACAAGCATGTGCAGTAAGAGATGACCAAATTTTAGCATGATGTCACCTGCCTAGGATGATGCTAGCTCTTCTTTCTTACTGCACATGCCCCAACCACTTTAAAAATATCTTCCTGACCATTATTAAAAATTCAAACAACAACAAATGTTGATGAGGAAGTGGGGAAAAAGGAGCCCTTAGGCACTGTTGGTGATAATGTAAATTAGTACAACCACTGTCGAGAGCTATATTAAGGTTCCTCAAAAACCTGAAAATACAACTGCCATACGATCAAGCAATACCACTCCTGGACATATTTCTGAAGGAATGTAAGTCAGGATACAATGAAGACGCTTCCACAATGATGTTTATTGCAGCATTATTCACAATAGTCAAGTTAGGGAAAGAACTTAGATGTTAGATGCGCTACAACTCATGAATGGAATATATGTAATGGAAAATTATTCAGCCATAAATACATGAAGAAGAATGAAATTTTGTTCTTTGTAAGTAAATGGATGGAACTGGAGAGTATATGAGAGAGAGAGAGAGAAAGAGTGAGAGAGAACATGTTTCCAGTAGTGAGATTGATAGAGGAGACTAAGGGCGGGGGTAAAGAAGAAGAAACTGATACAAAGAATATTATCCAAAAACATCATATCTGTATAGGAACAAGACCCCAGGAAACACTGAAAACTGTTGAACTATGCACAGTAGGTGGAAAAAGGTAAGGAAGAGTAATAGAGGAGGGTAGACTAATTAAAGTAGAATGAATTTACAGATAAAATAGCTAATCAAAACCTTATTGAACAATAAACAGAAACTTAGACAATGAAGGACAGAATGTAAAACAGGTCCTGTTAAGGGAATGGTACAAGTGGGAGGGGGAGGATAAATGAAGAAAGTAAAGGACACTAAAATGGTCAATGTATTTTCTACATATGTATGAACATAGATTAGTGAAACTGTCAAAGTCATTTTCAGAAGGGGGAGGAGGAAGAGGAACAGTAATGGAGCAATTGAAACAAGCATTTCAACTTGCTCATTTCCATATATGGAATATATACATATATATGCTTACATTGTAAGTATATATGGAAATGCTGCAACAAAACACCCTGTACAGCTCTTATACTCTAATACAAACTTTAAAAATAAAAATAAAATAAAATATCTGCCTGAGAAAATTCAATGTTGTGAGAAAAATTTACTATCTTGTCCAGCCAAAACTAGTGATAAGAAGATAATCTGTTCCACACTCTCTTATCTCAAATAGAAAGTTTGTATCTTAGTTATTTAATTGTGTGGCCTATAGACCACATAAATTTATTTCTCATGCTTATGGAGTCTGAAAGTACCAAGATGGTCACATTCTGGGGAAGCATGCTTCTGAGTTCATGGCATTCTTTTTTATGTGTCCTCACAATGTGGAAGGGACAGAGGACTCTCAAGTGTTTCAAAAACTCTAATTCCATTCTAAATTTTCCATCTATGTGACCTAATCACATCCCAAAGGCCCTATCTCCTAATACCATCACAATTTCTACATACAAAGCTTAAGAAAACAATCATTTACTGTACAGCAGCTTGCTTTCTTTGAGATGTTGAATTATCAACAAAGACTGTTCCTCAAGGACCAAAGAGCTTCGATTTAGAAATGCCAAGGATCAGGGCCCACTCCCAATGGCACAGCAGGTTTTCTTGACGGGCTCTTTCTTCTTATTGCACTTTTTTTTATGTCATAAAGACAAGTGATTTTGCTTGTTTGTTTTTCCCTCCTGAGAAACTTCAGTTAACACATTCACATGGCTTAATCACATTGATCCATTTCCTGAAACTCTGCAGTTTCTCTCACTGAGCACACTCCAGCCCTTAAAATATCTCAGGCCTTTCATTTTAGTGAAGTTGACTGGACTCTCTTCCATATTATGGTGGCTTTATTGAATAAAACTTGAGCTTACTTCTTTTTTTACTTTTTAATTTTTTTTTTATTGCTGTGCTGGGTGAGGATACATTGTGGCAATTAAAAATGTTATTACAATATATTAAATATGCATGGTTGAATTCACCCCCTCCATCATTCTCTTTTATGTCCCTCCCATTCCAGGCATAGTTTCAGCAAGTATCATTTTTCCATTTACATACATGTTTACAGAATATTTGTATTATATTCATGCTTCCATGCCCTTTCTATCCCTCTTCTCCCCTTCTACTGGTACCAATATCCCCAGGCAGGACCTTTTCCACCCTCCTGTTCTTTGACTTCATAAATGAAGAAAAAAATGACATTTTTGTTTGTTTAAGATAGCAACACTGGGATTTTCCTTGCAACATTTCCATTTATATGTGTGTGTTTGCATGTGTGTATATATACATATATACATGTATATGTATATATATGTGTATGTGTATATGTAATATATCCTGAATTCGTTCATGTCCTCTATTTTCTTTCTACTTACTTCCCTTTTTATGGTGGCTTCAACAAGTTTAAAAATTCTATATTCATTCTTGTATAGAGAATGCATCAAACATATTCACCTTCTTAACTACCTTCTTCTACTGTCCCCCTCTTGTATGTGAGCTCCCCTTTGCATGAGCTGTTTTTCATAATACTGCTGTATTTGGAGTATATATACTATCCTATATTCTACATAAATGAGAAAACATGTGGCTTTTGTCCTTCTGAACCTGGCTAACTTCACTTAAAATGATGTTCTTTGGCTCCATCCATTTATCTCCAAATGACAAAGTTTCATTCTTCTTTGTGGCTGAATAAAATTCTATTACATATAAATAGCACATTTTCTTAACTCATTCTTCAGTAGTTGGGCATCTTGGCTGTTTCCATAGCTTAGCTATTGTGGATAATGCTATAATAAATTTGTGTGGAGGTGTCGTTGTTGTAACCTGTCTTACACTGATTTAGGTATATCCCTAAGAGTGGAATTGCTGGATTATATGGCATTTCTATTTTTAGTTTGTTCAAGAGACTTCATACTGTTTACTGTAGTAGTTGTGCTAATTTACATTCCCATCAGCCATGTATTAGTGTTCCTTTTCCCCTACATCCTCACCAACATTTGTTGTTGTTTTTGTTCTTGATGGTAGTGAGGAGTGAAGTGGAATCTTAACAGGGTATTGATTTATTTTTCTTTGTGTTTGACTTTGTCTATCTTAGACACAAGGCAGCCACAAACAAAGTGCTCTTACAGATCCATGGGTGTCAGTGCCAGGTGGGAGGGAGAAGGCAATAGAATAGAAGTATAAAAGTACTGAGTATGAGTCAGAGAAGGGAAATAGATGTTCAGGTTCTCCATATCCCCTCAATAAACAGATCCTTTCAGGTGTGCCTGGAAAGATTCTAAGCCAAAGTTCTCTAAGAAGGAAGCATTCTAGTAAAGGTGCCAGGACTAAGGACACAGCTTTCTGTAAAAGCTGGCCTGCCATTGGCACCTGAGCCTCTGACTGCAACTTTTCTCAGAGACTATAGAACATTGGCTAGGCAAGGTTTGGTATGGAGAGGACAGAATCTGCTGAAACCTGCCAAGCCTTTATAATTATGTATGATTGGACCTGAAAGATCATATGTAGGATTTTGGCCAGAAGTAGACTTATCAGAGCATTCAGTTTGTTATGGACTGAATGCTTGTGCCCCCACCCCATGCATAATTTGAACACAGACCCATTCATATGATGATATTAATAGGTAAGTTCCTGGAAGAGTAATTAGAATTGAAGGAGATCATGATCCCACATGAATAGGATTGGTGTCTTTATATGTGCTCTGAGAAAGGTTTCTTCTTCTGTATACCCTGTAAGGATATACAGCTGTACACCAGGTGAGAGTACTCCCCAGAACTTGATTACACTGACAGCCTAATCTCAGACTTCTAGCCTCTACAAGTCTGATAAATATCTATTGTTTATAAACTAACTGCCCACACTACAGAATTTTGTTTTAGAAGCCAAAACTGACTAAGCAAGTCTTCATAGTCTTTTCTATTTCCAAAAATTTAATGAGCATTGAATATATACGAGCAACCTTCCAGATTATTTGGCCCTGAAGGTGTACATGTTAGAGAAGCTGGTATGGTTGCAAAATAATGGGACCTTGTAATAATAATTGCTTCCATGTATTTAAAAATGCTTCAGAATGGAGGAGAGTTTCACACATTCTATAGTCCTTGTGCTTGTCTTTATGAAAGGCATAGCTTAAGTTCATGGGCAAATTGTTTCATGTAGGTCTGTCATTCCTTCTAATAGTATTTAGTTATTCCATGGCATTGATTTAGCATTATACCATTAAGGAATGGTGCTAAGATCAATGGTAAAGTATGTGCATAGAATTAGACCATTAAATTTGGACCGTGAGTTTTTGTGAAAATATGTCTTAAATGTCTTAATGATTCTGGGGGTAGAGTATTCTATGACAAGCGACACCATTTGAATGTCAGGACATTGGAGGCCATAGATATTAATGATATCCAGCTTTTTATTATGATGGCTGCTATATTATAATGGGTATGTATACCTTGGAGGGAAGTTCTTTTACCAGTGAATCATAATGTATTTTTAAACACCAAGACTTGAAAATTAGAGCCCCTTGATTTTATGTTTGATAAAAGTAGTAGACAAGGGCTATATCTGAGTCATATGCTGAGCAGTCACCTGTGAGAATGATGACTAACCAAGATGGGTCACCACTCTGCCCAGTCTTAGCTACAGACTACTAAGTCACATTTTCTGGTAACATGTCATTATCCTCAGGCAAAGAGATAGCCCAGTGAAATACTCTCATTTCCAAAGACAAGAAAACTGAAATTCAAAACAAACCACCACCATCACAGCAACAAAACAAAAAAGAACAACATGAGCAACAAAATCATGGCATCAGGATAAGTAATGTATGACCTATATTGTGTATCAAGTGTCTTTGGAGGAAAAAATTGAAACATACTAGTATTGTCTCATTCAAATTTAACTGGTTTTATAGGGGATGATTACAAGCAGTAAGGTAGCAAGATATGTGTTGTGCCGTAAATCATTATTCCACAGCTAGGTTCACCATATTTATTGACCAAGATTCCAATGAAGAGGATTCTTCCCTGGGCTGACAGGCTGATTATGTGATTAAGGGTTGCCTCAGAAAGACAGGAGGCTCTCTTGTCACCCTGTGTTACTATCTGTACAGCAATAGTAACTTCTTGGCCAAACAAGAGGAACTAGATAACATCTACTTTTTTACTAGGACACAAGAAATATAGCAAAAATTGTGCAAGGTTAGCTATGTATCTAAAGAATTTACATACTGGGGACCATACTTATTTGCATCATTAAAAGTGGATCAGAAACACACCAAGGGATAGGAAACAGATTTGCATGACTGAAATATGTAGATGAGTCAAGGGTGTTGTCACTGCAAAATGTTATGTCCAGTAAAGTTTCATCTCTGCTCAACTATATAGAGGGGTAGGAAATTATCTTGCAGGGCCATTAAGTTTGATTTCAGGTCTTATGTTTATTTTTCCACATTTCTTATTATATGTGAGAATAAAATCATGGTTTATGATATAATATTTCTGGTTTGATCTTTGATTCCAAAAGGTTACTTTTCCCTTTCAACAAAGTGCTGAAATTCCTAGCTAGAGCAGTAAGATAGGAGAAGGAAATACAAGGAATTCAAGTAGGGAAAAAAGTAGTCAAATTGTCCCTACTCACAGATGATAAAATTCCAGACATAAAAGACCCTAAAAACTCAACCAAAAAAGTCATAGATCTCATAAAACACTTTCAGCAAAATAGCAGGATACAACATCAATAAATGAAAAGCCATAGCATTTCTAGATACAAGCAATTAGCACTCTGAGAAAGAAATCAGGAAAATAATACTATTCACAATATCCTCAAAAATTTATAATACTTAGTAATAAGTTTAATGGGTGACTGACCTATACGATGAAAAGAACAAGTCTCTAAAGCATGAAATCAAAGAAGACATCAGAAAATAGAAGGACATCCCATGCTCGTGCATTAGCAGAATTAATATTGTGAAAATGTCTGTATTATCAAAAGTAATCTATATGTTCAATGAAATCCCTATCAAAATCTCAATGACATTCTTCACCAAGATAGAAAAGTCAATATTCAAGTTCATTTGGAAGCACAAAAGACGTCGAATAGCAATTCTGATCCAAAAAGCAATGCTGGAGGTATCATAGTATATGACTTCAAGCTATCTTATGAATCATAATAATAAAGACAGTCTGGTACTGGCACAAAAACAAAGAAGACCAATGGAATAAAATAAAAGGCCCTAACATAAACCCATGCAACTATAACCATTTGATTTTTGACAAAGGTGCCCATAATATGCTCTGGATAAAAAAGTAGCCTTTTCAATAAATGGTGCTGGGAAAACTGGATTTCCAACTATAGAAGACTGAAACTATATTCCAGTCTCTCATCTTATGTAAGTACCGATTCAAAATGTATCAAAGATTTTAATGTAAAATCTAAAAGAATTAAATAATCCAGGAAGAAATGGGGAACACATTGGACCACATAGGTATTGGTAATAACTTTATGAATTGCACACGAACAACTCAGCAATTAAGAGAAAGTATTGACAAATGGGACTACATGCAACAAAAAGCTTCTGCACAGCAAAGGAAACAATCACCAGACTGAAGAGATAGTCTACAGAATGGGAGAAAACCTTGGACAGCTGTCCATCTGACAGTGGGTTAATAACCAGAATACACAGGGAGCACAAAAAATAACCTCTCAAGGAACCAATAACCCATTGAATCAATGAGCAAATGAACTGAACAGACAATTCTCAAAAGAACTACAAGTGGCCAATAAACATGTGAGGAAATGCTCAATGTTCTTGGTCATAAAGGAAATGCAAATAAAACCACGTTGAGATTCTACCTTATCCCAGCCAGAATGGCTATCATAAATAACATAAACAATAACAAATGCTGTCGAGGATGTGGGGGAAAAGGAACACTTCTACATTGCTAGTGAGAATGTAAATTAGTGCAATCTTTATGGAAAGCAATATGCAGGTCCCTCAAAAACTAAAAAAAAGAAATACCATATGATCCAGTGATACCGCTCCTGGAACTATAACTGAAAGAATGTACTCCAGGATATGATACAGCCACTTGCATACCCATGTTTATTGCAACACTTTTTATGATTTCCACCCTTTGGAAGCAGCCCAGATGCCCCACAACTGATGAATGGATTAAGAAAATGTGATACATATACTCAATATAGTATAATATACCCATAAAGAAGAATTAAATTATGTTGTTTGCAGATAAATGGATGGAGCTAGAGAACTTCATGTTAAGTGAAGTAAGCCAAGCTCAAAAAAGTCAAAGTTAGCATGTTTTCTCTCATAAGTGGAAGCTGGAAATATATATGCATGTATATGAAGTGACAGAGAGATCATAGTGAGCTCAGGGTACTACAGAAGGTGGGGGAGGTAAAGAAAATGTTACAGAATGAAAAATATTGGAGCAGCTCATCTATATATGAATGTAATATAATACACTGTACAGTAGCTGTTGAAAATTAAGGGAGCATGGTGATTGAAAATAAGTAACTAACAGAGGGGAGTGAGGCAATTTGATAAAATCATGATTTATACAGACCTGAAATACCAAGGCAAAACCCCATTGGGCTATCACTATATATTTAATTTTAGAAAATGTAGGATAGGAGGAAAAATAAAACTTTTCTGGGGGTTGGTGTCAGTAGGAGTTGGTGGGCCCAAAGGAAGGAGAAATGAGGTTGTATATGGTGAATATGTTTTGTATCCATGTATGAAAACAGAAGAATGAATTCTGTTGAAATTGTTCTAAGAAGGGGGTAGAGAGGACAAAGGGAGAATGGTGGAGGGGTCAAATCTAACTAAGATATATTTTAACCTTATACGTAAATATAACAATATGTCCCCTTGTTCAACTATTATATGCTAATAAAATCATAAAAATATTTTTGAAAAGTTTTTATACTGTACTTCACTTCAATATATGATTGTTTATTTATGAAGAGCATCTGTCCCATCCTTCCTTTATTCTTTTACCAGGTCAAAATTCTTCCATGTTTTAGGTCATGTTGAAAGGCCTCAGGGACATAAGAACACATAAAACCAATTTCTATACTTTGAGAACTTTAGAATAATGTGGGACTCGGTACATACAGAGATAAGAATAACACACTGTAGGGAACTACTGACATGAATTACACAATACCTTATACACATTATTGCAGCAGAAATGCCTACAGAATGCAGATAAGAATGGAAAAACGGAGTGATAGACTACAAGAGTCAGTAAGCCTTTAAAAGAAAAGGTGACACTTGAATAAAAAAGTAATATAAACAGAAATAGGCACTTCACTGATGGAGGTGATTGGAGGTGGAATTTTAGGCTGAGAAGCCATATGAATAAAGTGAGGGAGTTATGAGAACACACATCAATGGAAATTTAACTTCTTAGAATGCCTAGAGCACAGAGTGTGCATAGAAGAGAGGGTTAGAGATAAGGTTAATGGATACACAGGGGCTCCATCATGCCTAGCTAAAAACTTATCTTTGAATTTCATGTTATGGTCAGACACTGTCAGATTTAATGCAAGGGAGAAACTCAAACAGTATTTTGTTTAGAATGAACCCATGGGACAAATATGGAGCAAGAATTAAAGGAAGGTGAAATTAGCATTGGGAAAAACTTATTATTTATTAGGTGATGACTGCAGGAGTTAGAATGTGCTATTTGTTCTTTTTTATATAGCTTCTGTTTTTATCACAAAAGTCTTACCCTCTCCTCAGATTTTAACTATTTGTAATGTATTTTCTGTTTACAATCAAATTCAACTTTAATGAATACAACCCTAGAACCAAGGTTTGTCAAAACAAGTTGAAGGAAACAAGTACACAAATAAAAATAAATATATGAGGAACTATAAAAAAGAAATATGGAAAGTATTTTGGGCATGTGAAATTCACTCAATATCAATAAATTGAATCCCGAAAGTATTTGGAAAAAATACTCTAAACTACATGAAATGTTCTTACACAAAATATACACACTTCCCATATTTACAAACTGTATAGTTTTCATTACAGAAAATGTTTAAATGAAACTATTAAACCCATTGTCTCAGTTTGTTTTGCAAGACTTTATTAAATAATGGATTTGCCACCATTTATGTTCAAAACATAACTTTCCATCTAAAACCTGAGGCCTTGACTTTCCTTTGAAGCTATAGATTAGCTTCACAAATGTCACTTTCAGATGACCATCTTTTGGGGGATATTGTCCTTTAACTACAGTGTGTTCTGATTATGGTAGTAGTATCTACTGCAATTAAAGAAGAAGAAAATTCAAGATATTTCTTACTAAGATTTTGTTTGCAATCCCTGCTTGGTTGGGGGACCTTAAAGATCCATATGCATTGCACCTGCAAACTAATGCTTTGGCTCCCCCTGGAGGATATTGAAATGTCATGGAGCTTATTAAGTCAAATCCTATTTCCCAAAATCAAAGTAAAAGGACAAGAAAAAAATGAAACACCAGCACAACAAAAAAACCAAAGACTTCTGCTTCCATATTAGAATAATTTGTGTAGTTGCCACCACAAAGAGCATTAAAGCTAGACAGAAAATAAGAGACAACTGTCTTTAAACAAAGGAAAGCAAGCAATAAAAGACTAATCACTGAGGGAAGGGAAACCAAGGAGGTGAAGAAGATCACCCTGACATTTTGCTGATGTTAATTTTTTTCTAAGTGACATAGTGAGCTAGAATTTTTGCAGACCCTAATGGGTTTATTGAACCCAAGAGACAGAGATGTGGTTCAGATCACTGGAATCTTCAGGGCAGAGAACAAGAAAGGATGTGGTTTTGAAGGGTTGGGAAAGGCTTTCTGTGATGAACAATTTACCTGAGAATGGGCAGGAATAGATTGTATGACACTTACAACATAACAATTTCTACTATGTGCAGAAGAAAGGAACAGGTTAAGAAAGATCTAGTATTGCTGGAGACATTGGAGATACCACCTAGCTAGAAGGAGAGAGTTCATTCATCCCCAAGCATGAAGTTAGAGACCACAGAAATGCTGTAAGTTAGAAATAGGGACAAAACTGAGGAATCCAGGGAGGGGGGATGAAGGAGAATGGTAGAGAGGGTGAATTCAAGTATGATATATTTGATACATTGTAAGAACCTTTGTAAATGCTATAATGTACCCCCACACAGCACAACAATAAAGAAAAAAATAGGCTGACAGAGATAATTAAGATAAATAAATAAAATTATGTTCATTAAAAAAACAAAAAAAGTAAGCAAAAGAGAGAGATGTGAAGAAAGTGTAATATAGATCTACACATATATATGTATAAATGTATACATATATATGTAGTTTTATCATATTTACATTGATATATGTATGTAATTATCACAATGAAACTTTTGTATAATTAACTTAGCCTAATAATAATTATATTAAAAGAAAAATTAAGAAGTAGGGACAAGACACAAACAGCACATATTACAATAAAATTAGGCAATTAAGTTAGAACTGAGAGGACATTTTATACAACTGTAAATATAAGAAAATGAGTGGCTAAATTAGTTATATATATATATATATATATATATATATATATATACATATACACATATGCACATGACTTCATAAAACAAAATAAGAAATAAAGAGACATTTCATATTAATAATAGACCAATAAAGGAGAAAGAACTAACATTTCTGTGTATTCATTGCTGAGAAAAATATCTTCAAAGAAATAATTTAAAGAAGGAAAGATTTATTTTAGTTAGTAGTTTCTAACTAAAGTACATGGCGATCTGCCTCCATGTGGGGACCAGAGAAAAATGTCTCTCCTTATGGCAGACAGGAAGGGTCTTGGGGGGAAGGAAGGAAGAGAGAGAGAGAGAGAGAGAGAGAGAGAGAGAGAGAGAGAGAGGGAGAGAGAGAGAGAGACTCATGAAAAATTATAGCCTCCAAGGACACAGCCCTGGTCACCTACTTCTTAAAACTGAGTCCCATCTCTGAAAATTTCCCATTATCTCTCACTACTGCCATTCAATTATGAATTCATCCATGGATTAATCTATTTGGTCAGAGCCTACTTCCTTTTGGCAATTAATAGATTAAATAGACAAAAATCTAGAATGTATGAACATCAGAACAATACTATCAATCATCCTGACCAAATTGACATTTACAGAACTTTACACACAATTATAGCTGTACATACTTTATAAACATAGCCAAAAAAACTTGGTTCATAAAAAATTTAATTTCATGACATGAAAATGATGTACAATATTTTACTTAAACAGTATTAAATTGGAAAATGGTAACACAAGACATAGAAAATCCTCAAATATTTTGCAATTATATGAAATACTTCTGAGCAATGCATGAGTAAATTATAATTTCTCAAGGGACTTTAAAATACTTTCAAAATAAATGAGGAAACCCCCAAATATATAAGTGTAGGACATATCTTAGGCATGCCTTAGAGACAACATTGTAGCTTTAAATGCTGGTATTTTTTATACTTTATTTTCATTATTGTTGTACTGGGGGTACAATGTGACTTTTACTTTCCTTGTATCCTCCCCCCCTCTCACCACCCCTCTGCCCCACAGATAGGATATGTTTTGCCTTCCTGTTCTTTGTTTTTATAGGAAGAAAATGACATTTTTGTTTGTTTTAGCTATACAGGGTGTTTCATTATGACATTTCCTTGTATATATGTAACATAATTTGAATTGGTTTATCCCTTCTACTTTTGTCCTTTCTACCTTAGTCCCTTTCTCATGGTGATTTCAACAGTTTTAAAAATTCTATCTTTATTATTGTATAGGTAGTATATCAACCATTTTCACCTTCTGAACTTATCTATATTTTAAAATGTAAACTATGAAAACAGTTATATACCTTTATGCCTAGTAAGCAAAAACCAAGAGCAAATTAAACTCAAAATACTGGCAAAAAATAATAAAGGTAGAAACAGAATTTAAGAAATAAATAGCAGGAATTTTTAAATAATGAAACCTAGAGATGTAGCTTAGTAGAGAGCTCTGCTCAAACATGTCTGAAGCCCTTGGCTTAATCTTGATCACCACAATTCAAAGAGAATAAAAAAAGACTTAAAAAAATTAGTTCTTTCATAGATTTAATAAATTTGATAACCTGATACTAAGTTTAATCAAGGAATTTTTTTAAAGATAAGAAACATAAGAATAAAAGAGGATATCACTACCATTAACTCAAATATAAAAAGAATAGAGGAATGCTGAAATAATTTGATTGTTTAAATCAAATAGAAATTTCCTAGAGAAATTCACCTTTCAAAACTAAAGCTTCCAAAAACTTATTTTAAGGTACAATATATGTATTAAAAGAATTGAGCTAGGCAGCAGTGGTTCACATCTATAATCCTGGCTACTCAGGAAGCAGAGATCAGGAGGATCATGGTTCAAAGCAAGCCACAGGTAAATAGTTCATGAGAACCTATCTTCAAAAAACCCATCACAAAACAGGAATGGTGGAGTGGCTCAAGGTATAGCCCCTGGGTTCAAATCCCAGTATTGCCAAAAAAAAAAAAAAAAAAAAAGAAGAAGAAAGGAAAAGAAATTGAGTTCATAATGAAAACTTGCTGACATGCTCAGAGGGTGTCAAAAATAACTTTTCAGAACATTTAACATTTCGAGAGTGATTTTGAAACCTTTGTCCTTTTATTTTCACCATTTTAAAATAATATTTTTAAGTGTAAAATGGTATTATAATTATTGTCTGAATCATAAATTATGATTTGTAATACTTTGTGTGTGTGTGTGTATTAGGTTTTTTCCAGATAGGGTCTTGGGAATGATTTGTTTATGTTGGCTTCAAACTGTGATCCTCCTGATCTCTGTCCTCCTTAGTAGCTGGGATTACAGGCATGAGCAACTGGCACCCAGCTGGCTGATAATACTTTTAAGTGTCTACCAGAAACCCACAACCACAGAATGTGAACATACTTAGAAATTGAGTCTTTGCTAATGTAATGGATATCAAGTGAAGGTGAAAACATTCTGAGGAGAGTGGACCATAATTCAAAAATTGGTGTTTTTATAAGGGGGAAAAAAGAGACACAGATACATGAATACCTTGCAAGTACAAAGACAAAGATTGGACCTACAACCCAAGAAATGGCAAAATTTGCCAGGAACTACAGAAGCTGTGAAGAGGCAAGGAAAGCTAAAAGAGAGCCTAGTCTTATTAATGGCTAACTTAGGGACTCCCTTCCTCCAGAAATGAAAAAATAATACGTTTGCTTTAGTTCTGATTATTTTTGCTTTTTTTCTAAGCTACTATTTCTATATTATTTTGTGATGGCAGCCACTAACAAAGTAATGCAGATTTGCATGCATGAAAATGAGGTGGTGTTGAAATAAATACATAAAATATGAGTAATGGGTAGAAACTTGAGGGGTTTTAGGTGCTTAATACAAAAAGTCTAGCTTAGTACTGCTAGCAGAGATATAGGTATAACAATGATTTCTTGTAACATAGATGTATCAGCTCTAAACAAGTGAAGAGAGGTATAGAATTTATTCCCTTACCTTAAAAATACATATATTGTCATAAACCGAATGTTAGAAATGTGCATGTTGAAGGTTCTTCTGAAAATGTCTTAGAAGGCAATTAGGAAAATATCATTGAACATTACAGGAACCCATACTGTGAAGTGGCAGGAAACCTGACTGAATCTTCTGCTGTTGCTTGGAAAGTAGAGCTTGCAAGTGACAGACATGAACACTCAACTGAGATTTCCAATCAAGGTGGAGAATGTAAGGCAGGTTTTCTTCTTGGTGTTCATAGTAAATTGTGAGAGAAAATAAATGTGTTGTAAAAGGACATGATAAGCCAAAAGAGCATATACACTTTTGAAAACTCTCCACATATCTATATAATATATTTTGAATATGGCAGCAAGAGGTAACTACTTATTAAAGAGATCATTCATTTGACTTTTGTGCCCAGGCACCATATTCAAAGCTCTTCTTGGGAGTCACATGATAATGTTGAATTTTAAGCTATTTTCAAACAAGTTCATGATGCTCTACTCATTTCTTCCCAATGTATCTTCTCTCCATTGTCTATATTACTTAAATTTTATGGGTAACATGTCAAGTTCAATTATTCAATCTTGTTTTATTTCCACTGTGATGCAAAACTCTTTCAAGAAGAATTTTACCCTTCTTATACTCAACTTTCCAATACTGTACTTTCCAGATTTTTTGCTGCCTTCTAATAATTTGCTGGTGTTTTCTATTTTATGTTCATTTGTTTCAAGAGCATTTGAAGTAGATGTTTGAAGCTTTGTGAGTGAATTTTTATGGCATCTGGAACATTTTTTGTTATGATACTCTGTGTCCTAAAAAACTCATTATTATATACCCAGCATTACCCAAGTAATAGACTTAATACATAACTTTTTAAAAGTAAAAATTTAAAATGTCTTACAAATGAAGATAGAGTAATGTTCAATATAACATTATGGAAATCAAATCCAAAAACATGAAATGTTTGATGTACTATCACCAAAAAAATGTATCCCAAAAATTCAAAAATATTTCACCATTCTAAAACCAATAATCACAATTATATTAACAGAACTGCTAATTGCAAAAATTCACAACATTAAAGAGGAAGCAACTCATGATATGGAAAACCTCAGAAAAAAGAATGAATGAGAAATACAAAACAAAATGAGAGACCATTCCAGCAGAATAGGACAAACATAAGACAGAATCTCAGAACTTGAAGATGAAATGGCAATTAATGGAAAAACTGAAGAACTATTACTCAAGCAACTCAAGACCTGTGAAAAGAAAAATGCAAGAACTCACTGACCCCATTAAAAGACCTAATCTAAGAATAATGGACATTGAAGAAGGAGAAGAGGTGCAAGCAAAAGGAATACATAATATATTCAACAAAATAATAAAAGGAAATTTCCAAATCTAGAGAAAACTATGACCATTCAGGTACAGGAAGCCTGCAGAACAACAAACAGACCTGACCAAAATAGAACTATGCCATGATATATTATCATTAAAACACATGCAGAGACTAGAGAAAGAATATTCAAGGCTGTAAGAGAAAAAAACAAATAGCATACAAAGGTCAACCCATCAAAATCATAGCAGACTTTTCAACAGAAACATTAAAAGCAATAAGAGCATGGAGTGAGGTCTACTAAGAAATGAATGAAAATAACTTCAATCCTACGATACTCTACAAAGCAAAACTATCATTCAAAATGGATGGAACATAAAAGTCTTCCATGAAAAGCAGAAACTAAAACAATATATGACCACCAAGCCACCACTACAAAATATTCTCCAAGGAATTCTGCACACAAATAATGAAAGCAAACAAAACCATGAAAGGGCAAGCAATACCAAACCACAGGAGAAGAAAAGGCAAGAAAGTAAAGAGTAACACTGATTCAGCTGCACACAATCAAACTCTTAATCAACAAAGACAATTACACAAAAGGGATCACCGCACACTTATCAATAGTAATATTGAATGTTAATGGGCTAAATTCCCCCTTCAAAAGACACTGACTGGCAAACTGGATTAAAAAGGAAGATCCAACAATCTGCTGCCTACAGGAGACTCACCTCATCAACAGAAATAAGCACTGGCTGAGAGTGAAAGGCTGGAAGAAGATTTACCAAACCAATGGTCCCAGAAAACCGGCAGGGGTAGCAATATTTATCTTGGACAAAGTAGACCAAATCTAAATTGATGAAATGAGATAAAGAAGGACTCTCCACGCTAATAAAAGGGGGAAATACACCAAAAGGAAATAACAATTTTCAACCTATATGCACCAAACGTCAATGCACTCAATTCCATCAATCATATTCTGAAGGACCTAAAAACATATATAAACTCCAACAAAGTGGTAGTGGGAGACCTTCATACCCCCCAATCACAAATAGATAAGTCACCCAAACAAAAACTCAATAAAGAAATCTTAGAACTAAATCACACCATAGATCAAATGGATCTAGCTGATATCTACAGAATATTTCTTCCAATTTCTGTACAATATACATTCTTCTCAGCAGCCCATAGAACCTTCTCCACAATTAATCATATCTTAGAGCACAAAGCAAGCCTCATCAAATATAAGAAAATAGAAATAATCCCATACATTCTATCTAACCACAATGCATTAAAACTAGAAATCAACAACAAAAACAGCAGTAATAAACATGCAAACAATTGAAAGCTGTATAACACACTGCTCAATGATGAATGGGTCATTGATAAAATAAAAGAGGAAATTAAAAGGTTTCTGAAAGTTAATGACAATGATAACACAACTTCAGACCTATAGTACACAGCAAAAGCAGTTCTAAGAGGAAAGTTTATAGCCATGAGTGCATATATTAAAAGGACAGAAATATCTCAAATCAATGATCTAATGCTACAACTCAAACTCCTAGAAAAACAAGAAGAAGCAAATTGCAAAACAAGCAGAAGGAAGGAAATAATTATAAAAAAGGTTGAAGTCAACCAAATAGAAACAAACAAACAAAAAGAAAATATACAAGGAATCAATGAAACAAAGAGCTGGTTCTTTGAAAAAATAAATAAGATTGACAGACCCCTGGCAAACCCAACTGAAATGCGGAAAGAAAAAACCCAAATCAGTATAATCAGAAATGCAAAAGGGGAGATAACAAACACCATGGAAATCCAGGAAATCATCAGAGACCACTTTCAGAGTTTATACTCTAATAAATTTGAAAATCTTGAAGAAATGCACAGATTTCTACAAACTTACAACCACTCAAATTTGAATGAAGAGGATATAAATCTCCTGAATAGATCTATAACACAAAAAGAAATTGAAGCAGTTATCAAGAGCCTCCCAAAAATGAAAAGTCCAGGACCTGATGGATTCACAGTTGAATTCAATTAGAAGTTTAAATAAGAATTAATACCAACTCTCCTTAAGCTGTTCCATAAAATAGAAAGGGAAGAAACTCTGCCTAACTTATTTTATGAGGACAATATTACTCTCACCCCAAAACCAGACAAAGACACCACCAAAAAGGAAAACTACGGGCCAATTTCCTTTTTTTTCTTTGTTTTTTTTTTTTGTTTGTTTTAAAAATGAAATTAGTTTATTATGCAACAATTCTACTTCTGCATATGTTCACTTCCCCAAATAATTGAAAGCAGGTTCTTTTTTATTTATTTATTTATTTTTCATTTTTAAGGATACTTTTTTTTTGTCAGTCAGAACTAACTTTATTTATTTATATTTTTTATTGTTTTATTTTTCATGTGTGCATACAATGCTTGGGTCATTTCTCTCCCCTGTCCCCACCCCATCACTTACCACACACTCTGCTCCCTTCCTCTCCCCCATACCCCCTCAATACCTGGCAGAAACTATTTTGCCCTTATCTCTAATTTTGTTGAAGAGAGAGTATAAGCAATAATAGGAAGGAACAAGGGTTTTTGCTAGTTGAGATAAGGACAGCTATACAGGGAGTTGACTCACATTTATTTCCTGTGCATGTGTGTTACCTTCTATGTTAATTCTTTTTGATCTAACCTTTTCTCTAGTTCCTGGTCCCCTTATCCTATTGGCCTCAGTTGCTTTTAAGGTATCTGCTCTAGTTTCTTCTGCATTAAGACAACAAATGCTAGCTAATTTTTTAGGTGTCTTACCTATCCTCACCCCTCCCTTGTGTGCTCTCGCTTTTATCATGTGCTCAAAGTCCAATCCCATTGTTGTGTTTGCCCTTGATCTAATGTCCGCATATGAGGGAGAACATACGATTTTTGGTCTTTTGGTCCAAGATAACCTCACTCAGAATGATGTTCTCCAATTCCATCCATTTACCAGTGAATGATAACATTTCATTCTTCTTCATGGCTGCATAAAATTCCATTGAGTATCGACACCACATTTTCTTCATCCATTCGTCAGTGTTGGGGCATCTTGGCTGGTTCCATAACTTGGCTATTGTGAATAGTGCCACAATAAACCTGGGTGTGCAGGTGGCTCTGGAGTAACCTGTGTCACAGTCTTTTTGGTATATCACCAAGAGAGGTATTTCTGGATCAAATGGTAGATCAATGTCTAGCTTTTTAGGTAGCCTCCAGATTTTTTTCCAGAGTGGTTGTACTAGTTTACATTCCCATCAACAGTGTAAGAGTGTTCCTTTTTCCCCACATCCTCAACAACACCTGTTGTTGGTGGTGTTGCTAATGATGGCTATTCTAACAGGGGTGAGGTGGAATCTTAGTGTGGTTTTAATTTGCATCTCCTTTATTGCTAGAGATGGAGAGCATTTTTTCATGTGTTTTTTGGCCATTTGAATTCCTTCTTTTGAGAAAGTTCTGTTTACTTCACTTGCCCATTTCTTTGTTCATTCATTAGTTTTGGAAGAATTTAGTTTTTTAAGTTCCTTATATATTCTGGTTATCAGTCCATTGTCTGATGGGTGGCTAGCAAATATTTTCTCCCACTCTGTGGGTGTTCTCTTCAGTTTAGCAACCTTTTCTTTTGATGAACAGAAGCTTTTTAGTTTTATGAAGTCCCATTTACCTATGCTATCTCTTAATTGCTCTGCAGCTGGGGTTCCATTGAGAAAGTTCTTATCTATACCTACTAACTCCAGAGTATTTCCTACTCTTTCCTGTAGCAACTTTAGAGTTTGTGGTCTGATATTAAGATCCTTGATCCATTTTGAGTTAATATTGGTATAGTGTGATATATATGGATCTAGTTTGTTTTTTGCAGACTGCTAACCAGTTTTCCCAGCAGTTTTTGGTGAAGAGGCTGTCTTTTCTCCAGTGTATATTTTTAGCTCCTTTGTCAAAGACAAGTTGGTTATAGTTGTGTGGCTTCATATCTGGGTCCTCTATTCTCCACTGGTCTTCATATCTGTTTTTGTGCCAGTACCATGCTGTTTATATTGTTATTGTTTTGTCAGGTATTGTGATACCTCCAGCATAGTTCTTTAGACTGAGTATTGCCTTGGCTATTCATTGCCTCTTGTGTTTCTATACAAATTTAATAGTAGATTTTTCAATTTCTTTGAGGAATGTCATTGTAATTTTGATGGGAATTGCATTAAACATGTAGATTACTTTTGGGAGTATAGAAATTACTTTTGGGAGTATGGATACCAGAGGTGACATTTCAGAAACACCCCAGTTGTGTATGCGCCTGGCAAGACGTATGATGAAAATATTCAAATTTCGATATGATTAACACGTGGTCCCAGTAGTGCTTCAGAGGCTCCTGGGAGAGTTAGCAGGAAAGGTGCCGAGTTAAACTCAGCGGCTTGTAGGGTTTGTTTTAAAAGCTGTAATAGGGCTTCTTGTAAGTTTTATGTAGTAAAGAGACAGCTATAGGTTGTTTTAGTTCATGCAATAAAGATTTAAAAATTGTAAAAAAATAACCATAGATGGGTAGAAAGTTCCTCTCTCTGATCTCTGTGTCTTTTCTTTAGGTTATGCACTGCTAAGGTAGGAATCACCAGGTATTGGTGACACGGCTCTGAGCAAGGCAAAACCAGACCTTCCTGGGGATAGGGTTTTTTTTTTTTTTTTTATTGTTCATTTGTGCATTCAAGGCTTGGGTCATTTCCCCCATGGCTGCCACCCCCTCCCTTACCACCCACTCCAACCCCTTTCTCTCTCCCCTACCCCCTCAATACCCAGCAGAAACTATTTTGCCCTTATTTCTAATTTTGCTGTAGAGAGAGTGTAAGCCATAATAGGAAGGAACAAGGGTTTTTGCTGTTTGAGATAAGGATAGCTATACAGGGAGTTGACTCACATTTATTTCCTGTGCATGTGTGTTACCTTCTAGGTTAATTCTTTTCGATCTCACCTTTCCTCTAATTCCTGGTCCCCTTTTCCTATTGGCCTCAGTTGCTTTTAAGGTATCTGCTTTAGTTTCTCTGCATTAAGGGCAACAAATGCTAGCTAACTTTTTAGGTGTCTTACCTATCCTCACCCCTCCCTTGTGTGCTCTCACTTTTATCATGTGCTCAAGG
This sequence comes from Castor canadensis, assembly GCF_047511655.1. Lineage (NCBI taxonomy): Eukaryota > Metazoa > Chordata > Mammalia > Rodentia > Castoridae > Castor > Castor canadensis. The sequence goes on along the minus strand of NC_133390.1, from coordinate 21,629,441 downwards.
TCCAATCCACTTATTGTGATTGCCCTTGATCTAATGTCCGCATATGAGGGAGAACATACGATTTTTGGTCTTTTGGTCCAAGATAACCTCACTCAGAATGATGTTCTCCAATTCCATCCATTTACCAGTGAATGATAACATTTCATTCTTCTTCATGGCTGCATAAAATTCCATTGAGTATCGACACCACATTTTCTTCATCCATTCGTCAGTGTTGGGGCATCTTGGCTGGTTCCATAACTTGGCTATTGTGAATAGTGCCACAATAAACCTGGGTGTGCAGGTGGCTCTGGAGTAACCTGTGTCACAGTCTTTTTGGTATATCACCAAGAGAGGTATTTCTGGATCAAATGGTAGATCAATGTCTAGCTTTTTAAGTAGCCTCCAAATTTTTTTCCAGAGTGGTTGTACTAGTTTACATTCCCACCATAAGTGTATGAGGGTTCCTTTTTCCCCACATCCTCAACAACACCTGTTGTTGGTGGTGTTGCTAATGATGGCTATTCTAACAGGGGTAAGGTGGAATCTTAGTGTGATTTTAATTTGCATCTCCTTTATTGCTAGAGATGGAGAGCATTTTTTCATGTGTTTTTTGGCCATTTGAATTTCTTCTTTTGAGAAAGTTCTGTTTAGTTCACTTGCCCATTTCTTTATTGGTTCATTAGTTTTGGGACAATTTAATTTTTTAAGTTCCCTATATATTCTAGTTATCAGTCCTTTGTCTGACATATAGCTGGCAAATATTTTCTCCCACTCTGTGGGTGTTCTCTTCAGTTTAGAGACCATTTCTTTTGATGAACAGAAGCTTTTTAGATTTATGAGGCCCGATTTATCTATGCTATCTCTTAGTTGCTGTGCAGCTGGGGTTTCGTTGAGAAAGTTCTAACCTATGCCTACTAATTCCAGAGTATTTTCTACTTTTTCCTGTATCAACTTTAGAGGTTGTGGTCTGATATTAAGATCCTTGATCCATTTTGAGCTAATCTTGGTATAGGGTGATATACATGGATCTAGTTTCAGTTTTTTGCAGACTGCTAACCAGTTTTCCCAGCAGTCTTTGTTGAAGAGGCTGCTATTTCTCCATCGTATATTTTTAGCTCCTTTGTCAAAGACAAGTTGGTTATAGTTGTGTGGCTTCATATCTGGGTCCTCTATTCTGTTCCACTGGTCTTCATGTCTGTTTTGTGCCAGTATCATGCTGTTTTTATTGTTATTGCTTTGTAATATAGTTTGAAGTCAGGTATTGTGATACCTTCTGCATTGTTCTTTTGACTGAGTATTGCCTTGGCTATTCGTGGCCTCTTGTGTTTCCATATAAATTTCACGGTAGATTTTTCAATCTCTTTAATGAATGTCATTGGAATTTTGATGGGAATTGCATTAAACATGTAGATTACTTTGGGGAGTATTGACATTTTTACTATGTTGATTCTACTAATCCATGAGCATGGGAGATCTCTCCACTTTCTATAGTCTTCCTCAATCTCTTTCTTGAGAAATGTATAGTTTTCCTTGTAGAGGTCATTCACATCTTTTGTTAGGTTTACACCTGGTTATTTGATTTTTTTTGAGGCTATTGTAAATGGAATTGTTTTCATACATTCTTTTCCAGTTTGCTCATTGTTAGTGTATAGAAATGCTAATGATTTTTCTATGTTGATTTTATATCCTGCTACCTTGCTATAGCTATTGATGATGTCTAGAAGCTTCTGAGTAGAGGTTTTTGGGACTTTAAGGTATAGGATCATGTCATCTGCAAATAGAGATATTTTGACAGTTTCTTTACCTATTTGTATTCCTTTTATTCCTTCTTCTTGCCTAGTTGCTCTGGCTAGGAATTCCAGTACTATGTTGAATAGGAGTGGAGATAGTGTGCATCTTTGTCTGGTTCCTGATTTTAGAGGGAATGGTTTCAGTTTTTCTCCATTAAGTATAATACAGGCTGTAGGTTTGTCATATATAGCTTTTATAATGTTGAGGTACTTTCCTTCTATTCCTAGTTTTCTTAGAGCTTTCATCACGAAATGGTGTTGGATCTTATCAAAGGCTTTTTCTGCATGTATTGAGATGATCAGGTGGTTTTTGTCTTTGCTTCTGTTAATATGGTTTTTTATGTTTATTGATTTTTGTATGTTGAGCCACACTTGCATTCCTGAGATGAAGCCTACTTGGTCATGGTGAATAATCTTTTTGATGTGTTGCTGAATTCAGTTTGCCATTATTTTGTTGAGGATTTTTTGCATCAATGTACATTAAGAAGATTTACTATAGTTCTTTTTGGAGGTGTCTTTGCATGGATTTGGCATGAGTGTAATACTGGCTTCTTAAAATGTGTTTGGCAAATTTCCTTCCCTTTCTATTTTGTGGAACAGTTTAAGGAGGGTTGGTATCAGTTCTTCTTTAAAGGTCTGATAAAATTCAGCAGAGAATCCATCAGGTCCTGGACTTGTCTTTTTAAGGAGACTCTTGATTGCTGCTTCAATTTCATTTTGTGATTTAGATCTATGTAGGTAATTAAATTCCTCTTGGTTCAGTTTTGGATGATTATATGTATCTAGAAATCTGTCCATTTCTTCAAGATTTTCAAATTTATTTGAATATATGTTCTTGAAATAGTCTCTGATGATTTCCTGGACTTCCATGTTGTTTTTTGGTATCTCCACTTTTGCATTCCTGATTCTACTAATTTGGATTTTTTCTCTCCACATTTTAGACAGGTTTGCTGGGGGTCTATTGATCTTGTTTATTTTTTCAAAGAACCAACTTTTCATTTCGTTAATTCTTCCTATGATTTTTTTGGTTTCTATTTCATTGATTTCAGCTCTTATTTTTATTATTTCTCTCCTATTTATTATGGGATTTGCTTGTTCTTTTTTTTCTAGGAGCTTGAGATGTATCATTAGGTCATTGATTTGGGATCTTTCAGTCTTTTTAATATATGCACTCATGGCTATAAACTTTTCTCTCAGGACTGCCTTTGCTGTGTCCCATAGGTTCTGGTAGGTTGTGTTTTCATTTTCATTGACTTCCAGGAACTTTTTAATTTCCTCTTTTATTTTGTCCATGATCCATTGTTCATTAAATAATGAGTTATTTAGGTTCCAGCTGTTTGCATGCTTTTTGCCTTTACTTTTGTTGTTGAGTTCTAGTTTTACTGCATTGTGATCAGATTGTGTATGCATAATATAATTTCTATTTTCTTATATTTGCTGAGGCTTGCTTTGTGCCTTAGCATATGATCTATTTTGGAGAAAGTTCCATGGACTGCTGAGAAGAATATATATTGTGTAGAAGTTGGATGAACTGTTCTGTAGACATCAAGTAGCTCCTTTTGATCTATTGTATATTTTAGATCTTGGATTTCTTTATTAATTTTTTTTGGATGACCTATCTATTAATGATGATGGGATGTTAAAGTCTCCCACAACCACTGTGTTTGAGTTAACATATGCTTTTTGGTCTTTCAGATATGTTTGATGAAATTGGGTGCGTTGATATTGGGTGCATACAGGTTGATAATTACTATTTCTTTTTGGTCTATTTCCCCTTTTATCAGTATGGAATGTCCTTCTTTGTCTCATTTGATCAATGTAAATTTGAAGTCTGCTTTGTCAGAGACTAGTATTGCTACTTCTTCCTGTTTTGGGGGGCCATTGGCTTGGTAAATTTTCTTCCAGCCTTTCATCCTAAACCTATGCTTATTTCTGTCAGTGAGATGGGTCTCCTGTAAGCAACAAATTGTTGGATCTTCCTTTTTAATACATTTTGTCAAATGGTGCCTTTTGATGGGTGAATTAAGTCTGTTAACATTAAGTGTTATAAGTGTTAGTACTGATAGGTATGTGGTGATTCCTGTCATTTAGTTGTCTTAGTTGTTTGAAAGTTTGATTTTGTGTACCTAAGTTGAGGGTACTCTCTACTTTCTTGCTTTTTCCTTTCCTGTGGTTTGTGCTGCCTGTCTTTTCGTGGTTAAGTTGGGTTTCACTTTCTGAGTGCAGAATCCCTTGAAGAAACTTTTGTAGTGGTGGTTTTGTGTTCACATATTGTTTTAGTTTCTGCTTATCATTGAAGACGTTTATTGCTCCATCTATTTTGAATGATAGTTTTGCTGGCTAGAGTATCCTGGGGTTGAAGTTATTTTCATTCAGTGCCCGGAAGATCTCTCCCCATGCTCTTCTTGCTTTTAATATTTCTGTTGAGAAGTCTGCTGTGATTTTGATGGGTTTACCTTTGTATGTTATTTGTTTTTTCTCTCTTACAGACTTCAATATTCTTTCCCTGGTTTCTGAACTTGTTGTTTTAATAATGATATGTCATGTGGTTGTTCTTTTTGATCTGGTCTGTTTGGTTTCCTGGAGGCCTGTTGCATCTGTATGGGAATATCTTTCTCTAAATTTGGGAAATTTTCTGTTATTATTTTGTTGAATATATTATGCATTCCCTTCACTTGCACCTCTTCTCCTTCTTCGATGCCCATGATTCTTAAGTTTGGTCTTTTGATGGAGTTGGTGAGTTCTTGCATTTTCTTTTCACAGGTCTTGAGTTGTTTAATTAATAGTTCTTCAGTTTGTCCTTTAATTACCATTTCATCTTCAAGTTCTGAGATTCTGTCTTCTATTTGTTCTATTCTGCTGGATTGGCCTTCTGTTTTGTTTTGCAGTTCTGTTTCATTCTTTTTTCTGAGGTTTTCCATATCCTGGGTGGTTTCCTCTTTAATGTTGTCTATTTTTGTCCTGAGTTCATTTATCTCTTTATTAATCGTGTTCTCTGTTTCACTTTGGTGTTTATAGAGTGCTTCTATGTTTTCCTTTATTTCTTCTTTTGCTTTTTCAAATTCTCTATTTTTGTTGTCTTGGAATCTCTTGAGTGTCTCCTGTACATTTTGTTTGACCATATCCAGTATCATCTCTATAAAATTCTCATTGAGTACCTGTAGTATGTGTTCTTTTAAATTATTCTTGTGGGATTCACTGGGTCCTTTGGCATAGTTCATGTTCATTTTGTTGGAGTCTGAATCTGAGTATCTGTTTTCTTCATTCCCCTCTGGTTCCTGTACTTGTTTTTTGCTTGGGAAAACTGGTTTCCCTGTTTTTTTGTCTTCCCATCATTGCCCTTGGTGTTGTTATTATCCCTGTACTGTGTGCAATTAAGTATTTTCTGTCTTATAATAATAGCACTAGTGATATTTAGAATTGAAGGGTGAGAGGGGATGGAAAGGAAAGAAGTTAAAGGAAATGGAAAAAACAAATAATCAAGTAGAAAGAAAAAAAATAAAACAAAGAAACAAACAAAAAAACTTTCAAAGATATAAACAGGGAGAAGCAGTGTACTAATCAACCATAAGCTAAAAAGGCATTAGACAGACAGAGATAAGATTGAAAATAAAAAATAAAAAGAATAAAGATAAGAATAAAAATGAAAAATAAGTAAATGAAAGAAAATATATATATATATATAAATAAAATAAAATAAATAAAATGAAAATTAGAAAATAAAAAAAACTCCAAGTTCAAATCCAATGAAATTTCAGTCTTAATAATTTTGGTGCTCATCTCAGCCTCCAGTCCTGGAGATGATGCTTCAGATGTTGTTCTGTAGTTGTCTCATCAAAGGGGATGAATAAAGTAGAACAAAACTTGTCTGTTTCTTTCCAAGCTGTCTGGGCACAGGCTTCTGGTGGCCCGGGGGCCCTCCTGGTTTCTCTGGTCCAGATGGAGGTGTGGAGGGGTCAAAGTTTTGCCTCTTCTCAGTGGTTTTGCCTGCAAGGTGTGTCTCCAGCGTCTCTCCAAGATTTCACTGGAGGCACGCTTTCTGCTTCCTCTAGCTGCCATCTTGAAATTCCAGACCAAGTTCCTTAATGAATATTGATGTAAAAATCCTTAATAAAATAATGGCATACTGAATCCAACAACACATCAGAAAGATCATACACCAGGACCAAGTTGGCTTCATCCCAGGTATGCAGAGGTGGCTCAACATATGCAAATATATAATGTAATATAGCACATCAATAGAAGCAAGACAAAAACCACTTAATCATGTCAATAGATGCAGAAAAAGCCTTCAACAAGATCCAACACCACTTCATGATAAAAGTTCTAAGAAAACTAGGAATAGAAGGAATGTACCTCAACATTGTAAAGGCTATATATGACAAACCTACAGCCAACATCATACTCAATGGTGAAAAATTGAAACCATTCTCCCTAAAATCCTGAAGAAGACAAAGGTGATCACTACTCCTACTCAACATAATACTGGAATTTCTAGCCAGAGCAATTAAGCAAGAAGAAGAAATAAAAAGAATAAAAATAGGTAAAGAAACCGTCAAAGTATCCTAATTTGCAGATGATATGATCCTATACATTACAGACCCAAAAAACTCTACCCAAAAACTCTTAGACACCATAAATACCTATAGTAAGGTGGCAGGATACAAAATCAACTTACTAAAATCATTAGCTTTTCTATTCACCAAGAATGAACAAACTGGGAAGGAATATATTGAAACAATTCCATTCACCACAGCCTCAAAAAAAGTCAAATACCTAGGAGTAAATTTAACAGAGGATGTGAATGAACTCTACAAGGAGAATTACAAACTCCTGAAGAAAGAGATCACGGAAGACTACAGGAGATGGAAAGATCTCGTGTGCTCATGGATTGGTAGAATCAGCATACTAAAAATGGCTATACTACCAAAAGCAATCTACATGTTTAATGCAATTCACATCAAAATCCCAATGGCTTTCATCACAGAGATTGAAAAACCTATTCTAAAGTTCATTTGGAAACACAAGAGATGACAAATAGCCAAGGCAATACTCAGCAAAAAGTCCAATGCGGGAGGTATCACAATACCTGACTTCAAACTATATTACAAAGTGATAGCAATAAAAACTGCATGGTACTGGCACAAAAACAAACATGAAGCCCAGTGGAACAGAATAGAGGACCCAGATATGAATCCACACAGCTATACCCACTTCGTTTTTGACAAAGTTGTCGAAAATATACGATGGAGAAAAGAGAGCCTCTTCAACAAATGTTGCTGGGAAAAGTGGTTACCTGTCTGCAAGAAACTGAAACTAGATCAATGTCTATCACCCTGTACTAGTACCAAATCAAAATGGATCAAGGACCTAAATATCAGACCTGAAACTCTGAAGATACTAAAGGAAGGAGCAGGAAATATTCTGGAAATAATAGTTATAGGAAAAAACTTCCTCAATAGAATCCCAGCAGCCCAGCAACTAAGAGAAAGAATGAATAAATGGAACTTCATAAAGTTAATAAGCTTCTGCACAATAAAAGAAATGGTTTCTAAACTGAAGAGACTACCCACAGAGTGGGAGAAAATATTTGCCAGCTATACATCAGACAAGGGACTGATAACCAGAATATACAAGGAAGTTAAGAAACTAAACTCCCCTAAAATTAGTGAACCAATTAAGAAATGGGCAACTGAATTAAACAGAACTTTCTCAAAAGAAGAAATTCAAATGGCCAAAAAACACATGAAATAATGCTCACCATTTATAGCCATAAAGGAAATGTAAATCAAAACCTCACTAAGATTCCACCTCATCCCCGTTAGAACAGCCATCATCAAAAACACCACCACCAACATGTGTTTGTGAGGATGTGGGAAAAAGGAACTGTAGTCTATTGCTGGTGGGAATGCAAGCTGGTGCAACCACTCTGGAAAAATACTTGGAGACTTTTTAAAAATCTAAATATAGACCTGCCATATGATCCAGGAATCCCACTCCTGGGGATATATCCAAAGCAATGTGACTCAGGTTACTCCAGAGGCCCCTACACACCCATGTTTATTGCAGCACTACCCACAATAGCCAAATTATGGAAACAACCAAGATGCCCCATTATTGATGAATGGATCAAGAAAATGTGGTACTTGTACACAGTGGAATTTTACTCAGCCATGAAGAAGAATGAAATCTTATCATTTGAAGGTAAATGAATGGAATTGGAGGGCATCATTCTGAGTGAGGTCAGGCAGATTCAGAAGACCAAAAATCATATGTTCTCCCTCATATGTGGACTTTATATCTAGGGCAAATGCAGCAATGTGTTTGGACTTGGATCACATGATAAGGGAAGAACACATTTGGGGGATATAGAAATAGGTAGAAAGCTCAAAATATGAAAGTGTTTGATGTCCTCACTCCAGAGAAACTAATACAGAAACCTTAAAGTGTCAAAGGTTAACATGAGAAGGGGATCAGGAACCAGTGTAAAGATCAGTTAGAGATGAATCAACATGGGTCGTAACACATGGGTACACGAAAGCAATATTAGGAATATTTCTGTATAGTGATCCTTAACTCAACTAGTAAAAACGTTTGTCTTCCTTATTATGCTTGTGTCTTTTCTTTAACAAAATTAGTGATAAGGGCAGAGCAGGACCTGCCTGGAACTGAGGGGGGAAGGGAAGAAGAGGGTGGGGGCCAGAGTGGAGAAAGGACCCAAACAATATATGCACATGTGAGTAAATGTGTAAAAAAACCAGAAAATTGTCATACTACTTTTTCTAAATGCAGAAACAAAAAAGCCAAAACTGTAGATGTACAATATTGAAAATGGAAGGAATATAGTGGTAAAATGTTACTGATTTAATCCAATTGGGCATTTGTGGAAGAGTCAAAAGTAGAAATACTATATTTTTCTTGAGATGGAAAAACTTTGTGTATTAGAATCAATGAAACCTACAGTTTATTTCTTCTGATTTTGCTACCTCTGATGTCTGTATGTTGACATATTACTTGAGCTTTCTTGATTTCAGTTTTCTTTATAAGTTCTCTATATTACGTTTTCTTCTTATAACCAGATTTTCAAAGAATTCATGCAGAATGCATACAAAGGTCTTAGTATACAAAAGTACTTGTACAATAGGTTTGTGTGTTATTTTTTATTATTAATATCAAATTTATGGGAGGTGATTTGTTATATTTTGAAAATGATTACAGCAATAGTGGAATGAACAAAATGCAATCTAATACCAATGCTATTGTTTCTTTTTAGTTACTCAGGATGTATACAGAAGTTTCAGCATGTATTTAATAAAGTGGGGATTTTCCTCAGATACAAATCTAAGTAATTATTGTCTACCATGTGCAAGGCATTTTTCTAGGGGCTGGAGATACAGAAACCTCTCTTGAATTTCTCCCAAAACTTAAATTATTTCTTGAAAATGATCTGAAAGGTGCAATCTGAGCTGGATAGCAGTAAACTGATGGACAAAAAGACTGCTCCAAGTCCTGAATTGTTTTGAGTCTCTATTCATGAGGAATGTCTTGAGGTAAAACAAGGAAGGACAAATGCAAAATGATCTGAATGATATCAAGTCCTTGATGGGCCATCTGTGGCAAAAGAAGGGTTCTAAGAGGTCAACTGCTAGGGAAGATATGGCAAAAGTTGTCAATAATATCAGCATCAGAAAAAGACATAAATTTGGACCAAGAAATTGAACCAAGTAATTTATGAATTTATATTTATAGATTTATAGATATAGAGATAGAGATACATAGAAAGATAGTTGAAATGATTTGAGGAAACATTTTATAATGCATATGACAGTATCTTTTATTTCTTTTATACTGTATTTTTATTATTGTTGTTCTTAGGGAACCTTCATACTAGTACCATTGCCTTTATAATATACCTTTCATATTTTTTGTTTAACTACTATTCTTCACTACTAGACAATTAAGTTTTAAGAAAGAGTCAGGAGATGTTTCTTTCCTTTCAGCCCATGGGTTAAGACATGAGGTTTGATAATACTGTATTGTCAAGGATGCAATGAAATAGTCAGACTACTGATGATACACTAAATTACAACAAACCTCGTGGAAGACAATGTTATAATATCTGTCAAAGCACAAAATAACCTAACCATTTAATCAGAAATCCTACTTTTAGAAATACAGTATAGAATTATATGCATGAAAGTGTATAATCACAGGTAAGAAACTGAGCAATTACAATATAAAATATTTTACAGGTAATGGAAAACTGTGCTATCATTAGAAAATGTAAAATTACACAAAACATATGAAAAGATTTTAAGATGCATGATTACCTAAAAAGAAAAAGTAAATATGAATAGCATTATATAATATATGTATGTATGTACTACGTATATACTCATGTTTATTGTCTGTACATTTAACTATAGGATGACATGCAATAAATTTTTAGGAATATACACCCCTGGAGAAGTGATCTGATACCTTTATAACAATGAGAAAATCTTCAAACTTTATTTTAAAATACAGTTCTTTACTATCTTTATGTTCTACTTTATTAAAAGAAATTATTTTAATGATGAAAATGCAACTTTAATTAGTAAATGCAAGTATGCTACTGAGAAGTTCTGCTAAAAAATCTTGACTATGTCTTTTCATCTGCAATTTGATTTGACTGGCTTATAGTAGCTTTTTGGAAAATATTGAAGAATATGATTATATTCCACCAATTCCCCGGCATTAATATTTACAAAAGATTTCATTATATTTTTATCTAAACAATATATAAGGTGATGATTATAGGTATGCTTCTGATAGTGTTTTTGACTCCAAAATTGTTGACTTATTCTTTAGTGATCTTAAAAACACTATAACTTTATGGGTTTTCAACTGTTTGCACGTAGAATAGGAGCAATAATCCAAAGTATTCCAAAGTGTTCAAAGGTAGATTTTATGCTCTATTGAATTTTAAAACTGCATTAAAGAACTAACTACATAGTTCAACTCAGTCAAAAAATTAAGTTGATATTCAAAACTCTCTGTAAGTGTTTTTTGAGCTACCATGTTTGGAATAAATGATACTATTGATACTAATATTACCAAAATTAAATATGAACATAAACACACTTTCATCTTAACATTTTTTTCTTAAAATTTTTAAGTAACTTGTAATCATTTAGATTTTCACAAATATATGAAATTTTCAGAATTAAATATAAAATTATGTAATAAAAGCTAAGTAAAGAAAATTATTTGTAAGGATTTGCACTATATTTGTCTACAACTATCACTAGAAAACATTTATTTCATGTGTAAGGGAACCAAGGCCTTTTCTTGAAGGAGGGCAGATTTTTTACTGCTTTTGCAGGATTAAAATGCCTCCTGCCAAATAACCTCACTTCTGATGTGCCATCCTTCACTTCAGTGCTCTCAGCTACAGCACTCAAGGAGCCATAGATCTTTACTGCCTGGTTGAGCAGAACTGATTTTGATTGGTACTATGGTACAAGCTGATCCAGAGAGAGGTGACAAATTATTTCAGAATGGGCACATGTAAACATTTAGGAGGAGGCAATCAACACTTTTGGAAGGGAGGTCAAAAGAAAAGTACAAGTGGATGTCTGTATCACTCTATAAGAATAACCAAAAAAAGTTATGTTCAATAAAATTAGTAAATCATACCTTTCTTGTATGTTTCTTTTATTCATTTATTTTACCAAGAATAAACTCTGCTCATCTCAATTAAACTTATTGTTAATATCTGAATGGCCATCTACAAAGAGACAATGTGTTTATGTGGTTTATATGCTGAAATTATAATGGTCAATGGAAATAAACATAAATATTCCTGCAACAGTGAATTATTGCAATTAACGATTGTGAAAACTGCTTATATCCAAAACAATTATTGAGCCCTTTCAAACAGTTCAGTACGAAAAGATTCTGACAGTATGAGTCTTAAGAAGAAAGAGTCTTAGGAAGAAATTTTATGAACCTTGAAGCTTTCTGTTACAAAAATACTGTATACGGTTTGGTTGGATGTGACAGAAGACCCAAAATGAAATTGGCTTACACATGGGAAAAAAAAGTTATATAAATATTTCATTGCTTGCTTAAAAGTATTTAAGAAAAACTAATACTTTATGATACTTTATGATGAAATTCTCAAGGGATTATAAGTAGAGAAAAAAGCCGGGGAAGAAGTAATCAACATTTTCCATGCTTTCTTCTTTTCTTTTATAGAGGTTGTGTAGCAATAAATACAAATAAAGTATAAATAGCATAGTCCCTTATTGAGAATACCATGAGGTTTTCACTATTGTTTTGAAATACCTGCCTTTTCCTTCTAATGTTACAAAAGTGTACAGCTTCACCAAGGTTATTATGACTTTGTTTTGAGCCCTGGACTTGCTGACCTGAAACAGAACAAAGATGTAGAAATGACATTCACACCTCTTAATTGGTATCATTAAGAGATATTTTTCATGCCAGAGGACAAATGAGAGACCTCCTTGAGATTACTATGCGCTTGGGAAAAGTGAAACTGTCTTCTAATGAGAACACAATGCTTATAGCTCTAAAAAAAAAAGGGCACCAATTAGCATGTGCTATATAGTTTAAAACGGATATTTTGTTCAGGAAGTGTTTTAAATAGTTTTGGCACACCAAAGAGTGGAAGGAAAGAGCTGAGAAGTTAAAATCGTGCATAGTGCATGGTAACTGAAAAGTGGTAGAAAATTTGAAGGGGAAATTTTATGTGTGTGAGAGTATGTGTGTGTGTGTGTGTGTGTGTGTGTGTGTGTGTGTGTGAATGTTCATCTGTGCATGGGAGTTCAAGATGTATTGAATGAAAACTGTGATTTATTATAACGCATGTCACATTGAAAACTGTCTATGGCAAACTTGGCATGAAAGCAGTGGTTTGGTAAATGCATGAGCTAGGCTATCTGTGAGCTTTGGGAACTGAAAGCAGTTATCTTACCTGGCTGCTTTGCAGGCTCATCTTTATTGTATCACATGGAGTGCCCATGGGCAGTTGGCTATAGTCCCATGCTCAGGCAAGGCTTTTAGCCTTATGAGTAGTTGTTTTAAGTGCTGGCTGCAATTTGTGAATGGGAAGCAACTAAGGTTTGGACAGAAACAAAACAAAAAACTAAAAAGCTGAGGTGGTATACAGGTTGAAGTAGGTTCTGGCATGTTTGTGGTTTTAGAAGCTTAGTTAAATGTTGGTAACTCTAGCTAATGTCTGTCCTTACAGTGGTATCCTCTTTATTAAGTGTACCATCTTGTTCAGCTGCCCTTGCAGCTATGAATCTGAGGTTTCTTTCAGGTTCATGGAGATTTGGGGATGTGGTAACTGTCGGAAATCTGCCATCTTCCAAAAAGTATATGTTGAAAATTAATTTTCAAAGGGGTGATACTAGAAGTTGTGTCTTTTAGAAGTATATCAGGACAGGAGAACAGAGCATTTAGGAATGGGATCTGTGTCCTTATGAAGAAGACTCAAGAGTTTCCTTGTCTCTTTCACTGTGTGAGGACGCATCCAGAAGACATACTTCTGAATCAAAAATGGGCTTTCACCAAACACCAAATTTGCTGAAGTCTTCATCTCAGTCTTTCCAGTGATAAATGAATATCTGTCATTTATAACTAACTTTATAATATTTTGTTATTGGAGCCTGACACTGATCAAGACACTGAATTCTATGAATCTGTGGTTACATAGAGAGTAATATAGTACAGAAGTACAGAATCTTTTTACGTTAAATTGATAGAAATATTGGAGACTTTACTTGAATAAAAACTAGTTACTACTTCACACTGATTTTCAGAGAGCTCATATGTTTTAAGTTTCATGTTTTAAATTTTAGCTCATATATTGCTATTCTTTTAGTTGTGTGATTGAGATTGACACTTTTACAAAATAAGCAGAAGAGTGAAGGATTCATTATCCACAAGCATCACTGCCTTTTTATTAGCTGTTTTATACTAGACTAACTTATCTGTACTGAATTAATGAAGCTGGGAGTGAAAAATTATGGGCCATGATATCACACTCGGCCAGTGAGACATCTTTAAATACAAGAGGCACAATTAAATTGACAGTACAAGCTCCCTGAACATTTAGGGATATTTCTCATTAATCAAATGGATACTAAAAAATGAGAACCACTATTTTGTTTTAATTAGAAAGAATAAGGTTGTTAAGACTCAGTAACTGGTAATAAGTCTGACAGAAACACAAACAGAAATGCTGTCCTAATGATATATCTATTGTAATTGTTTGTTTCAAATGAAAATGGATTTTTAAGTTTTCCTGCAACTCTATTAATATTTGCATGAATACTGTGATTCTTATACTCTTTTCCACATATTTTATTTTCTTTCATGTCTTTTTGGGCACATCTTTTCTTCCCTACCTTTTCTCCTTTGACAGGGTACTCTCAACTTTTCCTGCAATGCACCAATTCTAATACTTTTGTCGCTTCTACTAATCTTTCTTGTGTCAATTCTTGTTTTGGGTTGAGTTACATCCATTTGCAAAAAGATATGCTCTAGTCTTAAATCATGATATCTTTGTAGGCAATCTTAAATGAAAATAAGATTGAAGTAATACCAATTTAGAGTGAACGCTAATCCAGTGATGGCATACATATAAGAAGAGGAAATTTCAACATGGTAACACAAAAAGAAGAAGCCCAGATGATATGGAGGTAGAGATTTTAATGATGGTGATACAGTCTAAGGAATGACAAGGGTTGCCAGTAACCACCAGGAGCTAGAAAAAGGCAAGGAAGGAACTACATTTAGAGTTTTCAAGAACTCAAACCTGCTGAACTCTTGATCATAGACTTCTAGCCTCCAGAATTGTGACAGAATAAATATTATTGTCTTAAGTCACTTAAATTACTGTATTTTCTTAGACAGAATTAAAAACCAATACTTCTGTGAAACAAATACATTTATGAAAATTCTTTATGTGATATAATGTTAAAGAAATTACATCATGAAATAAAAAGTTAATATTATTCTACTATTACTTATTTTTTATTTGTAAAATAAAATAATGTCCAAGTTAAAGTATATAGACAAACCCAAATATATTGAAATAAATATTCTATTGGTCAATTTCAATATAGAAAATAAGAAGAATGCCAAATACATATTTTCCAAAAGAGTACTTTTGTGTGATCATATGTATGTGTGTATTTGAGCTATTATTCCTCAACTTTATACTCACTTTGATTATTATCCCTGAATATTATCCTCATTCTGTCTTTATTTAGTTCATGCTGCAGTGCCTATCTGGTTTTTTTTTTTCTTGTTTTTTTACACTCTTGAAGGACTCTTTTTTTCTTTGTCTTGAATATATATCTGAATCAGTTAGCTTTACTTTTGTTCCCAGGCTTATAGTGATATCCGTTTTGTATATGACTTCTTCTTACCTGAAATTTAAATGAATTTTAGCAGTGAAGGAAAAGCATTTTCTTAATGATGAGCTCTATCTTCTTGTAAACTGTACAAAAATTTAAAAAAATCATACATGGTTTGAACTTGAAGTCTTAAAGTGTCCTTTTTTTTTTCCTCAAAGAAATTCACACATTGTTTTAAGGCTGTTGTGTGGAAAAGAAGGAAAAAATGTCAGAAAATTGAGTCAAGGCTAGGAGTGACAGGACTTAGAGATGGGTAGACAGTTGTCTTTTATCATATGTACATTGAAGTGGCCAGACATGCCTGTGCACATTGGGATGGTTTGAATAAAGTTTTTTCTGATCTGAAGGGTTTGTTCAATAGGTCTGACCATTGGCTCCAGTCCAGTGTGAAAATTCATCCTTCTCATCTGATTCTGGAGCCAACAGACTCTTCCCAGTCTAAGACCTGCATGTTACTGACCAGATTTTTCTTACTCAGAGCTAGTATTATTATGAGGTGCTATTTCATCCTTCTCTCTAATATATTTACAATGAAGAATTTGAAATTATTGCCTAATATCCCTGTAAGTTAATATGCACATGTATAATTTTTACATTTACCCAAGTGTAGTTATGAATCACATTAATATAATGCTCCAGTGTCATAGGTGAAAAACACAAAAAATGGCTACCAGTGAGATGAGAAATTTTGTAAAAATTCTTTATTTGTAGTATAACTATGGAATTTTCTCTGTAGATAAATATATCCACCACTTCTCCATTGTAGCCAATTTTAATTAATTATCTTTCATACTGTCACTGAGTACAATATTTAATATTTAATTTAATTTTAATTTTCTTCTTACTACAGGAATTATCTTGGCACTAGAAAAAATTTTTCAATAGAAATATATTTATACAACTTGGAAAAAGTTTTCATATACAGATACTCTATAGATAAACTATATTTAATAATGAGGAGAAATTTTTTTCCAGGATATGGACATGTCTGACCAACTTTTCCAATAAAATACCTTAAATGTATATTTTATTCATTGAAGAAAATTTTAACAAAAACTAATGAAATGGTATGTAGAATATATTACATAGGTAATATTCACTCCTTGATAATAAATTATGTTTTCTGTTGCTCATATTCAGGATACATAGACTTTCATTATTACATTTCCATGTATATGTGTATTATAAGCCAAATTGGCTCATCTGCCTCCATTTTTTTTCTCTCTTTCTTAGTTCCCAGTGATTTCAACAGGTTTAAATGTTCTATATTCATTTTTGTATAGAAAGTACATCAATCATACTCACCTTCTCTACTCCCTTCTTTTATCCTCCCCCTCCTGTTAGTGGTCTTCCTTTAGCATAACCTGTTCTTATGCTTATCCTTCATTGCTTAGGTGTCAGTTCATTGTTCAGTGGAATATTTGCCTTAGTATTATACCTATACACGCATTGTGCTTGAATCATTGTAACCCTCACTCCACTGTACTTCCTCATCTGTTTCCCTCAACCTGTACTGCTTAAGCAGTTTTCAGTGTGTTTCATTGTGTCTTGTCAACACAGAGATATGATATATTTCATTATTATTGGCTATGTTTCTATTCTTTTTTTGGTGTCCTCCACCAGTCCCACTTTTGAGTTCGGGTTCTGTATGTATTTGCATGTATATATAATTTTGTTTGTATTTGTATTCTACATGTGAGTGAAAACAAGCAGACTTGTTTAAACTTGGCTGAAAACACCCACACATCCATGTTTACTGCAGCATTATTCACAATAGTCAATCTATGGAAATAGCTTAGATGTCCCACAACTGATGAATGGATTAAGAAAATGTGGTATTTAGTTGCCATGGAATTTTATTCAGCCATAAAGAAGAATGAATTTTTATCATATGTAGGTAAATGAATGGAACTGGATAAAAATCCATTTTTTTATTATATTCTGTTTATGAGATGAAAAGTGAAAAGTCAATATAAAGTTGTTAACATTAAAAATGTTATGTTGAAAGATTATGTTGTTTCTTAGATTCTGTTTCTGATTTTTATAGTTTATGTGAAACTTTTCAGTTAATGTATTGTACATCCAAAATTTCTTCAAGATAATGTTGAAATACAACAACAATAACACAGTAAGTAAACTTTGAGCTTTCTTACTTAGAATATCCAACATGGGATAATATTTTTAATCAAAATAGAAGTATCTTTCTCTGTTTTTGGATTATTTTAATATCAAACATATTGGAGAATTTTGAACTTTTGCAAAATGGAGAAGACATACAGATATTGTCTGGGCTCAGGGAGTGCTACCCCTCACACAGTACTTTACATAATGAATATGTTAAACTGAAGGAACTTGAGGAAAGACAGGGACAGGAAGGAATCTCTGATTCTCCCTGAAACTGCTCATAAAACTCTCATATGAGAGGCATCCTATTTGCATGTGGAGGAAGAAAGCACTCTTATCTGTGAAGATGGGGACTGCCAGGAGGATTATGAATGAACAAGCCTTGCTGAATTTACTACACTTATGTGTTTCCCTTTTGTCTTATATTTTCCATGATTCTTCAATTTTCATTAAACTGCACATAGAAACATACAAATGTGCTAGTTTCTTTGGATCATCATTTCCCCATGTGTCATGCAAAAGTTACATTGGATAAATATGCATGGTTTTCTTTTGTTGATTTTTTAACAGAGGTACTGACTGAGAAGGTAGAAGGGAAGAATAAAATTGTTTCCTCCCCTACAATATTTTCTCAAATCAATTTTCTTAGTTTATGAATTGTGATTTTATAATGAAAAGGATTTTTTTGGCTTAGTCTATCAATTTAACTACCTATGGATATTTCCCACAATAATTTTAGTTATACAATAAAATTTTAATTATCAATGTTCATAAAATGTACATTAACTTTAAAAATATTTTCAAAGACCCACAATGTTCCTGGCATATTTCTAGGAACATGGATCTATCAATAAGTAATAAACAGTGGTGTGCTCTGAGGTGTGTAGAAAATAGGAGAAATCATAAACATTAAATATAATAAGTATGTCAAACATATGTCACAAAAACAGTAGAATATGGAAGGGAAGCACAATATCCTAAGCACTTCCTTTTGCCAATGGAAGAAAAGATACATGTGGTATGTGTGTGTGTTTGTGTTTCTTTGCACATGTGTTTTAGGGAATTTTATAAAATTAATAGAGGAACTGATTTGAATCAACACAAGAATAACATGAGAACTCCTCAAACAGGTGTTTGAAGAACGAACAGCTGGGACAAAGCCCCAATATATAGAAGGTGACTATCATATCTGAATAATATCAAGCAGGTCAGTATGACAAAAATACAGTAAAAAAATACAGGAATAGATTATAACAGTATGTCCAAGAGGTAGTACAGTTCTTGTAGGGACTTAAAGTTCATAGGGAGGACTTTGATTTTATGCAGACTAAATGAAGAGATTTTACAGATTTTTAACAAGTTTCAAATCACAAAGTTTCAATCTAGTTTCCACATAGACAGTAGATTTTAGAGAGACAAGAGTGAATGGAGAAAGGTGTGTAGAGAGAGTACTGATCTGAGTGAGGGACGTGTGAGAACATCAGAGATGGACAGAACTCCGCAGATACTTAGATTTGGGCCATTATAATTTCTTTATGGAAACATTTCCTTACTTGAGTTTGTTGGAACATGCAGTCATAGAGATCATATAATTTTTTTCTGTCTCGACTGAAAAACTATAGATAGTTAGAACAGAACGTTAAAAGATAATTAAAATAATACATGAATTTTTTTCACCACATAACAACTTTTTGATTAAACTGATAGCCCTGTATTTTATTTCTATTTTTAATATGTCAAATACAGGACTGTTAAATAACATAAATAATTTTTTTAAAGTATACAGATCAGGCTAACATGAAAGTGAGCTTTATATTATTTGAACAGTGAAATATAACAAAATAGAATAATTGTTTCACATATCATATATTTCAATCAGTCTTTTATCTATAATTGTCAATAATAGTATGTAACCTGTGTTTTTTAAGAAAAGCCTTTGACAACATGATGCATTTTATTTTATTTTCATAGGAATCTCTGCAATCTGGTTCAGAGTTGCATTTTTATGGTGAATAAAATTTGTTACTCTCTGTAACAAATTTAATTAAAGAATTGTCTATAGGATTTGAGATATCTGGTAAGCTCAGAAAGTTCTGTACAGGATATTGTATGTTCTACTTTTTAAAATATTTTATAATATTTATATTTCAGTCAAAACATGAGAAGTCATCCATTTTACTTTTGATAGTGTCATATTTGAAGAAACAATTTAAAACAAAAATTTTAAAATAATTTATCCATATTATTTAAATACTTAGCTAAATAGAATTGGTAACAATTATTCTTAATGTAATTTCATTCCAAATAGTATATTAACTGTTCCAGATAAAAATGAAGCTAGAGCCAGTGTTCTTGTCGCAAATCAAAATGATCCCTTTCAGTTTGCATTTGTAGGAACATATAAAGTTTTGTTTCAAACTGTAATTTTCTATAAAGTATTTTTTGACAGTTTCAAAACTAGAATCTTTTTGATTTTGCATTTAGTAAATGACTTGCTTAAGAATTCACAACTTATTTAGAAAAATAAACTGAACTTACATTAAAGGACTCTTTTTCAATAATTTTCAAAACCATTAGAGGGATATTTTGTACAAATAGTAATTAAATTCTTCAGTTTTTCTAACATCAACTTTTATTTTTTAATGGATAGCAATAAAGAATGCATATTTGCAACACTTAAGGATTTTTTGTTTGCATTCAATATGATCTCTAGCTATAAAAGAAATATGTAGCACCATACTTGACGTATGTAAATTTTTAAAAAATAGATACAAAAATTGACAGTACAACTTTTAGCTTTTGTTTATTAATGTGCAGTGTTGAATATCAAATAAAATCCTCTGTTTATGCTATGCAAATTTCTAACACTCAGCTATACTCCCACCCATACAGATTTATTTATTTATTATCAGTTGGCTACATTTTACTTTATTTTTCAATTTTACATTTACTTACATGTGTGTACATTATTTGGGTCACCTATTTTGATTGGCAAAATACTTAAGCTCGTTAGTATACAATATAAATAATGTGGCTATCTCAATCAATTCTATGTGCATTTTTCTTGCTTACTTTTCTTAATCTAATATTTGTATTACCATTATAAGACCTAATCATTTTATGCTGAATCTAAAAATTCGAATATTATTTACAACTTACAGTAGCATTCAACACAATGTCAATAGAGTTCTTGTTTGTTGGAATTTGTTGTGAAATTTATTTTGATTCAGTGAATGGAATGAAAGAAATCTATAATGGAGCTTACTCACTTGATTTTCTATTTAAAGTGCTTAATTATGCTAGGGGATTCCATTTGTCTTGAAATTTGCTACGTAAGCTATCATGGAAATAGTGATCACTTCATTTCTTTATGTTCATGAACAAATTAATCTTAATAATTAGAACATGGACTTAGGAGATATTTTACTTGATGTAAATGAAAATTCTTGCTTTATAGGATGATATACAAATGTAGTTTCTGTGACTTTAACTTCCTAAAATTGTCCCCTTTGCACACTAGCTGTTTAAAATACTGACTTTTGAAGCAGAAGCTGTTATACCTTTCTCCTGTGAATTTACCTGTGACTAATGATTTTGGTGTAGGATCCAATATAGATGATGAACATCAGTAAAAATACTGGACATGTTAAATGCTCAGTATTGACTTTCTCAAGGAAAAGCTTCCCATTCGATTTTCTATTTTGCATACTCCTTCACTTTTATTTAGCTAATTGCTGCCTAAGGAATTTTTGCTAAAGGAATACTGATATTTCTAACAAAAATAATAAAGATTTCTAACAAAAATATGTGACAACTGGAAAAACAAGGTGGCAAATGTGTTTGGAGTTCTGTCTTTACATTTCACAGGAACAAAACTCAGACTCTATTTCCAGCAGATATTTTCTGTTTGCCTAGTTGATGATTTTTGCAATGTTCACTGGTCTTTACCTGATGAGAACCTGAAGAGCACTAGGTCAACCATGACATATTGGCTTGGAAAAGTGATTTGCAGGGCATCTGTGTTGCAAAATTCTGCAAATAACACCATGAACTTGAAGGTCTTGGCTATCTTTTGCCATTTGTAACTGAGAGCAGCTGGTTTTATCAGTGAGCACGTTGCATGACATTCGTCAAGGAGAAATCTTAGTTACACTTAGTAATACATTGAGAAAAGAGTGGTGGATGATCACTATGAAACTTTCAAATATGCACATGTTCAGCAGAGAAATCTGTTCGCTGCACATGCATCTTAATCATCAATAGATGAGATCATGGAATAAGCTTCACTTCAACAAAAAAACACATCTTGGTTTATTTTAATGCAAATATTAGGAAGATTACCTCATTAAAAGCAAAAAATATTCTCAATACCTGATTTCAAAAAGACACTGGAAAAACAGGAACAGACCTAGAATATCACAGATAAAAAAATACTTTGCATAGTAACAGTAGGTACAAAATAGAAGAAAAAATCAAGGGTGATTTAAATATTTTTTATTCTCTGTGTTAAAAAAAAGGAGTTGATGGGTGCTAAAAATACGTGAGATGATGATTCTGTCAATCAAAGAGCCTTAGTTGATTAACTCACTTGAGAAAGAAACAATACTGAAACCAAGTAGTCCAACATCTGTGAGGCAAAGATAGAGACAGAGAGGCTGGATGTCCTCTGTTCCAGAACATTGAGCACTTTTAATCTATACTTTTAGTGGAGTTATGAAAGAGATTTCCAAAGTTTCTTACACAATGGAAGTGAGAAACAAAAACTCAAAGCTAAAAACAAAGAATCTGATAAGCAGCAGATGGGCTGAGAAATATCCATAATGCAGGTGGCATCAATATGTGAGTGACAAAAAGACCTATGAGATAGAAACACGATGAATGTATGATGAATGTTTAGAAGAAGTTGATGAAGTAATTCACAAGTCCTTGGAAAACTAATGATTGTGTGATGATCCTGAAAAGTATAATAGTGAGAGAACTGTTGTGAGAAAGAAAGAGAATAAGGAAGAAAGAAGTAATAAAAATGAGAGACAGAGAAAGAGTAAAAGAGAAAGAGAGAGAGAGAAAAGATCCACTACTTGTGGAAGGGCTAGAAAAGCAGAATTCTCTGTTGGCTGTATTAATGCTCAGTATCCAAGTTACTAGCTTTATATTTAGATCTGTAATCACTGTAAAGATGAAGAGAAATTTCTGCACATGTGCTATAAAATCTTATATGGGCAAATATATTTTAGCAAGACAAATATCACCTTCCACTTGTTAACAAAATACACTGTGTATAAATATTTCATATGACCTATGCATCTATAATATCACCTCTTCCCTACTCAAATCTATCCATGTCTGTACTGTATCTTATTATATTTTGAATAATTATTTTTTTCATTTTGATTGATTAAATTTATGACAAATTATTTTTAAATTGATAAATCCCAAAAGTCTCACGTTTTAAAAAAGCCTGAAGAAATCTACGTGCTTCAAAGAGAATTTATCCAATTATTAAAAATTAATCAGGTCATAACATCTGGGCTTATGTCTATGTGATATGTGAAGACATCATGCTTAGAAGAGATGAATAAACATTGAGCCCCATTAAGTGGAATTCATGGACCATTTCTTTTGTTTTGACACAAACATATTTGCTTTTTCCATCACTTTTCTTTTAGATGTACTGGAAACAGGTTATTTAACTATCATAATCCCTTTTTTAGTTTAAAATCTTTTACATGATTCATGTACAAGCATCATTGCAATTATTTAAAGACACAACTTTAACCAAAATAACCGTAACTTCACACTGCAAAGCTATGAAGAATCATGATACCCATATTACAAATGGAATGATGGCACTATATATAAATGCCACTATACCAGTAGGATGAAGACTTAATTGCTCTGTATAAAGATTAAATTTTCACTGTACTATGGTAGGTGCTAATGAACTGTGTATTTCCATTCTTCAAATATTAGATTTTATTATTACAAAAACTAGGATTTGATAATACTCAGACCAATCACATGTAAAGTCCAATTCTCTGAACAGATAATGTGTTTATTTTCATTTTTTCTTGCATTGCTTCTTTAGCTATCTTTATTACCTCTATTTGAAAGAAAGCATATTTCTATAGAAGGACAATTACACGTTTTATGCACTGTACTACTTGTTAAAAGCAGTAATTTGGCGACACCAAATTAATTTTGTTTTGGTTTACACATAAAAACAAATAGAATGAAATTGTATTTTTTAATAGTTTTAAAATTTGGAAATTTGTGTGAATTGTTTGTGCTTGTACTTTATCTTATCATCATAAAATATTACAAAGTGTATTTAACATTAAGTCATATTGTATTCTAATTAGCTCTTCTGATAAGTATAATCAACATTATTGTGAAAATATATTTTATATGCAAATGTTTCAGGCAATTTTGAAATTTAAACAATGGTTAGTGTCAACCAATAAACAGAAAAGTTAAGGTTTTAATTACTGAAATGTAGATAGAATGAAATGAGTATTTCTTTAGAGATCCACTAATTATTCCAAAGTTTAGACTAAATGTAACCTAGTTTAACCCAAGTCTTGATGCAAATCAACAAGGTACAATTTTATAATTTTAAAAATTATTATAATTTATTTTTAAAATGGGAATTAACAATTCAATGAGGAATAATGTTGAATGTCTGTTTTCATTTTACTTTCTCAGTGTCAATTTGTTTTGATTCTGCCTAAGAGAAAAGCACTAAATAAAAGTAGCTTGCTGGGTAGTGGTGGCTCACACCTGTAATACTCGCTACTGGCGAGGTTGAGATTCGGAGGATCAAGGTTCAAGGCCAGCCCAGGCAACTAGTTCCTGAAACCCCCCCATCTCCAAAATAACCAAGGAAAAGTGGACTGGAGTTGTGGCTCAAGTAACAGAGTGCCTGCTTTTTAAGCCTGAAGACTTGAGTTCAAACCCGAGTCCCATCAAAAATAAAAATTAAAACAAAAACAAAACAAGAGGCTTAAGCAAAATTAAACTTTATTTCTTTCTCAAGTAAAGTCCAGATATACTACAGTACTTCCAGGAGCCTGAGGCACACTGTTTCTTATTTTATTTCTAGTGTGTTATCCACCAAATGAGACTTCCACTACATATTCCAAGATGTTTGTTCTAACTAGAGCTGTCATGTCTTTTCCAACCTGCAGAAAAGTTGATGGTGTTTCTGTGGGTGGGACATCTATACCCTCTGGTAAACATTCCATAGAATTTTTATACTGTATAGTATTTCCACTGACACCCCGTAAGTCAGAAATGAGTCAAGGGCTACAACTTGGTTTTTATTAGCATATAGTAATTATACAAAAGGATTCATTGTGATATATGAATAGATACATATAATGTACTTTGATCAAGTTTACCCCCTCTATTATTCTTTCTTACGTTCTCTCCTTCTCCTTAAAACCTTTTTAATGATTTATTTTACTCTATTTTTGTACATGTGTAAGTACTCCAATCTGCTTACGTCAACCTCTTCTTTGTTCTCTCCCCTATAATCTGGTTCTCACTCCCAAAGAGTAGCCATTTTATACATATGTCATTCATTTTATTCTTAGGTCTAATTCCTCATATGAACAAAAGCACGTGATATTTGTTTTTCTCAGTCTGTACAATTTCACTTGACATTATGATCTCAGATTCCATCCATTTTCCTGTAAACACATTACTTTAATCCATTTTTATGGCTGAAAAATAGATTTGAGTAATGCTACAAAATGCAACTTTTTCTTTTACTCAAATGCAAATCAAAAATCAAAACTTGCTATTATATTGTTTCTGATACAATTATTTATGAGTGCATTCTTAGTGTTCAAAACAGTGCTATCCACATGAATAATAAAAAATAATAAAAAAAAAGACCAATTAGTAATAAAAGCAACCTGACTATGCAGAGGAAAAAAAAAAAAAAACAGTGCTATCAAACTGAATCTATGTGTGATTCTATATGTTAAATTAAAGCAAATAGACCATAGTTGTTTTACTTTCTATTATAGTTAGGAGCTCTTTTGAGCCCCAAAGACTCATGTGTTGAATGCTTTGTTTGTAGGATAGTAGGGTACAGAGGTGGATTAATTGAGCGGTGACTAGATTATGAGAACTATAGCCTCATCAATGGATTAATCCATTAATGTGTTCATAGCCTAATGGGCTATTCACAGGTAGGGCCTCATTAGAAGGAGTTGGTCACTGGAGGAGTAACTTTGAAGAGTATATTTTGTCCATTCATTCTCTCTGCCTCCTGGATGCCATGAAAAGAGCATCCATCCTCCACCACATGCCCTACCTCATAATTCTACATCAGCGTGGGGTGGAAAGAAAGCCAAGTGACCATGCCAGCAACCTCTGAAACTGTGAGCCAAAATAAATCATTCCTCCTTTATATTGCTTATCTCAATTATTTTGTTACAGTGATAAGATAACAGAATTCCTAATCTTAATTTCTCTTTACTCTTATTGTATAATTTAAATTTCATGAAACACTTCATTTTTGTGCAAACTTAACATTCAACCAAAAAGTCCATTTTTATCAATCTGGTTTTTTAATTTAATTTCCTCAGGAAATTAAATTCTGAATCCTATCAAAATAGGGCAGCTTTTACCTATAAAATGTTCAAATTCATATATTGTGATAATAAGGGAGTAGAATCTAGAGTCAGACTGCTTCACTTCTGTTGCAACTAATAGTAATAGCATTAAAGTAGCTGTTTACAATCTCTGAAACTGGTTTCTTATCATTAAAATGTTATAAAATCTGTAGTTAATATAATTAAATTTCTTAGAATAGCACTATATATGACAGATTCCAAGGAGTTCCTATTATGCAGACTTTCGTTTTTCAAATTCTTGCGTAATTTCTATCCTTGAGTATTTGTGAAACCTGTTCATTGTAGGTATCTGACCTGTAAGAAAGAGCAAAGTTAATAGGATGAATATGGTTAGTTATGCTGCTACCTGATAACCTGATTACTTCATGTAAATTGCAATACACTTCTTTCACAGAGACACTCCTTTATAATGACTGTTATTAACCTCTATTGACCACTTACTATATACTAGGAAATACGCTGACTGTTGTTCATAGATTATCTAATTTAATCAAGAGAAATAGTCTCTTCAATAAATACTATCCCAAACTCCATTTTTAGGTGTGGACACTGACATGTCATCATGCTAAATGAATTGCAATTAGGTCATATAGCTAGTTCATTTTCTTTCTTCTTTACTGTTTTATATTTTAAAATCAAGTCAAATATTTTACCAAATCTCCTCAGCAAACACTGTAAATCTTGCTGTCATTTGTATGTTTTTATTCTCCTCATAAGGTCAAGTAAGCAATGTTAGAGATGCCCTAATATGCCCTGTATGATACTTCTGAAGATTCTCTCTTGTAGTAGGAGTGGAAGGAATTTTCACACTGCCCTGCTCCAAGTTTTCTCACTTATGTAAGGTTCAGAAATTTGTGACATTGTTGAAACAAATGTCAACAGCAGAGTTAGGTGAAAGTCTCTGACTCCCATCAAAATTATTTTTCTACTTTACATCTCACTTCTCTTTCAGATGAGGATATTAATGCTATGCTTAATTTCTTATTTCTCAGGCTTGCTGTTAATCCATAACTTGTAAGTGTAATTTTCCAGAAATGTGCCACCCCTAATTCCTTCCTACGCACAAGTGCCAGAGTCATCTAACTGAAATACACAAATGATCTTGTTACTTCTCTGACTAAAACTCCTTTAATATCTCCTATTGCTTACAGCTGTAGGTCTTTTAACTTTATTTTTAGTTTTAACACAGAGGAAATTGGTAAAGAGTGCTATATAAGTCTAAATATGATCTCACACTCTCCAAACTCATGAATATTTCTTTTACAGATGCTGTGGTACTCAGCACATGTAGATCCCTAACTTATGTCTTTATGATATCCAACCAACTGTTTGTGTTCCCTATCTCTGAGTTTGGATCTGCCTTTATACTGTGGGACCTTCATTAAAGGAATGATGTCTAGTCATGTACATGTGACTGTTGAACAGAACAGCAAGATGGTGGGGCAACATCTAAGGTTGTGCTTACAAGCTAGGTTATCCATTTCTATCAAATTATTAGTAAACACAAACAGACTTCATAGTGTAAAAACCTTTGGGTTTATGAAATGAAAATAATGTATACATTTGTGAGAAATACCTTTTTAAACTGTAACTGCCTACTTGGAAATCACCTTAACTATCTACATCCAGTCTGACCACCAGGAATGCTCCATAACATCTATATAACACCATTGCTTTAAAAGCTATTGGAAATCGCATGTTTTATTTTGTTATCTTAAAGGAAGCTAAGCATGATAGAAAAGGCTATACTTATATTTTTAAGATGCAATTATGTCCTCCACTTCTCTTGATTTCTTCCAGTAGTTTACAGTGTAACTGCCTAAGATGAGTTAACCAAGGTAGCAATTAGTGTACTGCAGGTGTCATTTGCTAAATGGGTGAGCAATCATATGGACAAACACTTTATACTCAAAAACTAATTTACTTGCAAAAATCAATTCGTGTATCTTTTTGGTTCTAACTGTGTTATGGAATATAACTTCAATAGATTGCAGAAATATAATAACCATTGCACATTTTGGCTGACTTTAATAAAAGCAATACATAGCTAGCAAAAGTAAGTTTTTCATTAGGTAACATACAAATTAAGTAAAACACTTTGAAAATGATTAGGAAGAAATAGTACTGGATTTTTTTTTTTTTACAATTTGTTGCTATCTTCATTTTCACTGGTTGGCTACAATCAAAACTATAACATTAGAAAGTACCCTTTGCAAAAAGAAGAAATAAAAGGAATACAAATAGTTAAAGGAACTGTCAAAGAATCCCTATTTGCAGATATCATGATCCTATACCTCAAAGACCCAAAAAACTGTACCCCAAAACTTGTAGACACCATAAACAGCTTCAGCAATGTGCCAGGATACAAAATCAACTTACAAAAATCATTAGCTTTTCTATACACCAACAATGAACAAATTAAGAAAGAGTATATGAAAACAATTCCATTTACAATAGCCTTAAAAAAAAAATCAAGTACCTAGGAGTAAACTTAACAAAGGATGTGAATGACCTCTAGAAGGAGAACTACAAACCCCTGAAGAAAGAGATTGAGGAAGACTACAGAAGGTGGAAAGATCTCCCATGCTCATTGATTGGTAGAATCAACATAGTAAAAATGACTATACTACCAAAAGCAATATACATGTTCAATGCAATCCCCATCAAAATCCCAATGACATTCATCACAGAGATTGAAAAATCAACCATAAAGTTCATTTGAAAACACAAGTGACCGCGAATTGCCAAGGCAATATTCAGCAAAAAGAGCAATGTGGAAGGCATCACAATACCCAACTTCAAACTATATTACAAAGCCATAACAATAAAAACAGCTTGGTAGTGGAACAAAAACAGATATGAACACCAGTGGAAGAGAATAGAGGACCTGGATATGAATCCATATAGCTATACCTACCTTATTTTTGAAAAAGGCACCAAAAACATACCATGGAGAATAGAAAGCATCTTTAACAATTTTGCTGGGATTCTCTGCCTGCAGAAAACTGAAACCACATCAATGTCTATCACTCTGTACTAGTATCAACACAAAGTGGATCAAGGGCATTATTATTGGACCTGAAACTCTAAAGTTAGTACAGGAAAGAGCAGGGAATACTCTGGAAGCAATAGGTAAGGCAAGGACTTTCTCAATAGAACTCCAACAAATCAGCAACTAAAGGAAAGGATGGATAAATGGCACTACATGAAATTACAAGGTTTCTGCACAACAAAAGAAATGGTCTCTAAACTGAAGAGACAACTCACAGATTGGGAGAAAATATTTGCTAGCTATACATCAGACTGATAACCAAATATACAGGGAGCTCAAAAAACTAAACTCCCCAAAATCAATGAACCAATAAAGAAATGTGCAACTGAAGTAAACAGAACTTTTTCAAAGGAAGAAATCCAAATGGCCAAAAAACACATGAAATAATGCTCATCACCTCTGGCCATAAAGGAAATGCAAATCAAACCACAATAAGATTCCACTTCAACCCTGTAAGAGTAGCTATCATCAAAATCACCACCAACAAAAATGTTGGTAAGGATGTGGGGAAAATGGAACCCTCATACACTGCTGATGGGAACATAAGCTAGTACAACCAATTTGGAAAACAATATGTAGGCTTCTTAAAAAATTAAACATAGTTCTCCAGATCATCCAGCAATAACACTCCTAGGGATATACACAAAGGAATGTGACTCAGGTAATTCAAGGCACCTGCACACCCATGTTTATTGCAGCACTATTCACAATAGTAAAAATATGGAAACAGCCAAGATGCTTCACTACTGACCAATGGATTAAGAAAATTGTGGTATTTATACACAATGTCTTTTTAGTCAGTCATGAAGAAGAATGAAATCTTGTAAGTAGCAAGTAAATGAATGGAACTGGACAACATAATCTTAAGCAAAGTTAGGCTCAGAAGGGCAAAAATCATATGCTCTCTTTCATATGCAGACTTTAGACCTAAAACAAATGCAGTAATGTTGTTGGACATGGGTCACACGCTAAGGAGAGAACACAAACAGGAGGAATAAGGAAAGGTAGAAAACCCAGAACTTGAAAGTGTTTGATGTGCCCACTGTAGAGGAGCTAATGTACTAATCTTAAACTGACAGAGGCCACTATGGGAAGGTGACTGGCAAGTAGTGAAGAGATCTGGTAGAGATGAATCTATTCAGGTTGCAATACACATGTGCATGGAAGCAATGCCAAGAATCTCTCTGCATAACTACCTTTATCTCAAACTAGCAAAAACACTAGTCTTTCTTATTATTGCTTATGTCTTCTTTTAAAAAAATTGGAGAAGAGGGCAGAACAGGTCCTGCCTGGAAGTGAGGAGGGTGGTGGGGAGAGGGAGGGGACAGAGGGGAGAGGTGGCCCAAACAATGTATGCACATATGAATAAATGAATAAATAAATAAATAAATAAATTTAAAAAAAGAAAATATCTTTAAGTTTAGAGATTAACTGAGGGTCTTACTGCTTTAATAGAATATATGAACAAGAGGCTGGGGCTTGGATTTGGATTAGAAAGTCCACTACCAGTGGTTGTCAAGATGTAGGGCCACTGGTAGGGATTAGTATGCATGGCTATGTGATTCTTCTAGTTGTCACAAAGACTGAACTGTACTATTGTCCCTTAGTGTTTAGGGAATAGATAGGCTAAATGGATATCAGGAAAGTCCTTTCATTCCACTGTTATGACCACTGGACTTTCAAGTAGTGAACCACACTTACATTTCTATCTTAGAAGTGACATAAAATATATATTAATGGACCATGTTTTTGTGAATTTCCTAGTTATACAAAATTTCCACAAAATTAAAATTCCCTTTATTACTTTTTTATTCATTTTTGACTTTTTTTCTGACTCAAGGTCTTTCTAGCCCAGGTTGGTCTTGAATTCACAATCCTCCTGCCTTATACTTGTGAGTGCTGGGATCATAGGCTTTTGTCCCCACATCTAGCTCTTAAAATTCCCTTTAAGTCAAGGGAATATTTAAATTTGTATCCAGTGGTTTTGCATCTTGAAAACTCTTATCGCTAACAGGAACAGTGTTCTTGATATTTGAGTGACCACTGGCAACTGCATCAGTGTATGTAATTGTAGCATTCTTGTCAGTTCTACGTGTAAACAGAAAGGTTGTGTGCCTTCACCATTTCTTATAGTGATTTATTCCTTTTCCCTTAGAGATGGAAATGAGGATTATTTTAAACCACTTTGTTTTCATTTCTTCTTTATATCATTCTCCTAATTTTAAAATTGGGTATTTAGGTAAATTTATAAATGAGAGATTATTAATATTTGAATCAAGGTTTAGTATTTCAACATAAAATCAGTATGCTATAAATTCAAGCACTCCATTTGCGTGCCTTTTAAATACTTATTTTTTGAGTTTTTTTAAAATCACTGAAATCCTTAAATTCTTAAAAGGAAATGCAAATAAAAAATATTTTTTGACTGAACATAGTAGCTATGTCTGCAATCCCAGCTACTCAGGAAGAGGAAATCAGGAGAAATTTGTTCAAGGCCAGCCTGGGCAAATATTTAAAAGTCAATTTCAAACAATAAGTTGGACTTTGTGGTTGTATTGGGATTCTTAGCTAGAAAAATGTAGATTGAGTTTAGCAAAGGGAAAAATGCAAGACTTTAACCCCAAAATTGCTACAGCAAAAGAGGGCTAGGGACATGGCTCAAGTGGTAGAGAATTTGAGGTCCCTAGTGAAACTTCAATACTGCTAAAAAAAAAAACCCAACTATTTCTGCATATATGTTCATAAGACCATAATGCATGGAAGCCAAATAAGGATATTTTATTGTCTGGTCTTGGGAGGATGCTCCTTTTTTCAAGACAAATTGCCCTCCTACCTTTGTATTTCATCTCAATTTTACACTTTTAATAACAGATACTAAATAGTTTGTTATCACTCCAATATATTATGTGAGAAACACACGAACTTTGTTACTGTTTAACAGCAATAATTATATTCTGAGAAAGAAAAAAGTTGTTAACTCTATTTAAAATAAATACATATGAATTTCATATATTTTCCATCCATTGTCTTCAAGAATGGGCTATGAATTTTGATCCTGAGTCCTGGGAAGAAAGGGATGCTAGAGGATCAATCCTGTGGTTGATACATGTAAACATGTATTATATTATGATTGGTTCATCAAATCCATTTCCCTCCTTTCTACCTTTGTCCTTTTCTTAAAGTGATTTTAAGGGATTTAAATATTCTTTATTCATTGTTCTATACAAATTGCATCAACTATATTCACCTATTTACTTCCTTCTTAATACACCTTCCATTGCTAGACTAGATTCTCATTTCCTCTTGAAGAAAAAAAAATTCTTTTTCTTTCTGAAAGTGTCTCTCCAGCCAAATTCATTTGAGGCTCTGGGTACCACTCATTTGTTTAACAAAACTTGTATGCCTGCCCCGAATTTATCAAAATGTTTCCGATTGCACATCTACCATGATCCCTCCCAGACAGCAGCTCTGTATACCTGTCTTCTAGGTCCTTAGCAGAAAATACTATTTAGAATTTTCATCTATCTAGCTTCCTAGATAGAAGTATAAATACAGTGTTAAAAGAAAAAAAATTGAATTAAAGGAACCTATCATTTTATTTTAAAATTTTTCTTCATTCCAAAAATCAAATTACTAAAGCAATATTAACGTATACTCTTCCAAAACAACTTTGCATTGCAATTTTACATAATCAAAAATCATATTAAGAAAGAACAATATAAAATTGATTATTGATTTGTCACAGCAATTCTTGTGATTGCATTGCTCAATATATTTCTTATTGTTAACATGCAAGATACTATGTAGTAATGTTGAGGGCTTTGTGACTATTTTCTTTTCCTAATGCATTTGTAACCTTTAATTTTCTTCTTTTACTAAGAACAACAAAAGGATGAGTGATTTTGATTGCTAACTTGAGTGGGTTGAAAGCTACCTAGGAGATTAGTAAAATACACTTCTAGGTGTATCTGTGCAGGTGTTTCCAAAGAGGTTTAACTAAGAGGGAAGACCTGCATTCAGTGGAGGTGGAACGATGTGCTGGGAGATCAGATGAAGTCAAAAAGGAAGAATGAGAAAGCCCACTTGTCTACAAGTCTAGTCATTATATTCTCTTTCTCCTCTCTCTCTCTCTCTCTCTCTCTCTCTCTCTCTTCCCCCTCTCTTTCCTGGATGCTTCTCTCCATACTCTTCCTACCATGTTCCCTCATCACAGGTCAGAGACGCCCACCATGGACTAAAACCTTAGAAGCCTTGAGCCAAAGTGAGTCCTTTTGGAACCCTCTTACACTGCTGGTAGGAATGTAAACTATTGCCACCACTCTGGAAAAAAATTTGGAGGCTACTTAAAAAGCTAGACATTGATCTACCATTTGATCCAGCAATACCACTTTTGGGGATATACCCAAAAGAATGTGACACAGGTTACTCCAGAGGCATCTGCACACCCATGTTTATTGCAGCACTATTCACAATAGCCAAGTAATGGAAACAGCCAAGATACCCCACTACTGATGAATGGATTAAGAAAATGTGGTATTTATACACAATGGATTTTTATGCAGGCATGAAGAAGAACGAAATGTTATCATTCGCTGGTAAATGGATGGAACTGGAGAACATCATTCTGAGTGAGGTTAGCCTGGACCGAAAGACCAAAAATCATATGTTCTACCTCATATGTGGAGATTAGATCAAGGGCAAACACAATAAGGGGACTGAACTTTGATAACATGATAAAGCGAGAGCACACAAGGGAGGTATGAGGATAGGTAAGACACCCAAAAAACTAGATAGCATTTGTTGTCCTCAATGCAGAGAAACTAAAGCAGATACCTTAAAAGCAACTGAGGCCAATAGGAAAAGGGGACCAGTAACTAGAGAAAAGGTTAGTTCACGAATAATTAATTTAGAAGGTAACACACATGCACAGGAAATCAATGTGAGTCAACTCCTTGTATAGCTATCCTTATCTCAACTAGCAAAAACCCTTGGTCCTTCTTATTATTGCTTATACTCTCTCTTCAACAAAATTAGAGATAAGGGCAAAATAGTTTCTGCCTTGTAGCAATGGGGTGGGGGGGAGAGGGAGGGGGCAGGTGGGTAAGGGAGAGGGTGGGAGAAGGGGGAGAGAAATAACCCAAACATTGTATGCATATATGAATAAAATAAAAATTTTAAAAAAATGAATCCTTTTGATCTCTCAGGTATTTGCCCTGTGATGAAAGTCATACAATAAAGTACCAATTTTATTTTGCTTGTAGGAAGCTGATTCATACTGAAGGCTAACTTAATCAATTCTTTACTTTTCATTCTGATATTTGCAGCTTTCTTTAATTCTATTTGCCTGCACTTATTTCTGTTTTTCTTTGCAGCAATCATTTCTATTTGTAAATTTATGTTGTATGTTTTTTATTTCTTGATCACTGTTCTTGTGCTGAGTGTACTCAAAATCTTTGAGCAATGAGTCTATCAAAAATAGGTTTGAAAAGTAGTACATACAATTAAACAATATTTTACATTCATATCCTTATATTTACACCTGTACAAAGTGAAAAAACAGAAATAAAATGAAAATTCAAAGATTATTAGGACTTATATTACCTCACTAGCATTAAATCACCTTAAATCTTAGAAAAGCACTCAGAAAGATAAAGCAAGAGTGATGATATACAAAAACATTTATTTTAACCTTGGTAAATAGCATTTAAAATTGAGTAGATGCACACAAAAGACTACTATGCCAAAAATATGATTGTTTGATTAATACCAAAGCTCTTTGAAGTACGTTTCACAAGTTACAGAAAACCATGCTAAAAATTCTAGTTTTCCTGACTTGTGTATCTGAACAATAAACCTATATGAAAAAATATATTGCCCTTGACAATTGTTCAGGTGCATTTTAAATTCATGGTATGAACTTTAAGAAGAGGCTGCCCTTCTTTTTTTTATCATCTAAGATGTCCTTTGGGAATATTGACTAAGTAATTTTTCCAAGTGGACAGTTAATGTCATGTTGTTCTTTTGTTTAGCTGAAGTAAGTTTTTATTTATGGTGCTAACTAATGTTACTCCAGAGTAGAGTAGTCATACTATGATATATTAGGGCAGTTTGTCATTTCTGTATAAAAAATTCTTTTCATATAATAACACCTTCATCAGGACACTAGCTTTGGACAGAGTAGAAAAATGAGAAGCAGCAATTAAAGTCGCTGAGCTGAAGAAAGAATCCAACGTGTGCTGTATTAATAGTGCATCAATGTAACAGCCAGCTCTGTAGCAAATGCACTTGATAATCAAATCTTTCCAAGACAGTTTAAAAAGATTAATAATTCACCAGCGTTCATCTTACAGTTTACTGTGAAGGCTTTGATTTTCTGTTGCCTCTTTTCTTTATTCTGACATTGTGCTTGTTTTTCTTTTTAATAAAAAGGGTCACATTAATGTTATTTTTACTTCAGAAGATCATCATCTCAATTTTATCATTTTTTTAGATGATAGGACTGCAGAATAGCTGTTACTTTCCTGACTATTATCATTTTCATAAAGCGATTTATGTTTTTGGAAGAACACTACTTATAAATCCTCTCAGCACTCTTGAAGGAATTTGGTGTTGGTAGAATGTTTTCCTGATGGGGCCATGTTTACAAAGAAAGTTTTAACTGCAGTGACATTTTCTTCAAAAAGACATTCGACAATTGTGTTGAATTGGTAAATGACTTGACTTATTTCATCACTTACATAGTAAAAGCACTGACTTAGAAAGTGCCTTTGTGCTACATTGTGGTATAGAAAATAGGTAATTTACCTCTCTAGATTTATAAAAAACACAATTTTTAATTTTAAACAACCTTGTGCTATATTCTCCTTACCGCAATTACACTTTGACAGTTAGACAAGACCCTAGGAAATCATAACTTACTTACCTCAGAGCAAAATAACTGCTTTAGCCAGAGAATACATTTTTCAATACATTCTTTGAAATACTCTTATTCAATTAAGTGATATAAATTGTGTTGATATATTGTTTTGAAAGAAAATAAATACTAGGAAAAATGTTGCAAAATATAATGCAATTAGATTCATTCTTTTGTCTCACAGATATTAAGCAATATTAGATACTGTTCTTAGCATTGGAGAACAATATTTAAAATAATATTGGTGCTTTTTTAGGTATTTTATATTTTAGTGGATGAGTCAAAGAAACAAAGAAGAAAGCATATAATGTGTCAGGATGTGAAAGATGCTTCAAGTGAAAATACATAACATAACTAACTCCCAAGTGAGTCTTGATGTGGCAGGAAGAATGAGTTCTAGTTTAGACAGAGTGATCACAGAAGATCCCTGTGAAAGTGAAATTTAAGCAAGCAGCTAAAGGCTGTAGACAGGTTAAAAACACAGATACCAAACAGAAAAGTCGTCTATGTAAAATGATTATAAAATGCAAATACCCTAAGAAGGTGTGGACTTAGAGGAAGGCCAATATGGCTAGAATCAAATGAGAAATCCAAGTGATTTTAGGACATGAGTTCAAATCCAAATAAGAAATGTTTGTTGAGCACAGTTGTGATTTCTTTCTTTAGTTTCTGAAACATGGCACAATTTGTGTAAGATATTTCAGGTGAAATATGTTTCAGTCTCTAAGTTCTCTTTCAGCTCATTAAATTATTAATGCTACATTTACAAATCCATCAAAAATACAAAAAAGACTTTACCAATGCTACTAAATTAAAAAAAATTACTTTTAACAAATACATAGCAATAGGAAACTGCAAAATAAACTATGGTGTTTAGATAGATGTATATATTGTGTAATGTCTAAAAAAGGTTAAAATATCTGTCTCCTCAGACACTTATCATTTCTTTATGGGAAATCTTCAAAATTTTTGTCCTAAATTTTTGAACTGCACAATATATTTTGTTATCACTAGTGACTTTACTGCGCAAGAGCACTTCAGAATTTCTTACTGCTATTTGTCACAATGGGAGTTTTTTGACGTTTTTATTTCAATAGAACATAAAAGCCACATTCAATTCATTAAGATGTGTAAAATATAAGAAGCAATGAACTAAATTCATTTAGCAATTTGGAACTTTGAAACAGTAAAAAATACTTTAGCTTTATATTAAGAATAAAATCATTTTGCCAAATGCTCAACCCTAAAAGTTATTTTATGAATTAAGGGAATAGGGAAAGAAAGGGGAAAAAAGTAAGAAAACATTGACAGGAACATAGATATGCAAGACAAGAAACCCAAGTATGTAAGACAAAAAAAAATGTATCTAGCAGAGTTGTCCTATGAAAAATTTGAATTTCAGAGAAAGCATGACAAAATCTGCTGGTAACAGAAAAAGCCCCAATAAAAGGTGATGAAATTGAGAATGTTTATAAAAGGAGAAACAAACATAATTTGTTTTATTATAATTTGCAAACATTAAAAATGAAGACTCCAACAAATGCCTAGACGAAAAAAAATCACAGGAAGAAAAGTAGATTGGCCTAAAATTCACCTTCATGACATAAAGGACAGGCAACAATGGCTCGTGTATAGAAATACGAAGAAACAAAACACAGGTACATCAAAAGTGCTGCACAGACACACACACAAACACACACACACACAACATATGTCTTACTGAGTGCCAGAAACATAAAGACTGATACTGGCTAGGAGAATTAAAAAAAGTAGCAGATAGGTACTCTTGAGGTATTTCAAGGTATTTGAAATTCTTAGTTAAAATTATTAAATACATGTTAGAAAATATAAACTAGCAAACATTGCCACTATTGATCTTTGAAACCATTAAATATATAAATACTCAACTAAAATTGAATTATATATTTATATAATTTATGTCTTATTTTGTAAATTATTGCAACTAAAAGTATGGAGTTTATAATTCCAGTTTATTTTAGTTCATTTAGAAATATAAAATAAAAAATATACTGTTCATATTTATGGAATTATCACATTGAAATCTCTCCTGTTATTATTTTATGCTAATTCAACAATAACATATATTTAGAAATAGCATGTCTTTTATTTATTAAAGGTTATTATTTTTTTTAAATGTAATGTTTTTTTCTTTTTTTTCTTTTTCATTTGAAGTTTAACCCAGGGTCCTACACATGTTAGGGAAAAATACCAATGGGCGACAACACAACCCTTAAATATTAGGTTTTTCTCATCATTATATTAACTAAACATTATTTTTTATTATAAGCTATGTTAAAGTGTAATGCAAGGAATAAGAGACAATTTTAATAATATGTTACTATTCATAACAGATAGGAAAAATCAAGAGCAAACATACTTCTGAAGATTTAATGAAAATGAATTCAGAAATATACAAAAATATGCTATTTAAAATGTACTCATTTTTCTAGAAATTGTTTAGGAAGCCAATTCATTTCATCCTTCTGCAAATTTTTATGGACATATGAACATATTTTAAAATACTGGAGATGTGACACCGGGGTAGTGACTGTTTTCACAAAGTTGACAATGCAGATTTTCATGCCATAGAAAAAATATGTGCATGTCATAAAGAGTTTCCTTGAATTAGAGGTTTAAGTCAAAAATAACAAATGTTGCTAACAGGTTTTTTTAATACACAAAGTTATTATTTGAATTTCCTGTACAAGGTGAAAGTAAAAATTATAGTTTTAGTATCCATAAAGCATAGTGACATAAATTTAGTATTAGGCAGCTATATTTCTGCTTTCCCAGTGAGGTCTATTGCATTGGTGATTGTTTCTAAAGTATACTTAGTGTATCGGGTTACATTGGCATGTGAATAGGTCATATCCATAACATCAACAATACGAAAAGTATTCAGTACAAATGTGAATGAAAGAAAAACTAAAGTGGATGATTGGTTGGTGAACACTGAGGTGTTTCTATAACTTTACTTAGTAAATATTTTCCCTCTGCAACTGAAAGAATCTTCCATGTAAACACAGTTTCATGATTGGTAAAAGGGAAATTTTTATTGCAAAACTAGAAAGATTCTTTTACTACTAAATATGCTTTACATTCATTCTAAAACAATGTTTTACTTCCATATTAAGTATATATTTTCTATGAAAATAACATAATGCAGGCTGAAACGACTACATTCATTCTTTGTGCTGAATTCAAGAGGCTCTATTCCACTTTGCTTTTCCAAACCTTGTCCCAAATTTTGTCCTCTTCATTAACTTCTTCCTGCCCTCTGCTTGAGATATTGAGCCTTTTTTAGGCCCCTGAAGTGTTTAGCTCAGTGTCAGCATCAGTGTACTCACCCAAAGTTTATACCAGATTTCCCACCCAAAGCTTATACCAGATTTCACTTGCATAAGGATACACAGCTCCCTGCTCTTCTGCTATTATAGCCCTTATTATCTAAAATAGCACTCATATATTTCATCATGTTCTCCATTGGATTCTGGAAGTAGACTGGCTTGTTTTTTTCTGTCAAAGTATGACATACCAGACATATTCACTGTTGTAACGCTATGTTTGTTGAAATAATCTAAGAACCAAAGAATGATATCTTGGAAGAATGTATTCACTTTGCATTCTAATTTTAGACTAAAAGTGTACAATTGGAAGACTATACTGTGACTTTTCTTGTTGTAAAAGTATTATCATAAACAATTCTATTATGATTTAATTTTGACTTGAACTCATAAATATTACCTCTGCCAGTTGGTACTTTTCACTCTTCTTTTTCTCAATTCAAAGGCAGTATAATTCTTCCACTTCAATGTTTCAATTTCTAGAGGATTATAGACAAAACATTATGCAACTGACACCAAATTATGATTTTCACCTACTAAAACACAACAAAAAGCCACTAACTTTAATGTTATTTTTCAATATCTGGAACTCTTTCCAACTTGACCTGTTTTTTCTTTTTAACTTTACAAGGCTCAAATATCTTTATAATAGAAACCAAATACATGTTTGGCATAATTTATAATCTTTAGAGACTACAACATTAAGAAAAAAATGACTCTTGGTCTGAAAGAATCTATTGCTTTTCTTTGAGGGATACCTTTAAAGAATTTGGAGATCATGATAGATAATTGGAAGCATTGTTTTTACTACTTCTGGTCATATCTTTGTCAGGATGACTCACCAAACATTTAGAGTAAGTATACAGGATAATGGGAACCTGATTGGATTATATGATCATGGAAAGTTATTTACTATTTTACCTTTACATACCATGTTTTCTTTTTTAATCTTTGTGGCCATTCTTGTTGAGGAATCTCACATTGTATATTTCATGCACAGGAAACTGACTGATTTGAGTAGTGAAAATACAAGTGAGGATGGAGGGCACAGAGGAAGATTAAATTCTTTAATTTAGATCACATTTATTTATGTAAAAACAAGAGTATATTGAAATAAAGGCTAATGGTGTAGTAATCAGAAAAAAGGGCAGCCCAAAGAACAACCTGATCTCTGGAGAGGGGATACATTAACTTGCTTTATGAAAAGTCTTTTGCATGTGTGATGAAGTTAAGCATGTTGGGATAGGGAGAGTGTTCTGTATTATCCATGTAGAACCAATCTAATCATAATGGTCCTTAAATCTGAAAGATTGACAGCTGGGTCAGTATCAGAGGGAGTTTTGAAGAGAGCCATGAAATGTCTGGCATTCTGGAAAGGCAGAAATGAAAGGGAAATTTAGTATCTCCCAACATCCCAAAAGGATGTGGTCCTGACCCAGCACTTTGATTTTAACCCAGTGATACCTGTGCAGGAATACTGACCTACAGAACTAGGTAAGCAATAAATTTCTTTTGTTACACGTTACTGAAATTGTAGTAAATCCCTCCACAAGTAATAGGAAACTAATACAGTTACCAAATTAATGTGTTGGTCTTTGGAGGAGAACAAAACCATAGGACTGCTTCTTCCAAAAAATACTCAGTACAGTTTATTTTTCATGTTCCCTTTGTTTTCTCTGAGAAATAACCTTGGAATTTGCTAAGTGAATTTTTTCCACTTCTCTAATTTGTAATTAATCTGTAGCAGTCAACAAAGAATCTCTTACTCTTGCCTGTATAAACTCACTCTTAAATTCTTCTCTACTTATTCCTGAATGAGTATTTTTCTATCTCATTTGTTTATTAAATATTACCTTACATCCCATTTATACAATTGTTTTGTCTTAATCTTTCTTTTCACATATGTACCACTGGTGCCATTTCAAAACCCACATTCAGAACACATGCTAACACTTACTCTCATCATAAGTGTTGTGCAATGCCAGTTAGTGAAACTACACACCAAAATAAAAAGCAACAATGAGAAAATGTTCTTCTGTGCAGTGTATATAAGTATACTATATAAGTATATTAGCTTGACTTAATAGCATTCCAGGAATGGGAAAATGATTTAAATTGTTAAAAAAAACATTAGTAATTTATCTTTTTTCCTATTAGACTTAGAGCATTTGGTAAATGAAATTTAGGAGAAAGAAGGGAGAAGAGAATGTAATAGTTGAGGCTGCCAAACTCACCAGGTTTTCCAGTCATTAATGTCAAGTCCCTGGTGACAGAGTATTCAGGCTGCCTGTTAGTTTTGTTAGTACTAGCATCAGAAGGTAGGGAATTATAATTCTTGGTGTGAGAAAGCAAGCAGAATTGTTCAGAGCTGTATTAACCTTAACCCAAAATTACCTCGACCGGTAAATCATTTTTGCGTTAATTGTATTCTTATTGTATAATTAAGGTGTCTCAATAAAAAATAGCTAATGTTAGAAATATCAGATAAATAAAATACTTAATACTACACTATTTATTTTTACTTTTTATAGTCACTTTTTAAGTTCAAATATCTTTATGGATTTATACAACTACTTCATTCAATTTCAAATCCTTCACCATGCTATTCATGTTATTTCTTCCTGTACCTCTGTCTTTCAGGGAATTTAATTTTGTAGCATATCTCCTTCTTATCTACTACACAATTTTATTCATAGGCACATCTCCAAATTTGTTAATTCTATCACTTCAAAATATTTTCTTTAAGCGAGAATAGGTGTTGTCAATTATTTATTAATTCATTTATCTATTGAAAGAAACTTTTTTGGGGGAGGTGAAGAATGCTGGGCTGAGAAACACAGACTTGAACACCAGCCCACTCCACCCCTGGGATGATTTCTTCCCGGGCTCTGACCGCTTTGCCCAGCTGGACTTCAGGGACATTTCCAAATGGAACAAACTGCTGTGAGCAATCTGCTATACTTCCAGACCAACTATTTGGTGGTGGCTGCCATGATGATTTCTGTTGTGGTATTCCTTATTCCTAAGCCTCTTCAATATGATCCTTGGAGGAACTGTGGTGGTGTGGTGTTCACAGGCTACTTCCTCATTTCCATGTTTGAGGGAGTCATGTCCTCTGCTTTTGACATCACTTTTCCTTGGTTTTTGATGTTCATCCATGCATCGTTGAGAATTCAGAACCTGAAGAACAAGCTGGAGAATAAAATGGAGGGGATTGGCTTGAAGAAGACACCCATGGGCATTGTACTGGATGCTTTAGAACAGCAGAAAGAAAATATCAGCAAGTTCACTGACTGTATCAGCAAAGTTAAGGATTAAACATGGAGTTCCTGGCTGCAGTCTGCCCTTGGCCAGGCCTACTTTTTTTTATTCATTTATTCACATGTGCATACATTGTCTGGGCCATTTCTCCTCCAAACTCCCCCTCCGTCTCTCCCCCTCACTCCTTGCTTCCAGGCAGAATCTGTTCTGCCCTTATCTCTAATTTTGTTGAAGAGAAAACATAAGCAATAATAAGAAAGACAAAGCATTTTTGCTAGTTGAGATAAGGATAGCTATACAGAGAGATTCCTAGCATTGTTTCCATGTACAAATGTGTTACATCCCAAGTTGATTCATCTCTACCTGACCATTGCACTAGTTCACTATACCCTTCTCATATTGGCCTCTGTTGCTTTAAGGTTTCTGTATCAGTTTCCTACCTATCCCCATACTTCTCATATGTGTTCTCCCCTTATCATGTGACCCAAGTCCAACCACATTGCTGTATTTGCCCTTGATCTAAAGACCACATATGAAGGAGAACATAGGATTTTTGGTCTTCTGAGCCTGGCTAACCTCGCTCAGAATGATGTTCACTAGTTCCATCCATTTACTTGCAAATGATAAGATTTCATGCTTCTTTATGGCTGAGTAAAATTCCATTGTGTATAAATACCACATTTTCTTAATCCATTCATCTGTAGTGGGATATCTTGGCTGTTTCCATAGCTTGGTTATTTTGAATAGTGCTGAGATAAACATGGGTGTACAAGTGCCTCTTCAGTAACCTGTGTCACATTCCTTTGTATATATCCCCAGGAGTGGTATTGCTGGATCATATGGCAATTCTATGTTTAGATTTTTAAGAAGCCTGTTCCCTGTATATTCAAGGAAGACCACAGATGGTGGAGAGATCTCCCATGCTCATGGATTGGTAGAATCAACATAGTAAAAATGGCTATACTACCAAAAACCATCTATGTGTTTAATGCAATTCCCATAAAAATCCCAATGACATTCATCAAAGAGATTGAAGAACCAACCCTAAAATCCCAATGACATTCATCAAAGAGATTGAAAAACCAACCCTAAAATTCATTTGGAAACACAAGAGACCTTGAATAGCCAAGGAAATATTCAGCAAAAAGAACAATGCTGGAGGTATCACTATACCCAACTTCAAACTATATTACAAAGCAATAGCAATAAAAACAATCTGGTACTGACACAAAAACAGACATGAAGACCAGTGGAACAGAATAGAAGACTTGGATATGAATCCACAGAATTATGCCCACCTTATTTTTGATAAAGGTGCTAAAAATATAAGATGGAGAAAAGATAGCCTCTTCAACAAATATTATTGGGAAAAGTGGTTATCTGTCTGCAAAAAACTGAAACTAGACCCAGTCAAGTATCACATTAAGATCAAATATTTGAAGTCTACTAGAAATAATTGAGAAATTGGACAAAATATAAAGAACTTCAAGCAACAAAGGATAGTGATCCATGAGACACAAATGAAATAAGATTG
Organism: Castor canadensis; assembly: GCF_047511655.1. NCBI lineage: Eukaryota > Metazoa > Chordata > Mammalia > Rodentia > Castoridae > Castor > Castor canadensis. Next base: position 21,585,348 of record NC_133390.1, on the reverse strand, counting down.
ATAATGATTACAACTTAACTAAATGGAGAAAATTTTTAGTCACAGAAAAGAGGGGAACCTAAGCACAATCCTAAATACTCCTTGAATTAAGCAAATGGGTTGTCAAGTTTTAGGAAGCCAAGATAGGTAGTGCTCACAGGGAGGAGTACAGGGGAAATAGACTTGCACATAGAGAGAAACCTAGAGAGCTACAGTCTCACACAAGTTTTCAGTCAAGTCTTTTCAGCATATGTATGTGAAGTCTTCCTGAGAGATGGGAATTAAGTGCTGGTATGGTGGAGACCATCATCAGAACTCTTTGACAGTTCTGCTGATCTCTGACTTCTTCTATGGGTACAGCAGTTATTCTGCTTTATACGTCTGTCTAGAGAGTGGAATGCCAGGCACTCAATTGGTTCTCCTGGTCTTAAGTGCACAGAACAGAGGTCCTTATGATGGTTTATATTATATTAAAAGTAATTTGAAATAAATTATGCATCCAGGAGTCACAGAAATGGCCAGGTGGTAGGACCATAGACCCACACCAGGGCCAGATTGGACCTGCTTAAGTCTATTATCTAACTGAGAAAGAAAGCATAATGAAAAGTTGGAGATACTAATATCTAGGTTAACATATCAAATATAGGTGCTGTTCTTTCAAAGTGTACAGTAGAGAGGTAAAGAGGTACAATTTTATAGAAAATTTTAAGGTAGTTATGAGGAGGCCCCTGGGAAAAAAATCCTTTTTAAGTACCTGTGAATAGTACTGAGAACAAGTTTAAATCTGTAAGTTGAATGGAGGATCATGATTTTCCATTGTGATGGCAATAACACTTCTTGTGTTTCTTCTGCTTGTTTGTGTTAAATAATAATCTATCACATGAACATCTATCTTGCTCACAGAAGAGCTGTGTATTGATGATTACTATAGATCATTGTGGAATATGGCACCTTAGCTGCCACCCTAACATTGTTTCCCATTAAAGTGTCATGCTAGCTCTTCTCTGGTTTGTAAATGTAGCCACCTGGTTTTCTACCACTCTAGAGCCCTACTATTTCCAGTGAAATGTGGAAAACAGGCTTTCTAGCAATTAATCATTTAGCCACTGCCAACCTTAATGGTGTCAATCCTCTCTAGCAGTAGAATTCTTATTGCTGTTGTAAAGCAGTGTTTCTGAACTGTAATGGAGTACATAGTAGGACAATGAATTTTTCTGCTTTTGTAAAAAAAATCAAATTTTCAAATTCTTCTTTGAAATTTCTTACCCCTTCCCAATACTCTAGCAAGAATAAAGTTGCTAGAAATTCATTTAATGTGGGTCAGTGTTATTTCCAAGCTTGAAGACCCATTCAAACAGTACTTTAGGAGAATTTACAGATGATTTTGTCAAGATGTTAAAAGTTAACTCATAAAAAAGTGATCAAACATCACTAAGTTCAATTTTATTCAACAACATATTTCACATCTTCCTACTCCAATAACAAATCCATTGCCACAAATAATCTTCTTGCTTCTGGTGATAGATAATTTTTGAGATCCTACAGTGTTTTTCTATAAGTAGGCTCCAAAGGCCTACAATAGGGAACATTGTTTTCTGTTTAAGATTTGCTGAGCAGTAAGCCCTATTATTTGTCTGGTAATAACTGCATATGCAGGGCATAATCTATGATAGAACAAGCTTACTTTTACAAGACAGGTTTCAAGGGAGTATTTTTTTTTTTGATTCCTCATGTACTCTTATTTAGCAGTGAGAGAGGGAAGGAGGGAGGCTTCTCTCTTTTAACAATGAGATGTATGCTGCTGTACAGCCCTGGAGATTAAGGAGAAGGTGGGTTCAAGTGTGACATATGCACCTATGTCAAAATTTCACCTATGTGAAAGAGACATATGTGTCTCTTTCATTCTGTACCAAGCACTGGTTTTATTATTAGAGAACCATCATGATCTTATCTTTATGATTATTTATTTATTTTTCTGGTCTAAAATGAGGCCTGATTTGTTTTACTCTGCTCTATTCTCTTCAAAATTGAGTGTCACACTAAACTCTACCAAGGAGGCCTTCTGACTTTCACAGCATTCCTTTAGTTGGTATTCGACTCACCTCAGGCTTCTTTCTTAAGGCTGTTAAGGAACACAGAAATCAGTCAATCATTAACTCTTCATAATTACAATTATTTCATACTGTTCAAGTGCTAGAACTAGAGTAAAATACAATCATTTCCTTTCTACCCATGACTTACTGTAGTCTTTTAAAATTGATAACCTTTGGGTCACATTGCTCTAGTATACACTGAGTTAACACTGACCCATTTCTTTCCATCATTGGGATCTTTGTTGATAATTTAAAAGACTCCCTCAAACTAAGCTTCTGTTTTGTGGTGCTACTTGGCTATTACTGACTCTATTTTTGAACATCCTGAAAGCAGAAACCTTCTGAAGAATGTTGTACTGTCAAGTAAACCTTGAATTAAAAAGTGTCGATGTTACTTCATTACATTAGGATGCAGGCCAGTACTTATAATATTTATCAATATTCTGCTTTCCTTCAAAAAGCAGAAAAAACATAAACTTTTCTTTCTGCTGTCTAAACTGCTGTGTGCATGTTTACTGTCCTTGATCACATCACAATGCAATCATCATATTTGGATTATTTTGCTTTTCATGTATATTGCAAATCTCATTGACAATTTTTCAAATTTTTGGAATAAATGTCATTTTTGAAAGAAGTAGATTTATCAGTGATTTTGTCATTAATGTAAAATACCACACATCCTGTATGCAAGAATAACAGACTTAAAATAAATAACAACTATGTACATGTTTATATTTATCCATGATATTCCAAAATCAGATTCATCAGTGTCTTTTTTTTATTGCTACACAATTATTATTTTTTATTCATTTATTCATATGTGCATACATTGTTTGGGTCATTTCTCTCCCCTGCCTCCTGCCCCTTCCTTCTCTCTCCAATCCCCTCCCACTTCCAGGCACAACCTGTTCTGCTCTTTTCTCCAATTTTGTTGAAGCAAAGACATAAGCAGTAATAAGAAGGACAAAGAGTTTTTGCTAGTTAAGATAAGGATAGCTATGCAGAGAGATTCCTAGCATTGCTTCCATGTACAAATGTGTTACAACACAAACTGATTCATCTCTACCTGATCTTTTTACTAGTTCTTGATCCCCTTCCCATATTGACCTCTTTTGCTTTAAGGTTTCTGTATTTGTTCCTCTGCAATGGGGACACCAAACACTTTCATGTTTTGGGTTTCATACCTATCTTCATACCTCCTGTATATGCTATCCCCTTTGTGTGTGACTCAAAACAATAAAGCTGTATTTGCCCTAGGTCTAAAGTCTACATATGAGGGAGAACATATGATTTTTGGTCTTCTGAGTCTGGCTAACTTTCCTCAGAATGATGTTCTCCAGTTCTATTCATTTACTTGAGAATGATAAGATTTCATGCTTCTTCATGGCTGAGTAAAACTCCATTGTGTATAAGTACCACATTTTCTTAGTCCATTCATCAGTAGTGGGGCATCTTGGCTGTTTCTCAGCAAGTTATTTGATTTAGAGAGCTCATGCTGTCTGCTTCTGCACTCTAGTCGCCATCTTGGATCCTCAATACTTGGTCCAGTGCACAAAGTTAATCTGGTCCTCTGCAATGTTTGCATGGGCCAGCCTCATAGGTGTCTTAATGTTACATAAATATATCTATATTTCAGTTTTTTATAAATAGGGTTTTCCAAATATTTCTGTGTTATCTTTTTTATTTAATCCTATAGAATCTACAAATAGCTTTTTTTATTTTTATGATATTCTATATTATCTAAAAAGCTTAACTAAATAAAAAGGTATTCTTATTATAAAAACTTCTTTTTATTTTCCACAAGGAATAATGTCCAAAAACTTAAACTGTAAAATGTATCAATACCAAATGTCATGAATATTTAAATGTGAAATACTACCTGATACATGCTTTGCTAAATCTCAGCCATCACATGCTTGTACAACGTGAAGAACAACATGTTAAGTCTACTATGGTATAGGATTCTGTATTTGATAATCTTTAAGAACACATTTTTCATGTCCAACTACATTGAATATTTTTAAAGAAATGATAGGGAGATTTAAATTTAAAGTAAATTTTAATATATTTTCCTAAAATTATTTCTGATATCTATATCACTCTGATATAAATGGAATAAAATTAACAAGTTAAAGTTATGTTAACCTTGGTCTGTTATATTATGTACAACTAAAAATGCAAAGTCTCTGAAAGAAATTAAGCAGTATTATAGAATTGTCCTTGATTAAGCTTATCATTTCACTTCATATTTAGCTCAACATACATTAAGTAGGAATAAGGTCATGAATGTGCCTTTCTCTTAGATTAATACCAAAGTCAATACAGTCCCAAAAGTGTGATTGCTCATAAATACACTGGCTGTAGTCTCACTTTACCAGAAGTGACCATGCAGCCTTTCCCTGGTCCTATGTGGCATTTTTGTAGAGAGCACTTTAACTCATAGAATCTGATATACTTGTTGGAAAATTAGGGAGGAAGTGTATGATGTCTCAAAGGTCCTCAGACATCATTAGAGGCTCCAACAAGTCATAATTAACTTTAAGTATAAAGAAGAGAACAACAGGGTCACCAATAACATTCTGGGAAGGCAGCCAGGACACTACCAAGGGAGTCATGACACCTACATGTAAATTGAGTAGGCTGGACCTGCAACGTATACTGATCAGAAAGGAGACAACTATTAACATGGCAATGGAGAGATAAATTCCTGATTACATGAGCAGATGTCTTGGAAAGACTTGTGCATTAGCCTTCAGCTTAATGGCCACAGTGTGCACGCATTCAAATTGATATGACCTCTTCTAGAATCCGCCTGCACAATATGCCAAGAACCAGTTTAAGCCTGAGGGTGAATAGGTAAGTTGTGTCCCCTGCAATTGGCATGAAATAGACAGGATAGGAGAGTAAGAGACTGAAAAGAAAAATGAACTTCATCATTTGGTCTGATTTCTTAAAGATTGTTTCATCTCAAATGTTTTAAAAGTTCTTTTGAGCCAGAGGATGCTTAATTTCAACTTTAAAATTGTAAGAAGAGGGTGCTATATCCTTACAATATTCAACCCACATAATTTGAGCTCTGTTTTTCTCAAACTTTCACAGTATTACTCTGTGCACCAGCTCAACAGTTTTATTTTCAAGTCTTGATACCACTTGAGAAGCAGAAGAAAGTCAATTTCCCAATCTTACTTTTCCCTATTTTGTACACTTTTGAACATTGATCTACTCTCTCATAATCTATTGGTAACTACCCTAGTATATTATCATAGAGGATAGGCTCCCTTTAATGCACAAATTTTCATCCCTTGTTTACCAAGATGCCCACACTGGACGTCAGCATTTAAATGGACTCACTGTAGGATCTACTGCCATGAATATTTATATTGTCAGTGTAAACAGAATCTTTGACTCAGAAGCTGATATCAAAATTTTAAGGAAACTTTACACAGAGCTTTCCTAGTTAAAAGACTTCTTCTCTAACCTCTAACTTTTAATCTATTTTAAGTAGAAAACTACACATGAACTCTTTCCACATCAACAATCCACAAGACAAGAACAATCTTCTTTCAACACTGTCACTGCCCACTCCTTCTCCACTGCACTAATTTGAAAGCCCAGATTACAAATTGTGTCTTCCGTAACTATTTCAATAGAATATCTCCTGTTAATTATGCTATTTAGTTTCAGCTCACCTTTATACTTTCTGCTGTTTGGTAAAATGATAAAATTTAGTTACCTGCAAATACAAAAGAAAAACATCTTGTGCTAAATTTATAGCAGTGTAAGAACAGGTTAAATGAAACATGTGTCTGAAAAAAGACAATCTAATATTGAATGCTAAAAGAGCTTTTCCTGAACTTTTTACCAGCCTGAAGTTTTGCTAACTTTCCAATGCTCACAATAGAACACATTGTGTAGTTCTTATTGACATTAGGGGTACCATTCAATGAAGGCAAAGGTTTCAAAATTATGTAACAAGTAATCATCAATTTTAACTTAATGCAAAATCCATAATTCAAATGTCATAGTAATAAACAAATTTACAGCCATGTTTACATAAAGTAAATGGAGAAAACTCAAACACACTCTATTAAAAAGTCAATGTTACTGTGAATTATTTCACCCCCTCTGGAGAACTATAATATTGTTGTGTTTATTCTTATGACAAATCATTCTCATGAATTTTTATTAGAGAATTCAAATTTGTTTTTACTATCTGGAACATTAGTTTGAAATCAGAATAAAAAATAACAAAGATCCTTATATGCAAATTTAAAGGAATTGTGAAGAAAAAGATGACTGATATGTCTTGAAGAAATGCTAATAAAAGTAGAATGAAAGAGAAGCCTATCTCAGATACAGTAGCTTCATTCAGAAAAGCCCTAAATTCTCTTGTTTTACTTAAAAATCAGAAATTATTATTATTAGAAATAATATTATATTATATATAAATATATTATAATACAATATTATACATATTATGTGATTAATTGTATATTATATTATAACAATATTAGAAATTATTATTATTAGATACTAATTGTATCTAAAGTGCAGTTTTCTCACCTTGTTTGAAGTTAATGAACCAAAAGGAGGATATGCAGTATGCAAGAAGAACATGGTATGGTGACATGGACTGTGCTGATAGCCCCAAGTCACTAAGGGATTAACTCAGCAGCTACCACATTGATGGAAGAGGTCAGTTTAGATATATTTTTTCTAATCTAGTCTTATTATTAATGAGGGCAAAGAACATTTTTCAGTAGTGTTATTTTATCTTAAGGAGTAAAGAATTGTTTGGCAGTTTTTCTTTGCATTGTTTTCTGGGGATTTGTTGGTCCATTTATTTTTGAGTCAAGGTGCTATTATGTAGACTACACTAATTTCAAGGTAGCAATCTTGCCTCATTCTCCAAAGTGCTGATAATGCAGGTGTGTACTGTCCCTCTTGGCTCTTCTTTGGCTTTTATACAACAATTCTTTCTTAAACAATGACTGGACTTTCAGAGGCACCATCTATTTTTTGTTTTTTCTCTGTCTTGCTCACTTTTGTTTTCACCAAATGTATTGTAGCACAAGGTATAAACAGCAAAAAGTAAATCTCAGGCAGTGTTCTTGATTACGTGGACTGGGTCATAGTGCCACATCATTGCAAGACAGTAGCCTTTGCCAGGTATGAAGATATACCTTAGAGAGATGCAGACAGAGAGAGCAAAACAAAAGCAGCAGCAAGAAACTACAAAGAAACGGCAATAGCGAATAATTGGAGAAATTTGGATATAGACTTTATATTTGATAAGAATTATTAACTATTAATAACATTTTGTGCATGATAATTCTGTAGTGGTTAAGTAGAATTTATTCTCATCTTTGGGAGAAGCATGCTTAATTCTGTAGAGCTAAGGAGCAGTACTGTCTACAACTTACACTGGAATGGCTTGGCAAAACAAAAATAGCTATCATTATCTATCTGCAAAAGAGAGATTTCATGTGTGAAAATGAAAGACATCTAATACAGCAAATATTTTTGCAAACTTTCTGTTTATTAACAATTTTCATAACATAATTTAGAACAAAAATAAAGCAGTTTTAGCAATATTAGTGAAAATATTCACCTCAACAAGTTAGTGGAACTAATAATTCAAAAATAAAGTTATTGAGTCATAAAGTCAATTCATATAACACATTTATGAGTGTGGAAATGAGGAAAAGATCCTTCATAAACACTCACACATACACACAAGAAATAAATCTCCCGACTAAAGCTGAGCAAGTAAGCAATACACTAAGTTGCAGACATTTCTGAAATATATACCAAGGTTGAATAGTTGTGTGAGGAGAGGTCAATATACTGATTACTTCTGGATATGAAAATTGGCAAAGATGAATTAAATATTTGCCTATTCACTGAAATAGAATTATATTGTTTTGGCATTAAAGCTATGCATCATGGAAAACAAAGTAACAGGAATTTTAATTAATTTATCAGATCCTATGCAGAAATGTATTGAATAAGAAAAATATAAAATTACTTTAAGTAGTGACATCAATTATGAGCATAAGAAAAAAAGGCAGGTAATTCCCATGTGGAATTATAGGAAGACAAGTTATCTAATTTTGATACAATGCCTAACATAACAAAGAAATTGAAGTTGAAGAAATAAAGTACATAACGCAACACCACAAAATCTTATGTCAGACAAATATTTCTCCAGTATTAGTTTCCATTTTGTATCTGTCCTCATGTATTGAAATGTCATAAAAATATTTCCTAGGCAGCCTCTATTTTTCAGCACATGTTTATTATAATTTCATTGCTTTCTGGGTGTTTGTTTACTCTCCTTTAAAGAATAGTTCAGAGGATTATGTGGGGGAAGGAAGGGAATGTTCTTGAAGCTTTAACATGATTTGTAAATACAAAATAAAAAACTGTGAAATTCTGCTATATCATTATAGTATTTTATTTTATTAACATTAGAGAAAATTATATCACCACTACAAAAATGGTTGCTTCTCTAGCATATTTTTAGAACATTAATTTAAGTAAAGGTTCAGTGCCAAGGTTGAATTACTATCCTATCTGGTCTATATACATACTTTTATAAGTTGTAGGAGCTTTAGACATTATCAGTATATAAAATAGTGCTCTTGTTTAATATTACATGGTATGTTTCCTTGGTTAAACAGTGCCCCACACATTTGATGAAGAACATAGGGAATCTCTATTACTTAGATGCCTTTCATTTGTCCTGTTCTTCTTGCCAGGAAGATTAGCTTTGCATGGGTTGGTTCACTTCCATAGTGGGAGTCATAAATCCATCAAAACATATAAAAGAGACTGATTGTCTCCTAATTAAAGCTTGAATTTATGGTACAGACATTTCTCAGGGAGATTATTCATAGAGCAACAGACTAAGGAATGCTTATTTCTGTCTATTAAGAGGCTGTAACATTTATTTGAAGGCATAAAATGAAGACGTGGGGGTTGTATATGTGGTTACAATGTTAAGTCTATTAAAAACTGATAATAAATATATAACATTTGCCACAAAAAGTGGGCAAATGTAAGAAGAGATGTGTATAAAAATTTTGGTTCAATAGTGATTCATAGTCATAAACAGGACAGTACTACTGTTAACAAAAATTTGAAGTCCGTATAGAGATGTGCGTGTCCTGGTCAGTGAGGATCTGTTACAAATTATCTTTATTTGTGTTTAACACAGATGCAGTGGAATATGCACAACAATATTTTTGCCTCTTCCTTCATCATTACCTTTTGCCAGAAATATTCTCAAAGAAAATCATTTCAGTTTCACTTTTCCTTGAAATTTATTATAACAATAAACAAAAGTATATTTAACAACTGTCAAGGAAGAAACATGAACCTTGTATATTTAAATCCTGGTTGACAAATCACATATGGATAATCAGTTAACTGAGATCATAGTACATGAATTGTTATGCAGTGAAAACATTAGAAATAAAAGAGGCATGTGTTATTACAGCTACAGAAATGATTTAGAAATTAAAGCAACAGTCATAGTGAAGCCTATAGGAATAAAGAAGGACAGTCAAGTAAAAGGAGGACTACAACTGGTTTGGAAGGAGAAGGGATAAGGGGGAGGGGCAATAAGAGATGGGGTGATTATGATCAAATTATATGCGTGCATGGAAATATGAAACTGCATCTATGTATAATTAATACATACTAATAAAAAGAAAATACAAGAAATAAAGAATAAACAAAATAAAATAACAATAAAAGGTAAAGTTAGTAAGTAGATAAGTAAAATAGTCATTTATTATCAATTATTGTGTGCTACACAATTACATGTGCTATCAATTACACTGCTGGCAGCACAATAGCCCTGTTTACATGAACATCACACTCACAATTCTCCTGCCTCAGCCTCCTGAGTGCTGGGATTGCAAGAGCCTGCACCACCAAAAATAGCTTCTGACTGTCTCTCTCTCTCTCTCTCTGTTCTTTTATGTATGTTTTATATATATATATATATATATATATATATATAGTCTGATTTTATGTCATTCCAAAATATATTTAAAGTTCAGATTTTCTTTTATTTAAATTGGTTTTCCAGATATACTGTCATATTATATGTAGAAACTTCTTTTTTTTCCTTTATTGGTGCGCTGGGTGGGGTACTTTATGGCATGTACAAAGGTTCTTACAATGTATCAAATATATTGGGCAAATAGAGTGGCTCAAGGGGTATGAGTGTCTACGTAGCAAGCGTGAGGCCCTGAGTTGAAACTCCAGTGCTACCAAAAATAGTCTTTGGCTTACTGAATTACAATCCTTATGTAGAAACTTCTCTTTCAATTCCTTTTCCTTTACTTGTTTTCTGTTGTGAAATCTTAATAGAGACAGAGAGAACACTTCCTTCATTCCTCTCATTGGTGAAAATTCTCCTAAAGTATTCCAAATACACACACAATACATACGTGTTTCTTTACTGTGTGTGATGTATTGTGTGGCATTATAGTGTTAAATTTTGTGCAGCTTATTTTGGGGACCCATGGAGAAAGAGCATTCGGTTTTTTTCTTACATGTTTTAAAATCAAAAGCAGCATATTTTGCAATATTTAATAAATCTTTATTGAATACCTGAAATTAAAAATTTGATTGGTAACCTTTCTTCAATTTGTTTGTTATACCTATCATCAAATACTTCCTGTACTCCCCCACTGAAAAAAATATATGTAATCAAAGAAAGAAAATAAAGTTATCATCAACATCAAAGTCAATAGCCTACTTGCCAAGATAAGTTATTTATGAAAAGTATGAAAAAAATAACTTGTATTAATCCAACTTTTCCCAAAGTATTACTGTAGTTCATTCAGGATAATATAATGTAATACCATAATATAATGCAATAGTGGTGTTTTGACTCATTGTTTTGTACATCTGCAGTCCTTTTTTCTTGATTGTTCTGGCAATAGTGGCTCACTTTTTGCCCAGCCTGGCATGGAATTCAATCTTCCTAATTTATGCTTCCTGTTGTCAGTGGGATGACAAGCTTATGCCTCTAAGCTCAGCGTTTTTCCATTGAGATGGAATCTCACAGTTTTGCCCCTGGCTTGACTGGGAACCAAAATCCTTCTGATTTCAATCTTCCAAATAGCTTGGGATGATAGATGTGACCACTGTGCCCAACTATTGATTGAGGTGATGTCTCGCAAACTTCCTGTCCAGGTTAGCCTCTATTTGAAAACCTCCCAATCTCAGCCTCTCAAGCAGCTAAGATTGTAGGAATGAGTCACCCATACCTGGTTTACTTATTCTTTTGTTGATTTAGTTTTGGGGAAGGGTCTCACTATGTTATCCAGGCTGGTCTCAAACTCTGTTTACAAGCAATTTAGCCCTGCAAGTTGCTGGGATCTCAGCCACTAGACCTATTTGGTTGCTTAAACAATAGATACTTATTTCTCATATCTTTGGGGGTGAGGAAGTCCAGGAACAGAGTGTTTGCTGGTTCAATTTCTGGCAAGGGCCTGTTTCTGTGTTCATAGACGGTTTCTCATTGTGTCTTCACATTGTAGAAGGGGCAACACAGCTCACTAGGGTGTCTTTATCCTGTCTATGAGTGTTCGAGCCCCATGACATGATTTTCTCCCAAAGGCCACCTGCAATACAATCACATAAAATTAAGTTACAGTTCATGAATTTTGAGAGGACACAAGCTATGCCAGATTTTCTCCTTCGAAATTCAATAAGAATTGCAACTTAACTACCCAAATTTGCACATGGTTAGATTCTTGTTAGTAAGACAAAAATGTAGTGGAAATATTATGTAGTTGTGTATGAAAATGAAAAGATGGGACAGTTGAAGCTAATCTAGGAATGGGGAGAGGAAGGAGAATGGTGGAGGGAGTGAACACAGGTATTACATATGGTAATGTCACAATGTAACCCCAGTACAGTAATATAATTTAAAAAAGGAAAAACATGTCAATTTGTTCAAAATTATCAAAGTATTAAACTTGTATTATTCCATAAATCCACAAAAAACTCAAGTATAATGCCTATGTGAAAACATTGGATGGTTTGCCTGTTGTACTCATCCATGTACTATCAAAAATAAAAGAGAAAATGAGGAGTCGTTCTAACTCTGGAGACCATCTGCTTTCAGCTTTTTGAAAAGTGTATTACTTCTATAATAAACTTTACTACCTCTTTCACTATATTTTCACATCTTTACTGAATTCTTTTGCCAGATGAAAGGACAAAGATAGATATCTATATTGAGTATTGTAGCAACACCCAGCACTGGAGAGAGAGAGTAAGAGAAAGAGAGAGAGAGAGAGAATTAACAAGATCTGTTGGTTTTTAAAAATAATCAGTCATCAATTATTTCAAGGTGTTCAATATTTTAGTTTTGTTCCTTGTTAAAAGGAACTGTTTTGATGGAAGTTTTTCTAAAATGTTCACAATATCTAAGATAATCTACCTTCCCAGATCAGAAATAAATGTGGGAAATAGGTCATTTTAAATATGGGAGGTCATCTGAAATTAATTGTAAAGCCTGTTTTATAGAAGTGTTGTTGCTAGAATAAAGAAGACAGTAGAACAGAGAATATATTCACAATATCTGTTATAAGAATGTGCTTTCTCGTATGAGAAAACAACCAACAAATATAGAGTAATATGACACCTTTGAGAATGTTAACAATTATCATTAATAAATGAACAGTTTAACAATCATAAAACTTTCTAGATGAATCAGTAATAAGACAAATGTGATCAATAACAAACATTGTTCAGTCCTGGACTTCGATAAAATAATTAGATATAAAATATGAGTCTAAATTCTTCCTTGCCAGCTTGATAAGTAACATAAAGCTATACTCATTTGTTTAATTTTCTGTCTCAGTATTTATATAAATTCTAGCAATATAGAGTCATGCATTTTGACAAGCAAAACAAATGCTGGTGAAATGCATATGCAACATTTTTCTTAGCTTCTAAGTGAGATACAGTCTCCACTTTCTTGCTGTTTGAAAGAATGAAAATCAACTCTACAAGTATAGCACATACTGCATTTTAGTTTTCTTTCATTTCTATAAAGTGTATATTTTGAAAAAAACTAAGACATTTAAAGACTGTTATATAAATCTCATATTGGAATGCATATATATACATACATATATAAACAAATACACATAAAACAATATAAAAGATTACCATTATTTTCTAAGCATATGGTCTAAGTCGTTAGAGTAGTCTTTTAAATTAAATTTAATCAATTCAGTCATTATTTAAACTACCATTAAACACGTTTCTTATATTCTTTGTTTTGGTCATATAGTTCCTTAAGTTTATCATAGGATCTTAAGTATATCTTCTGCTAAATTATTCAAAAATTCTCTTTCTTAAAGATTTTTACAACCTTACTTTTGCTTTCTAATGTCTTCTAAGCATAGTTCTTTTATTTTCTGTGTAGGATAATTCCAAATTTGAAGCATTTTGTGACTGATTCTGCTGATTCTTACTTATAGTACTACATTTACTGTTGACTCAAGTTCAATAATGAAGGTTGGGTGTGATGGCTCTGCCTGTCATCTTGATTACTGAGGGAAGTTTAAGAAGAAGGACCATGGTCCAGGTCAATAACAAAAAGGACCATGGTCCAGGCCACTAACAAGAAGGACCATGGTCCAGCCCACTAACAAGAACAACAACAAAATGTGAGACCCTACCTGGAGTGCTTTGAATTTGAATCAAACAAGCAGCTTAATGCTAGGTGGCTCACTTGCTTGGGAGGCACAGAAATTCAAGTTCAGTTCATATGCATTTTAAATAAAATATTGAGAATAAACATTGTTATATATGTGCAGAAAACACTTTCTATCAGACTGTATTCAAATGCTTATATCTTCATTTTTCATGAAATACATAACTTTAATAAATTAAAATTTAGAGTGTCATCATTTTGATTTCTACTTCATTTATGTGGTACAAAAGCATGCTAAAATGTCACATTTAGCTATTTGAAATAATTCTAAAATATAGTTGTGAAAATGCTACAACATATTTAATATTAGTGTGTATTTTATAAAACATTTAAAGTACTTCTAAGCTACAAAAATATTAAGTAAAAAATCTTAGAACCGTTTTATGCCATGTCTATTTATAGCATTTACATTAGGTTTTTTGTCATTTAGTTGTGTATTCATTTGGAAAATACAAATTACTTTAGTCACATGCAGCACTGACAATATTCCTTTTTAATTGCATTTGATTACTCTTGTATCCAATCTTTCAAAGTGTGAGAATTGCAAGGAATTTAAGACAAATATATCTTCCTGACTTAATCACATATTCAGAGTTTCTTGAAAGACTTTTGTGATATTTGCCGCTTACATAAGGAAAGACTATTATTTCATTCCATTTTCAAAGGCACTTATTTTTAGACTACTTTTCTTCTGTAGTTAACTTGTCTCCACTATTTTGTAGCAATAGCCCTGAATTAAAATAAAAACCCCTGTAATTTCTCAGTTCATCCTTAGAACTAGAAAAAAGCTGATGGCGATGCTGCTTGTTTAGTGACTTTACTCACATGAGGAAAAATCTGACTTGATGCCCACCCACAGCCTTCTCCATGGCAGAGTAAATAGTACTAATGCTTTTTCCCTAATAGAATCATTTAATCTCAATATTCATCTAGTGTGACACTACAAAGATCTTCTAGAACTTACACCAAACGCACTGGCATTTTTTTAGGGGAGATTTTTATTTTTTAAGTCAGACCTCTGCACATAAACAATGTAGCAAATGGAAATTAATAAATGATAATCTTTCAGTTTTTAGCAAAACCCAAAAACTCTATGTCAATTTAGGATTACAAATTAGGAATAAAATTTGATGTCAGGTAGCACTTCTATTGAACTTAACCAGAAAAATATATTAACTTTAGATCTCAAACATATTTTGGTGAAATTTAAAATATATTTTCCCAGATGGGGCCAAAGCTAGCAAGGTCATGGCCCTAGAATCAGCTTTCAGGTCTCAGCAGCCTGCTCAGTTATGCTACTATATCTCACTGTGCCCGACCTGCTGTACCTCCTTCTGGGTGGCTTGTCTTATCCTCTTTCTCAGTAGCTCTTCAGATGTCCCAGCTGTATTGACCTCTGCCCTACCTATACGTCCATTCTCTTATATTAAGATCAAAAATTGAAATAATGCAATAGTACATGCAAAACAATATTAAAGTAACAGTAGTTGTTTATTAAAAGGTAATGAAAATGTAATGGGATGTGAAAATCAGTGATGAAATGTTGTAACTCAGGAGAACCAACATTCTTTCTCTATTTTCAGTAACAGTGTCACCAGCACTGGAAAGCCATCACACTGAATTTTATCTTCTACCTTAAAATTATTTTTTGATTTTCATGTGTGAAAAACTGAAAAATAATATTCTGTCATTATTGACACCTTAGAATCTACTGGTTCATTTCTTCTCAAGTTGTCTCATCTGAGCAATCCTAACCTTTTATTAGTTCCTAGATTAGTTTGAATTCATGTATCCAAAAGGCAGGAATCATACATGTAAATAGAGGCAAAGTTAGAATGCATGTGTGAATAATTACATAAGCAAGTTAGATTTTAAAAATACGTATTAATGAAAAGAGATCTTTAATGTACAGGACCTTCATTCTCAGAACAGACCACCATTAAAATACTTCTGAGATCTGATCAGAAATTTTAAATTAGTAAGTTGAAGAGAGAATCATGGACAACTTGGGCAGAATCTAAGAAATAACATATTGCCAAAGAGAAAATTTAACTTTAATGATTGCCTTAGATCACACACACTGTGTTATTTTCCTAGCTTTTAATCCAAAAACAAAATATAATGTAAAATTTTGAGAAATACCCTACTTAGAAGCATATAGATAGCTAAACCAGTTGAGCAGATTCATTATAAGCACATTTTCTAGAACTTTTTGTTATACAATTATGCATTTATATATTAATTCATTTAATGAACCTGTATCTATGAAGCAGATACTTAAAATATAAAAATAAGACACAGAGTCTTATGATTGAGAAATAGATACAGAAAGCAAATCAGAGAAGTAGATAGCAAGATAATTGAACACTGATGGATAAATAGTTTTTGTTGGATACCATACATAACATGCAAAAAGATGGGCATAAAAACTTCATAGTCTTTTTATGCAATAATGGGGGTTATATTTAGGGTCTTCTTGCTGGCCAGATACTCTACCACTTGAACTAGTCCCATTATCTTATATTAAAGGAAACTGGCCAACTGTTTTAATATTCATCTCATTTGCATAGGAAAATCAATGAATACAGTTAAAAAATTTAAGTGGCACTGAAGAAGTTTCATTTATAGTTAGGTTTACAAAATCTTGGATAGAAATTCATACAAAAGCCACAAGAAATCACAAAATTCAGAAAATAAAAAGTATTTGTCTTTAAGTTTAGATATGGAGCTATGTACACAAAAATATAAAAATAAATCTAGAAGAAGAAGAAGCCATTCATAGGTGAATAGGAGTAGGATCGATGCTCAAGTAGGGATCAAAACAGATGTGAAAAACACACAACTAAAGAAACACAATAATTAAGAAAATAAATAGTCACAGTTTGATAAGTTCTGGCATGGTATAATAAACTTGAATCTGAGAGACTATCCAGCACACAGTCAATCCTTTTCAACTGTTAATTCTCACCTGTGGGAAGCATATAGGTGAGCAGAGGCTGTTGTTAGGAGTAGAAAATGAAAAAACATCTTGCATTCTGATCATATAGGAGATTCAGAAATGCAGACTCTTGTTTTCTCATGGTTTGATGGCCTCTTAATGTTTTCTTGCAGTCATCTTTTGTTAATATGTTCTGCATCTTTAATATATTTTACAGTTTTATAATCTTACATTCTCAGCAAGTGTGACAGTCTCAATATCTTACAGACTTGTGGATTCCACATTAATCAAAATAGCAACTCACAGACATAGGAAAGTAAAAAAATCACTTTAAGAGTAATAAGAAATATATCAGTTTGAGATAAATATTAAGACAATCAACAACAAGGTAAAAAGGAAATGTGAGTCCTCACTTTTAGTCAAGAAAAAAACTAATAACACAATAAATAAGCTGATTTTAAGTGAAAAGCTGAAATAAACTTGTGCTAGCCTAAACATATAAAAAAGGCTAAGGAAATGTATTCAGGCTAAGGGGATTTTTCACCATATGGTAAAAAATAGAATGAATATCAGAAAAAATAACTACATAAGGAGTCAAAATAGCTGGTTTTATTGTGTTTTTATTTAGCTTCATTTCACTTGAAGAAATGTTGTGATTTAAACCATGATAATAAAATATTTAGAAGTTTATAGCATGTGAAGTTAAAATACATGACGGTATAAAGAGTGGGTACCACATCACCTTGTTTTGAAGCCGTGTAACATTTGAAATACAGTATTAATTTGTTAAATGTGAGTAATGTGGTCTCAATAGAATCTACCAAACCCCTCAAACACACACAGAATTATTTAGTTACCAAGAATTGTTTCATCTTTCGACTCTCTTCTTTTCTAATAATGAATAATTTAGACTTAAATCCATTATATGTGTTGGAGAAACTCAACTACCTCTGTCTGGATATGAAGAAGCTGAGGTCTGCTATGCCCAGACTGAGGCATAGTGAAGATGACACCTCCCTGACTGGCATGAAGTGTGAGACACAGGCAGGGTGCCATAGGTGATTTGCAGCATGATGACAAATCTCCAGAAGAAAGAAAGAGAGACAATGTAAGCAGGTTTTTTTGCGTAGGGAATGGGAAACCATGCTAGGTAAATATAAAATTACAGCAGTCCTCACATGGGATTCAAAACTGAGAAAGCTAGGAGGAGAACTTATCTTCAAAGAATGAGCCAGCAGGGAGAGGCAGATTCCAAATATCGTGACATCTGACAGTTTATGAAAAAAACTTACAGCCTGTTTGGAATTCTGGGTTATCTACAATCTTCTCTGCATGCCTATTTGCCAAATAGATTTCGGACATCTTTAGAAAGCCACCAAAATCATATAAGCAAATTCCTTATAACAGATCTTTTTATATCTATATTCTGTCCTGGTTCTGCTTCTCTTATTGAACTCTTCATGATTGATTCAAGTGATTTATGAAAAAAATTCAATGCTCTTGAAATATATCTGTAAAATTTTGATCCAAGATAGTTTCAGCTAAAAAGTTAAGAAAAGCCAATAGAAAGTATAAGTGGAATAGCAAATGAAACTTAAAACATGAGACATTTTTTTAGGTGAAGAAGGTAGAAAAGCCACTTCACACAAAGGAAAACACTTATGGAGAGAAATAATCAGAAAATAAGTTATGTAACTGATGATGAGGGATTTGTGTATTTGGACCGCAGTGTGATATTGATGAGGTATGTGGGTGAAAATGAAAGCTGAGAATGTGGGTGTGATAAACCTTTTATATTATGTAAAATATTTTCAATGTAATCTACAAGCAACAATAAATTAAAAAGGAAAGATAATCATTATTTTGGCATAGTCAGCATTTGTTTTCAGACAATAAGCACTGCATATACTGGTGAAGAATTCAGAGGAGAGTTACAAGGTCTTTGAGCAAAAATAAAGAAATCCAATATTGCTTGTGAACAGAGTAGTCTAAAAGTCTAATCAGGAGATGGCAAAAGGCACTACTAGTAGTAGAGGAGCCAGAGAAGAAAGTGCATATTTGAGACATGGTATATAGACTGATATTTTACATGTGGCATTATAATTTAACTATATTTAGGATTTTGGAAAGTTCATTTGGATATTAGAGGACCTACAAATTTGGATATCATCAGAAGAATTGCATGGCTATATTGGGAAGCATAAGAATGGCTAAGAATATAGAGAAAACTTATATTTCTCAGCAAAAAGAGAATACAAAATATTTACAAATAATTCAAATTTAAGCTAAATCTGTCACCCTCCCTATCTTAATAGATCAAGAGACTGAAGGGTATAGAAGAAAGGATTGAAAACAATGTTCAACTCTAACCATACGCTCACTTAGAAAAATGTTTTTAAGTGTTTTGATTATAAATTTATTTAAATAAAATATCCACACACAGGTAAGAAGAGGTTATTCTTTTTAATATATCCATAAATAAAATATTTATGAATATTTATAGATGCAAATACTTAAAAGGCCTTGGAAATATTTCTTCTGCTCTCCCCTTTGTAATTAAATATGCAAAACTTATTTTTCTTGTTCTCCAGAATTATTTAACTCTCTGCCATTTTGTGACATTTTGAAAATAGTATACCAGATAGAAAAAGCATGATCTGCCCTTTAGAAAACAATGGCACAAAATGCATACATCTCCAAGCTGAGCAAAAGACGTGAAATGGATGAAATATCTGTTCTAAACAGAGGAAGATACCACAAGTCACAAAACACTAATCTAATTGGTTTGGGATAACATTTTTACTGCAGCTTCTAAAAAATTTTAAATATGTTTTCACCTAAATTATAGTAACTTTAAAAGCAAAATTCTTTATGTACATGTACACTGCAAGGAGCTAATGAAAAATCCTGTCTTTTTTTCACTAGAACACATAGCAGGCCTCTTGGTAGAAAAAGAATTTTAACTTACTTATTTCCCTTTGTGTATGAACGAAAGAATCTAACAATAGTTGTATGATAGTACACAAATGGTAGAGATTCAAAAGAGGCTCATTTGGATTTTGAGTATGTTTGTCTTGACCTTATTTTTCCTCCTTATAATGTGGATCTAAGTGTTAAATATTTCATCTGTGTACAAACAGCAACATAACATCATCCTAATAGGATAAAATAGATAATGTATGCAAAACACTGAGATGTAGAGGCTGTTTTTATTATTGTCACAGCTTCTGCACTTTGGAAAACAGTGAGCCTGATTGGCATCCATGCCAATTACAGTGGTATCTGATGTAATCTCTTCCTGCTCAATTGTCATGTTCAGACAGTAATCTAATTTGTTTTATCATGTTGCTATAACTATAAACTGTAGTGTGAGGTATGAAAATTCTTGCAGTGCATTCTGTGCTTGATTCATACTACATTTTTGTTCATTTCTAAGTGCCTTGTTGTTAAGTTTCCTTGTACGCCCTCAAGTTCTGGAGAGAATTAAACCCCAGTTACTTAAGCCATAGAGTACTCTTTTAATGAAGGATTATCTCATGCAGTATTGGGCTATAGTTTTCTTATGTTTTGAGAATCACACTACTGCTCATATTCATAAAATATGCCATATGTGTTTCTGATTGAGAGAATCCTGACTATACATAACTCTGACCCCTGGCTAAAGTGTAAATACCATCTGCCTCTATAATTCTATTTTCTGGAGGCTATAAACATTTATCCTTGGTTGCATAATTTGAATTCTATGTAAAACTACTTTCAATATGTTTCCTTTCATAAGATTTCCTGGTATTTATTTATATTCCATATATCTAGTTAATACAAATAAATAAAATAGAAAACTGAGTTGTATCTCCACCATCTCTAAAAATTTTTAAAACTTTCTACTTTTTAATTGGGCTAGAAGTGAAATGCTATCAATCCATAAATAAAAAAATGTTCTATTGCATTAGTTTTCATGCTAGATATTCTTGAAAATGTGTTCCAAAGTGTCATTAATAATTTCTTAACACTATAAAGTTTTGTCATTTATACAATTCTTTCAAATTAATGAGTAAGCCTCAAAAGTAATCATTGAATATGTCTAGTCCATAAAAAATGATAAATTTTTTGACTCTGTAATTGTACAGATAAATTGGTAAAGCATTACTGTGTACCACGGGACATTAGTAGTTGGAGAATTGGAGAATAATTTACAATAAGTGAGTAATTCAAGATATATTTTCAAAATTAAATAAATTTAGAGAAACAATGCCATGATTCCATATTTTTTTATAATGCAAGGTTCTACTGCTCATAAAAAGCATTTATATTTGTGTAATGAATATTAATTTTTAAGTACATTGAGAATCTAAAATGCCTTATGAGCATGACAACTGAATTTCTTCACAGTAAAAACTAAGTAGATTATTAATTTTATCATTATTAATTTAATTTAAGCAAAGATATATCAACTGTGATTGTAATTATGCATTGAAACCAGAAAGGACTTGAAATACAGCATTTGATAAGTTTATTCAAAAAATTTGTAAGTAGAAAAATTATTGTATCAAGACAATGTATAAGTATTTCTTTTTAGAAACAATGGCTTCTCCTTAGCCCACGCCCATCTTGTCTACACATACTTTTAAGTGAGAATATGTATTTCTTGATAAAAGCACAATTGAAATACAAGGATGCAAATGGCTTAAATTTCCATTATTGGTGCCTGATCCTACTGGAAAGTTTGATATTTTCTTAATTATATGTAGTTATTATTTTGAATGTCTTTATTATATATATATATATATATATAAGGGTTTTAATAATTTGTATTGTTCATAAACTTTTGGTAATCACTGTTGTATGAAGGGTAAAGCTACTATTGGCAAATCTCGTAAATCCATATTCTTTCATATAATGTATTTTAATATTAACTAATAGTTGTATTTTGCTTTATAGAATAACTATTTTCTTAGATCGGCCTCTCATTGATTTTAAATATAAATTATTGATGTTCTTTTACGTTATCCTAAAAATGCATGTATTATTCACTATATAGCCGAATGTATATTAGTCTATTGTTGCAATGCTGGAGAAATTAAAGGACAATGATTTTATTATCACAAATAATGCAAAGTCCCTATATTTTTGAAATAGTTGATGAACCAACATTTTTCTTCTCTCAGTCTCACATTACTTAACTTTCTCTCTATAGCATATGTATATCATTTCATATATTTTCCCTGTATTTGTTTATATGCCATATGTCTAATTGATATTGTAAATATTTTATTATTTTTAGTAATTTCTGATGTATACACATACAAGTCCTTGATCCATTTTGAGTTGATACTAGTGAAAGGTGATAAACATGAATCTAGTTTCAGTTTTCTGCAGATAGGTAACCACTTTTCCCAGCAACATTTGTTGCAGAGGCTGTCTTTTCTCCATCGTGTTTTTGGCACCTTTGTCAAATACAAGGAGGGTGTAGCTGCATGGATTCATATCCGGGTCCTTTATTCTGTTCCAGTGGTCTTCATATCTGTTTTTGTGTCAATACCATGCTATTTTTATTGCTATTGCTTTGTAATATAGTTTGAAGTCAGGTATTGTGATACCTCTAGCATTGCTCTTTTTGCTGAATATTTCCTTGGCTATTCACGGTCTCTTGTGTTTCGAAATGAATTTTAGGGTAGATTTTTCAATCTCTGTGATAAAAATCATTGGGATTTTGATGGGGATTGCATTGAACATGTAGACTGCTTTTGGTAGTATAGCCATTTTTACTATGTTGATTCTACCTATCCATGAGCACGGGAGATCTTTCTATTCTCTGTGATTTTCCTAGATGTCTTTCTTCAGGGGTTTGTAGTTCTCCTTGTAGAGGTCATTCACATCCTTTGTTAAGTTTATTCCAAGGTACTTAATTTTTTTTGAGACTACTCTAAGTGGAATTGTTTCCATATATTCTTTCTCAATTTGTTCGGTATTTGTGAATAGAAAAGCTAATGATTTTTGTAAGTTGATTTTGTATCCTGGCACATTGCTGAAGCTGTTTATAGAGTCTAGGAGTTTTTGGGTACAGGTTTTTGTGTCTTTATGATATAGAATCATGTCATCTGCAAATAGGGATGTTTTGACAGTTTCTTTACGTATTTATATTCCTTTTATTTCTTCTTCTTGCCTACTTGCTCTGGCTAGGAATTCCAGGACTATGTTGAATACCAGTAGGGCACCCTTCTCTCGTTCCTTATTTTAGAGGAAATGGTTGCAATTTTTCTCCATTAAGTATGATGTTAGCTATAGGTTTGTCATATATAGCCTTCACAAAGTTGAGGTACATTCCTTCTACTCCTAGTTTTCTGAGAGCTTTTATCATGAAGCTATATTGGATCTTATTAAAGGTTTTTTCTGCATCTATTGAGAAGATCAAGTGGTTTTTGTCTTTGCTTCTTATAATTTGTCATAAGTACTTAGAAATTTGTCCATTTCTTCAAGTTCTTCAAATTTATTGGAATATAGGTTCTCAAAGTAGTCCCTGGGGACTCCCTGGATTCCTGTGGTATTTGTTGTTATCTTCCCTTTTGCATTTCTGATTTTACTGATTTAGGTTTTTTCTCTCCTCATTTTAGTCAGATTTTCCAGGGTTGTGTCAATCTTGTTTATTTTTTCAAAGAACCAGATTTTCGTTTCATTGATTCTTTGTATGTTTGGTTTTGTTGTTGTTTTTATTTCATTAATTTTGATCTTTATTTTTATTATTTCTATCCTTGTGCTTGTTTTGGATTTTGCCTGTTCTTGTTTTTCTGCGAGTTTGAGATGTAGCATTAGGTCATTAATTTGAGATCTTTCTATACTTTTAATATAAGCACTCATAGCCATGAATCTTCTTAAGACTGACTTTGCTGTGTCCCATATGTTCTGGTAGGTCATGTTTTCATTTTCATTAACTTCCAGGAACCTTCTAATTTCCTCTTTTATTTCATCAATCACTCACTGATCAATGAGCCATGTGTTGTTCAGCCTCCAATTGTTTGCATGTTATCTACTGTTGTTTTTGTTGTTGAATTCTAGTTTTAATGTACTGTGATCACATAGAATGCATGGGTTTATTTCTATTTTCTTATATTTGCTGAGGCTTGCTTTGTGCCCTAAAATATCTCAATTTTGGAGAAAGTTCCATGAGCTGCTGAAAAGAATGTACATTGTGGGGATGTTGGATGAAATATTCTGTAGAAATAAGCTAGGTGCATTTGATCTCTGGTGCGATTTAGGTCTAGAATTTCTTAATTGATTTTTTGTTTGGATGACCTATCTTTTGGTAATAGGGGGGTATTAAAGTCTCCCAGTACCATGGTGTTGGACTCTGTATGTACTTTTAGGTACTTCAGAGTGTGTTTGATGACATTGGGCTCACTGACGTTGGGTACATCTAGGTTGATAATTGTTATTTCCTTTTGGTGTTTTTCTCCTTTTATTAATATGGAGTGTCCTTTCATTATCTCAATTGAACAATGTAAGTTTGAAGTCTACTTTTTCTGAGAGAAGTATTGTTACTCCTGCCTGTTTTGGGGGGCCATTGGCTTAGTAAATCTTTTTCCAGACTTTCACCCTGAGCCAGTGCTTGTTTCTGTCAATGAGATAGGTCTCTGTAAGCAACTGATTATTGGATCTTCCTTTTTAATCCAGTTTGCCAAATGGTGTCTTTTGACGGGGAAGTTAAGTCCTTTAACATTCAGTGTTAATATTGATAGGTATATAATGATTCCTGCCGTTTAGGTTTTTTTGTTGTTAAGTGTTTGATTGTGTGCAGCTTATTCACTGTTACTGATTCCTTCTTTTTTCTTCTCCTGTTGTTTGGTACTGCCTGTCCTTACATGGTTTTGTTTGGTTTCATTTTCTGTGTGCAGAATTCTTTGGAAAATCTTTTATAGTGGTGGCTTGGTGCTCATATATTGTTTTAGCTTCAGCTTATTGTAGAAAACTTTTATTGCTCCATCTATTTTGAATGTAGTTTTCTTGGGTAGAGTATCCTAGGGTTGAAGTTATTTTAATTCACTGCCCAGAGTACCTCACTCCATGTCCTTTTGGCTTTTAAGTTTTTGTTGATAAATCTGCTGTGATTTTGGGTTTACCTTTGTATGTTATTTGTTTTTTCTCTCTTACAGCCTTCAGTATTCTTTCTCTATTCTCTGTGTTTGTTGTTTTAATGATAATATGTCATGTGGAAGTTCTATTTTCATGAAGTCTGTTTGGTGTCCTAGAGTCTTCCTGTACCTGAATAGGCATAACTTTCTGTAGATTTGGATATTTTCTGTTATTATTTTATTGAATATATTATGAATCTCTTTTACTTGCCCCTCTTCTGATCTCCCATCCCCATGATTCTCAGGTTTTGTCTTTTGATGGAGTCAGTGAGTTCTTGCATATTCCTTTCACAGGAATTGAGCTGTTTGACTAATAGCTCTTCAGTTTTTCCTTTAATTTCCACTTTGTCTTCAAGTTTGAGGTTCTGTCTCTGCTTGTTCTAGTCTGATGTAGTAGCCTTCCATTGTGTTTTTTGTTTCCGTTTCATTCTTTTTTCTGAGGTTTTCCATATCATGGGTCTCTTCCTCTTTAATACTGTCTCTTTTCATCTTTCATTAATTTATCTCTCTATTTATAGTGTTCTCTGTTTCACTTTAGTGTTTATTTAGGGCTTCTATGAGTTTGTTTATTTGTTTCTGTGTCTTCTCATATTCTTTATGTTTGGTGTCTTGGAATTTCTTGAGACTCAAGAAATGTGTCTAGTGTCATCTCCATGAAATTCTCAGTGATTACTTGCAGGATTTCTTCTTGAGGTTGTTCTTGTGGACATGGCTGGGTTCCTTGGTGTCATTTATCTTTGTTTTGTTGGAGATCAGAACTGGGTACTGGTTTTTGTCATTTCCCTCTGAATCCTGTATTAAATTATTTTTTGGATGAGAATGGTTTCCATCCCTTTTTCTTCTTTCCATCACCCACTTGGTACTGTGTAAGTATGTTCTTAATAGGGTAGTTGGGGTTTCAGTCATCTGTTTTTTTTCCCTTGATTGAATTTTTGTTTTGTGGCTGTCTTAGGTTTTTAGCTAAGGTGATGTTCTATTTCTGTACCTGGTCTGGGTATAAAATTTAGTATTAACTATTTCACAGGTTTAATTTCCAAGCAGTAGTTTATATGTTTTATAGAATATCTCTTGGTGGTAATATCTGTAAACAGTGGGAGTTGGAGGCTTAGCAATTGTAATGTTAGCTATAAAAATTTGGGTAGTTGGATATAGTGGCACTAAAGGTAGAGATGGGAAGTGGGGTGGGTGAATGGGGAAAGAAGTGTGTGGGCTGCTGTTTTTGTAGTCCTGCTGTGGGTTTGGGTATATTTCTGCTGCTGTAATGAAGGGTACCTGTGTTGGGGATTGCAGCAGTTTGGGGTTGTGTCAAGTTGAAATGGTAGATTGTTTTTGGGTGATGAGTGTTCAGGAGGGAGGGGTAGTCTGGTTACAGGTTAGGGGAGAATTGGAGGGGAAAGTGAGGTCTGGGGAAAGAGTGGGTGAGGGAAAGAACAAGTTGTTGGACAGGGGAGCAATGCATTTTAGCACAGGAGACGGATGAAGAGTGAATGGGGTGAGAGTAGGGATGAGAAGATTATGATGGTTAAGTTGACTGTATAGAAAGAGAAAAGAAAAAAAAGACAATAGTAGTAAAAGTAAAAATAGAAAACATACTATAATAAAACTAAAAAAAGAAGAAAACTCAAAGAAGTCAATGGGGGAGATGAAGAAACAAATAAGAAACAAAATACCAACAAAAAACTCCAGGTTCAGTAACAACAGAATCTCAGTCATAGTTTAAGTTCTGGTGTTACTCCTCCAGCATCCATTCCTGGTGTTGGTATTTAAGCAAATCCTCTGTCCTAGTCTCACCAGGTGGTTGGTTTGTGGGTAGCATTTTTTTCTTCTGTCTTTCAGTGGCACCTGCTTGGTCAGCTCCTCCCTCAGTGAAGTGTGGCAGTTTAAGTTTGCATGCTGTCTTCAGGTTCAGGAGATCATCTCTGCAGTCCACCAGTTGTCCAGCTTTGGAGGTGGCTTTTTACTGAGCTTGTCTGCTGGGGGCTTGTTTCCTTTGCTTCACCTCTTCTCTCTGGGGCAGGGTCAGTGTTCTGTCAGCCACCCCCCCTGCTGTCAGGATGTTGTGATGGTTTGCTGTTTGTTTTTCAATTTTGTAGAGCCATTTGACTTTGGGTGTTGCTCACTGGCAAAGGAGATGAGTTTTGTCATCCACTTCCTACCCTACTTCAGACTGTGGCTTATCACAAGCTGCTGTCAGTCCTTCTGCCTTTCCAACATTTGTCTACTGATAGTTCATGGAGATTAGCTCCTTGTCCCTCCCCCTTTCTCATGTTCACTTTCAGTAATCCTGCCCCCACTGTGTTCTAGTTTTCAGCTCATTGTTTATTGTTCTTTTTTTTTTTGTGGGGGTGGTCAGTCTGCCAAGGGGGTGGTTGGAGAAATACCGTGTGACACTTGGCACTCACTTGTTTGGTCTGCCGAGTGTCTCACAGGCAGGTTTGGAGCCAGTTGCAGCAGTGGCGACAGTGGTTGCAGCAGTGGCGACAGTGGTGGCAGCAGCTTATCAGTTTTCCCAGTGTAACATGGCATGGAGAAGCTTTCTATGGGTTGTGGTTCAAGGTGTCGAAGTTTTGATTGTCCTTGGTGTTTCATTTCTGCCAAGTGTGTCTCCAGTGTCTCAGTAAGGTTTGGAGCCACAGAGCTCACGCAGTCTGGTTCTGGACTCTAGTCACCAGCTTGGATCCCTCTTAAGATTTCTTTTGCTTTAAAATTTTTATTAGTATGTATTAATTGTAGAGTTTTCCATTTCATTATGTCATATTCAGGAAGCATGCCAATGTACGTTGATCACATAATTCTTTCTTATCTTCCCTTCACCTCCTCGTTTTCCCTATAACCAGTATATCACCTTTTAATTGCATGCAGTTTTTTCTTCTAAATTCCACATATGAGAAAACTTGTGATACTTGCTTTTGTGAGAAAAGCAAATTTTCTTAACATAAAGATCATAAAGACAGGCAAATTTTACTTAACATAAAGATCTTCATTTCTACACATTTTCCAATAAAATACATATGTTTATTCTTCTTTATGGTCAAATAATTCTCCTTTGTGTGTATGTGTATAAAGGTATATATCATTTTTTTCTTAATCTATTCATTCAGTTATGTGCACTGAGGTTAATTGAATTGTTTGGCTATTGGGAACAGTGTGTCAATTAACATGGGTGGTCATCATCTGTAAAATGAGCTGACTTTGATATTGGTTCATTTGGATATTTGCTGAGAAGTGGTATAATGGGATCATATGATAGTATAATTTTTAATGTTTGAGGAATATCTATACCAATTTATGTAGTGTCTGTACTAATACATATTCCCACCAATGGTGTATAAGTGTTCTTTTACCTATATTGTGACTATTTGCAGTTTTTGTTATCTTCATGAAAGCCATTCCAATTAGGGTGGAATAGATTCGCAATGTAGTTTTTATTTATATTTCCCCACTGTCTAAAGCTGTACTTTTCTGCATATACTTATTTGCAATTTGTATTTATTCATTTAAAATGTGTCTGTTTAGTTTATGAGCCCATTTATTAGTTGGATTATTTGTTGTTCTGGTGTTTAATGGTCTGGTATTAATTCTAGATATTCTAGATATTAGTCTATATACTAATTATATGTTGGAGGTATAGCAAGCAAGCATCTTCTACTACTGTGTAATTCTATTCTGTTAAGTCTAGTTGATCTAAGATGCAGTATAGCTTTGGTGTTTCATTGTTATTTTCTTTTTTTGGCTTGGATGATATAGCTATTGATGAGAATGTAGTATTGAAAACTCCCACTATTAGTTGGGTATAATGGTCACACCTGTGATCCTAATTAGGAGACAGATCTGGAGGATCATGGACAAAATGTTTGTGAGGATTATGGTGCAGGCCAGCCTAGACTTAAATGTGAGACTTTATCAAAAAAACAAAAAATAAACCTATAGCAAAAAGGGATGGGGGTGTGGTACATGTGGTAGAGCACCTGCCTAAAAGCATGAGGAACAAATTCATACCCTAGTATTGTACACACTGACACACAGAGGACAAAGAGCAGACCACATAACAACAATTTGCAAGCAAATCAAGTATGTTGATGTAGTAAATAATGATTGGAAACAACTACCTCTCCAATACGGACAGAAAAGAAAGGATCTAGAGTGTTTATAAATTATACCTTAAAATTATTAAATGCAAATACAATAATCATTAAGCAATAAAAGTGTAAGATGGGTAAAGGAAAAATGAAAGAATAAGCAGTATAGAAAATAGAGAAAATAATATGAGGTGAAGATATGAGAATGATAGTGAGGTAAAACACAATAAAATAACTATGGAACAAGATAATACAATAAAAAACACCAGGCAGTAGTTTTCTTTGATGAGGAAATAGAAGACAGAGATGCTTTCATTTCTTCTCAGGCTTGTCATTTTCCAGTTTACCTGGTGTCTGGGGTGGTGTATTATTGAATTGTTTGCTCTCTGAAGTTGAAATAGCTCAGGCCAGAATGGGCTGTTTGTAAACTGAGCCTCACCCACCTCTCCTACTGAGGCATGGACTCTTTTACTATGGTATTTGCTACTCTAAATTCCTACATGTGTTCCTTGTATTCATACCCAGCAACTCTGTGGGTGTATATGCTATGGTGACATGACTGTATCTAGCTGAGTCTATGGGTGATCAAGATGAATGCTTCCCCAAACCAGATGCACTCTGCCTGTGAAGTGTGGGAAATTACAAAGCAGCACCAGCATTTCACCAAATGTGTCTGTATTGTGCACCTATGGAGATCGCTGATGCTTTCTTTTTCTCTGGTGAAAGGAAATTTCTTCCTTCCTTACTGTTTTGCCTATAGAACAATACTAGGGTGCATTGTTTCTTTTACAAATCTGAACTTAAATATTGTTCTATTTCACCTAGTTTTCCAGTCAATTCCTTACTGTTGCACATCTGTGCTTTTCCATGTCAACATCTCTCCCTGCAGCCATACACCTGATATTGTAGAATAAGAAGAATGAAAAAAAGTGCAAAATATCTCTGTGTTAGTTTTTTATTGCTATGTAATAAGGGATCACAAATTTAGCATTTTAATATGTTTTTATTAGCTCACATGTCTCTGTTTCAGAAGTTTCTTGGCTTCTTATCACAAAGCTTAAATCAAGGGTAAACCAGACTGAGCTCTTCTACAGGCTCTGAGAAAGAAGCCACTGACAGACTCATTCAGGTTGAGAAGAACCCAGTTCCTTCTGTTGAGGAGTGAGGTCCCAATTTTCTAGCTGGCTGTCATCCTGAAGTCACTTTCACCTTCTAGAGGCTGCTCACAGATCCTTACTCTCAGCATCACATGTGGATTTGTCCCTCTATCTCATTAACGGAGACCTCATAAAATATCAGCTCTTTCTCACATTTTTAATATCTGATTTCTCCTGCCTCCAAATGACATCTCCTGGCCACTTCCTCTAACCCAACCTTACTTTTTGACATTAATACAATTTGAACTTAGGGCCCTGTGCTTGCTAGGCAGGAGCACTATCACTTGAACCTCTCTGTGTTCCTTTTTACTTTAGGAGTGTTTGAAATATGATATTGTGTTTATGACTTATGGTGATACCTGTATTGGAATGAAATATATGCAATATTGAAGAACAGCATAAGTGAATGACAGTAAAATTAGAATTACATATGTTCCACTAAAAGAATAGTTTCAGAATAAATGTAAGGATGTGTCAATAGTATTTATGTACATCAATAAGTAATACAAAGGTGTACAATGGACAAATGCTTGCTATTGATAATAGTGGGGTCATTGAATATGATCAAATTATATGATATTCACATATGGAAAAATTCCAATGAAAACCCTTTATACAATTAATATACACTTACAATAAAAGTGCGAGTGAAATATATGCAAATTTTCTTCACAGGTTTTTTTGATAGTGAAGTGACTAATTTCAATTTTAGCACAGTCATAAATTACTTGACTTTTCTTGCTTTCACCTTTGCAAGAAGAAAAAGAACAATACATTAACAATATACTACCCAACTCTAATTAGTGGATGTCAATAATAAGTAATGTCAATGGATAAAATAGTTAAAAAGTCAAGCTGTATCTTCAGGGCACCACTAATTTAATTCCTTTTGCTCTCAATGCAAATTTTCACCTCATAGTCTTGCATTTGGATACTTTTTACATTCTTCCCATCCCTTACTTCTATTTATTTGCAAAAATACATATTTTTGTTATCTATCTATTATTGTTGCAGTTTAAATAACTATTGTTGGAGAGGTTTTTAGATTTGAATTGACATAAAATATTATTTGCAAAATAAAAACTCTTAAGCTAGAGAAATGAAGCAAACTATAACATTCTTTTTATTAAATTGATTAGGTGGGGTACAGATGAGAATGAAGTTACAATCATTTCTTCAATCATGAAATAAGATTAGATAATGATTACATAATTCATTTATAAGAAATATCACTAATTAGATACATTTCAGTATATCTAAATATAATACCTATTATTTTCCACATATATTCAAATAATTATATGCCTATATAATAGATTAGATTATTGCTTGCTGGGCATTTGGGTTAAAATTGTATTTAACCTTCAGATTAATTTAAAGAGGAATTACATTATGGTTAAACAGTATTTCATTCCACAACATAGCATAGCATTAAATTTATTAGGCCATAGTTAACTTTTTCCAGTATTTGTTATTTTTATGTTAACATACATACATGCACATGTTTTGTGTGTATTTTGTAAGATAAATTTGTATATATTATGTATTTATTAATTCTTTTCATTTAACTTCTGTTTTTACCATCTGCATATAGAATTATGTTTGATCATTATTAGTTTTGTTGATATGTAACATATCATGAAAGTAAATGAACAAGTCGTAAGCTCAATGAATTTTCACAAAATGTACACCTGTAAACCAGTGTGTATACTCTAGCAGATTATATTATCTAAGTAAATAAATATTATTCATGTGAGGGTAAGCTTTTATGTTATGTTATTGAAATAAATATGAAATAGCCAAGCATTGAGAAATAAAATGTAACTTAGAGTAGAATATATTTGACAATAAGTTTTACTTATATTTGGAGAAATACTGTGAATAGGCTGAATGAAAAGTTTCAGATCCACAGCACTATCTCTTCTGTTTGTCATCATCTGAAATTATCTTACTAAAAAGCAATAATTTTTAAGTAACAGCATTTTCCAAATATATAATATGCCATTCATGGAATTATGAAATAGCTTATTAAATCTCAGCAGAAACAATACAAATATTTTAGGCTTTGCTATCTCTGTAAGTTAGAAATTTTCTTCATTTTGAGGCTGGGATTTAAGCAAAGACAGAAACCTATATATTTCTGTTGTAAGATAGTTGTGGGAGAGAAGACTTAAGCTATGAAGCCAGAAATATGGTCTGAGTGAGGGAGAGGACTAATTTAGTAACTTCTGGATGTGAATTAACTACAGCTTTTTGTTTTAAGAAATTACTTCAACTTTAATTACCAGATTTTCTATGTAATATTGAAGAAGGAATAGAGAAATGCTCAGATTCTGATATCACTATGTTGTTTACACAAAGATCAATGGAAACTCATGAAATCTAAAATGATTTTATTCTTTTCCAAAACTGAACTTACATGGTAGATAGTGTAGGGACATTCTGCAATTCTTAGATTATTGGCTATCTAAGAACTTACAGCAAAATGTCTATGAAATAGATGTGAACAGCATTGTCCATCATTTTACATATGACCAAGTCTAAGAAAATTATGTAAATCAAATTTAACTTGTCAATGCCACACTGCAAATCTAAAGAGCCAAGAAGTATTGATAAAATAATTAGCACCTGGGTCCCATTAACCTAGTTCAAAGGAAAGCCTTGCCATGAAGCTTCTTCCCCTAAGATGCAGACGTGTAATAAGAGAGGCAGAACATTATGCCAGGTCCTTCAAAGCTTATCATACAGAAAATGTCTGAACTATCTCCTTTGTCAAAAACAAAGGGAACATGAATGTCAAGCAACCCTGAGTTAATGTTGCAGAAGCACGGTAATGATAATATATAACTTTGAGAATGGAAACTCTCAGTATAAGCCTAAAGCAGTGTGTTCAGTAGATTATAATGTGAACCACATAGGTAGTTTTAGATATTTTAATAGCTCCATTATAAATCGAAAAATGAAGCATGTGAAATTAATAAAATATTTTATTTAACCCAATATATCCAAAATATTACTATTTTAACATGAAATCAATGTAAAATTTGAGAGGAATTTTTTTGTACTCTGATTCTGTCTTCAAAATCAGGAATGCAATTTATATTTACACTGTACTTCAGTTCTTACTAGTGAGATTTCAATTGCTTAATAGCTACTTGTAGTTAGTGTCTACCATATTGGACAACACAGCAATATTTATTCAGTGCAGGTCATCAGTAATTGCTTAGAAGCATACTGGAGCATGATTTAGAAATACTCCTTTAACCATATTCCCCTAGTGATGTTAATAAATATAATTAACCAACACATTAGGAGTGTGTTTTTTCTTCCCAAACTTAAAATAGTATCATGATCTTTCTTGATTTAAAAATTATATATCTTTTCAGTGGAGAAAAATTAAGCAATATGAGAATATGGAGACAAAATAATGACAAATAAGTATCCATAAACCAGAGATAACCAGTTTAGTATTGTTAAAAATAGTTCTCTGAGGTTAGCCAGGCTCAGTAGACCAAACATTGTATTTTCTTCCTCATATGCGGACTTTAAATCTAGGGCAAATGGATCACATGACAAGGGGAGAGCACATACGGGAGATATAGGAATAGGTAGAAAACCCAAAACATGAAAGCATTTGATGTCTCCACTCCAGAGGAACTAATACAGACCCTTAAAGTGACAGAGGTTAACATGAGAACGGGATCA
The DNA here is from genome assembly GCF_047511655.1 of Castor canadensis. Taxonomy (NCBI): domain Eukaryota; kingdom Metazoa; phylum Chordata; class Mammalia; order Rodentia; family Castoridae; genus Castor; species Castor canadensis. The sequence goes on along the minus strand of NC_133390.1, from coordinate 21,551,519 downwards.
GGAACCAGTGTAAGGATCAGTTAGAGATGAATCAACATGGGTTGCAACACATGTGTACATGAAAACAATGCTAGGAATCTTTCTGTATAGCTATCCTTAACTCAACTAGCAAAAACGTTTTGTCTTCTTTATTATGCTTATGTCTTTTCTTCAACAAAATTAGAGATAAGGGCAGAACAGGTTCTGCCTGGAAGTGGTGGGGGGTGGGGGGAGAGGGCAGGGGCAGGGCACAGGAGGGAGAAATGAGCCAAACAATGTATGCACATGTGAATAAATGAATAAAAATAGTGCTCTAAGCCATCCAGGGTTATACAGTGAGCTAATATCATTAAGTTCTCAAAAATATTTGAAAGGATAATTTGGCAAAAATTTGGGAAGCAAACTGAAAAATTTCAAATTTCACCTGACTGCATTTCAAAAGGAGATATGGCATGCATCTAATTGAATGAAATGTTTCTCATTTTGCTCTGTAGTTCTGCCATAGATTTTCAATTAAAGATTTTGTTTTATTTTACAAATATTTCTGTCATTTTTGTAACTGTAAAAACCCTAGCCTTGATGCAGTCAAGATATTCTGCCAGTGCTATTCAAGGCTGATATCACTGCACCTGAAGAACATACTCCGCATGCTATATGGCATAACTTTGATCAGCAATTATACATTCCCTGTCTCTGGTCACAAAAGACAGTAAGAAAAGGGATTATGAGGCTGACAATAAGAAGAGAGATTTAAGAAAGTAGGATAAAAATTCAATAACTTTAAGTCTTTCCCTAAATTGTAGAAATCTCAAAATAAAATATAATAATACAAAAAAGCACACTAGTAAAAATCAAAATTCCTGTTCTATTTATTATGATAGTCTATTCAACATATGCTTTAATATCATGTGTAATTCCTCTGCATTATCTAGCTCTGTGGTAAACATAGTGTGTTTGGACACTGACACAATTCACAATCTAATGCCAATCCATGACATAGTGCAGTTATTACCAGTAAACATTTGCAACATTGTTACCAACATGATAATGTGAATTTACGTCTCTAGAATCCAAAAAATGTTGCAAATTAGAGTCTGGTATTTATCTGTATAACTTTAAATTTTATTTTTTCTCATATATATATATATATGTGTGTATATTATTTATACTTTCTTTATGTATTATTATGTTTCATGGAATTAATGGCCCATATGGAATTAGAAATTGAAGATACTTGCTCCCCACCACAGATAGTTTGAAAAGTACTTATCTACAGAGTCAGACTGCCTTAGTTAGAGTTTTGTAATCAAGAGTGTATGTGATGTTGGCTTGATTACTTAATTCATCTGTGCTGTAGTACATATGAGAATATGTATATGGAGATACTTGAAGTGCCACTTGGATAAGATAACTGAAAAGGTGCCATGAATTGTTAAATAATACGTATTTGAAAGTTTTCTAACAGTTCCCCAAAGTTATTATTCAGTGTTTATTATCATTTCCTAAGACTTCTTGTTTGAAGGTTGCAAGCTTTAAATGGGTGAGTAGTTTATATGACCATCTGGCTTACTTAGCAGTTTACTTGTCTTTCTGTTTAAATAATTACGCTTGCTTAGACATAGGAAAGTAATACTGCAGGACATGTAAATAAATGTAATCCAGATACAAAAGAGGAACACACAATCATTCAATCATTCCATTTTAAAACCACTAGCAAATAAAAGTGAAGTACAAGTAAACACGTAACACAAAATATCTAGATATCCATAACAAATTCTTCTACCAGATGTGGGTGTGGGATTTTAGTAACATGTATATTACTTACCACTAGCAATTCTACAAAAATTGACTGTCAGCACTTGTCAAAATATCATATGTTAATGTGCAAAGTAGAGCATCCAGAAGAATGAAGAGGAAAATGGCACAGAAATCCTTTTCAGGAAGCAGAATTGGCAGACTTAGTGATATTTTTCTGCCCAAAATCAATTTGTTCTAAAACTTTGCACATGTCATTACACATCTGTAAGTGAAAATGCAACGTTATAAGTTGCAAGCAGTTTGCATTCTTTATATAGTTGTCCAAAATAAATAATTTTAGATATGTTTGCCTAGATATGATCATCACAGAAAAAAAAAAAAACCATAGTTTTCTTTAGTACCCTACAAATAAAACAGAGGCTGATGTCAGAAAGAGAAAACCTCCTGAAAATTTCTGGATACTTTCAATAAAAAGTTCCACAATTTAATGTGTTTAAAGTTTTAACTATTGTTATTGCCTAAATGGTGTCCTACTAAATATTCACATATTGAAATCTTAATCCCAGTTCCTCAGAGTGTAACCTCATTTTGAGAAATTGTCCTCATGTAGTTAATAAAGATTAGACCCTTATCTAATGTGTCATATATTCCTATAAAGAGAGGAATTTTGGACCCAGATGTAAAGAATGAAGACACTATAAGGAAACAAGGAAAAGACAGGCATCTATAAGCTAAAGGAAAAGGCCTAGAACAAATCCTTGCCTCATGGCCCTCAGAAGAAGCTCACTCAGTGGTACCATGGTGTCTTATTCTGATTGCTCTTCTATTTCAAAATACCTGAGACTGGATAATTTTGAAATAACATAAATTTGTATCTCACAGTTCTGAATCCTGCAAGTCCAAGATCATGCTGATGACTACTTCAGTGTCTGTGAATGTTCTGTCCTACTTCCAAGATGTTGTCTTATTGTCACAAAGGTCCATTTTGAAGAAACAAATATATGTGTCTGAATTTGGAAGAAGGGAATTAAAGGATGAACCATTCAATAAGGCACTTTTATGAAGGTTTTACTCCCAAGTATGAAGGTTCTGCTCTCATGATTTAATTACCTCCTGAAACTCCCGTTTCTTACACTATCTCATTGGCAATTAAATTCGAACACATAATTTTTCAGGGGTAAAATATAATAGTAGCATTCCACTTCTGCCCGCTTAAATCCATGACATTCTTGACTACAAAGCACACCAGTTTCATCTCCCAAACCTCAGAAGTCTTATCTAATTCAAAGACCAACTCAAAAGGGTGAAGTTCAAAGTCTCATATGAAACAAGTATATGTGAGACCCAAGGTAAGAATTCAACCTAAGTTCATAGTGGATAGGGCATAAATTCAAACAAGTTATGTGCTTACAAACTATAATTGAAAGACAAACACAAAGGGCAGACATTTCCATTCCAAAAGGAAGGAATAGAAAAGACAAAAGAGTAACAGCTTCCAAGTAAATACAAAAGGCAAATAATAAATTTTTACTCTTGAGAATAATCTTTGACTCCATGTCCCTCCTTCCAGACATACTTGGGCATGGATGGCATTTTCAAGACTCCAGGAACATCCTCCACCCAATCGTTTTACATGTCTCTTGAATTGGAGTCCGGTGTTTGCATCATGTCCCAGGCTGGCCTTGTAAAATGGTGGCTATTGGATTTTGTGAGCACCTTTATTCTCACCACTTCAATATGCACTGCTTTAATAACGTCTCTCTGCAGAGGCCTTGGCATCAAGATTCTGCTTGGAATTGCTTAAGTAGTGCATTCTATAGTGGGCCCACCTCTGTGATAGTTGTCTGCCTGGCTCCAGAGACTCTTTGAGGCATTCTCTGAAATCTAGGTGAGATGACCATGTATTTACATTTTACACGCTCTGTTTATTTGCAAAGTTATCACCACATGGATACTGCAAATGTTTAGTATTTTCGCTTTCCCAAAGCAGACACCTAAGTAGTATTTGGATCAGCTTGGGCTACGTGTGGGTTGGAATGTATGGAGCAAAAGATGAGGAGCCCTGAGCAATGAGTTCCAGAGTGTCAGAAATACCCAGGGCTCTTACTTTGAAATTGCTCTGTCTCCAGGGCTCTGGAATTCTGGGCTTATGATGGAAGCAACAGTTTCAAATGTGTCCAAAATGCCTTCAGAGTTATTTTTCCTTTGACTTCATGAATGGCTTCCTCCACCCATACTAATCTCAAAAAATGGTCATTTGGCAGCATGCTTAATATTTCCTTCTACCATGTCTTTTTTGTGTTTACACTGTGGACATGATGAGAATTTACCAAGTAGTTAAGCTGTGCTTCCTTTTGTGTTATGTATTTTATATCTAATTTGTTTCTTTCTTCCCATATTTTACTGTTAGGTCATGACAAACCACTTAACAGCTCTTTCTCTCCTAGAGCTGCTAAATATTGTAATCATCACTTACAAGTTCTATCACAAAACATTAGGACCTGGACACAATTCAGTCAATTTCTTTGCTTCTTAGCACAAGGATGCCTGTCTTCCAGTTTTTAATACTTTCTTCTTCATTTAAATCTAAGGCTTAATCAAAGTCACATTTACCATCTATATTATTACCAATATCTTTATAAAACACCTACGTAATCTCCAAGAAGACTGAGACTCTGTCTACAGCACTCCTTTCTTTTTAAATCCTTGCCAAAATAGCCCATAACATTCTATTCAGAGGAAAGTAAACGTTTTACATTAAACTTTTAAGTCTTTGCCCTGTTACAAAACTGCTTCCATGTTTTTAGATATTTGTTATAGCAACACCCTATCTCTAGTACCAATTTCTGCCTTAGTCTGTTTGTGCTACTATAAAAACCACCTGAGACTATGAAATTAATATAGAATAGAAGTTATTTCACACATTTTCGAAATCTGTAGTCTAAGATCAAGGCACTATAGGTGCCTTGGGTCCATTTTTATCTTCAATATGGAGCCTTGTTGCTGAATCATTGCAAGGCAGAAGACAGAGAAGAAATTAGACCTTACTCCTTAAAAACATCACAAAAACATACAGGGTTTTACCATAATCTTAGAAGGGACATATCCAAACCATAATACCTTGTTTTAGAATTCTAGATTCCATAACTGTGAGTAACTTTTCTGTTACTTTAAACTATCTAGTCTATGATACTTATTACACTGACTCTCTGTAACTAGTAAATCACACCAATGTTTCACTGACATTAAGTTGTCAATTTTTCATTTTTATATTCCTACAGAGGAAGAAATAATTTTCGTTACAAATGTATCAACTGTAACTGAGTCTCAGTGAAGGAGACTGACATAGTATCTAAAATCAAATGCAATATTGACATTCACTTTCACAAAAAAAGAGTAGGAATAGCAATTTGAAAACAGAAATACAACATTTTAAAGCCATGCTTTCCAAAACACTGTGTAGCTGGAATTGCAAATCAAAACTGTGGTAGGGAGCTGGGAATGCTTGCCTAGAATTCATGGGCCTCTGGGTTCAGTCCTCATCACCACAAACAAACACAAACTCCATTATGTAGTTTTATTTTTGGTATTACTATATGGATGAGTGTTTGCAGGGGAATGTTTCTTGGATTCTGGTTCAAAATTTATTTCTTTAGTGATATTTTAGGTACTTCTTGAAAATAATAGTACTTATATCTCTCAAATGTAATTATCTTGGCCTGAATTAAATTGAATTTCCTCAGAGCACCCTACACTTCCAGGGATGACTCAAGTTCAAGATACTATGGATAAATGTTAGAAGGTTGATTCCTTTTCATTAAATAATTTGTGATCTGGTGGAGATGACAAGCAAGCTAATGAATTCTGGCATATCATGATAAGTGGAATAACACCTGGATGGCAGTATAGTGTACCTGGGGGAATGGAGAGCATAACAGTGGATCTGAGAAGTAAGAAGCCTTGGAAGAGAACACTTATTGTGTGGCCATTGTAAAAGAACTTTTAGATTTGCTACAGTTTAATTTGTACAACTCCTGTAAGTCATTATTTCATGAGCCAGCACGGCGGTGTTGAAATCACTGTATTATATTCTACTTTTATATACGAGACAGCCCTACAGCACACTAGGGTATGCTGTGCTATATTCCAGCATACCCTAGTTTAGATTGAATATGAGTGATTGATTAATTAGATATCACAAATTATATATTTCAAACTACTATTGGGCTGAGTAGCTGACAGAAGTAAAATACTTTGTAAGACGGGATTTTACAGCTCTATCATTATTCGGTACTCTTTTGGCCATTGTTAGCTGAGCTGTAACAAGAGTAAAGTCAGGGCCAAAGGAGACAGATATATATATTTGAAGATTAATAATAAAAGGAAATCACTTATTTTTATTTTTTTACTTCTGACCTTTGTAATTTAGATTTACTTATAATGATGAAACGGTTATTATTAAAATTACTGAATAAAATTGGCTATTGAATGTCTGGTCCCTTAGTTTCTTATTGAAACACTTTTATAAACTATTTTTAAAAATTAAATAAGGTTCCACAGAAATGCAGCTATAATATTTTCAGGGAAAATGTATTTTTATTCTAAACAGAAATAAAATTTCAAATAGATATAGAAATTATCTGAAATTTACTAGGTAGCCAGCACATAAAATGGTCGTCACTATTGACACATATATTGACATATAAATATTGTGTAAAGTTTATTTAAAATTGAAAAATTTCAGGTACAATATGCCACACATTTTATGTCAACTATTATCGATCATCACCAGTCATATTGAATGGCATTTATCTGACATGTTAGGAACCAGATGTTTTATTTGTTAGTGTTTTATGGACTGGAATATTTAAATGTACTATATCAAATGTACTTTATCAATATTTAAATGTATCACTTTATTAATTATCAATTAAACAACCCTGTTCTGAAAATTTGAGGTCTGAATTTGTCCAAAATCTGGAACATTTTGGGTCGCGGTTCTCAAAAAATTTCAGAATTTGAAATGCTTCAGATTTTTAGGTTAGCTCTGCTCAACTTATACTATATTATCACTTTGAAAAATTATCTTTAATAAGTGAAATATTTGTGATTTATATATGTGTACATTTAAATAAGTATGCAATTTAATTTTACATTTCAGTAATGTGGGTGGACTGGGACCACATGACAAGAAGAGAGCACATATGTGTGATATAGGAATAGGCAGAAAACCCAAAACATGAAAGCGTTTGATGTCCCCATTCCAGAGGAGCTAATACAGAAACCTTAAAGCAGCAGAGGTTAACATGAGAAGGGGATCAGAAACCAGGGTAAAGATCAGTTAGAGATGAATCAACATGGATCATAACAAGTGTAAATGAAAGCAATGCTAGGGATATTTCTGTATAGCTATCCTCAACTCAGCTAGAAAAAATGCTTTGTCTTCCTTATTAGGCTTGTCTCTTTTCTTCAACAAAAGTAGTGATAAAGGCAGAATAAGACCTGCCTGGAACTGAGGGGGGAAGGGAGAAGAGGGTGGGGGAGGGGGGGATGAGGTGAAAAATGACCCAAACAATATATTCACATGTGAATAAAAGAATTTTTTAAAAAGTTAATTAATAAAAAAAATACAAAAATAAGAAAGATTACACTGCCATTTATTTATTTCAAAACTTAATATTGTGTGGTCTGTGTACTGTTACTCAAATGCATTGAATTTGTAGATACATGTTTTTACAATATGTTCACCATAGTTTAGAATTGTGTCTAGAGGTTTCTTAAAACTATTTTAAAATGGTCAACATTCTTCTTTTTAGTGGAATTGAGGATTGAATTCAGCACTTAACATTTGGAAAGCAGAGGCTCCACCACCTGATCTGCATCTCAAGTTCATTATCCTCTGTTTACTTTAGAGATGGGGTCTCAACCTGTTTGCCTTAGCTAACCTTGAACTACAAACCTCCTGACCTCAGTCTCCTAAGTAGCTATGATTACAGGTGTTAGCCACCAGTCCTACCTTCAAAATTCTTTTCCGAGAAAATCTATTTTTATTATTACACAGATCAATGCAAGCATACCTTAACAATATGGATTATACTATTAATTCATTTAGATTACTTATGTGAAAATACAAAATATTTCAAGTTTTGTTTAGGTAATATATTAAAGTATTTGAATCCCAAAAGATAACATTCTTTATCTGACTTATAATTTATTCATTATATATTGTTAGTAGGTCATAAACTTGGCAAGAAATTTATTTTTGTACTTTTATGAAACTTTTCATTAAAATGTAGAATAAAATGGCTATTTTTTGTACTCAAGTTTTAACATGTAGGCCTATCCTTTCTTTAATCAAATTATATATTTTTCCTTTTTTCAGAAGTTAAGGTTGCATTTAAAAATTGTGACAATTTTATAAGCTTTAAATTTATTATAGAGGAGCAGAGTGGAGCATTACATGAAAATACACACCCTGAGCATATCCCACAGGGCACTGACCTCCAGTGGTGTTCTCCATGGGAAGTGGAGATGTCCTGATTGTGCTTATCCCACGCTGTGTGACCTCTATTCAATTCTGAGAATTGTACCTGAAAAGGGGTACACACTGACTTCCTCACCTTGAATGATTTATAAAAGAGTCACAAATTATCTATATATTCAAAACTATTTTATAAAAGTACATTTAACAAAATAATACCCCTATATCTGATTAAAAATAAATGAAAACTATTCCATTAGAATTTATTCTGTGAATGTGGAATGGACACATTTGCTAACATGATCAACAGAGAGCTCTATTATCAGCGTGCAATTTATTATTCTCTCCAGAAAGTCAGGCTACTAGTACCTTGATCACAGGATTGGGAGGGGCAAGGAATTCAAATGTGAGTGCCATGAGACAGTATCTCATAATTCAAGATTTGGATTTAAGCACAGTCTCAGGCTCTATTCTCTAGAACATATAGACTATCAAACAAATTTTGATGAAAAATACTAGTATTTTACTTTGTTTCTTTTAAAATGACAACCTGACTTCAACTTTTGTTGTGTTGATACATAACATGACTTATAAGTTCAATTTAATAAAATATTTATTTCACTAATATATATTTCAGAAGCTCATAATTTCCCAAAACTAGGATATTTTTTGTTTAAATTTCAAATTTTTCTACTCAAATAACATTAACAAAAATAAACATAAAGGAAAAATGTTAACTTTGTGGCAGGTTAATTTCTCACTGAGTTTTTACACTTATTTTTAAAGCTATTTTATGAAAATCTCATTTTTTCTTGTTATTCCCCTGATACTTCTTTTACTCTAATAAATGTGCACAGTCTACTTGATGGTATGTTAGAGGAATAATTAACTGCCATTTACTTGTCACATAGTGTATATTTGTATTATTTTTCTTTGCCTCTGAGAAAATGTCTCAGTCTAGTCAATATTTAAAAAGTTCTAGGAAGTTTATGTTTTCATGTGTATGTCAGCTTCAATAGTTTATTTCTCTGAATACTAGATACTTACATATTTTATCATATGACTATGACCCACTACTGTAGTTTTTGGACATTCTAAATTCTAGTGTAGCTGAGCTAATTTCTCTGATTTTCAGTAAAACAAAATAAACATGCAATTAAAGAAAAAAGATGGAATGAAAGAAGTGAGGAAGGGAGAAAAGGAATGGAAGAAGTAAGGCACAAACAAAATCAAATGAAGAATTTGAGGTTTATAAAATTCATCACGAAAAGAGACAAGTATGCCCACTCTCCCCACTGCTATTCAACATAATCTTGGAATTCCTAACCAAAGGAAGAAGGCAACAAGAAGAAATGAAAGGATTAGAAATAGGTAAAGAAGCAGTCAAATTATCCCTATTCACAAATGACATGATCTTATACTAAAAGACCTGAAAAACTCCACCCAAAATCTCCTAGACACTATAAACAGCCTCAGCAAAATAGTAGAATGCAAAATCAATTTATAAAAATATGTTGCCTTTCTTTACACTAAGAACGAACAGATTGAAAAAGAATATAGGGAAACAATTCCATTTATAATAGTCTAAAAAAATCAAATACCTAGGAATAAACTTAACACAGAATATGAATGACCTTTACAAGGAACACTACAAACCATTGAAGAAAGAAATTGAAGAAGACTACAGAAGGTAGAAAGATCTCCATGCTTGTAGATTGGCAGAATCAATATAGCAAACATGGCTATACTACCAAAAGCAATCTACATGTTCAATGCAATTCCTATCAAAATCCCAATGACATTTATCACAGAGATTGAAAAAAATCAACCTTAAAATTCATATGGGAACACAAAAGACTGCAAATAGCCAAAGCAATACTGGAGATATCACAATACCTGACTTCGAACTATACTATAGAGCCATAGGAACAAAAATAACATGGCACTGGCACAAAAACAGTAAGACAATGGTACAGAATAGGGGACCTGGATATGAATCCATGCAGTTAAGCTCACTTAATATTTGACAAAAATGCCAAAAACATATGATGGAGAAAAGACAGCCTCTTCAATAAATGTTGCTGGGAAAACTGCATATCTGCCTGCAGAAAACTGAAGCTACATCCATGGTCATCACCCTATACAAGTATGAACTCAAAGTGGTAAAAGACCTTAATATCAGACCTGAAAACCTGAAGCTAGTGCAGGAAAGATTATGGAATACACTGGAAGAAATAGGCATAAGCAAGGACTTCCTCAGTTGAACTCAAGTGACTCAGCAACTAAGAGAAAAGATTTACAAATGGAAGTACCTGAAATTAAAAAACTTCTGCACAGCAAGAGAAATGGTCTCTAAATTGAAGAGATCATCTTCAGAGTGGGAGAAAAACCTTTGCTAGCTATACATCAGACAAGGGACTGATAGCTAGAATAAATAGGAAGCTCAAAAAACTAAACTCCCCTCAAATCAATGACCCAGTAAAGAATGGGAACTGAACTGAATAGAACTTTTTGAAAAGAAGTCCAAATGGCTAAAAAAACACATGAAAAAATGCTCACCATCTTTGACCAAAAAGGAAATGCAAATTTAAACCTCACTTCTGTTAGAATAGCTACTATCAAGAACACCAACAACAACTATTGGCAAAGATGTCGGGAAAAAGGAACCCTCATACACTGCTAGTGGGAATATGAGCTAGTACAACCACTATGAAAAACAATATGGAAGCTTCTTAAAAAACTAAACATAGACCTGCCGTAGGATCCAGCATTGCCACTCTCAGGGATATGCCCAAAGGAACATGAGTCTGGTCACTACCAAGGCACCTGCACACCCATGTTTATTACAGCAATATTCACAATAGCCAAGTTATGGGAACAGCCAAGATGACCCACTACCAATGAATGGATTAAGAAAATATGGTATTAATACAAAATGGAATTTTTCTCAGCCACAAAGAAGAATGAAATTTTGTCATTTGCAAGTAAATGGATGGAACTGGAGAATATCATCTTAAGCGAAGTTATTCAGCCTAAGTAGGCCAAAAGCTGCATGTTCTCCCAGATATGAGGATTATAGAACTACAACAAATGCAGCAATATTATAGGACGAGGATCATACTAAAGAGAAGCCACACATGGGAGGTATAGGGCAAGGGAAGGAAACCAAAATCTTGAATGTAGTTGACATGCTCACTGTACAGGAATGAATAAAGAGAATTTAAACTGGCTTGGACCACTATGGGAAGGGACCTTGGGAAGAGTGAAGAAGACAGGTAGAGATGAACCAGTTGAGGTTGCAATTCATATATACATGGAAACAACTCAAGGAATCTCCCAGTGTAGCTTTCTTTATCTAAAAAAAAAGAGATTTTCAAAGATAACAATATGAATTGGGAATAACTTCAATATTGTGTAACTTGAAAGATAACAATTTAATTGGTTCAGTTTCATGGATACTAGCAGTAAACAAATTATTGATTTATTGAAAAGAACTTTACTGGTCATGGGAGATTAAACAACATCAGATTCGTGTTTGTGTAGATTACCCTTGACATGCAGGCTTTTTTGAGGTGATGCAAGGGTATAGTTTGACTGAATATTGCATATGTAGTGACTTTATCACCTATCTGAAGAGATGCCAGTTAACACAGATGGACTACTACAAACCTTACAATCTTTTAAAAGAGGTAACATTAAACTTTCTTATTCTGAGCAGCAATTAAACCAGTTTTCTGCTCTGGAAATTATCTCTATTATCCTAGATAGTCTGCTATAAAACACCCAAGAAGAGCTTCAAGACTAAAAGCTGTCAGTGACTCTACTCAAAAGAGATGGAGAAATGAGAGAGAAGCATAGAAATGTGTCTCTGGGTTGGTCTCACTTTATGACAGTACTACAAAATAATAAGTGTATGTTGTCCTCTTTACCTTATCTACATTCATTTCTTTCTCAAGCTGCTTTATTCCATTACCCAAATTATTTTTATTTCTTATGCTAAGAAGGTAAAATAAGTTTACATTCAATGTCTCATATTAAATAGTATTCAGAAGATTTCAGGTAATACTCCAAGGGATATTTAATAATTTTTATTAAAATGAGTGTTCTGTTTCAGAATGGAATTAAATTCCAGCTAACAAGAAATAATTTTTCACTATTAGTTCAATAGTATATTTGTCAAATTTAGAGATCACAAATTATATATTTGTTCCTGATCATTTTAAAGAAAAGCAGTTATGTTTACAGGGATCCTTATTTCCAGATCCAAGCTAGTGTCCACTTGACAAAAATTATTCCCCTTTACTGGTAGAATTAATAAATTAAGAAATTAAATGAAGTGGCTTTGAAATGAAGCTTATTATTTCCAGTGTATAGGGTACATCCCAAGACTTCATAAACTGGAAAGAAAAAAATATATCTTCTAACCAATTGGAGAAACTGAAATTAGGAAAGAAACATCTAAAATGATGAAGAACAACATTACGCAAAAGAAGTAATGCATATATGTGTGTAGGTATGCATATATATGTCTATATATTGATATCTGTTTATCTATTTATAGATATCAATATATAGACACATATCTATATAGATACATAGATAAATATCTGTTTAGAAAAAGAGAAGAAGAGAGAGAAAGAGAGATAGAACTACTAGTTGCTGAATTTGGTAATGGGATCATGGAAATAATTGTAAGTATGGAAAGAAAAATATGATAACAGCAATAAACAAATTATTTTGTTCCCCGCAATTACACATATTTATTTAGCAACTGTTTTGAGATAAGCAATAGAAAAAATTAATTAATTTCATGATTATAAAATTTAATTATTCTTTGACATGACATATCTGGCACATTCCTTCAGGTCATATAATTAAAATATGTTTTAAAGATATGAATTTATCTTAAGGTATACTTATATCTCTGAATCATCTATAAACAAATTCCTAGCTCTTCCATCCATCTTCCGGATGTTCATATACATGCCTGCTCAGAGATTGTCTAAAACCAGACAGAGTGATTAGATATTGGAATAATGTCTTCTAAAATGTCTACATGACAACTCTTATTTTTATTAACATAAATATCATTTGTACATCACTAAAAAACATAAGAGCCATGTACTGGTAAACCAGAATTTCTGTATTCATAACCAGGCCAAGCCAATGACAAGATCTGTGACCTTTGGTTATTCACCTTCAAAGTGAGCATGTGGGGAGGATGATGTACAATTGATATTTGGGTTATAAAATTCCATGTCAATAGCAGAATCAGAGACACCTGCTCTCTAATGCAAACCTTGCTTAATAGCCCATTTCAATCTTATTTTCATGTGAACTATCTATGCATCACCAAGAGGAAGCATCCCATTCTTAATCTTGATTTAATGGATGAGTCACATTTGACCAATAAAACCAAATTAGACAGGGTTGCACTGTCCTACATTAAAACTAACTGAGTATGCTCTGGTTATAAGCAAAGTCTAGTTTGATAGCTTTTCAAAAGGAGAATATGAGTAAAGGAAAGATGCAAAATCAGGTGATGTGACCATTCCATTTCCAGAGTTATTATATTTCAGTTTCCCTTCAATATCTGTTCTAATGCTATTTAATTTGTTTCGTTGATAATTTTTAATGTATCCAAAAGTTTTCTAGGATGAATGCAGCTGATAATATAAATACCAAACATAAATTTCTTACTAAATTTTTAATCAAATGAGTGCAATTTTCAAGACACACAGTTACATAAAGAAAATCTATGAGAATATTATGTATGATAAATGTGATATATGAAAACAAAATAAAGTTATTTTATTCCAGTAAAGTAATGAGAGGATAATATCAAGAAATTACTTTAAAACCAACTAACTAATATCAAATATAATTTTCCTTAGATTTAGGCAATGCATATAATCTCCTAATATATACAATTACAAAAGCTATCAATGAAAATGCGACGATAATAGATAATTAGGTTATCTAGGCCAAACACCTAGAGTTTCTGGGATTTTATGCTCTACATCATCTAGTAGATTTCAGATGTCAACAATCCAGTCCTCCATCTCCTGGAATTAAAGACTTCAAGTTATTCGTAGACAGGAAATTCATTCTTTAAACTGTTGTTTTTAATTATTAAGATACATAAAATAATAAATATTCACCTATGGTTTCAAAAAGTAACCAAATTTAGAATAAATATTAGTACTAATCAGTTATTAAGAAAAGTGCTACTTGATAACCACCAACATAAACTTCTTAAATTGTACTTCATAATATATACCTGATAAGGGAAATATTTTATCTTTTTCCATTTATTGAGAAGCATGTAACTTATTCTAAATATTTTCTTGAAAGGACAAACAGCAAAGCCTCTTTCAAACATGATCCAGTTTAGTTAAATTAGAATATATAATTATTTTTCCTTTTCCATATTTTACTTTTTAATGGCATATGTTTTATTGTACATAGTAAAAGATTTTATCATGACATTTCCATACATCCATATAATTTATAGCAATTATACTCACCCCTTTATTGCTTTTTCTTATCCTACTTCCTTCCTCTCCCATTTACCATCACCCTCACTGGTACATATTTTTTACATTCATTACTTTGTTTCTTTTTGTTTGTTTGTTTTGCTTTATCTTGTATTAAAACTTTCTAAATGACATAATATATTTATTATATTTTACTTTCTAAATTATTTTGTTCAAATAATTTTATCTTTTCTTTTACTCATGTAGGTTCAAATAAAGATTTTCTGTGAAAGATATTGAATTTATAATCTTATGAATGTATTATAAGATACATTTTTTCTGAATTTTTCTGAATGCATTTTTAAGTACAATAAAAATGTATACAATAAATATTATCTAAAAATCAAGGAAGTATGTATTTCACAAGGTCAGAGAGAAAAAAAACAGCAAGATGACATTTTTCTTGAACGTTGATAAACAATCAAAGTCAGTGAGAATTGATTTAGAAGAATAAAACAAAGAGAAACCCCTACCTACCTAGGAAGTTCAGATGCTTCTGAATACCCTGTAGAATTTAGGAAAGGTTTACATTCCTCTGACACCAAGTACATTTCAAAGTAACCACAGAATTTAAAAGAGATTTGAAACATACAAGTAGGATTTTGGGCAATTTTCCATCAGAGAAAATGTGGTCTTAACAAATGCAGGCAGAGCAGCTGAAGTTTGATTACCTTATGCAAAAAAGGTTTGGAATAAAAAGTATTAATTTAATGATACAGCCAATTCTCACAGTCCTAATCTCAGCTTTGTATCTAGGATGCTGTCACAGGAGCTTTAATCCAATGTTAAGAAGAATGGTAAATTTTTATGAGGGATTTCATAAGAGAAAAAATATTTAGGTAATGATATTTGATTGTCCTCCAAGAAAACTTGATAATATCACTAACAGGGTAAAAAAAATATAACCATTAATAAACCTCCCCCTTCAAGTGGAATTATACAATAGACTTGCATAGTGTGCTCTTTATCAACATGCTCTGCAAGGTGAAATCATGAGAAATAAGAAAAAAATATACATTATAAAAGAAAATAAAATCAAGCTAAATGAAAGATGATTTGCAGCAAATGGTTTAAACAAAGCATGAGATACAATAAAAAGATAGTTTTCATAGAGATAGAAGATGATAAATCACCCACGGATCTATCACAGTATGCAATTGAGGAAAAATATATTAAAAAACCCCACAAAAACAGAACAGTTGATTTAGTTTTAATGTTACATTTGATTCTTGTAGTGTGTCAAATCACACATATGCAATGATATTTTCTTCTTCCCCAAATCCAAAGATTACTAGAAATTTCCATAATTCAATACAATTCATCAAAGTTGTAACAAAAGTTTTTAATGAATTATATTCTAACAAAGAAATTTACTATTCTCAGTTATATCACAAACACATGACAACTTTTTTCTTTAAATTAAATTGAGAAGGCTGATGTCTTTCAAAACTAGTGTTATATGCTTGCTTAGACATGCAATTGCAGTAAATACTCAAATTCAATAGAATCTAGAATAATAGCAGAAATACATTTGTTTTTAAATGTTAAAATGCTTAGCATATTAAATTATTTCAGGTATATATAATCTAAAAATATTAATGCACTTATCTGAGTAAATATTTAAGTGCTTATTATACTAAAGTAGATAACCCAAACTCAGAATAGTAGTTAAATTTTAGAAAGAGTCCACATTTTATGATTGTATTACTTTTTTGAAATTGGGTTACTAAAACCATGCATTTTGAGATTATTAAGTGTGATCTATAGCTCCAGAAATGAAAGACATTAAAATTTAAATAATCAAAATATTTTGAGATTTAAAATTAGTAAAAGATCAAAATGAAGAAGTAAATTATATGTTTAAATACTTTTGTGTCTTAGAATTACTACTAATTTTAAAAATGAAAACTAATGTGATCATTATCTCAAAATACTTTTTATACTTACATTTTTAGGGGAGAGAGAATATGGAAAGTAGTTATAAGCCAGGACATGCATGACATAGAATTCAGCCCTTCCTGTTATGCATTTTCAAATTTGATGTATGCATTGTCTTTTAAAGGAAGTTAAATTTAACTAAATTATCAATCAGTAAGTTACCACCATTAGCATTAGAAGTTGCTCTAAAAATATTTTACTTTTTCTGTCAATAATTTATAAGTTACAAATATTAGACAATAATTTGATAATATATATAAATGTTAATTTCTCTGGAGATATCCATATAATCATTTAAAATATCATGAATTGTACAAATACAAGAAGGAACTTTCTATGGCCTAGAAATGCTTCTTTAGGAGAATAAAAGAAACATGTTAACAATTGAATTTAACCTTTTTTGTTGTTACTTTTACAAAATTGGATTCCAACCATACATTGAAGTCCTGTGAACGGACTCATCATCTGTTAGATAATGAACTCAAGTCAGGTTAACAGAGACCCACTACTCTTTTTCCCTGCCTAGTCTGATTGGATGATTTTGACACCTTGATGTACTCCAGTTAAATCTGGTCATCTAGAAAGGTTCTCTTTCCTCCAGCACATATCATACTTAAATTCATCCCCTTCACCACTCTCCTTTATCCCTCCTCCCCTATTCCTGGAACAGTTTCAACACACATGTATGTAAATGCAAAAATGATACTTGTTGAGGATTTTCTATGAGTATATCCTGAGGTATTTCAAACCCAACATCTCAGTAACTCCCTGTAAGCATACATATAATTCTTTTAACTTTTCCCTTTATTTCTCAGAAAAAGAGAGAAAAACATCATCCTAATTCACTTTTTGTACCTGGGACAACTGAAAGGCTGCTTGGTAGAGATATGAATAAGGATAAAGCAAAGTTATCTTCATTCCGTTGGCTTAAAAAAATGTGCTCTACTGTATAATAAAATAGCAGACCAATGCATGAAATACTCCAAAGCTTTAATACAATGTGGTTAAACAAAATGTTTAACTATTAAACATTTCAGAAACATAAGATCAACTATTTATTTATTTATTTATTTATTTATGTATTTTGGTAGATATCCTTAAGTAACTTTATAAGAATCTTTCTTTCATTGTCTGAGTATGATCTTGATACTTGCTATCTGGTATCAAGATGTTGGAAATAATTCCAAGGACATTATCAGGACTCATCATCACCATTTTCATCCCTTCTTAGCATTTCTCTAAAAAGTCCCCTTTTGCATTAGAACTCTGCATTCTAATATTGAGATTTTTAGCTAATTGCTATTATAATTATTATTTTGCTGCCAGCTTTCCTTGATTTTCCTGATAATTCCATTTCTGGTGTTGCTGGAGGTCAAAGAATTCTCTATGACGAGCAGGCATGTTAGGCAGATAGTGCTGCTGTGATGTCCTCAAAGTACTGCTGACCCTGCACCACTGCTCCTCACAAGAAACAAGAAACTCCCCACTCTGACAATGACTAAGCCGGTCATTGTGTTGTGACAGTTTCACAATGTTTTGAACCTTGTTTGGAGAAGGCACTAGATTTGGGACACATATTTCTAGCTTCTTAGGAGACCCATTGCAAAGGTCTATTAAATTCTTAGCACCTGTATTTTTTACTCATTGGTGTTCACCTTGATCTGCAGTTTTGATCTGTTGTAATTGTTAAACAGATTGTCAAAGCTGCTTGACTTGAACCACAATGCTATGGGAGATGTTCTTGAGCTCAGGATGAGGAAGATGGCATTGTTCACTGTATACTCAGCCTCCAGTCTCATACTGTCTTTGTAAATAAGATGTACAAGTCCCTGTTTTTCTGAGTTTGTTTTAGATAATGTTGTATTATCTACACAAGAATAGCCAGAAACTAATGATGAAGTATCAAGTATCTGTTCAAAATTCTGGACCTCAGCTATGTCCACATCTACTCCAGCAATAACTTTTTGTCTTAGCTAGCAGTCTAACAGGATAGAACATTTCACCTTAACTTCTTCATCTTCTGCAATGGCAGCCTTTAGTTTGGCAACAGTGCCTAAGATCTTCCAACTTTGCTAGGTAATTCAGAAATGAATATTTCATTGTTCAAAAGTCTCTCCTCATGCTTCAAGATCTCCTGCAGCTAGGACAAACTCTGCTGCCCCATGTTCTGAGGAGTGTGAGGCTCTAAGCCCAGGGTCAGGAGGACAATCTACAGGGGTGAGTTCTGGGGAGTATGGAAGGCAGATGACATTCTACACAGATCCAACTGTTGATCCCTGGCATTGAATCCAGGGCCTGTGGCAACTCCCAGCAGGAGCAGAAGTCTCCATTTTCCCCTAAGTTTAAGGAATTATGTTTGGGGTCATTCAATATTACATAAAGTAATCATCAAACACAAATAGTGTGATTTGTTTTGCCAAAGGAATTTATGGAAGCTATCAGATCATTTATATCTGCATTGGAAGCAAAAGGAAGCTGTGAATGAAAGTCCCATGCTTAACAATGGATGATAGGAACAAAATACCAAGAGCAAGAGAAAGGAGAGACTTAGCTGAGGAGATGTTTTTTCAAGTGCCTGTGAAATTCAAGCCATGATCCATCTAAGTAAGAGAAATCCAATCAGTAAGGCCCACAAGAAGGAAAAAAGCTAATCAAAAGTGGCCTAACCCAAGGTATAAAACCTATTCCCAATCTTGTTTCTGTGCACTAGGTTCCTTTGGCTAACCATCTGCTGTTTTCTCAACTTCTGATGGAGTCCTAATAAATCTTAAGTGTCTCCTACTCTCCATCTTGGAAAATTATTTTACTAACTCACAGCTCCCCAAATCCATGACATAAAATGGTATTCTGTAGCAGTAGTGATCCCATGATCCACAGAAACTTTAGAGCATAAACTAAACAAACTAAACAAGCTAAAGTTTGCTTCTATCCTCTCCTTTATTCATTATATATTTTAAGCTGGGAATTTTAGGTATATTAATAAAGAATAAAACTAGTATATATGTATGAAAGTAACTCTTTTCTCTTTCCTGTGAGTGCTTAAAATTTTCTTTTTGGAAAACATTACACGATTTAGTTATTACTGAGCAGAGTCAGAGGATTAGTTAGTGGAGAATATAAATCAGCAATTTTATTAGACCATGAAATTAAGTAGTTCATATAGAAGATGAAACCCCAAGAGTTTAAAGATGACACTATTGACATATCTGTTCATTCTAATATAAGTGATTAGTGGCTGCATTTATATAAATGGATGGAAGGGTCTGGTGGTATTAAGTGAATACACCAAATAATTTCATTAAATTTTTAAATATCCTGAACTTTTATTCATCGAACAACTCAATTGTATTATTGTTCATGTAAAACACCCAGTTTGAATTCTTATAACCAAGGGAAATTGAAGTATTGTGATTATTATCCCAGTGACTTATCCTAAAAATCATACTTGGGTTGTCAAGGAACACAAAAGCGGAAATAATTTATATTTTGAAAGAAAGAGGTAATATTCAATGATATTTTCCCAATTAATGTATTCAATTATTTGGCTCAGGTGTTTCTTCAGAAAGACAATACACAAGGACAGAGAAGTGAAATCTCTGCTACAGTCATGGCCAAAGGAATTGATAACTATAAAGTGATTTGAAAATTATCTCTGGTCCTAGGTTGTATTAAAAAACTATAATTTTTTAAAGAAAAATATAAAAATGTGTATCTTACCAAGACATCATGATTTCTACTAAAAAGTCACAGATAAATTCTAAAAAAATAAGAAAAAATCTAGAATATTTACAGTGAAAGAGATTAAATGTAGTAAAGTAGTAAAGACATTAGATTTTTTGAAATCTAAATGCGTTTTAATGAGTCCACACGTTTCACATTGATACATAAAAATAACTTAAAAGTTTTGCTACTTTCTTTATTACTATTGTCTTTATATTTACATGCAGGGTGTTCCACTATCCTTAAATTGAGTGTAGGAAGGCACAGAAGAAGCTAAAGAAAAAGTAAAAGAGAGGAAGAAGGAGAATAGGGAGTAAAAAAGGGAAGAATAGCTTTTATAGATTTTGGTTGCTGCTAAGACCATGTAAAACTCTAGGATTATTGGAATAGATTTGCAGTCATTGTAATATAAAAATCAGCTCACATCTCCTCACATCATTGTTTCTAATAGAATAATTTAATTATCATTTTTCAATAGAGGAAATGGGGTTTTAAATACTTTATTTTTTGGCGGTTTTCTAGTTTGAAGTCAAGATTGTTCACTCGCTAGGCAGAAATCACTTAAATTACAGAGCCCACTGTTAAAGGTGTTATTTAAAACTAATCTATATAAACTTTCTGAGGGGATTAAGTGCCAATCTAAACCTTGTTGATCATGAAAGTAGACAAAGAAAGAAACATGTGACATTTGTAGTAGGAACTGATTGGTAACTTTCATAGTTCATAGAAAAATAATATGGTGATTTATTTTGGACTGAGTGTGTTCCTTTAAGAACCATGTTCTGAAATCTAAGTCCCAAGAAATGATATTGGGAATTATGAACTTTGGAAGTTAATTAGGTCACAGGGAGAGAGCCTTCATGAATATAGTTAAGGTCCTTAAAAGAAGAGGCCAAGTTTGCTCTTTCTCTTTCTTTTATATTAAGAGACAATGAGGAGTTGGTCATCTGTGACACTGAAGAGGGCCCCAGCTGGAACATTTCATAGATTGATTTTGACTTATAATTTCAGACCTGAAGGAACATCAAAATAGTGGCTAGTACCAAGTAAAAGAGGTATGAGAGACAATGAGAAAGTTTGACAATTCTCAGTTGAAAGCAGTATAGGAAATTTAACATGCTTCCAGCAACAATATTTCTCTGTTTTGTCTTAAATTTTAGAATGAACCTTTAATTTGTTTATAATATAATCTGGATAATTCTAATGGCTCATTGTACTCTCATTTAAATACAGCATATGTCTTTTAAAATGAAGAATAGTAAATAAAAATAAATATCTAAGCATGTATAGTGGTTTGAAATAAATCAAAATCTATCAAGATGAAATTATAAAAGTAAAATATTATTAGAACTGCTTAAGTACATTGGATGGATTTAGAAATGATATCTTCCTTCTCACTCAGAGACCGTGAACTCTGCTTTATGCATATTGTATTCATTATTCCCTTGTTTTCCTTTATAGTACTGTTTCTTTTCTTTTTTTTCCTCCTTTTTGTGCACACTATACTTGAAAACACACTTGTAGATTTTTCCATGACTTGTGTGTTCTTAAATATTCTTCCCATCATAGAATATGTACCTGTATTTTACATTTATTCATTGTTACATAGAAATTTATTGCATGAATACACCACAAATTTGTGATAATTATATCATCAATAAATGTGTGGGTTTCTGTCAGTTTTATTTGGTTTGTCCTTCTTTCTTTACAAATTATGTTGCTATGAGCATCATGGTACCTTACATATATGTAAAACAGTGACCTTGGACTAATACTAGAATTTTAAACTCTTTGAATGTTCCTATGTATGTATATGTTCATCCTTACAGAAATTAATTATTTACTTAATTTTTGCTACAATGTAAGTGTGAAATGTATCTCGTTTTGGCTTTCACTTTGTAAATTGATGTTAACTGATACTTAAAGCATAAAGAAGTATCAGTGGGGCACCATGTAACGATTTAGTACATGCATACATTGCATAAAGTTTAAGAAGTCAGGCTAAATGTATACAACTCCTCAAATACTTATTTCATTTTGGTGGTACTAGGGATTGAAGTCAAGTCCTGACATTTGTTAGACCAGTGTTCTACCAGTTGAACCACACTTCCAGTCCCTTTGATTTTTAGGTAGGGTCTCCCAGTTTTTCCCTGGCCTACTTTGTACTGCAATCCTTCTACCTCCACCTGCACGGAGGTGAGACAATAGTGTGAGTGACCATGGCTAGCTTGTTTTTGAGATAATGTCTGTGGTCTTCCTGTTTTAACCTCCCAAGTAGTTAGGATTTCAGTCCTGTGTCACCACACTCACCTCCTATTATTTCCTTATGGTAAAACAAACTTTCAAAATCCTTTCTTAAAGTTTTTTCAGTGTACAGTGCATTACTGTTATCTGTATTACTCCACTTGCACACTACAGTAAGGGAGTAAACCAAAATTTCTTGCTGTTATCTAAGTAATTTAGAAGACATTGGTCACACTTTCTCTAATCCTCCCTCCCTACTCTGGTTGATGTCTGGTAACCACCATTCTACTTTTAACTTCAGCTGATGAATTAGTTAAATATTCCATGTATGAGTAAGATCATATGATACTTTTCTTTCTGTGACTGGATTATTTCACTTAGTACACTGATTTTCAGGTCTGTTGATGTTTCCAAAAATGATAATATCACATTTTTATGGAAATATAGCATTCCATTGTTTATATGTTCTACTTTTCTTTATCCATTCATCTTAGGTTGTTTCCATGTCTTAACTATTGTTAATAATGACTAATCCAGTATCCATGAGGATATAGTTATTTTTTCAACATACTGGGTTAATCTCCCTTGGATATATCCTCAGGAGAGGGATTTCTGGATCATATGGTAGTTTCACTTTTAATTTTTTAATGAACCTTATATTGTTTTCTATAGTGGATATACTAATTTCTATTCCCATCATGGGTATTAAAGTGCATTTTTCTTCACAACCTTGCTAGAAATTCTTATCTTTAGTCTTTTGACAGTACCCATTCTTAATAGTTCTCATCTCACTCATTATTTCATATAACTCTTAACATATTGTCATGTCTTCTTTCAAGAAATGTCTCTCTAGGTTTATCTCCAATTTTAGTTGGTGTAGTTCAGATTGTTTGGTATTGAGTATTTGGAGTTTCTTATATATTGTCATCAGCAGCTTGTCAGAGGTAGAATTTGCAAATTTTTCCCTTATAATTTAATTCTTTATTATTGATGAATACTACTACTCTAATGTGCAAATATACCACATTTTCTTAATCCATTCATCAATAGTGCATCTGGGTTGTTTTGATAGCTTCCCTATTCTGAATGCTGCTGCAATCAGCATGGGTGTTCAAATGTTTGCCTTATATCCTGACTTATATTCCTTTGGGTATATAACTGGGAGTGGTATTGCTGGATCATATGGTAGTTCTATTTTTAGTTTTTTTGGGAACCTCCATAATGCTTTACATAATAGTTTCACTCACATTCTCAGAGTGTTTAAGGATTACTGTTTCCCAACAGCCTTGCCAGCATTTGTTGTGTTATCCACTATAGCCATTCTGATTGAAGTGAGGTGAAATTTCAATGTCATTTTGATCTGCATTTCCTTTGTGTCTAAGGATAGTGATCATTTCTTCATATATTCTTGCCTAGCTATTAAAAACACACTTATGAAGTAACATTTTACTTTCTACCTAATCAAAACTGGAATAAATATACTGACAAAATCTACATCATCAAACCGGTTAAATTTAGCATTAATATTTGACTTTTATAACACAATAATTCCTGTATTTGGTGTAAATAAATCATGATGGATGTGGAACACTTTCAAGAATATTTTGAAGTAGATACAATTTCATCAGAGAACAAATTATTTGCCTTATAATAAATGACCTTGTCATGAATCTGAAACACTAAAAGCAATAGTAAAAATACTGGGGAGAATTATTTAACTATAAAAACCACTTTACAAACTAACATTTACACTTTCTAAGGTTTGTTTCAGTGCTGCTTTTGGTGCTAAATGGGACAGACAGATTTGCACTATTGAAAGTTTGTTAATTTTTTTCCCTAAGCATTTCATTGTTCTGGGCTGTGTTAGAAATGAATGTTATTTTTGTTAAATGAGCAAATTTGCATTTGTAGCATATTTTTTTCTCAAGTGTGTGATCTGTTTTGTTTGGAGTTTAGAAACACAAAATATCTAATGCTAACTTGAAATCATCTTACTTCAGAACTCCAGAACAATAAATAAAGACTCACGTCTTATTGAAACAAGTTATTATGGGAAAATTTGATTCTTTAGGTACTCTTAAACAGAAAATAAGGCTGACTTTGAAGCTTAAGATATTTATTAGGGTTCATCCTTGTAAAAAGAATGGAAATAGGAGGATGACATAGGAGGAATGAAAGCTTAATTAAATGTCCACAAAATTCATAGGGGCCTATCTTCCCGAATGAAATATAAAATGAGGAAGTTACTGACACCAGAGTCAGCTTCAACTACAGCTGCTGGTTTTAGGACCACAGTTGATTCTATTTATCTTCATCTTTGCCTACCCAATATAGATTCCCTTCATTTTAATTTACTCCCTTTTAACCTCAGTTGCTTAGTGATGTCGTGATTAGGACTGATTCATAATGAGCCTAAGACTCTGTATCTCCAAATGGTTGCCTCAAGTGTACGTTTACATTCATATCTGTATAAAGGAAGCTCCAAGCAGATCACCAAGCTTCCATACAATTCCTATCTACTCCCACTCTGTGCAAGAGCAACTCTATCTTCTCCTTATGTGCATTTTTTATCTGGAAGGATGGCAATCCACCTTTCTGATTTTAATTTCTAACAGACTGTGTATATGTAGCATCCAAAGGTATGTGTAATTTATAAACATGTTATAATTACAAAGTGAATTTAAAATAATAGATGTGATTTCAATTTTATGTTGATATAAAAATTAATTTTATTTCTATATGTGTAATAATTGTTGCACAGTGAATGTTTAAAAGAAAAATACCATTCCAAATATTTCATTGGCTATCAATGAATCTAATAAAATTCATAAAATACTTACAAAATAAACTTTAAGTCAGATACATTCAACAAATGAATGAAGTTTTACAATATCAACAGATTAAAAACATTTTGAAGACATCAATTATTTAGAATAGGTCCATAGATTCAATTAATTCACTTCAAAATTCAGTAGAATTTGTTGTGAAAATAGACAAGTTTTAAATTAATAAGAAATAGAAGAGGGCCATGAAAAGCCAAGACACATTTTACAAAGAGCAAGATGGGGAATATATTCCTTTGGATAATAAGGTTTATTATAAAAACTGCAGTAGATAAAGAAATGTGGCATTAGTACACAAGCATAGAAAAATAAAATAACAAAACAGAATGGATGCTGTAGAAATATACATAGGTATAAAAAGCATTAATTGATAGCAAAGTAGAATGCTAGGTACAGGGCATTTTTTAAATGAAGAACAGTAGTATAACAGCAACCCTACATCTCTTGATGTTTAGGGTTAATTGCTATTGGCAATATGATGTCCCTTTTTACTGCCTGTTCATCTCTGGCAGTGCAGTATATACTAGGATATATGACACTCATAGATATCCCTATTGCCGTACCTTTTTTGCTATAAAATGGTCTTCAGTTTAAAGAATGATTTTTGCAGGATCACCATGTCAGTTTTTCAAACACTGAGTAAATTCTTGCAGAGAGGAAAGGCAGAGGGATGCTGCAACAAGCAATCACCAATCAGCTTTCCTTCCACAGTGGTAGTCTTTAATGCAACCAAATTTTTATTAAGTAGCTGTAAATTCTTCTGCAAAGTTATTATATCAAATGTACTCCTAGTCTCAGTTTCAATGAGGTCTGATATTCAGCAGCAGCTTTAGCTAGATTAGCTTGCATGGGTGGAATTTCATGCTACTCAACCTTAGATATCTCATATCTCATGTATATACTACATGGAGTTATCATGTATACTCTTTGTGCCTGCTATGGGGTGGCCAATGGCAGAGCCTGGTTAATGACAACTTTTCATGTCATTGTGTCTAAGTAGGTGTTTAGGGATTGACTCTTCTGTATGGATGGTCTTAGATAGACTTAAAATGCAAAGCATCCTAACAACTTGTTCTGTTCACATAGATCCACTCACCTGTTCTTTTCACAGATATAGAAATGGACTGTTCAAACATTTCCTTTCAGATTCTTAACCAATCACCTAATTATTTCTCATTATACATAGGTGTATTTATTCCTATCTGTAGAAACTTCTATTTCTGTACAAATGGAATAATCAGACATGCTTCCTTCTCTTCATGACAACAATTGTGAGGAAGTAGGTAAGGGAGGATGAATTGGAGGAAATGAAATGATAAACCAAGGGGCAGTTGTAAAGAAGACTCAGATAATAATAGGGATTGAAATGGCACATCAAAATTTTCCCTGTTGGAGAAGTGGCCTGAAATTCTTAATTCCCCCTGGATTACTAAAGGGCTACAGAGAGCTCCCCTGAGGAGGCACATATTAGGGAGGCAGTTCCTTGTGCAGATGGCTATTGTCTGTGAACTGTTAATAGTAAATATTACTTTACCTGGGGAAACAATTCCTCTGCCCTGAAGGAAGACCATGAGCATCACAACACAGCATCCATTCTGGAAAGGGCTTTGCTATAAAATAAGGTTAATGTAAATAGATTCCACATAAAAAGGACTAATTTTGAAAACTGCTGACTTTTGAAATATTTTCATTCTAATTATGTCAAGAGATGAATGTAAAAGCACTTTGGTTATTACAAGCATCACACCAACACAAAGTGCCATTATTATTAAAAGAAAACTTTCACCGAAGTATCTGTCTTTATTTAACTGATACACTACTAAAAACAAGTCATGGCCAACAGGAAGTTGAGCTGCATAAGTAATTAAAGCTTTGTCAGAAACAGGAAGTATCTTCTTCCCTGCTAAAAGTGTGTCAATACTACCTTAACAGATTTAACAAACAAGGTGTAAGAAAATTTCATTTATCATCACAAAACTTGAAGCAATGAAGATAGTTTTTTCCTTATGTTTAATGACACTTAATTATGGTTCATTTTTATAATTAATGAACTAATGTTGATGAATTATTATCTAAAGTCCCTTCTTCATTCAGTCTTCCTTATCTTTTACATAACATCACTCTTGTTGTAGTATTCCCTTCAGAACACACCATTACATTTAATCACAGTGTTCCTTAAGCTTTTCTTTGTTATGACTCTCAGACTTCAAAAACACCTTGGGAGTTTTGAAAAGTATTGGTCAGGTATTTTCTAGAGTAACTTTCAATTGGGATATTACTGAGATTTCACAATTCTAATCTTTTGGCTTTTTATACCTGAAATTCTATGTTTCAATAGGAAGATGTCAATGAACAGTACTGTATTCATGATATTTGACCAAAGAAAATATTCTTAATAAGAATTAACATTTGAAAATAATATCAAGTGCTTCCTTCTCCCTTTTATTTTTTTTTTAATTTTTATTTTATTTGTATGTGCATACAATGTTTGGGTCATTTCTCCCCACTTTCCACACCCCCTCCCCTACCCCCTCACCCCCTTCCTCTCTCCTCCTACTCCCTCACTACTCGGCAGAAACTGCTTCGCCCTTATCTCTAATTTTGTTGAAGAGAGAATATAAGTAATAATAGGAAGGACCAAGGATTTTTGCTAGTTGAGATAAGAAAAGCTATACAGGGAGTTGACTCTCATTGATTTCCTATGCATGTGTGTTACCTTCTAAGTTAATTCTTCTTGAACTAACCTTTTCTCTAGTTCCTGGTCCCCTTCTCCATTGACCTCAGTTGCTTTAAAGTATCTGTTTTAGTTTCTCTGTATTGGGGACAATAAACGCTATCTAGTATTTTAGGTGTCTTACTTATCCTCATACCTCCTTTGTGTGCTCGTGCTTTATCATGGGATCAAAGTCCAATTCCCTTGTTGTGTTTGCCCTTGATCTAATGTCTGCATATGAGGGAGAATATACGATTTTGAATGACAACATTTTGTTCTTTTTCATGGCTGCATAACATTCCATTGTATATAAATATCACATTTTCTTAATCCATTCATCAGTGGTGGGGCATCTTGGCTGTTTCCATAACTTGGCTATTGTGAATAGTGCTGCAATAAACATGGGTGTGCAGCTGCCTCTGGAGTAACCTGTGTCACATTCTTTTGGGTATATCCCCAAAAGTGGTATTGCTGGATCACATGGTAGTCAATGTTTAACTTTTTAAGTAGCCTCCAAATGTTTTTCCAGAGTGGTTGTATTAGTTTGCATTTCCACCAACAGTGTAAGAGGGTTCCTTTTTCCCCACATCCTCGCTAACACCTGTTGTTAGTGGTGTTGCTAATGATGGCTATTCTAACAGGGGTGAGGTGGAATCTTAGTGCAGTTTTAATTTGCATTTCCTTTATTGCTAGAGAAGATGAGCAGTTTTTCATGTGTTTTTTGGCCATTTGAATTTTTTCTTTTGAGAAAGTTCTGTTTAGTTCACTTGCCCATTTCTTTATTGGTTCATTAATTTTGGGAGAATTTATTTTTTTAAGTTCCCTATATATGCTGGTTATCAGTCTTTTGTCTGATGTGTAGCTGGCAAATATTTTCTCCCACTCTGTGGGTGGTCTCTTCAGTTTAGAGACCATTTCTTTTGTTGAGCAGAAGCTTTTTAGTTTTATGAAGTCCCATTTATCTATGCTATCTCTTAGTTACTGAGCTGCTGGGGTTCCATTGAGAAAGTTCTTGCCTATACCTATTAATTCCAGAGTATTTCCTACTCTTTCCTGTACCAACTTCAGTGTTTGGGGTCTGATATTAAGATCCTTGATCCATTTTGAGTTAATATTGGTATAGGGTGATATACATGGATCTAGTAATTTATTGATGATATAATTATCACAAATTTGTGGTGTATTCATGCAATAAATTTCTATGTAATAATGAATAAATGTAAAATACAGGTACATATGCTATAATGGGAGGAATATTTAGAAGGAAGTCATAAAATGTGGGGGCTGTGCTCCATCTCCTTACTGTCAGAGTATGTGCATAGCATTCTTCCATAGCAGACATTTTCTATTTTTTATCATGCATTTATTTTTTAAATTATTTTTTATCAGAATGAAATTCTTTTTATTTTTTAGTTTGACCTATTTCAGATAATAGTTATTTACTTATGCTAAAATTCTTACAGATTTATAAGAAAAGTGATTGTGTTGTTTCTTGTATCTCATGAATATGCCACTATTTATTTATGTTTGTCTGTTTATATTTGTTTTTAACAGTTTATTAATTAATTTCTGGTGCTATAAAATGCACTAGACTTGTTTTCTCTTAATTGTGGTCCTATCCTATAATAAAGAATTTCTGTAAGGAGACTACTTCCTTTTATTGGAAGATGATAGTAGAAAACAAAATCTGAGGTATAAGTGTTCTCCTTGTTATTTGGAGAACCTTGCCTGTAGGTCTTATCAGTTGATGGAACAAAGAAATAAAGGTTTGAACATTAAACCACATAAATGCCACTACTTTTAAATATTTTAGTTTATAAATATCTATACATATACATGAATTTATTCTGATTTGCCTAATAGTAATTCCAACTTGCTAATAGTAATTCTCTTCACTTATTGATAAAATTCTACTCCATCCGTGAAATCATACCAACTTCCATTTGTTTACTTAATTGTTCATTTTCAATCTACATGAACAGCAGCACTGGAATTGTTAACTGGCAGAGTATGTTAATTTCCAAAGTCCATTAGGTCTTCCTTACCTCATTCTGTGAGATTGTTTTACACATTTTAAATGAACTTAAATAAGTTTGTGACATTTTTCACTGCATCCTGGGATCTTATGGTATCCAAGTCATTTTTTCAAAAATATGAATCTATTAAAGTTCCCTCATAGCTTCATAAAGTTCTCATTCTGTTATTGTAAAGCTCCGTGAGTTTTCATAATAGCATAGTATCATGAGCCTTCCATTGCAATATAATACAAAATAGCTTCATCATGCCAAAGTATTCCCTACACATTATCTATTAACCCTCTTCCCTCAACCTCACCTGAGACATTGCTATCTACAAGTCAATCTCTATACCATCATTATGGCTGATGTGTCGAAACTGGTATAATTGGAGTCATATGCTGTGTATCATTTTTACATGTGCTTCTACTTAGTTGTACACATTGAATATTTGTTCATGTCTTTTTGTAGCTTAATACTTCCTTCCTTTTAACTACTGAGTAATGTTCTATTGTGAATATTCACCCTAATTTTCTGTCCACTTACATATTGAAAGTCATCTCAGTTGTTTCTAATTTTTGGTTATTATGAATAAAGTTTATAAATTTTTTGTGTGAACATTTTTATATCAGGTTAGATTTCAAATTAGTTAGGTAAATACTTAGAGACATGCTAAATTCAAAAATAGAACTTAATTTATCTTTGTAAGAAAATGTCAAAATCTTTTCCAAAGTACCTAATGTCCTTATTTCCCATCAACAATGAATGAGATTTCCTCTTGATTTTCATCCTTGCTAGCAATTGGTAGTGTCAGATTTTTGGAGTTTGATTATTTTAACATTCATGTAGTAAGTCTTCATTGTTATTTTGATTAGAAATAACATTGTGACAAATTACATAGACTGAGTTTCATATGTATATGTATCATCTGTGTATCTTTATTGATGAGGTTGAGGTTGGATTTGTGCTGATTTATTATTTAGATTGTGCATTATTTAGCTAGGACCACCACAACACTACACCACAGACTTTGCAGATTAACACAAGAGATTTATTTCCTCACTGTTCTTCAAGCTAAAAGATCTAGATCCAGATATCTGCTATGGTGGTTCCCTGGGGAGCCTCAATCTTTAATTCATAAATGGCCATCTTCTCACCATCTCCCCACAACTTCACATGACATTCTTTCCCTGTGTTCTATTCTATTCTCTTCTCATAAGACAGTGGTTACATTAAATTTGAGGTCATACAAGTGACTTCATTTTACCTTTGTTACTCCTTTAAAGGCCCTATCTCCAAATGTAGCCACATTCTCAGACACTCGGGGACTCCAGCATATGATTAGTTATACATATTTCACATATTTTATTGAATTTTAATTCCCTTTATTAAAGTTGTTTACAGGTAGGTAAATAAGATAAGGATCTGAAGCTTCTTTTTTTGTGTATAATGATTTTTAGGTACTTTTGATATTAATGTTAGTCTCATAAAAGTTCATTTCTATTCTAATTTTTGTTTCATTTCTACTCTGGCTTCAAGCTAAAATTGCTCTTTTTCTAGTCTGTTTGAGCTTCTACGACAAAATACCATAAACTGGGTTGTTATAAACACCATACTCTCAGCTCTGTTATGGAAACTTATTTCTCAGAGTTCCATAGGCAAGAAAGTCCAAGGTCAAACTGCTGGAAGATTTAGTGTGTAGTGAGGGCCAACCTCCTGGTTCATAGAAGGTCCTTTCTCCTTGCGTCTTCATAAGGAAGAAGAAAATAAGCTCCCTTGAAATTTTTTTATAGAAGTATGGTTCCCATTTCTAAGGATGAAATAGCTCTTTCACAAATTGATTTTCAAATATATACGAGTATCATATATTTCACTCGTGAATGGGAAATCTAGGAAAACTGTAAATTTATTCCTGCATCTACAGCTATTTATTGAACATGAACTCTTTAATAATTCCTTTTAAGGACACATCATGTGAAATGGTGTTTAAAAAACCCATCAAGCTGACCAAATTCTGCTGTCAGTGAAGAAGCTGTGCATAGAATTTCCCTGCACTGCCATTCTGTATGGAGTAATATGCCTACTAATATTAATAATATGACTAAAACTCATTTACTGCTTAAAACAGTAAAAGACACTTTGTTTCCAAATTAATTTTTAAATCACTAATAATGTAAAATAATTATATGGAAATTTTTTTCTGAATTTTAAGACACTACTTACATAGTATCATGTGACATTTTTTAGTATGCAATTAGCCTTTGGAAACCTTAGCTATTCACCAACTGCATAAGACTAAAGATGCTTGTTCACAAGTTTTCATAAAATAATACACATAAATAAACAATGTACGACCATTTACTACCAGTAAATGTGACATGCTACATTCACCAATAAACATTTATTGAGTACTTTGTAAGTGAAATACAATGTTTTGTTTGCTTTGAGAAGTTGCACAGATAAAATAGAGATCTTGCCTAGCTAAAATCATCATTGTATCTACTGCAGAAGACAAAGCATGCATAACTAATAGTATAAGCAAAGGGAGAAGAAACAATCATATTTACTAGATTCTCTCAGAAATCATAAATCAAGAAGCATACAGTAGGTAATATATCAGATAGTAATGTACATAAAACTTCATTTAATCCATTTCAAAAACCTCATGAGAATGACTTTTTAAAATTTTTTTAGAAGAAAAGGCAGAAGCCTTAAAAAAATGTTTTAACTTCTGGGGGAAAATGTGTCTAAAATCACAACAAATTTTCATGTGCTTCTGCAATTTCAATTCAACATTGAAATGTATTGTTAATAGCATATTCGCCATCAGGTCAGATTTCCATTTATTTTCTAAAGAACACTTAGGGGAAAGATACATTCGAAAAGCAAAATGTTTTCCAAGGTCATGGAAAGGGAATGCTGACAAAAGATAACAGAACATTCTCCTATGCAGTACCTTATGTGATAATGTAATTTCTTAAAATATGCTGTGGAGAAGTAGATCTTTTAGTCTCGTTTGCAACTTTATATTCTAGTAGGGCCATGCTCTCCTTTTAAGTGTCTGAGCAGGAAAATAATTTAACACACGAGAACCTACTGTTTTGTCCTATGTGTTGACACCTGATTATCTTGTTAGGTTACCAAGTTCACAAATCTATTTTAACATAATATCTCATAAAAAGGCAAATATTCTATTTTTCTTAAAAGTTTGAATCACTGAATAAATTCAGAGGATATCAGAAATATAAATAAATAAAAATGAAAAAAATAAATATTAAATAAATAAATGTATAATTAAATAAAAAATAAGAAGGCAATGAATTATATTCATATCTCGTGTTCAAGCATCTGATTCTTTAAAAAATTTCGCTACAATTAAGAAGGGTATATTTTGTTTTGAAAATATTACCTAGTGATTATTAAATAATATGGTAGTGTAAGTTAGTTATATATGTACATTCTGAAAAATTTTGGCTTACATCCTCCTTCCTGCTGATAATCTAGAATACTTGCATAAAAATGATGCTCTGCATTCCATTGCACCATAATTTCTACATTTTTGTAGGAGTATATATAACTGACTCTTTGGCATGGAAGAGTCCCATATGTAGGCACTTTGTATTTGCAGGGAAAACCTAGTGTCTAAGTGCTAATATCTATAAGAACATATATAATTCTGCCAATGTCTGACCATAGTGATTTATTATTAGCTCACTCACTTTTTTACTTGAGTTGTCTAAGGCACAGAAATGAAGGAATATGATGAGTGAAAATTAGTCATTTAATAAAGGAAGTTCCTTTCTTTTTGTGTTTTACATTATTTACTTAACATCTGTAACTATACACTATAAATATCAATGACAAATGTATGTACATGCACTAGATATTTTAGGGCAAAATAATGTCCACAATACAGCATCAATTATGATGGCATAAAAGACTCAAAGAGAGTAAAATAATACTGAATATAACTTGGTAAACCTATTATCTGTCAAAATTGAGTAAGTAAAAGAATTATAGCATAATGAGAAAAAAATTAAGTAGTGTTTTTGAAGGATTTGAATTAATATTTGAATATAGTTTCTAGTGCATAAAATGATTATTTAAGCCATTCTAAATTACAGACAGCATATAGCTAGGTATTGCTTTGTTTTTGTTTCTTAGTTTATCAACTTTTCTTTTAACTTGTCTTTTATTATGTGCAATAATTGTACCACATATGCCTGGCTTTAAATTTACTATTATGTGACTTGTTTGCAGTTATGAGCCAGAAGACACCATATGTGAATTTGTTTTGGATTTCTTTGTGGACTTTTATTCTGGCTCTTTCTTTCTAGAATTCTGCTTTGCTATTGATTGTAATAAGTCACAGCTTCCCTAAACTATGATATCTTTTCTCATTTACAATTTAGTTCTCCTTTCCTTAGCATTTGGGAAAATGCCTCTAAGCAAAAGTAAAGGGCCATTGCAGAGTTCATGTCATATCTATCCTTTTTAACAGAAACTGAAGTCTTGAAAGCTTTCTCTTAAATGTCCAAAATTGTTGTTATATGAGGTATATGTACTTCATGGTTATCTAGTTGTGTTTTAGAGTAGTCATTGTTTTGGTCAGAGGATGTCTTTAGACTTTTGAAGCCATAAAATGGAGAACACAAAGAAATGCAGAAATTAGAGGTCAACATTTTAAACAAATTAAATATGGTAGGATTTGTTTTCCTCTACTCAACTCACATATGAGAAAAAAATTTTAAATCAAGAGGATAATATTAAAGCTAAGCAGGTCACAAAATTATACCCATGATTATGGTAATGACCGGGGATATATTTAACATCATCACTGATGTGCATGAGGAGAAAGAATATGCATTGATTTCCATTTATTTTGGCAATGTTGAGTTTTGTCAATGCATTTTTCCTTTTGTATGTGTAGCACTGACTCTAAGCAATACACTGGCTACTGAAATGTTTCCCCATTCTACCTGCTTACTGAGTAGATCTGGGAGGCAACATATCAGTCTTCTGGTAAATAATTTATTTTTCAGAAGCTTAAAATCTTAAAAGAATATTTATTGTGGCTTATATTTATTAGGAAACCTCCTAATTAATTCATCAACTCATAAGTAGCAATTAACATCAGGAAAAATCACCAAAATAATTAAGAAGAAAAGAAAACTAAGTAGTCTGGGGAGTAAATAGGAATAGGCAAAGTTGAGAGGATTGTCAAAATTTCAGAAGACTTACACATGGTGATTTTTGCATTTTGTGGCCATGCCTTAGGTCAACAATGTCTTGGTAATTTGCAGGACAGCTAAAATTTCACCTAAAAGTCTTCATCATAAGCTTTGGCCAGAATTACTGGAGGTCAGACCTGCAGCTAACATTGCTGAATGTTTGAGGATTACCCTAAAAAGGAGATAGTTGTAGAAAGGAGGTATCAAATTCAAAGTATTGGAGGATTTAATACATTAGATGACTCCTTCAGTGTTATCACATACATGAAGAGCTTAAATCATTTGGACTGAGTCTGATATGTGACCCATCATGACAAGGACAAAGTGGACTTAATCTTACTAAATTCATTGCATACTAAAACAAATTTATCAAATTTCATTTCAGATAAATACAAAACTATATAGGTTTTCATAGCACAATATTCACACTATCCACAATACAATCCAAGTATTCACAATATTAAGACTTAGAAAAATTTTATTCAACTTCAAATGAATAGGCAATTAATTGATAATTGCCAAACCCCGATGAATCATTTGTTAGAATTACTGGACAAATATTTTCAGACAGCTATTTTTACTATGCTAAATGAAGGAAATAAAATTGCAATGAATTAATTGTATGCAATGTGTTAGAAATAAATGAAAAAATTAAAAACTTCAAAAATAATGACAAATTTACTAGTGAGTCTTAAAGTAAAATAGATCACACTAAGGGGAGGCCACTAGTGGGACAGGAAGGGTAAATGAAAAGAGTAAAGAAGGGTGAATATGGTTGATGTACTTTCTATTCAAGTACGAATATGGAACACTGAAACCTGTTAAAATCACCTTAATAAGAGGAACACATAAGAGGGAGGACAATGGAGGAATGAACCAATTGGGGATATAATATATGTATATAGAAATGTAACAATGAGCACCATGTGTAACTATCATATACTAATAAAAATTTTTTTTAAATGAAACACAAGAAAGTAAAATAGGTTCCATCTGGGAATGAGGGAGGCCTAATATAATAATGTAGTTTGCATTGATGTGTGAAAATAGAACACTGAAACCTGTTGAAATTGTTCTAAGAAGGGAGGGAGGGGGCATGAGGGAGAAAGATGGGGGGGTAAATCTAATTAACATGTATTATAAGCACATATATAAATGTCACAATGTATCCCCCTGTACAACTACAATACGCTAATAAAATTTACAAGTCAGTCTTAAGAGTTAAAGAGAAACAATGGCCTGTAGATTTTAAAGAGTAAATATAAATTTTATGAAACAGGCAAAAGAATTTTACTCTCTAAATCAAAAATAATTCTGAAAGACATTAAAGACTAATGGGTAAAAAGAGATATCGCTTCTTCATACTTTGGAAGATTCAGTGTAGTTACTTATGCTACTTAAACTGATCAATAGGATCAATACAGATATATTAAAAGTTTGTGTAGTGTGCTACTTCATTTTTGAACAAACTGCCAAGCTAATTTTAAATTTTGTACTAAATTACAAGGGATTTGAAATCGTTAATTAAGCTTAAAGAAGAAAATGGAGAATTTATACTACATGATTAAAAGAATAACTAAAAAGTTCTATTATATATATATATATATATATCAAAGAAACCAATAATATATGTTCTAAATAGATTCATGCATATGTGGTAAAATGACTTTTGACAAAGATACCAAGGTCAGTGGAAGGAGACAAAAAGTGTTTTAAAAAATTAGTGAAGTAATTGCAGATACCTGAATAAAAACTAAACAAAATATAAACCTGGAAAGTGAAATAAGGGATTCTCAGAAGACAAATATCATTTTCTCTTATATGAAGAATCTGCACAAAAAATGGAGAGAAAAAGAGAAGAAATGAGTATACAATGGAGAGCAGTTGGGTATATGTGGGCAACCAGAGGGGATTAGAGGGAAAATGGGAAAGGTGATCACAGAGTAAATATGATGAAATTTCTTTACACTAATGTAAAATAAAATAAATAAACCCATTAGGTTGGGGAAAGGAAGATTAAAAAAAGAGAAACAGAAAGATGATTTTTATTTTTCTATACATTTTGCATATATACAAAGATCACAATGCAATCCTTTTGTACAATTAATACATGCTTTTTAAAAAGGCTGAAAAAAGAATAAAATATCACAATGCAATATACATATATATATATATATATATATATAAACTTCAGTGGATGAAAATATTTAATATAAAATATTCAGTAAAATTCATGTAAAAAGATATATAGACATCTTTATCACAGATATATTTTTCCTCTAGAACACAAAACAGTAAAGCCATAATTTTAAAAAAAACATGAAAACAAAATTATTATTTTTGGTCAGAAAACAATTTAAAGGAAAGAAAACCCACCCAATAAGAAAAACAGCATATTCTAACTCACATATCTGACATAGAATTTGTATAAATAATGACAATTTAGTTCAATTAGCAACATATATGAATAGCAAGTCACCGAATATGTATGTCACAAATAAGAATAGAAAAAGATGATAAATTCATTAGTGGATATTCAGGGTAAGCCCACCATATATACTGAGATACATCGGTCATAAAAGCTAACTTTTGGTAATACTCATACTGTGTTTACATAGAGTTAAATCTAAAATATTATGTAATAGTGTAAAACATATACCACATTCAGGAAGTAATTTGCAAAATTTTTATTTCTTAAAGATACACAATTTGTTTTTCCATTCAAAGGCATTTTTTCAAGAAAAGCAATGGCAGATTTACATATAAATTCTTGTACACATGTCAATAGGAGTTTTAATAATAATTCAGTCTTAAGTGGAAACCAACCATATGCTTTCAACATGCATGTACATAGATGCAATAAATTATGTTCTTAAAATATAATGCTACTCATTCATATGAAGGAACACAATACTAATAAGCATAAAGCATGCATGATTCCAAAAGTTATTCTATTGAGTGAACAGTCAGA
The DNA here is from genome assembly GCF_047511655.1 of Castor canadensis. Taxonomy (NCBI): domain Eukaryota; kingdom Metazoa; phylum Chordata; class Mammalia; order Rodentia; family Castoridae; genus Castor; species Castor canadensis. Next base: position 21,513,090 of record NC_133390.1, on the reverse strand, counting down.
CACAAAACAATCTACAATATAAGACTTAAATTGAGTACAAATTAATAAAATGCAAACAAATCTTTGGTAACTACCATTTTCCTAAATATGTGGCAGGAGCCACCTACAAAGCAGTAGAATGAATCTTTTGAGGATTATGAGAATTTTCTGTTACTTAATCATACCAGTAACTTTATGGATATATGTATCTGTCAAATTTCATGGAATTATATACTTTAAGTGTATGATATTGATTAAATTTGATTTAAGAAATTGAAGTGTGGAATAAAACACTAAGCTTAACTTAAAATGTTACTTGTTCCATTGCTTTAATTTAGATATGATTCAGAGTTATAATAACAGGTTACTAGGCCTTTTTAATGGGACATTTATAATGAGTTTAAGTAATTTTATCTTCCTTGATCTTCATCCAATTTTTTTATCATAAAATTGAGGGAAATTGCACCTAACTGACAATGGTTTGAGACTTACAAACTTTGAGTTTTTTGTTTAATGTGTCTTTAGTTAAAAATCATGCTTTTAATTTTGATCTTTTCATAAGTTAACAATATGTGATAAGATACTCTTTCATGATGCTGGACAGTAGCAATGAGCTATAGCTCCAATCAGTCATGCAATCACCAGAGTAATTGCCAATAGTGGTATATTATGCAGATAAGCTATGATGTGTGCTAGGACAGGTATATTAAATGCATTTTTTATTTATAATGATTTCATTTTATAATGGATTTATCAGGACATAATTCTGATAAGGAACATCTATCTGCACTTACCTCTTTATCAGCTCATTCAAGGTTACATTTTATTCTGGATAGTAATTAAACTATATCAAGGAAAACTAAACGAATACCTTAAGTCTAATCATGAATAAATGTCAAAGAAAAAATGAGTCATAGCATCAAGTTGTTCTTAAATTGATCAGGGTCAAACAAATAAAATATAAAAGTAATCATACTAAAATAAATTAACATAATGAAATATAATATAAATGAATAGAATAATAAAATATCATATAATTATGACAATATTCCTGGTTCCTAAATTCAAAAATTAAAATACTGTCATTATGTCTGGCAAAAAACAATGGAGAGTATAAAGCTAGGACAGTTATTTAAAAATTTTTTTGAAATTAATTTATGTGGCCTTAAACTAGAATTATATTGAAATTTCATTTTAACTATAAATTTTATCTTATTGTTGTGGTTTATAAAAATGAAATATCTTACTTTTGATTAGAAAAATATTAATACAATTTATTTTGAGATTTGAAGTTCTTTTAATATCAGTTGATTGTACTTTCTTTTTCTTCTCTAGCTCATATAGTCAATTCATACATATAACTATTGACTCTTGGTTACTTTGTTCCTGTAGTAGTAACCCTCTGTAATGTATCTTAGAGGTGTGATTCGCTACATCATGAATGCTACTTGATGAAAATAGTTCATGAACTTTTTGTAGAATATTAAAGTTTCATCATAATTCAGTATTTTAATAATATATTTTCATTCTTTTGACTTTTTTCCTTGTACTTTAAAAACACAGTACACATCTCTAACTCTATACAAACCAACATGCAAACACACACATGTGTATACATATATGAGTTTATTGAATATTGCATGAACTAAATATTTGTGTCTCCCCAAGTTCATATATTGACATCTAATCCACAAAGCACTAACCTTTGGGGGGAAAATGGATTTTAGGAGGTAATTAGGCCAAGATGAGGTCATGAGAGTGGAGCCCTCATGAATAAGGTTAGCACCCTTACAAGATCATGATGATATATGTTTCCCCATTTTACCCTTTACCATGTGAGGACAGAATGATGAATCAGTAGTATACAACATGGAAAATGACCCTTTCCAGAAACCAGCTGTGCTGCCACTGTGATCTCTGACTCCCAGCATGCAATTTTGTTGTTTGTAAGTCATCTGCCGTATGCTCCATCTCAGTTTGACTAACACAGCTATACGTGTTTAAGTAAAAGGCTTCATTGTTGAACAGGAAAGAAGTGTTCCAAATACATGCATTAGTGATAGGAAGAAATCTTTATTGACATGGATGGGAAATTTCAGAACACAAAGTAGTGAAGAGCTGAGTGAGTGAGTCAATGTGCAAATCCAGACTTAGAAATTACACCTCTGGAAAATTGGCGAAAAATCATCTAATTTATTGCATGCTTTGTTTTCTTCATTTACCAAAAGTGGATAATACCAGATTTGAAAGTTTTTGGTGAGTAATAAAGACAGTGCATATATAACAGAGTTGATAAATTATCATTTTCACCATCTTGACTACCATAAATGGAGAGAAATATATTCTAAACTCCTTCCCCCTTTGATTTTCTCATGATTTCAATTTTAATTAGTGGACCACTGCAACTATCCTCCAAGCTGAATAAATATCAAAGATACACATTTACATTCTTGTTTTTTTTTTTCAGTCAGAAGTCTATATGTGTGAAGAGAGCAGTCCATAAGCCACTCTCTTGGACTGGAGTGCACCCTGAATTCTGCAGTCTGTCCTATCATCCTGTGCTTCTTTCCCCATTTATATTTCTTCACGATATGATATAATAACACAATCACATTAAAAATATAGTTCTAAACACTATGAATCTTTGACTTCCTTATCAAAGCGTGTTTTCCTTTCAAAACAGAAACGTATTACATCAGACAACATTGACTTTTAAACATCATATAGTAAAGAAGCTCCGGAATGAGTCTCATATAAGTGAGAGAAGCTAAATCGAATGACTGAAATATTAGCAAATCCTAATTTTTATTGAATTAAATTTACTGATTCTTAAAATTCAATTTAGTTAAGATTAATTTGCAAGTTTTAATTGAGTTACAAATATTTGCATTTTCCAACAACTCAAAATCTTATCAACTGCTTAAAAAATTATTTCTTTTATAATTAGAAGAGAGAATAAAGAGAAACATGGATTTAACAATGATAAGGTGTTCAAGAGAATTTTTTTCAGTGCTGGGGATCTAAGCTCTTATCATGTTACATAAGCACTCCCAGAAACAACAAAAAATTAAAATTTTAAAATTTTGTGAAGTCTAGAATATTTCAACTTAATACATTTTTGGGGTGGGCATTTGACACAAGGTCTCATTAGGTAGCCAGGCTGGCATTAAATTTATGAGTTGCCTGAGTTCTACAATTATAGATGTGAGCAACCATGCCTGGCTCAATATGTTTTAAGAGGTTATTAATCATCATACAGCACAGCTGAGTATTTGATATAAATATTTTAGTATAACTAAATGAAATTTAGTTCTTTAAAACTAAAAATTACCTCCTTGGCACTTTAAAGTAAGATCCTGAGTCTCTAACTGATTAGGTCTAATGAAAAATGCATTAGTGCTTAGTGTCACACATTTCAGAATGCTTTTATCTAGAGCTTGAAACAAACACAATGGTCATATTGTCAAATCAGAGGAATAATTCATGAATCAACTCATGTTCTTATTTGTTTTCACTTGCCCACAATTGGTCCTAACCTCTAGCAAGCCTGTGTTAAAAAATCATAGATTTACAAAGCAATCTAGAGATACATGTATATTCTTCGCATGATACATATCTAGACATTGAAAAAACATATATACTTTTCATTAGTTCCCTGTTTCTGTCTCCATTTTTATTATTATATAATGTTATATGGGAGTATATTTATATATATCTTCCTATTTATGTATTTATGTGTATCATTTATATTTGTTAATGTACTTCAATTTCTTCATCATATAACCAATACAGGATATATATTCAGTAAATATATAGTTTATAAATATGTAAATAATATATAAATAGTTAATATACTTCTGATCAATGAGTATATATCAAATATTTTATCTTCTAAGTTGTAGTAATTTTTGTTTGTTTTGTTAGAGAACTTGCTTTTGAAATTATTACACTATAGAATTTTTCTTTTCTTTCTTTTTTTTTTTTTTAGCTTTTGACTTGTGAATTTTCAAGGAAGATACTCTCTCTTTTCTTAAACCCAAACTAACAATATGTTTCTCCTTGCTTAGGTACCCATGCTAAACTAACATATGTATATATTTAGGAAAAAAATCAGATATGTTTTACAATACAGTAAAAGTTGCTCTTGAATTTTGTTATTATTAGGATGAAAGGCAAGTTTATCTTTAATATCAGTTATTTGTCTTTTGCCAATCTGATGCTGAGATACAGATTTCAAACACAGCTCTTTTTTTTCTGGTGGACTCAATTATATTGACCAACTTATCAGAAATGAGAGGCCAGTCCAACGAAGTGCATCACTAAGATAAGCAACTCTAGTGTCCATTAAAAATATTCATGAGCATCATGAAACTCAATATACCTTGTTAGGGTATGATATTGAATTTTGCTATAATGACATCATGAAAATTTGATAACACAATTGATAATGAAGTACTTTCCTGTAAATTGAAATTAGAAGAGATTATAGACAAACCATGCAACGAACAACCTGTATAGTTTGTAAAACCATCCTGTAATCAGAGAATTTTAGGCCAAAAATCAAAATGAATATTTAGTGATCTCACTTTTATGAATCCATTCCACATATAGTAATGTCCACATGACTTAATTACCTTTCACTAAGCATCACCTCTTAAACATTCCAAAATTTCAACACTACCTACTGGAGCCAAATGGCTACTAAATGAACCAAATATGATTCATTGTATTATCATTTTATGTACTTGTTGCTCATTTGTATGTGTATGTCAGAAAAATGTCTGTTCAGATGCATTGACAAATGTTTAACTAGTCTTTTTTTGTGTTGTGTTTTTTCCTACTTTATTGAATGTGTTCCTTGTAAATTTTGAATGTTGAATGCTTATCATTTATAGGGCTTACAAATATTTCTCCTCTTCCATGGTTTGCCTTTTTTTCATTTTATGGATGTTTCTTTCACTGTGCAGATGCTTTTAAATTTATTGAATACAGCTTGCTTACTTTTGTTTTTTTTCTGTGATATTGCTGTCATATCTGTAATTCATTACCAATGTCAAGGAGCTTTTACTCTACAACATGTATCTATAAGAGTAGAGTACTATGGATGGTTTGGGGTATTATGTTTGAAATTAAAAGCCATATTAATTGGTTCTGGAGTATGCTAAAATACAAATGTTCATTTGGAAGCAAGAACTTAATTTAAGTAAGCAATTTTGAGGAAAGATTAGAGACTGAGAAAAGTGTGGTGGATGTAGTAGCAATGATGGAAAATGTTTAGGCTCATAGGTTAAGTTAACAACTAAGCAGAGTAAACATCACTGTCTGATTCGAAGGAAGATTTTCATAAAAATGAGTAAGGAACAAAAATAGAAGGTAAAATGGAAGGAGGTTGTGCAAATCATGAGGAGAACAAGCTATGCCTACTCGTGATTGTGAAGGAATTATGATTGGCTCAGACTGCAACACACAATTATGTGTATCCACTTGGATCTCACAAGACATATATACTATCTGATTCCTATGTGATTCTGAGAAAGTTCATTAAATATCTGTTTCTCATATCCCTTACCTGTATAATGAGTTTAGCAATATTACAAAAAGAACCTTGAAAGGTAATTAATACTTATCTTGGGAAAGCTAATGTATTTATATTTCTTAAAAATATTTGAGATCATTCTTATGAAAACCTCACATTTAGTATTACAATTTTCAAGTAGGAATCTAAATAATACAGTGCTTTTACATGTTCCAGAGACACATTCAATGTATGAAATTAAAATTTTTGTCATACCTATGTATTAATGAGTGTTATGCATCAGAATAACAATTAGTGTCTTATAACAAATATTATTGTCCTAAAATAATGATAAACTTTGTTTTATTCATGTTCCATTATATAATTAAATAGATGAAAATATAATGCTTCTGAGTATTCAAAGAAATCAAACCAAAATAAAACAACCTGATCATTCCCTTTTTGTGGGGAGAATGCCATTATCAGTTTAATTTGATATAGAATTTCCCTGTTCCTGTATAAATATATGTGCACTGGAATATAACCTCCTAAAGGAAAGATGTTCATATTTTTATTTTACTGCTGTACTCATAAACCCAAGAAGTAGGCCTGTCACAAAATGGTTTAAATAAAAAATGGATAGATAGAAATAAGTAGAAAGGGAGATTAATAATGATGGGTTACAGGAAAAAAAATCCTCCCCAAATATAGAATATACTGTCATGAATGAAATGTACTGAGAACTTGCTTATAATCCAATGAATCAGGGTCATGGCATTTTGAAAGACAGGGGATTGAAAATGTGCAATACGGGGCCTAAAAATTGAGAGAGTGTAGCTTCTAGACAGAAAGCAGTCTACTTGGAATCAGTGGCATCCTTGCTACAAGGTACTGAAGAAAAAAAGGAAGCATCTCATGGAAATTAAGGGAGTGAAAGCTTGATAAAAATGAAATAAACGAATTCTGAATCTATCAATTAATGATCCTGCTCTTCAACAAGTCAAAAAAGATAAATATTGTATATAATCAAAATATGAAAGGGCTGGCAGAGTTGCTCCAATGGAAAGAGTGCCTACCTAACACACGTGAGACACTAAGTGATAGCCCAGTGATGCCAAAAATATGTATTTAGATATAAATCTAAAATGTCAGGCTGAGCAAGATAAGTCAAACTCAAAAGGCCAAATATTGTATTTTCTTGCTCATTTATGGATTCTATACCCAAAATGATCATTATGAAAATAATAATAATAATGATGAGACATGAATGTATGTGGGAGACTGTTTGGGGTTGTCAGTGGGAGGCAGTTGGAAGAAAGGAGAGAGAAGTGAGGAGTAAACTGTTTGGAAGTATACGGCATATATACTTATGATGACAGCATAATGAAACTCACCAAACACTGAAAGAGGGCAGAGGGGAAGAGAGGGCATGTGACTAGTTAAATGGATGGGGTAAACTTGTTCAAGGTACACTGTATGGATGGAATTATCACAATGAAATTCTGTAGTGTTACTAAAGTATTATAAATTAAAAATAAAATAAAATTTTAAATGTAAATAATAAAGAAAACAAAAACATTAAATTTAATAATAGGAAAAACAGAAAAAACTTGAATAAAGTAACTTTTGAATCAAGTACTCTGATAAAATTTCCTAAGTAAAATGTGTTTGAGAAAAATACCTGCAAAGTGGTCATGAGTCTTAATTTGTGTGTTTATAATTGAACTAAGAACTAAACTCTCATAGAAGTTTTCATAAGCTCATAAAATATATATAATATATATACATAATCTTGCATTTTACATGTGTTTGTACATAAAATGTTACTATGAAAGCATTTTGAGGTATGTTGTTAGTGACTAGAAAAGCAATGTGAGAAAATTTAAAAGCTGGAAGGACATTCAGAGGTAACTCTTTCTCCAAATTAAAATTGAAATCTGGAATTTGACATGGCTATATTCTAATCACACAGCATGTCAGAGGTCTAGTGAAAGTCTCACTTCTTTTTATGTTTTCTTTCTGGCTACTTTACAGTGATGATTCAAGATTTAAACTGAAGACATATGAGGGTATTAGAATCTAAAGGAAATAAAACAGAACTTTATTTAACAGAATTAGTTATTATCTTTAAACTTTTCTGGGGTCATGCTGTTTTATAATTGCTAATGAAGTCTTTTTTATAAATGTTGATTGAAGTTTTCATCATTTTTAATATGTAGGGATAGGTTGCTTATGCTCCAATAGACAATAGTGAAAGATACAAAGAAATAGAAGGGAAGCATCACTTTCACTATGCGAAATAAATATTCAGAAACAAGTATTTTGATGAGAACTTTTGTAGAGCAAGTCACGTCATTCTCCTTTAAGAAATGTCTATTCATGGTTGCATGAACTAACTTACTTCTTTGAGAGTTGTTAATTTGGCGTTGTGATGAGACAAGCTGTGAGATTCAACACGTTTAAAATTAAATGAGAAAAAAGGGAATGATTGTGCAGTGTGTTTGAAACTGAAGAACATGAGCGTTAAATACAAAATATCAAAAAGTTTCAATGCACATTTTGTTGGGTATGTTGCAATTCTTAAATTACAGATATAGAATCTACCCTTTGCTGTTTGTTCTAAAACAATATTTCATACAATTCTATTTTTATATTATTTAAAATTTACATATGTAGTTATTAAGTCATTTTAAAGTACATATGATTACCAAAGAAAATACATTGTTCAAATCATTTTGTGAATGGGGTTTATTTATTTGATTGTAAATATAATAATTTAAATGTGAACATCAGAAAAAATCTTGTAAACTAAATCTATTTATGATACCTTTTGTATAAAACTGTGAGAGAATTCTAATCTTATAGATATAGATGTGACATTCACTCAGAATGGAAAGAGAAACAAATTTGCTTGTATGATGAGGCAGATATATCTTATGGGACTGTTGCAACAATACATTAACATTTTGATTTGAATTAAACTGTCCTTGATATCAATTTAAAATAACTTGAAGTCCATACCACAGCACTTCATTTTTTACCTGAGGAAAATATACAAATCTTATTTCCATACTTAATAAATGCTTGATATTTTATTGTAGTTGGTGATTATTGAATATTGAACTGTAAGACTGGATAGAGTTCAACTATTTGGACTAGAACACTATAGTCCAGGACTTAATCCAAAACCATTTAAGCAGATTTTCAAAAAGAAAATTGCAAGGTCAAATATTACAATTATAGGGTATCATATTTAAAAAATCATGCTACTGTAAGCTCAAAAAGCCAACCAAAATTCTCTTCTTAACCATATTTCACAACTGTACAAAAGCCAAGAATAAGGATAGGGAAGAAAAATTAATCTGAGTGCTAGGAACAAATTTTACTGACTCTTACTGTAGATCATTTTTCTTCTCTCTAATTTCATGGTAAGATAATTAAATTTCTCCTGAATTCTCTGGTAGATAATTCTCTCATTTTGACTCCCTACCGTCTGTTTCAACTGAATGCTGCAATTTCATCTCTCTGTTTTTACTTTTTACTGATTAACAGAATCCCATGCCTTCAAATGTATTATAAACATTGAATAGTCACAAATATGTATATGACTATCTTATATCTATCTCAAATTTATAGCACTAAGAACTAAAACTCTTAATCTAGCTCCCAAACTGGTCCTGTCTACATCTCCAAAATTGATACCACATTCTCCAAGTGAGGGCATCAAATAGAGTGTTTACTGCAGAAATTCAAAGTGCAACTTTGAGGTCTTTTTGATACATTGTCTTGCTGTTTTGCCCAGGCTAGTTTCAAACTCTCAATCTTCTTGCCTCAACCTCCACAGTGCTGTGATTATGGTATGTAGTACATTTAACATAATGAATCTTCTTGATTTCACTTCTGGTCTCGTATCTACTCTCCACATGACATATACAGATGTTCTTACAAATGTTTTACCTGTTCCATGTCATTCTGGTTAATAAAAACCTTTAAAAGCTTTCCAATGAATTCAAATAAAATTTACCATTGTCACTGATCTAGTAACTGTACATACTGAGCCATTGATAAAATTTCCAGACACTTAATGTTCTGCTCTCCCTTAATCTCACTGCCTTGGAAACACAGTAGATTCTTTTCTCTAAAACAGACTGAGTAGGGGGTGGGGTTGAAGCTCATTGCTAGAGTGTTTGCTTAGTATATGCAAGGCCCTGAGTTTGAATGCCAGCACTACAATAAATAAATAAATAAATAAAGTCAATTAATTATTCAATCAATAAGACACATTGTGTGCTGTATATTGTTTCAGTTGATTCCTGTGCATTTTCCTTAGCTTGGTATAAATGCAATTCTAATGTGAGCATTCTTCAGTTCCACAATAAATTTTAGCTGGTCAGAGAAATTTCCATTCTAAAGCACCCATTCAAAAGCAGTTAATACTTTCTACCTCCATAACATATTTATGTATTTATGGAATTTGCTGCAGTCTGTTGTCTACATACCTTCCATGGGAATAAGGACACTGCAATTCTTTTGCCTCAAACAGTTCTCATACATTGCTATTAACCGAAGACATGCCATGGATATTAGAAAGTTTTGTTGTACATTACTCATTTCATAACCTCTAACAATATTTTCATTTACTTATTTCAAAAAGTGCCTCTAGTTTACTGATGATTCAGTCTTAAAGAACTTTTAATCAGATGAAGTTTACACCTATAGCTACAAGGCAGACATATAGAAGAAGCTGGGGTGATCTAGGGGTGTGTTTCTGGTATTTATTTATTCAGTAAAATGATAAGTAAAAAAATGTATACAATGTCATTGTGAATATCCATTTTAAAAATTGTTCAGTACTTCCTCTTTATTAGGATACTTTGTTTAACCTACTTTATTTTCCATGTTCTTTTGTTTTCTTATTATTGTAGTACCCTGAATGTACATAATTTTGTGAATTTTATAAGCTAGTGTCATTTGAGATGATATTGCTTGCATGAGAAAACCCAACTGAAATGGCATCACAAAAGAGAAATATGCATTCTTCCACTTCGGTTTTTAAGAAAGTGATTCTCCGTACTTAGTTAGCTTAGTAGCTCAATGCTGTCATCAGAGATCAAGGTAATTTCTTTCTGTTTTGTTAACTTTCTGTTATTCAGTTTTCCTCAAAGTAACAAGATGTCTGCAGGAATGACAAATATTTGTCTATACATGAAATTTGAAAATATCAGATTTTCTCAGAGCAATAGATCATCCTCCAAATTCCTGTTCCTATTGTATCAATTGTTTCCATTTCATTTTACAGCATTGAAATACGCATTCCTTTGGAGTCTATCTTCATGAGAAATGATTTGGTTTTCATAAGATTATCAAATTATGGCAATGTGAAATTGTCTCTCAGGCTTCCGGAGTTTATGTAAAGAGATGGAACACTAATCTCTTGAAGGGAGTTTCTCTGTATCTTTCACAGCACAGCTCCTTGAACCGGTTTTATATCCTAATCACAGTCAGTGGGCAATGTCTTGCTGGGGTCATAGCATCGGATGGTGTTACATGCTCTTGAAACCTCATGGGTAAAGCAGGAAAAATAAATTCCAGTTTAATTTATTCATTTATTTCTACAAAATACCAACAATGGAAGGGTTACTTATCTGTTTGAGTTTCCCAGTTTTCTTACTTGAAAAATGAGGTAGCAGTGGCAATTTCCTAAGTAACATTCTCTCAGTTCAGAGTTCAATCCCTGAATTGAAGTATGAGGTCCATTTATGATTTCACTACTCATATTATTTCTCATATATTCACTTTCAATATCAAATTAAGTTAAAATTTAAAAATTCTTTCTTTAACTCAGAGCCATAGATTACATAGCAATTTAGTCCAAAATAGTCTTTTCTGTAGAAGAACATACTATATACAGAAAACAAAAGTGTTTACCACACAACATATAGAAACAACAGATTTAGTGTTTCTGGAGTAGGAAATCTAAAAACCATTGTCACCTTAAACCTAGAGAGGAATACTTTTCTGTAAAAGGTGAAATGCTTTAGCCTTGTTTACTACTTACAGAAACTGCTATTTACAACTTCGAACAAGGAGTAGGAAAAAGCAATTATTGAATTACAAAGTTATATCTCAATAAACTGGCTCTCAAAGTATATTCTCTAAACATTCCTACAAAGTTTATTCCTTCATTCCTGCATGACTATACGTTTCATATCATCTTTAAAATCTTGCTATAAATCCCTAAAACTAAAAACTGTGGTTTATTCCTATTTTGATGGGTGCGACCAAGTTAAAAATTTGTAATGCTTTCCAGTTTCTTACCTTAGGTCTAGTAGATAATAAATAAATAAAGTAATTGAGATTCTTTGTTTCTAGAATAATTTTTTTTGTTATTTTAAAGTAAAACTGCTTAAAATTGTATTCAGATGTGCCTTAAGGTTTAATTTTAAGTCAATATTTTAACTCTCAAGGTTTTTTGATTAATAAAGTGAAATGTCCATAAAAGACAAAGTAACTATACTATCATAGATTTTGAATATTCAGGGAAGAAAATTGAAAAGAGAATTTTAAAAGGCACTAGCACATTGAGCAAGAGACTCTATTACAAAGAGAAGATGATAGGGAAGAGGCAGCAAGGAGAGGCTGAAGATCTTGTCATCATTAGTTGGATAGAGTTATGAAAGTCAATTATGACAAGTCAGTAAGGGAGAAAATGAAAACCAGAGGAATTCAGAAATCCAAATATATATGATGATTCATTCATCGTTACAGCATTATTTGGCATAAACAGCAAAATAGCCTGGTAAGTTAATGTTGCACAAAAGGCTAAGGTAGTTTATTCAGCTAATCATTGTTGAAACAAATTTACACTGAGCCTTACCTGGTTCTAAACCCATAGTTACCTTAATTATCCTATAAGAAATTGCATGGGCACACTAACATATTGAGAAGGCAAAGGAATTATGGATAAAGAACAAATGAGTGACTTTCCTACATCCCAGCCAAAGCAAAAGATGCAATAGTAATGTTGATTGTATTGATTTTGTCTGAACACTAATTAGAAGGTTAGAAGAAATGTCATCAAAATCATCCTTTTTTTATTTACTTTCTCTAAGCTGAAAATTACTCATTAATCAAGCTGACAACACTAAATGTAACAATAATGATGAATTTGACACTTTTTTAAGTTTTACTCTTTTCATTTTAATTTTGTAATTTGATGACTCTTATCTTTGAAACTGATGTATTTGCTTTAGACTTATGATGCTAATAAAGATTTTAGGGGGAGATAGTATCATTCTAATTTATAAACATTTTCTCTTAGTGTTCATGAGGAAAGAACTCTTTATTTGAAATGGAATTTAATAAAAGTACTATAAAGGTAAATTTCACATAAAATTAAATTTAAATAAGGATTAAATTTTAAATATTTAAAACTTACTCATTGTCGTTTTCATTGAATAAATACTGGATACCATTACTTCTCATGTATATTTTTAAAATTTACCTACAATAAAAATGATGATGATAAGGCAAGTAATAGCTCATTTATGAGGGTTAAATTCTAGTAAATTGTGACAAAATATTGAACAGATGAATAAGCCTAAAGACTGATAATTTAAAAGGGTCCTATGATAATTTTCATTAAGCAAGATCTCATGAACATTTTAGCATAAAACATGTAGTTTTTAATCCAAGTTTACATTTTTTTCCAGTTATAATGAAATAGTGCATTGACATAATCCAAAAGATCATTCTGGTCACTGTGTGAAAAAGTAGATTCCAGAACCATAATGGTAAAAACAAAGACAAAACTTATATGTTTATTTCAACAGTGCTGTTGAGACAGACTTGATGTGAGAGTCAAATAAATATGAAAAGGAGGGGTAGACTGACTGTGTGATTTGTTGGTGAAATAATTGAAGGAGTGATCAATTAGGTTTAGGAATAGAACATCCTAGTTTTTTGTGTTTAAATGTAGTGTCCCAGAGGTTTGATTAGAAATCTTTTAAATATTTATGGATGTATGAATACATCAGAAAAATACATGCATTGCCTTTTCATAAATTAGGTCCCATTTTCCAGCATAAAACACAAGGAACAAAACTTTAGGAGGACCCCAGAAGCTTTCTTCCTTTTTGTTACCTACTTCTCATGTCTCAGATAACGATGAATATTATTTGATTTCTAACAGAATTGAAGAGCTTTGCTTATGTTCACACCTCATAAAATAGGAATCACACTTCGTGTACTCTTTTGTGTCTTATTATTTTGCTCAAAATTATGTTTAGCACATTTAATCACACTTATGAACTTATTAACCTATTGTGTAAAATTAATTTATAATCATAAGATCAGAATTTTGTTCTATATTCATTAAGACTAGATATAGTGCTTTAATTGTTCAAAGAAAACATGGCTACTAAGTTAATACAGCTAAGTATTTTTTCAAACGTTTATGAATAATGCTTATTTTTTCCTATTTTGTATTTATGTTTTGACATGGGTACATTTGAAACCCCAAATTCACATTCTATTGATGTGTAGCTTAGTAGCAGAGTATGAATATATAGTATTTGGGAGACATACCTGTCATAAAAATTCAAAAACAAAAGATAAAACAATTAATATATATTAATTTAAAATGAGCTGATTTTTCTAAATTTACACCAGAACAGAATTCAAAGATTTATCAAAACCAATTGTTGAAGATTTTAAGATTTGGTTCCTTCTTGCATCAATTGTCATCTGTGGCAACACAGTATCTTTGTAACATTTATCATATGAAAAAGATTATAGAGTAACATTTTTTCATGTGTTTATCTTCAAAGAAAATTTTAGTTGGAAATGACACCTCAGTATATTCACAAATAAATAAGCAGTGCATCATCAGATGACTCACATTCCTTTGTGTATATCTCTAGGAATAGGATTGCTGGATCATATGGCAGATCTATGTTTAGTCTTTTAAGAAACCTCTATTTTGTTTTCCAGAGTGGTTGTACTAACTGCATTCCCACAAGCAGTGTATGACAGTTCCTTTTTCCCCACATCCTCATCAACACCTGTTGGTGAAGTGTGTTTTTGATGATGGCTATTCTAACAGTGGTGAGGTGGAATTTTAATGTGGTTCTGATTTACATTTGCTTTATGGCCAGAGATGATGAGCATTTTTTATGTGTTTTTGGCCATTTTAATTTCTTCTTTTGAAAAACTTCTGTTTAGTTCAGGTGACTATTTATTGGTTTGTTGATTTTGGGGAAATTTATTTTTTTGAGCTCCCTATGTATTCTGGTTATCAGTTCCTTGTCCGATGTGTAGCTGACAAATATTTTCTCCATTCTGTGGTGGGCTCTTCAGGTTAAAGACCATTTCTTTTGTTGTACAGAAGCTTTTTAATTTCACGTAATCCCATTTCCATCCTTTCTCTTAGCTGCTGAGCTTCTGGGGATCTATTGAGGAACTCCTTGCCTATACCTATTGCTTCCAGAGAACTCACTGTTCTTTCCTGTACTAACTTCAGAGATTTAGGTCTGATATTAAGGTCCTTGATCCATTTTGAGTTGATTCTAGTACAGGGTGATAAACATGGATATAGTTTCAGTTTTCTGAAGACAGGTAACCACTTTTCCCAGCAACTTTTGTTGAAGAGGCTTTCTTTTCTGCATCATATGTTTTTTGGCCCCTTTGTCAAAGTAAGGTGGACATAGTTGTGTGTATTCATACCTGGGTCTTCTATTCTGTTCCACTGGTCTTCATATCTGATTTTGTGCCAGAACCATGCTGTTTTTATTGCTATTGCTTTGTAGTATGGTTTGAAGTCCGGTATTGTGATACCTCCAGCATTGCTCTTTTTGCTGAGTGTTCACTTGGCTATTCACAGTCTCTTGTACTTCCAAATAAAATTTAGGGTAGATTTTTCAATGTCTGTGATGAATGTTATGGGGATTTTGATGCAAATTGATTTGAACATGTAGATTGATTTTGGTATTATAGCCATTTTTACTATGTTAGGTTTACCAATCCATGAACATGGGAGATCTTTTCCACCTTCTGTAGTCTTACTCACTCTCTTTCTCCAGGAGTTTGTAGTTCTCCTTCTAGAGGTCATTCACATCCTTTGTTAAGTTTACTCCTAGGTATTTGATTTTTTTTGAGTCTATTGTAAATGGAATTGTTTCCATATATACTTTCTCAATTTGTTTGTCGCTGGTATATCCTGTAACACCAGTTGATTTTATATCTTGCCATCTTGCTGTAGCTGTTTACAGTGTCTAGGAGTTTTGGAGTAGAGTTTTTTGGGTCTTTAATGTATAAGATCATGTCATCTGCAAATAAGGATATTTTGACAGTTCCTTCATCTATTTTTATTCCTTTTTATTTCTTCTTCTTGCCTAATTGCTCCAGTTAGGAATTCCAAGACTATGTTGAATCAGAGTGGGGATAGTGGGCACCCTTGTCTCGTTCCTGATTTTAGGGGAAATTGTTTCAGTTTTTCTCCATTAAGTATGATGTTGGCTATAGGTTTGTCATATATAACCTTTACAATGTTGAGAAATATTCCTTGTACTGCTAGTTTTCTTAGAGCTTTTATCATGAAGTGGTTTTTTATCTTATCCAATGATTTTTCTGCCTCTATTGATCTGATCAAGTGGTTTTTGTCTGTGCTTCTATTAATGCCAGTATATATGTAATATGACAATATACACATGTGTATTTGTGGATATAAAATATGACTAAAATGTAATAAAATAATAGCATTAAGGCCAGAAGGGGGGAAATTGAAGTACTTGTATTATATATAAAGTATGTTCAGTATCGGTTATACGCATATGTGACAATTGATGATGCATATATACTAAGTGCTAATGTAATTACTGAAGTAATAAAATAAAATTTTACAGGTAATAACAGAAGAAATGAGAACAAGTATGACTTATGAAAACTTGACTCAAAGGACTTTTTACTGTGGTAAGAAAAACTTTAATGAGAACTAGATTAACTTATTTTTTTTACACATAGCAAGATAGACTTAAAGCTAACTATATCAATAAATAATTGCAAATAGAATAAATGCATCATTTAAAATACTGATTTTTCCATATTTATTTTTAAAGGTCAGATCAAAGCCATATTGAAATTTCAAAATCATTTAAAATATAAATACATAAATAATTTAAAAATAAAATGGAAAAAGGAAAATTACACATTGCTTCATAAACTATATAACCAAAATAATATAAAATTAAATTTAAATTTTGCTAAATGTATCATTTAAAAAATAAATATAATACTATAAATTTTAGGAATAAAAAGTATTCTATAATGATAAAGCAAGGAAAATAATGGAATTACAAATGTACAGTGTGATGATGCTCACCAAATATTACTGATATGCTATAGTTTATCTCCCAAATATCCTATCTTTGGTTAACTCTGGGCTTTCAGAAACAAAAGAAAACAATATGGTATTTTAACTTAATTTTCCAATTATTCCTTACATAAAAACATCAGAACACATATCTCTTTTCAAATTTTTAACAACACAGTGGTCAAGACTAGGCTTTGGCCCAGGTAATATACTAAGCAGGTTAGGAAATCCGTGAAGGAATATTCCCTTAAAACATTCTGCCGTCAAAATGTCATGGGAGCAGTGATAGGCAGGGAACATATTAGCAAGATTTGCCATAGAATGTGACTTCTGTGTGGCATTGAAATAAACCATGCCCAAATTGCCATAAGAACACAGCAGCGTGTGTATCCAAAATTGGAGAAGACACTGATTGACTTCCCAATTGAGTGACATGTAGGGTGTTTTAAAGAATAAGAACCACTTACAAAACCTTAAAATATCAAACATGCAGGAATGCTTATGACAGAAACTGGATGTGACAAAGAGCAGCATTTGTGAGGCTGGACCATTAGAATCTGAGAATAAGTGTGACAGAGAATGGCACACCATGTCACAGCTTTCATCCACAAGATTAGAAATCCCATTGTGTTCCATGGTAATGCTTTTTATTGTGGTGCTGGGTGGAGGTGCATTGTGGCATTTACAAATGTTCTTGTAATGTATCAAATACATCATACTTGAATTCACCCCCATCACCTCTCTCCATTATGGCTTCTCTAACTTGTATCTTTCCTATTTTGCATTTCATTTAATTTTCTGAACATTATGTTAGTTATAAGGGTCAGTGGAGAAAACAATAGAGTCCATGGTTCTGAAGATTTCATTCTAGCATTTTCACTTGTTTACTGTGAAATAAACACCATATAAGGTTCTGATACTTCATCTGCTAAATAAGCATATTTACTTTTATGGATCTGACAACAATTCAGAAAAACAATTTCAACATGGAAATGCTCTAGAAAGTGCTATGAGAAATAAAAATGTGTATGTATCAATGAGCATTACTATCACTACTCTTTTTGGTAAATAATTTTATATTTTTTAACAAACCAGAAATGCCATTTGAGCCATGTTGAGACAAAGCACAAGGACAAAGGCTTAACATTTTTTAAATAGTATATACCATAGTGTTTGTATTTATCAGATAACTACTGTAAAATATTTATATATGCTAAAGAGTACTTCAATATGGCTGATACGTTACTTTCAGTTGTCTGTGATCAAATCACCATTTCTCTGGAATCCTGGGAGAAAGCATCTTTCCAATTGACAATCTGACTCCACAGTTCTCAGTTAACTGACGTCTACATTGTATATACCTCCATTCTGTTCTTAGAAATAATTATTGTTAGAATATTTACATACATAAGGTATCTCCAATTTATGAAATGATTTTTAAAGTTTTATTTCATTTTTATTTGGTACAAAATTGTCACATGTATAAGGGATTCAGTGTAACCTTTTGATAGATGGATACTACTTATATTGATCAAATCAGGGTAATTAGCATACATCACTTCAAGTGCTTATCATTCCTTTGCCATGTTCACATTTAAAATATTCTCCTGTAGCTATCTTGAAAAAAATGCATTATTCTTAGCTACAGTTACTTTCTTATTTAATAGAACACCATAACTTATTCTTCTCAAATAACTGTAACTTTGTTCACAGTGAGCAGACCTCTAACCATCTAACCCTTCACCTGTACTTTCCACTCTGTTATATGTATTACTCTGCTCTGTACTTCTGTGAAACTAATTTCACGGGGATTCCACATGCATGAGATTTGCATTTTTGTGCAACATTTATTTTACTTAACCTATCTTTCAGTTTATCAATATTGCAAATGACAAAAATCATTTTTATGGATGAATAGTATTCCATTGTGTATGTATAACACATCTTATTTATTTATTCATTAGTTAACAAACAAGTTGACTCCATATGTTGGCTATTGTAAATATAGCAACAGCAACTATAGGAGTGCCCATAAATCCTCAGCTTAGTGATTTCATTTCATTTGAGTATTTACAGAATAATGAGATAGATGGATAATATCTTATTTTTTTAATATTTTTCAATTTATTACTATTTTTTATTTTAAGTTATTTTATTTTTAATTTTTTGAGGAACAGAAATGCTGTTTTTCTCTAATGGTTGTGCTGATCTACATTCCCGTCAAATTTGTGTAATAGTTTTCATTATCCACATCATCATCAATATATTTTGTTTGTTTAATAATAACCATTTTAATAATGATATCTCATATGTAGCTTTGATTTGCATTTCCCTAGTGGTCAATAATATTAAGTATATTTCAGTACTGGTTGACCAGTTGTATGCTTTATTTGTAGAGGTGTGTATTAAGATATTTTGCCCATTGTTTATTGGGAAATTTTTTGAGTGTTTGGAATTCCATATTTATTCTGGAAATTAATTCCTTGGGGATACAGACTTTGCCTACTTTGTGGCTTAGCCATTGCCCCTAAGAAATTCTGTGAATTGTTATAAAATTTTCAATTTAAAGTAAAACCTAGAGAGTGGAAATGTGAAAACACATTATAAATGAATGACTACATATAAAATTGTGAGTCACTAAATTGTGTTTTTAATTTTAACGTGTGCATGTCAAATACAATTGAGAAAACTATAATTTACTAAGTAAAATAAATGAAATTAAAAAAATTGAATACATGAAACATTCCATTTTAAAGATATTGAAAATTAGATTACTATGATCACAATTTAAAAAGTGTTGGAATCAAGTCTTAAAAGGCATGTAAGGTTATTTTTCTAATATGAAATATATTCAATATTCTTCAATTAATTTAGCAAAAATGTACATACGTTGTAGGAAAAGAAAAGCTAAAATGTTCCTGAATTGTATAAATGTGAGCTTTATAAAAATATATTTTGAAATACTGTATGAAAAATACTATATTCAGTTTGATTTGATTTTATATCTGCTTCCCATAGTACTAAAATAGTAGAAATACCAAACTATCGTATAACTTCACTCTCCCTCTGTCACATAAGTTCTTGGTCACAATTTCATAATTAAGGTCTGTAAAACCCTGCCCAATATAGTAATGCTGTGATTTTAACCATTTAATGAAATAAATAAGAAAATATGTCCATAATACACATTACATAGTTATGTGATTCTTTTAAAAATAAAACTGATTATCCCTATCTTAAATTGTTTCAACATATCAATACTACCTTACAATGTAAATAAATAGCTACAATTGTGATGCAGTGAGTAGCTATGATTTATGTTGTATAGAAATATTTTGTATACATTTATGTATGTGTGTGTAAAACAACGCTCACATTGCCAGAAATCAAACCTCTCAAGGTTGGGGAAAAAAATTGTACTCTAAAATTTAAAGAATAAGCAGGAGGCAGTAACAAAACAATGGTTTTCCCTGAGGAAAAGGGCCAATATCAGCCAGTCAAAATTAAGCCTGCAGTCTTCACAGTGGGTCCTTCTGGATTAAGAAGAAGTTCAAAAAAGCAGGTTGAACATTGTCCTCAATCTGGAATTTTCTCCTGGATTGAAACAAAAATAAAATCCTAAAAAGAAATTTTTGTTTCACAGTTCTAGAGACTGAGAAGTATGAGGTCAGAATAACAATTTTTAGAATTCTGGGGAGGACTCCAGCTACAGACTGCTACTTTATTGCCATGTCTTAATGGCAGAATGAGCCCTCCCCTCTCATTTCTCTTGGGATTGAACAGATTTCATTCATGGAGGTGACGTCTATATGACCTAATTACCTTCTAAAGCCTCTACCACTAAACACCATCACATTGAGGATTAGGGCTTCAAATTTAGACACTTTTGGAAGACACAACATTAAGTCTACAGCACCAACATTTCCTGCAAATGGCCATGTAGTTCACTTTTCAAGTGCCCAAGATGTCTGAAAATCCACACAATTCTGTGAGAGCATGAAAGAAAGCACCAGCTTTATCTTTTCATTGTCACAATTCTGGACACAATAACAAAAAACTGCAACCATATTAAAATTACAGAAAAAGAGGACAATGGGTGTGAGATGAAAAATTAATTTTAATTAACTATAGATTAAATGTGTTCCCTATCAAAATTCCAATGAAATTACTCACAAAAATAGAAAAAAATTCTAAAGTTCACGTGGAAGTCAAAAAGATCCTGAATAGTTAAAGCAATTTTCAACCAAAAGAGGAATGTAGGAAATATAACAATATCTGATTTCAAATTATACTTCAGTTATAATACCAAAAACCATGTAGTGTTGGCACTAGGACTTGTAGACAAATGGAACAGAATGGAGCACCCAGAAATAAACCCAATAAACTATTTTATCTAACAAATGGTGCATCCACATGAAGAGATAATTCTTTCTGCTTTACAAACTCATTTCAGTTAAGGATAAAAATTATTTTCCATTTCCACATGTTGTTCATCTGAAAATTATTTTGGGGAGTGCAATAGAGATATGATGTGTTAAGGAACCTCAGCAAAACTGCAGCTGCTGTTTAAGTTGGAAGTTTGATCAAATGATGGATATATGGAGAAATGTGAACCATGACACTGCTTCACCTGCCATGCATTGCCTCACTTTGCACCTCTCATAGAGTTTCAGTGAATATTACTTCCAGTTCTTTATTATCTCTGTAAGTAATTGTTGATCTCTTACTATCCAACCTCTGCTTATCAGCAAACAATTCTTATACAAGGTCAGTCAATGAGTACCCTTGAACAATTTTCTGTTATATCGTCCAAGTAATTTTTTTATTTTTCCACTAAGAATCCAGCCATTGTACACATAGAATTTATGATGATAAACCATTGTAACTTGTCATTTAGGCATGCATATTATCCTCACTAGAATTGTATTTGTGATCAGAGTTTCTACTTTTTACCACTTTGATAGTGGCTTCAAATAGGTATATATTTATTCTGCATTCATATAAATGAAAGTAGTCCAAGCCATGTAGTGCCTTCACCACAATAGTGAATGGAGAATCCTACATTTTTCTTAAAACTACTCAACATTTATGATGAGCTGCAAGATGGCTTCTTGTAGTTACACCCACATTCTTAACAATACCAAGCAGAAAGAGTAAGAGAAATTATTTTTCCTTTGATTACACTTCCTACATGTTCCAAGTTGTCAGTACATTTTGTGCTTCTATAGCTGATTACTAGGCTGGGTAATTAGCAACAAACAGAAGTGAATTGTTTCAGATTTCTGGAGGTTGAGAATTCCAGTATTAAGTTGCTTTTATCCTAGCTGTCTCATTAAATGGTATAGAGTGAGGAAGCATGAAACATGGCAAAATGGAGCTGTGATTGACTTCCTTTTATAATGATACTAATTCCACACCTGAGGGATTAGTTTTCTTTATGTAATCACCTCTGAAAATTTCCACCTCTAAACAATGCTACAGTGACAATTAGATTTTAACATGTTTTTTGGAGGGGATAAGCATTCAAACCATAGCACACATGGGTCTTCCTTTAACACCCATTGGCTAAGATCCAAGATGGCAACAGGGTCAGAGCTGCAGACCACATGAGCTCTGTGAATGAGGGACTTGGCTGAGATGCTGAAGACACTATTGGCTGAGGTAAAGCATCAAGGGGCGCTGAAACTTTGGCACTCTGAACCCTTAGCTCATGGAAGGCTTCTCCACCCCAAGAATTACTAACACAACAGATGGCTCTGCACACCAAGCCCCACCCCATAGGTCCATGGAGCCACTGCTTCAGAGGCCACTGGATCTCTGCTCCTCTGGCCCTGCTACTCAGCCCCATCAAGCCTGCACTCTATGGGCTGCACCAGATCCCCATCCCTCAGACCTTCCAAGCCCGTGATCCATAGGTCCATAAAATCTCCTCCAGGGCAGCCCCATGTTCCACAGGCCCACACAATATCCACTGGGACCATGCCCCTCAGGCTTGCCAGGCCAGCGATCCACAGGCCTACTGGATCTCCATCGGGCCCACGCCCCCCAACCCTGCTAGGCCCGTGCTCCATAGGCCCACCAGATCTCTGCCAGAGCCATTCCCCTCAACCCCACTAGACCTGTGATCCACAGGCACACAAAATCTCCACTGCGACTGCACCCCTAATGCCTGCCAGATCCCACCCACATGCCACCAGCTATAGGAGGGCTACAAACCTGCCTAGGAGACACAGACAGACAGGTCTACATGCTACAGGAATAACAACAGAACTACTAAGACTGACTGATTCTACTGTTTCTGAACCAGTGATTTTTTTTTCCCTTCCTTTAAAGGTTTGGTGGTCTGGTTTGCTGTGTGATCATCCACCATCCATGCTATTTTCCATAGCTCTCTCTCTTTTCTTTCCTTCTATTTCTATTTTGCTTTTTTCTCCTTCTTCCTTGGATTTGTTAGTTTCACTATTGTAATTCAGCTAACAATAGTGAATTCCACATAGACCAGGGACAAAAATGGTACCAAGTGGAAATATGGGAAGAAGAAAAAGGGATGGAAACCACTCACCCTGAAAAATGAATTAGTACAAGATTCAGAGAGAAATGATGAAAAGGGATACCCAGATCCAGACTAAAACAAAACAAAGATAAACTATCCCAAGGAACCCAATGAAGCCAACAAGAATAAACTGAAAGAAGAAATCCTACAAGTAATCAATGAGAATTTCATAGAGATTATACAAGATGTGGATAAACCAGAATGTACAGGAGACATTCAAGAAATTCCAAGCCAACAAAAATAAAGATATGAGAAAGCACAAGAATAAAAGAAACCAAAGAAGCCCTGAATAAACACCAAAGCAAAACAAAGAAAACCACAAATAGAGAGATAAATGAATTCTGGCTGAAAATTGACAATATTAAAGAGGAAATGACAGATAATATGAAAAACCTCAGAAAAAAGAATGAAACAGAAGTACAAAACAAAATGGAAGTCCACTCCAGCAGACAAGATCAAGCAGAAGATAAAATCTCAGAACTCGGAGATGAAATCGTAATTAAAGGAAAAACAAGCACTATTAATCAGACAACTCAAAATCTATGAAAGGAATATGCAGGAACTCACTAGGTCCATCAAAGACCAAACCTGAGAATCATGGGCATTGAAGAAGGAGAAGAGGTGCAAGCAAAAGGAATTTGTAATGTATTCAACAATATAATAACAGAAAATTTCCCAAATCTAGAGAAAACTATGTCAATTCAGATAAAGGAAGCCTCCAGGACACCAAACAGACTTGATGAAAATAGAAGTACCCCACAACATGTTATCATTAAAACAACAAGAAAGAAAAAACAAATAACATACAAAAATAAACCCATCATAATTACAGCATATTTCTCAATGGAAAGCTTAAATGCAAGAAAAGAATGAAGTGAGGTCTTCCAGGCACTGAATGAAAATAACTTCTATGGTGTTTGTTGTTATCTCCCCTTTTGCATTCCTGATTCTACTAATTTGGGTTTTTTCTCTCCTCATTTTAGTCAGGTTTGCCAGAGGTCTCTCGATCTTGTTTATTTTTTCAAAGAACCAACTTTTTGTTTCATTAATTCTTTGTATGGTTTTATTGATTATATTTGCTGATTTCAGCTCCTATTTTTATTATTTCTCTCCTTCTATTTGTTTTGGGATTTGCTTGTTCTTGTTTTTCTAGGAGTTTGAGATGTATCATTAAGTCATTGATTTGGGATCTTTCAGTCTTTTTAATATATGCACTCAACACAGAGAAAGTAAAGCAGATACCTTAAAAGCAACTGAGGCCAATAGGAGAAGGGTACCAGGAACTAGAGAAAACATTAGATCAAAAAGAATTAACCTAGAAGGTAACACACATGCACAGGAAAGCAATGTGAGTAAACTCCCTGTATAGCTATCCTTATCACAATTGCAAAAACCCTTGTTCCTTCCTATTATTGCTTATACTTTCTCTGCAACAAAATTAGAGATAAGGACAAAATAGTTTCTGCCGGGTATCAAGGGGGTGGGGGGTAGAGGGAGGGGGCATAATGGATGGTAAGGGAGGGGGTGGGGGCAGGGGGGAGAAATGACCCAAGCATTGTATGCACATATGAATAATAAAAAAATTAAAATTAAAAAAATAAAAGAAAATAACTTCAACTCAAGAATACTCTACCCAGGAAAAATATCATTCAAAATAGATGGAGCAATAAAAGTCTTCTATGATAAGCAGAAACTAAAACAATATATGACCACAAAGGCACTACAAAAGATTTTTCAAGGAATTCTGCACACAGAATGTAAAAACAAACAAAACCATGAAAGGGCAGACAGTACCAAAACACAGGAGAAGAAAAGGGAAGAAAGTAGAGAATAACATTGATTCAGCTACACACAATCAAACCCTTAAACAACAAAGACAACTAAATGACAAGGAGCACCACACATCTATCAGTACTAACACTAACCATTAATGGATTAATTCTCCCATGAAAAGACACTGATTGGCACCTGGATTAAAAAGGAAGACCAAACGATCTTCTGCCTATAGGAGACTCACCTCATTGACAGATACAAGCACTGTCTGGGAGTGAAAGGCTGGAAGAAGTTCTAACAAGCCAATGGCCTTGGTAAACAGGCAGGGGTAGCAGTACTTATCTTGGATAAAGTAGATTTCAAACTTACACTGATCATACAAGATAAAGAAGGACACTCTATACTAATAAAAGGGGAAATACATCAAAAGGAAATAACAATTATCAACCTATATGCACCTAATGTCAATATACAAAGTATCATCAAACATACTCTGAAAGACCTAAAAAGTGTATAAACTCCAACTCAGTGGTAGTGGGAGACCTTAATACCCCCTTATCACCAATAGATAGGTCATCCAAACAAAAAATCAATAAAGAAATCTTAGAACTAAATCACACCATAGACCAAATAGACCTAGCTGATGTCTACAGAATATTTCATCCAAATTCTTCACAATAAACATTCTTCTCATCAGCTCATGGAACCTTCTCCAAAACTGATCATATCCTATGGCACAAAGTAAGCCTCAACAAATATAAGAAAATAGAAATAATCCCACACATTCTATATGACCAGAATCCATTAAAACTAGAAATCAACAACAAAAACAGCAGCAAAAAAATGCAAAAAATTGGAAACAGAACAACACATTGCTCAATGATAAATGGGTCATTAATGAAATAAAAGAGGACGTTTAAAGGTTCCTGACATTAATGAAAGTGAAAACACTACCTAACAGAACCTATGGGACACAGCAAAGGTAGTGCTAAGAGGAAAGTTTGTAGCCATGAGTGCATATATTGAAAAGGTAAGAATGATCTCAAATCAATGATCTAATATTACAGCTCAAACTCCTAGAAAAACAAGAACAAGCAAACCCCCAAACAAGAAGAAGTAGAGAAATAATTAAAATAAGGGCTGAAATCAATGAAATAGAAGCAAAAATAGAAAATATAAAGAATTGATGAAACAAAAATCTGGTTCTTTGAAAAAATAAATAAGATTGACAGCACCCTGGCAAATGTGACTAAAATGATGAAAGACAAAATGCAAATCAGTAAAATCATAAATGCAAAATGGCAGAAAACAACAAATACCATGGAAATACAGGAAATCATCAGAAACTACATTGAGAGCCTATATTCTAATAAATTTGAAAATTTTGAAGAAATGGACAGATTTCTAGACACTTACGACCATCCAAAACTGAACCATGGAGACATTAATCACTTGAATAGATCTATAACACAAAATGAAATTGAAGCAGAAATTAAGAATCTCCCAAAAAAGAAAAGTCCAGGACCTTATGGAATCACTGCTGAATTCTATCAGACATTTAAAGAGGAAATAATACCAACCTTCTTTAAATTGTTGCATGAAATGGAAAAGGAAGGAACACTGCTTAGCTCATTTTATGAAGCCAATATTACTGTCATTACAAAACCAGACAAGGACACCTCCAAAAAGGAGAACTATAGGCCAATCTCCTTAATGAA
This sequence comes from Castor canadensis, assembly GCF_047511655.1. Lineage (NCBI taxonomy): Eukaryota > Metazoa > Chordata > Mammalia > Rodentia > Castoridae > Castor > Castor canadensis. The sequence continues at coordinate 21,486,184 of NC_133390.1, read as the reverse complement.
TATAGATGCAAAAATCCTCAATAAGATAATGGCAAACCAAATCCGATAACACATTAGAAAGATTATGCACCATGACCAAGTCGTCTTCTCCCAGGGATACAGGAGTGGTTCAACATATGCAAATCTATGTAAATGTAATACAGCATATCAATAGAAGCAAAGACAAAAACCACCTGGTCATCTCAATAGATGCAGAAAAAGCCTTCAACAAGATCCAACACCACTTCATGATAAAAGCTCTAAGAAAACTAGGAATAGAAGGAAAGTACCTCAACATTATAAAAGCTATATATGACAAACCTACAGCAAACATCATAGTTAATGGTGAAAAACTGAAATCATTCCCCCTAAAATCAGGAACAAGACAAGGGTGCTCACTATCCCCACTCCTATTCAACATAGTACTGGAATTTCTAGCCAGAGTAATAAGGCAAGAAGAAAAAATAAGAGGAACACAAATAGGTAAAGAAACTGTCAAAATACCCCTATTTGCAGATGATATGATTCTATACCTTTAAACACCAATAAAACTCTACCTGAAAACTCTTAGACACCTTGAACAGGTATAACAAGGTGGCAGGATACAAAATCAACTTACAAAAATAATAAGCTTTTTTATACACCAACAATGAAGAAACTGAGAAAGAATATATGGAAACAATTCCATTTACAATAGCTTGAAAAAAAAATCAAATACCTCAGAGTAAACTTAACAAAAGATGTGAATGACCTCTACAAGGAGAATTACAAACCCCTGAAGAAAGAGATCAAGGAAGGCTACAGAAGATTAAATATCTCCCATGCTCATGGATTGGTAAAATCAACATAGTAAAAATGGCTACAATATCAAAAACAATCTACATGTTTAATGCAATTCCCATCAAAATCCCAATAACTCTCATCACAGAGATTGAAAAATCGACCCTAAAGTTCATTTGGAAACACAAGAGAACACGAATAGCCAAGGCATTACTTAGCAAAAAGAGCAATGCAGGAGGTATCACAAAACCCAACTTCAAACTATATCACAGAAAAATAGCAATAAAAAGAGCATGGTACTGGCAGGAAAAACAGATATGAAGACCAGTGGAACAGAATAGAGAAACCAAATATGAATCCACACAACTATATCCACCTAATTTTCAACCAAGTGTCCACAAAAATACGATTGATAAAAGGCAGCCATTTCAACAAATGTTGCTGGAAAAAGCGGTTATCCATCTCTAAGTAGGTGAAAGCAGATCCATGTCTGTCACCCTGTACTATTATCTACTTAAAATGGATCAAAGTCCTTAATATCAGACCTGAAACTCTAAAGTTAGTAAAGGAAGGAGCAGGAAATACTCTGGAACTAATAAGTATAGGCAAGGACTTCCTCAACAGAACCCCAGCAGCCCAGCAACTAAGAGAAAGGATGGACAAACGAGACATCATAAAATTAAAAAGCTTCTTCACAAAAAAATAAATGGTCTCTAAACTGAAGAGACCACCCACAGAGTGGGAGAAAATATTTGCTAGCTATACATCAAAGGACTAATAACCAGAGTATACAGGAAACTTAAGAAACTAAAATATCCCAAAATCCATGAATCAATTAAGAAATGAGCAACTGAACTAAACAGAAATTTCTCAAAAGAAGAAATTCAAATGCCCAAAAAACATATAAAACAATGCTCACCATCTCTAGCCATAAGGGAAATGCAAATCAAAACCACACTAAGATTCTACCTCACTCCTGTTAGAATAGCCATCATTACAAACACCAACAACAACATGTGTTGGTGAGGATGTGTGAAAAAGGAACCTTTGTACACTGCTGGTGGGAATGCAAGCTGGTGCAACCACTCTGGAAAAAAATTTGGGGGCTTCTTAAAAATCTAATCATAGACCTGCCATACGATCCAACAATTCCACTCCTGGGGATATACCCAAAGGAATGAGACACAGGTTCCTCTAAAGTCACCTGCACACCCATGTTTATTGCAGCACTATTCACAATAGCCAAGTTATGGAAACAACCAAGATGCCCCAGTACTGACAAATAGATCAAAAAAATGTGGCATTTATACACATTTATACAGCCATGAAGAAGAATGAAATCTTACCATTTGCAAGTAAATGGATGGAACTGGAAAAAAGCATTCTGAGTCAGGTTAGCCAGCCTTAGAAGACCAAAAATCATATGTTCTCCCTCATATGTGGTCTTTAGATCTAGGATAAGTACAGCAGTGTTGATGGACTTTTGTCACCTGACAAGGGGAGAACAAGTAAGGGAGGTATGGGGATAGGTAGATAACCCAAAATGTGAAAGCATTTAATGTCCCCACTCCATAGAAACTAATACAGAAACCTTAATGCAACAGAGGTCAACATAAGGATGGGATCAGGAACCAGTGTAAAGATCAGTTAGAGATGAATCACCCTGGGTTGCAACACATTTGTACATGAAAGCAATGCTAGGAATCTCTCTGTATAGCTGTCCTTATCTCAAGTAGCAAAAACACTATGTCTTTCTTATTATTGCTTATTTCCACTCTTCAACAGAACTGGAGAAAAGTACAGAACAGGTTTTGCCTGGAACTGAGGGGTGAGAGGGGAGAGGGTGGGGGCAAGGGGCAGAGGGAGAAATGACCCAAACAATGAATGCATATGCAAATAAATGAATAATAAGAAGAAGAAAACACTTTTTGACTAGATATTTATTTACAATAATCTTTTCAAGTTTAAAGAAGCTGAGAAATGTAGGCTATAACCCAACATCATGAACTTACCAAAAATTCAAGAAGAGAATGGACACTTAGTGTCAAGTAGGAGCTTCTATGAAAGTGTCTGCAGTTACGCAAAATTATATGTTCACCAAAAGTTAAAAATAGTATATTTCAGCAATAATAAATTATCTCCTCTTTTCACTAACCTTTCTTCAATCTTTAAGGTTTGGTGGTTTGAGTTATTCTTATTTGCTTGAAAAAAGTTGGAGAATACTTTTTCAATATTAAAACAATTTTTACTGTACATAAATGCAACTATATATATATGTGTATGTGTGTTTACATTGTGTCTATGTGTATTTTTGTTAATGTATATTCATTTATTTTTGACAAAGTTTTAAATTTTGTTTATTTCCTTGGTGGCACCTAAAGGAAATGTCTTACCTTGAAAGAACATTCAGTATTCCCACATTTTTAATTTATTCTTCTGCTTCATATGTTTTCATATTTAAGTACATATTTTAATGTGTTTGGAATTTATTTGCAATATGATGTAGGAATTCACTCCTCAGTTGTCAACATTCAGCTCGCTGTTTCTATACTATTTATTAAAAATCCAGCATTCTATTCAGTAATTTAAAATGGGACCTCAATTTGTTTGCATTTTTACATATGTAGGCTGCTTTTTTAGTACCTCTTTCTTTTATTCTCTCACTATTTCATTTAATAAAAATACCTTAATTGTTAAAAACACAAAAATATTTGTGTTTTTCTATTTTATTTATTTTATTAAATTTCCTTCATATTTTTTCCCTAAGTTTTATGAACATTTTGTGATAATTCTTTTTCATATTTTATCGAATTTCCAGAGTTTACAGGTCAAAAGAACCATTTATTGCTATATATTGTTAAATGTTACTTTCTCAAGAAAAAATAATTATTGTTATTCAAATCTACTTTTGTATTTCTTAGCAGAGTCTTGATTTTTCTTCCACGAGAAAGAACATTTTTTTATGTTTATTCATGTGTATTTTCTTGTTTTGTGTTTTGAGTTCTAGTGACATGCAATTCCATTATATGGTTGGATTATTATCTTGCATACACAAGAATGCCATTCAATTCTGTTTCCATTTCAAGTCTAGTCTCACTGGCTGCACATAGTCCCTGAAATTCCTTTTACAATTAGTCCTCTCAGGAACAGCATTTAACAGGCATTGTATATGTTAATAATTAATTTTCTACTTTAGATTTCATCAGATATCTTCCTGTATCCAATAGATTTATTGGTAATTGCAAAGCAAATTCTATGCAAAGCAATGAGATGTAGACATCATCTTTAACTTCTTTTTGTTATAAAGGTGTCACTTATCCCTCCATATTAATATCTCTAACTTTATTTTTTCCATGTCATTTTTGGATTCCTTCAAAACCTGCAGATAAATTTCTTTAAATAAAACAAATGTAATTAATTTTCCTAAACTTGGGTCTAATCGCTCAAATCAACCTCTGAAGAAGACATATCTATTTTTATTTTCTATCTCCTTCCTTACTTCCATCTCTCCTTCCTCCCTCCCTCCTTCCTGCTCTCTCTCTTTCTCTCTGTTCTTTTTTTTGGAAGTACTAAGTTTTGAACCAGGACCCCAGATGCTCATATTTGCTTACATGAGCACTCTACCCCATGAGTCATTCCTTGGACAGGATCTTGTACTTGGCCCAATGTCAGCCTCAGACTTTCCAGCCTGTTCTTAAACCACAATCTTCTCAATCTCCACCTCCTAAAGTAGCTGGTATTACAGATCTGAGTCACCACATCCAACTTCATTTTTCATTTTTACCTTTTCATAATTACATAAAATTTAGTTTTTAAATTTTTCTTGAGGCAAGCTAGTGTTCTTTTGTTATCTACCCATTTTTTCTCTTAAAAAGTCATTTATAAATGAACAATCTAACCAGTAATTTAGTTTATTTTTATTCTCTGTTCCTCTTTGTCTTTGTAACAAATATTTAGGTTGAAAATATGATTGTAATCATAGTGAATAAGTTCTGGGTTTTATTGGTTTTAATATTATTTGCAAATGGAAGCTTTGATTTCAATGTCTTCTAGAAAGATAGTGTGTGTCTAAACTGTTATAGACAATCAATGTCTTCTTGGTTTAATCACCTCAGTTTTTAATTTGTCCAAGACCATCCAGCTGATAAGTGGCAAAATTAGTATTTTAATGCAGAATCTACTTTAGAACCCGTAATGCTTAACTATTATACCATATAGCTTGTGGATATTCAGTTGTTCTTAACTGAAATTTTCTGTTTCATTATAACTAACTTGATAATCTAAGGGAAAATTGTTACTGGATCAGCCTTGCCTTGAAATATTATACTAAACAATGTGTGAGGGTCTGTTTACTATCTCTATTTGAAATTGCTTTATAAAGTTGTCAATAGCTTCATCTTTTTTTTATATTCCACAACTTTCTCATTGTATAAAACATTTTACAAACTGAGTATACATTAGTGCCATGTACAATTTACTCTTTTTGCAATTCACTAACAACTAGCTTGCTATAAAGAAAAATGAGATTTTATTGCTTCTTTAATGAGTAGAAGCAACTTATAATTGGTATAACCCTATAGGAATTCTACACTAAAACAAGAAAATGGGGCTCTCAGTAGGAGTTCATTAAAGTTTTGTATACACAAAAATAGTATTCAAGGGATTTCTAGTGTTCCTTAAGATTAACCTGTGATTTTCTAACTAGAATTCCGGCATGCCCAGTATAAGTTTGGCAAAATGTATAAAGACTCTCCTGCAAGTTAAAACTTGGGAAAATTGAAGTCAAAGGTGCTGTTTATATGATTAGCCTCATCCTTCTCATTTTACAGAGGAGAAAGGGAGAATTCAGAATGGAGACAAGGCTAGGAAGGGGCACTGAAGATAAATCTTTAGACTAAATTAAAGCTTTGGCAAAGACAAAAGAGCCTCAGTGTCTCACATTGTTCCCTCCCACTTTTGGTTCAATACTCCTTTTGAAACTCAGCAAATATCCTGCAAACATAGTTTTCATGTCTTGCTGTTTCTTGCTTTCCAGTGTTCTTGTTGACATCTATATACACAAGTCCAAGCTTCCAGCAGAAATTCTCTCTGTTACCCAGGTATTTCAAGAATAGTGTGTGATGGTTTGGGTAGCCATCCTTTCTCTGTTTTGCTCCTGTCTCAAGTGTTTTAGATTTGGTTCTTACTCTGATTTTTTCCCTTGTGAAGTTCATTTTTTTTGGAGGGTGGGAGTATAGCAACTTGTTCAGATGATGTTAAAAAAATCTGATATTTGCTTTAAAATCTGAATTTTTAGCTGCTTGCATATAAGAAATAAAATTTTAACATTTTATCACATTGCAAGTTGCATATTCAATTCAATGAAAGCAATAAAGTTCCAGCTGCTAAGATTTTCTAAAAAAAGAACATTTTAAGCCCTCATTGTTCACATTTAGAAAACAAAATTGGATATTAGCTCAGGAATCATGTAAATTCTTCTGCTTTTTCCACCTCTTCTTTTGAATTTGAAAATATATTGCAGAGTAAGGTGAGGTTTTTTAAAATTATATGTTCACCTGCTTATTTATACAAAGAATTTGCAGGGATTTATGTAAAAAATATATTTCAAAAATGTAACTGCCACTTTAAAAATTATTAATAAGCATTGACTATATAACAAGTAGTAAATTATGATGATTAAAATAATCTGGACATTTACTAAAGGAGAATTCATACTTTAAACACTTTAGGTACCAATAAGAAAAATATTTTTAAATGAAAGTATGGAAAATTACACCTAACTTAATCTTAAAAATGGTTGCTCTTCCTTTCAATAATGAGATGAGCATGTGGAAGTAAAAAGAGGATGGGCCTTGAAATCAATAGGGTTTAGAGGAACTTAAGAGTGAGTATGAAAAGTCACTGTATCTGAAAACACATGTGACAGAAACTACATGAAAAGGCTCTAAAACAGAATAAATGCAAGGCAGAAATTGAAAAGCCTGTTTAATAATTATGTGATACCAGAAATTTATTTAAAGTCTGTGATCTGATTTCCATTCTGAAAATGTGTAGTCATAGTGAAATATTCATACCTATTACATTAATTCCTATTTGTAAACCACATATGAACTAGCCTGGCACATAATAGATGCCATATACATGCATATTTTATCTTTATTGTGCAATTTTTTAATGTATGCAAAAATGATCAACCTGAGAAAATCCAGTGTTATGATAAGAAAAAATAAAAGATTTGTGTTCATATAGAAAAATAGAGATAACTCTGACTTCAAAGATATTACACTACTCATAATAGACAAGTTATGGAAACAGCCAAGATGCCCCACTACTGACAAATGGATTAAGAAAATTTGGTATTTATATACAATGGAATTTTACTCAGCCACGAAGAAGAATGAAATCTGGTCATTTGCAAATGAATGGATGGAACTGGAGAACATCATCTCAAGCAAAGTTAGCCAGGCTCAGAGGGCCAAAAATAGTACGAGCTCCCTCATATGCAGACTTTAGACCTAAAACAAATGCAGTAATATTATTGGACATGGGTCACACACTAAGGGGAGAACACACACAGGAGGAATAAGGAAAGGTAGGAAACCCACAACTTGTATGAGATGCCCACTGTAGAGGAGCTAATATAGTAACCTTAATATGACAGAGGTCAATATCGGAAGGTGACAGGGAAGTAGGCAGGATGTCTGGTAGAGATGAATCAGTTCGGTTGTAATACACATGTGCATGGAAGTAATGCTAGGAATCTCTCTGAGAAGACTGCCGAACAGGTTCTGCCTGGAAGCAGGGAGATGGGGGGAAGCATTTGGGTGGGGGGGCAAGGGAGAGAAATGGTTCAAATAATGTATGCACATATGAATAAATGAATTTTAAAAAGATACTAAATGTCAAGCACTAAGGTTTGCATGCACTTTCCAGTTTATTTAACTTCACAGATAATTGAGCACTTACACAGTATCAATAGGAATGGTCAGAAAACTGGAGTGAAGACAGCGAAGCAATCCAATAATCCACCCCTCAACCAGAATGATCAAATTTCCCTAGGAAGTCAGATTGACCCTTTAAGAAACACAGGGAGAAATGGGAATGGAGTGCTCCGGGTTTTGTTTGTACATCAATACAGTTCTGCCTCTTCAACAATGTCAGGCAGGTTCCAGGGTCACAAAGTTGTGCAAAGATATGCAAAGAACTCCCAAAATAATTTGATGAACCATGAAATTACTGCAAGTCATTATTTATTTAAATTTAGATAAAATGTCTCACATTTTATGGCAGAGATATGACTTTTTTATTTGCGTCTGTTGCTAGAAGACATTTCAGATAACATAGGAGCTATTTTATTGCTCTAAAATACACCAACATTTTCATTTCCCCAAATTATAAGATAAGAAAATAGACCTACAATTTTCTTGAGTGATTATTTTAAATGAGAAATGATTACTGACATTTAAAGCAATGATTCTTTATTCCTCTATAGAAAAAAGTGGGTTTTGAGTAGTTATAATAATGAAAACAAAATAGTACATCTGTTTTGCGGAGTAGATACATATGAAAATGACTGTGAGGAAAATATTGTCTGTTCTTCAATTAAGTCAGTTTCTAAAAAAATGAGTTCTGAGATTATCTTACAAAATTAAATATTAAGATTTGTTTATGCATAAATCTATTTCCCCCTTACAATGGTGACCAGTAGCTTTAAAGGTTTTGTACAATGAGATGAGAGAAATAGATGTCATTTAATTCAAATAAGAGAGTGCATTTCAAGAACAGTGGAAGTGGACTCAAAAGACAAATATGGCTTTTCTCTCTCTTGTGGAATCTAGTTTAAAAACTTAAAAAGACATGAAGTAGATGGAGATTGTTTAGGAAGAGAAAGAGAAGCAGGGAGAGCAGAATACAAGAGAGGATAGAGGGGGTGAATATAATAAAAACACATTAGGCATGTCTATGAAAATGAGACAATGAAAACCATGTTTTTGTACAGATAATATATGCTAATAAATTTTTAAAACCCAGTTCACAGAACTCCATGCCTTAGCAACAATGAATCAGTCCCATATGCAGCGACTAGAGTTATCGTATGAAGGAAAAATAAACCTGCATCTTGTTATAGCCCTGTTATTGCTATATCATATAGCACCAAATCATTTTCCCAGGGAATATATTTATCACATATGCTGTTTATTAATTCTAAGACACATACATTATTAGGCATAATTGATTTAATTTGACATTTTAGATGAGGTTGGAAGATTATTATAAGTTGGACAATGCTTTTTTTTACTTTTCTACAAATGGAAGTGCATTGTAACAAGACAATACTCTTCTTAATAATTTCTGTATTCTAGTTTACTTTGAATTCTTGATCCATAAGAGTGAGAACAATTTTTTGTCTGTTTTCCTTGTGATTCAAATAAGACTTTTTATCTTATATTAACATGTACATCACTAATGTTAACAAGATTGTAAATGTTAGAGTTTTTAAAAACTTTTAAACTGTTCCTTGGCACCAAGTTATTCTCTTTTCTGTAATTGATGCTTTATGCATTGCATACTGCTTTTTTTATTTTTTATTTTTGCTTCCATTTGAAGTATCACTCAATAGCCCTTTGCTCATTTCTTTCACCTCTACATCAATTTATACAATGAAATACATATTTATGCTGATTTTGCACTTTTTCTTGAGCTTTCAATATGTTAGTGTTGACAGATTTGGAAAAGTTGATTTACTTCTTTTATCTGTTTATGATTACTTACAGATTTTATTTTGGGGAAAATATTTGTTTTAACTTTTATTTTTAGTGTTTTGCATGTCTCTTGTATGTCTAGAAGTTTATAATTACTTATATTAAACTCAAAAGTTCTTGAAAGGTGGTTTGAAATGTCATGCTATATCCTTGGCACACCTGTGGTTCCTCTCAATTTCCACCCCACTTAAAGGAAGAAATTCATTAAAATTCCTTCATTTACTTATCTCCTCCAAAACTTGTTCCAGAAATGCATGAATATAATACAGAATTGTGTAAGCACAAAAATGAAGTTGTAAAATTTTTATTCTCAGATTAGATCTTGTCCTTCCTGTATACATTTCAATCTACAATATGAGTTGTCCACTTCAAATCTGTGGCACTTATTTCGAATTAACGAATCTTTTTGGAATTTACTAGTTGCTTTCTAGAAGAATCTCTTATTCTTATGACACATTTTACCATTAAAAAATGTTATCTGCAAGCAGTCAAACATAGGTAGATGATCTTGGTTACCATAGTCAGATCCTTAAAGGATAAGGATCTTGAGTTACTTTCAAGGAGTTCTGCAGTGTTGTTAGTAGAGATTGGATGGAAGGGTGAGAAATAAATTCAAGGACTATAAAGAATATGGTTTATACTTGTAGCCACAGGACCAAACAAAACCCTAGTTCTTCACACACTAACATTACTTTTGTACTTTACACAAAAAAACTGTTAATAGTTGGATCATTGATAAACATGTTTATATGTGTTTTAAGGAAGGGAGGGAATATGAGGATGCTCTAGATCTCATCTAGAACTGCTTCGCTGATCTATTTCTATATCTACCTTCTGTAATTCTTTGGTGTTGAACATCTGAAGTTATCATAGATGATACATATGAAAGGTTTCTCTCAAAGTAGAGTATGGGGTAAAATCTTCTACCCTAAAAATCTAGAAATGCACCCCAAGTCTTTTTCTAGTTTATTCCTGCAATAGAAGTCTTAAATTAATCTGAGTTTTACAATTCAAGTTTTATTTCTCTATGATTTCCCTCAATTTGAATTTACCAATGTTAGTAAAATATAGAAATTGTACTGCTTTTTTCACATCATTTTGTATCATTCGTTCATTTCTTGAATATATGGCCAATTTTCTACATGTGTTCTTATGTTATTTTCTAATGCAAAAAATGTTTTGTTAATAATAAAATTAGTGCTTTTCTAAATAATTTTAATAAAGAATATTAGTATTGCAGTGGCTTGCCATCATATTCTCATTTTTGCATTGTTTCTTTTCATTTACATATTGTCTATATCCCTTGAGAAAATATACTTTAAAGAGTTTTAATTCTTTACTAGTTAAATTTTACATCATGTGTATGTGTATATGTGTGTATAAAGTATATTTTTTCTAAACATATAAATTGTGCTAACTCTAGCTTTAAGAGTCATTTTCAGTTAAATTTCAAATAAAAGTCATAAGGTATAACTAATTTTAATTGGGAAACTATAAAATATTTTTGGAACATAGAAAAATTTCAGTTACTTAAGTAGTTAAAGAGCAATGAAATTGTCTTAGATACTTATTATCTGATTATTCATATAAGTTGTTTCTACAAAGTTCCTTTAAATATTGCTTTTTATTTATAAATCTTTAAGACACATTCACAAAAGTCTGTTGTCCATCATTTTCTTTCACTAAAAGGCATTATGTTGGGGTTGACTTAATAATAAACTCTATTTATTAGGGCAACTGACCCACTGCAGAATTCCTTCTGATTTATTCACTAGAAGGTGCTTGTGGAGTTTCATGTTTAACTCAGTCCATTTCTCCTGGATCATAAAGCATGAAAACTTTTATTTTATTCAGTGTTTTTCTTGGCCTTCCAACTGAATCTGTTTCCAAAGAACTTGACACTAATACTCTTTATTGCAAGAACTTTTTATTTTTAATTGCTGATATGGCAACTGCGAATTGATCATATATGCCTATTATGCAAATATCTTTCACTGCTTTAAATTTTATAATTTTTTTTAATTTGTGGATTTTTTTAAAAAATCATTTGATTCAATTAAATTGTCAATAAAGAAATTCTGGCATCAACAGGATTTTAAGCATTTTGACAAAATTGCATATTTTGCACTGCAGCCTTATTGTTAGCTTTCTATCACCACAACAATTACATGAGGCAACAAACTTGTGAAAAGCAAAAGTTATTTTTACTCACAATCTTGCAGGTGTCAGTCTGTGAGAAAGTAGCCCCAATGCTAGTCTGTGCTGAAGCAGCACAGTATGGTGAAAATGTGTAGAAAATCAAGTGGGATCACTTCATGGCTGAAAGATAGGAAGAGGAAAGGATTGGGCTCTCTCAATCTTCTTCGATCACCTTCAGTGGCTTTAAGCACTCCCATTATGAGGCCTACCTCTTAAAGGTTTTACCATCTTCCATTAGTGCTGAAGTCTAGGGTCCAAGCTTGTAATACAGTGATTTTTGGGGACAATGATCAAATAATTGCACCTGTTTTATACACTATGCTGGTATCGATGCCCTTAGGTGTGGGGCTTTCATTTGGACAATTTTAGTAACAGATTGTTGAGGAGTGTGAAAGTTATGTAAAGTTGTGGGGATGAATAACCTAGCATTCTTAGCAGAAGTTTTTAGATCATGTAATTACGTACTGTAGAAGCAGTTTTTTATCTGACTCTCATAATGAAATTCAACCTATCAGCTTTGAAGAGACATGTAAAATTAAATCTGCGTCCACTGATATTTAAGTAAAATTTAGTAAACCTTAAATAGATATAAACAATGGAAACTGGCATTGGAGTAGTTGAAATTGTTTATGTTTTTATAATTGCTACAAATATCTTGAAAAACCTTTACTGCAGAAAATTTCTCTGTGTGTTATTGGACTGACCCAACTTTCTCTTCTCTCTCACTTATAGTTCTGAGGAATAACTAGGTATGTTTTTGGAAGGAATCTATGAAAAATTTCTGCACCATTTGCTGTTCAAATTTTATCTTAACCTAAAACTGTTCTAAAAATATAAGATCTATTTTTTTCAAAGGATAACTGTAGATTGTTCTGGGAATGCAATGTTCTGAGTAAAGAATAGATTCCTTGGAATAGTCCAAGCTAAGTTCTAGTCCCCATCTAGGAAAGTTAGTCTTTGATCTGGTGACAATGGAACTGTGTGGTATGAAACCCATTATCGCTGGGATGGAATATTAGTGGGGCATGCGTATATGAGACTCCATTCATCCTGGAATGCTTTCTTGAGCTTTGAGAGCTTACCTCAAAATGAATATTCAGCATCTATTTTCCCTTGCTTTTTATGTAATGAGCCTACTGCATGTAAATCATGCTTGGTTTGATCTGACTGGACTCAGATAATGGGTAACAAATAGATTTGTTTCTGTCTTTCAAACATCATTACCGATTTATTTTGTTACTTGTTTATCTTGCCAGAAAAATTCACCATTTGTTGTGTCTGAATGCACACACACACACACACACACACACACAATTATATTTTACTGGTTTTATTTGTTCAATTATTGCACTTAAAAATAATTGGGCTCCTTTGGAATTTCATGTTATTTTATAAGGTTACAAAAATCATAGTGAGCACACAGCAAATAATGCTAAAATTGCCATTGGGACTGCATTAAATTTAAACCTGTTTTTAATAAAATGGATAAAAGAGAATGCAAAGACAACTCATAGAATGGGAGAAACTACTTTCAAATCACATATCTAAGATGATGTTAATTTATAGAATATGTAAAGAATGCCTATACTAAACAAAAAATCAAATAATAAAATTAAATGTGGGAAAAGAATTTCAGTAAAAAATTCCCCCCAAATGATAAGCAAATTGTGAACAAGCATATGAAAAGAGTATCAGCACCTGTTATGGGATGGATAAGAGGTGTCCACCAAAGACTCACGTGTTGAAGACTTGGTCCACATTGGATGGTGAGTGGATCATAAAAGCTCTAACTTCATCAATGGATTAATCTGTTGATGAATTCCTACATTGGGAGTTCATGTCTAATTAGAGGAAAAAGGGTAACTGGTAGTGTGGTTTTGAAAGGCTTTCTCTCTCTCTCTCTCTCTGTCTCTTAGCTGGGTACTGGTGGCTCTCATCTGTAATCTTAGACATTTGGGAGGCAGAGATCAGCAGGATCACAGTCCAAAACCAGCCCAGGAAAATAGTTTATGGGACTCTATCTCCAAAAAAACCAAAAAACCCATCACAAAAAAGGACTGGAGTAGTGTCTCAATGTCTAGGCCCTGAGTTGTTCACCCAAGACTGCAAAGAAGAAAAACACTTCTTTCTCTCTCTTCTCTCTCTCTCTCTCTCTCTCTCTCTCTCTCTGTCTCTCTGTCTCTCTCTTTCTCTTTTTCTCTCTTCTCTCTCATAGCTCACATTACTTTCTATCATTCTGCCATGATGATCTGCTTTACCACAGGCCAGAAGAGCCAATTGACCATGAACTGAAATCTCTGACCATGAGCCAAAATGAATCTGTACTCCTTTAAGTTGATTTTCTCATAGCAACAGAAAGTTGACTAACAGAGCATCAGTAATCATCAGAGAAATACATACCACAATAGGATATTATCTCACACCCATCAGGAATGATAATACCAAAAACAAAAACAAAATGCAGCATGTATCAGCAGAAGTTTAGATAAATTGGAAACCTTTTGCATTTTCAGTAGGATTGTAAAACTTTGCAACTGCAACAGAAAACTGTATTAAGGTTTTAGAAAAAAATTAAAATGCTATTATCATAGTAATTAGGAACACTACTTTTGTAATAAATTACTCAAAATATTGAAAGAAAGTTAAGATTAAGTCATACTTGTACTTGCCTGTTCATAGCAAAACTGTTCAAAATAAACAAGTAGGAGGAACCCAAATGTTCATAAATGTATGAGTGACGTACAAGCAATGTGTATGCTCTGAAACCTTACATAGCCTTTCAAGGAAGGAAATTCTGTATGTTACACTATGGTCTTGAGGACATAATGAATAGCTAGTCACAAATGGACAAATACTATGCAATTCCAATTGTTTATGTACAATTTGCATAGCTATTATATATAGTAGTATAGTTGTTACCCACGGAAGAAGAGAGGGGAAAGGAAAGTTGTTATTCAGTGAATATAATTTTCAATTATTCAAGATGAAAGATTCTGGGATATGTTTCACATAATAAATATACTTAATATTTATTATATGAAATATTATAATATTTCATATTATAATATATCATATTATAATCATATAATATTGCATATAATATATATAATTCAGCATAATATAATATTATGCTGAATTATAAACAAAATGACAGATCTTCTGACATACATGTTTTACCTCAATAAAATATAAGAAGGGATCAATGGGCTGCATCAGACTTGAAATAGTTACAAATTCCTACAGCATAGCCACATTGGCTCAATGTGATTTGCCTATTCATTCTGAACCTCTCAGTGCAGCAATTCTTATATTTCTGAGATGAAGATGATTCATTATGCAATCAAAAAGTTCATAAAACTATTTTAGGATGAGCCAGGCATGGTGGCACATGCCTGTAATACTAACACTAGAGAGGCTGAAGAAGGAGGATTGTGATTTCAAGGCCACCCTGGACTGATTCTATATATATAAAATCATGTTTATATAAAATTATATATATGTGTGTGCGTGTGTATAAACATATATGTATATGTGTGTATATGCACATATATATATCTATACATCAGAATTTTGAAGGCAATAAATAATAATATCCTTTACCAATCATACTACACTTGATCTTAGCCAAAAGGCCGAGAAGCGATCCTCCTTTACCAATCATAACCTAGATTTAGTTGAATGTCATATAAGCACATCAGGAAAACATTTGGAAATAATGAGAAAGAAATTCTTCCCTCAAGGTGGGCATGGTGACACATGGCTGTAACACTAGCTCTCAGGGATCTGAAGCAGGAAGATTATGAGTTTGAGGCCAACCTGTGCTACAAAGTGAATTTGAGAACAGTCTAATCTACAGGGCAACACTATGTAAAAGAAAAACAAAGAAATCCACTCCCACACTCCTTGCCAAAAACATATTTAGAACATTCCTCATATTTTTCAGAATTAAGTAAGAATTTTGAAATTTGGACACTATGAGGGTTTGAACTCAGGGCCTTGTGTCTACTAGGCAAGTGTCCTACTGCGTAAGCCTCTCCTTTGGCTTTTGTTATATTCTCAGATAGGTTCTTTAATTTTTGCCAAGATCAGTTGGGACTGACATTCTCCCAGTTATATCTCCTGATTAGCTGGGATGAGAGGAGCTTGCCATCATACCTGACTGACAAGACTATAGGTCTTGCCAATTTTTTCCCAGGGCTGACCGAAAACCGCAATCTTTCCTATCTCTGATTCTTGTGTAGCTGGGATACAGGTGAGCCCAACCACATCTGTTTACAAATTAGCATTTTAAGCAGAAAAAGATCTCTTTTTAGAAAATTAATAGTTATGAGAACAAAAGATATGATTGCTTTATTAGAACTGAGTTTTTGTGGCTGAGCCTTTAAATAAACCATGATTTATTCATGTACTCAATAAAAAGCATTTTGTCTGCTGATCCTTTTCTGCTTCAAAAAAAAAAAACACTAATTGTGAAGGGAGTTTATCATTTCCATCTCAGTTACAAGTAATAACTTGTGATATAGAGCAGAAGGATAGTGATTATCTCTAATTCCCTATAGTATTATTATTACTGAAAATTGTGATCTAAATCGGAAGTCCTTTGAGTATGAGCAAGTGATTGTAAAAACTGAAATTGCAAACCTCATTGTTTCATGTGTAATCACCTATATTTATATAACTTCTTTAAAGGATGGAATTGCCAATTGTCGGAAATATATTCAATCAGATTTGACCTTTCAATTTTGTGTTCGGAAACTACTTTTATCTAGAAGTTCTTACTAAAAGAAATGGTTAACAGAATCAAATACTGGATTTATTTTTAGAAAAAAAGAATGTCTAAGCATAAATAGTCTTCTCCTATGCTATGTTTATTAAAGACTGGGATGAAATGTTAAATTTCATGACTTTGATCATGTTCATGCTGAAAGAAAAATAGGAGAAGTTTGAATCCAGTCAGTTTTGTTGGTTGGTGATTTTAGAAAGCAAAAATGAGGGAGTGAGATAGGAAGAAAGAAAAGAAAAACTAAATATTATTATAAACAATTCTAGTGCAACTAAAACTTGATTCTACTTAAGTCACATAGAGACTACCCTCTTCTATTGTAACCTGAAAGAAGATAGAAGCCTTCATTGAATGTTTCCTGTCACCATTAGTTAATGTTTATGAAATATCTCTTCTACATTATCACATTGCACTTAAAATCACAAGTGTGCTTCTATTCTGACAGACACCAGGATAAACAAAAGAACAAAGAAGATAACAAAATAACAAAGTGAGAGCACACACATGAAGACATATTTTGTCAACGGAAGGGAGTCTGAGTCAGGGCTGGGCTGTCTGTTGAAATGAGAGGTGCACAAAATGGAAATTATTTAGGGTACCAAAACATTCTGCTTTCTCCCTCCTCCAGTATTCAAAGTCTACTGCTTCAGTGAGTCTACAAGAAGATAATGAACTGAAAATTCATCAAAAGACTAAATTCTGGGTGTATTTTATAATGGTCTCCAGCCCTATAACTGATCCAGAGGTTATAACTAGTAGTCAATAACTTTGTCCTGCAGGATAGTTTGTAGATTTTCCACATTGGCAATTATAAATCTCATGATTCAAACTTTTGTTTTGCTTTTGACAGGACACAGTTGCCAATATTATTCATCAAAAGTTTTTTTTTTTCCAGTGCTCTGGAAACACCAAATGGACATATATCTGACATACATTTCTCTTTGCCTCATTTTGTGGCTTTCACCACAGCTTTGCTCTCTTGAAACAAGAATCATTGATCTAGCAGAACTCATGACTTCAAATATAGGAAGGTCAAACTCACCAATTGGGATTTTGGAGGACAAGAAGTAGGTCCAATCTTACTTTAACCCATTATATTGTACTATTTATGGCATGTATGGTAATCATTAGATAAATGAATATAGTGCACTACGAATTAAAAAATCCAAAAGTTATAGTCTATAAACTGACAAATTATCTGTGCCTATACAAGGAAATCCCATTCTTCTATTAATCTGAATGCCTCCTGATAATGTGGCATTGTTTATATCAGTGAGCCTGTGGTCAGCAGATGTAACCATTTACAGCTCAAAAAAATCACATTAGGTTGTGTTGGGCCCTAAATCCAGTGGTTTGTGGCCTTATGGAAATAAAAGAATATACAGAAACACAGAGAGAAAATAACCATGGGGAAATGGGGGCAGCATTTGAGTTATACAGTTATAAGCCAAGGAAAGCCGAGAGAACCAGGAGCTGTAAACAGCTCTTAAGAACTGTTCTTCCCTAGAGATTTCACAGAGTGTGTACTGGATGAAGTTTTAGTTTCTAAGTTCTGGCCTTCAGAATTGTAAGAGAATAAGATTTATTGTTTTAAGTAACGATTTTTGTGGCAGTTTGTAACAGCATCTCTAGGGAACTAATATAGAAGCAATCTGATGTTATTGTTACCAGGTAACTGAATAGATTCCTAAAGGGACAGCATCATTGTGAATGTATTTTCTGTTACTGGCAATTCAGTAAGCTAAAATATTTTATTTTTTATCATTAATGTACTTATACTTTCGCATCCCTTAATATTCAATTCTGTATTTATGCATAGACTTACTGGGTCATACCGTAACTTTAACATGTTCAGAAGCTGCCAAATTATCTCCTAAGTGACTGTACCATTTTTTATTCTCAGAGACATATGTGCACTCTAAATACACCACACTATTGCCAACACTTGTTGGAGCTTGTCATTGTATTATAACCATTGTAGTGTTCAGGAAGTGGTATTTCATTCTATTGATGTGTAATTTTATAATTAATAATGGTCTTGTTAAACATCTTTCCTATATTCATTGGATATGTATAAGTATATTTTTGATAAAGTATTCCAATTCATGATATTTCTGAAGTATTTTCTTAGTGGTTTTGCTCTGGAAGCAATAGTATGCACATTAAATGATAACATTAAATTTAGGACTGAATTTCTTTTAATTCTTTAAAAATGCAAAATTTGATAACATATAACTAAATTTCATCTCTCATTCCTTCTACTACCATTGACATACACATTATATCTATACTTCATGTAAACTAACACATACAATTTTATGACATTTATATAAACTTTGTGCTTCTAAAGAATTTAAGGGAAAAAGAAAATAATTCATTTATATGGTCTTTTATATTTATGTACATACTTATTTTTATGATGTCCTTATATTCTGTCAGTGATTACATTATCACTTGATGGCATTTTCTTTGAGCTTGAAGGCCTTGCTTTAATATTTCTGAAAAGGCAGTTCTGCTAGAAAAATTTATTTCATTTTTTTCTTTGTCTAGAAGTGTCTTTAATGCCACTTAACAGTATCATATATTTTCTGTACCCTGTTTTACTGAGGTATACCTGACAAATAAATATTGCATACAATATTATATTGTTATATAAAATGTGAGATTTTGATATGTCTACTCATTGTAAAATGACTCCTACATTCAAACTAATTATATCCATCACTTTACACATTGCATTTATTGATAACTGTATGATATATATTTGATGTTCTCTATTTCTCCTGCTTAAATGAAATTTTGTGCCCTTTGATCAACACGCCCATCTCCTCATTTCTCCACCACCTTGACCTTGACACCCATCATTTTACTCTCCTTCCAGAAATTTGACTTTCTTAAATTCCACATGTAGGTGGGATAATGAAATGTTATTCTTTCTTTGGCTTATTTCACTTAGCATAATACCTTTCAGCTATATTCATGTTGGGATAAATAATAATATTTCCTTATTTTTAACCTCTCTCTCTCTCTTTCTCTTTCTCTCTCTCTCTCTCTCTCTCTCTCTCTCTCTCTCTCTCTCTCTCTTTCTCTCTCTCTCTCTCTCTCTCTCTCTCTCTTCTCTTTCTCTCTCTCTTTGTCTCTCTTTCCCCTACTGGGTATTAGAGTCAGTGCCTCACTTATACAAACTAGGCAATTCCTCTTCTACTTGAGCCTCACAACAGCCCTTTTTGTTTCCTATTTTGATTTTTAGATAGTGTCTCCCTAACTTTCTCTGGGCTGTCTTCGCTCTTGTGATAGTCCTACCTCCATCTCCCAAATAGCTGGGATTACAGGCCTTTGCCACCATGGCTAGCTTGTATGTGTCTCCCATTTTCTTTGTTCATTCATCTATTGAAGGACAATTAGGTTGATTTTATGACATGTGTTTTGTGACTATGACAATAAACATGGCAGGTTATAAACACCCATGTGATTCTGATTGTGATCATTTTGTGGTTGTTGTTTTTGGAAAAGACAATAGTTCCATTTTAAATTTCTTGAGTGATCCCCATACTATTTTTCCTAATGCTTGCACCAATTAATATTCTCATCAACAATATGAAA
Source organism: Castor canadensis (assembly GCF_047511655.1). NCBI lineage: Eukaryota > Metazoa > Chordata > Mammalia > Rodentia > Castoridae > Castor > Castor canadensis. Next base: position 21,466,078 of record NC_133390.1, on the reverse strand, counting down.
GGTTCAGTTTTGTTCATATTCTTTCCAGTACTTCTCACCTTTTGTCTCTTTGATAGTAGTCACTGAGTCTGGTATAATGTACTCCCTAGTGGTTTAGATTTGCATTACTCTGAAGATTATGGGGTTTAAGCATTTCTCTTTGAGGTTATTTCTATACTTTCCTTTGACAAATATCAATTGAGGTCTTTGCCCATTTTATGATCGGATTACAATTCCTCCTATTAAACCCCTATATAGTTTGAATACTAATCCCTTATCAGACATATGCTATAGAATAATTTTCTCTTCACTATGTTGATTATTTCTTTCATGGGGAAAAATCATGTTAGTCTATCTTTGAATTTATTACCTGTGTTTGAGAGGTCATATCCAAAAATATATTGCTTAGACCAACATTGAGTTTTTCCCTGTGTTTGGTTGTTGTAGTTTTACAGATTCTGTTCTTAACATTCAGGTTTTTAATCCATTTTCAAGCTGATTTTTGTAATGAGCTTAGTGCCTAATTTTAGTGTTCTGCATGCACATATGCAATTCTCTCTCTTATCTTTACCCATATTTGTTATTCTTTTAGGCTTCATAAACACAAATTAGCCACAAAGGTATGGATCTGTTTTGAGGCTCTGTCCTGTTTCATTGATTTACCTATTTTGGAACAATGCCATGCAGTTATCTGTAGCTTTGTAGTGTACTTTGAAATCAGGTGGTGCCACGCTTACTGCTTTGCTCTTATTTTTAAAAAATGCTTTGGCTTTTTGAAGTCTTTTATGACTTCATATGAATTTTTTATTTTATTTTCTATTTCTGTAAATAAGCCATTAAAGGCTTGATAGGAACAGTACTGAATCTGTTCCTATCAGTTTGAGTTGAAGAAAAATTTTTACAATATTAGGTCATCCAGTGTATGAAAATAGAATGCCTCACCATTTATTCACATTTCAATTTTTCAACTTTTAAATATAATTTTACACATGCAGATATCTTACCTCATGGGTTCAACATATTTCTATGTGATTTGTAAATGTATGTGATTATCAAATATCACATTCATATAATAATAATAATAATAATAATGATCAATGAACTCCAAGTGGAGACACATATGCTAGTGACTGAACCAAAAGATGATATGAATAAACAACTAAAAGAGCTCAAAGAGAATTCCAACAAACAGAAAAATGAAATTAAGAAGACAATGCAAGATACAAAGGAGGAAATTAATAAAGAGAGAGATACCCTGAAAAACAAGCCATTTTAAACAAACAGCTAAATACTCCAGATAAAATCCTAAATCAAAGTTTGGCTAACAGTGTGAAACAAGTTGAAAACAGAGTTTCAGGAACACCAAAGGAAGTAGTGGAAGTAGATAAATAGTCAAAGACAATAAAAAAAGCTAAAAAATTAAGAGAGACTTCAACAATGTACACATGTATGTAAATGCAAAAATGATAACTGTCGGAACTATTCCAGGAGTTGGGGAAAAGGGAGGATAAAGGAGAGCATAAAGGGGGTGATTCAAGTATGATATATTTAATACATTGAGAAGTTTTGTAAATGCTGTAATGTACCCTCACCCAGCAAAACAATAAAAAAGTAATTAATTAATTAATTAATACAATTATTTTTAAACACAAAAAATAAATTCCTTTGATTATTTTATTGAGAAAAAAGAAAAACTACTGGCAACACAGTCCACCGTAGAATATTGGTCACTTACTTTCATGGTTGAAGGGCTGATTGGAAACTGCAACTCACCACTGTGCCCAGCCTCCTGAGGGATTATTTTACTGAATATTGCTGGTTAAAAGTCAGAGTTCTAAGTATGGTTTGCACCTGTTAAATTAGTGAATGGCCATAAGAAGAACTGTTATCAATCAGGCCTTTATAAATTTGTTTATTTGTTTCCTGATTGACTTAGCAGTTGGCTTGTGTGCTTTCCCTTCTTGAATATTTATCTCAGACTAATGAAGGTCACAAGCAGTTAAAAAAAAAAAGAAAATATGAATGGAACATGCAAGTTGTCTCAGACACAATCAAAAAACCAAATCTAGGAATCATAGCTATAAAAGAGCAAGATGGGATATAAATTAAAGGCATATATAACTTAGTCAACAACATGATAGCTGAAAACTTCCCTAATCTTGAAAAAGGAAGGACCATCCAGGTACAGGAGGCTTACAGAACACTAAACAATCGGGAATATAGAAGAACTACATCCAGAACATATCATAACCAAAACACTCAATATACGGAACAAAAAAAGAATACCAAAAGCTCAGCAAAAGAAAAGACGGGTAACATATAAAGGTAAATTCATTAGAATAACAGCAGATTTCTCAACACAAACTCTAAACACCAGAAGCTCATGGAAAGATATATTTCATGACCTAATAGAAAACAACTATCAACCTAAACTAGTCTATCCAGCAAAATTATCCTTCTTAATTGGAGTAGAAATGAAAAATTTCCAGAACAAAGGTTAATGGAATTTATGACCACCACACCAGCAATATAGAAAATACTTAAATGTCTCTTATGCACAAAAGAAGAAATTAGAGTCAGCCTGGAATATGCAGGAAAAAAATACATGCCTTAATGAAGAAAACCAACAAACAGTAAGGGAAAAGTAATCATAAGGGGAATAAAAGTAACTGGAAACACCACACACCTCTCAATACTAACAGTGACTATTAATAACCTCAAGGCCCTAATCAAAAGACATAAAATAGTAAATTGGATTAAAAAAGAAGATCCAACTATTTATTGCTTTCAAGAAACCTCACTGAGAAAAACAAACATTGGCTTAGAAAGAGAGGTTGGAAAAAGTTTTTCTAAGGAAATGAATGCTATAAATAAGCAGGAGATGCTATACTTACATCTCACAAAGTAGACTTCAGACTAAAATCAGAAGAGACAATGAAGGTCATTCCATATTAATCAAAAGAATGATTCATGAAGTGCAAATAACAATTCTTAATAAATATGCACCAAACAGTGGTGGACCCAACTACACTAAGATGAACTTAAAAGGACAGATGGCCACCAACACAGTAATAGTGTGAGACCTCAATAACCCCTGTCACCAATAGATAGATCCTCCATGCAAAAAATGAACAAAGAAACATCAGGATTACTAGACACTTTAGGCTAAATGGACATAATAGACATCCACAGAGTATTTCATTCAACAACCATGAAATACACATTCTTCTCAGCAGCTCATGGACCTTTCTCCTGAATACATCATATTCTAGGACACAAAACAAGTCTTAACAAATTTAAGAAAACTGAGATAACCCCATGTATCATATCATATCACAGTGGAATAAAAGTAGAATTCAATAACAAAAGAAACTATAGTCAGGTGACAATGGCTTATGCCTACAATCCTAGCTACTCAGGGGGCAGAGATCACTAGGATCTCAGTTCAAAGGCAGTCCAGGTGAATAGTTTGTGAGAACCTATCTTGAAAAAAACCAATCCCAAAAATAGGACTGGTGCAAAGGCTTAAGGTGTAGGTCCTGAGTTTCAACCCCCATACCACACACAAAAAAAACCTACAGAAAATATTCAAACACTAGGAGACTGAACAATGCACTGTTGAATGACCAATAGATCACTGAAGAAATAAGGGAAGAAATCAAAAAGTTCTTAGAGTCTAATAAAAATGAAGATACAACCTACTGGAACCTGTGTGACAAAGCAAAGGCTGTGCAAAGGGGAAAGTTTATAGCTGTGACTGCTTACATTATTAAAAGAGAGAGAGAGATCTATCAAATAAACAACTTAATAATGCAATTTAAGATTCTAGAAGGGATTGGATCCAAGATGGCAATGGAGACAGAGCCACAGACCTTGTGAGCAGATGCAGAGATCCTACAGAGAAGCTAGAGTCATGCCTGACTGAGGTAAAGCTCCAAGGACAGTGAAAAACATGGCACTCTAAAGACTTAGATCATGGCAGTCTTCACCACATCATGATCTAATATAAGAACAGCCGGCCTGACAAATCCCTGCCCTTTAGGTTCCCAGATATGCTGCTCCATTCAGCCAGGCTCTCCACCCATCCAGCTGCACCAGGCCACAGCTCTATTCGGTACCCACACATGGCGGGATAAACGTCCCTCAGCTGTGCTGGCCACACCATGCCAGAATATCTGCCCCTTGGCTGTGCCACCAGACCCATGACCACCGGGATCCCTACCACCAATCTTCGACAGACCCCAGCCTGGAGCCGATCACACAGCTCACTGGGATACCTGTCCCTTCCACCAAACCCACTGCTCTTCAGGCCCTGCTGAGCCCCAGCTATGCATGGGATGACAAGAACCCACCCCACCCATTAGGCCCTGCCTGGCTCCAGCTCTGTGTGGAACAACTGGAGCCCCAACCTACTGGGACAGGCACCATCCTGGTGTGAGACAGCTGCACCCACCAGCCTGCAAGGAATCCTGCTCCCTGTGCAGAGCTGGCACCAGCGCTACAGGCTTCCCAGATAACCACTGCACCAAGCACCTGCTCAGCTGCCACTAGAGGGCTCCAAGCATGCTTAAAAGACACACACAGACTGGACTAGACACTAAAGAACTAAAAACAACTAAGCCTGCAATCATACTGTTCCACAACAGGTGATTTTTTTTCTCCCCTCTTTAAGGGCTTGCCAGCCTGGTTTGCTGTTTGATCATCCACCATCTCTCCCCTTTCTTTTTCCTTTATTTCTTTCCTTTTTTTCTCTCTTCTCTCTTCCTTTTATCTTCCCTTCTCTTTCTCTTTTTTAACTTTCTCTAATAAGTTTATTATTATTAACATTATAACCCAGCTAATACCAAATTACACATACTCCAGGGACAGAAATGGTACCTAAAGGGATGGAAACCATTCTTCCCTCAAAAATAAAGTAGTATAAAATTTAGAGCAAAATGAAGAAAATTGATACACAAACCCAGACTCCAACAAAACAAAGATAAACTATACCAAAGAACCCAACAAAGAACACAAGACCACCTTGAAAGAAGAAATTCTACACATAATTAATGAGACTTTCATAGAGATGCTACTAGACATAGTCAACCAAAATGTACAGGGGACACTCAAGAAATTCCAAGATGACAAAACTCAAGAATGTCAGAAAACACAGAAACAAATAAATGAAATCATAGAAGCCCTAAACAAACACCAAACTGAAACAAAGATCAGTATAAGCAGAGAGATAAAGGAATTAAGGGCAAAAATTGACAATATTAAAGAAGAAGTAACTCATGATATGGAAAACCTCAAAAAAAAAAAAAAGAATTAAACAGAAATACAAAACAAAATGGAGGGCCATTCCAGCAGAATACAACAAACAGAAAACAGAATCTCAGAACTTGAAGATGAAATGGCAATTAAAGGAAAAATTGAAGAACTATTAAGTAAACAACTCAAGACCTGTGAAAAGAAAATGCAGGAACTCACTGACTCCATCAATACACCAAACCTGAGAATCATGGGCATTGTAGAAGGAGAAGAGGTGCAAGCAAAAGGAATGCATAATATATTCAACAAAATAATAATAGAAAAGTTCCCAAATCTAGAGAAAACTGTTCCCATTCAGGTACAGGAAGCCTCCAGAACACCGAACAGACCTGACCAAAATAGAGCAACCCCACAACATATCATCATTAAAACAACAAACACAGAGATTAGAGAAAAAATATTGAAGGCTCTAAGAGAGAAAAACAAATAACATACAAAGGTAAACCCATCAAAATCACAGCAGGCTTCTCAGCAGAAACATTAAAAGCAAGAAGAGCATGGGGTTAGATCTTCCAAGATTTGAATGAAAATAACTTCAATCCTAGGATACTCTATGCAGCAAAACTAACATTCAAAATAGATGGAACAATAAAAGTCCTCCATGAATAGCAGAAATTAAAACAATATATTGCCCCCAGGCCACTACTACAAAAATTCTTCAAGAAATCCTGCATACAGATAATGAAAGCAAACAAAACCATGAAAGGTCAGGCAATACCAAACCACAGGAGAAAAAAAGGCAAGAAAGTAAAGAGTAACATTATTTCAGCTACACATAATCAAACTCTTAATCAACAAAGACAACTACATGACAGGTATCACCACTTACTTATCCATAATAACACGAAATGTTAATGGATTAAATTCCCCCATGAAAAGACTTCAATTGACAAACTGGATTAAAAAGGAAGATCCAACAATCTGCACCTACAGGAGACCCACATCATTGACAGAAATAAGCACTGGCTGAAAATGAAAGGCTGGAAGAATATTTACCAAGCCAATGGTCCCCAAAAACAGGCAGGAGTAGACATTCTTATCTTGGACAAAGTAGACTTTAAATCTACATTGATCAAACAACATAAAGGAGGACACTCCATATTAATAAAAGGGGAAATACGCAAAAAGGAAATAACAATTATCAACCTATATGCACCCAACGTCAATGCACCCAATTCCAGCAATCATACTCTGAAGGACCTAAAAATATATATAAACTCAAACACAGTGATAGTGGGAGACATTAATACTCCCCTATCACCAATAGATAGGTGATCCAAACAAAAAATCACAAAGAAATCCTAGAACTAAACCACACCATAGATCAAATGGACCTAGCTGATGTCTACAGAATATTTCATCCAAGTTCTGAACAATACACATTCTTCTCAGCAGCCCATGGAACCTTCTCAAAAGTTGATCATATATTAGTTCGCAAAGCAAGCCTCAGCAAATATAAGAAAATAGAAATAATCACATGCATTCTATCTGACCACAATCCATTAAAACTAGAAATCAACAACAAAAACAGCAGTAAAAAACATGAAACATAAAGAATTGGAAGCTGAACAACACATTTCTCAATGACAAATGGGTCATTCATGAAAAAAAAAAGGAAATGAAAAGTTTCCTGGAAGTTAATGAAAATGAAAACATGACCTACTAGAACCTATGGGAGACAGCAAAAGCAGTCCTAAGAGAGAAGTTATAGCCATGAGTACATATATTAAAAGGACAAAAAGATCTAAATTCAGTGATCTAATTCTACAACTCAAACTCCTAGAAAAACAAGAACAAGCAAATCCCAAAACAAGTAGAAGAGAGAAATAATTAAGATGAGGGCTGAAATCAATGAAATAGAAACAAACAAACAAACAAAATACAAAGAATCGATGAAATAAAAAGCTGGTACTTTGAAAAAATAAATAAGATTGACAGTCCTCTGGCAAACCTGACTAAAATAAGGACAGAAAAAATCCAAATTAGTAAAATCAGAAAAACAAAAGGGGAGTCAAAAACAAACACTATGGAAATCGAGGAAATCTCAGGAACTACTTTGAGAGCCAATAGTCTAATAAATTTGAAAATCTTGAGGAAATAGACAGATTTCTAGAAACTTACAACCACCCAAAACTGAACCAAGAAGATATCAATTACCTGAATAGATCTATAACACAAAAAGAAATTGAAGCAGCAATCAAGAGTTTCCAAAAAAAGAGAAGTCCACGACCTGATGGATTCACTACTGAATTCTATCAGACACTTAAAGAAGAACTAATATCAACTCTCCTTAAACTTTTCCATGAAATAGAAAGGGAAGGAACACTGCCTAACTCTTTCTATGAAGCCAATATAACTCTTATCCCCAAACTAGACAAAGACACCTCCAAAAAGAAGAATTATAGGCGAATTTCCTTAATGAATATAGATGCAAAAATCCTTAATAAAATAATGGCATACCATATCCAACAACACATCAGAAATATCACACACCTTGACCAAGTTGGCTTCATCCCAGTTATGCAGGGGTGGTTCAACATATGAAAATCAATAAACGTAAGAAACCACATTAACAGAAGCAAAGATAAAAACCACTTGATCATCTCAATAGATGCAGAAAAAGCCTTTGATAAGATCCAACATCATTTCATGATAAAAGCTCTAAGAAAACTAGGAATAAAAGTAAAGAACCTCAACATTATAAAAGCTATATATGACAAACCTACAGCCAGCATTATACTTAATGGAGAAAAACTGAAAACCATTCCCTCTAAAATCAGGAACTAGACAAGGATGCCCACTATCTCCACTCCTATTCAACATAGTACTGGAATTCCTAGCCAGAGCAATTAGGCAAGAAGAAGGAATAAAAGGAATACAAATAGGTAAAGAAACTGTCAAAATATCCCTATTTGCAGATGACATGATCCTATACCTTAAAGACCCAAAGAACTCTACTCAGAAGCTCCTAGGCACCATCAATAGCTATAGCAAGGTAACACGATATAAAATCAACATAGAAAAATCATTAGCATTTCTATACACTAATAATGAACAAACTGAAAAAGAATATATGAAAACAATTCCCTTAACAATAGCCTCAAAAAAAAAAAATCAAATACCTAGGTGTAAACCTGACAAAGGATATAAATGACCTCTACAAGGAAAACTATAAAATTCTGAAGAAAGAGATTGAGGAAGACTATAGAAATTGGAGAGATCACCCATGCTCATGGATTGGTAGAATCAACATAGTAAAAATGTCTATACTCCCCAAAGTAATCTACATGTTTAATGGAATTCCCATCAAAATTCCAATGACATTCATTAAACACACTGAAAAATCTACCTTTAAATTTATATGGAAACACAAAAGGCCATGAATAGCCAAGGCTATACTCAGTTAAAAGAATAATGCTGGAGGTATCACAATACCCAACTTCAAACTATATTACAAAGCAGTAGCAATAAAAATAGCAAGGTACTGGCATAAAAACAGACCTGAAGACCAGTGGAACAGGATAGAAGATCCAGATATGAATCCACACAACTATACCCACTTCATTTTTGACAAATGTGCCAAAAACATACAATGGAGAAAAAACAGACACTTCAACAAATGTTGCTGGGAATAGTTGTTATCCATTTGCAAGAAACTGAAACTAGATCCATTTCTATCACCCTGTACTAGTAACAACTCAAAATGTATCAAGGACCTAAATATCAGACCTGAAACTCTGAAGTTAAAAGGAAGGAGCAGGAAACACTCTTGAACTAATAGTTATAGGCAAATACTTCCTCAGTAGAACCCCAGCAGCCCAGCAACTAAGACAAAGGATGGGCAAATGGGACTTCATATAATTACAAAGCTTCTGCACAAGAAAAGAAATCATCTCTAAACTGAAGAGACCACCCATAGAGTGGGAGAAAATATTTGCCACCTGTACATCAGACAAGGGACTGATAACCACAATAGACAGGAAACTTAAGAAACTAAACTCTCCTGAAATTAATGAACCAATTAAAAAATGGGCAACTAAACTTAATAGAATTTTCTCAAAAGAAGAAATTCAAATGGCAAAAAAACAAATGAAAAAATGCTCACCATCTCTAGTCATAAAGGAAATGCAAATCAAAACCACACTAAGATTCCACCTAAACTCTGTTAGAATAGCAATCATCAAAACATCATTAACAACATGTGTTGGTGAGGATGTGGAGAAAAAAGAACCCTAATCTACTGCTGGTGGGAATGCAAGCTGGTACAATCACTCTGGAAAAAATCTGGAGACTTCTTAAAAACCTAAACATAGACCTGCCATATGATCCAGCAATCCCACTCCTGGGGACATACCCAAAGAAATACAACACATATCACTCCACAGGCACCTGCACACCCATGTTTATTGTGGCACTATTCACAATAGCCAAGTTATGGAAACAACCAAGATGCCCCACTACTGATGAATGGATCAAGAAAATGTGGTACTTGTACACAATGGAATTTTACTCAGCCAAGATGAAGAATGAAATCTTATCATTTGCAGATAAATGGATGGAATTAGAGTACATAATTCTGAGTGAAGTCAGCTGAGCTCAGAAGGCCAAAAATCACATGTTGTCCCTTATATGTGGACTTTAGATCTAAGGCAAATGCAACAATGAGGTTGGACTTTGATCACATGACAAGAGCAGAGCACATTTTGGTGATATAGAAATAGGTAGAATACCCAAAATATGAAAACATTTGATGTCCCCACTCCAGAGGAGCTAATACAGAATCCTTAAAGCAACAGAGGTTATCATGAGAAGGGGATCAGTAACCAGGGTAAAGATCAAATACTAATGAAATCCAGAGGTTCGTTAAAGAATATGTTGAAAGCTTGTGTTCAGGTAAACTGGAAATCTAGAGCAAATGGATAAGTTTCTAGATATACTTAACCAACCCATATTGAACCAAGAAGATATCAGCCCCCAACATAGATTTAAAACCTGTAATGTGATTGAAGCATTAGTAAAAAGTTTCCCAAGAAAGAAGCATCCAGGACCTGATGGAATCACAGCTGAACTCTAACAGACCTTTCAAGAAAGGCTAATACTAATACTCCTCAAACTTTTCCAGGATAAGAACACTACAAAACTCATTCTATGAAAACAGTATTAGATTCATTCCAAAACCAAACAAAGATGCAACAAGAAAAGAGGATTAGAGAACAATATCTTTAATAAATATAGACACAAAACTTCACAACAAAATACTGGCAGACTGAATTCAACAACAAATCAAAAAGATCGCACACCACAATGTAATAGGTTTTTTTGCAAGGATACAAGATGGTTAATCACACGTGAATATGCAAATGCAATACAGCATATAAGCAGAATCAAGGACAAAAATCAATCACATGATCTTCTCAATCTTCTCAATAAACACAGGAAAAGCCTTTAACAAAATTCAGCACCCTTTCATGAAAAAAAACACCAAAGAAATTAGGGAAAAAAGGAGTAAACCTCAACATAATAAAGGTTATATATAACAAAAATACAGCCAACATTATACTAAATGGAGAAAAATGAATACATTCCTGCTAAAGCCAGGAATGAGAAATAAATGTTCACTTTCCCCTTTCTTATTTAAATATTTTTAGAATTCCTTGCCAGAATAAGAAAAGAAATAAAAGGTTCAAATAGAGAAGGAAGAATTCTAACTATCCCTATTTGCAGATCACATTATCATATACCTAAAAGACCCTAAAACCTCCAGCAAACAATCTTAGAAGTCATAACTATGCTTGGCAAAGTAGTAGAAGACAAGATCTATATACAGAATTCTTAGCTTTTCTATGTGCCAACAATGAATAGACTAAGAAGAAAAATCAGGGAAACAATCCCATTCAAAATAGCCTCAGAAAAATGACTTGAAATAAATTTAATGAAGGGTCCAGTGGACAAACAGACAGGTTTTTGAGCAAGAACCCATAAGAGAAGGATATTCCAGGATGGCAACTAGAGGGAGGAAGCAGAAAGCATGCTTCCTTAAGTAAAATCTTGGAAAGACACTGGAGATACACCTTACAGGAAAAATACCACTGTGAAGAGGCAAAACTCTGACTCTTCCACACCCCCAGCCTGCTCATAGCATTCCCAGTCCACATTAAATGGAGAAACTGCGATGACTCCGGCTCTGCCAGATGCCAGCTCCCAGACCACTTGGGAAGATGCAGACCACAAGGTGAGGTAAGTGGCACACAGTACTCCCACAGACAACCCCAGGCCAGATCAGCATAGCCCACCGGACAGACCAATTGCCATGCAGGGAAAAAAAAAATCCTGAATAATAAACAAGAACAACAAAGAAGACATGTAGCAAAGATGGCGGGGTGCCTTGAGTGCTGAACAAGGGGGGAAGGGAAATCTCTAACAGAACTGTGAATAAACAAGCCAGCCAGAGAAGGCAGAAGTGGTGGCACCCACCCAGCAACCAGTAGTGGGAAAGCTTGTAAAAGCGACAGTGGGAGAAAAACTCCACAGGAGAGAGCGGAAGGGCCACTTCCCACTTGAAATGTAAATAAACACAACGGCTGGAGAAGGCAAGTGTAGCACCACCTCCCCCAGTGTGCTTGGAAAGGAGAAAGCTTGTAACAGTGGTGGTCATGCCCAGGAGGACTCTAAGTAAACAAAGCATGTGGGGCCAGGTGAGTGTTAAGCTCACTCCTGAGATCTGCATAAATAAAGCCTGCAGTAACAGCTGACTGACAGTAGTGGGCAGGTGAGCCACAGTATCAGATAGACATTCACAAGGCTATTTCCAGACAACAACTGAACTACACCTGCATGCTGAAAAACTTACTGAAACTACATTGCAGTTGAACTTGGGACACTTTGTGGTGTTTTGTTTTTTGGGGTTTTTTTTTGTTGTTTTTTCCCTTTTGATGAGACAGCAACAGAATTACTTCTGAGACACCATCTCCAGGATTGGAGGCTGAGGGACTAACACCAAAATTATTAAGACTGAAACTTTATTGCATTTGAACTTGGAGATTTTTTAAAATTTTATTTACTTATTTTTTCAATCCTCTCTCTGTCTCTCTAATTCCTGTTTAGCTTACTGTTGATTAGTACACTATCTCTCCCTGTTTATATCTTTGAAACTTTTTTTTTGTTTTTTTATACTTGTTTGCATATTTGATTTTCCCTTTTTCTTTACCTTCTTTGCTTTCCCTCTTCTCTCATTCTTCCATTGGAAATATCACCATTGTTATTATTACAAGCTAGAAAATACTTAATTGCACATAGTACAGAGACAGTAACAATACTAAGGGGAATGATGGGAAGACCGAAAAAATAGGGAAAACAGTTTCCCCACAGCAAAAAATTAGTACAGGAACCAGAGGGAAATGAAGAAAACAGATACTCAGATCCAGACTCCAACAAAATGAAGGTAAACGATGCCAAAGAACCCAATGAAACCAACAAGAATAATCTGAAAGAAGAAATCCTACAAATAATTAATGAGAATTTTATAGAGATGATACTGGATATGGTCAACCAAAATGTACAGGAGACACTCAAGAAATTCCCAGACAACAAAAATAAAGAATTTGAGAAAGCACAAGAAGAAATAAAAGAAACCATAGAAGCACTGTATAAACACCAAAGTGAAACAAAGAACATGATTAATAAAGAGATAAATGAACACAGGACGAAAATAGACAACATTAAAGAGGAAGGGACTCAGGATATGGAAAACCTCAGAAAAAAGAATGAAACAGAAATGTAAAACAAAATGGAAGGCCAATCCAGTGGAATAGAATAAACAGAAGACAGAATCTCAGCCCTCGAAGATTAAATGGGAACTAGAGGAAAAATGGAAAAACTATTAAACAACTCAAGACCTGTGAAAAGAAAATGCAATAACTCACTGACTCAGTCAAAAGACCAAACCTGAGAATCATGAGCATTGAAGAAGGAGAAGAGGAATGCATAATATATTCAACAAAATAATAACAGAAAATTTCCCAAATCTAGAGAAATCTATTCCCGTAAATATTAAAGAGGCCTCCAGAACATCAAAAAGACCAGACCAAAATAGAACTACCCCACAGCATATTATCATTAAAACAAGTACAGAGACCTGAGAAAGAATATTGAAGTCTATAAGAGAGAAAAAACAAATTACATACAAAGGTAAACTCATCAAAATCACAGCAGACTTCTCAAAAGAATCATTAAAAGCAAGAAGAGCTTGGGGTGAGATCTTCTGGGCACTGAATGAAAATAACTTCAACCTAGGATAATGTACCCCACAAAACTATCATTCAAAATAGATGGAGCAATAAAAGTCTTTCATGATAAGCAGAAACTAAAACAATATGTGACCAGAAAGCTACCACTACAAAAGATTCTTCAAGGGATTCTGCACCCAGAAAGTGAAACGCAAATTAACAATGAAAGGGCAGGCAGCACCAAAATACAGGAAAAGAAAAAGCAAGAAAGTAGAGAGTAACCTCAACTTAGTTACACAAACAAACCTTCAAACAACAAAGATGATTAAATGACAGGAATCACCACATACCTATCAGTACTAACACTTAATTTTAACGGACTTAATTCCCCCATCAAAAGGCACCATTTGACGAACTGGATTAAAAAGGAAGATCCAACAATTTGTTACTTACAGGAGACCCATTTCACTGAAAGAAATAAGCGTAGGCTCAGGATGAAAGTCTGGAAAAGATTAACCAAGACAATGGACCCTGAAAACAGGCAGGAGTAGCAATACTTATTTCTGACCAAGTAGACTTCAAACCTACATTGATGAAATGAGATAAAGAAAGACATTCTATACTAATAAAAGGGGAAATAGACCAAAAGGAAATAATAATTATCACCCTATATGCACCCAATGTCAATGCACCCAATTTCAACAAACATACCCTAAAGGACATAAAAGCATATACTACATCCAATACAATGGTTGTGGGAGACTTTAAGAACCCACTATCATAAATAGATAGGTCATCCAAACAAAAAATCAATAAAGAAATCCTAAATCTAAACTATACTATAGATCAAATGGACCTAGTTGATGTCCACAGAACATTTCATCCAACTTCTACACAATATACATTCTTCTCAGCAGCTCACAGAACCTTATCCAGAATAGGTCATATCCTAGGGCACAAAGCAAGCCTTAGCAAATATAAGAAAATAGAAATTATACCATGCATACTATCTGATCACAATGTAATAAAACTAGAACTCAACAACAAAAGTAAAGACAAAAAACATGCAAACAGGTGGAAACTGAATAACTCATTACTTCATGAATAATGGGTCATTGATGAAATAAAAGAGGAAATTAAAAAGTTCCTGGAAGTCACTGAAAATGAAAACTCAACCTACCAGAACCTATGGGACACAGTAAAGGCAGCCCTGAGAGGAAAGTTTATAGCCATGAGTGCATACATTAAAAAGACTGAAAGATCCCAAATCAATAACCTAATGATAAATCTCAAACTCCTAGAAAAACAAGAACTAACAAATCCCAAAACAAATAGAAGGAAAGAAATAATAAAAATAAGAGCTGAAATCAATGACATAGAAATCAAAAAACAATACAAAGATTTAATGAAACAAAAGTTGTTTCTTTCAAAAAATAAACAAGATAGACAGAACCCTGGCAAATCTGAAAAAAATGGGAGAAAAAATCCAAATTAGTGGAATCAGGAATGCAAAAGGGGAGATAACAACAAACAACACTGAAGTCCAGGAAATCATCAGAGTACTTCGAGAACCTATATTCAAATAAGTTTGAAAATCTTAAAGAAATGGACAGATTTCTAGATACATATGATCATCCAAAACTGAACAAGAGGATATTAATCACCTGAATAGATCTATAACACAAAATGAAATTGAAGCAGCAATCAAGAGTCTCCCTAAAAAGAAAAGTCCAGGACCTGATGGATTCTCTGCTGAATTCTATCAGACCTTTAAAGAAGAACTGATGCCAACCCTCCTTAAACTGTTCCATGAAATAGAAAGGGAAAGAAAACTGCCTAACACATTTTATGAAGCCAGTATTACACTTATCCCCAAACCAGGCAAAGACACCTCCAAAAAGAAGAATTATAGGCGAATTTCCTTAATGAATATAGATGCAAAAATCCTTAATAAAATAATGGCATACCATATCCAACAACACATCAGAAATATCACACACCTTGACCAAATTGGCTTCATCCCAGTTATGCAGGGGTGGTTCAACATATGAAAATCAATAAACGTAAGAAACCACATTAACAGAAGCAAAGATAAAAACCACTTGATCATCTCAATAGATGCAGAAAAAGCCTTTGATAAGATCCAACATCATTTCATGATAAAAGCTCTAAGAAAACTAGGAATAAAAGTAAAGAACCTCAACATTATAAAAGCTATATATGACAAACCTACAGCCAGCATTATACTTAATGGAGAAAAACTGAAAACCATTCCCTCTAAAATCAGGAACTAGACAAGGATGCCCACTATCTCCACTCCTATTCAACATAGTACTGGAATTCCTAGCCAGAGCAATTAGGCAAGAAGAAGGAATAAAAGGAATACAAATAGGTAAAGAAACTGTCAAAATATCCCTATTTGCAGATGACATGATCCTATACCTTAAAGACCCAAAGAACTCTACTCAGAAGCTCCTAGGCACCATCAATAGCTATAGCAAGGTAACACGATATAAAATCAACATAGAAAAATCATTAGCATTTCTATACACTAACAATGAGCAAACTGGAAAAGAATGTATGAAAACAATTCCATTTACAATAGCCTCAAAAAAAATCAAATAACCAGGTGTAAACCTAACAAAAGATGTGAATGACCTCTACAAGGAAAACTATAAAATTCTGAAGAAAGAGATTGAGGAAGACTATAGAAATTGGAGAGATCACCCATGCTCATGGATTGGTAGAATCAACATAGTAAAAATGTCTATACTCCCCAAAGTAATCTACATGTTCAATGGAATTCCCATCAAAATCCCAAAGACATTCATTAAAGAGATTGAAAAATCTACCTTTAAATTTATATGGAAACACAAGAGGCCATGAATAGCCAAGGCTATACTCAGTCAAAAGAATAATACTGAAGGTATCACAATACCCAACTTCAAACTGTATTACAAAGCAATAACAATAAAAACAGCATGGTACTGGCACAAGAACAGACATGAAGACCAGTGTAATGTAATAGAGGCCCCAAATATGAAGCCACACAACTATAACCAACTTGTCTTTGACAAAAGCACTAAAAATATATGATGGAGAAAAGACAGCCTCTTCAACAAAAACTCTGGGAAAACTGGTTAGCAGTCTGCAAAACACTGAAACTAGATCCATGTTTATCACCGTATACCAATATTAACTCAAAATGGATCAAGGATCTTAACTTCAGACTCCAAACTGTAAAATTTGTATAGGAAAGAGTAGGAAATACTCTGGAATTAGTATGTTAGGAAAGAACTTTCTCAATGGAACCCCAGCAGCTCAGCAACTATGAGATAACATAGATAAATGGGGCTCCATAAAACTAAAAAGCTTCTGCTCAACAAAAGAAATGGTCTCTAAACTGAAGAGACAACCCACAGAGTGGGAGAAAATATTTGCCAGCTACACATCAGACAAAGGACTGATAACAGGAATATATAGGGAACTTAAAAAACTAATTTCTCCCAAAATCAATGAACAAATAAATGGGCAATAAACTAAACAGAATTTTCTCAAAAGAAGAAATTCAAATGGCCAAAAAACTCATGAGAAAATGCTCACCATCTGTAGCAATAAAGGAAATGCAAATTAAAACCACGTTAAAATTCCACCTCACCCCTGTTAGAATAGCCATCATTAGCAACACTAACAACAGGTGTTGGTGAGCATGTGAGGAAAAAGGAACCCTCTTACACTGCTGGTGGGGTAAGGGGGAGTAAGGGAGGAAGTTGGGGTTTGGGAGGGGGAGGGAGGAAGGGGAGAGAAATGACCCAAACTTTGTATGCACATAAGAATAAATAAAAATTTTTAAAAATTTAATGAAGGAAATCAAAGACATTTTCAATAAAGGTATAAGTGACTGAGGAGAGAATTCAAAGAAGACATCAGAAGATGGGAAGATCCCCCATGGTCCTGGATCAGCAGAATCAACATTGTGAAAATGGCTATACTACCATAAGCAATCTACATGTTCAATGCAATTGCTCTAAAAATCCCAATGGCATTCTTCACAAAGATAGAAAAATCAATCTTAAAATCCATATAGAAACTGAGAAGATCTCAAATAGCCAAAGTCATCATGAGCAAAAAAGTCCAGTGCTGGAGGTATCACAATACTTATCTTCAGACAGTACTACCGAGGCATAATAATAAAAACAGCAGGATATTGGCACAAAAATAGACAGGAAGAGCAAGGGAACAGAGGAAATTCATGCAGCTATAGACAACTGTTTTTTGACAAATGAACCCAAAACACATAATGAAGAAAAGACAGCCTATTTAACAGACGTTGCTGGGAAAACTGGATATCCACATTCGGAAGACTGAACCCAGATCGCTCTATTTCACTCTACCTGTATCATCTCAAAGTGGACCAAAGATCTTAAAATAAGGCATAAAAGTTTGAAGCCAGTACAGGAAGTAGTAGGAAATACACTGCAATATATAGGTTTAGGCAAGTGATTTCCTAAACAGAACTCAAAAGATTCAGCAGCTAAGAGAAACCATGAATAAATGGGACTGCATCAAATGAAAAAGCTTCTAGGCTGATTGAATGGCTCAAGTGGTAAAAATGTCTGCCTAGTAAGTGTGAGCTTCTGAATTCATATCCAAAGTCCACCAAAAAAATCAAATACAAACCAGCAAGCAAACAAACAAAAAAACTAAAAGAAACAGTCACTAAACTTGAAACTGCCCACAGAATGAGAGAGAATAATTTCTAGTTATTCATCTGATAAGTAATATCCAGAATCTAAAATCTCAATCCCTAAAGATTCAATAACCCAGTGAAGAAATAGGCACATGAGTTGAATCAGGAATTTTTGAAGGAAGATGAACAAATGTCCAATAAATACATGAAGAAGTGGTCAATTTCCCTTCTTAATTGCAAATTTTAAGAATTTGCAATTCTTAAAAGAATTGCAAATCAAAACTACACTCAGTTTTCATCTCAACCCATTTGGAATGGCTATGATCAAGATCATATATAACACCAAATATTGGCAACAAGGTGACGAAAGAAGAACCTGTATGCACCATTGGTGGCAGTGTAAATTAGTATAACCACTATGGACAGCAACATGAAGACATCTTAAAAAACTAAGAATTGAACAGCCGTATGGTCCAGTGATACTTCTCCTGTGCATATAATAGAAGGAATATAAGTCAGGATATAATAGAGACATTTGCATACCAATGTTTATTGCAGCACTATCCACAATACTCAAGCTAAGAAAACAACCCAGAGGCCCTACAATTGATGAATGGATTAAGAAATTAAGAAATTATGATTATATATATATATATACATATATGATACACCATGTGGTTTTAAGGTACATGGATGCAGTGCAATTGGAGGACATCATGTTAAGTGAAGTAATACAGGTTTAGAATAACAAAGGCCACGTTTTCCTTCATATGTGGAAGAAATATTCAAAAGGAACATATACAGAAAAACAAAATAAATATGATTATATACAAACGTATACATAAAACATGTTTGTAATAGTGAAACTACTCTATGGAACTCAGGGGAGGAGGAAAAATAAAAGATAATGATAGTGGGTCAACAATATGGAGGGGATGGGACCTTCTTCAACTCTTTGGGCTCTACACTCCCACCTTACACTTTTCTATCTCAAACTGTCCTGCTTTACACTTTAAAAAAATTGAAATACATAATATCTGTGCAGGTAGATGATACAATGAGATGTTTTGAAAGCTGCTGAATAATGGGAGGGAGGGAGTAAGGGAGAATATTAGAAGGTGTTGAACTGACCAAAGTAAAGTATACCTATAGTGGGGATACATTGAATTGAAAACCATTTTGAAAATTGCCTTTGTAGTTAATAATGAGAAAGAGGATTGTGAAATAGGTACAGTGTTAGAGGTATACTTATGGGAGGATTGAAGTTTAATGAAAGAGAGGAAGGTGAGGGAATACGGTCAATGGGCTTCATATACATATGTGAAATAGAAGGATGAAACTTTTTGCAAGTGCTTTAAATAGAGGGGAGAAGGGGCTGCAGAGGTAGAAGGCGTGGAAATTTAACCAATGTACAATGTAACCTATTCAAAATTGTCACCAGGAGTTACCTCTATAGAATGAACCCAGCCTAATAAAAGTGGAAAAGATGCTTTGACTTTTTGGGATCTTTTGCGACCTCATGATTGTTTTCTTTTCTTAATTATCATATTATCATTGTACTGGGAGTACATTGTGACATTTACAAAAGTTCTTACAATATATCATACTTGGATTCACTCCTCTATAATTCTCCTTTATCCCCCTTCCTCCATTTCTAGAAAAGTTTCAACATGTCTCATTTTTTGATTTTCATGAGTGAGTACATAATATTTCCAACACATTCACCCTCCTTCACTCTTTCCTTTTATTGTCCCCCCTACCTGGTACCAATCACCAAATGGAACCTGTTTTACCTTCCTGCTCTCCATTTTTGAAAAAAAGCACTTTTGTTTATTTAAGACACCTCTACAGGGAGTTTCATTGTGACTGTTCCATGTATATATGTACTATAACACAAATTATTTCATACCCTCTAACTTTCTCCTTTCTACGTTAGTCTTCTGCTTATGGAGATTTCAACAGATTTATTATTATTATTATTATTATTATTATTATTATTATTATTAATTTATTCACATGTGCATACATTGTTTGGGTCATTTCTTCCCCCGTCCCCCTCCACCACCTTCTCTCCCTTCCCTCCTCAGTTCCAGGCAGGTTCAACAGGTTTAAAATGTCTATATTCATCTTTTTACAGAAAGTGTATCACCCATATTCACTTTCTTAACTTCCTTCTTTTACCCTCCTCTCCTGTTAGTGGCCGCCCCTTAGTGTAACCTAGTTTTCATACTGCTTGTCTTTCTATTTTGTCTAGCTCTCACATGAGAGAAAACATGTGACTTTTGTCTTTCTGAATCTGACTTAGTTCACTTAACCTGTTGTCCTCCAATTGCATTTAATTTTCTTCAAACCACATGGTACCTTCAAATTACTTCTTTTTGGATGATTGAGCACATGCCTAGCAAGTGGGAAGCCATGAGTTCAAAATCCAATAACACCAAAAATTTTTTAAATAGATTTATTTTCTATTTTTCTAAATATGCCATCAATAGTTGTTTGATAGAGACTACATTGAATCTTTATATGAGTTTGGGTGGTATGGACATTTTTGCAATGTTAGATCTTTCAATATATGAAGACAGACTTCCTTTCCATTACATCATTTTTAATTTTTCAGCTTTCTAAAATAATTTTATAGACACAGATATCTTACCTCATGGGTTAAAGTTATTTGTATGTTATTTTTATTTTCCTTTTTCATGTTGTTTAACATTACATAGAAGCATTGCTGTTTTTTAAATTTTAATTTTATATCATCAATAAATTTGTTTAAATTTATTTTAACAGATATATGAGTAAAAGTTTTCCTTATGTATGGGGTACAGTATGGTAGCTTGATGCATGTATATATTTTGCAATGTTTAAAGAATGCTAAATATGTATCTTATCATATTTAACCTCTCGTAAATGATAAATACTTTTGGTCTCTCCTTCTCCTCATGCTGTAATAACTTTCAGTATGAATGTTTGTTCATGGGCCACAAAACTCTGCCATTTCTCATCTTTCTATGCTTTCTTCCTTTTAAAAAATATTTTTATTTATTTTTATCACTGTTTTTTCTTCTATTATACAAATTTTATATTGCCTTTTCCTATTTCTTTCCATGTGTATATTTTATTGTTGTTGTGGTTGTGAAAAAATCCTCTTTGAATATATAATTTTTTTTCAGTTCAGGTTATGATTTTTCCTCCTCAAAGCTTTTTTTTTGAGACTTATAATGCTGTATTTTGCTTTGTTTGCTTAGTATATTCACCTTTATTGCTTCACATATGGTGTATGTTTTCTGATATTTCTGCTTTTTTCTGATTATTAGGTGATGATGATGATGATGATGATGGCAGCAAAGATGTTTTAACTACCACTTCTGGGTCTACAAGGCATATTAGTCAGTCAATCAGTGATTGTTCAAAAGTTGTGTTCAGACACTCCAAGATGGCAATATTTTATCTCTCAAATGAAAATCTGTGCTTGAATTATACAGAATTTTCATGGATGTCCTTCTTTGCTTTTTTTGATTTGATTTTCTTTTGTATAGTACAATCACATTTTTTTCTCTTCATAGACACACAGAAACATGGAATTCTAATTATATAGGTAAAATTGTGGCATTCCAAGCTTCACCTGTGCATTTATGAAGCAGTTGCACTCACACAGTCTTGTCTGTTAAGCTTAGGAAAGCCTCTTCTTGCTGTCATATCCTTTAGATCTCCTTGGGAAATAACTGGCTTGTTGACAACCACCTTTTAAAGCTGTGATCAGAATCTCAGGATTCTTGTTTAAATTACTTAAAACCAAGGCAGCTACTGTTACTAATTCCTCTGGATCCAGTGTGTTTTCTATTCTGTTCACACTAAGTAACTTCCCTCTAACAATGAAGCTTTTGACTTTCACATATGGCCTCCCCTGCTTAGACTATGACGCTATAGAGCTGAGAAGAAATAGGAGCTGCCTCCAACAATAACATGTCAGAGTGCCACTGCTCTTACTCAAAGTTCTGTTATTTTACATGACTAATAATTTCCCAGTATGTTGAATATCTTTGATTAATTTTCATAGTAATAAAATGGTTGTTTTTTGGTGTCTATTTCTATCATGCTTTTTATAAGAAATGTCAAAGACTTTCACAAAGCCACTTGGTAATGTATCTTTAAAACTAAAGGATTTTGTTCAGTCTTTTGAGATTGTTTATAAATTTGCTTTTTAAATTCTCTTTGTTTTTCCTTTGAGATTTGTTCTTAAAACAACAAAAGCCTAAAGGAAGCATTTATTGGATCCAGATGGTATATAGTGATGAATACTTATCCCTGAATTCTGAGGTTTCATTAATGTTTTTAAATATCTTAAGACCATAAACACAAAAATATACATAGATACTGTTATTGTCCATAGTGCCACCATTTACAGTTCTGTTCTAACCATTTCCTCAATGCTGTAAGATACACTGTTCTTTTATCTATGTTGATTGAATTATCTTATAGAACTATTTTTAAAAAGGGAGCATTAATCCTGGATTACAGTAAACTTTATCAGAGGTATGACTTCCATACTTAGTGCATAAACATTCTAAATTGAAGACCTAAGACACAAAGGTGAAAATCTTTTCTTTAATGAAATAGAATGTTATTTGATAGTGCCATGTGTTAGAAAAAGAAATGAGCCCAATTAAAAATGCCAATCCTATTTCAACAACATGGATTGTGAGTTATTTTAGTAATGCTTATTGTACAAAAATGCTTAGTACCATGAACACTTAGTAGTGTATTCTTTCAAATGTATTGTGCCATTAAATGTAACAGATTAGAATCATAATTTTTACATATGATTAAAAAGCAGCTGCTGTACTTATTTTCCTACATCAAATCCCTTTTATAAATACACAAAATTTATTTAAAATTTGGCATAGTCACTTAGAAATTCTTCACCGAAATATTTTCTCATTTGACCTGCAGATGATCATACTAGTCACATCTTATCATTGTCACTATCAATACTAAGTATAGAAATTTATCTATCAAAAATATGTTACAAATTTATGTGTAATGTGTCCCAAGATTTTAAGTATTTTGGTACCAAAATGTAAACATCTTAAGGACCTCTCTTGTTGCATACAATTGGCTCAAAGTAACAAGATATGAATAAATAAATTTAAAATAAAGACTTGTTACTGACAAATGTTTAAAACAAAAGTTTTATTTTTAACAGTAAAGACAGCGGTAAGCAGCTGTTAAATTGTGTCTTTTCCTACAGACATCATAATTAGCAGGTATGATTTTTCAGTGATCAAGAATCATTTACAGATGTTGTTTCCACAAAGGAAAGTACAACTCATTAATACAAGAGGACAACAAGCATACATGGTCACGGAAATATGGAATATTTAACACAATAGTATTTTTACATGAGGCCAATAGTTTAAATACAAAATGAGCACAATGCAAAGATGTTAGGTATTGTAAACTATGATTAGTAAATACCCATGTGTCAATTACAAATAATCACAGTATCATAACTAGGCAAATACTCTGATCATAGGAGCTATAAAAATCAGCATGTTAAGTGTGGGCATGTGGCTCAAGTGGAAGAATCTGAGCTTTGTTAGCAAGAATCTCTGAGTTCAAAGCCCAGTCATACCAGAAAAGAAAAATCAGCATGTGTTTGTGTGAGATTTAGAAAGCAGAATAGTCTAACGTGATTTCCAATTGTTTAATGGTCAGTAGGTCAAGTAGATGATGAAAGAAGAATAATAGAAGGCCAAGCTACTAGGGAAAAGATGATGTAAGAGGTGTTGAAACAAGATTGTCTTGGAGATACTGTTCTAAAGTTTTTTGTGCAGACAGGAATTTCTGATGGGTTTAATACTGGGGATCTATACCATACATGCTATGATGGACAGAAATCCACCTGTACTGACTCCTAGGGTTTTGATTTGAGTCTCTGGGTTAACTAGTGCGTTCAGTTGTAGAAACATAAAATGTAGCAAGAGGAGAATTAGAGATGGAAAATTCTAAAAAACTGTTTTTGGTATGTTGACTTTGATTGAGATCCTTCATGACATTTAAAATCAACCTTTGAAGACTGATTTTGATATTTGTGTCATGTTCAGATAGGTGGTAGGGACTAAATAAAATATTACAGACATCATCAACTTTGAATGGAATTTAAAGACATATAGAGTAGTGAGGACACATCGAAAGTAACAAACAACAAAAGACTGATTCTTGAGAAACTGTAATGCTCAAAGACTAGTTGAAGAATGAGGATTCTTCTGGGGAGATTAGACAAGATAAAGAAAAATCCATTGACCTTCACTCAAGAAAGGTACATTTACCAGAACAGACATGTGTTTCAGCATTACTTTTATATTATTATCAGACAACGGTATATTTTAATAAATGAATTAGTTGTTGTGTAGATAAAGTCTTATTGGATTTCATATGAGAAACTGATAAGTTGTGGTGGGGACCATTTTACAGTTTTCTTTGAGTTCTTGCTTTATTCCCTTCTTACAAACAATCTACTTTACAGATAGTCTCTACTGAATAAATAGTATATGAATTAATGCTCCAATCTTGCCCTCCCAATATCTCTTCATTAAGTGTTGAATAGTACAGTGCTTACCTTTTACGTGTAGATAAGCTAAATGTAGATATTCTCTTGTGGTCTGCATGAAAAGAAACTGAGACTCATATCAACTGAATTAGTAAAGCAGAATAATGGAGAAAGTGGGTAGTTGTTTTTTCCTTTAACCTAGTTGCTGAAATTATACTTTTATGACTTCTATCTCACCTTTATGACTTGTCTCTTTCATGATATAATTTGATGTTCTATGACATTTATGTCATAGAATCCAGACATGGTCACCAAACCAGGAAGGTCTCACTAAAGAAGAACAGTTTGACCTAATCCAGGAGTATTTCATAGAATTTTAGTATAGGGAATATGTTGCCATACCAACATATTAATATTATCTTGTGACAAATATGTCTTAAATTTTCTTCTTATTATTATTGTATTTCTAGCAAAAGATTGGATCATCATTTAACTTAGAAGGCCATAGCCTACTTTAAATAGTCAGGTGATAATAACACTCTTTTCTCAATTGATAAAATTGGACTAAAATGCCAGAGTGCATTTTGCTCCTAATCAAAGGTTTCAGTCATCCCTGCTTATAACATCTAAAATATGCAAATGAGCTTATCTGTTTATTTGCATAAGGTCCTTCTACATAAATCTCCCTTGTATTGTTGTTCACTTTATTTTTAAAATCTACTCTTAGACACTTTCTTCTGTCCATAATTGTTTGTGTTAACAAAACTGCTTTTATTTCAGCAGCATATATATTTCTTTTTATTTATTTATTTATTTATTTATTTATGTTACCTGGGGATTAAACTCAGGACCCTGCACTAGGAAAGCATTCTATCCCTTGAGTCATATTCCTAGTCTGTTTAAACTGTTGAAAAGGTTTTAGTTTGCTTTTCAGTGAGGGTCCAGCCTTAACTTTTGTTTTGGTTGGTCAATACATGGAACCCTCATGTCCTTTCCTAGTGAGTACCTGGAATTATGGTCATAGCACCAAGCCACGTTTGCATGTATTTCTTTTTTGGACACTGTATATTGATGCTTCATTGTGGGACTTTTTCTTTATACTCTAGGACTTTAGTGAAAATAGTTATATTATTGACTTTGCTCTTTGGGGTCATCGTCCATGATCTTCCTCACTTGTAAAATTTTGAGCTCCAAGACTTGTGTCTTTTGTCTTTTCAATTACCCTACTGCATATTCATTTATGAGACAATATCAAATGTTATACATGAAAATTTCAAATCTTTTTCTTGGTTCTGAAAATTAGCTTCAATGATGTCTTCATATATGTGAGAACTTTTGAAGGTTTTAAGTGGTATTGCTTCACAAATAACTTAAGATTTAAAATTGTTAACTTCATCAACTAAATTAAGGAAAAAATCCTCAAAGGAATGACTCCAAGGAAAACATGACATATAATTTTGCAAAGTTGTGCGTGTTGTCATCTGTATATGATACATTAAAATCTACAGGACTATTCAAGAAATAAACTGGAGTTCAGAATCTCTACCATGGGTCTATGCATATCTCACATGTACAAGGTATAATGAAAAAGGATACTCAATGTGCTGGGGGATATAATTTTCACATGGCTATAACTTAATACAAAATTCAGATGTTGTCTTACTTCTATGCCTAGCATACTGATCAATGGAACGTCATCTGATGACAAATACATTTTATATGTGAATTCAACTGATGTATCAAGTAAGTCCATATGGTTATTCAACATATGAAATGTGGTGAATTCAACTTAGTACCTTCATTTTCTGGTTTGTTTTATTTACATTAATTAAATTTTAAATAGTCTCATGTGGCTGATGGTTACAACATCATATAACAAAGTACTAAAATTATTGCTTTAAATATGTTGGCATGAGAGTTGGAAGAACATACTCAGTGATCTCAAAATTTTATTTTTTCTGCTAGGTATCTTACATCTTTACTTACACATGTGAACATTTCTCTTTTATGACAAATTCAGTTATGTTCTGTCACAATGAAATGCAAGTAAAAACAAAACTCCACTTTGACTCAGTTCTTATCAATATTCTTATTTTATGCCCGACTTTGTTAAATTTGAATTCTGGCCAAAATCTTACCTTGTCTCAATTTGCATTCTCTTATAACCAGTAATCTCTTCTTTCAAAAACACTTTTGGAGTCTATTTGTGTAATAATTTGGCTGTTAAAATGAATTACAAATAAGGTACTGTATCTGCTTTTTAAAATGAGAGAGGAAATGACCTAAAGAAATATAAACAACTGCCCTTGAGAGTCCAACAATTACATTTTGAGCACTTTGATATCATTACTATTCTGTGAACTATTAAAATTCTATGCACATATGAATAAATGAATAAATAAATTCTATGTCTTAGCTTCTGTGTCACCTTCTGAGCATTGTATTGTAGACTCTTGTCATTGCTATATTTGTTAATAATATTTTGCTCAGTGTTACTTATCAAAAATCTTCATTTATCATAGTAATGGCTTATTAAGATTAACCATAATAAAAAGGATAGTAAAGAACTTTATATGTATAATGTCATGAAACTTACTTTATAACCTTTCAGATCAGTTATTTCCTGTGTGTGGGTGTTACCTTCTAGGTTAATTCTTTTTGATCTCACCTTTTCTCTAGTTCCTGGTCCCCTTTTCCTATTGGCCTCAGTTGCTTTTAAGGCATCTGCTTTAGTTTCTCTGCGTTAAGGGCAACAAATGCTAGCTAGTTTTTTAGGTGTCTTACCTATCCTCACCCCTCCCTTGTGTGCTAAAGCTTTTATCATGTGCTCAAAGTCCAATCCCATTTTTGTGTTTGCCCTTGATCTAATGTCCACATATGGGGAAGAACATATGATTTTTGGTCTTTTGGGCCAGGCTAACCTCACTGAGAATGATGTTCTCCAATTCCATCCATTTCCCAGCGAATGATAACATTTCATTCTTCTTCATGGCTGCATGAAATTCCATTGTGTATAGATACCACATTTTCTTAATCCATTTATCGGTGGTGGGGCATCTGGGCTGTTTCCATACCTTGGTTATTGTGAATAGTGCCACAATAGACATGGGTGTGCAGGTGCCTCTGGAGTAACGTGTGTCACAGTCTTTTGGGTATATCCCCAAGAGTGGTATTGCTGGATCAAATGGTAGATCAATGTCTAGCTTTATAAGTAGCATCCAAATTTTTTTCCAGAGTGATTGTACTAGTTTACATTCCCACCAACAGTGTAAGAGGGTTCCTTTTTCCCGGCATCCTCGCCAACACCTGTTGTTGGTGGTGTTGCTAATGATGGCTATTCTAACAGAGGTGAGGTGGAATCTTAGTGTGGTTTTAATTTGCATTTCCTGTATTGTTAGAGATGGTGAGCATTTTTTCATGTGTTTTTTGGCCATTTGAATTTCTTCTTTTGAGAAAGTTCTGTTTAGTTCACTTGCCCATTTCTTTATTGGTTCATTAGTTTTGGGAGAATTTACTTTTTTTAAGTTCCCTATATATTCTGGTTATCAGTCCTTTGTCTGATGTATAGCTGGCAAATATTTTCTCCCACTCTGTGGGTGTTCTCTTCAGTTTAGAGACCATTTTTTTTGATGAACAGAAGCTTTTTAGTTTCATGAGGTCCCATTTATCTATGCTATCTCATAGTTGCTGTGCTGCTGGAGTTTTGTTGAGAAAGTTCTTACCTATACCTATTAACTCCAGAGTATTTCCTACTCTTTCCTGTATCAACTTTAGAGTTTGTGGTCTGATATTAAGATCCTTGATCCATTTTGAGTTAATCTTGGTATAGAGTGATATACATGGATCTAGTTTCAGTTTTTTGCAGACTGCTAACCAGTTTTCCCAGCAGTTATTGTTGAAGAGACTGCTATTTCTCCATCGTATATTTTTAACTCCTTTGTCAAAGACAAGTTGGTTATAGTTGTGTGGCTTCATATCTGTGTCCTGTATTCTGTTCCACTGGTCTTCATGTCTGTTTTTGTGCCTGTACCATGCTGTTTTTATTGTTATTGCTTTGTAATATAGTTTGAAGTCAGGTATTGTGATACCTCCTGCATTGTTCTTTTAACTGAGTATTGCCTTGGCTATTTGTGGTCTCTTGTGTTTCTATATAAATATCATGGTAGTTTTTTTATCTCTTTAATGAATATCATTGGACTTTTGATGGGGATTGCATTAAACATGTAGATTACTTTTGGGAGTATCAACATTTTTACTATGTTGATTCTACCAATCCATGAGCATGGGAGATATCTCCACTTTCTAAGTCTTCCTCAATGTCTTTCTTCAGAAGTGTATAGTTTTCCTTGTAGAGGTCTTTCACATCTTTTGTTAGGTTTACACCTAGGCATTTGACTTTTTTTTTGAGGCTATTGTAAATGGAATTGTTTTCATACATTCTTTTTCAGTTTGCTCATTGTTAGTGTATAGAAATGGTAATGATTTTTCTATGTTGATTTTATATCCTGCTACCTTGCTATAGCTATTGATGATGTCTAGAAGCTTCTGAGTAGAGTTTTTTTGGGTCTTTAAGGTATAGGATCATGTCGTCTGCAAATAGGGATATTTTGACAGTTTCTTTACCTATTTGTATTCCTTTTATTCCTTCTTCTTGCCTAATTGTTCTGGCTAGGAATTCCAGTACTATGTTGAATAGGAGTGGAGATAGTGGGCATCCTTGTCAGGCTCCTGATTTTTGAAGGAATGATTTCAGTTTTTCTCCGTTAAGTATAATGCTGGCTGTAGGTTTGACATATTTAGCTTTTATAATGTTGAGGTACTTTCCTTCTATTCCTAGTTTTCTTAGAGCTTTTATCATGAAATGGTGTTGGATCTTATCAAAAGCTTTTTCTTTATCTATTGAGATGATCTAGTGGTTTTTGCCTTTGCTTCTGTTAATGTGGTTTATTACGTTTATTGATTTTCATATGTTGAACCACCCTGCATCCCTGGGATAAAGCTACTTGGCCATGCTGAATGATCTTTTTGATGTGTTGTTGAATTCAGTTTGCCATTATTTTGTTGAGGATGTTTGCGTCAATGTTCATTAAGGAGATTGGCCTATAGTTCTCCTTTATGGAGGTGTCTTTGCCTGGTTTTGGGGTATGTGTAATACTGGCTTCATAGAATTTGTTTGGCAGTTTTCCTTCCCTTTCAATTTCATGGAACAGTTTAAGGAGGTTTGTTGTCAGTTCTTCTTTAATGGTCTGATAGAATTCAGCAGAGGATCAATCACGTCCTGGACTTTTCTTTTTGGGGAGACTCTTGATTGCTGCTTCAATTTCATTTTGTGTTACAGATCTATTCAGGTTATTAGTTTCCTCTTGGTTCAGTTTTGGATGATCATATGTATCTAGAAATCTGTCCATTTCTTTAAGATTTTCAAATTTATTTGAATATACATTCTCGAAGTAGTCTCTGATGATTTCCTGTACTTCCGTGGTGTTTGTTGTTATCTCCCCTTTTGCATTCCTGATTCTACTAATTTGGGTTTTTTCTCTCCTCATTTTAGTCAAGTTTGCCAGGGGTCTATCGATCTTGTTTATTTTTGCAAAGAACTAACTTTTTGTTTCATTAATTCTTTGTATTTTTTTTGGTTTCTAGTTCATTGATTTCAGCTCTTATTTTTATTATTTCTCTCCTTCTATTTGTTTTGGGATTTGCTTGTTCTTGTTTTTCTAGGAGTTTGAGATGTATCGGTATGTCACTGTTTTGGAATCTTTCAGTCTTGTTAATATATGCACTCATGGCTATAAACTTTCCTGTCAGGACTGCCTTAGCTGTGTCCCATAGGTTCCAGTAGGTTGTGTTTTCATTTTCATTGACTTTCAGGAACTTTTTAATTTCCTCTTTTATTTCATTGATGATCCATTCTTCATTAAGTAATGAGTTATTTAGTTTCCAGCTGTTTGCATGTTTTTTGTCTTTACTTTTGTTGTGGAGTTCTACTTTTACTGCATTGTGATCAGATAGTATGCACAGTATAATTTCTATTTTCTTATATTTGCTGAGGCCTGCTTTGTGCCCTAGGATATGATCTATTTTAGAGAAGGTTCCATGGGCTGCTGAGAAGAATGTATATTGTGTAGAAGTTGGATGAAATGTTCTGTAGACATCAACTAGGTCCATTTGATCTATTTCATATTTTAGATCTTGGATTTCTTTATTGGTTTTTTGTTTGGAAGACCTATATATTGATGATAATGGGGTGTTAAAGTCTCCTACAACCACTGTGTTGGTGGTTATATATGCTTTTAGCTCTTTCAGGGTATGTTTGATGAAATTGGGTGTGTTGACATTGGGTGCATACATGTTGATGATTATTATTTCCTCTTGGTCTATTTCCCCTTTCATTAGTATGGAATGTCCTTCTTTATCTCATTTGATCAATGTAGGTTTGAAGTCTACTTTGTCAGAAATAAGTATTGCTACTTCTGCCTGTTTTCGTGGGCCATTGGCTTGGTAAATCTTCCAGCCTTTCATCCTAAACCTATGCTTATTTCTGTCAGTGAGATGGGTCTCCTGTAAGCAACAAATTGTTTGATCTTCCCTTTTAATCCATTTCTTCAAGCGGTGCCTTTTGATTGGTGAATGAAGTCCGTTATCATTAAGTGTTAGTATTGACTGGTTTGTGGTGATTCCTGTCATTTAGTTGTCTTAGTTGTTTGCATGTTTGATTGTGTGCACCTAAGTTGTGGTTACTCCCTACTGTCTTGCTTTTTCTTTTCCTGTGGTTTGGTGCTGCCAGTCTTTTCATGGTTAAGTTGGGTTTCACTTTCTGTGTGCAGAATCCCTTGCAGAATCTTTTGTAGTGGTGGTTTTGTGGTCACATATTGTTTTTAGTTTCTGCTTATCATGGAAAATTTTTATTGCTCTATCTATTTTTAATGATAGTTTTGCTGGGTAGAGTATCCTGGGGTTGAAGTTATTTTCATTCAGTGCCCAGAAGATCTCACCCTATGCTCTTCATGCTTTAAATGTTTCTGTTGAGAAGTCTGCTATGATTTTGATGGGTTTACCTTTGTATGTTACTTGTTTTTTCTCTCTTACAGCCTTCAATATTCTTTCCTTAGTTTCTGAACTTGTTGTTTTAATGATGATATGTCGTGGGGTAGTTCTATTTTGATCTGGTCTGTTTGGTGTCCTGGAGGCCTCTTGCATCTTTATGGGAATATCTTTCTCTAGATTTGGGAAAATTTACGTTATTATTTTGTTGAATATATTACGCATTCCCTTCACTTGCACCTCTTTTCCTTCTTCGATTCCCATCGTTCTCAAGTTTAGTCTTTTAATGGACTTGGTGAGTTCTTGCATTTTCTTTTCACAGGTCTTGAGTTGTTTAATTAATAATTCTTTGGTTTTTCCTCTAATTACAATTTCATCTTCAAGTTCTGAGATTCTGTCTTCTGTTTGTTCTATTCTGCTGGATTGGCCTTCCATTTTGTTTTGCACCTCTGTTTCACTCTTTTTTGTGAGGTTTTCCATATCCTGGGTGGTTTCCTTTTTAATGTTGTCTATTTTTGTCCTGATTTCCTTTATCTGTTTATTCATTATATTCTCTGTTTCACTTTGGTGTTTATACAGTGCTTCTCTGGTTTCCTTTATTTCTTCTTTTGCTTTTTCAAATTCTCTATTTTTGTTGTCTTGGAATTTCTTGAGTGTCTCCTGTACATTTTGGTTGACCCTATCCAGTATCATCTCTATAAAATTCTCATTGAGTACCTGTAGTATGTTTTCTTTTAAATTATTCTTGTGGGCTTCATTGGGTCTTTTGGCATAGTTTAACTTCATTTGTTGGAGTCTGAATCTGAGTATCTGTTTTCTTCATTCCCCTCTGGTTCTTGTACTAATTTTTTGCTGTGGGGAAACTGGTTTCCCTGTTTTTTCTGTCTCCCCATCATTGTCTTTGGTGTTGTTACTGTCCCTGTACTGTGTGCAATTAAGTATTTTCTAGCTTGTAATAATAACAATGGTAATATTTAGAATGGAAGGGTGAGCTGAGACGGAAAGCAAGAAATTAAAGAAAAGGGAAAAACAAATACACAGACAAGAAGGAGAAAACAGAACAGGGTATCAGACAAGAAAGTTTCAAAGGTATAAACAGGGAGCATTAGTGTACTAATCGACAGTAAGCTGAACAGACATTAGAGAGACAGAGAGAGGATTAAAAATCAAAAATAAAAAAAAAGATAAGAATAAAAAGAAAAAATAAGTAAATGAAAGAAATATCTATATATACAAATGAACTAAAATAAAATGAAAAGTAGAAAATTAAAAAAAAAAACCAAAAAACCAAAAAACCTCCAAGTTCTAATGCAATGAAGTTTCTGTCTTAATAATTTGGGTGTCTGTCTCAGTCTCCAATCCTGGAGATGGTGCCTCAGATGTTGTTCGGTAGTTGTCTCATCAAAGGGGATGCATAAAGTAGAACAAAACTACACACACACACTCACACAAAAAAACCCTACCAAGTTTCCCAAGTTCAAATGCAATACAGTTTCAGTAAGTTTTTCAGCTTGCAGGTGTAATTCAGTTGTTCTCTCATCAAAGGTAGGGAGAAGAAGAAAAAAAAAGATTCTGGAGACAGTTCTGAGAATGGTATCTGCGGCTGTGCCTTGCCTGCCCGCTGCTGTAAGCCTGCTGTTGCTGGCGGTGTTATTTATGCAGATCTCTGCAGTGAGCTTAGCACTCACCTGGCCCTGCAGGCTTTGTTTGGTTAGAGTTCTCCTGTGCTGGAGCCTCTGCTACAGGCTTTCCCCTTTCCAACCACACTGGGAAAGGTGACAATGCACCCGTGTTCTCAGGCCTGCGTGTTTATTTACAGTTCATGTGGGAGTTGGATCTTCCCCCCTCTCCTGTGGAGTTTTCCTCCCACCGCCACTCTCACAAGCTTTCCTGCTCCTGATTACTGGGCGGTGCTGCTGCACTTGCCAGCCACCATGTTTGTTTACAGTTCACATGGGAAGTGGGTCTTCCCTCCTCTCCTGTGGAGTTTTCCTCCCTCCACCACTCTCACAAGCTTTCCTGCTCCTGGTTGCTGGGCACACGCCCCCACTCCCGCCAGAGCCACTCTGGCTGCCCGGCTGATTTATTTACAGTCCCAGGAAGGATTCCTTTCTCCCAATCTTGGCCCTCAGTGAGCCCCACCCTCTTTCCTGAATGTCTTTATTGTTCTTATTGCTTATTAGTCAGTTTCTCTTTTGTCCCAGGGTGGAGATCAGTCTGTCCAGGGGGCTATGCTGCTCTGGCCCAGGCTTGTCTGTGGGAGTACTGTGGTACTGCAAAGCTCACCTGGTCCATGTCTTCCCAGGCCATCTGGGCACGGGTGTTTGGTGGCCCAGGGGCCCTCCTGGTTTCTCCATTTAACGTGAAGTGGAGATTCTCTGCACCGGCTGGAGGTGTGGAGGGGTCAAAGTTATGCCTCTTCTTAGTGCTTATGCTTGCAAAGTGTGTCTCAGCATCTCTCCAAGATTCACTATAGGAGGCTCACTTTCTGCTTCTACCCTAGCCGCCATTTTGGAATCCACCGCTAGATGTGACATTTAAAAAAATTACAGAAATTAAATCAGAAGGCTTTAATATAAGTCTTGGATCTATTTTAATTAGATATCTCACTTAAATGTCCTCTTAAGCAAAAGATAAATTTTGAAAATGTCTGACATACCATGTCCCAATATTGTTACCAGGGTCACATTTCTGTGCATTTGTAGTATCACATACCTCTCCTCCTCTTTGGTATTTCTCAGAAAATATGAATCTAAATACATAACCAAATTATAGAAGTAGTGAAACATAACTTAGATTGCTGTAATCCCATTACTCTTAAAACATTTGCAGAACAATTTTTTAGAGAGAGGAAGTTGCTGTCCTTTCTCCACAGCAAGCCTCCTCACTCAAGTAGTTGAAAGAATGAGATGTTTGCTTGTAATTACCTTTCATTCAGGGTTGCTACACACTCTGATGTGAATGTACACTGAAGAGGGTTGGATCCTTGATTCTGACATCCCCCACAATATTGGAGGACAAGGTAGAGGCAGAATACAAGGCAAAAATATTATCTTGAATATGGAAAGATGGTTAATATCTTATCTGCCAAAACATTAAGAAAATATTTAAAATAGGTATGTATGATAGGTGAAATAATAGAACTTTTTAAAAAAATTGAAATTACCAAAATATTTTTCTTTCTTTAGAGCAATATATATTACAGAAAAGAAATTTTATGTACTGCTGAAAATGAGCATCAAAGAATATCATGGAAAAGAGGTAAAATCATACTGTAGTGTAGACATGAATGTATGAATTTAAAGTGATGTCTCAGCTGGGTTTGGGTTGCTCATAAGTTGAATCCCAGCTACCTGGAAGGCTGAAATCAGGACAATTGTATTTCCAGGCCCACCCATGCAAAATCATTTTAGACATAACATTTCAGTGGAAAAACTGGGCTGTGGTGGTGCAAAGCTGTGATCCTAGATTTAGCTGAAAGCATAGTATAGGGGAACTTCAATCCAAGCATGCTTCAGACAAAAAATGAGACTCTGTCTGAATAATAAGCAGAGAAAAATGGCTGGAACAGTGGCTCAAGTGGCAATGCACCCTAGAAACATGGAGTTCAATATCCCTAATACTATCAAAAAGAGAAAAAGACAAAGTTATGCTATTGGTTGTATTGATAGACTAGGTATACACTATTTCCTTTTCCCCCAAATATATGTATGACATTTGATAAATTAATCAGTGCTCTGAGTTATATCTTCTCATTTGCAAAATGAGGGCAATATAATTAGTAACGTCTGAATATCAGTCTTTATTTCCATTGGAAATCTTTGAATGTGCAGCTGTTTCAAGAGCTGAAAAGGTCTCTAAATACCCCATGAAAACAAGTAGTGTTTAATTAAATGAAAGATATCACACTATGTACTTTTTTTTCTTTCTACAATGGAGAAAGTTTTTTTTTAACTATTATGAACATCTTTGATAATAAGCTATTACAAGGAAAACTGTAGATGAAAACTGTAGAGAAAGACTGTTGAAGAAATCCAAACCACTTATCTTGATTTTGGTAATAATAGTGATATTTGTCTATTTTTCCACATTATTGGTTAGCAGTATCTTCTTGTTTTGGGGAAAGGCTAAATTAATATCCAACTGTAGTTAGTTTTGGCAAATGTCTTAGATATTATCTATGTTATCAGGCCTAAGAATCACCTATTTCTACATGCCTGAGTAGAGATGGATTGAGCAAAGATGTCTGAGTGAGTGGACATTATATAAAACTGTTATTCAAGTGTTATAAGATTAATATTTTAAAATAAGACAAGAAAAGTATAGATTGTTCAATTTACTTAATAATGTGTTTTCCAACTTATCTGCTGTAATTGATATAGAACCATCACAGATATGTTTGCCAGATTTTTGGTTGTGATAATTTCTATATAAGTATTCTGAAGCAGGTTTCATATTTTTAAGTTCTTCTGGAACCCAATTTATTCAAACAACTACTGAGTACATGTGGTGTTGCAGGTACTATGTAGGGACTTAGAAAAAATCAAAAGCTTAGAACTTACAGAAAAATAAGACTTCATTAGGGAAGGAGGAAGAAAGAGAAAAAGTAAACTAAATTTAACAATTTAGGGAACTTGGATTATATTCTTGGTCATTCTAGTCCAGAAATGCCTGAATCTACTTGAATGTCCATTGAATTTATTTTAATTAGATTTGGTTAATAAGATAAATGTTTAGAAAGCAGAATATTTTTCCAAAAAGATTAAATCATACTTTCAAACCTATTCATGTAGCTGAGTTTAAATCTCCTTTTATAAATGCCCAAAATTATAATACAGAGAACTAAAATATCATTCTTTCTCAAAATCTAGTGGTTTCAGATTTTCATGTAGACATTTTTCTCCTCTTTTGCAAGATATTGCTGATCTTTATGCCTTGTTACCTCTTAAATATTCTATTAATATTAATTTGTCTTTTTAATTAATCATAATTGTAAACTTAGCACCTGCTTAAATCTATTACATTAACAAAACACCTGTTTTCTTTTTAATTGCATGAATTAGCTGACAGGATTTTTCCCTAATCTTTGCACTGACTGATGCTTGAATAAAATGACTACATTACAGCCTTATCAGACATTGAAATGGCATATCTTAACCCTTCTAACAAATATATTTAATACATAATCATCATTATATATGATCTGTTTCTACCTTTGACTTCACCTTTTGCGTGGGACATGAAGAGGCAGAAAAAAATTATAGGAGGAGAATATCGTTCTCATTAAGTAGAGTAATAATTAGTCAATCTCATCAGAAAATGAAAACAACTAAATCTCACTATCATTGTTTTTGCATGGAGCATTTCTGTTTGTGAATGGAAGAGATTCCTGGTGGAAGCAGCTCTAGAAAATTAACAAATATTTAATCACACTTTGATTCATGACTTATGGATAAAAAATTGAAAAACCTCTGTTTGGGTAGTGAGGTGAAATCTCATGCTTCAGATGTAACAGAAAACGCTTATGGTGTTTCATGGTATATGTGCTCATGGGGATGTGTTAGGAAACACATCCTTGGTTACAGATGAGCACTACTTTTTGAAGCATTTACCTGTTATATAAGCAAGTAAAACAGACGTACAACTTCATAACCCACAGCCACTTTTGTAGCTGCCAATGGTTCCTTTAAAGTCAAATAGATTTCTAATCTTCCACATAAACTGCCTGCAGAATTTTCAGATTTAAATTTTTTATTTCATAAAATATTTATCTCAAGTTTCTATTTAAACTTGATTTTTAAAACATGCCTCACACAATCACTTTCTTTAATGGCTTTAATAGATGACAATACTACTTTCATTTGGAGTTTTTCCACTTAAGCTTTCTGGTTGTTTCTGCATTTCTCATTTAGTATTAATTGATCATAAAATTTTTCAGTGACTCTCAATAAAGTTCATAGTAAAATTGCATCCTAAATTAGTGAATATTGTGGATAAAGATATGACATCTTTCTAACTCTCTGGTTTAAATTCTACTGTTCTCTCTCCATGTCTGCTTTTCCCATGAAAAGCAATCAAGTTGAGTTCAGCAAAAAGTTTACAATAATTTAAATTTACCCATGGCTTATCACTCTTATGCTCAAGACATGCTTGCTACCTATTCTACATTACTTAAAACTAACTTTTTAACAATGAAACACCTTTGTACAATTACTATTTGCTAAAATTTTTTTAAAAATCACTTTTTTAAAATTCAAGCCATATGAAAAATTACCACCATCCCTGGCCATAAAGGAAATGCAAATCGAAACCACACTAAAATTCTACCTCACTCCTGTTAGAATTGCTCCAACCAAGAACACTAACAAAGCCAGGTGCTCATTCCTGTAATCCTATCTACTCAGGAAGCAGAGATCAGGAATTGTGGTTCAAAGCCAGCCTGGGCAAATAGCTCACTAGATCCTTCCTATGTTAGGTCTCAGAAATACCTAACAGAAAAACGGCTGGTGAAGTGGCTCAAGATGTAGGCCCTGAGTTCAAGCCCCAGTATTGCAAAAAAAAAAACAAACTGCCATATGATCCAGCAATACCACTCCTAAGGATATACCCAAAGGAATGTGACTCAGGTTACTATAAAGGCACTCTTCACAAAAGCCAAGTTTATGGAAACAGCCAAGATGCCCCACTACTGACAAATGGATTAAGAAAATGTGGTGTTTATTCACAATGAAATTTTATTCAGCCACAAAAAAGAATGAAATTTTGTCATTCATAGGCAAATGGATGGAACTAGAGAACATTATCTTAAGCAATGTTAACCAGGATCATAAGACCAAAAATTGCATTTTCTACCTCATCTGTGGATTATAAAATAAATGCAGGAGTATTATTGGATTCATACTGCACACTAAAGGAAGATTGCACACGAGAGGGATAATGAAAGGTAAAAAAAATAAAAACCTTAAATATGGTTGATGTGCTCACTGTAGAGGAGAGAATATAGTAATCTTAAATTGGCAGAGGCCACTATAGGAAGGGGACTAGAAGAGTTTTGGTAGAGATGAACCAATTTGGGTTGTAATACACATATGCATGGAAACAACATAAAGAATTTCCCTGTGTAGCTATCCTTGTCAAACTTGCAAAAACATCATGTTTTTCTTATTATCTTTTTTGTTTTTTCTTCAAGACATTCAGAGAACAAGAGGGTATGACAGGTTCTGCCTGGAGGCAGGTGGGAGTGGGGGCAAATAATGTATAAAAATGTAAATAGATGTAAGAATGATAATAAAATTTTTTAAAAAAGAAACCAACCACTCTCAAAAAAATAAAAAGAAAATGCATACATTGGTAAGTGTATTATAAGGAGCATGTATATGTGAATTGAAACACACATAAATACATACAAATTAAATATGCTTTATGTAATATTTTTCCATTGTCTTGTAACAAAGACAGTGGGAAGTGGCTCAAAATATAACTTATTATCTCATAGTTCCAGAGGTCATAAATCCTAAGATCAAAGTGTTCAAAGATACAAGTTCCTTCTAAAGGATCTAAGAAATCACTGCCTGCATTCCTTAGCATCTTTATTCAAAGGCAGCAGAACAGCATCTTCAATCTATTCTCTGACTCTTACTCTCCTGCCTCCCACTTATCAGGACCCACATTACTGGTCCTATCTGTATAATCCTAGGTAATCACATCACAATCTCCTTAACTTAAACCCATTTGCAAAGCTCCTATTGCCATGTAAAAACAGCGTTTTTAGAGGTTATGGAAATTAGATGTCTATTTCTTTAGGAACATTTTTCAGCCTACTACAGAAATAAATGAATAAGTATAGTAGGTTATGTAAATGCAGTAATATGTGGATCCTGATTTTTAAAATATTTTTAGTGTAAAAAGAGAATAGAAATTTAATATTTTACAATAACCTACATAAATATTTACAATAAAACGTAAGTGATGTCATATGAGAACAATGGTGATAAAGTGTAATAGATTTCCTGAGAATAAATAATAGTACTTCCAATGAGGTGATAAAAATGACTTCATAACTTCATGCTACAATTGAAGAACTGTTAGACTTTGGACTTGCAAAGTTAGAGCAGTGTCTAAAGTAGTGGAAAAGAATAGCTTTCCACTGCTACTTAGATAATGAAACTGTTTTACTTCTGGTAGTTTTGGAAGTAAGTTTCTTTAGAACAGTAGAATTCATTCTAAGTAGATTTCCAGCTGGTGAGGTTGTACATCCCCTTCCTTTAAATAAATAGGTATCTAGCAATGTTCCCATTTAATACTATTCATATTTTAAAATCTAACAGCTCACTTACTACTTGTGTTAAATGAAAGTCCATTTCCTTTTGTTTGTGTTAATTATTATCATAGATGAATCAACTTATAATGTATGATACTCATAAGGATGATTTATTCTTTCTTTTAGTATATCAATTCTAGAAACTATGAATAGGCTGATTATTTTGATATTGATTAATAGTAATGATGCAATATTAGTAAGTCTTCCATGAAAAGTAACCATTTTATTCATGGAAACACTTGTGACTAAGAAAAATGGATATAGATATTCATATATTAATTACAAAAATAAAAAATTGTCCAACATACTTTCTAAAAATAAAGACTACAGTGGTGTACGTTTACTTTATTGGAAGCTATTTCAATTTCTGGTATCATGTTGCACAGGAGAAATAAACATTAGTGGAATTTAAATTGCATCAATGCAGTACGTGGTGTTAAATACTAACGAATCCTATAAAATATTTATATTAAAGTATAAGCTGTTATTTTTAACATTAATAAAAAAGAAGCATATACATAAATCAATTCAATAAGTACTTATTTGATTCTGGAAGCTAGTGATTTGTGTAGCATGTACTGAATCAGAAGCTGATAGATTAGTTAGCTTTACAAATAAACAGCAAATTTTCCAAAGGGGAGAGGAGATAAAGGAGAATGATGGAGGAGGTGAATTCAACTATGATACATTGTTAGAAGTTCTGTAACTGTCACAAGATTCCCTTAGTATAACAATAACAAAAAAGATAAAAGATTAAATAAATATTAGGAAGTCAAAAGAAACCATTTCCCAATCTTACTTCTCTTAGTACTCTAAAATATATGGTATTCTTATTTTTAATTTCACATTTGTGCAATATGATGTTTTGATAAATTTATTGACACCTTCTTACTTCTAATATTCCTATTCTAATTGTCCAATAGTTGTGCTTATATAGTAATCATTAAAAAGCAATTTGAAAATGTGGTATATATAAAATATTTAACATACAATATATAATAACATTTACTTTTTTATATATTTATTTTAATACATAAATTACATGTTCTATTAACACACAACACAGGTAAACTTGAAAGATATTTTACTAAATTGGGAGAAATTCTTTTTTGTGTATATATTACTGTTCAATTCCAAATTGTTATTTCATAGGTTTACTCAAGAGTGGACAATTGTTCTGTAAGTGTATTGTCAATGAAATTTCTTTCATTATCATAAGCATACAACTTAACAATGATTTATGGTTACCCAAAGCAGGGGTTGGTTAACTATGCATATGTAGGCTGATCATGCCTACCCCTTGTCTTGTAAATAAAGTGAAACAGACATCTCAAATCTATATGATTTTCACAAGAGAATAACAGATTTAGGTAATTGCAACAGAGACTGAAAGTTTTCTACAAAGCTCCTGAAAGAAAACATTTGCCAAATTCTACTTTGAGAACAGTAAAGAACTAAACAAACACAAAAAACAAGACTGAAAAATAAGCAAAATGCTAGTGTGAACATAAGTAACATAAGGATCTTGGAGAATGAATGAGTGTGCATTTTGTACATAGGAGTTTTCTGAATTGAGCAAAAATTAAGTACATTTCAATTGCAATGATACATAATGAAAATTATTTGTAAATTTAAATGTGTGACATCAGTCTTTGTTGTTGTTGTTGTTGTTTTTTGATAGGGCTGACCTCTGGCTGGAGATCTTCCTACCTCCACCTCACCATAGCTGTAATTGCAAGCATGTGGAACTGTGACTGATTGTAACATCAATTTAAAAAGTATGTTCTTTCTTACTGGCCATGACTTGTAGAAAGCTGTAAGTTAAAGAATTTCTTGATGGACATTTCAAGAGTGGTTGGTTATTAGCAATGAATATATAAACAAAGAGTTCTAAATTGCAAAGTCTGATCTAATGTTTCTGAACATAGTAAATTGTTTAAAACAGCATAATCCCCAAGGACTTTATAGCAGAACACGTCAAGAGAGGTCCATTATCAGAGCTGATGGCTTCTCACTGTGCTGCACCAAGGGTATCTGAAGTTCAACAAGTAAATCTTCAGTACCACAGAAGTCCTTCTTACTTTAATGAGTCCAATAGGTTTTTTTTTTCTTGCTGTTTGCTGTTTGCTGTTTGTTTAGGGAGAGTTGTTTAGTCCTTGTTGTTGTTGTTTGAATGCTAGAAATTGAGTCCAGAGCACTGTGCAAGCTAAACATGTGCTCTATCACTTCCAATCACAGCAGTAATGTCTTGGTTTTTCACTGGGATCCCTTAGACCCTGTGATGGTCTAAGACTTGAACAGGGCCTAGACCTTATTGTCTTGCATCCACACTGCTGTTATCCTTTCCTAAGTAAAATGAAGAAATTTCAAGCTAATGCAATCCAATGAAACCTATTGTAAGCCCCTCCTGTGATCTATTACCTTATTTTCAGGTTTTCCATTATCTTAATGCTTTTCTAGGGTTACGTTAGAATCCTAATAATGAATGATATCTTGGGCACTTCCTCTTATTAAAAGCCCACATTGGTTTTGATTTCCAAATGTTTTCTTTTTAATAGTCAATTTCATTTGTGAAGTATAGGCTCAGCAGGGAAAAGAGAAAAGAGTGTATTCATTTCCACAATCCAGTATAGACTGTGGCTTAGTAAAAGATAGTGATTTTTCTTGAAAATGTAGTGGTCTTACTTAATGAGACAATGTGAGTTACTTATGTCGTCACTTTTGAAATATCCTAGAGCCATGAACACCTATAATACATGAGGAAAAAGAAAATTAAAAAGGAAAGAAAATGTTTAAAGGTGGAAATGGAATATTATTTGCTCTTCAGTGAAATTAACATATCATTTTTATGCAAATGTCTTCCCTTTTCCATTCTGCAAGCTGTTTCTCTCACAAAAAAGAATTTTACACTAATTGTTGTATCTGCCACTTGCTAAATCTGTTTTCTAAATTACAAATTCAGCCTTCACTGAGGGTGTACTGCCAGCCATTTCTTTCACAAAAGATCTTTGTACTAATTGTTTTATCTGCTGCTTGCTAAATCTGTTTGCTAAATTATACCTTCCATTGAAATAACACCAAAACCTACTTGGGAAGCAATTAGTAGGTACTGACATTTTTTTTTTAAGCAGAACTTATATGCTTTAGATTGTGTGGTTGGGCCTTTAAGATAGAAGCACACATAACATATCAGTCAAGGGACTATGGGAATTCTAAGAGGACATAATGCAGATTCATAATGCATTTTCAAAGGGAATTGCCAAAAGTAGGATTCTCAATGTTCGCTGTGCCTAAAACTGTGCAATAACTGTATGAAACTTTTTATGTGATTTTTAAAAAAATAAATCTTTCAGATAGCTGTTCTAAATTTAAAATATGAGGGGATGCCTAGATTTTGAATAATCTTTTTTTTTTCATTTTTCTTTTATTATTCATATGTGCATACAAGGCTTGGTTCATTTCTCCCCCCTGCCCCCACCCCCTCCCTTACAACCCACTCCACCCCCTCCCGCTTCCCCCCTCAATACCCAGCAGAAACTATTTTGCCCTTATTTCTAATTTTGTTGTAGAGAGAGTATAAGCAATAATAAAAAGGAACAAGGGTTCTTGCTGGTTGAGATAAGGATAGCTATACAGGGCATTGACTCACATTGATTTCCTGTGCGTGGGTGTTACCTTCTAGGTTAATTCTTTTGGACCTAACCTTTTCTCTAGTTCCTGGTCCCCTTTTCCTATTGGCCTCAGTTGCTTTAAGGTATCTGCTTTAGTTTCTCTGCATTAAGGGCAACAAATGCTAGCTAGTTTTTTAGGTGTCTTACCTATCCTCACCCCTCCCTTGTGTGCTATCGCTTTTATCATGTGCTCATAGTCCAATCCCCTTGTTGTGTTTGCCCTTGATCTAATGTCCACATATGAGGGAGAACATAGGATTTTTGGTCTTTTGGGCCAGGCTAACCTCACTCAGAATGATGTTCTCCAATTCCATCCATTTACCAGCGAATGATAACATTTCGTTCTTCTTCATGGCTGCATAAAATTCCATTGTGTATAGATACCACATTTTCTTAATCCATTCATCAGTGCTGGGGCATCTTGGCTGTTTCTATAACTTGGCTATTGTGAATAGTGCCGCAATAAACATGGATGTGCAGGTGCCTCTGGAGTAACAGTCTTTTGGGTATATCCCCAAGAGTGGTATTTCTCTCAATCTCAACATTTGCTGAGTATTTTGGAGATTTGGCTCAGGAACATTTCCATTAAGAATTACCCCTGTAATGATTTTAACAAGTCATATGAAATGACACACAGAAAAATGAACTTTTATTAAAATTACTGTAGGTTTCCATGTTTAATTTTAAACTTATGAACTAAAACTACTTTTGCATCTTTATAAATGCCATTTGTGAAATCATTCATTGTTAATATTTTTTAAAAATCTGAGGAAAACAATCTGTACCAACAAATTGATAAATACATCTCAAATTCTTTGTAGTATTTCATATAGTATGAAAATAAGACTCTGCTTGCTTCTTTAAGCCACAGTTGAGGGTGAGAATTCATCGTATGATTTACTCCAATTTTTCGTATGTTTCTAGTGTCTCACAGAAGAAACGTATGTAATGTGGATGTTCTCAGCATAATTGAATTTCAGTAGAAGT
This sequence comes from Castor canadensis, assembly GCF_047511655.1. Taxonomy (NCBI): domain Eukaryota; kingdom Metazoa; phylum Chordata; class Mammalia; order Rodentia; family Castoridae; genus Castor; species Castor canadensis. The sequence goes on along the minus strand of NC_133390.1, from coordinate 21,421,299 downwards.
TTTTCTTTTTTAATTTCAGGATAAGATGTGGATCTGTGTGCTAGATCCTCTTTCCTTGGAAATAAATTTAAAACTTATTATATATATATATATGTGTATATATATTTATATTTATTTCACACTTAAAATTATCACTGTCTTTAAGTTTGTCCTTTAAAAAAATCTTTATCTGTTTATTTGATTGAATTTAGGACTCCTGTTTCCTTTATTTGGAGGTGGTATGTATCTAGAAACCAAGAATTGGGTACTAGATGTACTCACCATTACTGTGTGATGGCAACTTTTTTAAAGATTAAAGATTCCTAGAAAAGTGAAGGACTGACTAAGGTGCACACTTCCTCACACTAAATGGACAGTAGGCTGTGTAACAGTGTAGGAGGGCATTTGTTCACATTTGTCAAATACTTTTTTTGTTTGGACTTGAACACAGTTATTGTAGCACTGAGTCCACAAAGCAACACTCTGGAAAATACCATAGTTTCCCTCAACGCATTGCAAACTAAAGAAATCATTATGCTGCCTTGCTAAGGAACACTTAGCATACTTTGAAAATAAGGAACCAGAGCTACTGAAGGTCAAGAATTATTGCTAAAAAAGGTGGAATTTACTGAATGGCATGTATAGTTTGACTTCTGTATAGGTAAAATAAAATACGCGTACTGTGTCTTACATATGGGCTTCTGTACTACTGTATGTGAATCTTACATTCATGAATTTGTATATAAAGCAAATATTCTGAAAGGACATACTCCAGTCTTCTAATTATAGTCAACCCTCTTAGGTGATGGATTTTGAGGTGGAAAATATAAGAGTATAAATTATAGTTTTTATTTCATACCTTTTTTCATACTTTAAAGATTTTATAACAGTCATGCATTCCTTTTGCTATTAAGTAATATGACAATATAAGAGGCTAAAAGAGATACCAGCTCTGCAGAATATAAAATTGACCAATATTGTATGTTTCCTTAATTAAATTTAGGTTTAATACATTAAAACACAAAAATCATATATCATAAGGGGGTATCATGTAATTTTGATGCATGTATACATTGTGGAATCAGGTTGAACATATCTATTTTCTCAAGTATTTATCTTTTTGCTCTTTAGAATATTCAAAATCCTTTCACTTAGCTTTTTGAGGAATAAAGTACACAATCACAGCCTATCACCACCCTACTGTGCACTAACACACTAAAGCTTCTTACTTCTATACACTGTAAGTCAATACCCATCATTCAACCTTTACTCATCTCTTCCTCTTTCCTACTATCTGCAGAATCTGGAAATCATCATTCTATTCAGTTTCAAAGATATCAATTCCTGTATATTCTGCATATGAGTATGATCATGTAGCACGGGCTTTTTTGTGCCTAGCTCATTTCACTTGACTTAATGATCTTGAACTCGATCCATGTTGTCACAAGTGTCTGTATTCACTCATCAGTTTAGAGTCACTTAAGTTGTTTCAGCCTCTTAACTATTATTACTAATGCTACAATAAATATGGTAGTACAGTGGTTACCTTGACTTGTTGATTTCATTCTGTTTTGCATTTGCCCCAAAGTAGGATTGCTGGATTTTATGGTATCTCATCTTCATATTATTTTCCACAACAGCTGTACTCATTTCAATTCCCATAAACAGTGTGCAGGAGTGCCCTTTCTCAACACCCTTGCCAGGATTTGTTATACTTGGTCTTTTTGATTCTACCCATTGTTACTGGAAGGAGTGAAGTTATATCATAATTTTGATCTGCATTTCCCTAGGGAAGTACATGAACATTTTTCATGTACTTATTGGCAATTTATGAATCTACTTTTGATAAAGTCCATTGTCCATTTGGTCAAAGAGTTACGTGGTTTTAATGCTGCTGCATTTTGGAAGTTCCTTCTATATTCTGGATGTCAACCCACTGTCAGATGGATAGTCCTTAAATACTTCTGTTGTGAAGATAATCTTTATTCTCTTATGATTGCCTCCTTTGCATTGTGGAAGCTCCATGCCATTTGCCTGTTTTTTCCATACTTTGGAAACATCTGTGCCCAATGCAATATCCTGTTTTCTTCAAGCAGTTTCACTGTTTTGAGTCTAATACTTAAGTATTTAAATTTTTCAGTTGATTTTTTGTATCTGTCATCGTCCAATTGAGAATTCTTTCTCAGCTCTTTGCCTTGCCCTTAGTTTATCTCATAATTGCTCTGAGGTGGGAAAGATTTTTCAAGTGCGTATGAACCCCATCGTATCTGGGGTTTCAGGTATTGTAAAATGTCACACTTCCCAAAATTTGTGACTTAATTTTTAAATTTAATTTAACAAGCAGGAGGGTGAATGTACTCATATATTAAAATAGAAAAATGAGACATGTTGGAACAATTCCAGGAATGGGAGAAGAAAGAATAAACGAGAATCATGGAGAGGGTGAATTCAATGATCATATATTGTAATAACTTTTGTAAATGTCACAATGTACTCCCAGTACAACAATAACATGATAATAATAAAAATATTTTTTAAAAATCAAGGTACTTTTTCTTGCTAAAAATGTTACTGCTTTCTGTTTTTGTCTTTTCTTGGAGAGACTTGCCACCCTGGTTTATCTGATAAACTTGCTTAATAGTTCTCTAATTTACTTAAGAAAAGTTAGAATTGATTTTGCAGTTTTCTTATTTTAAAGTTGGAGCAACGTCCTCTTACAGCTGTTTACATCATAAGTGGAAGCAGAACTTTATTGCCAGTAATACATTCAGGAGTAATTCCTGCAAATAAGGTTGAGTTCATCAGGAATTAAGCAGAGAGTAAAAAAGGCAACATGATTTGCATCAATGAGTAGCTTGTATCTGTGTAACTGATAAACCTTTGAGAGATTGTGCAGCACTTGTCTCAGGATTTCCACCTGAAAGATGAGAAATCCAAGGTGCTTAACCGTCAAGCATTTTTCTCCATCTTTGTTTAAAGACTATTTCCATGGCTGTGCACTTGGGAGGGTCCTCTGGTTTATATCTTTCCTATCTGATTTTCCTAAAAAGAAAAGAAAAAGTATACATAGGCATAAAGGGATGCACAGAGACCTGATTATTACTTTCAATACATTGCATTCTAAAAGATCCAAATACAGAAGTATTCATTATGAAATAATTACATAATTTTTATTCTTGAATTAATGCCAGAAAGTATTTATGGAGTGACTTTATTATGAAAGGAATAAATAGTGTACAGTAAAGGTATGTTTTTCATTATACATGGAATTACAGTGGAAACATTAATGAAAAGTCATCATATATGAAAAAATTTTGTTTACTTCTCATGCTAAAAGTAAAGATTGAGAAACAACTGAAAGATGTAGTCTTTAAATACTTGTTTCCTGCCAAATTTTAATAATTTTAGGAGAATCCGGGGATTTTACTTTAACCAATAAACCAGAAAAGGTATTCTCCTAAAGAAACTGAAATACATTATTTGTTGAAATATACATATTTCTCTTAAAGCATTTTATCTTCCTCAGTATAATGAGTTACACATTTTATTCCACTGTTTATCTTCAACGTTTTATAATTTTCATAATTCTAATCCATGTATATAGTAAATATATTTCTGGTATGGCAGGTATTTCTGAGAAATGCACCTAATTTTAATGAGTATCTATTAAGAATATGCTACATTATGTATTAAAGTAGATGCCTCTTTCCACAGGGGATGTGTCCTAAGACTCCCATGTTTGCCTGAATCAACAGAGAATAACAAACTCTGTTGAAGAGAGTTTTCTTAGTAATGTCATAATATGTTTATTTATCTCATTAAGTAGAGAAGTTTCAGCTTTTCATTAAAAGAAAACTCCTTATACCATTTTAATGAATATTGGAATTGACATTATCTGTACTTTTGGGACCTTTGGAGTCCATTATTAAATAAAATAAGAATTACTTGATGACAAACACTGCAATGCTTCAACAGTGGATCTGATAACTGAAACAGACATGTGGTGACTAAAGGGCAGGTAGCATACACAATGCAGATACTTTAGATAAGGGAACTTCATTGTGGGAAGGCCTAAGTAGGATGGTGATAGATTTCATCACATTGTGAAGAATGACATGCAATATTAAGTCTATGAATTATTTATCTCCAGAATTTTCTGCTTAGTGTTTTCAAGAAATTGGTTTCTTACAGGTAACTGAAACCCCACAGATAAAACCTAGATAAAGGGGAACTACTGTACTGCTTATAGTGTTACTTTTTATCTTAGTATATATTTTATTAAGTGTTTTATAGAATTATTGAAATTTGAATGGGTTCTGGTAGTAATTTTCATATCTCTGTTAATACACAACCTGTATATATCAGCCCCTGAAATAAGATGAAAACCCTTCTAAGCCAAGAAGAGTGTACAGTATCAACTTGACTTATTGTTCATTTACTGTGACAAATGGGGCCATGACTAAGAATGCAAGCACACACAAAAGTGTAGTGGAAGACCGCTCTGTCATTTGTTCATAATGTAATTATTTACATTGAGGATTCTAACATTACTCAAATGTTTGGAATATTCTTTGGCAAAATAATATGCAATATTATGGAACTCCTGGGTTGTTAAATAATTTAATGATAAGATGAGCTATTTTAATAAGGATTTATCGCAGCAGCCAGTAGTAGACAGAGTTCTAAAATCACAAGTTTATTTGCCAAAGAAGATAAATCCAGAAAAAAAAAAAACCATTGCATTTGACAATACAGAAACCACACAATGGGATGTAGCTATAATTAAAAGGGTTCTAAACCTAGCATGGTGGTGTATGCCAATAATCCCAGCATTCAGGAAGCTGGGGAGGAAAGATAAGGAGTTCAAAGTGAGCCTGGGCTGCATATCAAACTCCTGTCTCCAAAAACAAATAAGTAAAAAAGGCTTTAGTGGTAAAGTGGAAATAGAATTAAAAAGAAATTGAGTGGCAACAAGTATGGGGTGGGGTCTCTTGCATGTCTGTGAGAAGAACATGTTCTTAAGCTGATGGAAATTTTCCAATACAAGTGAACCATCTGTGATACAAGATAGTGAGGGGTTTAAATCTTGCAGTCATGTTCTTATAAAGGATACAGAGTGGGAACCAGAATATAATATATGAATAGGAATGAGAAGACCATACACTTAGATTTCCCATCATTTGTAAATATACAATACAGACATGTAAATATACAATACAGACACATTGCCACTACAACAGCATGGGCTCATGATTAGATATGTAATGATGATTAAGATCCTGTTGACATCTACTTTTATTGAAGCAAAACTATTAGGAATGATGGATATGGAGGAACATTGCATATTCAATATATTATTTTTAAATAAAATTTAATTTTTACATTACTTCTACATATGGTCAGAACATTGAAAGTAGGAAATACTAAGTAAAATTAATTTTCACCATGCTGTAAGCTCTGAGAAATAATTGTTTCTCACTATAAAAGGAGTTCTTTACTCTCATATTAATGTAAATAATAGGTTTACAGAACTTTTGTACATTCTTATTTTTCTTTAAAAATAAAAACTAATAATAATATTTTCCTGAGTTCTGCAACTGTTGGATTCTAGAATTCCCATGATTATAAAATAACTGTTTTGTAGCAGATAGTTAAAAAAATCATTATATTATAGGAATGAATAATTTCAAATAATTTTATGGACCCTAAAGTAATGTGTTGTAAGATATCCATAAAAAGCAAAATAGTTGAGAAAACATAGACAGCAAAATTTTCACTTAAAATATCATACAATGTGATGTTGTTTGAATAATATGAAAGACTGTCACGAGCAAAGTTTTCTCCTAATCAAAGAGTTTTGAATAATTTAATCACTCCTTCATTGTACCTGTGCAAATAATATCCCCATTGATTTTCTAATATGAAACTACAGGTTCTTTTATTAATGAATGAAAGGAAGTTACCAGTCACAATCACACTATTATGACCAATACTAAAATCTTAAAAACAATGTGACAAATAATAAAATTGATGACTAAAAGAGGAAAATGATAGCTCATTGACAATATTTACACAGATAAATTCTATTCATCATTAACTAGGCTTATGTAGATAATGGTGAAAATATTCTTCAATTGCCGTTTCTGATTTTGAATCTGGTTCTTTTGTTTGTTTTCTTGCTTGTCTTTTTTTTGTTTGATATGTGATCCTGATGTGCAGTTCAGGCTGGCCTTAAACTTGCCATTGTACTATCTGACTTGCCTGTTAAGTGCTGGCATTAAAGAAAAATGCCCAAATGGTTCTGAAACTTTGAGTGTTAATTACTTTTATTCTATTTGTAAGTAAATAATATCAGAACTATAAATAATTTTAAAATAACAAAATATTGCATATGCATCATTTTATTTATTTAAGAAATTGTCAAATTTATCTCTTCCTCTCCCACAACTTATCTTGCTATGTGATTGCACATAAGACGTATTTTCTGGGTATGGAACAGTCATTACAAAGTCCAGAGTGGAAGAATTAGGTTGTATAGTTAAGAAGAAGGAACAGGGAGATCCAAGATGGCGACAGTGACAGAGCTGCAGACCTTGTGAGGTCTAGACCCAAAGACCCTGCTGAGAAGCTGGAGACTTGACTGGCTGAGGTAAAGCACCAGGGAGAGCCAAAAGCACAGCACTCTAAACACTTAGATGGTGGAAGTCTTCTCCACTCCACAATCTAATAAAAGAACAGTCTCCCTGCCAAATTCCCACCCTGTATGTCTGCAGAGCTGCTGCACAGTTCTGCTGGGCTCTCCACCCCTTGTGTTGCACCAGGCAACATACCTCCATCAGACCCATGCACGGTGGGATCCCCGCCTCTGCCAGATCCACACACCACCAGGATTCCCACCCCTCAGCTGCGCTGGCTCCATCCTCCGGACACACAGCACACTGGGATACCTGCCCCTCAGCCACTCTACCAGATCCAAGACCACCAAGATACCAGCCACTCATCTGCGTTAGACAGCAGCCCAGACCCGATCCCACAGCTCACTGGGATACCCACCCTCCCCGAGCTTACCGCCCTTCAGGCCTTACTGAGCCCCAGCCACGTAAGCCTGCAATCATACTGTTCCAGAACTGATGATTTTTTTTCTTTTTCTCCCTTCTTTAAGGGTTGGAGCCAAGTTTTTTGTATCACCCACCATCTCTCTTATTTTTGTTCCTATTTCTTTTATTCCTCTCTTCTCTCTTCCTTTTCTTTCCTTGTCTTTCTCTTTTTATCTCTCTCTCTCATTTTTGTTAGTATTAGTATTGTAACCCAGCTAATATCAAATTACACAGAGTACAGGGACAGAAATGGGACCTAGTGGAAATATGGGAAGAAGAAAATAATATGGAAACCATTTTCCCCCAAAATATAAAGTACTAGAGGATTTAGAGCAAAATGAAGACAATGGATACCCAGATCCAGACTCCAACAAAACAAAGATAAACTATACAAGGAAGCCAATGAAGACCACAAGAACACTCTGAAAGAAGAAATTCTACAAATACTTAATGAAAATTTCATAGAGATGCTACTAGACATGGGCAACCACAAAGAGGCACTCAAGAAAGTCCAAGACAACAAAAGTAAAGAATATGAGAAAACACAGAAACAAATAAATGAAATCATAGGAACCCTAAACAAACACCAAACTGAAACAGAGATCACCATAAGCAAGAGATAAATGAATTAAGGGCAAAAATTGACAATGTTAAAGAAGAAGTAACCCATGATGTGGAAAACCTCAGAAAAAAGAATGAAACAGAAATAGAAAACAAAATGGAAGGTCATTCCAGCAGAATAGAACATACAGAAGGCAGACTCGCAGAACTTGAAGATGAAATGGCAATTAAAGGAAAAATTGAAGAACTATCAGTTAAACAATTCAAGACCTACGAAAAGAAAATGCAAGCACTCACTGACTGCATCAAAATACCAATTCTGAGAATTATGGGCATTGAAGAAGGAGAAGAGAAGCAAGCAGAAGGAATTTGTAATATATTCAACAAAATAATAACAGAAATTTCCCCAAAACTAGAGAAAACTATGACCATTCAGGTGCAGGAAGCCTCCAGAACACAAAATAGACCTGACCAAAATAGAACTACCCCATGACATATTATCATTAAAACAACAAGTACAAAGACTAGAGAAAGAATATTTAAGGCTGTAAGAGAGAAAAACAAATAATATACAAAGATAAACCCATCAAAGTCACAGCAGACTTCCCAACAGAAATATTAAAAGCAAGAAGAGCCTGGGGTGAGATCTTAAAAGAACCGAATGAAAATAACTTCAATCCTAGGATAATTTACCCAGCAAAACTATCATTCAAAATAGATGGAACAATAAAAGTCTTCCAGGATAAGCAGAAATTAAAACAATATATGACCACCAAGGCACCACTACAAAAGATTCTCCAAGGAATTCTGCATACAGATAATGAAAGCAAACAAAACTTGAAAGGGCAGGCAATACCAAACCAGAGGAGAAGAAAAGGCAAGAATGTAAAGAGTAACATTGATTCAGCTATACATAATAAAACTCTTAATCAACAAAGACAACTACATGACAGGGATCAACACGTACTTATCAATACTAACACTGAATGTTAATGGACTAAATTTCCCCATCAACAGACACCAACTGGCAAACTGGATTAAAAAGGAAGATCCAACAATCTGCTGCCTAGAGGAAACCCACCTCATCAAAAGAAATCAGCACTGCTGAGAGTGAAAGGCTGAAAGAAGATTTGCCAAGCCAATGGTCCCTGAAAACAGGCAGGAGTAGCTATACTTATCTTGGACAAAGTAGACTTCAGACCTACATTAATCAAACCAGACAAAGAAGGAATCTCCATACTAAAAAAGGGGAAATACACCAAAGGAAATCACAATTATCTACCTATATGCACCCAGCATCAATGCACCCAATTTTATCAAACATACTCTGAAGTACCTAAAAATATATATAAATTCCAACACAGTGAAAGTGGGAGAACTTAATACACCCCTGTCACCAATAGATAGGTCAACCAAACAAAAAAATCAATAAAGAAATTCTAGAACTAAATCACAGCATACATCAAATGGACCTAGTTGATGTCTAGAGAATATTTAATCCAACTTCTGCACAATATACATTCTTCTCAGCAGCCCATGGAACCTTCTCAAAAATTGATCATATCTTAGGTCACAAAGCAAGACTCAGAAAATATAAGAAAATAGAAATAATCCCATGCATTCTATCTGACCACAATCCATTAAAACTAGAAACCAACAACAAAAACAGCAGTAAAAAACATGCAAACAATCAGAAGCTGAACAACACATTGCTCAATGATCAATGGGTCGATGAAATAAAAGAGAAAATTAAAAGGTTCCTGGATGTTAATTTGTCCTATGGACACAGTAAAGGCAGTACTAAGAGAAAAGTTTATAGGCATGAGTGCATATATTAAAAGGACAGAAAGATCTCAAATCAATGACCTCATACTGCGTCTCAAAATCCTAGAAAAACAAGAACAAGAAAATCCCAAAGCAAGCATTAGGAAAGAAATAATAAAACTAAGGGCTGAAATCAATGAAATATAAAACAAACAAACAAACAAAAAATATAAAGAATCAATAAAACAAAAAGCTGATTTTTTGAAAAAATAAATAAGATTGACAGACCCCTGGCAAACCTGACTAAAATGAGGAGAGAAAAAACCCAAATCAGTAAAATCAAAACTACAAAAGGGGAGATAACGACAAACACCATGAAAATCCAGGGAATCATCAGAGACTCTTTTGAGAGCCTATACTCTAATGAATTTGAAAACCTTGAAGAAATGGAAAGATTTCTAGAAATTTACAACCACACAATACTGAACCAATAAGATGTTAATCACCTGAATAGATCTATAACACACAAAGAAATTGAAGCAGCATTCAAGAGTCTCCCATAAAAGAAAAGTCCAAGACTTGATGGATTCACGGCTGAATTCTATCCGATGTTTAAAAAAGAAATAACACCAACTCTCCTTGAACTGTTTCACAAAATAGAAAGGGAAGGAACACTGCCTAACTCATTCCATGAAGCCAATATTACTCTCATACCAAAACCAGACAAAGACACCTGCAAAAAGGAGAATTATGGGCCAATTTCTCTAATGAATATCAGTGCAAAAATACTTAATGAAATATTGGCATACCGAATCCAACAACACATAGGAAAGATCACACACCATGACCAAGTCGGCTTCATCCCAGGGATGCAGGGATAGCTCAACATACACAAATCTATAAATGTAATACAACACATAAATAGAAGCAAAGACAAAAACCACTTGATCATCTCAATAGATGCAGGAAAAGACTTCAACAAGATCAACACCATTACATGATGAAAGCTCTAAGAAAACTAGGACTAAAAGGAATGTATCTCAACATTGTAAAGACTATATATGACAGACCTACAGCCATCATCATACTTAGTGGATGAAAAACTGCAACCATTCCCCCTAAAATCAGGAATGAGACAAGGGTGCCCACTATCCCCACTCCTATTCAACATAGTACTGGAATTTTTAGCCAGAGTAATTAGGCAAGAAGAAGATATAAAAAGAATAAAAATAGCTAAAGAAACTGTCAAAATATCCTTATTTGCAGACGACATGATCCTATACCTTAAAGACCCAAAAAACTCTACCCAAAAACTCTTAGACACCATAAACATCTACAGTAAGGTGGCAGGATACAAAATCAACCCATAAAAATCATTAGTTTTTCTATACACCAATTATGAACAAACTGAGAAGGAACGTATGGAAAGAATTGCATTCACAATAGCCTCAAAAAAAAAATCAAATACCATGGAATAAATTTAACAAAAGATGTGAAATAACTCTACAAGAAGAATTACATACTCCTGAAGAAAGAGATTGAGGAAGACTACAGAATATGGAAACATCTCCCATGCTCATGGATCAGTAGAATCAACATAGTAAAAATGGCTATATTACTGAAAACAATCTACATGTTCAATGCAATTCCCATAGAAATCCCAATGACTTTCATCACAGAGATTGAAAAGTCCACTCTGAAGTTCATTCGGAAACAGAAGAGACCATGTATAGCCAAGGCAATACTCATCAAAAAGAGCAATGCTGGAGGTATCACAATATCCGACTTCAAACTGTATTACAAAGCAATAGCAATAAAAACAGCATGGTGCTGGCACAAAATTGGATATGAAGACCAGTGGAACACAATAGAAGATCTAGATATGAATCCACACAACTATACCCATCTTATTTTTGACAAAGGGACCAAAAACATATGATGGAGAAAAGACAATCTCTTCAACAAATGTTGCTGGGAAAAGTGGTTATCCATCTGCAAGAAACTAAAACTAGATCCATGTCTTTCACCCTGTACTAGTATCAACTCAAAATGGATCAAGGACCTAAAATATCAGACCTGATACTCTGAAGTTACTACAGGAAGGAACAGGAAACACTCTGGAACTAATAGGTATAGGCACAGACTTCCTCAATACAACCCCAGCAGCCCAGCAACTAAGAGAAAGGATGGATAAATGGGACTTCATAAAATAAAAAAGCTTCTGCACAACAAAAAAAAATGGTCTCTAAACTGAAGAGAACACCCACAGAGTGGGAGAGAATATTCACCAGCTATACATCAGACAAGGGACGGATAAGTAGAATATACAAGGATCTTAAGAAACTAAACTCTTCTAAAATCAATGAACCAATTAAAAAATGGGCAACTGAATTTAATAGAACTTTCTCAAAAGAAGAAATTCAAATGGAAAAAAGCACAAGAAAAAATGCTCACCATCTCTAGCCATAAGGAAATGTAAATCAAAACCACACTAAGATTCTACCTCACCCCTATTAGAATAGCCATCATCAAAAACACCACCAGCAACATGTGTTGGTGAGGATGTGGGGAAAAAATAATCCTAATCCACTGCTGGCAGGAATGCAAGCTGGTACAACCACTCTGGAAAATAATTTGGAGGCTTCATAAAAATCTAAACATAAAGCTGCCATATGATCCAACAATCTCATTCCTGGGGATATATCCAAAGGAATGCAACACATGTTACTTCAGAGGCACCTGCACAGCCATGTTTATTGCAGCACTATTCATCAGTTATGGAAACAACTAAGATGCCCTACTATTGATGAATGGATCACATACACAATGGAGTTTTACTCAGCCAAGAAGAAGAATGAAATCTTATCATGTGAGGGTAAATAGAAGGAATTAGAGAACATCATTCTGAGAGAGGTCAGCCAAGTTCAGAAGACCAAAAATAATATGTTCTCCCTCATATGTGGACTTTAGAACCAGGGCAGATGCAGCAATGTAGTTGGACTGGTACCACATGACAAAGGGAGAGCACATATGGGTGATACTTAAATAGGTAGAAAACACAAAACATGAAAGCGTTTGATGTTTGCACTCCAGAGGAGGCTAATACAGAAACATTAAAGCACCAGAGGTTATCATGAGAATGGGATCAGTTAGAGATGAATCAACATGGGTCATAACACGTGTACACGAAAGCAATGCTAGGAATATTTCTGGATAGTGATCCTTAACTCAACTAGCAAAAACACTTTGTTTTCCTTATTAGGCTTGTCTCTTTTCTTTAACAAAACTAGTGATAAAGGCAGAACAGGACCTGCTTGGAACTGAGGGGGAAGGGGTGCGAGGGTGGGAGTGGGGGCAGGGGGAGGAAGTGAGACAAACAATGTATGCACATGTGAATAAATAAATAATAAAAAAAATTTAAATAAAGAAGGAAAAAATAGAAGTGAAATATAAAATAATATATAGAATATTTGGTAATGCTAATATCTTTGTGTACATTTCATTCTTTGTTTTGTGCCTCAGTAACTTATAAATAGTATTTAAGAAGTAAAATAGTTAATAATTCTTGAAAAATAATTATGAGATGAAATAAAATGGTACCAGATTTATGAACAATAAGTAAATAAATAGGGCAATTTAATCCATTTCTGTGTACCTGATTCATAGTAATTTAATTCTTAATATTAGAGTTTGATAAGTATTTTAATATAATTTCCACATATGTAAGAGAACACTAGTTGGTAAAATACCAAGAAAGAACTGATTAAGCAATAAACAAACTAGTGTAAGGAAGCAAACCAACCCACGTTAAAGCCACATGATAAAAACAAGCAGATATGGCCTGAGCTGAGGAGGGTGTCGCTGGGAATCCCATGAATCTGTAATGATGTCAAAACACATAGTAATGCATCAGTATTGTTTTATCTGCTTGACTTTGTAACTACACACATTTGTGTCTGAGCATACGCATTAATTTTTCTTCCAATTTTTCTTATCATCATAATACACTTGATAAACCCTGCAGTGGCATGTATTTCTATTTTAATCTGATTCTATTAGTTAATGCTATTACATGCAGGGCAATGTGTAAGGGTTGAGACAGAGAAAGCTTCCTTGTGGCTTTCATTGGTTGATCTTTGATTCATGTATTCAAGTCACCCAGCCTGTTGGATCATTTTCACTCCACATCATTTTTATTGGAGAAATACTGTCATTTATTTTGATGCTCTTATTCCAGATCTACACACATAACTCAGCCTTAAAAGATTCAGATAGCTTTTTATTGCAACATATTAGGAACACTTCACGAACTAGTTGTCTGTGGAATTATTTTTTATGGTATACATGTATTAAATTGAGAATATTCTAGTAATAGACTACAGACTTATTCACAGTAGAAACTGAAAGATCAATGTCAGGATATATTTGGTCATAATGGTCTCCAGTAGAAGAAAGAATAGAATTCAGTAAACTTCATTTAGTTGATCAAATTCTATTTTTTATAATGCTGGCATAAGTTGGATGAAACACAAATAATTGTTTTGAGAGAGGTGTAGCAATGTATGAAAAGAAAATGATAAGTACCTGATTTGATTGGTGACTGCTCTTGAATCTGTTGAAATATGACATTATCCCCTATTAACATGTACGATCAAAAGGGTTAATCATTCTTAAAAAAAAGAAAAGTATTCCAGTCACAACAAAGGAAAGGCTAAGGAAATGTTTTAAAACACAGGTCTGTTATATTGTTTATGTGTCACTGAAGTGATAAAACACCTTGTAAGGTAAGAGCACTTCTTCCTTACACAGAAGGGAGGTATGTACTTGTCTATTTATGTATATCTTATTGAATAATATACTCTTGAGAGTGTAAGGCTGAATATTGAATAGAAATCTAGTGTGAGTAAAAATTCAGTTTGTATACATATATTTAAGTTATAATGAAATGATATTTCTTTAGACATAATTCATATCAAAAAATAAATTTGCCCCAAGGTACCAGTAGCTCATGTCTATAGTCCTAGCTACTCTGGAGGCAGAGATCAGGAGTATCACAGTTTAAAGCCAGTCTGAGAAAATAGTTTGAGATCCTAAACTGAAAGATATCTAACCCAAAAAGGACTGACAGAGTGGCTCAAGTGGTAGAGAACTTGCTTAGTGAGTGTGAGACCCTGAGTTCAAAATACCAGTGTCACCAAAAATAAAAAATAAACAAAAATAATTTGCCATGTTGTCTTTAAAATGTTACTATATGCAAAAATTTTACATTTTGCAAAGATAAGCCAGGTAGCAGGAGTGCTAATAGAAAAATATTTATGAAGAAGAAATTTTTCTTTCAAATTCTTCAGCATACCAAATAAGGACAATAATTAAAGAAAGGAGTCTATATTGTAATAGTATGAGTTATGAGAATCTGACACATGGGAACTAAAAGATAGAAAATACCACCAATAAATTTCAATATTCTAAGTAAAATAAAAATTGATCACATTTTAGAAAAACAATTATAGCATGTCTTAAAGCAATAAGTTATGTACAACACAGGCTTAAGGTTTTAAAGGCAAGCTCTAACAAAACTCCATGTAGAAAGAAGCAAATTTTTCAAATTGAACTGTTAGACCTTAATATAAGACCTGAAACATTCAAGTTTGTGCAGAAAAGATCAGAGAAGATAATGGAATCAATAGGCACAGGCGATGACTTCCTAAATAGAACTCAAATGGCTCAGCACCTAAGAGAAAGGATTGACAGATGTGACTACATGAAATTATAAAACCTCTGCACAACAAAAGAAATGATCACCAAATTGAAGAAGCTGCACACAGAATGTAAAAAAAAAATCTTCTCCAGCTATATATCTGATGAGGGATTAATAACCAGTATATTCAAGGGGTTCAAAAATAAACTCTCAAAAAAACAGTGAAAAAATGGGCAAATGAATTGAACAGAACTTTTTCAAAGTAAGAAGTCCATATGGCCAAAAAACACATGAATAAATATACAGCAAATAAAAGCCAAATTAAGATTCTACCTCACTCCTGTTACAGTGGTTAACATCAAGAACACAAATGACAACAACTGTTGGCAACAATGTGTGGAAAAAGGAACATTCATACATAGCTAGTGGGAATGAAAATTAGTAATACCACTATGAAAGCAATGTGGAGGAGCCTCGAAAAACTAAGGAAATGCCATATGATCCAACAATTTCATTCCTAAGGATATACCCTAAGAAATGTAAGTCACATTACAATAATGGCATCTGCATACCCATTTTTTATTTCAGCATTAGTCACAATAGCAAAGGTATGGAAACACCCACAACTGATGAATGGAGTAAGAAAATGTGGTATTTATGCCCAATGGAATTTTATTTAGCTACGAAGTAGAAAGAAATTTTGTCATTTGCAGGTAAATGGATGGAACTAGAGAACATCATCTTAAGTGAAGTTAGTGAAATTCAGAAGGCCAAAAGCAACATGTTTTCTCTCACATGTAGAATATAGATCTAATATAAATATAAGAAATGTTATGGAAAACAGGTCACATTAAGGGAAGATAGCACAGGTCAGAGGGAGGGTAAAAGAAGGAAGCTAAGAGGATGAATATGGTTTATGTGCTCTCCATACAAGAATGAAGATAGAATTTTTAAACCTGTTGAAATCACCATAAGGTGACTGAGGTAGAAAGGAGAAAAGTAGAGGAGATGAACCAATTTGGGTCACAATACATATGTACATGGAAATGTTACAAGGAAACTCCGTGTATAGCTATCTAACAAAGAAAAATACCAGTTTTTTTCCTTTACAAAAATTGAGAACAAGAGAGCAGAACATCTCCTGTCTGCGGATGTTGGTACCAGTGGGAGGGGGATGATGTGGGGAAAGGGTGTAGGAATGTCAGTATAGTGCATATACATGTATGTAAATGGAAAAATGGGACTTGTTAAAACTATTGCAAGAATGGGGGAGGAGGGGATAAAGTAGAATGATGTAGAGGGTGAATTCAAGTATAATATGTATGATATATTGTAAAACTTTTAAAAATGCCACAATCTACGCCCAGCACAAACAGAAAAAAGAAAAAACAATAAAATAAAATGCAACATTTAAAATGACATTAACAAACCACATGTCTTTTATGATGTAAATGAATTAGTGACTCATTTTTGTAATATACCAATGAAGCAACTTATAAAACATTTGTTTCATAGAAGAGTTGCATATGTTCAAGTACTGTCATTCTGTGTATGCAAGTTGACAGTAGCAATATAGTTGTAGTGTTATTCATTTTTTTCATTATTTAGAGAATGCTTAATTAGCCTCTATAATCAAACCCACACAGATAAGTCCTTACTTGTTTAACAAAGTCCATTACCACTGTACAAATGGAAAAAAATCTACTTAGGTTAACATTTCTAGATTAATATGGATAGTAATCTATGTACAATGCAAGCTCAACAATGTTAGCTAGAATATTTTTCCAAAGTTGAAAGCACAGCTAAAGTTTCCAAAAGAGATTATATATATACATATATATATATGTATATATGTAAATAAATATATCATATATATGCATGAATAGTAGCAGTATGTTATGTATCATTTGCAACAACCATTTTGTCAGGTCTTCTACAGTCCTCTGGACAATTATTATATAAACATCCAGCAAAATTTATTAAAGTATAAAAGAAAAATAATATTTCAGAACCCCAAAATCTCATATTCCTATGACTATTGGTGTACCTAGAATGCTTTTTATTAGCTTCTTGATGAAATCTGGAAAAATATATTTTCTGGAGGGACATCATTAAAAATATTTCAGATAAAGCAGTTACTACTATGTGTCATAAAATATGTATAAGATATTTTACATGAGATAAGCTGTATTTTCATACATGAAATTAAGAAATGCAACCTATAATTAAGCTTTTCCCACAAACTGCTGCATATCAGATGACCTTTTCTTTCCCATTATTGATGTGCTGTATGGGGGTACACTGTAGCATTTATAAAGGTTCTTACAATATATCAAATATATCATACTTGAATTCACCATTTCCACCATCTCCTTTATCCACCCATTCCTGGAATAGTTTCAACAGGTATCATTTTTGCATTTACATATATGTGTGCCAAATGACCTTATTGAAGAAATTTCCTAAACTTTTAAGTAAGAGATAATAGCAGTGATCCACCTGAAATATCAGAAAATAGAGGGGATGTATTTTGACTCATTTTAATGCTGTTTAAGAAATAATGTTTTAGGAACACTTGCAAGCTATATCCATTTACCTGTATTGTTCACCCAGCTCCTCTAGTAGTCATGTCTTTCAAAACTATAATACATTGCCAAAGACTGGAAATGGACATTGGCATACTATTGAACTCAAATAATGAGAATCAGATTTCTGGATTTCACCAATTTTTACAAATTCTCCTCATATTTTAGTAAAATTTTATGAAATTTTATCATGTTTCATGTATGACATGTAATCAGTTTAAGTACAATATAAAACCATTTCCTCGCCTCAAAGAAATTCTTTGATTTGATTTTTGATAAACATATGACTCTCCAAATCCAACCCCTTCAACTATTGAACTGTTCTCCACAAATGTAATTTTGTTACATAGATAACATGTTATAAATTGAATTATATATTGTTTTACCCTTTGGCTTTTTTAACTTATGTTGATGTCTTGAAGTTCTACCCAAGTTGTGACATACATCAATTTTAGCTTAAGTGTAAAAAGAAATTTAAAAACTCATTAGAAGTATAATCTATTCATTTGTTCTTGCTGTCCCAACTTCATTCCATTACCATTTACTCCTTGTTTATCTTTCATTTTGGACAAATTATGCTGCTAATAAATTGTTATTTTTATTTCTAGTACAAATATATTTTTCTCACCATCTATTGAATGTACTTGATGTACAAATCGAGGTTGTCAGTTATTTTCTTCCAGCAGTTGAAAAATATTGTGGCACTTCCTTCTGTCATCTGAATCACAATCTGTTGTTGTCTGAATTATTTATTCTTCTGTAGATTAGCATTACTGTTCTGTTGTTCAAAGATATTTTCTATGTTTAGCTTTTGTAAGTTTGATTATGAAATTTTTTTGAAAGTGATTTTTTTTGTGTTACAGTGTTTGCAGTTTAATAATCTATATGTGTGCATCTATGTCTTTCACCAAATTTGGGGAAGGATTTTAGCCAGTGTTCCTCAAATACTCTTTCAGCCTATGTGTTCCTCTCCCCTGGGTCTAAGGTCTTTGGATATTGTCCTACCTACCCTGAAATGTAATGCACCCACTTTTATAAAGTTAGTTTCTCTTTTTCAGAGTGGAAAATTCGTATTAATCTAAATTCTAGTTCCTACATTTACCTGTCAACTGTATTATTGATATTGATCCACCTATCGAGTTTTGTATGTGGGATATGGTATGATACAGTTTCAATATTTCACTGAGTTTTCCTAGTAACTTCTATTTCTGACCTGAGAAGTTCTGCTGTTATTATTTGTTTCAAGAGTACATGATTGCTTCTTGGATATTTCATCTGTTCCAACCCTGTGTTAGAACTTGGGTGGCCAATAATTCTAACATGTTTGTCATTTTTTAGTGACATCTTTTGATTATCTTTTCTAATTGCAAGAGAAATTTCTTTGATTCTTGACCTCTTGATATAATTTTGATTTTTACTCAGATATTTTACATATTATGCTACAATAATCTGGTTCATATTTAAATAGTCTAATTTGGTAAGTAGTCATTGTGTTTAGGTTTATAGTCAATGGCCTACATACTTTTGTTAATAGGGCATTAAATAAAATTTTAATTTAAAAGACAGTCACAATGCTATTCTGGTTTGTTATAATTTTATATTACATATATGACAAAACTCTTCCCCCACTGTCTTTATAGTAAAATTTGAGGAAGATGGTAGAATGAATAACGGTTTTATAGACTCTGGAAATTGCCTCCTCCGACTACAGCATAATGTAGAAAACAGGGCATTTTCCATAGACTTGACGACGCTATACCATCTTCTCCCTGCATGGTATGGGTAGAAATCAAAGCCAAACTCATAGACCTGAACAGGAATGGTCACAGCCTCATTTTTGCAGGACAGAGCTGGAAAATAGGGCTGTGCTAGACTCTGGCAAGGCAATCTGGTCTGGAAAACAACATCTAAGAATCAACATTCTGTGACAAAGGAAAGAAAGGCAGTACTTGATGCTGATTTTTTATGCATGTAAAAATAAGACATCTAGAATCAACTTTAAAGTTTGCAGGAAATATCCATCTTTGAGAAAGGTTTTATCTTGTCATCTTGGGAATAGAAAATTAAAGCTCCTATGTCAATCCGAACAATAAAAAATAAAAGGCAGCAAAAGAACCCAGATGTGAGAAGGAATGCAAATCACTATACTAAGAAGCTGAGAAAATTACTCAGCAGGATCCAAAAATAACTAGGAACTGAGTGAGCATATTGGTAAAATATTAAAAGTACTTTGAAAACTTTTAAGTGACATTACATTTAACGATACTTTCTTCTTGGACTGTATGATGAGACTTTTCTGAAAATAGTTTATCAGTAGGGATTGACAGCTGTTGCAACATTTCTTTTTCCTTTTTAAATAAGACAGAACTAAAAACTGATGTTTATGTAAAGTTGAATCTTAATACATAGAAAATTTCAATTTGTATATGTACTCTTTATAGTAGAAATGAAGGATATAAAAAATCAGAATATTTAGGTACAAATACAATGGTTCAAATAAAAACCAAAACCAACCAAAACAAAGCAAAATAAAACAAACAAAATTTCAAAATTTGAGTTCTGGGCAGAGTTCTAGAAATTTTCTGCTGCTTTCTTTTCCTCTAAATCATGGGTTGTCTGCTTTTTTCAATGGAGTACAAAATTAAAATTATGACTTATCTCAATATGTAAACAACTTCAAAGAGATCAATTTTAATAAAATCTCTCAATTTTTAATGGAAAACTGGATCTTCAATTTGTTACTGCTCCACATTGAACAAATTTGGAGCAATGTTAGAACTTGCGCTGATATTTTATTTTTTTTATTCAAATTTTAAATATGGAGTACTTCATGGATTTGCAGGACATCACTGAACAGGGACCATGCTAATCTTCTCTGTATCATTGCAACTTTAGCATTTATGCTGCCAAAGCAAGCACTGTGCTAATATTTTAAAACCAAATATCAATATGTGTTTTATTAATAAAGACAATTATTTTCTTCAATTTTGAGGACAGGTAAAGAAAAACAAACTTTCAGCTAAGGAGTCAGGAAGCAAACTTCAACCACATGAAACAGAAATATGTGTCCTAAGATGAACGTACCATAAACCAGTGAAGGAAAGGTACTTTTCAGACAGGACGCTGCAGAACCTGAAGAAGGCCATGAATGGGAGCACTGACCTCAGAGAATAAATTGGGACTACAGTGTTTGGTATATAGAAGTTTAACACACTTTGGAATATTGAACTGAAATTAGTTCAATATAGTTCATATTTGTTTGCTCTCCCTCACAAATTCTACAACAGTACTTTTATATATCTTTGAATTACTGAATTATACAAATCATCTGCAATGTATTCCATGCAAATTTTGCTACAGTTCTTATTTTGTTGATAAGAAGGCTATGTAGAATGGCCTCAGCATTGCCCTTCCTAATAGTGTTGCTACTTAACCCGTCACAGGCTCTAGACATAACATTTTACCAGTAACACTTTATGTTACATTTCTATGATTAATCCATAGAAAATCATTTTCCTCAATCAGTTTGTTTGTTGTCAATTTGAGTAGCTATTTAAAGGAAGTAATATACTGAAATTTCAAACATCTCTTGGTAACCAGTTCTGTTTTGTTGTAGGTATTTACAACCCATGTCGTAAAAAAAAAATTCATGTTTGGTAGTTAGTGGATTGATTTCATAAACCTTGTTCTGACTCTTAAATTCCTTACAGGTGTTGGGTGGACATTGTGGCCTCTGTTTGGCTCCTTCCTGCCAAGGAGTCCCTTCTTACCTCCCATGTAGCCAAATACCGCAGTGTTCTGTAATTAGCTTGTTGGCACAAACTGGTGCTTTATTTTGAACTTGCATTACATTAAGTTAATTGTCTTTGAAGCTGCTTAGTACCCATTAACTTTTAAAACTATGCTGAAACAGAGTGAAAAATACCCAATCATTTTGGGCTGCCTCACCCAAAAATTTTTGGTTATAATGCCGAATTATGACAAATACGTAGCAAATTTATTTCAATTCAATAACCTGAAAGACAATATAATTTTTCACTTGAAACATGGCCTCGAATCTATAAAAAAGTAAGAGTATTATAGCAAGTCAGTTTGAATATTTTGAAATATGCATTACCTCTTCACTTTTGTTTAAATTACATACATGTGTGTGTGTGCACACACCCATTATGTATTTATTTTTTTCAGTAAGATTCTTTAAAGGGAGGATATCGTCAGTTTTACTATTGCAAGATACAACAGAGCTTGGCACAAAGCACTACAAATAAATATTTTAAATCCTAAATTGCTACCAGTGTTAATTTTAACAATACATTTCTAAAGAGACTTATTTGAGTGGATGAAATTATGATACTGTGGTAAGTGAGCCAAATAGAGCAAATCACAGACAGTGGATTTATGATTTTATTTTACTAACAAAGCAGGATTAGTGGAGACACAATAATCAATGCAGTTAGTCAGCATCTGGCTTCAGTACTTGTCAATTTACTGCTAATTTGAAATAATCTATTGATATTTTGGATCAAATTCTGTTGTTATTTCATTTTAAATTCACTAATGTGAAATATAAATTTCAGATAATTATTAATGTAAAACACAAGTAAAAAAATTAAAATTGTCCATGCTCAATGCTTTCTAATCACCTCAAAATGTATTTTGTGCTCATTTTTTGTATCAGGATACAGAATGATGCACACAATGCATTTGTTTGTTCTGTTTTTTATTCCTCTTTTAACTTATTGGAGTTCATATTTATTTTTTGCCATATTTTGTGGAAGACACTAGTCATTTGTCCTGTTGATTATCTTATACTCTTCCTTGTACCATTATGGTGCTTCCCATGTTTCTGTCCGTGTGATTCTAAGAACTGGCATTTGGATTTAAAGGCAAGACTGAGTCCAATTCACTGGAGACATACATGTATAAAAATATCTGAGCCTTTGTATTGTATCATCTAGGAGGTATTACTGTCCGGTCATCATGATTTTAATGCTGATAATATGGATCAGTATGTTTAAGTACTGCCATTTTATCTATTGACAATTGCCTCATTAATCTTTCACTTAGTAGTTTAACGGTGATTGATGACAGTAGTCTAGATATATTATTTCATTAACATTTGCAAAATGATAGCTCTTAAATTTTGTCATTCTTTCTGAATTTATTACTTCATATTGATATTCCTCAATGAAGCACTATCCCTCATTGGATATTTAGTTTGAAATCAAATTGTGTGAGGTAAGTAGAATAAACTTTTGATTGTTTCTTTCTCTGTATTTACTAATATTCATAATAACTAATTGAATTCTTAGGAGTCAGCAAAGATTAAGTTTATTAAAGTGCAATTATAATTGCTAGATTTTCTTTATATGTATATGGGATTCAATTAAATCAATAATAAGCATTAATATTTTTGCTGTTCAAATTCTGGCAGGCAGATTTCTGAGATGGCCCTGAGATGCCTGTGTGCTGGTATGCATGCCGTGTATAGCCTTCTCCCCTTGACCATCAGTGAGACCTACAAATATCATGGGATATCGCACATGATATTGTAAGAGAGATTTTGTAGATGTAATTAAAGTCCATAATTAATTGATTCAGATCAATCCCAGATGGGTAACTAAAGCAGAAGAAACAGCAGTAGACACTGTATAAGTGAAGGAAGGAATCAAACAATGGCACTGGGCTTTATGATGAGGACATCTGGCAAAAGAATGGAGAAACTTTTAACACCCGAGAGAAGTTTCCAGGTGAACAACCAGCAAGGGAAGCAGGGGTATCAATTCTATAATTGGAAGCAAATAAATTCTGCCAAAAAACCATTGAATGTAAAAGGTATCAGGAAGCTTCAAATAAGATTTGAGTCCCAATCAGCACCTTGTTATTCTAACATCTGAGGATTGATAGGAAGGATCACAACTAAAGAACATATATGTTCCTGCCCCACTAAAACTTCAGGGTTAAAAACAATTGAACTAATTTTTCTAGTGCAGAGATGGCCCTTCCTCCTTGACAAGAATCCAAGGTAGGCATGAGGAGTTATTTGGAATGTACTATTGTTCTATATTCACTTTTTAAAATTATAAAGATGTTTTCAAAATATTACATTGCAATTTGATATTCACATCACTATGAGGAGTATATATATTTTGATCAGAATATTGATATCAATGAAAACATGTTTCAGAAAATGAAATCAAAAGCTTTTATTCATTGTTGCATTGTTATAGTTTGAAAAATAATTATTTTAGTTCTTAAATTATACATATGAAAACTTCTGGTCTTCCTTATCAGGGAATACTTATACAATTTCACCAAAACTACTGTGAAAATCAGTCCATATATACCTTGTATATTTATTCAAAGTAAATTTTGTTAATAATGTTTTATAGAATATATACAAATGTCTTCAAAAAGTTTATTCACTTTCATTATAATTTGTGCATTTTATTGTTTAGTTAAAATGTGTTCTAGTAAGTTTTGAACATTCGTATACTTTCATATTCTAATTCATTACTTCTTAGTTTTTATTTTTATTCCACCTTCCATTTACAATAAAATATTGGGATATATGTTACTAGTGTGTATAATCTATTTTTTAAAAATAATTGAATTTTGGACTTTTTTAAGTCAAAATTTTGCATTTCCTTGTAATCCTAATTTTTGCTGTTATATTTAATTAATCATTTTTATTATATCAGTTACATTTTGCAACTGTTAAGATTTTGCTTGATTTACTTCATTTTTCAATTTTCTAGAGAATGGTGATCATCATGTCTCTGTTTTTTTTTATTCATTTATTCACATGTGCATACTATGTTTGGACCATTTCTCCACTTGCCATATCCCCTCACTCCAGGCAGAAACTGTTCTGCCCTTATCACTAATTTTGTTAAAGAGAAGGCATAAGCATAATAAGGAAAACACAGCGTTGTTGCTAGTTAAGGATAGCTGTACAGAGATTCCTAGCATTGCTTTCATGTACAAATATGTTACAATCCAATTTGATTCAACTCTACCTGACCTTTTCACTAGTTTCAGATACCCTTCCCATATTGACTTCTGTTGCTTCAAGGTTTCTGTATTAGTTTCTCTGCAGTAGGGACATCAAACACTTTGTTTTGGGTTTCTTACCTATCCCCATATTTCCTGTATATGCGCTCCCATAATTATGTGACCCAAGTCCAACAACCTTGCTGTATTTGCCTTAGATCTAAGTCTGCATATGAGGGAGAACATACGATTTTTGGCCTTTGATCATGGCTAACCTTACTCAGAATGATGTTCTCCAAGCTCCATCATCCATTTACCTGAGAATGATAAGATTTCATTCTTCTTCGTGGCTGAGTAAAATTCCATTGTGTATAAATACCACATTTTCTTGACTCATTCATCAATAGTGGGGCATCTTAGTTGTTTCCATAACTTGGCTATTGTGAATAGCAATGCAATAAACATGGGTGTGCTGGTGCCTCTGGAGTTATCTGAGTCACATTCCTTTGGGTATGTCCCCAGAAGTAGGATTGCTGATCATACGGCAGGTCTATGTTTAGCTTTTAAAGAAGCCTCCATATTTTTTTTCCAAGGTAGTTGCACCAGCTTGTATTCCTACCAGCAGTGTACAAGGGTTCCTTTCTCCCCACATCCTCGCCAACATCTGTTTTCGGTGGTGTTTTTCATGATGGCTATTCTAACAGGGGTGAGGTGGAAATTTACTGTGGTTTTGACTTGCATTTCCCTTATGGCTAAAGATGGTGAGCATTTTTTCATGTGTTTTTTGGCCATTTGAATTTCTTCCTTTGAAAAAGTTCTGTTTAGTTCAGTTGCCCAATTCTTTATTGGTTCATTGATTTGGGGAGAGTTTAGTTTGTTAATTTCCCTGTATATTCTGGTTATCAGTCCTTTGATGTATAGCTGGTGAATATTCTCTCCCACTCTGTGGGTAGTCTCTTCAGTTTAGAGACCATTTCATTTCTTGTGCAGGAGGTTTTTAACTTCATGAAGTCCCACTTGTCCATCCTTTCTCTTAGTTGCTGGGCTGCTGGGGTCCTATTGAGGAAGTCCTTACCTATACCTATTACTTCCAGATTTTTCCCTACTCTTTCCTGTACAAACTTCAGAGTTTCAGGTTTGATATTAGGGTCCTTGATCCACTTTGAGTTGATACTAGTAGAGGATGATAAACATGGATCTAGTTTCAGTTTTTTGCAGACAGATAACCACTTTCCCACAACATTTGTTGAAGAGGCTGTCTTTTCTCTATTGTGTATTTTTGATGGTTTTGTCAAAAATAAGGTGGGCATAGCTGTGTGGATTCATATCTGGGTCCTCTCTTCTGTTTCAACTCTCCTCATGTCTCTTTTAGTGCCAGTACCATGCTGTATTTAGTGCTATTGCTTTGTAATATAGTTTGAAGTTGGGTATTATGATACTTCTAGCATTGCTCTTCTTGCTGAGTATTGCCTTGGTTATTCACTATCTCTTTTATTTCCAAATGAACTTTAGGGTAGATTTTTCAATCTCTGTGATGATTTTCATTGAAATTTTGATGGGAATTGAATTAAACATATAGACTGCTTTGGGTAGAATAGCCATTTTTACTATGTTGATTTTACCAATCCATGAGCATGGGAGATATTTAATCTTCTGTAGCCTTCCTTGATCTCTTTCTTCAGGGTTTTGTAGTTCTCCTGGTAGAGATCATTCACATCCTTTGTTAAGTTTACTCCTAGGTATTTGATTTTTTTTTGAGGCTATTGTAAATGGAATTGTTTCCATATATTTTCTCTCAGTTTGTTCATTATTGGTGTGTAGAAAAGCTAATGATTTTTGTAAGTTGATTTTGTATCCTGCCACCTTGCTGAAGCTGTTTATGGTGTTTAGGAGTTTTGAGGTCTTTAAAGTATGGGATCATATCATCTGCAAATAGGGATATTTTGACAGTTTGTTTACCTGTTTGTGTTCCTTTTATTTCTTCTTCTTGCCTAATTGCTCTGGCTAGGAATTTCAGGACTATGTTGACTAGGAATGGGGACAGTGGGCACCCTTGTCTCATTCCTGAGTTTTGGGGAAATGATTTCAGTTTTACACCATTAATTTTGATGTTGGATGTAGGTTTGTCATATGTAGTCTTTAAAATGTTGAGGTACTTTCCTTTTAGTCCTAGTTTTCTTAGAACTTTTTTCATGAAGTGGTGTTGGATCTTATC
The DNA here is from genome assembly GCF_047511655.1 of Castor canadensis. Lineage (NCBI taxonomy): Eukaryota > Metazoa > Chordata > Mammalia > Rodentia > Castoridae > Castor > Castor canadensis. The sequence goes on along the minus strand of NC_133390.1, from coordinate 21,394,407 downwards.
AAAGGCTTTTTCTGCATCTATTGAGATGATCAAGTGGTTTTTGTCTTTCCTTCTATTAATGTGCTGTATTACATTTATATATTTGCATAAGTTGAACCACCCTGCATCCCTGGGATGTAGCCAACTTGGTTGTAGTGAATGATCTTTCTAATGTGTTGTTGGATTCAGTTTGCTGTTATTTTATTGAGGATTTTTGCATCAATGCTCATTAAGGAGATTGGCCTCTATGTCTCCTTTTTGGAGGGATCTTTGTTTGGTTTTAGGATGAGTGTAATACTGGTATCATAAATAAGTTAGGCAGTGTTCCTTCCCTTTACATTTCATGGAATAGTTTAAGAAAGGTTGTTATTAGTTTTTCTTTAAAGGTCTGGAAGAATTCAGCAGAGAATCCATCACGTCCTGGACTTTTCTTTTTTTGGAGTCTCTTTACTGCTGGTTTAATTTCATTTTGTGTTATACCTATTCAGGTAATTAATATCTTCTTGGTTAAATTTTGGATGTGGATCATCATAAGTATCTAGAAATCTGTCTATTTCTTCAAGATTTTCAAATTTATTAGAATATATTTTCTCGAAGTAGTCTCTGATGACTTCCTGGATTTCCTTGGTGTTTGTTATTTTCTCTCATTTTGTAATTCTGATTGTACTGATTTGGGTTTTTTCTCTTCTCATTTTAGTCAGGTTTGCCAGTGGTCTGTCACTCTTATTTATTATTTCAAAGAACCAGCTGTTTGTGTCAGTGATTCTTTGTATTTTTTGTTTGTTTGTTTCCCTTTCATTGATTTTGGCCCTTATTTTTGTTATTTCTCACCTTGTGCTTGTTTTGGGATTTGCTTTTTTCTTGTTTTTCTAGGAGTCTGAGATGTAGCATAAGGTCATTGATTTGAGATCTTTCTTTTAATATATGCACTCATGGCTATAAACTTTTCTCTTAGGACTGCCTTTACTGTGTCCCATAGGTTCTAGTAGGTTGTGTTTTCATTTTCATTAACTTCCAGGAACCTTTTAATTTCCTCTTTTATTTCATCAATGACCCATGTGTCATTGAGAAATGTGTTGTTCAGCTTCCAATTGTTTACATGTTTTTTACTGCTGTTCTTGTTGTTGATTTCTAGTTTTAATGGATTGTGGTCAGATAGAATGCATTGGATTATTTCTATTTTCTTATATTTGCTGAGGCTTGTTTTGTGACCTAAAATATGATCTATTTTTGAGAAGTTTCCATGGGCTTCTGAGAAGAATGTGTATTGTACAGAAGTTGTATGACATATTCTGTAGACATCAGCTCGGTCTATTTAATGTATAGTGTGATTTAGTTCTAAAATTTCTTTACAGATTTTTTGTTTGGATGACCTATCTATTGGTGATAGGGGGTATTAAAATCTCAAGTACCACTGTTTTGGAGTATATATATGTTTTTAGGTCCTTCTGATTATGTTTGATGAAATTGGGTGCTTTGATGTTATGTCCATGTAGGTTGATAATTGTTATTTCCTTTTGATATATTTCACCTTTTGTTAGTATCGAGTGTCCTTCGTTATCTCATTTGATCAATGTAAGTTGAAGTCTATTTTGTTCAAGATAAGTATTGCTACTCCTGCCTGTTTTGGAGGGCCATTGGTTTGGTAAATCTTCTTCTAGCCTTTTACCCTCAGCCACTGCTTGTTTCTGTCGATGAGATGGGAAACATCGATTTTTGGATTTTTGGATCTTCCTTTTTAATCCAGTTTGCCAAATAGTGTCTTTTGATGTGGGAGTCAAGTCTGTTAACATTCAGTGTTAATATTGATAGGTATGTGGTTATTCCTGTCATTTAGTCATTTTTGTTGGTTAAGTGTTTGATTGTGTGTAGCTAAATCAATGTTACTCTCTAATTTCTTTACTTCTCTTTGGTTTGGTACTTCCTGTCCTTTCATAGTTTTATTTGCTTCCATTGTTTGTGTGCAGAATTCCTTGAAGAATTTTTTGTAGTGGTGGCTTGCTGTTCATGTATTGTTTTAGGTCCTGCTTATCATGGAAGACTTTTATTGCTCCATCTATTTTGAATGAGAGTTTTGCTGAGTAGAGTATCCTAAGGCTGAAGTTATTTTCATTCTTTGGCATTAAAAGCTCACTCCATACTCTCCTTTCTTTTTAGATTTCCAGTGAGAAGTTTGCTGTTATTTTGATGGATTTACCTTTGTATGTTATTTGTTTTTTCTCTCTTACAGGCTTCAATATTCTTTCTCTGTTCTCTTTGCTTGTTCTAATGATGTTGTGGGGTAGTTCTATTTTGGTCAACTCTGTTTGGTGTCCTGGAGGCTTTCTGTACCTGAATGGGCATAGTTTTTTCTAGATTTTGGAGATTTTCTGTTATTATTGTGTTGAATATATTATGAATTTCTTTTGCTTGCACCTCTTCTCCTTCCTCAATGCCCATGATTCTTAGGTTTGATCTTCTGATGGAGTTCGTGGGCTCTTGCATATTCCTTTCACAGGTCTTGAGTTGCTTAACCAATTGCTCTTTAGTTTTTCCTTTTATTTCCATTTCATCTTCAATTTCTCAGATTCTTCTGCTTGTTCTAGTCTGCTAAAGTGACCTTCCATTGTGTTTTGTAGTTTTGTTTCATTCTTTTTTCTGAGGTTTTTCATATCATGGGTCACTTCCTCTTTAACATTGTCAATTTTCACCCTTAATTCATTTATCTCTGTATTTATGGTGTTCTCTGTGTCACTTTGATATTTATTTAAGGTTTATGGCTCCTATGAGTTCATTTATTTGTTTTTGTGTCTTCTCATCTTCTTTATTTTTGTTTGTATCAGTATTTCTTGAGTGCCTCCTGTATATTTGGTTGACCTTGTCTAGTAACATCACTATGAAATTCTCAGTGATTACTTCCAGGATTTCTTCTGGGTGTTTTGTGGGCTGCATTGGGTTCCTTGGCACAACTCATCTTTGTTTCATTGGAGATTGGAACTGGGTATCCGTTTTCTTCATTTTCCTCTGAATCCTGTATTAATTTATTTTTGGTGGGAGAATGGTTTCCATCCCTTTTCCATCTTCCCATCACTCCACTTGGTGCTGTTTCTGTCTTTGGTCTTTGTGTAATTTAGTATTAGCTAACTTACAATAGTAAAACTAACAAATCAAGAAAGAAAAAAGAAAAAGAAAAAGGAAAAAAAACACAGAGAACCAAAAAATTCAACAGGGAGAGGTGGTGGACAAACAAAGAAAAAAAAAAATTCCAAGTCAGGAACAATAGAATTTCAGCCTGAGTAGTTCTGGGGTTACTCTTTCAGCATCCAATCTGGGTGTTGGTATTTAAGCAGAAGCTCTGTCATAGTCTCACCAGGTGATTGGGGAGACTTGCCAGTTTTTTTTCCTGTCTTTTATTGTCAGCTGCTTAGTCAGCTCCTTCCTCAGTGAGGGTTGGCTTGTCCTAAGTTTCCAGAGAAACTTAGTGGGCTTTGTGGCCCACTAACTGTCCTGTTTTGGAGTTGGGTTTTCACTCTGCTGGTTTATTGGGGGCTTGTTTCTTTGCCTCACACCTTTTCTCTGGGGCAATGTCAGAGATCTGTCAGCCTGCTCTCTGCTGTTAATGTGTTGGGCTGTTTTGCTGACAGTTTTACAATTTTGCAACATTGTCTGACTTTGGATGCTGCTCACTGGCTCAGGAGATAAGTTTGTGGACTGCTATCTGCCTTATTTCAGGCAGTGGCTTATCACCCACCCACTGTCAGCCCATCTCCTTTTCAAGTGTTTTTTTACTGAAAGTTGGCACAGAGATCAGCTCCTTGCTCCTCCTCCCTTCTCTAGTGCACTCAGAGCACCCCACCCCCTCTGTTGTGTGTTCCTTTTCAGTTCCTTGTTTATTATTCAGGTTTTTTTTTTTGTGGGGGGTGGTCAGTCTGTCCAGGAGGCTATGCTGGTTTATCCCAGGGTTAGCTGTGGGGATATCGTGTGCCACTTATTTTCTCACCGTTGGTCTCTGTGTCCCAAGCAGGTTTGGAGCTAGGTCTGGTGGAGCGGGACCCCTCCTGTCTTCTCAGTGTAACCTGACGTGGAGAAGCTTTGCACGGGCTGGGTGTTCAGGGTGTCAGAGTTTTGATCTTCTTGGTGGTTTTATTCTGCCAAGTGTGGCTCCAGTGTCTCAGCAAAATTTCTGATTTATGTAGCTCACGCTGTCTGTGTCTGCCTTCTAGTCACCATCTTGGATTCCTCAAGATGCTCTATGTCTCTGTTTTAACATTTGTGGTCATTTATGTGAAAATTGTGTTAACAGAATCTGAGTTGGTCCTGATTTATAATGTTTTGCATTAGAATTTTCTCCATGAACTTAAGACCTATTGAAATTTTTGACTTTTCTTTTGACCTGTGTTAGTGACATTTTATAATTTTAACTTTTGAAATTCATTTCTACTCATTACATAAGGATTGTATGGTTCACCATATTTTAATAGATTTATTTAAAGTTTTATCACCTAACACATTAATCATACTCATCAGATTAAAATGTGTACACTATTTTGAGCCACTGATTTACATAAATGTATTTGTAGGGAGAAAATTTTCTGTGGGTCTCTATTTCTGGATATCTGGTCAACAGAGGGAGGTTATTTGCTTGTACCCTTGAAAACTATAGACAGTAGCTCCTTTAAAACCTGAGAAGAAGATAGATTTAGTTTTGTCCAAACCACATCTCTCTTTGACTATTTGGGTAGGCTTGCTTTCTACAGACTAGAAAGGATATCTTCTCCATGAATGCAAGGCTTTCCATTAAATCACACCACATGACATGCATTTTGCATTGCTCTCATAATTTCACCTTGTGGTAATTGTGGCTTCAAAATCCAGGATTAGAGAATGAAAGCAATCTTCCTACTGCAATTGCACTATTTTTGTTTGATCTCAAATTTTGGGTTTTTTTTTTCATTTTTTTGTTGTATGAGAGGTACAATGTAGCATTTATAGAAGTTTTTACAACATATCAAATATATCATACTTGAATTCACTTTGTCCATCATTCACCTTTATTCCCCTTAATCCCATCCCTGGAATAGTTTCAGCAAATCTCATTTTTCAATTTACATACATGTTTGTACAGTATTTGTGCCATATTCACCCTCCTACACTCTTTCCCCACATCTTCCCTTCTCCCATTGATTCCAACCCCCAGACAGCACCTGTTATGACTTTGTCTTCTCTATTGTAAAACAAATGATATTTTTGTTTGTTTAAGATAGCTATACAGTGAATTTCCTTGATACATTTCCATGTATATATGTATTATAATCCAAACTGGTTCATCTCTATTCTTCTCTTTTCTACCTTATTCTCCTTCTTATGATGATTTCAACAGTTTTAAAAATTCTATTCTTGTATAGGAAGTACATTAACCATATTCATGTTCTTAACCTTCTTCTTTTACTCTCACTCTCTCATATGCAACTTCCTCTTAGCATGACCTGATTATTATAACATATTCCACATATGAGAGAAAACATGCAGTCTTTGGCTTTCTGAACCTGACTAATTTCAGAAGATGATGTTTTCTAGTTCCATCCATTTACCTTCAAAGGAGAAAATTTCATTCTTCTTTGTATATCTTATTTCTTTTGCAAACATCAGCGTATAACTGTGACAGACTTAAACACTTGCTTGTCAGCATTATACTTCATAATTTCTGAAAAGGCATACCCTATATAATGAATTGTTATTTTTATATAATATTTTAATCTTATTTACCTTATGTTGTAATATGTATAGTATTTTATTATTCATATGTTTCACATTCTTGTATCCTCAAGATTTTTGGAAGTATCTACTAGTGTACCTTTTAGTAAAGAGAAATTAGTCATTTTATAACTGTTGTGAATTATAGTGCCTTTGGTATTGTAATATATCATTTCTTGGCCTTTGGCTAAGATCAGATGTGGTATTTTGATACACTCATCTTGTATAATTGTGGAAAATGTGAAATTTCTATTTTCCTTTCTCTTTGCATTCCTTTGTAATCATTTAAAAATTCTGGTAATTTTAGTCATATGTGTTCATACATAACACAGACTCAGCTATCACTTTACTAAGCAGTGTGATTTTTGAAATTTGATTACTAAATAATTTGTTCATTTTTTAATATGTTCAATGTGATATAGATTTCACTTTTCTTGCTTTTCATAACTGCATTTTTATAACTCTTGTCCACTGTGTGCTTTTTTTACTTGCCTGCATTTTGGTTAATTTACTCCTTTTGTTTCTTTTTTTGGAATATAAAGATTTTTTTACTTTTTAAATTAATGTGCATATCCTAGCTTAACATATTTCCCATATCACTTTGCTTTTACCCTGGTCTATGATTTAGTTAAGTGAAATTATCTTGTCAGTTTCTCTCTACATACTATAATTTAACAGCAAAGTTGAAATAACACTTTTCTAAATCCATGAGACAATCACAAGCTAATTCTTTCTCTAGTATTTCTCTATTCTTCCTCATATTTTGAAGGTTGTGTTTTGTCTAAACTGTTGCAGCATTTTGTGTAGTATCCCATCTATTATATCCCTAACCTTTATTCATACCTAAACACTTATAGTTCTTATGCCCAAACTCCCTCAAGTATTTCTTGGTAAACAAAGTTAGCACTATTTTATGGTTTTCTTACTGACCCAATTGTTAGAGTCATCATTGGAACCTAATTTCATGGCACTACTACATGTTTTTCAAATCTATTTTTTAGCTTTTAATTCACCTATGGCAGTTAAGGGAAACACATTTTTACTTGATTTTTGAAATGTATTGTCTCCTTTTCTATCGTAATTCGACTGTTTGTTAAAGCACCATTAAGAGAGTTAATAATCTCCAAATACAACTTCATATTTAATAATTAGTATTGATTTATTCAGTAAAAGTTTGTTTTTGTCTTTAAATTTACCAGCCTTTCTGTTGCATCTCTTTTGTCATAACTCAGATATTTTACCTGATATCATTTTCATCTGCCTAAAATATGTTTTACTGTATAATATTTTTTGAACTGAATATCTTTTCATGTAGGTGTATTGTAAAGTTTTAAAAATGTGAATATGTGTACTGTATGATTTCATTAGATAATATTTAATCTTTTTAAAAATAAATAAGTTCATTACTTTTTATAGATGAATTTAAACTATGAGACCCCAATCTTAATAAATTGATGACCATAAATTGTCCTTGATATATTTTTTTATATTTTCAATATTTTTTTAATAATTCAGACACTCTTATCATGTTTTTCAGAATTACTTTACATGTATAAATTTTCAATACTCTTTAGTTTGAACTAAATTTGCTTTTTTGAATTTTTAGGTCCAAAGATGTGACCCTTTTTATAGTTTTTTTAAAGAATCTTATTTGCAGAAATGTTTTCTTTCCCATCTTTTTTCAATCTGTTTTCTATGTCATTTTATCATTTTGTGTCATCTTTCACTGAATAACTATTTAGCATGTGTCTCAGTTTTTTGTTTCTCTGCACTGAGTTGTGCTCATTTATTTAGTTCTTTCATCTAATTTTCTAATTTTTAAAAATTATTATAAACCATTCATAGAATTTTAAATACTTGATCGTTATTTGTAATGTTTTTGAAAACTGTACTTGCATCTTTGAAAAATCTATATGTCTCTAATTCATGATAAATGCTTTAGTTCTTTGATATTTTAGGCTTATGTTGAGTCTTTCAGATAGAAGAATGTTATCTTTCACTCTTGGAACCCAGTACAGCGGTCAGGGATTTGCAGCATTACATAATCATAGAATTTTCCTAGAAGGAAAGAGAAGTAGAGCAGGTCACATACACAGAGAAGTATTAAAAGACTTCCAGAACTTCCAGTAGAACTAACTGGTGAAGGTCTCCATTGCCATATCAGATGGTAAAAAATGGATCAAATGTGCAGACAGAATGCTTAAGTTTGCCTCATGGTACACACCAGGAATATTCCTACAGAAGATGTAGAAAAGAAAAAGAGAAAAGACTGAACACATATTAATATGAAAATATCAACAAAATAAAGTGAACCGTAAGAGAGAAAAGGAGAAGCAAGACAGGCCCAATAGAGATTGAAACAACTAACAAAATGGCAATATATTTTTACTTTCCTTTTTAAAAGTACTCTTTTATCAATAATTACTATAAATGTAAAAGATTAAACTCTACAATTAAAGAAAGCATTGTCTGGCTGACGGGAGTTAACAAAGCAAAACAAAACAATGTTCAGTCTATAAGAAGATCACTGTAGATGATGAGTGGAGCTTCTCCCTGATGTTACACTGTGAAAAAAGAATATGGACAAAGAGTGCATGATGGAAGAGGAATTTTGGCAGTGACAAAATCATGCGTTCTGCCTTTGTCTGGAATGCATTGTGAAGACACGGACTTAATGAGGAATACCAGTCCATAGTGATTTTGATCAGAAGTGATTAAACTTATCCTTATTTGTCTCTTAACAGAAATTTATCTCCACCCAAACAACCTACCTAGGAATTTGTTCTGCTAAGGACAGACCTAATAACCAAGAAAAAGAGAGGTGCTATTGTCCCTCATTGCTACACTCTTAGAAGAAGATCTAGATAAACTAAGAAGGTAGAAAAAGAAATCCAGACTTTGTCTCATATGTTAATAGTCTGAGAAGTATATAACAGACATCAAGATAAAACTTGGGGTTTATTCACCATTGAAACTAAAACAAAACATAGCCAAATAGTCTGACTTTCCAAACCTGCTGGAGGTGATTTTGGAAAATTTCTGATTTCTTCTGCCAATGTTAGTGTCACTGTTACAGAGCAGCCTCAAGAATAGATACAGGGGAGCCCCCAAGTTACTAATCTACTTTCCTCTGCCCACTGCAAGATGCTGCAAGTAAGATCCAAGCACATCTTTTCAATATTCATGCCATGAATTTCTACTAGATGTGCTTTTGTTTAACTTTATGTGTGTCTGTGACCAAAGAGTCTGTAGGCTAAACAAAATGAAAATACCTTCAACTCTATTCTTTAAAATCACCCATAAAGGGGTTTTACTTAGGAAATCACTCTATAAAGACTGGTGCAGACTTGTGGACACTCAATAGAATAACCCGAAGAGCTTCAGCTGATCCAGTCATTTTCCTACTTCATAAAATTGCCCCACTTCTGGAACAAAAGTTTGATTTTTGTGTTTTATAAAATTGTCCCTTTTTTCCCTTTTGATTCTTTGCATATTTAATTACTAAATAAATTGTTTTAAAATTTTTTCTGGGTTACTATTTATTATAAGTTTTGGTGTTGTTTACCTTTAAAGAAAGAACTTCTGCCTAGAAGTTTTTTGAATAAATATTTTTTCATATGAAGTACATATATTAAGTGTCTGAAGATACCAGATTAAAGTACTAGCTCCACATTCAATGTGTTATAGGTCAACAAGTAAAAATTTGTACAGTAATTCAAGCTACAAGTTAACTTGAGAGTGGGGGAACTTCCCATATTCTTATCAGCCAACATTTGTGACAACAACCTTTTCATTATATTGATAATTATGACACTAATAACAATTTCATTTTTCAGAGCAAAACTCTAATTCCATAGTAAATTAACAAAATAATACTCTGAGTCAAGCATATTGTTTATCAGCATTAGTAGGTTGGAATATGAGTATATGCATTAATTTTAAATTCAAAATCTTAAAGGTTTTGTAGTTCTAGATAGCTCTAAACATACTAAACTCCATCTCATAAAGGAAGGATTGTTGTCTATAGTTAATCCATTTAGAATTCTTTGCAATATGAAACATAGTTATAAGGCGAATGTAGTTTGAACATTTTTATACTCAGATACTGGTAATAACTCCTGAGGATGTGGCACATTAGTAAAGTTCAACTCATCCTTCTTTACTTATTTGTTTTTAATGTGTTAGCAATTGTAAGATGGTACTGTAGACCTTGCCCTTACTTTCAGAACTGAGTGTCAGGGCTAATAAATTGAAGCCTCTTGATGCATCTGAATAGAGGCCATGGTACTCTATTAACTCTGATAACTACTTACTCACCACTCCCACCATTTCCTTATGCTATAAATACTTATGGCCAATAGGATTGTGGCTGTTATTTATCAAGCTGTGATTGTTTTATTAGTGTTCCTACCAAATATTAATGTTAACAGTTTGGGGTAACTTAAATTATTTTTTTTGAAAACATGACTACATTTACTTGAGGATATATTCTTCTAAAAACTAAACTTGAAAAGCCACAAGTATTGATTGTTATAGTATGGCATGCTGCCATTTTTGATTGTTAGAGCTTTGATTAGCACTTTGAATGCAATTGAAACTGGGCTTGATACTTGTGACAGGCTTAATAAATTCTGCATATCAGTAGTATATATCTCAATGTTTACTATGAGACCAGTGGTCTGGAAACAGATTGTTGTATTAAAGAATCAACTGGTGTCTATGCTTTTTAAAATGTAGTTTTAAACAACACATATCTTAAATCAATGCTTAATGGTATCATGATAACATATTCTGAACAATTTCTTCCTAGAGACTTTAAGGCCAAAGTTATTACATCATGGTGCCAGAGGAGTGGATCTGTAGAAATGTGTCTATTTTAAAAAATATTGTGGATATTTCACATAAAAATATTAACTAGACTGTATTTTGCTGTTGTTCCAACATCCTTTTATCACAATTTTTTCTTGGGTGTCATGTTCTGGCCTGTCTTTTTAACAAGGCAAAATAGAGTAATATGGAAATTTATTTAGTTGAAAAAAAATAATTTCAAGTCTCTTCACTGCTCATAAGAGGAATAATATTAGAAATGGTGGTGAGAGTAGATTTATGTATGGAGTTGACTACTAGGAATGGCTGTGAAAAAAGAAATTGGGAAATCACTTTTCTAGACATTTTCTCACAGTTAATATGAGCAATTATTTAATCTCCAGGAAAATATTCTGCCTCCTGAAATAAGTGATAAAAGGAGTGAGGATGAAATTAGGAAAAAACATGGATTCAACAATATGATTAAAAATGGTGTTTACGGCATACTCAATATTATGAATTTGTAGATATTTAAGAAATTTGATAGCTAGATGCGGTGGCATATTCCTGCAATCTCTACTACTCAGAGGGGCAGAAATAGGTGGATCACATAATTATGGACCCATAAATTAATAATAAGAAAAAATTGAAAATTCATAAATATGTGGAAATGAAACAATTTACTTTTGAAGAACTAACAAAAGAAATTCAAAATAAATAGATTATCTGAAGCAAACAAATATCTGCAAAATAAAAACTACCAAAACTTCTGTATGCAGCAGAAGTAGTATATCAGGGAATTTTGAGGGATGAATGGCCACATTGGATTGAAGTATAAAAATTATCTGAATAAAAATGGAGTTCTTTGCATCAACACTAGCCAAAAACTAATTAAAAAGAAATAAATAGCTGGAACTCATTAAAAAGAAAATTTCTCACACAAAATTTTTTGGTAGTCACTATCAAATGGACTCAAAAAGATCCACAGGTTGGCATAAAGACAACTGTAACCTTTTACACACAAATGTAACTTGTTTTGAGTCTCAGTTAGTGTATTGAAATATTCTGTTTACTAGACATAGAATTATCTACTGCATATTTTTATACTCATTTTTCCAGATACTTAACTTTCCTTGTGTTGAAAGCTGAAATATTCCTATCTTTCTGCCTTTCTCTTGTTACTGTATTTGGCAAACTCATTTGCAAGTTTCATGTGTACTTTGGCAAAATATTGTTCACCAAACTCTTGAAACAAGAACCTGGGGAGAAAACTTTTATTCTTTCTTTCTTCCTTTTTTTTTAAATTGCTGTGCTGGGTTGGGGGACATTGTGGCAAGTTCTTATAATGTATCTCATATACCATATTGAATTCACTACCTCCACCACTCTCCTTTACTCCCTCCCCCTCCATTTCTGAAACAGTTTCATCAGGTATAATTTTTGCATTTATGTATATGTAAACACAGCTTTTGTACTGTATTCACCCTCCTACCCAATTTTCCCACCATCTTCCCCCTTTCACTGGTATCATGGACCCCCTCCCCAGGGGGATGGGGGCAGAACCTATTCAGCCCTCTTATTCTCTGATTTTTTAGAAGAAAAAATAAAAAAGAAGATTTGCATTTTGCTTCTTTGAGATAAAGGTAGCAACACAGGGAGTTTCCTTGTGGTATTGCCATGTATATATGTATTATAGCCCCAAGTGGTTCATCCCCTCTATTTTTATTCATTCTACTTTAGTCCCTTTCTAAAGATGATTTCAACTAGTTTAAGAATTCTATATTTATTCTTGTATAGAAAGTACATCAACCATAGTCATCTTCTATGGCCACCAGGCACTCATTACAAGAATTTTCAAGTTTAAAGATAATACTTACCTATTGAGTGAATTGTTTACTTCCATTCTTTTTGAATAATATTCCTATGTTTTAAAATAGGATAAGACAGCCAACTTATTTTTCACTGGTTTTTCTGATCTTATGTCATTTTCTTTCTAATTTGTTATAAATATTACTGCCAGAATTACTTTTTCTGGATGATTTCATTTTCACTATGCAAGGCAATATAAAGGCTCCAATTTTCAGGCCCTTACAACAAATGAATAAAGCTCATTTTACTTTCATTCCAACTTCTGTTGTCAGTCTTATCTTTGTTATAATATATAGACTGAAATGTACACCTTCAAGATCCATATGTTGAAGTCTTAATACCCAATATGACTCCATTTGGAGATAGGGTAGCTGAGGAGGCAATTAAAGTACACTGAGGTCATAAGGGTGAGGCCCTAATTTATTAGGAGTGTTTTCTTTATACACAGAGGATGAGATATCAAGAGCATGCACAAAGAGGAAAGGCCATGTGAGGAAGTAGAAAGGGGAACTGTTTGCAACTCACAAACAAAGGTCCCAGCTAAACCCAACAGTGCTTGCACCTATATCTTGGGCATCTAGTCTGCATAACTAAGAAAAACTTTCACCTGAATAAGCCACAACATTGTGGTAGTCTGTCATGAAATAATACATCAAAATAACATTCATCTTTTTTTTAACAACTATTGTATTGCATATCATATTTTGTTCACTCTGGCTATATAGTATTCGCTTCTATTCTAGCATACATTCTGAGGTATGGAAATACCATCTAACCTCCACTGCAATTCTCTTCAGGTGGCATTTCATAGAGGTCATCTTTCTTTTCTCCCTTCTCTCAAATTTTGGTCCAATATAATAACATTGTCTTCAGCACCCTTACAATCATTTTGTAATGAATCTTATTGGTTATTTTTGTATATATCTTCATTTCTCACAAGGCTAGAAAATTTTTATTCAAAGTAAAGGAGAATTTTTTTTTGATCTTTACTTCAAATATGCCCAAGCACATGGCTTGGTGAGGAACACATATAATGTTATATTTGATAGAAATTTCCTGCTTGTATTCATCAAATAATGTGCATATTTTTTCTTGCCTTTATTATATTAGACATTTCAATAGCTGCAAATATATAATTACACAAAATCACTAGAAGCAAATAATTGTAATATTATAGCATATGTCTAGAGACAAAGTGAAAGAAATCCAGTTGCAAAAGAGTTCAGTGAGTTAATGATTCTCATGTGAAATGAGATTATAGTTTCCATGCACACACACACACACACACACACACACACACACACACACACAAATGCACACATGCACACTCATTAAGATACTTAATTGGCTCACTTACACATTTAAGTTTTTGGAACAAAGAATAATATAGCCCCATATGCGTGAGAGAAAAGAAGTTTGAATCCAGGGACAGGACAATATAAATAAATATATGAAATTTTTAGTTAAAATAGTAGCAGGTTATTTATTTTTTAGTTTTTTCAGTAGAAAATTACTTAGCTACAATATATGAATGTATGTGATTTAGAGAAAAGTGTCCCATTCATTTGGAATATCACACATAATATTCCTTTAAGTATTTATTACAGAGTTTTTTCTTTACACTACACTGCACATCTTGTGCTTTTTTGTATCTCAAAAAAGTACATGAAAATATACATGTTAAGAATGCTGGCTAAAAAAAAATCAAGGTTATGTTTGTGAAATATGACTTTTATTTTACTTTAATTTTCAGTGCCACAATGATTAATAGCATTAAAATGAATAGTATTATTACATTGATAATAAAATCAATGCACTTTGATAAGAATGTGGAAATGCATGACATTTTGTGAGAGATATTTTGTCGGGGAGCCTTTATTCTTTCTACTTTCAATGAGTACATTGTATTATTTGCATATTTAATATAAAGATAATAGGTTTTCTCTATGGCAACAATCTTTTTGGTAATTGATCCATAATTGACTTGGTCTCTTAGTTGGTATCGCCTGTGTATGTGAGTTTATTGTAGTTTAGCAAACTGGTGTTCTATTGCGTGGGTCACTGCTTTAAAACACTATGCACCAAGCACATAAATGTCAAACTGAAGAAGTTCAGATTCAAATTACATCATCTGCCTTCCTCCTCATACATGGTGCATAGCAAATGGTCCTTTCATTTTTAGATAGAGCAAAGTTACTGTATTTAATTAGACCTACTTTTTTTCACTTCAATAAAACATCCATTAGACATTACTAGGCTTTAAAAATGTGAATAAAACCAAATTGAATTAAATTTTCATTATGGGACACATGTGATAACCTTCAGTTGTGTGACTTTTCCAGCATTTTGGGGGTGCTATATATTAACAATGACTGTCAAATGTGTTTTAGGAATGATTTAAAAATGAAAAAATAAAAAATGAGTTGACAAATACCAATAGCTTCAAAAAGCTATGCAAAAATTGCTCCATATACATCAAATAAATACTAGATCCATAGTATGTTTCAATGTTAGTTTTAATGACTGAAAGAATAGTGTACTCATATCTTAATTTCCTCAGACTCATGGATATGAAAAATATAGGATTATTTTCTTTGTCCTAAAAATTTAAATGTTCCAGAGAATGTCTAATAGCTGATATTATAAAGCAGTAGTGATTTCATCGAATCTATTTTGGAATAAATTATACTTGTGATAACAAGTCTGAGTACATTACTATAAATGTATAAGTTTATGAGTTTTATGCAATTTAAGAAATTGGGCAATGAAAACATGAAGTATATCCTATTTGTGTATTATGTTTCCTGTAACCTTTGAGAACTTGCCTCTCCTTTACTCTGTGCAATTAGTATAACATGATAGTGACCGTAATGCCATCCAAGACACAAGCAGGTCTATACCAATACACACCAGAAGGAGTTGGAGAAACTTGAATAAGATAAAGATAGGTACTTCAGATTGTAAAGCAGCCTCTTTAGCAGCTTCCATTAAATAAATCACAAACACAAGGGAGACATACACAAAAAGACACATAAGAACAATCAAAGTGCACTCTTAGAAAAGACTTTTTAAACTATTGGTGTAAGTTACGATTTTTTTTTGTAATTACTAACCTCTGTATTTATGAGGAGGCATTTATAAATCCAATTTCCCCTGGCCCTATGGGAGCATCCTGGAGTGGAAATATTGTTTAGAAGAAATGAGGAAACTTTTAATAATGCTTTTTTTTCTTTTCTTTTTTTTTTTGTGGTACTGGGCTTTGAACTCAGGGCCTTCATCTTGAGTCTCCCTCTGTCAGCCGTTTTATTTTGTGAAGAGTTTATTCGAAATAGAGTCTCATGAACTATTTGCTCAGACTGGCTTTGAACTGTGATCCTCCTGGATAGCTAGGATTACAAGTGTGAGCCATCAATACCCAGCTTAATAAATCTTTTCGTACTGTTTTAATTTTTTTTCTTAACTTTGGATAAAGAGCTGTTGACTCAGCTTCTCTATAATCATTAGTTAATGTTTCTTCTCTATCCTTGTTTGTCCCTGGCTCTTCCTGCTCCCTAGTTTATAGGATATATGGAGAGGTCCCAGGGGTTTCCCCAAAACCCTCCTTTTTTTCTTTAAGAGGAAACATATGGGCATGCTCTTTTGATTAGTCAAGGCCATGATCTTTTTCCTTCTGTGTTGATAAGATCTTTTCATTTATAAAAATAACTAGAGCATACCCAGCCTTCATCTGAGCCAATCTTGGGCCAAATGACACAAGGTCCACAAATTGAGTCTTTTTGCCATATAAAACAAGAGTATTTGATCATCTTTTGTTTCTTTTTGTCCTTGGTTTGGACTGTCTCTCCAAAACCTCAACATTCTTTCCCGTGGACTATCTAAGGGAATGTCCTGGGGAGCTTCTGTGGCTTTACTTCCCTTGATTTTCCTAGGCCTAGAATTTCTTGTTCCCCATTTTTGACAAGTCCCTGTTACCATTATTGTAGTAAGAACATTTAGGAAGGAATCTACCCTCTTCACATAAATTTAGAAGTACCATTTATTATTGACTATCAGAAAAATGCTGCCAAGCAGATCTGTAGACCTTATTTTTCTTGTTGAAAGGAAAAGTTCTTCATGTTGCTTGCTAATTATTTTTTCTGCTTCTATAAACTCTGTCAATGGTCATTATACTCTCTACTCATGTGTTTGAATATTTTAGATAATTTATACAGTTGAAGTATACTTATTCCTGTGCCATTTTTATTGCATGTATAATGTACTCCAGATTCATCCATATTGTCTTCTTCTTTAAGACTGAATTGTACTCTCTTATATGTATCCACTCATGGTGTTAACACATTTAGTTTGTTTTCATATCTTGCATACTCTCAATAGTTCTGTACTGTAGTGATCACACACACACACACACATACACACACACACACACATACACACACACACACACATACATACACACTCATACACACATACACACACACATACACACACATACAAAAACACACATACACACACATATACACACACATACACACACACTCATGCACACACATACACAAACACACATGGACACACACATACATACACATACTCATGCACATACACACACACACACATACACACACATCATATCAACAGGTCTAGTTATGACTTGGAGTTTTGATTAATTTTCCTTGATTGCAACTGACCATTAAACATTTATGGCCTGAAAATACTGTCTCTTATTCTATCAGATATTTATACCATCTGTTGATTGTCTACTTTGCTATGAAATGTATAAAATCTCTTAAAATTTCTTTTATAAGTCAACATTTGTGTTGCATTATTTTCTACTTTTTGGAAATTGATTTGAGTTTAATATTTATTACAGCAAACTCTTCGACTGAATTTAGTAGTCCCAATGTATCAAACAAATGAAAATAATAATAATGCATTATATGAAGCACAACTACACTTTGTGAGTACTGTTTTAGTTTATCTCTATTTCCAAAATCATAATTTTTTTTACAACATATAATTACATTTTTCTTCATTTAGAGACTATTTGGCTTTGCAACATTAACTTTTTAGTGACATACATTATATGAATATATATTTTAATCAATATTAAGACAAGTTTTATTTTATAAGTAAAAATAAATATAAATGAATGAAAGGAGAGATAAAGAACATACAACTTTCTTTTTTTTCTATTTTTTATTTTATTATTCATATGTGCATACAAATTTGGGTCATTTCCCCCCCTGCCCCCACCCCTTCCCTTACCACCCACTCTGCCCCTCCCTCTCCCCCAACCCCCTCAATACCCATCAGAAACTATTTTGCCCTTATTTCTAATTTTGATGTAGAGAGAGTATAAGCAATAATAGGAAGGAACAAGGGTTTTTGCTGGTTGAGATAAGGATAGCTATACAGGGAGTTGACTCACATTAATTTCCTGGGTGTGTGTGTTACCTTCTAGGTTAATTCTTTTTGATCTACCCTTTTCTGTAGTTCCTGATCCCCTTTTCCTGTTGGCCTCAGTTGCTTTTAAGGTATCTGCTTTAGTTTCTCTGTGTTGAGGGCAACAAATGCTAGCTAATTTTTCAGGTGTCTTACCTATACACACCCCTCCCTTGTGTGCTCTCACTTTTATCATGTGCTCAAAGTCCAGTCCCCTTGTTGTGTTTGCCCTTGATCTAATGTCCACATATGAGGGAGAACATATGATTTTTGGTCTTTTGGGCCAGGCTAACCTCACTCAGAATGATGTTCTCCAATTCCATCCATTTACCAGCGAATGATAACATTTCGTTCTTCTTCATGGCTGCATAAAATTCCATTGTGTATAGATATCACATTTTCTTAATTCATTCCTCAGTGGTGGGGCATCTTGGCTGTTCCCATAACTTGGCTATTGTGAATAGTGCCGCAATAAACATGGGTGTGCAGGTGCCTCTGGAGTAACCTGTGTCACAGTCTTTTGGGTATATCCCCAAGAGTGGTATTGCTGGATCAAATGGTAGATCAATGTTTAGCTTTTAAGTAGCCTCCAAAATTTTTCCAGAGTGGTTGTACTAGTTTACATTCCCAACCAACAGTGTAAGAGGGTTCCTTTTTCCCGTATCCTTGCCAACACCTGTTGTTGGTGGTGTTGATAATGATGGCTATTCTAACAGGGGTGAGGTAGAATCTTAGTGTGATTTTAATTTGCATTTCCTTTATTGTTAGATATGGTGAGCATTTTTTCACGTGTATTTCAGCCATGAATTTCTTCTTTTGAGAAAGTTCTGTTTTGTTCACTTGCCCATTTCTTTATTGGTTCATTAGTTTTGGGAGAATTTAGTTTTTTAAGTTCCCTATATATTCTGGTTATCAGTCCTTTGTCTGATGTTTAGCTGGCAAATATTTTCTCCCACTCTGTGGGTGCTCTCTTCTGTTTAGAGACCATTTCTTTTGATGAACAGAAGCTTTTTAGTTTTATGAGATCCCATTTATCTATGCTATCTCTTAGTTGCTGTGCTTCTGGGGTTTCGTTGAGAAAGTTCTTACCTATACCTACTAACTCCAGAGTATTTCCTACTCTTTCCTGTATCAACTTTAGAGTTTGTGGTCTGATGTTAAGATACTTGATCCATTTTGAGTTAATATTGATATGGGGTGATATACATGGATCTATTTCAGTGTTTTGCAGACTGCTGACCAGTTTTCCCATCAGTTTTTGTTGAAGAGGCTGCTATTTCTCCATCGTATATTTTTAGCCCCTATGTCAAAGACAAGTTGGTTATAGTTGTTTGGCTTCATATCTGGGTCCTCTATTCTGTTCCACTGGTCTTCATGTCTGCTTTTGTGCCAGTACCATGCTGTTTTTGTTGTTATTGTTTTTTGATATAGTTTGAAGTCAGGTATTGTGATACCTCCAGCAATGTTCTTTTGACTGAGTATTGCCTTGGCTATTTGTGCCCTCTTGTGTTTCCATATAAATTTCACGGTAGATTTTTCAGTCTCTTTAATGAATGTCATTGTAGTTTTGATGGGAATTTCATTAAACATGTAGATTACTTTTGGGAGTATTGACATTTTTACTATGTTGATTCTACCAATCCATGGGCATAGGAGATCTCTCCACTTTCTATAATCTTCCTCAATCTCTTTCTTCAGAAGTTTATAGTTTTCCTTATAGAGTTCATTCACATCTTTTGTTAGGTTTACACCGAGGCATTTGATTTTTTTGAGGCTATTGTAAATGGAATTGTCTTCATACATTCTTTTTCAGTTTGCTCATTGTTAGTGTATAGAAATGGTAATGATTTTTCTAAGTTGATTTTGTATCCTGCTACCTTGCTATAGCTATTGATGATGTCTATAAGCTTCTGAGTAGTGTTTTTTGGGTCTTTAAGGTATAGGATCATGTAGTCTGCAAATAGGGATATTTTGACAGTTTTTTACCTATTTGTATTCCTTTTATTCCTTCTTCTTGCCTAGTTGCTCTGGCTAGGAATTCCAGTACTATGTTGAATAGGAGTGGAGATAGTGGGCATCCTTGTCTGGTTCCTGATTTTAGAGGGATGGTTTCAGTTTTTCTCCATTAAGTATAATGCTGGATGTAGGTTTGTCATATATAGGTTTTATAATGTTGAGGTATTTTCCTTCTATTCCTAGTTTTCTTAGAGCTTTTATCATGAAATGGTGTTGGATCTTATCAAAGGCTTTTTCTGCATCTATTGAGATGATCAAGTGGTTTTTGTCTTTGCTTCTGTTAATGTGGTTTTTTATGTTTATTGATTTTTGTATGTTGAACCACACCTGCATTCTTGGGATGAAGCCTACTTGGTCCTGGTGAATAATCTTTTTGATGTGTTGTTGAATTCGGTTTGCCATTATTTTGTTGAGGATTTTTGTGTCAATTTTCATTTAGGAGATTGGCCTATAGTTCTTTATGGAGGTGTCTTTGCCTGGTTTTTGGATATGTGTAATCCTGGCTTCATAAAATGTGTTAGGAAGTTTTCCTTCCCTTTCTATTCCATGGGACAGTTTAAGGAGGGTTGATATCAGTTCTTCTTTACAGGTCTGATAGAATTCAGCAGAGAATCCATCACGTCCTGGGCTTTTCTTTTTGGAGAGACTCTTGATTGCTGCTTCCATTTCATTTTGTGTTATAGATCTATTCAGGTGATTAATTTCCTCTTGATTCAGTTTTGGGTGATCACATGTATCTAGAAATCTGTCCATTTCTTTAAGATTTTCAAATTTATTTGAATATACATTTTCAAAGTAGTCTCTGATGATTTCCTGGACTTCCATGGTGTTTCTTGTTATCTGCCCTTTTGCATTCCTGATTCTACTAATTTGGGTTTTTTCTCTCCTCATTTTAGTCAGGTTTGCCAGGGGTCTATCGATCTTGTTTATTTTTGCAAAGAACCAACTTTTTGTTTCATTAATTCTTTGTATGGTATTTCTGGTTCCTATTTTGTTGATTTCAGCTCTTATTTTTATTATTTTTCTCCTTCTATTTGTTTTGAGATTTGCTTGTTCTTGTTTTTCTAGGAGTTCGAGATGGACCATTAGGTCATTGATTTGGGATCTTTCAGTCTTTTTAACATAGGCACTCATAGCTATAAATTTTCCTCTCAGGACTGCCTTAGCTGTGTCCCATAGGTTCCGTTATGTTGTGTTTTCATTTTCATTGACTTCCAGGAACTTTTTAATTTCCTCTTTTATTTCATTGATGATCTATTCTTCATTAAGTAATGAGTTAGTTAGTTTCCAGCTGTTTGCATGTTTTTTGTCTTTACTTTTGTTGTTGAGTTCTACTTTTACTGCATTGTGATCAGATAGTATGCTTGGTATAATTTCTATTTTCTTATATTTGCTGAGGCTTGTTTTGTGCCCTAGGTTATCATCTATTTTGCAGAAGGTTCCATAGGCTGCTGAGAAGAATGTATATTGTGTAGAAGTTGGATGAAATGTTCTGTAAACATCAACTAGATCCATTTGATCTATTGTATATTTTAGATCTTGGATTTCTTTATTGATTTTTTGTTTGGATGACCAATCTTTTGATGATAATGGGTGTTAAAGTCTCCCACAACTACTGTGTTGGTGTTAATATATGCTTTTAGGTCTTTCATGGTATGTTTGATGAAATTGGGTGCATTGACATTGGGTGCATACAGGTTGATGGTTATTATTTCCTTTTGGTATATTTCCCCTTTTATTAGTATGGAATGTCCTTCTTTATCTCATTTGATCAATGTAGGTTTGAAGTCTACTTTGTCAGAGATAAGTATTGCTACTCCTTCCTGTTTTTCGGGGCCATTGGCTTTGTAAATCTTCTTCCAGCCTTTCATCTTAAGCCCATGCTTATTTGTGTCAGTGAGATGGGTCTCCAATAAGCCACAAATTGTTGGATCTTCCCTTTTAATCCATTTCTTCAATCGGTGCCTTTTGATGGTTGAATTAAGTCCATTAGCATTAAGCATTAGTACTGATAGGTATGTGGTGATTCCTGTTATTTAGTTGTTGTAGTTGTTTGAAGGTTTGATTGTGTGTACCTAAGTTGAGGTTACTCTATACTGTCTTGGTTTTTCTTTTCCTGTGGTTTGGTGCTGCCTATTTTTTCATGGTTAAGTTGGGTTTCACTTCCTTGCAGAATCTTTTGTAGTGGTGGCTTTGTGGTCACATATTGTTTTAGTTTCTGCTTATCATGGAAGACTTTTATTGATCCATCTATTTTGAATGATAGTTTTGCTGGGTAGAGTATTCTGTCATTGAAGTTATTTTCATTCAGTGCCTGGAAAATCTCACCCCATGCTCTTCTTGCTTTTAATGTTTCTGTTGAGAAGTCTGCTGTGGTTTTGATGGGTTTACCTTTGTATGTTACTTGTTTTTTCTCTCTTACAGCCTTCAATATTCTTTCCCTAGTTTCTGAACTTGTTGTTTTAATGATGATATGTTGTGGGGTAGTTCTATTTTGATCTGGTCTGTTTGGTTTCCTTGAGGCCTCTCATATCTGTATGGGAATATCTTTCTCTAGATTTGGGAAATTTTCTATTATTATTTTGTTGAATATATTATGCATTCCCTTCAGTTGCACCTCTTCTTCTTCGATGCCCATGATTCTCAAGTTTGGTCTTTTGATGGAGTTGGTGAGTTCTTGCCTTTTCTTTTGACAGGTCTTGAATTTTTTAATTAATAGTTCTTCTGTTTTTCCTTTAATTACCATTTCATCTTCAAGTTCTGAGATTCTGTCTTCTGTTTGTTCTATTCTGCTGGATTGGCCTTCCATTTTGTTTTGCAGTTCTGGT
This sequence comes from Castor canadensis, assembly GCF_047511655.1. Classification (NCBI taxonomy): domain Eukaryota; kingdom Metazoa; phylum Chordata; class Mammalia; order Rodentia; family Castoridae; genus Castor; species Castor canadensis. The sequence goes on along the minus strand of NC_133390.1, from coordinate 21,371,737 downwards.
TCTGTTTCATTCTTTTTTCTGAGGGTTTTCCATGTCCTGGGTGGTTTCCTCTTTAAGGTTGTCTATTTTTGTCTTGTGTTCATTTATCTGTTTATTCATCATGTTCTCTGTTTCACTTTGGAGTTTATACAGTGCTTTTATGGTTTCCTTTATTTCTTCTTTTGCTTTTTCAAATTGTCTATTTTTGTTGTCTTGGAATTTCTTAAGTGTCTCCTGTACATTTTGGTTGACCCTATCCAGTATCATCTCTATAAAATTCTCATTGAGTACCTGTAGTATGTCTTCTTTTAAATTATTCCTGTGGGCTTCATTGGGTTCTTTGGCATAGTTTATCTTCGTTTTATTGGAGTCTGGATCTGAGTATCTGTTTTTTTCATTCCCCTCTGGTTCCTGTACTAATTTTTTGCTGTGAGGAAACTGGTTTCCCTGTTTTTTCTGCCTTCCCATCGTTGTCTTTGGAGTTGTTACTGTCCCTGTACTGTGTGCAATTAAGTATTTTCTAGCTTGTAATAATAACAATGGTAATACTTAGAATGGAAGGGTGAGCAGAGATGGAAAGCAAGAAGTTAACGAAAAAGGAAAATAAACAGACAAGAAGAAGAAAACAGAACAAGGAATCAGACAAGAAAGTTTCAAAGGTATAAACAGGGAGTGTTAGTGTACTAATTGACAGTAAGCTGAATAGGCAGTAGAGAGACAGAGAGAGGATTGAAAATAAAAAAAAAGATAAGAATAAAAATAAAAAAATAGGTAAATGAAAGAAATATATATATATAAATAAAATAAAATAAAATGAGAAATAGAAAATTAAAAAAAAACCCATAAAACCAAAAAACCTCCAAGTTCAAATGCAATGAAGTTTCAGTATTAATCATTTGGGTGTCCATCTCAGTCTCCAATTCTGGAGATGGTGCCTCAGATGTTGTTCTGTAGTTGTCTCATCAAAGAGGACGCATAAAGTAGAGCAAAACTACACACACACACACACACAAAACCCCACCATGTGTCTGAAGTTCAAATGCAATACAGTTTTAGTAAGTTTTTCAGCATGCAGGTGTAATTTGGTTTTTCTCTCATCAAAGGTAGGGAGAAAAAGAGAAAAAATAAAAAAAAGAGTCTGGAGACAGGTCTGTGAATGGTATCTGTGGCTGTGTCTTGCCTGCCCACTGCTGTCAGCCTGCTGTTGCTGGAGGCTTTATTCATGCAGATCTCTAGGGTGAGCTTAGCACTCACCTGGCTCTGCAGGCTTTCTTCACTCAGATTTCTCCTGTGCGTGAGCCTCTGCTACAGGCTTTCCCCTTTCCATGCACACTGGGAAAGGTGACACTGCACCCATGTTCTCAGGCCTGCGTGTTTATTTACAGTTCATGTGGGAAGTGGGTCTTTCCACCTCTCCTGTGGAGTTTTCCTCCCTCCACCACTCTCACAAGCTTTCCCACTCCTGGTTGCTGGGGATGAGCCCCTGCTCCCGCCGGAGCCTCTCCTACCCGCCCAGCTTGTTTATTGACAGTTCCAGGAAGGATTCCCTTCCCCCAATCTTCAGTGCTCACTGCGCCCCACTCTTTTTCCCACGTGTCTTTATTGTTTTTATTGCTTATTAGTCAGTTTCTCTTTTTTCCCTGGGTGGAAGTCAGTCTGTCCAGGGGGCTATGCTGCTCTGGGCAAGGGTTGTCTGTGGGAGTACCGCGGCTCCGCAAAGATCACCTTGCCCACGTCTTCCCAAGCCGTCTGGGCGCAGGTGACTGTCAGCCTTGTTTCTCCATTTAACATGAACTGGAGATTCTCTGCACTGGCTGCAGGTGTGGAGGGGTCAAAGTTTTGGCTCTTTTCAGTGACTTTGCCTGCGAAGTGTGTCTCCAGTGTCTCTCCAAGATTTCACTATATGAGGCTCACTTTCTGCTTCCTCCCTCTAGCTGCTATCTTGGAATCAAACATACAACTTTCTAATTACTTCTGTAATGGTGGGAAAAATGATAGATTCAAAAAGTAGGACAGATTTAAAAGACTAATGTTCTTGCTGTGAATAAGGAAATAACATGTGTGAAAATGTTCTGAAAATATTTTGTTTAGTACATGTTGGCCACTTTAAGGGCAAGGATTTTCCTTTAAAGAATATTGACAGTTCTTACCAATGTCTTTGAAAACAGGTAAGTAAATGTAGTAAACTTTTACAAAAAAGATAGTTTCATATATTTCCAGAAAAAAATTCTATTTTACCAGAGATTATCAGTGTACTTTACATTGATTTGAGAAAATGTACATTTTTCTATTAAAGAAAATAATTGTTAGAAATTGAAGTTTTCCATTTTAAAAGTAGAGTCATCAGAAACAGAGTAAAAAACATCACAATGCATTTCAGGAAAAGGTGTTTGCTTAGCTACCCATTTAATTGTCTACTTGCTTCTTCACTACTTGAAAGAGTTTTCTTCAAGTGCTTGCCAAGAACCCAATGTATTTTCAACTTATAGTTGGCTCTTGATTATCTCCTAGGATTAGTACATTATAGATTACCTGTAACAACCTTGTTTTTCAGAATTCATTGACATCACTATCTTCTCTACATGCAAGTAAGTTATTTCCTGACATTCAGGCTGTTTCTCCAGCTACCAAAGTTTTCTGAAAAATCACACTAGTGCAAACATTGCAAGCAAGAGCCAATTGTTATGTTTAAGTAAGGTTTTCAATGGAGACATTTAAAAAATTTCAATACATAACATATCTTTTCATCTATATAAGAAGGTAGATATAAATCAATGCTTAATTCCTTTATTCAATTCCAAATTATTATAAGCCAGAATGATGATGAGAAATTATGTATGTGAGTATAAAACATAGAACACACTGTTATGAGTAAGAATAGGAATATATTGCACTGCACAGGGATAGCTACATTGATTCTTCCCTCACACATCTTTTCCACTGGTCAGGTAGTGTTCAAAATTATTATTTAAAAGAATTATGTATATCACTTTAAAACAAAGGACTGAACTCTCTATCTCATGTCTGGATAAAACTTAAATTTTGTGCAAGTTATGCTGATTCACCATCTAAACTTCCAGTACTTGGTAGGCTGATGAAGAAGGATCAAGCATTTGAGGTCAGCCTGGGATACACAGGAAGACCTTGTCTCAAAAGAAACAATCAATCCAAAAGTTAAATTTAGTCCTGCCATTCCTCTTCATAAGCAGAGGTATTAGCAACTTTACAGAATTATGTTAAATGTCATATCCTAAATGTGTAATGTTACCTAAATATACATTATTTGTTTTTCCTTGCTCATTGTATTCACTTCAGTTTTGGTATACATTGAAATTCACCTTTAAAGTATAAATAATTTTGATCAAGGTAATATTTTCCCAAAAAATATTTTAAAAGGTTCCATGCTCTTGTGTTGCATTACTTTATGAATATATTTAATGCATAATTTGGTAAATGTATAGTTATATGCCAATCATATTTCTAAGCACTAAAAATGTAGTAGTAAACAAGGACAAGATATTTTTCTAGCATAGCTGGTAATGAACACAGATCATAAATTAACTATGAAATAAATTCAATACTGTCATATATACTCCAAAAAATCAAAATGTAGAAATAGGATAAAGAATAATGGATGTATATTTACATTTGGTGATTAGGAGAGGTCATTTGGAAAGGTTCATATTTAAACAGACACCATCCAAGTAAGTGGAAAAGACAGTAGTGAATGCTTGGAAAAGAATAAACACATAAACACAGACACATACATACTCTACACAATGGCCAAAACTTATAGATACATACATGCACACACATACGTACATACACAAACAAACAGATACACAAATACTAGTTGCACCAACAGGTCTGAGGTGATACCTAATTTTGACTTGCAGTTTTTATTTGTGTTTCCCTAACTGCTAGTGACATTGATTATTTAGAGCCTGCAGATATTTCTCCTATTAAGTGGGCAGAAAACATGAAAGCTATAAAGACAGAAAAACACTGTAGTACATCAGTTGGTATGATTGTGGAAATAACAATTCAATGCCAGAAGAATGTGGTAGAACATGAAGCTGGAGGACAAAGGTAGACACTGGGCTCTGAAGGACACCGTAAGTCATGGTAAGGATTTTAAATGTTTATTTGATGTGTAAAGATGCTGAGGTGCTGGAAACAGAATGACAAAATTGATCCATGTTTTAAAATGTTAACTCTCAATGCTGTGTGAAAAATGAAGAAAAAGAAGAGTAGAATAATGAAGACCAGTTTGATGCTAATGCAATAAAATGCACTGGATTATTTTGATGAATGAGAATATATATGCATTTCCACAACTAAGAAATTGCATCTCCAGATTTAATACTTTCCCTTTACTTGAAGAAATCCATGTTGAAAACCATTAGACATAGGATTTTCAAGGGAATAATTATGGATTAAATCCAGAAAACATATGGGCATCTTTCTAAATCAAAAGCAAACATTTTGTTGAATTTATTGTGTTTCTGGCTACAAAATGTAGCTCTTTCTTATATCCACACCATTTGGTGTAACCTCATGTGGGCAGAATTTTCTGCATAACCCATGAACTCTGAGCTCATCCACTTGATTCATTTGTAACTGTTAGCAAACACAGCACAGAGACAAGGAAGATAACTCTGCTGTCAACATCAAGAGAGTGCTAGCTCATGCTAGCTAAAGGTAAAGTATAGAAATATATGTACCAATCATGAGGCCTGAGGTGTCTTAGCCAAAGCCATCATAGATAATTAAAAATTTAGCCAACAGTCATAAAGCAGGGTCTAATATTTAACTAAACTTATATCATCTAAACTCCTGAGACTACTGAGTGAATAATTTATTGCTTTATATCACTAAGGTTGTGTGATTGTTTGTTATGTTACATTTGTGGCAATACATAATCATGATAATGATGTAGTTATATAAAATATTTCATGAAGGAAATTTATTTGAAAGGACCTTTCAATTTTTGAGATTTAGAATCTTTGTAGTTGGAACTCTTAGGTATTAAAAATATTTTAGGGGGCAGGGGAAAGAAATGACCCAAGCATTGTATGCACATATGAATAATAAAACAATAAAAAAACTTTAAAAAATATTTTAACCACCATAGCCTTATTGTGGATTAAAATAGTAAAGAGGATTACTTTTATATTTCTCCCTTGAAATCCTGTAGAAAGTCAATTTAACATGAAAGAACTGTAGAAGATACAAAAGGGTCAGGAAATAGCAGGACAGAAAGAGTTTGAGTTTGTAAATATCCACCCCAACACTGAAATCTTCTCCTTCCTTTGTCACCATGACTATCATTCTGCTTTGCTCTGATGGAGTCTGGATGAGATTCTTAAGTTCTTCTTAGACCTAAAGAGATCAGTGAGAAATAGTATGTAATGTCCTTGTAGTTAGTATATGTGAAAGCACAAGTTCTGTTAGGGCTGAGAATAGATTGTAATTAAAAGGAAGCCATAAGTGGAAGACACATGGACACCTCAGCAGTAGATGCAGGAAGCACAGAGAGTTAAGTCTAAAGTCACAGTGAGTAAAACGCCCAACAACTACGATATATCCTTAGAAAAAGGATATAGAAATTTTGGAAGACTAAGTATAGACTGACAAGACACTGAGTAAATCTGAGTTACTAGGTTAAATCAGAAGTGATTGTTAATTTAAATACAGATGATATGATAATAATGCTTGTTTAAATATGATGTTTGTTTTCTGAATACTGAGTGTGAATGAGAAATTTTGAGAAAGCTGAGTATTTATGTAAAAGAAAGTGTATTTCTACATATCTGAATTAATGCTGTAAAATTGAAACTAATGCCAAGAAGAAAAAATATATTGTATCTCTTTAATGGTATTAATTGTCATCATAATAATGACTATCAATATATTAATAAGTCTATGTAGGTGTTTGGATTGGAATAAATTTAGAAAATATAATATAAATTCAGAGAATAATAGAGGACAATCTATTAATAGAACATATATATTTTGACACAATGTATCTCTATCCCTGTTTTTAATAAAAACATTTGAATTCACCAAAACACTAATCATTCCTTTCAGTTCTTTTTATCTGTACATAATGACTGAATTGTTAAAGTTAGTAATTACATGAATATGAATATGGCATAACTTTACAAACATTATAATGCATTAAAGTCTATAAAAATTGACTTTTGATCTTTCAAAGTACAAAACAACTTCCTCAGTGTTAGTCAAATTTTGGATGTGACAGAACAACTATTTTCTCACTTTGTCAAGGAGAACCATCTAACAAAAAGCTGCAGTTTTCCCAGAACAACCTTCAATCGTGTCTCTTTTCTCCCAAAATCTCACTTATGTAAGAGATATTGCCAGCAGAGCAACTCTAAGAAAGCATTACAAGTCATTGAACTATGAGATTTCCCAACCTTTTATTTCATCTACCAAGGGGAATATGAAGATTGAGTCTGAACTGAGTGAGACCAATAACCAAATCTGTTACAAATAGAGCATGAAAGAGAATCAGAGGAAATTAGAAAACAGAGATACATCTCTTGCAACATCAGATTAACAAATACATTAATGTTTTATACATAACCTGGGAAATGGGCTGATTCAAGCATGGAGATATTATAGGACTATTTGACTTGAATTTACTGATCGCGTGCTGTGTGGCAAGTTGTATCTAGACTCCATAGATATAGTAGTACATTAAAAAGAGAGAGAAGAAAATCTATCCTTATGAATATTACATTATAGTATTTCTCATATTCCCTCATTTTCCATTCAAATTTGTTGAAGAATAGTGATTAAACAAATATATACTTGTACATGGTTAAATTGATGAAAAGAAAGGACAGATTTCTATCCTCACAATACTAAAAGTTTAGCACATTTCTATAGCTTCCAGAATTACACTAAATGCAACAAGCGACTACCTTTGCAAAAATACCATTGTCTAAATTTGGATTCATGTTTGTAAAATGAGATATAATTAATGGATCTAAAGTTCTTAAGTGTGAAAGCAGCATGCTAAGTTTAAATACTATTGTCCTCAACCTACAGCAACTAACTGATTTATATACCATTTTAAATGAATCACATCTATTGAATCTCATTACATATAATACCACTTGGTATTTACCGTTTTAAAAAGATATGCTGACAGTTAAAATAAAGCCCTCTTTAAGGACAGAAAATCATAGCTATTTATGAGGTCTCTCTGGCACAGTTATCCATTTAATTATATCCATCCTGGTGGACACAACTTCTGAGGCACAAAGAACACTATTTAGTGAAGTCTTGACCACAATCCATTCAGAAAATGATTGTCCTATTTCTTATTTCTGCCACCTGCTCTCTGGACATTTGACTGACTTTTACTAAGAATCTTCAAAATTATTGCAGCTATCATCAATTCACAAATTGTTCTTTTTCAGACAGGAGAGACTAGCTCAGTTTTCTACAAGTATGCAGAGACATTTCACTGGAATATAAAGTTGTCAGAGAGGGGAAAAGCGTGCTTTTCCATCAATCAGGTTAAAAAGAAAATGAAGTCTACTGTAAAATTGTGTTTCTGTCATTCAAGGCCAAAGGATAGTTAAGTAACATCACTCATTGGATTGTGAATCTAGTCTTCTCTTTACCTCATTTCCAGAATCTATGAGAGTGCTTCTTACTTTTAGTGCTTTTTACCTGGAGGAGTGGGAAGAAAGCTACTTCATAAAAGGGAGATTTTATTATTTATAAGAGAAAAATGAATTGTCATTCTAAAGTGTATCTGTTCCTAGTTTAGTCTCAATATTTAAACCCAGGTTGGTTTCACTCTGCCCTCTTTCTGCCTCTGCTCTATTCTTGAGAACTCTGACTTTTGTATAACTTATAGGAATTTGTTTTTGCCCTCAGGCTTCCGCTTTGATGCAGTCATGGTAATGAACATTACAGTATTGAAGAAAAAGCAATGGGGGGTTGGTTATTGATTGTCAACAAAGTTCAAGATGAGCCCAAGGTAGAATGTCTGGTTTCTTCTGTGGAATTCAACCTACCTTTTGGGAAGCTATTAGAAGTATTTCTGTATCTCCTCAAGCTCAGTCTGAGAAGAACTTCACCCATGTGAGACTTCAGAGATGTCTGACATATTAGTGTTTTGATGGTAACAGTGCCATAAGGAAGTAGAAGGGAGATTTTATTTTTCTCCTCAATTCAGCCCAGCAGTACCCTGGCTCCTTATATGGAGAATAATTTGGAACAGCTCAGGATAAGAAGGGATGACCTAAAAACATGAATCTACTACACAGGATACACACAGAAGAAAGAGAGAGGGCAAAATTTCAACTGCCTTTTACAAAAAGAATCCATTTTGGAAAATAGGGAAAAAAAGCCTAAAAACTGCTTAAATTTGCATATCACTTCAGCATTACTAGGTTTATAGAAATCTAAAGAAACTTCATTTTTTATTTTATTACTTATATTTTATTAGGTTAGAAAACAAATTATGAACTCTCCAACACATTTTAAGTGTACAATACAGTGTTGTTGAGTATAACCCCAATTTTGTAAACCTCTAGGAGCTTTTCATCTTTCTGAGCTGAATATTTGTACTTCTAGAAGAATAACTCCTCATTGCTCCTCATAGCACCAATATAAACCATCATTTTTTCCTGCTTCAATGAGTTTGCTTAAATCATAAAATTCAAATAATGTAACATGAAAAATTTTCTCTTTTGTGATTGGCTTATTTTATTGGTATCATGTTGCAGGTAAATCTGTCTTTCACATACTGTAGGATTTTCTTTTTAAAAACTAAATTGTATTACATATTTATACCACATTTTCTTCTTTTATTTCATTCATCATTGATAGATATTTCACTTAACACAATTTATCTATTATAAATCATGATGCAGTAAATATCAAAAGTGTAAGTATCACTTCAAATCTGACTATTAATTCTTTACGCTTTGGGATTGCTGAATCATGTGGTCCCTTTATTTTTGAGAATGTGAAAAAACATCACACACATTTTCATAGCAGATGTTCCATCTTAAATTTATACCAATAGTGTGCAAGGATTGAAATTTCTCCATAGCCTCAACAACACTTGTGGTTTCTTATATTTTTTTAAAATTTGTTTTAAGAGTGAGCTTCCTAATAGATATCGTGACATCTTTTTATGGTTTGACTGTATTTCCCTTCTTCAGTAATGTTGAGAAAATGTTCATTTCACTGGTGGGCTTTTGCATGTCTACGTGAACAAATGTGTATTCAGCTTATCAGGCCTATTTTTTTGTAGAGTTGTTTAGTGAATATAATAATTACTGTTTATTACTGTTTATTGAAGTTCCTTATAGAGTTCAGATATTAACCCCTTGTAAATAAATGGTATGCAAACCCACTGTCTCATTTCATAGGCGACTTTTTCACTTAGTTGATTATTTCCTTTCCGAGCAGTAAATATTTACATTAATGCAATATCATTCACCTATTTTTCCTTAAAACATTCTGTTATGGTTTTTTGTCTCCAATTTTACAATTCAGACCACACTTTTAAGTCTTTAACCCACTTTGACTTGTTTTACTTTGTATGAGTGTATGTGTGTGAAATATGTATGATGAAGCTCCAAGTTCATTCTTTTGCATGTAGGCCTCCTGTTTTTATATCAAGACCATACTCTTTGTATTGCTGTAACTTGATAATTTGTTATAAAATCAAGAAATGTGACTGCATCAATTTTTTTGTATAATCAAGCTTATTTTAGCTGGCAAGGCTGCTTCTACTTCTGATTTCATATGAGTTTTATAACTGTTTTCTTATTTTTATAACAAAATGCCTTTGGGATTTTGATAAGAATTTTATTGACTCTGTAGATTATTGTATGTAGTATGGACATTTATTAATATTTATTCTTTTATTCCATGAGCACAGGATATATGTACATTTATTTAGGCCTCTTTTACATTTCTTTTATCATTGTATTATAATTTCACATTGTAGAACTTTCCCTCACTTATTAGCTAGAATAATAATAAGTAATTAATTAACAAATTACTTAAGTCTCTTTTTTCATAGGAGTGGGAATCTGACCAAGGACCTTGTGTGTATTAAGCAAACACTCTACAACTGAGCTATAAACTCAGCCCTCTATTTTTCTTTCTGATGCTATTGTAATGGGTTTCCAAAATTTCTTTTTCAGCTGATTTTCTGTTATTGTATGGAAATACAATTGAATTTGTAAGCTGATGTTGTCCCCTGAATATTTATTGAGTGTATTCATAAGTTCTATCACCTTTAGTGAAACCTTTGCAGATATTTTTTTACATATAAGATCATGCATGTATGGGCAGTAATCATTACATTTCTTTCATACTTGGGATAAATTTTACTTCTTTTTTCTTGACTAATTACTCTGACTTATACTTCTAATACTATGTAGAACAGAAGTGCAAGTGTAAGCATCCTTGCTTTGTTTCTAATTTTAATAAAAGATAACTTTCAGTTCTTATCATTTGAGTACAATATTAGCCACACACTTTTCATATATGGTCTTTATTATTTTGAGTCAATTTCCTTCTTTATCAATTTTTTTTGAGAGATCATAAAGGAGTTGAAACTTTATTGAATTTGTTTTTTGCATGTTTAAAAAGGATCATGTTGTGTTTTCCCTTCAAATAGGTAATGTAATATATCATATTGACTGATTTTTGTAGTTTTATCCATTTTTGCTTTCAGGGATAATCTTTCTTTGTAATCATGTATACTTTAAATGTACTCTTGTATCCAATCAACTGGTATTTTTATGCATTTTGTCTTCAGAACTCAAGGGCTGTCCTTGCTAAGCAATTGCTCTCCCACTTGAAGCATGCCTCATAATGTTTTGCTTTAGTTGATTTTCAAGTAGGCTTCCCTGTTTTTTGTCAGACTTCAATACTCTGTAGTCTTCCTGCCTTCCATGTATCTGGGGTAACAGGCATGAACCCCATTGCCTGTCTGGACTTTAAGATAGTAGAGTCTCCCTAACTTTTGCTTGGGCTTGGCTCAAACTACAAGACTTTTTTTCTCTACTTCCCAAGTAGTTGAGATTACATGGGTGAGATAACTTGCTTGGTCTCTTCTCTATTTCTTTCTTAGTCTATCCTTGTAAAATCTTGTCAATTTTATTGAATTATTTAGATATTTTCTAATTTAGATATTTCTAATATATTGTATATTTTCTGTTTCATCTTTGACTCACTGTTTGTTTCATGAATATTGTTTAATTTCCACATATTGGTCAATTTTCTGGGTTTCCTTCTACTATTGATTTCATTTCCGTGTCTTTATAAATGATACTTGGAAAATTTTGAACTTATTTAGCTTGTTTTTTAGATCTAACATATGACCTGTTCTGGAGAATGTTTTGTATGTGCTGTGATCTCTCTGCCGCTGTTAAGTAGAATGTCCACATGAATCTGTCATTTCCATTTGGTCATCAATATTGTTTATGTCCGTGCTTATCTTGTTGAATTTCTATTCAGTCAATCTATCCATTATTTATAACAGGGTGCTGAAATTTTCTGCAACTATTGTGTTGCTATCAATTACTCATATCAGCTCTGCTAATGCCTATTCTATGAATTGAGTGATTCTGATGTGTAAATATATGTATGAATGTTCTGTCTTCTTGGTGAATTCACACTTTAAATCAACACTGAATCATATACTTTCATTTTTAATGCATTTCAAAATTCTGTGCCTTTAAAGTGGGAGAATTTAATTCATGTGCATTTGAAATAGATACAAGAAAATGCTGCTGCTGTTGAATTGTTCATTATTTTCTGTCTGTCTCCTAACTCTCCATCCTTCTTTTTCTCTTTTACTGGGTTCTTTTGTATTTAGAAGGTTTTTTTTATAATAATATATTTGTGATTCATTTCTCATTTTCTTTTGTGTTTCTTCTTTGTATTTTATCTGTAATTATAATGGGCTTTACATGAAACATTTTATAGTTATAACAGTTTGTACATACAGATAATCATAAAAAGTCTATACATAAACTCCCCACACATTTAGGTCATTGTTAGCACACTTTACATCGTGTTTATATCTAACTTGTAATCTATTTTTTTTTAGTTTTCATACTTTTGGCTTTTGATTTTATATTGGTATTAAAAGTTACTTATTTACCAATATTACAATGTTTTTCAGGTGTCTAGATGTTTACCTTACCAGTTTATTTTATTCTTCCATATGCATTCCTTTTTTTTCCCTTTAGTATTCTTTTTTTTTCAATTTCAATAACTCCAGTTCAACTTCAACTTCAATTCCTGTATGTGGATCATGTTTTTCTCTTTTTCCCTTTTCCTTTTCTTTTGGTGTTGCTATTTACTTACTAGGAAAAGACAACTAACTGACTCTTCTGGTCTTTATATTTATAGACTTTGGCCATGTGGCCAGAGAAGAAACTCACCAAAAAGCCCGGCCAGAGATTGTGAAGTTTTCTCTTACTTCTCTGTGAAAATGACTTCTTCAGAATTGTGCATGTAAATTCCCAGAATAATTTGCTACATTTTTTCCCTAGGAATTTGTAATCTCTTGCTCTCTGTTATCTGTCTGGTGTGCCCTCAATCTTCTGGAGTAGAAACAAGCATGACCCTTATTTTGTTTTTTGCAGCCCGTTTGGAGTCCAGTGTGTACCAAAATTTATTCATACTGAAACAGATAGGAATGAAATCAATCCTTTGGGAAGCCACCTTATAAAAGCTAAACAGTTATCAAATGTGCCATATAGAGACCTTCCCCCTTTGATATTCTCTTCACAAGTTGGAGGGTTGCATTAAGTTTCCAGGTCTTTTCATCCTCAGTGATAACTCAGAAATAGAGATTCCCCCCAAGCTTTAAAACTCCTGAATGCAGAGTTCCAACTCCTTTTCACTGCAGGGAGAAGCAGAGATTTCTGGCTTTCCATCAGATCCTTTGCAATGAGCCTTTGGTCTATGGCAAGTTCTTGGCTGCAAGGAAAATCCAACACCATGGTTTTCAGCAGCACCAACATGGTGTCCTACAGAATTAGTGCTGAGCTTCAGAGAAGAAAGAAACATACCATTTAGACAACCTGAAGAATAACAGTGTTTGTCATATATTTCATCTTCTTCCATACTTTGTCAGGAAGTAACTTTGATCTGGGTTTCCTTCTATATCATTATGCTTTGCCAGCCAGATGGAATATTATAAAAGATCCAATGATATCAATTCTTATAGAAATATTCAGTGTACTTTCTCATCACTATCACTCCCTAGTTATAACATGATACAGAAGGGTATAGAAGAATTTTTCCTATCAGATTTAATGCCATTGTTTTTTTGCTCATGATGGTGCAATAGCTTCTAAAATGCTTTCTGGATTTCTTACAAAGGTAATCGTTCCATTTGCATTGTTGATTTTATTTATTTATTTATTTATTTTATTCATATGTGCATACAAGGATTGGTTCATTTCTCCCCCCTGCCCCCACCCCCTCCCTTACCACCCACTCTGCTCCCTCCCTCTCCCCTCTACCCCCTCAATACCCAGCAGAAACTATTTTGCCCTTATCTCTAATTTTGTTGTAGAGAGAGTATAAGCAATAATAGGAAGGAACAAGGGTTTTTGCTGGTTGAGATAAGGATAGCTATACAGGGCATTGACTCACATTGATTTCCTGTGCATGGGTGTTACCTTCTAGGTTAATTCTTTTTGGTCTCACGTTTTCTGTAGTTCCTGTTCCCCTTTTCCTGTTGGCCTCAGTTGCTTTTAAGGTATCTGCTTTAGTTTCTCTGCGTTAAGGGCAACAAATGCTAGCTAATTTTTTAGGTGTCTTACCTATCCTCACCCCTCCCTGTGTGCTCTCACTTTTATCATGTGCTCATAGTCCAATCCCTTTGTTGTGTTTGCCCTTGATTTAATGAGGGAGAACATATGATTTTTGGTCTTTTGGGCCAGGCTAGCATTGTTGATTTTAAAGAAGACTTTATAATCAAACTTCTTGTTGAAAGCATTCTGCAAACTCATTTCTAAGGCCTGTTTAATATTCACAAAATTTTACTCACATTTGACATATTTTAATTAATAAATTATACTTTTTGTTTTAATTTATGTATTTTAAATCACAAGATCAAAAACTAAGTTATGATGCTAATAATAATTATTCCATGGTTATTGTAATATCTGTATCTTACTCAGATTTATCATCAGATGTTAGCTGAGGGAACTAAGAAGATATTTATTCTAACTGCAGCTATTAAGCTGATGTTCAGAATAAAAGTGAGTATGATAGAAAGAGACACAGTGATGATTGAGATGAAGCTCCTGTAATGTAGCAGTGTTGATATGGATGTTCTGAGGTGTTTGTCATTTCCACAAAACCACAGTTAATTTGAATTAATTAAGAAGAAATTATGTGAATTTAAGGAGAATATCATTATGTAAGATTCCAGATATAGCCTATAGTATCATTTATTTATTTATTATTTATTTACTTATTGTTGTGTTGTATGGGGGTACATTGTGGCATTTGCAAAAGCTCTTACAATGTGTCATACTTGAATCCACCTCCCCCATCATCCTTATCTTCCCTTCCTCCTTTTCCTGGAAGAGTTTCAACAAGTATCATTTTAATGCAGACTCATTTTTAAGTATGTTAAGGAGAGAATTGTTATTTGATGCATCATATATGATAAAATACATATGCAATGTGAATGGACTTGATACATAACTGAGTGAATATGATGAAATTCCTACAAGGAAAGACTGTTTATATTTAAAATATATTAAACAGATTATAATTTATTTTCTGATAAGCTCTTAAAGAAAAGTTCCAATGGCATTTTAAAGTATTATCATGGAAAATATCTCTAATTTTTTAAATTCTTAAAGCATTGGAAATAAAATACTTCAGAGAAAACATAATTCTGTGCATGTAATTTCTTACGTGACACTGTAATCCACTCTCAAGAGACTGTGAATGTCTGGGGAGTGTCCTACAATAAAGCAATGAACTTAGCCTCCACTGACGACATGCAACATGATTTTCTTTTTGAACTCCTTGGCAGCATATATTTTTGCAAATAAATATATGGACACATAATTTGTGCTATCATTATCAGAAGAAGGATCTGTGAATTAGGAAATGAATTTCTATACCCAGTAAATACTACAAAAAAAGTGTCCTTTTACTGTTTTTCATTTTTTTTAGAAAATGTTCATTATTTTTAGAAATGTTTACTATTTATAAAAAGAGTATAAAATATTTGCTTTTGAATGTTCATAGTTACCATAAATCACTGTTACTGTGCTTTCAATATTGAAATATTCATAGGTGAGCTAATTCTTTTATCTCTAAGTACTTAGAAATATCCACTTTATTTTAGTTATTTCCTAAAATCTCTTGGGTTAAGCAAAACATGGAAAGAAATCTCTTATCTAATGCTATTCCCTGAGTTACGTTACAATAATATGCACACAATAAAGCTGTTTGCTTACTAAGCCATGAAAACTGCTGTTCAACTCGAAATACAAATGTTCCCCTTGATTGAGTTTTAATGAAGATAGATATATACATCTGCAAATGCAGAGAAACAGTGAAGAAAGAAACCAGAAAATAGAGTGCAAGTGAATGCCTTTATGAGCAAGCAGGACTTGCAGGCTTTCTTTGTCTGATAGGATTGTGGCTGTTGAGTTTGAATGTAAGAAAAGCACTCACTAGTCTTGTAAGGCAGCTTTTCTTACCACTCTAATTTCCTATCTTGTCGTCCTTTCAGCCTAGTATGAAGCCTTCAAATTGACCTCCTTTTTCTTTTCTGATTTTCTGGTCTAATTATAAAAGTCTTCTCTCATCAATGAACATTCTGTGAGTTGCTTTGTATTTTAAAGTGTAGAACTCACCACCCCTATTCACTTTTTCTTACTTAACCAATTGCAGAAATTCTTTAGTTTTTACAGACTACGTATGTGCCCATGAGCTTCAGGGCTTCTTTAACATTGCAACTTTACTCACTCCTCTGGACATTATTTATTTATTCATGTATTTATTTCAGGCAGGAGCTTGCCATGTATTCCAGGTTGGCTGTAATTCACTATGTATCCCAGGCTGGCCTCAAACCCTAGATCCTTCTGCATCAGCCTGCTGAGTGCTGGGATTGCAAGCATAAGCCATTAGGTACAACTTCTCCATTTAAATTTGAAGCCTTGATCTGAGAATACAGCACAAGCATGACAGTAAATAGTAAACGCTCTTTATTTTATAAGATGATACTTCTTTACTCCAAAACATACCTTCACATGCTGACATATGTCATATTAGAATCATCTTTGTTTACATCAAAATTTCTGCCAAAATATAACCACTAATATCAATTAATTGTCTTCACAAAAGTGGATAAAATAAAACCATTTAATACTTAAAGTGATACCTTTATTCTTTGGCATTTTGTGATTTCTTTTCTCCACAGTTCACTGAGACTGTAAACTATAAGTGAAGTGGAAGGGCAGGGTGATCAAAATACAGAATATTGAAAAGGTTGAAGTAGTAAAGCACTTTTCTCAAGATATATGAGACATTAAGATTTTGGTATTTATGTTAGAAGAGAGATTACATTGGAAAAGGAAAATGGCACAACAAAAAGTCATTATTTTTAAATTACTATGTCATGAGGATTCTATAGCAGAAAATTGATCTTGGTCTCAAGTCTTCAATAACACTTTTATCATAATGTTAAGTTAAATTTAACTGATCACACTAAAAGTTCATTATTTATAAGTAAAACATATCTATCTATCTATCTATCTGTCTCTCTGTCTCTCTCTCTCTATATATATCCACATACATTTTTAGTCTAAACTTGAATATGGTGACAAATGATACACATTGGGACATGACATAGTAGAAGATCAATACAACAATGTTTTTGTTGAAATTTTGATAACTTTGAGGATTTCAAACTGTAAATACATTGTGCTAAGAAATCAGAGAGCTTTCTACTTGAGTGGTATTCCTTTTAGAATATTTGTGTTCATGTCTTACCTAATATATTGTTTCAGCCATGTTCTCTTGTCCCTTCTCTAAATTATTACAACAAAGTTCAGTCTGAAGACTTTTGATGAATGCAGCAGTCTAAACACAGTGATTTGTCTAACTGATTGCTTCTCAAAGTGACCTTTATGTAATATCAGAGTAACATTTTTTTTTCTGTTACTGGAAGTTGAACTCAGGGCTAGGTAGATGACTATTACCTGAGATATTCTGCCATTCCTTCTTGCTTTGGTTGTTTTTGAGATATGGTCTCACTTTATACCCCAAATGGGACTGTGTTGGATTATCCTGTTTGTGCTTTCTTGCTTATCCTGGATGACTGGCACTCACAAAAATTTCCATTGGTTGAAATGGAGTTTGATGAATGCTTTGTAGGAACTAGTATGGAGTTGCCATCTTCTCAATCTCTACCTCTAAATTGGCTAGGATTATAGGTATGAGCCACTGCATCTGGCCCCAATAACAGAACAACTTTATGGCAATTTGCAACTAAAGTACATGGTAATTAATTAAAACACATTATTTGAAATCTAACTCTCTGTTGGGACATGGTTTCAGAACTACAATTCTCAAATTGTGAACACATCATAGTCCATAGTTTCAGACAGTGAAAAAATTTTCACAATAATACTATGATGATATCTTCTTTTTTATAAATTAGACATGGATAGCTACATGCAAAAATATAAATGCAAATCCATATTTTCCTCACTAAACAAATTTTGAAAAGTGTAATTTTTTTTATTTGTTCATTTAATTCACATGTGCATACATTGTTTGGGTCATTTCTCCATCCTGCCCCCCTCCTCCACCCTTCCCCCCTCCTCCCGTCAGTTCCAGGCAGGTCACATTCTGCCCTTATCACTGATTTTGTTGAAGAAAAGACATAAGCTTAATAAGGAAGACAAAGAATTTTTGCTAGTTGAGTTAAGGATAGCTATACAGAGAGATTCCTACTATTGCTTTTGTGTACCCATGTGTTACGACCCATGTTGATTCATCTCTAACTGATCTTTACACTGGTTCCTGATCCCCTGCTCATGAAAACCTGTCACTTTAAGGTTTCTATATTAGTTCCTGTGGAGTGGGGACACCAAACGCGTTCATGTTTTGGGTTTTCTACCTATCCCTATATCTCCCGTATGTGCTCTCCCCTTGTCTTATGATCCAAGTCCAACCACATTGCTGCATTTGCTCTAGATCTAAAGTCCTCATATGAGGGAGAACATATGATTTTTGGTCTTCTGAGCCTGGCTAACTTCGCTCAGAATGATGTTCTCCAGTTCCATCCATTTACCTTCAAATGATAAGATTTCATTCTTCTTCATGGCCAAGTAAAATTCCATTGTGTATAGATACCACATTTTCTTGATCCATTCATCAATAGTGGCGCATCTTTGTTGTTTTCATAACTTGGCTATTGTGAATAGTGCTGCAATAAACATGGGTGTGCAGTTGCCTCTGGAGTAACCTGTGTTGTATTCCTTTGGGAATATCCCCAGGAGGGGGATTGCTGGATCTTATAGCAGAGCTATGTTTAGATTTTTAAGAAGTCTCCAAAATTTTTTCCAGAGTGGTTGCACCAGCTTGTATTTCCATGAGCAGTAGATTAAGGTTCCTTTTTTCCCACATCATTGCCAACACATGTTGTTGGTGGTGTTTTTGATGATGGCTATTCTAACAGGGGTGATTGTAATCTTTTAAATAAGTTATTTTTTGTGAATAAGTTTATTTTAGTTATTTAGCATTAATTATGATAGAATCAATAAGTTTGAATATTTATAAGTTTTCAGGTTCTAGTATCATAAATTTTGACATATGTACATAAAATAATATTTTCAGTTGTTAGTAACACTTAAGATTATACAGGTGTCTTGATGCCAGAAGGTATCTAAGATGATTTTTTTGCAGTATCATGTGAGTTTATCAATGCTCTCCATTCTTTTCCTAGAAACTAACTGTGACAGTAGTGTAGCATGTCTTAAGGTTAGATACAGCTATTACTATTATTTCTGATTTTAAACTTTCCAGAACAAGTTGCTTCCAAACATTAAGGAGTTTATAACACTTAATGAAAAAAAGACAGTGCTCATGAGAAATTATTGGTAAACAATAACGTTGTCTTGCCCTGTTTCACTCATTTCTGTTTTTTTTTAACAGATGCAAGAAGCCCTAATTACAGTTTTATAAAACTTTGGAGTTATCCCCTTTTACTTAGATGCCATGTAGTAATACTTGTGCAAAAATCTGATTGCGCTTTTAGCCGATTGGTGTGATCCCTTTACTGAGCAGCTATGTAAATGTACTTTCATAAATACTTAGTTCTAGACAAAAGACTTGACATCTAGCTTTGTACAATTTATTTGACAAACTTTTCCCCTCTAGCTTGCCCAGTTATGTAATTAAAGATCATACAACAAACATATAAATCGAATTGTACTTAGTCTGACTTCCTTGAAGTATTTTGTTTTGTACTTACTGTATAGCAAGGCAGAGTACTAAGTAAGGTGTGTTATTCCAGGTCTCTGTTTACCTTCTGGCTCTAATACTGGATGCTTCACATACTTTTTTCTCACAGAAATACTCTCACTCTGACATCCAGGACTACTGTTTTCCACAGGTTTTGGATGCAGATTACTTTAGTCAGAAGCTCATCTCTGTTGTGTGTATTATTTTCATGCCCTACTTATTTGATTTTGAGTAAGTTATTAACATGAAACTTAGCACTTACCATTACCTAATTTCTTTTTCTTTTCCCATACCTTTTTCTTCTATTTTTCCTATCTAAACCACAATCATCTAGTAATATAATTAGAAACTAAGCATTCAGTTTTGATTTACTATTTTATAACTTGCATATCCAAGAGACAAAAGTTCCTGGGTTTGGAGAGTGAAGTGTGGAAATGGGAGAGGCTCTGTCAACCACCCCTCTTAGTAACCCATGTGATGAAAATGGAATCTCTATTTTTGCAACTTTTTTATCTGAGGGGTGTTGAGTTTTGCTTTATAATACAGGAGCATCTCCTTAGGTGCCAGGAAACTAGATTGTGGTATTCCACAGTAGAGATTTATGCAAATTATTCATTGGGCAAAGTCTGGATCCCAAACATGATTGATATTATAGCACAGGTGCCTGGTTCCCTCATCTAAATTTAGGATAACACCAGAAATTTCTGAGAGATCAAAAAATTCAACTTTTGTAACTTCATCAATTCTACTTTTCCTTCTGCCCAGAATAAGCTTCTAGTTAGATTATTCAGATAAGTTATGCTAAAAAATGAAAGAAAAAACAAAGCAAAAAATAGAGTCACATTTATGGCAAAGACCCTAATTAACGATTCAGGATTAATTGCTAGAGTTAAAGTTGCTATTGTAATACTAGTAAATTGCATGAGCTTTTTAAATGAATTAATCCAATGGTATTTTTCTTGGTATTATTTTATTCCCTTTGAAGATAAATTGGGACTTCCAGGAGCCCTTACATGAAAAGGCCAATCTGGAAAATTCTCACATCTACGGTGGCAAAATGTCTGAGATATTCCAACAAATGAACATTCTAGACCTTTTACTGTGAGTAATAAGAAGATGAATGTTAGTTGTAATTTTAAAAGAAGCAAGAGTGGTTGTACCAGCTTGCCTCACCAACAGTGGATTAAGTTTCCTTTTTCCCCACATCCTCGCCAACACATGTTGTTGGTGGTGTTTTTGATGATGGCTATTCTAACAGGGGTGAGGTGGAATCTTAGTGTGGTTTTGATTTGCATTTCCTTTATGGCTAGAGATGGTGAACATTTTTTCATGTGTTTTTTTGCCATTTGAATTTCTTTTTTTGAGAAAATTCTATTAAGTTCAGTTGCCCATTTTTTTAATTGGGTCATTGATTTTAGGAGAGTTTAGTTTCTTAAGTTCCCTGTATATTCTGGTTATCAGTCCCTTGTGCTGGTGGGAATGCAAGCTGGTACAGCCATTCTGGAAAAAACTTTGGACACTTCTTTTTTTTTAATTTTTATTTTATTCATATGTGTGTACAATGTTTGGGTCATTTCTCCCCCCTTCCTCCCTTCTCCTCCTTTACCCCCCCCACTCTGCTCCCTCTCTTACCCTCCTTACCCCTCGCTACCAGGCAGAAACTATTATTCCCTTATCTTTAATTTTGTTGAAGAGAGAGTATAAGCAACAATAAGAAGGTCCAAGGGTTTTTGCTATTTGAGATAAAGACTAGCTATACAGGGAGTTGACTCACATTGCTTTCCTGTACATGTGTGTTACCTTCTAAGTTAATTCTTCTCAAACTAACCTTTTCTCTGATTATTGGTCCCCTTCTCCTATTGGCCTCAGTTGCTTTAAAGTATCTGCTTTAGTTTCTCTGCCTTGAGGGCAACAAAGGCTATCTAGTTTTTTGGGTGTCCTGCCCATCCTCATACCTTCCTTGTGTGCTCTCACTTTTTCATGTGATCAAAGTCCAATCCCCTTGTTTTGTTTGCCCTTGATCTAATGTCCACAACAAAGACCTGCCATATGATCCAGCAATTTCACTCCTGGGGATATATCCAAAGGAATGCAACACAGGTTACTCCAGGGTTTTTTTTTTTTTTTCTTTTATTCATATGTGCATACAATGCTTGGGTAATTTCTGCCCCCTTCCAGGTTACTCCAGAGGCAACTGCACATCCATGTTTATCACAGCACTATTCACAATAGCCAAGTTATGGAAACAACCAAGATGCCCCACTATTGATGAATGGATCAAGAAAATGTGGTACTTGTGCACAATGGAATTTTACTCGGCCGTGAAGAAGAATGAAGTCTTATTTATAGGTAAGTGGGTGGAACTAGAGAACATCATTCTGAGTGAGGTCAGCCAAGCTCAGAAGACCAAAAATGGTATGTTCTCCTTCATATGCGGACTTTAGGTCTAGTGCAAATGTAGCAATGTGTTTGGACTGGGGCCACATGACAAGAGGAGAAAGCATATGAGTGATTCAGAAATAGGTAGAAAACCCAAAACATGAAAGCATTTTATGTCCTCACTCCAGAGGAGCTAATACAGAAACCCTAAAGCAACAGAGGTTATCATGAGAAGGGGATCAGTAACCAGGGTAAAGATCAATCAGAGATGAATCCACATGGGTCATAACACGTGTACACAAAAGCAATGCTAGGAATATTTCTGGACAGCTATCCTTAACTGCTTGTCTCTTTTCTCCAATAAAACTAGTGATAAAAGCAGAACAGGGTCTGCCTGGAACTGAGGGGAAAAAGGGGGGAGAGGGTGAGAGAGAGTGTCAGGGGGCAGAAATGACCCAAACAATGCATCCACATGTGAATAAATGAAAAATTAAAAAAAATAAAAAAAAACAAACAATAGTAGATTTGCTTTTTCCCATTAGCCTCTCTCTTTTAAGTGCATAAGGAAAAGTGAGGAATGACAATATTAATATAAATGCTCTCTGATATAGTGTACATAACTAATTGAAAGTTGTAGATCTTAGCACTGCAAGGAAGACTCTACGGTTTCTGTACCATCCAGATCCTCAATTCAAAATGGGGTTACTTCTACTTCTTGATGCCAGAAATCTGGATTGTAACATCCAATAGCTGAGCTCTTATATTCAAATTACTCACTGGGTGAAAAGTGCATATAAAAATTGGTTGATAATTGTAGAAGAGATGTCTTGTACTCTCATCTTAATTCAGAATGACATCAGAAATTCTTGAGAGATCTGGCAAGGTATCTTTTTCAACTGCATCAATTCTGCCTTTCCTTCTTTCCTAAACTTCCTTTCAAATTCCCTAAAACATGAATGTAGTGGAAATATTATGTACTCATGTATGAAAATGGAAAAACTACACATGGTAAAAATATTTCAGAAATTGGAAGGAGAGGGATAAAGGAGAATGATGGAGGAAGTGAATTCAAATATAATATGCATAAGAACATTTGTAAATGTCACAATGTACCTCCAGTACAATAATAATATAATAAAAATAAAAGAAAAAAATCACTGTTACCATAAGATTTCTTAGTAAATTTAGTGTAGGGAAACATCACAGCATAAAGAAAGATTATGATTTCTGGAAACACATGAAATATATCACACACACACACACACACATGTATTTTTATACCTGTATGTATACATGTGTTTTGTAGCAAAATGTAGTATTTTGGTTTAATGTATGAGTTAATTGCCATTAATAAATGATTAATACTGGAGCAATAGGCTATCCATCAAAAATAACTAAGTCAATATAAAACTTATACAGGATATGGAAATAAAATTCAAATATTTTAAACATTTATTTATCTACTTTTTTGTGGTACTGGGGTTTCAACTCAGGGCCTACACCTTGAACTATTACATCAACCCTTTGTTGTGAAGGGTTTTTTTGAGATAGGAGCTCATGAGCTATTCCCCAGGCTGGCTTTGAACCATGATCCTCCTGATCTATATCTCTTGATTAGCTAATAGAATAGATGTGAGCGACTGGCACCAGCTTAAAACATTTAGTATGCAGTCATGACTATTTGATAAGGGGCAAGTTGTGTGTTCATAAACAAGGCTCAAGAGATGTACTTGAGAAGAAAAGAACACTATACACAATAAATGTGAGAAGTGCATATTTATTTAAACCTATCACATTTTAAATAGAATATATAAGGAATTAATCACCTGACAAATCAGTCTTTTAATGGAAAACAATAAATTATATAGCAGAGAATAAAATCTATATAGACATCACACAATTTATCAAGAAGCTGTTACAAACCTAATAGAAATAGATACACCACATAAAGAGGCAATCCATGCAACTGAAAAATAGGAAAAGTTTGAGGTCTAAAATTCAGGGGAAAAAAACTGTATAAGAAGTTAGCAGAAAAGGAATTAAACATTTTACAGTAATATGAAGCTTTAAAGAAAGGAAATAAATAAGTTATTGTTATTGACTGCAAATATCATTTATAAAAAACTGTCTTGGCAATACCTTTCAATATTATGTTTGGACATGGTATCAACTGAACAAACTCACTTTTAGAAACATCAAAAATGAATGATTCTTTGTGCATATGTATCTTGTAGTAAATAAAAAAACTAAAAACAAAGTGAATATCAAATAATAGACAAGTAATTGAAAAAAGTCACCTACTATTCCACTTCTGAAAAGTAATATACTGCCTTCAAATAACAAATTTTATTTTCTTCTAATGTATTTGAAATAATAAGATGGATTTTATAGTCAAAATATCAAAAAGGAAGAACTTAAGAGTAATGGAAAGAAAAATTTACATTTAAATATACACCTACTTGTAATAGATTTACATACATTTTGAATGTGTGCATGCAATTTTAATAGAATTTATTTTTATTGAAGTTTTAAGTTCACAGAAAAATTGAACTAAAAATAGAGGGAGTTTTTCTGTAATCCCATCACCACTTACTCCTCTATCAACGTGCTGAACCAGAGAAGTACATTGATTACAATCAATGAACCTACATTAACACATCAGCATCCATAGTCCACTGTTTATATAAGGTTTCACGCTTAATATTGGCTTTCTATGGGTTTGAACAAGTGTTTACTGACATGCATTCACTATTCCATTATCCAACAGAATAATTGCACTGCCCTCCAAATCCTGTGTTCTCTGCCTATTTATTTGTCTTTTCCATCAACCTCTTATCATATCATTTTCTCTAAAGTTTTGCATTTGGAGTATGCTATATGTTTGGAATACCACAGTATTTAGTCATTTAAGAAAGCCTTCTTTTACTTAGTTATGCATTTTTTCACAGATTTTCATGGGCTAAGAGTTCATTTCTTTTTAGCTTAGAAAATATTCTCAATATTTTTAATATTCACCATTTTTAATCATAAATAAGCAAGAAAAAATATCAGCAAGAAGCAAAAAATAATTATTAGACATTGAGCTTAGAAGTCATAGAATTTAGAAGAAACAAAACAACCAACATACGAGTAAAAACTTAGATAAAAATGTAAAACTTCTGAAGTAAGATATAGTAAAATAATCAACTGGGGAAATAAGAATAGCAAATACAGCAGATGTTGTATGAGAGGTGGAAGGAGGTATTGTGGTTGAATTGATGGAATCTGGCTGTTCTCCACCACCTTTCCTTTTATGTAAAGAAAAGGTTTTATTATGATCCCTGACACAAAAACAGTAATGCTTCCTAATAAGAATTATATAATGGTATATTATTGAAGGCACAAATTTGCAGGATTTGGTCAAGTGTTTCATATTCAATGTACACTAATTTTGAGAACACTAGTCATCATCACAATGATAGAACTGTCTTCTCCAAGTCACTGTTGGGAATGGAGAAAAATAAATGGCTTAATATTTAGAGATAATTTACTGCATTTAGAATGTTTGTCAAAATCTTCTGACAGTAATGCTGAGATACTGATTGCATTATTTATTCTCACCAATATATGAAACAAGTAGGGTTTATCTAAGGTTATACTGACAACCATATCCCAGATTTAGGCTCAACCGATTTGGGCTAGGGTGTATGTATTGTGTTACTTCCCCAGGACTTATATTTGCAATGTCTCCCCAGTACTATGAATAATTGTGTCGTAAAACCTGGTAAAGTAGCTGTTGCTTCTGCTGAACTTTGGTTCATCTGTGTTCTCCACTGAGAGGCACCCCAACTCAGTCATGTATGTTCCATTCATTGCTCTACTGATGCCTTCCTAACTCAATGAATTTCATTACATGTTTTCATGAAACAGCTCCTGGATTTGATTTTTATCTGCACTGTTTGTCCTTAAAACTGAGGTATATAATATGCAAAGAAGCATGTGAAACAGCCAGTATTTAGTTCTTTATGGAAAAAAATAATGTATTCTCATGAAAAGAGGCAGGAGAATAATTCTCCCCCATATATGTCTAAAAACTAATGTGAACTGAAGGTATGTAAAAATAGGCTGACCAAAAATCATGAGTGTCAACATCTAAAGTATCTTGTACTATTATAGTACAAGAGGTTCTTGGCCCAAAAGGGGTCAGGAAAAGAATGAACAGACAGGACACAAATCGAGAGTACCAGAAGGCTGATGACTAAATGGCAGTATATATATATATATATATATATATATATTTTGCATCAGGCTTATAAGCTGTACAAAGCAGGAAGTTATACAATGCAAGAACTTCTGTGCCTGGGAAACAATGCCTTCTACCTGAAAAATAATGTTTCATAAACAAAACCTGGGCCTCTCTAGTTTCACCTAGTTTCACATACACAAAAACCCAGGCATTGGTTGCCAAGAACTTGTGACCCTGTTCCTAATCTGTCATAAACAAATACCTTCAGATTATTAATGTTTCTTTTCTCCAGACAAAGGGAGCCACTCCATGTTCCCTCAAAACCCCAGTGAGAGATGTGGTGCACCTGCAGTCTCTGACCTTGTCAGGATCCTACTAACCCACAAGGACCTTGTCAGATTGTGGTTCATGGCTCCCAACATCTCCCCCTTTCTTGTATTTTAAGTGGACATGGTGGGGCTCCACTTTGAGCTGGAAGATCTTGGACATTTCAAATCTGCAGAAGACTGGGAACAAACAGAACACAATGAGTAAAAGAACAATGGTCACCATCAATTTCCAGAAAGAGTGTCTTAAAATGTTAAAAGGATTAAATCATTGTAATGCATCTAACACTCTACTTGCTACTTCCCCAGGGTAGATAATGGGCAGTTTGCTATTTTCAGATATCCAAGATTTCTTTACGCAAAGCCATCAAGTCTATACTAAATCTGTATGGGACCAAACTCCCTGTAGATGGTGCTTGAAGAGCTACCACTACCAATGAGAATCATTGTAAGGTTTGGAGGTAATGCATATCCATTGGAAAGATGCATGACACCTTAATGATGCCCAGCTTTTTAGGGCCTGTACCTCATCACCAGTCATTGTGACTACTGATTCCAGGGCATCAAGTTGGGATTCTATTTTACTGCTAATGTTTTCTGGTATATTTAAGATCAAAGTGGTATTTTTGGCTAAGTTGTCAGCGCTATTGTGGAGACCACAGCAGAGGCGATCAATGTCACCAGTGCCAATATCTCCACAATAATGAGTCCAACTACCCTCTTTTTTTCTAATCAATGCATTTTCAATCTCCAACAAGGCTTGCATCCCAGGGTTGTCATACCAAGTGTCATTCATATCTACTGGCAACATCACAAAAGTAGGTTGCTTAAATATCAGTATCCTTCTTTGAACTAAGGGTTGAGAATTATTAGTACATTTTGTCAGAATGCAATGCTTACAGCGAATCTCAAAGTAAGGTTCCCTCCCAGTTGCATGTTTCACAATATCAACATAACCAGTCGACAGAAGATAAGGCAGGGAGATACAAACTGTAATGTTATGGAGAACAACTTCATGGTTACGAGTTGATGACACTGTGACGGGGCCCATGGCTGATCTATTCTCGTCCTCATGACTCCCTGCTTGATCTTGCTCACCACTCTGGGATCCATGTCAGAGTTCATGCTGCAACACCAACCTTTCTGGAATCCAATGAGGAAAGTCAGCGTCCCTGGGAAAAATGCAAAGAAAACTTCTTCCCTACATCAAAACAGGATCACGACCCATCCACTACCCTGTCAATGGATCCTTCCAAATCACCAAGAAATGCTGCTGCTCTGAGGGGGTCCCAAAACCATTCTGTGGCAGACTTTCCCTGCTTATCTACATTAAAAAAATTTAGAGCAAAAAGAGCATGGTAAAGCCTATTAGCAGGGGCAGTGTATTCTATCCCCCCTTTTGTTTTGACAAATGAATTTTCAACTTTTGGTGTGCCCATTCAACAATTCCTGACCCTGAGGGTTTATAAGGGATCCCTGTTTTAAGGCTAATGCCCAAGCACAAACAAAACTGCAAAAATGCTTTAGAGGTATAGGCCAGAGCATTATCTATCTTGATACATCTTGGAATTCCTATAACAGAAAAGGTATGTAAGCAATGGACAATGACATCTTTTATCATTTCCCCAGTACGAGCAGTAGCTGATATGAAATGAGAGAAGGTATGAATAATAACATGTACAAACCAAGATCTGCTGAACTCAGATATGTGTGTAACATCCATCTGCCATAAGTGACCAGGTAAAAGACCTCGTGGGCTGATGCCAAAAGTAGGAATAGAGAAGTGTTATCAGCAGGAATTGCACATATGGATAATTTTGGGCCTGTTCCTTGGAAATATGAAACTGTTTCCTTAGGGCCTCAGCATTCGGATGAGGAAGAGTGTGGGATTTCTGTGCCTGTTGCAAAAAGAAAAGTTGTTGGGCAGTAGCATCCGAGGCAGTACTGCTTTGAATCAATGGTCTGGGAATGTTGATGTGAGCTAGGAGATGTCCCACAAAGCAGGGAGCAGACCGTCAATGAATTAGGCCCCATAATTGTAAAAATAAGTGAAACAATTCTTCATCAGCTGTGTGAGAAGTCAGTACTGTCTTGATTGTATGTAGGACTTGATAAAGGTAAGAACTATCAGTGTATAGATTGAAAGCTTGGTTTGTTAATAAAGAAAAGATGAGAAGGATAACATGCAATTCAACTTGCTGTGTGGACATCATGGGACACTGCTTGATATGTGTTTGACCATCAATAACTGCAGCAGCCACTCCTTTAGCAGATCCATCAGTGAATATCAATGATGTGTTGGAAATCGTGTTTTGCACATAATCTGAGGAAATATAAGGGAGTTATTTTTAAAGAAATGAACCAGTTTATCAGCAGAATAATGAAAAGAAATTTGTCTGGTGAAATCTGCCAATGCTATTTGCCAGACCTCAGAAGACTGATATAACCAAGATAATTGTGATTTATAGTGTAAATGGGACCACTATAACATCTGGTTCCATACCAAACAGTCGTCATGTGTGAGTGCACACCGAAATGATTAAGGCAGATACCAGGATATAATATGGCAGAAGTACAAAGAAACTAGATACTGGCAAATGTTGTTATTCCAGAGGTCCATGCTCCTGCCAGAGTAATGTGATAAGCATGTGGTCTGTGGCTAGCATATGCAAATAAAGAGGTTTCACAGGGTCCAGCCATGTGAACTGGGTGAGGTAAAGCATCTCTGAAATCATCTGTAACACTCTCTTTGCATCTGGTGTGACCATTCTAGGGGAGGAGGGATCAGACTCTTCTCTGAGGATGTCAAATAAAAGCTTTAGATCTCCTGTTGTCAGCTGCAATATGGGTCAAATCCAATTGATATCTCCTAATAGCTTTGAAAAGTCATTTAAGGTCTGTAAATTATGTCTTAATTTGTGGGTATAAAGGTTTTATCTGAGAATGTTCAAAAAGATGTCCCAATTAAGAGTAAGAGTCCCTTTTTTGGACATATTTTGGGGCAAGAAATAGTCCTGAGGCAGCTAAGGACAGCTGCAAGGCATCAAAAAATAAGATTTAACTGATCCTCTTCTGGATGGCCAAGCAAGATATCATCCATGTAATGAATTATATAGGCATCAGAAAATCAAATTGGAGATATGGCTTGGGAAACAAATTTCTGACATAGGGAAGGGCTGTTAGCCATTCCTTGGGGCAAAACTTTCCATTGAAATCTCTACATAGGTTCCTTAAAATTTGTAGCAGACAAACTAAAAGCAAATCTCTGGCAATCATTAGGATGGAGAGGAATGGTAAAAAAAAAAAAAAATTTAAATCTGTAACTATCCTGCGGGAATGTAAAGGAATGGTAGTAGGGGAAGGCAGGCTGGGCTACAAAGAACTCATAATTTGCATTGTTTTATTAATGGCCCTGAGATTCTCTAGCAGCCTCCACTCCCTAGATTTCTTTTTTATTATAAAAGTCGTAGTTTTCCAGGGGCTATTTTTGGGTTCTATATGTCCTTCCTATAATTGTTCCTGAACTAATTGATGAGTAGCTTCCCATTTCTCCTTTGTAAGGGACCACTGATCCACCCAGGCAGGCTCATCAGATAACCAAATAATTGTATCAGCAGTTTGTGGTGGAGTCATCAGGGCCCCTATGAAAAATTTTGAAACCTCACACCATGGCTATCAGTTTTTTGAATGGGCTCTGTAGGTTGTGTTATCCCTTGATGTTGAGCTCCCAAGCTTGCTCTAGGAACAAAGCCTGGGGGCAGCATTAATTGAATGACTTGTTGATTGGGGCTGAGGATCAGCACTCCCACATCCTTTAGGACATCCTGTCCCCACAAATTCACAGGGACATGGGACAAGATATATGGTTGAAACTATCCACTGTTTCCCTCAGAGCCCTCCCACTGGAGCAGTGAAGAGCTTTGGTAAAGAGATTGGCTTTGTCCAATACCATAAAGCTTTGTAACAGCAAGTTGCATTGGCCAAACAGCAGGCCAATGGGTCAAGGAAATCACAGAAATGTCAGTCCTGGTGTCAATTAGACCTTTAAATTTTTTTTCCATTGATTTTAAGTTCTAATTCTGGCCTATTTTGTCCAATTTGTTGAATCCAATAAGCCCTATCTGATGATCCAAAACCTTTGGTACCACAGGACTGTTCTGACAGGACCTTGGTAGAGCCCAAAAGATAAAGGATTAAGATCAATTGTGCTATTTTTTGTTCTGGAGCAAGAGTCAGGATAGTTTCAAGAGTACAAGCCATCAGCCTAATTTCTCCCTGAAAACCATTCAGTGACTCCAGGGAAAACATGAAGACCTGTCATAGTTAAATTGCTTCTACCCAACAAGAGCCCCATACTACCAGCAGGCAGCAGCCCATAAATCCCAGTTGGGATAGCTTGGGTCCCCATTTCAGGAGTTAGTATGATTCTGGTGGAGGGACTGTGGTCTACTCCAGCACTCCCAGGAGTGGCTCTTTGAAGATCTGAATCCTGTTTGGATTCTGAGAAGGTTTAAAAGTCAGGGCTGCCATTGTTTATAGGGGCCTGGTAGCTGGGCCCCCACATTAGTTTCCCTGTGGTTGATTTTCCTGAGTGGTTTAATGGGCTGATCATCAATGGTAAATATTGATCGATAAATATTAGCCCAGTGCCGCCCTCCACCAGTACTTTATCATAAATAGGCAGCACACTATTTGTGATACCCTGATGCATAGATCTCTGTTGTTGCCCCTGTCTCTGTGTACACTGTTTAGCAAAGTGTCCTGGCTTCCCGCATACAAAGCAATTTCCTCAGGGCCACTGGCCATTTTGTTGTATGGCTTTCTACAGCTGTGGAGGTGTCATTCCCTTCAAGGCAGTGGCATTGGCCACTCCCTGAAAATAGGAATGTCCTATATCAGCACAGATCTGAATGTAGTCCGTCAAGTTTCCCTTCTTTTTATAAGGGTGGATAGTCATTTGACAAACTGCATTGCCATCCTCAAAAGCCAATTGTTTGACTAGAATCATTACTGACTCTCCGTCAACTACCAATCTACCCATGGCTTGTAACAGCTGGGATACAAAGTCCTGATAAGGTTCATCTGGCCTCTGCCTGATTTTACTAAGCTCCTCTGTTTTCATACCTGAAGAAGGGACCTTTCTCCAAGCCTGCTCAGACAGGGTATTAACCTGTACATAATAATCTCCAGGGAAATTTAATTGTTACACCACACTTCCACATTGACCCTTCCCTGTCAGCTGGTCATCAGTGTAAAGGTGCTGTGTGCCACGGTTCCTTTCTGCCTGATCCAAACATAGATCTTGAAACTCTGACTTCCAAAACAGGCATTCACCTCTTGAGAGGCATGCTTTAGCTATTGTCTTCCAATCTGAGGGTGGCAAGGGCTCATTAATAAGAGTCTCTATAATCCCCAAGGTAAAAGGCACAGTGGCCCCATACTGTGCCACAGCCATTTTTAGTTCCTTAAGCATCATAAAAAGAAGAGCCTCATAAATCCTCTGATCACTTTGCACTCCACTGGAAAACAATGAAACTCTCTCATATCCTCTCCAACCTGTCTAGCCTCACTCATAGCCTTCTGTAAGGGGGACGAGTTACTGTTTGGGCCACTGCTGGTGACGGAACAAACTTGAGGTGATTTTGAAGAGGTGGAAAAGACAGCAGGTTTTGAAATAGACAAGGACTTGAGTAATTTTAGCAATTGGGGAGAATGGTGATTATATTGAGCCACATGTTCCTCCAATTCTTACCCCTCCTCAGGGGACAAAGCTTCTGTATCAGAGTAATCATCATGAGGAGCATCAGGGAACTTGCCTGGCGGTAGCAAATTTAATTCTGAAAGAGACACATCCTGCTTTGAGATCTGAACTTTAGGTGAGGAAATAGTTGTGACCTCATGATGTGAATGAAGACAATCCCATAAGGAAAAGGCATCTACCGGGACAAATGGTAGGTCCTTCACTTGTTAAGTTGATGGTTCCCTCATTGGACATGCTTCTCGGATATGAGACAAAAAACGTTTAAGCTGACTTTTAGATACTTTGCATCCTCGACTACCCAACATTGAACACAAAATTTTTGTAAAGAGAGACTGCTCTCTACTTTCTTGTTGCCCAATTTCTCTCAAGGTTGCTCAGTAACGTCAAACTGAAACCAAAACACATGTGTGAACCACCGGAGCCTGCCTTACCTCAAGCCTCTGTTTGGGACCCTGTTCAGGTGCCACGTGCCAGGATCACAGAGATTCTTGACCCAAAAGGGCTGAGGAAAGGAATGAACAGACAGGACACAAACTGAGAGGACCAGAAGGCTGATGACCAACTGGCAAAATTTTATTTGTGCATCAGGCTTATAAGCAGTACAAAGCAGGCAGTTACACAATGCAAGAAGAACTTCTGTGCTGGGAAACAATGCCCTCTACCTGAGAAACAATGTCTTCATTCCAGGCTCCTTGGTTTCATAAACAAAACCTGGACCTTCCTAGTTTCACATACACAAAATCCTGGGCCTTGGTTGCCCAGGACATGTTGCCCTGTACCTAACCTGTCATAAACAGATACCTTCAGTTTATTAATGTTTCTTTTCTCCAGACAAAAGGAGCCACTCATTTTCCCTCAAAACCCCATTGAGAGATGTGGTATATCTACAGTCTCTGCTCGTCAAGATCCTGATAAGCCACAAGGACCTTGTCAGATTGTGGCTCATGGCTCCCAATACACTTCCTATAGGAATTGTCCTTTTTGCTCCTCATTCTGAATGGAAGGTAATATGACAAAGGGAGCACTAAAAGATGCTAAAGAACAGGATTATAATAATACATATTCCAACAATTTGTGAGAACGTTTCATCTGTGTATGAAGCAAATTCAGTAACAAAGTTATGTGGGGAAAAATAGTACCAAGACAGTGACTAAGAATGGATAAATATCTATAGTAAAATTCAGTTCCTGGCAAACAGATGTTGAGCATACATAAAAGAATATTGAAGGAGAAGAGTTAACTATCCATACTCACATTTTACTTTATCTTTAATCAGCCCAAACATGAAAAAGGAACAATATTACTAAAGGATAAAGAGGGAAGTAATGGAAAAAAGCCACATCAAGTTTGAAAGAAATTCAATATCTATTAAGTCTACTGATCAGAGAGCTCAGAAATTTCATAGAAATAATTAAAAGACTTGATTACACCTCTAGTGGATATATTATCATCCTGAATAAAGACATAATATTTTAGGTGGCTATTTATAAGAGACCCAGTGAAAATGTTTCAAATAAGGCTTTGCAAAATCCTGGCATTTTGTTAGCTATTAGTTATATATGTTTAATATATATACAGGTAGGTACGAAGATGATAATGATAGATAGATGATTGATAGATAGATAGTTTTCTCATTGCATCAATCTTGGTTTTCTGGAATGCAAGAAACTATTATGCCTTTCTAATAACTTCTGGATGATTTTTTTGCTGTTTTACTTGAAGACTAGTTTTTTATCCAAATTCGAATAACCTTATCTAAGAAAGAATAAAATATGAATATATTGCCAGAAATGCAGGATAAAAAACTTAACAGTGTTAAATATTTTATGCAATTCTTGTGAATCATGTACTCTGGGAAATATATTCTTATAAGATAAAAAAGTCATAGCACTAAACCAAATATGAGGTGGCACTTTATTCAACAAAAATGAAGTATATATACATAAATATATGTGTTTTCATATATATGAAAATAAGTATCTTTTTCCCTTGGAGATATGTATATTTTTTGTGACAAAGTGGGAATTGAATATAAATTTATCAGGGGAGATGTTAGCTAGAATCCGAATTATCATGGGAATCTTAGAGACATACATTACTACCAGCGTTTTTGTACCTTAGATTACTCTTTACAAGGCATCTCATCTAAATGCACTTAAATTTATAAGATTTATAATTCTATTGAACAAGATACATTGGAATATAATTTATATCAAAACATTAAGTTACACAACTCCATGTCAATTTATACTTTTAAAGGATTGGATTTTAGTAATAAGGGTATGAAAGCATTTCATCATTGTGTTCTTCAAATACTATAAAATGTACTATTCTAAAATATTTAAAGAAGGAAATTTTTCTTTTCTTATGGAACTGGGTTGAACTAAGGGCCTATGATTTTCTCATACAATGTTGTTTGAATCATCCCATATTTAGATTCCATCCTATTTCTTTAAGAGCTAATGCCATAATGGAAAAATGACATTTTGATGCTCCTATTTCAAAGACTAAGGAGGCATTTACTAATTTTGTGACACATTTTTTATTGTAAGCTATCAACGTTTGGATCTCAGTGAGGTACCAGAGGAATCCAAACATTATTTTACATTTTAACATGATGTAATTCTTACATCTATAAACACTACTCTTACACAACAATTTTTTAAAGAAAAATCAGAGCCAATGAGCATCATATTACATACAAAAGTCAAGGAAAATTAAATTGTCTATATAATGTTCCTGTTCTATAAAAAATAAAACACAATTTCTTAAAATAATAGAAATGTGCTATATTAACATTTTAGACATCAGTGTCTTAAACATAAAATAAAATCAAGGTGTTTCCAGGGCTGTGCTTCTCAGACACTAAAAGAAATTCTCTTTCTTTGTGTTTTCCTGGTTCTAGAGGATATATCCATATTGACTTTTGGCCCTTTCTTAACTTGAAGGTCATCTCTCTACCTGGAACCCTTTCAATCTCCTCCACTCATTCTTACTCTGATATTTTCATCCTCCTTGTGCAAAGATGCTTGCAATTTATATTGGGCTCATTGGGACAATGCAGAATAATTTTCTCATTACACAATTCTTAATATAATCCCATATAATGCATTTGAAAGTAGTGGAGTTTAAGACTTTAGGGAGACATCACTCAGACTGCTCTGTTATTCTGACCTAAGGAAAAAGTTCATAATATAAAATATGCTGTTTATTTCTGTATCATAGCAAAAATGAAAAAAAGTCACTTTGGAACAATGCAATTTTAATAGCATTTAAATATACCTATTTATAAAGATATATAACAACAAATTATGAAGAAAAGAATGTCAGTAAGTGCAAGGAGATTGTTTGAATTATCAAAAGCATAGCTGTTGGAGGTATGTAAGAGTAAGGAACAAGGGAGAAAAACTGAATGATTCATAGCATTTCTGAGACACAGAGAGAAATTTACAAAACAAGTTTGCATAATTTCCAATATTTCTGAAAACTGAGCAAAACACAGGTTGTATTTACAATTGATAGGATAACAGAAAGAACAAGTACAAAAATAGAGATGAGGTCTGGCAGAGTGGCTCAAGTAATAGAAAACCTGCCTAGCAAAGGTGAGACCCAAGTTCAAACCTCAGTACCAAAACAGAAATGGAAAAGAAATAATTTAAAATCTGAGATAAAATATTTTTCTTTTCAAGAACTGGATACAATTTAGGTTTTTCCTGTGAATTCTAAGGCAGGCATTTTATGTTATAATTTATCTAAGCAAAATCTGTAAACAGAACTTTCAAAAAAGAAAAACCTAATCAGTAAAATATATTTAGAGAAATAAAAACATATGAGGCCAACCAATTATAAAACATGACAAAGATCAGAAAAGCTAATAAAAATGTTCAGATGCGAAATAAGTATATGAATTGATGGTCAGGGTAAGTTTCTACTACTGATGTGCAAGTTACATAACAATGAGGTGAGAATACATGACTATGAGAAGTAATCAATTTTCCATCCTATCCAAAAAAAAAAAAAACATGTAAAATACCAGTTATGGGCAAGATTTTGGAGAAACATGGATTATTTTTTATTTCAGGTGAGAATTTGAAGCTACATAATCAATATTGCAATTTGTCTATTTTTTGCCAATATAAACATAGTTTATGATCCAGGAATTGCACTCTTGCTTTTATCCAATAAATTTCAAAAGTAACATTCACATTTAGATGTATATTTTGCAATCATTGGTAAGTGGAAAATAAAAACAACACAGAAAGAAACCATACTGTTTGATTACCTTTATATTACAGTCAAAGTGATTGTCACAAAAATACTGTGAACATAAAAACTAGCATCTAGTTGACAAAAACTCTTACTGCAGGATGGAAAATAACAATTCTGAAATCATTACATAAATAGAAGTGCAATGAGAAATTAAGTAAATAGACTGTGGATGATAGAAGCCAGTTTTCTCATTATTAATTATGAAGGTATAGAAAAGGTAAATGGTTGGTTAGAATGATGTATTGAATTAGACTTGGATACAATATTATGAAAATTCATATTTTCATAATATTGATATAGATATATGGCCAAATACCAATTTTTTCATTTATTTACAGGTAATACACACATAGGTATTTCTTTCCTGTGTTCCCTATGTGGTCCTTACTCAAACACCCTTGTAGCAATGAGCACCTTTGGTGCCCAAATCTTGGTTTCTAATGGACTTCTCCAGAAAAAAAAAAGCACTACCCTTGGGGAAATGATTGCTTCTAGGGCTCGTGATAAGTAAACAAAAGAGCAGGACCTCTTTTTTATTAGTGTATGACAGTTGTACAAAAGTGATACATTGTGACATTTACAGATGTACTTATAATGTACCTTAAATAGGTTCAACCACTCTGTCATTCTGCATTCCTCTCTTAGGAGAATTTCAACAAGTTTTATCATTCTATTTTCATATACAATTTCATCTACCATATTCATTCTTCAATCATTTACCCTTTATGCTTATTATTTATTGCTTGTTTAAGGAGTTATCAATTTGAGTTTTTTCAGATTAACCGTTGCTATTAGCTTTTCTTTAAAAGAGAAAAGGTGGGCATTTTATACTGTGGTAGGGCCTCTTTTACTGCAAAAAATAGATATAAGAAGTGCTGAAAAGAAGCACAATGTTAAGGGTAGATATCTCAAAGGAACACAAATACAGCTGAAACCACTTCCAAGGAAACAAGAATTTTTAAGCAAAGTTAAGATGGTGTTATTCACGGCTAAAATTATTTAACAAATATATATGAATCTGTACAGACATAGTAATTGAATAAATGAATAAAAGGGAAGAAAAATATTCTTTGCAGAAGAATTTGTAGAACTTCATTTACAAATAGTACCTTCAAGGATATGGATTGAAATTCCCAATCCCTTATGTGTGACTGAATTTTGCAGACTATAGTAGGAAAAGAAGTGAGATGTTTACAATGGCAAAATCTGACAAACACTGTCTGAGCTAGGTTATGCAGGTTAAAGTCATCAGTGATGTTGGCTACAGCTTTGTGAATTACACTTTAACTTATGATGTCTCAACCAACAATTCCTAATTCATGTCTCATATTGAGAAAATACCAGAGGAACCCAAATGCAGAGTATTCTACAAAATACTTAACTGGTGTTCCTCCAAATTCCCAAGGTCATTACCATAAAGCATGTTAAACTGTCACTGTTTAGAAATGTTCAATGAAATATCATGAGTCATCATGATACATATTCTGCATTGCATTTAAGGCCAAAAAAGAACCTTGGGTAAAAAACTAAGGAAGTCTAGGAGAAGGTTACACTTTAATTAGAATGAATCAACCTAGGATCTTTTATCATAATGAACATACAGTACATATATAAAGTGTTAATAAGAGAAGGGACTTGGATGCAATTTGTGACAATTCATTGAGCTACCTATACAACTGTTATATAAAATAAATTGCTTTAAAACTAAAACTGTGACAATATAATTATATCATTTTCATAGAAAGCTACTTAGACTAAGTCATTGAATAAATATCTTGCATAATAAATACTAATTATTTAATGCTAAAATATTATTTTAAGTATGCATAGCATTGTAATTATTCTTTTTAACTATATTGAAATGCGGTGTTCTGTAGCATTAAGCACATTTAGATTCCTGAGACAGTACTAACATCATCTATTTCCAGTATTTTCTCAAATTGAAACTCTACATGTGCCGAGTAATAGTGCTCTATTCTCCCATCTTCTGCAATTTCTGTCTATGTGAATTTCACTACTCTAGGTACTTCATGTAATTGAAATCAAATATTTGTCACTCTGTATCTGATTTATTGCAGTAAGCATAATGCTTTCAAAATTTACACATGTTGTATCATATTAGAATTTCCTTTCTTTTTAAGGATGAAATCTTTATCATTATATATATTAACAACATTTTGCTTGTCCATTTGTCCTTTGGTGAACATAATAATCATTTCTAACTTTTGACTTCTATGCATAATACTGTTAAGAATGTTGTTATTTTACATGGTAATTCTCTGTTTACATTTTTGATGAACCATCAAAAATGATAACTTTTTTCTTAAAGAGCTCAATTGAGACATTACACTATAAGAAGAAATGAAGATACAAAAAAAGAACTTACTAGCAAAGACAAATGCTCTCCAGAAAAATGTTGTGGTAAGAAATGGAAAATTGAAAGCATACATTATTAAATGAGTTTGAAAGAGTGAGTACATAACTGTAATGGAGAAATATCACAAAATAGAGATGCAAAAATACAGAGAAGAATCTGTACAAGAAGGTGAAAATAAAATAAGATTGACAGGTCAAATATCCACACCTATAATCCCAGCACTCAAGAGGTAAAGGATGAAGGATCAGGATTTTGAGGCCAGCCTGCACTAGAGGAAACTCCGCCAAAAAAAAAAAAAAAAGTGCTGACAATCCTAATTTTATAAACTAAAAGGTAACATTTTAGGCCAAGAAAAATTGACCTCCATTTGTGGATAGCATAAATAAATTGATTTTATGGGACATTTACATTAAAGAATAAATAATTTGAACCCCTTTTTAGGTGAAACCAGTGTATATAATTTACAAATAATGTAACATAAAAATTTCATAATCCTGTTCTAGGCCAACAATGCTCAGAACCAACAAAAATATGGTCCTCTTTAACTTCCTCATATGCTGATTTTGGATAATAAACCAAATGTTCATCCAAGTCTTAAAAAGTATGAAATTACTTTTACATTTCTCCATCGACATTTGGCATTCCCAGACTTTAAAGTTCTTAGGAAGTTTCATAAGAACTTCTGCAGGATATTGAACTGAAATTAATGTTTTCAGATATGGGGTTCTGCTGAATAAGAAGCCAAAATAGATGCTAGGGAATCTATTATTATGTATTATAAGGCATATAAGATGATATAGTTTGGTCTTGAACAAATATACTGCCTACATTCCTTCAAACAGAAAATGAATGTTAAAATAATCCCACTAGTCCTCTGTGTGTATTTTAAATTGAATATTAATTGCAACAAAATACCTATATTGAAATTGAAAAATGAGAATATATATATATATATATATATATATATATATGCACATATATAGGTGCATATACATACTTATATGTTGTGTGTTTTAAATTCTCCTGACACACTGTCACAGATTTTAAAATTTTGAATTCCAATCAGTATTATAGTTGTTCTTTTATTTAACATATATTAAAGTTACACCACTGTGCTTTTGTAAATGACTGATTAAGGAATGATGCATGTATGCATGGAAATATAACACCAAACCCCACTAATATGCTCAAGTCATACATGTTTTTAGATATTATTGAATATTTTGTTATTACTTATTTTCTTGTTTTAATTAAATATTCAAATTCACAATTAAAAACATACAATTCATTACTAAGCAAAAGATAAATTCTTCCATTTTACTACTTCTTAATATGTATCATATTTTACAAATAGTTAGCATGAATTAACAATGAAATACCATCTTGTAATGGTAATTACAAGATGTACAAAATCTCTATCCGTTCATCATACTTTGTGTTTCAGAGAGGATAGGAAATCTACCAAAGTCCTGAATATCTCACATAAGATGCAATATCCCATTCACTTTGTTCCAATCATATTTGGTCTTAAATTTAAAACATCTGTTTCAAAGAGGATGTTTAATCAGGAACATGAAACTCTGTTGACCTTGAACCCAGACCTACAAATGATAAATGTGGGAAAACTATTAGATCTAACCTCATGAGTTTTGTATTCTTATAAGTCAATGTAGGTCAGTAAACTATATATGGAAAATAATAAACTCCATATTAGCATTGGTTATTATATTAACAGCACTTGATGTATGGTTATTGAATTCTTCAGTGGGTGACAAAATTTTGAGCATGATTAGTAGTGAACAAGTGAAGATTATTTTCTTTGTGGATATTTTCCTAATAGATGTATTGGAGAAAGAGACTACAGGCAAAAGAAAGTTATGGAGTTATTATTTATTATGATAAGTATCCAGGAGAAATAAACTAAAATTGGTTTACATATACAGCGATATTAATCACAGTGTTTTTTTTGCAATTTCTTCTCAGTTAATGATTTTTAGGTTAAAAACATTTAAAACTTATTCTGTTATGGGGGGCTTGGAAGACAGAAATGGTAGATGTTTTATTTTCAATTAGACTAG
Source organism: Castor canadensis (assembly GCF_047511655.1). Taxonomy (NCBI): domain Eukaryota; kingdom Metazoa; phylum Chordata; class Mammalia; order Rodentia; family Castoridae; genus Castor; species Castor canadensis. The sequence continues at coordinate 21,330,819 of NC_133390.1, read as the reverse complement.
GCAGTATAGATCTGACTGAATAAATAAACATTATAAGCAGGGCACAAATACAGTTCATGGTGTGTTGTTGTACCAGAGATATTATGTTTATTTTGAAATATTCAGTTTTTTCCTGTCAATATTCAACCCAAACAAAATATCTGTATGCTATATTTTGCTTATATGCTTTTGAGTTTAACATCTACTTCAAAATAGAAAATAATATAAAGTAACTTCCTTCTAAATAGACTCTACAAGCTTTCAAAACATTTGTTTTGCCAGTACTTCATGAAAGATGATTTCAGTTCATGAAAAGGTGCTTGTAATCTCTATTAGCTTGTCCTTGAGCTTCAACGAGTCTTCTTGCCTTCTAGACTTTCTTCCTTTCCGTTTTCCTTGCATAGATAGACTATTTTAGGCCAAATATATTTTTATTTGCTAAATTACACTTCTTCACTAGTCTCTCTGTTGTCTATAGAATCAAACTTTAATAATTATTATTCTGTTTCCCTTTTCTTACAATATATTTGCCACAGTCCCTCGTGAACAACATATCATCTTTGACTGTTTTGTCCTTCACCCTTTTTCATTTATGTTATTTTTCTTGAGACATTAATCAAGGCCATATCTTTCTGCAAAAAAAAAATAAGGTATCCTTCCCTATTGTTCATGCATTTCTGTGTGATTTTTCTCACACTAAATTAAACTTCTCTGAAGCATTATATATACTTGGCATTTTTATGACAATATTCTTTGGTTAAGTGTCTTTTTTACATTTTTGGTTAAAATATAATTTCTTTTATTGACTTATATCAATTGTCAGTTTGAAACACTTTTGCAAAGGAAAAACAGTTTTTATTTGTTTTTCCAAAACAATTTTGAATAGAAAAAGTGTAAAAAAATTATAAAGTCACAATGCAAGTTTCAATTCTTACATCACTTTAAATATGAATTAAAACATGGATAAAATTACTTTCCCAAGATATATTACTTTAACATTAAGAAGTACTCAAGATGAAAGTGCCTTTTATGTGCACTGTTAAATGAATGGGGCCCAAAACAGGACAAATGTTGATATGCAAATCACTGCTATTATTTATAGCTGGAGGAATTCATTAAGTGTGATATGTTTATGTCAAAGACAGAGATTTTATATAAATTTAGCATATTTATATTAATGCAAATTAACATGCATTATATATCAAAATCATAATTATGTAATACTAATTCAAGATATTATGAATTATCACCATTAGTTTATTATTGTTTTGAGACAGGGTCTCTTTTGTTGTGCTGTGGGGTATATTGTGGCATTTACAAAAGTTCATGCAATATACCAAATATATCCTACTTGAATTCACCTCATCCACCATTCTCTTTCTTCCTCTCATCCCCACTTCCTAGAATTACATCAACAGCTATAATATTTCCATTTACAAACATGTGTATACAGTTTTTGCACCATATTCATCTTCTTTCACCTTTTACCATCTCCTCCCCTCCTCCCACTGGAACTAATCCCCCCAACCCAGGTAGGACCTGTTCCTCCTTCCTGTTCTCCAATGACACTCCAAAAGTCATTTAAGGTTTTGTTATGCTGTCTTTAAGGAGTTTGAATAGATTTGCATTTTATAGTTCTGTCTTTGATCAGTTTTAAATAAATATTTAATGTGTGTAAAATTTTTTTTTACTTTTAGGTTTTGGGCCTTGATCATGCTAGGCAGATGCTCTTCCACTTGAGCCACTCCCAGCCCTTTTTCCTTTAGGTTATGTATGTATGTATTATGCATGTACTCATTCATTTTAAATATAATCTCATGTACTTGCCTGGATCAGTTGGAACTACAGTCTTCCTACATATGGCCACTTGTATAGCTGAGCCCACAGGGCTTGCCACCATGCTGGGATTCCTGATTGGTAACAGGGATAATTTTGGTGGGGTTCAGTACTGGAGATTGAATTCAGAACTTTATGCTTACTAGGCAAGCACTCTACCACTTGAACCATGCAAACATCCCTATAAGGCTAGTTTTAACACGCAGATTTCTTGATTTCCACTCATCATTTGTTGAAGAGATTATCTTTGATTCATAATATTTCCTTTGCCCCTCATTAAAGATTAGTTGACAATATCTATGTGGATTTATTTTGTGGCACTATATTCTGTTCTATTGATTTATTATATTCGTCATCCATACCATACTGTCTTTATTATTGTAACACTATAGAAACTCTAATGTTGGATTGTGTCAATCATCCAACAGTTGCTCCTCCAATAGGAGCAACTTCTGCTTCTGCTTCTTGCACATAAACATGCTGATGGCCACAAAATAACTCCCTGGTGTACTGATTGAGATTGCATTGGTTTCTATGAATCAGCTTGAGAAAAACTGACATTTTGATGATAATGAGTTCTCATACTCAGCAACATGGACTACCCCTCCATTTACTTTGTTCTTTGATTTATTTCTTTAGAGTCATAGTTTTACTCACATTTTTTAGATTTATATTTAAGTGCTTCATTTTTTGAAGTGCCAATGTAAATGATATTGTACATATAATTTTAATTCCTATTTGTTCATTGTTGGACATGAGTACATTTAAAATTAGAGTGAGGGGACAGCTGTTACTGTACATTTAAAATGATACAACTTTTAATTTCATAGAAGCCATGCATAAATTACACCTTTCTTTATTCGTAGAGGATTTAATACAAATAATTTACTGAAAACAGTGAATGTTGAATTCAAAATACCAAAGTAATCAGAGTTAAGGTAGAATTTCTAGTTTTAAAGTTATTTCTGAAGAAAGCATTCATGGATGTTAAAGATGCCTCATGAGTCTTAATATCAGCAAACTATGTAGACAGAGCATTTCCTAATCAACTCTTTCCATGATGTTAGCAGAGATTCCTAACAACTTTTGAAGTATTTACATCAATTCATCACTAATTATATCACATGAAGTATTCAATTTTCAAAAGGTTGTTACAATATATATATATTTCTTAAAACATTTTCAGTTTATAAAGCATGTAAAAATTAATATATTATCTGTGTATATTAATTACACAGTTCCTGTATGGTGTTGCAAATATGGTGTTAATGATGACCTCCACACAATCCCAGAGCATTTTATGTAATTATTTTGCTTTTTGAGAAAAACAGATATTTTCCAAATGAAAATTTTATCCAGTAATATCAAATATTGTTTTTTGATACAAAAAAGTGAGTTAATAGCTAGTGCACCCTCAAGTCTGTGGGGAATCCCTGTGGGTTATGTGTTAGTGTAAAGGACGAAATAGCAACAGAATTTGCATTTTCAGACCATTAAATATACCTTTTGTATAATTCAATTAGAATTCACTTAGTACAGAAAAAAGCAAACAAACACATAATATTATTCTTGGTTTTGATAAATGATAAATAGAAAAAATAAATAATGCAATATGAGTAAGTAAGGAGCAGATTTTTGATGTCCAGGAATGGTAAGACAGTGTCATTTTTTTTAATAAGGTCTCCTGTTGTCAATAATTAAATTATGGGATAAATGCAATCAGTTCAGGAAAAATGGAAAACTGGAAATAACTTATGACCATCCTAAAAGCTACTTAATTTGTCACCAAAAATGTCACAAAGAAAATCTCAGGCTCATACAGCTTCATCATAGAAGGAATGTGTTCCTTAGCAACTGGAATATAACTTCCTGCTGCCTTAGATTTGCAACATCAGTTTTAAGAATGGGTAAGATTGTTCCAGTTATAAAATAATATTTTAGATTATTTATGGTAGAGTATTGGAACAATGTATCTATGAAGGGTGTTGTTGGCTCTGTGTGAATGTCTTGTTTTATGTATCTATGAATGCTGAAATTTAGCAAAATTGGGTGAATTTAACAACTCAGAGGGTACTCCAACTCTAGTAAGACATAATAGTGTAACAGAAATGGAGGGTTTTGTTTTAATAGATATGGTTCATAAAAACCATTAAAGCATATGCTAATGAGTGAAATTAAAGTTATAATATATGCTAAGGTGTGCCACAACATGTTCAATATATAATTTCTCAGATTTAATTGTTCCAGTTATACAAGTGGTACAATTGCTGTTGGGTCTGTATTACCTCACGCTCAATATACAAATCTGATGTTAAAAACAAGCTTGAGGATGGCACATATTTCAAACACATAGGAAAAACAAACAAAAACTCAATTTGAGCCAAATTTTACACTTAATAAAAATCAATGCAAATTGAGAAAAGCAAGCTACAAATAGAGTAAAATAACTGAATTTCACTTATGACAAAAAATGGAAATGTCTAAAACAAAATAGCAAATGGGATCAAGCAATGTGTGTGAGCTCACTTGTGTGTGTGTATGTTTAGGGAAGGATGCTTTAGATTTGTTCCATGAAAATGAGGTTAATCTAATATTACTAGAGTTGGAGCATCCTTTGAATTGTTAATTACAAACAATAATTAATTCAATTTGGTAAATTATTTTCTTTTTCCATAGTTCACAATGTCTACATTAAAGTCCGGGTGTACCTATTTGTTACATGATTTTTTTGGATGGTACTGAAGATGTAGTCAGGCACTCTACATCTTGATCCTCATCTCTATCCCTTAATACATTAATTTCTTACAAACAGGAAATATCTAGATGACATAAGAGGAATGGAAATAATAACATGAGGCTTTTATATTCCATCAATGATAATCTATTTGATTTTTACCATTTCCTCTCTTGACAATTATTCAAAAAGAATGATCCAAAACCTTTTAAAAATAAAATTGAAGTATGGAAAAATCAGGAAAATACATAGAATGATAGTGATTCTGAAATTTTTTTCCAAGATCCTTCTGGTGATCTTATACCATAGGTATAAAAGAGATTAAACTAAGACTTAATGGAATAATCCAGGCATAGAGAAACATTTGGAGACCTTGAAAATCATCTCCTTGTTTGGATTTGCATGGGATGAAACATTTTAAATACATTTGTTTGTCCAAATGCATGATATCCAAAGCTGTGCACTCAGTGAACTTGAAAAAGTAAATAACTGAGCTTGAATTCCAGCTACTGCCAAGGATTAAGAACTTGAAGCACACCCAGCTATGAAGGAAGAACACAAAAACCTTTGCATTGGGAATAACTATATTCACTTTTCTTCAGAAGGTAGGATTCCTAGAAAGAATAAATATTGGCTCTTCACTACCAACATACAGAGTGTCTAGTAATAGAAAATGAAAACTTCTGAAATAAGATCATGATATCTTAAATATTGAATGACTTATGTCTATGATTATTCTAATGCAATGTTTGGAGCACAATCATAGACAAACAGGTACATAAGGTAGAACAGCTTAAATCAGAATAAGCAGAACAAGAAGACAAAAACATACCCCAGACATTAAAGTTAGTGAAAGTATGAGAAACTGTCTGTAAAATACATTATTATAGTTTTCCAGTCACTATTAAGAGCATCTAAGAATGTTCTAATCTTAATATTTGTTTTAGAGAAGATTTTATTTTCTCTTATTTAGTATTGTACTAATCAAGAAATATAAGAAGCATGGATGAGTCCACACTTTTTGATTAAAAACAAATGATGTCTGTACAGTTCGCTATTAGGCCAAGAGAATCAAATAAAAAGAAAACTTAAAAAGTGAGAGGTAGGGTAGGAGGAAAGATAAATTAGCTCTAATGAAAGACAATCCAATGACTGAATTCTCAGGACAACTGGGGAAGAAATTATTGGATCTATGTCATTTAGTCATACATACTGAAAACAATCTATCTCCATCTAGTAGTAGAAAAATATTTAAGAAATGGGACAAATAAAAACATTCTTGACAAGCAAGAAAAATTAAAGTAACTACAAAAAAATGAGTATTTTAGGACATTTCTCGTCTATTCCACTGATAGAAGAGAATAGCAGACAAAAGATTGAGTCCAATAAAATGAAAAAATTAGATTAATATGAGGGCAGTTTGAAATGCAAGCAAATATATGGGTAAATTTAAATAAATATTCATTGGGTGAAACAAATCTTTTCTTGGATTACAAATACACACATGTAAAATTAAGCAATCTCTGACATAATTAGCATAAATCTACAAGTAGAATTAGAAATCTTCAAAACAACAAATTTTGGTGATGAGAGTCAAGTTAAGAGAAAACAAACTTTAGTAATTCAGAAGTTCACACTTTAATTTTGTGAGTGATGAAAAACACCTGCATAACCATTTTGATGCCAGAATTATTGACAATAAGTGAATAAGTGGTAGAATCAGCCTAGGTGATCAAGACATGATGAACACATACAAAACATGCTGTATCTTTTTTTTTTTTTTTCCAATACTGGGTACTGAACTTGGGGCCTTCACCTTGGGTCACTTCACCAGCCCTATTTTTGTGAAGGGGTTTTTGAGATAGGGTCTTGTGGACATAGTTGCCCAGACTATTTTCAAACCACAATCCTCCAGATATCTGCCTCCTGAGTAGCTAGGATTACAGGCGTGAGCCACTGGTGCCTGGCAGTGATGCATCCTTATAGGCAAACGCGTACTACTAAGCCATAAAGAATGAAATTATGCCATTTTCAGGAAAATGAATGGAACTGGAGAACATCATACTGAATGAAATAAGCCACGCTCAAAAAGCTATAGTATAATCTAAGTCTAAAATGAAAAAAATCCAGTAATATTGACACTTAAGTGCAAAATGTGCCTTGTCAGATGAGGTGTGTCTACCCAAAAAAGCTGAGTATATGGAGTTAGTTCTAGGGTGTGAAGAGGATCACAGTATGTTACTTATAAATATATATTGAGATAGCATAAAAAATCCCATTAGGAAAAAGGTTCAAGATGGCAGAAAGTTGAGGGACCTGAGACCCTGAGCTCTACAATTTCAGAAAAATACTTCAGATTTTTGGTAGCAAGGATTAGATTAGGTTACCCTGCTTTTCTGCCAACTAAGATCAGATCAATACATATGTGCACATAATGCTCAACAACTGACCCTTAAACTAGCTATTTATAGCACATACTAGCCAGGAAGTAGTGATGGTGGGACAAGCAGCCAATTGCCTATCCACCCAATGTAAAGCCATTATTTCTTTTTTTCCTTTCTTTTTTTTGCATCTTTTCTCCTGTTTTAGAAAAGCAAAAATGTAATGCAGAGAACTGTAGAATGAGTCATTTAAACACCTGAGAACTCCTGGACCTGCTATAATACATGGACACAGAAACTTGGACTCCTGATTGGCAGAGCAAAGCCAGATATGACACATTCCACCTAAGTGAATCTACAACTGTGTCAGGTGAGCACAACACATCATCAGCTCTAGAGGCAACCACATAGTCCAGCACAGCTGGTGGGCAGATTGCATCCCCTGGACAATACTGATAGCCAAATAAATGGATGGAATATTTCAATTCTGCCTCGGGGTGGGTAAGTAAGAATTTGAGCTCACCCAGCCATGCAGGGCAGGGCAACCTAGTTGTGGTCTGGTGAAAACAACACCACATTAGACCACCTTGTAGAAATGTGGTGAATTGAAAAGCAATCCATCAAAAAGCTTAGTTCTAGCTCTCAGGCTTACCCTATGGATGAAAGGGACTGGTGACTACACAAAAACCATATCCTCGTAGGACCACTTTGGAAAATCTGTAACAGATGACCCATTCCACCAAGGAAAGCCTGGGCTCAAACACCCTGACCAATGTCCCCCAGAGATGTCCAAAAGGGAGGGGAAGCATCCATTGCCACACAACACAGCAAACCAACCTTAAGAAGGGACAGAGATTCAGAGACAGCCCCCTTCAAAAGTGTCAGAACTTGGATTTGAAATTAGAGGATGGAGTCCAGATCATTCATTGACCTGGTTTTTTAAATTTACTATTTTTATTTTTATATTTTTTCATTTTTTTCAATTTATGCTTACCTATCTCCCTCTTCCACTCTGTCAAAATATCAATTTGCTCAACAAAATGGCAGGAATCACCACATATCTCTCAATATCAAAAGTGAATGTTAATGGCCTAAAATCTCCCATCAAAAGACTTATCACAAAGTGGATTAAAAAGGAAGACCTGACAATCTCTTATTGCAAGAAACCCGCCTTACAGACAGAAGCATTCATTACATTAGGATTAATGGTGGCAGAATATGAAACTATGAAGCCAGTGTTAAAGTGCTACACTTACAATAATATTTCATAGTCCAAGTTCATTCATAAAACATAGTCATTGAGAAAATTGTCAGAGTTTATATCAGTAAATATATCCTTAGATCTGCTTTGGGATTGAGAGTCACACCACTTAAAAGTTTGGACAATCCTAAACCAAGTGCTTCTGTTCAAGTGATTTCTTTCCTTAGGAACCAACCTGAAATTATCTAGAAGAACCAAATTACAAATATAAATTTAAAATGAAAAAGTTGACACATAAGAAAAATAAACAAAACAGAATGTGTACTCTCTCAGAGACAATTAAAACTCTCTCCAAGATGTAGACATTAAAATTTTAAAACATAATATAAAGTAATTATACTTCAATAGGCTTTACAAATGAAATAGAGGATGAACACTATGAGCACTTAGATTACACTGAGAAACAAATATTAAGCCATATTATATATGTGTGTGTGTGTGTGTGTGTGTGTGTGTAGTATACATAGTTAGTGTATATATATGTATTATGATTGTGAATTTATAGTACATGGATATATAGATATTTGGTTGAGCTAGGCAGACAGGTACACACACACAGATGAGAAAGAATGAGAGAATGAGAAAAAACAAATTCTCAAGTGATATTACACTATATTTGGCATATTATAAGAACTTTCATAAATGCCATAATGTACCCCCACCCACCACAACAATAAAAATTAAATAAATGAATAAATAAATAAGCAAATGAAAATAATAAAATAATATAGAAGAGAAAAATAGTAACTACTGAGAATAACTTGATTTAGTAGATTTCAATATAGTATAAAAGTATAGCACAAAGATGTAGGACAAATGTATTGAAATAAAAATGAAAAGATATTGAAATACAAAGATTAAAAAGAAAATAGGTGAGAAGAATAGAATAAAACAGTGTTCTGAAAATGCAAGCATTTGAGTCAGGAAATAGAAATAGAGAAAATAGAGAAATACATCTAGATTGTACAGCTTATATGCAAATGGTTAAATATATCAGATAAAACAAGTATTGTTTTAATATTCTTCATAAAGTTTAGAAATAAGAAATTGTCACCTGCTCATAGATATTTTGCAATCCAAATTTAGAAAGTTAAAGAAAATGAAATTTCTTTTAATGAACCAGAGAAAAAGTGGAGGTAACTTTCAGTATAAGAAAAATGTCAAATTATATAAATGTTACAATATATATTGCTGAGGATATTATCTATTTTTCTGTCATCTATTTACCTATCCATCTATCCATCTACCTACCTACCTACCTAACTAACCTAGCTACTTGTCATCTTTGGCTCCCCACTACACCAATGAGTTTCTGAACAATATTATCTCTTTCATGAATAAGTAAATATAATTACAGTGTTTAATAAATGTACTGTTAATAATGGTTATGATTGTTCCAAATGAGTTTTGAACACAAACAATGAAATGTGAGAGAACAAAGCTTGCCTTAGAAGACTGTCCTGTAGAAAGAGATATAGAATCATAGTATGGTTTTGAAGAAAATGGACAGCCAATGACAGGACTGATTTTTAGGAATTGTAAGAAAAGTACTGATTTGATATTTTATATACTTTTGTTTAGCTAGAATTTGGAGAATTATAAAAAGAGATGATAGGTCACAAACCAGTTGTTTCATATACATTATTGATGTTGCATTATTTATGGCTGAATATATTTTTAATTATACTACACATTACAAATGAAAAACAAAGTACTTGTTCATTCTGCAGCATAGATATTTGTATCTTGTTTTCATTTGTATTCTATTGAAAATTTCTAGTTCTTTATCTTTGCACTATACAGGCAAACACTCACAATAACCAAGAGTATGACTGAAAATCACAAGTATGTTACTAATGATCTTATAACATAAAAGGAAAATCAAGAGATCATTAATGAAAAGGAGGAAAAATTTAAGTGACTATGTATATGACATCTGTATGAATATATATACAAATAAATATCATAAACATGAATATCATATAAATGTAATTTGGGAATAAATATATTTAAAATATATATATTATAAAATTTAGAGAAAGTAAAGATTTTTGCTTTTGTATGATCCATTGATATTTAATAATTTATACTTAATTTTTTAAATAAATTATGTATGGTTTCAAAAACAATACTAACTGATCTTAAGGTGGATGAAAAATATCCAAGGACTTATATACTATGGTAGGATTAATAGCCATATGATCACTTATGAAAACTTTTTTGCATATTAGAGAAAATGGGATAAAAATATGTAAATATTATTTTTAAAATAACAAATTTTAACTATGGGTTTTTACTTAGATAAAAAACAAGAAAATAGTGTACATGTTGACATATTTTTTATTAATTATGTGTTTGTTGCTAGCAGATGCAAACGTTTATGAACCATATAGTCACTTAAGAAAAAAAAAGATAATCAAAAGAATAAACTAAAAAGACTAATAGTTTTAACATTCATGTAATCAGCATACTAGGTGAAGATGTGAAGAAGTGGTTTTCTTCTGAGAAAAAAACTAGAAGTCTTTGAGTTGGAAACTAAATCCACAAGCTAACAATAACAGAACACTTACGATATTATTGCCAGGGTTCTCATTTATTTAAATTACTCTCATTCATTCAATTTTATACAGATATCCTGCCAGGTAAATAATAGAAGACAAACTAAAGGCAAAGAGATGTTGTATACCTTTGCAAAGATACAAAGACAGTAGAGATGTAGAGTTGAGAATCAAAGTCAGTTTGTTGTGCAAAACCATGTAAACCATATGTTGACCAATAGCAAAAAATAAATTACTGTATAAAACAGTTCTGTAAAATAAGCATATAAAACAACAATATCACAAAATTTGAAAAGAAAGACAAAGGCATTTTAGATTTTCAGTACAGTGATGTTATCTTAACAAAGACAAAGAAATGTAGATGATAAAACAAAAAGAAAATTAGATTGAGGATTATTAACTTTTGCAGTTAAAAATCATCAGCTACTAAGTATTTTTGATGCAGATTTTCATGTTTGCTATTTGTGTGTAGGTCAGATGAATGGTTATTAAGTCTTAGAAAAAATTAAATATTTATCTTCATTATACTAAAATATAACAGGAAAAGTCTAGATTAATTATACAGTTTATGGAAGTAAAACATCCACCAGTACAATGAGATTTACAATTTTTGAAGAAAACTGGATGCTTTCCAATTTCAACCAAAAATGTTCAGGTAAGCTAGGAAAAATAATGCAAAGCAATTTTTAAGATAAAATAGATAGAAGCATTTGCATTAGAGTTGTCATATATGTCAGGTAATATATTAACCTTCACAAGATATAAATCTATAATTATGCCAAAAATAAACTATGTTTTATTAAGTCAATTTATGTCTCATGTGAAAATTACTGTAGTCATTACACAATAGCTTATTCTCTTAACCCTCTTGTTACTAAAAGAAGTACATAGAATAATCTCTGATTTTAAAATACAAATATTAATTAAATTATTTAGCAGCTGTTTACATTAAAATGATTTACAACTCTCATGGAAATTTGTAATCGTACAAATGTGCTTCACTTTACATAAAAGATATGTTCTTAATGAACTATATATTAAACTCCTGAATTACATGGCATGGGACAATATAAGATATAAATAGTTCTAAATTATTCTCAAATTTAAAAATCATTTCATGGTAAATGAAATTGAAAATATGTATATCTTTGATAATTTAAGATTTTATTACTTAAATTTCTCAATTTCCTGAACATAGGAAAACATTTTGAATAATTATCATGTTTTTAAACACAATTCCTTGGTTATAAACACAGTGCAAATAATTCTTTGTATATTTGTAAATGCGCCTCCGAATGTTTTTAGACTAACATACTGATAGGATTGCCTGAAGCCTAAGATTTTCCTGTAATATGTGATTGAGAAAATATCATGACACTTTTGCTTAAATAGTAATATATACTGTGCAGTCGCTTAGTTAGCATGTACTTCCTGGTGGAAGACCTGTGCCAACTCTGTCCATGAAGGCAAATGTTTCACAAATAATCCAAAATTACAGCTATATGTTATTGTTGCTGTAGAAGACTTAGCATTTTCAACAAGGAGAATGTGACATCAGGCATTAAATTGGCACATCCAAGAGAAAATAAGTGAACAAATACACTATCAACTAAACTGTTGACTTTCAACCTGTACTGGTTTTAATTAAATTAAATATGACTCAAAATTCAAGCATTAGAAACTTAATTCTCAATGGAAAAGTGCTGTGAGGTGGGGTTAGATGCTTAATTACGAGAGTTCTGCCTTTATAAATAGATCAGTACTGCTACAAGATCAGCTTGCAAGAGTGAGTTCTATCTCTTTTATAGTTTTCTACTTGTACAAAGCATTCATAAAAAGTTTGGGGTTTGGGACATTAATGCAATATAACTGTGTCTTCATAAAAAATAAGAATTGCATCTAGTGGTACATTTGTGAGTACAAAAATGGTTAGATGAGGATGCATGGAGAAAATGACCATCTGAAAGTTATTTGGTTGCTTTTCAGGCCATATACATATGTATTTTATATACATATATATTTATATATGTAATATCACTTATCTCTATATATGTAAAAATGACAAAACATGTTTAAATATGTTTGTGCATATATATTGTGTATATATATCTTCTTCTATATATATGTACATATATTTGTATACTTAATGCTTGTTTATGAGGAGAATGATACTAATTCATTATCTATTCAAATTTGTAAATGAAAAGAAGGCATTGAGTTTTTTAGTTTGGGGACAAACTTAATCCTGAAAATAATAGAGGACCTAGATATGAATCCACACAGCTATGCCCACCTTATTTTTGACAAAGGTGCCAAAAACATTCAAAGGAGAAAAGACAGCCTCATCAACAAATGTTGCTGGGAGAAGTGATTATCCATCTGTAAGAAACTGAAATTAGATCCATGTCTATCGCCTTGTACTAGTATCAACTCAAAATGGATCAAGGACCTAAATATCAGACCTGATATTCTGAAGTTACTGCAGGAAGGAGCAGGAAACACTCTGGAACTAACAGGTATAGACAAGGACTTCCTCAAGAGAACCCCAGCAACCCAGCAACTAAGAGAAAGGATGGACAAATGGGACTTCATAAAATTAAAAAGCTTCTGCACAACAAAAGAAATGGTCTCTAAATTGAAGAGACCACCCACAGGGTAGCAGAAAATATTTGCCAGCTATGTACCAGACAAAGAACTGATAACCAGAATACACAGGGATCTCAGAAAACTAAACTCTCCCAAAATCAATGAACCAATAAAGAAATGGGCAACTGAACTAAACAGAACATTTTCAAAAGAAGAAATTCAAATGGCAAAAAGCACATGAAAAAATGCTCACCATCTCTGGCCATAAAGGAAATGCAAATCAAAACTACACTAAGATTCCACCTCAACCCTGTTAGAATAACTATCATCAAAAACACCACTAACAACAGGTGTTGGTGAGGATATGGGGAAAAGGAACCTCTCTGGAAAACCATACGGAGGCTTAAAAATCTAAACATAGATCTGCCGTATACTCCTAGGGATATACCCAAAGGAATGTGACTCAGGTTACTCCAGAGGCACCTGCACACTCATGTTTATTGCAGAGCTAATCACAGTAGCCAAGTTATAGAAACAGCCAACATGCCCCACTACTGACAAATGGATTAAGAAGATGTGGGATTTATACACAATGGAGTTTTACTCAGCCATGAAGTAGAATAAAATCTTACCATTTGCAAGTAAATGGATGGAAATAGATAACATAATCCTGAGTGAGTTTAGCCAAGCTCAGAAGACCAAAAATCATGTGTTCTCCCTCATATGTGGAATTTAGATATAGGGCAAATGCAGTAATGTTGTTATACTTGGGTTACACACAAAGGGGAGATCACATATGGGAGGAATGGGGATAGGTATGAAACCCAAAACTTGAAAGTGTTTTATGTCCTCACTGCGGAGGAGCTAATACAGTTATCTTGAAATGATAGAGGTCAATATGGGATGGTGACCGGGAAGTAGCGAGGAGGTCAGGTAGAGATGAATTAATTCAGGTTGTAATATACTTGTGCATGGACTCAATGCTAGGAATGTCTATATATAGCTATTCTTATCTCAACTAGCAAAAATGCTATTTTTTTAAATTGTTGCTTATGTCTTCTCTTCAACAAAATTGGAGAAAAGGGCAGAACAGGTTGTGCCTGGAAATGAGAGGAGTTGGGGGGCAGGGGGAGAGGGTAGAGGGAGCAGGGGAAAGAAATGGCCCAAACAATGTATGCACATATGAATAAATGAATTTAAAAAAAAGCAGAATGCAAAAGAAAAAAATTTGAAGTGCTTCATCAATTTCAGTTAAATGTCAAAATACTTTTGAGTGAAGTCTGTTTGTAAAATAGTGGCTTACTCAGCCATACCCTTTAAATATATAATGAAATAGAAACAAAAAGAAAAATGCATATTTAGCAAAATGAGAATGATAATTAAAGGCTTCAAGGGTTTCAGCTATAATGCATCTGAATTACAAAGTGAATTTTGACTTTCTGCTCAGAATTGGTTTAGAAATCTCTCTATTAAAATAGTGTCAGGAGATTATGCTGTCAGAAATGGAAAAGAATAAAAGATGTGAGCACACAAAATTACAGCTTTGCAATTTCAGAGTAATTTAAAATTGATATATTTCTCTTAAAATATGCAAGTGTTTTTTCAGACTGAAAACTATTCTGTTTGTTTTTTTTAAATAGTGACCTGAAAGTCTTGAAATTATTTAAACCAAATCAGTTATATCCATTATTTTAGAATTTGTAACATGATGTAGAAACAAGTTTAAATCAGATATCCTCATATGAAGATCCCTGGTTTTGGTGTAGTTCAGAAAATTAGATTACAATTAGAATGATACAGGGTTTCTATCTTCAGCACATACTTTATCCTTATCTAAATCTGGAAGGCACAATTAGATAATGTGTACTGACTAGAAAATCTCCCAAAAGATGAATTGCTTTGTATAAATTAGAGATAGTGAAGCTTGATTAGTTCACTTTAGGTTAATTCATCTTGAGAGTCCCTTTGTAATTCTATGAAAAATAGTACCTGTAGTTATACATTAGAAGTAAATTGCCATAGAAAATGAACAGCATAGAAAATAGTATGTCACCAGTTAATTTCCATTAAATAAGATGTTGCTTATTTAAGGCACAAGTAAAGCCTTAATTTCCAAGTTAAATGTTTGGAATAAATTTAGATCCTTAATTAGAAATTAATTTTCTTTGCAAGGATATTTAGTGAAATAAAGCAATTCACACACTTATTAAAATTTTAAGTATTATCATGTATGTTGTTTACTATTATAAACAGCAGTATGAGTATTAATATCATTACCATTGATACTATAGAAAAATAAAGGCCAAAAAAATAAAAGGCATTTGCTATTCTTTAACTTGTGATTTTCACTCCCTTGGAGTTGATCATGTAATAAAATATTCTATTGCCATTAGAAAAACTTTTATTTTAAATATTTATTTATCTGTATAATTTGATAGCATGCATAAATGACTTCTCTTAACTAAGAGTATGTTTTCTTTCTGCTCTTTTCAACTGGCCAATTAAAATAAGTTTTGGACAATTACACAGATAAAGCTGAAATATTTGAAATATGCATTTTAAAATCAATTCTGGCATCTACAATGATTTTCTCTCATGAATATCCATTCATTTTTTTGTTTTGCTGCTCATTAAAAGGTAATATATATAATTAGAAAAAATTGTTTGGAATAAATTGCAATGTACACATGGGAAATATAATCCAGCAAATTGGCAAGGTACCTGAGGTGGCACCTGCAGAAATATGCAGAACCAATTCATTTTGACTCTTCTACTAAATAAATATAATCTTGTGATGAGGATCAAATGATTTTACCTCCCTGAAATGTCATTTCTTAATTTCTGTTCTTTAAACACAGGAGCATTGAACAAAGTTGCTCTTTTATGTATCAAGAATTACTTCTTGGTAATTTTTGTTGTCTCTGTTTGTTTTGTTTTTCCCAGGTAATCATTAACATTCAGCTAAATCCAGAAGCTGAGGTCAGTACATGTGACTTGTGCTTGGAAAGAGAATTTGGATAATGATTATTCAAGAAAATAGCAAACAGAAGAGGAAAACAGTTATTAAGGCCACAGAATATGGTTTGACACATTAAGGCAAAAGACTTACCACAAAGAAAAAAAAAAGAAACCTGGTGGGCCGGAAACCAAATTATGACTCAATGTGATAGCATCAGGAACATGACAAATGACTTCCTTTGTCCAATGGTCAGAGATAAAATTTATTGCACTTTTTCTAGATCACTGACCTATGTTCAACTTTCCAAGGCAAGTATGATTCTATTATTTACTACCTCAAATAGTAAGGTTTAAAGACAAGTGAGCAATATTATACCTTTTTCTTGAGAAATAATGAGGAATAAAAATAACAACCATAAAACTGTGTGTGGTGGTGGCTCACACCAATAATCATAGCTACTTGGGAGCCTGAAATTGGAAGGGTGTGGTTCCTTTGTTAGCCCAGATAACAATGAGACTCCCATCTCAATGGGTGAAAAGCTGACTGTGGTTGTGTGTAACTATCATCCCAGTGTTTGTGTCCAGGCCAGCTTGGGCATAATGGTGATTCACTATCTCCACAATTGCCCAAGCAAAAAGTGCTGGAGGTAAGGTTTAAGTAGTAGAGTGCCTGTATAGCAAGTGTGAAGCCCTGAGTTCAAATGATAGTAGCCCTGAAAAAAAGAAAGAAATGCAAACATAAGTAAAATTTCTTACTTAAAAACAATTACTGTGGGAATGCATAGAAATTAGTACAAAAACATGAAGTCAAATTAGGTAGAGTTATACTTCTAGCATGAAACTGAAAATTTTCAGATTATATATGAAACTCTAGAGTATTATTCTGAAATTAAATATGCCCAACAAGTACTATAGGGAGTTAAGTGAATCAAATATATTTTTAAAATTCTATATTTCTTATATAGAACAAAACACCACAGACTTATTACTAAGAATCAGTATAGGGGCAAAAGAGTAACTGAGAATTCAAGAGAAAATATTTCAATTATCTGAATACCCACTATTTTAAGACTTATTACTGACCACTAAAGTATATATGAGCAAAGGAGCTTTCAAGACTGGAAAGAAAAAATTAAAGGAACTGGACCAGAAATTGATGCTGACAAAAAGAGTGGTGTGAGCTGTTATCAGTGGAGCTTTGTTGTTTAGAACTAAATACATTCACCAGTAACTGTACACTTTCAGCTCATGAAACTTAAAGTAGAGGCTGTGACAGTTAATCTATACATTAAAGTCTATACATTTCAGTTGAGTTTTGTATGATGTAAGAAATAGGGAAAAAGTTTCAGTCTTATAGATGTTGATATCCAGTTTTCCATCTCGATAAAAGACTCTGTATTTGCCTCTATGTTTTGGGTACCTTTGTTAAGAATAAGTAGCTTTGGGGCTTATTTCTGTATTTTCTATCTATTGTTTGTTTTTCATGCTGATTTTGTTACTAGGGTTCTGTAATACAATTTGAATTCAAGTATTGTGGTATCTCCAGCATTTCTCTTTGTGTTCAGAATTGTTTTTGCTATTTTAATTTTTTGTGCCACCACATGAATTTTAAGTAGGGTATAAGAGGGAAACTAGGAACTTGATTATGGATGATATACTTTCTATACAAGAATGAATATAAAAATTTTAAACCGGCTGAAACCACCACAAGAAAGGGATTAAGAAAGAATGAAAAATTAGCGGAGATGAATTAATTGGAGTTATAATACAAACAAAGGTGGAAGTATCATAAGGAAACTCCCTGTGCAACTACCTTTATCTCAAACAAGCAAAAATGTCATACTTTCATCTTTTCTCATTTTTCTTCTACAATATTAGAGAATAGAAGGGTGGAAAAGGCATTGGAGAGACATTGGAATTAGTGTTGGGGGAAGGTAGCAAGGAAAAGGGGTAGGAGGGTGAATAAGGTGTAAAACATGTGTACACATGTATGTAAATGAAAAAAATGATATCTGTTGAAACTATTTCAGGAATCCAGGGGGGAAATAAGGGAGAAGGATGGAGAGTGTCAATTCAAGCATGATGTATTTGATACATTGTAGAACCTTTGTAAATGCCACAAAGTACCCTCCCACCTAACACAACAATAAAGGAAAAATAAATAAATACATAAATAAATAAATTCTACTTAAACAAAAAAGTAAATAAATTGTACTGAAAAAATGAATTTCTGTGAAGAATATCATTGGAATTTTACTAGGTATTGCATTGACTCTGTGCATTGTCTTTGGTAATATGACCACTTTAATAACACTAATGTAAGACTTGAAAATTTATCATGTTTGCCTCACACAAATGTCCAGTAAATACATGAAAAAAAAACATCTTTAACCATCAGGGGAATGAAAATCAAAACTTTATTGGAATTTCTTCTCAAAATCAGTAAGAACGGTTATAATCAAGAAAAAAAAAACAAAACAAAAGGGTTGGTGGAAATATGGAGAAAATGAACCTTTACTATTTGTGATAATGTGAATTAGACCATTCACTATGGAAATCAGTATGGACGCTCATCAAAAATTTCAAAATAAAATTTCCATATGCTACAGCAATAATTGTTTCAGAGCATACCAAAGAGAAAACTATTGCAAGAATCAAGGAAGAGGGTGTGAAGGAAAGCACTGGACAGGATGAATTTAAATATGATATATTTGATACATTGTAAGAACCTTTGTAAGTGATACAATGTATCTTCACCCAGAACAACAATAAAAAAGAGAACAAAATGTAAAAAATAAATAAAATAAAATCTTTTAAAAAATCATTTTGGTATATAAGAGACATGCATAGACATGTTTGTCATAGCAGTGTTCTAAATAGCAAATAAGTAATCAGCCTATGTCCATCAAAAGATGGATGGGTAAAGAAAATGTGGTTCATGCACACAAAAGTTTTATAGGTTTCATTCCACTCTAAAAATAATGAAATTATGTCATTTGCAGTAAAATGGACAGAACGGTAGATCATTAAGTTAAATGAAATAAGACAGTCACACAATGAATTTTTCACTTGCTTTCTGTAGGATTAAAAAGAGAAAAGAAAGTAAAAGAGGAGCTATTAGGGATGAGGAAGGTGAATGGGAATAGAGGGAGGCAGGAAGGAAGATAAGAGGTGCTGTGTATGATCAAAGTACATCATACGCGTACATGAAAATGTCTTAAGAAATATCTACTTTGTACAATTAATATAGTTTTAAAAAATATTTTATTCAAATAATGTGTAAATTATTCATTGTCATAACTTAGGCATTCATTTTGAAATATATGTCTAATTAATACTTGCTTTACAACTGATTGCAAAAAGCAGTTTACATGAAGGCAAATCAAGCACTTATTGCATGAGTACAACAAATACCAGATCCCACACAGCAGGGAAAAATCATTCTTAAAATTTTTGAAGCATTGTAGAGAAGTAGTATCTATCTTCTTTTGAAAAGAGGCCTCAGAAAGGCAAATATGACAACATTGTATTCTGTTGTATAATTTTTCAAACTATCTTTACTTTCTGGAAACACTGGGGCTCCTAAATTTCTCTTATAGTACAGAAACAAGTTCAAAGTAAAATCATAAATGGCAGCACTGTAAACTACTCACATGTCCACTTAGGCTGAACACACTACAAAGTTGAAATTTAGGAAGAAAAATCTATCTTCAAACCCCTGGTAATTATTCTACAAACTGTAATTTCATGAAGTCTAAGTAGTACACAAAAATTTTGAGCATAAATTTTCTTATGTCAGATCTCTTGGGTAATTTCCTTATTTCTTTTTTTCTATTATTACTCTTCTATCCTTGAGTTGTTTTAGATCTCTCTCTCTCTCTCTCTCTCTCTCTCTCTCTCTCTCTGTCTCTCTGCCTCTCTCTTAGTCTCTCTGTCTCTCTTTCTCTCTGTCTCTGTCCCTCTCTCTCTCTGTCTCTCTCTCTCATATTTGGGATTTAAAATTTAGGACCATGTGCTTTCTGGGCAAGCATTCTAATGCTTGATCCACATCACCAGCCTTTTTATGCTTTCATTTAATTTTCAGATAAGTTCTTACCTTTTTGCCAATTTCAGCCTCAGATGCTGATCCTCTTACCTTTGCCTCCCTTTAGCTAGTATCATAGGTGCTACTAAGATATCCAGCTTGTGTTGTCAGATAGAATCTGGCTAACAGTTGTGTGGGCTGGATTGCAACTGCAATACTTCCACTTCCACCGCCAGTGTAGCTAAGATTATAGATATACACTACTATGCCTATGTTGGGATCTCACATGAAGAAAAGCTGGAAGTCGATTAACTTGTGCTTGAAATAAAAATATGTTTGTGTGTTATTATGTATTATATTTATGTTAATGAGTGAATATTATATATATATATAATTATATACATATATATAGTATATTATTTACATTTCTACCTTTTTATTTTTCTGTTTCAATGGAATTTAAGCTATTAATAAACATTGATTTATTTCCTATGCAAGGTGCAACTACTGGATATAAAATGTGTAACTGATCGTGTTTTAAAGGCAGTTGTATTAAGCTGTGCTTGTCCCTATTGCTTAGCTACAATCAGTAAGAGGCCCTACCACACTGATTTATGAAATTGAGCTCAAGACAATTCATGACTCATGAATTCAACATAGCTGTAGTAACCACATGCACTGTAAGGTACAAAGGAAGAATATGAAAATGAAAAAGCCTCTATCAGGAAGGCAAGGTCTTCCTTGGGAATGATTTAGGGCTCCTGGACCAGAATCATGCATGGGGCTGACTCACTTTTTGTATGATGGAGCCAGGCAATTGAATAGATTTGTGTTTTTCCATTGTCCTTCAAATACCAAATGAGGAAGTCAAGAAGAACACAAGAGATATTAGGAAGCAGTTAGCTGTGTCTTATCGTAATGATATTTAGTACTTAGTGCGCAGAAATTCATAAGTGAATACCAGCTTTTATTGTCCAAATTGAGCTGTGGTAATTGAGTCATTTTAATATGCAAACTCATTTAATATCTAAAAGTAATACTCACAAGATCCTCATATGTCATTGAAAAATTTTAATTTTCAGTTTTTAAAACTTTTTATTAGGATAAATTGATTGTACAGTGGGGAATCATTGTGACTATTCCAAATAGGTTTGTATTGTACATTGGTTAGACCACCCCAACTGACCACTTCCCTGCCCCAATTAAAGCTATTACAAGAGGTTTCTTAGTTTTATTTCATATATGTATATGATGTCAATCAACCATATACCCTCACTAATCACTTTTTCCCTCCACCCTTCCCCAAATACTCACTCACATACTACACCTATTTTACGGTCCTCTCTTTTATTATTGATATTTGAGTTGATGTTCAAAGGGGTTTCTCTATGTATCCCCACAGTGAGTATACTTTACCTTGGACCATTTGACTCCTTCCATTTCTCTCCCATATTCCTCTACGTCCCATTTCCCCATTTTTCAACAGCTTTCAATAGCTATCTTTTTTTTTTTTTTCATTTTTCTTTTACTATTCATATGTGCATACAAGGCTTGGTTCATTTCTCCCCCCTGCCCACACCCCCTCCCTTATCACCCACTCCTCCCCCTCCCTCTCCCCCCTCAATACCCGGCAGAAACTATTTTGCCCTTATTTCTAATTTTGTTGTAGAGAGAGTATAAGCAATAATAGGAAGGAACAAGGGTTTTTGCTGGTTGAGATAAGGATAGCTATACAGGGCATTGACTCACATTGATTTCCTGTGCGTGGGTGTTACCTTCTGGGTTAATTCTTTTTGATCTAACCTTTTCTCTAGTACCTGTTCCCCTTTTCCTATTGGCCTCAGTTGCTTTAAGGTATCTGCTTTAGTTTCTCTGCGTTAAGGACAACAAATGCTAGCTAGTTTTTCAGGTGTCTTACCTATCCTCACCCCTCCCTTGTGTGCTCTCACTTTTATCGTGTGCTCATAGTCCAATCCCTTTGTTGTGTTTGCCCTTGATCTAATGTCCACATATGAGGGAGAACATATGATTTTTGGTCTTTTGGGCCAGGCTAACCTCACTCAGAATGATGTTCTCCAATTCCATCCATTTACCAGTGAATGATAACATTTCGTTCTTCTTCATGGCTGCATAAAATTCCATATATTAAAAAGATTGAAAGATCCCAAATCAATGACCTAATGATACATCTCAAACTCCTAGAAAAACAAGAACAAGCAAATCCCAAAACAAATAGAAGGAGAGAAATAATAAAAATAAGAGCTGAAATCAACGAAATAGAAACCAAAAAAACCATACAAAGAATTAATGAAACAAAAAGTTGGTTCTTTGAAAAAATAAACAAGATCGATAGACCCCTGGCAAACCTGACTAAAATGAGGAGGGAAAAAACCCAAATTAGTAGAATTAGGAATGCAAAAGGGGAGATAACAACAAACACCATGGAAGTCCAGGAATAGCTATCTTTATATTGTCTACCTTCACATTTGCAATGTTTTACGATATTGCTGTGAATACTGCTGCAATGAATATCAGAGTTCAAGTGTCTCTATTGTATGCTAACTTATGTTCCTTTAGTTAGATGCCCAGGAGCAGTATCACTGTATCATATGGCAGCTTTATCCTCACCTTTTGGGGAATCTGCATACTGCTTTCCATAATGGTTATACTAATTTGCATTCCCACTGACAGTGTATAAAAGTTCCTGTTTCACTGTGTCCTTGCCAGAATTTGTTGTTGTTTTTGTCCTTGAACATGGCCATTCTAAATGGAGTGAGATGAAATGTTAGTGTGGTTTTGATTTGCATCTCTTTTATAGTCAGGAAGCCAAACACTTCATGTATTTACTGGACATTTGTACTTCTTCCTTTGAGGATTACCTGTTTAATTCATGTGCTTGTATCTTCATTGGACAATGATTCTTTGGGGCTTGAGTTTTTTTATTTGGGTGTTGAGTTTTTTTAATTCCCTGTAGATTCTAGATATTTGTCTTTTCTCGGAAGAATAGCTGGCAAAGATTTTTTCCCATTCTGTGGACTGTCTCATGAATCTAGTGAATGTTTCTTTTGCTGCACAGCTTTTTAGTTTAATGCAATCACATTTGTTCATTCTTTCTCTTTGATGCTGAGCCTTTTCAGTTCTTAGAAAGTCATTTCCTATGCCTATCTGTTCCAGTGTATTTACTACTACTTCCTCTAGTTGTTTCAAAGTGTCAGGACTTATATCAAGATTTTTAATTCATTTTGAGTTGATTTTGATACAGGGTGAGACATAGATCTAGTTTCAATCTTCTACATGTGGATGCAGCATTTGTTGAAGAGGCTACCTTTTCTCCATAGTGTATTTTGGGGCTGCAATTATAGCTCAGTGGTAGAGAATATGCTTAGAATGAGCAAGGCCCTGGGTTCAACTCCCAGCACCAAAAAACAAAACAAACAAACAAACAAAAAACAATCCACAGTGTATTTCGGGCTACTTTGTTGAAGATCAGCTGGCTGTAGCTGTGTAGGTGTACATGTGGATCTTCTTTTCTATTCTATGGGTCTTCATGTCTGTTTTGTACTAATACCATGCTGTTTTTATTGCTACAGCTCTATGGTATAATTTGAAATTGGGTGTTGTGATACCTCCAGCATTGGACTTTTTACTCAGAATTGCTTTAGCAATTCTTAACTAAAGAGGGATAAATTTGTCGAAAATCTTATATATATAAAATGGAGATAAATTACAGAAGACTATAGATGTGTTATATATTATCTGTCATAGTGAACAATGTGTACTGTACCAATTGCACATTCAGCTTCTTGTTTCAAATAACAGGACTATGAGATAAGGGTTTATTTTAACTTATTTTGTCTTTTTTTAATGGATAGGATATATATCTACAGGTTAACTCTAGACATATATTATAAAAGCCTATATATGAAGACAGTTAGGGAATGTAACTGTTTATAACCAAATATATGAGATATAGAACTAAACAGAAAGTAAGTGTGGTTTCATCAGGACTCTATTTCTGTCCTTTTAAAGAAAACAACATGTAACAAGTTACACTGTGTATCTATCTATTGATTACCTTACAGAAGTAGTGCTGAAAACTCACACATTAATTAAAGTGTCTTTGAATATGTTAATTACTCTTATCACTCAATTTGGCATAGTATGTATTTGTATCTGCCTGTGTGTTAGTGGGTATGTCAGCGGTTACTACAATAATAACAGAAAACACCTTTATGAACTTTATTGTGGTTAATTAAAAACTGAGTCAAGTAGAAATGATTTTCTCTCCCTCCATTCTATTTTTCTATTAATTTGTTTTACAAAGATTTTTTAACAAGTGGAATTAAATACTTATTGGTTATATAAAAGTGTTTATGCATAAACTAGGGTTGTATATTTATTTATAATACTTTTTTTCACATTTTGTTATGTGCTTGAGAAAAATACTTTATTCTCACATTTTAAAAAGTACAAGAACCACAATGCTAACAACATAGAATTTATTTCAATATTGAAGAATGGTATATCTGTTACTTGAAATTAATTAGCTATATAAAAGAAAAATTGTCAATAATCAATTTCTTTTATATCCAGAATGAAAAATAATGTTAAAAACAAGTATGGTTTTATGTTGATTTGATTATAAAAATCTCTTATCAGTCTCCCAGTATTTTACTGAATGTTCTCTGTGTCAGAATGTACATTAAAAGTACTTTCTGTAATTAAAAAAAGTATGTGTTTTAAAAAGTTTAAAATAACACATATTGAATACATTTTATCATCTGCATGTCACAAATGAACAGATACAGAGTTTAAAGGAAGAGCTGAGATTAAAATAAGTATCTTTTGTGATCTTTTCCAACTGAACTTAAGAAAATCTCTTCAAAATCATAATTATGTAAGAATCCTTCAAAATTTTATTTCATCATTTTAAGTTGATAACATACAAAGAAATTTTTTATGTTAACCATCTTTTAGGATAGTATTTTTTGTTTTAATTTCAATTTAATCAAATCATATTCAGGATATAGTATAAAGAGAAATTTTTTTTCTTTTCCTAATTTTTCTCATACTAAAACTCATTTTCATTGAAAAAATTTTTAAGAATTAAAATAAACTATATAAATAATTTTATGCATAATAAGCTTATGTCTCTTTCCCTCTAGATTTGGTCAGCCCACCATTTCAACCCACAAAGTATCACAGCAAAATTTGGTATCTTTGGGGAACATTGTATTCACAATTCTGTAGTTTTGCAATGTGCAATACTGTTAGCTGGGGTCATCCACAATTAAAGATAATTAACTGTCCCTACTCACACACTGGAAAGCTGTAGCCTCATTGTTTGGCTCTGGGATGAAATGACCGTGGTTAGTGAAGCAATGCTATGGTCTCATGTAGTAAGTTATCCTAGATTACCTCACATAGTGTGATGGGCAAGCTCACCAAGAAATAGGACAAGATCTAACATACAGCAAGTATAAAGTCTCAGCTTATATTATATTTGCTATTATCTTATTGCTCAAATCACATAAGAAACACATTAGTCAACATGTAGGAACAGCGCTCCTATGGAAGAGACAAAAATCTGAATAAACCAGGGACCATACTTTACTAATCTAGTAATGTTCATTTTAGCTCCAAAAATATACTTTCCTCCCATATGTAAATGTCAGTAACTGTATCACAAAACCACCAAAATTATCATGTATTCAAAATGTCAGACTAAAAGTCCTGGATTTTGTGAGTGTGATATTGGGTGAGAAGGAAACATCATATTGACCAGATACATTTTTCCTTTGTGTAAATGGAATGATGATGTATGATATAATAACACAAGAAATATTATCTTGTGAAGAGAAGAAAAAAGAAGTCACAAGAATTCCTCATTTACCTACTAAATAATAAAATATTTGCCAGTATCAGGGACATGGATGCTTCTTGCCCAGCCACTGTTGGCTTCCCAGTAACTCTCCATGTTTCTTCATGTATCTTAAATTTACTCTCTTGAAATACTGTTCCTTTTGTTGACACTACATAACTACTTATTGAAGTCTCATTAGAAAATATTCCTTGGAGAAATTTTCTTGACATTCTTTCTTCTCATAGAGATGAGTGACAAGAGAAATTGTGTACTTTGAACACTATTATTTTCTTTCAATGAAGAATTCAACATGCTTGTTAGCACAACATAACTAGAGCCATTGTGAGTTTTTCATGAATGATATTTCAATCAATAACTCAAAATACATACCAGGTACCCATGGCTCACACCTGTAATTCTACGAGGCAGAGATTAGGAGGATTGTGGTTCATAACCACTATGAGGCAAATACTTTGTGAGACCCTGTTTCAAAAAGGCATAATAAAAAATAGGACTGGAAGACGGAATTAAGTGGTAGAACACCTGTTTAGCAAGTGTGAGGGCCCAAGTTCAAGCCACAGTAATGCCCCCCGCCCAGAAAAAAGACATATGGTGGTATTGATTGCAATGCTGTGACACTTCCAGTACTGCTCTTTTTTGCTAAAGATCTTTTTTTTGTTATTTGCGTTCTTCTTTGCTTCCATATGGATCTTAAATATGAGTTTTCTATTTTTTGAATAACAACATTGGGATTTTATTGGGCATTGCATTGAGTCTGTATTTATTTGCGGTTGTATAGCCATTTTCACAATAGAAATCCTGCCAATACATGAATGTAGAAGTTTGTTACATCTTTTGGGATCTTTGATTTCTTTTTTCAGAAATTTGTAGTTTTCATTACAGATGTCTTTCACATTTTTGGTTAACTTTATACTTAAGCATTTTTTAAGCAATTGTTAATGTAATTGCTTTTTTGATTTTTTTCCCAGTCTGTTGATGGTTGGTGTATTTTAAAGGTACTGATTTTTTTTGTTAATTTTGTAGTCTTATACATTGTGCAAAGTGTTTATCAGTTGTAGGAGTTTTTGGTAAAATCATTAGGGTCTTTTCTGTAGACAGAGTTATATCATCTGCAAATTTGGATAATTTGATTCCCTTTTTCCTAATTTGAACCCCTTTTATTTCTTTTTCCTACCTTAATACTCTGGCTAGGAATTCCAGTAGTATATTGAATGATGTTGAGGCTAAGAAACACTTTTGTCTCATTCCTAACTTTAAAGGAAATGTTTTCAGTTTTTCCCCATTTAGTATACTATTCTATATAGTATTGTCATATATAGTCTTTATTATGGTGAGGTACTTTCTTTCTATTCCTAGGTTCTTTAGAACATTTATCATGAAAGGATTTTGAATTTTGTCAAAGGCATTTACTGAATCAATTGAGATGATCATGTGATTTTTTTGTGTTGCTTCAGTTTATATGCTGTATTACATTTATATATTTATACATGTTGAACCATCTTGATATTCCTGACATGGAACTAACATAATCAGGGTGTATAATCTTTTTAATGTGCTGTTGAATTTGGTTTGCAAATATTTTATTTGGAATTTTTATGTTTAAGTTTATTAAGCATATTGTCTATAATTTTCTTTTTACATTACAAAGTCAAAGTAGCAAAAACAGACATGAAAAACCAATGGAACAGAATAGAACATCCAGATATAAAAACATGAGCATAGTCATCTGATAATAAAGATGGAGCTAGAGATACACTGGAGAAATGGCATCCTCTTCAAAAACTGATGTGGAGAAAACTGGTGATTTATTTTTAGAAATTGAAACTAGACCCTTATTTCTCAATCTGTACATAAATTCATGCCAAGTATATCAAATATCTTAAAGGTGAGACCTGAAATCTTGAAACTTCTATAGGAAAAAAATAGGGAAAAATAGAAGTTTCTAAATAAGTTTCTTTATTTCTAAATAAGACTCCAAATGCCCAGGAAATAAGAGTAAGAATTGATAAATGGGACTGCATCAACTTAAAAATTTTCTACATATATGAAGAAACAATTACAGAATCAAATACAACCAAGAGAATAGAGTTGACAACATTTAAAAGATTAATATCTAGAATAAACAAAGAGTTCAAATCACTAAACAGCAAAAGAACAAAGAATCCAATTAATAAGTTGGCAAACTAATTGAACTAATAAATCCCAGAAGTAATTCAAGTGGCTAATAAATACATTAAGGAGGACATCATGTTAAGTGAAATAAGCCAGGCTCAGAATCACAAAATCTGCATGTTTTCTCTCATACATGGAAGATAAATCCAAAAATAAACATATACACAAAAACAAGCATGATCATATACAAACTCAGATGTTGAACATGTTTGTAACAGTGGAATTATTCTATGAAATTTGAAAGAGGAAAAGGAAAAGAGAAGGATAGAGCATTATTAATATTGCATAATATAAGTTGTGAATGTAGAGGATATAAACATGTGTATGGAAAGTTGTTGAAAAATAGGAGGCAGTAGATAAAGGTGTAAGGGAGAGTAATGAAAGGGGTTGAGCAGACCAAAGTAAAGTATATTCACAGTGGCATATAATGAGACACCCCTTTGAACATCAACTTAAATATTAATAATGAAAATCAGGACTGTAAAACAGGTACAGAGTGTGGGGAAGGGGTACAAATAGGAGTGGGAAGGGTGAAGGAAGGAAGGAGAAAAAGAAAAATCCCCCCCACATAATGAACACATCCTAATAATATTTTTTAAAAGAAAAAGAAATGTTCAATACCTTTAGCCATAAAAAAAAACTCAAGTCAAAACTAAATTAAAATCCCATTTCACCCCAGTCAGTTTCACAATCCATTAAGAAAACAAACAAAAGCAAAGCTGGCAAACATGCTGAAGAAAAAAAAGAACTCTTATACACTTTTGCTGGAAATGCAGACTAGTTCAACCTCCATGGAAATCAGTATGGAGAATTCTCAAAATACTAAAAATAGCCCTACCTTTTGACTCCATAAAACCATTATTGGGCATAATTCCATAGTATAAATTAATATAAAAGAATGATACCTGTATTCCCAGTTTTATTGCAGTTCTGTTCACAATAGCTAAAATGTGGAATTAGCCAAGGTGCCCAAAAAATGAAGAATGGATAAATAAAATATAGTGTATATGCATAATGGAATTTTATTCAGATGTAAAGAAAAAAAATGATGTCATTTGCAGGAAAATGAAAGGAACTAAATGATCATGTTAAGTGAGATAAGCCAAGAGCCCAAGTGTCCAAATAGTTCATATTGTTGTACATTCATGGAAATTAGCCCCAATGTTATTAATAATAATAAAAATAATAAGTAAATAAATATAATAATTACTTTTATTATTACTTTATAAGACATGAATACATAAGGGGGATGTTTGAAGGCAGGATCATCAGGAAGGGAGAAAAGAAATGAGGCTGAGGAGCAAAGTGGATCAAATGCGAACACGACAATTGGTAGATAGAGAGATAGATAGATAGATAGATAGATAGATGAAGACAACATAATGAAACCCACCAAACACTCTTGAGAAAAAGAAGAGGGAGAAATGGGAATGAAATGAAGAGGTGACCTTGCTCATGGTCCACTGTATGATTTTATTGAATTATCACAAAAAATAAACCCTCTTTGTACTGTTAATATATGCTAACTTAAAATATACTAAAAGTGTTATACAGGTATAGCAAAACTCCTTTTGGAAATTTGAGTCATTTTTTAGATTTTTAACACATAGATTGGAGATTTAAACTGCAGAGAAGCACATATTTCATGTCTACTGGATTATCATGTAAGAAGTTTAGGTTTTATTCTTCAGAAATTTTAAGACAAGATCTCACAGCCATCTCATTGATTTACTTTACTCTCCTAGGCTTTATTTTTATGAGAGAGCCTTCATGTATTTATTTATTGCTATATTAGTTGATTATGGTTGCTTTACCAACATAGCACCTTTTGGGTGCTTTGAACAATAGAAATGTATTTGCTCATATTCCTGGAGTTAGAAATCTTAGATAATGTTGTGATCAAGGTTGGTGTCTTCTCTATCCTTTGATTGTAGATGACTGCCTTTGCCCTAATTCTTCATATGGTTTTCTCCAGTATCTCTCTGTATCCAATTTTTTTCTTTTAATAAAGACATTCCATCATAAGAACCTCCTCACTTTAATATAATCAGCTTTTTGGAGACTAACCAAAATAGTTACAGCCTAATTCATGAGGATTAGGATGGCAACATATGAGTTTTGGGAGAATATACCATAGCCCATAAAAATTTTCATGGTAGAAAAAATGAAAATAAATCAGAATATTTTGTTTATTCCATAAAACTTATCCTCTACATAGTCCTTAAAACTCTTCTTGAAACTGTCCATTACTTTAAGTTCTGTCATTTTTATTTCTTGAATAAGGACTCGACTCACATGTTCATCATTCTGCCTGAAGATAGTCTTTACCCAAACTTGCCAGTTTAGATAATACGTTTTTCTCTTCCAAATGCCACAGGCAAATCAATTTCCAATGCTTTTACCAGTGTGTATCAGGAGTCAAATTTTACCAGCTTTCTCTAGAAATCTCTTTATTACTTTGCCAGACACTTTCTGTCACCTGGGAGTTAAGTCATCACTCAGTTCAGGTTTTATTACAAATAGCAACATACTTCTGGGTAGCAATTTCAATATGGATCATTTAAGGCTGGATTAATATTCTTCTGATAAATGATTTAAAGCAACCATCATTTGTTTAGGTAAGGTTTCTTTTTGTGCCCCTTTGTGGTGTACTCGGTTGTTTGAATACTCTCTTGGGCAGGTTAATATATGTGTCCTTATTCTGTGGCTAGCTACCAGTTAGCTATACCTCTGACGATATTAGATGTATGAGCCATGGTGCTTACCTCAACTGAAGTATACTTTGGTTATGAGTTTGCAGAACTTGGCTAATGGAAACAGTTACAGAAATTAAAGAAAGAATAAGATGAAAGTATATTGCCCTAGCACATGTCCTCAAACTTTGTTTGTGTCCCATTTGCTGTTGTAACAGCAGATCTGTGATATGTTGGCAGCATCATCCATGACGGTAGTACTGGCCAAGGAAAATACGAATAGATTGAGGCACCTCTCTGCGACATAGCACTGACCTACTCCTAATTTATGAGACTGCTTTCTTTCCCATAGGAAAATATACAGGTATAAAGAAAAAGAGTTATTTCTGCAAATAGTCATTATAACATCAACACAACTTCAACCAAAACTTATCACTGTAAGAACTAACTGATAGAAAATTGGAAAACACATGGCAACAATAGTCAAATGTTGTACTGTCATCCCACCATGTAATCCATTTCAACTCTTGTAAGTCCACTAATGGCATCACTGAAATTTACCTTGCCAAAACTATGGGACAATGCTTCTAAAACTAAAGATATATTTATTTAAAACTCATATGGAGGAAAAATGGAGGATGCAAGATGGTGGCTAGGTTAGAGGGTCAGAAATCATAAGTTCCATGACACCAGAAATATCCTGAAGACATCAGAGCTACACTTCAGTAATTCTGATTGGTTCTAGCCAAAAAAATAACTGCAATCATATTAGGTGCAGGAAACATTCAAAGACTGACCATTAGATCCTTCTTCAATTGCACTTGACCACCATGATAATCCTGTACAGCACAGCCAGAAAGGTGTGTCTGGTTCTGGAAAATAAAAGCTCCCTGATGATTTCTCTCTCTCTGTTTTTTTTTTTTTTTTCCTGTGTTTTTTTCCCCCAACAAGCAGAAGACAGAGCATCAATCAGAATCAAACTCTGTGACATCCTGTACCCCCAGCCCATGGAAAGCCTCCCTATTTTGCACAGCACTGAAAAAAGCAGCCCAATTTCTCCCTGCCAGCTGGCTTCAAAGCTACTTGCATGAAACTGCAGAAAAAACAGGTGAGCATTACACACCAAATTTGACTCCCCTATGTACTCCCTGGGAAAATTATCCAGCACAGCCCCTGAAGAGACTGAACCTGTTCTGCCCAGCAAAACTGAAAAACAGAAACAGCAAACTGTAATCTAACACCAACAGTGGAGGTAGGGTGGAACACTGGACCTGCCCTGGAGAAGGGGGTGGGGCAAGGAGCCAAACTCTCAGTGCAGAACTCTAAGTGAACAAATCCTGGTGTTGATCTCTGGGACAGAGGGAAGCATTTAAAACTAAATTGCCCCAACTTGCTGGGGGAGCTGCTGACCAAACAAAGCTGCAGCTGAGGGGCCACACAGATGCTGCCTTGTGAAAACAACAGCTCTGGCGATCCTGCACAAGCTGGCAGTCTTACCTCACCTCACAATACCAACTAACATGTGGACAGAAAGACCAAATGCTACTCACAAGCCAGTCACCTGGTGAGACCACATCAGAGCTTTTGCTTATATGCCAGCAGCAGCATTAGAGACCTAAGGAATAACCTTTTACCAAAAGACTGATCATTTTGTGGTTTTTGAACCAGGTGTTTTTATTGTATTTCCTTTTTTTTCTCATGTGTTATTAATTCACTATCACAATTTTCTTACTTCTATTCATGCCCCCTTCATATTCCCTCCTTCTCCTGTGCTACAATCCATAGTTCCATCACAAAACTCTTTCTGACCCTTCTCATAAACACTTTCCCCCATCTTCTCCTCCCCTTCCTATCCTCCTCCATGTCACCATACTACTCATCCTTCCTACACACACATCATCTGCTGACTAGTCTACTGTATAAACTAAACACAACCCAAGCCCCCTGCAATCCTTGACAGAAGCACTCTCCACTACAGCAGAAATAAAACCAAACACACACAAGGCCCAAAAAACCTAGCAGTCCCCACAGCACTTCTCCACCCACACACCCCTTTTCCTACCTTCCCCCTTTTAGTGCCACCTTTACCAATTCCCACAAATATATAAGTAGCTTAACAATATTACCCCCCAAACTCTCACTTTTTATAGATATTATTTCAAGGAGTTCTCTATAGAATATGTAATAACTGTTTTAGTATTGAACCTGTGAATTTGGTATTGCTAGCTTATACATCGAGGCCAGGGAAAGAATGGACACATCAACCTAACTAATAACCAAGTCATACACAGCATAAAAATTAAATCAAGGGAAAGAAAAGAAGCAATTAAAACTAGCCTATCAAGAACATAGTTTCAGAGCACCACATGGAGTGAAGGGAAGAAGAAGAAGGGATGGAAACCACTCTCCTCAAAGAAAAAAATTAATGCAGGATTCAGTGGGAAATGAAGGAAATGGAAACCCAGTTCTTGACCTCAATAAAAGAAAGATAAATGTCACTATGGAGCCCAGTGACACCACATAAAAACTCTCAAAGAAGAAATCATGAACGATATCACTGAGAAATTCATGGAGAATATATTGGAAATGGTTAACCAGAATGTACAAAATGCACTCAATAAATTTTAAGATACAAAAAATAAAGAACATGTGAAGACACAAATAAATGAACTCAGACAAGACTTCAACATACACCAAAGTGAAACAAAGGACACTATAAAAATAGAAAGATATGAATTTAAGAGGACAACACAAAATATAAAAGAGGAGTTGAACAAAGATATGGCAAACCTCAGAAAAAAGAATCAAACAGAAATCCTCGAAATAAAAACTCCCTTTAGTTAAACAAAGAGGAAAGACACTCCACCAGACTAAAAGAAGTGGAAGGAAGATTCAACATACTGTTGTTTACAAGAGACCTTTCTTACTGACAGAAATAAACACTGGCTTAGGGTGACAGGCTTGAAGAAGATTTAGTAAGCCAATGGCCCCTGAAAACAGGAAGGAGTAGCAATACTTATATCATATAAAGTAGACTTCAAACTTACATTGGTCAAATGAAATAAAGAAGTACACTTCATACTACTAAAAACAGCAATACATCAAAAGGAAATAACATCCAATGTCAGTGCACCCAATTTCATCAAACATATTCTAAATGACTTAAAAGCATATATGGACAAATTTTTAGACAATTATGACAATCCAAAACAGAACCAAAAGGATAATAAAAACCTAAACAGTTTTATAATACATAATGAAATTGAAGCATGAATAAAAAATCTCCCAAAAAAGAAAAGTACAGGAACTGACGAATTCTCATCTGAATTTTACCACACCTTCAAAGAAGACCTAATACCAACATTCCTTAAAGCTTTCCATGAAATAGAAAGAGAAAGAACACTGCCTAACTGATTCTATGAAGCCAGCATTATACGCATCCCAAAACTGGACAGGTACACATCCAAAAAAGCAGAACTACAGGCTAATCTTAAGGAACATCCATACAAACATCCTCAATAAAACAATGGCAAACTGAATCCAACAACATATCAGAAATATCATTCACCATGACTAAGTCATCTACATCCCAAGGATGCAGGGGTGGTTCAACGTAGGCAAATCAATAAATGTAATACATGACATTAGTAGAAGCAAATACAAAAACCTCTTGATCATCTGAATAGATACAGAAAAAGCCTTTGATAAGATTCAACACCACTTCATGATAAAAGCTCTAAGAAAACTATGAATAGAACAAATGTACTTCAACATTATAAAGGCTATATATGACAAAACTATAGCCAACATCACACTACATGGGGAAAAATGAAACCATTCCCTTGGAAGTCAGGAAAGAGACGAGGATCCCTACCCTCCCCAATCTTATTTAATATTTTCCTGGAATTGCTAGCAAGAACAATAAAGCAAGAAAAAGAATTAAAAGGAATACAAATAAAGAAATAGTCAAAAAAATCTCTATTTGCAGACTATGTGATCCTATCCTTCAAAGACCCAAAAACTCCACCCAGAAACTCCTAGACACTATAAATAGCTTCAGCAATGTAACATGCTACAAAATCAACTTACAAAAATCAGTAGCATTTCTGTATACCAATAGTGAACAAATTGAAAAAGAATATAGAAAAACAATTCCATTTACAATAGTCTAAAAAAAAAATCCAATGCCCATTAATAAACAACAAAGAATGTAAATGACCACTACAAGGAGAACTATAAACCACTGAAGAAAGAGATCAAGGAAGACTACAGAAGATGGAAAGATCTCCCATGCTCATGGATTAGCAGAATCAACATAGTAAAAGTGAGTATACTACCAAAAGCAGTCGAAAGGTTCAACACAATTCTCATCAAATACCAATAACATTCATCACAGAGATTCAAAAATCCACCCTAAAGTTCATTTGGAAATCCAAAAGACCATGAATAGCTAAGGCAATACTGAGCAAAAAAGAGCAAGGCCAGAAGTAGCACAATATCTGATTTCAAACTATACTACAGACCCACAGCAATAAAAATAGCATTATACTTGCTCAAAAACAGATATGAAGGGCAATGTGACATAATAGTGGATCCAGATATGAGTCCACACAGCTACGCTCACCAAATTTTTGACAAAGGTGCCAAAAACATAAAATGGAGAGAAGAATTCCTCTTCAAAAATCTTGCTAGGAAAACAGGTTCTATGCCTGAAGAAAACTGAAACTAGATCCCTGCCTGTCACCTTGTATTAGTATCAACTGAACCTGGATTAGGCATCTTAATTAATATCAGATCCAAAATATTGCAATTGTAAGTGAAAGAGAAGGGAATCCTCTGGAACCAATAGTTATCGGCAAGGACTTCCTCAGTAAAACTCCAGCAGCCCAGCTTCTGCACGGCAAGAAAAATGATTTCTAAATTGAAGAGACCACCCACAGAGTGGTAGAAAATATTTGATAATAGCTATACATCAGACAAAGGGCTGATAACCAGAATTTACAGGGAGCTCAAAAAACTAAACTCCCCAAAAATTAGTGAGCAATAAAGAAGTGAGCAGCTGAACTAAACAGAACTTTTTCAAAGGAAGAAGTCCAAATAGCCAAAAGACACATGAAAAAATGTTCACCCATCCTGGCCATAAAGGAAATAAGAATCAAAACCACGCTAAGTTTACACTTCACTTCTCTTAGAATAGCTAGCATCAAGAACACCACCATCAACAAATGTTGGCAAGGATCCAGGAAAAAGGAACCCTCATACATTGCTAATGAGAGTGTAAGCTAGTACAATCACTTTGGAAAAAAATATGGAGGCTTCTTAAAAAACTGAAAATAGATCTGCCATATGATCCAACAATACCACTCCTAGGGATATAACTGAAGGAATGCGACTCAGGTTATTCCAAAGGCACCTGCACACCCATGTTTATTGCAGCACTATTTACAATTGCCAAGGTATGGATACAGCCAAAATTCCCACTACCAGTGAATGGATTAATAAAATCTGCTTTTTGCAACCACAAAAAGAATGAAATTTTGTCATTCTCAAATAAATGGATGGAACTGGAGAATTTCATGTTAAATGAAGTTAGACAGGCTCAGAAGACCAAAAATTGTATGTTTTCCTTCATATGAGGATTATAGACCCCCACAATGCAGTAATATTATTGGTAGCTTTTTATAGGCCCATCTTTAAATGTAAGTATGACAATACGACAATACTTCTTTGGAAAGCAACTACATGAAAGACAGGAACACACACAAATAAATAAATAAAAGCAATGTGAATGAAAAGAGGTGAATAGAAGATGGAGACATTTAAAGTTGTGTTACTAATACCTTAAGAGAAACAGGAAAAAAATATATGATCCATGGAAAACAAACACAAGTTACCAGAACATGGGTAGAATAAAAGAATTAGAGTTCTTGGATCTCATAGATATGGAAATCCATCACACTTGGGTATTAATCAAAGCCAAGTGATTTCAAATTCCTTTTCATGTGCAAATGTATAAACAAGTATTCAAAACAGCTCTATTTGTAATAATAACAGGCTTGAATAGCCTAACATTCTCTTCTGATTAAAATATAAAACATACACTGGCATATCCTTTCCTTGGATTACTACTCTGACTCAAAAATAGAATCATCTGTTTTTACGAACAGTTGAATAATCTCAATAGATTTATGCTGATAGACAGAAAGCATCTGAAAATTATAAATATTGTATAACACAATTGAAACTACATTACAGGAATAGAGACAGATTAGTATCTGTCACGGTTAGGGGTCAGAAAGAAGGGGCTCAGTGTGTGTATAAAGGATTAGCACAAAAGAGCTATAGTGGTGGACAATTTGGGATTTTGATAAGAAGAGTGGCTACATAAAATGACACAAATGATAAATTTGCATATAATGACACATACAGACACAGATAAAAATGCTTATAAAACTAACAAATTTTCATTAAGTTCTGTTGAATACACATATAACAAATTGTGGGTTTTTTTCTTAGTGTAATATAGCTATGCAAGTTGCTATTCCTGGGAGAAACTCACTGAAATATGCATGTAGCCCCTCTGTACATTTTTTAAAGTTTCCCATGAATATATATTTTTCTAAAAATAAACATATTGAAATATAGAAATTTAAAACAAAATCATTACAAGCTTTGGAAAATTTAGTATATAATGGAAAGTTGTAACAATTTATCCCCCCCAAATAATTTTTCCTATAACAAAATATTTTAATAGTTACCAAACCATTGACACAATGTATGGGTCAATGATGTAGCTAGTGGGATCCTTTTAGAGTGTATCATCTCATAAATAAATGCAATAAATGATAGCACAAATAAAATTTTGAACATCTGAAAACACACATTGTCATTGAAGAAACTCTTTCGGTTATGAGTTAACCAATATTTTACTTTTCCAAAATTAAAGGAAAACTATTTTCATGTTTTCTTAAATGTCCAATAATAATTAATAAAAATAATCTAAAATATTTTATACCTTTCATTGAATAATAATTATAAGCTTGAAAAACCATTTAATTCAGTTTTGTGTCAAGTTGACATAAAAACTTATGCATTCATTAATATTTCACCTCAAAATCCTCACACACTATATTTGCAGTTAAGGAGTTTTCCAACCAATACAAAGAACTGAGAGTGAAGTAGCTATCTGTAATTCTATACTTCATTTGTAGAAGAATGGTTATCCTACATTCTACTGAATTTTACAAATAGTTTGCTTAAATATTTCAATCTTTTATTCTAAAGCATGAATATACTTTGCAATTAGAAATTAAGCTAATACAAGTTAAAAATCGTCATGCTAACGTTTATTTTACATTTCTATGGTATTTTCTTCTGTTCCTTTAAAATTTCTTTCATTTTTCTCATGTATGCATATTTTTGAAAGTTAAATGAAAAATTTTAAAAGCCAAATGATTCAACAAGTTTTGTTGAGCTGAAAGAACATTTTCCCTTCCTCATGAACCAATTTCTAAATTCCCAGACCTGAGCTTTCAACTTGATCAACAATAAAGTAGATTTTCTTTTAATTTGTTTTGCTCCAAATGCTTGATCAATTTTAAATATAAAATAAAGCCTCTAAGCTGTAAGCTAGACTCATTGTTAACGAGGTCTTTTACACTATGACATCTTATTAGCTCTATTCATCTCTCCCCTGGGTAGAATGTTCTATTTCCTTTTAGCACATATTTAACTATTTTTATTTATTTGTTTGTTTTTAATAGTTTTAAATTTTATTTAATTGTTTTTATATTAACTTACATGTGTATACATTATTTGGGCCATATTGCCACCCCCCAGCTGTTCTGCCCTGTAGTTCTCTGATTTTGTTGAAGAAAAAATGTAGAAGACAATAAGAAAACCATCGATCACATTTTTTGCTAGTTTGAGATAATGATAGCTATACATGGAGAGTCTTTGTGCTTTTTACATGCATAAATGTATTTGCATACACATTGGTTCATCTCTACCAGACCTTTTCTTTACTTCCTGGTCCCCTTTCCATAGTGGCCTGTGCTGGTTTAAGATTACTACATTCACTGCTATACAGTTAGCACACCAACCTCATTCAAGTTTTTGGTTTTCTTCCCTTACCTGATTCCTATGGTACACAGTCTTCCCTTAGTGTGAAACCCATGTCCAATAGTATTATGGCATTTGGTTTAGGTCTATAATCCACATATGAGAGAGAACATGAGATTTTTGGCCTTCTGAGCCTAACTAACTTCACTTAAGATGGTGTTCTCCATTTCCATCCATATACTTGCAAGAGACAAATTTTCATTCTTCTTTGTGGCTGAATAAAATCCCATTGTGTATACGTACCACATTTTCTTAATCCACTCATTTGTAGTGGGGCATTATGGCTGTTTTCATACCCTGGCTATTGTGAATAGCGTTGCAATAAACATGAATGTGCAGGTGCCTTTATAGTAACCTGACTCATATTCCTTCCGGTATACCCCAAGAAGTGATATTTTTGCATCATTATGGAAGATCTATGTTTATTTTTTTAAGAGGCCTCTATACTGTTTTCCATAGTGGTTGTACTAGTTTACATTCCCACCAGCAGTGTATGAGTGTTCTTTTTCCCTCACTAATATTATTTACTTTTTTTTCACTATTTTTTGCTAAGGACAATTAAGCAAAAAGTATTTAACTTATCAAAGTCTTTACAGAAGTGTTGCTTTGATCTCTTCTAATTACTCATTTAACATGTGAACATATTCTGTCTATCTCATCTATTAAAAGAATAATTTGGGAGATGCAATTACAGAACCAAAAATCCTTCTCAAAACAATGATTGTTATGCAAATAACTAATCATTATTAAGTTAAAATCTTTTCAAAGCATTCTGTTCTTCAGACCAAGACTTCCCACTACCAAAAAGTACATTTCTCTGGAGACAGTTTGGAATCTAAGTCTTCTCTGAGAATCAGTGCACACAGAGTTCTGTAGCACATGGCCCCAATGAGAATTTCCTTCAGAACAGATGCTAAAGTTTCATGCAATTTAATGGTGAGTGTTGTAATGAGACAAT
Organism: Castor canadensis; assembly: GCF_047511655.1. Classification (NCBI taxonomy): domain Eukaryota; kingdom Metazoa; phylum Chordata; class Mammalia; order Rodentia; family Castoridae; genus Castor; species Castor canadensis. Next base: position 21,290,674 of record NC_133390.1, on the reverse strand, counting down.
TTTATTTAACTTCAGTCTAGGAGGGAGACACAATCTACATGATTCGACAATGTTCAAATTGAAAGTGCCTTACGGATATGGAAATTGATATACTTCTAAAAGTTGTTTAAAATTCACACAGTACTTGAAATGCCTTTTTGTGAATAAAAATTGTCTTCATTTTTATCTGTATTTGGACAAACATTTTTATCATTGTTACAATATTGTAATTGGTGTTGCAAAAACAAGAAGAATTATTTTATTGGTCTTCTGTGTATTTCAATTTTATAGTAGTGATGTCTGATAAGAAGAAAGCATATTTTAGCTGGGTGCTTGTAGCTTGGGCCTGTAATTTTAGCTACTCAGAATGCAGAGATTAGGAGGAGTGTGTTTGATGACAAGTCCAAGAAAGAAGTTAGACCCAAACTCAGAAAGTAAAAATAAAGGAAGAAAGCAAAAAGGAAGGACAATTTATATTTTAAAAGGACCACATACCTTAAATGAGGAACTACAAAGTACAATGACTTCTTCCATACAGTTTCTTATAAACTGGTTCGTATAAAAATGTATCTGGATAAATTAATTATTTTCAGTGACTAATCTTCTCATACCTTTGACTAGAAAAAAATATATTATAAAATTCCATTCAAAATTACCTTGTTTCCTTTTTATTGGACAAAATAGATTTATCATTCAGAAAACATCAATGTAGTCTATAGCTATCACCAATTATCGATATATCATGACTGGAGGCCAATTGTAAGAGGAGCAAACTGAGGTTTTGTTTTTAAAAAATAGACTTTACATTTTCCCTATTTGGGATGAAATACTTAATGAACCACTCATATTTGTAACCAGGTCTCCATTCGCATAACATTATGATTTGTCACTTATTCAAATTTCTCTTGTCTTTGCACTGTGGTGGTGTCTAAGTGTTTTCTCTGTCATATGAATAATATGGGTACCCTGAAGGGCTTGAATGTTAGAGTTTGATAATGTTTTAATGAGTAGAAATAGGTACAAATTGCCCTTTTAATTTATTAGCAGGCCAAAACACAGATGGTACTCTCAGAGGCAATCATCAAGAATGTAAGAAGAAGATTATACATTTACCTGAGAGGCCATGATTAAGGGAAACCAAAAGAGCGTTACCATCTACAGGAGAGTCAACCCATAAAATATGGTTCAGTAGACAAGGACCAAGAGTTGATACTTTAGAACACTCATATAATAATAGATTCAGACTTCTGAAGAGAAATGAAACTGCTTTCTATCCTCACCCCCTCCGAAGTCCCCATCTTCTCTCAGTATCTCCTGGAGGGTGGTAGGTTATGACATTATAAAATATAGCACTTGAGCATGGAGACTATTATGAGTTAAAGACACCTGAACAATAACGCATGCATAAATAGCACGCTGACCTTCGTTTTACTTCCTGAAAGATGATGAAACTCTTATGAGACCGGTGCTCTTCCTGTACATGAAGAAACACACATTCTTAACACTGGCTATTGGCCTAGTCCATGCAGCTATATCTGGTTACTTTTCCACAATTTACTAGCTTTTGTCCAACTGGTATATAAACATTGGCTCAAATTGCCCCTCTGAACAGTGAATTCGTATGGATACTCCCATGAAGTCATAAAAGCCTGTATTTTTTCCCTAATATATCATATCAATTTAGTCCTGAGGCTCCATCCAGGAACCCTAAGAAAGTAGAAACAAAGTTCAGTCTTGCTTCCAATTCCATGAGCCAAAACTAAAGGGGTTTAAGGTTTGATTTATTCATAATTTCAGCCTACAGGGTTTTAATCAAGATGGAAAAGGGTAGAAATGACTCTGTGGAGAAAAATTATTCTATGAAGGAAGGTTGCTGTGTTGCGATGCCACTTCCAATATTTTCTTCTATTTTTCTGTTTCAGTACTCTGTCCTTTGTATGGTGCAAGCAAACACATGGTACTCTCAGAGGCAATCTTTACATTGGCCTCTTTACAGTCATCCAAGATTGTTTCTAAGACACTCAAAAAGATACCAAAATTTGCAGCAGCATATTTTCATATAATATGAAATAGTATTTGAATAGAATTTCTCCACATGTTCTCTGATAATTTAATGCTCTGATAGTTTAATGTTTATTTATAACATCTAATGCATTATAAAGTTATGTAAATTATTCACATATTCTACTGCTTGGGAAAATAACAAGAACAAAATTTTACATGTACAGTACAGATACTATTTTTTATAATTCATATTTATTATTGATGTACTGGGATATATTGTGATATTTACAAAAGTTCTTAAAATATATCATAGTTGAATTCACTACCTCCATCATTCTTTATTCTCCATATCCCCAATTCCTGTAATAGTTTCAAAATGTCTCATTTTTCCATTTTCACACATTGATATTTCCACTACATTGATCTTCCTTTACACTTTCCTTAATCCTACCCCCTCCCTCTGGTGCCAACCCACCATATATGACCTGTTTGGTTTTTCTGTTCTGCTTATTTTTTATTATAACATTTTTATTTGTTTAAGATAGCTACACAGGGTGTTTCTTTGTGACATTTCCATATATATATGTACTATAACCTAAATTGATTCATTTCCTTTATTTTTCAACTTTCTACCTTAGTTGTCTTCTTCTTTTGATTTCAACAGGTTTAAAAATTCTATATTCATTCTTGTTTAGGAAGTATACCAAACATATTTACCCTCTTAAATTCCTTCTTTTACCTTCCCTCTGTCATGTGTGACCTCCCTTAACAGTGGCTTGTTTTTCAAAATATTGCTGTATTTGTATTTGATTTATATGCCTCTTACGAGAGGAAACGTGTGACTTTTCTCCTTCTGAACCTGGCTAACTTCACTTAAATGTTCTTCAGTTTCATCCATTTACCTCCAAAAGAGAAAATTTCATTCCTTTTTGTGGATGAATAAAATTCACATTCATCAGTAATGGGGGATGTTGGCTTAGCTATTATGAATAATGCTGCAATAAACATGGGTGTGCAGGTGCCTTAATTGTAACCTGACTTCCATTCCTTCAGGTATATCCCTAGGAATGGAATCACTGGATCATATGGCAGTTCTAATTTTAGTTGTTGCATTTTTTTCAATACTTCTTTCCTTAGCGGTCATATTAAATTACATTCCCACCAGCAGTATATGAACATTCCTTTGCCCCAATATCCTTGCCAATATTTGATACTTTTGATCAATATTGGTAGAATCCATGGATGTGAAATCCACATATATTAAAGGCCAACTGTATACAATTTGGAAATCTCACTTGAGAAACCGATGCTCCTTTATCCTCTAGAGATCTAGTTTGTACATGGAAAATATGTGCTTTCTGTATTGATCTAGATTTTATATTTTACTGACATACAATGCCAATTCTGACAGTGTGTCTAAGTCTCATTAATGCTGCATTAAAGGCATCAATTTGTTTTTAGGTTAACCGATGTCCTCCTTTCTGGTTCTTTTCATAACAAGGTTAATACATTGTCCTTGATATTTCCTTCTTATTTCCAACTTCAGTTTGTTCGAGGTAAAGGAAGAAGAAGAAGAGATCCTCTGTATCCAGGACCAATGGGAAACTCAAGCACTTAGTTGCTCTGTGTGGAACTCCATTGTAATAATTTTTAGTATTCTTATTAGAAATCTATAAAAACCCATGATTTACACTTCTGTGAGCTATGAGAAAATGATCTTCACAAGTGAAATAGAGTTTGTGAAAGAGAAGTGAAAATCAGCACTTTACACCCACAATAGAAAGCCATATCCGGAGTTCACTGTCCAACAGTGTGGCTGTCTCAGAACCGTAAGTGGTAGAAAGAGTAGCATGGTGATCTAGAAGAGCAAGGAACAGAAAACACTATGCTGTAGTTAATAAAATACTTAAGAAAACTGTAAAGGATATTCAGAAAAACCTGGGAAATGCTTTGGGCCTATATTATTTGTATTAGGAAATCAAATAATGACTTACAGATTAATAATTTGCCTCACTTAATGATTTTTCTATTCAGTCAGTTTCACACTGATCAAGGCCAGTTCTTTCTTGTCCATTATAGGGTAAATATATTTTATGAGTTATATTTATTTGTTTTAGTTAACCTTTAATAATGAATTAAGCCTTTTTTATTTCATTTATTGATCTTTATTTTGTATAAAATATGACGGATCCATTATTTTGCACAGAGAATCTGATTTTGTCAAATGCCCACATCCTCCATGTAATGATGAACATAGGCAGCATACAAAACTTTTCTATATGACAAATGGAACCCTGTTCTGATTTCCAGTTAGTATTTCAATGCTGTAGGACATAGGCAAACAGAGAGCACTTTTTCTGTCAGTATACATTTATTTTTGTATATTATAATTTCATATAAACTCATTTCAATACTAAACAGATGACATGATCCTATATCTTAAAGACCAAAAAAAAAAATTTTACCCAAAAACTCTTAGACAACATAAACAGCTACATCAAGGTGGCAGGATACAAAATCAACTTACAAAAATCATTAGCTTTTCCATATACCAATAATGAACAAACTGAGAAAGAATATATTCAAATAATTCTATTCAATATAGCCTTAAAAAAATAAAATACCTTGGAGTAAACTTTAAAAAGGATGTGAATGACCTCTACAAGGAGAACTACAATCCCCTGAAGAAAGAGATAGAGAAATATTACAGAAGGTGGAGACATTTCCCATGCTCGTGGCAGTTCCTTTATCTATTTTTATTCATTTTATTTCCTCTTCTTACCTAATGCTCTGGCTAGGAATTCCAGGACTATGTTGAATAGGAGTGGGGATAGTGGGCCCCCTTGTCTCATTCCTAATTTTAGGGGAAATGGTTTCAGTTTTACACCATTAAGTATGATGTTGGCTGCAGGTGTGTCATATATAGCCTTTACAATGTTGAGGTACTTTTCTTCTATTCCTAGTTATTGTAGAGTTTTTATTATGAAGTGGTGTTGAATCTTGTTGAAGGATTTTCTACATCTTTTGAGATATAAAGTGCTTTTTGTCTTTGCTTCTATTAATATGCTGTATTACATTTATATGTTGAACCACACCTGTTTCCCTGGGATGAAGCTGACTTGATAGTGGTGAGTGATCTTTCTGACATGTTGTTGAATTCAGTTTGCCATTATTTTATTGAGGATTTTTGCATCGATGTTCATTAAGGAGATTGGTTTATAGTTCTTCTTTTTGGAGATGTCTTTCTCTGGTTTTATGATGAGTGGCTTCATAAAATGAGTTAGGCAGTTTTCTTTCACTTTCTGTTTCTTGGAACAGGTTAAGGAGAGTTGGTATTAGTTCTTTAATGGTCTGAGAGAATTCAGCAGAGAATCCATCATGTCCTGGACTTTTCTTTTTTGGGAGACTATTGTTGCTTCAATTTCATTTTGTGTTAAAGATCTATTCAGATGATTAATAGACTCTTGGTTCAATTTTGGATGGTCATAGGTATCTAGAAATCTATCCATTTCTTCAAGGTTTTACAATTTATTAGAATATGCATTCTCAAAGTAGTCTTTGATTATTTCCTAGATTTCAGTGGTGTTTGTTGTGATCTCCCCTTTTGCATTTCTGGTTTCACTTACATGGATTTTTTTCTCTCCTCATTTTAATCAGGTTTGCCAGGTGTCTGTCAATCTGTTTATTTTTTCAAAGAACAAACTTTTTGTTTCATTGATTCTGTGTATTTTGTTGTTGTTGCTGCTGTTTCATTGATTCCCTTATTTTATTATTTCTCTTCTTCTGCTTTTTTGGGATTTGCTTCTACTTGTTTTTCTAGGAGTTTGAGATGAAGCATTAAGTCATTGATTTAACATCTTTTTGTCCTCTTAATATGTGCACTCATGGTTATAAACTTTCCTCTCAGGACTGCCTTTACTGTGTCCCATAGGTTCTTGTAGGTTGTGATTTTATTTCATTAACTTCCAGGAACCTTTTAATTTCCTCTTTTCTTTCATCAATGACCCATTGATGAAATTGGTTAACTTCCAACTGTTTGCATTTTTTAATGTTGTTTTTGTTGTTGAGTTCTAGTTTTAATGCATGTGATCAGAAAGAATGCATGGGATTATTTCTATTTTCTTATGTTTGCTGAGGCTTGCTTTGTGCCCTAAGATATAATCAATTAGGGAGAAGTTTTCATGGGCTGCTGAGAAGATTCTATATTGTGCAGAAGTTGGATGAAATACTCTGCAAACATCTGTTAGCTCCATTTGATCTATGGTGTGATTTAGATCTATGATTTCTTTATTGATATTTTTATTGATATTATTTTATTGATATTATTTATTGATAACCCTATTGGTTATGGGGTGTATTAAAGTCTCCCACTACCACCGTGTTGGAGTTTATATATATTTATTTTAGGCCTTTCAGAGTATGTCTGATGAAATAGGGTGCATTGTCCTTGGGTGTATACAGGTTGATACTTATTATTATTTCTTTTTGGCTTACATCCCCTTTTATTAGTATGAAATGTCTTTTATCTCATTGGATCAATATAGGTTTGAAGTCTACTTTGTCCTAGATAAAGTATTGTTTCTCCTATCTGTTTTCAGTGGCCATTGGCTTGGTAAATCTTCTTCCAGCCTTTCACCCTAAGCCAGTGCTTATTTCTGTCAATGAAATGCGTCTCTTCTAAGCATCAGATTGTCAGATCTTCCTCTTTAATCCAGTTTGCCAACAGGTGTCTTTTGATGGGGATATTAAGTCTGCCAGTAAATGTGGGTATACTCCAAAAGCAATCAATATGTTTAATGCAATTCATATGAAAATACCAATGGCATTCATCACAGAGATTGAAAAATATACCCTAAAATTCATTTGGAAACACAAGAGACCGTGAATAGCCAAGGCAATACTCAGCAAAAAGAGCAATGCTGGCGGTATCACAATACCTGACTTCAAACTACATTACAAAGCCATAGCAATAAAAACAGCATGGTACTGGCACAAACACAGACATGAAGACCAGTGGAACAGAATAGAGGACCAGGTATGAATCCACAGAACTATGCTCACCTTATTTATGACAAAGATGCTAAAAACACACAAAGGAGAAAAGATAACCTGTTCAACAAATGTTGCTGGGAAAATCATTCTGCAAAAAACTGGAACTAGATTCATGTTTATCACCCTATACTAGTATCAACTCAAAATGGATCAAGGACCTTAATATCAGATCTGAAACTCTGACATTGTTACAGGAAAGAACAGGAAACAAAAGTAATATGTGTAGGCAATGACTTCTTCAATAGAACCCCAGCAGCTCAGCAACTAAGAGAAAGGATTGAGAAATAGGATTTCACAAAACTAAAGAGCTTCTGCACAAGAAAAGAACTAAAGAGCTTCTGCACAAGAAAAAAGAAATGTTCTCAAAACTGAAGAGACCATCTACAGAGTGTGAGAAAATATTTGCCAGCTATACATCAAAGGACTGATAACCAGAATATACATGGAACTTAAAAAACTGAAGTCTCCCAAAATCAATGAACCAATAAAGAACTGGGCAACTGAACTAAACTGAACTTTCTCAAAAGAAGAAATTCAAATGGCATATATATATATATATATATATATATATTGCTGACAATAATTTTAATAATTTCTGTCTAGGTGAAACCTGTCTAGGTGAAACAGAACTTACCTATTGCATACTGGTGTACATTTGCATTATTTCCTTTTTTATTCTTTTGAATAAATATATAGTAATGTCTTTGAAGTGTAAATCTTCTGTGACGATATATTTTCATTTCACTGGGGTAAACATCAAGAAGTAGAATTGAAGTATCTTGTAGTAAAGATGGGTTTAAGTTTACAGTAATTGAAAATCATTTTATTCCACAATTTAAAAAGGCACATTCGATGTATAGAGTTCCAGTGGCATCACATACTGCCGAACAGCACAGGATATTGACAATGGTTATTATTATAGCAGGGTAAATAAGTGATTAATGTGATGCCATTGATTCTTATGTATTTTAGTAACAAAAGAGATACTTATAAAAACATTATATGCTGCCTCATTAATATGTACAATTTTTATATTTTGTGTATCACTTAAAATTAATTTGAGAAGAAAGTGAAAATGTTTCATAATAAATATGCCAAATAAGAACAAACATAATCTTTCATGCTCAGTCATAATTTATGAATAAAAATCTCTGATCAAATTTACGGGATACCCTTACATGGGATTTGTGTCCATGGTGACAACCACCTGTAGGCAATGACATGGGAGAGTTCCCAGTGTAAGAAGTCAGATCAAACAGGGCATGTATTATATGATTTCATTTATGTTATAATATGAACAAGGAAAAATTGTAGATATAAAATCAATGAATGTTTTCAAAGAACTGGAGATGGAGGAAGAGATTGATTACATAGCACCAAGAGGGAAGGAGGTTGGTACTGTGATCTGTTTGTATGAATTTTATTCAACATTGAGTTGGAAAGAAGACACAACCAATATACAAGTCTTGTTCTTTTTGTACGTAGATTTAATATCTTTCCCCCACTGACTAAAATAAGATAAGGAATTTAGAATCATCTTTCATTAGTGGCAGAGTGATTCAAGCAATAAGAGGACTGTCTAGAAAGCATGAGGCCCTGAGTTCAAACTCTGGTACTGCCAAAAAAAAAGTAAAATCATATTTCATATACCAGTTTTGATTTTCCTACTACTAAAATATCCTGCATTTTTTTTCTAAAAGCACAAACATAGACAAAACTCTTTCAGTGGTGCTCCAATTGCCTGTGCCTATTTAACTGTACCCCTAAATCCATTTGACAATGTTGATGATCTTGTAAAAGATGATCTGTAAAGATGATCAGAGATTTGTGTGAAAAATACACTGTTAGTAAGGAAAGTCCGTATTTACTTATGTAGTCACAAACTGTGCATTTTATTTTGTGCATGTGGAAGGAAACATGTGCATTACTGAATGTATTGATGATTTATAAACCTCTCATGAAAACAAGCACCAATGTGGAGGCAAGAGGATAGGAGAAATTAAACAAATCAAGGAGCAAGACTGAAATAAATTGAACCAATTTTGTGTTCATCTTCTATAAAATTTATGTTTAATTTTTATGCAAGTTTGTATTCAAAATGTTAGCTGGTATTTCTGTGTTTGTTTTTTTACCTGATTTCAATAAGAACATGAAGGCTTTATGCCATTATTATAAGTATTCTAGTTATTTTGTATTGCATTTTCTAGAATTCATATCACACATGCATAGTAGGTAAATGCTAGACTTTTTACATTTTATTAACGCATATGTACATGTTAATAGTAAACTTTTACATTTACATATGTGTTTACAGTGGATTTTGATTATATTCAACTCCTCCATCATTCTTCTTCACCTCTCCTTCCCCTTAAAATAATTTTTACAGGTTTCATTATTCTATTTTCCTACTTGTTCAGAGTACATTGGCCATTTTCACTGTTCTTCACCCTCTCCATTTTCCCTCTCACCTCCCTCTGAGGCCCACAGAGGACAGGATCTGTTTAAACTTTCTGTCCTCATTTTCTTAAGGCTACATTAATTTTTCCAGTTGGTTTCACCTTGTTATTTCACATATGTTTATAGTATACTTCAATTAGATTAGCCCCCTTTATTATTTATTCTTTCTCTGTCATCCTATTCTCCTATTATTCAAATATACTCAATAAAATAATGGCAAGCCGAATTCAAAAACACATCAAAATGATCATGCACCACGACCAGGTTCTCTTCATCCTAGGAATGCAGGAGTGGTTCAACATATGCAAATCAATACATGTAATACAGCACATTTACAGAAGGAAAGACAAAAACTACTTGATCTCAATAGAAGCAGAAAAAGCCTCTGATAAGATCCAACACCATTTCATGATAAAGTTCTAAGAAAACTAGGAATAGAAGGAAAGTACCTCAACATTATAAAAGCTATATATGACAAACCTACAGCCAGCATTATACTTAATGGGGAAAACAGAAACCATTCCCTCTAAAATCAGGAATGAGACAAGGATGCCCCCTATCCCACTCCTATTCAACATAGTACTGGAATTCCTAACCAGAGCAATAAGGCAAGAAGAAGAAATAAAAGGAATACAAATAGGTAAAGAAACTATCAAAATAGCCCTATTTGCAGATGATACGATCCTATACCTTAAAGACCCAAAAAACTCTACCCCAAAACTCCAAGACACCATCAACAGCTGTAGTAAGGTGGCAGGATACAAAATCAACTTACAAATCATTACCTTTTCTATACACTAAAAATGAACAAAATGAAAAAGAATATATGAAAACAACTCCATTTACAACAGCTTCAAAAAAAATCAAATACCTAAGAATAAACTGAACAAATAATGTGAATGACCTCTACAAGGAAAACTATAAACTCTTGAAGAAAGAGATTGAGGAAGACTATAGAAGTTAGAGAGATCTCCCATGTTCATGGATAGGCAAAATCAACATAGTAAAAATGGCAATACTACCAAAAGCAATCTACATGTTTAATGCATTTCCCATCAAAATTCCAATGATATTCATCAAAGAGATTGACAAATCTACCATAAAATTCAATTCAAAACACAAGAGACCACAAATAGGCAAGGCAATACTCAGCAAAAAGAACAATGCTGGAGGAATCACAATATCTGATTTCAAACTATATCACAAAGCAATAGCAAAAAATAGCATGGTACTGGCACAAAGCAGACATGAAGACAAGTGGAACACAATAGAGGACCTCATATGAGTCCACACAACTATAACCAATTTACTTTTGACGAGGTGTTAAAAATATATGATGGAGAAAAAATAGCCTCTTCGACAAAAACTGTTGGGAAAATGGTTAGCAGTCTGCAAAAAAATTAATTAGATCCATGTTTACCAGCCTGTACTATCATTAACTCAAAATGGATCAAGGACATTAATATCAGAGCCCAAACTCTAAAGTTGACACAAAAAAGAGTAGGAAATACAATGGAAGTAAAAGGTATAGGCAAGGACTTCGTCAGTGGAACTCCAGCAGCTCAGCAAGTAAGAGAAGGCATAGACAAATGGGACCTTATAAAACTAAAAAGCTTCTGCTCAATAAAATAAATAGTCTCTAAACTGAAGAGACCACCCACTGAGTGGGAGAAAATATTTGCCAGCTACACATCAGACAAAGGACTGATAACCAGATTATACAGGGAACTCAAAAAACTAAACTCTCCTAAAATTGATGAACCAATAAAGAAATGGGCAAGTGAATGAAACAGAACTTTCTCAAAAGAAGAAATTCAAATGGCAAAAAAACACATGAAAAAATGCTCACCATCTTTAGCCATAAAGGAAATGCAAATCAAAACTACACTAAGATTCCATCTCACCCCTGTTAGAATAGCCATCAGTAGAAATACCAACAACAACAGGTGTTGGTGAGGATGCAGAGAAAAATGCAAACTAGTACTAGTAAAATTTGGAATCTTCTTAAAAATCTAAACATAGAACTACCATTTGCTCCAGCAATAACACTCTTGGGGCTATACCCAAAGGAATGGGACACAGATTACTCCTGAGGCACTTGTATACCCATGTTTATTGTAACACTATTCACAATAGCCATGTTATGGAAACAGCCAAGATGCCCCCATGCTGATGAATGGATTAAGAAAATGTGGTATCTATACACAATGGAATTTATGCAGCCATGAAGAATAATGAAATCTTATCATTTGCAAGTAAATGGATGGAACTGGAGAACATCATCCTGAGTGAGCTTAGCCAGGCCCAGAAGACCAAAAATCATATGTTCTCCCTTATATGCAGACTTTAGATCAAGGGGAAACACAACAAGAGGATTGGACTTTGATCACATGATAAGGTGTGTGCACACAAGGGAGGTGGGTATCCTGACTACTGTATCCTTCAGATATATCCCTAAGAGTGCTATTACTGTGTCATATGATGCCTCTACTTTCAGATTTTTTGAGGAACATCCATACAGCTTTCCATAGTGGCCACACAAAATTAAATTTCTAGCAGCAATGGGTGTTCCTTTCCCCCTGCATGTTCACTAGTATTTGTTGCTATTTTGATGATAGCTATTTTGAATGGGCTGAGATGAAATCTCAATGTCATTTTGATTTGAATCTCCTTAATGGTCAGGTATGTCAAACGTTTCTTCATGTGTATGCAAGTCATTTTTACTTCTTCCAAGAATTATCATTCAATACATTTTTCCATTCATTGTGTTTCTGGTTCTTTGAATGTTTAGCTCTAAGAGCTCTTTGTATATTATAGTTATTGGTTCATTCTCATATGTACAGCTGGAAAAGATTTTCTCTAATTTCATGGACTATCTGTTCATTCTAATGATTATTTCCTTTGATGTTCAGAAGTACTTCAATTTGATGCAGTCCCATTTGTCAATCATTATTCTTATTTGCTGAGCTATTGTAGTTCTATTAAGGAAGTTGTTACCTGAGCCTATGTCTTCCAGACTTTTCCCATAGTAGTTTCAAAATTTTAGGAATTATATTAAGATTTTTGATGTACTTTTAATTGATTTTAGTAGAGGGTGAGAAACAAGGCTATAGTTTCATCTTTCTACATGTGGATATCGAGTTTTCCCAGCACCATTTGTTGAAGAGGTTGTCATTTCTCCAAGTTTGTTTTTGTCAACTTTGTCAAAAATGATATGACTACAATTGTGGGGGTTTGTTTAATTTTTCTTTCTCCTTTTGTTTTGTCACTTTTACATTTACTTACATGTTCATACACCTTCCCCCCAACCTCCCCACCACTTCCAGGCAGAACCCGTTCCACCCTCTTCTCTGATTTTGTTGAAGAAAAAACAGAAAAGATAATAGGAAAGGCGTATCATTTTTGCTAGTTTGGGATAAAGACAACTATACAGAGAAATTCCTAGTGTTGCTTCAATACACTTGTGTATTGCAACCCAATGTGGTTCATTTCTACCAGACCTCCTTGCTACTTCTTTGTCCCCTTCCCATACTGGCCTTTTCTAATTTAAGATTACTTTATTCACTCCTCAACATTCAAGTTTAATGTTTCCTTTCCTTTCCCTATTTCTCCTGTGTGTGCTCTCCTCTTACTGTGTGACCCATGTTGTTTTTGGGTCTATAATCCACATATGAGGGAGAATATGTGATTTTGACCTTCTAAGCCTGGCTAACTTCACTTAAGATGATATTCTGTAGTTCCATCCACTTACTTGTGAATGACAAAATTTCATTCTTCTTTGTGGCTGAGTAAAATTCCACTGTGTGTAAATACCACCATTATCTTCATCCATTTGTCAGTTGTTGGGCATCTTGGCTAGTTCCATAGCTTAGCTATTGTAAATAGTGCTGCAATAAACATGGATGTGCACGTGCTTTTGTAAAAACTTCAGTCACATTCCTTCAAGCATATCCATACAAGTGGTATTGCTGGATCATATAGCTGATCTATGTTTAGGTTTTTAAGGAAACTCCACAGTGTTTTCCATAGTGGTTGTACTAGCTTACATTCTCACCAGCAATGTATGAGGGTTCCTTTTTCCCTGAATTTTCACTAGCACTTGTTGTTGGCTGTGTTCTTGATTATAGCTACTCTAACAGGGGTGAGGTGGAATCTTTGTGTGGTTTTGAATGGCCAGGGATGGTGAGCATTTTTTCATGTGTTTTTGGGCCTTTTGGATTTCTTCCTTAGAAAAATGTTCTGTTTAGTTCAGTAGCCCACTTCTATGTTGATTCATTGATTTTGGGAGAGTTTAGTTTTATGAGTTTCCTGTATAATCTGGTTATCAGTGTTTTGTTGGTTGTATATCTGGCATATATTTTCTCCCACTCTGTGGGTGGTATCTTCAATTTAGAGACTATTTCTTTTGTTGCGAAGAAGCTGTTTAATTTCATGTAGTCCTATTTGTCTATCCTTTCTCTTAGTTGCTGGGCTGTTGTAGTTCTACTGAGGAAGCTGTTGGCTTCCTCAGAAGAGCAGGATGTTCCCTGCTCTTTCATGTACGTGTGTGGGTTACTTAACGCAGATTCATTAACCACATAAACACAGGTTGAGAAACTAAGTTGTGGTTCTTAGCTAATTTTACTGTGATTATACTTTAATGAGTGTTAGACCTAGAAATTATGGGTACATGAAAATATTAGATGTCACATGACTTTCATCATTCTTATCTCAATATGAGATTAATGACAATATCAACAAACGTGGACACAAACAGGGTCAAAATTGTAATATCTTTCCTTATGCAGGTAGTCTTTATTCCCACTTATCCCAAATATTTTAACACTTTTTCTCTCTTTGGTTGTAAGCATTGCTATATTCACAGTGACACATTCAGGTTTCTCTTTCTGTTTGCAAATTATAACTTCATTTCCTATTGTAATGCCATTACAAAACAGAACATATTCTTTATACTTGTATGGATAAAGGTACATTTAGTGTTTTTATAAAGAGGAAGTATTTGAAAGATGATTTCAAATCTCCACATCTTAAAACAGAAAAAGTCTTGTAGCTTATCAGCAAAATTAAAGCATTTCTCTGTACTCTTTTGGTAAAGAAGTGAGTTTTGCTAATGTGGATCTTCATTAGAAAATAATGGGTCTCTACAAATAGTATAAAAGCTAAGGGAGCACAAACATATACTGCAAAGTATCAAGTAGAATTTCAGGTGGCTTGATCACAAATATATATTTGTATTTCCTCCCAAAGTAGATAATCTTCTAATTGACAAAAGAAGTCTTCATATAACTAGAAATTTAATACAAGTATTCATAAACTTTTATTGCTATCTGTCTCAGCAATTAAAAAAAAAAAAACCCTGAAAACTTACTTTTCTTGATGTGATTTTGCAATGTCACTTGAGTGGATAAAATAAAAGCTAGATTTTGTGTTTTTCCAGGAAGCAACATCTGTTTTGCCTAACCTAATGTTCCTCCTTTACTTATACATTTTAATAAACAAGTAAAAATTGTGTATATTAAGACTGTTTTGATATTTCTTTACATTGTGAAACAATCAAATCAAGCTTTTTACCTTATGCATTACTTTCATGGATAATCATTTAATTATTTTCAAAAAGAGAAAATGCACAAAATACTCAAAGATATTTTCTTGCATCTAAGGAAGTGCAAGAATTAAGGAAGCATATCTGTTGATATTCCTATGTTTTAAATATGTCTTGTTCCTTCTGATACTGATGTTGAAATCTAGTCTACACTGTAAGTGTTGAATTCTGGTGGGGCCTTAGAGAGGTGGCTCAATTACTAAGAAGCAGCAATGTCTTTCTCACAAAACTAGGCTGGTTAGTTGCAATGAGAGCAGGTTGTTATGAACTGAGGCTGCACTTTGTGCTTTCTCTTCTCATGTGCTCACTTATCATGTCACTTTCCCGCCATATTTTGAGGCCCTGATCAGATGCGGAATATGAGTATTGGATTTACATCCTCCAAAACCATGAACCAGATAAACTTCTTTCCTTTATGAATTATCCAGTTTCAAATTGTTTGTTAAAAGAAGCAGAACTTTTAGTAAGACAGATATATAAAATTCATTAATAAAAAGCATACCTGAAATCTTACACTATCCTGAACCAACCCTAGAAAGGGTGGAGTAATTAGTGCCAATGCTTGAGCTAATTTAAATTCTTTAATAAGATTTATTGCTACAAAGGTGATGGATATCAGAGGACTCAAGGATTAAATCTGCTATTTATTTTATTAATACCTGATAAAAGCTGGTATTTATGAATAAAGAAATAGGTATCTGACTTTTAGGAACTAGATAACATGAATATCTCCTCTCTGAAATCTTTATTTTTCAGTTGTTATTATGAATGTCCCAGATAATCCTTTGTTATTTTAACTTCATAGAGATCACCAAAACCAGAACATTATTATATATTTTTTACTGATCTTATGAAAAATATCTGCTGACCCTATCTTAAAACAATAGCAGCTACAGTGAAATTAGTGCAATGCACTGCAAACTATTTTTAAAGTATTTTTCAAACATGGTTCCTTATACCAAGTAGCCTGCATAGATCACTGACATATCACTTCTCATACGTAAACTTATGTCAAATAAAATTCAATTACAATTCCCTTCACATATCCCTAGACATTGTTGTAATACTCTAAATAGTAACACTGAATTTACAATTACTTAACAATTTTCTAAGAGGTATCTCTGTATTCAAAATTTATAGAAAAGTCAGAGTTTTGTATTTTCATTTTTATTTTATTGAAAGGACCATTTTATGACTAATACAAAAATATTTAGTTGAATACAAAATAATGTGTCTCAATTTATCACTAAAATTTCTCTGACAAAAATGTGAAAATAAATGTGAATTTGAAGGTATGTAAAGATTTCTGCAGTGTTAGTAGCCAGAAGATTCAAAATAAGGAACAAAGAAGATGTCCTAGCTGATTCTTGTGTTTGAAAAAATTTACTAAAAATCTTTTCTGCAGTACTACTTACATGCGACATTCATTGTTCCAGGATTTTAAAGAGAGCATGGAGGGCCAACATCACTTCCAGAATATGAAAAAAAAAAAAACAATTGGAAAATATCTGGAAGAAATTAACAAATAATGAAATTAACAAATAATCTCTAACAATCTCAAGGTACCCATGTGATGTCACTAGAATATTTATCATAGGGAGAAATCTGCAAAAAAGTTGCATGAACTTAACCATTACAAGAAGTTCACAGAAGTGATCAGTTTATACAATCAACACTGTAGGAAAATCTTAGAAAGTTGGGGAGGGTGCATTTGGAGAATGACATATAAGTTTCCCGCAGGGTCATGGTAAATCTATGAAGTCAAAATTTGTACCAAAGCCCATGCAAGTATGTTCCTTTTAAGACTTCCATATCAGTTTTGTACAATTCCAGCTTGCAAAGATCTTCAATATAGTGCGGTTAGTGCTGATTTTTTGTTCTTATGAATTGAATCTTCCCCATGCCAGAGAAGAGACTTCTAACAATGGCAATATGAAAAATCTTTTGGTTTTATAGAGGAAATTTCAACATAATGTAACTATCTAATTTCTGTGGAACATATCGGAAATACACTAATGTTTAAAATTTATTCCAAAACATTCATAGAAAAGGTTAAAAAAATAATTATTAATTTGAAGAGTACATGGAATAACAAAAGAATGTTTTTGACATTTGGAGATTTTCTCTACTTATTTTCAGAACTTGTTATCAATCTACACTAATCAAGATGGTTTGGTACTGGCAAAAACAATGGACATGTAGATCAGGGAGATAGAACGTTAACTTCACATCCCCATGGAATCAGAACATAATCAAGTAAAATAAAACAGATTGAAAAGAAATCTGACAGGAAAAATATCTAAATCCAGCACAATATTGAATCACTTGAATATATACAGGGAAAAAAGAAAACATCAAATTTTATCTCATAGCACAAAATAAATGAAAAATCTTAAAATTAAAAGGCTTTAAGAATATATGAGAAAAATCATTCCTACCTTGGTTATTTTAATACTTTCTTATGTTTTATGTATCAGTCAATAAATAAGCTTTTACGAAGAAGTATTTGGTGGCGATGAAATGTTTCTTATCTTAATTGTGATACTTCTAAGCTTGGGTACATATGCCAAACTGATAAAATATTCAGATATGTGCAGCTTATAATAATTAAATTTTTATTTAAAAAGCTTAAACCACATATTTTGCTTTAATCCTAAAACTGTAAATAGATAAAGGGTAACATTTAATCCAGTAAGTCTAGATTGGAAAGATTATCACTAAAAATAATGGGAAAAAATAATTATACAAACAAATGAGATAAAACACACTAAGTGTAGATTTACAAGTAAATGTCTAATTGGAAAAAAAAATAAATTTATTTTGTCCTTAAGCTTCTTTATTTCATGATTCACAAGAGACATTGGAATATCGTATCAATTATGGCTAAGGAAATGACAGAATTTGAAAATACCAAGGCCATGAAACACTTTGATTGGAATCTTCATGGGAGTTGACACTGTAGTTATTTTATACTTTATTTTAAATTTTGGTGGGACTGAAATTTGAACTCAGTGCCTGTGCTTGCTAGAAAAGCACTTTACCACTTGTGCTGTGCTCCCCACCCATTTTGCTCTGCATTTGTCTTGTAGGTATTGTCTTGCACTATTGCCACATAGACCTTGGACCATAGTTGTCCTACCTCCACCAACTGAGTGGCTGAAATTATGCATGTGTATCCCCAAACTTGCTTGTATGTTGAGATAGACACTTGCTAACCTTTTGGCTAGGCTAACCTGTAACTGTGATCCTCCTTTTGTTCCTCCCAAATAGCTGGAATTACAGTCATGTGCTATAGCAACTGGCCCAATAAGAAAATTTAAAACAGAAAAGCCCTAGATATAAAATTTTCCTGCCTTGAGTGAATGTGCTTCAGTTAGATGGAATACTGTATTACCTACCTCATCAAAGGCAACTCTGAGATATTGAATTACAAAAATGATCAAAAAACAAATCAGAAAATTACATAATTTGATATATGCTCAAATCTGGAGTTTGATGGCATTTTGAGATAAAAGATAAGTATTTGTCTTTTGTAATTTGCTCCCACTGGCCTCAGAAGGAGACTAAAAATTTTCATCATCATCATTCTCTAAATATTAGTCTGTGTCACAGTATTCATATGTGCAATTTTCAGGATCTTAAACATTATTTTGCAATCTCTGCCCTGTTAAATAGTCTAAGAAATTATTATGCAACAAAATTAATAAGAGAATAGGACACTCAACAGAGAATGGAAAGCCACTGTTAATATGCAATTTCAACAACTCAACTCACTATTCCAGACACCTAGTTTATTACTATTATAATACACAAGGAGAAGACTAAGAGAGAGTTTACCAGTGACAGGATAATTTATTTATTTGCACTAGGATATTTCTGTCTAGGAAGTCAAGATGTCAAAAGAATTAATAATTTTCCCTTAGTTCTAAAATCTCTTTGAATCAGTTTTTCTGAATAAACAAGCTTCTCATTTCAGCATGTGTTGCCTTATTAAGGCAAAATTTATTTCCCTTCACAAATAGCTAATTTATCAAGACAATTATTTGCTTATCACTGTCTTTCAGTAAGTATTATGCTTCTCCTTACTTTGCTAAAAATATTTATTATCTAAACTGTTGCATATACTAATGTATAGGAGATGTAAGCTGACTAAGGAATGTCATGAAAAACCTCTGCTTTCTTGCAAATCCAATATCAATGTATGAAAAGTCATCACGAGGGGCTGCTTGTGAATCTTTGGTGGTAAAATATACTCTGACAGCACTATTAAAGCACAATATCCAAGAAATGCAAATGTTTAGTTTATATCTTACATCTATACGTGGTGGTGATGGGTAGGAAGGTTAAAGCTAGTAGATAAATTCTCCTTTCCCCTCAATTTTGTCTAGATGGCATTTCAGTGGGTGTTTCATGGTCTTCTCTGAACTGAATCTCTTCATCTGGCTTTCACTGTTCCCCTCTCAGTGATTGGTTTTCTTTAGATTTTCCTCAAACAGATTTGGCTTTATGGTACTTACATCCTAAAGTAGCAGATAGTGTAAATGACCATGGTCACAAACAACTAATCTTTGGGTTTCATGTTGCAAATACTGTTCTACAGAAAACCAGTTATGTATAAAGTGCAACAACCTCTCCCAACTTCAAACCTATTTTTAATCTTCTCTCTTCTGCACCCAGTATCCTGGCAAAGACATACAGCAAAAGACTCACATATTTACATAACAAAAAAAATTCTTAGAACCCTAACTCTAGAATATATATGTCCATTTCTCTTCTGTCTTTTGTCCTTTCTCAATCTCTTGTCACTCCCAGTTAGGTTTCTAGGATAAGCTTGTGTGGTCCACAAGAGGTGACACCTGAACAGGGACATAACTACAGGGGAACTTGAAGCATGACACAAGAAGACACTCTCTCAGAAGTGAGTACATAATAGAGAAAATAAGTGAGGTGAGGGGGAGAGGGAATTGAATATAGTCAGGTATAAAAAACATGGGACAATATGAGTCTAAGGACTGAGAAGTTTATATACAGGCTTTAAAAGCTGTGCTAAAGATTAGAGGAAGAAGAGTCAGTTAATTTCAGCTTATGCAGTTTTTAGATTTTGTAGAGGATAGTTGCCTGTGGTTCCCTGAGGAGGGCACTATTAATTTAAAAACATGAACCAAGGTAGGAGACAGGCACTATTCAGGCTCCTCACCAGTACCCACCAATGAAAACCTCTTTTGTGCCACCCAAAGAAGTGCAGAATTGGACCTCAGTCCCATCTCCTGATACTTACTAACACCTGATTTGACAGTGGAAGTTATCCCTATAAGGGTCTATGGACCTCTGCCCCAGGGCACAGTGGGATTAAATTAGGGAGAAGTAGTATGACCATAACAGGATTATAGCTTTATTCAGGTGTAATTGATGAAAATTATACTGGGGCAATTAAGATAATGGACCAGGCACCAGGAGCCTTTGTAACAGTATCCCCAGAGGATACTTCGCAATTCTCCCAATTGCGAAGAAAGGCAAAGTGTTAATTCACACCCCATGGAGAGATGGAGAACTTGGTTCCTTGATTATGCATTCTGGGTAAAAATACCAAAAGTAGGCCAGAAATGACTTTGTTCATAAGTGAAAAATGGTTTGGGGGACTTTTGGATCCTAGTGGTGATGTCTCTGTAATTGCTGCTAGACATTGGCCAAAAAGTTGGCCTTGCCAACCCTCTGCTGGTGATCTGCAGTGGGTAGGGGCCACTCATGGCCCCCTCCATAGTGCTCATCCAATCCATTATAGGGATGAAGAAAGACACTCTGGGCTCTCCTTATGTCTTACACAATCTTCCGGTCAATCTGCAAGGAAGACATCTATTAGAATGTGCGGAACTATACTCTGAAGTCCTAATAGTGTGCTCTCCCACCAAACGTTTCAACAAGGCTATAATACCCTTAGGAGATTGGGAAGATATCAACAAGGTAGGTTGCATTCTATACAACCTTTGGGGGAAACTAGGATGGACGGGCCTAGGATATCAGGCCACACAGCATTTTCAGTAGGGGCCATATTCTAACAAATTAAATACTTCCCTTTCAAGCATGCAGCCCAGATCACCTGGCTCTCAAAAGATCCATTCTGGGTGGACCAGTGGCCCTTGACAGGGAGAAATTGGCTGCAGCCACAGCTCTGGTGGAGGAACAATTAAAGGCAGGACATATTGAGCCTACCCACATCCCTTGGACTAGTCCAATTTTTGTGATTAGCAAAAAGTTGGGAAATGGAGGCTTTTACAGGATTTAAGAGCTGTCAATATAGTAATGCAGGCAATGGGAGCACTCCAGCCTGACCTTCCCTCACCTACAGCTATTCCATTGGCTTATTGTCTCTGCATTCTTGATCTTAAAGATCACTTTTTTACCATTCTTCTCCATTCAAAAGTCAGAGAAAAATTTGCTTTCACTTTACCATCACCAAATCATCAGGGCCCTGGGCATCAATTTCATTTAACAGTGCTTCCCCAAGGCATAGCTAACAGTCCCACTATGTGTCAGGAATTTGTTGCTGCAGCAATAGAACCTACATGCTGTAAGTATCCAAAGCTTATGTCCTTCATCACATAGACGATATTCTGATAAGTCATCCCAGTGAGTCTATACTTTGATTAATCTTGGCAGATCTTACAAAGGACCTTGAGGCCTGGGGATTGTGCATTACCTTGGAAAATGTACAAAAAATGCCTCCTTTTCAATATCTAAGGCAAGTTATCGATGCATGCATGATCCATCCTCAAAAAGTAAAGATCAGGAAGGACAATTTAAAAACTTTAAATGATTTATAAAAACTGCTTGGAGATATCAATTGGCTCAGACCCTCTCTAAAACTTATCACTGACACCTTATCTCCTCTTTTTCAACTGCTCAAGGACGACCCTAATCCTTCCTCACTTTGAGAACTTATGAAGAATGTCCCACAGTAATTGGTTAAGGTAGACAGAGCAATTACTACAGCCCAGCCTCAGCGCTGGGATCCACAGCAACCTGTTCAAACACTAATTTTATGCTTTGCGTCGGTGTCAATGGGAGCACTCTGGCAATTGAAGGGGGTGTTGGAATAGTTATACTTAGGTCACTCTCCTGTTAAAGTTCTTACACCACATCATGAGTTGGTAGCTAGGCTGATTGCTAAGGGATGTACTCATTGTGAATTTTTGGAACATGAGCCAGTAATATTGTTGTCCAGTTTTCAAAAGATCAATAGCTTTGTTTATGGCACTTTTCAACTTGTGGCAGTCTGCTCTGGCTAATTTTCTGGGACAGGTTAGGGAATATCTCCTGCATTCAAAACTTTTACAGTTTGCCTCCCTTCACCCATTTGTCTTTTGAAAAATTATTCTATCCTCCCCTCTGTCAGAGGGTGTCACAATTTTCACTGATGCTTCTGGGCATGGTACTGCTGCCTATTACTCCAAAGATTGCCACAAGATTGAACATATGGTTTTTGCCTCTGCTCAAAGTGTGGAACTTTATGCTGTTGTCATGGTCCTCAGGGACCTTCCACAACAACCTATCAATCTGTACAGTGATAGTCATTTTGTGGTAGGTGTTTTATGCCACATTGAAACTGCTTATATTGGTCATACTAGTAGTGAAGAGTTATTTAATCTTTTCTTTCAGTTGCATAATGTGGTGTGAACTCGCCTCTATCCCTGTTTTGTGAGCCATTTGCACTCACATTCTTATCTCCCTGGCCCACTCTCTGATAGTAATGCCTGGGCAGATAACCTAGTCTCTGGGCTTAACTTGGGCTTGCCCAAGCAAACTGCTGCACCCATAGAAGCTGCAAAGTCATGCTTTGTACCATCAAAATGTTTCAGCTTTATGTAGGCAATTTCACCTTGCCAGGGAAAAGCCTTGATAAATCATTCAATCAAGTCAGTAGTGTGTCACATGTTTGCCACAATTGCCTCAGGGGGTTAACTCCCAGAGCCTTTGACCTGGAATCTTGTGGCAGATGGATGTCACTCACATTCCCTCCTTTGGCCAGCATTGCTATGTTCATGTGTCACTTATTCAGATTACATCTATGCCTCCGCACATGCTGGAGGGCACTAAGCATGTCATTGCTTATTGTTTGGCTGCTTTTGCCACCATGAGTAAACCCCAAGAGCTCAAAACTGACAATGTCCCTGCATAGACTTCAATTGCTTTTCAGTGTGTCTGTGAGGCCTATCAAGTGCATCATACCACTGGCATTCCTTATAATCCTCAAGTGTGGGCCATAGTGAAACATGCACATGCCATTCTCAAAATGCAATTAAAAAATTATAAGGGGGAGATGAGGTACTTCCCCCAGCTAGCCAATTGCATAAAGGAGACTGCCACTGGTGAGACAGACTCAGGACAGGGAACCACCAACCTGGGGTCAAATTAAGAAACTGATGGACATGTTGATGATGGTAACTGGTCACCTGGGGATGACTGGGAATCCCACAGCCACATTGCTGGCAGAAATGGTCATAATCACAGTAGAGCTGGGTGTTGTCCAGGGTGATGCATACTAGACTTTCATGCCCATCCCATCAATGGTACATCCTATCATTTGGAAGAGTCACTGTGTATGTATCTTTAATAATGATAGGGTACACATGGGAGATCATTCCTTAGGACATTTGGTGCCTCAATACAGTGACTATAACTTTACAGGAATGTCTAGTTCCTTACCCATGTGTATATCTTTTAATGTACTTCATGCCACAGAGCCCTATAATGCCACCCACATGCCTCCCTTATCATGGTGCTCTGTTCATCAAGTAACTTGGATGTCCGGGGTGACACCTTGGAGAGATTGTCTTTTTCATAATGTTTTTATGTTCAATCTATCAAGAAATGAAATAATTTGTTGTTCTAAAAATGGTAGGAGGCCAATAACACCAGGTTCTGGCACTCGTCAGTCCTGGGGCTGAATTGGGGGGGGGGGGACATCCAAAAAGGATTTATGCAAATTGGCAGATGCTATGGGCCTGCTCAATCTCACAAGTTGGTCATTGGCTAATCTGGATAGTGGAGTGGCTGAGAAGATTGGCCTACAGGCCTGCATCCTACACCCCTACACTTTGGTGATTGTTAATGTCAATGTTGCTAAGGGAGAAGGGTTATAAAGTATTACTTGTCAGGGGTGCGACCTTGCCACCTGCATCTCCAGTCATAACAAGGACAAAGACATCCTGATCGTGGTCCAAACTCCCTATGTTCTAGTGCCTACCAACATTTTAGGAGATTAATATGCCAATAGAGGCTTACAAGTAGTTAAAGAAATAAACAGGTTTTGCTTAGAGAAAAGAGTATGGTAGGACTAATTGTAGTGGGCACTGCAACCTTTGTTACTATGATAGCCACTGCTGCCCACAGTCAAAATGGCATCTACTCAGGCTGTACAAAATGCTTACTATGTTAACAATTTGACCAAAAATGTTACTTATGCTCTAGAAGCTCAAGTGCAGATTGATGACAAGATGGATGTTTGCCTTATCATACTTGAGGCTATAGTTATCACACTAGGCAATGAATTGGATGCCATAAAATATCAACAAGGGTTGTTATTCTGACTTCCACCATGTTTGTGTCATGACCACACAGCAAATCAGAATTTTGCTGGAAAAAAAAGCTCATCTTATGGGTGCATGGGAATGAAGGGACAATAATGTAGACTTACAGAAATTAAGGCAACAAATACTGGCCATGCAAAAGGCTTATGAAAATGTTGTTTCTCCATTAATATTGCAAAAAATATCTAGGATGAACTCAAGGGTTTCAATCCGTTTAACTTGCTAAAGCACTCCTTCTGGTATTTGGCTGGAATTAGTGTGTTATTCATCTGTTTTCTTGTTCTTGTCAGATGCCACACAGTGCAAAGACAGTTTCTTGGATAGAGGGACAGGCTTCTTTGGGAGCAATTAAGAGACAAAAAAGGGGGAGATGGGGAGAGTAGAGTATGAGAAGTCTATGAAAACTTGACAAAAGCACAGCTAAGTCTAATAATCTTCAGGATGGGATGAGCACAGCCCTACAGCTGCAGAAGCGTATGAGGGCAAAGTGCAGCACAACAGCTTTTCCTAGTATGTTTACATGCAGAGAGTTGTGATTGCAGATTCCTCCTGTTCCTGATAACTACTGTGTCATGTACCACCCCACCCTGAGAACTGTTGATCTATTTCCTGGTTTGAACTTGTATATAATAAACTCACTGGATGTGGGGGGGGCTGTTGTGTGTCTCCATCAGGACACCCAACCCACTTTACCCCAGATTTCTGCATTTTTTTCTTCTGGATTTTGTCTTTTCTCAATCTCTTGTCACTCCCAGTTAGCTTTCTATGATAAGCTTGCACAGGTCACAAGACCTCTGTTAAGGACTGGGAAAAGAAATCACCTTCACCCTTCATTTCCTCTGAGTCATAATTGATTAGGAGTTTGAAGGCACTTTCAAGTATTGCAATAACTTTCTTCAAGGATATATCTTCAGAGACCCACAGTTTAAAGCTTCTTCTTGATCATTTTTATACCTTGATTTAAGAGAGCATTTTCAAAACTTGGAAAAATAAAATTTTCATTGAAAATTTGCATTTTGGCCTGTCTCCCGACTCACTTTAGAAACTGACATGTATTCTATCCCTGATATTCACAAGCAATTTCCAAATTAACATCCCGTCACAAATTTTTCAAAATTATACTCCAGGGAGAGAAGGGGAATAGCATTGGGGAGGCTTAGTGGAATTCATTCAAAAACACTTTTCTTTTTTGCCCTGCACTCATTATCTTTATATTTAATGAAATAAAGTAGCATACCAAAGTAGAAAAATCAATACTCATTGCTGCATTGTTTAAATGGATTTATTTTATATTTTTTAAATTTGTTGTTTTATTTTTCAAAAACCTTGCAATTATATACCATTCACATAATCAGAATGCATAATGATGTCTTTAACAAAGAAGAAGATTGAAAGAGAACAAGAAAAAATTTTGAAGAAATATCTGCTGTGCTTCTATTTGTGTTTCTTCCATTTTCTGCTGGACTAGTTTCCCCAATTCTTGCAAACACTGCCAACCAGACCCTAGGGTTTTCATGCTTGATTCATAAAAGAAATTGCTGCAATATTAATTTTAAGTCTCTTTTGAAGTATGTGGTCCATATCTAGAATTAGAAATGCATATTTAGTGTCACACTCTGTAGTCTTTGCTCCTGTCTTGAAAGTTTTTAATGCCCTCAGACATTAGAAATAAAATTGTTGTTTTTTTTAAAGCTTGTTTTTATTCTTTGAAAGTCTAAATATGCTTAACTGATGACATTTGCTAAGGTTAACATTTTAAAATGCCATCAAATCTTCTAAAGGATCTTTCACAGTTTAAGAAAACTCACACACAGAGTAGATTTGTTTTTGATCAATTAGTAAGCTAAGATATCTTACAAAACACAGGGACTCTTCAAGGCAGCACACAAGTAGTTAAGATGAATTTTCCCTGACATGGAAAAGCCCAGTTTCTGCTTTACATAGATATATTTTTTATATACCTAAATATAAATAAAATTCAGTAAAACAGACATATTAGCATTATCTTGGTATCTTATTAACACATGTTTGTAGTCAAAAACCATCTTGAAATGTTTGATAATTAAATGCATACTAATTTCACATTAGAAATCTTGGGAGAGGAGTTGAAACAAGATAATTCAGAAGATATAACACTGAGCCATAAGTGTGAGTATAGCTGGAAAGCTTAAATTTTGCTATAAAAATGAGAAAAATTTGTTGTTCCAAACTTACCACTTTGCAATTTCAAATTGAATCATATTTTATCTGCTTGTAACCAGGCTTCTTAGTTCATTTCAAATTGCAGCTCCCATATTGAGATATTAAAAAAAATCTATCATTTATCCCACAATCTGTTAGTTTTCCTTCAAAAATGTATACATTTTGAGGGTGCAAATATTAATTTGTTATTTGTGTTTGTATTCTTTTCTAGACTATTGTTTCTAAGACATTAGAATCAGTATCATAGTCCAGTTTGCCACATTGCTTTGTATTTGATAATTGAATTCTCATTTGTTGTGCTGAAATACATGTAAATTTACTGACATTTAATGTGTAGTTTGTGACGTGCTTAGACAGAGATAATCATGTGTAAGCCTGCACAGGCATGTATGCAAATTTCAATTCACTTCCAAAAATCAGATTTTGAAAACAATTTGTGGATTCATAGGAGATATTAATTCTTAAAAATAAGTAATGCTTATTTATTTATTTAATTTTGGTGGAACTGGAGTTTGAACTCAAGGCTTTGTATTCTCAAAGCAGCCACTCTACCACTTGAGCCAAAACTCCTATGCATTTTGCTCTATTTTGAAGATGGGGTCTTGCAAACTATTTGTCTGTGCTGGCCTTGAACCATGATTCTCCTGATCTGAGCTTCTCAAGTAGGTAGGATTATTAGGGTAAGCCACCAGTGCCCAGCAAGTATTGCTTGTGTTTGTACCACACTTCTTGACAATAAATAAAGCTTATGTTGCTAGTACTTAAAAGGTTACTTTGGAGGTGTGTTTTAATAAAAATAAATGAAGAGTTGGTTATTGGCATTGTAGCCCCTCATTTCATAGTTAGAACCCATCCTTTTATCCTTGATCCACAGGCCAATAAAAGAATAAGAGAATGTGTTTTGCTGTCTTGGTTTCTTCTTTCCCAGACATTAGTGACTAGAAAAGACAAATACCACTGAAAATTCAATATATTCAGATTTTTGGAGCCAGCAAATTGTCTCCTAGACACAGCTTCCCTATACTTCTCTTGAAAGAATCAACCAATGGTGTGACTGCAGAGTGCTTTTAAAGTGGTCCTTTTATTCCTCAATCAGAAGTGAAAGTTAGAACCTCTGTTTCAATGAGATATGGGTCTTGCCTTCTAAGTTTTCCTCATGTGGAACTTGGCATTTATTCTCCTCTGGTATAAGGCTCCCTCCAGAACTACAATGCTTTTCGCAATTAATGTGTTCTTTTACATCTTGATGGACCTGCTTTCTATAGAAGAACCTGCCTTCACATTTACCTTATGGACAAAATTAGTTGAATGGATTTTATTGATAACTTCTTTTTGTGATCAATTTGGCAACTGCCATTATTTGACCAACAAGATTTTCTACAGTATTTGAGAACACACATGAGTAGAGTTGGGAATTACTGGAAACTTGAGGTCAGGTAGTTTCACCACTCCAACATGAATTATTATTCACAAGTTGGTTTCAGTTTCATGTATCCCATTCTATTTTTCTGTGTTACTCTTTGAGGCATCAATTTTATTTCTTATTCTTCCTCCTGTTTCACTTCAATATGGGTATCATAAACAGAAATACCTGCCTTAAATTTTTAAGGATTTTAATATAAATAGAGCATTATTATTGACCTATTTTTCTCAATCCAAAGCCATAATCAACATTTCCTTTTCTAAAATCTCTACCTATAAAAAATTTGCAATCTGGGTGTGGCGGTGCTCACCTGTAATCCCAACACTTCAGAGTCAGAAGCAGGATAATGTGTTTGAGGCCATCCTTTACTCTATAGAAGGCTTGTCTTTAAAGGAAGTAAAGAAAACCTCTTCCAGTCTCCTTAGAGTCCACATGGTATGTTGAACTCAGTTTACAGCAGAACAAGCTAATTAACCCATTTGAATTCTCTAACACATAGTACCTGAGATTGCCTGTTAAGCTCTTGTTCTTTAGCTCAGAAATTAGCTAGTATTATGATAACATAATTCATACTGTTCAACTGAATTCAAATCTATCTTATTATTATAATATTGCAACTATTCATAATTCAATATTTCCTCTTTATTTTCTTATAATTAATTTCTTGAAAACATTTCCAATTTTCTTTTAGAACATTGCTTGTAATAGGAAATTTGGACATATTTCATTTTGACTTAATCATTGCTCATGCCAATGGTTTCAATATTTATATTTTGGTAGAAACAACATTGCACAGAGCCTATATCAAGAGTAAGAACTGATGGTATAAATACAAGGATGTGGCTACATGTAAGAAATACAGATTTGGTGAGGAACATAATCACAAAAAGATGTGACATTCTTAAAACAGTGACAAAGGACCTGGCACAAATTCTTTCTTGAGCCTGGTCCATTCTATACTCTGAGTAATGGCATCAAGCTCATTCTTAAGTACAGTTTAATGAGTTATATAATATCACACATACAAAGCAACTTGAGTGGGTCCTGTTATTTTCAAAGAAGGGTAGTCCCAAACATTTGTCTAAATTCTTGTTAAATAATATAAACTAAATATCCAGAAATATACTGATATTTCTTAAAACAATGATTAAAAGATTCATACTAGCTCACACATTTATTTCATGAAATTTTTTATTTCAAAACATTCATTCTAAAATCACAGGACACACATCTCCATATTGTTATATCCAAAAGAAATGTGAATTTATATCCTCCTTAATATTTCATTAGTGTATGATACAAAGAATGACTTCCTTCTTAATGAAAATTACCTCTTAGTCTCACATGGCATTTCATTCCCTTAGGTTTTTATTCTATCTCCAACTTCTTTTTCCTAGTATTATGTTCTCATTCATCCATTTAATGTCAACTGTTGGAGACTATAGAGATTTTGAGTTTTGCATTCTAATTCATAAGTATATCAACTCCTACAAATTCAAATGCTATTTATATACCAAGAATTCATAAATACTTATCTTCAAATTACATTTTTCACCTTGAATCAAGACAATCATAGTCATAGTTCTAAATAAAAACAATAAGTCTATGATTTAAATGCCTTTAAAAATGAACTTGAACAGAGAGGTATGCAATATCATTTTTGATCTTATTTAACAACCAGTCTACTCTTTCTAAAGTAATCCCCATCTCATTACTGTCCACGTGGAAGATCTACCTAAGAAACTGAGAAGTTTATCCCAGTACTTATCTCCTACTTTCATTCCAAAGATTTATTGGTAATCATACATTCTAAAATAATTCCTGAATCACTCTTGATAGTAGCTCAAACCAACTGAAATTTTAGATATTTTGGATAGGTATCTATTTGTTTCTTACCCTTTCAAAGTCATTCTCAACTCAACACCCAGAATTTTCTTTAAAATGCAAATGTTATATCAGGTTATCTATTGCAGACACCACAATGGTTGCTTGTCACATAGAATAAAAGTTAGCATATTGCACAAATTGACTACAGAACATTTTTCTTTGCCCTCATCAGATGCATTCCAAAAACCAAGTTCAGCTGAGGCATCACACTTGATCTCTCCTAGCCTTTGGACACATAATTCACTTTGTCTGTCTCTTATCCATATTTCAAAGTAGCATTCTAATCCTGATTATGTATTCCTTCGTCAGGGTATCGAGCAATCTCTTTGAAGTCTAAAATATGCTTTCTTTCAATAAAGTATTTTCATAAAGTATTTCTGTTCCATTTAAAAAAGTTCAGTAGGTTCTGTCTTAGCTGATGGAAGGCATTAAGTAATTATAAGCTAAATTAATGGAAGAAGATAAAATTAATTTCAAAATTGCAATATTTTTATCCTTTTTGAGTTGTTAGATTTTTTATTAGATTAATCACTTACATAATTTTCCTGACTATATCACAGAAAATGTCTTTTAATTATAGTTGACAAAACTACAGTGTGCCTGATAATAAATAAACTATGAGATTTCTTTCTGTTATTTTGATTATTTTCAAGAAAATAGTTTTAAGAAAGAGTTCTTAAAACTATATCTATTTCTTTATTGATATTCATGTAATCATTTTTAAAGTAAGATATTAGTAGGTCTAAATTAATATTATTTATAGTCATGCCAAACTTGATATACAGAAAAATTCCAAAGTGAGAATTTAATATAATGACAAACAAAATTACTTAAATAAAGGAATATGTCATTGGCTTAATTAAACATTTTGGGAAAGTGATGCATTCTTGTGTTCGTCTAAGATAAGAATAAATAAACTCACAATAGTATTATAGCAACATCAGTGTAGTAGATTTTTAAGTGGTCAAAAAATTCTAAGGGAGTAGTAGTTGGAGGATTAGCCAACAAATACCTTCCAGAAATGATTATTACAGGAAAAAGTTATAGATTTATTTTGGGTACTCAGTAGTGCCTGTGGATAAGGTGTATAGAAGTGTGT
The DNA here is from genome assembly GCF_047511655.1 of Castor canadensis. NCBI lineage: Eukaryota > Metazoa > Chordata > Mammalia > Rodentia > Castoridae > Castor > Castor canadensis. The sequence goes on along the minus strand of NC_133390.1, from coordinate 21,259,382 downwards.
TACCTGGTGAAATTTAAGATATGAGGAAAAAATGTTTTAAATGAATAAGGTGAAAGCTTGGAAATATATATTATAAAATTAAAGCCACACAAAAAGAAAATGTTCCTTTCTAAAGTAAGATATGCCTCATCAAGGCACTTGAAAATGTATTGTCATGTAATAGAAATATTTTATATTTGTTTAAAATGAAATAAAATTCAATTTAACACAAACTTGAAGTACATTATGGTGAAAGTGTGAAAATTAAGATGTTAATATACATAGGTACACATCTCTAGAAAACTAAATTAAAATGGCCTGCAAAAATGACTATACTAATGAAAATGAGTCAAGAAACTAGACAGAGATTGTGAAGAGAAATTCAGCAAAATAGTAGCTATAACAGAAATCATCAAAAATAAATTTGAACTACACAGCATAGTTAAATATACAGCATTGACATATTCAGGAGTGCATTACAGTGCTTCAAAAAAAAAGATATGACCAAGTTTAGAAAAATGAGAAATTCACAGCATAGGTGTAGAATGGTGAGATATCAGGGTTGAGTAGACTATTTATTAGGTATTTTCTGAGTGTCTTTCATGTACCAAGGTGTCTTCCTGTTGCTGAAAATTAAGTTACTACCAAAAAATAGTACTTGTGATTTTGGTGTCCAAAAAGTAAGGGTAAGAAAATGAAATTTAAAACATTTCAGGAGGGTAAATATGGTACAAAAATGTATGCAAATGTATGTAAATGCAAATATGATACCTGTTGGAAATGTTTCAGAAATAGGGGGAGGAGGAATAAAGGAGAATAGTTGAGGGCGTGAATTTAAGTATGATATATTTGATACATTTTAAGAACTTTTGTAAATGCCAAAATATACCCTCATCTAGCACAACAAGAAAAAAGGAAAAAAAAAAACACTTAAAACAATCCAAAAGTAATGAATGAATAAGGAACACTTGAGAAATTTGAGAGCTGAAATATGGTGACCAATAGAGATTTCCTGGGTTCCTGTTCTTGATTGCTTATGAACCTAAGGATTCTCTATGACACTTTGAAGCACATGCTGTCTATTATTTTGTGCCATATACAGTATTAGGTATATCATTACAACCCCATTTGCCTCTATTACCTTCACTCTAACATCTTTAAGTACTATGCCCATATATATCCATATATCCATACATATATATTAATGCATTAATCAGAGGTGATAAGAGGGAAATTATAAAAAGAAAATTAAGAACAGAAACTGTGTACACCTGTATGTAAATGGAAAAATGAGACCTGTTGAAACTATTCCAGGAATGGGGGAGGGATAAAGGAGAGCAGTGGAGAGGGTGAATTCATGTATGATAAAATTGAGAAATTGTAAGAACCTTTGTAAATGACACAATGTACCCCACACAGCACAATAATGAAAAAAAATACCATATAATTATTACAGCACTCATAGGTAGTCTAGCTGAGTACCTTCTGACATATAGGTCAGATCATATTTACTTTTCACTGGACAATACCCTAACTTGACCCAGGCCAATATAGCCACTGATGGTAGACAGAGAAGGTATCCAAGATGTAGGTATTATTTTTCAGCCTCCTTGCAAATGACAGTGGTTATATAATTAAATAATGACCTGCATAAGCAGAAATGTCTTGTGAAAGATTGAGAATTTTTTTAAAAGATAGTTAATGCTCAGTCTTCGATGCTTTTATTCCTGATGTCCACTTTGAGCCTGCTTCCTAAAATCAATGTAGAATGATTGGAAAACTAGGTACCAATTTTCCCTAAAAGTCAGACTATAAGTAATGTGATGAGGAAGAATCTTGTCATATCTCTTCTGAGCTGTTTCCGGTATTTATAGGAGAAAATTATGTCACATAATTTTATTTGGAGCTCTATGTTTCTGATAGCTTCTTACAAATACAATTGAATGTATCTAGAAAACAAATAAATCATTATATAATTACGAATGTCATGTGCTGAGAAAAAAATTATAAATTTGTCTAAAAAATGCAGAGAAATAGCAAGGGGTTCATGTAAATTGTATAAAGGATTACAAACAATCTGGCAAATTATCCACTATTCTATCATAGAATAAACGATCTGAGAGGTCAATTTAAGACTGCTTCTTATTTTTTTATTGTTGCATTGGGTGAAGGTAGATTGTGGCATTTAAAAAAATTCCCACAATATACCAAGTATATCGTACCTGAACTGGCTCCCTTCACCATTCTCCTTTATCTCGTCTCTCCCAATTCCTGTAATATTTTCAACAGGTCTCATTTTTCCATTTACATACATGAGTATGCAATATTTGTAGCATACTCTCCCTTACATAACCTTTCCCTACTTCCTCCTCCTGCCCATTAGTACCAACCCCCCAGGCAGGACTTTATGGTACCTTCTGTTCACCCAGATTGTAAAGAAAAAAAAGGAAAATTTTTGTTTGTTTATGCCTACACAGGGAGTTTCCTGGTGACATTTCCATCCTGAATTGGTTCATCTTTTATATTTTTCTTCTTTCCACCTTGGTCCCCTTCTTATGGTGGCTTCAACTGGTTTAAAAATTCTGTATTCATTCTTGCATACAGAGTACATCAACCATATTCACCTTCTTAACTTACTTATTTTATGCTCCCCCTCTAGTGTGTGGTCTCCCCTTAGCCTGACCTATTATTCATAATATTACTGTATTTGTATTAGGCGTATATGCCACATATGAGAGAAAAAGTACAGCCTTTGACCTTCTGTGCTTGGATAGTTTCACTTAAGATGATGTTCTACAGTTCCATCCATTTACCAGTAAAGGACCCAATTTCATTCTTCTTTGTGTCTGCTCCTTATTTTTGACATTAAAACTAAGGACTAGTCATCAATTATCTAAGGCCGTGAAGGATGTTGGAGAGTGGGTGTGAGGAAATTATGAAGAATCTCTGGATTCATTGTTACATTACAGGAAAGGATTGATTTGTTTTGTTGAGACTTAATTTATGTATGCAAGGGCACTTCTTTAAGTAGCCTTAGCTAGAAGGATTTTAGTAGACCTGTTTTATTATCTCTGTGCTTCCCTGTTCTGCATGGATCTCTCAGTAAGACCTTACAATCAGTGAAGAGACCTAACAAGAAATTGTTTCATTTGTGCTATTGGACAGAAAAACATGGCTTGAACATTATTTCCTAAGTATGAATGAATGGCAGAAGTTCATCAAATTTATGAAAAGAGACAGTAGAATCACACAGTGTACATGAAATGAGACAGCAGAATCGCACAATGTACATGAAATAGAGAAAAAATAGACTAAAATGAGAAATTTAACATGACCCTAATAGGAGTTAAGTGATTAAGAACAGAAAAAAAGGAGCAAAATATGTTATATATAACATATAATATATAAATACATAATACATAATGTGCATATCATGATGAAATAATCCATATATTGTACTTTCTGTCATTTTTAGCTTTAAAATATATTCATAATTTTTATTATCTCTAATTATGAACACTGCCACCAGTCTTTCCTTGTGTGGACTACTACTTTAATCTTCTAATCATTCTTTCCCTGTTGCAGATATTTTCTGCATTCTTCAATCACTTCCAGTGTGGTAATCAGTGACCTCATGACTCATAGAATTCCACAGGATTTGTGTCAGTCTCTGATCAACCCAGTGGCCTCTGTTCAATCAGGGTAAATGCAAACTTCTTTTAGTGTCCTTACATCCATGCCCCCATTAATAATAAGCTTACCTCTTTCTGCTTTTTCTCAACTATTGCTCCTCAGCCATGTAGACCTTTGTGTCGGATATTGTAACATTTCTTTTTCTTTTTCCTTTCTTTATTGTTGTGCTAGGTGGGGTACATTGTAGCATTTATAGAAGTTCTGACAGTGTATCACATGTATCACAAATGAATTCACCTCCTCCACCGCTCTCCTTAATCCCCTGTCTCCTGATTCCTGGAATAATTTCAGTAGGTATCATTTCTGCATTTACATTTATGTGTACACATTCTTTGTACTGTATTCACCCTCCTACTCACTTAATCAAACACCTTCCCCTTCCCACTGGCACTAACACCCCCCCCCCACCGCAGGACCTGTTTTGCCCTCCTGTTCTCTGATTTTGTAGAAGAATAAAGACAAAAGATTTTAAAAAATTACATTTTTTGTTTGTTTGAGGTAAAGGTAGCTACACAAAGAGTTTCCTTGTGATATTTCTGTGTATATGTGTATTATAACCCCACTTGATTTATCTCCTCTAATTTTCTTCATTCAACCTTAGTTCCTTTCTTATCATGGTTTCAGCTGATTTAAATTTTCTACATTCACTTTTGTATAAGATTGTATATCAACCATTCTCCCAGTTTACCTCTAAATTATAAAACTTATTTGGATTTGTTTATTCATTCATCATTATTTCTTGTCCTTATCATTAGAATGTAAGGTCCAGAATGTCAATTTTTAAAAACACATTTGTTGCTATATTCCCATTAGCTTAATAATGTCTAATAATAGTTTAGCAGATGCCTAAAATGAATAATTTCATACTTAACACAATAATTCAAATATGATTTTTTGACAAATAAGTCAAAAATTGAATAGATTAAATGCAAGTTTCCTATAATTAGAATTTTTTTAACATGTAGAAGAGAGTTTTAAAAAACAGTATTAAAAGGCATAAAGAGCCTCACATGCATGAGGCCCTGAGTTCAATCCCCAGTACCACAAAAAAATAAATAACTAAGTAAATAAATAAATAAAATAAAGAATTTGGGAAAGCAAGCTAGAGAAAAAGAAAGAATAATAATTATTAAAGTATCCAGACTGCTTTTTTAAAAAAATCTTTTATTGTAAAAACATCATTAAAGAGATTGAAAAATCTACTGTGAAATTTATATGGAAACACAAGAGGCCACGAATAGCCAAGGCAATACTCAGTCAAAAGAACAATGCAGGAGGTATCACAATACCTGACTTCAAACTATATTACAAAGCAATAACAATAAAAACAGCATGGTACTGGCACAAAAACAGACATGAAGACCAGTGGAACAGAATAGAGGATCCAGATATGAAACCACACAACTATGAGCAACTTATCTTTGACAAAGGAGCTAAAAATATACGATGGAGAAATAGCAGCCTCTTCAACAAAAACTGCTGGGAAAACTGGTTAGCAGTCTGCAAAAAACTGAAACTAGATCCATGTATATCACCCTATACCAAGATTAACTCAAAATGGATCAAGGATCTTAATATCAGACCCCAAACTCTTAAGTTGATACAAGAAAGAGTAGGAAATACTCTGGAGTTAGTAGGTATAGGTAAGAACTTTCTCATTGAAACCCCAGCAGCAAAGCAACTAAGAGATAGCATAGATAAATGGGACCTCATAAAACTAAAAAGCTTCTGTTCATCAAAAGAAATGGTCTCTAAACTGAAGAGAACACCCACAGAGTGGGAGAAAATATTTGCCAATTATACATCAGACAAAGGACTGATAACCAGAATATACAGGGAACTTAAAAAACTAAATTCTCCCAAAACTAATGAACCAATAAAGAAATGGGCATGTGAACTAAACAGAACTTTCTCAAAAGAAGAAATTCAAATGGCCAGAAAACACATGGAAAAATGCTCACCATCTCTAGCAATAAAGGAAATGCAAATTAAAACCACACTAAGATTCCACCTCACCCCTGTTAGAATAGCCATCATCAGCAACACCACCAACAACAGGTGTTGGCGAGGATGCGGGGAAAAAGGAACCCATTTACACTGTTGGTGGGAATGTAGACTAGTACAACCACTCTGGAAAAAAATTTGGAGGCTACTTAAAAAGCTGGACATCGATCTACCATTTGATCCAGCAATACCACTCTTGGGGATATACCCAAAAGACTGTTACTCCAGAGGCACCTGCACATCCATGTTTATTGCGGCACTATTCACAATAGCCAAGTTATGGAAACAGCCAAGATGTCCCAGCACTGACGAATGGATTAAGAAAATGTGGTATCTATACACAATGGAATTTTATGCAGCCATGAAGAAGAACGAAATGTTATCATTCGCTGGTAAATGGATGGAATTGGAGAACATCATTCTGAGTGAGGTTAGCCTGGCTCAAAAGACCAAAAATCGTTTGTTCTCCCTCATATGTGGACATTAGATCAAGGGCAAACACAACAAGGGGATTGGACTATGAGCACATGATAAAAGCGAGAGCACACAAGGGAGGGGTGAGGATAGGTAAGACACCTAAAAAACTAGCTAGCATTTGTTGCCCTTAATGCAGAGAAACTAAAGCAGATACCTTAAAGCAACTGAGGCCAATAGGAGAAGGGGACCAGGAACTAGAGAAAAGGTCAGATCAAAAAGAATGAACCTAGAAGGTAACACCCACACACAGGAAATCAATGTGAGTCAATGCCCTGTATAGCTATCCTTATCTCAACCAGCAAAACCCCTTGTTCCTTCCTATTATTGCTTATACTCTCTCTACAACAAAATTAGAAATAAGGGCAAAATAGTTTCTGCTGGGTATTGAGGGGGGGAGCAGGAGGGGGTGGAGTGGGTGGTAAGGGAGGGGGTGGGGGCAGGGGGGAGAAATGAACCAAGCCTTGTATGCACATATGAAAAATAAAAGAAAAATGAAAAAAAAAATCAAAAAATACCTATGTGGGGTGAAATACTAATATAGTTCAAAGGAAGAACAACATATCCTACCTGATATTCAAGCATTTAGGAAAAACTTAAAATTAAATATTAAAGATTCCATGTGTAAGCTTGTGGGTACATAGCTAGTTCTAACAGCTGCTGTAATCTTCCCACCACCAAGTGTTATATGTACTTCTAACATGCACAATGTACACTTCACCTCAAAGACTACTCATGAGAATCCTACCCATTCACTGTAACAAGATCAGGATCAAAAATATTTGAGTGATGTAGAGAGTTTTCTCATCATAAGGTCTATACATAATGCCTCTTTGTCAGGAAATCTATCAAATAACAAGTAAGGTTGCTCTTAGCACAGCCTGACTTTGCCAGCAGTCCAATCTCACAATTGTGAAAAATAAAATCTCTCATGTATGTAACCTATCCAATCCATGTTATTTTGTTATGGCTTATCAAATTGATGAATTCACTAAGCAAAGGTATTTTTAATCATTTCTTTAGATATATTCCTTGAAAGTATATGAATGTTCAAATCTTAGCTTCTATTTACTGTACCTATATTTACACACTTTTGCTTAATGAACTTTTTGTTTTACTCTGTTTCCTTTTCTTTGCTCTATTAATTGCCTTCTCTACCTCATTAATTGAGGCAGTTAAGGGTCAATTATTCCAATTCTGCAATATAAAAAGCCTACCCATGATGAGCACACCTTTTTTCAAAAGAGATGAGAAATGCTGGAGTGATCAATGCATATAAATTTGCAAATATCTTTACAGAGACTGAAGATTTTCCAAGTGTAAATGGAGATTATCTATGATTTGATTGTGAAACAACTTCTTGCTTTTGTTAACCGGGGTGTTTATTCTCAACCTCCGAGAACATCATCCTTTTCTTATTATCTCATTGGACTCATTTGAGGTAAACATTGCTTTCTTACTACTGTGAGTGAGGGATTCTCTTTCCATATTGGGTTTTCACAGCTTGCTTCCTGCTTTCTTATGTTTACTGACCAATGTGGACTGAATCATTCTTTCTCTCCAGACTTTATGTATCACAGTCCTAACCTTAATTGTGATTTTTTTAGGATGTCTGGAACTTTAAGAGAAAATTATTTTATAAAAGGTCAGAGCCCTCATTAAAGAGATTAGTTTCCTGAAATCACTGTGTTCAATCACCCTCTTTCTGCCAGATAAGGATACAAGAAGACTGCGCTCTACAGTCCAGAAGAGCTTCCAGAGACTTACAACTTCTGGATTGGTGAGAAACAAAACTTTCTGTTGTTCATTATACTTTGTTATGGCAATCTAAACATTAATAAAGAAGTGTGTTAGCTTTCCATTGAGACACATTCTTCAAAATTGTACAACTCTTCAAAATTTAGCTTTTTTTAACTCTTTAATTCCACTCAACTCTATCTGTTACAGTTCTACCTATATTTTTGGTAGATGACCTTTTATGTTTGCTATATTTTCTCTGCTCTAGTCAATTCTTTCTCTTATAGTGATTAAGAAAATTAGAATTTACCCATACTATCTGGGATCACATACCATTTATGTTTTCTCTAAACTACTTAACCCACCTGAAATGATTTTTGGGGCCTCTTACTCTAAATTTAACATTTACTCTGATTTAAGTTCATTAAGATAATATTATATGGTGAATATGATCATCATATAGTTGTGTAGTTCTTTGCATAGTGACTGAGGAAAAATCGATCTTTATCTGTCAAAGTTAAATTTAAATAGAATTATATAGAATTGTGATGTTGGTAAAAAAAATTATAAAATTCTTAAGAATCTGGAAATGCTAACTACTCTGATTTTATAATTAAACATTGTGTACCTTTATCGTATTTTCACATTTTACCTCACAAATATATATAATTAAAATAATAATGAATTATAAGAACACAATAGGATGTATTTCAGTGAGAAGCTCTTGCCCCTTCCAACCCTACATCCACTGAAATCATGTACTGTCCACATTCACTTCTATGTATGCTCATAGACTGGCAAATGCTTTTTTAAATTCTCTCTTCCTGGTAATATTCTTTCTTGTAATACTTTATCAGGAATATGACATTTGAAATACTTGGGACAATCTATCAATTTCTCTATTCTGTAGAAATTCTGATAAATTTCACTCAGTCAATTTTATCTGGCATTTTCCTTTCTCTTCCATAACTACTTGGATCCTTACATCTTTATGAAAACTAACAGAAAGACTGTTCTTCTACTGACTCTTGTGGAGTCTTTTGTTCTTTCAATCACTAAAATAACAAATATATACATATTTACATAAAGGTTTGACTATTTACATAAATACACGGCCAGATATTAAACATGGCCCTGATCTCATGAAGGTTAACTGGGGGACAAATAGTATTAAATAACCAAAAACTCTAAAGGAAATGAATTTGTTTTTAAGATAACTTCAAGCATAGTCCTTGCCTTAAACTAGAGAGTAAGTGTTGTTTGTAAAAATATTTAACTCACAAAAGTTAAGAGATTTATGATTTTCACTTTAGATGGAATTAAGGGTAAATTAAAATTCTAAAGATCATGTGCTCATGAATTAATAGGGTTAAAAGTATCACAAGTTTTATATGACCTATATTCAAGTGGCATTCAAAGTCATTAGAATGAATTGTACTTTTGATTTTTCAAATTTTCACAATTATTTTGAGTATGCACTTACTTTGCTACTTACACAATTTTGTAAGCTATTTTCATTTCAAAAGCTTTTTATCTTAAAAATGTAAATGATCCTCATATTTTCAAATTATACTAATAAAAATGTTTTTAGAGAGATAAAAGTATCAAATACTTCCATTTTGTACTTATAAATACAATTGATAAAGTTAAAATACTTCATGCCAGAATGTATCCACTTATGTTTGAATAAACATTAGAAAATTAGCTATTTTCATCTGAAAGATAGATTTATCTAAATGTGTTCACACGTTTGGAAGTTCAATACATACATACATATATATATATGCACATATATAATATATGCGTATATACATATATAAGTAAAGAAGAATACAATCACATCAAAGAAATTCTCAGCTTTTAAATATGATATCAACTGTCAAGTGTTTTTCACTGTCAGGAAACTGCATCAGTATTCATCAACTTTTACCAATGGTGTCAATATTTTATGGAATAAGTCAAATGAAACAAGGGTAAGTGCCCGAAGTTTTAAAATAAACTATTTTATTTTGACTGCTTTTTCACTTCCTTTCTTGCAATTTTCATTTCTTTAAGATGTTTGAACTTTTTTGGTGAATTTTCCAAGTACACATTCTTAAAGGAACTACTAAATGTCATTAAAACATTGTTTTCTGTATATTGAAATATTAGTTGTACAGCAACCCCTAAAAGAAAATGAGAGTTTTGTACTTGCTCCCTTGTTCCTTCCCATAGTCACCACAGCTTAGCCTATTTATCAATAATTTGAGAAGGAAATAATTGAAAATTAAGAAATCCAACATTTAGGCTCAGAATCCTGCCTCTGAAAGTGTATTTATATTCAGGTTTCGAGTCAAACTTATTTTCTATTGACATTTAAAAAAAAAATCTCTGATAGACTATACTGTACTAGGATTTATTCAACAGAAAATCTTATCTGCATGTTCTTACTCCCTAGAAGGATTCCAAAGTACGACAGTGACAAGAGCTCTTAGGTGGAAAAGTCAACAGTGCCTTAATGCATATGATAAAAAGTGTCTCATTGTGTGTAGCTCTTCTGTAGGTGGTTTAATCAAAAACACTGCATGGGGCTTCTGGAAACCAAAATTTTCCCAGTAGGGGTGGATTACACTATTTGTGCTATTAAAGGTATTGGAAAATTCATACTGAATGGGAACATCACATTCATAAGATAATTTGGTATAGTTATGTTGAAAATTGAATTCATATTGCCCTGGTATAGAAAGCTCTATAAAAGGTGAAGGCATGACAGAAAATAAAACTACCTAATGTCAAAGATAGAGGACACTATTTCTTTAGATTATTATTTGTGGAAATGCTTCCCAGTGAATGCCTGACTAAGATTTTATATATTTATATTAACAGTGCAAACAAAAACTATATGGGTTTAACTGGATGGAAAATGGTAGGAAAAATCAAGGTAATGACAAAATTGAGTAGAATCAGTGTTGAACCCGTAAATTCAAAATGACTCTCACACAATTTCACAAAAACTTTTAGAATGAGAACATTTAAAAAAAAGTTTCAGGTAACATGAAATTCAGAAGTTTGCTAACATGAATAAAGCCAGATACGGATACAAATACATAGATATAGTGATAGCACACGTATACATGTAATTAAGTAGTATACTTTTAACATATTTAATTGAATTACAAGAATCAATGAAAACAAAATCATGTGATTAAATAATTTAGTATTACTTAGCATGCTTAATATTTAAGTAAAATGTCTCATTATTGGCAAGTGTAATTATTAATAAGTGTAATTATTGGCAAGTGTAATTATTGGCAAGTAATATGAACTACTCCACCAGCTCTTTTTGTGTTGGGTATTTTTGAGATAAGATCTTGTGAATTATTTGTCCAGACTGTCCTCAAACTGCTATCCTACTGATTTCTGCCTCCTGAGTAGCTATGATTATATTCATGAGCCACTGGCATCCACTTTAAAGTAATTTTATTAAATAATTTTATATAACTGATCAAAATTAATACTTTATACCTTTCTAATTTCTTCTTTTGACTGGAATTTTGTGATATCTTTTTAAAAATGTTTTTATTCTTTCTGAATCTTTTATGTTAGACCTCTTGTCTCCCACATAGGCTACTTTAGTATAGCTTTTCTCTTCACTGTGGACAGATCTTTACTGAGAACAAATTACACCATTTTCATTTTACATGACTGAACAACTCTATTGCCCTCATGTTGAAATAGGAACAACTTATTAAGACATAGTGCTATAATCTCAATGTTTCCGAATATTCATTTGTTGGAACAATTGGCAAGGCAATAGAATTAAGAGATAGAGCTTTTAGGAGGTGATGAGGTAATTAGGGTGTTGTCTTCATGAATGACATTAGGGCCTTTATAATAAAGAGACTTCACACAGTATTCAGTCATTTTTGAACTTCCCTTTCTGCCACATGGTAGGAACCAGTCTTCCCCAAGTGCAGAACCTGCTGGCCTCTTAATCCCAGACTTTCCCACCTGTGGAATTTTGAGAAATAAATTTCTGTTTCACATTAATTATTCAACATTGTGTATTCCATTATGGTAACACAAATGGAATTAAAAACATACAAATCACTTTGTGATCTGACTTACATCTCCACAATTATTTTACTAACATTGGCATCCAGTTTTACTGTTCACACTTCCATACTAGAAACATTCTTAAAATTCAATGCAATTTACCATTTCATGATGTTCTTAGAGTTCCTACTTTTAGATTATTTCCAAAATTGTGTGCCTGCTTTTCAAGACTCAGTTTAATATGTTTAAAGTGACATAGGAAATGTGTATTTGTCTCTATCCCCATCTACATTCTTTATGAAATTCTATTTTTTTAAATCAGATCACACCTTACAAAATTCAAAATGCACAAAAGAATATGGGGTAAAATCTTTTCCCATCACTTTCATGTTACCACTATATTCCCCATATGATGAGAAAAAAAAGACTAAAGTAAAAACAAAACCTCTTCCATGCACTTCTAGATACAGACACAGAAGGAAAGGCCTCAAATACCAACTCCCTATGCCTTACTCACAATCACCAAAGTGCTGCATTAAATATACTCATACATTTGAGATTTATGTTTATTGTTTTATGTTCAAGATGTGGTTTTCCTTTTTATTTTTGAGTGGTAGCCCAGGGAATAGATGTATCACATTTTCTTTGTTCATTCACCAGTTGAATCTCATATAAGCTGAATTTTGATTTTAACATTGTGAGTAAAACTTCTATAAATAGTCACATGAAGAAGTTTTCATAAATAAAAGTCTTCATTTGTTTTAGAAAAAGAAGTATGAGAATATTGGGGCCTTTTGCACTGGGTATTTTTTTTCTTTCTAGGCTATTCAGGCTACTCTAACATAATCCCATGAATTGGATAGTTTTTATACAACAGAGATGCATTGGGCCAATTTTTGAGAAAGACCTCATTCTTAGGTCTTCAAGCTGTCTAGATTCTAATTTATTTTTTAAAATGGTTTATATACATTTAAATGAGAAACAAAATGAATTACAGTTACTTACAATAAATTAATAAGAATAAGAAACACAAGGAGGAGAAAGTCTATTACATATTTTCCATAGGCAGTATTAAGGCTCTTTGGTAAAATATGTGTTTTTCTCTTACATCCCTTGAAATTATTTTGCAACTAAAGTAATGTCGAAGTAAAGCTATCCTGCTAAGATGCAAATATCCCGCCCCTTACACACCCCTTATAGGTAAATGCCAAGCCATTAATTATTTCAGTTGTCTATGTTCTGAAATTATATTTATCCAGCTATTCACTAGAACCATTCCCTCTGATGTTTTAGGTTTTTATGCATACTTCAGTTTCTCACTGAGATTGTTCTGACTTTATTTACTGGTCCTTTACAATTTCAAATATGATCCAATAGCCTGTGTGTGAACCATATACTATTTTATTATTCCAAAGCATTTACCACTATCCAGAACTGAAAATATACTGCATGGTTGACAAATAATTGTTGATTTAATGGCATTCAGTTTATATTAAATAAAAGTGTTTTCAAAGTCATAAATGAAATGATTCAAGAAAAAGTTTTAAGAATAGAGGAAGGGAAGGAATTCAAACAGAAGTAATGCAAAAAATTGCACCCAAGAGATGGTGATTACCTAAGGTTTAGTAAAAGCAAAAGGTGGATGAAATGTGAATGGATTTGAAATATTGCTGACATGATAGAAACAGCTACATTTAGTGGTTAGATAGAGATTGGCCAAGAGTAACAAAGGAAGTCAGAGTAAATTTTATGATTTCAGAATAAGCAAAGGGCAAGTAATAATGCCCACTCAGAAACAGGCAAATCCATTCTTTTGAAATATAATCATCAAGAATGCCAGCACAAGTAGGAGCATAACTTTGATAGCACCCACTGGCAAACACAAATGTCTGTTCACATAGACCAGCCTCTCCACTAGTGTTGGTCAGAATTTTCCACACTGTCATCACCTTAGTTGAAAACTCTTCTGGCATTTATTTCAGTAGAGTTCAGTTAAGTCACATTCCTCTATTATTGCAAAAATCTTGAGTAAAATCTTCCACATTTGTTGAACTTGTCCTATGAATCGATATCACATAAAAATGAACAAAGGAGTTGATTAGTGTACATGTATGATTATTTCTTTGTTTTTGTTCCTGGTTTCTATAAGCATATTTGATTGTATAATGTCAATAGGAAATCTTTTTGAAAACACATATACCCTCTACCTACATAACATAAAAATTACTAGCATTTCTTACATTATATAAAATGGCAACATAGTAGAGATACACAATGAAATGGGAAATAACTTTCTAAACTGTTTATAAAGTACTGTCTCCCCAGAAGAAATAAAAAATAATACTTTCACAAAAAATTAAAAGCAAATTAATCACAATGTTTGCAAACATGTGGCATATGCATAAACATACATTAAATATTTTTCTTTATTTTTTAAAATAAAATCTGAATGTCATTTCTGTCATTCTTGGTTAATCGAAATTCTTAAAATTTTGGAAGTTCCTGGGGCAAATTTACAGACACTTTATTTTCTAACACAATTGTGAAATATTGATGAAGGTGAAAATTGTTTTCAAACTCTTTGTCTGGGAATTGTCAAGACTGGAAATTCAAAATGCACACAGTGTCCTATGGCTTAATCTCTCCTCATCATGAAACCACTAGAGTTTATAGAGTTGTTGATTTTCCTACATCTCTGAGTGAGCAAGGAAGTCATGTCAAAGGCTAAATACATCTGCATTTGGTAAATAGGATATGGAAAGGAAAGTGTATCGGTATGTATGGGTAGGCTAGGACTTGAGCACAACTATTAAATAGGACAAGAGGTCAGTGTACATTTCCAAAATGCTACCCTTGACAATAAGAGACAAATACAAAGATAGAACTAACACTGTCTTAACATCCAGAGAAAATTAAGGAAAAAAATAATTGTACTCTTCTACTTTAGTTTTTGCTGCCAAATCCCTGTAAATAAACAAAAATTTAAATCTGTGGGATTGGTACATTACAACCCCAAACCAATTATTTCTACATTGTTTCTCCTTAGAAAAGAAGTGTGACCTTCACATCATAATTATTAGATATTTCCTAATGTCCAACATTTCATTTTTAGGAAGATAATAGTTAATTTCAAATGTCAATAGAAAAGCAGGGTTCAAAGTAGTAAATTTGCATTTCCATTCAACATGTATTAGGAAAAACATATGCTTAGTAGATTTTTTATCCTAGCAGTATGTCTGGTGCAAGGGGACATATTAATGATTACACATGAATTAGAGTCTTGAGAAAATGAGTTTCTGATGTAGCAACATCTAGAGGAATTACCAAATAAAAAATCACACGAAAGGTATAGTAGCTGAGATGTGCATAGGATGTTAAAAATATGATACAGGTTAGTAAGCACTAAGATATACAACTTAATAATTGACACTATCTCTATAGTGTAGAAAGGATAAAACCACAGAATTTGGAAAAAGCTCAATGTACATTAAGATGTATGCATACAAATTATCCTAATACCTGTTTTTCTTGAATGGTTAAGCTATTAAATTGTATATTATATACTATATTTTTCCAATTTTTCTAAAAAGGTATTACATATAAAATCACATAAAACTTCCAGAAGATCTACAGCATTTATTTAATCCAAATGAATAATTTGGTAATACTAGTTAAATAAGAAATGAAATCATTGCACGAAGAACACAAAACACAATTATCTTTCTCCAGAAGTAAATTTATGTAATCAGTTAAAGACTTAATTTATTGGATTGAATGTTAAATATTATTGATTAATTCTAATTTATAAAACATATTTAATTTTGTGCTGTTGACAAGTACAGTTTATAACTGGTAAACATACTTCTACACACCAAGCAAAACTACTTGTAAATGTAAATCAAATATTTTCTTGATAAAAAAAGGGAAACCTAATATTTCATATTAAAAATTCTACCAATACAATCTCCCTCTCTCACCAGAATAGGAAGAAGTTACTCTGGAATTTTCATCATTTCTGTAATTTACTTGTAATAAAAAGTTTTCAAAATTTTTATTAGTGTAATGAGTCTAGGGAACAGTCTTTGGGTCATATATTCTGGGATATAAAGCTTGAAAGTTAATTGGGACTAGGAAATCGTGACAAATTCCTCCATCAGTTGTATTTCTGAAACTTTCCAATATGACTTTACTGCTATTTTCATAAACTGATAGAATGTTTATTTCTACACTGGCGATCCAGGACTAGTCATGTAATTTGTGCTGACCTAAAAACGTTGGTAGAAATGCATTGTGAGAATTCCGGTCCTCTAGACCTGTAAATCAGAAATCTCTTTTTTGTTTTCTTGGCAAATTTCTCTAAGACTGCCAGGTAAAACATCATTCTGCATTCTTAGAGGCAGTACAGATCACCTAAATCAGAGGTATAAAAACTGAACTCTTCTATAGCTACCATTTGACTTCCACTGACCATCAGCAGCAAATACCAGCCACTTACTCTCATCTGGGAACAGCCAGCAGAGCAGAGTCAGTAGATGTCTGTGGTTTCATTGTTGGCCCCAGACAAAACTTACAGGATAACAGCCGATGTAAACCCATTGTAAATTACTGACATGCGGGAATAGAATTAAAAAAATGAAGCAAATGAATAGGTTATTTAAAGGCAAGTTTTTTGTGTGTTAATTTCTTTTTAGGAAAGGATAAACTGAAAATCTCTAAGACATCTCCTTTCTGAAATAAAATTAAATCTGTCTAGGACACATTGTTATGTTCTCTTTGAATAATAGCCAATAACAAAAATAGTAATATTTATAGGTAAGCACTGTGCTAAATATTTTACATTTATTCCTTCCAAAAATCCTTAAAGCAATAAACTTAATTCTTTCTTTATCCCTACTTTACAAATACTGAAACTTTGAGAGATTTAAAACGGTGCCAACTGCACACCCATGTTTATTGCAGCACTGTTCACAATAGTCAAGTTATGGAAACAACCAAGATGCCCCACTACAGATGAATGGATCAAGAAAATGGGGTATTAATACACAATGGAATTTTACCCAGCCATGAAGAAAAATGAAATTTTATCATCTGCAGGTAAGTAGATGGAACTCGAGAACATCATTCTGAGCAAGGTCAGCCAGGGTCAGAAGACCAAAAATCGTATGTTCTCCCTCATATGCGGACTTTAGATCTAGGGCAAAAACAGCAATGTTGTTGGACTCAGATCACAAGAAAAAGGGAGAGCACATACAGGAGATATAGGAATAGGTAGAAAACCCAAAACATGAATGCGTTTGATGTCCCCACTCAGAGGAACTAATACAGAAACCTTAAAAGGACAGGTTATCACTAGCAGACGATCAGGAACCAATGCAATGATCAGTTAGAGTTGAATCAACATGGGTTGTAACACCTAGGTACATGAGAGCAGTAGTAGGAATTTTTCTGTATAGCTATCCTTAAAGCAACTAGCAAAAATGCTTTGTCTTTCTTATTATGCTTATGTCTTTCCTTCAACAAAATCAGTCACAAGGGCAGAACGGGACCTGCCTGAAACTGAGGCGGGGGGGAAGGGAAGGAGAGGGGCAGGGTGGAGAAATGACCCAAACAATGTATGCACATAATAAAAAAGAAAAAATAAATAAATAAAATGATGTCAAAGTTCCACATCTAGAAAGATGTACAAATGAACTCACACTTAGATCTAACTTTCAAAGCAATTTTCACAGCTCCTATCCAATGTAGCATCATATTCCCCTCTATTGCCTCATAATTTCTAAATATGTTGCTTATGACAAAGAGCAAACTTACTGAAACTGAACAATACTGCACAATAAGATGAGAGACAAATAAGAAACAATGACATTAAATCTGACTTTTTCTGTGTCCCTTAAGAATTTCGGAATGGCTTCTCTAATAGAAGTTTCACTAACTACCCATACAGGAAAAGTGTGTTGCCTCATGTGACTAATAGAATTCATCACTACACAAAGAACAAGTGCCTAAATATAGTCAAAAAAGACGATGGTAATTACTGGTCCACCCTTGGAACCCACAATTAGAAAAGCAATTGAATATAAACATTAAAAAAATCATCAAACATCATATGTATCAGTATGTATGTATACTACATTGTTAGTTTAAATGGAAATGATTCAAAGACCAACCACATACAATGCATTTATCAGGTGACTATTATATGTTGGAAAGCGCATGCACATAACAACCTCTTTTTCTTGAATCATTACATTAAAATGCCCCAGCACTGACGAATGGATTAAGAAAATGTGGTATCTATACACAATGGAATTTTATGCAGCCATGAAGAAGAACGAAATGTTATCATTCGCTGGTAAATGGATGGAATTGGAGAACATCATTCTGAGTGAGGTTAGCCTGGCTCAAAAGACCAAAAATCGTATGTTCTCCCTCATATGTGGACATTAGATCAAGGGTAAACAAAACAAGGGGATTGGACTATGAGCACATGATAAAAGCGAGAGCACACAAGGGAGGGGTGAGGATAGGTAAGACACCTAAAAAACTAGCTAGCATTTGTTGCCCTTAATGCAGAGAAACTAAAGCAGATACCTTAAAGCAACTGAGGCCAATAGGAAAAGGGGACCAGGAACTAGAGAAAAGGTTAGATCAAAAAGAATGAACCTAGAAGGTAACACCCACGCACAGGAAATCAATGTGAGTCAATGCCCTGTATAGCTATCCTTATCTCAACCAGCAAAACCCCTTGTTCCTTCCTATTATTGCTTATACTCTCTCTACAACAAAATTAGAGATAAGGGCAAAATAGTTTCTGCGGGGTATTGAGGGGGGAAGCAGGAGGGGGTGGAGTGGGTGGTAAGGGAGGGGGTGGGGGCAGAGGGGAGAAATGAACCAAGCCTTGTATGAATAATAAAAGAAAAATGAAAAAACAAAACAAAAAAAAAAAACACTTCACAAACATTCATACTGAGAATAACACAGCATATTGCTTCTCCAGAAGATGATCTGGGTAGAATGAAAACTCTCCAAGATTAATCAACAGGCTTACAAAACACAATATTCACAGATTTATCAGGAAATACTTGAAGTTTATACATTTGCAACATTAGCAAATGGCATTTTAATTTCACCTTTGAATTATATTATTTAATGCAAAAAATTGTCTACAGATATGGATAAAATTTTGTCTCTATTTCTGTGTCTATTTATTTATACATGCATGCATATTCTATTATTTGCACATATATATATTTCTATATAAGCATATAATATATAACATATGTAGTAAATAAAATAATATATAACATATATAATTACTTAAACAATTGTATTTTATTTCTATGTATCATAGAAATGTTCAAATATTTGACATGAAAAGTCAAATATTTTTAAAATAACTAAAAATACTTATGACACTACAAAATTATAAATGTGAAATTGACAAAACAATTGAGCAGAGGATGAAAAGTTGAGAAACACATCATATTCATGAAAGATTGAGCAGCTCAATGTGAATTAAAGATACCAGTTTTTCCCAAATTTAAATACAGGTTAAAAACATTTCACTACAATTTAAGGTCTATCAGTTTTTATACAGATAGAAGTGGATCACAAGTTTTCTTGAAAAGTCAATGAAAGCTGAATTTCTTAAGGAAAAAGTTTAATATACATTTAAGTCAACAAAAAAATAATAAAGAAAATTTTCAAAATTGGAGATACTGATATAGCAAATATTGACGAGAACATACAGCTGCAAGAACTCTTACACACTCTTGATTGTAATATAAAATAATACTAGACAGTAATATTTGCACAGTTTTTATGAATGAAAGGCATGCCTATCCTATTGCTTAGCAAATCTCCTCTGATATATTTTACATTTGCAATTTCCAAGAGAAAAACTTAGTAAAAAAATTTACCATGACTTTTTCTTCAAAGGAGACCAAATCTGGATAAAATTCAATGTCAACAAATGGTATATATACAATAAAATAATTTCTGAAATACTGATTTTGATGGTTCTTAAAATATCAAATTTGCCTTTTTATTTCATCAAAATTATAAATGACAATTTGGAGCTTGATTTATAGCCACAAAAAATGTATTTAGGTCAAGCTGTCATGTAAAAATTTATGGTTCCTTCCTTAATGGAATCTTGGCAAACATAATGGGAGTTATTCTGGCTGCTACCCTGAGGTTTTATTTCACTAGTCTGGCCACAGCAGTATAAAAAAGGCCATTCTGTGTGATACTTCTATTCTAACTCTGAGTCACTGACCTCTTTATTACAATTTCCATTGAAAAATGTATTGAGAAACATTAACTTGCAATGCATTTAAAGTTATTTTATGTGTAGTGTGCATGTTTTAAAGTAGAAAATAATTACATATTCATAGCTAAGTATCTTTCAATAAATTGGGATTCTCAGGTTGTGAGGGTCTTTTTTTCTGTGCTTAGATTATTAAAATCAAAGGCAGAAACTCAAACAGCAAGAATCAGAGACATTTTATTTGTAGAGAAGAGAAAGGAATGGTCACAGCAGGATATGCAGCAAAACCTGGAAACCTGTAATCTCTTAAATTGGGTTGGACAGCAGGTTTTATACTTTTTTATTGCCAGTGGGAAGAGTTTGTTTGGGTATGAATTTTTTGTCACAAACAGGTGTTTCTTGGGAAGGAGAGGGGGCATTTCTCCTTGACTAGTGGCCATATTTGGGGAGCATGTGGACTTCCCACAGTCTGCCCTTCAGGTCCCCTCTGTCAATCATCACCTTAACTGCTGTTAGGAACAGGGACAATGAAGTCTATTTAATAACTGTTTCCTGCTATAAGGGGATGATGAAGGAACTTGAGGCATCAGGGATGACCATTAGAGGGGTTGTTGAGGGTACCATGAGAGGGGTTATTAAGAGGACCATGGGAGTTGGTTGCCTTTATTTCCATCAACATCTGTAGTTTGATGGATTGTAAATATCCCAGAAAGATCAGAACTGTAATGACAAAAACTTAAAAGAGCCATGGTTGACATTTTGTTGGACAATTTAGCAACTAACAGAACAGTATGTCAGTACCATTAACATTTTGTTACAATGTTTACCTACATTTAGAAGGCCTGATATACTTGGAAAATGCAAATATATTTAATATACATATAGGAGCCAGCAATAGCATTAGAGCCCTTTAGAGGTTACACATACATATGAGTTGTTGTCCTTGGAGTAAAACCTAAGATTTTTTCATTAGTTGAGGGGGCAGTGTTGGTGACCCTAAATCGCCTAATCACAAGCACATATAGTGTACTAACTTCCTTAAAATCACCTAAGACTGTAGTTGTTTAACCACAATTTTGAGGTTATCTAGAAGATTTTACATAAACCAATTCTTAAATGAATTTTCATTTAGTTTTGACTCAGTTATCTCAGTAGTCAAAACCCTGACAAAAATCAGCAGAAAACAAGTAAATATTTATAAGGGCTAAGTGTAGTTAGGAAATGTGATGGCTGACATTAATAGGTAGCTGATGACATACAGCACTGTTCTGCTGGCCAGTAGCCAATGGATCTTAACAGGTTCAATGTGACCATCCCAGGCCAAGAATTTCCTTCACATAATATGTGGAAGTAGTTGTGAGATAATGACAAAAAACTCATTTTTTTTAATTACCCCTATTTTGTAGATTCTAATAAAGACTTGAGGTCTCAAGACCTATAGTGTAGTGTTTTTATTTTATGTGTTTTTTAAAATTCTATTTGGAGGATATACTTTGGATTTGTTTTACATAAATAGGTTTGTTCCAATCTACATGTTAGTACAGCAGCACTCCCTGTGTTTAGCTGTCTATCCCCTCTCTGTGTCTTAATAAACTTTTGTTTTCTTACTTGTCTTCCTAAATTCTTACAGCACCTAAGATTCCTGACATTTGTCTTGATAGAACAAAAACCTTTACTTTAAGACAGCTTCTTTTTTATAAATGTTGTGAAGAACAGAACACTATTTTTGACAGCCTTGTTGTTATGCACTTAGAGAATTACATTTTGTTTTAACATTGATACATTAAATTTTGACCTCATAGAACCTTTAATCTAGCTCTTAGATTTTAGTCAGTTTAATCACTTATATACACTCCATCTTTTTATGGTAACTTACTCTGTACGTTTATGACAACTTACTTTGTAACCCTGGGGGAGCTTGTCCTTATTCATTTTTTTTTTTCATTTTGAGCCAATTGTTAAGACAAACCTTTTTTATATGTAATTTTTAAAACTTCTTTTTAACCTTTTATTTTTAAAAAACATATCTTTAATACCTTTTATTTTTTTTGTTACTTGTTGAAAATAACACTTAAAGTCGTTTAACTTAGAGCCTTATTTTTGTCAGAAAACAATGAGAAAGAAAGCAACCTTAAAATCATTTTTGTATACAAAAATAATTTATAAAATGCCCAATTGTTGATAGACCTATGTATTATAACACAGGATTAAATGAAATATTTCATTTATAAGAGAACGAAACAGGCTAAGGTCATTTCTTTACCCAAATTCTAAGGTTTTTGCTGTAGGCATGTGGCCAGGGTTTAAAAAGACACTTATTTTCTGCTCCCAGCTGGAGTGTTACCCCTGAGTACCTGTATCTTAGTGAGACCTGATTGAAATAAGTTTGAAAACTGTTTTTCTTAAAAGTAGTAGTAGAACAGAGTAGATATAACAATATTTTTTATATTAACTCTACAATAAGAACCATCTCGAGATGTTTGTCTACTTATATATAGAAAATCTTAAGCAGTTTATGACAGAGATCTCCAACATAGACACCTGGTTTTTTTTTGTTACCTTACATTTCTGTTGTTAATTGTTAGTACAAACTTTTAAATGACCCTAAATACTCAGAGAAGAATTTAAACAATTAATTTAAACCAAAAGATTACATGTTTATTACTCTAATTTACCAGATGATGGTAAAAAACAAAACAAAACAAAACAACTAATGCTCCAGAGTAAAAAGACGAAAAAAGGAAATCTCTGGAATAAAAGCAATTCCAGCAGCTGCATGGGGCTGGTTTTATCTTCTCTCACTTCAGGATCAATGACAGCTACAAGTGACCAGTACCTAAAGGGCACATTTTCTCCAAAGCTAAAAGCAGAATTTTGGGACCAAAGCCCCAACTCCTGATATTTTATGTGCCAGTTTTAGAAATGAATTTTTAAAGCATCAATGTTTTATACCTATTAGTTTTATACACACACACACACACACACACACACACACACACACATGTTTTAGGCATGCCTAAACTGAAGCACACATAAAAATGAAAAAAGAACCCTGAAAATCAGCTTTAGTAATTGATCATTGGTTTTCTGGAATTCCAGAGGCAAAAGAAGTTATTTGCAATGTGTGATAGACCAATACATACATTTGTATATTTATATTTACTTAACATATTCAAACATTTTAGCCATATATTATTTATCATATTTCCTTGAGCGGGGCCGGCGGGGGAAGGAACAAGATAATGAGATCTTCTGTTTTTGGTGAACTATTGCTTGGATATTTTTAAAAGACTTACAGAATGTTGTATTCCAACTAGGGCTGGGTAAGATAACAAAGCTTTAAAGTGACCTTGAACAGCAAAACTTTTAGAACAAGCAAGAAAAAAAAATTGTACACAAAAAATAGAAAAAGCTGAGTCGAAAATCTTTGTCATTTTCTTTTTTTATAAATTTATTTATTCATATTTAATTTTTTTTCCAGGAGCTAAAGCCTGCAAGGTAGCTAACAATACTGCAACTATATAAAATTTTTTACAAAGTTCAGGCTTTTTCCCCCTCTTTGTAGAATAAGTATAGTTTTAGGATGGTGGTATAATCAGTATTTTCCCCTTCAGGCCAACACTCCTGGTCTCGCAAAGATATTTAGGTCAAGCCTGTGTCTAATAGGAAATGGGGATCATTTCTCTTATGCTTTCATGGTTAAAACCTTTTTTATTTTTTTAATCCCTTAATAAGCAAGTGAGGATGAGATTCCTTGATAGTTTAGGAAATTTGAGCTCCTATCTAAAAGAGGGATAAGGGAGTCTGCTCACTTTAAGGAGGGTCTAATGTGCCAAGGCCTCCCCTAGGCTAGAGACCTGGATGTGACACTAGGAACCATACTCCTTTGGGGAGAAAGCATCCCTCTCTCTCATCTCCTTCCACCACCACTGCCCATGGGCAGGATCATGGGGATGACATTTTGGTCTGCCTAGATTGTGACCAACCTTACTGGAGTGACATATGACCAAATCTTGTTTCATTTATTTTATAATCTTGTAATACCTAGCCATTCTCCAATTATTAACAGCCTCTAGTTCAACAAGATTTTTATTGAAAAGGGTCTTAGGATGGACAGGAGGGCTAACACAGATAAGGGAAGAATTCCTTCCCTAAGGGAAAAACCATAGGAACATGTTCTTTCAAGTATTTTGTATAGTGCCCACTGTGTACTATGTCCTTTTGTGGTTTTTTTTTTTATTTATTGAGCCTTCTTTAGGATTTTTTTCTTCATCCTAATCAGAAGGCTGGAACTTTAACTCTAAGGGAGAAAAACCATGCTCCCATTTGTTTCTGGTGGGGAGTCATTTATCACCTGCCTTAGGGTCCTAAAACAGCTACATCTGCCTGAAAAGTCAAACTGCAGGACAGGCAGAAGTATTTTTTTTTCCTGGAGTGTTGTATCTTTGTCTAAGCCCCAGGAGTGCTTGCACTAAGACAGGGAGAATGTGGGAGGGCAGATAATGTTTGCCTAAGAAATATTTTTAGTAAAGCCTTCCGTTGGGGTGGTTTTACACAAAGCTAACTGTTGCTTGGAGCCCTCTGTAAAGAGAGAGAAAGAATAGTTGGTCTGAGAGTTGCATGTTTTTTTTTCTTTTTAAATCACAAAATTTAGGATTCGCATAACCTTTTATAGACAAGTGTAATTACTTAAATTTTACCTAAATATGCATACAAGTACACAATGTTAATTAAATAATAATATTCATGACAACATAAGGAAAACAGAAACATATTTTGAATATATATGCAATAAATACTATAAAACCTTGAAAGAATGCTAAACATACATACAAAGCTGTAATCTGTATGATATATTATTCCCTAAAGTAGATATAGAATAATTGGCGTATTTTTACTCCTAACCATAAAATGAATGTATGACTATAAAAAAGCTGGAAATTTAAACTTAGACTATGTCTAGTTTGTAATATTATCCTATTTTGCTATGACCATTCATGTAAAATTTAACACTAATAGTTACAAAATTTGTATTTAACTTTTGTACATTCATAAAAATACATTCTTTAAGAAAAAAAATTTTGGTGATACCAAAAGTTGAGCTAAGGCCTACACACTCGCTAGAGTGCTCTACTAGTTGAGTCATGCCCTAGCCTTTTATGCTTTAGTTATTTTTGGATAGCGTCTCACATTTTTGCTTGGGATTGAACTCAGGCAATGATTCTCTTACTTCTCCCTCCATTGTAGCTGAGATTACAGGCATGTGCCCTGCTTTTTGGTGAGATGAGGTCTCACTTTTTTCCTGAGCTTGCCTTGAATGTGATCCACCTATCTCTGACTCCGGAGTAGATGATATTACAGATGCTGATCACAACTCCTGGCCCTTGGTGAAAAATATTTAAGAAATATAAATAAAATAAAAATTAGGAATTGCATAAATCAGAAGGTATAAATTGGAACTACAATAAGGTTTTTATGTGTTTTTATGGGGAATGTTCATGTAATATTTGTATGTTACTTTTAATTTCAAGACAACATAATAGTTTGAATTATTGTAGCTAATAATTATTATTTAGATAATAATAATACTCATCTAAATATTATAAAAAATTTACAAAAATTCATAACAATATTTTAAATCAATACTTTCAATATAGTATATTTATAATAGCTGCTCATCTCTGTTATTAAAGTATGTTTTGTTTAGCAAAATTTTTTAAAGTAAATTACATGATTTCTGATGAACTTTTAGTGAATTACACGGCTTTTTATTCTCACTTTGTATTTACTTTCCTGGGAGGATAGCCATAAAAAGCATTAAATGTGAGGAATGACAAAGGTATGTGAGACGAGAATGGAAAAGTTCTAAATTCTGCATGTGAAGATATTGAAAACTGAACTTGGGAAATGCAATATTGTTTCACACGTACCAAAGATAAGAGTGGGTACAGAGGGGAATGATGGAGATGGGCAGCAAACATCATACTACACAATCTTCATTGTAATAATCTCAAGCCCATTGCCAAAATATAAGGAGGCCACAAAGAGCAAATTTCCTCTTAGTAAGCATATGTTACCCTACACAAAGGGAAAAATCACTAAAAATTTTTTCAGTGTATGACAGTGTAAATAAGCAAAACTACAATGATCATTAAAATTTCTAAGCTAAATAAATGATTATTAATAAATAACTAAAAGAATATTTTAAAGGATAATATCTCAATAATACAATGGTAAGGTATCAGAACCTGCAAATAACATTAACTGTGTTAAAATTAAAAGGCAAAAATAATTGTAATGAGGTCTCCAAAAAATATGTCCAGAAGTAGTGTGAGTGCTAATCTTACATTCATGCTGAACAGTGTCAAGAGTGTAACCTCAGTTTTGGAGCCAAAGTGCTGGATCTCTTCTTTTCTTGATCATGTTGCTAAATCTCTTCATAGGTTATCATGTCTATGTAATTTATATAATATTGATTTTTTGTAGAATTATTTATATGTCAAATACAATAATGTCAGTAAACCATGTGTAACACAAAACACAGGTATAAGAACTCACTATATGTTGTTATCATTTTTATGGTTGTTACTAAAAGTAGTACCAATTCTAGAAATATTTATTAACAGCAAATTACCATCAGGAGTGGTAGTAGTCAATAAATCTACATTTGGAGTCTTATTTTTCCTTCACTCTTCCATCTATTTTCTCTTTTTCTGGCACTACTGGGATTTTTGAAGTCTGGGCTTCACTTCTCCCTTACTAGGCAGGTGCTCTACTGCTTGAATCAGAATGGCAGCTCTTTTTGCTGTGGTAATTTTGGAGACAGGGTCTTCTTCTTAATCAGACTGGCCTGGAACCTCAATCCTCCCAATCTCAGCCTCCCATGTAGCTGGGTTGACAAATATGAACCACTGCTTCCAGGTATTGTTTGACATGGAGTCTCACAAACATTTTTCTCAGGCTGGCCTTGAACAGAGATCCTCCCAATTTCAGCATATAAAGTAGCTAGGATTACAAACATGAGCTACCCTGCCTGGAAAATTCTTAATTTTCTTAAATATTTTCTTTATTTTCTAGCTGAGGGCAATACCTTAGAATGTATCCTGACATGATCTTAATGAATCTTCCCAGAAAATAAGTGAGAAATCTTCCCTTTCCTAAAATTGATTTTGCAGAAATCTCAGATTCTGAAAGAATCTGAGATTCTTTCAGATGGATATAGGGGAGATAAAAATATTTTCCCTTAAGTACAATTTTTCTGTTTTTATTTCTGGTCTTTACATATATTTATTTATTTTTAAGTCATCATTATTCTTAGTATTACGAATTTTTAAAATATGATTTTTTTAAATTTAGGACTGCAATCTTATTTTCTTAATTTTTAATTTTCTTGTTGTGCTGTGGGTACATTGTGGCATTTACAAAAGTTCTTAAAATGTATCAAATATATAATAGTTGATTTCACCTCCTCCATCATTCTCAATTATTCTTCCTCCCCCCACTCCTGGAATAGTATGAACAGGTGTCATTTCTACAGCTACACACATGTGTACACAGTGTTTGTACTATATTCATCCTGCTATACTCTTTTTACACATCCTCCCCCTTCCCACTGGTGCCAATCTTCCAGACAGCAATTGTTCTGCTCTCATGTTCTATGAGTTTTTAAAATAAAAAAAAATGTTTGTTTAAGATAGACATTCAAGGGGTCTCCTTGTGGCATTTTCATGTACATATCTATTGTAACCCAAATAAAATCACCTCCTCTAGTTTTGTCCTTTCTACTTTAAGCCCTTTCTAATGGTGATTTCAACAGGTTTAAAAATTCTACATTCATTCTTGTACAGGAAGTACATCAACCATATTCATTTTTCTAACTTCATTTTTTTAACCCTCCCTTAGTGTAACCTTGCCTTAGCATGACCTGTTTTTCATTTTCTTGCTGTATTTGTATTAGGTGTATATTCCACATACACGTGAATACATGGGGCCTTTGACTCACTTAAGATGATGTACTCTTGTTTCATCTATTCACCTGCAAATGACAAAATTTCATTCCTCTTTGTAGCTGAATAAAATTCCATTGTATATAAATACTACATTTCTTAAACCAGTCATCAGTAATGGGACATCTTGTCTGTTTCCATACCTTAGCTATTATGAATAATGCTGCAAAAAACATGAGTTCAAGTGCCTATACTGTAATGTGATTTACATTCCTTCAGGTATACGTCTAGGAGAAGAATTGCTGTATTATATGTCAGTTCTTTTTTTAGTTTTTTTGAGGAGACTCCATACTGTTTTCATAGTGGTTGTACTAATTTACATTCCCACCAACAATTAATTGTGTTTAAACTTCCAAACATAAATAAATTTGCTTCTATGTATTGTACTCTCCTTCATTTGAAAGAACAAGGAGTAACAGACATTTCAAATAGAAAACTTTAGAAACAAATATAAGTAGAATAATCACATTTATATAATTTACTAAATAATTCATGGCTGCAATGAAAAATCAGGAAATGTTATTTCTTAAAGTGGAGCTTGGCCCCATTGCATAGCTTTTTGTTTGGATTTCCATTGCAAAAATTCTCTGCATGATTCTGAGATGGGCAGATTTAAGTATAACTTTATAGAGGGTTCATTTTTTCTTACTTTTCCAGCAAGGATGATTACAAGTAGGATAATTCTAGCCTCAGTTTTAAAGAAAACCAATACTTCAATAAATAAAAATTTTAATGAGCTTTAAATTCTAGAGGAAATGCAATCTATCCTTCAATATGAAAAAAAAAGTGAATAAGTAATTTCATCATTTATGAAACATTCCTGTTAATATTAATATCCCACCTTTAATTGGTTCCTCTGGACATTCATTCAATTCAGCAAACTCTATTTTACTGAGAACAGAACTGTGAATATAATCAAAAGTTTCAAGAGTACAACTGTTAAAAGTACAGGCAGGAAATTATGGTCATTAAATCTCATATAGCTTCTGCTACTTTTGAAAGTATTTTGACATTCTGTAAATATATTAAGGAATCATTGACATTAAAATTGTGTGTTAAGTTAAACTGTATTATTATTTTTAAAGGAAAGCATTCATCTTTGACAGGAATTACTTTCAAAGGAAACTTACTGATGTGAATTAAGATACTTATAATACATGTGTACTGTATCATTTACCTGAAGTTCAGGGTAATATTCTATCCTATTTTTACTTCCATCATTTAAAATTTTTAGTTCCTTTTAAAATTTAGAAATATCTTTTTGTCAGCTTTAATGTTTTTTTCAGATCTATACTTACATGCAATTTATAAGGATATAATATTTTTCAGATTCCGAGAACAACATTAGGTCCATAAGCATAATTTTCTGTGAAATGTTTTCCATTAGAATAAATACTAGATATTCCATATATATCTCAATTCATTATATTGATATTACCACATAGCCTGAAAAATCTATTGACATTATTCTCTAAATCCATTATTCAATATATATGACAACTTTCAACTTTACATGTTGACTGCTAGATTCACCCTACCTTTGTAAAAAATAGGCATAGGTTTGGGTACATTTGACTCTTTTCTACAGTCTGCTAAACTCAAAATGCCAAACAGGTATAGCACAGGCCTTCCTACTTCTCATCCTTTTTCTATTTAAACTTCCTAATTTAAAAAAATTAGCAATGCCATTTAAACTGTATACATAT
The DNA here is from genome assembly GCF_047511655.1 of Castor canadensis. Lineage (NCBI taxonomy): Eukaryota > Metazoa > Chordata > Mammalia > Rodentia > Castoridae > Castor > Castor canadensis. Next base: position 21,229,479 of record NC_133390.1, on the reverse strand, counting down.
TTGAATCAGTGAATAGATGAGGTATTTCCTCAAATTCTGGAGGAAGCAGATGACTAATTTTGGGGGCTGAAACAGTGCTCATTCTTATATTGCAATCATGAATTCAGGACATAAATCATTGGTCCAAACTCACAGAACTATTAACCACGTTAATGAATGCAATTTTAAAATATATTTAGAAATTAAAGGCATATGATTAGAATGAAGAATAATACAAATTAATCTACATGCCTTATAAATTTATGAAACCATCTCACTAAAAGGGTGGGGCAATTAAGTGATAATTTAGGCATATGTAGAAATTCATAGAGTCTGTACAATTGAACACATAATAAATAACAAATCTGATTAATAATTCTGGTTAATAATTGGTTAAAATATGCATATATATTAGAATTAAAAAAAATAAGTGTCAGGTTTGAATGGGTGCTTACAGGAAGAAGAAAGGTGAAAATGACCCATGTGCTGCTGGGGTCTCAGTCTAGCATAATATAATGCTGATTCTTTTATAAAGGTTTACTCACACACACACACACACACACACACACACTCACAGGCATTTTGGTACTCCTAAAAAATGATCTGTAACATCAGCACTTAATTTGTAGAAAAAGGGGGTCCATTCGAACCTCTGCGAAATCTAAGATTTGGGAAGAAAATAAAGAAGATGAGTTAGAGAATATCTTCTAATACCAGAAAGTAACAAATTGTTAAAAACAAGGAAACAATTATCTATAATAGAGTATCTCAAAGAGTATCAGGAAGAGATGAACAAAACTGCAGTGATCAAACATGTACAATTAAAACAAATTTAAAAAACAGTGCAAAATGGAAACTTTTAAATAAAATAATTTCCATGGCCTGCTAAAGTAAGTAAGTAGTGGAATAAATAAGCATATTAGAGAGAATATATTGGTTACTTTTCTCATTGTGAATTATACCTGACATGAGAAACTTAAAAGCAGGAAAGACTTTTTTTGGCTCATAGTTTCAGAGGATTCAGTCCACTGTCACTTGGTTCCCCCACTCTTGAGCAGAATACTGTGACACAGAAGTTGGTCAAGGAGAAGATTCTTTACCCTATTGCAGACGAGAATTAAAGAAAGAGAGAACCTCAGGGAAAGGTATAATTTCCAAAGCCACACCCCAGTGGGCTACTCTTTCCAGCTGGTCTTTAACTCCTGGAGAGTTTAGAACCTCCCCAAACAGTGCCACCAGCTAGGACCAGTTCAACAAATGAGCCTCAGGGGGACATTTCATATTCAAACTTTGACATCCTGTCCCTGGACCTGGAAAGCTCATGGTCATCTCATAATTCAAAACACATTTAGTCCATCTCCAGGTGTTTCCATAGTCTTAACAGTTCTGTCATTGTTCAAAAGTCCAATTCACAGCCTCTTCCGAGACTTGAGCAAATACTTATATGTGAGCCCCTGAAAACCAAAAACAATTTACGTATTCACAAGATAAAATGCCCCGCAGTAAGCATTCCCATTCCAAAAAAGATTAGGAAATAACAAGAAAAGATGAAATTGAAGCAAGACCAAATGCTAGCAAGACAAACATTACACCCTGTAGTGCCACATTCAGCATCTTGGGCATGTGGTATTCTGATGTGAACTCCAATAGACATGGAAGTCCCATATCTATATCCTTGGTGTTTGCAGTACATATGGCCTTTCTCTTGGGTTGGCTCTACTCAATGTCTGCTACTTTCCTTGGCAAATGTTCTACTTTCATGGCATCTCCAACCTTTGTGGCTTCCATTGAAGTTTAGAATTCACTTTCACAGCTTCATGTATCAACCTCTCAGAGGTTTTGCAGCGATCCTGACCCTGCCACAGGTTTCATAACCTCCCACTTTTTCTTTGTTAATTTGGGTGGATATCTCCATGACTTCATAGCTCTTAAATTATTCATGTCTGGAAAATTTACATCAAGTGAACAATGCCAATGTCTTCTGCCAGCTCCAGTGGTACCCTGGAACCTTGGATCATGTTTGCAACATCCTCTGAGTGCCTGATTGATTTAATCTGGATTTGACTCTGAGCTTGCAGTGCACCCTGGAGCTCTCTCCCCAAGGAAGCTCTTTCAAATGAATTTTAAACTCTTATTCTTGCCATGAGTGATGTCTTGATATTTCCTGAGATGTTCTCAAATCATCTTTCCTACTTTCCAAGTGTTAAGTACTTGATGCCTTTTTAATGATGCTAATCTCCTCAACAATTGCATCCTTCTTATCAACAAATTCAAACAAGTTCTATTCCTGGCCAAACTGCTAGATTTTCAAATCTTTGCATTCTGCCTTTTATTACCAATTCTCATGATAAACATGGCTAAATCCATCTAATAATAGGCATACTACAACCCAAATACTGTGCCATATTGAATTTTTACACCAATTTACTGTATTGCTTTTTACAAAAAATAGCTTGAGTCAAAAATCTCAGGATACAGACAATACATAGATAAATTATTTGCAAGAATGTAACATTTATGGTCCTACTACCATCTGAAACCTCTTGCGCCTGGCCTTCACTGTCTGCATTCCTATTGTCATTCTGGTCTTTTTTAACTCCCAAGAGAACCAACCACTAAGTTCTTCATATATCATCCTATAGCTTCTGCTGCCTACATCTCCAAATTTCCAAATTGCTTCCATAAATCATCTATAAATGTGTCCAAGACATAATAGCAGGCAAAGATACAAAAATAACCCCTCTTCTCTGGTACCAATTGTCTGTTACTTAATTTTCTCATATGACAAAAGAGCTGACATAAACATCACAAAGGATGGAAAGATTGAAGCATTTATTGTGGCTCATGGTTTTTGATGTTTCATTCCATGGTCACTTAGCCCCATGCACTTTGTCAAAACATCATGGCAGTGATAGTGGATGAAAGAGGGGCTTTTCACCTCATGGTGAATACACAGGAGGACCAGAGAGCAGGGAGTATAATCCAGAGAGCAGGATCAGGTATAATCTTCAAAGGCATACCCATGGTGACCTACTTCCTCCAACTAGATCCCCACCTCATAATATTTCCAGAGCCTCCCTAAATAGCACCAGTAGCTTTACTAAATATTCTGTAAAGAGCCTATGAAGCTATATGTATAACTTCATCTTGAAGCTATAAAATAGAAAAAATCTTCTTTATAAGAGAATTCCAAATAATTTTGTTTAGATATTTTGCTCTTGTGAATGTATCTCCACTCCTTAAGTATGGGCTACACAGAGTGACTTCCATAAAATGAGTACCATAATGACAAAAGAGCAAAGTCTAACACAGCATTGGAGGAAACTGCCAAACACTATTCCAACAAAGAGATCACTGTCAGGAACTAGACACAGCAAAACATACTTGTAATTCCTGTACTTGGGAGACTGACTCAGGAAGATTAAAAAGTTTGAGGCCATCCTAGACTGCATAGTAAAATACCACCTCAAGAAGAAGAAACAAGATCAAGTCAGCTTGAAAAGTTGTAAGAATATTTATAGTGTGTATGCTTGAAGTGATATGATGAAAATAACATGTTACCTATGTGGATTTAACTCTTCCAAAAGACATTACTCAAGTCTAATTATGGCAAAAATACATCAGACAATCTCCAGTAGAGTGGTATTCTACAAAATACCTAATCAGTAACCCTTGAAACTATCATGATCATCAAAAATAAGGAAAGTCTGAAAAGCTGTCATTCACATTAGGAGCCTAAGAAGACTTGACAACTAAATCTATGTAAGATTTTGGAAAAATAAAAGAATAGGAGTAAAGCATAGTAAACGTAAATATTAAATAAAGTATAATCTGAAATTTAAAATAATTGGTCAATATTGGTTCATTAATTGTAACAAATGTGCTATACTAATATATTAATAATAAAGGAAATCAGAGTGGTATACATGAGGACTCAATATTTGTCCTCAATAATTCTAAAAACCCAAAATTGTTCCAAAAACAATTTTTCCAAATAACTTAATAATTTTCCATAAATATAATGATATGAATCAATGTGCATGAACACAAATATGATCTTATTTTGTTCAGTAACTTATCTCTATCATTTCAGCATTTAATGTCAAAAACATATTATTTTTCCAAGTCTCCCATATCCGTGGATGGTGGATGAATTTCCCCTTTGTTTCTGTTAGTTGCTAAATGATGTTGACCTCTCTTTACTACATCTAACGTTGCTACAGAATATTGTTATTTAGCTTTTATTCTAATCTACTAATTTCTCTAAGAGAAACAACAAGTGAAAATAAATTTAATAAGGATAGATAGTGATGGACAGTGCTCCTGATATAATATTAAGAAAATAAATAATGCAAGTCTTTAAATAAATGAAAAGGAAATTACTTAGAAATAAAAACCTACATTATTTTTTCTTTGAACATAATCTGAAGTACATTTTTAAACTTTCTCTAAAGCTTCATATTTGTATTTGTTATTTTAGACAATTATATATGTGAGGTCTTTAAAAAATTAAACATTAAAATATAATATGGAAGGAGGAATTTTGCTAATGTATACATATATAAATTTTTGGAATACAATACTGTTGGTAACTCTAAATAATTATTAACAAAAATTATTTATAAAACATATGTGTGAGAAAATTTATTAAGGTATAAATGTACAGATATTGAATAATTATGTAAACACAGTCATAAACCTAACAGATGATTGACACAAACTATATAACAATAGTTGATGACACAAATTACTTTTGGGGCTTATTGCTTTGTAGGTATGTTATAACGACGGGTACTAAAAACATTTAAACTCATGATTTTCTTTTATGAGATATTTTAATTTATTGCATGTATTGCTATTTATTTTTATACAATATCAGTAATCTAATATTAAATAGGTGAAAAAAGGTATACATAAAGAGGACAAATGAAATAAATACATATGAGAATTTCTGAATAGCAGAGATTTAGTGGGGGAGAAGGATAACACTAATTAAATGTTACTGATCTATGTATCAAGAGTACATGCACTTGTCTACATACATTCACATGGTCATGAAGAGATATGAAGCTCTTCAGTTGTACTTTATTGTTCAGCTCATTTTTCTTATTGTACAAATTTTATAAATCTGTCTCCATGTGTTTACCCACACATCTATTCATTGAAGAAATGTTGCATACAAGTATATAATGTACTAACTATGACTCTAAGCACACAGGGTCCATGCTTTCATAAAAATGTTCACACTTGCCCACTCTAGAAGAAGTTGAAATCATTATTGAGTCTTTGACTTTTGCCTGTTAGGGAATTACATTCCATATTGAGTGAAAACTAGAAATTATTTCTAATATCCTAAATGATGTCTACTAATCATTTAATAGTTTTTTCACAGATCACTACCTCCTGCCTCAGATGTGGCAGTTGCCTCAATAGAGCCTGGCTATTCTATAATCACATACTCAAGTTCATATGTACTAAATAGTCACATGGTGACAAAGTTATAGATCACATATTTTTACCATATGAGCTTGTAGAGCATTAATTATAAAAGACAAACTGATAAATATATATAACAAAAAATGAGGGTATTAACAGTATGATAATGAAGGATAATAATTAAGATTTAAAGTCAATAGACAAAATTAAGGATTGCATGCATTATGAATCCAGCCTGGATTGAGTGTCATTTCTCCATAATTTACAATATATAATTATAACAAAGTAATTTGTATTGGTGTTATTGTTTGTTCTACTGTAAGATTATGAAAAGATAGGCTTTTATTCCTTCTTATTGTTATTTAAAGATGTACCTAAGACTAGTTGTTTGGATAATTACATGAATATTGAGGTGTCATAACAGAAAAATTGAAAATTACAGAGAAAAATAAAATAAATTCTAAAATTCTCTACTATTTTCCTTTTCCATGTTGAAAAGACAGAATTCAAAATAATATGCTGAAATTAAGTTTCTCAAGTCCAAAAGAATGAAACTTGAGCCTAGTTATAGTTAGATCTGAAAAAGTGATGAATTGTAATACCATTTGAATACACTTATTATGAAGAAAGGCAATTTATCATTCACAAGAATGTACGTAATTTTTGGTTAGTTCTGTGTACTGTACTTGTAGATTGATGAATGAATGCAGACCTATCCATTTAATAATTAATGCCAATGGTGGACTAATATTTGTAAGGTCTTTTCAAAGCATCAGGATTACAACAATGAACAGAAAAATCACCTTTTGCATAGATATTAAAATCTGGTTTCCAGAGACATGCAATGTGCAAATTAAATGATAAGATAATCAAGAAAATATCAGATCTGCTAATAAATTAAATCTAATAATGAATGTAGCAAAAAAACTGACTACTACCCTACATTGGATGGCCTGTAAATGTGCTGGAGGAGCCACTATTTAATTAAAGGCTGAAAGGAACTTGACATATAAACAGAATAACTCTCACAGGAAAAGAAATAGAATGAGGAGCTGAAGTGATTTGAAAAAATAATCAGTGCAATAAAAGACTGGAAACTTATGTGTTTGGTTGATTTAGAGAGCTCAGGTTTTCATGAGTGAAGAATAGGGATAGGAATTATTTTAGAGATGAAATATTGAGCAGGCCATGTTAGTTATCAAAGAAGAACTGGTGTTTGGATATTATTATGAATGCATTTGAATCTATTGTCATGGGTAGTTTTGTTTTGGTAATTCAAATCATATGATTTATGGTGTTACATGTTCCTCTAATACATACGTAAAACATCTGAAAATAAGAACATGATCAAAGGGCTACTGCAGAGGTTAGATGGTTTTTAATGGCATCTTGTTCAAAGACAAGTGTAAGAGGAGACAAGAAATGTGATGTTCTGAGTATATTTCAGCAGGTAGTTGTAGCTACTGATGATTAGATGAAAGGAGTATGAGAAAATGTGGAATACATGCTAATTCTTTCCTCCGTGGTTTAGGAACTAAGGAAAATACTGTCCAAATATGACATTAGGAATTTGGATAAAAGTAAAAGTTTATTGGTAAAAATATTTTAATATGATAATTCTTTAATAGCACATTGGGTATGGCTAAAACATGGGATAGATGATATATAAATGTGTTGTACAGCAAGAGCAGATAATGCAAATTTGGGATATATTGGTACACAAGGGTATGTAGAATAATTTGTTCATATAACTAAATATAGGATGAATAAAGGGAATATTGAGATGGTGATTAAATTTTTTGGCACTTCACAGTTCAGCTATTTTGAAGAAGAAGGTATGGAAGATGATTTAGGACTTGATATTAAGACACAAAAACAGGATACTAAGAAGTTATGATTCCAAGAAGGAGACATGTTCAATGTTACTCTTAAGTCAGGTGAGTTGAGCACAGAGAATTTATTCCAAGGAAGCATGGAAGTCTTTGCTGAGTGTGCATAGAGAATTTTTTGCAATGATCATGAAGAAAAACTGATTTCTTTTTTCTTTTGTTATTGTTTATTCATTTATTCATATATGTATTCATTGTTTGGCCATCTCTCCCGCCAACCCACATGCACCTCCCCTTCCCCCCACCCCCTCACTTTCAGGTAGAACCTGTTCGGTCCTCTTCTCCAATTTTGTTCAGAAGAAAATATAAAAGATAATAAGAAAGACATAGCGTTTTTCTTAGCTTGAGATAAAGATAGCTATACAGAGAGACATCTAGTATTGCTTCCATGCACATGTATATTACAACCCAAATTGGTTCATCTCTACCAGACCTCTTCACTTTCCAGTCACCATCCCTTAGTGGCTTCTGTCAGTTTAAGGTTACTTTATTAGCTCCTCTACAGAGGGCACATCAAACACTTTCAAATTTTAGGTTTCCTTCCCTTTCTCTATTTGTCTTGTATGCATTTTCCCCTTAGTGTGTGACTGATGGCCAATAACATTATGGCAATTGTTTTAGGTCTATAATCTACATGTCAAGGAGAGCATGAGATTTTTGGCCTTATGAGCTGGCTAACTTTGCTTAAGATGATGTTCTCCAGTTCCATCCATTTACTTGCAAATGACAACATTTCATTCTTTGTTGCTGAGTAAAATTCTATTGTGTATTAACACCAAATTACCTTAATCCATTCTTCGGTAGTGGGGCATCTTGGCTGTTTCCATAGCTTGGATATTGAATAGCATTGCAATAAACATGGGTGTGCAGGTGCCTTTGAAATAAACTCAGTCGCATTCCATTGTGTGTATCCCTAGAAATGATATTGCTGGATCATACAGCAGATTTATATTTAGTTTCTTAAGAAGCCTCCATATTGTTTTCCAAAGTGGTCATACTAGCTTACATTCCCATGAGCAGTGTATGAGGGTTCCTTTTTCCCCACATCCTCGCCAACATTTATTGGTGGCATTTTTGATGATATCTATTCTAACAGCAGTGAGGTGGAATCTTAGTGTGGTTTTGATTTGCTTTTTCATTATAGCCAGGGATGGTAAGCATTTTTTCATGTGTTTTTTTGGCCCTTTGGATTTCTTCCTTAGAAAAACTTCTACTTAGTTCAGTTGACCTCTTCTTTATTTATTAATTGATTTTAGCGGAGTTTAGTTTTTTGAGCTCACTGTATATTCTGGTTATCATTATTTGTCTGATGTATAGTCAGCAATATTTTCTCCCACTCTGTGGGTGGTCTTTTCAATTTAAAGGCCATTTCTTTTGTTGTACAGAAGTTTTTAATTTCATGCAGTCCCATTTGCCTATCCTTTCCTTTAGTTGCTGTGCTGGTAGAGTTCTACTGAGGCAGTCCTTGCCTATACTTACTGCTTCCAGAGTATTCTCTCCTCTTTCCTGTACTAACTTCAGAGTTTCATGTCTGATATTAAGGTCTGTAATCCACTTTGAGTTGATAGGAGTACAGGATCATAGGCATAGATATAGTTTCTGTTTTCTGCAGAAAGATAACCACTTTTCCCAAAAACATTTGTTGAAGAGTCTGTCTTTTCTCCATTTCTTGATAAAATAAAATGGTAGAAGAAAGGAGAAAATATAAGCATTGATTATAGATACCAACTTCGAGAAGTTTCACTACGAAAAGGAAAAGAAATAGAGATTAACTGGAGTGAATAGTATACATATTTCTATTGTGGTGAAAATGGTGATAAACTGGAGATGAAAGACAGTAAGGAAATGAGACTAGTGGATTGAATTCATAGCATGTGTTAGAGGAGTACGGACTTAACTAGGACAGAGATTACTTTGTTCTCAATAAGAGAAACAGAGGCTGAGGATGTGGGTTTATATTAAGGAGTGTGTGTAGATTGAGTGGTAAGGTTATGAGGTATATCTTTACCCTCTTCTTTAGCCTCTGTAACATATTTTCAGTGCTCTTGGATTAAACTGGGTATAGGAAAGTATCTGACAGGTGTTGCTGCTGATGTCCAAATCTTCACCTTCTAATTTTTCTGTCAAATTAGCATATGTTGAGAATTATAAGAATTGTTCATTTTTACAAATCTTGTTAATTTCAGAATTGCTTTTATTAAAAAAAACCTTTTTTTAAAGCATGTTTAAATTAACGGACATGTTTAAATTGATAAGCATTTGTGACAAGTTTATTGCTCTAATATAGTTGGAATTGATACAAATGAAAAAGAAGATAGAAGCTGATATGGATGGTAGTGAACATTTATTATTTTAAAAAAACCATTTGTGGACATCATAAGGAACTGTGTCTTTCTCAGTTGTATTTGTTGTAAAATTATTACAGAGGCATCTTAAAGTTTGTGCTTTTAGATTTCTCTGAGTTCCTTTCCAATGTCAAAGCAACTTGTATTTCTCTAGCAGTGTTCACATGGAGAGCATGCACCTGGATGAATTACACTCTTGCCAGCAAGGGATAACAAATTTTGCCTAAGATTTTATCTGTGAGGATTTACTCTTTTCCATTGACTGTATGGTATGAGAGAATGGGACTTAGTGTTTTATCAATTTGCATTCTAGCCACTAAAATAATAATAGCTATATGGTATCTAGAGTAGAAACTGTGTTTAAAATGAGAGCATTCTTTCAAATCACTATAGTTTCCACTATAAAAACTAAAGATGGTTCTTCCTCAATTCACTGTTTCAAAGAACTGTTATTAGTTGAGGCAAAACTTTAAATGGCTTTTGTTGTAAAATAAACAATTGTTATATGACATTCGATGAAAGGGATGGTCTGAGAATGGTTTAGTGTGACAATGCAATCACTTTCAGGTATTAAATTTCAGGATGAAAACTGTAAATCATTCACCTTGCCAGGGCCAAGTTTGACTTATTCCTGTGGTCAACCTGGCTTATGGACACCAAGGACAAATGAGTCAAAATAACTTGATGAAAAAGCCCTTAAACAATAACTACTTAGTTTTCACCGCTTGCATGAACGAAAGTGTTAAATCTTCTGTACTTCAATTTATTAATGGCTTATTGCAATAGTTATTTTCCTGTTTCATGACAGATATTACTTTGTTATATAACATGTGTTGACATATGAACTAATTAAGACCAGAGACACATGATTATGGTTGGGGATAACCACAATTACTTATAATATATATGTCTAGATTTTACTGTTAAATATATTTTAAGACCATCTGTGACTGATAATTGATATGGCCCTAATAAAAATGCAATAATACATATTTGTTTGATGTTATATGGGCAAAGTGTCATTTTCACTACATGCTTTATGAAAACATATTAGTAGCAAATACGTTATTTTATATTAGGATTAAATATTCATTTTATTACGTCTACACATGGTTCTCCAGGAAGCATTTCTAAAACTTTCACATGTATATATGAACTACATGAGTTAATATTAAAATGCAAATTCTAGGCAATATGTGGGAAAGGAGATTCATTTGATGCCCTATAGGTTTACTAGTCATGCCATTCTGCTGATCATAGTTTAAGTAGCAAACAAAGATAAGTATGACTGATTGAGGATTACAGTAGATGAATGTAATGAAATAACATATTTTCAGGGCTATTAATAGTTAAATTCCAATATAATTTTTGACTAAATTAAAGAGACAAAAAGGTATTACAAATATAATTCTAGTGGTTTTTTACCTATTGCTTAGTTTCCTTGTAAATAAACTTTATTTTCAAATCAGAAACATGTTCAATAATGACTAATGCATACTTCAAAATTGATAATGCTGTTAAAAACCTATGTTGGTTTCTTATTTTTTGGAAATCATAATTTTCTTATCCTTTTAGTGATTTTCGCTCCTTCCTTTTATACTAGATAGGTCAAGAAATCCTTACTTTATTTGCATAAAATCAGAAGTGGTAGCAAAATACACTGCTGAAAATCAGGAGACTTGAAACTCCTTACATTTTCTTTTTTTTTTTGATACTTTTTCAATTATGTATTCATGTATTCATTCATTCACTATTGGAAAACACTGAAATATCAGTGCTAAATGTACTTCAAAATGTTTTTCAATGATACAATGAAACTTAAAGGATTTATTCAAAACTCATGTCTATATGGCTGAAGATGCTCCATGTGGGGCCAATCAATGGACAATTCAGGAATGTTGATTTTACTTGTTACTCAGTTTGTTGCTTTGCAGAGAAGTAAAAAACACTACTTAAAATTTTCATATGTATAAATCTTAAAAATACATAATCTTTCTATACACTATATTAAAATACATTTTATGTAATTCTGTCTTCACTTGAATAAAGTTTCATTTTAACACCTGCAGATCTCACAGCAATGGAATTTCAGATCAGCTCCAAGAAGATGAGCAACAGTAGCCATAGATGACTTTAAGAGAGGTTGGAATCACAGTACATAGGCTCATTTAATCCCATTTTAAATACACAAACTGTCCTAGTCAGGCTTAACTCCTGAATAATAGAGAAAAAAATATAAGTATGACAAAGAGTTAAATTTATCATATTTGTATGACCATTCTTTTTGCTATGTTATGATATTCAAATAGATTATTTAAGCTTCATTGCATTTATAAAACAAACAAAAATGTCAAAGTTGAGAGTGAAAGAGACACAGAGATGAGAAAATAAAGCATGTCTTAATAGGTATACATATCACCTTTGTTTAGAATTCAGTTGAAAGAATTTGGTTCTGCATACATTAGTGACCCATTGCTAAGATATCTGCAACTATAAATTAATCCCAATGGGTAATTTCATATGATAAAAGTAGCTTCTCTTTATCTTAATTTTCCTGTACCTCATTCAGAAAACATATCTGTGATAAGGTATCAGTGTTATAAACCTTTATTTTGTATTAAAAATTGTATATATTTATGCTGAAGAGTATGTCATTTTGAAATGTATGTACTTGGCAGACTAGCTAAATCAAGCTAATTAACATAAAATTCATGTTTTGAGGTGAGGACACTTAAAACCTATTTTCTTTTGCAATTTTCAAGGATAAAATATGTTGTTTTGATGTTGGTGGCTTACAACAGTAAATTAGTTTATTCACTTAATTTTCTATAGCAGTCAAAAACATATGGACATGCTGCTTCTATTTCTCGGGAAAGGAGGACACAGGAAGGGGACACTTCAGTGGAACACTTCCTTTCAGCACCTTGTAATGCTTTCTGCAGCATATTCTAAATTAACTATCAGATGCTGAAAATCTTGTGCTCAGAGCACTTTATTAGCTAACTGAAAAACTGTTTTACAATTATGATTTCAAAGTAAATAAAAGTAGAATTTCAATGTTTTTCATGACAATATTTTATCAGCAAAACAAATATAAGGAAAACAATAGATTGAATATTCAATCAACCACAAATTAATGCAAATACTTGGACAAATATAAATATGAGAAAATATGTTAATAAATTCATAACTTCATAAATATGAGTAAGTCTGTTAATAAATTAATACTTTATAATAATTCATTGCCTATTTTCATTAAGACTTTACATTCAAGAACTATAAAAAATTCTTCCTTGATTTAGTTGTCATAATTTAATTTATTCTTTCATTCTAAAAAACATTTTATAAACATGTATTAGTTGCCCAAGGGGATTCATTTTGAATTTACATATGTGCTCTTAATTTATCGTAGTTAGATTCACCCCCACCATCATTCTCCCTCAACCCCTCAACCCTTCTTAGAACAGTTTCAACAGGTATATACACACATAAGTCCTCCTAAATATTCCTTATTTACCCTCTTCCTCCCCAGTGGTACCCACTCCCAGATAGGACCTGTTTTATCTTTCTGGATTTATTTTAAGTACATAATGATTGTTTAAGGGGGTTTTCCACAGTATTTCATACATGCGTATATTAAATTTGAATCAGATTAACACCATGTTACTTACTCTTTCTCTGTTGTCTGCTCACTTATTGTTCAGCCTCTTCCATGCATTTTCTGCTATCATCATACACAGATGAAATGTATTTCAATACTATTCATTCTCTATCATACTCATTGTCTCTCTCTCTCTCTCTCTCTCTCGACATGAATTGTAAAATATATTGGTAAGATAACTTGAAATGAATTGTATCATATTAAGTAGATTTTGAGCATATTAGTTTGCATTATCTACAATTTGCTATAATATGTATTATTTAGGTTAGTAGCTAACTTTAGAACTCATTACTATGGTGTTCTTTGAAATAAATCATTATAATTATGCTTATACATATTTGTTGATATACTTAATGCATGAGTAATGGAGTTGTCCCCAATCTCAGGTTACCTCTGTGCTTATTTTCTCCATGAACCCCTGTAAAATTTAGGCTAATATTAATCACGTAATCAAATAAAATTTATTTTTACATATTATTCTTACAAAATTTATATTGTTAATTTATCTTACAATGTTTTAGGAAATGTTATAGCTTTTTCATATTTCTTAGATGTAAACATGCTCTTTCATGCTGAATATGAAAAATTGCTAAAGTAATTGGGTATATAAAATTTCAGCCTCCTACACTAAATATAATATATAATTGATGTAAAGATGCTATTGTCAACAATGTTGTTTTATTTTACTCATCACTTTTAATTTAATTCAAAACCCATTACATCATAACAGTGGATTAGAGATAATTAAAATGATGTTTTCTCATGCAATTTTTGAAATTTGATACTATAGTTTTTTGTTGTTGTTCATTTATCCACATGTGCATACATTGTTTGGGTACAAATGATTATACTACATCTATAACTCTTCCTTTTAATTTAATTTAATTAATTTACTCATTTATCTTTACTTTTTATGGGGCAGGATTTTGCAATGTAGCAACTGCAACATGTTCACTTGCAACTCACTGTGTAGTCCAGGATGGACTGGAAACTGTGATGCTACTGCTTTGCTGTCAGCATGCTGGGGATATAGGCATGAAACATCAAACCTGGCAATTTCTTTAACTCTTCTCGGGGAATATATTCCTTCTGGAGTATCTAATTGGTTTTCATTTATTCCTAAGGAAATAGGTGAAGTAAATGGAATAGTCAAAAATGAATAGTACTTTAGAAATGAAATTTGAATTCTTATTATAAGTCAGGCAATCTGATATTCACCCAATAGATTGTATAGCATTTAATGAATCATTTGTTGTCTTTTCAGCAAAAAGAAGCCTAAAAAAGCCTTTTCTAAATATGTAACATTATACTTAAGTGTTTAAAGAGCATACTGTGTAAGACGATTATATCTTGGATTGACAAATTATCTTCGACTCACTAATTTTCTTCGCTTAGGCTATTTACATGTTTCTTTATTGCATATGTTGCAGACACTTATTATATATTATATTGCTTTTACCAATTTGCTGCTTTGAATTAGAGATGTTATATCATTACACTTATGCAAAATGAAACATTAATGAACACGTATAAGACTTCCAGCTGACCTAAGGAAGCAGGATGATTTGACAGGTTTTTAAACCATACTAAACAGAAGCAAACATATTGGACATGTAACACAGGTGTAAATTTAATCCATTTTATATTTTGGAACCTAGCAATTTTCTTAATGTTATTTAACCATGCCTTACGGTGCAAACTGTAAAAATATATTAGATGTTGACAACATGTGCTTCAGGTTTTGGTATAGAATTTATAATAGTGATAGACATTATTTTCTACATTATTGAACAACAATTATCTTGCTTCACATATTACCACAATGTTTTAAAGATTTTTTTTCCTCTGAAATGGATTCTGGTTACCATGAGAGATAGAAGAATATGAAATTGCACAGCATACTGCATTGGTTAAGAAAACAGAAGCTGGTCAAGATATTAATCCAGAATTAGATGAGTGTGTGGATAGTTACTGTGCTGGGAATGTGAAGGAATGGATACATTTGTGCATTTATGTAATTGTGTGTAAATGAAGCCCTAATGCTTTTATTTGTCTTCTAAAAATATAATGAATGAAATTGCATTTTAATTAAGCTGATTATGTGTGGTGCTTGTATGGCAATTAAAATTTTCCACCTAATTTTTAAATATATCACATAAAATTCATTGATATGTATTGGACATTTCTGCATTTATTGGAATATCCTAGCTATATTAGTAGAATATACTAAATGCATCTTTATTATTTATCACAATGGTTTTGGTAAAATATGATGTGTGAATTACTTTGCATGCATAAATACACATATATACCTCTCTCCTCTCCTTGTCTGTCATATATATATGACATTCCTCACATGCATCATATATATGTATAGATAAGATAACTGAAAAAATTTACATGAATGAAAGAAGTAGAAAAATCAATGAAGAGTTCTAGGTCTACTTAGTACTCCACTTCTCTCATTTATCTGCTCTCCCCTGATTCCTGGAACAGTTTCAATATGTACCATTTTTGCATTTACACACGTGTGCACACTTTTTGCATCATATTCATCCTCTTTCCCCCTTTCCCCAACATCTCTCCTCTCCCATTGCTACCAACCTTTCCCCAGGACAGGACTTGTTCAACTGTCTTGTTCTCTCATTTTGTAGAAAAAAAATGAGAAAGGATAAAGAGAAAAATATAACATTTTTGCTTCTTTGAGATAATGGTAGCTATACAGGGACTTTCCTTGTGATATTTTCCTGTATATGTGCAATATAATTCCAACTGGTTCATCTCTTCTAATTTTTTTCATTCTACTTTGATTTCTTTTGTATGGCAGTTTCAGCCAGTTTGAGATTTCTAAATTCACTCTGAATAGAGGATATCTTCCATATTCATCTTAGTTTTTTACTTTTACCCTACCCCTCCCATGTGTAACCTCCAATTAGTGAGACCAGTGTTTCATAATGCTGCTTTGTATGTATTGGTTTTATATTCCACGTAAGAGAACATGTGGCTTTTGGCCTTTTCAGTCTGGCTAACTTCACTTAAGATGACATTCTCCAATACCATCTATTCACCTGTGAATAACACAATTGCATTCTTGTTTGTGACT
The DNA here is from genome assembly GCF_047511655.1 of Castor canadensis. NCBI lineage: Eukaryota > Metazoa > Chordata > Mammalia > Rodentia > Castoridae > Castor > Castor canadensis. The sequence continues at coordinate 21,213,066 of NC_133390.1, read as the reverse complement.
GAGTAAAATTCCATTGCACATAAAAACATCATTTATTTAATCAATTCTCCAATAATAGCATCTTGGCTGTTTTCATAGCTTAGCTAGTGTGAATAGTGCTAAAACACACATGGGTGTGCTGGTGCCTTTGACGTAAACTGACTCACATTCCCGTGGGTCTATTAATATGAGTGGCATGCTAAATCATATGGCAGGTCTATTTTTAGTTTTTTAAGAAGTTTCCATATTGTTTTCCTTAGTGGTTATACCTTACATTTCCACCCTCAGTGTATAAGGATTCCTTTAGCCCCACATCCTCACCAAAATTTGTTGCTTTTTCTGTTCTTTTTTATAGCCATCCTAACAGGAGTGAGATAGAATCTTAAATCTTACAGTTTTGACACTTATTTCTGTTTTCAGAGTCATGCCCACATAAAAATACATCATAAGTATACCATTTTTAACATTTTTCTGAAAATTTCTGTAAGGTTGATATTTTTCCCTCAAATATTAGTAAGCATTCAAAAATATGTTTATCTGGCCTGGAATCTTCTTTTTGGAAAGACTTTATCATAAGTTCAGTTTTTTAAGATAGACAAAATGACTTTATTTTATATTATATCCTTTGGAATTAGCTGTGTCTTTCAAGAATTTCCTCCCAGATGTTGAAATTATTGTACAACCTCATCTGTGCAGGCATGTATGTTCTATTCTCAATTATTTTAAATGACAGTAGATAATCTAGTGTGAACTCTATGCTCACTTCAGATTCTGGAATTTTATATCTTATTTTTCTTTAAAACTGAATGATACTGTGATGGTTTATTCATTATAATTTCTTTCAGATAGTAACTTTTTTCTTTTTCTTTTTGTTCTTCATTTATTCATTTGTACATACAATGTTTGGACCATTTCTTCCCATTCCCCAACCCCTCCTTCTTTCCCCTAACCCCCTCGCTTCCAGACAGAACCTGTTCTGCATTTTCTCCAATTTTGTTGAAGAGAAAACATAGCAATAATAAGAAAGACAAAACATTTTTGCTAGCTGAGACAAGGATACCTATACAGAGAGATTCCTAGTATTGCTCCCATGCAAAGTGTATTAATACCCAAATTCATTCATCTCTACCTGACTTCTTCACTACTTCACAGTCACCAAATCATATTGACTTCTATCATTTTAAGGTTACTGTATTAGCTTTTCTACAGTGGGAACATCAAACACTTTCAAGTTTTGGGTTTCCTACCTATCCCCATTCCACCTGTGTGTGATCTCCCCATAGTTTGTGACCCAAATCCAACAATATTGCTGCATTTGCCCTAGATCTGAAGTCCACATATGAGAGAGAACATACGACACTTGGTCTTCTGAGCTTGGCTAAACTCATTCAGAATGATGTTCTCAGTTCTATCCATTTGAGAATGATAAGACATCATTCTTCTTCATGGCTGAGTAAAACTCCATTGTGCATAAATATTACATTTTTAAATCTATTCATCCATACTGGGGCATATTTGGTGTTTCCATAACTTGGCTATTGTGAATAACTCTGCAATAAACATGGGTATGCAGGTGCCTCTGAAGTAACCTCAGTTGCATCCCTTTGGATATATCCCTAGGAGTGGGATTGCTGAATAATATGGCAGATCTATGTTTACATTATTAAATAGCTCCCACTTTGTTTTCCAAAGTGGTTGCACTAGCTTGCATTCCAACCTTTAGTGTACAAAGGATGCTTTTTCCCCACATCCTTGCCAACAACTGTGGTTGGTGGTGTTATTGATGATAGCTATTCTAAAAAGGATTTGGTGGAATCTTAGTGTGGTTTTGATTTGAATTTCCTTTATGGCTAGAGATGGTGAGCATTTTTTCATGGTTTTTTGGCCATTTGAATTTCTTCTTTTGAGAAAGTTCTGTTTAGTTTATTGTCCATTTCTTTATTTGTTCATTGATTTTGGGAGAGTTTAGTTTTTTAAGTTCCCTGTATATTCTGGTTATCAGTCCTTTGTCTGATGTACAGCTGTCAAATATTTTCTCCTACCATGTGGATGGTCTCTTCAGTTTGGAGACCATTTCTTTTGTGTGCAGAAGCTTTTTAATTTTATGAAGTCCCATTTGTCCATCCTTTCTCTTAGTTGCTGAGATGCTGGAGTTCCATTGAGGAAGTCCTTGCCTATACCTCTTGTTTCCAGAGTTTTCCCTGCTCTTTCCTGTACTGACTTCAGAGTTTCTGGTCCGATATTAAGATCCTTGATACATTTTGAGTTAATACTAGTACATGGTGATAAACATGGATCTAGTTTCAATTTTTTGCTGATGGATAACCACTTTTCCCAGCAACATTTATTGAAGAGGTTGTCTTTTCTCCATCATATGTCTTTGGCACCTTTTTCAAAAATATGGTGGGCCTAACTGTGAGGATTCATATCCAGGTCCTTTATTCTGTTTCACTGGTCTCCATATCTCTTTTTGTGCCAGTACCATGCTGTTTTTATTGCTGTTGTTTTGTAATATAGTTTGAAGTCAGGTATTGTGATACCTCCAGCATTGCTGTTTTTACTGAGTATTGCCTTGGCTACTTGTGGTTTCTTGTGTTTCCAAATGAAATTTAGGGTAGATTTTTCAATCTCTGTGATGAATGTCATTGGGTTTGTCATGGGAATTGCTTTGAAAATGTAGATTGCTTTTGGAAATATAGCCATTTTTACTATGTTGAGTCTACCAATCCATGAGCATGGGAGATCTTTCCACCTTTAGTAGTCTTTCTCATTCTCTTCCCTCAGAGGTTTGTACTTCTCCTTGTATCAGTCATTCACATCCTTTGTTAAGTTTACTCCTAGGTATTTTACATTTTCTGAGGCTTTTGCAAATGGAATTGTTTCCATACATTCTTTCTGTTTGCTTGTTGCTGGTATATGGACAACTTAATGACTTTTGTAAGTTGATTTTGTATCCTGCCACCTTTGCTGCAGCTGTTTATGGTGTCTAGGAGTTTTAAGGTAGAATTTTTCGGGTGTTTAAGACATATGATCATGTCTTCTGCAAATAGGGATAGTTTGACATTTTCTTTACCTTTTTGTATTCCTTTTATTTCTTCTTCTTGCCTAATTGCTCTGCCTAGGAATTCCAGGACTATGTTGAATAGGAGTGGGGATAGTGGGCTCCCTTGTCTCATTCCTGACTTTAGGGAAAATGGTTTCACTTTTTTTCTCCATGAAGTATGATGTTGGCTATAGGTGTTTCATATATAGCCTTTACAATGTTGAGATACAGTTCCTCTATTCCTAGTTTTCTTAGAGCTTTTATCATGAAGTGGTATTGGATCTTATTAAAGGCTTTTTCTGCATCTATTGATATGATCAAGCAGTTTTTGTCTTTGCTTTTATTAGTGTGCTATATTACATTTATAGATTTCCATATGTCGATCCACCCATGCATCCCTGGGATGAAGCCACCTTGGTCATGGTGAATGATCTTTCTGATGTGTTGTTGGATTCGGTTTGCATTATTTTACTGAGGATTTTTGCATCAATGTTTGTTAAGGAGATTGGCCTATAGTTCTCTTTTTTTGGAGGTGTCTTTGTCTGGTTTTGGGATGAGTGTAATACTGCCTTGTTAAACTTAGTTAGACAGTTTTCCTTCCCTTTCTGTTTTGTGGAACAGTTTAAGGAGGGTTAGTATTAGTTCTACTTTAAAGGTCTGATAGAAGTTAGCAGAGAATCCGTCAGGTCCTGGACTTTTCTTTTTTGGGAACTCTTTATTGCTGCTTGAATTTCATGTTGTGTTATAGTTCTAATCAGGTGATTAAAAACCTATTGTTTCAATTTTGGATGATCATTAGTATCTAGAAATTTGTCCATTTCTTCCAGATTTTCAAATTTATTAGACTATATGTTCTCAAAGTAGTCTCTGATGATTTCCTGGATTTCTGTTGTCTTTGTTGTTATCTCCCTTTTTGCATTTCAGATTTCATTGATTTGGGTTTTTTTCTCTTCTCATTTTAGAAAGGTTTGCCAGAGGTCTGTCAATCATGTTTATTTTTTCAAAGAACCAGCTTTTTGTTTCATTGATATTTGGTATGGTTTTTTTGTTTGTTTGTTTCTACTACATTAATTTTGGCCCTTATTTTTATTATTTCTCTCTTTCTGCTTGTTTTGAGATTTGTTTGTTCTTGTTTATCCAGGAGTTTGAAATGTAGCACTAGGTCATTGATTTGAGATCTTTCTGTGTTTTTAATATATGTACTCATGATACAAACTTTCCTCTTAGGACTGCTTTGCTGTGTCCCATAGATTCTGGAATGTCCTGTTTTCATTTTCATTAACTTCCAGGAAACTTTTAATCTCCTCTTTTATTTCATCAATGACCAATTGATCATTGAGCAATGTGTTGCTCATCTTCCAATTGTTTGCATGTTTTCTATTGTTGTTTTCGTTGTTAAGTTTTAGTTAGTGCATTGTGATGAGACAGAATGCATGTTATTATTTCTACTTTTTTATATTTGCTGAGTCTTGCTTGGTGCCCTAAGATACGTTCAATTTTTGAGGTTACTTAGGCTTTATAGAAGAATGTACATTGAGCAGAAGTTGGATGCAATACTCTGTAGACATCAGCTAGGTCAATTTTATCCATGTTGTAATTTAGTTTTAGAATTTCGTTATTGATTTTTTGTATGGATGACCTAACTATTGGTAATAAGGGAGTATTAAAGTCTCCCACTACCACTGTGTTTGAGTCTTTTAGGTCCTTCAGTGTATGTTTGATGAAATTGGGTGCATTGATGCTGGGTGCATATAGGTTGATAATTGTTATTTCCTTTTTGTATATTTCCCATTTTTTAGTACAGAATTTCCCTCTTTATCTCCTTTGATCAATGTACATTTGAAGTCTACTTTGTCCAAAATAAGTATTGCTACTCCTGCCTGTTTTTGGGAGACATCGGCTTGGTAAATCTTCTTCCAGCCTTTCACCCTAAAATAATGTTTGTTTCTGTCAATGAGTTGGGTCTCCTGTAAACAACAGATTGTTGGATCTTTCTTTTTAAATCAGTTTGCTAAATGGTGTCTTTTGATGGAGGATTTAAGTCCATTAACATTCAGTGTTAGTATTAGTAGGTATGTAGTGATTCCTGTCATTTAGTACTTTTTGTTGTTTAAGGGTTTGATTGTGTGCAGATGAATCAATGTTAATCTCTGATTCCTTGTCTTTTCTTCTCCTTTGGTTTGGTACTGCCTGTCTTCTCATGGTTTTGTTTGGTTTTATTTTCTGTGTGCAAAATTCCATGAAGAATCTTTTGTAGTGGTGGCTTGGTTGTCTTACATTGTTTTAGTTTCTGCTTAGGGTGGAAGACTTTTGTTGCTCCATCAATTTTGAATGATTGCTTTGCTGGGTAGAATATCCTAGGGTTGCAGTTATTTCCATTCAGTGCCTGGATTACCTCACTACATGCCCTTCTTCTTTAAGGTTTCAGTTGAGAAATCTGCTGCGGTTTTGATGGGTTTACCTTTGTATGTTATTTGTTTTTTCTCTCTTACAGCCCTCAATACTCTTTCTCTATACTCTGTGCTTGTTGTTTTAATGATAATATGTCATGGGGTAATTCTATTTTGGTCAAGTCTGTTGGGTGTCCCCAGGCATCCTGTACCTGAATGGGCATAGTTTTCTCTAGATTTCAGAAAATTTCTGTTATTATTTTGTTGAATGTATTACAAATCCCTTTTGCTTCCACCTCTTCTCCTTCTTCAATGCCATATGTTCTCAAGTTTGGTCTTTTGATGGAGTTGGCGAGTTCTTGAATATTCCTTTCACAGGTCTTGAGTTGTTTGATATTTCTTTAGGTTTTCCTTTAATTTCCATTTTATCTTCAAGTTCTGAGATTCTATCTTCCTCTTGTTTTAGTCTGTGGGAGTGGCCTTTCATTGTGCTTTGAATTTCTGTTTCATTCTTTTTCTGAGGTTTTCCATATCATGTGTTACTTCATCTTTAATATTGTCTTTTTTCATCTTTAATTCATTTACCTATTTATTGTGTTCTTTGTTCCCTTAGGTGTTTATTTAGGTCTCCAATGAGTTCCTTTATTTGTTTCTGTGTCTTCTCATATTCTTTATTTTTGGTGTCTTGGAATTTCTTCTACGCCTCTTGTATGTTTTGGTTGACCAGGTTTAGTAACATCTCCATGAATTTCTCAGTGATTACTTGCAGGATTTCTTTGAGGATTCTTTTGGGCATTGTTGGTGTGCTTGGCATCATTTATCTTTGTTTTGTTGAAGTCTGGAACTGGGCATCTGTTTTCTTCATTTCCCTCTGAATCTTGTATTAAATTATTTTTGGGGGGAGAATGGCTTCCATTCCTTTTTTTCATCCCATCACTATACTTGGTATTGTGTGGCTGTGTTCTTGTTAGGCTACTGGTGGTTTCAGTCACCTGTTTCTTTTCGTTGGTTTAATTTTGTTTTGTGGGTATGATGGATTTTTAGCTTAATATTTGTAAGCAATTTCTGTCCCTGGTCTAAGTGTAATTTAGTATTGGCTAACTCACAATATTAAATCTAACAAAACAAAACAAGGCAAAACCCCAAAAAAGTCAACAGAGAGAGATGAACAAACACAAACAAACAAACAAGAAAATAAGCAAAAAACACACATACACATAAAAATACAAACAGAAAAACTCCAGGTTCATCAACAATAGAATGCCAATCTTAGTAGTTCTGGTGTTACTCCTTCAGCATGCAGTCCTGGTGTTGGTATTTAAGCAGAGGCTCTGTCAGAGTCCTGACACATGTTTGGCTATCATTTGGGTTTTTTTGTTCTTTCAGAGGCAGCTGCTTAGTCAGCTCCTCCTTCAGCAAGATGTGGCAGTTTATGTTTGTATGTTGTCCTCAGGTTTTGGATATCATCTCTGTAGCCCACCACCCATAATGCTTTGTACCTGGATTTTTGCTGTGTTGGTTTATTGGGGCTTGATTCTTTACATTGCCCCCTTTCTCTGGGGCAAGGTCAGTGATTCGTCAGCATGACATTATGATGATTTGCTGATTATTTTTCAATTGTGCAATGTTGTCTGACTTTGGATGTTGCTCACTGGCTCATGAGATGAGCTTTGTGGACGACTACCTTCCCTATTTCAGGCAACAGCTTATCACCAGTCTGCTGTTTGCCCTTCTGCCTTTCCAGCTATTTTTTTACTGAAAGTTTGTTTGGAGATTAGCTCCTTCCTTTTCCCTCTTTCTCTGGTGTGCTGACAGCACCCTACCCCCTCTTCTGTGTGTTAGTTTTTGGTTCCTTGTTTGTTATTCAATTTTATTTTTCTTTTTTTGCAAGCCTGGGAGTCAGTCTGCCCAGGGGGCTATGCTGGTTTATCTCAGCCATGGCTAGGGGAATACTGGGTAATGCTTGGTGCTCACGTGTTGGGCTGCCAAATGTCTGCCAAGCAGGTTTGGAGCCAGCACCTGGCAGTGTGGCAGCCCTCCTGTTTTTTCAGTGCAACATGGTGTGGAGAAGCTTTCCACAGACTAGGGGTTGAAGCTTTGCTTTTTCTTGGTGATTTATTTCTGCCAAGTGTGGCTCCAGCATTTCAGCAGTATTTTTTATTTACAGAGCTCTCACTGTCTGCTTCTGCACACTTGTCACTATCTTGGATCCCTTCTAACATTTTTCTTATATTTTTTATTTGTGATTAATAATTTTTATTATCTTCATACTCTGAGTATGACTTAGTCTTCTATTCCTAGTTTTTAAATATGAAAGCTAATAGATTTGACTTTAAAACTTTTTGTTTATCATTGCTCTTTTCATATTAAAATACACACATGTATTTCCATGCATTTTCCAATTTGAATGTGTACGTATTCCAACCTGCACTCATTTATTTGACCTACACATGCTTTATTATAATAGTTTTTATTTTCAGGCATTTGAACATCCCTCCTAATTTCCACCAAGTTTTATTATTTAGCTAATGCATTATTATAAATCACATGTCTTAATTTCCATACATTTTGACATTTTCTATATAATAGATGATACCAGTTTTAGTCTCTCAATATCATGGTTCAAGAATACATGGTGTTTGATTTTAGTCCTTTGAAATTATTGAGACATGATGTGATGAATATATATTTGTGCATTATGTGTATATAAGGGTATATGCACTCATATGTGTATACATATACATACATAATTATTTTCCATATATGTGTGCATGTATACATGTTTGTGTATGTTTGGTGAATGTTTTATATATTGAAGTAAATAGGTTTTAAAGTAGATGTTGAATAGTATGCTTTATGTACTTTTTTATAATTTTGTGCTCAATTACTGTTGGGAGTTATTAAAGTTTTTAGATATATTTTTGTGAATTTTTTAAAAATTTTCTTGAAATTTCATCCTTTCACGGTGATCTTCTAGCTCAAATGTTTTTTCACCCCTTGAAGGTGAAAAATATTTGTATTTTTTTTAATTAAAGTTTATAAAGTATAGAATAATACAAATTTTATTGTCATTGGTTAAGGCAAGGGATTTCTCAAGAAATAGACAACATAGAGATGTCTACCCAGTGTTTCCAGGTTCTTATTAAAGAGAAGAACTAAGAGATGAGACAAAGTAAGGAAGGACCTGGAAGTTTTATTGCAGAGTGAAAGTACATGCTCAAGAGGGATGTTTGGACTTCTCAAGAGAAAGTTATATCTGCCTTGGGTTTTGGGCAGCTTGTCTTAGAGGCAAACTTTAATGTAGGGGAAGACTTTTCATAAGTTTAGGCTTAGAAAAGGTGAGGAATCACAAAAATGTGTTAGGATTGTCCCAGAAGAGGGGTTAACTCCTTTTTTAATCTTTATATGGGGTTTTCAGATGTAACATGACATCAGATGCATAATGGGAATAGACAATTCTGGAAGTCTAATTATTTTCAAAGGACATTTTAACAAAATCAAAGACAATACCCTTAGGTCAGCCATGTTGTCCCAGCTGGTTTTAAGTCATCTTTTTTCTTGAACTGTTACATGTCCTGCTATAATACAGATCTGAGGTTGCATCAGTCTGAAGACATTGTGATGTTTGCCTTAAAAATAAAATGCCTAACTATCCTTCCCCACAACAAAGAAAATCATCCAGACAAACTTTCAGAATCATGATAAAAAACCTTTTTTTTTCATAGATGCTTAGATTTTGTGGTGATTGGTACACATTTGACAGAGATGTGATGCTGATGTAAGAATTAATTGTGTGGCATTAGCTTTGGGACTTTTAGAAGGAGGAGTTTGAAAGCATACCAAGGAGAGTATATAGGTAGAAGGTGACAGAACAGGGAGGAAATTGCTATCCAAAGTTACATAAAAAAAGAGTACATGGTAGCTAGTGGTAGAGAAAAAAATTTTTGACTGCAGCAACTTAGAAAAATAAAAAATGTAGTAAATGTAATATGCAACTGGCTGACAAATTCCTTGGCTGAATGAAGAACCACCAACCAGCTTCTCATTGAAAGCAGGAACTAGTAGGTTGAAAAATAAAACTGTTTCTTCTCCTACTCTACATGAGATAAAAGACACTATGGACGAACTGCCCCTCAGTGTATTATTAAATTAGAGATGAGACACTAGCACACTTTTTAGGACCTCATAAAAATTATATCCTCTCAGCTAGACAACAGAACTTCTTAGAATCTTAAGATCCTTGCTATAAATTACTTGTAAATCCCAAAGTCAGTGGAGTCTCAACAATTAGTTTTAAGGAGCTGTGATAAGTACAATGATTGGTAACATTCAACAGTTTAAATAATCTAACTGAGCTGGCTCACAAAATACCCTTGTATTTCACAGTTGGTTCTTATCAGGTAGTTCCATTTGCTTCCTGCATTCCACTATAAGTTAGACACACTTGAAATACCAGTGAGAATGAGATATCATTTCTTTTTTTTTGGCTCTATGGAGAGGAAACTATCTCAGCTTCTCAGATTCACTCGTTAGAAAATTACAATATTGCACAAATCTACAGCCATGAACTCAGAATGAGAAAAAGCAATAACAGAGAAGCCTCAGAACTGTGAGAAAAGGGTAGTCTTAGGAGATACCAGCAACCTTCATGGAAGGTTTTCCTTGTCATTTCTGAGACAAGGAAAATCAGTCCCCTGAGCTGACCTCAGAGAGAAAAGTAACAGAGAAATGCACAAAGTGAATTTATATAAAATAAAATACACTTAGTTCTCAGTTTGATTTCTTAGTTATTATTTTGGTGTTATGGAATTATGAAATGGAGGCCCTTGTTCTTGCTAGGCAGGTGCTTTTATTCTTTAAACCACAACTCCAGCCCTCTTTGATTTTTAGTTATTTGTCAGATAGGCTATCTCTTTTTTTCCCTGAGCAGCCTAGAACCATGATCCTCCTCCCTATGCCCCCTACACAGCTGGGATTACTGGAAACACCACCATTTTCAAGTTGTAGTTCAATTTTGTCTTTCCAGATTTGCAATATTAGAGAGAGGAAGAATGTTGAAGGAAATGGTAATATAATCCACACTCTTATAATGAATGCAAAGGGCAAAATTTTTACGTTCTCCAAAAATTCATAAAATGGATTCTAAGTCATATGATGGTATGACGAGGAGGGATTTGAGAGGTGATTAGGTTATAGTTTATGAAGATGTGCCTTTGTAAACAATTAGTGCCATATTAGAGGAGATATGAGAACTTTGTCTCTCTGTGACTGTCTCTCTTTCTCACATTCTGTCCTGTCTTTGGTCTTTGCTTCCCTGTTCTCTCTCTTCGCTTCTTCCTGCTGTCTCTTATGCACCATGTGAAGAAACAATGAAAAGATGGCTATCTCCAAATCAATAAGTGCACCCCCACTAGACACCAGATCTGCTTGAAACTTGATCTAGGATTTTCTCAGCTCTGTACCTCTTAGAAACAAATGTTTGCTTTTTTACATCATTAAGACACTGAAGATCAAGGGTTCTAAGGATTTGAAAAATAAAGCAGAAGTGCAGTTTGTGTTGTTACTGTAGTTTGATGTTGAGCTCTAAATATTTTTTGTTACATTTTCTTTAAGAAATGGTACATTCAGGAATTACAATTATCACTCAAAAACTGGTCATTATAGATTTAAGATAATAAAAATAAAAAAACATTTTTAACTTGTGATTTTATGTCTTTATAGTGAGAACTTGAAAGAAGCATAGAAAATATTAATTCATAAAACAATAAATATCCAACAAAATGTACCAGAAAATACCACTTCAAGATAAGGAACTGCATTATGGTAACAAAAGGAAAAGTGAAAACAATGCTTATTATTATGAAAGTTAAGGTTCATGTAGATGACTGTGGAAATATGCTTCAGGGAATAAGAAGCAATAAGTGTAAAATTTTATATCAATTCCTATGAAATTGGAGTATTTAGATGAACAAAAATGAAACACCAAACAAAGGTTTGGTTTTTTTCATTGAATAGTTATTGAAATTGATTTTATTTCAGCAAAACATAAGTTTTTAAATAATTGATGAAAATTAGTTCAATGTGTCTCTTTTATGACTTTCTTTAAGCAAATTATGGTGTATATTATTTGCCAAATTGAGAATATTTTGCATTAATAATGACTTATGATCAAGTGTTGATAGGAATGGAATAATTTAATTAAAATTATGCTGTCTCTTATAATTAAATAAGATTTATGTCCATGAGAATGTATAAATGTACATGGCCACATATACTATAGTACATATTTCTGCTGTGCACCATATGCATGATGAATATCATAAGAATATCCAAATTGTTATCAATACAATTTCACAACATGACTATATTTTCATGGAAAATATTCAGGGATTACAATGGTTTGTGATTTGAAAATTAGTAGTTAATAATGTGAACTATCATAATTTCAAGTATTCTAATTTATGTTGTTTTTAAACTTGGAAAAGCATATAGCCTGACCAATCCAAATTAAGATTGTCACTACAAATTATGTTTTTTTGTTTTAGTTAAAATATGCTATTAGAATAAATGCTCTGTACAAGCCCACCAAACACAAACCCCAACACTGACTCAGTTTTCCCTGTGGCACATTACTATGGTTACTGTTCAGACACTGGTAACAACTTACATGAGATTATAATCACGAGCATTTTTTCCCATTTCTATTGTGCTAAGCATCCTATTCTTTGTAAGACAGCCAACAAGAAAAAAACTGAAGGAAAGTCTCACTTTAATAGCAACTTGGATATTGCTTTACAGAAATTTTACTCTACAGAAATGGATAACATTAATAGAGGTTTTAGGTTAAGATGAAATTTCAAAGTTCTGACGATTGCTATTTTTACCTCAAAAATAACTCTGGAGACAGTACTGACAAAAAGTATGGTTAAGATGATAATGTTTGTGACAGGAAAATGGATGAGAGCAGGAAACATGATATTGAGCTGCTCATTAAAGAGTCAAATACTCATAAAAGTAAAAGCCATGAAACTGTTGAGAATAAACTTTTAAAATATTCCTCCTTCATAATTTCATCATTTGAAACAGATCTGAGGATTTGAGAAATATAAAAATTAATCATTTCTAAAAGCAAACTAAATTTTGAGATTATATGAGGCAGGCATTTGAGATCATAAATTTAGTGTGATTTGATTATATGTCCACATTCATCAAATGAAAATTTTGTCTCAATCTATATTGTATATTACAATGTCAGAAAAAACAAGTAAAATCTTACTTATATGCCAGAAATTTTATTGAATACTATATGACCATGATGAACAAAAAGTTTAACACAATATATGATTATGTTATTATTAAAATTAATTTTACAGTTAAATAAACCAAATTCAAATAATAGATGATTTTCTAGCATTATGAATTTAGTAAATGACAGAGATAGGCTTGGAATTTGTTTCTTAAATAAACAGCATTTTATTGTCCACTTTATATAAAATATTATTATAATAAATTTGCTTAGCATTTATTGAGAATTTGTTACTTTTTTAGTTTAATAGCATATGATACTCATTACTTGCCATCATCATAGTGATTTAAGAATACACATGCACACAGATATATGTACAAACACATGTATACATTTCTAAGAGAGTAAGATAGTTCCAATTTCTCTAAGGTTTAATTTTTTATGCATGCTATTTAATTTTTATGTTTTGCATTCATTTTGTGCATATTTTCTACATGTCTTATTGTTTTAGATTGATCAGATAGGCCTTTGGTAGACTTATGAACAAAGCATGCTAAATATTTTTCTATTGAGATTATGTTGGATTATTAACTAAATAGGTTCAATAAATGTAATAAATAAAGTAACTGTGTGGTGGCTCACACCATCCCAGTATTTGGGAGACTGAGGCAGAAGAATCAGGGTGTGGAGGCCAGTGTAGACTACTTAGTGAGATACTGTTACAAAAAGAAAGGAAAGAAGCAAGAGAAATAAGGAAGTATGGGAGGATGTAGAAAGGAAGAAAAGGCAGGAAACAAGTAACAAAGCACCATGTTAGGGAAGATTAAGGTAAAAGGTTCCTATAAATAAGACTATGAGTTGAGTAGCACTATTTACAACATAATATTTGAGCTGAATCTTGGATGATTAGATATAAAACAAAAGACATAAAGAATACCAGAAGCTTAAAATACATGAAAGGCATTCCCAGTAAGGAACAAAATACACAAAATGGTTACTATAATTTATTCAAAGAAAATAGCTAGAAGTTTTCAAAAATTAATGAAAGAAAATTATTGAAAGAAACCAATCTAACATATGAATACATTCACTGATCATTACAACGTGTAAAAAGATTTTCATAGCAAACAAATAAAAAATAAAACCTTAGAGAAATTGCCACTAGCACTGTTTCTTGGAAACTTATATGAGTACATATAAAATATATATGAATTTGTGCATATATGTATATAAATATATATATATGTATATGTGCACAAAAATCACCACGATTTATATAAAAAGTAAAACTATCATGTGCAATTTACATTATATACTTAATTAAAATTCAGGACATAATATAATATTTACAGGATGAGGATAATAGAGGCAAAGTGTTTAAAGTTTAATGAAGTTTAAAATTAAAATAACACAATTAAATTTGATAATTAAGAGATGATGCAATTTCTCATGAACTAATGCTGGTACTAATGCAAAATACAGCATAATAAATATGAATATCCCCAATTAATATTGCTTCAGAAATTTAAACCCTAAACTACCATAAAACAGAGTTAATATCATTATTTCTGTATTCCTTTAATAAATATATAACATTTGCAAAAAATATATGCTGGGATAAAAAGCAAGTTTCAATACATTTCATAGGATAGAAATAACACAGTTATGTCATTTTTCAAAACTGATTTATTTAAAAATTAACAGCAAATAAGTAGAATTATAATTTGTTTAAAATGAAGATCCCTTAAAGAAAACACTAATCATTGCAGACATGGTATTGCACCCTTTTACTTCTAGCTATGAGGGAGGTTGAGATAGGAGGACTGCTGTCCAAGAATGATCCCATACAAAAATAGAAGGCCTTGAGTTGAATCCCCAGTATCATCTAAAAAATACTAATAATAAACAATAAATCATTAATCAAAAAATCATAGGTGTAATTATAAAATATTAAACTGAATGATAAAAAAATGGGGCAGGAGCACAGGGGGAAGCAGCAAGTGGCACAAACAATGTATAAACATTTAAGTAAATGAAAAAATGATACCTGTTGAAATTTTTCCAAGAATCAGGGGTGGGGGATAAGAGAGAACAACAGAGCAACATAGGGAGTGAATTCAGCAGTATGATATATTTGATAAATTGTAAAAACTTTTATAAATACTCCAATGTACCCCCACCCAGAACAACAGTAGTAAAAAAAAAAAAAAGGTAAAAAAATATATATATATACATAACCTGAGGGGGGGGGAATATAACTAAAGGAATGTATGTAAATAGAGATGCAAATTTCAGTGGAAAAAGTGTTTTCAGTTATTGAACTATAGTTTGAAGTAGGGTATTGTGATACCTCCAGCATTGCTATTTTTACTCAGTATTGCCTTGGCTATTTGCAGTCTTTTGTGTTTCCAAATGAAATTTAGGGGTAGAGTTTTCAATCTCTGTGATGAATGTCATTGTGATTTTGATGGGAATTGTTTTAAACATGTAGATTGCATTTGAGAGTATAACCATTTTTATTATGGTGTTTCTGTCAATCCCTAAGTATGGTAGATAGTTCCACCTTCTTTAGTCTTACTAGATCTCTTTCTTCAATGGTTTGCAGTTCTCCTTGTAGAGATCATTTACATCCTGTTAAGTTTATTCTTAGGTATTTGATTTTTTTTTTTTGAGGCTATTGTAAGTGGAAATATTTTCCTATATTCTTTCTTGGTTTGTTCATTGTTGGTGTATAGTGGATATGTAAGTTGAGTTTGTATTCTGCTAGGTTTCTGAAGCTATTTATGGGGTCTAGGAGTTTTGGGGTGAAATTTTTTGGATCTTTGAGGTGGAAGATTGTGTCATCTGCCAATAGGGATACTTTGAGTATTTCCTTACCTATTTGTATTCCTGTAACTTCTTTTTCTTACATTTCTGCTCTGGTTAGGAATTCTGGAACTATGTTGGATAGGAGTGGAATGAATGAGCATCATTGTCTCATTCCTGACTTTAGGGGAAATGATTTCAGTTTTTCCTCATTAACTATGATGTTGGTTATAGGTTTGTCACATATAGCCTTTATAATGTTGCGGTACATTACTTCTATTCCTAGTTTTCTTAGAGCTTTTATCATGAAATTTTGTTGAATCTTATCAGACTTTTTCTACATCTATTGAGGTAATCAAGTGGTTTTTTTCCTTTGCTTCTATTAATGTGCTGTATTACATTTACTGATTCACATAGGTTGAACCATCCCTGCATCTCTAGGATGAAGTTAACTTGGTTATGGTGGATGATCTTTCTGGTATGTAGTTGGATTTGGGATAAAATTATTTTATTGAGGATTTTTGCATCAATGTCAGTTCTCCTTGGATGTGTACTCGTCTGGTTTTGAAATGAGGGTAATGCTGCATTTATAGAATGAGTTAGGCAGTGTTCCTTCCCTTTCTATTTCATGGATGGGTTTAAGAAGTGTTGGTGTTGGCTATTCTTTGAAGGTATGACAGAATTCAGCTGAGAATCTGTCAGGTCCTTGACTTTTCTTCTTTGGCAGACTCTTTTTTGGTGCTTCAATTTTATTATGTGTTATACAGCTGTTTAGGTGGTTCAAACAATACTCCAGAGCCACAGCAAAACAGCAAGGTACTGGCACAAAAACAGATTCGAAGAACAGTAAAACAGAGTAGAGGACTCAGATATGAATCCACACAGCTATGCCCACCTTATTTTTGACAAAGGTGTCAAAAACATATGATGAAGAAAAACAGTCTCTTCTACAAAGTTGAAGGAAAAAGTGGTTACCTGCCTGCAGAAAACTAAAACTAGAACCATGCCTGTCACCCTGTGCTAGTATCAGCTCAAAGTGAATTAAAGACCTTAATATCAGCCTTGAAAACTCCCAATTAGTAGAGGAAAGATCAGGGAATACTCTGGAAGCAATAGGTATAGGAAAGGACTTTCTCAGTAGAATTCCATCAGCCCAGCAACTAAGGGAAAGGATGAACAAATGGGACTACATAAAATTAAAACCTTCTGCACAACAAAAGAAATGGTCTCTAAATTGAAGAGACCACCCACAGAGTGTGAAAAAATACTTGCTAGCTACTCATCAAAGGACTGATAACCAGAATATACAGTGAGCTCAAAAAACAAAACTCCCCAGAAATCAATGAACCAATGAAGAAGTGGGGAACAGAACTAAAAAGAACTTTTAGAAAAGAACTTCAAATGGCCAAAATACACATGAAAAGAATGCTCACCATCCCTGGCCATAAAGGAAACACAAATCAAACCCACACTAAGATTCTTCTAACTCCTGTTAGAATAGCTAGCATAAGGAACACCATCAATAATAAATGTTTGTGAGGATATGGGGCAAAAGGAAGCCTCATACACTGCTGGTGAAAATAAAAACTAGTACAACCACTGTGGAAAACAATGTGGAGTCTTCTTAAAAAAATAAACATAGATCTGCCATATGATCCAGCAATAGCGTTCCTAGGAATATACCCAGAGGAATGTGACTCAGGTTATTATAAAGGCACTTGCACACCAATGTTTATTGCAACACTATTCATAATAGCCAAGTTATTGAAGCAGTGAAGATGCCTCACTACCAATGAATGGATTAGGAAAATGTGTTATTTATACAGAATGCAATTTTATTCAGCCACAAAGAAGAACAAAACTGTCATTTGCAAGTAAATGGATGGAACTAGAGAACATCATCTTAAGTGAAGTTAGCCAGGCTCAAAAGGATAAAAATTGCCTATTCTCCCTCACATGCAGATTACAGACCTAAAACAAATGCAGTAAGATTATTGGACATGGGTCACACATTAAAAGGTAGAATACACATGGAAGGAATAGGGAAAGGGAAGGAAACCTGAAACTTGAAGGTGGTTGATGTGCTCACTGTAAAGGAATGATATAGTAATCTTAAACCAGCAGAGGCCACTATGGGAAGGGGACCAGGAAGTAGCAAAGAGTTTTGGTAGAGATCACCCAATGTGGGTTGCAATACACATGTGCATGGAAGTAACGCTAGAAATCTCTCTGTATAGTTATCTTTATCTCAAACTAGCAAAAATGCTGTCTTTTCTTATTACCTTTTATGTTTTGAGCAAAATTGGAGAACAAATGTGCAGAACAGCTTCTGGGATGGGGTGGTTGGGTGGGCCCAAACAATGTATACACATAGGATACATTGCATACATTTACATATATGTAAAAATGATAAAATGAGTTTAAAAAAATTTATTGGACTAAAGTTTATGTTAAGAATTTAGGAAATTTCTTCTTTTTTTTTTTTCATTTATTCATGTGTATACATCGTATGGGTCATTTTCTACCCTGCCCTCCTCCCGCACCCTTCCTCCCCTTCCCCCATCAGTTCCAGGCAGGTCCTGTTCTGCCCTTATCATTAATTTTGTTGAAGAAATGACATAAGCCTAATAAGGAAGACAAAGCATTTCTTCTAGTTAAGGATAGCTATTGCTTTCACTTACCCATGTGTTACTACTACTCATGTTGATTCAACTCTAACTGATCTTTACACTGGTTCCTGATACCCTGCTCATGATAATCTCTGTTGTTTTAAGGTTTCTGTATTAGTTCCTCTGGATTGGGGACATCAAACGCTTTCATATTTTGAGTTTTCTCCCTATTCCTATATCTCCCATATGTGCTCTCCCTTTGTCATGTGATCCAAGTCCCACGACATTGCTGCATTTGCCCTGGATCTAAAGTTCGCATATGAGAGAGAACATACAATTTTTGGTCTTCTGAGCCTGGCTGACCTCGCTCACAATGAAATTTCTTGAAAAAATAAATACATAAAAAGTTGAAAATAATGAAACAGAAGTTCATTAAAGTAGATAAAGAAAACCAAATACTTCTTTTAAAAAGAGATACATTTTAATAAAATAATAAAGTAAGGATACTTATAGTTAATAGCAAATGGAAGACCCTAGTCAGTGTACGAATGCAAGAGAAAGAAATGATGCTATAAAAACAAGAAAACAAGAATAAACTCCCATTTCTTTTGAGGATTTAAAATACGAAGATGCAGAATACGCAAAAGGACTGACAAATAAATTTAGAGACATGAGACATTATAAAACTCAACGTAAAATTAGACCACTTATTGAAATTTTATGAATAGCACACACGGCAATGTAAAGAGATAGAAACCACAATTTAAGAAAAATTGTCAGAAATGTGCAAGATATATACATAGATTTTTTTGTAATTAAGTGTATTTTATTTTATTTTTTATTCTTGAGCTGGATTGGGTACATTGCAGAATTTACAGAAGTTCTTACAATATATCAAATAAATGGAACTTGGATTCACCCCCTCCACCATTTTCTGTCACTCCTTTTCCCCCATTATATATGCTAATATAATAGTGAGAGAAATTAAGAAAAAAAAACAGTTAACAAGAAAACATCATCTATATGGATTGGAAAACAGACTAGAATATGGCTTATTTTCCCAAAATTAATCTAAGCCTGTTCAATCTTACTAAACAATGTTAACAAGTAGATTACATAATAAGTAATCATAAACAAAGACAAGCAAAACATGTTTTTTGAGGAGAAAACAGGGAAGAAATGCCATTTCAGACATCAAAAATTCTTACAAATTTGAATCCAGTTAGCATTGATGGGGTAATTGATAAATGAAAAAAATGTTTAAATACAGAAGACAACAAAATAGTTTTTAACAAAAGACATCAAGAATATTAACTAATTATATATAAAAATAACTTCACTCCTCTTTTCTACCAGTGCAAAATGTATTTTATGTTTAAAATTTATTATCTACATTGTTTTCCTTAATGTATGAAAATATCTTCTTGATTTACTGGTAAATATTTTTAATATTTTTAAAGCAATAATATTAAAAATCACCATAAATGAAGTGATTAGCCAATTTAATATTTAATATCAAAAACATCCATAAAAAATCAAAAAGACAGTAAAAGTGAAATCCAATCTTTTGAACAATATATTTGCACCTTATATAATAAAAATTTTATCAATAAAATATACAGATATACAATGACATGTTTACAAAATATGAAAATGACAAGATATTCATTAGCTTACTTTTAAAAAGAGTATTTCCCAAAGTCCACTTGAAAGGGCCTCCCCATGATTACTTATCAAGAAAATAAAATTAAAATTGATAAACCTACACTTATAGCTAAAGATGTTTTCTGAAGATAATGTAAGTAATTCACAAGTGTATGTATTTATGGAAATTGTAAATTGGGACAACTACTTTGTAAGTACATCTACTAAAGTTTAGGAATAGCTGCTAAAGTTAAACACAGGCATATTCATGAAGATGTGAATGCTAATAAAGTAGTTTGGGTTATACTGACACAGCAGAATAATACTTAGCAATACACCTTCCATTAAAGTCAGGAGAAGTGAAAAAAGAGTGAAATTGAGAAGATGCAGACTGAGCTGAGTTCCTGACAAGCATAGTCTTTTTTATTTTCCAATTTTGTAATTCCAAAATTTTTACTTACTACTGAATTAATTGTGTAAACATTCATATTTTATGTTCTTCATTCTTTTGTACAATAAAAAGTGAAAACTTGCTGGGTGACTATGATTCACACCTGCAATCCTAGGTACTCAGGAGACAGAGATCAGGAGGATCACAGTTCAAGGCCAGCCTGGGAAAATAATTCAAGGACTCTATCTCAAAATAATCCAATGCAAAAAGATCTCAAGTGATAGATGGTCTGCTTACAAGCGTGAGGCCCTGAATTCAAGCCACAGTACTCCGCACCAAAAAAAAAAAAAAATCATATTTATACTTATACAAAGAAAGAGTGAAAGTGAGAAAGTAGACAGTGGGCATAATGAACACATTGGAAGCTGCTAATTAACAAAGCTGTGTCAGTTATTGGTTAGGTGGCATATGGTTAACATTTCAAATTTTTATTTTTAAAAATTATTGGAGTAGACTGGTCACTAGTGGCTCACATCTGGAATCCTATCTGCTTGGGAAGTTAAAATTGAGAAGACTGTGGTTCTAGGATAGCAGGAAAAAGTTTGAGATCCCATGTCAAAAGATGCTTGTCTGTCATTGTGATGTGTGCCTGTCATCTCAGTCATGGTGGAAAGTGAGTAACTGGAGCATCATGGACAAGACTGAGCTGGAAAAAAGTGACACCCTATCTCCAAAAAAATCAGAGCAGAAAGAGTTGGGGGAGTGACACAAGCAGTAGAGCTCCTGCATAGCAGTGTGAGTCCTGGATGCAAAACCCAGTAGCAAAGAAAAAAAAAAAGAAGACAGGACATACTACAACATGAAATATGTAATAATAGTTAAAATGCCTATGTATGAAATCTTTTACAAATTACAGAGTGGAGAATGGTTATAAGCAAAAGAACTTATATAACATAAATAAATGACATAGGACAGGAAGACACAGGAAAATATTTAATACCATTTATAGTAAAAATATTTCAAAGAATATTAAAATATCTATGAGAGCTACAAAATAAGATGATGTGCATAGAGTATATATGTAAGTAGAAAAATCAACATTTTCAAACACTATTGTTGTCAAACATTATCCTATATTAAAGGAGAATTTCATATCAAAGCCACATAAAACTTTCGACTTTTTCTCGAATGTAGTAATTCAACTTCTAAGTTTTTATAACAAATTAACATTTCCAACACCTTAATGACTGTGCAGTTTTCTACAGTGACATTTAAAAAAAAACAAAGTTATCATCTATAGGAAACTGAGAAAAATTAGTACATTTATAAATACATGAAAAATCAGCTAATTATTTTAAAAGCAATTTGCAAGAAAGGATTTACACTATCTCTACCTTTTTAGAAGAAAAACTCATATATCTTCTAGTTATTCAACTGTAATCCCACATATTATCGTACTTACCAATAATAATGAAAGTTGAGAATATTCATGTACCACCTCCTTGTTCAGCACTAACATAGTTTTGAATTGTTAACATACATTATTTTATTTAGTCTTTTTACCTGCTCTACAACAAAGATATTATTCCAATATCATCTAGATTTTTCTCTTGCAGAAATGTATCATTTAAAGGTTAATTAATTTGCCCCTAACAATTCCTAAGTGGTGAGAATTTAATTTTCAATTCAGGCATTTACTTAAGCACATGGCTTTTAAACATTATGTTCCACTGCCTTCACTGTAAGATATTTTATTAAGCACAAAGCTGTAAGGAAACAAACCAAACTCTAACCTGCGATTATTTTTTCTGTCTGATTATCTGCTAAATTTTAAAGTGCCCCTCCTCTGGAGAATTCTCCTCTGCTGATGGGAGCTGACTGTCTGGGTAATTTCTATTACCATCAGGAGTCCCCAGTCTATTATCACCTGATGAAGCATTATAAAATCCTGACACAGACCCTTGGCAGGTATTACCTTATTGTAGTTTATGCTACAGAGAGGTCCTTTGGTAGATAGGTTACTTTTACTAGTTCAGCTACCAGCATTACCTAAAAAGATAATTCATTACATCTGTACTAGAAGCCACTGAAAATATAATTGCTTCCATCTGCCCAAAAATCTATTCTTATGTTAGAGAATAATGGCTTCTGCTATTCTTCTAATTTCAAAATCTTACATATTTTTTTCTATTTTTCATCATTTATATTAGAATTCTGGAGTCAAAGTTGTATGGGGAAATACAGTTCCCTGGTTTACACTCCTTGCCACAGGGCAAAGTATTTGAATCACAAAGGTAGAGGTTAACACAGAAAGAAAAAAGTTTATTATACCTCATAAGTCTTCCCCTTTGGATGCTTAACTTTCAAACACACCTTTCTATTGACATTAAAGCATGAAAATCTTGATGTTCTCAACTTAAGTGTGAAAAGATATGCACAAATGAGCTGATTATCATTCTTTTCTTCCAAAGAAGCACAAGATTCAATCAATCACTGAAATGAGAAATACATTCTAGCCTCCAAACATATACCCCTTCCGTAAACGAAGTCTCATTTCTTTATGATAGTAAGGATCAAACACCACACAATTAGTTATCTTTCAGTGGCATAAGGAAACTTACACAGTAGAATTAAATGGCAGGAATATATCAAGTGGGTGACAGGTATTATGGATTTTCAGTTCAGCAGAACTTCTACTGTGGAAACATTCCTTTAGTGGAGGAAGTAAGATTCCACATCAGAAAAGTTGGGGAAATAAAAATGATAGTCAATTTAGTGGTAGCAATGAGAAAGCATCTCATTATAACTCATCCTTCTTATATCTATGTTCTGGTTTCAAAAATAATATTATTTATCCATCTATTTATTATTTATATATTATTTTCAGTGTGGGAATTGAACTCAGGGCCTTGAACATGCTCGGGAAGTCATCTACTACTGAACTACATCACTGTCAAAATTTTCTGTTTTAAATACACATCTCAAATGTGTGCATTCCTTAACAGATTAATAGACTAAGCATTTAATCTATTATTATTTTGTCATTACTTTCTGGAGGGTGCATGTATGATAAGACCATTAACTGAGTCTTTTGCTATAAAAACTTATTTTGTCAAAAGCAGTGCTGAGTTAGGTGGCAGGGAAATGAATACATTATTTACCCAATTCACATATACTAATGAGAAATGAAGCAGTATAACAAAGGAATGTAAATTCCTAATAAGATTGTTTTAAGATTTTATTTCATTTTTTAACTGGTATACTAAGGGATTTCATTGAGATAAGTTCATACATGCATACATTGCACTTGGAACAAGTTCAAGTCTACCTTATATTTCTATTTCCCATATTAAGGGAAATAGACTTTTCTAATAAAGAAAAACTTGCTCTTCCTTCAGCTTTCAAAATGACTCCATGTAATTAATGTGCCACTGGGGAGCTAGTTTATCTTTTTATGGATAAATGACCTGTGACAGGTGAAATATTCATAAATGTTAATGGATGTAATGGCCTCTCATGAGTTAATGAATAAACATACTTGGCTCAAACCAAGAAAGTAACAGTTATACATACAATTGGATATTTGGTCCTTCTGATCACTAAGATCTGTTTCTACAGTGCTTGAAATAAAACAAAATTTTAAGCATTGAAATATGATAAAAATATCTACCTCTCTATTAACATAGAACTGTCAAAGTTCTCTATGTCTACAAGTCTATGGCCATATGCAAACCTATTACTGTCTGTAAATCAATCTATACCTTACTTCTCATCATATACTATAAGAAAGAAGATGATCTCCACAACCATTTGGCCATATAAAGTTCCTTATGCCATTCTCACATTTTTGATATTGTGAACATTTCCAAAGAGTTTGAAGTTATGATGCAGTATCAGACTCCTTCGTTTGGTTCCAGAAAGTCCTAAGAGCCAACAGGGAGCATTTGTTTAGATTAACCTTCTTCAAAAGAAACTTTGGAACGCTCTATGATGCCATGGGGGACTAAAGAAACAATCTATACAGTTCATAAGTAGGTGTATTACAAATGAAGTCATTGTTAGGAATTGTTAATAGTCCAAGATTTTTAACTTACTTGTGATTTTAAAAAGTTATCTTGTGATGCGTTCATGGATGGTAGGAGTTAACAGGAGATTCTTGAGTTACATAAAAAGAGAATTCTGTACTTACTTCATGGAAACAAGCAGTAATCAGAGCATCAGAATTGTTTACCAATCCCCTCAGTCTAAATTTTCACAGGGCAATATAAAGGTCATCAAATGATAGCAGGAGCCTGTTGAGTTGTGTTGCAAGAGAGGAACCTTGAATCTAGGAAACCTAGGTCTTTAATAATGGGCACTAAAAATGCCTGTTCTTTGCTCTTAAGAAATATATGTATTATACTAAGCAATGAGCTGACCTGCCAATTGTTGTTGAGGGAGTAATTGAAGTACATTATCATGACAAATAATTTTATCTGTAATATGTAAATACACACCCCAAAGAAAACTTTGACTCTATAATCACTAGAAATCTCAAACTCTAAGCAAATGTTGTGAACTAAATATATAAAAATATTTTGTAAGTATAAGAAATATGCTCATTTACTTTAATCATTAGGAAAATGCAAATTAAATTGCAACAAGGTCCTTCAACCCAACTGAATATGTTATCTTTTAGACTTAGTATACTTATTTTGGGAAAGGCTATGGCAAAAATTTCTATTTTCTCCCAAACTGTTTATGGAGATGTAGAGGAAAAAACATGCAACCACTTTAAGAAAACTTAGAGGAATTTCTTAAAGCTATTTTCTTACCATACAAATCTCTCATTCTCCTGTATAAGAATGTTGTACCTTACTTAGTCATTGCCTTTATTTTGTTATTCAGAATGCAAGCAGATTTATCTCTCTATTTGATAAATTAAGGCCGATAAGAGAGAAAGCCATGTGACTCATTATCACAAGAGGCAATATTCTGACTTGCTTCAATTTATTGAAGGAACAATGAAATAGCCACATAAACTCACTTTGGAAAATTTTAGGAACAAATTTTAAGATAATTGATATCAAGTGCATAATAACCAAAATAGTTAATTTTTATACCAATAAAATATTATAAGTTAAGAAAAGCAATATGTTATAGTTAGTTTTGAAATCTAATTCCATCATTGATTAGCTGTGTATCTTTCAAAAGTTTATTTAAAAATTGTATTCCACATGTAAAAAAATCAGTTTTCAAAATGCTCTGAGGATTGACACAAAATAATACATAGAAACCATTTAGAAGAGCACCAGTCAGGCAGTTTTCAATCTATTATAGCAATAGTACCACTCATTCATAGCAATATCAATATCAATATTAATTGTAACTTTCTATCAATTCTATTATCGTACTTCCAAAATGAAGATATAGTTTGATATAATGGACTAGCTATCATGAATCCAATTTTATTTTCAGTTTTGATTCTTCCAGCAAATATTTCTCATAAGTAAAACTAAAGTTAACTTCATCTCAATCTCTGTTTCTTAAATAAGCCATGTAGGCAGAGACATCAATGAGATCTCACAGTAACTGAAGACAATTATGTAGTTTCTAAGTGATGAATAGGATAATAATTATTTCATATGTACTATGAAATTCATGGTTAAGTACATTTTTGCTTGACTTAGCAGTCTGAATATAGTTTCAATCTTTTCCCATGAGTGTTCTTTACATTTTCAGCATCTGTATTTCAACATTGTTTTCACACTTGTGGCTTTAAAGCTTACACCATTCACAAGTAACTTTCAGGCATAAGGATCTATGAGGAAACCTACTTTCAGAAGTGTGTGTGTGTGTGTGTTTGTGTGTGTGAATGTCACAAGTAAGTTATAATAGTACTATGGTCAATTGAAGCCTAGCAATTGTACTTAACGCTAGATGAAAAGATATTAGGTTTTAATTTAAAATCTATAGACAAAACAAAACTCAAATTCTTATTAAATTCACGGATCTGATGATGTTATTCTCAATATTGTGTTTCTTTTTCTGGTACATTAAGCTGATCTTTATTGTGATTAGAGCAGTAAGAAGAAAAATTAGTTATAATGGGAAAATTTTTTTCACACCATACATGTTACTATTTGCCTTTAATGACTTTTAGATTATGAGCAGCAATTAAGTTCCGAGGTTGATTTTGGCAATCTACATGAAAATGATCTTTAGTAATATATAATGAATGAAGAGGTGCCTGTCTGACCCCCAGGAACAAATGCATGTCATGGCCATCCTGAAAGATGTAGGGGCCTATGTTGATGTATGGTCTTTCACTGTAACAGAAAATTATTGAAAGACATTTACAAACCAACCTGTGAATAAAAGCAAAGGTTTCAAAGAGTCAACAAACATGCAAATCACATGACTTACATGTGACTACCAGAGCACTTGATACAAACCCCAGAACAGAGGGAATAAGCTTGTCTCAGTGCTCTGGGCTGAAAAATGCCAGACAGCTGAGCACACACTATTAAGTCCTTGTTCCCTGCAGTCAATACCAAAGACTTGGTTACCAAGCCTGATTAGGAAAAAGCATAAGAGCATGCAACCCAAAGATTTTATTCCTAGAACACCAGAAAATGATAGAAGACTTCAAAAGAAATTTGAGAAAATGCCTGAAGAACTACAAAGTCAAAAGACAACTCTAGATGATGTCTCTGTTCTCTTATTTGAGTCTTGTGGCCCATGGATGTATGGTCCTACAGTTAAAGTTAGTAATCACCACTATGCCATAAAAAAGAGATTACAAAAGATGAAGGAGGAAAAGGGAAATCTTTCCTCTACCTCTTCCTATGTTTCTGAGCAGTCTCAGGAGAACCCAGGTATCTCTCTGTGCAGAATTCATTGTGTTCAGATGAATCCTTTGCTGGTGGTATACATTCATTTTCTGATGGTCTATGTGGAAAATCAGGATGTTTTAACCAGAAAAGGAAATGGGGAGGATCTGTTAATGAAATTAAAAGTGATGTTTGCATTTCCTCAGCTTTGTCTATGACAAATAGCTTCCACTCATCAGCATCATCCAGTGACCTCAATCAATCTAGCCCCCAGAATTCCATGAACAATGTTTCAAAGGAAGAAATAAGTTGGCAAAGAAATACTGTAGGTGAAACAGTCACCCAAGATCAAATGCAAGGTGAAGGTGTATCTAAGGAGATGTTAGTGAAATGCAGTTTGTCTTCTGCTATATCTACAACAAAAGACCTCCTTTTAGTACATTCAACACCAAAAGTTCCTCAGCAAAGGGAAAAAAGTTAAAAATAAAACAGCAGCATACTTCTGTACACTCCAAGAGAAGAACTGAACAGAAGGAGGTAGAGCAGTAGACATGCCATGCTGCTGCAGCTGTTCAAGAGGGAGCACCACTGCTGTCTGCAGCCAGAGCTGCCCTGAAGACTCCTGATGGTAGGCGGTCCTCTTATAAGGATTCTTTTTCACCTGATAATCTTAAGGAATTCGGAACATTTTCCTTCTGAATCTCATCACTCCCTTCTCACTTCAGCTGTGGAAGTCTCTCTAAGAGAGAGAGAGAAAACATTAGAAATGTTTGATTTTTCCTGAATTGGTGAAAAAAACAAATCAGTCAACATTACCAATTTAACAGCAAAACCTAGCTCCAGTCTTCAGAAACCCACAAATGATGAAGGGAAGAAAACTTCTAGTTGGATGTTTTTGAGGGATTATCTGTGACTGAAGAAAGCACAGGGCATGGTGGGCAGGGTATCCCTCAGCAGGGGACTACACATGCCTAGAGGGAGGAAGCTGGCCTTACACCATGGACAGACTGTTTATCTCAAAAGGACACCTTGGCTATTTAATGCCTGAAAAGGGAAATAGGGAAGTGAGAGGACCAGCTGGTATAAAATGTACACAAAAAGAAGTTGCAACTTACAAAGTGCCAGGCTCCACTGAGGAAGAAGAACAAAATTGTTGTAAGCTAAAGTTTGGAGGTAGTTGTAATGTACAGAAAATACAGAAGACAAGGAAAATGTGTCCACAGGATGTAGTTGAATGTTTGTGAATCTCCTTTCCCAAGTATCTTTGTTATACCAAAGCATAACAGCACATCCCTGGTTTAAATTTATAATAACTTAATCATTTAAATTACTTTTATCCCTCTCCTCTTTGTTTTAAAGAATGTCGGTTTGACATTTCCCAATAACAAACTTTTTAGGAGTGTGTGACTTGCCAACCTGTAGAATTTCTAGGCTTACTGGTTAAATATTTTATGAGAGCATTTCCCTGAGCTTTTTCCTTGATATGGGGGTCAACAGAATAAGTAATTCCAGCTTCTACTAGTGCTACAAATAGCTATCAATTTTAGAACAAAATAATTTTTTATGTCAACACCCAATATTATCATATGAAATCAGAGCTAAAAACATCACTGACTCCTACTCTATAGTATGGATATTTGTCTGTAGAGCTTATGTGAAACATCTGATATATTTGAAAATAAATCAGTCAGTTGGAAGACTATTGTAATGTTCTGTTTAAGAGGTTTTAATGGTGAAGATGAAACTATGATGGAAAATTACTCAGGTCATGGATATATTTACAGGTTTTCATCAAATAATTTGGTGATATGGATATAAGATAGACATCACAAGAAGATATTGAAAGGCAACTTAAATTTTTGACATAAAGTATATATGTAGTAAGGCAATCCTGTCAACTTGATATGTTGACATTGTAAGTTCTTCTGTTGATTTCTCATTGTTAATTACTACATTATAATTATATATAAATTAATTAAGTACTTGAGTTCTCAATGCATAAAAATTTATCAATGTTCAAGGCAGAAAGTGAAAGCAATACAAATTTTCTAAGGTAAAAATATTAAACTGTATATCATATGGTTGAAGAATAATGGAATGTAAGCACGTCACTTTAAAGTAAAATTTAATACAGAGTAAAATATTCTTATGTGGGAGTCTTAATGAACCCCCATTCTACATTTCATTAAACTACAAGTCTCTATTTTGTATCAATTTTGAGGGTCCAAAATATACAGGCATTTTCTGGCTATACTACCAAAACCAATCTACATGTTCAAAGCAATTCCCATCAAAATCCCAATGACATTCATCAAGGAGATTGAAAAATCTATTCTAAAATTCAGTTGGAAACACAAGAGACCAGGCATAGGCAAGGCAATACTCAGCAAAAAGAACAATAGTGGAGGTACCACAATTCTTGATTTCAAACTATATTACAAAGCAATAGCAATAAAAATAGCATGGTACTGGCACAAAAACAGACATGAAGACCAGTGGAACAGAATAGAGGACCTGGATATGAATCCACACAACTATACCCACCTCATTTTTGACAAAGGTGCCAAAAATATACGATGGAGAAAAGACAGCCTCTTCAACAAAAACTGTTGGGAAAACAGTTAGCAATCAATTTTTTTCAGTTTAGCAATCTGAAAAAAACTGAAATTAGATCTATGTTTATCACCTTGCACTAGTATTAACTCAACATGGATGAAGGACCTTAATATCAGAGCCCAAACTCTAAAGTTGATAAAGGAAAGAATAGGAAATACATTGGAAGTAATAGGCATAGGCCAGGACTTCCTCAGTTGAACCCCAGCAGCTCAACAACTAAGAGAAAGCATGGACAAATGAGACCATATTAAACTAAAAAGCTTCTGCTCAACAAAAGAAATGTTCTCTAAGCTGAAGAGACCACCCACTGAGTAGGAGAAAATATTTACCAGCTACACATCAAAGGACTGGTAACCAGAATATAGAGCAAACTCAAAAAACTAAACTCTCCTAAAATTAGCGAGCCAATAAAGAAATTGGCAAGTGAACTTAACAGAACTTTCTCAAAAGAAGAAATTCAAATGGCCACAAAACACATGAAAAAATTCTCATCATCTCTAGCCATAAAGGAAATGGAAATCAAAACTACACTAAGATTCCACCTCACCCCTGTTAGAATAGCCGTCATTAGAAACACAAACAACAGGTGTTGGTGAAATGTGGAGAAAAAGGAACGCTTAAACACTGCTGGTGGGAATGTAAAATAGTACAACCACTCTGGAAAAAAAATTGAGGCTTTTTAAAAATCTAAACATAGACCAGCCATATGATCCAGTAATCCCATTCCTGGGGATATACCCGAGGAATGCAACACAGGTTACTCCAGAGGCACCTGCACACCCATGTTTATTGCAGCACTATTCACAATAGCCAAGGTATGGAAAGAGCCAAGATGCCCCACTACTGATGTATGGATGAAGAAAATGTGGTATTTATACACAATGGAATTTTACGCAGCCATGAAGAAGAATGAAATCTTATCATTTGCAGGTAAATGGATGGAACAGGAGAACATCATCCTGAGCAAGGTGACCCAGGTCCAGAAGACAAAAATTGTATGTTCTCCCTCATATGTGGACTTTAAATTAAGGGCAAACACAACAAGGGTATAGGACTTTGACATGATAAGGTGAGTGCACACAAGGGAGGTATGAGGATAGGTAGGTAACCCCCTCAGAAAAAAGATAGTATTTGATGTCTTCAATGCAAAGGAACTAATGCAGAAACTTTAAAGCAACAGAGGCCAATAGGAGAAGGGTACTAGGAACTAGAGAAAAGGTTAGTTTGAGAAGAATCAATTTAGAAAGTAACACATATGTACATGGAAGCAAAACAAGGAATCTCCCTATATAGCTACCATTACCTCAACTAGCAAAAACCCCTGGTCCTCCTTGTTAATGTTTATAATCTCTCTTTAACAAAATTAGAGATAAAGGCAAAACAGTATCTGCTTGGAATCAAGGGGGTGGTGGCGAGAGGGAGAGGGTGGTGGAAAGGGAGGGGGTGGGGTAATAACCCAATAATGACCCAATCATTGTATGCACATATGAATAAAGGAAATTAAAAAAAAAACACTATACCCCCCCCAAAAAAAACAAAAAAAAATATACAGGCATTTTAATTTGTAACAAAAGAAATAAAAGATCACATTTTAAACATAAATAAATGTAGCTCAATTATTTTTAATATAATAACTAAGAGCAATTTATGAACTAAAATGTACACTTATTAAGATAAGTCATAGCCATCGATCTACCATTTGATCCAGCAATACCACTCTTGGGGATATACCCAAAAGACTGTGACACAGGTTACTTCAGAGGCACCTGAACACCCATGTTTATTGCAGCACTATTCACAATAGCCAAGTCATGGAAACAGCCAAGAGCACATGATAAAAGCGAGAGCACACAAGGAAGGGGTGAGGATAGGTAAGACACCTAAAAAACTAGCTAGCATTTGTTGCCCTTAATGCAGAGAAACTAAAGCAGATACCTTAAAAGCAACTGAGGCCAATAGGAAAAGGGGACCAGGAACTAGAGAAAAGGGTAGATCAAAAAGAATTAACCTAGAAGGTAACACCCACACACAGGAAATCAATGTGAGTCAATGCCCTGTATAGCTATCCTTATCTCAACCAGCAAAAACCCTTGTTCCTTCCTATTATTGCTTATACTCTCTCTACAACAAAATTAGAAATAAGGGCAAAATAGTTTCTGCTGGGTATTGAGGGGGGGTGAGGGAGGGGGCAGAGTGGGTGGTAAGGGAGGGGGTGTGGGCAGGGGGAGAAATGAACCAAGCCTTGTATGCACATAGGAATAATAAAAGAAAAAGAAAAAAAAAAGAAGAGTCCCTTAAAAAAAAAAAGATAAGTCATAGCTTAGAAAATAATAAGAAGTGAGCAAATAAAATCCAAATGTATTTATATAATTGAATTTTTTCTGAACTTAATTGTAAAATGCAACAGAATGGAGGGAGGGGTGACACAGAGAATAAGGAAGTCAAAGGGAGAAAGAAAAGGACACACACATAACAAAGAGAGAGAGAAAAAGAAAGAGAGAGAGAGAGAGCATTCCAAGAGAAATTATGTAACAGTAAAATAGAAATCTGAAATTGAAGAGACAAAGCTCAATTCACTTTCTTCCTATTCTCTCTTTTTTCTGGAGAAATGTCAAATGTACTTGTTAAGGCAGATATTTAAATATAGTGCCATAACATGGTGAGCTTAAAGGTTAAAGTCAGTAGTAGAAAGAACTTCATTAAAAAGGCAATATTTTAGGAATAAGAAGGTCTTTTTTATAAGTAATGTTAAATGAGGAATTAAGGCAATGATCCAAGTAATTAAAGTAAAACAAACCCTATGTATCTGAGAGAAAAAAAGATCTCTGAAGCTTAAATCATCACAAATTACTGTCTACATTCATCAAATTAATGGAGCAATTACTCAGCATGCAATTTAAATAGGATCTGTATAATCAAACTGAACTTGTTTCTATATGCAAACACTAACTTACTGACTTTATTTTTTTTCTCAAAAATAGAGTTACTGATATCTTAATAAAATGAGCTAATCCTGATATTAAGACGGGACATTCTATAAATAGCTGATACTGACTTATGTTTATTTTTAGTTTTAAAAATTCATATATTGTAAGGCTCAAGTGTTAAAGTTGTTACAAAGACAGAAATAAGATACTAAAATGTGATTCATTCAAAAGTTCAAAAATATGTAAATTATAACTCTAGTACTCATATATTCTGCATATGAGTCACAGCCCATTTTCTCATGCTTGTTACAACCCTCAATGTACACTGACAATTGACATATACCAGAAGCATTTATATCTGCTTCAAATGATTCTTGTCTTTATTCTCTTCCTGTCTCAGTTTTCTCTTCTCTCTATACCTTCTTCCTCCTCTTTCTTTCGCTTTCTTCTTTTTTCTTCTTCCCTCCTCCTCCTTCATTTTTCTTCTCTCTCTGTCCCTTCCTCCCTCTTGCTTGTCATTTCTCCTTTCTCTCTCTCTTCTCTTTCACTCTCCTCAAATACACACACTCAATTTTTTCTCTTTTCTTTTCCCCCTTTTCCAATTTTTGTATCTTATTCTTCCTTCCTTTGTCAAGGAAGAAAAATGGAAAATAAAAATTATAATGAAAATATGAAATGTTGGCTAAAAAATGGAATACAACCATGGAGTTTCAAGTGTTTAAATTCAAATTATGATGGTTTGATATGAATTTTAGTTTTTTTTTCTATTTCTGTAATGAATGACATAGGAGCTGTGAATTAGATTGCATTGACTGTGTGAACTGCTTTTGGTAATACAGCCATTTTCACAATATTAATTCTGCCAATCCATGAACATGGGATGTCTTTCCATCTTTTAGTGTCTTCTACAATTTCATCATTGCTTTACATTTTCCATTATAGAGGCTTTGAAATCATTTGTTAAGATATGCCCAGTATTTCTTTTTCTTTTTTCTTTTTTTTTTTTTTTTGAGGATATGGTGAGTAAGATTGTTTACATGACTATTTTTTTCAGGAAGTTTGTTGCTGTATGCAAAAGCTACAGAATTATATATATTTATTTTTTATACTGCTACTTTGTTGAATGTGTTTGTCAGATTCAAGAGTCTTCTGGTGGAGTTTTTCAGATCTTGTAAGTATAGGACCATATAATCTGAATCAGAAATACTTTGCTACCTTTTCTATTTGTATACCATTTTTTTTCTCTTACTGCTTAATTCTGGCCCAAATTTTGAACATTTTATTGAATTAGAGTAGAGAGAGTGTATAACATTTTTTATTCCACTTTTAGAGGAAATTTATTCAATTTTTATCTATTCCATTTAATGTTGGGCATAGGTCTGTTAGATATAGCATTTACTAGGTTGAATTATGATCTTTCTAATTAAGTTTCTTGAATGATTTTATCATAAAAGACTGAGTTTTTTCAAAGTTTTCTTCATCTACTTAGATGATCATGTGATCTGTATCCTTAATTCTATTTATGTGCCCTATTATTCTTACTGATTTTCATATATAAGTCATCATTGTATCCCTGGAATGAAACTAGCTTGATGATAGTGTACGGTATTTTTAAAGTATTGTTGAAGTCAGTTTGCAAGTATTTTATTGAGAATTCTACAGCAATATTCTTCAAGGAAATTCACACTTTTTTTTCTTTCTTGTCCATTTTTGTACTGGGGTAACATTGAGTTCAAAGAATCAGTTTGGTACAGTTCTTTTTTTTTTTTTCCTTTGATGGATAGTTTTTTTTTTCTTTTATTATTCATATGTGCATACAAGGCTTGGTTCATTTCTCCCCCCTGCCCCCTCCCCCTCCCTTCCCACCCACTCCACCCCCTCCCGCTCCCCCCCCCAATACCCAGCAGAAACTATTTTGCCCTTATCTCTAATTTTGTTGTAGAGAGAGTATAAGCAATAATAGGAAGGAGCAAGGGGTTTTGCTGGTTGAGATAAGGATACCTATACGGGGCATTGACTCACATTGATTTCTGTGCATGGGTGTTACCTTCTAGGTTAATTCTTTTTGATTTAACCTTTTCTCTAGTTCCTGGTCCCCTTTTCCTATTGGCCTCAGTTGCTTTAAGGTATCTGCTTTAGTTTCTCTGCATTAAGGGCAACAAATGCTAGCTAGTTTTTTAGGTGTCTTACCTATCCTCACCCCTCTCTTGTGTGCTCTCGCTTTTATCATGTGCTCATAGTCCAATCCCCTTGTTGTGTTTGCCCTTGATCTAATGTCCACATATGAGGGAGAACATATGATTTTTGGTCTTTTGGGCCAGGCTAACCTCACTCAGAATGATGTTCTCCAATTCCATCCATTTACCAGCGAATCATAACATTTCGTTCTTCTTCATGGCTGCATAAAATTCCATTGTGTATAGATACCACATTTTCTTAATCCATTCGTCAGTGCTGGGGCATCTTGGCTGTTTCCATAACTTGGCTACTGTGAATAGTGCCGCAATAAACATGGATGTGCAGGTGCCTCTGGAGTAACAGTCTTTTGGGTATATCCCCAAGAGTGGTATTGCTGGATCAAATGGTAGATCGATGTCCAGCTTTTTAAGTAGCCTCCAAATTTTTTTCCAGAGTGGTTGTACTAGTCTACATTCCCACTAACAGTGTAAGAGGGTTCCTTTTTCCCCGCATCCTCGCCAACACCTGTTGGTGGTGGTGTTGCTGATGATGGCTATTCTAACAGGGGTGAGGTGGAATCTTAGTGTAGTTTTAATTTCCATTTCCTTTATTGCTAGAGATGGTGAGCATTTTTTCATGTGTTTTCTGGCCATTTGAATTTCTTCTTTTGAGAAAGTTCTGTTTAGTTCACATGCCCATTTCTTTATTGGTTCATTAGTTCTGGGAGAATTTAGTTTTTTAAGTTCCCTGTATATTCTGGTTATCAGTCCTTTGTCTGATGTATAATTGGCAAATATTTTCTCCCACTCTGTGGGTGTTCTCTTCAGTTTAGAGACCATTTCTTTTGATGTACAGAAGCTTTTTAGTTTTATGAGGTCCCATTTATCTATGCTATCTCTTAGTTGCTGTGCTGTTGGGGTTTTATTGAGAAAGTTCTTACCTATACCTACTAACTCCAGAGTATTTCCTACTCTTTCTTGTATCAACTTAAGAGTTTGTGATGGATAGTTTGAAGAGCATTGTGTTAGTTCTTCTTTTCAATTCTGGCAGAATTCAGCAGTAATTCTGTCCTGCCTTGGACTTTCCTTTCTTGTTAGTATTTTAATTTCTATTTTCTATTTCAATCCAATTTCTAATTAGTGATCAACTTATGATTTTATATAATCCTTATTGAACTTTGGCAGGTGATATATATATATCTAAAATTTCATGCATTTTATCAAGGTTTTTCCAATTTATGGGAGTGTAATTTTTCAAAATATTCCCTAATAATGATGTTTAGTGTTCCAATGGTATCTGATGTAATATCAGCTTTTTTATATCTTGTTCCATTAATTTGAATCTTCTCTTTCTCTTGGTTAGTTCGTCTGAGAGTATGTCAATCCTGTTCAATTCATTCAAAAAACATTTCTTTGTTTCATTGGTCCTTTGTTTTGTTCTGTTTCTTTCTGTTTCATTAATTTTAGCTCTGATCCTTACCATTTCTTTTCTTCTATTTATTTTGAGATTGGCTTACCCTTATTTTTTTCTTTTTATATTGTTATGCTGGGTGGGGGTACATTGTAGCATTTATAAAAGTTCTTACAAGTTATCAAATATATCATACTTCAATTAGCCCTCTCCACCACACTCCTTTACCACCCTCTCCCTCTCATTCCTGGAATAGTTGCAATTGGTGTCATTTTTCCATGTACATACATGTGTACAAATTTTTGCACTGAACCCCCTTTCCTTACTACCTCCCACCTGCTGTTACCAAAACCCCCTATATATTCTGGCTTACTCTTATTTGTGTAAGACATTGAGGTGAATCATTAGATATTTAGTACAAATCTCTTTGATTTTATAACCGAGGCACTTTTAACTGCAAACTTCCCTGTGGCAACCATTTTCATGGTATCCTATAGAAGACCCAAATAATGAAATCAATATGAAGCACAAAAAAATGATACTGCAGGAATCAAAGTACCTGATTTCAAACTACAGGGCCATAGTGACAAAACTAGCATGATACTGGAAAAATAATCACTTACATGAATGGAATTGAGTAGAAGATGCAGAAGTAAATCCCGTACCCTCTGAGAGTGTCCATAGCAAACATTGGAGAAAAGATAGTCTCTTCAACCAATGTGCTGAGATAGCTGGATAACCACATGTAGAGGACAGAAACTGTATCCCCATCTCACCCTGTGTAAAAATCATCTCAAAGTAGACCAAAACCTAAACATAAGCCTGAACGTTGACAATAGTAGAGGGAAGCATTGTAGAAGTGATTGGAGATGGACACCTGGAACAACACAGACTGTGAAGGGATAATACAAACAGCTGAAACCAATGACACTCTACTGAAATGTAGAAATAATCTTGAAGTCTATCCTCAGAACAGAGGTGAAAACTTCTATTAAGTTAATATCTGAAAGTAACTGTGAGAATGGTCGTCACAGTTAAAACAACAAATAGGATACTGCAGAATTCCTCTCTGTGGTGGCCTCTAATGAAAGCATCTGGACAGATCACTCTTCAATAAAACAATCTATTTTATGCACCTGAAAACTACATGCTTATTACTTTGTAAATTAGAATCCTACAGCAACCACACCAGTGTGATAGTTCCACATTTTAGATTTGAATTTAATATTTATTCAAGTACATTTATTCATGGTACTTCAGGAAGTGTTTAAAATTTTAATGTACATATAAACCACATGAATTCTTTTTAAAAAGCAAATTCAAATTCAGTATGTTTGGAAATGACTAAGAATTTTGTTTTGAAACCTCATTTTCATATCAGTGCTGTCATTCTGATGATCACAGTTTGACTAACAATCAAGTGTATGTATGATTTTGTAATTCAATAGATAAATAAAATATTTTTCAGTGCTAATAATGGAATAATTCCAATGTGTATTTTGCACTTCTCAGGGCATCTGGAGACATCTAGTCACAGACAGGTTTTAAATTGCAGCATGTTGAGAAGTAAAAGGGAGCTGGGGGTAGGAATTTGCTGACCCAACCCAACTGCCTATGGGCAGGATAATATTATGAGATAGCACTATATATTTATAACACAGAAAGAGAGAATTGTTTGTGTACTAAGGATTAAAAATGAGAAAAAGTAAAAATGATTCCAGCAGGTGGAAACCAAATGTTAAAAAAGAATTATTTAAAAAAATAAAATAATAAAGTATAAAGAGAGAATCACTAAACAAAACAATTACATGTCGGGGGAAAAAAGATAAATAAAAATAAATAAATAAAGCAAAACAAATCAAAATGATAAACAAACAAAAGCAACCAACACTTGTCTCTCTTGGAGAAAGGTTTCACTGTATCACCTCTGTTTGTCCATGTTAGTCCTTGTTTCCTTGATTGTTATAGGAATAGCTTC
Organism: Castor canadensis; assembly: GCF_047511655.1. Lineage (NCBI taxonomy): Eukaryota > Metazoa > Chordata > Mammalia > Rodentia > Castoridae > Castor > Castor canadensis. The sequence continues at coordinate 21,175,038 of NC_133390.1, read as the reverse complement.
AGGAAGGCAGTTGTACCTTTTTAACTTAAGGTATAGCAGAAGCCTCAGGGGAGGGCACCTGAGACAGCCTGATTGACACTTTCCAGGCCAATTCTCTTAAAGGGCTTTGCCCCCCTGAGTTATTTTGAGTCTGTGTGGCCTATGTAGACAGGGGGGTGAGATTTCCTGTTGAAATGCAGAGATATCTGAACACATAAGGGCCACTTGTTCTGTGAACAGGGAAGGGTAGCTTGAAAAGGGGAAAAATCACCTCTGAACCTTCTGCTGCTGTTCAGATAATCCCATTCAAAACCTTGATCTCTCTATGTCTGCTTCTGCTGGCAGTCTTCCACACAGATCTTATGGTTCTAAGACCTGGAACTTCCCAGGCTGGTACCTTTTAAATCCTCAGATTTGCTCACTGCTTGTTGCAGCCAAGCACCTGTGGTAACTTGAGTTTTCAGTAAGTGGGGACCCACTTAAGTATTTTGCATTTTAAATTCACCTTATTCAGTGGGTCTACTGTTACATAATTGTGTAGAGCTGCCAACCTATGGGTATTTTTGCTATTTTCCTATGAGGAACCATGAAATTGCCTTGTCCAACTCTCTCCCTCACTAAATTTGCCTCTGCTAAGCAGATTCCTGCATGGAAACTGTGGCTTGGGTACCAGGGTTCTCTGAGCTATGATCTTTTTTTCATGTTGCCTGAATTACTCCATCCCAAAATTTGCCTATCTGCAAGGGAATTCTGATATATAAGCTCTCTACCAATGAAAGATAGATATATTGTTTTAGAAAATTTCCATAGGCAGTTATTTTCACAGATTCACAGCTTGACATCTGATGATTGGGTCTTCTGTGAGAGATTTGGGGAATCCGTTTTTGTCTTTATCTACCATCCTTTATACTCAAAGCTGAAGTGATTGACTTAAATTCTATGCAAATTTTATGCTCTGTAACAAAAGAGATTATAACATTAAATATTCAAAAATCACAAAAAAATTTCAATTTTTCTATAGTAGACATTTTATTCCAAAACAGAAAAAGGTACTAATCTTTATATTGAAAAGTAGTTTACCAAATAGGCAGGTAGTATGAGAATGTCCCACCTCTGCACACAGAGCTCTGAAATATTGTTTTCAAAAATAAATGTGAAGGGAGAACCAAGAAAACTGCTAGAATTTCTGTTTCATTTGGGTGTCCAAAATCAAACTTAAAACATGAGTCAATTTGAACTCTTGAGATAATGTGTCTTTCATATATTGCCAACATTATTCATACTCATGTCATAGAATGTAAAATATTACCTAAAAGGCAAAGACCATGATAACACTCATCAGTTAGTATAAAAGTATACTTTTATACGTTCTATAAAAGTATTTTGAAGAAACTTTCAAATTCCATGATTTAATCTGTCCTAATCCAGGTGGGAGAAATTAGCTTCACACCTATAAATCTGTAACATCACTTCTTGATACCATTACAGTTACAGAAGCACTAGGAAGAAAAGAAGGAGGAGGAATAAAACCTGCCATACCAGTCCATTCATTAGTCCACCATAATATGTTCTAGTTTGTAAGTAAGTAATACTTACTGCAAAGTATTTGGAATCTGTCAAGAAATAAAACAAACAAAACCTATTATTCAAATGGGAGTCAGGCTTTAGTTGGTGATTTGCACATGAAAAAAATGAAACAGATTAGTGAATCTAGTTATATTGAATTGAAATATTGATAGTCACAATAAACTAAAGTAGTTGTAAGATCTAGAATATTTTGTTTAGTAAATAAGGCTTCTAACATATGTGTATGCAATTAACAGACATAGCTTTGTTATTAACACATAGATAACTGAATAACTTAAAATAAAATAATAATGGAAGGAATGAAGCAAACAGGCATATATTATAACCATATATATGGAAATATTTCAAGGAAGCCCCTTATACAACTATTATAAGCTGATAAAATGTTTACAAAAATGAAATATGCATTCATGAAAACATCTTTCTTCATACACATTCCTCTAAAATGAGATGCTATCTCAAAATGGCTTAATTTTTAGCTACGACAATTAAGTGAGTAAGGGTACTGTTAATCAAAATGAACATTTAAGAAAGGAGCACATCTGCAAAAATATGATATTTCACAATTGAAATACATGGAGTAGAGGATAGGATACACAAGTTTCATGGGATTAGTGATAGAAATTTGAATGTATTTTGAATATATTGAAAATTATAATGTAGAAGATTTGAAAATAATATAGATAGCAAAAACTGGGAAACAGGAATTGCTCTATGTTTTTACCAATATTTATAAGTAATATCACAAGCTGAAAATAGTGGGAAAGAAGTGGTGTGCTAGAAATGAATAAAATATTGTATTCCAAAAACATATGAGCAGTCTCTAATTCACAAATGTTGGGAAGTTGTATAATATTGTAGCAGAAAGATCATTTGGGTTTTTTTCAACATGGAAGTTATGAGAAATAAAAACATAATAGTCTTAGTAGATGGAGAAGATGAAACTTAAAATGGAGTGAATAAGAAGAGAATGAAAAATGAGAAAAATGAGAAAATGAAATGAATTATTTTTAAAAGATTAAGGTTGTGTACAGGAAATGAGTTGTATTAATTCTTTGATACATTGAAAAACTAATACATAATAAAAATAGATTTTGAATATTTCAACTTTGCCAAAGAAGAATCAGATTATGGTTGAAGTAGAATATTAATGATAGACAGAGTAATGCAGACTTTAAGTATTCATGCTAATACAAGAAAAGAAACATGTTATGAGAGAAGAAACTTTTGGAGACAAGAGATTGACCTAATAAAATTAACATAATCTTTGATCTTGCTTTTATCTGACATGTGCCTATGTAACTCTCTAGAATAGCTTTATTTCATTGGATAAAACAGATCTTCTGATTAATTTAAACATACGTGTATCCTAATTGTGTCTTAGTATTTGGAACACCACATGAAAATCAATTCATAAATTATATGAATCAAATAGAAACAGTGACTCAGACAAGAAAATGTTTCTATAAAAGTATTTTGAAGAAACTTTCAAATTCCATGATTTAATCTATCCTAATCCAGGTGGGAGAAATTAGCTTCACACCTACAAATCTGTAACATCACTTCTTGATACCGTTACAGTTACAGAAGCACTAGGAAGAAAAGAAGGAGGAGGAATAAAACCTGCCATACCAGTCCATTCATTAGTCCACCGTAATATGTTCTAGTTTGTAATTATAGAATCTTGTCTTACATCTTTCCCATTGTATGACTCCATATCAATAATGTGTCAGGAACTAGGTGTTTTTTTTTTTTCATTTTTCTTTTATTATTCATATGTGCATACAAGGATTGGTTCATTTCTCCCCACTGCCCCCACCCCCTCTCTTACCACCCACTCCACCCCCTCCCTCTCCCCCCCTCAATACCCAGCAGAAACTATTTTGCCCTTATTTCTAATTTTGTTGTAGAGAGAGTATAAGCAATAATAGGAAGGAACAAGGGTTTTTGCTGGTTGAGATAAGGATAGCTATACAGGGCATTGACTCACATTGATTTCCTGTGTGTGGGTGTTACCTTCTAGGTTAATTCTTTTTGATCTAACCTTTTCTCTAGTACCTGCATTAACTGTTCTTTCATAATTTTTATTGATCTTTAAAATATTATTAGAATAAATGAATTATGCAAAGGAGTCCCATTGTGATAGTTAAAATATGCATAGAATGAACTTTGATCATATTCACCCTATCTATACTACTCTTTCTTAACTGTCCTTCCTTCTGCCTCTTCTTTTTTAAGTTTTGGTATTATTTCTTATGCTATTTTCTGAGATGAATCTCTCTATAAGGTTTCAATTTTGATTACATAAAGTGTGGGCTCATATTTTCTCAAGACTTCTTAGCTACCAGATAAATTTGGAATAGATTTTTCTTTCCAATGTTGGAATTAAATCCACATTATAAGTATGTATTTATGATAGATAACACAGCAATTTTCCATTCAAAAGTATGGCTCATGCATGTTTTGTATTATATTTGGGAGACAAATACAAATCCAATTGAGATATTATGCAGCACTTAAACCCTGTTAAAACCTGTTGAAATGCTTTTACAAACCCACAAAGATGTTTTCTAGCTATCTGGTTTTACCTTAGCTCAATTAAGTTGACTCATGAAATAAACCACCACACTAATAAAATTCTTTATAGATTCTAGTTAACAGCAATATAGATTTTTTCACCAAATTTTCTTTATTCATTTCAGTGCTATATGCACTACATTTATAGCACTTTCATTAGATTCTGCCAATAAGTCCTCACTCCCCTTTGCCTCACATCATTAACATTTATTGAGTGAAGATATATTTTATCATCCTTGAGCTGGCTATAGTAAAAAGGTTTCTCATTACTTAAAATATACATTCTAATATAATATGTTGGCTATCACTACATACTGTGCTTTCCTTGTGCAGCTTCCCAGAAGGTCTTCATACATGTGTCTTTGCTGTGTCCTATGATCCAGTCGTATTTATCTTCTTTAGAATGAGATATGATATTGTCTTTATGCCCTCAGGATCTGTTTAGTCAAATTCTTTAAAAATATTTTCCTTTATCTTCATTTTATCTAAATCTTTGGAAATTAAGTATTTATAATGCTACATCTTATATTATGCATTTAATGGCCATCAAAAGCATATGGCATTTTACATTTCTAAAATTTGTAACACACCCCATAATTTCTTTGCCCCTCTACCATGCTCTTAGTGTAAGCTGTATAAAAAAAGGATGATATATTTTCCACTCTAGTGTATCTTCCTAATATTCTAATGCATGTTATTTAGAAAAAGATCAAATGATGAAATCATGCACTTTGTGTTATAAATCACTTGATTTTGGAATATATGGAAAAAGCAATTGATGCTAATGACCAAGTGAATTAATAACTGTCTCTTATGGTCAGAAGTACTATTTACCCTGTAAAATCTCCATTTATTTTATGTTATTGAGGTCAAAAGCAGGTGATTTATCATAGCTTTAAAAATCAGGAGAACACTATAAAAGTAACAGAGGGTTATTAGTTAAACATTATGGAATAAACTCATCACTTTATAGCTGCTGTTTATTATAAATTCTTACATAAACTAGTGTATTTAAACAATAATTAAACATATATTGCTAAGGAAATTGAAAGGAAATGGAACAAAAAAATAAGAAGTATGGAAGTGCTTGTGAATCTGACAATCTTTGGGTAATATGAATTCTGTATAAAAAGAAGGTAGCTACATGGTAGTGTCCACATGTCTTGGATCTGGTAAATGACCCCTTCTGGCTTTGATAGTGGACTACTGATTACACTTCTGGACACCTTGAACAATACAGAGTGTGAAGGGATAATACAAACAGCTGAAACCAATGATACTCTACTGAAACATAGAAATAATCTTGAAGTCTATCCTCAGAATAGAGGTGAAAACTTCTATTAAGTTAATATCTGAAAGTAACTGTGAGAATGGTAGTCACAGTTAAAACAACAAATAGGAGACTGCAGAATTCCTCTCTGTGGTGGCCTCTAATGAAAGCATCTGGACAGATCACTCTTCAATAAAACAAAACTGAGAATGTCCCACCTCTGCACACAGAGCTCTGAAATATTGTTTTCAAAAATAAATGTGAAGGGAGAACCAAGGATCTCCGGACAGTTTCCAAAATCCTCTAACATGAGACATAGATACTGACACAAGAAAATAAGCCAAGGAAAGAGAAAATTCAGAAGACAGAAAAAGAGAAATTGTAAATAAATAAATAATATTATTATCCTGATAACAAGGAATATTAGAGTATCCATGTAAAACACCAGACAAGTCTACAAAGGAAAAGTAAGAAGAAATTCCACAGGCCCTTCTACCAGAGGGACCTTCTGCAAACATAGACAAAATTATTATTGAACTGTTAATAGCAGTTTGTGATCAGCCTGTGATCAGATTTCTAAAATCTTTGTCCTGTGTGGAAGAATTCATGGCAGGAATGTAGGTATAAATGGAATTTATTAAAAGTTAGGGAAGAGAAATACAAAGGGAAGCATGGTGGGTCCCAGGTAGAAGCTGGAAGCTAAGAGAGCATGTTCCTGTTCTTCGGTGGTTTTTCAAACCTAGAAAACATATCAGAAGGGAGAACAAGGAGACTCCCACCCAATAATCAATGAGTGGGGAGGGGCATGGGTGGTTCTCATCCAGGTGAGGTTAGTTCCTGAGGCAAAACATGGCTAATCTAAAATGCAATATTTTACTGTGAGTCCCAGACTTTCCCTAATTTAGCCTGCTCAAATTCCCCGTGAAAGACAATATTCCAAAAAATTTTTTAGGGGATTGCTGAGGGGGTTGGTCCATTTTCAGTGTCATCTTCAAGGCGACAAGGGGCAGCAGACCCTGCCTACAAGGGGAAATTGTCCGACCTATTTCTTTCCCTTGGGGCTCACAGAAGCACAAGGTTTCTGCATTATCATCCAGCACAGTCAAGTTTCCTCATGGAGATGTAGGTTGCTCATGGAGATACCCTTCATCTGTAAAGATGGACAGCCCTGTCACCTCATGATTTGGGTCCTAAAGACTTTCATTCTGGAAGAGCTAAATCTGATTTAGAAGGCATGACGCAAACATTAATAATTATAGGAGCATGAGAAAGCTTTCTGCCAGGTGAAGTAGGAAGGATAAAGTATCAATTTTTTGTTTTGTAAAGTGACAAAGAATCTTATGGCTAGTTTGCCGATAGATGTTTATATCTGTAGCTATTTTTAACTCTTACATGGCCCTGTTTTTTGGATTGTCACTATAGTAGGACCCTAACGACTGATTACATTAGGGACCAGGTGTACCTGGGGCAGGTGCCAGTCTAATTAAAGTGTAAAGAGCAATGAGTAAGTTCTATACAGGAAGAAGACTCACAGTGTCCCTAAGCAGAAGCTAGATTCCACTGAAAGTTACATTGCCTTTTCTTAAACAGAAGGCCTTGGCCAAAGACATGAGTTTGTCTTTTGTCAGAAGCCTAGAAGTCTTAACTATTAGAAGACATGCATAAGAGCCCCCTTTTTAAAAATCCTTTGACTTTGCTTACTTTTAGAGGCCTGGAATAATTGACTCCGTCTGGATCCGGTAAAATCCTCTCAGGGGCAGGGGGGAAACCTATTTATCCTTTCACCCCTGCATTAAGGCTCCTGATTGGAATTCCCTATTCTGACTTGTTGAGAGAGAGAGGGAAAGGGGAAGGAGGAATTTTGCCCTTTAGTAGAAAAAAGATCAATTCTAAAATCTTCAGAGCTTGTATCCTGAAAGTCTCAGTTGAAAGGTCCTCTAGACCTGGCTTGACTAAAAATGGCTTCCTGCAGATATCTCTGTGCAAACAAGTGCCTGGGTCCCCTGACTTCTTACCATTCTCCAGAGAGCAAATCTCTTAAACCCCTGCATGAGGATTCCTAAATGAGATGCTGATCCTGAATCAACCCAACTATTAAAATAGCAGAACTCTTATACACTGGGCAAACAGGCTGAAACAAAAATCAACATGTAAAATGAAAAGATTACAATGTAAAGGAAGACAACCTGTTAAGTGTTAAATATGAAACATCTTAATATGAATTTTTGTAACCAATACAGTACCAAATTGCACCATGCTAAACTTGGCTGATACAAACCCATCCCTCATGGTTAGTTTTCGTATCAGGCTATGGGATTTTATTCTGGTTATAAACTGAGAAGAACAAGGAAGCAAGTACATTTTCTAAAAAGATAATAATAAATAAGGGAGTAGGCATATCCCATCTGAAGGGTGAACTTTTGTTTGGTTTTGGTAAAATTTTGTATCATCTTATTTTGATAATAGAAAAATGTGTTTTTAAACAATCATTAGTCCCCTAAATTTTGACTTTAAAAAACTCTCTATGGAAATGTTAAACTATATCCAACACAATCATACATATATAAAACTACAAACTTTGGGGCCCCAATTTGTATTGTGAATCAACTTTTGCAAAAAACTAGAATTTTGATAACACTTTTTAATAAAACTCTTAGCAACCTTAAACTTAAAAGACTTAGGAAGAAAATTAAATTAACTCTCTTTTCATAACAGTATGTATGAGAGCACATGCATTAATAAACCTAATTATAAAATACTTAAATGCAAATTTAACACTCAGAATGAAACATATTGAGATTTTCCATAAGTTTTCTTTTCTCATAAGGTAGAGTAGAGATAAGCCTGGTTGGGATTAGAACTTTATTCAACATTTGAAATGGTTGTGCATATCAACTTTATAAAAATAACTTAAGAATCATCCTAAAGACATGTACACACACACAAACACAAACACACAAACAGATGTTTTGATCTAGGAATGTGAAAAAATAGCAAATATAAGTATGCATATGAATAATAAAAAGATAAAAATTAAGTGGCCACAATTGACAGGAGATAGACAAAGACATAGACAGAAAGCACAAAATTCACAATGACACAGAAAATAATCACATTAATAATATTATCAAAAAATCAATGTAATAAATAATAAATTAATTTTCTTAATAGCCTTAATAGATTAGTCATCTATATTCCTAAGTAGTTTCTAACAGATCACTAACACCAATATTCTGTTCTTTGTCCAATCCTTAACAGATGAATATATTAAAAATAATATGTATAAAAACTATAGTAATATAGAGAATTTGAATCATGAGTTAGTTATAATTTTCCAAGAGGATGGCAAGATGGCATCACTCATCCCTAGTGTGTGGCAAGATGGCTTTGAAAACCTGGTAGCTCCATCATAGTAGCAGCATTTTTGTGACCACATGGTCTCTCCAAAAGATCTCTCAAGTGGAACATAAACACGTTACATATAAGATACAGGCTCAAAATAACAATCTGTTATAGCAATAAAAGATATCCCTCCTGAGAGACAGTTGTCCATATGAGTTAAGCATGGTAATGAAAAGACCAATTCAAAATTGAACCAAGGAATATTAATCACCTAAGTAGATTTATAATGTGCAATGAAATTGAAGCAGCAATAGAGTCTCTCAAAAAAGAAAAGTCAGGACCTGACAGATTCTTCATTGAAGTCTACCATACTTTAAAGAAGAAATAATACCATCATTCCTTAAACTTTTCCATGAAATAGAAAGGGAAGGAATACTGCTTAACTCATTTTATGAAGCCAGAAATACCTTAATATCAGACCTGAAACCTTGAAGCTAGTACAGGTAAGAGCAGGGAATAGATATAGGCAAGGACTTAGTAGAACTAAAGTAACTAAGAAAAAGTATTCAAAAATTTGACTACATGAAATTGAAAAGCTTCTACACAACAAAATAAATGGTCTCTAAATTGAAGAGGCCACCTCCAGAATGGAAGAAAATATTTGTTATTTATAGATCAGACAATGGACTGATAACCAGAATACATAAGGAGCTCAAAAAACTAAACTCCTCAAAAACCAATGACCCTATAAAGGAATGGACAACTGAATTAAACAGAACTTTTTCAAAGGAAAAAGTCCAAATAGATAAAAAAAAAAATCAAAAAAATTCTCACCATCCCTGGCCATAAAGGAAATGCAAATCAAAACCACACTAAGATTTCACCTCACTCCTGTTAGAATTGCTACCATCAAGAACACTAACAACAAGAAATGTTGGCAAGGATATGGAGAATGAGGAACCCTCATAAACTGTTGATGACAATGTAAGCTAGTACAATCATTATGGAAAATAATATGTAGGATCCTTAGAAAACTAAAAATAGATCTTCTCTACAACCTAGCAAAACCCTTCCAGGGATACCCAAAAGAATGTTATTCAGGTTACTACAAAAGCAGTTGCACACCCATATTTATTGAAGCACTATTCACAATAGCTAAGCTATGGAATCAGTCAAGATACCCCACTACTGATGAATGAATTAAAAAAATGTGGCATTCATATTTTACTTGGCCCCGAAGAAGAATGAAATTTTGTCATTTGCAGGTAAATGGATGGAACTGGAGAAAATCATCATAAGTGAAGTTAAACAGGCTCAGAAGACCAAAAGTCCCATGTTCTCCCTCAAATATTGATTATAGGCCTAAAAGAAATGCAGCAATATTATGGGACATGGCTCACACTAAGTGGGGGCCGTGCATGGGAGGAATAAGACAAGGAAGGAAAACAAAAACTTGAATGTGGTTGTTGTGCTCACTGTACAGAAATGAATACAAAAATCTTAAACTAGCCAGTACCCCTATGGAAAAGGGACTAGGGAAGAATGAAGAGGACTGGTAGAGTTGAACCAATTGGGATTGTAATATATATTTGCATAGAAACAACACAAGGACACTCCCTGTGTAGCTATCCTTTTGTCAAACTAGCAAATACACCATGTTTCTCTGTTTTAGGTTTCTTCTTCTACAAAATCGAAGAACAAGAGAGTAGAGTTTTAATGGCTAACAATTTATCTTTGAGGAACTACCAGGAACATTGATGCTTATTTATTTAGCTCGGTCCTATCATTTCTGGAATCCAAGGAAATGCAGAGGAATGTAACTAAAAGGAATAATTTTTTAAAAACGCTAAAAAGGAGGAGTAGAGCCAGAGAAGGAAAAAGTGGATATTTTAGGCCACTGACTGAGTCCTCCTGAACTTGAATAATGTCATTGTCTTAAACCAATTCTACTAACTTAGTTTTGACATTTTGCTTTAGCTATTCCAGATCTCTGTGATGGGGGAGGTACAGTGAAGGGTACATAGTACCCTAATATTTTTTGTAATCTATGTAAATATTTTTATATCTAAATTATAAAATATACAATTTAGCCAACAATTACATTATTTTAACAATGGTTTAATAATAGGCTGAGATGAAGAATGTAGAGAACTTAATCATGTGAAAGACAGTATCACAACAGACTATACATTGTAACCAATGACCAAAACGTTGAGTCAATTACATATAGGTTTATTTCAATAACACAGAACTTAGAAACTTTGTTGTGAATAAATGCATTCTATGTCATGTTAAATAAAGCCTGATAGGTAAAAGGAAAATGCTGCCATAAGGAATCCCAAATCTACACAAATGGACAACTCAAAAAATGAGAAATATATAAATTAATTGAAAAGGGTATTTTCTTTGAAAAATTTTTCAATAATTAATATTTTAAAGCTAATACATGTGCAATGAACTGTGGAGAAGTAAAGTATATAGATATGATTTCACAGAAGATCCAAGAATAGGTAAAAGTAACATATTTGCATTATATATGGCATAGTAAAACATTGTAATGAGTTAGAAAATGAAAGATACATATTATTAGGCATAGGACAAGAGTACAAATAAAATGCAAGTTAAAACAAAAAGAGATGCAATTTATAAGCATATGATGCAGATTTATTGGACTACTAAAACTACACAATTCATTCTGCAACTGCAAGAAGTGGATGAAAAGGAGATGAATGACATGTTACCCTAATGAATTTTTATAGATATCAACACAATCTTACTCACAATTCTAATAAATTTAAATGGTCTGTATATGTAATATCAACTGCATGCTGCATAGAATGAACATTTTTATAAACTTTAATACCCAGTTATATTAAAAATAGTGTAATTTATTACATGCAACCACATGAAATTTCAGCACATTTTATGAATATCAGAAAACCTGACTATAAAAACATGGAATATTATCAGATAAAGCAGTATTGGACCTAATGATTAAGGGATTAAAACTTTAAGAAGATTAAAGAATTATAAATGTGTGTTCCTAACTAAAAATTTCAATATTTGAACAAAACAAATATTGAGAGAATTAAAGAAGAAATCAGACAATTTCCCAATTTTCTGTAAGAAACACTGGAGTTATAAAGATGTATATACATTACAAAAATACTTTTGAAAATGTGAAAATAAATATAAGGAAACCGTGAGAACTAATAATTCAATATTAAAGTTGACAATTTCAATATTACCTATGAATAATGGGTAGAATAAGGAAGGAGGAAATTTTACAGTGTTCTTTATGTACTACGTGTATTAAAATTTTGAATGCCATATTAGGATGTTATATTTGGGCACATACAAAAATAATTAAATTCATGATATGCATATGTGATTTTCAGTTTTATAAAAGTATATTTGTTAAATATTGGAGTGCAGGTTATGCTTCAGTGCTTAATGATTTCATTAAATAGGAAATGTTCTCTAATCCTCCATTTTATAAAAATTTTGCATAAAATAATATTTTAGAGTTCATGAAGATGTCTCAAAACTTGAAAGCAATGAAGCTATGTTGTCTATTCTTATCTCAATGCAATAAAACTGCAAATAATTTTTTTTCCTTTTATTATTCATATGTGCATACAAGGCTTGGGTCATTTCTTCCCCCTGTCCCCACCCCTGCAAATAAATTTTAAAAAAGCTTTGCAAACCATACAAATACACAGAAATGAAACAACCTACTTTTGAAAAGCCAATAGTCAAAGAAGAAATCAAGAAGGAAATTATAAAAACGCCTTAAAAACACAGAATAAAAACATATAGAATTGCTACTGAAAAGTGTAACAACAGAGAAGTTTATAGCAATTGCGGTCCACATCAGAAAGTAGCAAGAGGGGATGGAGGGAGGGGGACAGGACAGGAGGAGAGATGACCCAACAATGTATATGCATTTGAATAAATGTATAAACAATTAAAAAATAAAATAAAATAAATTTTTAAAAAGTAGAAGGATTTCAAGTAACCTGTCACCACATCCCATAGAACTCTGAAAAATTTAAGAAAGAAATAATAAATGTCAGATCAGAAATAAATGAAATAGATGCAAAAGGTCAACGAAAGAAAGAAAAGAACACTTAAAAGGGTAAACAAAACAAAATAAACTCTCAAAATAAATTTTTAAAATTTCCATAATTAAAGCAATAAGGGAAACATAACAAATGACATCATAAATACATAAAGTATCCATAGAGATTAATATTCACAACTTTATCCCCACTGTGTTGATAACTGAGAAGAAATGAACAAGCAGCTTTCCAAGACTGAATCATGAAAAAAGAGAAAACCTAAACAAATCAATATTAAAAAAAGTTACTGAATCTGTAGTAAAAAGCTTCCCATCAAAGAAAAGCTTAGGATGACATGACTTCACTGCTGAACTCTACCAAATTAAATCACCAATCTTAAATCTGCCAATCTTAAATCACTCAATAAAACAAAAAATACAAAATGAAAACCAATTCTTCCACTCTTTAACTGATATTGAAACTATGTCAAGACACACACACAAAAATAACCCATAGGCCAATATATTTGATGAACTTAGATTTAAAACTCTACAACAAATATTTGCAGACTGAATTCAAAAGCAAATAAAAGATTATACAACATGATCAACTGCTTTCAGCCCCTTGATATAATCCATATAAACTTACCAATAAGTCTGATATACTACATCAACAGAATAAAGGAAAAGATCGAAATTGTCATTTCAATAAAGGCCATAAAGATACTTGACAAAATTGAACATCCCTTCATGATAAAACCACTGACCTAATTAGGTATAGAATGAACATACTTCAACTTAAACCTAAAAATACTAAATCAATAACTAATAATATAATGAATGTTTAAAAGCTTAAAAATTTCTCTGTAAAACCAAGATGACCTCATTTCCTTTTATAGTCAACCTTGTTCCAGAAATCCTATTTAGAACAATCAGGCAAGAGAAAGAACAAAACATATATAAATTACAAAAGAAGTTAAATTGTTCCATTTGCAGGTAACATGGTATTATATAGAGAAAACAACAAAGACCTCACAGAAATCCATTAGAAATAATAAATAAATTCAGCAAAATGTCTGAATATAAAATCAACAGATAAAATCAGTAATACTACAATAGGCCAATAGGAGATTATCTGAAATGGAACCAAGAAATAACTCTCCATTACAGTAGATGTGAAAATAATATATCTAGGAATAAACTAAACTGAAGAGCTGAAATATTTCTGTAATTAAATTATAAAACATTGATGAAAGAAACTCAACAAAAAAAGTGGAAAGACATCCCATAATCAGGGGTTAGGAGACTCAACGTTGTGAATTTGTCCATACTAGCCAGGCAGAGTGGCTTGTACCTGTAATCCTAGTTACTGAGGAGATAGATGTGTGGAGGATTGTGGTTCAAAGCCAGCCACAGCAAAAAGTGTTTGAGACTTCGTCTCAAGCAATGAAAAAACCTGGACATGGTGGCATGTATCTGTCATTTAAATTACACAGGATGATTAGGATCTCATAAACACAAGATACTATTTGAAAAGTAACTATAGCAAAAAAAGTATGAATGTGTGCCTCAAGTGGTAGACTGCCTGCCTAGCGACTACAAGACTCTGAGTTCAAACTTCAGTACTGCCAAAAATGAAAATATCCATACTACCTAAAGTGATCTACAGATTCAGTGAAATCTTTACCAATGTACTAATTATTACACAAAATTAGAAGAAATAATTCTCAAACTTAGTTAGAATCACTAAAAGCCAAGAATTGCCAAAAGATTTTTAAACAAAAATAACAAAGCAGGAAGAATGTCCTTACCTGATTTCAAAAGATATTATAACCTGTAGTAATCAAAATAGCAGTTTTATCATAAAAAAGACAAATAGATCAACAGAACTAAATGTAAAGTCTAGAGGTAAATCGATACATGTATAGCCTCCTGAATTTTATCAAAGGTGCTAAGAGTAATATTGGGGAAACAATAATCATTTTGATAAATTGTGCTGGAAATGTTAGGTGCAGGAGAATGCAATTAAATGCCTCTATCTCACCAGTAACAAAAATCAGCTAAAAATGGATCAAAGACTTAAATTTAAGACCTGAAGCTGTTGAACATAAATGAAAGCACCTGGGCCATGCTTCAGAATGTTGCAACTGGCAAAGATATTTTGCACAAGATACTACAAACACAGGCAATGAAAGCAAAAATAGACAAATGGAAGCTGGTTGCAAAGGCTCATACCTGTAATCCTAGCTAGTACACTGAGATGGGAAGGATCACAATTTGAGATCAACCTAGGCAAAAAAGTGTACAAGACCCTGTCTCAACCAATAAAAAGGTCACTCGGTAGTGTCTGCTTGCCATCACAGCTGTGTGGGAAGTATAAATGTGAAGACTGAGACTCAGGCCATTCTTCAATCTCAGATTGAGACTCTGGTGAAAAAATAACTAAAGCATAAAAGGGCTGCGGGTATGGTTCAAGTGGTAGTTCCCCTGATTAGCAAATGCATGGTTCTAATTTAAAAATATATGTAAAAAGAGAAAGAGGTAGAGCGATGGAGTTACATTGAGCTAAAGAACTTTTGCAGAGCAAAGAAAAATAACAAGGAGATAAGACAACATATAGACTAGGAAAAGTACTTGCAAATTATGTGTCTGACAAGGACAGACCTCAAGAGAGTATGACCTCAAGAAAGTATAAGGAACTCCATAAATGCAATAGGCAAAATAAATAACTAATTTGTGAAGCACATTGTCAGATTTATTGAAATGCTCATTACCTATATTGTCTTTTTCAAAGAATTTAGAGAAAAAGTAGTTAAATGTACAGTTGGGCTTATAGAGTATTTTTTTGTTTTAAAATCAATGATTTTCATATTTTGAAGACTCAGGCACATGCCATCATTAAATTATGATATACTATTTTAAAATCACGGTTAATCATTACAAAAATGTCCTCCTTTTTCCTGGCAATATTATCGAGATACATTTTTTTAATATGATTAATATTTGCATAATATGTCACTCTTTTGTTTTCAGATTAGTGAATGATTTGTATTTGGAATGCACCCAAATGATTACTGTTGAAAATATTATTCCAGAAATGGAGAATGGGTAGATAAAGGAAAGTTTTGGAGAGGGTGAATTCGAATATTTGATATGTTGAAAGAAATTTTGCTAATGCCGCAATGTACCCCAACCAAGCACATCAATAAAAAATAATGAATTCAGTAACTAAAGTTTAAAAGAAAGATTTTGTTTGTGTTTGCTTTGTTTTCCATTCAAACAGTGTCTTAATCTTATTTTGGTACCTGTGGTTTTATTTTTCATATTCATGTTATTGATGTGTTTAAGCCTACAATATTATTATTTTCTTCTATTTTTCTTCCTCTTGCTATTTTTTGCTCTTTCCATCTGTTCCCTGTTACTTTTTTCTCCTTTTAACTTCTTTGAGTTGAGCATTACTGTTTTTTAATATTTCTGTAATTTCTCTTTAAATGCACTAATTTCTGTGATGTTTTTGCTGTTTTATATGTTTTTAGGACATTATAATATTTTTACCATATTCTATACAGGATCGACATTGTGCAAGTTAATATGAAATAAAAATTGCACAATTGGATAATTTCATTTCTTATACCACCGAAATACTACAAATCCAATACTTTTCTGCACTTAATTTGTTCCATGCATATTTGCTATTCAAGTGACCTACTACTTGAATCACAACAAACCTTTAGAATAACAAAGTCTTTTACTGAACGTAAAGTATGTACAATTGCTGAGAAATGTTTTCTGTTTAAAAGTACAGGCATTTCACGTAGCATTTACAACATACATTGTTATCTTACTTCCAACTGCAACGTAAATACATGAGCCAAAGGTGGCAGGATGTACCAAATAGTAACGTAAAAACATTTAAAGTTCAAAATTCCTATTAACCTTCCAACTCCCATGTCCAAAATTTCTGCTCCTTTCATTTCACATGATCATTGCAGAGCTACACATGAACTTTTGATGTCCTTCAAATGCCAGATTTTAAGTTTTATCACATGCACCATGAAAAAGAAAAAATCATTGTTTAACGTATCTAGCATAGAAAATGTTCTCTTAAGACAAAGAAATGCCAGTTAGAGTAGTCAACAGAATAATCACGTAAGACAAAATGGCATATGGCTAGATATAAAACATATTCAAATATTATGCATATTTTGCATAGGCATTTTTGTATCTTTTAAAGTGAAATTAAATTTTGTTAAAAGCTTATTTTTCTGTAGAAAAGTATATAGTGGTTGTTACACATTGAATTTCAGAATTTGATCTAAAGAATTTTAAATTCAATTGAGTGATTTTAAAAAATAAACCCATGTAGCTACAGTCAACTGATCTTTGACAAAGTAGCCTAACATACATAATGGAGAAAAGACAGCCTCTTCAATAAATGTTGCTGGGAAAACTGGACATTCATATGTAGAAGACTGGAACTAGATTCCAGTCTTTCATCTTGTTCCAAAATTAACTCAAAATGATTCAAAGACCGTCATATAAGACCTGAAACTTTGAAACAACTCCAGAAAGTAGCAGCAAATACATGGAACATACAGGTATAGGGAGACTTCCTGAGTAGAACTCAAAACGCTCAGTATCTAAGAGAAAGAATGAACTAATGAGATTGCATCAAACTAAAGGGCTTCTGCATAGCAAAGCAAAGAAACACACACACACAAAAACCAGTGACTAGACTAAAGAGACAATCCATAGGATGGAAGAAAATCTTTGTCAGCTAATCATCTGATAAGAGACTGATATCCAGAATCCATAGGGAACTCAAAAACTCAACACACAAATAATCATCATCCCAATGAAGTAATAGGCACAGAATTAAAGAGGGAATTCTCAAAGGAAGACATACAAATGGCCAGTAAATATATGAAGAGGTGTTTAACTTCCCTGGTTGTAAAACAAGTATAAATAAAAACTACACTATGATTTCATCTCACCACAGTTACAGAGGCCATATTCAAGGGTAATAACAACAACAAATGCTGGCAAGGATGCAGCAAAACAGGAACCGCTATACACCTGTGGTGGGAATGCAAATAAGTACAACCACTATGGAAAGCAGTATGAAGATTTCTCAAAAAGCTAAAGATAGAACTGCCATATGATATACTGATACCACTCCTGGGCATCTACCCAAAGGGATGTAAGTCAGGACACAACAGGGACACCTGTACATCAATGTTCATTGCAGCACTACTCACAATAGCCAAACTATGGAAACAACCCAGATGTCCTACATCTGATAAATGGATCAAGAAATTGTGGTATATTTAAACAATGGAGTTTTACTTGCATATAAGAAATAATGACATGCCATTTGAAAGTAAATAGATGCATTTGGAAGACATCGTGTTAAATGAAGTAAGCCAAGCTCAGAAAGACAAAGACTGCATGTATCTCTAATACATGGAAGATAGATCCAAAGGATAAATACATACACAAAAACAACCATGATCTTATACAAACTCATATGTAGAACATGTTAGCAATAGTGGGACTATTCTATGGAACTTAGGGAAACAGGGAAAGGAAAAGAGAATGACAGAACATCAGCAATATCATAACGTACAACATCTGTGAAGGCAGGGGATATAAGGACATGTATTGAGGATGTTGAAAAATGGGGTTGGGAGGTAAAGGGTAACTGAAAGTAATGGAAGGATTAAATGGATCAAAGTAAAACGTACCCACAGCTCTTTTGAATATTAACTTAAATATTAATAATGAAAGACAAGACTTGTAAAATAGGCAGTGTGTGGGGAGTCACTAGTGGGAGGTGGGAATGTGAGTGAAGGAGATTAAGGTGAGGATATATGGTTGATGAACTTACATACTTACATGAAGTAGAACAAATAAACCTCTTGCAATTGTTTTAAGTAGAGTGGGAAGGGGTTGAGTGGGAGAGAGGATGGGGGTGATGTAACCAAAATACAATATAAACCTAATAGGAACTGTCACTACGAATCCCCTCTGTATAAAAACTATATCCTAATAAAAGTTTTTATAATAAAATACATTAGCACAATTTTTACATTTCTATGTGTGTTTATTTATATAGGTATATGGTTTTTGGAAAAAGACACAATCTTAGGCAAATATTAGTATAATATTAATATGTTTTCAAATATTTATTTCTAACATGAAGGATGATTATATAATATGATTAATATAAGAGAGAATTTTTCTCTTCATTCGATGATAAACTTTCTTTTGATTTGTAAATCCGATAATTTGTAATCTAAAAGTGTTGATTAAATTTTCTATGTATGGCAAGTTTTGTTTTTCTTGGTTCACATATAGCTTTGTGCATTCTTCTTATTAAAATTAAACTTATCTAACAGATTTTCCAAGGTTATTTAACAAACCACAAAATTTTGGGTCATTTTGTATTTTTCATTTCATCATTTCACAAAGAATTAAGTTAATAATTCATATAAATATAAAACTGAGTTTAATTAAGATTGGAATGATAATTCCTTTAAATACTGTCATGGAATTATGTACCTTATCTGTGGATAAAAAATGAGCATAAATACATTGGAAATTCCTGAGGGAATTATTAAGATGTATCATACAAAATACTGTGGAATTGATCACTCTTGCAATACTTCAATATTAAAGAAAAATATTATATAGCATTTTATTATATACAATGTTTACTGTGCAGTAAAATATGTGATGAAGATTGGGTATTACGTCTGGAATGTGATTTTAATAACATTTAGTCTAAGTAAAAGTAGGAAGATGCAAAATTTGATATACTCAAAGGAAAGCGACTCAGGTTACTTCAGCGGCACCTGCACATCCATGTTTATTGCAATGCTATTCACAATAGCCAAGTTATGGAAACAGCCAAGATGCCCCACTACTGATGAATGGATTAAGAAAATGTGGTATTTATACACCATGGAGGTCACTCAGCCATGAAGAAGAATGAAATCTTATCATTTGCAAGTAAATGGATGGAACTGGAGAACATCATCCTGAGCGAGGTTAGGCAGGCTCAGAAGAACAAAATCATATGTTCTCCCTCATACGGTGAGTTTAGATCTAGGGCAAATGCAGCAATGTGGTTGGACTTGGCTCACATGCTAAGGGGAAAATGCATACAGGAGGAATAGGGAAAGGTAGAAAACCAAAAACTTGACAGTGTTTGATGTCCCCACTGTAGAGAAGCTAATATAGTAACCTTAAAACAAAAGAGGTTAATGTGGAAAGGTGACCAGGATGTAGTGAAGAGATCTGGTAGAAATGAATCAATCAATTAGAGTTGTTATACACTTGTGCATGGAAGCAATGCTAGGATCTCTCTGTATAGCTACCCTTATCTCAATAGCAAAAACACTTTGTCTTAGTTATTATTGCTTATGTCTTCTCTTCAACAAAATTGGAGAAGAGGACAGAACAGGTTCTGCCTGGAATTGAGGGGGGTTGGGGGCAGGGAGGAGATGGGGGACAGGGAAGAGAAATGGCTCAAAAATGTATGACATATGAATAAATGAATAAAAAAAGTAAAAAAAAAATTCTGTTGACTATACACAGAGATGTTGCAAAAGAAAACCTGAAAGCCATTTCACTATTCTGAACTCCTGACCCCTCATCATAGTATATGGTCTTCTGTGAAAGAAATATGTATATATATATTTTTTTCTGTGAATGATGGATTTAAGTCATTTTATTGAAGAAAAGTCAAGTCGTCCTTCTAGATGGATATAATCATGTCTATCCCTTTGACATGTATTCTAGAAAATGACAGCTAACAGGAAGTGTGCTAAGGAAAAACAGGAAAACTGGTAGACTTGGAAATCTAAATCTGCATTTCCTATATTCCCCTATATTTAGGTTGCTGAATATTATTTTAATTTTACTATTGATGTGAATATTGGATTCATGTGGAAGTAATCAGGAGAGATGCAGGATAGAAGACCACATTGTGTCTTGAGGACAAGCATAGGACAGTTGGTTTTGGTTTGTGGATTGTAGCTGCATTATTATGTTCTCACTCACTATGACATACTCCAAGCTCAAGTGGAATGTATCTAATCATGATTACTAGAGACTAGGAAGCCTGGGATGGAGTGCAGGGGACAGTGAGGGCTTGATAATGTGTACTCAAATACAGTCAGATACAAGTAGTAAGTTCTAGAATTCTACAGAAAAGTGAGAGAAATGAAATTTATAATAACCTGCTAAATGCTTTATAAATTACTAGAAAGAGGTACTGTATTGCTCTAAGTAATAAGATGATAATATTAATTTTACTGATTTGATAATTCCATATTTCATATATACTGAAATAATACACTGTATCCCATAAATAAGTAGAATTATTATGTTATACAAAAATTTAGGACAATATATAAGGAGATGGGCATGTTAAGTACCACAATTTAATGACACAGTGTGTGTTTATGCATACACATATATATGTACATGTATCTCAAATTATCAATCAGTATTCATAAATATGTATGCTAAAAATAGTATTTTTAACGTAGAAAAAGTATTAAAAATCTTTATACTATTCAAAAAACAATTCAGATTTTTGTTATCTAAATTATTTCTGTCTCATGTTCTCTTTCTTATTTGTATTATGAAGGTATTAAATCTTACTTCATGAGCTAATTAAAAAAAATAAGTTCCCTTTCCAAATGGTCACTACCTGCTCACAGTAGCAAATACAGTTTAGCGTAAGATTGTTGAAAGTTCACTTTGAGTCTATGTTTTCATTCCACATGTTAGACTGGTGAGTGACTTAATGTCTGATACAAAACCATTCTGTATCACCTAGGTATCCTGTGACCTATGGCCTTGCAACATGATACTAATCACCATGCGCAATACAATTATTTTTCTTTTGTTGTTGCCCTAGGAGTTATTTATTTCTGTACAAGTTTTAAGCTCCTTATGTACACTGTTGATTTTCTTAAATTTCAACCTCATGCTTCTCCTATATCTATTGACTGCTTCTTTCTAAGTTGTATCCTGTTGATTTCTCAATCAGTGCACTGAGTCGTAGTCATTTACACCAAAGAGTCCAACAGAATGGATAAATGACCTGAGTTAAAATACATGTACACAATACTCATTCTTTTGGACAGTGTGATTGGTTCAAGCTGTGGATAAAAAATATCAAAGTGACCAATTATTCACTGAGAATGTCATATAAATATTAAATTATTTTCTTGATCTACAATGAAGAAAATACGTATTCATAGAAAAGTGACTAGAGCAAAGAATGTGGAGGAACCCAGGTCAGTTCAGATAGTATGATTGTTTTCGAATATGAGTTGTTTAAACATTAGTAACTACAAATTTTCCTTGTTAATTTATAATTTTCCATCTACTTCATATGTAGGCCATTTATATTTTGATGAAGTTACTTTCAGTGATAGGCTCACAGATTAAAAGTCTGCTTTTCTTGTATATGACATTTTAAGGAATTAATAAAAACTCTTTTATCTTATTCCTTTGGTTGATCCGAAAGAACTTAATTCAGTAATGTCAACAGATTTTTAATTGTGTTAACCACCTTCCCTCTAGAGGCATTTAGAAATGTTTCTCAAATGATCAAATGAGAAAATTTCACTGAGAATAGGATAAGTGTCTCACATTTCAAAGGACTTAAGAAATTCCTCTTGAAATTATATTTTTAGATAATTAGAAATAAATGTTATCATTAAGACCATATTTTAAAATTTCAAAGCATATTTATATTATGCACACATATTGTGACCAGTAAAAAGTATTTTGAGCTATTCTTCTACATTTTGCAAAAATTTATGTCATGGTAATAAGATGAAAAGTTAATAGCCATGGTATTGGTCACTTTATATTGTTTTAGTCATGACTAATTCTACTACACTATTTAATGTGGTAAGGGAAAATTGGGCTTAAACTAAGCACATTTAAAGGATAAGTAAGTAGCAAACAGTGCCATGGTTTTTGATGAAGAAATATTCTTTCACTTATATAACTTCAAAAATATTTCTTAGGGAGAAGCAAAGAAACCAAGGCTGATTTAAAAATGTGTCAGTTTCACATAAAACAATTATTTATACAACAAATATCAGGAGATCATTAAATAGATGGACATGTAATGATTCTGGTGAAGTTCTCACAAATTATTGCAAATTCAAGGGTGATCATGTACTGGATATAATTATATATGCATTAGGATATGTATATATTAGGATACATATTATATGTAATATGTAATATATATTTGGGTATTTGTATATTGTAATAGAATATTTTGCTTATATTCTGGTGGTTAATTTCATGAAGAAATCACCAAATGATGTATACCTTGTGTTCTACTTCACTGTATCTTTTGGAAATATCACACTTAAGGGAATAAATTAATATACGTCCTTTGATACCTAGACTTTTGTTTATCTATCTATCTATATATTACTTCTGCCAATGATGAAATATTGATATCTGTTCCAACTAAATATTTCTGAATTCTTTGTTCTCACATTTACTGTCTTAAATCAAGACTTTAATGTTTAGGGGTTTTTTGTAGCATCCCAACTCTCACAATAGCTGTTAATCTAATCATTCAAGCCATTATCATATTTACCCTTGTCATTTGATAAACAAGAACTTTTATATAACTATATTATAACTTCACAGATGCATATGGCATATATCATTGTGCTCTTGTGTGTTCATGTTAGTCTCTGTATTCTCTGTATCCATTTTTTAGTGTTTCCACACAGCCTTTAAGTTTAGAGTTGAATTTTTCTTCACAAGTCATGCAAGCTCCTCATGATAAGATGTAAGATTGTCTTGGAAGATGAATAAAACTATCTTCATACTAAAGTCATCACATATATGCAATGGTGCTTTTAGCACAGTCAGAATTTGTATTTGAGTTACCTGTGTTTCCTCAATATCCCTGTGAAACACTGGGATATAAAAGCTAGGGACTATGTTTTACTTTTCTATGTCACTTGTACTGCACTATTTACCAAAGCAATTATGTAAAATTTCTCTCTTCTCCCAGAGTTTCCACATATTTCTCTTATCCTTTTACATTATGTGCATACATGGGAATATGTATGTGCAAGAGTGTGTGAGGGTTTATATTATTTTTTTATTTTATACACAGCAATCAGTTTCTGATCTCTCATGTTAAATTTCCTTCTATATTCTCAAGTAATTTAAAGGTATAGAATATGAAAAAAAGCTTAATAAATATTTTATACTTAATGAAAACATTTACAATATCTTAACTAGATTCTTTCAAAAAATATATAAAGTTATACTATAAGGTTTCAGAAATCATATGGGAATTAGAGAATAATTTAGCATCTTCAACATACATAAAATGTACAGATGGTCAATTTTTTTCAAATCCACTTATCTTTCTAATACCTTATTAAATTTATCTCAATACTGTGAGTGATAGAAGTAGAAATATTTATGCAGGCACAATGATTATCAAATAATCAGTAACTATTTTGATGAAGAGCTATTTTGAATTCAAATAAGCTCAGAAAGTCTTTTAATGTGGTATCTCTATCCATAACAGGATTCTTTATATTAAGAAAGATGTTGTGTTTCATTGCTACATTTTAGATTCTCATTTTACTCAAACATAATGTTCAGTGATCATTAATAAAACATTCTGTTGTGACTGCAGAATAAATATTTGTATTATCTTCACAACTATGGACAAAAATCATATAATTAATTATTTTAAAATAGGTTTTAACTTATATGAGAGTTTTACTAAACATCAAAAAATACAAAGATAAGCACACATATATGTGATTTGCAAAAGCAGTTAGTTTTCATGAATGAACATTTATTCTATTCAACAACTAGTTATCTGCATAGGTAAATGTGAAATAGATTGGGAATATTGTGAACCCTAAATCTCATAGAAAATTAAAGCAAAATTCCTTTAATAAAGATGATACAGAAGCTGAGAGTTGTGCTTCAGGTTTATAATCCCAGCATTCATGAATTCAAGCTCATCTTGGAGAACATAGTATAACTGCTTTAAAACAAAAGGAAAAAAAACAAAAACATTAGCAGAAAGAAGCTATAGAAAATTTACAGATAAGTACTAGATGAAGCCAATAAAGTGTGGCTTTTTTTCTCTAAACAAACACACACACACACACACACAAACACACACATACACATACACAAAAATGCATGAACAAGCATCTATGCCTCCACACACATACAAGGGAATACAATTTTTGTTGGGACCTACAAATGGGAATTAAAAAAACTAATAAAACTATGTTTTAAAGTGGACAATTGGATTTTAAAATAAATCATTATTTAATGTAAATACCTTATAATCAAACTTTTCTGTAAACTTTTAATGATAATATTAGGTAAGTTATGTTATATTCTCCAAACTGTCACATTAAAGCCTAATATGGAAGGACCTTGTATTTTCAAGACTTCAAATATTTCAGCCAAGGTATATGAAGAAAGCATGCACAAACTATACTCCTCTTAAACTAATTTTGAGTATAAGAATATATGGATATATCTATGCATATCTATTTATATGTACTCATATATTTATTTATATATTCTTATATATGGTATATATATATATATATTCTTGTGCTATGTGGAGAGAGTTATTTTTATACAGATGTCTTCTTTTGTTGTTGACATAAAGAATAGCATCAGCATACCAAATGAATTTTACTGATGATTGGCTTTAAAAACATTACTTTGAAAAGATTATAGGCATAATCTGTGGAGTCTTAGAACAAATACCAGCCCTCTTTCAATTTCTAATGATGTGATCTAGATCAAGATACTCAACTGTGGTTACCAGTTTCTCCACATATCAAAATGAAATAGTAAAGGGTCCACCTCACAAAATTTTGTGTGGGTCACAAAACATGAATTTATATTTGTAAATTTTAAAAACAATTCTGACATATCAAATTTATGAGTTTGTTAATATCATTTTAATTAAATAATAATTTAACAACACATAAATAAATCAAATTCTGTAATGCAGAATTTAATTGCTATTGACATCTTTAAGTGATAGTTTATTTAGCATCATTTGTGACTATTTTGTCTAAGTTGTAACTTTTATTTTATCTCCTTGTTCCATTTGGTTTCCTATGCTTGTTTTGTCAGCCTTTTAAACCAACCTCAAATGCAGGCAGAGATTCAGCCATCCATTATGTTGGCTCTGTTTTTAAGGCTCAGTAGTTAATGGATTTCTGATGCAGATGGACATTTTTTTGTGTAACTAAGATATCACTTTGACATATGAGGTCACAGTAGCTGTAACTGGTGTTCTTTCAAGCCTTGGGAGTGGTTTCTTACGTGGAGACACTGAAGCACATCACAGGCACTGTGTAGTCACAACAGACCCAATGATTAAAAGTATACACTTGTTATTACTATTATTTAATTTTGTTTCAATGCTTTTCACAGCTTCTCAAATTGATCAAAGCAAAAATCTTGTTAATTAAATATGATCTTTTTAATGGATGGTTGAAAGGGCTAGACATCTTTAGTACAATGAAATGCTTTGATGTGATTTCCATTCATTTGAATTTTAACTTAAAGTCATTATATCCAGTGGTTTTTTTGTTTAACAATCGCCTACAGTTTCATTTATATTGTTATATTTTCTCATAAAAGGCACTGAAGAAAAAAAGCACTTAAAGGAATGGAACCTTTATTAGAAAACCTTGTTTATTTTCTACCAGACTCATATTTAATATATTATGCACCATTTAATTTTGTTTAGAAAATTAGGGGATTAAATGGTTTTCATTGAGAAAACTACAAGACAAAGTTGGGAAAATATCTTTTAATTGTTTCATCATATATTATTTGGAAAATGTCCTTCAATTTTTTCATTTATATTGAGTAGCCAAAGCATAAATTTACATTTCATATGCAATACATTTACACTTTGATACTAACTGTCTTGAATGTAAGTGGTGTACCTGTGTGTGTTGATAATTAAAATAGCACAAGTATTTTTAGGCTTGTGTGCAAATGAAAGTACATATCATTTGTATGGAGCAATTATTTGTAAAACATCATAAAGTTCATACTTATAGACAAAGTACTAATAAATGAAACAGAGCTTTTTGGCTTAATACCATTAATCTTAGTCTTTAAAAAGGCATTATTTTTTGTTGTACAAAATAATGGATTCCATTATGTCATTTCCCCACATGTACACAATGTCCACTGGTCCTGTTTATTCCCTATCATCTTTCTTTGTCCTTCTTCTACTCCGTGTCTCTTCCCCCTCAAAACTTTCTTCCATTTAGCTTCATAATTTTTGTTTTGAATTTATGCATATGAGTTGAATTTATGCATATGAACCTAGGTTCTGCATATGAGAGAAAACATGCAATATTTGTCCTTGAGTCTGGCCTGTTTCTTTTTGTTTATGTGTGTGTTAAATTATTATTTCTAAGTATATTATACCAATCTGATAGATGTTTCAACACTTTTTTGTTAGAAATAAAAACTCTTCAAAGATATTCTTCCAGATACCAAATATATACTAGATAGTTTCTACCTTTGTCCCCATTAGATAAGATAAAATAATGCTTAAACTAAAACAAAGGAATGAACAAGACAACTATAAGTACTAGCAAGTTTTATACACGGGGTATAGTTTAACACTAACACAGAATGCTGTTCAGGGAAAGTTATTAATAATTAGATTGCTTTGAAAGCAATGGCGAGCTCTAGAAAAAGTTTCCACCAGTGAAGGGAGAAAAAAGCCTTAAGCAGTAGCACCGAGGTTGCTTAAGGGATAGTAAAAGCCAGTATGATGTGATTGATGTGAGAATAATGTAAGAGGAAAGCATGAGTGAAATTGGAAAGTCAGGCAGAATGATGGTAACCTAGCAAAGCAATAATGTCAGTAATGAACATAAATATGTCTATTAGTGGTATGAATAGGATAGGTTAGTCAGAATCAACAACTAATTTGATGAGAATAATTCATAGATGCTTATGTAATAGCAAGTAATAGCATTAATAATAGTGATAGTGTATTTTTGCCTTGTTAATGGTGATTTCATTCACTATGCTCTAGAATTTGTGTGTTGTGGTGAACAGTATTTTCAGTAACAATGGTGAAATACATTAAGCACAATTGAAAAAATAAAAGTGCTGAAGTGTATCTTAATAAACCTTTTTATCTAAAACTCTTCCATTTTTGGTGCAGTTCTAAATTTCCAACAGCATAATTTTCCTTATGTCTGAATAAACTTCCTTCAATTTTTTTTTGTAATGCAAGCCTGTATATAATTAATTTCTGTGGAATAAATTGTGCATCTGCAAAATTCATGTGCTCACTCTCTTATCCTTGGAATGGAGTCTTTTCATGGAATTAGGTTCAGATTAAGTAAATCCTCATTATTAGATTGCTCTCCATGTAGAAAGAACCCATATACCCAATCAGGACGCAGTGAGAATACAACTTTCTGCAAGCCAGAAGAGTCCTTATCAGAAATCAAATCAATTAGTACTTTGAATTTCAACCTCCCAAAGTCTAGAACTGTGAGAAATAAATGTCTGATATTTAAACTGCTCAGTCTATGGTATTCTAAAATATGAATTATTTCAAACTTTTATCCTAAAAATGTATACGTTTTCCCCTTATTTCAAGTATATTTTGTCTCTAATGGATTCCAAGTAGATAATCTTCTACTTGGAAAAAAAGCCAAGGCTCTTTCATCTGGCTTGCATATTTTTGACAAAATTTGATGTCATTACCTTATGTTGTCATTTTGCATGCCTTTCAGAATATTGTTTTCTCATATTTTATTTTTTTGATTTTGATTATGATGAGTCTTAACAGAGCTCTCTTTTGTTATGTTTTGATTTGGGTGTTTGCAAAGTTTAGACATACCATTTGCATTTTTATCAAATTCTTTTTAAAAGTACATGACCTTTTTTCATTTATTTTGGCTCTCACTCTTCTCCTTAAATTCCACGTACTCACTTCTTAGGCTGCCAAATAATTCTTATGTAACTTATCTCTCTGTTTTTTTTTTTTTCTGTGTTTAATTTCGGATAGCTCAGACTATTATATCCTTGGATTCATTGCCCATTTCACCTGCTGTGTCTAATCTGTTTTTTCCTATATCCAGGGTCATTTCCATTCAA
This sequence comes from Castor canadensis, assembly GCF_047511655.1. Lineage (NCBI taxonomy): Eukaryota > Metazoa > Chordata > Mammalia > Rodentia > Castoridae > Castor > Castor canadensis. The sequence goes on along the minus strand of NC_133390.1, from coordinate 21,146,023 downwards.
CATAATGTACTGTAAATTACTGTATGTTTCTTTTGAATACTTACTTTTGTGTTTCCTTAATGTGTTCATGTTAGGAAAAATGCCGCTCTCAAAGAAAGCTCACAAGAAAAGTCTCACGTCCACAGAGCAAAGTTTAATGGCAGGCCCAAACTGCCAGGCTGGCAGGGGAAAGGTGGAGCAGCACTGAGTCTGGGCAAACAGTGACTTTTATAGAAGGGAGAGGGTAAGGAAGTTAGTACATGCACAGTGTTCTTTGGTAGGGGCGGGGCTTTCTTAGAGTGTGGCAATTTGTTTAAAGGCAGAGCTGCTATTTTGGCTGATTCACAAAATGGCGACATTATTCTTCTATCATTCCCCCATTTTTTTCTTTAATAATGATGAGGGTAGGGGCTGAGGATCAGGAATTGGGGCAAAGCATTGGTCTCTTTAGCTGCTTCCTGCTGGCAGGGGGTGTTGTATGGGGCAGGATACTCAGGCTCCTGTGTTCTGGTGCAGGCCCTCATAGCAGTCCTCTGGACAGTTTGGCAAAGGTTGGTATCCCTGGAGGTACAACTGGTTAAATTTTTGATTAGCAATAGCAGACGTAGTATGATACAAGGGAGGAAGTTTAAGAATAGGACAGCAAGAAGAAACAGATGCATGAGGATGGGCATTGACCAGGAGAACCACTGTGAAATTTTGTTCCTTAGACAATTTCAAGAGTCCTCCAATTCCCTTCTCCATTTTTCTAATTGTTTCTTGAGAGGTGCCGCCATTGGGGGAACCCATTGAGCTTGACAGCAGTGAGTGTCATGAGAATGACTAGATGAGGGCTAATCCATCGAAGTCCCAATGGAGAGGGTAGAAAATCCTTTTTGGAGAACAAGATGCCCTGTTTTAACAGAAATTGTTATAGGGTGGGGCAGGATCTGGTTTGCATGCTCTCTGAGAATTTCCCTGAGAAGGCAGGTAGTCAGCCAGAGGAGCAGAGTCTGTTGGAGGCAAGTTTTTTAAGGAAAATGGGTGGCCATACATTATCTAAGACCCAAAAAGGAATATTAGGAGGAACATAAAAAGGTGTGTGCTCAGGGACTGCATACCTAGGGATCTAAAATCTGCAAAATCCTATAACTGCCAGGAAAGCTGTAAGCTGTCTTATAGTATGAGGGTTGGGAAATGGAAGATTGGGTTCATGCATTCATGACTCAGGGAGTGAGTCTGTCCCTTTAAGGCCACACCTAGGTAAGTGACTTGTGGGAGGCAGGGTTGTCAGAATTTAAATGTAACACTCTTGGATAAAAGAGAGCTTTACTTCATTATTTTATATAAATTGACACTTTTAACTTTTTAAATGTTTGTACCAAATTTAGGTAAAGTATAACATAACACTATTACAAGGTGGTCATTTAAGACACATAAGCAAATATGTAAATGAACTCTGATTTACTAGTACTTAAAGCTTAACAAGATCAGCAGAAAACACAAATAATTTCTTTGGTAAAATCTTTCTCTGTAATGATGTTTTGTAGATGGTACTCAGAGCAGAACAATATTAAGATAATCTTGTTATTTTATAGACATAGAGTATTTGATTTTAGTTTGACATGACCCTAAAAATCTTTTAGGCAACTCTTAGATTATATTCAACTTTAACTTTATCACACACTGATAAAGTTACTGATATTATACACTTTTTAAACTTACTTAGGCCTTTATATAACATACTAAACCCTTTGATGGCTTGTTTTTTTCCTTCCTATTTGAAACAATCTTTAGGATAAACCCTTTTTTACAAAATCCTTTCTCATCTAAAAACATGTCTTTTTCCTTTAACTTCTAAAAAAATACATTTATTAACTATTTTGTTTTGCATATAGAAACTGTGAGGGATTTTTGAGTTTTATTTGATAAGGAGAGCTGTCCTGGCCCACCCTACACTCATCTCATCAGTCCACACTGTGGAATCTCTTTGTTCCTGAAGGAGGGGGCCCAGAGATAGCTGTCTGGGGGGAGGAGAATTTGAGCTTTTAATTTAGATAGTGAATCCTGTCCCAGCAGGGATAGTGGAGTTTCAGGTGCTATGGGGAAAGAGTGACTGAAGAGGAGGTCTCCCCAAGAGCAGGCTAGAGGCCAGGTAAACTAGTGCTCTAGGTGCTTGCCAGATTTGCCCCAAACAATAACTTTTGTCATCGGACTGGTGACCAGGAGGAAAAGGTAAAACAGAGAAATAGGCTCCACTGTCTAGGAGGAAAATGACCTTTTGTTTTTCTGCCATTATGTCTCCTCAAAATTGATGCCAAGAAGTGAAGTGTGGACAGGAGGCTGGAACCCATCAATCCATGGGAGGTGGTAACTTGCCTTCCATCGGTGATGGGAGCACTTAGACCTCCAGTGGTTACCCTTGCAGAGAGGGCAGGGTCATGGTTGGGGGTGGGGCTGTCTCCCAGACTGTCCCCCCTTAAGTGCCCCTCCTGTCCACCATGGTAGCAAGTTCAGGATGCAGGCCCTAGTCAGGTTGGCCCCTCACTGAGAGCAGCAATGAGGCCATGGTGTCTCTTATCTTTTTCCCTCATATTAGTAAGGTCCTGGACATACAGACATAGCTATAAATATAGATATGGCTAGCTGTATTACTTGGCTCAATGACTTCTTCCCTCAGCCACAGTCTGAGCTTTTTACAAATATCTGGGGCTGACTTTTAGAAATTTATCTTTGAGGAGAAACTCTCTCACCTGTGACCCTGAGTCCACCATGGTATGTTCTCTGATAGCATCCTTAAGATGCTGTAGAACGGTAAGAGAATTTTTTTTTTTTTAGGTTGTTGCTGTAAAGTAAAGTTGTTATTTTACATTGACACCTGAAACTCTGGAGACCAAGTCTCTGAACTGTTCTGGGCCTCAGTTTTCTCACTTGAAGAATGAGGGATCTGGTCTAGGTTAAACTATGTTTTTCCACTATGAGAAGGCTGAAGTGACATTAATGGGATCTGATCTAGGTTAAACTATGTTTTTCCACTATGAGATGGTTGAAGTGACATTAATGGGATCTGGTCTAGGTTAAACTAAGTTTTTCCACTATGAGATGGCTGAAGTTACATTAATGCCACTTATCTTCTTCACCATTTTTTATTTTTATTTTACTAATCCTGGGGAATTGAACCTAGGGCTTTGCACAGGCTGGGCAGACATTCTCCTATTGAGCTACTTCCTCAGCCCCCATTTTTTTTTCTTTGCCTGTACTCAGCTTGAAATCAGGACTTTATGCTTGTAAAGTGGCACTCTACTGCTTGAGCCATATAATCATTTCCAACCTGAGTGGCCTGGGCCAGAATGCATTGCTTTTCTAATGAGATAAGAGTCTGATCTAGCAGAAGCATAATATCCTTTCATGTCAGTTGAAAGGTTTGGATCACAGAGATAAAGGCTTGAATATATTTGTCTGGGCATCAGTACAGCTGTTTAGATATTTTTAAATTTCCCTTAGATCTGATAACTGGAAAGGGACATATGACTTGCCCTCTTCCTTCCATTGCCTGTTGAAGAGGGAAGCACTCGTTAAGAGGTTCTGAATATTGGAGTGGCTTAGAAGGTACAAATTTGTATAGGGGACCTCAGTTTACTTTTTTACTTTTATAGAAAAGGTCTAATTGGAGTATGGTATTGTAACTTAAGGAACCTTGTGAAGGCCACTTCTCTTGGTCACCCAACACATACTGAGGCCAGGCCTCAGTACAAAGCTTCCAACATCTACCAGACAGAAGACTGGAAGATGCAGATCCCATCTAGAAAGAACAAAACATTAGGATTCTGTCTTTTAGCTAACAGCAGACAGCCTCTTTAATAAAGGCTACGTTTTTAACAAAGAAATAAGTCATTTGTAAAGTTAGAGAAGGGCATTCAGAGGGCCTTTCAGGCCAATAACAGTACCATATGGTACAACTAGTATTAATATTTGGGAGGAAAAATTTATGTTGAGGCCAAAGGTATAGAAAATTCTAAATGAGAAGTTTAGAGATCACAGTAATGTCTATTTTGTTATTTCTGGAACTATAACCTTGAGCTAACAATTGGCTTACAAGGGCTGGGTCTGATGCACCAAGGTATGAGGTGGGGCTAGGAGCAGGGCTTCTGCAAGGTGCCACTCCCTCCACACACACGTGGGACAAATGCCCCTGAGTACCTAGGCCTGATCCTGCAGCCTGTCACTCCTCCCCTCTTCCTGTGTACTCTGCATGCATTTATTCTAGGGGAAGCAGAGGCGGGCCATAGCCATCATCACGTGTGGCTAGTGGCCCAGGATGTACTGGGTCCTCTCTATGGATTTTCTTAGCTATGGCAGACATTTTTTCTGTGTCCAGGAGCCAGAATCCTGTGCATGAGTGCACCTGTTTGTTTTCCCTCCTTCCCTTGTGGGAGCAGAGTGACAGTGTGAGCATGGCAGCTGCAGATTTTTGTAAGTGCTTTTTGTCAAGTGGCTGACTTAAAGTTACTTTAGATTGAGAAGTCTGGCAAAATAGTTGGAATAACTTAAGTCATAAGGTACCATGCTACAAGTTTTTCATGAGAGGCAGGGTCCAGTAAGCCCAGGGAAGGGAAGGCAGACAGAGACAAAGGACATGTGTTGAGACCATGGAGGAGGCAGAAAAGATGTGCAGACATCTTAGATAAGGGAGTGGAAGGCAGAGCCTGAAGGCATGACACTCGTCTATGAGATTAGCCATCACCTGTGTCTCTAGGTTGCTCCCATTGACTGATACTGGCATGCTTTCAGCAAAACGAAACCTCAACTCTCCAGTTGCTGTCTCAGGAAAAAGGAAGATTAGATGGGGGGAAGAGAAGCAGTTGTCAGATGCCATAATCAAACAGGACTCCACCCTTATAGCATAAGGCATACCCAAATAAATCCGGGGCTTGGTCTCAGCCCACAGGAAGGGAGCATGAGCTTTCTCAGAGCTGGAGCCACCTTGAGGCCAGAATTGGCAAGGAGTGGCTTGCTTAACTCCATGACAGGGAAACTTTTTCAAGAAGATAGGAGGAGATAGGTATGGTAAGCAGTGCAAGAAGTCTGTTTACATGGGGAAGGAGGAGGTTTGTGAGAGGAATTGGATGATTTAGCAACTGGTTTACAGGCTAATAGAAACTGTGAAAGGGAAAAGAAAGTACAGAGGGAGGGTTTGATGCAGAGATGGTGAAAGGATTGGACATAGGAAAGTTCCTTCCATTTACCAGCACATTCACAGAGATTGCATAAATCCCTTAAAATATTGGGATTGAAAGTGCCATTAAGTGGCCATTTGGAGGCATTGTCCAATGGATATTGGGGCCAGGCCTGATTACAGAGAAAAATGAATTTTCATGGCTTAAGATCAGATGTTAGGCAGAGAGGCCCAAGGTTGGCCTGGAGACATCCCAGTGGGGAGTCTGAAGGAATTTGGGATGGTTCAACTCCCATGGTGAAGGCCTGACCTGAGGAGAGATATGGCAGCAGCCCCGAAATATCAGGTCCTCAGGAGAGAGAGAGAAATGTGGAACACAACACCCAGAGGGAACATCTTTACCACTGGGGTGTACACAGTCCCTAGTGGGGAACCCAGTTCCCAGAGACAAAGTGAGCTGTGACCTAGTGCTACAATTTTCAAGGAAATGAGAGAGAGAGACCACAGCTCAGGGTGCAAAGAGGACTCACCGAGGGAAAGAGGACCTTGAGGGAAGATTAGTGGGTAGTGGATGGTGGTTGGAGGCACACTGGGTAGAGGAACTTCCCTGTGAGCTAGTGAGAGAGTGGTGCTTTTTAGGATTGGGGGTCCCAGTAAAGCAGCACAGATCCTGGAGGAAAGTTGGGGGAGTAAGGTCAGTGCTGGGAACTCAACCTGATACTAGGTTTTGGAAACAAATGTTAAGAAACACGGCACTCTGAAAGAAAGATCATGAGAAAAGTCTCACATCCATAGAGCAAAGTTTAATGGCAGGCCCAAACTGCCAGGCTGGCTGGGGAAAAGATGGCACAGCCCCGAGTCTGGACGAGCAGTGGCTTTTATAGAAGGGGGATGGTAAGGAAGTTAGTACATACCCAGTTGTCTCTGGTGGGGGTGCAGCTGTCTTAGAGCATGGGAATTTGTTTAAGGGCAGGGCTGCCATTTTGGCTGATTCACAAAATGGCAACATTATTGTTCTATCAGTTCATATTTAACTTCTGGAACACAACATAAATCACAATATAAAGTCTCTTCCTATATCTGCATAGTCTTTATCCTATCTTAGTATTATTTAATGACTTCAAATTTACATGGGTCATAAATTTCTGGTTTGTATTTTAAGCATTATTAGACTGGGTGTTATATATTATTGTTTATATACTGTTGGTTTCTGGGTTTTTTGTGTTATTTAAAATTTTGGTTTTGGCCTTTTTTATTTTCTGTTTTTCTGAAATGCAATTTAGAGACTTAGAATCTATTCAAGGCATTTTAAGGCTTAGGCAAACAAATTTTACCTATACAAAAAGGCAGATTAGTTTATTAATATTTGCCTCCTTTTGGCACATACTTTGAGATAGCAAAAGTTCAATTAATGAGGAAAACAAAACAGAAAATATTAATGTTTGAAAAATTCATTTGAACTGAAGACACTGGGATTCATCTCTTAAAGTCTCAAACATAATCAGAAAAACTGTTCTTAAAAGTAAACAAGGGAACAAAAACATATCTAGCATTGCTATCCAAGAAATAATCAAATAGAATTCAAAATAATCAATTCAAATAGAAACCAAACTCAAATAATTAAATAGAATTCTTTAGCAGAATCTGGAGAAAAATAATGTACAGTTAAAAAAATATTTTTCAATTACCAATAATTTCTAGGATCAATTTTCACTGCTTCTCTCTCTCAATACTTATGTAGGGCTTTTGAAAGTGACCATTGTGCTGTACAATAAAAAGAACAAACAATAAAGTAAAGAAATTCATAGTATCTTCATCTTTATTCTTTTGGTATTATCTCCATGTTGTCACTTCATTAGGAAATACTTCAAACATTTATTTTATTAATTTGTTAAGTTATTAGCACAAGACTTGTTGACTTTATCCATATTTAATCAAAGTAAGGGAAAATTTTCACTGAAACCACATAAGCCATCTTGATGATCATATGAATATAATATGATGAAGATTCTTAAATAGTACCTTCACTTCAAGGAGCAGGCACTATTTTCCACTATATTCACTTCCAGGCTATCCTTTTTCATACATTTCAATACACATGCACAGGTTACAAATCACAAACAGCCTGGACTCACTAGCAGGATAGTACTTACATTACAAAGACATTCCTTCATGAGTTCCTTTAAAACTAGACATACTAATGCAAAGCAACTTTGACTTACCATCATTGGTAAATTGATGAAGTGATTGGTATAAATTGTCACTTTAAAAATTCTATGTGCATATGTAAGCAACCTTCATATAAAACTTGTCAAACAAATCTTTATAAGGAAAGTAATTTTAGAAATAGGTTTCAATTTCTGAGTTCTTAAGTGACAAATTTCCAGGTTGGGATCATTTACTTATACACTCTTTTTCAGGATTTCTTAACAATATATTTTTTTTTAGTTTCCAAATATGTAATGTTGTTGAAATGGAAAATCATATTTCAAAGAGAGAGATGAAACAGATTTATAGATCAATATATCTTTAATGTCACATGGACTTCTATAAGAACAAACAGATCTTTGAAAAGCAATTTTATTTTACTTAGATTGCAGTTGATCATAAGCTTTTTAGTTTTGTAAATTAATAACTTGCATATACTGTTTGAAGAAAACATGGAAGATTGATTTCATAGCCATTTGCCTCATAATTACATGTATCCATATCTAAAATGCTTAAAATTATGGTCACATTGAATTATGTGAGCAGTGTTCTCATTAGACAAGTAGACATCATGAAAAGAGTAAAGGAAAGCTCTGTATCCAGATCATGTACTTCAATTTTTCCTTGCTTATACAAAAGGAATCATTTTTCTCAAAAACAATGGGAAAATAATTTTTGTAGCTTCTCATGAGTTTTGAAATAGAAATTAACACATTTAGTTTATATCTTCTTAAGTTAGCATGTCTCTAAAATCCTAGGAATATCACTGAGAGAGATATTTCTTTATATTACTGCCATATCTTCTCAGGCTTCTTTGAGACCAACTTTTTCATTTTTACCTCAGTGCATTGAGAGGTATTTGTTAATACGCTCTCCAAGAGAGTATGCAGAATTCCCCCCAGATAATATTTTACATAATATTTGCCATGAAACAAGACAGAAAATATAAAATGAAAATGTAAAACTTTTTGATAGTTGAGCACTCAAAACTTAATATAGCATAAAATCAGAATCCATGTTCTGCTTTTAAAAAGTAAGAAAATTTGATATTTATATACAATGGAACTTTACTTAGCTACAAAGAAGAATGAAATTTTGTCATTTGGAATAGGAGATAATCATCTTAAGTGCAATTAGCCAGGCTCACAAGCTGAAAAGCCCCATGTTTTCTCTCATATGTGGAATGTAGACCTAATACAAATACAGCAATATTATGAAACACAATACAATAGGGGTAGGATCAAACAATGAAACTGAGAAGATGAATATGGCTGATACACTCTCATTATAAGAATGAATATAGAATTCCTAAACCAGTTGAAACCCCTATAAAAAAGGGACTAAGGTAGAATGAAGACAAATAGAGGAGATGAACCAATTGGGGTTATAATATAAATCACAAGGAAACTTCCTGTGTAGCTACCTTAATATTGAAAAAGCAAAAATGTCATTTTTTTCCCTTTTTCTTCTACCAAATCACAGAACAGGAGAGTGGAACAGGTCTTGGCCAAGGGGAGAATTGGTACCAGTGGGAGTGGGGAGGTGTTAGGGAAAGGGGGGAGATATGGTGGTAAATACAATGCAAAAACTGTGTATGTGTATGTAAATGCAAAAATTATACCTGCAGAAACTATTGCAGGAATAGGAGTAAACAGGGGATAAAGGAGAGTGGTGGAAGGGGTGAATTAAAATATGTTATATTTGATACGTTATAAGAACATCTGTAAATGCCACAGGGTAATCCAGCACAATTAAAATGAAACAAAAATATGTTTCCTGAATATATTATTAAAATGATTTAGTTGGCAAAAATATTTAAAGTTGAATGAAGCTCAAGATAATATTGTAAAAACCTTACTTCCTGTAATAGCAACAGGAAATATATGGTAAAATTTAGCTATAGGTATATATTTTTCTTGTATTAATAAACTCTTACAAACAACTCAGACTTTCATTACTTTAGCATTATTTCAATAACTAAAAATTATTTTATGCTAATTATAAGAAAGTTATACTAAACTATATATAAAAGAATAAGCTTGTTTTATGAAGTTAAACTTTGAATTCTTAATGTTAACATTATTTTAATGCTAAAATTAATGCTAATTTCACTGCAATCATGGCTGACTAATATTGGTGAGCTAAACAAAAGTGTAAAAAAATCCAAAAGCCATGAGTGAATCAATGTTTAATAGTCATAAGTAGAAATAATAAATGATGACTTTTTATAGCCTCATCTTTGCTTATCACTGTTAAGACACAGAGAACTTATGGGTTTACTTAATTTAGCTTTTTGAGTTCATAGCCAAAATATCTCATTCATCATGAAACAAGTCATAGATTTTGGTTTGTTTGCTAGTATTTTGTTTGTAAAAAATTTTTTCCAGAAAGCTTAATTTTCCTTTATGGATTTCTCTCGCTACTGAGGCCATCTTCAAAATTATACATTAATATATCTTATGTGAGTGACTTCAACTCATTCAATGTAATTTAAGAAAATCTCTATTCAGAATGCAAACCTTAGTATATATAATAATATACAATATTTGGAGAGCCATTATATGATATTTTCTAATAAACATTTTTTACAGATTTAATAACTTGAATGAAGTTAAGCCTAAGGGAGCAAATCTTGTAGTCAATTTTATAATTAAGATTGAATATTTGATAAGAATGAAATATAGTTATTATTGTGTACTCTATCTTCAATGCCAAAAATTCAATGCCAGAGGTTATTGTCTCTGAATTTGGAAATAATTTTATGTTGTCAGTGTGTGTACATATACATAACTTTAACAATATTATTAATACTCATCTAAGTACATAATGTGTACTTAACATCATTATATTTTTGATATTTGATACATAACTTCTTGAACTAATATAACAATCAACTACTAATTATTATTAATATAAAAAAACAAATAATTTAGATTAAATGGATGAATTCTTTTTTTTTCTTTTATTATTCATATGTGCATACAAGGCTTGGTTCATTTCTCCCCCCTGCTCCCACCCCTTCCCTTACCACCCACTCCACCCCCTCCCTCTCCCCCCCTCAATACCCAGCAGAAACTATTTTGCCCTTATTTCTAATTTTGTTGTAGAGAGAGTATAAGCAATAATAGGAAGGAACAAGGGTTTTTGCTGGTTGAGATAAGGATAGCTATACAGGACATTGACTCACATTGATTTCCTGTGTGTGTGTGTTACCTTCTAGGTTAATTCTTTTTGATCTAACCTTTTCTCTAGTACCTGTTTCCCTTTTCCTATTGGCCTCAGTTGCTTTAAGGTATCTGCTTTAGTTTCTCTGCGTTAAGGGCAACAAATGCTAGCTAGTTTTTTAGGTGCCTTACCTATCCTCACCCCTTCCTTGTGTGCTCTCGCTTTTATCATGTGCTCATAGTCCAATCCCCTTGTTGTGTTTGCCCTTGATCTAATGTCCACATATGAGGGAGAACATACGATTTTTGTTCTTTTGGGCCAGGCTAACCTCACTCAGAATGATGTTCTCCGATTCCATCCATTTACCAGCCAATGATAACATTTCATTCTTCTTCATGGTTGCATAAAATTCCATTGTGTATAGATACCACATTTTCTTAATCCATTCATCAGTGGTGGAGCATCTTGGCTGTTTCCATAACTTGGCTATTGTGAATAGTGCCACAATAAACATGGGTGTGCAGGTACCTGTAGTAACCTGTGTCACAGTCTTTTGGGTATATCCCCAAGAGTGCTATTGCTGGATCAAATGGTAGATCAATGTTTAGCTTTTTAAGTAGCCTCCAAATTTTTTTTCCAGAGTGGTTGTACTAGTTTACATTACCACCAACAGTGTAAGAGGGTTCCTTTTAGATTAAATGGATGAATTCTTAGAAGCACTAAATCTACCCAGATTCAATCACAAAAAATTAGAAACTCTGAATAGATTTATAACTTTTAAGGGTAGTAAATTTATTAACAAAAATCATCTGACAGAAAACCCCTCTTGACCCTATAGCTTAGTTGCTCAATTCTGTCAGATATTTGAAGAAGAGCTAACAGTAATCTTTGTGAACCCCTCCAAGACACTGATGTTGAGAAAATACTTTCTAATTCATTTTATGAAGTCCACATGTCCTAATACAAAAGGCCGCCAAAGTCACTAAAAGCATATCCATGTCCCTTATGAGGACAAATGCAAAGATCCCCAAAATAATACTGGCAAACCAAAGTCAAAAAACTATGGAATTCCTTCCATATACCATGACTAAGATATATTTGTTCTTTCATGAAATGATGAACATATGAAAGTCAATCAAAGTAATGCATAGTAGGAACAGGGAAAGTTAGGAAACCCAAAACTTGAAAGTTTTTGATGTGCCCACTGCAGAGATGCTAATACAGTAACCTAAAAATAACAGAAGTAAATATGGGAGGTGACTATGTCATACTGGAGAGGTCTGGTATAGATTAATCAATTTGGGTTGTAATAAACTTGTGATGGAAATAATGCTAAGAATCTCTCTGTACAGGTCTCCTCATATCAACTAGCAAAACTCTATGTCTTTGTTATTATTGCTTAAGTCTACTCTTCAAAAAAAATGGAGAAAAGGGCAGAACAGGTTCTTCCTGGAAGTGAGGTGGGTTGGTGGGGAGAGGGAGGGGGCAGGGGGTAGAAATGGCCCAAACAATGTATGCATATATAAATAAATGAATAAAGAAAGAAAGAAATGTAGAAATTGCTGCAACTATAATAAAAAAATGTAATGCACATAAATAGAATGAAGAAAAACAAAACCCATGTGATCCTCTTAGGTGATACATTTAAAAATAAGAGAATTTTTCTTCTTTGGGACACCCTTGATTTCTGCTTCAGTTTCTTTTTGTGTTATGGATCTATTCAAGTGATTAATATCTTCTTGGTTCAGTTTTGGGTGGTTGTAAGCTTCTAAAAATCTATCTATCTCTTCACAACTTTCAAATTTATTAGAATATAGGCTCTCAAAGCAGTCTCTGATGATTTCTTGGATTTCCATGGTGTTTGTTGTTATCTCCCCTTGTGCATTTATGATTTTGTTGATTTGAGTTTTTTCTCTTCTCATTTTGGATAGGTTTGCCAGGGGTCTGTCAATCTTACTTATTTTTTCAAAGAACCATGTTTTTGTTTCATTGATTCTTTGTTCTTTTTTTGTTGTCTCTATTTAATTGATTTCAGACCTTATTTTAATTATATCTTTTATTCTGCTTGCTTTGGGATTTGCTTGTTCTTGTTTTTGTAGGAACTTGAGTTGTAGCATTAGGTCATTGATTTGAGATCTTTCTGTCCTTTTAATATATGTACTCATGGCTTCAAACTCTCCTCTTAGGAGTGCCTTTGCTGTGTCCTATGAAAGATCCTGTTTTCATTTTCATTAACTTCCAGGAACCTTTTAATTTCCTTCTTTTATTTCATCAAAAACCCATTGATCATTGAGCAATGTGTTGCTCAGCTTCCAATTGTTTGCATGTTTTTTACAGCTGTTTTTGTGTTGATTTCTAGTTTTAATGCATTGTGGTCAGACAGAATGCATGGGATTATTTCTATTTTCTTATATTTGCTGAGGCTTGTTTTGTGCTTTAAAATGTGATCAATTTTTGGGATGGTTCCATAGGCTGCTGAGAAGAATTTATATTGCATAAAAGTTGGATGAAATATTCTGTAGACATCAGCTAGGTCCATGTCTATGGTCCAAATCTATGGCGTGATTTAGTTCTAGGACATCTTTAATGATTTTTTGTTTGTATGTCCTATGTATTGGTGATAAGTGGGTATTAAGGTCTCCCTCTACTACTGTGTTGGAGTTTATATACGTTTTTAAGTCCTTCAGAGTATGTTTGATGAAATTGGGTGCATAGATATTTGGCACATATAGCTTGACATTTGTTATTTCCTTTCAGTGTATTTCCCCTTTTATTAGTATGGAGTGTCTTACTTTATCTCATTTGATCAATGTAGGTTTGAAGTCTACTTTGGTGACATAAGTATTGCTAACCCTGCCAGTTTTTGGGGTCCATTGGCTTGGTAAATCTCCTTCCAGCCCTTCACTCTCAACCCGTGCTTCTTTCTGACAATGTGGTAGATCTCCTGTAGGCAGGGGATTGTTAGATCTTCCTTTTCAATCCAGTTTGCCAATTGGAGTCTTTTGATGGGGGGAATTTAGCTGGTTAACATTCAGTGTTAGTTTTGATAGGTATGTGAAGATCCCTGTTATGTAGGCTTTTTTTTGTTGATTAAGGGTTTGATTGTGTGTAGCTGAATCAATGTTACTCTCTCCTTTCTTTTCTTCTCCTGTGGTTTGATATTGCCTGCCCTTTCATGGCTTTGTTTGCTTTCATTTTCTGTGTGCAGAATTCCTTGGAGAATCTTTTGTAGTGGCTTGTTGGTCATATATTGGTCTATTTTCTGCTTATCATGGAAGAGTTTTACCACTCCATCTATTTTGAATGATAGCTTTGCTGTGTAGAGTATCCTAGGATTGAAGAAATTTTCATTCAGTGCCTGGAATACCTCACTCTATGCTCTTCTTGCTTTTAGGGTTCCTATTGAGAAATCTTCTGTGATTTTCATGAGTTTACCTTTGTATGTTATTTGTTTTTTCTTTCTTACAGCCTTCTATATTCTTTCTCTAGTCTCTATACTTGTAGTTTTAATGATAATATGTAATGGGGTAGTTCTATTTTGGTCAGGTCTGTTCAGTGTTCTGAAGGTTTCCTGTACATGAGTGGGCATAATTTTCTCTAGATTTGGGAAATTTTCTGTTATAATTTTGTTGAATATATTATGCATTCCTTTTGCTTGCACCTTTTCTCCTTCTTCAATGTCCATGATTCTTAGGTTTGGTCTTTTGATGGAGTCAGTGAGTTCCTCCATTTTCTTTTCACAGGTCTTGAGTTGTTTAACTTTTAGTTTTTCAGTTTTTCCTTTAATTGCCATTTCATCTTCAAGTTCTAAAATTCTGTCTTCTGTTTGCTCTATTCTGCTGGAATGACTTCCATTTTGCTTTGTATTTCTGTTTCATTCTTTTTTCTGAGGTTTTCCATATATTGGGTTACTTACTCTTTAATATTGTCAATTTTCACCCTTAATTTGTTTATCTCTCTGTTTATGGTGATCTCTGTTTCAGTTTGGTGTTTATTTAGGGCTTCTATGAGTTCATTTATTTGTTTCTGTGTTTTCTCATATTCTTTATTTTTGTTGTCTTAGAATTTCTTGAGTGCCTCCTGTAGGTTTTGATTGACGATGTCTAGTAACAACCTGTGAAGTTCTCATTTATTACTTGTAGGATTTCTTCTTTCAGAGTTTTGTTGGGTTCCTTGGTATAGTTTATCTTTGTTTTGTTGGAGTCAGGATCTGGGTAACTATTTTCTTCATTTCGCTCTAAATCCTGTACCACTTTATATTTTGCGGGAGAAAGGTTTCCAGCCCCTTTTCATCTACTCATAATTCCACTAGGCACCGTTTCTGTGCCTGGACTATGTCATGGATTCACTGCTGAATTCTATCAGACATTTAAAAAAGAATTAATACCAAGTCTTCTTAAGCTGTTCCACAAAAAGAAAGAGAAGGAACACTGCCTAGCAAATTTTATGAAGCCAATATTACTATCATCCCTAAACAAGACAAAGACACCTAAAAAAGGAGAACTACAGGCCAATTTCCTTAATGAATATTGATGCAAAAATCCTTCATAAAATAATGGCAAACAGAATCCAACAACACATCAGAAAGATCATACAGCATGACCAAATCAGCTTTACCCCAGGAATGCAGGGGTGATTCAACATATGCAAATCTATAAATGTAATACAGAACAACAATAGAAACAAAGAGAAACACCACTTGATCATCTAAATAGATGCAGAAAAAGCCTTCAACAAGATCCAACACCACTTCATGATAAAACCTCAATGAAAACTAGGAATAGAAGGAATGTATCTCAACATTGTAAAGGTATATATGAAAAACCTACAGCAAGCATCATAATTAACAGTGAAAAACTGAAACCATACCCCTTAAAATCAGGAAAGAGACATGGTTGCCCACTATCCCCACTCCTATTCAACACAGTACTGGAATTTCTAGCCTAAGAAATTAGGCAAGAAGAAAAAATAAAAGGAACACAAATTGGTAAAGAAACTGTCAAAATATCCTTATTTGCAGATGATATGATCCTATACATTAAAGACCCAAAAAAACAGTACTCAAAAACTCTTAGACACAATAAACAGCTACAGCAAGGTGGCAGGATACAAAATAAACTTACAAAAATAGTTAGCTTTTCTATACACCAACAACAAACAAACTAAGAAGGAATACATGGAAAGAATTCCATTCACAATAGCCTCAAAAAAAATCAAACACTTAGGAGTAAATTTAAAAAATGACGTGACTGACGTCTACAAGGAGAATTACAAACTTCTGAAGAAAGAGATTGAGGAAGAAAACAGCAGATGGAAAGATCTCCCATGCTCATGGATTAGCAGAATCAACTTAGTAAAAATGGCTATACTACCAAAAGTAATCTACATGTTTAATGCAATTCCCATAAAAATTCCAATGGCATTCATCACGGAGATTGAAAAATACACCCTAAAGTTCATTTGGAAACACAAGAGACTGCGAATAGCTAAGGCAATATTCAGCAAAAAGAGCAATGCTGGAGGTATCACAATACCTGACTTCAAACTATATGACAAAGCAATAGCAATAAATATAGCATGCTACTGGCTCAAACACAGTCATGAAGACCAGCAGAACAGAATAGAGGACCTGGATATGAATACACACAACTATACCGATCTCATTTTTGACAAAGGTGCCAAAAATATGCAATGGAGAAAAGATAGCCTCTTCAACAAATGTTGCTGGGAAAAGTGGTTACCCATTTGCAAGAAACTGAAAGTAGATCCATACTTATCACGTTATACTAGTATCAACTCAAACTGGATCAAGGACCTAAATATCAGACCGGAAACTCTGAAGTTACTACACGAAGGAGTAGGAAACACTCTGGAACTGATAGGTATAGGCAAAGACTTTCTCAATAGAAACCCTCAGCCCAGCAACTAAGAGAAAGGATGAACAAATGGGGCTTCATAAAAATAAAAAACTTCTGCACAACAAAAGAAAGGTCTCTAAACTGAAGAGTCTACTAACAGAGTGGGAGAAAATATTTTCCAGCTATACATCAGACAAGGGACTGAAAACCAGAATATACAGGGTGCTTAAGAAACTAAACTCTCCTAAAATCAATGAACCAATTAAGAAATGAGCAACTGAACTTAACAGAACTTTCTCAAAAGAGGAAATTGAAATAGCCAAAAAACACATAAAAAATGTTCACCCTCTCTAACCATAAAGGAAATGTACATCAAAACCATATTAAGATTCCACTTCACCCCTGTTAGAACAGCCATCATCAAAAACCTCACCAACATGTGTTTGCAAAGATGTGCGGAAAAAGGAACCCTGGTACACTGCTAGTGGGAATGCAAGTTGGTGCAACCACTCTGGAAAAAATTTGGAGGCTTCTTAAAAATCTAAACCTAGACCTTCTACATGGTTCAGCAATCACATTCCTGTGGATATACCCAAAGGAATGTAACAGAGGTTACACCCATGTTTATTGCAGTGCAATTCACAATGCCAAGTTATGGAAACAACCAAGATGCCCCACTATTGATGAATGGATCAAGAAAATGTGGTACTTGTACGCAATGGAATTTTACTCAGCTATGAAGAAGAATGAAATCTTGTCATTCACAGGTAAATGTATGGAACTGGAGAACATCATTCTTAGTGAGGTTAGCCAGGCTCAGAAAACCAAAACTTGTATGTTCTCCCTCATATGTGGACTTTAGATCTAGAGCAAATGCAGCAATGTGGTTGGACTTGGATCACATGACAAGGTGAGACCTCATAAGGGAGATATAGAAAACCCAAAACATGAAAGTGTTTGATGTCCCCACTCCAGAGGAATCAATACAGAAACCTTAAAGCAACAGAGGTTAACATGAGAAGGGGATAAGGAACCAGTGTAAAGATCAGTTAGAGATAAATCAACATGGGTTGTAAAACATTTGTACACAAAAGCAACACTAGGAATATTTCTGCATTGCTATCCTTATCTCAACTAGAAAAATGCTTCATCTTCTTTATTATGCTTATGTCTTTTCTTCAAAAAGAATTAGAGATAAGGGCAGAACAGGTTCTGCCTGGAAGTGAGAGGTTGAGGGGGGAGAAGGTGGGGGAGGAGTAAGGAGAGAGAAATGACCCAATGTATGCACATGTGAGTAAATGAATAATTAAAAAAAAAAACAGAAATCACAACAGGTCTTGATGAAAGACAGAAGTCGAGGGGTTGAATTCCAGTATTTAATAATTTTAAGAACCTTTGTAAATGTTACAATGTACCCCCACCCAGCACAACAATAAAAAAATTAAAAATTCAAGTTAGAAATAGAAGGAAAGTACCTAAAAATAATACAAATCTATTTGTAAAAAAAACCAAAATGAATAGCATATCCAATGATTAAAGTAGTTTCTACTCTAAAATTAGGAAAAAGGTAAGAGTTCCTACTATTGCTATTTCTCCTTGATGTAATACTACAAGTTTTAGGCAAAGATATTAGTGAAGAAAAAGAAATGATAATCATATAGAATGCTTACCAATGATATGATCTTACAAGTAGGAAGCCATAAATATCATAAGGAAAAATCTTCAGATAAAAAAGTTAATTTAGTAGAAGGCAAAACTGGGCATACAAAAACAAATGCATTTCTCTATACTTAAAATGAACAATGTGAAAGGAAATTAAGAAAATTTGTCAACATCAGCAACAAAACTAAGTACTTTGGAGTGAACATAAACAAGATGAATGGTTTGTATATGGAAAAAAGGTGAAATGTCTGAAAGAAATTAAAGATGACAAAATAAGTGGAAACATGCACCAAATTCTTGGATTGGAAGATGTAATATTAAGTTGTCAATATTATCAAACTTTATCTGAAGATTCAATGCATTTCTAATCAAAACTCAACTGAAAATTTTTGCAGAAATATTAAAATGCATATAGAATGTATTTACAAACTAACAGGTCTCCAAATGAGCAAAAAATATTGAAAAAAATAACAAACTTCCTCTTTCAAAACTTTGTACAAATCTGTAATGACTCAAGCTGGGTGGTGATGGCAAAAGTATATAGACATACAGATCAATGAAATGGAATAAAGAGCCCATTAATAATAATATGTCTCCTTTATGTTAAATGATTTTTTGATAAATTTACCAAAATCATTCAATAGGGAAAAGATCTTCTGTACTGTTAGTAAAAATATAAAATAATGTGCCTTTTTGTGTAAAACAATATGGCAGACCATCAAGAAATAAAAATAAAATTTCCACATAATCCAGAAGATGTACTTCTGGATACATACCAAAAGTATTTAAAGTAGGCTCTCAAAGAAATATTCATATACTTTGCATTCTCATATATATACATATTTTATATTTATATATGTTCTGTTTTAAAAATAATGGAAGAGTCAATATGTATCAACCTTGAGGCTATTACACAAAGTGAAATACTAGACAAATATCATATGACTCAATTTATAGGATGTACTTAAAAAAGTCAAATAAAATGGACACAAAGTAGATTGGCTGTCAGGAGCTGAGGGAGAAGAACATGGGCAATCATTTATTAATCAAAGCATCAGCTTTATAAGATGAAAAAAGTTTTGGAGATGAATGATGATGGTTGTACAAAATTATGAAAACATTTTTTAAAAACTGAAATTAACAATGTATATTATAAATGCTGTTATGTGTTTTTGTGTGTGGGTACAACATATTTAAAGTGTTCACTTTTTTATTGTTTTGCTTGGTGGAGGTTCATCTTGGCATTTTCAAAAGATCTTACAATATATTACATGTATCATACTTGAATTCACCCCTTCCAACATTCTCTTTTATCCCTCTTCCCCACATTCCTAGAATACTTTCAACATGTATCTTTTTTTTTTCCATTTGCATACAAACATACCTAGTATTTGTGCTACACTCACCCTCCTGCACCATTTCCCCATCTCCTCCCCCTCCCACTGGTACTATAGCCTCCAGGCAAGACCTATTTCCTGTCCTGTTCTCTGATTTAGTAAAAGAAAAAAAAATGTAATTTTTGATTATTGAAGACAGCTACTCAGGGAGTTTCCTTGTAATATATTATATATATTATATATATATATATATAATATATATATATAAAGAGAGAGAGAGAGAGAAAGAGAGAAAGACTAAGATATACATACATTATCCCAAATTAGTTCATCTCCTCTATTTTTCTCCTTTCTTCCTTAGTCCCTTATGGTCGTTTCTACAGGTTCAAAAATTCTTTATTCATTCTTTTATAGAGAGTGCATTAACCATATTCACATTCTTAACTCCCTGTTACACTCCCCCTCTCATGTGTGATATCCCCTTGACAAGATCTCATATTCATAATATTGTTGTATTTGTATTATGTCTATTTTCCACATGAGAGAAACCATACTTATTTATCTAATAAAAACAGAGCAACAAGGAAACTTACTCAAAGATGCTAAAATGACTCCTATTTTTCCCCTCTATGAACAATAAAAATGTATTTTATTTTAAAAGATCGACATAATAAGAGATTATACTTCAGTAAGACCATTTGGATGACATATAAGACTGACTTTCTCCAATTTTGAAGATACACAAAAAACAAGATCTTAATAATTATTTTTGAAATAAATGAAGCATACTTCTTGCAGAGAATTATTAGATCACTGAAAGGGATCATGTCCACCCAGTGTCTAATGGTCAATTATAGCACTAGAGTGATTGCAGTGGATATATATCAAACTGTAGTAGGCAATCAGGAAGTCACCCTTGATGAGGACTGGTACAGAGACATTAATGTTGACATCTCAAATGTGAGTTTGAATCAAATACCTCCCATTTTTAAGTTCAATGTAATCCTACATTTTCACAAGAAAGATAGTATAAATAGAATTTGTAATTTGCAGTAAGTCCTAGTAGTCCTCATTTCATTGTAACTGTTTTCTCCTATAGTTCAGCTGCATTGTATTCTGAAATTGATTGATGAGATAAAACCATCTATTTAAACATTGAAATAAATTGCATTTATACATAAATCATTGGCTATTTTAACAGAAAGTAACAAATGATAACTTAAGCATAATTGTAAAACATACCAATTCCCAAAGTACAAATTACCTTCATGAAAATAATATTTAATTAATGACATTACTTGATTCTGACATGTATGTGGCTGACACACAAGTGTAGGTTATCTCATCAGATATCTGCATTATCTTAGTGTATTAATTTTGTGGAGCTGCAGATACATAAATATGTAAATACATTAATTGTCAGGATTGAAGCTATGGGAAGCTTATTTCATGAATTAGAAAGTTTGAGTGACTTTTGTTAATTTTAATATGTGGGGAAGCCATCAATTTACTTTCAATTATGTCATTTGTCAATAATTTCATTTCATATCATTAAGTGCCAATTTTAAATTAAAAGATATAAATATGAAACTTTCAAATGTCTTCTGAATTATAAAACCAACTCTGTATAACTGTTATAAATAATCTATAATAACATTTTTCCAAAAGTAAAATAATTCAGGAATAATATTTTACTTTTTAAAAATCTTTGTTGACTTTTATATTAGAAAATAAAACAAAAAAAATTTATACCTTATAAATTAAAATGATTCATGATTCAATAAGAAACTTCCTTGTATCAAGTACCCAGCTTACTTTTTATTAATGAGTACATTAGACTATAAAATTTAGAATTTTGTTAAAAATACATGCTACATTTCTATTTATTTTGCAACATGGATTCAATTTGAAATAAAGTCAATGAACTTCTTTTTATTTCAACTTAATTGATCCTTACCTCTTATTCAATTTATGAGATTATTGTGTCATAGCTACCTCATAGTTACCAAGTGAAAATTGAAAGATATTTAATAGTGTACTGTATCTAATCAGAGGAAAATTCCTCACTCTGCTTGTACACATGTAAAGAAACTACATGATCCTCTTCTGTTCACTCCTTCTAAGCAGAAGAATGGGATGATCCTCGATTCTGTGCAATCTCTGGAAACAATTCACAAAACGAGCCTCATAGTGATGATTGCATAAACAGAGGAGGAGCTATTCAATTTTACTATCTTTAGTAAAAAAAATGTAGTCAGAATAAAGAAAAGAACTTTTTGACATATGTTTTTGATCTGAGAAATTTTGTGATTTTTATTAAGTATCCTAAAAAGAATTTTTAATTAGTTTGGGGGCCAGACTATGAAATGGAGTATTTCAAACCTTTGTCGAAAGTTACTCTACATTTGTAAGGAACTGCAACATGCATGAGATTTTAACTTACTTGCGAGCAAATAGGCTTTTTTTCCTTCTATTCACAATGTACATAGTTTTTGTTAGCAAACTTTTCAGGGCAAACATTTAACCAAATAATTACATGAAAAATTTAGCCAACAGCTTCATTTCTAAAACACAGTAGTGAATATTCCATTACTCATTAAGACTCAGCCATTTCTTAGGTGTAAAAGTATTTTGCAACTTAAATTTCTTAAGGGAGATTCTGAAGTATGGACTAGGCATTTACTCACCATTTAAAATAATTGAAACCATTAAGTTCCTTCTCCACAATAATTTTAAACAATATTCCTGGACATTATCATTTTGTTTACCCCCACTCCACTCACTTCACCCTCATTCCTCCACTTTTCTTTTTCTGTAATATTCCTTCAACCCCTTTATTTTTACTATCTAACTTTTAACTACTACACAAATAATCTTTTTTTTTTCCTAGTCCCCTATTGTACCACATAAGAATCTAATCAAATTCTTATGCAAGCTGACTGATGGAATAGTTGATATCACCAATTGCTTATTACTTCACGAAAATATCAGGCTTGATATTGACTTGGTGAATTTCACATTGTGGAGTTCAGCCTCCAGGTCAGTGATGAGAAATGGCACCTAAATGTTGCCACTACTCAGAAAATCTTTCAACTGAAAGATTTTAGTTGACTAAAAACCTCCAACCAATAATTTGACTACTAATGAGCAAATCTCACAGTAGAATCTTAAAGACATATGGAAAAACAAAGCAATATGAACTTTAAAAAGTCAATGATCATACAAAAATTATCTTATTGATGGCAAAGAGTAAGAAATCTTAAATATTGAACTCAAAGAATGATAAGCATGATCAACAAAATAAAAGAGAACATGTAAAAACATCTCAAAAAGTTCTTATTATTGCTATGTCTACTCTTCAACAAAATTGGAGAAAAGACCAGAACAGGTTCTACCTGGAAGCAACTGGGGGTCAGGTGGAGAGGGAGGCGGCAGAGGGAAAGGGGGAGAAATGACCCAAACAATGTATCCACATGTGAATAAGTGAATAAAAACAAATCAAGAAGGAAATAAATCAGCTAAAAGGACTCAAAGAACATACAAATAATCAGCTCAATGAACTGAAAGAAGCTTAACATAAGCAGCTTAATGAAATAAGGAAGATAATGGTAGACAAGAAAGGAGAATTCAATAAAGACTGAGAAATCTTGAAAATAAATCAAATTAAAATTCTAGAAATTAAAAGCTCTATAACTGAAATACCAGTTGATAGTAGCTTTACTCAGAGGACTAAGTGTTAGCAGTTCTAAAATGGTTACGTACAAGCTTGAATGATAAATAAATGGATGGAAGAAGGTAAGAATCACATTTCTCAAAGTAGAGAGAGTGATTGCAAGCAAGCAAGAGGCAACACCAAGAACATTCTTAGTGCTATTATGAGATTCAATGACATCCATAAGAATCATTTCCTTATTTTTTTGTTTACTTTTAAAAATTAAGATATTCTTGTCTATTTAGTTTATATAGGACATTTATTTAATGGTAATATTAGGTGTACCTATCTTTTTTTTGCCCTATCTTCATAGCAGTTTATAAATTGTATTTAAGTTCACAAAAACCAAACATGTAGTTGTTAATTGTCTATAGTGCACTTGTCTCCTGCTACATTAGCTTTTTATTGTGTATTTCTAATTTGTTTGGTATTGAATTGCTGCATCTTTAGTTTTTTAGGATTCATTGATAAATGAATGATTTATCAGCTATTTTTCTTTTCTCACATGTGCTTTTAATTAATAAATTCTTCTTTTAGTGTGGCCTTAGTCTTATTTAGTTGGCTGTTGCTGTTTTAGTTTGTAGTAATATTTATATTTTCAGTATCAATCAATTCAAGATATTTTGTAATTTCTAATCTCATTTCTCTTAAATATTTGGAAAAAGGATTTTCAGCATCACTTTTTATTATTTTCCAGTATGACAACTACTCTAAGAAGAAAACACATGTTCAATACTTTTTGTTGTCAATGTATACATAAAGATACCTTTATAAATGGTTCTCAGTTAACCTTGGTTAATTTTTTTCATCTTCAAACAATCAGTCCATATGTTTCTTTAAAAAACACCTAGACAAATGAATGAAGTTATTCAGTCCACTTATGCACAAACTGGTTTTGAGGCTCTGCAGGAAATATAGAGAAGAGAGAACATATCATTTATTTTTCACTGATATGTAACCATTCATCTACTCCTAATTACACAGCAAACTTTGAAAAGTTAGGTGATAATTATAACTGATGATGATTTATAGAAATAGAATTGAATGTATTAAACCATCTTACTCTGACTTTTTATTACTGTTTTTTGTATTTTTCCTTTGCAATATGACTATATTATTTTTATGTACACTATAAAACAGCAGTATGATGCATTGTGAATTTTCAGCCTTCCAAATAAACTTCTAATCATCATGGATAGCTCTGTTAGTCCTTTATTCATTAATATAATGAAATATCTAAAATAGGCTAACATTGTAAGTAAAAGAGTTTTACTTAGATAACAGCCTTTGAGATTGAAAGAGCATGATCTTGTCATTCGTTTGGCTCTCCAGATAGATGTAACATATGACAAAGTTACATCACATAAACATGAAACCAAGGAACAGTTCAGGAGTTGTGCTAAATCTTAAAAGTACTCATTCTAAAAAGAACTCATTCAAATAGACTACTTATCTTTTCTAGGGGCAGCACCCAAAATAGCCTAAGTTTCCATCAGTTCCTATATCACCATTCTGAGAATGAAGCTACCAATATGATAACCTCAGGTATATAAAGCCACATCCAAATCATAACTGAAACCAAACATGCTGAATTTAACAGTTTAAGGTTTTATTATATATGTTTAAAGTGTGTTTTTTAATATGTGATCATTGTGAGTGATGATTAGATATAAATCAGAAATAACTTTTCTAAAGGACTTGTATGACAATTTAATATTATAATAAATTGTGCACATGCTGATAGTCAAAATGTGAATAAAAGAGAATCATAGAAAAAGATTACCTTTTAACTTTTAATTATATTCATATGTGCATGCAATGTTTGGTCATTTCTCCCCCCTTCCCCCCACCCCCTCCCTTACCCCCTCAAATCCTCATTACTAGGCAGAAACTATTTTGCCCTTATCTCTAATTTTGTTGAAGAGAGAGTATAAGCAGTAATAGGAAGGATCAAGAGTTTTTACTAGTTGAGATAAGGATACCTATACAGGGAGTTGACTTGCATTGCTTTGCTGTACATGTGTGTTATCTCCTAAGGTAATTCTTCTTGAAATAGCCTTTTCTTTAGTTCCTGGTCCCCTTTTCCTAGTGGCCTCAGTGGCTTTAAAGTACCTGCATTAGTTTCTCTGCATTGAGGGCAACAAATGCTATCTAGTTTTTTGGGTGTCTTACCTATCCTCGTTACTCCCTTGTGTGCTCTCCCTTTATCATGTGACCAAAGTCCAATCACCTTGTGGTGTTTGCACTTAATCAAATGCCTTCAAATAAGGGAGAACATACGATTTTTGGTCTTTTGAGCTAGGCTAACCTAACTCAGAATAATGTTCTCCAGTTCCATCCATTTACTTGCAAATGATAGCATTTCATTCTTCTTCATGGTTGCATAATATTCCATTGTGTATAAATACCACATTTTCTTAATCCATTCATTGGTAGTGGGGCTTCTTGGCTGTTTCGATAAGTTAGCTATTGTGAATAGTTCTGCAATAAACATGGGTGTGCAGGTGCCTCTGGAGTAACCTGTGTCACAGTCTTTTCGGTATATCCCCAAGAGTGGTATTGCTGGATCATATGGTAGATCTATATTTAGATTTTTAAGAAACCTCCAAGTTTTTTTTAAAGAGTCATTGTACTAATTTACATTCCCACCAGCAGTGTAAGAGGGTTCCTTTTTCCCCACATCCTTGCCAACACCTGTTGTTAGTGGTGTTGCTAATGATGGCTATTCTAACAGGGGTGAGGTGGAATCTTAGTGTGGTTTTAATTTGCATTTCCTTTATGGCTAGAGATGGTGAGCATTTTTTCATATGTTTTTTGGCCATTTGAATTTCTTCTTTTGAGAAAATTCTATTTAGTTCATGTTTCCAATTCTTTATTAGTTCCTTAATTTTGGGAGAATTTAGTTTCTTGAGTTCCCTATATATTCTGGTTATCAGTCCTTTGTCTGATGTATAGTTAGCAAATATTTTCTCCCACTCTGTGGGTGTTCTCTTCAGTTTAGAGACCATTTCTTATGTTGAACAGAAGCTTTTTGTTTTATGAAGTCCCATTTATCTATGCTATCTCTTAGTTGCTGAGCTGCTGGGTTTTCACTGAGAAAGTTCTTTCCTATACCTATTAGTTCCAAATTATTTCTTACTTTTTTTTGTACAAACTTTAGAGTTTGTGGTCTGATATTAAGATCCTTGATCCATTTTGAGTTAATATTGGTATAGGGTGATAAACATCGATCTACTTTTAGTTTTTTGCTAACCAGTTTTCCAAGCAGTTTTTATTGAAGAGGCTGTCTTTTCTCCATTGAATATTTTTAGTGCCTTTGTCAAAGACAAGTTGGTTATAGTTGTGTGGCTTCATATCTGGGTCCTCTATTCTGTTCCACTGGTCTTCATGTCTGTTTTTGTGCCAGTACCATGCTGTTTTTATTGCTGTTGTTCTGTAATATAGTTTGAAGTCAGGTATAGTGATACCTCCAGCATTGTTCTTTGTACTGAGTTTTGCATTGGCTATTCATAGCCTCTTGTGTGTCCATATAAATTTAATGGTAGATTTTTCATTCTCTTTGATGAATGTCATTGGGATTTTATGGGAATTGCATTAAATATGTAGATTACTTTTGGGAGTTTAAACAGTGATTCCACCAATCCATGAACATGGGAGATCTCTCTACTTTCTATAGTCTTCTTCAATCTCTTTCTTCAGAAGTTTATAGTTTTCTTTGTCAAGGTTGTTCACATCCTTTGTTAAGTTTACACCTAGGTATTTGATTTTTTTTTGAGGCTATTGTAAATGGAGTTTTATTCATATACTCTTTTTTAGTTTGTTCATTATTAGTGTATAGAAATGCTAATGATTTTTCTATGTTGATTTTATATCCTGTTACCTTGCTCTAGCTGTTGATGGTATCTAGGAGCTTTTGAGTAGAGTTTTTTGGGTCTTTAAGATATAGGATCATATCGTCTGCAAATAGGGATATTTTGACAGTTTCTTTACCTATTTGTATTACTTTTATTCATCCTTCTTGCCTAATTGCTCTTCCTAGGAATTCCAGTACTATGTTGAATAGGAGTGGAAATAGTCAGCATCCTTGTCTAGTTCCTGATTTTAGAGGGAATGGTTTAATTTTTTCACCATTAAGTGTAATGCTGGCTGTAGGTTTGTCATATACAGCTTTTATAATGTTGAGGTGCTTTCCTTTCATTCCTAGTTTTCTTAGAGCTTTTATCATGAAATGGTGTTGGATCATATCAAAGGCTTTTTCTGCATCTATTGAGATGATCAAAAGGTTTTTATCTTTGCTTCTGTTAAGGTGGTTTATTATGTTTATTGATTTTCATATGTTGAACAAACCCTGCATTCCTGGGATGAAGACTACTTGGTCGTGGTGAATGATCTTTTTGTTATGTTGTTGAATTCAGTTTGCCATTATTTTATTGAGGATTTTTGCATCAATGTTCATTAAAGAGATTGGCTTATAGTTCTCCTTTTTGGAGGTGTCTTTGCCTGGTTTTGGGACAAGTGTAATACTGGTTTCATAAAATGTGTTAGGCATTTTTCCTTCCCTTTCTATTTCATGGAACAATTTAAGGAGGGTTGGTATTAGTTCTTCTTTAAAGATCTGAGAGATTTCAACAGAGAATCCATTGGGTCCTGGGCTTTTCTTTTTAGGGAGACTCTTGATTGCTGCTTCAATTTCATTTTGTGTTACAGATCTATTCAGGTGATTAATGTACTCTTGGTTCAGTTTTGGATGATCATAAGTATCTAGAAATCTATTTCTTTAAAATTTTCAAATTTATTTGAATGTAAGTTCTCAAAGTAGTCTCTGATGATTTCCTCTTTTCTGTGGTGTTTGTTGTTATCTCCCCTTTTCCATTCCTGATTTTACTAATTTGGGTTTGTTCTCTCCTCATTTTAGTCAGGTTTGCCAGGGATCTATTGATCTTTTTTATTTTTTCAAAGAATCTACTTTTTGTCTCATTATTTCTTTGTATGTTTTTTTTGGTTTCTATTTCATTGATTTTTAGCTCTTATTTTTATTATTTCTCTCCTTCTATTTGTTTTGGGATTTGCTTATTTTTGTTTTTCTAGGATTTTGAGATGTATTATTAGGTCACTGATTGGAGATCTTTCAGCCTTTTTAATATATGCACTCATGGCTATAAACTTTCCTCTCAGGACTTCCTTTGCTGTGTCCTATAGGTTCTGGAAGGCTGTGTTTTCATTTTCATTTACTTCAGGAAACTTTTTAATTCCCTCTTTTATTTCAACAATAACCCATTGTTCATTAAGCAATGAGTAATTCAATTACCAGCTGTTTGTATGGATTTTGTCTTTATTTTTGTTATTGAGTTCTAGTTTTATTGCATTGTGATCAGATAGAATGCTTGGTATACTTTCTATTTTCTTGTATTTTCTGAGGCTTACTTTGTGCCCTAGGATATGATCTATTTTGGAGATGGTTCTGTTGTCTGCTGAAAAGAATGTGTATTGTTCAGGAGTTGAATGAAATGTTCTGTAGACATCAACTAGGTCCATTTGATCTATGGTATATTTTAGATCTAGGATTTCTTTATTGATTTTTTTGTTTGGATAACCTATCTACTGATGATAATGGGGTGTTAAAGTCTCTGACAACTACTGTATTGGAGTTAATATATGCGTTAAGTCTTTTTGGTATGTTTGATGAAATTGGGTGTGTTGACATTAGGTGCATATAGTTTGATAATTGTTATTTCCTTTTGGTTTATTTCCACTTTTATTAGTATAGAATGTCCTTCTTTATGTCCTTTGATCAATGTAGGTTTAAGTCTACTTTGTCAGAGATAAGTATTGCTACTACTGCCTGTTTTGGGGGGGGCATTGGCTTGATAAATCTTCTTCCAGCCTTTTATCCTAAGCCTATGCTTATTTCTATCAATGAGATGGGTCTCCTGTGAGCAACAAATTGTTGGCTCTTCCTTTTTAATCCAGTTCGTCAAATGGTGCCTTTTGATGGGGGAATTAAGTCCATAACATTAAGTGTTAGTACTGATAGGTATATGGTGATTTCTGTCATTTAGTTGTCTTAGTTGTTTGAAGGTGTGATTGTGTGTACATAAATTGATGTTACTCTCTACTTTCTTGCTTTTTCTTTTCCTGTACTTTGGTACTGCCTGCCCTTCCATGATTATGTTGGGTTTCACTTTCTGTGTGCAGAATCCCTTGAAGAATCTTTTGTAGTGGTTGCTTTGTGGTCATATATTGGTTTAATTTCTGCTTATTATGAAAGACTTTTATTGCTTCATCTATTTTGAATGATAGTATTGCTGTGTAGAGTATCCTAGGATTGAAACTATTTTCATTCAGTGCCTGAAGACCTCACCCCAAGCTCTTCTTGTTTTTAATGTTTCTGTTGAGAAGTCTCCTGTGATTTTGATGGTTTTGCCTTTGTATGTTATTTGTTTGTTGTCTCTTATAGCCTTCAATATTTTTTCTCAAGTCTCTGTTCTTATTGTTTTAGTGATAATGTGCCATCTGGTAGTTCTATTTTGTCAGGTCTGTTTGGTGTTCTGGAGGCCTCTTGTACCTGTATGGGCATAGATTTCTCTAGATTTGGGAAATGTTCAGTAATTATTTTGTTGAATATATGATGCATTCCCTTTGCTCGCACCTCTTGTCCTTCTTCAATGTCCATGATTCTCAGGTTTGATTTTTTGATGGAGTAAGTATGTTCTTGCATTTGCTTTTCACAGGTCTTCAGTTGTTCAACTAATAGCTCTTTGGTTTTTCCTTTAATTACCAATTTCCTCGAGCTCTGAGATTCTGTCTTCTGCTTGTTCTATTCTGCTAGTTTGGCCTTCCATTTTGTTTTGCATTTCTGTTTCATTGTTTTTTCTGAGGTTTTCCATATCCTGAGTAGCTTCCTCTTTAATATTGTCTGTTTTTGCTCTGAGTTCATTCATCTCCTTATTTATCATGTTCTTTGATTCACTTTGGTGCTTATACAGTGCTTCTACAGTTTCTTTTATTTGTTCTTGTGCCTTATCAAATTGTCTATTTTGGTTGTCTAGGAATTTCTTGAGTGTCTCCTGTATATTTTGGTTGACCATATCCAGTATCAGCCCTATAAAATTCTCATTGATTACTTGCAGGACTTCTTTTAGCTTATTCTTGTGGGCTTCATTGAGTTCTTTTGCATAGTTTATCTTCGTTTTTTTGGAATCTGAATCTGAATTTCTGTTTTCTTCATTTCCCTCTGGCTCCTGTACTAATTTATTACTGGGGGAAACCTGGTTTCCCTCTTTTTTCCATCTTCCCATCATTGCCCTTGCTATTGTTACTGTCCCTGTACTGTGTGCAATTAAGTATTTTCTACCTTGTGATAATAACAATGGTGATATCTAGAATGGAAGGGTGAGAGGAGAGGGAAAGCAAAGAAGGTAAAGAAAAGGGGAAAAACAAAACAAACAAACAACTAAAACAAAACAAAACCAACAAACAACAACAACAAAAAAGTTCCAAAGAAATAAACAGGGAGAGTAGTTTCTGCTGGGTATTGAGGGGGGTGAGCGGGAGGGGGTGGAGTGGGTGGTAAGGGAGGGGGTGGGGGCAGGGGGGAGAAATGAACCAAGCCTTGTATGCACATATGAATAATAAAAGAAAAATGAAAAAAAAAAAAAGAAATAAACAGGGAGAGATAGTGTACCAATCAACAGTAAGTTAAACAGGCATTAGAGAGACAGAGAGAGGATAAAAAAAATCCCTAAGTTCAAATGCAATAAACTTTCGATCTTAATAATTTTGGTGTTAGTCTCAAAGCATCCAGTCCTGGAGATGGTGTCTCAGAAGTAACTCTGTCATTGTCTCATCAAAGGGGAAAAAAACAAAAAAACAAAACAAACAAAAAACAAAAACAAAACAAAACAAAATATCCCAAGTTCTAATGCAATATAGTTTGTTAGTCCTTCAGCATGCAGTTCTAGTTCATTGTTGTCTCATCAAAGGAAAGAGAAAAGAAAAACAAAAGGTTCTGGAGACAGTTCTGTGAATGTCTATCTGAGGCTGTGGCTCACCTACCCGCTAATGTCAGCAAGCTGTTGCTGGAGGTTTTATTGATTTCAGATCTCAGAATGAGCTTAACACTCACCTAGCCCCACAGGGTTTGTTTATTTAGGGTTCTCCTGGGTGTGACAGCCACTGTTACAAGCTTTCCCCTCTCCAAGCACACTGAGGGAGGTTGCAGTATGCCCACCATCTATGGCTGGCTTGTTTATTTACAGTTCACGTGGGAAGTGCCCCTTCACCACTCTCCAGTGGGGCTTTCCTCACAATAGCCACTGTTATAAGCTTTCCACTCCAAAGTTGCTGGACAGGGACTGCCACTCATGCCTTCTCCAGCCAGCTTATTCATTTAAAGTTCCATGAGGAATTTCCCCTCACCCCCTCTTTGGCACTCAGGGTGCCCTGCCCTCTTTGCTATGTGTCTTTTTTGTGTGTTCTTTTTATTATTCAGTTTAGGTTTTTTTCTCTTTTTTCTCTGGGT
Organism: Castor canadensis; assembly: GCF_047511655.1. Lineage (NCBI taxonomy): Eukaryota > Metazoa > Chordata > Mammalia > Rodentia > Castoridae > Castor > Castor canadensis. Next base: position 21,114,426 of record NC_133390.1, on the reverse strand, counting down.
GGGGGTCAGTCTGTCCAGGGGGCTATGCTGATATGGCCCAGGGTTGTTTGTGGGAGTACTCTGTGTCACTTAGCTCACCTGATGGTCTGCTTCTCTCAAGCTGGTAGGAGCTGGCATCTGGCAGCATGGGAGCCCTCCTAGTTTCTCCATTTAACATGGAGTGGGGATGCAATGTGTGGGCTGGGGTGTCGAGGTGTTGGAGTTTTGCCTCTTCTTAGTGTTTTTTCCTGAAAGATGTTTCTCCAGCATCTCTGTAAGATTTTGCTTTAGGAAGCACATTTTCTGCTTCCTCCATCTTGTTGCCATCTTGGAATCTCCAAAGAAGATTTTTATGTAAATCAAATGTACTAAAAAATTTCAGAAGATTCAGTGCCTTAATCTAAATTAACTTTTAAAAAATTTCTTAATGCAGTATGAATCCTATTTTGATTTTTTTGTTTCTTTCTGTACTGTTCAGATCTTTTGATATAAGTCAAAATGCCCAGAAGAAAGCTCTAACAAAATTGTGAAGGAGAAAAAAGACATTTTTTTGGTGATACTCAAAAAACCTGCCTTTGATAGGTTGTCTTTCTTCTATTTGAAAGATGACCTACATCTTTTTACTCTTACCTATTTTTGGAAAAGTCTCTCTCATTTTCATCTGGCAGACCTGGACTGCAATACTCCTATATTTGCTTCCAGTGTAGGTGGGATGACAGGTTCATGGTATTGAATCCAGCTATTGGTCGTGATGAGTATTCATTAACTTTATGCTTAGGATGGACTTGAATCACAGTCCTCCCAATCTGCATCTCCCAAGTATCTTTAAGTAAAAATGTGAACCACTGTGCCCAGCCAATTTTCATTTTTAAGACAGAATGATGGAGTAAATGAAGTAATATTTTCAATGAAAAGCTTAAAAGAGAACATGAGAAATGTTAAGGAATTGCAAAATATTAACATGTTAAATTAAAATCAAGTGTTGCACCATTTCTACTGGTTGGATAAATGTCAATGACACAGATGTCCTTTACTCAGGGGAATAGTGGGAATTCCAAGTCTATAATGTCCACAGAGGATTTAGACAACATTGCCCCTGATTATGCTCAAACCTTGTCTTCCTTCAAAGACATGTACTCAATGTTCTCTTGATCCAAGATTTTTTTCCACTCATGTCTCTTGTGAGTGCCTATCCCAATTTCAAATCTTTGTTAAATGCCACTTATAAAAGGTGAAACCAACCTGGATGACGTCTTTAAAATGTCAGTTTTGCCTACAAAATCTTTATAGCCTTTAAGAGACTATTGTACCTTCTGTCATATAATTTTAAAAATATTTAGTCTTTTTGTTTCTTTTTTGTCTATGAGACTATAAACATCATATAGCAAAAATGCATTTGGCTCTTGCTCACAGATAAACCTCATGATCCTGAAGTAGTTTCAGAATCATTTTACTTAAAATATATATTGTTGAAGAAAGGAAGAAATGAGTGTCATGTGGCCTGGGAGCAAAAAAAGTTTCCAATGGTACCAATGCCTTTGTTGTTTGACTGGCACCAAATGCATGCAAGTAAAGTTCCTTGTAGAAGAGATATTTAGTCTAAGGAAAATACTTCAGGATAAAACTCAAATATCTTCAATATAAATGTGAATGTACTAAACTGCATTGAATTTTTGGAATTAATTAAACCATTATTTATATCTTTAATACTTATAGCATTATCTCTTGTTAGTCTTATACTGCTTAGGTGATCTAACTGAATCCCTAGGCTGCTTGTCTTTGAGGACAAGATGCCTAAAGACTGGAACTGTCTCATTAGGTAGACTTGCCCCAACCTTCTTGATTTAAGTTAGCTTACAGGATGACTTTCAAACAACCTCTAAACTCCTTCTAATCCCATTTGCAAGTTAAATGCCATTCTTCCACCACCAGGACAGTTGACAACTCTCATGGTGATAGCCAGAAAGAACAGCAAAAGGAGTTTAAAAAAAAACAGGTTGTTTGATTTTCTGCCTATTTCTAGAAAAGGTATGAATGAATATTCATCTCTCTATGAGCTAGTCCCTCCCACTTATGTATTATATTCGTTATCTAGGTTTATCCACCCACTTAGTGAAGAAGACAATTTGTGAGACTTTTGTCCTTTCTACCCCTGTCTTTTGGCCAAAAATAATCTTTTGTTCACTTACACTATTGGAACTTGCTCTCATTTATTGGTTCCATAATTCCAAGAGGAATAAAAAAGCAAGTTTGGTTTCAGGATTGGTTAATAATATGACCCACAAACAAGCATAATATGAGTTTTTGATCATTTCTAATAATTGACTTAGAAAAATAGTAATCCATATGAAAATACAGATGAACAGATTTTTTTTCCAGAACTATCTTGACAGACAAAAACAGGAAAAAAATGAAGATATTTTCTCCAAAGAAGAATAATTCATTAATTTTTTGTCCTAAAACTTAAACATTGCTATTTATAGTTTATTTTGCAATAATTCTTAATATGGAAGACTTAAGCAGAAACCTTAATACAAGATCACAGACTTAATTCTCATTTTATTTGAAAATTTTGGATGAATTGAGCAAACGCCCTGTGAGAAACTGAGCTGAGATGCTTTCCATTTATAACAAAGTGAAGCATTAAGACAAAATTTAGAAACAGAAAATGGTTTAGAAGGTAAGCTAGCATTACTGTGAAAAACAGGAATTTTTAATGTCCATCCTCCAAATAAACTGGCCACGTCTCAAAGCATTATAATCTCAATGAGCTATGAATCACACTGTAAAGTTCTGTCATCTGTTTTTTTTTTCCTTTTTTCTCTTTTTATTTCATTGTTTTTACCTTTACTTACATGTGTAAAGTTCTGTCATCTCTTATGTTACAAATGCATCATTGAGTGCATATCTGATTCACTCATCACTGTTTGAAATTGCATGCCTGCAAAATAAATTATATAATGGTAAATGATTTGAATTTAGTTGAAAATATTTAAATTCCACTTTTCAGGGCATGTGCACCCTCTCACTTTTAGTTTTAATGCTAATGTTTCTTGACCCTGTCATATTTTATTTTTCTTTAGAAGGTGAAGATTTTGTATCCTTAATAGGTACTAACAAGGGACTTAATTACCACTGCAATCTGGATTAATTTAATTCTATTCAAATGAGCTTTGATTGGGATCAGCATTATAATTAGGACATTTTCCAAAATGAACTGAACCTCAAACATTTCCTTTGTTTATTTGTCCTATATTTAACCTTCTCATAGAATTAGACAAGTTAAATAGAAAATATAAATAATAAGTATTTATTTTCAGTAAAAGTGCTCATGTTCACAATCCTTATCCTACAGCAAGTGGAAAATTATAAAGAAGAAAACATATACATATATAGACATTATACTTCTACTTTTACATCCATTCATATACATATATATATATATATATAAATATTTATGCCATGCTTAGAACCTTGTATAAGCTAGATAAACACTCTACCACTGAGACACATTCCCAGTCTTTGGTTTTTTGAGACAGAGCATTCTTATAAAGCCTATGCTAGTCTGAACCTCACTTTGTACCTGCTCAAGTTGGTCTCAATTTGGAATGCTCAAGCCTCTGCCTCCTTAATTCAGGAATTACAGATGTGAACCACCATGGCCAGTATAAAGTGCTAGTTTATTTTCATAAAGGGATCTGACTAATAATAAATTCACATAAATGAGGTGATCAACAACTGATTGCACCTTCAAGTAAGCTAATATGTCTTTATGGTAACAGTAAAGCATTTTTTGACCATGACAATAATATCAACTGAGGGCCCACAAATTGAGATCTAAGCTTCATAAAAACAAATTTATGACAATCTTGACTTAATGACACAATGTTAGGACAGAATGACAAGAACAAGGTATATTTTAAAAAGATTTAAAATATATAAAATATTTATAAATGCAAGACTAAGACAGGGATGTAGTTGCCTGTCTACCTCCCCACCCTCTTTCTGGTCTTTAATCTAGCAGTGTATGTAAAATACATTTACCTGTAGGAAATTTAAAAATAGACTAATTATTCAAAAATGATTACATAATAGTTCCATTTATCCTACTCCTGTGCCTCAGATATTTTATCAAAGTGAGATTTTTTGATATAATTGGGAATACTATTACATATGTTATTGTATCTGTGATTAAAAGCATACCTCAGCTATATATAACACAATGTCAGTTATTTTTAGTAACACTTGTCTGCAGTGCCAAATATTTATTCTTTATGTTTTCCTAGTCAATTATACTTTATATTTCCTATTTTGAGTTTTTGTAGGTTTAGGGTTAAGGTTTGGCCAATTAATTATAAGAGGTTTGCTGTGAGTTGCTGTCAACCTAGAATATTTATTTTATTTTTAAAAATGTTTTTATTAGTATATGATAGCTATTTATGGGGCTTCATTGTAACATTTCAATATATACATATATAGAATATTTAATTGTCAAATGAAAACTTTACTGAGATCACTTTTTCCTATGTAAGAGTGAAAAAAAATTCCACTAATGTCTGTTAAGATAGTTTCAACCCCTGTAGTAAGGATGTATGAAATACAGTCTCTAGTTTGTCTGATACAGGCATGTAATAAGAGTAAAAAATTTAGCTGGTGCTGAGTATCTAAACAAGTTACTTTCATTCTTAGATTTCACTTTTACCCCACTGTAACCTAACCTAAATCTTAACTGAAATTATGGTTAATTCTTTGTAAGAGTACAGCTATCTATATGCATAGTATAGCCTAGTTACAATGAATGCATGAGTGAGAAAGACTGTAAAATTTTATGCTACAATGAGCAAGTCCATTAAGGACAAATTTTTGCATAATTTCAATGGCATATATGTACTTTGAATTAATTACATTAGCGCAATGATAAGGACTGAGCAAAGGAAGTGTCCTGAAATAGTGACATTTCACTTCAAACAATAATCAAAAGGAAGAGCAATATGAAAATCTGGAGAAAGTATATATTATAAGTAGAAAATCACTTTTGTAAGATAGAAATAGTCATGATAAATTCAGATAACAGAACAAAGTCCCCATAGCCTAAGAATTCCCAAAGGAGAAGTCTGAAACCAAATTATAGAGAGAAGGATGGGACCAGTTGGTATAGAACCATGTAAGGTAGTTGATTAAGAGAAGACATTTGCCATGGAAATTTATTGGACTGTTAGAGCTACAATGAGTAAGGAAGCAGTTTGTGCACACATACCCACTTATGTTAGTGCTGTGAATCTCACCTGGGGCCTTGTACATTCTAGGCAAGTGGACTATGATTGAGGGACATCCTGAGGCATAATCTATATTTTGATGAAATTGTCTACTGCACTGTAGAAAATTCATTTTCATCAGGGAAAAATGGAAAAAATGTCTCTATGTCAAGTTTTCCATGTGCAGGCAGCCATTGACACACAATTTACCTCCTTTTGAATATAATTATGAGAAAGGGATAATAAATTTCACATGACTATTAAGAAAACACCATCTTAATATGGCTAACAAACAAGTTTGTAGCAGAAATGTTACAAGCATTCAAAATGATGACTAACAAACTGGTAATATTGGTACCATGCTATGCTATAGTTTACAAAAATTCCTTCCATGGAATACCATTAGGCACATTGGAAAACAGAAGGCAAGATCAAAAAAATTAAAAATAAACATGAGCCCCATGTATAACAAAAGTATTCCATTTTATTTCTTGTTTAAAGATAATTCATGTATCACAAAAGTATCTCAATTCATTTCTTGTTTGAGGATAAATTGTGCAAGTAGCATGGTGCATAAGACAAATAGATATCAAAATCTAGGGGAGAAATAAAATAACCAGGAATGGATGAAATGATATTCTATAATGTGAAACTTCTTAGTATATATATGCTAATAATATGACACAGCATGTCCAAAATGTGACTCTAAATTTCATTTGATTTTGTTTTTAATGGAATAACCCAGTCTGTGTGAATATAATAAAAAAATTTCCTGATTCATTCACAGATGAATAGAGGAAGAGGTCTTCTTTGAGTAAGTAAGAGAATGTCTGTGGACATCATCTATTCTTCACTCTCCAAGAAATGAATTTGGTGGGCTTTGTAAACCTCTGACACTTTGATATAATTTCTATGACTTTTTTTGTTGAATCACAGTGCAATATGTTGTATGCTATTAAAAATTATTATTTCCCAGAATAATAAGTACATTTTACATTTTCAGTAGAATGAATATTGTTTGTAATATTTGAGAAATCATAGTTATCAGAAGAAAGACAAATTGTATTCAATAAAATGCTTGCTTGACATATAATCTTTTTATTTTTATAGGAAAGACAATTCTTTTATCAAACAATTTAAAATTCAATTTCTCCAACCATGATGCCCTACAACTGATGAATGATTCAAGAAAATGTACTATGTATATGCAATGAATTTTTATTTAGCATAAAAGAGGAAATATTTTCCAACACAGGTAATTGGATAGAAATGAATAACATCACTTAAGTGAAGTCAGCCAGGTACAGAAAGATGAAAGTTGCATGTTTTCTCTCATATGTGGAAAATAGACTCAATACAAATATAAGCATTATGTTTTATACATATAAGTATATAGAGAACATGCCTCCAAAAGTGGGATTGTTACAGGAGACTAAAGAGGAGGAAAAGAAGAAAGAAAGACAGTGAAGAACGATGAAAAACATCACATCTGTGTCTAAAAAAAAGAAACTGAAAACAGTTGAACAACACAGGATGGGGGAAAGGGTGAAAAAGTGTAGTGGAGGGAGGTTAGACTGACTGAAGCACAAATATATCTACAGATAAAATACCAAGGCAAAAATCCCACTAAACAATGAACACTAACAAAGGACAGTGATGTAAAAGAAGTCATGCTGAGGGAAGAGTACTAGTGGGAGGAGGAGAGTAATGAAAAAAGTAGAGTGTAAATACGGTTGATGTACATTCCATACAAGTATAACTGTGGAGCAGTGAAAACTGCTGAAATTGACATAAGAAGAGGAATGGTGTAGAAAGGTGTATAATGGAGGGGATGAACCAATAAAACCCCTGTAAAGTTGTCATAAACTAACAATTCATTTCTTTAAAAAATTGAAGGACAAAAAGGTAAAAAATGCCCTGTCTACGATTGGTATCAAAGGGAGAGCATAAGGGAAATGTGAAAGAGGGTGAATATGGTAGAAATATTTTGTATTCATGTATGAAAGTAAAGCAATGAAGCCTGCTGAAATTGTTCTAAGAAGGGGGAGAAGGAGTAAAGGTGAAAGGGGGAGTTGGGTGAATCAACTAAGATATATTGGAAGCACTTACAGAAATGCCACAATGTACTCCTGTACAACAATAACATGCTAATAATAGAAATTAAATAAAGTATTCCAAAATAAAATAAAATAAAATTCAGTTTCTATCGGTTACCTCTAAGGAATAAAACAGGACCATTGCTTTTATTTCTAACAGATAAATGTACATTTCTCAGGAAATTAAGTGTGTTATCTTTAGCATCTAGTAATTAATATTGAATGTGTAATTGTAAAAAAAAGTAGCCAAATAAAAGTAATTTGATTATTTAAGCTAGGATCAGGAAAGTCAAAGTTTACGTAATTATACATTTTGAATAATTTTTGAATCATATTTGTGGAATCAAAATAATTATTTTTATGAGCACCTCTAAGCATTCCGACATTCCTGAGAAAACCAGTCACTTTCTAACTAAATTGCAACGGCAATACTGCTCTATAAAGTGACAGAATGTAGGTTTATTCTGCTTCTTTGGTCAATTTATTTGTCATTGTAAATTCTGCTTTATTACAATGGTTTTATAAACATTTTAAATCTAACAGTAACTTAGATGTTTAAATGCCATTTAAACTTTAAAATCAGACTGTAAATCCCTGTGAGGAGAAATAAAGCCTTCTGATGATTTACTCATAGCTCTAGGGACTCTACAGAGCATTTGAATTTTAAGTAAGATCCTTAGCAACTGATTGTTGAACCATTTTAAGTCTTTCAGATTTTGAACATAGAATATCTTTATTCATTTAGAATTAATTTTTCTAATAAGCATTTCCTTGTTTAATTTAGGTATAATTTAGCATATAGTTTAATTTGGAAATACTTTGTAATTTTCAATTATCTTTCTTTTCTACTTTAAATCCACTGTGGTCAGTGCTGTGCAGCTGCAGTTTGTTGAGTTTTAAATTGTTTTCTAAAGCCAATATATGAGAATCTTCCTTCTTTCCTTCCTTCCTTCCTTCCTTCCCTCCCTCCCTCCCTCTTTTCTTCCTTCCTTCCTTCCTCCCTCTCTCTCTCTCTCTCTCTCTCTCTCTCTCTCTCTCTCTCTCTCTCTCTCTTCCTTCCTTTCTTCCTTCCTTCTTTTGGTGGTTCTGGAGCTTGAACTCAAGGCCTTGAGCTCACACTTGCTATAACTCATTCTATAACTCAAGGAACTCTGTCAGTTCTTTTTGTGCAGGTTATTTTTGAGAGTTTTTAGAGATAGGGTCTTGGTTTTGTTCAGGCCCACCTAAACAGAAATCCTCTTATTTGTGCTTCTCGCAGAGCTGGGATGAAAGGGGACCACTGTACCCAGTCCATATGTGCAATTTCAATAATGTAGAGACTCTTCTATGGCTTTTGTATGTAGTGCTCAAGACATCTACACTAAATTAATTAAAAATGTATTAAGTGAATAGTTCATTAATATTTTTCATTTGTTTTATCTGTCACTGAAAGACTTCATTTGAAATCATTTATTATATATGTTGATTTTTACATATTCATCTTCATGATGTCAATACTTTGTTTTATGGAATTCTAACCTATGCTATTTTTAGGAATACCATGTGCTCCTACTGATTGGACTTTGAACTTGAAATTGTTACCTCTTTAGTCCTCAAATGATATATTTGGTCTTAGTATTTATGTATTTCTATAAATGGAGTCATATATTCCTTCATGATTATAAAATATAGTCTTTCTTTCTGTTGTAATCTTTTTATGTTCTTTTATGTGTAGTGTCTTTTTTAACCAGAGCATATTAAATTGATATTCTTAATCACATTTAGACACATTTGACTTTCAAAAAATGCCTATCTTTATTTTATTTTAGACATATAGAATGGGTGGAAATTGAGGAAGAGAACTGCAGTTTGCCATCACCCATCTTTCCCTCATGTAACACTTTGACTTTACTTAAGGAAATGGCTAGAGAACCATATGCCAAGGAAAATCTCTTCCTTGGTGTGAACTAGCAATCTGTACAGCTTGTTACTTCCACAATTCGCAGTAGTTTAATGACGTATCTTAATGTCTCCAAATATGTTTAGTTACTGAAATGAGAACAGTGACTGATTCTACCTACAACAACTCTATTAGGAGACATAATTTATTCTAATTGAAACTGTATGTCATTCACTAATTTTTTATATTACCTAATAAGTAATTAACAATGTAAATGTAAAGATCAATTTTTTAATCATATATTCACCAAGATAATATATATCAATCAAAAGCTAAGTATATTATTACAAATGACTAAAATTAATATTATTCTTCAGGAGATAGCTACTGATTTTTTATTAGTTTAATTCCTGAGGAAGTACTTCTGGCTATGCATTTGATTTACTTTTGCTTGTATTCTCTCTCCTCAGAAGGTTTACCTAGCAATGAAAACTTACACATGAGAAAGAGGCTGACAAACACAGAAATGCTTTTGTAAGCACTGAACCAACCAACTGCATATTGATTTATATCCACCACATTTGGGAAAACTTATTATCAACTTCGTAAGAATCCTGGGATGGTACAATTATTCTATAAATGGTTCATCTCTTCCATGTCTTCTTTACTCTAGGCAAGTCAACTGAAATTCTATGAAAAAGTCTTCCCTGGGCTGGTAGAATGGCTCAAATGGTAGAACACCTGTGCTGCAAGAGTGAGGCCTGGAGTTCAAATCCCATTACTACACAAAGCAGAGAATGTGTTTCCCATTTACATTCAGTGTTTTATGGTTTTATTGTGCAAAGGCTACTTAAAATAGAAAGCAATTATATATAAAGCAATTTAGTTTATGTATACAAGATCAGTATAAACAGCTATAAGCTCAAAATACTAGACAAGAGAAGAAAGAGGAAAAGGTTTGAAACATTGGAAAAGGTTAATTTATGCAAAAGGCGAGAGGTTATGCAGAGATCTTCTTTATCTGTAGTTACAGCAACCTGGTTCTTAGTCGCAAATTCATCTTTCACTCGCTAAATACCTAGATAGTAATATAATATATAAATTTCCTAATACATCCAAAATATTGGTGATGTTGAAATCTTTCTGGCCAATGATTTTGAAATGACATGTAAAAAATAATTTTAAGAACAATAGCAAAATTTTGTTATGAAATAAAAATTATGTATTTTTAGTAAGGTCTCCAGAAGTACTGAGCATTTAGAGGAAAAAGTGAATGCAGGATGAAGGTAATATAAAGCATAAACAATATACAGGTGATGAAGAGAAATTAACAGGGAAAATATTTCTGTACTTGAAATTGTAAATAATTATGTTTCTTTATATTAGCCACGGTATTTTTACTTGTTTCTTTAAAGTGACTTACTATTATAATGATTGAGTTATAAACTTTAAAAAGCATAGTCTTTTTACCTTATAAGGAAGTTTTCATAGAGACAAATTTTTATTCCATTTTTAATAACGTATAAGTGGAGTAAAATGTCCCCATGAATAGGTTTGCTGACTAAGTCACTGTCATTTCAAATTCACAAAAGGTAACTTTTGATACACCTTAATTCTAATTACTAAGTCATTTTCTTTCTCACCTGGCTTTCTATGCTGTTAATTCACAACTAGTAGTGCCAGACTGTGATCTTCTAATTAACACTTTAGACTCATATAATTAACACATTATTTATTGCTTTTTATCTAATAACATATTCAATAAGATTAACACTCTACTATGTAATCTATTATAGTAACCAAAGATTATAAAGTTTATACCTTTCTGTGTTCTTTAAGATAACAGATTATTTGAGGTTAAGTAATATACCTAATTTGATTTATAGATATAGGGAATTTACCATAGTCTGTAGGATGTTCTACTGTACTTTCTAAAATTCAATTATAAAAGTTACAATAAATTGTTTTCTGTAAGTACCTAATGAATTATATTCTTTAAAAAAACATTTTAAAGAGTAATTTTCCTTAAAACTGTGCAACATTTTTTGGTGGTTTTGGGTATTGAACTCAAGTCTTCATGCTTGCTACGAAGGTGCTTTATCAATTGATTCACTACACTAGACCTAAAACGTGATTACATGTTACAAAGAAAATGATCAATGGAAGACAAAACTTGGGGAAATTTGAATTTATCATTTCCAGATATTTACAATTGATATTAACTGATAATATTCTCTGGAGAATTGACATGTTAAATTTAGTTGAAAAGACCATGCTCTACGTCAGTTAGACAGAGAAGTCTTCATTAATATTTGATATGATAAAATGCATTCAGACCTAGTTGTTATGCCAAATATACTTTCATAAACACTATATATAATTTATTATAAATACAAGATTCTTTTATTTTTAAATGAAAATGTATAATGTTTTATGTTACTTAAATTTAAGGGCATATATACAGGTAATTTTTGCTTAACATTATATAATAAAACATCAAGAAATCATAGCTTCTTATCTATCTATTTGTAATACTGAAGCAGCTAGTATCTGTAGTATGTTATTCAAAACTTCAAAATAACTTTTTTATTGTTGATAGTTGCAAATAGAGAAAGATATTTAAAATTATCTTTCAATAAATTTTACAAAGGACATATTTATGTGAGCATATGAACATAAGGAAAGGAAGACAAAATTGAAAATAAATGAAAAATTGTGTTTAATTAGAGAAAGTTTTTAAACAATGGAATTCACAGGCAATTTTAGTTTATGTAAAAGGTTTATGCAATTTATTTTTCCTTATCAAACCTGTTGAAATAAATTGACACCAGTTCATTTTTGATCTGTGCTCAATTTTCATGGAATTTAAAAAAGAGTAAAAAGAAAAAAAGAAGGCCAGGTCAGCTTTAAACTTTTTGTTAAAATATTCAAGAAAATATTTTGAAAAATTAGTATTTTTTCTGAAAATTATTTAAATAGCAATTTTTTCATAAGAATAAAATTTTTACTCTTTCTGAGCCAAATGGTAACCATTTTTTTTCCTATCTATATTGAACCTTTTCTTTATTATTGCTGTGCTGGATGGGGGTACATTGTGGCATTAACAGAAGTTCTTAAAGTATATCAAATATGCCATAATTGGATGTACCCTCTCCATTACTGCCCTTCATACTTCCCTCCCATCATTTCTGAAATAGTTTCACCACGTGTCATTTTCCTTTTACATATATGTGTACACAACATGTGCACCATATTCACTAGCCTTAACAGTTTCCCTGCCTCATCCCAGAACCCACTGGTACCAACTCCCTCACAATAGGACTTATTCCACCATCCTGTTCTCTGATTTTGTATAAGAAGAGAAGGAGGACGAGGAGGAGGAGGAGGAGGAGAGGAGTAGGAGGAGGAGGAGCAAAAGAGGAGGAGAAGAAAATGATAGTTTTGGTTGTTTATGACAAGCTAAAAGAGGTCACATATGAGAGGGAGGGTGTAAAAGAAGGATGTTATGAAGGTGGATATGGTTGATGTACTCTCTTTAGAAGAATGAATATTGAATTTTTGAACCTGTGAAACCAACATAAGAAATGGACAAAAGTAGAAAGAAGAAAAATGGAGGAGATGAACCAAATCAGGCTATAATAATAAAAACATAGTAGACCCACAAGGAAACTCCTTGTGTAGCTATCTTAAATAACCAAGTGGTAATTTTAAGAGAAAGTTGTATTTTTATTGAGTAACACCTGTAATCATGAATACAATTATTCAACTGCAGCAATTACTTCACTGACACATTTATGCTTAATAGATTATCATCTCACAATTCTTGGGAAGAAGAGAGACAAAGAGGAGTGTGTGTGTGTGTGTGTGTGTATGTGTGCGTGTGCGTGCGTGTGTGTGTGTGCACCTTTGCAGAAAAGAAAAGAAACTATTTTGAAATTAAACCTTCCAGTTCTCCACTTCAATACATTAGATTATTCTGTCATCAAAATGTTCTTTTTGCTTTTCAAAATTGAATAAAATAAGGTAATATTGAAAATAAAAGTATATTTCAGAATCAAATATTGTTATTGCTTGTTGTCAGAAAAATTGAAATTTTCTTTTGAGGAGTTAATCAGTAAAATATTTTGAACTGAAATTTTATTATAGATTCTAAATTTTTTTTCATTAGTAAAATATGACCAAATCTAAATTACTTCTTTGGAAGTAAGTAAAACTTACTTCTTTGGAAGATGAAAAATGTTCCTTTCTCAAAATTGGAGATCAATACATAATGAAAGATCATTCAGTGGATGTATAAAACCAAATAAGAGCTCAGCTTTGCTCAATATATTCAGGATGCTTATTTCATACCTTGCTTAACCTCGTCTAGCTTTGAGCAAGAAATACACTCCTTTTGATTTGGGATCAAATGAGACTATGAATAAAAAGAACAGAATGTTTAGATAGGTAGATCTCTGCACTGGAAAAATTTAAAGTATTATTTGAGAATTATGCAAAAAGATCCATTTTCAGCATGGTTGCTTTTGAAAAATGAGATTAAAAATTAATTTTATTTTATTTTATGTTTTCTGGTGTTAATAGGAACTTAAAGTGATTCAGCCAGTTTACTAGAACTAGGAAATCTTTATAATATGTTGCAAATAAATGTACTAAAATCAAATGAAGAAAAAATAATTTGTTAGTATCTCTGCCCAAACAAACCATGTATGTTCTGCCTAATTTGAAATGTTCAGGTGGGTATAATTAAGTATTGTAATTGTTTCCACATTTTTAATTAATATTGGTTAGGAGAGAGAAAGGGATTTTGAAAACTGCATGAGTATTATGACTCCTTTTGTTTTATTTATCTTTTCTCCATGTCTTTCCCTTCTTTCCATAATGTATTTAGTACTGCTCCTATTTTTTCAATCGAAACAAAAGGAACATGACAAAAATATTTTACCAAATAATTTACAATTCTGTTCTATAAATCTCTCCATTTAAAGCATAACCCACTGAAACAGATAGAGATTTTGTACCAAAATATATTATTCAGCTCAAAACCAGAAAACATGGCCAGGATGGAGCAGAGACTACCAAAGGTTTTCTCTTAAGTGATTCTTGTAGTGCATTTGCATCTCAGCATTTGCAAGAATGAAATGTTATTAGTTAGTCTGCAGAAGATCAATAAAGACAATGATTATTCTTCAGCATACCATTTCATAACATATTCCACACTAATGAATTTTTTCAATTAAACTGAGCTTGAACAAGTGGTTTGACTAAGGAACATATCTGAATGTTTATGTGTGTGTGTGTGTGTGTGTGTGTGTGTGTGAGAGAGACAGAGAGAGAGAGAGAGAGAGAGAGAGACAGAGAAATGGTAGATATGAGAAGTACATTTTTATTTTCATAAGTATTGATGTGAGAGAAAAATGATAGATATGACAAGTACAGTTGTGTTTTTATAAGTATTATTGTGAGTCTTTTTCATTGTGACATTATTACCTTCTTTGTACTTCACCCTGTTTGACCATTTTAATATCTGTACACTTTCACACAAGGTTTGGTATGCTGATATGCTATTGATTTTAGTATATTTTTAAACACTCTTTCTTAATTCACTTTACATTTACTGTGTTCCTGTTCATCCTGTGTTTTTTAAGATCAATAATTATAACCAAAACTTACTCTAATTTTATCTCTTTGCAAAGACTTATATTATATGTGGATTAATTGAAGATAATAGCTGACTGTATAAACAAATTTAACACATAGTTTTTGAAATGGAAATAAAGTGGTTTACTTTATTTTTTCCTCTAACCATTGAATTGACTTATAGTAACAGCTGCATTTAAACACCTTGTCAGCTTTCATGGCTTCTGTGAAGAGATTGACAATATCAGTAGTGACAGGTCCTGAAGAATTCATATAATATCCTAATAGCCATGTAAGACAGAAGTCTAGTGAGCAGGTGGAAGACACAACTGTTAAATGTGCATCTTAAACTCATTAAGAACATCTGGTGGTGGAAAAATCAAAAGAAAAATTATACCAGATAAACAAAAATAAGCACAAGGCTGCCAGGTGTAACTTTTCTCAAAGGCCCAAAGTTAAGTGCTATTGTATTGTTAGAAAATTGTCAGACACACAAGTAAATCACATTATTAAATAATTTTAAAATGCCTCATTGTCAAATAAATCCATATGTTGTAAATAACTTACATACTAAAATACATAAAATAAAGATAATCATACATGCTTATTATTCTTAGAATTGGTTAGTTACCATTTTCAACAAATTTATTCAAAAAAGTGAAGTTTGGCAATTTTTTATTTTTTTAACTCAAAGGAGTAAGAACTATAGCAATTTTGTGTATTTTTTAATTCATTTTTTTCATATGTGCATACATTGTTTGGGCCATTGAACTATAGCAATTTTGACATAAATTGCCTATAAAGCAGAGAAACTATCTAACAGCCCTGCCAATATGGATTAAGAACAAATGTCAGTTTTTCAAATGACAGTTTTTATGTATGCAATGTATGCAATGATGTATGCAATGATGGTGATTATCATGAATATCATTATGATAATCATAAACCTCAAAAAAGTTTTAAGTAATGTTAATTTGACTTTCTGTGAAATGGTTTGTTCAAATAAGAATTGTAATAGTGTTTATTTTACAGGATCTTCTCATTATAACATAGAAATATATGGAAAGGACTTAATCTAATGAGTGGCAAAAATAGGAGTTAAAATGCTGGCTAATATATTTAACTACTTTGTTAATTAACTTATGTATTAAAGTTGTTTTCTGACTAGATTTTGAAATTTCCCTAATAAATTGCCTAATACACAAAGTCAGTTCATAAGTAAATGTATTTTAGCTTAACCATTCTTTTGAATTTATTTTGTATATTCACCTAATTTTTGCTTTGATTTAATATTTTAATTTTTAGTTTAATATTTTAGGAACCCAGGTTCAAACTCCTAGTCTTCTACATTTTGACTCTAGTATTCAGCCCTATATCCCCAACAAAGAGACATAGTGAAGGGCAGAGAAAGGATATTCATTACATGTCCTGGGACATGCCATGGAAAGAAGCAAAATAAGCACTTCAGTCTATCTTTAGCTTTCTTTTGCACACAGACATGAGCTTCAGCTTTAAACTGATAATGAATTAGTTCACTGGACAAAACATATACATGGTTAACCACTCACAGTCACAGGTATTTTTCAATTGATTTGAGTATTGCCTGGTTGACCATTATCATTGTTATCACATGAGGGGAGAAGTCTGACTCCCAAGATTATTGCTGCCATGGGTACAGCTTCATCATTACACAGGTCATTGTTCTCATTTGGACATATGATCTGTCCTGTAAGGCTCTGCTGTTCCTTAAGTGTATTTTCAGGCCATTGTCTTTGACTACAGGACAGAATGGCTCAGAGCAAAGGACAGCAGATAAAAATGAAGACAGAGATGTCCCTTTTTTCTCCTTTCTTTAGTTAATTTGTGGGCCCAAGTAATGAGTCAGTGCTTTTCAGCAAAAGCATTTAAATACCTCTTAGGCTTTCAAAAGAATTCTTGGCTAATTATGAATATTATTATCTTTAATTCAAATATTTTGAAATAATCATCAGTTAAAATTTGTTAACATCTGTTATTTGTTTTATGCATGTTTCCTCAAGTACTCTACTCTAATAGTTTTAAATTTTTATAAAATTTTAATTCAGAAAATATATAATAAAAGATTTTCAATATATAAGGGAGATGAAATTATACACAAAAATAAAAACCATGTAAGCTAATTACCCAAAAGAAGCATTAAAACACAGAATAACTTTATTAGCAGCAGTACTAATTTTGTTTTATTTTTATGTATTGCAATTTTAATTCGTGATGAAGAATCTGACTGATACCTTAAACAGTATTTGAAGTTTGATTTTTAACTATGCTTTTCTTCACTTTTAAAATTGTAATATAAAATTACTTTCATTTGTATTTACATTAGAATGGTGTTGTAAAAGATAGCACAGCATGAGAGGGGAATTAGTTAAAATGAATAAACTGTTCAACATTATTATATACATTTATAAAAATAATGTCAAAAAAAGTAGACATAATTATCTAAGGATTATTGGAGAGTAATGAAATTATACTGCAGGATTTTTCTTTGTAGAAAGATGAAATAATAAAGAACAAATTCACTTTACCAAACTGAACAATTAGACTAGTAGAAAACACATGGAAGAAAGAGATTTTCAGATATCAGAAAGTAGACATGACAGAACAGTGATTTGTGTGAAAAAAAAGAAATGTAATACACAATGTACTTATTCTGATTCAATGCTTGGAAAGAATTTCCAAGTGTTCTACATTGTGGAAATGACTAAAGAAATTTTTGAGATTTCTCTGTGCTAAATAAAAAATATTCAAAGTATGAGAATGCAAAAGCTAGAAATTGAAGGTTGAAATATTAGCATGATATTACGTTGGCTGAAAAGAAGAGCTCTGGTGACCAGAAAGAGATTTTCTTCATGATTAGGCTAACTAAATATGGACAAACTATCAGAAAAAAAATACTAAAAATTTCTTAAAGAATTACTAGAAGAAGTTGAAAAAGTGACCTTTAACACTCAGAAAGAAACAGAAATGGCTGGCTCTTCAATAAGCCAGAATAGAAGAATTTCAAAACTGACAGTGCATCAAGATTTAAAATCAAAATAAAATTCACTACAATCAACAACAGCATTCCAGAACAAAGTTCTAAAATGTTGAAAAAAATTACAATATCCAAAAAAGTAGAATGTACCAGATCCAGAATTCAATCAAGATGTAACAGAGAGAGATAAAGGGGGAGTAAAAGAGAGAGAGAGAGGAGAGAGACAGGAAAAATGGTATCTTATAGACCACTAGCACTCTTGTGAACCTCCAATAATCAGGTGCATGGTCTGAAACCAAAGATGAAGTGCATGGATGCAGGTAGAAGTAGGTGGTGAGAAAAAGTATATACATGCAACAACAAACAATCGACATTTAAGGACCAGGCAAAAATTGGAAATATTGAACTTCCTATTTGTAAAAGTAAGAAATCCCATTGACACTAGGTAAATGTAGGGATGGAGGAGAATCCCTCTTAGTGGGACTTAAAAAGAAAAGGAAAGCCTCATTGATCTCCTCAAGCACACAATCTGACACTGCAAAAATGTAGTTTAAGATGGGCAATCTGCTCCCAAAGCAGCAAGCATATGCAAGTGCCTCTGCTTTTTTCTAGCTTTCTCACTTGGCATGAATGGTGAGAACAATTTTAAGATAAGCTTTACAGCCAATCATTTCAACCATGAGGAGAATAAACCCCTATATTTTAGATTGTCACTCAGCTTCAATAGCTGAGTGACAACTCTGAAAATCATTTGGCCCCAGGAAACTGGCTGCGATTTATATATAAACCTAGGTACATAGGGTGCTGTGGTAGGAAGTGTGGTCTGTACTGCAGAGGAAAGCAGAGATTATTTCCATCTGGGAGCTGCAAATGACATCTGGAAAAGAAAGCAATATCAGCCATACATGAATATGGTGGGACAGTGGGGAAGAGAATGGGTCAGGAACTGGCATGGATAGGTCTCACAGGATCAGCTATGGATAGCTCTCACAGGATTAGCCAGCTCCTATACCTCAATCCCCAGTCCTGTGCAGATTTATTTTGTTTCACTGGTTTGTAAACTCTCAGAACCCCAGAGATGTTTGGTAAAAAATGCCATTGCTGCTTGCCCTTTTCCCACACTTTCACTATCACTGTCAAATAACCTGTAGTGTTCAGGAAGCATCAAACCACACAACTCATGGGCTAAGCTGGTGGAAACATCTGGAAAGTGGCTTCTATATTTCTTGAATTCCAGGCCTGCATACAGAGTAAACTGGCAGGAATTTAGGCCAGAAGTGATGTTAATGTCTCTGCAACTGAGCACGTAAGGCCAGGCTAGATTTAGCCTCAAAGGAGACCTTTCTGTTCTTACTCAGAAACAAATAAGAAACAAATTCATTAGGTCTACTCACAAATACACACACACACCATGTAAACTGCAAAACAAGAAGCCTGTGGAAAAAGTGAAGCATTTCTATCCTTCATCTTCTCAATGGAGGAAAGATTGACTTGCTAGTATTTTTATAATTTAATTTTTTGATTTTCTAGTTTGGTCTTGCTATGTATTTGTTTTATTTTGGTTTTTTTCACTATTATTTCTCAAATTTTAATTCCATATCCTCTTCCTCTCTTTCCTCCCTACTTGTATTTTTTTTTCTTTTTTGAATCTCCCTTTGTAAATTAATTATCAGTACTTTTTGATTTGTTAATTTTTAAATATATATGTATCCCTTATCTTGCCTCCTTTCTACTCTATTCTTATTGGGGTGGAGTTGTTTCCAATTTTTAAGAAGATACTTAAAAATCTAATGTTTATTAATTGACTGTTGTTGTTACAGAAGGTAATCATTTCCTCTGAATAGCACCATGGATTAAGACCTCAAAAAACGGTTTCCCAGTTAAAAAACTCCGATATAATTAAGAACAGCTATCATCCCAACAAATACAGAAATTATGATCAAGAAACACAGAAAATGTGGAAAAGCAAGGCAATATGACTTCTATATAATAATTAGAGGCCCTAACTCTCCAATAACTAAAGCTAAATATATCAAAATAGCTGAAATGCAAAGAATTCAGAATTCTAATTTTTTTGGTAGTACTGGCAATTCAACTCAGGGTCTCACACTAGGCAAGCTTTCTATGACTTTAGCCATATACTCAGTCCTTTATGTTATAGTTATTTTTCATATAGGGTCTTGGGATTTTTGCCCTGGTTGGTGTCAGATGATGTTTCTCTTAGCAATGCTTTCTACAGAGCTAAAATTATATGTATTTACCAACAGGAATGACATGTTCTTTGAATAGGGTTTCACTAATTTTGTTGCCCAGACTGTCTTTATTATAAGAATGAGCCACTGAACCTGACCAACAAAAGTGTAATGTAAAAAACCGATCAATGAAAACAAAGAGGAGAAAACTAAGCATACGAGTGAAGAAAATAAATCAACTTAAGACTTGGGTGAGAAATTCACCAAAGAGATATAGATTTTGGGAAAAAAATGGAAAACTTGGAAATGAAAAGCTCATTAACTTGAATACAAAATTCAGTGGAAAGTATCATCAGCAAACTAGATTAAAAAGAAGAAAAAGTATCAGGCACTGAAGACAAGGTTGAGAAATTATTACATTCAGTAGCAATAAAAAAATAAGCAGTCATGACTAAAACATTAAAATCCTCTGGGACAAGATTAAGAACTCAATCATAAATCTTTGGTGTAGAAGATGGAGCAGAGGTACTAACTAAAGGAATAGAAACATATTTAGTATAAATATTTAAAGCAAAATTTCCAAATCTAAGGAAAGATTTTTAACAGCAAAGTACAGAATTAATATAGGGAATCAAAAAGACATGACCAGAAAAGAACCACTCCATATCAGATTATGACAGATATATTGAAAGCTAATTGAAAAAAGGACCATGTTACTTACCAGGAAAAACCCATCTGAATTATATTAGACTACTCAATGGAACCTGTAAGAGTCAGCAAAGCATGCACTGGAATGATACATTTCAAATCCTGAGAATAAATAACTGCAAACAAGATTAATATATTCAGCAAAGTTATCATTTCAAATAGTTGGATCACTAACCCAGAATTGCAGAAAGTACATAAAGAAATTCTACACATTGGTGAAAAAGAAAGAGATGTTCAATCAAGCGATCTCAAGGAAGAATAAATCTAATGAAGTGAGTGGATCAATGAAGAAAGTAAGAAGGGGAAGTAAGTATTCCATAGAATCAAATCAAAATGAAATCTCCACGTACCAAAATATGTGGGATTCATTGACTCATCAAAGACAGTTTTGAGAGGAACGTTTATGAGTGCCTGTTTTAAAAGATCAGAGATATTAAAATAAATAACCCAATGACACATCTCTTAGAAAAATAAGAATGAGGCAAACCCAAAATTAGTAGAAAATATGTAATAAATATCAAAACTGAAATTTATTAAATGGAATCATAAAGAGCAATATAAAGGATCAGTGAGTCAAAGAATAGGTTGTTTGAAAATATAAACAGATTGACTCTTAGGCAAATTAGGAAGAGACAGAGACAGAGAGAGAAAGAGAGTGCTAAAATTGAAAAGGGGATATCACATTAAAGTAAGAAAATCATTAAGAAATATTTTTGAAATTAGAGATAAGGGCAAAATAGTTTCTGCTGGGTATTGAGGGGGGGAGCGGGAGGGGGTGGAGTGGGTGGTAAGGGAGGGGGTGGGGGCAGGGGGGAGAAATAAACCAAGCCTTGTATGCACATATGAATAATAAAAGAAAAATGAAAAAAAAATAAATAAATAAATAAAGCATTCTGAGTCCTGACTCCAACACCAAAAAAAAAAAAAAAAAAAGAAATATTTTTGAAAAATACTACAATAAATTGGACAATCTAAAAGAAATCGATGAATTTCTAGGTGCATATGATCTACCGAAATTAAAACAAATGATGTAAAAGAACCTAAACAGATCTACAAAGAGCAATTATATTGAATCAACATGACACTCCTAAGAAAGATAACCCAAGTACTGTACTCACCATAATATTTAAAAACCTTTTAAAGAACTACCATCAATATTTTTTAAATTATCCCATAAAATACAAAGGGAGAGCATCATCCCAAACTCTTTCTGTGAAGCCAGTATCACTCTGATACCATTGTAGTGCCTGAGACCTGTGTGGGTGTGCTATATGAACCTGATTAAGTGTAACGGGAGATAAGAAATAAAGACACATAGACTTAGACACACATAGACATAAAACAGAAAGCTGGGGACAAGAGGGCTGCACATTCCTGTTGGAATATGTGAGTGCTTACCTGAGCCAGAGTGTTTATTTTATAGGTCAATACAAGGAAAGGAATCAGGTAAAATTCAAGCTTCAACAATTCTTAGATCTAAGGTAAAGGGAATGAAGTCTGGTGGGCTAATTTTCCTAAGGCTATAGAAGGTTAATTTCAACACATCTATTCTGAAAATCATCAAGGAATTTAGGACACCTTATCTAAGGTATTAATTAATCTGGCATCAGGTAGTTTGCTAACAGTTCTGGTACTTCATTTTGTTTTGCATTTGTGGCTGGTGTGTGGACACAGCAGGTTGTTTTCTTCAAGGAGATGTGGGAAAAAAGGTCAAGACACCAGGTACTGCAGGTACTGGGAAAAATATGGTAGGAGAGGCCTTTCAAGCTCCATTATTTCTCAGTCCAGGGTCTATGTCTAGTCCCCAACAATGTAAGATAGCAGCAATTCCAAAAAGAAGACTATAAATAAATTTACTTTATGAATATTTGTGTAAAACCATCAAACACTTGAAAAATGAATTAAGCAACCAATTTAAAAGTCAAGGAGGAAAGACCAAGATGGCAGATAGACCATGGAACCTTGACCTCCATGATTCTAGAATTATACTTCAGATTCACAGGAGCATGGATTGGAGAACATGGATTTTTTGCCAACTAAGATACAACCCATATATAAGGTGCACATAATATTCAAGGATTGACCCTCAAATTAGCCTTTTACAGCACATTAACAGCTCTAGAAGCCTGGGTGTTGGGACCTCTGGAAAACTGTTCACTCCACCACCAACCCCCTTTTTTTTGGCTAATTTTCTCCTTTCTTGGAAAATCAAAAATGCAATAGAGAGAACTACAAAATGAGTTCTGAGTTCTATGAACACCTGGGATGTCCTGGATGCACCACAATATGCGGAACCTCAGACCAGAACCTCGGACTTCTGCTGCTTCACTTTCCTGGAGCTGATCCAATTCCACTGAGCAAAACTGCAACCCACAAAGTGAGTGCAACACAGCTTCTGCTTTGGAGGAATTCACATAGTCCAGAGCAGCTGGAGGACAGAATGCACCCTTGCTGGACAAAACTGAATAAAACAAATAACTTCAGGGACCATTTCATCTCCACCTGGTGGGGGTGGATTGGAATGCTGAGCTTATCCAGCCTGTGTAGGAGCAGAGTGGCCCAGTACAGTTGTTAAAAACTACACTTTCTACCACCTTGGACAAACTGTTAGTGAGCTGAAAATAACAGAGCTCCCAGAGAAAAACAATTGATCAAAAAATTCAATTCAGCTCCCAGGCTTGCCCTTTGCACAAAATGGGCTGTCAATTGCTCACATACCAGCTCCTCATGTGAGCACTTCAGAAAACCCACCTTCAAAACCATGCTAGCTCAGAATGGCTCACTCCCCCAAGAAAAGCCTAGGGTCAAACACCCTGAGTAGATCCCTCCCAAAGTTGTCTGATAGGGAGGGGCAATATCTATTGCCACATAGTCCAGCATACCAACCTTAAGAAGGAGCAGAGACACAGGGAAAGCCTCTGTCAAAAGTGACAGCCACTAGATTCGAAATCAGTGGAAAGAGCACAGTATATTCATTGAACTGAATTTTTATTTAGTATTTTTGTTTTATTATTTCTTACTTTTATTTTTACTTTTTTAGTCTTTTTTAAAGTTTTTTCTTTCTTCATTTTGTTATTCATCTCTCTCTTCAATTCTGTCCAAATATCAATTTGTTTATCCCTGTCCTGTTCCACTTTTCTTACTCTCTCTCAACTTTTTTCTTTTCTTCTCTTCTTTTTTTCTTCCATTCATCTCCTTATTTTCCTCTCCCCCCACTCTGTTTGCTCCACTGTCCTCCACTCTCACCACTCGCTGAATAAAGTATTGTACCAACTTTATGCTTTATCTCCATTCTTCCTATTTCTCTGCAATCCCTGACAATAGCACTCACCCCCACAGGGACAAATCTACATATTTATACACATTAAGGCCTTATTACCCTATAGCCCCACACTTCACATCTCTTCTCTCACTGGTCTCATCCCCATTCCATTTCCTCTCTTGTAGCACTATCTTTTATTTGTACCTATCTCTTTCCAGACAACTGTTATTTCCCCAGTACAGACTGTTTATAGATAACATGCACAAGGGGATTGTTTTTAATATATATTATGCAAATAACAGGCTTGGCATTGAATTTGTGAATTTGTTATAGCTAAGTTTTACCTTGAGATCAGGGAACAGAAATATTACTACAATTTAGCTAACAAGTAGTAAAAGCATTGAAATTGAGTCAAGGGAAAGATAACAGGTGATTAAAACCCCCAACCAACTAATCAACAACACACAAGCAAAACTAAATAGAAACATGGAGAGAAAAAGAAGGCACAGGAATGATTCCTCAAAACACTAACAATAACACAGTAGAGGATTTAGTGGAAATTTAAGGGGATAAATTCATAGCTGCTAACCTCAGAATAATAATAATAAGAATGTTCAATGAACTTAAAGAGGACATACAAAACAACTCAATTAATATCAAGAGAACACAGTTTAAAAAACTCAAGAAGACACAGGAACAACTGAATGAACTGGTAGAGGATTTCAACAAACTCCAAAATGAAACTAAAGAGATTAGAAAAAAAGAGATAAATGAAACAAAGAAGACAGCACAAGATATGAAAGTGGAGTTTAACAAAGTATGGAAAGTCTCAGAACAAAGGATCAAACAGAAATCCTAGAAATCAAAAGTTTCTTTAGTCAAATAAAAAAAAATATGGTTGAAAGCCACTCCAGAATACTGGAACAAGTGGAAGACAGAATTTCAAGGCTCAAAGACAAAATAATAGCAGATTTCTCAACAGAAACCTTAAAAATCAAGAAAGGCATGGAGTGAGCACTGAAACAAAATAATTTCAAGTACTGAAAGAAAACAATTTCAATCCTAGGATATTACACCCAACAAAGCTATCATTCAAAATTGAAAGAGGAATAAAATCTTTCATGATAAACAGAAACTTTAATAGTTTCCATGCACAGAAAGGAATTCCATGCACAGAAGATGAAAAGAAGCAGATATGAAAGTGTGGGAATTAATAAACATCAAGAGATGAGCAGACAAGTAATTAGAGAGTAGCATAGAATTACTTGGACACACACAAACCCTTACAGAACAGAAACAATTGAATAGCAGGAATCATCACAAGCCTCTCAATATAAATACTGAATGTTAATGACTTCAATTCTCCAATCAAAAGTCATTGATTAGCAAACAGGATTGAAAAAGAGGAACTGACAATCTGTTGTTTACAAGAAATCCACTTTATTAACAGTAACAATGACTTGGGGTGAAAGGGTGAAGGTATCACAATACCTGAGATCAAATCATACTGCAGAACCATAGCACTAAAAGAACACGGTACTGGCACAAAAACAGATATGAAGACTAGTGGAATAGAATGGAAGACCTAGGTATAAATCCACACAGCTATGCCCACCTAATTTTTGGCAAAGTTGCCAAAAACATATGATGGAAAAGAGAGCCTCTTCAACAAATGATGCTGAGAAAACTGCCTACAGAAAACTGAAACTAGATCCACGTCTTTACTTTGAACAACAATCAACTCAAAGTGATTGAGTTTAATAGAGCACCTGAAACTTTGAACCTAGTAGAGGAAAGAGCAGGGAATACAGTGGAAGCAACAGGCATAGGCAATGACTTTCTCAGTAGAACTCAGATTGATCAGCAACTAAGAGAAAGGATTAACAAATGGGATTACATGAAATTAAAAAGCTTCTGCACAACAAAATAAATTGTTTCTAAACTGAAGAGGACATCCATAGAATGGGAGAAAATCTTTGCCAGCTATACATCAGACAAGGGACTGATAAGGAGAATTCACAGGGAGCTCAAAAAACTAAACTTCCCAAAAATCAATAACCCAATGAAGGGATGGCCAAATGAGCTGAACAGAACTTTTTCAAAGGAAAAACTGCAAATGGCTAAAATATACATGATGAAATGCTCACCATCCCTAGCCACAAAGAAAATACAAATAAAAACCACATTAAGAGTCCAGCTTATTTCTGTTAGAATGGCTACCAGCAAGATCAAAAACAACAACAAATGTTGGCAAGGATGTGGAGAAAAAGAAGCCCTCATATACTGCTGGTGGGAATGTAAATTAGTATAACCACTTTAGAAAGCAGTATGGAGACACCTCAAAAAATTTTTTTAAAAAAGTAGAACTGACATATGATCCAGCATTTTTACTTCCTAGGGATACACCAGAAAGAATGTAAGTCAGCTTGCAATAAATGGACATGCACATGCATGTTTATTGCAGCATTATTCATAATAGCTAAGCTATGGAAATAGCTGAGATGCCCCACTACTGATGAATGGATTTAAAAAAATATGGCATTTATATACAAAGGAATTTTATTCAGCCACAGTGAAGTATGAAATTTTGTTGTTTGTAAGCCAATGTACGGAACTGGAGAATACCATCTTAAATTAACTTACGCAGGTTCAGAAAGCCAAAAGTCACATGTTTTCTCTTATATATGGAATATAAACCTGTAAAAATGCAATAATATTATGAAAACCAGTTCACTCTAAGGGGAGGTCAATATGATGGAAAGTATAAAAAAAAGTAGTTAAGAAGGTGAATATGGTTGAATTACTCTCTGTACAAGAATGAATATAGAATATTTAAACCTGTTGAAACCACCATAAGAAAGGGACTAAGGTATAAAGAAGAAAAACAGAAATGTACCATTTTGGGCTATAATACGTATATACATGGAAGTGCACAAGGAAAATCTCTGTGTAGCTACCTTAAACATGAAAAATGTCATTATTTTTCTTTTACAAAATTGGAGAACAGGAGGGCAGAAAGTGTCATCCTGGGGTGGGGGTTGGTACCTGCATGAGGGGTGAAGAGGTTAGGAAAGGGTTTGGGAGGGTGAATATAATTCAAATGCTGTGTACACATGTATGTAAATGGAAAAATTATGTTTGTTGAAACTATTCCAGCAATGGGGAAACAGGAAATAAAGAAGAATGGTGGAGGGGTGAATCCAAATAAGACATATTTGATATATTGTAAAAGCTTTTCTAAATGCCACAAGGTATCCCCATCTAGTACAACAATAAACAAACATGAGCAAAGCCAAATTGTTAAAGAAGTCATTAAAAACTACTTGAGTAGAAGTATAACCCAGAAAAAGAGAATGGATGCTGGATTGACAGACAGCTGAATCAGCTGAAAGGTGATTTATCACTCATTCCTCAAAGTGTTCTGAATTTTGTTGATGTTATGAAATTGAAATATTTAATTATTTTTTGAGTTCCTAAAGTTGTTCATAGTTTTATTTTAGTTATATAAAGTAATATTATTGATGGAATTTATATAAAACCTATGTAGTCACATAGTTACTAGACTTTACTCTCTGATTATATGCACTTATTTATTTTTACCTAAGTGCAATTTTTACAGTTATAAGAAGCATTAAATCAGTAAGAGCATTTTTGATGACCATAAGTTCACAATCATATAAAAGCATATGTGTCAATAAAAGAGGGATACATTAGCACTTGCCAGTTCCACAAAGTCAAGTTTGTTTCGTGCCAGAAATGCAAAAATGTTTTAACAAACATAAATCAATGATTGCTAACAGTATATAAGTGTAATCCAGGAAAAAAAATCTTATGAGCATTTCAATGCATGTAAAAAAATGTTTTATAAGAATTACACATACCTGCATGATAAAAGACCAGAAAAACTAGTAGTAGAGGTATCATATTTCAATCTAACAAAGGTCACTTATGACAAGTCTGTAGATAACATCATACTTATTGAGAAAAACAATGCACTTCCTATAAAATCAGGAACAATAAAAGGTTGCAACTGTCACCAGTTATTCAATAATGTGTTTGAAATTTCCATAGCAATAACACAAGAGAAAGAAGTACACAAGTACAAATAGGAAAGGAAGAAAGTAAATTATACAAGTTTAATTGAATAATTGATCTCATATGGAAGAGTTCAAAAGTATTCAGGCAGAAGACCTTTAGATCTGTTAAAAATTTTCAGCCAAGCAGAAGGCTATAAGATCAACACAAAAATTGGTATTTTTTATGGAGTGAAGAATTTAAATTCCAGTAAAAATAGCCTCAAAAATATATGTAAGTATAAACTCAATCAATGATGTTAAATCCTCTATATTGAAAATTATAAAATGCTGAAGAAAGAAATTGAAGAAGGCACTAGAGGATGGAAAAATTTTTCATGTTCATGAGTCAACAAAATTAATATTGCTAAAATGGCCTTGTCACTATTGAAATACATTTTAATTGCATCCCCCTCAAAATTCTAGACGTTCTTCACAGAAATAGAGAACATATCCTAAAACACATATGGAATAACAAAATACACTGAACACACTAATCAATCTGGAGCAAAAAGCAATGCTGGAAGTCTCACAATAACTGACTTCAGACAATAATAGCCCAGGGTTATAGTAAGAAAAACAGAATGGAACAGCAGAAGAGCAGATATGTAGACAAATATAATAGAAAATCTAGCAAACAATCCATGCAGCTATAAGCCATCTGATTCTTGACAAAGCAGCCAAAAATATACCTTGGAAAAAAAAAACAGGCTCTTTGACAAGTGCTGCTAGGAAAACTGTATATCAACATAGGGATGACTGAATATAGACTCTGCTCTCACCCTGTACAAAAACCAAGCAAATTTGGATTAAATGTCTTATGTAACACATGAAAATTGAAAATATTAGAGGGAAACACAAGCGGAAAACTTCAAGAAATAAGAATAGGCCATTATTTTCTGAATAGACTTCTAGAATCTCAGGAAATAATAGCAAGATCTGACCCAAAAAATCAAAATGCTGCACAGCTAAAGAAAGCTATGAATATAGAATACTACTTAGAGGATGGAATAAAATATTAACTATATATTTATCCAACAGAAGATTAATATGCAGAATCTATAAGGAAATCAATAAAATTAAACAACAAAGACTATCATTATCCTAACCAATAAATGGAAACATTAACTGAGCAGACACTTTTCAAATGAAGAAGTACAAATGGCAATAAATACTTGAAAAAAATTCAACATTAACCATTGGAGAAGTGCAAATAAAAACTACATTAGTACTCCATCCTACTCCACTAAGAAGCTATCATCAAGAAAACAAAAATAACAAACACTGGCAATGATATGGGAGATATTCTCATATATTATTAGTAGTATATAAATTAGCCCAGCCACTATGTAAATATCATGGAGGTTCCTTAAGTAATTAAAACTACAATACTTCTGTGTATATACCTAAAACAATAAAAAGTCAGCTTACAATATAAATACCAGCATACTCATGTTTATCATGGCACTGCTCACAAAAGCCAGCATGTGTAATCAGACTAAGTGTCCATGAATGGATGAATGGATAAATAAAGGTAGACATATGCACATAAAAGAGTTTTATTAAGCCATAAATTACTTACCTTCCCTTCAAATTTTCCCCTTTAATACCTTTAATAGTCCACATTTTACTTTCACGTATTTCCCCCTACATTTCATATATTTGAGAAAACTTGTGACTCATATCTGTGTGTCACTTAGAATGATGATCCCGTGCTTTCTTTCCTGCAAGAGACAAGAAAAGGCTGAATAAAACTCGGTTACATACATATGCCACATTATCCATTCAACCATTCATAGGCATTTATAACAATATCCTTTTTGAAATGATACAATCCCTTTTGCCAATCTTGCTTTTGTTTCATGAGCTTTTGGAAGCCTATTCAGTAAAATATTGCCTGTGTGAATATCTTGATGTGTTTCTCCTGTTTTCTTCTAGTAATTTCAGAGTTTCAGGTCTTACATTAAAGTTAATCCATTTTGAATTGATATTGTATGGGATAGGTTGGATTTGAACTTGGGGCTTTGCTTTGCACTCATAACCCAGCGATCTATAGATCAAGAGATATATTAAGCATGCCTTCAGCTCTTTTACTCTGGTTATTTTGGATATAGGGTCTGGCTTCCAACCAAGCTAGACTAGACTATGGTCCTCCCATTTTATTCTTTCCACTGTGCTAGAATGACAGGTGCCATGCTTTTATCCATTGAGATGCAGTTTCAGAACATTTTTTCTCCTGGGTTGGTCTGGAACTATGATTCTGCCAATCTCAGCTTCCCATGTATCTAGGATGTCAGGCATGTACCACCATTTTACAATAATGTACCAGCTATTATTGGTAGAGATGAGGTCTTGTGAACTGTTTGCCAGGGCTGGCCTCAAACCATAAACCTCCAGATCTCATCCTCCCAAGTTGTTAGGAGAGCCATGAGCATGCACTTTGTTTTTTCTTTAATTTATCTTCATGGCACTTTGTCAAGAAAAAGTTCATGTCACTTTATTGAGGAAAGCATTAAATAATTAGTTAATCAAATATTTTGACAGTACTGGAGTTTGAATTCAAGGCCTCTATTACTTGAGTTATGTCTCTAGACCCCTTTTGCTTTCTTAAGCTAAGATTTAGACAGTGTCTCACATTTTACCCACTGTCTGCCTGGACTAGGATCTTCCTGCTTACAGCCTCCAACATAACAAGTACCACAGACAGGTACTAGCATCATAGCTTATTTGTTGTGATGAGGTTCTTGTTAACTCTTTTTTTTTCCTGGACTGGCCTGTAACAATGATTCTCCTAATTTCTGCCCCTTGTGTACCTGAGATTTTAAGAGTGAGCTACCACATCCCAACATACTAATTTATCTTAGTTATCTCATGACATCTTAAGGATCCCAACAACTTTTAACCCTGCAGCATTGTGGACCAAACCTTAACATGAGTTTGAGGACAAACAAACCATATTCAAACCATAGCATGAGCATAAACAGAATATCAACTGAACAGTTAAAGCAATATTCATAGGAATTTTCATGTTTTCAGATACTTACAGTGCAGGGAAGAGTGATCTCACAGAAATTACTGATCCTTCAACTACAATAAAAAAGTCAGAGAAAGAAAGAAAGAAGAGATAATTAAACACAAATGAGATTGAAGATATGATCAAAATCAGTAATCAACAATTTTATGAGCAGAAATTTGATAAAACCAGAAACTCATTGTTGAAAAGCTCGATATAATTGATAGAGTTCCAAAGCAGACAACAGAAGAGAACATGACAATTGTCTGGAGTGAAATTGGGCATATTTTTTCTCACAGGCACTTAAACCGGTAAGCTTTAGAGTAATCTTATATCCACAAAGTATCTATAGGGATATGAATTAATTTAGATAGAAAACATAAATAACCAAAACATACTTTTGAGAAAATAGATGATACAAACACCTTTTATTTATAAAAGTAATGACAATGGAATTTTACAAAAATTCATTGAAAAGTTATTCATTCAAATTCAAATGTCTCTATGAGAAGTAGTACAAATTTGTACACAAATATTAGCAAATTAAATACATTAATGTTTAAAAGTGATCATCTGTAAACTGGAATCCATCCCATGTTCAACACTGGAAACTCAGTCAACACAGGTTACAGTATTAACTGACTGAAAAAGATTTAATTATCTCAATAAATAAAAAATATTAACTATATTTAAGCATCCTTTCTTGAAAAAATCTCTTTCATAGGTAGTAATAGCAGGGAAGTAAGCCATCCTTAGAAAGAAATATGTGAATATCTACAGCTTATTTAACACTAAGAGGGCAAGAATGTATGTTTTCATGTTTTAGATCAGCCATAAAGCAAGGTAATCAATTTTCAAATCTCCATATTCACTATCATGGTGCAATAAATCTACATAACAAAGTAAAGAAAGAGGGAAAAAAATCTCTGGTATGTAGGGTGAAAACTGATCCATGAAATTCTAGAAAATACAATTTTACAAAGAATTTTCTACTCTATTAATAAGACACTAACAGAATTTATCAAGGTACCTAATACAAAGTCAATGTACAAAAATCAATTGCAATGTAGATGATAGATAGATAGATATACAAATTGTTATTTAATAATTTTCATCAAAAGTGTTAATTCAGTTGCAAACTAGCTGAATAGAAAGAGGTCCACTCAAGAAGAAAGACGTATGAATAATTCTTATAGTTTGGGTGGTCTAAGAAAAGTATCAAGATCAAAAGAAACAACATTTCAATGTCTGTTTCTGTTTTTCTACATGTTTTAAAATAATATTTTTGGATGTTATCTGATTTTAATAAATAAGATAATGAAAATTGGGCTTCAGCAGCTCATGAGTCAAGAGACAACTATGGAATTTTTAGAGAATAGTAGCCAGATAGGGAAGGAGAGTTTCTTCCCATTATTCCTAAAATGTGGCATATTATATGTAGAAATTATGATGGCCTTGGCAGAATCTTGTCAGAAGCTATGCTTCTTCCAATTTTGTCTTCTGCAATCCCTGGGGATATTGTAAGCACTTGAATGAGATTCTTAGGCTTGAGAGAGATGGTAGAATGAGGAAATGTAAAAGAAATGCAATAATGATGATGCAGGTTTCTTCTAAAACCTGTAAATATCATAATCTTTCAATAATAAGGTATATTTGAAAATATTTATAAATCATTTCTCACAGTTAATATTAACAATTTTACAAAATCATATTCAATAATGTCAAACCAAGCAATCTTTAAATAAGATAATTTAAGATATACACATATTTATGTGTATATATATACACACACACACACACATAAAAAACTAGATAGAAGCCAGGCATTGGTGGCTCATATCTATAATCCTAACTAATCAGGAGGGAGAGAGAAGGAGGACTGTGATTTGAAGCCAGCACAAGCAAATACTTCAAGAGACCATATCTCAAAAATATGTAACACACACACACACACACACACACACACAAAGAGAAAGAGGGGTGATTATTATATAAAATTACATTAAATTGCCTGATGCTAGTGACTCATGCCTGTATTCCTAGCCCCTTGGGAGGTTGATATCAAGAGTATTGTGGTCAAAGGCCAGCCCTGGCAAAGTTTGTGAGACCCTCATCTCCAAAATAACCATACCACAATGGATTGGTCACATGGCTTAAGTGGTAGAACTCCTGGTTTGCAAGCACGAAGCCCTGAGATCAAATCCCACTCCCACCATGAAACAAAAATGAAAAACCTCTGGAACTTAAGTAATGATTCATTAGATACCAGATAGATAGATAGATGATAGATAGATGATAGATAGATAGATAATGTATGTCCATGGAATTATGTATACCAAGTATCTAATTGTCTATCAGCTATCTATACACATATACATAAGTTTATATATGTTTCACTATGTATACTGATTATATATTTATATGCAATAACAATGAAGAAACAAATATAACAAATGCAGCATAATTGCTCCCCAGGTATTTAGTGCATGTCATATATACCAAGGCTAGTATAGTTCTAAAAATCTTTAAGCCCCTACCTAGATAGTGCTCTAAACAAAATTTTTTTGAGTAAAAGAGAACTCATATTTAAAAGACAGCAAAGATCACTGACATATTTAAGAATACCTGAATGCCTTCTAAGAAACAGGTATATTGCTCTGCCATTGACACTAGTAGTTTTCACTAAACTATGGTGAATGGATTTAAACCAGGGCAATAAAACACAAACCCATTTCAATGCCTAAAAATACTCCTTTAGACATCATTGGACATAAAATTAGATTGTTAGACTAGAAATTAAACTTGAAAGATTATAATCTTATCTAATTACAACCTCTAGCAAGGATTTAACTTGTGCTTTCTCTTTTCAGAGAAAAAAAGTAAAATTTACTTTCCTTCTCCAATTTAGTAATCTTTTAAAAAACACCTGGATAAATGATCTTGTCTGCCCACTTTTGTCTGAGAAAAACTGTCAAATTATATGATCAGTACATAGGAAATTCATAAAATATGTCTATTTCTGGGAAAATACTTTATATTTTAGCTACCTCATTCTTAGATTAAAATTAAATCTTCCCTGAAGAATGTTTTTCCTATTTAGCCTTTAAATCATTTGAATTTAGTGAAATGGAGTCAGTGTTTTGCTCCCAACATAAACTGCATAGTCTTTCTCATCTCTCTTTTATTCCTCATTGCCCAAATGTAATTGACTAAAATAAAATTAGTGCAGCAGATTTTTCTTCAGATTGTTGAAGTTGGAAGCATTGATTCCTCAACTAACAACATTTTGATAACAATGATATAGATAAAGATCAGCATCATTAGATTATAGAGTGTAGTTGCTTCAGTATTCTTAGGAAAAAATAAATTGAAAGTGGTTATTAAGTCTACTCTCACCACAATTCCTTGAAAATTCAAAGAATATTTATTGCAAATTTGGATACAGCCCATTACTTTGCTATTAAACAATTTTATTCTAAATGTCTATAGTTTAACACAATTATTATCTCATTCCACAGGTTGTTTATTTTATGTAGTATACAATTCAACTGTTATTCTGTTTTTTTAATGAAACAAATTATAACTTCAATAAAGAACATGTACTTTAAATTAAAAGGAATTCTTTGTGCAAATTAAAACTAATTTGATAATGATTTTTGAAATACTCTATGAAAAGATTATAAATATTAAATTTATCAAGAGATTTTTTTTTGCTCAGTAAGAAAATAGTGTACAAAACCTACCCACTTTTACATCTGGTATAGCATTCATTCTCTTTCCCCTAACATATACTGGTATTCCTTAAATCGTCATCACCATTTCATTTGCACTTTATTTATTATAAACATATCTAAAAAGAATGAACCTGTAAGACAGAGATTTTCAAATCTGGACAAGATAGCATAGACATTCTTCTCCCTTCTTATATCCACTAAGTAAACATGTAAACGCTGAAAACAATACAAGAGGGGAGTGAAGAACTTTGAACATTCAAACAAAAATGAAAAGTAGCTAGGGCCTCAGAGATGGAGGAAAGACTTACAATGCAGGATCTGCATTTGCTGTATACCAAATCATCAACAGGTTGTGGTTCATACATCACTTGAATGGAAGGAGTGCCGAGACTGCAATATCTGGCGGACAGCTGTGTTGAAGAAGGAGGTCAATTATCGGCCCTATTGTAAATTAGTGGCCAAGAGAAGGATTTCTCCCTCTTATCCAGGCTTAGCTCCCCTCCACACAAGTGGTACTATGCCCACCCAGTGTCACCCTCCACACAAATGCCCAACCTGGGAACAAATTTCTCTTCTGTAGTTTGGAGTCTTCTTTTCTCCATCTAAGACAGTAGGCACTCTATACTGAGCACCATAGCTTAGGCACTTTGATCACATCTGTCTTCTCAAGTACCAAAAGCAGACTGGGAATATAATGGGATCCCAGTAGAATAAGATACAATAAGCACACTAAACCAGTATTATCCAGCCTGTAAAAGTTACCTTGTCATTGGAAACACAGCTCTCAGAAATATGGAAGTATGTGCAGACCTAGCCTAAACAAGCAGGCTTCCCACAAAATAAATATAAATAGAACACAGAGTCTCCTACTGTGCTAAAACCTCAAAGAACTATCAAAGGCCACCTATCATACCAAAGACCAGGAAAAACACAGCTCACAATCCAATGGCACTGATCCAGGAGGAATCAACACTGAAATTATAGAATGAGGATTTTAAAGAAAACATAATAAACCTAGTTTAAGCATACAATAACAAATTGTTTTGAAACAAATAAGAAAATATCACAAAATTGCAAGTGACATATTATAATCTAATAGAAATTGTAGAACTTAAAAAGAAAATAAAACAAAAAATATATAAAAATAGATACTTTTTATGGTCAGCAAATATTCTGAAAATTAAAAGAATTAAAATCACACAGAGAATACAAACTATATCCTCTGGAAATATGAAATCATATTGGAAATCAATAACAAAATGATAAGAAAATCTTGATATCCTTACAGGTCTATGTCCTGGAAGTCACAAATTATCATGAAATAAACTTAAAAATGTATATAAATGAAGGAATATCCTATTAAAATATTGGAAGATGCAGAATAATGAAGAGGACAATTCTCCCAAATTTGTCAGTAAGTGTAAAGAATTACTAACAAATACCAGTAAAATTTTTTGTACACATCAAAATTGTTACTGTTAAGTTTCATATGAGCAGGCAGAGTCTCTTTTGAATAAAATGATGTTGAAAAATAACTAAGAGGGAGGAATCACTTCACCTGGTATTAGTTGGTATTGCCTACCATATAACTATAATCCTCAAGACAGCATTATATTGGTGGAAGATAGACTTCTAGATAAGGCATGTAAAAATGTAATAGAGGGCTACCTCTCAAATGCTATCTTTCTTTTTTTTGGGGGGGGGTTACCTACCTATCCTCATACCTCCCTTGTGTGCACTGGCCTTATCATGTAATCAAAGTCCTATCCCCTTGTTGCATTTGCCTGTAATCTAAAGTCCACATATGAGGAAGAACATGAAGGAGTGGTGCTATTTCCAGATCTTTCTCCTTAAAACATGCATGTTTTTGTTTTGCTTTTTGCTTTTTTTTTGCAGTAGCAGCAGTGAGGTTTTTTAAAAAATTTTATTCATTTATTCACATGTGCATACATTACTTGGGTCATTTCTCCCCCCTGACACCAGACCCCTCTCTCTCCCTTGCTTCCGGGCAGAACCTGTTCTGGCCTTATCTCTAATTTTGTTGAAGAGAAGACATAAGCTATAATAAGAAAGACAAAGAGTTTTTGCTAGTTGAGTTAAGGATAACTATACAGAAAGATTTCTAGCACTGCTTCCATGCACAAGTATGTTACAACCCAAGTTGATTCATCTCTACCTGATCTTTTCACTATTTCCTGATCCACTTCCCATATTGACCTCTGTTGCTTTAAGGTTTCCGTATTACTTCCTCTGCAGTGGGTACATCAGATACTTTCATGTTTTGAGTTTCCTACCTATCCCCATAACTCCCATATGTGTTCTCCCCTTAACATGTGACCCAAGTCCAACAATATTGTTGTATTTGCCGTAGATCTAAAGTCCTCATATGAGAGAGAACATATGATTCTTGGTCTTCTGAGCCTGGCTAATCTCACTCAAAATGATGTTCCATTCATTTACTTGAGAATAATAAGATTTCATTCTTCTTCAAGGCTGAGTAAAACTCCACTGTGTATAAGTACCACATTTTCTTAATCCATTTGTCTGTAGTGGGGCATCTTGGCTGTTTCCATAACTTGGCCATTGTGAATAGTGCTGCAATAAACATGGGTATGCAGGTGACTCTGGAGTAACCTGTGTCATAACCCTTTGGGTATATCCCCAGTGTGGGATTGCTGGATCAAATGGGAGATCTATGCTTAGATTTTTAAGAAGCCTCCATATTTTTTTCTAGAGTGACTGTGCTAGCTTGCATTCCCACCAGCAATGTATCAGAGTTCCTTTTTCCACACATCCTCACCAACACCTGTTGTTGTTGGTGTTTTTTGATGATGGCTATTCTAACAGGGGTGAGGTGGAATCTTAGTGATGTTTTGATTTGCACTTCCATTATGGCTGAAGACAGTGAGCATTTTTTCATGTGTTTTTTGGCCATTTGAATTTCTTGTCTTGAGAAAGTTCCATTTAGTTCAGTTGCCCATTTATTTATTGGTTCCTTGGGTTTAGTTTTTTGAGTTGCCTGGTTATCCGTCTTTTGTCTTATGCATAGCTGGCAAATATTTTCTCCCAGTTTGTAGATGATCTCTTCAGTTTAGAGACCACTTTTTTGTTGTGCAGACACTTTTTTAATTTTATGAATTCCCATTTGTCCATCCTTTCTCTTAGTTGCTGAGCTGCTGGTTTCTATTAAGGAAGTCCTTGTCTATATCTATTACTTCCAGAGTATTCCCTGCTCTTTCCTGTACAAACTTCAGAGTTTCTGATCTGATATTAGGTCCTTGATCCATTTTGAGTTGATCCTAGTATAGGGTGATAAGCATGGATCTAATTTCAGTTTGTTGCGGAAAAATAGCCATTTTTCCCAGCAACATTTGTTGAAGAGGCTATCTTTTCTCCATCCTATATTTTGGGCACCTTTGTCAAAAATAAGGTGGGCTTAGTTGTGTGGATTCATATCCAGGTCCTCTGTTCTGTTCCACTTGTCTTCATATCTGTTTTTGTGCCAGTACCATTCTGGATTTTTGCTATGGCTTTGTAATATAGTTTGAAACTGACAGTTGTGACACTTCTAGCATTGTACTTTTTTATGAGTAGTCCCTTGGCTATTTGCAGTCTCTTGTGTTTCTAAATGAACTTTAGGGTAGATTTTTCAATCTCTGTGATGAATGTCATTGGGATTTTCATGGGAATTGCATTAAACATGTAGATTGCTTTTGGTAGTATAGCCATTTTTACTATGTTTATTCTACCAATCCTTGAACACGGGAGATCTTTCCAGCTTTGTAGCCTTCCTCAATTTCTTTCTTCAGGGACTTGTAGCTCCCCTTGTAGAGGTCATTCACATCCTTTGTTAAGTTTACTCCTAGGTATTTGATTTTTTATGAGGCTATTGTAAATGGAATTGTTTCCATATATTCTTTCTCAATTTGTTCCTTATTAGCATATAGAATAGCTTATTATTTTGTAAGTTGATTTTATGTTCTGCCACCTTGCTCTAGCTATTTATGGTGTCTAGGAGATTTTGGATAGAGCTTTTGGGTCTTTAAGGTATACCATCACATCGTCTGCAAATAGCGTTATTTTGACAGTTTCTTTACCTATTTGTATTCCTTTTATTTCTTCTTCTTGCCTAATTGCTAGAAATTCCAGGACTATGTTGAATAGAAGTGGGGATAGTGGGCACTCATGTCTTATTCCTGATTTTAGGGGAAATGGTTTTAGTTTTTCATCATTAATTATGATGTTTGCTGTAGGTTTTTTCATATATAGCCTTTACAATGTTGAGGTACATTCCTTCTATTCCTAATTTTCTTAGAGTTTTTATCATGAAGTGGTGTTGGATCTTGTCAAAGACTTTTTCTGCATCTACTGAGATGATCAAGTGGTTTTGTATTTGCTTCTATTGATGTGCTGTATTACATTTATAGATTTGCGTATGTTGAACCATCCCTGCAACCCTGGGATGAAGCCGACTTGGTCATGGTGTATGATACTTCTGATGTGTTGTTGGATTCAATTTGCCATTATTTTATTGAAGATTTTTGCATCGATGTTCACCAAGGAGATTGGCCTATAGTTCTCCTTTTTGGAGGTGTCTTTGTCTGTTTTTGCAGTGAGCGTAATTCTGGCTTAAAAAATGTTTTAAGCAGTGTTCCTTCCCCTTCTATTTCATGTAA
Organism: Castor canadensis; assembly: GCF_047511655.1. Lineage (NCBI taxonomy): Eukaryota > Metazoa > Chordata > Mammalia > Rodentia > Castoridae > Castor > Castor canadensis. The sequence continues at coordinate 21,074,909 of NC_133390.1, read as the reverse complement.
CAGTTTAAGGAGGGTTGGTATTAGTTCTTCTTTAAGGTCTGGTAGAATTCAGCAGAAAATCCATCACATCCTGGACTTTTTTTGGGGGGGAGACTTTTAAATGCCTCTTCAATTTCATTTTGTGTTCTAGATCTATTCAGGTGATTTATACCCTCTTGGTTCAGTTTTGGATGGTCATAAGTATCTAGAAATCTGTCCATTTCTTCAAGATTTTCAAACTTATTAGAACATAGTTTCTCAAAGTAGTCTCTTAAGATTTCCTAGATTTCTGTGGTGTTTGTTGTTATCTCCTCTTTTGCATTTCTGATTTTACTTATTAGGGTTTTTTCTCTCCTCCTTATAGTTAGGTTTGCCAGGGATCTGTTCATCTTATTTATTTTTTGAAGGAAACAGCTTTTTGTTTCATTGATTCTTTGTATTTTTTTTTGTTTTTATTTCATGAATTTTGGCCCTTATTTTTATTATTTCTCTCCTTCTGCTTGTTGTAGGATTTGCTTGTTCTTGTTTCTCTAGGAGATTGAAATGTAGCACTAGGTCATTCATTCAAGATCTTTCTGTCCTTTCAATACTTGCACTCATGGTATAAACTTTCCTCTTCGTTCTGCCTTTGCTGTGTCCCAGGTGTTCTGGTAGGTCATGTTTTCATTTTCATTAACTTCCAGGAAACTTTTAATTTCCTCTTTTAGTTCATCAATGACCCATTGACCATTAAGGAATTTGTTGTTCAGCTTTCAATTGTTTGCATGTTTTTTACTGTTGTTTTTGTTGTTGAGTTCTAGCTTTAATGATTGTGATCAGATAGAATGGATGGAATTATTTCTGTTTCCTTTTATTTGCTGAGACTTGCTTTTTGCCCTAAGATATGATCAGTTTTGGAGAAGGTTCCATGGGCTTCTGAGAAGACTGTATGTTGTGCAGAAGTTGAATGAAATATTCTGTAAACATCAGCTAGGTCCATTTGATCTAGGGTGTGATTTAGTTCTAGGATTTTTTTGTTGATTTTTTTTTTAGATGACCTATGTATTAAAGTCTCCCACTACCACTGCATTGGAGTCTATATATGTTTTTCAGTCCTTCAGAGTATTTTTGGTAAATTGGGTGCATTGACACTGGGTGCATATAGATTGATAATTGTTATTTCCTAAACCAGTGCTTGTTTCTGTCGATGAGATGGGTATCCTGCAAGCAACAGATTATTAGATCTTCCTTTTTAATCCAGTTTGCCAAATGGTGTCTTTTGATGGGGGAGTTAATCCCATTATAGTTCACATTTAAAATAGGGGATTTCACTGTGATGATTCCATACATGCATACAATGTTGTTTTTCACGTTGGTGTTGGGACTTACTTGGGAGCAGTTACTATTGTCTTTTTCCCTATTTATCGCTTTTGGAAAGGGAGTATGTATCTTAATTACCAATATGTTTTGGAACCCCAAAACTATTTTGATATCACAGGCTCAAGGTAGTGGGAATTGGGGTCTGTATGAATGTACATTGAGTCTTAACTATGTCTGATTTAGGTGCTTGTGTATGATATTTTAAGCTTTAAGACTTTGAATTAATGCCAAAGAAGTTGAGTGTTCTGAGACTAATGGGATGGGAAGTGCATAATTTTCACAAGACAGATATGAATTTGAAGTCATATGGTCATGGGCATTCAATAGCATTACCTCCCTCTCCACTTAGCATCGCACCACATTTCCATTTCCTAGGTGCATGAGATTTTTAGTTCCTTCATTATCCCTGGGGGTGGCAAAGACTTTCTGTATCTGCGGACGTCACATTGCCTCTCACTGGTCTGCCTATATTCCTATATTTTCTTGATTCCCTTGCAGTTGGTTTGGTCCATTTAATTGTTACTTGGGTTTTCATGCCCATAAACTAGTCCATTATCTCTGTTTATTATCTCCCTCCACTCTTTTGTTTTTTGGGTACACAAATGCAGAATTTCCAGCTAATAGGTATCAGAGACCATATGGCAGTAAGCTCCACCCATAAAAATTGCCCAGACCAATGATATAAATAACATTTTTATGTTAATAGCTTTTATTTATCTGACTGACATAAAAACACTATTTCTACTCCAGGACCTCTGTTTTTGCCACAGAATTTGTCTAAAATTCTTTTCTACTTAGCTGTCACTTGTCTATTACCCACTGCATTGTAGGTCTTTGCTCAAAAGTCATTTGGCCAAAAATGCATTCCCTGATTAACTCTTAACTAATATTGATTGATTTTATTTTGCCCTGAATTTTCCTTCACAGAACCAAATTATATATACTCATTTGTGTATTATTCTCAATGTGTCTCCTTCAAAGATTGTATGATGACTAAGTCATCACACATTCCCCATGAAACAGCAGTGAAAAAAAGTTCAGATGGGTAATTAGACGGTATTTCCTCACCACCATATTATGTATGATATAGGGAGCAAGGTTATTGTCACAGAGAGGGTGTTGAGAGTGAAATGACATTGTTGATATATGTTATTGAGAGAGAACCATGAAAACAAAACCCAGCAGTGAAGAAAAACAAACAAACAAACAAAAATCAGCACTTTTGTGGAATAGGCAAATATAGAAGTAGAGGCTTCTGCTATAGAAACATTATTGATTTAAATACAAAAATGCAGCTGTACTATATTCTCTAGAGGCATTCAATGCTATAGGAAAAATATATTCATACAGGTAGTTTGATTAATTGAATTTTTAGGCAGAAAAAATGAAAAGCAAATTCAGGTTTGTGTGAGACTTTTTCAACCAATGGCCTGGCTTTATAGTAATAATAAGGAACTTAAATGCTCAAGAATAAAATGATTGGAAACCACACTAAAGCAACAGAAGAATAACATACATGAACATTATAATATAAACTACAACAATTAAATATCCCATCATTTCATGTCATTGGTTCTATTCAAATACAGAGTTTAAAAGATCATATATAGAACAATAGTTTTGAGTGTAGGAAGAATAGTATATAAAAATATTAGGGATTAAATGAATTTTCAGAGTAGAGTTTTCACCAGAAATATAAAAGCATTTGTACAGAATATTGTTGGTAATGTTTCAAATAAATATGTAATGATAATTTTCATATTTTTCAATATTAATATGCTCACTTAAGTTTCTTCTACTGTGATATAAACAAAGTAGGAGACTGTTACTCACAGAGGAAAGCAATTCATTGAGCATTTAAAGCTTTAGGGTCTTTAAATATTCTCCATGCTTGTCTTCCCTGTTATATGGAATTTAGGAAAGAAAGCTTTGCAAATTTATAAGCTTTCCAAATCAGATGCCTTTTTCATTAGGAAGTGTAACTTGTAAACTTCCTAAACTGGAAAATACTTTTGCCTATGGGTGCATTTTTCTAGCGGAGTTGGCGGGGGAGGGTGTAGGTGGCACAAACTATGTATATGCATGTAAGTAAATGTAAAAATGATAAAATAAAAGGAGAAAGAAAAAAGAATATTAAATGCTATGTGTAACAAAGCAAGAAATTGTAGTTATCAACATACATGATAGGAACCAAGAATCAATGCTTTTTTGACCAGAAAAATGAATGTGGAGAATATTATTTGAAGGCAATAAAAGAATCTGAGCCCTGGTCCCTCTGAATCCTCCTCCATCTGCAGAAATTAGAATAGACGCTCAATCTATTGTCAGTGTGTCATTTACTCTCTTATCTAATATGCTTTAAAACCATGAAAAATTTTGACTATTGTGTGGTCAATGGTTTAAATGGGTATCTGATGGGAAAGGAATGAGCTACTGGTAATAAAATGGAGATATTTAAATCTAAACTTAAACTTGAAATTATTTAAGTCATGAGAATTATGCTTATTTACATACAACTACAAGTCAAGATGTAGCATGTTATCATTTGAGTCATAATAAATATTCTAGAAAGTCCCAGGTGTTATCGAACATGTGACCTTATTAATTCACAAAATGTCACTTACAATTTTTATAAATCTGTAAACCAGATTTTAGGTTTTCTTTCCCAAAAGTCATTAACAATACAGGCTTAATGGAATTTGTGAAGAAATCTTGCAACTCTGGTAATTATTAACTAACACTGATTATATTAAAACCTATATGGGGAGTATTGAGTAGCTTTACCCAAATGATCAGTGATCTGCATCAGTCTAATTTGTATTCAGTTAAAGATAAAAATGGTCTGTAATGATCATTATGAATTAATTACTACTAAACACAGTTGAAATGAACACACTGTCAAATTTCCTTTTCAGAAAATAAGCTGAACTGTTACAGGCATTATTTTGCTGTTCACTTTCCATTCATTTCCAAAACATTTAGAAAACTTAGTCTACAAGTGAAAACAAAAATATTCCCACTATTTTTTCCAATTGAATACACACAACTGAGAATTGCAGAGTTCTTAACACATATAGTGAACTTTTTGTTTACTAGATGAGTGAACTAAAAAAAAAAATGAACCTAAGAGAGGACAGCTCTCCCTCTGTGTATAGTCACTCATTTTTGCTTTGAAATTAACTCTCTCATTTCCCTGAATAGAATTTCCTTTGTTTATTGAACAGGGCTATAAGTGTTCTTTCTAATTTCTCCTAACCAATAATTGTGAATACATTTGGGGAAATAGGACATTTATCTGACAGTTCTGCTGATGGTCTTAGCCTTTCTAAACCAGTAGGAAAAAAAAATCACCAATTAGCAATATATCCATCTACTATTCAGAAGCAAAAACATTTTCTGCAATAATAAGGTTCAAGAGAGATTGAATTCATTAAAATGTAGACATAATGGGGCTGCCCACAAGTATTCAAGCCTATAATACTAGCTCGCTGGCATGGATTCAGATGATTTGAGGTTAGCCTGGGTGAAATGTTAGCAATATGCTGTTTCAACAAATAAGCTGGGCATGGTTGCATAGGCCTGTGATTACAAGGGAAAACAGCAGAAGGTTCACGTTCTAAAGCAAGCCCCAGGCAACAATATAAGACTACATCTGAAAAATAACAAAAACAAAACACTTGGAGGAGTGGCATAAGTGGTAGAACACTTGCATAGCAAACACAAGGCCCTGAGTTTAAATCCAATTGTGGCCAAAATGTTATAATAAGAAGAATAGATATAATAGACACTGAACTTCTGGTATTGTAGAGCTCTTTAGTTGAACACCGTTGCTCTCATGTTAGATTGTTGCTCCTTCCATGCCATTCCTTATCAGCTGTAATAAAACCATAACAAATCCAGGCCCTCTGTCTGGGGTTACCAGAATGTCCTGTGATATAGTTCCACCTTGTTAAGCTCTGTTTACTTGAATTAGTGATATAGAAGTGTACTTGACTTAAATAAGCCATATGAAATACAATTCCAGTTTCAGTGATGCAATTTGAAAGACAGCACCACAAAACATGGTATTGAGAATACTCTGAAAATCAAGACATTCAGCTTACAGATTGGACACAGAAGCAAAATTAGCATTAATCCTTCTCCTGTTGCTTTAGATTTTGTTTTTCATTTTGTAAAATGAAACACACTCTTGCATATTTCTAGTATTTTGTTAAATAAAGATCATATATTTCATTCATTATTCCATCATTCATTGTGCCACAGAAAGGTGTTTATTCATGTTAGTATTTCGTTATGTAACTGATGGTGCAATTTGGAAGCTCAAAGCTCAATTGATAGAAACATAGTATTGAATGTAAAGTAGAACATTTTGCGGTGAAGAATTAATGTTTATGTTAAGCTTTATATTTCCTTTCTTGTTTCATAATTTATAATATTCACATCCAACATTTCCAATATGCTTTCAGAACCTATACATGATTAATATATTTCTATTGTAATGATCATTACTTCAATTGGCAGTTTTAATGTGGTGATATATCACATTTTTCTCAGTAAGTTAAAAATCAAATCACACTTCGCAAAAAGAAAGGTGTATGCTGGAACACTTTTTAGCTTGACAATTTTAGGTCATGCTTTGTCTGTCATCTGGTACTAAGACTAACAGGCTGTCTTATGAACAGTTCTGCTTATTGATTTTAGAAAGACTTTACAGAAAAGACTTCACTACTTTTGGTCACTGTTGTAAGATATACACGGTTATATTGATTGCTTACTCTGCAGTGTTACAGTAAAATGCTACTGCAGATGCATAATGATGGTGAACACTTGTGGCCAAGATGATAGGGTGATGTTTAAACACTGTGTGCCCTGTTCTTTGCAGATTGAACGATAAACTCGTTAATCATTTCTGTTCAAACTACCATGGACTTTGAAGCAGAAACTAACTTAATGATACAACTAATACATGAAGCATACCATTTCATAATTTGAAAAGAAGTAACATAATTTATTTTTACATCCATTAAATAATATGCCAAAATTTTTCCAATAATATTTCTTATAGACCTGAAATGATTCATAACAGATTTATTTCTGTTCTTTTCTCCTTAAAACAAATTTGGCTAGGGTAATTGTTTCTATTTTCTAATATAAGTTATATGCTTAAAGAAGGTATTCATTTAACAATAAATTTTTAAAAACAAGCACATTTTAATTTGAAAATTTGGGAAACAATGCATATTGGAATAGATATTATATAAAAGTACCTCAAAGTAGGGAATATAGGTAGGTTATGACAGTGTATCTTGCTATAAGAAAATATTTTTAAAGAAAATGTTTTATATCAAAAATGACTCATATTTTGTTTATTATATGGATGTATTTACAGATAAACCTTAACTTAGGATGGTGTTGCATCCCAAAAAACCCATTGTAAATTGAAAGTATCATAAATTGAAAATGTATTTTTTCCACATTACCTGTAGGATATAAAAGCTTAGCCACACAGTGGGCTGTAGAAAGTCAGTCATTTACCCCTGAGACTGTGTGTCTGGCCATAAGCTGTGGATAACTGCTGCTGCCCAGTAGCACAGGAGCATCATAGACTGTTACTGTGGAAAAACATCAAAATTCAGAATTTGAAGTTTGGTTTCTATTGAACAGGTCCTACTTTCACCCCACTGTAAAATGATAAACTGGGATTAGTAATTTGTAGAAAAGTTATTATTTGTGATAAAATTATCATCTTATAAAGCATATGAAATACGTTGTAGATTAACTTCAATAAAATAATAAAAACTAGCTAACAAAATAAAATCTGTACATACAGTGATAGCAAAATATAAACAATGAGAAAATGTTATAAATGTATCACAAAATGGGAATTTTTAATTTCTAGATTCAAATAAATTAACCTCTTGTTCACTTGTCCTATGATGGTACCCAACATGACTATATGACTGGTTGTTTCTCCTTGTTCAATATATCTTCACATTTTCCATTTTTTAATGAATGAATCCATTTAGACATAAAGTAATGGTTCTACTATAATGATAATATCATCATTCTTTTGTAACTGAAAAAATACAGGTTTAATTATATCAATAGGAACCTATCTAAAAATATTTAAGAGGATTCCAAGATGGCAGCTAGAGGGAGGAAGCAGAAAGTGAGCCTCCTATAGTCAAATCTTGGAGAGACACTGGAGACACACTTTGCAGGCATAATCACTGAGAAGAGGCATAACTTTGACCCCTCCACATGTCCAGCCAGCACAGAGAATCTCCACTTCATGTTAAACAGAGAAAACAGGAGGGCCCCCGGGCCACCAGTCACCGGTGCCCAGATGGCTTGGGAAGACACAGACCAGGTGAGCTTTGTGGTACCACAGTACTCCCACAGAGAAGTCTGGGCCAGAGCAGAATAGACCCCTGGACAGACTGACCTCCACCCGGGGAAAAAAGGGAAACTGACTAATAAGCAATAAGAACAATAAAGACACATGGGTAAGAGGGTAGGGCGCACTGAGCGCCAAAGATTGGGGGAAGGGAATCCTTCCTGGAACTGTAAATAAACAAGCTGGGCAGGCCAGAGAGGCTCTGGTGGGAGTGGGGGCGCGCGCCCAGCAACCAGGAGCAGGAAAGCTTGTGAGAGTGGTGGAGGGAGGAAAACTCCACAGGAGAAGAGGGAAGACCCACTTTTCATGTGAACTGTAAACAAACATGGTGGCTGGCAGAAGCAGCAGCACCGCCCAGTAATCAGGAGCAGGAAAGCTTGTGAGAGTGGCGGTGGGAGGAAAACTCCACAGGAGAGGGGGGAGACCCACCTCCCACATGAAGTGTAAATAAACACACAGGCCTGAGAAAACAGGTGCAGTGTCACCTCCGCCAGTGTGCTTGGAAAGGGGAAAGCTTGTAGCAGAGGCTCCCACACAGGAGAACTCTGAGCAAACAAAGCCTACGGGGCCAGGTGAGTGCTAAGCTTACCCCAGAGATCTGCATAAATAATGCTGCCAGCAACAGCAGGCTGACAGCAGTGGGCAGGCAAGCCACAGCTGCAGATACCATTCTCAGAACTGTCTCCAGACTCTTTTTTTTTCTTTTTCTCCCTACCTTTGATGAGAGAACAAGTGAATTACACCTGCATGCTGAAAAACTTACTGAAACTGTATTGCATTTGAACTTGGGACACCTGGTGGGGTTTTTGTGTGTTTGTGTGTGTGTATCTTTGTTCGACTTTATGCATCCCCTTTGATGAGACAACTACAGAACAACATCTAAGGCACCATCTCCAGGATTGGAGACTGAGATGGACACCCAAATTATTAAGACTGAAACTTTATTGTATTTGGACTTGGATGTTTTTTGTTTTTTTTTAAATTTTATATTATTTATTTTATTTTAATTCATTTTTATTTATAGATATTCCTTTCATTTACTTATTTTTTATTTTTACTCTTATCTTTATTTTTTTTATTTTTGATTTTCAATCCTTTCTCTTTCTCCCTAATGTCTGTTCAGCTTACCATCGATTAGTACACTAACGCTCCCTGTTTATACCTTTGAAACATTCTTGTCTGATACCTTGTTCTGTTTTCTCCTTGTCTGTTTGTCTTTCCCTTTTCTTTAACTTCTTGCTTTCCATCTCACCTCATGCTTCCATTCTAAATTTTACCATTGTTATTACAAGCTAGAAAATACTTAATTGCACACAGTACAGAGACAGTAAGAACACCAAAAACAATGATGGGAAGACAGAAAAAACAGGAACACCAGTTTCCCCACAGCAAAAAATTAGTACAGGAAACAGAGGGGAATGAAGAAAACAGATACTCAGACTCCAACAAAATGAAGATAAACTATGCCAAAGGACCCAATGAAGCCCACAAGAATAAATTAAAAGAAGACATACTACAGGTACTCAATGAGAATTTTATATAGATGATACTGGATAGGGTCAACAAAAATGTACAGGAGACACTCAAGAAATTCCAAGACAACAAAAATAGAATTTGAAAACCAAAAGAAGAGATAAAGGAAACCATAGAAGCACTGTATAAACACCAAAGTGAAACAGAGAACACAATGAATAAACAGATAAATGAACTCAGGACAAAAATAGACAACATAAAAGAGGAAAACACCCAGGATATGGAAAATCTCAGAAAGAAGAACGAAACAGAACTGCACAACAAAACGGAAGGCCAATCCAGCAGAATAAAACAAACAGAAGACAGAATCTCAGAACTTGAAGATGAAATGGTAATTAAAGGACAAACTGAAGAACTATTAATTAAGCAACTGAAGACCTGTGAAAAGAAAATGAAGAACTCACCAACTCCATCCAAGGACCAAACTTGAGAATCATGGGCATCGAAGAAGTAGAAGAGGTGCAAGTGAAGGGAATGCGTAATATATTCAACAAAATAATAATGGAAAATTTCCCAAATCTAGAGAAAGATATTCCCATACAGATGCAAGAGGCCTACAGGACACCAAACAATACAGATCAAAATAGAACTACCCCATGACATATCATCGTTAAAACAACAAGTTCAGAAACTAAGGAAAGAATATTGAAGGCAGTAAGAGAAAAAAAACAAGTAACATACAAAGGTAAACCCATCAAAATCACAGCAGACTTCTCAACAGAAACATTAAAACCAAGAAGAGTGTGGGGTGAGATCTTCCGGGCACTGAATGAAAATAACTTCAACTCCAGAATACTCTACCCAGCAAAATTATCATTCAAAATAGATGGAGCAATAAAAGTCTTCCATGATAAGCAGAAACTAAAACAATATGTGACCACAAAACCACCACTACAAAAGATTCTGCAAGGGATTCTGCACACAGAAAGTGAAACTCAACTTAACCATGAAAAGACAGGCAGCACCAAACCACAGTAAAAGAAAGAGCAAGACAGTAGAGTGTAAGCTCAACTTAGGTACACACAATCAAACCTTCAAACAACTAAGACAACTAAATGACAGGAATCACCACATACCTATCAGCACTAATGCTTAATGTTAACAGACTTAATTCACCCATCAAAAGGCACCACTTGATGAAATGGATTAAAAGGGAAGATCCAACAATTTGTTGCTTACAAGAGACTCATGTCACCGAGAGAAATAAGCATAGGCTTAGGATGAAAGGCTGGAAGAAGATTTACCAAGCCAATGGTCCCCAAAAACAGACAAGAATAGCAATACTTACCTCTGACAAAGTAGACTTCAAACTTACATTGATCAAACGAGATAAAGGACATTCCATGCAAATAAAAGGGGAAATAGACCAAAAGGAAATAATAATTATCAACCTGTATGCACCCAATGTCAATGCACCCAATTTCATCAAACATACCCTGAAAGAGCTAAAAGCATATATTAACACCAACACAGTGGTTGTGGGAGACTTTAACACCCAATTATCATCAATAGATAGGTCATCTAAACAAAAAATCAATAAAGAAATCCAAGATCTAAAATATGCAATAGGTCAAATGGACCTAGTTGATGTCTACAGAACATTTCATCCAAGTTATACACAATATACATTCTTCTCAGCAGCCCATGGAACCTTCTACAAAATAGATCATATCCTAGGGCACAAAGCAAGCCTCAGGAAATATAAGAAAATAGAAATTATACCATGCATACTATCTGATCACAATGCAGTAAAAGTAGAACTCAACAACAAAAGTAAAGACAAAAAACATGCAAACAGCTGGAAACTAAATAACTCATTACTTAATGAAGAATGGATCATTGATGAAATAAAAGAGGAAATTAAAAAGTGACTGGAAGTCAATGAAAATGAAATCACAACTTACCACAACCTATGGGACAATGCTAAGGCAGTCCTGAGAGGAAAGTTTATAGCCATGAGTGCATATATTAAAAAGACTGAAAGATCCCAAATCAATGCCCTAATGATACATCTCAAATTCCTAGAAAAACAAGAGCAAGGAAATCTCAAAACAAATAGAAGGAGAGAAATAATAATAATAAGAGATGAAATCAATGAAATAGAAACCAAAAAAACCATACAAAGAATTAATGAAACAAAACTTGGTTCTTTGAAAAAATAAAGAAGATCGATAGACCCCTGGCAAACCTGACTAAAATGAGGAGAGAAATAACCCAAATTAGTAGAATCAGGAATGCAAAAGGGGAAATAATGACAAATACCATGGAAGTCCAGGAAATCATCAGAGACTACTTTGAGAACCTATATTCAAATAAATTTGAAAATCTTAAAGAAATGGACAGATTTCAGATACATAAGATCATCCAAAACTGAACCAAGAGGAAATTATCACCTGAATAGATCTATAACACAAAATGAAATTGAAGCAGCAATCAAGAGTCTCACCAAAAAGAAAAGTCCAGGACCTGATGAATTCTCTGCTGAATTCTATTAGACCTTTAAAGAACTGATACCAACCCTCCTTAAACTGTTCCATGAAATAGAAAGGGAAGGAAATCTGCCAAATACATTTTATGAAACCAGTATTACACTTATCCCAAAACCAGGCAAAGACACCTCCAAAAAGGAGAACTATAGGCCATTCTCCTTAACGAACATTGACGCAAAAATCCTCAACAAAATAATGGCAAACTGAATTCAACAACACATCAAAAAGATTATTCACTACAACCAAGTAGGCTTCATCCCAGCGATGCAGGGGTGGTTCAACATACGAAAATCAATAAATGCAATAAATCACATTACCAGAAGCAAAGACAAAAACCACTTGATCATCTCAATAGATGCAGAAAAAGCCTTTGATAAGATCCAACACCATTTCATGATAAAAGCTCTAAGAAAACTAGGAATAGAAAGAAAGTACCTCAACATTATAAAAGCTATATATGAGAAACCTACAGCCAGCATTATACTTAACAGAGAAAAACTGAAACCATTCCCTCTAAAATCAGGAACCAGACAAGGATGCCCACTATCTCCACTCCTATTCAACATAGTACTGGAATTCCTAGCAAGAGCAATTAGGCAAGAAGAAGGAATAAAAAGAATACAAATAGGTAAAGAAACTGTCAAAATAACTCTATTTGCAGATGACATGATCCTATACCTTAAAGACCCAAAAAACTCAACTCAGAAGCTCCTAGACATCATCAAACGCTATAGCAAGGTAGCAGGATGTAAAATCAACATAGAAAAATCATTAGCATTTCTATACACTAACAATGAGCAAGCTGAAAAAGAATGTTTGAAAACAATTCCATTTATAATTGCCTCAAAAAAAAATCAAATACTAGGTATAAACCTACAAAAAATGTGAAAGACCTCTACAAGGAAAACTATACACTTCTGAAGAAAGAGATTGAGGAAGACTATAGAAAGTGGAGAGATCTCCCATGCTCATGGATTGGTAGAATCAACATAGTAAAAATGTCTGTACTCCCAAAAGTAATCTACATGTTTAATGCAATTCCCATCAAAATTCCAATGACATTCATTAAAGAGATCGAAAAATCTACTGTGAAATTTATATGGAAACACAAGAGGACACAAATAGACAAGGCAATACTCAGTCAAAAGAACAATGCAGGAGGTATCACAACACCTGACTTCAAACTATATTACAAAGCAATAACAATAAAAACAGCATGGTACTGGCACAAAAACAGACATGAAGACCAGTGGAACAGAATAGAGGACCCAGATATGAAGCCAAACAACTATAACCAACTTGTCTTTGACAAAGGAGCTAAAAATATACGATGGAGAAATAGCAGCCTCTTCAACAAATCTGCTGGGAAAACTGGTTAGCAGTCTGCAAAAAACTGAAACTAGATCCATGTATATCACCCTATACCAAGATTAACTCAAAGTGGATCAAGGATCTTAATATCAACTCTAAATTTTATACAGGAAAGAGTCGGAAATACTCTGGAGTTAGTAGGTATAGGTAAGAACTTTCTCAACAAAACCCCAACAGCACAGCAACTAAGAGATAGCATAGATAAATGGGATCTCATAAAGCTAAAAAGCTAGTGTTCGTCAAAAGAAATGGTCTCTAAACTGAAGAGAACACCCACAGAGTGGGATAAAATATTTGCCAGCTATATATCAGAAAAAGGACTGATAACCATAATATATAGGGAACTTAAAAAACTAAATTGTCCCAAAACTAATGAACCAATAAAGAAATGGGCAAGTGAACTAAACAGAACTTTCTCAAAAGAAGACATTCAAATGGCCAAAAAGCACATGAAAAAATGCTCACCATCTCTAGCAATAAAGGAAATGCAAATTAAAACCACACTAAGATTCCACCTCACCCCTGTTAGAATAGCCATCATCAGCAACACCACCGACAGCAGGTGTTGATGAGGATGTGGGGAAAAAGGAACCCTCTTACACTGTTGGTGGGAATGTAGACTAGTACAACCACTCTGGAAAAAAATTTGGAGGCTACTTAAAAAGCTGGACATCGATCTACCATTTGATCCAGCAATACCACTCTTGGGGATATACCCAAAAGACTGTGACACAGGTTACTCCAGAGGCACCTGCACACCCATGTTTATTGTGGCACTATTCACAATAGCCAAGTTATGGAAACAGCCAAGATGCCCCACCACCGACGAATGGATTAAGAAAATGTGGTATCTATACACAATGGAATTTTATGCAGCCATGAAGAAGAACGAAATGTTATCATTGGCTGGTAAATGGATGGAATTGGAGAATATCATCCTGAGTGAGGTTAGCCTGGCCCAAAAGACCAAAAATCGTATGTTCTCCCTCATTTGTGGACATTAGATCAAAGGCAAACACGACAATGGGATTAGACTATGAGCACATGATAAAAGTGAGAGCACACAAGGGAGGGGTGAGGATAGGTAAGACACCTAAAAAACTAGCTAGCATTTGTTGCCCTTAACGCAGAGAAACTAAAGCAGACACCTTAAAAGCAACTGAGGCCAATAGGAAAAGGGGAACAGGTACTAGAGTAAAGGTTAGATCAAAAAGAATTAACCTAGAAGGTAATACCCAAGCCCAGGAAATCAATGTGAGTCAATGTCCTGTATAGCTATCTTTATCTCAACCAGCAAAAACCCTTGTCCCTTCCTGTTATTGCTTATAGTCTCTCTACAACAAAATTAGAAATAAGGGCAAAATAGTTTCTGCTGGGTATTGTGGGGGTAGGGGGAGAGGGATGGGGCGGAGTGGGTGGTAAGGGAGGGGGTGGGGTCAGGGGGGAGAAATGAACCAAGCCCTGTATGCACATATGAATAATAAAAGAAAAAGGAAAAAAAAAAAAGAACACCAGTAAATTCCATGTTCCTGATATTTACTTATGTTTTAAACCAATGTCTTAAGAGAGTCTACATTTCCATCTTCAAATTCTTTTTTTCTTCTTTTTTCATGTGTATGAAAACAACTCTTCTGTCCATAGACATTCTCTGCAGAATAACGTATACAAATCCACTTTGACTAAATATGTATTTAATCAAGTCCCTAATATCAAATGTTACCTGCAGAGAAGTTTAGAGTATATGTACAGCTTGATTCTAAGAAGAAATCTTCAATGCAGAAGTCTCGCCCCATTTGTTACTCTGTACTTGTGATGTATTTCCAATTCTCCTTTTGTGCATCATGGAAACAATGAACACATAAGAGAGCCAATGAAGCTTTTATTTTTATATAAAGACTGCCAAAGACTTAACAAATTTGTGACTGTTCTGCATGAAAATTTTAAATTCATTTAAGTTTTCTAGCTTTGATTCTAAAAAAAAAAAGATAAGGATGTTATTTGTCAACAAGTCACTAAGCAACATTGTTCCTTGGGTGTAGGCTAGATTTAAATCAGGAACAATACATTCTTGATAGGAAGGACTACTTTTGGATTTCCCTTAGTGTGATAACTTTTGTAACTGACATATACATTGTGGGGTCTTTGGAAGATCTTTTTATGGAATTGTTACAAAGGATAATTGTCCCTGTAGGAGGTGAGGCTTTTAATCTATAGTTTTCCACACCTGTAGATTGTGAATTTTATCTCCTTATTTCTCAGCTGTGGCCTGGGGAGACAATAGCTCACAGATGGCTTTATGGATTCCTGAAAGACTTCCACTGAGAGGAAAGCATGATGTGGACCTCAAGGCAAGCTAAGGTTCCCACTGTATATCTTTTTGACAATACTGGTACCAATAATCACCTGTTGTATCCTCGTGAGTCTGCATGCTCAGTGGAACATAAGAGGCACTGCTTCTTGGTGGCAATGCACACTACTTATATAACTAACAATAACAATGTACGGTCAATTTCCAGATGCCTCTGTATTTTCAGAATCTCAACATCTGTATAGCTTCCATTTTATGTCTTTCTTGTCTACATGCATTATTAAACATCAACATTTCTAATGTATGAAAACTATTAATAATATCCCATGACATGTATTACTATATTAGTAACAATGTATTTCTTCCATTTTCCTTTTTATAATGATTTCTTTGGCTAGTATGACACTACAACTGTCTATAAGGAGATAGACTGTGATCTGTTGGCTATACAGAAAAAATGCAATGTAACTTTTCATTCTAATTATAAACCGGATTCTAGAAAAGAATGATTGGAGACATACAAAATTACCACGTCCATTCATCATGTTATATATGCAGTGATATGTGTATTTCAATAGAAATAGAATAAGATTTTAATTTCATGAATATTATGTAATTGGAAAATAAATGTACTTAGTAAGTTAAAGATTTTAGATAAAATATATAGAATAAAACATCTGGTTATTTTGTGTCCAAATATAATATATTAACTGAATATATGGCTCATTCTGTGATCACATTTTTTTCTTTATTTCCAAATCACAATTGTAAAATATAACATATCCACAAAATCATGCAGGTTTACAATATGTTTTATTAGAATTTGAGAAATAGTGAAAATGTTAGAGAGTAAGATATTAGCGTTTGATATGCAAACAGCATTATTTATAACTTACTTTTAAATAAAGGAGCAATCCCATGATACTGTGGTTATAAAGTAAATCTATTTTCTAAATTGAGAATATGATTGTTTTATATTTGCAGATACTTACCTTTTTTATTATTACAAACTTTTATTAGCATATATTCATTTTACATAGAGGAATTTGAAGTGACAACTCTGAGCAGACTTACACATCATTTACATTTCCTCCATTGTATTTCCCCCTCAATCCCCTCCCTAACAAACCCAAAACAATTGTAAGAGATTTTTTAGATCTGTTTCAAATAGGTATATAAAGCCCATCAGCCACATATGGAGGCCTTAATCTCCTTCTTTCACTCTCCCCCCACCACTAGTCTCCTTCACCTGTTCCATGTAAACACTGTGCCTATTTTACAGTCCTGGTTTTCATTATTAATATTTATGTTGACATTCAAAGGGGTGTCTCAATGTATTCCCACTGTAGGTGTGCTTTACTTTGGTCTGTTTAATCTTTCCGATTACTCTGTCTTACCCCTTTAACTCCCACAGCCCCCCATTTTTCAACAGCTTTCAACACACATCCTTATATCCTGTACTTTCACATGTTATGTTATGTGATATTACTGATGCCCTATCATTCCCTTTTCCTTTCCCTCTTTCCACAAGTTCCATGGAGTAGTTACACTATTACAAACATGTTCTATATCTGAGTTTGTATATGATCAGGCTTGTTTTTCTGTATATGTTTATCTTTTGATCTATCTTTCACATGTGAGAGAAAATATGTTTCTGATCTTGTCTAACTTCACTCAACATAATGTCCTCCAATTGCATCCATTTACTTTCAAACCATATGTCATTATTCCTTAAGGCTGAGTAATATTCCATTGTATATATATATACCACAATTTCTTGGTCCATTCATCAGTTGTAGGCCACCTGGGTTGTTTCCAGACCTTGGCTATTATTTCTTGCTCTTGTCTTATTGCTCTGTTTAGGAATTCCAAAACTATATTGGATAGGACTTGGAAAAGCAGATAGCCCTGTTTCTTCTGACTTTAAGGGGAATCATTTCAATTTTTCTTTTTTAGTATGATGTTGGCTTTAGGTTTGTCATATATAGCCTTTATTGTGTTGAGGAACATTCCTCCTATTCTTAGTTTTTTCAGAACTATTATCATGAAAGACTGTTGGATTTTGTTAAAGGCTTTTCTGTGTCTATTGAGAGGATCATGTGGTTTTTTTCCTTGCTTCTGTTTATATGTTGTATTACATTTATGAATTTTTGTATATTGAACCCTCCTTCAGTCACTGGAATGAAACCCACTTGGTCATGGTGTATGATCTTTTTGATGTGTTGTTGAATTCCATTTCCCATTACTTTTTTGAGAATCTTTCCATCCATATTCATTAAAGATATTGGTCTAAATTATCTTTTCTGCCTATATCTTTATTGGGTTTTGGAATGAGCGCAATTCTGGCTTCATGGAATGAGTTTGGTAGTTTTTGTTCCCGTTCTACTTCCTAGAAAAGTTTGAGGAGTATTGCTGTTGGTTCTTCTTTAAAGGTTTGATAAAATTTGGCAGTGAAATCATCAAGTCCTGTGCTCTTGTTTATAGAAAGACTCTTTATTACTGCTTCAGTTTCATTGCATGTAACAGGACTCTTTAGGTGGTTAATATCTTCTTGTGTCAATTTTGGTTAGATATATGCATCTAGGAATTTTATCAATTTCATATAGATTTTCCAGTTTACTTGAATATAAGTTTTCAAAGTACTCTCTAATGTTTCTCCAGATTTCCTTATTATTTGTGGTTATGTCCCCCTTTTCATCTCTGATTTTATAAATTTGGTCTTCTTCCTTCATTTTGTTATGTTGCTAAGGGTTTGTTGAACTTGTTAATCTTTTCAACAAACTAACTTTTTGTTTCATTGATTATTGTATAGTTTGTTTGGTTTTAATCTCATTGCTCTTGACCCTGGTATTTATTTTTTCTTACCATCTGCTAGTTTGGGTTTTGGTTTGTTCTTGTTTTATTAGGAGATAAAGGTGCATAATTAGATTGTTTACATAAGAAATCTCTTTTATAATGTAGGTACTTGCAGCTATAAACTTTGCCCTTAGCATGAGCTTTGCTGTATCCCACAGATTCTGGTAGGTTGTATTTTGATTTTCATTGGATTCTAGGAACTTCTTAATTTCTTCCTGTATTACTTTGGTCACTCATTGGTTTTTCAACAGTATGCTGTTCCATCTCCATGTGCTTCAATTTTTTCTGGGGTTTCTTTTGTTTTTTTTGAGGTCTAGTTTTATTCCATTGTGATCTAAGTTATTTCAATTTTCTTGAATATATTGAGACTTACTTTATGTCATAAAATATCTGTTTTGGAAAAGGTCCATGACCTGCATAAAAGAATGTGTATTGCATAGTCTGTGGATGAAATACTCTGTAGATATCAACCATGTCTATTTGGTCTAATATGTGGAGTAGCTCTGAAATTTCTTTGTTAAACTTTTGTCTAGATGAACAATCTATTGGTGACAGTGGGGTATTCAGGTCTCCCACTATCACTGTGTTAAGGTGTCTGTGCTCTTAAGGCCATTATAGTTTTTTTTAATGTAGATGGGTACCCCTCTGTTTGGTACATATATGTTAAGGATTTATATTTCCTCTTAATGAATTGTTCCTTTCATTAATATGAAGTGGCTTTCATTGCTTCTTCTGATTGAGTTTAGTCTGAAGTCTACTTCGTAAGATATGAGTATAGCTACTGCTGCCTGTTTATGGGGTCCATTTGCTTGGAAAAAATATTTCCACCCTTTTACTCTAAGCCAGTGTTTAATTTTTAAGTGAGATGAGTCTTTTGTAAGCAACATATTGTTGGGTCTTGTTTTTTAACCCAATTTGCTATTCCATTTCTTTTGATTGGGGCATTGAAGCCATTTACACTCGATGTTAAAATTGAGAGATACCTATTGTTTCCAGTCAGTTTTATTCCCCTGTTCTTAAATTTTACCTATTTTTTCTTTACTGGTCTGCTTGCTCAAAGAGTTTATTCTTTAATGAGTCTTTCTATCTCACTCTAGCTTCTTCTTCTATATGAAAATTCTTTAAGTGTCTTCTGTAACTCTGGCTTGGTAGTCAAAAATTCCTTTAGTTTTTCCTTGTGGAAGCTTTTAATTTCTCCTTCAATTAGGAAGGATAGTTTTGCTGCGTAGACTAGTCTAGGTTGACAGTTGATTTCTTTCAGGGCATTGATTATGTCTTTCCATGACCTTCTCTCATTTAGAGTTTGATTTGAGAAATCTGCATTATTCTGATGGGTATGCCTTTGTGACTTGTTTTTTCTCTTTTGCAGTTTTCAGAATTCGTTCTTTGTTCTGTGTGCTGAGTGTTTTGATTACAATGTGTCTGGGGGTGTATCTTTTATGGTATTGAAGGTTCAGTGTTCTGTAAGCTTCCAACATCTGGGTGGTTCTCTCTTTCTCAAGGTTAGGGAAGAGTTCAGCAATTAGTCTATTGAATAGGTCATCAGTGCTCTTAGTTTGATGACCTGTCCTTGTTCTACACCCATGATTCATAGGTTTGGTCCTTTCATGGTATCCTGGATATCTTCAATGTTCCATTCATATTTTTTTAGCATTCTTTCATGGTCTTTTACAGTTTGGTCTAATTTGTCCACTTTGTCTTCCATTCCTGATGCTATATTTTCAAATTGTTCCACTCTGTTCACCAAGCTTTTGATTGAGATATTTATTTGGGATATTGAATTGTTTATTTCAGATTGATTATTTTTCAGGATTTCCATATCTTTGTTCATTTCTTCTTTCATATCTTTGACTGACTTCTTAATTTCATTCATCTGTTTGGTTTTATTTTCTTTCAACTTATTTAATTGTTTCTTCACATCCTCTTTGAGGTCAAATACTAACTTTGTCTTTCTTCTTTGAGATCATGAATCATTTTTACTACTGTATTTTGGAAAACATTATTTGATAGCTCTTCCTCTACACAGGTATTTAGATCCTCAGCAGTGGGACTGGCTTTTGATGGAAAGTGGTCATCTTGCTGTTTCATTATAAGTTTAAATTTATGCATCTGGAGTTGGTTTTGGTTAGGTTTTCAATCCCTTGTGTCCCTGTAGTTGGGATTTTGACTTTTTTGTCCTGGAGGTCTAGCAGTAGTCCAGGATATGTTGTCCCTTGCAGGGTTCCTATTGTGTTGCAGATTACCTCTTTTCTCCCCTCTGCAAGGAGGCAGGAGTTCCAGGTCTTTGATGGGAGCACAGAGGCTACCATACAGTCACAGTGGGGAGCACTGTGTCTCTGTGTACTTGGGGAGAGCAAGCCTCCTAGCACTGGCAGAGTAACAAGTTAGCATTCATTGTAGGTGTTGGGATTCCAGTTCTTCTACAGGAGAGATGTTGCTCCCCTGCAGGGAGATGCAGTGTGAAGTACTGGGCTTTGGTGTGCCTTGGGGAGACATGGCTTCTGTTGCCAATTGCAGAGTAGCAGGTTATACTTTTCCTTCCATCAATAAGAAATCTGGCATTCTTTCTCTTGGATGGAGGAGCAAGAACTCTCTTGCCATCAGGGACCTCAGTGTTCTGTGGGGAGTGAACACTGTGTTGCCAGCAGAATAGCAAAGCCTGTAGGCTGGGTTCACTTAGGTATGTGGTAGCAAGATCCTGATACTGAGTAACAAGTTGACAGTACCCATGAGGCACCAAAGCCAGTGGTCTTGAATCAGCTAGTGCTCACAAGGCAGTGGAGGTACTAAGGTCTACTTGTGTTGGGACATGGGCTTTCAGGAACTATGGCAGCTGATGCAGCCACAAGGCAACCCAGCCTTCTAATAGCAGAAACCATGGGGGCTACCTGCTGGTGCAGGCTACCAGGAGCCACAGTAGTTCCTACCAGCTCAGGGGAACCAAGCCTGCTGGCTTGTACCTTCTGTTACCCATGGAGCAACAACAGCAGTGAGTCTTGTTTACACAGGGATTCTTCTTTCCCTGGTATTTCAGGCTGAATGTAGCACAATGTGAATTCCATGGGTAAGCACGGAATTCCAAGTTCCTCTGTGTGGTGAGAAGCAGGACTTATCACCAAGTAAGTGTGAAGTAATGGAGACTGCAGCCTCACAGAAACTTCAGAGGTGGGGATTGGGAGTGTGAGGCTATAAGTCATTCTTACCATGGGTAGTTGTCTCTTTATTTGTGGATTCAAAGAAAGCTTTGCTTCTCACTAGTTGTGTGATCCCATGGGAACCTTTTGGGGTCTTCTGATCTTCCTTATTCAGGATGGTTAGTCACAACTGGGCTGTAGGGTTGTCAACAATCTACCATCTTGCCCATTCCCCCTACCAGTGTGATCTACTTTCAATGTTTATTCTCTTTGTAAGCACTTGAACATTATAGTCAATTAGAAATTAGGTATTTAATAGATTTTTTTAGTAAACATGCTTCACACAAGTTTATATTTTCTGTTATTTGCTCTGTTATATTTTGCTTTAATTAACACATGTTTATTTTCCACTTGTGGGCCACACCTACAAGAAGTATCCAAAAATATGTCTATGCTTAATTTTAAGTATTTAATTTACAGTTAATTAAAATACATCTTTGATAAATGTCTGGTTATGCACATTGTTTATCATTTATAATCACTTGGTGAATGTTTATATAACTACTCCTCAATATTTTCAGAAGTGTCTTTGGTGCAAATATGTTTGAAATATTTATTTACTTCATGGTTTTATAAAAAGAATATAGTACAAATCTGAAAAGCAGCCAACGATTAACAAGTAAAGTATTTTCCAAATGCAGAGGTTTTTTTTTTTTTTTTTTTTTCATATCAGATGGCCTATCTAGGCACAGCAGCTCACATCTGTAATCCCAGGAACTAGGAGGGAGATACCAAAAGAGTTGCCTTTAAAGGACAGCCAGGACAAAAAGTTAGTGAGACCCCCATCTCAACAAACAAGTGGCATACACTTATTTGTTCCTAGCTACAAAGAAATGCTGTAGGTGGAAGGATTACAGTTTAAGGCCAATCCCAGACAAAAACATGAGACCCTATTTGAAAAAAACCTAAACTTAGAAATTTTGGGGAATGTGCCTCAAGTGGTAGAGTGTTTTCCCAGCAAGTGTAAGGCCCTGAGTTCAAAACACCAGTACAGGGAAAAAAATCTTACAACTTTTTAGTACCCGTATAAGGTAAATTGCTGCATCATAAAATGAAGATCTAAAGGATATGAGTAAGTAGTTTAGAGGAAAACTTTCAAATACAAAGAGATTAAGAATTGTATTTAAGTTCTTTATTTAAAACTATAAGTATAGATTTTCTAAAAGTAAACATTTCAACTTAATATTAGAAATAAAAGGCTTAATTACAAGGGTGTATTTTGAATTCATTGACTGATTGAGTAAGTGTGGAAAGGAGTGCCTGTCACTGTTTTAATGAAAGTTAAATGATTTGTTTGAGTATATATTGGTGATAATCTGTAGAAAGTGCAACATATTACAATGTAGAATTTTATTCTAGCTTTATCAGATTTGTAGAATCAGTTTAAATAATTTCAGAAAAAATTCTCTTTAAAAAACAATTAAAGTTCTTGAACTTACTGATATAATCACAACAAAAGTAGTAGTATCAGATGAAAATTTGTCAACAGACTCTAAGAATATTTGTTTTATTATTTTCCTTTATAATTTACACTTACTCTAGAGTTATAAAAATTATATCCAGATTACCTTAATATCCTTGTATGTAGAATTTAACTAGTTATTCAAAACAAATTTACTGTTGGGAATAACTGAAAAATCTGAGAGTTCATTAATCATAGCATGTGAGGTATTGCACAAGGAGCATTTCATTTCCAGAAATAAGAATCAATATACATAATGTCAAGCCAAATATCTATCAAAATGCTGCCATTCACTTATAAAACACAATTAAAATATCATACAGCACTTAGAAAAATAAATGGAAATTACCAGGAAGCACAGCAAATATGCAAAGTCCAACTCCATAAATTACCATGTGATTTTGGTTCTAGTTTTTAAACTGAAAAATAAAAGACCACAGTGTCCTTATGTTGTTTTCCCTCACAATGAAACCTCAACGTTTTTTTTTTAAAACCAAAGAATCAAGTGTTTTCTGGTGATTTCAGCTAATTTTGATGGTGTCAGAGAAAATAGGAAATTCATTAAATACATTGTTCTCAAACTGTTGTATTGTTACCAATTTCTATGACCCTCTCTGTGACACTGAAACTCAAAATTATATTCATAACAGTGCTAGGACCTTATTTTTCTCTTTTTGCTCCCATTCACTCTTTGGTCCTAATAAACTTTTCCAGAGTCTTCAGTAATGTGTGAATTAATGTAAGAAAAGATTTATTAGAATCAAGCTTTTTTTCTATCAATCAGCATGTCAAGAGACTTGAGATCAAGAGCATTGTCTCATGCCTGTTATCCCAACAACATGGGTGATTCAAATGTATAACTTTACACCAAGTCAAAAAGTTCAGGAGGCCCATCTCACCAGTAAAGAACTGAGTGTGGTTGTGCATGTCTGTCATCCCAACAACGTAGAAAGTGCAAATAGGAGGATCAAGGTCCAAGCTAGCCATGCATAAATACAAGACACTATTTCAAAAATAACTAAAGAATTAAAATGCTTGCTTAGGTGATAAAGAACCAGTCCAGAAAGTTCCATGGCCTAAGTTGAAACCCCAGTATCAAAGATTTAAAAAATTTTAAATGTTTCATAATTTCAATTATTTTATTTTTTGAAATATAAACATATTCCGGGAAAGAGTATATTATTTAAGTTTATATGAATTAGGCTTCTTATTATTAGATTTAGGTCAATTAACTTTTTAAACAAAATTTATTAGCACAAATTAATTGTACAATAGGATTTCATAGTTATAGTTACATATATGCATATAATATAGGTTAACAAAATTCATTTGTCTGCATTAACCTTCCTTTACTCCTCTTCCTCTTCCTCTCTCCTTTATAGCTGCTTTAGTTGATTCCATTATGCTAGTTTCATATATATATATATAATGTATTTCTATCACATTCACTTCCATCACACTCTCCCTTTCCCTCTTTCCTGCTAGTCCTACCTCCCCATATCAACAGACTCCCTTTTACAATCATGTCACGTTCTTATTATATGTCAGGTATAGATTGATCATATGAACAAAAATACATGACATGTGTCTTTTTAAGCTTGTCTTATCTCATTGAACATAAGATAATCCAATTTTATCCATTTCCCTACAAATAACATAATTTCATTCTTTCTTATTTTTGAGTAATACTCCATTGTATTTTAAATTTTCCCTGCTCCTGAAAAATGGTTTCTGAGAACAAAGTGTGAGAACAAGTGATTTGGTTCATTAGATGACATATTTGTGATTCAATATTTTCAAAATGAGAATAATGGCAAAATATTAGTCATAAAGTTTTGTGCATGTAGAATATAGGAAAAACAATGACAAACATTCATGCAATCTTAATCATAAAACTACATGTTAAAACAAAGAACACCAGTCAGTATTCAAGCCTGTATGGCTAGAAATAGAATACTTCTGAATGCATCTGAAATACTGTATGCCAGGCAGGTGTAACTTCTGCAATATTTAAGGTCTTAAAAGTTTTAGAACAAGAACTGTCTTGGTGAATCTGTATTATTCATCTATGATTGAATATCAAATTTTCACAAAATTATATTGAAAACAAAACACATATTCACCATCCCACAGCTTCTTTGAGTCAGAAACCTAGGGAGAATTTAACTGCACCTTCTCTTTTAGGGTTTCTTACTAGTTGTAATCAGTTTGTCAGCCAGGACTGGCATATATCATACAGTGACCAAACTAATGGATAATCCACTACAAATTTCATGTTGTTATTGAATTTAGTTTCTTAAGGACTGCTTGACTGATAACCTCATTTTTTATCTGCTTTTCGGCTAAGGACCACCCTGAACTCCTTGACACATGAACCTCTATAGCGTGGAATTTTAGCTATGGAAGAAAAGTAATGCAGTGGTACTAGTGGAAGCAGATTCACAGAATTGTGAAATAACTTGAAACCTTCAACTAATTATAGGTCCCTGGGCCACATGAATAAGGAGCATCTTATAAGTTATGATTAGGAAAGCATGTGTTTCCTAAAAAAGTCTTTTAATGTATTTTGGAAAATTATTTAAAATATAATTTTCTTTTGGAAAATTTTACTTTTATAATTTGATTAATTTATCACTCAGTTTTAATATTTACTGATATCATGCTGGCATGGATGGTCTTAAATGATTAGGGGAATTTGTATTATTATTAACAAAAAACTTAATAGGCTACATAATATAGTTATCTAAGTTAGAATTATTAAAGATTTTAAAAACAGACGTTCTAAATAAAATGCAACCATGGAAGATAGATACTCAAATACCAGGCTTTGATAATTGATGGTGTCTTTTAATATGAGAGGATGTTAGAGAAAGAACCATGTAGACATTTTCTTCTACCCTCCATACCAAATTTAATGTGCATCCCATTCCTGAGTGGGATTCATTAAAATCTCATTTTACAGGTGTGGAGTATTGCCTGATACTCTGCACTTGTAATAAGCTCTCTAATGATACTGATGCCCTGATGTATAGACTTTTTGCTAAGTTATACAAAACTAAATGATTGAAAGTTTCCATGATTAGGAAATGGCAGGAAAGATTAAGTATTTACAGGACACACAGACATATATGAAGGTAATAATACAAATCAAGTGGTTAAATAGTATCTCCATAACCAAAAGGTAACCTAAATGTAACAAATAAAATGATAATTATATGTATCTGTAGAGAAAAATAGCTCAGAAGTTCTTTATCAATTGTAGAATAATTTCTGAAATAGCTTCAATAATGTGCTGTGTATTTCAGTATTTTTTTCCAATTTTGGTTCAGGAAAAATAAGTGCCCATTAATCTCTTCAACTGAAAAAAGAAGTTAATTTTGAGAGGTATGTTGTAAAGGAAAAGAAAATATATATGGCAAATAGCATTTACACTTTAGTTTATTTTCCTCACTTTATAAAAAGTAGGATTCAAATAAAACTTCAAAATGAAAGTAGAAGTTGTTACTCTAAAGACTGATTTAAACTTCTAATTTCTGAGGAGAATAAAGAACAGCTGTTAATAAGTCCAATAAATAATATTATAAAGTATTAACAAATATAGTTAAATCCTGGACATAATGTGTAGCAGTATAGATGTGCATAACTGCTGAAGTATTCTCTCCTTTGAAAATAAATGCCTTTTTAAAAAATCTACCCTGCATACAGTATATAATTTCCCTGGAGGACCATTATGTTTTTGTGAGACAATTGAGCTTTCTGTACCAGATACAATTTGGATGTGATCTGCTAATTTTTGATCAATGAGGCATAGTTGAATGTAGAAGGTGGGTGGAATTCTTTTACTAGAAACCATTAAATTAGAGCAGTATTTTTATTTTTTTCTATTGGAATTTTTAATATGCCAGTTAAGAAATATGGTTGGGCATGAGAGAGAATGGAATCAATATACAGAGAAATGTAGGAATATGAGATTTAAAAAAAAAACTCTTGGAAAGGGGTGTCTAGTTTAAAATGACCCTGTCATTCATTGACTTTGATAACCTACTATTGCACAAATACTGTGGGTATGTAATCACTACTGTCTCTTAGGGAATGTGCCCAGGCAATTATCTTTTTAATGAAAAAAATCTATGACAAATTTATCTCAAATAATACTACTCAAAGGAAAATAAAAAACAAGGAAGAAACATATATTCCATATTTTTCTGAATTTTGTCATACCCACTATTCTGTGAGGTTCAATAAAGTTCATTCTCATGTCAACAAAACTTTATTGATTCAATTCAGCTGCATGTATTACTCACCCTTAAAGAATACTAATCAATTAACTCTACAACATGTATATAACCTTGCAGTAAAAGGCACACTAATGCAAAGATGAGTGAATTACAGCCTATTTGATGCTTGAGTTACTCTATAGCTATCTCCAGTGATGAAATATAGCAGCAAGGAACCAAACCTTCCATGGTTTTCACAGATTAGGAATTATTTGGCCAAGACAATAGAACCCTTGGGGAACACTAGGAATCAAGTAGGTTACTTTTAAAGTTTTTTATTTTCAGAATCTGTTCTACATTTGTATTTGCTGCTAACAAAAATGATTTGGAAATTGACAGTAAAGTAAATTGGAATATGATAGAATTTTTCTTTGCTAATCTTTTTAGGATCATAGGAATATTTTAGTCAAGTTATTGTAGGAAAGGTTAATCTAAAAAAAAAACTGATGCAAAAGAAGAGGATGAAAATTAGGGGAATTCCAAAGTTTCTATATCTGCCAACCCTACTTTAAGTGTTGATTATATGTCCTTCTAGTACATATATTTAAGTGTTTACTGAAATTTACTAAAGCATTGTCCTAGACAGCATGTGTTTATAAGGCACTAATAGTGTCAGATTATTTTGAAAAATGTTTCCTTCATCTGTAGATCACGTTTACAAAATTTAGCCATGGTGTAAGCTCCGAACATTTTTTTCAGTGCTATGCCAGCCATAATAAAAACATTTTACAATAGTCAACCTTTAGAACATTTTTTACCTATGAACCTTAATGAAACAACATTATATTGTACACGACAGAATAATATAAAATCTGATGTTGATAATTTTATGCAGCAAAGTATTGTGTTATTAAAATGGAATTTAAAGTTATTAATTTTATTAAAATGACATAGGAAGTGACATAATTCAGTATGAATGCTTCATATATATAGATGTGTACATATGTATAGTTATTTTATCATGAAATAACTCCTTGTTATGAATAATGGCTTAATCTAAAAAGAAAAAACTTTATTATGATAAGTGTGAAATTAGAATAAATATTTGTAGTATTTTGATAGTTTCTCATCATATACATGGAAAACTTAGAATCTATTAATATTTTGATGCAGAATTTGAAATTTACAATACAAACATTCAATTTTTGTTTTATTTTGTGGGGTTTTTTTGTTTATTAACATATGTTTTATAGAGAATTCATTGTGACATTTACATATGTACTTTTAATATATCTTAATTAGATTCACTCCCTGCATCATTCTAGTACTCCCTAACTCCCTTCTTAGAATTATTTCAACAGGTTTCATTGTTCTATTCTCACACATGTATACAAAATACATCCACTATATTCACCCTCCTTCACCCTCTCTGTTAACCTTCCTCTCTTCCTGTGGTACCCATCCTGAGGGAGAACTTGTTTTACCTTCCATTACTTCATTTTTTAAAATACATATTGATTACTAAGGGATTTTCACCTTATTTTATACTATAACTGCATATTGTACCTTAATCAGATTTACCCCCTTTATTATTTCCCAGTTCATTACCCTGTCCCCCTGTTAGTAACCAGCTTTTAGTGCACTTCATTATTCTATCTTTATACACAGATGCCATGTTTTTCAATCTGACTCACTCTCTACCATTCTCTTTTTCCTCTCCTACCTCTGCACAGTTCTCAGACAGACTCAATATCATACTTATGTTTTCTTTTTTTCTCTCTCTCTCCCCATTTCTCTCTCTATATACATATAAAGATAGATTGATTGATTGATAGATGTGTGTATACACATATATGTGTTATATATGTGTATTTGAATGTCTTTATATGTATATATCAGATCATACACATAGTTATGTATACATTTATCTTATAAGTCTAGCTTCCATATATGTGAGAAAACATATGACCTTTGTCCTTTTGAGCCTGGCTAACTTCACTTAACTTGATAATCTCCAGTTCTGTCCATTTACCTGCAACCAACATAATTTCATTCTTCTTACAGCTAAATTATATAATTATGTCACATATTCTTAATCAATTCATCAGTTGTAGGGCATCTGAGTTATTTCCAAAGTTGGCTATTAGATAATGCTGCAATAAACGTGGGTGTGCAAGTGATTCTATTGCATCCAGCATACATTCCTTTGGGTTTATGCTTAAAAGTGGTATTGCTGAGTCATATGATAGGTCTATTCTTAGCTTTTTGAGGAACCTCCATACTATTTTCCATAGAACTTGCACTAGCTTATATTTCCACTAGCAATGGATAAGGGTTACTTTCTCTACGTATCTGTGCAAGCATTTGATTTTTTCTGTTATTGATAACCATCCTTACTGGTGTGAGGTGAATTCTCTATGTTTTTTTGATTTGCATTTTTTTATGGGCAAGGATATTGAACATTTCTATATGTATTTATTGGCCACTGTACTTTACTTCTTTTGAAGATCATCTGCTCAGTTTATTTCTTCATTTATTCAACGGGCTGCTAATTCTTGGAGAAGCTAGTGTTTAGAGCTCCCTGTATATTGTGGTTATTAATCTCTTGTTAGATGTATAGTTGGAAATTGAAGGAATTTCAATGTTTGGTAGGTTTGTGTTTCTACCAAGTGTTAGAAAATATCATATCACATACACAGAATATATGAATCTTTCTACAATCAATGATTCATCTTGCAACAAAATATGATGATTTAGTACAAAAATAAATAAATATGTTAAAATATATTTAATACTAATTTGTGTACAAAAGTTTGGTAAGAAGTTTAAGGATGAAGAAATAAAGGCTATTTAATCTTTAATTGCACTACAACAAGCAGCAATCTGACACTGGGCATAGTAGGCTGCTCTGCCTTCTCTTTTATGTTACTTTGTAACATTGTTCTGTTCTTTGCAGGAAATCACCTAAAATTATTTGCACTATGAATTTCCCTTTTAACATTAATATATCATATTTTAACATATATATCAAATCATACACTAGTTATGTGTACATTTATCTTACAACAATAAAAACAGGTTATTTGCTTCAGAAGTATCATTCATTAATATTTTATTAACAATATATTCCCTTCCCTTTTCTTAATTGAAATTGCAATATATAATTAATAATTTTACTTAGTAATTATTAAATGTTTACTTTCTTATATTTGATTATCATTGCTCTTACTTGAAATAATTCTGAATTATAAAATGCTGGGCAAAACTCTATGATTCCCAGTCCAATTAATAACAGTATTGATGCAAAATCACATGTATCAACTTTGTAACTGTACTAGACTGTGAAGACATTAAAAACCTGTATAAAAATCACATATTTAACTTGAGACTAACAGATCCTTAGGGATATTAATTAGTCTAAACACTTCAGAATCAGCCATCATGATAAATTTTTGGTTAAATCACTAAAACACCATGTTGGCAATTTCTGTTATTTGAGTAATTGTTTTGATAAATAAAATGAAACTATTATGTATAATCAAATGTCCACAATTTTACAAATAGCAAAATAATTAATTAAAAATCTCATCCCAAACAAATCGTGTTATATCCATATAATAAACTATTCCTGAGAAATAATAATAGAAAGTTTTATACTTGCAAATATGAGTGATTCACCAAATAATTATACTGAGAGAAATAATTTTAGAATATAATTTAAAAAATTCAAACTGATCCTTGATAGCCAATATCAAATTACTGATTATCTGGATTCCAAGGTAGTATGAGATAACTTCTGCATTGAGTAGACATATCACCTATATTTAATTCTTGAGTTCTGGTGATGGTTCTGAAAAAATTATCAAATTACTCATATGTTAATAAATTCAGTTCATTTTTTATCAAATATATTGCATCAAAATGGTCAATATAAGAAGAAAAGAAAGTTATCAGTGAACAATATTTCAGGAAAATTAGTGTATAGGCTAAAATGTGGGAAGTTAAAGTCTATTGGTTAGGAAATAAAATATGCAGTGCAATGGAAGATTTGTATTAACATTTCATCACCCAAATAAGTCTATCGAAACAATTTAATCTGATTCAATCCAGAACTACTGTCTAGATTACAGCAATTATTTTGCCAAGCCTATCAAAATCTGTTTAAACTTAAAGTTGAACATGTAAAATGCATATTTCTACCATTGTATTGATGAATGTAATATTTTTTGTTCATTTATTTGTATCTGCACACATTGTTTATGCCATTTCTCCACCCTGCTCCCTGCTCCGTCCCTTCCTCCTCACACCGTTCACTTCCAGGCAGAAACTGTTCTGCCCTTTTCTCCAATTTGTTGAAGAGTAGACAAAAGAAATAATAAGAAAGACATAGCATTTTTGCTAGTTGAGCTAATGATAGCTATACGGAGAGATTCCTAGCATTGCTTCCATGCACAAGTGTATTACAAGGGTGAATTGATTCATCTCTCTCAGACCTCTTCACTACTTCCTGGTCACTTTTCCATATTGACCTCTGTCGATTTAAAGTTACTGTATGAGCTCCTTTACAGTGGAGATATCAAACACTTTCAAGTTTTAGGTACCCTAACTTTCCCTATTCCTCCTATATGTGTTCTCCCCTTAATGTGTGACCCAAGTCTAATAATATAACTGTGTTTGTTTTAGATCTAAAGTCTGCATATGAGGGAGAATATGATTTTTGGTTTTTCGAGCCTGGCTAACTTCACTTAAGTTGATGTTCTCCAGTTCCATCCAGTTCGTTGCGAATGATAAGATTTCATTCTTCTTCAAGGCTGATTACAATTCCATTGTGTATAAATACCACATTTTCTTAATCCATTTGTCAGTTTGGGGGCATCTTGACTGTTTCCGTAACTTGGCTATTGTGAATAGCACTACAATAAACATGGGTGTGCAGGTGCCTCTGGAGTAACCTGAGTCACATTCCTTTAGGTATATATCCCCAGGAGTGGAAGTGGTTTATCATATGGCAGATCTATGTTTAGTTTTTTTAAGAAGCCTCCGTGTTGTTTTGCAGAGTGGTTATACTAGCTTTTATTCCCACCATCACTGTATGAGGGTTCGTTTTTCACCACATCCTTATCAACATTTTTTGCTGGTAGTGTTTTTGGTGATAGCTATTCTAACAGGGGTGAGGTCGAATCTTAGTGTGCTTTTGATTTGCATTTTCTTTATGGCCAGAGATGGTGTGCATTTTTTCATGTGTTTTTTGGCCATTTGAATTTCTTCTTTTGAGAAAGTTCTGTTTAGTTCAGTTGTCCATTTCTTTATCAGTTCATGGATTTTGGGGGAGGTTAGTTGAATTCTATGAGAACTTTAAAGAAGAACTAATATCAACTCTCCTTAAACTTTTCCAAGAAATAGAAAAGAAAGGAACACTGCCTAACTCATTCTATGAAGGCAATATTACACTCATCCCAAAAACAGACAAAGATACCTCCAAAAAGGCAAACTATAGGTCAATGTCCCTATAGCAACTAAGAGAAAGGATGGACAAATGGGATGTCACAAAATTAAAAAGCTTTACACAACAAAAGAATTGATCTTTAAACTGAAGAGACCACCCACCCATAGAATGGGAGAGAATATTTTCCAGCTATACATCAGACAAAGGACTGATAACCAAAATATACAGGGAGCTCAAAAAACTAAACTCTCCCAAAATCATTGTGTATTATTTTTGTTATTCTATTGCTATAGTATATAGTGTAATCAATCATAGAATGTTATGACCTTTCATTTCTAAGTTATATACATTTTAACGAATAGTCAGTTCTCTTGAGATTTAATTTGGAATTCATTGAACTGCAATTCCTATGTCATGTTTTCTTAAAACTTAAGAGATTTTTTTTAGGCCTATCATTTCTTTGCTCTGCCTGCTATGGTGTATCACTTTGCTTTCATATATTTTTCTTGTCTCATCTCAATTCTGCTTATGAACCATATAAAAGTTTTAGTAAGTATATTTCTCAGAGTTAGACTGCTTCCATTTCTAATTTGAAATAAAGCCAAATGTTATAATAAAGATTGAACAAATATTCACTTATTTTAATGTAATTTTCTTTAATTTTTGGAATTTCATTAAAAACCTGTGGTGTTAATTTGAGTCAACTTAATTAGGTTAAGGGATGACATTTTTTTTTTCTGTTTTGCAACAGAAACAGTTGGTTTCCCCAGAGGGTTAGAATTTAAATCAGTAGGTAAATAAAATTACCTTTCCCAGAGTGGGAAGACATCATTTGATGTGTTGGAGACCTATATAGAATCAAAAGGCAGAGGAAAGGCAAGTTTGCTGTTGTCTGGGAGCTGGGACATCCATTTTCTCCTGCCACTGGATATCAATACTCACTATTACTGCTCTGCCTCTGGACTGTGCTCTCAGTATTTCAAATATGGTTTGGGATTTATACCACTGGGTCTTTTTTCTGAGAAATTCAGAAACTATCTGATTTATACCAATGGCTTTCCTGGTTTCTGCAGACAGCAGATGGAATAAAGAAGATGATGAGTCTTTTGAATGCCACACATGTATGATAGTTTGTAGATCATATAAATATAATATTGGCTCAGTTTCTCTAAGAATCTCAACAAATACAATTTTCTAAAATGATGATTACTAATGCGAATAAATTGTCCTATTCAGAGACAATGCTCATTAAATTCTCTGCTTTTCTTGAACCATTTCACTGTTATTTTGCCCTGTCTAGTAATTAGAGCTGAAAATAAGGCATTGCAAATGGTGAGTTTTAACAGTTCTAGATTCAATTTTGTTCTCGTGTTCATTTAATTTCATTTCACTTATCAGTAGGATGCAAATAAATTGATTTCAATTAAACCATAGCCTTTAACCTACATCTTGAGAACCACTGAAATTTTTGTTAAGCTTGTACTTCTATCTCTGCTTGTATGGATGGATGTATTTATCTTTGGTTGTCCATTTAGCTGTCTGGATTTCTGGAAGTATTGTGTAATTTCTCTATCATCCACAATTATCTTCATGTGCTCTGAAACAGTCTGTCTATAGCCTATTGCATTGACAACTGTTAATGACTTGATAAACATGCATTCAAAAGCCTGTGAGTTTACAGGTACCTCAAGCCTGTATTTTTCAATGGTATATCTAGGCTCTCCAATGGACTTGTGACCTTCATCAGAAAGTCAGCAATTACTTCAGCCATTCAAATCTGTCACTCCAAAATATACTCTTTAATTCTCCATCTGTATTGCTACTTCCTGCATCTGGCAGGTAATATTTTCACCATGGATAATGGAAAACCCCTGGATAATGGATGATGGAATGACCCTAATGAAGAAGGACATAAATTACTATATTTAACAGAGTCATTACCATTTTTTATGGGTTAGTAATTTTCTAAAATTATTTAATGTATGGGAGCTCTTACTTTAAATAACAAACTGAAATTTTATATAACTTTTCATTGAATAAGAAATTGTTTCATCTCTTCATGTTACTGTTACTGGAACTTGTGCCCAAGAAATTATTTTCATATGGTTATAACTTAGAAATATTGTATGCACACTTGAAAGCTCTAAAGGTTCCTCTTAAGCGTTCTCATAACACACACATGAATGATATTTATGTAGAGTGATTAATGTGTTAACTACTTGGATAGTGATACTCATCTCACAATGTATGTTTATATGAAATCAATATAATATGCCTCTAAAATATATATTAAACCTTACTTAACATTTATGCTCAGTACAGATGTACAAAAGAAATATTTTTAATTTGTTCTCAATATCTGAAATATCATGAAATTTGTTAAAATTAAAGTTATTCTTGTGAAAGTCCTTATATTACTCTGCAACTATATCTAATTTTCTTTAATACAATGTTTACAATAACCTGTATCTGGTCTCAAAAATATCAGCAATATTTTTGTATTCCTAATGCTTACATAGCTGGAAGGTTGTGGGGACTGGATTCCATGCAAGGTCATTTTTTGATCATCTTCTAAAATACTGCCTTGTTACCATTAAAGTTGTAATTTAGAAGAGACAGTGACAAATAGTTAACAGTCTCCAAATGATTATTCAAACAGTCTTGTCTTGACAAGAAAATTTCTATTCACCAACATATTTTCATGGACATAAAGATTTCTCAAGGGATTTTATGGGAGATGACAGAGGTGTATATATTATCAACAGAGAATTAATGATCTGTTATGTACATATATATCCTAAAAAAATAACATGGAAAAGGATGATAAATGTAAGAAAATTGGATTTATTTTAATATTAACAGTGACTTTGTATTTAAAAGTAATGGATTGGGCCAAGGCCAGAAAAATATTTTAATAGTTTTTGTGATTTTTACTTTTACAGTTGAGTCAATTTACCTTCAAAAATAGTTACTTAAAAATATTAATCAATACTTGTTTCCATTCATGGTTATGCTTTTTCTCATTGCTTCCTTATTTAATTTGGTTTACATCATTGGAAAACAGCTACAGACTTCCACTCTCATCTCATATTGTTATAATATTAACAGTCGTACTATTGACAGTAGCACTACAAATACTACTGTCATTGGTAGTATATGTAGTATCTCAAGTATAACTAAACATAATGAAAATTATTGCCCAAACCACCCCCAATCATTTGCAAATAATAAATTCACAATGATATCTAATTAAGAGTTATATTTAAGTCACTTGAGGTGAATCACACTGTAATCCCAGCTACTTGGAAGGCTAGATCAGGATCATTAGGCATCAAGGGCAGTCCCAACAAGAATTTCATGAGATCCTATCTTAACCAATAAAAGCTGGGTGTGTGTACTCATGTATGAAAATGGAAAAATGTTATCTGCTGAAATTAATGCAGGCAGGGGGAGAGGACTGTGAAAGAGAATGGTGGAGGGGTGAATCCAAGTATGATATATTTGGTATATTGTAAGAACTTTTGTAAATGCCACACTGTACCCCTACCCAGCACAACCATAAAAATAAAGAAATAAATAAAGGTGCATGTGGTGGTCTAAGGCTGCCATCGCAGCTATGTGGGAAGAGAAAACAGGAGGTTGCCACCTAAGCTGGTTATGAACACATGACCTTACTTGAAGTTTAGCTAAAGCAAAAAGGGGACATGGCTCATATGGTACAACGTCTGCTTAAAAATTTCAAGGCCCTGAGTTCAAACTCTGGTACCAGCAAAAAAGAGTTTTACTTTAGAGAGATGTATTAATTTCTAACGTTACCAACTTAAAATAAATATGCAGATACATAGAGAACTTACTTGACATTCTTTAAATCCAAATAATCCTTGACAGACACATATTTTTCAGGAGCATGTGTTGCCACTAACTTATTCTTCAATATGATTAAGTTTTTATATTATTTAATCTGCACTGGTTAATTTATGTAACTATCATTCATTCTGCTTTCTCTCTCATAGTTGTGTTCACCTTTTCTCTCCATTGGTACTTCTGATCTACAAAACTCACATACTTTCTTTCTAAGAACACCAAAAGGCTTTAAAATCTGAGTCCATGTAAAAATTTATAATATTTCAAAATTTAGAAACTCCCAGGATGTTTGAAAAATGTATTTACATTTTTATAGGATACTGGAAAAACTTTTCAGTAAGTTTGAGAAAAATGGAAAAAGAAATTGCAGTTTTTCTAACAAGGTATAATTAAAGAAAAATCACAAAAATAGATTAATTCTGTGAAATAATGTTTCACCTATCATTTTAATGTTTATAAGCAGTGATTTGTGCCTAGAGATTTTGATAGAACGTAAAAACTTTCAAACTAGTAAAATTATGCTGATTTTTTTTTCAGCTTTTGGAATTCAGGATCTTTTCCTTTACATGCATTAAGAAGAGATCTTTAAGGACCAGTTGGCATGTGAGTTATTTCAAAGTGATTATCAGATACTAGATTCAGGATGAAAGCTCATGTTCATGCACAGGCCTCACATAATTTACAATTATGTAATATTCCTAGCAGATATTCAGTTTAAATTATTCAACCCTTGTAATTAACATTCACCAAATGTTTCTAGCATTCTATTGGTTTTAATAACTATTATAATAAAAAGTTTGTATCTGGGCTGGGGTGTGGTTCAAGTGGTAGAAAACTTTTCTAGCAAGTGTTAGGCTCTGAATTCCATCTCTAGTCCTGCCTGCACCCTCCCAGAGTTTCTCTTGCTATCAATTCCTGTAAAAATGAAGTTCTGTTTGTCTTTTTCTGTGACACAGGTACTTAATGATTCTAATGTTTTCCTTTTTAAGAAATCACACTGTAGGTTATTTTCTTTAAAGAGGTTCATGATCTTTACCTATCTATTCATTAATATGTCTTAGAGAAATACTTATTTTTCTATCAAAATACCACATAAAAGCAAGGTGTACAAATACTGTTCAGATTTCACAAGATTTGTTATCCTCTAACATATGAAAACCTACACTGAGAAAAAAATCTCCCAGCAAGATTTTTGAATTTTTACAAGAAATTCTTAATGATAATCATGAAGAACAAGTAAAAATTATGAAAGCAGGTGCAAGAAGAAATAAATAAAATTATTATAAACACTTCTCAGAAAAAATGTTCTATTCAGGTTTTTGAGAATGTTCTATAGAAAATAATTAACTTTCATTTTATTCTGGCTTTAAAAATTATAATTAAGCCAGAAATTTAGCAAATTGTGAAGTTGCTGAGATATTATAAGCTAAACAAGTGGTAAATTTAATCATTACTCTATTAAAAATTTTAAATGTGGTCTGGGATCTTAGATCAGAGGTAGAATACTTGTCTAACAAGCACAAGGCTCTGGGTTCAATTCCCAGCAGTATGTGTATATATATATATGTATATATATATATGTATATATATATATATATATATATATATACATATATATATATATATATATATATATATATACATAATGAAACATGCAATAGAGAATATTTATTATAAATAATCATTCATGTAGAGTTATTTCTCTAACACTGGAATACTTTGCTTCAGAACCTAAATTACTACCTTACTTAAACACCATTGAGTTTGTTAGTTTTAGTTTTAATCTTTTGGCTTGTAATTTCACTTACAAGTGAATTGTGTCATAAAAAATTAGCTAATCAACACTGAACAAATGAGGAGTGGTTGCTTGCTAGAAACTCACAAATTACAACAAATTAAATCTTAACTTCTTTAGCTAAACATTCATGTAATTTATTTTTCAAACTAGTAACATTTTTATAATCTTAACTTGAATATCATCACATATTTTCACCTTTAATACCAAAAATCGTTGGAGCTAGTTGCCTGTAGCTCATGCCTGTTAATCCTAGCTACTCAGGAGGCAGAGATCAGGAGGATTGTGGTTCAAAGCCAGCCTGGGGCAAATAGTTCCACAATTATTTGCCTGTCTCGATAAAATCCTTCAAAAAAAGAGCTGGTGGAGTGGCTCAAGGTATAGGCCCTGAATTCAAGCCCCACTACCACAAAAAAAAAGAAAAGAAAAAAGTCATTGGAATAAAATTTGTAGACAGTTACAGAATGGATAATAATTACATATTATCAAAGATTCCAAGTATTGAGGTTTTTAAATTTAATTTAGTTTACACATTCCTGATTACAAGGGATACTTAAAATTTATGGTCTAGTCTATTGTACTGTTTTGAACGTTTAAATTGGGAAGAAAATTAAATCTCTGTTAATGTCCACATATGAAAACAAGTTTAGTCACATCGTAGATTAAAGTGTCTCTAAAAAATCAAAGAAGTGATCTGTGCATTTCTTAAAGAAACTATTTTAAATATAAATGTTGTAAAATGCATTTGGTTATCACTTATTGGAAATGTGATAAGTATAACATTTAACTATTAATGTATTCTTCCTGAATATAGAGTTTTTGTTATTTTAGCGAAGTGAAATAAAAAATTCTTTATCTCTTCTGAAAACCTGAGCTATAACATTAACCATAAAATAAAGAAAAATGCTGTTTCTTTGTTTTTGATTACAAATATTTCCAGTATTTTGGAACTGAGCAAAACACAATTAATCTCATAAACTTATGACTGATCCATGTAGTACAACAAAGATCAAGTGCATAAGGGCTGGGTCAATCCTTTAAGAGAGTTTTATAGTATCTTAGTACTTAGACACTATTCTAGGAAAGGCCAGGAAAATAGGCCTCAGCCTCCTATAAGGAAAAATACATATTTATCTGCAATAATTATTTTTATTTAACATGTTTTAGATAATGAGAACTACAAAGAGCATTCCAAATGGGAAAAAGCTACACAAAGAACTGAAAACTAGCTCCTTGATTTGTTCTGTCTTTAGGATGAGAATGACAAATATGTATAACAGCACAGGTAAATACTAGACTGGAAGTATTTTATGGTTGTGCTGCTAGCAAAAATTGGGACATGAAGAAACTTATCAAAAACACGGGCCCATCAAATAAAATCTTTTGGAAAGTTGGTATCACATACAAAAGGAGGGAAAATAATACTTGGTACTAGTTATCAGGTGAGAAAATAAATATTTTTTCCTTAAGAAGTTACTTTCATTTGCTGGGGGATTGATCCCAGTATCCCAAGAATGCTAAGCTAGTGCTTGCTCTACCACTGAGCTACATCCCAGTCTTATTTTTTCTTTTCTTTTTGAGAATTCAAAAAGTACACTTCATTGTACTATACTTATTTAAAGAATCTCAAATTATCAACAACCCTATTCAAATAGAGGAAATGAACCAATTTGTGCTATAATACATATATACCTAGGAATGCCACAATGAAATGCCATGTATAGCTACTTTAAACAAACACAAGTGCCAATTTTTTTTTAACAAAAAAGAAAAGAACAGGAAAGCAAACCAAGTCCTGTCTGAGGGGTGGAGGACAGTGGGAAGGAAGAGGATGCAAGGAAAGGGGGTCAGAGAGCAAAAATGGTGGAAATGTTCTATATACATGTGTGTGAATGGAAAAACGTGAATTTTGAAACTCGTCCAAGAATGTGGAGGTGGTGAAGGAGAAAATTGTAAGATATTTTTAAATGTCAAAATGTACCCACATCAGCTAATATTCCATGGATTAATTTCAAAATAGATGTTTGACAACAAATTAAAAAATCATTCTATAAATCATCACTATTCATTTAATATTAATTCAGCAAATAGTATTTAAGGACCTACTAGATAATAGGTAGACTGTAGAACACAAGAAAAGAAAGTGACTCCCTCATTCATGGCCCATAGACATGTTTAATGGATGGAAACAAAAAATTCAAAGGTATGGCATATAGCTAAGTGCTAGTGTACTTATCTAGCATATGTGAGACCTGAGATTGAGCCTCAGCAATACACACACACACTCACACACACACAAATCCATACACGAGTGCTTGCTATAATATTCTTAAAGGAAGTAGCTGTTGTCTGGCTGCTCATTAGTTTCTAGTTTCCATCTCAGTTATCAGATAGACAGCCACATCATCCCATAAGTCTCAGTGCGCCGTCCAGATTTCAGGCATCTGCTGGTGGTCTCAGAACATATAGAATAAGGAAGGACTGCTGTATACTTACTGTTCCTTTGACAGTTCTGAATCCCTGGAAGCAACGACTGTAATTTTACATGTAAAGGCCAGGTGAGTCCAAGAAGGCATCTCCTAGGGGGAGCCTGAGACTTAGTAAGGGAAATGGCTACAGCTCTGTCAGCTTTTGGCTTCTGGTGCAATATCTACTAGTTCCCTAGTCCTCAAATTCCATACATCCTTGCTACTTGCAGCAGATTTCTGTCTCCCTGTAGAAACAGTCAAAAATCCCACACACAACCACTAAAATCTATCTCTACACTTAAAATATTAGAGTAAATTCAATAGGTGAAATATAAAAGAAGTTATATTGGAAGTATTAACTTTGCAATTCTTATCAGTCTAAAAGGGACTTATAATACAAAAACAATTATGTCATTGGAGAAAATCATTGTTTTCTCTGATTTCAAATCTATGACAAAGTTGTTCCTCTGCTTATGGTGAAATAAAAGATCACGTACAATGCAATTTCAACTAAAGGTAATGTTGAAATGTAGAAACTTATTTTTAAAAACTAATCTATAGTGCATGTATGAATGAAATACTTTTCACTCAATAATTCAGTAGTTTAATTCTGAGACTTTTATATAAGGGGTAAATTTATTCCCATACACATATATAATATAAATATATATGTATTGAAAAGCATCTGATATCTGAGCCAAAAAAGAGAAAAAGAGGGACAGAGAGAGGAAAAGAGAAAGAGAGAGAGAGAGAGAGAGAGAGAAATCATGCTTAGTTAGTTGTTTTGGACAGAATATTCATCACCCCCTCCACTCCAAAATTATTGTTTTCTAATTGCAGGAACCTGTCACTATGTTCCTGATATGGCAAAAGGAACTTTGCAGATGTGATTAATTTTAAGGAACTTGAAAGATGGAGAATATCTCAGATTATTGAAGTATATCAATTTACTCATGAGTCCTTAAAAAGAGACAAACTTTTTGCCCTGGAGTCTGAGAAACATGTGAGTAAGAAAGATGAAGTCACATGAACAATAGGATAAAAACTGACACTCTATTGTGCAGCTCTGATGTTCTATGCATGCATGAAATTCATTTTTAACTGATAATGTTTTCAAATTCTGAGATGTTTATTGAGATGCAAACTTATTGCAAGTAAAAGATCATCTGTGTATCAGAGTTGAAATACAAGAAAATTGTGATATTTTCCATCAGAATTTTTTCAAATTATAATTCTCTGTATTCTGACACTATAAAAACCCTGAAAGTGTACAGGGTGGATTTATTTTGTATACATATGTGAAAACAGAAGAAGAAAAAGTGTTGCAATGATTGTAAGAAGAGTGGAAGGAGTGATGGGGAGAATGATGGAGGAGGTAAACCAATCTAATATAGACTTTAAACACATACATAGATACCACAGTGTTTCCCCTTATACAACTATTTATGCTAATAAAAATCATAAAAAAAGAAAAAAACTTAACATTTTTATCTTATTCCATGCATATTATATCAGTGTGTATGTATTCAGTATACAGATAATAGTTTTCTATAGATTTGAGTGATTTTGCAAGGGTTTTAGTCATTATTTTTCATTTTAAAGATTATGCATAGAGGGAGAAATATTAGTAATTTTGTACATAAAATGATATTTTTAAAATTAGAATCCATGGAATTTGTACCAATTCACATTTCCAGCAGAAATTGTCAGTGTCAACTACTTCATAAATGGGTACTAATTAATATGATTAATTATTTGTTAAATTTTACAAATTTAAACATTATGTGTCATTCTTTAATTCTCACTGACTTTGCTATGAGTTTTGTTGTTGATTCTTTGAAAATATTTGTAACTACTATATAAATATATTGTCTGATCCAAGATATTCAGCACTTTATTCATAGTGGTAATGTCTGGTTGAAACTTATAAAACTGTGACAGAAATATTGGAAATACATAAATGGAAAAAATAATTTATAATTCAGTTATTTTAATTACTAAATTAATGGTAGTATACGTGACATTTGTGAGGAAGTTTACAAAATAAAATATGTCTCATGCAATTTTAACAGGAAAACAGCACATTTGGAGAAAGTCTTGCTGCATTTTAATTAAATGAGCAAGACTATGTGGAAGGGTAACACAATATTCCCAAGCTTGTATAAAACATTTCAGAATTTTTGTAAATACTACACTGTATCCTCATCCAGCACAACAATAAAAATAAATAAGTAAATAAACCATCAGAATAAAAGAAAAAATTTAGATCACTTAAGATCATTATATCAAAAGACCTGTGGTGATACTCAATTTGTCATTGTCCCTATGACTGTAACTCAAGCTCTTAGATAATATTAATATACTCATTTAGGATGATTATAAGAATAATTTATAAATATGCCAATTTTAAAATCTCAAAAATGCCCAATGGTTTTATGTGTAATAAACATTATCAAATGTGTAGAAAATATTATTAATTTAAGGTTTTATTTTTACATTTATAAAAATTAAGATAAATTATATTCCAAGTTGATATCTCCAAAATGGCAAATTGGTGTATAATACAATAAGTTGATTGTCAAATCTATGAAATAAGAATGGGTATTTGAATATTTATCCCAGCACTTGGAGGAAAAGACAGGTGAATCTTGAAGTTGAATTCAGCCTGGGCTACATACCAAGATTTCATTCCAAAATAAAACTAAATAATTACATACTGTGGTATATGCCAG
The DNA here is from genome assembly GCF_047511655.1 of Castor canadensis. NCBI lineage: Eukaryota > Metazoa > Chordata > Mammalia > Rodentia > Castoridae > Castor > Castor canadensis. The sequence continues at coordinate 21,031,439 of NC_133390.1, read as the reverse complement.
TAATTCCAGCCATTTGGAGGGTGGAGGCTGCAGGGTTATGTATTTGAGACCATTCTGACTCAAAAGTTAGGAAAATGTTATTTAAACAAAGTATCAGCAAAAGTGCTTGAGGTAAACGGAGTTCAATCAACAGTAGCAAAAAAAATAAATACATAAAAACAAAACCAAAAACTATTTGATTTTAATATTTTACAAAACATTTGTCAGTGACATATTGAAAAGACTGACATAAGCTACAATTGCTTCACTAACCTTTTGAGTAGTCCATGGTTTCTATGGAAGAATTTGCCTAAGCAAATATAGAAATATTTGCTTCATTTAACATTCTTAGGAGCAAGCTGTGAAAACTGTAATTACAGAAACCTTTTCACATGGTTATACAAGATCCATAGGAAATATAAATAAATCAAAAAAGTAATCATGATACAGTCATTAATACAGTAATAATAAACTCTATAACTAATTTAACCTGCAGATTTTTTAATATGAGAAATGACATATTACGATTATAGTTATCTTCTGTCATACATGGAAAGATTATTTAATTATGCTACATTCTACATTTTCACATGAATGAAATAAGAAAGATGTTACACCCAATTGCACAGCATTTCCCACAAATTGCTTAAATAAGTAAATAAATCAAACAATTATTTCTTAACCACATGAACAACCATGGATAGCTCAAGAGAAGCCAGGCAGTAGTAATCACCTCCTTAAGCAAACTATTTAATTTGTCATTGTAGCAGTATGAAATACAGTCTGCAAAGACAGAGAAATATTCTCTAAAGCATGGCTACTTCTAGTCTACTAGCTGCAAGTGAAAAAATTTTAGAAGAGCTATTGGCTACTAAATGTGTATGATAGATACAATAATAGAAAGTAATTTCTAAGGTTATAGATGGAAGTATATAAGGTTCACAGTACAAATACTGAGTATGTATGCTCAATACAATTTGATTAAAATAACTCTATCCTTCAGGAATTTGACTTTGTTATAAAATCACTATAGTAGTATTAGTATTGGATATAATATGGTGTTAAGGTAAAAGATACTTAGCGTATTCTCTCAATCACATAAATCTTGAAATAAAAAAAGAATATAAAATTATAGAAAAAATTATAAACTTACTGAAGAGTTTTATGAGAGTTAGTGGCATTTGATGTATGAGAAATTTGAAGATATCTTTCCTGTTAAGAAGGCTGGGATCATATTTAAAAGACTATGCATAAGTTCTTTGTTGTATATAAAATGGGAAGATGACTTTTAGAGGATTATAGTTAAAACTTTATCATGGACTTTTGAGGATCAAAGACAAAGCACACTTTAAGGTCTGGGAAAACTAAATTACCTTGTACTTCTAACAAAATTTAAATTATTTATGGAGACTATGAGACAGAAACAAGCCAGTGGTTATAGCATTAAAACCAAGAAAAATAATGTATATAATTATATTTGTAAACATTTATATGATCTAAACAACTCGTATTTGGTGAATATGTACTACACCAAATATTGAATTCTTAAGTGAAAAATTAATACATTTTATAAATATAAGTGAAATATTTATTCATATATATAAAATTTTTTCCCTTAAGGAGGATGCATTTATGTAAGCCTGTGATGAATTGCATATGAATCGACAACTAATGTGAAGGTAAATTAATAAAAATTACTAGTGCTTAAAAAGTTTCAAAAATAAGCAAATATTTTAAATGTGTCGGATATATCCATGTATATTTTGAGAATCCATAATCTGAAAATTGAAAATCTGAAATGTGCTCTAAAATCATTTTTTAGTACCTACATGATTCTCAAATGCAAAATTCTACACATGGCTTCATAAGATGGGTCACAGTCAAAATGCAGATTCACAAAAAATGTCCCTAACATAAAATACTTCTGCTTATCAAGCATTTGATATATGAGATAATCAAACTAAGCCTAGCATGGAGGTATTTGTCTGTAATTCTAGCAGTGTTGAAGCTAAAGCAAGAGGCTAACCTGGGCTACACAGAGAAACCCTGTATTAAACCACAACCCCCAAGAAATTTTAATTGTGAATTTGGTTCCATAAAAGTGAAAATATAGATGATCCAACATGCATTAATTTAACAGTAACATAAATAATTAGTTTAAAAATTGAAAAAGTCTAACCAAACCAGAGGCACCTAAGTGCTGTAAAAAAAAAAAAAAAAAAAGACAAAGATGAAAGGGGGTATATTACAACACATACCCATAAAATCTAAGTGATGATTAGAAAATGTTTTGAAAACTGAAATTGCAGTGATTGGAAAATTTAGAAGAAATGGGTAAATTTCTAGACACAAAATTCAACCAAAATTATACAAAAAACTTAACATCTATAATAAGAAAAGAATCTAAAGAAACAATAAACAGACTCAAAAAGAAAATCCCAGGACCATATAGATGTACTGCTGAACTCTACAAGACCTTTGAAAAAAAAAAAAAACCCTAATGCTTTTGAAAGTATTCTGTAAAGTATAAAGGCAAGGAACACTACCAAACACAATCCATGAAGCCAGTATTATCCTGATACCAAAACAAGACAAGCACACAGCAAAAAGCAAACCATAAACAAATTTTTTAATGAACATACAAGCAAAAATTCTCAATATAAAGGTAAGCTACAGAACAGAATTCAACAACATATTAAAAAGTTCATAAACTAAGATCAGTTGGATTTTATTCTAGACATGCAAGGAAACTTCAACATGAACAAATGTGTAAATTTATTGCAGCGCACAGGTAGGATTAAGGGTAAAATTAAAATGAAAATTTTAATAGATACTTAAAAAGCCTTAATCAATATATAACTTCCTGATGAAAGCCCTGAAAAAAGTAAGAATAGAAGAAGAATACCTAAAAATAATAAGAACTACATGTGATAGAAATATAGCCAACATTATTCTTATGAAGAAAAACTGAAGACATTTCCTCTAAAATAAGGAATTTTACAAGGGTATTCTACTGTTGTTGATTATAGTGTTTGAATTCTTAGCTAGATCAATAAGACAAAAGAAAGAAATAAAAGATACAAGTGGGACAGGATTAAGTATAACTTAGAATATGATATGATACTTCACTTAAAATATTTTTAAAATTTCACCAAAAAATTACATGTGATAAATACTTTCAGCAAAGTAGCAGAATACAAATTAGCTTTTCTATATACCAGTAGTGTACCTATTGGTATTGGTGAAATCAGGAAAATAATTTCATTCACAATAATCTCAAAAATATATATGAATGCAACTAATCACAGAGATGAAATACTTCTATAATAAAACTACAAATCTCTGAGGAAATATATTGAAGAAAACAATACTAGATAGAAACAACTCCCAAATTCCTCGATCAATAGAATTAATATTATACAAATGTCTATGATTCAGAAAGTGATCTACACATTCAATACAATCTCCATCAGAATTCCAATGATGTTCTTCACAGAAACGGAAACAAAAGATTCTAAAATTTGCATGGAAGCACAAAAGACTGAATATCCAAACCAATCCAAAGCAAAAAGAGCCACACTGGATGTATCACAACACCTCCTTCAAGCTATACAACAGAGCCTTAGTAACAACAACAACAATAACAAAAAAACAACCAAAGAAAAAAAGCCCAGCAGGAAACTGGCACACAAACCGACATGTAAACCAATGGAATAGAATAGAAGACACAGAAATAAACACATAGAGCTAAAGCCACCTGATTTGGATATAGGCATCCAAAACATTGTGGAGAAAGCACAGCCTCTTCATCAAAATTTACTTGGAACACTGGATATCCACATGTATAAGACTGAGAGTAGACCTCTCTCCTACTCCATATCTCAAAATGGATTAAATGCTTTCATGTGCTGTATGAAACCTAAAAACTACATGAAGAAATCCTCAGAAAAACACTTGAAGACATAGGCAAAAATAACAACTTCCTGAATATGACTCAAATAGCTCAATAAATAATAAGAAATGACAAATTTATCTGCATTAAATTGAAAGACTTTGGACCATGTGTGATGACTCATACCTATAATTCTAGGTACATGGCAGTGAGAGATCCTAGAGGATGGCTGTTTGAGGATAGCTTGGGAAAGAAATTGGCACAATCCCATCTCACTGTGAACCATGATGCTTCATGCCTGTGATCACAGCTAACAGCAGGCATAGGTAAAACAATTATGGTCCAGGAAATGCAGGGCAACAATATGAGATTATGTCCAAGAAATAACAAAAGAAAAAATGGCTGAGTGTTTGCCTCAAGTGCTTTGCAAGTTGGAGGCTCTGTGTTCAATGCCAGTAGTACAAAAAAAAATCAATAACAAAAATAAACAGTATTTTTAGAGCAAATGAAACATTTAATAGTGAAGAGAGCCTACAAAATAGGAGAAAATTTGACCCTCTAGTCATCTCATAAGGTATTAATATGTAGAACATATAAATTAGTCAAAAAACAAAAAACAAAAGAACAAGTAATCTAATCAACTAATGGGCAAAAAGGATAAATGGTTAATAATGCTTGAAAAAGTGCTAAACTTCCTTAATCAAAACATCAAGATTCCATTTTCCCCAGTCAAAATGGCAGTCAGCAAAAAAGCAAAACAAATACTTACTGGGATGCTGATTTAAAAAGTTGTGTGTATTTTTTTCCCCTCAAATTTAAATTAGTGTAACCACTATAGAACTCAGTGTAGAGGTTCCACCTTATCTCAAAATGTCAAGTTGGGCATGATGGTATGCCTTGATAATCCCGGCTCCATAGGAGATGGAGGTAAAATGTTCCAGGTCTGAGACAGGCCCTGGGCAAAAATCCTGAGGCCCTTTCAGAAAAAATAAACTAAATCAAAAAGGGTGGGTCATGGCTCTTAATGTTTGCCTAGCAAGCATGAGTCCCTGAGTTCAAACCCCAGTCCCAGCAAAAACAAACAAACCCAAGGAAAAAAAAAGAACCACCATATAGATCCTGCTATACCACACCTAGGTATACAATCAAAGAAATCAAAATCAATTTTCTATAGAGATAACAGCACACACATTTGTACTGAAGTACCATTTACAACACCCAACTTATGGATTCAGTCTAGGTGTGAATGAACGGAAGAATGGATAAAGAAAATGTGGTGCACATCTACACAATTCAAAAAAGTTGTTTTTGTTCTATACAGAGAAAAAAATTAAGAGAATCATGAACTAGGTAAACTTCCCAATTAGTGATGTAAAGGCTTCTGTTCAACATAGATATTATAACAGAAAGAATTACAGAATAGCTAATAACTTGAATAAATTTTTATTCTTTTATTGTTATTATCATAAAAATTTTATTAGCATATATTCACTGAAAGGGGGGATTCTCAGTGATAATTCTGATTAGACTTGTATTGTACATTATTTACATTGCCCCCATTGTCTCTCCTCCTCTGCTCCTTCCCCATCCCTCTTAAGGAAATTGCAAGAAGTTATTTTATTCTGTTTCATATAGGTATTTAAAGTCCTTCAACCATATACTGTCACCTTAATCTCCTTTCTTCACCATTTCTCCTCCCACAAGTACAGCCACCCCAAACACTGTCCCCATCTTTCAGTCCTTATTTTTGTTATTAATATTTAAGTTGACGTTCAAAGGGATGTGTCAAGGTTTGACCTCTGTGGGTGTGCTTTACCTTGGTCTGTTCAATCCCTTCAAACACTCTCCCTTTCCTCTTTACCTCCCTCTCCCCGTTTTTTAACACTTTTCAATACATATCCTTTTATCGTCTACCTTAACATCTTATGGTATGCAATATTACTGACACCATAATATCAGTAATATATTACTGATAAAGAGAATGATAACAAACATTCTCTTTTCCTTTCCCTGAGTTCCATAGAGTACTTCCACTGTTACAAGCATGTTCTATGTTTGAGTTTGTATATGATCTTGCTTATTTTTGTATATGTCTTTATCTTTGGATCTATCTATGCTGTATGAGGGAAAACATGTGTCTTTTGTATTTCTGAGCCTGGCTTACTTTACTTAGCATGATGTCCTTCCAATTGTACCCATTACCTTCAAACCCCATGTCGTTATTCCTTATGGCTGAGTAATACTATATTGGGTATATGTACCAAAATTTTATGATTCATTCATCAGTTTTCACACATCTGGATTGTTTCCACATATTAGCTATTGTGAATAGTTCTGCGAGGGACATTGGTGTACAGGTGTCTCTACTGTATCCTGTTTTACTTTCTTTTGGATAGATGCCCAGACCAATTTAATAAATTTTTAAATGAGCATAGAAAACCAAAAACATAAGGAAAAAACAATGAAAAATATCAAAAGCAAAGGAGGTTGAATGTATGTTTCTAGTAGTGAAGCACCTTCCTATGAAACATGAGGAACTGAGCTCAAACTTATTTAGAAAGCAAAACAGTATGAAAAGACCACTACTAACATCACCTAATATTGACCTTTCTACACACCTGCTTAGGATATAGTTGACAAGCATCAAGGCAAAATGAACAATTAGAAAGAAAAATTAGGTTGATTATTTTAGTAAGAAGTCTTAGAAGATGGAATACAATTAGGATATTAGAATAGTTTGTTTTTAAGCAAAAATAAAATGTTACAAGTGATGAATTATCACCTGATTAGGTTTCATACGATGTTATTTATGCTTTCTAGAAGACCCATTGTCTTCTTTTTATTGTTGTGTGGGGGAATCATATGAAACAGTATTTGAAGAATATGAACTGTCATAGTCACATGAAAATATTTTTATTTTTCAGAAAAACAGGAAATTACATCAATCTATTACCATGCAATATCAAAAAATATAATAAATATTCAATAAAAATATGTTGAAGTGATGTAGTAGATAACTGTGTGATACAAAAATCATGAAATGATACAGTCATTTCAGACAGCAGTTTATCATTATTTAGTGTGATTTAGCTCTATGATTCCAGCCCTGGTTGTATTCACCATGAAAACCTAGCATGCTTATGAAAATGTAAATGCTTGTGAACGTTTATTGCCATCTTATAATTTTGTAACAACAGAAATGTTCATAACATATGGAGTATATATTCCATATTATACAATATCTTTCAAGATAATTCATTTTTCAGAGAGCAATATTTATAGGTCTGATTTTTTTTGGTTTAATTTATTTTTAAATAAAAAATGTCTCAGGTCCAGTACCTTTTGGTTAGCAATGGTGGCTTAAAAATTCAAAGATTTTTTGAAATCCACAGTAGACACAGCCACGTGCAATGGTGTTTGTTTTCTGGGAATGATAATTACCCACCACCTCATATTCTAAATGTTTAATTCAAAGAGTGAGTGTGTCAAGAAAAAAAAGGAGTCAAAAACACGATGGATGCATTTGGTAAGAGTAAACATGGAGTTCCATGTGCTCATTTTGGAGGAAGAGGAATTGCATTAAAATAATGAATTCCAATTCATGTGATAATGTCACACATTTTTAGTGTCATATCAAATCAGGAGATAAATATTAAGACAGCTTGAAAGTAAGTAATAGATCTTAGAGAAAGAGGCAAGATATTCTAAATTTTCTTCCTTCTCTCGTAGGAATGTCAGCTATGAAAAGATGCCAGTCCAATTATAAGACTGTAAATTTTTAAAGAGGGGACATGAGTTGTCTGAAATGAGTGCAAGTCTCTGAGTTACGGTAAGAATGAAATCTGAATTAATGTTAGGTAAAGGAAATGAGTAGTAAAACAAGACTTTCAACACAATTCATAATTCATAGCTCTGTTTATATACTTAAAAACAAAAATCTATGAAGTATTTACTGATTTATGATTACAGAAGGAAACTTAAGATAGATTAGTTTTAAAAACGCAAATGATTTATTTGCAGGTGGTTTTCATTGGAAACAAGGAAGATATAAGTTGTAATTCATGCATGATGATAGCATTGTATTGTAATTTTATAAATTGATTTAAATTTGGATTATCTTATAAAATAACAATTTAGTTTTCGCTCACTGGAAAAAAAAAGATCTTTATCTTCTTGTTTTGAGAAAGGTTATTTGTGAGAGAGGGAATTGTTAGAAACACAAAGCAAAAAAATTGCTCACTCTCTGAATATAGTATTTCATCCTTTATACCTTGGGTAAGAGAAAGTGAATCTCAAATCCTAAAGGAATGAGAACAAAATGAGTACTTGAACTTCTGTAGATAGCTGTAGAAAAATTAAAGGTATATGAAAATTTTAGCAATTATGAAAAGCGATTGCTCTTGTGAAACCTGCTGTTTTCTCTTAAAACATGGTAATAATGTGTAAATTAAATTGCTACAGGAAGTTTATATTCTATAATACTATCCTAGGTTTTTTTTTTTACAGAGGTGGATGAAAGAAGAATATATGATGATTATACAGTACAAAGGGTGATAGATATTTAATTAGTTTAAGCCTTTTAAATCAACCCCTTACAAATTAAAATCTTACTAATTTAAAATATGCCAAATTTAAAGGAGTTGTCTACAAGGAAACAAGGGTACAGGAAAGATATATTGACTTAAAGTATAAAGTTCAACACAATGGAAGAATATGTTATTACTCGTTAATAAATGTGTTTTGTTTATGTAAGCAAAGAAAAACAACAAGATAGCATATTTGGTACCTCAAGCTTAAAACATTATGTGACTATATGTCTTATCCTTTCAAAATAGATATTATAGGAATACCTTATGTTTGTGTGATATGTTAAGAAAAATATTACTTCTTCTCTGAAGTGAATTAAAATTTATTAATGGAATGATATCATAAAATCATTTTCACAATTATGTTCTTTGAAGCCAAATTACTTTGATCAAGTAAATTAAGTCTTTATTGTTGACACAATTGTATGCCCTAATGTTTTCAATTGTTTTCTTTATTCATTTATTTATATGTGCCTGCATTGTTTTTGACATTTCTCCACCAGGCCCCCTGCCGCCTCCCTCTCCCCCCACTCCTCTGCAAGTAGCAGATTGATGATTAAATTGCTAAACCAAGTTGGCCATTATTCTTGACAAAACCTAAAGAACAAATAAAATGTAACCTCAAAGATGAAAAAAAAATGGCAAAAGCAATTATTCCAGAAATAATAATGAATAAAAAAGATCTGTCATGTTTTCCTGCTCATTGTCATGCTGAAAATGAGAACTGCATCAGCTTTCATCAATACCTATGTGAGCACTTGTGAAATCCCTCAGAGCAGCTGATCACTAGAAGATTTTGAGGTTTTAGTTGCTATAGCTGCTTATCAGCTTTACCTTATATTAAGGATGTTATTTAGGAACACAGCATTCTGATAACAAAAGGGCAGACTGTTTTTTCTGCTTGATAGTCAGGACTCTACTTCTGTATTTTGAGGAGTTGCAACCCATCTTAGCAAGGACCTTTTTCTCTAAATTACAGTTGGGAAGATTGTAAATTTGACTTAGTATGCTGGTGATCAATGCAGATTTGTTTTCATAGCTTAATGGATTTTTTTTTTATTGTTTTGCTGGGTGGAGTATATTGTGGCATTTAAAAAGTTCTTACAATATATCAAATATATCATTCTTGAATTCACTCCTCCACCATTCTCCTTTATCCTCCTTGCCATTCCTGGATAGTTTTAACAGTATTGTTTTTTAATTTATATACATATATATACAGTATTTGCACTGTATCCATGCTCCCTTGCCTTTCCCTACCTCCTCCTTATCCCAGTGGTAACAACTCCTGCAGGAAGGAACCGTTCCACTTTCCAGTTCTCCAATTTTGTAAAAGAAAGAAAAAAAAAGGAAAATTTTGTTTGTTTAAGATACCTACACATGGAGTTGCATTGTGACATTTCCATGTATATATGTATTATAACCCAAATTGGTCCATTTCCTCTATTTTACTTCTTTCTACCTTAGTTCCATTCTTATGGTGAATTCAACAGGTTTAAAAGTTCTATATTCATTTTTATATACAGAGTTTATCAACCATATTCACCTCTTTAACTTCCCCTTAGCATGGCCTGTTTTCATAACATTAATGAATGGCTTTATTACCAAAAGAAATACACATTTTCAATGCAATTCCCATCAAAATTCCACTGACATTCATTACAGAGATTGAAAAATCAACCCTAATGTTCATTTGGAAGCACAAAAAACCCAAGTAGCTGGGCAATACTAAGCAAAAAGAACAATGCTGGAGGCCATAATACCTGACTTCAAACTATACTATGAAGACGTAAAAATAAAAATGCATGGTACTGCACAAAAACAGATATGAGGCCAATATTACTCTCATCCCAAAACCCCACAAGGACATCTCCAAAAAGAAGAATTATAGGCCAATTTCCTTAATGACTATCAATGCAAAAATCCTTAATAAAATACTAGCAAACCAAATTCAGCAACACTTCAGAAAGATCATACACCATGACCAAGTCGGCTTCATCCCCAGGATGCAGGGATGGTTCAACATACACAAATCTATAAATGTAATACAGCACATCAATAGAAGCAAGACAAAAACCACTTGATCATTTCAATAGATGCAGAAAAGCTTTCGACAAGATCCAACACCACTTCATGATAAAAGCTCTAAGAAAACTAGGAATAGAAGGAATGTACTTTGACATTGTAAAGGCTACTTATGACAAACCTACAGCCAACATCATACTTAATGGTGAAAAACTGAAACCACTCCCCCTAAAATCAGGAATGAGACAAGGGTGCCCACTATCCCCACTCCAATTCAGCATACTACTGGAATTTCTAGCCAGAGTAATTAGGCAAGTAGAAGAAATAAAAGGCACACAAATAGGTAAAGAAACTGTCAAAATATCCTTACTTGCAGATGATATGATCCTATACTTTAAAGACACAAAAAGCTCTACCTAAAAACTTTTAGACCATAAACAGCTATAAAAGGTGGCAGGATACAAAATCAACCTACAAAAATCATTAGCTTTTCTATACACCAACAATGAACAAACTGAGAAGGAACACATGGAAGGAATTCTATTCACAATAGCCTAAAACAAAATCAAATACTTAGGAGTAAATTTAACAAAAGATGTGAATGAATTCTACAAGGAGTATTACAAACTCCTGAAGAAAGAGATCGAGGAAGGCTACAGCAGATGAAAAGATCTCCCATGCTCATGGATTGGTAGAATCAACAGAGTAAAAATGGCTATGCTACCAAAAACAATCTACATGTTTAATGTGATCCCCTATCAAAATCCCAATGACTTACATCACAGAGATTGAGAAATCTACTCTAAAGTTCATTCAGAAACAAAAGAGACTGGAAATAGCCAAGGCAATACTCAGTAAAAAAAGCAAGGCTGGAGGTATCACAATATCCAACTTCAAACTATATCACAAAGCCGTAGCAATAAAAACAGCATGGTACTGACATAAAAATAGACATAGACGTGTAATAGAATAAAAGATCCATATATGAATCCACACAACTATACCCACCTCATTTTTTACAATGTTCCAAAAACATATGATGGAGAAAAGACAGCCTCTTCAACAAGTGTTGCTCTGAAGAGTGGTTATCCATCTGCAAGAAACTGAAGCTAGATCCATGTTTGTCACCCTGTACTAGTATCAACTCAAAATGGATGAAGGACCTAAATATCGGACTGAAACTCTGAAGTTACTAAAGGAAGGAACAGGAAAAACTCTGGAACTAATAGGTATAGACAAGGACTTCCTCAATAGAATCCCAGCAGCACAGCAACTAAAAGAAAGGATGGACAAATGGGACTTCATAAAATTAAAAAGCTTCTGCACAACAAAAGAAATAGTCTCTAATCTGAAAAGACCACCCACAACTTGTGAGAAAATATTTGCTAGTTGTACATCACACAAAGGAATGATAACCAGAATATACAAGGAACTTAAGAAACTAAACTCTCCCAAAATCAATGAATTAATAAAGAAATCAGCACCTGAACTTAATAGAACTTTTTCAAAAGAAGAAATTTACATGGCCAAAAGACACATGAAAAAATGCTCACCATCTCTAGCCATAAAGGAAATGCAAATCAAAACCACACTAAGATTCCACCTCACCCTTGTTAGAATAGCCATCATCAAAAACACCACCAACAACAGGTGATGGCGAGGATATGGGGAAAAAGGTACTCTAATCCACTGCTGGTGGGAATGCAAACTGATACAGCCAGTCTGGAGAAATATTTGGAGACTTCTTAAAAATCTAAACATTGACCTGCCATATGATCCAGCAATCTCATTCCCAGGGATATACCCAAAGGAATGCAACACACATTAATCCAGATTCACCTGCACACCCATGTTTATTGCAGCACTATTCACAACAGCTAAGTTATGGAAACAACCAAGATGCCCCACTATTGATGAATGGATCAAGAAAATGTGGAACTTGTACACAATGGAATTTTACTCAGCCATGAAGAAGAATGAAATCTTATCATTTGCAGGTAAATGGTTGGAACTAGAGAACATCATTCTGAGTGAGGTCAGCCAAGCTCAGAAGACCAAAAATCATATGTTCTCTCTCTTTTTTTTTTCCTTTTTCTTTTGTTATTCATATGTGCATACAAGGCTTGGTTCATTTCTCCCACCTGCCCCCACCCCCTCCCTTACCACCCACTCCGCCCCCTCCCTCTCCCCCTCTCAATACCCAGCAGAAACTATTTTGCCCTTATTTCTAATTTTGTTGTAGAGAGACTATAAGCAATAACAGGAAGGGACAAGGGTTTTTGCTGGTTGAGATAAGGATAGCTATACAGGGCATTGACTCACATTGATTTCCTGTGTGTGGGTGTTACCTTCTAGGTTAATTCTTTTTGGTCTAACCTTTTCTCGAGTACCTGTTCCCCTTTTCCTATTGGCCTCAGTTGCTTTAAGGTATCTGCTTTAGTTTCTCTGTGTTAAAGGCAACAAATGCTAGCTAGTTTTTTAGGTGTCTTACCTATCCTCACCCTTACTTGTGTGCTCTGCTTTTATCATGTGCTCATAGTCCTATCCCCTTGTTGTGTTTGCCCTTGATCTAATGTCCGCATATGAGGGAGAACATACGATTTTTGGTCTTTTGGGCCAGGCTAACCTCATTCAGAATGATGTTCTCCAATTCCATCCATTTACCAAAGAATGATAACATTTCGTTCTTCTTCATGGCTGCATAAAATTCCATTGTGTATAGATACCACATTTTCTTAATCCATTCGTCAGTGGTGGGGCATCTTGGCTGTTTCCATAACTTGGCTATTGTGAATAGTGCTACAATAAACATGGGTGTGCAGGTGCCTCTGGAGTAACAGTCTTTTGGGTATATCCCCAAGAGTGGTATTACTGGATCAAATGGTAGATCGATGTCTAGCTTTTTAAGTAGCCTCCAAATTTTTTTCCAGAGTGGTTGTACTATTCTACATTCCCACCAACAGTGTAAGAGGGTTCCTTTTTCCCCGCATCCTCACCAACACCTGTTGTTGGTGGTGTTGCTGATGATGGCTATTCTAACAGGGGTGAGGTGGAATCTTAGTGTGGTTTTAATTTGCATTTCCTTTATTGCTAGAGATGGTGAGCATTTTTTCATATGTTTTCTGGCCATTTGAATTTCCTCTTTTGAGAAAGTTCTGTTTAGTTCACTTGCCCATTTCTATGTTCTCTCTCATATGTGGAATTTAGATCTAGGGCAAATGAAGCAATTTGGTTGGACTTGGATCACATGATAAGGGGAGAGCACATTTGGGTGATATAGAAATCAGTAGAAAACCCAAAACATGAAAGCGTTTGATGTTCCCACTCCAGAGGAACTAATACAGAAACCTTAAAGCAACAGAGGTTATCATGAGAAGGGGATCAGTAACCAGGGTAAAGATCAGTTAGAGATGTATCAACATGGGTCATAACATGTGTACACGAGAGCAATGCTAGGAATATTTCTGTATAGATACCCTCAACTCAACTAGCAAAAACACATTGTCTTCCTTATTATGCTTGTCTCTTTTCATCAACAAAACTAGTGATAAAGGCAGAACAGGACCTGTCTGGAACTGAGGGGAAAAAGGGAAAGAGGTTGGCGGAGGAGGGCAGGGGGGAGAAATGACCCAAACAATGAATGCACATGTGAATAAATTAATAATAAAATAATTAAATAAAGATTGAATTAAAAAATCAAATATGAGGAAGACTGCAACAAATAAAACACTCAGATATGAATCAATGCAGCTATATCCACTTGATTTTTGACACAGATGCCAAAAACATACAATGGAGAAAAGACAACCTCTTCAACAAATGTTGCTGGATAAACTGAATACATGCCGGCAGAAAACTGAAGCTAGTTTCATGTTTGTCACCCTGTAAAAGTATCAAATTAAGGTAAATAAAGGACCTTAACATACAACCTAAAATTTCAAGATAATGCAGGAAAGAGCAAGGAATACACTGGAATTAATGGGTACAATTAATGATTCTTCAATAAAACTCTAATGGCTCAGCAACTGAGAGAAAGGATTGACAAATGGGACTACATCAAATTAAAAATGTTCTGCACAAGAAGAAATGGTCTCTAAGTTGAAGAGGCTACCCACAGAATGGTAGAAAATCTTTGCCAGAGATACATCTGATAAGGGATTAATAACCAGAATATACAGAGAGCTTGAAAAACGAAACTCCCGTAAAATCAGTGACCCAATGAAGAAATTAGCAAATGAACTCCATGGAGCTTTTTCAAAGGAAGAAGTTTAAATGACTAAAAAACAGCATCCCTGGCCATAAAGGAAATATAAATTAAAACCACATTAAAATTCCACCTCACTCCTGTTAGAATGGCTGTCATGAAGACCACAAACAGCAGCAAATGTTGATGAGGATATAGGAAAAAAGATACCTTCATACATTGCTGGTGGGAATGTAAATTAGTGCAAGCACTATGGAAACAATATGGAGACTGTCAAAAAACTAAAAATAGACCTTCCAAATGATCCAACAATTCTACTCCTAGGAATATACATGAAGGAACATGAGTCTAGTAACAACTAAAAGCTATGGAAAAAATCAAGATGCATTACTACTGATAAACGGATTAAGAAAATGTGGTATCTATATGCAGTGGGATTATATTCACAAACAAAGAATGAAATTTTCTTGTTTGCAGGTAAATGTATGGAACTGGAAAACAGCATCTTAAGTGAAGTTAGCTAGGTTCAGAAGGCCAAGAGCTGCATGTTTTCTCTCATATTTGAAACACAGACCTAAAATAGATAAACACAGTCTTTAAAAGAAATAATAATATTGTTGAAGTACAGCTTATAAGGCTAAGTTTGGACAGACCATACAGCTGGAAGAAAGGTGGGGATAAAGCTCTATTACCCTTAAATATCTTGATCAGCAGGGGCCTGTGATCCCAAAATTCATACAAAATGATACTACAGTGTATTTGTGTTATGTTCTTTAATGCCACACACTTAAATGGGGAAAAAACCCACTATGCGTAACAAATACCTTCAGTGAAATAGTGAATACTAATTCTTTCAAATTGCAACACTTCTTAGTAACCCATGTGATGAAATGAAAAATATCCATGAAATATTTTTAATGATTTATTAATATATACATATATACACAAATACAAACACGTATATGTATATATAATTATATAATTATATATATATATATATATATATATATATATATATATATGTCTTTGGGGTTTTTCTTGGAGAAACAGATTTACTAGGACACCATTAAAAGGGAGGCAATGGCCGGCAGCTTCTGAAAGAAGCATGGAGCCTTTTTCTTAGTGTATTTATTGCACAGAGGAGTGTCATTGAGATATCTACAACATGGAAATACACTTTGATCAAATTCACTGCATCTATTAGTTATGCTTCATATCAGTCATATAATAGTATAAAGAAAAAGTAATTTTGAATCAATGAGTAATAGACAAACTGTAATTATTCAGACTTGGATATTTGGCAGACATTCTCTTCAAATGAAGTAAGCCTTATATTTCAAGAGAACCAATAGATTGTGGACAGTGATAAAACCTAAGTCTTCAGGTACTATAGAAACTTGAATTGGATGTCTCAAAATAGAGTTGATTTTATATTTATTTATTTGCTTATTTGTTTGTTTATTTATTTATTTGTCTTTTCTTACCCAGCATGGTAAACTCAGGGCCTTGCAAGTGCTAGTCAAGTATTCTGCAACTGAGCTACATCCAGTCCACACTAGAAATGTTAACACTTAAAATTTTTTCTAATGGCATTGATAACTATATTAATAAAATGACAACATTTGGAATATCTTCACATCTGCAGAAGTTACATTATTCTAAAGGTAACATACAATATTAAAAATTCAGCCACAGATAAAATATAAATTCAGAAAATTAGCCAGATGAATAGACTTTTTAAGGGAACAGAGGACAAAACTTTCTTTTACATGACCTTGGACTCCATATTGCAACAAAGCATTAATAAATGACAATTCATTAAGTTTTTGGATATATTAAAATGCATATTCACAGTTACCATTTAATATTGTTTGCTTCATCTTTATATAATAAAATACCAAAAAGAGATAGGAACATCTATTTATGTCAGATATCTTACAGATTTATAAAAATGTGTTACAAAACTACTAATTTTCATAATAAATTTTTGTTGTAGAAAATACATATTTCCTAAAATATCATCCTCATATTAGCAAAAGAAAAAATACATATTTTTATATTCTTCAGATTTCTTTTCTTTCTTTCTTTCTTTTGTTCTTTCTTTCTTTCTTTCTTTTCTTTCTTTTCTTTCTTCCTTCCTTCCTTCCTCTCACTCTCTTGCTTTCTCTCTTTCTCTCTCCCTTTCTCTCTCTCTGTCTCTCTCTCTCTTTCTCTCCCCCTTCCTCCTTTCTCCCTCCCTTCCTTCCTTCTTTTCTTCCTTTCTTTCAGTTTTTTGACACAGAGTCTTCCTATATAGCTCAAACATGGCCTTGAACTTGGGATCCTCCTACCTCAGCCTTCTGAATAGTTGAGATGATAGATGTATACTACCATCACAGGTAAGTCCTCAGTTTTCATTTTAATTGTGAAATATTTTGAAAGAAATTCCTCACATAAGCAAAGCATTTTGTAATCGTCAATAATTTTTAAGACAGTAAAGAATTCTGAATTCGGAAAAATTAATAACTGCCCTTATAATTGTCTTAGTTACAAGCCTTCCATGGAACTAGCATCTTGCTGAAGATTTCCAGGCTGATTTGGCAAACTGAATATATTTTCATGCTTCAAGGAGTAAATTACATTCCCTGATGGATCTTTATTTTCAGTGCATATTTATACCTTTTACTGTGAGATTAAATTGGATATCAATAAAATACTCTTTAGAAACACATGATAAAAAAAGATAAATTTGGGGGATGACATAATATAGTATTACATCACAATGTTTCCATTTAATATATTGAATCCATTTATTTTGTAATATTTTTCAATAAGTTTTGGTTATTGTAGGGATTTTTATTGTCTCAATTACTTATAATCAATAATTGCAGAGGTTTTAATTTTTGTAATTTAGGTGAAACTATAATGCTTCTGTTATATTTAAATACCTAGTATAATGAAAGAAAATGTTACTTTTGAATATGTACACTGAGGCAGTGGAGTGGCTCAAGTGGTATAGCACCTACCTAGCAAGCGTGAGGCCCTGAGTTCAGACCGTACTACCACTAAAAACAATATAAGACAATATCTTAGAAATCTTTTATAAATGTTAACAGATTGTTTTAGAAAGCTAGAATTTTTATTCATTCATGCAACTAGAGATAATTCATTGAATTTTCTCAGAATCTTTCAATTTTATAACTTTCATTCTATTGATAACATTATTTAAAAATATTATGACTGATGCATGAGCGAGTGTCCCTCTCTATCTCTTGATTTTTCTGTGGTATAGATAAAAGGATTTTTATTATAAAACAATACAATATTTTCTCATTATTTGAATAAATACATTTTCCTTTGTTTATTGTTGAGATAGGATCTCACTTCATACTCATGCTAGCCTGGACTGCAATCCTCCTGTTCATACTTCCTGAGTAGCTGGGATGTCGATGACATGCCACCATGTGCAGGATTTTAGTGGTTGAGATGTGGTCTTGTGAACTTTGTGTGCATTCTGGACTTGAACTCTGATCCTCGTTATCTCTTCTTCTTGAGATTACAGGCTTCAGACACTGCACTCAGCTTCTTTTCCACTTTTAATGGATGGTGGATTAGTACTTCCTGAAATAAATGTGCACATTTAATGGAAGTTTTAGTTTCAATACTGTTATTTTTCCATAGTTTATCCCATTTTGGCCTGAAAATTATTTCGCTAATTTTTAATCCCTGATGCGTAAAACAGGAGAAGCTACAAAATTTTTAGGGCTTAGTGCAAGTGAAAATGTAAGGAGTTTTGTTAAAAAGATGTTAAGAATGTTAGGATAGTAAGATAGATATTTTAACAAATTTTGGTTCCTTTTTATCATAAGCACTATGATGTGACACAAATGGCAACCCATGAAACAAGTTCTGATGCCAAAATAAATAATTTCAGTACCCTCCAATGAAATTTTTGTGGTTATGAGAATTGAACCTCAAGGCCTTATGCATCAAAGCTAAATCCTCAGCCCTGAATTATGTGATTTTGATATTTCGATGATATTTTGGATACTAAGACTTTGGCTTATAGCCCATATTTCTATAACTTCTGTCACTTCTGATTAGAAAAAGAAGTTAATAGTGGAATAATGAAAACAGAGAAGTAAAGGGGACAATTTAGGAACTTACTGCTAAACACCTGCCATTTCTTCAGCCAGCTCTTACCTTGATTATCCAAATCAGATGAAGAGTGCCTACTGCAGAAATGGTGAGAGACAATTAGAATGGAAAAGAGAAAAGATTTTTACTGGTAAGAAACTCTGTGTAAAATTTTTCCTAACCACAATTCTCCCATAAGCCGACATGAGTAAATATTCCCCTGCCCATTGTTTAGACTAAGATCTAATTGAATGGGAACTATTTAAAGAAATCATTACTTTTACAAGATGGGGTGCTTCAGGTGAAATTGTTCCAAACATAGGTTGATATATCTGTGCTGAGCTTTTTTTTTCTTTTTTGTGTTACTGGTCTTTGAACTCACAGCTTCTTTCTTGCTAGGCAAGGTAGGAACTCTACCTATTGAACTATACTTTCAGTCCAAGATATCTTCGTGATAGAATTATTTTAACATTTTTCATTGTGGAGATTCTTGTTTTTTCCTGGTGTTACTGGGGTTTGAACTCAGGGCCTCACGTTTGCTAGGCAGGCACTCTACCACTTGCGCCACTCCTCCATCCCTTTCTTATGAAGGGTTGGTTTTTGTGAGATAGGATTTTGATAACTATTTGCCTAGGCTTGCTTGGAATCCCCTGATCCTCCTGATCTCTGCCTCCTGAGTAGCTAGGATCGTAGACATTAGCCTCCTGCACCTGGATCCCTGGTGGGTATTTGCTGCACCTGAGAAACAGACGGATATACTTTATCACTGCTCGCCTCTTCAGGACGTATACAAAAGTGCTCCAGAGAGTAGAAATGAGAGGAATCACTTTTCCAATGATGCCATAGGACTTAGTAAGTGTTTGGTGCTAAGAATAAACCTTAGAAGGAAGAAAACAAAATTTCTTAAAGTAGTTCAATTTTCTGAAGAATTTATAGTTATATTTGTTCTTTACAGTATATTAACCTAAATATATTCATTAATTTGAGGTGGAGAAAAATGACCTTATATTCTATATGTATTTCAGGTTTTATTTTCAAAAATTGCATATTTACCATACTAGCATTTGTCTTTTTTCCCAGGGGAAAAAAAACTATTCTGTAAAATAAATGATTACTCATATCAGTAAGAAAAGTAGAATGCACATTGGATTCTCAATTTTGTTTTTGAATGAGCAATGTTTTGTTTTGTATAATTACCTGAAACTTTGTTAAAAATTAACAAATTTTAAATTACTGAGTACAAAAGGTTGATACATGATAGATTCATAAAATCACTTCATCAAAGATATAAACCTGTGTTTGACTGACTCCATATAACAGATAAACGTTTCATTCTAACCTCAGGGCAACAAGTTTTTCTATTACTTTTTGTGTGTTTCCCTCTATTTTTATTTTCCTATGCCAGTGGCAAATAATGTAATTTACTATTTTATTTGCTCTCATGTTTATTATGCCTAATTTGAAGTGACTCAAAGATTAATTTGTCAAACAATCATGTTTTGAACAGAATCTAAGGCATTAGAATGTTATAAAAGAAAAATAATTTTATGTAATGTGTGTGTTCAAATCAAGATAGATTGCTTTTATGCCAACTTGTCATATAACTTCAATAGGAGGTGCACGTGTTTATCAGAATCCTTCTATAATTTTGAATAAAATAAAACTTGAAGAAATAATTATCCATGTTGGGATTAACTATATTGCCAGTTGATAGGTTAATTGATTATTTAAAAGTAAGGATAATTCTCTATTTGTTTATTAAGGATGCCATAATAGTATCATAAACTTAGTTGTTTAAGAAATAGAAATTTTGTTTCATAAGTTTGAAGGCCAGAATTCTAGAAAACTAACATGTCAGCAACTTTTGATCCTTTCGCAGGCAATGGGGAAGAGCCTGCTCATGCCTGTTTAGTAGCTTCTTATGATTGACTAGAGACTTTTGGGAATGTTTGGCTTATGGCAGCATATCAATCTTCACAAGTCAAAATAACTATATGTCTGTCTTCTCTGTATTTCCTCTTCTTAGAAGGAGACCAGTCACTAGTCACATTGTATCAGGGTCCACTCAAAGGACCTTGTATTTTTGTTGTTTGTTTTGGAGATGGAAATCCATGGCCTTGTGCGCACGCCAAGCAGGATCTCTACCACTGAGCCCCAGACCCAGTCCTCAAAAACTCATCCAAATATGTTCATCTCCAAAGAAACTATCTTTGAAATAAGGTCAAATTGGTAGGTACTAAATAAAGATGAGGATTTCAACATCTTTTCTTTTTTTTTTTTTTTTTGACAAGGCACAATTCAGTCCAGAACTATTCCTTATTCATATGCACTAAGTTTAAGACATTTACTAGTTGACAGGCATTTTAAAATGGATTGACTGTACGATTTCAAAATTGCCTTCATTTACTCACTGGTTTTAAGATGAAATTGAAAGTGAAAAAAATTTGCTCATTTTCTAATACTAAACTTGTGTTAATGCCCAGTTTCCCCTACAAACTTTACTTTGGGGATTTCACCATGAGTTTTGTCCTTATTTTTATTTCCTTATTTACTGTTCTTCTGCAAAGAATATGCTCTTTTTGGAAGTTTCATAAGGAAAAGATGTGATTAATAGAAAAATATTTTCTATGTCCTTGGAAAATATGATCAAATAAAGTGTGATTCTTCAAAATATCCTATAGCAAGTGAAAACTATTTGAAATGGTTAATCCTGTCATTTTCTTTAAATGCCTTTAAAACTTTGCTGGCTAACTAGGGCACTACTCTCATGTCTGCCATCAAGACTTTGCATGTGAAAACATGTGTTTTCTGTGCCAACTTTGCAGGAGAAGGATATTGTAAAATCCATCTTCTATCTTTTCAAGAGATGTACTTCCAATAACAGCAAGAGTGGTTTAATCAACATCAAAACTGCAGTATTAACATTGAAATGGGTACCTGACATTTCCTCAGAGGACCTACAAGCCTTTGTCACTAAAACATCAAAACTTGCACAGAGTTTGATTTGTGGAGTGATAAATAGGGAAGGATGGAGTGAGGTAGCTGGATTAATTTATTCTTTATTTGTATCTCCTGAATAGAATTGATTTTAAAGCCTAAATGTCAAGAATGGCTAACTGGCACCAATTGTATTTTGAAATAAAGAGATTTAGAATTCACTACCAATAATGATAGAAAAGTTATGACTTTATTCTCTAGAATTAGTTTTTAATCCCTTACTTGATTGTATGGGAAGGGCTAATCATTCTAAAATTTCAGTAGAAAATTTGCTACTGGAGGAGCTAATGTAATTATGAATTTCAGCATTAGCTCCTCATTGATTCCTTAACTGAAAAGAGTATGAAAAGTCCCCCATGCCAGGCAGCTGTTTTCTGTGAGATCCTATACATGACTTTCCACTAATCATGTTTTTTCAGTATCAAGAGTGCCAGAGGTAGTCTCATTTAGATTTTGTGGAGAAACAGAAACTGACAAGACTTTTTCAGGTAAGGAAATATATTTGGGAAAAAAAGTGATGCTGAAACAATATTCAGAATTATGAAACAATATTTTCCAAGTGAAAATGGAGAAGCGGAATGTACACAACTTTAAAATGGAGCAAAGGGAGCAATTCATGTGTGCAGTGATCTAAAACAGTTGGATAGAATTAAACAAAGGGACAAATATGAGTATTAGGACTATAGATGAAATTAATGACTAGATAATGATTTGACTTGCTTGTACATGTTTTAATCAATAGCATGATTAATAACTCCTTCAGACGTATGTTTTAGATGTACAGAATCAATTAGGAAGTAAAGGAGTAAAGGAGAAAAAAAATATGATTCTGGCAAAACTATAGCGTTACAAGAGGAATAGAAATAAAATTATGCAAAGCTTATCTAATGAAAAGAGCCTACTGACTACGACTAGAACTCTGGAATACAATAGAAAACATTAGACAAGAATACCATTCATTTTCACTCATTGTATGTTTTTCATTCACTTATTTCTCTTTTCCAAAACAATCCTAATGAAACTTAAAGGGACTTCAATTATACAAAGCATTTTACCTTCTGAATGGAATTAAATTGGAAATCAATCACACAAAGATAAATGCACACATGTGTGAAGATTAAACTGCAATATGCTAAATAACTAAATGGCCAAAGGGAAATACAAGAAAAATGATAAAATCCATTGATGTAAATTAAAACAAAAACATAACTCAAAACTTGTAGAAAACAGTTAAAGAAATGTTTACAGATATATTTTTAGCCATAAATGACTATATTTAATAAGTAAAGAGCTCAAATCAATAATCTAACCTTGCACATTAAGACAATATACCACCCTTAAGGAAATAATTGTAACTTTAAGATAACAGTATATGAAAAGGATTGTACACAATGACCAATTAGGATTTATCTTTCCACGAAGTTGTCAGGGTAGAACTTAAGAAATTCAGGCTTGCAACATGGTTCTAGTGATAGAATACATGTCTAGCAAAGGTAAGGCCCTGAGAAAAAAGTTTAATCTAACATACCTTATTAACTAGAGGAAAAAAAACCACATATTTGATTTAATAGACATAAAAAATCCACTTGATAAAAAACCTAATACTCTTTCATGATAAAAAAAAACACTGAATAAAAACATATACAAGGGACTGGCCTCAACTTGATATAGCACATTATAAAACCTTTTCATTGAAGATGTAATATAAGATAAGGAGGTCTGCTTTTACCTTGCCACTCATCATTGTGCCAGAGGTTCTGGCCAAGGGAATTAGGCAAGGAAGAGGACCAAAGTACATACAGATTGCAAACAAACAAATAAAGTATCTCTGGTTATAGCTGACATAATTTTTTACATAAGATTCCTAAATATTCCACAAAAATCTTTTAGAAAAAAATTTAGGCTTAACTTATAAATCAATTTAATAAAACTGAGTGCAAAAATATTCTCACAATTGTTGCCCTTAACACAGAGAAACTAAAGCAGATACCTTAAAAGCAACTGAGGCCAATAGGAAAAGGGGACCAGGAACTAGAGAAAAGGTTAGATCAAAAAGAATTAACCTAGAAGGTAACACACACAGGAAATCAATGTGAGTCAATGCCCTGTATAGCTATCCTTATCTCAACCAGCAAAAACCCTTGTTCCTTCCTATTATGGCTTATACTCTCTCTACAGCAAAATTAGAAGTAAGGGCAAAATAGTTTCTGCTGGGTATTGAGGGGGTGGGGGTGGAGAGGGAGGAGGTGGAGTGGGTGGTAAGGGAGGGGGTGGGAGCAGAGGGGAGAAATGATCCAAGCCTTGTATGCACATATGAGTAATAAAAGAAAAAAAAAATCTGGCAAGATTTTTCTTAAAAACAATTTATTGAATAATCTCATGTAACATCACAAAAGTCCTACGAAATAGCTACACAATTGTTTCTATTTTATGTCTTAAGAATCTGAATTATGGTAGGTGTCCAAAATTAAAAACTAACATTGTTCATGACTGACATATGAATATGGTTTGGAAATTAAGGCTTCAATATGTATTCCCTTCCTAGTAACAATAATAAATTAGTCTGTATGACAAACAGATGCAAACAGTTGTATGACACAATCCCAAATTTTTAAAGAAATAGGAAAACCAAGTAATTTTTAGAGTGACAAATGTTTGAATTATTTTCTTATGATGTGCTATAATTCTCATATAGAACATTTATTTACTCTTATTTGTTAAGTGAAACAAGCAGAATATATTCATATATGTTCCCAAAGTGATTTTGGGGGAGAATTGAACATAAGAAATAGTCTTTAAATGTTAATCTAATTTTTCTATCAGATTCTATAAGTACAAAAATTCACACCAGCTAGTAGGAAGCCTAAAGCACAATAAAACTGTTAAGAATATACATCCAAAGATTCCTACAATTTATCTATTGCATTTGTAATTTTTACATACCTCTAAATTCAAAATTGTCTCCCATATTGTGCTAAATTCATTCATTATAAACTCTTGGAACTCAAGTATTTTTAAGCTATCAATTCATTGCTAAATTTTGCTAAAACCTCAGATCAATGATGATTCATAAATTACAAAAAAGTCAGTTAATCTCAGCTCTAAAATTATAATCACAGTGTTTGCAACCATCTTTGATCTTTGGACCAATATGCTAATAAATTGAATAAATTTATGGAAGCTGAACTTTTCCACAGGGTTCTTAAAATAATTTTGAGTTCATTTTGGTAGCATTAATAATTCACAATGTTCTCTTTCATGAGTAATTAGGACATATTAATTGCTTGTGGATGTCAGTCTTACTTCAGTCAGTATTCGAGGTTCTAATGTTAATTTTTCTTTTGTTGCTAATTCTAGAAGCATAAACTCTAGAAAATTAAGACAGATAAAACCATCATAATAGGTGAAAATAAATGTGAGTTAAAATGAGGTAACTGTAACCCAACAAAAAAGAACTGAGCACATACTTATGAGGGAAAACAAGGGTGGAAAGAAAAGTGTGAGGTTTCTATTTATTTCCTAAATATTGTTATTACTTTTATTAATTTATTTTATTTTTTATTTTTTTTTTATTCATATGTGCACACAATGTTTGGGTCATTTCTCCCCCCTTCCCTACCACCTCCCTTACCCCCCCACCCTCTCCCTCTTCCCCCAACCCCCTCACTAACTGGCAGAAACTATTTTGCCCTTATCTCTAATTTTGTTGAAGGGAGAGTATAAGCAATAATAGGAAGGCCCAAGGGTTTTTGATAGATGAGATAAGGATAGCTGTACAGGGAGTTGACTCGCATTGATATCCTGTGCATGTGTGTTACCTTCTAGATTAATTGTTATTAATTAATTTGTTTTAAATTCAAAGTAGGATTATGAAATAAGATTATGAATACAAAGAACATTTATGGTCTGTATACATTTAGCCGTGTTTTTAGAAATATCCTTATATTTCCCTTAGTTTAAAAGACATATAAAATGAAGAGCTCCACATTATTTTAAATTTTGTATTTTGTTATTTGCATGTTTTTGCAGTGCAAAGAATTGAACCCAGGACTTCATGCATACCAAACAACTGCTCTGCCACTGAGATACATCACCAGCTTGCTCTATTTACATTTAATGTACATATATTGACAATATAGTCATTTCCTGTCATTTAAATAAAGGAAAATATTACTTTTTCAGTAATAATTTTCTATTTTCTCTAGCATCTTATCTAGTATCTATGCAAATAGTATTTACTGCATAAAATTTATTACTTTTTAATGTTCTCATGTTCATCAAAAAGGTTGTGAAGATGATACTCTTCATTTAAATTAATGGATTCTGTTAAACACTTCTTTTAAGCTGGCAAAAGCAAAATTAATGTTCATTCTGCAATCAATAATTTCTATGCCAAACATGAAAGAAAAGTTAACTAATAAATTGTACATTGCTAGTTGCAAAGAAGGTCAATGTACACATAAAATGTTAGATGGCACCCAAAGCATGAACACTTTTAATTAATTATTTAATTATTCATACACACATTTTCTACATAATTGATGGAAAGAAAAAGTTGCAAAGGAAGATAGTGGGAACAGAGAAAATATATGTAATCAATTGTAGAGTTTAAAGGAGTCATGATCTGCTCTCCACCCATACAGCTAAATCTCTAGTGAGAAAAGATCCTCTGATAAATGACTAAATAAAATGTATATTAAAATATCAATTGGTCTTTTAGTGTTTGTACAAATAAAAAAACAAGTAATATTAGGCCCAATTTCAATACATTTCAAAAATGTACAAATATTTTAGATAAGACTATGTTATCCTATCACACTAAAGTAAAATTTCAATTATATAATCACATATAACAATGAGAGAATGGATAGAGGGGTTGAATTCATAAATGATATATTTGACATATTGTAAGAACCTGCAGCACAATACTAATGGAAAAATAATTAGGTTTTTCACCAGTGTTCCCATGCTAAAATGGTCTTTAGGGTATATTAGCATGGAATCAATCCATATGCTTATTCAAATATGAATATTTTTATTAAACTAATCAAGTAACATTTTCCCAGTGGTTGATTTTGAGCCATATAACAAAACATTCTCTGTTATATATGTAAAACCCAACACCTATGTTTTGTCACAATGGTTTTAAGAATCAATAATTTTAAAAGATACCAGTGGAAGGGGTGAATTCAAGCATGATATATTTGATACATGGTAAAGACCTTGTAAATGCTATGATGTACTCCCACCCATCACAAAAAAAAAACATGTTTTATCTCTAAATACATTTCTACACGACAGAGTTTTCTAATAAAGCAATGGATCTGTAAAAATGGGATAAAACATAAATACTACATGATAATAATGAAATCATATTAACTAATTGGAAAGTTGCTAGATCCAGGATATTGTCACTTATATCAAACCTTACAATGGTTAATTTTGATTGTCAACTTGTTTGAATTGAGAAGTGCCTTGGTTTTAGTAAATCACAGTTTGGGGTGTGTCTGTATGGCAGTGTTCATAATACATTAACTAAGGACAAGTGACCCACCTTGACTGTGGTTAGCACCTTTCCATATGTATCATTCACTCTCTCTCGTTCCTTACTGGCAGCCATAATGTAAGCTAATCTCTCCATTAGAACCTTCCTGCCATGATGTACTGAAACTTCTAAAACCTCCTAAAGCCAAATAATGTTTACTACCTTAAGTTGTTTTCCTTGGGTATTTTATCTCACCAAAGAAAAGTCTGACTAATAAATGCCCTAAAAAGTAAAGCAACCCCATATGTCTGATAGTAAATACTATCACAAGATTCTATCATAACCACAAACCTTACTAGAAAGCCACTGTAGCCTTATAGAAAAAATACTTCTGCACGAATGTCTGCCCATCCTCTACCTGACCAAACCTGGAATAACACCAACCCTCATTATCCTTTTTGCCAAGGATAATTATTTCAAAATAACATTTGTAATCCTCCCTAAATCATGTTTAAAATTCACTCCCTTTATCTCACTGAATGCATACAAAGTTAACTATTCCTTATGTTCCCATTACAATGTTAATTCCTGAACAAATTCATTAGTTTTTGAGAATATCCATTTGCCATGTAGTTTGACACATTCAAGTTTCAAGTAAATTTAAGAGTGTCTAGAATGAACACCCACATAAAGAAATAAAATATTATGTATCATTCTTAGTGAACATAGCCATGGTGAGCACAGAATAACAATAATAGGTTTAAATATTTCTGATAATTTCGTAATTAAGAAAAAATGTACATAAATGTAAATACTTGTAAAAATGTACATAGATATAAATACTTTAAATGTATACTTCCTTAATTCAAACTAAGGAACAATAGGGAGGTATTAAAATGCAGAATTTTTGAGGTCAGCTCAGTGATAGAATACTTGCCTAGCATGCAAAAACTTTAGGTTTGATAGCACAATAAATAAACATATGATAGATAGATAGACTATAGAGGGATAGATAGAAAGGTAGATAGTGAAAATAAGCCATTACATGAAAATATGGTATAAATAATACATCTTAAATTTCTTTTCTTTTATTCACTTATTTACATGTGCATACATTGTTGAGTCCATTGCTGCCTCCTACCCCCTACCCCATCCCTCTCCCTCCCAACTCCATCATGCTTCCAGGCAGAACCTGTTCTGCCCTTTTCTCCAATTTGGTTGAAGAGAAGATTTAAGTGATAATAAGAAAGACAAAGCATTTTTGCTAGTTGAGAAAAGGATAGCCATACAGAGAGATTCCTAGTATGGCTTCCACGCACAAGTGTGTTACAACCCAAATTGATTCATCTCTATCTGACCTTTTCACTAGTTCCTGATCACCTTCCCATATTGACTTCTGTCACTTTAAGGTTTCTGTATTAAATCCTCTGTAGTGGGGACATCAAACACTTTCTTGTTTGGGTTTCCTACTTATCCCCACACCTGCCTTATGTGCTATCCCTTAGCATTAGACCCAGGTGAGGCCACATTGATGTATTTGCCCTAGAACTATTGTCCACATAGGAGGCAGAACATATGATTTTAGGTCTCCTGAGCCTGGCTAACTTCACTCACAAAAATGTTCTCCAGTTCCATCCATTTACTTGTGATTAATAAGATTTCATTCTTCTTCATAGCTGAGTAAAACTCCATGTGTATAACTACAACATTTTGTAAATCTGTTCTTCTGTAGTGGGGAATCTTGGCTGTTGTGAATAGGGCTGCAATAAACATGAGTGTACAGGTGCCTCTGGAGTAACCTGAGTCACATTCCTTTGGTTATATCCCTAGGAATGGGATTGCTGTATCATATGCCAGATCTATGTTTGGATTTTTAAGAAGCCTCCATATTGTTTTCCAGAGTGGTTGCACTAGTTCATATTCCCACCAGCAGTGTATGAGGGTTCCTTTCTCCCACCAAGTGTTTCCGCACCACCACGTTTCATGTGATGTTTTTGACTCTTAACTGCTGTTTCAATTTCATTTTCTGTTCTAGATATATTCAGGTGATTAATAACCTCTTGGTTCAATTTTGGATGGCCATAAGTATCTTGAAATCTGAAAGTTGCTTCAAGATTTTCAAATTTATTAGAATATAGTTTCTCAAAGTAGTCTCTGATGATTTTTTGGATTTCCGTTGTGTATTTTGTTATCTCCCTTTTACATTTCTGATTCTTTTTTTTCTCTCCTCATTTCAGTCAAGTTTGCCAGGGGTCTGTCATTCTTTATTTTTTCAAAGAACCAGCTTTTTGTTTCATTGATTCTTTGTATTTGTTGTTGTTGTTGTTTCTACTTCACTCATGTCAGCATTCTATCTGATCATAATGCATTAGAACTAGAACTCAACAACAAAAACAACAGTAGAAAACATGCAAATAATTGGAAGCTGAACAACACATTGCTCAATGATCAGTGGTCACTGAACAAATAAAATAAAATAACTGCAACATTTTGTTAATCTGTTCTTCTCTAATGGGGAATCTTGGTTTTTGTGAATAGGGCTGCAATAAACATGAATGATGTCACTGATGAAATATAAGAGGAATTTAAAAGTTCCTGGAAGTTAACGAATATGAAAACACAACCCACCAAAACTTATGGGACTCACCAAAGGCATTCCTAAAAGGAAAGTTTATAGCCATGAGTGCCTATATTAAAAGGACAGAAAGATTTGGGCATAGTTTTCTCTCCTTCTGCTTGTCTTGGGATTTGCTTGTTCTTGTTTTTATAGGAGTTTGAGATATAGCACTGGGAAATTATCTTTTATTATTTTGTTGAATTTATTGCAATTACTTTTGCTTGCACCTGTTCTCCTTCTTCAATGCCCATGATTCTCAGGTTTGGTCATTTGATGGAGTCAGTGAGTTCTTGGATATTCCTTTCACAGGTCTTGAGTTATTTGACCAATAGTTCTTCAGTTTTTCCTTTAATTTCCATTTCATCTTCAAGTACTTAGATTCTGTCTTCTGCTTGCTCTAGTCAGCTGGAATGGCCTTTCATTCCATTCTTTTTTCTGATGTTTTCCATATCATGGGTCCCTTCCTCTTTAATATTGTCAATTTTCATCTTTAATTCATTTATCTCTATACTTACATGTTCTCTGTTTCCCTTTGGGGTTTATTTAGGGCTCCTATGAGTTCATTTATTTGTTTTTATGTCTTCTCATAGTCTTTATTTTTGTTGTCTTGGAATTTCTTGAGTGCTTCTTACATGCTTTGGTTGACCATGTCTAGTAATATCTCCATGAAATTCTCAGTGATTACTTGCAGGATTTCTTCTTTCAGATTTTCCTTGTGGGCTTCACTGTGTTCTTTGGCATAGTTTATCTTTGTTTTGTTGGAGTCTGGAACTGGGTATCTGTTTTCTTTATATCCCTCTAAATCCTGTATTAAATTATTTTTGAGGGGAGAATTGTTTCTATCCCATTTTCATCTTCACATCCCTCCACTTGTTACTGTGTACCAATGTTCTTGATAGACTATTGGTGGCTTTAGTTACCTATTTTATTTCCCTTGGTTTAATTTTGTTTTGTGGATGTGTAGAATTTTAGGTTACTGTATGTATGCTATTTCTGTCCCTGGTCTGCATGTCTTTTAGTATTAGCTCACTCACAATAGTAAAACTGACAAAAGAAAGAAAGACAAATAAACAGGGAACAAAACACACAAAGAAATTCATAAAAATATTCCAGATAAAGGAACAATAAAATTTCAGTCTTAGTAGTTCCGATGTTACTCCTTCAGAATCTAGTACTGGTGTTGGTATTTAAGCAGAAGCTCTGTCTTAGTCGTGCCACATGGTTAAGGAGACTTGCCAGGTTTTTTTCCTGTCTTTCAATGGCAGCTGCTTAGTCAGCTCTTCCCTCAGTGAGGTATGGCAGTTTGAGTTTATATATTGTCCTCAGGTTCCAGAAAATAGCTCTGTAGCACACCAGTTGTACTGCTTTGGAGTTGGGTTTTCGCTGTGTTGGTTCATTGGGTGCTTGCTTCTTTTCCTCACCCCCTTTCTCTCCTTCAAGGTCAGAGATGTATCAGCCAGATCCTTGCTGTCAGTGTGTTATGCTAGTTTGCTGATTGTTTTTCAATTTTGCAGCATTGTTTGTACTTGGATGTTGTTCACTGTCACAGGAGATGAGCTTTGTGGACCACTATCTGCTCTATTTCAAGGCAGCAGCTTGTCACCTGCCCTCTATCAGCCCTTCTACCTTTCCACTTTTTGTTTACTGAACGTTCCCATGGAGATCAGCTCCTTGCTTTCCCTCCTTCTCTGGTGTGCTTGCAGCACCCCACCCCTTCTGCTGCATGTTCTTTTTCAGTTCCTTTTTTATTATTCATTTTGTTTTTTGCAGGATGGGGGGGTCAGTCTGTTCAGGGGGCTATGCTGGTTTTTCCCAGGGGTGGCTGTGGGAGTACTGTGTAAAGCTTATTTGCTCTCCTGTTGGTCTGCCAGATGTCTCCCAAGTAGGTTTGGAACTGGCATCTGGCAGCGCTGGAGCTCTCCTGTTTTCTTAGTGTAACAAGGCATGGAGAAACTTTGCACAGGTTGGGGATTCAGGGTGCCCATGTTTGATTCTTCTTTGTGCTTTTTTTCTGTCAAGTTTGTCTGTAGTGTCTTAGCAAGACTTTTGATTTACAGAGCTCACACTGTCTGCTTCTGCAATTTAGTCTCCATCTTGGATCTCTCTCTTAAATTTCAAATAGATTTTCTTCTTTTGCTTTTAACACCTCTGAAGTAATTTGAATATTTAATTTCTATTTCTTATTTTAGAAAGTTTTATCATCTCATAATGAAACATGAACATTTCATGATGCTATATATATATGGAAATCTTTGCTATGAACTGAATTGTGCCCTTCTTCACAATTTCTATGTTAAATTCTTAATCAGTAGTGCAACTATATTTAGATAGAGTCTTAAGAAACAAAATTAAGTCAAAAGAAATACAGAAAAGATAGACCCCTACTTTAATGGAACTGGTATCCTTGTATAAAGAATAACACTAGGGATGGATAAAGACAGAAATAATTATATAAGAACACAACCAGAAGGTAGCAATGCAAATGAAGGTGAATGGTCAAGGAACCAAAATTGCAGACAACTTGATCTCTTACTTTCTACTTTGGGAGTTAGGAGATAACAAGTAGGTCTTTTTAAAACCACATAGTGTATGTTACTTAGCAGACTACAATACTGGTAATTGGATTCAACAAGTTTAAAGTTCAGTCAATCATATTCAATTGCTATTGCATTTTTCAGGTGAAAATATGGTACTTTCACATTTTATTGAAACATTGAAGCATTCAATGAAATGTATACTGAGGTACTAATTAATTTTTTAGAAGATAATAATGCTGGGCACTTTCTAGTGTTAATTCAAAATTATCCTTCCCAAGTTCAGTGAATTTCTATCTTATTTAAGCAAGTTAAATTGCAATGCTGATCTATATTCCAAGATTTTAAAAATAAAGGCATGATAGTGTGCATTCATCTAACATTGTTTGTTGAGTACATTTTATATATAAGGCTTTATTCTAGGCAATAAAGACACAGAAATAATTGAAATTGAACAAGTCTCTTCTTCAGTGAAATACATATGTTGTAGAGAGATATTAATGACAATTACATGTCAACAGTGCATAACTGCTAAGAAGAAAAATCAAGTAGGATAAAATAGCATTTGGGGTGATAATTCAGTATATTTCAGAGATTACAAAGGAGCATCATTAGCTATTAAATAAAAATATTGTACTAAGAATTTTGGAAATATCTTGTTTAGAGGGGTCTGTTGAAAATTTGTAATGGATTGTATTTATAAGAATGAAAGTTTGTTACAAATTGATAAAGAACTTTGGAGGTCCAATTATCTGTCACATACTGCACTCCTACTAGCAATATGGTAGCTGAGAAGCATTACTCCAGTTTTTTGATAAACATATGTTTAGACAATACTTTTGTGTGCTAAAGCAAATTAAAACCAAGGATCAATGATTCCCTCAGTGGAATGTGAGTGCTTTAGCCAAAGAAATCAAGCAAGGTGATGAGCAGGAAAAGGAACTGTACTTCAAAGGATTCTTAGAAGAAGGGGTGGATATATCTAACGCCATTCTTTCCTGTTATATATTAGTTTCCTCAGTGTCTTGAGGAATATGAGTAACAAGAAGTGACAAATCAACTCATTCAATTCCTACTATCACAGAAGAACTTGTAATATTGTTAGATAAAATAAAAACATTACAGTAGAACAAAAAATGTTTTCATATGTCAGTATTTAGGTCACTGAACTGTGATCTACAGTTGTGGAGTTTAAGGAATGGTAGACCCTATTATAATACCTATTTTGGGAAAATAAAGGGCAGTGCTAATGAGAGACAGGCACTCTCTCCTCAAAGGACAGCATGAATATCCTCATAAAAGCTCAGCAACAGTCTTAAGGCATACTTGTTCCTTTCTTTTTATTTTTTAGTCACACTGGTTTGAACTCAGTGCTTGCTAAGCAGACACTTCACTTGAGACATTATGCAAGCTTACTTGGGAGAGTTAAAAATGCTGTAAGTATAAAGTGCACTTTAATTATAAGGGAAATCAAACAAACAAAACACCCTACAAATTGTTCTTATGTCTTAACACTGGATCTATGCTACAATATGCATTACATTGCATGCAGTATGTCTTCAAGTGTTTGAAATGCAATCCATATTATTTACCATGGTCTTTTGTCATTGCATTTACACCTTAACATCCTGCTTACTTTCCTCCTGAATGCACTGTATCTAAATACTATATCCTTTATAATTAATGCTAAACCTTGAACAAAAATCTTCTAGCTATAGAAAATTAATATGAATGAGGTTAGAAAAATGAATCTATTACTTCTGTGTTGAAACATTTCTCTGATTATTGCTAGAATTTTTACTTATCTTTATGGACATATCAACTTTCATTCTTAAAGTTGAGTTAAGGAAGCATATTTCCTAATATATAAAAATATTTTCTTTATTGTTGTTATATGACATATTGCCAAGCGCAATCTACAAAAATGACTGAATACATTTTCTTTCAAATGAAGAATTAATTTTGCATGAATTTATTTTTATTTTCTAAATCTATTACTCAAGGCTCTTGAGATGTTTACTTATGCATTCATTTACATTTTACACTGGTTTCGCCTGTACTTTTGTTATGATATATTTTGAAATTTTGGGAGGATTTTCTTCAATACAAATTTCAGCATTGAAAAAATAAAAATACAAAAAAATTATAATCTCCTAGATAATATTTAAGTGCTACCAACTTCATTGCAATAAATTAGTAACAAGTTTTCCAATGATGTTTATTTTAGCATATTTATTTTTTAAGTATTTTGTGATTTATATATAAATTATATACAGCACAAAATATAAAATTAGTATGTAAATTAACATATAAATACATGAATATACTAAATTAAGTATAACCATTTTGTAGTACTTTGTAGTAAAAATAAATGTATATTTTGGTGAATTTATTTTTAATTTGGAAAGAATTCCTTTAAATATTGTTGCAATCTTCTACAGAACTCTTTCTTGAGCATAAGCAGTGTTTATAAAAGTTGAGAGTTTTCAAAGTAGTATGTACTCTGTTGATAAGGAATGTTTACTCAAATATTAATTATCTGTACTAACATATAAAATTATTTTTCTGAATAAACAAATTACTTTTCTCACTATGCTAACTTTATTTTACATATCCATTCATTTTAACATGTTTTTATTGTACATCGTGTATTTCTGGTGTTTCTTGTTTCTGTGTTTTTAAATTTTAATAGTATTATTCATTCCTACCAAATAATTTCTATGTGCCAACCAATTATTTTGAAACTTCTGGCATCGTTACCCACATTTTTCTAATATGATAAGCTTTAGAATTCCTGAAACTCTGAGAAACTTACTAAATTTTAACTTTGAACTTTAACTAGATGGTCAGATTTTTGTGAGAAAAAAATTATTCTTCATGTTTCTAATACAATCACTATTTTTAATATTCCCCATATGAAAACTCAAAATATGCTTCCCAGAAGCTAGAAAACCCAAATAATCCCTTTCAAGTAAACACAATTGTTATTAACACAAAAATGTATCCACGTATACATGTAGACTTTTTCATCAAGGAAGATATTTTCAAAGTTCAAAAATGCAATCATATTCTTTTAAGAGAACATATTATTAGCATGAATATGGGATATTTAGTAACTTTATGGATGTCAAAATGTGATAAAACCTTTATAATATTGAACTGGAAAAACAATACTATGGATTTATTTTACTTTCTATAGTGCTTCTTTTTCCTTTCTTCCAAGACATTCTTTAAGCACTTTCAAGTTATTTAATCACTAAAGATGTTCAGACAGAAATAGAGTGCATTTTATTTGCCAAATTGATTCAGCTTTTAAGTAATCTTTACAACTCAAATAAAATTCACTATTCTGCTGAGTTTAGCTAAATGTTATTCTCATGAATCAGTCAAATGAATTTATAAATCATGTACAAAATGTACCTGCACTTTATGGACTTGTTAAAATCACATCATTATGGGCTATCATTAGTTTTTTTTCATTTTAGATTGCTTATCTTAATAAAAAGATTTATATGCCATAGTATTTTAAATATCCTTCATTTTCATTTGAAGTTTTATTGGCCCAAAGAACATTGAAGAAAACAATATTAATTTTCAAGACTTGCTCTGTTTGAAATAAAAAAATTAATATATCTCTACCATGATTCTATCAATATCTTTGAAAGCCATATGTACCCTCATCTTCAGTGTACTGAGAACCAGTACAAGATTTAGTATAGGAAGGTATTCAAGAATTTCAGTATGAAAAATGAGTTTATTAAGTCTTATCTCTGTTAAATATTACTGATATGATACAGTTACCAATTAGCTTAATTCTAAAATGAAACTGTGCTTTTCTCAAATCGTGGACATTAAATTAGATACACATTAAAAGCTTAGCCTTTAAATGCTTTCAGGCAATGTTACTTTGTTTCACATTGTATAGTTACAAAGGGACAAACCTATTCCTCTATCATTCATATAGATGTGAAAAAAATAATTTCCACTTCTGTGTCAATTTGCTAGAGGTGGAAAAACAAAATACTGAAAGATTCCAAAACAATGACCTAATGATACATCTCAAAGTCCTAGAAAAACAAGAACAAGCAAATCCCAAAACAAATAGAAGGAGAGAAATAATAAAAATAAGAGCTGAAATCAATAAAATAGAAACCAAAAAAACCATACAAAGAATTAATGAAACAAAAAGCTGATTCTTTGAAAAAATAAACAAGATTGATAGACCCCTGGCAAACTTGACTAAAATGAGGAGAGAAAAAGCAAAATTAGTAGAATGAGGAATGCAAAAGGGGAGATAACAACAAACACCATGGAAGTCCAGGAAATCATCAGAGACTACTTTGAGAACCTATATTCAAGTAAATTTGAAAATCTTAAATAAATGGACAGATTTCTAGATACATATGATCATCCAAAACTGAACCAAGAGGAAATTAATCACCTGTATAGATTTATAACACAAAATGAAATTGAAGCAGCAATCAAGAGCCTTCCCAAAAAGAAAAGTCCAGGACCTGATAGATTCTCTGCTGAATTCTATCAGACCATTAAAGAAGAACTGATACCAACCCTCCTTAAACTGTTCCACAAAATAGAAAGGGAAAGAAAACTGCCAAACACATTTTATGAAGCCAGTATTACATTATCCCAAAACCAGGCAAAGACACCTCCATAACGGAGAACTATAGGCCAATCTCCTTAATGATCATTGATGCAAAAATCCTCAACAAAATAATGGCAAACTGAATTCAACAACACATCAAAAAGATTATTCACCACAACCAAGTAGGCTTCATCCCAGGGATGCAGGGGTGTTTCAACATATGAAAATCAATAAACGTAATCAACCACATTAACAGAAGCAAAGACAAAAACCACTTGATCATCTCAATAGATACAGAAAAAGCCTTTGAAAAGATCCAACACCATTTCACAATAAAAGCTCTAAGAAAACTAGGAATATAAGGAAAGTACCTCAACATTATAAAAGTTATATATGACAAACATACAGCCAGCATTATACTTAATGGAGAAAAACTGAAACCATTCCCCCTAAAATCAGGAACCAGACAAGGATGCCCACTATCTCCACTCCTATTCAACATAGTACTGGAATTCCTAGCCAGAGCAATTAGGCAAGAAGAAGGAATAAAAGGATACAAATAGGTAAAGAAACTGTCAAAATATCCCTATTTGCAGACGACATGATCCTATACTTAAGACCCAAAAAACTCAACTCAGAACCTTCTAGACATCAATAGCTATAGCAAGGTAGCAGGATATAAAATCAACAGAGAAAAATCATTAGCATTTCTATACAATAACAATGAGCAAACTGAAAAAGAATGTATGAAAACAATTCCATTTACAATAGCCTCAAAAAAAATCAAATACCTAGGTGTAAACCTAAGAAAAGATGTGAATGACCTCTACAAGGAAAACTATAAACTTCTGAAGAAAGAGATTGAGGAAGACTATAGAAAGTGGAGAGATTTCCCATGCTCATGGATTGGTACAATCAACATAGTAAAAATGTCTATACTCCCAAAAGTAATCTACAAGTTTAATGCAATTCCCATCAAAATTCCAATGACATTCATTAAAGACATTTAAATCTACCATGAAATTTATATGGAAACACAAGAGGCTGCAAATAGCCAAGGCAATACTCAGTCAAAAGAACAATGCTGGAGGTATCACGATACCTGACTTCAAACTGTATTACAAAGCAATAACAATAAAAACAGCATGGTACTGGGACAAAAACAGACATGAAGACCAGTGGAACAGAATAGAGGACCCAGATATGAAGCCACACAACTATAACCAACTTGTCTTTGACAAAGGAGCTAAAAATATACGATGGAGAAATAGCAGTCTCTTCAACAAAAACTGCTGGGAAAACTGGTTAGCAGTCTGCAAAAAACTGAAACTAGATCCATGTATATCACCCTATACCAAGATTAACTCAAAATGGATCAACGATCTTAATATCAGACCACAAACTCTAAAGTTGATACAGGAAAGAGTAGGAAATACTCTGGAATTAGTAGGTATAGACAAGAACTTTCTCAACAAAACCCCAGCAGCACAGTAACTAAGAGGTAGCATAGATAAATGGGACCTCATAAAGCTAAAAAGCTGTTCATCAAAAGAAGTGGTCTCTAAACTGAAGAGAATACCCACAGAGTGGGAGAAAATATTTGCCAGCTACACATCAGACAAAGGACTGATAACCAGAATATATAGGGAACTTAAAAAACTAAATTCTCCCAAAACTAATGAACCAATAAAGAAATGGGCAAGTGAACTAAACAGAACTTTCTCAAAAGAAGACATTCAAATGGCCAAAAAACACATGAAAAATCCTCACAATCTACAGCCTAGTCCCTTATGTGGCCTCTTCCCCATGTGCCTCTTTGCCCTTCCACCTTCCCATT
The DNA here is from genome assembly GCF_047511655.1 of Castor canadensis. Taxonomy (NCBI): domain Eukaryota; kingdom Metazoa; phylum Chordata; class Mammalia; order Rodentia; family Castoridae; genus Castor; species Castor canadensis. The sequence continues at coordinate 20,992,564 of NC_133390.1, read as the reverse complement.
AGGTAGCACTAGGCCCTCACCAGATACAGCTGCCCAGTCTTGGACTTTCACCCTCCATAACTATGAGCTAAATAAATATTTTCTTTATAAATTAAAAAAAATGAATCTTATCATTGTCTGAATCTTCATATAGTGGTTATTCTTCTGTGCCTATGTTTCTGTGAATTCCTGTGACCTTCTCTCTTGTTAGAGCACTAATTATTTTAGGGAACACACTAGTTGTATCTTCTCAACTTGATTACATTGGTGACAATACTATTTTCAAATAAGATCACTAATCAAACTAGCAAAAATTTTATGACTTTCTAATTATCTCTCATGTTTTCTCTTCAAAAAAATTGGAGAAGAGGGCTGAACAGGCTCTGCCAGGAAGCAGGTGGATAGGAGAGGAGAGGAAGGAGGCAAGGAACAAGGGGGAGAGATAACCCAAACAATGTATGCACATATCAGTAAATGAATAAAAAAAGATCACTGTCACAAATATTGGGAATTAGGACTTTAAAGTTCTTTGGGGGGAGTGGAAATTTCAAAACACAGCACATTAAAACATATTCTAATCTCAAATCATATAATGATCTTTCTCTTCTTAATTGACATACTCTTACTTAAAAATCAGTAGGTCTCCAAACAATTAAAAATGTTAAACTTACTTTGGTATTATGTAGACTATTGTGTGCTTTATTCATTTTTCCAGCACAAAATATAATTATGCCAGAAAAAAATCTTAAAATCACCATTAAAATATAAGTATTCATTTAAGCAGCAAAGTATACAAAACATATTAAATATTATAGAAACTAAAACTTTTACCCTTTCAAAGTATTTTTGATTGAAAAATAACAAAACATTCTCCCTACTTTGATATATTGTGTCCTTTGAAGCAACAGTGAAGTGAACCATTAAAAAGTAAAACACTCCAGTGAACTGAAAAATAAACTTTGATTGGGAAAATGAATGCCTCAGGAAAAAGTAGGTTTGTAATCTCTTCTTTCATGTCTCCTTGTTTCTTTGATTGATGATGAAACAAACTAAATTCTAAAAAAATGCCAAACTGTCTGAAATACTATTACCTCTTTCTTTGCATATTGTCAAAAATTTTAAAGAATAAACAAAAATTAAATTTATCATTTTAAAGTTTACCTCCTAATGGAAAATGAAATTTATATTTCACAAGCTTTCAATTTACTTGATGAAAAAGAAAAAAATATAATAAATGCTCTTGAATCACTCAAGTTGTTTTCCACAAACATAAAACTAATTTTATAATAATTTAGAGTTAAGATATTTTTACATTTTGACTAATTGGTTGTGCCATGCTAAGAGCAGAAATTGACAAGTGGGTCACAATAAATGTACCTTTCTGAAGAAGGAATTATTAATAAAGTAAGCATCCTCTTAGAATATTTTGACAAGGAAGAATAAACTCATATCCATACTTAATTTGAATAAAGGTGTGATGAGAAGGAATTCTGCAAACTGAATACCAAGCTAGAGTTTCCCTTGGGAGAGCAACCACTAAAAATTAATATCCCCAATTAGAAGGGCCTGATGCACCTGAAGGAGGCCCAAGGGGCTACAGAAAAATCAAGGCAGGAGGAAAGTAGAAGAAAATATAAGAAAAATGACTGCACTAGGTTTTGTAGAATCTTTTAGACTGGTGGCTATAACTTTGAAACCCCACTGTGGGTACCAAGGGATGGGGTTTTAGCATGCCCTGTCTTACTTAAAAAGTGTGTAAGTCTTGCTGGGCACCATTGGCTAATGTCTGTAATCCTAGCTACTCAGGAGGCAGAGATCAGAAGATCACCATTTGAAGCTACTCCTAGGTACACAGTTTGTGAGACCTTATCTTGAAAAACACCATCACAAAAGGGGCTGGTTGAGTAGATCAAGTGGTTAGATCACCTGACTAGCAAGTCTCTCAGTTCAAACTCCAGTGTTGACAAAAATAAAATATAACAACAAAAAAATGAAGTTGTAATTCTGGATGCTGTGACAAGAATTTTTTTTTTTAATTTAAAAACTTTGCTCAATATTTTATTTATTTATTTATTTATTTATTTTCGTTTATTCACATATCCATACATTGTTTAGAACATTTCTCCACTTTGCCCCTCTTCTCTACCCTTCCCCCCTCACCCCTCAGTTCCATGCAGGTTCTGTTCTGCCTTTATAACTAATTTTGTTGAAGAAATGACACAAGCATAATAAGGAAGACAAAGCACTTTTGCTAGTTGAATTAAGGACAGCTATACAGAGAGATTCCTACTTTTGCTTTCATGTACCCATGTGTTACAACACATGTTGATTCAACTCTAACTCAATGATCTTTACATTGGTCCCTGATCCTCTGCTTATGATAACGTCTGTCATTTTAAGTTTTCTATAATAGTTCCTCTGGAGTGGGGACATCAAATGCTTTCATGTTTTCTGTTTTCTACCTATTCCTATATCTCCCATGTGTGCTCTCCCCTTGTCATGTGATGCAAGTCCAACCACACTGCTGCATTTGCCCTAGATCTAATGTCCACATATGAGGGAGAACATATGATTTTTGGTCTTCTGAGCATGGCTGATGTCGCTCAGAATGATGTTGTCCAGTTCCATCCATTTACCTGCAAATGATAAGATTTCATTCTTCTTCATGGCTGAATAAAATTCCATTATGTACAAGTACCACATTTTCTTAATCCATTCATCAATAGTGGGGCATCTTGGTTGTTTCCATAACTTGGCTACTGTGAATAGTGCAGCAATAAACATGGGTGTGCAGGTGCCTCTGGAGTAACCTGTGTTGCATTCCTTTGAGTATATCCCCAAGAGTGGGATTGCTGGATCATATGGCAGGTCTATGTTTACATTTTTAATAAGAGTCCCAATGTTTTTCTGGAGTGGTTGAACCAGCTTGCATTCCGACCAGCAGTGGATTAAGATTCCTTTTTCCCATTTCTCTCCAACACCTGTTGTTAGTGGTGTTTCTGATCAAGGCTATTCTAACGGGTGAGGTGTAATTTTAGTGTGGTTTTGATTTGCATTTCCTTTATGGCCAGAGATGGTGAGCATTTTTTCATGTGTTTTTTAGCCACGTGAATTTCTTCTTTTGAAAAAGTTCTATTTAGTTCAGTTGCCCATTTCTTAATTGATTCATTAGTTTCTTAAGTTCCTTGTATATTCTGGTTATCAGTTTCCTGTCTGATGCATAGCTGGCAAATATTTTCTGTCACTCTGTGTGTGGTCTCTTCAGTTCAGAGACCATTTCTTTTGTTATGCAGAAGCTTTTTAATTTTATGAACTCCCATTTGTCCATCCTTTCTCTTAGTTGCTAGGCTGCTGGGGTTGTATTGAGGAAGTTTTTGCCTATACCTATTTGTTCCAGAGTGTTTCCTGCTCCTTCCTGTAGTAACTTCAGAGTTATAAGTCTGATATTTAGGTCCTTGATCCATTTTGAGTTGATACTAGTAAAGGGTGACAAACATGGATCTGTTTCAGTTTCTTGCAGGTGGATAACCACTTTTCCCAAAAACATTTGTTGAAGAGGCTGTCCTATATTTTTGGCATCTTTGTCAAAAATGAGGTGGGTATAATTGTGTGGATTTATATCCCCATCTTCTATTCTGTTCCACTGGTCTTCATGTCTGTTTTTATGCCAGTACCATGCTGTTTTTATTGTTACTGCTTTGTAATATAGTTTGAAGTCAGTATTGTGATACCTCCAGCATTGCTTCTTTTGCTGAGTATTGCCTTGGCTATTTGTGGTCTCTTTTGTTTCCAAATGAATTTTATGGTAGATTTTTCAATCTCTGTGATAAAAGTCATTGGGATTTTGATGGGAATTGCATTAAACATGTAGATTACTTTTGGTGGTATAGCCAATATTGCTATGTTGATTCTACCAATCCATTAGCACGGGAGTTCTTTCCATCTTCTGTAGTCTTCCTTGATCTCTTTCTTCAGGTGTTTGTAATTTTCTTTGTAGAGATCATTCACATCCTTTATTAAGTTTCCTCTTAGGTATTTGAATTTTTTTTATGTTATTGGAAATGGAATTGTTTCTATGTATTCCTTCTCAGTTTCTTTATTGATGGTGTAGAGAAAAGCTAATGAATTTTGTGTATTGATTTTGTATCCTGCCACCTTACTATAGTTGTTTATGCTGTCTAACAGTATTTGGGTAGAGTTTTTTGGGTCTTTAATATATTTGTCAGCATATAAGGATATTTTGACAGTTTCTTTACCTATTTGTATTCCTTTTATTTCTTATTATTTCCTAATTACTCTGGCTAGAAATTCCAGTACTATGTTGAATAGGAGTAGGGATATTGTGCACACTTGCCTCGTTCTTGATTTTAGGGGGAATGGTTTCAGTTTTTCACCATTAATTATGATGTTGGATGTATGTTTGTCATATATAGCCTTTAAAATGTTGAGGTACATTCCTTATATTCCAAGTTTTCTTACAGCTTTTATCATGAAGTGGTGATGGATCTTGTCAAAGGCTTTTTCTGCATCTATTGAGATGATCACGTGGTTTTTGTCTTTGCTTCTATTGATGTGCTGTACTACATTTATAGATATGCCTATGTTGTACCACCTGTACATCCCTGGGATGAAGCTGACTTGATCCTGTTGAATGATCTTTCTGATGTGTTGTTGGATTTGGTTTGAATTATTTCATTGAGGTTTTTGTGTCAATATTCATTAAGGAAATTGGCGTGTAGTTCTTGTTGGAGGTGTCGTCTGATTTTGGGATAAGAGTAATATTGGCTTTATAAAATGAGTTAGGCAGTGTTCCTTCCCTTTCTATTTCATGGAACAGTTTAAGGAGAGTTGGTATTAGTTCCTCTTTAAATGTCTGATAGAATTCAGCAGTGAATACATCAGGTCCTGGACTTTTCTTTTTTGGGAGGCTCTTGATGGCAACTTCAATTTCTTTTTGTACTATAGGTTTTTCAGGTGATTAATATCCTCTTGGTTCTGTTTTGGGTGGTTGTAAGTTTCTAGAAATCTGTCTGTTTCTTCAAGATTTTCAAATTTATTAGCATATAGGTTCTCAAAGAATCTGTGATGATTTTCTGAATTTCCATGGTGTTTGTTGTTATCTCTCCTTTTGCATTTCTGATTTTACTGATTTTGGATTTTTCTGTCCTTTTTTAAGTCAAGTTTGCCATGTTCTGTCAATCTTATTTATTTTTTTAAAGAACCAGCTTTTTGTTTTACTGATTTTTTGTATTTTTTGTTTGTTTGTTTCTATTTCATTGCTTTCAGCCCTTACCTTAGTTATTTCTTTCCTTCTGCTTGTTTCAGGATTTGCTTGTTCTTGTTTATCCAGGAGTTTGAGCTGTAGTGTTAGGTCATTTATTTGCGATCTTTCTGACCTTTTAATGTATGCACTCATGGCTATAAACTTTCCTGTTAGGACTGCCTTTGCTATGTCCCATAAGTTCTGGTAGGTCGTGTTTACATTTTCATTAACTTCCAGAAACATTTTAATTTCCTCTTTTATTTTATCGATGACCCACTCATTATTGAGCAATGTGTTGTTTATCTTCCAATTTTTTACATGTCTTTTACTGATATTTTTGTTGATTTCTAGTTTTAATGAATTGTGGTCAGACAAAATGCATGGAATCATTTCCATTTTCTTATATTTGCTGAGGCTTGCTTTGTGCCCTAAGGTATGATCAATTTTGGAAAAGGTTCCATGGGCTACTGAGAAGAATATTTATTCTGCAGAAGTTTGGTGAAATATTCTGTAGACGTCAGCTAGGTCCATTTGATCTAAGGTTTGATTTAGTTCTAGGAGTTTGTTAATAATTTTTTGTTTTGATGACCTATCTGGTGCTAAGAGGGTATTAAATTCTCCCACTACCACTTGTTGGAGTTTATATATGTTTTACGTATATGTTTTAGGTCCTTCAGAATATGATGGATAGAATTGGGTGCACTGACATTGGGTGCATATAGGTTGATAATTGTTATTTCCATTGGGTGTATTTCCCCTTTTATTAGAATGGAGTGTCCTTCTTTATCTCGTTTGAGCAATGTAGGTTTGAAGTCTACTTTGTCTGAGATAAATTGTGCTATTCCTTCCTGTTTTGGGGGATGATTGGCTTGGTAAATCTTCTTCCAGAATTTCACTCTCAGCTAGTGCTTATTTCTGTTGATAAGGTCGGTTTCCTGTAGGCAGCAGATTGTTGGATCATCCTTTTTAATCCAGTTTGCCAGTTGGTGTCTTTTGATGGGGGAGTTTAATCCATTTACATTCAGTGTTAGTACTGATAGGTGGTGATCCCTGTCATGTAGTTGTCTTTGTTAATTAAGGGTTTGAATGTGTACAGCTGAATCAGTGTTACTCTTCTTTTGTGCATTTTCTTCTCCTGTGGTTTAGTATTGCCTGCCCTTTCATGGTTTTGTTTGCTTTCATTTTCTGTGTGCAGAATTCCTTGGAGAAACTTTTGTAGTAGTGGCTTGGTGACTTGGTGGTCAAATATTGTTTTAGTTTCTGCTTGTCATGGAAGACTTTTATTGTTCCATCTATTTTGAGTGATAGTTTTGCTGAGTAAAGTATCCTAGGATTGAAGTTATTTTCATTCAGTGCTTGGATGACCTCATTCCATACTGTTCTTGCTTTTAATGTTTCTGTTGAGAAGTCAGTTGTGATTTTGATGGGTCTACCTTTGTATATAATTTGTTTTTTCTCTCTTTCAACCTTTAATATTCTTTCTCTAATCTCTGTATTTGTTGTTTTTATGATAATATGTTGTGGGGTAGTTGTATTTTGGACAGGTCTGTTTGGTGTTCTGGAGGCTTCCTGTACTTGAATGGGCATAATTTTCTCTAGATTTGGGAAATTTTCTGTTACTATTTTGTTGAAGATATGCATTCCTTTTGCTTGCACCTCTTATCCTTCTTCACTGCCCATGATTCTCACCTTTGGTCTTTTGATGGAGTCAGTGATTTCTTGCATTTTCTTTTCACAAGTGTTGAGTTGTTTAACTAATAGTTCTTCAATTTTTCCTTTAATTGCCATTTCATCTTCAAGTTCTGAGATTCTCTCTTCTGTTTGTTCTATTCTGATGAAATAGCCTTCTTTTTTTTTGTAGTTCTGTTTCGTTCTTTTTCTGAGGTTTTCCATATTGTGGGTTATTTCCTCTTTAATATTGTCATTTTTTGCAGTTAATTCATTTATCTCTCTGTTTATGGTGGTCTCACTTTCTGTTTGGCATTTATTTAGGGCTTCTATGCTTTCACTTATTTGTTTCTATGTTTTCTCATATTCTTTGTTTTTGTTGTCTTGGAACTTTTTGGTGCCTCCTGTACATTTTGGTTGACCACATCTAGTAACATCTCTATGAAATTCTCATTGATTTCTTCTTGTAGGATATCTTTTTGCAAGGTGTTCTTATGTGCTTCGTTAGGTTCCTTTGCATAGTTTATCTTTGTTTCGTTTGAGTCTGGATCTGGGTATCCATTTTCTTCATTTCACTCTTAATCCTGTACTATTTTACTTTTGGGGGAAGAATGGTTTTCCTGCCTTTTTCTTCTTCCCATATTTCCACTACATAGTGTTTCTATCCCTAGACTATGTGTAATTTAGTATTAGCTGGGTAATAATTTTAATACTAACAAATCCAAGCAAGGAGAATAAAAGAGAAAGAGATGTAAAGATAAAAGGAAAAGAGAAGAGAGAAGAGAGGAAAAGAGGAAAAAAAATGGGAGAGATAGTGGGTGATCAAACAGCAAACCAGGCAGCAAAACCCTAAAAGATGCAAAAAACCAAAAATTCACCAGTTCTGGAATAGTAGAATTTAGTCCTAGTTGTAGTGATACCACTCATCTAGCATCAAGACCTGTCTGTGTGTGTCTCTTAGGATGGTTGGGAGCCTCCCAGTGGCGTGTGCAGGTGGGTAGGGTCCCACAGGTCTACAGATGGAGGCCTTTGGAGGCAAACTATTGGGCCTTTGTAGTGTGGGCCTGGTGTGCCTGAAGGCCACAGACTGGCAGAGTGGAGATACTGCATGTCTGTGAATTGCCAGGATGTCAGGCTTTCGGGGCACAGTACAGGCAGATATTGAAGGCTTATGCCAGCATGAGGGTCACAGCCAATTGGAGATCATGGAGGCCTGTGTAGGCCTGAGGGCATGGACCAGCGGAGTAGAGATCATGGAGGCCTTTGCTGTCAGTGGGGACACAGCTGGTTTGGCAGAGATTGTACATGTGTGGATTCTCAGTATTGCAGGCCTTGCAGGCATGGCCCAGCAGAGCAGAGATCATGCAGGTCTGTGCAGACCTGGGGTTGGGGCAGTGGAGCAGAGATCATGTGTGTGTGTGTATTCCTGGCTTAGCAGGCCTTAGGGGTGTAGGCTTGCAGAGTGGACATTGTGGAGGCCTGAGGGGCATGGCCTGATGGAGTGGATATAAGTGCAGGACTGTGCAGACCTGGGGTCACAGCCCAGCAGAATGGAGATCATGCATGTGTGGATCACTGGTGTGGCAGGTCTTGAGGTAGTGGCCAGGCAGAGTGGAGATCATGCAGACTTGTGCAGGCCTGAGGAGCATGACTGGACAGAGTGGATATCAGTGCAGGCCTGTGCAGACCTAGGTTCACGGCCCCTCAGAACAGAGATTGTGAGTGTGGATCACCAGAGTTGCAGCCCTTGGGGGCATGGCTTGGCAGAGTGGAGATCTTGCAGGCCTGTGCAGGCCTGAGGGCCTGACTTGGCAGAGATCATGAATGTCTGTGGATCCCTGTGGATTCCCAGCTTGGCAGGCCTTAAGGGCTCTTTTGGTGGAGATGATGGGGATCTGAGTGGTGTGAGTTTGGGGTTGCATGGCTCTGGTGGGGCTAAGGAACAGGGCCAGAGGATCAGAGATCCCATGGTGTGTGGAGCAGTGGCTCCATGGGCCTATGGGGAGGGGCTGAATGTGAACAGATGTGGTGATGTTTCTGCTCTCCCTGGTGCTTTACCTCAGTTGAGCATGTCTCCAACCTCTTGGCAAAGTCCCTGGATCATGGAGGTCAGGAGCTCTGTGACTCTGTCCTGGTAGCTGTCTTGGATTCTCAAGAATGTATTTTATGGAGAAAGTAAAATATACAAAAACATGTTGCATAGTAAGAAAATGAACCTAGAAATTATTGATTGTTAACTTAATCCCCACAGTAGTTAGTTAGAAGTTTGGTAGGTTTGTAGTTATATTTTAAAGACAGGTTTGGATACATTTTCTAATAGATTAAATGTAAAGTAAGAGGAAACATAAAGGCCTATATGTTAAAGTTTTTGTTGCTATTCTGTGGTGCTATTAACAGGTAGTAAGTTGTTTAGAAGTTGGGCCAATGAGAATGAGCAAGGGGAGGAGAGAGAAAAGAGATACAGAAAAAGAGAGGGAGAGAGAGAGAAGGAGGGAGTGAGGGAGAAGGCAGGCAGAGAAGAGGGAGCAAGGGAGGGAGAGAGAGAGAGAGAAGAAGGAAGGGAAGGAGGAAGAAGGAAAGGGAGTGAGAGAATGAAAGACAGAAAGAAAGAATGAGAAGAAAAAAGGAGAAAAGAAAAAAATATTTCAAGCATGAGTAAGGTTTATGATAGAATAAAAGTGCTGATTAGGTAGTAGAAAAGTTTAAAACAGCAATAAATTGAATGTTATTTCATAATTCCTAGGGGATAGAGGCTCATCAAAGAAAGTGTTTTTTTCACAAGCAGAAAAAAATATCCCTATAGAAAATGCAACATAGGTAAGTCACTAATAAAACAAACACAAATAAGAAGCAAATAACAAACAAAAGCAACAGGAAATGAATTGTTTGCTTTGAGTAGAAATAAAACAAATAAATAAAAACACTTTCTTCAGAAATAGTATTTTTTTTCGTATCCTTGATTTTGGGTTGCCATCAAAGGGCATATGCACTTATATGCTAATATGATATAAAAAAATCAATAATTTTGCATCTGAATTTAGAAGAGCCCTGAAAATCCTCAGTATAGAAATTCATTAATACTTTTCATCAAATACAAGCCACAGTAAAAGTTCCAAGCAATATGAACTCACATCTAAATATCACCAAAAAAAAATATACAAGCAGGCCAACATGGGTGAAATAAATTTGAAAACCCACATAATCACAATGAGAATTGAAACTTCTTCACTGATAAGAATTAAAACATAAGGGAGTAATCAGAATAATAAAATAGACCAAGAAAAACTGAAAGAAATAAAAATTTCTAAAATTCAGTAGCTGGTCACACATGAGGTGGAATGGAGCTCTTTTTTCTAGTTAAGATATTGAAAAAATGTGAAAATTTTTCACTCTTTTAAATCACAAATACACAGGAAATCATGAGATAAATAAACTCTGTGGTTCCTTAAAACCATCAAAGTGTTATGCTCACAAGGTCATCAAATGACCTTCAAAATGCAAGTTGTGGAACTTAGGTATTTCCTTTTTTATTATTGCAGTGCTGGGGGGTGCAATTATCTCATATAAATAGTTTTCACAATATATGAAACATGACACTTGAATTCATCCCCTTCAATATTCTCCTGAATCTCCACTGCCCCCATTTCTGGAATAGTTTCTACAGTTCTCATTTTCCCATTTACCACTTGTCAACCCAATATTTGCCCCATAGTCACCCTCCTACACTCTTTCCCAACATCTTCCCTTCTCCCACTCGTATCAACCCCCAAGATGGGACCTGTTCAGTCCTCCTGTTCTCTAATTTTGTAAATAAATAAGTAAATAAATAAAGACCTTTCTGTTCATTTAACATAGCTGTACAGGGAAGTTCTTTGTGGCATTGCCATGTATATATATACTATAACCCGAATTGGTTCATCTTCTCTATTTTTCTTCTTTCTACTTTAGTTCCCTTCTCATGACAATTCCCGTAGGTTTAAAAATTGTATATTCATTCTTGTAGAGAAAGTAAACCAACCAAATTCACCTTCTTTTTTTTAAATTTTATTTTGTTGTTTTTTATTCTTTTTAATTCTTTTATTCATATGTGCATACATTGTTTGGGTCATTTCTCCCCCTGCCCCCTCCCCCACCCTTTCTGCCCTTTCCCCCTCAGTCCCAGGAAGGTCCTGCTTTGCCTTTATCACTAGTTTTGTTGAAGAAAAAAGACAAGCCTGATAAGGAAGACAAAGTGTTTTTGCTAGTTGAGTTGAAGATAGCTATACTGAAATATTCCTAGCATTGCTTTCATGTACACATGTTATGACCCATGTTGATTCATCTCTAACTGATCTTTACCCTGGTTACTGATCCCCTTCTCATGATAACTTCTGTTACTTTAAGGATTCTGTATTAGCTACTCTGGAGTGGGGACATCAAACGCTTTCATGTTTTGGGTTTTCTATGTATTTCTATATGACCCAAATGTGCTCTCCCCTTATCATGTGATCTAAGTCCAAGCACATTCCTGCATTTGTCCTAGATCTAAAGTCCACATGTGAGGGAGAACATATGATTTTTGGTCTTCTTCAACAAATGTTGCTGGGAAAAGTGGCTATCCATCTGCAAGAAACTGAAACTAGACCCATGTCTATCACCCTGTACTAGTATCAACTCAAAATGGATCAAGGACTTAAATATCAGACCTGAAACTCTGAAGTTACTAAAGGAAGGAGCAGATAACACTCTGGAGCTAATAGGTATAGGCAAGGACTTCCTGAATACAACCCCAGCAGTCCAGCAACTAAGAGAAAGGATGGACAAATGGGACTTCATAAAATTAAAAAGCTTCTGCACAACAAAAGAAGTAGTCTCTAAACTGAAGTGACCACCCACAGAGTGGGAGAAAATATTTGACAGCTATACATCAAATGGACTGATAACCAGAATATACAGGGAATTTAAGAGACTAAACTCTCCTAAAATCAATGAACCAATTAAAAAATGGGCAACTGAACTTAATAGAACATTTTCAAAAGAAGAAATTCACATGGACAAAAAACACATGAAAAAATGCTGACCATCTCTAGCCATAAAGGAAGTGCAAATCAAAACCACACTAAGGTTCCACCTCACACCTGTTAGAATAGCCATCATCAAAAACACCACCAATAATATGTGTTGGTGAGGATGTGGGAAAAAGGATCCCTAATCCACTGCTGGTGGGAATGCAAGCTGGTACACTGGTACAACCACTCTGGAAAAAAATTTGGAGACTCCTTAAAAATATAAACATAGACCTGCCATATGATCCAGCAATCCCACTCCTGGGGATATACCCAAAGAAATACAACACAAATTACTCCAAAGGCACCTGCACACCCATGTTTATTGCAGCTCTACTCATAATAGCCAAGTTATGGGAACATCCAAGATGTCCCACAATTGATGAATGGATCAAATTCATCTTCTTAATTCCTTCTTTTACCCTCCCTTTCTCTTATGTGACCTCCCCTTAGTGTGACCTATTTTTCATAATATTGCTATATTTTCATTATGTCTACATTCCATACCTGAGAGAAAACATGCTGCTTTTGTTCTTCTGAGACTGGCTAAGTTCACTTGAAATGATGTTCTCTAGTTCCATTCATTTACATGCAAAAGACATAATTTCATTCTTCTTTGTGGCAGAATAATACTTCATTATCTATAACTGCCACATTTTCTTAATCCATTTATTAGTAGTGGTGCCAGTAATCAAGGTCTCAGGTAAGGCAGACCAAGAAAAAGTCATTCAGAGAGAATGGACACTGTGCACTTGAGGAAATGTCAATGGAGCTTTAGATGAACCTGTGTGCAGAGCATTCCATTGGAGTTTGGAGACATGTTGACCAAATGAGAATGACTTTCAAAAGGTAATTGTTTACACAGAAATATTTCTAAGAAAGCAGATAATGAAATGAAGGGATTGAAAGTAGTGAGGACTCACAATTTCTTGTTCTGACTGTGATTGGCTCAGGTAGTCTTCTGTTTTATATCTCAGTTTCATGGCTTCACTCCCATGGTCTTCCAGGGATATAGTTTCCTAATTTCATACTTAGGAGATCACAAATGTAGTCATGCTATCAAAAGTAATTTTTAAAAATTGCTTTCTTTAGGGCTAATGGTCTCCAGATTTAAAGCAGTCTCATTATTTCAATGAGTCAATGCCTACAACCCTCAAAGGTTTGTGGATTTTAGGTTTGTGACAGTTAAATGTTGTATCTAAAACCCTTCTGTAAAAGTTAGTAGGCCACATGTTCAGTGTAAGTGGAAGGTGTAAGTTGAAATGAGTCTAAATATAGAAACATAGAAATGTAAATGGACATATTACTTTGGTTATCCCTTTTTTTCCTTTTCTAAATACTGTATATTAGATCACATGGTATGTGTGGATAGAAGGATGTGGTTACTTCCGCATTATTTTATGATTTTTCTTATTGTGGCATTGGGGCTTTTGAACTCAGGCCCTAGCATTTGCTAAGCAAGCGTTCTATCACTTCAGCCAGTATCCTAGCCATTTTTTGCTTTGATTATTTTTTAAATAAGGTTTTACATTTACACCCAGCCAGCCCAGGACCATGATCCTCCTGCTTATGATTCCCACATAGTTGGGACAACAGGAATTTGCCACTATGCCCAACTTTTATTGGTTGTTGTTTTAAGGTATTAAATTTGAGTTTTTTTTTTAATTCATCTGTTGATGATATGCATCCTGATTCTGCAAAAGAAAGGTTTTACATCCCACACCTTTCATTTTAAATTATACAAACTTTTGGAAGGAACTTATCCATTCTTTGTTCCACAAAAGTCTCTATGTTATCTTTCCACTTTCCAAAACTTGCATTCACTAAAGCTATGGATTTATTTCAGAAGTTTTCCTTCCATTATTTTAACAATCAATTCAAGAATTAATCCACAAGGAAACTGTGTTAGCTAACTAGTACAGGTGGAGGTTAAGCCTTCCTTCAGTAAATCAGATACAAAATCAAGAGTATTGCTTCAGGAGGAATCCCAGTGGCATCATTATTGTTTGGCTACTTATCAAAGGCTTGCTTTACGCTTTCAAATACAGTTGTTTTCTGTTGTTTTGATTTAACATTTGTTACTTTGATTCTTTTCACTTTGATCAATGAAAATTCACAAGACTTTTTGAGAAAATTCTTGGAATATCTTTGAAGGAGCCAGTGTAAATTTAGGGCTGCTATTCAGATTGTAATTACAACTTTAGTCAATCTCTTGTCAAATTTCTTGATTTAGCACTATCTTTTGTTTCATGAGAGTCAATAGAAATCTCTCTGCAGGCTGTTTTTTTGTCTGCTATTTATTATTGTTATTATTATTATTGTTATTTTAACTTTGTGGAAAATTATTAGAGATGTAGGTATTACATTCCTCCTGATCAAAGACTGTTCTTAAGAGAGTCAATTCTGATGTAATCTGTTTATGGTATTGAAAGAAAGACAAATAAAGAAATTAAATCTAACATAGGACCTTAGCAGATATCCTTTCACTGAACATAATAAAAGTTAATTATGACTCAGACATGAAGAAGAATGAAATCTTGTCATTCTCAAGTAAATGGATGGAACTGGAGAACATCACCTTAAGCAAAGTTAGCCAGGCTCAGAAGGCCAAAAATCTTATGTTCTCCCTTATATATGAGGACTTTAGATCTAAAACAAATGCAGTAATATTATTGGACATGGGTCACACATGCCTGGGAGGAATAGGGAAAGTAGGAAACCCAAAACTTGAAAGTGTTTGAAAAGCCTGCTGTTAGAGAAACTAATATAGTAATCTTAAAATGACAGAGGTCACTGTGGGAAGTAGTGAAGAGGTTTGGCAGAGATGAGCCAATTCAGGTTGTAATACACATGTTCATGGAAGCAATGCAGGAATCTCTCTGCATAGCTATCCTTACTTCAAACTAGCAAAAATGCTATGTCTTTCTTATTATTGCTTATGGCTTCTCTTCAACAAAATTGGAGAAGAGGGCAGAACAGGTTCTGCCTGGAAGCAATGGGATAGGGGGAGAAGGAGAGGGTGAAGGGCAAGGGGAAGAGATGGCCTAAATAATATATGCACATATGAATAAATGAATAAATAAACCAAAAAAAAGAAGTAATCAGATGTAAGTCTTGAATTGCTGTGTAAGGAGATTTGTCTAGAAAAGCCGGCGGAATTTTATCAAACCCAGCATTACACTAATGTGGAAATGGTCTATTCATATGAACAGGTGCATTAACACACTGTATGGGTGTCTATATGGGCATGTATATAACAAGAAAGTGTAGAGTTACATTGTATTCACACATGTACAGATAAATTAAGGACTAAACAAATTCAAACATAGTATGCTTGAATTTCTGAAGAGTCAAGAATAATTCAGTTAGTGATATACAGATATTATATATATGTATACACACAAGTATGTAAACATTTTAAAAGAATTTTTTATTGGAAAATACAGAGGATTTTAATCTTTCTTTTTTTTACATTTTATTTAATCATTCTTACATTTCCTTATATGTGTATACATTACTTGGGACCCTTCTCCATTCCTGCCCCCCCCACTTCCAAGTAGAACATGTTCTGCCCACTTGTTCTGTGACCTTGTTGAAGAGAAAACAAGAGATAATATGAAAAACATTTCATTTTTGCAAGTTTGAGTGAAGATATCTATACAGAGAGATTCCAAGTGCTGTCACCAAGCACATATATTACAACCCACATTAGTTCATCTCTACCAGAACTCTTCACTACTCCCTAATCCCCTTCCCATAATGGCCTCTACAAGTTTAAGATTATTATTTTTAGTCCTCTAAAGTAAACATATCAACCACATTCAAGTTTTAGGTTTCTTTCCCTTTTCCTATTCCTCCAATGCATGTTCTCCCTTTAGTGTATGACCAATGTCCAATAATATTACTGCATTTGTTTAGATCTGTAATCTGCATATGAGGGACAACATGAAATTTTTGGCCTTCTGAGGCTGTCTAATTTTGCTCTAGATGATGTTCTTCAGTTCCATGCATTTACTTGTGAATGACAAAGTTTCATTCTTTGCACAATAGTCCATTGTGTACAAATACCACATTTTTTAAATCCATTCATCAGTCGTGGGGCATCTTGGCAGTTTCTATATTTGACTCTTGTGAATAGTGCTGCAATACACATGGTGTGCAGGTGCCTTTGTATTAACCTGGGTCATATTCCTTTCGGTATATCCCCAGGATTGTTATTGCTGGATCATATGGCAGGTTTATTTTTAGTTTTTTAAAGAAGCCTCCATATTGTTTTTGGCAGTGGTTATAGTAGCTTAAATTCCCACCTGCAGTGTCGGAAGGTTCCTTTCCCCCCCATATCCTCACCAAAAATTTGTTGTTGGTGGTGTTCCTGATGGACTAAGGTGGAATCTTAGTGTGGTTTTGATTTGCATTTCTTTTATGGCCAGTGATGGTGAGCATTTTTTCATGTGTTCTTCAATTTAGAGACCATTTCTTTTGTTGTGCAGAGGCTTTTTAATTTTATGTAGTCTCATTTGTCCATCCTTTCTCTTAGTTGCTGGGCTGTTTGAGTTCTACTGAGGAAGTCCTTGCCTACCTATTGCTTACAGTATATTCCCTGGTCTTTCCTGCACTAGCTTCAAAATTACAGGTCTCATATGAAGGTCCTTAATTTACTTTGAGTTGATGCTTACACTGGGTGACAGACATGATTCTACTTTCAGTGTTTTGCATGCACATATCTGGTTTTCCCAGCAACATTTGGTAACCAGGCTGTCTTTTCTCCATTGCGTGTTTTTGGTAAATTTGTCAAAAATAAGGTGGGCATAGCTGCACCTTGGTCCTCTATTCTATTCCACTGGTCTTCATGTCTGTTTTTGTGACAGTATCATGCTATTTTTATAGCACAGTTGAGGTTGGGTATTGTGGTATCTCCATCATTGCTCTTTTTGTCCAGTATTACATTGGCTATTCATAGCCTTTAGTGTTTCCAAATGAACTGTAGAGTAGATTTTTCAATCTCTTTGATGAATATTATTGGGATTATAGTGGGAATTGTATTTACTGTGTTGATTCTATCAATCAATGAGTATGGGAGATCTTTCCATCTTTTGTAGTCTTCTTAGATAATTTTCTTCAGTGGTTTGTAGTTCTCCTTATAGAGGACATTTACATACTTTGTTAAGTTTTGTCCTACTATTTGATTTGTTTTGAAGCTATTGTAAATGGAATTGTTTTCTTATACTCTTTCCCAATTTGTTCATTGTTGGTGGATAGAAAGGTTACAGATGTTTATAAATTGATCTTGCATAATGCTACATTGCTGAAGTTGTTTATGGTGTCTAGGAGATTTGTGGTGTACTTTTCTGGGTCTTTGAGGATAGGATTATGTCACCTGCAAAGAGGATATTTTGACTATTTCTTTACCTATTTGTATTTCTTTTATTTCTTCTTCTTGACTTATGGCTCTGTCTAGGAATTCCAGTACTATGTTGAATAAGAGTGGGGACAGTGGGTATGATGTTGGTTACAGGTGTCATATAGAGTCTTTATAGTGTTGATGTATATTCATTCTATTCCTAGTTTTCTTAGCGCTTTTATCATGAAATGGTGTTGTATCTTATCAAAGGCTTTTTCTGCATCTATTGAGATGATCAAGCAGTTTTTGTCTTTGCTTCTATAATGTGCTATATTACATTTACTGATTTCTCTGTATTGAAACATCCCTTCCTCCCTGGGATGAAGCCAACTTGGTCATGATGAATGATATTCCTGATATGTTCTTGGATTCAGTTTGCTATTATTTCATAGAGGATTTTTGCATCAATGTTCATTAAGGAGATTGGCCTGTAGTTCTTCTTTTTGGATATGTCATTGTCCAGTTTTGGAATATTATAATGGCTTCATGGAATCAGTTAGACAATATTCCTTCCCTTTCTATTTCATCGACAAATTTAATTAGTGTTGGTATTAGTTCTTCTTTAAAGGTCTGGTAGAATTCAGCAGAGATCCATCATGTCTGGACTTTTCATTTTTGGGACTCTTTATTGCTTCTTCAATTTCATTACATGTTATTGAGCTGTTCGGGAGGTTAATATCTTCTTGGTTCAGTTTTGAATGGTCATAATTATCTACAAATTGATCCATTTCTTTATGATTTTCCAATTTACTTGAATATAGGTTCTCAAAGTAGTGTCTGATGATTCCTTGGATTTTCTTGGAGTTTGGTGTTTTCTGCTCTTTTCAATTCTGATTTTGCTAATTTGGGACTTTTCCCTCCTCTTTTTAGTCAGATTTGCTAAGGGCTTGTCAATCTTATTTATTTTTACAAAGAACCAGCTTGTTGTTTTGTTCATTATTTGTGTAGTTTTTGTGGATTGTATCTTATTAATTTCAGCTATTATTTTTATTATTTCTCTGTTTCTGCTTGTTTTGCATTTTGCTTGTTCTTGTTTTTCTGACTTTTATATATAGTATAAGGTCATTTATTTAAAATTTTTCTGTCCTTTTAATATTTGCGCTCATGGCTATAAATTGGCCTATTTGGACTCCCTTTTCTTTGTCACATAGCTTCTGATAGGATGTGTTTTCATTTTCATTAAGTTCAGGAACCTTTAGATTTCCTCTCATGTCTTCTATGACCTACTGATAATTGATTAATGTGTTATTCAGCCTCCAATTATTTACATACTTTTGATTGTTGCTTTTATTTTTGAGTTCTAGTTTTATTGCATTGCATTCAAATAGAATGCAGAGGGTTATTTCTATTTTCTTATACTTATTGAAGCTTGCTTTGTGCCCTAAGATAGGAATTGTTTTTGGAAAAATATCCATGAGCTGCTGAGAAGAATTTATACTTTGCTATTGCTGAATGAAATGTTCTTTAGCCATTAGTAAAATATATTTGATCTATGGTGTCATTTAGATTTAGGATTTCTTTCTTGATTTTTTTGTCTGGATGACCTATCTATTGGTGATATAGGGGTATTAGAGTCTTCCACCACCACTATGTTGGAGTCTATATGTGTTTTTAAGTCCTTTAATGTATGTTTGATGAAACTGGGTCCATTGACATTGGGTGCATAAAGGTTGATAATTGTTATTTCTTTTCATGTATTGCCCCTTTTATTAGTATGAAATGTCCTTCTTTTTCTCATTTATACAATGTAAGTTTGAATTCTTCTGTGTCTGATATAAGTATTGCTACTCCTCCTGTTTTGGGGGGCCATTGGCTTGGTAAATTTCTTTCAAGTTTTCACCCGAAGCCAGTGTTTATTTCTGTCAGTTAGGTAGGTTGGTTGTGAACAAAAGATTACTTGTCTTTTCTTCTTCTGCAGTTTAATACTTCCTGTCCTCTCTTGGTTTTGTTTGTTTCATTTTCTGTGTGCAGAATTCTTATAGAATTTCTTTCTATGGTGTTGGCTTGGTGGTCATATACTGTTTTAGTTTCTGTTTATTGTGGAAGATATTTATTGCTCTTTTATTTTTGAGTCACAGCTCCCCAAATACCTCACGCCATGCCCTTCCTGCTTTTAAGATTACTGTTGAGAAATTTGTTGTTATTTTGATGAGTTTATCTTTATACATTATTGATTATTTCCTCTCTTACAACTTTCAATATTCTTTCTATGTTCTCTGTGCTTGTTGTTTTACTGATAAAATGACCTGAGAGTTTCTGTCTCTGAGTTCATTTATTTGTTTCTGTGTCTTTGCATGTTCTTTACTTTTGGGGACTAGAAATTTCTTCAGTACATCATGTACTTTCTGTTTAACTCTGTCTAGTATCTTCTCCAGGAGTTTCTCAGTGATTTCTTCCATGATTTCCCTTTGAGGGATTTTTGTGAGTGTCACTGGGTTCATTAGTGACATTTATCATTGTTTTGTTGGGGTCAGGAACTGGGTACACATTTTCTTCATTTCCCACCAAATCCTGTATTGAAATATTTTTTCTTTCTCCTTTTATTTTGTCATTTTTACATTTACTTAGATGTGTATAAATTGTTTGACTTATTTTTTTTTCTGGAGTGTAGCTTCCATCCCTTCTTCTTCCCATCGCTTGAATTGGTGCTGTGCAATTATATTCTTGATAAGCTAGTTGGTGGTTTTAATTGCCTTTTTTTCTTTCCCTTGATTTAAGTTTTGTGTTGTGTCTTATCTGGTTGTTACCTAGGTTAGTGTGATCTTCCTATCTCTGGCAGAGAGGAGTAAATTAGAAATAGTAAACTCACAGGTTCACTACCAGACCAATTTTTTACATATTATATAGTAACCACTTGGTGATAATATCTATAAACACTTGGATGGGGGAGTAGTAATTATTAGGCTAGAGGCAGAAACTTGGGTCATACACATATAGTGTGTGTGTATATATATATATATATATATATATATATATATATATATATGATATACATAATCATATATAGTAATTTCTGATAACTTTTTAAATTTTATTTTATCATTTTTATATTTACTTACACATGTATATATTATTTTGGTCACCTCCTCCTCCCACCTCTAGTCAGAACTTTTGCTGCTCTCTTGTTCTCTGATTTTGTTGAAGAAAAAAATGAATAAAATAAAAAGGAAAGCAGCATTTTTGCCAGTTTGACATGAAAATAGCTATACAAGGAGTTTCCATGTGTTGTTTCCATGCATATATGTAGTATAACCTAAATTGGTTCACCTCTACCAGACCTCTAAACTACTTTCTAGTCCCCTTCCCTTAGTGGCCTCTTCCTATAGAAGATTACTATATTCATTCTTATACAGGGACCATGCTAAAATCATTTAAGTTTTAGTTTCCTTCCCTTTCCTTAACCCTCTTGTGTGCAGTCTCCCCCACTATGTGACCCATGGCCAATAACATTGCTGCATTTCTTTTAGGTCTATAACCCACATATGAGGGAGAATATGTGATTTTTGTCTTTCTGAGGCTGACTAACTTCGCTTAAGATGATGTTCTCCATTTCAATATATTTACTTGTAGGTGACAAAATTTCATTCTTTATGGATGAATAAAGTTTCATCATGTACAAATACCACATTGTCTTAATCCATTCATTGGTAATGGGGCATCTTGGCTGTTTCCATATCTTGGCTATTGTGAATAGTGCTGCAATAAACACAGGTGTGCAAGTGCCTTTGAAGTAACCTGAGTCATAATCTTTTGGATATATCCCCAGGAGTGTTATTGCTGGATCATGTGGCAGATCTGTTTTTAGTTTTTTAAGAAGCTTCCATATTGTTTTCAGTAGTGATTGTAGAAGCTTACATTCCCACTAGCACTGTGTGAAGTTTCCTTTTTTTCCCACATCATCACTGACATTTGTTTTTGGTGGTGTTCTTGAGGTTAGCAATTCTAACAAGAATGAGGCAGAATTTTAGTGTGGTTTTATTTGCACTTCCTTTATGGCTAGTGATGGTGAACATTTCTTTCATGTGTTTTTTGGCCATTTGGACTTTTTTCTTTGAAAAATTTCTGTTTAATTCAGTTGCCCAATTCTTTATTCATTCATTGGTTTTTGGGGAGTTTAGTTTTTCTAGCTCCCTGTGTATTCTGGTTTTCAGTCCCTTGCCTATGTATAGCTAGCAAAGATTATTTCCCATTCTGTGCATAGTCTCTTCAATTTGGAGGCCATTTCTTTTGTTGTGCAGAAGCTTTGTAACTTCATGCAGTCCCATTTGTCCATCCTTTCTCTTAGTTTCTGGGCTGCTGGATTTGATATTAAGGTACTAAATCCACTTTGAGTTGATATTAGTACAGAGTGATAGACATGGATAGTTTCACTTTTCTCCAGCCAGATAACCACCTTTCCCAGCAACATTTGTTAAAAAGGCTGTCTTCTCTCCACCATAAACTTTTGGCACATTTATTAAAAGTTAGGTGGCCATAGCGGCATGTATTCATAACTGATAAATTTTTTGCTTTTAATTTTCTTGGTTATATAAATAGATAAGGTAGGAGATTGGAAGAAATAGGTCATTTGATTGTACGGTACAGAGAGGGGTTACATAGAATCTATATGTATATTTGTACAGCAATCCTAAAATATCTCAGAAGTTTGAACTCGTGATTTATTCATCTGTATTTCTTCAGAGTTGCATTTGTAACTTATGTGAAAGGTTTTTGTCTCCACCCCAAAGTAATGAATTGAGCATCACATTGATTGTGCTGTAACTTATTGCTTCTTGGCTTGAGCTCACTTAAAAGATTCACAACCTTTTCAAAATTAAAATCCATCATGATGGGAACTGTTAGAACTCTTTATACAATACATGTTTTATGTCTCTTTAAGTCTTTCAAAAAATTTACATCTTTTCAGAGAATAATAGAAATATTTCTTTTTACCACATATCACCTTATTAGGAGAAGATTAATCCTTAGAGCCTTCACCTCAGATGCCTCAATTATGAAATGGTTTCACCCAAGACTGTAAGTCATGAAAGAATATAATCCACAGTAAAATAAATGTTTCAGGATAAAAAAAATGGAATTTCTTATACAAATATAGCAAAATGTCTGCATTTTAGGGCAGTTTCTTTGCTATTTGGAGGTACTATTCATGCTTAACATTTTCTTTAATACCTTTTGGTGTTTGCCCATGATAAATAAATTTTCCCTGTTCCAAAATTATGCCTGTCTCTACCATCAATGTGTCAGTAGTGCTTTCTCTTGATTTGTAGCATACCAAGTTTCATGAGTTCAGTTATACTCAGCTCTTTTATTGAACAATTGACAAAACGTAAATTCTATTCATGTTTTGCATCATACAACATAGTATGATTTTCTAGGAAAACCCACAATTTCAATATCAGCACACAAAATACCAAATTACCAGGATAGTAAAGAAAAGTTAAGATAATTTCAATGATGTCAAGTTCAAAATGACAGAGGCTGGGTCAGAAAATGCTGGGCAGGCTTATAGTGAATTAGCACATTCCTCCTCACCTTATGGATTTTTCTCAGGATCCCAGAAAGAAACATACTAAGACATAGACCCTAGGTACATCAAATGCCCAGCCCAATATTAAATCAAGAGCAAAATTTCCTTTAAGGATAGCTAGTGGGTCCGGCCAACAGGAGCATATTAAAAGACTTAGGAGACTCCACTGCCCTGCAGAAAATATTTTTTAAAAATTCCCAGGAAGCATTAAAACTCAACTCTCTTAAACAGCACATAATTGAACTATTTTCAACCCTCCCACAAGCTGAGCATGAAGGAATATTTTATTCTTTCATTCATGCAAGTATTCATTGACTCTATTAAAAAGGAGAATAGCTACTCCTTTTTGAATTTTCTGATTATCTTAGCACAGATGAACAAAATAACAATTATATTGTCTTTCCTTTTACCATGTCCTATATCTTTTACTTATGCTTTTTAACTTGTAGTAGAATAAGTTATCTTTTTTTTTTAATTGTTGTGCTAGGTGTGGGTACATTATGTCATTACAGAAGTTCTTACAATATATCAAATATATCATACTTGAATTCACCCCCTTCTTTATTCTCTTTTATCCCTTCTATCCCCATTCTTGGAATAGTTTAACAGGTATAATTTTTCCATTTATATACATGTGCACACAAACATTATTTGCCTCATATTCACTCTCCAATGCCCTTTCTCCACTTCCTCCCCTCTCATACTGTGACCAACTCCCCCCCCCAATTAGAACCTGTCCTGCCCTCCTGTACTTGATTTTGTCCTCAGAAGGAGATGATGGAGATTAAGAATGTATAAGATAAATGAACAAATTATATATAAGCACTCTAGGTTAAATAATTTTTAAAGGAAGCAGACAATTTCATAAAACAACTTCCATGTGCTAAAGGACACTGTTGTAAAGTAACACTTTCTGAAAATAATCATGTGTTATTACTCATGTAATGATTTAAAACATATTTTACAAACTGTTAATGTTCATAACCCAGGTGTTTGCATTACAAAAGAGTAAATGTGGGAGACCAGCAACTAAATAGACTAAGAAGTTTGACATGTGCAAGGCCATGACAAAGACCTATGTGCTGAGAAGGCAAGGCCTGGGCATGGATCTGTCAAAGGGCCCCTTGGCTGATAGGCATGGATCCAGCCAAGGGGAGGCAAGTTTTAGCAAGGCTGCCTTTCATGGAAAACAGGGTATGTTGACATAGTCAGGGTAGTCTGCAAGAAATAACAACATACTACAGCCGTGCTGTTCCTGCTGTCTATGTGACTGGACCCATGAGAACTCCACCTGCCCTTCACCCTGTTTTCCCATGTTTGTTGTATAAATAAATGTGCTTGTAGGCAGAGGGAGTCTCCGGCATCTCTCATCAGGAGTGATGGAGGCACCCGGTCCCAAGCTTTTCTATATGTCTGTCTTTGGTTCTTTTTTCTTAAACCCCAGACCCTTCCAGTCAGGTCAAGGGACCCAATGTGGAGCCTGGCTACAGGGGAACTCACAGCTAAGGGGAGGGGACATTCTCCTAGTGGTGCTCCATAAATTAAGGTAAGGGGGAGAGCGCAAAAGGTATAGTTGGGTATAAAACAATGCCACAAAATGGCTCAAAGAAAAGAGATCTTTATGTACAAATGCTAAAAGCAATGCTTAAAACTAGAGGAAGCAAAATTAGGTCACTTCAGCTTACACAATTTTTAGATTATGTCCTGGACACATGTCCTTGGTTTCCAGAGGAAGGCACTGTAAATCTTAATAGTTGGCAGAAGGTGGGAGAAAGACTCTGAGAGGGTTACATAACTAAAGGGCTAGATGGCATGCAAGTTTGTACTTTCAGTTTGTGGAGTCAGATTAGAGACTGTTTAGTTCCAACTCCCATACATAAATTAAAATTTCCCTCATCTCTGTCAGAGCCTGGAGGTGCAGAGAGTTTTTCCAGGGTACCTGCAGCCCCTTCAGGGAGACACCAGACTCTAGTAAGTGGAGCAGACTCTATTATCTGTCTGACTATTCCACCCCTAGGAGACACAGAGCCTGTCTTTAAATAAGATATAAGACTGAGGATTCAGACATGAGCTCTGACTCCAGTTGTGAGTGGAAATAATATAAAGATGCCATGGTTCATCAATTAAAAGGGACTCTTCACTTGGGATACCTTCCATGGCTCCCAAGTCCTGAGAGCCAAGGCAGTTCCTTACAAAAGGCCTTATTGTGAGCACAAATGCATGGGGAAGATGTGTCAGGTTTTTGTATCTACCCAGTGGTTTAGAAACCTGATCCCAATAATCCTCAGGCACTTATCAGAATTCATAAACAAGTCTCATTCCAAGCCTTAAAAGAACTCAAACAGGCATATACTATGCATGGTCCTACTGCCCTTTTTACTGGTCAATTGTTACAGAGTGTAGTGGGAGATTCAGCCCTGCCACCTGAGGATTGGATGGGGATTACCAAGGCTTGTCTAAGCCCAAGAAAATATTTATTGTGAAAAACTGGGTTACACAGAGTAATGTGGGGAACAACTGGCTCATAATGGTGCTCATGGAATTCCAATTAACTTGGACATGTTACTTGGTAGGGTCCCATTTAAAGAGGTGCTTAATCAACTCCAGTTCCTTATTCAGGCTTATCAACAGTTGGCAATTGCAGCTACTTGAGCCTGGAGGGAGTTGTCTGCTAAGGGAGATCAGTCTCAAAAAATTACTAAAATTTTAGAAAGGACCTATGAGCCATTCCAGGATTTTGTTGCCTGCATCCTGAAAGAGCTCAGCACTACCCAGTGCCTGAGGGATGGCCCCATCCCTGCTGTATGCAGCCAATGTGGGAACACTCTCCTGTTCACCCTTTCCCTGCACCCAAGCCCAGGAGTGCATTGAGAAGATAGCTACTGGCGAGACAGATGCAGACAGCAGGTTCACCCAGGTGGTGACAAATCAAGTGCTGGACAAGGATGACAGGTAAGGTCATCAGGGGTGTAATCAACCTCATGGTTTTTTTCTTGGCCTTGTTGGCAATTATTACCCTATGGGTAGGTGCTTCAGTGACCCAAACTCAAAACACTGAACCATTATACTTCACCCACTGCTGCTTCAAGCAGCAACTTCAAAAGGACCAAACATACTGGTTTACACCAATGATTTAGAGTTGGTGGGAGGCCACTCTAATGGGCACATGACTCCCACCTTCAGTTCCTATAATTTCCCAGGCCAATCCACTTCAGTGCCATTATGTTTAGGATTATTGTAATGGTGCCTTCCTACAGTGCCCAAGTGGAGGAGTGCTCTTTTGTGGAATGGCACCCATTACATAGATAAAAAACTAAAATTCCTGGGCTTCAATGCCACTAAACAACAAAAATGTCCAGTTAATACACTCATTCAAAATACCACATATGACCTTCAACAACAAGTGTCTATAGATAAAAAAAATTGATGCCCTCTTAAACACCCTTGAGGTGGCTCTCTTCAAGATGGGGGATGAGCTACAAACTATAAATTTCAGACAGGACCTTCTATGTCATGTGGGCTTCCAGCATATCTGTATCACTGCTGCTCCCTATAATGAGTCAGAGTATCCTTAACAGAGCATCAAAGCTCACGTAATAGAAGCTTAGAAAAACAGCAATTATACCTTAAATTTCCAACACCTCAGACAACAGATATTGGCAATGCAGAGAGCATATGACCAGATCATTCCTCCTGTCAACATGGCAAAAACTATATTTGATGAGCTGTGATATTTTAATCCATTCATTATCCTTAAATATTCCTTCTGGTACCTTATGGAAATTAGAATTTTGCTACTAATCTGCTTTTGTATCTTTTCAGTCAATGCCAAACAATCCAAAGACAGTTTCTTGGACTGAACACCAGTCTGTACCAAAAACATCTAAGAACTATGAAGGGAGGAGATGTGGAAGAACAGTAACTAAATAAATTTAAAATGAACTTTGACATGTGTGAGGCTGTGTCAAAGACCTTTGTACTGAGAAGGCAAGGACTGGGTACAAAGGAGGTGAGCAAGGTTCAGCAAGGCTGCATTGCAAGTAAGGAGACTGAGGCAGTGGAGATAGACCTTGGCATGAGCACAGCTCTGTGAAAAGGTTCCTTGGCTGATGGGCATGGACCCAGCCAAAGGGAGGCAAGTTTCAGCAAGGATGCTTTGCAGGGAAAACAGAGTATGTTGACATAGGCAGAATATCTGCAGTAAATAACAACATACTACAGCTGTGCTGTTCTTGCTGTCTATGCTACTGGACCCATGAGAACTCGCCCTGGCCTTCACCCTGCTTTCCCACCCTTCCTGTATAAATAAATGATCTTGTAGGTGGAGGGGGTCTCTGGCATCTCTCATCAGGAGTGCTGGACGCACCTGGTTCAAAGCTTTTCTATATGTCTCTCTTTCCGTCTTTTTTCTCAATCTCCAGTACCCCCCAGTCAGGTCAAGGGAACTGCTCACACTGGCTGTGAGAAGTAAATATTCACTTTCTAATTTTTTTCTTAACTAATATATACAGTGATATATAAGATTTCCTTAGATATTTGCTTCAGAATAATTTCATAGCTAATAAGGTCTGCATATCTGATGTTTCATATATATATATATATATATATATATATATATATATGGGTATACATATAGGGCTTATTTGGTAAGAGTTCAATTCATGAAATTATCCTCACTGCATATTTTTATAGAGGACCATAATTACTCAAAAAATGAGTAAAAACACATTCACTACAAAAATATTGGAGAGGCTGGATTACTTTAATTATTACAGATGAGTGTGACCACCATCAGAACTTTGGGAGGAAAGGGAAAGAATTTGAAGAAGAAATTACATTTAAATCTTTGATAGGCTTTGAATGAAGAAAAATTATTTAAATTGTTAGGGATAATATGTAGATAGATACAACTTTAATATCATCTGTTAATTTAATTAAAACTCCAAATAGAGTTACAAACATAAAACTTTCAAATGAGGAAAGACTTAATCATATGACAAGTTACAAAATATATAAAAGATAAAAGAAAAAATATAACTGATGAATGGATCAAGAAAATGTGGTATTTATAGAAAATGGAATTTTACTGAGCCATGAAGAAGAATGAAATCTTATCATTTGCTAGAAAATGGATCGAACTGGAGAACATCATTCTGAGTGAGGTTAGCCAGGCTCAGAAGACCAAAAATCATATGTTCTCCCTCATATGTGGACTTTCGATCTAAGGCAAATACAGCAATATGTTTGGACTTGGGTCACATGACAAGGGGAGAACACATACAGGAGATACGGGAATAAGTGGAAAACCCACAACATGAAAGCATTTGATGTCCCCACTGCAGAGGAACTAATACAGAAACCTTAAAGCAACAGAGGTCAACAAGAGAAGGGGATCAGGAACCAGTGTAAAGATCAGTTAGAGATGAATCAACTTGGGTTGTAACACATTTGTACACGAAAGCAAAGCTAGGAATCTGTATAGCTATCCTTAACTCAACCAGCAAAAAGCCTTTGTCTTTCTTATTATGCTTATGTCTTCTCTTCAAAAAAATTAGAGATAAGGGCAGAACAGGTTCTGCCTGGAAGCCAGAAGGGGGAAGGAGGGAGAGGGTGAAGGAGATGGGCGATGGGCAGGGGGGAGAAATGACCCCAATAATGTACACACATGTGAATAAATGAATAAAAAAATTGAAAGCAAAATATATATATATAAGAATAATATAAAATAATATAAGAATAACATAAAAAGTAATAAGCATATAGATTAGAGGAAATAATTCAAATTTTTTACTGTCACTCCTAGTAGGGAACTATATACTCAATAAGAGATTAGGAAGAGAAATTTTTACATAGTTTCTGTACTGCCCCAAACAATATTAACTTGAATTTCATTATATGCTATAAACAGCCTATCATCTAAATAAGGAAATTCTAAGATGAACAAGAAGACTTGGTATACACTGTTCAGACCAGTTAATTTTATCTTTAAACTGAATGATAAGTTCATGACTTGACTTAAGTGTTACCATTAGAAATCTTCCATAAACACCATACTTACTCATTCAGTCAAAAAAAATTAAAATCCATTTTCTAAGGAATTATTCTTGATAATCTTAAAAATAAAGAATATTTACCATATAGAAGTTAAATAGTTATTAGTCTTCTGAGTTTGTTATACTTAATTCTACTTATATATAATGTCCACTATTTCCCAGGTATGCAGTCTCAATTTGGCTTAGTTTTTTTGATTCCTTCCTGAAAATAATAGAGGTCAATTTGAAGCCATAGGGTTGCCTTCAATATTAAATTTTTTTTTGTCAAGAATGAAAAATTAATGTGACTCTGTTACTCAAAACATTTTTCAAAAATTGTTTTTCTTGGTGCAAGTGGGGTTTGAACTCAGGACTTACACTGACAAAGCAGATGCTCTACTTTGCTTTAATTTTTTTGAAGATGAGGTTTAACAAACTCTTTGCCTAAGTTGGCCTCAAACCATGATCCTCCCATTTTTAGCTTCCACATAGCTTTTCACATAGCCACTGAACTCATAGCCTGAGCCACTGGTACTCAGATAGAAATACTCTAACAATTAATGGTTATATATTTATGGCATAAAATGTGATATTTTAATGTGTATATAATTTGTGGAATTATTATATCAAATTTATTATCATACTTGTCATTTTATACTTTTCTTTTTTTTTTTTTTCATTTTTCTTTTATTATTCATATGTGCATACAAGGCTTGGTTTATTTCTCCCCCCTGCCCCCACCCCCTCCCTTACCACCCACTCCACCCCCTCCCGCTCCCCCCCTCAATACCCAGCAGAAACTATTTTGCCCTTATCTCTAATTTTGTTGTAGAGAGAGTATAAGCAATAATAGGAAGGAACAAGGGGTTTTGCTGGTTGAGATAAGGATAGCTATACAGGGCATTGACTCACATTGATTTCCTGTGCGTGGGTGTTACCTTCTAGGTTAATTCTTTTTAATCTAACCTTTTCTCTAGTTCCTGGTCCCCTTTTCCTATTGGCCTCAGTTGCTTTAAGGTATCTGCTTTAGTTTCTCTGCATTAAGGGCAACAAATGCTAGCTAGTTTTTTAGGTGTCTTACCTATCCTCACCCCTCCCTTGTGTGCTCTTGCTTTTATCATGTGCTCATAGTCCAATCCCCTTGTTGTGTTTGCCCTTGATCTAATGTCCACATATGAGGGAGAACATACGATTTTTGGTCTTTTGGGCCAGGCTAACCTCACTCAGAATGATGTTCTCCAATTCCATCCATTTACCAGCGAATGATAACATTTCGTTCTTCTTCATGGCTGCATAAAATTCCATTGTGTATAGATACCACATTTTCTTAATCCATTCGTCAGTGCTGGGGCATCTTGGCTGTTTCCATAACTTGGCTACTGTGAATAGTGCCGCAATAAACATGGATGTGCAGGTGCCTCTGGAGTAACAGTCTTTTGGGTATATCCCCAAGAGTGGTATTGCTGGATCAAATGGTAGATCGATGTCCAGCTTTTTAAGTAGCCTCCAAATTTTTTTCCAGAGTGGTTGTACTAGTCTACATTCCCACCAACAGTGTAAGAGGGTTCCTTTTTCCCCGCATCCTCACCAACACCTGTTGTTGGTGGTGTTGCTGATGATGGCTATTCTAACAGGGGTGAGGTGGAATCTTAGTGTGGTTTTAATTTGCATTTCCTTTATTGCTAGAGATGGTGAGCATTTTTTCATGTGTTTTCTGGCCATTTGAATTTCTTCTTTTGAGAAAGTTCTGTTTAGTTCACTTGCCCATTTCTTTATTGGTTCATTAGTTTTGGGAGAATTTAGTTTTTTAAGTTCCCTGTATATTCTGGTTATCAGTCCTTTCTCTGATGTATAGTTGGCAAATATTTTCTCCCACTCTGTGGGTGTTCTCTTCAGTTTAGAGACCATTTCTTTTGATGAACAGAAGCTTTTTAGTTTTATGAGGTCCCATTTATCTATGCTATCTCTTAGTTGCTGTGCTGCTGGGGTTTCATTGACAAAGTTCTTACCTATACCTACTAACTCCAGAGTATTTCCTACTCTTTCTTGTATCAACTTAAGAGTTTGGGGTCTGATATTAAGATCCTTGATCCATTTTGAGTTAATCTTGGTATAGGGTGATATACATGGATCTAGTTTCAGTTTTTTGCAGACTGCTAACCAGTTTTCCCAGCAGTTTTTGTTGAAGAGGCTGCTATTTCTCCATCGTATATTTTTAGCTCCTTTGTCAAAGATAAGTTGCTTATAGTTGTGTGGCTTTATATCTGGATCCTCTATTCTGTTCCACTGGTCTTCATGTCTGTTTTTGTGCCAGTACCATGCTGTTTTTATTATTATTGCTTTGTAATATAGTTTGAAGTCAGGTATTGTGATACCTCCTGCATTGTTCTTTTGACTGAGTATTGCCTTGGCTATTCGTGGCCTCTTGTGTTTCCATATAAATTTAACAGTAGATTTTTCAATCTCTTTGATGAATGTCATTGGAATTTTGATGGGAATTGCATTAAACATGTAGATTACTTTTGGGAGTATAGACATTTTTACTATGTTGATTCTACCAATCCATGAGCATGGGAGATCTCTCCACTTTCTATAGTCTTCCTCAATCTCTTTCTTCAGAAGTGTATAGTTTTCCTTGTAGAGGTCTTTCACATCTTTTGTTAGGTTTACACCTAGGTATTTGATTTTTTTTGAGGCTATTGTAAATGGAATTGTTTTCATACATTCTTTTTCCGTTTGCTCATTGTTAGTGTATAGAAATGCTAATGATTTTTCTATGTTGATTTTATATCCTGCTACCTTGCTATAGCTATTGATGATGTCTAGAAGCTTCTGAGTAGAGTTTTTTGGGTCTTTAAGGTATAGGATCATGTCGTCTGCAAATAGGGATATTTTGACAGTTTCTTTACCTATTTGTATTCCTTTTATTCCTTCTTCTTGCCTAATTGCTCTGGCTAGGAATTCCAGTACTATGTTGAATAGGAGTGGAGATAGTGGGCATCCTTGTCTGGTTCCTGATTTTAGAGGGAATGGTTTTAATTTTTCTCCGTTAAGTATAATGCTGGCTGTAGGTTTGTCATATATAGCTTTTATAATGTTGAGGAACTTTCCTTCTATTCCTAGTTTTCTTAGAGCTTTTATCATGAAATGATGTTGGATCTTATCAAAGGCTTTTTCTGCATCTATTGAGATGATCAAGTGGTTTTTGTCTTTGCTTCTGTTAATGTGGTTTATTACGTTTATTGATTTTTGTATGTTGAACCACCCCTGCATCCCTGGGATGAAGCCTACCTGGTCGTGGTGAATAATCTTTTTGATGTGTTGCTGAATTCGATTTGCCATTATTTTGTTGAGGATTTTTGCATCAATGTTCATTAAGGAGATTGGCCTATAGTTCTCCTTTTTGGAGGTGTCTTTGCCTGGTTTTGGGATAAGTGTAATACTGGTTTCATAAAATGTGTTTGGCAGTTTTCCTTCCCTTTCTATTTCATGGAACAGTTTAAGGAGGGTTGGTATCAGTTCTTCTTTAAAGGTCTGATAGAATTCAGCAGATAATCCATCAGATCCTGGACTTTTCTTTTTGGGGAGACTCTTGATTGCTGCTTCAATTTCATTTTGTGTTATAGGTCTATTCAGGTGATTAATTTCCTCTTGGTTCAGTTTTGGATGATCATATGTATCTAGAAATCTGTCCATTTCTTTTAGATTTTCAAATTTATTTCAATATAGGTTCTCAAAGTAGTCTCTGATGATTTCCTGGACTTCCATGGTGTTTGTTGTTATCTCCCCTTTTGCATTCCTGATTCTACTAATTTGGGTTTTTTCTCTCCTCATTTTAGTCAGGTTTGCCAGGGGTCTATCGATCTTGTTTATTTTTTCAAAGAACCAACTTTTTGTTTCATTAATTCTTTGTATGGTTTTTTTGGTTTCTATTTCGTTGATTTCAGCTCTTATTTTTATTATTTCTCTCCTTCTATTTGTTTTGGGATTTGCTTGTTCTTGTTTTTCTAGGAGTTTGAGATGTATCATTAGGTCATTGTGGAATAATAATATAATAATTTGTGGAATTATTATATCAAATTTATTATCATACTTGTCATTTTATACTTTTCTTGTAGTGAGAACATTTGAAATCTATTCTTCGCAATTCTGAAATACACATTGCAATATTGTGAATTGTGGTTACCATGTTTTGAAACAGATCTAAAAATTGAAACCTCCTTTCTAATGTAAATAATTCACACTTTGATAAAAATCTCTCTAATCTCTCAGTCCTTGCTTGAAACCACTGGTAAACATCATTCTACTCTGTACTTCTAGAATTTTGACATTGTGGATTCCACATATAGGAATTTGTGTGTTTCATTGACTGTCTTATAGCACTTAAAATAATATACTCCAAGGCTGTATGTGCTTCACAAGTGAAAGAAGGTTTTACTTTTGAAAGCTAAATAGTATTCTTTTGTGTATGTATAGTGTATTTTCTTCATCCACTCATCCACTGATTGATTCTCAGGTTAAATCTATGCTTGGCCCATTGCTAATAACACTACAATGATCACAAGGAGTAGGTGTCTCTTGAAAACTGATTTCAATTCAGTTGAAATAGGGATTGTTGGATCATATGATAATTCTATTTTTAGCCTTCTTAGGCACTTCAATCTGTTTTCTTTGATGAATATACTAATTAATATTCCCACCCATAGTGAACAAGGAATTTCCTTTTGTCCACATTTATGATAACACATCTTTTTTCCCTATAAGCATTTTAATAAATGTGAAGTGATAATCATTGTGGTATTAATTTGCATTTCCTTTCTGATTAGTGATGTCAAGCATTTTTTAATTTCCTGTTAAACTTTTATATGGTTTTTCTTGAGGAATATATGTAAAGCTCTTTTGTATATTTTCAATTATAGTGTTTGTTGTGTTGACATTAAATTGTTTAGCTTCCTTTATATTTCAAATGTCAACCCTTTATTAAAAACATTTTTATAAACATTTTCTTCAACATGTGGGTTGTCTGTTTCCCATGTTATATTTTTATTTTAATATCAATTTTTTTTTACTTCACTCTAATTCCATTTGACTATATTTTGTTTTTGTTGTCTGTGCCTTAAAGGTCTTAGTGAAGTAATACTTGGTCAGACCAATAGGAAAGATTTTTCCCTATATTTCCTCTAGTAATGTCACAGTTTCATAGCTAACACCGAAGTCTTTAATCCATTTTGGGATTTCTGTGAGTAGAGGACATTTCCAGTGCAATTTCACCTTTGTACATATGACTGCTCAGTTAATGCCATTTCTATGGCTTGAGGTCGGAAAGAATTTTGCTTTTTAACATTTAATATAAAATTTTTGATATTACTTCTGTCATTTTTGCACAAAAATCAATTACCTTTGCCTACTCTTTGAGGTGGGAACAGTAGATATTTTTCCCAATTTTGAGCCATTAAATACATTGTCATGCTCTATTTTCTCTTCTTTCAGTTTACAAATGAACCAATCCTCACTGCCTGAATCTTTCTCTTCCTACTTTAACAAAAAATAGTAAGCAATAATTCATATTTCAAATACTATTTCTATAGTCATTCTGAAATCTACAAACTATATAAATCACTAGTTTAATATAAAATGTGATAGCTTTTCCAAATGTTCTGTGCTGTATGACATGAATATATTAAGATGATTTCAACATTCATATTTTTTCAGGGAACATCATGATATCTGGATTATGGAACAGGCAAGACATTTTATTTGCACAGCATATTGTGCTGGTTACAAATGCAGATTTTTTTCACAGCACCATATGGTGAGGGCCACATAGTCAAATGTGTTCATAGTGAAATTGTATAATAAGACAAAAATTCCTCAAATTATAAGACATACTACTTTTTGTATCATATCTCATACTGCTTTGTGCCATATCTAACACAAATGTATCTTTGGCCTCTGAAAATATGCAGATAAAGCCTTTATGTTTTACTGTATAAACTAAGCAAAATTCTCAAGGAGACAATAAAATGGAATTTGTGTTTTTATTACAGTTAAATTTAAATAAATATCTCCAGAGGAAGAAGGCAAGGGTTGAGTTTGTTATTGATGTACAGAGAGTCTATTAACTCTTTTGGTTGACTTGTGGCTTATGTTTTTTAAGAGCAAGTTCAGAGTATTCCTGTTCTTTTTATATGGAATAATTTGAAAAGCATTGGTGTTATTTTTTTGTTATTGTTCGGTTTTGCTTTGTTTTGATATGGTAAAATTCATCAATGACTTTACCCAGTACTTGGGTTTCCTTTTTGGGAGATTTTATTTACTTCTACCTAACTTCTGATTATATATCTGTCTCGAATTTTTATATCTGCTTGGTTCCATTTTGGTAAGTTTTATTTGCCATCAAATCTATCCATTTCTTCCAGATTCTCTAATGTTTTTCAAAATATTTCCTGGAAATATAGCAGAAAATTTCCCAAATTTATGGAAATATATGAATATCCAAGTACAGAAGGCATTCTAGAAGCCCAAATAGACATGAACAGAAAATAACATCTCCACAATACATTGTACTTAAAATGCCAATGGAAAAGAACAAAGAAAGAGTATTGAAAGATAAAGAGAGATGTACTGAGTTACTTACAAAGGCCAACCGAGAATTACATCATACCCCTCATCAGAAACTATAAATGCTGGGAATATATTCAATAATATATTTCATGCCTTAAGAATAAGTAATTGTCAAGCAAGATTATGATACTGAGAAAAATTATTCTTTACAAGTGATGGAGATATAACAATAGTCCAAAACAAGCACAAATTAAAGTATTTCAGGACCACTAAACCTGAGTTGAGGAGTTACTTAATTAAATTCTATAGACAGATGAGGAAGAAAAAACAGGATAGGGAATCCTATGCACAGATGATGAAGAAAGGTAGCCATAATTTTTCTACCCAAAAAGAATAAGCATCAGGAGAAGAGTATTCAAACAAACAAGAACTAGTAAAGCATCAAACATTATCAGTTCAATAAACTGATGAAAGATGAAAGTTCAATAAACTAGACAAAAGATGAAGAAAAAACAAACAGTACTTAAATAAACTCATAAACAATAAGCAAGAAGAAAAATAAATCACACTAATTAGTACATACCTTGCAGTAATAGTCCTAAATGCAAATAGTCTTAACTGTAAAATTAAAAGTACAGATTGCTTGTTTGGATAAAAATTCAAGAACCACCTTTTTTCTGTCTACAGGAAAACATCTCTTGTCAATGACACAAGCAGATTGAAAGTGAAAATATGGAAAGTGATATTTCAAGCAAACAGTACACCAAAGTAATTTAAACTCGCTATGTTCATATCTGAAAAGGTAGTCTTCAAGGTAAAAGTACTCAGAAGAGATGAAGATGGTCAGCACATATCAATACAGGGAATAATCTATAAAGAATTATAATTATTTTAAATGTATGCCCATAAAATACTGATGAACTTAATATCATAAAACAAACACATCTGTACATAAAGAGACAGGTAAGTCCAGATACAATACTGGGAGCTTTATATGCACAACTTTCACCAATTGATATATCAACCAGACAAAAAGCTAGTGAAGAATCTTCAGAGATATACTGTACCATAGATCAAATGGACTTAACACAATATTTCATCCAATAACTATGGAATGAACATTCTTCTCAGTACTACATGGGACTTTCTCTAAAACAGATAGTATTTTAGGAAATAAGATAAGTCATTATTAACACAAAAATATTGAACACATTTTTGTATATTATCCAATCATAATGGACTATAACTTGAAATCAACAACAAAAGAAATTACAGAAAATATATGAACACACTGTGATTCAAGAACACACTTTTCAGTGATCAGAAAGTCAATAAAGAAATTAAGTGGGGAATTCAAAAATTCCTAGATTACAATGTAAATTAAAAAGCTCACTTACCAGAATCTGTGGGATGCCCCAAAGGCAGTCCTTTGAGGGAAGTTTTAGAACTATGAATACCTACATTACAAAATGAATGAAGTCTCAAATGAACAACCTAATGATGCACCTCAAGACCTTAGAAAAGCAAGAATAAGCAAAACCCAAAATTGTAGGAGAAAAGAGGCAGTAAAAATCACAGCAATACTAAGTGAAATGGAAACCAAAAGACCAATACGAAAAAGGATCAATGAAACAAGAGTAGATTTTTCATAAAAGATAAAGGAGACTGACAAACTAAAGAAGCAAAGGATCCACATTAATAAAATTAACTGAAAAGGGATATATTGCAGTAGATACCACTGAACTCTAGAAGATCTTTAGGCAATATTTTGAAAAATAAACAATGTTTGCATATACTTTGAGCATCTTCAAAAACAGAACAGCAAAGCTAGTAGTGGATAAATATTCCAACAATATTAAGCCTCAATTTCTCACAACAGTGACCATCATGTTATTCAGACTTGACTTTTCTTCCTTTACGTTTCCCTTTCTCCTTCTGTAAGCACTTACTGGAATTACAACCTAAATAAATTAATTGACACATAATCCTTGCTTTGGGATCTGGATTTTGGCAAACTAGACACAGAATAAGAGTCCTAAAAGGGAGTGATACTTTTTTAATTTGCATGCATTAGTTTTATAGGAGGCTTCATTGTGACATTTACATATGTACTTATAATGTGTTTTAGTTAGACTTATCCCCTTTGTAGTTCTCCCCCCAAACTTAGAACAATTTCAAGATATTTCATAGTTCTATTTTCATACACATAACAAAGTACATCCACCATATTCATTCCCTTCAATTTCTCCATTGATCCTCCCCCTCCCCACTAGTACTCTCCATTAGAGTCTGTTTTACCTTCCTGTTCTTCAATTTTTAAGTGGATGTTGATTGTTCAAGGAGTTTCAGCTTGGTATTACACACTGAATCTATCTTACTTAGATTAACATCCTCTATTATTTACATTTCAACACCCTGTCCATATTATTCAAGAGGTTAGAATGCATTTCATGCAAATGCAATGCATAATTCTCCTTTTCCTCTTTCACAATAACATAAAAATTCTTTCATAGTTTTAGGTCTTACATTAAGATCTTTTGTCCACTTAAATAGATTTTTGTACAGGGTGAGAGATAGGGATCTAGATTCAGTCTATAGACTGATACAGATATCCAGTTTTCCTAATATTATTGTTGAAACAGTTATCTTTTATCCCATGCAGGTTTATTGAAAACACTTGAAGATATGCACAGAAACAAGTCTTTCTGAATAAGACACCATTTGCTCAGGAAAACAGCAAGAATTTATAAATGGGATTGCATCAAATTAACAAGTTTCTTTCCATTGAACAAAATAATTATCAGAATGAAGAGTCAACCCATAGAAAGGGAGGAAATCCTTCATAGCTATTCATTGGACAAAGAACTACCATTCAGGATGTATAAACAACTTAAAATATTTTTAAAAAAGAACAAATAATCCAATTATTAAACAGGAAAACAAATTGAACAGACAAATCTCCAAAGAAGTTACAAGTGGGAAATAAATACATGAAGAAATGTTCTACTTCCTTATCCATAAAAAAAATGACAGTCAAAACAACACTGAGAGTCCACCTTACCTCAATCAGAACAGCTATGTTTAAGAGAAAAATTACAAATGCTGGAGAGAATGTGAAGGAGGAGACAAGGGGGTAGTGACACTTATATTGTTTTCATAATGCAAATTGGTGCAACTACTACAGAAATCAGTATGGAGATTCCTCAAGAAACTAAAAGTAGTACCCAATGTAGAATACAATGCTAATTAAATTGATACAATGAATTCCCCCATAAAACTAATATGTCTTAATAAAAATGGAAAAAATAGTACTGTCATTTATCCAAAAATTTTAAGTCAGCATGCATTGATATCTACATACCCATGTTTATAACAACATTTAAAAAAAAAATCCTTCAAATCAGCCTAGCTGCCCAAAAACTGATGAGTAAAGAAAAGGTGCTACATAGAAACAGTGGAATACTATTCAATAATAAATTATTTCTTTGGCAGGAAATGGATTAAACTGGAGATCATTATGTTGTGCAAGTTAAGCCAAGTTCAGAAAAACAAATAACCCATGTTCTCTCTCATATAATGAATCTAAATAGAACTAAAATAATGAGGAAAAATAAGACATGTAAGTAAATGGGAGACTGTTCAGGGGAATCAACTTGACATGAGAAAGAGAAAGAAAAGGGTGAGGGGGTGAATATGATAAATACATATTATACCTGTTATATAAATACATCATATTACATATAAATGACATTTCTCTATATAAATATATTTTTCACATATATATGAAAATAGCATAATGAAATCCATTGTCAGCAAAATGAACAATGCTGGAGGTATCACAATACCCGACTTCAAACTATATTAGAAAGTAATAGCAATAAAAGCAACATGGAATTGGTGAAAAAACAGACATGAAGACCAGTGGAACAGAATAGAGGACCCAGATATGAATCCTCACAGCTATGCCACCTTATTTGACAAAAGAGCCAAAAAATAAAGTGAAGAAAAGACAGCCTCTTCAACAAATGTTGCGGGGAAAAGCGGTTATCTGCCTGCAAAAACCTGAAACTAGATCCATGTTTATCACCCTAGTATCAACTCAAAGTGGATCAAGGACCTTAATATCAGACCCAAAACTCAGAAGTTAGTACAGGAAAAAGCAAGGAATATTCTCGAAGTAATAGGTATAGGTAAGGACTTCTTCAACAGAACCTCAGCAGCTCAGCAACTAACAGAAAGAATGGACAAATGGACTTCATAAAATTAAAAAGTTTCTGCACAACAAACAATCTCTAAACTGAAGAGACTACCCACTGATTGGGAAAAAATATTTGCCAGCTATATATCAGACAAAGGACTGATAACCAGAATATACAGAGAACTTAAAAACTAAACTCTCCCAAAATCAATGAACCAATAAAGAAATGGGCAACTGAACTAAACAGAACTTTCTCAAAAGAAGAAATTAAAATGGCCAAAAAACACATGAAAAAATGCCCACCATCTCTGGCCATAAAGGAAATGCAAATCAAAACCACACTAAGAGTCCACCTCACCCTGTTAAAATAGCTATCATCAAAAACACCACCAACAGCAGGTGTTGGAGAAGATGTGGGGAAAAAGGAACCCTAATCCACTGCTGGTGGGAATGCAAGCTAGTGCATCCACTCTGAAAAACAATATGTAGGCTTCTTAAAAATCTAACATAGACCTGCCATACGATCCAACAATCCTACCCTAGGATAAAGGAATGAGTCTCAGGTTACTACAGAGGCACCTGCACACCCATGTTTATTGCAGCAGTATTTACAATAGCCAAGTTATGGAAACAGTCAAGATGCCCCACTATTGATGAATGGATTAAGAAAATGTGGTATTTATACACAATGGTGTTTTACTTAGCCATGAAGAAGAATGAAATCTTATCATTCACAAGTAAATGGATAGAACAGGAAAACATCATTCTGAGCAAGGTTAGCCAGGCTCAGAAGACCAAAAGCCATGTGTTCTCCCTCATATGCAGATGTTAGATCTAGGGCAAACGCAAGAATGTTGTTGGACTTGGGTCACATGCTAAAAGGAGACCACATATGGGGAGGAACAGGAATAGGTAGGAAACCCAAAACTTGAAAGTGTTTGATGTCCCCACTGCAGAGGATCTAATAACAGTAATCTTAAAATGACAGAGGTCAATATCGGAAGGTGACCAGGAAGTAGTAAAGGGGTCAGGTAGAGATGAATCAATTCAGTTGTAATACATTTGTGCATGGAAGCAATGCTAGGAATCTCTTTGTATAGCTATCCTTAGCTCAACTAAAAATGCTATGTCTTTCTTATTGTTGCTTATGTCTTCTCTTCAACAAAATTGGAGAAAAGGACAGAACAGGTTCTCCCTGGAAGCCAGGGTAGGAGAGAGAGGGAGGGGTTGGGGAGCAGAGGGAGGAGGCAGAGGGTAGGGAAGAGAAATGTCCCAAACAATGTAAGTACATATGAGTAAATGAAAACAAAAGACTTAGTAAACAGAAAAAAAAAAAATCAGTTCACTGGGGAAGTCGTGGGGATAGGGGGTAGAGGGTAAATACGGTGCAGACACTGTGTATATGTGTATATCAGTCAAACTTGATACCTGTTGAAACTATTCCAGAATGGGATAAGGGGGATAAAGGAGACCAGGGAAGGGGTGAAATCCATTGTGCTATAGGGATGCACTGCAAGAATTTTTGTAATTGGCACAATGTACCCACACTCAGAACAACAATAAAAAAAGTAAAAAGAAATATTTGAGAAAAAAATAAATATCAAAAAAAGGACAGGGTTTGTGAAAGGGCAGTACAGATAGTGTGATCAAATTATATTATATTCATATATGTAAATATAACAATTAATTTATGCTAATAAATTTCTCTAAAAATAAATTCACAGCTTTACAGTAGGAATAAAGTATTGTGATGAATACTATAATATTGAATATGATGAATACTATAATATTGAATATAATGTTTTATATTAGATTTACCTCAGATTTAGTTTTAAGAAACAATAAAGAAATTTAAAAAACTAGGAAACTGGCAAAATGATTTAAAATAGTAAAAGTCACTAAGCAGTAAAACTGATTTTGAAGAGTAATTCAATTACTTTCTCGTTGGTCTAATTCTTATTTATATTCTATCACATATTACTTTTCTCTTTTTTATATAAACAAGATATATGCAGACAAAAAGAATGTTCAGTTAATGTTGCAAGTTTTCCTTATCTTTTAAGAAAAGGAAAAATTCACAAAAGCAATACATTAAATCCATGCAAAATTCTACTTACATTCTTATGATTATAGGAAAGCATGATTGGTGAAAAATTGTTATTTTCCATTGATCTTATTTGAATACTAAATATGGACAATTTAAAATTGCATTAATAATCTATGTTGTGTTCCTCTATATTTATTTTTTCTACAATCAAGGATAACTTTTACTACAATAACATAATGATTTATATTCAACATCATTGCTTTATAGATTACATGTTATTTTGGAATTTATTACATGAGGAGAATAGTCCTAGGGAAATAAAGAATTGGCTAAACATGTACTAAGTTAGGTCAGTTATGAAAGGAATGGTAAGCTTGAGTAAAGGTGGATATTTTTTGCTTGGCAAAAAATGGTAACTTCTTACCTCATTGACTTTGTGGTATTTCAGTATAAATGACACAATCATCAAAACTTCAATGAAACTTCCTAACATTATCTAATTGATATAATTGATATGATAAATTGGAGACTGCTAATTTACACTACTCATTCCTTGTAGATAGATGAGAAGTAAAAGAAGAGGGAAGACCTCAATCCTGGACACACTGGAAAATAAACATATATGACACAAGACTAAAATTGACAATCCTTACATTTTCTCTGTTTATTCACATTTTGAATCATTTTTCATTTATAGTTTGAGAAGTTACAAGTGCTGCAAGATAAAAACTTAGCAATAGCACAGTAACTTGTATCATCTTACTACCAGAGGTGCGGAGAAAAAGCAACAAATCCATACAGATATTCTAGTAAGCATGCCAAATATATGTTGCAGCAGAATAGGTCTGGTCTTTCCACGTTGGTTATTATAATTGTTTTAATAAAATGAACAGTCACCTATGGTGATGATTTAAAGATGCTTTATAAGAAAACATGTTTCACCATGTGAAGCAATGGCCCCCATACCTTACTCTAAGGCCATGCCACATTAAGTTTGAAACCAGAGAACAACCATCCTAATTTCACAGAGTAATGAATTTTAAAGGAAGTTGAACATAAAGGCCTCAGATTTCCACACTGGAAATATTTCACCTATTTTCTTTTTTTAAATTTTTTTTTATCATTTTTACATTTATATGTGATTTTCAATATCATTAAATTTGGCATAACATCTATGATTTAAGTTGAGTCTAATTTGAAAATTCAAACTTCTCTATCATTATGTTCCAGTATTAGGAATGGATTTTTTCTACTGCTGGAGGAGAATGAGATTCCTAAGACTTCATAATTCTTGATAAAAATAGACAGGTTTTCACCATTTTCTGATGGAAATGTTTTTGAAGGCTAAAACATATATATGAAAAGCTATAACCTCATACTTTTAAAATTGACAGTGTTAGGTTATAAACATGCAAAACAAGGCACAGTTAAAGAGCAAAATTAAGAGTGGCAAGTCCTAGAAAGATCAAAGGAAGGCCTGCTGTAAAGTAGATATTTGGATAAAGTACTGAAAAAATTGAAGAAATAAGCAATCCTTCTTTCTATACAACAAAATACTAGGCAGAAAGAAAGTGAAATGATTTTTTCATTGTTTTAAAAAATAGAATTCTAGTATCTTAGATTGAATGATTTCAAAATCAAAACCAGAGACAAAGTTTACACAGTGTAAGTGTTATTTGGAAGTAATGAATTGGTCAATCATGGTAGGCAAAAGAGAAAGAAATAATTATGCATGGAAAGATTAATCAAATAGTATTATCAAGACAATCTTCCTTAGGGGAAAATACGCCTTAAACTGAATGTATTCCCTTTGTTGAACCATGTAAAATGGAACTCAAAATTTCCATGGAAAACACAGATGATGAATTTTAATTTACAAAGAGTCATATCTCATTGGTCCCATGAGTTACATTCCTTTCCATTCATGGACTTGAAATTCATCAAAATAGTAATAATTTTCTACATTGAAACAAAAAAATTATCCCTTAGACAGAGAGAAAAACACATGTAATAAAACTAGATAGGCAACATGGTCTTGGTCCAGATGTCTGTTAAAGTCATGACAAAATGTATAAAGTGAACTAAAAGATTGGTTAGGAGGTAAATGTTGAATGCATTCACTCTTTGCCCTAATCAACTTCAGCCCAGATATGTGTATGTGACCTTCAATATACTTGAGAGTATTCAAAATTGTAGCTTGTAACATTTTCATGGAAATATTTAATGAACAAAAATGATTTAAATGAGATAAAATTATTTCTGAACATATTCAATATTTGTTCATTTTAGAGTTCATACAACTTTGGTCAGTCTGCCAAGATGTCTACATTTCTGGAGGAGTGTGGTAGCTCTCAACCAAGGAATGTGAAATTTCATTGCCTTACACTTGTTATGGTTTAGTTACATCCGTTCTCAATTCATGGTTATCATTGGATATGAAGCACCCAGAAAATCCTAGGGAATGCCTTGTGTTTAGCTTTTGTCTTTCTCTCTACCATAGTGTAGTTGCAATCTTAGTATTTTACTACTTTTCTTCTCTATCTTAGTGGTAGGATTTCTGGTTTTGATCTGAAAGCTTGGTATAGGTCTCAATTTCTTTTATGCAGCAAAGTTAGACATATGTTTACCAGTTCTCAATTTTCTTCTGATTATAGAAATTAATCAACACTCTAATTAACTTCCCATTTGTCTTAACATTAAGAATATAATGATTTACTAGTAATTCCTAGAGGTTTTTGTGGGTAAATGCACTTACTTAATTCTCTAATCTTGATGACAATTATATTCAGATTATCCCTGATGATAAATGTTGAACCCCTGGCCTCTTAAATTCCATCATCTA
Organism: Castor canadensis; assembly: GCF_047511655.1. Classification (NCBI taxonomy): domain Eukaryota; kingdom Metazoa; phylum Chordata; class Mammalia; order Rodentia; family Castoridae; genus Castor; species Castor canadensis. Next base: position 20,947,998 of record NC_133390.1, on the reverse strand, counting down.
TGTCCACTTGAACTACAAATCCAAGTTCAGTGGCATAGTTTATTGTCAAACCTGGATGAGAGAAGAAGATACATATGAGTTTCTCAAAGATTTCTGTGTATTCCATAAGAGTTTGTTATTAATAGTGAAATAAGTATGTTCTGGAATTTTATAGAATATATTTAATTTAAAGATTTTGTAATCATAAATGTTGTATTCCATCTATACTACTTTCCTACTTGAATCTTCTAACTCTGTTCTAAATGTTAAAGTTCATTTATCATAGACTATAGATTTTTTGAAAATGTAAAAGTAATTCTAAACATTGTCTTCAAATTACCTGGCAAGAATATTAAAAAAACTGAATCACAAAAAAAAATGCCTCCATGTCAATAATCCAAATATTTTATTATTGTTGTCCAAACCCTCCACTCTCTATGCACTTTTGCATGCATATGCTTTCTAAGAGTTCCTAATGCATATGAGTCTCTTCTTATACTTACTTGAGTATATTTATCTTTTCAACTGGAAGAAAAATATTTATATTAATTTGCCTTTGCTCTATTTCAGTCTGCCCTATTTAAATATTAGGAAATAATGAGGACAGATTGATTCAGGTATTGAATAATATAAGAGTGATGTTACAAGCAATCTGGATCTGATAAGGCTTCTATCAGAACCTAATGTCAGGAAAAGGTTAGCAGGAGGAAGGGAATTCTCTTCTTCTAAGCAAGTTATTTAAGGTTAATGTAGAATTTCAAAGTCTATAGCCTTCTTTCTTTTCTGCAAAATATGTTTTGTTATTCCCCTTGTCTTTTTTTTTCTTTTTTGTATACTACATGGGTGAATATTTAATGATTTTGTAGTTATAACACATGTATATTTAAATCCTGGACTAGTGCTTCATTCTGTACTCTGTTTTAGCAGGGTGTCTTTAAATATGGCTTTAATTGATTGCTGGTTAACTTAAATCTGTCATTTCATATTTTTCATGGCTTCTAAAATAGTTAACTGAAGTTGGAAAAGTCTTTAATGGTATTATTGACCTACATTGATAAAGTGTGCTGTGAGCGTATGAAAGAATGCTGTAACTGTCATCCCAATTTTCTCTATTCATGAGGACAGGAAAGCATAATATTAACTGCAAAACAATTTTTAATCTCATTGCTGACTTCAATAACAAGCATCATCTACATAAAACACAGTGAGAGACTGGCAATGCATTAAAAGCTGTGTGGCTACCAAAATTTGTGATTAAAGAAATCAACAGAAAGCAAGTGGAGCTATAAGGTATTTAGGTTTTCCCTTGGCATCAAAGCTTCATGTTCTTACTGGACTAAATTCTAAAAGACCCCTTGTAAAAAATTCAGCATGGTTATTACATGCCAAGAGTTGTCATACCCCAGTTGACTTACCATTGACAACAGGAAGTTTATTGGGCAACTAGATAAACAATAATCATAAAAAAGTGAGAACTACAACTGTTATTAGTTATCATAATATGGTTTCCCTGGAAGAGTAGCCTTATAAAAGGATTCAAATGCATCAGGAGCAGTGGTAAGAGGGCATACAAAGTGCAAATGCTGACAGAGAAAAGAAGGAAAAGATAATGCAATGGTAAATAATTTTGTTCATTAACACAATAAGAAAGTGAATCACAATCCCATTAGTAACAGCAGAACAACACAGTAAAATACACTTCCTTATTGTGTCAAAAGTGCTAGAAGAAAGTATCTGACAACATACATCTCAGAGTCATAAGTTGTAGGGTGTGGTTCTAACAATCGTGCAATAAACTTGAGTGACTGTGTAGTTTCCTGCAAGCATTCAGGGGTCAGGGAAGAAAATCTTAGTGCATGAACTGACAATGTGGTAAAGTTGAGGCAAATGGCTAATAGATTATCTAAATGTAGCTAGTGGTTAATGCAAAAGTGGTTTAATAGAGTGAGTGTGGTTGAAACAAGATAACAAAACAGAAAGTTATCAGGAAATGAATTTAGAAAGGAAACAAGTGTGATATCACATGATTCCTTAAACTTTGGATTTTGAGTTTAGTGACAAGTCATTGTTGGGGTGATGTTAGAAGAAAAATACTATTATCTAATTTATATTCATAAATGTTGCCTCTTGTGACTGGAGACACAGCTCAAATGGTAGAATACATGCCTAGCAAGTAGGAACCCTGCGTTCAAACTCTAGTACCTCAAAAAACTGAACTTTGTGTTGTATGGAGAAGAAAGAGTGATAGGAAGGAAACTAACAGAAGTACGAATAAGTAGTCCAAGAAAGAGGGGGGCTAAATGTTATAGTGGACCTATTGAATTTCTACCATATAAAGTGTGAATTTTGAAAGTTGGCCACATGAAATACATAGAGAAAATTGAATTATTAATGAAAAAGTCAAGGGATTGAAGGCCAGACAGCTGAACTCAAGGCATACATGTAAGAGACACTGATGTGTTGTATTTCATATGTTCTTTTTGGTTATTTGGTCCAAAAAGTAGAGGTATTAAAATTAATAAAAACCATAAACCATCTGTGATAGGAAAAGGTGTATAAATTCTTTCATTCTTATCAGAAAAGGAGTCAGTTTCTCCAGCTTTTACATCTGTACTGTTATACGAATTTCTTTGGCCCATATGACATTAGCAGATATGAAATTATACAGATTTGAAAGTGCTTGAGCACTAGAGGTAACACTATTCTACAGTAATTTTAAACTTTCACATAACCATGAAGAAGCCCAGATTATACATCTGGATACCATGAGACATGTGACCCAGTTGCTTTTAATTTTCCAAGAGAGAATTAATTGTCATTTGTGATCTTTTCCAGTACAAATAACCCAGCTATTCCATGACAGCAAAAAACACACTTAAGATTGGGTGAGTTAAGAAGAACTTCCTTATCAACCTGAAAAATTAGAAGTCACATATCTAATTATTGTGTTAAGTAATTGACATTTTGGATAGTTTGTGTATGGCAATAGATAACTTAAAGACACTTTGTACTTAGAAGTGCCATTGACATTGAGAATGCAAGGTAGCAGTTGTTGGAAAAACTGAAGAAACTGTGAAGTGAATCTGGAAGTTTTGTACAAAAAATAGCTGAATAATCTATTGTAGAAAGATCCAAATAGCTGACCATTGCAGCACATTGGAAAATTGGAAATCACTGGGTCATGTGTCTTGTGCTATTCAGGAGGCTGAGTGTCTTCATATGGTCCTGGAAAGGTCAAAACTACTATAAGATTGCACTGAAAAATCAATGAGAGAATCACTATAATAAAATGAAAAAATGGTGATACATGTTATTTTGAATTAAAATAGTAAAACAATAACCCACTCTATATTTCAAGTTCTTTCTGTGTTTAATGTATATGTCAAGCAGATTATTGAATATAAGATGTCTATGGAGGGAGGAAACTAGGTAAGTTGTCAATTAAAAGAAGAGAAGTATATCTAAGGCTATATTAGTGATTTTTAAATGACACTAGTTTTGGTTTCAAACACTAAGAATTTTATGAAACATTTTGGACACCTGGGATAACAGTGACTATGTTATCCATAAGAGTAAAGATTGTTTATTATCAAATGCCCACAGATTCTTTCATTTCTTTAAATATGGGAAATATTGTTCTATCTCTTGAACAGCGAATAGTCATATTCACTTTGCCAATGATATTTTTATAGTGAAAGTGAAGTAAGCAAAGTCTTATGAAGTGCTTATGTACTGGGGTGGCATCTCTTACCACTTTTGTGATAAGCATTTGAGGAAGCTCAGGCTAGAAGTCTGGATGATAAGGGAAATAAAATTGAGATGCCTATGTCCCCTATAACTCATCCTGCCAAAGTCATACATGTGAATAATGGCATCCTTGATTTTCCAGTTGCAGGCTTAACCCATGAGGGTTAACTCCCCATGAGGGTTGACTCTCTTCCCAGCTGAGGAATCAGCCAGTAGACCCAAATAACTGTGAGTTGATTAAATAGTAAATGTTTACTACAAGATTTTGGATGCTTCCATAAGCAGTAAGTGATAACTGGAACACTTCCTCTCTCTAAGAATAGCTCTGATGTCAGTAGGCTGTGAAACTACCACAGCATTTAATCCAGTCATAATCCTATAAGAACATCCTCATAATGTGGAAATGACATAGTCTTTTTAATTTACCATAATGGTAAAGATTTTTTAAAAGTAAACCTGAGACATAATTATAAGAATGTGCAGAAAGATTGAGAAATACAAAAGAAAAAATCCATTTTGGCCCTTTTTTGTGCTATAAAAGAGTTCTATTTTTGTGGAAATTGTTTTAAATATAAGTTTCTGAGACCTGATTTTACACTCAGTAATTACAGTATTATCCATATTCAGTTATTTCTCAGGAAAGACAAATCTTTTCCAAGAATGTGTACATTAAGGATTTGCAGCATCATTTTTTGTATGCCATATAAAGAGAAACTGAAACTCTTAAATTATTTATTTAATTATATTTATTTCCTATAGTTATATTTTTATGTGTAAGAAAAAATGCAGCATTATCATTCATGTAGTTCCATTAAACAGTATTTTACAGCAAACTATGTGGTGAAGAATAAAGGCATGTATTGCTAACACCCAAAGGATAAAAAAAGTCCTTTTACTAGGTTCAATAAAATTTAATTCTTTTTTCAGCACTATTCAAAGGATATGTTATCAATTTTTTGTCCCAATCTCCCCCTGGAGGAACTAACATTATTTTGATTTTACATTGAAAACAAAAGAGGCACACTGAAAAACAGAATGTATTTTGACATGTTTTTTTTTCACAAATTACCCACTGAGTCATATCAGAACAAAACCTGGCAGAAGGCTAAAGCCAGCAATTGGGCCAAAATCTATATACTCTGTAGATAAAGGAGATTACTAAATATTTCTTTGCTAAGCCATGTGTGCTTATCATATAGTTTTAGCTAACAGCACTATAAAATATATCTCCATATATCAAGTTGTTAAAGGTAAAAGACTCTTCCACTTGCCTTAAAATTCTACTAAAACTGTTCAACCAATTTTATTAACTTACACTCTTAATAAATTAAACCCATACTTTAGAAAACCTGGCACAAATTGAAAATTAAGTCAATAGAAAGCTGTTCATATCTTTCATGGTTTTGTCTTTGTCTTGTACATGTACATATGCACTTATCCTTCACCTTCTTCCATGAACTATTGAAAACAAGATTTTTATAAATGGCTAAGAAAAAGCAGAATTAGAAAACTCTGTAAGGGAAGATTGCTATGATCTTCAGCAACAGTCACAGGGAATATTTATTGAAATGAAGAACTGCAAGGCATTAATGTTAACTTGTCAAAATACAAACTGATAAATTAAATAAAACATTAACTACCAATTAACATTTCACTAGTAAGAACCAAGGAAATCCATACCTTACAAAGAAAAAGAGACTAAACAAAAAATGCTGTGTAAGTTCAGATCGGTTTATATTATCCTAATTACAGAAACCAGTCTGATCAAAAACACTTTATTAAATGGACAGATGGGTCCATGTCAAAGTTCTAACTGTACATATCCTCATTCCATTTTCCATCATGATTGTAACTTTAAATTATAGTGATACTACTGAATGCATGTGAGATTAAGTATTAATTAGGATGATGAACTCAAACGATCAGCTGTCAACATTACCCAGGGGGTGTGGAAGAGATCTGTGGTACAGTGCCACATCCAACATGTGTGAAACCTAGAAGGGATGTTGTGTGACTTAGAGACAAACGAGAGTGACTTAGGTTTAAATAAGAGAGTGATTTCTCTTACATAATATTAATTAATATTATTATTAAAATATTCATCCTTTAATTTAGCTAATAAAATTCAACCAGAATCATTGTGTCAGAGATATTATTATCAATATCTAGTATACATCATTAAATCTATTTCCAAATCTGTTGTGAATGGGCACCAGAAACTAATTCTGACTGAGTGGTACATTTTTCTTCTTACTGTAAGAATTTATTGAACCTAAGAGACAATTACTTTATTTGTGTTCCTTTTATATTTTTTAAAGTTTGTCATTGGGCCACTCATGATGACACACACTTGCAATCCCAGCTACAGGAGGAGCAGAAATCAGGAGGATCACAGTTCAAGACCAGTCCAGGCAACAGTTAGCGATTACCCATCGCAACCAACAATCTGGATGTAGTGGGGCATACCTATGATCCTCGCTGTGCAGGGTATAGGAAGGAAGTTCACAGTCCAAGGCCAACCCAGAGAAACCTGAAGAATAACTAGATTCATAAAGACTTGAGGGCATAGCTCAAGTAGTAGAGTCTCTGACTACCAAACACAAGGTTCTGAGTTTAAACAACAAAACAAAATTTATTATTCAATAGACACATGAAAATTATATATACTTGCAGACTACAATGCGAAATTTAGATGCATGTGTACCTTGTGCAATGATATCATGGGAAGCATAACTGCCTTCTTCAACATTTAATGTTCATTTGAGGTAATAGCAATCAAAATATTTTCTTCTAGATTTTTTGAAATATATAGTATATTTTAGTTATTTGTAGCCACCCCCCTGTGCAGTAAAACACACAAAATATTTTTCTCTTATCTGATCACAACTTAATATCTGTTTGCCAATTTTTCTACCTCCCTCTTTCCCCCATACTCTTCCCAGCCTCTACTAACATCATCCTATTCTAAACTTCTATACTATTATTATTCTTTGTATACCACATGAATGAAATTGCATGGTGTTTGCATTTGCATGTTTGGTTCATCTCACTTAATATGATTTCCTTCAGTTCCATCTATGCTTTAACAGATGGCAGGATTGCATCTTTTCTAGCACTGAATAGTATTCCACTGTTAATATGAAACATATTTACTTTATACATCCATCTACCGATAGATGTAAAGGTTAATTCTATTTCTTGGCTACTGTGAATAGTGCTGCAACAAAAATAGTAAAGCAGATATCTTTTTGACATACTGATAAAAACTCCTTTTGATTATGGGACTTCTGGATCATACTGCAGTTTTTCAAAACCACTGTTATCCTAGCATGTATTAATTTACATGAGCACCAAAAGTGTGCATTTCCTTTCTCATTTTTTCACATCCTTAGCAATACTTTTACTTTTTTGTGAGTGTGTGTGTGTGTATTACTCAGGATTTAAAGTCAGCACTTCATACTTGTTAGGTAAAATCTGTACCATTTGCTACTCTGTAGGTATACTGCTGGTGGGCCTGCCTCAAACCACAATCCTCTTATCCTATAACTTGTGCCTTGAGTAGCCAGATAATTTTTTAATACTTGCCATTCAATCAATAGAAATGATATATCTAATCATGGTTTTGTTTTACCTTTGATTATTCGTGATACTGAGCACATTTTTATATAGCTGATGCTCATTTGTTAATATTTTCTTAAATATCTGTCTACTTAATTCCAATTTAAATGGGATTATTTGTATTTTTATATTAAGTCCTACACATTTATAAAGAAATAAGTCTTTTCTTCTGAAGGTTTCACAATTTTATTGAATTTTTAACAGCAAAAAATGTTCAGGTGATTATAACCATGTAATCTTCAACAAAACTGCTCAGGATGCTCATTGGGGAGAGGACAGTATGTTCAGTAAATGGTGAAAGAAAATCTAGCAGTCACATAAAAAAGAAAGAACCTATAATTCTTCAAGCATACAAATATAAACTGCAAATGGACACAATATAATACCTGAAAATTTGAAAATATTAGAAAAAACATAAAGCAATTGTTTTATGATATTGGACTGCATGAATATTTCTTAGATTGGACCCCAAAAGCACAGGCAATAAAACAGAAATGGAAAAGTAGTGTTACATCAAAATAAATATTATTTTTATCGAAGGAACCAATTGAAAAGCTGAAAAAAAAATTTCCAGGAGAAAACATTTGTCAACTATGTATTTTCTAAGGAGCTGTGTTAGTTACCTACTGTCTTCACAATTCTGGAGGTTCAGGCCCTGTGGCTCCTCAAATTTGAGAAGCAAGCCAGTGATTAACAACTTGTATATTCTGAGGAAATATATAGGTAACACGAGTTTGGGGTCATATATTTGAGGATAAAGGTTTTATTTTACCAATTTTAGATTATTTATTTTGACATTCATGTACTAGATGAGGCAATAGATATATAATATGTATTGAGCTCCACTTTAATTATGTGGTAACTCTATAGTCAGTTTCTACTCTAAAGTATCCTTTTTCTGCTTTTCACAATCTCAGGTGCTTCTATAAATCTACTATTTAAGCAAAGTAAATTTATCATGGTAGGTGATAAAGCAAGTTCAACCAGGAAAAGAATACTATAAGGGAACATTGAAGGTTCTATTTTCATTAATCTATTTTTGTTCTAAATAAGTGATGTGTTTGATCCTCCCAGTTCACAAGGCATTGTAATTTAATCTCTCTATAAAACCATTCTGATTTCTGGGTTTCAGAACCCTTCCCTGCAGCCTCTGAAAATATGACTCAACTACATTCACAGGTAAATTAGGAACTTGTGTTATAAGTGTTGCAGAAGCCATAAGTGAATGAGAACATAAAGTAAAAAGTCACAAAGGAATGCTTATATAGAAATATTTAGTAAATAAAGGGAAGTATAATAAACTATAAAGTTTACAAGTAAAAGAATTTACATGGAAAAAATATATTTTCATACTTGAAACAGTGAAAAATAAACAGTGAATAAATCAAAGCATAGTAAAGAGAAAATACTTCAAAAACTTGCAATGCCCAACAACAGTAAACTCTAAAAGTTTTAAAATCACTTTATAAAAATTATAACAAAAATTCATCATAGCAATGAAAACACTCAGAAAAAAATGATATGCAATGTTACTAAGTAGTAGGCTAATAAAATAAAACTGTTTAATAATAGTTACAAATTGATTTGCAAATTTAACTCAATTATAATAAATACAATTTCACAAACTGATTTGTAAAGTGTGTTTTAAAGACTGAATCTCCTCTGTACTCAAAATAATTTCTCAAAAATGACCAAGATCATCTTCTCCTGTGAATTATCAGTGCAATTCAATGTTAGAGCAATTACAAACATCATAATAGTGTCACACATATAAAAGGATATATAAAATTAATAGGACAGTAGTGGAATATGGAAATTAAACAGTTCCAACAGAGAAAATTGGGATAGCTTAGAGTGGCAATAGATACCAGGTTGAAGATTTTTTATATAAGAATTTATAGTAATAACAATGATATAAAATATTAAAAAATGAATTAGTAGAACATAAAAATCTTATGCATAATTAAAGGCAACAGAATTTTGCTCATTCACACAATTAGAAGAGAAGATTTGCTTCCATTAGGGCTTAGGAAAATGAAAATAGTTTTCACCCATCTTCACAAAAATAAATCTCCAGATGTATCTAACAGGCCATAAGCATATATTTTACTTCAATCTATTAAAGAATGAATGCAAACAATACTCTGCAAAATTAAACTAAAATCCAATCTTCAAAAGAAAACTCTTCTTAGCTGAGTAAAATGTGTACAGGATATATAATGTTTATATATCTGATTCTAGTTACTGAGGTTCAAGAATGAAGAGGTAGAAGATCATGCCAGCCCAGAAAAGGTATTTGCAAGGACAAGGCAAAGTAAGTTGAACACTAGTAAACTATGATATGAGCTGGTGGATCTTATTTGATATCAGAGAGATCCCAAATATCTCCCCCATCCATATAAAAACTAAGAAGAATGAGGGAAAAAGAGAAAAAAAATTGTCTCCTTCCAATAATTCTTTCACATGGAGATCCCATTAAGGAACAGTATTAGAGATGGAGCTAGAAACTATAGGGACATTAGAAATTCAGAGACTCCAGTTGTTACAGGGTTATAGAGTTGAAATTTTACAAAAGGCCATTCTCATGGTCTTTCTTTCGTTTGAATTCTTCTATCTAGAAATTCCTGGAATCAATCGCCATGATGTTGATTTTCATTGTAACTTGAAGACATTAAATAGCTGGACCTAAGAACTCCTGGGTTTTTGATGCTGAGAGATCAGGAGACTTCAAGTCTACAAGAAAGTGAGTTGAGAGTTCCTTAGATTTTGAGTCTATGGATGATTCTGTAGAGCAGAGATGTGAAAGATCACTTATCAATAAGTATAAAAAGCACATTATGCTGAACCACTTAGTGTAGAGATTCCTAAGTCAAATATAATTGTATATTTTTATAAGTTATAACAGTGGTTTGATATTTCATAGTAACAAGAGTATGCATTACATATGAAAATTTTGGTCAACAATATACTGCCAGAATGAGAGTGATCCTATAGATGATATCATCTAGTGATATAGCTGTTTTAGTTTGTGTAAGTATATTCTACAATGTTCAAAAGTTTAGAAAACTAGCTTCTGATTAATATCTTAGAAGCCAATGTAGTTCAGTGACTTCGATCTATTTCCTCAGAAAAAAATGATTGAAAACATCAAACTTTAATTGCAAATATTGTGAATTTAATTTAAATCAAATAAATCTTACCTGCCTTATTTTCATCTTATATCTGTGTATAAAAACTTATCTTCTCACTTCCCTGAATTTGCATGTGTGATTCAAAATTTTGTGATTGAGAATACAAAACTGATTACGAAGTCATTATTATGCACACTGTCTAAGCTTCTAATTGTTTGTATGCGAAATCATACTACAATCCACTGAAAAAAATAAAATATATAATGGTAGACAAATTTTTTGAGGGAAATGAGGATTATATTGTTTTATATTTCATCATGGTAATATAGAAAATTGTTATTGTTTTAGAAGAGCAATCTAATAATTATGCTAGAGAAAACAGAAGTGTGTGTTTGTGTGTGTGTTGTTGTTGGAGTGCTGTGGGCACTGAACAATTTCTTTTGTTATGCTCAGGTTGCACATCATATGCTAAGATTCTAATTTAAAAATTGAAGCATATAGTGGATTAAGCTAGAAACTTCTTTTTGTTACAGAGATGAGCAGTTTAAGGCAAACTCCTACCATCCTTACCTCTTTATCCTTACCCTGTTTTAATTAGAAGAAGAGAAGAGAAAATTTATCTACACAAACTTGTTTTTTAATTTGTTTATTCACATGTGCATACATAGTTAGGGCTATTTCTCCCCCCTACCTCCCCACCCCTTACTTCTGCTCTACACCCTCTCTCGGCTTCCAGGCAGTATCTGTTCTGTCCTTATCTCTAATTTTGTTAAAGAGAAAGTATAAGCAATAATAAGAAAGACAAAGTGTTTTTGCTGGTTGAGATAAGGATAGCTATACAGAGATTCCTAGCACTGCTTCCATGTACAAATGTGTCATGTCTCAAGTTGATTCACCTCTAACTGACCTTTTCACTAGCTCCTGATCCCCTTCTCATATTGACCTCTGTTGCTTTAAGGTTTCTGTATTAGATTCTCTGTAGTGGGGATATCAAATACTATCATGTTTTGGGTATCTTACCTATCCCCATACCTCCCATATGTGCTCTCCCCTTATCATGTGACCCAAGTCCAACCACATTGTTGTATTTGCCCTAGATCTAAAGTCCACACAAACTTCTTTACAGAGTCAGCACAGAAGGTACTACATCATAGTCACATGATAATGGCTAGAATTAGTGAACCTGATCTCTCAGAAGTCTTTTAAAGAGGCTGAAGTGTATTATCTAATGATGTAAGTTACATCCACTAAAAATTGGGAGTGAGATTGCTCTACAACTAAAATAAAAAAGAAGGAATGGATATGGAAGGCAGCACCATCTGATACATATAGCTTTATTGAGCTCCTGTTATTTCCACCAGCATTAATATTGGAAGTTTTTTTTTCCATTTTTGCTCTTTATTTAGAAAGCTTGTAAAGATATATGTAGGAAAGCAGATAAAAGCAGGGAGAAATAGAAAGGGATAGAGGAGAGCACTCCGACATGCAATAAGTGAGCAAAGTAGCTCAAAATGGTGGTCCTCAATCTGGGTGTTTTTTTATTCTGCCTGAGTTGGTGGTTTTCTGATTGAATTTTTACATGAATAAGTGGCCAGATCACCTGGAACACTTTAACCATTTTGCTAACTTCCCAAGCATGGAGACAGGGGTTTATTTTTTCCTGAAACATGGAGACAATGGGTATGACCCTTATGGGCATTCCTCCTGTCAAAGGATTACCTTCTGTTATCAGAATGAATTACTGATATGGGAAGTTACTTTTGTCATTGTATCCTGAAGTAGGTTTATCATATTTACTGAGTCATCATCAAGAGAATTGCCAGTCTTTGAGTGTAAGTTCATAAATAAATTTGATTCAATCCCCAACAATTTCTTCTTCAGTAGTCTTTTCTTCTTATTCATTTATTTTTTGGTAGTTCTGGGGCTTGAACTCAGGGCCTCACCCTTGCTAAGCTTATTAGTCAGGTGCTCTACCACTTCATCCATTCCTGAAACTAGCCCTGTTTTGTATTGGGTTTCTTGAACAATTTTCTTGTGGCTGGCTTTGAACTCCTTCTGATCTCTGCTTCCTGAGTAGCTAGGATTGTAGGCAGGAGCCACCAGTGTCTTGCTTCAGTCATCCTATATAAGACCCTGTTAAAAAATTTATTCCCTAAGCTCACAAAAATATCAGTCTATATGATCATACAATATGTGATGGCATTCATAATCTTTTATTATTAAGCATCTGTAATAACTGAAAAAAAATGACATAAGGAAATACTCATTTTTAAGCCAAAGTTTCTAGTGTAAAACTCAACTTTGTGTTGTATTAATCCTTTATCAGACATTATGAAGAATCAGATTTGGTCCAAATTAATTGAGTTTTAGTGGCTTATTGCAGATCAATAATCTTAAATATTTATTAGGAAATAGATGATATTCAGTCAAATAGAATAAATTTGCTGATTAAATGAACTATTAAAAATAATGATTTGATAATTCTAGATTTATAAATGTGCATGGTGTTTATGTAAGATTATTTTTAAATCTATTAAATGAGTTAGTGAAGTATTCACTCGACAGAATACCAAGTAAATATCAATAAAATATTTGGTAAAAACAATATTATATCAAAAAGAAAATCAGAAAAAATTTACATCATTTTATTTCCAGTGATAATTTTAGTTTTTCAACAACAGACTCTCCCTTGAAAAGACTCATTGTATGGCAATACATTTCTCCATAAGTAAAAAAGGAACAGTGAAAACACTTCATCATGTGCTGAAGATATAACTATTTAGTATGTTTGTAGAAAACATGTTAAAACAGTTAATTTTTCTCAGATTTAATAATCCAAAAAACATATATACTTTCATATACTTTTTCTTGATTTCTGTCATTCTTTACTCAACATACAAAAAATTATTGATTATATTTTTTAAAACAGCTATTCTATCACCCTTGATAATTATGTATCTATTATTCTTTTCTTTATTTCTACCTTATTGTATATCATCATTATTTCTATATTACTTGCTCATTTATAGTTCACAATAAAGTTTTTCTAAGTTTTAAATATTTTCATATTCCAAGATATATATGTATGTACCACATATTCGTATATGTGTTGCGGTAAGAGATTTGTAAACTTGCAGGAAATATGCAGTTTTGTAAATGCTTATCAGTAATGCTGCTTAGATGAACAGTGCTCGTTAGACACTCATAATGAAATGTTTGTGATGGGGGAAAGTAAAGTAAAATCCAACGCAAAATTCCTCATCATTTACCTAGTTTAACTATGTTTCTTGAAAATAAACTTATGGTCAGTAGTGACAATGGATTTTTGTTTTGTTTTCTGGTGCTGGGTCTAGAATGAAACCCAGGGGTTTCATCCTCCAGTGAAGATCTCTACCACGAAGATACAGAACCAGCCCTTCAGACACTGACAAACAGTTTTGATTTAAAAGAAAGAAAATTGGTAGCTTTTTAATGATGTCAATCAAAAATTTACATTGAAATTCTAATAAACTGTGACATCTTTGATGATTTAAAACATTTGTGAAAAAGACAGTGTGACAACATCTAGGTCAGGACGGAGATGATAAACAACTTCTACCCTACAGATTATATAAGCCAAAGATAATGTTAAAAATACCAAAAGTGAGTAAAGCCTGTCATGATAATGTAAACTTTAAGAATCTACTATTTGTTTACACATGTGTTAATATTTCTATATAGCTATCCTTAACTAGCAAAAGTGCTTTGTCTTCCTTATTATGCTTATGTCTTTTCTTCAAAAAAATTAGAGATAAGGGCAGAACAGGTACTGCCTGGAAGTGAGTGGGTGGGGGAACGGGGGCAGGGTGGAGAAATGACCCAAACAATGTAAGCACATGTGAATAAATGAATAATTAAAAGAAAGAAAAAAAGAAAGAATCTATTATTCACCTAAAAAAAATCATTCATCATAGTTTATTAGAAAAATAGTAAGTGGGTTCATGAATTTTGGTAGTAAACATAGAAAAATACATGTAATATAAATCCATTCTACTACTCACTTTTGGGCTGTTTTGACAATGTACCTTACATAAACAACTTAAAAGAAGTGATTCCTTTTAACTCATAGTTCAGAGATTTCATTCTATAGTCCTTTGATTCTGGGTCAATGATGATGCAGAACTTTAAGAAAGATGTGTAGAAAAGGAGGCTGTTCACCATATGACAGTCAGGAAGCAGAGTTTGAGAAAGCAGGAAGGGGCCACGTATCATAATTTAATTGTCTCTTGAAACATCCTCAAAGTCATAGCCAGAAGAGCAACCCACTAATCACCTGGTGTTTCTCAATCTCATCAAGTTGATACTCATGATTAACCCTCACATCAATTATTTAAAGAAATCTGCTCAATTTTCTGAAGAGAACCCAAAAAATGAAGCAAATGAGATGACTTATTTAAGTAGATATTAGAAAGGGTAATACTGAATATTAAATACAATATCCTCCAAATAGCAAGTTTATTACTGATAAGACTAATTTGATAGGAATAATATATTTTAGGTACTTATCCAGAATCAAGAACAGGTAAAAGAAAAACTCTAAAATATTACTTTTGTTTTTAGAAAAGAAGTGGTATGTGGTAAAATATGTTCTTTGATGAGACTAAAATAAAAGTAAATAATTTTAAAATGTTTGTTTAAATGTATGAGAGCTCCAAAAGCAATAAAGAATAAAAAATGTGTCATTACAGAGAGACATACTACACAGGAAGCAAATACTGAAAATTCTCAGAAGAATTATCTTTATAAAAAATAAACAATGTAGTAAGTTCAATAATAATTATATTGAATTCAATGAAAGGAAAGACAAGGACATATGATAAAATCCCAGAGAAAATATAATACATAATCAATTTCCATCTGTGAGTATATTTTGAAATTTCTGGAGGTGTATTTGATTGTTATTATACATTTGGCACAATTTGGCAATTAGGAAGCCAAATTAAAAAATATGATGTCCTACAATTCATACACATGATGTCTACAATTAATAAAATCATCTATAATTTTTCTTAGGAAAATTAAAACTTTTTCGAATGGATAATATCTCCTTAATTAGCTTTAATATGATATAAACCTGATTTTAAATCTCTTCATTTTATCAGTTTGGTTATGTTACATTAAAAGAATTTTGCCTATTTTCAATTGTCAAATTTATTGGTCAAAATTTCTATAATATTTCATATTAATATTATTATACATGTAGAATCTCTGGGATTTTTGTATATTGTTGTTGTATATTGTTATGATTATTCCAATATTTTTGTTAGTTTTGCTATAAGAATTATAATTATCAAAATACATTTTCAATTATTTTTATGACGATTCTCTATAAACAATAGTTATATATTACTATGAGTTATTTAATATATTAAAATAACGTTTTAAAAGTGTCTGCTACTTGGAAATCTGGATTTTTTCTAATGATTTTGCTTTACACTTTTAAATAATTCACAGTTTCCTATTTTTGTACACCTTTTCATTTTGATTATATTGTATACTTTGTAGTTTGGCTGGTTATTTTATCTTCTTTATAGTAATATAGGGTTTGTTATTTATCTGTATTTATTTTTCTTTTACAATTAGTTAACTTTGCCGTATTCAAATGCCATTTTCTCTTTTGCATGAAAATGGCAACAACAGTGATTAGTCAGTATCTTCCCAGAGGCTATCATTAGCTAGGATTTTGGATTCTTGTTAAAAAAATACACAGTGTAGAGATCAACAGCAACTTGGAGAGAGGTTGTAAGTAGATTGTGACAATTTCCTCTTTTATAGAATCTCAACTGCTAATTTTCCACAAAATTTGTCATTGGGCTCTTCAAGCTATGAAAATCTATTTGCATTTATATATTTCATAATAAATGCTATGCAAATAATTGCATATATGCAAATTTTGCCCACTGTAGCTTCCAGTAGTTTATCCTTTCAATATCTAACTTCTTTCATAATAACTTTTTATGGTTCTCCCTTCATGCCTTCATATAACTCTTCTATTTCTCCTTCTCTCCCTTCTCATCCTCCTTCTTTTTTTTCTTCTTCTGCTTCTCTCCTCCTCCAACTCTAACTCCGCCTCATTATTATTGCCATTGTTATTATTATTATTATTATTGTTAAGACAGAGCCTCCATACATAGTCAGGCAGGCCTTAGACAAGATCCTCCCACCTCAGTCTTCTGAGTGCTGGGATTACCTGCATTCAATTACATTTATTCTTATATATTGCACAGAATTTATTAGTGTTTAAACAGAAGGTTAATCAAATAAATATTAGTGTTTCATTGCAGGAAGAAAAATATCAGTAAGTTTGACCTTTACTTTATAATTTTGTCAGATGAATACTTGATATCTACATTTGAAATTTACATCACATAGGAAGCATTACACTAAAAGTTATATAGTGACACTACTATAAGAGTTTTTTTTCTTTTTTGAGGAATGATTCTATGACTCACTTGAAGAAAGAGTAGGCAATGGAAACATTTTTATTTTTCATTAAGACCACCTTTTTTGAGATCACAAAACTTTGGATTCTATCATTGATCATTCCATTTGTTGGCTTTATCATCTGAAGCAAGTCATTGGACTTCTGAGTCCATTTTACATCTCTGTAAATGACGATAATAAATATCTGTCATATTTGACTTATAGCATATTATGAAGGTCAAGTGATATAGGTAAAAGAGCTCTGTGCAGGTGGCCATACATTAAAATAGATCTATACTAATTTCAGTTTTGGCAGAGCTCCCAAAGCAATATGTATCAAGTATTCCAAGTTTCCAAATTCAGATTCCAAAGTCAGTCCTGACACCACATTTGACCTGCAAAAAGTTGAATGAAAACAACACTTCTGACTATCACCCTCACCTTAACATCTTATAAGTGGGTTCTCAGGAACAATAGATGGAGAAAATTTTCTACACATGGACAAGATGTATTCCATACTCTGAAATAGGGGTAGGTATACATAGGGGGTTAACCTCTTTTAACAATGTAGAAACAGCCATAAAGGAGACTGATGTGACATACTTTATTTGCATACCCTGCAGACTGTGGAGGCACAGACAGAAACAAAAAAGTTTCCAGCTCATTCCTTAGAAACTATTAAAAACACTGTAAGAGAAGAAAACCTTAAGTTTTTTCCCCTCACTTTAGCTATTCCTCCACTACTCTTTCTGCCATAACCAGAAAGATTCAAGCCTGAACAACAAAATTTTGAGTGTTCCATATGAGACTCACTGACTTGGCCTCCAACTCCAAAATTACAGTAGTTAGGAAGCGGTGCAATTGACTCTTCCTTGAACTCTGTTCACAATCTACATACCTACCCATCCCTGTGTAACCTGTAAATCATGAAACTATTCTCTATTTGTCTGTTCCTTTAGGGTTTTTGTAGCTTAGTAAATGATAATTTAGTTCTTTCATTTATGAGGCCAAAAGGTTAATGTCACCCTTGAATCCTTTCTTTTGCTCATACTTCATATCTAATTGTCCAGATTATCTAGTCAAGTCTCCTGTCAGAAAATATACAGCAACTTTTACCCACTTCTCCACTGCCATCTGTAACCAATACAATATTATCTCTATATGGATTTTTATAGACACTCAACTGGTTCCACTGTTATATCTTTGAAACATTGTTGTCTGTTATCAAAAAAAACAAGTAATACCTCAGAATTATAATTTAAATGATGTCACTTCAGTGACAGACAATTTACTTGAGGCAAAATATCTGGCAGAATTCTTGAAATACAATACACAGATCTGGCTGCAAAGTAAAGTAATTGGAGTTTTAAACATTTTCAAATGTGTGTTCTTAGTACTCATGAGGACACTTTAGACTGTGGTATTTTGTTCATTATCCTCTTTTCACTTCAGTTTTGCTAGAGACATTTATAGTCTTAAAAAATATTTTCTCAAAAATTAAAAAAATCTATAAACACTTCAAAGATGGATTTCTTTAAAGAAATCTATGATTACTTCCATGAAGATTATTTTAAATATCAACCAACTCTACACAGTTTTTAATTTTGTTGTTGTTGTCTGGTCTATCAAGTCTTGAAATATTGATGTTCCAATATTGAAAAAAAATTCAGAAGAGAGAGATAAGGAAATTATGTAATAGTGGGAAAGGCCTGACAAGTTAAATAAAAAAAATTGTGGAAGGAGTCTGTTCCAACTCAAGGAAAGGAATGAAAATACAATGTTGACAAACTTTAGAATTTTGATAACTGCCCTTGGTAGGAGAAACAATAACAAATAAATTGAGACTATGAGTTGGATTGCATGGCTGAAGAAGTTTTTGTGTTTTAGGTAATGAAGAAATCTCATTAGTAATAGGGTTTCTACTATAGATTCCATTCTAAGTACCAGATTTAAGATGCAGGATCAGTTGTAATAAAGGTGCAGTATTTTCACACTCCAAGTCTTACATGACAAGGGAAGTAGTTAATAATAATTAATATTAAATATTAATAAATTGAGTTAAGAAAATAAAAAACTAAAGAAGTATTATTTCTTTAAGTTACCTATTTTAGGATATTGTCACTGATCTATTTTTCTATTTGTTTATTTTGTGAGAAACAAATATTTATGTATCTTCACAGGATAACCCGAGAAAAGACATTTTTAATGATGCAATTAAAATCAGAAAGTAATTTTTTGAAAAGTATTTTATTATTAAAGTTTCTAGGTAACATTTTGGTTTTTTTTCCCATTAGTGTTTGCCACTGTCCCAATTTTCATTTCTCCTCACGATATGGTTTCTCAATTTTACTTTGATGTTACAAAGCAATTTCTGGTGTAAGAGGTAATTTCACGGCTAAAGTTCTCAACTGATGGTACTTTCTCTATTTCTTTTAAATGATGAGTTCTTTTTCCTCATTTAACAACTTTCTATGAAGCAATGGGCCAGATTCTTAAGTCTTAACCACCATAGGAACAAAGTTACCACAGGTTTTTCTGATTGTGAATCAGGGCACTTTCCCCTCAGAGAATTTTCTCTTACTAATTGAATGGAATTTTTTTTCACTTAATAACACAAAAAAACAGAGAATAACATGACTATTTTTATATATGTGACAATTGCTTTAATGTACATAATAAGGTGAGACAAAACACATGAAGTGTTAGTGTAATAAACTAATCTATGTAGAACTGGGGGTAAAGCATTGTTCTGCCATCATCTGATTCTGTGGAAATGGATAAATTTGGACGTTATTTGATTGTGTCACTCCCAAAGTGCTCGATAAAACTTATATATTTATGGGCATTCAAGTCAGTCTGTGATTTTCACTAGCATTTATTATGCTATAGGAAGTCTAGGTCAACACATTACATACTTGCCTGCATAAGATAGGAGCTTGCTACTCCTCCCCTTACTACCATGGAAAGATAAACCCTAGAAAGCTTTGTAGGACCTAACAACTAAGCTGAAACTTGTTTCATAGCAAAATCACCTTTCTGGAATTTTTAGAAAGAGATATTGGAATACATCCACCTTTGAAGAAAAGTCTAATATAAAGTGAGGTGAAGCACGGTTCTCCTTGTCAACCCTCATTGAAACTTCAGCTGTGTCTATCATCAGTTCACAAAGTGAGGGTTACAATTCTTGTTTCAGTAAAAATTGTAAAGATATGTACCTCTACGTTGAGATTCTTGGTTCATAGGTTTCACTGATTTCAGTTTCCTATGGCAGGTGTACTATTCTTCCTCAGTTATTTTGTTTGGTAGGCAATTGTGTTTATAAAATTTCAACAGATTTCTCCAGTAAGAAACATATGCATTGTTTAAAAGAAAACTGATCAGTACACGAGAGATCTAGTCTACATTAATTTATTTTTCCATAGGTGAATAATCAAATGGAAGATAAATAGAAGATAATCCACCAATATTCATTTAATTGAGAAATCTGTTATAAAATTTTAAGTATTCATATAGAGACATTTTTATTTAGTGATTACATTTTATTTAATATAATTAAGAAAATATTTATGTAAAATCATTTTACTTCCATGAATTGATAGGCCTTCTAGTGCAACCTGAGAGAATCAAAATTGAAAAAGGCCAATTCTGTCTTTATTCTTTTTAAAACTAAGACAGCTGATGAAGATAGATGCCTCCTGAGAAAATGTATAATTGAAGTTATTGGTAATTTAAATTATATTTTTATAGTCATTTTTCTTAAAATGTTGAGTTAACATTTCCCTTTAGTTTGATGATTCCAACACAAATATTTTTCACTGCTGGAACCAAGACATAAACTGTTTTGGGCAAATTTTTATGCAATTCACTAGAATAATCTTCACATCATTCATCCCTGGATACTCAAATATCTTCCTTGTACCTATTCATGGGATTTTAGAAAAATTTTCAAATGTACGCCTCTTGGTCTCCACTGGTATATACTGATCTTTCTCCATAATGAATACTCCACTCAGCCTGCTTTCTGTCATCTCTCTTTTTCTATACTCACCCATCTTTTATTATTTTTATGACTTAAGTTTTTCTATCATGACAACTCATTTCAATTCATACAAATAACTACTTCATGCACATACACACCTCTATAATATACACATATCCTTGATCAAATATAATAAACTTAGTAAATACTCATATTTCACATGCATATAGCTAGAAGAATAGAATACATATCATTTTAGAAATATAGTTTATATTTTATTAGGGTTTTATTTAATTCACTTTTGTTTCTTCCATCACTTAATTAACCTTATTAAACTCTTGGACATATTCCTCAAGATTTACACACACATGAACATGTAACAAAAATATAAAAATGAAAACAATGTAACATTTTAGCTTGCTTGTATTCTGTAATGATAATATCTGGTTAATTATATGTTTCTACAATATTATTTGTAATATATAATATTAGCACCTAGATATGAATATTTTAGTATGAAAAATGAATTTCAGAATTATCCATTTTCTAATAATTATTGTATAATATTTCTACATTTTGACATGCTTTCCTTCAAAATATTAATTGAAAACTTTCAGTGTGGTGAATATATACACACTATTGACTGTGAAGCAGAAGAGAACACCACATAGCTGAAATTAGTGAAAGCTTTCTAAGTAGAGACAGAATTCATAATCTTTGGTTTTAAATTTCTTCCTAAACCTCTCCACATAAAAATAGTTTGAAATACTTAATACCATGCAGTTTTACTATAATACTATCCTGTATGATGTAGGTGTTATAGGACAGTTTTTCTGTATAAGGTATAATATTTTATATTAACAAATAATCTTTACAAACATTTTCAAGTTGTATGGCCATGTTGTATTCCCTCATATTCCTCAATAAAAAATGCAAAGAAAATCTAAAGCAAATAAGCCCCCATTGTATGAATAGCTTTCTTTAAATTGAATAAAATATAAAACTACATGTTTACACTTCTGATTGAACTCTACAGTTAAATATTTTCACAAAACTAACCTGTCACATCCTAACTGAACAACTGAATGCTCTGAAAACAGTTATTTGGCCAAATTTAACTTTTAAAATGCCTACATTTTTCACATTGATTCCCTTATTACATGACTACTCATAGTGGCTCTCAGGTATACATGTAAATAATTCCAAAATAAACAGAGACAAAACCAGTAAATTACATTAGGACATCAATAACCATAATGAAAGCTTATTTCTTTATGTTTATGCCTACTGTAGCTTATTTTTCATTAATGCCTTTATCTAAATAAATTTTGAAGGTTAATGGTCTATTTTTCTGTACATATCATCTGTTTCTTGCTGTCTGGCAACACTCAATCACAACAGTGCTATATTTTTATTTCAGTAATAATCACCTAATTGCATTTGTGAGTTCCAACATTTCATTTTCCTTTTCAAAAGCATTTTATCTCTGAGCACCCAAGCCTTTTGTTTAAGGGTAATATACCAAAATATTGCCACCTACATTTTTTATTTCTAAAAATCCTTAATTTTACATATGCCATTTTACTCATCTAAGGCCAGCAGGAAAATTTAAAAAGTTATTAACACCAAATAGTCAATTGTTCTTCATCTATCTTAAAATTAGCCCATAAATCTGATAATTTTCTAGAATCTTATCTCCTTTTCATGAATTTTACATATGAATGAAATATGTTCTCTTCAAAGTAGATCTCATTTTATGTGCTTAGACAAGGTACTATCATTGCCCAGGACATTTGCACTTAAGTTAATCTTGGAGATCTGCAAAAGTTTTCTGCACATCAATGGAAACTTGAATCTCATTCTTAGGATATCTTTGGCTACAGAAGAATCTTTTAGTCCTTGTGATTGACGAACTTGGAGTACCTTCAAGAGGCAATAATACCAGAAAGATTCTACATTAATGAGGGAGAGGAGTTCATGAATAAATACCTCAACATACTCAACCAAAGGGACTATATATTTAATCAGTATAAATATAAAAAATTGTATTGTTTGATAAAGTTCTCAGGTAGAATTGATACCTACTATGAGACGTGCTCATGTGTGCATCCTTTGTTGGCTCCATTCTTTACCCACCCTGCTTCCCTTTTCCATCAGAGCTGTGTTTACTAGAATTCCCTTAGGAATACGCTACTTTTTTTCAGGCTCTGCTTTTAGGGAAAACTAAACTAAGACTACACTATGTAAAACAATACATGCTCCAAAAGTCACTGGATGCTAGTGCCTCATGTCTTCACTATTTAGGAGGCAGAGATCAAGATTGTGATTTGAAGTCAGCCTAGGCAAATAGTTGGTGAGACCCTATCTCAAAAACACCCAACATTAAAAAGGACTGGTAGAGTGGCTTCAGTGATAGAGCACAGAAAAAAAAAAAAAAAAAGAAAAGAAAAGGAAATTCTATAACTACTGAAAATTTGAATGTACTTATATTTAATTGTGATCAATAATTTCATGATTTAGAAACATGAAGTACACAGCTTTGATGAATTTTCTGACCATTGACTTACATGCATATTCACTGAAACCTGTACATACTGTAATAAACAACAGAGAATATTGAAAACCTAATTCATATCAACAAATTACATAATCATAAAATATAAAGCAAACTCACATAATAATACTTCACAAAATGTTTTTAAATATCTTTATCATATGAGCTGTCTTATTTGTGGCTTAGAAAAGTACATTTAAAATTTTTGAAGCAAAACATGTTGATAAGCTTTGAGAAAATTCAGATTTAAATAATACCCTTGAATACTTTGCATGTTAAGAGTCTCTTTCCTTGACCAAACTCTAATCACTCCCATGACCACACTTTCTTCCTAAGCTTTAATTTGGGATTGTAAAGACTCTGACCAACTCTCAATATAAGTGTCCCATCCATCCCATATTTTCCACCTGCTGGAAGACGTAAACAGTAGCATAGTTTTCAATAGCTGAAGGCCAAATTTGTAGGACAATGACCATCACACCTTAACTTCCTTTCTTGGAAAAGTTCAATGTTGCACAAAGAATTGATTGTTGTTCAAATCACTTCTTGAATATAAGGTTTCCCTGTCCCAATCAGTGACAGGGTAGTGTACTAAATTTGAAAAGTTCCATTTCAGAAACCATATGACTTTATCTCAAAACAATACCCCTCCTGCTTCATATAACTTTCCATTTTCCTGACTCCTTTTAAACCTCTGTGTTTCTTCTTCTCCTCTCTCATTGTCCCAGGAAAATACCCTGTAAGTTATGCACAACTTCAAGGTAAGTTTTGTTCATGCTTGTTCTTCTTCCCTATCACAACACTCATTCAATAAAATTTTTTCTTTGGGCTGGCAGAGTGACTAAAGTGTTAGAGTGCCTGCCTACCAACCATGAGGCCCCTAGTAAAAACCGCAGTACCACCTAAAAAATAAAATCTATTCTTACTGTTTTAACTAATGTCAAGTTTTGTTTACTATGATATCATATCGCTCATTATTTTTTAATGTCTACTGTATCTCAGATTCTTTGGCTCATTCAATTAATTTCTATCAAATGCACTCTGTGTAAAAGCTTCCATAGAGATTAGAGTGCAAATATAACTCATATTCTCTAAAATATGAAAAACCTGTTCAATGAGAAAAAAATGCCTGCAAATAAGTTTTTTTTTTCATTTTTCTTTTATTATTCATATGTGCATACAAGGCTTGGTTCATTTCTCCCCCCGACCCCACCCCCTCCCTTACCACCCACTCCACCCCTCCCTCTCCCCTGCCTCAATACCCAGCAGAAACTATTTTGCCCTTATTTCTAATTTTGTTGTAGAGAGAGTATAAGCAATAATAGGAAGGAACAAGGGTTTTTGCTGGTTGAGATAAGGATAGCTATACAGGGCATTGACTCACATTGATTTCCTGTGCATGGGTGTTACCTTCTAGGTTAATTCTTTTTGATCTAACCTTTTCTCTAGTACCTGTTCCCCTTTTCCTATTGGCCTCAGTTGCTTTAAGGTATCTGCTTTAGTTTCTCTGCATTAAGGGCAACAAATGCTAGCTAGATTTTTAGGTGTCTTACCTATCCTCACCCCTCCCTTGTGTGCTCTCGCTTTTATCATGTGCTCAAAGTCCAATCCCATTGTTGTGTTTGCCCTTGATCTAATGTCCACATATGAGGGAGAACATATGATTTTTGGTTTTTTGAGCCAGGCTAACCTCACTCAGAATGATGTTCTCCAATTCCATCCATTTACCAGCCAATGATAACATTTCGTTCTTCTTCATGGCTGCATAAAATTCCATTGTGTATAGATACCACATTTTCTTAATCCATTCATCGGTGGTGGGGCATCTTGACTGTTCCATAACTTGGCTATTGTGAATAGTGCCTCAATAAACATGGGTGTGCAGGTGCCTCTGGAGTAACCTGTGTCACTGTCTTTTGGGTATATCCCCAAGAGTGTTATTGCTGGATCAAATGGTAGATCCATGTCTAGCTTTTTAAGTAGCCTCCAAATTTTTTTCCAGAGTGGTTGTACAAGTCTACATTCCCACCAACAGTGTAAGAGGGTTCCTTTTTCCCCGCATCCTCGCCAACACCTGTTGTTGGTGGTGTTGCTGATGATGGCTATTCTAACAGGGGTGAGGTGGAATCTTAGCGTGGTTTTAATTTGCATTTCCTTTATTGCTAGAGATGGTGAGCATTTTTTCATGTGTTTTCTGGCCATTTGAATTTCTTCTTTTGAGAAAGTTCTGTTTAGTTCACTTGCGCATTTCTTTATTGGTTCATTAGTTTTGGGAGAATTTAGTTTTTTAAGTTCCCTGTATATGCTGGTTATCAGTCCTTTGTCTGATGTATAGTTGGCAAATATTTTCTCCCACTCTGTGGGTGTTCTCTTCAGTTTAGAGACCATTTCTTTTGATGAACAGAAGCTTTTTAGTTTTATGAGGTCCCATTTATCTATGCTATCTCTTAGTTGCTGTGCTGCTGGGGTTTCATTGAGAAAGTTCTTACCTATACCTACTAACTCCAGAGTATTTCCTACTCTTTCTTGAATCAACTTAAGAGTTTGGGGTCTGATATTAAGATCCTTGATCCATTTTGAGTTAATCTTGGTATAGGGTGATATACATGGATCTAGTTTCAGTTTTTTGCAGACTGCTAACCAGTTTTCCCAGCAGTTTTTGTTGAAGAGGCTGCTATTTCTCCATCGTATATTTTTAGCTCCTTTGTCAAAGATAAGTTGCTTATAGTTGTGTGGCTTCATATCTGGATCCTCTATTCTGTTCCACTGGTCTTCATGTCTGTTTTTGTGCCAGTACCATGCTGTTTTATTGTTATTGCTTTGTAATATAGTTTGAAGTCAGGTATTGTGATACCTCCTGCATTGTTCTTTTGACTGAGTATTGCCTTGGCTATTTGTGGCCTCTTGTGTTTCCATATAAATTTCACAGTAGATTTTTCAATCTTTTTAATGAATGTCATTGGAATTTTGATGGGAATTGCATTAAACATGTAGATTACTTTGGGGAGTATCGACAATTTTACTATGTTGATTCTACCAATCCATGAGCATGGGAGATCTCTCCACTTTCTATAATCTTCCTCAATCTCTTTCTTCAGAAGCTTATAGTTTTCCTTGTACAGGTCTTTCACATCTTTTGTTAGGTTTACACCTAGGTATTTGATTTTGTTTGAGGCTATTGTAAATGGAATTGTTTTCATACATTCTTTTTCTGTTTGCTCATTGTTAGTGTATAGAAATGCTAATGATTTTTCTATGTTGATTTTATATCCTGCTACCTTGCTATAGCTATTGATGATGTCTAGAAGCTTCTGAGTAGAGTTTTTTGGGTCTTTAAGGTATAGGATCATGTCGTCTGCAAATAGGGATATTTTGACAGTTTCTTTACCTATTTGTATTCCTTTTATTCCTTCTTCTTGCCTAATTGCTCTGGCTAGGAATTCCAGTACTATGTTGAATAGGAGTGGAGATAGTGGGCATCCTTGTCTGGTTCCTGATTTTAGAGGGAATGGTTTTAATTTTTCTCCGTTAAGTATAATGCTGGCTGTAGGTTTGTCATATATAGCTTTTATAATGTTGAGGAACTTTCCTTCTATTCCTAGTTTTCTTAGAGCTTTTATCATGAAATGATGTTGGATCTTATCAAAGGCTTTTTCTGCATCTATTGAGATGATCAAGTGGTTTTTGTCTTTGCTTCTGTTAGTGTGGTTTATTACGTTTATTGATTTTCGTATATTGAACCACCTGTGCATCCCTGGGATGAAGCCTACTTGGTCATGATGAATAATCTTTTTGATGTGTTGCTGAATTCGATTTGCCATTATTTTGTTGAGGATTTTTGCATCAATGTTCATTAAGGAGATTGGCCTATAGTTCTCCTTTTTGGAGGTGTCTTTGCCTGGTTTTGGGATAAGTGTAATACTGGCTTCATAAAATTTGTTTGGCATTTTTTCTTCCCTTTCTGTTTCATGGAACAGTTTAAGGAGGGTTGGTATCAGTTCTTCTTTAAAGGTCTGATAGAATTCAGCAGAGAATCCATCAGGTCCTGGACTTTTCTTTTTGGGGAGACTCTTGATTGCTGCTTCAATTTCATTTTGTGTTACAGGTCTATTCAGGTGATTAATTTCTTCTTGGTTCAGTTTTGGATTGTCATATTTATCTAGAAATCTGTCCATTTCTTTTAGATTTTCAAATTTATTTCAATATAGGTTCTCAAAGTAGTCTTTGATGATTTCCTGGACTTCCATGGTGTTTATTGTTATCTCCCCTTTTGCATTCCTCATTCTACTAATTTTGCTTTTTCTCTCCTCATTTTAGTCAAGTTTGCCAGGGGTCTATCGACCTTGTTTATTTTTTCAAAGAACAAACTTTTTGTTTCATTAATTCTTTGTATGGTTTTTTTGGTTTCTATTTCGTTGATTTCAGCTCTTATTTTTATTATTTCTCTCCTTCTATTTGTTTTGGGATTTGCTTGTTCTTGTTTTTCTAGGAGTTTGAGATGTATCATTAGGTCATTGATTTGGGATCTTTCAATATTTTTAATATATGCACTCATGGCTATAAACTTTCCTCTCAAGACTGCCTTAGCTGTGTCCCATAGGTTCTGGTAGGTTGTGTTTTCATTTTCATTGACTTCCAGGAACTTTTTAATTTCCTCTTTTATTGCATCGATGATCCACTCTTCATTAAGTAATGAGTTATTTAGTTTCCAGCTGTTTGCATGTTTTTTGTCTTTACTTTTGTTGTTGAGTTCTACTTTTACTGCATTGTGGTCAGATAGTATGCACGGTATTATTTCTATTTTCTTATATTTGCTGAGGCTTGCTTTGTGCCATAGGATGTGATCTATTTTGGAGAAGGTTCCATGGGCTGCTGAGAAGAATGTATATTGTATAGAGGTTGGATGAAATGTTCTGTAGAAATCTACTAGGTCCACTTGATCTATTGCATATTTTAGATCTTGGATTTCTTTATTGAGTTTTTGTTTGGATGACCTATCTATTGATGATAATGGAGTGTTAAAGTCTCCCACAACCACTGTGTTGGCGTTTATATATGCTTTTAGGTCTTTCAGGGTATGTTTGATGAAATTGGGTGCGTTGACATTGGGTGCATACAGATTCATGATTATTATTTCCTTTTGGTCTATTTCCCCTTTTATTAGTATGGAATGTCCTTCTTTATCTCATTTGATCAATGTAGGTTTGAAGTCTACTTTGTCAGAGATAAGTATTGCTACTGCTGCTTGTTTTCGGGGCCATTGGCTTGGTAAATCTTCTTCCAGCCTTTCATCCTAAGCATATGCTTATGTCTGTCAGTGAGATGAGTCTCCTGTAAGCAACAAATTGTTGGATCTTCTTTTTTAATCCATTTTGTCAAATGGTGTCTTTTGATGGGTGAATTAAGTCCGTTAACATTAAGCATTAGTACTGATAGGTATGTGGTGATTCCTGCCATTTAGTTGTCTTAGTTGTTTGAAGGTTTGATTGTGTGTACCAAACTTGATGTTACTCTCTACTGTCTTGCTTTTTCTTATCCTGTGGTTTGGTGCTGCCTGCCTTTTCATGGTTAAGTTGGGCGTCACTTTCTGTGTGCAGGATCCCTTGCAGAATCTTTTGTAATGGTGGCTTTGTGGTCACATATTGTTTTAGTTTCTGCTTATCATGGAAGACTTTTATTGCTCCATCTATTTTGAATGATAGCTTTGCTGGGTAGAGTATCCTGGGGTTGAAGTTATTTTCGTTCAGTGCTCAGAAGATCTCACCCCACGCTCTTCTTTCTTTTAATGTTTCTGTTGAGAAGTCTGCTGTGATTTTGATGGGTTTACCTTTGTATGTTACTTGTTTTTTCTCTCTTACAGCCTTTAATATTCTTTCCTTAGTTTCTGAACTTGTTGTTTTAATGACGATATGTCGTGGAGTAGTTCTATTTTGATCTGGTCTGTTTGGTGTCCTGGAGGCCTCTTGCATCTGTATGGGAATATCTTTCTCTAGATTTGGGAAATTTTCCGTTATTATTTTGTTGAATATATTACGCATTCCTTTCGCTTGCACCTCTTCTCCTTCTTCGATGCCCATAATTCTCAAGTTTGGTCTTTTGATGGAGTCAGTGACTTCTTGCATTTTCTTTTCACAGGTCTTGAGTTGTTTAATTAATAGTTCTTCAGTTTTTCCTTTAATTACCATTTCATCTTCAAGTTCTGAGATTCTGTCTTCTGTTTGTTCTATTCTGCTGGATTGGCCTTCCGTTTTGTTTTGCAGTTCTGTTTCGTTCTTTTTTCTGAGGTTTTCCATATCCTGGCAGTTTTTGTCTTTATTGTTGTCTATTTTTGTCCTGAGTTCATTTATCCATTTATTCATTGTGTTCTCTCTTTCACTTTGGTGTTTATACAGTGCTTCTATGGTTTCCTTTATTTCTTCTTTTGCTTTTTCAAATTCTCTATTTTTATTGTCTTGGAATTTCTTGAGTGTCTCCTGTACATTTTGGTTGACCCTATCCAGTATCATCTCTATAAAATTCTCATTGAGTACTTGTAGTATGTCTTCTTTTAATTTATTCTTGTGGGCTTCATTGGGTCCTTTGGCATAGTTTATCTTCATTTTGTTGGAGTCTGGATCTGAGTTTCTGTTCTCTTCATTCCCCTCTGGTTCCTGTACTAATTTTTTGCTGTGGGGAAACTGGTTTCCCTGTTTTTTCTGTCTTCCCATCATTGTCCTTGGTGTTGTTACTGTCCCTGTACTGTGTGTAATTAAGTATTTTCTAGCTTGTAATAATAACAATGGTAATATTGAGAATGGAAGAGTGAGCTGAGATGGAAAGCAAGAAGTTAAAGAAAAGGGGAAAACAATTATACAGACAAAAGGGAGAAAGCAGAACAAGGTATCAGACAAGAGAGTTTCAAAGGTATAAACAGGGAGTGTTAGTGTACTAATCGACAGTAAGTTGAACAGACATTAGAGAGACAGAGAGAGGATTGAAAATCAAAGATAAAAAAAAAATAAGTAAATGAAAGTAATATCTATATATAAAAATGAATTAAAATAAAATGGAAAATAGAAAATTAAAAAAAAAATCAAAAAACTTCCAAGTTTATATGCAATGCAGTTTCAGTCTTAATAATTTGGGTGTCCGTCTCAATCTCCAGTCCTGAAGTTGGTGCCTCAGATGTTGTTCTGTAGTTGTCTCATCAAAGGGGATGCATAAAGTAGAACAAAACTACACACTCACACACACACACACAAAAAGCCCCACCAAGTGTCCCCAGTTCAAATGCAATACAGTTTCAGTAAGTTTTTCGGCTTGCAGGTGTAATTCGGTTGTTCTCTCATCAAAGGTAGGGAGAAAAAGAAAAAAAAAGCATCTGGAGACAGTTCTGAGAGTGGTATTGCAACTGTGGCTTGCCTGCCTGCTGCTCTCAGCCTGTAGCTGGTGGAGTTATTTATGCAGATCTCTGGGGTGAGCTAGCACTCACCTGGTCCCACAGTCTTTGTTTGTTCAGAGTTCTCCTGTGCGGGAGCCTCTGCTACAGGCTTTCCCCTTTCCAAGCACTGGGAAAGGTGACACTGCCCCCGTGTTGTCAGGCCTGCGTGTTTATTTACAGTTCTTGTGGGAGGTGGGTCTTCCCCCCTCTCCTCTGAAGTTTTCCTCCCACTGCCACTTTCAGAAGCTTTCCTGCTCCTGCTTACTGGGCAGTGCTGCTGCTCCTGCCCGCCACCATGTTTGTTTACAGTTCACGTGGGAAGTGGGTCTTCCCTCCTCTCACAAGCTTCCCCGCTCCTGGTTGCTGGGCACGCGCCCCGCTCCCGCCAGAGCCTCTCTGGCCCGCCTGGCTTGTTTATTTACAGTCCCGGGAAGGATTCCCTTCCCCCAATCTTCAGCACTCAGGGCGCCCCACCCTCTTTCCAGCATGTCTTAACTTATTATTACTCAGTTTCTCATTTTCTTTTCCCGGGTGGAGGTCAGTCTGTCCAGGGGGCTATGCTGCTCTGGCCCAGGCTTGTCTGTGGGGCTACTGCAGTACCGCGAAGCTCACCTGGTCCGTGTCTTCCCAAGCCGTATGGGCGCCAGCCACTGGCGGCCCCGGGAGCCCTCCTCATTTCTCCATTTAACGTGAAGTGGAGATTCTCTGCACCGGCTGGAGATGTGGCGGGGTCAAAGTTATGCCTTTTTTCGGTGATTATGCCTGCAAAGTGTGTCTCCAGCGTCTCTCCAAGATTTCACTATAGGAGGATCGCTTTCTGCTTCCTCCCTCTAGCCGCCATCTTGGAATTCCCCTCTGCAAATAAGTTTTTACAGAAAATCACAAAAGTTCTTACAGAAAATCAACCTCTTGTGGTTTTCTGAAGTGGTTAAGGAACATTTCAGAACATATGATATTTTACATTATATTAAAGAAACAAGAATGACATAGACAAAAATTGGGGAGAATAGTTTAGTACCAAAGTCAGCACCAAAAACTGAAATAAGCCTGGACATAACTGAGCATGTTCCTGAAACCATCAGAACAACAATTTGAGCAGAGTTTGCATAAAGAAAAAGACTCAGAGGCTAAATTCCAGATAGATGTTGACAAAAAATACACAAGATCTTTTAGGCCTTATGAATGGGTTTGAAATGTATTGTAAGTGGAATGAAACATAAGTGGAGCATCTTAGGCAGCAGGAAAACTTAGATGGGATTTATGTCTTGAATAGATAATCTAGCTGTTTGTAGATATAGTGAATTTAAGCAAATGGGTATGGGAGCTCAAGGAGAAAAGAGAAGTACTTAGTCCAGGGCAGATGGAATGCTCAGTGTCTCTCTAACCCTGACTCTTATGAACTAGATATCATGTTATGAAATGAGGAAGTAAGGGCTATGATTAAATCAATACTCTGAGAAGCTGAAAAATGTCAGGAATGGTATGATGGGGCAACTCCAAAGAACGTTAAATAGGTGACTTATTTGCATTATATATCAAAATATTTTTGACTTACAATTCACTTAGCATTTCATTTGTCATTTTGTGGTCACATTCATGGGTTGGATAAAAACAAAAATATTCATTATGATGCTATAAGGTCATAATTATCACAACAGATAGAGGTTGCAAACAGCTATTGAGAACACAGTATACTTTTTCTTCTGAATGTTTTCTGTTGAGATATAGATCACATTACAACTAAATACAAAGTAAAAATACACAGGGTAGCTACTGTGGGAGATGAGGCAGTGGAAGGAGGCCTTCACATGAACCTGACTATGTCAAATGCCTCTCGCCTGATAGGCATGGACACAGCCAAGGGGAGGCAAGTTTTAGAAAGGCTGCCTTGCAAGACAAACAGGACACGATGACCTAATCAGGATAGTCTTTACTAAATAACAACATACTACAGCTGCCCTGTTCCTGCCACCTACGCAACTGGACCCATGAGAACTCAACTTGCATTTTATCCCACTTTCTCATACATGCTGTATAAATAAATGTGCTTGGATTTGGAGGGGGCTACTGGCAGCTTTCATCATGAGTGTTGGACCCACCAGAACCCAGCTTTTCTCTATGTCTGTCTTTGTGTCTTTTTCTTAATCCCCAGTTTCTCACAGTCAGGTCAATGGACTTACTCACACTGGCCATGAGGCGCTACTACGTAGAATTTATGTTTGAAAGTAGTGAGAGAAAGAGAGGGAGGTAGAGATAGTAGTGTTATCTAAGAAGGACTTACGCATGCATGGAAATGTCACAGGGAACACATTTATTTGTACATTTAATATGACTGAATATAATAAATTAATTAAAATTAAAAATAGTATATTTATATTTGAAATATAGTCATGCAGAAAAATAAGGCCTGTTTGGTTAATTTTAATTTGTATAACAGATAGCATTGGAGCATGTTTAGTCACAAAGTAATTATTTATTTTATACAGAATTGCCTTCATAAAATATAGAAAAGAAAATGCATTGATTAATCATCATTGACTTATTGGGCTTCATTACACTTAAGAGATTATGTCTATTAAGAGTCACTATTAAGCATCTGAAAATCACTGGGTAAAATTTTTATATACAAATATATAACAAGGACATCCATATATTTAAAAAAGAATTAGTTCATTAAGAATTATTTAAAACTACTATAAATGGATAAGAAACAATCTTTTAAAAAATTAACAGAAGAGATGAGTAGCATTTGACAAAGCACATAGACAAATGATCATTAAACTTATGAAAATGTGCTTTTTATCAACAAATATGAATTAAAATTATAATAAAAGACAACTATATAAAAATGTGAAGGACAAATTATATAGAGAGACAACAAGAATTAAGATCTGAAAAATATGCTTCACATACTTTAATGGTAGTTTAAATCATTTTAATCAGTTTGAAAAACTTCATGACAGTGTTTCTTAAAACTAAGCATGGCCTTACCCAATGACCCAGAAAGTCTGATTCTGGGCATATTTCCAATAGAGAGTGCTTATGTCAACCATATTAACAAGTTTTATATTATTTAAAACCTGAGAAGACATAAAAACCTTCTTTTCAGTATGAAGAATAAATGAATCTTTACAATGAAATCACACAATGATTAAAATGAAATATTTGCTGATTATAAAACAACATGAAAAAATCTCAGAAATATTATCTGAATCACAAAAAGTCAGTCACAAAAAGTCCACATGCTCTAACGATTCCATTTATAAGACAAGAGCTGGCTGTATCTTCTATAATAGTTAGAAACTTGCTTATACTTGCATGTCAGGTGGTACTGTGTAGGAACATAGAAAGAAACCCTTGGGGAATGCTAGAAACGTTAAGGATTTATCTTATTTTGACTTACATGAGTACAATTTACACAAATTTTTACATGTGTAAATATGTAACTATTCACTACACTATACATGTAACTCTTATATACTTTACTATATGTAAAATAAATCCAGATTAAAATAGACTAATCTATTCACACATCAGTACATAAATACATATTTAGTATAAATTAAAAAATAAATACATATAAATAAATATGGTAAAAATCATAATTATACACATATTGTTTGAATTCAAGGAACTTGGTCAATCAGTACCAGGTGAGGATTTCTCCCTCTGGTAAGTGAGTTCTTAGGGTAGTGTAGTAGAAAAAATGAAATGTTTGGCAGTTTGAAATATTCACTAAGGAAAAATACAACTTTTTGAACAAATATAAAGTGTGATAGGAGTACCAAGTAACCACAACTAGACGTACAGTCCAGAGGTGTTACTAAATTTCTGCAATATCATGAAAAAAATTTAAAAGATGAGATAGGAGTAGCTTCATAACAGTGAGCAATTAAAGTGCCTTCTTCAGAAGGAAACATTTCTCACATATAAAAGAGTTAATGGGTGTACAAACTTCATTGTCTTATTTGAGAAAATGCCACATTCACATGACCTTCAGCAACAAATACAACAATCAGCCAGCAGTCAGTTGTCAACACTGAGGTAAGAGTCTTCACCACCAAAAATGATTATAACGTGCTGGGACTCAATTGACCAATAACATTTTTAATTAGTGTAGGTGAATTACTTGTATATACACGTTGCTATTACACACTGTTAGTGCAATATAATGTAAGGATAGATTTTACAATGGAGTGACAAAGTAAAAAATCATGTGACTCACCTTACTGCAGTATTTGCTTCATTGCAATAACATAGAATGAATGATATCGAATGCCTCAATACATCTGACGCATACCTGAATTGATACATGCTACTATAACTTTATTTTTTATTAGTTTCAACATGATATAATTTTTCTATACTTTCACTTTTATTCTAGCTTGTTTTTATATTTAAATTGAAGATTTTTGTTGCTGTTCAAGCATGATGGAAATTTTTTAATTTGAATTTTCTAAGTGTAGTTTAGTTGACCATTTTATAGCACATGTATATGTAACTTGATCTTTTATATACCTTTAAAATTATCATTCCTTTTATTCTTAGTTTTCTTTTATATCTTCCTGAATTCTTTTCTTGTTTGGACTACTTCTTTAATTTTGTTCCAACTGTGTTTTACCTTCTTTGTAGCTTTTTACCTATTGCCTGTTTTTTTTTTTTTTGCTGTAATAAACTATTAAATGTTTTATTATTTAATGAAGCAAAACTATACACTATTCTGCTAAAATTTTTCAAATCTGTTAAGAACAAATTGTTAAATAATAGCTGTTATGGTATGGCATTCTTTTTTCATAATTCATTTATTCACATGTGCATACATTGTTTAGGCCACTGCTACTCCAGAACCCCAGCCCCTCCCTCTCTCCCCATCCTCCCACCCCCACCACCCTCACTTCCAGGTAGAACCTGTTCTGCCTTTATCTCTAATTTTGTTGAAGAGAAAACATAAGCATAATAAGGAAGATAAAGCGTTTTTGCCAGTTGAGATAAGGATAACTATACCAAGAGATTCCTAGCATTGCTTCCATGTACTACTATGCTACATCCCAAGTTGATTTATCTCTAACTGACCTTTTCTCTAGTTCCTGATCCTCTTCTCATATTGACCTCTGTCGCTTTAAGGTTTCTGTATTAGTTCCTCTGCAGTGGGGACATCAAAAACTTTCTTGTTTTGGGTTTCTTCCTATATCTATACCTCCCATATGTGCTCTCCCCTTTGCATGTGATCCAAGACCATTCTTACAGTCTTTTTTAAGAGTTATAGTACATATAACTCTTTATCACAGTCCATGTCCATATGATTTGCCATATAAGAATCTTAAAATCATATCCTTCCATTTATCTCTTAGCAGCATTAGTGCTCATTTCTACATGCTTTATATGTTATAAAGTTAAGATGTTATATGTTTAGTGTAGTTATTTTTTAATATTTAAACAGCAAAAATACTACATATATTCCAAATATTATTTTATTGCTGTTCATTCATTTTCATATTGACATATACCCATCTGTTTTAATTTTCCTTCATCTTAAAAAATTTTCTTTGTCATTTTTTGTTATTAAATCCTGCTTTGGACAATTATTTCAAACTCACATCTGAATTTCTATATGAAGTTACACTAATTTTTATCTTTGTTTTGAAAAATATTTTGATAAAATGTTGCTAGTAATAGAATACAATCAATTTTTCTTTCATTATTATAAAGATATTGACCTACTCTTTTATTTTTCATTTTTATCTTTTTCTAGTGAAAAAAAACTGGAAATATTTGTCTTTATTCCTTTGCATAATTTCAAATTCTCTCTCATGTTCTTTCTAAAATTTTGTCTCTGTTACTGGTTTTGAGCAATTTGTTTATGATATGTCCAGCTATATTTTACTTTGTGTGTCTTTCTATTGGATTTCAATGGACTTATTAAACATATGTTTCTTGAATTCTATTCTTATTTCCATTTTTCTTTGTCATGTGCAGTAGTTTTTGTTAGACTTCAGAGATTGTGAATATTATCTTTTTAGTCAATGCATATATTTGTGTGTCTATATCTATCTATCTATATTCCCTGTTTTATTTTCTTTTATTTTTGTGCTTCTGGGGATCAAATCAAAAGTCTTATATGTTCTAGACAAGTGCTCTATCACTAAATAACATGCCCAGCCTTGTGTACCTGTACTTATTGGTTTGGGATATAAACAGTTTGGTTCTTTGGAGTTTTGCTTAAAAATTGCTTGCTGTGAGAAGAACAGTATTTAACGTATGGCTTGTTTTTGCAAATACTTGAGGCAAAAATCTTCTGAGTCTATAATCATGAGCTATGACCCATGAAGTATTTAAGCTGAGTGCAGGGAACAACTACTAACCCTGTCATTGGGTGACCATCACATCCTGTGTCCTGTTTCTTCTAACCTTTTTACACACTGTTTCCCTCCTCCTTTGGTATTTTCTTCAAGTACATATGAAAATCAGTACTCTAGGGATTACTGGGGGAAGCTATGAATTTCCCTAGAGCTCCCTCTGTTCAGAGTTTTCATCTTCACTACTCTGTTCCATGAACTCTTGACTCTCCCTAGCTTCAGCTATGTCCCCTCAGCTCAGCAGCCATCTGGAATCTGCCTGATTTCTATGTCCCTGAACTGCAGCCAGGAAACCTCCAGGTATTACACTGAAATGTTTGTGAGGTTCAATCTATTCATTTCCCTTCTCAGACATCCTACCTGTTTCTAAATGATTTAGAACTATTCTTTTATACATTTTCCTTATATTTGTATTTTGTCTTTGTTTTTAACTAATAAAATAAATCTGGAGATTCACCTTGGCTGAAGGTGGTTAGCAATTCATATAACATCATAATCTTGAAACAAAGAAACAAATTTTGGGATTGGGATAGGTAACTTTTAACTCTCTTAGTACTCTCCTGAGTTGTAGTGGGAGAACCGATGTGCAACAATAGGAACTCTCTTTTGCCTGGATTTGTGGTCAGAATGTTGCACATATTAACATTGTTTTGTATATGATATTTGCAAAAGCATGCAGATGAAATCAGTTTCTAAAATTTAAACACTTCAGACCCAAATATCTCCATGACCAAGCAGCTAAGCCTTTCTCACATGAAAGTATACAACTTTTCAGATAAGGATGATGGTGCTATAATTAATACCAAGTAGTTTCCTATGGACCTTAAGATGGTGCTTTTATTGCTATTTTAGTACTAGCCCTCTGGATTAGCTGTGCAGTGCACTCTTTCCTTTAGTACTTCTTCCTCTAAAAAACAAGCTTCCTTAATAAGCCTTTTTAAAATACAACTTTCCTCCTAGTTTGACTGTTTTTTTTTCATATTTCCTGATTCCTATGTTGTGTTGACATATAGAATTGTTAATGGAATCCAGCCTCACACGAAAAATCAACACATTGTGAAGTGTGTTTTCTCAGTTGGAAAACTATAAATAAAAGGAGAGAATATGTTAATAACCTCAGGTAGAATCTTAATGTAATTTACAAACTTATAAGAAGAAGTATTAAGCAGTTAAAGTTCGTTTGGAGATCTCTTCTTTCCACAACACCTCCTTCAGTAATTCAATGTCTTCTTTCTTATTACTATTTGAAAAGAATTAGTTTTAGATAATTTTTTTCCTTTTCACTAAATATTGTAAGTAAATTTGCTCATAGCAGCTTAATATTGCATATCTCTGTGTAAAGCTTACACTTTTATAGCAGGTTTAGGAAATGATAAAAGTCATGGAGCCTAGATAAAATATTAAATATTGCAATCCATTAACAGTAAAAAACAGGGTTTGAAATTTCATTCTTGTACATGCAGCTAAGCATTCTACCACAGAAAAATAATTCAACACAATTCCAAGGAAAGAACAGAAGTCAAATTCTCTTTGAAGAAAGTGTACCTCAACCATGATGTTTATAGCATCATTGATGAACATGCAGTTTTAACAAAAATGTTAAAACTTCATGAGGCTTAGTCACAAATAGGATCAGTTATGGTTATTTAAAGTGTCATTTATTCTGTAAGTCTTAACTGCTGTGTTATACTTGGTTTTGTTTTTTTTATGTGTTGTTTTGTTTTACATTTTCTAATTACCACTGGGGTTATATTTGGTGGATTTGTTTTTCCTAAATTGCTTAGTGTCAAATTGCTTTTACTATTAGTAGTTACATAACAAATCAACATTTTGCCAAAGAAATAAGTGAAAGAAAAGATATTCAAAAGCCACCATGACATAAAATGAAAACATTTTAGATGTTTTTAGTTAATTTAATTTTGACCTTCAAATGGCAAAGAAAATTCCCCTGAAGTTTTTAAATTTTAAATTAAAGTAGTCACACCCCTCTTATTTAGCACTTGTTGGGTTCTTAAAACTAAATGTCCTTTGAAAGTGTGAAGTCAGCACAGTGTTTGAAGTTTCAGACATTTTTTGTAGTCATTTCAAACATATTGTCGACCACATAAAAGGTTATGCTTTGCCCTCAGTCCATGCATATAGAATTCTGATTGATGTCAATGGGAGCCATGTGCAAAGTTTGAGGGCACTGTAGTTTGAAACTTTATGGTGTTTTCAGAGTATCTTTGAAGTATAGTTTCTGTGAAAAAATACAAAGTTTAAAAAGTAGCTCTTCGGGGCTTATTCTTATCCATGGAGAACATGTTTAGATTGCCTGTTTTAAATGCAGAGCCAGACTGGAATTACGGAAATGGAGTATGTGTGAAGAGTAGATTGCTACAAAAGGATGATTGCCATTGAGCTCAATTGCTAGGCTTGGAGAGAACAGTGGTGACATCTAACTATCATGCTAAATTGACTTTTTTCTACATTACCTGTGGGTTTATTTCTGCTGAGATAGTGAAAGCTGTTTATTTCAATGCGAAAATTAAATTGATGGCTACCATAAATTTTATCCATAATTACCCTGAACAAAACAAATGGAGTATCACCTTTGCATTGACAAATCCATTAGAGTCTTTGATTTTTACATTATGACTAAAGACACATGATTTTAGAGGAAGTATTTTTAATAGGGATTTATTTTTATAAATATATTCAAATGAAAAGTATTGAAGGATACCCTAAATTCATTTAATTAAATTTCAAAACACTTCATTGGGCATGGAGGTCAGGCTATAATATGCTTTTTATACAGAATACAATTTTATCAGAAAGCTTATTCATAATATAAATTAATCTTCATCATATTTTCCATTTCAAGACACAACTTTCATTTTTGAAAATTCAATGCCATAAACTGTGTTTTCTAGACAACTATACTGTTCATTTTGTAGTATACTTAATTCGGGGTTAAAATTTCTG
Source organism: Castor canadensis (assembly GCF_047511655.1). Classification (NCBI taxonomy): domain Eukaryota; kingdom Metazoa; phylum Chordata; class Mammalia; order Rodentia; family Castoridae; genus Castor; species Castor canadensis. The sequence continues at coordinate 20,907,788 of NC_133390.1, read as the reverse complement.
AAACAATGAGGGTTTTTTCTGGAGCAATTTCTTTCATTTTGGTGTCTAAGACTAATTTGCACAATGCAGGCCCAATACTCTTGGCAGCTTATCTAAAATGAGCCTGGTAATCTATCTCACTGAACGAAAGTGCTGAAGTAGCACTCAAGAACTGTGATTCTTTTTGACAAGAAAGAAAGCAGAGGCCATTCTTCAACTAGGAAACAGACCTTCATTGTGGTAGATGTTTTAGGCTGACTAGTGCTCAGTCTTAAAGCAATTGAAGGCAGTAGAATAGGCAGAAAGTTAAAGATGGAAATACAGAAACATAAAGGAGCATATTCTATTTATCTTTTACAGTTGCATACCATAGAAATATCAGCTTTTATTTTGCCTTACCTGTGCTTTTAGCTGGTTATGATGATAAGTAACGTATCTAAAGCATAAAACTATAGATCTCAGTGATTGTTGATTTTTAGAAACAGATTCCAAGGTTTCTCAAATGCCATACTGTCTACCACCTATTTATAGATGACAAGTCTGTCTTTCCCCCATGCTCCACATGCTCCAGTGTCTCCACCCCACTCTTTGAGGTACATAGTTTCCTCAACTCAGAACCTCTAATGGCAACAGTTCTGTAAACCATGAGACTATTTTTGCTCACTGTTGCTATAAACAAAAGCATATATTTCCTCCACAATACCAGTTAAAATTTCTTTAAAGTTGTGTATTTGTATGTTCCTTTTCTTTAAATCATTTAGAGCCACTAACATCAAGATACATTTTCTTTCTGTTGTATAAATATTCCTGAACTCCACCAACCCCTCTCTGAGATAGATTTGTTCAAGATAGGGTCTTAGGAACTATTTGCTTCGAACCACCATCCTCCTGATCTTTGCCTTCTGATTATTTAGGATTAGAGGTGTGAACTACCGGCACCTGGCTGAAATACTCAATCTTATAGAACTAAAACTTACAGTCTCTAATCGAGTTATCTTGGTAATACATGTGGGAGTGGAATTTAAAAAGAATAAACATGAAATTAAATGTGAGAAACAATATTGATCAATTACTTTGGTTACTTTCTTGTCAAATTTTAAATTGTGCAAACATAAATCCCTGATGTTACTCCCCAATCATGTTTCTTACATTCTTATAAAACACACAACCATGTATACCACACACAACCATGTATACCTCACACAATCAAAACAAACTCAGTTCAGGATTGTGTTATTATGCAATGTAAGAATATCATAAATTATAACATTATCTGGAATATATTATCCAAATTAATAATGTTAAGATAGAAAATACAAGATTGTGGAAATAAAGATCAAACAAATTGAACAAGCAACAGCTACAAATTTGGAACTTGCTGTCTGTGAGCAAACAAAATCAAGTTCTGTCACACACAAAAGCAGGCAGAAAAGGCACCATAAAAGTTTTGTAGTGAATAAAAAAAGGAAAGCTTCATGAGGGTCCTGATTGGAGGCTCTGGCATCGAGAAGTTGTATGTGGGCCAAACAGAAACCAGGATTCTATGTGATTGTGTAGGGATCATATTTGCCCTTCCGTACTTCATCCTGAGTTGGAAGTAGAGACAAAAATAATGGGAAATTCCTGTTTATAATCAAGTCTTGTCATTTGTGGCTGATTGTTTAGTTTCCTGGACTGTTAACTACAGATAATAGCCTGACTTTGTACAAGTCTAACTTACAGATAACAGACTGCCTTCTGAGCTATTTATTAGAGATGATAGGTAGTTTCTTGAGGTGGTCCCTCCAGGTTGTGGTTCAGAGCTCTATGTTTATATGTGCTGCCCAGCCATTGTATACTTTTAATTATTTTCTCTCTGAATATTGACACTTATGCCATTTCTCTATACTTTCCTGATCCTATATTGTTTTCAAAAAAAAGGTTTACCTTTGATAAGTATTTTGCAGCCAGTCATATTGCCTTTAAGTATGTAGACATATTACTTACTATATGAAAATATAGCTCTGTTTTACAAACATCAGAACAAAAAGAGAGTCAACCTAGTGCAATGAATAAGACATGGTTCTGGGTCTAGATCATTATTTCCTACTTGATCTTGAAAAAAATAATGAAATGTCTAGTCCTGCAGGTGTTTCATTGAATAAGTGTCAGTTTCTAATAGTTACTTTTACATTAGTGTTTTTAAAGATAAATGAATTAATAATTTCACACATTCAGAATATTGTGTGGTACATTAGAAGTGTTCTTGTCAGTTAGAAATAGAAAGTTTATGGTTTACAAAAGGGGTGAAGAGATTTTTGCTATACTTGACAATAGTTTATTCCCTAGAAAATAATCGTATAACTTTCTCAGGATTGGTTTTAACAGATATAAGATATTTAAAAGCTCAGAGTTTTTATTTATGTGTCTAACTTTGCTATCAATATTCTATACAAAATTTTTTAAAAGATTTGGATTCTTATCATAGGTAGGTGTAGCTCTATCATAGCCCGGAGTGAAATCCCCAGTTCCACCAAAAGCCTAGCTAGTGCATCTCTAAGTAGGTACACATAAGTCTTCCTTAGGATCAAGTAAGCAAGCATTCTACACATAGCAGCACACATCTTAGATATATTTAAAAATGATGCACTTGGACTGTATCATTTGGATTCACTTGTGCAAGCAACTATAATTCAGATAGGCCAGCTACTCTATCTGAGAAGTCAAGCTCAAAAATATATTTGGCAGCTGAAATTTTTTCCTAGGTTTTAGTAGTTCTTGGCTTTAACTATTTTTGAGAGCAGTCATAAATCAAAAGGGAAATAAAGAAACACTAGATCTAGAGAAACTCACAAATGGGGCAGTAACTGCACACAAGGGTTTACTGAGAAAATTTGAAATTTGCAATATAAATCTTTAGAATCAAAGACTATAAATCCTTGGAATAAAATGGACAAATATAATTATAGCTATGCATTTTCAGATAAACAGAGCACTTCTCCTTCAGATAATTAATCAAGACAGACATTCAAATAATCTTATGGCCTGACTTCATCTGAGAAGGAAATTGTATCACTCTCACATTCCTCCCTGACAGTATTTCCATGCCCAGATTGCAAGTCAGATCAAAGAAACTTTGAGAAAAGAAGATAATATTAATTTCTACATATGAATGATTACCTTGACAAGTTTGCAGAATGTTCTTAGAAGAAAATATACAACGTAGTAGTGAATACTGCAGCCAAACCTACTAAATAACATAAATCAATTTTCTTTGTCCTATTTGGGAATTAGGAAAGAATAGACTTAAGTCGCTCTTTGTACTCAAATATATTATAATGAGGGCAAATTTTAGGTTTAAGATAAATTTAGAAGTATTACAAATGATTTATTTATTTTAAAAGTTATTCTTTCAAGTATTTTATGACAAACTACATAGTACTTGCCAGGTTTTTTTTTTTTTTGCTAAATTATTTGAAAACTTTCACATAAAATTCTTGTTTTCTCTTGACATTATTGCTTTCAGATAGTTAGACTTCCTAAAAAATGCTCTACAATGAAATCTCAATTGTTTGTAAGTAATTTTATTTTTTTGTTGTGTGATATTTTCTCTATTTGAAAATTTATTTATTATCCATTTTCCTTTGTGGTATTTCTTCCCATAGTTCTTTCAGTTTTTCTTGAATTTTTATGGGAAATGATTAGAATTAATAAAATTGAAAAGTACAAGATGAAATAAAGGCTTAAGTGTTTATAAGCATGTCACATTTAGAAATAACTTTTAAAAACTTATGAAATATCTTTAATAAAACTTCCCAGTTGCTTTAAATAAAATTTCTCAAAATTTTATTTTTTATTTGCATGCAAAAATAGTTGATTTCCACATGCCTTGGACTAACCCTTGAACTGTCAGTTAATTGATTTGTATTCTTGCTTAAAGTGAAAATGAAGTTTGAAGAAAAAGTCAATGGTCTCAATCATTTGAACACACACACACACACACACACACACATACACATATACAAACTTTGGATTTTTTCATCAGCTTATCTGTAACATTTTACTTAATTTAAACCATAACAGATATTTGTGTTTTCCTCCTGTATCTTAAAGACCATTTACCTGTTTTAATACTCTGTCCCCAGTTACCAGCTCATGGCTCCTCATTTCCGTGTATGAAACTCAAGATTTTAGACAGTACTGCAATTTTAATTGAATATGTTGCTTCCTTCATATTGTCAATACACATTATTAATTTAACACTAAGCCAACTGAAATTTACAGTTGAAAGTATGTCAATAAAATCCAATGATATTGTGCATCTAAAATCAAGGAACAGTGATATGAATTGGTTAAATTTATTCATGTAATATTTTAGCCCCTTATTTTACTTTAGTCACATCAGGGAATCTGATGACCTTTTAAGTCTTTCGAGATAGTTTAAGAAACAGTGATTCCAAATAAGTTTCATCTGTGATCCTGTCCAGCACAACAATGAGGTTAGTTTAAAAATTATATCCCATGATAAATCTCCCAAGATGACCCTATATTACTTTCACTGACATTTCCACAGTGCAGAGATACATTTATAAGAGAGCTTTCTATAATAAAAGGAATTAGATTAATGGAAGAGAATACCAGCCCTGATTCCATATAGGCACATTTTCTTCAATATATTTCTCTGCAGGTTCTTTTGGACACAAGGAATTTTTCTTTAAATGTCATGCTGAAAACTATGAAAAACAGACTTTGTCCTTATTCTAAGAATGCTCACAAGGTTGCATAACTAATTCAATCTTTACAAACATTTAGTGGCCAGTTATAGTACATTGTATTCTGTTTGGGGAATATAATATTTAAGATTAATATTATAGTAACATGCCAAATCAAACCTGCTTTATTTAATTTGTGTAGCACATTGAATACATTTCTCTCTCTTTTACTGATAAATTATATTGCCTAAACACATAGTTTCCAGAAACAGAAATGTGTAGTTATATTTCTGATGTACATTTTCATAGAATTTAAAATTTTATATGGAGTAAAAACAAGAAATATCTTATGAAATGAAACTGCAGTGCATGGCTAAATTCATCAAGATAATTAAATTGTTTTTATTATAATTTTATAGTTTTTATTATATGTTATTTCTTGTACAGAGTCATGAAAGAAGTCATTTTGTCTCATGTTCAAGTACTATTCAGATGTACATAATTATGAGAAAGAAAACACACTCATACCTGTGAATGGTTCATTTGTCTTTGAAAAACAACAAGCTGTTTCAGGGATTGGGGCATGGCTCAAGTGGTAGAGCCCTTGCCTAGCAAATTGAGTTCAAACCTTGAGTTAAAATTTTAGTATTTCAAAACAAGCAAACAAACAACAACAAAAGTCTTCCAGCCTCATCTTAAAAAACACAAAAGTAAAGCAAATATAACTACATTTATATATAAATGTAAAGTAAAATATTTTGTCTCTCTTCATCATTACTTTTTTCCTATACTTCTCCATGTTTACCTATGGTGGCCAATTAAGGAAAAGAGATATACTTTCAGGAAACACTGCACAAAAGTTATGATAATTATTTAATTTAAGTGGAAGCAAAATACCACAATAATGCTCAAGTCAAAATAAAGTTCATGGGGAATAGAAGAAAAATGAATTAAGCAGGCTTATTATTACTCGCAGTAGTGTTGGTGAGTACCAGAAACCAACCTTTGGTATTTTACCAGTTCAAGAATGCATCATTGGACTATGGGTCAATTGCTGGTAAAATCTCCATGCTGATGATGAGAGCTACATTTTGTGGAAACAATTGATGCTAAACAATACTATAAAATAGGACAGATTGCAGAGGCTAGTGCCACCACCAAAGGCCTGAAAATATCAGGAATACTGATTCCTAATATTTCCCCTTTCATCTTACCTACTTAATATGTGCACAACTTTTGCGTCTTCCAAAGCCACAGAAGAACATGTTACTTGTAATTATATAGTTACTCCATTTACAAATGTCTTCACTGATATAGTCTCTTTACATGACAAAACAATATATACTCTGACAGCTGATAAGCATTTAATTCTGGAAATTCTTTCCTAACTCTGACCCACTTAAGACCATCAGAAGTACTTTAGTCTTTCCCTGAAATAAGAGATTCCAAACAACAGAATGATCTACAATTAGATTGTCAACTGAGAATGCCATTTTTCAGCCTCTACAATTTTATAAGACTTTCAGAGTTTTTTTTTTCTAAAACTCATTACAAAAAAAATTGAACATATGTATAATTATTTACTTCATACTATTGTATTCAAATTCTATTTAGACTTGTGGCAAAATCAGTGTCATAATTATTTTCATTCACAATCACATATTATAAATCATTGTTCATTTATTCACTTGCCCATTAATTTCACCTTTGAAAGACCTACAATTAGGTTAGATAGTCAGGAGAGGCAAGTTGGGCAGATAAAAAGTGCTGTATTATGAAATGTGAATATCTTGCTATAAAAATAGTGTCATGTGCTATCTAATGGCATTTTGGTAAGCAATTGCATATAAAACATTCATACTGCATATAAATTTCTTACTGAAATACAAATATGAAGATGATAATATGCATAAATATAAATATCTATACATATATAATAATCTTGCTCCTAGATTTGAAACCCATTTAAAACAGATTACATGAGATTATTTTACCAGTTTTGACCAGTGTTTTTGGATTTTAGTGGATAGTGTGACTTTTCCAGCTTATCCTATAACTTGTCTTTGGAGACCAGGGTTATCAATTGCAATTGTTTATTGGGCAACTATCCCCAATTTCAAACTTCTAGAATCCTTTGTCGCTCCAGTTTTTCTACAATTTTAGTGTCTCAGTACGAAGTACTAATGGACTCCATCTTCTAGTTTACCTCCCACCTTAACATTAGTCTTGAATTTGATAATAAACCCATTTATTACTTTAGTTGGTTCATGTCTGAATCATCAAATTTCACATTCATTTATCCTTGGATATCACTAGTCTATACTATATATTTCTTCAGAATAGTAATTGAGTAGTCAAATTCATTTTAAGGAGCTAAAATCTAACTTTATTTTTTGCTGTGAACAACTATAATAACTTTCCAACCATCTAATTTTCTCAACTTTTTGAAATGCTTGAAATAATTCTTGTATTCTGAGCCCATATTATTAATACCCTAGTCAATGTTCTTGTAAGCTAAATATTCATAGATCTTCTACTAACTTTTGAAATATGGTTTAGGAATAGAGGTTATCTATACATCTACTGTGTGTCAGTCATATTATCACAGGCTTTGTAATTATAAGGGCCAGTGCAAACTGTGTAGAATTCTCTGTAGAAATAGATAAAATTTATTATTGTTACTTTATTCCAGTAGTTGCCTACTGGTGTGACTAAAAGAAGATGGTTTTCATATCTTTTTTTTTTTTTTGGTGATACTGAGGCTTAAACTCGGGTTCTCACACTTGCTAGGCAGCTTCTCTACCACTTGAGCCAGTACATCAGCTCTTTGTTTTGTTAGATATCTTTGAGATAGGGTCTCACAAACCATTGGCCTGGGTTGACTTCGAATGATGATCCTCCTCATCTCTACCTCCTGAGTAGCTAGTATTACAGGATACTCAGCACACAGCTTAATTTTAATATTTTATTCTTTTGATGATAATTTGATAATAAAGATAATTAGGTAATAAACAGTTATGAATAACCAAATAAATTATTCAGCCCTCTTTATTCTGAGAAAATAGCTTATTTTGTGTATCTTCACATGATTGCATTCTGTATTAATGTTTGGGGTTTTTTTCCCAAAAGTCTAAAAGTGAGCTCCTGTTAAGTGAGCCATTCCAAGCAGTTATTATCCATTTTCTTTTAAAATGCCATTGTTCAATGATATTATGAGCATTAGGTAAATCTTGATAAATGATTTTGTCAACATTAGAAACTATTCGTAATTTAGGGTAAATAAAACTATAAAATCATAGTACTATGCAAAGAAATTAATTAAGGTAAATTACTTCAAAAGTTAATTCTCTGTGATTATTATATTTCTAATCATTGCCTAGTTAGAAGCTGTTTGAGACAGATCATTTTTTTATTTAAACTATCCAAATACAAACTTTTATTGGGGCTACCTAAATAGTAGGAAGTGTAATATATATTTAATAAATTTTGCCAAGAGTACTAGAAAATATTTAAAACAGTTTACAAACTATTTCTTATTTTATTTTAGGGAGTAGTAGTAAAACACAAAATAAACAAAGGAAGGTATAATAGGTCTGTCTTTATGTACTGGAAGAATTTTTACCTAAAGCATCTGATATTCTCATCAGACAATATTTTTTATTTAAATTTCATTATATTTATTCAAAAGGATAGGATTTTAGAGAGAAATAAACACCATTACACACAGAGGATTCTTTCAACTTACAAATTGTATCAGAAAAATATGAGTACACTGTAAAGTAAAAATTAAGAAGAAAAATTTGATACACTTATTTATGGTCATGTTATTTGAACTTTGAGCTACTGAACGATGTACCATAGGTATAAACTGGTATTTATAGACCAATTTTTGTATTGTTATATTCTCTTTTTGTAGTGTGTGAAGCAGATAAATGAAATTTTTAGATACATATCTTTAATTTCAAATTATTCTTGATAAATGATAGGAATAAATGTTATAAAAAACAACATTTACTAAAATTGCCTTTTAGTAAAGTTATGAATTAAGTGATTAGAATAAATTAATGGAAAATTTTTGATATCATGAATGAGATTATATGACTAGAGTGAAGGAAAGAGACAGAAGAACTAGGAGAAAAGTAAAGAAATGAAAGAAATATTGCTGATTAATTGAATAAAGCAAATGACAAAGGACTCAAGCAGTGACTACATATTGTCTAACTTAGGCAAAATGAGGAAACATATTGTGATAATAATTAAGGAGATAGTGATGAGGCTCTAGATTAAATTAAAATGTGACTGAGTCTTTTCATCATACTAAGCTCATGTTAGTACTGGAAAATAAAGATAAAAATAGTGATATTGGAAATTGAGAAAAGGGCAAAGGAGAGAGGTCTGGGATAGATACATTTTTCAGAGATATGTTCAGATAAATTAGAAAATCTGAAGAAATGGACAAATTCCTAGATACTTATGACTATCCAAAACTGAACCAAAAAGACATTAACCACCTAAACAGGTCTGTAACACCTAATGAAATTGAAAAAGCAATAAAAAGTCTCCCAAAACAGAAAAGTCCAGTACCTGATGGTTTCTCAGCTGGATTCTTCAAAGAAGAACAAATACCAACACTCCTTAAATTTTTCCATGAAATAGAAAGGAAAGGAAGACTACCCAACTCATGCTATGAAGACAGTATTACACTGCTCCCAAAACTGGACAAGGATATATCCAAAAAGGAGAACAACAGGCCAATTACCTTAATGAACATTGATGCAAAAAATCCTCAATAAAATAATGGCAAACTGAATCCAACAACGTATCAGAAAGAATATTCACCATGACAAAGTTGATTTCATTCCAGGGATACAGGGGTGGTGCAAACATATTCCTCAAAGAACTGAAAATCTCCACCAAAATCTCCTAGATAACATAAAAAGCTTCAGCAATGTAGCAGTATACCAAATCAACTTACAAAAATCCATAGTCTTTCTATACTCCAACAATGAACAAATTGAGAAAGAATATAGGAAAACAATTCCATTTACAATAGCCTCAAAGAAATTACACATCTAGGCGTAAACTTAGTAAAGGACACAAATGACTTCTTGAAGGAAAACTACAAGCCACTGAAGAAAGAGATCAATGAAGACTACAGAAGATGGAAAGATCTCCATTGCTCATGGATTTGTAGAATCAACAGAGTAAAAATACAATCTATATGTTCAATGCAATACTCACCAAAATTCCAATGACATTCATCACAGAGATTGAAAAATCACCTTAAAACTCATTTGGCAACACAAAAGACTCCAAATATCCAAGGCAATAATGAGCAAAAAGAGCAATGCTAGAGATATCACAATACCCAACATCAAACTATACTACAAAGCCATAGCACTAAAAACAGAATTGTACTTGTACTGGCACAAAAACAGATATGAAGACCAGTGGAACACAATAGAGGACCCAGATATGAATCCACACAGCTATACCCACCTTATATTTGATAATGGAGCCAAAAACATAGGATGGAGAAAAGATAGCCTCATCAACAAATTTGGCAAGGAAAGTAGCTATCTGCCTGCAGAATACTGACTCTAGATCCCTGCCTGTCATCCTGTACTAGAATCAACTCAAAATGGATTAACAACCTTAATATCAGACCTGAAACCTTTCAGTTAGTACATGAAAAAGTAGGGAACACCCTGGAAACAATAAGTATAGGCAAGGACTTCCTCAGTAGAACTCAAAACAGCACAGCAACTAAGAGAAAGGATAGACAAATGCTACTATATGAAATTAAAAAGCTTCTGCACAACAGAAGACATGGTCTCTAAATTGAAGAGATCACCCACAGAGTGGGAGAAAATATTTGCTAGCTCTACATCAGACAAAAGAGTGAAAACCAGAATATACAGAGAGCTCAAAAAACTAAACTCTCCAAAAAATCAATGAACCAATAAAGTAGACAACCGAACTAAACATAAGGTATAGAAGAGAATTGAAATAATCCTTTGCAAATTGTCTGACCACAACACAATAAAACTAAAATCCAACAATGAAAGAAGAAGCAAAAATACTGAAAAAAAAGGAGGCTGAACAACATGATGCTCAATGATCAGAGGGTCATGGAGGAAATTAGAGAGGAAATAAAAATTTCCTGGTATTTAATGAAAATTATAACACTACATGTCAGAACCTGTTAGGAACAGCAAAGGCAGTCCTAAGGGTAACATTTATAGCCATGAATGAATATTTTAAAAACAAAGAGCAATCTTCAGTAAATGACCTAATTCTACTTATGAAACTCCTAGAAAAACAAGAACAAGCTACAACTAAAACAAGAAGAAAGAGAGAAATAATAAAATACACAGGACAAAATTAATGAAATAGAGAGCAAAAAACATGCAAAGAATTAACAAAATAAAAAGCTGGTTCTTAGAAAAACATAAAGAATATGAAAAACTCCTGGTAAATATGACTATAATGAGGAGGGAAAAGACACAAGTAATTAAATCAGAAACAAAAAGTGGGAGCTAAAAAAAAAACACCAAGGAAATTCAGGGAATCATCAAGGACTACTTTGAAAACATGTATTCAAATAAATTGGAAAATCTAGAAGAAGTGGACAAATGTCTAGATACACATGACCATCTAAAATTGAAACAAGAGGATATTATCTAAACAGATCTATAACACACAATGAAAATGAAGCAGCAATATTATCTTCTTCAAAAAACAAGTCCAGGACCTGACAAATTCCATGCTGAATTATACCAGATCTCTAAAGAAGAATTAGTACCAACACTCCTTAAACTTTTTCACAAAATAGAACCGGAAGGAAGACTGTCAAACTCATTCTATGAAGACAGTATTATACTCATCCCCAAATTGGACACACATAAAAAAGAAAATTATAGACCAATCTCTTTAATGAACATAGATGCAAAAATCCTCAATAAAATAATGGTAAAACAATTTCTTTTTTTAAGTCTTTATGTGCTCCTTCCTTTTTTGTTGTTTATTAATTTATTGATATGTGTATATACATTGTTTGGGCGATCCCTCCCCCTTGAGACCCAGTCCACATCTTCTCCCCTTATGCCTCTCACTTCCAGGCAGAACCTGTTCTGCCCTCTTCTCAAATTTTGTTGAAGAGAAAACATAAGAGATAATATTATTTTTGCTAGCTTGGGATACAGACAGGTACACAGAGAGATTCCTAACATTGCTTCCATGCACATGAACCCGAATTGGCTCATTTGTAATTCCTGGTGACCTTTCCATAGTGGCCTCTGTCAGTTTAAGATTACTATATTAGCTCCTCTACAGTGAGCACATCAAACACATTCAAGTTTTGGGTTTCCTTCCCTTTCCCTGTTTCTCCTGTACACATTACACCCTTAGTGTGTGATCCTTGTCCAATAATATTACTACATTGTTTGGGGTCTATAATCCTCATACGATGGAAAACATACAATTTTTGGCCTTCTGAGCCTAGCAAAATTCGCTTAAGATGATGATCTCCAGTTCCATCCATTTACTTGCGAATGACAAAATTTCGTTCTTTGTGGCTGAGTAAAATTCCATTATGTATGAGTACCACATTTTCTTAATGCACTGGTTGGTAGTGGGGCATCTTGGCTGTTTCCATAACTTTGCTATTGTGAATAATGCTGCAATAAATATGGGTGTGCAGGTGGGTGTGGAATAACCTGAGTTACATTCCTTTGGGTATATCCCTAAGAGTGGTGTTGCTGGATCATATGGCAGATCTATGTTAGCTTTTTAAGAAGCCTCCATATTGTTTTCCAGAGTGGTTGCACTAGCTTGCATTCCCACTGGCAGTATACAAGGGTTCCTTTTTCCTCACATCTTTGCCAACACCTGTTTTTGGTGGTTTTTTTTGATGATAGCTTTTCTAAGAGAGGTGAGGTGGAATCTTAGTGTGGTTTTGATTTGCATTTCCTTTACGGCCAGAGATGGTGATAATTTTTTCATGTGTTTTTTTGGCTATTTGAATTTCTTCCCTTGAGTAAGTTCTGTTTAGTTCAGTTGCCTATTTGATTTGGGGAGAGTTTAGTTTTTTAAGCTCCCTGTATATTATGGTTATCAGCCCTTTGTCTGGTACATAGCTGGCAAATATTTTCTCCCACCCTTTGGGTGGTCTCTTCAATTTAGAGACAATTTGTTTTCTTGTGCAGAAGTTTTTTAATTTTGTGAAGTCCCATTTGTCCATCCTTAGTTGCTGAGCTGCTGGCATTCTATTGAGGAAGTCCTTGCCTATACCTATTACTTCCAGAGTATTCCCTTCTCTTTTCTGTACTAACTTCTGAATTTTGAGTATGATATTAATGTCCTTGATCCATTTTGAGTTGATACTAGTACAGGGTGACAAACATGGATCTAGTTTCAATTTTTTGCAGGAAGATAACCATTTTTCCCAGCAACATTTGTTGAAGAGGCTGTCTTTTCTCCATTATATATTTTTGGGGACTTTGTGAAAAATAAGTTGAGCATAGCTGTGTGAAATCATATCCATGTCCTCTATTCTGTTCCAATGGTCTTCATATCTGTTTGTGCAAGTACCATTCTGTTTTTATTGCTATGGTTTTGTAATATCATTTGAAATTGAGAATTGTGATACCTCCAGCATTGCTCTTTTTGATGAGTATTCCCTTGGCTATCTGTGATTTCTTGTGATTCCAAATGCATTTTAGGTAGATTTTTCAATCTCTGTGATGATTGTTATTGGGATTTTGATGGGAATTGCATTGAATGTGTAGATTGCTTTTGGTAGTATAGCCATTTTTGCTATGTTGATTCTACCAATCCATGAGCACGGGAGATCGTTCCGCCTTCTATAGTATTCCTCAATCTCTTTCTTCAGAGGTTTGTAGCTCTTTGTAGAGGTCATTCACATTGGCAAACCAATTGACACAGCATATCAGAAAGCTTATTCACCATAACTGAATTGGCTTCATCCCAGTGATGCAGGGATGGTTTAACATATGAAAAACATTAGCTGTAATATAGCACATTAACAGAAGCAAAGATGAAAACCACATTATCAACTCAATAGATACAGAAAAAACCTTCAATATAATTCAACTCCATTTTACAATAAAAGCACAGGTGAAACTGTGAATAGAATGTAACTGAACATAACAAAGGATTTATATGTGATAAATCTATAGCCAATATCATAATTTGCCCATGACCTATGAGGAATGAGAAATAAGACACATGCAAACATATAGACATAAAACAGAAAAGTGGACTAGTATGGCTACACATTCCTGATGAGAAATGTGAGCACCTACCTGAGCCAGAGTGTTTATATTATAGGTTAGTACAAAAACAGACTCAGGTAAAAATCAAGCTTCAACAATTCTTTGATCCAAAGTAAAAGGAATGCGGTTTGTTGGGCTAATTTTCCTAAAGCTATGGAAGCTTAATTACAAAACATCTGTTCTGGAATCATCAAGGCACACAGGACAACTTTTCTAAGGTTTTGATTAATCTGGCATCAGGGAGTCTACAAACAGTTCTGGTACTTTATCTAGTTTTGTTTCAGGGGGATGGTATGAGGACAAAGCAGGTTGTTTCTTCAAGGAGATGTGGAAACCAAGGTCAAGACACCAGGTGCTGGGAAGAATGACAGTAGGAGAGCTCTACAAGCTCTTACCATGGAGAGGCTGTGAAGCTCCATTATTTCCCAGTCCAGGGTTCATGCCTGGTCTCCAATAATAACTAATGGGGAAAAACTGAAAGTATTTCCCCTAAGGTCAGGAATGAGACAACAGTAGCCCCTTTCCTCACTCCTATTCAAGATAATCTTAGAATTCTCAGCCAAATCAATAAAACAGGAAGAAGAAATAAAAGGAATATAAATACGTAAAGCTGAAGCCAATCCATTCCTTTCACAAGAAAACATGATATTAAACCTAAAAGACCCAAGAAACTCTACCAAAATCTCATAGATACTATAAATATGTTCAAGAAAATTGAAAGATACAATATCAATTTAAAAAATCAGTACCCTTTCTATATACCAACCATGAACAGATTTTAAAAGAATATAGGAAGACAATTCTATTGACAGTATCTTAAAAAAATCTGACACCTTGGAATAAACATAATGAATTACGTTAATGACCTCTACAAAGAAAACTACAAAACACTTAAGAAAGAAATTGTAGAAGACTACAGAAAATGAAAGATTTCCCATGCTCATGGATTGGTATTATCAACATAGTGAAAATTAATATATTACCAAAGCAATCTCCATATTCAATGCAATTTCCATCAAACTCCCAGTGGCATTCACCACAAGGATTGAAAAATCAACACTAAAGTTCTTTTGGAAGAAGAAAAGACTGAGAGTAGCCAAGGCAATACTTAGGAAAAAGTGCAATGTTAGAGGTATCACAATACCTGATTTCAAACTAGACTATAGAGCCATAGCAATAAAAACAGCATGGCACTGGCACAAAAGCAAATAGAAAGACCAGTGCAACAGAATAGAACACCCACAAATTAATCCACACAGCTATGCCCACCTGATTTTTGATAAAGATGCCTAAAATATACATTGGAGAAAAGACAGTCTCTTCTACAAATATTGCTGGGAGCACTGGATATCTGCCTGCAGAATACTGAAACTAGGTTCATGTTTGTCACTCTCACCTTGTACAAGTATCAGCTCAATGTGGATTTACAACCATAATACCTGCAAGTCTAAGATAGTGCAGGAAAGAGTAAGGAATGCACTGGAAGCAATTAGCCTAGGCAATGACTTCCTCAGGAGAACTCAAATGGCTCAGCAACTAAGAGAAATGATTGAAAAATGAAACTACATGAAATTTAAAAGCTTCTGCACAACAAAAGAAATTGAAGAAGATAAACACAGAGTAGGAGAAAATCTTTGCCTGCTATACATCTGACAAGTGGTTAATAACCAGAATATTAAAGGAACTCAAAAAACTTAACTCTCAAAAAAATGACCCATTGAAGAAATGGGCAAATGAACTGGACAGAGCTTTTACAAAGGAAGAAGTACAAATGTCTAAAAAACCCATGAAAAGATGCTCATCATCTCTGGCCATAAAGGAAATGCAAATCTAAACCACATTAAGATTCCACCTCACTCTTGTGAGAATAGCTACAATCAAGAACACAAACAACAAATATTGGTGTGGATGCAGAGAAAAAGGAATCCTCATACACTACTGATGGGAATGTAAGTTAGTGCAAACACTATGGAAAACAGTATACAGTCTCCCTAAAAAAAAAAAAAAAATAGAAATGTCATGTGTTGGTGTATAGAAGAGCTAATGATTTTTATAAGTTGATTTTGTATCCTGCCACCTTGCTATAGCTGTTTATGGTATCCAAGAGTTTTCGGGTAGAGTTTTTTGGGCCTTTAAGTTGTAGGATCATATTGTCTGCAAATAAGGATATTTTGACAGTTTCTTTGCCTATATTTATTTCTTTTATTTCTTCTTTTTGCATAATTGCTCTGTCTAGATATTCCAGTACTATGTTGAATAGGAGTAGAGATAGTGGACACCCATGACTCATTCTTGATTTTAGGGGAAATGGTTTCAGTTTTTTACCTTTAAGTATGATGTTTACTGTAGGTTTATCATATATACCCTATATAATGTTGAGGTACATTCCTTCTATTCCTACTTTTCTTAGAGCTTTTATCATGAAGTGGTGTTGGATCTTGGTGAAGGCTTTTTCTGCATCTATTGAGATAATGAAGTGGTTTTTGCCTTTGCTTCTATTACTGTGCAGTATTACATTTATAGATTTGCCTATATTGAACCAACCCTGCATCCCTGGGATGAAGCCAACTTGGTCATAATGTATGACCTTTCTGGAAATGCAAATCTATAACACACTAAGATTCCACCTCACCCCTGTTAGAATAGCTATCATCAAAAACAGCACCAACAACATGTGCTGGCAAGGATGTGGGGAAGAAGGAACCTCGTACACTGCTGGTGATAATGCAAGCTGGTGCAACCTTTCTGGAAAATAATTTGGAGGCTTCTTAAAAATCTAAGCATAGATCTGCCATATGATCCAGTAATCCCACTCAGGGGAATATACCCAAAGTAATGTGACACAGTTTACTCCAAAGGCATCTGCACACCCATGTTTATTGCTGCACTATTAACAATTGCTAAACTATGGAAGTAGCCAAGATGCTCCACTACTGATGAATGGATTAAGAAAATGTGGTATTTATACACAGTGGAATTTTACTTGGCCACAAAGAAAAATGAAATGTTGTCATTTGCAGGTAAATGGATGCAAGTGGAGGACACCATCTTAAGTGAAATTAATCAGGCAAAGAAGGCCACGCGCCACATGTTCTCTCTCATATGTGTAATACATACCTAAAACAAATGCAGCAGTATTATGAAACACCGGTCACACTAAAGGGAGGTCGCACACAGGAGGGGTAGGGCAAGAGAAGGAAACTAAGAACTTGAATGTGGTTGATGTGCTGTGTGGACAGGAATAAATATAGAAATTTTAAAGTAGGTAGGACCATCATGGGAAAGGGACTAGGAAGGATTGAGAAGATAAGAGGAGATGAACCAAATGAGGTTTTAATACATGTAAACATGGAAATATCACAAGGAAACTCCCTGTGTATCTATCTATCTTTAACTAGGAAAAAGTCATGTTTTTCTTTTGCTCTTTTCTTTTTTTTTTTCTGCAAAATTGGAGAACAGGATAGAAGAACAGGTATTTTGTGGGGGGGGGATGGGGGCAGCTGGTACCAGCACGAGGGGAGAAGTAGTGAGGATAGGGAGTTAGAAGGTGAATACTTCACAAAAAAAAAGTGTGTACACCAGTATATAAATGTAGAATTGATACCTGTTGAAACTATTCCAATAATTGGAAGGAGGAAAAAGAGCAATGGAGGGGGTGAATTCAAGTATGATATATTTGATACATTATGAAAATCTGTATAAATACCACAAAGTATCCTTGCCCAGCATAAAAATAAAGGAAAAAAAGTAAGTAAATTATTGTTGTACTGGTGATACATTGTGACATTTACCAAAGTTCTTACAATATATCATATTTGAATTCACTTCCTCCATTATTCTCCTTATCCCCTTTCTCCCACTCCTGGAATAGTTTGAACATGTTTCATTTTTCCATTTTTATACATGAGTACATAATATTGACACTACATTCAGCCTCCTTCACCATTTCCTTATATCCTTCACACTCACACTGGTGCTAACTGCCAGACAGGGCCTATTTTACCTTATTGCTCTCCATTTTTTAAAAAAGGCATTTTTTGTTTGTTCAAGATAACTCTATAGTGACTTTCCTTGTGACTAGGCTCAGGAAGACAAAGACCACAAGTTTTCTCTCAAATGTGGGAGACAGACAATATACAAATTATTTACTTTTTAGGTGATACAGTTCTATGTTTCAAATACTCTAAAGAGTTCATTAAAAAAAAAAAAAAAAACTTCCCGGATCTGATAAATTCTTTCAGGAACCTAGTCTGACATAAAATCAGCATACAAAAGTCAGTACTTTTCTATATACCAACAATGAGTAGGCTAAGAAACAAATCAGGAAAATAAATCTATTCACAACCAACAACAACAACAAAGAAAACCTAGGCATAAATTTAACTAAAGAGATAAAGATCTGTGCAATGAAAACTGTAAGTCCTTGAAGAAAAAAATTGGAAAAGACACCAGAGAATGGAAAGCCCTCTCCAGTTCATGCATTGACAAAATTATTATTTTTTTATTGTTTTATTATTCATATGTGCATACAAAATTATTATAAAAAGACTATATTACCATAAGAAATCTATTGATTCAATGCAATGCTCACCAAAACTCCAATGAATTCAAAACTTCATATGGAGTTATAAAAGACACTTTATTACAAATGAAAATTCTTGGACAAAAAACAATGATGGAGGTATCACAATAAATCACTTTAAATTATACTACAGAGCCATTATAACAAAGTCAACATGGTGCTGACATAAAAACAGACATGAAAGCTAATGGAACAGAGTAGAAGACACAAAAATAAAACCACATAGCCTCAGCCATCTGATTTTTGATTGTTGACTTAGAAGTGAAATGTATACACTGGAAGAAATACAATGGTGCCAGGAACACTGATTATCTACATACAGAAGAATGAAACTAGATGTCGATCTCTTAGCCTGTATTAAATAAATTCCAAATGGATCAAAGATCTCATGAAACAGCTGAAAATTTGAAACTGCTACAGCAAGACATACAGAAAACTCTGGTAACTACTTTGTGAATAAGATACCAGTTACCTAAGAAATAACACTGAGAGTTGAAAAACAGGACAGCATCAAATGAAAAGTATTTATACATCAAAAGAAACAATTGCCGAATCAAGAGATACTCTGATAAAAACGTTTTTCTTGTCAGACACCTTTAGGCCTTGAACACTAATTTAGATCAGATTGGTTATACTATCATATGATATACAATGAATATCTGATTTTGCTCTAGGTGTCTAGAATCCAAGTACCTTATATTGGGTATGCTACATGTATACATGAAACTGACTACTAATAAAACCTTGCATAACCTTGTGAGTAGAACAATTTCAATTGAAAATACTTCACACATGTTATCACACATAATCACTAGAGAATTAAGCACATTGTGATAGGACAACTGAAATCATATGCTTAACTTCAAGCAGAATTTATCACATATGGTTTTTCCCTTTGCTGATTTTAAATCTGTATACATTTACTAATATAATTATGCACTAATATCATGTACATAGCAGTTCCCTTGAGTCTTGAGCCCATCTAACAAACTGTTGAACCAAAAGGTAGTCTTGGGGACTATGACAAACATTGCTATTGATGCTTTAGGATATGTTGGGTTTGAATTTGCTAATAAACCGAAGTTAAAGGTCAAAAAGTCTATCTTGCTTGACCTATTTAAAGAGATCTGAAAATGTCTGTAAGAAATTCTGTCCTCTCCAATCCACAATTCATCACAAAAAGGCTTGTTACTATCTCTTTCAAGGTTACAGTCCTTGCAAGAATAACAAAGAACCAAGATAGTAGTCCTGCACGTCTTCTATGTTATATTTACCTGCAGCCCTTCTCTTATTGTGCAGTACTATTAATCTTTATGAATGTATTCTGTGAAGCCTTATCACTCACTTTTGTTACATGAATCTGAGTAATCTTTACAGCAGTATTGCCAAATGAGAAATTAAAAATAATTTTAATATATTAGAAAAATGGTGCTAAGCATTTATGATCCAATCTTGATAACATCAATAACTAAATGAAATGAATTTGGCAGAGATCTGATCATATTCATACAAATCAATATTAAATCAACTCATTTGTTATCAATAATGTCTCTTTTTAAGGAGAAAAAAATTCCAGTTAACCTAACTCTGAACCCATTTAACACAGTAGTAAACCTGTTAAATATAGATACCTGTGAAATATAACATTTATATTTGAGGGAGGATATTAAAAATTTATTTATCATAGTCTTCATTTACATGGATAAAATAATAAACAAATAACATTATAAAGCTGTTTGATATAAAAGCTCGAATAATTTCATTCTCACTACTGTATTTCTGACCCATGTTTTAAGCAGTGGTTAAAGAGCATAAGGTAGAGTTCAGTTATTTTTAAATTCTTAATTTATAATTAGTTTTCTAAGACATCCAAAACAGCTTTGTTTTAAATGGAAAGTAATTAAGGATTTTCTAACTATGCTCCCCATAAGAGATGAAAGCATCAAAAATTAATTGAATAATAAACATCACAACAGGGAAACTACATTATTTGATTATTACCGTCTTCCTGGCACTCGTCCCAGTAGAAAGAGAACTCAAGGTTTGCCAATAACAGGAAAACAAGTCAAAAGTTCCCTTTCAATTACAAATGTGAAGCTAAAATTTAGCATATTCTTTGGGCTGGGGTGTGGCTGAGTGGAAAAACACTTGCCCACCTTATATGAAGTCCTTGATTTGAACCCCAGCATGGAAACAAAATTATCAAAATCTTAAATCTTAGAGTAGCATTAAAGCACAGTAGCATGATTTGGACTTAGTTAATATGGCTTAAAATGTACATTTTTGTAAGGGTTTTGAGATAATGATTATATAAACTAAAACGTGGGATATTATAAATGTCGTCAGTCTATACCATGGCATTTTTCTTTATCAAATTATAAGCACTATTAATCATCATTTTCAGTAAAGTGGATCATGTAATAGCATCCTAATTTAGTTTGCTGATTAAAGAAAAGACATGAAACATCTGATTGAAGCTGTAGATTAGAAATAATTGGATAAAACAGTCAATACTGGGACATACATTTTTAAAGTCAGGAGGAACCAATACATGGTTCATGACAACAGGACCAAGAGAAGATACAACACTGTATCCTTTAGGAAAGAAGTACTACATTTCCTTCAAGAAAAAGGAAACCCCAGATGCAGCTAATTGGATTCTACATAATTAGGGATCTTCTTACTCTATAGGCATTCTTCCAAATTCCACAACCACTTCAGCAAAACTCATTGTTCAGCCACAGAAAATGTTTCCATATTTGCAAAGGGGCCTTGGGACCACTTCTAATTTCTTGATTACTATAGGGGTGTTCACTCAGCCTCACCCTTCCCATGCATCATTTGCAACCTCATATTTTCACCCTGACATGAGTTTTGTTCAGTATTTGCACTTTCAATATATGTTAAGTGACTACAATTTTACCTTCTGCAGTTTGGATGAGATTTCCTATTCAATGATTATGCAGTATACTTTCAATCATATCATTAGCCACATACTTTTGGGCTTGCCTTTGTGTTTGTCATACAAAATTGAAAGCTGCCTGAAGGAAATGAGCAAGTTAATTTGATTCATCATTATAATATCTCACAAAAGTGTTGGGATTAAATAAATGCCCAGTGATCATGTAATTTTCAAAATTTAAACATTCTTTATTGCTTGATTTGGCAATACTTAGAAGAATCATTTTACTTTTAAAAGATTTCTCCCAAAATTATTGTTACATAATAGTTTTCCCTATATAGAGAACAAAAATTTGATTAAATATTTATTAAAAAACGGATTTACATAATAAAATATAAAACAACTCCTGCATACTCTAACATATTGAAATATTTTCAGATACTCTGATTCAAACACCAATGACTATAGATTATATTTTTCTGGCTAATATAGTTTCACTTTCCACCTGTTTCTATTAATTTCTAAACTGTTTATGCAAAATATGTTATTATAGACTAACTCATAAAAAAATTAAAGTAGAAAAATTGACAAGAACCATAAATAACAGATAAAAAAGTTTTCATAATAATTTTCCCATTATTGATCTAGGAATGGACAAACATCTCAAACAGATTATTGACTATGATCTGAATGTACAACAATCACATTTACAATAAGTTTGGCCTAAAATACAAAATCTAAAGAGATTTTTCCATTTCCCTTAAGGTTCAAGTAAGTCAAAAATAATTCTACTAAAAGCAAATGCAAATAATCTGGGGAAGAATAATTTTAATAATATTGTTTGAATTAAAATTCTAACAGCTAAATATTTAGAAAAGGATCTCCAAATCACTGCTACTCAAGTATACTTATTGTAGGGATCTCTGCATCTTAACTCCAAAAACACACTCTCCTACCAAAAAAAGTGTGTCTCAGAACAGCCCAACCCAGCATGGCCCAGCCAAGTCAGCAATTAGACAGACACCTTGTCCGCCTGTGAATTTGCTTCTGCTGAAATACATTTTTAGAAAAAAACTGATTGACTAGTAAATGAAATCATAAATCCAGTGATCATTTTGGCAATTGAAAAGTTACTGTTTATTTTTAAAGAAGGAGTAATCAGCTAACCAAAGTAGAAATCCTAAAATGAGTATGTCATCCTATTGATTTTATAGCTGCTTGACCATTACCTAATTGTATGGCCAGTGACACAATAAATATGTGTGAATCATTACTGCCAAGTAAAATCAATTTCAAGACTTAATCAGCACTCTGTGTCAGGACTAATGAAAAATTGATAAAGGACAACAAATACAAACATATAAACTGAAAGTTAAGAGATTATTAAAAAACATCTTTTTCTGACTCAACTTGAAACATGAGACTGTAAAAATGCACTCAAATTCATAGTGTAACACATTTGACTGTGAGAAACAGTTACATAATGTATATCTAGAGCCTAAAAGACCACTGTGAAATGTAACAGATTTTTTAACTTCAGATAATTATCAAATGTTTTGTTTAGATACTTATCATTTAAACTCATTAAAATTATTACAGTATATGGGTATTTGTGGAAATGTGAAATTATTTTTTTTCTGAGACGGGATGGGGATAAGTAATCATTCACATTATATTTGTACTAATGGATTATTAACATACCATAGATCCTTAGGTTCAAGACATTTCAAAGAGCATTCACATATGTAGTATATGAACTGCCTTGATACTTAACTGAAAAGATTTTCTCACAAGATGACCCATCTCAATTAGTGGTATTTATCAATACTGAAATCTGTTCCTATACTCAGCAGAGAGCTGCTTCAGCAGCTTCCTCTACTTGATCTTAGTAATACTCCTAGAATTATATATAGTAGGATTTCTATCTCCTTAAAGAACCCTTCAAATATGTGAATATATATAATGATTACAGTTTTTAAAATTTTTGTCATCTTTCAAAGCTCCATCATGTTTCATTCTAATGTTTCTAATGCAAAGGGATTTAATCCTTTAATTATATGTATATATATACATATATATATATATATATGTATGTATATACACACACATATATACCATTCTACAAACCATATCCCATTTTACAAAACATTCTTATAATCATATTTGAGATATGATTCTATAAACAGAGATCCTATTATTATGAATGAAAGACTTCTATTATCCTAGGTTTTCACTGTATTTGTGGACTGATGTGGATTTCAGAGAATGAAACTCTTGCAATCCAATAGTTCACAGATCATATGCTTTGACCAAAAGGTAAGCTCTAACCTTGATCCACAGTAGATTTTAATTTCATTCTTGTTGGTATCATCTTTGCCATCATGTTCATAATTTTTTTTCACAGAGCATGTGTTTGTGTCCTTATTTTAAAAAGATTGAGTTAGGCATTGCCTTCAAGAAAACTCATAACTGTTGGTACAGAAAAGCCTTTTGAAAGGAAAAATAAATAGAAGCAGTTATTTTTATTTTTAAAATTTCATTTAATTTGCTACTATATCAACTTTTATTTGACAAAATCTTAAAAAATATGAATTAGTAAATTTTCTATGAACAGTTTCCATTTCCTTTCTCAAAAATTTTCTCATTTTTTATTTCCCTGAAAATTAAGTCAATGTATTCTAACAGTCATTTAGCTTCATAGACTTCTTGAATGAAAACTATCTAACAGATTATGGTACAACACAGTGAAGAAAACAAAGAAACCAACTAAACATCCTCATCTTTTTCCTTTTTATTATTATTGTTCTATAAATGTACATTGTGACATAAAAGTTCTTACAATATATCATAGTTGAATTCAAACCCTCTATCATTCTCTTTTATCCACTCTCTCCTCCATTCCTTGAATATATCTCATTTTTCTATTATCATATAAGTGTACACAATATTTATACCATTTTCACTATCCCATTTCCTTTCCTTACATCCTCCCTCCTCTCACTTTTACTTACCTCACCACCAGACAGGACCTGTTTTGTCTACCTGTTCCAAGTTTTAGTAAAAAAAATAACATTTTAATTTGTTTAAGGTAACAGTACCTGGTGTTTCATTGTGACATTTCCATGTGTATATATTTAATTATTCCTTGGATGATTTTCCTGTAATAGATACTCAGTAAATTTTTTATTGCTTATTTCTTTGTTTAGTGCATTACTCATGTAAGTCTCTTCTACTTGATTTTAGAAAATAGCTCATGATAAATTATGGCTGTATAATTTAGGCTTGGTGAAATTCCAATAGTTTCTAATGGAAAACTAAATACTGTGCATTTAATTATGATAAAACTTGTACCCGTGCATAAATAAAATTTTATTAAAATTGTAAAGAAATATAATCTTAAGTAAGACAATATGAAAGTTATGCTATTTTTAATTCTTTTTTTAATTTTAGGTTTATAGCTTGCATTATTTGAAAGAAAATCTGATACTTTTGTCACTAAAACTTGTTGCATATAAATATCAGGAAGAAAACACACAGGTGCTATGTCTCTATCTATTCACTAGAAAAAGTGTACATGGTTGAAAAGGGGAATAAATATTTGGAGAAATTCATTTTTGATTAATTTTGAACTAATGAAACATAAATTATAAGATCACTCAAAATCACAAAAAGGGAATTTAGAAGAAGTCTAAATTTAGTTTAGAATAAGAGATAATTCTGTGTATTGTGGACAAATGCAGCTGGGGTTTCTAGGATTGGTTCTTTGATCATTTTTGTCTTCAGTCATACCCTTTTACACTAGGTCATTCTTACAAACCAGACCTATGTTGGCTATTTGTCATGTAAACAGATGGGTCCAAATATGCTCACATTAATTGGGAAAATATTCATGACTTCTTCCCTGAGGTTTATTTATATATTTTCATTTTCCTAGAATAACAACCTTAATCATCACCTCTAGAAAATACTCACCTGCTAATTTCATAAGATATATTCATCATAAGCTGTGACTTATAGTGTTATTTTTAAAACAGACTGTCATTCCAGGAATATTAATCATGTTTATTGATTATAAAAAGTTAAAGCACTCTAGGAAAATTTAATGCACACCATTAAAATAGAACAAATTGTGATATGGTCTACACATGACAGACTCTGAACATTACAATACAACAGTGGATCAAGGATAGGCACAGTGAAATGTGACCACAGTGAAACGTGGGTCCAATGTAAAAGTCACGTATTTGAAATTAGCATTTAGTAAATGATCTCTTAATTGTTCTCAAGGAGATATAATGTGAAACATATGTTTTTTCTGTGTACAACTATTAGCAATCTGTACAAAGTTAAATTGACATTTTTTTTGTCTAGAATGGATATAGATTTACAACTATGTACATACATACAGATAAAGATAGATTTCAGGTTTCCCATTTGTGTTCATTGTAAGTCTCAAGCTTTGATTCTTGAGACCAATGTTATTAAATTCTCAGTAAAACTAAAAAATAGTATCATTCCTTACCAAACATACATACATGATACACATAATAATTCATGGTTTATCCTGATAAAATCTGATTTCCAGTACAGAACATATCTGATGATTACTGATAAATCAGCAGAGATAGTTTATAATACTTTTAGAATTGTAGTCAGAAGTCATGATTTCAAGAACTCTGATGTCATGGATCCTTTGATTCTAGTGTAGTGGATGACAAAAAGCTTTCATTAAAGAGTCATATAGTAAATATGCTATTTTGCAAATGTAGTCTCTTCAAAACTACTCAGTTCTGCTACTGAAATATGAAAGTATTAGTAGAAAATAGGTGTGGTTGTAGTCCAATAAAGCATCATTTTCAGAAACAAGTAGAACTTAGATTTCCACTGAGAGCTTTATTTTGTGGTCCATACCAAAAGTATAAAATTAGCAGTATATAAGCCATTTGAACAATGGTTATAATGGGATCATGACAAAAGAGAGTCTAAAAAATCCTTGTATTTAAATTTTTCTTATTTGTCTTATTTATGACAAAAGACATCATCACACACTATACTCTGTTGGCTATTTATCTAGAAAGTTAGTTTAACTGATGTTCTGGTTTATGTGCAAATACTGTAAGTTTGTGAACTCTCAAATTCATGTGTTGAAATCATAACCTCAAAGGTGATGATATAGAATACATAGGCTTTAGTAGGTGCTAAAGAGCAATCAGTGCCCTTATTTTTTTCAAAAAAACACTCCTGCATTTCTTTATCTTATGTGAGGACACAGCAAGAAGATATCTTCCATAAATGACAGTGGACCTCATCCAATATTGAATCTACTTATTTTTGATGTTGGATTGCTTAGCATTCAGAACCATGAGAAATACTTTTCTGCTGTTCATTAGTCACTATGTTTATGACATTTTGTTATATCATCAAAATGTATAGTAAATTATTGTTAAAAATTTCTACACACTTCAAAGTGAGAAATGAATATTATAAAAATGATTGATGGCAATACATTTACAGTTTTTATCATAAATCATTCAACAGTGTTCTCAATACTATGTAGGGTTTTACTGTTTAATTATTGACTCACCTATATTTTGAACAGATATCCTTCCACAGACTATATATATATTATATACACAAGGTTAAATTAAGTAAATACTACATACATTTTATTTTCTAATGCATTATATTAAGATAAATTTTCATTATATAACTTATCTAAAAATATAATTCTACTATGCATTATCTCAGGGTGGTAGAGATGTAAGTACAATATTAGGTTTGAAATTGAGCTCCAAAATTTAGAAGCAGTGTGACTTTGCGAACTCAGATTCTCTCCTACTAAACTTGAAAATATAGCATAATATCCCATAAGATTATGTCGAACCATAGCAATTTTCTGACACTAAAACTTACAAATCTTGGAAAAAGTTATACATTTTCCAATTAGAAAAAGAAATTTATAATAAACAGTAAACATATTTTAATAAACATCATTTCATATCATCATTATATATTTTATAGCAATTTTTCCATGAAACATCTCTCAAGGTAATCTCTGATCATGTTTACAATCTAGTTATAAGTATGAGCCAAAATATTATTGATAATGTTATCTATCATGATTTAACCAAAAATAACTCATTAACATGAGGTTAAACTGATTGAGATTTATATCTAAATGTACAAAGAACATCAGTGGTAAACATTAGTTAACAAGAAACTTTATACATAAGTATTTATTTTCCTTTACTTTCTACCTTTTTCTTGTAATCCATACTTCCTTTCCACTTATATAGCAATTTTATCAAGAGAGTCATGCAAAGTTACTCTCTAATTATTTGGATGTACCTAGTTACATGGCAAATATTTCAATCATTGTGATTTCTAATCAAGAAATGAATGACTTAATAGTATAAACAAGTCTCTTACAAATTCAGACACGAATTTAAAAAAAATAGATTGAAGGAAAAGAAAATAAATATCTCTGAGAAATAGAAATCAAACAAAATCATGTGTTATCATTAAGTGTGGAGTAAATCCTGTAGTCTGCACAGATGTGGGCTTAAAAGTGGTTATATGTGATTAGGATTTGACTTTAGTGGGACAAACAGAATCAAAAAGCAGCACACATGTTAGAACCAGCTAGAGCAAATATACCTGCTAAGTAGAATGTCATTATTAAACATGACTATATATTTTATCTTTCTGTTGTTGTTTGTGTTTTGCGATCCTTGGGATTTAACCCAGAGTCTCATGCATAATAGGCAAGAGTCATACCACTAGGCTACCTCTCCAGCCTAGTGTTACTGTTTTGATACCTGAACTAAATAATTATCTGAAAGTTGATAAAAGCTGTATCATTTCAGTACTATATTAAAAGAAAAAATTACATTATAGGAAATATAAAAAGAAAGGAAATACTAAGAATATGCAATAAATAGATCTAAGTAATTGACACAACATTCTATTTTACATTATTTTCAAGCGTTATTACCACAATGTATGTAAGACCTAATTAATACATATTTGGAGGTCAGAAATACCACGTTCATGTTACAATTTTTATGAAAATGTCATTCAATCCAATGAAACATATGAAACAATTCCAAAATAACTTAAACACAATAAGTATCCAAATTTCCACCACAATTATAAAAAGATGAATGGCTACATTAGCCACAAAGGATTTGCATGACCAGTATTCACAGACATAATTTCTAGGAGTGTAAATCAATTCAACCTGTTTGCAAAACTACCACTGTTCATTGAAACTGTCTGTTTGCATAACCTATACCTTTGTAGCAAACTACTCCTACTTATATCTTCAAAAGAAACAATCACATATATTCGGCAAAAAAAACAGTCAGGAATGTCCAAAACAGCTCTCAACAAAATAATTGGTATCTGAAAACTATTCAGTGCCTGTCAACAGAAAAATACATTCCTAAATTCTGATATAGTAATGCAAGGAGAATAGCAAAGCTGTAAGTATACTGGGCACATTTGGGATGATTCTCACAAACAAAAGATTTTGTGAAAGATGCCAGACACAAAACGACACTGTTGTTCTTACTTATGTAAAGTTGGCAACAGGCAAAATGACCTCATATTGAGAGGCAAGAGGAGATTTCCTGCTCATGGAATAATGACTTTTTTTGAGGTTCTGGTAGTATTGAATCTCAGATAAATGATGTGGATATACAGGTACACACATTTTGAGAAAACTTCTTCAGATTGTGTACCTATGATCTGTATATACTTTGTGTTTTTTCACTTGAATGAAATCTAGGGAAAGAAAAATATTGTTATGACTTATGAGAATGGTGGCTTGTACTACATGTGCCTGGATAGGTAGCAGTGAAATATTTTAGAAGCAACAAATTTATTATATTTCACAGTAACACAAATATTTTTAAAACTCAGCACAAATCTTTTGCTAGATATGTATAGAAGCAGTTTCAGGAAGAACATAAAGGAAACACAGACATTATTTATTACATATAAACTAAATATATCTGAATTCTCTGGTACAATCTCTTGCTTTCAGTTACTAAAAAGTAAAATTTATTATAGCTTCTACTCTAGTACACATAATTCCTTAAAAAGTGTTTTGTTTTAGCTGAGACTGATTATAAGTTGAAAATTCTAAATTCTCTCCTCTCTTCAATAAGTTATTTTAGCATTGCTTAGCATCTCCTCTATTAATTGTCTTCTAACAGGGCATGAATACACCTCAATGGCTCATAGTTTCTTCTTTTGCATGAAAGGAGTCTATAACAATAATTCATACAAAAACTTCATAGTTATATTTATAGTATAAAACATAGGAATTTGCCATCCTGTGGAAATGCGTGGAAGGCCATTAAAAAATTAACAAAGACCAGCCTAAGCTTTGCCTTCACTCTCTGGCCTCCTCTACTCCTTCACCATCAACACTCCAGTGAGTTCTACTGTTGCATTATTTTAAAAACCCATAAATTTAGTGGATATGAAATATGCTTTCACTAACTCAATGTCTCTGTATGGAAGGTTTGTGTGCATGATTTAGCTGGGTCAAGGTACCACCCAGGGCCAGGTTATCACTGGGAAGCTGTTCTGAAAAGAAATCTGCTTTCAAGCCTCAAAATGTTTTAGTCAGCATTCACTTCCTTTATTAAGAAAGATTTTAGATTCTTGCTGCCAATCAATTACAGGATCCCATATTCTTTGCCAGGCATACCTTCCAACAAGGTTGCTCACTTAATCAAGGTGAGGTATGACAATGAGAGATTCCAGAAAAATGGGTGCCAAAATCTTACATAAATTAACCACAAAATCACAGATTTCATGTCACTTTTGATATAATCTATTGTTAGAAACAAATACCATGGCTAGTCCACTTCACATAAAGGATATCAAATAAGGGAATAGACACAAGCAATTTGGGTGATGGGACCACCCTAAAATAATGTCCAACATGGACAGCTCTTTGTAAATACATTTACCCTCCCTGCTCCCCCTGCTCCAGAAATGCCGCTAAGACTTGTTATCCAGCATAGCATATGCTCAAAGTGCAGGCATTATGAATGAGATTGGAGATGAGTAGCTGTATTAGCCTGCTTTGTGGAAATAAAGAGTGGGAGGATTTTATAGCTTCATTTCTATTTACTCTTTTTTTTCTTTGCTTCTTGCTTTCACTTGTTTAATCATTTATTATGCTGTCTGTCCTGAGTCCTTTCAGTGATTCTGCTAAAACAATTTTAAGAAGTTTGTCTCCCATGGAACTAACTAATGTTTACACAAAATGCATATCCGTAGATTTACCAAGATAAATCTTCCTCTATCTAGAGTTCTGTGAAGATGGATGAGGGAAAGTGTTCCAGTTTTCCAAACATGTTATGTTGTGATCACAAGGTTCTGAGAGGTTCATCCCTAAAATCTTGAAAGAGCAATTTGAATGGCCAAATGCTCCCATACTTGAATCTTTCTGAGGATATATAAAGATTGATCTTTTTTTATAATATGTTTTCTTGATAGTTTTGAACAACATCTAGAAATTTGAACATATTTCTCCCATCTGAAGAAACAGAATACACAAAATTAATTTTCAATTTTTCATATTATTTTAGAAAATTCCTTCAGCTGTGTAATAAATGTTCTTATTCTTTATCCATGGTATGATTCTTACTTCCTTATGGTTTTCACCACCAATATCCCCCCAAATAATATTTCTATAACCAATCAGTAAGTTTTGCTGCAATTATATGTTTAATATATAGATTTCTAACATTCTGCTCAAAGCAGTTTTGACTTTGTCTATCATGGTTTTTAAAATTATTCTAGCATCAACCCACTACCGATATCCAAAGCCACTCACAATTTTAGCGATTTGCCATAGCAGTACTCCACCTTCACATACTAGCACTTGCAATTAGCTTTATTTTTCTTTTTGACACAGTTACTACAAGGTAGTTCATAAAAACACATCTTACTGTCATAATTTTTGAGAGTTATATGTCTGGAAAGGGTTTATCTGTGTCTTCTCTTACCTTTTTCTCTTGATTCTTTGTTGCATTACCTTCTGCATGGGATATATTGCCTCTGTGCCTGTGGATTTCTGTGTAGTTGCAGATCTTCGTGGATCCACACTGTGAGCAGTTATCATCTTTTCTGGTGTTCTTGTGAGATGTTGATGTAATATAAACTAATTTACCACCACCACTTCCTTCCAAGGAATCAGATGTGAGAGTAGTTGTTCATTAAAGTGTGTCTATGAGTAAAAATGCTGTGTTAAATGGCACTCATAGCTAATATCTTCCTTGTTAGAACTTTTGTTGCTGGATCCCACAGGTTGTGGTAAACTTGTGGTTTTAGTTTCACTTTTTAAGGGATTTTTAAAAATTTCCCCACATATTTAATCAATGGACAACTGATCATTTGTAGGTATATTTTTTAAAGTAATACATGTATTTCTTTATTTAAATAGTTACAAAACTGAAGGTAAAGCAAATGCTGTTCTCATCATGCATGTATGTCTACAAGGTACCTAGCCAAGCCAGTTCAATTAAATGTAGATTACATTTTTTTTTCTCAGTGCTAGCAATGGAACAAGTGTCTGATATTAGCCAAGCAATTTCTTTACCACTGAGCTACATCACCAGCCCTGCAGGTTACTTTTTTTAAATGAAAGAATTTTCAGGAAAATCCAAAGAGAATAACCAAAGCATAGGGTATCAAGAGAACAGGAATGGAGACAAGAGTCCATCACATCCTCAGGCAACTCTCTTCATATACACAATGTCTACCTGGGAAGTACTAAATGACCAAGTGTTAGTTTAAATGTTTTCATTTTTAGTTTTTCACCTGACTAACTTTTACCTTACAGAAAATTGTCAATTATTCTCTCTTTCCAAAATTAGCTTAAATTTTTAATATGTATTGAAATGCAAAAATGATACCTGCTGAATATATTCCAGGAATGGGGGCAGGGAGGGGCAAAAGAGAATGATGGAGGGGAAGGAAAATGTGTATTGTTTAATCTCCACGTGTGTGTGTGTGAAGCTTCTGTAGTTTTTCTTGCTATTGATATTTAATTTAGTTCCATGATTATTTGCTAACATACAAAATTTACTTCAATTTTCTTATATTCCTTAAGTTTAGCTTTCTCTTAAAAAATGTGATCCATTCTGAATAATGTCCTATGGATTTCTGAGAATAATGTTTATTTTGCTATTTCTGGATGGAATATTCTATAGATATCTGTTAAGTGCATTTGATCTATGGTGCAGTTGAACTCTGAAGTTACTTTGTTATTTTTTTTGGTCTAAATGATCGCTCCACTGATAAATATGGCATATTGATGTTACCTACTATTGTATCTGAAACTATGTCCAGTAGTGTTTGCTTGATGAAATCAGGTGTATCAATATTTGGTGTATATAAATTTATAATTATTAAATATCCTTGATGGATTGCTACATTTGTTAATATGAAGTGACCTTCTTTATCTATTCTAATTTTGGCTTGAGGTCTATTTTGTCAGATATGGATATAGCTACTCCTTGTTTTAGGTTTCTACTTGGTGACATATCATTTTCCATCTTTCCACTTTCTCTCCTTGTGTTTCATTGCCATTCTGGTATGTATTTTGCAGATAATAAAACAGTTAGGTCCAAGCAACCAGTCCTGTATATTACTTGGGGACTTAAAGTCATTTACATGAAGGGCTATTATGAAGAAGTATTTACTGATTCTAGTTATTTTGTTGTTTCCCCCTTTTCCCCGATGTTCTGAGTATTTTTGTTCTTTTATTTCTAGTTTATTCATGTTAGGACTTTAATGGTTTACTGAATTAAACATGCTTATTTTCCCTAATTCTCATTTGTTTATTCTTTTCTGAGTTCTCAAGGTTATGAATGACCTTATTCCTCATCTGGGTGTGGGATTACTAAATGTATCTTCTTCACTGATGGCTTGAGATCATAATTTCAGTCTGTCCTTCTCTTGTAAGGTTTCATTTCTCCACACATTTTAAAAGAAAAATTTCCTTAAAATAGTAATCTTAGTTGGCAGCTATTACCCTCTGAGCTTGAAAGATACTCGATACAGATTCCTAATTAATAGAATTTGCTGTATTTTTTTCCTTAAGGAGCACGTGATGCTTTATGTCCATGAAAGCAGCAAAGCAACATCAATTTTTTTTTATTGTTGTTACTAGGCCCCCAGCATTGAAAGTACATAAAATCTTGCTAGAACTCCAAGTCATGGTTTCTACAAATCATTTGCTCAAGCACTCCTCCAAAGGAAGAGAATTTTTGTTGTAAACTTGACTCTCCTC
Organism: Castor canadensis; assembly: GCF_047511655.1. Lineage (NCBI taxonomy): Eukaryota > Metazoa > Chordata > Mammalia > Rodentia > Castoridae > Castor > Castor canadensis. Next base: position 20,874,022 of record NC_133390.1, on the reverse strand, counting down.
TCCCTCTGACAAGACTGTATGTGTGAACTGCTTTTCTTTTTCTCTATGATAGGCCATCTAGAGCAAAAGCATGCTCCATATCTCTTTTTTACACTGAAGAATCCAGTTGCTTCTAGCATTCAGGGCTGTATAGTTACTCTGAAGTAGGTGAAATAAAAACCAGTCCCTCTGGAAACTTCCAAAAACACTGAGATATTTAATACATGGTCCACTCTTTCTTTTTCTCCCTGTGGGAGCAGCTGACCAACTGTTCTGATCTTTGTCTGATGAGCCATATGTCCTCTGCAGCAGCACTATATTGCCTGGGTCCTTTGCTGTTCTCTGTTTCCTTACACATCTACAGTATTCTAGTCCCTATCACTATTGTGAGTAAGGCAAGGCAGAAGACAACTCCTAAGGCAGCCTCAGAACAATGTCATAAGGTTAGATGTTTATTCCAGTAATCTTTTTCCTTTAATAATTAAAGGTTGAAATCCTGGAGGGGTTTTCCAGACCACATGCTGAGAGAACAATCTGAGACAGTCATTACTTTGTCTAATGGCACAAATGTGACTTCATGGTAACATGGGGAGCATGACTTTCTTAAATAATTTGTGTATGTCTTACAAAAAGAAATTCATGGGTTTTTTGTTTGTTTGTTTGTGGAATAAGTGTCTCCATGGAAGGAGACTCAGACCTTCCTATTCCATTATTGCTGGCATTACTCTCTCATCTTTTATTTTTCAGTGTTTATACAAGACCATGTTTAATTTCCACATATTTACTATGTGGAAATTTTACCAATGTCCTGTCTTTAAAATTAATTTTATTCTTATAGGAAAATAATATACTTCTTAAAATAGCAATCATTTTCACTTTATAGTAGTTTTTATTACATCCTTTACATATCTTTTTATATCATTTAGTGGTGTGTATTACCGCCTTTAGAATGCTGCATAAATGCTTCAGAATGAATGAAGCCAATTCCAAGTTCATGGAATTCCAAATGTATGAATACAACATATTTAGAATGAATCTAGTCTCTATTCATTGCCTTTTCAATAATAAAGTGATATATGCCACTATCACATTTTAATATCTTAAATAAGTTTTAATTATATTTTAAAGCATATTTTCTGGTCAATATAAAGCATATATTATGAACATCAACCTTTGTGTTTATTAACTTATCTCAAGTGAAATATAAACATCTAATTTCTCTATAGTGCCTGGTCTCACATTTTCTACTTTAATTGTTATATAGGTTGTATATAAATACACACACACAGACACATACAAACACAGACACTGACTAATTCTGTTTCTTTCATTTCTTTTCAAGTTTTACAGTTGCTGTCAGATGTCATTATCTGTGTTCAATATAATTTTCTTTTCACCCAAGCCTCTTAAGTAGATTTTTGTGTAATATGTCAAATTCATTCTTAAGCAGTGTTAATGAAAAGTGTTATAAAGTTAAGCTTTTTTGCTGATCCTGGCACATAAGGTGCCGTATCTGCTCACATAACTTCGCTTTTATCGACCATATGGTGCTCCCTGTATCTCTATGTAAGTTTTAAATTACAGAAATTTTTGAGAATGCACAAAATCTCTGATATGTAGCACACATTGAGTCCCAGAGCTTATTTTCTCCATAACAAATCAATTTTTTCTTATGACTACAAATAAAGTGAATAGTCTTTAAGATCTATAACAGAATTTCATGTCTATCTGGATCAGATATAAGACTCTCATAGCTAAAAACAATACCATAATGTTACTTGCCTCCAAACCTTGCAATGAAGATGTATGTTTTATTACTTAAAATTTACTAAGTCAGTTGCAATAGACCTCAACGATCATTGTCACAACTAGACAAATATATTTTAATTCTATTATTGCCCTACTTAACCATTGTAATATGGGCCAAAAATCTATACTTTTTATTCAGGATGCATATACTTTAAAAAAAATTTTTATTCATTTATTCACATGTGCATACATTGTTTGGGCCATTTCTCCCCTCTGCTCCCCTCACCCCCTACCATTCCCCCTCACACCACCTCACTTCCAGGCAGAACCTGTTCCGCTCTTTTCTACAATTTTGTTGAATAGAAGACATAAGCAATAGTAAGAAAGAAAAGCATTTTTTCTAGTTGAGATAAAGATAGTTATACAGAGAGATTCCTAGCATTGCTTCCATGCACAAGTGTGTTACAACCCAAGTTGGTTCATCTCTAACTGACCTTTTCACTAGTTCTTGATCCCCTTCCCATATAGACCTCTGTCACTTTAAGGTTTCTGTATCAGTTCCTCTGCAGTGGGGAAATCAAACACTTTCATATTTTGGGTTTCTTACCTATCCCCATACCTCCCATATGCACTGTCCTCTTAGCATGTGACCCAAGTCCAACAACATTGGGATATTTGCCCTAGATCTATAGTCCACATATGAGGGAGAACATACAATTTTTGGTCTTCTGAGCCTGGCTAACCTTGCTAATGATGATGTTCTCCAGTTCCATCCATTTGCTTGAGAATGATAAGATTTCATTTTTTTCATGGCTGAGTAAAGCTACATTGTATATAAGTACTACATTTTCTTAATCTTGGCTGTTTCCATAACTTGGCTATTGTGAATAGTGATGCAACAAACATGGGTATGCAGGTTCATTTGGAGTAACCTGTGTCGCATTCCTTTGGGTATATCCCCAAGAGTGGGATTGCTGGATCATATGGCAGATCTTTGTTTAGATTTTTAAGAAGCCACCATAATATTTTCCACAGTCGTTGAACTAGCTTGCATTCCCACCAGCAGTGTACACGGGTTTCTTTTTCCACACATCCTCGCCAACACCTGTTGTTCGTGGTGTTTTTGATGATGGCTAATCTAACAGGGGTGAAGTGTTATCTTACTGTCGTTTTGATTTGCATTTCCTTTATGGCTAGAGATGGTGAGCATTTTTTCATGTGTTTTTTTGCCATTTGAATTTCTTCTTTTGAGAAAGTTTTGTTTAGTTCAGTTGCCCATTTCTTTATTGGTTCATTGATTTTGAGAGAGTTTAGTTTTTTAAGTTCCCTATATATTCTTATTATCAGTCCTTTGTCTGATGTATAGCTGGCAAATATTTTCTCCCACTCTTTGAGTAGTCTCTTCAGTTTAGAGACCATTTATTTTGTTGTGCAGAAGTTTTTTAATGTGAGTCAACTCCCTGTTTGGCTATCCTTATCTCAACCAGCAAAAACACCTGTTCCTTCCTATTATTGCTTATATTCTTTCTCCAACAACATTAGAGATAAGGGCAAAATAGTTTCTGCTGGGTATTGAGGGGGTGGGGAGGAGAAGGAGGGAGTGGAGTCGGTGGTAAGGGAGGGGGTGGGGGTAGGGGGAGAAATGACCCAAGCCTTGTATGCACATATGAATAATAAAACAATAAAAAAAAGAAGTTTTTTAATTTTATGAAGTTCCATTTGTCCTTCCTTTCTCTTAGTTTCCGAGCCACTTGAGTTCTAGTGAGGAAGTCCTTGCTTATACCTATTACTGCCAGAGTATTCCCTGTCCTTTTCTGAGCTAACTTCAGAGTTTCAGGTCTGATATTAAGCTCCAAGATCCAATTTGAGTTGATACTAGAATAGGGTTATAAACATGGATGTACTTTCATTTTTTTTGTAGACAGATAACTATTTTTCTCAGCAACATTTGTTGAAGAGGCTGTCTTTTCTCCATCATATGTTTTTGGCACCTTTATCAAAAATAAGGTGGACATAACTGTGTGGATTCATATCCAGGTCCTCTATTCTATCCCACTGGTCTTCATGTCTGTTTTTGTGCCAGTCCCGTGCTGTTTTTATTCCTATAGATTTGTAATATAGTTTGAGGTTGGGTATTGTGATACCTCCAGCATTGCTCTTTTTGCTGAGTATTGCCTTGACTATTTGGCAGTCTCTTGTGTTTCCAAATGAACTTTAGGGTAGATTTTTCAATCTCTGTGATGAATGTCCTTGGGATTTTGATGGGAATTGCATTAAACGTATAGATTGCTTTTGGTATGATGTTGGCTGTAGGTTTGTCATATATAGCCTTTACAATGCTGAGATACTTTCCTTCTATTCTTAGTTTTCTAGAGTTTTTATCGTGAAGTGATGTAGGATCTTGTCGAAGGCTTTTTCTGCATCTATCGAGGTGATCAAGTGGTTTTTGTCTTTGCTTCTATTAATGCGCTATATTACATTTATAGTTTTGTGTATGTCGAACCACCCCTGCATCCCTGGGATGAAGCCAACTTGGTGGTAGTGAATGATCTTTCTGATTTGTTGTTGGATTTAGTTTGCCATTAATTTATTGACAATTTTTGCATTGATATTCATTAAGGAGATTGGCCTACAGTTCTCCTTTTTGGAGGTATCTTTGTCTGGTTTTGGGATAAGTGTAATACAGGCTTCATATAATGTGTTAGGCAGTTTTCCTTCCCTTTCTATTTCATGGAGCAGTTTAAGGAGGGCTGGTGTCAGTCCTTCTTTAAGGGTCTGATAGAATTCAGCAGAGAATCCATCAGATCCTGGACTTTTCTTTATGGGGAGACTCTTGATTGCTGCTTCAATTTCATTTTGTGTTATAGATCTATTCAGGTAATTAATATCCTCTTGGTTCAGTTTTGGATGGTCATAAGTATCCATAAATCTATCCATTTCTTCAAGATTTTCAAATTTATTAGAATATAGGTTCTCAAAGTAATCTCTGATGATTTCCTGGATTTCCATGGTGCTTGTTGTTATCTCCCCTTTTGCATTTCTGATTTTACTGATTAGGGTATTTTCTCTCATATTTTTAGTCAAGTTTGCCAGGTATCTGTCAATCTTATTTATTTTTTTAAGGAACCAGCTTTTTGTTTGTATATTTTTTGTTTATTTGTATCTATTTCATAAATAGATATTTATTTATGAACAAATAAATATTTGTATATTTTTTGTTTCTTTGTATCTATTTCATTGATTCCAGCCCTTATTTTTATTATTTTTCTCCTTCTGCTTGTTTTGGGATTTGCTTGCTCTTGTTTTTCCAGGAGTTTGGAATGCAGCATTAGGTCAATGATTTGAGAACTTTCTGTCTTTTAATATATGCACTCAATGCTAGAAATTTTCCTCTTAAGACTGTCTTTATTGTGTCCCATAGGGTCCAGTAGGTCATGTTTTCATTTTCACTAACTTCCAGGAAACTTTTAATTTCCTCTTTTATTTCATCAGTGACACATTGATCATTGAGCAATATATTGCTCAGCTTCTGATTGTTTGCCTGGTTTTTACTGTTTTTTGTTGTTCAGTTCTAGTTTTAATGCATTTTGATGAGATAGAATGTAAGAGATTATTTCTATTTTCTTATATTTGCTGAGGCTTGCTTTGTGCCCTAAGATATGATCAATTTTGGAGAAGGTTCAATGGACTGCTGAGAAAATGTGTATTGTGCAGAAGTTGGATGAAATATTCTGTAGACATCAGCAAAGTCCATTTGATCTATGCTGTGATTTGGTTCTAGAATTTCTTTATTGATTTTTTGTTTGGATGACCTATCTGTCAGTGATGGGAGGTATTAAAACCTCCCTCTAACACAGTGTTGTACTCTATATATGTTTTTAGCTCCTTCAGAGTATGTTTGATGAAATTAGGTGGACTGATGTTGGGTGCATATAGGTTCATAATTGTAATTTCCTTTTGGTGTATTCCCCCTTTTATTAGTATAGAGTGTCCTTCTTTATCTCATTTGATCAGTGTAAGTTTGAAGTCTACTTTATCTGAGATAAATTTTGCTATTCTTGCCTGTTTTGGGGGGCCATTTGTTTGGTAAGTCTTCTTCCAGCCTTTCACCCTAATCCAGTGTTTATTTCTGTCAATGAGATGGGTCTCAGGTAAGCAACAGATTGTTGGATCTTCCTGTTTAATCCTGTTTCCCAAACAGTGTGTTTTTATTGGGCAGTTAAGTCTGTTAACATTCAGTGTTACTATTGATAGGTTTGTGGTGATTCCTGTCTTTTAGGTTTTTTTTGTTGTTGTTGTTTAAGGGTTTGATTGTGGGCAGCTGAATTAATGTTACTCTTTATTTCATTGTCTTTTATTCTCCTGTGCTTTGGTACTGCCTGTCCTTTAATTTTCTGTGTACAGAATTCCTTGAAGAGGCTTTTGTAGTGGTGGCTTGGTGGTCATATATTTTAGTTTCTGCTTATCATAGGAGAGTTTTATTGCTCCATCTGTTTTGAATGTTAGTTTTGCTGGGTAGAGTGTCCTAAGGTTGAAGTTATTTTCATTCAGTGCTCAGAACACATCAAACCATGCTTTTCTTACTTTTAGGTTTTCTGTTGAGAACTCTGCTGTGATTTTGATGGGTTTACCTTTGTATGTTTGTTTTTTTCTCTCATACAGCCTTCAATATTCTTTCTCTATTCTCTGTGCTTATTGTTTTAATGATAATATGTCATGGGGTAGTTCTATTTTGGTCAAGTCTGTTTTGTGTCCTGGAGGCTTCCTGTACCTGAATGGGCAGTTTTCTCTACATTTGGGACATTTTCTGCTATTATTTTGTTGAATATATTACAAATTCGTTTTGCTTGCACCTCTTCTCCTTCTTCAATATCTATGATTCTCAGGTTTGGTCTTTTTATGGAGTTGGTAAGTTCTTTCATGTTCCTTTCACTGGTCTTGAGTTTTTTGACTAATAGGTCTTCAGTTTTCCTTTAATTTCCATTTCATCTTCAAGTTCTGAGATTCTGTTTTCTGCTTGTTCTAGTATGCTGGAGTGGCCTTCCATTGTGTTTTGTATTTCTGTTTCATTCCTTTTTTTGAGGTTTTCCATATTATGAGTCACTTCATCTTCAATATTGTCAATTTTCACCTTTAATTCATTTATCTCTGTACTTATTGTTTTCTCTGTTTCACTTTGATGTTTATTTAGGGCTCCTATGAATTCATTTATTTGTTTTTGTGTCTTCTCATATTCTTTGTTTTTATTGTCTTGGAATACTTGCAGGATTTCTTCTTTCAGTTTGTTTGTGTGGGCTTCATTGTGTTTCTTAGCATATTTTATCTTTGTTTTTTTGGAGTAGAACTGGGTATTCATTTTCTTCATTTTCCCTCTGGATCCTGTACTAATTTATTTTTAGGTAGAGAATGGTTTCCATCCCTTTTTCATCTTCCCATCACTTCACTTGGTACTGTGTAACTATGTTCTTGATAGGCTCTTGGTGGTTTAGGTCACCTGTTCTTTCCTTTTGTTTAATTTTGTTTTGTGGGTATGTTCGGTTTGAAGTTAGTGGATGTTTGCTGTTTCTGTCCCTGGTCTGTGTGTAATTTAGTATTAGCTAAGTTATAATAGTAAAACTAACAACACAGAGAAAGAAACAAAACAAAACAAAAAAGAGAACACCAAAGAAATCAACAGGGAGAGATGGTGGACAAACAAACAGGGATCAAAACAAACAAACAAACATATAAAACAATCCAGGTTCAGGAACAATAGAATTTCAGTCTTAGTAGTTCTGGTGTTACTCCTTCAGCATCCAGTCCTGGTGTTGGTATTTAAGCAGAAGCTCTGTCTTAGTCTTGGTTGGGGAGACTTTCCAGTTTTTTTCCTCTCTGTCAGTGGCAGCTGCTCAGTGAGCTTCTCCCTCAGTGAGGTGTGGCTTTTCCTCAGGTTCTGGAAATCAACTATGTAGCCCACCAGCCACCCTGCTTTGGAGTTTAGTTTTCACTGTGCTGGTTTATTGGGGCCTTGATTCTTTACTTTACCCCCTTTCTCTGGGGCAAGGTCAGAGATTCCTCTGCTGGCTCCCTGCTGTCAGAGTGTTATGCTGGTTTGCTGATTGTTTTTCAATTTTGCAACATTGTCTGATTTTGGATTTGCTCACTGGCTTAGGAGATGAGCTTTGTGGACCACTGTCTGCCCTATTTCAGCCAGCAGCTTATCACCCATCTGCTCTTGACCCTTCTGCCTTTCCAGTCTTTGTTTACTGAAAGTTCATGTGGAGATCGACTCCATGCCTTCCCCCCCTTCTCCAGTGCACTTAGAGCACCCCACCCCTTCTGCTGCATGTTCCTTTTCAGTTCCTTGTTTGTTGTTCAGTTTTGTTTTTGTTTATTTTTTTTTGGAGGGTGGGGGTGGGTCAGTCTGTCCAGGGGGCTGTACTGGTTTATCTCTTATGTGGCTGTGGGAATACCACGTGCCACTTATTTTTGCCTGTTTTGGACTGCTGAATGTCTCCCAAACAGGTTTGGAGCCAGCATCTGGCATCATGGAGGCCCTCCTCTTTTCTCAGTGCAATGTTGTATAGACAAGTTTTGTGTGGGCTGGGGGTTCAGGGTGTCAAAGATTTTATTCTCCTTGGTGTTTTTTTTATGTCAAGTGTGACTCCAGTGTCTCAGGAAAATTTTTGATTTGCAGTGCTCATGCTGTCTGCTTCTACACTCTAGTCACCATCTTGGATCCATGTATATACTTAAATGACCTAGGTTTTTCCAATTTGGCCAATGAAAACCACAAGGTATTTTCACATTATGTTCATGTGGTTAGGAAGCAGAGATTAGACAGTTTAGTTGCTGTTATCTAATTTAACATTATAAGTTCTTGTAACAAAACCAAAATCCAGCACACTTCTGGAATAGGTATTTATTGCCTTTAGAAATTGAACTGCATACAACAGAATATTTATTTTAGCTGATAGAATATACAATATGTTTCTGCATGTTCTATTGATTGAATGATCCATATATGCTTTGAAACACAAAAAATTTAGAGAACTATACAATAAAATTTAAGATTTTTTCTGTCATTTTAAATCTATCATTTTCTAAATCCTGTTTAGTTACCAATATATATTTTATGCTAATATTTGTTAATATACAAGCATATGCACAACAAATGGCTATTATCTATCTATTCATTCTTATTTTGTATGTCAATTTGACTGAGCCATCAGGTGTCCAGACGGTTTGATTGGGCACTGTCTTGGCTGTATCTGTGGTGGTATCTCTGAGTGACATGAACATTTGAATCAATAGTCTATGTAAATTTACTCTCCAACATGGAGTAGACTCATTCATTTATTGGAAACCTAAAAAAATACATAGAATAAAAGCAATTTTGATCCCTGAACCATCCTTGAATTTGGACATTACTGTTTCTGCCTTTGATACAGAATAAAACTGAATTATACACTTCTGGATTTCTTGGTTCTCAAATTCTTGGTCTCTGACAAAAAGTATGCTATCAGCTGCCCCCATAACCTCATGATCCAAAGTTAATATATATTTTGTGTTCACATTTATGTATATGTTTGCATAGACTCATAAATATGTCATTGTAGATTTTTATACATAAATATTTTTTATCTTCAGTTCTACAATGATAACAGTTTTCTAACTTTCAAATTCTGGAAATGTGAGATAACATGTTTCCATTGCTTAGCTGTTTATTTTTTGGTAATTTACTATAACATAACAATAAAAGGAAGATATACATATAAGTACTGTAGCAAATGATATTTTAAAAATGTGTCCTTTCTTTACTTATATATTTTAATAATAAATCTTAATAAATTATGGTATTATAATAAAGAAATTCTAATAACTACATTTATAATACATTGAAAAAGGAAAACATGATGCAAGTGTAATAAATAAAAAGAAATAATAAATACCAAATTACCTTAAAATTAAAGCAGTCATTTGTCTCAAAATTATAATTTAGTTAAAACATTTTTAATTATATAAGTATAATCATATACAAAAGTAATATAGTTAAATAATATTGCATATAAAAGTATATAACATGTTTTTTCTGCAAAAATATAATTATTTTAAAATTTTAATAATTTCATATTATTAAATAATGTTAGTATTTTTTAGTCTTTAGACTACTTGAAATTAGTTTTTTTGGATCAATACAAAACTTCAATGAAAATAATCAAGCTTAAATTTGAAATAAGTGAGCTTCTCATATTAGTACTTTACTTACAATTAAAATGATTCAGTGATTCTAATGTGTGAGATAAACTGTAAATGTTCATATTGGAATGAAGGATTGACTTGGAATAGAAGCTGATCTTGGCATTCCTGTCACAGAATACTGGACAGGTCACTGTTTTGTATAGAAGTATGTTCCAAACTTCATACAATAAAAGAATACTGTATATTCAATCATTTCTGAGTGAATACTACCTTTCTGAATTTCATTTACTCCCTTACAATCCAATGTATGTGCTTTTATTGATGTACTGTATTTCCATATCATAAGATCCACTTTTCCTTATAATCTATGGATAGTTGAAAAAGTGTATTACTTTATAAGACATGTGATGACACCTACATTCAAAATCAAGTATGATCTTTTTTTCTATTCTGCTACATCCTGAGAAATTAAATTAATTTGTAAAAGGGAATATCACATACAGAAATCTTTAATAAGCAGTGAAGTTAAGCAAGAATAAAGAATCTCCCAACAAAGAAAAGCACAGGACTGGATAGACTCAATGATGAATTCTACCAGATTTTGAAGAATTAATATCACTGTTTCTCAAAGTATTCCATGCAATAGAAATGAAAGAAGCATTACCAAACACACTCTATGAATTCAGAATCACTAATGATAAAACCAGATAAGGAAATGATCAACCAAAAAAATTGCAAAACAATTTCTCCAATGAACACAGATCCAAAAAAATTCTCAAAAAAATACCTGCAGCCAAATTCAACAATACATTGAAAAGATTGACACCATGATCAAGTTGATCTCATTCTAAGGATGAGGTGATAGTTCAGCATATGTGAGTCACTTAACTTCATACAGCACATAAATAGAATAAAGGACAAAAATTAGAGATCCAAGATGGCAGAGAGCTGAGTGAAGGAGCAACCTTGAGCTCAAGGATTCTGATGTTTTTAGCCAACTAGATTACGACCAACCCTTAAAACAGCTTTTCTTTTTGAAGGTCTTTTTAATTCATTTATTCACATGTGCATACGTTGTTTGGGTCATTCTTTCCCCTGCCCTCAGCTCCCTCCCTCTTCCCCCCACTTCCCTTGCTTCCATACAGAAGCTGTTCTGCCCTCTTCCCCAATTTTGCTGAGGAGAAGATATAAGCAATAGTAAGAAAGACATAGCATTTTTGCTAGTTTGAGATAAGGATAGCTATACAGAGAGATTCCTAGCCAAGTCACCATCCCATAGTTACCTCTGTCATTTTAAGGTTACTATATTAGCTACTCTTTTGTGGGCACATCGAACACTTTCAAGTTTGGGGTTTCCTACCTTTCCCTATTTCTCTTGTATGTGTTCTCCCCTTAGTGTAATTTTGAATCTTTATATCAAACTAGCAAAATGTTATGTCTTTCTTATTATCTCATGTTTTCTGTTCAACAAAATCAGAGAACAAGAGGGTGGAACAGATTCTTCCTGCTAGTGGCAGCAGGGGGGAGGTGTCTCCAAACAATGTATACACATATGAGTAATTGTAAAAATGATAAAATAAAAAAATGAAAAACAGAAAGAATTGAGAACACAATGAGATATTTTCTACATTAAGATTTGTTCAGGTGCTTACTTTAGCAACACATATACTAAAACTGGAATGATACAGAGAAGATTAGCATGACCCCTGTGCAATGATGAGATGAAAAATTGTGAAGTGTTCCATATTTTTATGGTAGAAATGTTATGAACTTATGTATCAAGATAGAAAAATGAGACCTATTGGGGCTGTTCTGGGAATTGGGGTGGGACGGATGAAGAATTATAGAGGGATAAGTTCAGTTTTGATATATTTTAAGAACTTTTGTAAATGTCATAGTGTATTCTTAGTACAACAATAATATGATAATAAAAAGAATAAAAATAAAAAAACAATAATGATAAATTAAAAAATGAACATCTTTTAGTTGAACACAACAGTCAGGGAAGTCCCGGCATGGGCTGGGAATGGCACAGGTGCCAGCATGGGCAGTGACTGAAACAGCACTGGTTTGCTTCATGGGAAAGCTACAGGAAAATTCCACCCCCCACCCTGTTTTTTCTCTTTCTTTTACTTTCTTAGAAACACCAGAAGACTGTGGAACAGATTCAAATAGATTCTGCTATGTACTGGACCCTAATCATGTAGACACACCCAAAACTCATCTGGCTAGACTCCACCCAACTCCACTGGAGTGGATCTGCAACTCCAACAAGTGAGCACCACAGAATACACACCCTCCAACAAAACTCAATGTTTTGTTGGGAATGTAGAATGTAAACCACCTCTGCCTGGTGGGGTTGTGACAAAATGCTGAATGGACTTCCTGTAGGAGGACTGGGGGGAAGTACAGAGCATAGGCAAGATAGAACACTGAGATTAATTTGCAGGATTAGGGGTGGTTCACAAAGCTGAGTTGCCCTACCCTGTTGGAGGAGGGGTTGAGCTGCCATCAAACTTGTTAAGGAGTAAGCAAGTCTCAGCATAGGTATTAAGTCAAAAAAAAGATAACAGGTAATTAAAACTCCAACTAGCCAATCAATAATAAAGGAGAAAGGCACAAAATGGAAACAAGGCAAGAGAATAAACCCCCCCAAAGACTAGTAATAATTCAATGGAAGATTCAGTGGAAAATTAATAAAATGAATACCCAGTTGCTGACCCCAGGAGAATGGTGATAAGCATGTCCAATGAATTCAATGATGACCTTAAACAGGTCCTCAAAGAGGAGGTCAAGGAGTTCCAAGAGGAACTGGGAGACGAAGTTCAAAAGAACATACAAAAACGACTCAAAGTATATCAAGACAACAAGAATAAAAAACTCAAGAAGTCACAGAAACAGCTAAATGAACTCAGAGATGACTTCAACAAACTCTAAAATTAAACTAAGGAGTTTATTGAAACAAAAACAAGACAGAGATATCAAATAAACAAGAGATCACACGATATGAAAGATGAGTTTAACAAACATATGGAAAATCTCAGAAAAAAGAATCAAACAGAAATTCTGGAAATAAAATCTTCCTTAAATCAAATAAAAAATGCAGCTGAAAGCCACTCCAGCAGACTAGAAAAGTAGAAGGAAGAATTTCAGGGCTCAATGACAAAATAAATATTAAAGAAAAAACAGAAGAATCCTCAGACGAAATACTTAAGAGCTGTGAAAGGAATATACAAGAACTTAATTATTCCTTCAAAAAACAAAAGCTGATAATCATGGACATGAAGAGGTACAAGCCAAAGGTATAGAAAATATATTGAACAAAATAATAGCAGAAAATTTCCCAAATATCAAGAAAGAGATGCCCATTCTGGTACCGAAAGCCTCCAGGACATGTTATCATTAAAACAACTAGCACAGAGAACAAGGAAAGAATGTTGAATGCTGTAACAGAGAAAAATCAAATAATGTAAAGGTAAACCCATTAAATAATAGCACATTTCTCAACAGAAACCTTAAAAACAAGAATGGTATGGAGTCAGGTATTTCATGCACTGAAGGAAAACAATTTCAGTTCTAGGAAACTAACCAGCAAAGTTACCAAATTGGTGGAGGAATAAAAGTGTTCCACGATAAACAGAAATTAAAGCAATATATGACAACCAAACCACCACTACAAAAGATTCTGAAAGGAATCTTACACACAGTGGATGAAAACAAACATAACTATGAAGGGGATGAGAATTATTAAACCTCAAGAGTATAACAAAAAGTAATCAGAGTAACATAGAAATAACTGCACACACACAAATCCTTAAACAGCAAAACCAACTAAATGGTGGAAATCACAATATACCAATATTAACAATAAATTTTAATGGACTCAAGTAAATAATGAAAAGACAACATTTGTCAAACTGGATTAAAAATGAAGATTAAAAGTTCTGTTATCTATAAGAAACTCAACTTTTTGACAAAGCAAACACTGTCCTAGGGTAAGAAGGATGGAAGAAATTTACCAAGCTAATGATCCCCCCAAACAAAGAGAAGTAGCAATACTTATATCAGATAAAGTGGACTTTAAATCTCAATTAGTCAGAAGAGATTATATATGTCCCTTCATACTAATAAAAGAAGAAATACACCAAAGGAAGTAACAATTTGTAGCTTTATGTTCCCAATGTTGGTATCCCCAACTTCATTAAGCATACTGTAATATGACGTATAAGCACAGATAGATGCCCTTACAGTTGTAGCATGAGACTTTAATACTCCTGTTTTACCAATAGATAGGTCATATATACAAAACATCAACAAAGGAATTCTAGAATTGAATGACACCATAGATCTAACGAACCTGCTAGATGTCCACAGAGTATTCTGTATTTCAACAGCACAATATACATTCTTCTCAGTGGCCCATGAAACTCCAAAATAGACCATTTCTTAAGTCACAAAGCAAGTTTCAACAAATATAAGAAAATTGAAATAACCCCCGCCCTGCATACTGTCTGAACACAATGCAATAAAGTTAGGACTCAACAACAAAAGCAGCAGCAAATAACTGAAACAATGCGAGGCTAAACAACACATTACTTTATGATCAAGTGGTCAAAGAAAAAATAAGGGAGGAAATAAAAAAGTTCTTGGAATTTAATGAAAATAACACAATCTACCAAAACCCATGGTACACAGCAAGCAAATTCCTAAGTGGAAAGTTTATAGCCATGAATGCATATATTAAAAACACAGAAAGATCTTAAATAAGCAATCCTATGTGGCATATCAAACTCCTAGAGAAACAAGAGAAAACTAAAACCAAAATAAGCAGGGGAGAAATAATAAAAATAAGGGCCAAAATCAATGAAATAGAGACCAAGAAAACCATACAAAGAATCAACAAAACAAAAAGCCAATTCTTTAGAAAAAGAGAAACTATTGAAAAACTCCTGGCAAATATGACAAAAATGGGGATAATAAAATCAAAAATGAAAAGGAGCAGAAAACAACAGTATGGAAATCCAGAGAATTATTGGGGACTACTTTGAAAACTTATATTCCAAAAATTGGAAAATCTATAAGAAATGGACAAATATCTAGATACATAATTACCATTCAAAAGTGAACCAAGAGGATATTAATCACCTATGACACAGGATGAAGTTGAAGAAGCCATAAAGAGTGTCCCAAAAAAGAAAAGTCCAGAACCTGACAGATTCTTCCATGAATTCTACCAGACCATTATAGAACTACTACCAACACTCCTTAAACTTTTCCACAAAATAGAAAGGAAAGGAACACTGCCAAATTCACTGTATGAAATCAGTATTACACTCATCCCCAAACCAGACAAGGACCAAACAAAAAAAGAGAATTACAGGCCAGTCTCTTTAATGAACATAGCTTCTCAATAAAATCCTCAATGGAGTAATGGCAAATCAAATTCAACAGCATTCCAAAAATATCATACACCATGAACATTCCTCATCCCATGGATGCAGGAATGGTTTAACATACACAAATCATTACATGTAATACAGCATATTAATAGAAGCAAAGATAAAAATGACTTGATCATCTCAACATACACAGAAAATCCTTCAACAAAATTCACCATTCTTTCATGATAAAAGTTCTGATGAAACTAAGATAGAAGCAATGTACCTCAACATAAAAAAGGCTATACATATCAAGCTTATAAACAGCATCATATGTAATGGGGGAAAATTGAAACCATTTTCTCTAAAGTCAGGAGTGAGACAAAGGTGTCCACTCTTTCCATGCCTACTCAACAGATTCTTGGAATACCTAGCTAGATCAACAATATAGAAAGAAGAAATAAAGTGAATACAAATAGGTAAGAAGAAGTCAAACTATCCCTGTTAGCAGATGATATGATCTTATTTCTGAAATACCTGAAGAACTCCACCAAAAAACTCCTGGACACTATAAACAGGTTCAGCAAAGAAGCAGGGTAAAAAATCAATTTATAAAAACCATAGCCTTTCTTAAGATTGAAAACAAATATAGGAAAACTATTCCATTTACAATAGCCTCAAAAACAAAGTAAAATACCCAGGAATTAACTGAACACAGAATGTGAATGACTTTACAAGGAAAACTATAAACCACTGAAGAAAGAAATCAAAGAGGAATTCAGAAGATGGGAAGATCTCCAATGCTCATGGATTGGTAGAATCAACATAATAAAAATGGCTATACTACCAAAAGCAACCAACATATTCAACACAATTCCCATCAAAATCCCAATGTCTGTCATCAGAAAGATTGAAAAATCTACCCTAAAGTTCATCGGGAAGCACAAAAGACCATGAATAGCAAGGAAATACTGAGCATAAAGAGCAATTCTGGAGGTATCACAAATCTGACTTCAAATGGTACGAGAGAGCCATAGTAATAAAGACAGCATGGTATTGGCACAGAAACAGATATGAAGACCAGTGGAATAGAATAGAGGACTTGGATATGAATCCACACAATTATGCCCACATAATTTTTTACAAAGGCACCCAAAACATATATTGAAGAATTGCCAGCATCTTCAACACATGTTGCTGGGAAAACTGGATGTCTGCCTGCAGAACAACTGAAACTAGATTCAGTTTTTTTTTCATTCTGTCCAAATTTTGACTCAAAGTAGATTAAGGACCTTAAAATAATACATGGAATTTTGAAGCTAATACAGGAAAGAGTGGGAAATACACTGGAAGCAATAGCATTGGCAATGCCTTCCTCAGGAGAACTCAAATGGCTCAGCAAGTAAGAGAAAAGATTGAAAATGTGACTATATGAAATTAAAAAGCTTCTGCACAATAAAAGAAACGATTTCTAAATTGAAGAGGCTGCTCAGAGAATGGGAGAAAATCTTTGCCAGTTATACATCAAACGAGGGACTGTTAACCATAACATACAGGAAGCTCAAAAAAACTAAATTCCTCCAAAATTGATGACTCAATGAAAAAATGGGCAAATGTACTGAACAGAGCCTTTTCAAAGGAGAAGCTCCACATGGTTAAAAAACACATGAAAAATTTCTCAGCATCCCTGGAAATAAAGCAAATGCAAATCAAAACCAAATTAAGAGTCCACTTCACTCCAGTTAGAATAGCTACCTTCAAGAACACAAACAAGACCAAATGCTGACAAGGGGGAAAAAGGAAACCTCATATACTACTGGTGGGAATGTTAATTAGTACAACTGCTATGAAAAACAGTATGGCGTCTCCTCAGAAAACTAAAATAGAGCTGCCATATGATCCAGCAAACCACTCCTAGGGACAGACCCAAAGGAATGTGAGTCAGGTTATACCAAAGCACCTGCACACTCATGTTTATTGCAGTACTTTTCACAATAGCTAAGCAATGAAGTAGCCAAGATGCCTCACTACTGATCAATTGACTAAGAAAATATGGTATTTATATACAATGGAATTTTACTCAGCCACAAAGAAGAATGAAATTTTGTCATTTGTAGGTAAATGGGTGGAACTGGAGAACATTATCTTAAGTGAAGTTAGCCAGGCTGAGAAGGCCAAAAGCTGCACATTTTCTCTCATGTGGAATATAGACCTAATATAAACACAACCATATTATGAAAAACTGGTCCTACCAAGGGGCAGTCACATAAGAGAGGGGCACAATAAAAGAAGGAAACTGAGATGAATGTAGTTGATGTAAAGTTCTTAAACTGGTGAAGCCACTATGGGAAGGGGACTAGGAAGTAGTGATGAGGTCTGGTAGAGATGAACCAATGTGTGTTGCAATACACATGTGCACGGAAGCAGCACTAGAAATCTCTCTGTATAGCTATTTTTATATCAAACTAGAAAAAATGCTATGTTTTTGTTATTGTCTCTTATGCTTTCTCTTCAACAAAATTGGAGAACAAGAGGGTGGAACAGCTTCTGCCTGGAAGCTGGGGAGGAGGTGGCTCCAAACAATGTATACACATGTGAGTTAATGTAAACATGATAAAAAATTAATAAAATAAAACATCTTAACATTTCAAATATTTATACTCTCTACCTGTATTATCTAATATTTTTGTTTATTAAACTTTTTTAAAAAGAATGAATACAGAATTCTTAAATCAACTGAAAACACCATAAGAAAGGGACTTAGGTAGAATTAACAGAAAATAGAGGGGATGAACCAATTTGGGTTATAATACATACACACATGAAGTGCCACAAGGAAACTCCCAGTACAGCTATTTTAAACAGCAAAAAGTTCATTTTTTTCTTTTATAAGATCAGAAAATTGGCAGGCAGGACCTTTCCTGCTTAGGGGCATTGGTATAAGTGGAAAGGCTGAGGAGGTGGGGAAGTTGTAAGGGAGGGTGAATATGGTGCACATACTGTGTACACATGTATGTAAATGCAAAAGTAATACCTGTTGAAACTATTCTTGGAATGAGGGGAGTGGGGGATAAAGGAGAATGATGGAGGGGATGAATTCAATTACTATATATTTGATACATTGTAACAACTTTTGTAAATGCCACAATGTACCCCCACCAGCACAACAATAAAAAAAGGACAAAAATCACAAGATCATCTCATAGATTCAGAAAAAGCTTTTGACAAAATTCAACATTCCTTCATGATAAAAGCCTTCAAAATACTAGGAATAGAAGGAGCATACCTCAACATAATAAAGGCTATATTTGAGAAAACTATGGCCAACATTGTATTAAATGAGGAAAATTGAAACGATTTCCTCTAAAGTGAAGAATGTTATAAAGGTATCCACTCTCCAATGAAAATTTAATACAGTGCTAGAATTCTTAGCTAGATCAATAAGGCAAAAGAAAGTAATAAAAGAGATACAAATAAATATCAAATACCTCTCTTTGCAGATGATATGAACCTTTACATAAAACACCCTAACCAAAACCAGTTTTTATACCTGAAAAACTCTTTTTGGCAAGGTATCAGGAAAAAAACTGAGGAGTTTTTTCAACATACAAAGAATGAGCATGCTGTGAAAATAATGAAGAAAACAATCCCATTTATAGTAGCCTCAAAATTTTAAATTCATAGGAATAAAATTAACTGAGTGGTAAATTATAT
The DNA here is from genome assembly GCF_047511655.1 of Castor canadensis. Lineage (NCBI taxonomy): Eukaryota > Metazoa > Chordata > Mammalia > Rodentia > Castoridae > Castor > Castor canadensis. Next base: position 20,855,021 of record NC_133390.1, on the reverse strand, counting down.
CTATAATCAAATGATAAAAAATTGAAAAAAGAAATGAAGAAGACAAAATGATGAAAAGTCTTCCCATTTTCATAGATTGGTAGAATACTGTGAAAATGGTTATACTACCAAAAGAAATCGACAGAGTCAATGCAATTCCCATCAAAATTCCAATATCATTTTTCACAAAAATAGAAAAATTAATCCTAAAATACATATGGAAGAATAAAAGATCCCAAGGAGTCAAAGCAATTCCAAGTAAGAAGAATAATGCTGAAATTTTCACAAGGTCTGATTTCTGACTACATTGTGGTGCAATAGTAGCAAAATCAGCATGGTACTAGCACAAAAAGTAGACATATGGATCAATGGAATAGAATAGAAAAAAATAGAGAATAGATTAGAAGACATATTAATAAGTCTGCATGGCTACAGCTACCTGATTTTGTAATAGGTGCCAAAACCTACATTAGAGAAAAGACATTCTTTTTAACAAATTGTGGTGGAAAAATTGGACATCCACATATAGAAAACTGAAACTATACCTCTACCTCTCATGCTGTGCAAAAATTAATTTTAAATGGACCAAAAATTCTAATGTAAGGCCTAAAATGTAGAAACTGCAAGAAGAAAGTATATGGAAGACTCTTCAGGATACAGACACAGGTAATGCTTTTCTGAACAGAACTCCAATTGCTTGGAAAATCAGAGCAAAGAATTACAAATGGGAATGTGTCAAATTAAAAAAAATCTTTTGCACAGCAAAGTGAACAGTTACCAGAATCCAAAGAGAACATACAGAATGGGAAATGCACTTGTTAATTTTTATCAGATAAAAGAATAATGTTCACAATATATAAAAAGTTCAGAAAATTAAATACTAAATGAACCTATAATGCAATTAATAAACAGGCAAATGAATTTAAGAACATATATATATATACATATATATATATGTAAAGTAGCTGATACATGAAGAAGTGTTCAACATCTTTAATCCATAAAGGAAATGAAAATTAAAAAGAATATCTCACCTCAATCACAGTGGTACCATCAAGAACACAGGCAACAAGAAAGGCTGCCAAGGATCAAGGATGTGGGGAAGGGAATTCTCATACCCTGTAGCACAGTCACTGTGTAAATAATTATGTAGTTTCCTTAAAAACCAAAAAGAAAACTACGATGTTACTGGCACATTATTGTTTGGTATACATCCAAAAGAACATAAGCCAACATAAACTTGAGATACCTGCACATCCATGTTTATAGCAGCACTATTCATAACAGCTGAGCTATGAAATCAGCCTAAGTGCTCATCAACTGATGAACAGATAAAGAAAGTGTGATGTTTTTATACATATATTTGTGTATGTATACACGCAAGGGGGTTGTTATTCAATACAATGAATGAAATTATGTTGTTTGCAGGAAAATAGATAGGAATAGAATTCATCATGTGAAATGAATTAGACAGACTGAAAAAGTCAAATATTGCATGATTGCTCACCTGTGGAAACTAGTCCCTAAAAAATGAGTGTCAAATTTAACACAGGGATTTTTGAGGTATGGGTACCAACAGGATGTGTAAGGGCAAAAAGAGACAGGGTAGGAGGGATGAATATGGTTGCAACACTTTGTACACATCTCTGAAAATAAAATAATGAAACATGGTAAAATTATTTTTGAATGTGAGGAAGGGGATGACAAAGACTAACAGAAGGGTCAATAAGATCAAAATACATTCTATGTACACATGTGAATATCATAAAGAAACCCCTGCAAACAATTTTTTTTAAATGAATGGGGACTTGTAACCAAAAAAGGTGAGACTGAATTGAAAATTCTTGCAATTATGCAGATGTATAGCTGATATGATGGTCCTACTACCGTTATCCACTTGTGAATATCTCCCAGTGATAGGCAACTACAGTGTGTATGTAGTGTGTATAAAACATAAACACATCTGCACACCTTGACATATGCACATTTATATATATATATATACACTGCTACACATTCATTTCATGCACAGGAAAGAAATGTGTGAGACTACAAGTGGTATATTTTTGTAGAAAGAGATATATAGAAAACATTACATGTCTGAAAATAATATTATTTACATATAAAGACAAATTTTTTATATTATTATAATTTCATGTAAACTAGAAAAAACATTGAGATAAATGGACTATATATGTGGCAATATCTTAGATATTAAATAAATTGCAGCCATTTTTCTTATACAAATTTTAATTTTAGAAATTTATATGTGTTTTGGGTTAAGTTTTCATTTCTCAACTTCAAAGATTTACATCTAACCATGGCAGAAATTTTCTGTAGCAAAAATTATGTGAAAGCATTTATTAGTAGATTCTGAGATTAGTGTTCATATTTTGGAGAGATTTATCTACACAGTTTGCTAGTAATGTGGTTTTTGTTCGTTTACTCTTTCCCAAAATATTTTAAGATAAATTACATTTGTGAATCAATTTATAGTTTAAGAACATTCTAAGAAATATTCTTAAATGGTGGTATGCATTATTTAATCTGAAATAGTTACATTAGCACCTAATTTTTCTTGTTTTCACTATAGAGGAGATGGACAAAACAGACTATGCCTGTATTAAATCATTATAATTACTCACTATTGCTACTTATGCACTCTTTTTCAGCCCATGTAACATCTTAAAAATTCTAGCAAATAATTTAAATGTAATTCATATTTATCTTACACCTTACTTTCTTATAATGTTGTGAATGGAACAGATCACAGCTTATTTTCACTGCACTATGCCAGTAACAACACTTACAATCATTTAATTTGTACTTCAGTGTTCTTATTTAAGATGGGAGAAGTAAAATTGTTGACATAATTGCTTATCTTTTTCCTTAAGAAATTTCATAAAAATTATCATAAATGTTTAACTTGAAATATAAATATGATATTATAATTTTAGAAAAGTCAAATAACCAAAAAATATCTGAGAGATTTTTAGTAATAAATGTCTTTTCCATAACTCATAGTTTGGTTTGGAAGAAACATAGGATCCATCACAATATAAGATTTTGCCAACTGAAAGTATAAAAATACCACATAAATAATAAATCTTATAAGCAAATACCTTTGTTTCAAGTTAATAACTCAGATAATCAACTGAGAAGCTAAACAGCTTATAATACTTGCTTTCTGCCGTGGGTAAACCACAACTCCTATGTACATGAGTTACTGACAGTTTTTCTTTTCATGTGAATCATGTATTGTTCAAGTTATTTATATACAAAGTTGACATTTTTGTGGAGATTGATGCTGTTAAGTCAGGTGACTAAAGATTAGACAAACAATAACTTAACAAGTTTTTAAAATAAATTCATTTACTCAAACAGGACCAAAGTAGGGACTAGTGTGCTTAAACATTGTCATTGTCCAATGCATAGCAGAAGAGATGGTGACCATCTTACATATACTTTTTTCCATGGTTTTAAGTGCTATTCCAAGTCAGTCACCCTAAAATGTGCAGATTCTGATACTCTCACTAAAGTCAAGAGGATGGGAAATCCTCTTGGGATTACATGAAAAACATATCCTCCACATCTATATTAGCCATTCTTCCAGAGAGCCTCCAAGGGTAGCATAAAAGCCACCTAAACTTTCCTGCTTTCACAATTTTTCCAACTAAAGTCTATTCTTATCAGAGAAACCAGAGTATTTTTATTTTTATTAAGAGCCCTTAAATTATATCGTTTCCTGCCAAAAAATTATAAGGGCCCCTCTTCTATAGAAAGCCATGTGTGCCCCTCCCCAATTATTTCAGTGACTTCAATGGACTTACTCTTACACTCTACCTCAGCCACATTTATCATTTCAGGGTTCATTTTCAATGTACAGCATAGTTTTTCTGTTCAGCAATTCACTGGATGTTCCCTATTTTGAAAAACTCCTCTCTAATTTATGAACATTTCTAGTTATCTTAGATTTTTGAGACTTTTCTCAAATATTTTCAAAATGATGGCAACCCAGATTCTGTGATTCTTCCCCTCCTTTGAACTCTAATTTTCCTTATCTTGCTTTATTTCATTTTTTTACTTTATTTTTACATTTATAACCTCATATGCTAAAGAACTTTCTTCTATTTTGGTTTATAGTTTCTATAACTCTAATCCAATGTAACCCAGTAATGAACTGGTTTACAATAATTATTCACATGTATAAGTATTCATTATAATCACATTTAAAATTTTAGCATGAGTTTTTTCATTCATCTTTACATTATGCAATGTCAATTTTATAAGTCTTTGTTGAGGATTTCATACCAAAATACCATAGACTGAATGACTTAAACCATATTATTTCATTTATGTTACAGCTCTGGATGCTAACATTAGGAGACTAACATGTCAGTACGGTCAGATTCTTGTGAGGGCTGTCTTTGTAGCTTATAGTCAGTCCCCTTCCTGTCTGTGTTTTCCTATTATGAAGAAAAGTAGAGAGATGAGGATATAGACAAAGAAACAAATATATTACTTCTTTTGAAGGGCTAAAATCTAATGAGATTAACATCCATTTTGATGACGTTATTAAATCTTAGTTACCTCCTAAAGATCCTTTCTCCAAATATGAGTATTTTGGGAATTTGGACTTCAGAGACAATTCAATTGATAACAAATGGTAATATACTTACATTTAGCTTAGGTAAAAGGATTGTGATTTAAGGCTTCCAGCAGAGCAAGACCCTATCCAAAAATATAACTAAAAAACAAAAAGAAAGGATGTGTGGTTCAAGTGCTTGTTTTGTAAACATTGGACCCCAAGAACCTGAATTTAAACTTCAGTACAAACAAACAAACAAACAAAAAGGAGTGGAAGTGATGCTTGAAACTCATCCGACTATTAGTTAGTTTAATGTCTTGATATATGCAAATACTACCAACACTCTCTGTGTCTAACTTAACAATAAGAACTGAACATAAACAGAACAATGGGTTCCCCTATCTTTCCCTTTTCCTTCTATATCAATATTTTTTCATCAATGACTAGCTAATGCACAGAAACAAGATTAAAATTAAAGCATATAAAGTTCCTTATATATGTTTACATTGCTCAGAACATGATTACCTTGCTTCTGTGCTAAAAATATCTGGTTAAAGGGAGTGGTTTGATATGCTGAGCCCTCAGTACCTCCACTTAATGTCAGAGGCAACACATCACCAATAAGACCTTTCTATTTTTAAGAATCCTATGAACCACAATTTTCTTAGAATGCTTACTTTAGAAAGCTGTTAAATATAAATTTTATTTTTCTCCTTTTATATGTAAATCTTTTTAAAATGACTTTTTCAAGTTGTAAAACCTAGTCCAGGCTTTCTCAGGCGTATAGTAGCCATCCCCTTGAAATGCATTAGAAGAAAATGGTGCCCTTATCTCACAGCCAATGTAAGAGAGAGGAACCTAATTTTGGTGGGCTTTCTGATACAAGTTGGAAAACTATCTCTTGTTATGAAGGTATGCTTACTTTTCCTTGAGAAAGACCAATAAATAAATATAGATGGCCTACAAAATTCTTCCTAGTCAATCTTTTTAAATCTTTTCTGTTTTTAATTTCCTAAGACGTCACTTTAGAATGCATTCTGTTCTTTCTCACCTATATTGATGTCTTTCTTACTTGATTAACTGAATAAGGTACAAAATTTGCTTTCACACTCTTTTTTATTAACATGCTGAATTATCATGAAATGAGCATCCACTGGGACTTAAGTGTTAAAGAAGCTTGTGAATACAATATAGGAATGAGGCTGAAGCAAATTCTGAATGTTTATATTGCACATAGCCCCACTGTTCTCATATATGCTCCAAAATCCATCAGAATTTCCTGAGGTTCAATAATTAAGATTTTCAAGATGTCTCCTACATAGCATTAAAACTACTTTGTGAAGAATAGCTTCTTTCTAAGTATGAGGTCTTTTTAACACAGATCATGAACGAATGAAGCCAGAACTGACATCATCATCCAAAACAAGATGATGGATAGCAGAAGGCATTCAAGAGATCTCAGAGAGGTGCTAAGTGAATGTCTCAGCCCAATCAGGTTGGAACCTTCACTTTTGTTAAAGGCCATGTAACAAGTCACCTGTAGTGAAACATTACATTTATCTTGCTTGCAACAAAGAAGATACAGCAAAGAACAAAGGGCCATCATGTTATAAGGGTTGGAAAGAGCCTATTATTAAACTGCTCTTGTGTTGAAGGTGATTTTTAACACAGGTGTATAGAAGTTAAGGTAAGTTATAAACTGAATGCTGATAGGAATAAGGGACAATTAGATGGCAGGACATCTTGGTAATTTTTTTATCTAAGGGGTAGGAAAATTAAATTAGAAATGGAGTTTCAATTTAAAAAGAGAGTAACCATTCATGTTAGTCAAAAGTGGGATGCATTAATCTGTTTTGTGTTTGTAAAATGTTTGAGTATATCTTTTTACATATCGTCTGAAGTAGAACATGTATACTTTTGTCCATTTTACTGGAGATTTGGAGTGCCTTGTCTGATTATTATTTTTATACCATCAGAGTGATTCTTTGTATAAAATATAAAAACATTTTCATGTGATTGGATATAATCCCACAAGGTTCTTCAATATTTATTTGTATATCCCTTGGCTTATATTTTAAGACTAGGGATGGACGGATAAATTATTCACTGCATTGTCTATTACTACAGACTACTCAAGAACCATTGATTTAAAAAAATCAATATTTCTGTGGAACAAAGAGGCAAAATGAAATACCTTACATCAGGACATTTCCATTAGTTACTTATGATATTAGAATTAATCCTTTTACTGTCTGCCTAACTAACGTTAATTTTTTAAAATGACAATTCAGCCATAACTCACACATTCAGCATAAAATAAGCAATATTGACAATACCCAAGAGAAAGCTTATAGAGGTATGAAAGCCTGTTTCACTAATGAATTGTTGGTGGTTTCCAAAAATGCTAAGAGGCACTATATGAAGACTAAAGGACAGAATTTGTTAATGGCAGAAAGTAATTCTTAATGAAAGGACTTACATGATACTTTGTTTTTAGTTGTATGGATGCTTACAATGAGAAATTCAGTTAGGGATAGTAGGTAAAAGCTTGTATTTGCATGAACTTTCAATGGGACTCCTATGCAAAGGTTTCTTAGTATGTGATTAATCATCCCCATAAAATGGAAGTTTAAAATAGTTACCTTGAACATTTCCACGTATTACATAGAAAGTGCATTTTAGGACATTGGTCATGATCAGCTACTGAAAAAGCCATTCACATTTTTAAATTTTCTTTGAAATTTCCTGTATAGATTATGTGAATTTGGTCAGTATAATCTACCTACTCTACACTCCTAAGTGTATATTTAGGAGTAAATATAAATTGATATAAATCAATTATATTTTACTGATTCTCTGAGTTAAATATGAATTTAACAATATTGTTTTAACAAATTATTTTACCTATAGTATTTATTCTCAACATATTACATGTGGTATGTTCGCAAATTTTATAAGATTTGAGCTCATAATTCTCCATTGACATTCTTAAGTGTGCAGTATAGGCTTCATTTCCTTAGAATAACCATAGACAGAATGACTGGACTATATGAGATAAGAAGTAGAGGGATTTTCTCCAGATGATCATTGGGCTTACTTAAAACAGAACTGTAAAATGAAATCAAGTCAGAAAACAATGTAGATGTACTAGCTTTTTATGGAGAAAAAAAGTTATTTATTTAAATATACTTTCTGAACCCATAATTACATTTAGTACCTAACATGACTTGTTAGAATTTAAAAAGGAAGGAGATATTTTTAAAGCACTATTATAATAATTAACCTATTTTCAAATCAAAAGATCAAGGTACTGTGTAGCTACTGCAAAAGGAGTTTGATTTTCATGGGAAGTATGATATTTATCATGGAATAAGTAAAGTTGTTTTGGACCTTAGAGTTAATACAAAAAATTAAGTATATTATGAACTTTAATAGGGGCGGTTGTGGTGAACATGAGCCAGTCACTAATTGCCTACAGTTTCCAAGAGATTGCATTCAGCTACTTTCATACATTGGTACATACTTAGTAGAAGGTTAATTAACTGACAAATAAACAACTTCAATTTCAAAAAAGTTCTCAAGAACACCAAGTATGTTGTCACAATAGTCGTAATTTAGGTGTAAGAAGTGTAGGTACTGATAAGTTAAGAAAACACAAATTGGTATTGAACTGAAACTCTAGGTCTCAATAGGCAAGAGGATAAATTCAATATTTATTAAGAATGGGAACTAAAGTATTTGATGATTCATTATTGTGGGTAAAAATAAAGAAATCTAAGATGGCTTAAAATTTTTTGACTTGAACAATTGGATAAAATAAAATTCAATTAACAAAGAGATAAAAAAAAAACATGAACAGATCTGAGTTTAGAAAAAAAGAGGGGAAAAAAGGAAGGAATAAATGAAGGAAGAAGACTGAAAAATAAACCATTTGAATGAGAACAAATAGAATAAATGCTTTTAGAAGTTTCTATAGCAAGTAAACCAGCTAGCATCACCTGTGTTTTCCAAAGACTCCTAGGTAGGCAGGATGTGGGAACATTTTATAGTGAGGAAATGAGAAAGATTTATGTGTGTTCTGATTGGAGAATTTCACAAATGTAGAAATAAAGACCTCATAAAGAACAGCCAAGAGAGTCTCTGCATGATCTCACAGCTTGCTATAATAATCATTCCCTTTGTCAGGGTCAGGCATAGGACATAATGACATAAAATGGAAGGTGTCACATGTGCTTTCATTAGAAATGATGTCATAGAGAAACTCAGAGGTGGGCTAATTAGAAGTGGTCCTTTTGTGCACTTGTGTGGGGAGCATATTTTTCTTTCTCTTCTTGCTTCATAGAAAACTAAACAGCAAACAGTATGTGACTATCTGTAAGCAAGTGTTGACTCTTATAAATCAATAGTTGAAATGGTCAGAATTTGGCTTCTTGGTTTTATTGCTGTAAAGGTTGGAGATTAAAATTCTATCATCAAATATATAACATATTATTCATACTCGGCCTCTACTTGTTCAATGTTACATTTCCCAATCTTCCTCACACTGAAGGAACTATTCCTTTAACTCCTGGAATTACCCTATACCATACAAAACCCACGTCTGCTGTTTTAGGAGAACACTGCAACCAATTACAGTATAACATTTAATTTGAAACCCAAAGTAGTCCCCAACTTTCATAAGAATATGAAAAGACATCTTGGCGTTTTAGAGTGGCCTTTTGATGACGGACTTGCAGCTTCATCCTCACTTCTCCAATAGGTATTGCTCACAAGACCACTTCCCAACTAACTTCCTTAAAGCTTATATGTTCCAAGGCTCCTGATCTGCAGCATGAAATACAAATACTTGTATGTGTGAACCCTGACAGTTAACCAGCTTCTCAGCTGGAGAATGGTCTCTTTGGTCAAACCTGCATACCAACTAGCGATTACCATTAGAAAATGTTATTTTTTGAGGTTTGACAATTTTTATTAAAATTATGTAACACAATGTTATATCAATATACTTTTTTGCATATACAGCAAAAAACTATCTTTGTGAGTTTTGCAATTTTGTACTATGCCAAGTAAAGTGTCTCAACTTATCTTCATCTTAGCTTCAAAATTTCATGGCAATTTTTTTTGTCAGTTTTTCCTTATTTTTTATTGTCTAGCATGTTTTCTTTTTTAATGTATAATACCCAAACTTTAGAGATTTTTACATTTATACTTCACATTATATTTTTTCATTGTGATGCATAGATATCCACTCACCATATTTTCTGTTAATAAAATTCAGTTTTGAGGACTATACTGAAAACTCTTCACTATGTCATCTCCCCATTCTTATAATTTTTTTATCTGACCAATAGATTCTATGTATCAAAGGCAGTAAGTCATCAACACTTATTAAATTATTGATGTCTAGATAAGCACAAAATCTCTTTGCAGATATTCTCTTAAAATATTCATATAATTGGTTCATTGTGTAACTGTTAATCAATAGATATGGAATATCACACCCCAGGGAAAATGTACTTAAAATTATGGAGTTCCTTGGAGACAATTATGAGTTAAAGAGATATTAGAATAAATAACTATTTACTACAGGATGCTTATTATTGTACTTATTTTTCATGTTTGTACTATTTGATTGTTACAAAATATATGTAATTGTTGAAAAGAAATAAGATAAAATAATTTACAAATGGACTTTATCCTTCATATTTTATTGAAGGAAATTTGTCAGCATATCATAGCATTTGCAAACACTTCAGAAGCAAAGCTACATTTAGATAAACTTTCTTAAGCAGCAGCAAATATCACTCTGCAGTTTTGCAAATTTAGTAACTGGGAAGCAGTGGTCTGAACAGATATCATGCAGAGTACCTGGGGAAAAAAAACAGGACTTGCTACTAGGAAGGACCATGCTCTATCATTTCCACCACATTGCTTCCCAATATTTTGGACATTTTTGTATATTATTTATATTTTGTCCTACTTTTCTTCTGTTTATTAAATAGAAGTCTAGGAATGACTAATATTTGTAAACATGCATTGCTTTCAATTATAATTGAAGGGAATGTCTCTAACATTCTTAAAATCATTTCTCACACACTTTGCTGAAACCAAGCAATGATTTTCACTTGAGTTCTTTTGAATTGGTTTCACAATGTAGTAGCTCTTAATTAATCTCTTCTTTACTAGTTTTTTTCCACTTTATAATCCACATTAACTTTAAATAATGTGTCCCAGGCCATCGACTTTTATGTTTTTGTTTTGTTAAGACTTTAAATACATTTAATTACCTAATGCTCTCCCAGGGGTTCATAGCTTTGCTGGATACTTTTCTTCCTTACTGATTTTTTTCTTCACAGGTCATATTGGAGAATTTGGTTTCTAGAATATAAGGCATATTCTTATGGTCCTCCTCTTTTGGTGATATTAATAATAAGTATCATTTTTCTCAACAAGTGTAAAAGGTATGTGGATGAAAATGTTAGGTATATACAAAATCAGAAAGTTTTATTCACTCATTTACTATGGTCTTATTAACATACACATGTTCTGCCAATCTTCTAGTTTCTCATCAATGATGAAAACATAATTTTTGTTAAATATATAGCCCTAGGTATATTATCTTCATGATTTTTCTTAACTATATAAAAAGAAGAAATTAAATAACAGGACAAAGGGAAACAAAGACAGTACATGTGACTCTTCTCCTCAGTGGAAACTCATGATCATTTGTAGAACCACAAACCTGTACTGAATTTTTTGCAGTTCAAAATCAGTTATTATAATAGTAGCTCCTTCATTTCTAAATTTTCATGAAGGGCTAACCATCAGGAAATTCATATTTTCAAAACAGAAAGCTAATGAGTAAAGGGAAACCTCACCAGTGCTATGAATACATGAAAGCAAAGCTATTATCTTGAATAGTTCAATGTGTAAAATAGTGTATTGAGAAACCCATTTTTCTGGCCATAATCTTCCAGTGTTTAATTCTTTGACTTTGATTTTCTCACTGCAATTTTGTTACACAAACTTTTTCTGTACCCAAATATATTTTCAATCACTTTCCTTTTCTATTCAGCTATGACATAACATAAGTGATTTCAATACTCCACACAGTATGTGTAATATTTTTATTTACTTCATTGACATTTAATCACGTTTTCTTGGTAAAATTCCAATTCCTTTATCAGTTCAAAATTTGTGTATATGATTTGCAAAAGGAAAGAAAAGCTTAGACTGTGAAGAAAAGAACAATCTCTTCAGCCATATTTCTTTGTAAGTTTTTGGTCTCAAACCTGTTATTTTGTTTTCCCCTTCCACTCATATCCCCTTTTTCAAATTATTCTTCTACCAGCTATTCAAATTCTATATCTCAATTCCTTATTCATAGATATAATAGAAACTCTTAGAAGGAAATGCATTTTCCAATACCAAAAATTCCATTTACATTGATTTTAATCCTTTTTTCTTATTTTTACATTGAATGAGATGTCACTCCCTATTTCTAAATTCAATAGTCACACCATACTCATTTCTTTAGGGTTATTTGCAAGGCTTGATTATACTATACAATTACTCCCTTTAGAAACTCTTTTTTGACTTTGTAACAATGCAACGTCTTGATGTGGGGTTGCCTCTTTAGCCATTCCTTTGAAATAATTCACTTCCCAACTTTTCCAGATTTTTTCAAAGGCTTTTTATTCTTTCCATCAATTATGACAATATTCCTCACTTTTATAACCTCTATTTTCATTGTAGTCTCACATGCTCCAAGCCAATATTTCATAGGCAATTTTTTCTTCTTTTGAACATCGGTGATTCCATTTAGAGAGAGAGAAAGAGAGTGAGAGTGAGAAGCTAATAAACAATCAATTGTGACCACTGTCACCAAACATTCAACTGAATGTCTCCTTATTTCATCTCAACTTTCCATGCCAGACTTGAGAATTATTCTGAATTCTGAATCTTCTCATGAGTATATTCAAAATAGTTACCAAATTTGCTACACCATAGTCTTTTACTGTTATGATCTAACATATTGTCTTTTCTATTACTTTGCCATGTTTGTTTTTAAAATTTTATCCTTGCTTAAGTTTCACTCACTGTAAACCTGGTCTATTCATATTCATTTCATAAATCACAATTATAATGATCATTTAATAGCATTTCTCATATATGTCACCAATCTTTTTCAATTTTAGAATGATATACAATGTTTTCAATAGAGCCAAGTTATTTCTCAAGATATATATTGAGTTGTTCTCAGTAGAATTGTATCTGCACTAAATTCATATATTAAATTTCCAGCACCCAGTCCCTCAGAATGTTGAGTTATTTTTGGAACAGTTATTGAAGATTAAAGGATTTTAGTTAATTTGATGTCATATGGGAGGAGACTGGCCTCCTTATTGAACATGGTGTTCTTTGTAAGGTAGAGATTTGGAGAAAGATAAACAAACATGAAAAATATTCTGTACAACCTTGATTGTTTTAGATATTAGTAAAATGTAAATTTAGAAGAATGAGTAAACTAATTTAAAATGAAAGCATACGGATAAAACTCACAAAAAGAAGTACAATGAATGAAGACATTACACAAGAGAGTTCACATTGTATAATTTTTTCTAAATTCTTCATCAAGAAAATATTCCACACAGGATCAGAGGTCAAGATTTTGACAACACTTGGAGTAATGACTTGAAAAGATGAAAGTGAGAATTCTTTAGTATTCTAATTGTCTTGATATAAAGTTTCTTGATACAGAGCCAGGTTATATAATTTCATCCATTTCTGAAACTTCAAATAATTGCATAATGATACAGAATTTTATATGAAAATAATAAATATTAAAAGATATCAAAATGAAAAGTTAACATAAGTTTCACTGTAGATGAGAATGACTGCACAAATAGAATTTGATGTAATTTAAAAAAGGAAATAGTTTATCAGCAAATTCACAGATCTCAACATGATTAAATATTATAAGAATTCATGGAGCTATGAGTTTTGCATGGTGAGTATATTATAAAATAATGTCCCCCAAAATACTGAAAAAATCCAAGTTTTAGATGAATACTAGGATTCCTCAAAAACACATTACACAAAAATTATATTCATTGGGATTTTTTAGTTTTAATATTTAAGATAATTAAAGTTAGAAATTTTACTAGAAACTTTTACTTAGAAAATTTTAAATAATTCTCAGAAAAAATATTCTTTATAAATACAGGATTATTTTTTCATTAACTGTATAAAGCTTCAGGGTATAGCATAAATAATAAGAATTAATCTCAAAGGCAGTTGAAATAGAGCTATGAAAATTATCTTTGTGACTCATGATAAGAGCTACAAAGCCATCATAATAACAAAGCACTAGTAGCAAAGATCAGTGGCTTTATGACTTGAAAATATAGGTTCATCCACCAGGGAACATTAACAAAAGTGCCTCTACTGGTTCAATCAAGAAAAATTGTGTCCTTTCTCTGAATAGACATGCCCCATATCAGATCATACAGTTGGCAAGACAGAAAAAGGTTTGGTTTTAGTCTTTTCTTCTTTTATTTATCTTCTATTTCACTAACCTATGAAGTACTTACCTATTGAAGATAGCAGGATTAGGTAGAAAGAAACTTGGGCTCTTATATGCCATCAAGTCTTCTAGAATTGCTATACATTAACTTGCTAAAATAATCAAGAAAAAAACATATTTTAATTCATTCACATATTTTGAGTGTCTGAAACTGTAGCCAATCTTGTGTCCTTAAAAACACTATTTTTTTGCACATGAAAAACAGCTGGAAATAAACTCTTAATGAAAAATAGAAAATAGAAGAAAATGTACACTACAAATTGACATTTTCCTCATCACCTATATAATTAACTTGTTCTTTCTTGAGAGACTGTTAGCTAAGACGTTTCTTTGGCTAACCAGTGAGTGTAATGTCTCCTTGAGAAACTCACAGTGAAACAGTCAATGTGATTGCAGGTATATAAGTAAGAGGAACAGTTGGATTCTATTGATAATGATTTTGACAAATAATGATACATTGAAATATTCATATTTAGAAACCAACATAAGCACTACTCTTTATTTAAAGTATAAGGAGTCTAGTAAAATATAAAAGAATATATATCAGTAAAGGTTTTTCATAAAAAATTATACCAAGTGCAAGTGGACATTAATGAGTTAATTAGAACAAGAAACTCAGTTATTTTTCCTTTGTCTTTCTCAAGGGAATGAAACGACTCCCTTCAGAAATACTGTTTTTTTCTGTAAGTGAGAGTATTGGTTATGAGACTGCCACATTTATCCTCCAAGGTCATGACAGAGCTTGCCAAATGCCTTCTCAGCATTTCGGAAAGAAGCTGAAAATTCACTAACGGTAGCATCATTGTCCAATGTTATTGTGAAGATGAGTCACAAATTTACTATTTGCCAAAAAGGTGAGCTCTAAAAGGAAGAAGAAAGTTACTTTAGAGTTCAAAATAATTCTCTTTACAAGGAATTTGATAAATAAAAGTAACAGATCAGAAAAAGGAAAAAATAGGAATGGAACTTAAGAATGGGAAAAGTAACCTATCAACTATAGCAGATAATGAACCTAAAACATTACCTTAAGGTGATGCTTAAGAGGTTGTTTTATGTTAATAAGGAAATAGCTAGTTTGAATGACAGTTTACTGATTTTCTAACTGCTCTTATCCACTTTTACTTCCTCGAAAGGCTTGAGAACTATCATTACAGCCTCACGTTTAATTAATTATGCATTAACAAGAAACTTCACTGTTTATTCATTTGTAAACTTCAGGTGCCACACTGAACAAGAGTACTAAACATAGAAGGAGTGAATTTGGGATTTTAAAATAAATTTAGTATTGGTTGTACTTCCTTTGATAACTTGTTATACTTTGTTCGTAAGAAATGATAATGATTATATATAAGAAAGAAAGAAATCTCAGTAGATATAAACACATCCAGGATCAAGGAAACATTTTGACAGATGGATGTGTTTCTTAACATTTCAATGATTATTTCTGATCTAAAAATTATCTCTGTTTCAAGGAAGAAATTTATGCCCCATAAAAAGGCTCCGATGCAGTCTGATTTGTTCTATCTGTTTTTTAAAGCCTTACTAATAGGCTTAGTGAGGAAGAAATGGTTTTATGCAGAGACTGATAAAGAAACAGGAAGGAGAGGGAATGCCAAGATCAGGGCAATGCAGGATAATGAGTTTCTGAAACTACGCCCTGCTTGAATTTCTGATTCTGCATCAGAATCCAAGGTGGATGTAGGAAGACATACAGATGGCAGGAAACAAAGATGGTAATTAAGAGTGCTGGTAAATTTCAGTTACTTTTTATTATTGACTGAATCATGATCTAATTCTCAGCACCTTTGAATGTGATCTTATTTGGAAATCAAATATTTGGAAATAAGAAATTTTAAATGGGTCATTAGGGAAGGCTCTATGCCAATATGACTGATTTCCTTAAAAGAAGAGGCAATTAGAACAAAGAGAGACACCAGACGGATGCACACAAAATCTGTAAACCATATGAGTGTATAGCAATAAGGTGGATGTATGTAAGTAAGGTCAGGGGGTGTGGAGGAAATCAACTCTGCTGACAGCTTAGTCTCTTGGCCATTGTCCTCTGGAACTATGGAAAAATAGATGTTTACTTTTAAGTTGCTCAGTCTGTAGTAGAGAAACAGTCTGGTGGAGAATAGAGTCATTTAGGAATGCATTTATCCTGCCTACAAGAAGGACATAATAAAACAGAAGGCACTGCAATGATAAAAGAATTGGCATAGTCAAAATTCCCACAGACAAAATTAATTAATTAATAATAAAGAAAGATAACAATAACTTACTCTTTGGTCCTGTGCACTCTGACGTCCTGTCAAAGCAATTCATAATTTCTTTTCCTTTTCCTAGTTTTTAATTTTTAACATTTTATTTTTAGTAATAGTTTTTGTGAGATAAAGTTTGATAATTCCTAATACTTATACAATGTGCAATGATCAAATCAGAGTAATTAACATTTCCAATTCCTTAAACGTTTATTATTTCTTAATGTTGAGATATTTAAATTCCTACCTTCCAGTTATTATATATATATATATGTATATATATATACATATATGTATATATTTATAGTATACTTTATATACTATAATGATATATAAATATACACACACAAACATGCACTTCCAAACTCTGGTGACCACAGTATGCTGTAGATTATTAGAATTTAGTTCCCCATTTAACAGCATTTTCTTCCCCATTCCCCATTCTCCCTCTATCCCTTCCTCCCTACCCTTCCTGGCCTTATGACCACTTTTCTATGCTTTACTTTTACCACCTAGTGATTTTTTCACTTAATGCTACTTTTATTCACAACAGTAGCATTTAAGATAAAATATTTTATGTATTTATGGGAAAGTAATGTATTTATCAGAATGATTTATACAGTCAATAGCCCTCTACTTTCAAAATATATAAAGAAATCATGATACATATTTTGCATATAGTTATTAAAACACTGAGAAACATGGGACGTTTAAAGAAAGGTTTATATAGGACATATGCTAGCAAATGTATAATATTCAGGTTCAAATAATTTTTGAGCAAATAAATTTTTAATTTAGAGTGTGGCTGTGTTCTGTGGCTTAAACTTAAATGTATTGTCAAACATAAATAATGCCTATATGAAAATTTTGGACACATTTCTTCAAAACATGTTTGTTGCTTCATTTGTTTCTTTTTGTTATCAAAATAAATGGTGGACTGGAAATTTTACTAGATGGTGTAGTAAATGTAATATAGAAGAAAGTGACCATATTTGAGTAAAATAAATTTTATGACATGTTAAATATATATAGTTGGATAGGGTTGAATTTATAAATACAAAAATGATAATTATGTTAAACAACTCCATATATGATGAAAGTTCATAGTAAGTTTTTGAACAACATTGTAAGATATATTATGTGACAGTTTTCCACAAAAAAGACTTATTTTTGTATTGATTTATGGTTTATCATGAAAATATGGAAAATTTTACAATATGGTATTTATGTAAGTGTTCAACATTTATTGAATGAAAAAATAAGACAGCTGATAAATAAATGCCCAAAGAGAATGTTACTCAAGGTAACATATTGCTATCTGCTCTCAATAACACATACCAGTTATTAAATCTTAAAGAAATAAATATTGCAAAATCATACAGCAAATGTGTTGATTACACTGTGGTTTTGACTCCTCTGTTTATTGTATCTACTTAATGCAGTTTCCTGGAAACAAAATTTAAAAATTGTTATTTCCAACATATTGATTACTGGTAATTATTTGATTTAACTGATACAGCAAGATGTCCATGTGCCTGATAGTTATGTAAAAATATAGCTCTTAATATCAAGATATCAAAATATCTTACTTTTCTACATTTGAATTAAAACACACCGAATTGATCTCTATTAAGGAAGGCATGATAATAAATAAATAAATTCCCATTTCTTCTTCTTCTACAAGAAAACATAGTTAATAACTCAATAGTTAAATATCTAATCAATATGCAGATTTTTTCACATGACTCATTACAAAGTATACTATTTAAAGACTAAAATTTTAACAGTCATTGCAAAATATTATTTTTCATAAATGCATAGGGATAATACTTGATTTCAAAATTCCTTGTACTAGAAAGACAACAATATAATAGTGATCTATCAGTACCTGTCATATACAATTAAATTTTAAAGTCTGGGAAAATTTTCAGCCTAACATGTTTTATCCTTGGTGCATACGACAGTTATCTAGCTTTATAAGACTGTTGCTCTAAGACGATCAAACTGCAATTTGACTCCTGTGATTTACTTTATGTGCTTATCAAGCACAGTCAGAATGTGAGCAAAATAAAGCATTTATAAGTTGATGATGTATTTTAATAGGACTTTAAAGGGAGATTAATCTTAATCATGCAAATAACATGATGAGTTAACATGGTCAGGAAGTATTATGTCGGCAGTGTAGGAATAATTTAGAGAAAATCAATAACAACTGTTCAATGCAAATATACATGTGTATACATGTAACACAAATATTTATATTTATATATGGCATAGACAACCTGGTATTGAAAAACATCATTAATCTTTTTCAAAATAATGTACTCCTAGAGCAGTTATAGCCCAAACATTCGCCCAGTTACTAAGTAGAGACTAAAAAGTTCACTTTCTACTCCCCTGAAACATAAGAGAGGAAACTATGTATTTCAAGACACACAAGTATTTTGAAAGTCATAGGAAGATATAACTGCAGAATTATGAAAGTGGTGCTGTATTGCTTGAAAGTCTAATATTTAAACCACAAATTTCATTAGCAAAGTAAAAAAATAAATTGCTATTTATGTCCAGAATTTAAAAAAGGAATAACTAAAATCATTTTTCACTTTGCATTTTGATGAAAGATAATTTACAAAACATTAACTTATCAGATCAATTTGAAGAAGTATATAGAACATTTTGTTTTTCTATCATATCAAATTAAGAAAATTTATTTGTTCCTTTTTTTCCCCTAATATACATAATTTTAAACACCTTTGTTAGGTAAAGAATATAATAGACAAGCAAAATTTGAAAATATTTTCAAATGTTTAACTGGAAAGAATAAAATAATTCAAAGGCATACAAATTTCTATTTGCTTTTAAATTTACCACTTACTCATTATTTTATCCAGAAATGTTTAAGTATAAATTACGCAGTATACTTCCAAAGTAAAGATAAACATTTCAGATTCTGATTTGCAGATCAAGAATAACTAGTAAACTCTAGAACTTTGGTTAAAAATAAAACAAATCTGTTTTTAAAAATAAGAGAGCTAAGTAAGTATTCAAGACCTGAGGCTGTATGTTGTAATTGCCAAGAGAAGGCACTTGCAAAAAGCCCCCAAACTCCCTTAAGCAAAAAAACCCATCTAATCCTCCATCAGCTCCCCCCTCTTCCCCCTTACTCAGCCACCACACACACTAGACACTGTCCCACAGGACTCTACGCCCTCCAGTTAATTCCCGGAGGGGACAGGGCTCATGTTCCTTTTAGAGTGAGTGAACTTAAAGAAATCAAAAAGGATTTAGGAAATTATACAGAAAATCCAGATCAGTACATCCAGGCATTTAGAGAAGTCAGCCAAAACTTTGAATTGAGCTGGAAAGATGTAATGTTATTGCTATCTCAGACTCTCACTTCTCTGGAGAAACAGCGGGTTCTAGATCAGGCAGTCACAGCTGGAGACAATTATCACTTAGATAAAAGTGTCCCTACAGGCCTGTCTCCTACTGGGCCCTCACAGGAGGAGGAGGGGGAGGGAGAAGAAAGACAAAGACATTGGATACCTAGAAGGGAGCCTCAACTCCCAATTCCAACAGGAGATCAGGCAGTGCCTAGGTATGACCCTAAGTGGGACCCTGAAAATGACAAGGATGAATGGAGTTGTAATCATTTCATCCACTGCATTCTTGAGGGACTAAGGAGAGCCAAGGTAAAGCCTCTTAATTACTCCCAAGTCACAGCTGTACAGCAAGGACCCTTAGAAACTCCAGTAGCTTTCCTACAGAGACTTATGGATGCTTTACAAAAGCATACCAACATTATACTAGAGTCACAGGAAGAGGAAATCGTCCTAAAAGATAAATTCCTAACACAGCACCAGATATCCGTAAAAAGCTTCAGAAATTGGTGGCTGAAGGGAGTAGAGATCTGGACCAATTGGTCCGTGTAGCCACATCTGTATACTATAACAGGGACTTAGAAAAAGAAAGGAAGGACCTGGAAAGGGAAAAGAGAAAGGATAAGCGGCAGGAGGCTCTTATCCCAGCTCTCTGAGAGGCTCCCCTGGGGCAAAGTCCAAACCCAAGGACATGCTTTCAATGTGGACAGGCAGGCCATTTTAGGAGGGAGTGCCCCCAGAGAAAGCTACCTCCGGGACCCTGCCCCATTTGTCGGGGAAAACATTGGAAGGCACACTGTCCCTGGTTCTCAGGGGTACCGAGGTCAGAGCCTCCCACCCAATGACAGGTCCCGGGGCCTTCCATACAGGTTTCTGTAACCACTGTAAAAGCAGAAGAGCCCCAAATTAAGCACAAGATCAGCCTCCTTATCGATATTGGAGCCAGCATCTCAGCTATTCCTTTCTCTCCCGGACCCAGGTCCTCTAAGAAAATTACTGTTCCAGGCATATCAGGCCAGCCTCTAGAACATTATTTCACGCAGCCTTTAGCCTGTTCCTGGGGAGATTTCCATTTCTGTCACTCCTTTTTAATTGTCCCAGAAACCCCTACTTTTCTGCTAGGGCAAAACCTTCTATCCAAATTGGGGGTACAGCTTCTTTTACCCCCAGGAGAGTACTTTTGTTTGCCCCTAATAGAGAAACAAGTAGACCCCACGGTGTGGACAGATTGACACACTGTGGGACGGGCACGAACAGCTGCCCCAGTCCTAATTCATCTCAAGGACCCCTCCTGGTTTCTCCATCAAAAACAATATCCTTTAAAGCCAGAAGTTAAGGAGGGGCTAATTCCCATAATCAAAGACTTAAAGAGACAGGGACTAATAGAATGTTCCAGCCCATATAATACTCCTATTCTTGGTGTTAGGAAGGGACCTAACAAATGGAGGCTAGTCCAGGATCTCCGCCTGATCAACGAAGCAGTAGTGCCTCTCCATCCTGTAGTTCTAAATCCCTATACGCTTTTAGCCCAAATACCTCCGGGTACTACTTACTACTCTGTCCTGGATTTAAAAGTTGTCTTCTTTTGCATTCCCTTACACCCTAAAAGTCAACCTATCTTTGCCTTTGAGGACCCCACAAGGAAGTCTGGACAGGTCACTTGGACTGTCCTCCCCCAGAGATTCAGAGACAGCCCCCACCTCTTTGGGTTAGCACTAACCCAAGACTTGGCAGAATGGCAATACCCACAAGCTACTCTGCTACAATATGTAGATGACCTCCTGCTCTGTGGACCAAATGAGCCTGTCATTTCACAAGCCACTGAGTCCTTACTAAACTTCTTAGCAGATAGAGGTTATAAGATCTCTAAAGAAAAAGCCCAATTGTGTCAGTCTAGGGTTACATATTTAGGTCTTGTCCTGCAGAAAGAAATGAGGTCTCTAGGAGAAGACAGAATCTGTCCAATCCTGACATTTCCTCTACCTAAAACTCTAAAACAATTGAGGGTCTTTTTGGGTGTCACTGGATACTATAGAATTTGGATCCTGGGATATGCAGATCTAGCCAGGTCCTTATATCAAATCCTTAAGGAAGCACAGAAGGATACCCAGCCCTTTATTGAATGGGATGACAAGTCAGAAAATGCATTCCACAAGTTAAAGAAGGCTCTTATGACAGCTCCTGCCCTGGGTCTCTCAGTACAAGACAAATTTCAATTATATGTCTATGAAAAGGGAGGACTGGCCTTGGGCGTGGTGACTCAACTCTGGGGCATCACTCCCCAGCCAGTAGGTTACTTAAGCAAAGAGTTAGATCAGGTAGCTAAGGGATGGCCAGGATGCCTCAGAGCAATGGCTGCAGTAAGCCTTCTAGTGCTTGAAGCTCAGAAACCTATCCTAAACCACCCCCAAACGGTTTATACCCCACAAGACCTAGGGGGAATTTTAAACTCAAAAAGATCTTTGGCTATCTGACAGCTGTCTACTTAAGTATCAGGCCCAGCTTCTGGGAGGGACAGAAATAACTTTAAGGACCTGTCAGAGCCTAAATCCTGCATCCCTTTTACCAGAGGCAAAGTGAAATCCTGAGCACTCATGTGAGGAGGTACTTATGGAAAATTATGCCGCCCGACCTGACTTAACTGATCAGCCCTTAAAAAACCCAGATCTAGAATTATACTCTGATGGCAGTTCCTTTGTCAAGAATGGTGTCAGACATGCAGGGTTTGCAGTGGTGACAGAATTTGGCATCCTCAAATCAGGTCCTCTTCCTCCTAATACAAGTGCTCAATTGGCAAAATTAGTGGCCCTAACAGAAGCCCTAAGACAGTCAAAAAAACAGAGAGTCAACATCTATGCAGATTCTAAGTATGCCTTCCTGATCCTGCATGCTCATGCAGCCATTTGGAAGAAAAGAGAAATGCTAACTACAATAGGAACAGCTTCCCATAGAAATAAGGGAGGTTACTCTAATAGTTTTAGGGATAACAGCATTAGTTGCAGCCCTTGCTGAAATCATCTGTGGGGTGATTCCCAGTCACGTAACTGCAAAAAACCTAACTAAAGTGGTAGAGGACACCTCAGACCAGGTTGGCCTTGCCATTAAGGACATGCAAAGGTCTTTGTCATCCCTTGCCTGTATGGTAAAGGACCACCGCCTGGCCCTAGATTTTCTTTTGGCTAAACAAGGGGGGGTATGTGCCATTGCCAATACCTCCTGTTACACATATATAAACACTTCAGACATTGTACAGGAACGTGCAGATTACATTCTCCAACAGGCTAAATGGCTCTGGGAGCAATCTCTTGAAACTCAGGTTTCTACTCAGGTATGGGAACAAATAAAATCCTGGCTCCCCTCCAGGACTTGGTCCTACCCTTTCTGGGGCCTATAGTTGCCCTTATCCTCTTGCTTGTGTTTGGGCCCTGCATTTTAAACTTACTTGTCAAGTTTGTTTCTTCTCACCTAGAATCCATCAAACTACAAATGCCTCTGGTGGAGATGAAAACGACCTACTACCATGGTCCCCTTGACAACCCCTCTCGTGGTCAGCCCTGACACTGCGGGCCCCTTCATCACCCCCTGTCAGCAGGAAGCAGTTACGGACAGAACAGACTTAGTCGTCCCAATCCCTAACAGCAGTTAGGGCTACCCTTGAGAGGGGGGAATGAAGGACTGAAGGACAGACTGTGGGAGGTCCCAAAAGGGCGATAAGTGGTCAAGGAGACACTTCTCCTCCCTAGGAAAAACCTGTTTGCATCTGAAAGGCATCTCCTGCAATCAGGCAATGCAAATAGGCTATAAAACCCCCCTCCCCACCCTGGCCCACGGGATCACTCCCTTCATTCTCCAATATGCAGTCTTTCTCTTCTCTTTTCTCCAACTAAATTCTCTATAAATAAAAACTTTCCAATCTCTGCAGTTGGAGTCTGCTTGTGCTTTCATTCTCAGAGCAGGCTCAAGAGCCCTGAGCATCTGAAATTCCTGCCCGTGTCATCCGTGCATCAAAATCACGGTCAGATAAAATACAGGCCACTTTTCACTTGAGATACCTTTATTACAAAGGATCTCACAAATTACTTGGTTCCTACCTGCCTCAGTAAATGTCCTGCTGATGTGAAGTGACCTGAAGTCCAACAACTACAGCCTCAGCCACAGTCTCAGCATTGAGTCAGTACATCCTCTGCTTGCCAAAATTATCAGCAACACCAATTTTCAGAGGGCTGTTGCTCTCACTCTGGCTTGTCTGGTAGAATTGTAGTATTAAGTCCTATGATGGATATATAATTTCAAGAGTCATCTATTATACTTGTGCATACTGTTAGGACCCGGAATCCTATTCCCCCGAGAGACAGAGAGTCAGGCATGAATGCAATCAACAAAGCAGAGTTTATTGGGCTGGCTAGCCAGGGTCGAGCTCCCACACGGACACGCAGGACCGGTTAGGAAAACACGACCCTGAGCCTCTTTAGGGGAAATCTTATATAGACCGCGGTGGCGTGCATATTTTCGTTATCAACATTGGGCAAGCAGGCAGAGCACAACTTGCGCGTACCTCACATCTTGCACGTACTTCACATCTTGCATGTACCCCCCGCTCACATTCCCCACATTCTATATGCCCTAACTGAGCCCTGCCGCATTGCTTATCTTATCTACATGGGATGTTTGGTACTGGTTTCTCCAACAAGGGGGTTGGGGCCCGCTGAGACCTCCTATTCCTTTCATTCCCCCCTTTTCTTACGGCCTAAATTGAGGAATCATTCTCAAGGGGATGAAGAGCCTGATATTATTGGCGGAGGACCAGAAGTTGGATAGTATTAATTCGACTTTTGACAAAAGTCATAAGTCGGTTTAGAATCCAGGGTCCTATGGTAACAAGTAATAGGATGATTATTATTGGCCCTGCCAATGCAGATAAAAGGGTAGCCAACCATGGGGACTGGTTAAACCAAGACTCGAACCAGCTTTCCCCGGCCTCTCTTTCTCGTTTTCTTTGTTCCAGGCTCTTTCGAAGTTTAGACATGGAGTCACGAACAACTCCGGTATGGTCAGCGTAAAAACAACATTCTTCCCCTAGAGCAACACATAGTCCCCCCTTTTGGAGGAACAACAAGTCCAGACCTCGTCGGTTTTGAAGTACTACCTCAGACAGGGAAGTGAGGGATTTTTCTAGGTGGCTAATGGAGGTTTCTATTCTCTCTATATCTTCCTCTATGGCTTCACGCAGCGAAGACATCCCTTTCTGCTGGGTGGCCAAAGAAGCTATGCCGGTTCCTGCTCCCGCTAACCCTAGGCTGAGTAGGGTAGCAATAGTTACTGTGGAAATAGGTTCTCTCTTTTTCCTTTTTTCAACCATTTTTGTATTCCAGTATGAATATAGACTCTCTTCCGAATGATAGAGGATGCGGGGCAGCACAGTCACTATAACACAGAATTCTTTAGAGCTGTTAAACACCTTAGTTGATAGGCACGGGGTGAGTCCAGACCGCGAGCATAGCCACCAGCCATTGTCCTTTGGAATTACCCATTTAATAGCATTTTCCCAGGTAGAACTGGCGTTAATAACAGTACATAAGTCCCGTCTGTTCTTTGGCACTTTTCCTAAGCAGGTTCCTTGGCCGCTTACCTGCTGTATGGTCAGACCTCTCTTACGGTCTCCCCAGGAACATTGAGTAGGGTTTTCCTCAGATGAGGTATTGTGAGTGGTGTTTAGCCCTATTGCCTCATAGAATGGGGGCCTCACATCATAACATAACCAACAGGAGTTAGTCATGTTAGGGTTGGTGTGGTTTAACGTCAGGAAGGCAGCACCCACTAGCTCCCAGAGGGGGTCTTTAGATCCGGTCATGAGACTGGGCCTCACCAGGGGAGGGCTGGTTTCTGATGGTCTTGGAGTTTTAACATTAGCCCGGGCTATGGTTGAGGGAAGGTGATGAGCTGTGGAAGGTCGGGGAGGTGGCTTTACATAGGGTGGCCTAAGAACCTTATTAGGGCCTATTGTTAGAGTAGAGACTGGTTGTTGCACACGCCGCAAAGTAAAAAGGGCTCCTGGATGATTTGTTTTGTAGAGTCTGACTCCCCAGGATTTACCCAATTCCCAATTCGTTGCCTTTTTTCCTAAATCAGTGAAATTTATCATAATGGGATTACAATTGGGGGGAGTTGGGCATCCCTTATTTATAGGTCTAGGTTGGTGGTATGTAATGCCAGATTGAGAGACTCTACTTAATTGAATAAGGTCCCCCTGTTTGGGGGGTGGCCACCATATATCCCCTGAGCTCTCACAACCCCATGACTTACAATAATAGTCTGCAATTCCTCCACATTTTTTTCTGTGGTTGGGTTGGGGAACGGGGCAGACATAGAAGTAACTTTAGCACAAATCCCATTGTCCCCTGCCAGTGAATAAGGCCCTTAAGTCAAAGTATAATTCTGGGAACCAGGTGCTGGGAGGGGTCACCTTGGAGGTCTGGTTAAGAATGTCTCCTGTGGATACATCTACAATCATCCAGGTCAGGTTAAAAGGTTGATGTGGATTTGTATGCCCCCAGCAAGTGGTGGACAGGGTTAGAAAAAGGAATAAAGTTACCGAGGTCCAGTATGAAGTTTGAGTTTGAAAAAATTTTCCTTGTGGTGGGACACCCTTCTTGTTGGCAGGAAGCCTTTCTTCATAGCTACCGGATCTGCCGGTCTGATGTGGTTGTAGTGGACCCAGGTGAGAATCCCATTCTAGGAGGGCTGCGGAGCATCTGGAGTGTTCTCGTTTTTCGGAGCATCCCGTATCAGCCGGAGCTTGAGTGGGTTTGTTGGAGGCTTCCGTGCGGACCAATTTTCCTGTTTTTAATCCGGAGGGTGAGCCCGTCTTACATGGGAATGGTGTACCCATGCTGCAATCCCGTCGACCTTGAGGGCGGTAGGGGTAGTAAACAGTACAACATAAGGTCCTTTCCATCTAGGCTCTAGGGTTTTGGACTGATGCCTTTTAACCCATACCATGTCACCCGGGACTATACCATGTTCCGGAGCCAGGTCCCTCTTAACAGCGTGGTATGCTTGAATTAAGGGCCAAATCCGTTGTTGCACTTTAGCTAAAGCCTGCAACATGGTCAGGTAATTTGGGGCCAGATCACCTAGTTCTGGGCTTAAGGTCCTCTGAATGATGGGGGGTGGAGCCCCATACAGGATCTCAAAGGGAGTTAGCCCATGGACATACGGGGAGTTCCGGACTCGGAAGATGGCCAAGGGAAGGAGTGTCACCCAATCACCGCCAGTCTCCAGGGCCAATTTGGCTAAAGTCTCCTTTAGTGTCCTATTCATCCTTTCTACTTGCCCTGAGCTCTGGGGGTTATATTCACAATGTAGCTTCCAATTGGCCCCCATAGTCTGGGCTAGTCCCTGCAGGACTTTACTAACAAAAGCCGGACCGTTATCTGACCCAATTGCCTCAGGCACCCCATATCTGGGTATGATTTCCTCTAGCAAAGCCTTTGCCACTACCTGACTCATCTCCTTCTTTGTAGGAAAAGCCTCCACCCAGCCTGAAAAGGTATCTATGAATACCAGCAAATATTTGTACCCAAACTTTCCCGGTTTTACCTCAGTAAAATCCACTTCCCAACTTCTTCCCGGAGCCCTCCCCCGTTCCCGAGTACCTGTATGGTGCCCCTCCCTTCGTCCTGGTTTCATGATTGTGCAGCTGGCACAATCTTCCACAATTTGGCGGACTGCTATGGTCTGGTTCGGAAATCGGAGCTGCGCAGATGTCAACAAGTCTAGTAATTTTCTCCGCCCCAAATGGGTGGACTTATGTAAGTTAGCCAACAGGAATCGTCCGAGTTTTTCAGGCAGAATTAACTTGCCTTCCAAGTCGCTTTTCCATCCGTCTTCCCCTTCTCTAAAGGGGGAGTGGGCTCTCATCCAAGTGAAATCCTCTGTGGAGTATTCTGGTCGGGGGGGTAGCGGAGGGAGCTCTGGGACTGGCACGTCTATCGCCGCAACCGTGGAAGGTTGCCCTGTCTCCATGGGAGGACTCACCATTGCTACTCTCTTTGCTTCTTGATCTGCTCTGTTGTTACCGACAGCTTCCGGCGTCTTGGCAGACTGGTGGCCTGGGACATACATCACTGCCACTGCCTTCGGTTTTTCCACTGCCATTAATAGATGCTGGACTTCGGCTAGGTTCTTTAGATGTTTTCCTTCTGCTGTGCGGAATCCTCTTTCGCGATAGATGGCCCCGTGGACATGGATGGTACCGAAAGCATAGCGGCTATCGGTGTAGATATTGACTCGCTTTCCTTTTGCCCTCTCCAGGGCCTCTGCCAAGGCAATTAATTCCGCTTTTTGGGCTGATGTTCCGGGTGGGAGGGCACTGCTCCATACCGTATTTCCTTCTTGGTCGACTACAGCTGCCCCTGCCCTTCGGGCTCCATCTTGGAAAAAACTGCTTCCATCCGTGTACCAGTTTAATTTGCAGCCAGACAGGGGGGTATCCTTTAGGTCAGCCCATACCTGTGTAACTTCAGAGAGGAATTCTTTGCAGTTATGGACAGGTGTCTGCAGTTCCGGGTTAGGCAACAAGGTGGCAGGGTTCAGGATTACGGGATCTGTGAATGTGATCCGAGGGGAATCCAACAAGAGCCCCTGGTAGTGGGTGAGCCTGGCATTCGTCATCCATTTCCCAGGGGGTTGTTTAAGGATTCCCTCCACCGGGTGAAGGGCCGTTACCCAGAGGGCCTGTCCAAAGGTTAGTTTATCGGCTTCTCTCACCAGCACGGCAATGGCCGCTATGATGCGGAGGCAGGGGGGCCATCCTGCCCCTACTGCGTCTAATTTCTTGGAAAAGTATGCCACTGGTCTCTTCCAGGGACCTAGCTGTTGGGTCAAGACTCCTTTGGCTACCCCCTTTTTCTCATCTACAAACAGAGTGAATGGTCTTGTAGGATCTGGCAAGGCTAAGGCAGGGGCCTGCAAAAGAGCGCCTTTTAGCTGATCAAAGGCCTATTGTTCTCTCTCTCCCCAACTCCAATCTGGAGCTTCTTTGGTGGCCTCATATAGGGGTCTGGCTATTTCTGCAAATCCTAGAATCCAGAGTCCACAGAACCCCGCGGAGCCCAGGAATTCTCTCACCCCTCTAGTGGATGTCGGGGATGGGATAGCCAGAATAGTCTGTTTCATGGCATCAGTCAGCCATCTTGCCCCATCTGCAATCCGATAACCCAAATATGTCACTGACCTTTTACAGATGTGAGTTTTCTTGGCACTTGCCCGATACCCCAGCTCACCTAATTCCGTTAGCAGGTGTTCAGTAGCCTTGATGCACTACTCTCGGGTTTCTGCCGCTAACAGTAAGTCATCAACATACTGTAATAGAGTGACTCGTGGGTGGCTCCGATGAAAAGGTTCCAGGTCCTGGCTCAGGGCCTCGTTAAACAGGGTGGGAGAGTTTTTAAATCCTTGCGGCAGTCTGGTCCAAGTGAGCTGTCCGGATTGGCCCCCATCTTCTTGCCATTCGAAAGCAAATAGCGGCTGACTAATTTTTGACAATGGAATGCTGAAGAAAGCATCTTTCAAATCAAGGGTTGTATACCATACTTGTGAGGGGGGTAGGTGGCTGAGCAAGGTATAGGGATTCGGAACGGTGGGATGAATGTCCTCCGTAGGTCTTGCACAGGCCTATAGTCCCCGCTTCCCGGCTTTCGGACGGGGAGCAGAGGAGTATTCCAGGCAGACTGACAAGGCTGCAGTACTCCTTCCTTTATTAGCCTGTGGATATGAGGGGCTATGCCTCTTCGGGCCTCCTCAGGCATAGGATACTGTTTCACTCGAATGGGGAGAGCAGAAGCCTTCAATTGTATAACTATGGGCGGGAGGTGTTTGGCGAGGCCGGTTCCCGCAGTCTCTGCCCAGGCCGTGGGAAATCTTTTTACCCAATGAGTCATGTCCTCTCCTGGTTCCTGTTGACTCTCAAACAGACGATGCTCGTCAGCCAATGATAGGGACAAGACATGAATCGGGCTCCCTTCTCGATCAGTCACAATTATTCCATCTGGTTCAAAATGGATATGGGCCCCTATTTTGGTGAGTAGGTCCCATCCGAGCAGGGGAGCGGGGCTCTCAGGGATGACCAAGAAGGAGTGTGTGACCTGGTGTTTTCCTAAGTTCACCTTTCTTTTGGTAGTCCATGTACATAACTGCGTACTGGTGGCCCCCTGAACAACACTTGTTCGTGCCTTGTTCAAAGGTCCATGTGCCTTGTTTAAAACCGAAAATTTGCGCCGGTATCCACCATGAACCCCATCGGCTTCCCCTCCACATGCATTGTTACCCAGGACTCGGGGAGGGGGTCTGAGCCCCGTCTCCTTCAGTCCTCTTCTCCGGCTAGGAGGACTCTGGCCTGCTCTACTGCTTGTTCCCTTTCCCTGTTTTCCCCCGGTCTCCTTCCAAACCCTCTTCTTCCCTTTAACTTAGGACATTCTCTCTTCCAATGCCCCGTTTCCTTACAGTAAAAACAGTGTTCCTTATCCGGGGTCCTGGCGTGGCCCCCTCCCCTGGGTTGGTCCCAGACACCCGCTAGGAAAATACGAGCCATTTCTCTCTGTTGCTTTCGGTTTTCCTTAGCCTGGAACTCCCGGTCCTCCTTTCTCAATTTCTCCTGGGCCTCCCTGTCTTCCTTTCTCTGTCTTTCCTCCCTTTCTTCTGGAGTTTCCCTAGCGGTAAAGACCTTTTCCGCTACCTGCAGCATTTCCCTTATAGTCATCTCCCCTAAGTTTTCCTGTTTATTGAGTTTTCTCCTAATGTCTGGAGCTGCCTGATTAATGAATGAGAGTACCACAGCAGACCGGTGGAGGTCTGCCTCAGGGTCAATAGGGGTGTACTGACGGTATGCCTCATAGAGGCGCTCTAAGAAACCGGCTGGGCTTTCGTTTTCCCTTTGAACGACTGCTTTCACTTTTGCAAAATTGGTGGGCCTTCTGGCGGCCGCTCGGAGACCAGCCATAAGAGTCTGGCGGTAGATCCGAAGACGCTCCCTACCCTCTGCGGTCCCGAAATCCCAATCAGGGCGGCCTCGTCTATGGCCGGTTGGAGAGTTGTGGGTCTCCCATTATCCCCCAAGACGTTCTTCCTCACTTCGTTGAGGATGTGCTCTCGTTCCTCCATCGTAAAAAGAGTATTGAGCAGCTGATGACAGTCATCCCAAGTGGGACGGTGTGTATGCATGATGGACTCCAAGAGATCTATGAGACACTTGGGGTCTTCAGAAAAGGGCGGGTTCTGCATCCTCCAGTTATATAGATCACTGGAGGAGAGGGGCCAGTACTGAAACTGTTGCCCTCCTCCTGGTCCCCCTTGGCCCACCATCCGGACTGGAAGTGTAGGGACAGTTTCCTCCCCCTGTGTTGATGAGGGGGGCCCGTTTTCCCCCTCCCTTTCCCGGATCCCTCAGGGGCGAAGTCTTCGACCCATTCCTCCTCCTGCTGCCAGTCCTGTTGAGGAGGATGAGGAAATTTCCTCCTCTGGGGCACTGGCTTGGCCAGGGGGAGTCACATATGGAGGCGGCCGATCTTCCTCTGCCCCTGCGAGGGATGGGTAAAGGGGGGAACTCTCTGGTAAGACCGGAGATGGTGAAGGAGATGCCCTAATTTGAGGACCGGTCAAGGTGGGAAGAGGAAGTTTTTCCTCCTCCTTTATGACCAAGGCGGGCGTGACTGGGGTTTTAGCCCCGGGGGCCGAACTGGAGGGGTGGGTCAGAAAAACTGTTAACCAAGGGGGAGGGTTCCTCACCAGATCCTCCCAAACCAAAATGTAAGGAACTTGGTCTGGATGGCCTCGATTGTCTGGCTGAAAAATGACTGCTTTAACTTTAGTGATCATGTCTAGGGAGAGGGAACCTTGAATGGGCCACCCGACTCCAAAGGTGGGCCACTCTGCAGAACAAAAGGTGTCGAACTTACCTTTCTTGATGACCAGACCCGCATTTAAGGCCCTTTGTTTAACTTCTGGAAAGTGAGAAAGGATCAGAGACTTTGGGGTTGTTTGTCCCTGTCCCATTGTGGAAGGAGACTCAAACACCAAGAGAGATAGAACAAAAAGGGTAAAGGCAACAATAATTCCACACACACACAACACTCTCCAGCACTCGCTCGGACCGGTCCTTCTCTCACACTGGTGCGCACCCCATTCAACCTCCTCACCGTCCAACTGGGATATCAGGCCGAAAGGCGTCCACTTGACGGGTGGTCGGTCGACTAGCTCAATTAGTTCTTCACCTGGCGCCAGGGTTCCTAAAATGCTTGAGCCCAAATGAGAGGAAAGCCTCTCCCAATAGGACCCTGTGGTCCTCCTTGCGAGATTCCCAGAATGAATCTCCCTGGGGATTGGCCGAATCCCCGCCGCGGCCCAAATGGAACACTCAAGTTCCTCCAAATGAGGGTCTTGGATCCCCTCCCAACGCCTAGGACTTGGGATCGCCCCTGCTTTCTCGCAGGCAGGTTCTGTCTCTCGAGAAAATGAAATCTCGGTGGAACCTCCAAATGTTAGGACCCGGA
Source organism: Castor canadensis (assembly GCF_047511655.1). Lineage (NCBI taxonomy): Eukaryota > Metazoa > Chordata > Mammalia > Rodentia > Castoridae > Castor > Castor canadensis. Next base: position 20,822,679 of record NC_133390.1, on the reverse strand, counting down.
ATCCTATTCCCCCGAGAGACAGAGAGTCACGCGTGAATGCAATCAACAAAGCAGAGTTTATTGGGCTGGCTAGCCAGGGTCGAGCTCCCACACGGACACGCAGGACCGGTTAGGAAAACACGACCCTGAGTCTCTTTAGGGGAAATCTTATATAGACCGCGGTGGCGTACATATTTTCGTTATCAACATTGGGCAAGCAGGCAGAGCACATCTTGCGCGTACCTCACATCTTGCACGTACTTCACATCTTGCATGTACCCCCCGCTCACATTCCTCACATTCTATATGCCCTAACTGAGCCCTGCCGCATTGCTTATCTTATCTACATGGGATGTTTGGTACTGGTTTCTCCAACAAGGGGGTTGGGGCCCGCTGAGACCTCCTATTCCTTTCACATACATTGACCATGCCAAGGAGTTTCAAAGAAAATGCCCCAAAATCAATCCAATAACATTGAGTGGAATGTTAGATCGTTCACAAATTTCTTACATATCACTTGTATACAGTAGCTATTGAAAACTTCATCATGTTTAATGATGATCAGTATTTATGTCAAAATTAAACACTTTAATTATATATAATATAAATAACTTTCACAAAATCCTCATCCTCCAGCCATACCTCATCTCAATCTAATAATAATATATGCATAAATACACATATGATCATATATATATGTACATATGCATATATATAGTGAGAGAGAGGAAAAATTGTTTTAGAGAGTCTGAGGGTATTATGGAAGGTAGGGAGGTAAAGAAAATGTTAGAGAAAGAAAAACTGAAACAGCACATCTATACATAAATATAATATAATGTACTGTGTAGTAGGCTGTTTAATATTAGGGGAGTAGGGTAATAAAAATGAGTAACAAGGGGTCTAATTTGATTAAAGCTTGATATGTGCAGACCCTAAGTACCAAGGTGAAACTCTCTTAGACTCACAATATACACTGAAAAAAAAGGAAGGGCAGGAGGGTAAAACAGGTCTTTTCTGGGGATAAATACCAGTGGAAGCAGGGAGGGCATAAGGAAAGGGTAAATAAGTCTAAATATGGTAGGTGAATTTTGTACTCATATATGAAAACAGAAGAATGAAACCTGTTGAAATTGTTCTAAGAAGGGTGGGAAGGGATGAAGGAGAATAACAGAGGGGGTAAATCCAACTAAGATATATTGTAAGCACATATGTAAGTATCACAATGTATCTTCCTGTACAACTATTATATTCTAAGAAAATTTAAAATTCCTTCTTAAAGGAAGCAAAACATAGTTGTTCCTTATTCTCAAAAAAGTTGCACAGTGTAAATAGACTTTCTCAATCTTGCAGTAGACTTTGAGAATTTAAAAGCAGCTAAAGTATTTAATTGTTGATTTATGACAATTTTGTCTCTTTCTTATACTCATGAATAGGTATTACACATTTAATAATTACTCCTCTGTAGTGGAAGTGAAGGAGAAGGTTTATTTTTACAATTTGTTGATTCCCATAATATACTCTTCTCATAACTAATTATAAACTGCCTGAAAATTTAATAATAAGATTCCAAGAACAAGCATGATCTTGAAAGGATGTGCCCTTTGCCCCAGCAGATCCCCATAGCAGAAACCAGTAAAGCCAGCACAGGATGCCCGGTGCAGGATAAGATAAACAGGATGGGGGCAGGTGGAATGTGAGGAATATGAGGAATGTGAGCAGATTGGGAAAGACGACTAGAAGTACGTGCAAGATGTGCCCTGCCTGCTTGCTAAATGTAACCGTGTGAGTGAATACTGACCCTTGAATCTATAGGCTAAGAAGTAATGTACTCTTAAATGGATAGGCTGGAAATGTATGTGGTGTTACAAACTCATTGGCTATGTACTGTGCGGGCTTTTGCTGTAACGGCCGGTAGGGGCCTATATAAGATCTTCCCTAAAGAGGCTCGGGGTCTTGTCTGCCCAATCGGACCTGTGTGTCTGTGTGGGAGCTTGACCCTGGCTTGCCAGCTCAATAAACTCTGCTTTGTTGATTGCATTCATGCGTGACTCTCTGTCTCTCGGAGGAATAGGATTCTCGGACCCTAACAATCTGTCTCTAGTTCACTACTACTTATACTATTTCTATAGGAAAAAGAATTTAAAATAATTGACATTTTAAAATTTGCATATTACTCTAACTTCTGTAGATTACCTTAGATATGTTCACATTCCTTTCTCTAAGTTCCTTACTACAAAATGTACCTGTCATGCTAATTGTTTCCTCCATATTTTATTTTTGTACAATATTGAGTTATTCATGATGGGAATGATCATATGCCTGAAAGTTTTGCATCTTCATAGCATCTTTAATAGTGTGCATACAGTGAAATCTGTAATATCATGCATGCTCGTGGTTACAATGACTAAGAGAGTAAAGATTTACTTGCTTTCATTTGAAAATCTAAAGACTGAACTCCTAACAAAATCAGGATTCATGTACATTAGCCACAATCCCAGTGCTTAGAATGATCTTATCCAATGCTAGGATTAGACATAATACAGTGGATCTTTCAGGAGAGGAGACTATTTCTGAACAAAATATAATGAATGGGTAAAAGAAGGCTGATGTGTAGTTTTGGCCATATCCTATTGCTGATATATACTAGACACTAATCCATCAAGGAGAGAGACAAATGCTTTGTCATTCAGCTTAAATGCCTCCCAGGTTCTTGTCTTTCTCTTTGATTCAGAGGCCCTGCCTTGCACATCTTATGTATATACTGTCCCCCCACCCAGTTAGATGGAGACAATAGGGTACTAAACATTAACCAATGGTTATTTTAATGTGAGGGTTTTTTTCTGTGACTGTCCCAGAATTCTTGATTGTTAGGTTATTATCTGTATTGCAAGACCCCTATTACAGTACTCTGTGAGGAATATTATCTATCGCCTTGTATGTGGAAGAAATTTGAAAGTGGGTTATCTAGAAGCCCTATTATGCTTTGACTTAAAAGAAAAGTTAAACTCCTTAAGTTACATTAAAATGCTTTACATTGTATTATTAAGCAGAAACATGTTTAGAGAAAAGGCAATGGAAGACACATTTGTTCTATCATACATGTTTTATTTTTTACATCAAATATACATGTATGTCAGCTAATAACCTTCAGAATCAGCACAAAACTAAAGATGTCTGAAAAGCAAGAAGTTGCCAATTTGCCAGTTACCTTGAACGTTAGCTTTGCAAAAGTAATCTTCTAATTATCAGATAGGATGGTACAGTGCTCATGAAATGAGATGTTCTTTCATTACATTCCATTGTTTCTGACATTTATTCTGTCTGTTTTGACAGTATATCCACATCTCCCAAAGGAATTAAAGCAAATATGTAACATTGGTACAAGTTGATACTTGTTCACAAAAACACATTTTCAGAATGGAGCATTATGTAATTTTCTACATCAGATAATCAATTGTGAATAAGTTAGCTTTAGTGTATACTTGTCTTTTGGATGTGGTTACAAAGTTATTAATCAAATAAACACATTATATGAGTAACTAAGTCTTTTGTTTGGAATGTGTATTGGTATTTCACCAAAAGGCATATTTCCCTAAATGCTCCACTTCTTTTGTACCTATTCATGTTTCTGTGGTCCACAAGATATAGTTACATGTCCTGACTTACTATAGTTACTCAGACACTAGTCAGCTTAATTTTTTGTATACATATTCTGCACCTGGATAGTCCATTTCCATATTAAATATATCTTTCCCTTCCTTGCCACTGTAAGTATGGAAAAATAGGACTTATTATCACAGGGAGAAAAATCATTCCTTTCCCCACATTAAATCCTGTTCTGTTAAAAACCTCAGCAGATGTTTTGTCTCTACAAACATGAAATTTGTTCACAATAATTTGGAAGAAATGTTCTTTTATGGTTGGCACTATGCTTTGTTTGTGGCCTTTATACAGGAAAAAAAGGAGAGAGAGAGAGAGAGAGAAGAAGAAAAAAAGATGGAGTAGAGAGAAAAGGGAAGTCAGCATGGAAGAAGGGAAGAAAAAGAAGGAAAGATAATTTTTAACCCCACTACAATACATATACACCTACTCAAATATTTTCTTTTATGAGAAAATAAAATTTTTAAAAGACTCTTTTTTGCTTGATTCAATTATCTTTGGAGAAATAAGCTTGTGTAAGATTTTTTTCTTTCAAAATAATTTATAAACATTTCCATTTACAAATGTTCCAATGGATGAGAAAGTTGTGGAAAAACAAGTAATTAAAATTTCAATAGCACTCCTTGGTCTTAATTTAATTTTAACTCATTTGATTTTTTGCATGATACTAAGGTTTGAACTCAGGACCTCATGCTTGCTAGGCAGGGTGCCCTATTAGCCCTTTTTTTTTGTGTGTGTTAGGTATTTTTGAAACATGGTCCTGCTTTTTGCCCAGGATGACCTCAAAACATGATCCTCCTCATCTCTGTCTCATAAATAACTAAGATTAGTTAGTTATCTAACTAACTATCTAACTTGATTAGTCAAGTCAATGCCTGACTTGACTACTTTTTTAAACCAAATTGTTTTGGTAGTACTGGGATTTGGACTTAAGATCTCATGCTTGCTAGGCAGGTACTCTACCATCCTAGCCACTCTATCCGCCCTTGACTCCTTCTTTTGAACTACAGTTTATTACTTTCAACATATCTTTTACTATATTCTGGATGAATTAGATGGATGAAATAAAGACCCAATTATCATCCTCTCTCTTTGGAATGTCATGTGCATCCTTAACCAAATTACTGTAGACTTAAAGACCTTGATTTAATTATACATTTTGCATGAAATTAGACCTTATTATTCCATACTTTCTTCATATTTCCTTCACAATGGATCCTGTAACACATTAAGGAGCTTAATATCTTGCATGTTTTTCCTTTTATATATTTCAATGTGAAGAAGTTGATGAGAAGCAGTAACTGACTAAGGAGTTTGGAATTAGACACTTCTGATAGTGACATTGAATCTTATGTCTTTTGACATTCAATAACGAATGGCCTTGGTCACAGTTACATTGCATCTCAGGGTTGAACTTATTCATTCAACAATAAATAAAAAACAAAATCAATTTGTTTAGCATCAAATAATAGTGGATGTATAAACATGAATGTGACATACCCTTGGCCTTCAGGAAGAAAGATGATGAAATATTATCTTTAACATTGGTAAGATTAGTGTATTAATTCAGTTCCATTGTAGAGAAGGCTTTCTCTCTTTGGCTCACCTCCATCAGCACCTCACCTCTGAGACTAACAGTCTCTTAGGACAAAGAGAAGTCTCTGCCAATATCTTCCGTTCTAAATCATTCCCTAGGTATCCAAAGATTCTCAAACACTTGTCAACAACCTTAAGGCTACAGTCAGAGCATGCATATTTCTCTATTTGGCTCAATTCTTCCAAAAGCAAGTGCACTATTAATGTGTGCCCATAAGTGACTGAGAGACAGATTTGCAGGTTGACTACTCAATCACATGGATGAATAAGTAGATCCTACAGAGGCAGAAAGACAAAAAGGGTAGATTGCCAACTATCGGAAAGGAAATCTGAGGGACGAAATTTTAAACTTGAATCTAACATTAAGTAATTATGATGAATTATCTCTCAAGCTTTATGGACAGGACATAATTTGCTATTGCAGTTGTTATCTTGATTAGCTTGATGTGTAACTTTTATGACAATCTATATGAAACATAGTTTTCTGATGAATTCTTATCCCATATTAACCTCTAAATCTGAAATGAAGTCTAGAGAATACTAAATATGGCTCTGATAAGAAAGGGTAAAATGAGCGAGTTATTACCTACCTATAATCCTAGCAATCAGGAGGCTAAAGCAGAAAGAGGTCTGTGAGGCACTCTGCAAGTATGAGGCCTGCCTGCACTACATGAGGAGACTGTGTCAGAAAAAGGGGACTGCACAATCCCATTTAACCTAAAGTTATCAGAAAGTCCATTTTCTTTGCAGAAGGATGCTTGATCTTAATTTACAAGGATAAATAGAAAATCCATAGTCAAAGTAAAGACACTAGAACAATCTAAAGTATTCCAGATGCTATGTGATGCTGTGTAGTGTTAGGAACGGGAATCCTATTCCCCCCGAGAGACAGAGAGCCAGGCGTGAATGCAATCAACATAGCAGAGTTTATTGGGCTGGCTAGCCAGGGTCGAGCTCCCACACGGATACGCAGGACCGGTTAGGAAAACACGACCCTGAGCCTCTTTAGGGGAAATCTTATATAGACCACTACCTGCCGTTACAGCAAAAGCCCACACAGCACTTAACCAATGATTTTGTAACACAGAGTAAAAGGTCAGCAGTTGCGCGCGTATTTTCGTTATCAACATTGAGCAAGCAGGCAGAGCACATCTTGCACATACATCCCGTCACCTTTCGCAACCTTCTCACATTCCTCACATTCTATATCCCCGAGCCGAGCCCTGCTGCCCTGCTTATCTTATCTACATGGGGCATCTGGTACCGGTTTCTCCAACAGGGGGGTGGGGTCCGTTGAGACATCTCATTCCTTCTTATCCCTTTCATTCCCCCCTTTTCTTATGGCCTAAATTGAGGAATCATTCTCAAGGGGATGAAGAGCCTGATATTGTTGGTGGAGGACCAGAAGTTGGATAGTATTAATTTGACCTTTGACAAAAGTCATAAGTCAGTTTAGAATCCAGGGTCCTATGGTAACAAGTAATAGGAAGATTATTATTGGCCCCGCCAGTGCAGATAAAAGTGTAGCTAACCATGGGGACTGGTTAAACCAAGACTCGAACCAGCTTTCCCTGGCCTCTTTTTCTCGTTTTCTTTGATCCAGGCTCTTTCAAAGTTTAGACATGGAGTCACGAACAACTCCGGTATGGTCAGCGTAAAAACAACATTCTTCCCCTATAGCAACACATAGTCCCCCTTTTGGAGGAACAACAAGTCCAGACCTGTCTGTTTTGAAGTACTACCTCAGACAGAGAAGTGAGGGATTTTTCTAGGTGGCTAATGGAGGTTTCTATTCTCTCTATATCTTCGTCTATGGCTGTGCACAGCAAAGACATCCCTTTCTGCTGGGTGGCCAAAGAAGCTATGCCAGTTCCTGCTCCCGCTAACCCTAGGCTGAGTAGGGTAGCAATAGTTACTGCAGAAATAGGTTCTCTCTTTTTCCTTTTTTCAACCATTTTTGTATTCCAGTATGAATATAGACTCTCTTCCGAATGATAGAGGATGCAGGGCAGCACAGCCACTATAACACAGAATTCTTTAGAGCTGTTAAACACCTTAGTTGATAGGCACAGGGTGAGTCCGGACCGTGAGCATAGCCACCACCCATTGTCCTTTGGAATTACCCATTTAATAGCATTTTTCCAGGTAGAACTGGCATTAATAACAGTACATAAGTCTCGTCTATTCTTTGGCACTTTTCCTAAGCAGGTTCCTTGGCCGCTTACCTGTTGTATGGTCAGACCTCTCTTACGGTCTCCCCAGGAACACTGAGTGGGGTTTTCCTCAGATGAGGTATTGTGAGTGGTGTTTAGCCCTATTGCCTCATAGAATGGGAGCCTCACATCATAACATAACCAACAGGAGTTAGTCATGTTAGGGTTGGTGTGGTTTAACGTCAGGAAGGCAGCGCCCACTAGGTCCCAGAGGGGGTCTTTAGATCCGGTCATGAGACTGGGCCTCACCAGGGGAGGGCTGGTTCCTGATGGTCTTGGAGTTGTTACATTAGCCCGGGCTATGGTTGAGGGAAGGTGATGAGTTGTGGAAGGTCGGGGAGGTGGCTTTACATAGGGTGGCCTAAGTACCTTATTAGGGCCTACTGCTGTGGACGGTGGCCCCGTGGGCTCAGTTTTCAATCTGACTACTATGGTCGAGCCAGAGTGTCCACCATATTTATAAAATACAATTCCCCATGCCCTTCCTTGTATCCATCCTGGGGTGTCCTTTTTGCCAGCTTCAGTGAAAGTGACCTTGATTCTATCTAGATCTGCAGGCCGGCACTCATGGGTGATATGTGGAAGGCACAGGCCCCCCCCATCTGCTTCCCCATGGTACCCCATTTACAAAGGAGAATTTCAGCAGGTCTGGTTTTGATACTCCCCATTTCCATTCACCATCGTTAGATGTGACGCATGCCCATGACTTACAGAAAGAGTATTGTATCCCCCCACAGTCTTTGCTCTTTTGGTGGCCCGGGCAAGCATAAAAACCATAGCATCGAGCTGAGTCCGGGGCGGTGGCCCTGTAGGCAGGATTGATGTCTCTGAAGCAGAATTGTAGTTCCAGCCACCAATTTCCCAATGGTGCAGCGTGAGTAGTCTCGTTGAGGGTGGTATGCGTCTCCCCATCAGTGAGTATCCAGGTTTGTTTATAAGGCTGGTGAGGGTTGGTTTCGGCAAGGCTCCTGCTCCGGGCAATGAGCAGGATCAGGAAGATCATTCAACTCATTCGTGACGCTCCTGAAGACTCTGCATGTTTTTGGGGCCGCAAGAGCTTTAGCTTTAATGGGTTGTCTGGGTGCCGCCGTACGGTCCACTCTTTAGCCCCTTTTTGTTTTTGATGATTGGCTCGACGCACGTGGGAGTAATGGATCCAAGGTCCGATGCCGTCAACCTTGAGGGCGGTAGGGGTAGTAAACAGTACAACATAAGGTCCTTTCCATCTAGGCTCTAGGGTTTTGGACTGATGCCTTTTAACCCATACCGTATCCCCCGGGACTATGCCATCTTCCGTGTTTGGGGTCCTCTCAGCAGTATGGTACGCTTGAATTAGGGGCCATATTTGTTGTTGTACTTTAGCTAAAGCCTGTAGCATAATCAGATAATTTGGGGCCAGATCATCTAGTCTCGGGCCTAAGGTCCTTTGAATGATGGGGGGTGGAGCCCCATACAGGATCTCAAAGGGAGTTAGCCCATGGACATACGGGGAGTTCCGGACTCGGAAGATGCCAAGGGAAGGAGTGTCACCCAATCACCGCCAGTCTCCAGGGCCAATTTGGCTAAAGTCTCCTTTAGTGTCCTATTCATCCTTTCTACTTGCCCTGAGCTTTGGGGTTGTATTCACAATGTAACTTCCAATTGGCCCCCATAGCCTGGGCTAGTCCCTGCAGGACTTTACTAACGAAAGCTGGACCATTATCTGACCCAATTGCCTTGGGCACCCCATATCTGGGTATGATTTCCTCTAGCAAGGCCTTTGCCACTACCTGACTCATCTCCTTCTTTGTAGGAAAAGCCTCCACTCAGCCCAAAAAGGTATCTATGAATACCAGCAAATATTTGTACCCAAACTTTCCCGGTTTTACCTCAGTAAAATCCACTTCCCAACTTCTTCCCGGAGCCCTCCCCCGTTCCCAAGTACCTGTATGGTGCTCCTCCCTTCGTCCTGGTTTCATGACTGTGCAGCTGGCACAATCTTCCACAATTTGGTGGACTGCCATGGTCTGGTTTGGAAATTGGAGCTGTGCGGATGTCAGCAAGTCTAGCAATTTTCTCCGCCCCAAATGGGTGGACTTATGTAAGTTAATCTACAGGAATCATCCGAGTTTTTCGGGCAGAATTAACTTGCCTTCCAAGTCACTTCTCCATCCGTTTTCCCCTTCTCTAATGAGGGAGTGGGCTCTCATCCAGGTGAAATCCTCCGTGGAGTATTCTGGTCGGGGGGGGGTAGTGAAGGGAGCTCTGGGACAGGCACGTCTACAGCCGCGACCATGGAAGGACTCACCATTGCTGCTCTCTTTGCTTCTTGATCTGCTCTGTTGTTACCAACAGCTTCCGGTGTCTTGGCAGACTGGTGGCCTGGGACATACATCACTGCCACTGCCTTCGGTTTTTCCACTGCCATTAATAGACTCTGGACCTCGGCCAGGTTCTTTAGATTTTTCCCTTCTGCTGTGCGGAATCCCCTTTCGCGATAGATGGCCCCGTGGACATGGATGGTACCGAAAGCATAGCGGCTATCGGTGTAGATGTTGACTCGCTTTCCTTTTGCCCTCTCCAGGGCCTCTGCCAAGGCAATTAATTCCGCTTTTTGGGCTGAGGTTCCGGGTGGGAGAGCGCTGCTCCATACCATATTTCTTTCTTGGTCGACTACAGCTGCCCCTGCCCTTCGGACTTCATCTTGGACAAAGCTGCTTCCATCCGTGTACCAGTTTAATTTGCAGCCGGACAGGGGGGTATCCTTTAGGTCAGCCCGTACCTGTGTAACTTCGGTGAGGAATTCTTTGCAGTCATGGACAGGTGTCGGTAGTTCTGGGTTAGGCAACAGGGTGGCAGGGTTCAGGGTTACGGGATCTATGAATGTGATTCGAGGGGAATCCAACAAGAGCCCCTGGTAGTGGGTGAGCCTGGCATTTGTCATCCATTTCCCGGGGGATTGTTTAAGGATTCCCTCCACCGGGTGAGGGGCCGTTACCCAAAGGGCCTGTCCAAAAGTTAATTTATCGGCTTCTCTCACTAGCATGGCGATGGCTGCTATGATGCGGAGGCAGGGTTGCCATCCCGCTGCTACTGCGTCTAATTTCTTGGAAAGGTATGCCACAGGTCTCTTCCAGGGGCCTAGTTGTTGGGTCAGGACTCCTTTGGCTACCCCCTTTTTTTCATCTACAAATAGAGTGAATGGTCTTGTAGGATCTGGCAAGGCTAAGGCAGGGGACTGTAAAAGAGCATTCTTTAGCTGGTCAAAGGCCTGTTGTTCTCTTTCCCCCCATCTCCAATCCGGAGCCTCTTTGGTGGCCTCATATAAGGGTCTGGCTATCTCTGCAAATCCCTGAATCCAGAGTCTACAGAATTCTGCAGAGCCCAGGAACTCTCTCACTCCCCTAGTGGATGTGGGGGATGGGATAGCCAGAATAGTCTGTTTCATGGCATCAGTCAGCCATCTTGCCCCGTCTGCGATCTGATAACCTAGATATGTCATTGACCTTTTACAGATGTGGGTTTTCTTGGCATTCGCCCGATATCCCAGCTCACCTAATTCCATTAGCAGGTGTTCAGTAGCCTCGTTGCATTCCTCTTGGGTTTCTGCCGCTAACAGTAAATCATCAACATACTGTAATAGAGTGACTCGCTGGTGGCTCCGGCGAAAGGGTTCCAGGTCCTGGCTCAGGGCCTCGTTAAACAGGGTGGGAGAATTTTCAAATCCTTGCAGCAGTCTGGTCCAAGTAAGCTGTCCAGATTGGCCCCCATCCTCGTGCCACTCGAAAACAAATAGCAGCTGGCTAATTTCTGACAATGGAATGCTGAAGAAAGCATCTTTCAAATCAAGGGTTGTATACCACACTTGCAAGGGGGGTAGGTGGCTGAGCAAGGTATAGGGATTCGGAATGGTGGGATGAATGTCCTCCTTCCACTCGTTTACCTTTCGCAGGTCTTGCACAGGCCTATAGTCCTTGCTTCCTGTCTTTTGGACGGGGAGCAGAGGTGTATTCCAGGCAGACCGACAAGGCCGCGGTACTCCTTCCTTTAATAGCCTGCGGATATGAGGGGCTATGCCTCTTCGAGCCTGCTCGGGCATAGGATACTGTTTCACCCGAATGGGAAGAGCGGAAGCCTTCAATTGGAGGGAGGTGTTTGGCGAGGCCGGTTCCCGCAGTCTCTGCCCAGGCCGTGGGAAATCTTTTTACCCATTGGGCCATGTCCCCTCCTGGCTCCTGTTGACTCTCAAACAGACAATGTTCGTCAACCAATGATAGGGACAGGACATGTATCGGGCTCCCCTCTCGATCAGTCACAATTATTCCATCTGGTTCAAAATGGATATGGGCCCCTATTTTGGTGAGTAGGTCCTGTCTGAGCAGGGGAGCGGGGCTCTCAGGAACGACCAGGAAGGAGTGTGTGACCTGGTGTTTTCCTAAGTTTACCCTTCTTTTGGTAGTCCATGTACATAACTGTGTACCGGTGGCCCCCTGAATGACACTTGTTCGTTCCTTGTTCAAAGGTCCATGTGCCTTGTTTAAGACCAAATACTGGGCACCGGTATCCACCATGAACCCCATCGGCTTCCCCTCCACATGTACTGTTACCCAAGACTCGGGGAGGGGGTCCGAGCCCCGTCTCCTTCAGTCCTCTTCTCCGGCTAGGAGGACTCTGGCCTGCTCTACTGCTCGTTCCCTTTCCCTGTTTTCCCCCGGTCTCCTTCCAAACCCTCTTCTTCCCTTTAACTTAGGGCATTCTCTCTTCCAATGCCCAGTTTCCTTACAGTAAAAACAGTGTTCCTTATCCGGGGTCCTGGCGTGGCCCCCTCCCCTGGGTTGGTCCCAGACACCGGCTAGGAAGATACGGGCCATTTCTCTTTGTTGCTTTAGGTTTTCCTTAGCCTGGAACTCCCGGTCCTCCTTTCTCAATTTCTCCTGGGCCTCCCCGTCTTCCTTTCTCCACCTTTCCTCCCTTTCTTCTGGAGTTTCCCTAGCGGTAAAGACCTTCTCTGCTATTTGTAGCATTTCCCTAATGGTCATTTCCCCTAAGTTTTCCTGTTTATTGAGTTTTCTCCTAATGTCTGGAGCTGCCCTGATTAATGAATGAGAGCACCACAGCAGACCAGTGGAGCTCCTCCTCAGGGTCAATAAGGGTATACTGACGGTATGCCTCATAGAGGCGCTCTAAGAAACCGGCCGGGCTTTCGTTTTCCCCTTGGACGGCTGCTTTTACTTTTGCAAAGTTGGTGGGCCTTCTAGCGGCCGCTCGGAGACCGGCCATAAGAGTCTGGCGGTAGATTCAGAGACGCTCCCTACCTTCTGCGGTCCCAAAATCCCAATCAGGGCGGCATAGGGGGAAGGCCTCATCTATGGCCGGTTGGAGAGTTGTGGGTCTCCCATTATCCCCCAAGACGTTTTTTCTTGCTTCGTTGAGGATGCGCTCTCGTTCCTCCATCGTAAAAAGAGTATTGAGCAGCTGATGACAGTCATCCAAGTGGGACGGTGTGTATGCATGATGGACTCCAAGAGATCTATGAGACACTTGGGGTCTTCCGAAAAGGGCGGGTTCTGCGTCCTCCAGTTATATAGATCACTGGAGGAGAATGGCCAGTACTGAAACTGTTGCCCCCCTCCCGGTCCCCCTTGGCCTACCATCCGGACTGGAAGTGTAGGGACAGTTTCCTCCCCCTGTGTTGATGAGGAGGGCCCGTCTTCCCCCTCCTTTTCCCGAACCCCTCGGGGGTGAAGTCTTCGACCCCTTCCTCCTCCTGCTGCCAGTCCTGTTGAGGAGGATGAGGAAATTTCCTCCTCCGGGGCACTGGCTTGGCCAGAGGGAGTCACGTATGGAGGCGGCCGATCTTCCTCTGCCCCTGCGAGGGATGGGTAAAGGGGGGATCTCTCTGGTAAGACTGGAGATGGTAAGGGAGGTGCCCTATTCTGAGGACCAGTCAGGGTGGGAAGAGGAAGTTTCTCCTCTTCCTTTATGACCAAGGCGGGCGTGACTGGGGTTTTAGCCCCGGGAGCTGAACTGGAGGGGTGAGTCAGAAAAGCTGTTAACCAAGGGGGAGGGTTCCTCGCCAGATCCTCCCAAACCATAATGTAAGGGACTTGGTCTGATTGGCCTCGATTGTCTGGCCGAAAAATGACTGCTTTAACCTTAGTGATCATGTCTAGGGAGAGGGAACCTTGAATGGGCCATCCGACTCCGAAGGTGGGCCACTCTGCAGAACAAAAGGTGTTGAACTTACCTTTCTTGATGACCAGACCCGCATTTAAGGCCCTTTCTTTAACTTCTGAAAAGTGAGAAAGGATCAGAGACTTTGGGGTTGTTTGTCCCTGTCCCATTGTGGAAGGAGAATCAAACACCAAGAGAGATAGAACAAAAAGGGTAAAGGCAACAATAATTCCACACACACACAACACTCTCCAGCACTCGCTTGGACCGGTCCTTCTCTCACTCTGGTGCACACCCCATTCAACCTCCTCACTGTCCGACTTGGATATCAGGCCGAAAGGCGTCCACTTGACGGGTGGTTGGTCGACTAGCTCAATTAGTTCTTCACCTGGCGCCGGGATTCCTAAAATGCTCGAGCCCAAATGAGAGGAGAACCTCTCAGGACCCTGCAGTCCTCCTAATGAAATTCTCAGAATAGAACTCCCTGGGGATTGGCCGAATACCCGCCGCGGCCCAAATGGAACACTCAAGTTCCTCCAAATGAGGGTCTTGGATCCCTTCCCAATGCCTAGGACTTGGGATCGCCCCTGCTTTCTCGTGGGCAAGTTCTGTCTCTCGAGAAAATGGAATCTCGCTGGGGCCTCCAAATGTTAGGAACGGGAATCCTATTCCCCCCGAGAGACAGAGAGCCAGGCGTGAATGCAATCAACAAAGCAGAGTTTATTGGGCTGGCTAGCCAGGGTCGAGCTCCCACAGGGACACGCAGGACTGGTTAGGAAAAACACGACCCTGAGCCTCTTTAGGGGAAATCTTATATAGACCACTACCTGCCGTTACAGCAAAAGCCCACGCAGCACTTAACCAATGATTTTGTAACACAGAGTAAAAGGTCAGCAGTTGCGCGCATATTTTCGTTATCAACATTGAGCAAGCAGGCAGAGCACATCTTGCACGTACATCCCGTCACCTTTCGCAACCTTCTCACATTCCTCACATTCTATATCCCCGAGCCGAGCCCTGCTGCCCTGCTTATCTTATCTACACGGGGCATCTGGTACCGGTTTCTCCAACAGGGGGGTGGGGTCCGTTGAGACATCTCATTCCTTCTTATCCCTTTCAGTAGGAAGCCAGCCAAGGTGAAATTTGGAGAGTTCCCTAGTTCACAAAGGCATGCCATAGGTTTTGAGGACTTGGAATTTCTATTTGCTATAGCAAAATTTCTTTAAGATACTAGAAAATATTATCTGTTAGGGGATCATTTCTTCTTTTTATTAAGCTTTAAAGGTTCTTTTTATGCCCTTTAAAGAGGACAAAGAGAAGAAATTTCTTTAAAAAATTGCTGAATTTATTTGTTTTAGAATTCTTGGCAAGATTGTTTAAGATCAATAACCCTTAAAGTTACACTTTTAAAGGTCTATCAGATTGTGAGGACAATGGGCTATACAAATGTTTTTTATTAATTCAGTTTTTCAATATAGATGAAATGTGGTCTTGAAATTTCTGTGCAAGCAGAGTGAAGTCATAAATCTGATTTTACTACATCACCCTGCTTTAGGCAAGTGAGCTAGAACTTCCTTTTCAACATGTGTGCAAGAGTTAAACATGTTTGAATCCAAATAGAGATTTCAAAAATCTGATCTCTAATTTCTGTATTCATTAAATTTTGTGGAAAGGAACTGGAAAACTTAGTCAAATATTATCCAATATATAGTATATCGAGTATGGTAGTGTGTGCCTATAATCCAAGCTACAAAGGAGGGTGAAGTGGGAGGAATCCAATAGGAGGCTAGCTTGGGCAAAAAACTTACTGAGACAGTGTCTCAACAAACAAACCCAGTATGGGAATTAAATTTATAATCCCAGCTGCAGGAAGGCATAGATAGGAGAATCATGTATAAGGTCATCCCCCATGCAAAATGAGCAAGAGCCTTCATGAAAAATAAACTAAAGGAAAAAAAGCACTGGATGTGTGGCTAAAGTGGAAGAGCAAAGGCCCTGAGTTCAAATCTCAACACCACAAAAAAAGAAAATGTCCAACTTGAGAGATCAAGTGAAAGTTTTTTGATGAATGTCATGCAATATAAACTTACATTAAATCCATTAGATTCCACAGTCTGAAACTAAATTCAAAGTTAGGAGATAAAAATGTGAAAGAGTACCTTGCTGCTACTAAAATTTTAAAGTAAGCAATAGTTACTTATGTTAAATATGGTTTTAGATCTGTTCTCATTTTACCAAATATTCTTTGAAAATCATTCAGTCCTGTCTCTTAACTGATGAATATTTCCAGTACTTTGTATTAAGTGTAAGTTAAAGCACTTAACTTTATTCTTAACAATTTGTGTAAAATTTAGCACAAAGTCAACATTCAGGTAAACATGCAAGGCAAATGTTTCCTCTCCAGTTCTGTGAGTTGGAAAGATAAAACCTTTAATCTTCTGTTTCTTTTTCACTTTGCTGATGAGGAATTTCTTTAAAACTCTTAGAATTCTCAATCTCAAGTCTTTAAGCAGAGGATTTCTGCACTTTTTTGATTTCTTTAGCACATTCCTTGTTTCCATTGTGTTAATTTAAGTTTCATGTGCTAAGTCCTCAATTTAGAGTCACGTCATACTCAAACTGAACCTGGAATATACACCATTTATAGCACAAACAGGAAGGGTGGAAATGCTCACCATGAAAATGAGGGTTGTAACTTTAAGGAAAAGGACACAATATTGGTAAGAGGTATATGGCAGTCCTCTAGGAGTCTGGCAATATTTTTTACCTTATTGACATACTCGGCTTTAAAATGATCACCTAAAAGGTGCTTTGTGTTTGATGAATTTTTATTTATATGTAATGTAGTTCATTATATTTACTTTCACTACTGATGAGGAACGTTTTTCCCAAGAGGATTATACTCTCAGATTATAAATAGGTAGTTAAGGTTAACCTACTTCAATTCAAAGAATTTTGAAGGGAAATGAGTTTAGCTCTTTGTGGAGTTCCTGAACATATTTATGCTATCAAAAATGAATGCCAATTACATATTAAAATAAGTTTTTATGGCATTAAAACAATAACATTCAAATAATCTTTCAGAAATCACCTGTTCAGAAAACAGGTAGACTACATACAACTGTCCTGTGAAAATATTTTTTGATCATGAAAAAGGAAAACTGTGACTCTGCAAAACTTATCATAAAATATGAACACTTAAAGGTAAAGATTCTATAAAATATTCCATTGTAATTAATGTTATCTTTAGAATTGATCATATTTTGGTAAAAATAGATGTTCATATATTAATTTGATCACTACTATAAAACTAAAAAAGTAAAGAATGTCAATTAAGCTGTTTTGGGGGATTGATTTTATAGTACAAGTTGAAATAGTTAATTATTTTTTTGTGGCAGTGGTGATTGAACTCAGGGCCTTGGGTTTGCTTGGCAAACATTCTACCAGTTGATCTATGCCTACAGTCCAAATTACTTTATTGCATGATAAAATTCAAGGAAATGTATTTAAACTTGAAACAAAATAGAAAATTATTTCCCGTTTATCATCTTCTAGTATATTTACATTGAGATTGATAGCAGCAACTGTTTTTTCTAAGTGTATTTGTTGCAGGCAATAGGCATGCTTTTGTTAAGCAGCCCAAGGAGTCAGTTACAGTATTAATCAGAAATATCTGGTCAAACACCCCTGAACATCTTTAGTGTATAGAAGACAGACTTTAACCACATATTTCTAATAAAATATTTATCTACTCTCTTTTCACTGTAGTACTTGAGCTGTATGCAGTCATCAGAAGTTTATATGTATACCCCACCAAAGTTTTGGGTGCTAAGAAAGTAACACAAAGACACAAGAGCACTAGCTGGTTAACAGTCAATTTGTGGCTTATCTAAAATCTAGAAACAGAAGGAAGAAGTACCCAACATACCAAGAGTTGTCCTGTGTCAACAGTGGAGTTGATTGGATGTCTACAAGCAGTAGAGGTTGTAGTAATCTCTTCATCTGAGAATTTGTTATGTTGGAAACTTGATGCATTTTTAGATCTCATTTAGTTCCTAAGCATTTTGTCAGATTCTTTCAAAAACCTGGCTACTGCAATTTTTCTGTTGGTTTCTGATTCTGATTTATAGAGCTAGAAATTAATTTCTTAGTACTGTATTTTACTGTGCTATGATATATCATATTGCTATTTTTTCAGTGCAATGGATACTTTTTACTTTCCTTTTCACACAGTAGTTTAGACTTCTGTTTATGAGCTTGTGTTTTGTTTGTGTTCATCTGTAAAGCAAATCTTACATGATCTAAGTTAATGGCATATGCTTCATTGAATTTTGATTATTATAGTTATCAAAACTGAGGGAAGCTAATGAGAAAAGATGATATTAGAATGTCCTTAAAAGAGTTCCTTTTAGACTAATGTCAGTGAAGAGGCTGAAGAAGGTAGATGCCACTGGCCTTTTGTTCCTTAAGATGCAAGACATAGCATTTCTCTTCTCCCCAGTATACAACATGAAAATCTTGTTTTTCAAAGACTAAGACAAAAGCACAAAAAAATAGAATGGGATTAGGCAATAATTGAATTAATTCATTAATATTTTAATGAAGTAGCTGAAAATATATCTTATAAAAGATTTTTCTATATAAGTTCTGAGATAACACTTTCACTTTCAAACATTTTCCCTACTTATAACCGTGATTACATGCATAGAAATTGACTTGCAACACCCATATTCCCTATATAATTATTTGGAAAATTGTTGAATAAATAACATAGGATAAAGTGAGAACCCTCTTTGAATCAATATTTATTCTGTGATTACAGTATCCATTTCCTTGATTATATTCATCTCTACAAGACCCTTAATTTACCTCATATGTATGCACGGAAATAGTGAAGTGCAAATATTTCCTTTTAACAAAATGAATGCAAGCTATTATATTTTTTATATATTTTAGAAAACTATTACCAGTTTAATGTGAAAATTCCATGGAATTTTACACATTTAGCAGAGGATATAAACTTTGGCTAATAAATGTATTTTGAACTTTTCCATAGGAAAGCTAGTACAGGTATAATGTTATTATCCAGATGAGAAATTTTAAAGCTGTTTTTAAAATTGCTGCAGTGCAATGGATTAACAAAGAAAAGGTATTTTTTGAACAATCTACGTGAAAAAAGATCAGATGACATCTACAGCTGCCATGGTGTTTTGATGCTGTTGACAACTTATGAGCAGATGTACCAAAATAAACAAAAATCAAAGATGATTAAAAAGAGATTGTATTTTAGATATTCTATTGTGACTGTAATAATAGTGTTTTTCTCAAATGAACTTAAATATGATAGTGTAGACAAAATTATCCAATTATGCTTTATGCTTATTAAAATGGGTATATTTTTGAAACTCTTAGCCAACCGTATACTTTCAATAACAGTGGAGTGAGCAGGTAGCGATTAACCTTATTTATTAAGATTTATTATGAAGCAGTTTACAATTTATGGCATATACTTACCATATACATAATATATGTGTAACTGTAAGCATTTGTTACATTTAATATGCATTATTTTTGTTACTACTTTGCATGGTTAGTACTCTCTGGTTAAAATGTGTTTGTTTATATCAGGAATAATGGATTCTAGCTTTTACAATAGTTCCATGAAAAGTATGGTATCTTTTGAAACTTACATAGTACAGAATTTTAAATTGCTAACTGTATTGATTTTCACTTCATAAATCCTTATTGATCTGTAGTGAATTAAATGTATAAATTCACATTCCTTAGACACAGGCAATATTTTACTTTCTACGATCTATAAACTTTCAACTTTCAAAATGAATTGTTTGGAAAGATTGTATATTTTCATGCAAAAGGTTTTAAATTGTTCTTTTGTGCATTAAAAAACACATTTTGTTACAATCAGTGTTGGAGTACAACAGTACTATATTTTCAAGCAAATAACTATATATTCAAAGTGTCCTACTTTTTCAGTAGGATGATCACTTTGACTAATACTATGGTAGTGACTTTTCAAAAAAAATGAAAGTATGAGATGGTCTTCATGTGCTTTCTCTCATGTATTTTTTTAATTCACAGTTAATCACTAATGAATGAAATCTATGTCTGTTATAAATGATGAGAATTAAAAAGATTATGACATACTGTGTAAGCTTGTCTTATTTCCTAACATTTCCTAAGACATACTTTTGTACTTATTGAAATCCCCTTTAGTTTCACCTTTAAACCTGTTTTAGATAATTAAAATATATTAACCAAAGTCCCCATTTAATTAAGATTTTCTCAATTTTTTCCTGATGTATTGGTCCGTATTAGACATAGAATACTGCAGGACAGCAGACTGAATGCTTGCATCTGTCCCAAGATTAAATTATTGAAATCTTAACCCCTAATATGATAGTATTAAGAACTTGGATATTTACAAGGTAATTAGGTCATGAAGGTGGAGCACACGCACATGGGATTAGTGACCTTATAAAAGAAAGCTCTTTCATCTTTTTTTTTGTACAATGTGAAGTACAACCAGAAGATAGCAACTGTCAACTGGGCAAGTCTCCTCACCAGAACCCAAACTGGCTAGCACACTGATCTCAGCTTTTAGGACACATAATTATATGAAATAAAATTTCTGTTGCTTACAATCCACCTATTTTATGGTACTATCAGCCTTAATTGATTACTATGAACATTATATTTAATAGTAATGTTTCTTGTTATTGAAGCGTGCATGAAGACATTCCTTGTTTTAGATAATTCTGAAGAGATCAAGGTGTTAAGATAAGATAGCTTAAGCAATGTCCTTCAAATGACATTTAGGTAATGCTTTTCTCATGATTACATGTTTTGATGAGGAAGATGTACCATGCAGAGAAAGTGCCATTTTCATCATATAATCAGGCTGCATACTTAGAGCAAGTGTTTTCACAATGCTATTAAGTTTGAAGTAGTCGTGTGTCACAATAAAAATATTCTTCTTACCTCCTCTCCTTACTGTACTACTTGAAAGTTACTGTAAATGTGTCACATTAAGCAGCTTGATATGAATCAAGATATAGCTATCTGTATCTGCATATGTCCATAAATAATCTATTCGTATGTATACTCACATTCACATGCATATAAAAGCTCCAATTTACAATGGCATTATAAAATTATAAATTACAATGGTTCCAAAAAGCCCATCATAACTAGGAACTATAAGTTGAAAATGCATTTAATAAACCTAAGCTATCAAACATCACAACTTAGCACCACAGAGCACTATACGGTGCTATTTTTGCTTATGTATTTATTTTTGCTTTTTTTGTTTTGTTTTGTTTTATCCCAGGGCTGGTGTGGCTGACTAAGAGTGGTGGCTCACGGTCTCTGTACAATATTGCAGGAGAGTTTCATATTGTATACTGCCAGACAGGAATCAGTGAAATTTCAAAATTTGACATGCTGCTTCCACTAAATGTGCAATGTTTTCTTCCCATTATAGAGCAAATAAATCACGTGTAACTATTTGTCTTTATGGGCAGGTTTGTACATAAATATATAATGCAAAATATGTGTTTAAATCGATGTAATTCCCACCTAAATGACTGTGGCTTTTCCCCTTATCCGTAATTTCCTACTTCGAGTGTCAAGTATCTTTGATCTTTGCATCTATTATTTTCTTGTTTAGCCAATCTCAAGATTTATGCATATTTGTGTCAAAATTGTTAATCCATATCCACATGGGAACTTCACCTGTTAGAGTGCAGTGCTGTGTACAGCTCTATTTTCCATTTACATCTCTTACTGCAATCCTTCAATCATTGGAAAAATACATGAGATAAATACATACATACTAACACACATACACGTATCTCAGTAGTTTTAATTTAAAGTAATTATTGAATTTACTACAAGAAGGGATATGGATTACTTCTTCACATGTATGCTTGCCATCTGCATTTTGGTGCAGTTTTAGTAAAAGGTCAAAAATTAAATAAGCAAAAGCAAACTCAGATACCTTGAAATAAAATGCTACAGTGAGCAACAGAATACCTTAAGCATATTATATTAGTAGAATTCAGGCATTAATTGCATAAAAATGATGTAATATAAATTGGTCATTTCTAACTGAAGTGGTAGATATGATAACATTGTGTCAAATGTTTCAAATGTTTAATTTACTGTAAAAACATTTAACAGTAAAATTATTTTATTATACTTTATCTGGAGTAATTTTTATTTGAATAATTCTTAAGTTATATTTGAAAGAGATTTTAAACAGTGTCATGATAAGGGACTTATTTTGATTGAAGCAGATCCCTTGTCTGTCTTACTGATCTTCTTTAACCAGTATTATTAAAAATTACTTGTCCATATTAAATTAAATATATGCAAGGCTGATGTAAGTAGAAGAGAAGCAAAAAAGGAAGAAAAGGAAAAGAAAAATAGTAAACTTATTAACACATGTGGGGGAAGAATTCTTCCTGACATGAGCTGCTTAATCATAGTTTACTCATTCACATTTTATTTCTATGTGTTTTCAGATACACAGTTTGACCTTTCCTAAATAAGGTATCTAACTAAGACATACATTATTCATTAAATAAAAATTCAATAATCTATTTATATTTGCATATTTAAAACGTTGAATGATTACTGTTATCACATCTCTGTACAGGCTCTGCAAGTTGTCAGTATACAAAAGAAGGCAAAATTTTTGCTTTTCACAGGGTTTATAACTTAGTGAGTCACAAAATAAATAAGATCAATTCATAAAATATGTGCTATACTGTGTTAGAGAGTAATATGTGCTATGGAGTATGGGTTTTTACAAGAGAATTTGCTGTGTAAATATTCAAATTTTTGCTTGCAATTATGAGAAGGGTTAAAACAAAAGATGAAATCAACAAAGAGTCATTGAAATGACTAGTGTCTATAAATTGAGGATCTAGGTTCAAGATTGATTTTGTTAGGTCTTCTTATTACACATTAGACTATTTTCAGTCCTAGTAACAAATGGTATTATAGCAAGATCATTTATATTTTTCCGTGAAACTTATTTGTGATGGAGAAAACCCTGGTAGATTTCTCTGAATGTTCTTTTTCACTTTCAGTGTTGCCTCTTGGCTGTTACAACCAAGGATTCTATCAACAAGATGGTATTTATAGTTTATTCCAATTACCAGAAATTCTTACCTTCTACTCCACACTCCCTTCAGGACATTTAATTGATATTGGATGTTTTCTGAACAATGCACATCGAATATCATAGTCATGAAGGTTGCTATTGGATGAAGAATTCACTAGGTTGAAAATTCCACTCCAATATTGTGCCAGTATAAGTCATCAGGTTTTTTCCTTCATATTATTGTAAGGAATTTTATCATTATATTTCTTATGGAGTCTAATTAACCTCCATAATAAGGTTTCAATTAGCAATTGAGGCTAGGCTTATCTATATCAATAACTATAGAACTGCATATATTTTAAAGGACAAGTAAAATCTTTGACATATAAGTTGATGAAGGGAGAGGTAATATTGCAGACATTAAAGCAGAAAAGAAAGATGATAATGGTTCTAGAAGATAATTCCTTTATTTTATTTTATTTATTGTTTTA
This sequence comes from Castor canadensis, assembly GCF_047511655.1. Taxonomy (NCBI): domain Eukaryota; kingdom Metazoa; phylum Chordata; class Mammalia; order Rodentia; family Castoridae; genus Castor; species Castor canadensis. The sequence goes on along the minus strand of NC_133390.1, from coordinate 20,799,460 downwards.
TTATTCATATGTGCATACAAGGCTTGGGTCATTTCTCCCCTCTGCCCCCACCCCCTCCCTTACCACCCACTCCACCCCCTCCCTTTCCCCCCACCCCCTCAATACCCAGCAGAAACTATTTTGGCCTTATTTCTAATTTTGTTGTAGAGATAGTATAAGCAATAATAGGAAGGAACAAGGGCTTTTGCTGGTTGAGATAAGGATAGCTATACAGGGCATTGACTCACATTGACTTCCTGTGCGTGTGTGTTACCTTCTATGTTAATTCTTTTTGATCTAACCTTTTCTCTAGTTCCTGGTCTCCTTTTCCTATTGGCCTCAGTTGCTTTTAAGGTATCTGCTTTTGGGGATATACCCAAAAGACTGTGACGCAGGTTACTCCAGAGGCACCTGCATACCCATGTTTATTGTTGCACTATTCACAACAGCCAAGTTATGGAAACAGCCAAGATGCCCCACTACTGACGAATGGATTAAGAAAATGTGGTATCTATACACAATGGAATTTTACGCAGCCATGAAGAAGAATGAAATGTTATCATTTGCTGGTAAATGAATGGAATTGGAGAACATCATTCTGAGTGAGGTTAACCTGGCCCAAAAGACCAAAAATCATATGTTCTCCCTCATATGTGGACATTAGATCAAGGGCAAACACAACAAGGGGATTGGACTTTGAGCACATGATAAAAGCGAGAGCATACAAGGGAGGGGTGAGGATAGGTAAGACACCTAAAAAATTAGATAGCATTTGTTGCCCTTAACGCAAAGATAATTTCTTTTTAAAAGCTATGGACATTCCATGACTGATAAAAATATGAGAAGTGTAAAATGTTTATAATTTGTTAACCTTCTTGAAGGTGGTTCTTAAAATTCTCAAAATAGTAGCAATATTGTTTTGGTAACTGTAAAGTGGTATGTAAGAGAATTATTTATATTAGTAGCTTATCTATAAAGTACAAACAATGATCTTTTCTATGTAGTAAAAAATTATTAATCATGGGGATAAATGTGTATACTATGATGTAATGTGATAGAATATTTGATGTGAAATAACATAACATTGCAAAACATATATAGTATAATATAATATGATATATGGACATATAATACAATAACCAATTCTTATGTATATCCCATAAGATTTGAGTCTGGAATGAGAAGTGCTCATAGTCATCTGATATCCACCAATTAGTAGCACTGAGAATACTTCCAATTTGCTGTTGTTTATCTTCCTTTTATTTTTTTTTTAAGATCCTTAGTCTCCCTGGGTTATGGAAATGGGTTTGGAAAGATGGGTCAGGCACATATCATGAAAAGCTTTGAAAGAAAGCAAATTTTCAGCACTTTGTCTTGAAGGTAATTGAAAGATCTTGAAGATTCTGAATAGGGAAATGATATCATCATAATTGTACCTAAAGGAAATTAAGCAGGCAGTGGTGTATTGAGTGGATTACCCTTCCTCTTAAAGTGTCCAGTCTACCCATTTTTTTATTCTTTTATTCACATGTGCGTACATTGCTTGGTTCATTTCTCTCCCCTGCCCCCCCTCCTCAACCTTCTTCTCTCTTCCCCCCTCATTTCCAGGCAGGTCCTGTTTTGCCTTTATCACTCTTCTGTTGAAGAAGAGAGACAAGCACAATAAGGAAGACAAAGTGTTTTTGTTAGTTGAGTTGAACATAGCTATACAGAAATATTCCTAACATTGCTTTCGTGTACATATGTTATGACCCATGTTGATTCATCTCCAACTGATCTTTACCCTGGTTACTGATCCCCTTCTCATGATAACCTCTGTTGTTTTAAGGTTTCTGTATTAGCTCCTCTGGAGTGGGGACATCAAACACTTTCATGTTTTGGGTTTTCTGCCTATTTCTATATCACCCAAATGTGTTCTCCCCTTATCATGTGATCCAAGTCCAACCACAGCGCTGCACTTGCCCTAGATCTGAAGTCCACTTATGAGGGAGAATATATGATTTTTGGTTTTCTGAGTTTGGCTGACCTCACTCAGAATGGTGTTCTGTAGTTCCATCCATTTACCTGCAAATGATAAGATTTCATTCTTCTTCATGGCTAAGTAAAATTCCATTGTGTACAAGTACCACATTTTCCTGATCCATTTATCAATAGTGGGGCATCTTGGTTGTTTCTGTAACTTGGCCATTGTGAATAGTGCTGCAATAAACATGTGTATGCAGGTGCCTCTGGAGTAATCTGTTTTGTATTTTTGGGGTATATCCCTGGGGGTGGGATTGCTGGATCATATGGCAGATCTGTTTAGATTTTTAAGGAGTCTCCAAATTTTTTTCCAGAGTGGTTGTACCAGTTTGCATTCCCACCAGCAGTAGATTAGGGTTCCTTTCTCCCTGCATCCTCACCAACACATGTAGTTGGTGCTGTTTTTGATGGTGGCTATTCTAACAGGGGTGAGGTGGAATCTTAGTGTGATTTTGATTTGCATTTCCTTTATGGCTAGAGATGGTGAGCACTGTTTTGTGTGTTTTATGGCCATTTTAATTTCTTCTTTTGAGAAAGTTCTGTTAACTTCAGTTGCCCATTTTTTAATTGGTTCATTGATTTTAGGAGAGTTTAGTTTCTTAAGTTCCCTGTATATTCTGGTAATCAGTCCTTTGTCTGATGTATACCTGGCAAATATTTTCTCCCAGTATGTGGGTGGTCTCAGTTTAGAGACCATTTCTTTTGTTGTGCAGAAGCTTTTTAATTTCATGAAGTCCCATTTGTCCATTCTTTCTCTTAGTTGTTGTGCTGCTGGAGTTCTATTGAGGAAGTTCTTGAGTATACCTATTAGTTCAGGAGTGTTTCCTGCTCCTTCCTTTAGTAACTTCAGAGTTTCAGGTCTGATATTTAGGTACTTGATCCATATTGGTTTGATACTAGTACAGGGTGATAGACATGGATCTAGTTTCATTTTCTTGCAGATGGATAACCACTTTTCCCAGCAACATTTGTTGAAGAGACTGTCTTTTCTCCAGCATATGTTTTTGACACCTTTCTAAAAAATGAGGTGGATATAGTTGTGTGGATTCATATCTGGATCTTCTGTTCTGTTCCACTGGTCTTCATGTCTGTTTTTATGCCAGTACCATGCTGTTTTAATTGCTATTTCTTTGTTATATAGTTTGAAGTCGGGTATTGTGATACCTCCAGCATTGCATTTTTTGCTGAGTATTGCCTTGGCTATTTGTAGTCTCTTGTGTTTCCAAATGAATTTTAGAGTAGATTTTTCTATCTCTGTGGTGAAAGTCATTGGGATTTTGATGGGAATTTCATTAAACATGTAGACTGCTTTTGGTAGTATAGCCATTTTTACTATGTTGATTCTACCGATCCATGAGCACAGGAGATCTTTCCATCTTCTGTAATCTTCCTCAGTCTCTGTCTTCAGGAGTTTGTAATTCTCCTTGCACAGTTCATTCACATCTTTTATTAAATTTACTCCAAGGTATTTGATTTTTTTGGGGGGGCTATTGTGAATGGGATTGTACCATATATTCCTTCGCAGTTTGTTCATTGTTGGTGTATAGAAAACCTAATGATTTTTTTTAGGTTGATTTTGTATCCTGCCACCTTATTGTAGCTGTTTATAGTGTCTAAGAGTTTCTGGGTGGAGTTTTTTGGTTCTCTAAGGTATAGGACCATATCTTCTGCAAATAAGGATATTTTGACAGTTTCTTTACCTATTTGTATTCCTTTTATTTCTTCTTCTTGCCTAATTGCTCTGGCTAGGAATTCCAGTACTGTGTTGAATAGGAGTGGGGAGAGTGGTCACCCTTGTCTCATTCCTGATTTTAGGGGTAATGGTTTCAGTTTTTCATCTTAAGTATGATGTTGGCTGTAGGTTTGTCATAAATAGCCTTTACAATGTTGAAGTACATTCCTTCTATTCCTAGTTTTCTTAGAGCTTTTATGAGGAAGTGATGTTGGATTTTGTCAAAGGCTTTTTCTGCATCTATTGAGATGATCAATAGGTTTTTGTCTTTGCTTCTATTGGTGTGCTGTATTACATTTATAGACTTGCATATGTTGAACCATCCCTGCATCCTTGGGATGAAGATTATTTGGTCATGGTGTATGATCTTTCTGATGTGTTGTTGGATTCAGTTTTCCATTATTTTATTAAGGATTTTTGCATCGATATTCAATAAGGAAATTGGCCTATAATTCTCCTTTTTTGGAGGTGTCTTTGTCTGGTTTTGGGATGAGAGTAATTTGGGCTTCATAGAATGAGTTAGTCAGTGTTCCTTACCTTTCTATTTCACGGAACAGTTTGAGAAGAGCTGGTATTGTTCTTCTTTAAATGTCTGATAGAGTTCAACAGTGAATCCATTGGGTCCTGGACTTTTCTTTTTTGGGAGACCCTTCATTGCTTTCAATTCCTTTTTGTGTTATAGATCTATTCAGGTGATTAATGTCTTCTTGGTTCAGTTTGGGTGGTTATAAGTTTTCAGAAATCTGTGCATTTCTTCAAGATTTTCAAATTTATTAGAGTATAGTTTCTCAAAGTGGTCTCTGATGATTTCCTGGATTTCTGTGGTGTTTGTTGTTATCTCTACTTTTGCACTTCTGATTTACTGATTTGGGTTTTTTCTCGCCTCATTTTAGTCAGGTTTGCCAGGGGTCTGTCAATCTTATTTATTTTTTCAAAGAACCAGCTTTTTGTTTTATTGATTCTTTGTATGGTTTTTTTTTGGTTTCTATTTCATTGATTTCATCCCTTATTTTAATTATTTTTTTCCTTCTGCTTGTTTTGGGATTTGATTGTTCTTGTTTTTCTAGGAGTTTGAGCTGTAGTATTAAGCCATTGATTTGACATTTTTCTGTCTTTTTAATATATGCACTCATGGCTATAAACTTTCCTATCAGGACTGCCTTTGCTGTGTCCCATAGGTTCTGGTAGTTCATGTTTTCATTTTCATTAACTTCCAGGAACATTTTAATTTCCTCTTTTATTTCATTGATGACCCATTCTCATTGAACAATGTGCTGTTCAGCTTCCAATTCTTTACATGTTTTTTACTGCTGTTTTTGTTGTTGCTTTCTAGTTTCAATGTGTTGTGCTCAGATAGAATACATGGGATAATTTCTGTTTTCTTATATTTGTTGAGGCTTGCTTTGTGCCCTAAGATATGATCAATTTTTGAGAAGGTTCCATAGGCTGCCATGAAGAATGTGTATTGTGCAGAAGTTGGATGAAATATTCTGTAGACATCAGCCAGGTCCATTTGATCCATGGTATGGTTTAGTTCCAGAATTTCTTTATTGATTTTTTGTTTGGATGACCTACCTATTGGTGGTAGGGGAGTATTAAAGTCTCTCACTACCACTGTGTTGGAGTTTATATATGTTTTTCGGTCCTTCATTGATGTTGGGTGCATATAGGTTGATAATTGTTGTTTCTTTTTGGTGTATTTTCCCTTTTATTAGTATGGAGTGTCCTTCTTTATCTCGTTTCATTGGTGTAGGTTTGAAGTCTACTTTGTCCAAGATAAGTATGGCTACACCTGCCTGTTTTTGGGGGCCATTGGCTTGGTAAATCTTCCAGCCTTTCACTTTCAGCCAGTGCTTATTTCTGTCGATGAGGTGGGTCTCCTGTAGGCAGCAGATTGTTGGATCTTCCTTTTTAAACAGGTTTGCCAGTCAGCGTCTTTTAATGGGCAAATTTAGTCCATTAACATTCAGTGTTAGTATTGATAAGTACGTGGTGATCCCTATCATGTAGTTGTCTTTGTTGATTAAGAGTTTAATTGTGTGTAGCTGAAACAATGTTACTCTTTACTTTCTTGCCTTTTCTTCTCCTGTGGTTTGGTATTGCCTGCCCTTTCATGGTTTTATTTGCTTTCATTTTCTGCATGCAGAATTCTTTGGAGAATCTTTTGTAGTGGTGGCTTGGTGGTCATATATTGTTTTAATTTCTGCTTATCATGGAAGACTTTTATTGTTCCATCTATTTTGAATAATAGTTTTGCTGGGTAAAGTATCCTAGGATTGAAGTTATTTTCATTCAGTGCTTGGAAGATCTCACCCCATGCTCTTCTTGCTTTTAATGTCTATGTTGAGAAGTCTGCTGTGATTTTGATGGGTTTACTTTTGTATGTTATCTGTTTTTTTCTCTCTTACAACCTTCAATATTCTTTCTCTAGTCTTTGTATTTGTTGTTTTAAAGATGATATGTTGTGGGGTAGCTCCATTTTGGTCAGGTCTGTTCAGTGTTCTGGAGACTTCTTGTACCTGAATGGGCATAGTTTTCTCTAGATTTGGGAAATTTTCTGTTATTATTTTGTTAAATATATAATGCATCCCTTTTTCTTGCACGTCTTTTCCTTCTTCAATGCCCATGATTCTCAGGTTTGGTCTTTTGATGGAGTCAGTGAGTTCCTTCATTTTCTTTTCACAGGTCTTGAGTTGTTTAATTAATAGTTCTTCAGTTTTTCCTTTAATTGCCATTTCATCTTCAAGTTTGAGATTCTGTCTTCTGTTTGTTCTATTCTGCTGGAATGGCCTTCCATTTTGTTTTGTATTTCTGTTTCATTCTTTTTTTTTTTTTTGAGGTTTTCCATATCATGTGTTAGTTCTTCTTTAATATTATCAGTTTTTGCCTTTCATTCATTTATCTCTCTGCTTATGGTGATCTTTGTTTCAGTTTGGTGTTTGTTTAGGGCTTCTACAATTTCATTTATTTGTTTCTGTGTTTTCTGATATTCTTGAATTTTGTCATCTTGGAATTTCTTGAGTGCCTCTTGTACATTTTGGTTGACAATGTCTAGTAACATCTCTATGAAATTCTCATTAATTACTTGTAGAATTTCTTATATCAGGGTGGTCTTGTGTTCTTCATTGGGTTCCTTGGTATAGTTTATCTTTGTTTTGTTGGAGTCTGAGTCTGGCTATCCATTTTCTTCATTTTGCTCTAAATCCTGTACTACTTTATTTTTGGGGGAAGAATGGTTTCCATCCATTTTTCTTCTTCCCATATTTCCACTAGGTACTATTTCTGTCCCTGAACTATGTGTAATTTGGTATTAGCTGGGTTATAATATTAATAATAACAAAATAGTTAGAGAAGGTTAAAAAAGAGAAAGAGAAGGGAAGATAAAAGGAAGACAGAAGAGAGAAAGAAAAGGAAAGAAATAAAGGAAAAAGAAATGGGAGAGATGGTGGGTGATCAGACAGCACACCAGGCTGGCAAGTGCTTAAAGAAGGGAGAAAAAAAAAATCACCAGTTCTGGAACAGTAGGATTGCAGGCTTATTTGTATTTAGTTCTTTAGTGTCCAGTCCAGTCTGTGAGTGTCTCTTAGGCACTTTTGGAGCCCTCTAGTGGCAACTGATCAGGAGCCTGGTGGAGTGGTTATCTGGGAAGTCTGTAGAGCTGGGGCTGGCTCTGCACAGTGAGTGGGGTTCCTGGCAGGCTGGTGCATGTGGCTGTCTCACACCAGAATGGGGCCTGTCCCAGCAGGATGGGGCTCCAGTTGTTCCACACAGACCTGGAGCCAGGCAGGGCCTGATGTGTGGGTTGGCTCCAGTCAATCCACGCATGGCTGGGGCTCAGCAGGGCCTGAAGGGCAGGGTGCTGCAGAGGGGAGGGATGGGTATACCGGTGAGCTGTGGGACCAGCACCTGGCTAGGGTCTGGCACAGACTGGTGGTGGGGATCCCAGTGGTCATGGATCCAGTGGCACGGCCAAGGAGCAGGTATTCCTGTGTGGTGTGGCCAGCATGGCTGAGGGGTGGGTATACCACCCTGTGTGTGTCTGGAACAGAGCTGTGGTAAGTATACTTGGCTCAAATATTAAGAGTGCATGATTTTTACAGTCAATAAGGATGAACAGTACAGATTGACTTATCCACCTGGGCAAAATGAATGAGCAACATTTATGGGTGAATAGCTTCTATGCCATTGGATATTAGGCAATAAAGCACATGGTCTGATTAATCACTTAATTTAATGTCTTCACAATGTTTATAGGCCACAACACAAAAAGGAGGAATGTAGGCCATCTCTGAAAGTCCTTTGAAGGGGAGGAGACACAGATAGAAATCCAAGAAGAAGCTAAAACAGCTAGAATTCTCAAAGAACAATATAGGAAAGAAGAAAACTTTGCAGGAAGAAAACTTTATAACTCTCTGAATGATTCATATAGAATATTCAGTTTACTATAAATCAGTGCATGCATGTCAGGAAACTTCTTAAACTAAGACAATCACCTGAAAAGTTGAAAGGATAAAAAGTCTGAGACATACAAAGGGCCGAGTACTTGCCTGTTCCAAATAGCTTGAATGAAATTCTCTAATTGTCTCCCTTTTGAAAATTTCTGTCTGTTAATGAGAAATTAACAATGTTCTCCATTGTCTTATTTCATTGAATATAGCTGAAGAAAGGTATGCCATTGTCTATCTTGCCGATCACAGACATTTTCTTCCTTATATTTTCTAACTTGGCTTATCCATTTATATATGTTTTATATATATACATATATATATATATACACATACATATAAGCATATGTTATATATATACATATAAGTATATATGTAATTTATATATATATTCGTTTATATATGTGCATATATACATATAATTTGAGAGTTCTGACAGTTCTATTTAAAATAAGATAGGCTATATGTTATTTTATTTCATATTTCATTTTAGATATTTTCCTTTAGATATTGTTATGCCTAAACCACTTTACTTATATGTCATTTATTAAAATAAGTGATATTAGTCTCTCTGCCATATCACTTTTTTCTAATTTTTCCTCCACATTAATTATAATAATATAAATCTGTCTTTGATTCAATTTTTATCAGTGACTTCCATGTTCACTATGATGTCCAATTGCCTGTAAATCTGTATTTCTTATCTGTAAGTAACTGTGTCATCATGCTGTTGATGTCTTGAGCTCAGCTTAGCATAAAGTTGCAATTTCATCACATTCAATGGATATTTCATTCAGTAGTGTTTTTAAATATTAAATTCTTAATTTTTCCATTGCAAACTTACTTATTTTCCTTAGTACTGTCATAGGGAGCTACATGAGACACATAGACATGCTGTTTCTTTCCACAGTGGCAGATTTTATTGAAGAGCAAGAAATGCACCAGATATGTCAATTATGTTGGCTTTAATTCCCCAAGTAGTACAGAGTTTACTTGATAGCCAGGCCATTGGGAATACAGGTTATTTTATTCCAACCTTAACTACTAATATTAACTCTCAGATACCACATTACATTTCACACAATAAGGATAGGTGGAATGCAGAATGACAAATAAGGAATTAAGGAGGCTGCAGAGTTCAGAGAGACTATACTGAAGACAAAGGAAGAAAGCTGATACAGATGTAAAGAAAAATCTTTGTAGCAGACCAGATAAAAAGTATTACAAACTGTGGGTACAGAGAAGTGCAGAAACAGACCTTTCAAATGAAGGTCCAGGTGGCACACAGCTTCAGGCATCAGTTTAAGTTGATGTGTGTCATGGCCAGGAGAAACTGTGCTGAAGCTCCAGCATGGGGACCTAGGGTGAGGACTTTGCTGTGGCAATTTTCTGCATGAGGCTTGTTACAGGTGGCCTGGTGATGGGCCAGTGTACTTGCCATATGTCAGACTTGGGGTGCTGCTTCTCATATAATCTCAGTTAAAGGGTTACATCTGATGTGACTGATTTCTCTGATATCTGGTGTATTTGATTTTTTTTTGATAAATTTACAGATGCAATTGTTATTGTCACAAATGAATTATCAGCTTCTTCCTCAGAGAGTTTTGGCAGATGGTGATTGTTTACTTGTATAAACAAGATGTAGAGTCATTCTTTCTTGGCACTTAATATGCAAAGTGAAGTAGTTTAGTTCAAAAGTATTGCCTTATAAAATGGAGTAACTCAAGGCTAGGCACAGCCTTAAAGCTGCCGTTCTGTGGTACACAGGCAATCTGAGCAGGGCATCTTGTTCTCCTCAAGTATTCATCTTCAACTGCTATATTATTTCTTTTCAGTCAATTAGAATTTTTATTACAAAAATCCAGATACTCTATTTCCTATAACATAGGTATAACAGCATTTCCTTTGTATAATTTCCTTGTACACTCACCTTAGAAATAAACATTTTACAGAAGGTTGGTGTTTGAGGAATAAGGTTGAGAAGAATTAATTGGGAGATAGCTATAAAATCTGTTTGCAACTAGAATTCTATTTTTCTGTTAGAAATCTTATTTTTTTCTATCCCAGATAAATTCCTCTGATCTTCATTGCCTTTCACTTGCTTTCACAGCTAAGCACTTTGTCCTATAGGCACTTGTATAAAACTGCTCATAACTCTTTCTGCATTTGTTGGCTTTCAGTAAAACAAAAATAAAAGGCTGCAGTCTCAAAATTTAAACTTACAAATAAATACATATTATGTGTAACATTTGGCAGTACAGAGAGAGATAAAATACTTTTAGCCCACAATATAGTACAGATTGGTAATACTTGCCTTGAGGAAAACCTTAGTAAAAGCAGATAACCACATAGAATAGTTTATGCATGAAAATGGGAGGGGATGACTTATGTAGTTTTCATTATCAGGCACCCATGTGAATATAATTAAGCTCTTATTTAGACATGAGTAGCAATGCACTTGTGTCTTCCCTTTGGGTTTTTACCGGGTGTCAATGCTGTGAACCATATGTACATATTTATAAATAGCTAACATTAACTCACTTGCATTTCAGATAGTATCAACATAATGTTAAGTACAATTTTTACTAGTTCAGGCTCATTATCTTAACAATTTCAGACAGAACAGAATTCTCCATGAGATGCTAAAAACATACATCCTGTGAAAATCAAGACTTTAAACAACTAATGTGTTGGCTAAGCAATATGACTACAAGTTTATTTATATATATATATATATATGAATATATGTATATACATGAATATATATGTATGAATACATATAGTCTCATACTGAGAAACATATATTCAGAAATTCCAGGTATAGTAGAACATAGAATAATCAAATAAAAACAATGCTCTTTATTCCCTAAATTAGTTAATTTAGTGTATGATATATGTAAATGTACATATTTCAGATAAGAAAGACAATTTTGCATAAATACTGTCTTAATTTCTTCTTTGCTTGTTTTATGGTGGTACTGAATTTTGAAGCCCAGGTCTTATACTTGAGTATTCTACCACTTAAGCCACACTTTCAGTCCTTTCGATTTAGTTATTTATCAGAGAGGGTCTTACATTTTTCCCAGTCTGGCCTTGGACCGCCATCAACCTTCCTATAACACTCATATAAGTGGTATTACAGGTAGGAACCACTATGCCTGGCTTGTTTGTTGATTGGGAAGTCTCCTTAGCATTTTTGCCTGGGCCAATCTTGAACTACGATCCTCCAAATCTCTTTCTCCAAAAATGAAAATACATTAATTACTAAAGGGAAGTGTCCACTATTTGAAGCTAGATACAATATTTTTTGCCTCTGATAGCATACAGCATAAAAGCACTCATTAGGTTGTGTTTGGTGGTGTAAATCTTTAATTCCAGCACTCAAGATACAGAGGCAGGATGATCATTATTACTAGACCAGCCAGAGCAGCATAGCGAGTCCCTATGTCAAAACATCAAGGGATGGGGCTGTTGTTCAGTGATAGAAAACTTGCCTAGAATATACCAGGTCTGGGTTCACTCCCTAACACTGAAAAGTACAAAGAAAAGAAAGAGCTTCTCCCCTGCATTGAGCCTCCACACCAATGTTCTGTGAAGACAGGTGTGTTTTCAATGTTTTTGTCACAGAAGGACATCGGTGGTATGTGGTTAATGTCATTAAAGTAGCAGGAATGTTTAAGACTTAACAATATCACTAAGGATCCTAAAAACAAAAGGACACAACAGTCAAGAATCAGAGATTTAAAGAAAGGATCATTTACAAACAGGTGGTAAAGGTTGATAGAGCAGAAATGAGGTTTTGAAGTAATAGAAGTAGTAATGGGGAAGTACCTCAAATGGTAGATGACTTGCCTACCAAGTGTGAGGCCCAGAATTCAAACCCCAGCACTACCAAAAACAAAAATAGAAAATAAGAAAGAAAGAAATGGTAACACCAGAAGCCATAAATCAGTTAGGCATGGTATAACCTGTAATCTCAGCACTAGGGAAACAGTCAGGAAGATGGTGAGTTTGGGACCAGTCTCAGCTATTTTGTAAAACCCTTTCTCAAAACACAAAACAAAGAACACATTTATCACATCTAGTCCTGAAACGTGGAAGAAGCTATTTTTGACACATGGTACCAATAATATAAGAACTGTCTGTCAGCCATTGGCAAGCATTTCAGTACATAAATCATTATCTAATGCTAATTAAAGTTTGGAAAAGGGTAAGGAATATGCAGAATGAATCTGGAAACCAAATGGAAAATATCCAGTACATTAACTATAAGTGAGTTAAAAAATCACCCGATGTTTTCAACATGTGCATAATTCTAAGCATGGTTTCAGGACATAGTAAGATTGCAGAACTGTGTGAAATGCAAAGTTAATAAGGCCCCACATTCAGAAGGGAGTCTGTTTTAGTTTAATGCTGAGCTACTGCTATCTTTCAATTTCTAATAAGGTTATCCTGGAATTTGTGTTTTGAAGGTGAAGTCTTGAGGGACAATGGAGCATGAAAGCAATGGAGACATATGTCCTTTCTACCACTGTGCTGTTTCTTGCTGTTTCTCATAGACATTCATGAAAACTCCATTCTGGTAAAAACACAAATTGTTGCACAAGGCAACCTAAGTAAGTATGTTACAGAAGTTGAGTGCTGACAGCCCCAAGTGGCTATCTTTCTGTTCCAGCAAGAACTTGCTTTAACAAGTATTTTAAGGTACATAAGAGTATGAGGAAACCTGTCCTATCTTTTCTTCCTCATGTTACTTCCATCTGTTAGGTCACTACCTACATTAAAATTGATAACATAGGAGAAAAGGGAAAGACAAGTGACTTTTTTTTTTTGTTCCTTTCTTGCTCATTAGTAAGATGAATGGAGAGAATGTTGGAAGAACAGGTATATCTCAAGTGGAATAAAACTGTTGGGTTAGTTTATGCAATATTTTCACTGTTTTTTAAAAATTTTTATTTTATTCATATGTACATACAATGTTTGGGTCATTTCTCCCCACTTCCCCCACCTCCTTCCTTACCCCCCATGCCCTCCCTTACCCCCAGCCTCTCCCTCTCCCCTCCACCCCCTCACTACCTGAAAGAAACTATTTTGCCCTTATCTCTAATTTTGTTGAAGAGAGAGTATAAGCAATAATAGGAAGGACCAAGGGTTTTTGCTAGATGAGATAAGGATAGCTATACAGGGAGTTGAGTCACATTGATTTCCTGTGCATGTGTGTTGCCTTCTAGGTTAATTCTTCTTGAACTAACCTTTTCTCTAGTTCCTGGTCTCCTTTTCCTATTGGCCTCAGTTGCTTTAAAGTATCTGCTTTAGTTTCTCTGCATTGAGGGCAACAAATGCTAGCTAGTTTTTAGGTGTCTTACATATGCTCACCCCTCCCTTGTGAGCTCTCGCTTTATCATGTGGTCAAAGCCCAATCCCCTTGTTGTGTTTGCCACTGTTTTGATATGAATGAAATACACACACATATGAATTGTTCATAAATTTGGTGACATTTCACACCTTAGGTGCTCTTACATTTGCAATTAAAACTGGAGTTATACAATGTAAGGACAACAGCTACATGTTGTAATAATTTAAATTACAGTTTTGTTTACCTTAAATTACATTAAATAGCAAGTAGAAAACCAGTATGCCAAGATGGAAAACAGGGAAATATTTTATTTTAAAAACCTTATATTTTATTTTATGGTAAAATTTAGTACATCTAATAATAATTTAGCTTACTTCATAAAGTAGAAAGCAAAAATTTTCATGTAATTGTTTTAATTTGTATTACTTCATTTATTTATTTATTTATTCTTCTGTGAGACAGTTATGTAGCCCCCAGTTTGTCTCAAACTCATGGTTCTGCTGCCTCCACCTCCCAAGTGTGAGCATCATGGGCAAGTGTCTCCACATCTCCCTCATTTTAATTTTGTTTTTAACTAGGCCTCAAATTCTGAGCTTAGAACTTCCAGCAACTATAAAAATATGTAATACTTATGTTAGTTTCCTTGTAAAAATGTGGCCTTCTTTTCTCCAGTGCTCAGTACATGGCTAAGGAGCCCTCATAATATATTTGCACTTAGTATCGAGGACACTGAACAGTTGGCTGTCTCAATCACCTGTGCCTTTCTCTTGTACCAGGAAGAAAAGGCAATCTCAGAAGTCTCCCCATTACCCACAACCTATCTGATAAGATGATTCATGTTCTAGTGAAAAAGAAGACACTAAGTTAAGGAACTGTCATTGTTAATTCGTATAAAAGGAGACTCGGCAAGAAAAAGCAAGGGCAAATTATTTTGAGAGACTCCACAATGTGTGTCACTACTATGAATACCAGTTAACTTAGCCAGACTTAAACAGCAAGGTGGTTGGAAAAAGTCCTCACACTACACATAGTTTTATTTCCTTCTTGGCCAATTGTTAAACAATATATGTACATTTAAGTATATATAATTTTATATTATATAGATGTGTATAATAAATATTTATGAATTATATAATACATCTGTGATCTTTGGTAAATGGCTTCAATCATGGTAAATAAATTAAAAGTTTATTCATTAAATTGTAATTGTATAGAATGCATACATAGGACAACCTTCCTAAAAAATGAGGCCTATTTTGTCTACCTTTCAAATATTTTAAATTTTTGGCATAGCATTTTTAAAAAATTGTTTTTTGGTGGGGCTGGCATTTTTATTCAGACATACATAATTTTTTAATCCCTTTATATCTTTTTTTCACTTTTATTAGCATATATTCATTGTACAAAGGAATTCATTGTGCCATTTCCCAATTGACTTACATTGTACATTGTTTAATCACCAGCACCATCTACCCCCAAACCCTTTCTCTCCACACTTAATGCAATTCCAAGAGGTTTGAACATTCTAGTTCATGTATATATAGGAAGTCCATCAACCATATTCCCTCACCTTCATCTCCTTCATTCACCCAACTCACCTCCCACAAGTACCTTATGTTACAGTCCTGTTTTTACTTTTAATCCCAAAACCAATGTTCAAAATGTTTTCCTCAATGTTTTCCAGCTGTGAGTATACTTTAGTCAGTTAAACCCCCTCAGTTACTCTCCTTCACCCCTTTCCTCCCACCCTCCATTATCCAACAGTTTTCAGTACACATTGTTATGTCCTCTACCTGTGGAGATGTAATGCATTTCAATATTGTTGACTATCATTTTCCTTTCCTTTCCCTCCTCCCACATGTGCCATAGAGTATTTTAATCATGTGAATTTAAAAATATGTCTTTTATGGTTCATACTGTCTTACATAATAAATAAACACAAGTGATAATTTTATTTTCCTTTCTAGTGCCTTGATCATATTAAACATATAATATTCTATCCCAAATTACAAGATAGTAGAGAACGTTGTGCTTGCATGTATGGTGCATTTTGTGACTTACTGGCTAAGCAATTTCAAGCACTTCATGTTTTAAATTATGCTCAGATACTACCATCTCCTGCTTACACAAAACATTTTATTAATGTTATATATGTCCTTGTTGCATTAAAAAAAATTAGGACATGTAGACATGGAAGAGCACACTTCAAGTGTCTCAGGATCTCCTCCATAATTTATGAGATGACCCAGTCCTTTTACATAATTGGCTGTTCTGAAATTTTAAAAGGAATGATTTCTACAGAATCATTATACCTTGACATGAAATAAAACATTTTTAAGTTGCTTCCTAATCAATTACAAATAAATAGTGAGCTCTCTCATAAATTTACAGTGTAACAAAATTGGTTAACTGCAATTGCAATCATTAGCTCACATAGCCTCCTGTTTTGTACATGGAAACACTTCTGCTAGTCTGTCAACTATTACAGATACATACATACAATCATACAACATGCCACATGCTTGCTCATCATTCTGCACAGCTAATCTTGGAATGATTTATTCAAATGTACTGGTCTTTTCCCCTGCTCATTCCTTACATTACAGAAAATATATTTTCACCAACCACTTGACTCCCTTTCATATTACCATGCAACATGAAATGTAATACTACACTTTGTTAGTTCTGACTGACAGCTTATAGATTGCACAGAAGTTTTAAGTTTGACTCAACTCTATCTATTTATTGAAACTTAGATTTTTTTCTTATTGCCTAGCTCTTTACTAAGCATTGAACATGTACCAGAAGACATGATTAAGATTTTTCCTCCATAAATTTTGCTTCTTGTGTATAATCATGACTATTCTTGCTCCGATTTATTCCTTTGTGATCTTTTACAATTCTCCTCACATGGTAATTATTTTGCTTATCAAATTTTTCTTATGTGTTGTTCCTCACTATACTTCTCCTTTGATGATTAAATGTATTTAAACTTCAATTGACTTATGTGTATATGGTGTTTCAAAACCTGCATGCCATAACATCTAATTAAATGTATATATATGTTACGTATATATACAAACTGACCACCACCAACCATAATAAATAACCAGGCAACAAATAAACCAGCATCAATACACTTAGATAAAAATAAAGACATATTCTGTCCATGATGTGCCTCAACTCAACACACCCCCATTATCTGTTCCTTCACCCTCTATTCTTGGAAATTTGGATTAACTAATATGTTTTTATATATTAATCTCCTTTCCTCTACATTCAAATAATTTATATTCATGTCTACTAAGCCTAATATTCTTTTCGTTCCTTTTTTCCTTTTATGTCTTTTCTTTCCTTACTTTTTGTCCTAACTTCCTTCCTACTTTTCTTCCTTCCTTCCACCTTTCATTTATTCATTAAATATTCAGTTATTTTATTTTACTGTGTAAGTATAGAAAATTCAGCAATAATAAACATATATATATACATATATATATATATAATGTTATAACAGAATGAGTGTGGGTTCAGTAAAAGAAAAATCAGATTATTAAAAAGGAAATTTTAATGGTTATTTGTCAGCTTGGCTGAACACATTATGCCCAGATACCTGGCTAAACTTTATTTCTGGATGTGACCCAAAGAGTTTTTCCAGAAGAAGTAAAACTTAAATATATAAACTTAACCAAGTACATTACTCTTCCCAATGTTGTAGGCATTACACACTGAAGACTTGATACATTGGAGATCTGAAAAAAGTAGAAAGGCAAGGGAAGAAAGATCTATCTCTTTCTAATTTCTAGCTCTCTCTCTTTCTCTTTCTTTCTCTCTCATCTCTCTGTTTCTATCACTCTAAACTACCTATCTGCATGAATACTTGGAATGCTGAACTTTCCGTTTGATTGAAACATAAACAGCCTTTCAGTTCATAGGTCCTTTGTACTTATACTAGAACCTATACAATTAATTCTAGAGAATCCTGGGTTTCCAGGTTGCAGATGGCAAACTGTAGTTCTTATTCTCCAACACTTCATGAGTCAGTTCCTCATTGTAATCCTCAGTCTCTCTTTCTCTCTCTCTCTGACTCTCTCTATATATCTCTCTCTATCACTCTCCCACTCTCTTTCCCTATATTTATGTATATGCAAAAGCACATATATGTACATATACATATATCTATGTATTTATATATATATGTCATATATGTTGGTTTCCTTTTTGTGGAGAATCTCTGCTAATATATATATATATATATATATATATATATATATAATATGTACATATAACATATATAATATGTAATAATAATAATATGTAATAATAACTAACAGACTAGAATCAGTTTTGACAAATACTATAAGTATATTAAATGAAATAAGGCATGATATATAAGCAATGGAACACAAAGCAGTTTTCTTTTTTGTAAAAGGTGACCAAGGCAAAGATAATGGAAAATGTAAAATATAAATACCATCTTAAAAGAAGGAAGAACAAAATAAGTTAGATATCAGCAAGAGAATATCAGACAGAGGAAGTTGTCAGAGGAAATGTTCCTATATTGGGAATGGGGTGGGAGAAGGTCAGTGGGAAAAACAATAAGCACCACACACACACAAAATAAAAATGGTATCAAAGCTGGGCACCAGTGACTCATGCCCATTTTCCTAGCTACTTGGGAGGCTGAGGTCAGGAGGGTAGAGGATTGAGGACAGACCAGGCAAATAGGTCTTGAGACTCCATTTCCAAAATAACTAAAACAAAATGTACTGGAGTTGTGGCTCAAGTGATAGAGGTGGTAGAGTCTGCTTTGCAAACATGAAGCCCTGAGTTCAAACCCCAGTTCTATCAAAGGAAGAAAAAACAGAAGGAAAGAATGAATAGTAGCAAATAGGGAAACTATTTAGATGGTAGCAATTGTCTTGGTAATAAATATTAGAATTTTGGGTATATCTTAAAATCTTGTTAAGAGAGTATCATGCATATATAAGTGTGATATATATATATATATATATATATATATATATATAAGAACCTATGTATAAGATATTAGAGATACTACATGCATATAATTAAATCTTCGTAATTTAAATGCATATATCACTTACTCTCTATACCATTTTTGACATTTATTGTTGAATAATTATATTTTTATGTAGAATAATGCATGCAAAAATATTTGTAAAAAATAAACTGAATATATATAAATGAAGAAACAATCAAAGAAAATTTGTTTTAAAATAACACTTCCTATTTAACTTCACAGTTTTGATTAGAAATAAGTTTATATTGTGTTATAAAAAAGAAATAAAGGTTCATCTGTATTTTTCTCTGATGACTTGAAAAGTTAAAAAATTATCTTTTCTTTTGTGATACATATTATTTTCATCTTGTTATTTAAATGTTTGTTTTTAAAATTAACCTTAGAGACTTTTTCAAATAATTACATTCCTGAGTCTTTTCTTTATCTAGCACATATAAAATAAGTTGCAGTCCAATTTTGTTTTTCTCAAAGTCCATAATCAGTTGTGATAATTCCATTTGTTAATTCAAATTACTAGACACAAATATTTTAAGAGTACAAATCTACTCAGGTATTTCACTTTTTGTGTGTGTGTGTGTGCTACTGTATCATGGTTTGAAATCAGGGCCTGAAGTTTGTGAAGCAGGTGCTTAGTACTTTTTTGCTTTATTTTTCAGATAGAGTCTTATACTTATGCCCTGGCTCTCCTGTACCACAATCTTCCTTTGTTTGAATAGCAGAAATTACAGATGTGAACTACCACATCCATCTTATTTAATGAGATGGAGTCACACTAACTCTTTCCCTGGGGTTTTCCTCAAACCATGATCCTTTCCTGTCTGTCTCCTGAGTATCTGGGTTTATAGGTAGGAGCCACTGGGCCTGGCTCACTTAATTATTGTGTGTAATATTATTTATCTCTTCTTTGATTAATATATCACTATTTTAATTGCATTTGGTTTTATCCCTTTCTTTTTTTCTGGTTCAGGGATTTGAGCCCAGGGCCCTGTACATAGTAGGCAAGTTCTCTACCACTTGAGCCATGCCCCCAATCCCTTTGTTTTTTTGCTTTGTTTCTGAGACAGAGTTTCACTAAATTTTCCTAGGTAGTCTTCAAACTTGTAATCCTCCTCTTTCCACTTTCCAAGTAGCTGGGATGACAGCTTACTTTTAAGTAAGTATGCTAAGTATACTTAGCATCACTAAAATATTTTATGACTCTTTTTAATTACTCATTAAATCAAAAATAAATTATGATCAACAAACATTTAATTATAGTATTAATTTCAAAATTTCGATTTTTATTATGTCCTTAAACGGATATGGAATGTGTCAAGGATGAAGAGTCACTAGGGTCTGTATGGACAGTATCTTGTCTCCCAGATCATGGGTAAGAAAAACTGTATTTTGAGCTATTATTAGGAGTATGAAATAATTATGTTGTTCAGATGTGACAACCTGTCACACAATCATAGAAAAAAATCCTGAACTTGTAGACCTAGGATTTTTCTCTCTTGTCACTCTGTCATACTGAACAGAAAGTTCCAAATGACCATTTTGCTCTTAGCATCATAACTTCACTACATTTGAAATGAGAGAAGCACCAATTTTCTATTTAAGGTCATGATTGGGGATGTACATATTGCATATACAAAATCTATGTGTATGTAAACATTTGCATCGAAGGCTGAGTAAATTAAATTTAACTGGGTGCCTGTGGATTTATCAGAAACCTTCATATGTACAAACACGGAGAAATATCAATTCCTGCCACAGTAAAATATGATCTATAATTTTTATTCTTTCACTAATTACAATCATGTCCTAAATCCATACCTATCTAGGAGAGTATACTTTCACAATCTTTTTATTTGATGACCACATCTTATATATTCATAGCCAGAGAATCTGAGATGTAGTAGTTGTTCTGGTTTGTGATGTTGTTTATTTTTTGAATAGGAAATTTTAATTAGGTTTTATTTCTGTACTAGCATATCTTAATAAAATGGTTTGTCTCTTCCACTTTTCTCTTTTCTACCTTAATCCTCTTCTTACAGTGATTTCAAAAGGTTTAAAATCTATCTTCATTCTTAAGAAAAAATATTGCCCACATTCACCTTCATTCTTCCTTTTGTTTTAACCCTATTCCTCCCATTGGTACTGGCCCCTTAGTGTGACTTGTTTTCATTCTTATCCTTCATGTTTAGGTTCTGTTCATTGGTCAGTAGGATTTCTGTGTTGGTATTACACCTATACACCCATTGTACTTAAGTCAATGTAACAACTCTCCACTGCACTTCCTCTCCCTTTCCCTCTATTCTGTGTTATTTAAGAGTTTTCAGTTTGGTTCCTTGGATCTTGTGTCTATAAAACTATTATGTATTTCATTGTTATTTACTATCTTTCTTTCCTTTCCTCCTCCCTTGGTCTCCTACAAGTCCCACTTCTGTACACATGCTGTGTATATGCTTCTTTTTTATTTTTATTGTTGTGTTGTGTGGGATTCATTGCAGCATTTATAAAAGTTCTTATATTACATTAAATATATTTATATATAATATTGCTTGTATTTGTATTGGGTCTATATTCTACATATGAGAGAAAATATGTAGCCTTAGGCTTTCTGAACTTGGCTAACTTCACTTAAGGTGATGTTCTCCAGTTCTATCCATTTACTTGCAAATGACAAAATTTCATTCTGCTTTATGGCTAAGATTCTATAGTTACCATATTACTTGATCCACTCATTTGTAGTAGGACATCTTGGTTGTTTCCACAACTTAGCTATTGTGAATAATGCTGCAATTAACATGGGTGTACAAGTGCCTTTGTTGTAACACAATTTAAATTATTTCAGGTATATCTCTAGAAGTGGAATTGCTAGATCATATGGCAGTTTTATTTTTAGCTTTTTGAAGAGCTTCCATATGTTTTCCATAGTCATGATACTAATTTCTTTTAAAGTTTTAATTCATTTTTTCACATGCGCATAAATTGTTTGGGTCATTTCTCCCACAGACCCCTGCCCCCTCCAACTGCCTGCCACCCCCCCATCGCTTCTAGGCAGAATCTGTTCTGCACTTATCTCTAATTTTGTTGAAGACAAAGCGTTTTTGCTAGTTGAGATAAGGAAAGCTATACAGAGAGATTCCTAGCATTGCTTCCATGTACAAATGTGCTACAACCAAAGTTGATTCATCTCTACTTGACCTTTTCACTAGTCCCTGATCCCCTTCTCATAATGACTTCTGTCGATTTGAGGTTTATGTGTTAGTTCCTCTGCAATGGGGATATCAAACACTTTCATGTTTTGGGTTTCCTACCTAACTCCATACCTCCTGTATGTGCTCTCCCCTTAGCATGTGACCCAAGTCCAACAACATTGCTGTATTTGCCCTAAATCTAAAGTCCACATATGAGGGAGAACATCCAATTTTTGGTCTTCTGAGCCTGGCTAACCTTGCTCAGAATGATGTTCTCCAGTTCCATCCATTTACTTGAGAATAATAAGATTTCATTCTTCTCCATGTCATGGTGCTAATTTATATCTGCACCAGTAGTTTATGAGGGTTCCTTTTCCCCCACATCCTCACCAATATTTGTTGGTTTGTTTTTTTCGTGATGGTAACTATTCTAACAGGAGCGAGGTGGAATCTTCATGTGGTTTTAATTTTCATTTCCTTTATGCCCAGGATGATGGGCATCTTTTCATGTGATGTTGATCTTTTGGGCTTTTTCTCCTGAAAAGCTCTGTTCAGTTCATTTGCCTATTTCTTTCTTGAGTCATTGAATTTTTTTTTGTCAAGTTTTTAAGCTCCCCAAATATTCTGGCTATTAATTCCTTATCAGATATATAGCTGGCAAAGATTTTTTCCCATTCAGTGGGAAATGGTCAATCTGGTGACCATTTCTTTTGTTGTGCAGAAGCTTTTTAGTTTCATGTAGTCCTATTTGTGATTCCATTCTTTCAGCTGGTGAATCATTGGAGGTCTATTTAGGAAGTTACACTCTATACCTATAAATTCCACTGTATTCCCTGCTCTTTCTTGCCCTAGCTTCAAAATTTCAGATCTTATATTAAGGTCCTTAATCTATTCTATCTTAATATTTGTAGAAGGGGAGAGACAATGATCTAATTTCAGTTTTTCCAGCAACATTTATTGAAGAGGTAGATTAGAATTTGTGCCTAGCACGTAAGAGTACTATGTAGATTGAAATATTTTAGTTTTCAAATTTTGTTGATTATTAATGATTAATACAAATGTTTCTATCTCTGTCATAGTAAAATTGATTTAAAAATGTTTTATTTTCTAAAATATTAATTTGCCCATATTTAATAAATATATTTCAGTTAGCATTAATTTTGAAGCAGTTAAATCAATTTATGCTCCCAATATTTTGATATTTAACAGTGATTTTGTTCATAATTTTCAATACATATTTCAGTGTCAGAAAAAGAAAAGAAATCTGCTATTATTGTTTTGCATCATAAACAAATTTTATTTCCTGGATGTACCATATATGCCTGTAAAAACAAAGGCAATTTACTAAGTTTTAAAACAAGATGTTTAAAAAATTCAAAATTATTTATTCAAATACACAAATGAATTTACTAAAAGAAAATTTTATAAGAATTTATTAAAGAACCTATCTGTACAACTTAAGCTCATATATTCTAGGATTTTTTCATTTCCAGTTAAATATTCCACAGGCAAGTCACATGATTCCCACAGTTTTTATTTTCCTTAATTTTAAAGTCTTCTTTTAGTTTTAACTGACAAATGCTAGCTGTATCTATTTATGAAGTAATATGTTACATTTCATTACGTGTTTCAGGGATGTTGAAGGTGAAATTCAAATATTTGATTTACAGAACTTTTTAGTTCTTCTTTCTCCCTAACAACATGAAGTCTATAAACCCCAGTAGTTTTAATTGCCTAATTATAGGGAATAAAAAGCAACGACTTTTCAAAGATTTAAAACGTGTATTTCCTGCAGTGCAGATTTTTACCTGACCACCTGATCTACACAGTTTGTACCCGTTAAGTAAAGAAAATAAGCATGAACTTGGGAACACAATTTTAACCTGAAAAGTATAACACAAATGTACCATAATTTTCAGTAATTTTATATTCTAAGACCTAAGTCTGGAGCCATTGTAGTGTTTACTCCTACCCCTAATTATTTACCCTCTCCATCTTAATGTTTTAATTACTTTCTTGATACAATTTAAATATATGTGAAAATTAAGCAAGAAGGATAATTGTAAAACTGTACATAGGTTTATAGCACCCAGGAGGAAATTTTCCAATGTAAGACTTGATGAATTTTATATACAGGTCTTACTAAATAAAGTTCATGAATTTAACTAGGAGATGCATATTTTTTCTGGTTGAGCCATATATTTTATATGTGTTTCCTATCTACTTTACCTTGGGGGAAAATCCTCTGAATCTGATGGAATCAAAGTATATGTTGTACAGTTATGTCATTCTACCTGCAAATAGTATTTGAGGAAATATTATGGTGAAAACAGGTGAGATTATTTAAGCAGCTTCATTGGATATTGGAAATCTAAAAAAAGTCACTTTCAGCTGAAGTATTCATAGAAGACATAACAGAAGAAACAAATTTAAAGGAAATTTTGAAGTAAGAGGAATATGGAATAGTGAGAGGGAGGAATCAGTCAAGTTTAAACAGGCATTATGATCAGTAAAGTTTCCTGATATGATGAGAAAGAAAGAGTGTTCTTCAGTCAGAGGTTGTGGTGGAAACCTACAGTCTCTGTTTTGGGGAGGCCGAGGCAGGAGGATCAAGAGCCTAAGTGGGGAACTATGGCACATAGTGACACTGCATCTCAAACAGGAAAACCAAAACAACCAAAATGCTTTTTATATAAAAATCATACAACTTCAATGAGTTTATACTGTATTTTAAATGACTAAATGATTTGACATATTCTAAAAAAAGCATCAATTCTTTTTTATTGTTGTTTGGTTTCATTCATTCTTATTCATGGAAGAAGGCTACTCTATTTCTGTGTCACAAAGCAGGATTTAAATTTAAGAAAAGCAATGAATAAAAACCTCTTCCTATATATTTGGGATACTTAAGCAGTTGATGTTCAAGAGGTAAATAAAATAAACTTAAAGCACTTGTTGGGCATGGATTTGATTGAGTTAAAAAATTTCCCTCAATTGTTGAAGGAAAAGAAAGATTTTATGTCCTTTGATAGGAAATGAAGAAGTCATGAGATTCTTGATATCATGGAGTATAATACAGACTAACCTTGTGTTTTTTCTTGACCCTGGATCCAGAACAGAAAATATCTTGATGTATTTTAGCAACTGAGTGAATAGGTAGAGCCCTCAGTGTGTATGGGAAAATGGCAGGCTGAGGAAAATCACACAGTGGGAACTAGTAATGAGCCTAAGCAAATGATTCTTGTACCAGCCGCAGAGGTCTAAGAGTGGAGCTCCATCTCTAATGTATTAGAATATGAGAGAAAATGGATCATGTGCACAGAAACCAAGGGGACTTCCCAGCAATCTAGAGAAACTGAAACGTAAGACTCAGGCAAAGCCATGGAAATATCTGTGCTGACAGATGTCATCAAATACTACATCCATATCTACTCCCACACACTTGCCTTGGTAACACATTATCTTTATACAATTAAATAATATTTATGAAAGTTGCTAAGAATGGGAAATCTCAAACTGATTCATATTCTTTCCATTCTGGTGAATGTTTGATTATGAATTATACTGAGTTATTGAAAATACCAAGGCAAAAATGTGTTTACTATGAAAAGGAATGTTTCTTTCACACTCAACTTATGAATGATAATCTATACAAAATACCTTTAAGATTGGTAAAGAGATAAAATCCATTTACCAGATGTCAGATAATAGCCATTAGGATATATTCTGCAGAGAAGATTTTTAGTTTTTACAAGTGAATTGAAAGTAATGTTTCAGAAATAGTAACATAGCGGTAAAAATGTAGAAATCTGTCAGCTTGAAATGGGACAAGGAAAAAGAATTTTTTAAATAGAGTTTATATATAGATAGGATATGGAGATATGAAGGGTCTGCTCTGAGGTGATGTCTGTATGTGATGCAAATTAATTATTATATATTGGGACATTCTTAGTACATTCCCAAGGTTTGGTGGCTGATTAGCTCTAACATAGAGAAGAATAGAAGTAATGTGGTTGAAGTTTCTATGTATGATGATTCAAAAATGACAAAGACACTAAATTGTAGAATCAGAGTTTTGTTGAGAATAAAATTATGTGAGCTTAAGTAATGCAATTCCATGTCATTTGTAAAATAACACCCATGATTGGTGAAAATTAGGTAGTAGTGCAAAGAAAATAGTTTAGGACTAGGGATGGGTTAAGATAAATCTACAGGTGCACTTCAAGTGGCTTAAATGCTTTGAAATATGAACGTTTGTAAGAAGACTGTAACAGGCAGAAGATTGCAATAGATAGAAATGAGAGGATGAAAGAGAGGAAAATTGGGAAAGAATCACAAGAGAGAGGGGATGAGTCAAAAGCATGAATTCTGAAGAGGAATTTTGTCAACTAGTGCACTGAAGATGTAGATCAAAAAGCAGTGACACTAGTACCATGTAAAGTTGTAAGATATTTGTTTTCCTTGATAAGTAATTGTAAATTACAGTTGAAAGTGCGATGATGACAATGGAAAAAATAAAAATGCAGGGGAAGTGTGAAGAGAAAGAGTAACAGAAGGGATGAATGTGATCAAAATATATTATATGCATATGTGGAAACATCACAATAAACCCATTGTACAAATTTAAAAACATTAAAAATAAATAGTAAGCAGAGATTTGCCAAAGTTTTGTGACATTTAAGAAGATTTTGCATTTGTCAGGCATGGTGGTTCATGGTTGTAATTGCAGCATTCAGGAGGTAGAATTAGCAAGATCCCAAGTCCAAGACCAGCCAGAACTATTTAGTTAGATCCTTTCTCCAAAAGCCAGAGGCTGAGGATGTAGCTCAGTAAAGGAGTGCTTGCCTAATATGTATAAAACCTTGGGTTTGATCCCCAGCACCGAAAATAAAAACAAGAAATCCATCTGCACTTGTATATTTTTTTCCTTTTCTCCACCAATGTTTTTAAGGTTGTAAAGAAATCCAGTGACTCTTTTTTCTATCTATTGGTGACTATTATAGCAATTAATATATCATATACATTTATCTTGTTTAAATCTATCTCTAACTTTGCCTTAATTGTATAATTACTCTAAATAATATAAAATGCAAGAATGTGGGAGGTATAAATTTTAGAAATGCTTAATTTTTGGAGTCCCAATCATATTGTTGAAAAAATGTTATAAACAAAATCACAACCCAATCAATATTCTGGGTCAGGAGATTTTTGTAAAATCTCAAACAACATTTATCACCTAACACACATATGTGATTTATTTTTCTTCTTCTGTAGTTGAGTGCTTGGAGTTGTACACTTAGGTTCAGAAAAGGAAAGAGAAAATGGATTTTACCCTTCTCAAATTGTCTGAGCCAATGGTCATGACTTCTGTCTTTAAATTGTGAACATGTTACAGTGTAATATTTTTATTACATGAAATTGGGGTATAAGAAATAATTTTTATAAATGTTATTAAATTGCTAGCATAATTATTTAATTAGGATTATAACAGCTGTCATCTCTTCTGGGCATATCCGTTTTATTATCACTCCTTGATCTCCCATTTTCTGACTGCAGTTTGTGTTTCTTGGCATCTGTGAACTGCCATATTTTTCTTTGGTGCTAAACTGTTAGGGCTATAAAAAACATGTATGGTATTAGAAAGTTTATCTAAGCTTCTACACACACATACACACTCACACACCATTTTTAGTTCTCCCAAAGAAACTGAAACAGAATTTTTCTTTCTATTTCAGTTTTGTTAAGCTTTTGGAATTATTAGATTCCCCATGAGGGAAAGCATATGAAATTATACTATATTCAGTCATGTCAGGCACAAAAATTGAATACTTGCTTTTACTTCATGTTTTTTACAATGGGGATCTTAGTAGAACTTAAACCTTCTCAATTTTGGTAATTTTAGATCTCTGCTTAAATGCATGCAATTGTGTTTTTATTAAAATAACATATTATTAAATATTGACAATTATGTAATACCATCATCCATGCTTTCCTGCATGATTGCTATCCACTTGGAACTAAGAAAATTACTTCATCTACATCATTTCACATGAGCTGCACAACATTCACAATTCAATCAGCCACTTAATATACTATTCATTTAAGAAAATTTAGAAAGTGTGAGTTAGTGTACAGTGAAGGAATGAATGAGTTCCATCACTTGTCTGCAAAACCTTCTTTAATAAAATTATTCAACAAAAGTATTTGTAAATGAAAATGTTTGAACTAAACTAATCTTGTTTTGGCACACAGGAATACAAACTGGTGTGAATATTTGAGGAACAGAGAGTCATGTGGTCAATATCAGTAACAGGTAATTTTCATAAGAAAATTATTACTTAAGCAAAAAAATTACTACAATTTGCATATGTAGTCCTGCGATATTGTGAGAAATGAAACTGGAAGAGAAGACAGAAGCCAAGAAAGTTAAGTTCATCAATATATGAGATTTTATTTAACATAAGAAAGAAGAGTGAAAGGATTTGAACTTGTAATTCCTTCATCAGTGTGGTTGAGATAAACAGACAAAAGCTACACAGTTTGCTTCTTCTATTATCATTCAAATAATCAACTTGATTACAATTTTTGCATATATGCTATATAAAATGTCACACCATATGCTACCAACAAAAATATTTAACTAATAATCTGTTCATGTATGCATATTTTATTCCTAAATCAAATGTATAATCCTTGCAGACAAAAACTTCTAGCTACCAGAAAGCTACAGATCTAATTTCCATCACACATTTGTAGCCTTGACTATATTGATGCTTCGTCAAGAGTTTAAAGATGATAATAAAAGGGGGTAATGTCCTCAATGTCTCAATATTAAAATGTAGTTAAAACTGATTTTGTATTATGAGCAGGACTGTTCCTGAGAAATATAGCTATGTACTGCAGAATTATATTCCAGTTAAAAACAAACTACATATTGAATGGTGTTCCCCTAAAATTATGTTAGAACTGAAGCTCTCCTAGGGGTTAGTAAAGTTGAGCCCATCATGTCATAAGGTATTCCACTAAATCACAGATTTGTGATGATATCAAATGTTAACAAATCTACTGCAATAACAGTCAGTATAAACACAAAGCACATTTAATTATATATAGTACATAATAACTTATAGTGATGATAGATGACTTACCATGTTATGTATTTACTATACTGTACCTGTAATATTATTATAGAATGCATTCATTGTATTCATTTTTAAAAAAAGTATACTGTAAAACTGGATATTGGGTTACAATGTTGGTAACCTCCTCAAATATATACATAGTGCTTGCCAGGGACTGTATCTTCTCTTGAGCTTGATTTAATCACCTTTTGTCTTGCTCACTGTGACCCTAGGATCAATAGACCACACTCATTTATATGCCATATAGGTGTGTAGTGGACCATACAGTGTAGATTGTGTCAACACAGTCTGTAATGCTCACCTAAAATCCAATGACAAAATTGCTCAATAAGCCCTTTCCCAAAATATAACCATATCATTAAGTGACACATTACTGTAATAGAAAGAAAGAATTTGCTGCAGAGGTTATTGCAGGAGCAAACATAGGAAACTCATGGTACCGAAACTTATGGTAGCATTGAAATGGAGATCAAGTTGTATGAAATTTGATAAGAAATTAGTTTAGGTTAAACCACAATTTTCCTCCCATCAGGTTCTCCATGTGTCTTTCTGCCTATGTTCTGTGGTACTGCAGTTTGAACTCAGGGCCACATGCTTGCTAAGCTGGCATTCTAACACTTGAACCACTCCACAGACCAGAAGTAAAATTTTTAAATAATAAAAACAGAGCATGGATCCCAGATGGTGAGTGGAGGGCAGAGGCAGACAGCATACGTTCCATAAATCAAAAATTTTGCTGATATGCTGGAGCCACACTTGGCAGGAAAAAACCACCAAAAATAATCAAAACTCCCACACCCTGAACCCTCAGCCCATACAAAGCATCTTCATGCCACATTACACTGAGAAAACAGGAGGGGTCCAGTACCACCAGATGCTGGCTCTAAACCTGCTTGGGAGATGCAGACCAACAGTTTTACTATTGTAAGTTAGCTAATACTAAAGTACATACAGACCAGGGACAGAAACAGCACCAAGTAGAGTGATGGGAAGATGAAAAAAGGATAGAAACTATTCTCCCCTCAAATATAAATTAATACAGGGTTCACAGGGAAATAAAGAAAATGGATACTCAGTTCCACACTCCAACATAACAAAGATAAACTATGCCAAGGAACCCAATGAAACTCACAAGAACACTCTGAAAGAAGAAATCCTACAAGTAATAATGGAGAATTTCATGGAGATTTTACTAGACATGGTTAACCAAAACATACAGGAGGCACTCAAGAAATTCCAAGACAACAACAACAAAAAAAGAATATGAGAAGACACAAAAACAACCAAATGAGCTCATAGGAGCCCTAAATAAATACCAAAGTGAAACAGAGAACACCATGGAGACATAAATGAATAAAAGATAAAAATAGAAAACATTAAAGAGGAAGAGACCCATAATATGGAAAACCTCAGAAAAAAACTGAAACAGAAATACAAAACACAATGGATGACTACTCTAGCAGACTAGAACAAGCAGAAGACAGAACCTCAGAACTTGAAGATGAAATGGAAATTAAAGGAAAAACTGAAGAGCTGTCAGTCAAACAACTCAAGACAGGTGAAAGGAATATGCAAGAACTCACCAACTCCATAAAAACACCAAACCTGAGAATTAAGGGCATTGAAGAAGAAAAAGAGGTGCAAGCAAAAGGAATTCATAATATATTCAACAAAATAATAACAGAAAATATCCCAAACCTACAGAAAATTATTCCAGTTCAGGTACAAGAAGCCTCCAGGACACCAAACAGACTTGACCAAAATGGAACTACCCCATGACATTATCATTAAAACAACAAGCACTGAGAATAAAGAAAGAATATTGAAGGCTGTAACAGAGAAAATACAAATAATACAAAGGTAAACCCATCAAAATCACAGCAGATTTCTCAATGGAAACCTTAAAAAACAAGAATAGCATGGAGTGAGGTATTCCAGTCACTGAATGAAAATACTTTCAACCCTAGGATACTGTACCCAGCAAAACTATCATTCAACATAGATAGAGCAATAAAAGTCTTCTATGATAAGGAGAAACTAAAACAACATATGAACACCAAGCCACCACTACAAAAGATTCTCCAAGAAATTCTGCACATATAAAGTGAAAGCAAACAAAACCATGAAAGGGCAGGCAGTACCAAACCACAGGAGAAGAAAAGGCAAGAGAGTAGAGAGTAACACTGATTTACCTGCACACAACCAAACCCATATACAACAAAAACAACTAAATGACAAGAATTACCATATACTTATCAATATTAAGATGGAATTTTAATGGACTTAATTCCCCCATCAAAAGACACCATTTGACAAACTGAACTAAAAAGGAAGATCCACCAATTTGTTGCTTATAGGAGACCCAACTCATTGACAGAAGCAAGCATAGACTGAGGGTGAAAGGCTAGAGAAAGATTTAAAAAGCCAATGGTCCCTGAAAACAGGAAGGAGTAGCAATACTTACCTTGTACAAAGTAGACTTCAAACCTACATCGATCAAATGAGATAAAGAAGGACATTCCATACAAATAAAAAGGGAAACACACCAAAAGGAAATAACAATTATCAACCTATATGCACCCAAAGTCAATGCACACAATTTCATCAAACATACTCTGAGGAACCTAAAAACATATAAAAACTCCAACACAGTGGTAGTGAGAGACTTTAATAACCCCTATCACCAATAGACAGGTCATCCAAACAAAAAAACAATAAAGAAATCCTAGATCTAAATCACACCATAGAGCAAATGGACCTAGCTGATGTCTACAGAATATTTCATCCAACTTCTGCACAATATACATTCTTCTCAGCAACCTATGGAACTTTCTCCAAAACTGATCATATCTTAGGGCACAAAACAAGCCTCAGCAAATATAAGAAGTAGAAATAATCCCATGCATTTCATCTGATCACAATCCATTAAAACTAGAACTCAACAACAAAAAAAAGTAAAAAACATTCAAACAACTGGAAGCAATGTGTGAACAACACATCACTCAATGATCAATAGGTCATTGATGAAATTAAAGAGGAAATTAAAAGATTCCTGGAAGTTAATGAAGGTGAAAACATGACCTACCAGAACCTATGTGACACCATGAGTGCATATATTAAAATGACAGAAAGATTGCAAATCAATGACCTAATGCTACATCTCAAACTCCTAGAAAAACAAGAACAAGCAAATCCCAAAACAAGCAGAAGGAGAGAAATAATAAAAGGGCTGAAATCAATGAAAAATGAAACAAACAATCAAAAAAAACTATACAAAGAATCAATGAAACAAAAGTTTCTTCTTTGAAAAAATAAATAAGACTGACAGACTCTTGGAAATCCTGACTACAATGAGCAGAGAAAAAAGCCAAAGAGGTAAAATCATAAATGCAAAAGGAGAGATAACAACAAACACCATGGAAATCCAGGGAATCATCAGAGACTACTTTGAGAACCTATTTTCTAATAAATTTGAAAATCTTGAAGAAGTGGCCAGATTTCTAGATACTTATGGCCATCCAAAGTTGAACCAAGAGGATGTTAATCTCCTGAAGAGATCCATAACACAAAATGAAATTGAAGCAGCAATAAAGAGTCTCCCAAAAAAATAATAGTTCAGGACCTGATGGATTCTCTGCTGAATTCTGTCACCCATTGAAAGAACAGATACCAACCCTCATTAAACTGTTCCACGAAATAGAAAGGGAAGGAACACTGCCTAACTCATTTTAAGAAACTAGTATTACACTCATCCCAAAACCTACAAAGATACATCCAAAAAGGAGAACTATAGGCCAATCCCCTTAATGAACATAGATGCAAAAATCCTCGATAAAATAATGGAAAACTGAATCCAACAACACATCACAAAGATCATTCACCACAACCAAGTCAGCTTCATCCCAGTGATGCAAGTGTGGTTCAACATACGCAAATCTATAAGTGTGGTACAGAACATTAATAGAAGCAAAGACAAAAACACTTGATCATCTCAACAGATTCAGAAAAAGCCTTTGACCAGATCAAACACCACTTCATGATAAAACCTCTAAGAAAACTAGGAATAGAAGGAAAGTGCCTCAACATTGTAAAACCTATATATGACAAACCTGCAGCCAACATCATACTTAATGATGAAAAGTGAAACCATTAACCCTAAAATCAGGAATAAGATAGGATGCCTACTATCCCCACTCCTATTCAACACAGTACTGGAATTCCTAGCCAGAGCAATTAGGCAAGAAGAAGAAATAAAAGGAATACAAATAGGTAAAGAAACTGTCAAAATATCTGCATTTGCAGACAATATGATCCTATAACTTAGTACCCAAAAAACTCAACCCAAAATCTTCTGGACATCATAAACAGTTATAGCAAGGTGGCAGGATATAAAATCAACTTACAAAAATCATTAGCTTCTCAAAACAATCAATAACAAACAAACTGAGAAAGAATTTATGGAAACAATTCCATTTACATAGCTTCAAAAAAAATCAAATACCTAGGAGTAAACTTAACAAAGGATGTGAATGATCTCTACAAAGAGAACTACAAACCCCTGAAGAAAGAGAGCGAGGAAGACTACAGAAGGTGGAAAGATATCCTGTGGTCTTGGATCGGTAGAATCAACATAATAAAAATGGCTATACTACCAAAAGCAATCTACATATTTAATGCAATTACCACAAAAATCCCAATAACATTCACCACAGAGATTGAAAAATCTACCCTAAAGTTCATTTGGAAACACAAGAGACCACAAATAGCCAAGGCAATACTCAGCAAGAAAAGCAATGCTGGAGGTATCACAATATCCGACTTCAAACTATATTACAAAGCAATAGCAATAAAAACAGCATGGTATTGGCACAAAAACAAACATGAAGAGCAGTGGAACAGAATAGAAGACATGGATATGAACCTACACATCTATGCCCAGCTTATTTTTGACAAAAGCACCAAAAATATACGATGGAGAAAACACAACTTCTTCAACAAACATTGCTGGTAAAAGTGGTTATCCATCTGCAAAAATCTGAAACTAGATCCATATTTATTACCCTGTCCTTAGTATCAACTCAAAATGGGTCAAGGAAATTAATATCAGAACCGAAATTCTGAAGTTAGTACAAAAAAGAACAGGGAATACTCTGAAAGTAATAGGTATAGACAATGACTTCTTCAACAGAACCACAGCAGCTCAACAACTAAGAGAAAGGGTGGACAAATGGGACTTCATTTAACTAAAAAACTTCTGCACAACAAAAGAAATTGTCTCTAAACTGAAGAGAATACCCACAGAGTGGGAGAAAATATTTGCCAGCTATACAACAAAGGACTGATAATCAGAATATGCAGGGAACTTAAAAAACTAAACTCTTCCCAAATCAATGAACCAATAAAGAAATGGGCAACTGAACTAAACAGAACTTTCTCAAAAGAAGAAATTAAAATGGCCAAAAAACATGAAAAAAATGCTTACCATCTCTAGCCATAAAGGAAATGCAAATCAAAACCACATTAAGATTCCACCTCACCCTGTTAGAATAGCCATCATCAAAAACACAACCAACAACAGGTGTTGGTGAAGATGTGGGGAAAAGGAATGCTAATCCACTGCTGGTGGGAATGCAAGCTAGTGCAACCACTCCGGAAAACAATATGGAGGCTTCTTAAAAATCTAAACATAGATCTGCCATATAATCCGGCAATACCACTCTTGGGGATATACCCAAATGAATGCGACTCAGGTTACTCCAGAGGCACCTGCACACCCATGTTTATTGCAGCACTATCCACAATAGCCAAGTTATGGAAACAGCCAAGATGCCCCACTAAAGACAAATGGATTAAGAAAATGTGGTATTTATACACAATGGAGTTTTACTCAGCCATGAAGAGGAATGGAATCTTATTATTCTGAAGTAGTTGGATGGAACTTTAGAACATCATTCTGAGCGAGGTTAACCAGGTTCAGAAGACCAAAAAATCATATGTTCTCCCTCGTATGTGGACTTTAGATCTAGGGCAGCTGGGATGTAGCTTGGTGGTACAGTGCTTGCCTAGCATGCGTGAGGCCCTGCATTCCATCCCAGCACCAAAAAAGAAAAAGACAAAAAGATCTAGGGCAAATGCAGCAATGTTGTTGGATTTGGGTCACAAGACAAGGCGAAAGCACATATGGGAGGAATGGGGATATGTAGAAACCCAAAATTTAAAAGTGTTTGATGTCCCCACTGCAGAGGAACTAATACAGAAATCTTAAATCGACAGAAGACTATATGGGAAGGGTATCAGGAACTAGTGAAAAGTTCAGGTAGAGGTAAATCAATTTGGGTTGTAACACATTTGTACATGGAAGCAATGCTGGGAATCTCTCTGTATAGCTATCCTTATCTCAACTCACAAAAAAACTTTGTCTTTCTTATTTTTGCTTATGTCTTCTCTTTAATAAATTTAGAGATAAGGACAGAACAGTTTCTGCCTGGAAGCGAGGTTGTGTGGGGGGAATGGGAGGGTGTTGGGGGCAGGGAGAGATATAGCCCAAAGAATGTATGCACATATGAATAAATGAATAAAATTTTTTTTTTAATTTAAAAAATTTAAAAAATTTCAAAAATGATATTAATTTAGTTAGATTAATGCAGGTTTACTTAATAACTTAAAATTAGGAATGACATTACAAATATTTATGTAATGGCAAGGAGCAAAAGATAGCTAAAACATAAAATATAATGAAATAGCTTAATTAAAAACAGCAATTATGTATTTAATAACTAAATTAAAATATGATGGGTTTTATAAGACCAACTTTATGAAAATCATTATTTTTATAACAAATTTCTTCCCAGTATAATTTTACAATACAAGGCTAGTTTTACCCACAGAGTGTAAATCTTGCCCAATAATGTCACTCACCATATGACAATTACTCTGATATGCTAGGTTTTATCCATTACCTGACGAGTTTTGTAGGGGAAAACATGCTAGAGTAATTGTTTATGTATTTATTTTTTCCAGCTATGATTCATTATGATTCATTAAAGCATAATAATAAATATCACTCTAGGAAGATGTAAGCAAACCACGTTTTTAATGTCGTTGACTGGACTTTTTCAATGTGGTTGAAAATAATATGAAAATATTGATCCAACCCAAGCTCTTGAAAATTCCCTCACTTTCCTTTTGCAGAGAATTATCTTCACATCATGATTGGGATACTGAATTATCTGTAGCATTATGAATAATGATCAAATAATTATAACAATAGCATGTATTTTTGTTTATTTCTTTGTTTGTCAAGGTTTTGCTCTATGTATTCCAGGGTGCTTCAAACTCAAATTTTCCTCTCTTTGTCTTCCAAGTGCTAGAATTACAGGTGGGTGCTATCATGCACAGCAGCATCTTGAAATCTTGCTACATAAAACCGTGTATACTTTGGTAGATGGGCATTTTCTTTAGAGTAAGTTAGACCAGTAAACCAGATATTTGGGGATCTTACTCATTTACATGCTAACTGTAATACATTAAGTCTAGGTTGTTTTGTATCTCCACTGAAGAATAAGTTTTGATGTCAACATTAACCATTTATCTTTTTGTATCTCATTTTACTCATCTGAGGAAAAATCAACTGCTAGAGAATGGACTTTCTTGAGTAAAGTTTACCAGAACATTAAAATGCATGCAGCATGCGTAGTGTAGTTTAAACCTGAGGTACTTTTCTTACATGGTTACAATGGTACCATGAGGCTCCACTGAAGTCCTGTCCATTTCCCTGGTCAGCCACACCATTATTGAGTGCTGCTCCTTAAAGACACTATGCAGGAAAAGGTGTAAGAGTGTTCCCTTACATCAATTGCATAAATGATCACTGTCATTATTTTCCTGATGTGTTATCTTTCAAAACACTTGTTAATGTTATTTTAATTTAATTTTTTACAGCTTTTGTTTATTTTATTTCAGGTAGAAAGACAAAAATGGTGTCTATTAACCCATAATGGCTTGAAGTGAAAGAAATCTATTATCATTTTAATTGGAATTTTGATGGAGATAGATCAATTTGGGGTAAATGGACACATCAATTTTTATTTTCTGATAAATGCACATATGGCAATTCATATTTATTTAGGTCTTCATTAAATTATGTCAGAAGTTATTTTTTGGGGTTAAACTGTAGTACATCTTCCATAAGGATTATTTTTGAGTAGCTTTATTGTGTTCCTGTTAATGTAACAAATATATTAGATTGGGTTGTTTATAAGCAGGATACACTTAATGTTCACTGTAACTAACAATGGAGAATCAAAGATCAAGGTATCAGAAGTTTCGGAGTCTGGGTTGGCTTTGAATTTCATGATGACACCTTGCTGTGTCTTCACATGGCGGGTGACCACGTGAAGGACCAGTTCCCTCAAGCTCTTTCATACAGGTATTAATACCACTCATGAGGGCTTCATTGTCATGATGAAATAACTTCCTAAAGGAGATACCTTATAATTGGAGATTAAGTTTTAACATGAATTTTGAGTGAACACGTTCAGACAGTATCTGGTATTTTATATCTTTGGTGATATAATACAATGTGCTTTTTTAAAAGTAATTCCGTCCCAGTACTAACAAAAAATAACTTTTTATTGTTCATTATTATTATATAAAAATGCTATTGAATTTCTGTTGAATTGTGTTTTCTTTTGGATCCCATGGATGAGTGACATATTGCTTTATTATACAATGCTGCAGATTTAATATGTAAATCTGTGATTGATCTATCTTTTATGCTGTCATAGTAGGAAAGCAAACCACAGATTTTAATACTATGAAAATTATTGAGGAATTTTATGACTCAGAATATGGGATATGTTAGTAATATTGGAGAATAATGCATATTTTAAAATGGTATCAATTGTACCAAGTTTCATTGCTTTTAACATAATTAGTGGCATGGTTAAAAAAATAAGTAAATAGGTTAGACATAGTGGCTCAAGCCTGTAATCCTAGCTACTTGGGAGGCAGAGATTTGGAGAAACTTGGTTTGGATCCAGTCCACCAAAAAGTTTGTGAGACCCAATGTCAATGAATGGCTGTGTACAGTGGCATGTGCCTGTCATCCCCAGCTATGCCAACAAGCATAAATAGTAGAATCATGGTCCCGGCTGACTTGGACATTAAGCGAGGCTCTATGGCAAAAATTAACAATACCAGAAGAACTGGTGGAGTGGCTCAAGTGGTACCGTGCCTGCATAGTAAGTGCATAGTCCTGAATTCAACCACCGCCACCACTCCCTCCCAAAATGTAAACTTTGACATCTGTTTCTTTTTTTATTGTTATTTTTTGGTGGCACTAGGGTTTGAACTCAAGCCTTTGAACTTGTAAAGAAGATCCTCTACTGCTTGAAACACACTTCCAGTCCATTTTTGCTCTTGTTATTTTGGAGATGGGGGTCTCACCAACTATTTCCTCAGGGGGTTGGTCTTGAACCATAATCCTCCAGATTTCATCCTCCTGAGTAACTAGGATTATAAACATGATCCACTGGCATCTAGCTCTTGACATTGCTTTTTTATTTTTCTTACTCTTTTCAGTTTTTACTATCTTCTGCATTTACTTTTTTCTTTGAGTTAACAGAGAATGTGTTTTAAATTCAATTTTTCTACATGTCTCTTTTTAGCAATATGAATTAAACCTTTTCTTCTGGCTTTTTGAAATATGTAACATATTATAATTATATATAGTAAACTCTAATATTCAATATCAAATAAGCTTCTTTATTCTATCTAGCTATAATTTTACCAGCTAATCAATCTTTCCCATCCCACTCTTCCCCATATTCTCCCAAGCCTCTAGTGACCAGCATATTACTCTGAATTTCTGTCATATAAACTTGTTTTCACTCCACATATGAGTGAGATCATTTGGTACTTGATTGTCTGTTTCTGCTTTATTTCAATTAATATAATGAGATTCATTCAGTGCATGTTGTTGTAAATGACAGGATTTCATAATTTTTTATGGCTGAATAAAATTCCATTGTGGATGTGTGCCACATTTTCTTTATCAATTTGTCAGTTAATGAACACTAATGTTATTTTCATTTCTTGGCTATTGTGAATAGTTCTGCAATGAACATGGGAGTGCAGATGACAGACTTCATTTTTTTAAATGTATAAACAGTAGTGGGATGGCTGGATTGTATGATAGTTTTACTTTGTTTTTTTT
Organism: Castor canadensis; assembly: GCF_047511655.1. Classification (NCBI taxonomy): domain Eukaryota; kingdom Metazoa; phylum Chordata; class Mammalia; order Rodentia; family Castoridae; genus Castor; species Castor canadensis. The sequence goes on along the minus strand of NC_133390.1, from coordinate 20,760,345 downwards.
TGGTAGCACTGGCTTTGAACTTTGCACTTGCTGAGCCTATGTGCTACTGCTTCAACTGCACCCCAGTGCATTTTGCTTGAGTTTATTTTCAGATAGGGCCTTGGACTTTTGCCTCTGCTGGGGTGGGACTGCAACCCTCTACCTTCAGCTCCTATATAGCACATGCCATGTCTGGCTCTATTTTTGAGATAGGCTCACGCTAGCTATTTTTGCCAGGGCTGGTCTTGAAGTGCAATCCTCCCATCTCCGTATCTGCATAGCTGAGATTGCAGGCCTATACCACTATGCACACCCAGCAGTTTTATTTGTGTTATTTGAGGAATCTTCCATACTGTTTTTTATAATGTCTGTAGCAATTTATGTTCCCACCAGCATGGGACAAAAGTTGTTTGCTTCACTTCCTTGAATGCTAGCATTATCTTTCATCATGTTGATAATACTGTTATAAGTACATCTCACAGAAGTTAGCTGAAGATACTTTTGATAAACATTTAGTACAATCCTTTGATAATGGGTGATATTAAGCATTTTTCATGAACCTGTTGGCTTTTTGTATGTCTTTTTTGAGTTATTAGATCTATTGTCCAATTTTTAATAGAGCTGTGTTTTTGCCACTGTCTTTTTGGAATTGCATATCTATACATATAAATTCTGAATATAAACCACTTGTTAGATATATAGTTTCTCTCTTTTCTCTCATTCTGTACATTGTCTCTGCACTGTGTTGATGGTTTCTTTTTAGTGCTGAACTCTTTTTATTTGATGTAACACCATGTCTCTATTCTTACTTTTGCTTCCTGTGCTTTTAAAGTGTTATCCAAAAATATCTTTGTACATTCCAATGTTATTAATCTTTTTCAGTGTGTTTTCTTCTAACAATTCTTAAATTTAATGTTTTGGTGTACTTAGAGTTGATTTATAAAACTGGTGATAGAGAGCTGTCTGTTTCCTTCTTCTACATTTGGATACCCAGTATTCTCAAAATTATGTTTATTGAAAATATTGTCTTTTGTCCAATATGTGTCTTTAAACTCTTGGAAAAGTTGACCACATAGGTGACAACTTGTTTCTAGGATCTCTATTCTGTTCCATTGGTCTGTGTATTGGTTTTTATGCTAACGCCATGTTGCTGTAATTACTAGAGCATTTTAATATGTTGTGAATTAAAGTAGCAAAGTGCTCATTGGTTCAGTCTTTTTGCTCAAGATGGCTTTTCTTCTTTTTCCTTTTTGTTGTGGTTCCCGACTAATTTTATAATATTTTTTAGTTGTAGTAAGAATGTCATTATTTTGACAAGGATTAGATTGAATCTGTACATACATTTGTATACTATAGAGTTTAACAATGCCATTTTTCCAACTCATCAAAATAGGATCTATTTCCCTTTTCCATCTTTTTCAATTTCTGTTATCAATGTTTGATAATTCTTATCATAGTGTTCTCCCACACTTTTGTTAGTTATTCCTGAGTATTTGAATTTCTTTTTATATCTGTTTTTATATATCTAATGACTTTTCTATAGCTAATGATAACATTGGTCCTCTTCTTTTGTTTTCAGGTAATAGACTATTGATGTGCAGCAATGCTACATGTTGATATTCAATCCTGCAACTGTACTGAATCTGGTTCCAAAGGATTTTTGGAAGAGTTTTTAATGTATTCACTATATAAGAAAGCTTCATCAGCAAAAAAGTGAATATTTGGTTGCTGCTTTTCCAATTTGTGTGTTTTTTATTTCTTTCCATTGCCTGGTGGCTGCCACTCAGGTGGCAGAGGCAGAAGGCTCACAAGTTAGAGACCAGCACAAGCAATGGTCAGGAAGACTCTATATAAAAAGATAAAAATAAAACACAAAAAGAGCAAAAGAGCTGGGGTCATAACACAAATGATAGAGTACTTGTTTATCAAGGGTAAGGTTTCAGTTTAATCCCCATTACCTTTCTCTCTCTCATGAATATATATACACATATATGTACATATATGCAATGTTAGATGTCTACATATAAATAAGTATGTATATATTTACATTCTATAAATGTCACTTTGTTTTCAGGTCAATGCTGGCTTTACAGAATATGTTCAAAGAATAATTGCCTCTAAATTTGGGGGATAATTTAAGAAGAATTGGTGTCAGTTATTTTTTAAGTGATTGATCAAATTAGCAATGAAGCCATCTTGTTCTGGCCTTTCTTTAGAAATACACATTTTATTACAGAATATTATTGGTCTTATCAGATTTTTTTAAACTTTTTCCATTTTGGTAAAATGTGTGAAGTGAGGAAGTTTTCCATTTTCTTGTTGTCATGTTCTCTCTAATAATCCTTTCTATTTTTATGGTGTCAGGTATAAGGATTCCTTTTTGCATCTCTGATTTTTTTGAGTCTTTTCTTTGTTAATTAGTCTAAGGGTATCTCAATTTTTGTAAAGAACTAACTCTTTATTTTATTACTCTCTATTTCATTGACATTGTTTTGAATTTTTATTTTGTTCTGTCACCAGGTTCTCACTAGGTATCCCAGGCTGTCCTGTAGCAAATGACCTTACTGCTTCACCCTCTGAGGCCCAGGATTACTTGTGTATACCAGCATGTGTAGATCTGCTCTAATTTATGTGATTTCTTTCTTTTTCTAATTTTAGGTTTGGTTTATTCTTGTTTTTGTAGATCCTTGGAGATATAATAATCTGCTACTTATTTGAAATCTTTGTGCTTTTTTGATATTGCCTTTGATTGCTACAATCTTCCATGTTAGTACTATTTTTTCCTATATGCCCTAAAATTTGGTATATTGGTTTTGTTTTCATTTCTTTCAATGTTTTTGGAATTTCCTTTATGATCTTTTCCTTGACTCATCGGTTTTTCAGGAGAAAGTTGTTTGATTTTCATTTATTTTTAAATTTTCAAAATCTTTTCTTGTTATTTCTTATTAACTTTACTGAGTTGTGTTAGGAACAAGTATTCTACAAAATTTTAATTATTATAAATTTATTAAGACGTGTTTGGTGACCTAGTGTGTGATTTATGCTGGAAAATATTCCATATGCTCTTTTGAAGGAGTATTCTGCAATCATTAGGTGAAATATTTCATAGCTGTCTGTTAGATCTATTTGGTTTGAGATGCCTTTTAATTCTCTTCTTCCTTTATTGATTTTTCTTTCTTTATATTTGTCTGTTACTTAAAATGTAATTTAAGGTATATATTGGATTTATTGCGAGAACTTTGTAAATGCCACACTGTACCCCACTCAGCACAGTAATAAGTAAAAAAAGTTGAATTGGAATCTATCTCTGCCTTCAATTCTATTAGTAGCAGCTTTATATGTTTGGGTGCTCCAATAATAAGTACCCATATTGTTTTTTATTACTGTGCTTTGTGGAGCTGGATTTTGAACAAAGGGCTTTATGCATGTTAGGTACTTGTTCAACCACATGAACCACACTCACAGACTTTTTTTATTTACTTATTTTATAGAAAGTTTCTCACATTTCTTGCCTGGGGCTGAGCTGGATCACAATCCTATTTATGCCTGCATCATAGCTAAGATCACAGTTCTATGCCACCATGCCCAACTTTTTTTGTTTATCTTGGGGGTCTTACTAACTTGCTCAGCTGGCCTCAAATCTTAGTCTTCATAACCTCTACCTCCAGAGTAGCTGAACCACCATGCTTGGTCTTATACAATTATACTTGTTATTCCTTCTTACTAAATTGACTTTTTTCATTTATATTGGCCTTTCTCATGTCTTTTTACTGTTTTTATTCAAAGTCAATTTATCTGATAAAAATATGACTACACTTGCCTTCTTTTGGTTATATTTTCATGGGATATCTCATTCCATCCCTTCACTTCAAACTTATCCATTTCCTTAGAGGTGAATTTGTTTTTGGCATCATTTTTTATCATCACTTCATTTTTGCACATTTCTTGTTCATTCAATTTATTGTGGATCAGTGTATGTTAACCATTTTACGAATTAAATTTGTAAACATTTTTCTTTTTTGTTTTTTTAGTTTTTTAAGAGTTTGCTTTTATGTCTTACCTTTTATATACAAATTTAAGAACCTGAATGTAGTGATCATGTTTACTAGTTTGTCATCTTGGGTGTCTTTCTCCAGTATGACAATAACCAAAGGAAAAGAAAAGAAAAAAAAAAGATATAAATTTGCCATTTAAATCCCTTTGTCTTGGAAAAGCCTGTACATCTTCTATTTTTAGTTCATTTTATTGTGTAGATAAATTGGATGTGGTAGAAATCATGATTTTGATAAAAACGTGCTTAATATATGAGTTGGTTATAAACAATTATGCAGCTGTATTTAAGTTAGTTTATGCATACCTTTCTGTTGGGTAGGACTTAGCATCTGAGCAACAGATGACTTTTAGAAGTTCATATGTTTTATGCCAAATGATGGCTTTTTAATCTGTAAATGTTTCTCTTTACAACAAACTTGAAAGATTTTCTTTCTACTAATCTATTATTCTTTCAAAATTTATTTTCTATTTTTTACTCTCATAAAGTATATTTCAATCTTATTATACTGTGTCTTGCATCCACAGGGTAGCATAAAGCAGTAAAAATAAAAAGAGCATACACATTGCTGACATGTGTGAGCTCATTTTTTTTGTAGGAATCTTGTTATTGGTGATTGCTTCTTGTGTCTTCTGTATTTGAAAGACTACAATCTGAACATTTTCATTATTTGAAAGTCTCAAATCAGTCCACACCTACAGATTACCAGCCAACTGATCTTTTTTTATGCTCCTTTATGACAGTTGCATATCAAGACCCTAGAATTGAGATCAACAATGGGTCTCTTCATCCTTAAAAGGGAGCTTATATGATATTAAAACATTGCACTAATCAAACATTAGCTCTTGAATATTTGTATAACAGTGTGTATGATTTATTTAATTTTATATTTAACCAAAAGTTTAATATCTACCTAAAAGAAACTTTCAAGATATAGGGTGGAGATGTAATTCAGTAGTAGAGAGCTTGTCTACTATATGTGAGGTTTTGGATTGATCCTTAGCACATTCAAAAAAAAAAATCCTACATAGTAAATGGTATGTTCATCGTAATTTTTAGACTTATTTCTAAGTGCTGCAAAAGATATCACATATTTAATTTCAACATGTTACCAAAATGAAAGGTTAAAGTAAGCTTTGTAATAACAAAACAGAGTAAAATATGTAAAATGTTATCACATTATCGGTGTCTCTAATAACTCTGTAACCTAGACTGATATAGGACAAATTTTGCTCTGGCAAATTTGTGTCTAAATTTAAGATTATATTTGGGATGATTATGCATATGTAAAAAATAAAATAACCTCCTATGAATATATTAGGGCAGAGATCACAGAAAATATTTGAGTTATAGATTTAAGTTCTATATTCTAGTGTCTGTAAGAAAATGGCGAATGAACGTGGGACTGGTATACTCACATGGACATATCATTCTTGGTAACTTGCAGATTTCAAATACTTTGGGGACCCATTTCCTCTTCCTTTATTGACCAAGATTCTGTTTAAAATTTTGGAAAAAAAAAAGTATGCACAATTTTCTTTTGTTGCTCTCCTATGATAGATATGCATAAAGACAAAGTATTTATCTAACATTGTGACTTATTATAAGCAACTTACATTGTATGTGTCTCTTATTATTTTAGACCAAATGTTTTTTCATAGCATACAGGTTACATCACTACTATTTGAAATTATATAATAAGGTCTATAAATAAATGTGCAAGATAACTCATTTGCCTTTTTCTAAAGGAAAACTTTGAGTGTAAGAGAAATTCAGCAGCATGGAACTAAAATGGCTCATAAAACAGTAAATCAAGTTGTTTCAGTACTGACTTAATAACCACGGTCATGTGATCTCTTGCTGATTTATTAGAAGTTATTTTGAGAGAAAAGAGGGAGAGAGAGAAATAATGAAGCACTTTCATTTAAATTGTCAAGAATGTCATGAAAAATGCATAAATTATAGCCATGGAATCATCTATTCTTCACTAGAAATTTATTATAATTACTCCTACTTTACAGATATAAAGCTTGAACAATCAAAAATTAATGACTACTTTGCAAACTAATAATAAAATAAGTAAAGATCCATTAAGTAAATATCTAATTACAATTTTTTTGATTCACTGCATTCTATGATAACTGAACTTTTTCCTATAAATTTTTAATGGGATATAATTTCTAACAAATTTATATAATAACCATTATTTCTCAATATTGACAAATGATATGAGGCAAACATACTCAACTTGTTTCCTACGTATTTGACCAAGAATTACTATTAACTTCAGCATTTCTAACAATAAGAGAAAGAGTGAAGGAAAAAGAATGATGCTTTCAGGGTTGTGATCAGGAGCCTTTGAAAAACAGAATGCTCAAATAAATGAAGGCTATAAGGAAAGTGTCAGTGATGGAAGGTCAACCATTAGACAATGGAAAGTGGAGTTTCTCAGGAAAAGGAATTGGTGATGAGTCAAGTGACATTTATTCTTACAAGTCACTGATGTCCTTGCAGACACGGAGACGGTTTTACCCTTGGAGTACAGGAGTCCTAGCCAGGACCATCCTGGTTATTCAATGTGATTGAAAAAGATCCAAATTTAGGAACACCCTGTGGATAATTTAAACATAAATTTAGAAAGGTGGCATATTGTGGTATTAAACAAATAGAAAATCTTATTACTACACATTCAATGAACAAATGAATTATAATCATTTATTATACCGAATAGTGCGGCAAACCTCCAATGGGAAGCAAGGAAGTAGGATGATAAGATTTAGTTATTATTTGACTTTCAAGCTAACTTCAAAAATACAAACATCTTAACAACACATATATAAATATTCTTACCCACCAAATAGCTAGAATTTAAATAGGTCACATATCTGCTTGTTCTTCTATAAAATATGATTATAAGATAGTCTATAATAAATTCTTCAAACATATGTGAGTGGTAAAATATTAAGATAGATAACTCTCACTTATATATCCATGACTTTTACTTAACTTCTTTAAAAATACATAAGCATGTGGATGAAAATCAACATTGGACATTTCCCTCATAAGAATTAGCTTTTAGCAAGTACATGAATTACAACCTGCTACAATCCAAAGTCATTTCTAAAGCACTTATTTTGAGACATAATTCTTTAAAATGTCATCATTTTAAACCCACGTGATGTCTGAAGTCATAGCTCCTCATTATATTCAAAGGTGTCTCTTCTGGGACAACATGCTTATCTCAAAGCCAATGCATTTTGGTTAAAAAAATAAAATGCACATTCTCTCTCATTCTCACATTGGCTAATGGCTGTGTGACATATGTTCAGTTCAGGTTTAAAGACTTTATTTAATAGTAAAATAGGCTTATAAAGGTTAACAAAATTTTGTTTTAAAAAGTATTTTGAGGAGTGGGCATATGGCTCAGGTTTATAAGCACAGATACTCAGGATGCAAAAGCAGGAGATTTTGGTCCTTAGGCTGGCCTAGACAAAACATGAGACCCTGTCTGAAAAATCTGCTAAAAGCAAAAGGACTGGAGGTGTAGCTCAAATGGCAGAATTTGTGCCAGCATTGTAATTCTAGGTATTTGGAATGCTGAAATCAGGAGGACTATCAATAAGGGCCAGCCTCCTGCAAAATGTTTGTGAGACTATTATCTCAATAGAAAAACACTGGGCATAGTGGCCTGTGCCTGTCATCACAGCTATGATAGGAAACCCTTGTGGTCAGGGCTACCCTGAACAAAAAGTGAGACCCTATCTTCAAAATAAGCAAAGTTAAAAGGGTTGCAGAAGTGTCTCTAGTGTTTGAGTGAGAGCTCCTGCCCAGCAAACAAGAAGCTCTGTGTTTCTACCCCTATACTATCACACATACACACACTGAGTGTTTTTTCAGCACATGTGAGATTTCTGGGTCAAGAGGAGACAGATTCTTTCTTGGCATAAGATCTTAGTGATAGTGTCCCATGCTCCAATTTCCCTAGTAATGACACAGTGAGAACTAGATATCATGTCCTCATAGTGCATGAAGAGTGACATAATGGGATGAACTCTTAAATCAAGACTCTTACAGTTTATATATAGCAGTTCACACATTCCATTTTCTCTCAAGAAAAGGAGAAAGACTGTATTTCTAAGAAAAACAAGTCTTTCCTGTGGATAAGAGGCGATCTCTAAGATTATCAACATTTGGAATGTAAACGTGTTTTTATAAAAGATAAACTTGTAAATTCAGATTTGTAATCTCTGAATTCCAAACTACTCATTCTTCAATCTGGTTAATGGTGAGTTTTACTTACAAAGTCTAGACTGTAAGGAAACTTAAAAATATTGTTGTAACATTACTTCCTGACAGTGCTTTTTATATATAAGAGTAATAAAAGTAGAGGAAGCATTCCCTTTTGATATTGATTAACAGGCAGCACAGAAGTGTGATCCACATCAGCGACCCCTACCGTAACCCGCGTTTTGGGATTGTAGGTAATATTTGGCCTGGAAGGGTAGAAGAAATAAGGAACTAAAAATTGTCTTAGTATTGTCTCACAGTGTCTGTAACAGTTATAATTTGAAGACTAGACCTCTTTAGGTTATGTCTACTAAGAGAAGGAATTCCAGAAATGCAAATAAAAAGTTTCACTGGGGTTTTAACTGATGAGCAGTTTGAGAATGCATTTTAGAAAAGCATCTTCTCCAGAAGCGGCAATAAGCAGGGTGCTGCAAATCTATAATTTCCAAGAGCTCAAGGAAAGGCAGTCAGTTTTGAAAGAACATTTCATTTTTTTATTTTATTTTATTTTATTTTTCATTTTTCTTTTATTATTCATATGTGCATACAAGGCTTGGGTTATTTCTCCCCCAAGCCCCCGCCCCCTCCCTTACCACCCACTCTGCCCCCTCCCTCTCCCCCCCCAATACCCAGCAGAAACTATTTTGCCCTTATTTCTAATTTTGTTGTAGAGAGAGTATAAGCAATAATAGGAAGGAACAAGGGTTTTTGCTGGTTGAGATAAGGATAGCTATACAGGGCATTGACTCACATTGATTTCCTGTGCGTGAGTGTTACCTTCTAGGTTAATTCTTCTTGATCTAACCTTTTCTCTAGTTCCTGTTCCCCTTTTCCTATTGGCCTCAGTTGTTGAAAGAACATTTTAAATACACAGTACACTCAGGAGGGAGCCCTTGCTGTACATAGCTAAGTATTGTTAGTTAACTAGGACTAGAAAACAACAAAAACTATTCTAAACCAGTGCTAGAAGTACTTACCCCAATATTTAAGGGATCAAATGAATCCTCAAGTGATTTGACTTTCAGAACAAATTGAAGTCTTAAAAGGAAGACAACATCCAATATTGAACCCTTACAGTATATAAAATCTGATAACCAAGAGCATGGTAAAATTTCTATTATGTTATGCTGTAGACACATATTTACTCAATATGCAAAACAAAATGTAAATAAGAATAAATCAAATGGAACAATTATAAATAAAAAAAATAAACAAAAATGTCCCTAAATTTTAAGAGCAGTTAGGCTCTTTTGAATAAAATATTTACTAAATGAAATACAGAAAATATCCAAAATGAACAGAGAGACTAAAACTTTTTGATATATAGGACAATATAAACTAGTAGATCATATATATTATATATATACTTGACTACCATACAGAGAAGGGAGTATAATAGTGCAGCAAATATTCCTATTTTTGATGAAAATTCTAAGCCCACAGATCCATGTACCTTAATAAAACCAAAGCAAGTAAAATCAAACAACACACTAAAACACACAAAATCAAAATGTTGAAAGCCAGTAGTAAAAGTGAAAAGATAAAAATACCCATAAATATGACACAGTACATACAGAGAAACAAATACAAAACAAAAGCATATTTCTTGAATGAAATAAGGTAAAAGAGATGGAATGCTACAATAGCCAAAAATAGCATTGCCAGCTAAAAACTCCATAGACAAAACAAAATAATTTTCAAAATATATAGACAATAATTTTTCCAAATGAATAAATTTGATAAAGTATATTGAAAGCAGACATATTAACACAAGTAATAATTATTCATGAGCAGTTGTCCACTCTCCCTTAAAAATGATGAAATAATATTGATTCTACATCAAGTTGAACTAAGTGTCCCAGTCAGTACAATGAAGCAAAAGAATAAATAAATGGGTTTCAAAGAATGAAACAAAAAAGTGTCAAAATATTTCATACAGCAGTGTAATTTATGTTAAAAATCCAACAAAGCTACAAAACACTACTGTAATTAATAAGAGATTAATGGTTTGCAAAGCATTAGGACCTATAACTCGAAACTATCCAATGTTTCTATATTTCATATAGAAATAAAAAGACAATTTAAGCCTTTAAAAACATGTAATATTCATAATAGCAACTGAAAGAAACATGTTTAGAAACATGTTTAATAGACTATTTCAAATAAAATTTGAGCATGCAATAAAGCACTCATAAGGTAAATTGAAAGCACAGATGAGAGACAGCATGTTCATGGATTCAAAGACTTATTGTTCCTAAAATATTGGTTGTTCTCAAATTATTCTATGAATCCACATTACATTTTCAAGTTGTTTGTTATAAAATAGACGAATGTAAGTATGCATGTCAAATATTAGATAATTATATTTAATAAAATGTAAAATGTATTTTACTATAGGTACTAATTGGGTTCCTTATGTTCTCTTCTACTCTCATTTTCTCATCTATCTTTAAAAGTTTGAGGTATTTTTTTACACTTGTCTTGAACTTTAGGCTTCTTCTCATGACACCAAGTAAAACTGCAAAATAGTTTACAATTTGGTAACCACCAAGTATATGAACAATAAATGAGTAAAAATTAGAATTTTGTTTCATTAGTTATGAACTTGGTTAAGTACTCCTTAACAAGCTGCAGGCTGGTGGTTCAAGCCTATAATCCTTGCTGCTTGGGAGGCTGAAATCTGGAGGTTCCAGGCCAGCCCTGGAAAACAGTTTGGAAGACCCCATCTCCAAAACCAGAGCAAAACAGATTAAAGATTTTGTTCAAGTAGTAGAGTGCCTGCTTTGTAATCATGAAACCCTGAGTTCAAACCCCAGTCCCTCCAAAAAAATAGAAAAAAAAATTAGAAAACCTTAACAACATTCCTATGAGGATTGAATGTATTAATTAGTTCAATAGATTTAGAATAATTTTCCATGTTTCTCATTTGTGATTTGCTACATGTTGTAGTCACCAAATCTTTAATAATTTCTGGGTAATTCAAAATACAAATTAGCATTGATCACATTGAAAATGATATCAAGAAATTAATCATTTATATACATAACTAATATGTATATACATTTAATTTACTGTGAGAGAATTTTTAACATTGACACATTTAGTCAAATGAGACTCATGTTCAGTATTTCTTCTCATCAAGCAATCTGAAGGCAAATTCCTATATGTAATTTCCAGGGTAGGAAATTTCTGGTCCTCAAAATATCATAATGACTAATTCATAATAATATTAATAATGATCACATAAACCTTTTGGGCAATGTTGCAGAAATACGGATTATTTTGCTTCAGAAAAATAATTTTTGTTCTTAAGGATATAACTTAAAGTGGGTGTGATGAATATATATATATATATATATAGAATTCAATATAGCATATAGGTGAGGTTTTTTTTTTAAGTATAGGAGCTTATATATCCAAAATTTTTGACCTGACAACTAACAAGCATATCACTTCTGAACCAATACTTTGAATTTGCATGTGAATTAATAAAAATACTCATAATGGTTACATAGTTTTGTTTTACTTGGTTTATCATTAATGATTTTAAATTTTTATGCGATTGGCTGTACAGACTACATTAAATTCTTGACCATTACCAACAATATTATGATGACTATCTTTCTAACTAAATTGTTGCACACTTTCATAAATATATTTTCAAAAACACTCCTTTTTTTTTTCCTTTTTAGGCAGCACCAGGAATCAAACTCAAGGAGTCACAGATGCAAGACAAGTCCTCTACCTCTCGTCTACACCCTCAGCCCATGAAGCAGATTTCTAAAACTATGACCTTTATGTTGATGACTATGATTATCTAAGACATTTTAACGTCGTCCTCCAGCAATGGCATATGAGAAAATCTAATTCCCTATTTCCTGCATGTTTCCATTAAGAAAACTATATATAATACAGCAACTCAACTCACATTTTTTTGTGACTGGAATGATCATTTTCTTGTAAAATAAAGCTAAATATCTAAAATATAAACTGGATTGAAGTGGAAAAATTTTAATATATGATGATAAAAATTGCCTAACGTTTGTATATTAAGAAACATCATGTCTACATTATCTGAACAATAAAACCCTGTACAATAAAATGCTATACTTTCTTATACTCTCCATATTATGTAATACAAAAGGAACAACTGAAAAACAATCTTATAGAAAAATCTGAAATAAGAAAATGGAATATTTCATGTATAAAGTTGTCCTATATTTGCTTTGGCTAATAAACTGCTATCATTCCTTACAAGTAAATATTTAATACAACAAATTGAAATTGATCTCTTTTATAAAATAAGAAAGGATATACTCCCACCTAGTGGTAGATTATTTTGTCCAGGGCAATAGTTTCACCTTCAAGCATTAGGTGGACAGTGCAGATAAAGGGAGGCTGATGGAAGAATATTTTACAGGTATGTAAGTTCACTAAATAACAATCAAAATTACTGAATTATTTAAAAAATTATTGTTAATCATTTTATATTTTATTATTTTCACCTTAAAAGTTTGAACACTTTCTGGGATAAGCATTGCTAGTGAAGAAAGTAGATAAAGCTCTACAAAAAATGGTATCTCAACATCTCAACTTTTTTTTAAATGAGAATATGAAAATAAATGATTTTGTGGAGAATGAGGTGATTAATTTTTAGAGATTACTACATCTGCAAATACCACCTGTAGAAACTCTATTACTTTGAATAAAGAAATAAATGTATATATATATTTTTATCAGATATAGAAATAAGAATAACTATACTAATAAAGAGGATTAAATTGAATGTGAAAAATGCAGTGAATTTTCTAAAGGAAAATATTTGAAGCACATTAAAAACACTTGTTTGAGAACCAAAAGAAACAAACAGGATTTTTTTGATAGTACTGGAATTTGAACTCAGTGCCACACGATTCCGAGGCAGATACTTATCACTTGAGCCATGTCCGCAGCTGATTTAGGTTTAGTTAATTTTTGTGTAATGTCTCTCACTTTTTTGCTTTGACCAACTCTGACTGCAGTCCTAATGCCTCTGCTTCCTGCACAGCTGAGATAACAGTGTGAGCTACACACCTGGTTCATTTATGGCATGGAGTCTTATTCACATTTTCCTCAGACTAGCATAAACCAGTAATCCTCCTGATTTCCACCTCCTGAGAATCTCGAATAACAGGAGTGAAAAAAACTTTAAAGAATCATTTTTATAGTGCATTATCTGATAAATGATGACTTTTCTACTTCATGTATGTTTACACGTTTGTGTGTGTACATACTCATGTTTGTGTTATGTGAAAATAACTTTAAATATTTTTATTACATTGTATCTTCAAGTCGAAACGTATAAGCCGTAGAGTTCAGCATATACCTCACTGGTTATATTTTCTAAAATCAAATTAATTGTAAAATTATATAATTAAGTTTTAATTTAATTAATTAAATTACATTTTTGTCACTTAGAAATGTATTCTGTTCAGTTGCTTGTGATTACTACAATTTTATCCTATGACAGTAAAGGCAAGAGATGATTTTTGACCAAGAAATTTGTATACAAAAACTTTTTAAAATTGCCAGGCACTGGTGGCTTGCATCTGTAATCCTAACTACAAAGAAAGCAGCGATCAGGAGGAGTTTCGAAGCCAGCCTGGACAAATAGTTATTGAAACCCTATCTCGAAAAAAACCTTCACACACTAAAAAAGGGCTGGTGACGTGGCTCAAGGTGAAGGCCCTGAGTTCAAGCCCCAGTACTGAAAAAACAAAAATCAACATCTTGTTACAAAATCTCTGAAATACAAAATTCTTTGTCTTTGATAGCAAACTATAGTCTTTAATCTGTACCAAGGTACTAGTGTAAGAAAAGGAGACCTCAAAATAAATTCACTCATTCATTAATTCATGAAATACATAATGAATATGTATGAAGGGGGATTCAATATGCTAAGAAATTAGGATGCCAGAATGAAAAGTTGCATCAAAATAGCAGATTTTGTTCCTCTGGAATTACTTTTATTGAAACTTAGAGTCGCCCATAAAAGAAAGGTAAGATGCAAAATGAAAAGATCATGGTAGAGAGAATCATGACATGTCCAGAGTTCAAGCATTCCAGCCACAGGGCAACAAGCAAGCATCAAAGAAAGGGCTTCTTGGGCTTCAATGCTGCACACAGTGAAGGTCACACAGGGCATGAGCAAAGAGCAGGAGGCAGGAAGTTAATGAGAAGAAAACAGAGAAGAACAAGCAGGGCCACATAAGCTAGCCAGAAGGCCTGAATTGTACTACAAAACTTGTTCCCAAAATTCTGCTGTTGTGAATACTGGTGACATAAAATTGTAAAGAGAAATATAGGAAGAAAATTTATTTTTTAAAATTTAAAACCATTTTTATTAGTTCAATGGGGGATTCATTGTGACATTTCCATATATCCAGTTTGGTTCTTCTCTTCTGTTAATCTATGACAAGGGACATATTTGAGTGAGGAAGAAAACAAATTTAATTCAAACAAGTTGAAGTGGAAGGTGTTTCTGTATCACATTGGTAGGGGTACTGGTGGGAGGGATAACAGGGATTTCACTTAAGCAGCTAAATGATAGGATGTTTAGCCCTTTACTGTGTCCCTCTCATTACATATTAGGAAGTGGTATATGAAGTAGAAACATCAGTTGTAATGCTTTAGAGCACTATCTCATAGAACACATGCTAATTTCAAGAAGTGTAAATGAAACTTTATAATGGAGAAATGTGGGTTACCACCTTATTGAAACTTATTTTCACCAATACTGAAACAATCTCTCATTGCATGGAGCTTGACAGTGATACAAAAAAAGTCACACACAAGGTATTATTGTCACCATCATGACAATAAATCAGCTTGTTCTGTGTGGCTGTGATCAGACAAAACCAGAATTGCATTAATATCAAACAATCTAATAAGCAATTTGATAGAAATGGAAGAAATGGGGATTTCTCTTAATTGAAGTGAAACCAAAGATAAATAAATGCTAAGTACTGCTTATCATTATGTGTCAGACCCTTGATTAAATCCCAAGTACTAGGGAAAAATGAAAATGAAACAAGTACAGCACATGATTTTTGATGAGTGCAAAACTAAAACTGTAGGGAAAAATGTAAGAATGAGATAATTTAGGATACAAAATTATGGACTGACATTTAATGAATCAGTGAAATTTTTGCAAAGTGAAGATAGTAGAATACCTTCATTATTAGGTGTTAATTATCTAGTGAGGATGCAACTTAATTGTGACTGATTCAAAAAATAATATGAAACAAAAATCCTAGGTAAGCTATTGGGACTCCTTGCTCCTGGAAGATGGAGTAGGTACATTTTTGCCTGTCCTCCTAACAAAATTGAACGGAAAACTCTCCACGTTATTGAGCTCTTGCCTCACAGGGAACTTGGGCTCTTTTTATTTTTTCAAGTCTGTGTGTGTGTGTGTGTGTGTGTGTGTGTTTTGTTTTGTTCTCCATTGCTTGTTCTTAAGTATCTTGGTTTTTGATTTACCTTAGTCTCATTAATCATAAATATTAACAGTTTTTCCAAAGAAATTATACCAATGTACAGGCAGGTGAAAGAGCACTCACTGATGCACACCTATGGTACAATACTTTCCATGCTAATCAGATTTTGATTGCATTTTTTTTTCATTTATTCACATGTGCATGCATTGTTTCGGTCATTTCTCCACGCTCCCTTCTCCACCACACTTCCTCCCCTCCCCCCATCAGTTCCAGGCAGGTCCTGTTCTGCCCTTATCACTAATTTTGTTGAAGAAATGACATAAGCCTAATAAGGAAGACAAAGCGTTTTTGCTAATTGAGGTAAGGATAGTTATACAGAGAGATTCCTACTATTGCTTTCACGTACCCATGTGTTACCATGGATGTTGATTCAACTCTAACTGATCTTTACTTTGTTTCCTGATCCCATGCTCATGATAGCCTCTGTTGTTTTAAGGTTTCTCTATTAGTTTCTCTGGAGTGGGGACATCAAACGCTTTCATGTTTTGGGTTTTCTACCTATTCCTATATCTTCCATATGTGCTCTCCCCTTGTCATGTGATCCAAGTCCAATCACATTGCTGCATTTGCATTTTTATTTGTAATCATTCTTCAGGATACACAGTATTATCTAACATTTTTATTTGTTTGCTTTAGAGGTACTATTGTTTAAACTTGAGGCCATGTACTTGGGATGCTGTACCTCTGGAACCCTGTACTTAGCCCTTTTTGCTTTAGTTATTCTTCAGATAGGGTCTCTCACTTTTACCCAGATCTAGCCTTGGACCTCAATCCTCCTACCTATGCTTGCAGTTTAGCTTGGATTACAGATATGCACCACTATACCTGTCTTTGTTGAGTTGGGCTTTTGCTAAATTTTTACCTGAGATAGCCATAAATTATGGTTCTTCCAATCATCACTTCCCAAGTTCACCATGTTTTTATATGTGGATCTTTGGTGACCAAAATGTTTGAGCTCTTGCTATTGCCTATCAATATTTTGCATATGCCTGTATATGAAAAGCCTTTTCAAATAACTTGACTATTGAAAATTCTTTGCCTGCCTATTTTCTGTTTTAATAATTTCTTTTGTTAAAATTCATGAATTTCAATTAAATAAATATGATAAATGATTTAGTGAATTTTATTTTCTTTTTTCTCTCTTTTTTTTTCCCTATCACAATCTCCCTATGTAGGCCAGGCTGTCCTTAATTTTTGCCTCAGTCCCTCAGGGCTAGGATTTCAGGTGAGTATACCAAGCCTAGCTTACTTTCATTGTCAGTACTGTTTTGAGTGTCTTTTTGAAAAAGAAATATTGTCCTTTTCAGGTTGAGATGATATTCTTCCATGTTTTCTTCCAAGAGTTTTATTTCAATATAAATCTTAATTTTAGAAAATGTATTCCCCAGGGTATAAATAGTACTTTTGATTAGAAAGAGTACATTTAAATGACAGAGATCTTCTGACTGTTATTACTTCCCCAAATTGTAACACCTCTGTTGAATTCTTACAGAACCCACAAGATGCACCTACTGTCCTGATACCTAACACCAGAAATTAGTTTTGGTTTGCACTTGAAATCAAGACAGTACTTGTTTTTGTCAGTTTTCCTTTTGTTCCTTGATTTTACATGTGAGTTAATATACTTCACCAATATTCTGGCAATACCAGAATTTATATGCCATTCTACCATGCACATTGCATTATCTCCAGGATTAGAATCTTATTATTATGAAGGTTGTGGATCAGTCTAATGTAGTCTGCTGATAATATTCCAATTCTGTTGTTTTTTTTAATCTTTTTTTTTTCTTCTTTTTAAAGACAAGGTCTATGTTGCTCAATCTCATCTCAAACTCATGGACTCAAGCAATCTCACTTCAGCCTTTTGAATAGCTGGGAAACAGGTGTTGGTGATCTTGCCCACCTGTGTTGCTTACATGAATAGGAGTGGAATTATGGTGACACAAGATACATTGTATTTGGTATAAAGGCCCAAACAATTTTCCAGAGTAATTTACCAATTTAGAACCTCAAAGCAATATAGAAGTGTCCAATTTTTCAAAATCTCCTCCTACTTGTGATCTTTTCATTTTAGCACTCCAGTGTATGTGCAATGATACTTTACTGGACCTCAATTTGTATACATCTAGATGTATAAAATGGTTACATAGAATATAATTCCAACATTGTCATCATCTATTTTATTATACAGTTTTGAATTAACTTAAAAACCTTCCACTATTTTTATTGGATTTTTCTGTCTTTTTTTATTGATTTATATAATATTTTAAACTTACAATGTTAAGAAAAGTGAAATCTTGTCTTCTGTTAGATTTTCCTTTCACATTTGTGTAATGATTCAAGACTGTTATTATTTTAAAGTCTTGTTATTCGCCCAGAATTAGCATGTATATGGTGCACATCAGCTTCTGAGTAATTTTTCATGTACACAATCGTTTTTGAATATTCAAAAATTATTTGTTCACCTTTCCCTATTGTATCACCTTTGTCATGTATTTGTAGATTTGTGCATTAACTCCATTTTATTCTCATATGAGTTTCTTTTTCTTGGCCTTTGTCACTCTTGGCCCATATATCCATGCTATATGTGCTACCCATGCCTTAGTCACTGAGTAGCTGTCAGAGTGGTAGCAATTGTGTTCATGTAATCTGGGTTTGACCTGATAATGATCCAAAGTGCAAAAGTAGAGATGCTGATGATTTACATATGCCAAAGAAAAGCCATAACACATTTCCTGTAAGTGTAAAGATAAACATTCTTTTCTCAATATGTAAAGGAAAAAAAAAGGATACTGAGGAAACCCCTTATAGATCCTAATTCATAAATATAAGCTTTAGCATCAATATGAATAGGAAAACAACTGTACAATCACCTGTCACATAATGATTGTCCTATAGGATTGTATTGTCTCCTGACTTCATAAGCTTTCAATTTGCTGTCTTTCACAATGACAACATTGCACAATGTTCTCTTTTTTTTTTTGCTTTTTTGCAGTACTGGGGAGTGCAGTGCTGGAAGTGAAACGAGAGTCTTTTGCAAGCTAAGCAAGTGCTCTACCACTTCAGCTACAATCCCAACTTTTTGTTTGCATTTAGCTTTTTGATAGGGTCTCATTATCTTTTTTCCTATGCTGACTTCAAACTTGCTGTCCTCTTGTATCTACCTTCAGGGTAGTTGGAATGTAGGCAAGTGCCACCATTCCAGGTTACAATGAAGCATTTTTTAGAGAATATCTCCACCCTTAACTGAAAGAAGACAGTATATATGTGGTTTGGTACTACCCACAGTTTCAGGTATCCACTGTGGTAGTGGAACATAGACCTTGTGCCTAAGAGAGACTGCCTTACTTCAACATATTCCCATCACCTAACATTATCACATAAACTAATATGGTTTCAGTATATGTATTTTGAGTAGAACCAAACAGCAGTCAATATCAACTTATAATATTGCAGTATATGAAGACTCTTTAGGATAAAAATGATTTCCAATAAAAAATAAATGAGAACATGCCAAATTAAAATGTAAAGGTTTGGAGGCAGGGCTCAAGTGCAAAACACTTGACTTACAAGCACAAAGCTGTGAGTTTAGCTCCCAGTATCCCCCTAAAAATGTTCCTGGAAAGACACCACTAAGAAAGTATAAAGAATCAGAATGAAATGTTTGTGAAATGTACATGTAAATAAAATATATATGTAATACATGAAGAGAAAATTTTTCTAAAAAGAAATATGACATAGTTTTTATGATAGATAAAATATCTAAATGATCTCTTTGCAAAGCAGATATCTAAAAGACCAATAAACATATGCAATGTGTCACTCAATTTTGTCATTCCACAGGAATGCAATGCCACCAAGTACTTGTCAAAATGTTGAAAATGAGCATCCTAGTCACATTATGACTGTCATGATTTGGTTGAGGTCCACATTCATTGATAATGGGAGTATATATTGTTACAACTATGGAAAAGTGTTTGGTCATGTATTCTTTATGACAGGGAAGTTTCACTTGTGTGTGCATTTTCATCCTAACAAGTCATAAATGTTCTCTAAGACAAATAGACTACATTCCTAAAGCAACACTATTCTGAAGTATATAAACAGAATTATATTCATATATCTTTCTTGTCTTTCAATAGCTAAATGGTCAAATAAAACATATTTTGACAGCATGAAATACTAAATAGAAATGACAATAAATGGCACATTTGTGTATAAAATCACATGCATAAATCTTTGAAACATTATTTTTGAGTGGAAGAAGCTATTAAAGAACAAATACACAAATTTTATTACATGCAAATTTTAAAAACATACCAACATGACCTATGTTGTCAGAAATGCAATCGTAGAAGTAACTGGTATGGCACAGAGCAAGTGCATTTGAGGCTCTGGTAATGTAAATGTGTCTCTTTATCTGAGTATTTCTTCACTTCCAAATAAGCATCCAGATGTACACATTATTGTATATGCACATACTGTTATGTAAACATCACTCAATGGTGTTATTTTAAGTTAACAAAAATTATTAATAATTAAAAACTATCATAAGGTTTTAATGGTATTTCTTAATAATGAAGCAATTTTTATATAAAATGAAAATTTTACAATACCCATTGTGGATTACTCTCTTCTAATACTTTTCTCCTTTTTCGTTACTGATTTCATATATACATATATATATATATATATATATACACTTTTTAGGAGGCGGCTTGTACTAGAGTTTGAACTCAGGGCTTCATGCTTAGTAGGAAGGTGCTCTCACACACGCCTCCAGCTCTTTTTGCTCTGGTTATTTTAGAGATAGGGTCTTGTTTTATGCCCAAGTCAGCCTGAGCTGTGATCCTCCTATTTTACATCTCTCACTATGGCTGTCATGACCGGTGTGAGACCCCAGGCCGAGCTTTTTCCCTTGAGCTAGCAACTTTTTTATCTAGGTGTTTTTGACCAGTAATCTTCCCCATCTCAGCCTCCAAAGTTGCTAAGACTACAGGTGTGAGACACTGGCTCCCTCATCCTCTTCTATATTTCTTTGGTCATTTCTTGTCATGATACTTCCTCATTTTCATTGCTAAATATCAACCCCAGGTAGATAATCTACCACTGATGTACACTACCAGTCCCATGATACAATTTTTTCTTTTTAGGATATTGGGGTTTGAACTCAGGGCCTCACGCTTACTAGACAGACGCTCTGCACTTGAGTCAATCTGCCAGCCAAATACATTAAAAAAAATGATTTGGTGATGACTATATCTCCAGATATGTTTTGTAATATACTTGAGGAAACAGAACCCCATGTATTTCAGTTCAAGGTATAATGTATCAAAGAGAAATTTATTTGCTTTCTCCAATTTATAATTTTGAAGCATGATGAAAAACAGAATTTCATCTCTTGTAATAAAGTTAAATCTATTCCTGTACATGTATTAGGTATAAGAGACAGAAAGTCAAGCAATACCAGTGATTAATACCACTGGGGATAGCACTCAACAAAAATACATTTGAATTTGTAGAGAAATTCCTTTGCTTTCTGGAATCTGGGGTAAGACAGCTCCATCTTGTCTTCCAGTGGGATAAAGGTGCAGTTACCCATTGCAACAAGCCTAACTTCTTTCCCTTGTTGGCCTTCTTTATTTACTGTTTCACTTCCTGTTTATTTATTTCTTGGTTTCTTTTTATTACCTGAATTTACACTACAATTAAATTTTATGCACAGTGATTTTTATATCAAAGAGTATTTCTGAAACCAACCTAATGCAATCTAACAGTTGAAACAGAATAAAATTTGTGTAACAAAGCATACTATTTTACTAGAATGCTGGGTTTTTCAAGTAATTCTAGATGAATTCTCTGACAATTGTCTTTGCCAAACTGACATTTATTGTTTCAGTTTGTCTCTTTGTAATGCTACAAGATCATAGATTAAAGTAGGAAAAAGAAAAAAGTCAAGCTCTACAGTTTTATATTTTTCAAAATAAAATTATTTTTATTAACATATATAGAGAACACATTTTCATGTATACTTGAGAATAGTTTTTATTAAATTTCCTTCACTTTTTTTCTTTGACTCTGATTATTTGTCTTAAATTGTGATAAACTTCATATTTTTAAAAGCACCTTAATGTGTTCAGACATAAATAAACAAACAAAACACTGGGAGTAGGAACATAAACAGTATTACATGGCAGGATTTTCCTAGCAATCGTTCCTGTGAAGTGTCCAAATGTCATGAAATCTTTAACTCTGTCAAGGTATGATATGAAGTGACTGTTCTCCACCAAATTTTTCCAAACAGTATTTGTGTTTGCACAGAGGAAAAATGTATAGGAGTTTGCAATCAGCAACTGAGAAGCATATAGGAAATGGCCAGGACAGAATAATGTGAGCCAGAGCTCAAGTATATTTGCAAGATCTTCGCTGTAAAAGTGACTTCCTATTATGCCAAAAATTTCTAAGTTGCACTGAGTAACTTACAGGTAGCTTACTTCAACTCCTGCTAATTCAACTATATTGTCAAACATTTTCAGAACTTGTGACATTGAGCAATTAAAACCAGAAGAATACCTCAGTACATAAATATTTTAATATTAGAGGAAAAAGTTAAAAACACTACCAATCACTCCTCAATTTCCAATTTTATAATACCTACACACTCATTAGTGAAAAAAGCATAAGCATAAACTCATGATTGTTTCAGAGTTATGAAACTATTTTCTTGATTTATTCTTCAGTGCTATTCATAGATGTCCCAATTCACATATATCATTCCTATACATAATTTAGAAAGGTGAATTTCTATATTATTTGAGGGGAATAGTCAACATTCACTTGATGAAAAGCTATGTTAACAGTACCAGAAAAAAAAGCTGGACAAAATGACCAATGGATCTTCAAGGTCACTGCCAGAAGCATCAGCAGGAGGGGAAGGTCTTTTGCTCTTCCCCAAAAGTTGGCAGCACCAATGGCTTGAGGTGACTGTGGTTTTGGTGATGAGTTTCCAGAAAGGCAATGTAGCTCTCTCCAGATCTCACAAGCCCCAGAATATGTCTGGCTTCAGAAATGACAAGTTTAATAAGTGTTCAGATCAAGAAGATTAATGCATGACTTCATGATGGAGTATGTCAGCACTGTAAAGATGTTCTTGAATGATGAGTAAAATACAGTAAATACAAACCATTATCTAAACCTAACAGTGTGTTCAAAGTTTATAAAAGACAGTGAAGGATGATTACCACATAATGCATATACCATGGACCTATGAACTTGAAATTTACACAATGTGGGGAAAAAAGAAGACATTATTATTCGATTTAATAAAGAAACAGAAAAGACAGAAAATGTTAAAAATAAAGTTCCAAAAGTAAAAGAAGCTACAGAAGAAATGAAAAAAAGTGATGATGATATAGATCTTGATCATAATTCAAATGACAATAATGAAGTGGATTAATATAACTTTCAAAGTGAGTTTGCCCATAAAATTCTGACCAACTTTTGCCTTTAAGTGTTTTTCCCAAAAATACTGTAAAATTCTACTGAGGAAATAAAAAATAAAGCCATAGAAAACAGGCAAAATTTGTACATGGACAATATAAATTGTGTTTAATACTTGAATAATTATGAAACTTTATCCATATGTCTTATAACAACTTTTTAAGTTGCCTATACTAGAGTACATGCCAAAATTCTTGTTGTGGTTTCATACTGAAGTTCCTGGGAATTATTTAGAATAATATACTACCTAATACCAAACTAAACAAGACTCAGATAGATGACTGTTTCAGAACCATCTCATAACTAGTCTTAAAAATCAGTCCATGGTAAGTACTTTTGATAGCTTGATTTCAACCCTAATTAACAAATACCTCCATAGTTATTTCAAAACAAAAGCAGTTTATTTTTATAGTAATATTTGGCAGTATGTATCAATTTTTCTTTTTTAAAAATTTTAATTATTTTTGCCTTTTCTTTTTTGGTGCTGAGATGTAACCCCTGCTAAGCAAGAACTTTATCCCAGCCCTCAATTTTTCTTTGAAAGTATTTTTATACACCTCATCACACTCCTTTGTCTTGTGAAATATCCACCCTGGAAAAATCCAGAATGCAGAATTTTTATATATAGTTTAATAAATAATATTAGAAAGATTCACACATTTACATCTGGGTGAAGAAATTGCAGTATCAAAAGCTCCTCACAGAGCTCTCCCTCCCCACAAGCTCACCCTTCTTCCCCGAGTGTGCACCATCTTGAATTTTGATAATTATTTTCTTTATTGTTTCACTACCCATATTTGTACTTCTGAAGACTCTAAATTGTTTGATTATTGAATTCTTATCTTTTTTTTGAAAACCTCCAACCTACAGAAAAGTAGCAAAGTAGTACAGAAACTTTGGATACTCTTCACTTAGATTTCCAGTTGTTAGCATTTAACCATGTTTTCTTTGTATCCCAATAGAAGAATATATGTATGTATACATGTATATATTTGCTGAACCATGTGAAAATAAGTGTTAGACATTGGTTTTGATTTTAATGAATACACTTGTATGATACATGTTATTTTGCATGTGTTTTATTTTTCATTATAATAAAATTTGGGAAGTGATCATGCTAGAATAGTTGTAATTTGAATATTTTTACATTACTGAGTATTATTCTCTTATTGCATAATGTACTCTGTTAGTCATTTCTAATGCAGAGACATTTGAAATATCTGAATTTTTTTATATTACAAATAATGCTGGTAAGAGCACAGTTAAAAAAAATGGCCAATTGAGAATTTCTTTTTTTTCCTACAATTCCAGAATAACCCAGTTCCAGCTGGTGCATGTATATCACTCAGAAAAACATGTAACTCAGGAGTTGTTCTTTTTTCCATGCATTTATATTCAAAACAATAAACTCTAAAAGAACTAAATAGAACTGAGGGAAAATTAGTAGAGATATAGTAGTAGAAACCATAGACTTTTAAAAGACATAGTGATAGAACTTTATTACCTTCTTAATAGTTGTTTCAATCCAAATTATATCCAAATCACAATAAAAAGCTGAAGAGAAGCCTTACTATGTGACCTAGAAAATTATAGACTGCTCATAAACATTTTGTTTAATTCAAAATTATATCAGGTATGGTAACCAGAAGTTTGGACTGAACAGGAACCCCATGGCATTAAAAATATCTTTTTCTCAAATCACAATTACTTGAGATTATCTTGGCTTTGCTCCCAAAGTTCACAGTAGAACTTGCTTAACCTTCACAGAGGATGTGGATATGCCACCCTTAGCTTAACTTACCCTGCTGAGTTTAAGAGGAATGTAAACTAGTGCAACCACTCTGGAAAAAAATTTGAAGTCTTCTTAAAAATCTAAAACATAGACCTGCCATTTGATCCAGAAATACCACTCTTGGGGATATACTCAAAGGAATGGGACACAGATTACTCCAGAGGCACCTGCACACCCATGTTTATTGCAGCACTATTCACAATAGCCAAGTTATGGAGACAGCCAAGATGCCCCACTACATGAATGGATTAAGAAAATGTGGCATTAATGCACAATGGAATTTTATGCAGCCATGAAGAAGAATGAAATCTTATGATTCGCAAGCAAATGGACGGAACTGGAGAACATCATGTTGAATGAGGTTAGCCAGGCCCAGAAGACCAAAAATCGTATGTTCTCCCTCATATGAGAACTTTAAATCAAGGCCAAACACAAGGGGATAGGACTTTGATTACATGATAAGGCAAGTACACACAAGAGAGGTATGAGGATAGGTAGGTAACCCCCCCAAAATATAGCATTTGATGTCTTCAATGCAAAGGAACTAATGCAGAAACTTTAAAGCAACAGAGACTATAGGAGAAGTGGACTAGGAACTAGAGAAAAGGTTAGTTTGAGAAGAATCAATTTAGAAAGTAACATATATGTACATGGAAGCAAAACTAGGAATCTCCTTATATAGCTATACTTACCTCAACTAACAAAAACCCCTGGTCGTTTTTATTATTGTTTATAATCTCTCTTCAACAAAAATTAGAGATAAGGGAAAAACAGTTTCTGCTCGGAAGAGAGGTGGTGGGGGGTGACAGGAAGGGGGTGGGAAGAAAGGGAGGGGGCGGGGGGAAGGGGGAGTAATGATCCAATCATTGTATGCACATATGAATAAAGGAAATGAAAACAAGAGCAAAATATAAATAAATAAATAAATAAAGTTTTATTGAAAAGCAAAAAAAAGAAAAAAAAGAGGTAAGGGCAGAAAAAGACATACAAGAGGAGTGCTCTCTCCTCTCACAGTCCAACTCAACACTTGTGATTCAAGTGAACTTCTGCTTACTCAGAAATTCTGAACTCCTGTACTTGTATTCTTTTTGCACATCTTTCCTCATGATGTCAATGAAGTAGAAATAATATCTATGCTATATTTAGGTGTTTGAAAAACCTTGTGCCATGAACTACAGAACTGTCACATGCCAGAGGCAGTAAGTTTTTGTATCAGCCACATGAAAATAAACTATTCTCTGGTTATCAGATTAGGGAAGGAGAGATATACAAGATTCAGTGACTGAATTAATTAGATCCTATTGGAAGAATGTTTCTGACAAATAGCTCTAATAGTGTCTTGCTAATCATTCCTTCATCTTTCTAAACTTAGTAATAGCACTGAAACTAATATATACCTGTGCACATGTACACACATGAACCTAGTGTTATTTCTAAGTCATTCTTTTGTCGAGGAGAAATTTGAATAATTTTTACTAAACTCTTACCTTTTGAAATAATTACACATTAGTTCATTAACTAGCACTATCTTTTTTTGTCAAAAAATTAGATTACACTTAATATATCTTTCTCTGTGTGTTAGCCCAAGTTGGCATCTTGGGTCTTTAAAATTGACATAATTTTAGAGTTAACTTTTCAACAGTCACCAATAATAATGTTTTCTTCCTAAATCACAGTTATCAAGGCACCGGAAGGGTAGATATTGATCTGTTGAAACTATTCCAGGAATCATGTGAGGGGAGGACAAAGGAGAATGGTGGAGGGAATGAATTCAAGTACCATATAAATGATACATTGTAAGAACCTTTGTAAATGCCACAATGTACCTCCATTCAGCACAACAATAAAGGGAGAAAAAGGCTAGAGATTGGAAGAAATGAAGAAAGATCTAGATTATGTACTTGGCATAGAGACTCTTTCATATCATGTTTTACAGGAACTGAAGATTATGGCTGACTCATGCTGGTAAACTGGTAAATTTTGTTACTCTGTAAATCTGACATTTGTAAACTCCAGTACACGGAAAAATTCTGACTCTATGCCTGTTTTGCAAATAAAGTTTTATTTGCAGTAGTCAATTTACAAGTGTTCTGTGGTTGATTTTACACTCCCTTGGCTAAACTGAATAACTGTGACAGAATCCATTTGGCCAACATACTTTTGTATAGTCACCATTTAGTCTATAAAGAAAAAATTAAGTTAACCTTGTACTAAGTATTTATGTGGTGCTCTTTTTAAAGCAGAAATATTTACATGAAATTCTATGTAAAGTATTCTATTAACAATAGATTTCTGGATACAAAGTAGATACTATTTTATGACTTCTAGTGATTTAATATCGCCATGTGTAGGTCTTACATATAGTGACAATCTTTCCATATCAAATCCTTTAATTTTATTTTTGTTATCATGTTATTGTACTGGAGGTATATTGTCATATTTATAAAAGTGCTTACAATGTATTTTAGCTAATTCACCCCCTCCATCATTCTCCCTCTTAGAATAATTTCAAGAGGTCTTTCTCCATTTCTATACATGAGTGTATAACATTGCACCATATTCATATCTTTCACCATTTCCCTATATTCTCCCCCCTCCCACATGTACCAAATGCCAGATGGAACCTGTTTTACCTTTCTGTCCTTGGTTTTTTAAATAAGACATTTTTTGTTTAAGACAGCTGTATAGGATATTTTATTATGATAGTTCTCTTTAGGCATGTATAATATCCCAAATTGGTTTGTCCCCTCCATTTTTCTCCTTTTTACCATAGTCACCCTCTTATGGTGATTTCAATAGGTTTAAATATTTTACATTCATTCTTACATAGAAAGAATATAAATCATATTCAACTTCTTTACTTCCTTCTTTTATCCTCCCCTCTTAGTAGTGCCCTCCTCTTAGTGTGACCTGTTTTTCATTCTTGTCCTTCATTGATTAGGTGCCTGTTCGTTATTCAATAGGATTTTTGTTTTTATTATACCTGTACATGCATTGAGCTTAAGGCAAACTAACCGCTCTCCACTATAATTCCTTGCCCTTTTCCCCCATCCTGTGTTATTTAACAGTTTTCTCTGTGTTTTAGTGTTTCCTATTCCTATACAAATGTGATGCATTTCAATATTATTTGCTGGATTCCTTTCCTTCTTTTTCTCTTCCCTTTGTTTCCTCTACCAGTCCCACTTTTTGGGTACATGTTCTGTATATGTTTGTATACACATGCATGTTTGTGTATGTATGTTTGTGTGTGTGTGTGTATATATATATATAATACATATATATTATATATATAATATTGCTTATATTTGTATTAGGTGTATGTTCCATATATAAGATAAAACATGAAGCCTTTGGATTTCTGAACCTGGCTAACTTCACTTAATGAACCACATTAATATTTTTCTAATTTGTCTAATCCTTAATGATTTCTGAGAAATTATACTCCCAAATTCAGTATGGAGTACTACAATCCAGCATTTCTGCTAAATCCTATGAAACTGTTCAAAAGAAACTGATGAAGATCTTAATGACTTTGATAAGACTATAGAAGACCATTTGTAGAAAAATGCCTATTATACTTGTGTTACTCTTATGAATATTAATTAGAATTATGCCAACTCACATTTTGCTTGTTAAAGTATCATTTGGCTTTTATCAACCTACAATGTGGGATAGAAATTCACACTCAGTTAAGGGTGTGTGTTTCTGTGGTGTCTTCTCTACACTATATTTTCTGAAATTCTCATTAAACCAAACTCTGACAGACACGCGGTCCAGAAAAACATGGGACTTCTCATGTGGTGTAGCCCATGTGTATCTCTGTGTGTTCTAGGATACATGAAAGCTGGCAAAGATAGTTCCTTTGCCTAAACTCACTGAAATTTGCTGGCCATTGCCTACTTGACTTCTTGGTAGTACTTTGTACACTTATGGAGATCAATAAATGGCACACAATCTCTGTTTTGTTCAGTCTCTAAAATCTAAGGCTGATATTTCCAAACGCCTATGCAATTTAGCTACTTCTGTCAAATTAATCAACTATCAGTGTAATCTAGATCATTATCATTTCTTCCTTTCAAATTAATACACTTGTTTTTGTCTTATCCACTTATTATATATATTGGTGTAGCCAAAATTTTCCTTTCCAAGTAAATACTGAAAACTGTCTGTGTTTGTTTCTAATCTTTTCATAATTTTCTGCCAGGAGAATAACTTGCAAACTCTTTACTGTGACTTGTAAGGTCCTCCAATATTTGGGTCCTGTCTAACTGTTAATCTTTGATCAACTAGGACTCTGATTCTTGTTCAATCATAATAAAATAATGCTATTTCTCAGACAAGGGCTGCAACTATGATCTTCCATATGCTTAGATAATATTGTCATGTTTTTCTCCCATCGCATTGATTTGAATTAGTTGTTGCTCAAGAAGTATTAAAATACACATGTAAAGAAGAGGAATCTGCTATAATATTAATCATATTTGTATCAACTTTTTCAATGCCAGGAGCTCCATGAGGGATGTGATCTTGTTTGCTCACCAGAAGCTAGATAACTAGTGGTACAAAGTAGCAGCAAATATATGCATGTTTGGTAGGATATCTTTTTTCCCCATTACCTACTCACATTATTTTTCATTCCCTTATTAAAGTACTGAAGTTAAATTTATTGCTGATGTAACATAAAAATTCAGGTGTTCCCTGTTGACCACGTAGTTTAAGGCTTTAAAACTCAAAATCTGATTTCCTTATAATGAGCTAATCAGAGCTTTTCATTTCTTACTCCCTATTTTAACATTTGAAAAATGTTGCTGTGTTCTTAGCCCTATTTTAATAAATTAGTAAGTATTAAATAATTTTTTTGAGATACTATCACATGTTTGGACAACTTCTGGTTATCTGGATCCACAAATTTAATAGGTACAGCTGAGCTTTGTTTAAATTCTCTGATAAAATTTCAGAAAATGAACCTATGAATGAAAATGAGAGATAGAACAAAATAACACTAATATCATCAGTCTATTGAGCCTCATTTCTTTTTCTCTAACGAAGTCATTAGACTGTTAGGTTCATATGAAAGACACAATTCCATGGCCATATGAAGAGTATAATAGAAAGACAGACCAATATAGAATTTCATCACATGAGGCAATGTTTGCTATATTGTCAATAGTCATTCTGTACAGCTGCAATATTAAAATAGTAGATTTGAGTTGTTTCCAAATTGCCAGCAAATACTATTTCCTCTTAAATTCAATAAAATGTATCAGAAAGTATTTAATAATGATATTATCTAGAAAATTTTAATATACATTTTTATGGATAAGATCTGTATAAATTAATTTGCTTGTCATTACAAAAAATGATGGTGACAGAAAAACATGCTAAAAAATTTTTGTTAGGTATCTTGCAAAAGATCACTCTGTAATTAAATGGTTTTTATATTTTCCTTAATTTCCAAATAAATTGATTTTCAGATCATTTATTGGTTTAAGACTATGTCAAAGATGCTATCATTAAGTATTAAATATTGAGTGATTAAGAACTCCCAAAATTCATATATTGAAGTCCAAACACCCAATCTGGTGGTATTTGGAGATCCAACATTTGGGAAGGTATTAGGTTTCTGTGAGGCCATGAGGGTGGGCCCGAAGGTTAATATTAGTTTCCTCATAAGAACCAGACTAGAGATCAGATCTCTCTCTTTCTGGCAACATTTGAGGATGCAGAAAGAAATTAGCCTTTGGTAAGCTAGGGAGAGGCCATGCCAGAAATTGAATTCTGAAATTTAAGTATTACAACTGTGAGAAATAAATATGTGCCCTTTAGGCTACCAGTGTATGGTATTTTGTGATAATAGTACCAGGTATCTAAGATTAATTACATGTGATGCCTAAAGAAATAAAGGATAATTGGTCATCAAAAAAATGATGCAAGGTAAAGAGTGCCATATAACTTTTGGGCATATCCCTGAAGGAATATAGATAAATATACAAGAGAGACACCTGCAAACCCATGTTTCTGCATGGGTAAAAGCACTCTTCATGATAGCTAAAAGGTGGGAAAAAATGCGGTGCTCAAGAACTGATGAATGCATAAAGGAAATACTAAATATTATAAGGTATAAATATATATATATAAATATATATATGCATACACACATATATAGGGATGACTAGGGAGAGGGAGAATGGGAATATAATGGACAGGGTGAACTTGTTCAGGGTACATTGCACTTATGTATGAAATTATCACAATGAAATTCCATTGTATTATCAAAAATAAAATTAAAACAATATTTATTTCCAAAAAATTAAATGTACATTAAAATTATTTTGTATGATATGATCTCAAGTTTAGTAAGTTGTTTATGTGAGAGTTTTTTGAGTCACCATTTTAAAATCACTCTATATTTTAGAGTACTGTTTTTGTAATCACAATAAAACAATTACAAGAGCTGTCAATTATAATTTTCAAAGTTTATGTCTTATTTTACTATGGAACTTAACCTTTAATTTAAATACCATTGCATTTTCTCCAAAATACCATGTTTCTTTAATGAGCTTTGCATAACATAAGCAAAAATTTTAGTTTGCAGAAACTTGGATGAATAATTATTCTCTCATTAAAATGCAAAGCCTTCAGAGACTCCCTTCATCATACTATTGTTGATTTTCTAGTTGTTTAACTATAATGTCTTTTATCATCCTAGAATTGAAGAGCAATACCATTTTCAAACTGCAAAATATGCAACATTTTAAGATAGGTAGTTTTCAATGCCACTTCATGGTCACAAAAATAATTGCCTGGCAGGTTCCTCTTAGGACTCTCCTATACAAAATGTATAGATTTATGGCAGTTCAATCTAAATAACATTTGAACATAAATTTTTTGACCTACTGCCTTCTGTGAACAGCACCAGATTCATGTCTGTAAATGGTAAAATCTAGTTATATAGATCATTAATTTGTCTATGCTTGAGAAGTAGTAAGTATCAGTAAGTGTAAATCATTTCACCAAGTCTTTGATCCAGCATAGAATCTCTGCTAAAAGTAGTTTCTAAGGTATATTTTCAACATTGATAATTTCAGTTCACTTGAATAGGTTTACAAAATAAATAAGACAGGACAGTTGGAATAAACTTCTAAAGTTCCATCTCATATCTTTAAATTACAGAAAATAACAATGAAGTATGTAGCATTTTGCAACAGTCACAGTCTAATATCTCTGCATACTATGAACTTCTATTACTGGCCCTATACACATTTACAGGAAACTAGCCTTTTGTACCCTTTTTTCTGGTGGTTTTTTTTCTTCATACTGCTACTAAATACAAATGAATTTCAAGATTAGGTATTCAGTCAGATTGAAAGTTTCTTTTCTGGAATTTTACTAATAACCTGATCTTCCCAGAACAAAAACTTGCTGAACTGTCAATTAATCAAAATGTATTAATTATTCATAAAAAGTTATTGCTATGTTTTAGTAACTCACTGATATACACCAACATATTTTTATTGAAAGAAGGAAATTTTATATATTCAACAACAGATTGCAAAATTGAAAAAGTTAATTACCATGGAAACCCAGGCCTTACATCTGTGTGCAATATTGCATTGCAAAATAATGAAACATGAACTAATTTGTTCTTGATATGGAATGTTGTTTCATCCTTAATGCAAAATATTTTTTATTGTGTATTCATTTTCTTATGTGTGTATACATTGTTTGGGCCATCTCTCCCCACTGCCTCCCACCCCCTCTCTCCTCCCCCTGCTGCCATTGTTTCCAGGCAGAACCTGTTCTGCCTCTTTCCAATTTTCTTGAAGAGAAGACATAGCGATAATAAGAAAGACAGCATTTTTGCTAGCTTGAGATAAAGATAGCTAGAGAGAGAGATTCATAGCAAAGAATTATTTATTTCTATTTTGTTATAAGGTATAATGTAAATTATTTCTTTTTCCTCCTTGTTTTTGCAAAACCAGGATTTGAATTCAGGGTCTCCTGGTTGCTAGACAGATATTCACTACTTCAGTCATTTCCCTAGTTCTTAAATTGTTTCTGATGAAACTTTAACAAAGATTT
Organism: Castor canadensis; assembly: GCF_047511655.1. Classification (NCBI taxonomy): domain Eukaryota; kingdom Metazoa; phylum Chordata; class Mammalia; order Rodentia; family Castoridae; genus Castor; species Castor canadensis. Next base: position 20,727,119 of record NC_133390.1, on the reverse strand, counting down.
AAACCACTAAAGTACTTTATAATTTCTACTATAATTTTATTTTGCATTATGTTTTATATGAATACAATTTTATAAATGTAAGTAAATTATTGTCCAATTTATTAAATTGAAATCATTGGAAAAGAAGAAATGTGTATAAACCTTATAATGATGCTAAAATCATGGACTAGTGAGAAATGTGAAAATAATTTTCATAAATGGCGTGCCAATTGCTTTGTACTTAATTTTTTAGAATACAGCAAAAATACTCTCCAGTTCTGTCCATGTAAAAATACTATTTGTTGTCCATGCAAATCTACATGGACTGTCTGGAAACATATATCATTACTATCAAAAGAGATGACTTATTAACCTGCCAATGTTTTCAATAGTAATGAGCAATAAGTCAACCATTTTATAACATTTCAGACCATTTTTAGGTTACTAAGTGAAATAACATGGTAGAGATCCTGTAAGTGTTCAAATATGGGCAAATTTCTCCAATGACATAGGTATGTGACTTCAGAATTATTTGAAATAAGATTAATCATTTCATTGTCACTTCAAAGGTGTTTATATGAGAAATCATTACAATGAAAATCAAGAGAATGAACACACAGTAGTTTATTATATTAAAAATATCTGACAGTAATTATAATTTAAACAAATTCCTTATATATTAGCATATGAACATTTATACATCAAAACGTGTCATTGTAGTAACAGCAAATATATCTAAAAGGCCATTAATATGGCCTCAGGAAGTTTCCCAGAGTTTCCACATAGTGGATAAGAGTTCTCAAGAGCAAGTCCTTGCCACCATCCTCTTAAATACTAGGCTGAATCAGAAATAACATTATTTCAGCACTACTGTATTGTTCAAAACGAGCACAGATCCAAAGTTTTTAAAATGGTGTTCCTTTTCTCAATGGGCAGACTCAAATGTATTAGTGATTTACTGTTATCCTCATTACTTTTTGTTTAAAGCACTAACTCTTATCTAAGTAAAGGATATTTTGATGCATGTTATTCTAAAGTTTTCTCAATGGCAATATTTTGTCAACTAGATGGAAAGTTTTGAACTTCAAAAATTATATATATATGTAAAAGATATATATAGATACAAATAATATGCTTTGAATCCAAATGCATTAATATAGTTAGATGTATGTAAATATCTACAGTTATAAATAAAAGGAGCAATTTTTCTGTTTCTTAGATCAGTGTACATGCGAGTATTACTTTCACTTTTGTTTCCTGAAATCAGGATTTATCATCACTCTTTAAGGCACTTAAAATAATATTAAGTATACATATTCAGACTAACATGTCTTTACAGTTAAAGCAGATGTAATTTGTAATTCAATACTCCCTTAAAACCAAGAATTTCTGACAAGGTATTTGCCAGTACACTTCTTCGCAATTTTGTACAGATAAAGTACATGTTAAATAGTGCTAAATAATCTCTAATTTTGACAGATTAAGTTGATAAAAGTAATCCAGCTCTACATATATATATCCATTCATTTTTCCATAATTATGAGGACATGATTACACCAGGTCCTGTGCTTAGAGCTAGAGACTCAGAGGAATTCAATGGAGTATTTATTCCCATGTATTAAAATTATCCATTGGAGGAGATAGATTTATTAACAAAGAAGTGTTTAAACAGATGAGCCTAAAGAGATAGATGAAATTAGAAATTCTGTCCATTGTCTACAGAAGAAGACAATGCATTTTTCTAAAGAAAGATAGTATCATAATGCAAGGAACATGATGTAAGTGTTAACTTGTTTATTTTAATTTCCTGTGTTTGTACTGAATATATTTTTGAAAATTCACAGAAGTATAGCAGGTTAGTATTGGATTTATGAGTCTAAAATTTCAAGGAAATTTCTTTAAAAATATACAATTTTAAGAGGAAAATATATGAACAATAACTCTAGATCACGTGTTAAGTTTGTGAAATTATGCAAGTCCTTTACTAATGTGCCCTACAATGACATATTTAGATGTATAAATGTTCATGTTAGTTCAACTACTCAGTCAGAGAGGTTTTGGGACTGTATAGAGAGGAGTACAGCAGATGAGTTTGGATACCCAGCTATGCCCTTGGACCAGGCATGCAGGTAAAGTCTATTGCATCCTCAATTTGAGACCAGCCACCTAGTCCACATTAGGTCAAGCAAAAGATTTGTCTACCCCAAATCCTTTACCCAGAAAAATTTAAAATATTAAAAATGAATTCTGATGTATCCCTTTAATTGGAAGATATCTTTTCTTTTCACATGATTAGACAATTTGAAAAATGAAAAATAAGAGGTTGTTAAGTTTTTTGAGGGTTATCTAAAATTATACATGTGAAATGGTGAATATTTTATGTCACAATCTCTTGTAAATTTAATTTCTAATTAATTATTACCATGCATTCAATCAAATAAGAAGAGCAAAGAGCCCTCAATGGAGTTCTAAGTAACATTGGTTTAGTACATTTTCTGCAAAAACAGTACCAGAAAAAATTAAAAGGAAAGGAAAGGAAAAAGCAGGGAAGGAAAAGGAAGAGGAGGGCCCAAAAGAAAAGGGTGGCTAGAGCAGAGATTAGAAGCAGTGGAGTAGGCTGTCTTACAAGCAGTGCTGGGCCACAATTACATAGGAAGAGCTAGAGTTATTTCCCAATCTTTTGAAGAGGTTTGGCTGTGAATGCAAAATCAATAAGAAAGGAGGAGGTGTTAAGATTCCACCTCACTCCAGTTTGAATAGCTACTATCAAAGTGGATTAAGGAACTTAATATCAGACCCCTGTGAAGTTAGTACAGTAAAGAGCAGGGAATACTCTGGAAGCTATAGGTACAGCAAAGACTTCTTTAATAGAACTCTAGCAACCCAACAACTAAGAGAAAGACAGACAAATGGGACTACATAAAGTTGAAAAGCTTCTGCATAACAAAATAAATGGTCTCTAAACTGAAGAGAACACCCCAGAGTGTAAGAAAATATTTCCTGGCTATATATCACACAAAGGACTGATAGCCAGAATATATAGGGAACTCAAAAAACTAAACTTCCCAAAAATCAATGAACCAATAACGAAATGAGCAACTGAAATAAACAGAACTTTTTCAAAGAAAGAAATCCAAATGGCCAAAAAACACGTGAAAAAAGGCTCACTATACCTGGCCATAAATGAAATGCAAATCAAAACCACACTAAAATTCCACCTCACTGCTGTTAGAATAGCTATCATCAAAACACCACCAACAACAAATGTTGGTGAGGATTTAGAAAAAAAGGAACCCTCATACACTGATGGTGGGAATATAAGCTTGTAAAACCACTTTGGAAAACATTTTGGAGGCTCTTTAAAAAATTAAACATAGATCTGCCATATGATCCAGCAATACCACTCCTAGGATATACCCAAAGGAATGCAACTCAGGTTATTCCAAAGGCACCTGCACACTTATGTTTATTGCAGCACTATTCACAATAACCAAGTTGTGGAAACAGCCAAGATGCCCCACTACTGACGAATGGATTAAGAAAATGTGGTATTTATACACAATGAAATTTTGGTCAGCCACAAAGAAGAATGGAATTTTGTCACTCTCAAGTAAACAGATGGAACAGGAGAATGTCATCTTAAGCAAAGTAAGCCAGGCTCGGAAGGCCAAAAATTGTATGTTCTCCTCATATGTGAACTTTAGACCTAAAGCAAATGCAGTAATATTATTGGACATGGGTCACACACTAAGGGGAGAACACAGACAGGAGGAATAGGGAAAGGTAAGAAACCCAAAACTTGAATGTATTTGATGTGCCCACTGTAGAGGATCTAATAAAGTAATCTTAAACTGACAGATGCCACTATGGGAAGGTGACCAGGAAGTAGTGAAGAGATCTGGTAGAGATGAACCAATTTGGGTTGTAATACACATGTGCATGGAAACAATGCTAAAAATCTCTCTGTATAGCCATATTTATCTCAAGATAGCAAAAATGTTTATATTTCTTATTATCTCTTATGTATTCTCTTCAACAAAATTGAAGAAGAGAGCAGAACAGGTTCTGCCTGGAAATTAGTGGGGTGGAGGCAGAGAGGGAGGAGGCAGGGAGCAGGGAAGAAAAGTAGCCCAAACAATCAATGTAAGCATATATGAATAAATGAAAAAAGGGGGGGGCTGGCTCAAGGTGTAGGCCCCGAATTCAAGACCCAATACTGAAAAACAAAACAAAAAACAAATTGAAGAATTTACTTCAAAAAAAAAAAAAAGAATACAAACAATATCAAATGTTGATGAGGATTCAGGAAAAAGAACCCTCATACACTGCTGGTGGGAATGTAAATTAGTACAACGACTATGGAAAACAATATGGAAGCTTCTTAGAAAAATAAAACAGAATAACCGTATGATCCAGCAATCCTACTCCTAGTTATATACCCAAAAGAATGTGAATCAGGTTACAACAAATGTACCTGCACATATTGCAGCATTATTCACAATAGCTAAGCTGTGGAAACAGCCAGGATGCCCCACTTCTGATGAATGGATTAAGAAAATGTGTTATATATACAATGGAATTTTATTCAGCCACAAAGAAGAATGAAATTTTGTTGTTTGCAGATAAATGGATGGAACTAGATAACATTATCTTATGTGAAGTTAGCCAGGTTTAGAAGTTCAAAAGCCACATATTTTCTCTGATACATGAAATACTGACCTAATACAAATATGAAAAACAGGTCACACTAAGGGGAAGTCACATATTAAAGGGGTAGGATAAAAGAAAGAAACTAAGAAGATGAATATCGTTGATATACTCTCTATTCAAGAATGAATATAATTTTTAAATCATCTGAAAGTACCATAAGAAAGGGACTAAGGCAGAATGAAGTAAAACAGAGGAGATGAACCAATTGGGGTATATACATGGAAATATCATGAGGAAACTTCCTGTGTAGTTACCTTTATCTTAAACAAGCAAAAATGTCATTTTTCTCTTGTTTTCTTTTTTTCTTCTATAAAATTGGAGAACAGGAGGGCAGAGCAGGTCCTGCCTACTTGTGTGGGGGGGAGTGTTGGTACCAGTGGGAGGGGGGAAGGTGGCAGAGAAAGGTGTATAAATGTGAATATGGTGCAAATACTCTGTATACGTGTATGTAAGTGTAAAAATGATACCTGTTAAAACTATTCCAGAAGTGGCAGGGAAGATATAGGAGAGTGGTGGAGGGGTATTATATGTTTGATACATTGTAAGCACCTTTGTCAATGCCACAATGTACCCCCACTAAACACAACAATAAAAAAAAATTACAGGGAAAATACATGGGGAAAAAATAGAAGGTGGAAGTATAGGGCAGGATTCTCTTTGAAGTACAGATAAGAAACAGGAAATAAAGATGAAATGGGGAGTACAAGGATAAATGTAAAATTTTAAAGTAATATCAATTGATTATGCATGACAGAGGATGAGTAGAATCTGAAAAGAACAATGAATCCTGAATATAGTCTGAGGCCACCTCACATCCTTTGCTCACTTTTCAAGTCTAATTGTTTTTAGAAAACCCTAACATCCCATCGTGTAAGACAACTGCACTGAGAATCTGCTGCTTCCTTTCTCAGAGACTGTAATACAGATGAAGATAGAAACTTCTTAGGCATTTGGTGTCATGTGTGACTCTCAATAGGGGATTAAAATGTGTTCTAACACAGTTTAAGCACTAGGGTAATAAATCTAAGAACTCTTCTCTTTGTGTGTAATAATTGTAAATTAGGAGACTGACATATCTCAAGATAAATGCTAAATGTTTATATCCATCAAGTACTTTTGTAACTGGACTTGTAATATGTGTTTGATGTTGTTTAGGGAGAATTTTGTCCTAGCAGGAAAGTGACAGTAGCTTCCCACAGCTGTCTTCTGAAAGTGTTTCTTCCCTAGTATTTTTACAACTGAATACCAACCTTAATAAATCTTTTCTCATAATTGTGTAATTACTGCTAGTACCTCTCCAAAATTAGCAAATGGTCAACCACTGAAACAAGGTCTTATGGTTCAGATATGAAATTTCCCCTTCCTGCTCATGTATTTGGTATTTGGCCCCCAGCTATTAGCACTATTTTGGGAGGTTCTGGAAACTTCTGCAGGTATGACTTCACTGGAGGAAGTGGGTTCCTGTCACTCTGTCTCTGCCTCCTGTCTGACATGAGGTGAATGGCTCTCCTCATGTAGCCACACACCCTCACCAACATAATTCTCTATCCAAACAATCATTTATTGAGCCCTTAGAAACCATATGACAAAATAAATTATTCCTCTTTTCAGTTGTTTATGTCAGGTATTTTGTAACAGTGGTGCAAAAATAATGAATACAGAAAATTGGTGCTTGAGAAAAGAGGTGACTAAATATGACAATATGGTTGAGCAGCCTTTGTTTTTGAAAGCAAAAACTTGGAAGCATTTGGTGAAGCAGGATAGATAAATCCTAGAATGATGTAGTCAGAGCTTAATAAATGAACCTGGTGGGAACTCAAAAGACCAGTATGCCAATAGTAATGCAAACAGTAATGGACAGGCTCTTGAGATTTCAGATGGGAAGAGTGACTGTATTAGGAATTAGAGTAGATACTACTGATGTAACATTCTGTCAAAGAATTTGCCCAGGTTCTGTCCTTGTCCTGAGTCTTTGAATGAGGCTGAATTTAAAAGTAATGGAGCAATTATGTGTACAGAGAAAAGTTGTAGAAAGCATATTATTCAGGCTGTGAGTATTATTGACTGCTCTTAGGCAGATTTACAGTGAGAATCAGGAGCAAAGAGTAAAGCAGAAGAATTTGAGAAATATGTAGTCTAGCCAGAAAAGGAGGTTACTAAAAGTTATGAATTTAGGAGGGTATTGTTGTTAAAAAGATTAACATCATTAAACAAAAGCCAGTCATTTTGTACTGGGACAAAAGGAAAGATGCCATAAGGGATCTCAGGAATTTACCATACTGTCCCATAGCAGACTTGTGGGCTTAAACTTGTAAACTCATTTGCAAGGTTTTCATTCTTTCTTCTTAAGAGAGAGCGAGAGAGGGAGAGAGACAGGAATGTTCTGCTCTCACAGGGCCACCTGGGTTTTCTGGGTTCAGCCACCCAGGCGCTCAGGCCACTGCAGCCATGGTCCCAGGGGGCATAGATACTGTTCCAGCTGGTAACAGAGACCTTGGAATTCTCTATGTGATGTGGAATCAGACAACTTCATACTGACCTACAGCTTTGTGGTGGCTTCTTATGATGGTATTGTTCTAATGAGGTTATAGTTAATGACAGCATCATTCAAATTCTCTCCCATGGAACTGAAGGTATAGACACTGTTTTGGGCTAGTAGAGAAAACAGAAACAAAGGTTGCTGAGTTATTTCAATATATCCTCCGTTTACATAGCTGGTTTCCAATTAGAGTTCTGGCAGAAAACTAGTGCTGTTATTTTCCTTATAGTCACCATTTTCTTTTCTCTCCTGTTCTATCTTTCTCATCCTTTTGACCATAGTTATATTTTTTTCCTTATTTCCTTTCATCCAGTATGAAGCAGAGTCATTACTTCTGTGTTTCCAAAGAAAACAATGAAATACAGTACTCACTAAATAAGGAAAGTAAACTATTTGTTTTTAAAAGTATGCTTATTAAATAGTTGTAGTGGCCTCATCTGTAACTTACCATATTAACTTTCCTAGAATTAGAATTTGCCACTTGCTTATTCACAGGTGTTTTTGAAGTTCACTTGAAAAACATAGTCATGAAAATTTTTATGTAGTCTCTGTGTTCTAAATTAGATAATTTAAAAATTAGCTGTCTAAATATCTACAGGAAAATAAAAGTAAATTAAAAAATTGAGTTTCATAATTATATGGAAACATAATTTTTCCTTGCTTGTGAGTATAAAATATATAATTATTTCACTCTTAGGGCAAATAAGGCCACAGGAAATAACAAAACTAATAGAATATAATAGAATTACTATCCAATTTTGTATTGCAGTCTGTAAGAAAAAGGGATGGAAAAGCAAAGGCAAATATTTCTGCTAAACAACACCATTTTCATATGAGAATTAAAGTTATAACTTATTTAGAAATGTATACTAATGTAATTGGGGAAAACAGCAGAAAGTACCATATTTTCAGAAAATAAAGATAAGTTACAAAGTGAATTTATTTAATGTATTTTAGTTCACATATAACTTGTAAAGATTTAGGAGTTCACATTTATATTTCTAACATGCATACTATATATAATTTTTTTAATACAGGTATAAAAAAGTTTAGATAGAGATGAAAAACTGCTTGAAGTTTATGTTTTTTTCAGAATATTCTATTCAGTAATGAAACTCTAGAATCTAGAATATTTTTAGATATACACTAGTGGTAAAAAATGTTTATAAACAGAAGGTATTTTTTATAAGTCTTAGCATATTTCTGATTATAACTTCTTATGACAAAATTGAATAAATTTGATTGTAATTCAAGGGAAGTAAATTATTTAGCTCTGATTCATAAAATATATGGTATTTGTAGCTACATGATGTTCTAGAATTGTATATTTTCTCATATTTATTGCCGTATTGTCAAATAAATAACAGGAAGAATACTGTTTGATTACAAATAGTAGTTTACCTATGAAGAGGAAGTTCACAGTTTATTTTAATAAAGACATTTAAGCATCCACTTTTGTCAAATGTAAAACATTAAAATTAATAAGGAGTCAGTAAATGACTAATGGTAGAATGCACAAAGATCATCAATACTGTAATTTTAGAGTAGCAATAAATATTTATAAAATAAAATCTAAGAAACTGATCTCATTGTAAAGACTAACAAAAATTAAGAAACTGATGAAAATGCATGAATCATAAGTGAAGACAGCTCCAGCATTTATTGAAAGAAAAGTGTATGCAATATGCTTGGAAAAGCAAGATTAAGTTTATTTATTTATGATATATATTATATTCTATTTACTCATGGAAACATACCTGGGTGACTATTCTACTATACATTTTAATTATTGTGCCCATCCAGTAGCAAGGCGTGATCAGCACAGGAACATTTTTATTGAATGACTACCTCAAAGTTATCAGCAGGCCAGTCATATTTCTTTATGTTCTTCTGACTTTTTTTACTTCCAAAAGAATCAAGAGCATAAACGAAACATTCAAAGAGGAGAAATTCGTAAGACTGAAGGAAAAATTTTTAGAATTACAATTTTTGCATCTCATATTAAGCTCAAAAAATGCTAAAGTGGAATTTCACTTAAATAAGCAGGTGAATTTGCTTATTAATAAATATTTTGAGAAGGAAAATATCAGTGGTATTCTATCATTCTATCATATTTCTCAACACTATAACACTGTTTATAAGACTGTCATTGTGGCAACTTGAAATTAAACAAAGTTCATTGTAGAGTATTAAAATAATGATAATGGAATAAAAATGTTGTGAAATATTAAATTAATAAAGTGAAGTTCATAGGCATCATTTAATAACATATAATATTACTATTTGTACAATATTACGTGATAAAACATGAAGAGCATGTCTTACTTGAAGTTGCTGCTTAATGACATTCTGGGAACTGTACTCGCTATTCCCACCATTACTAGGGATTTTACTTGAAAATTTCCATCAGAATTTCAAGTTGGTATATAATTAAGTACCACGTTTTCTTCATGTGAGGAAGCAGTCGTTCCAATGTCCTTTTAATTTGTCTACCATGACTGAACATACAAAGCAGCTGATGGAAAGTCTTTATTGTGGCTTATATTTATTACTTTCATGCAGCTAAATAGGGATTGCTGCCAGTGAAAACCAGGCTACAACCAGCTTTTCAAGTGTATTAAATTACGCACTTTGTTTAAAGGTGAAAAGGAGAAAAATATGACAAAATGGGTTAACATAATATAACAAAGTATTCTCCCAAAGAACAGAAGCTTTGGTCAATAGTTCACATGATACACTATGCAGGATTGTGGGGAAATATCACAGCTACTTTCTTGATCTGTAGTTCACTAAAAACTGCATTGAAAAACAGGAGAGTTGTCTATAAACAAATTGAAAGTTTTCTATTGAAGAGGCATTGAAATAAAGAGTAGATATGAACTGCTTCTTCATACTGTACTGTGCTTCTCAAATTTCATATACCGAGTTTATATTGCTGTGAAAATCAGAAACAAAGAAAAAATTTATTTCCTAGCTAGTACATTATGCATAACAGCTTTACTTTAAACTATTTCATAATTGACTTGTATTTTAATTCTTCATATAATTACTTTAAATTAACTTTAAACATAAAATGTTAGGGAAATTAAGAAGGTTGGAATCAATTTCTGCTATGGTTTTGTTGTGATTCACTTGTTCTCCCAAGGGACCATTGTGATTGTTGACATCTTCTGCAGGATGACATGATGAGGAAGTTCTGTGGAAATTTTAAGCTGTGTGTCATAAGTGGAAATACATAGGTCACTGGGGAGTCTACACTTGGAAGACTGTTTTTTTGCAGCTTTTTGATTTCTGCCAAGAAGGTTGCTATAAAAGGACCAAGCCTAAGCCTGATCCCTCCCTTTCTCTTTAATCTAATTATCAACTTCTTGCTTGGCAAGTGTGTGTGTGTGTGTGTGTGTGTGTGTGTGTGTGTGTGTGTGTGTAGTCAGGAAATAAAAAATGAGATCATTATTTTCTCAAGAGTTCTTTCTTAGAATGGTGATAACATGTTTTCTTTTTTTTTAAATTGTCAGCATGCATATGTTCATGTAGAAACACGCAGATGTTTGCTTTGCCCTATTTTATTATTTCCTTCATTAAAATAAATAGGAGCTTGGTGTAGTGTGGAATTGTTTTGTATGTTAATTTGTAAATCGTGCCTTCAGGTTGCTGGAGCAGAAGGATTACCAGACCCAGTTTTAGGTCAGCCTGAGCCACAAAGCCAGACCCAGTCTCAAAAACCCACAAACAAATAACAACAAAATAGGAAACACCTTTTTGAGTTTCTTCATCTCAATTTCAGTAGAACAGCATGCTCAACTGCTAATTGATAAGCTATATATATTTTTACTTTATTTAATTCTATTGCTTTAATAGGTGTAGGCAAGTTGTGTTACTTATAAAAGTTCTTACCATATATCAAATATTACCATACTTAAATTCACCCCCTCCACCATCTCCTTTATCCCCCACTGCCTCCATTGGAAAAATAGTTTCAACAGGTATCGTTTTTCATTTACATTCATGTGGACAATATTTGCACAATATTCACCCTATTATGCCCTTTTCCCACCTCCTTTCCCCCTCCCATTGATATCAACCTCCTAGGCAGGTCCTGTTCTTCCCTCCTGCTCTCTGAATTTGCAAAGGAAAGGAAAAAGAAATGACATGTTTGATTGTTTAAGGTAGCTACAAAGGGAATTTCCTTGTGACACTTCCATGTACGTATGTGTTATAGCCCGATTTGGTTCATTTCCTGTATTTTTCTTCTTTCTACTTTAGTCCCTTTATTATGATTGTTTCAATCAGTTTAAGTATTCTACATTCATTGTTATATAAAGTACATTTAAATGGTATCTTGGAATAATGAGATTATTTAGTCAACATAATTCAAAGAATCACGGAAAAACATAGTGGGAAAGAAGATATTTCCAATGGTCAACTTTTCTGACATTCAGTAGGACCTCCCTTTTTGAATTTAAGAAGAAAATTAGACTCCGTTAAATTACGTATATGTTATGCAAAAATAATTGTAATGTTCATCACCATTTTGCCCTTCTACCACAATTGAAGACAAATTGGGAAGATGCCTTTATCATTTCCACATTTCAAAGCCCTTGTTCCTCCCTTTGCTCGCAGCTCTACCTTAGATGTTTTAAAGTCTGTGCTTGTCTAGGTTGACAATGTGATCAACACAGGCACATGCATTCAATTGATTAACACAGCACACGGCATTGTCAGTTGTCTTCACTGCTTTCTGTCACACAGCTGTGACCAACATTCTATCTGTACCAATTTAGAAAGTGCTCAATTTTCTTCAGTAATAGGACAATGGTATGTAAAACTGAAAGACAAAATAAATGTTAAAAGAATTCCAATTCCATATGATATACATTATGTCATAAATTAAAGCTGTTATCCTTTTTAGAGGATTAAAAATCCATTTTTAAGTTGTCAATAAGCATTAGCAGAGTTAATCCTGTACATAGTCCCTACCTAGTCAGTCTATCATCTCAATTTCCTCAAAGCAGGATGATATTAACAATGTAAATATAGATCTATCAATGCACATTTCTTGTGTTATGGAGTACAAGTGTGGAAATACAAATGGCCAGATGTTGGAAGGTGAGGGTGACATTTCTGAAGCATGGGTTTAAGACTGCACATCACAGTAACACATAGAGGTGGCAAGATCTAGGGTTATGGGTCAAATCTCTAGGCCTGAACCTTTGATTACAGACCTTAGTTCTTGGTTGTCGTCCTGAGTGAATCGTGATAACTGTGGTTATGTCAGTCACTGTGGCAAGTCAGAGAACTGGAAGGGTTTTGTGTTTGTGTGATACTGGGGTTTGAACTCAGGGCCTACAACTGAAACCACTTTACCAGCACCTTTTTGTTATGGGTGCTTTCAAGATAAGGTCTTAAAACTATTTGCCTGTGTTGGATTAGAAATGTGATCCTCCTGATCTCTACCTGCTGAGTAGATAGGACTGGAAGTGTGAGCTACTGGCACCAAGCTTGGAAGGGATTTTAAGTCTATATTTTATCTGATTTTTTTTAAAAGTGACATTTCCTATCACATGTCCAATTATAATTCCAAAATATTCTATACAAACATTTAAAAACAGCCTATCACTAAAATAATTTGGTAAAGCGGGCATAATATATAAAAGATGCAAATTATGATATCAATGACATAAAATGTGTGAAGAAGGGAAATTAAAAGAGTTTTGTGTGTTAAAATTAAATCGTTCTCAAATGATTGCATAACTATGAAAATTTTAGGTACCTTAGGGTAGCAGCAAAAAATAAATAAATAAAACACAATAAATACACAAAAAAGTAGAAAAGAAATCAAAGCATATCATTATAGAAAATCAACAACTCATATAGGAAGATACCAAGAGAAGAAGAATACAAATATAAATAATCTCTGTAATACCCTGAAAATAATTAATAGAATGACAATGGCACTAGTAAGTCTTTACCTATCAACAATAACTTTAAATTTAAATGAGTTAAACTGTCTAATCAAGAAGACCCAGAATTAATTAAGAGGTAGGAAAAATTCAAGCCAGATTGAATTACATGTGTTTATTAGAGACACATTTTAGTTTTAAGTATAGAAAAGATGAGGCAAAGGAATGACAGATTTTTGGTGCAGATGTATCCAAAAGACAGCACATGTAATTATACTCTTATTTGACAAAATAGTTTTTAAGTTAAAATTATTAGTAAGGGGAAAAGTAGGTCATTATTTAATAGTAATAAGGCAAATTAATCAGGAGGATATTTCTATATGCGTGTGTGTGTGTATAGATAGATAAAAGATTCTATTTTCTAAATATATATCATTAAAATAACTGAAGAAAGAAATAGCAATATAATAATTTCAATAGATTTTGTACCCTACATTAAATACATAATTAAAATAGCAATTCAATATTATTAGGAAATATAAAAATTCAATAACGCTCTAAAGTAAATTGATCAAAGAGATATATAGAACACTATACACAACTGTAACATAACACACCTTATTTCCAAGTACACACAGAAGATTCTCCAAAGTAGATGACATGCTTGACCATAAAATAAATCTTAATACAGCTTAAAATCAATAAAATGACAAGATAATCTAAACAATATGAAGCAATATGTGGAAAATTTACATCTGGTAAAGGGTTAATACACAAATATGTAAGAAACTCAAACAACTTCATAACAACAAAACAATATGACTTAAAAATAAATAAGAACCTGAGTAGAAATTTCACCAAGAAAGGTATAAATGGTCAAAAGGTATATCAAAAAAATGACTTAACAACATTACTAAACAGGGAAATTCAAATTAAAGCCACAATTAGAATTCATCTCATACTTCTTTATATGAATAATCAGGAATGATATAAGGGTGCCCATTCTCCCCACTTCTATTCAAAATAGTCCTATAATTGCTCTCCAAGCAATAAGGCAAGAAGAAGAAATAAAAGGAATGTGAATAGGTAAAGAACTAATCAAAATATCCCTATTTGCAGAGTACATGATCCTGTACCTCAAAGACCCAAAAAACTCCACCCCAAAACTTCTAGACACCATAAACAGATTCAGCAGTGAAACAGTATACAAAATCAACTTATAAAAATCATTAGCCTTTCTACACACCAACAATGAGCAAATTGTAAAAGAATATAGGAAGGAAAACAATTTCATTTACAATAACCTCAAAAAAATCAAATACCTAGGAGTAAAGTTAATAAAGGATGTAAATGACCTCTACAAGGAGAACTACAAACCACTGAAGAAAGAGATAAAGGAAGACTACAGAAGGTGGAAAGCTCTCCCATGCTCATGGATTGGTAGAATCAACATAGTAAAAATAGCTATGCTACCAAAGGCAATCTACATGTTCAATACAATTTTCATCAAAATCCCAATGACATTCATGTCAGAGATTGAAAAATGTTCCCTAAAGTTCATTTGGAAACAAAATAACACTGAAAATTGCCAAGGTAATACTGAGCATAAAAGAGCAATGCTGGAGCTATCACAATACCCAACATCAAACTATACTACAGAGCCATAGCAATAAAACAGATGGTACTGACACAAAATCAGATATGAATGCCAGTGGAACAAATAGAAGACCCAGATATGAATCCAAACAGCTATACTACCTCATTTTTGACAAAGGATTCAAAAACTTATGATGGAGAAAAGATAGCCTCTTCAACAAATGGTGCTAGGAAATGTGGCTATCTGCCTGCAGAAAAGTGAAACTAGATTCATGCCTGTCACCTTTTACAAATATCAATTCAAAATGGATTAAGGACCTTAAGATCATATCTGAAACCCTGCAGTTAGTACAAGAAAGAGCAGGGAAATGATAGTTACAAGCAAGGACTTCCTCAGTAGAACATCAGCCCAGCAACTAAGAGAAAGGACAAATAGGACTACATGAAATCAAAAAGCTTCTGTACAACAAAAGAAATGGGCTCTAAATTGAAGAGACTACCCACAGAGTGGGAGAAAATATTTGCTGGCTATACATCAGACAAAGGACTGATAACCAGAATATATAGGGAGCTCAAAAAGTTAAACTCCCCAAAAATCAATGAACCAATAAAGAAGTGGCCAAATGAAGTAAACAGAAGTTTTTCTAAGGAAAAAACACATGAAAAGCTCACCATCCATGTCCATAAAGGAAATGAAAATCAAAACCACACTGAGATTCCACCTCACACCTGTTAGAATGACTAGCATTAAGAACACCACCAAGAACAATGCCGGTGAGGATGTGGGGAAAAAGTTACCCTAATACACCGCTGGTAGGAATGTAAGCTAGTACAACCACTTTGGAAAACAATATGGAGGCTTCTTAAAAAACTAAACATAGATCTGCCATATGATCCAGCATTGCCACTAATAGGGATATATCCTAAAGAATGAGACTCTAGTTATTACAAAAGCGCCTGCACACCCATGTTTATTGCAGCACTATTTACAACAGCCAAGGTATAGAAACATCTAAGATGCCCCATCAGTTGATGAATGGAACAAGAAAATGTGGTATTTATATACAATGGAGTTTTACTCAGCCACAAAGAAGAATGAAATTTTGTCATTCACAAGTAAATGGATAGAACTAGAGAATTTCATCTTAAGCAAAGTTAGGTATGCTTAGAAGGCCAAAAATCATATGTTCTCTCACATAAGTGAACTTTATACCCAAAATAAATGCAGTAATATTATCGGACATGGGTCACACACTAAGGGGAGAACATGCACGGGAGAAATAGGGAAAGAAAAGGATATCTAAAATTTGCATGTGGTTGATGCGCTCTCTGTAGAGGAGCAAATAAAGTAATCTTGAACTGGCATAGGCCACTATAGGAAGGGGACCAGGAAGTACTGATGAAGTCTGGTAGAGAAGAACCAATGTGGGTTGAAATTCATAAGTGCAAGAGTGTAACTTAGGAATCTCTCTGTATAGCTATCTTTATCTCAAACAGCAAAAATATATGTCTTTATTATAATCTCCATGTTTTATCTTCAACAAAATTGGAGAACAAAAGGGTGGAACAGGTTCTGCCCAGAAGCAGAGTTGGGAGAGGGAGGATGTGGTATGAACAATGTATATACCTGTAAGTAAATGTAAAAAATAAAATAAAAATAGAAAGAAACAAAAAGAATATTATTCAGCCTTGAAAATAAATCATTCTATTTCACACTAAAAAGTAATACCAATGCTTGAAAAAATGAAATCTTTCAATACAGTAGGACAAGAAATGCTCATGATTATTTCTCCAAATTTTATATCTGGATCACAAACCACCACCCCAAATACAGAAGATAAGAATTAGTGAGGAGGTGAAGAAGTAAGTGAGAATATATATTCCAGAAATTACTCATTATAGAAAAATGCTAAGACATGTACTAATAACTAAGCAGGGATCTATAATATGATCCAGCATTTCAATTACTAGGTATACACCAAAATAGATGAAATCTGAATGTAAAAGTTCTATCTACATTTCCACAGTCTTTACAACATTATTCATAATAACCAAAAGGCAAAATCCACCTAAGTGTCCATTCATGGGTGGATGGATAAAGAAAATATTACTTATCTGTTTGTGTACAAGTATATGTAGTTTAAAAATATTCAAACTTTAAAAAGGATGAAATAATTATTTATGACAATTTAAGTGAACCTTAAGTATATTATTCTATGTGAAATTAATCAAGAACAGGAAGACAAATAATGCATGAGCTCATTTATATATGAAATGTACAGAAGTAGAACTCAGAGAAAGTATGAGTATAATGAATTTTGCCAAAGTTTGGGGGTGAGAGATGGTGGGGTGCTACCTTGGAATATGTTGAACAAAAAGAACAAGTGTCAGTGAGGTACAATAATAAGTTCTGGAGACTAATTCTAAAACATGGTGACTATCATTAACATATTTATCATTGACAATTGCTAACAGTATATTCTAAATGTTATGATCACAAAAAATAATGATGTGAGGTGAAATCTATGTTAGTTATCTTGCTTTAATCATTCGTTTCACAAAGTACATAAATGTGTACACCAAACATTATGATGTAAACTGTAAATACAATTAATATTTTATTATTTATACCTTAATAAGTCTTGGATTTTAAAAAATATATGTGTTTATATATCTATTTATAAGTACTCTATTCTGTTCTATCAACCCATGTCTCTATTCTGTCATAAACACAATCTTATTATAGCTGCATAATAAATTTTAATGTCAAGCAGATGAATCAATTTTACTTTATTATTCTTTTTCAGATTGTTTTACCTGTTACAGGTCTTTTACCTTTGAATATGAATGATAAATATATTTTACACGAACCCCAATTCGTATTAGAACTTTACAGGAATTATTTTAAAACTGTAGTTATATTTGAGGAGAATAGACATCATTGCTACATTGTTTCCATTTCTTTTAACATCCAATTAGGTCAAATATCAGCACTCCCACTTTACTGAACACTTTGCTTTAAGCCTGACACTTTTTCACCGTTAATTTCCATTCTACCATCTTAGTTAATATACTCTCTTAATTCTCAAGTAGTTTAGATCTTTTGAAACTACCCATCCATTTTAACTGATTATTAACTGTGCATTAACCCCCTTTTGTGAATATTTACAAATCTATTTTATTCTATATATTGCTAAGAAATTACACCACATTAAATTAGCCAATAATATTTTAAGAATTCTTATCCAAGTAAAAATAATCAAATCTTTTGATTAATTTTGATGATTTCAACTGCTATGTTATTTCATTTTGAGCTGCTATAACAGAAAACCTGAGACTGGGAAATATATAATAACAGAAATGTGTTGTCTCAAGCTTCTACATGCTTCAAGTTCTGCTATCAAGATGCAGGTGTGCAGTCAGGACCTTCAGCTGCATGAATGCAGTCAGAAGGTAAGAGGATGAGAGAGGGAGAGAAGGGACAGAGCTTTCCCATGAGGGGAAACACCTCATCATTGCTACGTGGACAATTAATTTCAACATGAGTTTTAGATAGAAATAACACTCAAACCATGGTTTATTACATATATAATTTACTAGATGACAATAAATTAAATGTGCTAATAGTCCTAAAGTTCCTTATCCTTGCAAATGTTCTTGAATTCTATGACAAATTCTGTTACTATTAACTGAATGCTAATTCATTTTGGCAATAACATTTTGTTCATTGTAATTTATGTTCTTCACTGGCTTTCCACCTTATTTCATGTTTAATACACTTAAATTTAACTTATTACATAAGATGTGTTCAAGACCCAACATTTTTCTTTCTAATTTAGCTAAATCTGATATGCTATATTTGCTGCACTGTTTAAAAAATAATATTTAGTGTGAGTTAATAATAAAGTAACAGAATTTGAATAAAACCAATTGGTTCAGTTCTGTGGAAAATGTTGAAGTTCATTTCACAATACAACATATAATTACTTTTGTGTATGCATGTATGCATGCTTCTGTTCTCAAGGTGATTGCCTATTCTTTATGATTTTAAAATAAAATACACCATATGTCTTGATTTGAATATGAAATATTCCCTCCAAACTCTCACGTTTAAGGTTTAGTCTCAGGTTATAGAATTCTTGAGAGAAGATTGTATCATGAGGACAGTAAATTCATTAATGGGTTAATCCATTGATAAGTTCATACTGAATGGGATTTTAGGAGGTGGAGAAGAGTAAATGTTGTCCCTGGCCCATTTCTGTCATGCTTATTCCTGGCCACCATGAGGTGAGCAGCTTTGTGACACCATGACACTGTGGCTAACCTCAAACCCATAAGAATGGTGCAAGCTGATCAAGGACTGAAATCTATGAAAACATGAGCCAAAATAAGTAATTTCTCTCTTAAGCTGATTTTTTCTGTTATTTTTCATAGCAATGAAAACTAATTAACACAGCATCACACACCTTGTCTTCAAAATGTAATATTGAGCATGATGTATGTTATCTAAAAATACTCTAACATCCTATTCTTTTACATGCTCCATCTCTGATTACACGATACCTGTTAATATTTTATAGAGTAAACCAAATCAATTTGAAAGGAGCATGCTGATTTTGTCATTTCTTAGGTGTAGCTCTCTCTCCCTCTCCCTCTCTCTGTCTTTCTTTGGGGTCTAGACATCTAGCCCGGACTGCTTTTGCTTATCCTTCTCCCTAAGCCTTCTGAGTGCTGAAAATGCAGTCATGGGTCACCAATGATGGCATAGATAGTGTGGCGGATGTTAACTTTTAGTAGGTTGGACATTTTTTGCATTCAGAATGGATGGCAAGAGGATATTTTTACATAATTTATAGATGAAGAAAGTAAGATTAAATAGGCTAAGTAACTTCTTCCAGATCACAGACCTGAGGTACAAGTGCATTCTGCCAAGTTCTGCACTGAATATCCAAACTGTATAACTGCTGACTTTACTCATCTACTAAACATATATTTATTGATTACTATTAAATTATGTGCCATTTTACACAGTTCATCAAACTTGTCATGGGTAGCCTCTGGTTATTTTATTTTATTCTGACTTTCAATGCTATCTTGTAAAGTGTTCAAATGAAGTCTTGGGAATTTTTAAAGCTGGAGTCAAATGAAAAGACCCATAAAGGTGATTTATAGTGACTGGAATTATTCCTTAGGGGAACAAATGGGAATTCTAAAGATGGATTAATTATTTGGCATCATTATAAAAAGTTCATGGCAGGTTCATCTCCACTTCCTTGAAACAGAACTAAAATTGGCCAATGAGGAGATGTTTTTGAGGTTATTTGAAAATAAACTGAAAATTGCAAGTGAGCTATCACAGGGGATTTGGCTTGTTTTCCTCTATGGTTCAATGAAAAGAAAATACTTCTACTGAAAAGAACATAATTTGATGTCCTAGAAAGATCTCTTTCCATTTTTAATAAGATGAAAGCAATCATAAAAACTCAATTGATTAGAGAAACTGCAGTAGAAACTTTCATGTTTTCTTTTTATGTAGAAAATTTAGATAATTTTATGCAGAGAATTTAGATAATTTAGAAAGTTGTTTAAATCCACTTAACTATTTTAGATCCTGAGGGTATCATTGAAGCAACTAATGTTTCAGTGCACTAAATGGTCCAAAAGTGGCCTCAAAACTGTAAACTTATTTCCAGAAGTGCCCAAAGAGGCCCTGGGGAAATCGTAACTGTCTAGAGGTCCTGGTTCATTAGTGCATTGATTTAAACATTTCCATAATCCTAAACAAGCAAACTTGCACGTGTAAATCATTTGAAAAAACTTCACTTTAAAATGTTTTACAGTTCTTTATTGTCTTTTTATTAAATGAGCCAAAAGGATGTCTTCCTCCATTTTTCCACTAAGCAAACATTAATAATTGCATGTTGGCAGTGTTGGATAGTTAGAGATAGAAAATTTAAAGTAGAAACTGTTTTAATGCTACAATGCATATATAAACATGAAAGTATCAACTACATCCCTGCTAATCTTGGTCTTATCTCCAAAACAGATATTGAGAATATTTCATAAACTTAATAAAACTATTAATAAACTTTAATTGATCGTTCAATATTAACATGGAATTTGCTAAATTTACAAACAAAGTGATACAACTATTCCAGGTTTTGAATAAATATGTTCTACATAAGATTAGCAACATATAGACTATATTCTGTGATATATCTAAGGCAGTGTGTTTCCTACTTTGTTTCTTTCTAGCTTTACAACAGAAACATGGGCCATGCATAACAGCAAATGTCTGTAATCTCAGCTACTAGAAAAGAGGAGTTTGGAGGATCATGGTTTGAGAACATCCCAGGCAAAAAAAAGAAAAAGTAGGTAAATTCTCTTTCAAAAAAGGGGTGGCCTGGTGGCAAATGCTTATAATCCCAGCTACACAGGAGACTAAAGTAGGAGGATGTGGATCCCAGGTCATCCCGGGGTAAAAAAGTGGAGCCCTGTCTGAAAAGTAAAGTACAACAAAAGTGGCTGGGTTTGTGTTCAACTGATTGAATATATACCTAGCAAGCTCAAGGCTCTAAATTCAAACCCTGGTATGGACAAATAAATGATTAATAAATACATGAATTAATTAATAAATCAATTAATTAATAATAGATAAGTAAGTAAATAAATAAATCCCTGCTACTTTTCTGTAATTTCCACTTTGAGAGAAATTCTATAATCATGAATTTCACAGCTTATTGATAAACTGAAATTAAGATGAATACCATTCACAATCACCTTGAGATGCTTATAGATGTAAAGAATTGGTATGCTGAAAATTAAAAAAAAATTTGGATGAAAGACTTCAAGAAGACCCCTTGAAAACAAAAATTTTCACGTCCACAGAAAGGAAACTTAGCATAGTGAGATATCAGCATTTCGCAGACTCTCAGCACAACTGCTACCCAGACACTGGCAGGGCTATTGTAGAGATAGATATAGTAATATTTGCATTTAAAAGGCATGGATTCCAGAGAATTTAAAAAACCGATTTTTTTAATATGAAATCACACAGCTTTATGAGGGTTTGACCATGACAGTGAGCCTATTTTACATCTCCATGATTTTTGTTGATAGAAGATTTTAACAGAAAAGGCTACCTTGTGTTATGCAATTCAAACATTGGCCTTCTTGATAATATTTATTAGATATACAAGAATATACCACAAAAAAAGATGCTAATTTTTCTCTTTATTTAGATGCTTTTCACAAAATTCTTTATAAGTGAACAGACAATAACACTTACATCAATTAAATGTTCTGTTATTGCAAACTAACGACTAAAATTGAAGAAATAAATATGTAAGATTTTTAAAAAAGGAGTTTTTTTTTTTTTTATTTTTAATGGGTAGGGCTTTAGAGAACAATGCAAAATCTAAGGTCTATGAAAGTACTTGAAATTTCAAGCATATAAAAATATACATAGATATAGAGAAAGCCTCTGACAAAATTCAACATCCCTTTTAGATGAAAGCTCTGAAAGAACAAGGAATAGAAGGAACATTCCTTAGCATTATAAAGGCTGTATATGACAAATCTATAGTAAACATTCTACTAAATGGGGAAAAACTGAAATCATTTCCACAATATTGCAAAAATAGTCAATATTAGTTTTTCTGAGCTTGGTTTATCTCACTAAACAGAGTGATCTTGAGTAGCATCCATTTTCTTGCAAACTACACATTTTCATTCTTCTTCATGGAGAATAATGCTCCATTGTTCATCTGTACCACATTTTTTTGCCTAATCAGTAGTTGTTTGACACTCAGGCAAGTTCTCTATCTTAGCTATTATGAATAGTGCTGCTATAAACATGAGCACACAAGCAATACCTCTTGTATGTTTTATATGTTGATTCATATTCCAATACATATGTGCCCAAGAGTTTTTTGAGGAACCAACATACTGATTTCCATGGTGGCTGGAATAATCTACATTCCCACCAACATTGTATAAGTGTTCTTTTTTCCAACAATCTTGCCAACATTTTTTTTATTATTATATTCATATGTGCATACAATGTTTGGGTCATTTCTCCCCCCTTTCCCCCCACCCTCTCCCTTACCCTCCCACTCCCTCCCTATCCCCCTAACCCCTCGCTATCAGGCAGACACTATTTTGCCCTTTTCTCTAGTTTTGTTGAAGAGTGTGTATAAGCAATAATAGGAAAGACCAAGGATTTTTGCTAGTTGAGATAAGGATAGCTATACAGGGAGTTGACTCACATTGATTTCCTGTGCATGTGTGTTACCTTCTAAGTTAATTCTTCTCGATCTAACCTTTTCTCTAGTTCCTGGTCCCCTTCTCCTATTGGCCTCAGTTGCTTTAAAGTATCCACTTTAGTTTCTCTGTGTTGAGAGCAACAAATGCTATATAGTTTTTTGGGTGTTGTACCTACCTCATACCTTCCTTGTGTGTTCTCACTTTATCATGTGATCAAAGTCCAATCCCCTTGTTGTGTTTGCCCTTGATCCACTGTCTGCATAAGAGGGAGAGCATACAATTTTTAGTCTTTTGGGCCAGGCTAACCTCACTCAGAATGTTGTTCTCCAGTTCCATCCATTTACCTGCACATGATAACATTTCATTCTTCTTCATGGCTGCATAAAATTCCATTGTGTATAAATACCACATTTTCTTAATCCATTCGTCAGTAGTGGGGCATCTTGGCTGTTTCCATAACTTGGCTATTGTGAATAGTGTTGCAATAAACATGGGTGTGCAGGTGCCTCTGGAGTAACCTGTGTCATATTCTTTTGGGTATATCCCCAAGAGTGGTATTGCTAGATCACATGGTAGATCAATGTTTAGATTTTTAAGAAGCCTCCAAATTTTTTTCCAGAGTGGTATACTAGTTTACATTCCCACCAACAGTCTAAGAGGGTTCCTTTTTCCCCACATCCTCGCCAACACCTGTTGTTAGTGGTGTTGCTAATGATGCTATTCTAACAGGGGTGAGGTGGAATCTTACTGTGGTTTTAATTTGCATTTCCTTTATTGCTAGAGATGGTGAGCATTTTTTCATGTGTTTTTTGGCCATTTGAATTTCTTCTTTTGAGAAAGTTCTGTTTAGTTCACTTGCCCATCTCTTTACTGGTTATTTAATGTTGGAAGAATTTAGTTTTTTGAGTTCCCTATATATTCTGGTTATCAGTCCTTTGTCTGATGTGTAGCTGGCAAATATTTTCTCCCACTCTGTGGGTGGTCTCTTCAGTTTAGAGACCATTTCTTTTGTTGAGTAGAAGCTTTTCAGTTTTATGAAGTCCCATTTATCTATGCTATCTCTTAGTTGCTGAGCTACTGGGGTTCCATTGAGAAAGTTCTTGCCTATACCTATTAATTCCAATGTATTTCCTACTCTTTGCTGTACCAACTTTAGAGTTTGAAGTCTGATACTAAGATCCTTGACCCATTTTGAGTTAATATTGGTATAGGGTGACAAACATGGATGTAGTTTCAGTTTTTTGCAGACTGCTAACCAGTTTTCACAGTAGTTTTTGTTGAAGAGGCTGTCTTTTCTCCATTGTATATTTTTAGCACCTTTGTCAAAGATAAGTTAGTTATAGTTGTGTGGATTCATATTTGGCCCTCTATTCTGTTCCACTGGTCTTCATGTCTGTTTTTCTTCCAGTACCATACTGTTTTTATTCCTATTGCTTTATAGTATAGCTTGAAGTCAGATATTGTGATATCTCCAGCATTGTTCTTTTGACTGAGTATTGCCTTGACTATTCATGGCCTCTTGTGCTTCCATATAAATTTAACAGTAGATGTTTCAATCTCTTCGATGAATGTCATTGGGATTTTGGTGGGAATTGCATTAAACATGTAGATTACTTTTGGGAGTATAGACATTTTTACTATATTGTTTTTTGTTTCTTAATGATAGTTCTTCTGACTGGGTGAGATGGAATCTCAGTGTCATTTTGACTTGCATTTCTTTTAACATTTTTCATATATTGTATTAGTCATTTGTTCTTATTTCAAATAATGTAATCTCTAAATAAATTTAATGACTTTTATTTTTGGCAGTACTGGGGTTTGAGCTCAGTACTTCATGATTCCTGGACAGGAACTCTATCACTTGATTCACTTCACCAGCACTAAATGACTCTTTTTTTAAACTTCATAATTACATTTTGAGACAAAGGTCATAGACTATTTTGCAGACTATAGCTTTTTAAGCTAAAAGGCTTTGGCAACATCAATGATACAAATGGTATTGTAAAAGAGATAGTCAGATAAAATGAGGCCAGAGACAGTAGAGCAAAAAGAATATCCCCCATTCACCAATTGATATATTTGGGAGACATGGTCAGTAATATATTTATTTCAAAACCTTTCTAAGCACACTTTTGCTAGGCTTACCTTTTCTAAAAGTAGCTTTTTGCCAATAAAGTACAAAACCTATTCTTTGGTGAGAGAGATTTTGATTTGATATTTATGCTCTTTAATCTTGTTGCTCACAAGAGTATACACTATTCTCTGAAGATAACTATTTATACCAAGGAAGCAAATTTATAGGTGAAATTCTCTAGGCAATATTTGATGGGACTATGTTTCATGCAGGAATGTATAAATAATGTTCTATCACTGCAATTATAATATGCTACTTCTCTTTGAAACATAGAATGCATTTTAAATAACACAGATGAAGAAATGTAGTATTGAGATGGCATTATCAGTAGATTTTAACCCAAAAGCTCTAAATCTTGTTCTATCTAAATGTATTTAACATATTCCAGTGTTCCCCTTATATTTGAGTAAGGATACTCAAATGTGGAGTAAAACCACATTTCCAGTGATTCATTACTCATTTGGAAAGTGACAAATTTGAAAGATTACTCTGTTGTTCAATGCATACAATTTTTTACAAATTGATAATTTAGTTTGTCTTATAGCATACACTGCCAGCTGAAACAGAAATAGATCAAGACAAATGTGAGTATGAATGTTACATTGCAGAGGCATTCAGAGAAGAATGATGTGTGAGCTATTCCAAATTTTGTTATTTTGTTTTGCTTATGAAAACTGACGTGTTTAAATTTGCTTTTTATATACACTTAGCCTAAACTGATAGACTTTAGATTATAATTTAATAAAACAAAAATGTATTTTAAGCACTCGCATGTTAATTATAATAAGTAATTTTCAATCAAAATATCTAGTTCACTTTTTCTAAGCCATGATCATGCAAATAACTGCTTAAATCTAAATATTTTAGCAAAAATATTTGCATCTAAAACAAAAATAAGAGTTATCAAAGACTAGCATTTTCAATTGTCTTAAAATTTTCCTATTTCTATTTTATTATTTGCAACATTATTCATAAAATTATAATTTTTTCACGTACTTTTAAATTTTTTGAATTGAATAATATTTATTGGAATACAAATTAAGTATGTATTTATAAGTGAATGAGTATTATGTAAATTATTCATGCACAATCACATTCTTGACAGAAAAAGCAGAATAAATAAAAACATTAACATCTATTTTAAAATTTCAGAACTTCCTATAGAATTATAGAATTCATGTTTAAGAAAGGTAGTGAACTGAATCCAAGCTAACAAGATCGGAAGCACTTGAAGATTTTCTTCTATAGGTAACATAATTTCTGGGGCAGAGCCGTTCTTAAGGATAAACTCTTGTAATCATGCCAGTGTGAAATTGAGTTGAATTAAAAAAGGAGTCAATAATTCATCTAATTATGTGCCTCATTTAACTATAGTTGATCTGCTTTATGTATTGCATCACTGTAAGGTTTATTTATTCTGCCTAAGTTCAGTAGAATTCCAGATGCTGCATGTGTTACACAGATTGGGAATGTAAGCATGAATTACATATCTATATATACATATATATTTTATTTTAGTAACCTCTAACTCTTAAAACCAAAAAGGCTAGTAAAAGTGATGAATTTTAAAATTATGTATGAAGTACTCTGAGAGAAAAACACACAAAAAACTATGGAGGTGGGCACTAGTAGCTCATACCTGTAATCCTAGCAATTTGGGAGACTGATATCAGAGAGATTGGGCTTCTAGGCTAGCCAGGACAAATGGTTCATGAGATCTCTGTCTCCAAAAATAACCACACCCAAACAGACAGGAAGTGTGCCTCCAAAGATAGAGTGCTGTTTTGTCAGCATAAAGTCCTGAGTCAAACTGCAAAACAATCAAAAAAAGAAATTAATTGAAAAGTATTGGCAGAATTTGGAGCGAGATTAGCATTTAACCTATATGCTGGCTAATGCATTAAGAGCTGGCCATTAAATAGTTAATTAGCCTACCATGGTGGCATAAACCAGTAATCACCCAGGCCTCATGAGTTCAAGGCCAGCCTGGGCTACACTTTAGAACTTTTGTAAATGCCACAATATATCCCTACCTAGTACAAAGAAAGAAGGAAAGAAAGGAAGAAAGGAGGAAAGAGGGAATAAGAGAGGGGAGAAGGGAAGAAGGAAGAAAAAAAGAAAAGAATTAAATGTCTATTATATCTATGTTTTGTGCATTAATGGAGCATTAACCACAGGTTAAGAACTAAATATCATGACACACTGGAAGCACAGATTGGTTAAAAGTCTAGATCTTGAACTTATTAGCTCTGAGATCACAGAATACCTGAGATTGAATGTCGCTCCATCCATGAGCTGTAATGAGAACTGAAGCAAGTGATACATATTTGCAAAACGTGGATGAAAATTATTACCTGGGAATTGTTAACAGTAGCCAAGCATGCAATAGATTAGAAAAATGTTTGATAGAGAGAATAAGTACACAGTAATAGAGTGGTGACAATTTTTCATTGCAATATGAAAAAATTTATTTCGATTTAATCTACTCTAAGACTCTTATGCTAATGATTTCTCCCTTACAAGAAGGCTTCAAAGGAAAGAGTTGACATTTAATCGTGATTTTTGTCTGGCCGATGGCAATTATAAGCATCAGTGATGGTGAAATTTACTTCTTCATTTCAACAATATTAAAATGTATAAAAATATATAAAGATGTGACAAGATTAGATACTGCTTAAAAATACTGTTAGCAATTCAGCAGCAGCAGTTGATTCAAGAAATTTTAAATGGTGCTGTAGAATACGGCATGTCAACCTCAGGCTGATATTAGTGATGAGTTTAATCTGACAGTGGTATGGCATATATTTGTGAACTTGAGAAAATCACTCATCTTGTAATGTTTGGTAGATTAAAGCATGACAGTCTATGGATCCACTTAGCATATTATCTTATACACAGTTAATGGTTTAATAGCTGCTTCTTTCAAAACTTACAGAGGTGTGAAAATATTCACTGTTTAGTGAGCAAATGCTATGGTCTGAATGTGTCCCCTATCATGCATGTGTTGGAAACAATGCCCAATGCAACAATTTGAGGAAGTGAAGCCTTAGGGAGGCTTCACTTAAGTAAGGAGGACGCTAACTTTACAGAAAAAAAACTACTGGTAAAAAAATTGTGCTGTTGTAAAAAAGGGATTGCAAGAGAACTTTAACTTTCTTATCTGCTGCTCTGTCACATGAGGTCTAACGTCCCCTCTATTTTACACTTCTGCTACATGTGAGGATGTGGCAAGAAGGTACTCAACAGATGTCAGCTTCTTAATCCTGGACTTCCCAGCCTCAAGTACTTCAGAAATAGAATTTTGTTCTTCATAAATTTCTCAATCTCAGTTATTTTGTTATAGCCTGAAAACAAAAGTAAATGTTAGTTTATAACCCCCAAAAAATCATGTACAAATTTAAATGAAATCTAGGAGAAACTGAATATACTGGAAAACATGTTTGTTAAAAGTTACATATTTTATTTTTATATGTGGCAGCTATATGGCCAGAAAAATTATTTTTTTCCAAAAATATTAGTCAATGTTCTACATAAAAGCATTGAATAGATATATAGATAGATATGCACATATATAATATTTGCACGTAAACAAACTCATGCATTGAATAATTATATTTCAGCCAATGATGGACTATCTGTTCGTTGTCCAATAAAATTACATTGCTTAGTGACACTGTAGTTATCTTAGTTTATGTAAGTACCTCTATGAAGTTTGCACAATGACAAAACCAACCAGTAATGTTGACAGAGAAGGAAATTGAATTATTATGGGGAATTGGTTCACCCAAGAATGGAGGCAGAGGAATGCTTTCTGCAATCTGGATACTCAGGGAAATCCAGTGTTGTAATATTGTCCAAGCCTACAGCCCTGTGAGACAGGTAGCCAATTGTAAATCTCAGGGCAATCTCTGAAGAAGACATGTCTCAGCTCAATAAGTAAGAAAAGTAAATAAAAACAGTGAATTTCTCTTTTTCTACACTTTTGTTCTGCTCAGGTCCTCAACAGATTGGATAATGTCCATCCACATAGTGGGAGGCAATCTAGTTTTGTGTGTCAATTGGTTCAAACGTCAATTTTATATGGAAACTTTCTCACAGACACAAGCAGAAATCATGTTTAAGTCAGAAACTCCATGACCACTCAAGATGATGCATAAAATTAGCAATCACAGGTATCTTAATCTCAGTGAAATGAGGTATATTGCTTATGAGTCCCTTAAGTACCTTAATGTAAATAATTTTATCCAATAAAAAATACTTCAATACAACTGATGGATTTTTTTGCCATTAATGGAATTTAAACTTTATCTTATTTTCATGCAATCTCCCCTACTCTTGCAACTCTTAAAAGTTATACTCTCTAGAAGTTTATTGTCCATATTTACAGTAGAGAAAAAATTTTACCTATTAATTCACTAAATTATCCCACATATATGAATTACATACCAACATTATTCCAGCATCTTCTCCTTTGAGGAGAATAATGGTATAATAAATAAGAAAGCATCTTTGTTATGAGACTAATTTTTATTAGATATTTACTGGGTGCAAATTAAAAATATATATGCAATATATTTTGACTGCATAAAGTGCTGTAGTAATAAATAAATCTAAGTAAATTGATCAAGTAGACAGATGAAAGAGTATTGCAATTTTAAATAAAATCATAAGAGAAAATGTTCTGAGAAACTCATACTTGACAAAAGACTGGAGATGAGTGAAGATAAGCCATCATCCAGGGAAAGTGAATTCTAGGCAAAAGAAAAGCAGGATTGCCAAATATCTGAGCTGAAAGATTTTCAGGTATTAAGGGAAGATGTTTGAAGAAATGAACAGGAAATTTTGTTGGCCTTGAAAACAATAGTCAAAATATCTTTCAAATAAGCTGATGACAACTTATTGAAAGATGAAAATAAACCTTTAAACTATCACAAAAAGAGCACTATAGCTTTATCAATGGGTGGAGAAATTTCTCAGGTGCACAGAACTGAAATTGCTGACATTTCTGTGAATTATCTGAAGAGGTTCAGCAAAAATGTAATGTTCTTAAGTTGGCATTTTTTATGAAGGAAATGTTCTCATGGGCAATTATTTTAAGGCAAAGAACATTTGCTTATATTCGGTTAATAATAATTTTATTCTATAGAGTTATATTGCAAAGATATTTTATAACATAGTTAGCTTAATCCTAGGTGAAATAGATTTCTCATGATCAAATGCACTGGTAGATTATACCTGTGTTGAAGTCAGGAGTCACAATGCAAAAGTAGCCTAAATAAACCTAAATGATAAATATTCATTATCAATAACTTTTTTATTTTTTGTTCAGTTTTTAGTATGCATATTTAATGAGTATTCAAAATCACAATATATAGATATGAATTCTGTAAGATTAATGTGCATAACTGATTATGGTTTACAAAAGTTTTGATTGTGAACTAATTCACAGTAAAGGAAATCAAAGTAAGTACATTTTATTCTGTAACACTGAAGAATGGAATAATTACCCGTATATTGACCTTATTTGTAATAGCATTAGAGACAATGAAATAGTTGAAAGAAATAAAAAGTGACCTGATGAAGGCCATCATGTCAGTATTTAATTTCTCTAGGTAGTAAAGAGTATTATCCTAGTAAAAGAATAATCTACAACATATTATACTTTTAATTACTAAGCCCTCCAAACTTTCTCATATTTAACTAAGACAGAATAAGCATACACACATTCTTGTAACCAGCATGTATTTATTTTACATTTCAGTGCTCCATATTACTTTAAATGAAATCTAGCATAATTAACACCAGTGTGTTTTAGGGGTTCTTAAAGTATTTTTACAAAAGCATTTCATTGGTGCTAAAAGCAAAGCCATGTCTGTCACCAATGTCAGGTTAACTTCTTTCAGAAACACTACAAACAGAAATTTCCTTAAATAATTAAATTAAGGATATGTTAGTATGCCACAAAAACACAGCAAAAGATTAACAATTTCCTAAAATAATATAAAATTTTGATTAAATGAAGAATTGAGGCTTTCAGTACATTTTATCATATTTATGCAGTTTTTTATCTTTGTTTATTCTTGCATAACATTGTCAAAATCTTTTGTGTAAAGATTGTAACCAAAATAGTATCCTTATGTGGTTTCATATTATTGTGAATTAATTATATAAAAACCAATTCTTTCTATTCTAACATATGGGAAAGTGACATGAATTATATATCAATCTAAAGTATTAACAATTGACACAAGTATCATATAAACTTAAATATCATCACTCTTAATATCTGCAAGTACTGGTCATTTTGCTGGCTGTATAGTTTTCTCCTTGTGGAACATTATAGAATTGTGATCATTTAGTATGCAGTCTTCTCAATATGTACTTCTTTTATTTCTGCTTAACAATGAATCCCTGTATCATCCATGTGTATCACACTTTATTTACCATTCAGCTAATGGTAGGAAGGAAACAAGCAAGCAAGGAAGGAAGGAAGGAAAAAACATACGCTTCTTAATATAGAAAGAAAAATGGAAAAGAAGAAGATACAAAGAGTAAGGAAAATAAAATGTGTAATATATTCATTATATCACATTGTTTTATTGTCCAAAATCCACACACCATTGAACACATTTCTCTATCTCAAAAATCCACCTGACAAACAATAGCACCATCTTCACTGACATCACACTCAAAACTTACCCACCAAGATGTAATGTGCTGTGTTGTATTTCATGCATTCTACAACATATGAATAATGCTCTCTCGTATCATAGTGTTTTTCCCCTTTATTAAGGTAAACTGGAAGACATTTTATATTAATAAAGACATGAACATAAAATGGTGGGGTAGAGATGAAAATACAAAAGGAAACTATATACACTTGTCTACACATGCTTGTGCATGGAAGTAACCTGTGAGATAATGTTTGTAAACTTTCCTCTCATAACCCAGTCCGTATTCCCCATGAATTAAGCCAGTATATCAGTCTGTATGTTCATAGATCTCTAGCTGCTTCTAGTTGTGCTTGTTTTTAGTATTTCTCCATCTAGATAAATTATATTTTGCATATCCTGAAAATATTTTGCCTTTCATAAACAAATATAAGCACACATTCATGACAATGGTAGCAGGTGAATATACGCAGGTTAGGAAATTTAGGGAATATGATTTCTTTCTAGAAGAGTTTGGAGATTAAAATATGGCCCCATTTTAAAGTTGAACTTTGGTTCTGAAATCAAAGTGGAATCGATATAGAAAAGTAAAGTAAAGTAAAATTATAGTTTCTTGGGTTTAAATCTAGCTGTAATAGAAGCATTGTTATAGTCTCATCTTAATAAAATAGATTTTTTGTTACATTTTCAAGGTCAGGGGATTTACTGTTTTGAAATTGAGTTTCAAATGCTTTCAGTCAAATTTACAGATTAAGATATTGTAATATAGATTTGCTTAGGGCAGAAATGTGGAAAATTATGTAAATGTATAATATTTTCACCTTTTTTCAGGATAAAATACTGATGAAGTTCTTTGAATGATTTTCCTGTTTAGCGAGTCTGTGGGAAAAGAGTGCTTTGGGTTTACCTAAATTCATGGCATTTCCCTAGAAAGAATGATCACAATTCTAAAAGTATATAAAGTCCCAAACATGAGTAAGTTATGAGATTGATGGTAATAGTTTTACTTTAACAGTTTCAGTTTGTTTTATAGAAATATGTTAGTTTTGTATATATTATGGTTTTTGAAATCAAGAATCTGTACTTGTCTTTACCAACTTAATAATTATATGAATATGCAAAAGTTATTTTGGAAAGGAGATTTAATACATTGGAAATATTATGTGCACATGTATGTAAGTGGAAAAATGTGACTTGTTGAAACTATTCCAAGAACGGGGGGAGGGTTGATATTGGAGAATGGTGGAGGGGGTGAATTCAGCTATAATATAAAAACGTTATGAAATATCACAGTGTACCCCTAGAACAACAATGATAAAAAAAGAAAGTATATCTATGATATTTTATTTTAAAGTACAGGAAGCAATATAAAACTAGAAAATATTTTGAATAAAGCAAATGACAGCATATTTTGATCGAATGTGTTAAAATTGGATCATTACACATTTCAAATAATTACTTTTATTAACAAGTCAAATTCTAATACTAAAGTATAACTACATGATAATTGTTGATGACTGAAAGAAATGGAATGGTCAACTTCTATTGTGTTTTTGTAAAACATATGTAAAGACATGTTTTTCAAAATTTCCCTCAGTTTAAAGACATTCACAAGGAATAACTTATTGTTTGAAAAGAACAACTATAGTAAAAAATCATTAGAATACATATTTTATAACATTTACAAGATGGAGTTTTCCCTGCTGAGTGGGTTTGTGCAATATCTAATATTATGGGCTTATGCTAATATAAATATAATTGAACATAAATTATTGGGAAATATTTATGCATCCTTTAACTTTTTATAACATTTCTAATACAATTATAAATGTACCCATATTTAAAAAGATATTAAATTTATTGTATTTAACAAAAGGCATGGTATGAAATAATTTTAATGCAGATAGGTATCTCTCATAGACAGCAGTCATTTAAGAATAATAGAGGAGCAGTGGTTTATTTTTAGTTTTAGAATCCAGGTTTAAGTAATAATACTTTTTAAGCAAAATTTTTAACATTTTCATAAAATTAAGGGTAGTTTTAATTAATGGATCTAAATGAAAATATGACAAAGAAATATTCAAAGCAGTAGTATTTAATTATATTTATGTAGGTGCTGTGTGATATATTGTATAAATGAAATATGGTTTATGTTTACAGAGGTTTTTCATGACTATTGACAATTTTATATTATAGTCTCATAAATTC
This sequence comes from Castor canadensis, assembly GCF_047511655.1. NCBI lineage: Eukaryota > Metazoa > Chordata > Mammalia > Rodentia > Castoridae > Castor > Castor canadensis. The sequence goes on along the minus strand of NC_133390.1, from coordinate 20,693,117 downwards.
TAAAGATGAAGAATTAAAATCCAAATTAGGTCAAAATAAAAATGTAGGATAGCCAAATTCAAGGGATAATTCAGGTTAATAAAAACCTACATAGATGGCTATGATGTTATATGGAGTTCCTTGGTGTGAAATGATAATTCCCTGCTTCCATACAATTCATAGGCCGTAGAAGATTACATTTATGATAAATTTGTTTCCAAAAAATAACATTTGACAATTATCTGTCAATTATCTACTTAATCTGTGTGACATTAATCAAGACATGAAATTGGTTAATTATTACTTCTCACTTAGTATTACTTCCACTATTTTGGAGCAGCTTTGAGGATTCAAGAGTAAGCACATGAGAACTCTCCTCCACTTGCAAAGATTTTTGTTATGAGCAGTCTTCCTAATTGCTCTTCCATGGGGACAGAGGGTGGTAGAGCTGGGCGAATAAATTCTAGATAACCTCTGTACAGTGCAGTGCCTGCAGTTAATAGATCAGTGCTAGGAGGATACAACTCCTACTGCATGTTCTTAACAAACAGAAATGCAAATGAATGCACACAAAAGGGACACAAGGAAACTGGAAAGTTTTGGATGCATCTCTTGCCCCGATTGAGATGAAAATATCATAGAAGCCTGCACATGAATCTTATTAAATTACACATAGTCATAAGTGTGGTTATTTGTTCAACAATTATACTCCAATAAGGCTGCTTGAAAATATACATGATGAATAAAAACTTGATCTTGCTCATTCATATCTGGACCAGTGAACAACCAGCCAGTATTAGAGAAAAGGGAAAATTAAAATTTTCACTCAAGGGCAGATTTCCTGGATAAAATCCTTCCTGGCATTGTCCCATGCAAATTTTATGATTTAATTATTTTTTTCCTTAGGCTACACATGGTGGTGCAAGCCTACAATCATAGTTACTTGGAAGGCAGACATTGGGAGAATTAATTTTTTTTCCTTTTTAAATTTTTATTGTCATGCTAATTGGTAGTACATTGGAATATTTACAAAGGTTCTTACGATGTGTCAAATTAAGCCTACTTGAATTCATGCCCTTCACTGCTGTCTTACGTCATCTACCTTCCATTCCTGGAACAGTTTCAACAGGTACCATTTTTGCCTTTATGTATACATGTACACACTATTTGCACCACATTCACCCACCTACCTTTTTCCCTGTTACCTCCCCTCTCCCACCAGTACCAAACCCCAGCCCTGTCTCATGGCAGAACCTGTTCCACCTTCCTGTTCTCTGATTTTGGAGAACCCAAGAAATCTCCCCATATAGCTATCTTTATCTCAAACTAGCAAAAACACCATGTTTCTCTTATTATCTTTTATGTTTTTTCTTCTACAAAATCCAAGAATCAAAACTTGAGGCCAAACCCTGGCAAAAAGTTAGTAAAACCATCTCTCTACAAACTAAGTCAGGCATGGTATTGCATACCTGTAATCCCAGCTATGCAGAAAGCATATATAGGAGGATCAGGGTCCAAGAATGGCACCAGGCAAATGATAAAGGGCAATAAAAACAATAACTAAAAACAATCAAATAATAAAATAAAGAGTTGGGTGGAGTGATTGCATAGCAGCTTGCATAGCAACTTTGATATCCTCAGTTCAAACTCCAATACTGCCAAAAAAAAAAAAGTTTGATTAATCTCATGGAGTTACAGTTATCTTATCTCCAACATGGGGTAAAAATAAAGCCTATGTTGCAGATAATGAAGATTAAATTATTTCACTTAAGCAATGCCATTAAATGTAATTAAAAGAATTACAGTAATGAAAATTATCAGTAAATATAAATTATGATTATTATCTTTTGAGAGATCACCCTGAATGTGCCCAATATTAAGAATATTTGTTCCTTAGATATTAAAAAATTGACAAATCTTATAACAATATAAATTATGTTCTTTGGAGCAATTATGCCTGTGATCTGTTGTATGACCTTACAATGGTTACTCGGCCTCTCTGTGCAGTTTTTATTTGCATAAAATAGGGTAAATAATAATAAGTGCATAAATCAAGGAGTTTTGTGATGTTTAAAGAATCAATATATTTTAAGCAGTAAGCAGTTTACAGTTATATTTTAGAAAAATGAGAGTTATCATTTTGTGTATAATTTATTTTTAATTTAAACAAATTTATCAGAACTATATATGTACATATTTATTATTTATACTTTACTAATATATTAATTTTCAATGAATTTTAAATTATTTTTCACTAAGAGAAAAATATCATCTGAAATTGTTTTCTTTTATTCAATAAGAATGGAAAGAATCATACCTTTTAATAAAACTTTGTCCTAACATTGACTTTGTGGTATTTTTTTCAGGATAATCATCAGCCTAAAATAAATCAGCTAACCTTGAAAAGAAGATGACAACTTCAGAGGAAATATCTCCAAACAAAATGTTTTCTTTAAAAAAAAAAGCATTTACTTAATAAATTCATATTATAATACTTTTCAAAATTTAATAGCTGCCAGTATACACATGATACATGTGAGGGACTAGAAGAAAAATTAAAATGAAGAGTGTGACTAAAATATCAAAATACTAAAAATTCACTTTTTCCTGAAATAGGTAATAAAAGAATACAAAGAAGCAAGGAAGAAGGGAAAAAAGTTACAATAACAAATAATGGGAAGCCAGCAATTTACACGAGAAAGCTGCACGGAAAAGAACCACTGAGAAGAAAAGAAAAGAAATATTCTAAAGATGTGCCTTTTAAATAGAGAACATACTTAAACATCATCTTAACAAATAATTCAAAGCCATATTTAATGCTGACTAAATTTTAGAAAGGCAATTATAAAGCATTGCATGGCTGCCTATTAATATTTTCCTTTTGCTGACCATTCAAGTGGGCAGAAGTAGTTGGAATAATTTTTCACTTTTCTTCATCCTGGATGAGCTCCACTATATTTAGCTGAGTACTGATTATCACCTCTCAAAAATCTGTTGCCCATTCCATTATTTTTCCTTGTTCTGTCTTTCATTTGCAAGTTAACGTGTGTTATTCTACAGAATAGTGTGATTTGATTATAACATAACACATTTTCATCTTTTTCTATGGTCTCAAGGTTTGCCACATATGGCAGTGATTTGCATGGAGTGGGTTGAAGTGAATAATTCTTGCCATTATTTAATGGAAAGAATTTGATATTCAGATATGTACATATTAAAAATGTAAAAAAGTGTTTTCTATAACTTGATAATCCAAAAACCAACTTTTAGTGTAAAATAAGTAATTTTTATTCTCTTATTCAAATTGTCCTTTATTTTCTCTTGTTGAAGCAGATGCTAAGTCACAGACATGTCAAAATACACAACTTTCAGTGAATTTGAAGGTAAGAATTTAAAGCTAGACCACTTAATTTTGATGTTAGATATAAATTATAATTCATATAAACCGACCCTTCTATTGTATAATATCTTCTGTTTAAAAACAACTGTTAGCGATTTTAAGTTGTTGGCCATCATAGAGAATGGATATTTTCTTTTAACTTTCTTAAAATATATAATGTAGAGCTAATATAAATTTTAACTCAATTTACTACATTACATTTGGAGGATAGATTATTATTATAATTCCATTAGTAGCTTTCGTTATTCTATGAATTTGTTTTTGAGTTATCATCTTTCTTCTTCTACATTTGGTGTCATGTTTCCTGCACTTTGAGCTCCCTCCACTTCTTAAAGAACACAAACTTAAAGGATTCCACTGCCATCTTTTCCTTCACAGAGACACATTTGAATTAAACTTATTTAGAACAAATCACCTTTAAGGATATGTATGACAATCTATCTATAGGCAAGCCTGCTCTGTTGTGTTTGAAAACACTTATGTAGCATCTTAAGAAACAAAAAGGACATATATATATATATATATATATATATAACAGATGGAAATATAAAGAAATAATTAGGCATTACATGCCTTATAGAAAAGGATAAGTTGCTCCAGGCCACCAGTGGCTCATGCCTTAATCTTAGCTACTTGGGAAGCAGAGATAAGGAGAATCATTGTTCGAGGCCAGGCCAGGCAAATAGTTTGAGAGACCTCCATCTCCAAAATAACCAGAGCAAAATGGACTACAGGTGTGGCTCAAGCAGTAGAGCACCTGCCTGACAAATATGAAGCCCTGGATTGAAAGACCAGCCCCACCAAAAAAAAAAAAAAGTTGTAATCATAAATTTTAAACTCCTTTTCGACTATTTCGTGTCAAAGCAACAAAACTAAACAAACACATGCTTTTGGGGAAAGAATACTATTAAGATATTTCTAGAGCTTATCTGGTAAACTAAGTGAGAAATAAATACATGCACTCAGTAACCCTCAAAGAAAGCAACATTTACAAAAGGGTTTTCTTCCAGTAGATAATAAAGCATGATAGAAAACTATAGCAATTCAGACATCATACTAGAAACTGAAGAATATACAAATCAATGAAACCACCTGAAATAAATACAGCCAATATTTAGCAATTTATTAAGAGATATAAAATTGATATCACTGGAAATTAGTTTTGATGTTAGAAAAAGTTATTAGTCATGTGAAAGCATTGATAATAATAATGATAATAATAATAATGTTTTATCTGTACTTTTATCATAATACCAGATTATAATTGCATTTTATTCCAGTTTCGCTATAACTATATTCAGAGATTTGACTTAATAGTGTATAACTAAGAATTCCAAAAAAATAGGAAGATAAATAATGTGTCTATATGATAAATACTTCTCTGGTTAAAAAATAATGAAAAAAGTAAACACTTAAATTTCATACTCTATAAAATATCACATCTACAGATTAAGTCTAATTATATCAAAAAGATAAGTAGCAGTTAGAAATAAACATAAGGAAAAGAGACACATGTCTGCAAAAGAGGGCAAACTCATGAATGAATAGTTCCCTGAAAGCAATATAAGTACCCCAAAAATATATGAAAGTGACCTCTTACCTAAGATGTGCAACATGAAGCATGACAAGACTCAGCATTCACTTACCTGATTGCCATACCTTCAAAATGCTATCAGTACCCCCAAAACACACACACACAAAAAATGTAGAGGAAGTACTATACATACCTTGTAAGGTGATATAAATTTGTTTGAGGATCATGATAGCCCAGAGAGGGGTGTCACAGATCAACCTGAGTGATAAACTTTCCACACAGAATCCTGCATGTAAGACCAAGTGACCTGAGTCAAAGTTCCTGAAAAAAGACATCCTGGGTCTGACTTAGGGTGCTGTGCCCAGGTGAACTGAGGAGAATGACTATGGTAGGGATAGAGTCCAAGTGTTGGAGATATGGGTTGCTGATCCATTCAAGGTTCCAGAACCCACACCAAGACAGAAGCAAGTGGGCTACTGCTTAGGACTTTGGATTTGGGGAGAAGCAGGCACCAGACTGTTAAAAATCTTTCCTCAAAACCCAGCTTTATCTGTCAAAACCTCCTGAGTACCATATTCCCCCACATTGTGGATCCCATTTCAAATGCAACAGGAAACAGGGTATTAGCCTCATCTTCTTTAAAATACTGATTTTTCTAAGCTTCTCTTTGACTGAGAAAGGAAAGAATACAAAACTTTTCCCTCTATGTGAGGTTCCGAAAAGCCTCATCAGTTCCTCTAGAACAAAAAAGACCCCTTGAGTCCAATAGCTGTGTTTACTTCTCTCTAATCAATTATATGTGTTTATTTATGCTCAGTTTATATATGCTAGAAATTAGTAGGGTATTGACACAGTATTCGTTAGCAACATCTTTTTTTCCCATCTTTTGAAAACCCCTTAGTAAATACCTGTCCCAGTTATTCTGGCTTTCTTTACAATGTGGAGAAATCAATAACTATTTTCTTCAACTTTGACCTCTAATTAATAATTCTATCAACTACCAGAAATCCAGGGAAAATTTTAATCAACATTGCATTAGATCCTGATCTATTTAGAGCTTGAAAGATAAATAACATGAAGGAATTACTCTAGGAACACTATTACAGCCTGAATTTTAATCAAGTTTGCCCTTGCTTAGGGATTTGGTTTAAAATCCTCTGTTTTTACCAAAATCCTTGGATTCTAGATTCACTTATATAAAATATTATAATAATATTTGCACATAGCCTACAGTATATCTTCTTATATAGTATAAATCCCTTGTTTTACTTGATACTCAGTTTCTCGCTCTGCATGTCATGAAAAGAAGGGACACAAAATCAAATTTGTTGCTATTTGAGAAATTTGGTAAAATAATTTCAACCATTTATCTGTTCTCTTAGAGTGACTAAATTTTTTAAAAATATTGAGAATTGAAGTGTTTTATTGCTTTATTAAAGACATATGTATATATTTAAGAACAGATACCAGAGTAATTTGAGCCATCTTCGCCTTTTCTTTTCATTGGGTAACCTATGAGATATTGTTCACTTTGACGATGCCTTTAATGTGGACATTTGATATCACTTCTTCCGGAGCATTTCTGTTCATTTTGTCACAATAATATTTCTCATCTTTTTAAACAAGTTCCCTTTGCCTAAGTTCCTCTTGTGTATATTTATAGTCTCTGGAAGGTGGTGGCATGCGCACTAGAACAGCATGCTATTTCCTCTGTAAATCTATTTTTGTTATACTTGGAATTCTTTCTCAGGATTACTAATTTTGTTTTTCTTTGCTGAACTTATGTTTTGTTGGCCAAGTCCCTATCCTAACCATTCATTTTTATAAAATACCATTTAGGCTTAACAGGGGGAAAGAAGAAGGCAAGGCAGTTCCAAGTTTGCTGTCAGGAATAACTGCGTAGAAAATGCACTGTTACCATGATCATTGAACTTTGAAGTTTATGACTGTCAATGATCATAATGAATAAGTGATTCAAAGTGTGATTAGTGCACAAAGGAGCTAATAGTGAATTCTTAGCTTCAGCCAATTTATTACAATAAATTTCATCCAAATTTTGGGGACTGATTCTAAAAAATTAATAGTGGTAAGTAAAATTTTTGACCATCAACAATGTGTACAGTATCTTTCTAATTTCAGATAGAAATCATTTTAAAAATCTGAATGAACAATATTTTACATGGTTTTCTGTAAATAAGACTATCCCACAAATAATAACAGATATTAGGATATTATATTTTCTCCATTTAAAATAAAGATAAATTTTTGGGCATTAAACATTTCTTTCATTTTTATAATTTTGGCCATCCCAAATTATTATTCTGTGCATTTCAAATGTTTGGAAGATGTTAATGACTTAATTGTAAAGCTAAGACTATTTTGTAGTATTCTTAAGAATGATTAAACTGTGGCTTATTTTACTTATTTTTATAATTTCACACACAAAAATGTGTATTTCTCAGTGTCCCACTAGCAGAACACCCATGCATTCACTTCTAGTGTGCACGTTCATACATACTGAGAATCCTCAATTCTTTACACTTTAATAAATATACACATGAGACCAGAATTTTTGATAGATACAGCACACTTAGTCATGAGTTAAAAGCACTGTCCTGAGATTTGGTTTACTCAGTCTCCTAGCATGTTCCACTCACAAAAAGCGTAAAAATGGCAGGGTGTCTCAAATTCTGCTTAGAAAACATGCAACAGCAATCTAGTGACATGTGGATGTCAAATACAGTGACAGAAAAGTAAGGAATTAAGGAGTAGAAGAGGTCAGGACAACAAGTGTTAGCTCTTCAGCATAGGCAAGCCAAGAAACTGGTCTAGTAGACACGAGCAAATTAGAAATAGGTCTCAGTCCTGATGGTCACTGCATTGTATAACCTTCATTTCATTCAAAAATATTTTTCCCCAATGTTTTCTATGGGTAATGTTATTGCTGCTATACTTTTTAACCTGCAGTAATATTAAAAATAAATAATCTCACTAGGGGTTCTTTAGTGGTAAAGAAAGAGATTATTTCAAGACAAAAACAAAATGAACTTATTCCAAAGGACATTTTCTCCTTTACTAACATTTTTGTGCTATTTCTGAAATAATAAATTAAATATTTAGTAGCTACAAGAGTCAAAAGAAGGGGCTGGAGTGTGGCTCAAGTGGTAGAGCCAAAAAAAAAAAAAAAAGTTGAAGGAGAGAAACATTTAGTGGGCTATATAACATCCCTTCCATATCCTTGGGCTTCCCATGCATCCTGGAATTCAATCAAATCATCTAAAAATATTCTAAACTATTCAAAAAATAAATTGCTACTACAGTGAACATTTACATTTATTTTTCTTATCAACATTCCATAAACATTATGGCATAACAACTATTTGGGTATTACCAGGTGTTATATTTCAGTAAACATCAGAAATGAAGTTAAATTGAATCTTATGGCATGACAGAACTGAATATGGCTATTCAAATAACCCACAGATTCCCCAAAAAAATCACAAAATAAGACTTAATTACCAATAACACTTTCACATGTCTTGGGAAATTATTTTTAAATAGGCAAGCTCATCATTTTTGTGTTAATTTATTTGATATTTATCACTTATTTATCATCTTCAAATATACATGCTATTATTTCTTGATTAAATTGAGTTGATTACACATAAGAGTAACTAATGAAAGTTTTATTATTTATGTTTTGGCAGTAGTCATGGCCTCAAGCTTGTTACATAAGCAATTTACCACATGATCCATTTTGCAAGTCCTTCTTGTGCTGTGGTTAATTTTGGGATAGGGTTTTGCTTTTTGTAGGAAATGTCTAGACTGCAGTCCACCTATTTGTGCTTCCTTTTGTAGCTAGGATGACAGGCAATGCTACAGTGGCCATTCATTGGTTGAGATGGGGTCTCACCATTGTTTCCTCAGGGCTGGCATGAAACTACAGTCTTCCCAATCTCTGCCCCCCTGAGGAGCTAGGTTACATTCTCGACCCATTATATCTGGCCTTACTATTTGTTAAAGCTAACTTGGTTTTGCATAGGGTATTTTATCTAGTATCAATTCTTCAATGTATGCAGAAAGCGACTTCAGGGAGAGGAACAACAAGTAAATGAATATTTTTTACTACATTAGCATAGGAAGAAATAGCCTGCTTTGGATAAAGTACAAAAGCAAAAGGGTAAAGGAAGTATTATAGAACATGTGGTCAAAGTACAACATGTGCACCTCTTCACTGATAAGGACTGCCCCTTCTGCATCCTAAGGCGCAGCTGGTCTCATCCCTTGCAGGTCAAGGCCCACTGTCCCCTATCTCCCATCACCTCCCTTTGCCCGCCCCTAGACCTTGCTCCTGAAGCTGGTCTCATCCTTTGCAGATCAAAAACCATCCCTTGCCCTTGCTTTCTCCCAAATGCTACTTAAGATCAGACCGGCAGGGAGAAGCCTCTGCACCATTTTCTCTTGGCCAGCCAGCCTGCTTATTAAACTTTTGGACATGAGATAACTCTCGTGAGCCTCCTTCGTGTGTGGTGTGCGGCGTTTTCCTAACAATCACAATAAAACCATTTTGTACAACTAATCTATAGCAATAAAAAAATCTTCAAAAATATTGAGTTTCATGATTTTTCTAAAGAAGAAATGATTTCAGCATTTGCATTTGGAAACATTCAATTCCAGGTAATCAAAAACCATACAGTATCTTTCTTCTCATTATACACTACAAGTGAAGTACATTTACTAAACCAATACGCACATCTATAAAAACAAGAAAATGGATTAGTCAGACGTGAGGTTCTATAATCGTGACATTTTGGAGGCTAAGGCAAAAATATCAAGAATTGGAGGTCAGTCTGGTGGTACATTTCAAAATCAAGGCCAGCCTGGACAATATACTGAGAACCTGTTTTAAAAGGAAATAAAAAGTTTAATTCATGCTTAGTGAAGTACATGAGTAACTAGTCAAAACTTGAAATTTGGAAAGATAGTTAGGAAGGTTAAATGACCATAGGAATGAAATCTTATTTGGGAATAAATATTTTGTTTCTAACTTCAGCAAATAAATTTCATTATTTAAAAAATTTTCAGTGTCTAAAATCAGTGAGAAGTAAGTAAATTATATTGAAGTCAAAAAAATGTTCTTTTTTTTTGCAGGGGTACTGGGGTTTTAAACTCAGGACCTTGAGCTTGCTAGGCAAGTGCTCTGCGTTTGAGCCACAATTTCAGCCTTTTTTGTTCTAGGGTATTTTAAAAATAAGATCTCTTGTTTGTGTCCTGGGGCCAGCCTGGGCTACAGTGTTTCTGTCTATGCCTATCACATAGCTGGGACAACAGGTGCACCCCACCACATCCAGGACCTTTGCAGAGATGGGATCTTCCTAACATTTTGCTCTGGCTAGCTGAAAATCACAATCCTCCTGATCTCTGCCCTCTGCATAGGTGGGATTATTGGCACAAATCACAGTGCCAGGTCTGAAAAACATTAACTTCAATTTTATTTATTTGCATAAAAACCCAATAATAGTTTGAATCTTTTACAAACATACTAATATTGATGATTGTTTGTTATAAAAACCATTTGGTAACCTATCTGTACTTACATAGTTACCAAAAGTTGTAAATTGAAGTGTCTTGATTCCTCTTGAGAGTCTTAACAAAAGGAGTACTAAATAGGTAGAAGCATTTAGTTTTTGCTTTTGTTAATGGAACACCAACTCCATGCATTATAATGAAATGTAAATCCTAGAGCTTTCACCAGGGAAATAGCTTCATACTCATTTATCATGGCAGCAGGGAACCAGAGTTTGACCATTGAGACACATGCCACTACTTCAGTGAGACCTACACAAAACTAAGATCTGCCATCCTAAAAAGACAATGCTCCTTAGTGATTTTTTTCTTTCTCTGTACTGGGGCTTGAACTCAGGGCCTAAGCCTTGAGCCACTGTACCAGCCTTTTTTTGTGTGATGGTTTTATTCAAGATAGGGTCTCCTGAATTACTTGCCCAGGCTGGCTTTGAACTGGGGTCCTCCTGATCACTCCCTCCCGAGTAGCTAGGATTACAAGCATGAGCCACTGGCATCCAGCCTCCCTAGTGAATTTTTAAAGAACGTGTAGGTTTAATTTCCTAGGAAAGTATATTATACTCATTAAAGCAGTATACTAATCTAAATAAATGCAGAATTTCATGAAAGTCAAAATTTAAAATTCCATGTACCCATCTTGTGAGAAAATATACAATAAGTAGATTGTTGCATGCTGCTGTTAGAGTTTAAGTGATTTAATTAGCATTTTTGTAATCTTTGAAAATTGGTACCAGTCTTATTTTCAAACTTTTGAAGCTGTAAGTTCATATTCAGTTGAGGAAAATCATTTTTGAACAAACATTACCTTTGAATTTTCCTGATTCATGTTATTTTGGCAATTTTTGTTTCACAAATTTGTAGGGTAATTTGTAATGCCATTTGAATTTTCTCATGAGTCCTGTACACACACAGCTGACTTCCTATGAGTACTCTTTAATTATTCATTTCTTCCAATAGTAGCCACATCTTTTTCCTGAGAGTGTTGAACTTAGATACCCTAAGAGTCCAGAGAATATAACAAAACTCTTTGAAGGGTATTTTAAACAGTTATTGATTGAAATAATATAAAAATATGTTATGATTTGTACTTTATTTTTTAAATCTATTTATACCTCCATCCCTCAATAATAAATACAATAATGTATATAATGATATTTATATGAAAGGCAAATTATCAGACACTATAAAGATTGTGAGTGATAGTTTCAAGGATGGAGAATAAAATACCACTAAATATCCTGTAGGAATTTTTTAATACAAATGTAAGATTTTTTAAACAGTGTTCTAAATTCCTTACATTCCAATAAACAAGAAAAGAGACACAGACAGTAACAGACAATGAAGGAGATAGATAAGGTCTAAACACAATTTTACTTTTCCACCTACTAGTGGTGTCTTTTTTGAGATGTAACAAAAGGCACAATTGTGGAGATTAACATTGATATATTATACCACATACTGAAATAAAAGAAGTGGATAATATGTAGGTTACTGGTAAGTTTGTGAGAAAAAAGTGGACATATTTGATGTATACATTTTAATAGAAGATATTAGATTATGCAATGGTGATAGCAATTAAAACAATAGATGCTAGAAAGGCCCTCTACCTCCTTGGTCACCTTGGATGTGAGAACTGTGGACTGGGTGTCTGCTAGTTATGCAGCAGGAATTTGAGAACTGGCTTTCCCCAGATGCACAGACCCTGGAGTTCCTGCAACCTTGGGAGTCATTGTAGTGAAGACTACTTGGCTAGGCTTTCTTCCTAGGGGAAGACGGTTCACAAGACTAGAACAGTATTGTACTGTTCTTTCAAGGCAGCCATGCTTTCTCTTACTAATCTGATTTTTGTAAGCATCTCAGCCGTGGACCATTTAGCCAGTGAAGAAAATTTATTATTTTTTTCTTCCCTACATCATTTTCATGTAACCAAATCCCTGCAATAATCAACTTGAAAAGAAGAATTTTAGCATTTGGTCTCAGAGATTTCAGACTGGTCACTTGGTTCATTGCATTTTGGACTGTGGTGAAACAGCACATCATGGAGTGGGGGGGGTGCATGGAGGATCAAAGTTGATTAACAGATAGAGGTCTGCAAGAAAAGAGAGAAAGAGGAAGGTCTTAAGAACCCAGTATCTCCTTCAAGGGCATCCCCCAAGTGATGTAATTTCTTTCAATTAGGTCCCAACTCTTAAAGGTTCACCATCTCCCCTTAGCACCATAGGCCAGGCATGAAGACTTTAACACTTTGGCATTTGTGGAATATTTAAGATTGCAACCATAGCAAGTGATACTTTGGCAAATGATATTCTTTCAGGAAATAATTGGACTTGTTCATATTCTTTATTTGTTTATTATTTTAGGAAGCAAATATAAGCCTGAAGTACACTAAACTAAAACTAAAGATCAAAGTTTCTCCAAGTAACAGTATTTTTTGAGTCCAGATGTTACCAGGTCAACATAACTATCTCCATTGTAGCATCCAGTGAGAGAAGATTTCTTGCAAGACATGAAGCAGAGTAATAAAAAGTAAAGTTTGTTAGAATAGAAAAGGCACTTTCTGAGGTGAAAGTGCATCTTCTCAGAAAAAGAAGTTCAGGAGAATGATCACTTCTACCACATAATAGGTTTTACTGAAGTTTAAGGGATCAAGTCCCTCCTGAAAATGAGCCTACAGGGAGAGACTGATATGAAAATTGTGAAATAATTCTAAGTTCAAGAGTAATTCTCCACATGATTACCCATGACCACATAAGAAAAGTCCTTGAGGAGATGGAGAAATGTAAAAGTACAATGAGATTATAATGACCTGAAAATGGGCAAGAAACAACTCCTACTCAAAGTCACCCACCTTAACTTGACTAGATTAGAATTTGTTTTTTCATTTGCAGCCAGGTGTAACGAACCATAAATAATGTGCATACATTCCAGAGAAAAGTTAATTTTGAGAAGGATCTAGACATACAAGACTTTCGTCTTATCAGTTCCCATCAGGCTTCCTCCTTGTTGATATGGGAAGTGATTTGCAGGTGTTTTACAAGGATATAGAGCCAGAAGCCTAGTTCTAGAAAAGTCAAGTTTGCATCTTGTAAGCATCAGGGCATAAGAGAGACATAGAGGCTTTGAATCTGAGGTGAGAGAAAACAACATGGAAGTAAAACTTGGAGGACAAGTATGTTTACCAATTTTGACCAGGAAATCAGAGAGGAGAAGTGGTAGGAGACAAGATACATCTTTCAAGGGCATTCCTCCTGTGACCTGTTTTCCACAGCTAAGCCTCATCATGTACTTTTTACCACTTTCCAATAATGTCATCGTATTATGAATCCATCAAAGGATTAATTCATTGATTAGGTCAGAATCCTGTCCTTAAGATTCAATTGCTACCCAAAAGTCCATCAATGCTAGAACCAAGCCCCTCGTACAAGTGCCTCTGGGTGACATTTCATAGTCAAACCATAACAATGGGGCTTCTCTGTAGCAAAAAGATTAGATAGAAGTGGAAGGGCAAAAGGAAGGAAGCAGAAGGACAATTCCAAAGCAGCCTCTATTACACCATAGTCCCCATTGTCTCATAATCACATTTTAGCTGTCTAAGCAATTTTCTCTTACCAAGGACACAGTTTATATGATAGCAAGGAAGCCATTAATAACTGTGTTCACACAGTTTTGCAGGAAACCTCACATACTGGGTGAAATGTAATTCAGAGAATATTATTTTTCTTTGTGTTGGAGGTATTACAAATGAAACTTTTAATTATGGCACATTGCATTAATCTCTGAGTTTTATACTATACCTCTTTGCATGATTAACTCTTCTCATTTCAAAGGTTTGTACTTCTAGTATAAAGATTCTGAGACTTGCGATTATAATGCATGATGACTTGATATGTATGACTTGAAATGTTGGCCTTATATTACATAAATAAGTATCCTTTACTTTATTAAAGACATGCAGACAAAGGTCATATTTCCATTATTTTTACTATTTTTATAACAATACATTAATAGTACAAGGAGGTTTCATTTTGATAATGCTATAGATTTGGACTGTGCTTTGAGCAAGTTCACTCCCTCTATTATATTATTAGTTATATTCCCTTAATTCTCCTTCTTCTTCACCTCCTTCTTTAAATAGTGCTCAGAGGTTTTCATCATGCTATATTCATATACATATATTTATTTAATATACTTTGATTCTTTTCATCCCGAGTACCTTCTCCTTTCTCCCCTCTAACTGTCTCCCCACAGTCCAGTTTTTACACTCAAGTCCCAAGGTTATTATTGTTATCATCTTCGTTGTAGGTCCACTTTTAAAACACTTTTTGCCAAGAAGAGTTTTGATTTACTCTTCCACTTTATATACTCATAAAATCGTCAGAAATAATATAAAACTCCTTTTAAACTATTCAATACATTACAAAAATAAAGTTATCTATGGTTACCTAAGTTTTTTTTCCCAGTGTGCTCAATAGCTCCACACTGCGATTTAAGGATACAGTTCTCTATAATTATGTGTAAACTTCAAATTATCATGTGGGTTTTTCTATAAGAGTCTATTAAAATGCTGACTGGATACAACCTAAGCATTGTGTATCTTGAATTTTTAGTGCAACAGCATTTGCATTTGAGCAATGAAAATAATCAACTTAATTTGCCCTCCTAGAGAGCATGGAAGTGGATTTGATTAGCCTATTGAAAACTTGTGTTGTTTCCCCTGAGTTTGGATGCAGGGGGTAGAATTGCCAACATGATGTGCCTCAGCAGGGATGCAGGGTGTCAAGGCTAAAGTTGACTATATTAAACAGGAAAGAGAAGCTCATCAACATGGAACAAACAAGTTGTTTATGCAGAGACTGTCTCCATGTCTTCTTGAAGCCATTTATCTATGCCATTGTGTTACAATCATTAATGCATAGGTTGTTTTCTCTTATTATTTACCCCAGGTATTTTTGGGAACTACTAACTGAAAGCATTAGAACCACAGTGTTCAGTGCTCAACAGTATTTTACCTATTCTCACCAGCCAGGCTGGAATATCTCATAATCCATGGGATACTGAGTAGAGCACTCTAAAAGGTCTTATTAAAGCAGTGGAGAATAAAAAGTCCTAGAATTAGGACTGCACTTATTTTGCAAAAGAGTCATAAAAAAGGAAAGAAGTTCAGACTGTTTCAAAGTAACTTAGTTCAATCTCCCTAAAAATTCAGAATATAAAAATAGCTCACAAATATCAAGGCAAAATTCACAATGTCTTGCATCCAAAGATTATCATGTATACAAAGAATCAGGAAAACATAAAGCATGAGACTATTCACTTTTGGGTGAAAATAACTCTACAATAACACATTATAATTTACAAATATCTTAAAATAATCATTATAACTACATTCTGTAGGTTTAAAAGTATTTATTAATGTTAGTAGTGTGTGTATGTATACACACATGCATCTTATTTACGTGGTCAACATAAAGTAACAGCTCTGCTTTAAAGAGAATAAGGAAATAGTTTATTCTGAGCATGATCCTGAAACAAATGTTCATATTAACCATGAATAACATGTTCTATCCTGGAAGAGGTTATAAGATCACTTTGCTAGTCTCAGAACAAAGGAAAGTCATGAGCCATTACTTTTACCAGTTACATTGGTGGGACTATCAGGTAGGTGGGATGTAGCAAGGCAGAGAAATCTCCTGTATGGGTTTTAGACATTGTAACAATTTTAAGGTTGATGGAGGTTACACTCTGTCAAATTTAGCTATTTTTTTTAAAGAATTTTATCTAGTTGCCTGGAGTTGGTAGCTGAAGCCTGTAATCCTAGCTACTCAGGAGTCAGAGATCTTAAGGATCATGGCTCCAAGGCAGCCTGGGCAAATCTCTAAAAAACTGATCACAAAAAAGGGTTGGTGGAGTGGTTCTGTAAGCACTGTGTTCAAGCCCCATTAACGAAAGGAAAAAAAGAAAAAAGAAAAAAAAAAACAGGATTTGTTATTAGCAAAAGGCTATTACACGGGATTAAAGATAGCCTAACATAACTGTGTGTAGATCTGAAACATCCAGAATCACAATGTTCTAGTCAGTAGAGGTCAAACTAAAACCTAAGTTTTGGACCACAAGCCCAAACTCCTGGACCACAAGCCCAAACTCCTGGACCTACAAATGTCAGGTTCAGTCACTTTCCTCTATACACTAAAGAGTCATGCATGGTGAAGGGCTGAGAAAGGAGATTTATTACAGGGCTCTGGACAAGCCATAGGAAGAAGCAAAGTAAGCACTCAGCTCATCTTTAACCATCTTTAGGGCACAGACATTGATTTAACCTTAAAAAAGACTAAGAATTAGAGAAGGAGACAAAAGGTATACATCATTAAACAGTCCCAGTTACAGGTGTGTTCCAGTGGAACCTGGAATGGGACCTGGCTGACCATTATCTCAGTCCTTGTTCTCCAAGGCTTCCAGAGAAGTTGTTGATGTTTTCATTACTTGAGGAGAGCAATATGGTTCCCAAGATATGATTCCTCCTACTCAGGGTACAGCCTCATCATTACATGTAATTGTCCTCATTTGGAGGGATGGTCTGTCCTGCAAGTGTCCGCTGTTCCTTAGGAATAGTTTTAGTCCCTTGTCATGAAAATCTTATGGATCATTCCTGTCCTTTCTTGATTCAAGGTGGCTGTAAGAGAGAATGACTCAGAACAAAAAACAAATACAAAGTACAGGCAGAGCAGCAAGATTTTTTCCTGTTTTTAGTTAATTCATGGGCAGAGGTAAGGCCTCAGTGGTTTTCAACAGTTTACTCTTACAAGACAATTTGCAGGTTCTTCAATATTAGATGTGGCTTCTGCAAAGAACTTCAGTTGACAGCATCCACAGACATATTGACAAGTAGATCCAGAAATAATCATAAATGTGTTTCATGGATGATTTATTTCTCATACACATATATTTTCTATTTCTGTTTCAGGGGACAGGAAATGGCTTCTCTCCACACTCCTTGGTTCCTTGGTTGGTATATGAATTATGTTGATGTAAGTCAGGTTTCTAGGAAATAACTATGTTTAATTATGTGTGTATACTCAGGAGTTCGTGTACATAAAACATGAGACTTGAAGGATGGTGAATAAAAGTTGTCTTGATTTGTGGATAAAAGTTTCCTAGGTAATAGAGGTCACCTCCAACAGCTGTCTTCCTGATATTGAAACCAAAGTTTTCAAATACCCAGACCCAAACTCCTGGGCTTCCACTTGTTAGGCTTTGCTGCTCACTGTATGAGAAATAAAGAGATATGGTGCAGGACAGAAAAAGATTATTGCACAGACCAGGATACATCATGAGCAGAGGCAAAGTAAACATCAGCACATCTTCAGTCATCTTCAGGATATAGACATGAACTTTAGCTTTAAGTAGACAAAGAATTAGGGCATGGTGAAAAAAGTATACATAATTAAATAGTGCTACTTAGAGGTATACCCTGATTGATGGTTTTATCAGTTCTGGTTTTCTCTATTTCCAATTTGTTATTATTGTCATCATTAAAGGGAAATAATATGGTTCTCAGGAGATAATTATTCCTGTACCAGGATGCCTTCTCAGGATTATATGTAATTTTCCTCATTTGGGGAGTGGTTTGTCCTGCAAGTCTCCATTGTTTCTTACTAGTTTCTCTCCCTCCTCACAAACATGTTATCACTCAGTGTTGTCCTTCCTTTATTCCAAGATAGCTGCAGGAGAAAATGACTCAGAACAAAGGACAATGGGTACAAAATGGAAACAGAGATGTGGAGCTTTTCTTTTGTTTTTAGTTACTTCAAGGGCCTGAGTGAGGAATCGTTTTTTCATCAGAAGCATTTAAGTACTTCTCACAGCCACTCTTTGTAGATGTGATTTTCCTGGGCACAATGGCAGCTTTTCCAACATACTTCTATGTGGATGGTTCTCGAAGCTAATAGTCAAAATACCAAAGAAGAATATTCTCCATGTATTAGAAGCCCGAACTGTCTACTGAGTCAGTATGGAAACATTGACAACCAAGTAGTACTAATAAATACACCCAAATATTATAAATTGTTTTTTAAATATCTAAAATAAAACTACGGCTCTGCTTTTAGGGTAATTATGGGAATATAAAGGATGTCCCATCCTCTTCTAATAGGACAGTACTCTCATGAATGGGATTAGTGTCCTTATCTCACAGCCCAGAGAGCTGCACATCCCTTCTACCACATGACACAATGAGGAGGCAATATTTTTGTTACTCAAAACACAGGTCCTCTATGGACATTAAGTTTGTCCTTGGTTTGATGCTGGACTGATCAATCTCCACAAACGTGAAAAATGATGTTTCATTGTTTCGAACCTACCCAATATTTGGTATTGTGTAATAGTAGTATGATTAGACTGACATAGGAATTATGTAAAATTCTTTATTAATCTTTGGAAACTAAACATTTCTAAAGTAACTATTCATATAGATTTCTTCAAGCAAACACAAGATGGACAACTTTTATCTCTAAAATGTAGATAAAATATAGGCAGGAAGGATGTACTCTAAAGCAATGGAAAACTTTTGAGATAAGGGCATTTTTGGATCTTTGGAAAACAAACCATTACTTCTGACCTTTAGTATATGACCTAAATTCTCAGATCAATTAGGAAAAAACAAAAACAAAAAACAAAAACCAAAAAACAAACACCTGGCTCTACCAGTCTTTTTACACTCATTTCCAAGATCAAAATTTGCATCAAATGCTTCTTCAATACTCTCAATATTGTAAAAAAGTAAATAATGTATATATTGACAAAGGAGACTCAGGAAACCTGAATATCAAAGCAGTATAGTATTATGAATTATATCTTATAACTACACAAAAAGTGTATTAGAACAGGGCACTGGTGGCTTCACCCCTATAATCCTTGCTATGTGGAAATAAATCCTTACTACTTACTGAAATCAGGAAGGTAGAATTAAAAGGCCATTCAGGGTAAAAACACAGTTCCCAATATCCCATTTCAACAGAAAAAAATAAAGAAGCTGGGTGTAAGCCTGTCATCCAAGCAAAACTGGGAAGCATAAAATAGAAGGATCATAGTCCAGGCAAATAAAAGCAGGCCTCTATCTCCAAAATAAGCAGGTCAAAAAGGACTTGAGGCCTGCCTCGAATACAAAACCTGTAGTCGAGCTCCAGTGCTAAAAAAAGGATATTAAAGTAAAACCCAGTGAAATTTGAGTAAAACTTATAGCTTGTTATTATTACAGCAAACCTATCTCAGTTTTACCAAATGGGTCATATTTAATGTTAAATTAGGGAAAATGTAGTAAAAGCCATATTCAAGATCTATGTTTTATCTTTGTAAAGTTCAATGAAACTAAACTTTTTCAAAAACTAAAGAAATAATTAAAAAATTCCTATATTTTGGTGATTCACATAAACTGCCTAATTTGTTAAAATAAAAACAATCACTGATATTGAAATTTTAATATATATGTGGATCAAATGGAACCTTCCTTCACTGTAGTTTGTAGTACCTAAGTGGAATGAATAGGAAATAGAAGACTTTGTATTCACATTTAATGTAAGCATAAACATGACAGCAATTTCAGCAAGAGTAAATACAGTGAAGAACACAGTTATATATATTAAAAGATAATAAAAATGTCATATAGCTGTTGAAAATGACAATCAAACTGCAAACACTCAAAAGTATCCTACCTTTAAATGGAAGCAAATATCTCAATATTCTAATACAAAGAAAATGGAAGTTAGAATCAACTCATCAATCATTGATAGAAATTAAGGAAGGAGTAGTTTTACAGTGATATTTGGGAGTCTTTTCTATTTACTGACCCGGATATTATTACAGTGTTCATTTTGTCATATTTGTACTTTTTTGCACTTTTTAAGGCATTATGTATAAATATAACACAGTTATTTAAAGAAAGATAGGACAAAATTAATACTAGCTGTTTTTTTTCTCTTATTTTTGTTATAAGAATGATATAATAATGCAAGATGCTGGAAATATAAAATGCAATGTCATTTTTGATACTAAAATTTTTAGAGGGATGCTATTATATTTGTTGATTTTCAAAGTAGAGAATAAAGACTGGAAAATTCAATGACAAGGTAATAAACTCATTCACTGAGAAACTCTACTGTCACATCTGGTAAAAGACTGAGTGATCTTGGAGGTGTGAGTTCTACACACACAACTTTTATTTTAAGTTGGGTAAAGTTTACATTATAGTTCATTCTCAGCAAAATCCTGTCTCAACTATCGAGTTCTATTTCAATAAGGACACAGCACAGTATATTTAGTCTAATGTAGTTAAATAAAGAATTTCAATTTACTGGGTATTTTGCAGCTATTAGAAAATTAAATGCATAAAATAATTTAATATGATGATAGTATTTGTCATTGGTTTGTGTATGAAGTGTCCCCACAAAAGACTCATGTGTTGAAGGCTTGATTACCAGCTGGTAGGCCCAATCGTTAAGAGTTGTTTGGGTAATGAGGTTGCTAATTTCATCAATGGGTTAATCCACTGATGAGTTCCTGCTGAGAAAGTATTTAGGATGAGGGGCCTGGTTACAGGAAATAGTTTATAGAATACATGTTTTGAAGGATATGCTTTGATCTTGACTTCCTTTTTGTCTCCCTGCTCTTACTTTCTTTTTTTCCCAGAATATCATAATGAATAGAAATGTAGGTATTCATCAAGCATGTAGATGAAATTGTAGGACAGTTTTGTGACCACTAATAATTAATGTCTATAATCACAGCAGGGTTGGGGTTGCTTTTACCTAGCAGGAAGTTACAAAAGAAGAGCCAACCCTCAGATATTGATGACTGCCAAAATCTAATATGTAAATATAAGACTTTTATGTTAAAGAAAAATCTTGAATTAACAATTAAATTTGATACTTCTGTAAATGTTATTTTTGAATTCATACACACATATATATGCACCCACACTCATACACGTTTTATATGTGTATGTATACACACACACATACACACTCAAACTTCTCAAACAATTATTAGAACTTTCCTTGGTTTTACTAGTATTAACATCTATTCAGATCTTGATATATAGATTTATAATTTATATTTCAAAAATTATTTTGTATAAAGTAATTCTTAAGATAGTTATGCTGATATAACTCTTTTTATATTCTCTCTATATAGTTTTTGATTGATATGTTATAATGCTATTGCATCTTATGTTTGTAAATTATTTACAAATATTTGTTAACTATTACACTTATTGATATATTATGTTAAGGCATGACACATGAAATCTTATCACTATTGCTGTAAATCTGACAGCTTTTACTTTTCATGATTCTTTTCTTTCTTTGCTTTTAGTTTTGTGCCACTTTTTATTTTATCCTCAATATGATTTACATAGGTTTCTTTTAAAATACTAAATTGAGATTTTGTTTCCTTTATCAACAAAATATCAATAATAATACTTATTGAATTAATGTATATTTGGTCTTTTTGATGACCTCAGATTTTGTGTTTCTTCAGTTCGTTTTTCTTGTTAATTTTGTTTTTGCGTGTATGACCTCATCAAAATAAACTGGATTATATAAGTAAATACAGTTGGTCAAATCGTGTTGAAACTGGAGGTTTGGAACCCAGGCTTAGACTCCTTAATTTTCAAATGTAGGGTTCAGCCACTCAGCCCTATATGCCATATCAGGAACCATGGGGAAAGACAGAGAAAGGTTTATTACACAGTCCAACAAATGCCTTGGGAAGAGGCACAGAAAGCACTCAGCCCACCTTCAACCATCTTTGGGGTATGGACATAAGTTATGTGCTATTGTCCGTGGAATTCTTTTTGATTCAGTGCAAAGGTAGAGTATATGTCTTTAATGTCTGAATTTCAGTTAGACCTAATTGAGAGAAGTACTTTGGAAAAACGATTTTCTTACAAGTGTCAGTAGATGATATGGGGGAGAGAAAGGAGTGAAAACAGAAGCAATAGTTCATCCTAAAGATGATCCCACTCACATACACACATATGAAAAAAAAATGTTTTAAATTAGCATGCTATAAGTCTTTTTAGCCCACTTAGATGGGCCAAGAGCATGCAAAAATTAATTTAGTGGCCATAGTTTGTGGAATACCAAGAGCAAATTTAGTTGTGCTAAATGCTGTTCTTTTAGGAATTATTTTGGGAGGCTTGATAGCTGAAGCAAATGTCAAAGTTAGAAAAGTGTTTTGGGTCAGTCTTCAATAGGATCATTGCCAAAGCCATCAGAATTTTAGCCTTCATTAAGCCAATAGTACTAGACAGAGACTAATAGACATACACAAAATACACACAATAACACACAGAAATAATTGCATTAATGCAGAATGCACTCTTAGACAATGTTTTTTTTTCACTTTTTTATTAGCCTAGTCAGCTAAAATTCTCCCTAAGGTGCAAAGTAGACTTAGCATTTTTTATTCTTAAGTAGTTCACAATAGAGATCTCCAACAAAAACACTCTGCTTTGTCTGTGTACCTTACATTCTTTCCTGCCAATTATTATCACAAAGTTTTCAAATGAACCCAAGTGCTCAGAAAAGCCTCTGATCTGGGGCTCCAAAATTCCTTGTTAAACAAGCAGCAAAACCCCAGGTGGTTCAAACAAATCCAAAATGGCGCAGACGAGCCTCCAAATAACAAGGAGAAGGAAGGAGAAGGCCCAAGGTGCATCAGTAAGAGAGACCTCACCAAGGTCAGACTTTTAGTCATACTGCTCTTTCTCTGCCTTACCAAATGATGGTAGAAAGCAACAATGATGGTTGAAGTGCAAAAATAAGAAAGATCCATGCCTAATCACAGGTGTGGTCTTATTCTTCAGAGGTTCTAGAGAAGTCATTATCTAGAGTTCTTTTTGTTTGGCAGGTGGTCTATCCTGAGGAGGCTTAGCAATGTTCAAGGCAGTTTCTTTCATCCATTGTCATAAAGATGTTATCCAGGGTTGGTACCAGTGAGTGAGGAGGATGTAAGGAAAGGGTGTAGGAGGGTAAATATGGTTGAAATATGGTGTACTCATGTATAAAAGAGAAAAATGTGACCTATTGAAACTATTCTAAGAAAGGGTTGAGGAGTTAATAAAGAAAAATGATGGAGGGGTTGAATCTAGCTAAGATAGTTTAACATTTTGGATATGTTACAATGTACCCTAGTGTGACAATAATATGATGATAATAATAATAATAATAATAATAATAAAATCATGCTATCTGTTCTGACCTTCCTGGAATCAAAGGTGATTGTACAAGATTGCAGAGTGAATAGCTTAGAGAAAGAAATACAAAATTAAGGCAGAGATGCCAAGTTTTCCTCCTGCAAGTAGTTAATTTCTGGGCTCATGTAAGTAGTCAGTGCTTTTCAGTGAAAGCAGTTTAAGAACCTCCTATAATAGTGTTTTAGGAGCCCAGAAAATGTTTCCTGAAGGTATGATATGTTAGAATGCTGAGTTCTTCTAAATGAAGGACAGTGGAAATCAAATTTTCATTTTTTCTAATACTTTCTTGCCCTTCTTTCTTCTGCTCTCTTTTCAGTCAAGGCAGGCCGTTGAACCAAGAATTCTTCTTCCACAAACAATGACCAAAGCACTAGAAGTTCTTCTCACCAATGATAGTCATAAAACCTACAAATATTACTCTAACCTTCCCCTATCTTTTTTGTGTAGGACGTGGCCATAATTAAATTACCTGGTCTACATTTTTTCATAGTAGTTCATGAAACTATCATTTCAGAAGGATCTTTGCCTTATTTGTGGAAAAAATGAATATCACAGAGGGGCCAAAAAAAATTTGAGCAGATAATTTTTGCTGGATTCCCATCAGTCTATTACCATTGCCCATGTGCTTTTTGCTCAATCACATTTTACACTGCGGTCCGCTATTAACATAAACTTCAAAGTAGTTTAATCTGTGGCTGTGTGTGGTGATACATGTTTGTAATCCTAGCTGTACAGAATGCAAAGATAGGAGGATTGTGCTAAGAGGCAAGCCCAGGTAAAAACGTGAGACTGTATCCAAAATATAACTAAAGTAAAAAAAGTACTGAATGTGTGACTCAAGTGTTAGCGTACCTGTCTATAGTGTGCAAGATTCTGACTTCAAACCCTAGCATCGAAAAAAGGAAACAAACAAAAAAACCTTAATCTGAGCCAGTAAGTCTTCATTTGTAAAATCTCCCACATAACATTTTTAAATTTTCTACAATGCAGGAAAACTTATGACATATTGGACATGGAATATTTGTGACTGCCCTGTTTCTTTACTGAAACTTGATGGACACCTAAATGTAGTGGGAATCTGTTGGCTATGTCCTGAAGCAAGCACTCCTGTTCTGCAGCTTTGCAAAGTATCTTTCAAATACCCTTATTTTTTTTTCTTTTGTGTATTTTCATTTATTTTTTATTATTGTTGTACCAGGGGAATGTTCTGACATTAACCAAAGTTCTTACCATATGTCTCAGTTAAATTCATACTCTCCATTGTTCTCCTTTATCCCTTTACCCAACCATTCCTGGAACAGTTTCAATTCTTTATAATGATTTATTTTCCATTAGCACAACTGAAATGTTATCTCCACAGATAATAACACTCAAGGGGAAACAAAGAATCATATGTAAGTCTTGCATCCTAGGCAAAGGGAGATACCTAACTGGTGGTGACAGACAGAAGACCAAACATGCATAAAAGCTGGTGCCAGGTAGGCTGGGCACTCAGAAGGAGACACACCAGCCCTCTCCACTTCCAGTGAGTTTATTATACACAGTCATAACATGAACTGGAGAGGATATTCTTGGGGAGGGGGCCTGACATTGCAATCCTCTGGAATAGGAGAAACCTGTGACAGCTTCTCTCTAAACATAAACATCTTAGGAAAAAACACCTGTCCTGCATCTTACCCACTTCTGCAGCTGAGGCTGTGCCAGTTCAAGCATGCATTTCATTGGTCATAGCTATGCTCGCTCCCTTCTGCGGTTTGGGGCTGTGCCAAAATCAAACATGTAAGCTTCTCCAAAATCCTCAAAAATAAAATAAAATAAATAAAAATATTAATATCAATCTTGTATAAAAGTGTGTTTGTGGGTAGGATAGTAGGATATATTACAGAAACAAAATAATTCTGTGCCTCAGCCATTGTGCACATACTTGATTTATTTAAATTGTCATTTTATTAAGTGAACCTATCAAATACTTCCCTTAGAGCAGTTTCTGTCATAAAAGTTAAACAATTTTAAAAACCTGGTCTAAATTTAGTCATTTTTCTACACAGTTTTTTGTCAAATAAATCTGTATTTAAAAACTTGTTTCTCAAATACTTTATGTTTTTAATTCACCATTCTCAGTTTCTAAATGTTCACTCTTTCACAGTATATATCAACAGTACTCCCAAAAGCATAATAAAATCATTAATTCTGATTTTGTGCTCAGCCACTGCATCTCATCCGTGCCAAGTCAATAATGTAATGGGCAAAGAAAAATATGTTTTGCCCTCATAAGTGATTTTTTTTCTTCAGAAATTTTGACTAAGGTAAGCTATCCACAGACCTGTACAGACTCATGCTAAGCAATTGTGTTATCATTAGTCCAGACACCATCCTGGTGATTCTTGGTGACACACTGTCAAATGAATGATTAGAGTTAATGCCTTGACCTAGAGAGGAAGATTTGGGGCAGTGAATTGTTACAAAACCTGCAAAACGTTCTCAGATACAGGAAGAATTATAGTTCAAATTCATTTAGTTACTGCAAAGCACTTCACTGATGTCAAAGGGGCAATAAAATGTTAAAACTGCCATTACTCTCCACAGGAAAAATAATACTTTCAAGAGTAAGAAGGCAAATAATAAACAAAATAGCATACTTGTTTCATATTTTAATCAATGTCAAGGTGTTATTTTGTTTTGTTTTATTTCTTTTAATTGCATTGGAATGCTTCAAAACACTTTGAGTTTTCCTACGTGAAGTACATAACTCCAGCAAAACTGAGATATGCCCATTTTAGTAATATTTTTATTATACATTTTTAAGAATTCAGTGCTGAAAACCAAACCTAGGTCCTCATCCAGGGTAGGTAAGCACTCTATCACTGAGCTACAACCCTTTTCCTATTCATTTTAAGTAATTTCATTTTCAAAAATGTTCTCAGGCTTATAACTGTTGTTTTTTTTTTTATTATTCATATGTGCATATAAGGCTTGGGTCATTTCTCCCCCCTGCCCCCACCCCCTCCCTTACCACCCACTCCGCCCCCTCCCTCCCCTCCCCACCCCCTCAATACCCAGCAGAAACTATTTTGCCCTTATTTCTAATTTTGTTGTAGAGAGAGTATGAGCAATAATAGGAAGGAACAAAGGTTTTTACTGGTTCAGATAAGGATAGCTATACAGGGAGTTGACTCACATTAATTTCCTGTGCGTGTGTGTTACCTTCTAGGTTAATTCATTTTGATCTCACCTTTTCTCTAGTTCCTGTTCTGCTTTTCCTATTGGCCTCAGTTGCTTTTAAGGTATCTGCTTTAGTTTCTCTGTGTTAAGGGCAACAAATGCTAGATAAATTTTTAGGTGTGTTACCTATCCTCACCCCTCCCTTGTGTGCTCTCGCTTTTATCATGTGCTTAAAGTCCAACCCCATTGTTGTGTTTGCCCTTGATCTAATGTCCACATATGAGGGAGAACATATGATTTTTGGTCTTTTGGGCCAGGCTAACTTCACTCAGAATTATGTTCTCCAATTCCATCCATTTACCAGCCAATGATAACATTTTGTTCTTCTTCATGGCTGCATAAAATTCCATTGTGTATAGATACCACATTTTCTTAATCCATTCGTCAGTGCTGGGGCATCTTGGCTCTTTCCATAACTTGGCTATTGTGAATAGTGCCGCAATAAACATGGGTGTGCAGGTGCCTCTGGAGTAACCTGTGTCACAATCTTTTGGGTATATCCCCAAGAGTGGTATTGCTGGATCAAATGGTAGATCAATGCCTAGCTTTTTAAGTAGCCTCCAAATTTTTTTCCGGAGTGGTTGTACTAGTTTGCATTCCCACCAAAAGTGTAAGAGGGTTCCTTTTTCTCCACATCCTCGCCAACACCTGTTGTTGGTGGTGTTGCTGATGATGGCTATTCTAACAGTGGTGAGGTGGAATCTTAGTGTGGTTTTAATTTGCATTTCCTTTATTGCTAGAGATGGTGAGCATTTTTTCATGTGTTTTTTGGCCATTTGAATTTCTTCTTTTGAGAAAGTTCTGTTTAGTTCACTTGCCCATTTCTTTATTGGTTCATTAGTTTTGGGAGAATTTAGTTTTTTAAGTTCCCTATATATTCTGGTTATCAGTCCTTTGTCTGATGTGTAGCTGGCAAATATTTTCTCCCACTCTGTGGGTGTTCTTTTCAGTTTAGAGACCATTTCTTTTGATGAACAGAAGCTTTTTAGCTTTATGAGGTCCCATTTATCTATGCTATCTCTTAGTTGCTGTGCTGCTGGGGTTTCGTTGAGAAAGTTCTTACCTATACCTATTAACTCCAGAGTATTTCCTACTCTTTCCTTTACCAACTTTAGAGTTTGTGGTCTGATATTAAGATCCTTGATCCATTTTGAGTTAATCTTGGTATAGGGTGATATACATGGATCTAGTTTCAGTTTTTTGCAGACTGCTAACCAGTTTTCCCAGCAGTTTTTGTTGAAGAGGCTGCTATTTCTCCATTGTATATTTTTAGCTCTTTGTCAAAGACAAGTTGGTGGTCGTTGTGTGGCTTCATATCTGGGTCCTCTATTCTGTTCCACTGGTCTTCATGTCTGTTTTTGTCCCAGTACCATGCTGTTTTTATTCCTATTGCTTTGTAATATAGTTTGAAGTCAGGTATTGTGATACCTCCTGCATTGTTCTTTTGACTGAGTATTGCCTGGGCTATTCGTGGCCTCTTGTGTTTCCATATAAATTTCATGGTAGATTTTTCAATTTCTTTAATGAATGTCATTGGAATTTTGATGGGAATTGCATTAAACATGTAGATTACTTTTGGGAGTATAGACATTTTTACTATGATGATTCTACCAATCCATGAGCATGGGAGATCTCTCCACTTTCTATAGTCTTCCTCAATCTCTTTCTTCAGAAGTGTATAGTTTTCCTTGTA
This sequence comes from Castor canadensis, assembly GCF_047511655.1. Lineage (NCBI taxonomy): Eukaryota > Metazoa > Chordata > Mammalia > Rodentia > Castoridae > Castor > Castor canadensis. The sequence goes on along the minus strand of NC_133390.1, from coordinate 20,664,457 downwards.
CAGGTCTTTCACATCTTTTGTTAGGTTTACACCTAGGTATTTGATTTTTTTGAGGCTATTGTAAATGGAATTGTTTTCATACATTCTTTTTCAGTTTGCTCATTGTTAGTGTATAGAAATGGTAATGATTTTTCTATGTTGACTTTATATCCTGCTACCTTGCTATAGCTATTGATGATGCCTAGAAGCTTCTGTGTTGAGTTTTTTGGGTCTTTAAGGTATAGGATCATGTCGTCTGAAAATAGGGATACTTTGACAGTTTCTTTACCTATTTATATTCCTTTTATTCCTTCTTCTTGCCTAATTGTTCTGGCTAGGAATTCCAGTACCATGTTGAATAGGAGTGGAGATAGTGGGCATCCTTGTCTGGTTCCTGATTTTAGAGGGAATGGTTTCAGTTTTTCTCCATTAAGTATAATGCTTGTTGTAGGTTTGTCATATATAGCTTTTATAATGTTGAGGTACTTTCCTTCTATTCCTAGTTTTCTTAGAGCTTTTATCATGAAATGATGTTGGATCTTATCAAAGGCTTTTTCTGCATCTATTGAGATGATCAAGTGGTTTTTGTCTTTGCTTCTGTTAATGTGGTTTATTACTTTTATTGATTTTCATATGTTGAACCACCCCTGCATCCCTGGGATGAAGCCTACTTGGTCGTGGTGAATAATCTTTTTGATGTGTTGTTGAATTCAGTTTTCCATTATTTTGTTGAGGATTTTTGCATCAATGTTCATTAAGGAGATTGGCCTATAGTTCTCCTTTATGGAGGTGTCTTTGCCTGGTTTTGGGAAAAGTGTAATACTGGCTTCCTAAAATGTGTTTGGCAATTTTCCTTCCCTTTCTATTTCATGGAACAGTTTATAGAATTCAGCAGAGAATCCATGGTGTCCTGGACTTTTCTTTTTGGGGAGACTCTTGATTGCTGCTTCAATTTCATTTTGTGTTATAGGTCTATTCAGATGATTAATTTCCTCTTGGTTCAGTTTTGGATGATCATATGTATCTAGAAATCTGTCCATTTCTTTTAGATTTTCAAATTTATTTGAATATAGGTTCTCAAAGTAGTCTCTGATGATTTCCTGGACCTCCATGGTGTTTGTTGTTATCTCCCGTTTTGCATCCCTGATTCTACTAATTTGGGTTTTTTCTCTCCTCATTTTATTCAGGTTTGCCAGGGGTCTATCGATCTTGTTTATTTTTTCAAAGAACCAACTTTTTGTTTCATTAGTCTTTATATGGTTTTTTTTTTGGTTTCTATTTCATTGATTTCAGCTCTTATTTTTATTATTTCTCTCCCTCTATTTGTTTTGGGATTTGCTTGTTCTTGTTTTCTTAGAAGTTTTGAGATGTATCATTAGGTCATTGATTTGGGATCTTTCAATCTTTTTAATATATGCACTCATGGCTATAAACTTTCCTCTTAGGACTGCCTTAGCTTTGTCCCATAGGTTCCGGTAGGTTGTGTTTTCATTTTCATTGACTTCCAGGAACTTTTTAATTTCCTCTTTTATTTCATCAATGATCCATTCTTCATGAAGTAATGAGTTATTTAGTTTCCAGCTGTTTGCATGTTTTTTCTCTTTACTTTTGTTGTTGAGTTCTACTTTTACTGCATTGTGATCAGATAGTATGCATGGTATTATTTCTATTTTCTTATATTTGCTGAGACTTGCTTTGTGCCCTAGGATATGATCTATTTTGTAGAAGGTTCCATGGGCTGCTGAGAAGAATGTATATTGTGTAGAGGTTAGATGAAATGTTCTATAGACATCAACTAGGTCCATTTGATCTATTGCATATTTTTGATCTTGGATTTCGTTATTGAGTTTTTGTTTGGATGACCTATCTATTGATGATAATTGGCTGTTAATTTCTCCCACAACCACTGTGTTGGCGCTTATATATGCTTTTAGGTCTTTCAGGGTATGTTTGATGAAGTTGGGTGCATTCACATTGGGTGCATATGGGTTGATAATTATTATTTCCTTTTGGTCTATTTCCCCTTTTATTAGTATGGAATGTTCTTCATCTCATTTGATCAATGTAGGTTTGAAGTCTACTTTGTCAGAGATATGCATTGCTACTTCTGCCTGATTTCAGGGGCCATTTTCTTGGTAAATCTTCTTCTAGCCTTTCATCCTAAGCCTGTGCTTATTTATTATCTAAAAGCACATCCTAAAGCCTGTGCTTATTATTATCTCACCAATAGTGAGATGGATCTCCTGTAAGCAACAAATTGTTGGATCTTCCTTTTTAATCCATTTCATCAAGTGGTGCCTTTTGATGGGTGCATTAAGTCCATTAACATTAAGCGTTAGTACTGATAGATATGTGGTGATTCCTGTCATTTAATTGTCTTAGTTGTTTGAAGGTTTGATTGCGTGTACCTAAGTTGAGGTTACTCTCTACTGTCTTGCTTTTTCTTTTCCTGTGGTTTGGTGCTGCCTGTCTTTTCATGGTTAAGCTGGGTTTCACTTTCTGTGTGCAGAATCCCTTGCAGAATCTTTTGTAGTCGTGGCTGTGTGGTCACATATTGTTTTAGTTTCTGCTTATCATGGAAGACTTTTATTGCTCCATCTATTTTGAATGATAGTTTTGCTGGGTAGAGTATCCTGGTGTTGACGTTATTTTCATTCAGTGCCCGGAAGATCTCACCCCACGCTCTTCATGCTTTTAATGTTTCTGTTGAGAAGTCTACTGTGATTTTGATGGGTTTACCTTTGTATGTTACTTATTTTTTTCTCTCTTACAGCCTTCAATATTCTTTCCTTAGTTTCTGAACTTGTTGTTTTAATGATGATATGTCGTGGAGTAGTTCTATTTTGATCTGGTCTGTTTGGTGTCCTGGAGGCCTCTTGCATCTGTATGGGAATATCTTTCTCTAGATTTGGGAAATTTTCCATTATTATTTTGTTGAATATATTACGCATTCCCTTCGCTTGCACCTCTTCTCCTTCTTCAATGCCCATGATTCTCATGTTTGGTCTTTTGATGGAGTCGGTGAGTTCTTGCATTTTCTTTTCACAGTTCTTGAGTTGTTTAATTAATAGTTCTTCAGTTTTTCCTTTAACTACCATTTCATCTTCAAGTTCTGAGATTCTGTCTTCTGTTTGTTCTATTCTGCTGGATTGGCCTTCCGTTTTGTTTTGCAGTTCTGTTTCATTCTTTTTTCTGAGGTTTTCCATATCCTGGGTGTTTTCCTCTTTAATGTTGTCTATTTTTGTCCTGAGTTCATTTATCTGTTTATTTATCATGTTCTCTGTTTCACTTTGGTGTTTATACAGTGCTTCTATGGTTTCTTTTATTTCTTCTTTTGCTTTTTCAAATTCTCTATTTTTGTTGTCTTGGAATTTCTTGAGTGTCTCCTGTACATTTTGGTTGACCCTATCCAGTATCATCTCTATAAATTTCTCATTGAGTACCTGTAGTATGTCTTCTTTTAAATTAATCTTGTGGGCTTCATTGGGTCCTTTGGCATAGTTTATCTTCATTTTGTTGGAGTCTGGATCTGAGTTTCTGTTGTCTTCATTCCCCTCTGGTTCCTGTACTAATTTTTTGCTGTGGGGAAACTGGTTTCCCTTTTTTTTTGTGTCTTCCCGTCATTGTCTTTGGTGTTGTTACTGTCGCTGTACTGTGTTTTTTAAGTATTTTCTAGCTTGTAATAATAACAATGGTAATATTTAGAATGGAAGGGTGAGCTGAGATGGAAAGCAAGAAGTTAAAGAAAAGGGAAAAACAAACACACAAACAAGAGGGAGAAAACAGAACAAGGTTTCAGACAAGAAAGTTTCAAAGGTATAAACAGGGAGTGTTAGTGTACTAATTGACAGTAAGGTGAACAGACATTAGAGAACAGAGAGAGGATTGAAAATGAAAAATAAAAAAAAAGAATTTAAATAAAAAATAAATTTATGAAAGAAATATCTATATATAAAAATGAATTAAAATAAAATGGAGAATAGAAAATTAAAAAAAAACTCAAAAACCAAAAAACCAAGAAACCTCCAAGTTTAAATGCAATGAAGTTTCAGTCTTAATAATTTGGGTGTCCGTCTCAGTCTCCAATCCTGGACATGGTGCCTCGGATGTTGTTCTGTAGTTGTCTTATCAAAGGGGACGCATAAAGTAGAACAAATCTACACACACACACACACACACACACACAAAACCCCACCAAGTGTCCCAAGTTCAAATGCAATACAGTTTCAGTAAGTTTTTCAGCATGCAGGTGTAATTTGGTTGTTCTCTCATCAAAGGTAGGGAGAAAAAGAAAAAAAAGAATATGGAGACAGTTCTGAGAATGGTATCTGCAGCTGTGTCTTGCCTGCCTGCTGCTGTCAGCCTGCTGTTCCTGGAGGCATTATTTATGTAGATCTCTGGGGTGAGCTTAGCACTCACCTGGCCCCACAGGCTTTGTTTGTTCAGAGCTCTCCTCTGCAGGAGCCTCTGCTACAAGCTTTCCCCTTTCCAAGCACAATGGGAAAGGTGACACTGCACCCACATTCTCGGGCCTGTGTGCTTATTTACAGTTCATGTGGGAGGTGGGTCTTCCCCCCTCTCCTGTGCAGTTTTCCTCCCACCACCACTTTCACAAGCTTTCCTGCTCCTGATTACTGGGCAGTGCTTCTGCTCCTGCCAGCCGCCATGTTTGTTTACAGTTCACGTGAGAAGTGGGTCTTCCCTCCTCTCCTGTGGAGTTTTCCTCCCTCTGCCACTCTCACAAGTTTTCCCACTCCTGGTTGCTGGACGCATGCCCCCACTCCCACCAGAGCCTCTCCGGTTCGCCCGGCTTGTTTATTTTCAGTTCCAGGAAGGATTCCCTTCCCCCAATCTTCAGCACTCAGGGATCCCTACCCTCTTTCCCGTGTGTCTTTATTATTCTTATTGCTTATTACTCAGTTTCTCTTTTTTCCCCAGGTGGAGGTCAGTCTGTCCAGGGGGCTATGCTGCTCTGGCCCAGGCTTGTCTGTGGGAGTACCATGGTACTGCAAAGCTCACCTGGTCCGCATCTTCCCAAGCCGTCAGGGCCCCAGCGACTGGCAGCCCGGGGGCCCTCCTGGTTTCTCCATTTAACGTGAAGTGGAGATTCTCTGCACTGGCTGGAGGTGTGGAGGGGTCAAAGTTATGCCTCTTCTCAGTGATTATGCCTGCAAAGTGTGTCTCCAGCATCTCTCCAATATTTCACTATAGGAGGCTCCTTTTCTGCTCCCTCCCTCTAGCCGCCATCTTGGAATCCTCTATAACTGTTGGCTTGTTTTAAAGTGTCTGATTAGAATCAAAAAAGAATAATGGAATTTTTCCCATATACTTTTTTTTTTTATTTGGATCCTCCTATGGTATTTCCACTTTAGCAGACAACAAAGGTGCAGTTGAGCATTTTCAGACGTGTATGTAACTACAATTCTTATTCCAGCATATGAACTAACTTATTTTATGTGATTTGAGGAATCAACACCTTTGACACTAATTTATAACATTATGAACATAAAAGCACATGAAGAAGCCCATTTGTTCTTTAACCACCTAATCACATTATGAATCTGTTCCTGAGTTGTAGTTTAAGAGGAGAAAAAGGGTTTGTGTAAAGTTTTTGAAGTGTTGTTAGTCTACACAATCCTGACTCCAGCATGAAAAACTTATATGGTGAATGTCTATCAACCCAGGACAGATTACTGAGTCAAAGATAGGAGGAAGGAGATTAATTCTCCAACCAAAAAAGAGAGAGCACCTTGGTCATTCAGTCTTTTTCTTAGGAAAGCTATTGACTCATCTACATCTTTATGGAAAGGAAGAAGAAAGAAGAGGAAACTACATATATTTTGAAAAATAATTTACAATCTTTAATTTCAAATTACTGCGAACAAATAAATGCCATATCATTAATTACTATTTTATTTATTTATTTATTTATTTATTTATTTATTCATGCTGTTTGGCTAAATGGTAGGCAGTTTCATTTAAGAAAGTCATGAGCTTAATAGGGGGCAGGGGAAACAAACTGGCCTTGGCAATTGTGTAAGAATGTTGTCAGAGTTGATGAAGTGGCCAGTTTTCAGAGGTGACTAATAGCACACTTTTCAATGTTGATCAATGTTATTGATGGCAATAGTAAAGAAAGCCAAACATCAAACCAGACATTGAATTTGCTTTAATGTTACTTTCCTTTGAAATTAAAATGGCCTGTTTCCAACTGTGTTATTATCTAAATCCACACTAGAATAACTTACCAATGATGTGTACCCTTTAGGAAACTCTAGCAGTATAAGATAAAGCACATCAATTATTCTGGTGCTAATATGGGTAGGTAGATACATATATGTGGACATGTGTAGTTATATACACATTCATATGTAGGATGTAAATGCTCCTTATCAGACTGTTGAAAGATGATTAAACAAAAGAATAAGAGTTGTGTGTGCCTACATTCAGTACCACATGGAGCACAGTAGCAAATTTCTGTGTACTTATTGCATTATCTTTTATATAGTATTATTTATGGAAAAATGCATATGAATCATCATCAAAACAGAAGAAACCATCAGGATTGAAGTTAAAATTAACATGTATAGAAATTTTATGTCTGTAGTTAAAAGCATGGTAATTATTGATAGATGATTTCAGGCACACACTCCTCACAGTTGAAGTAATAAGACAATTAACATATTAATCTTTCAAAGACTGTCATAATTTTAATGTATTGTGTTCTGAAGGCAAATAAATGTAAATTTTAGAAGTTTAACAATGAAGTGGAAAGTATTGTAATGACATCTCAGTACTTGGTTCATATCACACTCCTTTATAGCTATGTCACAGCAACACTTGCACAATAGCCTACTGAAGGATGAAGTGCTATTGCTGTATCACTGAGTGTGAGTGCAGGCTAATTGGCAGAATTGAAACTGATATGTCATACTCACAATGTATTTATCTAATTTCACTTACTTTTTCTATGTTTAGAGGGAACTGACATGTTTTTTCTTGTCCACCTGAAGCATCTGGACTGCTCTCTCCTGATTGTCCTGAAAGGGCAATTCTCTTTTTTGAGAATTTTTCCTCAGGAATATTTTAATTAAAGTCTATTGTTTAACAGAAATTCTTCTGTAACTAGCAATTGGAAAAGTCCCATCTTCTTGATGTAAAGAATATGTGGAAACCATTATGAAAATACAGTTGTCATATGCCTTTAAATTATACTGTACTTTCTATCTACACTATATACATAAGACTATCACTACAATAAATGTCTGCCTTTATTCTTTGATATGTTTTTAATTCACAGAACATAAACATTTGACAGACAGCCATAATGGAAAATTAAATATGATTTCCTTCTTTGATATGACCATTAATATTTAAAGATATCAATTATTTTTAATCACTATGCTAGTTCTTTTTGCATATTTATTTCATTCTCTTCTCCAAGGGCCAAACAACTTTTTCTTGTATAAGAATAATCTTTTAATACATTAAAACAAGATTATTTCTTTGAGTTTCTGAAAAGGCATAGAATGGAATATCAAAAGTATAAAATCATAACTCTGGATATCATCAAAAATTTTGTCTAAAACAGAACACTAATATTTCTATATCTTCATTTATTAAATAAATTTGGAGAAAGCATGAATAATTGAGCTTTTGAAACTCATGAATTCCTATTTCTGTTACACCATGTAATGTGTGTAATTCATTGTCTAGCTATAATTGCACCATGGGCTATATTAAATCATAACATATTGTCATGACAATTATCCTCAGCAACATATAAGTAATTTGTCTATACAACTGATTTTGTATCCATAACCTTGAGGAATGGTGAAGTTAAATAACAGTGTTAGCATTGTTAGTGTCATGTGTGATTTACTATGATAATAATTAGAAGTTTAGAAGTTCTTCTTACTTTGCAATATTTCTGTAAATCCCATAATGATAAATAAATTTAAGTCTTGCATAATGTTTTTCTGTTTGTAATGTTTAGGGATATCTTTTATTTGTGAAAAAATATAAATATTTCTGTATAGTTTAATATTTGTGCAAGTGTAGAAACTGTGTGTGTGTTTGTGAGATCCTATGCTTTTTCTTTAAGCTTAGTCTGCAAGTTTATTTCTACATATTTTTATCCTTCAATACCAGTATTTGTCTCTTGCATCTTAATCTTTTCATTACTTAAATATTTTCACTCTTCTGCTGCTTGTTCAACATATAGGAAAACACATAAATACTTAAAAACCTAAAAAGCCATGAATTCTTTTTTTTTAAAACCTAAAAAGCCATGAATTCTTTTTTTTTAAAACCTAAAAAGCCATGAATTCTTTTTTTTTATTATTTTATTATTTATATGTGCATACAAGACTTGGGTCATTTCTCCCTCTCCCCTCCACCCCCTCAATACCCAGCAGAAACTATTTTGCCCTTATTTCTAATTTTGTTGTAGAGAGAGTATAAGCAATAATAGGAAGGAACAAGGGTTTTTGCTGGTTGAGATAAGAATAGCTATACAGGGAGTTGACTCACATTAATTTCCTGTGCATGTGTGTTACCTTCTAGGTTAAGTCTTTTTGATCTAACCTTTTCTCTAGTTCCTGGTCCCCTTTTCCTATTGGCTTCAGTTGAAAAGCCATGAATTCTTTGGCAAAATTAAACTTATTTAAATCTTCCTTTTCAGGATGTGATCTTGTAGGACATGAAATTACTGGCCCTCACAATCGCTACATTATCAAATCAGTAATAAACACTTACTTCAAAATGTTGCCATAAAAATTAAATAACATATAATTTGACACATATGCAATAAACATACATGCAAATGTAATTCATAAAATGCTTAGTTTTTTAAGTACAAATGGTATGATAATTCAGTGTACTACACTTTTTCAACATATTTGTTTTCTTTTGTCAATGCACAGATCTCACAGAATGTAACAACAGTGGTCCCATTTTCAGACCAACTTCTGTCTTAAGTTTCTCTTGGCTCTTTAATATCCTACCATTGACTTTTACAAGATTGACACTTTTTTCATGCCATATTTGTTTCTATCAGAAACTTAGTCATATTCTGTCCTTTGTTTTGCACTTTGCAGAATGCTTATTAATGCCTGAAGGATACAGCATGTGTCCCTTTGCACAACCTGAAGTGGTTCTGGACATCCATCCTATTCCAGTGTGCTGCTACTGCCTTGGCTCATGTTCTTTATGACCTACTTGTCTGGAAGTTCCCTAATTTTCTCAAACACAAAACAAGATATTTGCAAAAGTATCTGGGTCTTATCTTGCATGTTTTTCCTTATCTCTTTAATAGATACAAGCAATTCTTACAGTCTCTATTTCTAAGGATTCCTTTGACACACTTTTGTATTATTTACATAACCTTTTTGTAACAAAATATAATTATTTGTCATAGTGTCTGTTTTCCTACTAGGAACAGCAATGTTACATTTCTAATTTCAGTATAGAGTGTGTGTGTGTGTGTGTGTGTGTGTGTGTGTGTGTGTGTTGGGTGGGAGAGTAGATAGGTTGATAGATAAATAGAGAAACACTGAGAAAAACCAAATGTTCTTTGTGAAAAAATAATTACATTATTACACTATAGCTATAATTTCATGAGCTAGAATGTTATTAAAAGGAGCAATAATATTTTATATTACTCCAAAGTTTGGTTAAGCACAGTGATACACATAAATTTCCCACTTTGCAGATTATAATATACACATTGTTAATGTATGTGTCATCAATCTGACATCCAGCAATATTATTATTCTCATTAATTGTATAGAATATATTAACTCATTTTATTCAAAATAAGTTCATATTTATCTTTCTATAAGAAGATATTTTCAAGAATAATTAGTAGGAATTATTCTGTTATCCTATGCTCTCCTATCTTATCATCAATTCCATTCCATTCTATTTGCTTTCCATTCAGATTTCAAGGCACATGAGGATGTGAGATGAGTGTGTTACTGTATATAGAAAATATATTGGAATATTTGAGTTCAAATAAGTCATAAAGCAAGAAACACATTGAAAATATGCTTATCTGCTTCAAGCTTTTGTCTGCCATTGGTCAAGCAATATTACCTAAATATACTACAGTAAAATTAGGATGCTGAGTCTGCAGAGGCATGTATAGAAGATGCTAATACATTTCATTTTACCAGGAAATAAATATTCATATAAATTTAAATCAAGTTACCTTAATAGAAAAAATGTGTCCATTCTTGCTTCACATGCAGTAAACAGCATAATCTTAATGTTATTAACATTCAAACATAATGGAGAGAGAGGTACCAATAATACTTGTAAGAGTGATTTCATTTTTTTGTCTTGATAGATTGCACCAATTTTGCCCAGATGACCTCAAACTCATGATCCCCCTGCCAGTGCCTCACATGTAGATAGGATTACAGGTGTGATCCACCATGCTTAGCTAGGGTGATTTGTTTTTAATTATAAGTTCTCTATAGGTCCTTTTAAAATTATATACATATATATGTGTATATATATATATATATATATATATATATATATATATATATAAAATCATTCCCTTTTCTGTGACAGTTGTGTTAAGTGATTTGAGGGTTAATGGTAGCAATTATGGAGGGTAGTTACGTCTCTGAATAAATTGACATTCAATTCCACAGGCTACCAAGTATGATGGCAAAGCAAGAGTGTGCATTTCATATCTGGCTTGAGAAATTAGTATCATTATTTCAATATTAAAGTTCACATAATGAGACAAATATGTGCATCATATCATTGATTTGATGATTTCTTCCCTTTAGAAAAACAGTATTGCCATAAATGATATAAAAAAACTGATTTTTTTAAGTCACATAAAATCTCATATTTAAGATGATTATTTCCCTGGAATTTATTAATCTTAATATCTTCACCTACAAAATCAAAGTTATCTTTTCCAGAAGGACCAACTTTTAAAGTTACATTCTTCGTGATATTCTTTGCATTTCTTCCCAATTCCGTCAAATATGTTTTTGTCTCTTCCTCCTGCTATGTCGTCATGCTTTAATTGTGCCAAAGATGAAGGCATCCTCCATAGAATGTCATGAATGAAAGTTTATAAAGGTCATTGGAAAGAGCATTTTAATTTTTTTAATTTTTTTGGTGGTACATGTGTTTAAACTCAGGGCTTCATGTTTGCTAGACAGGCATTCTACCACATGAGCTACTCCTCTAGCCCTGGAAGGGGCATTTTTACATGGATACAACACACTATTTTACCTTTAAAGAGATAAATGAAGGGAGTTCCTGGAAACTGAATGATCTGTGGAGCATTGATGGGCTGGCAAACTCTTTCTCAATCCGAGTTCAATGTCAGATCATTCAGATTAGATGCTTCCACTTTCATTAACCAATGTCCACTGGACAGATGGTCACAATAATTTCTTCCTTTTCAATATGCTACATAGTAATATTAAAATCTTTGCAAGCAAATGTATGTAGTGTAATGTAAGTTTTTAAATTTGCATTTCTGTGATGCCATGTGATATGAAACATCTTTAAACTGCTTATTTTCCATCTGCTACATTTATATTTTGAACTGTGCGTTCTACAAGTAGAAAACATATTTATTGTCATCTCTCCATGGAACATTTACAAAAGCAAACACAAACATCCGCTTGTTCAGAAATAAGCTTAGCAATTTTCACAAGAAGATATCTTAAAGTATATATTTCTCATTATAGCAATCAAACTACAAGTAGTATTTATCTATTATTTTCTATTTTAATTTAATTTTTAATTATTGGGGGATACATTGTAAAATTTACAAAAGTTCTTACAACATGTCATAGTTGAATTCACCCATCCCAAGACATTTACAAAAATATAATACTAAAAAATCCCCTTGAATCAAAGCTTTGATTATAACATTGGCATATATTATCTAAGATACAAAGAAGAGAAAAATATATTAGCAATTATAAGATATTAAAAGGCTATATTTTCATAAAATTTCATATCCAATATATCCCTTCATTATTCCCAAGTTACTAAAGAATGCTACTTCAAATTTATTTGTTTATTTGTTTATTTATTTATTTATGGTGGTGTTGAGGTTTGAACTTAGAGCTTTATAATTGCTAAGCAGGTGCTCTACTACTTCAGCCATGCCTCCAGCCCAAAGGATTTTTTTTAATGTATTCACTTTAAGAATTTAGAAGCATTTGAATATGAATTAAGAAGAAGCTGCTTACAAGAAGGTTAGAATTAAGAACACAAAATGGAGATTGAAAATTCAGCAAAGTAAAAAGATATTCCAAATTAAAGCCTTAAAAGACTGTTCAAGGTACTTTTTCTGGTCAAGGAAAATAAAGAATAAAAAATAGATAAGAGGGAAATGTCAAATAACCATGTCAGGTCATGTTAATAATATAATAAAATATTATTGTTACGCAATTTAAGGAAGAAATATTAAAATTTCCTGAGAATAATAATTATATATGGATTTCTTAAATCAAACTTAAATCATAAAAAAGGATAACTTTATGGGCCAATTACAGCAAAAGTGATCAGAAGTGTTTAAAGTTGTGTCATTAAAAATGAACTTTATGCCTTTTCTCAGTGATTATGCCTGCGAGGATGTGGGGAAAAAGGAACCCTCTTACACTGTTGGTGGAAATGCAAACTAGTACAACCACTCTGGAAAAGAATTTGGAGGCTACTTAAAAAGCTAGACATCGATCTACCATTTGATCCAGCAATACCACTCTTGGGGATATACCCAAAAGATTGTGACACAGGTTACTCCAGAGGCACCTGCACACCCATGTTTATTGTGGCACTATTCACAATAGCCAAGTTATGGAAACAGCCAAGATGCCCCACAACTGACGAATGGATTAAGAAAATGTGGTATCTATACACAATGGAATTTTATGCAGCCATGAAGAAGAATGAAATGTTATCATTGGCTGGTTAATGGATGGAATTGGAGAACATCATTCTGAGTGAAGTTAGCCTGGCCCAAAAGACCAAAAATCATATGTTCTCCCTCATATGTGGACATTAGATCAAGGGCAAACACAGCAATGGGATTGTACTATGAGCACACAATAAAAGCGAGAGCACACAAGGGAGGGGTGAGGATAGGTAAGACACCTAAAAAATTAGCTAGCATTTGTTGCCCTTAACGCAGAGAAACTAAAGCAGATACCTTAAAAGCAACTGAGGCCAATAGGAAAAGCAGAACAGTATCTAGAGAAAAGGTTAGATCAAAAAGAATTAAGGGCAAAATAGTTTCTGCTGGGTATTGAGGGGGTGGGGAGGAGAGGGAGGGGGCGGAGTGGGTGGTAAGGGAGGGGGTGGGGGCAGGGGGGAGAAATGTCCCAAGCCTCGTATGCACATATGAATAATAAAATTTAAAAAAAAAAGAAATTGACCTGATTTTCCAATGAGAAAAAAAAATGAACTTTATGACTGAGTCTTACTAGGACATATAATCAGAGCTCTTTTTAAAATTTTTTGATCATTTTTAGAAATTATGTAATTAAATGCTTCTGGAAAATATTTATAGATTAGTAGAAAATATTTCAATCTATGTCTTCTTTCCTACAGCTCGTGAGTAAATTCTTCTAAATATGTGCTTATTATTTCATCATTTTAATTAAGTACTCTTTTTATATTGTGCGGGGTGAAGGTTCACTGTGGATTTACAAAATTTCTTACAATATATCAAATATATTGTACTTGAACAAATCCCCTTAATTAAATTTTCTTGCCATCTAAGGTAGTAGAAGAAGAAACTGGATGTTTTAGTGGTAAGAACATAGCTTTTTGGTCAAATACATACCATGAATTGATGTTTGTGTTTCGGGAATGTATGTGATATAATCACCTAATTCACTTGTGTTTTCTTCCATAATATTTTTTGTTTAATTTTCTGACCTATAGCTGAGGAAGCACTTTGAATGAATTAAAGCATAAATGCTACACAACCTCTGTATTAGAGTCAAACCTCACTGACTGCAAGTGACTGCATTTCTCTGTACTTAAGGCTGAACAACATTCCATTGCTAAACTATTCCACCTTTATCCATTCATCTTTTAATCAACAATTAGGCTAATGTTATATCTTTATATAACATTATATATATAATGTTACATAAACATTTATATATAGATAGATGTATATAAAGATATATAATGTTATATCTTTGCAGAGACAGATGAACCTAGAGGATATTACATTAAGAGAAATAAGACAGACTCAGAAGGTCAAACACTACATTATCACACATATGTGGAATCTAAAAATGTTGATTTCCTAGAAGTAGAGAATACAGCGGTGGTTATTACAGTTAGGAAGTTTATAGTGGAGGAGAGATGAACAAAAATTGCAAAGTGACAGTTATATAACAGGAAAAAATTCAAGAAATATACAGCAATTTGACTACAGTCAATGACAATATATTGAATTTTTGAAAAATGCAGAGTAGGTTCTCACCACAAAGTCATATGTATGTGAAATAATGCATTTGTTAATTAGCTAAATTTAACCATTGCACAATATGTATATACTTCAAAACTTCAGACTGTATATGGTAAGTTTGCATAATTTATATGTCAATTTTAAAATGGAGAACAAAAATAAAATCAAAGCATCCCCAAAAGGGTTATTGTTTCCTGTCTATACTGATTATTATAGTGGAATGAGGTTCTTATTTTCCACTGAACTTCAGTACTATCTATAGTTTTCATCCAGGAAGAATCATGACATATGAGACACAGAGTCTTTTTAGAATAACCTTGGGAGCGTTTGGTATGATGCTCCCATTCTGGCTGAGAGTCAAAATTAAGGGGTGAACACTGAATGGTTGGCAAAGAGGGAGCAGTTTCTTCATTTCATGTTTCTAACATAGCTCAAAAACTTCTGGAAATATGAGACTGATGATCTTTTGATTGCAAAATTGAAAAATTATATATTCAAATAGATGTAATTTAGTTTAACAACTGAAAATTTCAAACTGTAGTCATATATAATTCACCAAAACTACAACATATGTATTTCCTCTTGAAAAATGTATGGTGGAATTTATTTACTTATTTATTTGTGGTACTGGATTTGAACGCAGGGCCTGTGCTTGTGCTCTACCATTTGACATATGCTTAGGCCTTTTTGCTTTCTTATTTTTGAGAGTAATTTATGCTTTTCCCCAGGACTGGCCATAGATCGCTACCCTGTTACCTCTGGCTCCTGGGTAGTTGGGACTACAGATATACATGATCACACTGCCTTGTTGGCTGAAATAGGTCTCCCAAACTTTTGGTCTAGCCCAGATTTTAAGTATCATCCTAATATCTACACCTTCCAAGTTGCTGGATTACAGGCATGTACCACCATGTCCAGTTTAGCCAAGTTTGTTATTTGAGATGTCCCAATTTTTCCTCTTGAGCTTGCCCTTAAAGCATTTCCTCCTATCTCTTGCCTGCCAAGTAGCTGGAATTATAGGAATAATTTACTGTGCCCACCCTTAAATACTAAATTTTACATGTGAAAAGTTTACCATGCTGTAATTAAAAGCATATAATGTAAAAATATAGTCATGTACAGAACATTAGAACAGCCCTTTTTTGTAACTGAGGTTACTCAGAGCAGTTTCTAACAAACTAGCAAGCTCAAGAACAAATTTATATTACTCTATTTAATCTTAAATTCGAATATTTGCATTTTATCAAATTTAAGTATTGGGGAGTTTAACTAAATGCATTTATATTCTCACACTACAGAATTTAATGTAACATAAAATTCATAACTTAACCATTTATTTTTCAGAAATAAGTACTTGCTTATAAATACATGTATATAGTATTCATCCTCTAAAGTTAAATATTTCTACTGATCATCATCAAATATACATTCTAAAAGAAATGAATTATCCCATGTGTTATACAGTTGCATTTATAAGGTAAATATATACTTATACTTTCTTAGTTTTCTGCCTAATGTTTTCCCAAGAAAAGAATATGCACTTTATTTAAAAAAGAGAAATTTTATATAACCCTTGATAAAATTTCTAGCACATTAGAGTTTGGAATATTCATCACAACTCAGTTTATTAGACATAATTTCCAGCTGCATCATTTCCAGTTCTGTGAGATTGGTGCCTTTTTTTTTTATCTGACTTGTGAACGGCTTAAATGAGGACAGGAGTTTGAAGCTAAATTGTAAAAATGATCTCCTGGAATAAAAGTGACAACTTGGTTAATTTTTTGTTATTAATTTATTAGGAAAAGAAAGGAACCTCTATAAGACAGTCTGTAAATATTTCAAGATTTTCAATTCAAAGTTAGGCAGTAGTTCAGATCTTCATATACTGACTTTCAAGGTCATGGACATAAATCCATGATTCTGAGCACATATTCAAGAGTTGAATCAGGATCTCAAAGAAATGTCTGCAGTCTCATGTTCGGTGAAGCATTTTTCATCATGACTGAAGTATGAAAACAACCTAAATGTCTACCAAGAGACAAATGGGTAACAGAACGAGAGGGAGATAAGGAGCATGATAGAAGTGGTAAATTCAACTTTAATATACTCTAGGAACTTTTGTTAATGTCAAAATGCACTCCCAGGACAACAATGATAATAAAAGAAAGATAATGTGATATAATAGAGTATTACTAGGTGTTAAAATTAATGAAACACTGCCATAAGTTATAATAAGGAGAAATAAATATTATGCTAAATTAATTAGATCAGTCATAGAAGAGAAAATACTGTGTGATTTCACAGAATGGCTACATGGTGGGGGAATGAGAAATGAGGTTTTCAATTAAGCATGATGAGAATTACTAGAATCTGTTCTATAATTCTGTGACTGTACAAGTCTGTATTTTGAAGCTTATTTTTTTCTGCAGTGCTAAGGATAGTACCTAGGCCTTTGGCATGCCTGTCAATTGCTCTAGCACTGAGCTACGTCCCACACTCTTAATTTTAATATTTTAAAAGGGTATATCTCTTGTTAACTCTCCTTATCACAATAAAAAATGTAAAAGTAACTAAGCTAGAGGCCTTTTTAGTGATTTAAAATACAATTAAAATTTATGAGGCTGCAAAACATGAAAGTAAAAGTATAAAAGTTAAAACTTAACTATTAAAACTGTTATTGTATACATAAAAGCAATCCTGACAATGACAGAATTCAGCAAAATGGGTCAAAATAGTATATACCATTTTAAAAGTCATACTTTCCTGCAAAAAAAAGTGAGTGAGTCAATTTCTGTGAGTCTTGGGTCGTACGTAAAGAACATATTTTAAAGAATGCCATTTTTATAAATTAAAATTTGGGCCATGTTTTAAAAATATATAAATTTAGAAAAAGATTATATCTGTTCATATTTCATTAGAAATTTGTAGATGGAAAAAAAAGATTTAAGTTACAGTTGATGAAGAATTTCAATTTATATATGTATGCAAGGATCATAACTCACTTCTGTAGGACTATATCCCTGTTTATATCATAAAAAAGTGAACACAAAAGTGTGTAAAAATCACACCTTACTATAACTGAGATAACTATATCCACTGATGATATATGATATTATATTTTCTGATTTAAAAAGTTCCAAAATATTGATGATAGCATTCAAAATATAGAGCTCATATAATTTAAATAAATATACAACCAGAAGGACTGTGAAACCTTAAAATTCAGTATTTCTCAAACATCTTATACTTTAGTGCTACAATCCGTTATTCAAAAGAAAACAGCTCACTCCAAAACCATGTAAACAGATGAAAGTAAAACTGAGGTTTCAAAAAAGTGTTACAACCCATTGTCTCAGCAAATGTTAATTTTTGGATGGAGGAAAAAGAAGGAAAGAAAGACGCACAATCAAAAGTCTGATTTTTAAAAAAACATTTCAATAACCCCAAAGGAAAATAAAGCATGTTTGTGATGGATGGGGCATAGTGCCTTGGATATAGTTAACAAATACAATTAGAAAAGATTAATATTTTGCTATATTAAATTCAAATCAATACCAAAAGAAAAAATCCACTAAGACCCTATTCATTAAAACCCCAGTAGGACATGGTAGGAATGTTAATGTACATTTTAGCTAATAGGAATGGGCTGTGCTAAAGGAAGACAGACGAATTCCGAGGTGCTCAGCATTAGGGAATAGAAAGCCATTCAAATTTACCGTCCTTATGGGAAAGAAAAACGAATGATATTGCTGTAGTCTTAATGGAAGCTAGAGCTCTGGAGACGTAGTTCAATGTGACTGGGCTTCCTGAAGTCATAGCTATCACCAGAACCATGCACAAGCTACTGCTGCCCTCTGGATCCCTGGCATGGAAGGAATTCTGGATGATCTTCCTAAATATATGATAAACAATAAGGTGTCAATGACAGAAGTAGTAGCCATAGTCTTTGGCAAAAATAAGTGCCTTTATTCCATGCTGCGCACTGATAAGAGTCTTCCATTTTGACAATTAACCAACATGATGAAAGTTTGGCATCCATAACAAACCATTCAGCCCATTCAAAATGCTTGCTTAAATATAGCCCAACACCCACAGGAGAAAGGAATAAGCAAGGAATCTACATAATATGAATTGCATTTAGTAAATAAGATGGTTAGAGGAAAATAAACCTGATTAATAATATATGTTCTTTTAACTAAAAATATTGCTTATTGTAAAATAATAAAATCAAAGTTAAATCACTTGTCTAATTACTGTTGTAGTACATTCGTCCTTTTTTAGCTAAAGCCCCATGTACTGAGTGCCTTAAACAACAAGCATTTATTTCTCAAAATTCAAGATCAAGATACCAGCAGTTTTCTATCTGATGATAGCGAGTTTCCTGATTTCTAGATGGGCATCATCCTGCTGTGTACTCACATAGCTGAACAAAAGCAAAAAAAACCCTCCTTCGGCTCTCACTTGTAAAGGAATTAATTCCATCCATAAGGATTCCATTCCATGATTCGAATACCTCCAAAGTCCATACCTTCTTATGTCATCCCATCAGGCTTAGGATGTCTACATGTGGATTTGGGGAGACACAAACATGTATACCATAATAGTCACACAATGAAGTAATTATCATTACATTATACACTATAATAACAGAAATAAGCATTCATAAAACTTAACAAAAAATAGAATCTATGTAATAAGAATAAATATGTATGTATTTCTCCATTTTCTCTCGCTCTCATTTAAAGTTTAATTAAAGAATAAAAATAATATTCATAATTAAAATATTTTAAATAAATTTCATCAATTTTTGGATATAAGTACTCCACAATAGACTGAATCCTCAGCACAGTTTGAGAAATTACTTGAAAATTATGTGAAATAATCCAAATGGGTTTACATATTACATGTTCTCAAATTATATTCAGAGGTAGCTTAGATATTACATATATTGGATCATATCCAATGTGATCGTTTGAGGTTTCTGAAATTAAACAAGTTGGTAAACTTCTCCTTGGATATATATCTCAAAATAAAGTTACTAGAAGTGGTAAGTAATATTAATCTTTCTGTTTTAGGTTAGGAATAAGACTGGATATAAATCACATAGTGAGCACTTTTCCATGAATAGCTTAAGAAGATATCACTGAAGGGAAACATGTTTTATGTTAGATCATGTTATTTCATGTCTTTTCATTGTTTCATAATTGATTATATAAGTATACTACATTTGATATTTTAATTTTTAATAAAGCTAACTGAATAAATCTCTTTTAATGGTAAAATTTGTATGGACCTTAGAGATTACTAATATAATTCTCTTATTAAAAATAAAATAAAAAGTATAAAAGCAAAAAGATGAGATAAAGACAGGAAGATAAAGGAGAAAGAGGTAAGGTGAAGCAATGCAAGGCTAGGTGAGGCAGAAAGGAAGAACAGAATTAAGAAACTAAGAAAGGATGCATAGCTATCTTTATCTCAAGCTAGTAAAAAGGCTGTCTTTCTTATTATTTCTTATGTTTTCTCTTCAACAAAGTTGGAAAAGATGGCAGAACAGGTTCATCCTGGAAGCGTAGGGTTGGGGAGGAGAAAAAGGTGGCAGGGGGAAGGGGGGAGAGATGGCCCATGCAATGTAGGCATATATGAATAAACGAATAAACAATAAAAAAGAAAAGATACCATATGTTTTACGTGACCCGACCACTCTAACCCTAGCCAATGAAAATGCTGAAGAAAAGTTCTTGTATGTCTAGCTCCTGTTTTTTCCACTATTCAGTTCTTTGATTTCACATTACTATTAGTTTAGTAATTTTCAATTATGATTGAGTTATTTACCAATACACTCACTTCACTGTTAAAATTATGAATAAAAGAATATGCTAAATTCTGGATGTAAAGCAAAATAAAAAATAAGCTATGCATCTGTTCTTATTGAACTTCTATTTCATTACAACAGTGATGTGTACATACAAAAATTCATAAGGCAATGACTTAACTAACCTACAAAAAAGTCACAGTGAGAAATTATTTGTACTGAGGTTTGACAAATGAGTTTGGTAAGGAAAATGAGCTTCACAGATCCTAACTCCTGAAACCTAATAGTTTACATGGCCAAAGGGATTATGCAGGTTAGATTAAGGTGATTTCCTTGAAATGAGAATATTTCCCTGAAGTAGAATTAAAATTCTTTATTGGGTTCAATAATCCC
Source organism: Castor canadensis (assembly GCF_047511655.1). Classification (NCBI taxonomy): domain Eukaryota; kingdom Metazoa; phylum Chordata; class Mammalia; order Rodentia; family Castoridae; genus Castor; species Castor canadensis. The sequence continues at coordinate 20,643,806 of NC_133390.1, read as the reverse complement.
ATAGGGTCAGAAAAGCTAAACAGTTTTTCTCAGCTAGATTAGAACCTAAAATAAAAAAAGAATGAGGAAGAATTATAGTTTGGGAGGGACACAATTTCCTGTTGCTTGCTTTGAAAATGAAGCAAGAGGATCATGGTGGAATAAATGTGGACTTCCTCTAGAAGCTAGAGAAGGGGAGAAAACAGATTCTCTTGTAGAGTCTCCAGGATGGAATGCAACCTGCTAATTCCTTGATTTTAACCCAGTGAAACTTGTGTGGAGTTCTTTACACAGGACTGTAAGTAATGAATTCATGTTGCTTTAAGCCATTAATTGTGTGACAACTTTTTACAGCAACAAAACCTATGCAATAAGTAAATAATGACCAGGAAAAATTGGGAAAGAATCATTATGGATTGGGTAAACACAGAAGCAAGAAACATGATAGATTGAAAAAAGAGAAAAATCTATTGAAAATAGAATCCCATTACCAAGAGTGAGTTTGCTGCACACTGAGGCTGGCCAGTTGCACAGTCACAGAAACAATCATTCAAAGAATTTGGTCATCAGGAGGACACTGGCATTTATTCTAAAGGAAATGGTAAGGCATTGCATAATTCTCAGAAGGAACAAGAGTTAGTCAGTTAGTTTGTTTAACAAGTCCTTACCAAGTTCTCTTCATCTCAACCTTGTATTAGAACTACATGTATAATCATATTCAAATATTCAGCAATATATTTCTTTAGATGTCCATCATTCATATTATATTTATAACTGTTTTAAAATTGTGTGATTTATAACTTACAAGCCTCTGCAATGGACATTTTCATAAATGAGGGCATTTAGTCTGAATTCAAAGGTACCATAGTTATCCCAATTTATTATAAGTGTACTGAGAATCTTCTTTCATCAAATTTATACAAGTCTTATAGAAGGATTCAAAGACAAATCCATAAAATAACAAAACATTTTCAGTACTTTTCTTCCTAATATGATGCAAATACTGAGGAATAGAGTCCCAAATAGCACCCTGACTGATATCATAGATATTTGTCTTTGGATGTGTAGAGAAACACACTTTAACAGTTCTAGAATGACAAACAGACACTCCACACTAATGGAACTCATGTGTGAGTTCCTGTGCATGTATAACAGTGTCACTAAGTGGGCTACAGGATAGGTGTGTTGATCACACTTCTTTCTAGTGTACATGATCAGTACTTTGAGGCTAATTTAGAAGTGTGCTAGTTGCTATGGACTCCCATTTTCAAACACCATAAATGTACAGAAACATGCTTAACTTTATGCTTATAAGTGCAATCTACTCCATCTCAGGAGTTCACTCACAGCGTACTTTCTTATAGGTTCCTCACTTTTCCAAACAATATATCTTATCTCTAAAATGTAATAAAAAATGGAATTAAGTGTCCTTATAACAAACATTCTGTGTACTTAAATATTTAAAACTTTAGAATTAATGACCCCAGTGTAATTGAGTCAGCACATAAATATTTAATTCCACTTCTGTAAGCTTTCAGAGTTAGCATCTATCCCGGAAATGTTGCTTAACATTGGCATGGTAAAAATTACTCAGTTCATTTCAGCTAGCCATGTAAATTGGTTTTCCGAAGAGAGCAACTTTTCCCAGAACTTCCTTCTGGGAGAAATTTACCAAGTTAACATCACCTTTGTAAAATTTTAACAATGGTTAAAAGTGAACATAAAGTATTGAAAACAAAACAAAAAGGCAGAAATAATTTGTAAATTCCCAATCACCTCTTGAAAAACCTAGAAACTGCCTTTCCACTTAGACTTTGTGCATGTGATATGGAGAAAGACGAAAAGACATAAATAACAAAATGAGAAATGATGCTCAAACAAAGGCTCAAACATGTTGGATCTTGCCACCAACATTCCTGTCATCTGTTAACCATCCTGTCATTTCCCAGCACTTTAAAAGTAGAGGCACTGAATTTTCATGGAGTTGGATCACATTGCCTTAATATTAAACTTCAAGAAACCACTTAAAGTTATCTAAACTTTATGGTGAAATTAAATACTAGAATTTGTAAGATGTCTCCAAATTTTGTATGCTGATAGGTGTCCAGCATCAGAAAAAAAGTGAATTGTTTTTGCTATTTAAACATGAGTAATTTAGCAACAAAAAAGTTGAATTAGGATTTTTTTTTCAATTTTTCCTCTGACTTTTGTTAAAACTGTGTGCTGAATAGATGAGCTTTTTTATGACACTTAGCCATATCTACTTTGCATTTGAAAAGAAAATAATGCAAGATCCAATGGTGTTAGTGAAATGTATTTCTTAAAAAATCATCTAGCTAGACACAGTGGCTCACACCTGTAATCCTAGCTACATGGGAGTCACAGATCAGGTGGATTGTGATTTGAAGTCAACACAAGGAAATATTATGTGAATCTATGTTGAAAATACTTGACGGAGAAAAAGGTTGGTGGAATGGCTCAAGAATGCCTGCCTAATAAGCATGAAGCCTTGAGTCAAATTTTTTCCTTAAGACTGAAATCTAACACCATAAAACGATAACAAACAACACTTTTTGAAGAAAATGTTAGGTAACAAATGAAGATTTCTATAACATTAGTCAAGCAGTACATAAGCTGATACTTTGTTGACACCTGTCTGTTTTCTTTAATGTCAGAAAAACTGCTGTCTACTTATTTGTCAACTTTTAATGAAACATCTCTAAGTTTATGTAATGTTAAGACCACAGGAAATCCAACGTTTTTAATTGTTTTCTTGATGAAGAAATTTCAATCACATCACAGAAACATGTAATATAAAATAACTTAATGATACTAGCTACTTTTTAAGTGTTAGATTATTTAATTATACTGGTGTAAATGCAAACATAGAGGGGGAACACTAACATCAACCTATGCACAAATACACATTTTAGATGAGGGAATAAGCACATAGGCTGGTGACAAAATGAAATAAACATAGGCAAAATAATTATAAAACTTAATTTTTTTTTAGTTATTTTAGTTGATCAACCTCCACACAACTTGGAATTATGACTATGTCTTGATAGTTTCTACTTCATCAAAGCCCATTGGAAATTGCTCAAGTGAGCATTGATTCTTTCAATGGCACTCTCGTTTGAAGTTCTACTCTTCTGTTAATTTTATGGCAAACTTGTGAGGTTTGCCTGTTATACGTATAATCATTGCTTACTCTCCCTAAGGAAAACTGTCACCTTCTGAAGACATTTGATTTTAAAGAAAATAATGCTTTGAATTGTAATTTTTTAATAATTCTTGAATCCTCAATGATTCAAGAAAAAAATGTTGCCTCATTATTAACCATTTTCTGCTAATCCTTTATACCGATAGTGTTTTAGAATCAACTCTTGATTGAGCTGAAGCCTTTAGAAAACTACAAAGAACATTTTCTAACTTTAGAAAAGTAATAATGTAATGAGCATACTAAACCTTAAATATTTTAGACTGGTGGTGCTACAGCTACCTAAAGAGGGGAAAAAAAAACTATACTGTTTTAATACCAATATGCTGTTGCTAACTGTTCAAGAATCATCTGCTAATACATGTGTGATGAAAAATCAGAGGATTTCTAACATTGTTATTGAGGAAGAGATTGAGGAACTGCAAAGGAAAAGATGAAGCTGACTTTCTTCCATGGCAGCTATGCAGACTGGAGACATTCTGACTCTCATATAACACAACACATTGTCCTTATTCTAATGAATAAATAGTTGCCAAGTTTCAGCACTGCCTGAAATTGCATACTTATTAGACAACTCCTTATTAGGCATTTTTGTAATTGGTAGTTTTATCTACTCTTTTACAAATGTATTTCACATTCAAGCCTTTTTATTTTCTTCAAAGTTAGAACACAATTTATATGCTGGTATTTTTGTTATGTTGGGGATTATTGTGTGTTTACTATTACAAAATTTCTAAAGTCACTTGCAACATTGTATTCAGATTAAAAAGACGAGGAATTATGTATCAAAACACAGTCCTCTGCAAAAAATCCAGTTATAAGAAGCAAAGAAATTTTCATTCTAACCTGTTATAAATGAGGTATCTCTTAAATTCTTCCTAATAGAAAAGCATGTATGATTTTTTTAAATTGTGGCAGCTTAGAGAAATAAGAAGGACATGAGATTTTGTTTTCTCATTTATGAGAAGACAGAATTCTCAGTTTGTAATGACATCAAGTATATTACTGTCCTATAGATAAAAGAGATCCAAATTCATGCAAATAGAACACGTTTCCCATTAACATAGCAATATATCCATGTGCATGTGATTATGATGTGGATATTTAATTCATTCTTAGTCTACAAATAAGAGATACATATAGTTACAAAGATTGAGCCAAATTTCACTCAAATCATCTTGTATAATTCAATCACAGATTGTGACATTTCAGAGTAAATAATAAGAATTACATTCCTTCATCCCTGTATATGATTCATGAATTTGAATGCGTATTTTCATGTTAAACGTACTTATATGACTATAGACCTAAAACAAATGCAGTAATATTATTGGACATGAGTCAGACACTAAGGGGAGAATGCTCATGGGAGGAATATGCTAAGGTAAGGAGACTTAAAACTTGGATGTGGTTGATGTGCTCATTGAAGACTAGTGAATATAGTAATCTTAAACTGGCAGAAGCCACTCAGGGAAGGAGTAGGAAATAGTGAGGAGATATGGTAGAGATGAACTAATGTGGGTTGTAATACACATGTGCATGGAAGCAACACTAGGAATCTCTCCATATAGCTATATCTTAAACTTACAAAATCGCTCTGTTTTTCTTATTATCTCTTAAGTTTTCTCTTCAACAAAATCGGAGAACAAGAAGCAGGGTGGAGTGAATGGGGGAGATGGGAGGTAGCCCAAACAATGTATACACATGCAAATAAATGTAAAAATGATGAAATAAAAAAAGAAAAAGAAAAAAAGAAATACTTAAGATGAAGAATATATAAAAAAGGTACTTCTATGAGTTCACAAAGAGAGTCTTTATGTAAAAATTAATTCATATTTACTATTTTAAATTATTGTACATTAATCATTTTTTAATTATATTTGCTTCAAAACTACATGACATGTTTGTCTCATCAGTTCAACTTGCCCATACATCTATTAAGCACACAATGAAGGTTTTCAAACATGGGAGTCTAAAGGAAAAGAAAATGTGAATCCATGAGCCTTTGTTTGAATCCTAGTTCCAAATGTTCCTAGCTATGTGACTTTGGCAAGTCATATAACTATGGAAGCCTTTTATGGACTATCTGCAATGCAAGGATAATAATAAAACTCTTCCTGGTGAGTTGTTATGAGGACAAATGAGGTAATACATTTAGCTTTTGAACACTATCTACCGTGGAGAAAATTACATGTATACTTATTATTGTCAGTAGTCAGAGAAATATTTTTACAGTATCTAGATTGGAGGTTGGCAAAGTTTGTTAACAGAAGTTGAAGTTGAGAGTGACAAAAATATTTCAATCATTGTTTTTGTTTGCTTTGTTTTCACAGTCCCTTAAACTATAAAGCAAAAATGAACAACAAAAACCTAAAACAATAAAACAAAACACAAAACACCTTCTTAGGTCAAAGACACAAAATTACAGGCCAGACTTGGCCCATGAGCTACAGTTTGCCAGTGTCTGGTCTAGATGATCAAGGTCTCTGGGGATTTATAGTTACAGAAGGAGAATGAACATTGCCCTAGAGAAGAGAGTGAAGTTCCCTGTTGTTCTTTCATGTATTTTTGATGCATTTACTGATGAAGATTGAAAAAAACACATTCTTCAGAGCAGTTGCTTCATACTGAGTACCAAATGTTGTGTCAATTAGTGCTATAAAAATTCCAGAAATGGCAACTGAGATTAAGACATAATAGCATTATTTTTCCTCATTATCACCCTCTACTAGTGGTCACCAAATGCTCTCAAAATTCTGTTTTCCCTACAGTATGGTTAGACAAATATTTGCAGATTTCTTTAGGAAAGAACTGACTGGGTATCTATGTATCATCTATCTATGTACCTATATTTCTATCATTTATGTATCTGTTTATCTATCATCAATCTGTCTACACACACATTTATATTCACAATTTTTTTAAAGAATGCCATTTTCCTTTTAATATGTAAGTCTTTGGTCTAAATTGACTCAGATATAGAAATGAGTGGAGCCTTCCCATTTTCCATTGCCACAGCTGTTAGTAATCAGGCTGTTCATTACTAACTCTCCTTTTTTTTTCTTTTTGTAAAGTAAAGCTGTTGCCTAAGTTCTTATCCATGTTCAGGCTTAAGGTTTTATAATTTACCAGTTGATGTCTTTGATCTATGCCATGGTTTCAACAGAGCACTGTGGGCTGGTTCACACTATGACTTTGGTGTGCATTGTGATGTTTTATGTCCACATTACATCTAATGGTTAAGTGTCAACTCTCTGAAATATATAGCTAAGAAATTTAATTGAATTTGTTGATTAAATTTTGTTATGTTTTTGTAAGCACAAAAGAGTAAGGTTATATTAGTGCTGAGTACAATAAAAAATTATCTTACAATAAGACCTTTATGGAAGTATTCACATAAGGTAATGTATATTGGAAGTTCATCATCAAGATGTTCATCATCCTGAACTCTTTATAAGAAGAGAAGTTATGCTTGCCTACCTGGTGTACTGCCTCATGGAGGATGCAAAGCACTAAGCATAAAATGCTAAAAGTTAAAGCAATGTTTAATAGGATATCATTATTTAAGTAATTTAAACTTGATCAAATGGGAATGACTTTGAATGCATGCACTAAATCTATTCATAAGGCCCATTTCCATTATAATAGCAATTTTTAAAGTAATAAAGCAAATTAGTGTTTTCAAAGGCCTTGTTTACTTTAATTTGGAATAGGCATATACACAATTATATTAGGATGATTTTACTAATATATGTCTCAATCTCTATGTTTTCAGTTTTATTTCAGGAAGAGAGAGAAAACAAGTTTTATTTTACAAAAGAACATACAAGTATTTTTGTGTATATGTGCATATACATATATTTTCTCTATCTATGTACAAATTATTTAGTATATTTTTATTGTTAATATTGGTAAAAACTTATACCTGTTTAAGTAAATACTCTTAAAATGTTATTCTTTTTCCCGTCTTATGATTCTTTAAGAGTTTACTCTTTCAATACATGAACAGTCTAAGTGTGTGTGAATAGCCTAGTGTTTTTCCCTTGCATGTACATCTGAGTTTTCCCTAATCAAAGGATTGGTAGGTGTACAATCAAGAGCTTTAACAGAAGTGTATTTTATTCATTACAACCATGCTTAAATGCAACATTGTGTTTTTCCCTTGTGTGAATAACTTGAGTCAAGACATATATTCCTTCAGAAGGGCAATGGCTGACCTTTAAATGTAATTCCTGGCCATGCAATAGTTTCTTTTATGATTTTGAGCACCTGAGAAAAATAACCTCTTTTAAAGGCTGTTGGTTCTAATCTTAATGTCATGCTCCACTGTCCTTTTGCATGTAACTAAGTTTTTCAGATGAAATATACTATTTAATTATGGTATCTCTAAGATCAGTTTGATGTTAATATGTATTTACCTAGAGTTGGTAAAACTCTAGAATCAGAGAAAAATATTGATTCATTCAACAATATTTTGTCTTTTTTCTTTGTACTAGAGATATACTTATGAAATTGACAAAGAGATTTAAATTGATTTAACTTCACTTAAGAACTTCAAACCAGTGCTATTCAATGTTTCTTTAGAAATGTACACATCAGATATAGTTTTCATTTATCTGAATGTACTTTAGTGTTTTGAAATTTAGAGAAGCATATTAGGAAACATTGGTCTGAAGGTATTCATTTATTTCACTCTACCATGTTTTATACAATCACTGTGTTTTATAAGTAAAATAGATACAAATGCAAAAAACTGAAAAGATGTTGAAATTCTGAGATAAATGAAAAACTGGGTGAAAGAATTCATACAATACAGACAGAAAAATAAAAACAGCTCACTTTTTCTGAGATGGATGCTAAATTAGTTCCATTGACTTCAAATCTCCAATCCACTTTGCTGCTGAGTAAAATTTATACATTTCAGCAGCATTTTTCCTTGTGACTGTGTAAATGGAAATCTTAATAATGGCTGTAGTTTCTCTTTTTTCATAAATGATCGATAAACTAATTTAGTATATCTTAAGTAACTAAAGCTTTAGATAATTAAGCTAGCTGGCTTTTCCTCAGCAACGGAATTCTTTTACCTAGTCATTTGGTAAAAGAATAACTGAAGTACATTTTCATTTGAAAGGCATCTCTTGTCCTTATAAAATACTAATTATTCACATCTAGTATATGGTTATTTTTCTATATAGAAAACTTGGAGCAATTCTAATAGTATCTTTCTTGAATGGTAAGGAGTGATGGTGGCTATTTTATCACTAAGTGCATTTAAATTATCACACTATATTCTTCCTAATATAGCAGTTATGACTTTAAAACAATGCCACAAGCTTCATAATTCTTTTGAATAAGGTCCAGTATGAAAATAATGCTATTGTTTGGATGTTGAATATTACATAAAGGCCCATGAGTTACAAGTTTTCCTTCACATTCTGTGTGAATATTGGGAAGTTTTGTAACCTTTAAGAGTGGGGCCCCAGTAAAAGATTTTAGGTAATTGGAGATGTACTCTTAAATAGGATAGTGGGACACTGTTCTCTTCCTTTCTTTGTCGTTCACATTCTGGGCTCCACGAGTCAGCAACTTTTCTCCACTACATCCTCCCCACCAGGATGTACTGCCTTGTCACACACTTAAAAGCACCAAGGTGGAGTAAAGATGGACTGAAATGTCTGAAACCTAGACCTAAAGTAACCCTTCGTTCTTTCTAAATTGATTATTTCAGGTATCTGTAATGCTAATTGGAAAGGTGACTAAAATCATTACCTTTAGCCCAAATAGCACATTAATTGTTGTTAATTTCATAACAAAGATGTCTGCAGTTTGAACCCAACACACAAGTTTTGAATGAGGCTTGCTTCTGTCAAACCACTCTTCGTCAAATGCCCTTTTCATAAGTATTGTTAGACAATCTCCATTAGTTTTCTACTGAAACTAACAAAAATTATAATCGCCTTTCCTCTGGTACTGCTTGGTAAAATGTATATGTATGACATCTAGTTCTAGATATACACACATATCAATGTACATTTTATAATGAATTTTATTATGAATGAATTAGGCCAACTGTGGCATAAAGATAAAATGGTACAATCATATTTGTAGCCACACCTGAAAAAAAATCTTTTTCATTTATAAAATAAAATAAGTTTGTTAATTATTTATGTCATTTTCTTTGCTATTTTTGAGTTAGATTTCATTGCTTTAGCCCCAAAGAACTATTAAATACAATTAACACTAATATATGACAAAGATTTTTCAAGCAACTAACCTTATAATATAGAATTTGCTGTGTTAAAATGTGATAAAAATATGAAGTAGACACTATGTCCACTTCCAGTAGTGTTGTTAAGAACTTTATTGCATAGAACAAAAACAATTTTATGAAATGATCACTATTGTGCCTTGAGATACATACTAATTCAATTAAGTAGGGAATTTGGTTAAAACTTTCCCAGATTTTATATCGTTTAGTGACTTTCTGTGGCTGAATGAAAAAAAATTGAGTCTGAATGTATAAAACATCATTTAGTCATGCAAATAGTTATGATGTAAGGAGAACAAGTGCCCTGTTAGATACATATGCCTGGGGAGCAGGGTGTTTCTCAACACAGCATACCTGTCACAGGTCACAGGCTCTTCTTCCAATGTGATATGGGAAGACTTAAATGTAGTTACAATTTCAAAGTCTAGAATATTCAGGAGTATCCACTGCTGTAAATATATGCACATATATATATATAGATAGATAGTGTATTTTTAATTCTTTCTTCAATTCATAGGAAGAACACAGTTAAATGTCCAGCTAGCAATGATCATGAATATTTAAATTGAAATTCTGCAGCAAAATGAAAGATAATATTGCGTTAAGTTCAATGAAAATCCAGGAAATGTCTTTGCAAGAGCTGTGTTTATTACTTTACACTTTTACAAGATTCTTTTGGTAATGTTTTCTCATTCACTGGTGGCAGAGTACAATAGTATTAATCGGCGTAAGAGATTAGTTTCTCTTGTGAGCATAGATAGATGTTCTTATTCCTTTTTGTTTCATGGTTCTGTATTTCTCTATGAGTAAGTGCTGAAGGCTGTAATCAATTCTCATCATATCTCCAGAATATGTCCTATATGAAGGTTGTTTAGAAACTAATATGGTTTGATTTTTATGATCAGAAATAATATTTTGAAATTATTTGTTGATGTTAATACCATTGAAGTGGAAGAAATTTCAGGACAAAAATTATCTTAATGAGAAAAACACCAAAAATGTGCACAAGAATTTATCACGAAAGATGTTTTCTTATGGAGCTGGGTATGATAGTGCACGACATTACCCCAATGATCAGGAAGCTGAGGCAGGGAGTCTCCAGTTCCAGGCATGGCCAATCTATGTAGTGACTCTCACAAAACAAACAAACAAAACAAAAAAGATGTTCTTCATAGGAACCATGTAATATCTTATGTTGATACTTTCCTTATAAGTCTATCGGAAACCCTGTACTTAATTTAAAGTAACAGAAGTGCCTCAAATCAAACCCACACATTTCTTTTTATTTTGATGAGAAACAAATTCTCTGAATATTAATGCAATGGGAAGTTGCCAAAAGTTTTATGCAATAGGTCACTCTGTTCAACATGCTGTCCTTCCTTAGAGCATAATGACTTCATCAGTGTTAAAATATTTGCTATCTTGTATTTTACCATCATTTTGATCTCATCTTTTTTTTCAACAACTTTCTTAAAATATGATATTTTATTTTTACGAAGCAGTGAATCTTCAGTTTCTGCAACCCAGAGGTTCCAACTTTTTGATGTATTAAACAAAATATGAAGAGTTATAGTAACTGAAGGAATTAATCGCTCAAATATATATGATTTGTTTATTAACTTGTAGTTCTGAACGTTTTTCTTTGATACTCTCTCATCATGACCTTCATATTGTATTGCAAACCATAGTGAAGATATTTTTGTTTACAATATTGTCTCATTACTAGGATTGTGAATAAAATTAATTTTAAATAATTGCAAAGGTTGTTAATCATGTCTAATTATAATTATGTAATTAATGTATCAGTTTTTTATTTGCCAATCTTTGTTATTTTTAATTTTTCTAGTTTTAAATTTTATTAATTAAAATTGATGGATTTTACATATTGAAATTTCATACTGGAATATCAAGAAAAAAGTCTCCAGATGAAATCAAAATACATTATAGAAAGAAAACTATAGGTTATTTGTAAAGTAATTTAGAAAGAAAACAATGAAAATTATTACCATTTACCAAAAGAAAACATTGGTTTAGGGAATTTCAGTAAGACACAATCAACTTCAACAGAGAACTCATATTCACTGCACAACTGTAACAAAACTTTGAAAGAAAATAATGATTTGATTCTACATTGTATTTATTACTGAAGACTAAGAATATTTGATCCCCAAATAACCCAAAACAAATATGAACTAAGGAATACAGGTGCTATTTCATTTCTTTTTTTTCCACTTTTTAATAAAAACAGAATGTTTTAAAAAAATACATAGTTTAACTAAACTGTTTCAGTGAAGTACAGTGGGAAAGGAGGCATAAGGAATAAATAATTGGAATATGTAGTATGTGTGCATATATGTGTTTGGTTTTAAAATAGTGTTTTGATTTGAATTCACTTTGACAGTTTTTGATCAAAATAAAATATGTTATTTCTTAAATATTTAATAAAATATTTCATTTCAGTTTGACTTTTTATGTAATACATAAGAAAAGACCATTATGTTTCCTAGACAAATATTCTAATTAGATTCATCTGGGTTATTTCTTTACTTACTCTTCAAAAGGTCATTTTTACTTGGGAGCTCAGTGTGCTCTTGGTAATAACTTCCTTCTTCCCGTCTCTGCCTTCCCACCATCCTCCAGCATGATGTTAGTTTTCTTGTGAGTGGGGAAGGCTGAAGGATGCTCTACAACCAACCATCTGAAATATGTACCTTCCAAATCACTTTTGAACACTTTATTTTATAAAGCTTCTCTTATTATAAAAGTTCCCTTATTTTAGGATTTTTTTGGAATCAGGGTTGCACTGAGGTTCAAACTCAAGTTCTCATACTTGCGTGGCAGGCCAGGTGCTCTACCAATTGATCGACACCCTTAACCATTTTGCTTTAGTAATTTTTCAAATAAGATCTCACATTGTTTGCCCATGCAAGCCTGAACAAAATCTTTCTGTTTATGCTTTGGAGTAGCTGGGTTGACAAGCCTGCATCATCAAACCTAGCATATTGATTGAGATGGGTTTCACTAACTTTTGGCCTCAAACTGCAATCCTCAGACTCTATAATCTCACATAGCTAGAATTGCAGAAATTGAGTCTCTGTGTCTTGGACTTTTTAGATTACTTTGGTTCATTTGATTTTAATAACTCAAGCCAATTAAAATAATTGCCATTTATGTAAATCATTTTTATTACATGAGTCCATATCACTGGAATTCATATGTGTATGGACATAAATCTAGTTATATCTTGAAGAATGTAACAAAAATCTGTATTCTCAAATGTTAATTTTTCCCAGTAATACATTTTTCTCTTAATTCTCCAATTGTAATAACATATCCATACATATGGAAAAACATGAGAATTGTGTTATTTTAAGAGTTAAGCTATTGATTAAACATACAAATATGGATCTGGAGGTGTTTCTCAAGTAGTAGAGAACCTGCCTTGCAAAACCAAAGACCTGAGTTCACATCACAGTACCACTAAAAAAACTACAAATGTAGTGAAATATATGAATATACTTATTGACTCTAAGATAATTTATTTTATGATAGCTAAAATATAAATATGAATTCTATTATGGTTACTGTATTGACATGTTAGCCGTGACTCATGTCAGCTTCCAAAAGCCAATTAATCAAACTTTAAAACATTTAGTTCATTTTCATAACTTTGTAGCCAATTTTATTTACTTTATATGTTTTTGCAATAATTTTAGCTGATTAAGGTGCTCTTTTTGAGCAACTATTAAAATGCTGGCAATTGTATGGAATCCCTGTTAAAGAAGTAGGCTAGATTCCTTAAAATATGTGTATCAATATCATAAATGCATGTAATCATACAGAAAATCTTAAAATTAAAAAGGACAAAAAACGTGTCTCCTATACATAATTATTTTATCTGTTCATGTTTTCCTCAAATGCTTTGCTTATTTGATTATTTTTCTCCCATGATCAGTAAAGGATATTGTTCATTTATTTCATAAGATAGGATAGGAAATGGAAAAATTTTCTAGATTTGAGATTGAGAATTTTTCCAAAGCTTTTCCCATAACTGAACATTTATTTCAGTTTTCCAGCTACAGAACTGAATATTGTGATATTAGAAATTATTCTCATTGAAAAGTGAAAGATGTTGCTTTATTGGTGATTTGGTTTTAATGTTGGGAAATAACCTTTCTTGTAACTTATTTTTTTTTCATTTAGATATCTTTAATAGTTTTCTTCTTGATGACCTCAAATTTCAGGATGATTTCTCTTCCTGTGTGGTCTTTTATAAATTCATTGTTATGAGTACCAAATAGACCCTCTCAATGTTGAAATTCGTTTAATATACACTTTATACTTTAGGTAGGAAATAATTACATTCTCATCAACAGATGCCCCATTATTGATAAATGGATTAAGACATTGTGGTATTTATGTACAATGGAATTTTATTCATCCATAAAGTATTAAATTTTGTCCTTTGGAAGTAAATGAATGAAACTGAAGAATAACATCTTAAATGAAATTAGCAATGTTCAAAAAACCAAAGGAAGTGTGTTTTCTCTCATAGCTGGAATGTAGAAACAGTACAAATTCAAGCAATATGAAAAACAGGTTATACTAAGGGCAGGCACAAATGAGAAGGGAGGGTAAAAGAAAGAATTTAAGAAGGTGAATAAAGTTGATGTATTTCCTATACATGACTGAATATATAATTTTGGGTTTGTTTATTTGATTTGTTTTCTCATTTTATCATTTTTACATTTACTTACATTTGTATACATTGGTTTTCTACCTTACAAAAGGTTCTATTTAGTTCAGTTACCCACTTCTTTATTGGTTCATTGATTTTGGGGGAGGTTGGATTTTTGAGCTCTCTATAAATTTTGGTTATCAGTCTTTTGTCTGATTTATAGCCAGGAAGTATTTTCTCACATTCTGTGGGTGGTCTCTTCAATTTAGATACCATATCTTTGGTTGTGCAGAAGCTTTTTAATTTCATGTTGTCCATTCTTTCTCTTAGTTGGTGGGCTGATGGAGTTCTACTAAGGAAGTCATTCCTATACCTATAGTTTCCATGGTATTTATCCGCTGCTTTTTTGTGTACTAACTGCAAATTTTTGTCTGATATTAAGGGCTATAATCCACTTTGAGTTGAGAGTAGTACAGGGTGACAGGCATGGATCTAGTTTCAGTTTTCTGCAGGCAGATAGCCACTTTTCCCAGCAACATTTGTTGAAGAGGCTGTCTTTTCTCCATCATATGTTTTTGGAGACTTTATCAAAAATAAGGTGGGCATAGCTGTGTGGATTCACATCCAGTTCCTCTATTCAGTTTCATTGGTCTTCATATTTGTTTCATGCCAATACCAAGCTGTTATTGTTCTTATAGCTCTGTAGTATGGTTTGGAGTCAGGTATTGTGATGACTCTAGTGTTGCTCTATTTTCTTAGTATTGCCTTGGCTATTCCTGGTCTTTCATGTTTCCAAATAAACTTTAGGGTAAGATTGCTTTGGTAAGATAGACATTTTTACTGTGTTGATTCTATAAATCATGAGCATGGGAGATCTTTCCATCTTCTGTAGTCTTACTTGATATCTTTCTTCAGTGTTTTATAGTTCTCCTTGAAGAGATCATTTATGTCATTCATTAAGTTTACTCTTAGGTATTTAATTTTTTTTTTGAGGCTATAGTAAATAGAATTGTTTTCCTGTATTGTTTCTCAATTTGTTCACTGTTGGTGTATAGAAAGGCTACTGATTTTTGTAAGTTAATTTTGCATCCTGCTACATTGCTGAAGCTGTTTATGGTGTCTAGATGTTTTTGGGTGGAGTGTTTTGGGCCTTTGAAATATAGGATCATGTTATCTGAAAATAGGGATATTTTGACTGTTACTTTACCTATTTTTATTCTTTTTATTTCTTCTTCTTGCCTTTTTGCTCTTGCTAGGCATTCCAGGACTCTATTGAATAAGAGTGGGGAGAATGGGCACCTTTCTTTCATTCCTGAGTTTAGAAGTTATGGTTTTCCCCATTAAGTATGATGTTGGCTATAGGTTTGTCATGGATAGCCTTTATAATGTTGAGGTGCATTCTTTCTATTCCTAGTTTTTTTAGAGCTTTTATCATTAAGTAGTGTTGAATTTTATTGAAGGCTTTTTATAGTGAGGTGATCATGTGGTATTTGTCTTTGCTTCTACAAATATGCTGTATTACATTTATTGATTTGCATGTACTGAACTATCCCTGCATCCCTGGGCTGAAGCTGACTTGGTCATGGTGAATGATCTTTCTGATGTGTTTTTGGATTTGGTTTGCCATTATTTTACTGAGGATTTTTGCATAGATGTTCATTAAGGAGATTGGCCTGTAGTTCTTCTTTTGATATGTTCTTGTCCAGTTTTTAAGGAATGTCATACTGGATTCATAGAATGAGTTGGGCAGTGTTCCTTCCCTTTTTGTTTAACCTATTTAAATCACCAGAAGAAGGGGACTAAGGTAGAAAGGAGAAAAATAGAGGGATAAATCAATTTGGGTTATAACACATACACACACACACACACACACACACACATATATATATATATAATGGAAATATCAAATGAAATCCCCTATATAGCTATCTTAAACAAGCAAAAATGTCATTTATAAACAAAAAAAAAGAGAACACAAAGGCAAAACACATCCTGTCTGGTGAATGGGTACCACTTGGAGGGGGAGAATGTAAGGAAAGGGTCTGGGAGGATGAATATGATGGAAATATGATGTATACATCTGTGTAAATGGAAAAATGAGACATGTTGAAACTTTTTCAGGAATGAGGGAGGGGTGATAAACTAGAATGATGGGGGGTGAATTCAACTGTGATATATTGTGAAAATTTTTTAGTCTCAATTTACCCCCAGTACAACCATAATAAAAATAAATACAAGAAAATGTCACAAGGAATTTCATGTAACCATCACCAAGCTGCCCCTAAATGGTAATAAATACCTTATGTAACTTAGCAGAATATAAAACCAAAACTTTGACATAGATATTTAACTACACATGTGGGTGTATGTATATACTTCGATTCATTTTCAAACCTACTTCTACCTATGTTAATCTTGCCCTGTCCTCTAACCTGAAGTCTGATATCCACCTGTATAGGTTTGTCATTTTGAGCACCCTGCACAAGTATTTTATAATATTACTATTTTTATTTTAAGATGTTCTAATAAACATATAGGAATACTGCTCTAGTTTTGAAAAATGTACTATATGCTTTCTTAGTGTGTTTTCTCTTGGTTATTTTTAGATTTTTTTTTTTTGGACTTTACCTTCATTAGATACATTGATTGTCTTGAAGAACATACTTTTAGCTTTTGCCCTTATTCTAATCCTTTGTCTCACTTTCTTTCCCCTCTTTACTCTCACTTTCTTTCCCCTCTTCACTCATTCACATTCCTTCCTCTCTCTTCACTTCCTCCTTGTTTAACTGCCAGAGAAGATTGATGATTCCTGTATGATGCCTAAGAGGTGAGATCCCTTAGCATGTTCTCCATGATTGATCAAATGTGGTGGGTTCACACATTATTTGATTTGCATGTATTTGGGAACAGACTGGCTTGTTTATAATTTCCAGCAAATCAGTCTCTTATTCATCACCTGGTTAGTCCTAGATAAGCTATCGTCCCTCAGTTATCAAGTTCATTCCCTGAGGTTCATTCCTGTTATGGTATATGTCTTCTTTACATCATCTATTACTATATATTCAGTTAAAAATCACTACATGGATGAGGCCTTTTTCACCTTCAAAATTTATTCTAAACCTATATATTTATGTCCCAAGTTCCCTGCCAAAAATCAGTGTAAAATCCCACTAGACTGCAATTCAGCATGTTGATAACTAAGAATATTGCCTTCTCTTGTAAATATATTTGTTGTTTCTTTTTCTTCACTTTTCAGTAAGACATCAGCTTGGCTCATTCATGCAACCATTTTCCAAAGCATTCAAGCCAAAAGCATAGATATCATTGTTTCATCATTTCTCTCCTTCCACATTCTTATTTTTTCAATTGCAAGTGTACATTACCTTGTGTTTAAAATATTTCAGCTAAACCAAGGCTTCTAATTGCTTGTATTGGAAATTCTTTATCTTCACCAATCCCCACCAGGATAATTTCAATAATGTCCTCAACTGTTTTTTTTTTTCCGTAGTCCTAAAATTTAGTCTTGATGGCTCATTTGCAATGCTGCTGAAAATATCCAATTATTTCTCTTTCATATTTGAAATATCTAATGCCTGTGGAATAAAGCCTATTTCTGAATACAGGTCATTTCATTATTCAGCTAAATTGTTATAGCCTATAGTGTGACATACATATCAATAACTGACAAATTAACATTCTTTTTGTTGTCCATATTTATGTAGTCTGAACCAATGTAACTACATCTCTATTTTAATAGTTAAAGTTAATGTTGCTTTTTGTTTATCATACATAACGTAGTTATAATTATCATAAATATAATTATGCTATAAAATAAAGAATACATAATGATATGTTTATGTAAATCTAGACATTTTCATATGGTAATTCATAAGGTTTAAGTTAGAATTGCTAAAATTAACTATTTAGTAATGCAATATTTTACTATTTTAACTCATTTAAAAACATGGTTGTTTTAAATTTATAAGATACTCTTTCCTCTGTTTTAAAGTAGACCAAGGACACATTGGTTCTAAGTGTGTGAACTCAAATATAAATTATCTTTCAGATTCAGGCTACAACTCTACAAGAATATGGCAATGAAATTGCTCCTACTGGTCAGGAACTCTGGGAGTTTTAATCCTGACTCTGTCAGTAACTTGCCATGTGACCTTGGCAAGTTAATCTATGTCTGTGAATTTTTACAGAAATAGCCACTTCTGTGCCTGGGAACTTTGATAAACATGTCATCATAATGCAGTGCAATACAGAAGAAAAATCCAAGACTCACAGGATATATGACCTGATAGAGAACCAGAAAAAGCATCCTTCTTCCTATAAACCACTGGTCAGAGGATGTAAAACTGAATACCACAGTGGAATCTGAAGCAAGAGGAATTTATTTCAAACTTTAAGTAAAGTCTATAAAAACTATTTCTTACACATATTGATAATTAAGTATAGAAGAAGTAATAATAAATTATATAATAGTTTGCCATATTCTTTCATTTTAAATAATTTTTACATGCACTCATTGAACTACAATATCTGTGACAGGAAACTTCCTGTATAGTACCTTTATCTCAAATAAGCAAAAATGTCATATTTTCTTATTTCTTTTTTCCTCTACAAAAAATCAGAAAACAGGGGGGCAGAACAGGTTCTGCCTAGGGGGTAGTTGGCACCACTGGGAAGGGGGAGGTGACGGGGAGAGGAGGTAGGATGGTGAATATATTGCAAAAAATACGTACACATATGTGTAAAAGCAATAATGATGCCTGCTGAAACTGTTCCAGGAATCTGGGGAGGGGGGACATCAAAGGAGTGCAGTGGAGGGGGTGAATTCAAGTATGACATACTTGATACATTGTAAGAGTTTTGTAACTGCCATAATGTACCCCCTCCAGCATGACACAAAGGGAAAAAAAAAGTTCGACAGGAAATTAAAAAAAAAACAAACAAATTCAATAATCACTTATTTTCTTGAAAAGTCTGATTTCACATCTTAGCTATCATTCTGTCATTCTGTAATAGTATTTAAAATCTGGGCACCATTCCTGTGAAACCTTACTCATAAACTTTTTGGTTTACATTTGGCAGCAGCAATATACTGAGTTATGTGCAGTTGAATTTTGTTCTTTGGCACATAGGTTTTGAAGAAAGTAAATCTTGTGTCAGACTCATGTAGCCCCATTCAGCATACACTATTCCTAAAAGGGCAACTTTAAATAGCCTGCATGTCCTTCCATTAACTTTCACACATGTATTTTCTTTATAATTCTATTTCAGAAAGCCTGATGCTAAATATTTTAATAAGCATTTGATTAGAAAGATTATAAGCATTTGATTATACCAGATAGCAGAATTAATCAATTTTGAGAATAGTGTTAAATGAGCACAAACAAAAAATATCCTGGAAATAAATTATCTTAAGTTCTGCTATACTTGTGTGACCTATGAAATTTGAACAAAGAAAAATATTTTATAAAACAATGAAAGTATATTTAAAAATTTTGGCTTAAAAGATGCCTTCAGTTACATGTGAAGTATAGTATGCATATATTGAATTTGGTAAATTAGAAAAATATCACATAAATCACAAATGTTTATCTATAACTGGTTCATATTTATGAAATTTACTGCCTAAAATTTTGCATACTTCACATTGGTATTTAGTGACATGCACATAACTTTTACAAGTAACTTCATTTGGTTATTATATGCACATGTAATAAAATACATTTATTTTGAATGATCAATTCAATACATTTTGGTAAATGCATCATTTTGATTTATTTCTGTAATATCCTGAATATTTACAAAATATGTGAAGTTACATTATCTCATATATTTATTCATTTATTTATTTCTGATTTACTTAATCCAGGCTGGTCTTAAATTTGAGCTCCTCCTGTCTCAACCTCCTGAGTACTGGATTTATAGACATAAATGATCATACCTAGTTCCGATTACATTTTAAAGAAATTCCTTCATCTATTAAACTTATATTTCAAGTAGAAGCTGAGATTTCACATGTTAATCTGCAACATTTTAGTTGTACTAATTTTGACTGTATTTGAAGCTACTCATGATTCATAGGAAACATTTTATCAGTGATACTATGAAAATGGCCACTAATTTATTTTCATGAAAAAACCACACATTTTAAATCAGGCATACAGTAAGTGCATTTCACTTACATGGCTTAAAACTAAATCAAATAACTGCTTCTTTGCCAAATTTGAGCATTAAAGTAATTAATAAAATATCTATTCCACTTATCATTTCTGATAATTAGAACAACAGCCATTTTGCAAGAAGAATTGTAAGTAAAACTTGATTCATAAAATATACTTATCTTTTAAAATCAGAATTGTCTTGACAATGAAATCTTTGAAATATTTTAAAACTGAAGATAAGAAAATTCTGAATGTGATAATATACTAGTAAAGTGTAGCAATTTTTACTAAAAATATCAAGCAATGATACTAAAGTAGTTGAGATAATGATTTACTTTTTTTATATGAAATAATCTTGTCTTACCTGTAATTCATGTGTGCACGAGAAGGAGTTGGGAATGAAAGTATATTAGATTTGTTCAGAAACTATTCATTGTGCTCCATTATGTGCCACATTACAAATGTTTGAAAAGGAACAAGTCAAACAGGACAACTAAGCTTATTCTCAGTGGAAGACACACAAAGATTATTAGAATCAAAGGAAATGATAAAACGAACTGTGAGTGGTAGAATAGATATCTGATAGGTGAAAAATGAGTATGAATGAATCAGCAGAGTGAGGAAGAAGCACAAGTGCATTGCAGAAAGTATCTCTCCCCAAGCCTAGTCCTTCAGAAACATCAACTGCCTAGGCAAAGGCCCCAGACTTCTATTAGAAAACTGGGCATTGTATCATCTCAAACAAATAGGCTTACATGGAGCTCAGAGGACATCTGTTGGGAGAATAAAGACAAACTAGGGAATTGACTACTAATTTCTCTGGGTAGCCATGAATATGTGACTACTGCAAACTTGAGATTTGAGCATTTGAAAATAAGAATTTTTTGTCTTAATTCCAGAGATTTTTAAAAAGTAGGAGTGTTCAACTGTGTAGAATACTGTGGGAGACATAGTATAATGAGAAAAAAAATAACTTAAGCACTTGGAGGACTAGAGAATTCCAATAAATTAGTTTTGTTCAAATGTACGTACTAAGTTGGGACAGTGGAGTTATCAAGTGATACCATCTTCCATGACTGTATATTTTGAGAGTAGTAAACTTATAAACAGGATCTGGATACATGGTCATGGCAGTTTTAATTGCTCCTGGGGAGAGAGCATCCATTCTGGAAGATTGAGCTAGAAAACAGAGTTGGATGTACATAGACAGAAGGGATAATTAAGGGAAAACAGATCCTAAGGAGGAGACAGGAGCAAAGTACTGGTGTGGCCTTTTATGGGAAAAAGAATGTAGAGATTAAGACATATTTGTAGATTTAATGATAGAATGAACAGTGCGTTTACTTTGATTAATAATTTTACTCAACTAAAGTGTGAGGTCATTAGTTACATAAAAGGGCAAATTTGGAAAATTTTTAGAGAATATATTAAACAGCTGTAGAGGGAAATTTTGTTTTGTACTTCAACTTTGCTAAATCCAGGACTTTTATCTTAGAACAAACCAGCCCGTTATTACATTAGCTTCAAATATTCTGTATAGTGGAAGAGAACATTCACTGAAGATTATTTTAGATGTGTATTCTCTCCTTCACAAATCTACTAATGAAAAAAATCATTGTAATATAATACAATATTTTCTCATGTATTTTATTCCTTTTTGACTGTAGCAAAAAATGTGTACACACACTCACACGCACATATACATGAACAACTCCATGTGAGCAAAGAAATCATCTTAATTCCAGTGATTTTATGCAGAATTGAGCAGCTGGGTATTTGTTGTCAACAGGACAAAATAAAGATATTAAATATTATAAGGTACTGTTATATTGAGAACCTTATACAATGGGAATCATTTTTTCTTAAAATGGTTTTTGGATATACACATTTCATAGCAACATTTTTGAGCTTTTTCAATATGAAGATCACTTTTTAAAAGCAGGACAGAAAATATGCAAAAATACTACAGAATTTTGAAATATCCCATTGGTGCTCAGTGTTGTTTCGTCAACTGCTCACTACTGGGCTGTTCTGTGGATATTTTTGGCCTAAAAATAATGAACAGGTGGTGTTTCGGTAAGAAGCCATGTGGGCGTTAATGTGGCATCGTTTCTTGCAGAACAAGAGGAAGCGTTTTCAGAATTTCAGGCTGCCAATCTATTTAGTTGGCACCTGCACTCTAAACTGGAACACCACTTAAAGCAGGCATGTTGCCATCCTAACAGATGGTTATGAGTACTGACAGCCAAGTGATCATGTATGTACAGCAGTTGTGGGTGTTGAAAGCAAGCTGCTCACTTAAGAAGGTCAAACAGCATTCTATCCAGAGCTTTTCACAAACAATATTAAGAGGTATACTTGTCTATTTCTTATATTCTCTTAATGTTCTTCTAACTTCTTACTAATACTTAGATAAGTCAGACTAAGAATTTTAAACCGCAATATAGGAACTTAGTGGCATAGCTGATGTCCTGAATCTAAAATAAATTAAAATTTAATGTGATAGCCAAAAAAAAGGCTTCAATGTCACATAAAGTAAGTGGGAGTTTTGAGTAAATTACATGCTGTATGTTCTTTTAAAACAGGATGCTCAGTGCAGTAAATTTATCCCTTAATAACCCTCAGAGTTGCACTAAACTTATCTGCCTTATTATTTATTAATTTTGTAAAACCAGCACATCATCACATCCCAGGAAAATCTGTTCTGCATTCTACCACTTTTTCTCCAAAATAAGCTATATTCAAATACAATCTGTAATGGCATATAATAGTCATTTAATTTGAAATGATTTTTCAAGGAAATCTTAAGACATATAAAAATATATTTGCACTTCAATTTATATTTGTTGATTGAACATTTGAATTTGCTCAAGAAGCACTCTTTTTTTGTTAAAGGAATGCGACTCAGGTTTTTCCAAAGGGACCTGCACACCTATGTTTATTGCAGGACTATTCACAATAACCAAGTCATGGAAACAGCCAAGATGCCCCACTACTGAGAAAGGATTAAGAAAATATGATATTTTTACACAATGGAATTTTAGTCAGCCATAAAGAAGAATGAAATTTTGTCATTTGCAAGTAAATGGATGGAAATGGTGAACATGAGCTTAAGCGACATTAGGCTGGCTCAAAAGGCCAAAAATCTTATGTTCTCCCTCAAATGTGGACTTTTGACCCAAAACAAATGCAGTAATATTATTGGACATGGGTCACACACTAAGGGGAGAATATATAAAGGAGGAATAAGGAAAGGTAGGAAACCCAAAACTTGAAAGTGTTTGATGTCCCCACTGTAAAGAAATGAATAAAGTAATCTTAAACTGACAGAAGCTACTACAGAAAGGTGACCAAGAAGTACTGAAGAGGTCCCTTGGAGATGAATCAATTTGGGTTGTAATACACATGTGCATGGAAACAATGCTAGGAATTTCTCTGTGTAGTTATTCTTATCTTAACTAGCAAAAGTGCTATGTCTTTCTTATTATTGCTTATGTATTCTCTTCAAGAAAATTGGAGAAGAGGGTAGAACAGATTCTGCCTGGAAGCAAGGGGGTAGGAAGAGAGGGAGGGGACAGGGACAAGGAGGAGAGATGGCCCAAACAATGTATGCACATATGAATAAATGAATAATCAATTAAAAAATGAATGCACACAAGTAAGTCTGGCAGACAGACTTCAATAAGATGCTCTAGTCCTCTGGAATTATCTGTCAGGCATGGTATCCATTCTTTTTTATAAACCTCTTTCTCCTTTTGAATATAAGAAGCACATTTGAATTGTTTTAACCAATGGAACATGAAAAACATGTACTTTTACTTCTGTTAGTGCACTTCATGACAGGGTATCTTCTATAATGCTAACAGACTCAGTCTATTGCATTTTTGTTTTGCATGTCTTGAGGAAGCAAATGGTCTTGGAGGAGAGGCCCATGTAGTAAGAACTGAAGGTTACACCTGTCCAACAGCTTGACAGCTAGGAAAAGTGGGGAGGGGGAGGGGCACCTAGCTGTAGGGACTCTAAGCATAGCATATTGTCAGGAAGTAAGTCTTGCCAAGCAACATGTAAGTTTGGAAGATGATCCTTCTCTAGGTTGGCTGACACTATAAAATTATAAAATAAAATATTTCCATGCAAAAATTAGTATCATTTAGTAAATATTCTCACCTTCCTACTATAAAATTTAGCAAATCTTGAAGAGTAAATAAGGACCATTTTCTCCAGATTTAGGGAAATATGTATAAATAAATACTCAAATATATATATATGCTCTTACATATATGTATATATATCTATATATATATAAAACATTTCCACATTTTTAATAGATTGAAATGAAAGACTATACTGGAGTTAAACCATTTTATATTCTAATTATTACTTCATTTGAAAATTTTAAATAGTTGTCATCAATGATGAGAAATGTATGTTATAGTGGTATCTATTTGATTTTATTGTATGAAGGACATTATAGAGGATTTACATAAAGATATTTTATACATGAATAGGCATTCCTTTGGAAATTACAAAATGATGGAAGGGTAAGGGAGTTATAAGAACTGAAAAGAGCAACTAAATAATGTTCCATGAATTTCAGTTACATAAGGAAAGATAATGGCCTGAGATGATAAAAGGCTGTGAGTAGATATTTGAAATTTTAAGATAGCAACGTCAAGGATATTTTAGTTCCCAATGATCCAGCATGGCAACAGGATGGGCTGGCAAAAATGGAATAGTTGATGTTATTTAGAGTGAACAGTATCTTTCTTATTAAGCATGTAAAGTCACCCTGGTGAGTTGGAGTGGAAATCTGTAGGTAGGAAGACCTTAGGTAAATATAGATAATATCCATGAAAGAAGATTATGTAGTAAAGAATGTATCAAGATATCAAAACTCTTCAAAGAATGATGGATTTTACTGGATGATGGAGAAGAAATGGTTTGGCAATAAGGAACAGATTAATCCTACATTCCAAGGACAAGTATTTGGGACATGAAAGAAAAGGAGGTTCTATTGAGAAAAAAAGTTAGAAGAAACATTCAAACCAAAAAGTGAGTGTGTGGAATACATTATTGACACTGGAATAGTAGATTCAAAGTCCAATGCACCAGTTTTAGACAGCATAGGGAAATGAAGAAGAAACACCATCAGGAGAAAAGACATTTAAAGAACTACTAGAAAGATAAGAATAAACCACAAGGCTGATGATCCAAGAAACATCTATGTTGAGTATTGACCAAGAAATGTAGTTATACATGTTGCAGTTGATTTAGTCTTGATTTCTGCAGAACTGCAAGAACCTTGAAGCCTAATGAGATTCTGCAGTAGCTTGGCTAGGACAATACAGAAATTATGGTATGAATGGAGGCATTATTTGTGAGTTAGTACAACACAGAATATCACCAAGACTCAAATATCTTGCAGGTGTTGGGAGACAGTGGCTGTATCTGGACATTATTCAGCTCATCCTTGTAGAGCCAGCATTCTACCTGGATAGAAATTGTATATATTGTTTCACTAGGCTTGTCATTTCTCAAAGTACTTCTGAATCTAAAAGAAATTTTGTAGTAATGACACAATTTCCATTTTGAAAATAAGAACATCAGATTCATAGTGAGAAATGGCAGGAAAATTATGAATTTGAGGGAGGATTTGTATACATATGCTTACATTGCTAAAGAAGTACCAAAATTTTGTTTCTAATAGACAAACTCACAATGGACACATGATTAATTAAAATATTCAGGGGTATAGAAGGAAAAAGGAACATTAAGCATAAAGAATTTTCTTTTTAAAGAAAAACATGCTTTCTGTGACTGAGAATTGAGAAAAATAAATTCTAACACATGCAATTTTGTTGAAAAAATAGCTAATGGAGCAGTCAGGGTTTAGTAGAATGGTAGAGAATTTGTCTAGCATACTCAGAGCCCTGGGTTCAGTCCTCAGCAATAATAATAATTATTATAATATAAAAAATAATAGTTATATGAAGCAAATGGAAGCAGTAAAAATTCATCTCTACAAATGAGAAGAAAAATGTTCTGATGTTATAAAAATATACTGTATAATTATGCTGCGTCAGTCATTTGGGTTGCTGTAAAAGCATGGACTGTGACTTCCATACAACAGAAAGACTTTTCAGCATAGTTTTTGAGGCTAGAAATTTGATATCAGAGCACCAGTATAATCAAACTCTGGCGAGAGCTCTCTGTGGGTTACGGATTGTTATTTTTTTCCTTTGTCTGCATATGGAAGAAAGAAGGCAACAGAGTTATTGGGGTCCCTTTCTTAAGAAATCTAATCCCATTTAATGAGGACTCTAATCTCATGATCTAAAAGGCTTCACTTCTTGATATAGTTATATTTTAGTTACAGTTTCAAAATAGGAATATTGGATGGACACAAACATTCAGTCAGTTACATATTCTTTATGTTGATAGTTGTAAAATAAAAACATGGTAAAATCAGACAAGCTTTTAGTACAGATGATATACCCATCTTTATGCTTATAAACAATTCAATATGAAAATTAGAATGTTTAGATAAATGGATGGATTATGTGTTCTCTGAGAAACCCTTTATGAACATTTTATTATTACATCAGATACTTTACAAACGGGTATTTGGAGCATTACAAATTTCTTAGTATTTTTACATGGTAAGGAAAGGTTAAATTATATGGCCAACGAATTTCTCACTGCAAGAAATTAGAAGCAGGTGTTTTGTAATGCCTGTTAAGGACAGACATACATACTTTAGTAACACTGATGTAGTAGTAAGGGCTGACCCCTTTCAGGAAAACATTAGAATCCAGCAACAGACTGAAAGTATACCTAAAAAGAAGGTCTTTCTGAGAAAGCTGATTTATTCAGTTCCTCATTCCCATGACATTTATAGATAGCCATGACCATGAAATTCTATGAGATGAAGAATATATACAATAATTTTCTTTTAGAAAATATTTAAAGCAATTACTTAATGTTATTTTTATAATTAATTAAAGCCTTACTATATTCTTACTTTATTCTAATTTATGGTTATGTTGAACACTTTAGAAAAAGGTTATAATTGGAACTCTTGCAAAACTGTTGTATTGGATTGCTGAACATGAATTACTAGAAAACAAGTAACAACATAGATAATATGTTTTTATGATAACTAATGATAACTTTTGAATCCAGATAGTAATTAGAGAGCAAGAACAATGGTCTATTAGGCTACCCTGTTATAATGTGTGAAATAATGACATGTAATTAGAATACAGAAAACTATCAATTGTCTTAATTTTAATGGTAGAATGAACTTGACATTTCCTGAATTAGAAGTACCATGAAAATGTTTTTATATTTTAAAAAAGATATATTATATAATCATAACCTAAATTGTTGTGCGTTATCATGTGAAAAATGCTTAATTTTTAAAGAAGCAGCATTTTATATGATGAATTAGAGAATGAAAATTCTGATAAAAGAGAATGGACATAAGACTAATGTGGACACTGAGTGGAAATGGCTTGAACAAGTACAATCAGTATGCTGAGATGTATATCAAAGTAACATTCACCAGACATTTGTAACTTAGTGATGTTAGAAATTCTGCTTTAGAATAACTATGTGATAAGATGACTGCCCTCAGTTTTAGCGTATTTTTTTGTTTAACACCTTTACTGTTATTTTCAATGACAATTCTTTGCATGAATTCAAGTTTCTACAGAAGAGCTAAGCTTTTAACCACTGTTCAACTAAAATTGAAACACAGTTTTACAATATTTCAAACACATAATCACAATTAAAAAACCGCATTTCATTGAATAGGAGTGGACGTATCTGTAGCAGTCTACTTCTTCTCTCTGGGGATCCTCACATACCACCAGGTCCTGACTGCTCTACATTTGGATTGATATTTTCCACATTCTCAGGATGCCTTTGCTGGTTCCTGTGAGATCTCTGTCCATGCTTAATTGGGATTGAATTTTGTACAAAGATTCCTCCTTCAGTTGCTTATTTCCTGATAAATACTAGGTCAGCAATCTGGGCAATTATTAGTAGGTGAATTGGTAACATTTTAGTAGATTTATAAGCTTAGCTTCCCCAATAGTATGAGAATTAAGAGAGAATAGAAATATAATGTAGCACCCTATCATTTATAGAAAGAACCCCAACATAAATATAGGAGCTGACTGATTATTGAGTGATAATGTTATCATCCAGGTTTTTTGAGCAATAATATATACAGCAATGTTTGAAGAAATATAGAAAGATGTAGCTATTTAGCTACTGCCTACTTGTGTTTAAACATTAAGTGATTTGCCAAATCTAGAAATCATCACTTCCCTACTTTTCTGCTTCAGTTTGAGTTGTTTATGTATAAAGTTTCAAAAATAATGTTAATATTTGGCTTATAATATATGTGTATACTCTATTGTGCTCAATGTGATTCAATTGAAAAGTTTCAACAAGTCTCAGTTAATGTAAGAGAAAACTTTGAAGTTATTAAAGTAGATAAAAATACATCCCTTCAAATTATCAATATAGACAAGGATATTCTGAATAAGACACCAATAGCTCAGGAAATAAAAGTGAGAATTAACAAATGGGTGGTTTAAAAAATAAAACAGGATCTGTGCAGCAAAAGAAACAATCAACAGAATGAAGATCCAGCATACAGAATGAAAGGAAATCAACAGGTTTAATATTCATAATATACAAATAAGTCAAAAAACTTAAAAAGCAAAAGAACAAATAATGCAAACAATAAATAGGCAATAGAATGTAACATTTTTCAAATGATGAGTTACAAATAGCCAGTAAACACATGAAAACATGTTCAACATCCTTAATCAAAGCCTTGAAATGGAAATCAAATTACACTGAGATTGAATCTCACCTCTTTTAGAATGCTATCATCAAGAGAACAACTAACAACAAAGGCTGTTGAGAATGCATAGGACTGGGGGAATGAACTCTCATACACTGTAGGTGATAATGTAAATAAGTGCAATCACTATGGAACTCAGTGGCTGATCCTTAAAAAATTAAACATAGAACTCTCCTATGATGTGGACATACAGCCATATAATACCCGAATGAATCAAAACCAGCTTACTGTATGGATACTTGAATACCCAAGTTTAACACAGCACTATTCATAGCATTTTTAATATTTGGAAAATGCATAGAATATTAAGGAACTTGTTTGAATTTGCATATCAAGTGTGTTTTCATTGTTAAATGATATTCTGAATGTTAAAAGAAATTATAAGATGCTAAGTGAAATTTTATTATCTTTTTTTATCTTTTACTTCAACCTCTAGGAACAAAATAGAACCCTCATATATATTAATTCCTAATACATTCCTCTCAAAATTGGCCTCACATACAACTTTAGGATTGTAGAATTTTACATTGTAAAAAATATGTCTTTTTTTATATAACTTTTAGAGATTGAAAAATAATGTAAATATTAAAAAATCTTCCCACTTAGTGGCATATTTTGATGAAACTGCTTGTGATAATATCAGGGCTTCATGCTTGCAAAGCAAGCTTGAGTCACGCCTCCTGTTCATTTTTCACTGGCTGTTTAGGAGATGGGGTCCATGAAATACTTGTCCAGGCTAGCTTCAAACTGTGATCTTATTAATCTCAGCCTTCCTAGTAGCTAGGATTATAGTTGTGAGCCACTAGCTCCTGTTTATTTAAAACCAGGCTAGTTTTCTGGCCTAACAATATCTTTCTGAAGGACCTTAGACTATCTCTTAAAAATGTAATCATGAAGGAAGAAATCAGCCCTATTCTTCAGTGGTAATGGGAGGGTAGGAGCACAATTTCTGTGGGGGAGATCTCCTTCAATTTGCAATACTCCATAAAATTTGTAAACTTCCTGTAACTTGGCAGACCTTATTAATACGTTAAAAAATATGTTTACCTTTTTGTTTGAACAAAGTCAATTGACAAGCAAAATTGCTTACCCAAACCATGAACTGAGTTTTGGCAGTCCTGTGAGTGACAAATGATGCAGTCAGGAACAGTACTTGAGAACCAGTCATTAGAGAATTCATGCAAGCGTTGTTTCTTTTTTGCTATGCAAATGGTAAAATTTCTCAATGTCTTTTCAACCACTAACCAAATTGCCTGGAATGACCATCACACACTGGTTTAATTTTCATTTAGTAGTAACACAATTGCCTTATCTCTCTTCTAACTTTCAGGAGATACTTCTAGTTTGGGAATAGATTTTCATCTTTACCATGTTGTCTCAATATTTCTAATTGCTAAATAAACCCAACTATTGGCATTATGACCTGCAAACAGTGAGTTTTTATTTTCTTAAATTTTCTTCCTTTTGAAATCTCCCAAGTCTCAAATATTTCCAAAATTTGAACTAAAAATCTTGAATATAAAAATCTTAATATGCATAAAATAATCTGTACTGCATCAATTCATGGAATCATAAGACAATATCTTGTAAGAAAAATAAAATAGCTTAACAGACAAAGAGTAATTATTTACGTGATCCCAAACAAACTATCAAATAGAGCAGACCAAAACAAAATGGAATAAATGGAGTTTGGTACACAAAAGGGAATGAATTTTGAAAGGGCCCAATTTTTCAAAACATAGTAGATCCAAAAAAATAGTCATGAGGTGCCCGATTTACTTAAGTCTGTACCAGCATGATAAAGAAATCTGTTTTAGCTTTCTAGAGAAAGTAACTTTGAAATGACTAAAAGGATTTTCCTTCTTTATTTATGCTTTCTTTGCTATTTTCTGCAAGTGAAGACTACTTCTTTGCTTTATTCATTAGAGCAGTCATTCTACTTTAGAGAATGAGATGCTGGAATCACTCTTAAAAGCCAATTTGATTTTTAAGTACATTTGTTAAAATTTTGTCTCTTGCCATTAGTCTATGACATTGTTAATAATCAGAGCATAGAGCTAAGAGTGAGCAGTAGATGTGGATATGATGTCTGTATCTTTCTTTCTCTTTTTTGTTTCCTTCCTCCTTCCTTCCATTCTTCCCTCTTTCCTTCCCTCCCTTCTGCTTTCCTTCCCTCCTTCCCTCCTTCTGTTTTCCCCTCCTTCCTTCAGTCCCTCCTTTCTTCCTTTCCTCCCTCCTTCCCTCTCTCCCTTCTTCTCTCCCTCCTTCCTTCCTTATTTCCTTTCTTCCTCTTTACTTTCTCTCTGCCTTTCATTTTTTTCTCTTTTCTTTTTAGTGCTGGGGATCAAATCCATCCTTTCATGCATTCTAACCAAGTGCCCTAAAACTGAATAACATCTCCAGCCCAAAATGATATTCTTCTTCTTTTTTTTCTTTTATTTATATGTGCATACAAGGTTTGGGTCATTTCTCCCCCCTTTCCCCTCCCCCCTCCCTTACCCACAGCCCCTTCTTTTCCCCCCTGCCCCCTACCTACCAGGCAGAAACTATTTTGCCCTTATCTCTAATTTTATTGAAGACAGAGTATAAGCAGTAATAGAAAGGACAAAGTGTTTTTGCTAGTTGAGATAAGGATAGCTATACAGGGAGTTGACTTGCATTGCTTTCCTGTGCATGTGTGTTAACTTCTAAATTAATTCTTCTCAAACTAACCTTTTCTCTAGTCCCTAGTTCCCTTCTCCTATTGGCCTTTGTTGCTTTAAAGTATCTGCATTAGTTTCTTTGTATTGAGGGCAACAAATGCTATCTAGTTTTTTGGGTGTCTTACCTATCCTCATACCTCCCAAATGTGCTCTCGCTTTATCATGTGATTGAAGTCCAATCCCCTTGTTGTGTTTACCCTTGATGTAATGTTTCCATATGAGGGAGAACATATGATTTTTGGTCTTTTGGGCCAGGCTAACTTCACTCAGAATTATGTTCTCCAGTTCCATCAATTTACTTGTGAATGATAACATTTCGTTCTTCTTCATGGCTGCATAAAATTCCATTGTGAATAGATACCACATTTTCTTCATCCATTCATCGGTGGTGGGGCATCTTGACTGTTTCCATAACTTGGCTATTGTGAATAGTGCTGCAATAAACATGGGTGTGCAGGTGCCTCTGGAGTAACCTGTGTCACATTCTTTTGGGTATATCCCCAAGAGTGGTATTGCTGGATCATATGGTAGATCAATGTTTAGATTTTTAAGAAGCCTCCAAATTTTTTTCCAGAGTGGTTGTACTAGTTTACATTCCCACCAGCAGTGTAAGAGGGTTCCTTTTTTCCCCGCATCCTCACCAACACCTGTTGTTCCTGGTGTTGCTGATGATGGCTATTCTAACAGGGGTGAGGTGGAATCTTAGTGTGGGTTTTGATTTGCATTTCCTTTATTGCTAGGGATGGTGAGCATTTTCTCATGTGTTTTTTGGCCATTTGAATTTCTTCTTTTGAGAGTATTCTGCTTAGTTCACTTACCCATTTCTTTATTGGTACATTAATTTTGGGAGAAATTAGTTTTTTGAGTTCCCTGTATATTCTGGTTACCAGTCCTTTGTCTGATGTGTAGCTGGCAAATATTTTCTCCCACTCTGTGGGTGGTCTCTTCAGTTTAGAGATCATTTCTTTTGTTGAGCAGAGTTTTTTAGTTTTATGAAGTCCCATTTATCTATGCTATCTCTTAGTTGCTGAGCTGCTGGGGTTCCATTGAGAAAGTCTTTGCCTATACCTATTAGTTCCAAAGTGTTTCCTACTCTTTCCTGTACCAACTTTAGAATTTGGTGTTTGATATTAAGATCCTTGATCCATTGTGAGTTAATATTGGCATAGGGTGATATACATGGATCTAATTTCAGTTTTTTGCAGACTGCTAACCAGTTTTCCCAGCAGTTTTTGTTGAAGAGGCTGTCTTTTCTCCATCTTATATTTTTAGTGCTTTTGTCAAAGATAAGTTGTTTATAGTTGTGTGGCTTCATATCCAGGTCCTCTATTCTGTTCCACTGGTCTTCATGTCTGTTTTTGTGCCAGTAACATGCTGTTTTTATTGCTATTGCTTTGTAATATAGTTTGAAGTCAAGTATTGTAAACTCTCCAGTGTTGTTCTTTTTACTGAGTATTGCCTTGGGTATTTGTGGCCTCTTGTGTTTCCAGAAAAATTTAGTGGTAGATTTTTCAATCTCTTTGATCAGTGTCATTAGGATTTTGATGGGAATTGCATAAAACATGTAGATTACTTTTGGGAGTACAGACATTTTTACTATGTTGATTCTACCAATTCGTGAGCATGGGAAATCTCTCCACTTTCTACAGTCTTCCTCAATCTTTTTCTTCAGAAGTTTATAGTTTTCATTGTAGAGATCATTCAAATCCTTTGTTAAGTTTGCACCTAGGTATTTGATTTTTTTTGAGGCTATTGTAAATGGTAATCTTTTCATATATTCTTTCTCAGTTGGTTCATTATTAGTGTATAGAAATGCTAATGATTTTTCTATGTTGATTTTATATCCTGCTACCTTGCTATAGCTGTTGATGGTGTCTAGGAGCTTTTGAGTAGAGTATTTTGGGTCTTTAGGGTATAGGATCATATCATCTGCAAGTAGGAATATTTTGCCAGTTTCTTTACCTATTTGTATTCTTTTTATTCCTTCTTCTTGACTAATTGTTCTGGCTAGGAATTCCAGTACTATGTTGAATAGGACTGGAGATAGTGGGCATCCTTGTCTAGTTCCTGATTTTAGAGGGAATGGTTTCAGTTTTTCTCCATTAAGTATAATGCTGGCTGTAGGTTTGTAATATATAGCTTTTATAATGTTGAGGAACTTTCCTTCTAGTCCTAATTTTCTTAGAGCTTTTATCATGAAATGGTGTTGGATCTTATCAAAGGCTTTTTCTGCATCTATTGATATGATCAAGTCTTTGCTTCTGTTAATGTGGTTTATTACATTTATTGATTTTCATATGTTGAACCACCCCTGCATTCCTGGGATGAAGCCTACTTGGTTGTGGTGAATGATCTTTTTAATGTGTTGTTGAATTCAGTTTTCCATTATTTTATTGAGGATTTTTGCATCAATGTTCATTAAGGAGATTGGCCTATAATTCTCCTTTTTAGAGGTGTCTTTGCCTGGTTTTGGGATAAGTGTAATATTGGCTTCATAAAATGTGTTAGGAAGTTTTCCTTCCCTTTCTATTTCGTGGAACAGTTTAAGGAGGGTTGGTATCAGTTCTTCTTTAAAGGTCTGATAGTATTCAGAAGAGAATCCTTCAGGTCCTGGACTTTTCTTTTTTGGATACTCTTGATTACTGCTTCAATTTCATTTTGTTATAGATCTATTTAGGTGATTAATTTCCTCTTGGTTCAGTTTTGGATGATCATAAATATCTAGAAATCTGTCCATTTCTTCAAGATTTTCAAATTTATTTGTATAAAGATTCTCAAAGTAGTCTCTGATGATTTCCTGGACTTCCATGGTGTTTGCTGTTATCTTCCCTTTTGCATTCCTTATTCTATCAAATTGGGGTTTTTTTCTCCTCATTTTAGTCAGGTTTCCTACAGGTCTATCAATCATGTTAAATTTTTCAAAGAACCAACTTTTTATTTCATTAATTCTTTATATGGTTTTTTTGGTTTCTATATATTGATTTCAGCTCTTATTTTTATTATTTCTCTCCAATTTGTCTTGGAATTTACCTGTTCTTGTTTTTCTAGGAGTTTGAGATGTATCATTAGGTCAGTGATTTGAGATCTTTCAGTCCTTTTAATATATGCATTCATGGCTATAAACTTTCCTCTCAAGACTACCTTTGCTGTGTCCCATAGGTTCTAGTAAGTTGTCTTTTCATTTTCCTTGATTTCCAGGAACCTTTTAATTTCCTCTTTTATTTCATCAATGACCCATTGTTCATTAAGCAATGAGTTATTCAGTTTCCAGCTGTTTTCCTGTTTTTTGGCTTTATTTTTATTGTTGAGTTCTACTTTTATTGCATTATGATCAGATAAAATGCATGGTATAATTTCTATTTTCTTATATTTTCTGAGGCTTGCTTTGTGCCCTAGGATATGATCTATTTTGGAGAAGGTTCCATGAGCTGCTGAGAAGAATGTATATTGTGTTGAAGTTGGATGAAATGTTCTGTAGACATCAACTTGGTCCATTTGATCTATGGTATGTTTTAGATCTTGGATTTCTTTATTGATTTTTTGTTTGGATGACATATCTATTGATGATAGTGGATGTTAATGTCTCCCATGACCACTGTGTTGGAGTTAATGTATGCTTTTAGGTCCTTCAGGGTATGTTTGATGAAATTCAGTGTGTTGGCATTGGGTACATATAGGTTGATATTTTTTATTTCCTTTTTGTCTATTTCCCCTTTTATTAGTATGGATTGTCCTTCTGTATCTCATTTGATAAATGTAGGTTTGAAGTCTACTTTGTCAGTGATAAGAATTGCTACTCTTGCCTGTTTTGGGGGGTCATTTGCTTGATAAATTTCTTCCAGCCTCTCATCTTAAGCCTATGCTTATTTCTATTGATCATGGGGGGAATTAAGTCCATTAACATTAAGTATTAGTATTGATAGGTACGTGGTGATTCCTGTCATTTAGTTGTCTTAGTTGTTGGAGGGTTTGATTATGTGTAGCTAAATCGATATTACTCTCTACTTACTTGCTTTTTCTTTTCCTGTAGTTTGGTATTGCCTGCCCTTTCATGGTTACGCTGGGTTTCACTTCCTGTGTGCAGAATCCCTTGAAGAATCTTTCGTAGTGGTGGCTTTGTGGTCATATATTGATTTCGTTTCTTATCATGGAAAACTTTTATTGCTCCATCTATTTTGAATGATAATTTTGCTGGGTAGAGTATCCTGGTGTTGAAGTTATTTTCATTCAGTGCCTGGAAGACCTCACCCCAAGCTCTTCTTTCTTTCAGTGTTTCTGTTGAGAAGTCTGCTGTGATTTTGATGGGTCATTTGTATGTCATTTTTTTTTTTTTCTCTTACAGCCTTCAATATTCTTTCTCTAGCTTCTGTACTTGTTTTAATGATAATATGCTGTTGGGTAGTTCTATTTTGGTCTAGTCTGTTTGGTGGTCTGGAGGCCTCCTGCATCTTTATGGGCATAGATTTTTCTAGATTTGGGAAATTTTCTATAATTATTTTGTTGAATATATTATGCATTCCATTTGCTTGCACCTCTTCTCCTTCTTCAATCTTCTTCTTCATGATTCTCATATTTGGTCTTTTGATGGAGTCAGTAAGTTCTTGCATTTTCTTTTCACAGGTCTTGAATTATTTAACTAATAGTTCTTCAGTTTTTCCTTTAATTACCATATCATCTTTGAGTTCTGAGATTCTGTCTTCTGCTTGTTTTACTCTGCTGGATTGGCCTTCCATTTTGTTTTGCATTTCATTTTCATTCTTTTTTCTCAGGTTTTCTATATCCTGAGTTTCTTCCTCTTTGATATTGTGTATTTTCATTCTGAGTTCATTTATCTCTTTATTAATCATGTTCCTTGTATCACTTTGGTGTTTATACAGTGCATCTATAATTTATTTTATTTTTTCTGTGCTTTCTCAAATTCTCTATTTTTTTTGTCTTGGAATTTCTTGAGTGTCTCCTGTACATTTTGGTGGACCATATCCAGTATTATCTCTATAAAATTCTCATTGATTACTTGCAGAATTTCTTCTTTCAGATTGTTCTTGTGGGCTTCATTGGGTTCTTTGGCATAGTTTATCTTCATTTTGTTGGAGTCTGGATCTGGGTATCGGTTTTCTTCATTTTTCCCTCTTGTTCCTGTATTTATTTATTATTAGGGGGAAGTGATTTCCTCTTTGTTCCATCTTCCCATCATTGCCCTTGCTATTGTTACTGTCCCTGTACTGTGTGTAATTCCGTATTGTCTAGCTTATAATAATAACAATGGCAATTTCTACAGTGGATGGGTGAGAGAAGAGAGAAAGCAAAGAATGTAAAGAGAAAAGGAAAAAAGAAACCAAAACAAACCAACAAACACACACACATACACACAAAAAAATAGAGCTAATGAAATAAACAGGGAGAGGTAGTGTACCAAACAACGGTGAGCTGTACAGGCATTAGAGAGACAGAGTGATGATAATAAAACAGAAAATAAAGAACATCCCCAAATTCAAATGCAATAAACTAATAATTAGTTATATAAATTAATTAATAAATTTGGTGTTGGTCCTTCATCCTCCAGTCCTGGTGTTGATGTCTGGGAAGAAGTTCTATTGTTGGCTCATCCAAGGGGAAAAAATGAAACAAATAAACAAACCAAAAACCAAAACACAACAAAACAAATACATTCCAAATTTAAATGCAATACAGTTTTAGTTAGTCCTTTAGCATGTAGTCATAGTTCTGTCGTTGGTTTATCAAAGGACGAAAAGAACAACAACAACAAAAAAGATTCTGGAGATAGCTTTGTGAATGTCTATCTGGGGCTGCGCCTCACCTGCCACCTACTGTCAGCCTTCTGCTACTACAGGCTTTATTTATGCAGATCTGAGGAATGAACTTTACACTCACCTAGCCCCACAGGCTTTGTTTATTTAGAGTTCTCCTGGCCACATGCCCTTTTGTATTCTCCGGTATGCAGCCCTACCTGCCTGTTAGAACTGCAGCCTCTTTTTATGATTTAGAGTTTGCATGGGGAAGTGTTCCTCCCCACCCACTCTCTTGTGCAGCATGCTCTGCTTTAGCTGTTCTTGCAAGCCATCCCCTCTCCAAGCACACTGGGGGAGGTACTGCCACTCCTGCCTTCTTGTGCAGGTTTGTTTATTTACAGATCGTGTGAAGCATGCCTTTCTCCCACTCTCCAGTGCAGTGTGCTAAGCTTTAGCCACTTTTACAAGCCTTCCCTTCTCCAAGCTCACTTGTGGGGGAGGTGCTGCTGCCCTTACCTTCTCCTGTGGGCTTGTTTATTCACAGTTCAGTTCGAGTGGGGATTGCCCCTCTCCCACTCTCTGGAGCTCAGGGCTCCCTCTTTCTTTGCTAAATGTCTTTTTTTTTCAGCTACTTGTTTATTATTCAGATTGGCTTTTTCCTCTTCTTTCCCTGGGTGGGGGTCAGTCTGTCCAGGGGCTATGCTGATTTACCATGTGTCGCTTAGCTTACCTGGTGGTAGTGTCTTCCCAAGCAGTCTGGGAGCTGGCATCTGGTGGCATGGGAGCCCTTCTGGTTTCTCCATTTAGCAGGGAGTGGGGATGCTATGCATGGTCTGGGGGTGTGGAGGAGTCAGAGTTCTGCCTCTTCTTGGTGGTTTTTCCTGCCAGGCATATCTCCAGCGTCTCTCCAAGATTTTACTTTAGGAAGCACGCTTTCTGCTTCCTCCCTTTATTCACCATCTTGGAATCTCCTATGATGTGATATTCTTCTAAAAGAGAATGTGAAATCACTTGAGACTTCACTCTCCATACTTATTATGTGTCATATGTCATTATGTTTGAGGCTATGTTACTGATATCTGAAATTAATATTCACTAAAAATCTATGCTGTTAGGCATAAATAATATGACACTAGGAACCATAGTGGAAACTGTAGAATTCTGTAAGACAAAAATGAGATTGAGGCAAAAGAACTTTGGAACTTAATTGTGAATATTTTGTTATGATCACATATTTAAGAATTAGGTAATCAGTTTAGAACTCCAAGTCATACTATCCTGAGCTCTAAATTGTTACATATCAATGTTATTGTGACAATAAGGTAACTTTCCTTTTTTGATGCTTGTCTGAGAAAGGCAAAAGGGAATTTTAGAGATAAAATGTCATGTTTCTTGATATATAAGAGTAGATTGCATGGTTTACACATCCCACCAAACTCATCAGACTTTACCTTTATATCTAGTCATTTTATTTCAATAAATCACATTTGATAAAATAATTTTGAAGTGGGACATTTAAATCCATATATAAAAATTATATTTCATTAGATAGATTTAATTTTACTTTATGTCAAAATTTTGAGACACTTTTTTTGAATAATATTATGTTTAAATAATGTTATAAAATCTATAAAGAATGTGAAAAAATTCCCCAAATAATTCATTCATGCCTCTTAAATTCAATTCCATTACATTTTCACTTGAAAATAATTTGAATTTTATTTATTTAAAAAACAAGTAAGACTACAAAATACTTCTTAAAATAATATTCTATTATCAAAAATATACAAATGTTTTATTGTTATAACAAAACTATCATAACAACAAAATTGTCTCTAGTATTCAAAAAGACAAAAAGAGTAGGAAAAGTTTTCTTCTGTTGTTATTTAACAAATACATTATGTGATTTTTCTTTTTAAAGGATTGTCATTTTATATTATAAAAATATTCCAAAGTTTCAAACCACATTTCTTATTTAAAAGAGATACTTTTGTGTAATGGTATTGAAATAGATGAACATTTATAAAGGAATCTTTCACTCTTAAAATTTTAAGTTAGAAAATTAACAATGTCTTGTAATAGATTTATTTTCTAAAGCTAGTGCAAGTTTACTATGCTTATTATTATGAATTACAATGTACTGATATTTTAATTAGATGGTTGTACATAATTTTCACTTTATAATTAAATCAATAAACATTTAGATTATTTAATATTTGCTCAATTCTAATATATTTTATGTAATGTAATGAAATCAATATATTTTTAAACTGAAACATTATTACAATCCTGTGTGTAGCATCAATCTCAAGGGCTCACCTTACTGGCAAAGATAAACTATATTGAGGACCTATGAAATTCCTGCTCCTGAGAGAGGTAGGGAATGACTTGACCTTATAGGTAAACATTGCATCACAGGTTAACAATACTGCTGTTTTACAGATAGAGAAGTCACATCATATTACAAGAATATATAAATGTCTTAGACTTC
The DNA here is from genome assembly GCF_047511655.1 of Castor canadensis. Classification (NCBI taxonomy): domain Eukaryota; kingdom Metazoa; phylum Chordata; class Mammalia; order Rodentia; family Castoridae; genus Castor; species Castor canadensis. The sequence continues at coordinate 20,603,664 of NC_133390.1, read as the reverse complement.
TGATAGTTTTATGCCTTATCTAGATCAACACACATTGCTTTGTTTTGTTTTTCCAGACATAATTGTGATCAACAGACCAAAAAATAATAGAAGAAAGCATATTTCCAGTTTTTATAGAGACTGTATATTTGAGAGAGGGAACTAAGCAATTAGAAGAAATTAACAATAGATATGAAATATGTCATATATATGTGTATATGTACACTTAAAAAATCTAAATTGTTAAAATTGTGGTACAGTGATAGAGGTATTATGTGCATAATGTATTTCTTACACTAAAGAAGTAAACATGAATAATTAGGCATGCCATAAAAATGGATTTACTCACTCAAGCATCCACAACTCTCCTAGGGTCCAGTTATTCTAGTTTGGATTTACCTGCAATGTTTTATTTGCATTTGAGAGCTGGTTGGAGTCAGTGTCTATAAAATTATTTAAATCTGCTTAGTTAGACATTAAACAAAGGTATGGCCTACAGAAAATATGGTAGATGGGAAATCAATTCACTAGAAGCATAATTTTAAGGTCTGTATTTGTGTAAAATATACTCACAGTCTATTGGCCAAGCCAGTCATATGGTCAGGTATAAAACAATATAGGAAGAGAGTATTTTTAATCCACAGTGGTAGAACATTGCAGTCACACAACAAAGAGTATATTTATAATTCTATTACACAGATAAGAATATTATAACCAATCATTCAGTTCCTTGCAGGTCAAAAAAACCTAAAAACAGAACTGTCATATGATCCAACAATTCCACTCTTAGGGATACACCAGAAGGAATGTAAGTCAGGTTACAACAAAGGCTCCTGCACACCCATGTTTATTACAGAAATATTCATAATCGTTAAGCTATGTAAACAGCCAGGATACACCACTATGGATGAATGGAGTAAGAAAATGTGGTGTTTATTTACAATAGAAATTTTTAAGCCACAAAAAAGGAATGAAATTTTGTTATTCACAAGTCAATGGACGGAACCGTACAATATCATCTTAAGTGAAGTTAGTCAGGTGCAAGAAGCCAAATGCCACATATCTTCTCTCACATGTGATGTACTGTCTATATATGAATGAATATAGTACTTTTGAACCTGTTGAAACCACCATAAGAAGGGGAGTAAGGGAGAAAGAAGAAAAATAGAGGAGATGAACCAACTTGGGTTATCGCATACATATATTTGGAAATGCCATAAGAATACTCCCTGTGAAGTTAATCTTAAATAAACAAAAATGTCATTGCTTTTCTTTTACAAAAATCAAAGAACAGGAGGGCAAAAAAGGTACTACCTGAGGAGGATGGTACCAGTGGGATGGTATAGGAGGGTGAATATATTGCAAATACTGTACACACATGTTTGGAAGTGAGGCAGTCTGTTGAAACTGCTTCAGGAATGGTGGCAGGATAAAGGAGAATGGTATAGGGGGTGAATTCAAGTATAAAATATTTGATATATTGTAAAAACGTTTATAAATGCCACAATGTACCTCTTCCCAGCACAACAATAAAAAGGATGTATTATCTTATGGCTACACTGAAGACTTCTTTTTACTTTGAATGAAATATAAAACTATTGCAGGATTTTGAACAAAAAAAGTGACCTCATCTGCTTTGTGTTTTGAAAAAAATATTTTTTGTAGACTATATGGAACACACGAAATCTGATGAGGTGATAACTGCACAAGTTATGACCAAATAAGAATAACTCAGTCTTTAATCTGAAAGAAATGCACCTGTCTGTTCTAACGCACAGCCCAAATGTGATGATTGTGTAGACATGGGCAGACACTCCCATTTCGAAACAAGAAAACCAGGGGACTCCAGCAGTCAGTGGTGCATTGTGCTTCTGAATTTTATTTAGACATTTTTATTTACATTCAATTGTATTAATCTGGGAGTTGTTTTCACTCCTTTTGAATTGTATGGTATGTTTCTAGTCCTGCCATGTAACACAGTGTTTTACTTTAAGAAGTGGCGCATTTGTGTGTTTTTAGGTAGTTTTTTAAACATTTTTTGCTGGTAGAAGTTTGAAAGTCAAAAATACTCCTTATTTTTCATTACTTATTAAGTACAAGTTTATACAACCTCTTTAAGGGTTTTGCATAATTTTTTCAGGTTTTGCATAAAAAACTGTAAATGCAGTACCTGTTTAAGTTCTGTAAGTGTCAGACAATTTTTTTTCAAAATAATCTCAATCATTTGTTTTACCTGTGTAACTGCTGAGGAATCTTACTGCATAAGAATCTTTAAATCCCATTTGTTCATGGATGAGATCTGTAAGACATGACCTTATGATCTTTAGAGGAAGATTTTACTCCTTAAGGGTTTATGACACCTTATCTTAAATAACTTTTAAGGTCATGGAATAGAATTCCCTTGGATTGAATCTTTGCCTGGAAGCTATTTTTTATTTCAATAATGATTTGCCATCTGGAGTGGTTGGCAGCAAAATTCAGTTTTAATTTAGAACTCTTCAAACCCTGACTATTTGTGTACTTATCCATTCATTACTTACCTCATGTCTCTTCTCTGTCATTTGACTTAAAAGCAGAATGGAAGAGCCAGGTGGCATCTTCAAAAATTTGCCTGGAGATTACCTTTCCTAGACCACTGAGTTCATTAAGTATGTTTCCTCTTTTGGAAATTAATTCAGCTCAGAGTTTTGCCAAAAATCGTGGTACTACATGGCAAGTTTCCTCTTTCCTCTACTTCCCACTGTCAGTTTCCTTACTCTCCTTTAAGCTTTCAGCTGCAGACTACTCCAGGCCACTTATCTTCATTAACATTATTCTAAACTCCCTTTCAGCTTTCATTAACCAAAACTTCAAGGCTGAAAGACAATTTCATATATTTTAGGTTTTGGATATGGCCAATTCTACTAGCACTTTCATAATCAGCTCTAGTTATTTACATATGTTTACCAAATTAGCTCCACTTATTTTGGTTAGCACTATGACCTCATTAAATTTAAATATATCTGTGGTTCTGGAAACCCGAAAATTAAAAAGCAAACAAAATTTTCATTGTCTCATGATTTCAGATGCTTCTCCTGACATGCCTCAATTTCTGGTAAAAGGATTATGGAAGCATTTTAACTCACATCTCAGGTGCTTGATGCTGACAGTATCTGAAATCTCGATTGGCTTTGTTAGTCAAAGTAGTACTTGTCTATTTCCTCTTAGCATGACAACTTTGCACTTCTTACCTTACTCCACATGGCTCCAAAGTTCTTAACTGTACCTTATATGAAACAACTTAAGCTATAATATCATGTGAAATCTTCCATAATCAAAAGCTTACTACCCAAAATCAAATGAGGGAATATAGACCCTCATCTTTTGATTGGGAGAATGTCAAAGTTACATTGTAAGAACATGTGATAATGGAGACATTCCACCAAACTAAGTTTTCCAATAAACACAACAGCCATTATTTTGAAATAAATGCAGCAGTTTCTTGAACAAGTGTGGGCAGAGTAGACACCCATGTCTCATTCCAGATTTTAGAGGAAATAGTTTCAGTTTTCCCTATGTATGATTTTGGCTATAGGTATGCCATATAGCTTTTATTATGTTCAGTTTTGTTTCCTGAATTCCCAGTGTCTTCAGGGCTTTTATAGTGATGTAGTGTTGAAGTTTGTGAAAGTCTTTTTTTTATGTTATGTTTATTGGTTTGCATATGCTGAACAATCCTTGCATCCCTTGTATGAAACCAATCTGATCATGGTGTACATTGTTTTTAATGTATTGTTGAATTTCTTCAAAAGTATTTTATTGAGAATGTTGCATCTTTGTATAAATAATTAATACTCATAAAAATGAACTATCTTGAAAATATCTCAAGGTGGCTCAGTAACTGTAGTCCTAGAGGGTACTCTTCAGAAAGTCTTTTCTCAAGTGGCTGATGGCCTTCAAAGGGTAAACAGCACAAAAAGTTCTCATAAAACTCTGTTTATGGTTCCTTTGTCATTAACACTAAACACCTCTGTACAATCCTTGAAATTCTGAGAGATGGTTATTCTTCCAAATGCAAGAGTGAATGTAAAAGGATATCTGTTGTTCACAAGAACTCTTTGTTATTTGTTTTCTGTAACTCAGGCCTCTTTGTAGTCCTAAAAATTTGTGGCATAAACAGGGTTTCAGTAAGTTTTCTGAACTCTTCTTCATGCTACCTCTCTGATTCTCTGTTAGATGTCTGCTTAAAAACAAAAAAGCAAAACAAAACAAATAAAAAACTTAGGTGAGAATTTAATATTTTAACTATCAATATTCCAAAACAAAATAGTATTATTCTAGTATGAAAAAAATCCTAAAATTAAAAAGAGAGCTATTCACTTAGAATAAAAAAAAAATTTAAATTTTGAGTCTGTTGTAACTGCTAGGTTTCTGGATGTGAAGTCCCAAAAAAGTACATTAAGTCTGCATGATCAAATTAGCTTTACTTTTGAGAGAAACTCCTGTATTTTTTTTTCTTTTTCTTTTTCTTTTTTGTTGTGACTGGATTTTGAACTCATGGCTTTGTACTTGCAAAGCAGGTGTTTTAGCATTTTGAGCCACACCCCTACTCTATTTTGCTCTACTTATTTTGGAGATGGAGTCTCCAGCACTATTTGCCAGGGCTGTCCTTTCACCTGGATCCTCCTGATTGAGCTCAGCCTCCCATGAAGATGGAATTACAGGCACAAGTCACTAGTGTCCAGTTTACCCTAACTTTTAAAAAGTTCTAGAGCTCCAAAACATGGCATCAAATACTATTTCATCAACTGTTAAAAATTTAACAAAAATACTACAGGATCTTATTTTGAGTCTAAGATTTCCTTGTAGCTAAAAAAGAACACTAACTAATGCAACATGAACTTAAAAAACAAAACAAAACATGGGAAGATTTGGTGTAAAAATTCTTTTGCAAGGAACAATAAACTGCATTCCTTAGTATAAAAAAATACTATGGTGAGTCAAAAAATTTTCTAAAATCAGGGACATTAATATTCCATCCTCAAAATACTTATTTTAGGCTCTTCTGTATAAGTCTGTCTTCTATTCAGCTTAGTTTCATACATTCAGAAATGTCAGTAAAAGACATTAAATGAATCTCTCTGCTGCTTTCTGGCATGTGCCTTGACCTAAAAAATACATATGTGAAAAAAAACTAGAACAAACATGAGCACCCTTTGTCTATATGGCACCAAAAATACTTCCTCAAAATGAAAGAGAAACTGTGAGGCATATGTAGTTAACATCATACCTAGTGATGAAAGGGTGAATGCTTTCCTTTAAAACTGGGAATATACAAGGATGTCTGTTCTCTCCACTTCTGTTCAGCATTGTATTGGAGGATCTAACCAAGGCAACCAGGCAAGAAAAAGAGAGAAAAAGTATCTGACTGTAAAGAAAAGAGGCAGGTACTCGTGGTTCATTTCTATAATCCTAGCTACTCAGGGGACAGAGATCAGGACGATAACAGTTCAAACCCAGCCCCAGGCAAATAGCTCAGGAGACCCTAGCTTGAGAAAAAAAGGCACAAAAAAGGGCTGGTGGAGTGGCTCAAACAGTAAGAGTGCCTTAGTTCAAACCCTAGTGTTGCCAAAAACAAAAAAAAAAAGAAAGAAGAAAAGAAAGAAAGAAAGAAGCAATTGTTGCATCAGGATTACACATATTAAAGAGTTTTTTTTAAGCATTAAATTTCCAGTCTTCTATAATTAGTTAGAAGTTACAAATCTATAAACATGTTCTATATCAGTTCTATATCATACTACACAAAATGTCAAAACCTTGCATTTTAAACATTAATTTAAGAATTAATTATGGCTTTGAATTATTTGTCACTGTGAAGTTCCTTTGGTTCTGTTAGATGTGATGCTTAATTTCTTGTGTCAATTTGACTGAAACATAGACTACCAAGAAATTTGGTCAAGCATTTTTTCAGTTTTGTTTGTAAGGCTGTGCCTGAATGACATGAATATCTGAATAGGGAGTAAAAGTATATCATATTGTCTTCTTCAGGTGTGGACTAGCTCCACCTACTCATTGAAGACCTAAAAAGGACAAATTATCCAAGGAAGACAGAAGTTTTTGAATCATCTATTTGAACAAACTGGAACTTACACTAAGCTGGAACTTAAAACAAGAACTCCCCTGAGTCACCAGCCTTCTGACTCCTGACCATCCGACTTCTCAGTTTCCACAGTCATGCAAGCGAACTCCTTATAATCTCTCTCTCCTGCTCTCTCTCTCTCTCTCTCTATCTCTCTCTAAATACTTATGTGTGTATATTCATATATATAAATATATAAATTGTGGCATTCAATGATTCTGGATGAAAAAGTGGCAACCTGTAAAACATGAGTTAAATTAATGGTATTTTAAAATTTATAAAGGAAAATAGTCAGTGCATTTCAGCAAAACTGAAAGCCTTAACAGTGAACTGTAATCTGACACTGACATTGGATGGGTGGGTTGAATGCTGAACCAACCCTAGAGAACTGGGAAGGGGCAAAGAGCTGATCTCTCACTGTCAGGGGAGTGGCAAGGAACTGAGCTCTCAGCACCCAACTCTCAAGAATGTGCCATAAAATAGCAAAGTCTAAGAGCCAAGTTGGGCCAACAAGCCAACCATCTAGAGGAGCTGCAGGTACCCAGCAGAGGTTGGGAGAGGCATAAAGACTAGAGAGGAAGCAGAGTGACAAATTAACCTCCCAAAGCAAGGCAGGAGGTGGATCCCAGAGCTGATCTCTGGGACAGAGGGCAGCATTCAAAACTGAATTACCCCTCCTTGCCAGGGGAGGAGCTGACCAAACAGAGTTGAAGCTGAGGAACAACACACCTGCTGCTGCCTGCTGATTAGAGCTGTGACACCTGCATGAGCTGGCAACCTTACCTAACTTCACAACTCCAACTAACCTTGTGGACTTAAGGTCCAAATACCACTCACAAGCCAGTCACCTGGTGAATTCACATCACAGCTTCTGCTTGAGCACCAATACCAGAATTGGACACTGAAGAACTAACTTCAGAACTTTTATTAAGAGACTGAATTGAACCAGGTAGCTGAACATATTACCCTCCTTCTCCTGTACCAAAATCCATTGTTCTCCCTCCCAACTTCTCTTTTTGCCTCTTCTTTTCCACCCTTTCCCATTTTCACCTCCCGCTCCCATCCTCCCCAACCTGTCACCACACTACACCTCCCTCCAACACACTCACCACATGCTGACTAGCCTACTCTTACAAACTTCACACAACTCCACCCTCTGCAATCCCTGACACAAATGCCCTCTAATACAACAACAGAAATATACCCAGACACACACAAGGACCACAAAACCCAGAAATACTCATAATTCTTTACCCACTAACCCACTCCTTTTACCCTACCCATTATCTTAGTACCACCTTCACCAATTCCCCTTAATCTATACCCCCCACAATCCAACTGTTTGTAGATATTATCTTCAAGGGGTTTTGTATACAAAACATTAACAATTGGTCTGGCATTGAATCCATAAACTTGCTAAATTACACCTCCAGACCAGGGTCAGAGAGAGCACATCAACCTAGCTAACAACCAAGTCAACCAGAACACAAAAATTAAATGAGGAAAAGAAATCAGGAAATAAAATCCACCATCAAGCCTACCATAAATATAGTGGAACACTACCAAGTGGAGCAATGGGAAGAAGAAGAAGGGGTTAAACCACTCTCCTCAAAAAAATAATTCAATACAGGATTCAGTGGGAAATGCAGAAAGTGGATACCCAGTTCCTGTCCTCAATAAAACAATGATAAATGTAACTAAGGTACTCAGCAGTGGCCACAAAAAAACTCTCAAAGAAGAAATTTGGGTAGAAATCTTTGAGAAATTCATGGACATAATATTACACATGGTCAACCTGAATGTACAAGATGCACTGAAGAAATATTAAGACAATAAAAACAGAGAACATGTTATGAAACAGAAGCAAATAAAGGAACTCAGAGAGGACCTCACCAAAAACCAAAGTGAGACAAAGGACAGTATAAAAAGAGATACATGAATTGAAGAGGGCAATAGAAATTATAAAAGATTAGTTGAACAAAGATTTGGAAAACCTCAGAAGAAAGAATCAAATAGAAATCTTGGAAATAAAAAGTCCCTATAGTCAAACAAAAAATACAGTGGAAGATCACTCCAGCAGATTAGACAAAGAGGAAGACAGAATCTCAGAGCTCAAAAATAAAATAGAAATTAAAGGAAAAAACAGAAGAAATCTTAGTGAAACAACTCAAGAACTGTGAAAGGAATATGCAAGAACTCAGTGACTACATCAAAAGACCAAACTGAAGAATCATTGGCACTGAAGAACAAGAAGAGGTGCAAACCAAAGGGATATGTAACACATTCCATTAAATAATAACAGAAAATTTCTGAAATCTTGAGAAAGTTTTACCCATTAAGGTGCAGGAAATCACCAGGACACCAAGCTAAAATCAAACCTCCCCCTGGCATAATATCATAAAAACAACAAGGATAGAGAACAGAGAAAGAATAACAAGGGTTGTAAGAAATAAAAAAACAAATAACATATAAAGGTAAACCGATCAAAATATCAGCATATTTCTCAATGAAAACCTGAAAAGCAAGAAGGGTATGGAGAAAGGTATTTCAGGCACTGAATGAAAATAACTTCAACCCTAGTATACTCTACCTAACAAAACTATCATTTGAAATTGATGGCATAATAAATATCTTACATGATAAAAAAAACTAACAGTATATGAGCACAAAGCTACCACTACAGAAGATTCTAGAAAGAATTCTGCACACAGAAGATGAAAGTAAACAAAACCACAACAGCACAGGAAGCATCAAAACACAGGAGAAGAAAAGACAAGCAATCAGAGAGTAGTATTGATTGGACTGCACACAATCAAACCCTTAAACAACAAGAATAAGTAAATGGAAGAAATCACAACATACTTATCAATATTAACATTGAATGTTAACAGACTCAAGTCCCCCATCAAAAGACATCAGTTGACAAACTGGGTTAAAAAGAAAGATCCAAAAATCTGTTGTCTACAAGAGACCTATCTTACTGACAGAAATAAACACTGGCTTATAGTGAAAGGTTGGAATAGCTGGTAAACCAATGACCCCTGAAAACCAGCAGGAGTAGCAATACTCATATCAGACAAAGCAGACTTTAAATTTTCATTGGTTAAATGAGACAAAGGAGGTCACTTCATACTAATAAACTGTGTAATAGATCAAAATGAAATGACAATTATCAACTTATATGCACCCAATGTCAGTGTACCCAATTTCATCAATCATACACTGAAGGATTCCAAAGCACATACAGACTCCAAAGCAGTGGTAGTGGAAGACTTTACTACCCCTCTTTCATCAATAGATAGGTCATACAAACAAAAAATCAACAAAGAAATCCTAGAACTAATTGACTTGATAAATTAAATGGACCTAAATCAAATGGACAGAATATTTCATCCAACAACAACAAAATATACATTCATCTCAGCAGCCCATGGAACTGTTTCTAAAATAGATCATATTTCAGGACATGAAGCAAGCCTCAGCAAATATAAAAAAATAGAAATAATTTACTGCATTCTATCTGATCTCAATGCATTAAAACTAGAACTCAAAAATAAAAAAAGATCAGAAAACTCACAAATAATTGGAGATAGAATAATACATTGCTTTATGAACAGTGGGTCATAGCAGAAATAAGAGGAAATAAAAAAGTTCTGGAAGCTAATGAAAACCTACATGAAACATACAAGAACCTATGAGACACAAGAAAGGCAGCCCAATCCTAAGAGGAAAGTTTATAGCCTGAGGTGCATATATTAAAAAGACAAAAAGATCTCAAATAAATGACCTAATGCTACACCTCATATTCCTAGGAAAGCAAGAGCAAACAAAACCCAAAGCAAGAAGAAGGAGAGAAACAATAAAAATATGGGTTGAAATTAATGCAATAGACACCAATAAATAAACCATACAAAGAATCAATGAAACAAAAAGCTATTTTTCTGAAAAAATAACAAGACTGACAAGTCCCTGGCAAACGTGACTAAAATGAGAAGGGAAAGATTCAAATTACCCAAATCAGAAATGAAAAAGAGGAGATAACAAACACCATGGAAATCCAGGGCGTCATCAGAAAACACTTTGAAAGACTAATTCCAATACATTAAAAAATCTTGATGAAATGGACAAATTTCTAGACACTTATGAACATCCAAAATTAAACCAAGAAAATATTGAACACCTAAACAGATCTATAACACACAATAAAATTGAAGCAACAATAAAGAGCCTCCAACAAAAAAAAAAGTCCAGGACCTGATGGATTCTTTTCTGAATTGTACCTGACCTTCACAGAAGAACATATGCCAACACTGCTTAAATCTTTTCCATGAAATTAAAAGGGAAGGAACATTGCTCAACTCATTCTATGAAGACAGTATTACACTTCTTCCAAAACCAGACAAGGACACATCCAAAAGAACTACAGGCCAATCTCCTTAATGAAAACCAAGGCCAACAAACCTCAATAAAATAATGGCAAACCAAATCCAACAATACATCAGAAAGATCATTCTCCACAACCACATTGGCTTCATCCCAGGGATGCAGTGATGTTTCAACATATGCAAATTGATAAATGTAGTACAGCACAAGAATTGAAGCAAAGACAAAAAACACATGATCACCTCAATAGATGGAGAACAAGCCTTTGATAAGATTGAACACCACTTTGTGCTAAAAGCTCTAAGAAAACTAGGAATAGAAGGAATATGCCTCAACATTGTAAAGGCTATATATGAAAAACCTATAGCTAGCATCATACTTAAGGGAGAAAATGTGAAACCATTATCACTAACTTAAGAATGAGTTAATGGCACCTACTCTCCCCAGTTTTAATCAACATTGTCCTGGAATTCCTAGCTAGAGCAATAAGGCAAGGAGAAGAAAGAAAAGGAATACAAATATGTAAAGAAACAGTCAAAATATCCCTATTTTTAGATGACATGATCCTATATCTTAAAGACCCAAAACACTCCACTGATAATCTTCTAGACAACAGAAACAGCGTTAGCAATGTAGCAGGACATAAAATCAACTTACAATAATCACTAGCCTTTCTATACACCAACAGTGAACAAATTGAGAACAATACAAGAAAACAATTTCATTTACAAAAGCCTCAAAAAAAATTAAGTACCTAGGAGTAAACTTAATGAAGGACATAAATGACTTCTTCAAGGAGAACTACAAAAAATTGAAGAAAAAGGTCAAGGAAGAATACAGAAGCTTCAAAGATCTCCCATGCTCATGGATTGGTAGAATCAACATAGTAAAAATGGTTATACTACCAAAACAAATCTACATGTTCAACACAAAACCCATCAAAATTCCAATGACATTCATCACAGAGATTGAAAAATCAAATCTAAAGTTCATTTGGAAACACAAAAGACTGCAAATAGTCAAGGCAATACTGAGCAAAAAGATCAATGCTGGAGGTATCACAATGCATGACATCAAACTACACTGCTGAGCCATAGCAATGCCATTTCATCGTATTGGCATGATAACAGACATGAATACCAGTGGAACAGAGGACTGGGATATGGATCCACATGGCTATGCCCATTTCATTTTTGACAAAAAAGCTAAAAACATATGATGGAGAAAAGATAGCCTCTTCAACAAATATTGCTGGGAAAAGTGGCTATCTGCCTGCAAAAAACTGAAACTAAATATATGCATGTCACCCTGTACTAGCGTCAACTCAAAGTGGATTAAGGACCTTAATATCAGACTCAAAACCTGTACACAAAAGAGCAGGGAATACCCTGGAAACAATAGGTACAGTCAAGGACTTCCTCATTAGAACTACATCTATACACAATGGAATTTTATGCAGCCATGAAGAAGAACGAAATGTTATCATTCACTGCTAAATGGATGGAATTGGAGAACATCATTCTGAGTGAGGTTAGCCTGGCCCAAAAGACCAAAAATCGTATTTTCTCCCTCATATGTGGACATTAGATCAAGGGCAAACACAACAATGGGATTGGACTTTGATCACATGATAAAAGTGAGAGCACACAAGGGAGGGGTGAGGATAGGTAAGACACCTAAAAAATTAGCTAGCATTTGTTGCCCTCAATGCAGAGAAACTAAAGCAGATACCTGAAAAGCAGCTGAGACCAATAGGAAAAGGGGACCAAGAACTATAGAAAAGGTTAGATCAAAAAGAATTAACCTAGAAGGTAACACACACGCCCAGGAAATTAATGTGAGTCAACCTTATCCTTATCTCAACCAGCAAAAACACTTGTTCCTTCCTATTATGGCTTATACTCTCTCTTCAACAAAATTAGAGATAAGGGCAAAATAGTTTCTGCTGGGTATTGAGGGGGTGAGGGGGAGAGGGAGGGGTGGAGTGGGTGGTAAGGGAGGGGATGGGGGCAGGGGGGAGAAATGACCCAAGCCTTGTATGCACATATGAATGATAAAATAAAATAAAATAAAAAAAAGAACTACATCAGCTCAGGAAATAAGAGAAAGATGGATAAATGGGACTACATGAAATTAAAAATCTTCTGCACAATGAAGGAAATAATCTCTAAATTGAAGAGACCACCCACAGAGTGTGAGAAAATCTTTGCTAGCTATACATCCAACAAAGGACTGATAACCAGAATATACAGAGAGTTCAAAAAACTAACCACCTCCCCCAAAATCAATGAATCAATGCAGAAGTGGGCAACTGAAGTAAACAGAACTTTTTCTAAGGAAGAAATCCAAATGGCCAAAGAACACATGAAAAAAATGTTCACTATCCCTGCCTGTAAAGCAAATAATGCAAGTCAAAACCACACTAAGATTCCACCTCACCCATGGTAGAATGGCTATCATCAAGAACACTATCAACAACAAATGCTGGCATGGATGTGGGGAAAAAGGAACCCTCATACACTGCTGGTGGGAATGTAAGCCAGTACATCTACTTTGGAAAACATTATGGAGGCTCCTTTAAAACTAAACATATATCTGCTATATGATCCAGCAATACCACTCCTAGGGATATACCCAAAGGAATGTGATTCAGGAAATTACATAGGCACCTGCACACCCATGTTTATTGCAGCACTATTTACAATAGCCAAGCTATGGAAACATCTAAGATGCCCCATCGTTTGAGGAATGGAACAAGAATATATGGTATTTATACACAATGGAATTTTACTCAGCCACAAAGAAGAATGAAATTTTGTCATTCACAAGTAAATGGATGGAACTAGAGAATTTCATCTTAAGCATAGTTAGCCAGGCTCAGAAGGACAAACATCAAATGTTCTCTCTCATGCAGATTATAGACCCCAAGCAAATGCAGTAATATTATTGAACATGGGGCACACACTATGGGGAGAACACATATGGGAGAAATATGGAAGGGAAAGGAAACCTAAAACTTGAATGTGGTTGATGTGCTCCTTGGTGTGGAGCAAATAATGTAACCTTAAATTGGCAGAGGCCACTATGGCAAGGAGACCAGGATGTAGCAATGAGGTTTGGTAGAAATGAAGCACTGTGGGTTGCAATACACAAGTGCATGGAAGCAATGCAAAGAATCTCTCTGTATGGCTATCTTTATTCCAAACCAGCAAAACCAATATACCTTTCTTAATGTCTCATATGGTTTCTCTTCAACAAAATTGGAGAAGAGGGTGGAACAGGTTCTCCCTGGAAGCGGGTGGTTTGGGGGACTAGGGGTGTGGGGGCAAGAGGGCACAAACAATGCATATATATGTAAGTAAATGTAAAATCAACAATATAAAAGAAGAAAGAAAAAAGAAAAAACAACCCTAAGGTTCTTTTGGAAGCAGAAAAGATTGGGAGTATCCAAGACATTGCTAAGCAAAAAGAGCAAAGCTGGCGGTATCATAATACCTGACTTCAAACTGTACCAAACTGAGCCATAGAAATAAAAAGAGCATGGTGCCAGGTGCTGGTGTTTCAGTCCTGTAATCCTAGCTACTCTGGAGACAGAGATCAGGAGGATCGTGGTTCTAAGCCAACTGGGGCAAATAGTTACGTGAGACCGTATCTCAAAAAACCTTTCACAAAAATAGGTCAGGTGGAGTGGCTCAAAGTGAAGGCCCTGAGTTCAAGCCCCAGAACTGCCAAAAAAAAAAAAAAAACCAGCATGCTACTGGCACAAAAACAGATAGAATGACCATGGAACAGAATAGAAGACCAACATATGAATCCACTCAGCTATGCCCACCTGATTTTTGACACTGATGCCTAAAACATACATTGGAGAAAAGACAGTCTCTTCTATATATGTTTCTGTGATAACTGAATATCTTCCTTCAAAAAGTTTCAACTAGATCCATGACTTTCCACACTGAACATTTATGAACTCAAAGTGGATTTAGAACCTTAATATATGACCTGAAACTTTGAAGCTTGTACAAGAAAGAGCATGGCAAATACTGGAAATAATTGGCAATGGCAATGGCATCCTAAATAGAATCCAAAAGGCTCTGCAACTAGGAGAAATTATTGACAAATGGGACTACATGAGGCTAAAAAGTTTCTGCACAATAAAAGAAAAGGTCACCAGATTGAAGGGGCTGCCTACAGAATGGGAGAAAATCTTTGCAAGCTATATATCAGATAAGGAATTAAAACCCTAATATACATGGAGCTCACAAAACTAAATTCCCCCAAAAACTCACCACCCAATAAAGAAATGGGCACATGAACCAAATAGAGGTTTTTCAAAGGAAGAAATCCAAATGATTAAAGAACCACTTGAAGAAATGCTCAACATCCCTGGCCACAAAGGAAATGCAAATCAAAACCACATTACGATTCTATCTCACTCCTGTTAGAATGATATCATCAAGAACACAAACAACAACAAACGTTGGTGAGAATGTGGGGAAAAGGAGCCATCATACCCTGATGGTGGGAATGTAAGTAAATACAATCACTATGGAAAACAGTTTGGAGGCTTCTGCAAAAACTAAAACTACAACTGCTATATGATCCATCAATACCATTTCTAGGGTACAACCAAAGGATTATTAGATTAAAGATACTTGCACACCCATATTTACTGCAGCACTATTCACAATAACTAAGCTATGGAAACACCCAAAATGCCCCACTACTGATGAATGGATTAAGAATATGTGGTGCTTACATAGAATGGAATTTTATTCAGCAACAAAGAAATTTTGTTTTTTGCATGTAAGTGGAAGGAGCTGGAGAACATCATCATAAATGAAGTTAGCCAAGCTCAAAGCCAAAGGCCACATGTTGTTTGTCATATGTGAAATATCAGCCCAATATAAATACAAGCAGTCTTATAAAAAACAGGTTATGCCAAGGGGGGAGCGGAGTCACATATGATAGTGGGAGGTAAAAGAAGAAAGTTAAGAAGGATAAGTTGGTTGATGTACTTCCTATAGAAGAATGAATACAGAATTTTTAAACCCACTGAAATCATTACACAAAGGGGTCTAAGGCAGAAAGGAGAATAATAGAGGGGATAAACCAATTAGGACTATAATACATACATATATATATACAGGGAAATGTCACAATGAAACATCCTGTATAGCTATCTTAATCAAATAAAAATGTCTTATTTAAAGAAAAAAAAAACAGAATAAGAAAACAAAATAGGTCCTGTCTGGAGGTTTGTAACAATGAGAAGTTGGAGGATATAAAGAAACAGTACAGGAAGGTAAATATAGTGGAAATATGATGTACACATGTATATATATCTTAAAGCAAACAATGAATTGATATTTACTCAAATGACCATAGTGTCATGTAATTTTTTATAAATATATTCTGACTTCATAACCTGGGGTGATCCTCTACCTCACTCTCCCAATTGGTAGGATTATAAATGTATACTGCAGTTCCAACATTTAAGTAAATATTAGCATGAGAATTTAGTCACTTCTACTAAAGTTTATATGTTTTAAATGATTCTAAGATAGAAGTATGTATATATTTAACATTTTCCATGTTGTTATTCAAAGTAATCTAGAGAGGTATGATTTAAACAATACTCAACCAACACCCTAAAGGACAGTTATTAGTGATGCTCACCTAGAATTAAATTATGTATTAATTTGGTCAGAGCCAGTAGTGATTCATAGAAAATGTTTAAAGTACCTTGCATCAGAGCAAAGATTATTAAAAGTCCAAGATAAAATTTGAACATAAAAGAACATATACATACTAAAATTTCTCAATTTTATGAACTACTACTGACAATGTTTAATTTTTTATATTATAAAAATTTTATAAGGATAGAGTCATTAGATGGGGGAATATGAAGTGACAATTCCTTTCTGATTTATATTATACATTATTTACATTTCCCCCCATTGTCTCTCCTACTCAGCCCCCACCCCACCCCATACAAAGCAATTGTAAGAGGTTTTTTATTTCTGTTTCATATGGTTATAAGAAGTCCATCAACCATATACTGTCACCTTAATCTTCCTTCACCCTCTCCCTCACACTACTACTTTCTCCCCCACACACACTTTGTGTACTTTACAGTCCTAGTTTTCATTATTAATATTTAAATTGACTTTCCAAGGGGTATCTCAATGTATGCCCACTGTGGGTATGCTTTACTTTGTTCTGTTCAATCCTTTCAATTGCTCTCCCTTACTCCTTTACCTCCTGCCCCCTATTTTCAATAGTTTTCAATACACATGCTTATATCCTCTACCTTTACATCTTATGTTATGCAACATTACTGATGCTCTATCATTCTCTTTTTCTTTCCCTCTTTATTGCTCTTGTCTTATTTCTCTGGCTATGAATTCCAAAACTATATTGAATAGGAGTGGAGAGAGTGGACAACTCTGACTCATTCTTGACTTTAAGGGGAACAGCATCCATTATTCTACATTTTGTATGATGTTGGCTCTAGCTTTGTCATACATAGCCCTTATTATGTTGAGGAACATTCCTTCTATTTCTAAATCTTCAGAGCTTTTATCATGAAAGGGTGTTGGATCTTGTCAAAGGCTTTTTCCACATCCAAAGAGAGGATCATGTGGACTTTGTCCTTGCTTCTGTTTATGTTGTGTTATGTTTATGGATTTACGTATGTTGAACCATCTTTGCATCCCTGGAATGAAACCAGCTTTGTGATGGTGTATGATCTTTCTGATGTGTTGTTGAATTCTGTTTGCCAGTATTTTGTTAAGAATCTTTGCATCAATATTCATTAAAGATATTGGTCTATAATTCACTTTTCTGGTTATGTCTTTGTTTGGTTTCTGAATGAGTGTTATGCTAGCTTAATAGAATGAGTTTAGTAGTGTTCCTTCCCTTTCTATTTTCTGGAAAGGTTTGAGGTGTATTGATGTTCTTCCTGAAAAGTTTGGTAAAATTCAGCCTTGAGTCCATCAGGTCCTGGGCTCTTCTTTATATAGTGATTCTTTATTACTGCTTTAATTTAATTGCATGTAACAGGACTACTTAGATGGTTAATGTCTTCTGGTTCAATTTTGGTTGGATACATGTGCCTAGGAATTTATCCATTTCATCTAGATTTTCCAGTTTATTTGAATCTAAGTTTTCAAAGTACTCTCTAATGATTCTCTGGATTTTCTTAGTATTTTTCATCTCTGACTTTATTAATTTGAGTCTTCTTTCTCTTCCATTTTGTCATGTTGGCTAATTGTTTGTTAATCTTGTTAATCTTTTAGAAGGACCAACTTTTGTTTCATTGATCCTTTGTATAGTTTGTTTGGTTTTGAGCTCCTTGAGCTTGGTCCTGATCTTTATTATTTCTCTACATTTGCTAGTTTGGGGTTTGATTTGCTCTTCTTTTTCTAGGAGCTTAAGGTGCATTATTAGATTATTTATTTGAGAGGTCTCTGATTTTTAATATAGGCAATTATAGCTATAAAGTTTCCCCTTAGCATGGCCTTTGCTGTGTCCCACAGATTCTGGTACACTGTATTTTCATTTTCATTGGATTCTATGAACTTGTTGATTTCTTCCCTTATTACTTCAGTCACCCATTTGTTTTTCAGCAGTGTGTTGTTCAGTCTTAGTGTGCTTAAATATTTTCTGGGGTTTCTTTTGTTGCTGAGGTCAAGTTATACTGCATTGTAATCTGATATGATACAGGGGCTTATTTTTATTTTCTTAAATTTTTTGAGATTTGCTTTGTGTCTGAAAATATCTATTTTGGATAAAGTTCAATGTGCTGCAGAAAAAAAACATGTATTGCCTATTTTTGGGGTAAAATACTCATAGATATCAACCCTGTCTATTTGGTGAAATGTGTGGAGGAACTCTGAAGTTTCTTTGTTATTCTTTTGACTGGATAACCATCTATTGGTGACATTGGGGTATTCAGGTCTGCCACTATCACTGTGTTAGCATCTATTTGTGCTCTTGGGGCCATTAGAGTTTTTTTTTTTTTTTTTTTTTTACTGTAGATGGGTGCCCCTGTGTTTGGTGCAAATATATTAAGGATTGATATTTCTTCTTGATGAATTGTTCTTTTCATTAGTATGAAGTGACCTTCATTGTCTCTTCCTATTGATTTTATTTGAAGTTTACTTTGTCAAATTTGAGTATGGCTACTCCTGCCTGTTTAAGGGGTTTATTTGCTTGGAAAACTTTTTACAATCTTTGACTAAGCCAGTGTTTACTTTTTTCAGTGAGATGAGTCTCTTGTAAGCAACATGTAGTTGAGTCTTGTTTTTTAACCAGTATGCTATTCTATATCTTTTGATTTGAGCATTGAGGTCATTTACATTCAGTGTTAAAATTGAGAGGTGCCTGTTGTTTCCAGTCATATTGATTCCCCTGTTGTTCAGCTTTACCTCACTGGTCTACTTGCTTAAAAGGGTTTATTCTTTCTTGAATCTTTCTGGCTCATTCAAGTGTGTTCTTCTATATGTGAAAGTGCTTTAAGTATTTTTTGTTTTGCTGGATTGGTAATCAAAAATTCCTTTAGTTTTTCCTTGCACAGTTTTCACCTCCAATGGGTTTGTTGATGAATTTTAACACCATGTAAAGAAAAGAGAACCCTTCCACATGCCTTATATATAAAGGACTTCTTCCACTGTAAGTTGGTTCATGTCTTTAAAGGACACTTAAACTCAAGAAGGCTTTCCCACACTGTTCATATAAAGGGCTGCACTCCAGTGTGAATTTTTTCATGTGCTTTGAGGTAACTGGATGAACTAAAGACTTTTCCACATTGTTTACATGCAAAGGGCTTCTCTCCAGTTTGAATTCCTTCATGTATTTTTGAGGTAACTGGAAGATCTAAGAGCTTTACTGCATTGTTTACATATGTATGGTATCTCTCCAATGTGAGTTCATTCATGTATTTGATTTTTTTCTTTTTTTTTAATTCTTTTTTTTATTCACATGTGCACACATTATTTGGGTCATTTCTCCCCCCTGCCCCCCTCCCCCACCCTCTCCCCCCTTCTCCCCTCAGTTCCAGGCAGGCAGTGTTCTGCCTTTATTACTAGTTTTGTTGAAGAAAAGAACAAGCCTAATAAGGAAGACAAAGTGTTTTTGCTAATTGAGTTGAGGATAGCTATACTGAAATATTCCTAGCATTGCTTTTGTGTACATGTGTGACCCATGTTGATTCATCTCTAATTGATCTTTACCCTGGTTACTGATCCCCTTCTCATGATAATCTGTGTTGTTTAAGGTTTATGCATTAGTTCCTCTGGAGTGGGGACATCAAATGCTTTCATGTTTTGGGTTTTCTACCTATTTCTATATCACCAAAATGTGCTCTCCCTTCATCATGTGATCCAAGTCCAACCACATTTCTGCATTTGCCCTAGATCTAAAGTCTGCATATGAAAGAGAACATATGATTTTTTGGTCTTCTGAGCTTGGCTGACCTAACTCAGAATGATGTTCTCCAGTTCCATCCATTTACCTGCAAATGATAAGATTTCATTCTTCTTCATGGCTGAGTAAAATTCCATTGTGTACAAGTTCCACACTTTCTTGATCCATTCATCAGTACTGGGGCATCTTGGTTGTTTCCATAAATTGGCTATTGTGAATAGCACCACAATAAACATGGGTATGCATGTACCTCTGGAGTAATCTGTGTTGTATTCCTTCGGGTATATCCCCAGGAGGGGGATTCTAGATCATATGGCAGGTCTATGTTTAGGTTTTTAAGGAGTCTACAATTTTTTTTCCAGAGTGGTTGCACCAGCTTGCATTCCCACCAGCAGTGGATTAGGGTTCCTTTTTCCCCGCATCCTCACCAACACATATTGTTGGTGGTGTTCTTGATGATGGCTATTCTAACAGGGGTGAGGTGGAATCTTAGTGTGGTTTTGACTTGCATTTCCTTTATGGCTAGAGATGGTGAGCATTTTTTCATTTTTTTTTTTGCCATTTGTATTTCTTCTTTTGAGAAAGTTCTATTAAGTTCAGTTGCCCATGTTTTAATTGGTTCACTAATTTTAGGAGAGTTTAGTTTCTTAAGTTCCCTGTATATTCTGGTTATCAGTCCCTTGTCTGATGTATAGCTGGCAAATATTTTCTCCTACTCTGTGGGTGGTCTCTTCAGTTTAGAGACTATTTCTTTTGTTGTGCAGAAGTTTCTAATTTTATGAAGTCCCATTTGTCCATTCTTTCTCTTAGTTGTTGTGCTGCTGGGGTTTTATTGAGGAAGGCCTTGCCTATACCTATTAGTTCCAGAGTGTTACCTGCTCCTTCCTTTAGTAACTTCAGAGTTTCAGGTCTGATATTTAGGTCCTTGGTCCATTTTGAGTTGATACTAGTACAGTGTGATAGACGTGGATCTAGTTTCAGTTTCTTGCAGATGGATAACCAATTTCCCCAGCAACATTTGTTGAAGAGGCTGTCTTTTCTCCATCATATGTTTTTGGCCCCTTTGTCAAAAATGAGGTCAATATAGTTGTGTGGATTCATATCTGGACCTTCTATTCTGTTCCACTGGTCTTCAGGTCTATTTTTATTCCAATACCATGTTGTTTTTATTGCTATTGCTTTGTAATATAGTTTGAAGTCGGGTATTGTCATACCTCCAGCATTGCTTTTTTTGCTGAGTATTGCCTTGGTTATTCGTGGTCTCTTGTGTTTCCAAATGAACTTTAGAGTAGATTTTTCAATCTCTGTGGTGAAAGTCATTGGGATTTTGATAAGAATTGCATTAACCATGTACATTGCTTTTGGTAGTATATCCATTTTTACTACATTGATTCTACCAATCCATGAGCACGGGAGATCTTTCCATCTTCTGTAATATTCCTCAATCTCTTTCTTCAGGAGTTTATAGTTCTCCTTATAGAGTTTATTCACATCTTTTGTTAAATTTACTCCTAGATATTTGATTTTTTTTGAGGCTATTGTGAATGGAATTGTTTTCTTATATTCCTTCTCAGTTTGTTCATTGTTGGTGTATAGAAAAGCTAATGATTTTTGTAGGTTGATTTTTGTATCCTGTCACCTTGCTGTAGCTGTTTATGGTGTCTAAGAATTTTTCTCCACTGTGGGTTAGTTAATGTTTGTAAAGGCCACTCAAATGAAAACAGGGTTTTCCACAGTGCTTACATAGAAAAGATGCCTCTCCAGTATGATTTCTTTCATGGCAGTTAAGGAATCTAGAATCAGTTAAAGCTTTCCCAGAACACTTACATTGAAATGGCTTTTCTCCAGCTTTATGATACTCCTCTGCCTTAGGTCCACTATGAGTCTAAAGGGCATCCTCAGGGACCCTATATCTGTGAACAATGTAGGAAAAACCTTATTATATTTGAGTTCAATAAAAAAAATCATGTAAAAACTCACAGTGGAGAGAAACCCTGTATATGTAAGCAATGTGGAAAAGCCACTTGATTGTCTTTGCATCTGTTAATGTGCTGTACTCCAAACTAATAAAAGGGGAAATACACCAAATGGAAATAGCAATTATCAACCTATATGCACACAACATCAATGCACCCAATTTCATCAAACATATTCTGAAGGACCTAAAAACATATATAAACTACAACAGAGTGATAGTGGGAGACTATCACCAACAGATAGGTCATCCAAACAAGAAATCAACAAAGAAATTCTAGAACTAAATCACATCATGGATCAAATGGACCTAGCTGATGTTTACAGAATATTTTATCCAACTTCTGCACAATACGCATTCTTCTCAGCAGCCCATGGAACCTTCTCAAGAATTGATCATATCTTAGGGCACAAAGCAAGCCTCAGCAATTATAAGAAAATAGAAATAGTCCCCTGCATTTTATCTGACCACAGTGCATTAAAACTAGAAACCAACAACAAAAACAGCAGTAAAAAACACGTAAAGAATTGGAAGCTGAACAACACATTGCTCAATGACGAATGGGTCACTGATGAAATAAGAGAGGAAATTAAAAGATTCCTGGAATTTAATGAAAATGAAAACATGACCTACCAGAACCTATGGGATACAGCAAAAGCAGTCCTAAGAGGAAAGTTTGTAACCATGAGTGCATATATTAAAAGGACTGAAAGATCTCAAATCAATAACCTAATTCTACAACTCAAACTCCTAGAAAAACAAGAACAAGCAAATCCCAAAACAAGCAGAAGGAAAGAAATAATTAAGATAAGGGCTGAAATCAATGAAATAGAAACCAAAAAAAAAAAACCATACAAAGAATCAATGAAACAAAAAGCTGGTTCCTTGAAAAAAAAATAAGATTGACAGACCCCTGGCAAACCTGACTGAAATGAGGAGAGAAAAAACCCAAATAAGTAAAATCAGAAACACAAAAGGGGAGATTACAACAAACACCACAGAAATCCAATAAATCATCAGAGACTACATTGAGAGACTATACTCTAATAAATTTGAAAATCTTGAGGAAATGGACACATTTCTAGAAACTTACAACCATCCAAAACTGAACCAAGAAGATATCAATCGCCTGAATAGATCTATAACACAAAAAGGAATTGAAGCAGCAAGGAACAGTCTACCAAAAAAGACGAGTCCAAGACCTGATGAATTCACTGCTGAATTCTATCAGACATTTAAAGAAGAACTAATACCAACTCTCCTTAAACTGTTCCATGAAATAAAAAGGGAAGGAACACTGCCTAACTCATTCTATGAAGCCAATATAACTCTCATCCCCAAACCAGACAAAGACACCTCCAAAAAGGAGAATTATAGGTCAATTTCCTTAATGATTATCGATGCAAAAATCCTTAATAAAATAATGGCAAAACCAAATCCAACAACACATCAGAAAGATCATACATCATGACCAAATTGGCTTCATCCCAGGGATGCAGCGATGGTTCAAAATACGCAAATCTATAAGTGTAATACAGCACATTAATAGAAGCAAAGACAAAAACCACTTGATCATTTTATTCATATGTGCATACAATGTTTGGGTCATTTCTCCACCCTTCCCCCCGCCCCTTCTCTTATCCCCCCTGCTCCCTCCTTTACCTCCCCCTTACGTGATTCTTAATTGAACTCAAGTATAATAAGGTTTTCCTACATTTTTCACAGATACAGGGTTTTTCTCCACTGTGAGTTAGTTAATTTTTGTGAAGTCCACTCAAATGAAAAAAGGATTTTCCACAGTGCTTACATACAAAAGGTATCTCTCCAGTATGACTTCTTTCATGACAGTTAAGTAATCTAGAATCATTTAAAGCTTTCCTAGAACACTTACATTGAAGTGACTTTTCTCCAGCTTTATGATACTCATCTGCCTTGGGTCCACTATGAGTCATAAAGGGCAGACTCAGGGACAAATGCCTGATGAAGACTTGTTTACACACACAGCTTTCACTCAGTTCCACTCCATTAGGATTATTATTGCTCATAATATGATCTGGTGTATGGCTGAAGACTTCTCCACACAGAATATCTTTATTTTCACAGAGTATCCCTACCACTTGTCCTCTTAGATTTCTCCTGTGATTTAAGCACATCTATTCAGTGGTCTGATATTTCTCAACAGAGGCCAGGTTCCTGAAGGTTTCTATCATCACATCTCTGTACAGCTTCTGTAGTTTTATCCAGCTACACCCACTCCTCCAGGGTAAACGTGACACACAAAGGAAACAGACACTATTTCCCAGCTTCCCAGTCATCCTGACATTGTCCCTATGCTCTTGCAATCACTGGGTCACAGAGGTACCAAAGCAGGGCTACCAAGGACCTTTCCTATATCAGACGTGGGTTTAAAACATGGCAGTGCCAGAAAGGCAGAATGTTTAAATTTTATCAGTTAATTAATTTTTATATGGAGTTGAAGGGCATCCAATGAATTTTACTTGAAATAAGTAACTACTTTTTTTCAAATTTAATGATGTATAAAGATTTTAAAAGTCCATCTATTTTAAGTGAACATTCATGACTGAGTCAACATGATTTGCCTACTTTAAATGTTGACTTGTCTATTATATACACTAATGGAAACATGAGACCTGTTGAACTATTCCAGGAATGGTGGAAGGGGACTAAAGAAGAATGATGGAGGGGGTAAATTTAAGTATGATATATCATAAGAACTTTTATGGATATGACAATATACCACCAGAATGATAACAAAAAAATAGTCTTTCAGAACTTTCAGTAAATGGACGTGTCCATTTTCAAACACTTTTTTATTGTGTGTGTAATTATGTTTTTATCCACAGATGGCCACTGTTATTAGCAAACATAACACTGTGATATGTGGTGATAGATTCCTGATGATTTCTAAATTTTGTTGATAATGTTGGTGTATGATATATTCTGCCAAACCATAAAAATTTGAATTAATAGAAAGGAAATTATACAACCTTTTAAAAAAGTAAACTGCTTTTATTTTAATTGTTTCTCAGCCCATTTGAAGAAGAAAATTTTCTCTGAATAGTTCTACTTCATAAAATGTATTAATCATAATCCTAAACCAGAAAGAATGGGTAGAATATTCCTGGATAACATTTTTAAATACTTTCATTGGTTTCCTTTCACTTGGTAAGTTTTCAATATTGGTTTATGTTTTGAAATACATCAATCTTTTCTGCAATAGGTCCATCAATTTTGCTATACTTTATCATCTCTGTTCAGAATGCATGTTGGGACTAGATAGTAGAGCTTCTACTATTTCTATTCTTTGTATTTTTGTTATTGTTATTGTTTCATGGAACCATGATATGATCCCCATGAAGCATAAAAGTATAGGGCCACATTTTTATTAGAAACACTATGCAATCAGCATTTTATTTCTCCTGATTGCAACACTAAATCTAGGAAGGTCAAGAGAGAAATCATGTTTCATGGAATACAGAACATTTGGTTAAAAAGAAAAGAAAACTCTTAATTGGTAAAAAGAAAGCACATGAAGCAAATAGTACAAATTATATATTTCCTGATTTTTAAATTTTGAATTATCTGAATGAATAGATTGATTTACTGGATGAATGGAGATTTGACATATATCAATCTACAAACATGTATTAAACCTCCACTCTGTTAGATGCACTATTACATGAGAAGAAATGTAAAGATGAATAAATAAATGTTGCTCACTGACTTTAAAGAATGAGAGATGAAAAAGGCTGTAATAGACAGTTGAAATTTTTCATGTTCCTAAAGAAAGTGACATGTCGGATGAGCAAAATTATTTCGGGGGGAGAGGGTGGGTGAAGGAGAAGAAATGACCCAAACAATGTATGCACATGTAAATAAATTAACAATAATAATAATAAAATTTAAAGAACTATATACCACCAAAAAAACCCCCAAAAAGATCTAGGAAGACAGGAAACTGAACCAATAACTAAATACTACCATGATCTCATGCTTCATTTTGGGAAACAGTAGAGAAGCAATAAAGATAATTTTAGGACTATTTAAGATACAAATATGCAAGGATGGCAAGTTTGTTATCTGCAAAGGAGGTAACAGCTCCCTTATAAATGTCAGAACCAACTTCAGAAGGACATAGGCCAATATAACATCATCTTAAAAAATAATGGTATTGTTATAGATGATGTTGCATATGGTATTTTGAATCATACCCTCCACAGAAATTAAGTTTCCAAAAGGTAAATCATGTAGTTCCATAACATTTCAGCTGCATATTTCTAACCAGATTTTTAAGACCCAACATTCAGATAGGCAGCAAATGCTGGGGCATGATGTTTTTCTTATAGAGAGACCTAGCATATGCATTGTTTGTACCTTTCACTTTGCAAAATAGAGCTAATTCAGGTTGAAAAAGAAGAGATTATAAATTTGGGGAATGGAGCACTTCTTTAAATATTATCATTATGAAAATTTAAACTTATACTTTATGCCATAAAAAACAAAACAGACAAATGAACTAACAAAAAATAAAATAAAGGGTTGGTGAAGTGACTCAGTGGTAAGAGGACCTACCTAGCAAACATGAGGCCCTGACTTCAAACCCAACTAAAACAAAAATAGAGCAATTTTGACTGCAAATTTTGAATTGATATGATTTTCTTCTTCATTTTAACTGATAGGAATATCATAATCAAATGTATAGCATACTGACAAAGTCTATACAGATGGTGATAACTGTATTGTATTCAAATTACCATATATAACCTTATTTCTCTGCATTCCTACTTATTTTAAATCTGTCGAAGTCTATGAATATGTGTTATATAATAACTATCTCTGGTACTGAATCTGGTTATTAACAAGTAAAATAAGACACATAAAATGAAACCACAGAAACTAACACAAAACATTTGTCAATTTATGTGTATTCTATAAAGAGCAAATGACAAAACTTTGAATTCTTTTCAGAAATAAGGGAAATATAGAGTTTTCCTTAGGAAGTCCAAGGCTAGTATAAACATCAGGTTGGTTGATTCATCATACTAAAAATATTTTCAAATATCTAAGTTCTTCATATGCCTTAATTTTGCCATTCTTGTACATGTAATAAGATTGCTGGAACCATTCTGGTTTTGGTATCCTAACATAACAAGCATAGACAAAAAATCAGTAGTGTTGTTGGTTATTTCATAGAAAAAATATAGTATTTTCCCTGAAGTTATCTCATGATTCACTAGTCCAAGAGTTTTAATATTTGCAATTCTAAAATACCCCCAGGCAAGAGAAATTGAATTTTTGCAGTTTTGCTAGTATAGCACATCTTCTAAATTCATGAATTTTACATTGGGAGATTCACTTAATCATAGATCAAAAATGTTCATAAAAAATTGCATTGGTACTGACCATGTACATACTATTTTCGGTGTCATTACTCTTTAAACACACAGTATAACAACCGTGGGCATAGTATTTACATTACATTAAGGATTATATGTAATCTAGATATGTTAATATATACAGAAGAAGGTTCATAGGTTATATACAAATATTGAAAGGGATTTGAGCATTACCAGATTTTGGTATTTTTGAGGGGTCCTTTTTATGGTTTGAATATGAAAGGCCCCCCACAGAATTGTGTGCTAAATGATAAATTCCCTGCCAGTTGCACTATTTTAGGAGATCTGGAAATTTAGGAAGTTTGACCTGGTTGAGGAAGCAGGTCACAGGAGGTGGGTCCTTGGGGTTTTTGTCTTGTCCCTGCACTCTACCTATTGTCCTCTGCTTCCTGGTTGCCATGAGTTGAACAGCACCACTTCAAATCTTCTTCCTCACATGATTTTTTGCCTTGCCTTGGGCCCAGATCAATAGAATCAACTTTCTATGGACTGACCATTCTAACGCTAGAGTCCCTTGAATTATTTATGTCAGGTATTTGGTCAAGGAAACAATAAAGTAATATAGTGCTTGAGCCAATTCACTATGGATACTGAGAGACAAATATAATAATTTGTGTTTCTTTAGATACTGAACTTAGTCATGATGTTCCTAAGTAAATATCTCACACATTTTTATTGCTGTTTTCAATACTGATGAAACTCTTGTAGATGTTAAGGATGAATGACCTGATAACAGGAGTGTCCATTAGAGTAGATACTGAAAAAATTTGGCAACATCTTACACATTAGACATATTTTTAAACACTCAAAGTTGTTAATTGAAATAACATGTAAAACACTACGATATGCCAAACAATGTTTTTTTTCTGTTCATATGAAATTATAAATGATAACTCACTTTGTAAAGGAAATTATAATCTTAATATTAATTTAACAGATAATATTGAGCACCAAATTTATAACATGATTTGTGTTGAAAATTAAAGAATGAAAATCTAAAAAAAAATTTTCCTTGAGAAATATATGTATATTATAATTTCCTACTGAAAATAATCCTAAATTCAGCATGGTATTTTCCAGGATTTTATAAATTATGCCATTAAACTACCAGCTTTAATGATAGTTGTGTGGAAGTTGGATTTCTGGAAATATAAAGATAGTTTAGGAAATAAAAATAACAGACTATAGGAACTATGATACTTATCTAAAATTATAGTAACAACAATAATAAAATAGCTATGAAATATTTTCCAGACAGAAGTTTTGTTCACAAGAGAATATGAAGTCCCAGATGAATGACAGAAAAAGAAGGAATTAAAAAATTTGATGTTCAGAGGAAAGTAATTTTACTTGGGTAACAACAAAGATTTTGTTTCCATTATAAAGTCCCATGAAAATTTACTATATCCAAATTATATATCTAGTCCTCACTGGGTGAATATTCTGGCTCTTAGTATGTGTTATCATTTGAGTTTTCTCTATGCTGGGAGTTACTGTAATGATATATATCATTATGCTTTTATATGAGAGTTGAACCTTAGAATACAAAAGCTTCAAATAGGGTCACAGATCTTGAAGGACAAATGCTACCATACCTGCTCAAGTGATCTACCTCCACCTTTCTGAAATAGTACATCCACATCTAAACCAAGAGGTTTTTTCCAAGACACATGTGAGGAAGGATTTCACTGCTTCCTGGGATAACATTCTGTATGCAATACTTTGAAACTTCACTCTGAAGAAATTAAACCAAAGTACAAATAAAGGAATTGTTTCCCTAGGCTTAGAAATTACAGGAACAAGACGCCTGTTTCCAGAAATCTAAGGAACAGTAACAAAGACAATAAGCTTTAGAAAAGGAACAGAGTAAAGACAGATCTTATAAGTATTTATCAAATATATATTACTTGTAATAGCTGGCATAGGACCACAGTATAATTAAGATATATTACTTGTATTTTCAAAGCAGAAATTTAAAAATTGAAAATAACTAACACAGGTTTGAACATTAGCAGATTTTTCCCTGATTAAAAATGTGAATTTATTTTTGTCTCAAATTGTGGCTTACAAGGGATTTGATAGTTGTATTACATAATGTCTACTATGGGTCACAGTATACGGTACAAATTTATAGAAATCTTTGGTAAATAAACTAAATCCTTTATTTTACTAATGAATCAGTTACCCAGCCTTTTGGCTACATATGAGAGCCTGCATATCCTCTTCCAACACAAAATCCTCACTACACTGAAAGAAACAAAAGTATTAGAAAAGAATTTGTACATATAGTGAAAACTAAAATCAGGATGTATGTTACACACAAAATTTATTTTCAACAAGAAAATATTTGACCATTTATAACTATAAAATGTCCAGTAGGATAAATTAAATTATTGACCTTGAAGCACTTATTTTTAAATGGAAGAGTGAGTTTACCTTCCTAACCATTAATCAAAGAGGAGTAGGTGGAACTTTAAAAGAAATAAATTTCAAGAGCAAACTTGAAGATTGAAGTCCTACCCAATCTGCACTATGATGTTGAAATAAAAATGGCCTTGCTTGTGTGCAGTTTGCCTTAGACACCAGCTCCAGTAAACTATTTTGGCAAGGCCATCATCATAAATAGCGACAGAAGGAAATGTGATTCTTCATCTTCTCTCCAGATTATTTTGCTGCAACAATCTAGTGTCATCTGAAGGCATATTTTATATCCTGAATGAAGAATCAATTGGAAAGATGTATCTTTCTTGCCCATAAAATACTAAGAAAGAAAGAGATGTGGTAAAGGGGTAAAGACACAGCTAAAACATGAATAAAATGGTAGAGAACTGAGGGTTTCTTTCCTTTTTTTACAAATATATAAAACATTTAATGTAGACATGCATGTTATATGTATGCACATTATAGCTCTAAATATACAATTTTAAATGGATCATATTTCTATATATTATTAAATTATGTAGTATAAGATATTGAATAGTGTTGCAAAAATCTCCATATTGAAGTAAAACAACAAAAAGTGAAGGGAAAGAAATGATATTAAACTCCTATAATAAGAAGGATAATGAAACTCTGAGTTTTATTAGTTTTGAATTTGTACTCAATTTGCTAAAAACTTTCACAAAAAGATTTTTTTTATTTCTAACAAGCACAACCTTATTCTACCTCTAATTTGATCAAGTTGAAATACTTCAGTTCTTCCTATTCATTCTCTCTGCTGCTTGTTTCTCATACTTTGCCTACTTTTTAACTGTTCTAATTCTCTCTCATTTGAATGTTTCCTGCTGTAGTTAAATTATTTTCCTCACAGTAAACTGAAGAATAAGAATCAATTTCAGACAAAGAGTAAATCTAGGGCAGTATGATGGCCAATCATGACAAATTTACAGAATAGATAAATAATACTGTCCTGATTTACATGAATTCATTAATTATTAAGAGACTAAGAGATTTGTTTGATGTAAACCAAAGTTAAGAAAGTTATAGTATAGCTATAGTCTTAATGAGAAAATTAATTATAACAATAAATAAGGTATTGATTTTTAAAGTGAGGAAATATGTATCAATTACACTTACAAATAAACCAGCAAATTAAACTACAAACCTTTGAAAATGAAAGAATATTAAAATTCTGTTTACAGATAAAGGAACCTAACTTTTTACCATTTTTTAAAATTTGGATTTGCCCGTTAGTATATAAAATAATATGTGACTCTTGTGGAATAGATAGAATAAGAGAAGTTGGGCAGTGAAATGAGAAAAAGGTAGCATTTTTTTTGAAAAGTTGTTTTGAAAAGGTGAGTGAGTCTCAAGTTATTTGAAAGAGTAACATTTTACCACTGAGTAAGAAATATAGTTTATGGATAAAACAAAAATCTGAAGGTTAGTAAATAATTTCAATATTAAATTCCACTGATTATCCTGATGAATAATTCAGTATCACTGGTTCATCATAATGTTATATGTATAAAACCAAAAAGAAGCATTTTAATTCCAGTTTTAATTTCAAATCAATGTGTCATGTTTTTGAATCTTCATAACCTTTAAGCTAATAAGGTGTTACCAAGCAGTAGTCTTAAACAGCAAAAAAGATAAACAGGCTTTGCTTTGATTCTATAAATTCTACCATCTTTCCAATGTATTAGTTTGCTGAAGATATACCAATATGTTTCTGTAGATTATAAGCAATTGATTCCAAAAGACACAGACATTGTTCAGTAATTATCACTGATGTAGGAACTACCAAAAGAGTTTCATCACAGTTTTGCATAAGCAATTTACTCAGGGAAATTAATGCAATATTTTGCCTCAAACATAAAATCAGATTAAAAGGAAAACTGGTGGGAAGGCAAAAAATCTTTTTATCTTTTCAAATATTATAAGAATAAACAATTTTCTTATCGAATGAATGATTATATGGGACAGTTTCTTTAACTCTACCATTTTTATTGCTATGAATTATCTTGTAGAATACCCCATTAAATAAAAACAATTAATTCAATTTATTTTTTTATTTTTTTTTTTTTAGGTTTATTATTCTTAAGTTTATTGTTCATTTTAAGTGTAAAGGAAATTATGAAATTAATACTTATTATTGATTAATGCATGATCGTTGCTGAAAATAATGTTATATAGAAAGGGCTTTAACATTGATGCACTCCAAGGTTTAAGTACTCTTGGAATGGCTGAAGGAAGAGAGTTAAAGATATCTAGGCACTGTTTTCCAAAAGAAGATAAGTGCTTTGTGTGCGCTACTGACAGACTGAGCTATTGAACAATCTGCTGATTTAACTCACCACCAACTCTACAGCAAGACATGCCTTTAGATTGGAAATACATTCTCTGATACCTTGTGCCATGCCTTCCCTGCATCCCCTTAAAACAAAATCTATGACATTGGAAAAACTTTCAACACTGTGAATGGAAAACACAGTTACAATATTGACAGATTGCTTTTGAGAGGTGATACAAAACTTAGCCATTTTGCTTGGAAACTGTAATTGTGAAGTTTCACCCAGAAGCACGTGTAGCCATGCTTTCCAAGTTCTGGATCTTGTTGTTTAGAACCACCTAGGATGTTTGTTTAACGATGTAGTATTCCCATCAAGTGTGGTGACACATTCAGGTTTGTAAGTTTGAGGCCAGCCTAGGCTACATAATTAGACCTGTCTCAAAAATAGCAACAAAGCCAACAACAAACAAAAAAAACCCTAAAACTACAACCACCAACAAAAAACAATAAAACACAGATTCCTAAAGCCCACCTTTAGGTTTTCCAATTAGGAATATCTGGAAGTAAAGTCTAAAATCTGTGTTTTATTTATTTATTTATTTTTTTCATTTTTCTTTTATTATTCATATGTGCATACAAGGCTTGGTTTATTTCTCCCCCCTGCCCCCACCCCCTCCCTTACCACCCACTCCACCCCCTCCTGCTCCCCCCTCAATACCCAGCAGAAACTATTTTGCCCTTATCTCTAATTTTGTTGTAGAGAGAGTATAAGCAATAATAGGAAGGAACAAGGGGTTTTGCTGGTTGAGATAAGGATAGCTATACAGGGCATTGACTCACATTGATTTCCTGTGCGTGGGTGTTACCTTCTAGGTTAATTCTTTTTAATCTAACCTTTTCTCTAGTTCCTGGTCCCCTTTTCCTATTGGCCTCAGTTGCTTTAAGGTATCTGCTTTAGTTTCTCTGCATTAAGGGCAACAAATGCTAGCTAGTTTTTTAGGTGTCTTACCTATCCTCACCCCTCCCTTGTGTGCTCTCGCTTTTATCATGTGCTCATAGTCCAATCCCCTTGTTGTGTTTGCCCTTGATCTAATGTCCACATATGAGGGAGAACATACGATTTTTGGTCTTTTGAGCCAGGCTAACCTCACTCAGAATGATGTTCTCCAATTCCATCCATTTACCAGCGAATGATAACATTTCGTTCTTCTTCATGGCTGCATAAAATTCCATTGTGTATAGATACCACATTTTCTTAATCCATTCGTCAGTGCTGGGGCATCTTGGCTGTTTCCATAACTTATTTCAATTTATGAACTTAGAAGTAAAAATGAAATACCTCAAATCAATTGTACTCAGTAACCTCTGCTTTTGTCTCAGAATGCCAACATTTCACATTTCCTCATCTGTCTCTGTCTGTCTGTCTTTATTCCTGATACCCCAACCTTATTTTTTATTTTAACATGGAGATACACATGTTATAATGGGAGAAAACTCTTTCCAAATAATTTTCTGCACTTGTTGTTTGCAATTTCTTTTCCTTGGCTCTCTCCAGGAAAATTCAGTTTAGGCTTTTGACTACATCAATCCAGGGACTACCATAAATCCAACTAGCATAGCATTCTAATGCTTATGATCATGACTTAGTCCTCTTTACACTTATTAGCACCACTTAATACAAAATATCCCTCAATTCTTCTTCACATAGTTTCCTCATTCACCTGGGAAAAATCACTGACCTCCTTCCCTAGGAGCCTGTTATCACTCTCTCTCAGTCTCAATAAATTCTTTTGATTTATTTATTTTGGTGGGCTCTAGGGCTTGCTTGGAACCCTGATCTTTCCAAATGGACTTTTTGTGTGATACTAGTTAACTTCAAAGGTGTCAATATAATTTCAACCTAGATGATCAGCAAACATATACTTCTTTCCTACTGCTGTACCCAGAATCCTGATTAGGATATCCAGTTGTCTCCTGTCCATTTGTACCTGAATGTTTAGTAGATATTTTACCTTAAAACAACAAGCTGACAATGACAAATCTGCTTTATTTGCAGTTTTGCTTATCTCATTTAAGGAAACTTCAATTTTTTTTCTTAGTTCTAATTTTTTGGAGTAGGATTTAAAACTATGTTTCTTTGAAATCCCATATCTAATATTTTGATAATACATCTCTTGTTCATCCATACTGTAGATCATTTGTTGTCAGCCAGATCCAAGTCACCAAAATCTCTGTATTATTTCATGTTTCTATTCTTAGCATAGTCAACATAGAAATTTGTTAACATGTGTATCAGTTCTGTCTACTTAGTCTTCTCTAAACAGATTCAGAGGTGGTGTTCAATGTTTAGGAAGTTCATGATAATGTATACTTTACATTAGTACTTGTGGATGGGAGAGGAAAGAAGTATTATAAGCAGAAGGAGAAGTCAGAGTGAAAAGGATCTAACGGCATACACAGTAAGTCACATTGGAAGCTTAGGACATAGAAAATTTTCTAGGGCTGCCCCCAATTTTTTCAATATTAGAATAGAGGGCATTCCTGTGTATTGCACGTTGAAAACAGCATGACTTTGGGTAACTAGTCTCTCTGCAGCTCGGACAAACTGCAAGGTGCCTGGATGGTTAAAAGCTATCTGCCAGACTGCCAATAGTACTCAGTAGCCCAAGCAACAGGACCCTCATAAAAGTATTGCACGCAATGCTCATCGCAATGCCTATATATCTTGTTGCCACTTTTCTGCTTAAAACTAAGGACAAAAATTTCATGTTCTCCCTCATATACAGATTATAGACCTAAAACAATTTAGTAATATTATTGGGCGTGAGTCACACACTAAGAGGGAGAGTGTGTGCGGGAGGAATAGGGAAAGGGAAAGAAACCTAAAACTTGAATGTGGTTGATGTGCTCACTGTAGACAAGTGAATACAGTAACCTTAAACTGGCTGAGGTCACTATGGGAAGGGGACTAGAAGTAATGCAGAGGTCTGGTAGATAATCAATTAGGGTTGTAATACACATGTGCAAGGAAGCAATGCCAGGAATCTCTCTGTATAGCTATCTTTATCTCAAACTAGCAAAAGCACTATGTTTTACATATTATCTCTTATGTATTCTCTTCAACAAAATCAGAGAACATGAGAGAGGAACAGTTTCTGCCAGGAAGTGCTGGGGAGGTCAGGGGGTGGCCCAAACAATGTATACACATGTGAGTAAATGTAAAAATGACCTAAGGAACACTCATTTCTTTCAGAAATGGATCCATAAGCATATAATGGCTTTCAATATTCTGCAAAATATGGACCTACATTGGACCCTGCTATTCTTTGTCATGGTTCAACTGATCACATCAATCCAGTTTGGTCATTCTCTGTGCTCTTAGTCAAACATGCCAGACACTCTGTTGCATGATGTGCAGTGAATGCTCTCTGTCCTCACCCTGCTTGTGCTGCATTTCTCCAACTAATTCAAAGTCCACTTCCTTACCTCTTTCATGATTTTATTGAAATATCATGCTGGTCATTCTAAATAATATGACCATCCAGCTTCAACGTTCCCCCATGTTCATTTCTCTACGTAAATACATACAAACAAAAATACACAGTTTTTTTAATTGACCTTTTTATTATAATAGAGTATAAACTCTGAGAAGGTACAAGTTTTAATTTTTATTTCTTAGTTGACGTTTGTTCTGCTTGAATACTCAGTTGCTATAACAGTAACCAAAAGAAAGTAAATAATCAATAAATCTTTGGTAAATTAATGAAAAAGACCTACTTTAGTAAACCTAGTTCAAAAATCATGCACAGGTAGCAAAAGAGCTATGAAATGAAATTTTCCATATCTTCTTGCAAAAGTTCATCTTTTCCACCAATTTATTTAGATGAACTAGTTTGTCTGGAATTTTAAACAGACTTTTAATAAACTTTTAAAAGTGTTACTTCATTGTTGTTGTTAAGCAAATGCTGTCTTAAATTAGTTTTTCAACACTTATGAATTCTTTCTTATTTTTTTTCTTTTTTATTATTTTTTTATTCATTTAGTCACGTGTGCATACATTGTTTGGGTAATTTCCCCCCCAAGCCCCTCTCTCACACCCTCTCTCCCCCTCCTCCCCTCAGTTCCAGGCAGGTCCTGTTCTGCCCTTATCACTAATTTTCTTGAAGAAAAGACACAAGCATAATAAGGAAGACAAAGCATTTTTGCTAGTTGAGTTAGGGATAGCTATACAGAAATATTCCTAGCATTGGTTTCGTGTACACATGTGTTACGACCCATGTTGATTCATGTCTAACTGATCTTTACACTGGTTACTGATCCCCTTCTCATGATAACCTCTGTTGCTTTAAGGTTTCTGTATTAGTTCCTCTGGAGTGGGGACATCAAACGCTTTCATGTTTTGGGTTTTCTTACCGTGAGCAAGACACTGGGAAGAAGGGAAATAATTTCTTTTCATTGCTTATTGCCAAGGATTTATGGATAGATGAGGAAAATCATGTAAGTCATAAGCTTATAATAGATTAAAACACATAAAAGGGATTAGGTTGACAAATTAAATAGATGACAAGAGGAGAAAATAGCTTGATAGACTAGGTTAGCTAAGTAGATAAATATCAGATGACAAAAAATAGAAAAACACGTACAATGAAAGATTTTCCAATTAAGTTCTCACAATAATGATCAGGTTTTCACATTAACTATATGGTACAATAAACAATATATGCTTTGAAAATGGTATAATGACTGAAATAATGACTGAAAATTTAAAATGAATAATAAAAAAATGTAAAACTCCAAAAATCTAATTTCATTATTAAACACTTACAAAATTTATGGTTAAACTGTATAATCTGAGTTGTTGTGTATAAGTGGAAATTACTATTAGTTTCTAGTAAAAAGGTCATTCCAATAACTGTTATCTCTGAAATACGCACATATTAATAAATGGAAAACACACTATTGTCCCTCCACACACACACACACACACACATGAAATCTAAACTCTGCTATATCCGTGCTTAAACTGTTCTAACTAAGTACAAGATACATATAATTTGAACAAGTAATGTTATGTTCACAAGGGCAAAGCTTTAAAATACAGACCAAATCAATATGCTTGCAGAGTACAGAAAATCTCATTGTCTCTCATTCCAAAACAATACTTCAGATTAGAAACTGTTTCTCACAAAATTTATATAGATAATGCTCAGACAAATGGGGGCTTATTTTTATAGTGACTAAAAAATGTTGAACGCACGTCCTATGAAAAATTATTATGTAATTGTTCTCGCATTTAGAATTCTAGAAATGAAAAGAGTGACTCTGTGCTGAATGAATAAGTATTGCATATAATGATGTCAGAATAGCCAAGCTGATGAGCAAGGTGAACTTGAAAATCATGAGGAAGAACAAATAGCTACAAAAATCTTTCTTACCCTTTCAAATAGTACGATATATACCAAATTATTTTTAATTATATGTACTGTTAATTTAACTAGAAAATCAAAACTAACCAGTATCTCTATTAGAATTGAATGGCTTTCTTCTTCTTTTCTTATTTTTCCTTTGTTCTATGGCTAATACTTTCCTGAGATCAGAAAGGGGACATGCAGTTCTTCTCACTGAAATAAGATGGTGCCTTGATTAAAAGAATGTGGACTCATGTCCATCAGTTACTAAATCCTGATTACATCCTTTTCTTGTTGTGAGAACTTTGGGGAGTTAACCTCTTTGCTCCTCAGATTCCTCCTCTATGACTCATGTTTAATAATAGCACATAATTTATTGAAGTATTCAAGAAGGTTAAGGATATAAGTGGAGGTGAAGTATTTTGAACAGTTTCTAGTAATTCATAGCTTTCAACAAATGTTAATATACTTTAAGTATGGAAGAAAATTTCTCCACATTTAAGTAGTGTTGCATGAGAAATGGGATGACTCTCATGACCACAACCATGTTCATGCTTGAGATCAAAGAGAGCACTCTGAGAATTATTCATAAGATGAAAGAAGGAGACAACTGAGAAAATAACTTACAGTTTGGGAAAGGTGGTAAAAATATGGCAAGTCCAAGATGCTTCTTAGCATTTTTTCTTGAGTGATATTAACACAATAATTTATATGCAATGAAAAAAGCCAATGGTGGATATAAGAATAGGATAGTAAATAGTGACCATATCAGATCACAGCAATGGAGATCTTATGGCCACTCTTTCTTGCCATCCAGAAATAACTAATCTCACTCCAAGTGAGCCACTCTTGTTTCCTTTATTCAATATGCACTTTCCAACTTTACCCTCAGTCCCAGATATTAATATTTACTTTTTCTATCCCTTAGAAATGCTTTCTTCAAATCCAAGAATGATTACTTATTAGTTAAATCTCAACCAAAACTCTGTCCCCAAATGTAGCTATGTCTTAATTTACTAATTAATGTTATTTCTCTTGCCAAATATATCTTAAACTGTCTAAGTTTCTTCTGCAAATTTACCACTATATTATAATTTATTTTAATAATTATGGTGTGACTATAACATAGACAATCATTTCATTGCAAGTGAAGATTTTATTTTTGGGAGACTGTAAGATGCCCTCTACTCTGTGTAGAGCTTAATTTAGAACTGTTTAATTTTTTGACAAATATAGACATGAAATTTGATTTTTCATAACTATAGACTTAACTGTATGTAATTAGAAGGTTAAAGAATTTCTGAAAGTATAATGTGGTTTTACATAAATAGTGTACTATCATTATATAATATAATTATCTCTTTTTTTTTCATTTTTTTTTATTATTCATATGTGCATACAAGGCTTGGTTCATTTCTCCCCCCTGCCCCCACCCCCTCCCTTACCACCCACTCCACCCCCTCCTTCTCCTCCCCCTCAATACCCAGCAGAAACTATTTTGCCCTTATTTCTAATTTTGTTGAAGAGAGAGTATAAGCAATAATAGGAAGGAACAAGGGTTTTTGTTGGTTGAGATAAGGATAGCTATACAGGGCATGGACTCACATTGATTTCCTGTTATCTCTTTATCAATTTACAATCTCAAAAAATCTTATCTGATTGAATAAAAATGATTTTTAACAAGGAAGAATGAAAAATGATTGATATTGCTATTCTTATTTTGAACCCAACTTTAAGGAATAGAGCTTGCTGTTTTATGTGAACTTATATATAGTTATAAAGACTTCCTTAATGTAAGAATAAGGATTTTAAAATTTAGGATTTAGTGCTGAGGTTGTAGGTCTCTCATAGCGGACTTGCCTAGCATTCAAGAGACCCTGTATTTGATCCAAAACACAGCAAAAATAACTAAGCAATGAATAAATTAATTAATTTAAGAGTTGATTTCCTGATATCCTCAAACATGATCTTGAGGAACAGTCATGCATTTTTAACGAGTCAATATCCCCAAAAATATTATTTTGGAAAGTATCAGAATATATTTTTGCATTGTATTTTCTTTTGCCTTGGGATGAGGTTATGTTTAATGAAAGAATTCTACTTCAGAAATGTTCAATCTCATAAAATTGGACAACTTGATATATATTTATGAACAAATAAATAGCCAATGGATGGAGCAGAAAGGCACAGTCAATATGTTAAGAAAAAATAAGAGAAAAACAAGCCAGATATATAAAATGTAAAATATAAGATATACTAAACTTAATATATTTTAACTGATATCAAGAAAAATGTAAATAGTGTTAGTTTTAAGCCTTGCTAAAGTCCCTATTTATAAACATAATATAATATGATTAGTGGTGGTGTATGCCAGCTAATGTAATACTCTGAACTCAAATTCTTGTACCATATATATATATATATATATATATATATATATATATACATATATATGCACATACACACACACACAAATCAATAAAGTTGGGATACGTTATTCATAGTAGAATAATATTCTCATTGAAAGCAAAAAACTTAAAAACATTCAAGCAATTATTCATTCCAAAAGAAAATGGTATTCACAAAAGGAACAGAGAGCTATTAAAGAAGGAAATGTAGAGGGATTCAACTTCCAGAGAGTGTGCAGTCTATAAGAAGTAAGCCGAGATCTGTGACTGCCTTTATACCTTCAGGAACATTGATGTAAGTCTGGTTCCAGAGAATGTCTGCCTGCATTGTCCCTTTCTTGCCTGCTTTTAGCTGAATTCTCCCTTTAACCTTACTCCAAAGTATGTTGGCTATCCACTGGAGATTGGCGAAAGTCTGGATTCTGATTAGAAGTTTGTTGTATGCATGCACGTATTGTGTGATCTTTTCAGTTTTCTAAAACTTTCCTGGCTGTAGTTGTGAGTCCACTAGGAATTTGGCAGCACACTCCCTACCAATCACTCTCTCCTGTCTTTCCAAAGTTACAATCCATTTTGACTCTTGCCTTAAGGAAGGATGATGGCTCTTTATTCTGTAGTAGACTTGGGGAATATAGATCTAGGCTTAGCTTACTTTCTCTCCTAAACTGCTGATTTGTTCTCTTCCACAATTTCGTCACCACAAGTAATACTTGGGCCTCTTTTCTGTCTTATGTTTGTTGTGGTTCATTTGTACAAATGTTCAGACTCTCCCAATCTTTGCAGATTTCAAAGGTTTCACACAATCTGATCCACCTGCTGTAGATCTCTCTAGATCATCGAGTTTTCAAGCTGCCTCCAAATATGTGGGTATTATCATGTCCTTTCTCCTTGCATGTACTAATGCCAACTGTTCTTCGATTTTGAGCCAGCTCTTTCTGGTCCAATTCTCACCGCAATGTGCTAAGTATTGTGAACTTATAGTTTATCTACTGTTTGTCATAGTTAGATTAGAAGCAATGTTTCTTCTCACCTTCTGCAGAAGACTTCTTTTCTAGTCTTTCTCTTTTTGTAGTCTCTCTCTCTCTCTCTCTCTCTCTCTCTCTCTCTCTTCACTTAATTTGGTAAAGAACTTTCTACCTTCTCACTATCTGCAGGTCAAGTTTTTTAATCACCTCTTGAACATGAATTGAGACAATGATCAGTATCACTTTGGCCAGTAATAAATATTCCCTATAGTAAATTTATAGACTGTTTCTGAGATTAGTTTGCTAAAAGTACTTACAGTTTCTCAGGATTCTATTTGAAATAGCATCATGATCATTATTTTCATAGAAGACCCCTCTGTCATCTACATGTAAAATGAAATTCAACTTTTTCTATAATTTAGGTCTCTTAAGTATAATAATTTTTTAAATTATGTCTCAGTCCAATGTAAATACCATTCCCACTTTCCAGAATATCAATAAAGTTCTTCAGAATATCAATGAATACTTCAATGTAAGTGTACTTACTGTCTGTCAATCTGAACTGAATTCTTTATGATTTGGGGGTTCTAACTCTCCACTTTAAATTCATCCCTTTTATTTTATCCAATTAAACAAAACTCTCAATTTCCCTTGGTTCAAAACTCCAGCTTGTTAAACTGACATCATCTCAGGGTGAGAAGCTGGGTCTATTATGTGAAAAGTACCTTACCTGCAATAATGAACATTAGCGCCTTGTCATCCATCAGTGTCATACTACCCAAATTGGTCCTGACTATACAACTTTTATTACTAGAATATACCCAAGTGGATTAGGTAATCCACTTGGAAGTAATTCCATCTGATGAAACAAAAGACATTAATAACTTTGGAGACTGAGTAATGAAAGAGAGAAGAGGATGTTACCTATTATGCAGGGATTTTTTTCATGACTATGCACTGCTTAAAACCTCAGGACAGTGGCATGGATAAATGGGACAGATTAGAGCTCTCCTGTACCCTCAAGTATTTTGACATCTATAATGTTGAACATATACATTTTGTGCCAATGATTTTTAATAACATTTCTAGAGAGAAGAGCAGCTTCTAAAAATACTTAGATGCTTCAGGGAAATTGATCAAAATCTGGAAGAGATATCATATTAAGACAACTGTCATAAGAAAAAGAAATCCCTGGATGAATCCTTGCTGTTTTCCTTTAAGCAACTCAGCACTGAAGTGCTTCTCCTGCTGGGGCTGATGTTCTAATTTGCTGTGCATTCACTATCTAAAACATCATTGTTTTATCATTATTATAGAACTTAATGCCTACAAACAGAACTTTGGTCTGTTTATTCACACTGCCCATCTTTGTAGGATGGGAAGGGATTTGACGTCAATCCTTCTGACTTATCCAGCTCTCCCTGTCCATGAGTCTAGATAGATGGAAACTCCTATAATGGTTCTTTCTTTTTTTCATCATATCATTGAATTTTTTCTATTATTTTGACCCTGCAGCATATTGTTTATGGTGTTTTTCCTTATGCTTGATTGACATCAATTTTCTCTGTACTTATAGTAAAATAGTTTCAAATAGAGTAGGAGGTATAAATAAGAAGGCAACTCAGGTAAGTATTTGATCATTTTAAAAAACAGAATTCTTTAATAAGCATGAAATAAAGGGAAATATTAAATTGTTTCTAAAACTTCATATTTTGCTATTAACTACAACAAAATAATTTTATATGTTTACCTGCATCATTAAGAGTATTAACAAATACATAAAGAGAAAAATTGTAATGTAACTGGCTGTAGTCACAAGTATATTAGGTTAAATGCAAGGTAAATGATAAAGATCCGATTCTATTTGAATCTCACAGAGTGAATTACTTACTAGAAACCTGAGGTACAATAATTCAATAATTTAGAAAAAATGGCAT
Organism: Castor canadensis; assembly: GCF_047511655.1. NCBI lineage: Eukaryota > Metazoa > Chordata > Mammalia > Rodentia > Castoridae > Castor > Castor canadensis. Next base: position 20,560,913 of record NC_133390.1, on the reverse strand, counting down.
TATTATTGTTTTTCTGATTTTTCTTTTTTTTTTTCATTTTTCTTTTATTATTCATATGTGCATGCAAGGCTTGGGTCATTTCTCCCCCCTGCTCCCACCCCCTCCCTTACCACCCACTCCGCCCCCTCCTTCCCCCCCACAATACCCAGCAGAAACTATTTTGCCCTTATTTCTAATTTTGTTGTAGAGAGAGTATAAGCAATAATAGGAAGGAACAAGGGTTTTTGCTGGTTGAGATAAGGATAGCTATACAGGGCATTGACTCACATTGATTTCCTGTGCGTGGGTGTTACCTTCTAGGTTAATTCTTTTTGATCTAACCTTTTCTCTAGTTCCTGGTCCCCTTTTCCTATTGGCCTCAGTTGCTTTAAGGTATCTGCTTTAGTTTCTCTGCGTTAAGGGCAAAAAATGCTAGCTAGTTTTTTAGGTGTCTTACCTATCCTCACCCCTTCCTTGTGTGCTCTCGCTTTTATCATGTGTGATTTTTCAATTTTTAACTTTGCTTAACTATTTATTTTATAACCAGAATAAAATAATACTACTTAAAAACAGAAAACATCAAAATAGCTGGACATAGGGGTGTACAGATTTGTGCATTAATCATGAGGATTGTTATTCTAGCCCAGCTTGAGCCAAAAGGTCATGAGACCCCATCTCAGCAAACAAGCCAGATGTGGTGGTACATTTCCATAATATTGACTTTGCAAGAAGCAGAGATGGGAAGACTGTGTTCTGATATTGGTTCCAGGCGAATATGCAAGACACTATAAAAAAAATAGCTAAAGCATAAAATGGCTTGAGTGTGGTTCAAGTAGTAGAGTACCTGCTAGCAAGTTAGAACTTCAGTAATGCAAACAACAGCAACAAAACATGTACAGTTTTACCAAACTTTAAATGATGCAAACAAATTCCAAATGGTTTATTTGGAGAAAAAGTATGGAACATGAATTAAAACTAATTAAGTAATTTTTAAATTAAATGGGTGACTAAATAAAAATGACTTGCTATGAGGGAGATATCTGATATGGTAATTTATTAATTATATATTGAAGTACCAGGTTGATTGAATTTTTAAATCCTAAAGAATATCTGCAGTTAATATCATGTTTTGTAGTTACAGTGTTATAAGAAAATGAGCAACACAAAATACCTAAAGAGGTATAATACTTCACAATGGAGAGCACAATGTGTGATTTGCATTCTTGCAGGTTTAGATATGCTTATGGGACTTTAAATTTCTTACCATCTGAAAAAGTAAATAATTATTTTTATTTGATCATTCAGAATTTTAATCTGTCTGAAAACACTTTGAAATTACCAATTTCCAAAAGAGAGGAAATTGTAAAAATTCATTCCTTCTTCTCAAATTCCATTTCTTTAATTTTTACTTTCTTCACCCCACATTTCTTTTTGCACTTCTAATTGCATCATTGTATCACTAACTACTTAAAATCCCCTATTTTGTATGATACCTGTTTCATTGCACCCCATACCCAGGACATAGATCTGGTAGGTTATTATCCTCATTGGAATAATAACCACTCCTTTACTCCCAAGGAATCTACAACATGTTCACAAAGATTGTAGGCCTAAAGTTTTGCTAAATTATGTTGCAAAAATTTTGAAATATACCCATAAAGAAATCATGACTAAATCACACATTCCCAGCTTCCAAAACTTTCAGTCTCAGTTTTTTTTCCACTCATCTGACTGATTTAGGAGACTAGCATCTTTCCTGGCTGTTCCCTGGTGGCTTTCCCAGAGTTTTCACTGGGGTTGTACCTCTGAGTGCACTCCCTGAAATGTGTAAAATTACAAGCAATTCTATCATCCTGTGAATATCTTCACCTAATGTCAGCTTCTGCTTTGTTTGGAAACCTGCCACTCATATCTACGGATTGAGCAAAGGGAAAAAGCTGACACAAAACTCAGCCTTGTTTTACTTTTTTATTTCTAATAAACCAACATCAATGATTTTTGTCTCTTCTTAAGTAAGAAAATGATCACATCTGCATGCAAGTTCTTTGGGAACTTTTCTACATCAACCAAAACTCCTACTTTACTTACTTTTGGGGAATAAATTTATTCTTATGAATAAAGATGTTGGTTTGCTTTTATTATATAATACATCCACATATGCACATATGTATATAATGTAAAAATAGTGTGCTGATTTAGAACATAAAACATCGTGGAATTAATATTAATCATTTAAATGATCAATTAATTAAGTGAATAATCACCAGCACATAATACTGAATAGCTAAGCAAGAGTAAATGTTGTGGAGGCTTGGGCAAAATCTCTGTTATGAAACTGTATCACCAGCATTGGGCATGGTTTTAGAAAGGCAATAGGCAAACAGCTGTGATTAAGTGAACGTAGGAAGGAATGAAAATACTAGTGAATAAAGGGTATAACTGCAATAAGAAATTAGTGGAACAACAAAAAAGGATAGCATACTAAAACAAGGTCATCTCAAACATTAAGGTTGTTTTCCATTTTTAAAATCCTATTTTGGAATTCTTAAATTGTGTTATTCTAAATCCTCACAATTAAAGCCTCACTGCTTTATTCTGTAACTACTATCTTCACGCAAATCAGACAAGTAGATTATGGTGAAGCACACATACTATGTCAGTAAGATAAATATATGTTGGGTCAAATCAAATTGGTTTGCATTGTAGTGAATCTGTATTCAGGATTTTTGATGGGCAAGATAGAAAGATACTCACAGAAAGGTTTTATTTAGTAATGTCCTTCAAATAGAAAGCTACTTATCAAAAGTTTTATTTAATATAACCCTCTATGTCCCTAACAATACATTTGTTTTTTGTATCTGATTTTTTTAACTTTTAAATGACATCTGTATATTTAATATAATTTTCCATAGATTATTTAGAAAACAGAAAGTACATTTGCTTAAAAAGTTATTTAAATGAAATATATTTGGTACTTTGATATTTTAAAAATGTAGTTTATAAATCCCAAAATATATCAACAAAAATGTTTGTACTGCTTTTCTTGTACCTGTAATGGTAGGCATTGGTAAAATATCTGTGAGATATGTTGTTTGAATATTACTGCCAAATTTTCAAAGCTTGCTTATTTTGAATGTAGTAAATATAATATTTATCATATTATCAGTGAAATCCTTAAACATATGAGAATTTAAAGTAACATTTATTAATTCCATATACTTTTAATTTTGTTACTGAGTCAGAGAAAATTGTTAGGATTTGTAGAAATCCTGTTTCAGCATTTGAGGAACATGTATGTAATAAAGAATAAGGACCTTTTCTATGTCAAAAATAACAATCTTCTCTTATACTCTGTGGTATTTTACTTTGAAGGCAATAAATCCTTCTATAACCTTATAATAGCAGGTATCATGCCATTAGTAGGCTGTGTGTTTATGCATATATGCAGTTGTACATAAATCTCTGCCTCTTTTTTCACACATTGAAATTCACATTCCATTTAGAATAAAGAGTAGGACTGTAATGTTATAAGACAATCTTACCCTGTGGTACCCTAGTCTTCAATGGCACGGAAAAAGTTGCCCATTTCGATGCTCCATATTCTTCACAAAATTTGAGGCTCATAGGAGTTATGTGAGTTGAGCAGTGAAGAGGGATCAATCCCTGCTTTTGGTATTATTATCTTGGGTTGTTACTAAAATGACAGACTTGACATATGTAAGCAATTTGGGAAATAATGTCATGTGACTGCCAAGATCAAGGCAGAAAAGATATTGAGACTTGTGCTTTGATTTATCTTTGCTCCTCTCTCTGGGAGAAACCAGACACCATTTCATGAAGACAATTAAAGTAGTCCTATAATCAGTTATTAATTAGTCTTCCTGGCCAGAGCCAAAGTCAAGTCATAAAACCTTGGCTTGAATTAATCACACTAAAAAGTGGATTTTCTAGCTCCAAATAAGTCTTTACATCATGAAAGCCCTCAGCAAGGTCTTGACTGAGAACTCAGAAAATCTTGATTCAAAACCACCCGTTAGCTTATTTCATAATTCCTGAAACACAGAAAATCTGAAATTATTTTGTATCACTGTATTAAACCACTAAATATTTAAGGCATTTGTTACATAGCAATATAAAACTAATTCAGGTAGGAAAGAGGTGATCTTTCCAGTTTCTCAGATGATGGAATGGAGGGTCTAATAAAGTATTTTCTCTACATTGCACACAACTAAAGTTTGAGAACAGAGCCTCTTTTCCTTACATAAGACATATCATGTAATTTTATCATTAAAAATAGTCCCAAGGAAACATTTGATGTGGCATTGTTATTTTTTCACATGTTTCTTATGTTCCATAATTCTGGATAATTAAGTATATTTTTTTCCTTGTCATTCTTAATCTGGCACTATTGACTTGACATAGCTTTCTCCATGAAAGTAACTCACCTAGATACTCAACTCTAAAGTCACACAATCATCTACTCCTTACTGATTATTAGAGACTTGTTTTCCTACCTAGAAACAGAAAAATCACAATTTTATATAAGCTAGAGAGTTGTGAAAGCAGCAAGGGGGTGATGAACAAAAATTACAAAGAAGTAAGCATATTTCCAAAATGAGCTAAGAGTCTGAGCCCTTATCCTTCCCTATGGGCACCACCACAACAGAGATAGAACTATAACAGTATATTTGCAAACCTAAATAATAAGCTAATTGTTTGATGAAGTCTAAAAGAGTTTTCCCTAACTATAATGCAATATTACCCCAGCTACAGTGCAGTAACAACTGGAGTAAAAATATCTTTTCAATGGTTCTGAAAGAGAAGTGTAAAAATGTCATATTCAAAGACCAAAGATGCACATTAAATGAAAATAATAAATCCATGTCTATAACTTGAGGTATTAGATTTGGAGAAAAACATTAACATCATTTCTCTTTACCTCACCACTCATGTGATTGTTTTTACTTGATGATTAGTATAAAACTGATTTTCATTGTACAATTATGCTTTGTAACTACTGGTGGAGAGGAATTTGTAGGAAGTTCAGTTCATTCTGACCTTAAAGAAAAGTTCGATGAAATAATTATAGGGATGGTAATTCTATAGTAATCTTTCTTTCAAATGCAAATTGCCTGAAAATAAATTGCCCAATCAATACTGATTTATTGCAAGGGAAGAAAGATGAAAGAAAGACGAAGAGAGAAAAGAAGGTAGGGAGGGAGGTAGGGAAGAGAAAAAGAGAAGATGGAGGACATCTACTTGCTGAGAGAAGAAAATAAATAAGGCAATTAAAAATATGCAGTACATAAAACAATATAAGGTACTCCTTTTATCAAGAGATCAGAAAAATTATTTTGATAATATTATGTCAACCTGGTATAATGTATACATTATCTTAAGAAAGTAAATAGATTGTTTGGGAGAATAATTAACTGTGCAAAGTTGACTGTGCTTTCTTGTGTTGCATATTTGTTTTATGTATACACACATTTTGTATAACAACTGCATAAATATTGTCATCATGTTTTCATTTGTGAGTATATGTTGTGATTATACCAAACAGTCATGAAAATCACACTTTTATTTTCAACATAATGGTGAAATATCTATAATAACTTGTCATTTTTGTCATTAACTACAATATTTTAATAGATTTTTGTATATAAATTTATATGTTCTGTTCTCAAGGTGATTTGAGCAAAGAACTAAGTTCCTGAAAATTATTTACTTTTCTAGAAAACATGAAAAGAAATAATTATAGCAAACAAAAATGTCTTGTGCAAAATCCATAGAATAAAATTGTAAAATAAAATATTTTTTATTTATGTGTATAGATATAAAGAAGGTTTATTTTTGTTGTTTGTTATTCTTAGGAAAATGAGAAAAATCCATTTCAGAATATATGGTTCATTCATTTAATTTGCTTTGTGACACGTTTTAAGAAAGAGAGTTTGATTTATGTTAATTCCTTCAGAGGTTTATCAGGGATTGTAAATTTTATGAACTTTATTTATGCATAGTAATTATATTTCATTCTAGCAGACGTTTTTTCTTTCAGAATACCTGATACTTTTGCTCATGCAAATTTAATGTTAAGGCTTTTTTAGCAGATGATTGTTTTCTATTACTATCCTCAAAGAAAACTTCACTTCTATCACACTCTTTCTGATAATTAATATTAAGTTGATATACAATAGGTCAAATATTTCATAATCTTATGTATTATATGCAAATTATTCACCAAGTTTCTGGGTACTGTTGTGCTCTAAATTACATTTGTAAATCAGATTGAGTGTCACCTATATCATAGTGAATGCTGTGGTAGCCAGTAGTTTTTCTATTTTATTGAAGTGAAGTCCAGTTAACCTTGCTCTCCTTCTTTTAAATGCTCCTATTGATTTATTTACTTAAAGTTTTTTTCTTTTTTTTGCTTCACAGTGTAGCTATGGATATGGGGACTCAATTACTGCACTTTGAATTTAGTATCTACCTAGAACATCAAGCTTATCCCAGGACAATTACAAGAGTTAAGCTGGGTAATTTTTCATCATCTGTAAGTGCTGGACACAAACAATATGTTTAATTTGTAGGTAACATGCTTCATTGGACTCCATTATATTGGGAAAATAAGAGATTTTTAAGGAATAGATTTAGGAAGAAAAACATAATGTTACCTCTATTTCTCAAATTATAAAACCTCTAATCTGACTCCATTTTACCCGAAAATGCTTGAGATAAATGTATTAGAGAGACAGTAAGATGCAATATAAAAAGCCTAAAATATTACAGAAGATGTATCAGGACCTATCTTTTAGTAAGTTTGTAACTTCAACATGTCACTTTATTTTTCTGTGTTTATTTTATAATTTCTTTGAAAATTACTTTAAATATGCATGCAAATAAGCACATCTATAAAAGAATGCAATTTACAGATTACCAAGCATCTTTACAGCTATATGATCCTGCTGACTGCTCCCATAAAGCGAACGAGACAGGTCAATTCTCTGGGTGTCAAGGTCATTAATGCTCCTTTGGACATACGATCCTTGATAGTGAAGAGATTTGATTCTGAGCAAGTGTTTGTCCTTAAAAATTACCAAAAGAATCTAAAGTCAGTGGATCATGTTAGCCTACATTATAAGGACATTTTGGCTAAAAATTATAATACCTATTATATTAAAATTCACTTATACATCAGGACTCAGGGGACCAGTAAGCTAAGAAATTGAAATTTCTAAGAAACAACTTCAAATTAAAGTAATTTTTTGATCAATCTATCCAAATTGTAAAAATCCTTCAAAAATGAATGATTTTTCTATACATTGTTTATGTGTCCTAAAGGTCACTGTATCTCATAATGTCTTTTATTCTGTTGTATTACTAGTTAAATTATGCTACATGAATCAAACTCTGTATGTAATGAGACTAAATATCAATTTTAAAAAGAATGAAGAATTTTAATTAGTCAAACAAGAGCAATATTAATTTTTTGTTGTCAATGATTTAACCACTGTTCCCAAGCTAAATTAATGTCTTAACATAAATTGGTAATTTTTCCAGAACTATTCTGTATTTTCTAAGGTAAAGACTCATAGGACTTTTGAACTTGACAGACTCCTGTTTGCCTCAGGATTCTGACCATGTAGTTTTCTTCAAATGTGTCAGCCATCTTTCGCTTTTCCAACCTTTATAACCATTACTCAGTTTGTAATATTCATATTAGGTGTAGGTCATATCCAATGAGAAAAGTTGACCAAACTCATAGCCATGTAAGCACCACACTCATTGTTCAGAATATTTGTATAATTACTCCATGTGTGATATGAATCACTATGGGAAAAAAAGAATGATATTCTGGAAAGTACCAATTTATAGCACAGTTGAATAAACATCTATAGTATGCATTGCGGAGTACAAGTGTAATACCTTTATGTACACTATACAACATATTCAAGACTAAAGAAATAATATTTACCTTCTCAGTGTACTTTTAGCTTTAACATCAATCAATGCCTTATACATTTTCAGCATTAATAAATTAACTGAATGAATAAATTCATTTAACTTATCAGAATAAAGTTGCTTATCTCCCATCTGCTAATCAAGAATGCTGGTCAAAATTCAAGATAACTGGTTGGGGATATAGTTCAGAGTTAGACTACTTGCCTGGAATGTACAAGGGCCTGTGTTCAATCCCCAGAACCAAATTAAAAAACAAATAAAAAAGAACATACACTATGATCAAGTTAATTTCACTCCAGAGTTCAGGGTTGGTTCAGCATATGCAAATCAACAAACATATAAAATAGTGAAGAAGTAGAATTAAATACACAAATAACACGATGTACTAAATAGATGCAGAAAAACCCTTTGACAAAATTAAATATACATTCATGAACGGAAGATATTAGGTGTAGAGGTAACATATCTCAACATAATAAAGACTATCTATGACAAACAAATAACCAACATTCTACTGAATGCAGAAGAGCTGGAAAAAAATTCCTCTAAATTCTCAAACAAGACAAGTTGTCCATTCTCTCCACTCTTCTTCAATATAATATTTAAAATCTTAGCCAGAGCAATAAGACAAGAGAAAGAAATAAAAGGGATACAAATAGGGAAGAAAGAATTCAAAGTATATGTATTTGCAGATTAGAATAATTAAAATCTTAAAAAGGGTATATTATTGAAACTGACCAGAGATTCAATGCAATCACCATCAAAATTCCAATGACATTCCCCACAGAAATAAAAAAAACATCCTAAAATTCAAATGGAAGCACAAAACACTGTAACTGAGTAATACAATCTTGAGAAAAAAAAGCAATGCTGGAGGTAGGACAATATCTGACTTCCAAATTATATTGATGAGACCTAGTAACAAAAACTACATGGTACTGGCGCAAAACATGACAGGTAGACCAATGTAATAGAACACAGTACTCAGAAATAAGACCATACTATGATCAAATGATCTTCAACAAAGTTGCCAAATACATATATTGTAGGAATGACAGTCTCTCTAACAAATGATTTTGAGAAACTTGGATTTCCACATATGGAAAACTGAAATTATATCCTCCTGCTTCAACATATTCAAAAATCAAATTAAAATGGATTAAACACCTTAATATAAAGCCAAAAATTTTGAAACTACTTCAAGAAAACATAGGAAAAGACTTGAAGATATAGGTAGAGGCAATAACTTTCTGAATAGGAATGTAATTGTTCAATAAATAATACCAAGAATGGATAAGTCTAATTGAATCAAATAAAAAAGCTTCTGCACAATAAAAGAAGAGAGAGCTAATAAAATGCAAGGAATCTTTGCAAGATATTCATCTGACAAGGGATTTTTTGTCTAGAATATACTAATGCCTCCAGAAAAGTAAATATCTGAATAATAAATAACTGAATTAATTATTGGACAAATGAATTAAACAAACAGTTCTGAAAAGTACAAAATGCCAAAAAAATAGATGAAGATATGTTGAATGTCATTAGTCATAATGAAAATGCATATTACAGAGAGGTGGTGTAAAGGAGAATGATGGAGAGGTGAATTCAACTATGATTTATTGCAAGAATTTTTGTACATGTCACAATACACCCCTAGTACAAAAAATAAAATTGAAAATAAAATGATATTGAGATTTGCTTTCACTCTAGTCAGAATTGTTATTGTCAAGAAAAAAACAAAAACAAATGCTGGGTGAGGGAAAAAGGAAAAGGAATGCTCATACACTGTTGGTAGGAATAAAAGCTATTGCACCCGATTGGAAATCAGCATCTAAACAGAATATATACGTATATATATGTATAGCATTTATATACATGTGTCATTATACACATGTATATATATATGTATGTGTGTGTGTTCTGAATATAAAATGGGGATTGGTGGGTAAGGGAAACAGTCTGATAAGCATCAAAAATGGGGAGGAGAAGGTAGGGTGATGAGGGTAAACATGATCAAAGTACCTTTCAGGTGTGTATGAGTATAGCTTAATGAAATCCATTAAAATTATTTCTAAAAGGGAGAGATAAGAGGGGGGATAAGAGAATTGTAAAAAGGGTAAATATGATCAATGTACATTATATGCATATATGGAAATAGCACAATGAAACTCTTTTCTACAATTAATATATGCTAATTTAAAAGAATAACTTGCAATCCCACACCTCAAAATATGAAATTGACTACATTGTACTTAATTTACACATTTTTGCACTTGCATGTTGATGATGCTCGACAACCAATTATGAGCCAGTTATTAAAACTGTCATGACTCTTAGCATTAAATGTGAATTTGCAATATATGACAATAACTGACATATACATGTTATCAGAGCCTTGATTTGATAAAAACATGACCAGATTGACAAAAATGAAAAATTATTTCTGATATATAATGAGTTTGGTAAAATGGTGAACACTTTTTTAAAAAGTATTTCAGCTTGCTTTTTGTGCAAAATAAAATGGCTATCAGAATATTTTATGTGTTAGAAGACATTCTTCCTGTTCTTTGGCAGTGCAGGGGATGGAATTCATGGCCTTTTGGTTCTGTGGCTGATGCTCTAAGGTGTGAGTCACCTGACTAGCCCTAACAATTAAAAAAATTATTTAATTTAAATAGAGAAAATAAATTTGCACAATTGATGCAGTAAATATTTATACATGAGTATAGTTTCCATGGACAGAAATAACTAAATTGCATACACAACAATTAAGGCAGTTTGTAGCATGTTTCTAAGAATTATATTATAAGCTTCTTAAAACATTGTTACCTTTTATTTTATTGCCAAATTCCTAACTATAATCCATATTAGTTGTGCAACTAAAATTTAGTAGTGATCATGAATCATGTGGTTGTCAGCCTCTGTTTTTGGTCCAATCAAGAATTCATTATTCTGTTTCTTCACCATTCCAAAAACAGGAAAAAGTCCACTGCCAATGTAGCTATTGTATCTAAGAGTCCCAGAGATAGGAATTAAAAATAAAACTGGGAAGCAGTCATTATTACTCAAGATGGCCATTTATTCATTATTTTAATACATCATGTGAAATTATTTACGTGTGAGATTTCATCAAAGTTTGTGTCCAAATGTACCAATTAAATGTACACAGTTTTCTAGTATGAGAAAAAAATTGTTAGTTTTTAAATGATAATGCATTTTCCTATTTGATAGCTATATTCTCAACTTTGTTCATGAGTTACATACTTTCTTTAGTTTTACATTTGTTCTGTTGGAATTGTGTTTAAATTCATCAACTGAAATCATAAAACATCCTCTGTCAAAATATTCCTATAAAGGAAAATTGGCATAAGTATCTTATTTTAGTAAGACTATCTTTTCCCATACCTGATATAATTTCTAAGTTCTCACTTACATAAACAACTGTTATGGTGGTTGTTTCTAGTTTAATGAGTTTAGGGAGGTTTATATCTCTGAACTGAGAGTAGTTTTTTCATTCTGACATTTAATTTTGCTCCTTCTTTATAAATTTCTTGTAAAAAGAGCATCATTTAGCATCTGTTTTGCTACCTTCCAACATCTGTGCCAGTTATCCTCTGTAACAGAAGTACACACATCTTAAATCACAGACTGACTCACTCTGACATGGGATCCTTAATAACACAAATTTTCAGCGAAGTTTTAATGTAATATATTCTCCCAAAAGAAATATTTTCCATATATTAATTCTGAATACACATCTAGAAATGACTTGGAGAGAAATCAATAACTCACAAAACTCAGTGCAGCGACTTTTTTGAGAAAAAGCCTAATCGTTTATAATTTTAATATGTATCTAACATTTCAATTGTCCATTTTCAAAGAATCACACATATATCCTTAGAATTTCAAAATAACAGTGGATGAGTTAAATCAACTTATGTATATTTTAAGCCATTCTTATTTTCTTGTTGAGGTCATAATTAATACAAAAATAATTTTATCTAGTTTTGGAATAACTCTGCAATGATTATCTTGAATCTTTTAAAGATGATCAGCCTGTAAAATGTAGTTAAAGAACTTAAAAACTATGAAATTATCAGATTAAATTCTTAACAAAAGAAGAGACTTATTATGGACCTAATATTTGTGCTGTTCCCACAGTCTTCCCCTCCTTCAATTTATGTAGTGAAACCCTAACTTCCATGTGATTATACTTGCCTTGGAGATGGGGACTTTGAGCAGAGTTCATAAAAATTGAAGCCCTTTGGTGACACTTGTACTCTTATAAGTGCAGATGCCAGAGAACTTGCTCTTTTCACTTCTCTTCCAGTCAGCCCCCATTTTTGCATCTTCTGTGGACAAATTGACTCTGTAAGTCAGGATGAGAGCAGTAACCAGAAGCCATCTATGCTGGCACTCTGAACTGGCACTTCTAGCCTCAAAAACCATAAACAAATAGATTTTTATTACTGAAGTTATCCAGTTGGCTACATTTTATGTTAATTTGAACAAACTAAAGCAATAATTAAAATCACAATCTATAAAATACATTCAATCTTTACTGAGCCTAATTTTCTATTATTCATATTTATTTATGTGAAGATGAAGTGGAAGTGAACACATTGAGAAAAGGACCTTTAAGGAGAAGAACTTGTTTTTGGCCATTTCAGTAGACATCTAAATTTCATTTCTGATTTAGTCTGGGGCACAAAAGAAACATCAATGAAACAGACAGCTTTGTGTCTGGTGGTGGCTGCCTTAGGGCTTGGGAAGCAGGCACAATCTTGATGTTCTTACCCTCTTGGGCAATTTTTTTTTCTTCTTGATATAGTTGAATTTGACACTAGTTTTCCCATGTTTCAAACAATTCATGAGTTGATCTTTTTTCAATTATGAATTCTTGTTCTGATGATTAGGCAAATCACTGTCATTAACTATCTTTAAAGGTCCCTGAGTGATACAGAGGAAATAAACAGTAAGATCTATAATGTATCATAAGCATTTAAATAAATTATGAAAAATAAATCAGGATAGAGACAGAAAGTGATGAGACTATGACTTAATATGTGGACACAAGAAAGGCTGGACCTAGAAGTACTTTTGTTTCTGTATCCTTCATTTTGAGATAAACAGGAAATATTTGGAAATACTAGATTTTAGTTTAGGAATGACCCTAGAAAATGTAGAAAAAAAGGTATCCAGGTTTAATAGCAAAGTGAAAAATGTTGAACTAAAAATATTCTTGGTATTTATAAGAGATTATAAATTGCTTAGAGTATTTTTAAAATCATAAAAATTATATAAAGGAAATAGTTTGATAAGAATATTATGTATACTTGTTATATTAATCCTTTTAAATTAAGATCAGAAAAGGACAATATTGTCTCTTTGCATAAAAAAAGAACAAAACAAAAAACATTAACAACTTTGCCTAAAAATAGTACAGGGTATACATTATTAACTTAATGTACAATAAACTTTCTGTATAGCTATCCTTAACTTAATTAGCAAAAAAGCTTTGTCATCCTTATCATGCTTATGTGTTCTCTTCAACAAAATTAGAGATCAGGGCAGAACAGGTTCTGCCTGGAAGCAAGGAGGGAAGAGAGGAGAGGGTAGGGGAGGAGGGCAGGAAGGAGAAATGACCCAAACAATGTACACACATGTGAATAAACAAATAATAAAAAAATTTTTTAAAAGAAATACTAACTGCTTTTTCCTGAAATTCATTCCATTTTGTGCTTTGTACAATTAAAAATTTATATAACATCTTGCTGACTATGAAAATGCAAACTTCTGCATTCTTCTTCATTGGCCAAGGATGTAAGACATGAATTAATGTTATGAAAATTGACTTATCACGTTTTATTTTTTAAACAGAAAGAATTCTCCTGAAATACTGCTTATGATTTATCAAATGAAATAGTCATCATGGAATGTGATATATAGATAAAAATAAATTGATGATTACCAGATAATACATTTAGGTACATGGTTTCCCATTTAACACTGCTATTAATATTTTGGTGAGCGCATGGCTTTTGTTTAATTTTTTAAGTAGTATAGGTGAAAATCCAATGGAGCATTACTAATAAGATCATTAAAAGCCATAAACATATTTGGGATATCTTCATTTCTTTCTGGTACTTTCTATGTAGACAGAAACTGCAGAAGAATGTCCCCCTGTGTTAGAGCAGTTGTCACTGCTGTCACAGCTACAGTTGCAGCTGCAGTAATGGCTGTACTGTAACTAGAGTAACAGATGCATGATGCACACACATAAGCTCACAAAAACATAAAACTTAAATGGAATTTGGGCAAAGCTCATATAAACTTGACTCCAGGGCCTTGTATTCATTTGCACTGATAGGCCAATGATTTATATGTTCTCAAAGCCCCATGAAAAGTAAGAATGCATAGAAGAATGGGATGCTAGGCAGATATAGGTATAGATATAGATGAAAATACTATGATCATGGTCCTATCACCATTTATGAAAATATAATAATGGCTTCTGTTGGAACTGATTTCAAACTTTGTCTTTTATGTGAAAGATGATTTTCACAAGAGTACACAAAGCATGTTCCTCTTTCTAGTATTGTTTTTAGAATGCTTGTTGACAATACACAGAATTACAAAATACTGAAGAGGACATGTTTTACTGAAGTATGAAAGGCTGGTGCACTGTCAAACAGTATGCATGCTCCATTTTGTTTCATTGAGTCCATAGAAACTACAGTTAATACTTCGTTTGTGATGAGAATCTCCCTCTCTTAAAATGTCTAAGAAAGGCTTGTACTTTCCAAAAATGTTTCACTAAGATTCCTCATATCATGCTGGATTCTTTACCTGACAGTACAAAAATAAACCTGTTCTGATGCTTCAAGAAATGGATGTTGTGTTACTGCAAAATGAAATTTTGATTGTGTTAGCAATCACATCTGAAGTTCCTTTTTACAAGTAAATATGTACTTAGATGCTTTCAGGAAGAACAAGGCAAATGATATTTTCCTAGACTTTTAAATATATAAGAATCAAGTATAAAAAGATTGATGTTTTTAATTATATCAGCAACTGACATTTTCATAAATACTGAACATTGATTTTAATCTGACATTTATTTAAAACTTCACTGGTGCCTTCCTAACTCTGCAGAAAAAAACATAAAGCAAGGATTAAAAAGAAAATTTAAACTCCATATAACAATATTTTTAAATGTTCTCTTTGACCTTCTCAAACATGACCTAGGTAATATAGGAACAATGTGAATTATCCATGATTTTGATCAAAATAACTACTATTTTAGTCTCTACTAATGAAAAAGTATAATCACACGCTAACAATGATTGGATATTATGAGTTTGTGCTATGCTAACTTCTTATATCAGATATTTTCTTACTTCTACAGGTCTATTGACTGCCTCTTTTCCTAATATGCCCACTCCTTTTTATGTATATGCCTTGTGCCTTTTACTCTGTTCCCAATGTTTTCCATTTTATGAGGTGATGCAGCCCTACTTAGTGTCCTCATGCACCACGTGGAAATGTGAAAGAGTTAAGTAAAAATTTGATCCATGGGAACTTTTAGCTAAGAGATAAATTATTTCCCCAGTTGTCACAACTAAACAACTTAGACATGCAGTTTATTTGGTTTCTTGTATTATCTTTTGGATCTAACTGATTAGGATTCTAGGATAATGATTGCTCTGTCTTCTCTCCTTCACTCCCCTTTTCATCCTGTACAGGTTTAGAGTTTCTACTTCTTAATAAAATAAATGCTTATGAACAGTCCTGATGCACCACTCTGATTACTCATGCTGTAACACTATTTGCATTGCCATAAGATGTGTTTTTCAAAAATTGTAATTATTAGTAGATAATAATTCACAAATTAATGGAATTGAATCTGATATTTCCATATATGCATACATCATGCATTGATCATGCCTATCCATCATCTTCTTCTACCCTGACCACTCCTCATCACCCTTCCCAATCTCCAGTAATCCATCTTCTGCTTTGAGATTGCTTTTCCCCTGCTTTTACTATTTCCACAAAGAGAGAGAACATGTGATACCTTCAACAGTTTGGCCTATTTCACTTAACACACCAGTTCCATCGTCTTTTCCAGCAAATGACTGATTCCATTAATTTTTACACACGAATAATACTCTCTCATGTATATGTACTATGTTTTCTGTAACCATTCATTTATTCCTGTGCACTTAAGATGATTCCATTCCTTAGTTATTGTAAACAGTGCTGCTATAAGCATATATAATTCCCATTCTAGAAGCATTATTTGCTTTAAAAATTTGTTTTGAATTGGCACAAAATATTTCACTACATGTACACAATGTGTATTGATCAGGTCAGGATAATTGTCACATCTATCCACTCAGTCATTGAATAAATGAAATCAGTATACTGGAAAACTAACTCCTTTCTAAAGAATGTTTGCACAAGTGAAAGCAATTTTTTCAAGCTATCTTAAAATCTATGTTAAATATTTATTAATTTTGTAGATTATTAGTATAGTATATTAATTGAGCTACAATATTTTGACAAGTATGTACTGAATTATACAATGGGTATTTTTAATTACTTAATGCCTACTAAAATAAGTATGAACAAAATAATGACTAAATATTAAAATAATTCAAATGTAAATATAGCCTTATCATTACATGTATTTTTTCCTATAAAATTCTACATTGGAACAGCACTGGTAAATGTTTTGTGATATATTCTACAGACTAAATTCAATTTCAACCTTGATGTCTGCATTAAGCAGAATGCAAAATGAGCTAGTATCAGACCAGACTAAAAATGAGAACTACAAACAAGTATTAGGCCACAATGAAATAGAACAGGTGAAGAGTTATGCCAGGAAGAATAAAGTGGAAAAGTAACTAAATTTTTTACCTAATAATGAATGTCAGGGAACAAACTGTTTCATCCTACTAGATAAAGGCTTACTTCTTTGCATTTGAAAGTGTGAACAAAAAGAGGACTATTGTGTCTTAAAATCTGACTTTATATACTCATGTTTTAAATGTGCAAGTTTTAGCATATTCTAAACAGTATTGCTCATTCATACTTAATTTCAATTGAAGTGAATTCTTTTCAGTATATTTTGGCATTAGAGTGAAAGACATGAGCCAATTATTCTTGGTATGGCATGAAAAAGAAATATTTTGTGGAATATTTATTGCAATGATAGTACATTTTCTTTCCAGGAAGTATGTCTTCATTTTTACCAAATATACAACTGAAAAAGAGCTATAATTAGATAAGTTTCAAGCATGTTACAGAAAAAAGATGACGGTCTTTATGTTTGCCATTATTTCTACTTGATGTAAATTGTCAAATGTTAAAAAACATTTCCTTCCATAGAATTGGGGATAATTTAAAAAACAATAACCAGTCATTTAAATTTCTTGTGTCCATTTTAAGACTTAGGCATCAGAACTCTTCCCATACTTATACATATCAAAGTTTATTTTTAAAAAAATCACTTTTACTGTACTATATTCACGTGATCAGCAATTCATGTGATTTAACCATATGAAACTGAAGCTAGTCAATTTTCCACTTTATATACTTTGAATATCATGCAAATATTATCCTTATATAATTTTAAGTGGGCCATATAATCTGCATTGTTAAAAGAAAAATGGAATAAAATGCCACGTTAAAAGTGGTGTCTATTATCATTCATCTTGCATTTGGTTAAAAAGAATCCTCAGTTTTAAATCTTGCTTCAATGTTCATCACTTGATATTTCTCCCAGAAAAGAAAATTATAATGCTTATTCAGTTCTTGGCATACCCTATTTCCTAAAACTGAGCCATAGAAAAGAATTGTAGTGGCAGTACTTTTATTTGACAAGCTAATTGAAGTTCTACAATAAGTCAGCCTGATTTCCAAGGACAGAAAGGTTAATGGAGTGTGCTTCTCTATACTTATACAATAGTTGAGTTTTCTTTACTGAAATAACTGTGATTTTGTATATTAATAGTTGCATTATTCAGGTTGCAAAGATATATTTGAAAGGAAAACTTAATGATTATAAAATAAACTCATTTTGAATACACAGTTCAGAAATTTACGCTGAATACATAATGTCATGTCCTTGTCAAATAATACAAAGTGCACAGTTCTTATTTTTTCTATGATAAACTGTTGTGATTTCAACCTAAATGTTTTAGGGGAACAACACAACTGAGATCATCTTGGACAGGTGGTATTTAGTCAGTTACTTTGCTGCCATAAATGCAAAACTTGAGACTTTTCCCTTGATGTAACTCAGCTTGAGTTGAAAATAAAGGCAAGGCATATATGTCAACAGCAATTTTTCTATACAAAGATAATGTTTGAAAATAAGATGGCCAGGAAGTGGAGTTTATTTGAATAATGAAACTGGGTTAGGTTATGATAATGCATGAATACAGATCTCAACTGACCATTAAGAGTAGTGGTTTTAAGGTTGAGACAATGAAAAGAAGATTTCTTTAAAATGTTGAGAGATAAGCAAAATATGGTAAATTCTATGATGACTAAAATTTAAATGTATATATATTGTCCATAAATTTCTATAACTATGGATTCATATAAACATTTAAAAATAATACTCTTTTCAAACTGCAAAAATAATTTAATCTTACCTATGGTTGTATCATTTCAGCGAACATTTCTCTGGTGCCTTCTGTGTGGCAGGCATTGTTGTGGACTTTGGAGATTCATCAGCAATAAAACAGAGAAAAATTTCTGCTCACATAGGACTTGAAAAATGTCTACAAGCAAGAAAAGTAAGTAAATTATACAGGAATATGATAATGAAATGTGTCTGAATGTGAAGAAGGAAATTGGATAGGCATGTGGAAAAGCTCATTATAATAAGTGTAGAATAAAAAGAAATGGCAAGAAAGGAATCTTTCTAAATCACTATGGTTCACTCATGGTCAACCAGTGTGTATATTCTTATTAAATTTCTGTTAAGTATTTGATTTTCAATATGCATGCTTATAGATACACATAACAATTTATAAAAATCTTACTTCGTGTATAACATTTTCTCAAGTTTTTGTTTAAAAATAATATTTCTAGAATGTCATTTCATCTTCTAAAATAATATTTGAAAATTTTGTTTACTATTATACTTAAGCACATGTAAAAAATGTCCAATTTCTATGTATCCATATTTCTTCTAATTATAAACAAAAACCTTAATATATAATTCAGCTTATCGTATGTGTTACAATATGTACTCTAAGATTTTATGGTTAATGATTTTTGAAAAGGTAAAATTTTTTGGTATTATAATGGTATAATCTATGTGTAAGTTCCACTTACCTAATTAATACATCTTTATGAATTTGGACATAGTCATGCACCTTAGACAATCACCACAACCAAGATACTAAACATGTCCTTCTCCTCCAAAATTGGGATCATCCTTTTGTGCATGTGTTTTGGTTTTTGTAGGAAGAATACTTTACACGAAATCTACTCTCTAAAGTGCACAATATGGTAAACCATAGGCGGTATCTATTCATGAAACATCTATTCATGTTTCATTACAGAAACTTTATAGCCATGGAACCAAAAATTCCCCCTTTCCTTCTCTCTTGGCCTCTGGAAACCACCACACTGTTCTCCAGTCATATTTCAGATACCCCAAAAGAATGGTGTCATATCATGAGGCAGGACCTGTTCTACACTCCTGTTCTCTGATTTTATAATGAAATTTTGTCATTTTCAGGTAAGTGGATGAAACTGTCAAACATCATCTTAATCGAACTTAGCCAGGTTCAGAAGACCAAAAGCTGCATGTTTTCTCTCATAGGTGAAATATAAACCTAATACAAATGTAGTAATATTTTGAAAAACAGGTCACACTAAAGGGAGGGTAAAATAATTAAGTTAAGATGGTGAATATAGTTGACGTAGTCTCTATGTTACTCCAGAGGCACCTGCACACCCATGTTCATTGCAGCACTATTCACAATAACCAAGTTGTGGAAACAACCAAGATGCCCCCCTACTGATGAATGGATCACGAAAATGTGGTACTCATACACAATGGAATCTTACTCAGCCATGAAGAAGAATGAAATCTTATCATTTGCAGGTAAATGGATGGAACTGGAGAACATCATTCTGAGCCTGAGGTCAGCCAGGCTCAGAAGACCAAAAATTGTATGTTCTTCCTCATATGAGGAGATAGAAAAATTAATTAATTAACTAATTAAGTTAAATAAATCAATAGCGAATTTTTAAAACTGTTAAAAGCAGCCTGAGAAAGAAACTAAGGTAGAAGAAAACAGAAGAGATGAAACAAATCAAGTTATAATACATATATACATAGAAACATTGCAAGGATACTCCCTTTGTAGCTGTCTTACATTAACAAAAAGGCCTTGCTTTTTCTTTTACAAAATCAGAGAATAACTCTTCTATTTTTTTGCTACCCTAAGATATCTTTTTACAACTCTCTGATGTTAACTGGAAAAGTCATCATATTGGTTTTGGATTATTTCCCATATTCTCTACACATCATACTTTATCTGCATTGTGGAATCTAATTCATAGGTGATAAAATCTTCAACAGGAAGCATAACATTTAGAAGTGTCTTTTTGTATTACTTAAAAATTATTGATGCTCAATGTTGCTTTCTGCTTTTTCCTATTAAAGATTAAAATTTCTGATATGTTTGTATCATTTCCTTAGTTATTTTTTAAAAAAAGAAACATTTGTCACTTTGCTATCCAGTGATTTCATTATTATAAGAAAAATATTCCAACACTTTTTTATTGTAATTACTAATCTTTAAATAATGAATTTGAGTCTTGAGTATTATCCAATGTTTGCTACATTATAGTTATTTTTTATTATATAAAACCCATAGATTTAATTATATTTGATGGATTTCAGTTACAACAATAATTTTCCTCAATTATTATTAAATTATTCCTTTCAGATTATAATAATCTCTTAAAATTCAGTCTTGAATTCTTCAGTCATGGCCAAGTTATTGGGTATGAGAAGATGTTTCTGCACATATTGGATTTGTGTCACTATTCTTAGAAAATCTGTGTTTTGCCATAGTGAAAAGAGACTTTTTGAGTAAAAACTGTAAGTGTTAGATATTTTATTGGTACTGATTTGGTCATTGTTTCCAGTTGATACAGCAATATATCGAAAAACATCAGTTGACCTCAGATACTACCAGATGGAATCGGTACTAGAAATTATTTAATTTCTTCCACATCATATATGTGTACACTGTTTTATAATAATATTTAAATTATTTTGTATACATTTTTTCCATTTATACTTATACCTGTATCACTGGATATGCAGCCATTAAAATATGTAATTATATATATATGCATGTGTATATAAATACATATGCATATAAATATGTGTGTCTATACAATCAGATATTATTTAGCTATAAAAGGGTTGAAATACTGTCATTTGTGATAGCATAGATAGAATGAGAGGTTACTATGATAAGCAAAATAAGCCCGTCATCCCATGAAACTGAGTAATGTGAAGACTGAAAATATCATCAGAGGTTCTCCAGAACCTTCAGAGAGAATACATTCCTATCAACTTTCACATCCACCACTGTAAGACAGCAATTTGAGTTACTACGACTGCAGTTATGTACTATGTAGCAACAGTGAAACAAACTATAAAGTCCAATGGTAATAGAATATGTCTCTGTATTAGGTTTCTGGATTAATTTTTTCCAATAAATTTATCTGTACTTCAGTATATAGTTACAGAAATATAAGGTAATATGTCTTGAGTAGCAGCCTTTTAAATTGTCTATTTGCTTTTTTTTCTGTTTTAGAAGAACCTACTACATGTGTATGTCTATTTCCTTTTTTCTCTCTTAGCTCCTTTGTCTTAAATTGATTTGGTGTCTGTATTATTTCAAAAACATTTTCATTTTCATCTTCTTGTTTATGATTTCTTATTTTTACACGTTCATGCATTATTTAAAATAAAATATTCATTCCTAAAATGATTTCTTTTTTCTTTAGTTCTTTCCAGAGATCTCTTGCTCACTCTTATTTATGCTGTTTTTAAAACCTTTATCATTAGTTTAAATTCTTTTAAAAATATGTTATAATATTAAGATGAAGTTTTACATATTTAATAGGGATACTTTTAGGGCAATTTCATTGCTATGTAGGATGTTATCTTGTTATAAACATAATTTTTTAAATTAATAATTCTACATAGGATAAGTCTTTAATCTCTTTTGCCACATTTCATCAGAATTAAATTTAATTAAATTCTAGAAAAGAAAAATTGTTATTTGTATTTCTAACGTCAGAGATCTAGAATTGCTTAGACTGCTAGTTTTCTGAGGAGCTTCACATTAATTTTTCTAACTCTCCTCAATTTGCTAATGTCCCACAATTTTATATGAGCATTCTTTTTATTTTGGCTCTTGACTCTTTCTTGCTCAGTTTTGATTTTGTCTTAAAATTTCTCTTCTGTCAATGCCTTTTTACAAGAGGCATATTGAATATCTACAGAATTTTTTGACAATAATAGCAATCACTATCTATTATCTGTGAGTATTAATGCCTACTAAATTCAGGCAGCCATTGATCTTATTTCATCATTGAAGATTGGTTTTGCGTATCTTAAAACTTAATGAAAGGAATGAAAATGTACATTCTGACTTGACCACAAATTAATGCTATTTTGAAGAGTGTAGATTTACTTCATCTCTAAATGTTCATTGCTTTTGTTTAGAAAGAGTTGTTTTCATATAGTGTCATTCAACCTTTTAAATTTTTATTTTTATATTCAATTAATCATTTTGGATTTATTAAGATTATTCATGTAACATGTGTGGATAGACTCATTCACGGTTTTTATTTCAGTCTGTAGTCATTTTATTTCTTTTCATAATTTCTTTTTTTCTTCTTTTGTTAGCAGTTAACATGAAATTTTGCATAGAATTTATGAGGGCATATTTGTACCTTGTACTCCATCTTAGGAAGATTGTACTTACATTTTAATTATAAATATGATATCAGTCAAAAGTCTGTAATCAATATAGCATAGTCAGGGTTTGAAAAATAATAATTTAGATCAAGATGTAAACTAAAGTATTATATTTCCCTTTACCAATCATGAATTACTAAAAATATTGGAAATGCCAATGAATATCGGTTTTACTGGGAGTATATAGCTAATTTTGATATAAAATTAAAAGGGAAGTGTATGTTAGCAAACAAGATGAATTAGATCCACATCTATGAATCTGCCATCTGCCATACATGTATTATAATTTTTTCAGATAAAATAATATAAACTCAAGCTTTTGTTTTATTAATGAATTAAATGGTTGTGGAAATATATATTTACTTCTCTTTTTAAAATGTACATTTAAAAGAATATTTGAAAACATTGATATGATATAGTTAAGATTATAGGACAAAATAGAAAAACCTAATCCATTTATAATAAGTATATATGTAACAATAGATATACATATAGTCCAAATTAAATATATCAAAATCAATGAGTAAAATATTAAGTATGTAAAACTAAATTGAAGCAAAATAATTATGAGTAATTTAATATGCTCCTTTAAAATTTTGACATGTAAAAACATAGAAAACTTTATTTTCTTATAATTAGATTTATTTAAATAAACAAAATTTGAGGAATAGAACACATAATTCAGTGTAAATCAATAAAAACATGTATAAATATCTTAATGATGTTCAAAATGGCTGTTTTCTGGGCAAAGGCAATGATGAGGTTAATGAGAAGGGTGCTTGAAAGTACATAAGAAATCGATAATGAGAAATATTTAGGCATTCAAACTAGTTTGAAAACATCTCTATACAAAGTTATATCATGGACTCAAAATTAGTGCATCGGGTTTTTAAGCTACATTAACACAATAGTATAAATTTTGTGGTTTAAACCGGAAGATTACTGAGAGGCTATTATCAATCTTTGTCATTCTTTTCCTAATACAGCATCACTCAATGTCTGTTTTTGAGGTTACATATTTCTCTAGATCTTCCCTGTATGTCTCTGTGTCAGCAAATGATTTTCTTAAAATAACATTGGCCTTTTGATTTATAGATCACCTTAATCAGTATGACTATACCTTAATCAATTCATTGCATCTGCAAATTTCCAAATAAAGATGCCTAAGATTCTGGTAGACAAGCACCAGACATAGGTGTACTTCATGACCAGGTACTTGCCCATATATCTGTTTGAGGTAAAGTAGATCCACACAATATAATAGTTCATAACAGAGATTTTTAATGATTTTCCCTCCATGACACTGATCATTTTATTAAAGTAAATCCAATATGGAAAATGAATAATTATGATAAAAATGGTCAAACTTACATGATTTACAAGATTTGGTGACTCTTCATTTCAGTTCTCTCTCAAAGCCTCTAGAAGCTACAAGAACAAAGCTTTAAAGAATAGGTTATTAATTTGATTGAGATTAAGCAGAAATTGAAGAAGTGAAAATATTTCTAAAATGTCATATGAAGCAAGCTTTTCTTTTTAAATGTTAACAGAATTGGAGACAATAGTACTGGAAGCACAAAGTTAATAACTTCAGCCTCTCTGTCTTTTTTGGCATGAAGTGATTCAATATCATATTGCAGACATTCTGCTTTACCTTGGGTATTTTCAGAAAGTAATGAAAAATGTCATTCGAGGATGTCATTCAAGAACTAGAGATCAGAGAGCAAAAAGCCCTTTGATCTTCCCTTGAGTATAGGAGATATCTAATTGGCAAATGTTACAATATAATACGATAAAAATCCCATTAACTAAAAGAAAATCATATATTGGCATGATACTCATAGGAAGTATGGAGTTCATTATCATATAACCTTAATAACAATTGAAGCTTTATGGGAAAATCAGTAATCAACTGGATTATACAGCCCTTCAAATCATTACAGAATGTAACTTCTATCCATCGCTTTAAAACTGTGCTAAAAAGTCTCATGGACTAACTTCTACTAATTGAAATAGTCAATAATGTTTTATATGGGTCAATAGGAGTCATTTACATTTATTCATAATAGCAAAATTATTAGAAAAATAATGAGAGTTAATCTAAAATAGTCCTATGTCTTTGAATAGCTTTTGTGACAAAAACCAAGATAAGTACTTTGTTTAAATAAATATGCAGTTATAATTCTACTCTCTTAAATAATTATATTTCCATATATTAAAATATAGCAGTTTATTCATTAAGGCAATGGAAAATCCATTAATCTCTATTAAATTTTCAAATTAATTTTCTGGCTTGTTATTCAAGAAGCTCCATATATTCAATTCTTCTAATCATTTTTCATTAGAGTTCCAAATTTCAGTAAGTATTGTAAATTCCAGCGATAAATAACTAAAGAAGATAAAAAAAATTACTTCATGGAAATTACATATTAGTGTGGGAAGCAAACCATAAAAACAACAAAAACAAACAATCTGTATTATCAGTTAATATTGAGTACTATTTGCAAAATATTGAGGCAGGAGTTTAAAACTGACTGCACATAATGGCTGAATGTGAATTCCAACAAGAAAAGTACTCACGAAGAACCTGCAATTTGATCAAATAATTTATAGAAGTAAAGGAATGATATATGGAGGTATCTATTAAAAACAAACGTAAAGGTAGAAAGAAGCATTTAATCTAGCCCAACCAGAAGGCTTGAGATACGGATGTAGGTATTTGGTTCAGAAACTAGCAAAAAGTCCAGCATGGTCAGAACAGTGTGTCCTTGATGGGTGGGGGATGATGACAGGTGTAGTCAAAGACATGACAAAGTGCCATATCAAGGATATGGGTTGATCACCATCTAGGCAACAACAAATACTCAATATTCTGTCGTGTCATGAGTCTTATTATTCAGAATCTCAATAACTTTTCCATTAGTATTATAAGTACATTTATTTTTTGCTAATTTTATATCCAAGTGCATGGGTTTAGAAATTATAAAACACAGTTCTTTCTAAGGGCAAACTTGTAAAACTATCTCATGTAGACATAAGATATTATTTCTTCTATCTCAGATATAACACAAAGATATTTCATAGTATTTCTGTCAAGAATATCAAAACTTATATATTTTTTGGACATTGGAATAATCAGGACTAATTTTGGTAGAATGGTACCAAATTATACTGCATATAGCAACCAGTAGAGAGTCCTCAGTGATTGCAACACTTAGAAATTTCTTTCCAAAGTGTACCTGGGGTTGGTCTGTATGGCAATTTGCATATGGCAGAAATAAAATATCACTATTAAAATTAGATTAAATTACCAGTCTCTCTTTCTCATTCTCGCTCTCAATGTCTTCAATCATTCTATGGGGAAAAAAGTTTTATACTCTGAACAGCTTTGTGGTGAAATTCACATAGTGAAGAAATAAAGCCTATGCCCAGGAGCTAGCAAAGAACAGGAAGGGACTTAGATTAAAGGTTCCCAAATGTATGTGAGCCTTGAGATGATACAGTCAATAATTTAGCTACAACCTTATGAAATATCCATAGCCAGAGTGATCACCTAAGTGATCACTTCTATAATCTCAGTTTGACCCTCAAACCATACAAAAAACTAAATGTTTGTTATTTTATGCTACTATGTTTTAAGATTATTATTCAGAAAAAGAAAGAAGTGATACATATTTGGAACCAGAAGTGGGGTCCTAGGCATTCAACTTGAAATGTGGCAGTGGTTTTGAAATTATAAACTAGACTTTGAGAAGAATTAGAGGAAAAATCTAATGTTTGAGGAAAATGTAAATAAGAAGCCTTGTGCTCAAAGGTCAGGCTCAGCAACAGGGTTTATAGCAAAGTGATATAAATTCTCCTAAAAATAAGGTAAACAGGATCAGATCCTTGTGAAGTAAAAGTAGGAAGTTTAGCAACACTCTAGCCAAATTTGTATACCAAGAGTTTCAATGTGTGTTGCACTAAGGTATTTGCATAAAATTTGATATTTTACCATGTTTGCAACTGACAATTGGGACTATTAAAATTTCATTGATGCTGGAAGAAGACATTCAAACTCTTAGTTTAGAAAAAAAGGATTTTTTTTTTCTCAACATACTGCATGCAGTCAAGTTTCATATTTGTGTCAATATCCCTTTTATTATAAATCCCATGGGTGATGCAAAGTGGTTCAGGGTACTGCTGCAGAGGAGTGGAGTTTTGCCTCAGCTGGAAATGGCAAGTCTTAAGGAACTACCCATGTTCTAAAAGGAAGGTGCTAGAAAACTTTGATGGAAAGAAGAAATTTTGTATGCAAATGTCTGGAACCTAACATTTCAAAAAAAGAGATTTCGTAAGTGTTGGTTATGTTGAGGATATTGAGATGGAGAGAAATCATCCTGAACTGTTGAAGTGGCTCATCATTCTATGTGAAAGAAGGAGATAGGAGAGGTGGTATGAGAAATAACTGTCTCACCATTGGATGAAGGAGCTAGAAAAGGTGCAAAAACAAAACAAATTTTACCCTAAAACATACAGAAAGGAGTACAGGCCTGAAGGTAACATGATTTCAGTCTGGTGAGACCCAACTTGTTCTCCGCTGTAAGATCATAAACTTATATTGCTTTAGATCACTGGGTTTATGAAAAATTGTATTATACCATTAAAAACCTATGATACCTTTTTGTGCCTAGAAATTTTGTGTTGCTTTGTGAATACACAATTGAAGAAGTGGTTTGGGGATTATGAAAAAGCTAGAGCCTTGTAAATTTTGATGATCAGACTAGAAAAACTAAGATTTCCTTAAACTAATTGTTGAGCCATGAATATTTAAGACTCTGATGTTTAAGAAGAAAATGATGAATATGGTATTGAAAATATGTATCACTTTATATAATTCTTAATTATGTACAGAACAACATTAGAAATATTTAAAGGTATTCCTGATACTGTAAAGATACTACTAGTAAGGGCTCATATAGAAATGAGAAATATACAATTAGACACTAGAAAAAGGGGATTTGTGTTATATAATCACAAAACATTAGTTCTAAAATTATAAGGAAAGCAAAGTTTGTAAACAACAAACATATGAACAGATTTCTAAGCAAAATTTGAAGATATGGTTTTGATGATTCTTACTACTTATATTAAAATGTGAGGAGAAAGTAATATACTAAGATGACTATGTTGTAGATGTGATAAGAACTAAATGAGAAATTCTCAGCTTCTTCCAATTACAGAAGATACTAAATTAAAAGGCTCTCCATCAGGAAATTATTCTCTGAGAGATACAGGTGTGAATACAAATCTTTTTACTAGTATATAGAAAGGAATTAAAAATTGCAGTGTTAGTCATACTCAAGATTATTTGAGGAAATTCAGCATGTGAAATTCATTATGTACATGAGGGAACCACAAGGGCCTTGAAAATTATTGATGATAGAAACACTGCCAGATCAGATCAAAAAGGATAGATGATGAAGTGAAAGAAAACTATTCATTTCACCAAATTCTAAAACTTGAAAGAGATGAAGAAAATTAATCATGCATAAACATGTACTATATTTCTTACAAACAAAAGATGACTCAAAGGGCAGAGGGTCCATGAGTAGAAAGCTGATCCACAAACCAAAGAAAATTATTACTAAGCTTTGAAACTGATGAAATCTATCTATCTGGTTTTCAACATTGTCTTAAATTGTCTAAGTGATAATTACTTTTTCTTTTTTTTTTCTCTCACTTAGAATGGGAATGTTTATGGCTGCTATCTTAGAGGCCTATTCTACCATTGTGTTTTGGAAACAAATGTATTTGTTAGTATCAAGGGTCTATAGAAAGAATGAAATTTTGTCCTGGGATAGATTATCATAACTTCATTTGTATCTGATTTAGAAAGTTTAGAAAATAAGGTTTGGAACTTTTGAGTTGATGAGACATATATGGGACTTCAAATTTTAAAGGATAATATAATTGGCAAACTTTCGCAGATGTCGCTCAGGGGTAATTATATCTGCACACAGAGTGGAATTAGATCATTCGAGTTCTAAGGAGGGAACCATGGTCGGTAGAGTAATAACCTTTTGAAATGTCCATGACGGTCCTCATACCTTACACAGCATGTGACTAATTTAAGAATCTTGAGATTGAATGAATATGGTGGCGATGCTGGATTTTCTAGGTGGTCTCACTGTAATTTCAAGACCTCTCATAATTTAATGAGGGAAACAGGAGAGTCAAAATTAAAGGGATGTTGAGTGAGAAAGGATAGATCAACTATTTGTTGTTTTGTGGAAGGAAGGAGACAATGAGCAAAAGAAAGCAAGCAACCTCTAAGAAATGGAAAAAAATGAACTGATTTAAGGAGCTTAGATCTTTTGGGAAAAAAAAATGTAGATATTATTATACCTTGCTTTTGTCCCACTTAAGAAACATTTCTGACTTTAGACTTAAACAAATAAAAGATTTGTTTTTTTGTTTTCATTTTAATGTGATCAGTGAAACTTACTATAGTAGCAATAGGAACATAATCTTTAAACCTATAAAATATTTGTCAAAGAAATAAATATGAACATTCTTAACCTGAACTAGACGCAAGTGCTAGTTCTATCTTCCAAGTCTCTCTTGCAAGATAAGCATCCTTGGAAAGCATTCACAGGTACAGGCATGATAGAGACTCACGGAGAATTTGTTAGGGTACTGTTGACTTGCAGCCCACTAGGCCAGAAAGCGGCCATGATTAGCTTGACCCTTGGGTAACCTCGAGCCCCACTTCCTGGAACAAAGGGAGATGGGATGTTTCTGGGAATGAGGACTGTATCTGGTTGATCTTGATAAACGATAAGTTAGTCAAGGTGCTAAGGCATCTGGTGTTTCTCAAGTGCCTGACAAGCAAACATCTGGTGTTTTTCAGTTCCTAATAAGTAATCTTTTAAGTGATCTTACCTCACCACCAGGATGTGGGCAATGTCAGAAATATGTGACCCAGGGGCCATGGAAATTCCCATGTGACTATGATTAATGGTTAAGAGAGTATAAAACCTGTTTGAACTTTGCATTCGGGGTCCTCATTGAAACCCCTTGCGTGGGGGGGGGGATACCAGGACCCTAGCTAGCTGGAAATAAACCTCGCTTTGTAGCTTACATTATCATGAGTGTCTTTTGTTCCTCTGATGGGTGGTCGATCTCGGACCCAACAAATTCTCTCTCAAACCAGGAGTTAGTTGAGCATGCTTCCTGGTCCCATCTTGCTACACAAAGTAATATGTGAGTGGTGTGAGGCAAAACAAAGGAAGTGCTGCTAAAGCATTAGCATTCAAAAGTTTTGAAAATTCTGTCTTTTCACATAACAAAGAATGCTAAAAATCTGATGAAAGAGCAAATTAAAGACCCTACTAGAACAAACAGAACAAATATTAAGTTGAAGTTATGTCTAAAAATTTTAAATTGAAACCTTAGGAAAATCAAAGGTTTTATGTCAGAAAAAAATGTACTATGAAGAAAATAAATCATGTGACTCATATTCTTTTAAAGATAAGTGCTTTTAAGATATACATCATTAACTCTCAGGTTTCCCAGATGAAATTCAAATTCATGAAGGGTTTATCTTCAAGAGATCTTAATTAAGCTTTTATTCAATATCATGACTCAATAAGTTTCATGAATAGGGATTCTATACTTTGCAGTGTTGGAATCAAGAAGCCAGAGTTAACACAAAATGCAAAGAGGTCTTTAGAATCATGATATTATCAGCAATTTGTAGACTAAGAACATTAAACATTAACTTTCATGAAAAAGGAAGGAGGATTCAGAAGGTAGAATGTTCTTGAGCAATTATGAGTTAGCCTTCAGACCTAATCAGAATATATTGCATTTTTCTGGATGGACTGTGGAATAATCATGGACAAATGACTTCTTTTTCTTTCCATATTCTTTCTTTATTTTAAGGTGGGAAAGGTTACCTATGCAAATAGCATTATTCTACATTGAATGTATTGATGATAACTTGTCACTTTAGTTTCCTAGGTGGAAGAGAATTTTACTTATGGAACCATATGTAAAAAGAACCTCCTTCACTATTGGACCTCTTTACAAATACAAGATTTGCATCCCAAATATCCCAAATGGGTATATTGTGTTTATGGAAAAGACACAAATCATTTTGTCCAGGAAAGATGGTGATTACCCATGTTTTATATGGCAACAATACATGTTCATTGGCATTCCAACCTTTAAAATTTATAATTCAGACTTGCACAATTTACCAGGGTTTGTCAAATGGCAGAATATTGTTGTCTCTGTGTCTCTCTGTGTGTCTCTCTGTCTTTCTCTTTTACTCTGTCTTGTAGAAATAAGTGATATTTTATGCAGCTATATAAAGAGGCCCATGTAATTCTTACTGAAAGCTCAGAGCCAATAAGGCGAGAAGAATGATCTTGGAAGCCCCTATGAAAGCTCAGGCGAGAGCGTGAGACCACCACCATCCCAGCTAAGTAACATACCCTGGTTAAAATTTAGACCCCAACCCACAGACAGAGTCCCTGTTGGATTTCTGACTGACAGAAACCATTTGAGATGATAAACATTTGCTATATTTAGCTACAAAGTTTTAAGTAATTTGCTAGGCAGAATTACTTGACTTTGTGTTGTTTTCTCTAAATTACCTAAAAACCATCAATTTTCAATTTAATTGACAGAGGTATTACCAGTCTTATAGAAAATATAAAAATTCAAATTATCTTTTCAAATCCTAATAGAAAATATTTAAATAAGCATGTAGACTGATAAAATTCAAATTATAGCTAAGTATGGAAATCAAGGTAAAGAGCCCTGAATAGTTTTTGCTTTTACATTTATTGGCAACATTTGTTTTTATATTGCTGATTTTGCTGTTTCTTTAATTGTGAATAAAAAGTAAACACAAAACTGCTGACTACATGAAACATTACAATTGTGACATCTCCCTGCCCTTGCTTTAGAACAAGGTGACAAAATGTACCTAAATCTTTCGGCTTTGATTCTCTACTAATAGTTTGAATTTTAAGGAAAAAGAAATAATGAATCATGTGGAAAATTAATATTATTTCACAGGGAAAAATCAGAAACAAAATTAAATGAAATTGTTTAAATAGTTCAGCATATAAATGTAACAGAAAAAGTGAAAGAAGAATGTAATATTTTTAAAAGATCCTTCTGCTCTGTGGTAATAATTTCTTTGGGTATTTTATGAGTGGGTAAAACTTTCTAAATATGCAACTTAGGAAGAATTGCAAAATACCACATTTGTACTAATGAGTGTAACCCTCTTGATAGTTCATGTGTGAGATACTCTCTTTCATTTTGTTATCTCACACCAGTTTCTTTTTCTACTGGATAACATGGTTTCATGACGGTTCTTTTTATTGCATCTAAATTCACTGTATTGCAATTCAGTTGTCTCATTTAAGAAGGGAAAAATGAGATATGAAAATATTTAAATGACTAGCCACAGCACAAATGCTATTAAAACCTTTTGCCTTATTAAGTTATTCAATAACTTTGAAAACTTCTTCAGAGACATTAATGCTTTTAAAAAATATCTTTCCATAGTCATGTTTTTTTAATTCTTTATATTTTCTTTAACAATACTTAAACATGTTAAATTTAATACTCCTAAAAAAACAACAATCTAAAAGAATGAAAACATTAAATCTCTACCATTTTAAATTAAGTGTCCTGATATTGATGAGTCCTTACTCTGTTTTATTTTCATTTATATCTCAAAAGATTTCCCCAACTGACAAAGATGAAATGTTATTTTACATTTCTATTTCATATGTGTCATAACTTCTGTATTTATTAATTAAATAATGATGAGCATAAGGCCATATTTTACTATTTTCTCCAAATTTTAAACAAATATTCATTAGCCTATATACAAATTAGATCATATATAAATCCTCAATAGTTTGAAGTAACACACATATACCATGTAAAAATCCTAAATATCACAGGTTCTTATTTTTTCTAGTTTCATACTTATTTGTCAGCGTCTGCTCTAAATTCAAGTTTAAAAAACAAAATGTGATGTTTTAAAAATCATTTTATTTGTTTAATCCACTCATCAGTTGTAGGACGTGTGGGCAGTTTCCAAAGCTTATCTATTGTGAACAGTGCTGCAGTCAACATGGGTGGCAAGTGTCACTATTGTAACCTACCTTACATTCTATTGAATGTATGCACTAGGGTGGCACAAGTACTGTAAAGCTGGTCAATTTTCAGTTTTGGAAAATTTTCCACACTGCTTTCCGTAGTGCTTATTCTTATTTATATTCCCACTAATAGTGGATGAGGATTCTTATTTCTGCACGACCTTGCCAGCATTTCCTCTTGTTTATGTTATTGATGATAGGCATTCCAACGGAAGTGAAATCTCTATGTAATTTTGATTTACATTTCCTTTATGGCCAAGAATGTTGAGCATTTCTTTAGGTATTTATTGGCCTTTTGTAATTCTTTTGAGAATTGTCTGTTCAGTTCATATGCCCATGTATTCATTGGGTTGTTGATTATTTTCAGGGTTACTATTAGAGTTCTCCTGTCAAATGCATAGTTGTCAAAGATTTTCTCCCATTATGTAGGCTGCCTCTTCAGTCTTGTCATGTTTCCTTTGCTTGGCAGAAACAGTTTAGTCTGATGCAGTCCCATTTGTAAATTCTTTCTCTTAACTGGTGAGCTATAGGATTCTATTCAGGAAGCTATTACTTAGGCCTATTTGTTCCAATGTTTCCTCATTATTTACTATAGTAATTTCATAGTTTCAGCTCTCATATTAGGATTTTTGATACACTTTGAATTGATGCTAGTATAGAGTGAGAGACTGGGATCTAGCTTCAGTCATGCACAGGTAAATATCTAATTTTCTCAGAAGCATTCCTCCAATGAATGTTTTGGTCTCCTTTGTGAAAATATGGCAGTCTCTGCATGGATTTGTGTCTGAAACTTCTATGCTGTTCCACTGATTTTCATGTCTATTTTTGTGTCAATACCATGATGATTTTATTACTATGACTTTGTAGCATAGTTTGATGTCATGTATTATGATACCTCCACCATTGCTCTTTTTGCTCAGGGTAGCTTTGGCTGTTTGATGTCTTTTGTGCTTCTTTAAGAGCTTTAAAATTAATTCTTCTAACTTTGAGAAGAATATCATTGGAATTTTGATGGCAATAGTACTGGAAGTATAGAATGCTTTAGGTAGTGTAACCATTTACACAATATTAATTGTGTTGATCCATGAGCATAAGGATGTTCTTCCATTTTCTTTGATTTCTTCTTTAATTTCTTTCTTTGGTGACTTATAGTTTTCATTGTATATGTTTGCCTTTCACTTCCTTCATTGAATTTATTCTTAGGCATTTTAAGAACTAAGAAAATGTGGTATATTTACACAATGAAGTATTTTTCAGCCATAAAGAATGAAAGAGAGAAAATTATAGACAGACCATGATTGTAATAGTGGGTCTGCCTGAGAAAATCAGTATCAGGAGGGAGAGGAAAAGAGAGTGATAGTGAGTAAAAATATCATAATACATTGTGTCTGTGTAAGAAGATAGCATAACAAAATGCACTGAATGCTGTTGCATAATAAGCAAGCAGGCAATAGAGAAAGAGTAAGCTATAGAGAAGATTAATCTGATTAAA
Organism: Castor canadensis; assembly: GCF_047511655.1. NCBI lineage: Eukaryota > Metazoa > Chordata > Mammalia > Rodentia > Castoridae > Castor > Castor canadensis. The sequence continues at coordinate 20,526,274 of NC_133390.1, read as the reverse complement.
ATATAAAATATGTATGCATGCAATACTACAATGAAAACTTCTTGAACAACCAAAATGTCAAAATATAGTAAATAACAATGAAGGACAGAAAGGTATAATAGGTCCTGTCTGAGGGTGGTATCGGGGGGGTAAGAGGGTGAATGGGGATGAATATGGTCAATGTACTTTGTATATTTGTATGAAAACTGCAAAATGAAACCTGTTATAAATAGGGGGACGGGGTTTGAGGGCTAATAATGTAGGAGGTAAATCTATTTACAATACATTGTAAGCACATATGTAAATATCACAATGAATCCCACCTGTGCAAATAATATATGCTACCAAAAATGTTTTTAAAATCATTTTATTTGGGAAATGAAAGGTTCTACTCTAAGTCTTTGTTATTTTAGAAACTTTTAAGGAAGCTTTTGGGTCTAGTCTTCTATTTAATTGTATAATGACTTTCATATTGAAACTGAAATGTGAAATTTTTACTGTAAAGACTTCCAGTGTTACCTGCAACACCTGCTTCTCTTCTCCAGTGTCTGGATTTTGTATGCTAGTATCCTGCTCCTGGTATTAGAAAGAGCCTCGGTACTACCTCTTGCTACTTGGCTTTTTCCAGAATTTAAATGGACCATTTCCTTTTCCAGGTTTACTGAGCCAGATGAGAACTATTATTTATTCCTTAACTTTACCCTGTCACATTTTCCAGGCAAGATCTGGTGTGGATAGAAAAAGACATAATTTCAAAGACCAAATTGCTACACCTCTATGCAAAGCTCAGCTGCCCATTCCTAGAACCAGATTCATATGACTTGCATGAGGAATCACTACACTTTTCTTGTACCTTGTCCTACAAATTCTCAAGTCATATGCCTTTCTTTTTTTATAAGTCAGAAATGGCTTCTTTGAAGAATTAGGGACACTCCTGAATCTAAATTGACACTTCCCCTCTCATCTACATAGTAAGTCCAGTATAGACACACAACACCAAGCAGTGTGTGCCTTCTTGCATCTTCTGAAGGGTGTTTATTAGCCATTGGGAGGTACTCAGACCTTTTCCCTGCCTGCTCTGCATTTGCAGAAGTTTTAATGCCTATGAGCATCCTTAAAACAAGCAGTCTGTAATCTACTCCAAAATACTCCAGCTTCTTTGCCCTATCACAGAACAAAACTGAGTTTATTCTAAACTATATATTAATAGGATTGATACAAGGTTCTCATGCAGTCAATCTGCCAGTCATGAAACTATTGTTTGTAGATATTTCTTGACTCATTTTCCCCCTTCTTGCATTCTTCTGGAATTGACCTTCCAAATAAAATGCTTAAACACAAATTCCCATGTCTGGTCCTGCATTTTGAAGATCCCGAGTTTGGATCCCAATACATTAAGCTTTCAATCCTAACATATGGGGGGAGAGGACAGATCCGTCATCTTACTCAGTAAACCACCTGCTCTGTGACACTGACTGGAAACTTTAGAGCTCAGAGGATTTAAGGGAAGATAAGAGAGGCAGGATCATCCTGGTCATATAGTGGAGACATATTATAGACACCTTTTAATTTATATTAAAAGAAGTTTTATTCTTTATCAGCGTATACCGTGACACTATGCACTCAAACACAGACAGTATTTATTTTTACTTTTATGGAGTTATAGATGACAGCTCACTAGAATTCCAGGATTTATATGAAAGTAAAGAACTAGAACTGATAGTTCAAAACAACTCCCTCTCCTCAGAGGCCTGATAACCACTGAGCCCTCAGCTGTAGGCTACAATCTGTTCTTTAGCAAATTGAAAACTTCACTTTACTTATTCCATATCTATGATATATTGTAATTTGGGGTGTATCACAAAAACTTATGTTTTTAACCAGAGTGGATTTAAGTAATGTAATTCATGAATAGTATAAAAACACAATTAAACTGGTGAACAATTCATGACTCCAATTTTGAATTGAAAGGAATTTCCAGATATATCACATGTGTTTACTGTTTTATAGTAATGTAATCATACTGCATAAGCTGAAATTAAAGCTTGCACCCTGAAATGAACTACTTATGACTGTGAAATTTTAATGTTATCAGTGTCAAAAGTCCCACAAATACTAAACAATTATTATTTTGTCTATTATCATCATTATAATTAATTTTCTCTCAGCAATACCAAATTTATGAGGCTTCTTGCAATGCTTTGTTTCTAAGTGGTAAATGGATATTGTAATTTCATGGGAACATTCAACAGCTAGCTTTTCAAGCAAGTGTACTGTGAGCATTATCTTTCCAATAAAATTTTTTTCCTTAGGCTCATACTTGGAAACTTCAATTGCACTGGAATAAAATGAATTGCCAAATGGTAATATTAAAAATGAAAAGATTAATAATATTTTTTGAAATGATTGTCTTGCAAAATGGACTAGTTTAAATTGTTAAATGTTAAATTCAAGGGTATAATTTCTAGCATTCACTTTTAAAGAAATTGTCTTTATTCCTGAAAAGAAATATTGTCTCAAGCATCAAGACAATTCAAGTAGTTTTGTGTTTTTTGTTCCAGGATACTGGGTATTAAATCCATGACCTCAAGGAAGCTAGGTAAATTCTACTAGTTTGATGTACATTATGTTTTTGAGATAGGATCTTGCTAGATTTTCCCAAGCTGGCCTTGAACTCAGGATCCTCCAGCCTCTGCCTACTCAGAAGTTGTGATTGCAGACATATACCAATAAACCTGGCTTTTATATTCTTGTTTATAAGTCAGCTATCAGATATCAAATGATTTGTAAAATACCAGAAGAATATAAGGTACGTTTGTGATTGAACACATTTGTAACACTATTTTTTGCAAATGTATATGTCAAAAAAGACATATAAAGATAATTTTATGATGAATGCCATGTTAAAGTGTTATTTTGAAAGATTTATTATATGGGCTAAATATTTTTAGGTATTGTCATTTTTAAGAACATTAATGGAGATCAAAATCAGAGAAAATATTAGGGGATTAATGCATAATGACAAGGGTACTTTATCCAGAAATGAAATATTTCAGTATAGCTATTGGTTATCTTATGAGATGCAAGATGAAAAATTGGCTCGATAAATGATCACTGTGCTGGATAAGATTTAAAGAAAGGAGAAAAGGGGAGAAAAGTCTCATAAAAAACTATAAATAAGGCTGGTGCTATGACTCAAATGGTAGAGACTGCCAAGCATCAGACCCTGGGTTAAATCCCGAGTAACACACACACACACACACACACACACAAGAATCTATACACTAGAAACACATCAAGGTTACATGGTATCACCATTCCTAGTAAGCATTGCCCTGGAAGTTGTCACTGATGTTATATGAAAACAATAATTCTGAACAATGGAAATAATTAAATAAAAAAGACCATAAATGCCATTATTTACAAAAAAAAAAACGAGGATCAAACTGTGCAACCCACATATTTGGTACGTTAGTTACTTTGAAGAAAAAATAATTAAGAAACGCTAGAGGCAGGAGGGGCTTTCTGGTTGCCCTCTTTTGTACATAGCATATGTTCACAGCATAATTTTTCTGTGAAATGATGCTTTCCTTATACCATCCAAAGAACATTTTTATCACTGGAAATGGAAGTTGATACAGAGATGAATCTGAACCAGCAAACCTACTAAAATAATCTTAATCTTTCTTGAGTATTGCTTCCACATTTCTGATCACTTTCCCACAGTTAATGCCTCTAGCACAAACTTCTTTTTCATCATCGTGTGATGTCTCCACAATTTATTATGCTTTGTTAAAATGGTATGTAAACTCACACTATATATAAGTTTTAGGTATCAAAAGCCTGTTCACTTCTTTAGGTCTTCATTTCTTATGAATGAACGACTCTGTGTACATGTAATAATGTTAATATCAAATAAAAGTTACAGACTTTTCTACAGCTAAATAAAGAATATTCATGGATGAAATAATGAATTAATGTATAACAAAATCTGCAGAATCCTAGTAGAGATACATTTTATTAATTTCCTAAATAATAAAGCTTCAACTCATGAAATATGTCCTATTTTGTTATCATTCTCACTGTAACACCACATATCTCTCAATGCGCTAATACATACCACAATTATTTTTTGAAAATCATGTTACTTTCTTTTGCAAAGCAATGAAATGCAAGAGAAAACTAATAACTAAATCAAATTTTTGAAATTTAATACTCTTTTATAGAACTCTACAATTACTTCTCAAAAAGTACACATTTCAAGCACAAGGAACTAGAGAATATACTGAAGGAATATATCCAGTTACAGGAAAAAAAAATTTGTTGATACATGCTGAATATCAGTTTTAAGTGAAAGAACAGGAATTCCTCTTCCATACACTCAAACAATATTTACACAAAGATGCTCAAATTTAATAAGGTCAGATCTCAATGTGAACAAGTCTAAATACAAAAGGAGCAATTATCCACTACTACTAATGATTAAAAAGTAAAATGGATCCCATATTATACTTGATTTTGTGCAAGAATATCAAAGAACATTGTTAAAATTTTCTTTCTGAATATTTTAGTATTTGTACAAAGTGAAAAAAGTGGTTCACTAAACCAACGAATAAAAAGTGAATTCATTCAAAATTCACTACTAGCAATATTTGATTCCTACTTATAGTGTGGTGGTTCTTATTATTTTTCCACACAAGTAACTCATTTTCCTTCAAAAGGTACCTTATTGTGTCTGTACTTTCATTTGTCAGGTAACAGATAACGAAGCTTTAATTGAAGTCAGTCTTGGGAACACTTTCTGCCTTGAATCTAGGGTAGATTCAGTGGTGCACATGAAGGAAGGGTTCTAGTCATTGAGACTTAATATAGAAAGTATATTCAAAGAGAATTCTGTGAAAGAATTTAAGTTTGATTTTCAAAATGATGGCATTAGTTGTAAAAATAAATTTTTTCCACCTTTTGCCTTCAATCTTTGGAGAATGGGCTGGAATAAAGTGATCTTTAGAGTTGTTTCAGATCTTTTGAAATAATGAGAAAAAAATCAAAGGAAACAGAAATGTCAGTCTATAGAAATGATCTATCCCACTATCTGCCAATGACAGACTACTTGGAGTCAATATAGACCCATATCATACAGATACTCTTACACTTTTGTATGAATATAGTAACTCATACAAAATACTCACCTGATAAGCCTTGCTTATTCCAGTATAGAACAACCAAGATAGAAACCAACAATAATCTACAGAATTTGGACACTAATCTTTAATTTTTTATCAGCAGAAAAAAACGTAAAGAAAACTATATGTAGAATGTAGTGAAGCATATGATCAAAAGTAAAGCCTTATTTATCAACTTTATGTCTTCTGAATTACTTTTTACAAATTTTATAGTATATTTTAGGATCATTTTATCACAAGTCCTTAAAATAATAAAATATTCTTATACATAAAGTGGCAAATGAAAACTACTTTAGGTGTTCATTATTTATAAAAGCTCTCTTTCCATGGATGTGGAGGAGCACTTGATATTCACAGCACCTGGAATGCAGAGGCAGGAGGATTGCATGTTCAACATAGCCAGCACCAGGTTCCAAGCGAGGCTGGGATTCTCAGATCCTGCCTCAAAGGAAAACAAAACAAAAACCCAAATAACAGCAAAACAAATAATAATAAAAAACCCAACTCATTCTCAAAGACTAACATGAAAGAATTTGTCTATAGGTTTACAAAAATATTATTAAAACACAATTAACTGCCTTGTGATTCACAGTTAGTTTACCTCTTTATGGGCACTTTACTCTTGAAGAATTATTACTATGAAAGCTAACACCATTGAAAATTAATACATTTGAGAAAAATAAGTACAAGTATAGCTGAAAAGGAAGGTGATAGAAATTATCCATGTTCATAAAATCATGGATTAATCAGCCATTTAACCTTTTCAATCTAAATGCTGTGATCCAAAGACAGATGATGATGATCAAATGATAATCATAAAAACTTAGCTTTTGATCAGAATTCTTTTTGTAGGATACATAAGAAAATTCATTAAGACAAGCTTGCCTAGATATGCCCGTGTTGAGTTGTACCGTACATTTATATCTGGTAGAGATTATGAGCAAATGCTTCTATTTATGGCCAAAATTTCCTTATTAAGGAAAGAAAATGGCAGTTGAAGGAATGTAATGGCATGTTCTGAAATTACTTAATCTCAATCATATGACTCCTTTCTGAATTAGTGACAGGAAAGTGGTGGATATTGGAGTATTTAATTCCTTCAAGTGTAAAGGGAAAAAAGATAGGCAAAAAATAATAATCTTGACATTATCCATGCTCTTTTTGTTATTATTTAGGGCCAAGAAGAAAAAGGAAATCTATTTTTTCGTATTTAACTGCCATATGTCAGATGAGAAATAAGAAATATCAGTATGTCAGATGAAAATGATATCAGGGAAAATGGAAAAGTATTAAGAATTAATAGTTAGGCATGCCTTATACTATTGTACTGTCAAATTTGAATATTCTATGCTTTAGAGGTTCAACTTCATAATACTAAAAATTGAAGTCACTACAAAATTAAGTGAGCACTTTTTCTCTCTCCCATAACTTAGTTGTGTCTCTGAAGTGCAGAAGACAGTGCTCACAAAAAAAGACAAGGAAAATTGGAGTTCCAATCAAAGGGATATTTCTTTGATGACCTGAAGTTTGAAGTAAATAGACACACATGCTTCCTACTGCTGTCTATTCTGTAGGATTACAAAACTGATTCTCTCTTTCAAGAGCCAGATTCTTAAATGGCTGTGTGCTGATTACTGAAACCTTAAAACACCACTCTCTTCTCTTCTCCCTCAGATTTCTCATGAAAGATAGATTGGTTGTGAAAGAGTTACCATCTTTTCAAGATTTAATCAGTTTATTTTGAGACAGCATTTTGCTTTGCATTATATTCTAACCTCTTGAGTGCTGGGATTACAGGTGTGTATTACCATGCCCAGCTTTCTTCCATGGTTTTTGTCATCATTCCACAGGGGTAGAAGTTTCATAAGGAGTAGGTTAGTTTATACTCAATAATACATCTCTTTATATTTTTATTATGAACATAAAGAGAATAAAAGTAATATTCTGAGTTATACCCAGAGATATTTGGAAAGTCCATCACATTTGTATACAATTTATCACAAAGAATTTAAGAAAGAATGCTAAAACTCATATTTACTAGGTAAAAAACTGCTCACAGAGAAATAAGAAAAAATAGTACTAATTCTACAAGAGATTATAAAGAAGGAAGTAGACATGGAGCAGTGTTTGTCTTATGACAAAAGGACAATAAAAAGGAGAGCCTTGTATTTTCAACTGCATTGCAGTCAAAGCTGTTCAGAACTGAATAATGAAGGTAATGAAAGCTTTAAAGGAACATCTTTAATGAGACTAGTTCATCATCCTTCAATCTTATGAAATCAAATGAAACAGATGAGAAAAACTATATGTAAAGCCTAATGAAAAAATCAAATATTCTGATTTGTGTTTAATAAGAAATGTACAAAACTTCATATCAGAAAAATTTGAAAATCCCCTATAAAATCACCAAAATACTAAGGAACAAATGAACATAGTGACATAATGAATATCATATTTTAATTGTGTCATTTCTTTCAACATTAATTTCCACATTTAATGAAATTCCAATAAAAATACAAACTTTGTTTTTTCAATTAGAAAAGTTTCTATTGCTACAGTTTCATAAAATAATATTAAGCAAGAATATCTTGGTTACTCATGAAGATAAACTAAAAAGGGAGAATAGAGGTATTTCAAAATAGCATCAAGTGGATAAAATAGAAAGATTAGAATCAAGCCCCATCAAATCTGAAAATTTACTTTGTGAAAAAGGTAGCATGTAAGATCTTTTTTTGAGGGGAAGTATTCTACACTTTTTTTGTTTTGTTTTGTTTTTCTGTATTCATTTATTCATATGTGCATACATAATTTGGGCCTTTACTCCCTCCTCCCTCCCCCTCATCTTCTTCCCCCCTCCTCCGTTCTTCTAGGCAGAACCTGTTCTGCCCTTTTCTCCAATTTTGTTGAAGAATAGACATAAGCAATAATAAGAAAGACATAGAGCTTTTGCAAGTTGAGATAAAGATAGCTATACAAAGAGATTCCTAGCAGGATTACTTCCATGCACAAGTATATTACAACTCGAACTGATTCATCTTTACCTGACCTCTTCACTACTTCCCAGTCATTTTCCTATAGTGATCGCTGTTGTTTTAACGTTACTGTATTAGCTCTCCTGCAGTGGGGACATCAAACACTTTTAAGTTTTGGGTTTCCCACCTTTCATATTCCTCCTGCATGTGTTCTCCCCTTAGTGTGTGACCCAAGTCTAAGAGTATTACTGCACTTGTTTTAAATCTAAAGTCTGCATATGAGGAAGAACATATGATTTTTGGTCTTCTGAGCCTGGATAACTTCACTTAAAATGATGTTCTCAAGTTCCACCCATTTACTTGTGAATGATAAGATTTCATTTTTTCTTCATGGCTGAATAAAACTCCATTGTGTATAAATACCACATTTTCTTAATTCATTCACCAAGAGTGGGGCATCTTGGTTGTTTCCATAACTTGGCTATTGTGAATAGTGCTGCAATAAACATGGGTGTGCAGGTGCCTCTGGAGTAAACTGTGTTGCATTTCTGTGGATGTATCCCCAGGAGTGGGATTCCTGAATCATATGTCAGGTCTACTTTTAGATTTTTGAGAAGTCTCCAAATTTTTTTGAGTGGTTGCACCAGCTTGCATTCCCACCAGCAGTGGATTAGGGTTCCTTTTTTTCCACATTCTCTCCAGCACTTGTTGTTGGTAGTGTTTTGGATGATAGCTATTCTAATAGGGGTGAGGTGGAATCTTAGTGTGGTTTTCATTTGCATTTCCTTTATGGCCAGAGATGATGAGCATTTTTTCATGTGTTTTTTGGACATTTGAATTTCTTCTTTTGAAAAAGTTCTCTTTAGTTGAGTTGCCCATTTCTTAATTGGATCATTGATTTTAGGAGAAATCTCAAAGAAATGGACAGATTTCTGGAAACTTACAACCACCCAAAACTGAACCAACAGGATATTAGTCACCTGAATAGATCTGTAACACAAAAAGAAATTGAAGCTGCCATCAAGAGCCTCCCAAAAAAGAAAAGTCCAGGACCTGATGTATTCACTGCTGAATTTTATCAGACATTTAAAGAAGAACTAATACCAACTCTCCTTAAAGTGTTCCATGAAATAGAATGGGAAGGAACACTGCCTAACTCATTTTATGAAGCCAACATTACTCTCATCCAAAAACCAAACAAAGACGCCTCCAAAAAGGAGAACTACAGGCCAATTTTCCTAATGAACTTCAATGCAAAAATCCTCAATAAAATAATGGCAAAGCAAATCGAACAACACATCAGAAAGATCATTCATCACGACCAAGTTGGCTTCATCCCAGGGATGCAGGGGTGGTTCAACATAGGCAAATCTATAAATGTAATACAGTACATCAATAGAAGCAAAGACAAAAACCACTTGATCATCTTTGCATCTGTTAACATGCTGTACTCCATACTAATAAAAGTGGAAATACACTAAAAGGAAATAACAATTATCAACCTATGTGCACCCAACATCAAGGCACCAAATTTTATCACACATACTCTGAAGGACCTAAAAACATATATAAACTCCAACACAGTGGTAGTGGGAGACTTTAATACCCCACTATCACCAATAGATAGGTCATCCAAACACAAAATCAATAAAGAAATCCTAGAACTAAATCACACCATGGATCAAATGGACCTAGCTGATGTCTACAGAATATTTCATCTAACTTCTACACAATATACATTCTTCTCAGCAGCCCATGGAACCTTTTCCAAAATTGACAATATCTTAGGGCACAAAGCAAGCCTCAGCAAAAATAAGAAAATAGAAATAATCCCATGCATTCTGTCTGGCCACAATACATTAAAACTAGAAATCAACAGCAAAAAAAGCAGTAAAAAACATGCAAACAATTGAAAGCTGAACAACACATTACTCAATGATGAATGGGTCATTGATGAACTAAAAGAGGAAATTAAAAGGTTCCTGGAAGTTAATGAAAATGAAAATATGACATATCAGAACCTATGAGACATAGCAAAAGCAGTCCTGAGAGGAAAGTTTATAGCCATTAGTGCATATAGCAAAAGGACAGAAAGATCTCAAATCAATGACCTAACACTACAGCTGAAACTCCTAGAAAAACAAGAACAAACGAACCCCAAAACAAGCAGAAGGAAAGAAATAATTAAATTAAGGGCTGAAATAAATGAAATAGAAACAAAAAAACATCCAAAGAATCAATGAAACAAAAAGCTGTTTCTTTGAAAAAATAAACAAAATTGAGAGACCTCTGGCAAACCTGACTATTTGAGAAGAGAAAAAACTCAAATCAGTAAAATCAGAAATTCAAAAGGAGAGATAACAACAAATACCATGGAAATCCAGGAGATCATCAGAGATTACTTTGAGAGACTATACTCTAATAAATTTGAAAATCTTGAAGAAATGGACAGACTTCTAGAAACTTACAACCACCCAAAACTGAACCAAGAGGATATTAATCACCTGAATAGATCTATCACATTTATAGATTTGTGTATGTTGAACCACCCCTGCATTGCTGAAATGAAGCCAACTTGGTCATAGTGAGTGATCTTTCTGATGTGTTGTTGGATTCAGTTTGTCATTATTTTATTGAGGATTTTTGAATTGATATTCATTAAGGAGATTGCCCTATTGTTCTCCATTTTGGAGGTGTCCTTGTCTGGTTTTGTGATGACTGTAATACTGGCTTCATAGAATAAGTTAGGCAATGTTTCTTCCCTTTCTATTTCAAGTAAAAGTTTAAGGAGAGTTGATATTAGTTCTTTTTTAAAGGTATGATAGAATTCAGCAGAGAATCCATCAGGTCCTGTACTTTTTTCAGGGGAGATTCTTTATTGATGTGTTGTAGATATATTCAGGTGGTTAATATACATTTGGTTCAGTTTTAGATGGTCATGAGTATCTAGAAATTTGTCCATTTCTTCAAGATTTTCAAATTTATTGTAATACAGGTTCTCAGAGTAGTCTCTGATGATCCCCGTGATTTCTGTGGTGTGTGTTTTATCTCCCCTTTTGCATTTCTGATTTTACTGATTTGGGTTTTTTCTCTCCTTTTAGTCAGATTTGCCAGGGGTCTGTTAATCTTTATTTTTTCAAAGAACCAGCTTTTTGTTTTGTTGATTCTTTGTAGTTTTGTTTTTTTGTTTGTCTCTACTTTATTAATTTTGGCCCTTATTTTTATTATTTCTTTTCTGCTCTTTTGGCTGTTGCTTGTTATTATTATTATTTTCCTTTTTTTGGAGTTTGAGATGTAACATTAGGTCATTGATTTGAGATCTTTCTGTCCTTTTAATATATGCACTCATGGCAATAAACTTTCCTCTTAGGACTCCCTTTGCTATGTCCCACAGGTTCTGGCAGGTCATGTTTTCATTTTCATTAACTTCCAGAAACTCTTTAATTTCCTCTTTTATTTCATCAGCGACTCACTGATCGTTAAGCAATGTGTTGTTCAGCTTCCAATTGTTTGCATGTTTTCTGTTGTTGTTTTTGTTGTTGAGTTCTTTTTTTAATGCATTGTGATCAGATAGAATGCATGGGATTATTTCTATTTTCTTATACTGTCTGTGGCTTGCTTTGTGCCCTAAGATATGATCAATTTTGGAGAAAGTTCCATGGGCTGTTGGGAAAAATTTATATTGTGTGGATGCTGAATAAAATGTTCTGTAGACATCAGCTAAGTCCATTTCATCTATGGTGTGATTTAGCTCTAGAATTTCTTTATTATTTTTTGTTTGGATGACCTATTTATTGGTGACATGGGGGTATTAAAGTCTCCCACTACCACTGTGTTGGATTCTATGTGTGTTTTAGGTCCTGCAGAGTATGTTTGATGAAATTGTGTGCACTGACGTTGTGTGCATATGGTTGACAATTGTTTTATTCTTTTTTTTAATTGCTTTATTATTCATATGTGCATGCAAGGCTTGGGTCATTTCTCCTCCCTGCCCCCACCCCCTCCCTTACCACTCACTCTTCCCCCTCCCTCTCCCCCCACCCCCTCAATACCCAGCAAAAACTATTTTGCCCTTGTCTCTAATTTTGTTGAAGAGAGAGTATAAGCAATAATAGGAAGGAACAAGTGTTTTTGCTGGTTGAGATAAGGATAGCTATTCAGGGAGTTGGCTCACATTAATTTCCTGTGCATGTGTGTTACCTTCTAGGTTAATTCTTTAGGTGTATTTCTCTTTTGTTAGTATGGAGTGTCCTTTTTAATCTCATTTGATCAATGTAAGTTGGAAGCCTACTTTGTCTGGGATAAGTATTGCTACTCTGCCTGTTTTCAGGGCCATTGGTTTGGTAAATCTCCTTCCAGCCTTTCACCTTAAGCCTATGCTTGTTTCTGTCAATGAGATTGGTCTTCTGTAAAGAACAGATTGTTGGATCTTCGTTTTTTCCAGTTTGCCAAATGGTGTCTTTTGATGGGGGAGTTATGTCCATTAACATTCAGTGTTAGTATTGATAGGTATGTGGTGATTCCTGTCATTTAGTTGTCTTTGTTGTTTAAGGGTTTGATTACATGCAGCTGAATCAATGTTACGCTCTACTTTCTTGCCTTTTCTTCTCCTGTGGTTTGGTATTGCCTGCCCTCTCATGATTTTATTTGCTTTCACTTTCTGTGTGCAGAATTCCTTGAAGAATCTTTTGTAATGGTGGTTTGTTGGTCATATATTGCTTTAGTTTCTGCTTCTTATTGAAGACTTTCATTGCTCCATCTATTTTGAATGATAGTTTTTCTGGGTAGAGTATCCTAGGGTTGAAGTTGTTTTCATTCAGTTCCTGGAATACCTCTCTCCATGCCCATTTTGCTTTTAAGGTTTCTGTTGAGAAATCTGCTGTGATTTTGATGGGTTTACCTTTACATGTTATTTGTTTTTTCTCTCTTATAGCCTTCAATGTTCTTTCTCTATTCTCTATGCTTGTTGTTTTAATAATAATATGTTGTGGGATAGTTCTATTTGGTGAAGTCTGTTTGGTGTCCTAGAGGCTTCCTCTACCTGAATAGGCATTACTTTCTCTTGATTTGGGAATTTTTCTGTTTTTATTTTATTGAACATATTATGAATTCCTTTTGCTTGGACCTCTTATTTTTCTTCAATTCCCATGATTCTCAGGTTTGGTCTTTTGATGGAGTTGATGAGTTCTTGCATATCCTTTTTGCAGGACTTGAGTTGTTTGACTAGTAGCTCTTCATTTTTTCCTTTAATTTTCATTTCATCTTCAAGTTCTGAGATTCTGCCTTCCACTTGTCTAGTCTGCTGGACTGGCCTTCTACTGTACTTTTTGTTTCATTTGATTCTTCTTTCTGATGTTTTCCATATTATGTGTCACTTCCTCTTTAATATTGTCTATTTTTATCTTTAATTCATTTATCTCTCTATATTGTCTTCTCTGTTTCCCTTTTGTGTTTATTTAGGGCGGCTATGAGTTCATTTATTTGTTTCTGTGTCTTCTCATATGCTTTACTTTTGTTGTCTTGAAATTTCTTGAGTGCCTTTTTAATGTTTTGGTTAATTGCATCTAGTATATTCCATGAAATTCTCGGTGATTACTTCCAGGATTTCTTCTATGAGGATGTTCTTATGGACATTTTTGGGTTCCTTGGTGTCACTTATCTTTATTTTGTTGGAGTCCAGAACGGGTATCCATTTTCTTCATTTCCCTCCGAATTCTATATTAAATTATTTTTTGGTGTAGAATAGCTTCCATCCCTTTTTATTCTTCCCAACACTCCACTTGGTACTGTGCAACTATGTCCTTGATAAGGTAGTTGGTGGTTTCAGTTACCTGTTTTCTTTCCCTTGATTTAATTATTGTTTTGTGGTTGTCTTGGGTTTTTAACGAAGTGTGTGCCTGCTATTTCTGTCCCTGCTCTGGGTGTAATTTAGTATTAACTAATTCACAGGTTTAATACCCAAACAGTAGTTTATTTGTGATATAGGAGATCCCCTGGTGGTAATATCTATGAGCAGTGGGAGCTGAGGGGTTAATATTTGTAACACTAGCTATAGAAATTTGGGGAGTTGGATAAGTGGCAATAAAGGTGGAGATAGGAAGTGGGATGGGTGAATGAGGAAAGGAGTGTGGGGACTGTTGTTTTTCTGCTCCTTGTGTGTTTTTGGATATATTTCTGTTATTGTAGAAGAGGGTGTTTGTGTTAGGGATTGCTGGGTTTTGGGGCTGTGTAAAGTTTGTATAGTAGGTTGTTCAGTAGGTGATGAGTGTGAAGGAGGGAGAGATAGTCTGGTGACAGGTTAGGAGAGAATGGGAGGGTAAGGTGAGGGCTGTGGGAAAAGAGTGGGTGAGAGGGAGCAAAAGAAATTGTTGCATAAGAGAGCAAAGGGTTTTAGTACAGGAAAAAGATGGAGAGTGAAGGGAGTGAGAGTAGGGATGAGAGGATGATAGTGGTTAAGTTGATAGTATAGAAAGAGAAAAGAAAAAAGATACTAGGAGTACAAGTAAAAATAGAAAACTCATAATAATAAAACTAACAACAACAAAAAAGAAATCAATAGGGAGAGATGAACAAACAAGCAAGAAACAAAAATAGACAGACAAACAAAAAAGCTCCAGGTTGAGGAACAATAGAATTTCAGTCTTAGTGTAAGTTCTGGCATTACTAGTCCAGCATCCAATCCTTATGTTGGTATTTAAGCAGAAGCTCTGTCATAATCTCACTAGGTGGTTGGCTTGTGGGTAGTGTTTTTTTCTTATGTCTTTCAGTGGCAGCTACTTGATCAGCTCCTCCCTTAGTGAGGTGTGACAGTTTAAGTTTGCCTGCTGTCCTGAGGTTCAGGAGATCATCTCTGTAGTCTATCAGGTGCCCAGCTTTGGAGGTGATATTTCACTGTGCTTTGTTTATTTTGGTCTTCTATCTTTGCCTCACCTCCTTTCTCTGGGGCAAGGTCAGTTATCCATCAGCCGCCCCCTTACTGTCAGCATGTTGTTATGGTTCACTGTTTGTTTTTAAATTTTGCTGAGCTGTTTGAATTTGGGTATTGTTTACTGGCTCAGGAGATGAGCTCTGTGGTACGCTATCTGCCCTGCTTCATGCAGTGGTTTATCACCTGCCCACTCTTGGGCTTCTTCCCTTTCCAGCCATTTGTTTACTAATAATTATGGAGGAGATTACCTCCTTGCCTTTCCCCCTTATCTGGTGCAGTTTCAGCATTCCTGCCCCTTCTGATATGTGCTAGTTTTCAGTTCATTGTTTATTGTACAGGTTTTTTTTTCTGCCAGGGGGTCAGTCTGTTCTGTGGGCTATGCTGGTTTATCCAGGGGGTTATTGGAGGAATACCATGTGACACTCGCTGCTCACCTGTTTGATCTGCCGAATGTCTCCCAGGCAGGTTTGGAGCCAGCAGCATCAGTGGCACTGGGATTGGTGGTGACAGCCCTCCTGTTTTCTCAGTGTAGTGTGGCATGGAGAAGCTTTCTATGGGATAGGGGTTCAGGGTATCCAATTTTTGAATCTCCTTCTTGCCTTATTTCTGCCAATTGTGGTTCCAGCATCTCAGCATAGGTTTTGAAGTCATGGAACTCATGTTTTCTGGTTCTGCACCCTAGTTGCCATCTTGGATCCTCCCATATAAGATCTTAGAGGAAGAATTGATATTTTGATAAGTAGAATTATCAACACCTGAGCTTTTGGGAGACATTTCACTTCCAAATTATAGCACTTAAAAAGTTGATAACAGAAATTCATTGAAGAAAAACAATTAATATAAGTAACTGATATCCTAAATTCAAGGAAAACACATAAAGATATTTTGACCTATCTTATTTAAAAACATTGATTATGAAGCCAGGGGTGTAGCTCAGTGTTACAGACATTGATTACAATGTGTGAGACACTGGGTTATCCTAAGCCCAAAAAGCAATAATAGCAAAAATAAACATTTAATTGTTTGATATATATTATACATATTCAAACTGTACAACATGGTGCTTTCCGATACTAAGTGTTTTATTTTGATTACTGAAATAAATTTGTTACCTCCCTGATTAGCATAGGTATTCCACAGTGGCCCATTTATTAGAGACATGGTCCCCATCCTGTTGCACAATTGGTGCAAACTTTAAGATTCAAGGCCTAGTAGAGGGTTTAAGTCACTTGTGGTTTGTACTCAATGAGGACTATGAGTCCCCCATCTCTTCATGTTTCTTTTTCTCTTTTATTCTTCAGTATGAATTGAATATGTATCTTTTGCTGTTCTCTCCGGCCATAATGGAATGTCCTGCCACAGGTCCAAAAGAAATGTCAATTATCTGAACATTGACTGAAACCTCCAAATTTGTGAGATAAAATAAAACTTTCTTTTTTAAAGTTGATTATCTCAGGTATTTTGTTGTTGCAAAGGAAATCAAAGAAAGAAAAAGCCTGACTGAAAAAAAAATTAATTAAGACTTACTAGATTTGTTGTTTATGGGATGATAGTATGAAAATTCTGACACTTCATTAATAAAAGGTTAAACATATTAATATTTTGAAGAATTCTCAGTGGAAAAGGGCAGGACACGTATATAATGGCAGAAATTTTGATTTCATTTAATGTACCAAAATGGGACTGCATGAAATTAAGCTTCTGCACAAAAAAAAAAAAAAATGGTCTCAATTGAATAGGCTGCCCAAAGAATGGGAGGAATCTTTGCCAGCTGTACATCTGACAAGGGTTTGATAACCAGAATATATAGGGCATTCAAAAGACTAAACTTCAAAAAACTCAATGACCCAATGAAAGAATAGACAAAAGAATTGAAAAAAGCTTTCTCAAAGGAAGAAATCAAAATGTCTATGAAACACATGAAGAAATGTTCAGCATCCCTGGCCATAAAGAAAATGCAAATCAAAACCACATTCAGATTCCACCTCATTCCTATTAAAATGGCTATGATCAGGAACACAACAACAAATGTTGATGAGGATGTGGAGAAAAAGAAGTCCTCATACACTGTTTAAATGCAAATTAGTACAACCACTATGGAAAACATATGGCATTGTTTCAAAAGACTAAAACTAGAACTGTCATATGATCCAGCAATTCTACTCCTAGGGACATACCAGAAGGCATATAAATCAGGTAACAAAGACGACTTCACAGTAAGATTTTTTTACAGCATTGTTCACAATAGCTGAGCTATGGAAACAGCAAAATGCCCCAGGACTTAAGATTAGATTAAGAAAAATGTGTTTTTTATACACAATGGAATTTTACTCAGCCACAAAGAAGAATGAAATTTTGTCATTTGCAGGTAAATAAATGGAACTGGAGATCATCATCTTAAGTAAAGTTAGCCAGGCTCAGAAGGCTAAAAGCTTATGTTTTCTCTAATATGCAGAATATAGGACTAATAAAAATAAAACAATATTACGAAAAAGAGGTCACACTAAGGGGAGGTCCCACAGGAGAGGAGGAGGGAAAAAGAAGGAAGTTCAGAAGATAAGATGAACATGGTTGATACAGTCTCTACACAGAATGAATATAGAATTTTTAAACTGATTGAAAGAACCATAAGAAGGGGACTAAAATTGAAAACAGAAAAAATAGAGGAAATGAGCAAAATCAGGCTGTAATACATATATACATGAAAGTCCAACAAGGAAATTCTCTGTGTAGCTCTTAAACAAATGAAAATGCCATTTCTTTTTTCTGACTTTTGCAAAATTGGAGGGCAGGAGGGCAGAACAGGCCCTGCCTGGGAGAATTGACACCAGGGCAAGGGGAAGAGGAGGTGAGGACAGACTATGAGGGGTGAATATGGTACAAATACTGTGTACACATGAATGTAAATGGAAAAGAGATACCTGTTGAAACTATTTCTGGAATGGGGGAAATAAAGGAGAATGGTGAAAAGGGTGAATTCAAATATGATATATTTTATATATTATAAGAACCTTTGGAAGTGCCACCATGTATCCCGACCCAGCACAACAATTAATGTTAAAAAAAAATAAACTCATTGTGCAATAAAAACAAAATAGGTCAAAATTAGGGCAATAAGGCTGCCCAAATTGGTAGATATTTTAATTATATGAAAAGTGCATGTAATTTTTTATTTTAAAAATTGAACTAATATTGAATTTATGCTCCAAGCATGATGACCCATGTCTGAAATTTTTCCACTTGGAGGCACAAGCGGGACTATCACAACATCAAGGCTAAGCTTAGGCTAGAAAGTGATGCCCTGTCTCAAAAATAAATCAGTCAATTTGTGGCTCATTTTTGATGCACAAAACTCAAAAAGAAATATATCACTGACACATGTACAATACCCAGAACTTCAGGATTAATATTTTATTAGCATGTGAGAAAGTGGAATGAGCTTGATAGTGCAGTGCTAAGTGGTTTAACTCATCCCTGACTTCCCTCAGAGACCACATGACTTAATATGGGAAACATTTCCTGAAAGTGCTCTATGTTTAGAAAGGAAAGACTGTATAAGTGTTCAAACCTCACTTTGGTAATTTAGTACCAGAATCATTTCACCAAAAATACAAGTATTTGACAATTCGTCTATAGCACCTTTCACCTCTGTCACAAATCAGCTAACATGTTTCCTAAAGAAATGTTCTCTCCTCTCTCTCTCTCTCTCTCTCCCCTCCCTCTCGCTCACTTATTTGAGATCTTTCTTATGTAATTTGTGCTCATGGAACTGTGCTATAACAAACCTGATGGTAATTTTTACCTACCATTGACATCTTTAAAACATTAACTAAGGACTGAGGTTTCATCTGCTACTGGATTTAGGATTTCTAATTGAAGGTGTGATGTGAATTGTTTCTGTTGTCTTTTCTTTGTTTTGATTAAGGCAATTATTTATGTTCCCCTCAATAAGTATCAAAAATTTTGTATCTAGATATCATATTTCTCATTTTAGAAGAGAAAAATCAAACAAATTTCTCCTTTTGATTGATGCCTTCTTAGTGCAATAGCTTTATCTCTGTTAATTGTTTTCATAGCAAAATTTTCAAAGATTGAGATTCTGAATAACCTCATGATATCCTTAAGTTGCTTAGAAAAAAAATATTTTCTTCACATTACAGGGTTAGAAGTGCTGATTAATAATTAGTAATTAGCTTGAATATGGATCACAATCCATTCTAGAACTTAACTATGAAATCTGTTTACACAGCAAACTAATGTTTAATAACAGCAAAAAAAAAATGTTTTCCTGCTCTATGGTCTGTTTTTGGTGCTTCTGATTTATTCTATTCTATATTCACTGTTATTTCTTACTGTATGCTCTCTTCTACCTTTTAACTACAGCAAATGACCTAACATTTCTTGATTTACATTTTATATCAATTACTTAAAGAAAAATTAATCCAAGATGTATTCTAGAATAAAACTTGATATGATTTTCTAATATATAAATTGAATTGAACTTGTGCATTCACTCAGGTATCTATGATGTTCTTTGCTTTTGTATCTAATATGACAAGGACTATGTTAGCTATTCTATTTTTTCTATAGCAAGACCTTATGCAGTAAAATGTA
Source organism: Castor canadensis (assembly GCF_047511655.1). Classification (NCBI taxonomy): domain Eukaryota; kingdom Metazoa; phylum Chordata; class Mammalia; order Rodentia; family Castoridae; genus Castor; species Castor canadensis. Next base: position 20,506,598 of record NC_133390.1, on the reverse strand, counting down.
GAAGTATTCCTATGAAATGATTTTGCAGCTAAAATGTTAAATTGGCCCATTACAGGACTTTTATATATATATATATATATATTTATATTTATACATATAAATACATATATATAAATCACTTTTCTTTTGTAGTACTGGGATTTAAACTTGGGGCCTTCACCTTGAGCCACTAAACCAGCCCTATTTTTTTGTGATACAGTTTTTCGAGACAGGGTCTCAGGAACTGTTTCGCCTGGGCTGGTTTTGAACTGTGATCTTTCTGATTTCTATCTCCTGAGTAAGTATGACTACAAGCATGAGTTATGTGTTTTGTAAATTTCTGCCTTTATGAAAATTATTTGTGTTCATTTTTCTATTTCAGTTAGGGTTGACTCAGTGGCCTTCACCACAATTATTTCTCCCAGGAAAGAGAAAAAGGCATGATTTATACAATTGTAGATATAGACTTTGCTGAAAAGAGAAAGGGTTTGTTAAGTCAATTTCCCACTTATTTAACTTGTCAAATATTAAATCTAGAAAGCTGAAATTGGAATTCTTTCAAGGTGTGAAGGACCTTCCACTTTTAACTGAGAACTTCTACTATGAATTGTCTCATGTCATCTTTGAATGTTGTCATCAAGTTTACATCATTGAGTGTAAAATTAAAGAAAAAAACACTATTCAACCAATTTGTTCCCCGGACTTTGTAGAGAGAAGGAAGCAGTGTGATGTATGAAATGCCAGAGCCTGGTACTTCTATACCTCTTGTGACTTTCCCATACCATCAGACTTGTAATGAATTAACTAGTTAATAGGTGATAGAAACTTTCCCTAAATGGGAAGAATTTCTTGAATACAGGTAACTTGTAATATCAAGTGTATGTGTCTATGAGTGCAATCTTGTGTGTCAGTGGGTAATTGTTTACATATGTAATGATTTGGGTTCTTGCTGAGACCTTCTTATTCCAGCTCCAACATAATGATTTAATTTGGGACATTATAATAATGATTCCTTCACATATTACTGTTGTTTATTATGTAATAACTAATTTATTTATTTATTTATTTATTTTTGTGGTGGGGGGATTGGGCCCAGAACCTCAGGTAGGCTAATCAAGTACTCTGCCACTTGAGCTACATTTTGATATCCTCCTAATCATCAATGACAAAGGGATAATATCAGGTGTTTTCCAGGGGATGAACCCCTATGAATTAAAAAGAAAAAAAACCATGAAGAATAACTACAGAAATGCAGAATAGAAAAGAAAATATTGAGCAAATAAGCTGACATTCTTATGCAATAAAACTTTTACATAAATATTGCATTAAAATTCAAATGAAAATAAATACACAGAAATTTCATATAAGAATTTCTTTCTTGACTGGAACTTAAAGGGCTTACTTAAGCAAAATGAGAAGTAAATCTGGGAAGGAATCAAGGTCATGTAGATAGTAACACAGAGTAAATTTTTAAGCCCAGTGTATGATTATTTAGATAAGATTTACCAGAAGAAGTGAAAGGGATATGGGAAAGGAGAAAGCAGAGAGAGAATTATTAGTAAAATTAGCAATTCCAGAGGTTACCAAAAATTGATGTGTCTGAAGCAAAGAAAATGATTAGTATTAAAAAAATCTATGCTTTTCATTTGCTGAAAATGAATATATATTAATATATAGCATAATAAGCAAAGAGAAATAGTGGGTTATAGTTCATATTGATTGAGCTATTATCATACTCTTCTGTAGGGAGTAAATGGCACCATGTAGGATTTTGTTCACTTGAGGTTCAAATGATTTCTTTCTGGTGAAGCAGAAGTCTAAAAAGTTGTATTATGTGTTATGTCTTGAATGTCTTATCTGTCCTATAAGTCAGAATTTCCTACGATCATGATACTTTCAAATTGTGATGATGGGTACTTCATTTGGTTTCCCACTTTCATGGAAAATTTCTCTTTTGTTGAACTCTGAACCAGATGTGTATAGGGAAGAAGATTCTGTGAAATGTTCTTCGAATAGATGAGTCAGTACTATCACAAGTGTCCACATATTAACTTCATATCATCTCACAAAAACTACATTGAAAATTCATAACTTGCACTGATGGAGTGATTCAAGTGGTAGAGCACTTGACTACTAAGTGTGAGGTGCTAAGTTCAAACCCCAACATGACCAAATAAAAAATGTATATCTCTATTTAATATAGGTATATTTATTATATGTAAATGCATATAAGAATGTATTCCATAATTATTTCATCATAACTAATGTATCCAACTTGTGTAATTTTGAGGAACGTTCTGAAATTCCAATGTACTAATATATCACAGAATATTAATTTTGATCAATACCAAAGCTTTATTAAAATTACATATACAATTTATATTTACTTATTATTTGATATTATATGTCATAAACTCTTGATAACAACAGCAATTTTCTCATTAGGTTTATTTAATTTCATAAAATTGATATTTACATACTGGTATTCTTATGTTAAACCCATAATTCTATACTATGACATCCTATCTTTAATGTGACTTTAGATAAGAGATCAAGCTGTGACGAAAATCAGTTCTTGAAAATACTTTATTAATTTGTCCTTTGATATAATTTATATTTGCAGCTTATACAATAGTGTTATCTTTTAAGTAGAAAGTCTGATAACACCTCCTGAATGTTTAGCCTAATCTGGATCTGAGTGACAGTTGCTTCAAAATACCAAATGCACCTTAACCCCTAGCCCGGGAGAGTTGTCCATCATTTTAAGTCTGTCTTGAAATAATGTAAACATATACAGTGTTAACTCTGGGTTGTGACAAGGCTTTTTTCACTGCATTAGCGAAATGGAGAACACATGCAGGCAAATCTTAAGATCAAAACTGAGAATTTGATAATAAATGCCTAACATTATACATCATGTCATGAAACATAGCTGTTGCAAATAAGCCCTGACTATTTGTGAATTTTGACAAATAATATTACCTTCTTTAGAAAGTAATTGTTAAATTAGTGAACAAATGCTAATAAAGAATAGTGAAAATATCTCCAAAATGACTTTCATGTATCAATACTAACTTTTTTGTGTTAGGGAATTATGGGTGCAATTCAGAAAAATCATTGTTGTGTCTCTCCCATATCATAGGTCTTAAAACAGGTATTTTTATGTGATAATGACTTTAGAATAGGTATCACTCCCCTTTTACTGATCAACAAAAGTCATTAGAGACTTAATTATAGTAAGTAAATAATAGCAAGTAATAATGACATTGCTCACTTATAATAGAATGTTGATTTTAATATTCATTGTTTCCAAGACATGATATTTATTCATAATAATATTGAAAGAGACTTAGTGATTTATGAAAATATAAAGAACTAATTGGGAAATCATTCTACTTTAAATGTGATCTCTATGATTATAACTTCAGATTTACCTAGTCATATTTATCTATAACCAATTGTAAACCACAATTTCAAATCAATAGCAAGACAGTAAAAGACAATGAGTAGCTAATTTAATTGTGTTCCTATTCACTATCATAACCAGTGGTTTCTCAATGACACAGTATAATCAGATTACAAATCTGTTAAGTAAATGCAAAAAACAATACATGAAAAGCACCTAAATTTTCATGATGTTCATTTGGTACTATTTTCTAGGCAATATTTAGATGTACATTATAAATAATTATATTACAAGAAAACTTGCCAGCTAAATACTAGTTTTCCCCAAATTAGAAAGTCATCTACAACACTAGAATTTCTTTCTATCATGATATTCTCTTTTATTTATTTTCACTACCTTTAGTCCCAGATGGTTCCTTATCATCATAAAAAGAAAAATGCTCACCTTTTCCAAATGGAGAGAGACATAAGACTGCTTCATACTAAGTCCGTTGCTGAGAAAATGAATTAAGATTAATTTATAAACTGAACATACTTGATGGTTTTGAGTTTTTCTGCCTATCATAATTCCATTCTTTTATATTGAATTATTTTTGGTCCTTAAATGTTTTAGTGAGTGTATTTCTTAACTTTTACCTGTGAGTACTTCAAATATAGGAAGAAATATAACAGGGTAACAGGGTATTTATGGAAATGACTTAGGAAATATAGTTTATGAGTTTCTTTTATTAAACAATACAGGAACATCTTTATTAAAAAACAAAGGAACATCTGTATGAAGTAGAAAACACATTGTTTTGAATATACACTTTATGGATAATGCTTTACTAGTTATTGAGCTCGGATCATTTTATTCTGTTCATAAAAGGTAGTTTCCCTGTACAAGTTACAATACTTGCACAAAAAGCAATTAATTTATTTTTACCAGCATCTTCATAGTGTTTCTTACAAATAAAAGAACCAAAAAGAAAACATAGCACACATTTTATGATCCTTGATGACAAGGATCAGGTAGAGACAAACTTTTTTAAATAGACAAGAATCAATTTTGCAGAGACAGAATGGCAGGTGTGATAATAGCACAGAATAGAGACCCAATAGCAGGTCAGTTTTATTAGTTACAACAAATAGCATCATGGAAGTACTTTGGCATTGTATCAAAGTGTAGAGAACATGCAATAAAATAAGCTCCCAGTACTGATCATTAAAAAATTAATGTTCAGCTTTCTCTACTAAATACCTGATATTGGTGGAATAATTAGAACATATTATGAATGTTAATGTAGAAATGTTAATGTTCTCCTAAACAGAGATATTTTTGTTTCTTCTGATTCTAATACCTCTGGATAATATTTGAAATATTCTGTGATATGTTAGTAGAAGGACTTGATCAGTGTGTTCATTTTTAATTATGCTTTTTCATTCCTTTTTATGATATTTTTAAGGACACTAAACTGTGTTTTTATGCATATGCAACTGATACCCTACTTTATAATTGCCTTTTACTTGGAAATTGCCTTAGATCTTCAATCAGAAATGTCTTTTTACTGTACATTTGAACAGTTGAAGTAATTCTTTTCCATTGACAAAATCTTTGACTAAATTTTCATATTGAGAGCAAACAGAATAATAATGCTTTATTTTCAGCATAAAATTTTTTTTTGGTCTATACATAGACTTTATGTCTCCCATATATTGTTTATTGTTTTTGTGTATTATAAGTAGGTGGACTATAAGACATGGAATTAAGTCAGATGATATTGGAACTGACTAACATTGACATTAGTCTTCTCAAATTGTGCTCAACCAAGTAGACCAGGTATTATTAATTAATAATTACATTTTTTGTGTTCATTGTGGTAGGTTCTTGCTAGCAAATTATTTCATAATTATCATTGAGAGTTGAGGTATAATTTTCTCATCCATTTTTTTACACTGGTCTTGATGATATGTTTGAGCAATTATATGCAATTGGAGTGAATCCCAGGGCTTTGAAGGCTAGATTTTATGAGTACTGACATCTATTGTCTGAAGCATGTAAAAGGAAAACATCCAAGTTCAACTAATTACATGGAAAGGCTACATGGAGAATTCCCAAGATGACATGATAGGTAGAGGGGTTTAGCTGAACCTAGAATTCTGGTCATATCTGCTAAATTACCAAGTAGTTGGTTGGTTTTAGACCCTATAAAAATCCTAATGTACAAGAAATTCCTATCCAATATCTTAAACATAAATATGTTAAACATAATTATGTTTTTGTTTTGTGCTATTAGATACAAAGCAATAGATTTCCATAGTAATCATTCTGTATTTGGTGACAGCTTTTGCATTGCCAATGTCAAAACAATTACAGCCTTTCAAATATTAGCACACTCACATTTTTATTGCCTTCACTTGAAATTAAAATATGTGACTTATTCTTCTACTTTTTAGGACCGACATTCCATCTTCACAGCAGCACCCTAAATATATGTCTTGGAGTTGAATCAAACTGAAATATTCTTATTTCTTTCTGCCTCAGGGAGCTTCATTCTTTATGACAAGAGCTAATAATAAGTAAAAGGAAAAATTTTTGTACTTTTGGGAAATGTATCTATCCCCTTAAATATGTCCACTTGTCTTTTTCAGGTATTCATTGAACACAACTGGAAAAAAAAAACCTGAGACATAACTTTTACCTTGAAAGAGTCAAACATGTGTATATAAAATATTACATATATAAGGAATGTACACACACATTCCTTAAGTATAAACTCCAAAACATCTGTTCTTAAGTTTCAATGTACATCCTCATGACAAAAATATCCCTGGTTTCTGAAAATTTTCCCTGTCAGATTTGATTTAGCTTATATGACTTGATTTTATGTCATGCCAATGTGGACTAGAAATCATTTTCAAAGTCAGATGTAACTTATTCTAACTAATTCTTCCATTCATCATCATTTTAAGACTCTCTTGAGTAAACTGCAGTTTGTACCAAATTGTACAATATGGTCTTTGAACATGTTCTATTGTCTAGAGGAAGTTAAACTCAGACTGTCAAAGTCTTTTCAATGAGGATTTTATGTGGAATTTGAGTTACAGTAAAATCCATAAAATAGAATCTGCCATTGACTTGAAAGAGGAATGAGAATTATTGGTTCAGGCAGTTTGCCCAATATGTTAAATCTCACCTATTTTAAAATTTGCCTGGAATATTCTGCTTTAAGTAAAATGATAAGATTTTATTAGAGTAAAATATAATAAATATTGATATGAGAATTAATCAATCAATTAATTCAAAATGCATCTTTTCAAAATCTCTGGATTTTAAATTAGTTTTTGCTATATAAAGTATCACAGCTAACATGAAATTAGTAATTCTTTTCTGGTTTAAAAATTTTTACTTTATATTTGGCTTAATAGCAGGTCATAAATTTTTTTAAGTAAACATTGTACATATTAATAGAATCCATTGTGATATTTCATATATAACTATTATGAACCTTGATGATATTCAACTACCTTTCTTGCACCTTCCCAGATGTGTTAGGAACAATGGCAAAGTGCCTCAGAAAACTAACTTAAGCAAGGAAAAAATTATTTAAGCTTGCCATTTCAAAGGTTTAAATCCTTTGGCTTACTCCATTGTTGTAGTTCTATGGTGAAACAAAACTTCATGGCATCAAGACAAAGTGATGAGGAAATATTGTGCATCTTATGGCATCCAGGAATCTAAGCAGAGTAATACAATAAGTACAGGTCCAAAATATATCCTTAAAAGACAAGTTCACCCCCCTTGGGGACCTGCTTCCTCCAACCAGGCTCCCATCTCCTCAGTTCCACCACTGTGGAATTCATCAATAGTTTAAACCAATAATTAGGCTAGAGTACTCATAACCACATCCTCTCTAGAGATACCCTCATTTGTGTACCCAGAGGTGCACTGTACTTATCTTGGCATCACTAAATCTACTCAAGTTGATAATCAAGATTGACCATTACACCAGCCTCTAGTAATCACTATTCTACTTCCAGGTTCACTTTGTGTTTTACTTTCCATATATGGAGAGTGAACATATGATACATCTCTTCTTGTGTTTGGCATAGTTTTTAACATGTTGTCCTTTATTTCCATCCTTTTTGGTGTAATGAGAGGATTTAATTTTTATGTTTCAGTAATATTCCATTGCACATATATATATATATATATATATATCATATTTCATTTACCCATTCATCTGTCCATGGTCATCTAAACTGATTTCATATCTCAGCTATTATGAAGAGTGTTACAATTAACATGGATACGCAGATATTTCAATGATATGTTGATATATTTCCTTTGGATATATATCCATTTCATATGGTAGTTTGATTTTTACCATTTTGTTCTCTATAATAACAATTTACATTCTGACTAGAGGCTTATAAGAATTCCTTTTTCTCCATATACTCGCGGGTAGCTATTCTCTTTTGTTTTTTGGTAATATGGTTTTAACTGCGGTGAATTGGTATTTCTGTTGAGTTTTGCTTTTTTCCTAATGGCTGGCAATATTGAGTATATTACCCACTTGTATTTATTTTTTGTGAGTTGTATATTCAGATCATCTTCCTATTTTTTATTAATTGGTGTATGTTTTGTTATCTTTAAAATTTTTCTTTGTTCTGCATATTAACCATTTGTAAGATTAATAACTGGTAAATATTTTCTCCCATTTTGTAAGTTGTGTCTTTACTCTTGATGATTTTTTCCTGTGATGTACAGAAGGTTTTTATCTTATATAATAGTTTGTAAAATTTTCCTTTTATAATAAATTATAAACACTGCACAAAGAGGATTTATGCTTTAGGTTTTAATGAAGAAATTAGACTTCCATTATGATGGAATTGTTCAAAGAATATGATTGGCACCAATATCTAGCAGAATTAGTAAGTAATGAAAAATGCTGTCTCTTCAATCAATAAAGAGTTAAGCAAGGATCAATCCCAGAGATTTTAAAAATACAAAGATGGAGTACTCCAAATATGAGCTAAATTAGATAGTCTTTTCTAGAACCATTCTGAAACCTGCATGTATGCAGGAGGCTGAACACCCATACTTGGTCCCTATAGAGGTGTTTTCTTGAGAAAGAGAACTTTTGGCACTTTCAGTAAATGAGAGTGATAAAATTGCACACTTATTCTACCTAAATAATCAGCCATAGTGCCATTCTACCCTCTGCATCAAGGATATATCAATTTCGGAAATATTTAGGTTAGGAGTTTGACCTAAATCTTTTGTACTAAGTACAAAAAGACAATTTTTACTCTATAGAGAGAGAGGGGGCCATTTTATAAATTCAAAGTTATCAGTCTAACAATAAGAAAGGATACTCCATAATCTTTATTCACCTAATAATGCAATTTCAAAATATAAACAAATATCAGCACAATTAAAGGAGATGTATGCAAATCCATACTCAAATATGAATACACTTTCTCAATAGGTGAGAAAACAAGTACACAAAAGCATTAGTGACCAATTTCATTGTCAAATTAGGCAAATATATATGTATAGTTATATGCGTACATAGATTTGATATATATTTATATGTAAATTTATGCACACAATATGATTTCATGGATCTTTGTATAATAATGAAATAATTCCTTATGAAAAACTTTGGAGCATTAAAAAAGAAAACTGCAATAAACTATTCATACTATTTCATTGGAATTAAGTCAGTGAGGAAAGCAAAATTATGCAAATTAAACATTATAAACTCAATTGCATCCCATGAAAACTGATATGTTGATGTGTAAACTGCCAGTACCTTACATGTAACTATATTTAGAGATAAACCCTTTAAAAATTTTTAAAGTTAAATGAGTGCATATGGATGGAGCTGAATTCACGTGAGGCTGGAGATTGTACTCTCTAAGAGGTGATAGAAGAATAGCATTAAAATGAGGCCAATACAGTTAATCCCTAACTTGATATGCATTGTATTTTTTTAAAAAGATAGATGTGGAGATAAAATAAGATCAGGCATTGGAAGAATACAATCCATGTGAAAAGGTGAGCACAGAGCAGCCATATGTAAGCCTAGAACAGATTATTTTCTGAGAAGAAACCAACACTCCAGTATCATGTTCTTAACTTATAGCATCCAGGATTGTGAAGAAATACACAGTCTGGCTATACCCTTATCCTGCTCTTACCTCAAACATTTGTCAAATTCTGAAACTACATTTTGTATAAGTTTCAAACTTGTGTTATTTTGTCATGGAAGTAGTAGCAAATTAAAAATATTCTCATTCTAAGAAATAATAAGAACAAAATCAAAACTATAAATATGGAAGTGAAGCTAAAACATAGAAAATATAAAAGGACCCACAAAGTTGTATATTTACTATAAAAGTAACTTTGAACACCAATAATCCAAGGTTTTTGTTTTAAAACAGAAACTCATATGTAAAATTCTGGAAAATAAGATACCATAAAGAAAAAGAACAAATAAAATATGACTATACATATTATATTTGTAAAGCATATGTATTAAACAGTAATACAAGACAAAATTCACATTTATAATTGCATTAACTAAATTGCTAAATCCATATCAAATCTTACAAAGGAAAAATAAAGTATCCTTATTCTCCAAAATATTTAGCATAGAATTCTCATGTGGTCCATCATTTCTACTTCTGAGGATATATCCAAGGGACTTGAAAGTGGAATCTTGTAAAAATATTTGTATTCTTGTATTCATATATTTGCTATTTATAGTAGTCTGTGTTAGCTTTTCATTCCTATGACAAAATACTTGAGAAAACCCAGTTAACAATGGAAAGATTTGTTATTGGCCTCCAGTTTCAGAGGTTTCAGTCCATGGTTCCTTGGCTCTGTTGTTCTTACCTACAGTGCCCTATAAACTTCAATTTGCCTCCACCCCTAGCTCCCATCATCTCCCAATAATGCCATCAAATTATGAATGCATTAATGGATTAACCCTTTTATTGAGATCTGGAATCTTGTTTATCTCATTAAATAACATTCTTAACAGTTGAAATTTGTCACCCAAGCATATTTCAGAAAACATATATAAATAAATGATATTATCTGTTGCATGTGTTTATTAAATGTCAAGTCTACATTTGTGCATTTCATCAATGTCTTTAATATACTCATCATTCTATGATATTTGAACATTTTATACTGATATTGAAACAAAATACAATTAGTGTATATTTCCATGTTTTATATTTATTTTAAATAATTAATTTTGGATAATGTATTTAAATATAACCTCATTGACATTGGAAAATTAATAAAAATGTGAAGCATCAAAATTAATGATGAATTGTATTTTAAATAAAATATGATTAATATTCATATCTTTTTAATATACTAAATTAAAAAATGAAATGAGTACTCAAAATACACATACACATTTCATTTTGCCTAGGGTATATTATTAAACCATTTTAAATTTGATTTTGTCTAATAGAATCTTCATAAGGCTAACTTTTCAAAGACACAGGCAAATTAGCGTCTCCTCAGAAAAGAAGAGTTGCTAAGAACTGTATTCCTTTTTGACATTTGAGAAAGGAACCAATCTGGAAACTCTAATATTAGGATTATGGTCACAATTGATGTTCCTTAGAGATTATATACATCTCTTAAATTTATGCTTAAATGTTTGACCACTATGGAAAACTTAAGAGTATATCATTTTCCCAAGCTGTTTCATTTAAAATATGTCAATAATTTCTTCAGGGTATGGTCTAAATATTTATGTCACTACAAAATTCATATGTAGAAATCCTAAACCTTGACATGGTGGTACTTAGAGCTGTGGCCTTTGGCAGATAATTGTGATGGTAGAGCACTCACAAATATAATTTTATACAGAAAAGCCCAGGGATGTGGGACCCTTCTCAGCAAGTGGGACCTCCCTAGACAGTGAGTCTCTCTTACCTCCATGCTGGAATATTGGCCTCTGTAACTTTGATAGGTGTGTGTTCATGAGCTACCAAATCTACGGTATTTTTTTATGACCACCTAAATGGACTAAAACAAGACTTTTACGTCTATAGCTATATGCCTATGCCTCTCTCTGTCTGTCTGTGTCTCTTTCTGACTCTCTCCCTTTCTCTCTCTCTGAGAGAGTAAGTTATATATATATAAAACCTAATTTGTCACATGACAAATGCACATTAAATTTACGTAACAGTTATGAATGTAAATAATCACATTATTTCAAGCATATCTGAAAAAAAATTATTTCACCCTCAGTATCTGAGATACTAAAGCATGAAATTTTCTTATTTAACACTGTAATAAATCCTCACATATTTTATATTATATAATATAATGTTATACTAATTATGTTAATACTACTGGAGTCTCCAGTATAAAAATAAAAACAATTATAGTAACCTATTTTATTACAAATAATTAGAATGTATACATTATTTAATATTGTCATTCTTGAGAAATTCTGCTATATGAGAGTGATGGTATGAGTGAGTTCTTTTGAATCATTTTTTCAAATGTGAAATGATACTTAACTGAGAAACTGAGCATCTGTTTATCATAGAAATGTCTTCATTTTTCTTTAATACTTCTGAACTCAATTTTTATTCTAAAAATATTTCAAGAAAAATCAAGTTTAACCTGTTCATTTTGCTGAATTACTGAAATTTAACAGAGTTCAAATGACTTAGAATCAACCAAACCCTATTAAATGCTAAAAATGAGATTTTAACATTGCTTATTTTCTCTTATAGTCACTATAATAATGTCACTAAAAGAAAATGTCTTCTAATTTTCTTTCTTAGAAAAAAATCTCTTCATAATTCTTTCTTACTGATTTATGTAAGATTTATAAAGCAGATGCCTGTTATGTCTGGCAAACCTGATAAAAACTTAAATATCTCTTTTGTTGATATATTAAAGGTTCAGAGAGAGAAGGGAATGGATTGAGATTTTAATAAATACTGTGATTTCTTTTAACATAGAATAACATAAGTCCATAACTAAAAAATTCTTTTGAACATGCATGTCTTGAATTTTAAAATGCATAATGTATAACAAATGGAGAGCATAGTATCTTTTATCTTATTTGGACCATTTACTAAACATTAAAGTATGCTCAAAGATAAGAATATTAAATGAGTATTTAACAGTACATATTACACTTAGGAATATACATGCAATATATATATATATGTTAGAATTATATTTATGAAAAATCATAGTTGTTATTTCATAATTTAGAAACAAACAGTTGACAATCAGTTACGAGGCTAAAAACCACCCCAAATAAGTAAATATATCCTGGATGAAGAATGGAGAAAGGATTTTTATGAGAACATTTGGCTTCTACAATGATACAAGTCTTAGGATTTTGTTACCCACTTTACCTGAAGAATTTGGAAATTCTATTCATGGGACCACAAGGACAGTAATAGATGCTTCAGGCTTAGTTTTCATGATCAGAGAGACTGGGGACAAAACTGATGGATCATGCAGGGCAGAGAATCAGCTCATAGCCACTTTAAGATGAGTCCAAGAGAACAGCAGGTATTAATGAGAAGACTTCTACAATGTGGCCCATACACAGGGTGTCATTGCAATGCTATAAATGGGAGAATACATTCATTTATTACATCACAGAAATTGTGGTGGAGGAACACAGAAATCTCTATAAAGAATCTAAAAACATCAGTGAGACAAAGTGTTAATTTGCATATCTGTTTTTGCAGTGTATGAAGTATTAACAAAACTACCTGTCACATACTAAGAAAGAATTTGCTGACTCCCCACTTCAACTCCTCTTCCACCTTTTACATTTGACTCTGTACAAAAATAACACAAGATGAACTTCTCACTCTAAATGACAATACCAGTGTTGTTGATTTAGGGATTAAGTTTCCACTTAAAATTTTTAATTCAAATTTCAATCATGAATTAAAAAGTAAGACTTTCCTCCATCAAGGTTGATTCACACTTGGGGACATAGTTCTATATATAGGAAACTGTGGTTTCCATTTCAGAGGAAAGTGTATAGCACTTCCAATCTGAAAGGACCTGATTTGGGTAGAGGAGTAAGATCAGTTGTGTTTGAAAATAAGATAGGGTCAGGGACAGAGATGTGTTTGAACAGGGCATGCAGGATTGCTCAGAGTCTGTGCTCCACCCCTACAGAACAGTGTGCCTTGATCTTACTGCTTTCTATTCTCTGAGAATCCTAGAAACATTTGCTAGAAGCACAGTCCACACACATACATTTCCCATGCCCACACTCATCAGTAGTGCAGTTCTGATATGAACACTCAGCTGTGGGAACAGTGTAAGATTGGCTCCTTCATTCTTCAGGTTGAAGGGCCTGCATACAGAGAAGAATGACAGGAATTCAGCTCAGCAACAGGAACTGCATGCAGCTCAAATGACCTTTCAGAAAAGGTAGTTCAGGTTTCAACCTGTAAACAGTCCTTTCTAGTAAGAATTGCTTGAAACTCAAAGAGAAAATTGCACATTACTCACCAACACCAAATGAACTACAAAAGAATAAGCCTTAGGAAAAAAATACAGCAAAGTATCTCCATCATTTAAAATTCAATGTATTTATTTTTCCCCTTTATTGTTGTGCTGGATGGAGGTACATTGTGGTATTTACAAAGGTTCTTAATTCTGTTCTCTTCTTTGCTTTTCTTATGCCTTCACCCCATACTTTTCTTCTTCTCCATTTTGTTTCTTTCTGTTTTCCTTTCTCCAGCTACCCTTTTTATTGGTAATCATGAATGAGTTTACCTTAAATTTTAAATCCCTATTTTATCTGGTATGTACTTTATCTCCTTTCCTTTCAGTACTCATTAAGGGTATTGCTGTTGCTTCCAATACCTTTGGTAAACAATATATAAGTATTTGGTTTGTTCATGAGTTTTTTATGTCACTGTGATGTGCATTTTCTCTTTTGAGTGGTAGTAGGGATTGAGACATCAAGAAAACTTGCTCAGTAAGAAGAACCCAATATATTCAATTTATACAAAGCATACATTGAAACATAAGAAATATGAAAAAGCAATGTAACATGACTTCTGTAAAGTTAATAACTCTTCAACAAATGAATCCAAAGATTTCAAAATGGCTGAAATGTGAGACAAATGGTTTAAAAATCTAATCTTAAATATGATCAATGGCCACAAGGAGAAGACACACAAACAAATATACTAAGCAAATAAACACTTGGACTAGAAATTCACCAAAAATATAGAGATTCTGAGAAAATAATGAAAGCTTGGAAATGAAAAGCATGATAAATGAAATTTAAAAAATCATTGGAGAATATCACTAATAGACAGGATTAGGCAATAGAATCAATTTGATGGACTGAAGACAAGGTTGAGGAATTATTACATTTTGATAGCAATGAAGGATATAGTAGCAATTATAACCACAACTTTCAAGAACTCTGGCACACAATTGAGAGACCAAACCTAAGAATATTTATTGTAGAAGAAGGAGCTAAGATACATAATAAAGGAATAGTAACTTTTCCTATGAAGTTATAATAAAAAAATTTAAATATAGGGAAAGATACTGACATCCAAATACAAGAGACACTTAGAATTCCAAATAGACATGACCAGAAAAGAACCTTCTGAAGTTTATAGTTAAAATGCCAAGAGCATTTATAAAGAAAAATTATTGAAAGCTGCAAGAGAGAAGCATGAAATTACTTACAAAGGCAAACTAATCAGAATGAAATCATATTTCTCAGGAGAAATCCTAAAATAATGGAAATAATAGGAATCCTAAAATAATAGGAAATAATGACTGAAAGTAAACAACTGCTAAGAAAGATTACTATATCCAGCAATATTATCCACTATTATCCAACGATAGATCATCCAGACAACAATTAACCAAGATCAAGTTGATTTAATAGATATGTACAAAATATTCTATTCAACACAGCAGGATATACATTAGTGTCAGCAGTCCCTGGAACTTCAAAATAGATATATTTTTGGCTATAAAACAAGTCTTTATGAATACAATAAAAATAAAATAATGTCATGTCTTATCAAATCATAATAGAACAAATTTAGAAATCAATATAAGAGAAACTACAGACATTATACAAACACATGAACTATGCAATACACTTGGGACATTCAGAGGGTTATTGAAGAAATCAAGGGAGGGGTTTATAAATATCCTATTTAAGTACTAGATGCTGGGAAGCAAGGACATGGAATGTCTCCTGAAGCCTCCAGAGAAAATGTAGTATATCCTACTCACTTTGGGCTTCTTATTTCCAGAACAATAACATATTAATTTTTGTTGTTTTAAGCCACTAATTTGTGTTAATTTTTTACAGTGGTCATATGAAACTAATATACTCATCCACACATTTTAGAATTTTAGAATATGATAATTGATTGGAATAAAACTGAAACCTGGAACTAAGATAACCACTGCATGATATGGTCAGCTCCACATGGCTCTTTCCATGCTTTCTGAATATAAGTGCCCTGCAATCAACAGTTCAGCAAATTAAAACCCTAATTTAAGTATAAATTCCAGAACATTTTCACTTGTCATCCAACATAAATTAAGAAATGTATTCTGAAATATTCAAAGACGTTCAATGTTGCCAAATGCTCTTTAAAAAAAAAAACAAAAAACAAAAACAAAAAAACTCCAGTACTCAGCCAGTCACAGAAGCCTTGCTGGTTTTGAATCCAAATGGCTGTAGAGGTTACTCTCTGCAGAATATGTATTTGCCCATTCAGCTTGTGGGAAACAGGTGCCTGCCTTACTGCAACATTTTCTAAAGTAGTCAGAGAAACTTTGTCTTGGCTAAAACAGGAATGTCACTTTCTCGTGGGAGATGATTATAGTAAAAACATGGAAAATAAAAATTAACAAACAAAAAAGATCAACCAAAAAAAGAAAAAAACCCTTTTAAATTTCACTTATAGCAAGATTTTTTTTCTCATCTAAAATTTCCTTAGTCAGATTTGATCCCATGATAACACACATCTTGTCATTCATGTGTCTGGGGCTGGATGGTCCCCTCTTCTGAAATGTTACACTTTTCAGGAGAGTTATTTTTCTTTTGTTTAGTTCCAAGCTATTACTCAATAGCTTCTGACATAATCTTTGCTGTGTTTATCTTTGCAAACATTCTCTCAGTGCTAGTAGAGATGCAATATCATTCGTAGAATATTTCTGGCTATGTCACAAGCTCTTACCTTCCTTTTTGCTAGATATCCATTTAGAGTTTGAAAATATTTTAGTTACATTTCAAAAGTTGTCCTTTTACCATCCTTTGGAATAGAGCAAGGCAGCAGTCCTTTGGGATTCCATACTTATCTCTGCAAACCACTTCCAACACAATCATAACCATCTGTCAAAACAAGCTGACCAAATTCTTGGAGTTTTAAGTGTTCCATTATGCAGACACTCCTTGGCCTGAAATCTTAGCAAACCCAAATGTAGTCTCTACATTAATTGGGTAAAATTCATAGTTTACAAACTGTGAGATGCAAGATGGATTGCTTATTTTAAATTTTGAAAAAGATACTGCTACTCATTTAATCTTGGCTTGAAAACAAACATTGAACCCCGGTCATGATGAATTCAAATAGTCCTTCCAGAAACTATCTCAGCCCAGACTGTCTAAATTAATAAACCAAAATATTATATGTATGCTTCTCTAGACTGAATTTCTCATCAGTCTAAAAGATGGGTTTTTGTATTAAAGTAAGGTTGTTTCACAAAAGTTTAGTGCATGAACATAGTGATTGTTCTAATCAATCATTATTGAACTTTTATTCGTATTTTAGTGAATGTATCAGATAAAGTAAGATGCTATATTTAAAAACTGCATGTTTTAGCAATAAGATATCACTTACAGTCAGGAAGTAAAGTTTGTAAGTTTGATCTATGTGTTTGAGATGGACACAATGATCTTGTTCTCATAATGCTTTTGAGGAACATAATTATCTCAGTGTTTATTATTTTTATTTTCTATGATTTTCAGGATAGCTCTATCTTTGTGAATCAATATCCTGGAGAAATAGAAGCCCAGTGGGTGTTTATTGAAGACAGACTGATTTTAACCTAAGTGTACTCTCTTATAGTTGGTAAATATTTTATTTATGTTTTCCCACCAATATCACTGTCATCTGTAAATCAAGTATTTATGTTTACTTTTTTTTAGAGACTGTATGAAAACATTTATAACATGGTAGAACTTTGGGATACTTTGATAGGGGAGGAATGTTCCAATGATCTGAAATTCGTGAGCTTTTTAAATTTGCTTGATAATGAATAGTAATATTTCATTGTCAATTGTTTTGATTTTAATATATATGTATGTTGCATGTCATAATGGAGTAAAATATGTGTTTTAAGTATTCAAGCAAAAGAAGTTAAATGACATAAAAATCAACTTTACAGTGCAATTAATTCACATGTAATCTTTGTTATGTATCTAGTTAAAAGTTTCATATGCAGAAAATGACATTTCAAATACATAAACATTAGATGAATAAAATGGGACAACTTATTTTAACTTACAATAACTATGAACAATATTTCAGAAAATGTGTAAGGTCTTTAAAAACAATAAAACTTTAATTACAGAAAAAAGACAAATTTTAAAAGAATGAGGAAATATAGAATGCCTTTCTAGAGAATTAATAAATATTGTATATATGTTAATTTTCAACAAATTAGCATACAAATACATAAAACTCACTATCAAAAACCAAAATTATGCATTGTTAAATGGAGGGAATTATCATGAATTTTACTGAGAATCAGGAGTGACATAGTTAGAAGGTATAGGAGGGAAATAGCTTGTATTTCCAGATATTAATACTCCTTATGAATAGAATAATTTAAAAAATTAGAGACTTGTGATAGATAGTAGAAATGCAAACAAAACTTCACAGTAGGTATTCATATCTAATTCATTATGTTATACTTGAGACATTTATTATTCATGAAATCCCAAAAACACAACCGCTTTCCTTTACCTCAAATTCAATGGAAATGTATTATTTATACATCGATTAAAAAGGCACTATGTGGAAAAAGTTTGTATAACCTGTTGGCACTTTATTTTTCAATTTTAATAAAGATAACATTTAAAGTTGTAGTGAAATATGAATCACTTAATAAATAATGGTGAGACAATTGTGTCATGTCCTGGAATAAATTATAGATGAAATTTATCATTAAAAAAAGAATAATACACAAACCAAAAAAATCATAAAATAAATTATACCAGAACAAAGAGCAATGTATTGTGGTAATAAACTCAGCTTGAATTTGAACATAAAGCATGTGCACGTCTGCCTTGATATAAGGCCCTGCTGATTCTTTGACCATTTTACATCATTAAAGATACTTTGTGAGTCCTGCCAATACTCTAGTGTATTTTGCAACCAACCCCAGTCACAGACACAGCTAAAACTTATACATGAATAAATATAGCAGAAACATTTGCACATACATAAGAAGATATATGGAGGTGGAATCAATGTGATGAGGTTTCTGGACAGCCTGCACTTTTGATTCTCTTCTAACTTCCATAGATTTTTTTCATGTATGATTATGAACATTTTTGTCTCTCATCTGATCAGATTGATGACCGGTTGGAGGATGCAAACAGATGCACACATTGTGGGATATTATAGGAATCTTGAATCTGCTCAAAACATTTTTCCCAATACAGCTGCCTGTATTAATAGAATTAAATTAAATACTCCCTCATAAAAACAATCATGATGCTTTGAGATATTTTTAATAAGAGGAAAATATTTCAATATGATATAAAAACAATATTTTAGGAAAATATTCACCACACCACAGGTAGAATTAAATGCCTCTACTATAACTCAAATAATATGCTTGTTTCGCCTCAGATTGTATAAATATTTCATCTTTTAATATAACTCATGCATATATATTTCTAGTAAATAAAAATGGCCAAAAGATAACAGAACACTGTATAGAGATCATAATATTTTATGATAATGTTGGTGTTAATGCTCTAAAATGTAGAATCAAGTAAATCCAAAATTTTGTAATATAAACACAAATGAAAAAAATAAGTATTAAGAGAGGGAACAATGATAAATATAAGAATACAATGTACTTTCTGAAAAAGATACCAGAACAAAATTGAAAATAAAAATAAAGTGGAAAATTCAAAGATTCAAAATTAATTTTATGAACTATGAATAAGATATTACAATATCTAAATATCACATATATGTTATTGGAAAAAAATTACAAAAAAAAAGAATCATGTAGTACTCTGTCCTTCTTTTCTGTGTTTTTTGCACTAAGCCTAGCATCTTCTAGATATATTCATGTCTTGAAAATGGAAGGATTTCCTACTTCATTAAGGCTGAATAATAGCCTATAATTTCTTTATCCATTAATTCATCATGAACATTTTCATATCTACGCAATTATACATAATGTAATACTGTGTGCCAGTGACTCACTGCTGAAATCCTACCTACTTGGGAGTCTAAGATCAGGAGGTTTGCAGTTTAAGGCTAGTCTAGGCAAGCAGTACACAAAACCTCAACTCCAATATAACCAGAGCAAAATGAGCGGGAGGTGTAGCTCAATTGGTAGAGGGCTTGCTTTACAAGTATGAAGCCCTGAGTTCAAACTCCAGTCACACAAAAAAAAATGAACATGGAGATTAAACATACCTGTTTGAAATCCTTATTTCAAGTCTGAATATATATTCAGAAATCAATTTGCTGAAATATATGTTAGTTCTATTTCTTTAAAAAATTTAAACATATTTAACTGATAAATAAAAATAGAAAATAAACAAGTTTATATGTTAGCAAGTGATGTTTTGATATAGTTACAAAATGTGTAATGTTTTCACCACACTGTAGTAAATATGGCTATTATCAAAAGACTCAAGATAACAAGATCCATCAAAATGTCAATAAAAGGGAAATGTGTTGGTGGGAGTGTAAATTAGTACAACAATTGTGGAAACCAGCATGGCATTTTCTCAAAACATCAAACCTAAAACTACAATGTGAAAAATTAATTTTACTTCTAGGTATGTATCTGTTATCGTTTGTATGTAAAATACCTCAAATATAAGTCTCATCACCTGATGTATGAAGTGAATATGCTGTATATCCACATTGGAACATTATTGAGCCATTCTGTGAAATCCTGCTATTTGTGACAATGTTGATGGAACCAGAGATCATTATATTGAGTGAAATAAGTCGGAGGATGGAGAGGGAAAAGAAGAAATAACGGGAGAAAGAAAAAGAAAGAAAGAAGGAAGGAAGGAAGAGAGTCAAGCAAGTAAAACACAATGTTCACATCAAAGTTTGCTGAAATTTATAAACAGTACAATTTTATAAAAATGACAAAAACAAAATAATGATGAACAAGTACAAACTGCTCACAATAATTTTATGTACAAAGCACAAGAATAGGATTTCACAGATATGAACAAGGAACTGTAGAGAATTTATATAACTTATTCACTACCACGCATCCACACATCTAGCAAGGAGTGAAGAAATGGTGTAAATCCATCTGGTTTGTTTAAAATGTGTTATAATTAATCGTAATATTGCCTCAGAATCATGGTTCCCTTCCAACTACTTCAAACAAATAAACAAAACTTAAAAGTAAACTTTTTGAAAAGTATGACGTGAGTTATCCAAGTCTTTGGATTGTTATGGAAATGACGAATTGGGCAAAGCTAAAGTGACGTCTAAATATTTTCTAAATTATTTCGTGTTTTCAATGATTTTTCCAGATTTCAATTAGAAATATGTATTGTACAGACATTGTTATTTCTGTGCATCTTACATGTGTCTGACAACCAATATTTAAGTAAAATATTCACCTTGGAACACTTTTTAAATCCTATTTTAAAACGAAAGAGTTTTTTGTTAACTCTCTTGCAGTACTAGTAGGCTAGCAATCTGTGAACTTAAATTACATATGTAGTGAGTGGGCCTTTTATCATGCCATTGAATTTAATTTGATATCATCTTATTGAGGACTTTTACATCTTTGTTCATCATGGATATTGGTCTGTAATTTTCTTCTAATGTCTCTTTCTTGCTTTAGTAAGGTAATGCTGACCTATAAAATTAGTTTGCAGCTATACTTTTTCAGGAACAGGCTAACAAGCATTGTTATTAATTCATCTTTCAATATTTAGTAGAATCCAGCCATGAAACAATCAGGTCCTGCTTTTTTTTTTTTTGATCAGATAAAACTTTTGATACAAATTCAGTCTTCTTACTTGTTATTAGTCTGTTCAGATTTTCTATCTATTCATGATACAATATTTAGGATTTACCTACTTCTTCTAGGCTATCTAGTTCGGGTGTACATATTTTTTCATATAACCGTAGTCTCTTATTCTTTCATTCTGTGGTGTAAATTGAAGTGTCTCCTTTTTTCACTTCTCACTTTATTTGATCCTTCTTTACATTTTACTTAGATTAGCTAAAATTTTATACATTTTGATTATCTTTTCAAAACATGAATTCTTACATTAGTTGAAATTTTCTATTTTTTTACTACTTATCATTTATTTCCCCTCAGATGATTATTATTATTATTCCTTCTTCTAAAGTTCCAGAACTGTACAGTTTACATTGTAACTTACAAAATACTAGCAAACTGAATTCAATTTTATTTAAAATAAAAACTTTAAACAAATTTGCTATAGAAGGAATATGCCTTCACAGAATAGAGGGCATATATGAAAGCTAGCAATGTCTTCAGCAGTGAAAGTGATGCTTCTTAATTTATCTTTTGGATACATTCCTGATGCCTATATTGTCATTTCCTTCACTGCAAGAAATTAATAAGCCCAACATTTTTTGACAAAGTTGTCTTCTGGTAGTCTTTCAACACTGGTCTTTAACAGATATGTTAGCCAGTATTTCTTCACTGTAATAAATATCTGAGCGAAGCAATTTAGAAGAGGACAGGTTTATTCTGGATGACAGTTTGAAGTTTCAGCGCTCAGTAGGCTGGCCACCAGAGTTGCTGGGTTGTGGTGAGGCAAAATAGCATGGAGGAAGAATGTGGAAGAGGAAGGTTTCTCATCTCATAGCAGTGAAGAAATAGAGTAGTAAAAGGAAGAGGACAGGGCTAAGATAAACCTGTCTAGCACACACCACCATTGACTCACATCTTCTAACTATGGTCCACTTTCCACAGATTCACCACTTCCATTTAAATTTTGAATCCATTTGAAACCATTGATTAGTTCATGATCTAATCATTTTCAGAAACACTGTCACATAAACACTAAGAAGTGTGCTTTCCTAATCTGGGCATCTCCTCATCCAATAAACTTGACAATCAAGATCAACCACCACAACAGGACCATGAAAAAGTGTAACTCCATTTTGCTTTAAGCTTAACTTTCAAAGAAGAGATTTATTTAATACACACACATATACAAATATATAAACATATAGACATATACATTTTGGCAGAACTAGGGATTGAATGCAGGACTTTGTAATTGCTACACAGGTGTTCTACCACTTGACTCGCCTTCAACCATTTTTGCTCCTGTTATTTTGGAGATAGGGTCTTATTTTTTTCCCAGGTCTACCTAGACCATAATCTTCCTTATTTATGATTTCTGCAGTATTTGGGACAATGGATGTGTTCCAACATGACCACGTTTTTTTCCAATCAGATGGGGCATTTCAAACTTTTTGCTCAGGGTGGCCCAGACCGCAATTCTCCTTATCTCAGGCTCCTTAATAGGTAGATCGTAGGCATGAGCTACAGGCTCCTGGCTTGCATTTAACCATTTTGTTAAAGCTGGACTTTATGCCAGATTCGGTAGGTCTCATTAATATTTATTTTATTTCAATTTATATTATAAAATATACAGTTTATTTTGTCAGGCTTAGTATTTTTTTCTTTTTTTTTTCAGTACTGGGGCTTGAACTCAGTGCCTACATTTTAAGCCACTGCACCAGCCCTTTTTTTTTTCACAGTTTATTCATTTATTCATATGTGCAAACATTGTTTAGGCTGCCTCTCCCCACTACCTCTGCCCCCTCCCTCACCTTCCCACCCCCTCATTTCCAGGCAGAACCTGTTCTGGCCTCTTTTTCAAATTTGTTGAAGAGAAAACATAAGCAGTAATAAGAAAGACATGGCATTTTTGCTAGTTTGAGATAAAGATAGCTATAAAGAGAGATTCCTACCACTGCTTCCATGCACATGCGTTTTAGAACCCAAATTGGTTCATCTCTACCAGACTTCCTCACTACTTCCCAGTCACCTTTCCATAGTGACCTCTAACAGTTTAAGATTACTTTATTCTCTCCTCTACAGTGGACACATGCAGCACTTTCAAGTTTTAGGTTTCCTTCCCTTTCCCTATTCCTCTTGTACGCGTTCTACCCGTAGCATGTGACCCAGGTCCAATAATATTACTGCATTTGTTTTAGTTCTAAACTCCACGTATGAGAGAGAAGCTAAGATTTTTGGCCTTCTGAGCCTGGCTAACTCTGCTTAAGATGAAGTTCTCCAATTCCATCCATTTACTTGAGAATGACAAAATTTCATTCTTTTTTGTGGCTGACTAAAGTTTCATTGTGTATAAATACCACATTTTCTTAATCCATTCTTCAGTAGTGGGACATCTTGGCTGCAATAAACATGGTTGTTCAGGTGTCTTCGAAATAACTTGAGTCACATTTCTGTAGGTATATCCCTAGTTGTGTCATTGTTGGATCATGTGACAGATCTATGTTTAGTTTTTAAAGAAGTCTCCATATTGTTTTCCAAAGTGGTTGCACTAACTTACATTCCCACCAGCACCGTATGAGGGTTCTTTCCAAAGTGGTTGCACTAACTTACATTCCCACCAGCACCGTATGAGGGTTCTTTTTTCCCCTGTATCCTTACCAACATTTGTTGTTGGTGGTGTTTTTGATGATAGCTATTCTAACAGGAGTGAGGTTGAATCTCAGTGCAGTTTTGATTCACATTTCCTTTATGGCCAGGGATGATAAGAATTTTTTCATGTGTTTTTTGGCCATTTCGATTTTTTCCTTTGAAAAAGATCTGTTTAGTTCAGTTGTCTACTTCTTTATTGGTTCATTGATTTGGGGGAGTTTAGTTTTTTGAGCTCCCTGTTTATTGGGTTATCAGTACTTGCCAGATGTATAGCTAGTGAATATTTTCTCCAACACTGTAGGTAGGTGATCTCTTCAGTTTAGAGACCATTTCTTTTGTTGTGCAGAAGTTTTTTAATTTCATATAATCCCATTTGTCCATCCTTTCTCTTAGTTGCTGGGCTGCTGGAGTTCTATTAAGGAAGCCCTTGCCTACACCTATTGCTTCCAGAGTATTCCCTGCTTTTTCCTGTACTAACTTCAGAGTTTCAGGTCTGATTTTAAGGTCGTTAATCTACTTTGCATTGATACTAGTACAGGGTGATAGACCTGGATCTAGTTTCAGTTTTCTGTGGGCAGATAGCCACTTTTCCCAGCAACATTTGTTGAAGAGGCTATCTCTTCTCCATTGTATGTTTTTGAGCCTTTGTCAAAAATAAGGTGGGCATAGTAGCAAATAACTCAGATATACATATCTGTCCTGTGTTTTCAGTTTCTCAAACCACCTGTAAAGCCACAGAATACTATTGTCTTCTGGGAATGAGTATTCTCTTCTACAAAGAAAACTATTGAGAGAAGCGAAGCCTCTCATACTTCTAAACCTAGTTCTAAGACCCAAACTGTACATGTAAATTATAACTCTCTCTCTTTCTGATGGACAATTTTCTATGCTGAAGAGGATTCCCTTCAGAATTAAATGTGTTCTTGAAGTTGATATTTAAGGTTACATTGATCTAAAACACAATATGCCCTATATTCTTGTCCTGACAACTATCATGACACAAGCATTAGTTTTTGGACTTCTCTTGTCTACTATAGTTTTAATTTCACAATAATTTCATTTCAAAGTTTTAACCCTAGTTTTATTTCCTTCTTTCCAAATTCACAGTCAAAAATTTCAAAGGTACCAGAAGGCACTGTACATCGAAGGGATGTCTGATTCATCAGTCTCTTGGGATGACAGAATAGAATCAACACTGGGGAAGGATGGGTGAATAAATCTTAATATATGTGCAGGTGAAAGCTGCACAGACAAAAAGAGGTCCTCCAAAGGGACCATCTGCATTTCAATATTTCCAGTTCTTTCACTACGAAAAATTAAGATGAAATTGCAAATGTTGTTGTACTCAATTTATTAGATCAAAATTTCACATTAGTTCAATTAATCTAAAGTAGTTGTCAATTTTACATCCTAGCTTTTAAAAGTCATGTGATATCAGTCAATTATCATTATGGTAAGGGCTATCCCATATTCCTATGAAGTCAAGAGAAAGCAAACTTTATCTAAGGAAGGAGAGGTTCATAAACTGTAGGGAAATCATTCTCCCATCATTTATTTTTGACAATTTGCTTTTCAGCTACAATGGCAAAGTTTTTTGATAAATTCTGTCTTGCAAAGCCCAAAATATCAATACTCTGACTTTTTACCAGAAAACAATGTATTGACTCCATATTAAAGGTCTATTTTAGGACTGGATGCATGGCTCAAGTGACAGAAATCTTGTCTCAGAAAGGTGGAGTCCTAAGTTCAAACCCCAGTACTGCAAAAATCATTTTGAAAAAATCATGTCAATATAGTTCATATAAATCAGGCTTTTTACATTTGTAAATTTCCTATTTTATATAATTTTATCAGTAGTCAAATAATTATGTTGTGAGAGCTAATTGTAGATGATGGATAGATAATTTTGGGTAAATATGACCTTAATTAAAAGTTATTTTTATAATTGTTATGTTGAATATATTTTTATATCATGTCAATGTAATATATATTTCCTTTAAATATCTCCTACAGACATGGCCAATCCAGTTACAATAGGAAGAAAAGCTATGTTTGGTATCATAAAGTTTACTTTGCAAAAATTTTTTCCAATTATTTTCATATAGTTCTGTTAGTACTTCTTACACTTAATACCCAAGTTCCTTACAAAAGTGTGCTTTTTGACCTCTTGTTCCTCTTATATTTAGTGGTTCTTTCTGTTTGCCATTGTGGCTGTACTTCACCATGATGTTCAAAATTTGTTTTTGGAGATGGCATTTTCAGAACCGTTCATGACAGTTGCTAAACTGTTTATGGCCACATTAAATTAGATTTAGTAATCCAGGCTAACATAGCTGCAAAAATCATTGTTGATCTATAGCACATATTATCCAACTGGACTCATTTCATTAGGACTCAATGTATGGAGATTGTCTACATTTCAGTGCTTAAGTGGGGGAATTCCAATTTCCCATACATGTATGAGGATATGCCATTGTTCTCACCACAAGAAGAAGTTAACTTTGAAAATTTCAGTGTTAATTCAGATTTTAAAACCACCCTTACTCCCCACCATACTAATCAGATACAAGTCTCACAGAACCAGAATTGGAGATAATTCTGGTGTCAGATATGTTGATAAGTTCAAATGTGCTTTTCCTCTCTATCAGTCAAGGTTATCTTAGCAACTTACCTTATTCACAGTTTTTTCCTTCTTTTTTTTTTGTTTAAGATTAGTAGCTTCTCAGATTTTCTTTTCTAGGATTACAGGTTAAATAATTTGGCCATCACTAATTGTCCTCCAATTCTCAGTTATTATTATAAGCGACAAACTTCATTTAGGCTCAAGTAAAACTCCTGCCACTAGAATACTCTAAGAAGAGACAGGGAAACTTCTTTTAATAAAAATATTCTAAATATGATATATTTGATGTATTGTAAGAACTTTAGTAAATGCCAGAATGTACATCCACTCAGTTCAATAATACAAAAATTTTTCCATGGATAAAAATATAAAAATAAAATAAAGACACATAGGATGTTTTAATGTCTGGAGAGTATGTTTTTCTTAATGTATTATGAAATTTAGAGTTGCTAAAATGAGTTTTAGACTAAGTATATGATCAGAATTTTAGACAGTGTCATAAAGAGTTGCATGCATTATTTAAGCAGAAGTTAATATTTTATTATTCTCAATATATCTGTTTTCAGATTGCATTGAGAATAGGATCATAGGAGAGGTTGCTGGTTTGAATTTATTGTAAATGTAGTCTACAAAGTGAGAAACAAAGTATTTCCAGGCAAATATCACTTCTAATATCACATTGACTAGAATACACACACATACACACACACACACACACACACACACACACACACATGATAGAATAAATAAAAGCGTTTTTGGTGCTTCATAAATTAGTTCGTATCTCTGTACTTCATAAACTGATCCATGTCTCCATCATATAACTGACCAAATAGTATGCTTTCTGAAATCACTTATCCAAGGGGACAATAAAAGTAAAAATGGAACCAATTGGGTTGGAAACAGGATTTAAGACTTTAAATATGTTTAAATTTCAAATAAGCTTATTTGTTATTCTATTGGGAGAGTTAATTAACTATTTAACCATTAAATTAGTCAGACAAATTTATTGTGATAAAACAGCTATGAAAGATATTTTAATATAAGCATAAACTTGAACTCCAACATACTTGTTTACATGCATCTCTGAAGCTCTTTGTTAGCTGGCTTGTTTTTCTTCCTGTGTGTTAGATTACAGGCAGCTAGTTGATCGTTTTACAGGTTTTACTTCTTCCCAGAATGCAGATTTTCCTGTAAATTGCATCAGGAACACATAATTTCCTGGTTTCCTAATAGAAAATATGACTTCCATATGTTCCTACACTTAAATAGTAAAATTTCAATCAATGGAGAACATATTTCCAAAACATATACTTAACAGAATCAAATGTCAACTTTTGAAAGGGATTGTATGTGTGTGTGTGTGTGTGCGCATGTGTGTGTGTGAGCATGTAAAGAAAATAGGTTTCATATTGAGTTAGCATCAGAAAAAATTGTTTTGGATAATAATTTGGGCAATATCATGTATCAAGTATGGAATCAGACATTTCTTTCTCCTTTCTCTTTTATTCTTTTTGTTATTGCTTTCCTCTTTGATCCAGATTAGAATACCTTAGTGATCAATCACTGATTGTTCAGAGATTTATACAGTTTTCTAAAACAACTTGAGCCACTTAGTCTTTACTAATGGGATCTATGTACACACAAGCTACAAGCCATAAAAACCCAGACAGGTGACATATATATCAGCTTTACTTCCTGATTTTGTTGGGCTTCAATGTTATTGAGAGTTGTGTAACTCTTTCTGATGCATTTTTAAGTCTTTCTTGGGCATGTACACTGCCTTCTCCTGCTCTGAGAATGTGTTAGAACTGTTCAAATTCCCCTATCATTATCTCCTTCCCCCAAATCATCCTTTTAAATGTATGTATTGAATTTTATTTGTTCACAGTAACACTGGAAGCATTCTGAGACAGCTTCCTTATCGAACAATAATTTTTTAGTTTTTTTTTTTGACAAATACACTGCACATATGGCTTTTCCCAAGGAGAAAATTCTGAGTCATATCATACAAGGATGATATCTGGGAAATAATACTTTTCCAGGAACTTTCCATGCAGGTCAAACAGTGTCTGTTGGGTGCAAATAGAGCCCTCTCAAAATGGGACTTTGTGAGTACAATCACACTAAATCTGTCCTGTCTACTTATAAGGCTTCTAATTTTCACAACTACTGTGGTTCTGAGTGTACTGGTTTTCAAGGTTATCAAAGAGTCTGGGATTAACAGAAATTCAAATTATAAATCTAGAAACTCTGCTGTTCTTACCAATGACCATCTTTTCTTACTGAATAAATAATTTTCAGATTGTGTCAAGCCTTTGTTAAGTTCCAATATTCTCCAAAGTTGATATTTTGAGAGATTTTCCAGTGACTTAATTACCTGAATCTAGAGACAGTTCCATAGATATTTGTATTCCAAGATTCAGGGAGTTATGCATCTCCAACACTGACGAAAACAGATGACTGGAGCAAAGCTTCACATCCTTTACTTTAGAGGAAGGCACTTTTAAGGAGGAAAGTAGAAAAATTGTGTCCACCAACTGTAACATAAAATACATATGAAAGACCTGTGCAATTTCTGCAATAATACATTTCATTCTTATTTTAAAGCTGGTAATTAAAAAAGAAAAGCAGGCATGACTCACACTAGCAACTAAATAAATAAATAAAATTTAATATTACACAGAAATATAAGCGCACGGATGTATAGTCAAGAGTTTTCTATGAGCTTACTTTTAAGTAAGCATTGCATTTAAGTTTTTCCTAAAATACTAATAAAACAAATTCAATATTAAGGAAGAAATATTAAAATTATATAGCAAGAGCCAATATTTTCAGATTGTCTTTTAGTGGACTAAAGGACAATGATCATACTCATGACTTGACACTTACAGGGTCACTAGTTGAAGGCTAAGTATTAATACATACAATCTTCTTCAGTCCATCCAAACAGAGCAATGCTTTGGAATGGATACAGCTGGATGGATGATGGATGTGGGCCTAGAAGCAAGGGAAAGAACTCATATTATTTATTCTTCTGTAGCATAAATATAGGAGTGAACTTACATTAAGGTAACACAAAATTCAAGCTTCAGGAACAGCAACTAAATAAAGGCTGTAAGATGTGAGAATACCTGGAAATGATAGTTCTATCACACTCATCATTCATAGATATTAATATAGTAATTTTAGCAAAACCCCTGTCTTGTTAAATTAGGTACAGCTGATGGTCATCCTTCAAGGGAAGTGAATGCCAACAACCTTGCTGGATTGTTTTCAGGAACATTGGTAATAGCACTCTGGAGCAAACATAGGCCAATAATATTCTTCTTGCTGCCATATGGAACACTTTACCTAGGAAATGAAAAAGAAAAAAAAGATTTTCAAAAATTAAAGTTAAAAAAAAATAGTAATCTGTTTTCACAGAAAAGAAACTCATTAAATAAATAAGATGCTTTATGCATACTAATAGGAAAATACCAACTATTTATGGAACTCTAACCAAACACATAATTTTAGTGTCCTTTACATATTTTCTTATAAGTCAAACGAAATCCTCAGAACTCTGTCCCATTAGAATATCTTTAATATGGAGGGAAATGCTGAGTCATTTGGTATTGCATCATCCAGAACCAGCCCCTATTTAGTGATAAAATGACAATTTCAACCCAAGCTATGAAATTGTATCTTTTCATTTTTAGTGTGGTTCAAGAAAGTTCAAATTCAAATTCAGAGCAGAACTCTACCTGACTTATCCATGTAGATGGTGTTTAGATATAAAAGAAACTATGTGACATTTTGATATAACATACAATAATCTAAAGTTTTATTTTCCCAAACAATGGTAGATTTTGTTGTGAAGTTTGGACGACTCACTCATATAATAAGTATTTAAATTTTTGTGTGTTTCTTTGATTAGTTGGTACCAAAAATCCAAAGTCAATCCTTTATGTAGAACATAATAAAAGCATGTGCCCTACTGATTACAAAGCTACCATAAGAAGTACAGACAAAATAATACTCACGACATACAAACATAGTTCTCAAAGGGAAGCCTTGTGTAGGACACTCCAGCTTGTATAATCGATGCTATTCTTCCAGCAGACACATGTGTCTCTTCAATTAAGCACTACAGGCCTATTTTCACTAACGTGAATGTTTCTCCCACTTGAAAATACTGACAGATTCAAGGATCCAAGATGGTGATTAGAGTGCAGAAGCAGACAGCATGAACTCCACAAATCAAAAATTTTGCTAAGACTTTGGAACCACACTTGGCAGGAAAAAAATCACCACAATGAATCAAAACTCTGACTCCCTGAACCCCCAGGCATTACACAGCTTCTCCATGCCATATTACACTGAGAAAACAGGAGGGGTCCCACACTGCCAGATGCCAGCTCCAAACCTGCTTGGGAGATGAAGAAAAATAGGTGAGCAAATAAGAGGCACACAGTATTTCCACAGCTACCTCTAGGGTAAACCAGCATAGCCCCCTGGACCGACTGACTCCTGCCCTGCAAAAATCATCATCATCACCATAATAATAATAATAAAATAAAAAATGAATAATAAACAAAGAACTTTAAAGGGGACACAGCAGAAGGGGTGGAGTGCTCTGAGCACACCGGAGAAGGGGAAGGAGCAAGGAGCTGACCTCCATGCAAACTTTCAGGAAACAAAGACTGGAAAGGCAGAAGGGCCGACGGTGGGTGGGTGATAAGCTGCTGCCTGAAATAAGGCAAGTAGTGGTCCACAAATCTCATCTCCTGAGCCAGTGAGCAACATCCAAAGTGAAACAATGTTGCAATGTTGAAAAGCAGTCAGCAAACCAGCATTACACCCTGACAGCAGAGAGCCAGCTAATGGATCTCTGATCTTGTCACAGAGAAAGAGCACAAGGCAAAGAAACAAGCTCCCAGTAAAAACCCAACTTCAAAGCAGAACAGCTCATGGGCCACAGAGTTAATCTCTAGAACCTGAGGACAAACCACACCTCACTGAGGGAGGAGATGAAAAGAAGCTGCCCTTGAAAGCCAGGAAAAAAAAAAAAAAAACTGGCAAGTCTCCCTAGTGAGACTAAGTAGAGCTTCAACTTAAATACCAACACCAGGACTGGATGCTGAAAGAGTAACACCAGAACTATTAAGACTGAAATTCTACTGTTTCAGAACCTGGAATTTTTTTTTATGTGTTTGTTTGTTTTGTTCCCTGTTTGTCCACTACATCTTCATGTTGATTTCTTTGGTTCCCCTCCTTTTCTTTTCTTTCCTTTTTTTTCTTTCTTTCTTTGATTTGTTAGTTTTACAATTGTAAGTTAGCTAATATTAAATTACACACAGACCAGGGACAGAAACAACACAAAGTGGAGCGATGGGAAGACAGAAAAGGGATGGAAACCATTCTCCCCCCAAAAATATATTAATACAGGATTCAGATGGAAATGAAGAAAATGGATACCTAGTTCCAGACTCCAACAAAAGAAAGATAAACTATGAAAAGGAGCCCAATGGAGCCCACAAGAATACCCTGAAACAGGAAATCCTGCAAATAATCACTGAGAATTTCATGGATATGCTACTAGACATGGTCAACCAAACTGTACAGGAGTCACACAAGAAATTCCAAAACAATAAACACAAAGAATATGAAAAGACACAAAAACACATAAATGAACTCATAGAAGCCCTAAATAAATACTTAAATTAAACAGAGAACACCATAAATAGAGAGATAAATGAATTAAGGACAAAAATTAACAATATTAAAGAGGAAGTGACCCATGATATGGAAAAACTCAGGAAAAATTTGAAACAAAATACAAAACACAATGGAAGGCCACTCCAGCAAACTAGAACAAGCAGAAGAGAGAATCCTAGAACTTAAAGATGAAATGGAAATTAAAGGACAAACTGAAGAGCTATTAGTCAAAAACTCAAAACCTGTGAAAGGAATATGCAAGAAATTACCAACTCCATCAAAAGACCAAAGCTGAGAATCATGGACATTGAATAAGGAGAAGAGGTGCAAGCAAAAGGAATTCATAATATATTAAACAAAATAATAATAGAAAAATTCATAAATCTAGAGAAAACTATGCCCATTCAGGTATAGGCAGCCTCCAGGACACCAAACAGACATGACAAGAATAGAAGTATCCCATGACATTTGATCATTAAAACAATAAGCACAGAGATTAGAGAAAGAATATTGAAGGTAGTAAGAGAGAAAAATCAAATACTATAAAATGGTAAACCCTTCAAAATCACAGCAGATTTCTCAACAGAAACCTTAAAAACAATAAGAGCATGGAGTGCCTTGTTGGCACTGAATGAAAATAACTTCAACCCTAGGATACTCCTCCCAGCAAAACTATCATTCAAAATACATGGAGCAATAAAAGTTTTCAATAATAAGCAGAAACTAAAACAATATGTTACCACCAAGCCACCACTACAAAAGATTCTTCAAGGAAATATGCACACAAAAAATGAAAGCAAAACTATGAGAGGGCAGGCAGTATCAAACCACAGGAGAAGAAAAGGCAAGAAATAGAGAATAACATTGATTCAGCTCCACACAATCAAACCCTTAAACAACAAAAACACCTAAATGACAGGAATCACCACATACCTATCATTATTAACACTGAATGTTAACAGACTAATTTCCCCCCAAAAAAGAAACCATTTGGTAAACTGGATTAAAGAGGAAGAATCAACAATCTGTTACTTATAGGAGACCCATCTCATCGACAGAAACAAGTAATGCCTTAGGATGAAAGCCTGGAAGAAGATTTACCAAGACAATGGGCCCTGAAAACAGGCAGAAGTAGCAATACTTATCTCAGACAAAGTAGACTTCAAACTTACATTGATCAAATGAGATAAAGAAGGACACACCATACTAATAAAAGGGGAAATTCACCAAAAGGAAATAAAAATTATCAAGCTATATGCACTCAACATCAATGTACCCAATTTCATCAAACATACTCTAAAGGAACTAAAAACATGTATAGACATCAACACAGTGGTAGAAGGAGAATATAATATCCCCTATCAAAAATAGATAGAGTATCCAAACAAAAAAATCAATGAAATTCAAGAACTAAATCACACCATAGACCAAATGGACCTAGCTGATGTCTAAAGAATATTTCATCCAACTTCTGCACAATTTACATTCTTCTCAGCAGCCCATGGAACCTTCTTCAAAACTGATCATATCTTAGGGCACAAAGCAAGCCACAGCAAATATAAGAAAATAGGAATAATTCCTTGCATTCTATCTGATCACATGCATTAATAGAAAGAATAGAAAGAAAGTACCTCAACATTGTTAAGGCTATATATGACAAACCTTCAGCCAACCTCATACTTAATGGTGAAAAACTGAAACCATTCCCCCTAAAATCAGGAACAAGACAAGGGTGCCCACTATCTCCACTGCTGTTCAACCTAGTCCTGGAATTCATAGCCAGAGCAATTAGGCAAGAAGAAGAAATAAAAGGAATATAAATAAGTAAAGAAACTGTCAAAGTATCCCTATTTGCAGATGATATGACCCTATACCTTAAAGACCCAAAAACCTCTACCTGAAAACTCGTAGACACCACAAACATCTACAGCAAGGTGGCAGGATACAAAATCAACTCACAAAAATCATTAGATTTTCTGTACATCATTAATGAACAAACTGAGAAAGAATATATGGAAACAATTCCATTTAAGATAGCCTCAAAAAAGTTCAAATACATAGTAGTAAAATTTAAAAAGGGTGTAAATGACCTCTACAAGGAAAACTACAAACCCTTGTAGAAAGTGATCAAAGAAGACTACAGAAGGTGGAGAGCTCTCCTGTGCTCATGAATTGGTAGAATCAACATAGTAAAAATGACTATACTACCAAAAGCAGTCTATATATTTAATCCAATTCCCATCAAAATCCCAATGACATTAATCACAGAGATTGAAAAATCTACCCTAAAGTTCATTTGGAAACATAAGAGACATTGACTAGCCAAATTAATATTCACCAAAAACAGCAGTGTTTGAGATATCCCAGTACCCGACATCAAACTATATTACAAAGCAATAACAATAAAAACAGCATGATAGTGGCACAAAAACAGACATGAAGACAAGTGGATCAGAACAGAGGACCTGGATATGAATCCAGAGAGCTATGCCCACCTTATTTTTGATAAAGGTGCCAAAAATATATGATGTTGAAAAGACAGCCTCTTCAACAAATGTTACTGGGAAAAGTAGTTATCTGTCTGCAAAAAACTGAAACTAGATCCGTGTTTATCACTGTGTACTAGTATCAACTCAAAATAATCAAGGATCTTAATATTAGACCTGAAACTCTGAAGTTAGTACAGGAAAGAGCAGGGAATACCCTGGAACTAATAGGTATATGCAAGAACTTCCTCAATAGAACTCCAGCAGCTCAGAAACTAAGAGAAAGGAAGGGCAAATGGGACTTCATAAAATTAAAAAGCTCCTGCACAACAAAAGAAATGGTCTGTAAACTGAAGAGAGCACCCACAGAGTAGGAGAAAATATTTGGCACTGTACATCTGACAAAGGACTGATAACCAGAATAGACAGGGAACTTAAGAAATTAAAATCTCCAAAATCCATGAACCAATTAAGAAATGGGCAATTGAACTAAACAGAACTTTCTCAAAAGAAGAAATTCAAATGGCCAAAAAGAACATGAAAAAATTCTCACCATCACTGACCAAAAAGGAAATGCAAATCAAAACCACACTAACATTCCACTCTCACCTCTGTTAGAATAGAAATCATTAAGAACACCATCAATAACAGGTTTTGGCAAGGATGTGGGGAAAAAGAACCTTTATATACTTCTGGCGGGAATGCAAGTTAGTGCAACCACTCTGGGAAAAAATATGGAGGTTTATTTAAAATATAAACATCCATCTGCCATATGATCCAGCAATCCCACTTCTGGGGATATACCTCTGTTACTCCAGAGGCACCTGCACACCCATGTTTATTACAGCATTATTCAGAATAGTGAAGTTACGGAAACAGCCAAGATGCCCCACTACAGACAAATAGATTAAGAAAATGTGGTACTTATACTCAATAGAGTTTTACTCAGCCATGAAGAAGAATGAAATCTTATTATTCTCGAGTAAATGGATGGAACTGGAGAACAACATTCTGAGCAAGGTTAGCCAGTCTCAGAAGACCAAAAATCATGTTCTCCCTCATATGTGGACTTCAGAGCTAGGGCAAATACAGCAATGTTGTTGGACTTGGGTCACATGCTAAGGGGAGAGCACATATGGGAGGAATGGGGATAGGTAAGAAACCCAAAACATGAAAGTGTTTGATGTACCCACTACAGAGGAACTAATACAGAAATCTTAAAGCAACAGAGGTCAATATAGGAAGGGGACCAAGGACTAGTGAAAAGGTCAGGTAAAGATGAATCAACTTTGGTTGTAACACATTTGTACATGGAAGCAATGCTAGGAATCTCTTTATAGGTATCCTTAATTCAACTAGCAAAAACTCCATGTCTTTCTTATTATTGATTGTGTCTTCTCTTCAACAAAATTAGAGATAAAGACAGAACAGGTTCTGCCTGGAATTGAGTGATGATGGCGGGGTGGCAGAGGGGAGAAATGGCCCAAACAATGTATGCACATGTGAATAAATGAATAAAAATTTTTAAAAAATACTCATTAATTGCAGTTGAATATTTTAAATAATTTAATCCTTAATTAAAGGATTCAGAAGAAATACAATAAGCCATAAGGCAAATCAAGTCACATGCTCTATATCTATGTCTACTTACAATTTTATAAATTATTAATGTTTTCAGATTTATTACTTTAGTACAAATTAGTATTTTATGCCAAATAAGAAGAGTAAAACCAAAATGCTACTTATGGTAGACACAAAAGGAATATTGAATGTGTACATATTTAGAAAAAGAAATTAAACAGACACTGCAAGGGTCAAGAAAACATATGCTTAAAATATTTTTTTAAATTATTCTAAAATGAGAATTAAAAAATATGAGAATTCATTCACAGGTTGAAATGTCTAGGTAAATTTGACCCATCATTTCTGAATTGATATACATTCTAGTAAAATATTTTCACTTAAATGAGGAAGAATGCTTTGGCAGACAAGGAAAAGCAAGATAAGTTATAAATCACTAATAAATGTTTTAAAACAATTTATTTTTAGATGTAATGCATTCAAAATATTTTAGTGTCTATGATAGTCACTTTAGACAATTTCAATTATTTTTATAATAATGAGAACTGTATTTCTATATGCATGAGCCATAACCACTCAGAATTGTAGCTGCTGTTATCAATATGTGATGTTTTGATATGTCTGGAAACATCATGTAGGATTCCTACAGATTACTCAGGAGGAATATTAAAAACCATTTTTTTATTAACATCAGAAAACAAACCCAGATTCTGATAAGAGGCACTCCTAAGTTTAGTCAGAGCCTTCTAGAAATATTTAATTTTGGTATTTTTCTTGGAATAGGAAATAACATTGGCAGATTTGTCTCTCAATAGATGAGAGACAAATGTCAAATTGAGAAAAAGATTTTATATCTAATGAAAGAAATGAAAAGTCTCTATTTACATTTTGAAGATGGGAAGAGGAAGGAGACTCAATAAGAAAGTGAGAGGAGACAGGAAGTAGGGAAATGGTTCGGGTGGGGCTCAGTGGTAGAGCAGAGCACTTACCTAGAATGTATGGGGACATGGATAAAACTCTCAGAACTTTGAAAATGAATGAAAATGGGGAAAAACAGAAAGAAGGAAAAAATAAGAACAGAGAAACTCAAGCATGAAAAACAATGCAGAATTAAGGTGAAGTAATATAATTATGTATAACAGTGAGCATTAAGAATGTTGAAAGGCAAGCAAATGTGTTTGTTTTATTTTCTTTTAAATGACTCATTAGGTGTTAATAGGAACTGAATGCTGAGAAACAATAGAGCCAGAAGAATCAAGAGATGAAAAAAATTTTAAAAACATAGGAAGTAGCAGCTAATGGACAGAGAGAATTCTAGATATTCTAATGTTATCTCCATTGATATTGCAAAATGCCTCTGAGCTAATATTATTTTTAAGCTATATTACTACTAGTTGTTATGACAGTTTTTCAAGTAAAAATAATTGAAAGAAAATTTTTCCATCTGACCACAAGAATGCATCATACTTACCACTTTGCTACTTGAAGAACTCATTTTGTACTCTGCAACAACAAAAAAACCCCAAATAATAAATGAATAAAATTAGATGGTAAAATGAATTGAGATCAAAATAAAACACTTTTCTCATTGAAAAATGCTTCTTACATGACAGATGTTTGACAACCACAGTTATTATCTCTGTGTGTATTCCTCTCTGTTCTTCTCCTTGCTAATATCCTCTGACAGTCAGTGATCAGTATTAGCAAACAGCTCCTCTGGTGCTGAGCATCTATTCAACAAGCCTCCTGCAGTCTATAGGCAAAACAAAACCTTTATTGCATAGCTCAATAATTCACTAAACATTGGTACAGTTCTGGTGTTCTTACAGAAAGTGAAAGAACAATAGCTTAAACAGTGATGATATTATATCAGAAAAAACAAAGGCCACATGTAAATGAGCATTAGTGTATTATGCTCTGCTTGCCTACTAGCAAGCTGCTGACAATATTACAGAGAAAAAAATAAAATTGCCCTATGAATTTTCATCATTGTGATGCAGGATTTATTAAACACTTATATAGTTCATTGAGCTAGGTCTTCTCTGAGCAAGTTTTACAAGCCCTGACATTTAAGAGGTAGGATTCTAAACCAGACAATGTTAATAAAGTTGATTGTAAAATGCTGGCTCTTGAAAAAAATAAATTAAAAGAAAAATTGGATAAGGGAAAGGCAGTTACATTAAGGACAAAACAAGAAAAAATATTTCATAAAAATAACCTTTGCTTTTTAGAGCTAAGAGAGATAAGCTGAACTCAAACAAGAAATTTATGTCCAGAAATATCTGACCTTCAAAATATATCCTCATTTATTAAGAAATAAGAATAATTAGAAAACAAGTTTGAAGCCTGCTGAATGTAGATCAGATATGGCAAGGTATCCAAACTAAAAAAGGTATCAAATCATGCCAAGATTTGACATGAAGCTATTTTGAGAAACAATAAAATTTTATAACCATTTTTATTTAGGAATGAGTTAGAATCTTCAGTTGTTTTCCTTTGCTCATCAGTGGTCAGTGATAAACATTTGTAATTAAGGTTTCAATGGATTTTTCTTTCCCAAGCTGGCAGGTGCCTCTTCTCATAGGTAATCTTCGTAAATGATATAATAGTGCAAGAAGTAGATGAGAATGTAAATCAAACCTTGGTTGTACTACAAATCCTCTTAAAGATGCACCCAGTTCATCAATCTCTTTCACACACTGAATTATTTGTATAAATTAGGAGAAAAGCATCTAGTCACTAATAACTAAGCTCTAATGAATCTAGGAGAAATGTATACGTACACAGTTTCTTTTCTCTTTCTCTTCCCTCTATTACCCATTCAAAATGAAGTGCCTTCAGTGAATTTTAAAAATGTTTAGTAGAGCAGGTTTGGAAACTTATACTCTGACTGAAGCTCAATTCAGCAAATGACTCATTGCGTGTGTGTGTTTGTGTGGTGTGCAATGAAAGTTCTGTCAATCATGTGAGTATAAGGTATGGAATTTAGTATGGAGTATTCGCTATAATAACAAAATAGTTTGCTCATCTTTCTCAAGTACTGTAGGCTTTGGGACTACATTCAAATTATTCCCCACCTAAAAGGTGTAGCCATTAAAGACTGAAGAGGTTGTGATATTGGATTGTTTTATTTGATGAAGCCTAGGGAAACTTCTAGGACGTTATTTAAATGAAACCACTATCATCCATGGGCTTAAATACCAGTTTCCTACCTATAGTAATGCTCACATAGTCTCTCTTATAAGAAAAGGCTCTCATTAGCACAATCACAAAGACCACTTAAAAAGCCATAATTTCAGTTTTGCCTCCTAATAATCAATGCAAAAGTCACAAAGGCAAATGAAAGTTGAATGATAAACATTTCTTTTTGTCTCCCTAATCAATATATGTTAAAAGTTAAGTTTCACTCAGCAAATTTTTGGTAAGATTTCATTTATAAAAGCCCATTTTAATGGTATCTGTCTGTAGTGCAGACCATTTCCACCTTGCCAATGAGGTTATGCATCTGCCATGCAGAACCTGTTTCAAAATCTATATTAAAGATGATATTCTTTCCGTTAGATATTTGCAAATGTGTAATGCTAAATTTGCTTTTAATATAGCTGGTATTTTCTTTTATGCAAAGTATAACTCTTCATGAAACATTCTGTTTCAAATTGGTAGAGCCTGCTTTTATATATGTGGCTAGTGCAGATTCTTCATCTGAAATGTATCTATAGTTAATCCCTCTGTTTCAGCTACTTAAATTAGGTGCATCTTCATCCAAGCCAGGACATCCATCTGACACGCAGTTATATGATTTCAATTCAATTCTCCATTTTATTAAATCTGAGGAACAATGCTAAAATAAAAACTGGACCTTAAAATTAAAGGGCATGAACTTTAAAGTGAGAACACTCATTATAAAGCTCAAAGTCAATATGTGAGTAAAATTGTCAAGCCTTGTTTTTAAATTGTTCAGTTAAAGAGAACAAATTTTGACAGATGATTTGTTATGGGTGAGGTAGTTTGACTGGAAGCAAGGTCACTTTGGTTGATAATGACTTTTATATTTAATTTTATTTAGAGCATTACAACCCTCTTCCCTCTAGAGATGACAAGTGATCGGTAAGAGAGAAGATTTGGTTCTCCTTGAGAGCTACAGAACTGATCAATGGGTGTAATTTAATATACTCTGAAATTTTTTCATAAGAAAGAAATAGAAAAATTTGTGGATTCTGGGATATGATATGTTTTTTTCTATTGAGATTCCGTCTCTCTATGAAGTTTAGACTGCTTTCAACTCCTGAAGTTAAGCAATCCCTTCCATCTCAGCCTCCCTAATGGTTGGAACTACAGGAATTTGGCACCACTTCTTAGGGACCTACAGTTTCAAGTCATAAATATACATGCTCAAGCTCATTAACTTATAGAAAGTTGGTGAGTATACTATATTTTATGTAAAATTTGTATGCTTTCAATTGTATTATCTATACTTTAATAGTTACACAGGACAATGAAAGAGACAAAAATAAATTTTAAAATGACAGTGCTTTTAATAAAGCAAAAGCTTAAGATAGAAAGTATTATAAAAACATATAAACATATAAAACATTAAAAATCAGCCAGCCTTAATGGAGACTGAAATCCTAGCTACTCAGAGATGGAGGCAGGAGGGCCATGCCAGGTCAGCCCTGGCAAAGTTAGCAATCCTAGTTGAAAGACAATTAAAAAAAAAAAAAAAGGTTGCGATCATGGCTTAAGTAATAGAGTGCTTACCTAGTATGCTGTAGTACCTGGGCTCCATCCCCAGTACCATAGGAAAGAAAAATGTTTAAAAAAAAAAGAATATTTTAATGGAGGCTTCTCAAAATCTAAGCAAAGATCTGCCTTATAATCCAGCAATCCCCTTCCTGGGATATACCTAAAGAAATGCAACTCAGGTTATTACAAAGTCACCTGCCCACCCATGTTTATTGCAGCACTATTCACAATAGTCAAGTTACGAAAACAGCCAAGATGCCCCACTACTGATGAATGAATCAAGAAAATGTGGTATTTATACACAATGGAACTTTTCTCAGCCACGAAGAAGAATGAAAATTTGTCATTCTCAAGTAAATAGATAGAACTGGAGAACATCATCTTAACGAAGTTAGCCAGGCTCAGAAGGTCAGCAATTGTATGTTCTTTCTCATATGTGGACTATAGACCTAAAATAAATGCAGTAATATTATTGGACATGGGTCACATACTAAGGGGAAATGCACACGGGAGAAATAGGGAAAGGAAAGGAAAGGAAACCTAAAACTTGAATGTGGTTAATGTACTCATCGTAGAGGAGTAAATATAGTAATCCTAAAATGACAGAGGCCACTATGGGAAGAGGACAAGGAAGTTTGAAGAGTTTGAGATGAACCAAAGTGGGTTGCAATACAAAAGTGCATGGAAGCAATGCTAGGAATCTCTGCAGAGCTATCTTTATCTCAAACTAGCAAAATCACTGTATCTTTCTTATTATCTCTTATGTTTTCTCTTCATCAATATCAGAGAACAAGAGGGCGGAGCAGGTTCTGTCTGGAAGTTGTGGAGGGAAAGTGACCCAAATAACATATACACGTGTAAGTAAATGTAAAAATGATAAAATAAAAGAAAGAAAAGAATATTTTATTTTATTTATTAATTTTTTTTTTCTTTTCTTTTTTTTTTTTCTTTTATTATTCATATGTGCATACAAGGCTTAGGTCATTTCTCCCCCTTGCCCCCACCCCCTCCTTTACCACCCACTCCGCCCCCTCCCTTTCCCTCCCACCCCCTCAATACCCAGCAGAAACTATTTTGCCCTTATTTCTAATTTTGTTGTAGAGAGAGTATAAGCAATAATAGGAAGGAACAAGGGGTTTTGCTGGTTGAGATAAGGATAGCTATACAGGGCATTGACTCACATTGATTTCCTGTGCGTGTGTGTTACCTTCTAGGTTAATTTGAAAAGAATATTTTAAATGACAGTACAAATATATTTAGTGCACACTAAAATAATACATTTAAATTCACTATATTTGGAAAAATAACCTAGCTAAATGTTCAACTGTTCAAAAAGTTTTTGCATTATTGAAATATATTTCTTGATTATGTTTAATTACATTTTTATATCTTAAGTAAATAATCACGTGCAGATGACAGATTATAGTTCAAAACCATAAAATATTTTTATGGAAATGATTATCACTGGGTTTTAAGAATGACTGGACTATAATTTATTAAAAGATAAATATTTTTATATAAATAAAAATTTAAAATAATTGCTGAAGATAGACCTTATTTACTAAAACTTCACAGACTTGTTTTTATAGATATTTATTATATAGCACTTTAAAGAGGATATAAATTGTTTGATAGGCTTCCAGATACATTGATAGAAATCTCTATATTTCAAATTTCAAAGTGAAAGAAAGTTTGGAATG
This sequence comes from Castor canadensis, assembly GCF_047511655.1. NCBI lineage: Eukaryota > Metazoa > Chordata > Mammalia > Rodentia > Castoridae > Castor > Castor canadensis. Next base: position 20,463,443 of record NC_133390.1, on the reverse strand, counting down.
TATTAGGAAGCTTGGAACAGACAAATCTCTTTAATCATTATGTACACAATATATTAAGTTACCTACATTCAGAATACATCTGGAAAAGCAAATAAAAGTAGTAAGTCAATTAGTAGTAGATATTTTTTGCTTGATGTCTAACCTGATTTAGAGACCATGGCTCTCTCCCCATAAACCAAAGTTGGCAGTGTGTGGTTTCAGAGACTTCAGCATTCTCTTCTGCCAACTTTTCCTATTTCAGTAATTTTTTTCTTTTTCTACCTTCATCTTACCTCCTCCTTGTCTGGCAAATTTTAAGACATTTTTCCTCTTTTTCCAGCTTAACTCAGCTTCACATGGCCAGGTAGTTTTGCTGAAGAAAACAGTTTAATTTGTACTACAGATTTTATTTCTTTCTGTTTTAATATTTTTTTCTTTATGATTTAGTAAGAATGTGGAAAGTTTATCTATACATGCTACAGGAATGGTTTACCCTGTGGAGGATAGCACCATCTGATTTCATGAAAGACAATAAGAACAACAATGACAAAAACTATTAAACTTAAAACTATTAAAACTATTAAACTATTAAAATTAATACAAGCTTTTAGTATATGTTAAATAAATTTAGTATATACTTGGAAGAAAGTTTTATCTTTTTTGTCATTTTTTTCAAAATTTGTATTATTTGTATCTCATTTATATGAATACTTCAAGTTCAAACATTTCAGTGAAAAAATAATGCCTTTCAAGTATTTATGAAACATAAAGAAATAACTTTGATTTTTCATGGGCTTATTCCTTTTTTAGTCATAGATGTCCATGTTTATTTCTGTAGGAAAACTTTCCTTTAATTGTATGTATTTCTTTCTTTTTTTATTATTGTTGTGCTCCATGGGGGTACATTGTAGCATTTACAAAGGTTCTTACAATGTATCAAATATGTCATCCTTAAATTCACCCCCTCCAATACTCTCTTTCATTCACCCGCCCTGATTCCTGGAATGGTTTCAACAGGTATCACTTTTACATTGACATACATGCATTCATTATTTGTGCCATATTATCCTCTTACCCCTTCCCCACCACCTCCCCTCTCCCACCAGTGCCAGCCCACCCTGGGCAGAACCTGTTTGCCCTCCTGTTCTCTGATTTTGTAGAAGAAAAAACATAAAAGATAATAAGAGAAACTTGGTGTTTTTGCTAGTTTGATATAAAGATAGCTCTACAGGAAGATTCCTTGTATTGTTTCCATGGGTATATATATTACAACCCAAATTAATTCATCTCTACCGGTCCTCTTACTCTTCTTTAGCGCCCCCCTTCCCACTGTTGCCCTGGCCAGCTTAAGATTTCTATATTCATTCTTGTATAGTGAGCATATCAACCACATTCAAGTTTTTGGTTTCCTTCCCTCTTACCCTATCCCTCCTGTGTGTGGTCTCCTCTTAGTGTGAACTGTTTCACAATACTGTTACATTTGTTTTATTCTATAATCCACATATGAAGGAGAACATGTGGCATTTAGCCTTCTGAGCCTGACTAACTTCACTTGAGATGATGTTCTCTAGTTCCAGCTATTTACCTGTGAATGACAAAATTTCACTTTTCTTTGTGGCTGAGTAAAATTCCATCATACATAGGTAACACATTTTCTTAATCCATTCGTCAGTAGTGAGGCATCTTGGCTGTTTCCATAGCCTAACAATTGTGAATAATGCTGCAATAAACATGGTGTATGGTTGCCTTTGTTGTAACCTGACTCTCATTCCTTTAGGCATATGCCTAGGATTGGTATTGCTGGATCATATGGTAGATATAATTTTAGTTCTTTATTTTTTATGATTATTGTGCTGGGTGGGGGTACATTGTAACATTTACAAGGTTCTTACAATGTATCAAATATATCATGCTTTAATTCACTTCCTTCACTCTTGTCCTGATTCCTCCCTTCAGATTCCTCCTACAGTTTCAACTGGGGGTAGGAGGATGAATATGATGCAACTATATGTATATACATTTATGTAAATGCAAAAATGATAACTGTTGAATCTACTTTTAGTTTTTTAAGGAGCCTCCATATTGTTTGTCATAGTGGTTGTACTAGCTTACCTTCCCAAAGGCAGTGTATGAGGGTTCCTTTTTCCCTCATCCTTGTCAACATTTGTTGTTATTGGTATTCTTGATGGTAGCTATTCTAACAAGAGTGAGGTTGATTGGTGTGGTTTTGCTTTGCATCTCCTTTATGTCCAGGGATGGTGAGCATTTTTTCATGTGTTTTTTAGCCATTTGGACTTGCTCCTTTGAAAAGGTTCTATTGAGTTCAGTTGCCTATTTCTTTACTGGGTCATTGATTTTTGGGGAGTTTGGCTTTTTGAGCTCCCTGTGTACTCTGGTTATCAGTCCCTTGTCTTGATGTATAGCTAGCCAAGATTTTCTCCCACTCTGTGGGTGTACTCTTCAATTTAGAGACCATTTCTTTTGTTGTGCAGAAGCTTTTTAATTTCATGTACCTGTCTTCATGTTTGCCAAATTCTCTGCTTCCACAATGTTATCATCCCTTGTATTTTGTCTACCACATACATATGACCAAATTATCTACTTTATGTTTAACTATCAGTTTATGGAATAGTTACTACTTCTTAGAAATTTTTAAACCTGTGCTGGGCCATGTGGTGCATTCCTATCATTGCAGTTATTCCACAGGTAGAAATCAGAAAAATAGCAGTTCAAGACCACCCCAAGCAAAAAGTTAGCAAGATACCCCAACTCAAACCAACAAGGTAAACTTTGTGGCACAAGTTTATAATCTCTGCTATGTGGAAGGTTGGAGGATTTTGGCCCAAGGGTTCAACTGGGCAAATATGAGTCCCTATCAAAACAAATAACTAAAGCAAAAGAGGTAGAGTACCTGCCTAGCAAGTGTGAGTCACTGAGTTCATATCGCAGTTAAAAAAAAAATATATATTATATATATAATCCATTACAGTAAATACAGTGATCTTAAACCTGTGTTGGTTTTGTGGGTATGTCTTCTCTTTGGAAGAGGATGCATTCACTTTAAAATGACTTGTAAGTTAATATTCTTTAATTCTAGATGTAATTAGAATAAATTGTTTATTCTCTTGAATAATTCTTATGTGCAAGCAAATATTTACCCTCTTCTATGTCCAAATATTCTGATGTAAAATTTTTATTTATTCCTAGGATTTAATCACACTTGTCCTATCCAATGATGTCACTTCTGCTTTCCACACTATAAACTGACTTAGAAAAGAACACATTACTCACTCCTGGCAACCAAGAGACCAGTGGAAATCTGTTTATGAGTTGGAATCACTGGTCTAGGAAAATTGTCAGTGCCTGTGCATATTGAACAATTGAAGGGTTGATTTAGAACTACTATCGTCATTTTTTCATGAAGCAGTTAAGTAGTTGGCACGTAATAAAATTAAAATGTAGTAAAAATTTTTTTTGAATTGTTATAGCACCTTGAATCTCTACATTTGATCCATTATTAAAAGTTAAAGTAATATATTTCTATGTATTAATCCCTTTAAGTTATGTTCTTGTTATGGCCCCAAAAATCCTTAGAAATCTTAGTGCTTATCAATATTTAATAAAAATGAAGCCTGTAATGCCTAACCAGGTTCCTTGCAATTGTTAAGTGCTTAAAAATTTATAGATAAGTATCAAAACTATATAGGGCAACTAAGGATATATAATTGACCTTTTTTTTGTTTTTTTTATTTTTATTTTATTCATATGTGCATACAATGTTTGGGTCATTTCTCGCCCTTCCCCCTGCCCCCTCCCTTCTCCCCCTTATCCCTTGCTACCAGGCAGAAACTATTCTGACCTTGTTAACTGAAAAAGACAAATGTAAAAATATTTCCTTGTGATATACTGATTACTTTCCACAATATTTTGAAATGTATGTGGAAAGCAGAAAGTTTCAGCATATTCTGAAAATCTTTGGCCATTCTGAAATGTTAGCAGAAACAGTAGAAGCCTTCATCTGTATGTAAAAGGGAACAGGGTTATTTTAATTAATTAAATATTTATTTATTTGTTTATTTTCAGTAGTGGAATTTGAACTCAGGGCCTCACATTTGGTGGGCAGATCTCTGCTGCCAGCTTAGCTAGGATTACAGGCATGAGCCACTGGCACCCAGCTGACAACAGGGTTATCATCTACATTTATTTCACACTCTGAAAACAAGAACATTTCCTAAAATTCTTCCAAAAATGCTTTGATAGTTGCCACCCAAACTGATGGAGTAATGAAATAGTTTTTCTCTTAGTGTGGTAGTGTTGAATAAACTATTTAAAAACTATCTGATCTGAATAATAAATAAAGAGAGCATTTTGTCTTTTTGGAATGAATTCTTATGGAATATCTATCTAATATATTAACTCATTTTTTCAGTACTAGTTATAAGAAAATGTGTCTAAGCACATGCTTCAAAAATATTTCCTACTTTCTCTACATTTATGACAAATTTTGCTTCCTATTTATGTTACTTTTTGCCCTTTATCTTCCCTCTGTCTCCCTCTTCTAAGGACTGGAAATAAAGCTCTTTTCAGCTAACACACTTTACGTTCAATTCCTACCTAAAAAATATCATGGAGGGTGGTTGACCATCTTCCTGGTTCTAGTTATCTGACTGGATCCCTGTGAAGAAGAAAAATGTGAAGACGGAATGCTCAGTGGTAGAGAGATTGTTTGAAGTGAATAGCCATCGATAAGGTTCAAGACAGCATTTGCCAGCCTAAGAAAACCCCTCAAAAAAGAAATAAATTCTGTGATCACTGGTAAATTAAAATAATTGATGTCGATGATTTTTATGGGCCATGATTTCTATGAGCAGAATAGGCTAACTGAAAAAAATATAGGCAGAGTTCCCTCAAAAACAACTGTATACATTATGAAGATTTGGGAATGTGTGTTTACCACCATACTAAGAACAACTTTTAATAACATTTTTTGACTTGCAATACACTTAATTTACCAAAGAACTCACTCTTCAGACATAGTCTACCACTAGAGAACAGTGTCTTCATTCCACAGCTTAACTAAATTTGAATTCCTAGATTTCTAATAGATCAGCAACAATTGAAAGTAAATAAAAAGGACAATAAGAAGTTGAAAGACAAATGCAGAGGTTACTTTTTCTTATAAAATTCTCATGAAAGTCTCACATTCAAAGTTGAAGGAATGAAAAGCAGTCTTCTAGTAGCAATTGTATCATTCTAACATATACCAAGGGTCAATGTTTTACTAAATTTGTGTTTTGAGTATAAAACCAAGGGATGATAAACAAAGCATTGAGGGAAGTTTTTGTATAGGTAAGTAAAAGAAGATAAAGTCCCATTTTTATAATTTTCAGGAAGATTGATCTATAGCCTGTAGTGAGGAGCAAACACATAACATGGCTGAGACTGAATGTCTAGTAAAAGTATAGGTGAGTGTCTTGAAGGTTCTTGTGACTTTCTTAAAACAGTTTTGTAAGGAGAATTACTGTCTTTGCTTTAACCAATCAGTCACACATTCATCATAATGTAAGACTGACATTTAAAATATAATGCATTGGGAAGAAATGGAAAAGTTACATTAATGTATTTCAGTATTTATCAGGAGAATCTTCCCTGATATTTCTATTTTGGTAATTTTTATTTAGTTACAGCAAAACTGGATTCTATGTGAAATGAATATTTCTATGGCTCCAAATTTCTTTTTTATACTAACCAGTAGCTGTTTATTTTTCAGACATCATTCTCTGTTCTTATGACTCATGATCATCATGTCACTGCCTTCCTCTGAAGTGTCCTTTATCTTTCTGTCTTCTTGACAGTCCTTACTGATTTGTATTGTCTTAAGTGTTTGCATTTAGCAAAAGGCAAATTGGCACACTGACTCTCCAATGATGTCCTTTGTTCCTAGCTTCTGATTCTCATACAAGATGATGTTCCTAGCTTCTGATTCTCATACAAGATGATGAAACTGCTCTGAAATTCAAAACTTCTGATTGTGCCACACAAAAGTTTTGAAACATTAATTGACTATAACTTATTTTGCTGAATGTAATTAATGTATTTGCTTTTCAAGATCTTTGATAGTTTTGATCACTGGCTATAAAATTCTAACCCTTCCTGATTTTTGGACTTGTATTTCTAAGTTATGAACAATGTGTTTTAGAAGAGCTACTTCCTGGGACCCTGGAATAATGCTCCAGGCATTTTCATAATGACATAAGTTCATTTCATTTTCTGTTGCTTGAACTCATCCTTCATTTCAGCTTTCCCAACCATCACTTCAGCTAAAGCCAAACTCCAAGTCAAGTATCCTCATGAATCTTGCATCAGAATTCTTGTTCTACAAAATTTTTATTGTAGGTTCTATCAGCTTTGCATATATGTTACTGAAATTTTATTCAGTGCTGTGTTTTATTGTGTGTACCTTCCTTCACCTGTTAGATTGTAGGAATAAAGGCCAGTTCTGTGGAGGTCATTAAGAGAGAAGAAAGAACACTTACATTTTACCATGTTCAACAAGGGCAGAAGAATTAGATCAACATCCTTGCTACCCTCACAGAATCTGTTCTAGTGAGGAAACATATTTTGAGTTGTTTTTATTTGTTTTAAATAGCGTGATGATTTGTACGAATGCGATTTCAAGAAGACTGTGGCATGGGTAAAGCATGTCTACATCATCACACTTAAGCTATAACCTCTCGTGGCTTGTCTGGGCAGTGTGTGATAGCATGAGTCACTTCTTCTCAAGGGCTACAGGCAGGGAGCAGTTCAATTTGTAGCTTAAGGTGACTGCAGTGAACCGTGTGGTCTTATTAGAGTTAATGTCAATGAACCTGCCAAATTCAACATCAAGTTCTGTCATTGTCTCCAGATCACTGAGGTAGTACTTTGACTGATCTGTACAGCTGCCAAATGTTTGACATCACTCATCTGTACCTTGGGCTTTGAGTGGGTTAATTACTGTCAATGAACGTTTCATGTTTATGTAGGTGTATATGTCTAAAGATATATATATGAATGTGTAATTACCAAACGTTTTGTGGAAGCCTTTGTGATTTAAGCCAACTCTGTTGGCTGAGATTGCGTTAGACATTTGCTGTTTATGTTTCAAATTTTAGTATACCAGAGTATACTTTAAGTACTATACTTTTCCTGCATTACTATAAAACTTTTGGAACTGGTTTTTATCTTGTAAAATGGCAATAATAAACCAAGAAGGCATAAAAGGTTTTATACAAAATGGGTAATATTATTAATTCTACATGTAAACTACGTTTTAGGATATCTTACACCATTTTACCTCAAACTCAGTAATGACTCTTTGTTGGAAAAATTGTTCTGTCCATTTCATTATTTTTTTAGCCCTGTGCAGATATAGTAATTACTCAACAACTCTACTTACTTATATCATTTTTTCAAATATAAGATTTCTGGTATTTTACACTAAACCAGTATTTTATGCGTAACCAGTCAAGACAATATAATTGGTTCAAACTGATCCTAAAGAGAATGTTTTATACTACTTCAAAGTCCATGTACTTACTGATTCTTTTCAGTCTTCATGTATTTTTAAATTATGTATTACTCTTGAAATGACTGAGAAGGAAATTATGAGCAAAACTAATTTGATTAAAGTATTCTTAAACATTTTTATATTACTTACTGAACTTTTTTGAATCACTTTGTCACTCAAAGTTGCTATTTGTCTTTTTCACATATCATGAAAAGTACTTTTTGTTGCTATAGCAGTTCTGGGGTTTGAATTCAGGGCTTCATGCTTGCTAGGCTTTGCTGCTTGAGCCGTGCCTCCTTCAACAGTATTGGTAATACAAAACTCTTAAGAAGGATTAGTTATTTTTTTCTGAGTGCTTTTTAAACAAGATTAAAACACCCATTTTACAAGTTTTTGTACCTATAAACAAGGCAGCAAGACCAATATCCAACTGATTAAGAATGGGCCATATTATAAGATGAATTCTGATTCTAGAGATGTCAAAATGTAAGAAAAATGTGCTTCTTTTAATTAAAAAAATAAGTATAGTAGCTTTTTCCTTCCAGTTACAAAAAAATTGCTATTTGAATTATTTAAAGCCATATTGTATAGAAAAATTGGTGGGGGGGATTTTCTGTGAATATGAATTGCCAGTCTTTAATTTTCTTGGTCTTCATTACAGAGGTAGCTGAATCTCACCAAATATCTACCAGATTTTTGTGTGCATATATCTTTATAAGCAAATCATCCCTCACATTTAACTTAGAATCATGTGACTAGCTCTTGTCAGGGCATTATGAACAAAGAGTTGTATCACTCTGGTTTAAAGTTATTGGAAATCGATGTGCCTACAGTTTGTGGTTTTACAGGGCAAGTGTATCCAAGAAGTAAAAATTAGCCCTAAGGGTATCTGTGTTCCCGCCTCAGAATGACATTTAGAAAAAACCTTCTATTGCATCCTGAAAATCTAAATAGATGAATGCCAATTCAGAATGTGGTCAAATGGCTGCCACTGCTGATAAATCACTCCCTCGTATTCAATTAAAGTGCTCACACACAACACACACACACGTGCAAAATGCGGATTTTATATATTTTTTCTGTAACTTATTTAGTATTCAGCTAAAAATTTGAATTTTTAAACCACTTTTAGATGACAAGAATATCACTAATACATTGAAACTGCTAATCATTCACTCTAAGGACACTTGTTTATTAAGCTCAAAGCATTTGAATGGTTAAATTTGAGTCACTAAGCCAGTTATTGTACATGAACCATTTATTATAGACAACTTTCTGAGTGACAATTTTGTGATTAATCTGAAATGTTAAGTTTACAGTAGATTCAGAGTTAACTTTGCATAATAATATCATATAATATTTGATCTGGTAGCAATTAAAATTTAATGATCCAGGAATACTGGCTCACATTTGTGATCCTACCTAGTCAAGAAGCAGAGACCTAGAGGATCATGGTTTGAAGCCAGTCCCAGTACAAGGTTTAGGGGAAACTCATCTCAATCAATGAGTGGTTCACATCTTTAGTTCCAGCAGCATGGAAGGCCTTAAATAGTAAGATTGGCCGGTTACAAAAATGTAAGACCCTACCTGAAAAATAGCTAAAGCAAAAAAAGGGCTGGGGGCATGGCTCAAGCTGATTAGCAAGCTGGAGCCCTAGAGTTCAAACCACTACAATGCCAAAAAAAACAAAACAAAACAAAGAAAGACAAAGATGTAAATTGTTATACTGGGTAAAGAGAATAGCACTCATTTTAAGAAGTTTCTGCAAAGCAGGATGTTTACTGTTATTTATTCAATAAACTATTTTCCTTTAAAAATTCAAAACATCTCCAACCCACATGGGTAGGTATTTATTTATAGTATTGAATTTGAACTCTAGAGCTTCACGTTGTCTCGGTATGTGCATTGCTTTACCCCTTGAGCTATCTAGGCCTTTTTTTTTTTGTAGTTTGTGTTTTTCTCGTAGGGTCTCTTGCTATCTTCTCCAGCTGGCCCAAAGCCACAGTCCTCTACATCCACCTTCCAGCTCTCATTAGTTGGGTCAATAGGTATGTGCCACCACTCCAAACTTGGTGTTTTGAGACAGATTCTTTCCAAATTTTGTGTGGTCTGGTCTTGAACTGCTGTCCCAAGTACCTGAGATTACAGCAGTGTGCCACTATATGTAGTGTAGCCATTTATTTTAAAGCGGGGAAATTAATTATCCTCTATCTTACCTTTTTAATAATATTATAAGAATAAATTATAGTTACTAATTCAAGCTTAGGTTAAGTAAAAAAGGCTGTGTTTTCAGTGTGTACAGAGAAATTTTCACTGAAGTTTTGTATTTTGAAAAATTACAGAATTTTCTCAAGAATCACTTTTATATATATATACATATATATATAACTTTTTATGAAAATTAATTTCAATTCTTTATTATGGGAGTTTTAAAATGCTTTGTGATATTGAGAAATTAATCATAAATTAAGATGACATACTAAAGAAAGGGCAAAATGGTGTAGAATCTTAATTTTCCATATTATATCCTTTAGTTTTTCCTAAAAGGGTAGGGATTTAATCTTCTTTTTTTCAGAAAAACTTTGTGAAGATATTTTAAGCCGTTTTAAGAATTTGTTTGGATATACTCTCCCACTATTTTGATACAAAAGTTTGTAGCCATTTAGACATTGGGAAAATAAATAAAATCACCAGTCACCACTTGTTGGTTAGATTTATGAATCTTTCACTGCATTCGTTTTTTGGATCCCTGCTATTATCCTACTCATTCATTGTACTTAGGTACAAAATTGTATTATATGTATGTATAATATTTTCATCTTTACATTGCCAAAATGTTTATGAAATGTTAGGATGAAAGTCAGATTTTTCAAATTATGAGAAGCCTGGTGTGCTGACATTAAGCTGTCAGCCACACCATAGGCTGAGACAGAAATGTTCTCTTGAACCCAAAAGTTCAAGGCCAGCCTGATACTCTGTTTCAAAAAACAAAAACAACCCCAAAAACAGTGACAAAGTCCCCTGGTTTTCAGGTAGGAAATTGACTACTATCAAATGTTGTCAAATGATCCCATTCCCAGTGTCCATTATCTGCTTATTGTATGTTTTATTTATTCATTTATTCACATGTTAATGCTGATAAAATTGACAGAACTAAGTTTTACATACCTTTCCAGTCACCACTTTACACCTGAAATTCCTTTTGTCAAATATAAATCAATACTTTTATACTGTCTATTTCCGTGCTCATATCTATTCATTTTTAGATTTTTTACTCCTGGTTTTAACATTTTAAGTTTATTACTTAGATTTCTAGCAGTATTTTAGGTCCTCCTCTACTCATTTCTTTGAGTTGCTGTAGACTCTGAACTCCATTCATCCAGTAAAAATTTATATAGCATTTTTCTTAATATAAAAATCAATGCTTGTTAATTATGAAGAGATTAGCATCTAAAAATAAGACAACATTGAAATTATCCCCTGCTTTTGTTCTATTGATTCATGCATTCTTAATTATTTCAGTATATGTTTCTGTACCTCTTAATTTCATCTAAAAAGTTATCTCATCTCTAAATTATCAAATACATTATGTTAGCTTACATTTATAAAATTCATATAATTTAAGGACAAAAGTATGCATGGTATTTCATGTTATACATATTTATTCATACTTAGCAAGCCTGAATTGTAGACATCTAGAAATTCCTTAATGGTGATTTTATAAAAAGACATAATAATAATTTTGCATTTTCATAATTTATTTCTGATTAACTCTTAAGAGAATTTTGTGTTAAACATTATGAATGTGAAGTATTTTTAAACTGCAATTGAATGAACATATGTTCAACATGGGAAACAAAGCAAATAGAAACAGGAAAACCCAATGAGGAGTAAAATTATCCAGCTACGCTTCCCTAGCATAACTACATTTAACTATTTCTGTATGTCTTTAGTCATCTTTTTTATATTATTTGCATTCTCATTAGTCAAATGTTGTCACACTACATGTGTGTTTATGTGCCATTTTATAACCTGCTTTTTTTTCTCACCAAAGAAATTTAATAATACATCTACTTACCAAAACATCTTCATATAATTATGTTATCTTAAATGCACAATATAATATCAATTCAGTATGACAAATATATATAAATGTCAACTCTTTAGGGTATTTGCAAATTCACATTGTGATTAATGTGATAAAACTTTGCAAATTGTCATGATGAAATCATAAAAATAATAATGGCCCTGGCATAGCTCTAACACAATTGGATTTATCTACTTGTCATAGATTTTTGGAGGGTCAATATTTAACATATATTTAAATATCTTAATAAATATTGCTTAAAGTACATGAAAAACAGAACTTGCAACAATTTGCATTTCAATCCAAAAATTGCTTCCTTCATCAGTGAAAATGGATAGCATACAATTGTCTAATCTGTGCAACATTTAAAAGAGAAAGGATATATATTAATTAATTCGCAATGTTTGACTACTAGTTTGCTTGAAATTTTATTTTTCATATTTTCTGCATTTATCAATTTATTGTTGTCCAAAATGGAAAATTTGAAGGTAATTTAATAGTGAGGATCTTTATGTAAGTATGGAGATGTGTAAGGGAAATAAAGACGACAAACCAGAACCAGTAAACAGAGGCATTTCCAAACCCGGTCTAAAATGGCAAGAGAGAGTTTTCACCAAACCCAGAGAAAGATGTGTGTGCAGAAAACTTGATGGAAACAGTGACTCTCAGCCCATCTGTCTCTGGATAACTTAAGGGTAATCACATGGAAGAACAGTAATAAACCACACTCCTCTCCCATATGTCCTTTTCCAAGGTGATATTTACTATCCTCATTCTGCAGCCAGTGGGCAAGAAAACCCAGAAAATAAAGTGGAGTAGGGTTGAGAACAGAACTGCAGAAACTCTTTATTGCTGAGTCAATTTCATTGCATGTTATAGGACTATTTAGGTGATTATTCTCCTCTTGGTTCAGTTTTTGATGGTTGTATGTAACTAGAAATTTTTCCATTTCTTTTAGATTTTTCCAATTTATTTGAATATAGGTTTTCAAATTAGTTCTTAATGACTCCCTGGGTTTCCTTTGTGTTTTTTTTTTCTCTCCCCTTTTAGATTTCTAATTTTATTAGTTTTAGTCTTTTCTCTCCTCATTTTAGCTGACTAAATACCAGGGTATGTTCAGTATTTTTTATCTTTTCAAAGAATCAGTTTTTTGTTTCATTGATTGTATGGTTTTTTGGTATCTATTTTGTTGATGTCTGCCCTATTTTTATCATTTCTTTCCTTCTGCTAGTTTGTGTGTTAGCTTGTTCTTTTTTTTCTAGGAGTTTTAGGTTAGGTCCTTTATTTAAGATTTTTCTGTTTTTTTCCTATATGCATTTATGGCTATGAACTTTCCTTTGCTGTATACCATATGTTCTGATAAGTTTTATTTTCATTCTCATTAAATTAGAGGAACTTTTTGATTTCCTCCATTCTTTTTTGATGACCTAGTTATCATGGAACAATGTATTGTTCAGTCTCCAGGTGTTTGGCTATTTTCTACTATTTCTTTTGTTGTTGAGTTCTAGTTTTATTGTGTTGTGGTCAGAGAGTGTGGAAGAGGGTATTTCAATTTTCTTGTATTTGTTAAGACTTGCTTTGTGATCTAAAATTTGGTCTATTTTGGAAAAAGTTACTTGAGCTGCTGAGAAGAATGTATATTTTGCTGTTGTAGGATGGAATACTCTGTAGATATTTGTCAGGTCCATTTGATTTATCATGTCAATCAATTATAGAGTTTCACTGTTTATTTTTTGCCTAGATGACCAAGCTATTGGTGATAGAGTAGTATTGAAGTCTATCACCACTGCTATCTGTGTTTTTAAATCCAGGAGTATATGTTTAATGAAGTTTAGTGACCAACTTTGGGTGGATGTCAGTTAACAGCTGTTATTTCCTCTTGAAACATTGCTCCTTTTGTTAGTATGGAATGACCAAGAAGGCATAAAATTTTTTGGAAGGAACAAATGTTTGCCAGAATGCAAAATAATATGGACTCTTTTAAACAGTACATAATACCTACTTTTATATGTTTCTTATACAAAGGATGAAAAAATCTTAAATGAACAATTGTGAAGTGTTTACATTTTTTTCTTAAGAGGAAAATTATTCATTAGGAATTGTAATGAATCAAGACTTAATAATACATTCTTTCAGATAACCACAAAGTACAACAATGAATTGTATCTATGAAAAAATAACATAGAAAAGAATAAGTGTTGAGAGTCTCAAGAGTTTAAAAGAAAGAACAAAAGTACTTTTCTCTTTTCTCATAACTTTATTGATATATTTCATTTCTAAAGTAATCTTAAAATAAATATTGCTTTAAAAATAGAACAAATGTTGATATAAAACTGCTTTTATAAATAAAAAGCATGTTTTAAAATATAAAAAAATAGAAAAAATAAAGGATGTATACTGATAATATGGCAAGTGGAAACAATCACAAAATTCAAAACTGAAATATTTTTTACAGAAGAGTTTGCATGAAAATATCTGTGGGCTTTGATTATTAACTGTTTAAAACAGCCAGAGAAACCAGTATGATATTTCTGTACGTTTTTAGTTGATAGAGGTTTTGCAAAAAGATTTTATATCATAAAAATATGTTTACTCTTATTTTTTTAAGCCTATGAATACTTGGATTTCATTTATCAGTTTTAAATCTATCTTTAATGTACTGGAATATACATAGTCTATTAGAAATAGTTAAGCATTCACAATAAGTATCATATCAGAAATAATCCTCTGATATCTGACAACTCCACTTTTTCACTATTCCTTAAGTATAAATTACATAAGACACTTAATAGTTGTGACAAATAAGTGACTATTTAATATACTCTGCTTCTGTTTAACCATATGCATATGAAAATTTTGTATCTTCAACTATCTACAAATGCAATCAAGTAATAACTGAAATCAATGCAATTGGAAACAAAAGAAAATTCTGTAACTTTTGCTACTAAATTCCCTGAGTTTTCTCTGCTTTTTAATACAGTGTCTTTTGATGTATTGTGCTTCTTGAACACTTACTCATAACAAAAAACATATGAGAAAAATTAAATATTGATGTTCACAGTAGGATAGTTGCAATATTTCATAAGCTTTTACCAAATAAACAATATTTCTACTTGCCAGAACATTCTCTGCTGATGAAAGATCGTTTTTTATCCTACTCTAAAGGAAATCCAAAAACTCATTTTAAACTATATTTAGTTGTTATGGAACTATTTACTTCTTTATTTTCAGAGTCAAATAGACATGAAATATGATAGAATTGTTGTCAGAATTGGCTTCTTTCCGCAACAATGCCAATGATTTCAGTGTTTAAAAACAAACCATGCTGAATCTTAGAAACAAGGCCATTTTTTGTGTGTGGAATACTTGATGATAAAAAATGGAGAGGCAATTGAAAATTATGCCATGAAAGAAGAATGGTGTGTGTGTGTGCTACCTAGAAAAGTCAAGAAAGGTGATATGATTTTCTTTTCAGTTTGGGATGATCTCAGCTGATTTTAAGAGATTAAAGTTACTTTAAAATATAAAAGAAGACAATATGAAACAAAAAATCTTTCACTTTCTATTTAGGATCAGATATTTCTTCCACTTTAGTGCAACATTAAACTACATATATGAAAATACTCAGATTTTATCAAAGTATTGAAATTGATGATAGATCAACAGATAGCTAAAATATTATTATTGTGTTACAAGCATAATTTTATATGGTCTAGTTTGACAGGAAAATGCACATCAATTTTTTATATACTTACAAAACTTTTGAAAATAACTGTGAAATCTAAATAGATATCTTAATTATAATGGTGACTTAGAAGCATTTCAAATAAGTAATCTAACACACTTGTTGATACTCTGCTACTTTAAAGGTCACTATGAAATAAGGAAATGTTACAGAAACAGTCAACAACATTTGTTTTTCTACTGGTTTACAGAATGTTTCTTAGAACTTCTTCACGGGCAGGGTGGGGGAGAGAAGAAAAAAGTTTATTTAGAAGGCAATTTTAAAAACAAATGAACAAAAACTAAATTAAAAAATTTAAGAAGGAAGTATATTTGATGATAAAATGGAAATTTTTTCAAGGTACTGCAGAGAAATCTATCAATGAACACCCAGTTACACGAGTTGTCAGTAAAAAATGCTTAGTGCAAGTATCTGGGCACTATGTTTTGAATGACAAGAAAGGCACAGGAAACCTGAACTTTCCTTGACCTCTGGGAGATTCCTGACTTCTACTCTGGGAGATTTTTGAACATATAAGAAAAACTAGATATGTATTTATTTTTAAAATATAAGATATGAACATTGATGACATGTCACCAACAATATATAGAAAACAAAATAACAATGTTTTAGGAAAAATAAATAAAACTTCAAAAAATATTGAGCAAAAACACCATGAAATTATTTCATATGGTATATTCATTGAAAGAATGAAATTTACACTAAAAATGGAAATAAGGAGAGAAGTAAATTAGGTAAATAGTGTATATATTAAGTGTGTGTAATGTAGATGGCTGAATGGTAAGCAGTTTAAATTCCTTACCCCTTAATCTTGCAAATGTTATTAAGGGCATACACTAGTAACTGTCTTTATAAGGTAAGAGAGGCTTAGGACTAAGTACTCTGTGTGATGTAATAGAGTTTTTAAGTGGTAGATCCAACATTCAAATTCATGGTGTCAGAAGATGTAGTTCCCTAAGGCCAGTCTTCATGGCCTTATAAGCCCATTTATCTCTGCATACACATGCATCCTTATAAAGACATCCACCATACTTGATCAAGGCCCCCTTCTTATCACTTCGTTTAACCTTATTTATCTTTTAAAGCTAGTATCTCTAAGTACAATCCTATTAAGGACCAAGGATTCAAATTATGAGTTGTGAGGGAACTAAGTTCAATTCCTAACAATGTAAAACCATGAAGACATTTAAACAGATTATTCTTTTATAAATTGAGGTACATCATTAAACCAGACTATTCTCACTCCAAAATACTGTTGTACAAACTATTAAACTTAATTGATATTGCTTTTAATTAATTTTTTGCAATGACCATGTAATACTCCACTGTACGGAATGTTCATAATTTACTCAGCAATCTTCTTAATGATCAGCATACAATAACTGTTACCACTTTTATTCCATGAAAGTTTTGCTGCTGTATGTGTATACAGGACCTTTTAGATGTTTTTTATAACGAATTCACAAATGTGTGATTGCTGGATCAAAGGCTTTGTGTATTTGAGCTTTGGAAGAAATTGCAAAATTGATTTTCAAAAGGCAGTAAACTTGGCCTTTCCACCAAATACCAAATAACAATTCTTATATCAAAGAATCCACAGTTTAGGGATTACTGCACTTTATTTTATTTTTTAAACTCACTCTCACAGTTTGGTGAGCTAAGTAAGAATTTAATTGTTTCCTCAATAATAGTCAATTAGCATTCATTTTTTATATATTTGCATTTGTATCTTTAGGAATTGAGCATATACCATTTCACTTGTGCTTTTATTTTTTTCTTATCAAGTTTTAATTATTCTTCGTGAATTTTGCAAAATTTTATAGCAATAAACTCCCTTAAATTATTTACTAGGACTCAATCTCAGTAAGTGTCTGAGAATGCCAGCTAGTAATGTTTTTAGTGAGTACGTCGTCATTCTGGAAGCTATACTAGGATCAGAGAAGGATACCGAATGAGGGCAAGTGATGAGAAAGAGAAAGCTTCCAAACTCAAATTAGCTGCATGTCAGTGGAATGATAAAGAGATCAAGAGAATTCAAAGACATGATTTTGTATTTACCCTAAAAGACCTTTGTGAACCTGCTCTTCATTCCCCTATATAGGATGCTAAGGAATTAGGCTATAGGTTTTGTTGTGCTCGAACTCAGGAAATAAAAACCTGATAGATCCAAATCGTTTAAGAAACTAATAGACAAGAAAAAGAAGACATGGAGGTAACGGTGTATCACTGCTCGAGTCCCACAGAAGCTCAGCGAAAAGAAGTCCAGGTAGAAAGTCTTGCTGTGCTAAAAGTGACAGGCAAACCAGTGGTAATCATATGAAACTGGAGAAAGAAGACTGGACCAAGCAAGCTACAGAGCATGAACAATCAGGCCATCAAGATATTTAGCAAGTGTTAAAGCAGCTTGCATTGACAAACCAAAGACAAATCTGAAAAACCTCAAGTACTTTTGTTGTGTATCAGAGCAGTGGAGCTCAAGGTTACAAGTAAAAATCTCTGTGGGAAGTGTGACATTTCCAATCAGGCCTAAACTTTGCTCATCTAACATCTCAGCCACTCTGGATTGGATTAACTTGACCATCTGCCCACCACCACATACATACATCCCCAGCTCCACCCATCATGTGCCCAGTAGGAGGAAGCACAATATTCTTGACCCAACAGAATGTCCGGTATTAAAAGTAGCAGGATATCCAGGTGACTGTAAAGTCCAAACTGGCAATCAACATTTAAGAATGAACTGACTAGGAGCTATTATATACTGATTTTAGTCCACGTTTTCTCTTTGTGCAGTTCTTGGCAAAGAAACCTGCAATCTAAAATAACTAGATTGAGGTGGGGATGAGGGAATGAACTGTGACCACTGGGAAAGTAGTTCAGAGAAAGAGGAAATAGGATGACCAAATTCTGGAAAAATAATGTAGTGCATTTTGTCCTTTCTTGTTAGCTCACATAGAAACTTAGTTTGCTTAGTTGTTTCTGTTAATAAACTTGTAAAAATGAGTGTTAATAAAATGTGTGATAAGCATACAATATTTATATTTTTTAATTTGCCTTTCTTAACCAACTTCTGTCTTATTTACCACCTGAAACAAAAATCTATATTCAAAGCTTTTATCAAATATAATAGCATGCATAGACTCAGAAATGACAGTTCTTAAATCTCAAACACTATAAAAATAAAGAACACATCTGAAGTACACAGAAGGAAAAGACACAGAACTTCAAAAACAAAGTAAGGAGGATGCTATCTGCCTTTTCAAAATGATTGAGAAAAGAAGATGAAACATTCCTGCTCATGAAATACACCTCCAAAAAAAAAAAAAAAGGAAAACCATGTGCAGAGAGAAGTAAATACAATTCAACACATTTTGTCACACACCAAAAATTAATGAAAGGAAGGTAAGTTCTGTAAAATATTCCTAAAACACAAATGACAAAAACTCTAATTGAAATATGAAAATACAGATAAGAATGAACAATACTAAATAGAGTGAATATGTAGGCAAACAAAATGCATGTGGGTTGACTAAAAATAATTCAAAGGGATGATAAAGTTAAAATACATGTGAAAGAAAAATACATGAGCATAGTAATGGCAAAGACAACACAAGGATACATGGATTTAACATAGACTAAGTTTTCAGACTAAGTTTTTAAGTGAATCTGGTGATGTTGCACATAATAATTTATACTCAATTATTACACAACAAGGTGTACAACATTCATATATATGAATATATATATATATATGTGCCAACCTTTAGAATAATTATATACTTAACAAAGATAAATAGGTAAATAAGTTTGATTCATTCAAAATCAAGCATTCCAGAACATAGAACAGATAGAATGTAAAATGTGATTCTTTTTCAAATAAGTCTTACTTATAAAACCAAGAGTAATATGCCATATATTTTGAAAACCTTAATATTAATACACTATATATCAATAAACAGATTTTGTCTTAGTAAACTGATCACATCAACAGAAAAATACATTCACAAATCTTAACTATGAATGCTAAATAAAAACACAAATTTGTATAAGCTTTAAAGTATACAAAAGAAAAAATTCACAAATGCAAATAATAAAATGGAAATCCAAATTTACAATAATAGATGCTTTATCCAGGCTTATTAAGGTGTAATTGATTCAATGACAATATGCATATTTACTGAATTTATTTTGTTGAGTTTGAACATATGTGTGCAGAAGTATTTCTACCATCACACTCAAGGTAATAACCTATCTATTACCTCAGGAGTTTCACTGTGTCCATTTAAAGAAAAGCTTTATTTTGATTTTGTGTGTGTATCTTTTAAGAAAGCTTGCCATGGGATCTGATGTCATAAGTTTTAGGTGAACAACATTTTATTTTATTCATAAGCACTATATTAGACAAAATAACTCTGGAAAATAAGTTACAACCCTTTTAACTACAATCTTTTGTCCATTTTAATGTGTTCAACTCTATCAGATGTCTCAGATACAAAGAATATTGCAGTGTTTGTTCTTCAGTGACTGACTTCTTTTACTTAGCATGATGTTCTCTAAGACTGTCTGCTTTGTCTCAAACGGAAGGACTTCTTTGTCCATTATCAGCTGACAGAAATTTACATTTTTTCCATTGCTCATATATTGAGTGAACAAACAATGCTGGAGTGAACATGGGAGTGCTGATAAATCTTTGGGATCCTGATATTGATGATTTTAAATACACACCAAGAAGTTGGGTGTAAACCTCAGAAGAGAATTTAAAATAGGGATCACTAATATGTTAGAGTTTCTAGTAGAAAAAGATGTGCAACTTTTAAGAACAGATGAACGATTCTATCTGAAAACTATGAGTCAAAAAGGAGAAAATTTATATATATGTATATAAACAATAATGATATTATCTAGTTATAAAGAAGAATGAAACTATGCTGTATGCAAGTAAGTGGATGAAAGTGGAAAACATCATAAGTAAGTCAGTTTTAGAAAGATGACGTTTGTTGCATGTTATTGTTTTTTCTCATATGTGGAAGATAGATCCAAATCATAAACATATAGACCGATACAAGCTTTACCAAATATATATATATATTCATATGTGTATATATATATATATATACATGTGAATATATATATATATATACATATCTTTCTGACAGAGAGACAGAAAGAGACAAAGAGACTAAGGAGAAGATGGACAAGAAAAGAGAGGAATAAAAAGTGAATAATATTGAAATTCATCACATTCGTGGAGGAATAAGACACAAGAAAATGCACTTTCAGTGCATTTGTTGGAAAATACAGGGTAGAGGGATAAGGCAAAAAGTAATAGAAGGGTAAGACTGATGAAATTACAATATATTCACAGGCAAAACACCTTTGAACACTGAACAGACACTTAAACAATGAAGGACAGGAGTGTAAAAAAGGTCAAGTTAGGGGAGGGCACTAATGGAAGGGAAGAGTAGGTGAAGAGGGTAGATTAGGGTGAAAATGGTCAATATATTTCCTACACAAATATAAATATGGAACCCTGAAATTTGTCAAAGGAATTTTAAGCTAGCAGGAGGAGTATGAGGGAAAATAATGGATGAGCATAACTGGAATACATTATATGCATATATGTAAATGTCACAACAAAATTCCTTCTATATATTAATAAAAACATTCAAAATACTGAGGCAGATGTTAGTGATGTGCTTGCTGTGTTCACTATAAATTCAATGTCACCAAGGGAAATAGTTAATAAGCTAAAAGGTAGTTGAATAAAAAATATCTAAAGAGAAAGTCAAGTATAAAACAACACCAAAAATAAGCCATATTTGAGAGAATATGTAATTATAAAATGTAGGTGCACTTGTAGAAGACAGAGGGAAAAACATGGGAAATATTTGAAGACACAGTGTCTCAGAACTTTCGAAAATAATGAACAACTTTCACCCATGTGTGCTATAATCTCAGAGACGCACAAAAAAGATAAACAAGTAAAAGAATTAAGGGCAACTAAAACACTAATCATCTATATTCCAAGTAATTAAACATGGTATCTTTAAAATAGCCAGAGAACTTTGAAACTTGTTACACAGGGAAAGACAGAAATTACTTTGGACTGAACACATACATATATAAACGTATAGAGAGATTCATATAAATATACGTATTACATACCTACATATTGTGGAAAAATGTGAATTCACACTGATGCCTCTAATTCTGTTTTATATCAAATGGATTTTTTATCATCTCTTCTCTTATATTTTTATGATTCTTTTTCCCCAGGGAGAACTCTAATTGCCTGATAACATCAACACACTTATTTCCAGAGTAACAGCAAGATGAAAATAGTGCAGTTTCAGAATTGTTTGACTCATGCCATTATAGTAGTAAATTTTTTTTCCTTTATTGTTGTGCTGGGTGGCAGCATTTACAAAGGTTCTTATAATGGATCAACTATATCATTCTTTAATTCACTGCCTCAACCACTCCCCTTTATCCTCCCTCTCTCTGATTTATGGAATAGTCTCAACAGGTATCATTTTTGCATTTTGCATTTTGTACAAAATGTGTACATACATGTGTACACATTTTTTCCACAGTATTCATTCTCCTACCCCCTTTCCCCACCACCTCCTCACTCCCACTTTCCAACTCTCCCCCTGGACAGGATCTCTTTTGCAGAAGGGAAAACAAAAAAGATAAAAAGAAAAACATGACATTTTTTGCTAGTTTGGGATAAAGATAGATACGCAGGGAGTTTTCTTGTGATAGTTCTATTCAAACATATGTTCTACTCCCAACTGGTTTATCTCTTCTATTTACATTTTACCTTAGTCACTTTCTTATGAGGTTTCAACCAGTTTATGATTTTTATAAGCATTCTTGTATAGAGAATTCTTGAATCACCTACTACTAAAAAGCAGTTCTGACTGTATTTGCAATCTTTCAATTATCCCCACAAATGTATACTGCTGAAGACTGTATATAGTCTTAATTCCTCCAAAATGTACTGTGATTATAATATTAATTTAAAATAAAATCAGGTTCATGCATTTCAGTTAACTTTTCTTGTTTTATTTGCTATTTAATTTCATTGATTTAACTATGTTTTGGATATTATTATAATTGTTTTAGAAAACATTGTTTTGAATTAGCCCCATGTTGTAGAGCTCAAGGATGGCCTGGAAGTCCCTATTCTCCTGCCTCATCTACACAGTGTTGGGATTACAGGTGTGAAACACTAGGCCGAGCCTTCAAATTTTTTTAAAAAATACACTCACTGAGTAACAACACATGATACCATTTTCATTGTGTTTTACCCCACCTCTTGTAGGTAACTAACTTCATTTTTTTTTTTATGACACTTTCTGGTATTTCTTTTGGCAAGGATAAGAAAATATATGTCAGTTTTCTTATTTCATTATATGCAACATCTTTTGTAGAGATAAAATATTGTATAAGACATTAAACTATATGTAGTTATGCCAGAAAAGCTAATATACCCTTACAAAATTAGGCTCTCTTTATCTATATAAAATAAACACATGCTGGAAGCTGGTGGCTTATGCTTGTAATCTTAGCTACTCAGGAGACAGAGCTCAGGAGGATCAGTTTGAAGCCATCCCAAAGCAAATTGTTTGTGAGATCTTATCTTGAAAAATCCCATCACAAAAAGGGCAGGTGAAGTGTCTCAAGAAGAGTTCCTGCCTAGTAAGGATCTGAGTTCAAACCCCAGTGTAACCAAAAGTAAACAAACAAAAAGCATGATAGTATTTATTTAGTTTATGGCTTGTTATAATATATACGAACATTATATTGACATTGTTTCCTATAATTCACAGTAAAGCATATTTTACATTTGGCTAAAATACAAGATATGTTTGAGGGCACTTTCAGCCCTCCTCACAATATCATACAGCTCATAAATAAACATATAATTCCACTCATCTTTGTAACTCTTCGTAGCACACCATTCAAAGAAAAAGACTTTGCTTTTGAATCCATTGATGCAACTCAGTAGACACTTTTTATTGATACTTAGTGTATACATGAATTTTTAGCCATAATATTTGGCTTGAAGTGCTAGATATCAGAAGTAACTGATCTACCATGAAGAAAAGCGCTAATTATCTCCACATGAATAAATGACAATTGTCATAAAGACAGTATTGTTTTTATAACTAAATATTGCTTATTTAGTTTTTAATCATATGAAAATTTTAGGAATAATTATGAAAAACTACAACTTACTTCTTAGAACTGCTATGTAGACATCAAATTACATCATAAGTCCAGGAATTTGTAAATTGCACTGATATACAATGTTCAATTAAACAAATTGTTTCACACTCTCTTATGTGAAATAAAAACACATTTAATTGCATTTCATTACTTACTAGATTTTATTCTGACTATCCTGTTGATTAGTAATTATTTTGTGATCATGATATAAAACTATTTTTACAAGTTTCATTCCTAAAAACCTAAGATTATCTGATGATAACACATTAAGAGAAAACAAATGTTGGCTTTTAAAAGATTCTTAAATTAAGCAACTTTTTAAATTATATTTGTATTCATTAGGTCATGCCACTCTTGAGAGTCTGAACTTGAAAACATGTGCTGATGTGTTTTTATTCTGCTCAGCATGAGTGTAACGTCACACTGTCCTCCTTTGGTCATCAAATGATCATTTTGGGGTAGGGTGGAGGGACTGATCTCTACATAGTAAATCTTAAACAGAGAATGAAATAAATATAAACTAAATGATAAAAAAACAACTTGCAAATGGTAAACAAAAAGAAGTTTGTTTAATTGTAATTCATTTTGCTTATGTGTTGATTGAGCTTAATTTTATGATGAAGTTTTGTCACTTAATTGAACTATGAATGCACCCCTAGAAAATAATTTTCTCATATGTAGGCAAATAAATGTTTAAGTGCAGTTATGTTTTTGTGCATAAACTTCATACTTTATCTTAAACCTTCATTCTATAATTTGGTTGATTTATCACTAAAAATATATAACCATAGCCTTGAAAGAAATGCCAGTAATAACTGACATTGTGTAGTACTCTGTGTATAAAAGCCCATGAGATAATCTGTGTAAGAACCATTTGAAATTGCTCTCTTAAACACCAGAAAAATTTTAACTACTGTTATTATTATGTAAAATTTAGCATTTTGAACATACAAAATTAAAACAAAATAAACAAGGAATTTTCATAGTACTTATTTTCAGTTACATAGTTTTAAAAGGAAATTGAAATTATCATTGCCCAAAGGGATCTGAAGCTGAAAATCTTACTAATACATTACACTAAGTTAGATGAATGAACATTCTGGTAGCATACTAATTAACTGTATTGTATTCTTCATCTAAAGTGGATATAGCTCTCATTGTACTTCATTGTGAGATGAATTTCCTATGCATATTCATGAAATCTATTCTCCCATCAAAGAGAATTGCACAGTTCTGGAAATAGAAGAAGGAAGAGTTTTCTTCTGTTCCACCTCATTTTTGTCTTTTCCATAACAAAGAACCAGTGATGAGATGATATAATCCTTATCATGGTCAGAAGAGAACTACTCACAAAACAACCAACTAGAAGAATTTCAAATAAGGATGCAAAGTGTTCTGCAGAATACTGTGTAGAAAGTCAAAAGAGGTATCTATTGCTTTTCAATATATATGGATGAGATGATGGTAGGCAATATTTAACATATCTTAATATTATCTACCATTTGTTGTTTGGAGTTTTGTGCTCAGAGATCAAAGACTTTGCCCATGACATAGAAGCAAATTTAAAACGCACGTGAAATAAATCAAACAAGTCAAAGAAAAACCACAATGTCTACTCCTACAGTGAAGTTAATTATAAGCAATGTAAGAATAGTTATACAAAAAAGATAATATATTACAATAGAATCTTATGAAAATGACCCAAAATGACATTTCTTAGCAATATAAGTGTATTTAAATAAAAATTAAAAGAAGTGGGAATGTCTGAGAATATAGAGTAAAATAAAAAGAAATTATATGAAAATACATGATGTTGATGATAAATCTAGATATATCTTTGAGCAATTTCTAGAATTCCTGAAAAGAAAAAACTAAGGAAAAGGAAAGCATTAGTGATTAAGAAGATTTCATATTTGAAAAAGTAACCAATTCTTCATGTTGAAAGAGAATGTCAATTGCTCAGAGCAGCAATTCAAAATGATCCCTGTTTAGGTATATGATAAAAAAAGTCTTGAATATTTACTGTTCTGAGCAGATGAGAAAGTACAGAAAATAATAGTCAAACTTAGCTAACACAGGCATAACACAGCTGAATATCATAGATTTATTCTTTGGAGAACTTGTATGCTCAGAAACCAAAAACACGATGGACAGAAGTGCATGGCAGCAACACTCATCTCTGCCTCAAATTATAATAAATTAATTCCATAGCTTCACCACACCTCATAGACAACTTTCTGCATAACCTTACTGATTTCCTTAAAGTTTAATTATGTTAATCCAAACTTAAAGTAAATAATTTAAAATTTGCTAGAGATGCAACAAGGAATGTGTCACCTATAAATGAATGAATGAATGATATTAAGATTGGCATTTAATAGTTTACAATAAAAATAGTAAAATTTAGTGCTTCTCAGAATTAAATATGAATAGCAATCATTAAAGAAGCCAAAACACATTCTGGGGTCCCTTCCATCCAGGTCAGTGAATTTAAATTCACTGCTCTTCATGTACTGAGAAGAAACTAGAAGTGGGTCTAGTGGCAGAAAGAATCATGATAAAACACAGATGAAAGTTACTGAATAATGATGGTTAAACTTTCATCATTCTGAGACCAGTGTTCTTACAGTTATCCTTGTGATCTAGTGTGTATTCACCTGTAAATTAATTTGCCATTGATATAAACTAAAAAAAACCACATAAATATTTAATGATTTTAGAAAATATAAAAATTTTCTATTGCTTAGTAAGTACCATTAACATTCATTCATTAATATTAATAGTTATTATTTTCTAGGATGAATATACGATATTGGGCTTCAAAACTTATTTCGGTGTTTCTAGTTAAGGCTATTTGTTATCAAGATTTTCAGAAGCAAATTCATTGCCGCATAAATACTACAGTTCACTTTTTTTCTAATTTAAGAAACATAAGTAATAAAAATATAAAGGAGAAAACACTGAAACTGGAATTAAAACATGATATGTTACTTATTTTGCTACTTATATGAAAGTATTTTCAACCCAAAAATGTCAACATAGTTATGTAGCAGTACTTGAATCACTAAAATTTTCATAGATATAGCCATTCTTGTTAAAAAATTAGCACAAGCAAAAACCCTTGTTCCTTCCTATTATTGCTTAAACTCTCTCTACAACAAAATTAGAGATAAGGGCAAAACAGTTTCTGCTGGGTATTGAGGGAGGGAGAGGGAGGGGGTGGAGTGGGTGGTAAGGGAGGTGGTGGGGGCAGGGGGGAGAAATGAACCAAGCCTTGTATGCACATATGAATAATAAAAGAAAAATGAAAAAAAAAATAGCACAATTTTTAATTTTTTCCAGCCATGTATATAGACTATTTTTGCCTCTTAACTAGAGATAATATAATACTGTATTTTAGAATAAAAAATCATACCTTTAATCTGCGCCTTTTCATTTTCCTACTTTGCAAATTCTAATTACCTGTAATTCCTTGAAAGTACATATATCTAAACACTTTTTAAAAGCTGTTTCAAAAAAAATACTAGCCGTTACTAAATTATATAGTATTTGTTGACAAAAATGATCTCTTAAGAGTAGATTAACAATAATATTTTTATATATAAACAATTCACCATGCTACTGAAGATTTATATATGTAGTTGAATTTACTATACTCATATAAAACAGTCTTCTACTTCTTAACAAATAGAAATCAAGATTTACACATAGGACTTGGCATGGCATACACTACTTTAATCCCAGCTACTCAAGGACAGACCTAGGGAAAAGCACAAGACGCTGGTCTAAATAAATGTAAGGCACAAATAGTTACCAGCATGGTGCTAGTAGGAATGTACTTCCCAAGAAAATGTGATGCCCCATGGTCAAACCACAAGGCTGAAAAAATATGTATGCATGTATATATATACATATATATGTATATATATATACATATATGTGAGTATTCATATTTTATTTATTTTTCAGGTTATTTGCAATTAGTGTGCACCCACTGCACTTAGTTTGCATGTATGAAATAAATCAATGAAAATTGCTGGTTGCCAAGCTTATCTTTAATATGCTATATTAGAATAAGAAAGTTATGGCATGATTTTCCTGATTTTATGTCTCTTTTTGTATCGGTAAGCCTTACTTTATAATTATTTTCATTGTTAATATTATTCAGTGCATAGATATCAAGAATATGAATATTGAGAAAAAGACATTAAAATTATGAGACATTTTCAAAATTATGATGGAATTTACTTTCAAGTAAAGCCCAGGGTAACAACCTCCAAAATAAAAATTGGCACTATATTTTTGTCACTATCCCTGCCGTAACTGAGAGTTTGGAGTAACAGATTTACTATCTGTAGTACCTTTTGTCTGTGAAATTCAAAGAATTATACATTTTGATTATGGACATATAGTTCCATACAGCTGAATTTTCTGTATTTTTCAAAATTAATATAGTTTATTCTAAATGTAAATATAAACTTATAAATGAAAAGTAGTTGTATTTGTATTATGAAACAAAATTCAGATAATTCCAGGCTCAATAATCTTTTAAATCTAAAAATGAAAAAAGATTGCACCTAGATTTGCAAGTTCCACTATATTCTTATGTATACCTAATATGTACACATACACAAACACACATATGCATGTATTATGTATATATACGTTTATGTATATCTATCTCTCTCTCTCTCTCTCCCTCTCTCTCTCTCTCTCTCTCTCTCTCTCTCTCTCTCTCTATATATATATATATATATATATATATATGTATATAAATTCAATTCCCTACTTCAGTCTTGAGTACCAAAAAGTAATAGGCACATTTTAAAAGGTTAATGTATAATTTTCTCTGAGTCTATCATGAATTATTAAACAAAGGTTATAGGCTATTAAGAGTTTGACATGGGTAAGTGTACCAAAAGCATTTTGAAGTTGCTGAAAGCAATATACTGTGCTCACCATATGTTTTATTATAGCTATAAAATAACAGGTTTCTTGTGGCAATAATAATAGTCATAATAAAATACACTGAAAAGAATGTTACAGCTTTCATTTGAAAAAGCACACCGTGGATTTAAGTATGAAAGTAACAATATCTTTTATTTCCATTGTTTCATAATTTTTCATAAACTTATTGTTCAGATATGTGAATGACATTTTAAATGAAATAATATACTCTTTATTCTCCCACATACATTTTGATATTTTGGATCCTATAAATAGAAGAAAACCATTCACTGTATAATTATGAGGAAGGAAATCTACTCAACTTGAGTATAGATGCTAGAGAATTTTGCTGCTTTTTATTCATCCACAGAAATATTTATTGGTAAAATCTTTTCTCACCATATCCAGTGGACTCATTATATTCAAGAATAAAGTAGAAGCAGATATGCAATTACTCAGAATAAAGCACAATAAATAGGCTGGGACTGGTGCTTCATTTCTGTAATCCAAGCTACTCAGGAGGTAGAGTCAGGGAAATCCATATTCAAGGTTAACTCAGGCAAAATTAAAGAGACCCTACCTCAAAACTAAAATAAACACAATGGCTCTGGAATAGATCAACTACAGAACTAGTGTAAGGGCCTGGTTCAATTTCCACTATAAAAAAAGCAAAAAAAATATTCTATCCGAAAGAAAATTAGTGAATTCATAGTCACATTTCAAATAAATTTGAAACTTGTGGTATTTCAGTTATTTATGGACTATGTTCTGGATGGTGATACCTTAGTATTTGATGGATCTGTTCATTGCTTTATTTCTAATTTCTTTTACTTTACATTGTGACATTTACAAAACTTTTTAATTGAATTCACCCCCTCCATCATTCTCCTTTATCCTCCCTCTTCCCATTCATGGAATAATTTCAGTAAGTCTCATTTTTCCATTTTCATATATGCGTACATAATATTTCCCAATTTTATTCATTTGTCTGTATTAATTTTAAGTTTCCATATATTATTTGAATTAGTTGTAATAGTAGTATTATAACTTATTATCTAGTTATTCTTAGGAATTTTTTTTAATGTTGTCCTGAGTGGGGGTACATTATGGCATTTACAAACATTCTTGCAATGTATCAAATGTATCATACTTGAATTTACCCCTTCCATCAATCTATATCCCCTCTCCCCACATTCTTGGAACAGTTTCAACAGGTATCATTTTTCATTTACATAAATGTGTACACAGTATTTGCATTGTATTCTTCCTCATACCCACTTTCCCCACGTACTCCCCTCTCACACTGGTGCCAATCCCTTATTTGTTTTCCTGTTTTGTAGAAGAAAAAAGATAAAAGATAAAAAGAAAAACATGATGTTTTTGCTAGGTTGAGATAAGGATATCCTTATGGTGTTTCCATGCATATGTGTATTACAACCCCAATTGGTTCATTTCTACCAGTACTCTTCATTCCTCCCTAGTCTCCTTCCCATGGTGGCCCCAGACAATTTAAGATTTCTATATTTATTCCTGTACAGTGAGCACATCAACCTAATTTAAGTTTTTGGTTTCCTTCCCTTGCCCTATCCCTCCATTGCACAGCCTCCCCTTAGTGTGACCATGTCCCATAGTATTGCTGCACTTGTTTTAGGTCTACCAACTGCATATGAGGGAGAACATGCAGCTTTTGGCCTTCTGATCTTGACTAACTTCACTTTAGATGATGTTCTCCAGTTTCATCCATTACCTGTGAACGACAAAATTTCATTTTTTTTATGGCTAACTAAAAGTCCATTGTATATAAATATCACATTTTCTTAATGAATTCTTCAGTAGTGGAGCATCACAGCTGTTTCCATAGCTTGACTATTGTGAATAGTGCTGCAATAAACATGGGTGTGCAGGTGCCTTTGTTGTAACCTGATTTGCATTCTTTTGCATTATCCCTAGGAGTGGGATTGCTGGATCATATGGCAGATCTATGTTTAGTTTTTTAAGGAGCTTCCATATTGTTTTCTAAAGTGGTTGTGCTAGCTTACATTCCCAACAGAAGTGTATAAAGATTCCATTTGCCCTGGTTTCTTCATAAACATTTGTTGCTGGTGATGTTCTTTTATTTTTATTTTATCCTTTTTACATTTATTATCATGTGTTCTTCATAGTTGGCATTCTAAAAGGAGTGAGGTGGAATCTTAGTGCAGTTTTGATTTGCATTTCCTTTAGGCCATTATCTTTTAGGAGTAATCATGATTGCAATTTGAAAATTCAATATTAGAGAAATGATTTGTGAAATCATCACTAATATTAATGAGACATATGTATGTATCAAAGAAATTATACCTTGAAATAATAATTTATTAGGAATCTTATAATAGGTATTTAATAAGATATAATTATATGAAACACAATTTTTGTAGTGTTAAAAGCATATGTTATGGAATATATTCTCCAGGGAAATCTCATTATTAATATTCTGTAATTTATTAGTACCTAAAAATATCTTAATTTTTTTCTGGTCCAGGTATATTTTTGGATGAAATCTTTGATGATTATTGGTGTTTATTTCTGATGGAAGTGAGAAATTGTTTCTTGTCCTACAATACTTAATACAAAGTGATTTCATCCCATTAAATTTCTAACAGAATGATTTTGCTAGATATTTTCATTGTATTTTTTCAACATTTTCTGATATTGGTAAGACTCAGACCATTGTTGAAAGAGCACCCACTGATTATATATCTACAATATTTTTGACAATTGTACATGATATTTAGTCTATCAGGATGGCTCATCATCTTACAGAATCTAGAGAAACCAAATTTTCAGAATGAGAACATATTTGTTTCATTGTTTCTTTATCATATTTTTAAGATGGTAAGTTTCTGCATGATACAATTTATGCAATTATGCTACACTATTTTGACTTTTGTTTTTGGAATCTTTTTGTAATATCAAACCTATGAAATATTTTCATGTCTACTAAAATAAACCAGTAATATAGAAAGATAGATCATAGTCCATTTCTGTTTCTATATGTGACAAAATATCTGGCACTCAGTAATTTTAAGGGACAGAAATCAATTCTGTCACAATACTAGAGGCTTGAAAGCCCAACATCAAGGTATGGGCATCTGGTATTATGGCAAGGCCGATTGAAGAACACATTCAATGGTAAGGGGTTTTTAGGTCATTGGAAGCATGATCTTGAAGTAAATTATGGGTCCTCCTCATGTTCAGTCTTCTTTTTTGCTTTCTGCCATAGGTCCAAATTAAGTAGAGTGAGTCAACAATGATCTGTATTGACAAATATGAACCAAAATAGACCTTTTCTATTTTTAAGTTATTTAATCTCTTATAGTTTGTAATAGTAAGGAAAAGCTGTTACAGCAAGTAAGATGAACTCCATGTAACAATCCCTTTTATTAGGGCACCGAATCCTACTCAAGGCAGGGGGACCTCATGCATATGACTTAAAGGTCTCGTTTCTAAAGACAGTCATCTCTGCCAAATTAACTTTGCAGGGGGCACATTCATGTCAGAGAATATGGATATAGAAATAAAACACATAATGTAGCTCCTTCTAATATGAACTTAGTTCCACAAAAAGATTTCTCACATGATTAGCATCTTATTTATCTAGAATTTGTTTTATTAATACTATAGTTTGTACTCATTTTGACCTCAAAGCTGAGCCATAATCTTAAATTCTCTTCTCTTGGATTACTCCACATTGAATACTTGATCAATGCTTTAAAATTAAAATCTTGATTCTTGAGTCACATACATTCTATTCCCTTCTGAATTTTCCTCACATATCTGAAAAAGTTACATACAAACTTTTGTAGCTTTAGAGGTTCTGAACTGTGCTACATTGATCCGAATTCCATTTTCCCATTATGAGATGTTCTGATTACACTTTAAAAGCCTCATGCTTTCATATTGATTGCTGTGTTGTCATGATAATCAAATACAATTGTTAATATAGACTGATGTAAAGGACACTAGATAGATGGTATCTTATAGAGAATTTCAATGCCAACATAATTATTTATAAATATTGGATTCCTATGATGTTTATTTTGTGTTCTTTTTATGCCTTTTCTAACAACACCAATCCTTTTTATCAGAATTAAGCTATAACAAACAAAACAAAACATTGTAGAGATTCATCAAACCTGAATGCTAAAGTTAGAGAACATGATGGAACAATTATCAGGACAATGATAGAAATTTATGAAAAAGTTTTCTGGAAGTGCATATCAAACAATAAAAGGCATGACTAGCAAGCACAAAACCCTGAGTTCAAACACCTGTAACTTCCCATTCCCCCCCCAAAACAAATGTGTTTATGGATAAGTTGTCTATAAAGTTGATTCCTTGCAATTCTGTTTATTTCCTCTTAAATAATACTTCTCACTGGGAGAGTAGTCTTACAACAATCCTATTTCTGGATAGTTATACAAATGTTTGCTAAGCTAAAATTTCATGAAAGCATTAAATGATATACAAATTTAACTCCATTATATATGAAAATATATTAAGTATGTATCAATTATTATTAGCATGATAGTGTTACTTTTAATTTCAGAGCTATCTGAGTGCTGTCTTCAACGTATTTAAGTCAGACTGGGGGCTCAGATCTGTATTCCTGTCTACTTGGGAGACTGAAATTGGGAAGACCAAAGTTTGAGACTGACAAGGAATTCATGAAACCTCACTTCAATGGAAAAAAGTTGTGTGTGGTGGCACATAGATTTCATCCCATATATTGAGGGATCCTTACTATAGGATTATGGTCCAGGACAGCCTGGACAATACTGAGACCCTATCTCTAAAATAACCAGAAGAAAGAGGGAGGAGTTGTGCTCAAGTGGCAGAGCACCTAAAGCCCTGACTTCAAACACCAGAATTGCCAAAAAAATATGAATAAGGAAACATTAATTTCCTCCTATTATTTTCCATGTAGATGAACATTGTAAATTTTTAAATGACATTAAGTCATTAGTGCAAAGAATCATCATTTCAGTTTTAAATTCTCAAGTTACATTTTTCATTTATCCTGTTAATTTGCAACTGAATGTTAAGACATCAACTGTGGAAGGATTTTCAACTTTCAGAATGCAGTTGCAAAGCAAATAGTATATTAATCAAAGACAGATATTAGAAAAGCAAGTCATGAGGAAAAGCACTATCTGAAAGGAAGCGCATCTGAAATGGAAACATTGTATTCTTTGCCACTATATTCTTGACTATATTGTTAGGCATGTAGAGTAAAATTATATTGTTCAGCTTTCCACTAATTTATCTTTTTATTCATGAAACTTTTCTTTTTTTGTATTATGACTATTTATATTCATGTTAACAGTTTCATCAATATCTATATGTATTGTGGTCTTACATTTCATTTTTTATTTCTTAGATTATGAAGTAATTATGCTAATATAAATAATTTGGAAAAGTATAGAAATCCAAAAAAGCAACACACAGTCTACCTTTTATAATTAATTAATATCATTTAAAGAAAAATTATGTCATAGCAAAAAGCCTTTATGTTATAGCCAACTAAGCATTAAATCAAGTATTAAAAGAAGTACTCTGAAATTTAATTTGTACTCTCATTTGTGTGCAAATATTATTTTGAATTTATAGTATAATGCATAATGAAATGATAGTGACATTTCTCACTTGGACTCCTCAAAGTAATAATTATTTTTTGTAGGTGTCCAGGTCTAACAGCATAAATTGGATAAGCTTTAATTTTTTATTATGCAATACCTACAACCTCCCAAGTTTAGTAAAATGTTAAGGTGTCCGATTACAACACAAGTACCTAAACTCATTGTACATATCTTTTTAAAAAATTTTTTCCAGCATTCACAATGTTAGAAAAAAACTTCCCCCAAATAAAGAATTAAATTGTTTATTTTTAAGTTTATTAAATTTGTTTTTAAATTTAAAAAATTTTGCATTTGTTTAAATGAAAAATAGTGTTTGATTGTATTGACAGAATTTTAAAGTAAAAACACTAAAATCAGTTATAAAAATCAATCTATATATGAATAATTAATGGATTTTTATGCCAGTTTTTTGAAAGATCGCTGGTTATGGTACATAACTCAAAGACAGAGCACTTGCTTTGAATGCACAAGGGCCTTGGTTTGATCACCAGCACTGAAAAAAAAAGCAAAAAGGAAAAAACAAGAAAAGAAGGAAGGAAGGAAGGATGGGTGTTTGTTACAAATTGGTGTCAAACTGTAAAAAATACTTTGGGATAAGTATCATATGACCATAATTTCTAATTTAAAATAAACGAAAGAGTAATTTAGAAATATTCAATAAATGCTCCAAGTTAACACAGCTATTAGAGAAAGAAAACTTTAAATCCGAATTTATATTCCTTTCTTCTTTCAAATTTTATAATTTTATTTTCTCATTTTTCCTCTACAAAGCATTCATTTTTATATTCAAGGGAGCATTGATGCTAGATAAAGATAATGCTTAGGTAGTTACACATAAATTTAATCTGAAAAGAAAAGACATATTTACTCCACATATGTTTGCTGTCATGGATACTTGGCTCTGCATGTCATTTGCTAATATAATTTTTCCCAAAAGCACATTATATTTTTGGCTCTCGTTAATGACCAGCATGTGTTATTTACCATAAAATTGCTTTGATTTTTTTCCCTAAAAGTAAATAAAAGCTACATAAATGCTGAATACTAGTATAATTGGCTTACAAAGTCTCAAAAAGCATCCATATTGGGTACTGCAATTATTTCCAAAAAAAATAAATAAATGAACATCAGCAGTTTTTAGGCCAAGACAATTAAGATCTGCTTAATTTTGTCCTTGACTCAATATGTGATTAAAGTTAGATTTAGTGTTTTTCATCTGGTCACATTTCTGAGTCAAATATAGTCCTCAAATGAATAATGCATCCACTTAAATTAGTAACATTTAAGGAAATCATTTGGCAAATGCAAACTACACACCACCTTAAACAAATGCACAGCATTAGAACATTTGTGAATGGATATCAAAATCTAAATGCACATAAATTTATCCAAGGGCACTTAAGGAATAGCACTTTCTCTTAACAAGAGGAGTTGAGTTTAAACTGGTTAATGGATGTGTTTTAATCATTTCATGTCTTTCCAACCTAATATTTTGAACATTTATATTATCATATTTGAAATAATTTTCGGATGATGAGTATAGAATATAATATTTTATTTTGTTTTTATATTTAACTTCAATTATGATATACTTAATTTTTCACTTCTTACTTAGTAAAATGTAAGCTTAAATTAGCTAGCTGTGGTTTAGAACAAAGGCTTTCATATTAACAAGGCATATTAAAAAACAGTGGGAAGGAATCTCAGGGCTTCTGTTTTAGTTCTAAAGGTGAAATAAATTACCAATGCCACTTTGAGTAACTCTGTTTTGTGCAGGGAGGGAATTTATACCATTGAGGTATCAGAATAGACTAGAATACATTTTTCTTATTTTCAAAGTATACACCTAGCAAGTAGAACTCTGTCCTTTTTCCAGATATATCAGTAATTGTATAAAGCAACCAAGTCATATTAATAGTTACTAGGCAATTATATAAAACTTCTCATTTGTTTATATATAATTTCTAGACGCAAAGATTTTAGATGGAGCATGTTATTATTTCCTAATTTATTGAAAATTTGCAAGATATATATTAGGTAGCCATTAACTTATAGAAGAAAAAAATGAATAGGCATATCTGACTGAGGAAGGTGAGATCATGGAGAGCTTGCAGTATTTCCAAAGGATGATATGAAATTTTGTTTTATAAGATTCCAAGTACTTTGAAAGCAATAATATCCCCACTCTATGACTTATCCTCAGGATAAGATGACTGTATTTTTTATTATTCAGACTAAGCAAATACACATAACATGTGTGAAAAAATACCTTTTTCCATATGATTTCAATGGCTATAATTTTCTTATTCTCTGGAGAAGTTAGTTAAACTAATTATAGACCATTTGAATGATTATCTTTGCAGTATTTGCTTAAAGACTAAATGAGCTTTCAGAAACATCAGGAAGAAAACTGTACCTTAAAATTTAAAAAAAACAACTCTGGGTCAATTAGTGAAGTACCAAGAAGGTTAAGGAACTAGGATCATGAAAATGAAACAAAACTTGCTAGGGGAAACTTATAAGTTAACATTAATATTCTCTGAGTTTTAATTAGAAATAGGTCTAGGGAGGTTCTTTGATTTTACCAGGTTAAATATTACTTGGGACCTATGAAATAAGCTAATAAAAATAAATAAAGCAAGAGAAAAAGAGAATGAATAAGGCCAAAGGAATATGTTGTTTCCCCTCCTCCTCTCAAACAGTTTAGTTTCCTGCAGCATCCATTTCCTGGTATTACAAAGTGAATTATACAGTGTGGAAGAAAAAAGATTCTTCCCTGAAGCATTATGGCAAACCTGAAACAATTTTTCACCTGACATTTTCTGCAGCTGAATCTGATGAGAAACAGATCAAAGTCAAGGTGGATGCTTTTCCTCACTTCCCCCTGAGCAGCAGAGTTAGATTGTGTAGCAATTGGTACAAAAATTTGCTAGTAGTGAAAGTACAAAGAGATCTTTTGAGACCATCTAAGCTTATCAAGAAAAGTATCAAATTGTCTTTTCCAATAATTTTACTTTTTCCACTGTGAAATTTTTCTTTCTTCTAGTGAAGAGATTAATTAGATGGTACTAAATAATTGCATTGCACTCATATGTAGACTATCCATATTCATTGGTTTCCCATTTGTGGATTCAAAGAAATTCAGATTGACAATATTTTTTTAAATGTCTATACTGAATATCTACAGACATTTTTTTTGTTTTTATTTTCTATGCAATGCAGTATAGCAACTATTCACATAATATTTGCATTGTATTAGGTGTTAAAAGTATCCTAGAGTCGAATTAAAGTAAATGAGAGAATGTGCATTGATTATGCACAAATACTGTACCATCTTATATAGGTATCTGATGACCTGTGAATTTTGGTGTCCACACAGATCCTTCAACCACTCCTTTACAGATATCAAGGAACAGCTGTGTCCAATTTTAAGTTGTGTCCATTGCATACTACATTTTTTTCTGTCATGGAAATTT
The DNA here is from genome assembly GCF_047511655.1 of Castor canadensis. NCBI lineage: Eukaryota > Metazoa > Chordata > Mammalia > Rodentia > Castoridae > Castor > Castor canadensis. The sequence continues at coordinate 20,425,747 of NC_133390.1, read as the reverse complement.
ATATTTTAATAACTGGATATTGATTTTCCTTGAGAAAATGACAATGGATTTTAGAGTTTGGGGATTGATACAGGGAAAGAAGTCTGGATGTGGTAGCACATGCTTATGGTCCCAACTACAAGGGAAACAAAGCTATGAGGACTGACAGACTCAGACAAAAGCAGGAGTTCCTATACAAAAAATAACTAAAACTATAAAGGGCTGAGCCATATCTTTAGTGTTGCAGTGCCTACCTAGTAAGCAGGAGGCCCTGAGTTCATAGTGCAGTACCACTACAAAAAAAAAGAAAGACAGAAAAAGCAAGTGATGATTATCAGAGCAATTACTTCTTAAATTAATTATCTTCATAAAACTCTATAAATATTGAAATAGAAGTTTTTAAATTTTGGACAGTATTAGAACAAATGTATAGACTTACATTCTGAGATTCTAATTTACTATTTCTGGCTATAAATCCTAACTTTAACATGAGAACTTCTGATGTAGTTGTCACATGATTGCTATTTCAGAAAACACTAGCATAAAAGATAATCTCATGAACAGAAGACAAATGGATAAAGAGAAGTTCCACCATATGCAGAACAATGACTGCTGTGTACTGCCCTTCTGAAAATATTTGTGTTCTTCCTCTGTGTTCTTACTATGTTAACATTCCTCATATCCTACCTACCCTCTATAGGAAATTACCTAAAAAATGTTCCTTTGTTATAGAAGAAGTTCATGCTACTTTAAAAGATCCAAATCACAAATAAATAATTTTAACCAACAAGTTTCACTTTATTTTCTTTCAAGTATATAGAGACATAATTAGACAAACTTGGAAGGTTGTAAGTAATTTGCATGTTTTCAAAATAACTAGTCAATATTTAACTAGTATTAGTATTTAACTAATATTGGTCATACTGGGGTTTGAACTTAGGGCTTCAGGATTGCTGGTCAGTCACTCTACCTCTCAAGCCACTCTGCCAGTCCCTACATTAATTTATTTTTTAACCTTTAAATACTTACCCTATAAAATACTGCTTGAAATTTTCATTTTAATGAAAAAGCGATGAATTATCCATGTCCATTAATGGTTCGATTTTGTTACTGTAATCTGGGGTAATACCTACAGAAGTTCCATCTTCAAGTAAATATTATTTCTGATGAATACACTGCTTCAAACTACCCTTGGCTATTTGAGTCTCAATGTGGAAATATCTATATTCCTTCTACTTCTTTCTCTTTTTTGACAAAGGCATGGATTTCCAGGTGTTATTTTTCACACATTTTCCAAGATAGTTAACCAAATTGGACAGCTAAATTCTCCCCAGGTATTTTCCTTTGATATAATGCCCTTCACTCAACATTAAATTTAATTTGATTAGATTTAAAGTTGGAAATTTTATAATTAGTTCCTTATTTTAAGGTATTCATAGTATGTATGTTTATTTTAGATTAGTATTCTTGCTCATATTTACATTTATTTGGAGATCAAATCTCTATGTGAATTCAAGTGTTGATTTAAGATTGATTTGCAAATTAAGAGATGTGGTCATTTGGATCTTTCACAATTTAAAAATAATACGGGTATATTATGAGATTGTATAATTATTTAGTATAAAAGTACCTGTTGCAGTGATTCATTTTGAATTTAATAACAGAATTTTTTGTATTGTTATAAGTGATTGAAACCCAGAAATGAATGACTGTAATATTGTTAAGTTGCACTCATTGCTTTTCTCGTGCAAAATGTGGATACATAAAGAAGATATCTAAAATATGACCACATACTGCCAGAAAGTAAGAGAAAGAAGTGAAACAACAAAAACAAGCACAAATTATGTTTCCCAAAATTAAAAAATTACCATTGCTATCAGAGAGCTCCAAATTCCTGATTCATTTTACACATGCTCTCAGCAAACTAGAAGAATAATATTCACAGTTTTTCTTGAAACAAGGAATTAACTAGGCTTAATACAATATCATGGCAGTCTATAGTCAACTTGTGGATGTCATACCTGCTGTGTGAGTGATAGCAGGAATCTCAATAGTATCTTTACTCTATAGAATTCCATGACACATTTTTAGGCAAAGGAATTAGAAGAATATATGAAATTGACTCAGCATTTTCAAGATTTCACAGACCTAAACATGCAATACTCATTGTTTTATACATTTGAAAACTTATTTATAAATGAATTATAAATTAATGAAACTATAATGTTTATGTAGTTAAAAATAAAGGTAAAAAAATCACCCTTCTCCAATTATTCTCATCCTCTCCACAACTGCAATTCTGAAATTGTTAGTATCAAAAAGTTTAGAGTATAGAAATGTAATCTTCACATAATTAGTTAAAAAATAAACAGAGAAATTCATTTTATGCTATTACAAGTCAGACTGAGGTACTACCTTCCACATAACTTTTAGTACCTACCTCATAAAATGGTTGTAAGGATAAAATGTTACAGAGTGCTTTGCAGAACTTTGTCTTTTTAAAATGTTGTACAGTATTGTACACTGATTTCTGTGAAGTCTAAGAATTTGAATTACTGGATTGTACTTGTATGAAAATGGTTCATTTGTAGCCATTCTTGAAAGCTGTCTCTGTGTTCTCTGTGTGCCAGGAATGAGTGGGAAGTGCTTGTTTTGAATTGAGTGCCCTGTTTTCAGTGGAAATAATGTAATCTAATGTTACAGGAGAAAAGTGTTAGCACAAAATTGACAGAAACCAGAGGAATGTGACTGATACAACAGTAAGCAGATCACAGAATTAGAATGGTTTTCCCTGTAAAGATTATTTACCTTGCCGAATTTATTATAAAAAAAAATAGGAATGAAATAGGAAACAAATAATTATGTGATCAACAATGAACACAGGCATTAACAACCAATAAAGATTTTTAATTTGTAAAGAGGAAAATTTTAAGAGTGGTGAAAAGTCTGACTTGAATTGACCATAGAAAGTCATAGTCCAAATCTGAGCATGGTGGTTCAAGTCTATAATTCCAAATGTGAGAGAAGAAAAAGTATGAGGATTATGGCAAAAGCATGAGACCCTATCTGGAAAATAGCAAAAAAATTTCAACCATAAAAAATTGTACCCCCACCCAGCACAACAATAAAGGGAAAAAAATTCCCACTAAACAAAAATGATTGGAGGTGTGGCTTAACTATAAGTCCCTGAGTTCACACAAAATACTGCCAAAAAAAAAAAAAAAACAAAAGAAAGAGAAGAAACTCATAGCTCAATTCCTAAATAAGAAGTTGATCATATCCAATGTTACAAAGTCTTTCAATGAAGAGGAAGCTGATTACTCTTCCTATATATAGTGAAATAGTTTCTTTCAAACTTTTCCCATCATGGCCTTTGGCCACTTATTGGATCATGGTGAGAGGAACATAGTAGATAAAATTTAGGCAGAATAGTGATCATTGAGAGTAAGTTGATTATAATTATTGTAGAACCAAGAATACAGGATTTATGGAATTGAAATGGTGGCAAAGTGTGTTGAATAGTAGAGATAATGCCTCTCACTAAAACAAGAGGCATGTTTGTCTTTGTCCTAATATAAAATACTTAGATACTTTAATTTCTTTGCACCTTGTTGTGTGTAGTCACATGCTAAGGAACATCCACATTTCTGTGCTGGAAATAGGAAGAAAAACTGAAAGAATTGTTGTAGCTTTGAGTCTTCTTGCTGAACTAGGATTATGCAGTCCTATTCTATCATCCTGGAGAAGCTCTGTCCTCTATTGTTTTCCACAAAATTATGGCAACCAATATGTTGGTTAGAAACTACCGTGACATCTCAGAGCTTCACTATCTTTGACAACTTGTACTCCATGTTAAATAAAAATCTGGGTAAATAGGATAAACTTAAGTGTATTGATTATCTTATGATTGAAGTTATAAAATATACCTTAGACCTTTGCACTGTACAAATTTATTAGATGGCATTTTCTTTTTTCCTATTTTTTTTATTATTCATATGTGCATACAAGGCTTGGTTCATTTCTCCCCCCTGCCCCCACCCCCTCCCTTACCACCCAGTCTGCCCCCTCCCTCTCCCCCCCAATACCCAGCAGAAACTTTTTTGCCCTTATTTCTAATTTTGTTGTAGAGAGAGAATAAGCAATAATAGGAAGGAACAAGGGTTTTTGCTGGTTGAGATAAGGATAGCTATACAGGGCATTGACTCACATTGATTTCCTGTGCGTGGGTGTTACCTTTTAGGTTAATTCTTCTTGAACTAACCTTTTCTCTAGTACCCAGTACCCCTTTTCCTAATGGCCTCAGTTGCTTTTAAGGTATCTGCTTTAGTTTCTCTGCGTTGAGGGCAACAAATGCTAGCTAATTTTTTAGGTGTCTTACCTATCCTCACCCCTCCCTTGTGTGCTCTCACTTTTATCATGTGCTCATAGTCCAATCCCCTTGTTTTGTTTACCCTAGATCTAATGTCCACATATGAGGGAGAACATACGATTTTTGATCTTTTGGGCCAGGCTAACCTCACTCAGAATGATGTTCTCCAATTCCATCCATTTACCAGCGAATGACACATTTCATTCTTCTTCATGGCTGCATAGAATTATATTGTGTATAGATACCACATTTTCTTAATCCACTCGTCAGTGGTGGGGCATCTTGGCTGTTTCCATAACTTGGCTATTGTGAATAGTGCCACAATAAATATGGGTGTGCTGGTGCCTCTGGAGTAACAGTATTTTGGGTATATCCCCAAGAGTGGTATTACTGGATCAAATGGTAGATCGATGTCTAGCTTTTTAAGTAGCCTCCAAATGTTTTTCCAGAGTGGTTGTACTAGTCTACATTCCCACCAACAGTGTAAGAGGGTTCCTTTTTCCCCGCATCCTCGCCAACACCTGTTGTTGGTGGTGTTGCTGATGATGGCTATTCTAACAGGGGTGAGGTGGAATCTTAGCGTGGTTTTAATTTGCATTTCCTTTATTGCTAGAGATGGTGAGCATTTTTTCATGTGTTTTCTGGCCATTTGAATTTATTCTTTTGAGAAAGTTCTGTTTAGTTCACTTGCCCATTTCTTTATTGGTTCATTAGTTTTGGGAGAATTTAGTTTTTTAGGTTCCCTATATATTCTGATTATCAGTCCTTTGTCTGATGTGTAGCTGGAAAATATTTTCTCCCACTCTGTGGGTGTTCTCTTCAGTTTACAGACTATTTCTTTTGATGAACAGAAGCTTTTTAGCTTTATGAGGTCCCATTTATCTATGCTATCTCTTAGTTGCTGTGCTGCTGGGGTTTTTCTGAGAAAGTTCTTACCTATACCTACTAACTCCAGAGTATTTCCTACTCTTTCCTGTATCAACTTAAGAGTTTGGGGTCTGATATTAAGATCCTTGATCCATTTTGAGTTAATCTTGGTATAGGGTGATATACATGGATCTAGTTTCAGTTTTTTGCAGACTGCTAACCAGTTCTCCCAGCAGTTTTTGTTGAAGAGGCTGCTATTTCTCCATCGGATATTTTTAGCTCCTTTGCCAAAGACAAGTTGGTTATAGTTGTGTGGCTTCATATCTGGGTCCTCTATTCTGTTCCACTGGTCTTCATGTCTGTTTTTGTACCTGTACCATGCTGTTTTTATTGTTTTGCTTTGTAATATAGTTTGAAGTCAGGTATTGTAATACCTCCTGCATTGTTCTTTTGACTGAGTATTGCCTTGGCTATTTGTTCCCTCTTGTGTTTCCATACAAAATTTAACAGTAGATTTTTCAATCTCTTTAATGAATGTCATTGGAATTTTGATGGGAATTGCATTAAACATGTAGATTACTTTTGGGAGTATAGACATTTTTACTATGTTGATTCTACCAATCCATGAGCATGGGAGATCTCTCCACTTTCTATAGTCTTCCTCAATCTCTTTCTTCAGAAGTGTATAGTTTTCCTTGTAGAGGTCGTTCACATCTTTTGTTAGGTTTACACCTAGGTTTTTGATTTTTTTTTTTTGAGGCTATTGTAAATGGAATTGTTTTCATACATTCTTTTTCCATTTGCTCATTGTTAGTGTATAGAAATGCTAATGATTTTTCTATGTTGATTTTATATCCTGCTACCTTGCTATAGCTATTGTTGATGTCTAGGAGCTTCTGAGTAGAGTTTTTTGGGTCTTTAAGGTATAGGATCATGTCATCTGCAAATAGAGATATTTTGACAGTTTCTTTACCTATTTGTATTCCTTTTTTTCCTTCTTCTTGCCTAATTGCTCTGGCTAGGAATTCCAGTACTATGTTGAATAGGAGTGGAGATAGTGGGCATCCTTGTCTGCTTCCTGATTTTAGAGGATATGGTTTCAGTTTTTCTCCGTTAAGTATAATGCTGGCTGTAGGTTTGTCATATATAGCTTTTATAATGTTGAGGAACTTTCCTTCTATTCCTAGTTTTCTTAGAGCTTTTATCATGAAATGATGTGGGATCTTATCAAAGGCTTTTTCTGCATCTATTGAGGTGATCAAGTGGTTTTTGTCTTTGCTTCTGTTAATGTGGTTTATTATGTTTATTGATTTTCATATGTTGAACCACCCCTGCATCCCTGGAATGAAGCCTACCTGGTCGTGGTGAATAATCTTTTTGATGTGTTGCTGAATTCGATTTGCCATTATTTTGTTGAGGATTTTTGCATCAATGTTCATTAAGGAGATTGGCCTATAGTTCTCCTTTTTGGAGGTGTCTTTGCCTGGTTTTGGGATAAGTGTAATACTGGCTTCATAAAATGTGTTTGGCAGTTTTCCTTCCCTTTCTATTTCATGGAACAGTTTAAGGAGGGTTGGTATCAGTTCTCTTTAAAGGTCTGATGGAATTCAGCAGAGAATCCATCAGGTCCTGGACTTTTCTTTTTGGGGAGACTCTTGATTGCTGCTTCAATTTCATTTTGTGTTATAGGTCTATTCAGGTGATTAATTTCTTCTTGGTTCAGTTTTGGATGATCATATGTATCTAGAAATCTGTCCATTTCTTTTAGATTTTCAAATTTATTTGAATATAGGTTCTCAAAGTAGTCTCTGATGATTTCCTGGACTTCCATGGTGTTTGTTGTTATCTGCCCTTTTGCATTACTGTTTCTACTAATTTGGGTTATTTCTCTCCTCATTTTAGTCAGGTTTGCCAGGGGTCTATCAATCTTGTTTATTTTTTCAAAGAACCAACTTTTTGTTTCATTAATTCTTTGTATGGTTTTTTTGGTTTCGATTTTGTTGATTTCAGCTCTTATTTTTATTATTTCTCTCCTATTTGTTTTGGGATTTGCTTGAGCTTGTTTTTCTAGGAGTGTGAGATGTATCATTAGGTCATTGATTTGGGATCTTTCAATCTTTTTAATATATGCACTCATGGCTATAAACTTTCCTCTCAAGACTGCCTTACCTGTGTCCCACAGGTTCTGGTAGGTTGTGTTTTCATTTTCATTGACTTCCAGGAACTTTTTAATTTCCTCTTTTATTTCATCGATGATCCATTCTTCATTAAGTAATGAGTTATTTAGTTTCTAGCTGTTTGCATGTTTTTTGTCTTTACTTTTGTTGTTGAGTTCTACTTTTACTGTATTGTGGTCAGATAGTATGCACGGTATTATTTCTATTTTCTTATATTTGCTGAGACTTGCTTTGTGCCCTAGGATATGATCTATTTTGGAGAAGGTTCCATGGGCTGCTGAGAAGAATGTATATTGTGTAGAAGTTGGATGAAATGTTCTGTAGACATCACCTAGGTCCATTTGATCTATTCCATATTTTAGATCTTTGATTTCTTCATTGATTTTTTTTTTGGATGACCTATCTATTGATGATAATGGGGTGTTAAAGTCTCCCACAACCACTGTGTTGGCGTTTATATATGCTTTTAGGTCTTTCAGGGTATGTTTGATGAAATTGGGTGCGTTGACATTGGGTGCGTACAGATTGATGATTATTATTTCCTTTTGGTCTATTTCCCCTTTTATTAGTATGGAATGTCCTTCTTTATCTCATTTGATCAATGTAGGTTTGAAGTCTACTTTATCAGAGATAAGTATTGCTACTCCTGCCTGTTTTTGGGGGCCATTGGCTTTGTAAATCTTCTTCCAGCCTTCATCCTAAGCCTATGCTTATTTCTGTCGGTGAGATGGGTCTCCTGTAAGCAACAAATTGCTGGATCTTCCTTTTTAATCCATTTCATCAAGCAGTGCCTTTTGATGGGTGAATTAAGTACGTTAACATTAAGCGTTAATACTGATAGGTATGTGGTGATTCCTGTCATTTAGTTGTCTTAGTTGTTTGAAGGTTTGATTGTGTGTACCTAAGTTGAGGTTACTCTCTACTGTCTTGCTTTTTCTTTTCCTGTGGTTTGGTGCTGCCTGTCTTTTAATTGGTTAAGTTGGGTGTCACTTTCTGTGTGCAAAATCCCTTGCAGAATCTTTCATAATGGTGGCTTTGTGGTCACATATTGTTTTAGTTTCTGCTTATCATGGAAGACTTTTATTGCTCCATCTATTTTGAATGATAGCTTTGCTGGGTAGAGTATCCTGGGGTTGAAGTTATTTTCATTCAGTGACCGGAAGATCTCACCCCACACTCTTCTTGCTTTTAATGTTTCTGTTGAGAAGTCTGCTGTGATTTTGATGGGTTTACCTTTGTATGTTACTTGTTTTTTCTCTCTTACAGCCTTCAATATTCTTTCCTTAGTTTCTGAACTTGTTTTAATGATGATATGTTGTGGAGTAGTTCTATTTTGATCTGGTCTGTTTGGTGTCCTGGAGGCCTCTTGCATCTGTATGGGAATATCTTTCTCTAGATTTGGGAAATTTTCCGTTATTATTTTGTTGAATATATTACGCATTCCCTTCGCTTGCACCTCTTCTCCTTCTTCGATGCCCATGATTCTCAAGTTTGGTCTATTGATGGAGTCAGTGAGTTCTTGCATTTTCTTTTCACAGGTCTTGAGTTGTTTAATAGTTCTTTGGTTTTTCCTTTAATTACCATTTCATCTTCAAGTTCTGAGATTCTGTCTTCTGTTTGTTCTATTCTGCTGGATTGGCCTTCAGTTTTGTTTTGCAGTTCTGTTTCATGCTTTTTTCGGAGGTTTTCCATATCCTGGCAGTTTTCCTCTTTAATGTTGTCTATTTTTGTCCTGAGTTCATTTATCCGTTTATTCATTGTGTTCTCTCTTTCACTTTGGTGTTTATACAGTGCTTCTATGGTTTCCTTTATTTCTTCTTTTGCTTTTTCAAATTCTCTATTTTTGTTGTCTTGGAATTTCTTGAGTGTCTCCTGTTCATTTTGGTTGACCCTATCCAGTATCATCTCTATAAAATTCTCATTGAGTACCTGTAGTATGTCTTCTTTTAAATTATTCTTCTGGGCTTCATTGGGTCCTTTGGCATAGTTTATCTTCATTTTGTTGGAGTCTGGATCTGAGTTTCTGTTGTCTTCATTCCCCTCTGGTTCCTGTACTAATTTTTTGCTGTGGGGAAACTGGTTTCCCTGTTTTTTCTGTCTTCCCTTCATTGTCTTTGGTGTTGTTACTGTCCCTGAACTTTGTGCAATTAAGTATTTTCTAGCTTGTAATAATAACAATGGTAATATTTAGAATGGAAGGGTGAGCTGAGATGGAAAGCAAGAAGTTAAAGAAAAGGGGAAAACAAATATACAGACAAGAGGGAGAAAGCAGAACAAGGCATCAGACAAGAGAGTTTCAAAGGTATAAACAGGGAGTGTTAGTGTTTTAATTGACAGTAAGCTGAACAGACATTAGAGAGACAGAGAGAGGATTGAAAATCAAAGATAAAAAAATAAAAACATAAGTAAATGAAAGAAATATCTATATATAAAAATGAATTAAAATAAAATGGAAAATAGAAAATTAAAAAAAAAAAACTTCCAAGTTTATATGCAATGCAGTTTCAGTCTTAATATTTTGGGTGTCCGTCTCAATATCCAGTCCTGGAGTTGGTGCCTCAGATGTTGTTCTGTAGTTGTCTCATCAAAGGGGATGCATAAAGTAGAACAAAACTACACACTCACACACACACACACACACACACACACACGAAAAAAGCCCCACCAAGTGTCCCAAGTTCAAATGCAATACAGTTTCAGTAAGTTTTTCATCTTGCAGGTGTAATTCGGTTGTTCTCTCATCAAAGGTAGGGAGAAAAAGAAAAAAAAAAGAGTCTGGAGACCGTTCTGAGAGTGGTATCTCCAACTGTGGCTTGCCTGCCTGCTGCTCTCAGCCTACTGTAGCTGGCAGTGTTATTTATGCAGGTCTCTGGGGTGAACTTAGCACTCACCTGGTCCCACAGGCTTTGTTTGTTCAGAGTTTTCCTGTGCAGGAGTCTCTGCTACAAGCTTTCCCCTTTCCAAGCACTGGGAAAGGTGACTCTGCACCTGCATTGTCAGGCCAGCGTGTTTATTTACAGTTCATGTGGGAGGTGGGTCTTCCCCCCTCTCCTGTGCAGTTTTCCTCCCACTGCCACTTTCATAAGCTTTCCTGCTCCTGATTACTGGGCGGTGCTGCTGCTCCTGCCGGCCGCCATGTTTGTTTACAGTTCATGTGGGAAGTGGGTCTTCCCTCCTCTCCTGTGGAGTTTTCCTCGCTCTGCCACTTTCACAAGCTTCCCTGTTCCTGGTTGCTGGACGCGCGCCCCGCTCCTGCCAAAGCCTCTCCGGCCCGCCCAGCTTGTTTATTTACAGTCCCAGGAAGGATTCCCTTCCCCCAATCTTCAGCGCTCAGGGAGCCCCACCTTCTTTCCAGCGTGTCTTAATTGTTCTTATTGCTTATTACTCAGTTTCTCTTTTTTTTCCCCAGGTGGAGGTCAGTCTGTCCAGGGGGCTATGCTCCTCTGGCCCAGGCTTGTCTGTGGGAGAACCGTGGTACTGTGAAGCTCACCTGGTCTGCGTCTTCCCAGTGGGTGCCAGCCACTGGAGGCCCCGGGGCCCTCCTCGTTTCTCCATTTAACGTGAAGTGGTTATTCTCTGCGCCAGCTGGAGGTGTGGACGGGTCAAAGTTATGCCTTTTCTCAGTGATTATGCATGCAAAGTGTGTCTCCAACGTCTCTCCAAGATTTCACTATAGGAGGCTCGCTTTCTGCTTCCTACCTCTAGCTGCCATCTTGGAATCTCCTAGATGGCATTTTCAAAGGTTGAGAGAGCACAATCCTCAAACTCTTATTTTCTCTGAATTATCACTCTTGGAAATGTCCTGTAATATGCATACATGCAAATAATAGAATAGCATTAGATCATAGATCCGTACTCTATCTGGAACTATTATATAGGCTATGCTAGTTATTGTCTATCATTCTAATTTAATTTTCTTTTTAGTTTTAATTATGCCTCCATTCCCTTCCATTTTATTTAAAATTTACTTTGCATCAATGTTTGTACACTATTTAAAACCACACAGCTGAAAACATCTGCTTCAATTATGTTCTCTCTTATTACCATATTTGCTACAGCTGTTCCCAACATTGACTGATACCACAAGTTTGTTTTGCTTGATTTTTTTTCAATTTGTTTTTTGAGATTGAAGAGGAAAGGCATGGGGGAAATTTGGGTTAGACCACTACTTTCATATTATTTACTTTGTATCTTTGGTTAGTAGTCTGTAGTTTTCTCCAAGGGAAGTGAACAGTGTTGACATAAATGTAGAAGGAAACACCAGCCATGAATGTAACAGTAGGGAAAAGTTTTCTCTGCTAAGTTTTGAGCAGTGTACCAGGCTGTGTCTCCTGCACACAGGTTGTATTTCTATGTGCAGGAAACAGTATGCAGTGCAATTGAATCTGGAAGTATGGCAGGGATGAGGGCCAGAAAAGAAACAGACAGGCTGTGTTTTGATGAGACAGGGAGAAAGGATGGCAAAGCAGAGAGATAAAACTTAAAGAATTGAAACATGAAAGTCATATAGCACTGGGAAATAGAATAGCCAATGAAGTCACATATAGTCATGTGGGTTGAGCTTTGCTTTTTGCTTCTATAACCTGCTTGCACTGATATATAAGGGGAGACCTCTTTGTTCTCAGGGCTCAGCCTTTGGACACAAGTCTGTTGGGTCTGTGTTGGCACAAGAAAACATTGCATTCTGCTAAACTGCTTCAGTGTCCTGTATCTCAGCTTGAGATTCCCGCAATATTTCTTGGTGGCTTGTTTTCAAAGATGGTGAGTTATTGCCTCTCTTTCACCAGGGTGCATACCCCAAACTGCTGAGAGAAGATCCCAGCAGGTGCCAGTGAATAGCTTGATTCAATAGGGGGATTCATCCTCCTGGCGAGTCAGGATGAAGGCCTCGGATGCACAATAGAACCTGTTGAGGTGCCAGAACCAACTTGGAAGCACCACTCATCAGATTGTTAAGAACCTGGGTGCAAATTTGGACCAGCCCCAGGAGGCAGAAGGGGAGACTGATCACCTCCCAGAGACCACTAATAACCTCTGTTTGGGGAGAAGCCATGCCTCTCAGGTTCAGGTGGGGGGGGGAGTACTATGCTATGCAAAAGTGTCTAAGACATCTCCAAGAGTTAAAAAGGGGTTTGAGCTTTTCCTGGAAAATAGCTACAACTGAGGTTAAGGGATGGATAACAAAAAAATTCAGTTCCAAAGGAGGGAGACTCCCAAGAGAACAGATGCATCATGCACCATTCCACTGGATAGCACTCTGGGTACAATTTAAAATTTTTTTTTTATTTAGAGCGCACTCTAATTGTGTGTGTGTGTGTGTGTGTGTGTGTTTGTGAATTTGTTCAAAGCACTGAAGAAACTTTAATTTGCTCCTGGAATTCCAGTTCATCATATGCACCCTTAAGTTGACATTTTTTCCTGGCACACATGATTTGTAAAACTTTTATTTGTGTGTATTTGTAACATATTCAAAATGGTTCTTAAACTGCTGTTATAAGGTTAATGTGATATTCAAGGTAACAAAAAAAAGTTGTTGGTTTTAAAGGTCTCTGTTACAAACTGCTGAAGCTTTGTACATTTAAATATGTAAACACCTTGAGGATGCTTCTTATTTTAAAGCAAATGTAAAAAATTATTACTCTGTTCTAGTGCTACTTTTAAAAAACCAGGTTTTCAACCTTGTTTCAATCAGGTCTCACTAGGATGCAGGCATTCAGTGGCTAACACTCTGGCTTACACCAGAGGAGAAAAAAGAAAAAAAGAAGTGAGGGGTGCACAACATGCAACAGGAATCTTAAAATCTGAGTAGTTAAAAATGACCTTATCCTGTTTCATTCTGTCATAAATAAAATCTGGGATTTAATTCTCTCTTATAATACATGGATCTATTAATGAATGGGCTTTCTATAAATCATTCTTATAAAAAAAAAGAATTTTAAGGTTGTTTTCTCTACACAAATATAAGGTTCTAGGTTAAAAGTTTTTATGAGTTATTTTCAAAGGATATGTTTCTTAAAAATAAAAGGTTAAAAAATACTTTTAAATTTAAAAAAAGGATAAATAGAAGCTCTCCTGGGGGATACAATATAAGTTGTCATAAAGGTATATAGTAAGTTTTCATAAAAAGATGGACAAGCACTATAAATGCTTATGTAAATGATTCAGTTGACTAAAATCCAGTTACATTAAAGGTTTTGTAGCCATCATCAGCAACACCACCACCAACAGGTGTTGGTGAGGATGTGGTGAAAAAGGAACCCTCATACACTGTTGGTGGGAATGTAGACTAGTACAACCACTCTGGAAAAAAATTTGGAGGTGACTTAAAAAGCTAGACATTGATCTACCATTTGATCCAGCAATACCACTCTTGGGGATATACCCAAAAGACTGTGACACAGGTTACCCCAGTGGCACCTGCACACCCATGTTTATTGTGGCACTATTCACAATAGCCAAGTTATGGAAACAGCCAAGATGCCCCACCACCAACGAATGGATTAAGAAAATGTGGTATCTATACACAATACAATTCTACGCAGCCATGAAGAAGAACGAAATGTTATCATTCGCTGGTAAATGGATGGAATTGGAGAACATCATTCTGAGTGAGGTTAGCCTGGCCCAAAAGACCAAAAATCATATGTTCTCCCTCATATGTGGACATTAGATCAAGGGTAAACAAAACAAGGGGATTGGACTATGAGCACATGATAAAAGTGAGAGCACACAAGGGAGGGGTGAGGATAGGTAAGACACCTAAAAAACTAGCTAGCATTTGTTGCCCTCAACGCAGAGAAACTAAAGCAGATACCTTAAAAGCAACTGAGGCCAACAGGAAAAGGGGAACAGGGTACTAGAGAAAAGGTTAGATCAAAAAGAATTAACCTAGAAGGTAACACCCACGCACAGGAAATCAATGTGAGTCAATGCCCTGTATAGCTATCCTTATCTCAACCAGCAAAAACCCTTGTCCCTTCCTGTTATTGCTTATACTGTCTCTACAAAAAAATTAGAAATAAGGGCAAAATAGTTTCTGCTGGGTATTGAGGGGGTTGGGGGGAGAGGGAAGGGGCGGACTGGGTGGTAAGGGAGGGGGTGGGGGCAGGGGGGAGAAATGAACCAAGCCTTGTATGCACATATGAATAATAAAAGAAAAAGGAAAAAAAACACAAAAAGAAAAAAAAAGGTTTTGTAAGGTCAAAATTTAATATACTGATGTTACACTAAAACGTAATTCTTTAAATTCATAACAAGACTATCTTAAAAATATTGTTCTTAATAACATTTGCAAAAACTGTCTCAAAAATGGTTTTTGTTTTGTCAAAATAACTGTCAAAAATTTTTGGTGCTATAGGTTAATCCACAAATTTCTCAAAATAACTAGAGTTTATTAAAACACAGAAAAGCAAGAGACAACTTAGCACAGGGAGTACTGCTGCACTGATATGAGGGTTGAGATAGATTTACTCATGTAAAAATATAAATAAAACTAAGCCAAAGTACACCCTCCAGATAGGATAAAAAAATAAAAGCTCAAAACGAAACACTACAGTTGAGGTCAAGACGTCCAGTTTTTACTGGAATCAAAAAGATGAAATGTTAGTCCTACTTCTTCCATATGGCAGGTGGACAGAATTTTTGATCAGGGATGACTAGATTGGGCCTGTTATTTTAGGGAGTCTACATTGACTACAGGTTGCTGGGATCCTGCTCTATGTCATGAGCCATTTGTTAATGTCTGCAATCTGGGATATGATCCCTTATGAACATCTGAGCCATGATTCTTGCCCTTTAGTTTTTCTAAATCCACACTTAGTCCCCATAAATATTTACCTGTGTACTCTGATAATTTTTGTTGGATTTTTTAACTACTAAGGTAACTGAGTCATGTTCATGAAAGAGTTGGTTTATGTTGGGGTTAACAATGAGGACAGCCATGTTAGGACCAGACATCATTCTCCCTTGCAGATGACTTATTGAAAACTCCCCACTGAACCCCAAAGACTGACAAAGAGACAAATGTTAACCATTATCTCTCCAGATGGATGCCAAGCACAGTTTGGCAGACCATGACCTAACTACAATTTATCTTCCTTGGTTGCCTAGCAACAGTATCCCTTAGTGACCTTTGTGGTACTTTTCCACTAGCCCCCTATATCTAGCCCAAGCCTGTGTATGGCAATGGGCTCTAGCTCTCTTGCTGAGGTCCCCCTTCACAGGGATCCTGCCTGAACAGTATATCCTGTACTGGTGTTTGAGCCATCTCTCTGCCTCTTCCATACCTCTTATTTTCTAACAGTTTATATAAAACTTTCTAGATGACCTCTTAGTTAAATAACTGTTGTTTTGGGTTATTCTAATACAATTGGTACCCTCTATGTGTCTATAACTCGGCTTTTTGGGTTTTCTAAAAGTATTCTTAAAAAATTGAAGGTTTTACTTCAAGAACAAAAACTAAATGAATATGTGTATATAACTCTTACAGATGCTATTGCTGGTTCCTTATACTAAATATGTTTTTCATGTATATCAAGCCTTCTAAAATACAAAATTTAGACAAACACAGTAACAAAAAGTTAGTGGTACTGACATGCTGTCCATCAAAATTTCAACCATGGCTCTTTAAAGTTTTTGTCATTACAGATCTGATCCTTCTGGGGCATTTACAATCAAGTTCATAAAAAAATGACTCTAATTAGTGCTTCTGTGTCAACCAGGTTAGCTTTTTAGACATCTGCTTTTGTTGGATTTTGTTTTTCATTGTCCTTGTCTGAAAGCCCATTGCCTAAGGGCCACTCCTTCTGTGACAGTTTGTTGCTTAAATTTGCCCAAAAGGATCTTGTTGGCACTGACTCCCATCTGATCTGCTCATTACTCTCCCCCATCCCATGTGGGACCAAAACCAACCAAACAAACAAAATCTAGGGAAGAATAAATCCTCATAATGAAGAAAGAAAATGACCAATCAAGAAAGAGCTTCAGTCTCTGGCCATACCACCCTAAACATTCCCAATCTCTTCTGGTCTCAAAAGCTAAGCAGGGTTGGGCTTGATTAGTACTTGTATGGGAGACAAATCTTCAAAAAGAGACTGCTCAGAGACAAACAGTTTGGAGGTAAGGGGGGGATGCCATCAAAGTTCAAATGGAGTCACACGTGCCAGACCTCTCAAAGATAACCAAGGCTGACAAGATTGAGGAAGTGTAGCCATCCGGCATTAAAGCCCTTCCAGATACAAACTTACATTTTTAGACAGGGTTTAAAACACACAAAATGACTATTTTTACTGGCTCTAAACAAGTACTTTGATACTTAAAGATAGTAGTCTTAACTTTTAAAAGAAGTAGTTTTCTTGAACATATGTACTGATAGTATAATGTTGCCATGGTAATTCTACTCAGTTGAAAAAAGGAAGATACTGCCTGGGAAAAAGAATAAAACGTCCAACCATTAAAATCCCATTAGAGGAGTCCTTTTGTCATTGTTTTGTGTATCCCCACTATAGTTAAAGTAGCAGAAGTTGCTCCTTGGATCCACTACCATGGAGTCAAGCCAGCTTCTCTCTAGTGGGAGTGCATCCCTAATCTAGCTTCACCATGTAAGATCACCATCTGGACCCTGAGTGCCCTTCCTTGGCAGGACTCCATTTCCCAGGAAACAACAGGGGAAAAAGAATGACGGGAAGACAACTCTGCTCTAGTCACCCTGGAAGTTGACCAATCTATGCAGGGCTAAAGCTTGAGGAGTCAACTCTCCAACAGGACAGATGGATTTTTTCCAAACCAGTTATTTCACTGTAATGTATTGTTACTCCTTGTCTGTATCTGTTGCTGTAGTTCTCACCCTAGTCTTTGCCATAGGTTTGGCAGAATCCACACCCTGGATTCACAATGAGAAGCTTTTATTTACTCTATTCTATCTCTTTTGGGCAGGATGCATAATTACTGTTTATTGTTACTGATAGGTCCTCCCTTCATGGACCCAGAGCCCTTATCCTGTTGCCTATGTATGCATACTACTCGGGCAAGAAATGTTGTCACTAGGATTTTGCTTTTCCATAGTTAGTATTCTTGTGCAAGCTCTGTCATCAGGTCATCCACTCACAGCCATACCACCTATCTAGTGTGCTCCCATGGTAATCAGCATTTCTGCTTCAACCACACTTACCACCCCAGGGAGCAATGGTTAGAGATCCAGAGCATCTGCAACCCTGGGAACCTCATCAACCACACCCAGGTGCTTAACCCTGATAAACCAGTGTCAATGCTCTTTGATGCATGTGCAGCCATAAACAAAGGTGGACATGGAGGTATAAGCTGTGGCTGTGGAGGCCTAAATTGGGAGAGTGTCTATACATCCAATAAAAAGTATATATGCAAGGGAGATAACTTTTGGCCATGTGATGATGTAGATTCTTATTATTGACCTAACTGGAGTTGTGTTGCATGGACTACATGGCAAAAAAAAATACGCAGCCCTCCTTCACAAGGAAGGCTGCCCCAAACTGCACTCATGGTCCTATAATCCTTTAAATTTCACTGTACTTAAGCCATCTGATTGGACATGGGGATATGCAATTGGTATAGGGATAAATGAAAAGGGCCTTAACCCTGGGACTCTGATGCCCCTCAAAGTAGTAACTGTTATCCATAAAAGTTCCTCATACCAAGTTTTTCACTCCTTTTATGAGAAAATGAGTAGTAACTTTTCCATCTCTGCAGAAGCTAAAAACTTTTTCCTCTCACTGGCTGAGTCTATAGCCCAGACACTGAAGGTCACTTCATGCTACATTTTTGGGGGGACCAACATGGAAGAATATTGATCTTGGGAGGCAAAGAAACTGGACCCATAGGAGCCTTTTAATGAGACTGCCTTCCCAAAACCCAAAAAAAAGATGTCTGGCTCTTAAAAACTTCCATCATCAGAAATTATTGTATTTCCCTCCCAGGAGGCAAATTCTCCACCCCTGTGGGAGATTTAACTTGCTTAGGACAGAAGTTCTGCAATGACACTACCTAAAAAAACTCAATGGTAGAAATCCCCAATCCACACAAAACCCCAGCACCACCCATTGGCTAACTTTTCTAATCTCCGGAAAGCATGGAACAATCTTACCACAAACATAGATTGGCAAGTGCCCAAGGGGCTGTATTGGATCTGTGGGAAGCAAGCTTATACAGTGCTACCTAATAGCTAGTTTGGGTCTTGTGTGCTAGGTTCAATCAGATCACCCTTTTTCCTGCTTCCCCTCAGACAAGATTAAAAAACTAAGATTCTCCATATATGAAGAAAGATTAAATAGAAAAAAATGGGATGCCTTACAAATTGGCAATTAGAAAGATGATGAACGGCCTCCTGAGTGAATAATCCAATAGTATGGTCCTGCCACTTGGGCAGAAGACAGATCTTGGGGCCATCACCCCCCTATATATATGCTCAACCATATCATCAGACTGCAGGCTGTTGTTAAAATTATAACTAATGAAACTGCAACAGCTCTCAATTTGCTAACAAAACAAAGCACTAAGTTGCACAATGCAAATTATTGGAACCACTTGACTTTAGACTAATTGCTGGCTTCTGAGGGAGGAATTTGTGGAAAGTTTAACCTAAGCAACTGCTACTTACAGATTGATGATTTAAAAAAAAGTCATAAAAGAAAATCACAGATAAAATGAAGAAGCTTGCCTCTGTCCTCCTCCAGACCTGGGGAAAATGAATTCCCAATGACTTGTTTGGAGGGTGCTTTCTGCCTTGGCGTTTTAAAACCCTGATAGGACCTCCCAGAGCTTATCCAGGGAGCATGCTTAATCTTACCCAACCTGTTTCCCCTGGTATTGTGTTATTTCAGGACATTTTGGAGGTCACCATGTAAAAACAGCCACACGTAACGATGCTATGGAAATAGGAACCTCTAAATCAAGATGATGTTGTTTGACCCTATATGGGTCCAAGCATCAAAAAAGGGAATGATGTAGCAGGGAGGAGGGCCAGAAAAGAAACAGGCAGGCTGTGTTCTGACAATGAGACAGGGGGAAGGGATGGCAAAGCAGAGAGATAAAACTTAAAAAATTGAAACACGAAGTTCACATAGCACTGGGAAAATGGAATAGCCAATGAAGTCACATGCAGCCACATGTGGGTTGAACTTTGTTTTTTGCTTCTGTAACCTGTATCTAAGGGGAGACATCTTTGTTCTCCAGCTCAGCCTTTGGACACGAGGCTGCTGGGTCTGTGCCAGCAGAGTAAGACATTGCTTCCTGCTAAACTGCCTCAGTGTCCTCGTCTCAACTGGAGATTCCCACAACAGAAGGAGGAAAGGTTTCAGCAGCATGCTTTCACTTCAGACCAGGTCCAGCACACACTATCAAGACTCCTTTTGGGGTTTTTTTTTTTTTGGTTTTCTTAGCACTACTAGGGTTTGAAGTCAGGGCCTCGCACTTTCTAGGGAGATGCTCTACCGCTTGAGTCACACATGAGCTCTTTGATAGTTTATTTATTCTTTAGATAGTATCTCACACTTTTGGACCTGGCCAACCTTAAATTGTGATTCTTCTATCTATACCTCCTGTGTAACTGGGATCACAGATGTATACTATCACACCCAGCTTGTATTGTTGTAGAGGAGTCTGTCTAACTTTCCATCCTGCCCACCCAGGAACCTCTGCCTCGCAAGCAGCTCGGATTACAGATGTGTGACACTGTGCTTGGCTGCATAGTTCATTTTTATGCACACTTGTTAAAAAAAGTTTTCAAAAACAGAAAAACACAGATTTTTAAGAAAGTTTACTTTAAAATGTTGTACAAAATTATCTCTAAAGAAAAAAACAATGTATCAATGTGAAGTCACATATATATATGAATACTAATATTTATTATGCATGTGATACCATTGCTTCTACCACAATACTTACATGTTTGTAAATTAGATCATTACTTGAGCAATCTAAAATTAAAATATGTTCAATTAAATAAGACATTTAGCCATTCTTTCATATTTTTAACCTTCTATTAAAATATATACAATGAATAACAATGTTCTTGATATCTAATGATGTTGCTTAATAGGCAAATGAAGAAAAATTGCATTTGATATGTGTGGTCTAATCTATCTCAACAATTTAAGAGACTTGTTAGGAAAAGGCAATTGCTGCCTTTTGGCTACTTTATAATTCTGATAATTCCATTGTGAAGTTTTACATTCATAAAATGTGAAATGAAAAATTCCTTTGATAAAATGAGAATGGAAACAAAGGAAATTTATCATACTAAAATACAGAAATGATACTTGGAAAATTTTTCATGAATAGCTACACTAATTGGTGGGGGTTTTCCTGGCTCACATAGCTATTTATCAAAGACAGAATGATAAATGTAAGCTACAGTTTTTAAAGTTCTTTAGAAAATATTAAAATAAATGATTACTATTATGCACAGATATATTCAGAAATTTTATTCTTCATAAATTGGATATGATTTCAGTGAAGTAAATATGCACAATAGCTTTAAATGCATTATTGGACTGATTAAATGAATTAGTGGACTAATATTCAAAGTACAAAAGTCCTGAGAACCCGTCATGACAGATTGTATTAGGGACTATTGGAGTAAGTTTAAATGCATAATTCACAAAATTGTGGGATTTATTTTTATGACATTATAATTCTATGACAAGAAATATGTAAGTGCTGATAGTTAAAGATCAGTACATTTTGTTTTCTCTTCACTGCGTGAGTTCTGTACATTTGAAATTGTGGATGTTACTACCATGAAGTTTATGAATTAATTTTAAACTTGTAGTTTCTGATGCTCTCAATAGAAGCTATCTAAGATTTTTGGGAAAGGAAAAATTACTGCCATCTTTCTCTGATCAATTTTTAATTTAAACTTCAAAATACTTTAATTTGTTGCTAATATTGTTAATAAAATGAACATTGATGAGATTGTTCCTGGAAGTAATAAGTATGATGGGAATAAATAATTACATAGAGAGAAATGATGTCTCATGTTTATAAAATATTCATCCAAATCTCTGCTTTCTTGAAACTTGTTCATGGATATGTTACTTACAATAATTTTTTAATCTATGTCATAGCAATTCCCATTTGTTTCTCATCAATGGTGTGGTTACAAAATAAAAATAACACAGCAGGAATGATTTCCTTTGCTTCCATTTTTTAAAGTATAGGCCAGCAAACTTCTCTCTGCAAATGGTCATATAGTAAAATTTTTATCTGGACCATGTACCCTCCTCTGTAGGAACTACTTAACTCTAAACAGTGACATACAAAGACTGCTAAAAGCAATGCCTAAATGACTGAATATCATTAAAATACAAAAAAAAGGCTGTATTTGCAAAGAACATGTGGATGTTCATATTTGGCCCAGAGTTTGTATATCCAGACACAACAAAATATAAGAAAATACCCAAACATGCCTAGAGCTTGAAATACAGGGATATGTGGTCTCTGAAAACTGTTCTGGGTGACTCATGTTCAGTTAAGCCATTTTAACAGAAAATACTGAGGAAAATGCTGAGGTAACTTAATGTTTGGAAACAGTGGACAAGAAGACGTGTGGTAAGAATTTCTCTAAGATTTGATTGGATCCAGGAAGATAGAACCCGTCTTTTTTTGTGGCAGTATTGGGGTTTAAACTCAAGGCCTTATATTTGCTAGTCAGGCACTCTAAATAAGAAATGTCTGCAACCCTTTTTGCTTTAGTTATTTTTCAGATAGGATCTCATCATTTTTGTCCAGCTTCTAAAAACATCCTCCTGATCTCTACCTTTGTAGTAGCTGGGATGATAAGCATGAACCACAGCACTCATCAGAATTTACCTCCTTTTTTTGTGATTGTAGCAAAATTTTCTCAAATCTGAAGAGAATCCTGTTTTCACAATGTCAACTGACATTACAAAACCTTCATAGGGATGTGAAGGACCGTGGTGATAGGTGCTCCTGTGGGAAGAACGTTGACAAATGTTCTCTTGTATTTAACTGTCACTGTATATTAAGTTTTATCCTTCTTTCATAAAGGATCACAAATGTCTCCAGTATCTTTGTGCCTCATTTTTACCTCAAAATTAGGGACTTGAGCATTTTTTCTTTTTTATAAAGAGCTCAAATACAATAGGTTGAGTCCACTAGAATCATGTTTAAAACTTCCACTTGGATGTGGAAAGTATCACCAGTGCTTTCCTTCTCTGGGCATTCATTGGAGTCAATGAATCAAACAGGGCTATGTAACTTTCCTGTATGTGGTACAAGGAAGTTATATGAAAACCGGAGGGATGTAGAAATAGATACAGCAAGTAAATGGATAGTTGGAAGAATTGCCAAGCCTCCCTAACTTTGCCTAAGCACTGATGCATTGGGGTGATATCAAGCTGTATGTGTCAGGAAAACCTTAAAAGGTGGCTCAAGTTGGGTGGTTTATGCCTGTAATCCTCACTCCTAAGGAGGTAGAGATCAGAAGGATCATATCTGAGGTCGGCCTGGACAACAGGCTCACAAGACCCTACCTCAAGCAATAAAAGCTGGATGTGTTGGCATGTGCCAATTATCCCAGCTATATGGATGTGGTCTAGGCTGCCCAGGCATAAAAGGGAGGCCCTATTTGAAAAATAAGGAAAGCTCAAAGAGATCGCTATGTGCCTCAAAGGTAGAGTTCCTGCCTACCAAGCACAAGGCACTGAGTTCAAACTCTAGTCTTGCCCTCCCTACAAAAAGCCTCAAAAGAAATCAGAAGTTTATTTCTCTCTTACATATAGAAGTATAAATCAGTGTCCCATGGTCAGTATAGAACTTTACACTGCCAAGCACTAAAGCTTTTCTAATTTTTTTCTCAACTATGTGGGTGTCATAGTTTAAGACAGTATTGTGGAAGAAGAGATGAAGAAGGATTGCACTATTTATTTTCAGAAGGATCTAGAAGGCTGATGACTAATATTTTTAACTTGCTTTGGCCAGAGCATAATCCAAGGATTATTTATAAATGTGTCTTACGATTATGTATAAATGAGAGATACATAAGCAATTGAAAAGACCCAGTGACAGACAAGAATAGGTAAAAGAAATCTATAAAATAATAGTGCAATATCGTATAAAATGCAATGGAATAACAAAATACCTTGAGATGAGGAAGGTGATAATAATTTTTATTTTTGAAGAAAAGAGATAAAGACCAATTTTTCAAATGATCAATTTTTTTCTCAAAAATTCATGACTTACTTTTATTTTGTCATTTTTAAAGTTGTGTTCCATTGTAGGAATCTTCTTTTCCTTTATTGTTGTGCTGGGTTGGGGTACATGAGCATCTTTATAGAAATATCCTGTAAATCTTTTGAGAGTATATTATGAAATATTTTTAAGTGCAGCAAAATCTTATCTTGATGAAGTCTGCAAATATTACACTTAATTAATGATCATATCGCATTTCTGTCATGAAATACCTTTATTCCCCGAGTGTTCTGGATCTCAATTCAATTGAATAATGGCTCAGAAATTGCTGACAGCTGCACATAAAGCTAAATATAAACTGGAAAAAAGTCAAGGTCCACATAATGTAGGTATATATCTTCCAATGAAAAATTATCAATTCAGTGGAAAATAAAGTGCATGAAATAAAGTATTTAATGCTATATATTATTGAATTTTATGCCATTTAGTTGGGATTTTTCCATCATGTAAACATAGTCTATAAGAACTAGATAATTTGTTTTGTGACCTACTGATGACTTACGGAAATAGCTCAATAGTAACTGATATCATTTAACATATATTTTTGGAAAAGTGATGTGTCTGTACAATTAAACCACTAAGCATCTTTTTAAGACAGGATATTAATTTATTCCTCTCTCTCACTTTATCTCATTTGCTAATGATTGTCATTACAGTATTATATGAGGATAGAAATACGTTGTGATTCTTGACTTATTCTCAATGTTTATATAATTTATCACTATAAGATTGTTTACATTTAAAAGTACTCTATAACACAAAATGCAAGAAGAGCAGTAGACCATTTAAATAAGTAGTCCATGACAGTCACAGTTATGGTTATGCTGTGGTGTGCTGAAGCATTTGAAATCAGATGTGTGATGTCAGCTCCACTGAATCATCCTTTTAGGTTAATTGTTTCCTATATCTTTGGGCAAGCCATTTATTTGATATATAGTCAAATATGTTTTTGCAATTGCATAAATTGTGCCTTATTGTATGTGGTAACATTCAGAAGCCGTGGATATTTGTGAACTCATTTAAATAGATTTTGCATATACACTTTACTCAGATATATGTTTATGAATTCACTCTGTTTGTTTAATCTGCACATTCTTTTCTACCTCTTCTGGCTATTAGGAAAAATAATGTACAGGGTTTTGGTTTTTACCATTTTAAAGGGAAATATATATATTTTATTTTATTTGGAAACTATAAACAAAAGTTCCATATAAAGTAGCACATTTAACATGTTATAACAGCATGATTAAAATTAAAGATTGTGGCTGGGAACAGTGACCCATGCCTATAATTCAAGGTGCTTGGGAGCATAGATAAAAGACTACAGTTTGAAGATATCTCAGGCAAAAATGTCAATGAGACTGTATCTCAAAAAACAATCCATGTATGGTGATTTGTGCTTGTTATCCCAGCTGTGCAGAAGGTGTAGGTAGGAGGATCATGGTTCAGCAGTGGCCTGGACCAAAATCTCAAGACGCAATCTGAAAAATAACTAACCTCCAAAAAGGTAGGGAGGTGTTATGGCTATGGCTCAAGTGTTAGATCCCTTACCTAGTAAGCAAAAGACCTTAAGTTCAGTCTCTAATAATGAAAAATTATTCACTCAACTAAAAAAGGAAAAGGAGGAGAAATTAATAACACTTGGTACCAAATTATGCAGACCTCACAAATTCATATGAAATGACTTTGATTCAAGGTATTTGCCTAATGAAGAAAGCAAAAAGTAGACACAGAAATATCCCAAAGAGAAACACCAAGAATAAACAAGCTAAAATTTCTTATTTTTTGTCCTATCTTTTCTTTTTTCTTCTATAAAATTGGAGAACAGGAGGGCTGAACAGGTCTTGCCCAGCAGGGGTGATTGATACCAGCAGGAGGGGGGAAGTGTTGATGAAAGAAGGAGGAGGGTGCATATGGTGCAAAAAACATGTATGTAAATGCAAAAATGATACCTGTTAAAACTGTTCCAGGAAGAGAGGATGAAAGAGAACAGTGGAGTGGTGAATTCAAGTATGATGTATTTGTTACACTGTAAGAACCTTTGTAAATACTCCAATGTACCCCCATCTAGAATAACAATAAAAGAAAGAAAGAAAAAAATAAAGACATGGAGACATTTAAGGGAAAACAGTTAAGGAATTAGACATGATGCCTACTGTACCTTTTACTCTCAGTCCTGAGGTTCACAATGAGGCCCTCTGGACAAGGAATGTCAGAATGCTTAAGGATTTTATTTCTAGGTTAACAATAAGACTTCTGTGATTCTTATCATCCTTTTATTTAACTGGAGAGGATAAATAGCTTTGGTAGTTCATGCTTATCATAAATTTACTCCCATCCCAGGCCTCCCCCTCTGTCTAAAATAAAATCAAGGTATGTTATTCTACTTCTCACTGTCTAAGCCAAGATTTCAGGAAATGCTTTTCCTCCCTGAGAGGAAGAGAGAGGGAAAGTACAAAGTAATAAAACAATATTTTTACTGATACCATTTTTCCTAAAATATTAGGAGATTTTTTTCTCTAATGACATCTCAAATTTCAAACTTTTTTGGGAGGGTGGCATTAGGGTTTGAACTAAAGGCCTCACACTTGCTAGACAGGCACTCTACCACTTGGGCCACTCTACCAGTCTTTTTTCTGTTGGATATTTTTGAGATAGGGTCTTGTAATCTATTTGCCTTGGCTAGCTTTGAACTTTCATCATCCTGATTTTTACCTCCCAAGTAGTGAGAATTATAGCCATGAGCTTGGAAAGACATCTTGTACTTAGGTTTTGAATTTGGGGTAGAAAAGAATATGTTCATAGCAGTTAGATAAAAACTGAAGTCTGGAGAATAAATTCTAAAATCTGAAACTTACTGACTAGGTTAATTCTACCCAACTTCATTTTTTTTTGTTCGTAATTAACTTCTAATATAGTTTTGAAACAATGAAGACAATTCCTTATTTTCTCTCACAAGAGGGAACATGCTGATGAAAAAGCTTTCATCAGCTTTCCTCAGATGAAAGCAGTTCGTTTCTTTGAAAGGAATTAGTAAATACTATTCTAAGCACTGAAAATGTGCCCGACATTGTGTAAAGAACATATGTATACATGGCCAAATTTTTAATGGCAAGAGTAACACTTGAAACATGCCTTTGAGTAATTTCTCAAATTAATTTTATTTTCTCCTGTCTGAATTATAATCACCCTTAGTAATAGAGTTCAATATTTTATTTCCTTTTTCACCAAGCCATAAAGATGTACTATAAAGTGATATCATTTCCATCAGTTATAAAAAAAATTAGCCACTTTAGGGCACTATGGCATCAATTGTAAATTCTTTTAATGTTTCATAATAAGTTACATTTTCTTAACTGATCTTATGAGTTAGGTAGGTCACATATTATTAGTGTCTTTTTTTCTATAAAAGGTGGCATGAAAGTGTAAAAGCTATGCTCTACGATTGTATCTAAATGTCATAATGAACACATTACTTTTATAATTAACATGTGCCAATTAAAATAATTTATTTAAAAGTGTTGTTATAAAATAATAGATACAATATAATGAGATATTATGTTATATTTGCTTATAAAAATAAAACATCTGATTTATATTTTAAGTATAAAAATTGAGTATTACCCTGGGTTTCCAATGGAACTCATATTTTATAATAGGGTAAAATATGTATTCTTTTGGTCCTGACTCCAAATTCCATGACTTTTTCAGCATTTATTTTTCTTCATTTTGGAAGTTTGAATTTCCAAGACATTTATCCAATTAGACCACTTAAATTTCTCTGAACATATGTGACTCTACTCTATCAGCTAAATTATTTTTTACCTAATATGACCCATATAAACAGGTAAACAATTTAGGGAATAACTCCACTTGAAATAAGAGCAGTATTTTCAATACGCACTAAATCAAGGATCTTAATTTTATAAACATATCTGACATCTTTATGGCAATAACAACTCACAAAAACTACCTAAAATCATGCAAATGTTACAACAAGTTAGAGTTAGCATTGATTATTACTATTTTACTTTTAGGTGAGATGTTCAAGGTATTGTTTAAATGAGAGTGGAAGAAAAGTATGACTCCACTTGAGAAAATACATTTGTATAAATACAGAGCAACTGTCACTTTTTATCTTACTGTTTTGGATAGTACCTGTTGCGCAGTTAATACCATATAAGTTTGTGAGGGAGTTTTCAGAGATAATTTGATGCATGGCATCAATTAGAAGTTAAAATGTTTGACAATACTCTTTTTAGTACAGCCAGCTATATTTTCCTTATGAGGTAATGCAGTAGTAGGTAAATACTGTAGCAGTTTATGAAACTAAGTGTAAACTATATGCCAAAATTGAGAACATTCTGTTTTCTATAAGGTAGACATTATAAGGATCAAAAAGGAAAAACAAAAAAACAAACAAACCGACAGAAAACCAATCCAGTTTTTGGGGAGGAAGACAAAAATGAACTGAATCCTAGATAATAAAGGCAAACAACTTTTATTATATTTAACACTGAACTATAAAATGATTAATGATGTTTTGGGACTTACAAAAGAAGATGAAGCAAAATCATAACCTGGAAACATGAGTGCTTATTTTTTTTGAAGCATTCTGACAATTATAAAACTGAAGCCTATGAAATGACAGCTACACTGAACACAGAAAAAAATCCAAAGGCTAAAAAAAAGTTTGGAATATGATAGTGAACCATACATGAAGTAGCATTGACTTCAAAGGATTAGAACAGTAGTTAGATGGGTTTGAAAAGGAACCAAATACTATGGGAAATTAACTGTATGTAATACCAGGCAGAAGATGCACACACACATAACAGAGTTTAACTCCATAGTAGTAATTAACACTTGAGTGATTTCTATGAAAATGAAATCCACACATTAATATAAGTAAAACTTTAAAAAATTGACTCAAAAGAAAAGGAGCAACTATATAATATCTACCATATAAGTGAAGCCTAATTAGAAAAAAGCTTTGCACAAAGAAGCAGTACAGAATGATTTGCAGGTGAATTTTGGTTAATATAAAAGCAATGTATATTTCTAACACCAGACAAACTATTGAAAATATAAACACTAAACATTTTCCATCTTATTTTATAAAGCATATATAACTTTATACCAAAAGAGTTAAAATAAATTAAAGTAAAGAAAATGCACATCAATTTTACTGAAATATATTTGAATCATTAATTACTGACCAGTGCAAAAAATACTGAGACAAATGACTTGTTCCATGAATAAACATACTGGTTAAAATGATCACACTCAATACCTAATAATATTCTCATTAACAATCAAAGTTATTATTTTAAGAAATTTAGAACATATAATATTTTAAAGTAAGTTAATGATTAAACTATCAAATGTGAATAGTGGAAACTATTTTCCTCATAAAAAGAAGGAAGACAATGCTAAAACTTATGGTAAATGATGAATTTCTGTCAGTGCACTTCTTTCAAATTAGTAGAAGTTTAAGGATTTTAGCTATTACAACTTTTATTAACAAACATATATATTGAAAGTACCTTTAATATACATTAATAAGAAAACAAATGGGAGCTGGTACCAGTGTGAGGGACAAGGATATAAGGAAAGAGTGAAGAAAGCTTAATGTAGTAGAAATATTAAATACACATGTATGCAAATGAAAAAATTCTACCTTTTGAAACTCTTCTAGGAATGGTGGGACTGGGGATAAAAGAGAGTGATGGAGGGGGTGAATTCAACTATGATATATTGTCACAATGTACCCCACCAAAACAACAATAACCTAATAACAAAAAAAAAGAAAATTAAAACACATTTTTGAAATAATTTAGAAATAATTTTTAGAACATAGAGATTATTGAAATGTATAAAGTCATATACTGTTTATTATTTCAAAAATGAACATGGCTTTCAAATGCATTTCTGTAAAACAGTAATTATCAGCCAAGACATGGAGTTTCAGTGTAATGCCCTTTAGAGCTTAAACAAATTATGTAAAGCTATAAGCAGAATATACAATTCTGAATATAACAGAATTCAGAAATAACAATTGTGCATATAGTACTGAAAAATGCTTCCAAAATGTTAAAGGGAAGAAGTAACTTCTAGAGACAAATGCAAGCTTGAGGAAAGGAATATTTAACACTGGATAAACTACCAAAATTTATCTCAAAATTGTTCAATGATGGATGAATAAAAATATTACCTGAAACTGATTCGAATCAACCTTGTAGAGCACAGGTTTGCAAGTCAACAATTGATATATGGGGCCAGTGTGTTTTGTGTTTTACGTTCTTGGATATTTAACAACATCCCTGGTAACTACTCAGGAAATGACATTCAAGCCAATCAAACAAACCTCCAAATCCCGCCATGAGTCGCTATATGTAATATTGTCACATTAGAAAATCATTTATATGCAGGAGTGAGTAACTTAGCAATGCCAAGTCACTTTTTGAAGGAAATTAGAGGGAGGACATGTTCTATAACAGGAAACAATACTAAATTTTCATAACTAAGAACAAAAATTTGCCCTACAGTACTATGACTTTTTCTTTATCTAGCCATGGAATCAGTATTCATAAAAAGGAAAGTGAATTTCATTGCTTACAAAACAAAAACATCAATAACAATTGAGTAGAGTAGAAGTAAATAGAAAAATTATTAAGTTTGAAAAAGCACTATAGGAGAAAGTAATTTGTAAATGTGGGTAGGGGCAATTTCTTGTACAAGTCAAAGAATTATGCATTATATGGAAATAATTGATGATGTTGACATTTTACTATAAAGTATTATTTATTTTAAAACACAAAACTAGCATTAAAACATAATTACACAAATAATACCTCTAATCAACCGAGAGTTTTTATTCAAATTATATACAATTATACATAAATCAATAAAAATAATTTCCAAAATGAAAAGTAGTTGGAAAAAAATAGCATTTTATATGGAAGAAATACAAATAAGCCATCACCTATGTAAAATACATAACTCTGAATATCAGGAAAATAATTTTAAATCTATAATAAAATTCAAATGTACATTCTCCAACTTCTAAATAATTAAATAATTAAAATTTACTTAAAATATGCCAATATTTAGTGGGCAAGTTTGTTGAAGTTTCCTGTAAGAGTTCATTGTACCAATAATGCAAGTATAATAGGTACATTCATGTGGAATTTTTTAATTTTTATTTTTTTTCCTGTTTTAATTAGATGAATCTGCACATTGCTGCTTCTCTCTTTGAGGATTCTCTGGAAAGTCACATATTAAGATTCAAAGGAACTTTTACTTAATATGACCAATGAATACAATAATTTAATTTTATTATTGCTTAAGTACATTAATCTTACTCACTTTTATTTATGCTATATTTCTCAAAAATGTTCAAAAGTATATGAAAAATGTTACTGTAGTAATTAGTGGACTATCCCAGTGCTTTTAATATGTAGCATATTGTAAATGCTCTATGTTTGTTCCAGTTATCTTAACATAGTAGACTGTAGGACAACCAATTCAAGAGAAGCCACAAAATCAATTTACAGAAACAACTACTATCAAGTTATCCTGACAGTTCAATGAGTTCCACTCATTGTGTGTATGTAATCAGCAAGTAGTCTGCCATCATATTTCATGAAAACAATTCTGACAAGCTGGCCTATCCATAGTAATTTAATACAGTGATATGAAATGTAAATGAACTAGAAAATAATGCATTAGAAGCTCCACAAATCTAAATTAGGATGAACATACTAATACTGTCATTTTCAGTAACTGCCAATATTTTTATTAGATAATTACATGTACAATTACATTTTTATATAAACTAGAATGATACCAAGCTTAAATAAACAGCAAAGTATATGCATGTTTTATAACTAGATACAAGTATTGCTAATATCCTTAAAATATTCATTTTACATCCTGTTATTAAACATATTTCAAATATTTAATGCATGTATTTTCCATTGTATGGTGACCTTGAAGTTTTATGAAACCAAAAAATTTAATTCTTTTTAGAGCTTTCTTTAGTTCTTTTTATTGTTAAAATATTCTAGCACAGGAATTTTCTAATCTTCTACATCATCAGTACATTACACTTGTTAAAAGTAAAATGTTTTTCTATATAGAAATTTTTCTCTAACATAGAGTTAACTAAAATGCTTTTCTATATAGATATTTTTCACTTACATAGACTTAACTAAATGGCTTTCATCCATTCATCTAACTTTTAAATATTTACCTAAAATAACACTTTGATTTTATAATAGTGTGTGGATTCTAGTTAATAGTTTATCAAGCTATACTATTTTAATTGATCACTTATTGTAACATGAGTGTTGGGTACTGTACAAGAATTAATTTCCTGCTCCCATTATTACACATTCTAGTGGGAGGAGCAGAAATTGAACTAACATACAAGAAAAAATCAGAGATTAAGCAGATATTCTCCTTAAATTAGGTAGTCAATAATGAAATAATTTTAAAATGTAGAATAACAGTGCAGTACAGCATAGCATAGCATACCATGGCACAGTATATCATAACCAAACACACAAAGGAAAAATCAAGTACTCTATCTATGTAGAGCAAATGTCCTGAGAAAACTGTGTTTTAAGCATGTGTGAAACTTGCACATATATGTCAATGTGTTGTTGCATGTGTGTACTCTGGAATACAATGTAAAATTCATTTCTTATTATCCATTCAGGGTAACAATATTCAAAAAGCACTAATAGACCATAAACACTCTTTTATTAAAATAGGCTTGGAATATACCAGCCAGGAAGCACAGAGAGTTCATACCTGTGCTATTTAGCTGGCTCCTTTTATTTTATCTGGGGCCCCAGCCTATGGGATGGTGCTGTTCAATTCACAGCATGATTTTCCCCTTAGTTATTCCTTTTAGGAACTTCCTTACAGACACACCCAGAGGTGTGTTTTCCTAATCTGATAGGCATCACTGAATTCAATCAAGTCAACAATCAAGGTTAACATGGAGAAAATAAAAGAAATGACTAAACAGGCAAGATACTGACTTTCAGTGTTGTGTCACAGGCTTTTGACACTTGGGCTACATATCTACAACTTGTCTCAAAAAAAACTAAAAATCTGGGCATCAGATTTCCAGCTAATTGGAAGGCTGAAATTGGTAAAATTGAGGTTTGGGGCAAAAATTTTCTGAGAACTTACCTCAACAGAAAAATGCTATGTATGTTCATTGGTTCTTGTCATCTCATCCACAGTGGGAAGCTTAAAACAGGAGGACCTATGGTCCAGGCAGGCATGGCCAAAAAGTGAGACTCTAGCTAAAAAATAACCAGAAATAAAAGAGTTGGAGGCTAGCTCAGGCAGTAGAGTGCCTGCCTAGCAGGTAAGAAGTCTTAAATGCCTATCCTTGCATACCTCACTCCCCAGCCACCCCCAAAAAAGATATTGTCTGTGATTCTGCCACATACAGAAAGTGCGATCATGGCATAATTTTTTTTTCTGTAAAAAAAAAAAAGGCCCCCATATAAATAAGTTTAACACTTAGAATAAATGTGATTAGTCTTGATCACTCCAAGTTAAGAAAACAAATTGCCATTTGTCAGCAATGTATTTCTCATCTCAAGCAAAATTTGGAGAGTTCAGCTTCTAGACTTAAAATGAAAAAAACTGGACTCTTTCCTCAGATTTCAAATCCAGGTATTGAAACTTTAAAGTCAGGAATAAGACAAGAGTGTCCATTATGTCCACTCTTATTCAACATAGTCTCAGAATTTCTAGCCAGAGAAATAAGACTGAAGAAGAAATGAAAGGAATACGAATTGGAAAGAAAGAAGTCAAACTATCCCTATTTGCAAATAACATGTTCTTATTCCTAAAAGACCCCAAAAATACTCCTTGTCACCATAAACAGCTTCAGCAAAGTAGCAGGATACAAAATCAATTTACAAAAAATCAGTAGCTTTCCTATGCATCAACAATGAACAAATAGAGAAAGAATATAGGAAAATAATTCCATTTAAAATAGCCTCAAAAAATAACTGGGAATAAACTTAACAAAGAATGTGAAAGAACTCTAGAAGGAGAACTATAACCTATTGAAGAAAGAAACTATAGAAGACTATAGAAAATTGAAAGATCTCCCAAGCTTATGAATTGATAGGGTCAACATAGTAAAAAGGGCTATGTTACCAAAAGCAATCTATATGTCCAATGCAATTCCCATCAAAATCCCAATATGTTCATCAGAGAGATGGAAAACCAACACTAAAGTTCATTTGGAACTGCAAAAGACCACAAATAGCCAAGGTAATACTGAACAAAAAGAGCAATGCTGGATGTATCACAATGCCCAACCTCAAACTATACTCCAGAGCCATAGCAATAAAGACAGCATGATACTGGCACAAAAAACAGATGTGAAGATCAGTAGAACAAAATAAAGACCCAGATTTAAATCTACACAGGTATGCCCACCTGTTTTTTGACAAAGGTGCCAAAAGCATATGATAGAGAAAAGGCAGCCTCTTCAACAAATGTTGCTAGAATTGGATACTGCATGCAGAAAACTGAAACTAGGTTCACATCTGTCACCCTGTATAAGCATCAACTCAAAGTGAATTAAGGACCTTAATATGAGACTTGAAATTTTGAAGCTAGTGAAGGAAAGAGCAGGGAATGCACTAGAATTAATAGGTATAGGCAATGACTTCCTCAGTAGAACTCAAATGGCTCAACAAGTAAAAGAAAGGGTCTACAAATGCGACTACATGAAATTAAAAAGCCTCTGCACACAAAAGAAAGGGTCTCTAAATTGAAGAGGCTGCCTACAGAACAGGAGAAAATCTTTGCCTGCTATATATCATACAAGGGACAAACAACCAGAATATACAGGGAGCTCAAAAAATTAAACTCCCTAAAAATAAATGAGCCAATGAAGAAATGAGCAAAAGAAGTGAACACAGCTTTTTCAAAGGAAGAATTCCATATGGCTAAAAAGCACATGAAAAAATGCTCAACCTCCCTGGCCACAAAGGGAATGGAAATCAAAACAATATTAACATTCTACCCCACTCCTGTTAGAATGGCTACCATGAAGAACATAAACAGCAACAAATGCTGGGGAGTACGTGGGGGAAAAAAAGACCCCTCATACATTTCTGGTGAGAATGAAAATTAGTACAACCACTATGGAAAAAAATATGGAGGTTTCTCACAAAACCAAAAATAAACTGTCATATGATCCACTATACTGGAAGGAATGTAAGTCAGGTTACAACAAAGGCAGCCAGCAATCCCATTTACTGTGGAGGTGGCGGCAGCTGGAGTGTGCTTAAGGCTAGCTCAGGCAGGGTTAGCAAGACCAAGTGAAAAACAAAGTAAAAACAAAAGGGCTAAGAATATAGCTCAAGTGGTAAAGCACTACTTTCATGACATGTGTGAGCCCATGGGTCAACCCCTAGTATAAAAAAAAAAAAAAAAAGAAAAAGAAAAAAAAATCATAGTCTTGGCAATGTGAAAGAGCTCAAATTTTATTATTTATTTTCTTGCAGGTCTGTAGG
Organism: Castor canadensis; assembly: GCF_047511655.1. Lineage (NCBI taxonomy): Eukaryota > Metazoa > Chordata > Mammalia > Rodentia > Castoridae > Castor > Castor canadensis. The sequence continues at coordinate 20,390,552 of NC_133390.1, read as the reverse complement.
TCTGGAGTTGCCACAGTTCTCCGAACTAAATTTAAGATGTCTACAGTGTCATGATTTTAGATGTTCTAGGGAAGAATGTATTTTATGGACTTTTCTAGCTTTCACAGGCATCCACATTTCTTTGCATGTACCCTTTTTCTTCCAACACCAGGGTCAGAAATGTAGGATTTCATCCTCATATCAAATTTCTTTAATTCCTCCTCTGTCTCCTGCTCCAATTTTACTTTGGGTCCATGTAGATATTACTGTGCAATCTCTATGCTAAAGCTCAGCTGATTAGGAGCTGTAATTCCATTTGTGACCTTATTTGTCATTGCTATGCAACTTAATATTCAAAAATTAGGATGTACACACCTTTCTCTTGGGGAGTAGAATGACATTATTTTTCTTAATATACCAATTTTTCAATAAACACTAAAAATATTTATTTAGGATAATCTACTTTTCAGTTTAGAATTCCCCTTTCATCTTCTTATATAGCTTCTTTTCATTTTTGGGTATTTGCCAAAATTTCTATTATTATAGTAGTCATTTCTTCTAAATCCTTAAAATTCTTGCTAGTTGTATTAAATTTCACTTACTATATTCAGCTTTCTAAATTTATATTTTATTAAGTTATACTTAACCCATGCCACATTTTAACTATGATTTTTATTTTTGGAGTGTCAGTTGAAAGTTTTGATTAATAGTAGCATGAATTACTTTCTGTCTTTTATAAGTGATGGGGTCTGGTTTTGTTGTATAGACTGTGCTCAAACTTCTGCGCTCAAGAAATCTTCTTTTTCAACCTCCTCAGTAGTTGAGATTACAGGTATGCTTCTGGACACCAACATGTACTTTTTAACTATTCCCTAAAGGTACATATTTTTATTTATTTTACACATGGTCATTTAAGACAATACACTCAGAAATTCAATTCACCAAGTACGCTTGAGAAATTATCTTTCACTTATCATCATAGAATCTTTTCCAATGCTGCTACTTCTGTTCTTTGGCATCCAGGGAGAACTAGTGCCAGGACCTCAATCACCTGGTTATCCTCAAGTCTCTTATATAAAATGGTGTAGTATTTATATATAACCTGTGCATGACCTCCCGTATACTCTCAATCTTCTCTAATTACTTATAATACCAAATATAAATGCAATGCAAGTGCTATATAGGTAATTATACTGTATTGTTGAAGGAAAGATGACAAGAAAAAAAGTCTGAGCCGGGCACTGGTGGCTCACACCTGTAATCCTAGCTACCCAGGAGGCAGAAATCTGGTTTGAAGCCAGTCCAGCCAAATAGTTTGTGAAACCCTACCTCAAAAGACCCTTCACAAAAATATGGCTGGAAGTGTGGCTCAAAGTGAAGGCGTTGAGTTCAAGCCCCAATACTACTAAATAAATAAATAAATAAATAAATAAATAACTAAAAAGCTCTGTACATGCTCATTCAAATGTAACTATGAATGATTACACTGGGGCAAATATATGTCCTTGCTCTGATTTTTCCCCATACTCTAGCTATGGTTCTTCTCCTTTGACTTCATCTGCAGTTTTGACATTCAGACTTTGTTTCTGTCACTTTAGCTTCATCCATGAAACAACTATTTTATGGGGGCAATTCTGAATTTTTCATTTGTTAATATGGGTATATAAATCAGGTAAGGGTCTTAAATTAAAATAGAGGGAGAATATCTTTTCTGATGCTCTGAAATTGCTTGTCACTTTTACATGCTTCAGAATGCAAAATGAAACACACAAGAGTATATGAAATTGTGTGTGTGTGTGTGTGTGTGTGTGTGTGTGTGTGGTGTTCCTTGTGGTCTGCTTCAGAATTCAAGACAATTTATCTTTGCCCTGAAATAAAAGTTCATGAGAAATCTAAGAGATTATTTCTGCCAAACCAGTTTTCTATTCTTTATTCGCATAGGGCTGAGAGTCAATTTCTAACATGATTACCCCTTTTCCAACCATCAAGATAGGATTTGTGGTTATATGTACTTTTCCTATATGAAAATTTGAAATGTCAGTGACATTTGAAGATATAAAATTATGCCTGTATTTTGGGAATTTAGAAAGTACAAGCCTTAGGTTTCTCCAGAAGGTGAAATGTGTGTTTTGTCTCTTAAGACCTAATTAGGTATATTTTCTGCTAAGTCCATATGATGAATTTGTTATATTTCTAGAATCTAGGATACAACAGCATTTGTGGGGTAACTAATAATTATTCAAACAAGCATATATGAAGAAGGTTGATTTATGAAGAAATATTTGCAAATGTAAATTTGTGTCAACAAAAATGTAAATTTTGTAAATAATTAACTTATTTCATACACTTCTATCAAAGTTACCTGAATGTGCAGGCTAATTTCATTATACTTATTACATTACAAACTCAATGTTTGTAAGTATCAACTTGATGTGTACCCTTTTGCATCTTGTCAAAACTTAGCTCTGTCTAGTAAACATCAATGTGGACACTTCTTCTTACAATGTGGGTGATAAAGTTTTTCTAAAAACACAAATAGACAAATATACATAATTACACAAAATTTCTCCACTAGAAATTACTGGTGTGCTGATTTTACTTGTTTTTCCATTCTAAAGTTCACATTTCCACTTCACATGATTCATTTTTATCACCTCTTAAAATAAGTAGCTGTTATGTGTCCTGTAGTTATGGCCAAAGAGCAGTGATAGGTAAACAAACTCAAGGTTGAATTTAGGTGATATAAAAATGTGAAACATGTCATGCAGACAAAACAAAATGACCTTATGTTTAGAAGGTGCACATAGCATTATCACAGAAGCTATATTAAGCAACTTTGTTACAGGAGTAATACTATGTTGATAGGGTAAAAGAGATTAAAAACAGATTCTGTAACATTTAGAAGTGGTCTATTATCAACCAATTTTTTTTATTTCTGTAGTTTAACTCACTTAAGCAGCTACTTTTATGAAACATAGGTAAATTACTTGACATCCTACTGTGATTGCATCAATTTTCCACTAGTCATAGAGTATGCTTGTATGGTAGTCAACAACTCAGAAAAAAGAAAGGTTTCCATTCAGGTGATGGCTTACCAAATAACAAGCACAGATTTTGGTAATGTCTATTATGATGTGTATCACAAGCAAACAAAATGAGGACATGATATCATGAGAAAAAATTCATTAGTCAGGAAGTTATATAAATGGTAGGCATGGAAGCTTTATGCCACTAGGGAGAGGGCAGGGGAAAAGGACACTCATTAGGAGCCATATATGTATGCTACCTATCTTACCAAACACATAAATAAGGTATGAATGGAGACTATGTTTTGACTGAGTTATGGAGCAATAATGAGTCAAGATTCTATATCTTCATTCTAAAAATATAACATGGTTAATAAAGTTGTTATTTTTCTTTAGACTTTGATTGACATAATATTTTAAAACTTATTTAATAATTCAATACACACTGTGTCAGGGACTTTGCAAACATTTATTTTGCATTCCAATAATTTTGTAATATACCTATTATTAACTTTTTTTACTTGTTAGAATTAAAGTTTAAGCAGTTTAAGAAATTTATACAATATCAAACAACAGTATTGGCAAAACCAATCAACAAAGAAGAAATTTCTCTATAACAAGTAAGTAGGAAACTTTGGATGATTGAGTAATAGAAATAGTGGTACTTGTCTTTTTCTGACTTTTAAAACCATTACCTGCCATATACACTTCCCATTTCTTTCCCTTTTCTTCATGGAGAGAAATAAATGCCATTAGAAGCTCCTAAGCTCATTAAAAAAATTTTTTTCCATTAGATACTAAGGATAGTATTCTCTCCAATTTAAGAAACACCATGAAAGAATAGTAACTGGCCTGTGGTTTAAGCCACACATCCAAGTTTCTAAAACTGTGACTAGACTAGTCATATTGTACATATGGTCCAGCATGAATTTGGTGCCATTCTTACTCTAAATACTGTCATTAGAAAGGTAAAGTCATGAAAGATGAGGGTAGTTGTATTAGTTTCCTAGGGCTACAGTAAGAAAGTACCATAAACTGTATGGTTTAAACAAGAGAAATGCATTGTTTCCCATCTCTGGAGGGTAGTATTTAAAAATCAAAGTAAAAAATTTCCTCATTCTTTAGCCTTCATGAGAATTTCTTTTCCATGCATCTTGTCATGTGGAATTGTCCTTGTATGCATGTCTGTCTTCATATTTCCCCTTTTAGTAAGTACAAAGTCTTCTCAGTTTAATTTGATTTTTTTTCCTCTTACGTACCAGTCTACAAGTATGAGAAACTTCAATAGAACACAATCCAATCTATGACAATGTTTCTCATTTGTACAACATAATTGAGGTTTTCTAAAATTCCACAAATTTAATTCCCCAATTGGAAATTGCATTCTTTCGTGTATAGTAACTATGATGCAGCAGTACACTCAGTAGCTCAGGACAAGTGATATGTAACCAAGAAATATGTGTCGAAGGCCTCTGCTAGACTAGTCAAACTGATAAATTAGCACTCCTTGATATTTTCTGCTTCTTGTCACTATTTTACTCTTAGTTATTTTATATAGCTCTGCCTCTCAAAAGCTTTCAATTATATCTCAATATGCCTTACAATATCTGTTTTAGAAAATGTCAAAGAACAGGTTGATGCAATTGTGTACATTTTATTCATGGTCTTTAGAAATTTCATTACTTAAAAACATTTTGTTCCATTTGTATTATTTATCTTATAGAATAAATAAGGCACATGCAATTGAGGGTATTCTGATAGTGTTTAATTAATGTGCAGAATCAGCACTGTGTTGTGGATGAAAGACCCTTAAATGAATCTGCTATCACCCACCAGACAGCATAGAAGAAACAGGTCATTAAGCTTATAATTTCCATACGTAATAAAGATCTTAAAATAATCACTGAAAGCTTTAACCCATGCTATAATTATATGTTTAACTTTCAATGGTCTAAATTAAAACAATAAAATTAGCAAATAGTGTGAGAGGTAGACATACAATATTCTTCTGATATATTATCATGTTCCATTTAAAGGAAACAGTAAAATTAATGCAATACACATTTTTATTTTAATGGCTGTAAAACTGACCTTTTTGTGTGACTTCCTTATGAACCCACTTATGATTAAATAACTACATATATTGAAATTGAACCAATCTGAAAATTTTAAATGACACTAGCTAATGCATATTGGATAAGCTGAATTACAGAAAACTGGTTTGATACAATGAAATTAGGTGGAAAAGCTAATTCTAGGTGATTGACCAGCAGACATGTTAAAGTAATGTCCTAAAATACAATCTAAAACCAAGAAGCACACACAGGACTGCTGAGAAATTATAGATATAATTGTCTTGCCTATTTTTCATCCAGATTAAAGCGATATATTGAGCAAAAGCATTGATATCAGAATTGGTGAATATCAGCTCCAAATGCAAATTAAAAAATTGAGGACATTAGAAAAATACCAGTCCTTTTGGCTGCAAACATAGCAAAGGATCATTGCCAATAGAAGTTATATATTTTCTCCCCAGGGCAGAACATTGATCTTAATAATTCCCCATTCTGAACATTCATCATAATTGCCTGCTGAAATTTCAAAATATTTTAATTTATGTTACTCTCATTCCCTTATCCTGATTTGGTAAATGAAGATAGAGGCTCACAAATGTGGAGTATTAAAAATCCTCTTATTTGATCTGCATTTCCTTCTGTTAACTTGTGCTTTCATCAATCTAGTGCTTCCATATTTGAGATGAATGGTGATATCTGCTCAGAGATAATTCTGAAGATGGAATGTATGGAAAACAGAAACATTACATGTTCTCTAAAAATAGTCTTACAGCCTTTGTGATTTATTTACTCCATGCCTGTTCGCTCTTACTGACAATTTGAAGTATTTTCTGCATATTCCAAATAAATGTTCTCCCTTAGACCACAGGTACTGTTCATCATGGAAAAGTGGCTATGAACCCTTATCAGACTTTTCTGTAACCACTTACAACCTAAGGTTAAATTTCAACTATGTTTTGACAAATTATATTATAGCTTAATCTTGACTTAACTCAATAGCATTATTAGCAGATTTTACATATGACTTACTAGTCAACTATTTTTAACCCTCAGGCAAACTCTGTTTAAATTAAAACTCCTTTCAGCATTCTTTATTATAAACACTCCTACCATGGCTGATTTCAACAAACAAATACGACCTTAGTGAGTGAGTTAGGAAACTTCTTAGTTTCCTAGGGCTGTCATATCAAATTATCACAAATTATGTGACTTAGAAAAATATAAGTTTTCTCACAATTCTTGAGTTTGATAGTTTAAAATAACATTATCATATCTCAATTACTGGCTTTTTTTTTGTATGTGTGCAGTACTGGGGTTTGAACTCATGACCTACATCTTAATCCACTCCATCAGCTCTTTTTTGTGATGGGTTTTCTCAAGAGAGTCTTGCCAAGTATTTGCGCAAGCTGGCTTTGAACAGCAATCCTCCTGTTCTCTGCCTGCTGAGGAGCTAGGATTAGAGGCTTGAGCCACTAGGGACAGAGAAAGTCATTTTATATGGATATTCAAATCAAACAATGGGAGTGGGTAATGGAAAACATCTCTTTTTGTGAGAGGGGTTCTTTACGCTTTCCTTTTCCCCATAAGCCAGAAAATCAGTCATTTCTGTGATCAGTGTCAAGTCTTTCAACTAGCAAAAGGAAATCTGGACCTGTACCCTGAGGGTCTTCTTTGCCATTGTTGCTGTCACTTCCATTTGGAGTTAATGTTGCAGATGGCATGATTTTGTCAGGGTCCTTTAATATATGATTATGAGACACCTGGTGGGTCTCCCACTTCAGGACTAAGATTCTACTTCTTGCTGTCCTACACTGCCAAAAGTAGCAGTGTAGTCCTCTATGTGCACAGGGCTCCAGTATATGCCCTGGGCAAGAAGAATAGACCTGGGAGTGGAGTGGATAAAGGTACCAAGAGCAGACCCCTGTCAGCTTCACATTGACCCTCTGTGCTATTTTTATCACCATTATTATTATTCTTTCTTTGTGCTGGGGATAGAACCCAAGCACTCTACCACTGAGTCACATTGTCAGCCCTTCTACATTTCTATTGCTATGATGTTTTCAGTGTACATATTGTTAGAGAATCCTGCATTGCCAACACAATCAAGCATGGATTAAGTCTAGTATTTTGTGTCAAGAATCACCTTTTATTCATGGGTCCAGGGAAATCTGGTCCCCCAGAGCTTAGGCCCATTTCATTTCTGCATGGTCACATCCTTTCATTTGAAGACTTTACCTTGTCATATTTCCAAGTATTTGCTGTCTTTCTCATCCTACTTAATAGTGGTAGTTTTTTTTAAATATATTTTGTTTAAAATAAAGATATATAAAAATGGTCAGATCAGGGACAAAATTAGTTGGAAAAAAGGAAGTGTTGGATTTCTGAAGGAACAAAGTGTCAAGTCATAGGATATGCTTTCTAATGTAATTCCATGCAAAGAATGTTAATGTTGAAGTAATACATTCATGCTCTTTTTTTCTCCTTCATTTTATCATAGATTTTTGACCTTGAAGGACTTTTTTTGCTATGTGACTTTGAGGAAATATTTTGTTATTTGAATAATGGGAATATGACTAATCTTTCTCAGAGCAGCAACTGTAAAAAAGTCATGTTCCTGGTGTAGTCTTTACTTCATACTTCTAATCCATGGTAGCTATTGTTATATGAGGAATATTATTATCTAAAGAATGACACAAAGGGGAAGGGGGAAGAGGGAGAACTATGGTGGGATAAGTCTAAGATATACTGCAAGCATATGAAAATATCACACAATGTATCCCCCCATACAACTATTACATGCTAATAAATTAATTGTATTTAAAAAAGAATAACACACAGGGGAGGGGAGAAGACAGAAAATGATGGCGGGGGTGAGTCCAAAATATACTGTAAGCACATGCAAATACCACACAATGTATCCTCTAGTACAACTGTTATATGAAATAATGGTTAATGAAATAATAGTTTTTTAAAAGAAAAAATAATCAGCATGTCAGTAGGGCTTTGCTCTCTCTGAATGATGTAGAAGAACTTTTGATTCCTCTTCCTAGGTTCTCATGTCTGACAGAAATCATTAGCATTAGCAGAGGCTTATAGTACATCACTTCAATCTCTGCCTCTCTTCTCACAGCACTCTGCTTTTCTATGTCTCTATTCCAAATTCCCCTTAGTATAATAACAACAAACATTGAAGTGGTACCTGCAGAACATACTGTAATCCAGTATGACCTCATCACAAGTTGATTACATACGTAGAAACTCTATATCCAAATAAGGACATATTAACAGGTTTCAGTTATTCACAGTTCAATTTATTTTTATGGTAGAAAGAAATTATTATTATTATTTTATATTATTCTGTATTATTTCTATATAATAGATGTTTATTTCAATTGTAATTTCCTGTAATTCAAATAGCTAAATGACTAATTTACTGAATCAATAATTGTTTAGTGAATATCTACTGTAATAGCAGGCATTTTACAAGTCACTTGAAATATAAATGTATTGGGTATCTATTATAATAGGCTTTCTGATAATCAGAAATATACCAAATAACTTTACACTCCTGAAGTTGGCATTCTAGTAGGAACACAGAAAGTTATAATTTAAAAAACTATTTTTGGATTGTGTTAAAGTGCCTTTGAAACCAGAAATTTGTGACAGAGAACTATGAAGATGTATTTTAGTGTCAGTGGTCTCTTTTATAGGAGTTGAACATTACATGGAGAGCTTAATACAGTGGGGAGGAAATGTGCATGTCTTGTGAAAGTGAGTTGTAATAGTTGGATATTTAAAGTCAGTGCATATGACATTCAAGCTATAAAGATTAAAGAGATACAAAATGACGTGTGCAATAGAAAATGTATTGTCTGAGATATCTAGGACTTAAATCAAGTAGCTTGAAAATTAAATAGAGACTTTGGAAATATTAAATACTCATAATAAGGTCAAGTAAAGCAGAGTTTGTATTTTTTGCAACTTTTATGTCAAGGATAGTATTAACTGATTAAAGGTTTCTCACTTAAATTCAGATTGCAAGACAGTCATGTCTTAACTAGTCTCATTTTAATAAATTATGTTCAGTTTACCTTTAAGAGTACATCCTCCTTCTCATCATCAAGAAAAGGAGAGCAACACATATTTTGTTTAAAATATAAGACAATAGGCAAAGTAAAATGACCACCAATTCAGAAACCTCACATATATGCAACTTTTATATCATAAAGGGAAATTGACTCCATCATGAAAACTTGATCCTCTGATTCTTAAAGTCATCAATGCAAATAATTTTCAGCCAGAATAATGCAATAGACATCCCATAGCAATCTGTTGTCTTCACAGAAGGAAAGCAGTTATCAATGCTGGGCTCTGAGAAAGAGGCCAGTGGGAACCCAACTATAGATTCTGAATATTTTTGGCCAGAGGGTACACATAGTTTTTAAAATTCTACCTTTTAACTTTAAAATAACCCATGTAAGCTATGGTTTGCTCTCATTTGTAGAAACCATGTATATGTCTGTTAAATGAAGCACCCCAGTATTTTAAACTATGAGTTGACACTGCCAAAGGAGCAAATTAGTCTATGCCCAAGTGAAACACCAGCACTCTTCCACTTCCTCCTGTGGTTGGGTTAAGTTATAAATCTAATGTAAGCTGGGAACTGAAGTCATGTGTGCCTGTTCCTATGAGAGGCAGTTAAGACAACTGGGATTCTCTTTTCCAGATGCATAATTTGAAAATAGAACAGATCCACCTTCCCTTATTTAACTCTATATTTGCGTAAACTAAAATACTTTATTTCTCACTACTATAGGGTGTTGATTCGGTAGAACAGCTAACAGCTGATTTATGTAACAATCAAACCCTGTGTGAAATGCTACTGCAAAAATTAGTAATCAAAAACAAAAGCCTAATTATATGATATTAGCTTAGTAGTTTATGGGTGATGGAAGGATAAGGAAAGTGTCAACTAAACTCAAAGAAATGGAAATCCATATTAGTTGTAGCAAAACATGTAGTAAATTTTTGGAAGAAATCACCTAGATAGCAAAATCTATGACTCTGAACTTGCAGATCAAGGAAAAGTTTAAAAAATGTTAAATAGTGTATAAGCATATATATAGCCACCATTTAGCAAGTTCTTACAAGAAAATGACAAGATCTAAAAATGAATATTCAAATTGCAAATTCAGTCTTCAGGAGAGTTTATTTGAAAGATTTACTGCAAGAGGAAAGAAAGAGACTGTTGCAATAGAAGGAAGACCCTTAAAATAGAGAGAACAGACCAACCATGAAATCTGCAAACATCTCAAAATTTCAAGCACAAAATGGTTTTAATTGTAGAGAGGAGTAAGAAAGGTTAAAAAGAACCAAGTGAAGAATTAAGGGAAAGTTTTCCCTAAAATCAGCAGATTCTCTTTAAGGATGGATTTTATGCTTGTTTGGCTCAGGAAGGGTTAATGTTTCTATGGGATGCTTTGGTTAAGTCACTTAACCACAACTTTGTCATTATTGATGAACTGGGAAAAATATATTCCCCTACACTCTCATGATGTAAACAGTGGGAGTTTAGAGAGTCTGTTTCTGACCTTGTTTTAAGTAAACAAGTGGGGGTCTTCAATAAATATTATAAGAAGTCATAAGAGGCAGGCTGTTTCTTTGTAACAAGCCTTCCTTAAAATATAAAAAGATTGAGCAGATTTCTTTAACCATGACTGATTTCCAGGGCCACATGGCTCAGATAAAGTTTAATATTGTCACAAACAAAACTTAAAACAATTTCCAGAACTGAGAGAGTTAGAAAACTCAACTACTGTTAAATTCCAAATACTGATATAACTACCAAAGACTCTGAGAAAAAGTCCCATAAAATCACTCAACAATTGGCACAGGTTAATTATGAAATTAATCATAACAAGTGCTATCTCCATTAATTGAGATGATGTCAGGTGATGTAATGACATGAAAATTTGAGGAAATGGAGCAGATTTTAACAATGTGTCTCTAACGAATATTAAGTCTAGTAATTAGTCCATTAAAATGACTAAAATCAAGTGAATATAAAGACCACTAACATTTGAAGGGAATTTTGCTGGCATAGAACCCCAAGAGACTGAAGTAGAAAAATTTAACTGAGACTCAAAACAAAATCAGACTGAAATATATCAGTGCCTAATGTTTTCCTTGCAGGAATTAAGCAGCAAAAAAACTATACAGAATACAAGAAGGAACTTTTCTCCATACCTACCTTGTAGATGGACAAGAACTAAAATATAGATAATCATAAGAGCAGAACTAGGCAAGGAGCCAGGAGAATAAAGACTTCCTTGAGAATAGTTATTGGCTCTTAATCATAAATATCCCCCCAGTGCTTGAATAGGAATGTTTTAAAATACCTTCCCAGGGACAGTTTATAATTGCTTCAAACAAGTCACTAACAGGGTCAGATGTCAAGTTATACCCTGTGGGGTAGATTTTAGTGTGTTGTATGTACAAGATTAACAGGGACCAGCGGTAAACAGAATCAGTGCTCCTCTACTGTTCTGTGGCAGCACCCACCCTCTATTGTGGAGAAAGCTTAAATACATGACACACTAAACTGCACATGAATTCAGATTACACAAGACTGAGAGATGTAGTATTATCGCGTCATCCTACTTATATATTTTATATGTTTTCTTGTTACTACAACATACCTTAACATTTCACTAATTAATATAAATTATAAAATACATTAATGTCATAACTTCAATCCCTAGTTAACCACTTTTTTCAGACATCTTTTCTATAAATTTACAATTAGAAAAATCATGCATTTTAAGTATATGCTTATATCCATCCTTTGTATTCTTTTTTGCCCTAAATTATATATATTCTTATCACTTAAAAGTTATGTATTTTTATAATATTCTCAGTGTAATAATAATTCTTTCCTATTTTCTTTACAGATATGTAACAAACTCTGATTTTATTCAGGGTTACGGAAAATATTCCTACTTTGGATGTTTTCTAACACATTAGCAACTCCAAATTTGTAATCTTCTCAAATTTCTTGCAAACATGGTAAGTGTTTTAAACTCCAAAATAAATGAAAATTTTTCTAATGCAGTACTAATCCCAGAAATAATCTTAGAGAGATAAAGCAATAACTGTTACTGAAATAATTTGCTATTCTCATATGAACCTTTGTATAGAATGAGAGGCTGTTCTTTTCAAATGGAACAAATTGAATACTGTTGCCATAGTCACAATGTGATAATTGCAATCTGTAATATAAATATGAAATCAAATGATAAATTAAATGGCTATCAACATTTTTTAACTTGATTTGGTTGAGGGTTTTTTTTTTTTTTTTGCCTTGTTTCTTATTAAGACAGGTCTCAATGTTTTTTGCTCAAATGGCCTAAAACCCACAATCCTCCTGCTTCAGTCTCCCACGTTCTAGGCCATGACATTCAGCTAACATTTTTATTTATTAAAACATTTGTGATGTAAATGTTACTTTTTATAAGATGTAGAAAGTACTTAGTGTAATAAAATTTTATGAATCCTAAGCTGTAATTGCTACATATGGTATGTTTTTATAATGTCAAACCTATTAGTTATGCAGGGAAAATAATGTTATATATGATTTCACTTCATGTTAAGAAATGAATTTTTGTACTTCTTGGGAAATTAAATAATTATCAAGGAATCCCATTCACTTTTGAATAAAGATAATCATACCATTTTATTTATTAACTACAGTTTAGAAGTTTATAATTCTCCATGAGATGCCCTGTTTGTGAGGGTACTGTCTTTATAGTCTACTTTCTAAAATTTCTAAACTGGGTCTTATCTATTTAGTTTTGTGACATATAAATCTGAAAGAAATTATTGAATAATACAACAGACTCCTAAATTCTAAAATTCTTTCTCTGTAACAGATTACATTTTCATTGGATTTTATTTTAAGTAAGGAAATTATTAATATGCATCTAGATATTAATACTAAGAATTCCCACTTGCAATAAATCAAGACAGAGTAGAACATCTAATTGTGATAGAAAGGAACTTTTCGTATATGCTTTTGATAATCAAAGCGTAGTCAATATATCACCAAGCATCCCTTGATAGTTTCTTAGAAAGACAAAATCTTAGGCTATACCCAAGATATACCACATCAGAATCCATATTTTAATAAGATATCCATGTCATATCTATACATATATGAAAAATGGAAAGATAGTTTATAGAAGAATGCAAGTTTGAATTTTATAAAACTGGGAAGGGTCTGATAATGACTCAGATTGTACAATCAATATTTCCAAGGTAAAGTCATGAAAAGGAAAATAAGTGTTTGTGAAAGTTTAATGAATTGGGAATTTTAATTCTCCATTCCATTTCTTTCAACTCAGATGAAGATTAACACATACATGTCACACTGCCAATTAACACCTTTTATATAAATACACATTGTTTTGAGGTTTTCAAGATAATTATTAACCCCTGATTTCCAAATTGGTGAATTCAGACTGGAACATATCTCTGAAAAAGAATTTATGTTCTCATATCAGATGTGAGAAAGAGAAAGAAAAGATTTTCTTGTCTCTTAAATAGGGTCTTCATAATTATGGTATGGAAGAGAAGTGCAAACATTATATGTGTAAAATACTATAGGATTATTATGTACAATATATTGTTAATCCCATTACTCTTTTATTTCATTCAAAGAAAAGAAAATTTCTTATTATGTAGATATCATGAATTGTATAAGAATATTTTCTATAGAAAACTTGAAGAAGCTATTTATATAAGGTAATTAGAAACATGCCTAGGTACAAATTCACTGAATTAAAAACTATGTACTGATTTACATTCAAGCTTAAAAAAAGCAAAACATCAGTTTTCAGAACCTAAAAAGGGCCTTAGAGAGCAAAAAGAGAAGATGAAAATCATTATTCTGAGTGTGCCAAAGAAATTAACCTAGTTAGGCACTTCCTTCTGATACACATTTTTATCTTAAAAGTAGTCCTAAAATTGTCTTATAAATGAATACTTTTTTGGAAAACATTCATAGAAAAGAAAAAATGGATTGTGATATTTGATTATTTTGCAACTTTCACTTTATTTTAGAAACACATTCCTTTTAGAGATACCTAATTTAGATTGAGCAAAAATGTCATTGTAACTATTAAGTTCTTTATGTGTAATGCATATTTATGAGATAATGAACCAGATTTTCCCACTGAGTAAACTGCACCATGGAGACTATGAAGCACTTTTAGAAGGTGGTACAAAATCTTTTAGGTCACTGGGATACCACTTAGGAAATTAGCACTCATTACAGTAAATGATACTCCGGAGGTTTAGAAAGGTCAACACAGCTTTCAGTAAATTATTACTTCCTGAAAGGTATTGCTCAACCATCTATTTGCGCAGCTTCTGTCTAGATATTGGTAAATAAAGATTTTCTTATAGTATGGTAAATGAGAGAGTGTTTTTGCTGCATATGAAAGGAAGCTAGTTAAGATGACCCGTTTATAATCTGCAAATAACCCAAAAATAGTTGATTTCTTTTCTTTCTAACATAAATATTTGGTGTTACATAAAAGATGTTTCACAGGTTCATTGGATGCCAATTGTATACTTTACTCATAAACATAGATAATTATTGATCATGTGTACATATAGAATGACAATATAGTATTTGTAACTTCTGTGCAAAGGCATTAAGACATACACATAATTTCCATCATTATGAGAATATTTAGTTTATTATTAAACATTTAGAATATTTAGTGTATCTTAAGATGACTAAAATGAGGTATTAAAATGTGGCAGCAACTCTTCTAAGCAAGTTATGTGTTTCAATGTGTTGTTCCTCCTGTCATTCTGTGAAGTGGGGATGGATATATATGATTATGTGCTGAGTCAAATACAACACATAAAAAGTACAGGCCTTTGAGAACATAACTAACTTAAATATTAGATTTAAAAGAAAATTAAATACTAGTTTCCAAAGCTGGGTAAGTCTTAACCTTTGCTTATTGTGATTTTTTCTTTTTCCCATTACACTTAAAATAATAAGATATTTGTCAAAAATAAATGTATCCACTGATTTATTTGTCTTAGTGCTGCTGAATAAACTGGCTTTGGTCTCAACCAATGTAGACCACTGAAATGTATGGTGGCATAATATGGGTAATACAGAAACCAGGATGAAAAACTATCGTTCTGTGGAATATTACAGCATGAAGAGTTCTAAACACTTTTAGGCTGACATTGGGGGTCAGAATTCAGGGTGGCATTAGAGATTATAAGCATAAGAGTACAGTATACACCAAAACTGAAAATCTTCAGGGGCCATCAACTATCTCTTAGGAATTAGACATACAAAATACTCTTATATCTAGAATAAAAGTTTATTTGTAAGCCAGGAAAAATATTTCCCAGATAAGGCTGAAAAAGTACCAGAACCTCTAGTGAGGCTTACTGTTAAAGGTCTTCTCTTACATGAAACCATTTTATTAGGGGTAGGAGGGATAGATTTTTTTAAATATATAAATTTCAGCACAAGAGCACAAGACACACAAAAAATAAGGAAATACAGTTCAATAAAAGGGGAAAAAATATACCCCCAGAAACTAATCCTCAAAAAACATAGATCTCTGACCTACTTGACAGTGAATTGAAACAATTCTTTCTTAATGGTGTTGAGTAAATTAAATAAGCAAAGATGGACAAATAAATGAAATGAGGAAAATATGCAGGAACACAATGAGAACATCAACAAGTATTACCTATTTAAAAAGACTTAAATGAAAATTTTGGATCTGAAAAGTACAATCACTAAATTGGCAAATTTACTACAGGGGTTCATCATTGGACTTGAACAAGAAGAAAAAAATGTTCTCAAGTTAGAAAGAGATGATCCAAGATGGCAGCTAGGTTGCAGACCAAAAAGTGTGAGCTCTGTGACTCCAAAATCTTGCTGAAACATTGGAGACACACTTGGCAGAAATAAAGCACCAAAGAGAATCAAAACTTTGACACCCTAGACCCCTAGCCCATACAAAGACTCTCCACACCACATTACCTGAGAAAACAGGTGGGCTGGCAGCTGCAAACCCACCTGGAAGACATTCGGCAGACCAAGGGGGTGAACTCCAAGCATAACTCGGTATTCCCCCAGCAACCACAGGGATAAACCAGCATAGCCCCCTGGGCAGACTGATCCTCCACCCCCCAAAAAAGAAAATTGAACAATATACAAAGATCTGAAAACTAGCACACACAGAGAAGGAGGGAGGAGCAAGAAGTTCATTTCTGCATAAACTATCAGTAAACAAATGGTTGTAATTGCAGGAAGGCCAACAGCAAAGAAGTGATAAGCCACTGCCTGAAGCAGGGCATGTAGCACACTACAAAGCTCACCTTCTGAGCCAGTGAGCAACACCAAAATTCAAATGTCTTTGCAAAAGTGAAAATCTCTCCTCCCTCCTTCACACACATCACCCACTAAACAACCTACTATACCAATTCTACACAATCCCAAACACCCACAATCCCTAACACTAACACCCTCTTCTACAACAACAAAAATATACAAAAACACACACAAGGACCATAAAAACAGCAGCCCCCACTTGCTTTCCCCACTCACACACCCTACTTTCCATCTCCACCTTTAGTGCCACCCCATCCAACTCCCCAAATTTCTATACCTAGCATTGCAGATGTTAACCCCCACAACTCCTACTACTTATAGATATTACCATGAGGGGATCTTCCACATAACACATAAACTACTGGTAGGGTATTAAACCTATAAATCAGTCAATACTAAATTACACCCAGACCAGTGACAGAAATAGCACACACACTTAGATAAAAACCCAAGACAGCAACAACACAAAAATTAAATCAAGGGAAAGAAAAGAGGTGACTGAAACTACCAAATAGCCTATCAAGAACATAGTTACACAGTACCAAATGAGTGATGGGAAGAAGAAAAAGGGATGGAAACCATTCTCCTCTCAAAAATAATTTAACACACAATTCAGAGGGAAATGAAGAAAATGGATAGCCAGCTCCTGACTCCAACAAAACCAAGACAAATAACACCAAAGAACCCAACAATGTCTGCAAGAACACTTTCAAAGAAGAAGTCCTGCAAGTAATTGAGAATTTCATAGAGATGATATTAGACATGGTTAATCAAAACATTCAGAGGCACTCAAGAAATTCCAAAACACAAAAAGTAAAGAACAAAAGAAGACATAGAAACAAATAAATGAACTCATAGAAGCCCTAAATAAACACCAAAGTGAAACAGAGAACACTATAAATAGAGAGATAAATGATTTAAAGATGAAAATAGTCAATATTAAAGAGGAAATGACACATGATATGGAAAATCTCAGAAAAAAAGAATAAAGCAGAAATACAAAACACAGTGGAAGGCCACAGCAGCAAGCTAGAACAAGCAGAAGACAGAATCTCAGAACATGAAGATAAAATGGAAATCAAAGGAAAGACTGAAAAGCTATTAGCTATTAAAGGAAAAACTGAAGACCTGTTAGTCAAACAACTCAGGACCTGCAAAAGGATTATGCAAAAAAATCCATCAAAAGACCACACCTAAGAATCATGGGCATTGAAGAAGGAGAAGAGGTCCAAGCAAGAGGGATTCATAATATATTCAATAAAAAAATAACAGAAAATTTCCCAAATCTAGAGAAACTTATGCTCATTCAGATACAAGAAGCTTCCAGGACACCAAACAGATTTGACCAAAATAGAGCTACCCCAGGACATATTATCATTAAAATAACAAGCAGAGAAAATACAGAAAGAATAGTGAAGGTTGTAAGAGAGAAAAAAAATAAAATACACAGGTAAACCCATCAAAATCACAGCAGATTTCTCAATGGAAACCTTAAAAGCAAGATGAGCATGGAGGGAGGTATGCCAGGCACTAGATGAAAATAACTTCAAACCTAGGATACTCTATCCAGCAAAACTATCATTCAAAATAGATGAAGCATTAAAAGTCTTTCACAATAAGCAGAGACTAAAACAACATGTGACAACCATGCCAGCACTACAAAAGATTCTTCAAGGAATTCTGCACACAGAAAATGAAAGAAAACAAAACCATGAAATGACAGGCAGTACCAAAAGACAGAAAAAGAAAAGACAAGGAATCAGAGAATAACATTGATTCAGCTTCACAAAATCAAGCCCTTAAACAACAAAATCAACTAAATGACAGAAATCACCACATACCTATCAATATTAACACTGAATGTTAACAGACTTAACTCTCCCATCAAAAGATACTGTTTGGCAAACTGGATTAAAAAGGAAGGTCCAACAATCTGTTGTTTACAGGAGACCCATCTCATTAGCAGAAACAAATACTGGCTTAGAGTGAAAGGATGGAAGATTTATCAAGCCAATGGCCCCCCAAAACAGGCAAGAGTAGCAATAATTATCTAAGACAAAGTAGACTCCAAACTTACATTGATCAAATGAGATAAAGAAGGACACTCCAACATACATTCTTCTTAGCACCTGGACCTTTCTCCAAAATCAATCATATCTTAGGGCACAAGACAAGCCTCAGCAAATATAAGAAAATAGAAATAATACCATTGAATTCTATTTGATGACAATGCATTAGAACTAGAACTCAGCAACAAGAAAAAAACAGCAGAAAATATGCAAACAAGTGGAAGCTGAACAACACATTGCTCGATGATCACTGGGTTACTGATGAGATAAAAGAGGAAATTAAAAGTTTCCTGAAAGTTAATGAAAATGAAAACACGACCTACCAGAACCTTTGGGACACAGCAAACACAGTCCTAAGAGGAAAGTTTATAACCATGAGTTTACATATTAAAAGGACAGAAAGATCTTAAATCAATGACCTAATTCTACATCTCAGACCCCTAGAAAAACAAGAACAAGCAAATCCCAAAACAAGCAGAAGAAGAGAAATAATAAAAATAAGGACTAAAAATAATGAAATAGAAAGAAAAAATATGCAAAGAATTAATGAAACAAAAAGGTGGTTCTTTGAAAAAATAAACAAGATTGACAGACCCTTGGCAAATCCGACTAAAATGAAGAGAGAAAAAAAACACAAATCAGTAAAATCAGAAATGCTAAACAGGAGATAACAACAAACACCATGGAAATCCAGGAAATCATCAGAGACTACTTTGAGAACCTATATTCCAATAAATTTGAAAAAAATTGATGAAATTGACAAATTTGTAGATACTTATGACCATCTAAAATTGAAACAAGAGGATATTAATCAGATGGTTAATAGATGTATAATATGAACTGAAATTGAAACAGCAATAAAGAGTCTCCCAAAAAAGAAAATTGCAAGATATGATGGATTCTCTGCTGAATTCCATCAGACCCTTAAAGAAGAACTAACATCAACTCTTCTTAAACTATTCCATGAAATAGAATGGGAAGGAACACTGCCTAACTCATTCTACTAAGCCAGTATTACACTCATCCCAAAAGCAGACAAAGACACATCCAAAAAGGAGAACTAAAGGCCAATCTCCTTAATGAACATCAATGCAAAAAACTCAATAAAATAATGGCAAACCGAATGCAACAACACATCAGGAAGATCATTCACCATGACCAATTTGGCTCCATCCCAGGGATGCAGGGGTGGTTCAACATACACAAATCTATAAATATAAAATAGCACATTAACAGAAGCAAAGACAAAAACCACTTAATCATCTCAATAGATGCAGAAAATGCCTTTGATAAGGTAAAACACCACTTCATGATAAAAACTCTAAGAAAACTAGGACTAGAAGGAATGTACCTCAACATTGTAAAGGTTATATATGAAAAACCTATAGCAACATCATACTTCATGGAGAAAAACTGAAACCATTTCCCCTAAAATCATGAACAAGACAAGGGTGCCCACTATCCCCACTCCTATTCAACAAAATACTGGAATTCCAAGCCTGAGAAATTATGCAAGAAGAAGAAATAAAAGGAACACAAATAGGTAAAGAAACTTCAAAATATCCCTACTTGCAGATAACATGATCCCGTATATTAAAAGCCAAAAAAATTCTATCCAAAACTCTTAGACTCCATAAACAGCTACTGCAAGGTGGCAGGATTTAAAATCAACTTACAAAAATCATTAGCTTTTCTATACACCAGTAACAAACAAATAGAGAAAGAATTTATGGAACCAATTCCATTTACAATAGCCTCAGAAAAAGGTAAAATACATAGGATTAAACTTACTGAAGGATGTGAATTACCTCTACAAGCAGAACTACAAACCCTTGAAGAAAGCTATTGAGGAAGACTACAGCAGGTGGAAAGATCTCCCATGTTCGTGGGTTGCTAGAATCAACCTAGTAAAAATGGCTATACTACCAAAAGTAACCCACATGTTCAATGCAATCCCATCGAAATCCCAATGACATTCATCACAGAGATAGAAAACTCTGTCACAAATTTCATTTGGAAACACAAGAGACCACGAATACCCAAGACAATACTCAGCAAAAAGAGCTGGAGGTATCAAAGTACCTGACTTCAAACTATATTACAAAGCAATAGCAATAAAAACAGCACAGCATTGGCACAAAAACAGACATGAAGGCCAGTGGAACAGAATAGAGGACCTCGATATGAATTCACACAGCTATGCCCACCTTATTTTTGACAAAGGTGCCAAAACATACAATGGTGAAAGACAGCCTCTTCAACAAATGTTGCTTAGAAAATTGGTTATCTGCATGCAACAAACTGAAACATCCATGTTTACCACCCTGTACAAGTATCAACTCAAAATGGATCAAGGACCTTAATATCAGACCCAGAACTCTGAAGTTAGTACAGGAAAGAGCATAGAATACTCTGGCAGCAATAGGTATAGGCAAGGACTTCCTCAACAGAACCCTAGCAACTCAGTAACTAAGAGAAAGGATGGACAAATGAAACTTCATAAAATTAAAAAGCTTCTGCCCAACAAACAAAAATGTTCTCTAAACTGAAGAGACCACTCACAGAGTGGGAGAAAATATTTGCCAGCTATACATCAGCCAAAGAACTGATAACCTGAATATACAGGGAGTGCAAAAAACTAAACTTTCCCAAAATCAATGAACTGATGATGATGAAATGGGCAACTGAACTAAACAGAACTTTTGCAAAGGAAGAAATTCAAATAGCCAAAAACAACATGAAAAGTATTCACTATCTGAACATAAAGGAAATGTAAATCAAAACCTCACTAAGATTCCACCTCACCCCTGTTAGAACAGCTATCATTAAAAACACCAACAAGTGAAAACACTACCAATTAAGCTCCTAGATATGCATCACTTCATGACATTGGCTATGTCCAGCCTCAGATGCAATCAAAGTATCATACTAGTTCAGTTCCACTGACAACCGTTCAACTAACAGACTAAAGTAACACGAGATACTTGAAAAATGAAAGTAGTACTGGAATCACATCTTACAATTTATGTTAAGATCCACGTATTGACCCTATGCAGGGTGTCTATTAAAGTAAAAGATCTTAATATGGAGTAAGAGCTGTGGTGATATTTGGGGAAATAGCCACAGTAGCATCTGTGGTTGCTGTGCTGATGAGAAGCTGCACAAACTCACATGGAACCAAAATAGAATCTAATAGGCACATCACAGATGGAAAGAAGGATCTGATGCTATGCATGTCAAATTGATGTCTTCTGATAATCTTGAATTTATTGTATAAAGAGAAAATGACTAAAACGTGGGACAACAAAAGTCACGCTGAGTGGCTTTTGTTCCAAATGAAACCAAGGAAGTGAATTTTAAAGAAAATGATTCAGGCACTTTACCTACTTGTTCACTGTGCTGACAATTCCAGAGAGATTTCCAAATTTACAATTGCACCAGAAACAGTATTGGAGCTGCTGATGGCAGGGATTTCTTAGACTGTTAAATAAAATAAATTACTTATTGTGCTGGGAGTACAATTGCATTTACCAAAGTTATTATACTATATCAAATATATCATACTTGTTTTTATAGAACTCAGTCTCCTAATACATAAGACATAAATTACATTAGAAATTACATTAAATTCTCATCCATCATCATATCATATGAATGAACATCTACAAAAGCACAGCAGCAAAAATATGAAAGTTATTGAAGAGAAATGAGAATAGCAAAGTGGGTAAAATGTACTAGATTCATTCTCATCAGTTTATTAATGTTTAATAATTTTTTAAAAAGTTATACCACGTAAAATTATATTAATGTACTTACATGAAATATTTCAATAATTTCATATCATAACAGAGAGAAAAGGACCTAATGCAAATAAGTTTTCTATACTATTTTTGTTTTAATATTTATGTATTCTGGAATTAGTTATCCATGTATATTGTAATAGTTAAGACATCCACTAGCAAACTATGCAAAATGATACACTAAAAGACAAAGCAAGAAACTTTAAAAAAAGTCAAGAAGAAATCCTGATAAACAACTCAAGTAACTCACAGGGAGGTTAATAAAGAAAGAAAGAAAAACTGAGGTGATAAACCAATATGAGTTATAATACATATATACATGGAAATGTCACAAGGAAAATACCTGTGTAGCTATCACAAATGAAAATATCATTTTTTTTCTTTTATATAATTGGAGAACAGGAGGGTAGAACAGGTCTGCCTGGGGGTTGATTGATGCAAATGGGAGTGCAGAGGACTTGGGGAAAGGGTGTGGAAGTGTGAATATAGTGCAAATACTGTGCACATGTTTGTAAATGGAAAAATGATACCTGTTGAAACTATTTCAGGAATGGGGGAAGAAGTGATAAAGGATAACATGAAGAGGGTGAATTCAACTATGATATATTTGATATATTGTAAGAACTTTTGTAATTGCCACAATGAACTCCACAGAACACAACAATAAAAATGGTTAAGAAAAGGAAAACAAAGTTTTAAATAGATTTTAAAAAAGGAAGAGATTGAACAAGCCAAATAATAATAAAGTAATCTAAGAATATTTTCTTTTTAATTAACATGTATCAATTGTACATATCTATGGGCACAGTGTGGTAAGTCAATGTTTCTGTATGATGTGTAAGGTTCAAATCAGGTAATTACTATTTCTATCTCCTTATACATTAACATTTCTCCGTGCTTAAAGTCTCCTTAATTCTCTGTATGATGTGTAACAGGCAGTTGTAAACTATGGTTACCCCCACTGTGCTCTAAAACATTTGCACTTATTCCCCTCTTGTACCTGTATTTTGATGCCCTTGGTCCACCGTTTCTCTTCCATTGTTCATCCTACTCTTCCGGTCTTCTAGGAGTAAATATTCTGCCCTATTTTTGAGATCATCTATTTTTGCTTGAACATATGGGTGAAAAGATAATACAGTTGCCTTTCTGTACCTGGTTTATTTCACTTTACCCAATGTCTACTAGTTCTATCCATTTTCCAAAAAATGACCTGATTTCATTCTTTTTATGGCTGAATAAAAAATGTAAGCCCTAACACATCAATGAGTATTTTAAATGCAATGTTTTAATATACTCATTAAAAGACAGATATTAGTAAAAATGTTCTAAGAATATGCTGGCTACAAGGAAATAAAACCACACGTACTTATATATAGAATTTAACAGTAAAATACTAGAAAATGATATGCAATGCCAACATTAATTTGAAATAGAATCAAGAATATCTGCCTACATAGCAGATGAAGTAGATTGCAGAGAAAAATAAAGCATTGGAAACAAGTGTTAGGAAAAATGCTGCTCACAAAGAAAGCTTAGGAGAAAAGTCTCACGTCCAAGAGCAAAGTTTAATGGCAGGCTCAAACTGCCAGGGTGGCTGGATAAAGATGGCACAGCACAGACTCTAGGCCAGGCTTGACTTTTATAGAAGGGAGAGGTTAAGGAAGTTAATGCATGCACAGTAGTCTCTGGTAGGGGTGGGGCTATCTTAGAGCATGGGAATTTCTGTTAAGGGGTGGGGCTGCCATTTTGCCACCAATTCACAAAATGGCGACATTATTATTCTATCATTCCCCCATTTTTTCTTTAATAATGATGAGGGTAGGGGCTAAAGATTGGGAATTGGGACAAAGAATCAGCTTCTTAGCTGCTTCTTGCTGGCAGGGGCAAGATTCCCAGACTCCTGTGGCATCCTGGTAGGAGCCCTTATAGCAGTCCTCTGGATGATTTTGGAGAGGTTGATATCCCTGGAGGTACAAGTGATTAAAGTTTTGATTAACAATACCAGACATGCAGTCTAAAAGAAACCTTTGTATTGTTCTTATGATAAAAGAGAGGAAGCTTAAGAATATGAAAGCAAGAAATATAGGCATTAGGATGGGCATTAACCAGGAGAACCACTGTGAAATGTTATTCCCTAGAGGATTCCAAGAGTCCTCATACTCTCTTCTTCATGTTTTTATTTGTTCCTGGAGTTATCTAATTTTATTTTCTACTACCCCTGACTTGTTAACATAGAAGCAGCAATCTTCTTGCAAAAACAGTCAGAAACCACCCTTCTCTGCAGTGAGCAGGTCAAGGCCTTGTTCGTTTTGGAGTACAACTGAGGCTAGGGAGTCAAGTTGTTTCTGTAGGGTTAGGATACACTCATCCACTATTTGAATATCACTTATTAGTTGATTAGAGAGTTTTGTGTAGTAATGGACAGAGGTTCCTGCTCCTGCATATTCCATTCCCATGGCAGCCATTATTCCCAGGATAGCCAACAAGAGAATAGCTTGGATTGCCCTTTTAGATTAAAGGCACATGGTGAAGAGAATGGGGAGGTCCTGATCTTCTGTTATGATATCCAGGTCAGGAACCAGAAATACCAGAGTGCAGATACCCTTCCAGGCTTGGGTAGGCAAGGGTATACACTCTGACCGCATAGAAAGAGAGTCCTGGGAATGGGGGGGGGGGCAACAGACATTGTTTCAGGTTTTTTGGCCATCCTAATGGTGTGACATTTTGCATCCACTAGGGAGCCTACTTCAACTGTCCCTGAGGAATTCTGCAGGCAAAGAGGGGCTGGCTGGAAGAGGGGAACTGAGGAAAGAGCAGAGGCAGTGACCATTTTGGTGAAGGAACAATTTAAGATAAGAGGTATGGAAACATTTACGAGGCTGGCAATAACCTGAGAAGGGCCAGTCCACTGACACATCCAACATCCATGGGCCAGAGAATGATTGGTGTGGTTGAGTAGTTGATGAGTGGTATTTATGACCTGGAGTAGAAGGGTTTCAGAAAGGGACAACTTGTGTAAGGGAATTTGGAGAGGCTTTCTGGTGGGAAAGAATAAGTCATTCAGCCTTTGAGGTACCTGGGTATGGAGGACCATCTGGAGGGCTTCATCCTGGACTCCACCTCTATCAGATATAACAAGCTGTGAGAGGTAAGTACAACATACTGTTGCCTGCTCTTTCCATGGAAGCGGTAGCCAGTATGGTTGCCTTTGCTGATACCCATCCAATATTTTTTATTAAGATGTTGGCATAGAGTGGTGGTGCTATAGCACACTTTTTGCATGATGGTATAAGCTGTAAATGGCCAGCATGGGCAGGGAGGAGGCCCTGGCTTGCAAAGGTCCAAGTCATAAGAAAGAAGACAGCACAAGAAGTAAGGTGCACAGGGTGAGATACCCGAGGCAGAGCACCATAGGATAGGGCCATCTCCACTCAGGGGGAGTACTTGCCCACAGGCCGATACTCAGGAGAGAGGTGATGAGGACAAGAGATACCCACAGAAAGGCATGGAGTGAAAGCATAGGTGGTGCAGTTTACAGTAAGGCAAAGAGAGTGTTGGAAAATGAATAGATTTCTTCAAGAGTAAAGTCTGAGAGTTGGAGGTAAAGGTCAGTTATCCAATCTATGAAACAGGGGTAAAGAAGGTATGAGAAAGAAGGGAGGCTGATTGTTTTGGGAGGTAGGAAAAGCAAAATCTCAGGGTAGAGGGTATATAGGAAAAAGTAAAAGCATGGGCAGGCACTGACAGGAAAGAATGGGAGGGGGGAAGTATAAAGAGTGAGTAGGTGAGACACCAGATCCCTAGGCACAGGGCTCCTGCCTATACCATGGGAGTCTCCGTGGGTGTGTCTCCATCTTTTAGGATCTTGGGGAGGCAAGAGATCTTT
This sequence comes from Castor canadensis, assembly GCF_047511655.1. Classification (NCBI taxonomy): domain Eukaryota; kingdom Metazoa; phylum Chordata; class Mammalia; order Rodentia; family Castoridae; genus Castor; species Castor canadensis. The sequence continues at coordinate 20,364,286 of NC_133390.1, read as the reverse complement.
ATTTTTGTTGGTCCTGTAAGAAGAGACTGATAGGTCTTTTGTGGGGCTTCCAGTTTTAGGTTTTTGACATGTACCCAGGAAGGAAATCCTGCTAGCGCAGCAGCCATGGGGTTGTTAAGGATGACCTTAAATGGGCCTCTCCACTTTTCCTGCAGGTGGCTGGGTGTGGCTGCATTTTTTAGATAAACCAGATCTCCCATTTGGAGGGAAGGAGTATTTTGGTGGTGTCGGAGGGCTGTGGCAATGGAACATGAGCATGAGACCAAAGAAGAGAGTGAAGAAAAGTGAGGAGAAGATTAAGGAGAGTGGGAGAAATGTTAATGGGTTCTGGCTGAACCATGATAGGGAGGATTGGACAGCCATAGAGGAGTTCGAAAGGGCTGAGCATGAGTGGTCTTTTTGGAAGTGTCTGGAGGCAGAGAAGGACTAGGGGTAGGAGCTTGAGGGAGAGTTGGTGAGAGTATTTTTTAGTGTGTGATTGGCACATTCAACTTTACCTGAAGATTGGGGGTGATGGGGAATGTGAAACCTCTAGTGAATATTTAAGGCTTGTGCCAATTTTTGGGAAATAGAGGAAACAAACTCAGGCCCGTTATCTGACTGGATGGAGGCTGGGAGACCAAATTGTGGGATGTTCTGTGACCAAAACTGATGTCACTGTGGAGGCCTTCTTATTGGTCATGGGGAAGGCTTCCACCCATCCCATGAATGTATCTACCAGTACCAGGAGGTACTTAATCCTCTTTACTGGAGGCATACGTGTGAAGTCCATCTGCCAGTCCATGGCAGGGAAGCATCCCCTGGTTTGATAGGTAGGGAAGGGAGGGGTCTAATATTGGAGTTGGAGCTTGTGCACTGGCAAATTGAGCAGGATTGGGTAATCTGTTTAAGGTATTGTATGTCTCTGGAGATAGGGAAAGGGATTGGTGAATAAAGGTATAAAGGACATGAAGATTAGGATGAAGAAGCATATGTAAATAGGAAAGAAGAGTTTTAACTTCAGAAGGGGGGAGAGAGGGTTTAGTGGGGGGGAGAATCTGTGGTAAGGGGGTACATGGCCAATTGGGGTGCAGTTTGGAGGGCTGCCCACTTGGCTTATGCATCTGCTTGGTTGTTTCCTCTGGTAATTATGGAAGAATCAGTTTGGTGGGCTTTGCAATGAGTAATGCCTACCCAGTAAGGGGGGCGTGAAACCTCTAGGACCTGGGCTATTAAGGCAGCATTGATAATGGGAGTTCCTCTGGTAGTTAGGAATGCCCTTTCCTTCCAGATAGCAGAGTGGGACAATAAAGTGTGAAACGCATACTTAGAGTCGGTGTCAATGTTGACAGTTTTGTCTTTTTCCAGGGTCAGAGCTCTGGCCAGGGCAGTCAATTCTGCCTTTTGGGAAGTAGTACCCAAAGGGAGAGGGTATGCCTCAATGATAGTGGAATCAGACATGATAGCATATCCAGATCTTTGCTGTCCATTGTGAACAGCGGAGCTACCATCAATGAACCAAGTGTAGCCAGCCTAAGGAAGGGTGCCCTCCTGAATATGATCTGGGCATGGGAGGAGTTCCTCAAGGGCCTCAGGACAGGAGTGAACAAGGGGTGTTTAAGAGAGAGGAAGAAGAGTTGCTGGGCTAAGTAGGGGACATGAGACAAAAGTTAGGGTGAGATCCTCAACAAAGGCCACCTGGAAGGATAGGATATGGGAGGGGAGTATAAAATAAAGTCCCTTATATGTGAGGAGTTCTGAGAGGCTATGGAGGAGTAGACAGTAAGGGGAGATCCAAAGGTAAGCTTTTTGCTTTCCTAAATCAAGAGAGAGGCAGCTGCCAGGGCCCTAAGGCATGGGACCCATCCCCTGGTTGTGGGGTCCAACTGTTTGGAGAGGTATGCTATTGGAGTGAAGAAGGGCCCTATGTTATGTCCCAGAACTCCTAGAGCAAACCCCTGCCTCTCAGAAACATAAAGAAATAAGGGCAAGTGAAGTATGGTAGGGAAGTGCCAGGGATTGTAATAGGGCCTGTAAGAGGTTCTTAAAATGACCTGAAACAGGCCAAGAGGGGTCCAGAGGCTCTTGGATGGGACCCTTCAATGCCTCATATAGAGGCTTAGCCATCAGATTGAAGTTGGGCACCCAGGCTCTGAGATAGCCAGCCAGGCTGAGGAAAGAGAATTTCAGCCTTGATGTTGGGGACAGGGAGAGAGGCTAACAAGGCCTTGCGATGTAGGGTGATAGCCTTATGAGTAGGGGAGATAGATAAGCCCAGGTAAGTCACCTGGGTGAGAGATAGTTGATCTTTGTTAGAGGACACGCAGTATCCCTTTTTTCTTAGAAAATTAAGAGGGAAAGCAGTGTGGTTTTGGCTGTCCTCAAGGGAGGGACTGCATAGCAGGAGGTCATTTACATACTGGAGGAGTTTACTCAGGGAAAGATGGAGGGTAAGGAGATCCACAGCCAGAGCCTGGCCAAAAAGGTGAGGACTATCCCGGAACCCCTGAGGCAAGAAAGTCCAAGTCAATTGTTGGGAAGTATGAGTATCTGGGTTAGTCCAGGTGAAGGCAAAAAGGTTTTGGGACTGTGGGTGGACAGGGATAGTGAAGAAAGTGTCTTTTAGGTCCAAGACTGTGAAATGGTGGTGGTACTGGGGATGAGAGACAGGAGAATGTAGGGGTTGGGTACCTCCGGGTGTATAGGAGTCACTGCCGCATTGATTAAGCGAGGTCCTGTACTAGCTGGTAAGACCCATTGGGCTTTATTACAGGCAGAATAGGAGTATTATAGTGAGAGTGGGTTGGGCAAAGTAGGTCCTTAGTGAGAAGCTCTGAAATGATAGACTTTAATCTCTGTAAGTGGATTAGAGAAATGTGATATTGAGGTTGGTTTGGGAAAGTTGAGGGATACCTGAGAATAATAACTGTCTCATGATGTGTGGAGACTACAGGGTTCTGGAGGTCCCACACAAGGGGATCCACCAGTGAAGCAGGTAAGGACAAGGGGTCAAAAGGGGTTTGTGGAAGCAGGGCACCCATAACAGCCAGGAGGGGCCATGAGGATAGATACAAGAGGTTAATGGGTCACAGTTTAAGAGGGAGCGGGTGTAAGGTGAGAGTTGCCTAGAATTTTGACAAAATGTCTCTTCCCAAGAGTGGGGTGGGGATATTAGGAAAGACTAGGAAGTAGTGACTAAAAAGTGTACCTCCCAGTATGCAGGTTAAAGGAAAAGTCATTAAGGGCCGGGTAGGAGTTCCTTCCACTATGAAGGTTAAAGAAGGCTTGGTAGGTCCCCAAAACTTCAGCAAGGCATAAAAACTGGCACCAGTATCTATGAGGAAAGAGATAGGCCTACCTTTGATGAGAACCATTACACTGGGCTCTTGTGGGGTTATGGTTGTTAGGCCTGGGAGTCCTGGCCTCTGTCAGTCTTCAGCCGCAGTCACTAGTCCTAAAAGATCAGTTAGGGAGGAGGGATGGTGGGGGGACTTAGACCCTCTGCCTTGAGGGGTGGAGGGGCAATCCATCACCCAGTGGCCCTCCTTTTTGCGCTTAGGACATGGCCCCAGTGGACAGCATGGTTTAGGACATGCACGGGCCCAGCGTCCTTCAAGGCCATGCTGGAAACATGGGCCAGGAGGTGTTCAGGATGTTTCCTGGCCTTGGGAGTTAGAGGTCAAAAGGCTTGTGCCAACATCTGGAATTTAGCCTTATCTCTCCTCTCCTTATCAGCCTTTTGTTGTTCTCGGTAATTGCAGACCTTGAAGGCCATGTATAAAATTTCAGCCTGTGGAGTCTGAGGACCATTTTCCCGTCTTTTAAGTTTCTTTCTTATATCTGGGGCTGACTGGGAGATAAAGTGGGTCATAAGAATTATTGTCCAGTCCTGGGTCTCAGGGTCAACTTTTGTGTGGTGTCATAGTGCCCCTGTGAGTTGGGGGAAAAAAAACTAGCTGGATTTTCCTCTTTCTCTTGTTGAATTTCTCTGAGTTTATCAAAATTAACAACTTTTTGGGCTGCCTTTTTTAGTACTGCCAATAAACAGGTAACCATCTGATCCCTAAGCATTCTACCATTGGTTTGGTAATTCCAATGAGGCTCCTCAGTAGGGATCACTGTGACCCCTACAAGATGGGCAGGGGTGGTGTGATGGACCTCATCTCCATGCGCCCTTGGTGCATCCCAGACCCTGCCTCGCTCCTCCGGAAGGAGGGTGAAAGAAAGAATGAGATAGTTGTCATGCCAAGTAAGGTCATAGGATTGAGCCAAGTATTGGAACTCTTTAACATAAGAATCTGGGTTAGTAGTGAAAGAGCCAGGGAACTTTTCTGTTTGAGAGAGGTCAGTGAGGGCAAAGGGGACATGGACCCTCACAATGCCTTCCACTTCAGTCACTTTCCATAGAGGGTAGATGGAAATTGGCTGACTGGGGGGTCCATGAGTGCAAATGTGTGGGGGACTCATGGGGTCCTGTGGTGCTGGGGAGGCAGAAGGATAGGCAGAAGGGCGGGCAGAAGAAGGGGTAAAAGGAGAGGCAGAGGGAAGGGCAGAAAGATGGGTGGAAGGAGGGGTTGTAGGGCAGAAGGAAGGGTGGGGCAGAAAGGGTGGAAGGAGAGGCAGGGGAATGGGCAGAATTACCCAGGGTGGAGTCCAACAGTTGAACAATGGAACCCCATCTTTGATAAGGTGGAGGCTCATTAGCAGTGTTGAAAGAAGGGAAAGTTTTGGAGTCAGGAGGGGGTTTGGAAGAAGATTTGGCTGGTTTTAGGATTGGTTTAGAGGCTAATAGAAGATGTGCAGGAAGTACAGAGGAGGGTTTGGTGCAGAGATAGGAGAAGAATTGGATGTAGGGTACTTCCTTCCATTTACCAGCATGCTTATAGAAATCGTATAAATCCCTTAAAATATTGGGATTGAGAGTGCCATTAAGTGGCCATTTGGAGGCATTGTCTAATGGATATTGGGGCCAGGCCTGATTACAGAGAAAAATGAGCTTTTGTGGCTTAGGATCAGGTGTTAGGCAAAGGGACCAAGGTTGGCCAGAATACATCTCAATGGGGAGTATGAAGGAATTTTGGATTGTTCAACTCCCACGGTGAGGCCTGACCTAAGGAGAGATATGGCAGGTGTCCCCAAAATATCAGTTCCTCAGGAGAGAGAATAGATATGGAACACCTGGGAGGAACGTCTTCCTCACGGGGGCCCATAGTCTTAGGGAACCCAGTTGCCGGGGATAAGAAAGAGACAAGACCTAGCACTAGGAAGGGGGATTTCAAGGAAATGAGAAAGAGAGCGTGGCTCTGAATGTGAAGAGAACTCACCAAGAGAGGACCTTGAGTGAAGATTGGCTGGTGGTGGATAGCAATTGGAGGCACGCTGGGGCGGAGGAAATTCCCTGGGAGCTGTGAGAGAATGGTATTTTCTAGGATTGGGGTTTCTGGCAAAGCAGCTCAGATCTGGGAAGAAGGGAATGGGAGTTCAGAGAGAGAGGGAGAGCAGGATGGGGTGGGGAAGGTTGGAAGAGCAAGGTCAGTGCTGGGAGCAAACCCGATCTCTGTCACAGCACCAAAATGTTAGGAAAAACGCCACTGACAAAGAAAGCTCATGAGAAAAGTCTCACATGGAAGAGCACAGTTTAATGGCAAGCTCAAACCACCAGGCTGGGGGTGGGAAGGTAGCGCAGCACAGACTTTGGGCCAGGCATGGCTTTTGTAGAAGGCGGAGGTTAAGGAAGTTAGCACGTGTGCTAGTCTCTGGTAGGAGTGGGGCTGTCTTAGAGTGCAGGGATTTCTGTTAAGGTGAGGGGCTGCCATTGTGCCACCAGTTCACAAAATGGCAACATTATTACTCTATCAAGAAGCAGCTGCATTTCATAATAGGAATGAAAAGTTCACAAGGAGACCATACCTCTAAAGTGTATGCACCAAAACCAAAAAGAATCTCAAATACTGATTAACGTTTAGCAAAATGATAGAGTGGAAAGGAGAAACAGACAAATTGTATTTGAGGACTGCATTATTTCACTCTGAGCAACTGATAAAATAACTGGATAGAAATTTAGCAAAAAAAGAACTGAAACATACATTCAAATATAATAGTCCAACTGGCATTTATATAACTCTCCACCCGATAATAGCAAAATTACTGTTTTGGGGCAGTCATAATGTTTGAGCTCCCAGGAGCAGAGACAGGAGGATAAGAGGTTCAAGAGCAGACTGAGCCAGAGTGTAGGACGCTGAATGTAGTGGAAATATTATGTACTCATGTATGCAAGTGAGGCATGTTGAAACTATTCCAGAATGGAGGGAGGGAGATAAAAGAGAATTCAACTATGATATACTGATAAATGGTAAGAAGTTTTGTAAATGTCACAGGGTAACCCCAGTACAAAAATAATAATGATTATTTAAAAGTAAAACAAAAACAAACAAAAGATTTACTATTTTTAAGCACTCATGGAAATTAAAAAACACTGGTCATATTCTGAGACACAAAACAAACCTACTGACTTAAAACTATTGAAATCGTGAAGTTTCTATTTTCTGGTGACAAATCAATACTGAAATCAATAACAGAAAAGCAAGGCACTCTGGAAACTTTGAGTTTAATAATATACTGTAACTAATCTAAGATCAAAGAGAAAATTTACATGAAAATTAAAGAACAAAGTATGTGGGAAGCATCTGAAGTTCTGAAAGGAAAGTTTATAAACACTGAACATTTACACTAGGGAAGGTGAAAGATTCCAAATTAAACATTTGACTTGGTAAGTCAAAGAATTAGAATAGAAGGAAAAAGCTAAACTTGAAGAAAACAAGAGAAGTAATAATCATCAAGGAGAAATCAATGAAAACAAAGGGGCAAATCAATAAAAGATGGTAAATTTGACAAAAATGTGGTTGGAATGGTCAGAAGCAGCTTATGCAGAATTGACAAAGTCCCTGAATTCATCTCCTCAAAAAAGGAAAGCTAAACAAAACATGATACCCTGTCCTTTACACTGAGAGCCAGTGATTGTATTGTGCAGATAAAACAGAATTTCCCACATTTATGTGAGAAAATGTAGGAGGTTGAAGGACAATCCCCATAGGCAAAATAATGGAAATGGCAAAAAGTAGACGAAATGGTGAGTGAAGGTGCTAAACATGGCTCCGATTGTTTTTACTCTTCACTCTTACCAAGAAGGATAATGAACAACAAAACATCCTCAATACATCTATCTGCAGTTTACTGCCTCTGCCTCAGGCTGTCATGAACATACTTTAATTCACGTTATAATTTTATGAGATTATTGAAGGGCCTCTGTGGTGGCACTTGGGAAGGAAATAAGCCCAAATTACTAGCAATAGGGTTCTGAAGCATGTATATTTACAATTAATTGCAAAACAGTTAAAATTATCACCCTCCTCACTTGTTTAAGCATCACAATTTTTCAATGTTTTATTTTGAAAGTATTTCTTAATTTAGTACTGTAAGTGTACATGTTGGTTCAGCAGTTAGAGAGGAGTTATTTATGATGCTTATTAGCAATGTGGATGAAATAAATTTTATAGCTGCATGTTTTTGGTAATTAAATAACATCCAAAATGTAAAGTATGTAATTCTACATACCTAATGCATCTTTTCTCAATTTGTGTTATGTTCTCAATATTATATAACCAAAATAGAGTGTACATATTTAACCATATATGGGATATTAATGCATGCTTATAATAGGGGTAACAGCTTTTATAGCATAGGATGATTCTTTTTATTACCCAATTAAAATGTAAGAGTTAGTGTTCCTTCATTACTAAGATTGGATTTTCTTTAATTCAGAGTTGCATATATTTTGCTTTAGTGTTTATGCATGTGAAATGCACATTTAGAAAATGTAGGCAAAATGCTAGTGCTGTAATTATCATGTAATCCAGCAAAATGCAACATTGTCATTCCCATTTACTTTAACCCTATAAAATGTAATTATTATTTTTCTTAGGAATTGAGAAAATAAAAAAATTTGCATGAGTGCACACCATGTCTATGTAAGAGCATGTTCAACTTCTCTGTTGTTGTCAAAGTTAACTTTATTAGCATGACTTTACAATTTGGCAAGAAATTATACTCTCTCAGTCACTATGAAAGTAGTGGAGCTAGGCTTGGCAACTATAATCTTAGATGCTTGTCATTAAGCCATCTCATTTCTTTAAAAAAATGTAATATTTATTATGAAAGTTACCTTCATTCTGTTTCATTTTAAAAGTTAAGTGAACTGGATTGCTCTATAAATATAAGGATTAATTATTCAAGCAAAGCATAGATGAAATATTCACTTGGACAGTGTCAAACACTTGATAAAAAGATATTTAAAAAGAATAATGGATCCCAGATTCAAAGTGATGTATCATTGAATTTCTATGTATTACGTCTCCCAATACTTTAATTGTAAAAGAATATGGATAAGAAACATATACCACAGACATAATCATCCACCAAGGCTTCAGAGCTGTTACTGTATTTCATTTGTGCCACTGTAATAGAATATCTGAAATTGTGTACTTCATTATAAGACAAAAATGTATCTCCTACAGTCCCAGGGATCAGTGAGTCCAAGATCAAGTCACCATGTCTGGTTGAGGCCTTCTTGCTATGTCCTCCTATGGCAGAAAGGAGGAGAAAAGCCTAAGTGTAATGTCATCACACAGCAGAAGAGCGGAGCACTGAGCTAGTCACACATTGTGTGAAACCGCTTTTTATAACGTGTGTGTGTCAAATTGAATCAACATAGAGGAAAGTAATTAACATTTCTCTGTAGACTCTAACTAGAAATCCACACACACCTATTTAATTGAAGACTACAACTTCTACAGTTGAAAATTCATATTTTAGAGGTGTCTATAAAATACTTACCATATCCTCATTTAAATCTTCCTTGGGCCCAATGTGATGATACTAACCCATATCCAGCTATAGAGCAGGTAGGGACCAGAGAATCCTGATGCAAAAACTAGAGACCTTATCACAAATCACAATAAAAATAAAAGGACTGGGGATGTGGCATAAGTAGTAAACACTCACCTAGGAAGTGAGTGCAAGGCCCTGAGAACACTCCCCAGGACCATCAAGAAAGTACATCTTCATTGGAAACTTGTGAATTGCCATTATAATAAAAGAAATATTTTGCTCTTAGAACGCCCATCAGTTTTTAAGCGTTACATTGGTATTATCAAAGCACTTTCAAATTTTCTTTTTGAAATTATTCATTTCATCACTGGGGACTTTTAGTCTACATGAAGCTTTGTTGAGACACTGTCAAAGGCAAAAATTAAGGAGTGCATATTTTCACTTGTACTAGTATTCTACAAAATTTTGCGATTACTGGTAGGATAAATTTTTTGGTGATATACCACATTACCTTTACAGAGATTTATTGTTGGATATAGTTGAAATAACAGTCATGTTTTTATCTCACTAAATATTCATTTGAATGTGTATTACATAGTCATAAACATTAGAACTCCTCATACAGAATAAGTCCTCAGAGAATACAAATGATAACATTTAAAATACTAAAACATATGCCTTTTATCATCATGGTTGTTATTTTCTGATTTAAGCTCAGCTTTCTCTAGAGGCTATTAAAGAATGCACACATTTTTGCTGACATTTTATGACAGTAATAAAACGAGATGGGGATCTGTACTCAAAAGGCCACTAAAATCAGTCAGCATGTTTACTGCAGAAAACAAGTGCTTGCCAAACACTCTGGGAAATATCTGTAAAGTATGAGCAAATTTATGTACAAAGCTCTCAATTTTCAGCATGTCTCGAACCATTAGTGAAAGATTGATATATGATATATTATATTAGTGAAAGATTGTATCAGTTACTACTACTCTTATAATATCCATAGTTTATTGTATGATAAATTATCCATGGAAAGTCGGGAGAAATTGAATGTACTTTAAAAATTTTAGTTATGAAATGATGCAAAAACCTACATATGAATGAGTTTCCTTAATTGTGTCTTCACTATATTTTTGGTAAATGTAAAACTTTCATTTTTTCAAATATTTTTACTTTATTTTATCATTTTTACAATTACCTACATCATGTCTTCACTACTGAGGATTATTATATTTGATATGTTGGTGCATTTTCTCATATGAATGCTTTTAGAAAAATTCATATGGCAATTTTTTAATCTTATACAATTGAAAGCACCCACCATAGAAAATTTTTTATTTGAAAGATGAATTCATAAAAACATACATATAGACAGAGCTGAAATATATAGCAAGAGTACTGTATAAATTTTACCCAAAATAGAATGATAAAATAAAAAAAAGGTGAAGTACTTATGCAGCCAATTATTATAATTTCTATAAGTCTTCTGCAGAACACTGGGAAGTGAAAGACAATGAAAGACAATTTAATTATTAATAACCACATACATGCCTTACATTTCTTATAACAAATGTCAAACACAATGCTACACAACACAACAAGGCATTACCAATATTGTCGATACGTCCGGGTGGATCTCAAATTGTTAAACTGAACCATTTTTCTAAATTAAATGCTAACTTTGACAACACAGCACACTAATTCCAATTAAAACTAATTTACTTCCCTGTTGTAACAATGAAAGAAGACACTATAAGTTTGAATACATACATATATACATACATACATAAAATAGAGTATTCTTGTTGATATTAACTTTTGTTGGTATGTTTTGTTGGTAGAAAGTACTGAGTTGTACCAGCCTTGAACTGTAAAACACATAATTCTGTGAATAGTACAGAAATCCTTGATCACCAGTATACAATTCCAACCATGGAGAATTAGGTTCATATGAATATTGAGGGTGAAATTAATCCGTTTGTTAACAGGGACAGGAATAGATCTCTCAAGGGAGGATACCATTCTTCATTCTCAAATCAGCACCTTGAGGGATTGGATATGCACCTTTAATCTCAAATCTAAACTAATTTCAATTTATTGATGATTAATTTCTAACTACACACATACATAAAATCTGAAGATTCCAGGGGATATTCCTAGGATTTTGGAAAAGTTGAGAGGGAACAAAGAGTCAGATAGGCCAACCAGAATCTTTTAAGTATATATTTTTAATGAGTACCCATTTGTCTCTAATTCCTTAAATTGATCTATAATATCACTTATTATTTTTGTTGCTTCAGCATTTCCTGGCTATCTGCTTTGGAATATGTAGGAAGTCATTTATTGTCTGTTACCACAATGATTTATAGGCACATGTTTCATTTATTCTTTTTCAGGTTTTAAGTAAAATATGAGAATGTTTTCATAAAACTAACATTCTCTCCAATCTGTTTTCTTACTATCACCTCAATTTATTTAGAATTTTATTTTATGTTCATTTACTACTTTTTTGTGAAGAATTTTACTTTAATTATTTTTTACTTTTTCATAGCATACCATATTAAAGCTATATATCTTCTGATCATTGGTTGAAATGTATCCAACATGCTTTAATTTTAAGCATTTAATTATGATTCAGGTCAAAATATTTTCTATTTTTTTATTTTTAGTTCTTGATCCCAGGATTTATTATGACCTTATATTAAATACAAGTTATACATAAAAGGTTCACATATCAGAAAAGTTGTAAATTATTGAGTGCTTTCAGTCATAATCCCAACAGAGTTAACTACTGACTGCCATCAGACTTAGTTTTTTGTCAGTTTCTTTAGTCAATTAATTTAAAAGATTTAGAAAATGTAATTTTTTTGCTTTGATGCCTGCCTTCCACTGGCAAAAGTTTTCTGTAATAATTTTATCAAAGTTTTCATTTTTAGTTTGTTCATTTTCATTCCTATATAACATTACATTTTACAAATATATCTAGCAAATATTTATTTTGCATTATTATATCATCTATTGTTAATAATATAACTACAATATTCTAGATATATGTATACCCGGGCATACATTTCTTTTTGATAAATATCCATAAGTAAAATCACTGACTCATAGGGCACCTTCATGTAAAACTTGAATAGAGAAAGACAAATATTTTTCACATCTTTGCAAATTTTAGAACCCAAAAATAGTGTGTGAATTTTTCAGTTTGTCTTCATTCTTATTCAATCCTGATATATTCATTTAGCTATTTAAAAAATTACCATTTCAATGTTGTGATATTTTAAATAGATTTCATTGTACAGCAAAAAGGATGGGCACAATAATATCAAAAGTTACCCTAGTGAGTTGTAATGTACTCCTCCCTATCCCAATTACATGAAAACTGACTACATATGTATAGTGGCTAGGGTCAATCACCCTTCTCAACCTCTGCTACCTCTTTCAATCTCTACTGTTACAGTAGCTGAAATCATGCAGTCATGCAAATCTGTTGTAATTCTTGAACTCACTACTTACTGTTTTAACATATTAAAATATAAAAATAATATTTGTTCTAAATACCATGTCTAATATCTTAATTATCTGGATCAACTGTAGAGCAGATTTGATTATTGAGTTTTCTCTTGGATTTTAAAGTTGACTCTTGCTCTTGTTAATAACTGACATTTTTTTAAATTGCATGTTGCACACTGTGTATGAAAAAATTCAAAAGCTCTAGAAATGTTTATTTCCCTTCAGGGAAGAATTAATTTGCTCTTTGACAGAAGTTAGAGTAAAGACACATTGTCTAGTCTCAATAAAACTCCTAGTATTTTTTAGCTGTGTTGTGGACTTGTCTTTTTCTCATTCAGTTTTAAAGAGTAGAGGCCTTTAGAAGTCTCAACTGAATGCATGCTGTGTTTATTGCTGTCCTTTCTCCTCACCCATCCTGCCACCTAATTTTGTTTCCCTGGTGACATAAGATTACTAAAAGCGCTTAGCTTTTTAGTCACTTAACAATTGTTTTCGGATTGATTTCTTGACTTCTCACTCCTTTTAGGATTTGTCAATGACCCAGTTTTAAAGCACTCAGAACTCTGGGATCAGTTCTCTGAGTAATTTTTCTCTAGGATTTGTGTCCCTCACGCCTTTTATGCCTTATTATTTCTGAAGACAAATTCTTACTTCCTTCATGACAATATATAAAATTCAACATTTCTTTCTGCTAGAACTTTATGCCTTATTCTGAGATTTAGGGAAACAATTCTCAAAGTAATAAGCAATATTATTCTGGCCCACTGCAATTCATTTATTTTCCCTCCCTCCTCTTGTTGCCTCAAGTTCTAGCTACTTGGTGCTCTCTGATAGAGTAGCAGATGTGTTTGCCACTTGTTCAGTTTTGTTGTTGTGCTTTTCTGATACATGTTACTGAGAAATAACTATTGTGCAATACCACTTTATATTATTTCAATGTAATGAAATCCTTCAAGCTTAATGGGCTATGTAGGATTTTAGATTTTTTTACTAAGTATACTTTTGAAGAAATAAAAAAAAACACATTTTATAATTAGTACAAGCTGCTTTTCACATAATTAAATCCTAGATCCTATCCACATTTCAGTCTAAAAGAATTAGACATAATTTCCTTAATCACAATTTTTATACTACAAGTTACTTTAAAATATGTAAATATATAACTGAAGGTCCTATGTTTTTGGTGGGAGGGTTTCCATGTGTGCTTTTTTAGTAAACAGAAAGTAATGATTATGGTTTTTATCTGAAATAGCTCCACAAGGCTCACATCTTAAAAGCTTGATTGTCAGCCAATGGGATTTTGTGATGTGATTGGATAGTAAGAGCTCTGATTCAATGAATGCATTAATCCTTTGATGGAGTCATAATTTGGAAGTATTATGGCAATGTGATGGAAATCACTGAGACAGGCCATTGAAGTCAATTTCTTTCCTAGGAAAGCATCTGTTCCCTTTCTACTTCCTTGCTGCAATGAGGTGAGAAACTTTTCTCTGTCACACCCTTCCACTATGATGTTCTGCCTTACTATGGTCCAGAAACAGTTGAGTCAGCTGCCCATGGACTGACACATCTCAAACCATGGGCCAAAATAAATCTTTCCTCTGTGAGGTTATCAGGTATTTTGGCACAGCAGTTAAAATCTGACTAACAGTAATAGAACAGTACACTTTCTGCTTATGTAGCTGTTACAAGTTGTCACATATCCACAAAAGATGTTAAAATTATAACTCATAGCACTTGTGAATGTGACCTTATTGGGAGCCTCTATCAGAATATTTGTAAATTATAAAATTGATAATAAGTTCTTAGGGTGAGCTCTAATCCAAAATCACTTGTGTGCTTGAAGAAAGTAAATTTAAATGTACAGACATACACAGATAAAGGGAAGATAGTGTAAGGCACAGGAAAAAAGCAATAAACAAATCAAAGACTACCTGAAGATACCCAAAACTAGAAAAGAAATGCTTGAATACATTTTCCCTCATAGCCCACTAAAGGTCCAATTCTGGAAAAATCTTGATTTGGAGCTGGCAGCCTGCAAAATGTGTGACTAATTGTGCGTATTATATCCAGTCAGTGGTACTTAATTAATACAGCCCTGGAAACTAGCACAATAAACCCTGGAAGCAGTAATATCCAAACATACATCCTACACAAACTGTATATCCAATTAGCCCTGGCCTTTGTTGTTTCAGAATTCAAAGAGAAATTACTAATTGCTCTACTTATTTACCTCTACTAGCAGGTTGTTAAGATATTTCAAAATAAAATATTGGATTATTAAATACATTTCTTAAAAAATGTAAATAAATATAGGAATATTAATGTGAGAATTTTTAAAAATTAATTGAACATAAAGCACCATGTAAAAATATAATATGTATATATATATATAATTGTCCATGTATAATATGTACATTTCTATATTACTATAGGTAAGACTATTAGACCTACTTTCCCATCAATAAATAAAAAGAAACTTCTCAATATTAGGTATGTGTCACAGTGAAGAGGGTCAATATTATCATACTACTTATCAGGAAAATAGTAATGTAAGTCAATTTCTATGCAAATGTAGATTTCATGACAGATATTAGATTTAAATATGGTACAGGATGGATGAAACTTTCACAAAAATCTCAATTTTAATGAAACAGAAATACTTCACAATATTTACTTGGTGTTCCATGTAAATCAAACTAGTTTTACAAATGTGTAATCTTAAAATTATCTGTTACTTCTGTATTAAATTATGTTCCCAATTCCACATATGTATCTTTCATGGTCTTTGCCATCAGGAGTTAAATTCTAAGTGCCATTAATATCAAATGTGAAACAATAGATTGGAGTTTAAAATGAGTATTTCAGGTATTAGAGATTTTAATAAATAATTATATATCTCTCTATTTGAAGACACCAACATAACGATTCTTTATAATTCTAAACATTATTAGATGACCAAGATAATTTATTCAGAGAAAATTGAATTAATATTTTACAAGGCAACAAAAGTAGTAATATAATACCTTAAAGTCTAGAAAGAGATTAGTATTTAAAAGGAATTTAAATGGAACAAAATGGTAAAGTTGAAGATCAGATATAGGCTCTTTACTGTGACTCTGAAAGAATTGCAGATGTCACAGCACACAGATCAAAGTAGGCCATGGACAGGGTGCCCATCATGTGACATACCAGATGACCCTCCATTTTACACAATTTATACAATTATATAATTTACTTAACTAAGAACACACTAATGAATCTTTAGTTTTCAAATATTAAAAAATACTGAACTTCCATACTTTTATCCAATTTATTAGAAGATGAAATAGCAAGAAATAATATTTATCCATAACAGTATTAGAACAAAATACATCATATGAAGTCTGAGTGAAGGAAGTTTGTTACCGTATATTAAGGGGCACGATCATATAGGAAAAGGTCAAAAGATCATATACATACATTATAAGTTAGTTCAGTTCCCATAGTAAGAATCTTAAAATCCCTCATTATAAATGCCCTGAAGAAACTAAGAATTAAATATCAACATAATACAATAGACCTATAACCAATAGTACAAGTGGAAGAAAACTGAAAATATTTCCTCTAAAACCATGAGCAAGACATGGTTTCCCACTATCATCACTCTTGTTTAGTGTACCACTTGAAATATTAGCCAAAATGAAGAGTTTGAAAGGTTAGAAAAGGAGGAAGTCAAACTATCCTTGTTTGCAGATGATATCATCCTACACTTAAAAGACACAAATGACTCCAAAGGAAAACTTCTAAAGTTGATAAGCTTTCAACAAAGTCAGGATACAAAAATCACATGCAAAATCCAGTTGCTCTATACCAAAAATGAGCTCACAATGAAAATAATTCACTCACAATAGCCTCAAAAAATTCCTAGTCATACCATAATATAAGATGCTAAAAATGACTTATAACATTTTTAAGATGATATTAAACAAAAATATAAGTGCAAATAGCACTCAGACTTAATATAATCTACTCTGTTCTGATACTGTTATGTAGACTATAACAGTATTAAATGGAGTTGTAACAGTATGCAATGGAGACTACAAAGCACTGAAGAAAGAAATGGTAGAAGTCACTACAACATGGAAAGTCTTCCCACATCTGTGGTTTGGCAAAATTAATATTGTTAAAGTGGTCATATAACCAAAAATGATGTACAGATTCAAAATAATCCTCACCAAAATTTCAATGACCTTCTTTACAAAAAATGAAAAAAAAGCCCTAAAGTCATATGGACACAAAGTACCTGAAGAGTGAAAGAATCCTGAGCAACAAGAGAATTTCTGGAGGTATTGAAATACTGATTTCAAAGTATGCCACAGAGCTATGCTAACAAAAACAGCATGGTTCTGTCCCCAAAAAAGACACATAACTAGAAGATCCATAAATAAACCCACAGAACTATAGCATTTGATTCTTGACAAAGGTACCAAAACATGTATTTGAAGAAAAGACAACCTCTGTACAAGGGGTTTTTGAACAGCTGGAAATCAACATATAGACAATCTACACAATATCCCTATCTCTCACCCAAAGTACAAAAAACAACTTAAGTGACTCATGTGGCAGAGCACCTGCATAGCAAGCATGAAGTCCTAAGTTATAACCTCTATCACTGTAAAACAACAATAAACCTTGAAAGTATATCAAAGACTTTAATGTAATAATCAAAAGTTAGGCACCACTAGAGGAAAACATTGGGAAAACAATTGAAGATCTATACAGAAGCACTAACTTCCTGAATTGTTTTCCAAAAGCTCAGGAAGTAAGAACAAGAAATGCAGCAATGCTGTTGAACTTGGGTCACATGATAACAGAAGAGCATATACGTGAGGAATGGGGCTACGTAGGAAACCCAAAACTTGAAAGTGTTTGATGTCCCCACTGCAGAGGAACTAATACAGAAACCCTAAAGTGACAGAGGTCAATATGGGAAGGGGATAAGGAACTAGTGAAGAGGTCAGGTAGAGGTGAATCAACATGGGTTGTAACATATTTGTACGTGGAAGCAATGCTAGGAATCTCTCTGTATAGCTATCCTTATCTCAACTAGCAAAAACGCTTTGTCTTTCTTATTATTGCTTATGTCTTCTCTTCAACAAAATTAGTGATAAGGGCAGAAGTGATAAGGTTCTGCCTGGAAGTGAGGGGGGGTGGAGGGACAGGGTAGGGGAGGATGGCAGGGGGGAGAAATGGCCTAAACAATGCATGCACATGTGAATAAATGAATAAAAATATTTAAAAAAAGAATTGACAAATGGAATTGCATCAAATAATATTTTGCACAGCAAAGAAAACAAATAGCAGAATGAAGATACAGCATACAGAATGGGAGAAAATATTATTGCCAGGGATTTTTTTGACAAGGGATTAATATCCATAATATATGTAGATTTCAAAAAATTAAGAAACAGAAGAGCTGTTAACCCAATCAGTATATTGGAAATTAGAGTTAGGTGTAGTGGCTCATGCCTGTAATCTCAGCACTCAGCACTGCTGGGGCAGGAGGATCACAAGTTTCATTCCAGACTAGGGTATATAATAACAGCTTGCTACAAAATAAAATAAGTTAATTCTTAAAAATAAGGAATGGAACTGAACAGAAACTTTTCAAATGATGAAGAAATGCAAATCAAACCTTTATTGGAATTCTATCTCTCCCCAGTCAGAATGGCTACCCTTATGAAAACAAAAGACAGCAAATGTTGGTGAGGATATGTGTGGGGGGAATGTAAGAACTCTCATTCACTGCTGGGTGGAAATACTCCTTAGTCCAGTCACTGTGGAAATCAGTATGGAAATTCCTCAAAAGTACTAAAAATAAAACCACCATATGATGTAGCCATACTACTGCTGGATATACATCTGAAAGAGTCAGCTTACCATAGAAATACTGCATGCCCATGTTTATCACTGTACTATTCAAAATAATCAAATTAGGGAATCAGCCTAGGTGCACACTGAAGGATAAGCTGATTATGAAAATATTATATATATATATATGCACAGTGGAGTTTTATTCAGGCATAAAGAAATTATGCTGCTTACAGGAAAATGGAAAGAATTATAGACCACAATATTACTTGAAATTAGACAGACTCAGAAAGACAAGTATCTATGTTTTCTCTCATATGTGGAAACTGGAAGGATTAAGAAGGACCTGAAAGTAAAGGAGGGACTCTTAAGGATTTGGAAGGAGAAGGAAAAGAGAAGAAGCAAGGGTATAACAAAGAGAAATAGAGGAGGTGAACATGGTCAAAGCACATTACGCATGTGTGGAAATGTCATAACAAAGCTCTTGTCTTTGTACAATTAATGTACATTAACAAAAATATTCAAAAAAGTTACAGAAAAAATAACTATACAGAAGGGTGTAATGACTCACAAACTGTCAACTTGCAAAAAAAAAAAAAACCCACATACTTCCTACTTCTTTCACACTTTAAAAATATAGAAAAGGAGAATTTGAAAGCAAAGATACTCATAAAATTTTGATTAAATTGTCTCATTCATCCCATGAGATGTTATTTATTTTTAATTAGGTTTTCCAATTTAATAAAAAACAAATTTTTCATTAATACTGTTCCTAATGTGTTCAATCATTGTCAAGTTATAGTTAAAGCTACAAAAAATTCTGAACACTATTATACTGATATTTCAATCACACTTGAGTAAATGCATTCTACATGATATCTGCTTCACAAATGTGCATTCACATATGTACAAAGAAAAATATAGATTTTTAAAAATTATTTCATGCAATCATCAGATATACATATAAAAGTCAAAGATAATTTTAAGCCATTTGATGCTATTAAGTATAATTTTAGGTCCAAGCATGATCAACTATGGGACAATTAACTTAAACATGAAATGAAATCATGCTATTGCTATTATGAAATATCAAGATAGTTCATTAGAAATTTTATGCTTTTTAAAAGTTGTAAGAAAATTCCTTTAATATTTTCTTATGTAAGATACAGTCTAACTTGAGATTATTTCCCATGTTTTATTCAAAAAAGAGACTACTTCTACTGAAAGAGATTACAAATAAGTTTACATATGTATATATACTAAATCTAGGAAACCAAACAAAAATTAAACTTATTCTATTTTTTAATTAGCAAAGCAATAATATCGAGGAACACCATCAAATTCTAGAATAAATACTGATCTCGAAGGGCTACTAATTTCATTAAGATGCAATGTGAATCACTGAGTCTTTCCTAAATTAAATGGGCATTTTCTCTCTTCTCTATGTTAAGATCAAGGATTAAATTATTCACTTTGATTTCATATATTCCTGTCATTAGTTTTCCAATGGAAAACTGTTGATTGTACTAGTCTTGTAACTCTGGATCTTATATTATATGTAAAAATCTATTTTTGTTTCTTCCAATTTTATAAAAAGACCAGGTATCTAACATTTTTGCCCATTTTAGTCACTTTTTGATCATGAAAAATTCTTGTAGGTGATTTTCTTTTAAATTTTAGAAATTCATGATCTTTTAGTTGTATATATGTTACATTTCATCTTGTTCATGCCATTTAAACTGTTTTAGAAATGGAAAACATATCTATGTTACAAGAACAGTGTATAATGCAGCTATTTTTTCATTAAAATATGTAGTATGCTTGTACTCCACCCAGTTATTTTCCCAACTTCCTTTATTACTCAAAAATGATGCTGGTTATAAGTATTCTGCTTTCAAGATGAATATTTTAGTAATAAAATGGTGGAACCAAGTCTAGCAGTTATATTTCCATTGAGTACCTCACTCTGTGAGTCAATGTCTAGAATTTTATAAATGACATTAAAATACAAATGATGGTTCTTTGGAGGTCTTATAGGACTCCAATGAAATGGTTACCTACAATTTATATTTTACACAAATATTTCTTTTTTTAATCCATTTTGCTAGAGTGCTGTCCTATTATAATATTAACTTGCAAATAATAGCAATTGATAAATACCAACTTAATTATATTGATCTGAGGTAATGATCAATATTCTTCAAATATTCCTCATAGCTCTTTCTAACCCAAATCAATTAGCTACACATCATGACAATTATAAACTAATTTTTATCCCCATTTATGTATTGAGGGAGAGCTGAATTAAAACCATTCCAATTGTTGTTATAGCTTCTTCTTAAACACACACCAAATTTCTGAATGGATAGATTTTGTTCAATTATTGGAACTAAAATAACTCTTGGAACATTGCATCCTTTTAAATGGAAACACACACATTTCAATATACACAGAAAGATTTTTGTTTTCCTGTTTCAATTACAGTGATGCCTATCCTAGAAATATTCTATCATTTTTTCCATGTTACATCTTTAATGAGTTATTTTCACTGTTGCCTACAACAAACCATCTGCACACCCATGCTTTTTGCAACCATTCACAACAGCTAAGGTATGGAAGCAGGCAAGGTGCCCCATTATTGATAAATTGATTAAGAAAATGTAGTATTTATATACAATGGAATTTTACTCAGCCACAAAGAAGAATGAAATTTAGTCATTAGCAGGTAAATAGATGGAACTGGAGAACATCATCTTAAGTGAAGTTAGCCAGGCTCAGAAAGCCAAAAACTTCATGTTCTCTTTCACATGTGGAATATAGACCTAACAAAAATTCAGCAATATTGTGAAAAATTGGTCATACTAAGGGGAGGTTACACACAGGAGGGACAGGGTAAAAGAAGAAAACTAAGAACTTGTGTATGGTTGATACACTCTCTACACAAGCATGAATACAGAAATCTTTTTTTTTTAAATTTTATTCATATGTACATACAATGTTTGGGTCATTTCTACACACTTCCCCCCACCCCCTCCCTTATCCACCCCACCTCCTCCCTCTCCCTGTCACCCTCTCACTTCCAGGAAGAAACTATTTTGCCCATATCTCTAATTTTGTTGAAGAAAGAGTATAAACACTAATAGGAAGGACCAAGGGTTTTTGCTAGTTGAGATAAGGATACCTACATAGGGAGTTGACTTGCATTGCTTTCCTGTACATTTGTGTTACCTTCTAAATTAATTCCTCTCAAACTAACCTTTTCCCTAGTTCCTGGTCCCCTTCTCCTATTGGTCTCTGTTGCTTTAAAGTATCTGCATTAGTTTCTCTGTGTTGAGGGCAACAAATGCTGTCTAGTTTTTTGGGTGTCTTACCTATCCTCATACCTCCCAAGTGTGCTTTTGCTTTATCAGGTGATCAAAGTCCAATCCCCTTCTTATGTTTGCCCTTGATCTAATGTCCACATATGAGAGAGAACATACGATTTTTGGTCTTTTGGGCCAGGCTAACCTCACTCAGAATAATGTTCTCCAGTTACATCCATTTACCTGCAAATGATAATATTTCATTCTTCATGGCTGCATAAAATTCCATTGTGTACAAATACCACATTTTCTTAATCCATTCGTCAGTAGTGGGGCATCTTGGCTGTTTCCATAATTTGGCTATTGTTAATAGTGCTGCAATAAACAAGGGTGTGCAGGTGCCTCTGGAGTAACCTGATTCGCATTCTTTTGGGTATATCTCCAAGAGTGGTATTGCTGGATCATATGGTAGATCAATGTTTAGATTTTTAAGAGGCCTCCAAATTTTTTTCCAGAGTGGTTGTACTAGTTTACATTCCCAGCAGCAGTGTAAGAGGGTTCCTTTTACCCCTGCATCCTTGCCAACACCTGTTGTTAGTGGTGTTGCTAATTATGGCTATTCTAATAGGGGTGAGGTGGAATCTTAGTGTGGGTTTAATTTGCATTTCCTTTATTGCTAGAGATGGTGAGCATTTTTTCATGTGTTTTCTGGCCATTTGAATTTCTTCTTTTGAGAAAGTTCTGTTTAGTTCACTTGCCCATTTCTTTATTGGTTCATTAGTTTTGGGAGAATTTAGTTTTTTAAGTTCCCTATATATTCTGGTTATCAGTCCTTTGTCTGATGTGTAGCTGGCAAATATTTTCTCCCACTCTGTGGGTGTTCTCTTCATTTTAGAGACCATTTCTTTTGATGACCAGAAACTTTTTAGTTTCATGAGGTCCCATTTATCTATGCTATCTCTTAGTTGCTGTACTGCTGGGGTTTCATTGAGAACATTCTTGCCTATACCTATTAGTTCCAGAAATCTTAAACTGACTGAAACCACCATAAGAAAGGGACTCTAATGCATCTATTCATGGAAATATCACAAAGAAACTCACTGTGTAGACATGTTTTTGTCAAACAAGCAAAAATGCTATGTTTTTCTCTTTTTAATCTGTTTTCTTCTACAAAATATGAGAAGAGGAGTGTTGAACAGGTCCTATGGGGAGAGTGCAGGATGGCACCAGGGGCAGAAGGGAGGTGGTAGGGAAAGGGAGTAGGAGAATAAATATGGTACAAAAATGTGTACACATGTATGTAAATGTAAAAATTATACCTGCTGAAACGGTTCCAGGAATCAGGGGAGAGGTATAGAGGAGAGCAATGAAGAGAGTGAATTCAAGTATGATATATTTGATACATTGTAAGAATCTTTATAAATGCCACAATGTGCCCCCACTCATCACAACAATAGAGGAAAGGAACAAAAAAACTGGTACCATCAAAGAAACAGTTATTTTCTGAAAGTGCAGGTGACCCTGTCATCATGTAAGAATTTAGCTCCATGTCACCTAATAGCAACTTCAGTACATGCAATACTTATAGAAGGACTGGAAGAGTCCTGGATATTCACTGGATATAGATGGATGTAGAGAATCACATTCAATTTTCCAGTGGAAATATAGTTTTCTAAGAACATCGTCCATTGTAATGGTATTGATTTCTCACCTTGTTTTGCTTTCTCCCTCACATTTAGATACCACATTGCCCAGAGATGCCATCCTGCCTGTGAATTCTTTCATTATGAAGTTTCTGAAGATTGATTTATTTTAAAATTGTAGGTCACTTCTATAATATTCATCTCCCATTACACTCTCATTTGCCTATCCTCCCACTTGCCCATCCCCACAAAAAAGTCTCCTCTTTTATATCATGTCCTATGATTATTACTATTATTTATGTGTAAATATCACATATGGATGAAAACATGAGATATTTGTGTTTTTGAGCTTATACATAATGAAATATATGCACAAATATAGCACAATGAACCCCACTGAAACTGGTAAAAAGGTGGGGAGGAGAGTGTGGTTAAGAAAGTAATGTGGAGGAGGATTCCAAGATGGCGGCTAGAGAGAGGAAGCAGAAAGCGAGCCTCCTATAGTGAAATCTTGGAGAGATGCTGGAGACACACTTTGCAGGCATAATCACTGAGAAGAGGCATAACTTTGACCCCTCCACACCTCCAGCCAGTGCAGAGAATCTCCACTTCACATTAAACAAAGAAACCAGGAGGGACCCCAGGCCGACAGTTGCTGGCACCCAGACAGCTTGGGAAGATGCAGACAAGGTGAGCTTCACAGTACCATGGTACTCCCACAGACAAGCTTGGGCCAGAGCAGCATAGCCCCCTGGACATAATCACCTCCACCCAGGGAAAAAAGAAACTGACTAATAAGCAATAAGAACAATAAAGGCACAAGGGAAAGAAGGTGGGGTGCCTGAGCACTGAAGATTTGGGGAAGGGAATCCTTCCCGGGACTGTAAATAAACAAGCCGGGCGGGACAGAGAGGCTCTGGTGGGAGCGGGGGCACGTGCCTAGCAACCAGGAGCGGAAAAACTTGTGAGAGTGGTGGAGGGAGGAAAACTCCACAGGAGAGGAGGGAAGACCCACTTCCCATGTGAACTGTAAACAAAGATGGCGGCTGGCAGGAGCAGCAGCACCACCCAGTAATCAGAACCAGGAAAGCTTGTGAAAGTGGCAGTGGGAGGAAAACTGCACAGGAGAGGGGGGAAGACCCACCTCCCACATGAACTGTAAATAAACATGCAGGCCTGACAACGCAGGTGCAGTGTCACCTTTCCCAGTGTGCTTGGAAAGGGGAAAGCTTGTAGCAGAGGCTCCTGCACAGGAGAACTCTGAACAAACAAAGCCTGTGGGGCCAGGTGAGTGCTAAGCTCACCCCTGAGATCTGCATAAATAATGCCTCCAGCAACAGCAGGCTGACAGCAGTGAGCAGGCAAGCAACAGCTGCAGATACCACTCTCAGAACTGTCTCCAGACTCTTTTATTTCTTTTTCTCCCTATCTTTAATGAGAGAACAACTGAATTACAACTTCATGCTGAAAAACTTACTGAAACTGTATTGCATTTGAATTTGGGACACTTGGTGGGGTTGTGTGTGTGTGTGTGTGTGTGTGTGTGTGTGTGTAGATTTGTTCTACTTTATGCGTCCCCTTTGGTGAGACAACTACAGAACAAAATCTGAGGCACCATCTCCAGGATTGGAGACTGAGACGGACACCAAAATTATTAACACTGAAACTTCATTGCATTTAAACTTGGACGTTTTTTGGTTTTTTTGTTTTTCACGGTTTTTTTTTTAATTCTCTATTTTCCATTTTATTTTAATTCATTTTTATATAGAAGTTTCTTTCATTAACTTATTTTTTATTTTTATTCTTATCTTTATTTTTTATTTTTTATTTCAATCCTCTCTCTGTCTCTCTAATGTCTGTTCAGCTTACTGTCAATTAGTACACTAACACTCCTTGTTTATACCTTTGAAACTTTCTTCTCTGAAACCTTGTTCTGTTTTCTTCCTCTTGTCTGTGTGTTTGTTTTCCCCTTTTCTTTAACTTCTTGCTTTCCATCTCAGCTCACCCTTCCATTCTAAATAACATTGTTATTATTACAAGCTAGAAAATACTTCATTGCACACAGTACAGGGACAGTAACAACACCAAAGACAATGAAGGGAAGACAGAAAAAACAGGGAAACCAGTTTCCCCACAGCAAAAAATTACTACAGGAACCAGAGGGGAATGAAGACAACAGAAACTCAGATCCAGACTCCAACAAAATGAAGATAAACTATGCCAAAGGACCCAATGAAGCCCACAAGAATAATTTAAAAGAAGACATACTACAGGTACTCAATGAGAATTTTATAATGATGATACTGGATAGGGTCAACCAAAATGTACAGGAGACACTCAAGAGATTCCAAGACAACAAAAATAGAGAATTTGAAAAAGCAAAAGAAGAAATAAAGGAAACCATAGAAGCACTGTATAAACACCAAAGTGAAACAGAGAACATGATGAATAAACAGATAAATGAACTCAGGACAAAAATAGACATTAAAGTGGAAACCAGCCAGGATATGGAAAACCTCCGAAAAAAGAATGAAACAGAATTGCAAAACAAAACGGAAGGCCAATCCTGCAGAATAGAACAAACAGAAGACAGAATCTCAGAACTTGAAGATGAAATGGTAGTTAAAGGAAAAACCGAAGAACAATTAATTAAACAACTCAAGACCTGTGAAAAGAAAATGCAAGAACTCACTGACTCCATCAAAAGACCATACTTGAGAATCATGGGCATTGAAGAAGGAGAAGAGGTGCAAGCGAAGGGAATGCATAATATATTCAACAAAATAATAATGGAAAACTTCCCAAATCTAGAGAAAGATATTCCCATACAGATGCAAGAGGCCTCCAGGACACCAAACAGACCAGATCAAAATAGAACTACCCCACGACATATCATCATTAAAACAACAAGTTCAGAAACTAAGGAAAGAATATTGAAGGCTGTAAGAGAGAAAAAACAAGTAACATACAAAGGTAAACCCATCAAAATCACAGCAGACTTCTCAACAGAAACATTAAAAGCAAGAAGAGCATGGGGTGAAATCTTCTGGGCACTGAATAAAAATAACTTCAAACCCAGGATACTCTACCCAGCAAAACTATCATTCAAAATAGATGGAGCAATAAAGTCTTCCATGATAAGCAGAAACTAAAACAATATGTGACCACAAAGCCACCACTACAAAAGATTCTGCAAGGGATTCTTCACACAGAAAGTGACACCCAACTTAACCAATTAAAAGACAGGCAGCACCAAACCACAGGAAAAGAAAAAGCAAGACAGTAGAGAGTAACCTCAACTTAGCTACACACAATCAAACCTTCAAACAACTAAGACAACTAAATGACAGGAATCACCACATACCTATCAGTATTAACGCTTAATGTTAACGTACTTAATTCACCCATCAAAAGGCACTGCTTGATGAAATGGATTAAAAAGGAAGATCCAACAATTTGTTGCTTACAGGAGACCCATCTCACCGACAGAAATAAGCATAGGCTTAGGATGAAAGCTGGAAGAAGATTTACAAAGCCAATGGCCCCCAAAAACAGGCAGGAGTAGCAATACTTATCTCTGATAAAGTAGACTTCAAACCTACATTGATCAAATGAGATAAAGAAGGACATTCCATACTAATAAAAGGGGAAATAGACCAAAAGGAAATAATAATTATCAACCTGTATGCACCCAATGTCAACGCACCCAATTTCATCAAACATACCCTGAAAGACCTAAAAGCATATATAAACGCCAACACAGTGGTTGTGGGAGACTTTAACACCCCATTATCATCAATAGATAGGTCATCCAAAAAAAAAATCAATGAAGAAATCAAAG
Source organism: Castor canadensis (assembly GCF_047511655.1). NCBI lineage: Eukaryota > Metazoa > Chordata > Mammalia > Rodentia > Castoridae > Castor > Castor canadensis. The sequence continues at coordinate 20,337,263 of NC_133390.1, read as the reverse complement.
ATTTAAATATGGAATAGATCAAATGGACCTAGGTGATGTCTACAGAACATTTCATCCAACTTCTACACAATATACATTCTTCTCAGCAGCCCATGGAACCTTCTCCAAAATAGATCATATCCTAGGGCACAAAGCAAGTCTCAGCAAATATAAGAAAATAGAAATTATACCGTGCATACTATCTGATAACAATGCAGTAAAAGTAGAACTCAACAAAAAAGTAAAGACAAAAAACATGCAAACAGCTGGAAACTAAATAACTCATTACTTAATGAAAAATGGATCATCAATGAAATAAAAGAGGAATTAAAAAGTCCCTGGAAGTCAATGAAAATGAAAACACAACCTACCAGAACCTCTGGGACAGAGCTAAGGCAGTCCTGAGAGGAAAGTTTATAGCCATGAGTGCATATATTAAAAAGACTGAAAGATCCCAAATCAATGACCTACTGATACATCTCAGACGCCTAGAAAAACAAGAACAAGCAAATCCCAAAACAAATAGAAGGAGAGAAATAATAAAAATAAGAGCTGAAATCAATGAAATAGAAATCAACAAACCATACAAAAATTAATGAAACAACAATTTGGTTCTTTGAAAAATTAAACAAGATTGATAGACCCCTGGCAAACCTGACTAAAATGAGGAGAGAAAAATCCCAAATTAGTAGAATCAGGAATGCAAAAGGGGAGATAACAACAAACACCATGGAAGTCCTTGAAATCATCAGAGACTACTTTGAGAACCTATATTCAAAAAACTTTGAAAATCTTAAAGAAATGGACAGATTTGTAGATACATATGATCATCCAAAACTGAACCAAGAGGAAATTAATCACCTGAATAGACATATAACAGAAAATGAAATTGAAGCAGCAATCAAGAGTCTCCACAAAAAGAAAAGTCCAGGACCTGATGGATTCTCTGCTGAATTCAATCAGCCTTCAAAGAAGAACTGATACCAACCCTCCTTAAACTGTTCCCTGAAATAGAAAGTGAAGGAAAACTGCCAAACACATTTTAAGAAGCCAGTATTACACTCATCCCAAAACCAGGCAAAGACACCTCCAAAAAGGAGAACTATAGGCCAATCTCCTTAATGAACATTGATGCAAAAATCCTCAACAAAATAATGGAAAACTAAATTCAAAAACACATCAAAAAGATTATTCACCATGACCAAGTAGGCTTCATCCCAGGGATGCATATGAAAATCAATAAATGTAATAAACAACATTAACAGAAGCAAAGACAAAAACCACTTGATCATCTCAATAGATGCAGAAAAAGCCTTTGATAAGATCCAACACCACTTCACGATAAAAGCTCTAAGAAAACTAGGAATAGAAGGAAAGTTCCTCAACATTATAAAAGCTATATATGACAAACCTACAGCCAGCATTATACTGAACGGAGAAAAACTGAAACCATATCCTCTAAAATCAGGAACTAGACAAGGATGCCCACTATCTCCACTCCTATTCAACATAGTCCTGGAATTCCTAGACAGAGCAATGAGGCAAGAAGAAGGAATAAAAGGAATACAAATAGGTAAAGAAGCTGTCAAAATATCCCTATTTGCAGATGACATGATCCTATACCTTAAAGACCCAAAAAACTCTACTCAGAAGCTTCTAGACATCATCAAACGCTATAGCAAGGTAGCAGGATATAAAATCAACATAGAAACATCATTAGCATTTCTATACACTAATAATGAACAAACTGAAAAAGAATGTATGAAAACAATTCCATTTACAATAGCCTTAAAAAAAATCAAATACCCAGGTGTAAACCTAACAAAAAATGTGAATGACCTCTACAAGGAAAACTATAAACTTCTGAAGAAAGAGATTTAGGAAGACTATAGAAAGTGGAGAGAACTCCCATGCTCATGGATTGCTAGAATCAACATAGTAAAAATGTCGATACTCCCAAAAGTAATCTACATGTTTAATGCAATTCTCATCAAAATTCCAATGACATTCATTAAAGAGATTGAAAAATCTACTGTTAAATTTATATGGAAACACAAGAGGCCACGAATAGCCAAGGCAATACTCAGTCAAAAGAACAATGCAGGAGGTATCACAATACCTGAATTCAAACTATATTACAAAGCAATAACCATAAAAACAGCATGGTACTGGCACAAAAACAGACATGAAGACCAGTGGAACAGAATAGAGGATCCAGATATGAAGCCACACAACTATAACTAACTTGTCTTTGACAAAGTAGCTAAAAAGATACAATGGAGAAGTAGCAGCCTCTTCAACAAAAACTGCTGGGAAAACTGGTTAGCAGTCTGCAAAAAACTGAAACTAGATCCATGTATATCACCCTATACCAAGATTAACTCAAAATGGATCAAGGATCTTAATATCAGACCCCGAACTCTTAAGTTGATAAGGAAAGAGTAGGAAATACTCTGGAGTTAGTAGGTATAGGTAAGAACTTTCTCAACAAAACCCCAACAGCACAGCAACTAAGAGATAGTATAGATAAATAGGACATCATAAAGCTAAAAAGCTTCTGTTCATCAAAAGAAATGGTCTCTGAACTGAAGAGACCACCCACAGAGTGGGAGAAAATATTTGCCAACTATACATCAGACAAAGGACTGATAACCAGAATATACAGGGAACTTAAAAAACTAAATTCTCCCAAAACTAATGAACCAATAAAGAAATGGGCAAGTGAACTAAACAGAACTTTCTCAAAAGAAGAAATTCAGATGGCCAAAAGCACATGAAAAAATGCTCACCATCTCTAGCAATAAAGGAAATGCAAATTAAACCCACACTAAGATTCCACCTCACCCCTGTTAGAATAGCCATCATTAGCAACACCACCAACAGGAGGTGTTGGCGAGGATGTGGGGAAAAAGGAACCCTCTTACACTGCTGCTGGGAATGTAAACTAGTACAACCACTCTGGAAAAAAATTTGGAGGCTACTTAAAAATCTAATCATTGATCTACCATTTGATCCAGCAATACCACTCTTGGGGATATACCCAAAAGACTGTAACACAGGTTACTCCAGAGGCACCTGCACACCCATATTTATTGGGGCACTATTCACAATAGCCAAATTATGGAAACAGTCAAGATGCCCCACCACCGATGAATGGATGAAGAAAATGTGGTATCTATACACAATGGAATTTTATGCAGCCATGAAGAAGAACAAAATGTTATCATTCGCTGGTAAATGGATGGAATTGGAGAACATCATTCTGAGTGAGGTTAGCCTGGCCCAAAAGACCAAAAATCGTATGTTCTCCCTCATATGTAGACATTAGATCAAGGGCAAACACAACAAGGGGATTGGACTTTGAGCACATGACAAAAGCGAGAGCACACAAGGGAGGGGTGAGGATAGGTAAGGCACCTAAAAAATTAGCTAGCATTTTTGCCCTTAACGCAGAGAAACTAAAGCAGATATCTTAAAAGCAACTGAGGCCAATAGGAGAAGGTGACCAGGAACTAGAGAAAAGATGAGGTCAAAAAGAATTAACCTAGAAGGTAACACACATGCACAGGAAATTAATGTGAGTCAATGCCCTGTATAGCTATCCTTATCTCAACCAGCAAAACCCCTTGTTCCTTCCTATTATTGCTTATACTCTCTCTTCAACAAAATTAGAAATGAGGGCAAAATAGTTTCTGGCGGGGGTGGAGTGGGTGGTAAGTGAGGGGGTGGGGGCAGGGGGGAGAAATGACCCAAGCCTTGTATGCACATATAAGTAATAAAAGAAAAAAAATAAAATTTTAAAAATGTAAAAAAAAAAAAAAAAGAAAGTAATGTAGGTAGGGTGAACTTGATCAAAATACATTACATGTGTGCTGTAATTATCAGAGGAGTCCCCATGTGCAGTTAATTATGCTAACAATGAGTTTTTTAAATGTATGTCACTTTTGAATAAGTCATTAGGATCATATTTTGAAAGTTTTGAACAAATGGTTGGATGAAAAGATTTTATTGGTTTTATTTGAAGCAAGGAGTAAATAATTCTGATTTAAATTTTCCTTGATGTGTTGAATAAAATTTTAACCACATTGGATTTAAAAACACATACATCAAGGATGACTTTGAAAAGAAGAGCCTCATGAAATAATACAAATAAAACCAAAGGTGATTTTGAAAGAAAATCTGAGACAATCAGAAATGATAGAGACAAATGTTTTATTGGAGATCTTACCTTGTAGTAGAGATGGGAATGGAATACACAGACGAGTAGTGCATTTTCAGTTGAATGAGAATAAACTAAATTGTTTGAAATTATGGAATAAAAATAAGTATAAAAATGAATACATGTGCAAGTGAAAATAGATGGAATCCAGCACTGTATCTCGGAGTATAAATGCGTCATCATTTGTAGCAAAGCGAATAAAAACCACTTGGCCTCAGAGAGAAGAAGATTATGTTTGGTGGTTGTAAGATAAAACCTTCCTTTTGGTTGCTTATCCTTTCTAAGTATAATAAGTGGTTTTTTAGTCATTGTGCTTCTGAATTGCTTTCTACTATTGCTGAATTGCTTTCTAAAACATTGCATATTTGACATAGCCTTTCCCTCAAAACATTCATTCTATAACTTCCCTGTTTAATCCTAGTCTGTGTCTCATTGTATCCATTATCACAAATATTCAGTGGCAGGTCTTCTGGAAAACAAACCTATTATTCTTTGACTATAACAGGCAATATTTTCTCTTAATTTTATTTTGTCACTAATAAAATTTTTTATCTGAACAATGTATGACACAATGTATACTAAATTAATAAAGAATGAGTTAGTACCAGAATGAGAGATAAAAGAGATTCACACAATATGGTCAAAGAGCTCTGAAGCATATGAATTTATGTATGTATTCTATGTGTGTGTGTTGATTTACCTGTATATTTGTTAGTGGTCCCTTCTACTATGTATCCTCCTTCAATGTATACATGACCTATTCTACATTTGTATTTTCAGGACCTATGATATGACTTGGTTCATAATATGACCCTAATATATGTAATTTGAACAAATAAATAATAGAAAAATGAGTGAATGAAGTAATATTGCAGATAACAGAGAACATGAGGAAGAGGTATTATAAGGTAGGTATCATATAATTCTAATGACAATAGAATGGCTAGTTACTGAGTACTATTTACCAGCCAAGACCTATGGTTTTCACTTTACCTACTAAATTCCTTCAAGGAGCTATACCAGTGCTTTTTATCTTCAAAACTGATTACAAGTAATGCATATTTACATACACATATATACACATACATCACAATATAATAAAATATTTATTACCACATCTTTATTGTACAATTGCTAAAACTCCCATTTTGATGAAAAAAGGCATTTATTCAATGTTAAAGGACTAGTAATTGTAGAACTATACTACCACACTCATATCTTAAATCCTCTATTACCAATCTTATTTGATTCTCTCAATATGTAATTTAACTTGTTAGGAAAATTTTACTTTTTCTACTAAGCTTACTTCCTATGGGGAAATATCATAAATGTATTGATTGATGGCATACAGATCATCAGCAGACTTGTAATATGTGATGAGTAATTACTCATGAGTGAACTGAGAAGTCAATTTGGCTTTGACTAAGTTTTTTCTTCAATGCCATAGTTTTATAGTAGTGTTTTATACTCCCACAGCAAATTGCCAGTAATTTAATGATGTAAAACCACAAAGACTTATTATATTACATTTTGTATTGTAGAAATATAACTCAAGTCTCATGGAGATAAAATCAAGGCATGCCCACTTGAGGTTATAGGTGAGGTCTTTTCAAATTTCTAGAAACCATGTTCATTCCTTGTTCAACAAGTCTATTGCCTCAACATTAAAGTAGTCATGGCACTCAGAGTTTTTGTTCCTCTGTTACATATGTGGATCTCTGCAGCTGGGAGAAATAAGCTTGCTACTTACAATTTGATATAACTTTCTTCTCCTGATGAGTACTCATAAAAGTTAACACCTAAGTATACATATTTGACCTGCTGGAGAACAGGCATATATCTTCCTCATTCGTGGAAGTTCCCAAGTGAAGTTCATTACTGAAATTCTGAGACGTTTTATTTGACTTCTAAACCTGATGGAAATACATTTTTGTGTGAAAATAATGCTTTTATTTCTAGTTTAGAATGTAGCATAAAAGAATAAGAATTATTTCAGATGAACCCAGAAAAATCTGTAATTCTTGTTTCTACTGCTGAGGATAATAATTGATGACTAGCCAAGGCTGTGAATTTGAGTGGGGAGGAATCATGCCACAAAGGAGTACAACAGTTACTAGCAGATAGCTTTGTTTGCTGCAATAGAATGGGAAACCACATTATTTCAAAGGACATGTGCAACATTCCTTTAGTGCTTTTTTAATACTTTGCTGGAGTTTGTGTATGAATCAGAACTACTTCTTAGGAAATGTAACCAATGAGAACAATTTAAATTTTAGGTTTTCTTGGAGTATGCAACTCAGTCCATTGCTCTGGCAGAAAATAGTTTTGTTTCACTCAAAGTTGTGAGTTTTTTTCATAATAATCAGTATGAGTTTTATCCTGGATTTTCTACACATCAATTATACCATAGTAACCAGGATCATTAGTAAGTGAGGGGGGAAGATGGTCTTAAGATTTATTATCAGACTCTTGCGAGTCATAAAATTCAATTGATGTCATTAAGGAGATAGAGGGTCATGCAAATGACAGAATAGAGTATCTCTTAGGTATTTGTACAAGAGTAATAACAATTGATAAGAAAATGTCATGGAGTTAATCCTTGCAATAGAGGTTTGTGGCCTTTATACGCTAAACTTAGAGAATGTATCTTCAGCAAACATAATCTGATGAGGTACTGGTATTCAAAACATACAAAGATTTCCTAATTGACAACAGAACACACAAACTTTAAAAAATGACAAAATTTCTGAATAGACACATTTGCAAAGACATATAGATTACAAATATGCATTTTAAAACATGTCCAAAATAATATGTCAGTAAGCAATTGCAAATTAACAAAGCAATGAGATCCTGTAGCACACCTAGTCTAATGAATAAAATTCCAAAACTTCACACTGTCAAATGTTGCCCAGAGGCGAAAGAATAAATAGCTTCATCTAGTGTTTTTGGTAATCAAAAATGCTGTCACTACTTTAGAATGCAGGTTGTTATTTTCTTTAAAAAATACTGCTATTATTTTGTTGAATATATTACTCATTCCTTTTGCTTGCACTTCTTCTATGCCCATGATTCTCAGGTTTGGTTTTTTAATGGAGTCAGTGAGTTCTTGCATATTCCTTTCACAGGTTTTGAGTTGTTTGAGTAATAGTTCTTTGGTTTTTCCTTTAATTACCATTTCATCTTCAAGTTCTCAGATTCTGTCTTCTGTTTGTTCTATTCTGATGAAATTGCCTTCCACTTTGTTTTGTATTTCTGTTTCATTCTATTTTCTGAAGTTTTTCATGACATGGGTTACTTCCTCTTTACTGGAGAACATAATTCTGAGCAAGGTTAATCAGACTCAGAAGACCAAAAATCGTATGTTCTCCCTCATATGCGGACTTTAGATGTAGGGCAAAGACAGCAATGTTGTAGGACTTGGGTTACATGACAAGGGGGAACATATATGGGAGGTATGGGGTTAGATAGAAAAACCAAAACATGAGAGCATTTGATGTCCCCATTCTAGAGAAATTAATACAGAAACTTTAAAGTGACAAAGGTCAGCACGAGAAGGGGATCAAGAACCAACGTAAAGATCAGTTAGAGATGAATCAACCTGGGTTGTAACAAATTTGTACATGAAAGCAATGGTAGGAATCCCTCTGTATAGCTGTCCTTATCTCAAGTAGGAAAAATGCTGTCTTTCTTATTATTGCTAATTTCTATTCTTCAACAGAACTAAAGAAAAGCGCAGAACAGGTTCTGCCTGGAAGGGAGGGTGGAGTGGGGGAGAGCGGAGCGGGGAAAGCAGGGAGAAATGACCCCAAAAATGTATGCACATGTGAATAAATGAATAATAAAAAATAAATAAATAAAAAGTTGAGGTGGGGGTAAGCAGGATAAAACAGTAAAGGAGGGATGAGTATGATCAAAACAACATTATATGTATATATGGAAATATCACAGTGAAACCCCGTGTTTTATTCAACTAATATATCCTAATAAAATATTTGAAAGAAAAATAATACTGTTATACCATCAACAATTATGTGCTTTAGTATTTGCTCGAATACTTGAAAATATGTTCTCACAAAACCTCACATATAAATGTGTACAACAGTATTACCTATTTTTGCCCAAACTTGAAAGCAACTGAGGTGTCTTTCTGTAGATGACTACATGAACAGTGAACCATTCATACAATGGAATATGGTTCAGTGAAAAAAATATAACCTACCAAACAAGCCATAAAAGATGTGGAGTAGCCTTAAATTCATACTGCTAAATTAAAAGATTTGATATAAAAAGACTACATACTATATGAGTTCGACTTCATTAAATTCTGGAAAAGGCAAAGTCACGAGGATTATTAAAAATTTCAGCGGTTGCCAGGTGTTTGATGTCAGAAAGGGAGAGAGGGGTAGATTGAGCAAAGGTGATTTTTAGGGTGGTAAGATTATTCTGTACATATGTAAAGGTGGACACATGTCATTACGCATTTGTCAAAACTCATAGAAGGCAAAACACAAAGAGTGATCCTAATGTGAATCACAAAATTTAATTAACAATAATGTATTACTATCTGTTCCCCAATTGTTACAAATATACAAGTCTAGAATAAGATTTTAATAATAGGATAATTGTAGACAGAGAATGAGTGATCATAGAAATTGGGCTTTCCCGTTCAACATTTTTGTAAAATTGAAATGTTCAGACAAACTTATTAATTATGAAATGAAAGTATAAATATCAGTATAGTTAATGAAATGGTGCTTAAAATCAATGTTTTAAATAAAAAGTTACCCTGTAGAGATTAAATTAGGTTTTTACTAATGTTTATATGTGGATAGCAGATGTTATCAGTTTTAATATTTAGACAAATTAAAATGTATTTGGGGAATAATATTAAACAGGAACTTTTATTTCATCACATGTAAAATTAAAACAGAAAAAGATGATCAAGGGGCAAATAATGGGAATGTCAGAATTTTTTGATGAAGTGTTCACATAAAAAATAAAGAATTTTGGGTTTATTTGAATATGTTGCTTCTCAGTCTTCCAAGATTTTGGTCTAATTTGTCCTTTCCTAAAAATAATCTTGATATTAAGTATAATCATATATACAACATAAAATATATCATATAACATATCATAAATATATATATATAACTATATAACAGTGTGAGATACTAATGTTTCAGTACAAATTCTGTCTATACAACCTGCTCATGCTTAACACAATTTAGTCTTAGCATCAGAACTCAATGTTGATTATGTGCGCATCTATCCTTCAGTGTACCCTATGCAGAGATCTTAATTGAGCTCTCTACCTGCAGTATCTATCACAGTATTAGTGCCAAAGTGATGTAGAATGAGAAATTTTAAATCTAAGTTTTGCTTAACTCATTGAAAATGCAAAAGTATGGACCATAATGTTTATTAAACTCCAGAAATATAAAATCTTCTATACAAAAACATTGAATTTTCAAAATCCATTTTTATTATTATATTACTCAGTAACCAAGAAAAAGCATTAATGAACTTTGACTTCCTATAACTGTTGTGAGCCAGAGCAAAAAGGCAAGATGAACAGGGAAATATGTTAGTGAAATAGTTTTTCTTATGAGGTGGAATGAGAATTTTAGTATTATTTTACATTATACATAGGCCTTTTATTTGACAATAATCTAAGTTCATTTTTAATTTCCTTGGAATATTACTTTCAATAAAATATATAAGCCTTCCTAACTTTTTATTTCATGTGTACAATATGTTTATAATGAGATGTGCTGACATGGCATACACGAATGTGATAAACTTCACTCCTCACAATATGAATGGTGTAGGTTGTTTGATTTACTCACCAAATTCCTTGAATATTTTCTTTCCATTCTTTTTAATTACATAAATAAACCTAAACTGTAACTTTACAGTTTTAAATTCAAACTTAACACAATTTTTTCTGTGCCTTAAACATGGATGAGCCATTAGCAAGCGCTGACAGAACCAGTGAATCCCGAACACTACTAGGTCAGTGTGATTTTCAGTGACTATTCTCAATTTGATTCTAATTCAGCTGATATGATTTTAGAAGCAACAAAATGGTGACTAAACAGACTTTCAACTCTGATGACTTTATTTTGTAAAGAGGAGAATTTGGCATCCAAATAAATGAGTCTTCAGTTGTTTAGTTTTAACTTTTGCTTGCTCTGTTTATGGTTCTTTGGTTTAGGTCAGGAGAGTCTTCTACTCCATATTCTATTACCACTTACTTTGTAATGCTGGCAAACAGTTTCCCATATACAATACAAAAACTCTTACTCCATAGGGAGTTCTGGTTTTTTTAATTCTTTAATTTTATCATTTTTACATTTATTCACATATGTACACATTGTTAAATTAACCATTGCTAAAGAATTTTAAACTTTAAAATCCCTTTTGAAAATTTTTATTTACATTTTGCATTGTTTTTAAACAATTATGTACAACATTGCAATTTATCTAAAGTCTGTAAAAAGGAATTGACTGATGAATTAGCTAGCTACTCGTGATAAAAGCAATAATGCTTCTTTTTGCTTTAGGAAAGCCGGATTTACGTCACTTAGTGCTGTTTTTTTTTCAGAAGTACTGGAGATTGAACCCTGGGCTTTTTGAATGCTCTGCATGCACCCTACCATCAACCCTAGGAAAGTGTGACTTCTATTGAAGACTACTTACTGCTGGATGAATAAATGAAGTGCCTTTACCTTACAATGGTCAACTCCTTTACGATTTAGCTCTAGTACCTCAATTTTCAAACATGTCTTTGTTAACCCTGGCACTCTTTCTTGCTATAAATGATTCTCTCTGTTATTTACTCTCAATAAAATTAGAGACCTTTAGTTTGTTCATTTGGGTATTATGTTTTCCATACTCTTTCTAGACTTTCTGTATTTGTTGATTTGTTCCTTTGTTTGCTTTGTTTTTTTGCCAGTACTGGGGTTTTGAACTCAGATCCATTCTCTGAGCCCTTTTTGCTTTTAGTTATTTTTCAAATAAGGTCTCATTTATGCCTAGTGCCAGCCTCAAACTGAGATCCTTCCTACATATGCTTCCCACGTACCTGGGAATATTTTCTATCTCTTCATTATTCTTGCTTACATTTGAGACTTGATGACGTAGTTTTTGGAAATACAATACACAGTCATGGAATATTTGAATGTATTTGTATTTCCTTGTCCATGGTGTTGTTGGGTCTGGGGGATCAGAAGACAAAAATGAGCCAGTTCCCCCATATCCCATGAGAGCACTGTGAGCCCCACATCCTATAAAGGGACATGCAGGTTCACAAGTCATGGTCCCCTGAGGATGACTCAAAATGCCAGAAGGCTGACAAGAAGGAGGTTTTCACAGAACTGTGTATATGCTCCTACAGAGATATATTGAAACCACTCTACTCCTGACTGCTGTACCTCCCCAACAGTATGTTCCTACAAAGATATGTTAAAAGGCCACTCCACTCCTGACTTCTAACTCCCCTTCCCAATAAAAAGGACCAAATAGAAAAAATTCTTTATGTAAACAACAGTGAGCTACCAATTTTCTGGGCTCCCTGTCTGCCTCTAAAGGCAGCTTTTCCTTCCTTTCTAATAAATCCCTCTTGTGTGCTGAACTTACTGTCCCACAAGTCAATTTGCTGCCTCAAGAGCCAATTCTTTGGCTAGTGAAGGTAAGGACCTTTGACATCGGCCTGCAACAGTATCATTTAAAATTTGCTGGCATGTACTGTCAACATCTTGAGGAGAGGACAGTGATGGTGAAGTTAAATATCTGCCTTAGGAAAATATAAAAGAAAATGTCATTTGACTTTAATATTTTACATAAATTTGTAAGTCTGCAACAAGAAATTTGTTTAGTATATATGATTGGCTGCAGAGAAAAGAAAGGTATACAACTATGTCTTGCCCTATAACTAAACCAGATAATACAATTATACTATAACTCAGAATTGGAGAAAGAGAAGGAGAAATGGCCAGGGAGAGAGAGAAAGGGAGGAGAAGAAGCATGTGAAAGGGAATAGAAACATTTAAAAGTGTCTTACTTCTTGCCACAGGATGATTGAAAGAAAAGTCCTAGAAAGAGAATGAAGACAAACTATCCTAGGTCTTATACTTTCAACTATTTAAGGGACTAACCAGCAATGCTCTTCAATAAGAATAAAGTTTTACAGAGGGATGTGCTTGCATAAAGAATAGTGATAGAGAAAGGGTTCACAGTAGACACAAGAATTTAACTATGCTTAGGTTAATAAGAAGTAGATAGTGATTCAGTATTCATGATTATCTCCAGTTCCATTTATTTATCTGCAAATGACATAATTCATTCTTCTTTATAGCTGAATGAGCTTCCATTATATATATATTTCACATTTTCTTAATCCATTCATTAGCTGTAGGGCACATCTGGGATGTTTACATAGGATGGCTATTGTGAATCATGTTAAGTGAAGTAAGTAGGTTCATAAAGACAAAGGCTATTTATTTTCTCTCATATATGGAAGATAGATACAAAAGATAAACATACAAAAATGCAATCATGATCATTTATGCAAAAAACAAGTTTTTAATAGTGGGACTGCTTGTGGAGAATACAGAGAGGAAGAAGAGGAAAAAAGAATAATAGAGAAAGAATAATATTAAAACACACTGCATCTGTGTAGGAAGAAAGCATAAGGAAATGCTCACTGAACACTATTGAATAATAGGAGGTAGGGGGAAATCGTAAGGAATAGAAATATAGAGGAATAATATGATTAAAGTACAACATAGTCACTGGTGAAATACCATGGAGAAACTGCTTTGAACAATGAATAAGCCTTTACTAATGAAGGACAAGAATGTAAAACACGTCCTGTTAAGGGGCGGGTACTAGTGTGTAAGTGTTGCGGGGAATAAGAAGTTAAAGGAGTCTGAATATGGTCAACATACTTTATACATGTGTATAAAGATAAAACATTGAAACCTGTTGAAATCATTTTAAGGTGGTCATGGGAAATAGGGTAAATGATGGGAAGATGATGAACTTACCAAGTTATATTGTAAGCATATATGGTACTGTAACGATGAAGTCCCCTGTATAATTAATATATCCTAATAAAAATGTTTAAAAAATAACAAAGAAAAGAAAATGCATGGTCACTAGCACTTAAGAGAGTTTGAATAGAAGTTACTCTTCCCATCCTTAGGCAGAGGGGATTCTACTTAAAAAGCTAGACATTGATCTACCATTTGATCCAGCAATACCACTCTTGGGGATATACCCAAAAGACTGTTACTCCAGAGGCACCTGCACATCCATGTTTATTGCGGCACTATTCACAGTAGCCAAGTCATGGAAACAGCCAAGATGCCCCAGCACTGACGAATGGATTAAGAAAATGTGGTATCTATACACAATAGAATTTTATGCAGCCATGAAGAAGAACAAAATGTTATCATTCACTGGTAAATGGATGGAATTGGAGAACATCATTCTGAGTGAGGTTAGCCTGGCTCAAAAAACCAAAAATCGTATGTTCTCCCTCATATGTGGACATGAGATCAAGGGCAAACACAACAAGGGGATTGGACTATGAGCACATGATAAAAGCGAGAGCACACAAGGGAAGGGTGAGGATAGGTAAGACACCTAAAAAACTAGCTAGCATTTGTTGCCCTTAACGCAGAGAAACTAAAGCAGATACCTTAAAGCAACTGAGGCCAATAGGAAAAGGGGAACAGGTACTAGAGAAAAGGTTATATCAAAAAGAATTAACCTAGAAGGTAACACCCACGCACAGGAAATCAATGTGAGTCAATGCCCTGTATAGCTATCCTTACCTCAACCAGCAAAACCCCTTGTTCCTTCCTATTATTGCTTATACTCTCTCTACAACAAAATTAGAGATAAGGGCAAAATAGTTTCTGCTGGGTATTGAGGCGGGGGAGAGGGTGGGGGCGGAGTGGGTGGTAAGGGAGGGGGTGGGGGCAGGGGGGAGAAATGAACCAAGCTTTGTATGCACATATGAATAATAAAAGAAAAATGAAAAAAAAAAGAATTTTTCTCTACAAAAAAATAAAATAAAATAAAATAAAATGCAGCTCTTCACATTAAAAAAAATATATATATATTATTTGCAAACTCATCTGCCCTTAAGGAAAACTGTTACTCATGTCATAGAAACCTATCAAACAACTTTTCCCTAACTGTCCTACATTTCTCCCCAATGCTCAATTGTAAAGAATTTATATAATATTTACTTGGACCTACTTCTGTGGTTTGTTTCCCTTTATCATTTTCTAAAATAAAATTTTGAATTGTCTTTCTTTTGCACCATCTTCTTTTCTCAATGTTTCCTGTTATATACTATTGTCTATGTTTATATACAGTACTAGAGATGATGATCATTTCTATCTAAATTGAAATGTCATACAAAGACTTAGAAAGTTGAGTTTACTATAATATAATTGAATTTAATTATTTCTACTGATAAGAATACCCACATTTTTTATTATACTATATTTGTAGCCCATGAAAAAATCATGTGCTACAATTAGTCAAGAGTACATAGTAGCGTGCACACTAGGATTTTATTCCCTATGTTTTTTATATTCTCAACCTAAAAATGTCAAATAATCTCTGGTCTTCTTAGAAACCATACAAAAATACACAGTTTAATTTCTTAATTAAAAATACCTGAATGCATTTGTAATAACAAGTCAGTTTAAGAAGACCTTCTTGTATCTATCACAATAACTTCTTCCTCCTTCACTCCTAAAGGACACTGACTGATTAAAATAGAATTTACTAATCACTGAGGTATTTAAAATTCAGTTTATCCAAAATGGAGTAATATGCTTCACTTTGATGTATAACCAAGCACAAAAACAGAAACAATGTTGAATCAGTGAATGGTTTTCCATTTACCATGATGTGCTACTACAAATACACCTCTTTAATTACTTCTGGTCTCTTTGGTGACCTATTTAAATTTGTGTACATTATTGTACATAGAATAAAATGATTTTTCATTTTTATGACAAAAAATAAAGAAAAACCTACCCTGAAATTATAGTAATCACTTTCTTTGTGTCTGTATAGATTTAGTATTCAAATGTGCACCCATTAAAAGTCTGGCATGATCTTCTAAAAAATAAAAATCCTTAACATATCTTTTAAGTCTCTTCCATTCTGCTGCTTTCCAATACTTTGCTTGTCTTCAAGAACATCAGCTTTTTGATTAACTTAGTCTCCTTTTGTGTTGAATTTTCTGCTTGTTTATTCATAGACGAATTTAGCATGCTTCTCAAACCTCTGTATTACCTATATTTTGGTAGCTAGTATCAGAAAGTTAGGTGAGATGTCTTTAGTAATAGTTTCAAAAATGAACTCTGGGCCTCACCACTTACTAGGCAGGTGCTCTCTGCCAGGCCTCTTCAGTGATATTTTAGAGCACACTTTTCTTTTGCCAGCAGGTACATTTGATTTTTTTTTGCTTCCTTTTCATGTTAGAAATTCTTCATATTCACTGTCATGTATGTCAAGTTTGGCTACAGAAAAGCAATATTTTAAGTCAGCTTGTCTCTTGATCTTTGTTTTACTGGTATAAAAAGTACCACAGATTTGGTAATTATAAGTAAAAGAAAGTTATCTCAGAGTTCTGATGACTATGAATTATACCTGATAGAAAGCATCTCATGACAAGAGGACCTATGAGAAGAAAAGGGGATAAGAGCAAGACACTGCTTTCCAAATAGAGCTTGTTTTTTTAATGAAACAACTCTCCTTATAATTGTCACCCAAGATCCCAATATCAATCTATTTATGAGATTGGAGTCTTCATGACTTAGTCACTTCTTAAAGGTCCCATCGTTTAATGGCACCACAATGACAATTATAATTCCACATAATTTGTGGAGAGGATAATAAAAATCCAGGTGTGTTTTTTTTCATTTATTTGATGTAATAATGAGGCAGCTTTGTTTTACTTCTCAGTGGCAGACTCATGTGTAAAAAGTAGATTAAATATTTGGTTACTTCTTATTATTTTACTCACCCAAAAAGCTAAAGAAATATTTATGCCAACTTTTTTGGAAGGAGACGAAATATTTTGATATAATTTTAAAACAACAGACCTAAATGTAATAACATATTTAAGTCTACTATCACTCTTATTGTTATGGAAGACATAATATCCATCTTTGGCCATGGAGTCTGCTTCTCAGGTTGACAAAATGTATATTATCATTAATATGTTCCTTATTGGTTAGTATATTAAGATGCAACAGATTGATCTTGCATATGTTCTGATGCCTACAGAGATGTAATCATTTCTCGAGGTTCTCATTTCAGTTTTTACATTTAATTATCCTTCTTAATTATGGCATGTCTCATTTTATTTTTATTATCATATTATTGTTGAACTGGGAGTACACTGAAAAATTTACAATAGTTCTTACAATATATCATAGTTGAATTCACTCCCTCATCATTCTCCTTTATTCCTCTTCCCTCCATTCCTGGAACAGTTTCAATTTGTCTCATTTTTCCATTTTCATGCATGAGTACATGATGTTTCCAACACATTCATCCTCTTTTACCTTTTCCTTATGTCCTCCCCTTTCTACTGGTACCAACACACGGAGACCATTTCATTTTGGAAAATGATAATCCTAGGTCACAATCTTCTCTGCCTCTTAAGAATGATTCTTGGTTTTAAACTGTTCATCCTAGGCCAGCAAGTATAGATAATACATACCAGATAGCAGACAGAAAAATTAAATAGATGAGAGATAGATGGATAGATAGACAGATGATATATAGATAAATGATAGAAGGATGATACAACACAGATTGTGAATAAATTATCTCATATTGTTTCAATTTCAAATTTAGAACAATAGCAACATTTATCTTAAATCATATATGTTACATATTCCATCATCTGTTGTACAGAGCAATCTGAAAGTCTACCATAATATTTCTATTTTTATGTTTTACATAAATATTTTTGATACTCAAAAACCCAGAATACAAAGTAAATAAAATTCTATAAAACTGCTGATTTGTAATACCCAATATTATATATTATTTCAAATTAAGAATACTTATGTAACCACCACTAATTATGAATGTTAAAAATCATTTTCTGATTTTGTTGAAATGCATTTATTATGTTATGCTGTTTAAGTCCACCAACTTCGTCTGATAATCTCAGACTCACAGCTTTTTGAAGCTAAATAATTTTTGCAAGTTTCCTTATTTGTCCAATATACATAGTCAGCTGACTTTTATAGAAATGATCTTTAATCCTTTCAGTTTTCAAAAGGTAAAAAATAATTAGGTGGGTGTTTTGTGTGTTGGTTTTTTTTTTTTAATTCATTTATTCACATGTGCATACATTGTTTAGGTCATTTCCTCTCCCTAACCCCGCCTCCACCCTCACTTCCAGGCAGAACCTGTTCTGTGCTTTTCTCCAGTTCCGTTGAAGAGTAGAAATAAGCAATAATAAGAAAGACATACCATTTTTACTAGTTGAAATAAGGACAGCTATACAGAGAGATTTCTAGCATTGCTTTCATGTACAAATGTGTTACAACCCAGGTTGATCTTTACACTAGAACATTTTAACAAAATAGAATTTAAAATTTTAGAAAATGATATTAATACCAAAATCAAATATAAACAATTAATCTTTATACAAATTAATCTAGAGTAGTCTCTTAAAGAATGAATTCATTATTACACCTCACTTAAATTCAAATCTTTCTTAAAGTCAAGGTAAATAATAACTAAGTTCTTGTCCAAATTTCCTCAATTTTCTACATCAGAAAATACACTTCAATCTATATCTTAAAATAGCCAATTCGCCAATATCAGTTTGATTAAAATTATAACCTTATACATATTAAGAAAGCTACAGAATTTTAGAACATTTCTACCAGTAAATGAATAGCAATTCCATCACTGAACTAAGCAATGTATCTTTAGAATGAAAATAAATATCAAGTGAACACCACTAAAGAATAGCAAAAGAAATGAAACTGCCTGAATTGCAAGAAAATAATACATAAGAGGTAGAAATCCTTCAAAAACTTCCTGTGGACATACCTATGAAATTACTGATCTTTAAACTTTTGAATTTTCCTATTTTTTTAATCCATGTCAATGACTATGTCAGTTTTGTTGTTGCTTTTCAGTGCATTGACAGGTGTCTTTATATTGCCTTGCAACAACAAGCCACTGTGCCTGGAGATTTTGCCATGCTGCACTCATTTTTGCCTCATCCATTCCCCATTTCTCTCTTTTCATTTATAAACCCTATCATATAAAAGTTAGCAACCTTGTAACTTGTTGGGGCTCAGGCACAGCTAAAGAGATTGTAAACAAAGAGGGCAAATGTGAAGGCACCTCTTCCAGGATTGATGAAGGCATCCATTGGATGTTTGATCTTGATAAACATGCCTATTCCTTGATCTCTGAACCTTTTGCTTAAGAGTTATTGTGACTCCTGTTCCTTGATCTTGGAACCTTTTGCTAAGAATAATTATAGTTCCTGTTCCTCTCATTTCGATCTTAATCTGCTATGCTATGTGCCTTTCCAGCTGAAGCCAGAGATAGGATTGATTGCTGACAAAAATTTTTTAACCACTTTCTGTACTCAATAAAAGCCACCAAGGCACGCTGATTCAGAGAGCTAACTAGAAAAGCCCTTTGGCCTTTCTTACACATATTCCTGTGTTCCAGTCATCCTTCATCAGCTTTTCAGTTGCACTGAACATATCCCTGCAAGTGGTGCCCAGTGTAATGAACATCCCAACCCTTGCAACAAGCAGCATGCAGACCTGGGAAAATGAAAGTAACCGTGCACTAACTCACTGGTGTGCAGGGACACCTCCAAGTTCTTGGGGATTTTCAAATGAGGGTAATTCTGGGGCAACAACTGTCTACCGAATAAAAATGCTATACAAGGACTCTTAAACAGTTACTTAAAGCCCTTTAAGTAACTATGGGCTATGGTAACTGGGGCTACGGTAAGTGAAGATCAAAATGGTAAAATGTTATTATCAGTAGCCCTATGCAATCCTTGGTTCCCAAAAAAGGGAACCTTTGATTTGAATGTTTAGGAAAGAGTATTTAACAATATGAAAAAGAAACAAGCTCAGTGGGAAAAGGTATCTCTTGCTTCTCTAACCACATGGTCTTTAGTACCAGCTGCTCTATCTTCCCTATAGAGGAGCCCCTGGCACCTCCAAAGGTGACATTTCAGCTCTCAGCCCCAGTGGAGGAGGACAAGTCACCTCCTGGTACTTTTGTATCTCCTCCCCCAGGTTTTGATTGGAAAGAAAAGAGACCCCAAGCTTCAGTGCTTGGTAAATGCCAGAGAGAGTTAGCCCTCACAAGGGAAACAATGGGCTTCCCTGTGATGCCAAATGCACAAGGGACAATGACATCAGGGCCTCTGGATTACAACACCTTTAAGGAAATTAGAAAGAGTGTTTGAGAAAATGGGGTTAATGGCCCATTCACAAAGGGAATTACTGACTACTTATCAGAACATTATCACATGACCCCCTGGGATTGGCAACATCTGGCTAATACTTGTCTTGAGGCCCCACAGTATCTCACGTGTAGAGCCGAATTCATAATCTTCGTCTTTAAAAAGCTTGACAAAATAAACAAGCTGGAGTGCCTACCAATGTCTCCATATGACAAGGTTTAGGGAATTACGTAGATGTCAACCAACAGATTTTATAAAATCCTGTTGCATTTCAACAAGTTTCACTACGTGCCAGAAGGGGTTGGGACTGCATTCCTGCTGGAGGTGCCACTGAAGGAACTTTTGCCAATGTACTCCTGTAATGATGAAAATTATGTTGATTTTATTGCCCATCTAACAACAGCTATTCAAAGACAAGTAGCCCATTGACAGGCTGCTAACATTGTATTAATGTATTTGGCTGTGGAAAATGCTAATGATGGTTGTAAAATGGCTATTTAGTCCATTAGAACAAAAGCTACAAAAGTAGGGGACTTTGTTAAGGCTTGCCAGGTCATAAGATCAACTACTAATCAAGCAAACTCACTTATGGCCACCCTAAAACCAAAAAATAATTCAAGTGGACCACAAAACCTGGGATGTTATAAATGTGGACAAAAAGTCCACATGCAAAGAGAGTGCCCCCTAAAACATGGCAGGAAATACTCAACAAGGCTCAAAACCTGGCCTTTGTCCCAAATGTAAAAAAGAGATTTCACTGGGTTGATCAATGTAGGTCAAAATTTGAGAAGAGAAGAAATCATTTACCCTCCCAACAGGGAAATGGGATGAGGGGTCAGTCCTTAGCCCTGCACCCAGTAGGGACCTAAATGCTGAGAAATATGCCATCCTTTCCACTGCCGCTAGAGAAAGTGCAGGAGTGGACCTCAGTGAAATTACATCCTAAAGGAAGGTGACCTTCCCCAAAAGGGAGGAATTGAGGTCTTTACCACAAAGTATATGGGACTAATATTAGGTAAATCCAGTTTAATTGTAAAGGAAATTACTGTACATACAGGGGTGATTGATTCTGATTATGAAGGGGAGCTCATTGTTTTGATGTCTTGCAAAGGATTACAGAGTTTTAAAAAGGGGCCCTATATACCACAATCAGTAATTTTTCCCTATTGAGCTCCAAATGTTTCCAATACTGTTCAAGGCACAAGATTTGGGAAAACAGACATATATTGGAGCCAGGCTCTTTCAGCCCAGAGACCTCTTTTAAAAGTTTACAAAACAAACTTTTTACAGGACTATTAGATACAAGGGAAGACATTACCATTATTAAACTATAAGAATGGCCATCTTCTTGACCAAAGAATAGGACCTCCCAAATTATACAGAGCATTGGAGAATCCTCAGGGATCTATCAAAGTTCTAGATATGTGTTATGCCACAAACCCCATGGTTTACCAATTTGTTTAAAGCCTTTAATACTCCCCATACCAGTTAATTTGTGGAGGTGTGATTTATTGGAACATTGGGAAATGCATCTTACTACTGATAAAAGTTTACCATAGGGGCCACTGTTATAATACCTCCCCTGCCCTTAAAATGGCGCCAACAAGAGCCCATCTGAGTTAAACAGTGGCCCCTAAAAGGGGAGAGATTACAACATGCTCATCATTTAGTTCTGGAACAACTTTCAGCAGGGCAAATAGAATTCTCCACTAATTTCTGGAAAATGGCAACTGTACATCATCTAAGGGCCATTAATGCTATCTTACAACCTATGGAACCACTACAACCTGATACTCCCTATCCAGCTGTGATCCCCCAAAATTAACCACTTATGGTCATAGATCTTCAGGACTGCTTTTATACCATCCCTCTAGCTTTTCAAGACTAGGAAACAATTGCTTTCACTATGCCTGCTTTAAATAATGCACACACTGCTCAATGCTACCAATGGAGAGTCCTCCCACAAGCCATGCTTAACAGTCCCACTATGTGTCAACATCATGTGTACCAGGAATTACAGCCTGTTCACTTTAAATATCCCCAAGCTAAAATTATCCATTACATGGATCACATTCTCATTGCGGCCCCCAGTGGGGACATGCTCCAACAATTTGCTAAACAGATTTCTTATGAAATTAAGGCCAGAGCTCTAATTGTTGCTTCTGAAAAAATCCAAGAAAGCTCATCATGGAAATATTTAGAGCATATTTTAACTACAATAAGTGTGACCTAAAAAATGATCTCTACAGATCCCCTTTATATTCACCCTAAATTCTCTCTAAAGGCTACTTGGTAACATTGATTGGTTTTGACCAACATTAGGAATCCCCACCCATAAGTTAACACATTTATTTTCCACTCTAAAAAGATATCCTTCTTTAAACTCCCCTCACCAACTAACCGAACAGGCAAAACTGGAACTTTTAATGATGGAGGAAGCTGACTCTTCACAATATCTGAACTGAATTGATACTTATCAACTCTTATGGCTCCCAGTTTTCCCAACTCAAATGTCTCCTACAGCTTTGATTTGCCAATTACAGCCACAAATAGCAAATTTAGGATGGATTTTCCTTCCCCACACCCAGAAAAAAATCGCTTGCTCCCTATTTAGGCATGATCAGATAACTCATTTTTAAGGGATGAGAAAGAATCCAAAAAAGGAACTATTTTGATCCTTTTGGTACTCAAATCCCTTTACAACCAAAACAAATAGAAACATTTTTGGCTGTTAGTCCAGCTATGCAACTAGCCCTGACAGACTTTCTTTGGATTAATCCAATCATTATATGTTAATGACTAATGCCAATTATAATTTCTCATGAAATATTCCTTCATTTGTCCTACTAAACTGTCCCCTCAGCCTATTCCAGAGGCCCACAGAGTATTTACTGATGGCTCTGCCCATTCAGGAAATGCTGCCCTTATTTCTGAGGGACAATCCTGGGTAAAAGAAGGTTTTGCCTCTGCCCAAAAATCAGAATTTGATGCCATTATCTATGCCTTTGAAATAGTTCCTAAAGAACCTCTCGATATAGTCAGTGATTTGGCATACTCTGCACTAGTTACAAAACAAATTGAGACTTCCCTAATTCACCCCAATGTTCCTCCTAAACTTTTAACTATTATGTTATAATTATAAAAACTAATCTACCAGCATAGTCATCATTTTTTCATTACTCACATTTGATCTCATACTGGGCTTCAAGGTCTACTTTCACTAGGAAACCAATAGGCTGACTCTCTGGTTGCCACAGCCTTCCAGAAGGTTCATTTATCTCACCATTTTCATCACCAAAATGGATGAGGATTAATAAAACAATTTCTGATTACCAAACACCAGTCCAAAGAAATAATTTGGGCCTGTGGGGACTGCCAACCCTATGGGGAACAACCATGCCTTGATGGTACCAACCCATGAAGACTTCAACCTAACCAAATTTGACAAAAGGATATTATCCATACACTGTCATTTGGAAAATTTAAATTCATTGATGTTGCCATAGATACTGACTCAGGGTTTATTTTTGCATCTCTTCTACCAACGAAAATTCCTTCCAAGTTATCTCTGTCTCCAAGCTTTTGCTGCTAAGGGAGTCCTTCTCCAACTTAACACAGACAATTAGCCATCATATACTAGCCATAAATTTGCTGCATTCTGTTCATTGCGGCAAAGACACCATCTTACTGGGATCCCTTACAGCCCCCAAGGGCAAGCGATTCTAGAACGGGCCCACCAGACCCTTAAAAACATTCTACAAAAACAAAAATGGGGAAGGAAATATGAGAACGAAGGATGACAGAGCTTTATTAGCTCAGGCTCTATTTACTTTAATTTTTTTAAATATTTGGGAAAATGGGTACACGTCAGCTTATTGCCATTTTGGAAAAGCAAGTACTCTAAGTTTGGGCAAGTTTGGTATAAAGATATAGACACCAAAGGGTGGAAAGGCCCCAGAGATTTACTGACATTGGGTCAAGGTTACGCTTCTATCTCCACAGGAGAAGAATCAAACTTTTCCTACAATGGGACCCAGCAATGGATCCCAACACCAGAGATGAAGAATTTGACCCTAAGGCCTCCAAACCCTCAAGGATTGCAGCTTCCCTATCAGAGTGGAGCCAGACCCATGTGGAAAAACTTAACGAGGTTGACACAGCAAGCTGAGGACCCATGTCACAAGACCAAAGTCAAATTTAATCTGTAAAATCTCTTTCTTTCTATGCTTAGTGTTGTACATTGCAATTCTGTTATGGTAACCATTTGCATTTTCATGGAGTTTTTAGGAAGTACCTCAGCCTACACATATTAGACTTATGTCCCAAACCTACCATTGTGGTGACCAGTTATCAGGGTCAACCTGCCTTTTCCTGTGTCCCATAATATAACTCAATGGTTAGGAGGAAGTCCTAATTTGGACATGGAAGATAATCAACCTGATAAACTCCTTTTTAAAGGACATTTCTCTGGCTATACTGACCTGTTACCCTTATGTGTGTATTGATCAGTGCCTTGCCTTAACATTACCCAACAAATTTGGCTGTACATGCATCCAGAGAGAAATCACTCCATTTTAACCTTCATACAAGTTGGAGCCTTTCCCCAGGGTAACATTACAAATGGCACTTCTCACCTGTCCTCTTGTAGATATTGTCAGGAGTATAGAGAATCAGATGGATGAATACATTGGAAAAAATGCCATGGACAATATGCACGGCAGCTATGGGCTAGATCAGAGGTAACTGAGTTGTGGAGGTCTCATGGTGATTTAAAAGCAAACTATTCCCTGGGTCCATTAAAGTAAAGGGACAAACATTGTTGGGATACTCTTATTGTAATGATTCTTACACTATAAACTTCCACAAAACTCTTTCCTTAGAAAGTCAAACATGTGTCCTGTATTCCTAGGTTATGTTTCTAGCCACATCCACTACGTATGTTAATTCCTCTTTATCTTTTCAAGGATGGTATGCAGCCTGTGTTACTCATAGCAATATTACCTGTAACAAAACATCAAATACATTTTTTCTCAAAAGGTAAGGTTTCACCATTTTTCCTTCAATCTCACCTGGCTCAGGCAAGGTTCTCAGGCTTTACAAGTACTTCAGGAAACTTTTGGTCATTATCACACCCCAAGGTTTGTGGGGTTCCTTATCTCAGGATTGCCATTCTTACCACCACCACTTCTGTGGTAGGTGCTCATTCATATTTTATAAATACTGCCCACATTGTAATGTCATGACAAAACATTAGTCATTGTCATGACTAATGTCAATAAATTTTTGAGTCTTCAGTATCCCATTAATTATCAACTTATCTCACATTTAGATGCTGTTGAGACCACTGTAATATGGCTCAGAGAACAACAGGAGACCATCCAGACTCAGATATATCTGATGTGTGACTTGGGTCATAGCAGCATTTGTGTCACCCTACTACCATGGAATAGTAATTCCCATAAATAGGAAGACATTAAGCAACATTTAAATGGTGCTTCCAAGGGGAACTTTTCCTCTACTGTTTTAGAATTTCAGGATGACATTTCCCAACTTGTAAAAAATATTTACAATCAGCAGCAACAGGTGCTTAATTGGAATCAAATACAAAAAGGATTCTACTGGCTAAATCCTCAGACTTGGTTCTCTATTTTAAGATATACTTTATACCTAATATAATAATCAGTATTTTTGATTTTCTCACCCTTCCAGCAACTTAGATTGCTGAGCATTCCAACCGAGAGGCAACTCTTATCTTCTCAACCAGGCTTTTTACCTACAAAACAAAAAAGGGGGAGATGTTGGAGTTCAGGCATGGCTAAAGAGATTATAAACAAGGAGAGCCAAGGTCAAGGCACCTCCTCCAGGATGGATGAAGGCATCCTTTGATGTTTGATCTTGATAAGACATGCCTGTTCCTTAATCTATGAACCCTTTGCTTAGGAGAAATTGTGAATCCTGTTCCTTGATCTCTGAACCTTTTGCTTAAGAATAATTGTAGTTCTTGTTCCTTTCATGTTGATCTTAATCTGCTCTGCTATGTGCCTTTCCTGATGAACCCAGTGATACTATTGATTATTCAAAACCATTTTTACCATGAAGAAGAACGAAATGTTATCATTCGCTGGTAAATGGATGGAATTGGAGAACATCATTCTGAGTGAGGTTAGCCTGGCCCAAAAGACCAAAAATCGAATGTTCTCCCTCATATGTGGACATTAGATCAAGGGCAAACACAACAATGGGATTAGACTATGAGCACTTGATAAAAGTGAGAGCACACAAGGGAGGGGTGAGGATAGATAAGACACCTAAAAAATTAGCTAGCATTTGTTGCCCTCAATGCAGAGAAACTAAAGCAGATACCTTAAAAGCAACTGAGGCCAATAGGAAAAGGGGAACAGGTACTAGAGAAAAGGTTATATCAAAAAGAATTAACCTAGAAGGTAACACACACGCACAGGAAATCAATGTGAGTCAATGCCCTGTATAGCTATCCTTATCTCAACCAGCAAAAACCCTTGTCCCTTCCTGTTATTGCTTATACTCTCTCTACAACAAAATTAGAGATAAGGGCAAAATAGTTTCTGCTGAGTATTGAGGAGGGGGAGAGGGAGGGGGCGGAGTGGGTGGTAAGGGAGGGGGTGGGGGCAGGGGGAGAAATGAACCAAGCCTTGTATGCACATATGAATAATAAAAGTTTAAAAAAAATTTTTTAACCACTTTCTGTACTCAGTAAAAGCTGCCAGGCACACTGATTCAGACAGCAAGCTAGTCCTGAGCTAGTTTCCCCCTTGGCCTCTCTTACATATATTCCTGAGTTTAAGTAATCCTTCATTCACTGCTTCAGTTGTGTTGGACATGAACTCAGATGGGTGGTGATATTGCAGAGAACATGGTGAAAATCTAGAATTGGGAGGCGAGTGGACATTGGACAAATCCCCATCACACATGTAGAAGTTGATTAATTAAAAGTAAAAATAGAACAAATGACATGAAAAAAATTATTAGTGCTTTAAAATCAAACATAAGAAGTCAAGCCTAAAGAGGATGTGAAAAAAAAGAGGAAGCACAGTAATAAGTTTTTCAAAACAATGCACATTGGAAAGTCCAGTGTAACTGTGT
Source organism: Castor canadensis (assembly GCF_047511655.1). Taxonomy (NCBI): domain Eukaryota; kingdom Metazoa; phylum Chordata; class Mammalia; order Rodentia; family Castoridae; genus Castor; species Castor canadensis. The sequence continues at coordinate 20,310,441 of NC_133390.1, read as the reverse complement.
TTGCCAGGAAATGTGAAGTATGAAGTCCATTAACCAAAAAAGTGTATCACTTGAAAAGACAATGCCTTTGAGTTATAATTTCTGTGAAGCAGAAATATTTAACAAGAATCTGGCTAGAGAGAAAGCCAGAAATCTGACATTTTTAGCAGTTGCCTGAAGCAATTAATATATTTCCCCCAAAGTCTTTTGCTAAGCTCAAGGTAATTTCTGCCACACCTTGCTCCTAAATGGGTCCATGTCTATTTCCAATGAAAATTCCCTTTTGTAACAACTTGACTGGATTTTAACTAACATAGCTCATGGTTTAATATTTTTATCTTAATCACAAAATTTTGCAGCCATGATATTTGTCAGCTATACACTGTTTCAAAAAAAGAGACATTATCCCCCATAAAATTCCTCTAGCCATAAGAGAGCTCTCATTATCTCATACATTAAGAGGTAATTTTACTTCATTTCTAATCTGGATGACTTTCATGTTATTTGCTTGTCTAAATTCCCAAAATTTGAAGAAAAATTATAAAAAAACCCACTATGTTGATATTGAGCATTGTTTCATATTCTTCTTGGTCAGTTGAATACCTTCTTTTGAGAAATGTCTATCATTTCCACTATCCTTAGTTCTAACATCCTTTTTTTGGTAAATTGGGACTTTATTTATTTATTGTTTTTATTCTGTTGAGGTTTTGGAAGTTGACTATAGTTTTTTTTTGCTGATCAGAGGTGGTGGCATTCAATCCTTTATTATTGTCTTAGTTTGAGTGGTTATTGTGATTTAAATTTATTTCTCACATTTCTGGGTTCTGGGAAGTACAAGACCAAGGTACTAGGAGATCACATTTCTGGAGAGGGACAGCTTGAAGGTTTTCATATGTCTATCTTTTCATTGTATCCTTATACCATAGAGCAGAGAAGAGAGAGGAAGCAAACTCTTTAAAGTCTCCTAAGTCTTTTGTTAAAAGGGCACTAATCCTATAATGATGGCCCCACACATGGACTAATTTTTGGGAAAAGATTCCATCTCCAAACATCATCAACATGGACATTATGGATTTGACATATAAATATGGCATGGAGGTAAATGGTCAGTTTGAAACAAACATTAATTTAATACTAGCTATGAAGTTTTAATAAATGATTTTTATCATTTTAGGTTTCCTATATTCTGGATTTGTTTTCTTTTGCAAAAATGGTTTTTAGTTTAAATTTTAACTTGTACATATAAGTGTAAAAATCATACACACATAATGGGGAAATGTGATGTTTTGATAAATGTATGCATTGTGTAGTATAAATCAGACAAAACATATCTATTTCTTCAATATTTATAATTTATTTATGCAGCAAGCCTTCAACCTCTACCCTGATAGCTTTCTAAAATATATAGTGCACAATTGCTATCTGTGCAATAACACACTAGGACTTCTTACTCTTAAGAAATAGTTAGTATCCTTATATCAACTTCTCTCCACCCCTCTCTGTGTTCTGTACTCCAGACCCTCTGTTAACCACCATTCTACTCACAATTTCAATAGAACAAGTGGTTTTAATTCCACTTAGGAAAGAGGTCACACAACACTTGAATTTCTATGACTGACTAACTTCATTTAACACAATGACCTCCAATTCCATCTAGGTTGTCAAAAATAACAGAATTTAATCCTTTAAATTGCTGAATAGTATTTTGTGATGTGTATATATTCCAAGTCTAATTTTTTAAAAAATTGCTTATGCCAATAACATAGACATATCTACCCATACATTATTCCCAAATATTTTTGTTTATTTTTCATAGTTTAGTACAAATCTATCTGAAATAATTTGGGGCATAATTTGAATTAAGGCTTAAGACTTTATTTTTCTATTGAATGCATTTTATCCAAAAGAATATCCTTACTCATTATAAAGCAGAATCACAGAAATCACAATATTTCTATCACTTATCTAGAAATATTTAATAGGGAAACTATATATAGACTCTCTCCCATTGAACTCTGCATCTATCATTGTGCCAATACCACATTGTATTAATTAACACAGCTTTAAGATGAATCTCAAAACTGCTAGCTAAACTCTTATAAAGTGTCCTATTCACAGATTGTGCTGGCTGTCTCTGCTTTCTGAATATTCATCAAGCAATAGTGTCCATTTCTCAATTTTAACATAAAAGTTCTAGAATATGACTAAAATTAAAACAAATTCATATATGTTATTCAGAGGACACAAATTCATACATAATGTTCAAAGGAAATAAAATGCATACATAAGTGCCAAAGAAATTTCATAATTTCCTTTATGGAGTGACAACTCCATAAAAGATGCTTGGTCCTTCAGTTTGTCCATATATTGTAGCACAGACTTTGTCATAACTAACAAGAACACAAAAATCATCAGGAAATAAAGAAGAACAGAAAGGATTGTTAATGATGGATTTATGTCACAAAAAATGGCCTGAGGATTTTAGGTGGAAGTTAAGAAGTTTGTTTGGAAAAGATGACATTGATATATGAATAAAAGAGAATTATAATGGTGAAGCAGTGCTAGGTCCACAATTTCTGTAGATATCAGTCGTGGAATGGACAATTCAGGTAAACATTCTTAGGTAAAGAAATGTGATGTAGACCACATAAAATTTCTAAAATTGAAAATAAATGTGAATTTTTTTAATAATTTTCATGGAAAATATTTTAAAATAAGCTTTTTTTTGTATTTACTCTTCATTCTTATTGATGTTAAGTCATCTGTTAGTTTTACTATGAAGATTATGTGCACCCTGTACATTGGGCACATAAATTATCTTAGTTCTTTGCATTGAAATAAGCTCCTAAGTACTCTATTGCCCTGTTATGTCCAAAATTTCTGTGGAAAAGATGGTGTTTCCTATACTCATTGTTTTATCCTTAGTGATTTAAAATTTTGCTAGGTATATGACAATAGCAACAACAGCAAATAAGTACAAACATTTATTGAGAACTTAAATCTTCAAATTATAATACTATTTATTAATATAGTTTCTAGGAATGATTTTAACATGATTTTAAAAAGGAATGCTATTTGCATGCTCCACAAGCAAACTATTTCATAAATTGAAATCATAGAGGTATCAAAATTTACTTTTTAAGGAAAATCATTAATTACCTTGACAAATTTTATACAGCTATTGATGTTTTTCTTTTTGCAGTTTCATGCCAGTTTTGTATTTGGAGTGTCATATACAAGTAAAGAGGCTTTAATGGCAGTAGTAATTCTTTTGAACCTACACACTCTGAATGAGATATGTTTTATCAACTTTTTCTGCATCAAAAATGAAAGTTAAAAATCTCCGTAATTATTTTCAGTCATTCCTGATACATGCACAGATTCTCTGAAATGTACCAAACCCTAAACCAGTGTGGGAAATGTAAGCAGTGTGTGATTTGAGGTGATTAGATCAGGGTGAAAAGAAAAAAAAGGCTCTGTATGACAGAAGAGGACATCATACATGTGAAATGAGGAGAGCAGAGCAGCATGGGATTGGTGTTGGAAAGGTGGACTAGGGAGGAAATAAAAGGGAAAATAGGAGAAACATAATTCATTGACAAAAATATCTAGGCATGGATCTTGAAGTAAAGCGCAAAAGGAGAATTAGTAGACAACTCTTTCAACTCTATAATCTCTACATTTCACATATGTAAAGCATAATTTTTTTAAAATTCATTTATTCATATATGCATACATTGTTTGGGCCATCTCTCTGACCCACCCCCCACCCCCCTCCAGCTCCTCGCTTCCAGGCAAAGCCTGTTCTGACCTCTTTCCCAATTTCATTGAAGAGAAGACAAGCAATAATAAGAAAGGCATAGCAATTTTTCTAGTTTGAGATAAGGATAGCTATACAGAGAGATTCCTAGCATTGCTTCCACACACATGTGTGTTACAACACAAATTGTTTCATCTCTAAACGACCTCTTCACTACTTCCCCATCACCTTCCCATAGTGGCCTCTGTCAGTTTAAAATTACTAATTAGCTTCTCTACAGTGGGCACATCAAACACTTTCAAGTTTTGGGTTTCCTACCTTTCCCTATTCCTCCTGTATGTGTTCTCCCCTTAGCGTGTGACGCATGTCCAATAATATTACTGCATTTGTTTTAGGTCTAAAGTCAGCATATGAGGAAGAACATACGAGTTTTGGTCTTCTAAGCCTGGCTAACTTTTCTTAAGATGATGTTCTCCAGTTCCATTAATTTGCTTGCGAATGACAAATTTCGTTCTTCTTTGTGGGTGAGTAAAATTCCATTGTGTACAAATACCACATTGTCTTAATCCATTCGTCAGTAGTGGGGCATCTTGGCTGTTTCCATAACTTGGCTATTTTGAATAGTACTGCAATAAACATGGGTTTATAAGTACCTGCAGGTACTTATGGAATAATCCGAGTACTATTCTTTTGGGTAAATCCCTAGCAGATCTATGTTTACTTTTTTAAGAAGCCTCCATATTGCTTCCAAAGTGGTTGTACTAGCTTACATTCCCACCAGTGTTGTATGAGGGTTCTTTTCCCCCACATCCTCACCAACATTTGTTTCTTGTGGTGTTTTTGATGATAGCTATTATAACAGGGGTGAGGTGGAATCTTACCCTTTCTTTTTTGGCCAGGGATGGTGACCATTTTTTTCTGTATTTTTTTGTCATTTCGATTTTGTACTTTAAAAAGTTCTGTTTAGTTCAGTTGCCCACTTCTTTACTGATTCATTGATTTGGGGGAGTTTAGTTTTTTGAGCTCCCTGTATGTTCTACTGATCAGTTTTTTGTATAGCTAGCAAATATTTTCTCCTACTCTGGGTGGTCTCTTCAGTTTAGAGACCGTTTCTTTTGTCATACAGATGTTTTCAATTTCATGTAGCACCATTTGTCCATCCTTTCTTTTAGTTGCTGAGCTGCTGGAATTTTATTGAGGAAGTCCTTGCCTATACCTATTGCTTCCAGAATATTCCCTGCTCTTTCCTGTACTAACTTCAGATTTTCAGGTCTTATATCAAGGTCCTTTATCCACTTTGAGTTGCTAGTAGTACAGGGTGATAGACATGTATCTAGTTTCAGTTTTCTGCAGGCAGATAACCACTTTTCCCAGAAACATTTGTGGAAGAAGCTGCATCATAAGTTTTTGGCATCTTTGTCACAAATGAGGTGGGCATACCTGTGTGGATTCATATCTGGATTTTCTATTCTTTTCCACTGGTCTTCATATCTCATTTGGTGCCAACACTATGCTGTTTTTATTGCTAAGACTTTGTGATATAGTTTGAAATTGGGTTTCTAATACCTCCAGAGCTGCTCTTTTTGCTGAGTATTGCTTTGGCTATTAGCAGTCTCTTGTGTTTCCAAATGAACTTTAGCATAGATTTTTCAATCTCTGTAATAAATGTCATTTGGATTTTGATGAGAATTGCATTAAACATGTAGATTGCTTTTGGTATTATTGCCATTTTTATTATGTTGATTCTATCAATCCATATGCATGGGAGATCTTTCTACCTTCTGTAGTCTTCCTCAATATCTTCCTTCAGAGGTTTGTATTTCTCTTTGTAGAGGTCATTCACATCCTTTGTTAAGTTTACTCCTAGGTCTTTGATTTTTTGAGGCTTTTATAAATGGAATTGTTTTCATCTATTCTTTCTCAATTTGTTCATTGTTGGTGTATAGAGAATCTAATGATTTTTGTAAGTTGATTTTGTATCCTGCCACCTTGCTGTAGCTGTTTATGGTGTCTAGGAGTTTTGGGGTAGAGTGTTTTGGGTCTTTGAGGTATACGATCATATTGTCTGCAAATACGGATACTTTGACAGTTTCTTTACTTATTTGTATTCCTTTTATTTCTTCTTCTTGCCTTATTGCTATGGCTAGGAATGTCAGGGCTATGTTGAATAAGAGTGGGACTGGTGGGCACCTTTGTCTCATTTCTGATTTTAAGGAAAATGGTTTCAGTTTTTCTCCACTAACTATGATATTGGCTATACGTTTGTCATATATAGCCTTTATAATGTGGAGGTACTTTCCCTCTATTCCTAGTTTTCTTGGCACTTTTATCATGAAGTGGTGTTGGATCTTATCAAAGGCTTTTTCTGCATCTATTGAGATGATCAAGTGGTTTTTGTCTTTGCTTCTGTTAATGTGTTGTTTTATATTTATAGATTTGCATCCCTGGGATGAAACTTACTTGTTTGTGGTGAATGATCTTTCTGATATGTTGATGAATTTGGTTTGCATTATTTTATTGAGGACTTTTGCATTGATGTTCATTAAGGAGATTGGCCTACACATCAATTTTTGTCTTGTTTTGGGATGGTTGTACTACTGTATTCACAGAAAGAGTTAGGCAGTATTTCTTCCCTTTCTATTTTGTGGAAAAGTTTAAGGAGAGTTGGTGTTAATTCTTTAAAGGACTGAGAGAATTCAGCAAAGAATCCATCAGGTCCTGGACTTTTCTTTTTTTGGAGACTATTGCTGCTTCAATTTCATTTTGTGTTATAGATCTGTTTAGGTGGTTAATATCTTCTTGGTTCAGTTTTGGATGGTCATAAATATCTGAAAATTTGTCCATTGCTTGTTTTGGGATTTTCTTGTTCTTGTTTTTGTAGGAGTTTGAGATGTAGCATTAGGTCATTGATTTGAGATATTTCTGTCCTTTTATTATAGGTACTCATGGCCATAAACTTTCCTCTTAGGACTCCCTTTGCTGTGTCCCTTAGGTTCTGGTTGGTTGTGTTTTCATTCTCATTAACCTCCAAGAACCTTTTAATTTCCTCTTTTATTTCATCAATAATCCACTGATCATTGAGCAATGTATTGTTCAGCTTCGAATTCTTTGCATATTTTATGCTGTTGTTTTTATTGTTGAGTTCTAGTTTTAATGCATTGTGATCAAATAGAATGCAGTGGATTATTTCTATTTTATAATATTTGCTGATGCTTGCTTTGTGCCTAAAATATGATCAATTTTGGAAAAAGTTCCATGGACTGCTGAGAAAAATGTATATTGTGTGGATGTTGGATGAAATACTCTTAGACATCAGCTAGGTCCATTTGGTCTATGGTATGATTTTATTCTATTTCTTTATTGATGTTTGTTTGGATGACCTGTCTATTGGTGATAAGGGAGTATTAAAGTCTCCCACTACCATTCTGTTGGAGTCTATATGTGCTTTTAAGTCCTTTAAAATATGTTTGATAAGTTCAAGGAAATTATTTTTCAACTGAACATGACACCAGAATTATAGAAAAGCCTTCTTTCACTGAATGACCAACGACCTTCCAAAGGAAAATTAGTTTGTAAAATAATTGCAATTTTTTTTCATTTTAATAGCTCAACATTTGATGGATGCAGTAGGTTTGTGAGTTACAAATGAAAATATTCTTATTATTCTCAAATATAAAGGTTTATAATATGTGAGATTTAGGAATTTAGAAGAAATTCACAGGCAGCAGGCTGCAATCCATGTTACAGAACTTGAAGTTTTGACCTTAAGGTTTACTTTCTAGTTCATCTAATTAGTCATAATTTTATTGTGAAGGAAGACATGTTGATCTTAGCCATTTTTGTTTTTTTAGTGCTGGTAATCGAATCCAGTCTTATATATGTTAGGCAAGTGACTACCTCTGAGGTATATGCCCAGCAGCACTTGTAATATTGCTTATATAATTTATTGCCTTAAAAAATGTTTTTATTCAATTGCATAGTACGGTGAGGCAATTTTTTTAGAAATCATGTTGAGATAAAAGGCAAGTAACAAAGAATGGAAACATGGTAGTATAGGGATAAGCAAAAAACAAACAGAAGAAAAAAAGGAGAGCCTAGTAAAGTCGACCAGCATCTTGGAGAAATGTGAATAGTTTTGCTTTTTCTCTGTTGCTTTTATAGTCTAATTATGTAAACAAAGCAATTTGTAGCAGGAGATATCATGAAGAAATGTTTTCCATTTTAGTATGTATCATGTCTGTAGCATGTTTCCATCTTGAATTTCTAATTATAATTCCAATCATCAACAGTCTGTCTTTTAAAATCAAAATAATGCCAATTGCAATTATAACACATCCTTTACACACTACTTTTGGTATAGTTTACCAGTTTTTAAAGCAGATTTTCATGTTTTAAATATCAATAACCTTAGTTTTAAGTACATTCTGATGAAAAAAGGAAAAGTAACTATGGTATAATGGAAAGTAATATGTTTTAAAAATAGATGTTTCAGAGAACAAAGGTGAATATAATTGGAATATATCTGAATCTTAAAAATTTGTTTTCAGTGAGTAAAGAAAATTATAATTGATCACAGATCACCAAATATTTGAGAAATATGTACAAGAAAGTCAAGTTGTATCTGATAGAGGAAAAGCATTGTCTTTTTAAATGAATGTTTTAAAATTTCACTGACAGATTACCTAAAATGTACTAAAATATGTCAATTTCAAGTGGTTCTCCTGGATTTATCACATATGAAATATTTTTATGGAGTTAATGTTATCATCTCTGTTAACTGAGGCATTGTATAGATAGATGACCCATGATAATAGAGGAGCCTAAGTAACAATGAGGGGAAAAAAAGAGAAGAAAATAAAGTAAAAAAAGGGAAAATGATTTACTTTCAAAAATACCTAAGTCAGGATTTTAGCTTTCTGGTTTGCTTAAGTAAGAGATCATACCTGAGTTAAATAATTATAAAAGAAATTGAAGGATAATTTAAAATTAACTTTTGTTTTAAAAATATTTTATGATTTCATTTGTAAGTTCCCTAAAACAAACATTTGAACTCTACAAGGGAAAATCTTTGGAAACAGATAATCTATGGTATTTTAGCATATTTTAGTAGACAGAATTTCACCAGAATAAAAATGATTGTAGCATCCAACATAAACAAAGTTACCCAAATTCATTTGCCCTGACGTTTCACATAGAAAGCAAACAACTCTGGGCCCAAATAAGGTTCAAACATGACCATGAACAAAGCAAAGGTATTCTATTTTCCTTGTCATCTCCATCTTTTCTTTTAAATAAAATATTCAAATTTCAGACCCACATGTTTCCTTAGGCACTAGTAGATAACTGTTCTCTAAAAGCTTCTTACCTCTTTATATTCTTCAGACAGTGATGATTCTGAGAAAGTAGTGCTGAAAAGATTTTTCTCCTCTACTCATTTAATAAAGCCAATAAATATTTTAACTTTAGGATATTACTTTCAAGTATTTTTCTCCACTAAAAAGTGACTCTAAAAGGATATCATTGATGCCCAGTGCATAAAAGAAAATTCAGAGTTCTCTTTGTTATTTTGAGTGCTGTCTATTTTAATTTAGTATAATAAGAAAGTGATAAATGCCAGGATGGAAAGACATACCTGTAATCCCTACACTTGTTCAGTTGAATTAAGAGGATTACAAATTGAAAGTCAACCTAGACTACATATTGATTTCAAAGGTAGCCTGAGCTGTTAGGTAAGACTTATCTCAAAAATTGGGAAAATAAAAAAAGAGAGTGATAAAAATAATTAACAAAGATGAAATATAGTGTAGCCTTGGAAATATATGAGTATGTGTGTTAATACATATAATCCTAAATTTGATTCCATATTTGTCCTATATAATTATCCATTCATTCTAGAAATATTTTTGAGGAGAGGTATCATGAGTGAGGTATAAGTAGACCCTGGAAAGTGGAAGAAACATCAGTCCCTGAAGGTCGCACTCTAGAAAGTAAGTACAATGTAGTATTTTGGGACTGAAATATTCAACATAGAATATTAGTGTTACTTTTTATATTTTCAGTTAAATATTAATAAAATTTATGTATAGACAAACAGCATTTTATATTAGATTTGTTGATCAGTAGCTGTGTGCTTGTTTGTTCTGTTTGTTATTCATTTTTTTTGTTTTGTTTTGTTTTGTTTTTTCAATATAGGCACTAGGACATATTAGGGTTTTTTCTTTTTTTTTTTATTAAGGGGCTTGGGCATATTCCTATGACTTGTCCTATGACTCCAGGTCTTTTTTAATTTTTAATTTTGATTTGGAGAAAGGCTCAGGCTAACTTTTCCAGACCAGGCTGGCCTTGAACTCAACTGATACTGAATAGCTGTAATTACAAGTGTGTACTGCCACTCCATGCTAGTCAAATGCCTTTTAACACTGTTCTTGTCTTCAGTGTTTAAATACTCACCAAGCCATTTGTGCCCTGTTAATATTTCCTCTTTCCATTTCTCAACTGGATTATTTTAAGAACCTCCTACATTACTTTAATTTGCTTGTTTTCCTATCTCTAACACTCATCCAACTTTCATAGCAAAAGACACCACATCAGAGTCATGCTTTGCAGGAGAATTTTTGTGAGAATGAAAAGATTCTATATCTACAGTCTCATGTGGTACTCACCAGACACATATGGATATAGAACACACAAGGTATATGTACAATAGCTGAGGAGATAAGTTTTTTACTTTCATTGAATATTAACCAGTTTCAGAGTAATAGCCAAATGTGTCTAGTGTTTTCTCTAAAACATATTTTCCTGACAATGGTGAGTGAATCTTTCAGTTTCAATGTATTTTTTATACTGTTTTTTCTTTTTTTTTTTTATTCCTTTATTCACATGTGCATGCATTGTTTGGGTCATTTCTCCCCACTGCCTCTGCACCCCCTTGCTTCCAGGCAAAATTATCTTTAATTTTGTTGAAGAGAAGAAATAAGCATAATAACAAAGACAAAGCATTTTTGCTAGTTGAGTTAAGGAAAACTATACAGAGGGATTCCTAGTATTGCTTCCATGTACAAATGTGTTACAACCCAAGTTGATTCATCTTTAACTGATCTTTACACTGGTTCCTGATCCTCCTCTTGTGTTGACCTCTGTCACTTTAAGGTTTCTGTATTAGTCCCTGTATTTTAATGCCTGGAGAAGCTAACAAGTTTCAAAATAATCCCATTTTGTTATTGTATAGTTATTTACTCAGTTAAACCTATCTTCCCCAATTTGTTTGAAAATCTCTTTAGCTATATTTCCAGATGTGTCACTATTGTGTTCACCTTTCCACTTAAGAGAGAAAAAATTTGTTTCAGTGTTCTTTCAATGTTCTTCAGCTGTGTAATTTTGATATCTCTCTTCCTCTGGCTTCTAATGCATTTTTCAATTCCTCTCCAGCAGCAATTTGACATCCAACTTTCTACTTATAGTTTGCTAATGAATATTTAGACTTTGCTCATCATACTTATCTAAATTTCTATAGATCTTAACTCACTGGCTGTCCAAAGACAACCTCATATTTTAGATAACTACTGGATCAGCAGCACAATCTTATACAACAACAACCATATTAGGTTTTTAATTTATTTAAAATAAATACCAAGTATTATTTACACTCAAAGTGAAAGGATTATACAAGAGTTTGAATCACTGGTACTCACTTAGGCAATGTCTGCCAGAAATGTGCTCATGGTTATATCAATACCAATTGAACAGGAGCTAACGGGGATACATTTGAGAAATAGGTAATATTTGGTGATCGGTTCTTGCATTGTTAGGAAGGGAACAAACAGTGAGAAGTTATACAAATCAATTATGCAATCAATTTACAGAAAGTAAAGAACACACAAATTCTGATTTACTGTGAAATGTGTGATGGCAAATAGCCAATTTCTTTTTAATTTATGAGATTTTTATCCCATTAGAAAATATTCCTAGTGTAATCTTAGCAAATGCCAATTTTTTCTATACAAGTAAGTAAAACTATTAGGTAGAAAACTGTTTCTACATGAATGTAAAATATACATTGATACAATGTTATAAAATGTATCAAAACATGATACAATGTTACATGAGTTAAAGATAATTTGGAATTAAGTTCAGTTATTTAAACATTCACAGAGAATTTATTTACAATGAATTGTTCTTGGAGGGAAATAGCAGGTTGGGTTATGTCATTATGTTCACACCAACAGTCACTAAATCAATGTGATAATAAACACATAATTTTGGTATCCATGGGGGGAAAAGTTGCTGGAACCAACCCCCTCAGTTACCAAGGAACTGCTGCAATTGCAATGGGCAGCAATGTGTGCATGTGTGTAGATACGTCTCTGTGTGTATGCATAATTAGCACTACTTTTATTGACATATATACATCTCAATGCTAACATGCAACAGTAACATCTCAAGTTCTTTGGTATTAATACACAATTAAACTCTACATCTAAATGGATTAAATGTCTTACAACCCTTTGGAGGAAACTAGCAGAATAATTTCCACATCAAAGAGTCATTGTGTTTTGGAATCTTTTTCCATGGAGATTTTGCATTTCATTCATTTTTTGAAATATGGATTCCATTTCAGCCTCTGGACTAACAGTTGTTCCAGTTTATTAGTACTGTGTACCAGGCTCAGATCATTGTTTTCTTTAAAAAAATTACTTTGTCCTCACAGGTTGAGCAAAACCTTTGTTGATGACCCAGTTGTCTTTATCTCAGAATAATGTCTTAACTGCCATATCCACCTCCTTTGGTAGCCTTACTTACACTGCTGTTTTCCACTACTATTTTTATTATCTCATTTATAATAATAAGGTATCTAATTTTTTGTTTCTGCTTAATTATCAACATGTGGCCTTATGGATGATAGCATTCTATCATCCATATTTTCCCCTCATGGATTCCAGTTATGAAACACAAATCTAATGGATAGTCATGGCCTATGGAAGACAGCAATCAATGAGCTTTCTAATTGAATAATAAAACATCAGGTCAAAACTATATCATGGACTCAGAAAACCACTGAGATGTCAATGATAAAAGGGAATAATATAAGAATACACTTTATTTTTAACAGCTGAAAAGCATGCCTAATATGTTTATTAAATAACAAAAATAATAAGATACCTGGTATAGACAATCAGCAAAATAGTAGGCACTATTGACATATGTATGCATATATAATATATATAGATATAGATATATAGTAGTGCTTGTTTATGTATATATGTAAAACAGGAAAACAGGCTTGGAACTTTGATTTTTATACTAAACAGAGTGAAGCAGTTCCAGAATTTTGATAATGTGACTGATATCGCCGTTCTTAATGTGTTTTGTGTTTTATTCAAGATTAAACTGTAGGAAATGAGTCAAATACCATATTTAACTAGGAACCCACTCTAGAGAATAATCAATTAAAAAAAATAAAATAAAAAACTACAAAGAAATTATTGGGATAATTAGGAAAATCTGAATATGCATTGTATGTTAGATAATAACATTGGACTAATGTTAAATTTCTTTAATGACATACTTATTTTATAGTTATATAAGAAGGATGAAATATTTTTACTAGAAAGTCTGAAAGTGTTTTGTTTTGTTTTGGTGGAACTGGGATTTGAACTCAGGGCTTTTAACTCGCAAAGCAGGCACTCTACCACTTGAGCCACACCTCCAGTCCCAAGGTGTTTACTATGATCTCATGAAAGTTTTATTAAAACTTTTACAAATAGAGAAAACCAAGTCACTACAGGATATATTTGAAAATATAGCAGATAGTATTTGCTGATAAGTTGAATTTGTACTTCAAGAAACTGACCAGTTAAGGACAATGACAATGTCTTAACTAAAGAATGCAGAATGAAGTTTCCATCAATAAGGTGGGGAAGGATGTAGAGAGAGGCTAGTTTTTAGGGAAGAAGTGCAGTTTGCATATGATTTCAGCTTAAGCAGCTTACTAGACATGTAATTTATGAGTGTGTCATTGTTTGTGGAAATTTGTAGCTAAGGCAACTGTTCACAGTTGGAAATATACTCTTGGGATATCACCCACAGATTGACATTATTCAAAGCAAAGGGATTGACCACAAAGAAGTCAGTGCCAAATGTAGGTAATCAAGCAATAGAAACAACTTGTATCCATCAACTGATAAGTGGATAAAGAAAACACCCAATGGAATATATGAAGAATACAAAAGAATGAAGCCTTGTCATTTGTAGCATGGATAAAACTGGAGATCAAGTTACATGAAATAAATTTTAGTCAGAAATGCAGATACTGTGTTATCTCATTTATATAGGAAATCTAAATAATTGATTTTATAGAATTTGTGTGTACCATGGCAGTTAACAGAGTCTGGGAAGAACAAGGGCTGAGTATGGGGAAATTAAATAGGAGTAAGAGTTCTGGTGTGACTACTCAGTAGTTGGAGAAAAAAGATTGCAAATTTGAGTTCAGCATGAGCAAAGTTAGCAAGAGCCCATTTCAAAAATAAAATACAAACAAAAGTACTGGGGGAGTGGTAAAAGTGGTAGAGTACTTGTGTAACACATGGCATGTAGGAGTCTGTGGGTTCAATTCCCAGTGCACAAAAGAAGGAGGAAGAGGAGAAGGAAGAGCCTGGGCACCAGTCCTCATGCCTGTAACCATAGCTACTCAGGAAGCAAAGATCAGTAGGATCATGATTCAAGGTCAGCCTAGAAAAAACAAAAAACAAGAGTTATCTCAAAAATACCTAACACAAAAAAGGGTTCAAGAGGTAGAGTGCCTACCTAGAAAGCGTGGGACCCTAAGTTGAAACCCCAGTACTCCAAAAAAAAGTACTAGTAGTTCTGGTGTCATATTATACAAAAAGGTGGCTAGAGATAATAATATTGTACTGTGCATTTCAAGAATGAAGAGATGATTTTTGAATGAGGATGGTTTGGATTTTTACCACAAAAATATGGTAAATATTTGAGAAGATAGGTAGGCTTGATCTATGTAAATATCAAGCCTTAAATACTGGTATGAAAACATTACATACTCTCTTATAAGTATGTACATTTCAATGCCACATGATATCCCCAAAATATGTAGAATTTTTGTTTTATGTGTTATTTAAAAATAACATTTAAAAAATTTCTAACCATCTATTTTGGTTGCTTCTCACACTATTTCTCTAATATAAACAACTATATGTAATTCAAGAATATTGATTAAACTAAGGCCCTAGTCCATCCTAAAAAAATAAAATGTTGAATATATATGTTATAATTTCCCTTGGACATACCTTGGGACTTTACAATATTAGTAAGAAAAAAAGTAGACATATCTATGTGTCACATAATACAAAAACTTAGGTAAATAATTTTCAGAAAAATATATGAATGGTTATATGCAATGACTACTATATATATACATGTATACATATATATATTTATGTATCTATAAATACACATATATATGTATACACACATATATGTATATATGGTTTATCCTATGTGGTAAGGTTTATTTGGCTGCTAATTCTAATTATCAAAGGCACTAAGAAATATTTACTGAACACTTGCTGTAAGCTATGTCCTTTTTCTATGACAATTTATAGTCTAGGTGGCAAAGCACAGACATATACATTACTAACAATATCCCATATCCTAAATTAGTAATAAGAATATGTAAGCTCATAAGTGAATATAAGTGTGCCATTTTATGTATTGGAACCACTTATACATCATGTAAGTGTAAAATAATTATAAAATCTTGTTCCTGTTCATACATTGATGAATATGAATTTAAGAGCAATAAATTCTATAATCCCTATGCTTTAGATTGGAGGAATGAGGAATGGTCAAGAGGAATGAATTCAAGCATTGACTGAGCAGTCACTTGAGCACATGAGGAATCCTTTATGTTCTAAAATCATGACTCAGAGGTAAGGGCTCTACTGGAGCATTACATAGCAGCTATTGCACACCACCAGTGGCCAGCAGACCCAGAAGGGTGCATCGTCAGGTATCTTTTAAGGAGAATTCTCACAAGGGTGTCAGCAGTTATAACTACCCTGTAACTGGGCCTACTTCTTCTCTTTCTAGTAGGTTCAAAGAAATCTCTGTAATCTGTCCTCAAAATTGGAAGT
Source organism: Castor canadensis (assembly GCF_047511655.1). Classification (NCBI taxonomy): domain Eukaryota; kingdom Metazoa; phylum Chordata; class Mammalia; order Rodentia; family Castoridae; genus Castor; species Castor canadensis. The sequence continues at coordinate 20,294,553 of NC_133390.1, read as the reverse complement.
GATCCCACTGTGAGAAAATTGACAAATGTTTGTTTACCTGCTGGGTAGAGAAATTGAAAAATATCATCCTGAGGTGATGTTTGTTTTGATCTTGTATTGTGCTTGATTATTACACAGCAACTGAAAACTGACTATGTGGCAAGAAATCAGAAGGTGGCCACACACTCAGAAGGAGTTCAATGCTGGCAAACACATATTTCTTTGATGCCAAAAGTTTTCTGTTCACCAGAAAGCTGGTTCCAGGTTATTTATATATTCTACAGCTGAAGTATGGTGTATAACTCAATACTAAGAGAATCTCCACATGTCTACATCTCAGGGATACAAATAGAAGCTTGCTAAAGGAAGACACCTTTGATTTAATACATTTAAAAATATACTTAAGCACCAATATTTTTATTAAAAAGCATTTGTTGGCTGGGAAATGAGATTTTGTACTACTGAAGTCCTATTAATTCATACTACTTTAAGTACTTCAACAAGCTCCTTATATATTGCAAACCTCTTAGCATATGTCAAGAAAAGCATAGACACTTCTATTTAAGTATTGCATGACTCAGTTCAATTAAATCGAAACATATTTTTAAGATGTAGTGGAAGACTTTTTCAAGGGATAAATGAAAAAACTACACCCCCCATATTGTATGGTAAGAAAACTTACACTTTTGTGTATGCTAGTATACCTGCAATGACATTTTAGTGTAGATGGAAAGAGTTTGCATGTTCTAGACATTGAAAATGCATGTACTCCACATGGGAGAAAGGAATTGGTCCATCAAATTGAATGGATTATTATAGATGAAAGCACAGATGCTAAAAGGGGATATATCTGGTTTCTTATGAGAAATGTCTCAGTCACCTGCTATAATAAAACACTGACACTTAGGACATGTTAGAATATAAATTATATGGAGCAGGACGGTTGGAAGTTTGCACCATTGCTATGACAGCAGTATCTAAGTTAGTGCTAATTGCAAAACAGATGATAGTTGAATGAATGAATAAAAGTGGGGAATATGATAGTTTAGAGAGGCAAAAAGAAAAATGATAAAACAGAAAAGAGAAGAAAAAAAGAAAGAAAAAGAAAAATTAATATTTAATCTTAAATCTCCCACAACACTTTTCTTACCAGAGACAGAATTCACTATTCACTTAGATTTTCGTATCTTTATGGTTCCCAACTTAGATACCTGTCTTTTTAACATTATGTCTAAGATTTCTGTTACTTTAAAAACCTTGTGTGTATTGCATTCATTTCCAGAATTGTTAAGTACCTGTTAGGTTAAGTATAGTCATTATTATTATGTTAATATGACTGATGCTGAAAAAATATAGTTAGCGCTCCCTGAAATATATTTCTATTATTAGATAGACACATAGATAATTTAGTAGATGATTGATGACTAATATGTATATTGAAATGACAGATATCAATAAAGATCTAAACAGTGATAGGTGAGAGATATAGATATACAGGTAAGATGTAATATTTAGAGGTCCTCAAACTTGTGAAGCTAGAGTAAGGAATACAGTGTTCTTGAACTTATTTGGAGGCTATTAAGAAGCATTTTATTGAAACAGGAGACTCCAGTTCTACCAGATCATATTTAGAATTTTAAGTCATTTCTATACTTACTTAAAAAGTGACACTCTGTATGTGATAGATAATTTAATATTTAGGTTCTTTGAGGTCATTCATTAGGGAAATGAACCTGGGTAAAAGGGAACACCAAATGCCTAAAATGGATGGCAGGTTCTAGTTCCTATGAAGAGTGAATGTTCTTCTTACAGTAGGTCATTCAGAGCTCACACTGGAAACTAGTGCAAGAAAACTGCAGTTGATAGCAACTGATCTGTATCAATCTAGTCATTCATTTCTTCGATTGGTGAATGTCACAGGGTTCTAGCTACAGTTTGCAATGCAAAGAGAATGATCTTATCAATTGTTTGGAAAGTTTCTTGACAGTGATTTATGGCTATATTTTCTTTGGATAGTTATCATTTTAAAAATTCATTAATCTCCAAAGACTTCATTATTTCCATTTTTTAATTAATTATACATAGGTCATTCCTTGTATAGGGCCATAGCTGAAGGAGACTTAGAAATCATTTACAACCTTCCTGTTCTCACAAATTTGATGTGGAAAAAATTTCAGCCAGTCCCATATTACTATTGGTTCTATTTAAATCACTGTGTGATCTGCTGAGTGTTTCATGTCATTAATTTTGTGTACTATACATTCCCCAAAGCAAATGTTGCTCAAAATGCAAGTAAAAATTAATGTACTTACTTTCAAGGATGAAGTGAAAATTTAGATTTATTGAAAGATGGCATATCTTTAGTGGGATTTGAACAGTGTAATGTGCAAAAAGAATCAAGCATCCACAATACAGAATTGAACTCTATGTATCCTGAGCATTTGTGCTTTTTCCTCAATGATGGTCTTCTAGAAACCATACACCACAGATAACAAGTGTGTAATGTATTTCTTTGCCAAAAATAAAACAAAAATTTATGCTATGTTACATGATATGAACTGAAACAATATCATTCCTTCTTTTAACAACTATCGTTTTAATATTTGTAGCTCCTTGTAAGAATTATGCTTCCTTACCAGATACATGAGATAAATCTAAATAAATATAAAATGATTTACTTATTGTATTTATTGAAATGATTTGTAATGATAGGCTGATAATATTTATATATTTATCTCACTCTACTATAAATCCTAATATTGATCAGAACTGCTTGAAGCAGGCCAGCTTCAGTATATGAGGGGTCTGCTTACATAGAATTAGAGAGAAAATGTAAATAATGTTAACTCACTATACAATAAAATATGAGGGGACAAGTATAAATGTAGAGTACACAATGCCTGTCTCAATTATTCAACTAATATAGACAAATATGAGTAAAAAAGAAAAGTTGAAGTAAATATTCATGCACCAAGACTGAAACAAAGGTGTGATAAAACACTATGGTCAGTAGCTTGGGATATTTGAAGACAGATACAGATACAGAAAAATTGAGTCAATTGAATAAAAATTTAACTGTAGACAAAATAATCCTTAAATCTCAAAGGACAAGGCAATGAAGAGCAGAAGTTACTGTGGGTTTGAATTTGTTCCTTACTTGTTAGGTTTTCATGATGGTGGTTGTTTGGTGGTAGGGTCTTGTAATGATGTCTTTAAATTCTGGTCTCTTAAAGTAGAAGCAGAATGAGCAAAAGAGGCTTCCTGGGAGTTCTGAACTTGATCACTTCTGTGTCTCTCACAACAGTGTCTGTCAGAGCCTAGACCAAGTTCTAAGTATGTTTAATGCTTAGAATTAAAAAATAATGCCTGTTCCTATTCTCCCACACTAATACACATACAGACAAATAAGTGCATCACTTCAAAATCTTTCTTTGTGTAGCCCTACTATCTGAAAATACTATTCGTATTAGTTTCACAATTTCCATCAATATTTAGATCAGTATTGAGAAGGCTAACATTATTATGAATTATCTAAATTCTATCTGTGACATGTTTTTGAAAACATTTTTATAACTCTTCTATGTTGTCGATGCATAATGATCTTAATAAGTATACTAAGTAAATAATTCTGTTATCATGGTATAAATGCATCTTATTTTTCTTCTTACTCTTTTCTCTTTTTTGAACCAGTGAGTCATAACCTGATTACTATCTGTAATTTGTTCTTCAAATTTTAGGTATGGGAATATTAAGAAGTGTTTCACTTCAGCATTAAAATGTGCATGAAAATTTTAGACTTTCCCGATAAGAGACATAAATATTTTCTCATCTGTGTTTATCTTAAAGGAAAGATAGGTCATTTGAGTAGTAAATTCTGGTTCAATGATGAATGTAAATGCTAGTAGTTAAATATGAATAAACTGAAATTTGATAGTGAATGTCTTACCTAAAACATAAAAAGTTTTAGCAGTATTGACAGTGGAAGATATGAGTGAGACAGAATTTAAAACAGTTATCAACTAAAACACTTAAACTACAAGCTATGGCTTCAGAACACGTTCAAATTGCTTTTTTAAACTCTACATTGTTTTTTCCTATATTTTCCCTCTAACTAACTGAACATGTGATAAAAAATGGAAGCAGTAAGGTGGTCTGTCCTGATTGTTTGTACAAATTTTGTCAGAGAAAATAGCAGCCAATCTTTTATACATAGAAAAAGACAAAACCATTTTGTTCTTGCTATGTGTTATCAAAATCAGAAATGCCAACTAAATAAATAAATGATCATTTTCTTGAACTATTATTTATTAAGGTATATAAATGCCTTTTCATTTAAACCTCCTTAAATTTTATTTATTTTAATTTTTTATTTTGTTTTTTTTTATTTTGGTGCTGGGTTGGGGTTACATTGTGACATTTATAAAAGTTCTTGCAATGTATCATACTTGAATTAACCCCTTTCCCCATTTTCCTTTATATCCTCTCCCCCCTTCCTGGAATAGTTTCAACAGGTATCATTTTTCCATTTGCATACATGTGTACAAGGTATTTGCACCCTCCTAAGTGCTTCCCTCACCTCCTTTCCCTTTGCATCATTACCAATCCCTCCCCTCACAGGTAGGAGCTCTTTCACCCTCCTGTTATCTGATTTTGATAAAGGAAACAAAATGACATTTTTGTTTGTTGAAAATAGCTACACAGGGAGTATCCTTGAGACATTTCCATGTATTTACATATTATAACCTGAATTGGTTCATCTCTACGTTTCATTTTTCTTAACAGAAACACTGGTATTTAGGTCTGTCTTTTCTGTCGAAATAGCTTTATTGAACTACTGCCATTTGAATCAGTAGTCATTTTAGTTTCATGAACTTTAAACTTCATTTTCTTAAGTTTCAAGTTTCATGTTCTTTGAACCTTGGGTTTCATTTCTTTGTTAAATGACAAATGTCAACTTCTCCTCTACCCAAAATGTTAGCCAATCATGAATAGTTTCAAACCCAAGTGTGGGCCAATCCTTGTGAGGGGCAGGATAGTGTTAGGGATAAAACCTGAGTGGACTTCCCATTTGGTGTGCTTGCTTTCCAGATTTCTTGTCAGTTGAACACTCTTCTACAGAAAAGAAACTTTTGCCTTGCTGAGTGATTCTCAAGTGTTTCTTCTTATTGCCATTGGGAATCCCATGATCCAGACTATGTTTCTAACAATTGATGTAAATATGGAGTTTATTTGGTCACCACAGGGGTTGCAGAGACCCCCTTCTAAGAAGAGATGCATCCCATTGCCTAGTTGAGGTAGCCTCAGAGTAGGGAGATATGCCATCTCTGCATCAACAATGAACCCAAAGTCCAAAGTAAATCAGCAAAGCAGGGAAAAGCTCTAGCAAGCACAACAGCAGCCAGGCAACATTTCTGTGCACAGACCAAGGTAGGAAAACTTGATTACTTCCTTGGTGTACATGTTGGAGGTTATGTGTGTTATTGAAATGTGCCTTAAGACACAAAGTGAGTGCCAACTCTTGATCTGTGTTTCCAGTTTTACCTAGAAGGAAACTGGATCTGTCAATTATTGATAGAGCATTTTAATGACAAGAGTCTAATCACTCAGGAGATTGACAATGCACTTTGTAAGAGGAAAAAACCTATTGTCCTGTTTCCCCTAAAAATGATAGAACCTAATGAGAACCAAGAAAATTCAAAGAAATGGGATATCCTGACTTGTCTTCCCCTTTCTTACATCTTTGGGGTGGGGGCTGCCACTATTGGATCGCCTCAGGCAGCGACACCACAGCCCAAACCACCAGGGGAAGGCAATTCAGAGGAGGGGGATAGGAGTCCAAAGCAGCTCCAGTTGACTTGGCTTCCCCTCCAACAATGTGCATTTCCCTGCCTGGAGTAAATAGAGAATTAGAACAATGTAAAATGATATCCAAAATTTCTGCTTTCCCTCTTCAGGTGCTTCATCACAGGGCTATACTTTCCCTGAGAAGTTCCAGTAGAGGGGGAAGAATTGGGTCTGCAAATGTCCCATTTACCAAGTCTGAAGTAAGAGATTAAAAGAAGTAGCTAAAACCCCTCCTTGAAGACCCTCATGAAGTGGATACATTCTTAGGTCCCCAGATTTACACATGGATAGAACTTAGGTCCATCATGAGCATATTTTTCTCAAGGGAAGAGAGACAAATGACCAGGAGACTGGCTATGATCATCTGGGAATGGAAGCATCTGGCAGGTCAGGGTATTCATCCCTCCTGCAGATGAAAAATTTCCCAACCAAGAGCCATCATAGGATAATAATAATCAGGTCAATAGGAGCTACAGGAGAGGTCACAAAACATTAATTACCAAAGCAACAAGAGAGGCAGTTCCCAGGTCTCAGAATATAGCCAAAGTATCTGATATATAGCAAAGCAATAAGGATCTGCATAATTTCTAAGCAGCTTAAAGTAACAAATGAGAAAATATTCAGGATTGGATGCAGAAGACCCTCTCAGTAAGGTAAGATAAAACTGTACTTTGCCACCAATAGCTGGTCAGATACTGCTAAAAAATGAAAAATTAGATAATCCAGAAGACAGAAGCATAGAGGAACTACTATGAGAAGCACAGCAAGTTTACATGAAAATGAATGAAGAAAAACCAAAGCAAAATAATGCTATCTACCATAAAACAAGTGGCACATAATAAGATTGGCCCCCCAGTCCCTGGACCAAAAGACTTCTCACAATTGGTACGCTGAAAATCAACAGTTCAAAAGACAACAAAAAGGAAAGGAAGAAAATAAGTGTTATGAGTGTGGAAAGGAGGGGCATTTCAAGAATGAATGCTCCAAGTGGAAAAAAAAAGGAAGAAAAAATGATTCCCCTCATGTTTTTTGATGAGGATTATGGGAGTCAGGGGCTCTTTTTTTTTTAAGGGGGTCCTACCAACAGCCTTTGATAAATTTAGAGGTGGGACCAAACAGCAAGGAAACTAATTTGAGAAGTAAGCAGTCTCTAAATTACTCCAGATCTTTTTTGCATTTTAGAGATTTGCATTTTAGAGGAATCAACATGAACTATGGCCAAGAATCATCAGCAAAATTTCAATCTAAAAAGTCAAAATTTAAGTGATAATACAATATCAACATTTTCTTAAATTTTTTTCCAAAAATTTGTTACTAACTGCAAAAAAAGTTATAAATACAGAGTACAGAAGATGGCAGCTAGAGGGAGGAAGCAGAAAGCGTGCCTCCTACAATGAAATCTTGTAGAAACACTGGAGACACAACTTGCAGGCAAGGCCACCGAGAAGAGGAAAAACTTTGACCCCTCCACACCTCCAGCTTGCGCAGAGAATCTCCACTTCACGTTAAACAGAGAAACCAGGAGGACCACTGGGCTGCCAGTCGCCCATGCCCAGATGGATTGGGAAGACATGGACACGGTGAGCTAAGTGGTACGCGGTACTTCTACAGACAACCCTGAGCCAGATCGGCATAGCCTCCTGGACAGACTGACCCCCACCTGGGGAAAAAAGAGAAACTGAGTAATAAAAATAAGAACAATAAAGACACTTTGCAAAGAGGGTGGGGTGCCCTGAGCTCTGAAGGCGGAGGAGGGGAATCCTTCCCGGAACTGTAAATAAACAAGCTGGGCCTGGCCTGAGAGGCTCCAGCGGGAGCGGGGGCGCGTGTCCAGCAACCAGGAGCGGGAAAGCTTGTAAAAGCAGCGGTGGGAGGAAGACCCCACAGGAGAGGGGTGAAGATGCACTTCCCACATGAACTGTAAATAAACACACTGGCCTGAGAAAGCAGGTGCAGTGTCACCTCCCCCAGTGTGCTTGGAAAGGGGAAAGCTTGTAGCAGCAGCTTGTGCACAGACTCTGAGTAAACAAAGCCTGTGGGGCCAGGGGAGTGTTAAGGTCACCCAGAGATCTGCATAAATAACGCCTCCAGCAACAGCAGGCTGACAACAACAGGCAGGCAAGCCACAGCCGCAGATATCATTTACAGACCTGTCTCCAGACTCTTTTTTTTCCTCTCCCTACTTTTAATGAGAAAACAACTGAACTACACCTGCATGATGAAAAACTTACTGAAACTGTATTGCATTTGAACTTGGGACAGTTGGTGGGCTTTTTTTTGTGTGTGTGCAATTTTGACTACCTTATGTCTCCCCTTTGATGAGACAACTACAGAACAACATCTAAGGCACCATCTCCAGGATTGCAGGCTGAGGGACGAACACCAAAATTATTAAGATGGAAATTTCATTGTATTTGAACATGGAGGTTTTTATTTTTAATTTTTTACTTTTTATTTTGTTTTATTATATTTTATATATATTTTTTCTTTCATTTACTTATTTTTTTATTTTTATTTTTATCTTTACTCTTTTTATTTTTTATTTTCAATCCTCTCTCTGTCTCTCTAATGCCTTTTCAACTTACAGTTGATTACTACACTGTCTCTCACTCTTTATACCCTTGAAGCTTTTTTTGTTTCTTTGTTTTGTTTTTTTTCTACTTGAATATTTATTTTTCCCTTTTCTTTAACTTCTTTGATTTCCATCCCCTCACACCCTTCCATTCTAAATATCACTAGTGCTATCATTACAAGCCAGAAAAAACTTAATTGCATACAGTACAGGGACAATAACAATATCAAGGGCAATGACGGGAAGACAGAAATAGGCAGAAGTAGCAACATTTGTCTCTGACAAATTAGACTTCAAACCTACACTGATCAAGTAAGATAAAGAAGGACATTCCATACTAATAATAGACCAAAAAGAAATAACAATTATCAACCTACATGCACCCAATGTCAATGCACAAAATTTCATCAAACATACCTTGAAGTATCTAAAAGCATATATTAACTCAAGCACAGTGGTCATGGGAGACATTAACACCCCATTATCATCAATAGATAGGTCATCCAAACAAAAAAATCAATAAAGAAATCCAAGATCTAAAATATACAATAGATCAAATGGGCCTATTTGATGTCTACAGAACATTTCATCCAAGTTCTACACAATATACATTCTTCTCAGCAGCCCATGGAACCTTCTCCAAAATAGATCATATCCTAAGGCACAAAGCAAGCCTCAGCAAATATAAGAAATTAGAAATTATACCATGCATTCTATCTGATCATAATGCAATGAAATTATCTATCCACAACAAAAATAAAGACAAAAAACTTGCAAACAGCTGAAAACAAAAAACTCATTACTTAATGAACAATGGGTCATTGATGAAATAAAAGAGGAAATTAAAAAGTTCCCAGAAGTCAATGAAAATGAAAACACAACCTACCAGAATCTATGGGACACAGCAAAGGCAGTCCTGAGAAGAAAGTTTATAGCCATGAGTGCATATATTAAAATGACTGAAAGATCCCAAATCAATGACCTAATGATACATCTCAAACTCCTAGAAAAACAAGAACAAGCAAATCCCAAAACAAATAGGAGAGAAATAATAAAAATAAGAGCTGAAATCCACAAAATAGAAACAAGAAAAACCATACAAAGAATTAATGAAACAAAAAGTTGGTTCTTTGAAAAAATAAAGAAGATTGACAGACCCCTGGCAAACGTGACTAAAATGAGGAGAGAAAAAACCCAAATTAGTAGAAACAGGAATGCAAAAGGGCAGATAACAACAAACACCATAGAAGTCCAGGAAATCATCAGAGACTACTTCAAGAACCTATATTCAAATAAATTTGAAAATCTTAAAGAAATGGACAGATTTCTGGACACAGATGATCATCCAAAACTGAACCAAGAGGAAATTAATAACTTGAATAGATCTATAACACAAAATGTAATTGAAGCAGCAATCAAGAGTCTCCCCAAAAAGAAAAGTCCAGGACCTGATGGATTCTCTGCTGAATTCTATCAGACCTTTAAAGAAGAACTGATACCAACCCTCCTTAAACTGTTCCATGAAATAGAAAGGGAAGGAAAACTGCCTAACACATTTTATGAAGCCAGTATTACACTCATCCCAAAACCAGGCAAAGACACCTCCAAAAAGGAGAACTATAGGCCAATCTCCTTAATGAACATTGATGCAAAAATCCTCAACAAAATAATGGAAAACTGAATTCAACAACACATCAAAAAGATTATTCATCATGACTAAGTAGTCTTCATGCCAGAAATGCAGGGGTGGTTCAACATATGAAAATCAATAAAAATAATAAACCACATTAACAGAAGCAAAGACAAAAACCACTTGATCATCTCAATACATGCAGAAAAAGTCTTTGATAAGATCCAAAGAAAAGCTCTAAGAAAACTACAAAGAGAAGGAAAGTACCTCAACATTATAAAAGGTATATATGACAAACCTACAGCCAGCATTATACTTAATGGAGAAAAACTGAAACCATTCCCTCTAAAATCAGGAACCAGACAAGGATGCCCACTATCTCCACTCCTATTCAACATAGTACTGGAATTCCTAGCCAGAGCAATTAGGCAAGAAGAAGGAATAAAAGGAATACAAATAGGTAAAGAAACTGTCAAAATATCCCTATTTGCAGGTGACATGATCCTATACCTTAAAGACCCAAAAATCTCTACTCAGAAGCTTCTAGACATCATCAATATCTACAGCAAGGTAGCAGGGTATAAAATCAACCTAGAAAAATCATTAGCATTTCTATACACTAATAATGCACAAACTGAAAAAGAATATATGAAAGCAATTCCATTTACAACAGCCTTAAAAAAATCAAATACCTAGCTGTAAACCTAACAAAAGATGTGAACGACATCTACAAGGAAAACTATAAACTTCTGAAGAAAGAGATTGAGGAAGACTATAGAAAATGGAGAGACCTCCCATGCTCATGGATTGGTAGAATCAACTTAGTAAAAATGTCTATACTCCCAAAAGTAATCTATATGTTTAATGTAATTCCCATCAAAATTCTATGACATTCATTAAAAAGATTGAAAAATCTACCATTAAATTTATATGGAAACTCAAGAGGCCACGAATAGCCAAGGCAATACTCAGTCAAAAGAACAATGCTGGAAGTATCACGATGCCTGACTTCAAACTGTATTACAAAGCAGTAGCAATAAAATCCGCATGGTACTGGCACAAAAACAGATATAAGACCAGTGGAGCAGTATAGAGGACCCAGATATGAGGCCACACAACTATAACCAACCTGTCTTTGACAAGGCGCTAAAAATATATGATGGAGAAAAAGCAGCCTCTTCAACAAAAACTGCTGGGAAAACTGGTTAGCAGTCTGCAAAAAACTGAAACTAGATCCATACCAATATTAACTCAAAATGGATCAAGGTTCTTAATATCAGACCACAAAATCTAAAGTTGATACAGGAAAGAGTAGGAAATACTCTGGAGTTAGTAGGTATAGGTAAGAACTTTCTCAACAAAACCCCAGCAGCACAGCAACTAAGAGATAGCATAGATAAATGGGACTTCATAAAACTAAAAAGCTTCTGTTCATCAAAAGAAATGGTCTCTAAACTGAAGAGACCACCCACAGAGTGGGAGAAAATATTTGCCAGCTATACATCAGACAAAGGACTGATAACCAGAATATATAGGGAACTTAAAAAACTAAATTCTCCTAAAACTAATGAACCAATAAAGAAATAGGCAAATGAACTAAACAGAACTTTCTCAAAAGAAGAAATTCAAATGTCTAAAAAACACATGAAAAAATGCTCACCATCTCTAGCAATAAAGGAAATGCAAATTAAAACCACACTAAGATTCCACCTCACCCCTGTTAGAATAGCCATCGTTAGCAACACCACCAACAACAGGTGTTGGCAAGGATGCCGGGGGAAAAAGGTCCCCTGTTACACTGTTGGTGGGAATGTAAACTAGTACAACCACTCCGGAAAAAAATTTGGAGGCTACTTAAAAATCTAAACATTTATCTACCATTTGATCCAGCAATACCACCCTTGGGGATATACCCAAAAGACTGTGACACAGGTTACTCCAGAGGCACCTGCACACCCATGTTTATTGCAGCACTATTCACAATAACCTAGTTATGGAAACAGCCAAGATGCCCCACCACTGATGAATGGATCAAGAAAATATGGTATTTCTACACAGTGGAATTTTATGCAGTCATGGAGAAGCATGAAATGTTATCATTTGCTGATAAATGAATGGAATTGGAGAACATCATTCTGAGTGAGGTTAGCCTGGCCCAAAAGACCACAACTCATATGTTCTCCCTCATATGCAGACATTAGATCAAGGGCAAACACAACAAGGGGATTGGACTTTGAGCACATGATAAAGTGAGATCACACTTGGGAAGTATGAGGATAGGTAAGACACCCAAAAAACTAGATAGCATTTGTTGCTCTCAATGCAGAGAAACTAATGCAGATACTTTAAAGTGACAGAGGCCAATAGGAGAAGGGAACCAGGAACTAAAGAAAAGTTTAGTTCAAGAAGAATTGATTTAGAAGGTAAGACACATGCACAGGAAAGCAATGCAAGTCAATGCCCTGTATAGCTATCCTTATATCAACTAGCAAAAACCCTTATTCCTCCCTATTATTTCTTATACTCTCTCTTCAACGAAATTAGATTTAAGGGCAAAATAGTTTCTGACGGGTATCGAGGAGGTAGGAGGGAGAGGAAGGGGGCACAGTGGTGGTAAGTGAGGGGGTGGGGGCAGGGGGTAGAAATGACCCAAACATTGTATGCACATGTGCATAATAAAACAATAAAAATTTAAATAAATAAATAAATTCAAGTACAGTAATTAGAAAATCCTTTATCTAAGATGCCGAAATTAACATGACAGGTCAGGCCTGTTGGTGTACTTCTGCATTTCCAGCACTTGAGACGTTGAGGGAAGAAGATTGTTAGTTGTTGGAGACTTGGGCTACATAGTGAGACTCTGTCTCAGATGAAAAACTAGAAAATATATAACACACAAATGGCAAGATTCATGTAATCACATATATCTCAATGTCTTACCTGAAATGAATATGACATTATATGAAATATTGCAGGCAAAATTTAATGACATGAACTTAAATATTAGAAAATGTTAAAATGTCCAAAATTAATAAACCATATAAAATGTTTGGTTCATATGGTTCAAAAACAACAAGGATATAAAAGACAAAGTAAGGTTGAGGAAATTTTACAGATTTTATGGTAGAAAAGCAAATGGTCAACCAAATGTAGTAATGGGTTGTAAACATGAGTATGTACTAGAAAAAATAATTACTTTGAAAATATTATCCTGATCTTCATTATTAAGCAAATAACATCAAAAGTAAAACTGTCAATGATTAGATGACAATGTTAAATCAGATATGCATTTGATGAATTTTAAAATTATACTAAAAGTTAAAAGTTAATACCTAGGTCTTTGTGAAACACTTAGGAGAAATGACAAAGGGGACAAACAATCCATTCAAAAAATTTTTATGACATATAATATGGAATGAAAGAAGAAGAAATATAATTATAAAGATAATCTTTCAAAGATGTCCACAAGTTTAGGAGGGTATATTCAAAATTTTGTACTTTCTTTTGCTATTTTTCTCCAAGTTGATAATTATTTTATGAGAAGTTTCTAAAACTATTCCACAAAATTAGATGTTCCTTTGAAAACTTAAAATGTTTTGGTATTCCATCATCATTCTGGGTACAAAGTGGAGTATGATTAGAAGGCATGCTACCTGATTACAGATGGGCCATATAGGAACTTTAATTGATGTCCAGTGAGGGTTGGTGGTATTTTTCTATAACACATTGGGAGAGGTTGTCCATAGAATCAGAAACAACAACAACAACAAAAAAGAGGAATCTAGAGCTTAGAAATGTCCTGGCTCTAGAAACATGTAGTGAGAATAAGAATGTACCTAAAATATTGATATTGGTATCCATTTTGGTAGTGGTACAGTCAATGTATTTAGAACCAAGAATCAAGAACCAAGGAGCTGACAGTTTTTTAAGGATGCAAAGTATCTATAGAATTGTTATGTGAGAATATCTGACAGTACTAGCTATACAGATTTATAATGTAGAGCCAGAAAATGAAGGAAATATAATATGCAGTTTATGTTTTGTCATCTGAAACTTGCTTTTTAAGAAGAATTGGCTGAAATGCCCTTATAAATATTAATATTTTAGTATTTGTCAAAGTAAGAAATGAGAAGAAACTGGACGTGAATGACAAATGAAAGAATTTCAACAAAGAGGTATTCAGATTTGTCACAAATATGAGCAAAATCACATTAAGTAAATGTATTATCAGTCAGAATTTGCTGTAAATGTGTACCACAAACTGAATGACTAAAAACAACAGAAACTTATCATCTCAGAGTTCAGGAAGATCAGTGCTCAGGATCAAGGTTTCATCATCAGAATTTTTATATCACAAGGATATGAGGAAGGAATCAGTCTCTGGCTTGTTTCCCTGGCTTTTTATTGTTTTGCTGTTGTTGCTGCTGTTTTGGCAGGACTGGGAATTGCGCTCAGGACCTTCCACAAGCACTGTACTCCTTGAAACATGTCTTTAATCCTTTAACTTTTAATTATTCTTTTCTGACAGGTTCTCACATTATCATTTTTCAGGTTGGCCTCCAACAGAAATCCTCTTCTCTGCCTACAGGGTAGCTGGGGTTGGGATTACATATGTCAACCACCATCTCTGGCTTTTCTTGTTCCCCCTCCCACTCCAGGTACTGGGTCTTAAAGTCAAGTCCTCATACTTCAAATGCTTTACCACTTTGAGTAACACTCCCAAAACTTCTGGTTTTAGAGTTTCTTTATATACCATCATTTTTTTAAATTGTTGTGTTGGGTGAAGGTACATTGTGGCATTTACAAAAGTTCTTACAATATATCAAATGTACCATACTTGAATTCACCTCCTCCACCACTCTCCTTTACCCCACCCATTCCTGGAACAGTTTCAACAGGTACCATTTTTGTGTTTCCATATAGGTGTACACAGTTTCACACCATATTCATCCTCCTACCCCTTTCCTCAACACCTCCCCCATCCCATAGGTACCAAGCCCCCCAGGCAGGATCTGTTCTGCTCTACTATTCTTTGATTTTGTAGAAGAAAAGAGAAAAAATGACATCTTGGCTTGTTTTTGATAAAGGTTGCTAGCTATGTAGGGAGTTTCCTTTTGATATTGCCATGTATATACATATCACATCTGCAATTCATTCATCTTCTCTGTTTTTCTTCATTCTGCCTTAGACTTTTCTATGGAGGTTTCAGCCATTTCTATAATGCCATATTCATTTTTGTATAGAGAGTATATCAAGCATATTCATCTTTTTAGTTTCTTTCCTTTCCCCTATCCCTCTCATATGTGACCTCCCCTTAGTTCAGACACCATCTTAAATTTGTAACATGGTCAGCCTTGGACTTAATCCTCCTTCCCTTTTCTCCAGAATAGCTAGGATTACCAGCAGTCACAACCTTATTTCTTCATGTCATCTTCTCTCTACATGTGTTCATGTTCAAATTTCCCGGTTCTATAATGACACCAATTATATCACATTAGGAAATAAATCTAGCCTATTATAATCTCATCTTAACTAGTTACATCTAAATAACTCTATTTATAGGTAAGGCTACATTGAGAGGTTGTATCATATGAATTTGAGGATACAATTTAACCCCTAAGAACCAGGATAATAGCAGGTTAAGAGATGCAGTGAGGAGACACCAGATTATCAACAATAATAATTTTCCAGCAAAGGGTAAATGAAGTGAAGGAGCAAGCATTGCAATGCAGGTGATGTTTCCAGAAGTTCTGACTAATGTGCGGAAGATAGGGATCCTGAGCAACCTTCATTTTAATTGATCAGATAAAAAGAATTTTTTAAAAAATGTTTTCTGCAAAGAAGGAAAGATCTAGCTAAAGCAAAAATATAAATAATGGATACTGAGAGTACCAACAGAGAATGAAATTTGTGGGAAAGTGACATTTCAGTAGTCCAAGGGACTTAGACATGATCAGGACTATCCATGCTATGAAATAATTTATATATTAGTGGATATTTCAAATGAAAACAATATATGAGTATATTTGGTAAATATTATATACAAAAGGCTTGATGTGCACACAAATTGATGTGAGAGTGTGCTTTTGTTTACATGAATAGCTGTATCTATATCTTGTATCATTAAGTATCTTTTGTAGTTTTTACTGGCAAGTTACCAATTTAGACAAACAAATGATGTTTCTGGAGACTAAATAGTAATGGAAGATTTAATACAATGTATTGAATTATTTCCAAAGCTGTAAATCAGCAATACCATTGTATTTTTTAATTCTTCCACTGATAATTCGGTTTACTCATTCCTGGAATAGAGAAATAAACCCTTACTTTATCAGGGACACACAAATTCATGACGACAAAATGGAGTAAAGAAGAAAGGTAATTTTTCATTTAAAAATATCATTATATGTCACTTTTCAAATTTATTTTTATTACTAACTAGTGCATATACAATGAATACTCAAAAATGCTAGCTAAAATTTTTCATAGTAAATTACTAGATGTATGTATTCTATTTTTCCACCGTAACATAATCACTCTCCAGGATGTGGTTCCCCTTACTTTTTGCTTCAGGGTCAGCAGTGTCTTTTTCAAGATACAGCTTCCTATAAAAATACCTGATACACTGAAGTTTAGAAGAATTGATCAAATGTTAGTGATCCCATTCCAGAATTTGATTCAATTCATGTGCGTAATCATGCCATGTTAAAAAAATAAATACATTCAGTTAGCTGATAAATGTCAAGTACCAAAAAAATTTACATTTCATTTTCTAAAGAGTATCAAATTTGTTAATGAGTTTATGTTCTAAAATACTTGTCTCTTCTACTTCTTTGATTCTGACACTAATTTGCCTTCCAAAAAACAACAAAAATCGAACAAAGTCAAGTAAAACTCTCTTAGATTAATATTGCAAAGAAATTGGTTTAGCATTTAAAAAACTGTTTAATTTCTTGAATATAAAATTAAAATCTATTTTCTGAAAGTTTATGCATGGATAAGAATTTAGTGCATTTTTATCCATGTAAATATCAGCTATTATTATTATTACTATTATTATTAATGTTAGTTTAGATTCCCTGTACCTCCTTCCTGCTAATCACAGAATTCATACATTGAAAACAAGGGCAACCCATATCTTTAAATGCAACCTAAATCACTCTCAATACTTTTGAAAAGTACAGGGTACTGCTAGTTTTTATCACTAATTGATAACAAAAATAATGAAGTCAAAAGTCATTATATTTGTTCTTCATTCTCACCCTCTCCCCTGTTTTTCTGAAATATTGTTTTCTTTAATCAATCCCTACCCAGACACACACAATTATCATTATTTTCTAAAATATCTCTTTTCTTTAGTCTCAGCACACTCAGGATTCATCTATGAAAATACATCATGATCCATCTCATTCACAGTTTTCTTCTGGTCTTGCTCTCATTTTTCTTTTTCAGACCTTTCAAGTGTCTCCAGTCAAGTCATGATGTTAACAGTCAACAGTGACTTCTAATCAGCATACTACCTATTATAAATATTGATATCTTCAAAATTCTGAGCCATTATGCAAATTTTTATCTCCTTTCTTTTTATCCTGAGAGTAGGATTTCCGATAACCTGCATTCTCCTTCTAACTCCTGTACTACCTAATTAAGTCCCAAGACATGTCACTTAATCACTTTTCAGCTTCATCAGAATTGAAGTTAAAAAGGCTTAAATTTTACTTCCCATTGCTCTTGAGTTTGGGGAAACCACTGACTTTGGAGCAAAACTGAAGACAGTAAAATTCTGTTTATACTATTTATTACTCCATGTGTGCGAGTGCAAAATCACTCTAAAGGTGATATTTCTTATTTATGGAAAGGGATTATAGGTTATTCAATTATTTTTTAGTGCTTAAATGTCTGATAATTATTCCAAAAAGCAAAAATAAAAGCCAGAGTTTTTTATATTATACTTACATGCTTAGATATGCAACATCCTAACCGTAATTAGGCACCAAAGCCTTACTCGGAGCCGTGTGTCTGATCACAGAGAGTGTCCACTGCAGCAGACACACCAAAGTTCTTCCATATCTATTTTCCTCTTCTTCTAGGTGCCAGGAACTTAAAGCAAGCTGCTCTCTTATCTGCAATAGAGACGTGGCTAGTGCAAAAAATTGTGTCAATTCCAGGTTGAAAGTATTCAAAGGTGGACCTACATCCTGATTCCTAAGTTCATAGGTCTTCCAAGAGAATTGACCCTTTTTGTGGAGAGAGACAGAGAGAGAGAGACACAGAGACAGAGAGAGACAGAGAGAGAGAGAGAGAGAGAGAGAATTTTATTAATATTAAAGGACAAAGATGAGCATTCATAAAATTGAAATCTCTAAGACATTTGTTAAGTCAGTAGGATGTTGCTTCATTATCAGTGTTATAGAATTCCAAAGTCAACCTGAAATACAATGTCTTAATAATAAACAGCTATATTTTAAATAAATAAAATTATTGTGTATCTTGAGAGAATGTTTTGCTTGCTTTGAACTCACACCCAATTGTAGAGACCTCTCCATAGGAGACCTTGTATCCCTCTTTTTCCAGGACAAGATGTCATTTACAATAAGCAACACTGTGGTTTGATAACAATTTAGCTCTAATTTGAATGTACACATAAGGAATCAATAGAATTAAATTTTATTATAGAATAAATGCAAGCTGTGAAGTTAAAATAATTAATCTGAATTATTGCATAAAATTAAAAAAATCATAGTGGAAACTGATTTGTATTTCCCAGTTCTTCAAAGTACCAATTTATACAATATTTTAAGAAACTTCAGTACTTATAATTATACCCTATACATCTAATTATAGCTTGAACCCGTTATTATTCCTATGAAAGGAGCTCATTTTTGTTAAAAGACACAGAATTGCATTTATTTATATAAACTATGTGTTTTTAAATTTTATTAACATAATTGAGCATAGGAAGTTCTTAATATCCTTTCACAAAATTCATTATTTAATTTGTTGCTCTTCGTGTTCACAAAGGAATTAAAGTAGAGAAATTATAATGGAAAAATAAATATATCACACAAAACATAATAAAAAGTTTATCCCTAGAGATCTGAATCTTTCTAATTCTACAATGGGTGAATGACAAAAAGTAAACAATTTTTCACTTGGCAACTCTTCATATTCTTCTGGAAATACTACATATTAGACCACTGAATAAAGTAGCCAATCTATGATTAGATGAAAACCTATTACCTTACATCATCTAATATTAAAATAAACAAGTTTTGCTATTTTTTCTTAGAAACACTGTATAGGTTCCAATAAAAGTACACTTAGAAAACCAGATATAATGATCTTACACAATTTCAAATGAAGAGCTCAGTTCAGATATGAATAAGGTGACATAACAATAATCAAGTAATATTATGTAAACTAACATTAAGAAATACTCTGAATGCATGTCAACACAAGAGATTGACAAAGTGGGGTATGAAGAAAAAGTACAGTAGAAATATATGTAAATACTATGAAATTTTATTTATTTGAAGTATGAATTGTTTAAAATAATAAAAAACACATATCTCAACTGATTCTGAAAAACATTCAAATAAATCAACATTTTCTTTTGCTATGTAGTCCAGGACATCCATACTCTTACCTTAGCCTCCCAAGTGCTAGTATTGAAGATGTGAACCATCACATTTAGATTTCACAAGCAGAATGACTTTTGTGATAACATCTATAAACAGATTCAGATATAGAAAATGCATTACCATACATAACAAATGACATTCATGAAAAACCCACAGTTATCTTTATAGTCAATGTGAAAACTGAAATCTTTTCTACTATATCCAAGTACAATGGAGGAATTCCCATTCTCTTGATGTCTATTAAACAAGTCATGGCAGAAATAACAAGAGTAATCAGACAAAAAAATAAATACAAAGCATGTAAGAAAGGAAAAAGGAAAACAATCTTTATGTGCAGACAACAAGATCTTATATGTTTAAAACCAAGTCCCCCAAAATCTACAAGTTCATCGAACTAATAAATGAATTCATTAAAGTTACAACAAACAAAATCAATATATAGAAATTCTAACATTTTAAAGCAAAATGAGATAAATTAAAAAGAAAAACATAAAATAATTCAATTTACCCTAACATTGGAAACCTTAATACATAAAATGAAGTATTTAGAAATAAATGTAACTGAAGAGAAAGATCTTTATACTGAAAAACATAAAACATTAATAAAAGAAATTAAAAAGGCAGAAATAAAGGAAAAATATTTTATGTTCCAGATCAGTAAAAATAATATTTTCAAAATGTCCATTATACCCAAAGCAATATACAGTTCAACACAATTCCTTTCAAAATTCCAATGGTATTCTGTAACCCTATGTCAAAAATACCCAACACAAAAATAGGGCTTGCCAAGTGGCTCAAGTGATAAAGCATCTGCCTAGTCAGTGTAAGGCCCTGTTAAAACCCCAGTATAGCCAATAAATGAATAAATAAATAAATAAAATAACAAAGATATACTATAAAATTATATAGAACTTGCACAGAAATGTACACATAAAAATGGAACAGACTTGAGAGCCTAGAAATAAATCCAAACATATAATACACAACTAATTTTTGACAAATGTACCAGGATACAACTGGAGAGAATGTTTTCTTCAATAAAAGGTATTAGTAAAATTGGATTTCCACAGGCAAAACAATGAAATAGGATCTTCAAGCTAGGTACAAAAATCAACTCAACATGGACAAAAAAAGATCTAAGTGTAATACCAGAATGTATAAAAGTCCTAGAAGAGGGCTTGGGATATAGCTCAGTGATAAAAAGCTTGCCTTGAATGCACAGAGGCTTGTGTTCAACCACCAGTCCCTCAAAAAAGTACTCCCAGGAAAGAATTTAGAGGAAAATATCCTGGCTTTTATTGGATATCGTATCAAATCTCAGTCCACAAAGACCAATAATAAATACATTGGATTCTATCAAGCTTTTGCACAGTTAAGGAAACAATCAGAAAAATAAAATGACAACAAAGAGACGGGGGAAAATACCTGCAAGTGAAATATCTGATCAGAAATTCATTTGCAATATTGACAAATAACTCATCCAAATCAACAGAGAGAAAAAATATCAACTAATTTTTTGGAAATGAACATAAGCAAAAAAGAAAAAAAGGTCATAATGTGTATTGGGAATTTAATAGCATTGATTATCAGGGGAGAGTAAATTAAAACCAACATGAGAAACTACTTCACACCCATTAGATTGCCTATCATTAAAGAGTGAAAAGGATAAATGCGTTAGGAACGTTGTGCAGAAAGGAAACTCTTACTTTAGATGGGAATGTGCATTATGAATGCCATAATGGAAAATATTAAGATACTTTCAAAAAATAGTATTATAACTACTATATAACCTAGCAATATTTCCTTAAGGCATGTGCCCCTGTACCACGTGAAATCACCATTACATGAAGACATATCCATTCTTATG
Source organism: Castor canadensis (assembly GCF_047511655.1). Lineage (NCBI taxonomy): Eukaryota > Metazoa > Chordata > Mammalia > Rodentia > Castoridae > Castor > Castor canadensis. The sequence goes on along the minus strand of NC_133390.1, from coordinate 20,273,020 downwards.
TGCATTGCAGCATTTTTCTTAGTATCTAAGACATGGAAATGGCTTAGGTGTCCATTCAAGTTTGCATAAAGAATCTTGGGCATACATACAATAGAATGTTATGCAACATTAAGGGAAGGAGATTTTGCATTTTAACACAGCATGGAAGGAGATTATGTTAGGTGTCATAAGTCATATACAAACACAAAAATATTTCATGATATCACTTGTATATGAAATCTAGAAAAAAATAAAATATTCAGGGACAAAGGCAAAACAGTGGCTATAAGTGATGAAGGCTGAGAACTAAGGTAATGAGGAGATATTGGTTAAATAATACAAAGAAGTAGATATGTTGATGAACAAGTTTAAAGAGCTAATGTACAACATGAGGATAACAGGTTAATAACATTAAAATGTATAGGTGAAATTCCAAATGAGTAGATGTTATACCTGTTGCCACAAAAGCAGATAATAGATATGACTATTTGAGATATTTTACGTTAATTTTCTTTGGTATAGTTAATAAGCATTTTATTATTTATAGGCATCCAATAATATCATGTGGTATACAGTCAATGTATGCAACAAAATTTCTTTTTGAGTATAAATACAACCTACTTACATGGACTTATATTAAGAAAAGTATGTCAAAAAGAATTTTGTAACTTAGAGAAAATTAATAGAAATAATAAGTGACTTCTAATAAAATGCTTAAAATGTTACTAGTTTATTTTTGCTTATATATTTATAATTCTGCCATTATTAAAAAGTTCTATCTGGATAGAATATTTTCAAACAATAAAAAAACCAATGGGTTACTAATTTTACAGAGTCACAAAATGAGCTTGAAGGCATCATAAAGACATCATACCTTAATAAAAATTCTGCAACATTATTAAGGATCAATTAAAAAGATTTTCTTCTTTGCATTTTGATAAATATCAAAGCTAAGTTGAAATTTCCTTCTGTTTATTGTTGCTGCTAAGACATGAGCCTTCACTGCTTATGTGCTTTCTTCTCAAAATACAAATTTATCATGAGCTACAATATAAATGTTCTACTTATGTTTGGATATGCGAAGATAAAATAAATCAATATTGTTTTAAAGAGAACTTCTGCTTAAATTACATAAACCTCAAAGCTTCACATACTCCTCTTTCTTTCAGTTCCACACTATTCTAGCTTGAATAATAAAAATCACTCTTCTATCATAAAATTTTTGATTTCTTTAAAAGAGAGATTTGCAATATAATGGGAGCATTTTCAATTTATTCTTGTTACTTTAATTCTTGCTAAAAACTGAGTGACAACTCTGTTGCATATTCAAAGGAGTCCTTCAAGTTGAAATGGAAACATGCTAATTGACACATTAAAACATATGAAGGTAAAAAAACTCACTCAATTGTGTAGGTAAATAGTGAAATTTAGATTAATTTAATAATGTGATAGTGATTTATGAATCATTTATGTTTCTGGTACAAAGGTTATAATATAGAACTATTAAAATAATACTGTAGTAATTTATTGGGGATTCACAATAAAAAATATTATTACATTTAAAACATAAAACGTGATTTGTGTATGCAAGAAGTTATTATCAACTTAAAATTAGTTGTTATGGTTAAAATTAATTTTATGTGAGTTTCGTGTTAACTGCAAAGCAGAAAACTATAATTGATATAGAAAGATGAAGAAAAACTGAAGAACATTATCTTTGGTGAAATAATGATGACACAGACAAATTCTTCAAGTTCTTCTCATATGTGGAAGCTAAACAGAGTGAACCTAAAAGTAGAATAGTGATTGATAGGTGTTAGGAAAAGAATGGAAGGAAAGTGGACAAATGAGGATAGTATGATTAGGGGACAGTGTAACTGTTTGTTGAAATATTGTATAGAACACCATTAATGTGTAAAATTAATACATGAGAATAAAATAAAATAATTTTAAAAGAAAAAAATAACAGAAAATTACAAATTAGCTCAATAGGAGAAGGAACGTAGTATCTATTCTATAGCTTGTATATGAAGCTTTCCCCTTCAAGCCATGTTTTGAAGACTTTGTCACCAAATGGAGGATTCAATCATAAGGAGAAGATTGTATTATGAGACACTTCATGTTTAAGTCACAGGTAAGCTGAATGGGCTGTTAGGAGGTCGGGCAGAGTTGGAGGAAGTGGGTCACTGTGGGCATGACATTGAATGTTCTAACTTGCCCTTACCCCTTTCTGTCATCTGGTCACTACATGTGAGCAACTTTGCTATAACAAGCCCTCCTGACACTAAGATGTTTGGCCTCACCATAGATGTAAAGTAACAAAGATAGCTGACCGTGGACTGAAACTTCTAAAACCATGAGCCAAATTAAATCATACCCCTTTTAAGTTGATTTTCACAGATATTTGTCATAATGAGGAAAAGTCTTACTGATACAACCTACAAAGCAATTAGAAAAAAATATAATAGCAGTAACAATTCCTTCCCTATCAATAATTATCATCAACATAAGTGAAATAAATTATCCAGTAAAAAGACATGAGTAACTGAATAGATAAAGAACAAAACCTACCAACATCAGTGTTCTGAAATAGAAATCAATCAAGTAATCCCATTTATAATAATTAGAAAATAGATGTAGAAATAAATTTAACTACAGAGGCAAAAGAACTTTGCAATGAAAACTATAAAATACTGATACAAGGAACTTAAAAGAAGTCATAAAAATGGAAAGATATCGAATGTTCATGGACTAAAATAAATAATATTGACAAAATGCCCAAGCAATAAAATCAATGTACAGATTTTATACAATCTTCATCAAAATGTCAATGACATGCCCAGAATTAGATAAATCCTAAAATCTGTACAGAAACACAAAAATACCTGACTAGCAAACACAAACTTGAAAAAAAAAATCGGGAGGCATTAAGGTACCAGACTTCAACATATAAAATTTAGTTACCAAAAGAACATTGCTCTGGATAAAAAGAGACACATAAACCAATGGAACAAAATGTCTAGAAGTAAACTCTTGCATCTAAAGCCAACTTATTTTTCACCCAGATGAAAAGAACACATAGTGGATACAATAGTCTATGCAATGAATGGTTCTCAGAAAATAAACAGTCACATGCAGAAAAAAACTGGAGCCACTACCTCTCATCAGTTTGAGATACCAACTCAAAGTGGATTAAATATTTAACAGGATGATCTGAAACTAGAAAAGTATTGGAAGAGAACACAGGAGGAACTCTTAAGGACATTAGAGTGGACAAGGAATTTTTTTTGGACAAGAACTCCAAACACAGGAAACAAAAAATAAACAAACAGGATTGTTTCAAACTAACCAGAGAAAGATACAACCTACAGAAAGGAAAACTCTGACAAAGGATCAAAACACAGAATATATAAAGAATTTCAAAATTCAATTTAAAAAAATAAAAATAACCAAATTAAAAATGGGTCATACCACTAAATAAACATTTCCCCAAAAGACATAAATGCCCAATAGGCAATATACAAAATCACAAATTACCAGGGAAATTAATATCAAAATCATAAAGAAATATCATCTCAACCCAGTAAAAATGACTATCATCAATAAGATAAAAATATAACAAGAACCTGGAAAAAAAGGAAATTTTGCACATTGAGTAGGAATATAAGTTGTTCGACAATTATGGAAATTAATATGGTTGATCCTAAAAAGTAAAAAAAGTAGAACTATTGTATGATCCAGCTCTTCCACTCTAGGTTATGTATCCACAGGAAGTAAAATTAGTATTTCAAAGAGTCATCTTCACTCCCATGTTCATTCTAACACTATTCACTATTCACAGCAAACATTATGTCCATCAAACAATTAGTAGATAAAGAATTATAGCATATCTACACATGGAACATGATTCAATCATATAAAAACAAGAACTCTTGCCTATTGTTATAAAATGGATGGAGTTGAAGATCATTGTTTTAAGTGAAATTAGCCAAACAAAACAGACAAATACCATATGATCTCATTCAGATGGAAATCTAAATAAGCTTACCTCATAGAAGTTAAGTACACCAAAATGAAGGGAACTGAATAGGGAGATGCTGACTCAATTTTTAAATAGGAGCAAGAAGTTCTGGTGTTTAATGCACAGTAGGGTGACAATAGATAAAAACCATGCACTTTGCATTTCCTAAAGGCTAGGAGAAAGGAGTTTGAAAGATTTCAATGTCAATAAATGATCAATATTAAAGGGAAGAGTTAAATTTTGCTCTGATTGAAACATTATACAATGTATATATTTATCAAAACCTTATATAGTACTACATAAATGTGTACATTTCTGTCATTTTGTGTATCAGTTAAGCATTTTAAATATATCTCATGACTTGAAGACTTTAAATCGCAAAAAATATGTCTCAAAAAAAAATCATGTCTCATCATATAATTGCTATTGATATCACTTGCTTGTCTGTTATTCTTTTATTGCCCACTATTCTTGATATCACTATCTCATCTACTTTTATTATCTTCTCTAAGTCCTCACTTTACATATATAATAGCAAGCAGTTATGGCCTTAGAAGAGGAGATCAAAAGTGGTTTGGACAGAAGAACAGATAGAAGCCAAGGGGGCCTGGGAGTTGACCTTCAGTATGGGTACTTCAAGTAATATGACTAAATTAAAAAATAGTTGACTACTGGCTTCTGCTATCTTTTATAAAATAGTTTAATATTGAACATTTTGTCAAGATAGTTAACAGTCCTTCAGCATGGAACTCGGGCCATAACCTCTCAAATTCATTCTATATGATCATGCAGTTTTCTGCAGAACAGCCATCACAGGAAACAAATTTACCAACTGTTAAGAATAATTATATTGCAAAATTAGTGAGAGTGAAAAGATATGCACATTGTTTAAGAAATATTTTCAGAATAGTGGTACCTAAAATAACTGAAATTAGAGTGAGACTTTAAAAATAAATCCTTATTAGTGATCTTATAAATTATACATTTTAATGGCTAATAACTAACATCTTGCTCAAAGGTAATGTAAAACCTGTGCATGGATATGTTTTATTTTCCACAAATTTTTATTATTTAGCAAAACTTACATTTTATTTATCTTCTATATCAATGTTTAATATTTTTTACTTAATATGTTGTGTTATACATGATAAATTAGATTTAAGTCCATTGATGAGAAAGAACTAGAGTTTGATTATTCTTATGACCTCTACAATAAATTTGATCAAAACATCTCAAAGCTCACAATTATAAACAACAAAGCATCCTTTATTTCAAGCTGAAGACAGAGTGCAACCAGATGATTTAAGATTAGCTTCGACAATAGTATTGCTATATGAAGTGTTCTGCACTTTGCTTTTAGTAACACTGTAAGCTTTGTGGGAACATGACAGCAGACAAAATAAGTTATGGCAAAGCTCTCATCTCTAGGGAGTCTATTATCTCAGTCTTGTTGCTAGCTTGTGATGAGAGCATTTAAAACATGGATATTGAGATCAACTCATTCTATTTAGTCCGTAAAATGATAGCAAGTCATATTTCAGAAGAGTGGATTTTTTGAAGTGTTTCAGTAATAAACCAGAAATATCCCTAAGCTAAACCACATACTTACTTCGTAAATTAAACATCATGCTAAAAGATGAACTTATGCACATGGAAGTACATTAATGTTTTTGATATTTTCATATTTTAATTGCCTTTTGTGAGCATAATTTTAGGTATTAGAATTCACTTTAGAGTTACTGGAATGGATTGAAGTAAAAATTTTTAAGTTTAGCTTTAGCTTTAAAATCTCTCTGCACATGATAATGGTATAAGCAGTACACATTTTAATTTAAAGAAAATGAGCTATAGTTTTGAGAAAGTATGGCATAAATCATGCTGCTGCAAAGCTATGGCACAAGAATAATCTACTTAAAATGGTACTGTGAGCTCCATGTTTAATGCCATTCAGTTACCTAGAATGATTTTTGTTCCTGCTATCAGAGCAGACACATCTCATATTAGCCAACTTGGTCATTCTAACACCCTCATTATCTGACCTGCTTGCTGTGTTTTAAGAACCTAGAACTCTCAAGTCCATAAAAATGTGAGCTTATGTTGCTTCCATGGTTTTGAGAAAGTTTTCACCTTGCCAGATCACCTTCTCATCTCTTTCTCTTTGATTTTTCTTCCTGACTTTTCCAAAGAAGTGTAGGTCTGCATTTCCCTACTCAAATCTTTACTTCTCCCATCCATTTCTAGACTAGAGTCTTTATTACTTTAATTTTTTTTCATTTCCTTCATTGGAACTCCTAACCAGAAAAGAATGTAAACATCATATTAAAATGTTCTTCTTGATTCCCCAACCTGCAACATGGTCTTTGGTATCTAGTAGGAATTAAGTAGATAAATGTTGACGTGATGAATAAATGAATGAGTAAACATCCAAAAATAGTGCAAAACAAGCATAATAATACTTTGGAGACAGTTTCCTAAGATAGCACCCTGTGATTCCTACTTTGCTGTCATCATGCCCTTGGATAATTTCAACTCCCTTTAAATCTGGGCTGAATCTAACAACTCACTTCTAACCAACAGAATATGGCAAAGATGATGGTGTATTACTGCCATGTTTACAGAAAGAAACAAAAGAAGAAAAATAACTATGCTGTGAGAATCTCTCTTTGGTAATTTTGTCAAGATAAGCTTCCATATTAAATGAAGCTGCTCATAGTACTGAAAATAGCCTGTGTTCAATAGCCAAAAGGAACTGATATTCTTAGCTCAACACACCAGAGTAAATATATCATGCCAAAGACACATGTATGAGCTTAGAAGTTGCTTCTTCCCCTGTTGAGCTTTCATAGTAACCCCAGCCCTGACCCAGGCTTTGACTCCTGTCTTAAGCTATGAGTAGATTCATGACCCACAGATAATAAAAGTGTGCTCATTTAAGGCTGTATATACCACAGTACTACTCTCTACTGTTGTAGATAACTGAGACAGATGTGATGGTCAGAGAGTCTGCAAGGAACAAATTTCACTATTTCATAGAGAGAAGCCTGATGATAGAATTGATACATTGAAGGAAGGAGAGTTGGGAGATGGTGGATCTGAGCAAAAAAAGCAAAGTATTTCTGCTGTGATTATATATCCTACTATGTTATGTGTTCCTATATTTCCTGTGTTTGGATATCAGCAAAATTTTTGGCTTTCTGATGTATAAATTCCTACTTTCTGAAGCTAGATACTGTTTATGATAATGCATATGTCTAGACAATTGACAATATAGGTAATGTTTAAATAATTAAATGAAAGAGGTAGAAAACATATGGGTATTTAGAATGAGCAATACTTGAGGGTTAAGATAAAACTGTAGGAAAATTTGTAAGCAGAATATAGATTTAAATAAAAAATAAACAGAATGATATTGAACAAGTGCAATCTAGAGTGATGAAGGAGCAGCCCTGTCTGAAGAGACAAGGAAATGAGTCTAATTATTTGACTACAGGATAAATAAAATCAAATGCAGTGGTAATTTGGTTGATTAAGCATCATTTTCCATTTTAATGCTCTATGTTTCTCAAATTATCTGTGTATTAGTTAGACTCATTTGCATGCTTGAGAAGAAGCTTAAAATTGACTTAGCTTAAACAATAAACTAATAAGAATTTCCTAGGGAACCTAATTTTATATCAAAAAATTTTAATAAATGAAATCCGAGTGTCATCACAGGCCATTTATTTGAATGCTTGGATGATGAGAACTGTGCTTCATGCACATGCTTCTTATTTGTTTTCATGGTACTTGGCTTCTTTTTAACTGTAGACATTCCCCATGGGAGAGAATATATGTCTCTCAACAAGATCATAAATTTACATTCCACAAGTTCTGGTACCACCATTAAAATATCTGATTTAACCAAATTCAAATCAAGAGCCAACTGGAAGATGCTCAATGACTCATATTAAAGTATATCTATTTGGACACATTTTATACTAAAAGAAAACTAGTGTGGCCATGTGGATTGAGTTAGAAATAACACTAAAAAGATGGACAACAAAATGGAAAAACAAGGTGAGTCAGACTTTTATGTATTGCAGGCATTATCATGTCGCAAAAGTAATATAATACAAGAAAAAATTGAAATCATATCAGACCCACATCTAATAATCTAGTATTTAATACATAAAGGACTGTAAATGATTTTTACAACTCAATATGAAAAATACAGACAATGTTAATTATAATATTGGTCAAGGAATAAAATAAACATTTTTCCAAAGGTATACGAATGGCAAACAAGCACATGAAAAGATGCTCAACATCATTAATGATAAGAGAAATACAATTAAACATCACAATGAGATAGAATTTCACCAAAAAAAACCCACTAATTTTGTCATGGATGTAGTAAATTATAACCTTGGAACTTTGCTTGTAGATATGAATATAAAGTTATGCTGTAACTATGAAAATCTGTTTGGAATTCTTCTAAAAGGTATGAAGAATTGTCATATGACCCACTAGCTTCACTCATGCATAAATGCCCAAAATAACTAAAAAGACAAATTAAAACAAACTTGTATGTGAAAAGTCATAGTAGCACTAATTACAATAGTCATCATCTTATTCCAAGAGTTCATGTGTTTTGTATTTGTCGGCAGGTAGTTGATGAAAACAGGATTATATGATAGTATAAAACTTACAAAAGCACAGACAAGATTATCATCAATCCAGCCTATTGAATATAATTTTCCCAAATATTTTTAAATTCTAATTTTGCTACTACGGGTTAAGGACATTTTCCTCCAAAAGAAGCCACAAATGTCAAACGCAATTACCACAGATTTTCCTCCAAATTATTACTAAAAAAATTTCTCATATATTTGTGTGTGTGATGCTTATATTTTCATAGTCAGCAAAGGTATTTTGATAAATTAGCCTAAAAATAAGATGATCAGCCATTATTCTTTGATACATGGTGTGTATGTGTTTGTGTCTGAAGGCGAACACACGGCATTATTCAGTTTTGGGCCCAGGGATCTGCATTTTTTAACAAATACATCACCATTTAGAGGTCTGATTCTGAGCTAAAATCCTGTCTGTAATTGTTCAGGCCCAACAAGGAATATTTATAAAGACTTTACGGGAATCCCTTACAAGGTAAAGTGGCTTTCTCCACCTCAGACTTGAGGCTAAGCTGTTCCATCAGTCTCGGAAAGAAATCGGAGTCACTCAGGGCCTCTTCCTCAGCATGCTTGCTCCATATCTGCATTTCATCCCATGCAGCCCCGACTCCTGCCACCTTCAGAAGTTTCTTTACTGGGGCTCTTTGGAAAAGATATGCCTTACATGCCCCTGCTGAGATTTCCTCATGGTTTAGAGGTGTGTTGGAGAAATCTGAAAGTGCTTTCTTTCTTCATTTCTACTTAGCACTCAGTTATCTTCCATGCCAAACTCCTTATCTCCCCTCTCTGTAACTCATCACAGGGTTTGTTAAAAAAAAATGTTATGCAGTAAGACAAGACTTCCTTCTGTCTATTCTGACAAATGTGACCATTGGCCAGTGTATTTTGTGGGTATTTCTCCCATTTATACTATCTTACCCAATTAAAGGATTAATTATTATTATCATTGGGATTTTTGCTTTATTCTACTTCTTTTGACATCTTATTACTCAATTTCCTTCCTCTTAGGTGAATAATTAATACTCATTCTATTAATCACTCTTATACAGTTGTTGAACAGGATTTTTTAAACATATATTATAAGATCTTTATCATGATCAAAGTATATAATTGGAGCAGACACTGTAAGTTCTGCAGTAACCTTCCAATCCTTTTACCTGTGCTAAGTGTCTATCCAGACCTTGGTTTACTGAAGACTTAACCCATGAATTTTTCTAGAAGTCTTCACAAACACTTGGGTTTATGACACATCCCCTCTCAATTGTCTTTTACAGTAACTTTAATCAAGGCTAGATTGAAATAGAATCAAGGAAGCTAGAACCCTTGCATAGAACTGAAGTAGGCTCAGTCATAATTTAATCTTCGTAGCGCTCCCTGATAGCCATGATATCAGGATGACATGAGACTTTACTAGAAAGTGTCTTTGTTGGTGTTTTCCCTCCCCCTGTGCTGAGTCTGCCTTGAGAGTTAATCTTAATTAGTTACTAATGTAAGAAGTCTCACCTTACATATGTTTTAGAGGAATCTGATATAGTTTTTAATTATTCGTCTGTAGAATACCTTTATAGCCAGCTTCAGATAGTCTTCAGGAATTTGTTGATTTCAGCTACATGTTGGCTTTTTCATTAAAACAAATATATCAAATTCATATATAAACATGATTACAAATTTATTCTTTACTTCTATAATTTGTTGAGACACATTAATGTATTTTCCAGTTAAAATATATTAATTGTTTTCACAATAAAGGCTACATATTCTTCCAAGATAATCAACTGAAAAACATCATTAGAACTAATGGGAGAAAAAAGTATATAACAAGTCAAATAGGAAATCTTATTAGACAGATACACCAGCATTTAAATGTACTATGAAAACATCCATACATATTAGATCAAAATCATTAAAATGAATATTAATATATTATTAGAAAGGTGAAAGAATAATGACAAAAATTCAATTATCAAAATTTACAGAGGCTTGGATATTGGAAAGAATATGGCAACTTATTTACCTTATTCTTACATACCCATTCTTCCAGACATTGGGCATCTTAATGAAGGAGCATGAAATATTTTTCTAACATTCAAGTTTCTTTTCATTTCCTAATCCATTTGCTATTTTTGCCTTGTTCCGTAATAAAGTTTGACAAAGTAAGTAGCACTAAACAAGAATGGGAAAATTTACCAATGGATAAAGCAGAAAGTGCTAACAGAGGCATTTGTAATTATTCATTTAATAGCAGAGGTGAAAAACACTTTGCAACTGTTGAGTATATGGGGTATTTGCATACATGTAGTTTAAGGAAGACATTCACACCATTTTACAAATGATATACAGAGTTGTATGTGTACATATGTATAAATATACATAGCAATTCAATTTACTCAATATATATATATATAATCTCTAACATAGGATTGATCGATTAAAAGAAAAATCATAATGAAATGGGGGATAAAATATTAATTGTGAAAAATGAATGGAAAGGTATATTAGCCAAAATATTAAATCTACATTGTCATTTGGTGAATAAATATGGTAAAATATATTAGTTTTTATTTTAGAATTCCCTTTTATTTTCAATCGTGCCCTGTTAGTAATGAAAATATATAGCAATACCTGTTTCAATAGTTAGTACAGAAATTGTTCAAAGTTATTTTAAATTAAGGTTAAATAACACAGATGTACTTAGAAAACAGCATCTTGCTTTCACTTACACCAATAGTATATCTGTTTAGGTGTTTTATTTTTACTTTTGTTTCAGAATGTGTACTAACAAATGTAAACTAAAATGTGCAGGAATCTAGTAGTCATAAAATTTTACATTATATATAGGCAAAATATGAGTGTGGTTGGGGATTTGATGCACACCGTATAATACCAGAACTAGGGAAGCTGAAGCAGGAAGATTTAGAGTTTGAGGCCAGAGTGAATAATATAGCAAGACCATGTCAAAAAATGGAAATATGAACCATCATATATAGATTAGTCCACAAAATAACTCCAATTTTGCTTAATATTTTTTCCTCTTGATAAATAAGAAAGAAAAACTATAATTATCATTGTCCTCAGAATATTCTTTTTATGAAAGGGATTAAATATTTTAAAGATGAAAACCTGATTATTACAAATAACATTTAAATTGACTCATTAAAATCTCTAAAGACCATCCATATATGATATACCAATAAGTCACAATTATCTGGAGCACAAGGGAACTTGTACAGAAATTTTCATGGTTATCAAAGAAGCTGACAAAATGTTTCTCTTTTTCTGGAAATTAATTAACAAAGTGTATTTTAAGAGACTGAGAACAAGGAAAGGAGTGTGTATAAATTGGCTTATGGATTGGTCTTGCACATTAAATGCCAGCCAAATGTTTTGTGGTATTCATTCTGAAGGCATTGAATTGTTTCCTTTGTGTCAAAAGTAGCAGAAGTTGGCATAGCAGGGGAATAAAATGGTGCCCCTGATGATGGAAACTCCTACACAATAAAAGTTACAATATGACTCTTTTCATTGTTTTCCAAGGCAGAAATTGCTATGAGCTACTAGTATTTCAGATCTAAATTTCCAGAAAGAACTGGATATAAAATTTTTGGAGTGAAGGTATATAAGTAAATACAATCTATAATTATCCAGAGAAGAAAATAAAGTTCTTAACACAAGCTAGCATTGAGATAAATTCACAGGACATATATTACAGATTTATCATACTTGTTTTTTAATGTGATATTCCGTACATGAAATGTTAAACTATACAAATTTCTATTATATTATTTATTTATTTGCTTATTGCTTTGCCCTGAAATGATAATACAAAGCTTCTTTTCTATTAGCAAACTATTTTTAGCGCATGTTTCTTTGTTTTGCTTTTTAGTTTTCTCCTTTGACAAAATTATATACTGCAGGAAAAGAAATAACTATTTCTTCATGTTTCCATTTTGTTTTGTGTGAAGCTAGACATATTTTCCTTTCCATTTAATATCATGGGAAAAATTTATGACAGTGTAGATTTTATTTTACTACCAAATTTTACCATGAGAAAACTACTCTATGTCCTCAAATTATAACTTACTTGAGGAATTGGTAGGTGCAGGCAAGAAGATGACCTTTTATAATTAGTAAATGCAGTTTAATCAACATAATAAATTTATGTTTATTTCTGCACTTAGAATAAACTGTTCATTAATTGTTAATACATATAAATGTAACTATATTACAGTAAATGTAACTACCAAAAATATGCAAATAAATAAGTTTGTATGTATAAATTTTACTGTAAATAAAGGTTTTCACAAAAAGATTATTTTTTACTTTTAATCTACTTTTAATCAGCATGATTTTAGTCAGAAATTGAATGCCATCCAGAAGAAATGACATGAACACTTATCATGTTGTTATTTTTAAAAGCAACATTTCAACTTTTATAAGTCATAAAAAGAAAGGAAGATTTACGGAGAAAAGTCTTGCTGAAATTTCTATTAATCAACACATCTACATGTTTTATCTGTTTACTTGGAGGCTAGTAAGATTTAATAACTGGAGCATGGGTCACATAAGGGGACTTGTGCAAGGGAGGGCTAGGGCAAGGGAAGGAAACAAAAAACTTGAATGTGGTCAATGTGATCACTGTACCAGAGTGAATATAGAAACCTTAAACTGGCCAGAACCATATGGGAAGTGCAATAGAGAGGAGTGAAGAGGACTGGAAGATATGAACCACTTGGGGTTGTAATACATATATGCATGGAAACATCACAAAGAAATTCCTTGTGTAACTATCTTTACCTCAAACTAGCAAAAAAGTTATGTTTCTCTTTTTATCTTTTATGTTTTTTCTTCTACAAAGTCAGAGAAGAGGAGAAAGGAACAGAGTCTGTGAGGGGGAATGTTGGCACTGTTAGGAGGGGAGACGGGATGGTGAAAGAGGTAGGAGGATGAATATGATGCAAATAATGTATACACATCATATATGTAAATGCAAAAATGGTACCTGTTGTAACTGGTATCAGGGGTGGTGGTGAAGGAAAGTGGTGGAGGGGGTGAATTCAAGTTTGATGTTTGATACATTATAAGAACCTTTGTAAATGCTACATTGTACACACATCAAGCACAATAAAAAAATAAAAATAAAAGAGCACACACTGAACAAAAAATTAAATAAATAAAACTGTATAGACAAGATCATTTTAGGTATTGTAAGAGTTCTAAAATATAGAAATATTGATTGCCATGATCTTTCCTTTCCTGACTCCTCCCTACTTGTCAAGATGGGTTACCTCCTGAGGCCCTTATGATGCTTCTTATGCATTTCTCATTGTCATGCACCCCTGTGGTTCTTCTACACTGTGCTAAGTTCTTTCCTACTTCAGATCCATGTGGTTTCTTGCACTGCTTTCATGAAATCCTCAATCCTCATCATGAAGAACACAATCCACTTCTTACATTGTACTAGTATCAGTGTACTCCAAATCCTTTTCTTCTTAAATTGTCTTATTTTTGCATCCCTGTGAGACTAGAGTATTAAGCTGCAGTGCTGTGCTCCTTCTAGATAGTAAGTGACAAAATGGTATGAATTGTGGTACACCCAATTGGTATCAGAAAACTGGAGAATTTATTGTTGTGTAAAAGAACCAAGGACTAGCTCAGAGCTTTTACCATACTGTTTAACCTAATTAAGGGAATGAGTATAATTGTCCTTCATTATTCAGGGAGAACTGGTTTTCATGAGGCTCCAAGGATAGCAAATGTATAGATGCTCATTTCTTTGTACAAAATAGTGTAATGTGTGTGCATAAAACATTCATATTGCCCCATATACATTAAATCATCTCTAGGTTACATGTAACACTAAACAGAAAATGCTTCCTAAATAATTGTTAAAGATTACTTTCCAGTGAATAACATCAAGAAAAATGTGTAAACATGCTCATTAGACACAACCTTTTTTCAAATCTAAAGATCTGCCTGTATTCCATAATTTTTGCATGTTCTACTCACAGCTCAAGAGTATTGGATTTATAGATTATGTAAAATGGCTGGAGATACCAAGGACTATTTTAAAATTCTTCCAACCACAGTAGAAATGATAGGTACCTATATCTAAAACAACATTTAACATATATAAATAGTCCATTATAGAGTTTCTTCTTGAGAGAGAATGTTCTTCATTTGGCTTTATCATATATATAAACAAAATATCATTTTGAAGTAGTTAAAAAACTGAAGTAATTTTAATGACATTAGGTAGGTTGGCCTTATCTACATTCAGATTACTTCACTCTGCTTTATGTTTGATTTTAGAAGAATAACATGGCTATTGTTGTAATAAGCTTGAAATTTTATGATTGATGTTTGAAAAATAATTTATTCCTAAAACTGTTTCTATGTAAACATAAAGAAAAGGAAATATTATGTTCAAATCAACAATGCCTTTTATCTATACTCTACAATTCCCACTTTCTAGTTTGTGGTTCTTCAATGTTCTCAGAATGTGTATTGTAGAGACTTCATTTATAAAATGTAAATTTTCTTTGTCAGGTAAATCAAACAGCTACTGAGACACCATATTTACTTTTAGCAAACTCTGACCTTCAAGGTTAAGAACTAAATGTAGATACATACATATGAAAAAAAATAAAAAGGAAAATTCTCAGAGAGAATGTTTAATTATTGACATATGAAAAATGTCACACATATGTATTATGCATATATATTATATGTGATATACATTTATACATACATGACATCAAATATGTATACAACTTATCTGCTATATATGTATATCCTCATACACAGATTTTATGTTTATGTTTTATTATACTCATTTTCTCTGATCAGGTAATTTTCTGTCCTCCTGTTAAAAACACTACAAGTTAAAGACAGATAATTTGAGGTAGATGATACTACTATGGGCTTTTGAGGGTGAATTGCCTTCAGGCCTGAGGCATTGCTCTGAACATTTGGCCAATGATCTTGGGGCTGATCTACAACTCAAATTTTGCAGAGCTTTGACCACTCATTCCAGTGACAAATGGGACAGATTACAAACTGCTTCACACAAATAATGCTATTGGATTGCTTGTTATACTCATTGCAAACATAAAGGAATCATTTTTCTCCTAATCCTTAAGGAAAGAAATGAATTATACTTTCTACTTGTCATCAGGTCAGTGCTGTTTTTCTTTCTGTGAGTAAGTGGTTTTGTGTTGTCTGTATTAGCCAATACAAGTAATGGTTTAAATACTTGTAAAGGAAGCTTCCAAGTAATTCAAAACTTCTATATTTTCCTGCATCCCTCAATGTAGCACTTTGACCACCTGTAAGTAACAAGTTAGGTAGCTCAGGATAAAGTTATCTTAATCTTACTATGATCAAATTATACATACTATTATTACAAGTTTGCTATGTGGATAGTTCTACATAGAAAAAAGGTATCAAGAACTTCTTAATATTTATATATGATTTATTATATAAAACAGTATTATCAAGAACACAAACAATAATAAATGTTGGCAAGGATGTAGGGAAAAGGTGAGAATCTAAATTATATTCTGTTGGTGTATATCTGCACTGTTGGTGAGAATCTAAATTAGTATGACCACTGTGGAAAGTAGCATAGAGGCTCCCTTAAAAAAGTAAACATAGAATTACTATATATTCCAGCAATATCACTCTGGATTCAATAAAGACTCTTGAACACCCATGTGTATTGCAGCATTATTCACAATAGCCAAGGTATTGAAAGAGCCTAGATACCCAGCAACTTCTAAATGGGTTAAGAAAATATCACACACACATACACAATGGAATATTAATCAGCCATAAAGTGGAATGAAATTTTGTCTTTCACAGGTAAATGGATGGAGCTAGAAAACATCAGTTTAAGTGAAGTAAGCTAAGTTCATAATAAGAAAGGTTGCATGTTTTTTCTTATATTGGAAGATAGATCCAAATACAAAATATAACCATTATTATATGTACATATACATTACATATGTAACATATATGATCTAAATACGTATCTATAACACATTTCCAAAACAGGAGACAAAGAGAAGAGGAAAAGAAGAAGAGGATGAATGATATGGAGTGAATAATAATGAAATACATCACATCCATGTAGGAATAAGACACAATGAAATACACTGAAATGGTTGAACAATATAGGGTAGGGAAGGGTAAGTAAGAGCAATGGAGGGGGATAGACTGATTTAAGTGCAATACATTTACTGGTAAATACCAAGGCAAAACCACATGGAACAATGAAAAGACACTTAAACAATGAAGGACAGATATGTAAAATAGGTCATGTTAAAAGGAGGTGATAGTGGGAGACAGAGGGTGAATGAAGAAGGTAAATAAAGAGGGTAAAGGAAGGTGAATATGGTTGAGGTACTTTCTGTACATGTATGAGTATGGAACATCAAAATTGGTCAAAGCCATTTTAAGAAGGGTAATTGAGAGAGAAGAAGGAAAATGATGAAGGGGATGAATGAAACTGGGATACAATTATATACATATATATATAAGAGAGAAGATGAATTCAAGTATGATATATTTATGAATTGTAAAAATTTTGTAAATGCCACTCAGTATGACAATAAAGGAAAATAATAAAACCAAAAAATAGGAGTACCATGTATGTATAGGAGGCATATAGTACTGCCTATCAGCCTAAGACTGGAAGTTATATAATGCTTATTCTAAATGTCAAATGCTGAGGTGCTCATGCTCAGTACATCAGAATATGATGTGTTTAGATACAAGACCATAAAAAGGTAATTAAATTTAAATAGTATCATTAAGGTGGACTCTAATATAATATCATAAGAGGTTTTTAAGACAAATATCAGAAGGGCACACACAGAAAATTGACTATGTGAACACAAATATAGAAGGTATTTATCTGCAAGTCAAGGAGACAGACCTCAGAAGAAAATAAAACATTAACATCTTGATCTTGGATTTCCATCCTACTGAACTGTGACAAAATAACTTCTGTGGCTTAACTCACACAACTTGAGGTATTTTGTTTATGGTAGCCCTAGTGAACTAATACGGTAGATTTTCTCAGAGTTGTCTTCTTCACAGACACTATTAGTATGTGTTAGTCCGCTAGAGTTGCCATGACCAAATACTAGAGAATGGGGTACTTAAAAAACAGAAATATATTTTTTTACAGTTTTGGAGGCTCGAAGTTCACATCTAAGATGCAGGTTCTATTTTCCCAAGTTCTTCTCCTTCACTTGCACATAGGATCTTCTCAGAGTCCTCATATGACCTTTCATTTGTGTGTGTATCATCCTTTTCCTACATGGAAACAAATAATTTTGGTTTAGGTCCCAACCATGATGCCTTCATTTAACCTTAATTACTTTTTAAAAATCCTTGTACCCAATTGCAGTAATGTTGGGGGTTAAGGCTTCCACTTAGGGATTTGGAGATGAGTACAATTCAGTCCATAACAATATGATTATATAATTCATAGTTTACATATTTATTTTATTTTAAATATGCATGTCCATATTTGGGACATTGTAGATGGTTAAAAATTTTGCAAATACATGCTTGATTATTACCACTCTTTTAAAATCTATTTTAGTTTATTATGAATACTCATTCTGAAAATAGACTGGTACTATTATTTTAAGAAGCAATGGCAACATTGTAACCCCAAACATAATTCCTACCTCTTATTAATTTCAAAATCATTAACTTGATGTTTCTACTTACAGGATCGATTGTATTCCACATTCTCTCTGACAACATACACACCCACTATACACCATTTCTGTTTTTTAACTGTGAGAAAATCCTAGCATTCTCTTTACTGAAACCTGTTTCCCATTTGAGTCTCATTAACTGTGAAAAATGGTTTGGATACAAGAAAGAAGATGAATAGTTTGCATTTTTGCCCTACAATAAATGGTTTATTCTCTGGGAACTAGTAAATTTAGAAAAAAAACCCTATAACAAATTCTTTATTCTTCTAATAAAAATAAGCATTAAAGTAAATGTGTGATTGCCTTCAGACTCTGTGTAGTTTATCAGAATAAAATTTTATTAAAACTTTAATGTTTTAAGCAAATTTAAGCATCAGTGTTTCATTTAAGATTAAACACTCTAGGACAGTCTTTTCATAACAAAATTAAAAAATTATTAGTAAATTATTATTGAATTTTGAACATTTATCTCAATAATTAATACCTTTTTTTTCTTTATTGTTGTGCTGGGTGGAAATTACAAAAGTTCTTACAATATATCAAACATATCAGATTTGAATTCACCCCCTCCACTGTCCTCCTTTATACCTCCCCGTTCCTGGAGTAGTTTCAACATGTATCATTTTGCATTTGCATACATATGTACACATTGTTTTGCACAGTACTAACACTCCTACCCCATTACCTGCATATTCCCATCCCACTGATGTCAACACTTGTTCTGCCTTCTTATTCCCTAATTTTGTAGAAGAAAAAAGAATTTTTTTCGTGACATTTTTACATGTTTTTTGTTTTTCTGTTTTGGATTGATCAAATGTGTATAATTACTCTGCAGAAAGATAAGGCCTATAAAGTTTTAGTGCTGTATTCATTTTATTCCCACCCTATATATGCCTTTTTTAGAATAAAATAAATGTGAAAATCAATTTATTGCTAGTAAATATGTGTATTAAGGAAAATAGACCAGAGTCCTCAAAAAACTCATATTAACTAACTCTATTGTATAGTTCTCTGAATTGATTGACATATTTTTACTGATATTATGCTGCAATATATGCTCCAATCATAATTAATGTCAAGTGTACCTATTATGAGGAGATACAGTCAAGATGGTAATCATACATAGAATTTTGAATTTTCAATGAATTTAGAAAATGCTGCCATCATCTCTCAATTTGATCATTGTCAAATGTCCTAATTGAGATTCACATGTGTATTTTATTCCCCTACATTGGTACCAGATAATATTTGCAAATAGAATTCATATGGAATGTAAACTGAAGGAAACAAAAGACTGGCCAAGTAAGAAAAAAAGAAAAACTCCACCCCAAAACTCCTAGACACCATAAACAGCTTCAACAAAGTAGCAGGATACAAAATCAACCTACAATAATCAGTAGCTTTTCTCTATATAAACAATGAACAGATTGTGAAAGAATATAGGAAAACAATTCCATTTACAATAGCCTCAAAAAATATCAAATACCTAGGAATAAACTTATCGAAGGATGTCAATGACCTCTACAAGGAGAACTACAAACCTTGAAGAAAGAGACTGAAGAAAACTACAGGAGGTGGAAAGATCTTCTATGCTCATTGATTGGCAGAATCAACATAGCAAAAATGGCTATTATTACCAAAAGCAATCTACTTGTTCAAGGCAATTCCCATCAAAATCCCAATGACATTCATCAACAGAGATTAAAAAATCTACCCTAAAGTTCATTTGGAAACACTAGAGACTGTGAATAACCAAGGCAATACTCAGCAAAAAGAGCAATGCTGGAGGTACCACAATACCTGACTTCAGACTATACTACAGAGCCATAGCAATAAAAACAGCATGTACTGGCACAAAAACAGACACGAAGATCAGTGGAGCAGAATAAAGAAATGGGATATAAATCCAAGCAACTATGCTCACCTAATCTTTGACAGTGGTGCCAAAAACATATGATGGAAAACAGACAGCATCTTCAACAAATATTGCTGGGAAAAGTGGCTACTGCCTGCAGAAAACTGAAACTATATCCATGCCTGTCACCACATACTAGTATCATCGTGATGTTTTCTTGTATGAAGTGTGTTTATACACTTCTTTCCCTTGTCCCGTGAGTGTTACCCAAGTGTTCCACCACTATGTTACAACTCCAGCTCTTGGTTTGTTGAGATAGTGTCTTTCTATGCAGCCAAAATTGGCCTGCAACTTGTGATCCCCCTGCCTCCCCTTTCTTGGGATGAGGATTATAGATGTGAATCACAATGCTTGGCTCAAACAATCCTAGTATGACAGCGTTTATGAGAAATCCTTGCTCCCCTTCTAAAATTCTGTATAATTTTTCTACTTCAGCTTTTCCCATCAAACTTTGTGATTTTATATAATATCAAAAAACAGTTAACTTTACTTTATCATCCATATTCCAATTCTTCAATCTCATATGATTATATATTAAATTATGAATATCAATTATTTAGAGAAGATTTAGTTATATCTCCAAATTTACAGGAGCTTCATAGTTCTTTTTCCTTTAATAGCATTTTATACTAACAGTTCATTTAGCATTTAATGTTTTTATCTACTACTAGATTTTAATTTCCATGAGCACAATGAATGAATAAGTCTCAAGCACATCAAAATTCCCAACATGTTGGAAAAACAATAAAAAGTTGTTAAAATAATTAATAAAAACAAGAGACAAAGGAAGAAATAGAGAGTGTTACTTAAGGAATGGTAGACTGTGTCTATTAAACAGAATGCTTTATAAAATTAATAAAATTATATTGAAGAAGAGACTTAAAACTTCAAAATAAACTACTTTCAATACTCTGAAAATGAAGCAAAATTTGTCTACACTTGAGGAGTATCCACTGAGTAAAATAGGTGGACCTCACTGAGAACACTGAGTTTTATGGTGTTTTACCTGGTCCGCTTAACATCCCTCTTTCCACAGCTCTGTAGTGGACACATTGAAAGACAGCAATCCCCCAATCCCAGATCTATCAATCCAGTACCCTTGCAGCACCAGAGAAGGATGAATAATTTGGAGCTCTCAAAACTCTTCAAAAAAATCTCTTTATTTGAGTCAGAGTTCTTTCAACATACTTGGCCATAAACACAGGCTATTTTCCAAGAATAATAAGAAATAAAGGTCTAAGTTGTCAGCTTCTTCAGACTAATACAAGCTGAGGGAAACCAAATAACTGAAAAATGCATAACCCAGGGATAGAAGCCTTTCAGAAGCTGACATAGTCTCAGGAATGGGAATGGTGACAAACATTAGAGAGGCAAGAACTGAGTGTGGCTGAAGAGCTCATTTCTGGTTTATATTTAGGTTCTGTATAGCAAATAGCAAAGACTAATAAAAGATATGAGCTGTTCTAGTGCTGAAGGTGTGCAGTGACACACACGCACACACACAGACACACACACAAACACACACACACACCACCCTCAGCACAGTCTGGAATATTTAATCATTCAAGGCATTGAAGGAAATCTTTGTTCAATCATCGTGCAACTATTAAAATAAACAAATAAAAGTTAAAGTGACCACACACACAAAAGAATACAGAGTTTACAGTCCAGGGAAGCCACCAAACAAACAGTAGATACAAAAATAAACTATAGGAAAAAAAGAGAAATCTTATTTCTATAATCATAAAAAATATTTAAATGTGGAGTCTTCAACAAAAGGTATAAGAAATGAGAAAGAACACAGATTTATAGCTCATATACAGGAAACAAATGAAAAGTCAGTAAGAATTGTGCCCAAGAATGCTCAAATATTGTACTTGCTAGAAAATGATTTAAAGTCTGACATAATTATGTTCAAAGAATTAAAAGGAAATCATGATAAGTATTTAATGGAAAATAAGAGAATATCTTATTAAGTAGAAAATATCCACTAAGAAATAGAAATCAGTGTTGGTGTGATGGTGCATACCTATAATCCCTACTCCATCAGAGGCAGGAATGGGAAGATTGGGGTTCAAGGCCAGTGCAGGTATAAAAGAAAATAAGATCCATCTCCAAAAACAAGCTGGACATTGTGGCTTGTGACTGTAATAGAAGGATGTTGGTTTAAGGATGGTCTGGGCAAAAGCAAAAGACCCTGTCTGAGTCAAAAAGAGCTGAGGGCATAACTCAAGCAGAAGGGCAATTTCCTAGCAAGTGCAAGGCCCTGAGTTCACAAGAGTGCCACAAATAAAAGAAGAAATGGAATAATAAAAGCAGACAGAAAATAAACTCTAAACTAAAAACAGCTCAATAGCAAAAGAGTCATAATAAATAAACCAATTTTAAAATGGCAATAGATCTAAACAGAAATCTTTCTAAAGAAGACCAATGGGTATATGAAAAATTGCTCAACATCATCACTAATAATCAGAGAAATACAAATAAATACAGTAAAAGGAGATATTTCTTCACTCAAGTAAAAATGGCTGTTAGCAAATGATTAAAGAAAACAAGTGATAGTAAAGAAATAAAAAAGGGAACTTGCACAATGTTAGTATACACATTAATTAATAAAACCATGCAAAATATTATGGAAGTAATATTTTAAAAATTTAAAGCGCCACTGTCATATTGTCTCCAGCAATCTCACTACTAAGTGTATGTCCAAAGGAAGAGAAATCAGTCTTTCAGAAAGAACGTGAACTCCCATGCTCTTCACAGTTCTATTCACCATAGGGAAAAAATGAAAATAGCATGAGTGTCTATCAAATAATGAATGGATAAAGAAAATATGGTACACATACAAAGTGGAATATTCCTCAGCCATATAACACATGGACTCCTGTCATTTTCAACAATTTGGCCATAACTGAGATCACTGGGTGAATGAAATAAACCTGCACAGAATGATAAGTATCATATGACCTCACACATGAAATCCAAAATGTTGATCTCACTGGAGCTGAGAATAGAATACTGATTACCAGATGTCAAAGAGACTAGGTTGAGGCATGGGAAGGAGGGTCAGTGGTGAGGAAAGGTTGATCAATGTATACTAAGTTACAGTCAGATAGGAGCAAGATTTTCTGCCCTTCCAATGCATAGTAAGCTAAGTAATATTGCTTATATATTTCAAAACACTAAAAGAAACTACTTTGAAAGTTTCTACCACAAAGAAATGATAACTATTTGAAAACAGAAATATTTAGCCTGGTTTAAATACTACAGTGTATAGAGGTACCAAAACTTTATATGGTATCCCATTTTTATGTTTTTATATATCAGTTAAAAAGTAAATTTGAAAAAAATCTAAAATGTAAAAACACACCAAGTAAATTAATAATTCACTATAGTGGAAAACAACTATTAAAGATGGCAAAAGAATCGGTGAGTTTAAAGATACATCAAATGAGATTAGTTTGAGGAACAGAAAGAATAAACAAGAAAGAAAACAAAAGAGATTCAGAAACCTGTGGGATATTAGAAAGCAAATCAACATAGGTACAAAGACAGTCCCCATACAAAGAGAAGCAGAGAATGTGTAACCTTTCTGTGGCTGCTTTAATTCAAATTTGATGGTTTAAAATAATAAAAACTTACTCTCACATTGTTAAAGCTGAGTGATCTAAAATAACCTCCTTGAACTGTCATGGAAATGTCAGCAGGTCAATACATGGTCCTGAGCCTGCGGAGTATAAAATGCCATGAAGTCTCACAGTTGTGCACTTTCAGCATTCCTTGAGTTATAAGCACATAACTCCCATCTTTGCCTCCATGGCCATACTTTCTTCTCCCCTTGTAAGTGTAGTAAATCTGCTTCTGCTTGCTTTCCTCTTGTGAGGACGTGTGAATTGTTTTTAAGATAAACCTGGATAATAAAGGATAATGTTCCATGTATGCCATGGAATTTTTTCTTAATTATATCTTCAGTATTCTTTTTTTTCTTTCTTAAAAGTAACACTTGCAGGTCTTAAGGATAATAACGTAATCTTCTGAGGTGTCTGCTATCCAGATGAGCATAAAGAGGAAAAGACAGGAAAAATATTTGAAGACATTATGGTTAAAAACTTTTTAAACTTGTTGAAACATATTTGCATGAAGCTTAAGAAAAGTCAAATAGTATAAACTAAAAGTAGCCACACCTACTGGATAATTGCATGATTAAAGTCAAGTTAAGAATCTTAAAAGCAAGAAGTTTGGGTTACTTGTCTATCTTTTGCCACAAATGATTTGTCTTCATTGCCAGGGCTTGTTGTATCCCCTTGGATTCTCTCATCTTCCTTTGTGTTTATCAAAAAAGACTTTTAAACATTAAATTTCAATTTTTGTGTACAAGAAAAAAAAAGCAATAAAGAGAAGAGTGAATAAGCACAAACAAGTGCTTTATAGAATTTAGAACGACTTCTCTAAAGAAATCAAGAATACTACAAATTGGACAATGTCAAATTCAAAAACATTTTAAAAATGACTGTCAAACAAGAGTTCTATAAACAGCAAAACCATCCTTCAAAAATGAAGAAATAACATAGTCTCATATATTTAAACACTGAAAGGATTTATCACTAGCAAACCTGGCCCAGAACAAATAATAAAAGAAGCTCTTAGGTCTAAAAGAGAGAGATACTATACAGCAACTCAAATATGTTAAAAAAACAATGAGAACAGTTTTATCAGTTTATCAGATACTATATTAGAATAAATTTTTATACACTATTGCATTTAAGTTGGTGCTTACATAAGCTAGTTTAGTTTAAGTTAAATTATTACTTCAATCCTCAGAAAAACTTTTAAGAAATTTATCAAAAATACAGTACAAGACACTATAATAGAATAAAAATCATACACCAAAATAGCTATTTAATACAAAGAAGATAATAATGAATGAAGAAAATAATTTAAAACATAAATAAAATAAGAATGTAGAAGCAATAATATTAGGCAAAAACTGCATTATAAGTAATTCCATCAAATCTATACCAAATAAAATAAACATATATATTCTCTACAAGACAACCACTTCAGATTCAAAGACTCAGCATACAGGAAACACACTAATCATAAGGCATTTCACATAACCTGATCAAAAGAGAGCTTGAGTAGTTATATTAATATGAAAAAAGATGTACTTTAAATTGTAATTGTTATAAAAATAAAAGTGTAAACCTCTTAGGAAAACATAATTAAAAGCATTTTGAACAAAACATCAATGTTATAAATTACATGAAACAAAGAACATGCAGAATTAATGAAATAAATACATAATTTAATTTATAATATTTGAACTCTTAAATATCTCACCATAAATAATACAATAATGAAGCAGAACATCAACAGGAAATTGGAAGCCTGAACAAAACAACAAATAAACTAGATGTAATGAACATATGTACAACATAGTGTGCAATGAAAGCAGTATACACACTATTCCATTCTATATGAAATATTCTCTTAAAGAGATCATATTCTAGATCATAAATAACCCTAAAATATTTAAGTGGCTCATATTATAAAGATATCTTTTCTACCCTCAATGGAATAAATTAATCAATAGAAACAAAAATAATTTTTGGAAAATTAACAATAAATTTAACAACATAATTCTAAATATCCAATTGAAAATGGGCAAAAATGCACAAAGAACAGTATCAGATGAATGAAGACAAAATTTTAAAATGCCAAAGTTCAGGAATTATAAAAAATAATAGAGGAAATCAATAATATAAACATATTTTCTAAAAAGATAAACAAATTATCAACAATGAGGAGAGAAAAAGAGAGTTTTATCAGAAAGAGAATACTATAAAAATGCTAACAAATTGAAGTAGTAAATTTTCTAGAAATACATGACCCATTAAAATTTACATAAGAAGGGGTAGAAATTTGGAATAGACATGCAATTAGTACAAAAACTGAACTTTTAATCATCTTTAAACAAATAGGAGCTCATGTCCTGATGGCATCAGTGAATTCTATCAAATTTTTAAAGGACAAACTTCAATCCCTTATAAATTTTCCCATAAGAAGAATGACACACCAGAAATTGTGACTACATCACCAAAGTCTTTTAGCATATGAAATTCAGCAGCACATTAAAATTCCAAGCAGGAGTTATTCTAGGAATGCCCATCTTTAACATCTGAAAGTCATTCAATGTAATAAAGCCTGCTGGTGGAATAACGAAAAATTCTCACATGATTATGTGAGTAGTATAAGAAAAATCATTTGACACAATGGAATATACTTTCATAGTTACCATAATGCTAACAAATTAGTTCAACAGGCTATTGTATGAAAGATCTGTATACAAAATATCAATTCTTTTTTTTATTTCAATGCTTTTATTTTTTTAATTTTTTGTTATTCATTTATTCACATGTGTGCAGACTTTAGTTCAAGGGAAAATACAGCAATGTGTTTGGACTTGGATCACATGACAAGGGGAGAGCACATACAAGAGGTATGGGGATAGGTAGAAAACCCAAAACATGAAAGCGTTTGATGTCCCCACTCCAGAGGAACTAATACAGAAACCTTAAAGCAACAGAGGTCAACATGAGAAGGAGATCAGGAACCAGTGTAAAGATCAGTTAGAGATTAATCAGCTTGGGTTGTAACACATTTGTACATGAAAGCAATGCTAGGAATCTCTCTGTATAGCAATCCCTAACTGAACTAGCAAAAACGCTTTGTCTTCCTTATTATGCTTATGTCTTCTCTTCAATTCCATTTTTATATGCTAGCAATTAACAATATGAAATAAACTAAAAAGGCAATTCCTTTTCTGTGGTAAGGTGGCAATGGAAATTTAATAGGGATTGCATTGTATCTGAAGATCACTTTATGCACTAAAGTAATTTAACTATTGGAAAGAAAAAATAGAACACTTGAGTTTTTCACCAAAGGTATGAAACACATGCACTGAAATTTACAAGGCATTAATGAAAGACATTGAAGAATGCCCATGTTTATACGCTGGGAAGTACTTTTGCTAAAAGGAAGTAATCCCTGCATCATTGTATCAAAATCCTTATCAAAAGGATATGACAGAAATTGATAACTTGATCATAAAATTCATACGGCAGCGAATGAGACCTAGAATAGCCGAACATCACAAAAAGTTTTTTAAAAAGATAAAGGTCTCAAATTTTCTGATCCACTAAGATTTAGTGTCCAGACAAAAGCTCATCCACCTAAGGTCAGTTGTCAATAAAGATGACAAAACAATTCAATAGAGAAAAATATAATCCCTTATGTGAATTGTGACTGGTAAACTGGACAGCATATAGAAAAGCATGACCTTTCATCCCTATCTGAAATCGTATATAAAATTTATCTCCAAATGGTTCATCAGATTAAATCTCAGTGGAAAGAGTAAATCTTTTAGAAGAAATATAAAAGAAAATCTTCATCAATTTGGAAAATGAAATTTACTTAGATAAGATACCAAAATTATACCTAGTGAAAAGATAGCATGACTTTGATTGTGTATAAGAATGAAGCTTATATTTTAATAAAAATGTAATCCCATTCTTTTTAAACATATAAAATAATTATTTGACTTTCCACTTTCAATTTCTGCTCTATTTTTAGAAAGAAAATGTAAACAATTCTCCAAAATTGATATTTCAACACGTTCTAAATATTTCCAATGATTTGCACAATGGAAGTAAATGCATTGTTGATAAATGATTTTTGATATAGAAATAAATGGATTGTTTGATAGTTTCCTAACTATAAATAGCTACTGTGGTCAATGACTTAATATAAGAATTGAAGTAAGCAAAAATATTCATGTCACATGTATTAATTTTCTATTTTCTTCATTAGAATTTTTATAGCATTACTCAATAATGTAGGTTGTCTTATTAAATGGAACATCTTTTGATGAGTCTTTATTCCTATGGACCGCTTTGTCACAGAATTCATATGACTTTCAAATTTTTGTTCTTGTTTGCTCCTAACCTCTAAGAAACTCTATCAAAGAAAGCACTGAAAAAAAGGGGCACTGGTGATGAAGAAATATTTTGGGTCTTCTACAGCTATTCAGTTATATCATTTGTTTAAGGAAGAGATTTATCAGCCTCAAAAATGTTGAAGGCATGTAATAGAGGATATAAAACATTTAAATGTGAAGGATTCTATACTGAGTAAAATATGTGGAAGGAATTTTTTTTCAATCTAAATATATCAAGTTTATGTAATAGTACTCTGTAATTGCATAATTCAGGTTAATTTTGGCTACTTTGTATTTTATCCTTTCCAAAATTAGTCCTCTCTCAGCTTAGTTATAAGGAGTCTTCATTTACATATGTTTTTCTAGATCTACACGAATATAAGTCTTCAGTGTTTGGTTTTCTACTAGCAGTCATGTTCTCAGTTCCAAGTCTTTAGCTGTGGACTCTGGGAATAAAGTAAATATACTTTCCGATTCTCAAATCCTTCATGAAGTAAAGGAGATAGAAGACACAGTCTAAAGAGTTTGTGAGAAAAAATAATATCTTTTTTGAATTACTACCAGACATCCTCATAGAACACACTGAAACTATGAATTAAGTCACTACCTTTGTGATTATTATTCTTAGCCATATGTAATATTTAGGACTCTCTGTTTCAGAATAAATTTTCTTAGGAATTTCATTTGACTACCTTAATAGCCCATTGTTTCACTTCCTTATTGCCACGGGGAAAAATGCTATAAAACATTATTTACACTAAAAAATTCTAAAAAGTAAATGTAGTCAGTTGGTTCAATAAAGAGAATGTAGTCAGTTGGTTCTAGTCTAAAGAATTGTGTTTTTCTGAAACAAAATGGCTTTCAAGGGACAATATACAAAACAAATTAAAATTTTAGTTCAAGGCAAAGAAATAAGAATCTTCTTGACAATCAAGTTATCTATTCCAATCCATGAATTCCATATCACGTTATTGAAATACAAATGATGAGGTGAAAATCTACATGGATATTTACTCCATTTTGTTCTTCTTCATATCTGGGCTCAGTGTTTCATGACATCATAGAAACATTCTTTTAGTACACCGGATTAAATGCTTGAAAAATGTGGAGTTATAATTAGCAAGTAGAATGTGACTATTTCATTTAATCTTTTCAGTCACATAGTTTTAAGGATTGTTACATATCCTTAATTTTGGTTCAATTTTTGACAAATTGGAATGATTATTAAATCAAGCATATGCCAGGAAACTTAAATGACACCTAATTTTTTTAGAAGCTGGAATTTAACTGATTCTTGTGGTGGGGAGGTGGCCCAAATAATGTACACACATGTAAGTAAATGCAAAAATGATAAAACAAAATAAAAACATTCTAATCCAATTCCAAATTTATAAGCAGGCCATAAGTTTTTCTAGATCAAGTATGTATCGATTTTTTTTATTTTAAAGGTCTTTGGAAATGGAGACTTCATATATCTTATGTAGTTATTATGTGTTACTGTTCATTTTTTATCGAATTGTATCATATATAAACTGAAAAACAGGTAAAATTATACACTGAATGTTCTAAATGAAAGTTATTTCATTTTACTTTGAACATGTCTATTTTTATATTTTAGCTTCCTTTCTGTGGCTAGAAAGGAAGAGCATTTTAACTTTTATCCTCAAAAGTCCAAGCTGTAAATCAATAATAAGCAAAATCCAGTTGAAAAAGGAAAACAAACCTTCGCTTAATTATAAATTAATATATATTTCTTATATACTCCTTGTCGTTCCAATTTACATTTCTCTATGGAGTATAATGCTTGTCATCTTTCCATGGCCTTTTTGACCATAAGTATAGCTTCTTTGGAGAAATGACTATTCTTGTTTTTTGCCTACTTTTTAATATGATGTCTTTTTTTATTGAGTTTAAAAAAAAAGAAAGCAAAGCTTCATGACAACTTGATGGTATTAAATTGGTACCTTTGAACTCTAGCTATTAACTTGAATTGGTATATGCTCCTTTTACCAAAACAAGCAGGAAATAAAATATAACTTGTAAATCTTATTTGTTTTAAAATCTAGCACAAACATTGGAAGAGTGGAATTAAATGGATTCAGCAGATGAGAGGCACTCCTCACTTGTCAAACCACTCAAATTATATCTCAAAGTTGTTGTAACAAGAATTAGCTTCCTAAGTCAAAACAATTGTCCCTAGAGTATAAACCTTTAGAAAAACTAATTAGGCAACTCATGTAATATCAGCTTTGTTGCTTCTATAATATAGTACTCAATCCATTTTAACATTATCATGACAGACATTTTTAATGCAGCCCCTTTTCTAATATACCTAATGTGGTTAAATTTTTTTGTTCATATAAGCTCCAGTTGTTTACTGATCAATGATTTTTTTTCTTGTAAAAGTACAAAAAAGATATTGCAAAAGTAGATATTTTTCCACTGCATTAAATTTACCTTAAGAATTGAAGAATATATTATAATCAAAGTTATTTCAGTAGGTTTTAAAGAAAGCACTACTGACAGCTTGCTAGAAACAAATGTTCTCAGCAAACTAAAGTTGAGAGAATGGAATATCCCATAGCAGTACACTGTGCTGAGAGTTCCAGCTGCCATCCCCAACCATGCATAGAAGAACTAAAGGGTTTTGTTTCTTACTCCTGTCATTTTTTTTTCAGTTGTTGCAGTGTTTACAGAGAGGGAATACTAATCAATGATGCCTAATTTTGAAAAAAACCACCATTTTTAATATATCCATACACTGACCTAAAAAACTGTGGAAAAATAATAAGGGTTAAATGGATAAGGTATAAAGAAAATTAAATGATTGTAACATTTCTATCATAGTGGATTAATAGTGCCTTCTATCACTTCCAATACAAGTTCTGCACACATAAAATTTTCCAGTGATTAAAAAGGGGTATATAAATACCTTATTGTAAGGTATTTATATATCTGAAATATCTTAAAACTTTTAGGCTAAAGTCATGCTTCAGAAGATATTAAATGTTAAATACAACACAAATTTACTGCATATCATATTGAGTATATTTTTATTTTAGAAAATCGTTTCCCTTTATCAGAATATATTGTCTTCTACAAAGTTTCTATCTTCTACAGAAGAAATGAGCATAGGGCTGTAGGGGGTGTATTTTGTAAGAATAGCAAGCACAAACTGTGGATGTTACATAAAAATTGTATTTAGTTTAGAAACCAAATAAAGCATTCTGAATATATGGAACTTATGAAACTGTATTAAGAATTTCTGTGCTCAGTTTTATGAAAAAGTTGCTTGAAGCAAGGGAAGTCGATAGAAAATATTCAAAAATCTTCTATCAAAGAAATGTTCCTGAAGCAGTTCTCCAAATTGTAGCATAGCTCTCAATTACATTTTTTCCTTAAATTTTACTCAAAGGAAAGTGACTTCACTGCTCATCTGGTCTCCACAGATCTATTTACCTGCCTATACCTACTCTAGATAAAACCAAGGTTATCAGAGAATAATAAAATTATGTCATGAAGCTATGAAGTAGAAAACAAATGAAAATAAAAAGAGTAACAAAAACACCAATCTAAAAATCTACAACAAAAAATAATATAAAACAAAAATAAGGTGTTAATTACCAACTTAAAACAATTAAAGTCTACACCAGTGAAATGATTCTTCAGAAAAGAATATGCATGAGAGACATTTTCAAAAACAACCAACAGAAGATTTAATGCTCGCAGACATGCTGTACAATAGCTACTAAAGAGAGAAAATGATCCCATATTGAAGTATGGTGCTGCAAGAAAATATAAAGTACATCAGATAAGGACACATCAACAGAAAATGACTGCTTCAGTAGTCACTGAAGTTTATCAATGAATTTATTTCATGGTTACTATTAAAGTACAATTTACAAGCAAGGAAATTCATGAGTTGTTTTGTGCAGTTTTTTGAGTTTGGAAAATGACATACAATCACAATAACCAATCTATACTTCACTTTCATCACCTGAGAGATTCTTTCAAATGTCTTTGATATCTCTATCCAACTTCTTCATCTAGCACTAATCTGTTTCAGGTCTTAATAATTTGACTTATTCCAGAATGTCATGTAAATAAAATTGCATGGAATAGAATATTTGTCTCTGGCTCATTTCATTTAAAGTAGTGAATTTGAAATTCACTTTCACTGTAGGGCATATTAATAGGTTTTCATTATTGTTGTTTAGTGGTATTCCTCTGTATACACATAATTTCCTTTTCTTTTTCTCAGTTGTGGTACATTTCTTTTGTTCTTAGTTCTGCTATATTAATAATAATGTTTGCACAAACATTTTGTATAATTATTTTGCAAATATAGGATCTTATTTCACTTTCAGAAATATCTACAAAAAGTGAGAGATACTCTGATTCATATGCTTAGAATACATTTAATTAGTAAAACATTAAAGTTACTAAAAAGGAAACCAAAAAAACAAGAAAACCTTCCAAAAGAGCTGTAACATTTTTCATATTCATTAGCAATGCATGATGCTAAGTGACTTTTCCATTGCTTTATTGCTTTCTGTAGACCTTATCTAGTGAAGACTCTCTTCAATTTTTTTATCCTCTTCTAAATTATATTGTTTGTTTCTTATTGTTTGGAATTTTCTTTACATATTTAAATCCAGTCATTTCTATAATGTGCAAATATTTTCTATACAATTGTGGCTTTTCTCCCATTTCACCTATCAGTGCATTTCGAAAAGCAGAAATTCTTAATTTTGATGAAGTGAAATTGATTAATTATTTTATCTTAAGAAATATTAAAATGTCTAGATGCCAAGTCTAAGAAATCATTTTTCATGCCAAAATTACAAAATGTTCTTGCTCACTTCATTTCATAAGATTTTAATTTTAAAATAGTAACATTTACATTTATCTGATTAATTTTGAATTGATTTTATACACAAAGTAAGGTGTGACTATACATGCCTTTACAGATACAAATACATATTAGCAATAGTTCTAGTATAATTTATTAAAAGGTTATCCTCTTTATATGTAACTTTCATGTTTCTTCCTGGAAAAATCACTGACCATTATTCATTATACCTATTTGTAATTTGTTTTTCTGTTGTAAAGAAAACATAAAAGAAAATAAGAAAGACATAGCGGTTTGCTAATTTGAGATAAAGGTATCTATACAGAGAGATTCCCAGCACTGCTTCCATGCATATGTGTATTACAACTCACATTGGTTCATCTCTGCCAGACCTCATCACAACTTCCTAGTCCCCATCCTACAGTGGCCTCTGCCAGTTTAAGATTACTATATTCACTCCTCTACAGTGAGCATATCAATCACAATCAAGTTTTAGGTTTCATTCCCTTTCCCTGTTCCTCCCCTGTGAGTTTTCCCCTTATGGTGTGACCCATGCCCAATAATTATTATTACATTTGTTTTAGGTCTGTAATCTGTATAAGAGATAGAACATGTCATTTTTGGCCTTCTGAGCCTGGCTAAACTTGCTTACGATTATGTTCTTCAGTTCCATCCATTTATTTGCAAATAACAAAATTTAATTCTTCTTTGTGGCTGAATAAATTTCCATTGCACATAAATAACACATTTCCTTAATCCATTCATCAATAGTGGGACATCTTGGCTTTTTCCATAGCTTCATCAAAAATATTTTGGCTGTTCTAATGCATTTGTATTTCCTCTTGGGACTTAAAAGCAGTTTACCTATGTCATTAATATTTGTAATTTCATGTTGCCTTAGCCAACATTGTTGAACACAGACATAAATTTTTTATATCAAAATCAGAGCACATTTTGCTATTATACACATATTTCAGTTCTACAACACACTCAAATGGCTTAAGCATGTGGCCAAAGATATCTTAGAAGCATCTCTTCTATGTACTGGATTGAGTTCTTCATTTGCCTATTGATTCCTTTGAAGGGAACAACAGGAAAGTGCTCTGGGGCTTATGTAGATTCATGCTCTTACCCCCAATATGTACTACTAGCTGTCACTCTCCTTGTTTGACCCCTGCCTATTTTCACTGATTTTCATGCTCAAGGCCTTCAAGTTGGTTAAGCACCCCAAAGACCTGTAAAGGATTACACTCTAAACTTTCATTTTATACTGTGTCCTTGAAGCAGTGCCTGAAATCTGTCTCTGAGTGAAGACACTGGAAGCTACCTTTGCTGATGGATCCCCTTTGTCTGGGCCTTGGGGGCTGCTGGGGCATTTGCAACCAGCTAAGGAATTTTCATTCAAAGCAGTACAACATTAGAAATACACAGTTTGAAATATACTTTATATAAAGTATAAAAATATACTTTCTTGAAATACTAGTGATTTTCAGATAACATGGAAAAGAAGAGACACTTAAAAATATGGTGAATTGTAATCAATGAACATAATAGTTCATGCTTTCTAGTTTGCTGTATAAAAGATATTACACAAACTTTGGAAGATTTATTCCTAAAAATATTTTATTTATTTTTGTTGTACATATGTATATGGCACTGTTACTGTCAATTTTCTTCAATAAGTATTGACTATGAGTGTACTGAAATTTTTTTCTTCATAATGGCCTTGGAAATTTTGACCTTATTAGTATGAAAATGTGGTGTGTGTGTTCAGTTTGTTTATGGATTCTTTGGAATTTTCCAAATACTAACATTCCCCATAAGGTATACTTTATTTCATTCAAACTGTATACACATTTTATTGTATTTAATTTAATTTTATTTTATTATTGCTTACTGTACTGACTACAGTCTCTTATATGATGTGGAACAGAAGTTGTAAGTAACTATCATCACCTTGTTTCTGATTGTTGGGGGAAAACATTATAAGATTATTTTACTTGTAATACCTGATACCCATGATCTATAAAATACTTGGGAAATATACAATAAATATTCCATATTTGAATATTAATGATTCCTTTTCTGAGACCAAATGTGACATCTCACACCTGTTATCCCAGCTAGTTGGGAGGTAGAGATCAGGAAGGACACTTTTCCAGACCATTCCAAGCAAAAGGTTAGCAACAGCTCATCTCAACCAAAATTCTGAGTGTAAATACTTACTATACCAGCTATCGGTGAGACATAGTAAAAGGATAGTAGTCTGAGGCATAAGTAGGAGTATATCAGTCTGACGTCAGCCCTGGTCAAAAATATTTGAACCTATCTAGAAAAATTACCACAGCACAAAATAATTGGGACTGTGGCTCAAGTGGTAGGCCATATGCCAAGCAAGAGTAAGGCCCAAAATTCAACCCTATGCTAAAGAAAACTAAATTATTTTCTGCCGATTTTCAATATATTTATATAAAAATGATTTGTGCATAAATGTACATAGTCTGAACATATAGATTCATAAATATGCCATAAATAAAAGTTATATTACATTCTTGCTTTTTCCCAATGAAGAAATATAGTGCATAATCCCTCTAG
This sequence comes from Castor canadensis, assembly GCF_047511655.1. Taxonomy (NCBI): domain Eukaryota; kingdom Metazoa; phylum Chordata; class Mammalia; order Rodentia; family Castoridae; genus Castor; species Castor canadensis. The sequence continues at coordinate 20,237,261 of NC_133390.1, read as the reverse complement.
GGATTCACATATGTCTTCAGTCTACTGCAATACAAATAAGCCCAGTCAGATTTCATTCTTGTCTTACACAGTCAAAAAGAAAGATAAATAAATATTTTTTCAGAAATAAAAACAACAAAACATTATGGGTATAATGCAAGAGGAAAATCTTGAGATATTAATTTGTATTTTGTTCTTTCTATGTCTGGTCTTCTGGTAGCTGCTGGGGACCCTATGTGCTCAAAAAACAGGCAAGACATTTATACTACTTTGTGTCAGAAAATATGTAGTTTAAAAGATCCAGATTTTCAAATTTATTTGAATATAGGTTCTCAAAGTAGTCTCTGATGATTTCCTGGACTTCCATGGTGTTTGTTGTTATCTCCCCTTTTGCATTCCTGATTCTACTAATTTGGGTTTTTTCTCTCCTCATTTTAGTCAGGTTTGCCAGGGGTCTATCGATCTTGTTTATTTTTTCAAAGAACCAACTTTTTGTTTCATTAATTCTTTGTATGGTTTTTTTGGTTTCTATTTCGTTGATTTCAGCTCTTATTTTTATTATTTCTCTCCTTCTATTTGTTTTGGGATTTGCTTGTTCTTGTTTTTCTAGGAGTTTGAGATGTATCATTAGGTCATTGATTTGGGATCTTTCAATCTTTTTAATATATGCACTCATGGCTATAAACTTTCCTCTCAAGACTGCCTTAGCTGTGTCCCATAGGTTCCGGTAGGTTGTGTTTTCATTTTCATTGACTTCTAGGAACTTTTTAATTTCCTCTTTTATTGCATCGATGATCCATTCTTCATTAAGTAATGAGTTATTTAGTTTCCAGCTGTTTGCATGTTTTTTGTCTGTACTTTTGTTGTTGAGTTCTACTTTTACTGCATTGTGGTCAGATAGTATGCATGGTATTATTTCTATTTTCTTATATTTGCTGAGGCTTGCTTTGTGCCCTAGGATATGATCTATTTTGGAGAAGGTTCCATGGGCTGCTGAGAAGAATGTATATTGTGTAGAGGTTGGATGAAATGTTCTGTAGACATCTACTAGGTCCACTTGATCTATTGCATATTTTAGATCTTGGATTTCTTTATTGAGTTTTTGTTTGGAAGACCTATCTATTGATGATAATGGAGTGTTAAAGTCTCCCACAACCACTGTGTTGGCGTTTATATATGCTTTTAGGTTTTTCAGGGTATGTTTGATGAAATTGGGTGCGTTGACATTGGGTGCGTACAGATTGATGATTTCTAGATACATATGATCATCCAAAACTGAACCAAGAGGAAATTAATCACCTGAATAGACCTATAACACAAAATGAAATTGAAGCAGCAATCAAGAGTCTCCCCAAAAAGAAAAGTCCAGGACCTGATGGATTCTCTGCTGAATTCTATCAGACCTTTAAAGAAGAACTGATACCAACCCTCCTTAAACTGTTCCATGAAATAGAAAGGGAAGGAAAACTGCCAAACACATTTTATGAAGCCAGTATTACACTTATCCCAAAACCAGGCAAAGATACCTCCAAAAAGGAGAACTATAGGCCAATCTCCTTAATGAACATTGATGCAAAAATCCTCAACAAAATAATGGCAAATCGAATTCAGCAACACATCAAAAAGATTATTCACCACGACCAGGTAGGCTTCATCCCAGGGATGCAGGGGTGGTTCAACATACGAAAATCAATAAACGTAATAAACCACATTAACAGAAGCAAAGACAAAAACCACTTGATCATCTCAATAGATGCAGAAAAAGCCTTTGATAAGATCCAACATCATTTCATGATAAAAGCTCTAAGAAAACTAGGAATAGAAGGAAAGTTCCTCAACATTATAAAAGCTATATATGACAAACCTACAGCCAGCATTATACTTAACGGAGAAAAATTAAAACCATTCCCTCTAAAATCAGGAACCAGACAAGGATGCCCACTATCTCCACTCCTATTCAACATAGTACTGGAATTCCTAGCCAGAGCAATTAGGCAAGAAGAAGGAATAAAAGGAATACAAATAGGTAAAGAAACTGTCAAAATATCCCTATTTGCAGATGACATGATCCTATACCTTAAAGACCCAAAAAACTCTACTCAGAAGCTTCTAGACATCATCAATAGCTATAGCAAGGTAGCAGGATATAAAATCAACATAGAAAAATCGTTAGCATTTCTATACACTAACAATGAGCAAACGGAAAAAGAATTTATGAAAACAATTCCATTTACAATAGCCTCAAAAAAAATCAAATACCTAGGTGTAAACCTAACAAAAGATGTGAAAGACCTCTACAAGGAAAACTATACACTTCTGAAGAAAGAGATTGAGGAAGACTATAGAAAGTGGAGAGATCTCCCATGCTCATGGATTGGTAGAATCAACATAGTAAAAATGTCTATACTCCCAAAAGTAATCTACATGTTTAATGCAATTCCCATCAAAATTCCAATGACATTCATTAAAGAGATTGAAAAATCTACGGTTAAATTTATATGGAAACACAAGAGGCCACGAATAGCCAAGGCAATACTCAGTCAAAAGAACAATGCAGGAGGTATCACAATACCTGACTTCAAACTATATTACAAAGCAATAATAATAAAAACAGCATGGTACTGGCACAAAAACAGACATGAAGACCAGTGGAACAGAATAGAGGATCCAGATATGAAGCCACACAACTATAAGCAACTTATCTTTGACAAAGGAGCTAAAAATATACGATGGAGAAATAGCAGCCTCTTCAACAAAAACTGCTGGGAAAACTGGTTAGCAGTCTGCAAAAAACTGAAACTAGATCCATGTATATCACCCTATACCAAGATTAACTCAAAATGGATCAAGGATCTGAATATCAGACCCCAAACTCTTAAGTTGATACAAGAAAGAGTAGGAAATACTCTGGAGTTAGTAGGTATAGGTAAGAACTTTCTCAATGAAACCCCAGCAGCACAGCAACTAAGAGATAGCATAGATAAATGGGACCTCATAAAACTAAAAAGCTTCTGTTCATCAAAAGAAATGGTCTCTAAACTGAAGAGACCACCCACAGAGTGGGAGAAAATATTTGCTAACTATACATCAGACAAAGGACTGATAACCAGAATATACAGGGAACTTAAAAAACTAAATTCTCCCAAAACTAATGAACCAATAAAGAAATGGGCAGGTGAACTAAACAGAACTTTCTCAAAAGAAGAAATTCAAATGGCCAGAAAACACATGAAAAAATGCTCACCATCTCTAGCAATAAAGGAAATGCAAATTAAAACCACACTAAGATTCCACCTCACCCCTGTTAGAATAGCCATCATCAGCAACACCACCAACAACAGGTGTTGGCGAGGATGTGGGGAAAAAGGAACCCTCTTACACTGTTGGTGGGAATGTAGACTAGTACAACCACTCTGGAAAAAAATTTGGAGGCTACTTAAAAAGCTGGACATCGATCTACCATTTGATCCAGCAATACCACTCTTGGGGATATACCCAAAAGACTGTTACTCCAGAGGCACCTGCACATCCATGTTTATTGCGGCACTATTCACAATAGCCACGTTATGGAAACAGCCAAGATGTCCCAGCACTGACGAATGGATTAAGAAAATGTGGTATCTATACACAATGGAATTTTATGCAGCCATGAAGAAGAACGAAATGTTATCATTCGCTGGTAAATGGATGGAATTGGAGAACATCATTCTGAGTGAGGTTAGCCTGGCTCAAAAGACCAAAAATCGTATGTTCTCCCTCATATGTGGACATTAGATCAAGGGCAAACACAACAAGGGGATTGGACTATGAGCACATGATAAAAGCGAGAGCACACAAGGGAGGGGTGAGGATAGGTAAGACACCTAAAAAACTAGCTAGCATTTGTTGCCCTTAATGCAGAGAAACTAAAGCAGATACCTTAAAGCAACTGAGGCCAATAGGAAAAGGAGACCAGGAACTAGAGAAAAGGTTAGATTAAAAAGAATTAACCTAGAAGGTAACACCCACGCACAGGAAATCAATGTGAGTCAATGCCCTGTATAGCTATCCTTATCTCAACCAGCAAAACCCCTTGTTCCTTCCTATTATTGCTTATACTCTCTCTACAACAAAATTAGAGATAAGGGCAAAATAGTTTCTGCTGGGTATTGAGGGGGGGAGCGGGAGGGGGTGGAGTGGGTGGTAAGGGAGGGGGTGGGGGCAGGGGGGAGAAATAAACCAAGCCTTGTATGCACATATGAATAATAAAAGAAAAATGAAAAAAAAAATCCAGAAAATAATATATGTGAAGAAATCTTTCATTTCTTTAATGACTGAACTTCCTAGATGATTTGTCATGGGTAGAGGTTGAAGGAAGTTTGGTCCTGCAAGTCTAAGGATGAGTTAATTTTAGCAGAGTGGGGACACTTCTCATCTGACTCTGGAGTAAGCTTGATTCCACTGAATTTCATTTATTATAGTATCTTCTTAAATTACCATTCTGTTTGCTGCTGGATCTGATGGATTCAATTTGTACAACTGCATTACTGCTTCTTTGAAATAATAAGGTTGGTAATAGAGTGTTGGTTAATTTAAAACCCTTCAAACATGTCATAACTTACTAAGGAAAATAAATCCACTTTTCCCCTTTCTGACTTAATTTCCCATCACTGCAACCTTCTGCTCTCCCTGCTCACCACTTATGCAGCCTTCCTTCTTATGAATCCTTACCACAATAAGCATTCTCAATGTTTGGGCCTCCTCAGCTCCTTCCCTGGCTAGCTTGACCATTTTTCTCTTAGCTAACTTGTCAAATGGTCCCCCACTGCATCATGGTGTCTGCTCAAATGTCACATCAGGTACCTTTCCCTGTCCACATTACCTAAACAATATTCTCACTCAGTCTCTGGCTCAGACTACATTACAGTGCTCATCCAAGATGACAAGATGTATGCTTATCAATTGGATCCTGCTGGTAGAATGCACACCCCACGAGGAGAGGGTCTTTCGTTGTTCATCACCTTATTGTAGCACCATTTACTCTTGAAAATTTGTGGTCTTAATAAAAATTTAGGGATATATTTGCCTAGTTCACATGTTAAGATATTGTAAATGGTGCAATATAAATCAGCAGTTTATAGTAACAACAAAGCAGTCATTTTGACAATGTGAAATTTAAACTTAACATTTAATAGGACACAACACGCATTTAAAACTGGGATGTAACACATTTGTGCATGGAAGCAATGCTAGGAATCTCTCTGTATACCTGTCCTTATATCAACTAGCAAAAATGCTTTGTCATTATTATTGCTTATACTTTCTCTTTAACAAAATTCCTGCCTGGAAGCGAGGGGGGTGAGAGGAGTAGGAGGGAGAGAGAAATGGCCCAATGTATGAACATATGAATAAACGAATTTAAAAAAAGAAAATTAATTTTCTTTTTTACATTTAAGTTTTTAAACTTTTAACTAAAACTTTTTTGTGTTATTTTGACCTTTTTTTCCTTGCTACTATGATATAAAATGTATACATGATTTTAAGACAGGATTTGAATGATGTATTTAATGTTTAACTATTTAGGTAAAAATAAAAAATAAACAGATAAAACAACAAAAATTTTGAAAGAAAAAATAATCATGGCATTGACTTATTTATTTCCAATTTTATTTCTACCTCCAAAATAATTTAGTTGTATTAAATGGAAGTACAGTTTCTATAAAATAATCTATTACTGTAAAATCAATAATAATCTTAATGGAAAAAGAGCTGACAAGGCACTAGGATTAAATGTTTTATAATCTTAAGAATTATGCATTGAGTTACAGTTAAATACACAGTCACTGATCAGACTCCTTAGACAGTTCACCCTGTACTTTGCTTAACTACATATCTGCTTAGCATCACCTCTCTGAGAAAAAATGATTTGAGAGTCATGTCAGTAGTATAATTATTAAGAGGGTATTGAAATGGGACAGAAATCAAAAACTAACGTCAAACTAAATGGAAGCCACAACTACTGGGGAAAAAAAAGCCACATGATTTCAGTAATTAATACACAGACAGCTATAAGCTCCATGCCAGAATCTTGAATTTCACAAGGAGCAAATTTGCTCTCATTGAGATAATTTGTTTTGTAATTGCTCTTCAGGGAGATAAGTTCTGTTTAGCTCACTGAATCCTGTCTTTCTCATGTGGTTGAGTTTGGAATAACATTAAAACTATACAGAGATTATAACCTTTCTTCATGCAAATTCATTTTATGGTAATCATACATTTTTTTTCTTTTAGAATTCTCCATTCTTTCTTGTCCACTTGTTATCATAGGCATATTTTAATATTATTAAAGTTTTATTTTTTGATTTATTTACTCATTTCTTCATATATGCATACATTGTTTGGGCCTTCTCTCCCCTGTGTCCCCCCGCACCCCTTCCCCCGATCCCATGCAAAATTTTAACTTACAAAAATCACCACAAATTGGGTGACTATTTGACCAGTATAAATATATTTTAAGTATTACCATGATAGATTTATCGATATATAGATGATAACTAGATAGAAAGATAGAAAAATAGATAGTTACATGTTGTATATGAACTGGAGTATAGAAATTATTAATAATTTAACAGGAAAACTATAATTTATAAAATGTACACTATTATGCAAGATTTCAAGTTAGTTTACTGATAGTTTATTATTATTAATCTGATATATTAAATAATCAGTTAAAGTGAAATTGCTATAGAAAAGACCCCAAAAGACAGGGATAAAAATTACTTATAAGTTTATTTCTTACCTAACTGTATGGCTTACCTGGTGACTATATTGATGAAAGCCAGTTTCCATTCATTCTGTGTTCTATCATTCCCACAAGCTTGCTATATTGCACACAAAGTTGATGCCACTCAGCTAGTAGGTAAAACAAAAAATAATGGTGAGAAAAAATCATATTCTACTGTCAATTTATTAAGAATTTACATATATTCTGCTCATAGTACATTTGCCCAGATTTAGTCACATAATGCCACCTGGCTGCCAAGGGGTCAAAGCAATATAGTCTTTATCTGCATATGCCAAATTGAAACTTGATTAACATAAAACAACTATAGTTGATTAATGTTAATCTCTACAAATGTTAAAAATCAACATCCATTTGAGTCTTTTAAATTCATTTCTCAATCTTTCCCTACTCAACCAAAAGAACCCAAAGTTATATCCCTTTATATTAATAAAGTCAAAATCCAAAAAAAAACTACCTGGTGAAGATATCACCCATCATATGATGGTTATGTACTAAGTAAAGCTTTTGTTCTCACAAAGATTTTTAAAGAACATTTGTTGTGTAACAGGCAATCCACTAAAAAGTTTCCATTTGAGAAAAAAAAATATGGGAAATTAAAGGGAGGTTTTTGTCAATGGCTTATTTTAAAACCTGCTAAACAACTAGAAAAAACTTTCTGCAGGGAGATTTTATGTTTATATGGAGAAGTTTTGAGATCTATTTTCAGGGAAATCCTTCTTTGCACATTTTTTTTTCTATATTCATGTCAAAGTAGATTTTAGAGAGCAAGTGTAATTTCATACTGGGACTTTTAAAATTGTACATGGATTGCTTTACAGGTTGAATAATCACAAGCTTTTGTAGGAAAGGCTATTTTTGCAGTAGTAAGTGTGACACATTATCCCCAAACCTTGGAAAGTTTCTATTTGCTTGCTTCCAGTGAGTTCCATATGCCAATAACTATAGTTAAAGATCATGTGTCTACTTAGCTAGTCTTTGTTGTGATTGTGCTATTGTTTGCTTGTTTTAATCTGTTCTTTAATTTCCTAGTGAATGTGTTCTTCCCACAGTCATATAAACATTATTTAATGGCAGATAATTAGAGTTACTATAGTCTTTATAAAATATTTATGCAAACTCAGTAGAAAATACTTCCCTACATTGACAAAAGAGAAAAAAATGCATCTAATAAGTTGGAACAGCTCCACAGATACTTTGTTACTTTGTGCAAATTAAATTATACTTTTTAAAAAGGGAGACATAGATGTGTATCAGAAAACAAGACTAAGTCATCTGAAATCATGCTAGATTTCAGCCCCACTTTGTTGTTGTGGCCAGGAGCTTCTGTAAGTAAATTGAACAAACTGAAAACAGTACTCAATGCCTTTCAGTATGTCTAACTTAATTCTAACAGAAACTGTGGAATGTAGTCATTCCTAGGCAGTTATGCAACTGAACACAAATCATACACAGTGGCTTTGTCTTGAAGTTATTTGAAGTAACAGGATAAAGGTAAAATAATTTGTGTGATTTGATACTTATGACTGGTTGAATCCTAGTCCTAAAGCAATAATAGTTTTCAAACAGTGCCTGGCAAAGGCTCAGAAGCCAGAATATCACAGATATCACAGCATATCCTCTATATCACAGAGTTGTCTTTTATAAAATCTAAAGTCTAAATATAAATATAAGATGTCTAAAGTTGTAGATGGTTACTATACATACAGAAACAACAAATAGCAACTATACCATGTTTTTCCACTTCTTGTAAATGTTCAGGGTCTATTGAAACATGGTGTGTCTTCTAGAATAACTTAGGGATCATTTTTCTCATGACATAATGAGGATCCTCCAACTATTCTGCTGGCAATATTGGTATTATTTTTCCTGCCCACTTTTTCAACCTCCAGTGGGATGCATATAGACATTGTGAGTTATGGGGTTTTTTTGTTGTGTTGCTGTTTGGCAGCAAGTTACACACATTTGTATCAAATTCCTTCTTGGAAGAAGGGATCACATTTTTCATCTGTAATAATCTGAAAATTTTTTAATTGCAGGCATCAACTTCCTGATGTTGAAGGTCCAAGTTTTCCTCATTTTTTGCTTTTTTATGCCTAGTATGAATTACCTGTCTACATGACTGAAGATACCTAACCACCAACCCAGAATTCTAGTTTTCAATAAAAGAAAAAGAGAGAAGGAGGGGACATTTTTCTAGGCAAAAGCCAGTCTACAGTATCAATCATCACTCCTACTTATGATCACTCTGTAGACTCTTGCAGTATATCAACACAATCCATATCAGAAGCTAGCAATGTTGTCTTTTGAGGACAACTAGGAAATATACTGAAAATTCTATTGCTATGAATAGGTTATAGAAGTACAACTATAAGCCTATTAAATGTACAGATATTTTAAAAATCAAAATACATAACTGAATAATTTAGGCATTCTGAATAAATTCTTTTTTATTTCATCATTCTTGCATTTAATTACATGTATATACATTATGTGGGACACCCCCCCACACACCTCCCGCCTCCAGGCAGAACCTGTTTCACCCTCTTGTTCTCTGATTTTATAGAAGAAAAAACATAAAAGTTGATAAGAAAAACATGGCATTTCGCTACTTTGGGATAAAGATAGCTGTACAGGAAGATTCCTTATGTTGTTTCCATGCACATGTGTATTACAACTCAAATTGTATCATCTCAGACCTCTTCACTACTTCCTATTCCCCTTCCCATAGTGGCCTCTGACAGTTTAAGATTACTATATTCATGAGCACATCAACCACATTCAAGTTTTTGGATTCTTTTCCTTTCCCTATTTCTCCTGTGTGCAGTCTCCCCTTAGTGTGTGACCCATGTACAGTAATATTACTGCATTTGTTTTAAGACTAAAATCTGCAGATGAGGAGGAACATGTGATTTTTGGCCGTCTGAGCCTATCTTTGCTTAAAATGATGTTCTCCAGTTCCACCCAATTACCTGCAAAAGACAAAATTTATTCTTTTTGTGGTTGAATAAAATTCCATTGTGAATAGTGCATAGTACTGGCACTTAAACAGACATTAAGACCAGTGGAACAGAAAAGAGGACCTCAGTATGAATGCACACAAGTATGCTCACATAATCTTTGACAAAGTTACCAAAAGCATACAATAGAGAAAAGACAGAGTCTTCAACAAATATTGTGGGGAAAGGTGGTTATCTGCCTGCAGAAAGCTGAAACTAAGTCCATGCTTGTCACCCTGTACTAGTATCATCTCAAAATGCAATGACCTTAGTATCATACCTGAAATCTTGCAGTTAGTACAGGAAAGAGCAGGGAATACACTGCAAACAATAGGTATAGGCATGGACTTCCTCAGTAGAACTCTAGTGGCTCAACAATTATGTGAAAGGATGAACAAATGGAACTACATAAATTAAAAAGCTTCTGCACAACAAAAGAAATGGTCTCTAAATTGAAGAGGCTATCCACAGAATGGGAGAAAATCTTTGCTAGCTATACATCAGGCAAGGGACTGATAACCAAAATATACAGGGAGCTCAAAAATACCAAACTTCCCCCAAATCAATGACCCAGTAAAGAAGTGGACAACTGAACTAAACAGTACTTTTCCAACAGAAGAAGTCCAAATGGCTAAAATACATATGAAAAAAATGCTCACCATCCTTGGCCATAAAGGAAATGAAAATCAAAACTACACTAAGATTCCACTTCACTTCTGATAGAATAGCTAACATCAAGAACACTACCAAAAACAAATGTTGGTGAGGATGAGGGGAAAAAAGAACTGTTATATACTTCTGGTGGAATGTAAGCTAGTACAACCACTATGGAAAACAATATGGAGACTTCTTTAAAAACTAAAAATAGACCTGCCATACAATCTAGCAATACCACTTCCAGGGATATACCCAAAGGAATGTGACTGAGGTTACTATAATAACACCTGCACACCTGTATGTTTATGGCAGGACTGAATTAATTTTAAATTCAATAGACTATATTTTTCACTCAAAAACATGGAAATAATTTTACCACTGAGTACCTGTTGATCATTATTTCATTCTACCAAAGTGTTTTCAAATTAAATCAGGTAGCAGAAATATTGATTTTAGTTAAAAATCTAATCAGCTCTCATTTTATAATAAATTTGAAGGATATTACAAAAAGTATATCATTTAACAAAAGATTATGATAAAAGTCTTACTGAAATAAATTAACTGTTGCATTGAAAACTGAGTTTTCCTATGAAATCTTCCATCTACTCTTCTTATTTAGCAAAGCCCTTTTTTAATATCCTATGATAGTTGATTGCCTGATTAATATTCCAAAAAACGCATGACATACTGTTATGGATGACCTGAGAAAGAAAAAGTGTATTCAAGATTATATGCAGCAACTAGCTATAAATTATTTTTCACTAGCAATGAATGCAGTTTTAGATATGCAAATATTCATAACAAAAACTCTTCCTTTTCAGATATTTCAAAAAGACTTTCTCATAGCTTGATATGTATCAGGATTTATTATATTTAATGTTTATTGAAATATTATATCTGCTTGGTAAAATGGTAACAAAACACAGGCAGTTTCACTTTTCACATACTGAAACACAACATTCATATGTTTTAATTAACAGCATAAGTTCAAAATATGTCAGTGGGAAACTAGGCTAAATATCAGAATAAGATTTTACTAAATGATGACCTCTAAGTATTTGAAGATATGTTTGATGAATTGGGTAGAAGAGCAGTATTAATCTATGTTGTGAACATGTAATAATCATTTATCTTAATTTGTCTGATTTTGGTAATATTGTGATATCCCAAATCCAAATTGAGAATGTTCAGTTTTAATTCTCCATTATAATAAGGATAAATTTTGGACACTTAAAAGCATTGACACATGGCAAGAATTCACAACTGTGGTGACTTTGCCATAAATATCCCAACGTCTGGTAGAGAGAATCAGACTGCTTCCTAAAATAACACAATTAGCCCACAGTTCCTCACTACTTTCCATGAATTATTATCAAAATAATTCTAATGTCCATCTTGCTACAACTGCAAAAGTATTATTTATGTAGGTGTATTAATTAACAAAATTTATCTTCTACTATATATGCCTTTCAATGTTGTTAATGTATTTGTTTAGCCACAGAATTACAGGTTTAATTTGCAAAAAACAGAATTGGTTTTGTGAGGAACAATACAGCTTCTATCTAACCTGACTATCTTAAGAAGAATTCTAGCTCATCCTTTCACTAATAGTATGATTTTGGGCAAGTAGACAAATCCTCTAGGAATTGTTGTTTGTGTTGTTAGTAACAAGATACAAATAGTAAATACCACTGATAATGCCTACACTATGTTGAGTACAGTTGATGTAGAATAACACCTGAATTAAGTGAAGCCCAACTATTTTGTTCTTTTTCTTTACTGCTTTAGCTTTATTCTTAAAGTCTGCTCAATAATAAAAGAAAAAAGTAAAAATATGTGTGTTTAAGTCTAATAACTATTTCATGTAATTTATTTTTGTTTTCAATAAAACAAACTATCACCCCTGTTGCCCTTGGTTACATGTTTGAATTCCAGATCTTGGTAAAATTGGGATGATAGTTGTCTGATTTTTCAAAGTTTTTTTATTTCATTTTTGTTGTTTTTGTTTAGAGACTATGAATGTAACACAGTAAGTAAGAAAGAGAACATAAAACCATGTTAAGTTCCCAAAAGAAGGTAAATATGAAAAATGTAATCTTTCTTTGCAAAAGAAAAGGGGCTAAAAGTATCAGGAAAAGCCAATGAAGATTATAAGAAAAAGTAATTCTTTATTCAACATGTATACATGTCACCCTGAGTCTCTTTTCCCACTTCTTAAACTGACATTAAAGTGTCTGTGACATTGTGAGAATGGGTAGACATAGTTGCTTTCCCAAATGCGCCAATGAAAAATTTCAACAGCAACAAAAGAAAAGCTGGTAAAATTATGAAATAGGCAAATTCTACTCTTATTTCTACTTTCCCCTCAAAATGTAGGAGTACATTGCAAAAACCTTTTCTCTGTGTTACTATACATCTCCCCCAAAGTATTTTAAAATGGCTATAGTTCTGGGGGAAAACAATTCTAAACTTTCCAGTTTACACTTTCTATGTTTCCTTAAAAACTAATAATAAGCTCATAAAACTACCAATTTCTCTATATGAGATAATGCAAAGCATATTTTCTATTAGTTTTCATAGTTTATATATAAAATTATCCCTTACATTATTAAGAAAATAAAATCAAATATCCACAATTCTCATATCACAACCTCAACTCTAGTTAATGAGTTGTCAACCTGATGATCAAAATTATACTAATATATTAAGATATTGCAACTGAAGAATAAATTATTGGTGCATTGTTTTTCCTTCATACAAAGGAAAGAGAAGGGTGCTATCAATCGATAGTCCTTACCTCTTATGTTGTTTTACTTCTGTAATTTCTCTAAGTCTCAGTCTTTCTTAGCCATGAATGGAGTAACTATTATCTATTCCTACACACATAGAGACAAGGCATTAACTTAAAAGAACACATTTGGAAACTGTGCAGAATAAATTACTAAATTCAATCACATAAATCCTTCATATTAGACTGTGGGTGAACACATATTGACATTATCATTCAATATATAAAAATTCAAGGTGAAAAAGACTCTAGAAATACATTTTTGTTTAGCCCATTTAAATAGTCTACTGAAAATATATTCTTATTTTTACCCAACTAAATGTATATTTATATCATCACAGATTTATTCCTAACATATAAAGTGAATTTCATTTCGTTTGCATTTTGTTTGGTTATTGAGTTCCTCAGCAATCCTGTTTGATGAGGGTCTCTACTAAAAACTGTCTTCATAGATATAAATTATATTTCTGCAATCTGATTGGTAGTGTCTTTAACTCTGCAGATGAAGTAAAGGAGGAAGTTTTCCTGTGTTCTCTTGAATTTGCTTTCACTTACCACACTTTCTACATAGGACAGTTTTCTTTATTGTCATATTTGTCAGAAATCTCAAAACAAACTAATGCTCACCTTTAAAAGTTTAATAGGGTCAAAATATTGTTCTTTGTGTTCTGTTATATGTGTTGGTGTTCTGCCCATATATTATAGTGCCAACTTTTACTTTGTTTTTAACTTTTTATTTCTTAAAATTTATTTTGAAAGAACACATATATTTAAAATATACATTTGGAAGAACATATATGTATCCAGACACACACATATGCAAATATACATGTGCATGCAATCAACTATTAGATAGATAATTAGACATAGATATTAACAATTATTTAAGACATGACGTATAGGCAATTTTTTCTTATAAAGGGACACACATACAGTAAATGGCTTGTGTCCCATACAGTTCTCGTCTCAACTACTCAATATTGCCACTGCAGTAGGTGAGCAGCCACAAACAATATGCAAACCAAAAACATGGCTGAGTTTCAAGAACCATTTGTATATGAAAAGAAGAACAGACAGGATTAGAGTTTGAATACAAATATCTGATACAAATGACAGATGCACTTATAACTGAATGAGGAAGTACAATAGCGTTATGGACTAATAAAATACCTTCCTTGTTAATATACATTCATTTTCTGTTCTGATCTTCCCACATGTCTTATGTTTTCTAAAATGTAATATAGCTATACATCTAAATCCATTGAATATTCATATACATTTTCATAACCTGTAGGGACTACTTTAATCCCTTTCAATGAAAAAGATTCTGTATCATTTAGTAATATTTTTACTTAAGCATCATTCTTTAGAATCTTGCCTATAAAACTGGTTAAAATAAAACATAACATCAGATTATAATTAATATAAAATATCAATATTGTGAAATATATATATTGAAAAAACAGAATTATTATTGAAAATAATGCAGCATTTTGTTCTGAAGGTAAGCACAATAAAGTCTGGCATCCTCTGTGATGAGGTCTGGATATTATTTAAACTAACTCTTCAATTTCCCTGAGCAACCTTTGGTATATTATTTTAGCCTTTACACAGTGGTAATAAAATTTGGTTTCTCTGTAGATGACATGGGTATGAAGCCTTCTTTGAAATGCCATTATAAAGCAATTAATTTCTGAGTATGCACACTGATAGACACATTATAATGTCAAGTTCTATTTAAAATGTAATGATAAGGTGACAATGAATTTATGGTTTTCTTTCATAAATGTAGCAAAATTATCTGAACTGCTATAGTCATCCATTGAATTTATTATTGGCCTTAAATGTGAAAAATGTATGGCATATTACAGATTGTTCCCATTTATTTTTATATTAAGGTTTTTTTTTTAATCACAGATAATTCTTCTTTTAAATTTCTCCCTATGCTAAGGAAAAGCTAACCTTTTCTTCTTATCATTGTCTAAAACCCACAAAGTCAAAAATTGGACTGATTTGATTTTTTCATTGTGTCCAGTTTTCTCGCTTTCATTTTCAGTGTTTAAATATATCTTGATATCTACCTTTCATAAGACTTTCAAAAACTGTGATTCACCTTGTCATAAAATTTGCATTTCTTCCATAACCCCCATGAAATTCTTCATTTTTGTTCTACCTAATTTGTAGCAAATGAAAAGTAGCATTCTTTACAAAATTAGATGAAAAGATAAAGCAAAATCATAGAATGTAATTACCAACATTTTAACACCCAAGAAAAAGTAAACAATTGATCATAAATGACTGGTTTGGGGGTTAAATGTAACAAGACAAATATTCTGAGATTTACGTTAAAATAATGCATTATCATCTAAAGACTTTGTCACTTTTTTTCTGAAATATGTTAAATTGCACGTGAATTTGTAATCGCAGTGCTCCAGACTTATCAAAATCTTCCAGGTACACATTGTGCACATTCTAGCATAGCTGGATTATAATGAAAAGAAAAGGCTGGGGACATAGACACATGCAAGAATAGATGAAATCTTAAAAGTGAACAAAACTAAATTGTGGTCTGTGATGAAACACACTTGCTTTTCAAGTTATAATGAAATTTATTGCTGTATATACCAGGGCAGTAGCTCACTATTGGAGGCAAGAAAGAACTGTTATTGGTTTGGAAAACAAAGACAGTCTTCTGGAAATGGTGGAAAAATATTATTTCTTAAACTAAGTGATAAAAGTAAGGTTAATTTATGGTAAACCTCCAAGCCAAATAAAGAAAATTCAGCATAGTCATTGGGCTGAGTTATTGCAAAATTTGAAATAACTGAGTGTGGAATAAAATTGTTTTATTGTGCTTTTTCTTTTACTAAATAAACTTCTTCAATCAAGCATAAATTTCCTAAGAATAAATGTAAAATTATTGACTATTTGATTCTGTTCCTATTGAACAACCTCATCCTGTTTCATTTATCAAATATGTTCTTGTTCAGAGGAATGGGGGCACAAATCATTTTTCCTGAATATAGTCTCTGTATAAGTACAGAGACCAGAAAGAATACTTGGCTTTCACAATTGAACAATTGAGGAGACTTCGAAAAGTAAGAAAAATTTTCAACTTAAATTTAATGTTTTTTCCTTTACTAAGGTTTCAGAATCATAGGAGAAAATGAGAAGCATTACAACATAAATTCAGTGATAATGATGTGCCGTTTTTGGCAGAGTAATTTGTATTGCTCATTAAGCCTCTAATATATGACTTTTATATGCAATTACTAACTGGTTAAGAAACAATCAATGAGAACATTTCCTACCAATTAGTGTTCTTTCTCATTAAATATTTAATTGCTCACTGGAATTAAACATCACATGTTCCTCCTCACATAAGTTCTAAAAGATGAAAGATAAAACATTTTGCAGTGAAATGTCATCTCTCACAGCCACATTGCTTTCCCTTTACTTTCTGATGATCTTTAACTTCTTTCATTAAGTGGCTAGCCTGTGGTGTTTTGTGTCAGTGTAATTAGAATTATTCTTGGATAATGCTCACAGAAATGTTAAAATTCTCCTTAGATAGTCTCCAATTGTCATGTGAAATTTGTGACATGGAAATCACATACCCTGATATAATCTAAACCTTGTTTCACATAAGTTACTAAAATCTAATTTCAATCACTTGATGAAAATTTTGAATGCTATGACTACAGATACTATTGCTTATATGAGAAATAAAAGTTAGTCTACATCTATACCATGCCAAATGCAATGGACCTTGTCTGAAAAAGCAGAGTTAAAGCATCAAAATAATTTATATTGGCAATGGTAATTTTTTTCTGTAAAAATAAGTTCACATGTTTATTTTGCTAACTTAACATTCTGACAAAACTTTTCAACTGTATTGCTCCTACGCAGACTTTGCCATAAAGAGCACACAAACAAATTTGCATGAATGTTTCCAATAAAAGTGCATAAGTTTATTTACAAAACCACATGGATACCTGAGTATAGCCTGGGGTTTTAGAGTGACTGCACCTGATATAGAAGGAACATTCCTCTCTTTCACATTCCTCTTTTTCACATTTATTAATTCATTCAATAAATATTTTTTCTATATCTACTGCAGATTCTATTGGTGGTAAATTGGGAATAAGCATACGCACAACTAAATGTGTGCCAAGTTAGATAACAACAATTTTTAGAACAAAAATTAAGACAAGAGAGTTGGGAGATTGTGCCAAGGCATGGAGGGGGTAAAAGTCTGTAAGGTGTCAGTGCAGATCTCACTGGTATATACTGTATGGACCTGAAGAAGGAAACACTATGATAATTGTTAGAGTATTAGACAAAGGAAAACTATATGCCTAAAGGTCATGACGTTAGATAATTCATTTTATGTTTAAGAAACAGTGAGATAGCTAATGCATCTCAGAGTAGAAAGAGAGACCTAGTTTATAATGTGTGTAGGGGCAGAGAGTGACATTTGGGAGGCATATCAGAATCTCTCTCTATGGTATTTTAGAGACTATATGATGAGTAGTGAAGTGACATCGTGTAACTATTAGGTTTTAAGCGACTCACCCCGTTGGTTCATTGAGAATAGAAGAGGAGCAAAAGTGAAAGGAGAGAAAAAATTTTAAATCTCAGTAAGATTTCATTATGTCTTCCAACAGAGCAGTAGTTCATAGGTGATAAGAGTTATATAAGCAGATACTCAAAGTTACATGAGTTTCTGATAGTAGGACCAGGAAACAATTACTATTCAACTAAAATCTGGGACTTGTAAGTATATTGTTATTAAAATTTTATTACACTATGTTAATAATCTTTTCACCTTAAGATATTTTGATTTATTCATGTTTGTGTAATGATTCCCAAATAATAGAAATGACAACTATTCACAAAAAATATCAGCATTACAAGATTTAGTTAAATATATAACTAAAAAATGTGGCCATATCTTTCCAAAATATGAGGAATAGTGATAAGAAAAATGTTTCTTATCTTGGTGACTGGTTCAACACAAACGATGTTAGAACAATGTCATAAGGCATTTCTGCCAGACCCAGGCAATACCTTCAGCACCATATTGAAAAACTCAAGGTCCAATTAAACCTTCTTTGAATATCTGGAAAATTGTTCTAATGATTGTGCTGGCATTTACTTCCATTGAGATCATCTTCTGAAAGATATTAAAGATATTAAAGCATTTCTAACAATGAAGTATTAATTTGAACTTTTTAGGCTTAGTGCCATTTCATAGATGACTGTCTATAATAAATGCTAATGCTGTAACTAAAGATTTTGCTAAAAGAAGATCTACAAAACATTGAAGATCTGAATTGAATTATACATTAATATATTACCATTATATCTGCACATAGCTAGCTTTCAACATCTAAAGGAGGCAATAAAAGAAATGTTTAGGAGGATTTACTTAAATCGCAAGAGAGTCTTCCAGCCCCACATATGAAATAGTTGTTTTACTTCAACTTATTTAAAAACAGTAACTGATATTTTTTAATGTTAATGGATATTTAATGTCTCATTATTTTCTCCTAAAGAGATGTTGCTTTTACTTTTAAATTCAATAATATTTATCAAAACACTCAGACTAGTTTATTAGGTGGGAATTTTAGAACTGAAAGTATTTTTCTTCTTTAAAAATACTGATAGAATTATGATTGTAGTAAAATATTTTATGTCCATAATATAATACGTTTACTACAGATAAATCTTTCTTAGTTATAAATAATTAAAGTAGTTCCACAAAAGTTTTTTTCTCATATTATTTTACTCAAGGGCACATATACATATTTGAAGCGGAAAGAACATTAAATATTTGTAATAACAAATTATTGAGGTCTATATTATTATTTTATATAATGAGATATACTTGATTACTCAATTGATGTTAGAGGATGTATAAAGATCACTAGAATGAGAGAAATTAAAGAAAGAGTTATATGAATAGTAATATAATTTGAGAGAATATATAACTAAGTGACAAAAATCTTGGATATCTTCATTAGTAGTATGCACTAATTGTACAAAGGGGATTATTATGATTTTTTATTGTGCATATAATATACTTTGATCAAATCTATCCCCTTTATTACTCTTTCATATAGAGACATCTGCACACCCATGTTTATTTCAATACTATTTACAAAACCCAACCAATGGAATCAGCCTACATGCTCCTCAACCAATGAATGAAAAAAGATAAATATGGCATATATACAAAATGAAATACTACACAGCCATAAAGGATGACAAAATTATTTCCTTTGCAGGAAAATGGATGAAACTGGAAATCATCATCTCGAGTGAGATCAGCAAAACTCAGAATGAAAAATAACAGTTTTAACACATCTAGACCCCAGAATAACAACAGCAACAGCAATAACAATAATGTGTGAATGAATAATGGGAACATTTTTAGGGAGAGGTACGGTGGAAGAAGGAGGGTGAAAGAAAGGGTGATGGGCTAAATAAGATTGAAATACATTATATACATTTAGTAAAATGACACCTCCTAAAATCTATAAAAAGAAAGAGGAAGGTGGGAAAAGGGATACTTGTATTTCTTAAAGAGATGAAATAAATTGGAAAATGATGGAGATTCGTAGCTTTGGGGGAGTTTTCACCAAAGAAAGAGAATTTGAACTGACATTCAAAAGATATAGAACAATGAGGTAGTTCTCTTAGTTTTGGAGGATTTCTGAGGCCAAATTATAATTATACAATTGCAGATGAAGGCTGCAATTCATTGGATTCAGATTTGTTTGTATTTCTCCCAGAAGAGTTGCTGAGATGCTAGAAGAGAGCTTAGGAGAGAAGAACAGCCAGGGGTTTAAGCAAATGAAAATGAGGAGGGCTTATAGAAGTAATTCCCATTCTCAGACAATTAGGAAAGCATAATGATGTACCATCATTTTAAAAATTTTATTTTCTTTATTTAAGTTACTGCATCAAGTTATTAATTTCATTTGCAATTGATGGATGGTCTGTGTGATTTATGTAGTCATAAATATTTGCAATAACATTGATTCTATTTGTATGTATTGTTTATACAAGATTTGGTAAAAATCAATTTTCAAAGGAGAAAGAGAAAAAAGAAAGAGAACTAGTGGATAATTCTGAAATATTCTCAATCAGTGAACATAGCTACCTTCTTGGGGCTAAAATAATAATGAAATACAATCTTTAATCTCTCTTTATTTTTTTTTCAAACAGAAGAACAGCTTCACTGAGACCTACTTCTGCTCAGTTTCTTAGCTTAAATGTAGAAATTTGATGCACCTCTTCACAGTTTTTGAAATGTGACATTTAACCTAGAAAAATAATAGCAGTCAGGTAAGATCTGCCGAATAAAGTAAATGGAAACAATTCAAGGCCCTGTGCTACAGAGTTAATGAAGTCAAGTATATTGACCATGGTAGGCAGAATAGCATTCCCTTTCTTAAAAATGCTTGTAACCTGATTACCAGCAAAGAGGAATTGCAGTGTGATTAAAAAATCTTGAGATAAGAATGTTATGGACTATCTGGATACAACCATTGTAATCACAAATGTGCATATGGAAAAACACAGAAAAGGAGGTATGAGGTCAAAAACAGAGATATAAGTCTGAGGGATACCATTGCTGTACTTGTTTTTCTTTTTCTTTTCTTTTTCCTTTATTTTTTTGTACTAGTGTTTGAACTCAGGTGCTCTATCACTTGACCCATATCTCTGCCCTTTTTGCTTTAGGTATTTTTTGAATAGAGTCTTACCAATTTGTACTCAAGCTGACCTAGATGAAAATCCTCCTAGTTATGCTTTCCCACACAGCTGGGATGATTGTTGAATGCCACCAAGCCCAACATTTTAGCAGATGAGTTGGGGAGATGGATAACTGAATAACCAGACTGTCTGTGAACCATGATCCTCGTGATCTCTGTCTTCAGGCCACCACTGTTACCTCTACATGTCAGACAGCCAAGGAATATGGAGACCTTCTTAAAGATGGAAGAGGCAAGAGACCAAATTCTCTTTTGAGCCTGTGTTGGGAACACATTGATTGTAACTCTCATCTTGACTTTACCTCTGTGAGGTTTTAAGCTACTAACTAAGGAATAATCTTTATGGCATCAATAGGAAACTAATATACTGCTAAAGGAAGACAAATTCCAGTTTGATATGTCCTGCTAGTAATACATTTTGAAGGTGAAGGAAGGCATGTTTTATAGTATAGCACATAATCAGACTCAGAAAGGAATTGCATAAGTATCTATTTTCCCTCCAAGGCTGCTAATCAAAGAAAAGTTGTAGTAGTAGAAGTAAGGTCAGATTGCTAACAAGCCCCAAAATAGATGTAAAAGACATTCTTTAAACTCTTAGCTACTGTACTTTTCTACTTCTTTTTTCATCCAAACATCTCAGGAGGATTTCTGAAATTTATTTGTACAGCTAAGTATTTTTATTTATTCTGCAAATGACACTGTTGAAATTTTACCTTAAGAAGTAGATCACCATTGACAGTACACCAATTACCAGTCTTCTCCATATTTCATATAAGATTTCTTATAAGATTTTTATTGTTCCTTTTTCCCCCAAATTGAAGTCATATGAAACATTTTTAAAAATATGAGGAACAGATGGGTGCCATTGGTTCACACATGTAATCCCAGCTACTCTGGAGGCAGAGATCAGGAGAGTCACAGTTCAAAGCCAACAGTGAGAAAATATTTTGTGAGACCATATCTCAAAAATACTCAATGAAAAACAGGACTGACAGAATGATTCAAGTAGTAGAGTACATGCCTTGCAAATGTGAGGCCCTGAATTCAAGTACTAGTACATAAATATATACAATATAAATGTATATAATATATGCATATACTATATAATATACATATACATATTTTATATATATGTATATATAATATATGCATATCTTTTGTATAGAGAGAACATAGAAAGTAATGTTTTTGAACTTCCCAAGTCACTAAGGAAGCTTTTCCATAAAAGTTTAGAACATAATCATAGATTCTGAACACAAAATAGATACTTCACCTTCAGTGCCAAATAAGTCAGTAACTGTATGATTTTCAGAGAGATTGTGCTAAAGAACACCTAAGAGAAAACATGCGACCCTGTGAGTCTAAGGAAAGAGACTTTAAGGAATAGAAAGACTTTTTTTTTATTGTTTTATTATTCATATGTGCATACAAGGCTTAGGTCATTTCTCCCCCCTGCCCCCACCCCCTCCCTTACCACCCACTCTGCCCCCTCCCTCTCCCCCCCACTCCCTCAATACCCAGCAGAAACTATTTTGCCCTTATCTCTAATTTTGTTGAAGAGAGAGTATAAGCAATAATAGGAAGGAACAAGGGTTTTTGCTGGTTGAGATAAGGATAGCTATACAGGGCATTGACTCACATTAATTTCCTGTGAGTGTGTGTTACCTTCTAGGTTAATTCTTTTTGATCTAACCTTTTCTCTAGTTCCTGGTCTCCTTTTCCTATTGGCCTCAGTTGCTTTTAAGGTATCTGCTTTAATTTCTCTGCATTAAGGGCAACAAATACTAGCTAATTTTTTAGGTGTCTTACCTATCCTCACCCCTCCCTTGTGTGCTCTCACTTTTATCATGTGCTCAAAGTCCAATCCCATTGTTGTGTTTGCCCTTGATCTAATGTCCGCATATGAGGGAGAACATACGATTTTTGGTCTTTTGGGCCAGGCTAACCTCACTCAGAATGATGTTCTTCAATTCCTTCCATTTACCAGCGAATAATAACATTTCGTTCTTCTTGGGTGCATAAAATTCCATTGTGTATAGATACCACATTTTCTTAATCCATTCGTCAGTGGTGGGGCATCTAGAAAAGACTTTAGAAGCAAGGTTTTAAGGAAAGACTTTAGAAGCAAGGTTTTAAAGAACTGGAAAAGAGAAAGGCTTTAAAGAATAAAGATAGAGAAAAGAAACTGAGTAAATGAAGAGAATAAGAGAAAAAAGAAGCAATGAGGGTTGTCCATCTCCACCCAAGTTCCCAACTCACCTGGCCCCAACTTTCTGTCTGTCTGTCTATCCTGTGTCCTTTCTGCATCTCCCATCACTGCACAGTTAAGCCCAGTTAGGTTCACTAATAATAAGGGAGGAAAAAGCTCGCTCCATGTGATACTTCAATTTTCTTGAGCTTGGCTTAGTCACCTAGCATAATGATCTCCAGTTCCATCCATTTTCCTGTAAAAGACACAATTACATTCTTCCTTATGGCTTAATGACACTCCACTGTATATATGCACCAAATCAGTTATTAGGCACCTTCGCTCTTGTAAATAATGATGCAATAAATGTTGGTGTGCAAGTATCTTTCTTTTGAATTGATTTATATTCCTTTGGGTATATTCCAAAAGTGATGTAGCAGGATACTATGGTAGTTTCATTTTAGTTTTCTCATAGTGGCTTCACTAATTTTTGTTTCTACCAACAGTATGTAAGAGTTCATTTTGCCCTGCATGCTCATCAGCATTTGCTGTTGTTTTTTATTGACAGCCATTCTGGCTAGGGTGAGTTGGAATCTCAGTGTAATTATTTTTGATGGCACTGGAGTTTGAACTCAGAGACTCAGGCTTGCTAGGCAGGCACTCTACCACTTGAGTCAACTGTCCACCTTCTTAGTGTCATTTTGATTTGCACTTGTTTTATTTGCCATATAATTTAAAACCATGTAAAATATAAATGTTTTAGAAGTTAAAGCAGTTATTATTATTATATGGATTATCAGATCAAACATTAAATATTATTCATTATAAATTTTTGGAATAAAAAATATATTCACTTATCATTACATTCTGAAAGAAACATTTACAGGATTATAAATTTAATAATTATTATAATACAACTGATTACCCTCAAACTATCAACCAATATCTGAAAGTTAAGATGATTTAATAAGTAAAATGATTGCTATTCTGATAATGGTAATAATGCTACAGTGTTTCCAATTAATGGTGTTTTATTTACCTTGATATTGTGGGGCAAACAATTGATAAATCTGTGAATTTTAAAAAATTTATGATTAATTAAATTACTAATTATCCAGCATCCTAAAATACTTAAAATTGTGCTGGAACAGGATATTATAATGGTGTGATAATTATATTTTCTTCTAAACCTACAATATATTGCTAGAAAATCAGATTTTCTTCATGTTGGGCAGGTAAGAAAGACCAGTAAAATTAAATATGAGCTTTGTTTCACTAGAGTTCATTTTTATTTTTATTCTTTTTCCTTTTTTTTGGTAGTACTGAGATTTGAACTGAGAACTTCACATTTGCAAGGCAGGCACTCTATCCCTTGAACTATTCCACCATCCCTGCTTTGTGTGGTGTATTCTTGAGATAGGGTATCCCAAAGTATTTGCCTGGCTGGCTTCAAACCATGATCTTCCTGATCTCTGCCTCCTGAGTAGCTAGGATTACAGGCATGAGCTGCTGGTGCCCAGCTCAGTAGAATTCATTTTAATAGGAAGTCTACAAGTGAAGGATCTCAAATCCTAATTTTTTTTCCTGCTCCCAAGACATTTTGATGATTGGCAATAAAATTACCAGGAACAATGTTATGAACAGATGTTTGATTCCTTTACAATTCATTGTTACTCCTGTTTTCCTTTTCTTTCTTTTTTTTCTTACTTTTATTGCATTACATCTATTTCTGATCATAAAATGTTAAGTTGAGCTAGTCAGAATAAATAGGAAAGACAGCTCATTTGTATCATTTGCTGTTTATATTCACAGCCACAATTTACACTGAACATCTTGTAATTCATTTAAGAAGTCAGTATAAAATGAACCTGATTAAAGACTGCAGAAATGAGTGAAAACAGAAAAGGGACAATTGCTATTATTTTACTACAATCTCATCACTGATTTCTTTTCACTCTTGTTTTCCAAGTATCCTGTGTCTACCAGAAGAAAATTATATAGGAAACAAATAGCTAATTACTAGGTAGGAAATAGGGACAAAAAAAATTACAGGTGTTTTCGGAATGCACATCCTCCTTTGCAGCTGCCTAATGTTGTCTATTCTGCATTCTGTCATACACTCCTGTAAATTCTGTAGCTAGAGTGCTTGTAATGACTGAACTCCCTGGGAGCACTTTCAACAAGCCTCTCATAGCTTAAGGATATTACACAATAGGCTGCTTTCACAGAAAGTGTGAAAGACAGACACTAGGAAGAATTAGCTATGTAAATAAATAAATAAAAGAGATCTTGGTTAATATGGGTTAACAAAGGGAAATGATTGATAGCTGCTTCATAACTTTTAAATTGCACTTTGAATTCCATGTGCTTACAAAAATATTCCTGATAATTAGGATAAAAGCAAAGGTTAAGAAACAGCTATTAAATACTTCCTAGAATATCATATTAAATATTATTTAAAATATGTAAATATATACATATATTTGTATAGAGATATACCTGTATATTTATCTGTGTGTCTATCTATCAAGATTAATATCCATGTATCTTCAATAAGTAGGAAAGCAATGCTGCTGCTTAATAAGGAATGTTACACAGAAAGCAAATTTCATCTAACTAATATAACAAATCAAAATGTCATTTAAATGTTTTGGAGCATAGTGATTCAAAATTTTATAAAGGATGAAAAGATTAAAATTGGCAAGAAATGCTAAAATCAAACTGAAGAATAATAAGGAGGAGGTCAATTGAGATTTCATTACCAATTATCAAATTTACCATGAAGTTGTGTTGAAAATAAATAGTATAATAGTGGCAAATCCTTGTAACATAAAATATATTCTATAAAATGGATTCAGGTACAGTGATTATGATAAAAGTTATTACCTTAGGCTTAGCATGTAATAACTAAGTGAACATTTTGGGGAAAAATTTGGATTCCTCACCAACAACTTACTTGGAAACTGTCATTGGAATTACATCTTTAGTAGAATTGTAACAATTATCTAAATTAGAAACAATGTCTAAATTATCCTCTAAGCACAGAATACATTTATAAATATGAGAATAAAGGAAAGAAATGATAGAATTGCTATCAGTATGGCTACTACTTACTCATTTTAAAAAGCAAATTCAATTTAATTGTTATAATAACTTTTTCCTTTATTGTTGTACTGGGTGGCAATACATTGTGGCATTTACTGAAGTTCTCACAATATATCAAATATATCATACTTGAATTCACCCCTACCACTGCTCTTTCATCTGCCCTTCCCTGATTCCTGGAATAGTTTCAACAGGTATCATTTTCATTTACATACATAAGAACACATTTTTTTGCACTGTATTAAGATTTCTACCCCCTTTCCATGCCACGTCTCCCCTCACACTGATTTCAACCCCCACATCTGGGACAGGACCTGTTTTGCCCTCCTGTTCTCTGATTTTATAGTAAAAAAAAAGAAAAAAGAAGAAAAGATGATATTTTTCCTTGTTTGAGATGTGTTCCTAAGATACCAATTCAAATAACAATGTCCCAGTTAGCCTTGTCTTAGTCAAGGATGTATAATTCTATGTCCAGAATGGAAGCCATAGAGAACTCCAGCTACTGGCCCACTCGGTTGAATGTAGACTTTCTAAAATAGGAGTTAATGCAAAAACATATATTTGCTAAAATATCAATTACCATTCAGAAAACTACACAAACAAACATCTCAGTCAAATGAGATGAGAAATTTCATCAACTTAATAAAGAGCATCTGTGTAAAATTCACTGGCTGAACCTTCCTTCTGCAAGTTATTAGGATGCAGGTGAACCATTCCATAAGTGGTCCAATGATATCTAGTTCATGCTTCATGGAACAGATACCTTGTCTTCTTTGAGCCTTATCTAAATTACATGAGAAAAAATGAAGGCAAAAGAAGAAAAGAGAAATGTTTTTGCTTTAATTCATCAAGTTCTGGGGTAGTTTATTAAGGTGGTACTGCTTTAGTAATAGAATGCCAAATCGTTGGAAGAAACACAAATCAAATGCATTGGTTTTGTTACAATAAAAATATGTGAAAGATGAAGCACCTGGGGGTTAGTATTAGACAAAGCCTAAAAGGCCTTGAGGTAGCTATCAGTAACAGCTTAAAGGAAAGTACAAAAATGTTATATTCTGGATAAAATGGAATGTTGTTATGTATAGTAGTTAAAAGTGTGTAGAAGACAGAAATGCACTAAATAAAGTTTGTGATTTAGCTAAGATTTTCAGGAAGATTGTTGAATGTAATACCTAACTACTTATTTTCTATGCAAAACTATAAGGGGACAAAGATGAATTAAGAAAAGTTAAATCTAAAAAAAAAGCAAGAACTTAGTTTAAAAGCTAAAAACTAAGTTTTAATCAATCTCTCTACAAGAGAAATAATTCTAATATTAAGGGCCTCAGGCTTAGCCTCAAATTCATAGTAGGTTTGTAAGACCCTTTATGAATATATATCACCATGTGATGTGTCATAAAATCTTTCAGCCAGGAATGAAAAGCAAATAAAGAAAGATCTTATATTACTGATATATCTTACAGATCTGTGTTAAACAATATCTTCTGATACTCTTGAGACCATTGTTACAAGGAACTCATAGTATCTTTAAAACATCTGTGTTTTACTTTTTTTAAGTGAAGAAAATAATAAATATACACAAAAACACATAAGGTCCAAAAATATGCTGAAGTAGTGACTTTATATTCAATAAAAAGGAAAAAGCAGTGCTACATGGAAGAGGACTTTTGATCTAAAAATTTTATACAATTAGCACGTCAGTGTTATGTTTTGAATAGGAAACTTCTGCTGGAGAGTTATATGTTTAAAGTCATACTCAGCTTGGTGCTATTAGAGTGGTGCAGGAAACTTTGTGAATGGTGCAGAGCCAGAGGAAGTAGGTCAATGAGGACAGGTCCTTGGGGATGGTTTGCCCCTGACTTCTTTCTGTCTCCCCCTCTGACTCAAGGTCATCACAAGACAAGAAACATTCTTTACCATGTGCTCCCCACCATGATATTCAGCCTTGCCTCAGG
Source organism: Castor canadensis (assembly GCF_047511655.1). Lineage (NCBI taxonomy): Eukaryota > Metazoa > Chordata > Mammalia > Rodentia > Castoridae > Castor > Castor canadensis. The sequence goes on along the minus strand of NC_133390.1, from coordinate 20,209,028 downwards.
CCCTTTACAATGGAAATCTCCTGATGATGAATTTTCTTTTAACTGATTAGGGACTAAATTACATCTACAATATTCCTTTATCTGAGCTTAATAATCAGTAGCGTGATATTCAATTATACTAATAGGTCCTGTTTACCCATACAACAGGGTAATATGTGCTATGCCAACAGAACACAGACAACTCATTTAGAATTCTGTTTGCTACATAAACAAGCACATGTAAGTGTCTCAGACCAAATGGCTTAAAAAATAGACATTTATTTCTCATGGTTCCAGAGATGGAAAATCCAGGATCAAGGAGCCAACATATTAGATTCTTACTGAAAACCTACTTCCTAATTTGAAGATGGTTACATTTTGTTGGAATCTAAATATTTCTATGATCTACTCCTATAAAATCTAAGAAGTCTAATAGTCCTCCTTCAATTTTTCCTGTAACCCTTTAAGTTCTTTTTTTTCTTAATAATCCTTTTCCCAATTAATTTCTTCTTTTCACATTTCACTATAAGTGGTGAGAAGGATGCAATCCACTTATTCAACACTCTCTTAGAAATGGCCTCAGCGAGGTTTTGGCACCAGTAAAAGGGGGGAGGATATAAGCAAAGGGTGTAGAAGGATAAGTATGGTGGAAATATTGTGTATGTATGTATGTAAATGGAAAAATTTTATCTGTTGAAAATATTCCAGGAATGGGGAGGGAGTAAAGGAAAATGATGACACAGGTGAATTCAAGTATGATATATTGTCAGAGCTTTTGTAAATGTCACAATGTATCCCAAATACAATAATAATAAAAAAGAAATTATTTCAGTTAAGTAATCAATTTTATTGCTTCCAATTTCTAATGTCCACAAAGCACCACAACAAAAAACACAATTAGCATAAGGTCTTGGAAATTTGTAGCAAGGATTATCTTTTCTTCATTGTTCTATAACTTATTCCACAATTCTGCCTATGATTTTTCAGACTGTCCTTCATAGTCCACAATTCTACTAACATTTTGTTCATAATAAATTATTTTCTAAGAAGTTTGAAGTTTGCTCTGCAGTTTTTCTTTTTTAGTTCTGAGCTCTCACAAGAATCATCTGTAATAATCTCTTTATTGGATTCTCAACCTTTTCTTGAGTATACCTTAAAACTCTCCCAGAGTCCATACAATATCAAAATTTAAAGATTCACATTTTTAGTTATTTGTTCTAGCAGCAACTGACTTCATACTGCCAATTTCTGTCTACAAAAAAGTAGCAGGGATAAGGTGATTTAAATAACAAATATTTATATGTGACAGCTATGAAGGCTGACAGGAAGAGATCCAGACGTTGGCTGTTTGGCTCTTGGTGAGGGACTACATTCTGAGTTGCTATTATAGCCACTTCTCTCTATATCCTCACATGACAGAATAAGGAAGCACTAATATATTCTGCTGATTTTTCCTCTCCTTCCCGTCCAGTGCTATAGAATAAACCCAGGACCTTGCACATGCTTAGCACATGCTATATCACTTACCAGCTCAGCTCATAATGTCTTTTCTTATAATGTCAGGGATCCCTTTATGACAGATTTATCCTCATGATCTCATATAAAACTGATCATATTCCAAAGGTACTACCTTCAAATACCATTACATTGAGGGTCAAGACTTCTGGTTTGGAAAGATACATTGCAGCCATAATAACCAGAAGGGGTGAGGACCACATTTTTATGCTTTTTGTTTACATATTTTGTTATTTATTTTTATTATTGTTGTGCTGGTTAGGGGTTAATTGTAGCATTTACACAGGATGAGCATTTAAAAATGAGAACAAGTAGGAAGTTTTTATCACCATATCTGGATACACCACATTGGGCCCTCCAGACACACTATCCAACAATCTCCACCTTGGTGTTCTGGGAGGCTGATCTCTTAAGACTTTGTCATTTGGCTTATATTTGAGTTGCCTAGAGAAAGAGATGTGGGCATGGGTCAAGTAGTAGAGCACCTGCCTAGTACGTATGAGACCTAGCATTCAACCCCCAATAGTACTAAAAAAAATGAGGGTGAGCTGACTAATTGAAGATATAGGTAGATCTGGGGATGGGAAGAGAGAGAGCTCAGCACACAGTAAGACATATTGTATACATCCAATCATTTCTTAAATGTATTCATAATCCCTTCTATACTTTCCATATTTAAAATCTGGTAGATGACAAGAGCTCAATGAGACTTAAAGAATCTCTCTCTCTCTCTCCCTGCCCCCCATGTGTATGTATATGTGTGTTTGTATGTAGTTTCACATTCAAGAGGTTTGGTGCTTTTAGTAATTATGTTAAATGTTATTTTGGGGTGCTTTCTGTGTATTTCAAGTGCTTAATGTAAGTTTTTGATGGGCAAAAACTTAAAAAAGAAATCTTTCTGGATTTTTTACACTTTCTATATTTCTTCTAGGCCAGCACACATCTAGCACAAGCTCTCCTGGGTTCCTATCTTTTTACTATAAAACTATTTTAACTATTGAACAATATTAGATTATATTCACATTTTTAAAACAGTAGTGAATAGAAATGTAAGAATGGTTTTATATCATTTTCAAAGATAAAGTTTGAGATTGACTGTTCTCAGTTATAAATATATTTTAAAAATAAATGGGAAGCTGCCTTACCAACAGTTTCACTTTCACTCACTTTGATTTGTTGCAGAGCAAGAACAAAACCATACAGACTTATTTGCATGTCTTCTGGGAAACATGGCTATTAAATTTTAAGTTTAGTCAGTAAAAATTTAGGCAAAATCTGAAGTATTCAAGCTATTTCAACCTGAATAGCAATTACAAAGATCACATTTATATATGGAAATGTTAATAAAGTTATGTGATAAAATATCTCACTGAATAGAATATAGGTTAGCTTAAAGGAAATGCCATTATAATTTTAGCACTAGCCTTGTTTCTATGTTTTGAAAACTGAAAGCTTGATTACATTGAGTGGTGCAAGATTTAACCATGGAGAATATCTTATTTCATCAGACTCAAGAAGATGAAAGAACTTAATTTGTTTGTTCACAGTAAGAAATATTGATGGCAGTATGCAATTTTATTAACATCTTTAGCCTTTATCCCTCAATTCTACAACAAATACTACAGACAATAGAATACAGAATATTTTCCAGATATTTGTCTCTTCTTCATAACATCTGAAAAATCTGGAAAAGGAGAATTTATTGCATTTTTAAGAACAATTTGAAAAATACTTGTTTCACTCGTTCATTAACATACACATATAAGTTGTTTCTATATCTTCAGTATTGTAAATAATGCTACAGAAAACATAGGAATGTACCTATCTCCAAGAGATCAAAATTCAGTTTTCTTTAGATACATATTCATAAATGGGATTGTGATCATAAGATGGTTCTATTTTTTATATTTGTCTTAAAATTATGTTATTTTCCATAATAGTTGTACTGATTTACATTTCCAACATCAGTGCATAAGAATTCTTTTTATTGTGGTATGCATGTTGCAATATTTGGTGTGTATGAATATTATTTACATATAAAAAAGAGGAAAAGCTTCCATGATCAACAGTATTGATGAAACCATACATCATTATGCTATGTTATAAAAAGCCAGACATACAAAAGCACTGTATGAGTTCATATGTAGAATCTAAAAATAGAAGCAAATAGTAGAATGGTGTTTTCCAGGGACTAGAATATTAAAAAATAGGAAGATATTCATCAAAGTGTGGAGACTTTGAGTTATAAGATGTATTGGTGCAAGGAACAGTGAGTAGGTAAGTAAATTTAATAACACTGTATTGTTTGTTTGAAATTTGGTAGAAGAGACATTTAGTGACCTTAACACACACACACACACACAACTGGAACTGTGGCCATGGATGTTATTATTAATTTGGGATAAACCTTATGTAGTTTTATCTAGGCCTCAGTTTATACACTTTGAACATACACAACCCTTATTTATCTATACTTCAATAATGCTGGGGAGGAACAAAAAAGTACTTGCATTTGCCAGGTCTCAAAAGTTCTTTTCATAGTTATATGTTTCTATATTTAAAAAAAATTTTTTGAAATAATTTTAGACTTGTGGGCTTCAAGCTTATAAAATTTTATTCTCAGAGGAAAGTCAGATATTTTTATCAAATTAAATTTAGTTCCATTTTAAAGAAACATTCTTAATGCTTACCTTCTTACTGTCCCCATCAGAGCCTCATCTGGTTCAATATTTCCTATGGCCTTTTTGGTTGGAATTTCTTCTCAAGACTCCTCATTCTATGAAGTTTGAGTCAGATTTTTTTTGCATTATTTTTTCCAAAGTTATTTGAAGGAGATATGCCAATATAATTCTCTAATGTAATTACATTTTTATACCCTGTCCTGTTTTTAGCATATCTGTGATATTTTGGGGGATTTATTCATCCATTTCTGTGCCATCTAACAGAATAACTTAATTGGGTACTTTGCAAATAATGAAAATTTAATTCCTACTCTCATGGAGGCTGGGAATTTCAAGATAAAGGAATGGGCAGGCTCTGCATCTGGTGGGAGTCTAATCTTCAATTTCAAGATGGTACCTTATTTCTTTCCATGCTGTCACATGGTATAAAGGACAATAGGGAGAAATCTGATTCCCCTAAGCCCTTTTATAAAGCATTAATTCCATAAATTGGAACAGATATTCATGACATAATTACATCTGAGAAACCTTACCATTTAATACTATTTCATGGAGGATTCAGCTTTACAGAATTTTAGAGGGATCATAAAAATTCAGATCATAGCACTAGTGGATAGTCACCATTCTTTCATAATTGTAGGGTGATTTTCATTTGTATCTTTTATTTTCTGACACTTATCATCTGATGTTTGAGTTCTTTGTTGGCTTATTTATTTACTTCTTATTTTCCCACATTTAGATTTGATGCCTTCTTTCCTGAAGACTGTATTGATTCAAGTGTTCATTTTATTTTACATAGAATAAATAAGAATCTATAATACTCATATTATTTTTTCAGTTTCAGAAAATTTAGGGAGCAGAGATCATTTTTCTCTGTTATTTCATTAGGCTAGACGAAACTTAGAATAAGCCATTATAAGAATCCCAAATGCTTAATAAACAAACGTTTCTGAGAGACACTTTAAATTTCAGAGTGACTATGGGATACTAAACAGGAAAGAATTCTTTTACATGATAGAGACTTGACATAAAATTTAAAACACTCTCATAAATGATGTAAATAATTTCTTTTCTAATTTAAAACTTCATATCACTGTTTTGTAGCTATCAGCAATATATAATAGTATATGAAATTTTTTCACAAGTGAAAAGCAAAATTTGGAAATGTAAACAAAAATTGTGAAAGAGCATCCAGTTGATGCATAACTGGTGGCATTTCACAACTTTCACATACACAAAATTTTGCATATCAGATATATAGATTTCATTAATAGACATCATTCTTTGCCTAAGAAACTTAGCAGCTGTAAAGGAAGTACATGATAAAAGACAAATTCTGAGATGTCCTAAATTTAATTGCAATGATTGGAGGAAGAAAGAGATAATGAAAGCTCTGACCTGAACAAATGAAAGTAAAAACAGACCACTTTACATTCTTGAATGTATGTCAAACCCTTAATTCTAATTACATTGCGATCCACTGAAGATCAATTCATCCTGCTTCCACATCCTGCTTACAAATGAGTGCAACCAATCCAGAAGCAACAATTTGTTCTCTCCTCATGGATTCTCTTCCTATCCCAAAGCTTTCCCTGTTCGCACTACTTTTCCCATCACATCTGTAGGCAAAGTATGCTGCCTAATGTAACCAACTATGGTTTTCGTCCTCAAATCTTTATCATGAAATGGTCTTAGCTCTGGGTACAAAGTGGACATTTTTCCTATCATACTGCTGGAAGTTTCAGGAACTTGTTCCAGGACTCAGGGTTTTTGGGGGCAGCATGTGTAATATTTCTGGTTCAATAACCCCTTTGATTTCAGAGATTGCTCAAGAGTTATGGTTTAACATTTGCTAGTGATAAAAATGCATCATAATTCATATTTGCTCATTTTAATGTGCTATCCTGAAATCATATAGCATGTGTTATTCTTTTCTAGCAATACTAGAATTGTAAATTCAAACCAAAGAAAAATTATTCACTCCAAAATTGCTCAACATACATAGGGGAATCAGTACAAAGCAAGCTGTGTCCTTATAAGTATTTTAGATAAGCAGTGGGAGTAAGTTTGTTAATTACAGCAATACATCATTGATCATCTTAACTGAAATGAATGCTTAAGAATAAAATATTTTCTTTTCTTTCATATGAAAGGCAATTGTTTTGCTAAAGTAATTACTTCACAATTTCTTTTTTAATCTGTCATCAAAATCACTTTGACTTCATGCCAACAAGGTTATAAGTAAATAGAAGTCAACTTGGGCTGTATCATTTAATTAGATGTATTGATGTTTTCCTGCAGATATGTCATGATATCTGTCAATATATTTATGAATCACTCCCATCTAATTTTCAAACCATCCCTTGCCCAGATGGCTAAGCACATCCAATTTCCTTGAATTATTAGCTCTATTTCAGATGTCACAGTTTTCTGACCTTTCTAAATATTAAGCATAGTCATCTTTGTATTCTAATTAGAATATCCTGCATACTGAGTTATATATAGTCTGGAGATAATAAACTTATTAATGTTACTTTATTTCAATGCATGAGAAAAATAAAATTCATGTTTGAGTCAAATCTTTTTGGGTAGAAGTGATATGGACTGACCAATAAATGTCAAAATAATGATGCTGTGATTAGTTTAAATTGTGACACAACCTGGACAAACAAAAGTTTTGTGTCATTTTTGGTATCTTTCTAGTCTTATGGTGTTCAAATATTTCTGGTATTTTAAGAACATTAGAGTTTCTATGAGTTTTCAAGTAATCCTTTCTCATATTTGTTACAAATATTTACATCACACAATATCCATAAATTCCTGCTGTTCACACATGAATCTTGTAGAGCGCTGCTACCAGCTGTGCCCCAAGCAGAGACTACACTTCTGTATGTTGAGTGTTTTGAGGAATGGCTACATTGAAATACCTTATTTTTAAAGATTTCATTCAATCATCTATCTGTTGATTACTAATTTCTTCTCATTACATATAAAACTGAAAATGAAAAAAGATAGAAAAATGTCTAAATATGCATTTTTGAATGTCAAAGGATAGGTAAAACTACTGCTTATTTTTTTCATTTATACTTTATTTCATTTTTCAAAGAAAAATATTAATAGCAATATAAAATATCTGAAACAATATTATGTATTACATAATTCATTTAGAATAATTACCTATTATTATGAATTTATTCAATAAAAACTAATCCTGAATTAAGTATATAAACCTGAAGAAGCAACTGAAATCAAAAATATTTTCATAGTTATAGATGTTTGCATGTTTGTATTCTAGTTGTGATATATATACATATTAATTTATTTCCTGATTTCAATCAGATTTGATGATAGTAATAGCATATATAAAAAGTTGAAAGATTTTTGGTAATTGATTAATTACATCAAAGTTATATTAATAACAAAAATAGGACAACTTAGTTGAAAGGCATTGTATTGTATATGTAGCAGTAGGAAGTAAACAAATTTCAGCTCTCTATTCAGGAATCCTGGATGACCAGAAGCTTCTAACAGGTGGCTGTTTTCTCAGGAGAGCATTTCATAATAGGTTTTAAATGAAAAAATGAGAATCATCAGTTTTAGATATTTTTGAAATCTCACAAGTGTGAAAGCCTTCATACATCATAACTGAAATAATATGAAGTGATTAATAAATGTCATTGACTTAAATGAGTTGCCAGATGTATCTGATTCTCAAGTGAAAAGCAGAAAAAATGTAAGGGAACCTTTTAAAATGTGTCATAGCAGTTTGTGACAATATATGTTAAGCTACTGAAATTATGTGAATTTCTAAAAATAATGTAATTTTAGAAACCAAGTTATTTATTTCAAGAACATGTTATAATCAAGTTCTATGTTTTAGCATTAGAAAGGTTGTAATTTTCTTCTGTCTCAAAGCACAGTTAAAAATTAACCAACAATGACTTCCAGGAACTTTTTAATTTCCTCTTTTATTTCATCGATGATCCATTCTTCATTAAGTAGTGAGTTATTTATTTTCCAGCTGCTTGCATGTTTTTTGTCTTTACTTTTGTTGTTGAGTTCTACTTTTACTGCATTGTGGTCAGATAGTATGCACGGTATTATTTCTATTTTCTTATATTTGCTGAGACTTGCTTTGTGCCCTAGGATATGATCTATTTTGGAGAAGGTTCCGTGGGCTGCTGAGAAGAATGTATATTGTGTAGAGGTTGGATGAAATGTTCTGTAGACATCTACTAAGTCCATTTTATCTATTGCATATTTTAGATCTTGGATTTCTTTATTGAGTTTTTGTTTGGATGACCTATCTATTGATGATAATGGGGTGTTAAACTCTCCCACAACCACTGTGTTGGCATTTATATATGCTTTTAGGTCTTTCAGGGTATGTTTGATGAAATTGGGTACGTTGACATTGGGTGCGTACAGACTGATGATTATTATTTCCTTTTGGTCTATTTCCCCTTTTATTAGTATGGAATGTCCTTCTTTATCTCGTTTGATCAATGTAGGTTTGAAGTCTACTTTGTCACAGATAAGTATTGCTTTTCCTGCCTGTTTTTGGGGGCCATTGACTTGGTAAATCTTCTTCCAACCTTTCATCCCAAGCCTATGCTTATTTCTGTCAGTGAGATGAGTCTCCTGTAAGCAACAAATTGTTGGATCTTCTTTTTTAATCCATTTTGTCAAACGGTGTATTTTGATGGGTGAATTAAGTCCATTAACATTAAGCATTAGTACTGATAGGTATGTGGTGATTCCTGTCATTTAGTTGTCTTAGTTGTTTGAAGGTTTGATTGTGTGTACCTAACTTGATGTTACTCTCTACTGTCTTGCTTTTTCTTTTCCTGTGGTTTGGTGCTGCCTGCCTTTTCATGGTTAAGTTGGGTGTCACTTTCTGTGTGCAGGATCCCTTGCAGAATCTTTTGTAATGGTGGCTTTGTGGTCACATATTGTTTTAGTTTCTGTTTATCATGGAAGACTTTTGTTGCTTCATCTATTTTGAATGATAGCTTTGATGGGTAGAGTATCCTGGGGTTGAAGTTATTTTCATTCATTGCCTGAAAGATCTCACCCCATGCTCTTCTTGCTTTTAATGTTTCTGTTGAGAAGTCTGCTGTGATTTTGATGGGTTTACCTTTGTATGTTACTTGTTCTTTCTCTCTTACAGCCTTCAATATTCTTTCCTTAATTTCTGAACTTGTTGCTTTAATGATGATATGTCGTGGAGTAGTTCTATTTTGATCTGGTCTGTTTGGTGTCCAAGAGGCCTCTTGCATCTATATGGGAATATCTTTCTCTAGATTTGGGAAATTTTCCGTTATTACTTTGTTGACTATATTACACATTCCCTTCGCTTGTACCTCTTCTCCTTCTTTGATGCCCATGATTCTCAAGTTTGGTCTTTTGATGGAGTCAGTGAGTTCTTGCATTTTCTTTTTACAGGTCTTGAGTTGTTTAATTAATAGTTATTCGGTTTTTCCTTTAATTAACATTTCATCATCAAGTTCTAAGATTCTGTCTTCTGTTTGTTCTATTCTGCTGGATTGGCCTTCCGTTTTGTTTTGCAGTTCTGTTTCGTTCTTTTTTCTGAGGTTTTCCATATCCTGGCAGTTTTCCTCTTTAATGTTGTCTATTTTTGTCATGAGTTCATTTATCCATTTATTCATTGTGTTCTCTCTTTCACTTTGGTGTTTATACAGTGACACAACCTACCAGAACCTATGGGACACAGCTAAGGCAGTCCTGAGAGGAAAGTTTATAGCCATGAGTGCATATATTAAAAAGATTGAAAGATCCCAAATCAATGACCTAATGATACATCTCAAACTCCTAGAAAAACAAGAACAAGCAAATCCCAAAACAAATAGAAGGAGAGAAATAATAAAAATAAGAGCTGAAATCAATGAAATAGAAATGAAAAAAACCATACAAAGAATTAATGAAAACAAAGTTGGTTCTTTGAAAAATTAAACAAGATTGATAGACCCCTGGCAAACCTGACTAAAATGAGGAGAGAAAAAACCCAAATTAGTAGAATTAGGAATGCAAAAGGGGAGATAACAACAAACACCATGGAAGTCCAGGAAATCATCAGAGACTACTTTGAGAACCTATATTCAAATAAATTTGAAAATCTAAAAGAAATGGACAGATTTCTAGATAGATTTGATCATCCAAAACTGAACCAAGAGGAAATTAATCACCTGAATAGACCTATAACACAAAATGAAATTGAAGCAGCAATCAAGAGTCTCCCCAAAAAGAAAAGTCCAGGACCTGATGGATTCTCTGCTGAATTCTATCAGACCTTTAAAGAAGAACTGATACCAACCCTCTTTAAACTGTTCCATGAAATAGAAAGGGAAGGAAAAGTGCCAAACACATTTTATGAAGCCAGTATTACACTTATCCCAAAACCAGGCAAAGACACCTCCAAAAAGGAGAACTATAGGCCAATCTCCTTAATGAACATTGATGCAAAAATCCTCAACAAAATAATGGCAAACCGAATTCAGCAACACATCAAAAAGATTATTCAACACGACCAACTAGGCTTCATCCCAGGGATGCAGGGGTGGTTCAACATACAAAAATCAATAAACGTAACAAACCACATTAACAGAAGCAAAGACAAAAACCATTTGATCATCTCAATAGATGCAGAAAAAGCCTTTGATAAGATCCAACATCATTTCACGATAAAAGCTCTAAGAAAACTAGGAATAGAAGGAAAGTTCCTCAACATTATAAAAGCTATACATGACAAACCTACAGCCAGCATTATACTTAATGGAGAAAAACTGAAACCATTCCCTCTAAAATCAGGAACCAGATGAGGATGCCCACTATCCACTCCTATTCAACATAGTACTGGAATTCCTAGCCAGAGCAATTAGGCAAGAAGAAGGAATAAAAGGAATACAAATAGGTAAAGAAACTGTCAAAATATCCCTATTTGCAGATGACATGATCCTATAACTTAAAGACCCAAAAAACTCTACTCAGAAGCTTCTAGACATCATCAATAGCTATAGCAAGGTAGCAGGATGTAAAATCAACATAGAAAAATCATTAGCATTTCTATACACTAACAATGAGCAAATGGAAAAAGAATTTATGAAAACAATTCCATTTACAATAGCCTCAAAAAAAATCAAATACCTAGGTGTAAACTTAACAAAAGATGTGAAAGACCTCTACAAGGAAAACTATACACTTCTGAAGAAAGAGATTGAGGAAGACTATAGAAAGTGGAGAGATCTCCCATGCTCATGGATTGGTAGAATCAACATAGTAAAAATGTCGATACTCCCCAAAGTAATCTACATGTTTAATGCAATTCCCATCAAAATTCCAATGACATTCATTAAAGAGATTGAAAAATCTACTGTTAAATTTATATGGAAACACAAGAGGCCACGAATAGCCAAGGCAATACTCAGTCAAAAGAACAATGCAGGAGGTATCACAATACCTGACTTCAAACTATATTACAAAGCAATAACAATAAAAACAGCATGGTACTGGCACAAAAACAGACATGAAGACCATTGGAACAGAATAGAGGACCCAGATATGAAGCCACACAACTATAACCAACTTATCTTTGACAAAGGAGCTAAAAATATATGATGGAGAAATAGCAGCCTCTTCATCAAAAACTGCTGGGAAAACTGGTTAGCAGTCTGCAAAAAACTGAAACTAGATCCATGTATATCACCCTATACCAAGATTAACTCAAAATGGATCAAGGATCTTAATATCAGACCCCAAACTCTTAAGTTGATACAAGAAAGAGCAGGAAATACTCTGGAGTTAGTAGGTATAGGTAAGAACTTTCTCAATGAAACCCCAGCAGCACAGCAACTAAGAGATAGCATAGAAAAATCGGACCTCATAAAACTAAAAAGCTTTTGTTCATCAAAAGAAATGGTCTCTAAACTGAAGAGAACACCCACAGAATGGGAGAAAATACTTGCCAACTGTACATCAGACAAAGGACTGATAACCAGAATATATAGGGAACTTAAAAAAATAAATTCTCCCAAAGCTAATGAACCTAAAAAGAAATGGACAAGTGAACTAAACAGAACTTTCTCAAAAGAAGAAATTCAAATGGCCAGAAAACACATGAAAAAATGCTCACCATCTCTAGCAATAAAGGAAATGCAAGTTAAACCCACACTAAGATTCCACCTCACCCCTGTTAGAATAGCCATCATCAGCAACACCAACAACAACAGGTGTTGGTGAGGATGCGGGGAAAAAGGAACCCTCTTACACTGTTGGTGGGAATGTAGACTAGTACAACCACTCTGGAAAAAAATTTGGAGGCTACTTAAAAAGCTAGACACGATCTACCATCTAATTCAGTAATACCACTCTTGGGGATATTCCCAAAAGACTGCTACTCCAGAGGCACTTGCACATCCATGTTTATTGTGGCACTATTCACAATAGCCAATTTATGGAAACAGCCAGGATGCCCAGCACCAACGAATGGATTAAGAAAATGTGGTATCTATACACAATGGAATTCTATGCAGCCATGAAGAAAACGAAATGTTATCATTCGCTGGTAAATGGATGGAATTGGAGAACATCATTCTGAGTGAGATTAGCCTGGCCCAAAAGACCAAAAATCGTATGTTCTCCCTCATATGTGGACATTAGATCAAGGGCAAACAAAACAATGGGATTGGACTATGAGCACATGATAAAAGTGAGAGCACACAAGGGAGGGGTGAGGATAGGTAAGACACCTAAAAAATTAGCTAGCATTTGTTGCCCTCAACACAGAGAAACTAAAGCAGATACCTTAAAAGCAACTGAGGCCAATAGGAAAAGGGAAACAGGTACTAGAGAAAAGGTTAGTTCAAGAAGAATTAACCTAGAAGTTAACACCCACACACAGGAAATCAATGTGAGTCAATGCCCTGTATAGCTACCCTTATCTCAACCAGCAAAAACCCTTGTTCCTTCCTATTATTGCTTATACTCTCTCTACAACAAAATTAGAAATAAGGGCAAAATAGCTTCTGCTGGGTATGGGGCGGGGAGAGGGAAGGGGCGGAGTGGGTGGTAAGGCAGGGGGTGGGGGCAGGGGGGAGAAATGAACCAAGCCTTGTATGCACATATGAATAATAAAAGAAAAAGGAAAAAAAAATTAACCAACAATAAAACTATAGACAAATTACAACAAAGCATTCAATTAAATTAACAAAGAATAGAATATGTAAGTGCTCCATTTAAAATAAGTACATTAAAAAATAAGCCCATATTAAAGCTCACCTCTTTATTCAGGAGTTCTTTAAAATAGCTTAGATATTTGATGTTATTTATAAAGCTAATCACTAATTTAGTTAAGAGGCAAATGCTATGATATATGCCAATCGTTGGTCATTGTCAATTTAAGAAATTATGTTAAATAGAAAGTTTGTGTTTTCCTATAAGAAATCAAATCCTTGTATATAACGCAATATTTCAATGTTGTATGAAAAATATGGTTTTTAAAATTTAAATGGAAACATGGATAAGAGTCTCAATAAAAGCATAATACAATCATGTTTATTAAATGTATTAACTCATTTTGTTAGACAAATTTCAGAGTCATATCAAATGATTAATAAGACTGCTTATGTTCCTCAATGTATGCACTGCAAAGGTATATTGTTTAAAACATTCTCTCAATAATTTATTTTATTTATCTTGAAAAGAGAGATTTTCTAATTAGACTTTTGTCTCATCCAATAAATTTTCTGATATATTGGTCTGTGAAGTGATGTAAGCTTTAGGATATTTCATATGCTCTGTGGTGTATTTAATACATAATGAATGTGTGATAGACTTAATTGGTAGTATTCACTATTTCTTTGCTTTAAAATGTTTTATTCATTCATTAGATATACATGTGTGGGTTTTTTTTATATCTTTGGAATATATCAAATAAAGATGTTGTTTACCCGGACATCATTAAAAAACCAAAACCAAACCTATGAAACATGGTAATAGAAGAAGAGATGCAAGCTAATGGTAGAAACAAGACCAGAAAAGAAACTGCTCCACATATTACCATATTACTGTAGTTAAATCCCAAACTCATAGACAAAGAAAGAATATTAATGACTTCTAGAGAGAAACATCAATTCACAAAGGCAAACTCATCAGAACATATATAAGAAAATATATAAAAGATTGCCAAGCCCTCAGACAAAAATAACCAAGAAAGAGGAAGGCCTAAATTAATAGAATTTGATATAAGAAAGGTGATATCACAAAAATACTAATGAAATCTAGAGGATTATTAGAGAATATTACAAAAAAAGCCAGAAGAAATGGACAAATTTCTAGATGCACATAATCTATTAAAATTGAACCAACAGGATATGAACCATCTAATTAGATCAATAACAAGCAATAAAATTGAAGCAATAAAAAGAATCTCCAACAAGACAAGGACATGATGGATTTGCTGCTGAATTCTATCATACATTTAAAGAACTAACAACAATGCTCCCTGAACTATTCTACAATATAAGAAGGAAATGAACCAAACTCATTCTATGATTCCAGTAGTACCCAAATACAAAATCTGATAAATACACAAAAACCAAAAAAAAAACATAGGCCAATTTCCCTGATGAACACAGATGAAAAATTCTTTATCAAATATTTAAAAATAAAACTCATCCACCAATGTAAACATATATGAATATATAAATAAAAAAATCATAGACTGTGATCAAGTTGGTTTCCTTATAGGAATGCAAGGTTAGTTCAACATATGCAAATCAATATATACAATGCACCACATAAACATAATAATGTATACAAAATCACATGATTGTCTTGGTAGGGTCAGAAAAAGCCTTTGACAAAATTTAATAACCCCTTATGATAAAAGACCTGAAGAAATTAGGAATAGAAGGAACATCTGTGCCTCAACATAATTAAGACTTTATATGCCAAACCTATAAACAACATCATACTAACTGTAGAAAACTGAAATTATGTCTTCTAACATCATGAACAAGACAAGGGTGTCTTCTCTTTCACTCTTATTCCAAACAGTGCTAGAATTTTTAGCAAGAAAAACAAGGCCAGAGAAAGTGTTAAAATTGCTACCAACAGAACAGGAAGAAATCAAATGATCCCTGTTTACAGATGACCCTGAAGACTGTACCAAAGATAATCTTAGATTTGATAAACACTTTAATCAAAATTGCAGGATACAAAATCAACATAAAGAACTCAGTAGTTTTTCTATATATCAATAATGAAAAGGCTGAGAAAGAAACCAGGAAAATAAGACAATTTACAATAGCCTAAGAAACAATTAAAATACCTAAGAATAAACCCCAATAAGGAGGTGAAAGACATCTAAAATGAAAATTATAAAACACTGATGAAAGCAATGCAAGAGAACACTAGATGTAAAGGACTCTCTCATTATGGTTCAGGACATTTGACATTTTGAAAATAGCTAAAGCAATTCTGAGGAAAAAGAGTAATTCTGGAGGTATCACAATGCTTGACTTCAAATCATACTACAGAAACAAAATGACAAAAACAGAACAGTACTTGCACAATACAGAAATGTAAAACCATGGAATATTTTCATTTAAAAGTTTTTTATTTTAGTTGTTATATTTAGGTCTTTAGTCCTTCTGTAGTTAGTTTCTGTAGATAGGGGGGACTAGAGTCCAATTTCATTCCTTTTCATGAGAGTGTTCAAATATCTTAGCAATATTTATTTAAGGATTATTCTTTATACATTGAAGTGTTTCTGTACTTTATTGAAATCAATTTTTCATGGGCTTAAAGATTTATTTCTACAGTATAATTTCTAGTTCATTTATCTATATGTTTATCATTACTCAAGTACCAAATTTTCATGATTATTATAACTTGACAGTGAATTTTGAAATTATGAGTACTCCAACTAATTCTTGTTTTTTAATATTGGTTGTCTGTTCTGAGTTTTTGAATGTTTATATGAATTTTAGTATTTATTAATTCATTCCATAAAACATCTGGGATTTTATTAGGAATGGTGTTAAATTCGGGGACCAATTTGCAGAGATCTGCCATCTTAGCAATCTTAGCATTAATAAATTTTCCAATTTGTTAACAATCAGATGTCTTTAGATTCATTTAAAAATTCTGTAATTTTTTCAGCAATGTTTTGCATTTCTCAGTGTACAAATTTGTTACTCTTTATTCTTTCAATGATATTTCAAATGAATTTTTGAAACTAAATTTTGAATTATTCAATCATAAGTGTCTATAAGGTATTTGTGTATATTGATTTTATAACTTGTATTTTCCCTAAATGACTTTATTAGATCTATATTTTATTTTGTGAATTACCTAAGATTTTCTGTATATAGTATGATATCATTTTAAAGAGCTCTTCTTTTCTAGTAATGTTGTTCTTCATATGTTGTTCTAATTGCCCCACTAAAACTTCCAGGAAAATGTTGAGTAGAAGAATATCATTGTCATATTGTAAGCTTATAAAAGCATCAAGTCTTTCATCATTAAGGATGATGCAGGGTTTTGGAAAATTTCCAGGATCTCAGTTATATTCCATACTCTATTTCAGATGAAACTGTCCCACATTATTGCAGAAAGTCCCTTTTCCAGATGACCCTGCTGCTGTCACATGTGACTGTCCTACATCTATTTTGTCTCTGCTCACAGATTCCTGGTTTTACTGCATACTCTCCTTCTTGTCCAATTCACATCCATTCTTCAACATATTTTGACAGCTTTCTCAGTAATAGGAAAATGTAACTTGGATTTTGCAACATCCCTAGCATGAAGGGAAATGCAGTTGGTGGTAGTGTGAGGCAAAAGCACTCTTATATGAGGACAGGACATTAAAGTGAAATGCCTGCATTTGATAGCAAAGTTTTGTCTTACCCTCTCATGTTTAAACTCACCATGCTGACATACCTACTTTTCCTTGTCTTATTTTTAATATCTTTTCACAGGTACTGGCTCTTTTCATGGCTGGATACTAAAACTATTACATGAGCTATTCAGTGGAAAATGGAATATTTCAAAGAGGATATATTTAAGGTTTTTTTTCCTAGGACTGCCCACAAAGGTCAAGGGATGATCCAGGGCAACACATTGTCCCCACCATTTGCCTTTTCCCATTTTGGTAAAATCATTTTGATTTGGTGATGGATGTAGGAGTTTTTTCTTTATGTAATACACACCCCCACACACACACACATGCTCACAAATTTAAAAGCAAAAAGTTAGCAAAGCACGGTGTTTAACACCAGTATTCCTGGGTGCTTCAGAGGGCTAGCTGGAGAAGATTCAAGGCCAGTCTGGGAAAAACAGATAATGAGACTTCATGTAAAGAAATAAGTCTGTTGTGGTTGTGCACACCTGTGTCCCAGCTGCTCAGGAGGCATAGGTAGGAGAATTGTGGACCAAAACAAGCCCTGGGCAAAAAGTACAAAAGTCTATTTGAAAAGTAACTAAAGCAAAAAAGGACTTGGGATATGGTTCAAGTGGTAGAGCACCTGACAGGCAAATAGGCCCCATGAGTTCAAACCCCAGTACTAGCAATAATTAAGTAAGTAATCACAAATAACTGAAAAGTTTACCTGAGGTAAATCAAGAAATTAATATTTTAGTATATTTTCTTTCATCTCAGGTTTCATTCTAATATCAACTCCCTGAGACAGGTAACAGCTTTAGTGATAAAATGTAGGACGATTTTTTAGGAGACACAGTATATTAATTAATAATTCTTCATTTGTTTCTTTTTTCCTCTCTCACACATATACATTTTCATATTTTTCAGTGAGGAAAATGAGTATTTTCTAAAATGTGAATTCTTCTAATGTAGTCAAAACCATACATATTTTATAAGAATATTATAACATATGTTTCATAATTAGGCTTATTCAAAAATGGAAATATGTTCTCATCTCCTGACTTGGTGACTCAAACCTTGGAATAAGAAAGGACAATTGGATTCAGTCTAAAATTATCAATTCTTAGATTAAAAATTTTTCCAGGTTGGGTGCAGTGGCTTACATCTGCCTACTTGGGAGGCTGAGATCAGAAGGACTGCATTTCAAGATCAGCCTGGGCAAAAAGTTCATGAACCCCATAACAAATGATAGAAACCTGGGCTTGGAGGTGTATGCCTGCTATCTCAGCTATGGAAGGAGCTTAAGTAGGAGGACTATGGTTCAGGTCAGCATGTGCATAAATGGTGATACTCTATTGCAAAAATATCTAAAGCAAAAAGGACTGTGGTTGTGCCTCAAGTGAGAGAGCACCTGCCTATCAAGTGCAAGGCCCTGAGTTCAAACCACAGTATTTCGATAATAATAAATACATATGATTATGTGTATACACATATAATATATACATATATAATATAAATATATATACATATATAGTATATATATGTTTACATATTTCCAAACATTAAGGCTTTATTGGGACCTAAGTTAGGCTAGAGTCCTAGTCATACTGTGGTTTGAATATGTTTTTTTCTCTTCTAAAAATATTTTGAGGACTGGAGGTGTGGCTCAAGCAGTAGAACACCTGTTTTGCAAGTGTGAAGCCCTCAGTTCAAATCACAGTCCTGCCAAAAATAAATAAACGCAACATATTGAAATTTGAGTGTCATCGTTTCAGGGTTGAGAGGTGATAAGACCTCAAGAAGGGCTAATGCAATTCTGGAAGCACTGGACTAGTTACTGTGAGAGCAGCCAACACTATTTCTCCTTCCTTTCTGTATGCATCTGGTTGCCCTTATGCTTCTGTGTCATTCTGTGATGCAGCAGGAGGCCCTCAGCTAAAGCTGACGAGCTTTTAGCCACCAGAACTATGAGCTAAATAGACTTTTTCTTTCATAAAATTTCCCAGTCTCGTGTATTTTGTTATATCCATAGAAAATAGACTAACATGAAATTCTTACTGAGAAATGGAATGTTGCTATAGTAATTCCTAAAAATGAGGAAGTAGCTTTGGGATGAGTAATGGATGAAAACTGAAACAGTTTTGAAGCCAATGTGGAGAAAAGCCTAGACTGCCGTAAGTAAACTCTTAAATGTGATTCTGGTGAGGGCTAATAGCATAAGACTCAGAAAAAGACGGTACTTCTTAAATATACCTAAGTTTTTAGTATATTTATAGGCATGTGAACAATAAAGACTATTCTAATACAAATCTGAGATAAAAAATAAGAAATATTTTATTGGTTATAGTATAATGGCCAAACTTCTTTTACAGTTGCAAATAACTTGGTTGCTCTGTATCCATGCCCTAGAGCTTTTTGCAATGCTGTGTTTAAAGGGTGATGAACTACAATATGTGGCAGAAGAAACATCTAAGCAGCAAAGCATTCACACTACTGCAAGGTTGCTTTCAGCAACAAACAGTGAGGTAAAAGAGAAAAAGGGATAATCTAAAGGCAGAATTTGTATAAGCAGAGCATTTACACTTGGAAAATATTCAGCCCTACTCTGTAAAGAATGAAAAAACCTTGTGAGAGTGTGTCCAAGCAGTAATTTGCAAAGAGATTAGAACAGCCAGAAAGAAGTCAAGTAATATTCATTGGGACAAAGTAAAAACAACTCTGAAGGCATTTTGTAAATCAGTGTGACTGCCCTTCCTATCACAGGCTCAGGGTATTGTGATATTGAAGGCAGAAAATGTGTTCTGCCCAGAGTGACATCTGGTCTCTGTTCCTCACATCCTGGCAAGCATGTGCTGGTAATACTTCAGGTGAACAGAATTCAAGAAATGTGATTTCTTCTAGTCAGATTCTCCAAAATGATGAATAAATACTTAGAAGAATAGACTTGCCAAATGGGCAGTGCCATCATTTGGTCCCCAGAACAGCAAATCCATCAGGAGCATGATGGATCTGAGAAAGCTTCAGGCACCAGTGTGCAATTACAATCCCAGAGAATTGAACCATAGTCTGATCCCAGAAAAGAAACAGGGCAGTACTGCCTGACATTTAGAGGGAATTAATGGAGTACAAAGCATCTACTGTGTACAGGAGATGGCACATGAAGTGAGAGAGTATGCTCAAGCTTTAAGACCTAATGTCTGCCCTGTTAGGATTCATGTTTACTTCAGACATGATATTCCTTTCATGGTGTTTATTTTTCCAGTCTGGAATGGGAGCATCTACTTTACACCTGTTGCACCATTGGATATTTGGAGTACAAAACTTGGTTTGATATCACAAACAAGGGCTGGACTTATTGACTCATTATCTTATTAAGGATTTTGCATTGACTTTTATTAAGGTGATTGGCCTATAATTCTCCTTTTTGGAGGTGTCTTTGCTTGGTTTTGGTGTGAGTGTTATACTGGCTTCATAAAATGAGTTAGGCAGTGTTCCTTCCCTTTCTATTTCATGGAAAAGATTATGGAGAGTTGGTATTAGTTCTTCTTTAAAGATTTGGTAGAATTCAGCTGAGAATCCATCAGGTCCTGGACTTTTCTTTTTTGGGAGACTCTTTATTGCTTCCTCAAAATCATTTTGTGTTTTGGGTCTATTCAGGTGATTAATGTCCTCTTAGTACAGTTTTGGATGGCCATAAGTATCTAGAAATTTGTCCATTTCTTCAAGATTTTCAAATTTATTTAAATATAGGTTCTCAAAGTGGTCTCTGATTATTCCCTGAATTTCTGTGGTGTTTGTTGTTATCTCCCCTTTTGCATTTCTGATTTTACTGATTTGGGCTTTTTCTCCTTATTTTAGTCAGATTTGCCAGGAGTCTGTCAATCTTGTTTATTTTTTCAGAGAACCAGCTTTTTGTTTCATTGGTTCTTTGTATGGTTTTTATTTTGTTTGTTTGTTTCTATTTCACTAATTTTGGTACCTTAGTTTTATTATTTCTCTCCTTCTGCTTGTTTTGGGATTTGCTTGTCCTTGTTTTTCTAGGAGTTTGAGATGTAGCATTAGGTCTTTGATTTGAGATCTTTCAGTCCTTTTAATATATGCACTCATGCCTATGAACTTTCCTCTTAGGACTGCCTTTGTTATTTCCCATATATTCTGGTAGTTCATGTTTTCATTTTCATTAACTTCCAGGAACCTATTAATTGCCTCTTTTATTTCATCAATGACCCACTGATCATTGAGCAATGTTGTTCAGCTTCCAATTTTTTGTATATTTTCCACTTTTGCTTTTGTTGTTGAGTTCTAGTTTTAATGCATTGTGTTGAGATAGAATGCATGAGATTATTTCTATTTTTTATATTTGCTGAAGCTTGCTTTGTACCCTAAGATATGATCAATTTTGGGGAACGTTCCATGGGCTGCTTAGAAGAATGTATATTGTGTGGAAATTGGATGAAATATTCTTGGTCCATTTGATCTACTGTGTGATTTAGTTATAGAATTTCTTTATTGATATTTTGTTAGATGACCTATCTATTGGTGATAGACCAATAGAGTCTATATTTTTAGGTCGTTCAGAGTATGTTTGATGAAATTGGGTACACTGACATTGGGTGTATATAGGTTGATAATTGTCATTTCCTTTTGGTGTATTTCCCCTTTTATTAGTATGGAGTGTCCTTCTTTATTTCATGTGATCAATGTAAGTTTGAAGTCTACTTTGTTTGAGATAAATATTGCTTCTCCTCCTGCCTGTTTTTTTTTTGGGGGGAGCACTGGTTTGGTAAATCTTCTTCCCATTTTCGACCTAAGCCAGTGCTTGTTTCTGTCAATGAGATTGGTCTCTTGTAAACAACAGATTGTTGGATCTTCCTTTGTAATCTAGTTTGCGAACTGGTGCCTTTTAATGGGGTAGTTAAGTCCATTAACATTCAGTGTTAATATTGACAGGTATGCTGTGATTCCTGTCATTTACCTTTGTATGTTATTTGTTTTTTTTTTTTTTTCTCTTACAGCCTTCAATATTCTTTCTCTATTCTCTGTGCTTGTTGTTTTAATGATAATATGTCATGGGGTAGTTCTAGTTTAGGCAAGTCTGTTTGGTGTCATAGAGGCTTCCTGTACCTGAATGGGCATAGCTTTCTCTAGATTTGGGAAATTTTCTGTTATTATTTTGTTGAATATATTATGAATTCCTTTTGCTTGCACCTCTTCTCCTTCTTCAATGCCCATAATTCTCAGATATGGCCTTTTGATGGAGTTAGTGAGTTCTTGCATATTATTTTTGAAGTTCTTGAACTGATTAATTAATAGCTCTTCAGTTTCTCCTTTAATTTCCATTTTATCTTCAATTTCTGAGATTTTTGTCTTCTTGTTCTAATCTGCTGGAGTGGACTTCCATTGTGTTTTGTATTTCTGTTTCATTCTTTGTCCTGAGGTTTTCGATATCATGGGTCACTTCCTCTTTAATATTGTCTATTTTCATCTTTAATTCATTTATTTCTCTATTTATAGTGTTCTCTGTTTCACTTTGGTGTTTATTTAGGGCTCTTATGTGTTCATTTATTTGTTTCTGTGTCTTCTCATATATATATTCTTCATTTTTTTGTCTTGAAAGTTGTTGAGTGCCTCTTGTATATTTTGGTTAACCATGTCTAGTATCATCTCCTTGATATGCTCAGTGATTACTTGCAGGATTTCTTCTTTGAGAATGTACTAGTGGGCATCATTGGGTTCCTTGGCATCATTTATCTTTGTTTTTTTGGAGTCTGGAACTGGGTATCCATTTTCTTTATTTGCCTCTGTATCTGGTATTAAATTATTTTGGGTAGAGAATGGTTTACATCCTTTTTTGTCTTTCCATCACTCCACTTCTTACTGTGTAACTATGTTCTTGATGGGCTAGTTGGTGATTTCAGTTACCTTCTTTCTTTCCCTAGGTTTAATTTTGTTTTGTGGCTGTATTGGGTTTTTAGCTAAGTGTGTGTGTGAAATCTGTGTCCCTGGTCTGGGTGTAATTAAGTATTAACTAATTCACAATAGTCGAGCTATCAAAAAAGCCAACAACAAAAACCCCAAAGAAATCAACATGGAGAGATGAACAAACAAACAGGAAACAAAACAAGCAAACAAAAAAATCCAGGTTCAAAAACAGTAGAATATCAGTCTAGTTTAAGGTCTGATGTTACTCCTCCAGCATCCAGTTCTGGTGTTGGTATCTAAGCTTAAGCTCTGTTGCAGTCTTGCCAGGTGGTTGGGTAGTGTTTTCCTTTTTTTTCCTTTTTTCTTCTGTTTCAGTGGCAGCTACTTGGTGAGCTCCTCCCTCTGTGAGATGTGGCAATTTAGGTTTGTATGTTGGCCTCAGGTTCCAGAATCAGCTCTGTAGCTTACCAGCTGTCCTTCTTTGGAGTTGAGTTTTCACTGTGCTTGTTTACTGGGGGCTTGTTTCTATGCCTTGCTCCCTTTCCCTGGGGCAAGGTCAGTGATCCATCAGCCGGATGCCTGCTGTCAATGTGTTGTGATGGTTTGCTGTTTGTTTTTCAAATTTTCAGTGTCATATGACTTTGGATGTTGCTCACTGGCTCAGGAGATGAGCTTTGTGGACAGCTACCTGCCCTATTTCAGGCAGTGGATTATCACCTGCCCACTGTTGGCCCTCCTGCCTTTCCAGCCTTTGTTTAATGAAAGTTCATATGTAAAATAGTTCCTTATCCCCCTGCCCCTTCTCTGTTGTGCTTTCAGCTTCCTGCCTCCTCTGCTGTGTTACTTTTCAGTTCCCTTATTCAGTTTTTATTTTTTATTTATTTATTTTTTTGCAAGTGGTTGTCTGCCTAGGGGCTTTGCAGCTTTATTTCAGGGGTGGCTAGGGGAATACCACTTGATGCTTGGCACTCACCTATTTGGTCTGTCAAATGTCTCCCAAGCAGGTTTGGAGCTAGTGTCTGGCAACAGTGACAGCTTTCCTGTTTTCTCAGTGTAATGTGGCATGGAGAAGTTTTCCATGGGCTAAGGGTTCAGGGTGTTAATATTTTGATTCTCCATGGTGGTCTATTTCCACCAAGTGTGGATCCAACATCTCAGCAAGGTTTTTGATTCATGGAGCTCATGCTGTCTGCTTCTGCACCCAAGTTGCCATCTTGGATCCTCTCAACTTCACATTTTTAAGGAATACTCAGGACCCATTTTATTCTTACCACTTTTCTATTAGGATAGCTATTGCCTAAATAAATATATAATATATAATAAATACAAATATATAAATATTTTTAAGGTCTTCAGGTACATAAAATGTATGTACATAAAATGTATGTACATAAAATGTAACTTAAATTGGAATGAGCAAAAAAAAATGTTTCAACTAACCCAAATTAAAATTAAAGATAAAAAAAGACCAACTGGAAGGGTTTTTTTTTCTTTGTCTCTCTCACTTGTTTGTTTCTGCTTTTTCTCTGAATGACTGTTTTAATGATCAGTAGTGTGCATGGAGTGCTGTTTACTGATATGTGAATTCACAAGAAAGATGAATGAAGCCACAGGTCAGGAAACTAAGTTGTAATTCTAATGAAGAAATATACACATGTTTCCAAGTAAACAAGTAAACATTTTTTTAAAAAATAACATGCTAAATGATATTATTATCATTTTTTCAAAAAGTACATTTTCACTTGCTATACAAGTGAACAGTTCAGATACAATCACAGATATATTTGAGAAATTGAAATAGGGAAACACTTGAAAGTAAAAACAGTAAACCATGATAATTCTTTTGGGTATTTTCTTATAACTAGTCCAATCAATGTAATATTGGCTTTATGGGTTACAGTATAATTATACTGCCAAAGCCACATAAAAATCAACTCACAGTATACATTCACTAACTGATACCAGAGTCATTTGCACATTTGCTTTTATAAAATTGGTTCAGGAAATACATGCTGTTTACCGGGGAAAAGAAGGACCTTGGGTGGAGCTGGGAATGGTAACTAAGGCCTATAATTACAGCTATTTGGGATGCAGAGATGGGAGGATTGTGGTTCCAGCCTGGGCCAGGAAAAAATATTGGGGAGACCCTATCTTAACAAACAAGCTAATCACTGTGATTCATATCTATAATCCCAGGTACCTGTGAGGCATAAGTAGGAGCATTGTGGTCTGAGGTCAGGCCAAGGAGAAAGCATGGTAATCTATCTAAAAAACACCTAAAGCAAAAAGGGCCGGAAGCATGGCTCAAATGTTAGAAGTACTGAGTTCAATGCCCACTACTGGGAAAAAAAAAATATTGTGACAGTTTGTTGGTTTTGATTTCTGTTCAAAAATATAATCAGAAAATAAGTTTTAGAAAAGCTATGATTTCTTCCCATAAGAAAAAGCAGCTGTCTAATTTGAGTAATATTTAAAAAATGAAACATAAAAAAAAGAAATTACTTTTTACATAAAAATAATTTTCTGTAATCATACATTTATGTCATTGTTGTTTTTCTGAAATCTGCATTTTTGTCTTTCTTGTTTAAATTCAAAGTCATTAATTAAGCATTGAAAAAAGTAGGAAGGATGGAGAGAGATAAAGAAAATGGAATCAGGAAAAATTGAATTAGACTTACTTCTACCTCTTCTCATTTACCCAAATGGCAAGAGCCATGTTAGCAACAGAATTCAAAGTCTTGAGTGAGTCATCAAAATCATAATCCATCCCTTACTTTCCTAGAGTCTATTACACTAAACCAAAGCATCAAAAAAATTTCCTATTCAATCTCCAAATATTGTAGTGTCTGTGTTTCCTTATGTAAGGGTTTTGATTAAAATGTATAGATGGAGGTTGTTGCTATGGCAACCACAAACTACTTCAGTATATTTAAGTGCTCTCAAATCCTATTTTTTATTTCCCTTAAGAATCCACGAGGGAATTCCAAGATGGCGGCTAGAGGTAGGAAGCAGAAAGCGACCCTCCTATAGTGAAATCTTGGAGAGACGCTGGAGACACACTTTGCAGGCATAATCACCGAGAAAAGGCATAACTTTGACTCCTCCACATCTCCAGCCGGCACAGAGAATCTCCACTTCATGTTAAACGGAGAACCGAGGAAGGCCCCCAGGGCCGCCAGTGGCTGGCGCCCATACAGCTTGGGAAGACGCGGACCAGGTGAGCTTCGCGGTACCGCGGTACCCCCACAGACAAGCCTGGGCCAGAGCAGCATAGCCCCCTGGACAGACTGACCTCCACCCGGGAAAAAAAGAGAAACTGAGTACTAAGCAATAAGAACAGTTAAGACACGCTGGAAAGAGGGTGGGGCACCCTGAGCGCTGAAGATCGGGGGAAGGGACTCCTTCCCGGGACTGTAAATAAACAAGGTGGGCGGGCCAGAGAGGCTCTGGCGGGAGCGGGGCACGCCCAGCAACAAGGAGCAGGGAAGCTTGTGAGAGGAGGGAAGACCCACTTCCCACGTGAACTGTAAATAAACACGCAGGCCTGACAACGTGGGGCAGTGTCACCTTTCCCAGTGCTTGGAAAGGGAAAGCCTGTAGCAGAGGCCCCCCGCAGAGGAGAACTCTGAGCAAACAAAGCCCGTGGGACCAGGTGAGTGCTAGCTCACACCAGAGATCTGCATAAATAACGTCGCCAGCTACAGGCTGAGAGCAGCAGGCAGGCAAGCCACAGTTGCAGATACCACTCTCAGAACTGCCGCCAGACGCTTTTTTTTCTTTTTCTCCCTACCTTTGATGAGAGAACAACCAAATTACACCTGCAACATGAAAAACTTACTGAAACTGTATTGTATTTGAACTGGGGATACATGGTGGGGCTTTTTTTTTTTTTTTTTTCTGTGTGTGTGTGAGTGTAGTTTGGTTCTACTTTATGCATCCCCTTTGATGAGACAACTACAGAACAACATCTGAGGCACCAACACCAGGACTGGAGATTGAGAAGGACATCCAAATTATTAAGACTGAAATTGCATTGCATATAAACTTGGAAGTTTTTTGGTTTTTTTTTTTTAATTTTCTATTTTCCATTTTATTTTAATTCATTTTTATAAATAGATATTACTTTCATATACTTATTTTTTATTTTTTTATCTTTGATTTTCAATCCTCTCTCTGTCTCTCTATTGTCTGTTCAGCTTACTGTCGATTAGTACATTAACACTCCCTGTTTATACCTTTGAAACTCTCTTGTCTGATACCTTGTTTTGCTTTCTCCCTCCTGTCTGTATATTTGTTTTCCCCTTTTCTTTAACTTCTTGCTTTCCATCTCAGCTCACTCTTCCATTCTCAATATTACCATTGTTATTATTACAAGCTAGAAAATACTTAATTACACACAGTACAGGGACAGTAACAACACCAAGGACAATGACAGGAAGACAGAAAAAACAAGGAAACCAGTTTCCCCAAGCAAAAAATTAGTACAGGAACCAGAGGGGAATGAAGAGAACAGAAACTCAGATCCAGACTCCAACAAAATGAAGATAAACTATGCCAAAGGACTCAATGAAGCCCACAAGAATAATTTAAAAGAGGACATACTACAAGTACTCAATGAGAATTTTATAGAGATGATACTGGATAGGGTCAACCAAAATGTACAGGAGACACTCAATAAATTCCAAGACAATAAAAATAGAGAATTTGAAAAAGCAAAAGAAGAAATAAAGGAAACCATAGAAGCACTGTATAAACACCAAAGTGAAAGAGAGAACACAATGAATAAATGGATAAATGAACTCAGGACAAAAATAGACAACAATAAAGAAGAAAACAGCCAGGATATGGAAAACTTCAGAAAAAAGAACGAAACAGAACTGCAAAACAAAATGGAAGGCCAATCCAGCAGAATAGAACAAACAGAAGACAGAATCTCAGAACTTGAAGATGAAATGGTAATTAAAGGAAAAACTGAAGAACTATTAATTAAACAACTCAAGACCTGTGAAAAGAAAATGCAAGAACTCACTGACTCCATCAAAAGACCAAACTTGAGAATCATGGGCATCAAAGAAGGAGAAGAGGTGCAAGCGAAGGGAATGCGTAACATATTCAACAAAATAATAACGGAAAATTTCCCAAATCTAGAGAAAGATATTCCCATACAAATGCAAGAGGCCTCCAGGACACCAAACAGACCAGATCAAAATAGAACTACTCCACGACATATCATCATTAAAACAACAAGTTTAGAAACTAAGGAAAGAATATTGAAGGCTGTAAGAGAGAAAAAACAAGTAACATACAAAGGTAAACCCATCAAAATAACAGCAGACTTCTCAACAGAAACATTAAAAGCAAGAAGAGCGTGGGGTGAGATCTTCCGGGCACTGAATGAAAATAACTTCAACCCCAGGATACTCTACCCAGCAAAGCTATCATTCAAAATAGATGGAGCAATAAAAGTCTTCCATGATAAGCAGAAACTAAAACAATATGTGACCACAAAGCCACCATTACAAAAGATTCTGCAAGGGATCCTGCACACAGAAAGTGACACCCAACTTAACCATGAAAAGGCAGGCAGCACCAAACCACAGGATAAGAAAAAGCAAGACAGTAGAGAGTAACATCAAGTTAGGTACACACAATCAAACCTTCAAACAACTAAGACAACTAAATGGCAGGAATCACCACATACCTATCAGTACTAACACTTAATGTTAATGGACTTAATTCACCCATCAAAAGACACCGTTTGACAAAATGGATTAAAAAAGAAGATCCAACAATTTGTTGCTTACAGGAGACTCATCTCACCGACAGAAATAAGCATATGCTTAGGATGAAAGGCTGGAAGAAGATTTACAAAGCCAATGGCCCCCGAAAACAAGCAGGAGTAGCAATACTTATCTCTGACAAAGTAGACTTCAAACCTACATTGATCAAACGAGATAAAGAAGGACATTCCATACTAATAAAAGGGGAAATAAAACAAAAGGAAATAATAATCATCAATCTGTACGCACCCAATGTCAACGCACCCAATTTCATCAAACATACCCTGAAAGACCTAAAAGCATATATAAACGCCAACACAGTGGTTGTGGGAGACTTTAACACTCCATTATCATCAATAGATAGGTCATCCAAACAAAAACTCAATAAAGAAATCCAAGATCTAAAATATGCAATAGATCAAGTGGACCGAGTAGATGTCTACAGAACATTTCATCCAACCTCTACACAATATACATTCTTCTCAGCAGCCCATGGAACCTTCTCCAAAATAGATCATATCCTAGGGCACAAAGCAAGCCTCAGCAAATATAAGAAAATAGAAATAATACCATGCATACTATCTGACCACAATGCAGTAAAAGTAGAACTCAACAACAAAAGTAAAGACAAAAAACATGCAAACAGCTGGAAACTAAATAACTCATTACTTAATGAAGAATGGATCATCGATGCAATAAAAGAGGAAATTAAAAAGTTCCTGGAGGTCAATGAAAATGAAAACACAACCTACTGGAACTATGGGACACAGCTAAGGCAGTCCTGAGAGGAAAGTTTATAGCCATAAGTGCATATATTAAAAAGACTGAAAGATCCCAAATCAATGACCTAATGATACATCTCAAACTCCTAGAAAAACAAGAACAAGCAAATCCCAAAACAAATAGAAGGAGAGAAATAATAAAAATAAGAGCTGAAATCAACGAAATAGAAACCAAAAAAAACCATACAAAGAATTAATGAAAACAAAGTTGGTTCTTTGAAAAATTAAACAAGATCGATAGACCCCTGGCAAACCTGACTAAAATGAGGAGAGAAAAAACCCAAATTAGTAGAATTAGGAATGCAAAAGGGGAGATAACAACAAACACCATGGAAGTCCAGGAAATCATCAGAGACTACTTTGAGAACCTATATTCAAATAAATTTGAAAATCTAAAAGAAATGGACAGATTTCTAGATATATATGATCATCCAAAACTGAACCAAGAGGAAATTAATCACCTGAATAGACCTATAACACAAAATGAAATTGAAGCAGCAATCAAGAGTCTCCCCAAAAAGAAAAGTCCAGGACCTGATGGATTCTCTGCTGAATTCTATCAGACCTTTAAAGAAGAACTGATACCAACCCTCCTTAAACTGTTCCATGAAATAGAAAGGGAAGGAAAACTGCCAAACACATTTTATGAAGCCAGTATTACACTTATCCCAAAACCAGGCAAAGACACCTCCAAAAAGGAGAACTATAGGCCAATCTCCTTAATGAACATTGATGCAAAAATCCTCAACAAAATAATGGCAAATCGAATTCAGCAACACATCAAAAAGATTATTCACCACGACCAGGTAGGCTTCATCCCAGGGATGCAAGGGTGGTTCAACATACGAAAATCAATAAACGTAACAAACCACATTAACAGAAGCAAAGACAAAAACCACTTGATCATCTCAATAGATGCAGAAAAAGCCTTTGATAAGATCCAACATCATTTCATGATAAAAGCTCTAAGAAAACTAGGAATAGAAGGAAAGTTCCTCAACATTATAAAAGCTATATATGACAAACCTACAGCCAGCATTATACTTAACGGAGAAAAACTGAAACCATTCCCTCTAAAATCAGGAACCAGACAAGGATGCCCACTATCTCCACTCCTATTCAACATAGTACTGGAATTCCTAGCCAGAGCAATTAGGCAAGAAGAAGGAATAAAAGGAATACAAATAGGTAAAGAAACTGTCAAAATATCCCTATTTGCAGACGACATGATCCTATACCTTAAAGACCCAAAAAACTCTACTCAGAAGCTTCTAGACATCATCAATAGCTATAGCAAGGTAGCAGGATATAAAGTCAACATAGAAAAATCATTACCATTTCTATACACTAACAATGAGCAAACGGAAAAAGAATATATGAAAACAATTCCATTTACAATAGCCTCAAAAAAAATCAAATACCTAGGTGTAAACCTAACAAAAGATGTGAAAGACCTCTACAAGGAAAACTATACACTTCTGAAGAAAGAGATTGAGGAAGACTATAGAAAGTGGAGAGATCTCCCATGCTCATGGATTGGTAGAATCAACAGAGTAAAAATGTCGATACTCCCCAAAGTAATCTACATGTTTAATGCAATTCCCATCAAAATTCCAATGACATTCATTAAAGAGATTGAAAAATCTACTGTGAAATTTATATGGAAACACAAGAGGCCACGAATAGCCAAGGCAATACTCAGTCAAAAGAACAATGCAGGAGGTATCACAATACCTGACTTCAAACTATATTACAAAGCAACAACAATAAAAACAGCATGGTACTGGCACAAAAACAGACATGAAGACCAGTGGAACAGAATAGAGGACCCAGATATGAAGCCACACAAATATGAGCAACTTATCTTTGACAAAGGAGCTAAAAATATACGATGGAGAAATAGCAGCCTCTTCAACAAAAACTGCTGGGAAAACTGGTTAGCAGTCTGCAAAAACCTGAAACTAGATCCATGTATATCACCCTATACCAAGATTAACTCAAAATGGATCAAGGATCTGAATATCAGACCCCAAACTCTTAAGTCGATACAAGAAAGAGTAGGAAATACTCTGGAGTTAGTAGGTATAGGTAAGAAATTTCTCAATGAAACCCTAGCAGCACAGCAACTAAGAGATAGCATAGATAAATGGGACCTTATAAAACTAAAAAGATTCTGTTCATCAAAAGAAATGGTCTCTAAACTGAAGAGAACACCCACAGATTGGGAGATAATATTTGCCAATTATACATCAGACAAAGGACTGATAACCAGAATATATAGGGAACTTAAAAAACTAAATTCTCCCAAAACTAATGAACCAATAAAGAAATGGGCAGGTGAACTAAACAGAACTTTCTCAAAAGAAGAAATTCAAATGGCCAGAAAACACATGAAAAAATGCTTACCATCTCTAGCAATAAAGGAAATGCAAATTAAAACCACACTAAGATTC
Organism: Castor canadensis; assembly: GCF_047511655.1. Lineage (NCBI taxonomy): Eukaryota > Metazoa > Chordata > Mammalia > Rodentia > Castoridae > Castor > Castor canadensis. The sequence goes on along the minus strand of NC_133390.1, from coordinate 20,177,015 downwards.
CACCTCACCCCTGTTAGAATAGCCATCATCAGCAACACCACCAACAACAGGTGTTGGTGAGGATGCGGGGAAAAAGGAACCCTCTTACACTGTTGGTGGGAATGTAGACTAGTACAACCACTCTGGAAAAAAATTTGGAGGCTACTTAAAAAGCTGGACATCGATCTTCCATTTGATCCAGCAATACCACTCTTGGGGATATACCCAAAAGACTGTTACTCCAGAGGCACCTGCACATGCATGTTTATTGTGGCACTATTCACAATAGCCAAGTTATGGAAACAGCCAAGATGCCTCAGCACTGATGAATGGATTAAGAAAATGTGGTATCTATACACAATGGAATTTTATGCAGCCATGAAGAAGAACGAAATGTTATCATTTGCTGGTAAATGGATGGAATTGGAGAACATCATTCTGAGTGAGGTTAGCCTGGCCCAAAAGACCAAAAATCGTATGTTCTCCCTCATATGTGGACATTACATCAAGGGCAAACACAACAAGGGGATTGGACTTTGAGCACATGATAAAAGCGAGAGCACATAAGGGAGGGGTGAGGATAGGTAAGACACCTAAAAAACTAGCTAGCATTTGTTGCCCTTAGTGCAGAGAAACTAAAGCAGATACCTTAAAGCAACTGAGGCCAATAGGAAAAGGGGACCAGGAACTAGAGAAAAGGTTAGATCAAAAAGAATTAACCTAGAAGGTAACACCCACGCACAGGAAATCAATGTGAGTCAATGCCCTGTATAGCTATCCTTATCTCAACCAGCAAAACCCCTTGTTCCTTCCTATTATTGCTTATACTCTCTCTACAACAAAATTAGAGATAAGGGCAAAATAGTTTCTGCTGGGTATTGAGGGGGGGGAGCGGGAGGGGGTGGAGTGGGTGGTAAGGGAGAGGGTGGGGGCAGGGGGGAGAAATAAACCAAGCCTTGTATGCACATATGAATAATAAAAGAAAAATGAAAAAAAAAAAAAAGAATCCACGATAAGCCTGTGCACTTTGAAAGAGAGTTTAGACGAGACATCAGTTATCCATGTAAAATAGATTGGGAAATTTCAAACCCTCAAAAGTTTAAGAAATATTTAAGATATTTAGAATCAAGTATCCTGACAGCGTATTCTATATTTGTATGAGTTTTCTGCTGATACTTGTCAGGAAAAGCTGATATAACACACTTGTGTGAGTGGAAGATGGTGAAACTCATCCAGGATTGCAAAGGGATCATCCCTGAAAGTGATTTCTCAAAATAAAAATCTATCTTGACTTTTTTAACAATGACCAATACCTATATGAAAGCCATGTAATCAGCCAATTTTCATAATTTGCCATTCATCTTTCATCACTGATACTATCTTAAAATATGTACAAATTCATTATTTTATTCAACATTTTTCAGAGGTTTAAATGAAAGGCAATTAAAACAGACTATTTTTCCAAAATTGAGCTATGTGGGCTTTTTGTTTTGTTTCATGTTTTCAAAAAACAAACATATGAATAATATTGTAGCTATTACTTTAACCTTTAGTCTTCTCTATATGAAGCAACAAGAAGTAAATATCAATAAACATAAACTGCTGTGGCTTACATACTGAATGTCCCTCAAATGCTCATGTGTTGAGGCTTGGTGCTCAGTTAATGATGCTCTGGTGAGGTGGTGGAACCTTTAGGAGGTGGAGTTTAGTAGAAGGGACTTATGTCATGGAGGTGTGATCTTGAAAGGGACTATTTCCCTCAACTGTCCTTTCTCTCCCTTTGCTTCAGGCAGTCATGAGTTTAGTAACTTTGCTCTGCCTCCACCAAGATGTTCTGCCTGGGCACAAGCTCAGGCAACAGAGGCAAATGACCATGTTCTGAAACTGCGAGACAAAATAAGCTTTTCTTTCAATCAGGTTGTCTGTCTTGGTAATTATGTCAGAGCAATGGGAAAATTACTCAAAAAACTTAATACTTTTAATGATTTGATGACAAAGCACTACTTATCTAAGCAGGATTGTCCCAGTGTACATGTGAGTGGAAGGATGTGAGTCTCATCATATATATTTTCAATTTAACAAATAGCAGTAATATCCTACTTGTAGATTGGTCAATTATGAGAACAATGTAATTATTTTAATGGTTGGCTGAGACAACTTTTAGAAAAAAGTAGGGCATTTAAATACTCTATCTATGACTATGAACTTTTCTCAATATTTTCCCTCCTAAAGACATAGAGATTAAAAGTTGTTAGGAATTATCTAAGCTGATCTATTAATTAATTGACTTTCCAGGCTTCTGACACTATCCAATTAGGGTTCAAGGTATTGCACTTAATACTATTGCTGCCGGGAAAATAAATGCCAAGTAAACACTTTTTATTTTATTTAGACCATATATACTATTTTATACAGTTTTAAATTTTATATTGTGGCTATTTGGTTCCTTTAGAAATACCATGTTATAATATGTGCAAATATATTGTACATATATAAAATGTGTATCAATATGAATAGGTCTTTTCTTCAAGACCTTGAGAATCAAAGTAACATAAAACTTTTCATATAAAAAGGTATGAAAAGAACATCTTTATTTTCCCTTTAAGCCTGAAATTGATTTCTACTACATTGAAAGTTAGCATCATATTTTGTTCTGAAACTAAAATAGGGTTCATTGAAACTTTACTTCATACTTTCTTCTGTTTGCTGATTATAGAATCTAATCAGGATAGAAATATAAAATGTGAAATCAACATAATAAACAGGGAAAATCAGTAATTGTCAAACCTGATTCTGTTTCAATGTCAGTGTCTAAAACTCTAGATTCTTTTCCTGGAAGTGATTGTAAAATGATAAAAGTAATGCATTGCTTAGGAACTTGATTGCTGTTAGGAAATGCCTTGCTCACAATGACATGAAGTAGATGTTTAGGAAGTGATCCTAGGACACACTGGCAGGAGGACAGAAAGTGGCCAGCAAAGGGAGGAGAGACAAGACAGGTGTATGAATAAAGTTTCTACTGTGTCTCCAGGAGTCAGTGTAGAAATAAGAACACGTTGCCAGAAAGGTGAGAGACTTGGAGTCCTTATTAATTCGTATTTAATCATCATTTTGAGGGCTACTTTCCAATTTGTCACCTTTCCTTGGTCTTCAACTTCCTTTGCCCATAGTGTAATGCATTCCTATCATCTAAGAAATCCCTCAGACAGAAAGGTTCTCACAAGAAGAAGCCAGAGGCCACATACACTGTAATCATGGCTAACAACTGCACAGAAAGGACTACATGAAGATGTTACCTTTCTTTTTACCCCCAGATTTGCATCTACTAATCTGCAGTTGGGAACATAACTTGTAATATAATTGGACAGGATAATTTGATACAAATAACCAGTGAAGAAACTTTCTCCATGACTAGAAATTTTTCTTTTCTTTCTTAAACATAAATTTTATTGTGTGTATTTAAGGTGTTCAACATGATGTTGCAGGATACATTTAAATAGCAAAAATTCGTAGCTATACTGAAGCAAATTAACATCTATCATCTTATACAAATAACTCACTTTTATTTGTTTGCTTTTGTTTTTAGTGGCAAGAGCAGCTAAAGTCTACTCAAGTGTCAGTAGATCCAAACACAGTACAATTGTCTACAGTCCCCTGTTGTCATTAAATCTCTCAACATATTCATTCAACACAGCTGCCATTTTGTATCTTCATTCTTAATTCAGTATTTCCTCCATTGCTGGTAATCACTGTTTTGTTCTCTTATCTCTAGACAGCGAATTGGTGATTATTTTTAGGTTCCATGTGTGTTTCATCATTATACTATCTGATCATGATGCAATAAAACTAGAACTGAACAACAAAAGGAGCAGCAGAAAATAAGCAAACAATTGGAGGACGAACAACACATTGCTCAATGATCAGCTGGTGACAGAAGGAATATGGGAGGAAATAAAAAAGTTCCAGGAAATTAATGAAAATAAAAATACAACCTATTAGAACCTTTGGGACACAGCAAAGGCCGTCCTAAGAGGAAAGTTTATAGCTATGAGTGTTACATGAAAAACACAGAAAGATCTCAAATAAACAACTTAATGCAAAATTTCAATCTCCTAGAAAAGCATGATCAAGCTAAACCCAAAACAAGCAGAAAGAGAGACATAATAAAAGCTGAAATCAAAAAAATAGGCAATAACAACAAAAAACATCAGAAAAGGTACAGAGAATCAACAAAACAGAAAGCTGGTTCTTTGAAAAAAATAAACAAGATTGACAAGCCCCTGGCAAATCTGATGAAAATGAGGAAGGCAATGACCCAAATTAGTAAAATTAGAAATGAAAAGGCAGAGATTACAGCAAACACCAAGGAAATCCAGGGAATCATAAGGGACAACTTTGAGAACTTATATTCAAATACATTGGAAAATCCAGAAGAAATGAACAAATTTCTAGATACTTATGACCATCAAAACTGAACCAAGAGGATATTAATCATCTAAAAGTCTGTAACATATAATGAAATTGAAGTAGCACTAAAGAGTCTCCCAGAAAAGAAAAGTCAAGGACTTTACAGATTCTCCACCGAAATCTACCAGAAATTCACATAACTAATACCAATACTCCTTAAACTTTTCCATGAAATAGAATGGGAAGAAACACTTCCTACCTCATTTTATGGAGCCAGTATTTTTACATTCATCCCCAAACCAGAAAAGGACACATTCAAAAAGGAGAACAGGCCAACCTCCTTAATGAACATTGATGCAAAAATCCTCAATAAAATAATGATCAACTGAATTAAAAAACATATAGGAAATATCATATACAATAAAGAAGTCAGCTTCATCACAGGGATGATTCAACATAGTCGAAACATTAAATGTAATACAGCGCATTAACAGAAACAAAGACAACAATCACTTGATCGTTTCAATAGATGCAGAAAAAGACTCCAATAAGATTCAAAACCATTTCAGGATAAAAGCACTGATGAAACCAGGAATAGAGGTAATATATTTAAATATTATAAAGACTACATATGACAAACTTAGAGCTAACATCATTCTTAGGTGGGAAAAAAGTGAAGTCATTTCCCCTAAAGTCAGGAACAAGACAAAGGTGTCCACTCTCCTCACTCCTATTCCACATAGTCTTGGAATTCCTAACCACAGCAATGAGGCAAGAAGAAGAAATAAAAGGAATACAGATAGATAAATAAGTAGTCAAACTATTTCTAGCTACAAATGACATGACCTGCAAAATTTTTTTTCCCAATCTCTAGGATGACATTACATTTAAATGATTATTCCCTTCTATATGCTAAATTTCTTTTTGCTTTTGTGCCTTAAGCTTCAGTGTGATATCCAAGAAATCAATGTCAAGGTCAAGATCCAAGAGTTTGTTTTTCTATGGTGTCTTCTAGCAGTTTTTCTATTCTTATGTTAACAACAGTTATGTATTTTCTGTGGCACTATGAAAGCATTTTGTATAAATGGAAATGATAATCAATGAACCCCATGCAGGACCATTTGCCTTTTGCCAAGATTTCAAAACATAAAGTTTTTCATTAGTAGAGAATCAATTTCACATTCAAATTCTTACAAATTCAATAAGCAATATTCATTTGAAATATAATTCCTATTGCACAAATCATTGGATAAAGGAAATTAAATACATTGTTCTTTGCTCAGTAAAAAAAGAAAAATATATATCTTAACCATAGAGAACCAAAAGAATCCTTTATAATTAGCACGATAGCCTTAAACTCCTGAATGCACACATATATTATCACATATTAATTCAATACTAGCCTTATGGTAGAAACTAATTCCAACATATCATGAAATGGGTAAATATAGATAAAGGAATACTAGATACTATTTTAAAAAAAAGAACTGAATCCTAGATGACTTAACAAGAGGAAGTATCATGAAAACGTTCATGTGTTAGTCCATTTTTTGTTCCTATAGCAGAATATCTGAGACTGAGTAATTTATAAAGAAAACATGTATTTTGGTTCATGGTTGTGGAGATGAAAATCCAAGAGGATGGCATCTGTTCATCTTCTTCATCTTCTGGTGTGGATTCATGCTGCTCCATGCATGGCAAGGAAGAAGATAAGCAAACCCATGGTGAAGAGAAAACACAAGTGGTCACTTGGCTTATAACAATCTGCTCTCTTAATACCCATCCAGTTTCTGCAGAGCAATAACTCACTCATTCCCGCAAGACAGCACTAATCTATTCATAAGGCTTTCATCCCTATGAGCAAAAACTACCCAAAAGGTCATTGCTCATGGCATTGCCGCATTGAAAAATTGTGCATTAATGATAATTTAGATAAGAATAAACCGTGTTGAATCTTTAACAAATTGTTCTATGCAAAATGATAATTTGGCTAGTTTTTGATGCCTTTTTCTGGTAATATTGTTTTGCTTATCTTGAAGCTTGTTTATATCTAAGTAGTGTTCCACCAGTAACACTTAAATACCTCCTACATGTTGAGGTTTAATCAAAAGTAGTCTCTGTTTTGGGGATGAAGTGGTTGAGTGCTTGTCTAGCATGCAAGAAGCCCTGAGTTTGATCCCTAGCACCAAAACTAAAGAAATAATGCCTGTATTTCATCACAAAAAATATTCAACAATATATCATTTTCAGATACTGGGTTTGCTTTATAGTTGCAGATGAAAATATTACAATGGTATGTATTATAAACAGATTGTGCTCAACTGGAAAATTAATCAAATAATCAGAAATACAAGTAACAGCATTCTTGTTTCCTAATCATTATAAATTTATCCAATAAGACAAGAACACAGTGGCCTTCCCTGTAAACTTCAATTATCACTACATCAACATTGGATCAACCCCCAGGGAGACCAAATGTTTTAAACTGTGACACACATTCCTCTTCTGGCAGTCAATCTTGGCTGACATAATGAAGCAGAGTTAATCCCTGAACACGTGGAACCACAGTAGTTAACTTGCTCAACCATGCTTGTAACAATTCAATTAGCAAAATCCCAATGGATATTCTGTACTTTAGAAAAACTACCCAGGGATAGTTTTACTGTACTCATTTTCTAATCATGATGGCAAATCTCACTGTTGGTACAATAGAATATCATTGCTCTTGCCGTGAGTAAGGGTCAAATTTATTAATGATCCATATGTTTAGATTCCAAAATTGCATTTCATGTATGTGGTAGTGATTTTCGTTAACAAAGATGTTCAATGCTGCTAGTTCTTTATAGTTAAAATCATATTCCTTTTATCTACTCATCCCAGAATTAAACTGGAAGGAAATACAAATATTAACTCATAAGTAAAGTGGATTTTTAAATGAAGAACACATGAAAACACAAATGGAGACTTAGTTTAAAAACAGTTCAGACACCAAAATAAACCTCAAGTCTTTTAAAATTATATATTTAAAAAGAGGTTAGTTTGTGACTTTTTTTGCTTGTTGACTAATCCCTGTGGAAGAATGAAAATAAGTCTGTTTGCTTCAATGAAGATTAATTGGAATCCTTACTAGTGATTGGTAAGTACCATATAACATATTTCCTTTTGCTGAATTCAGATATAATTTATGGAGCTATTACAAGAGAATAAATAACAAAACTAGAGACAAGTATTGTTGGATGCATGTTTTTCACTAGCTCAAGATTATGCTTGTTATAAACAAAAGTGATACTCTTTCATCAATGAAAAAAGTGGGTTGCCTAAAGTTCCTTAAGTTTCTTTTCTAAATTTATTATACTACAGCATTTCCAACATTTTTGCTTCATAAGAAAAGTCTGTTTTGTCAGTCACTCATTTGTGAATTTTAATACTTCTGCCTTTATTTTTTGTTTTATTTATTTTTATTTTTTCTATACTGGGGTTTGAACTCAGAGCCTACACCCTGAGGAAATTTACCAGTCCTATTTTTGTGATAGATTTTTGTTAAGACAGGGTCTCATGAAATACTTGCCTGGGTTGTCTTTCAAATATGATACTCCTGATCTCTGCCTCTTGAGTAGCTAAGATTATAGGCATGAGTCACCATTAGTGGACTAGTGGATGAAGAACATCAATACTTCTGCCTTTAAGAGGCAAACGTTACCTAACAACTTACCTGCTAATAGACAGAAAAACCTAGTTTTTATTTTCCATTAATTCACTAATATATGTATACATATATACTATATATAATAGACTTCATATATATAAAACAATCATATATATACATATACATAATGTAGAATATAGACACATGGGATCATTAGTAAGTTTGACCCCATTATGTAATCATATATTGTATAATGACATTTTGACCATCGCTGAACCTTATTACAGAAGTGGTGTCATAAGATTAAGTGACACTGAAGCCATCTTACTCTGTTTAAATACTCTGTGATGTTTGTACATGGACAAAACTACCTAAGAACACATTTCTCAGAATACATCACAATAAGTGATGAATTAATGTATTCCATTCTTCCTTAAACTTTCACCTAGTGATTTTGAATAACTATTCCTAGATTTTTCCTTGATATATCATTACCAAGATGTTCTCTTAATAGTGATTTTATTTTACCTTTATTCTCTGCAAATTATTTGTTTATTCTTGGATAAAAAATCTGACTTACACTTTGATATTTTATATTATCTGCTAAGTTTACTTAGGCCTCACCCCCTTCTACTCTTTGACCCCACATGTGGACAGATATCTGGCCTCATATATGGCTAGAAATTTAAATCTTTTATGTGGGAATTTTTGCCTTGTCTTATGGTAGTGAGCTTTCATAATTTTGTGTTGCTTTGGCATCCATTATATGTGTGTATTCATTTTTATAATATGATTTTAATTGTACAAATTTGCACTATGTGATGATTTGGTGTCTGAGTCAAACCTCAGTCACCTTGCCATGGTTTCCAGTTGTACACATCCTCAGAGATTTTCATTGTACTTATCCTAGATATACTTTATATGATGCTCACTTCTAAGTACTTCCCTATAGGACGAATATATACAGTCTACTTGATTGGCTGCCCTGAGATTCACATCCTGCATATACAGTGCAGATTTACCTTAGGACTAATTTGCAGTCACAGTGTAGTCTCCTAGGACCCACCAAAAAATAAAATACCTACCAGGAAATGTATCTAAATAATATGCCAGACCAGTAAATAGGTTGGTACCCAACTTTCCTGTCTCTTTCTACATGCTCTTTGATCTCACTGTATATATCCTCCAGAAAGCAGTGTACCCCCAGGACTGGTAAGGAATAAATTATTTCCATTTTGGGACTCTCCTAATCATTGAACAGGTGCTCTTCATCTTAGTCATCTGAATTTTAAACATTTACACTTAGTGTCATAAGGACTTTGAACCTATATTTAAATGGAATAAAATCACAAAAAACACACTGAAGCTAAATAAAATGTCATAGAGATATAGCATAACATGCTTCAGTTTCTTGTTTGTGTACCTTAAATTAATCATTATAATTTTATTTCATGAAATTCTATATATTTCATTAAATCCAACTGAGAGGTTTATTTATATTTTTAAGATATGTATCTTGGTCATAATTGTTAGATTGCTGGATAATTGCAGGACAAATGCATAAGTTTTCATTTACATAGTGCATTTCAAATATGAACTAAAACAACAGAGTAAATGTGTAAGTTGGAAAGATTTCATAGATTTCAATTTGTCTGTTTACTTTTCAACTCAGTCTAGTAAAATATCTGAAAGCAAACTAAATTTTTGTGGGAATAGGGGAAATATTTGAACTCTATGAAGCCTTTTATTTCCAAGGTGGCTGGTTACATTTCAGTATCTGGTTATGTTATGTAATTTGGATAAATTTCTTTATGAAAATTACCATAATTGACATGGGTAGCTACAATACCTACTGTAAGATAATGTTTCAAAAAATTGAAAATTGGCCATTTGGTATTTGAAATGTGAGACAGAAATAAATGTAAACAATTACTAAAACAATGATCAAGTCAGTCATGTCTATAAAAACTGTATAATTTAGTGTTTCTTACATCATAAGTTGCATCAAACAATAGGTAAATCTTACGTTTTCATATTGATTATTGTGCTAATAGAGGCAACATTTTTTCAAGACTTACATATTGATATTGGGAGTATATTTATTAATTTTAATTCTTAATAAATGATATTTTGTGATGATTTTAGATATACAAATTTACTTTTTATTAGATAATCATTAAGATGTGCATGTCCTTTTGTAGGACAGTGCATTTTGATTGTATTAAGGTCCAGTGCTTAAAAAAGATGGGTGATGTGCATGCGGTGAACCATTCTGCTTCAGGAGACTATTTTAAAATACTAACATAACTTTGCTAGCATTTTCTGATGGTCAATAACTAACAAATATGCTAATAATTGAAAGTTCATGAAAATTTCCCTAAATATTTTCAGTGCTTAAAGCATATGCTAGAAAAAATATTTAAAATTAAGTCTATTTGATTTGGTAGAGTACATTTTGCAACTCAAGCACCTTAACTCTTCTACAGTGAATAAATAGGATGTTTGAATATGAAATTAAATTTCCAGAATTTAGTCATATGCCCTTGAAATTCAGAAGAGTTTCTTGGGTTTCCAAATGCAAAATAAAGTTAAGTGTAATTAAAAATTGGTAAACTTTAGGTATAGTACTCTTGGCTACACATTGAAATGCCACAGGAAAACACAGTCCATTTAAGGTTATTTTTAATATTCAGTTATTATTATCCTCATGGATCACTAATAATGAAGTCTCCTGTTTGGGCTGGGTAATTTGTATATTCCTTCTTTTTTTTTATTTTTCCTTTTTGAGAGTCCATCAATCCTCTAAATTTTTTAAAGGAACTAGTATTTTGGTTTAGTTGGTTCTGTATACCATTATTTTATTTTCAATTGATTGTTCAGTGTTGTCTGTGTATGCACATGTGTGTAAACATAAACATATATGTTGGAATCAAATCTAAGAGTTTGTACACTCTAGGTGAGCACTCTGCCAGTGAACTACAACCTCAGACTAGATCATTAGCTATTTTTATCATTTTTATGTCCTGGACTTATTTTAGTTTTAAATTGCTTTTCTTTCTCTGCTTTTTGTACTGGAAGAGGATTAGTTTGCATTCCCTTTGCCAACCTCCTTTCATTTTGTGTTTAGATGATTTAAGTCTAATTAGTTTTATCAATGTTCTTCTATTTATGTATCTATCTTATAATCTATATTTTGCTAATCTTGTCTATCTTCCTGTGGTTTATATAATTTGGAATATATTATGTATAATATAAATACATTGGAATTCCATTTTCATTCATAGATTTTTTTCAACATATTAATATGCAGATAGAAGAAAGGCAACATAAATTCTGCCATTATTTTAGATATAATATAGATATTGTATCTTACCTTCAATCCCAACTGTAAAATAGTTATCTGAGATTTTCCACCAAATCTTCATGTTGTTGTTTAGTTTGACCTTTTGACGAAATGATACTGATAATATCTGCTTTTCTTAGACTTATGTATTCCATATATTCCAAGACTATTAGAATTGTAATCATATTCTCTGAAAGGTAAGCAATTTATTTCCCTTAGAATGAAATTCTTTATCTTCATCTTTTCCAGAAAGATTGCTTGCTTATCTTTGAACAAAGGGTGAAACCTAGCAACACAAAGTCATCTGGTTGCATTACAAATAATTATGAAGAGCAGAGATCAATAACTTCTCTGTTTCTGTTTTACTCTTAGGAGGGTGTCACACTGTATCACTCCTCCTTATATTTAAAGATTTATGTCTTCAGATTTTCTACCCCGTGACACAGATTTACATTTTGTAAATTTGGTGTAACTCTCTTATTCTTACTATTTTGTCCCCAAAGAGAAAAGAATTGGGCATGGTGAACTGATGAGAATAATTTTGTAATCATCTCTCTAATCACTGTTTCAGAAGTCTCATGATTGCATGCAAGATAAAATAAAAGATCTGTTTTAAAATATTATTTAATGTAAACTCCATGGACATTGACAATTACTTCAGAAAAGATTTGGATTTTTGCTTTTTTCTATCAAATACCATGTTGGAAATTGAATGTAAGAATAATAATGAATTATAGTTACTCTTTCTATTGGTATCTCTTTATGCCTAATCTTCCAAATTTTCTCCCTTTTGAGTTTTTTTATAATTTTTTTATTATTGTTGCACTAGAAGTACAATGTGACATTTACAAAAGTTCTTACACTATATCATAGTTGAGTTCACCCTTCCATTATTCTATTCTACCCTCCCTCCCCCCATTCTTGGAAAAGTTTCAACAGGTCTCATTTTTACATTTATATGCATGTGAGCAGGGTATTTCTACAATATTCACTCTCCTACCCCCTTTCCTTATATCCTCCTCCCTTCCACTGGTACCTATATGACTTTTTTTTACCTTCCTGTTCTCTGATTTTCTAAAAAATAAAATGACAGTCTTGTTTTCTTAAGACAGCAATACACGGTGTTTCTTTGTGACATGTCCATGTACATATGTATCATAATCAGAATTGGTTCATTCCCTCTACTTTTCTGCTTTCTTCCTTAGTCCCCTTGTTATGGTGATTTCAATATGTTTAAAAATTCTATATTCTTATATAGGAAGTATGTCAAGCATATATACCTTCTTAACTTCCTTCTTTTAACCTCCCCCTCTAGTATGTGACCTCCCCTTAACATGACCTGTTTTTCATAATATTGCTGCATTTGTATTAGGTTTATATTCCAAATGAGAGAAAACATGACTTTTGGCCTTCTGAACCTGGCTAACTTTACTTTATTGAAGCACTATTCACTATAGCTAAGGAATGCAAAAGCCAAGATGCCCCACTACTGATGAATGAATTAAGAAAATGTGGTATGTATACAGAATGGGATTTTATTCTCCCTTACTTTTTATTGCCTGCCAAAAGAACCCTTTTGTAACATTGCAGAATATGTTCTTATGGTACATTTTCTCAAGCTTTCTTTCCTTCCTACCTAGGTTTTTTATTCATTTATTTATTTTCCCACTGTCATTCTTTCTGAAAGATGTGAGAAATACATTCATTCCTAACAATCTTTTCTTTCAGCACTGAGAAAGTGGGCCAGTTTCTTCGGGCCTCTGCGGCTTCTAATGTTTTGTCTGTCTCTAGCTGTTTAAAACACATATTTCCCTTTTTTTATTATTCATTTATTCACATGTGCCTACATTGTTTGGGTCATTTCCCCCCCCCCGCCTCCCTCTCCCACCCTCTTCCCCCTTCCCCCCTCAGTTCCAGGAAGGTCCTACTCTGCTTGTATCACTAGTTTCATTGAAGAAAAGAGACAAGCGTAATAAGGAAGACAAAGCATTTTTGCTAGTTGAGTTGAGGATAGCTATCCAGAAATATTCCTAGCATTGCTTTCATGTACACATGTTATGATCCATGTCGATTCATCTCTAACTGATCTTTACCCTGGTTACTGATCCCCTTCTCATGATAACTTCTGTTGCTTTAAGGTTTCTGTATTAGCTCCTCTGGAGTGGGGCATCAAATGTTTTCATGTTTTAGGTTTTCTACCTATTTCTATATCACCCAAATGTGCTCTCTTCTTGTCATGTGGTCCCAGTCCAACCACATTGCTGCATTTGTCCTAGATCTAAAGTCTGCCTATGAGGGAGAACATACGATTTTTGGTCTTCTGAGCTTGGTTGACCTCACTCAGAATGACATTCTCTTGCTCCATCCATTTACCTGCACGTGATAAGATTTCATTCTTCTTCAAGGCTGAGTAAAATTCCATTGTGTACAAGTACCACATTTTCCTGATCCATTCATTAATAGTGGGGCATCTTCATTGTTTCCATAACTTGACTATTGTGAATAGCGCTGCAATAAATTTGGGTGTGCAGGTGCCTCTGGAGTAACCTGTGTTGCATTCCTTTCGGTATTATCCCCAGGAGTGGGATTGCTGGATCCTAAGGCAGGACTATGTTGAGATTTTTAAGAAGTTTCCAAATTTTTTCCAGAGTGGTTGTACCAGCTTGCATTCCTACCAGCAGTGAATTAGGGTAGAGTTTTTTGGGTCTTTAAATTATAGGATCATATCATCTGCAAATAACAATATTTTGACAGTTTCTTAACCTATTTGTATTCCTTTTATTTCTTCTTCTTGCCTAATTGCTCTGGCTAGAAATTCCAGTACTATGTTGAATAGGAGTGGAGATAGTGGGCACCCTTTTCTCATTCCTGATGTTAGAGGGAGTGTTTTCAGTTTTTCTACATGAAGTATTAAGTTGGCTATAGGTTTGTCATAAATAGCCTTTACAATGTTGAGGTACATTCCTTCTATTCCTAGTTTTCTTAGAGCTTTTATCATGAAGTGGCATTGGGTCTTGTCAAAGGCTTTTTCTGCATCTATTGAGATGATCAAGTGGTTTTTGTCTTTGCTTCTATTGATATGCTGTATTATATTTATAGATTTATGCATGTTGAACCATCCCCGTATCCCTGGGATGAAGCTGATTTGGTCATGCTTCCTGCTCCTTCCTGTACTAACTTCAGAGTTCTGGGTCTGATATTAAGGTCCTTGATCCATTTTGAGTTGATACTAGTACAGGGTGATAGACATGGATCTAGTTTCAGTTTCTTGCAGATGGATAATCACTTTTCCCAGCAACATTTGTTGAAGAGGCTGTCTTTTCTCCATCATATGTTTTTGGCACCTTTGTCAAAAATAAGGTGGGCATAGCTGTGCAGATTCATATCTGGGTCGTCTATTCTGTTCCACTTATATTCATGTCTGTTTTTCTGCCAGGACCATGCTGTTTTTATTGCTATTGCTTTGTAATATAGTTTGAAGTCGGGTATTGTGATACCTCCAGCATTGCTCTTTTTTGCTGAGTATTGCCTTGGCTATTCACAGTCTCTTGTGTTTCCAAATGAACTTTAGGGTAGATTTTCCAGTCTCTGTGGTGAAAGTCATTGGGATTTTGATGGGAATTGCATTAAACATGTACATTGTTTTTGGTAGTATAGCTATTTTTACTATGTTGATTCTACCAATCCATGAGCGCGGGAGATCTTTCCATCTGCTGTAGCCTTCCTCGATCTCTTTCTTCAACGGTTTGTAGTTCTCCTTGTAGAGGCCATTCACATCCTTTAAGTTTACTCCTAGGTATTTGACTTTTTTTGAGGCTATTGTGAATGGAATTGTTTCCATATATTCCATCTCAGTTTGCTCATTGTTGGTGTATAGAAAAGCTAATGATTTTTGTAAGTTGATTTTGTATCCTGCTATCTTGCTGTAGCTGTTTATGGTGTCTAGGAGTTTTAGGGTAGAGTTTTTTGAGTCTTTAAGATACAGGATCATGTAGTTGGCAAATGGGGATTTTTGACAATTTCTTTATCTAATTATATTCCTTTTATTTCTTCTTCTTGCCTAATTGCACTAGCTAGGAATTCCATGACAATGCTGAAAAGAAGTGGGGTTAGTGGGCACCCTTGTCTCATTCCTGATTTTAGGGTGAAGAGTTTCAATTTTTCACTGTTAAATATGATGTTGGCTATAGGTTTCTCATATATGGCCTTCGCAATGTTGAGGTACATTCCTTCTATTCCTAGTTTTCTTAGAGCTTTTATCATGAAGTAGTGTTGGATCTTGTCAAAGGCTTTTTCTGCATTGATTGAGATGATCAGGAGGTTTTTGTCTTTGCTTCTATTGATGTGCTGCATTACATGCATAGATTTGCATATGTTGAACCACCCCTGCTTCCCTGGTATGAAACTGACCTTGTCGTGGTGGATGATCTTTCTGACGTGTTGTTGGATTCAGTTTGCCAACATTTTATTGAAGATTTTTGCATCAATTCTCATTAAGGAAATTGGCCTATAGTTCTCTTTTTTGGAGGTGTCTTTGTCTGCTTTTGAGATGAGAGTAATATTGGCTTCACAAAATGAGTTAGACAGTGTTCCTTCCCTCTCTATTTCATGGAAGAGTTTAAGGAGAGTTGGTATTAGCTCTTCTTTAATGGTCTGATAGAATTCAGCAGAGAATCCATCAGGTCCTGGACCTTTCTTTTTTGGGAGACTCTTTATTGCTACGTCAATTTTATTTTGTGTTTTAAATCTATTCAGGTGATTAATATCCTCGGTTCAATTTTGGATGGTCATAAGTATCTAGAAATCTGTCCATTTCTTCAAGATTTTCAAATTTATTAGTATATAGGTCCTAAAAGTAGTCTCTCATGATTTCCTGGATTTCAATGGTGTTTGTTGTTATCTCCCCTTTTGCATTTCTGATTTTACTGATTTGGGTTTTTTCCCTTGTCATTTTAGTCAGGTTTGCCAGGGGCCTCTCAATCTTCTTTATTTTTTGAAAGAAATAGCTTTTTGTTTCATTGATTCTTTGTACGTTTTTTGTTGTTGTTTCTGTTTCATTGATTTGGCCCTTATTTTTATTATTTGTCTCCTTCTGCTTGTTTTGGGATTTGCTTGTTCTTGTTTTTCTAGGAGCATTAGGTCATTGATTTGAGATCTTTCTCTCCTTTTAATATATCCACTTATGGCTGTAAACTTTCCTCTTAGGACTGTCTTTGCTGTGTCCTGTAGGTTCTTGTAGGTCATGTTTTCATTTTCATTAACTTCTAGGAACCTATTAATTTCATTTTTATTTCATCAATGATCCATTGATCATTGAGAAATGTGTTGTTTAGCTTCCAATTGTTTGCATGTTTTTTACTGTTGTTCTTGTTGTTGATTTCTGATTTTAATGCATTGTGATTAGAGAAAATGAATGGAATTATTTCTGTTTCTTGTATTTGCTGAGGCTTGCTTTGTGCCCTAAGATATGATTAATTTTGGAGAAGGTTTCATGGGCTGCTGAGAAGAATGTATATTGTGCAGAAGTTGGATGAAATATTTTGTAGACATCAGCTAGGTCCATTTGATCAATGGTGTGATTTAGATCTAGCATTTCTTTATTGATTTTTTGTTTGGATGACCTATCTTTTGGTGATAGGGAAGTATTAAGCTCTCCCACTATCACTGTGTTGGAGTTTATATATGTTTTTAGGTCCTTCAGAGTATGTTTGATGAAATTGGGTGCATTGATATTGGGTGCATATAGGTTGATAATTGTTATTTCCTTTTGGTGTATTTCCTCTTTATTAGTATGAGTGTCCTTCTTTATCTCATTTGATCAATTTAGGTTTGAAGTCTACTTTGTCTGAGATAAGTATTGCTACCGCTGCCTGTTTTCAGGGGCCATTGGCTTAGTAAATCTTCTTCCTGCCTTTCACTTTCAGCCAGTGCTTATTTCTGTCGATGAGGTGTGTCTCCTGTAGGCAGCAGATTGTTGTATATTCCTTTTTAATCCAGTTTCCAGTCAGTGTCTTTTAATGGGGGAATTTAGTCCATTAACATTCAGTGTCAGTATTGATAAGTACATGATGATCCCTGTCATGTAGTTGTCTTTGGTGATTAAGAGTTTGATTATGTGTAGCTGAATAAATGTTTCTTTTTACTTGCTTGCCTTTTCTTCTCCTGTGGTTTGGTATTGGCTGCCTTTCCATGGTTTTATTTGCTTTCATTATCTGTGTGCAGAATTCCTTAGAGAATCTTTTGTACTGGTGGCTTGGTGGTCAGATAGTTTTGCTGGGTAAAGTATCCTAAGATTGAAGTCATTTTCATTCATTGCTTGGAAGATCTTACCCCATCCTCTTCTTGCTTTTAATGTTTCTCTTGAGAAGTCTGCTGTGATTTTGATGGGTTTAACTTTGTATGTTATTTTTTTTTCTCTCTTACAGACTTCAATATTCTTTCTCTAGTCTCTGTACTTGTTGTTTTAATGATAGTATCCCTTGGGGAGGTTCTATTTTGTTCAGCTCTATTAGGTGTCCTCTTGGCTTCCTGTACCTGAATGGGCATAGCTTTCTCTAGATTTGAGAAATTTTCTGTTATTATTTTATTGGCTATATTATGCACTCCTTTTGCTTGAATATCTTCTCCTTCTTCAATGCCCATGATTCTCAGGTTTGGTCTTTTGATGGAATCAATGAGTTCTTGCATTTTCTTTTCACAGGTCTTGAGTTGTTTAACTAATAGTTCTTCAGTTTTTCCTTTAATTGCCATTTCACTTTCAATTTCTGAGATTCTGTCTTCTGTTTGTTCTATTCTGGTGGAATGGCCTTTCACTTTGTTTTGTGTTTCTATTTCATTCTTTCTTCTGAGGTTTTCCATATCATGGGTTACTTCTTCTTTAATATTGCCAATCTTTGCCCTCAATTCATTTATCTCTCTGCTTATGGTGATCTTTTTTTCAGTTTGGTGTTTGTTTAGGACTCCTATGATTTTATTTATTTGTTTATGTGTTTTCTCATATTCTTTAGTTTTGTTGTCTTAGAATTTCTTGAGTGCCTCCTGTACATTTTAGTTGGCTATGTCTAGTAGTATCTCTATGAAATTCTCATTAATTACTTGTAGAATTTCTTCTTTCCGCATGGTCTTGTGGTCTCTGTTGGGTTCCTTGGTATAGTTTATCTTTGTTTTGTTGGAGTATGGATCTGTGTATCCATTTTCTTCATTTGCTCTAAATCCTGTACCACTTTATCTTTAGGGGGAGAATGGTTTTCATCCATTTTTCTTCTTCCTGTATTTCCACTAGGTACCATTTCTGTCCCTGGACTATGTGTAATTTGGTATTAGCTGGGTTACAGTATAAGTACTAACAAAATCATGAGAGAAGGATAAAAAAGAGAAAGAAGGAAAGAAAAAAGGAAGAGAGAAGAAAAAAGAAAGAAGAAAAAAAAATGGGAGAGATGGTGGTGATCAAACAGCAAACAAGGCTGCCAAACCCTTAAATAAGGGAGAAAAAGAAAAAAAAATCATCAGTTCTGGAACAGTAGGATTGCAGGCTTAGTTGTTTTTACTTCTTTAGTGTCCAGTCCATTCTGTGTGTGTTTCTTAGGCATGCTTGGAGCCCTCTAGTGTTGGCCCGATGGGGAGCCTGGTGAAGCAGTTATCTAGGAAGCCTGTAGAGCTGGGACCGGCTCTACCCAAGGGGCAGTGTTCCTTGGGGCTAGTGGATGCAGCTGTCTCATGCCAGGCTGGTGCCTGTCCCAGCCTGGTGGGGCTCCAGTCTTTCCACTGGAGCCCTGCAGGGCCTGATGGGCAGGAGTCCAAGTGGTGGAAATCCAGTCATCCCACATGTAGCTAGGGCTCAGCAGGGCCTGAAGGGCGGTTGGCTCAGGGCAGGGCGGATATCCCTGTGAGCTGTGGGACCAGCTCTGGGCTGGGGTCTGGCGCAGATTGGTGGTGCATTTCCTGGTGCTGCATGGATCTGGCGCAGCCCAAGAGGTAGGGATCCTGCAGTGCGTGGGTCTGGCATGGGTCTGTGGCCTGGCACAGTCTGAGGAGCAGAGAGCCCGGCAGAACAGAGCAGCGGCTCTGCAGACCTACAGGGTGGGGATTTGGCAGGCCGGCTGTTCTTTCATTAGATTGTGGCCTTCCACGATCTAAGTGTTTAGAGTGCCATGTTTTTGGCTCTTCCAGGTTCTTTACCTCAACCAGGAATGTCTCTAGCTTCTTGGCAGAGTCTCTGGGTCAGGAGCTCACAAGGTCTGCGGCTCTGCCTCTCTCGCCACCTTGGATCTCCCTCCATATATTTCTTTAATTTTCAGACATTTGACCACAAAGAATCTGCACATGTTTGTTATTGTGTTTATCTCGTTTGTATTCCTTGTGGCTTTGTACACATAATTTTAGTTCTTTGACCAGAGAAATATTAAGTTCTTAAATTTATATTTAGATGCAGTTAAATATGTCTTATCCTGAATTGCAAAAAGTATTTTTCAATGTTAGAAAGTCTATAAAATTATAAAGAATAAAACAGATGGTAAAAAACCATTATGAAATGTTTACCTAAGGCAGTATATAGATTTTACCTATGCAGAAAATTTAAAAAAAAAATACAAGGTCAGAATAATGTCATAATTATGAGACTATGTATCTTCAAATATTTTTTCATCCATCGTAAGTTCTACTCTTCTTCTGGAACCCTAATGAAACAAATATTAGCTCATTTTATGTTGTGTCCAAGATTTCCAAGAGGCCCAGTTTTAGTGTTGTCTGTTTCACTCTGTTGTTTACAATAGATATTTTTTGTTACTCCATTTTCAACCTCACTGAATTTTTTCTATGTCTGCTATATGCTACTATTGTGACCATCCAGGAAGTGTTAGGATTGTTTATTATAATTTCAGTTCTCAAGTTGTCATTTGATTCTGTCCCATGTCTTTGGTATTTCTGCTAAGACTGAACATTTTCTCACTTGTTTTAAGCATGTTTGAAAGTGCTTTCTGAATCATTGTCATAACAGCTGCTTTAAAAGCGTTTTCCAATAATATCAACACATCTCAGGTCAGTGTTTTGTGTCTTTTATTTCTTTTGTCATTCAAATTGAGATTTAGATTTTGTGTGAAAGAAGTTGGGCCTGTACCCTGTATATCTTGAGCATTAAGTTTAAAGACTTTGTTTCCAATTAAATCTTCTCTCTTGGCAGGAGTCATTCTGTTAAGGAAAGCGTTACTCTGTTAGTTCAGTTCTTAAGTCACCTGCAGCTCTGTCCTCTTGTGACCTACTAAGATGACTGAGTTCCACCCCACAGTTTCTTCAGCTCAGGCCTGGAGTTGAGAGCAGCACCCATCACCTTCTTATTACACTGGAGGACAAGCTGACAGGGTTTTCCCCACTTACTTAGTTCAAACATGGTGCTTCACCATTACCTCAGAAGGCTTTTAGTTAGTAAATTCTTGGATCTATAAGTTGATAGAAAAAAATATTCCACCATTTAATTTGATATTTGTTTATCACAAACTTTACAATTCAAATGTCAATTATATGTAAAGCCCACTTCATATTTTCTACTGGTGATGATATATTGACAGTTTATATATATATATATATATATATATATATATATATATATATATATATCATTACATAATTGTAACATTATATGAGTATCAACTGCACAGTCTAAAATAAATGATACTTTTCAAATGCTTTTAAATAAATGTATCTTCATTGTGGATAATTTATTGCATCTTCAGACAATGTTTTTTATATTGAAATGTTATTTTATTTTTTAAAATTTATTTTTATTACTGTGCTATGGTACAATGTGACATTTATAAAAGTTTTTACAGTATCTCCCATAATTGATTTCACCTCCTTCATTGCTATAATAGTTTTAGCAGTTCTCATTCTTCCACTTCTATGCATGTGCACATAATATTTCTACCTTATTCACCCTCATACACCCTTTCCTTACATCCTCCTCCTTCCACTGGCACCTATCCCACCCCCCCAACAGGTACTGTTTTGCCTTCTTATTCTCTATTTTTTATAAAAAAAAAAAATGGCATTTTTGTTTAATATAGCTTTAAAGGATATTTCTTTGTAACATTTCCATGTATATATGTATTACAACTCAAATTGGTTCATCCCCTCTAATTTTGTCCTTTTATCTTACTCCCTGTCTTACGTTGATTTTAACTAGTTTAAAAATTCTATATTCATTTTTCTACGGATAGTTCATCCACCATATCCATCTTCTTAATGTCCTTCTTTTACCCTCTCTCCCTCATATTGTTTTAAGTCCTGCCTAAGTATCTGTAATATATTATGTATCTATAACATATCTGTGGCATTTGGCAAAAAAAAATCAAGTTAATTATAAATTGAATAAAATACTTCAGTTTTAGGAAATCATAGACTTTTTTATTCTATGTCTTTATTCAAGTACATAATGATGGAGAGATGCAAAATAATATGAAAATTTCACATTTGAATAAGGAAAACTGGTGTTCATGACTCAAATTTATGTCTATTTCATGCCTTAGGCAATGAGCCATCAAGGAGTAAGGACACTGTGATGATTAATTTATTTTCAGCTTGACTGGCTTAAAGGATGATCAGATAACTGGTTAACAATACTTCTGAGTGAGTCTGTGAGTGTTTCCAGAAGAGGTTGTATTTTGAATTGATGAATTTAATAAAACAGATGTCAGTGAATATCCAAACTTCTGAGGGCTTTAAAAAACAAAATTGCAAAGCAAGTATGAAATGTCTTTTCTTAAATTGTGGCAGCCATCTTTCTTTGCTCTTAGGAATTTGTGCTCTTGATTCTTGGACTTCTGAAGTCAGACAGAGATTTATCTTGTAGATCTCTCTGATTCTCCTGATTTTTGAGTTGGATTGAATTATACCATTGGCATTGTTGTTTTCTTGCTTATGGACAGAAGATTATGGAATTTCTTGGCTTCAACGATTGGTAAGTAAACCAATTACTTTAATAAATCTATTCATATGTATCTCCAGATGACCAATCATTTCTTTTGCTCTACAGAATTCTGACTAATACAGAAAGCAAATGATTATCTCCTTTCTCTTTGTTCCCACTTAATATAAAAACATGACATACCTGATCTCTATCAGAAGCCTAACATCAAATGATGCAATAACATAAATAGGAAAAGTTATTTATGATCTTGAGTCATATGACATTTTTTCTAGATGGAATAACAATGAGACATTGGGAGTCTCTATCCTGGTACTGCACTAGTTATTGTAAAGAATTATCTGTTCATCATGTAAGACAAATGCAACTATTTAAATATTCATATACAACATACATTATTTCCATATAATCTAAATTCAAATTCAAAATAGTAAGAAGTTTCAACTATGATGTATTGTAAGAACTTTTGTAAATGTCACATTGTACCCCCAGTAAAACAATAATTTAAAAAATTAAAAAGTGCACAAATAAAAAAATTAAATCTATATTCAAATTTAATGAATGTGTGTCTTACTTTGAATCATAAAACACATTTTAACTTTAGATATGATATAAAATTATAAAGACAGATTGGGTAGTAAAATAACATTATTGAAGGTCTACCTAGGGTAGTATATACATTTTACCCATGAAGGAATTTTATAAACAAAGTGTAAAAAGATATCATGTGATTACCTTGAAACAGAATTTAGATATAAAGCTTCACTAATCACCACATTTCTCACTCTGCCACCAGCTCTGTTACTATAAGTTGATAATGTGAAAATGTACTCCTTTGGCCCCAGGCTCTCCAGTATGAAATCATCTTGCCACATGAAAAATTTTTTAAATACAAAATCAATACTCTAGGGGAAATAGATACGAGGTTACTTACAATCATGAATCTCTATAGTAATAGTAGTAATATAATAGCTACATATTCAAAATAATTTAGTTTCATTGGAATATATACATATTATAATAAAGCCATTGTTAATACTGAGAAGTAGGTAAACTTTACAAGACCAATAAGAAATATATGTTTATAATCAAGTATCTCTGGTACATAAATGGATTTTTATAATTACCTAAAATTGATTTTATATGCAAAATCAAATGTATGCTATCATAGAAGGCAAAAAATGCCTACCTAAGAGACAATATTAGAACAGAGACTAAAATTCCAGGAGTCTCCTGTAAAAGAAAAGAAATTCCTCAAATATTTTTTAATCAGATAATCATAATCAGACAAAACTGAGTAGTGGAGATCAAACTAACCTACATTTTAAAATTGACAAACATTCATGTTGTCCAGTGGGGCACTGGCTTTAATAAAATTTCTTTTATAAAACCATGAAAGAATCTAGACCTCATATGAGGACTCAATTATTTGATGATATCCCCAAAATTCTTTTTTTGGAGATTTCAAAATTTATTTTTCAGTCATGCTGTCCAGAGAGAATCTGAACCTTGAAGGTAACCTTAAATGCCAGCAGTGGCAGATACTTCCAATATGACTTGATAGGCCACCCAAAATGTACTTTGATAAAATGCATATTTGTGTTTGGTTATAAAAGTGTTTTTGGCTCGATTCAGCTGAATTTCTAAAGAGGATAATTTCTTAGAATAATTAAAAAGAATTGTTGATTCTTCAGACTTAGAATTCTAGTGAATTAGTAGGAGCTTTCAAAATGTATGGGGTTCGCATTTCTTTTCTGTGCTAATTATTCACTTGTGATGCTTTTGTCAGAAATCCTTCCTCACTGCAGCTGAGGAAAAGAATATGCAGCTGCTTAATAACCTACCGCTAAGGAGAATCAGAGTTTTTGCTCTCCTCATTAAAAAGACAAAAATATTTATATTTACATATGTCAATAAAAAGAAAGTAATTTTTAAGGGGCTAACTTAAAAATTCCACTTTACACACACACACACCCTAAGTGTAAAAACTTGATGTAGACTTTGCTACTCTGAAATATAGTCATGGATATACAAGTGTAGAATATAGATTACATTTGTTCATCTGGGTCTTATTGATGTAAAGAAAAAGGATCATCCTAGAGAACAATTTCAATTTAAACATAAAGTAGGATATTTTCCAACATTTTGACCCGGGGTAACATGACTACATTGTAGAAGAGAGTTATTTTTAAATACAATGACTGCTACTCTTTTTGCCCTCTAATTTTTATATAGATGATTCACTCTGAGTTCTAGAGAAAGGACTTAAAATTTAAGGTGAAATAATTAAAACTTTTTTTTTTCCTCCTGGCATGAATACAGACCCTTTGGCCAATGAAACAATGGAATACTTAGAAAAATCCTCCATGTGTTCAGTCAACTGAGCTTTTACAATGGTGGCAAGAATATACAATAAGAAAAATACATTCTCTTCAGTAAGTGGTATTGAGAAAACTGTACAAATAATGAATTTTTCTAT
This sequence comes from Castor canadensis, assembly GCF_047511655.1. Taxonomy (NCBI): domain Eukaryota; kingdom Metazoa; phylum Chordata; class Mammalia; order Rodentia; family Castoridae; genus Castor; species Castor canadensis. The sequence continues at coordinate 20,152,243 of NC_133390.1, read as the reverse complement.
TCACACAATATACGAAGATCATCTCAAAGTGCATTAGACATATTGATAGGACTTGAAACTGTAAAGCTACAAGAACAAAGCATAGAGGGAAAACTACATGATATTGACCTTTTTGATGATTTGCTTAGATTTAATCCTAAAAGCACAGGCAAGAAAAGTAAAGATTAGTAAATAGAATTATAACAAAATAAAATGTTTCTATTTATCAAAGTAAACAATAGAGTGGAGGACAAAATCATGGATTGGAGAAAATATTTTAAAGCCATACACTGGAAATGAAATTAATATAAAAATATATAATGAACTGAAATAACCTTTGGAGAGAAAATAGGCAAGGACCCTGAGTAGATATTTCATTACATATCTACATTAAATATTTCATTAAATATTACATTAAAAACTGTCAACTTCACTAATCATTAAGGAGATGCAAATTAAGTGCACAGTGTGCTATGGCTTAAAGTTTGTTTGAATAGCTTAGGGAAGGCAGAACAAATGTTGATTTCCAGAGTGAAATAGTCAAACACAGGAGTACACATAAAGTATTTTTCCATTTAAATATGGAATCTAAAACAATTGAACTTATACAAGTAGAACTGTGGTTACCTGAGATTAGAGGGACTAAGGACATGAGAAGATAAACATCAGTTAGACAGGATGAATAAATTTGAATTTTAAAAAATTGCACAGCATCATGAAAAGAGCTGATGTCAATATTGCTAAGAGAGTAAATTTTTAATGTTCTCATCATATAAAAATTAAATGTTTAAGGTGATATATTTGTTAATTAGCTTAAGTTACTATTTCCATATTATAGTCAAGAATCTTAACACCACTTGCTACACCATAAACAGATCTGTGATCAGTTAACACCTGTCATCAGTAAGAAGGCAATAGCTCTGCCAACTTAACAGCACACAATGACTTAATTAGGGGCCAGCACCTTAGAATTTACTCCAACATAGACAAAGAATGGAAAGAGTAGATGACTCATGACTGCCATATACAATTCAAGAAAACCGTCAACTCTTTTTTTCTTTTTGTCTGGTACTGGAGATTGGATTCAAAGCCTCAGGCTTATAGTGATCTATCATTTGAGCCATGCCCCAAGTCCACTGAATGCCCTTTGTGGGAGCCTCTGGGGGCCTCGAGGGTCTAGTTCAGTTGTACAGTGATGGCCCATAATGGTATAATGAAAGTGGGCCTGAGTTTAATTCCAAGTACTACTAAAATATTTGAATTGTCTTCAATTTATTTGGAATGTGTTTATTTGGGTTGTAATGACACTAAAGCAAATGTGAGCCAAATCATCCAAGTTATTTTTTTGTATTGTGTATTCAGTTATTCTAGCTCTACTACAGGGTGATTGCTTTCCATTCAGACTTTGAATTTCCTGAGAGCCTAAGAAAGCATAACTGGAATGGAAGGTGATCAGTGTCAGTTCATTATCACTGTGTAGTTCTAACAATGTAATTTGTATTAAATATTAAATGCTACTTCAAGATAATATGCCATGATAATTAATTTCACTAAAAGCAGTATGAACAAAAAATATAATGGCGGAAGACATTTAACCCTAATTATAAAGGTATTATTAATTGTTTTAGATGGACTAGAAAAGCAGGTGTCTATAATAAACTTATTTAATCTTAACTCTAATGCATTTTATGTTTCAAAGCCATAGGGAAATCACAGAGAAAGATACATTTCTTGAAAGATTTCTTCATGTGCTAAATTAATTTAAAATAGTTTACTACAAAGAGGACACTCTTGATAGCACTTTTTTTCTTGATAGCCTTTTTTTAATTACCAGATTAGAGCAATAACGGGTGTGTAGAATCAAAATAAAATGTGATAAAAGTGGGGAGTCAATTGCAAACTTTAAAATTCATCTAGGCTAACTCCAACAACACTTTTTAGTTTTATTCAATATTTGAAAAGAATACAAAATAGTACTCACAATGGTTTAATTGTAAAATTGAATGAAAGTAATGTAAATGAAAGTACATCTGATAGGAAGTATTTATTCAATAACTTTTTGTCTCAGTACTGCTATTTCTTAAATGTAGAATTAAAAATATATTTATGTTAAAAACACTTTATATAGCAATAATAAGAAATTGAGCTAAAAGCCTTAGCTAATACTGTATCAACAAGGCAGGGAAAAGATCCACAAAGCTTCAATTAATTCACAATTAAGAGCTTTATAAGAAAATAAATAAAAATAAAATTTGATATAATGTTCAGATGAAAATGTTTTCTCTGAATCAATTTAAATTTTTGAAATTCACACCTTATGTCTTTATGGTCTTTTTAAATACCAGCAAATTTCAGCTTTCAATTATAGTGTTTTAATATGTGCAATATTTAGCTAGTATCTAAATTTCAAAAACTAATCATAAATAAATCACAATATCACATGAGTAATGTTACTTATGTAGGTTCCTCAGGAGTACGTGCATATGGAAGTGTGAGTGAGTACAGACGGGAAATTACCTTTCCTCATTTCATACTCATCCTGCTATATCTGGCTACCAATATCTAACTTCACAGTTTACTCATTTCAGAACTACATCCTAATCCAGTGGCTTGATGATGGTTGTCTCTGAGAATTTTGCATGTTAATCTTTAACCAGCAGGTTGTCTGTCCTTCTTTACCTGCCTCCAATATCACAGACAAGAACATGGCTAGATATCTCAAATTCATCAATGGAAAAAATTTGAGCCTAAATTTTCCAAGCTTGAGAATTTATAATGAAGTTCAGGTACAAATAAGAAACTAAGAGGGATATTTTCAACCAATTTCATGGTAATGATTATTAAACTCAGGGCATCAATACTTGGTCGGCAAGTACTCTCCCTCTTCTTCTGTGCCCCCAGAACGAAATTGTTCTTAAGAACATGCTGGATCTTATGCTTGGGAGCCCATTAGGTTGGATTTCTTCTGGATGAGTTTAAACCTTGTCTTGGATCTTAGCCATGGTAATTCTCATCTGCATTTTAAGTGTGTTCAGAATCTTTATTGAATTTTAAATTCTACATTTCATTTAACAATACTTTGCTGTATTTGAGGATTAAAAGTTGATCATCTAATTTTTAAAATCACAATATTGACATGTGTAGAGATTTAAATGGTAAGGTGAAACTTTATCTTAAATGTTCTTCATATAAGATTCTAGATTTTCAACATTAACACAGCTTGAGAGTTGACAATGCATAGGAGAAAGAGTCCTAGTGAGAAAAATAATAAATTGGTTTGCAAATGTGAAGGAAAATGACAGAGATAAAAATGCAACCAAAAAATACAGATTGAATATGAACTAAAAAAAAAAAAAAAGAGAAAGGCTTTTTTCACAGCAGCAATTGTCTCCTTAAAAAATAATGCTTTTTAACTAGAGCAAAGGCAGCGAAGTTACGAACTCAGGGAAAGGTCAGCAATGCAATTAGGAACAGCCTGTCTGTAGCCTTCATGTCTACGCTGGTCAGAAGAATCAGGTACCCAACAGCAGATAAAAACCCTGGTGTTCTTTTAAATTAATGGGTGAAATAAATATAGATCTGCTCAGCAATTTTTAGTGAAGAGAGGGAAAATTTGAGAATATGTTCCCAGATAACATTATAAAAAACAAGTATTTTGAACAAGTTCACTGCCCTCTGGCCCTCATAGTACTAATTTAGGCTAATTCAAAATAAAATAAAATTAATTGAATAAATAAATAAAAACTAAAGAAAATGTATGAAATATAGCATTAAATATCTAATATTTTTCTATATCTGGATTATAAAGATATAATTTTTGAACAGACAATTCTAAAGAAGTTATGTAAAGATTTAACAAATACTAAAATCAATTTATTCATACAAACAAAACTGGACTTACTAATAACAAATTTTGCAATCGACCTTACACAAGATGGTTTGGGATGTTATGACTATTAAATGAAATAAAAATTCTTAAAGCTTTTTGTAATACATTGTTAATTATAGATAGATATTAGTTATCATCAATTTTAATTTCCAGATTTCATGAAATATGTATGTATTTTCATGGCCTTTAAATCAAAAAGTAGTCAAAAATAAATAATTTCAATGAGTTTCTATCCTAGAGGTTATCATCTTGTAGGAAGTGGATCTACAAATATTTTACTCATTAGTAAAAAATGATAGAGTCTGCTTAATAATTAACAACACAGATAAGTATCTGAATAATAGAAAAAAAACTAAGAAAGTTGTCTTCCTGTAGTGACAATACAGCAATATTGTACAAATTAGAAATCAATTGTAATTTTAGTTCTATGTATGCTAAGGAAAACAAATCCATGTAAGTCAGATTTAATTGGGTTCTCAGTGCTCACCTAGACTCAAATTCCCCTAGTTCCTGCTTTCCTGAAAAAATTCTATGGTTGTATTTCACAGTATAATTATGTGTCAACCATCAATAGATTGCACGAAGAGGAAGAAAATGAATTTGAAGATCTATGAATGATCAAGTGAAGTATGAGATACAAAAGAGTATTACAAACCAGCATTGGCTTTAAATATCAAATCCACTAAGTAGACGTAGTATAAATACTGTTCCTCTGTGCTATCATATCACTGAATGTGAATCCACAACAATTTTCTTACAATAAAAGCTTAATAAATAATAAAACCTTCAATCCCTTAAGCATAATGTGCATATGTACTGAAAGACACTTCCACAAATAGTTTCACTCCAGATTTATAAGTACCAAATAAAATGATGCTACACTTATTTAATCAACAAGTATGTTGCTGGAAAAATATGTGCAATTGTTTTCAATCTGATACATTATGCTGTATGAGATTTACATTTCTCTCTTCTCTTGGAAATCACAGTGTGAAGAGCACACACTGCACAACACAGGATATAGAGGCAATATCTCTGGAGAAAAGATGTTGACTACATAAGTATAAAGCAATAGAATCAATGTCTGGATGGCATATATTTTTAATCTTTGCAAAGTCACCCTTTTATAAGACAAAAGGACTGGAGGATTATTTCTGTAAAACTTGAATAAAGAGATTAGGTTTTTAATTATTAGTAACATTGAAGGAAACAGATATTTTTTGAAAAAAATTTGTCATACTTCCCAAATTAAACACCAATGTAAAATATTTCATGTACATATTTTTCAAAGAAAAATCCCCACACACTATTCTGAAAATGGTGATACACACATAACTAGCTGCTCACTATACAAAATTCTTTCCAAATGGATCCTTCTTTGATAGACTTAACAAACTCCATCCAATTTATTTTTATACAAGGAATCATAAAACAGAATTAATATGAGAAATACAACATTGCACTGAGTTCAGTGTCTTATACTAGTAGAGGAGACTTTGCAGATGAATTGGTGTTGAAGAAAAGAATACTGTAATTTAAGGCACACTCATTAAAAATGTCATTCTCTGAAACATGAATTTGTTTATTCATTCATATATATATATATATATATGAATGAATATATATACATATATATTGACAGTACTAGGATTTGAATTCAGAACCTAGCACTGTCTAAGCAAGCACTCTACAACTAGAACCATACCCCTCCCTTTTGCTGCTAAAATTATTTCTCTGATAGTAGCTCACAATTTTAGATGAGGCCTAACTTGGACCATTATCCTTCTACTTGTTCCTCAAACTTAATCTGGGACCATAGTTGCACCCCACCACACATTGCAAGGTAGAGATTTTAAAAGAAAATATATTTTCGTTACCAAAAGAATGTAGCATGAGGCTACAATGACACAAAGAATAATTCTATAAGAAAGAAAAATAGTTTTGAAACTTGAGTATATTAATTTCATATTCAGTTTAGTTCTGTACATGGTAATATTCACATCCTCAAAATATATAGTTCAACATACTGTAACAAATAAATGAAGTCCTATAACTGCTTCTTCAATCAAACAAAAATCCATCACCTTATAATGTTCTGAACACCAACCTCACCCCAACTGATGTTAGATCCCAGTAGTTCCTTTTTAAAATTGTTGTATAAATTGAATCAAAGTGCAGCTCTTTATGTCTGACATATTTTGTGAATCATTATATTTTGACACTCATTCATATATGATTTGTTTTTTTGTTGTTGACTAGTATTAATTGTCTGAATGAAAACAACATAGTTTACCCAATTACATTGATGAATGTTTTGGTTATTCCTTATTTGCTAATATGAATAAAGGTGCTATGAACATTCAATTGTAAGATTAGCACTAACATATTTTCTAAATGTGAATACCAAGAACTAGAAAGCCTAAGGCACATAGTATGTATATGCATTAAAGAAACATCCCATTGTCTTTTCTGTGTTTGCTGCATATTTTTGCTTTCCCACCAGCGGTAAGAATTTGCAGAACACAAAATCAACAAAAATCATAGTAATGGGGGACGATTTTAAAAATCAGAATAAAATCAGTGAACTTGGAAAAAGGACAACAGAAACTAAATTGCAAAGGAAGTCTCATGCTGAATGAATGGTGATTTTGAGATGCTTCTTGGGTTCATAAATGCTAAACTGTGAGGAAATGCCTATATAACAATTTAGGAAATAGGTTAAATAAGACCTGATTATGAAAACTTGTAAACACAGGTCAAAAAACTAGAATTTACATATAGACAGGTGGACTTGACTGAGTGGCTTTCAGCAGGAGTGTACTGTGACAAGAACTGTGATTGACGCATTACAACATCCATCCTGTCCATGTGATGGAAGATGTCAAAGACTGCCTGCTTTTGGAGACCACATGGCAAGAAAAACATAAATATACCTATTTAAGTAATCTACATTATTTTACCCAATTACAGCTCAGGTATTCATTTCTCCAAAAAATATCATGAGCAGTCACAGGACCGTGCTAATAGATTCCCAGTACAATATAAACACTAGTACAAAGCTGTAGCATTTCCAGAAAACAAACATTAAGGATATCTTGAAACCATGATTTTCAAAGTTGGAGATCATTATCTCATCACATATTGTGCTGTTTCATGGTTTTGCTTATATTCTTGCCCCAAAGATTGAATAATGAGTACAATTATAGCAGTAGGGATCCTGACAAGACAGTCAGAAACAAGCTCACAATTACAGATATTAGTTGATCAAAGTGACAGTTATTTACCTACATGAAGTGCAAAAGTATGCTTCTAAAAATGAGCTTTATGCTCCAGGAAAACCTGAATGAATCATTAAATAAGAATTTTCAGTTCGTTGAAAGAAAATAAGTTAATTCTGAAAAATGTACTGAGGTTTAAAGTTAGGTTGACAGACAGTCCTGGTTTTCTGGTAGCTAATTCTGTCATATGACTATTGGCTGGCATACCATTTCATTCTCAGAGGTGTTTTCAATGAAGTGTGAAACATTTGTTTAATTAATAATGCCAAAAACAGACAGTTTGGGGTTTGTGACACATAATCCAATGAAAACAAATGGAGAAATAATGTTTTTTAAATCTTTATTTTCCTAGGATAATTTAAAGTTTTCTTTGTAATTTCACAAGTTCTTGTAGGACAAACTTTCTTCTAATAGTTTCCCTTCTGTAGGCCTATTATCACAGTAGGGGACACTGCAAAATTCTCTGGGACATCATTAAAAGGATTATAGAACTACATTCAAAGTAGTGTACCTACAGTGTAGTTAAATGTACTTTTGAGTATTAATCTCGAGGTCAGGCTGTCTGGGTTGGAACTTGGATCCAACAGGGTACCTAAAAGTTCACATAAACTCCATGAGGCTTTGAGTTTAAACCCCAGTACTGCCCCCTAAAAAGGAATTTTATATATATATATATATATATATATAACCAAGTCACTCAGCAAAGTATAATTCTGCTTGGAAGAAAAGGTTGCTGGTGATGGGTTATCATATATTACAGGACAAAATGCCTATGAAATATTAACATATCCTTCATCATGTGACTATTAATTAATGTTTTATCCTCTTCAGCCCTAATGCACATCAAAAGGATTAAGATAAATCATCAAAAGGTGACGCTTGCAACTATTAGACAGAGAGAAATGTTGTTTAAAAGATTTGATCACTGGAAAATTCATGTATGACTTTAAGGCTTTAGTGATAGGATAGTTTAGTTAACCCTGTATATATTAAAAACCTTCTTCATTTGCCAGCATAATAGAATCTGGAAAGCTTTAAACATTCTCACCCTTCTAATTTAATTCCCATGAAAGAATTATAAAAATAATGAAATTCAAACACAGATTTATTAGGATAAAAGACAAGTCTTTTAAAAGATTTTTTTTCTCTCTCTTACAAAAATTAGAGTTGACAGTAATGATGCTATTTATCACTTTTTCCTGCTTTGAAACAGAAAATGAAGTCTGGAGTTTCAGTGGAAATTTTCAGTCATGAATGACTAGGTTTATATGCCAAGTAAAATGATAATGAAAGAAAGTTCTGGGTTGTTACTTTGAAATGTGAGCAAATATCTACTCATTTAAAAAGCTGTTATTAATTAGGTTTTCTGTTCATTTGTCTTCAAACACATCTCTAATTGAATCCAGAGGTATGAAAACTACAATTCTACTGGATATATAATTGTAAAATCTCAGAATTCATAATCATGGATATAGTTTGAGGATGCATAGCACATCAACAACTTTATAGCACTTTAGAGAAGAGTGTGCCAGTGTTCCTAGTACTGCCTAAAACGCATTCATAAGAAATGCAAGGAAAGACACCCTAGCAGAACTTATTGAAGCAGAAAATAGTAAACATCAGAATCAGGCATTAAAAGAACAGCTTCAAGATGATATTGCTAACATACTATAATTCCAAAGAACAAATGGTGTTAGAATGTAGATACTTCATGTCTCAGACATGTCTGATGCTCTTTGAGAATGCAAATATGAGAAGGCCACTGTAGATAATTGATATAATATTCTGTTGCCTACATAAAGTCAGAAGGAAAATGTCAGAAGATGCATGAATATGACTGCTTTTTCACTAAAGAATCACTGTGAAGAAAGAAGCAATTTTATTTTGCTGATTGTAATCCCTTATTAAGGCTCAAACTAATTGTGGAGAACTTAAAATTAATTTCAAATAAACTAAGAGTAGGAGGTCCTACTCAAAAATGTACACAATGTTGAAATTACACAGACAGAAATCTATGGAGAATATATTGTACTCTTTGAAGATGAGAAATGAAGATTCAATTGCAATTTCCTCCTCCAAATCGTGTATCTATTTGTTTGCCTATAAGAGCATGGAATGCAGAGCTAAATGATATATAAAAAGCAATGAAGCATAAACAAATACAAGGGTAATTTCTGTTAAATATTATGGGATTATGAAAATATGTTGAGTCAGTGTAAAATCTATGGCCAGAGAGTTGACTGGGTGGAAGAGAATCTGGAAACCCTAAAAACCCACAAGTGTTCAACTAATTTTCCCATCTATTTCACTTCTAGAATTCCAGAAAAAAAAAGATACAAAATCATAATGTGATTGTAGTAGGTCACATTTTGAGTTCCACTTTGCTCTGTCATATATTATGTTTATTTACCAGGCTTGTGACTAGTGAGTCAATGGCCTAGACAATTTCACAGTCTCATCACCTACACTAGTAGATAGAAGATCAGGCACAATTGGGATCTGATGACAGCCACGACGACAACTCTCAGTTATTTAAGTAGTGTAAGTGTCAAAAGTTTTATTTGCAGATAAGGAAAAGGAAAGGCTGTATGGGGTCATGCAAAGGGACCCAGAAATTGGTGGTCCCTGGGTCAAGTTACAAATAGGGTTTTAAAGCCTATTTTATTGCCTGAGGGCAGAGATTTTGGCATTCAAGGAGAAGTGTCTCCCTGGTGCAAACAGATGTTTCTTGAGAAGGAGAAGGGTCGTTCTCCCCCTGGTTAATTCACTCTAACATTCTTACATCTTTCTGAAATATAACATTTCTTATATTTTTTATATCTTACCAATGGAATTATGACATCTAGACTAAGTTGAGTTCAGTCTTAATCAATTAACCAAAGATAAGTCCTTGGTTAACTTATTCAACACATTGTTAAAAAGGTTGGGTCCCATTTTAAACTGATTCCAGTATAAAGTTTGTTTTCACTTTGTAAATCATCATAAGAAAATAAAACAGCAGAAATAAAAAAAAGAAAGAAAGAAATGCCAATATTATCATGACATTTAATATACTTTGTTAGTTCTTTATGAGCTAATTATCATAAGAATAATAGGAGGATGTTCCATGTATCTTCATCAGTTCTTCACTGGTGAAATGCATTGTTAACTGCTAATGATGAAACAAGTAGTTAATTATAAAGTGACAGCCATTGAGCTGCAAATTTTACTACTTTCATTTCAGCAACTGAATGTTACCATTTCAGAATCTGTAATGGCCTCTGTGTATTCTCCATCTGAAATGCAAGTATAAAACACTCCTCCACTATTTTGATTGAAAATGAAAATTGTTGTCTGTTAAAATAAGTATCATCTGCCTTATTTTGAATTTAAGTTTTTTATACATTGCACTCTCTCAGGCAAGAATATCCTTGCTTGCTGAGCTCCTGATGGTGAGGACAAGGAATAATGAAATACATTTCTTTTCCACAGGCCTTTCACAAAGGAGGCTAGTATTTCTAGAGCACAATTTTATCGCTCCAGAAAATTTCTCAAAGAACATTTAGTCACATACGAATAAATGAATAAATGAACCAAAAAAAAAAAGAACACTTAGTTAATGTCATGCCTTGCTTTTACCTACTAAATAATAGGAGGGAAGAAAGCATTATATGTTAATTTTTACATTTTTCAATAAATTGTTATGTTTCTCACCTTTTCCCTACTTTGGTTTTCTGTTTTTCTGAAAAATTTTCTTTATAAAACCAATCAGCCTTTTGTTGTCTGAGTCTATTATGGAAGCTAGTGAAGGATGCTGCTATTTAAAACAAATCTTACAGTACAACCATCATCCCTCCATTGACAACATGAGGAATCAGCTGCTTTGATACTGTGTTTTCCACATTCCAAAAGATAAAAATATATTTAAATGAGGGTTAGATGGTAAGAATTATTTTGAAAACAACTACACACACACACACACACACACACAATGATTGGTGCTTCTGTCTTTTTCATGATCTCCATGCAAATATGTGAAATGTACTCTGGTCTGAATGTAAACAGCAGAATGCAATCTGAATTCAACAATTTGATTCACCTTTACAACCATTTTCAAAGTGTTCATTGATTCTAACTTTCTTCCTTTATGAAATGAAGTTCAATAAAAGCAAGAAACACTTTATCTTCCAAAAGTGATGTTAGAAAATTCCTCTGTTGGATTTAATTAGGTAAGAAGTCTGCAAGTGGGTAATTAGTTCATTCAGCAGATGGATTCAGAAATGTTTCTCAGAAGGCAGCTTTATTATATTTTCATTTTCATTTCCCTAGAGGAAACATTCTTTTAAATAAATACTTCTAATGAAAGCGTTCTTCTTCCACTGGTGAAATTCAGCTAAAATATATGGTCTTTTACCAGTAATTTATCCTGCAATAAAATATTTTATATATCATTATAATTTTATAAAAACATTTAATTTTTAGCTTAAAAATAGCATTAAGCAGACTTAGGAAGAGTGAAATTTATCTTTATGTCCTTGTAGATGTCATGATGTTTCCCTAAAAAGTGAATTAAATAGTGTCATCAACTTGGGAATTGGACTTTTCACTTTTATTATTCGGAATACTGAAGTGGACCCGAAGGTTCTTATTACTGCGTATATATTACATCACTGAAAGATTAACTTGACATTCTGCAAATTAACCAGAGCCTACAAAGCAAACCCAATCACATTACAACTATATCAGCCATTTATATAATAGAGCTAAGCTTAATGTCTTCATAAAATTATAGAAATATTTATGTCAATTTTAAATTGACCACAGTAAAGAAATGAAATGATATTTTATGTTCTATTTTTGGGCTCCATATTACGAAATTATACAGGAATCTTTCTACGATGACTGTCATTTGAGACTTAAGCCTTGCTTTCATTGATATTTCATTAATACTTCAAATCCTGAAACTGTTTTACTATAAGAGATAATGTCTTTTTAAGTTTATGGTTTAATTTAGTTAACATATTAAAATAGCACTTTGTACACACAAATGCATCTACATGCCCATGCGATATATAACCTGAATTATTTTTCGTACTTTTATGAAGCACAGTTACATATTTTTTCATTAAGTTGTAAATACAATTTATGCAGGAATTGAAAATAGAATGTATTCTTCAATTGGGAAGAGAATATCTTGATGAAATAGTTTCATTTTTTGTTAGTAATGCTGTATCTCTATGTTCTTACTAAACACATACAGTTGTAAAGAACTAAAATCATGCCTTATCACTCTACGTAATATTGTGTTTCTAAGAAGCAACACAACTGAATATTCACACTCAGCACTCATAGTATCCAAGTTTTTCTCTCCCAAGTTGATGCAGATTGTTCTTTAGTCTGAATGTACTCATGACCACATCTGACAGCAGCTTCATGCCTTGCTATTTATAATGGGGCAAATGATCTATTATATGATCACATTGATTAGAATATACAGTTTCAAACTGTTTTATTACCAAGACACTATTTAAGTATTTACAGGGAAATTACTCTTTTCTAGATGTCTTTATTTCATAGGTGTGAAGGAGTACAGTGGATAGCTTTTCTATGGTTATTATTGTGTATATTGTAAGTAATTGCTCTAAATTGGAAATTGATTTGGAAAAATGCCCTCAGGTAAGAAGCAATGTATTTCGTGTAATGATTGTGAATAAAAGCATATCAAACACTTTTCTTTCATTTATGTTTCTTGTGTGTAGATTTTTCATATTACTCTGCCATTTTTGTTAAGTCCTTTAATTCAATGATGCATATAAATGATGACAGTAGCCATAGTTACCTGACTCTTCATATTAAGCAGGAGTGAGAAGATACTACCATTAAGTATAACATTTATTAGAGTAAAATTTTATGAATTATTTTTATTTTAACTAGATTTAGCATTTATTTTTTATTCCTAGTGTGCTAAAAGTTGTTGTTATGAATGAATAATCCCATTTCTTCACATTTAAGCAGCATCAGTTTTGATGACTACAGTCATCCCTGCATATCAACACATTGATGTCTCTTCATTGCATTCAGCCAACCTCAAATGAAAAGTATTAAAAATTGTATTTGTGATGAACATGTGCAGATGTTTTTCTTCTCATTATTCCTTAAACAATACAGTACAATTCCTTAAACAATGCAGCCAGGGTGGGTGCTTGGAAACACGAAAACTAGATTTTTAGCTAGTTTTAGCTATTGTAAATTATCTGGAAATGGTTTGAAATATTTGTGAGGTTTTGCACAAATGGTATAAACTTAATATAACTGACTAGAGTATCCTCAGCATTTGGCCTTCCTGGTTGATGGGCAAAGTCCTAAACAGAGTTCCTCATGGGTATCTAGGTCTATTATATTTCATTTTATTTTATTATTTAAAAAATCTCAAAGATAATGCCTATGTTATTTGTCCAAGGACCATAGTTTGAGAAACATTAATTACATTTAGTTCAGTGAAAAAATTTTAGGTGGTGAATTTATTTCAGTTTGCTTTTTCTACCATGCCATCTTTCTTTTTCCTATAGTCCTGTGACTCAAACTCAAGCTCACCACCATTTTTGAATGATGCTTTCATTATATTCACAAATATAGATTGGCAGATATTTTTTCCAGATCTTTGAATATATTATTTCACACTCTTGTGAATTCCTATGTTGTTGGGGAAAGTTAAATGTCAGTCTAATCATAGTTTCTTATTGAAAGCTCTTTTTTCTCCACGTTTGAAAAAGTATCTCTTTTGTACCTGTTTGTTTTTTCTTAATGCTTTAACAAATCACCACAAGCTTAATGGCTTAAACAACACTAACTTATTAATTTCCCATTATGTAGGAGTCCAAAACATGTTTCACAGAATGAAACCCAAGGACAGCACTGTTGCCCTTCTTCATAGAAGCTCTGAGAGAATCGATTTGCCGGCTTTTCCAGCTTGTAGAAACTGCATGCATTGCTTGGACTGTGGACCTATTCTATACACAGAGGAAGGAACAGCAAGTATTGTTCTCCTGTCACATCTCCCTAACTGTAGCCAGGACAGACTTCTGGGTGTTGAGGATCAATTTAATTATACCAGAATTCTCAGAAAATCCAGAATGTGTCCAAAGCAAGTCCTACGTGCAATCACATTCAAAAAATGCCTTTGCTGCATTTGATAAATTTTACAAACTCCAGGAATCTCTGGGAGTGCCTATGAGAGTATGGCTCTGCAGTGTGGTATACATTTATTCTTATTTACTCTAATTATGAATTTTGACCCCTAAAGTGAAAAGGAATTTTTTTTATTAGGTAATCTAGAAACTTCCCATCCTGTTTCAATTCTTTCTCTCCCCATAACCCCCCCTCTTCATGGAAATCCACTTGATTTTCAATTTTTTGCTCCCTTTCTTTTAAACCTTCTTTAATATTTAAAATCTTTGGTTTTTATATTCTCTGTTTTCTTACTGTTCTGTATATTAATTGTCTTTTCTACCTATTCTATTACTTAAACAGTTTTTCCCCTTTTTTTCTTTCTTGTGTATGTTCACAAGGGCTGTCACCTCACTCAAGTCTTAAGCTAAGGTTGGAGGTTTCAATTGCCTTTATGTACCTTTTTCAATCATTTAATCTATTTATTTCTTTTATGGAATTTTTGAAATGTATCCCTTTGAAATACACCTTTGGGTGCTTAATGGCACTATTGACACCGGACTACTTGAAAATACTGTACAAACTTTAAGCATTTGTTTTGTTTAGTTTGATATCACCTGGCATAGTAATATGGCTATGTAAACTTTCCTGTAAACATAAAGTATGTTTACTTGCAGCTTACCAATCTTTATTCATTTACTTGTTCATTTATCTGCAATTTCATGCATGTATAATTATTATGTTCTCCCATTTGTCTGACTTTGAAAGTGACATCTTAGCTATACTACCTTTATACATTTTCAAACTGCTTTTGTGGTAGTGCATACTGCTACTTGCATTTTAACGATTAAACAAATTTGCTTTATTATTTGGGGTGCTTAACATTTGCCCCATGGAGATTATTGATATCTACAGCTACAAAAAGCACACAAAACACCAATAATTCAAACAGTAAATCAGACAAAAGAAAAATACTATTTCAAATGAAACTATTGAATCATATCTAGCAAAACACAACATAACTAAATGGTAAGATATGAATGAAGTTTATCCCAAATTTACTCCTGTCAATTTTATCTTATAAATCAAGGTCTTGATTAATCTAGTTAGCACTAGAACTGGGCATTAGGGGTCATCATCTTCACAGCTGCAGGGTGGACAAATAAAATAAATTTATCAATAAATAAACTCAACTGTGAAAGCAGTGGGTTTATTAAGTTACATTCATTTTGAAATGAAATAACAAAATCCAAAATAGGGAAAAATACATGACCTGACTCATATAAGGATTTATTGCCCAAGAAGATATGTGGATGTCTGCTAAATATTGCCCTTCTTGTGTTCTTCAGGTCATCTTATTAACTAACAGCTATTCAAAGTAAAAGAAGACCAATATTTACACCCAATAATATCCTAAGTAAATTTATACTCAGATGAATTTAATATGTAATGCTTTTATTCTTTAAATTAATGCCAATCACTTCAAATTGACTCATGAATCATTAATTATCTAAGATTCATTACTTTTTAAAATGTACAATTTAAGTTACTTGATTTGTTTAATTAGATATGTTTTACTGCTTATCTTAAAATATGTATTTCAATCTATCACATGCTATTTTAAATATGTGTCTATCTATAAAGTAGAGGCATTTTAGTGAGGTGGGAGAAGTCTGCTATGGAAGTCAGCAGAAACAATTTCAGTTCCTGACTCTCTCACTTACTAAATTATTGTGAATTTGAGGAGGTTAATCTATACCTGCTTCATCTTTTCCTTTACAAAATTATAATTTTATCCTTTGTTTTAAAGAAAGATTTTTTCATATAATAGATGTGAAGTTTTATACTTCATGGAAATTACCCAAATATGGACAATGAATAAAACAAGCAGCTAGTTGAAATTTAATACTTACATTACCTATATACTAATTGGATATCTCCAGTCCATTATCTTTGGTTAAAAAGAAAAAATGAAATTCATTAAGAAATGAAGACATCATATTTTGTTGTCTTAATTCTTGAAACACTATAAAAATGAGGAGATATTAGAATAGGACGCCTCAGAAATAAAATTTCTTTACCCTTAAACTTATATGCTTCCCAAAATGTGTAAAACATTCAACTATTACTGAAAAGACCATATATGTTTTCAACCATTTTATTATCTGTAACAGAAACTGCATATCTTTAAATGTATGATATGCTGGTAAAAGCAAACACTTTTGTGATAGTGATATAGAAGTTTTAAATGTACTAGGATAATGATGAGAAAGTTTCTAAATGACTTGTTCTTTACCAACAAATAGGCATTAATTTACATGTGTATACTTATATCAGAGTTATGCAAATGTCCATGCAGTTACTGGGTGGGAAAGTTCTGATTCCAGTAAAGTTGCACTTCAATCTATAAAAGTTTCCAGTCCTTTTGGAAGAGAGCACCAAATCTGGAAATCACTGAGCACTTTCACACAACCCCATCTCTGGAAGTCCTCATGTTTTCATTGATTACAAGTTTTATTGTGATTTTAAATACAATTTAATAATTTCCAGTCCTCAAATCATGGACTCGTCATTGAAGATAGATGTATGGTTTGTCATAGTTTCACCTTACTTTTTAAAACCATCTTATGCTATTAGTTCTAGTACTAGCAGAACTTCAGAATTAGTTTTATTACTTTTAAAATAGTTTTTGAGCTACAAATTTCATATCAAAATTAATTCATTGAAATATATAACTCAGTAGTTTTTAATGCATGCAGATAAATGTGCAACACTCATCACAAGATTAATTTTATATTTTCATCACCACCAAAATAAACCTACATTTATCCTGCTCTGTAACACTAAAACCCATGAAAATGTTAATTTAACTTCTGTAGATTTGCTTATTTTGAACATTTAATATGAACACAACCATTAACTTTTTTGACTGACTTCTTTCACTTAGTATGTTTCCAAGCTTTATCTATGTTGTAGTATAAACTATTTTCTCATTTTACTGTAAAATAGTGTTTAGTCTAATGCATATATTTCATTTTATTTATCTGCTTATCTGTTGAGGCTCATGTTAGCTATTCTCATAAGTTTGGACTACTACATATAATGGTGTTTTGGACATTTTGTACATATTTTACAAGGATGTATATTTTTACTTATTCCATGAATATAACTGGGACTGGACTTACTGAATCATAAATACGTGTAAGTTTAGAATTTTGTGGATGCATAAAACTGTTTTCCAAAATGTCTGCACAGTTTTATGTTGTCACCAAGAATGCTTGAGAGTTCCAATTTCTCTATAACCTTGTCATCATATATTGTGTATTATTGATGTCATTTTTTATTATAAACATCCTCATGTATTAGAATAGCATCATATGGTGGTTTTGGTTAGTATTTATTTAATATTAATGGTTTTGAACATGCTTTCATGTGATTGATAGTCATTTTCATATATTTTACAGAAGTATTCCTATAGCCAGGTACTAATGACTCATGCCTATAATTCTAGCAGATTCGGAGGCTGAGATTATTAGTAGGATCTGTTCAAGGGCAAATAGTTCATGAGAACTCATCTCCAAAGTAACCAGAGTAAAATGGACTGGAGGTGTGGTTCAAGCAGTAAAGTTCCTGCTATGAAAGCATGAGTTCAAAACCCAGTCTCACCACCCTCCCCTCAAAATGAACACTACATATAGATCATTTAACCATTTTAGTTGTGCTATATATTTTTAATATTGAATTATGTGTTATTTATATAATGCCAATAACATCTGATCAGATATATTAGTTCTAATATTTTCTGCCATTTTGTAGGCTTTCTTTTTTTAGTGGCAATTGAGTTTGAACTCAGGAACTCACACTTTCCAGGCAGATTCTTTATTATTTGAGCCAGACTTATTTGGCTTTAGTTATTGTTCAAGCCAGGACAAGGTTTAGATTGTGATCCAACTACCTATCCCTCCCATATGGCTGGGAAATTACAAGGGTGTACCACCATGCACAGTTTGTTTGCTCAGATGAAGTCTTGCTATCTTTTTGCATAAGTAGAGTATTTGGGATTTATAGGCATGTACCACCATTCCCAGTCATCATATTCTTCTTTCCTTTATTTCTTTTTCTCTTTCTTTTCTTTTCTTTTTTCTGATTTAGACAGGTTCTCTCTTTGTAGTCCAAACTAGCCTCAACCATGTTATCCTCCTGTTTCAACATCCTGAGCATGGTGGTAACCAGTACGCAACAGCATGTCTAACTATTATTTTTCATACTACAAAAGTTTTCAATTTCCTAAGACCAAATTCATATTTTCCTTATGTCGATGTTGGTACAAGGGCAACTTTGAGCACCACCTAGCTGAATGTATCACTGCACATACACATGAGAAGTTTACCTTTTGCATAGGTCTTGGTCATGATTTATAGTATAAGGTGTCCTTTTCTTCATTTTCTACAAGGTTCCCTTCTAAATCACCTTACAATTAAATTGTATTAAAATTACTAGCAGACTTAATCTTTAAAGCTTCCTTTATTTTGTCATAGTCTTAAAATGCCCCACAATTTTTAGTTCAATTATAGTTATCTTCATTAAATAAAATATAGCAATGTATAGAAATGAACAAGACATTGACAGTCTTAAGCAATCAAGTCACTTTTAACATTCATTGCTTAATTACTCATTTTTCTAAACTCCATAGCAATTCTTAGCATAAATCATATTTATTTCTTCATCCTAAATTTTCTGTTTAATTAATGCAACGTTCCTGTTTCTCTTCATTCAAAATAAATTTATTTTTTGGATCCTACAAAAACATAAGCAAGCACTTACCTACCAGTTTGATAAGACACACTGCACCATCATTCCAAGTCTCGAAACCACACTCTTAAGATTTTATAAAGCAGGATTTTGCACTTGTTACACTTTACTCAGAAAACATGAGTACTCCCACGAGTTTCAACAAGTGACCTGAGAGTCTGGAATTTAATGGTATAGAGAACACAGTTAGCATGCTTATGAGGTCCTCAATGGAGCCGGTGGGGGGAGGAAAATGAAAATAAGAGCAGGTGGTGGTTATCTGGAAGGCTGGAATGTGAATGATGATGATGGTGATAACGATGAAGATGCTTGACTAAAGAGAAAAGTGAATGAAGATTTGGAAGTTGTTTTATGGATAAAGGAAGCATTCCTAACAAGAATGCTGTAAATATCAGAAATAGATGATAATAAGAGAGATTCGGAAGTTCAGTTGGTCATTGAATAGACAATTTCCACTTGTATATGAAGCAATAGATGTCTTTATAATTATAATAAAATGATATATTTAATTTTGGATGATATTGGGGTTTGAAATCAGGGCCTTGCACACTAGGCAGGATCACTACCACTTGAGCTGTGCCCCAGTCTTTTTTGCTTTTTGAAAGAAGGTCTCATATATTTTTACCTGGGCTGGTTGGACCATGTCCACCTATTGATGCTCCCTCTGTAGTTGGGATGAAAGGCATGCACCACCACACCCAGTTTTTGTTGATCGAATGGAGTCTCACAAATTTTTGCTCAGGCTGGATTTGAACTGCATCTTCCCAATCTCTACCTGCTAAGTAGCTAAGATTATGGATGTGAGCCACTGTACCTGGCTTAAAATGATATATTTAATGTAACAAAATAAGTTATGATGAAAGTTTACATGCATAGGAGGAAAAAAAGAATAATTTCCATTGATGTAAATACAACTAAATATCTACTTTAAAAACAGTTTAATTAATAAAATATTAGAAAAGTCTCATTAAATTTCTTAAATATAATATACTCATACATTTTGATAATCTAAAATGACTTTAATTTTGCAATGCTAATTATTCCTTTGAGTAAATAATATACATAATCTCTTCCAACTTCTTTTATTTCATGATTCCTGATAATTTAAGCAATAGATTTAAGTTTAAGGATAATAAAAGAATATTTAGTAAAACATTTGCACAGTTCACATTCTTGTTTATATATGCCTATCTCCCATTAGTCTGTCAGAACTTTAAATTTGGAAGGTCATGCTTATTCATCTTTGTATTCTCAATATGTGGTACAGTGTTAGCATAGGAGAAAAACTTTAAAAATACTTGTGAAATAGGGCACCATAAAATTAAAGTAGGACTGGGAGTAATGATAAGCAGACTTCATCAGTACCAATTGCATGCATTGAAATATCACAGGTGACCCAATAATTGTGTACAATTTATACTAAGCAATTTTAAAAAAATATGCTAGGTATCCCAATTTAATCATTACGTGCTGCATACCCACATCAAATCATCACAAATACCCCATTCATTTGTATAGTAATTAACAATAATTAATAAAATAATTAATTAAAATTCTCAACCACCTGATCATGTTGTCTGAAACTTTTTTTCCTTTTTCCAATTTCTAACCTTTATTTCTTTCATTTACAACTTAAATTCCTCTGGTTGAAATTCACTATATGATATGTGCTGTGCCATACTATCCTCACAGGTTCAGGGAAGAGAATATAGATTTCTTTTATCCACTTTGGGGTTAGGGAGAAAGTGTACCATTATTTTATCTAACCCAGTGTTAAAGTGTTAACTCAGATGTGCTTCTAATTCTAGATTAGTCTTTGAAATAAAAAGTAAATACACTTTCCTACATTTTGTATAATTTCTTAATAAAGACGATTACTCTCAAGTCTTTCTTTGAGTGTTACAGAATTGCACAAAAATGTTAATAGTCAATTTTAATTTATCTTCAAAAATAATTAGGAATGTGTTGTATATAAAAATTGATGCCCAAATACTAGATTATGACAGTTTTGGAAATTATCGTTCCCTATATCAAACTCAAATGCTCAATATTCAAAATAATTCTGAAAGTATTTTCTTTCTATTAAAACAGTAGATAAATTTATTGAACTTTAGATAATTGTTAATATTGTTACTTGATATTTGATATTTGCCTAATGTGAAAATTAAAATTTCCATCATTTAAAATGATGAGTAATAGTTATACTTTCAGATAAGTCAATAATAATTACATATTAATGAGTACAGTAGGAGGAAAGATTTGTTACTAAAACAATTGATAAGAAAACTATACATATGTCATTAAACTAAAATGAATATTAAGTCAATAGTTTTGTTTTGTGTTTTGAAATAAGGTCTAGTTCTATAGTCCAGACTGGTTTTAAAATTGCTACATAGCCCATACTGGTCTTAAATATGGACTCCTCCTGCCTCAGATTCCTGAGCAATAGGATTTTAGGCATGTGCCACCAGCACGATTCTGTTTTTGCTAATATAAATTTCCAGTTTTGTTTTCCAATAGCACACTACATGTAATTTTATCTTAAATTAATACTTTCAAGAAAATAAGTATCAAGAGAAAGCTATATAGCATATTACGGCTTGAGGAAAGGGTTCTCAACTAAAAATGTCAGCATAATTTGAGAACTTCTTAGAAATTATTCAAGTTTTTCTTGGAATTTAGTGACTAATGAAAAATTGTGTGTGTTGAGGTGAAGGGATTCCCAGTAATCTGTGTTTAAAACCTTCAAATTGAGCCGATATACCTTAAAATTCCACTAGCCCATGGTAGTTTGCTTTCTATCTTTTGTTATGGAAAGTTTTACATGTACACAATGTGTTTTAAAATTTGAAAAAAGGGCTGGGTATGTTGGCTTACAACTGTAATCCCAGCTATTCCAGAGATCAAGACTGAAGATTCTGTCCAACCTCAACTGGACAAAAATGTGAGACCCTATCAGAAAAGTAACTAAAGCAAAAGAAAAAATCCCCTAGTTCAAAGAACAGCATAAACAAGCAAACAAACAAAAAACTGTTAGTGCGATTTAGACAATTTTATAGCGCTTATAAGAAAAATTGAGTCCAGGCATGGTGGTGTGCATTTGTAATGTTAGGAACTATGAACACTGAAGTAGGAACATTGCTTGAGTCCTAGACTTCCAGACTATCTTAGACAACATAATCTTATCCTATTAAATACAAGTGAGGGGGAACAAAAGGGGGAAGAAGAAAGGAAAAAGGACACAAAGAAGGAAAGAGTGGTGATAAAAGAAAAACTGAAACATTTGCCAATTAATAGAATCTGTTCTTGGCCAACATGTTGCAATTCTCTCCATAAAAATCACTGGCCATTTCATTAGTGACACTAAGTTCATCTGAGAAATCCCCCACAATTTGCTTTAGACTCACCTGTACAGTCAGCAAGAAGCTGGCTTTGATGAAGCATGCAATTTGTAATCCATTGCCCTCGTTCGAAGGCAGTTCAAGTTCTCTCCAGAGTTGCATGCTATTGAGTTCTGTCCATTCACAGGAGCCCATGTCATCTAACTTCTCTTTGTCTGACACAGCATGCCAAGAAATGCAAATGTTTGCCAATGCCTTCATTGGAGGGGATGGAAAAAAATCAATGTTTTAGAAAAGTCAGCATAATAATTGCTATTATTATCTCAAATGATAACAATGTTCCTAGCAATAGATAATGTGCAGAAAATCTACATTTTTAAATTTTCACAAGGATCCTATAAAGCAGTCATTGCCTTGGTTTTGGAGATATGAAAACTGGAGTTCTCATATGATAGCCAATCTAATCCCATAGTCTGTGATTACATGCCCGTACTACCTTTCAATGTATTTGAATATGGCCTTTCCAGGCCTTCCTTCATCTACACAGATACATTCCCAAAACATAACATTGCTCCTTGTGACTTTAGAAAGCACAGCATGGTGGCATGTGGGTTGTAGAGTTAGGCCTGGATGAGTACAGGATGGAAGTGAGTATACTTGAGGAATCTGGAACCAGAGGAGACTCAGACTAAAACAGTAAGTGGTTAGTAGTATTAAAGTAGGAAGTGAGGATCAGAGTACAATACAAAGATGTGAGATGCAAAGAGCCATCAAAGTATTGCCTCATGACAGCGAGCTGACATTCAGGAAGGGAATAAAAGTAGCAAAAATGCACCATTTTAGCAAGGTATCTGGATAACAAGTTGTAGACAGCTTCCAAGAAATATAGGTATTTTGAGACAAACATGCAGAGATAAGAAAGTAGACATTTAGAGATGTCAAAAATGTTGCTATTTTGAAAATTGTGCCTCAGTTTATAGTTCACAAATACTTTGATCCTTATTACTTCCTCTTTTCTGATCTACATTTTGGCTTCTGACTATACCTAACCTTCATTTTGAATATTTTTTCTAATAATCCTTCAGTTAAAATCTTTTAATGAAGCTGTCCATGTTAGATTTTCTCTGGCCTTTTCTCCAAGTTATAGGCTTATATTTAATTCATTTCTTTTTTATATTCACACCCAACTACCAGGCGCTTGTTCTTGGCTAGTCATTCACACTGATCCTACCTGCAGTCATCATCCATAATTGCTGCCTATATAAAAGAAAAACAAAGACAATGTTTTTGAGCAACAGTTCTGAGGGTAAAGGAAGAAAATCTTAATAAAGAGACAATATTTTGCCTTGACTCATCCTTCCATACATTTTTTGCAGATATATTATTATCACAACTTTATCCAAAATATGTGATTTTTAAGCTGAAAGTACTACCGGTAGGGAAGATGCAATGCCATAGTATAGTGCACTATGAAAAGAAGAAATTAGAAATAGCTGATTTCATTATTTGAATATGCAAAAAAAATCTTAATTTCAAATTCTCTACATGAAATTATTGGATTTTTCATTCCTATGGCATCTGTAACCAAAGAACTCAACTAACACATATCTTTGAGTATATATACACTCATATATATATATGTACAGTCATAGATATGTATGTATATATACTCAAAGATATATATATATACACTCATATATATATGTACACTCATATATATATGTTAGAATATAGAAAATATATGTCATAGTGTCTTTTATTTTCAATTAACACAATAACCTCACCTCTGCCAGATAAAAAGCAGGATTTTCACTGAAGTCTTGTTTGATGGATGAAATAAAAACTTTCTTACCACCTCTTCACAAGACAAAGCATATTTCTTTTCATTTAACTCACAGGGAAATTGATTTTCTTAAGATATTTTTCACTCTGAGATTCTTTACTCTACCAATATATATGAGTGATTTTTATGATATGGGGGAAAATATTCCTCATTCAAATATGTTTTATTTTACAACAACTATTCAAGCAAAATAAAAAGAAACCACACTAATGATATTTAAAAGTGAACAGTCATTCTTTATTAAAATTAGAATTTTTAATTATCATGTAAATAATTTAAAATACAATAGATGCTATGTTTAATCACATTGAACATGCCAATCTCTCTTTTCCAGTAAAACTGAAAAGCGCATCTGTGAAAAATAATAAAATATCTCAGGTAAGAGTTTGGTGATTTTTTTAAATTTATATACTATTTCTTATGAAGTAGTATAGTTCATGTCAGCACAACACAATTAAAACTTCTCCCAATCTCATTCCAATAGATTATTGGAAATATCTGATTAGAAAAAGGAATTGACGGTAGGACCGTGTTGCCTAAACTATATTCAGTAAATCAGCAGCATTACAATACAGGAAGACTTTTTAAATTTATGTGTTCTGGCTCAAACTGAGTGACTCTGAATTCTAGAGAGTTTAATGTATAGAATTGAATTTCGAAACATTTCCCAGATGGTTTATCACAGAACTGAATTTAAGATGTATCTTTCAGTTTAGTTGAATTATGCCAACTATTACCATCTTTGTGACGTAATCTCATCATATGAATCAAGAAGATATAGCATTTTATTTTTCTTGGAAGTCAAAAATTTATTATTGTAAGAAAGCACCTTTTGTTTAGTAAGAATTATTGTAGTATTAATTACCAAAAATTTCAGGAGAAACAGCATTTAGTCCAAATATTTACCACTGTGGTTTTCATGAGAAACTTTATAAGTTATAACTGTATTCCAGAGGAAAATGGAATGAAATATTTAGTTTCAGTGTAAGCAATTTTATAATACCCATTTAATGATGTAGATTTCCTCCATATGTCAAAGTGCTACCTGCAAGTCGTCAGAATAAAAATTCTCCAGTCACTGTTAAATTCAGTATTCTGTGCTTATCTGCCACCCAATAAATAACCATAAATCCTTATTTTCATTATCTCTCTCTCATATCTTCAATGCTTATGTAATAATAAATATCATATTCTATAGATCTTATTTATTTCATATCTATAATCTATTTACCAATATTTAAACTCATTATTGTTTATATAAATATAGATAAATCTGGAACAGGTTAGCTTGTACTAGTATTTTGACATATTTGTCCTCAAATGCAAACCTTTTATGCACTGGTGTTACATTGCTTCTTCATTTTATCCCTATAATAATTATATTCAAAAGAAAAATCAACATTTCTATATTTAAGAATTAATGTAATGCTATGAACCATTTTCTTATTATTTTTTGGAAAGTGTACCATTTGTATTATTCAGTTTTCCACTTAAATTTATATTGCATATTCACTGCTTATAATTGACTTATGAGCATGAACTAAGATAGTATCAGCAGTAGGTACTAGGTACATAACATGCAGAAGCAGATGGTATGTCTTTGCATATATTACATCATTTAATCAGAGTGATGTTGCTTCAAAGGATGCATTAGCTTATGTCTCAATATCCACAATACCAGAATAAAACTGTCTTCAGTACTCGACCTACTAAGCTGCTTCCCTCATAAGAAAAGAAAAAAGGAAATATAAATTTAATTTTAAAGTGATGTCCTTGCATTAAGAAGTCTTTTCTCATCTCAGTGTGTATGAAAGCATAGGAGCATATTTCAGACAACTTTTTAGGAAATATTAAAAATAAATTGGCATAATTTGATTTAGAATACTAAAAAGTAAAATGAGAAGATTTTAAACAATATTTTTTGGGGACTCCAAGCTTGTCAAAATTTCAAAGTAATACTTTAACTTGAATATTATTCTTTTTAAGAGCACTTGGTTATTATTTCTTTTCCTAACAGTATGGGGCTCTGAGTCAGCGCATTGACATTGCTACTAAAAGTCTTTGCCCTTTAAATCACATCCCAGAGTCTTTTTTCTTTAGTTTATTTTTCAGTAAGTTCTCAGTTTCACCCAGATCAGCTTTTGCCTCTTAACTTGTTGGATGACAGGGGTGAACTTTCATGCCTGACATGTTTTTCAGATAGGGTCTGCTCATTTTCCTGGGATGGCCTTAAGGCAATGACCCTTCCATCTCTACCTCTTGCATCTCTAGTATCACAGTCGTGCACACCTCACCCGGTCAGTTAGAGGCACTTCTTAATTTTCAGCTGTACCAGATCTATTTACACTTTATTCTATATTTTTATCATTTGACTTTAGAAAACGAAAACAAGTCAAATTAAATATATTGTCTAATCCTATTTAAATAAGAGAGGTTGTATAAATGTCACATTTCTCATAATTTTTTTCCTAAGAAGTTATCACTTCATAAAAATAAATATTTTTATTGTCACGCTCTTTTTTAGAATGCTGTTATACCTAGGTTCACAACATGAGATTATAGGAAACATATAGTTAAGTTGTTATGGTGAAACAGATTAATATATCAATCCTCTCAAATAGTTACTCTGTTGTGTATGGAAAGAGCAACTAAAATCTACCTATTTAATAAAGAAATCTTAACACTGTACAGGCGTGTTAACTAAATCTTCTTATTATATATTAGCCATGTAGAATTGTTCACCCTACGCATTTTAAAGGTTTGGTTCTTTGTATCCTCTCGCCTACATCTTCCCATTGTCTGCCTGTCATTCATTCTCAGTAGCCCACAGATTTTCTTCTGTCTTTGTTTCTCTCTGACTTTTTATAAAGATGAAATATTTTACTTTCAGTGCCTGCCAAAATAACTCTTAAACAAATATATTTTAAGAAATTATATTATACATAGAAATCTAAATTTTATAATTAGTGTTTTTTAGAAAAATGCACACTCAAAAGAAAATAAACTGCAGTATTATGATAAAAGATTCTTGGAGTACAATATATAAAGCAATAAAACTTTTTGCCTCATCATCAATGATGTTTTGATAAAGAATGAGGCACATTTTTAGGATCTAGAAACATATGTAGGATTTGTAACAAGGTGAGAGATGTGTTCCACACAAATAACTCAGTGAATACAAAGACACAGAAAAGCTTGAAACTTTTTGGCAGCATTAAGTATCTGGGAGAGTGAATTATGATAAGAAAATAAAATAATGTCAGATAAAACTGAGCCAATTATACATTTAATAATCCTCTACTTGATTTTAAAGTTTTAATTTACTGTCACTGTGTGCCAATTATTTTGGTAGGGACTAATGAGTTTCAAAAATAGTCATCTGTTTTTTTACTTCTTACCCTCTTGGGAAAATTTTTATCACTGACCTAATCTTATGAGAAAGGAATGATAGGTTATGTTTCTTATTTCTTCAATTATTCAGTGTTGGTATATAAGTATTTATGAAGCTATCTTAACATCCTTTTTCTTTCAGTAGAATGAATCATACTGTTTTCTTTCATTTCTGTTTTTAGTGTGGGAGTTTTCTCTCTCTCTTTTTTTTAATGTAGTAAACAACACTATATTTTTCACTTAAAAATTTTCGGAAGGGTTTCTCTAATGTTAAGTAGTCTTGCCACAATAAAACTAGTAAACAAAATGAAAATATAAAAATAAAACACTGTAAGTGAACATACCATATATTTTCTTCATTTATACAATTAAAGCCTAACCTACTACATACTGGTAGAAATGAGAAAAGAATAAAAATGACTTCAGATAAAACTGAAAATGATGGATTAACTAGAGTTGTGATTGCCTTTGGTTGTGTCTAATAATGGAGTATGATGGTTATATATGAGGAACAATGTGGACTTCAGTCTGCTTGAAGTGAAGAAAGCAATGACTATGGGAGAGGAGTTCAGAGAAGGCTGATGCGAGAACTTGCAATTCACTACAAAAGAAATGTGAGGTTTCATGGAGATTTCACTGGATTGATAGACATGATTAATTTTGATTAAAAAAATCACTCAGTGGTCTAGCAAAAACACATTAGCAAGGAGGAGGAAACAAGCAGATTGACGAGTAGGATATTCAATAATATACGCAAGAGACAATTGTAGCTCAGAAGTAAAAAAATTTTGCATTGAATTGCAAATCACCAGCTTGCCCCAATTATTCAAGCTGAATTCTGTTATCCTTGCTTAGCTGTTAGTCGTGTTGCCTTTCAGTTTCAAAAGTAAATAAAATAGGAAAATAAGTTATATGATCATCTAAAGATATTTCCTTTTTAAAATACCCAAATGTCTTATATTAAGAGCTCTCTTAAAAAAGATAAAAATAGTGATAGCTAGCTTGATACTTACAGCATAGAGCACACGGAGATTGGGTCAACATATGTGTGTTTTTGGACAACGTTGTGTGTGTGTGAAGATCAAACTCTAGCCCTCATACCTCCTAGTGCTCTACCACTCAGAATCATAGCCAGCCTTGGTTGATTCTTTCTCAAAGTAAAATATTAGGTGCAATGGTATATGACAAAACTATAGACAAACACATAAATTGTAATCCAGAGATTTTGCCTATGAAATTAGAATCTACATATGAAAAGAATACTGGAAAGAAGTTTCCAATAATAGGTAGGAATTTGAAAAAAATACATATTTGAAGGTTGCAGGCATGAATCACGTGGTAGAGCACCTGCCTAGATAGTGCAAAGCCTTCAGTCAAACTCCAGTGCTACAAGAATAAATAGCCAAAATATACTATATTATATTGTATCTACTACTGTGCTACATTTAATTTGCTGAACCTTATTAGGTATGTGTTTCATTTTCAAAAGTAAATTTAATAGATATAAATAGGCACAAAAGAAAGTTGTCAAAAAGAAAAAATGTAGGTTAGGAAAAAGCTTTATGAAAGCAATTAGGAGGAAATACGCTAACCATGAGGAAACACAATATAAATGTAATTCTAGAATTCACTCACCACAGGCATAGAAGGCAAAAATGTCAAGCATGATATGTTTGATACATTGTAAGAACCTTTGGAAATGCCACAATGTACCTCCATCCAGCACAGCAATAAAGGAAAAAAAAACACAAATAAAGCAAAAGCAAATGCAAAAGCAAAAGTTTACCATCCAGATAGGATGAGGGCAGGCAGTAGGACCAAGCAAATAAGTTTATCAAGTTCATGGGCCTTAATCACTTTTATGGATAGGGCTTAATAAGTACATTAATGGAATGCCCATAATTACAGAGATTTCTGAGAATAGGAAGGCTTTTCCAAGAACCAAGGGATAAGGAGTGGTTTACCTAATCATGTATCCTCAGATCCAAGGTGGCAATTTGAGGAAGGGTGAGTACATAAAACTGCAGCTATAATAAGATGTATATGAAGTCTCTGGGATAACCTTTTGGGCTGGGAAATTCCCTTTGGGGTTTGTTGCTGGAGACTGTTATACATAGTACCAAGAAGTTGCCTCAATTGTGGTCAACAGTTACACCAAGACAATGGTGGAGCAAGATATTTGGCAAAATATACCTGAATACAGTGTTATTCAGGTGTTATTCAGGAAAGATATATTACCAGAAATCATGACTTATATAATCTTTAGTTCTAAACTGTGATAACATGGAATTTGACTGCATCTGAACTATGGTATTTCATTCAATCAATTGAGGTCACAATTTTAGAGTCCTAGAAACTATAAGCCTGGTTATTTTAAATAAATAACTCATTAGGCAAGAGTTATGGTATACTATATATAATATACTGTTACAGTATACTTTTAATATGTATTACTATTACATATATTGTATAATTATTTAAACTATATATTTAAATAATGTAATATTATACATAATCATAATAATTATATATAATTATAAATATATAATTATAATACTAAAAAATGACTAATTGTGTGCATATTGTTTTGGGGATCACACTCAGGCCTTCTTCATGCATGCAAGACAAGCACACTATCACTGACCCACACCTCTATCACTGTATATTATCTTAAAGCCAGTGTAAGTAAACTAACTCATTTAAATAAACTAAAATAGTATAAATTAAAAATTGTATCATAGTATATGTCATGGCAAATGGCAGAATCTCTTTTTGTAAAAAGGCTAAATAGTATTGCATTGGCTATGCTACCCCACTTTCTTTACTCTTTCTGCAACTGATGGGCACTTGGGTTGATTTCTTGTCTTGGCTATTGTGTCTAATGCTGCAATAACATGGGAGTGCAAAAATCTGTCAGCCATAAGGAGTCAATTGACTTTGGATATTCAGCAGTCAGAATGCTGAATTCTATTTTAATTTTCTACACCTCACCAAAATTTTCTTTTTGATAAAAGTCATAATAGGTGTGAAAGGATAGATATCTCACTGTGATTTAAATTTGTATTTCCTTAATGATCAATGATATGGACATACTTTGTGAATCTGTTAGGCATTTGCATGTTTTATTTTAAGGAATTTCTACTCAGTTTCTTTACTCAGGTTAATTTTTCCTGTCTTTAAATTATTTGAGTTTGTTATATATTTTGAATATTAATCTCTTCTGGCTTGTATGATATGAAAGTATTTTTATTCTTCATTCTGTGAATTGTTTTCTTTGCTGTGCAGAAGCTTTTTTCTGTTTTAAACTTTATAGCCTGTGCTTGCAGTATCTAATAAAAAAGTCATGTCACTTACCAACTATAGAACTAGTTTTATAGTTTCAGTTATTATGTATATGTCTTTAATACACATATTTAAATTGCCTGTGACGTGAAATGTGGTTCTGATTTGATTCTTCTGCATGTGGCTATCCAGCTTTTCTGACACTTGTTGGAGATACCACACTTTTTGCCATTGTAAATATTCTTGGCACCTTTGTCAAAAACAAATGACCATATATTCATGAGTTTATTTCTGGACTCCTGTTCTATTTTAATGATCAATATGTCTGTTTTTATACAAATGTACAATGTACTATGTACTAGTAATCAATGTATCAGGTTACATTATTATTTTTTTTAGTATATTTGAAATAAGGCAGTATGATGTTTCCAGCTTTAGATTACTTTGTGCTTCCATGTAATTTCTAGGACTATTTTTGCCTGTTTCTGTAAAGAATGACATTGTAATATAGTAGAAATTGAATTGAATCTATAGATAGATAAAATGTTTGACATTTTCACAATATTAATGCATCTAACTCATGAACATAGAATGATTTTCATTTGTGTCTTTTTAAATTTCTTTCAACAATGTTTTATGTTTTTAGTGTTTAGCTTTTCCAACTTTCCAGTCAAAATTTATACCTAAGAATTTTTTAGATACTTAAAGTAGAATTTTTTCTTTTTCAGATTGTTTATTGTTATTTTATAGTTGTTGAGGATTTTCACATCCTTGTATGTGAAATATGTTAACTTTTAATTTTCTTTCTATGTCTTGGTATGATTTTAGAATCAGAATTATGTTAGCCTTATGAAATGCTATTAGAAGTGATTCCTCCTCTTCATTTGTAATAAAAACTAGAGAAGGATCTCTACTCCTTCTTTTTTACATATTTGATAGAGTTCAAAAGTGAAACTGTCATGTTAGGGTTTTATCTAATGGGAGGCTTTTTATTATTGATGAAATGTGTTCTTACTAATTTTTGTTCTATTAATGATGTGTTTTTCCTCATGATTCAATCGGTAGACTGTATTTTTTAGACATATATCCATTTGTTTTAAATTATCTAATTTTTTGCCATATAACCATTTATATCAGCTGTGATGTCACCTTTTTCATTTGCATTTATGTTTATTTGAACCTACCCTACTTTTCAAAGCTTAGTTAAGGGTTCTTCAATTTTTGTCTTTTAAAAACTCAATTTTTAAGTTTTTTCTATAGTTTTTCTCATTTCTGGCCTTAGGAATTTTCTTTTGTGGCTAACTTTGGCTTCGGTGTATTCATATTTTTGAATCCCATGAATTGTAACTTTTGGTTCTTGACTAGAGCCCCAACTTTTCTCTTTGAGGAGGGTGTTTTTTAATATAATCTTCCCTCTCACAATGCCTTTTGGTGCATCCTATAAATTTTGGTATCTTGTGTTTTTATTTTAATTTTTCCCAAGAAAATGAGTTTCTTTTTTCAATCATTTGCTGTTCAGAAGAATGCTGTTTCTTTCCACATACTTGAGAACTTTTCTTATATAATCTATTTCATATCATTGTTTTCAGGAAAGAACTAAATAAGATTTCAATATTCATAAATTTGTTAAGACATATTTGGTGTTCTAACATGTGGTGTGTCCTAGAGAATATTCTTTGAATTATGCATTCTTGATGTCAAACAGAATGTTCTTTACCTGAATATTAGGTCCATTTGCTCTAAAGTTTAGTTCAAAGCCAGTGTGGCCTTATTAGTATTACATCTAGATCATTTGATTATTATTCAAAGTGGGATTTGGACTACATCATTATTATTATATACAGACTATTTCTGAATTTTCTTGTATTAATATTTGCCTGACATACTTAGGTACTTATTACAATTTTAAATCACATTCATTATGACATGTGTATGTGTGTTTTGAGGCATAGTTTTAAATATTAAAGGATACATTAAAATCTATATTTTACCCTGTTGTTCTACATTTTCTCTTGATTATTTTTATAAACCAAGTACTCTCTGGCCTCTTTAGGCTTACAATATTAGCTATACAATCTAGCACTTTGGAGCGCACCCACATATTTCATAGCTGTGTGGGCCAGAAACTTCTAGAATACAGAAATATGATGAAAACAATGTAAGTTAAGACTCTGCACATTTCACTTCTATAACTACATAAATATGTAAGTTGCATTTGTAAGCTGTAAATACAGCTTACCAAATTGTACTTTTTTTCTCATAGTTTTCTAAATTAGTTGAATTTGGGTTCCAGTTGCATTTAAGTTCTAGGGAAATACCTTTTGTAAATTAAGTTAAATGGATTTTTTGATTGGGGAACCAGTCTATAGATTATAAATTTATCTTTCATGAAATAGGTGGTAGAAATTCAATGGTACAAATTCCACTCTTCAGTAATAGCTAACTTACAATGTAGGGGAAGCAGAGCAAAATCAAGTTTAAACCAATAATGAGGTTTTTTCTATATTCTCACAAAAATAAAATTTGTATCATTGCAAAGTTTTCTACCCTTTTAAAGTAGACAGTATTTGAAGTTCACAATACATAAGAAGGACATCAGAATACTCATTTAAAGTAAGTGCTAAAAACTCAGACAACTTGAAAACATAAAAATAATTCAATGCCAAAAATCTGTGGGTTTGTTTGTAATTCAGAATTAATTTTGTAAGATAGTACTCCTGGAAAACCATTCTGTATATTACTAAAGAGCCAATATATTTATAATTGTTCAAGGTTATTAATTCTTGTTTTGTTGGCAACATATTTGTAGTGATTTTGTTGGCAATGTATCTAGTGATATATTATGTAAAACATTCAACTCCCTGTCACTAACTTTTATGACAACCATCTAATGAATGCTACATATGTTACTAATTAATCATAAGCAAGAATAATGAACATGTGGATGAAATGTTTGTGAGTCAGTTCACAAGGAATCACAAAGAGATAAGCAACCAAATAGAAACTTGACAGAAAGATTTTTTTTTGCACTGGTGCTTGAACTCAGGGCCTACATCTCAAGCAACGCTTGCTCTTTCTTATGATTTTTTTTTTTTTTTAAATAGGATCTTGCAAACTATTTGCCCAGCCTGGCTTCGAACTGAGATACTCCTGATCTCTGCCTTTTGAGTAGCTAGCATTACAGCATGAGCTTCCGCTTTGGGAGAAAAAGAGTTTCTATGACTCAAATTAAAGCACCTACTTGGGGTTTAAACACACTCCTAGTACAGATAGCCATTAGAAGTATCCTGAAAATGTATTGGTTTATAACATTTGTTCATACCATAGAGAAACTGTTTAAAAACAACAAAAATGCTTTAGTTATTTTTGAAGTTGTTTCTAAAGAGATGTAGATTTCAGAATCCTAAGACAATAGAAGTTGTGCATGGAGTGTTTAATACAGGTTATTGTTAATCTTACCTTTGAAAGTGTTAAAGGAAGGGATGTCTGAGTCCTATTCTCAGAACTAATAAATCACCTTCAATCAAAGCCAAATGCTTAATGATCTAGCCTATTTGTAACTGCTACATTCCTGATCATTGAATTATGACCATAACACTGAGATAAGTTGCCCACACTGAGTTTCTGAAACCTAGGTTTCTAAGGACCTTAATTTAAGAAACAGGGCTTACTGTGCCTTCTAGTTCCTTAATTCTGTAATTGTAACTAATGTGCTTAATTACAAGTCTCTTCCTAACTTTCAGTTATGCCATGCTAACTGACATTTTCAGGAATATTGACCTTCAGTGCTGGGTTTCTGCTGTCCATAAGCAGTACTTATAAGCTCAAGGGTGGCTTGCCTTGACTTTTAAGCCTGGGCTGCAGCACACATCCCTGAATGTTGTTTTCTGCTTGCATGTCCTTTCTGCTGCTAAATCATTTTGCCCCTCAGAAGCTCATCTTTCTCACTGTGATAAGAAAAATGATGCAAACCTTGGACTCGGTATTCTTCATTTGGCTTCCAGCTGGATTCAGTCAACTACATGTTGTAGTTGATGAAGCTCTCCTCATGGTCTCTCATGCCTCATTTAATATGTATTGTGGCTGATGTAACCTGCTGTATTTGGCTGCTTGAGTTTGACACTTTTGAAAAAGGAATAAAGTAAGATGATGTGATGCTGTAGAGGTGTTCAATAACACTTGATCTCACAAGTATCTAGATGTCAATGAAGGGAGGGGGTGTGGGGGAGGGGGGTGGGGGCAGGGGGGAGAAATGACCCAAGCCTTGTATGCACATATGAATAATAAAACAATAAAATAAAGGCAATACTCAAAAAAAATACTGGTTTTAAGTTCATTTATTTCACTCATAATATATTAAGGTACATTATTTTTATACTGAATCTCTTACAAGTTTTTTTCCTCGTGAAAGGACATTGAATTTTATCAGATTATTTTTCTACACCTACCGAAACAATGACTCTGGTTTTCAATAAATAGGTGTAGAATACTCAATCAGGAAAGAACAGACACTGCCAAAAATTTAGAGAAGACTGGATATCCATAAGCAAAAAGATAAAATTGGGTCTTGTCCTATAAAACATAAAAAACTCAAACCTGATTAAAGATTTAATTACAAGATAAAAATTATAAAACTACTAAAACATAAAATTTAAGAAATAATATCTGCAGCACTAGTGTGAGAAATAGAATTCTGAATTTAACCCCAAAACCTTAGCGAACAAAAGCAAAAAATAGAACAAATAAAATTAAATTTAAAAAAAAAAAAACCTCTGCATCAAAGGAAATAATTAACTGATAGAAGAGACAACTCACAGTGTGAAAAATATTTGCAAATCACATATTCCACAAGGAGTAAATGTATACAATGTATAAGAAACTGAACAAACTTAGAATGGAAACAACGGATTAGAGCACAGGCAAAGGACCAACAGACATTTCTCTAAAGAAGACATACATAATGGCCAACAATTATGCAAAACATGTCACTAACCACTATGAAAATTCAAATTAAAACACAAGTATCATCTCAAGCCTGTTAGAATGCTTTTTTATGAAAAAGATGAAATATCTGTGTTCATGGGGATGCGTTTAAGAGAAACTTAAATGCTGTTGCTGAGAATAAATTAGAACAGTCACTGTGAAAAATAGTAAAAAAAAAGTTTCCAGAAAAAGAAATTCTAAGAATAAAATCACTGAAATACCCACCCTCACAGGAAAAGAAAATTATGCAGTTTGTAACAACATGGATTAAGACATTATACCAGGAGCAGAAAAGATAAATAATACATGATCTGTCTTATTTGTGGTATCTAGAAAAGTTGAGTTCACAATATCTTATAGATCACTGGTTACCTAAAGTTCACAGGGTGCACAGAATGAAATAGGGAGATGCAGTTCAAAACCTACAAAGTTTCAGTTAGACATGAGGCATAATATTCTTTTGCACATAATGATGAACATAGTAAAAAATATTTATTTCAAAATTGCTAAAAATAAAAGTGAAACTTTCTTGCCATAAAAATGATATGTAGGTCAAGTGATATATATCTCTATTAGCTTATCTTAATTATGGTTCATTAAATAATTAAAATATATTTTAGAAAGCAATTATTGTTTTAAAAGGTAAACATTCATCTTTATTATGTTTCCATATCTTCATACAAATAACTGTTGAGCTATATCCACTGGGTCAATGAATATATTGATTAATATTCCAGAAAGAGATGCAGAGTTCTTATTTTTCTCCTAAGTTTACAGTTTAAAGCAGGAAAAGTTTATGAGAGTGTGTTCTCAATATGAGGGTATCTAGAATTTCAGAGGCTTATAGTTAGCAGATTATTCAAACTATTGTTTATTAATTTAAAACTTAATAAGTGAAGGCTCATGTCTATTTTAAACACTTCTAATAATAGAAATGTAACATATACTTCATTTTTAATGCAAAACAATGGAAAGTTGGCTGTCATCTACTTTGTTTAAAGTGAAATTATCAGTAGTCCAGTGATATGCTTTCTCCTTAATTGTCTTTTGTTTCTCCATTTTGGAGTATCTGTCTGTTTTAGAGACTATCCTTTAGGTATTTCATTTATGGAAAATATTTTACAATAGCTTATGGTGGAAGAAGTATTTATATTCATGTAAAATTGGTATTTTTATTTATAAAGAGTGACACTTTTACACCCACAAAATTGGAACAATGGGATCTTATTTGGCAAAGATGAAGAACCCATCTCAATAGGAATCAGCATGAACACCAGGAACAGTGCAGGCTGGCTGGGGTCTGCTCCCTCTTTTGCTGCCATCCTGAGTTAAGGTCTCTTTCCCTGTTCCTAGTTATTATCCTCAACAAGCAGCTGGGCTTCTCAGTAGCTCCTATTCCTAACTTTTTGATCTGCACTCCAATCAAACTGGAATATTCTCAATATTATTACAATGCTTTCTTTTTTTATTGTTTTATTATTCACATGTGCATACAGGCTTGGGTCATTTCTCCCCCCTGCCCCCACCCCCTCCCTTACCACCCACTCCACCCCCTCCCTCTCCCCCCCACCTCCTCAATACCCGGCAGAAAACATTTGTTCCTTCCTATTATTGCTTATACTCTGTCTTCAACAAAATTAGAGATAAATATGCTTTTCTTAGAGATATATCATGTAATATAATATAATTTATCATGGTAATATAATAGCTGCTTCTTCATGTTCCACTTAAATAGTAAGGAAAATATGAAATTTGTATATGAGCAAGAGATACTACTTTCAGAATTCAATTTGAACCATTAAATTAACAAAGATCACATAGTAGGTACTTAAAATTCTTTGAGTGCCTCAATGAAAACTTCATATTAAAGTCTTTATCATACTTATTATTTTTATTTTATAATTTTTCTTTCATACATTTAAATATTCAGCAAGAACCTATTGAGTGGGATTAAACTTTTCAGACATTTCTGATAGAAATTAAAATCTTCAGAGATAAAGACAAGAGCACAGAGTTATTTCTTGGTTCCCTTACCTTTATTTATAATAATGAGAGGCATCATGAAGACATTTCCAGAAGAGATTCTAAAAGCCAATATAAATGTCAGAAAAAAATTTTAAAGATCTAGTGTTCAAGAGGTGAAGTATGTTTGGAATAGAATTTATGGTAATATCACAATAAGTTTCAGTAGTTTTACAAAGTTCATTCAAATGAACCTAGTTTGGAAGTGTCTGTCTAAAATATGTTAAAAGAAAGTACACTATAAAGAAAATTTACTTTTCATTTCAGAATTTGAAACTTTATAAACTGTGAAAAACACTTTTACTGTCTTCTAACAGTGTGATGACTCCAGAAATGTGGTTATAAATCCAAGTAAAAGTACAAGAAACATACAAAATCCAAGAAGACATCACTTGAATATATATAGAAATTATAATCTTTCAAATAAGTTTATGGAGAAAATACAAATTCACTTGGGTAGTATGAGTAGAAAAGTGATTTACAAATTTTTCTTCTCAAATGAAGTGACAAAGCAAGTTTTTGGATAATTTCTGTAAGGCAATGTCTTGGAAAGTACTTTTACTAATTGATATCAGAATCTACTCTAGTTATTTGAAATAAAAATTAA
Source organism: Castor canadensis (assembly GCF_047511655.1). Taxonomy (NCBI): domain Eukaryota; kingdom Metazoa; phylum Chordata; class Mammalia; order Rodentia; family Castoridae; genus Castor; species Castor canadensis. Next base: position 20,113,671 of record NC_133390.1, on the reverse strand, counting down.
TTTATTTTAATATGTAAAAATCAATTAGAACTCTCAAGCAATTCCAAGAGGAATGAAACTACATTGTGCCAAGAGAACCACTGTCTCTACCTTGATAATGAAGTAGCAGGACATGAATATTAGTGCTACAGTTCTTGAACTCACATCCATGTTTCCTCTTCTGTAATCAGTAAGGTGGGTGTTTAACCTGAATGTCTGATACTAATTTAGAAATCATCCTTCCCCTGTTCTATAAAATGATAGTCAAGGCTCATCAACTATCTTTTGCATTTTCTACTGTAGTCAAAATTCAATTTTTGCTTTATTTATTTTAATTTTTTACACACATTGGCCTGAAATGCAGTATGTAGTCAAGACTGGTCTCAAACTTGGCAGTCCTCCTGTCCTAGTCTCCAGAGTGCTGTCATTACTGGCATGTGTCATCATACCTGATGCCACAGTTAGATCTTAAATGTTATAAGTGATGAAATGTTACAGTTTATTAAAATAAACTCAACAATAATGAATTTTGGTGAATAGCATAAGACCAGAATCTACCTGGGAAATCTTCTATATAACCCATGGTATATAGGTCATGAATTTATAATTGACATTTATAATTTCTTTATTCAGTAGCCATGCCAATCACATATGTATAGATAAATTCCTTTAGCTAGCAGAGACTTTTTACTTCTGCCCTTATTTATTCTTTTTTTGCGGGGGGGACAGGGTATGAACTGAAGGCTTCATACTCACAAAGCAGGTGCTTTACTACTTAAGCCACACTTCCAGTCCATTTCACTGTGGTTGATTTGGAGATGAGTTATCATGAACTATTTGCGTTCACTGGGCTCAAACTTCAATCTTCATGATCTCAGTTTCCCAATGGCTAAAACTAGAGGTGTGAGCCACCAACATGTGTCTGTCCTTAGGTATTCTTGTTTATATTAGGATGATCATATTGATTTTATCATCAAATATAATGTAGAGTTCTTATAGAACACTAGGGATTCAGAGTAATTTGCTTTGATCCCACTGAATAGTTTGAAAATTATACCCACTTTATAAATGAAGTATATTTTGTCATTTATCAAAATAGTCTCCTTTTTTTCTTGCTTGATTGGTAGGATGAGTATTTTCACCTGGACAGGAAGAAAAATAAAATTTTAGATTATTGTTTTCCTATTGGAGACGTATTCCATTGAATAATAAGACTTCTATGCCAGTAGGCTTTAAAATCATGGAGATAACAGTTTTTTTAAAGGTGAGCCAACCATATGATATAACTATGTGTGTTATTATTTTTTATTTACTTCTGGCATTTGAATATGGCAAAGGAGAAGGAGTTATGGATACAAGTTTGTGGATCAAAGAACTTATCACAAACTGTATAGAAGCACTTACATAATACAAGTTATTGTCTTCTAGCTGATACTTGTATATTTGGTGGAGAATCATTCTACTCCTCAGTAAGACTAACTGCTTATTAAAAATGGGGTAGATGGTAAGAATTGTGAATCTCATGAGCTTTAGCACATTGTACATGATATATCAAAAAGAAACTTAGATATTCCGGGAGTTCACTTGTACGGTATCTGGTAGAAGCAAGACTAAAAGAAAATGCAGATAAATATTCAGAATATACTCTATGCCACCAAAGAAAATCATTAGGATTGGTTGAGTACAATTAACTTGTTTTCTAAGCTATTAAATAAGTTGTTTTACATTTTCACAGGGGAAATTTCAGGACCAGCAGAATGGCACTAGATCAAACCCTAATGTCTTTGCTTACTTCTGTAGTATTGCATTATATTATATATATATATTACATATATATAAATTCCAAGTCTTTGTAATTGAAAGAAATTTGACACAATAGCGCATCTGACATATAAGTCAAATCTCATCTATCTCTAGTGTACCAGGAGGTAGGATCACTAGGGTCTTCTTTGTAGCTGCCCATTCACAAATGAGACACTTCTCATTTCCAATCATGAACGATTTTCTGCACATTGTGGCAAATGATTATAGCAAAACAACAGCAGGATATGATCTAATAAAATGCAAAATATTTGACAATTTTAATCTTTACAACCTTCCAGTCTTACTGTGATGGGCAGCTGACATTCATAATTTTAAATACTTCAAGTGAATGGGAAAAACCATTCACTTGAAGATACACAAACACATTGCTACAAACACATTGTGAGATACACAAACACATTGCTAGTTTGTTTTCTGGGCACATTGTGTTGAACATAAAGAGATATTTCTGCATAGACTGAATAAGAAGAAAAATGGACTGATGGGATCCAGATGACATATGTGCCATCTCACCCTTTGGCTCATTCATGTTTCTTTTGTATCATTAAGGTGTGACAAGAGGCTTTCCCTCCCCACTTTAACTGGTAATTTCCAGAAATGACAAAGAAATTTGACAGGCTTATAAACCCACACTGAATGTGCATCCTTAATTACGGCATGTTTGCTTAAGACATGGTATAGATCACTATCTTTTCCAATAATCCATTTCCAAGCAATCATCCATGTTGGAATCCATCCTGCTTCCTGCCTCCATCTGAGGATGGATGGATGAATTTTCTCATAGAGAAATATTTTCAGTTTTTCTGTCTCTCTCTTTGGATAAAGAGAAACTGGCTAAAATTATTCTTTGAGTTTAAGTATCTGTGAAGTACAGTTTCACAATTAACTTGTTCAGGTGTCAGCTTTTGTGATCCACAAACTAATGATTAAACCCAAATACTCTAAAACACATGTAGGGATCTAAATAATTTAAATCTCTCACAAATAGCAAGATATTTGACTAACACACAAAGCACAAAGTCATCATATCAACCATTAATGAGTATATTTGTGATGAAGAATGTAGCTAGTGAGCATAAAAAGGCATAATTTTAAGCTTCTTTTATGCATGCTTTACAGTCTTTTCCATATGTGAAAGGAATGTATGTAAATTTATGTACATACATGTATATATATCTATGAAAATATATTTTTACATATATATGTTATTTATTTAAGTAATCATTCAAATTATTTGGCATATAGTATAAGACTTTAAATATTTCATTGTCAGACATTTCCATTCAATCATAAAGGAAACTTTATTAACATGCAATAATTCCATATACACATTCAGTGTACCTTGAACATATATTAGTGTATATTGAGCATATATTAGTGTACCTTTGACATATATTAGATTCCCAAGGAGACTTTTTCATTTCAATGATAAATAAGCATCCAAGTATATGCTCATTAATTGGTGAACAGTACTCACTGCATGTCTAATAGGTTACATATATTGCATTAAGTATTGTGGACAAAGATCAAAGATAACACCTGAATTATATTTTAACAGTGCAATTTGAATCTTCCCAATAAAGGTGGATAATTACTTACTGAGAGTAATACTTAAGACTGTCTTATGTGAACAAATGAATTACTTGTATAGGGATTGTATGTGTGTTATCACACACAGAAAATAAGTCTAGACAGTCACACAGAAGACTTGATGGCACTCCATAAAGTTTCTGGCATTCACAATGTTTGTGAAGAGCTCTGAACTATTATGACAAGTAAATAAAGCTATGAGACCTATCCATATTCACCACATTGCCCCATAATATATGCAGCATTACTCAGGCACTTGAAGTAGGAAAAAGTTGTCAGTGAGATGATACTCACATAAAAGCAAAATAATAGAAGGCAAGCTTTTAATTTCTGATGTGTGTGACTGCATTTAATTTCTGAAGTGGATGTCGGGGTTACTCAATTCCCTGCTTTGCAGCAGAAATATCTTAGTCTTTTTAGACACTTCAAACCTCCCACAAATAAGTCCGGTAAAATATTTTCTATGTTGCTATCTGTTTTCATTAGGTTGCACAAAACATGAAGTAGCCTTCTATATATGTTTTGGAGCCAAAATTTTTTAAACATGCTAAACACACACATACAGAACATACAATGATTAAAGTACTTGAAATGATTTGATATGAAAAAATTAGGAAAATATTCTTACTTTTGCTTTAGACAGAATTTTTAAGGTGCTCTGAATGCACTCACTGAATAGAAAATACTTTTGTTTGGAATACAGATTAGTGTTGATTTATTTGCTACATATGTAGCTTAGGTTCAATTATTGAAAACTTCAAGGAGACAATTTTCAAAGAGAAAATTTACATTTTATGAAAGGTATAATAAAGAATTTTAGAGCATATTGTTCTTCACATTGGTGAGTGTTTTCTGTGTCTTGCCATTTGTATTTAAAATACCTAGGCTTATGAAAACCCAGGAAAACCACAAATGTCACTGTATTCCTTGACTACACAGTCATGCTTTGTTGGTGAAAAGAATATTAGGGCTTGCAGCTATTTGAATTTATTCAGAAAATAATATTTTAAAATTTAATGTTCAGAAATATATGGGCTAAAGTTACATTGTCTGCAGAAATTCTTCTATTCTTTTTCTCTGCATCTTCTTGTTTACCAAAACTTCTTCATCAAGAAATTATGTTTGCTGTCTTCATCCATCCCCATGTACTCATAATTTGAAAAATATAGTGTTCAAGGAATGTTAAAGTGATTTCTTTTCCCAATTAGAGATTGCTTCTTCTACTTAGGAACCAATTAACACTTGGGTCTGCATTGTATCTGTTATTAAATGCCAACAATATAACATTTAAACTAAATAAAGAAAAAAAGACTCATTTTGCTTTTCCTTGTAGCACTGCATCTTTTTACTAATTTACTGCCCTAGTTCTATTTGGCTAAAGGCTAACATATTCAGAAATCCATTTTGCCCACTTAGATCCTGAGTGTAACTCTAATGTGATGTACAGATAAAAGTCAGGGAACATGTAGGTCATGACATTTAGGAAGAAATTAGCAGGTTAGATAAATATAATCTAATTTTCATTGCAAGCCTGGATTCTCTTTAATTCACTGGTATAGTTCATCTTTTTTCCTTAGATTTAGCTGTAAATTGTGAATCACAAGTCCCATGTTTTTTATATTAACACCTCTACTTTTTAGCATCTATTTTACCAATATTTTCACCTACACAGGTAAAAGTGACTTGTAAAGACAAAGTATAGCTAACACAATTTGACATTTTAGTTAAAAAAGTTATAGATGTAACATTTGGCTAGGATTATAAGAAAACTTTCATTCTAAAGAAAAAAATAAGAAGTATAAAATATGCGGTCAAACAAGTGAAAAGGTCAAATAATGTAAAATGACATTCAAAACTCATACTCTAGGAATATCATTTAAGAAAATTTAATGTTTTGCAGATAGTTTGTGTGAAATGCTATCAAGTCACACAGCCATTTATTTGAGTGTTTGTGGAAATGATTGTTTAATATTTGCTTGTATTTTTGTGATTTTATCTTTATCAGTCTCTCTTCTTATCACATAATCACTCATTCTCTCCTCAAATGTCACTCTGGAGAGTACTGCTTTTTCAAAGAAAATAAACCAACTTCTATTTACTAAATATAACAGAAACTTCCAAACTCTCCAGCAGCTCAGTCCTCTTGCAATATTTCAGAATATTAACTATCATCTTCCTCTTCAACTTTGTTTTTCCTCTGCCTTTTTTCGTTCTCCACAGTTATAATTTCATTTCTGACCAATCACTTATGTTGCAACTTCCAAATCAAGAACGAGCAAACACCATTCATACTTTGTGATCTTTCATAAATCTGTTTCTTATGTGTTGATGGATGTCCTGATTTCCCGAGATATATGCTCTTGGCTTTTTAACCACTCTGTCCACTCCATTATCATATGCACCAATTAAAATTCTCTTTAACCCTCAAGATTTATATAAGGAGATTCCACCCGTTGAAATATTCCTGTACTTTAAACACAGTCCTTCATGCTCTGCACTTCCCCGAACACAACAGTGATCCTTCACTCATTCAGTATATTCAATAGAATAATTGTGATCTTTAGATTTATAAATCCTAGATATAAACTATGGCTATCTCATTCATGCTTGTACTTAATTTTGGACTATTTGATCAGTCATTACAAGACTTACTCTCCTCATAAAAATGGTTAATACTATTATATAGAATATTTATGAGAATTAGAATATATGACACGAAAATTCAGAAAACATTCTCTAGGACTCTAGAAGCTCTCTAGATGGTTTGTAGCATGTATATATAAATAATGTTGACTATATAGATGGCTGCAACTGCTACTTTTGCTATTTGCATTTTATTCAGTTCTCCTCTTCATTTTAATAATAAATTAGTTTGATAAACAGATTCTCTAGCAAGAAATGAAATTTAACAATGTAATTGTTAGCTAAACTAGTCCTGCAATGTTAATATGAAAACTGCAAGTGTTTTGAAAACATGCATATACCGAGTAGGTTAGTCACTCTGTGGCTCCCTAACTTTTTATCTGACCCTTACTTAGAGGTTATTTCTGTCCTACAATTTGTGGATTACATGATTACTCACAGTGAAATCCAAAACCAAGACCACACTGTGATATTTCCCCATATGCAATCAAGTTTTCATTCAAAATTAATTCTCCACCTATGCTAAAAGCTTCCATTTTTTTCACATTATATTGGCGAGTTAACAATTCATGTACCAAAATGCACAAAATCCTTTTAAAGACATATGAAAAAAGAATGTGTGTTTGTTTATTTCATTTTTTCCCTTTGAAATTACAGGCATCTCATAATTTACATGAGCCTTTAAAAGATAATACGCTCCACAGTTTCTGACCTTCAGGTGTACTAGAGAACATGTCTATATCTTTATTTTTTCTACAGTGACCACCAGCTTTGTTAAACTGAAGAAACATTTGTACAGGAGTTAAGAAAATGGCTGCATACAATTACCAATGTTGCATGTGTAAAAGCTCTTTGATTAGGTAAAAAGAAAGAGGGAATACTGAACAGTCTATACTTCTTACAGATAACTGTTAAACAAGGTACTAGGAGTTTTGAGCTAGAACAACAGGTGGGAAAGGCAACTATTAAGCAAAGTCTAGAAAAAAGTAGGCCCTGGATAAGATAAAATGAACAAGAGAAATCTCACTACTCACAAGATTCCTGACTTCAGAACAGTCATACCTAAGCCTGTTAGAATAGTCGTTTGTAATAATTTGTCTTTTGGAAGATCATCTAGTCCATACATAATCGTTACTGTCTCCCTAAAGAAATCTTACATTAAAAATAATGTAACTTAAAATGTTTATGGATTTATTATTCATAGTTCTGGGGTACAGTATGATAATTCAATGCATGTATATAATGTGTAGTGATCAAATAAAGATAAATAGCATTTCCATCTATTTGTCACTTTTACAGTATGTATGCTACCATCAGTAGTCATCAAATTATATTTAAGGTCTATCTACTACTTGAGGATATTTGAAATGACCTAAAAAATTTAATTTTTGTTCTAGGTAACTAATATGAACAAAATTTCCCCAAGCCCTATTTTCATGTCAACATCTGCTTTATAAATAAATACTCAGTGAACCAAGTCCAAATCTCTTACTAGCACAAGAAAGCTAGTAAGAGATAAATATTAGCTTCTCCATGAAACTTTAAGAATTTAGTCGTTATCAACAATGTCATCAATTGATGACACCAAGTTACTTTAAGGTTACTTAATTTTAATTTGAAAATCATCATGGCACTCTCCAAGCTTTCCCTTTGTCTGCTACCCAGACATACTCAATCTGGTGTAATTCACCATATAGTAACATCACTGTGACCCTCTACAAATCACTCATTCCACAGTAATTGATCCAGAAGGAACTTGCCCTCCCTAATTTAGCAGTAGGGCCCAATAAACTGCTACCAAGGTTGTTGCAAAAGGTACATTAGATTTGGAATAAAATATTCTTACCAATAAATATTCCTGAGGTGACATTTAGACATCATATCAGCATGATTAGAGAACAACCATCAACCTTCATTTTAAGCACACTAATTTTCTTAGAAATTCTCAAAAGCTAAACAGTTAGCAAAGTCTGAAAAGTATTCACAAAGACAATTAAATTACAGTAAAGAAGCCTATTGTTATTAGTTTGTTTAGACGTTACAGACTGTAGCATCGTCTGAATCATTTTTGATCAATGAATATCCTCACAGTCTTAAAATCAGTCAAAAACGAAACTTGCTGTACAGATATGCAAATTTGAAGTTAATTTCTACAGGTAATTTTTTAAGTTGAAATGCTCCTCTTGTCACTTCTCATGAGGAGTTTTGTCTTTGCAGTTTGAATGCAAATTTCATGTGTTTATATTACCCAGTTCATGCTTTTTCATAGCAAGTGGAATTTCATGGTGAATATTATTTTAAAATTTTTATATAAGTTCATATGAAATAACTGTAAAAGCACATGAATAAATTAGTCAGAATTAGTCAAATATCTTATACACATTACTTTCTCTAACTAGTAGCATTTATATCATAATCAGGATTTTATACAGTTATTGTATAAATAATAACTTTGAATAAAATGACATAAAGTCTTTTGATTTTCATTTCTTAATGTCCAAACCATTAAGAAATATTTACAAGCTGATTGAGTTTTCTGCTTGCCAAAATATACAACTCATCATTTCTATTAAAAAGGACTATTGAAAGGCAATGTAACAGCATGATTCAAGAAATCTAGTATTTCATTTTCCAAGTATTCCAAAAGAAGATAGAGTAGATGACATATATATATATAAGAAGATGAATGAATTGCATATATATATTTGTGTGTATATATATATATATATATATATATACACAAATACAGTTGATTTGCTCTCTGCAAGAATGAATATAGAATTCTTAAACCTGTTAAAATCCCCATAAGAAGGGGACTAAGGTAGAAAGGAGACAAATGAGGAGATGAAACTATTCCGATTATAATACATACATGCATACACATGTATGTATATGTATATGTAAATGTCACAATAAAGTACCCTGTGTAGGTGTATACATTGTTTCTGCCATTCCTCCCCCACCCCACTTCCAGACAAAACCTGTTCCATATTCTTGTTCTTTAATTTTGTTCAAGAGAAAACATAAGAAACAATAAGAAAGACATATTGTTTTTGCTAGTTTGAGATAAAGATAGTTGTTTAGCTACTTTAAACGACAAAAAATTCATTATTTTTTACAAAACAGAGAAAAGAGAGCCAAAACAGGTCCTGTCTGAGGGATTGATAACAGTGGGAGGAAAGAATTTATAAGGAAAGGGTATAGGAGGGTAAATATGGTAGAAATGCTATGTACTCATGTATGAGAACTGAAAAATGAGACCTGTTGAAACTGCTCCAGGAATGGGGGTAGAATGATGGAATGAATTCAACTTTATATATATTGTAATAACTTTTGTAAAGGTTACATGGTACCCCTAGTATAACAATAATAAAAAAAGAAATTCATGAATTAGGAACAAAGAAAAAGAGCATTTAAACTGCAGGGGAATCACAAACACATACTTTTATACAGTAAGAATATTTCTCATTTGTGATTGAGCTTAACTTTAGTTTTTCTCAAATATATATGTTTATAAGAAATAGAAAAATTAAGTTTCATTTCTATTTGCCATACAAGTAAGGTTCAGGTTACTTTTAAGGGCTAATTGATTTTGTATGCTCAGAGATATTTCAGAACTACTCTACATCTTAATTTACTAGATAAAAGATAGATAGATACATGATAGATTGATAGGTAGATAGGTAGATGACAGATAGAAATGTGTAGTATATATAATTACACAGATTGTACAAATTTGTATAAAATAACACAGGGTCAGCATATTATTTTCTATATATGTAAATTGTTAATTTTTAGGATTTGCAAGAGAAGTGTTTGTCACCATTACTCAGATTTACCATTGTTGCTCAAAGCAGGGTTGGACAATATCATTATAAATGTGTTTGCATCAGGAACTCCCAAGAGAGAATGAATATATTATCTAAAATGTATAATGTGTATATATTATATACACATGATGAACTATATATGTTAATAATATGTTTGTAGATGAATATGCTGGTGTATGATTAAAATAATAGACTAGATTAAAGTATACTAATATCAAGATTAATTATATATTTTTAATTATGCAAATTTAAAAATTGCATCAATTCAGCAGAGAATTTGTAAGAAAATAAAGAAATGGTTTAAATGACTCTATGCCTAGAATTGCATGCATTTAATATAAAAATACAGTCTTCTTTCTTAACCAATTGGACAACAATCCATGTACTACATCCTTAGTGTGCATGATCTGAAAGACTGGCTTTTTATTTAGCTTTTTAAATTTTTTTTTTCATTTGGTGGTATTTAGGTTTGAACTCAGGGCTTTGCACTTTCTAGACAGACCCTCTTCCAACTGAACCATACCCTAGCACTTTTGGGTTTAGTTATTTGCCCATCAGGTCTCATTTTTGTGCCCAGGGTAGCCTATACAGGTATCCTCCTATTTCTGCTTTCTGTGTAGCTAGGATGACAGGTAATTGCCACTATGGCCAGCTTCTTATTGACTGAGATGGGGGTCTGACAAACTTTTTGACATGCCTGGCCTTGAACTGAGATCCTCCAAATCTCAGCTTTCTGAGTAGTCAGGATTACAGCTGTCATCCACCATGCTTTTTATTTTGCTTAGAGCATGAAGGAAAATTACAAAGATGCAAAGGTAAAGATATAATAGTTAAAGAAATATCTAATGACTTTAGTACTTGGAATGGATTAGTTGCCTTTATGTCAAAACAAGGATAAGGATAGAAAGGATGAAGAAACAAATCCAATTCTTGTGTATTATAGCTTTTATATGAAAATATGAAAAGTAATATTTTCTCTATTCATGATTGTTTGTGTTTCATATGCTTTGTTAGGTGTTTACATATCTAAGGATATAACACATTGGAATTTAAATGTATTTAAATATTTGAATCTGTTTAGATCCATTATAATAAACAATATGTGCAGAATTTTGATTTGCTAAGTTATCAAAGTATATTTTAGTGATATAAGCTACATGTTAGAATTTTGGTTACTTGATTTTTTAAAAATTTTATTTTAGTTGAGTCCTAGGACAAATTGAAAAGTTTTCAAATTTCCTTTTACTTATTATAAACTGCACAGCATTTCTTAATATTCTAAGCTTTTAAAAGTACATAACTCCAAAAAGAGCTGAGAACTTGATTCCATAATACAAAAAATACTGAAACTCATTGGTTAGGTACTTGCCTAGCACAAAAAACCCTAGGTTTCATCTTAAATACAAGGAAGAAAAAAAAAAGCAAACAAAATAGTAAGCAATTAACAAACATCTCTCAGATTACAAAAAATAAGATCATTTCTAGTCATTAATGACATAGGTAATACTGACAAAGCAAGAATTCTATTTTCAGCTTTGTTTAAATTATTTTTCCCGTACTTGAAAATTATTATTATAGTTAATATAAATGTACCCGAGAAGAATAGTTATTGATAATAACTCATACTTGTAACGTTACATTTTTCACTTTAATAGTGATGACTAGTACCTTAACAGATAGGAAAACACACACACACAGACACACACTCATTCCCTAATTGGAATTTTCACAATTTTCTGTTCTTGATCACTAATCCTCAATTTTATGAGGCTCTAAAACTTACATCTTACAAAGACCTATGTGTTTCATGTCAGATTATCATATGAGTGGAAAGGTGCTAAACCAAAACACTGGCTCCTAAAATGATGCAGTTGGAAGACAAGTATTTTGGTTTCCTCTTCTTTTATCATTCTCACGGAAACAGTACAATAGTGATGCATCATTTCACATTGTTAGACCTAATCTTATCAATCCTTCATCATGGAATGGAGGACAACAGCATCTACCATATAAATGTTCAGGAGTATTATGAAATTTAAGTATGATTCATAGAAATTGCAAAAGAATTTTGAAACTCTAGAGCTTGAAATTGTACAATGTTATACAGATATGTCTAGATATCTCCATCAAATAAACACTTAAAATTCAGAATAATTAAACATACCACTTAGAAAGTGAAATTTAATTTCTAAATTAACTGTACAAAAATATTTCCTTAAAAATAGTTCACATCAATCACATAGCTCTATGCTACATATCATTGTATTAACCAGTGAGTCATTGATTTATGACTTTAAAATGTGTCTGCAATGTCTTCCAAAGTGCAAAAATAGAAAGAATACTCTAGGTCATGACTACAAAGATTTACAAAATTAATTGTTACATTTAATCTAAACTTAACTACATGGTCATAATATATCTGAAACATTATTTATGACTTCTGCTTCAAATATCATTCTGTATTAAGTATATCAAGGGTTTTAGTTAGGACTTAGAGTGTGAATCAAGTGATAGAGCACCTGTCTAGTAAGTGTGAGATCCTGAGTTCAAACTCCAGGATCAACCCCCTCTCAAAAGCATATTGACTAGTTAAGCAGTGAATGCATTAATTTTAAAACAAATCCTGTAAGTAAGAGAGTGAAATGTTTAATTTCTTTTGAGATGTCCATAAATTTCATCAAATAAGTGATCCTAAAATCATACCTTTTGAGAATATATAAAACAGTTCTTCACACATTTTATATTTTAAATAGAAAGGTTGTGGTGGCTCATATCTTTGTCTTATATATATGCTAGACAATTTATTGAAGACTGAATATTCACTTCTGTTTTTTTTCTCCCTAATCTATGAGAGACAATGTGGAATGTATCTTTTGAGGTGTATGATCTTTAGGGCTAATCTAAATAGCAACACCAACATCTGTCAAGTTTTCTGCTGTTTGCATCCAGAAAGCAGCATGACTTGCCCTCATGTTCCCAAAGGTATCCCAAACAGTCCTGAGTGTCTTATGAACAGTTGGTGCTTTATTCCAAGATTACTTTCTAAGTTCAGAATTCTTATTAGAGAAAAAACGAGGCCTATGAAAACAGATGTTCAGTTGAGTAGGAAAAAAAAGCACACATAGTCATGAATCAAAATGGATATTTACCAAAAAACAAAGCAGGCACTTTTCTTCTAAATCATCCCATTTCAGTACAATATTCTAGTCAACAATTTAAATTAAAAAAAAAATTACATAGAACATTTTAGCCATGACATATGATTAAAATTGTATAGAAGAGAATATATTCAAACCCAATTTTTAAAAATATGTATAATTATAGTGACATTGTAAATTTAATTTGTTATAGAATAATTGGTGATATAATTAATAACTAGATAATTCTTATGTTCTGTAACTTTTATCAATTAGTCAGCCATTAGTGGTCATCAATTGTTGCTATATTTAGCTTAGCTTCCCTTTTCTGCTTTCCCTGGAAATGATCATAATGTTTAAGTGAAGTCTCCCAAAGCACTTCTTCAATTCCATAACTTTGTTTCTAAACCTGTGCTTGAATAAACCCTCAATATCTCCACTTCCCCCGGAAATACTCAGTTTACAAGTAAATATGAAAATTGCCTTATATTACATCTGATTGTGGAGAATGACAATGAAGTGTAAGGTACTAAAGCTCTGAGGTTTCCTGAAGACTGGAAGCCATTTTATCTTTGAAATAAACATGTAAATTACACTGTTCAAAAAAATTAGGAAAGTGTAACTGGTGAGTGATCAGGTTGTACTTTAGAATGTTTTTAACAATGTTAAAATATTGAATTCAGGACATGAATAATTTTGTTTAACTTTATAAATGCTTATGTGTTAGCCATCAAATCAGAATATGAAACTTCCTTTGTTATTACATTCTTTCTCATTTCCCCCAAAATGCAAAGCAAAGAGGCATGGTGAATTCTCAATAAGTATGCTGACTTGGTTTGATTTAATCAAACTTCTTTTATGAAACTCTACAGAGCAAAAATATGTAAATAATAATGGAAAGATTAAAATGGTTACAAAATATGGACAAAAATCAATGTATATTAATGAATTTACTGAATTGTTTCTCATACACTGAAGATTAAAATGAACTATGTATCAAACACCATCAATCTAAAATTAAAAACATTAAAATAATTCTCTTCTGATAGGATTGTCTCTAGAGGAATAATTACTGTATTACGTATATATTCTTATTTACTAAATTCTGATATTCTATTTATTTATCCATAAACAGTGTTTGATGTCATGTTGGATGTTTTAATAGCTCACATAAGTGAGTCAATTTGCTTTTGATAATACCTACTATGTGCACGGCACCTCCTATTCCCAAAATGCACATATCCAATCCTTGATGTTGGACATGGATGTGCTCTAAATTTTGGTTATTACAATAGTTATCAACCTTAATCATCTTGGACAGGTCTTCATGAGTATATATGAAAATGTTTCACTAGACTGTATGTTTGGTAAAAGAATTGCTATTTCTCCCTTCAGGTGTTTCTTTATATTGAGTATTGGGAAAAATACAAGTTAATGCTAACCAAGAGTAGATAAAACATTCTATTGTTCTCAACTTTTATAGCATTTGATATTGGGAGAATTTAAAAGTTTTGTTTTTTCTGAGATTTATGAAATGATATCAAATTGTACTTTTATTGTGCATTTTCCTGAGTTTAGGTGAGATAACTGAAATTTATAATTTGCATTCATTCACAAAATTTTATGAAAATAATTTTGTGCAAAAGCCACAAAGAGTTTTGCTATTACCCTTCAAATTAATCTAAATTTTAATGATGCAAGTGGATTTTTTGCAGTAATTCTGTACATGAATATTTCACCATCATCAATCTGTTGCCATTTTTTGCCTTCTTTAGTATAGTTTCCTTCCTTCCTTCCTTCCTTTTTTTTTTTTTTTTTTTTTTTGAGAAAAGGTTTTGTTATATAGCTCAAGCTGCCCTGGAACTTACTATGTGTCCAGTGCTGGCCTTGAACTCAGGATCTTCCTGTCTCATCCTCACTAGTGCTGGAATTACAGAAATGAGGTCACCATGCCCAGCTCCTTTTTCCTTATGACCTCACCTTTTTCCCCTGGAGATGGAGGAAGAAGGCAGAGGACAGAGGGTGGTAATGAATAGTAATAGCAATTTCATTTAAATCAAGGCATTCTATTTCTAAAAGATTTTTTTCTTTTAAAATTGATGCTTGATATATATATTGCATAGTAAATGTTAATGAAGATAATTACCAAATAAATAATTTATATTTTGTTGATTTTTAAAACTACCAGAGTTTTTGGATACAATTTTGTTTGTATCTCATGTGATAAAACTTACATTTTAATTTTATTTCAATTCAGATATCTATATTTCCTGTAGTATATTTCTGGTATTTTTGCTGCTGTTATTTATTGTTCTTTTTCTTTTTCATCTCTTTTCATTCATCCAAGCTTACTGTGTTCTCATTTTACCCACCTATTGCCTACCTTATTCTGTGAGATATATTTGAAGTTCATGTAGAATATCTCTTTTTCCAAAGATTGGGTATATGCTTCTTTTCTCTGAAGTCCCTGATCAGTCTCTTAAGTTCATTACCAAATAGATACCATAGGAAACTAATTTATCAGTTTGGAATTTTTTTTACTGTACTTATAGTTTAAGGACTGAACCCTTGAAAATCTTTGAATTTCACTTCTCTGGAGAATTTATTCCCACCAAAACTCATGAAAACTGTTTAGGTTGCTATTCAATATCCATTTTATTGTTGACTTTTATTCTTAATCTTCACTTTGAATATTGTATGGTTCAGCAGTTTTAGCATTTTGTGACAATCTTACTTCTAAAATCTGTTATTCTAAAATAATTTCTCCTTAAACCACAGACATTTTATTGTTAAAATTAGGAAGCAATTTAGAGAAAATCATGCTTTAGGTTATGTTTTTCTCTGATAATATATAGGTTTTTTAAAAAATGAGATTTTTTTTCATAGAGTGTAAACACATCATATTCCTGAAAATGGCAATACCAAGCAATTTTAAAAGGATATGTCTAAATTCTTCATACTACCCTGGCATGGTAGAATTCTGGTATTTGTACACAATGGAATTTTACTCAGCCATGAAGAAGAATGAAATCTTATCATTTGCTGGTAAATGGATGGAACTGGAGAACATCATTCTGAGCAAGGTCAGCCAGGCACAGAAGACCAAAACTCATATGTTCTCACTCATATGCGGACTTTAGATCTAGAGCAAATGCAGCAATGTGGTTGGACTTGGATCACATGATAAGGGGAGAGCACATATTGGAGACATAGGAATAAGTAGAAAACCCAAAACATGAAAGGGTTTGATGTCCCCACTCCAGAGGAACTAACACAGAAACCTTAAAGTGACAGAAGTTAACATGAGAATCAGGAACATGGATCAAGAACCAGTGTAAAGATCAGTTAGACATGAATAAACTTGGGTTGTATCACATTTGTACATGAAAGCAATGCTAGGAATCTCTCTGGATGGCTATCCTTAACTCAACTAGCAAAAACACTGTGTCTTCCTTATTATGCTTATGCTTCTCTTCAACAAAATTCGAGATAAGAGCAGAACAGGTTCTGCCTGGAAGCCAGTGGGGGAAAGGAGAAGAGGGTGAGGGAGGTGGGCTGGGGGGAGAAATGACCCAAACAATGTAAGCACATGTGAATAAATGAATTTAAAAATTGAAAGCAAAAAAAAATAAGAACAATATAAAGAAATGAATAATAAAAATTTTTTTTAAAGACTGCTAATTCTATATGCTAGAATTCACAGAAATTTGAACTGTCGATGTGACTGCACATGTTTTTTTCCTAGAGTAAATAGATAATTTTAATTTGTAAGTATGTGATTTACAATATGAACAGGAGGAATAGGGAAAGGAAAGGAAACCTAAAACTTGAAAGAGGTTAATGTTCTCACTTCAGAGGAGTGAATAAGGTAATCTTATACTGGCAGAGGTCACTATAGGAAGGTGACAAGAAAGTAGTGATAGAGATGAACCAGTGCAGGTTGTAATACATCTGTGCATGGATGCAATGATAAGAATCTCTGTATAACTATCTTTATCTCAAGCTAGCAAAAATGCTATATCTTTCATATTGTCTCATGTTTTCTCCTCAACAAAATTGGAGAACAAGAGAGCAGAACAGATTCTGCCTGGAGGCAAGGGGGTGGGGGGAAGGGGGATGGGAGCAGGGGGCAGGGGGGAGAGGTGGCCCAAACAATGTATATACATATGAATAAATGAATAAACAATAAAGAAAAGTCAATCATATTGGGACAGGGAGTTACTGACTATGAAAATAGATTGTGAGGGAAGAAGGAAAACTTTTGGAAATAGAGATGACAGTTGCATATTAAAAAAAACTTATTTTGGAAAAAGATAAACTCCTATAGCTTAAACTAAACAAGATGAAAACACTGATGTTAATCCTATCTACCCATTCACTTTCTGGGAAGCAAAGCATGAGCTTTGCTTCTGAATTAAAATGAGTGATTTTTTTTTCAAAATATTCCTAAAAGAAGAAAAATGAATCATCATTCTCAGTAGAAAATTGTATTTGCATGATTACATACATACCAATTTTATACAAGAAAACTGGAGCCAGAAATGTTTTGAGATCTCATTTGAATAATACCTGCATGTGCACTGGTTCTGCGTGACTAAGTCAATGTAAGCATCAATGAAAATGTTTACCTTAGAATGTAGACCATAAAAATAACATTGTTGAATATGAAAACAGAGGTCTCCTGTACGAAATACACATTATCTTCAGGCATATCTAGCTTTCTACTAAGTAAAAGGTTTTCTAAGTAAAAGATTTTATGTTTTATATATTTACAAAGTAGTGAAACTTACAAAAGTATCAGGAGCTTTTGATTTTTTTTAAGTATTCAAGATGCCTAATCCTTTGCACCAAAGATAGGTAAGTACATGCATAATTTATAAATTATTTTTGTTGAGGTATTGCTACACTTTAAAATAACTGTCCCCCAAAAGCCTATATGTTAGAGTCTTGGTCCCTTGTTGGGAGTCTGTGAAACCTTTAGGAGCTGGCACCTAGGAAAGTGTTAGCTTATTGGAGTATTCTTTTGATGGGAAAATTAGAATCCCAGACCCTAATTTTATTTTTACTTTTCATTCTCCATAAGGTGAGAAGCTTCTTCTACCATACACACCTACTATGATGTACTGCTTCACCACTGGCCCAAAAGTAATAGGACCAAGCAATCAAGTACAAATTCTCTGAAACCATGAAACAAGATATACCTTTCCTCCTTATAAATTCTTTATCTCAGACTTTTGTCATAGTGATAGAAAAACTTACCTCGTTCCCCTTTTCAGTCAACTATCCAATTAGAAATAACCTTTTGGTGTAAACTAATTTTGACTATCCTTAGAATTTATATAACTAGAAATGTATGTGCTTTTTACCTTGATTTACATTTTCACTCATCATACATTTTGAGGTGTTTTTGCATGTAATATTAATATGTTCTATGTTTATTAAAGATAAAATTCATTGCATTAACTAAACAAAATTTGTTTTCCTTAAAAAGGCCATTGCCATGTACTGGTTCTTGATCTTGGACTTCTAAGGCTCTACAACTATGGGCTATTTATTTTCTCTTTATTACAAATTACTCAGTCTGTGATACTTTTACAATAACAGAAAACTGACTAAGAAAGAAAATTTGCACTGAGAGGTGGATTAATTGCTGTAAGAGTTGCCTGAAGCTTTAAGAATTTGTAGGATAAAGTAAGAAAAAGCCTTTATTGCCATAAATTGATTATTAAATATGATTTTTGTGAGGACTCCAGAAGACAAAAAGAGATGAATGGAAAATGTGAAACTTGTTATAGATTGCTTAATTAGTTTTGTTCAGAATGTGGGGAGAACTAAGGATGGAAAGAGTCATTCTGATGAGGTCTGACAGAAATGCAGAGCAAGATACTGGAAACTTGAGAAAGGATATCTTTGTATTAAGAGGAAAGAACTTGACTGAATTTTGTCCATACTTTGGGAATGGTAGAAGGCAGAATTTAAAGGTGGAAAACTAAGCTGTATCTCATAGGAAATACCTAAGCTGCAATGTATACAGATTGCCATACAACTTCACTTAATTGTGTGTAATAAATTGTGAAAAGACAATACGATTTAAAGCTGAAATTTCTGTAACTTTCTTGGAGGTCAAAGATACACAATTCTTTCCCCACATATTTCTGAAACTGAATTTGCTTTGAAGTTAACATATTATCACTGTTTCGTAAAACTTTATTATGCAATAAATGATAAATTAAAAAAATAAAGATGAAATTTCTAATAAAATTTTGAATACTTCTCAGTCTGGACATTTGATAGTAAATGAAAGAATACTTTCAAGACAGAAAACCAAGAGTATGGACAATCACCCATTACATAAAATTAGTATGTACAGAGTCTATTCACTAAGGTACTGGTAGAATAACACCACTTTTGAAATTCCTGGTGTCCTTCTCCTACCTCAATTCTAGTATGCCAAGGCTTAGGGGAAGGAAATTTGTAAACAGCGAGAGAGACTTCAGACACCCTTGGGAGCTTGGGGCTTACTGTCCAGGGCTAACACAAGTCTCCATTTCCCCTGTACTGGCATCAAATGACTGCCCGAAATGGGGTTTAAGCAGATCCAAGTATGAGTTGTCCCACAGCTGTGGGTGGTCTAAGCAGTGAATCTTGGTGGCATCTGCACAGTATAAGTCTAAAGTCATGCTGAATTCAAAAGCTTCTGAATGAAAAAAGCTTTCACTTTCAAGATCTCAAAGGATATTCTGAACAGCTTAAGATCCCAGGTAAAAATGTGTACCAAGGTAGAGTCATCACAGAGAGTCCTCAATAGGACAATGCTCATGAGAACTTTGTCAGAGTCCCTAGCAGACCGAGCATAACCATTGAGATGTGGTCATACAATAATGCCAGAACTGAAAACAACCAGTTTGTAAATGGCAGCCTGAAAGTGGCAGGTGCTAGACCCCAATTCATGAAAACATGTTTTGATTTCAGAGGGTTACAGCTAGAAATTAATTTGTCTCATGCTAAGCATCTCACCTATAGCTGGTTTAGATGAGTCTTTGAATTTAGATTTTGAGTAGATTCTAGATTAAATTAAAGCTTTCAGGGCTACTGGGCTATTGGAATGGAATTGGTGGATTTTGTATGTGAAAAGGAGACAAGTTTGATGACATGGAAAAGATGCATGGTTTGAATGTTATCCTCTCTAAATCTCATGTTGAAATTTTATTGTCTTTGTAACCAACTGAATAAGTGGGCTTTTACAAGGTGATTAGTCCAAGAGGGTGGAGCCCTCATGGGTGAGACTGTTGTTTTTATAAATGTGTGATGTTATCCTCACATAATACTCTTTTGCCCTTTCTCCTTCTGCAATGGTTTGACGTAATACAAAGGCCTTTGCCAGATGCCACCCTTGATCTTGGACTTCTCAGATTCCAAAAATGTGAAACAATAAATTTCTTTTTTTTTAACCAATTACTTAATATGTGTGTATTATGTTTTAGTGGCTACAACATACTAGGAAAACACCATACTATGTGCCTAGCAGCAACCTCTGTAAGATCATTTTTATTCCACATTTGTAACTAGGAGAGATAAAAAAAAGTTCTGATCACTATATTACAAGGATTGAAATTATTCTCTTCTTCTTATACTTGGAACAGATAAGAAATGGTTAAAATTACAATCACCTCTGAGAACAAGTAACTCCTTTCTTTCGTATGTAGGGACAACTCACTTAAAAGAATATGGAGCATACTTCCACTGTGTTTGATTTACTGTTATAGCATCTCAAGTCTTATGCTATTCATGATGTATTATGGATATTTTATTCCCCATCTTCAGGACATGATCAGTCAACCTTTCTCATCATTGCTAGGTCATTACTGTGCTTGTTAGCTCTTTGTAAAGATGCTGAGCTCAGTTCCTATTGTATTTTCCCAATTGTCTTTGAGAAAAGTTATTAATGGAATTAAATTATTTCTAGCCAAAAGACAATTCTTCAGATTATTGAATCTGTCCTATTATAGTGTCTCCTTCAAATATAATTAACATAAACCAAAGGTATTCTTAATATTGCAAGTCAGATTTTGTGGGTCAATTACGTTGACTTTTTATCAATAAATCTAAATACCAAATCAATGCTTGGAATTATCTACTCAACAGAAATAACTGAAAGCAATAATCTGTGTTCACTTGAATGCAGGAAAGTTGATGGATATAAACCAGTATTGTCATATACGTGAGTATGGAAAGATGCTAAAGGAGAAGAGTCTGGATACATGGATTTATTCTCTATGGCTTCAGAGACATCCATTGCCTCCAAAAAATACCATAAGTAATGAAATCACAGATGACTTGGTCAACAAAATATGGGCAAATTTTAATTATTCTACGGTACTTCACATGCACCTGTATATATTTTCACAATATCTCTGCCTGGGCATTCCTTTTGTACTTAAATGTGTGTCAATTTTTATTGTTGTTTAAAACATGTTATTCCTAAACAGTATTTAACCATTCATTAATGATTTCAAATAAGCAAAGACAAAGAAGCACCTTTGTCACAATATTCTATTTACAGTTCTCAACTTTTAACCAAAATATACTAAATTGAAATAACACCAGCTGGCAAATGTGGTAGTACACACTTGTTTTCCCAGCTACTTGGATGGCGTGGTTAAGAGGTTCTCAATCCAGGCCAGCCCCAGGAAAAAAATGCAAGATCTTATCAAAAAAAAAAATCTAAAGCAAAAAAAAGACTGGATGTATGCCTGTGATGGTATATCCCAGTACTGCCAAACACACACACACACACACACACACACACACACACAAACACACACACTTCAATGAGTAGTTTTGAATCACATTTCACATTTTTCAAATGGGTATAGTTTTTAAGATGATATGAGTGCTGGTGTGTCATTGTACAGAAGATGGTCAATCAAATCAAATAATTGCAAAATTTTAATGTAAAATATAAAATTAATAGATTTCCCTGAAACTAGGACTTTCTGTAACTTCTGGATATGTGCATGGCTCAAGTAATTTTGGGTATAGTATAATATTTAAAACATTAGCTTTCAAAGTTCTCTCCAGGTCCTCATATTTCCATTTGTTTCCCACTTTCTAAACATAATTCATTCACACCCTCTGTGACTCAAGTCACTTAGTCACAGGAAACCTGGAATCTCCTTGATTTGTCTTCTAAGGTGTGTTAGTTGGAACTGAATGACAAATTCACTTCACCTTCCACTGTTCTCCATGACTATTGGCCCCACACTCCAGCATTCTCTCCCTCCCCCCAACTAGAAACACTGGAGTTTGAACTTAGGACCTTATGTTTGGTAGGCAAGCACTATATGACTTGAACCATCCCTCCAGCTTCTTTTGCTTTAGGTTTTCAGTAGGGTATATTTTCTTTAACCAGGCCAGCCTTTGATCTCCATCCTCCTACTTATGTCTCTCATGCACCTGGGATTTCAAATATGGACCACCATTCCTGGTTTACTTGTTGAGACGGGGTTTCACTAACTTTTTTAACTGCAATATTCCTGATCTTCACCAGCAGAGCAGCTGGAAATACAGGTTTGAGGCACTGTGTTTGGCATTAAGAATCTTATAATTTATATGGTCTCACTCTGTAGCCCATACTGGTCTCATACCCGCAGTCTTCCTGCCTCATCCTACTGAGAACTTGTATTAAAGGTGTATATCATAGTGTCCAGCTCTGGGAACCTTAACCTAACCATTCACATCTTTCTTCTTTTTAGGACTATTTAGCCATTGAAAGTTCTCTCTAGCTCTGGGAAGTTAAGTGTCCTAACCTGGAATATTCAAATTCTCTTTCATCCAAATCTTTGGTTTATTAATCAGTATTATTTCCTGCAAACCTAGAATGCTTAAAAACTAGTATTGGCCTTTAACCATTTTTGTGTGCTAGTAAACACACCTCAAGTTCTTTTATTTATTTATTTTTTATTCATTTATTCATATGTGCATACATTGTTTGAGCCATTTTTCCCCCCTACCTCTATGAATATTCTTCTCAAATTAATTATCCAGATCCTTGATCTCATTTCTGTGATTTTCCTCCCTTGGATTTTTTTCTACCTTCCCTGTACTTGCTTTTTCTCTCTCTTGAGTGAAAGACAATTTCCTTGTTGGAGTTTGAACGGTAATCTTACACCCTTAAACTTACCTTTTCTTTGAATAAACTATTCAACTGAAAAGATTTATTGTACCATTAGAAGTATTTTATAAATCTTATATTTTTCTTTAGTACTCTCAATCATCCTTTGCAGCCCTGAAATAACTGGGATTTCAGATTATTTTCTTTTAGTTCTACCATAAAACATGCAATTTTTCCTGAGATGATATTTTTCTTTTAATACTTTGTTGAACACAGCCAAGTAATAACTAATATTCCATTTTCCAACATTTTTTTCTGGAGTTGTAGACTTGTCATCTTCCAATTTATCAAAATTTGCCAAAACATTTGCTAAATATTTTCTCTCCTCATAATGAATATATTGAGACTTCCAGCCTGATTTACCTGACTACTCACTTCTCCACTCTTACACAACCATAATTCAAACATTTTATGCAATATTAACTTCAAAGTACTAATTCCTGAAATTATCAGTGAAAATAATTTTACCCTTTACAAACAATAGACCTGGGCATCTCAATGGTTTGATCTAATGAAATTTGTGTCTCACTCCTGCGTAAACTGGTTGAATTTCCTTAGTTCTTCACTAAGCAGTAATTCTGAAGACTCTGGCCTGCATAAGTTTCTTAAAGGCATGAGGAGCAGTGCTGTGCAAGAGCTAGGCCTAGTACTATTCATCACTTCTGTCCTGATTCTTGTGTTCAAAACTAAATTCTTTGTCAAACTTGTCCTGAAGGGATTTTGGAAATGCAGAGGCATGCACAGATACGGAGTGTATCACTAGTTTCTGCAACAGTATTTGCCTAGAAGCTTTTATTATAAATTGTTACTTATATTATCTCATACATTCCTGTTGTCACACCTTGCTGTTTTATTTGGTTTGAAATACTTTTTGGGATTCATACATATATATCATTATTGTATCTTTCTGAAGTTGCATTTCTCTTGATATTGGTCTGTATTGTCAAAATTAACTACTCATTGACTGGATTTTATTTTATGATGTTCTTTTAATAACTTCTGCATCTGTTGGAACAAAAAAACTAGGTAGATTATATGTCTGTCTTTTATTGTTTGTGTTATCATGATGTGGCAGTTTATCTGGCCTCAAAAATGAAGATCGAATTATATGATTTTTTTAAAGACTGAACAACCGATTCAGAAATCTTTCCTTTGAAAGTTTTGTAAGACATACTCATAATACCATTCATTATCAATGTTTTCTTTGCAGGAGATAGATAAATACTGTATTATTTTCTTCAAATGTCATAAAACAAGTCCAGGATTTTCTTTTGCATCTTAGTTTATATTGTTCTATAAAAGTTCTCATTTATTATAACTTTTAAAGTTTGGAAATGTCATCATCAGTGAATTATCTTAACTGCTAAATCTCTAACACTATTAGGTTTCCTAAATAATAAAGTTGTTAGCTTTCAGTGATACTTCTCTCATGATTAATCTCATCTTCATCAATCTCTTGAAGCATCTGGTCAATGTTTCTCTCTATGTTTACTGAGTTCATTGTATGTTAAATTTTATAAGGTGTCATATTTTCAATTTAAAGTATTTGACAATATAATTGATGTGTAATAGTGCTGAACTTATTTCTATTACAATATGTGTTTGGAGATATGAATTTTCATTCCTCTGTATGTTGCAGGATGCTCAAGGACTGGGAAATGGAACACCAAGGCAGTTCAGCAGGAAGCAACGTTTATTGTGCTGCACAGACTCAGCAAACTTATGGCCAAAGGCTGAGGCTGGAGAACAAAGGGGCCTTACCTTATGTACCCTTGCAAGCAGGCTTTAGAAGCAAGAAGCAGGTTTAATCCATTTATGGTCATATGCAACTCTATTGGCTACTTCACCCCCTAGTGCTGTTGACCTTCTTCATGCTTAGATTCTTTAATTTTTATCTCTCTGCTATGCCGTCCCCTCCTCCCTTCTGCATTATTAGAACAGACTTGCTTGTTTCTTTTCTGGACCTCTTCCCTGCTACATGTATGCAATTTGATTTTTTTTTTTTTTTTGGTGAGTTAAATTTTTTAACATTTTACACTTTAATTTTATGAAGATATGTTTGCATACCAATTCTTCCTTAATTCTCTTTTTCACTTTAAATTATTTTGTATTTTCAGTTCTGGGTAATGTACTTCTATCATTTCAAATATATTTTCTTTTCATTCTTTGTGGTATTTTCTTTGTGGAAATTTGGTTACCCCCTTCATTGCATGTCTATTTTGATGCTACTATTTGTTTGAACAAAATTTTTGCCTATTTCTTCAGGAATATAGTAGTCTAGTTTTCATATTTTTGAGTTAGTTACCCAAATCACTTCTTATTTTTTTAAATGTTTTATCCGAATTAAAGCAAAAAGGCTGATCTTTGACTATTGTTCTTCTTTGTGTATTATATGGTTTGTAGCATTCCTTCAAGTATGACTGTGATATCCAGGTATTTTCATTTGTGTTCTCCTGGAGACAGCCTTAACCCTACTGGTAATGTATGCTTTGGGAGGAGTAAAAACCCAGTTCATAGTTTTAATCCATTCTTATGAGTTTGAATGTAAAGGAGAAAATAAGTTTAAGTGTCTCAGGACAAAGAGCCATTGTTCTCCTCTAGCCTTAGGCAGAAATTTAATCAGGCAGCAAGCAGCCTTGGGGTAAGCATTTGTCTTTGGACCCCAGAAAAATGACAGTTCTGTAAAGGTCTCCTAATAGACATGATGATAGTTTCTATTAGCCTTTGCAGATTCTGTTACTGTCCACATATTTACTTGTAGTGATGATGGTCCTAAAGCCTACTTAAAAGTGGCAATGGAATAAGTGCAATGTCACTAACTCTGTCAGTGCAATATTCAAAAAAGGACATATCTCTTGTAGGAACTGTATTAGGAAACTGTGAGTGTCCAATCATTGTTCTTGCTCTCATATATGTACTCTTTTGTAGTCTGTCTCTAATTTGAGACATAATTCAATTGACCTGAGGTATTCCCATCGTTTCTGTTGAATGTTAGTTTGTGATGTGTCCCTCTCTTAATATTTAGAATCGATTTTGAAAAGAGAGCAGCAAGCTCTGGCCATATTTTCACCATGTTAGGCTCTGGACCATTTTTGATTTTGACAGCTTTTGTTTACTTTTTTCTGCCTTATTAAAATTCATTTTGAATTCACAGAACTTAAAAGCAACAAAATTTGTCAGTCTTCAATAGTGTTTTCACATACTAGTAATGTAAGGAAATATAGGCCCCAAAGTGACCACATGGAGAGGCGTGATCTGGCCAAGAGATTCTTTATTGCCAGGTGGGAGAGGGAGAGAGCAGAGAGCAAAGAGAGAGAGACAGAGAGAGAGAGAGAGAGAGAGAGAAGGGCAGGGGCTTAAATACCCCTCAGTGAGACTCAGCATGATCTGGTTGGTTAGGATCTTATGGTTCATGCTGATTGGAGGTTGGGTCAGAAGGAGGATTCAAGCTAGACTTGAGGCAGGGCTGTAAGCCTGGAAGGCAGGACCGTGACCCTGGAAAACAGAAGCTTTAGGGTGCAGTAAGAACTGAAACCTATCAGCACCATTATTGCCAACATTCCTCCCTTTTTTATTTGTTAAGGAAGGGGGCGTTGTGTTCCCTCTGGCTTCTTCAAGCTGGCAAGGGGCAGCGTAGGGGAAGGGAGGGTTAATTGGCAAACAATGTTGGGGTGTTGAGCCTCATGATGGCGTACACCCAGGCTCCGAAAATGAAAATTTCTTCTTCCCTGAAGTTGATGAAGGTCCCTTGCAGCCACAGGTCATAAAGAGTCTCGAGCCAATCCTCTGACCTCTGCATGGTGGGTATCAGCCAACTATCCTGGCGTTTTGGAGAGGTTGGTATCCCTGGAGGTACAACTGGTTAAATTTTTGATTAGCAATAGCAGACATGCAGTATGATACAAGGGAGGAAGCTTAAGAATAGGAGAGCAAGAACACAGGCATTAGGATGGCATTGGCCAGGAGAACCACTGTGAAATGTTGTTCCCTAGACAATTTCAAGAGTCCTCCAACTACAGAGAGAGAAATGAGTGGCCATACATTATCTAAGACCCAAATAGGAATATTAGGAGGAGCATAAAAGGTGTCTGTTCAGGGACTACATACCTAGGGATCTAAATTCTGCAAAATCCTATAACTGCCAGGAAAGCTGTAAGCTGTCTTATGGTATGGGGGTTGGGAAACAGAAGATTGAGTTGAGGCATTTATGACTCAGGGAGTGAGTCTGTCCCTTTAAGGCCACACCTAGGTATGTGACCTGTGGGAGGCAGGGGCTGTCAGGATTTAAATGTAACACTCTTGGATAAAGAGAGCTTTAGCTCATTATTTTGTATAAATTGACACTTTTAACCTTTTAAATGTTTGTACTGTATTTAGATAAAGTATAACATAACACTGTTACAAGGTGGTCATTTAAGACACATAAGCAAATATGTAAATGAACTCTGATTTAGTAGTACTTAAAGCTTGACAAGATCAGCAGAAAACACAAATAATTTCTTTGATAAAATCTTTCTCTGTAATGGTTTTTTGTAGATGTTACTCAGAGCAGAACAATATTAAGATAACCTTGTTATTTCATAGACACAGAGAATTTGATTTTAGTTTGACATGACCCTAAAAATCTTTTGGACAACTCTTAGATTATATTCAACTTTAACTTTATCACACACTGAAGTTTTTTTGTTATGCACTTTTAAAACTTACTTAGACCTTTATATAACATACTAAACCCTGTGACGGTTTGTCCTTATCCTTCCAATTTAGGACAAACCCTTCTTTACAAAACCCTTTCTCATCCAAAAAACCCATTCCTTTTTCTTTAACTTCTCAAAAAATACATTTATTACCTATCTATATCCTTTCCAGTTGTTTACTTTGTAACTCGTGTTTTAAAATTAACTTTATAAGAATTTTAAATTTATTATAGGGGCTGAAGCAACTAATTAGTAGCTCTTGTTGTTTTAAGGAATTTATGATAGGCATAAGGCCTCATGTCCCTCAGACTTGAGGAGATATTTTAGGTGTGGAAACTCTGAGGGATTTTTGAGTTTTATTTGAATAGGGAGGGCCATCCTGGCTCCCCCTACACTCATCTCATCACTCCACACTGTGGAATCTTCTTTGTTTCTGAAGGAGAGGGAAGCAGATTTAGTTGCCTGGGGGGAGGAGAATTTGAGCTTTTAATTGAGATAGTAAATCTCATCCCAGCAGGGACACTGGAGTTTCAGGTACTATGGGGAAAGAGTGACAGAGGAGGAGGTCTCCTCAAGAGCAGGCCAGAGGCCAGGTAAACTAGCGCTCTAGGGGCTGGCCAGATTTGCCCTGAACGATAACTTTTGTCATTGGACCGGGGACCAGGAGAAAAAGGTAAAACAGAGAAACGGCCTCCACTGTCTAGGAGGAAAATGGCCTTTTGTTTTTCTGCCATTATGGCTCCTCAACATTGATGCCAAGAAGTGGAATGTGGCCAGGAGGCTTGGACCCATCAATACATAAGAGGTGGCACCTCACCTTCCATCTGGAATTGGGGGCACTTAGACCTCCAGTGGTTACCCTTGCAGAGGGCAGGGTCCCGGTTGGGGGTGGGGCTATCTCCCAGGCTGTCCCCCTTAAGCATTCTCTGCAGAAGTGCCCCTCCTGTCCACCATGGTAGCAAGTTCAGGATACAGGCCCCAGTCGGGTGGGGCCCTCTCTGAGAGCAGCAATGGGGCCATGGTGTCTCTTATCTTTTTCTCTCCTGTTAGTAAGGTCCCGGACATACAGACATGGCCATAAATACAGACATGGCTAGCTGTATTACTTGGCTCAATGACTTTTCCCTTCAGCCACAGTCTGAGTTTTTTACGAATATCTGGGTCTGACTGTTAGAAATTTATCTTTGAGGAGAACCACTCTCACCTGTGACTCTGAGTCCACCATGGTATGCTTTCTGATAGGTTGTTGCTGTAAAGTAAAGTTGTTATTTTACATTGACACCTGACACTCTGGAGAGCAAATCTCTGAACTGTTCTGGGCCTCAGTTTCCTCACTTGAAGAATGAGGGATCTAGTCTAGGTTAAGCTACATTTTTCTACTATGAGATGGCTGAAGTGACATTAATGCCACTTATCTTCTTTTCCATTTTTTAATTTTTTTTAGTAATGCTGGGGAATTGAACCCAGGGCTTTGCACATGCTGGGCAGACATTCTCCCATTGAGCTACTTCCTCAGCCCCAAATATTATTATTATTATTATTTTTACTTTGTCTGTACTGGGCTTGAACTCAGGACTTCATGCTTGTAAAGTGGCACTCTACTGCTTGAGCCTTATAATCATTTCCAACCTGAGTGGCCTGGGACAGAACCCATTGCTTTTCTAATGAGAGAAATTTGTATAGGGGACCTCAGTTTACTTTTTTTTTTTTTTACTTTTATAGAAAAGGTCTAATTGGAGTATGGTATTGTAATTTAAGGAACCCTGTGAAGGCCACTTCTCTTGGTCACCCAAGGCATACTGAGGCCAAACCTCAGTACAAAGCTTCCAACATCTACCAGCCAGAAGACTGGAAGATGCAGGTCCCATCTAGAAAGAACAAAACGTTAGGATCCTGTCTTTTAGCTAACAGCAGGAAGCCTCTTTAATAAAGGCTACCTTTTTAACAAAGAAATAAATCATTTGTAAAGTTAGAGAAGGGCATTCAGAGGGCATTTCAGGCCAATAACAGTGACATATGGGACAACTAGTGTTAATATTTGGAGGGAAAAATTTATGCTGAGGCCAAAGGTATAGAAAATTCTAAATGAGAAATTTAGAGACCACAGTAATGTCTGTTTAGTTATTTCAGGAACTATAACCTTTGCTAATAATTGACTTACAAGGGTCTGATGCCCTGAGGTGTGAGGTGGGGCTAGGAGCAGGACTTGTGCAAGGCGCCACTCCCTCCACACACATCTGGGACAAATGACCCTGACTGCCTAGGCCTGATCCTGTGGCCTGTTGCCCCTCCCCCCTTCCTGTGTACTCTGCACGGGTTTATTCTACAGGAAGTGGCAGCAGGCTGCAGCCATTGCCACATGTGGCTGGCGGCCCAGGATTTGCTGGGTCCTCTCTATGGATTTTCTTAGCTATGGCAGGCATTTTTGCTGTGTCCAGGAGCCGGCATCCTGTGCACAGGTGCAACTGTTTGCTTTCCCTCCTCCCCTTGTGGGGGCAGAGTCAGACCATAAGCATGGCAGCTGCAGGTTTTTGCAAGCGCTTTTGTAAAGCAGCTGATTTAAAGTTACATTAGACTGAGAGGCCTGGCAAACTAGTTGGAATAGCTTAAGTCATAAGGTACCATGCTACAGGTTTTTCATGAGAGGCAGGGTCCCAGTAAGCCCAGCAAGGGGAAGGCAGACAGAGACAGAGGACATGTGGTGAGACCATGGAGGAGGCAGAAAGGTGCACTGACATCTTAGGCAAGGGAGGGGAAGGCAGAGCCTGGAGACATGACACAAGTTTAAGGGATTAGCCATCACCTGTGTCTCCAGGTTGCTCCCATTGATTGGTGCTGGCAGGCTTTCAGGAAATGAAACCTCCACTCTCTGGTCACTGAATAAAGCATGAACTCTCTCAGAGCTGGAATTGCCTTGAGGCCAGAATTGGCAAGGAGTGGCTTGCTTAACTCCATGACAGGGAAAGTTTTTCAGGAAGATAGGAGGAGATAAGTATGGTAAGCAGTGAAAGAAGTCTGCTTATGTGGGGAAGGAGGAGGTTTGGAGAGGAATTGGCTGATTTAGAAACTGGTTTACAGGCTGATGGAATCTGTGCAGGGGAACAGAAAGTACAGAGGGAGGATTTGAAGTCAGAGAGCTGGATTTAGACGGAGGTATGAAAAGTCTTGGACATAATGGAATCTCTCCCCATTGTCCCAATTGCTCACAGTAGTTATATGTCCCATGAAAGGTTGGGATTTAAAGACCCAAAAAGGGGCCAGTGATTTTGGTTGTGTAAAGGATAAGTGGGCCAGATTTGAGTGCAAAAGTGGATTAAATTTTTGGTTTTATATCTGGGGTCAAACCCAAGGTGTCTAAATTATTGAGGAGGCATCTCAGTGGGGAATCAGATGGCAAAGAGGATGTAGAGGCACCCATTGTGTGGGACATGGTCCCGTAATGGGAGAGGAGGATATTATGTGTTGTGGAGCGTCCTCGCGCAGCACAAATACCCAATAACAGCACAACGCCCACAAAAATCAATCATCATTGAGTTCTTGTGGCATGCTGGGCCGAAAGCTATGGGTCGCCTGGGCCCAGGCTTTTTGATGAGGGGGTCTCTGAAACCCATGACAAAATGGATCCAAGCCCAACAACTGAGGGAATCCTTCTGCCACCTGAGCCACCCAGAGATAGCCAAACAGGGGGAGTGTTTGAAAACCCCAGAGACACTGAAGGGAGAGACTGCAAAGAGAGCCTGAGAAGGGTATGTGGACTCACCAAAGAATGTCCGGTGTTGGATGCAAGCAGGGCAATTGGGAAAATGAGTCTTGGCCAGTCACGTCCTCAGGGTGGTCGTGGGGTGAGTTGGAATCGGGGTTCCACCAGGATTAGTGGGGAAACCCGCCCCGAGTCATGGCACCAAATGTAAGGAAATATAGGCCCCAAAGTGACCACTTGGAGAGGAGTGATCTGGCCAAGAGATTCTTTATTGCTGGGTGAGAGAGGGAGAGAGCACAGAGCTGAGAGAGAGAGAGAGAGAGAAGGGCAGGGGCTTAAATACCCCTCAGTGAGACTCAGCATGATCTGGTTGGTTAGGATCTTATGGTTCATGCTGATTGGAGGTTGGGTCAGAAGGAGGATTCAAGCTAGACTTAAGGCAGGACTGTGACCTGGGAGACAGGACCATGACCCTGGAAAATAGAAGCTTAAGGGTGCAGTAAGAACTGAAACCTATCGGCACCATTATTGCCAACAAGTAATATTTTAAAAGTAACAGTAAATAAATTGGTAATTAAAAGTCAAATGAAGTCACTTCATGTCTTCTTAATTTTACATTTATGTTTCCTGACAATAGTATTTCAATATTAGACAGTGATTTTTCTATTGTTTGAGTTCATCATAGGAACCTACATTACAGAGGGATTTTACTTTATACATCATAGAGAACAAAAATTTTTGGTAAAGACATATTCTTTAATCTTACATAAAACAAATTTAAGGTTTTCTAAATCAATAACTTTTATAATTTGATAGAAAATTTTTATCCTAACATAAATAAAATGTTGTTAAATTTGATGAAAACCAATGAGTATAATATAATGATGTATCTTCACATTTCTTGCCAAGGTCATAAAGATTAATTTTCATTTGTCAATATTAAAACTTACTGAAACTAAGATACTCATATGGAGCCATAGTTAGAAAGTAGATTTTCATTTTAAGTACACTTGCAAAATTTGAATTTTAGGAAATGTAAAAGATCTTTTGTTTCCCTCCCAGTAATTTACTTTTGTTTTTGTCACAAATCACATGAATTGCTTGTGTTCATCATCCATGGATCTAGTTGGACTAAATTTTCCTTTCAAAACCATCACAGTTGAAGAGTCTATATTGAAGATAAAATAATGAAGTGAAGAAGTTCGAGTCAGAGGATAAGTATTTTACAATCAGATGCTGGGTAATGATGTGTTAGCCAATGATGTACCACATATATATATATAATACATAATATAATAATAATGATTATTGCATGTGATCATAAGGAAGATGAAAATTTTCTATTACATGATAGGAATACTTGATACTGACTATGACTATAGTCATACTTGATAATGATTTGTTAATGACTTGACAATACTTGATAATGACTATGTTATTCTTTTATTTATTTTTTGTGCTGTACTTCTATTGTTATTTTTTAAGTACATTCCTCCTACATTAAAAAAGAAAAGAGCTAACTGCAAAACAGCCTCAGGCAGGTCCTTCAGGAAGTTTTTCATAAGAGAGTATTGTAATCATAGGAGATTTCCCCAGGACACCAGGACAGGAAGTGGAGATGAAAGAAAGTGATATTGATCATATTGACTTTGTACAAGCCTAGGATAATGTATATGTATGTCTTTGTTTTTAATAAAAAAAAATTAAAGGAAAAATATCAACAAAAAACATTTTCTAAAATAGTGAAAAGCTTTATAGAATAAGCACACTAAGAAAAATATTTCTGTAAACCTGTACCATTTATCTTTTAACCTAAGTGTTATTACAAAAAGGACAAAAGGATAAAACATTAAGTTTATAAGGCAGGGAAAGGAGTGAAAGGGTAAGGAAGAGTAACAGAGGGAATTAGACTGATTCACATACAACACATTCAATGATGAAATACCATGGCAAAATCCAATTTGAACAATGATTATACACTTAAATAAAAACATCAACATAAAACAGTTTCTGTTCAGGGGAGGATACTAGTGGAGAAGGGGGTTGAATTGAGAAGGAAAAGTCGGGTAAATATGGTAAATTTACTTTATATACTTTATAAAAAGAGAACATTGAAACATGTTGAAATCATTTTAAGTAGGGGATGGAGGGAATGAGGGAGAATGATAGTGGGAATGAACTTGACCAAATTTCATTGTAGTCAACTATAAAAATTTCACAATGAAACCCCCTGCACAGCTAATATTTGCTAATAAAAATGATTTTTTAATTAAAAAACCCTAAACAAATCCTATTGCTTTAATAAAGCCTAAGTGTAGAGCATCATGAAGAGCTCTCCAAAACGTTTATAAAGATTTTGTTGTTGAAGAATGAAAAAGATAACTAACCACTCCAGTAACACAAACATCTCTTTTATAGGTGTCTCTTTTCTCATTAAAAAATAAAATATGAATCTTGATTACTTAGGTCACTTAGACCCTTGGAAATGCTACCTTGCATTAAAATGTGTATTTTAAGTATTTTTTAATAAGCAAAGATGATAATTTTAAGGGAACTAGTAAGTATCAGGAAAAAAAAGATTTACTTTTTAAAAAGAGCTGCATACCTCATTCCCATAGTTAATGTGAAGCTTTGTTACTTCTTTTTACTGCAAATTACTTCCTATAATTTGTGAGAACATCTGCTGTTCTTGAACAATGAAATTATCAGCTATCTCCTTTAAAAAGTACTGAGTACTGCATCAGAAATGCTGGTTGTTCATGTGTCAATTATAAGGTATTCAGAGTTGCATGTATTCAAAAGCAGTACTTCCTGTCATTATAGAATTACCTCAGTTACAATGTCTAACCTGCGATGAATTATATTTTCCATTTGTCACAAAATTGAAAGAATATGCAATTTTTTCGTAAGTTTCTTTTAAATACCAGTGGCCAAAATAAAGAATGAAATAAAAAGAATAAGTTATTTTTTATATTATTAATTTTCTTAATGTCTTTAAGTCATTTTAATGCAGATAACATTAAAAATGCATATATATATAAATATAAATTTTACACAGGCATAAATCGCATAAAGACATGCAAATATATTTCTACATACTGACAAATTCTCCTTTACTACAAATATACAATTATTAGATCTGTATTTAATTGAAATAAGTTTGTTTTATGAAATGGAATTTTAAAAAGTCATCTGATAGTGTAGAGTGGCTGTACTCCACACTAAGTGAAATTGTCAGTGATAATGTATTAAGGGTGCATTGTGCATATTAAAACTTTCTCCAGGCAAGGCACCAGTGCTTATGTCTGTAATCCTAGCAACTCAGGAGACAGAGATCAGGAGGATGGTGGTTTGAAACCAGCCCTGGGCAAATCATTTGTGAGACCCTGTCTTAAAAACACAATATGAAACCCAATATGAAACAACTACCACAAGGGCTCAAGTGGTGGAGCACCAACCTATAAGTGTGAGACCCTGAATTCAAACCCAAGTACCAAATATATACTTACATATATTTTTAATACTTGGTTCATACTTGGAGTATGAACCAAGTTCTTTGCACAGGTAAGGCAAGTGCTCTACCACTTGAGCTAAACCCCTCCAGTCCTTTTTTGTTCCTGCTTTTATTCTGTTTGTTGACAGGGTCTCAGACTACCTTTGTTCAGGCTGACTTTGAACTCACATCATCCTGCTTATACCTCAAAAGTGATATTGCTAGCATGCACCACCATGCCCTGCTCAAATAATATTAATATTTGGATAAAATGGCATTAAGTCAAAATGTGTTTGCAGCACTAATTCATTAATATGCATAAATTATTGAAATAATGTAAATGATACACATTTTTATCACTATATTTAATATTCAAACCTTGTACTTTCTGAGATCTCTATTGATTTTTCACTATTTTATGAATTTCTATACAGAATTGAAATTTGACAATTACATAATAAAATATGATATGCTTAAAATAAAAATATTACATCAGATGTAACTGGGTACAGGGGAACAATAACAAGGTATTTGAAAGGCATTAATTTTCTGATATTTCAGCTGAATGGTTGTAGATATTACTTCTTATTTTAACCAAGTGTTTATTTTGACACTTTTATAGAGGAATTTTGAATCTGTATAATATTTTGAATGAGGTTGAGCATAGAACTTTCCTTATGATTCTTATTTCAAACTGTTGGAGTTTTACTTGATAAATAAAAAATTGCACAAGGGCTGGTAGAGTGGCATAAGTGGTAGAATAACTACCTAGCAAACATGAAACCCTAATTTCAAACCCCAGTACCACCCAAAAAAAGAAATAATTGCACATATTATGTATATCTGTTTATAATGAGTGTGGACATATGTAATGAGTATACACATATGCATATAACCATGATACCATCCCTACGCTCAAAATTCAAGGTACTAAATATATTTTCCATCTCCAAAACTTTCCTTGTGTATTGTATATTTGATTTGTGATAAGAACACGAGATCTTTTCTCTCAACATATTTGAAAATGCCCAGTGACCTGTTGCTAATAACAGGATTCTAAATGTTACAGATCTCTAGATTTTCACCTAGTCCCAGTCCTGGCTACTATCATTCCATTCTCATCTTTTACTACTTTGACAACTTTAGTTATTTCATATAAATAGAAGCATACAATACTGTCTTTCTGTGATTAGCTTAAGGTCTTCTGGATTTACCTATGGTGTCATAAGTTGTAGAATTTCCTTTTAAGATAAATCTGAAGTTGAATGATAGTCCAGTGTGTGTGTGAGTGTTCCATATTTTCTTTATCTAATTTTTTCTCAATGGATATTTTTGGATACTTTGAAAACATTTGTTCTCCATCCATATTTTACCTTTTCATTATGTATACTGTTTCACTGTGTTCTCTGTTAGAAACTTGAGAAAAAAATTAAGCCCAAAGTTAATAGAAGGAAAGAAGTAGTAAAGATTAGAGCAAAAATATATGAAACAGAGACTTGAAAGGCAATAGAATAGATTAAAAATTAGATTTAGTTTTGAAAAAAATAATATTTGACAAAACATTTGCAAAAAAAACTAAAAAATAGATGACTCAAAGAAGCATGACTGAAAGTGAAAGGAGACAATTCAACACAGAAATGTTACAGAAATACCAAAAATGAGAATAGACTCCTAATAATATTTATATGTGATCAAATTGGATAATACAGAAGACAAGGATAAATTTCTGGAAGCAACAAATCTACCAAGATTAATCATTAAGAAACAGAACATCTAAACAAATAATGAGTAAAAAAATGGAATTAATACTCAGGAAACTCATATCATCATTCATATTCACCCTCCTTATCCTCTTTGTTCACCCACACACACTCTACTTCCCCCCTCTAAAGAGGACCTATTTTACATTCTTATTCTTCACTTTAAAATGTATATTAATCTTTCAAAGGGGTTTTTGAAGATTTGTATACTGGTTCAGTGAACAATGAAATTGGTTGAAATTGGTTTAAGAAGGGAGGAGTTGGGATAAGACAGAATGGTGGAGGGGGTGAAATCAATCAAGATATGTTGGAAGCACATATGGAAATCTCACAATGAAACCCTCTCTACAAATAAAATGTGCTAATAAGTATGTAAAAAAATTGAAGCTCATATCAAACAAAAAATTTCAAGACAACATGCTTCATTGAGAGATTTTATTAAACATAAAAACAGAATTCATGCCAGTTCTTCTGAAACTTCTCTAAAAATAAAATTAAGAAACATTTCCAAACTCATTATACAAAGCCAGAATTAACCTAATATCAAAACCAGAAGAAAAAACTTGTTGGTCTATATCCCCGATAAACACCAACTTAAAATAATCAACAAAACTTTAGCAAACTGAATTTACTAGTACATTAAAAAAGCAGTAGTCACAACGAAGAGAGATTTATCCCTTGGAGGCAAGGATGGTTCAGCATATGCAAATTTGAGCCCATTATCCATCTTATTTCCCACTGATGTCTTAAATAATCTTTTCTAATATGTATGCTAATGTTTTAATCATATATAGAATATTTTATTCCATTTGGTGGATTGTACTTTTACTATCTAATTTTGGTTTTATTAGTCTTTCTTACTAACAACTTACTTATTTTAATTGTCAGATTTATCATTCTTTTTGTTGTTTTTTTTTTGTTGTTGTTTACATCAAGTTCAGTACTATATTTTACAATCCATACAAAAGTAAGATTTTGAATATTGAGTAAGAAGAGTCTGGATGCTTTTTTCCATATTTTAACAAACTGAGCCAATTCAATTAATTAAAGAGACCACATTTGCCCTACTGTATCTTAGTGTCACTTTTAAATGAGAAATCTAGTGATCCTCTACATATAGATCTGTTTACTGAATCTGTATTATATCTCAGTGGTCTATTTGGCACTGCTAGTACCAGAACTATAGTGGGCAAATTCCTAAATCTGTATGATAAGCCCTGATGGTTGGAAGCAAAACTTTTGCAACTTGGGTACTATCTGTATGTTTGGAAGATGTGCTTGGTCCTTACTATTTTTCTCATTTTATAAATTTTGATAGATACAACCATGCAAACACATACATACGCAGACCAGAACAAAACTCCTTTGTGCACAATTGGAACAATATCAGGTACAAAGATAAATTTGGGAAAATTGAAGTATTGATACAATTGAGTCACACAAACAGTGGGCATGGTATGTCACTTCAGTAACTAATATCTTGTTTAATCTTACCCATTATTTAGTTTCCTTTGTCTAGGTCTTACAAATACTTTCTCAGATTTATTAGTAATACTTTGTGTTATTTTATATTGTTCAAGGTGGTGGCACTTTAAAATTTTTATTTTTAAGTACAGAAATCCAAATTGTATTTTGAATTTAACTTTGCATCCAGTGAAATGATAAATTATCACAATGATGCACAGACAACACGCGCAGGAATTTCAGGTGCTCAAGGTTTTTGGGTTGGCTCTGAGAGTGAAAGCACAAGTGGACTCCAGTAGCAGAGTTCAGAAAGATTTTATTTGTAGAGAAGAGAGGAAAAAAGCTGAATGGGGGCATGCAAGGGGACCTGGAAACCAGTGTTCCCATTTATCAGGTTAGGGATTGGGCTTTATAGCCTTTTTGAGCATTGCCTGAGAGTAGAGATGTCTCTCAGGTACAGATGGACATTTCCTGGGAAGAAGATGTTTCTCCTTGAGGACTTATCACCTTTTGAGACCTCCTTCAGTCTGTCCTTCAATTCCACCTTCTCAATGGTCGCCCTAACTGCTATTAGGGATAGGGACGATGAAGTCTATTCAGTAACTGCTTCCTGCTGACAGAGGCAATGAAAGGGCCCACAGCATCAGGGCTGACCACAAAAGGGGTTATCCAGGGGATCATGATAGTAGGTCATTTTCATCTCCATCAAAGGCATCTGTAGTTTGATGGATTCTAGGCAAGAAGAAACAAAACTTGACAAGTAAGTTTAAAACATAAGGCCCAAATGCAAGCAAAAGAATAGTAGCAGCAATAGGCCCCAGAAAGGGTAGGAACCAAGTCCTGG
This sequence comes from Castor canadensis, assembly GCF_047511655.1. NCBI lineage: Eukaryota > Metazoa > Chordata > Mammalia > Rodentia > Castoridae > Castor > Castor canadensis. The sequence goes on along the minus strand of NC_133390.1, from coordinate 20,074,536 downwards.
AGGGGAGACTGGATTTTATTTGGTCCCATACCTGTGTAGAAACCTAAGTTTCAAGAGACTACTCCTGGAGCCACTGAGCCTGTTGGAGAATGTAGTCTGCACATTCCTCTACAATGCCTGAAGTGTTTATATATATGCAACAAGAAGTATTGGCGATGGCACATATCCCTCCTTGTTTAGCCCAAAGAAAAATTGAGGGCCAGGCAGTGGTCCATTACCATACAGTCAAGGGATGACAAAGACCTTTGTATGTCCTTAATGGCAAGGCCTACCTGGTTTGAGGTTATATGACGGGCAATCACCCCATAGCTGATTCCAGCTAGAGCTGAAATTAATGCTATTATCCCTAAAACTATTAGAGTAATCTCCCTTTTATCCCTATGGGAAGTTCTTCCTGTTTGTTGGGAAAATTCAGATTGTTGTATTATATTCCAAAAAGAGGTATGTTCAAGATTAGGTAGAAGTCAGGTAACTGCCCAATTTCCTCCAGTATGATTTGGGTATAGACATGGCAGCCCCCATACCTTGTCCTTTTTCCATGACCTCCTTACAAAGAGATACCCTTCCTCAAGGCATAAAATACCTTGGGTGTTGTTAGCCTGGGTCTGGGAAGTGTTTCCTACAAGCAGGTAGTTGTGGACATTAAGGCTGCTGGTAAAAGATGGAAGCATAGAAGGTGGAAAGGTAGAATTATACAGTTTTCTTAATCTTGTTGTAAGTTTTGTTAAGATACATTTGTGATGACCAGTAGTAAATATGCAATAGGAGTTTTTACCAGTGAGGTTTGAGGACTTGGTCAGCTCAGAGACAAGGCTCCCGTTACAAGCACTAGCCCTAAGCACATTAAGACTCATAAAAGTGGGGCCCTTAGAGTTACTCATACAGCACCAGGTGGTTGTCAGATGATAGTCCCCTTTAAGGGAGTTGAAGTTAGAAATGTCTTTTATTGACAAATGACAAACTGGTATATAGCTGTCTGGGACAGAATCTGAATTTTTGTGGGAGACATGAACCCAAGCCAAGAGTAGGGCATAGTAGGTTGGGTTTTTCATGGGATCCCTGTAAGAGGAACCATGGCATAGGAGAAATTATCTGGCCTGAATATCAAAGAAGAGAACGGAACCTGAGTGAAATTTAGTAGGACCCACACAAACAGGTAAGCAGCTGTCAGTCTCTCATAGCAAACTCAGGAGTCCTTTAGTGGAGATTTTAGAAGGGTAAATGCTTGAGAGAGATTTAAGAACCCATTGATCTTCCATGAAAAGCTATAGCTCTTCCCATACAGGGGTGCTAGAGTACCCAGAAGACCAAGCCCTATAGTAATATAGTTAGCAAATAAAAGGAACATACTAATGCTGTCTTTTGAGTTCCAGTACAATTAGAAGAAGCTGTAGCAGCTAGCTAAGAGACATTGGATGTTTGGATCAAGAAGGATAATGAAGGTAACTTATCTGTATCTGTAGGTGTCTTTTTTTTTAACAGCAGTTTTAATCCATCCAAAGGTTCACATGAGAAGGAGGCAGGCTCCAATTCTGGGTCTGGAGGTGAAGATGTGACGTTCGCAGAGGGATTCCAGCTCTTGAAACTTGAATGATGGATCCAGGAATCCAGACCAGCCTCTCACACTGCCATTGGGGTAGATATGGCTCTTCTCAATGAAGGATGTTTTAAGTCCTGGGTTGGATTTGGAGACTTTATTGGGACTAGGTCACCAGGACAAAAGAAGTCCCTTTATATCCTCCCTGGGAGTGGCTTGTTTGATCTCTGAGAGTTTTTGTTGGAATTCAGCAAGTTGAGTGACATGGGAAATTAGCTGAGCTGCCTCTTGATCAAGAAGGAGGTCATTGGTTAGGAAGGGCCTACCATATAGAGATTCGAAAGGAGTCAGTCCCTGCTTGCCTGGAGTGTTTCTGAGCCAGATGAAAGCAATAGGGAGGAGCTTGGTCCAGAGGGAGTGGGTTTCTTGGGCCAATTTAACCATTTGTCTTTTTAATAGTTCATTTATTTTTTCTACTTTTCCAGATGATTGGGGATGCCAGGCACAATGGAGGTGGTATTCTATGCCTAGTGCTCTAGAGAGTCCCTGAGTTACTTCTGCCTTAAATGCAGGCCCATTATCAATTTGAAGGCATTTGGGGAAGCCAAAGACTAGGATTATTTTTGTGATTAGAACTCAGACCATCTCCCTAGCATGTTCTGTACTGCAAGGAAAACCCTCTACCCATTCAGTGAATGTGTCCACAAATACTATCAGCAGTTTTGACTTTGGTCTCCCTGGCATATGGGTAAAGTCTAGTTGCCAGTCTTCCCTGGGATAGGATCCTTATCTCTGTGCCCCTGGAGCCTAGAGTTTTTTATTATTAGGATTTTTTTTTTGGCATGTTTCACATTCCTATACATCTTGTTGTGCAGTGTTTTTTAATTTAGTCCCCCTAAACATTTTGCTGACCAAAACCAAAGTATTGTCTAAACCCAAATGATAGAATTGGTGGAGAGTCTTAAGAATTTTCCTTGGAGTGCCTCAGGGAGCCATAACTTTCCTCCAGTGGACACCCACTAGCCCCAGTGATCTAACTGGTACCCTTTGTCTGAGGCTTGCTTACTTTCCTCTGATCTATATTGTGGTCTCTGTGGAGGAAGGAGAGTCCCCTTCCAGAGGAGAAGGCTAGCTATATATTCCTGCATGACTGCCCATTTAGCCACCTCATTGGCTGCTTTGTTTCCCTTTGCTGTCTTATCGTCCCCTTTCTGGTGACCTCTACAATGAATCACCAAGACTTTTTTAGACAATAGAACAGCATCTAGTAGGGCTGATATGTCACAAGCATGTCTAATGAGATAGTCTGCTGTAGTTAACATTCCTCTTTCCTTCCAGATGGCTGCATGAGCATGTAGGATCAGGAAGGCATACTGAGAATCTGTATAGATGTTGACTGTCTGTTCTTTTGACAGTTTTGGGCTTCTGTTAGGGCCACTAATTCTGCCAATCGAGGAGTTTTATTAGGAGGAAGAGGACCTGACTTGAAGGTGCCAAATTCTGTTACAACTGCAAATCCTGCATGTCTGACACCATTTTTGACAAAGGAACTGCCACCAGTATATAATTCTAGAATTGGGTTTTTTAAGGGCCAATCAGTTAAGTCAGGTCAGGCAGCATAATTTTCCGTAAGTACCTCCTCACATGAATGTTCAGGATTTCCCTTTGCCTTTGGTAGAAAGGATGCAGGATTTAGGCTCTGACAGGTCCTTAAAGTTATCTCTGTCCCTTCCAGCAGGTGGGCCTGGTATTTAAGTAGATGGCTATCAGATAGCCAAAGTTCTCCTTTTGAGTTTAAAATTCCCCCTAGGTTGTGTGGGGTGTAAACCATTAAGGGGCAGTTTAAGATAAGTTTTTTAGCTTCAGGCACTAGAAGGCTTACTGCAGTGCCTGTGCTATGGCATCCTGGCCATCCCTTGGCTATCTGATCTAATTCTTTACTTAAATATCCTACTGGCTGGGAGTGATGCTCTAGAGCTGAATCATCACTCCCAAGGCCAGTTCTCCCTTTTCATAGACATATAATTGAAACTTGTCCTGTACTGGGAGACCCAGGGATGGAGCTGTCATAAGAGTCTTTTTTAACTGGTGGAATGCATTTTCTGACTTGTCATCCCATTCAATAAAGGACTGGGGATCTTTGCCTACTTCCTTAAGGATTTAATATAAGGGCCTGGCTAGGTCTCTATATCCCAGGATCCAAATTCTACAGTATCCTGTTACCCCCAGAAAGGGCCTCAATTATTTTAGTTTTAGGTAGAGGAACATCAGGATTGGAGGAATTCTATCTTCTCCTAGGGCCCTCATTACTTTTTCTAGAACAAGATCTAAATACATAACCTTACACTGACACAATTGGACTTTTTGTTTAGTTATTTTATATCCCCTATCAGCTAGGAAGTTTAGTAAGGACTCAGTGACTTATGAAATGACAGGCTCAGTCTGTCTACAGAGTAGGAGGTCATCTACATATTGTAGCAGAGTACCTTGTGGGTGTTGCCAAGATGTTAAGTCTTGGGTTAGAGCCAACCCAAAAATGGGGACTGTCTCTGAATCCCTGGGGGAGGACAGTCCAGGTGACCTGTCCAGACTTTCTTGTGGCTTCCTCAAAGGCAAAGATAGTTTGACTTTTAGAATGTAAGGGAATGCAAAAGAAGGCATCCTTTAAGTCCAGGACAGAGAAGTAAGCAGTACCTGGAGGTATTTGGGCTAAAAGCATATAAGGATTTGGAACTACAGGGTGGAGAGACACAACTCTGTCATTGATCAGGAGATGATCTTGGACTAACCTCCATTTGTTAGGTCCCTTCCTGACACTGAGAATAGGAGTATTATATGGGCTGGAGCATTCTATTATTAGTCCCTGTCTCTTTAAGTCATTCATTATGGGAATTAGTCCCTCCTTCACTTACAGTTTTAAAGGTTATTGGTTTTGATGGGGAAACCAGGAGGGATCCTTGAGATGAATTAAGACTGGGACCATTGTTGTGTCCACCCCACAGTGTGTCCATCAGTCCACACTATGGGGTCTACTTGTTCCTCCATCATGGGCAAGCAAAAATACTTTCCTGGGGGTAAAAATAGCTGTAACCCCAGTTTAGATAGAAGGTCTTGCCCTAGTAGGGGAGTAGAGGTTTCTGGGACAATTAAAAAGGAGTGACAGAAACGGGGTAGACACTGAGTGAAATAACACTGAGCCCTGTTATGTCCCGAATAGTAATTTTTTTAGAGGACCTGGGTCTGGGAGAGAAAGGAATAGCTGAGAATCTGGCTCCAGTATCTAAGGAGGCTGAACTTCTGCTTTTCAAAAGTAAGTGTCACCTGGGGCTCCTCTGTCTTTATGGTAGTTATAAGAGCAAGGATGGGAGGTCCAGGACCCGTCAATGGGTGAGAGGCTCTAGCCTCCTTGGGAACCATAGACAGTGTGCCTTCCAATGTTTTCCCTGACAAATGGGGCAGAGTCCTGGTGGTGGCTTCCTCCAGGGGCACTCCCTCCTAAAGTGGCCTGCTTGTCCACATTGAAAGCATTTCCTTTGGTTTGAACTTTGACCCAATGAAGCCTCTCTGAGTGCTGTGATCAGTGCCTCCTGCCATTTATCTTTTCTCTTTTCCCTTTCCAGGTCTTTCTTTTCTTTTTCTAAGTTCCTGTTATAGTATACAGATGTAGCTATACAGACCAATTGGTCTAGATCTCTGCTTCCTTCAGCCACCAGTTTCTGAAACTTTTTACAGATATCTGGGGCTGACTGTGTTAGAAATTTATCTTTTAGGATGATTTCCTCCTCCTGTGACTCTGCAACAATGTTGGTATGCTTTTGTAAAGCATCCTTAAGTCTCTGTAGGAAAGCTACTGGGGCTTCTAAGGGTCCTTGCTATATAGCCATGACTTGGGAGTAATTAAGAGGTTTTACCTTGGCTCTCCTTAGAATTCATTCCTCATGAATGCAGTGGATGAAATGGTTATGGCTCCATTCATCCTTGTCATTTTCAGGGTCCCACTTAGGGTCATACCTAGGTCCTGGCTGATCTCCTGTTGGAATTGGGAATTGAGGTTCCCTTTTAGGTATCCAGTGTCTGTCTTTCTTCTCCCTCCCCCTCCTCCTCCTGTGAAGGCCCAGTCTGAGGCAGGCCTGTATGGCTACTTTTATTTAAGTGATAATCATCTCCAGCTTTGGCTGCTTGATCTAGTACCTGCTGTTTCTCCAGAGCAGTAAGGGTCTAATAACAATAGCATTATATCTTTGCAGTTCAGTTCAAAGTTTTGGCTGAATTCTCTGAATGCCTGGATGTACTTATTTGGATTTTCTGTGTAATTTCCTAAATCCTTGTTTATTTCTTTAAATTCACTTACTCTAAAAGGAGCATGAGCCTTATCCCCTCCAGGAATTAATTTGAGGGGGTAGAGTCCTGTGGGACAATATCTGATGTGTGAGGTAGCTGGGTAAGGAGAGTGAGGGGGAGCTGATGGAGCATCAGATTTTTTTTTTTTTTTTTTTATTCTCCTCAAAACTCCTCAAGGGAGTTTGGGGGCTTTCTGCAAAGGGTCACCACCACTGGGTATCTATCCTGAATTTTCTCAGCCACTCTGGGTGGTCTCTTAGGAAAAAGAAAAGTTGAATATATGAGAATTCAGTCCACTTTCCTTCGTTTTTACAGAACTTGTCTAATTGAAGAATGGGATTATAATAAATGCTCCCTGTTTTTGGACATATTTCCTCATCTCTCAGAGGATACCGTGACCAGGCCTGGGTGCAGTAAAACTTGAGTTGCTTTCATTAAAATTAATATTTTAGTAAGCAGGTAAGAGGGATCCTTCCAGGATCCTTGAGGCTTGAATTACCATTTAAAAAAGGAAACAAAGGAAAATTGATCACCTTAACAAAGGTTTCTCCTTTTACATAAGCATTCCCAGAGGAGGAGAAACTACACAGGAGAGGGCATCCCTCTCTCCCAAGCTATCTTGCCACTGCCACCTGTGGCTAAGATTGTGAAGATATTTAGGTTCTCTGGTTGCAGCCACCCCCTCCAATGTCTGTAATCAATTTCTTATCTATTTATTTTGACTTGACTGTTTGCCCTGTGACCCAGGTACCTGGGTCTCCTCTACCACCTGAAGGCTTGTAATTTAAAAATAAGTCTATCAAAGTAACCAAGAAGGCTTACATGGACAGAGGGAGGACTCCTGCAGAGGTGTGGATGGTGACTCCTGAGGAGGTAGACTTTTTGTTCCCCTATATATCTTATGAGTCATATATGCTTTTTAAGAAAAAGAGAGGGTGCATCTGAGGGCTTTTGCTGTGGTAAGGGACAAAAACTGAAAGAGTGAGGTCTTTTTAACTTTTTGTTGTTGTTGTTGTGTTGTTGTTGTTGTTTTTATTCCCTGAGGGCAGACTGTAGAACCTGTTTAACTAGTTGACCTTTGAGATTTCTGTCCTTTTAACTTTTAACTCTTTTTTTTTCTTCCCTGAGGGCAGACTGCAGACCCTGATTAATTAGTTTTAGCCAGATGCTTGACAAAGGCATTTAAGCCCAAGTCAAAGAGTAGCACTTTCTGGTGCCTGCAGGGATTTTTCCCAAACTCACAGAAGAAGGAAGCTCACTGCTGTTTAGAGCAAAGGGGGAAAGGGGACACTCATCCTGAACTACTTGGGAAAGGGGAAGGAGAGGCTTCAAGGCTCAAAGCATGAGGGATTATTGGTCACCACTGCTGCCCAGGTTGATCCTGGCTGAGGCAGTACTGGAGCACTAGAAGTGAGGCTGACCTCCACTCTTTGGCCTTGGGAACAGTGAAGAAAGTGTAAGAAATCTGATTGTCTGTTTGCCACAGACATGGATGGATGGGTCCCAGACTTAGCTGCCTTTGGAGTCTCAGGATGGGTCAGGAAGTTTCATCTTCAGCCTTTGGGTGACACCAGGGAGCACCCAGGCTAGAGTACCCTTATGGCTTGAAGAGAAACTTTCCTTTCCACTGGCTGTTTTCAGACCTCCTCCTAAGTGGGTCAGATCTTGAAAAGGAGAGAATTTAAGGAGGGAGGGAGCCAAGAGTTGAGAAGAAAAAAGCCTCAGTGCACTGAATTTTGGCTCCGCCTATGTACCATTGGCAGTCCTGTATAAACCCCTGGTTGGCCCCGAATTTCTTAGGTTGCCTGCCTTACAGTTGTAATGGGCTCAGAGCTTTTCCTTAGTTTCCCAAGGCAGAAACCTACTTAATGAGAGAAACAGAGACAGAAGGTCAGCCTGAGAGTTCAACTGTAGCTAACCCATGGTGAGTGAGAATCTCCTGGAAAATAGACTCCATCAGAGTGCCAGATGGTCATGGTCACTTTCCTGGGCAGGCTTTTTCAGTTTGGCACAACCTGTACCAACCTAAGACTGGTCCCTTCATACACTGCCAAATATGATGCACAGATAACATGCACAGGAATTTCAGGTGCTCAGGGTTCTTGGGTCCACTCTGAAATTGAAAGCATAGGTGGATTGCAGAGGTTGGAGATTTTATTTGTAGAGAAGAGAGGAGAAAAGCTGCATGCGGGCATGCAGGGGCACCTGGAAACCTGTGACCCCATGGGTCAGGTTGCGGGTTGGGTTTTATAGCCTTTTTGAGTATTGTCTGAGAGAGGAACTGTCTCTCAGATGCAGACAGATGTTTCCTGGGAAGGAGAAGTTTGTCCTTGACCAATTACTACCTATTGAGATTTCCTGCAGCCTGTCCCTCAACAATCTAAAGGAAAGCCTCTTGCCTTTACAGAAATAATGACCATTTTATTTCTTCTTCCCAAACAAAATAACATCTTTTTATTTTATTGCTTATTGAAGTTTATAAAGCCATATCACAGTGGCAAGTGGAACCATTTCAAGTGGATTTCATCATCATTTCATGAACTTACTAAGAAAATTTCAATAAGCATTGTGGACATTGGAAGTTTTATAGTAAGTTAAATTTTATGGAATGTGTATGGCACTTTCTATTTCTAACTTGCTGTGATTTTTTAAATTCATAAATGTTCCTTGAGGCTCCTCACATGATTTTTTGTTTGGGATGATCATGTGATTTTTCTACATTATTCAGTAAATGGCTGATTCATGTTCATTACTGAATACTACACCAGCCTTGAATACTTAAATCATATCTTTTCATTTTGTTGATTTCTGTATTTGATTGGCTAATACTGTATATACCTTTTTGAGAGATATCTTGTATAAGAATGGTGACATTTAACACAGATATTTTAAAAAGTTCAAAAATAAATCATGTATTTTTTTCTTTCTGGGTTAATTACAGATTCAACTAATTTAATGGACACAAGTCAGAACTCAGATATACTTTTCATCAATTTTTGTTAATGGTGTTGTCTTCTATGACTTTATGTATTCAATCAAAATTTACAATTGTATATATGGAAAGTTGTTTGCAATACACTGTATAACTTCATCATATTGGCAGTCTTTAACGATGTCATTTTGATTATTCCTGATATTTGAAAATTGTTTCTTATCTTTGTTTCTATAAAAAATTTAGCTATTACTTTATTACTTTAATATTTTACAAATTGAAAGGTTTTTATATTCAACATTATGTACTTGTTTGTTTTCCATGACTTTCTATATCTATCTTGTCTTCTTCATTTTTTTACTTTAATTTTCTATTATTTCAATAATTTCATTCTGTTTTTTACAGTAATGGTTTTAAAGACGGGAACTCTTGCTTCTAGGCAGGCATAGCCTGCAGCTCAAATGTGTTCCTTTTTCTAGCTTGAAAAGAGCAGTCAAAACATTATCACTTCTTCTTCTTAAGCAATAAACAAATTGCAATGAATAATAAAGTAATCTATAAACACTCTATGCTTTGTTTTTGTGGAGCTGTGAATGAAAACCATGGCCTTGTGGATGTGATGCAAGTGCTGTACTGCAGCTACATCCCCAGCCCATCACACTGTGATTTTCAATGGCTATCCAATGTGGAATACATGTAGAAGAAGGCAGAAACGAAGACAAATGGGAGGACAACATTCAATATAAAGAAAAGTCACAATGTCACGATCCCAACATGAGTCTCATTCCTGAAATTCTCCTGTCCAGGAAACAAGGAAACCCCAGTATCTATCACAGAATGCACAGTATCATAATATTTGGGGGTCTTGGTTAGTCTAAGAACTTTGTTTAAATTGTGAGAGAAAGGTTCAGCTTTTCTTGGATTTAAAAAGTGAGATGGTATGATGCATGCTTTAGAAGTCTGAAAATCAACTATACAAGCATAGAAATAAGATGAGCATTTAGGAAACAGGGCAACTAAAATTATGATGCTTTGGACAGAGTTGTATTTTAGGAGACCAGACTGGAATGATCACACACACATTCTCAACAGAATGACTGTTATTCCCATGATACCAGATAACATTGTAAAACGGATGAGTATAGGTAAACAAAATGATGAAACCAAAGACAATGTCTTGGTTATTTCACCATTAAGAGGACAAAAAAAAAAAAAGGTGAATCAGATGAGGAGAATGAGAAAAAACTATAAATGAGGTGGGAGAAAAATCAACAATTGCAATGTCACAAACCAGCATGATAAAAGTGATTTATGAGACCATGTAGTGAATTCCACAATATTCCAGAAATAGTAAAAAATCTCTCTAGGAACTGATATGCTGAGAACTCAGAGATTAAAGCCCAAACTATTAGAATACTCAATATTTGTGTTGATATTTCTCTTTTCTTTTGACATTCCAGCAAGGGTTTATTTTAATATGACAAGATACAGTATAGACAAGGTGGGAAGGGAGAAAGAGAGAGAAACATTTCCTGTTCCCCATGCAGGAAATGGGAGCAAAAATTATCTTTTCTACTCTTAAGCTAATGAGGTATGTGAAACTTGGGCTAATCTACTCCATCATCTACTATCTAACAAGACTATTTATTGAACAGAGATTAATCACTATTACACTTAGACATACACATAAATAAATTAATTCTTCCTACCTTACACCTTTCATATGTAACAATATCTTTCCTAGTATTTCACATATCACATCCTTATAAACAATACATCATCATATATTTACATTAGAACATATATAAAGAAAAATACAAGTTTTTAAATGATAAAACAAATTTCATATTTAAATTAAAATTCCTGAATCCTTTACTTCATTTTTCTTTGACCATGTAGTTATTAATATTTGTGATTTAAATGGGTTTAATTGTATTTATGTTTTTTAAATGACATTATTATTTTACATGATCTCAAGACATGTTAAAAGAGGGTCAACAGGAGAAGATTCCAAGATGGCGGCTAGAGGGAAGAAGCAGAAAGTGAGCGTTATATAGAGAAATCTTGGAGACACTGGAGACACACTTTGGAGGCAAAATCACCGAGAAAAGGCAAAACTTTGACCCCTCCACCTCTCCAGCCAACACAGAGAATCTCCACTTCACATTAAATGGAGAAACAAGGAGGGCCCCTGGGCTGCCAGTCACCCACACCCAGACAGCTTGGGAAGATGCAGACAAGCTTACTGTCAATTAGTACACTAATGCTCCCTGTTTCTACCTTTGAAACTTTCTTGTCTGATTCCTTGTTCTGTTTTCTCCTTCTTGTCTGTTTATTTGTTTTTCCCTTTTCTTTAACTTCTTGCTTTCCATCTCTGCTCACCCTTCCATTCTAAATATCACCATTGTTATTATTACAAGCTAGAAATTACTTAACTGCACACAGTACAGGGACAGTAACAACACCAAATACAATGATAGGAAGATAGAAAAAACAGGGAAACAAGTTTCCCCACAGCAAAAAATTAGTACAGGAACCAGAGGGGAATGAAGAAAACAGATACTCAGACCCAGACTCCAACAAAATGAAGATAAACTATGCCAAAGGACTCAATGAAGCCCACAACAATAATTTAAAAGAAGACATACTACAGGTACTCAATGAGAATTTTATAGAGATGATACTGGATAGGGTCAACCAAAATGTACAGGAGACACTCAAGAAATTCCAAGACAACAAAAATAGAGAATTTGAAAAAGCAAAAGAAGAAATAAAGGAAACCATGGAAGCACTGTATAAACACCAAAGTGAAACAGAGAACACAATGAATAAACTGGTAAATGAACTCTGGACAAAAATAGACAACATAAAAGAGGAAACCACCCAGGATATGGAAAACCTCAGGAAAAAGAATGAAACAGAAATGCAAAACCAAACGGAAGGCCAATCCAGCAGAATAGAACAAACAGAAGACAGAATCTCAGAACTTAAAGATGAAATAATAAAGGAAAAACTGAAGAACTATTAATTAAACAACTCAACACCTGTGAAAAGAAAATGCAAGAACTCACCAACTCCATCAAAAGACCAAACTTGAGAATCATGGGCATCGAAGAAGATGAGGTGCAAGCGAAGGGAATGCGTAATTTATTCAACAAAATAATAATGGAAAATTTCCCAAATCTAGACAAAGATATTCCCATAGAGATGCGAGAGGCCTCCAGGACACCAAACAGACCAGATCAAAATAGAACTACCCCACAACACATCATCATTAAAACAACAAGTTCAGAAACTAGGGAAAGAATATTGAAGGCTGTAAGAGAGAAAAAACAAGTAACATACAAAAGTAAACCCATCAAAATCACAGCAGACTTCTCAACAGAAACATTAAAAGCAAGAAGAGCATGGGGTGAGATCTTCTGGGCACTGAATGAAAATAACTTCAACCCCAGGATACTCTACCCAGCAAAATTATCATTCAAAATAGATGGAGCAATAAAAGTCTTCCATGATGAGCAGAAACTAAAACAATATGTGACCACAAAGCCACCACTATAAAAGATTCTTCAAGGGATTCTGCACTCAGAAAGTGACACCCAACTTAACCATGAAAAGACGGGCAGCACCAAACCACAGGAAAAGAAAAAGCAAGAGAGTAGAGAGTAACCTCAACTTAGGTACACAAAATCAAACCTAGCAATAAGACAACTAAATGACAGGAATCACCACATACCTATCAGTACTAACACTTAATGTTAACGGACTTAATTCACCCATCAAAAGGCACTGCTTGACAAAATGGATTAAACGGGAAGATCCAACAATTTGTTGCTTACAGGAGACCCATCTCACTGACAGAAATAAGCATAGGCTTAGGATGAAAGGCTGGAAGAAGATTTACCAAGCCAATGGCTGCCGAAAACAGGCAGGAGTAGCAATACTTACCTCTGACAAAGTAGATTTCAAACCTACATTGATCAAGCGAGATAAAGAAGGACATTCCATACTAATAAAAGGGGAAATAGACCAAAAGGAAATAATAATCATCAACCTGTATGCACCCAATGTCAATGCACCCAATTTCATCAAACATACCCTGAAATACCTAAAAACATATATTAATGCTAACGCAGTGGTTGTGAGAGACTTTAACACTCCATTGTCATCAATAGATAGGTAATCCAAACAAAAAATCAAAAAAGAAATCCTAGATCTAAAATATACAGTACATCAAATGGGCATAGTTGATGTCTACAGAACATTTCATCCAACTTCTATACAGTATACGTACTTCTCAGCAGCCCATGGAACCTTCTCCAAAATAGATCATATCCTAGAGCACAAAGAAAGCCTCAGCAAATATAAGAAAATAGAAATTATACCATGCATACTATCTGATCACAATGCAGTCAAAGTAGAACTCAACAACAAAAGTAAAGACAAAAAACATGGAAACAGCTGGAAACTAAATAACTCATTCCTTAATGAACAATGGATCATCGATGAAATAAAAGATGAAATTAAAAAGTTCCTGGAGGTCAATGAAAACACAACCTACTGGAACCTATGGGACACAGCCAAGGCAGTCCTGAGAGGAAAGTTTATAGCCATGAGTGCATATATTAAAAAGACTGAAAGATCCCAAATCAATGACCTAATGATACATCTCAAACTCCTAGAAAAACAAGAACAAGCAAATCCCAAAACAAATAGAAGGAGAAAAATAATAAAAATTAGAGCTGAAATCAATGAAATAGAAACCAAAAAAACCATACAAAGCATAAATGAAACAAAAAGTTGGCTCTTTGAAAAAATAAACAAGATCAATAGACCCCTGGCAAACCTAACTAAAATGAGGAGAGAAAAAACCTAAATTAGTAGAATCAGGAGTGCAAAAGGGGAGATAACAACAAACACCATGGAAATCCAGGAAATCATCAGAGACTACTTTGAGAACCTATATTCAAATAAATTTGAAAATCTTAAAGAAATGGACAGATTTCTAGATACATATGATCATCCAAAACTGAACCAAGAGGAAATTAATCACCTGAATAGATCTATAACACAAAATGAAACTGAAGCAGCAATCAAGAGTCTCCCCAAAAAGAAAAGTCCAGGACCTGATGGATTCTCTGCTGAATTCTATCAGACCTTTAAAGAAGAACTGATACCAACCCTCCTTAAACTGTTCCACGAAATAGAAAGGGAAGGAAAACTGCCAAACACATTTTATGAAGCCAGTATTACACTTATCCCAAAACCAGGCAAAGACACCTCCAAAAAGGAGAACTATAGGCCAATCTCCTTAATGAACATTGATGTAAAAATCCTCAACAAAATAATGGCAAACCGAATTCAACAACACATCAAAAAGATTATTCACCACGACCAAGTAGGCTTCATCCCAGGGATGCAGGGGTGGTTCAACATACGAAAATCAATAAACATAATAAACCACATTAACAGAAGCAAAGACAAAAAACACTTGATCATCTCAATAGATGCAGAAAAAGTCTTTGATAAGATCCAACACCACTTCATGGGAAAAGCTCTAAGAAAACTAGGAATAGAAGGAAAGTTCCTCAACATTATAAAAGCTATATATGACAAACATACAGCCAGCATTATACTTAACAGAGAAAAATTAAAACCATTCCCTCTATAATCAGGAAACAGACGAGGATGCCCACTATCCACTCCTATTCAACATAGTACTGGAATTCCTAGCCAGAGCAATTAGGCAAGAAGAAGGAATAAAAGGAATACAAATAGGTAAAGATACTGTCAAAATATCTCTATTTGCAGATGACATGATCCTATACCTTAAAGACCCAAAAAACTCTACTCAGAAGCTTCTAGACATCATCAATAGCTATAGCAAGGTAGCAGGATATAAAATCAACATAGAAAAATCGTTAGCATTTCTATACACTAACAATGAGCAAACGGAAAAAGAATGTATGAAAACAATTCCATTTACAATAGTCTCAAAAAAAAATCAAATACCTAGGTGTAAACCTAACAAAAGATGTGAAAGACCTCTACAAGGAAAACTATACACTTCTGAAGAAAGAGATTGAGGAAGACTATAGAAAGTGGAGAGATCTCCCATGCTCATGGATTGGTAGAATCAACATAGTAAAAATGTCAATACTCCCAAAAGTAATCTACATGTTTAATGCAATTCCCATCAAAATTCCAATGGCATTCATTAAAGAGATTGAAAAATCTACCATGAAATTTATATGGAATCACAAGAGGCCACGAATAGCTAAGGCAATACTCAGTCAAAAGAACAATGCAGGAGGTATCACAATACCTGACTTCAAACTATATTACAAAGCAATAATGATAAAAACAGCATGGTACGGGCACAAAAACAGACATGAAGACCAGTGGAACAGAATAGAGGACCCAGATATGAAGCCACACAACTATGACCAACTTGTCTTTGACAAAGGAGCTAAAAATATATGATGGAAAAATAGCAGCCTCTTCAACAAAAACTGCTGGGAAAACTGGGTAGCAGTCTGCAAAAAACTGAAACTAGATCCATGTATATCACCCTATACCAATATTAACTCAAAATGGATCAAGGATCTTAATATCAGACCACAAACTCTAAAGTTGAAACAGGAAATAGTAGAAAATACTCTGGAGTTAGTAGGTATAGGCAAGAACTTTCTCAACAAAACCCCAGCAGCACAGCAACTAAGAGACAGCATAGATAAATGGGACCTCATAAGACTAAAAACCTTCTGTTCATCAAAAGAAGTGGTGTCTAAACTGAAGAAACCACCCACAGAGTGGGAGAAAATATTTGCCAGCTACACATCAGACAAAGGACTGATAATCAGAATATATAGGGAACTTAAAAAACTAAATTCTCTCAAAACTAATGAACCAATAAAGAAATGGGCAAGTGAACTAAACAGAACTTTCTCAAAAGAAGAAATTCAAATGGCCAAAAAACACATGAAAAAATGCTCACCATCTCTAGCAATAAAGGAAATGCAAATTAAAACCACACTAAGATTTCACCTCACCCCTGTTAGAATAGCCATCATCAGCAACACCACCAACAACAGGTGTTGGCGAGGATGTGGGGAAAAAGGAACCCTCTTACACTGTTGGTGGGAATGTAAACTAGTACAACCACTCTGAAAAAAAATTTGAAGGGTACTTAAAAAGCTAGACATTGATTTACCATTTGATCCAGCAATACAACTCTTGGGGATATACCCAAAAGACTTTGACACAGGTTACTCCAGAGGCACCTGCACACACCCATGTTTATTGCGGCACTATTCACAATAGCCAAGTTATGGAAACAGCCAAGATGCCCCACCACTGACGAATAGATTAAGAAGATGTGGTATCTATACACAATGGAATTTTATGCAGTCATGAAGAAGAATGAAATGTTATCATTCACTGGTAAATGGATGGAATTGGAGAACATCATTCTGACTGAGGTTAGCCTGGCCCAAAAGACCAAAAATCATATGTTCTCCCTCATATGCAGACATTAGATCAAGGGCAAACAAAACAAGGGGATTGGACTTTGGGCACATGATAAAAGCGAGAGCACACAAGGGAGTTATGAGGATAGGTAAGACACCTAAAAAATTAGCTAGCATTTGTTGCCCTTAACGCAGAGAAACTAAAGCAGATACCTTAAAAGCAACTGAGGGCAATAGGAAAAGGGGACCAGAAAGTAGAGAAAAGGTGAGATCAAAAAGAATTAACCTAGAAGGTAACACCCACACACAGGAAATCAATGTGAGTCAATGCCCTGTATAGCTATCCTTATCTCAACTAGCAAAAACTCTTGTTCCTTCCTAATATTGCTTATACTCTCTCTACAACAAAATTAGAGATAAGGGCAAAATAGTTTCTGCTGGGTTTTGAGGGGGTGGGGGGGAGAGGGAGGGGTGGAGTGGGTGGTAAGGGAGGGGGTGTGTGCAGGGAGCAGAAATGACCCAAGCCTTGTATGCACATATGAATAATAAAATTAAAAAAAAGTCACAGTCAGAGAAAAAAAAAACAGGGTCAACATTTGAGAACACGCAGTCATAAGTCATCAGTACTCCCTACAGCACATCTCACAAGTGAAATCTAAACAGCTCCTCCAGAAAACATATTTGGAGACTGTTTAATAATTTATAAAGAACTTTTCTCTTACTTAACATAGTGTTTTAAAAATGTTTCTACTTCTGTGTGAATTACTTAGAATTAGATCAATATTGGTAAAAAATTTCTGATTTTATAACTTTAATTATTAATTTATTAAATTCAATCTAAAATATTGATTCCAATTTAAATTATTCTACACATTTCAAAAGATTAAAACATTGCTATAAGAGTCCACCTAGAAATAGTTTTCTATTTCACTGCACATATAAAGTGTTGTAGAAACAGTAAGTTCAGTATTTTGGGGTTGAGGGGTTAAGAAGTTCTGCTTTGCCCTGTGAACATAACATGAACTAACATAAACTCTTCAGTATCTTTTCTTTTCATCACATTGTGAGGCATTTGAAATTTGAACAGATCAGTTAAACAAGAAAAATATGTAAAGGTCAAGTAAGTGAAGCTTGTGTCTAAAAACATAACACACATGTGAATTCAATATAGGGAAGAGTTTATTCAAAAGTTTGGTTATATTCCAGTTTGAAGTGTTGCAGTCCAATGTCCAGGGTCCTTGCCTTCATAGGCCGGAGAACTGGCTTGTGGGGCAACTGATTGACTTATAAGCCAAAGCCAGTACACAAAGTAGGATTTATTAGAGAAAAAGAAAGAAAGGCTACAGCTAGAGCAGTGCAGTGGAGCCCAGAAACAGGCAGCTCCTGAAGGCTGGGGTTTTTGTGGACTTTCAACTCTGCGTTAGGTGGGTTCTTTTCACTGGCCGTGTTTTTACTGGTTGTGCTTTCTCAGGTGAGTTGGTTTGTTTTGCCTTTATTGGGGGAGGGGAAACAATCGTGAGAGCATTTTGCTCATCAGCCCTGTGGCAGGTCTAACAGACCCAGTATCTTCTCTTCAGGATTCAGAAATGCAGATTTACAACTCCCTCTCAGGATGTAGGAATCATAGTGCTCTCCATGGGGGGGACGGGATACCCACTCATCTGCCTTAGGTCTCCAGACCCAACAGTTTAATCAAATGATAAGTTAAATCAACCATTATAATCTGGCAACATGGTAACTGTTCCCATCTACCTAAAGTAGTTGATAATGTTATAAGTTTATTGATTAATTAATTTTTTATATTGGTTTATGTAATGATATGTCTACAATTTAATTTTTTTCCAATTATCTTTACCAGGAAAAATCAGAAAAATAGTTGGATATAATGATGAAATGATGAGGAAAAAATTCATACTATTTGACATCTCTCTCCATTTCAATATTTTCTTTAAATTTCCTAGCTGAATTTTAATGATTATGCTCTTTTTATAATCTTCCAGTAAAAATGCCTTTTAAAATATGCATAGAACACTGTAGTTTTACAAATTTTAAATAATTATATCAATACTACTACATATTTCTAACATTTTATTTCTTTAACTTGTTTTATAGTTTATTAATTGATACTCTTACTAAATAAGACATGCTAAGTCTAAAAACCACTTGATATATTAGGTAATGTAAAACATGGCTTCAATGTAGTTACATTTCAGTAATGACATGCTTGCAAAAGACTTTAAACAAAATAATTTGTAACTATTACTACTGTCAAATAAATTATCTGTTGCGCTCTATAATAAATAAAGCAGTGAATCAAAAGCATATAGAATGCTATCTTCTGTCATATACATTTTCAGGTAAATAATCCAATGTAAATTAGCTAAAAAGATTTTAGTGTATGTTAAAATGTTCCTATCTATTTCTTATTAATTTATTTCATGTGCTTGTTGTTGATTTATAGAAACTGGTATGATGTTTAGCAATATATGACAAGTCCATAAATATTTTCTAGTTTTGCAATATCTTTCTCATAATATCTATGAACCAAGTTATAATTTATTCAATAAATGAACAATTAAAACCAGTATAAAATTATTCTCTTCCATAGTTCACTCTGCCACTGAATATTTCCAGTCCATTACCTCCAATGGAATAATAATGGCTTATAGCAGCAGACATTTATTGAATCAATTCCTCTCAACTGGTGGACTTCTGCTATTGATTACTATGCTTTCACCTAGGAAAGAAAAATGTATTTATATTGTGAAAAAATAATTCAAGAACTTAAGTTAATAGACACATAGTTATAAAATAATATCAATCCTAAGAATATCTGTCAGAAACAAACACTAAAAATGAAAGAACACTTCCTGGAGGAAGACACAGTCCTTCCCCTGCACACTCTTCATTAACCACCTTACAAAGCCTTTTAGGGAGTAGTGATTCTTCACCCTCCCCACACCAGACTGCTTAGTCTGCTCTGTTGACATGAACAATTGTCCGGAGAACACAATGGGGGAAGTTGTCAATTGAAAAAAGTATTTAGAAAAATATTTGAAGCTCTGGCAAGATATTCCTTTACCTTCATTTCTAACAATGCCAAAAATTGACAGGAATCTGATTTTAATTGATCTCTTGAGATACTGATCATTTTATAATATATACATTTAAAATTAAGTTGAGCTTTAAAGTTTATTTAGAAAAACTCCAACTTTAATTTGAAAACTTCCTATCACTTTCATAATTGGTAAATGTAAAACATGACAAATTAACATCATGCTAATCAAAATTAGAATTGTATTGAGATAGAATAGAAAAGAGGATAAACAACTACTATTTCTAAGTGGGAGGTTTTTTGCATTTTTTTAATATCTTTTTTTAAATCATAACATATGAGGAAAACAAGGGAGAAATTTTCCCGAAATTTTATCATAATCTCTAGTTTAACATTGGAAGATTTTATTCTATACAAAAGTGCCAAGGAGGAGAGGGGATGGACAGTCGGGGGGGAGAAATGACCTAAACAGTGTATGCACATGTGAGTAACTGAATAAAAAAAAGAAAAGAAAAAGTGCCTCTGATTTGTCACTTATATATTTATACATGTCAGAGAACAAACTTTTGTTTTCAGGTGCCACCGTCCCCATTTGTGGGTCACTTTTATTTGAGAGCTATTGTCAGTCTTTTTAAAAGACAAGGAGCCATAACATCATCAACTGAATGTTCTTCCCACCTTATTTTTGACACAAATAATGACAAATAAATATAGAATTTATCTTGTTTTTATGAAATGTATTATAAAATTTGTTCATTTATCATAAATTTTATTTGTTGCTTTTACAAGTATTTCTATATGTTTAGAAAGCAAAAACAACACTTTTGTAATATATAAACAAAAGCAAATCAGAACTTCAGGAACATACATTCCACATATAAATTATGTGAAATGAAAATATATGTTTGAGTGTGAAAATTCAAATAATTTAGACACAATTTTTGTGCCATTGTAAAAATTGATTAACATTTCTGATCTTTGGTTATTTATTCAATATAATTATAGGACTTTTTAAGGATAATTAAGCATACAATATATACTTATATAATATATATCATGTATATGTAAAATATATATATGCCAACTATGCAAATAAGAGAGAGAGGGAGAAAGAGAGAAAGTCAGAGACAGCAAGAGACAAGAAAAAAGAGAAAGCAGCAAATGATGAAATAGAAATATATGATAGCAACAGTTGTAGAGTGGCAGGTTCTGGACAACCAGGATGAATGAGGATACCTTAGGGTACTATTAGAGAAAAGTCGCTGGAGTTTTCCAAATCATAAGACCATGATTGTTTCTTACTGGACTGCAGGTGTCAGTGCAGCATGCCCAACTTTAAGGAGGAAACTCAGGGCCCTACAGCATTGACTTAGCAGAGATGTCCACCGGGAGAGCAAGTCAGTCAATATGCCACAAAATGTAGAGGCCCAGGTCTTACAGTCAGTTATTACTCAACTCAACTGGTCCCAGGTTCTTGCTACTAATAAAATCCCCTTGGTGTAAAAAGTGGTACAAAGGAATCAAATGATTTGAATTTCTCTTAATTGTTCATTGATAAAAATACTAAATCAGCAAGATCAACCACTTTGACTTTCTGAAAAAATTCATAAAGGTCTAGAGTTTACCTTCAATCTTTTGATGTTATACTTTGAGTATTACAATTTCAAGTTTTGTCCTACTTATTGTCATAATAAATCTGTAATGGGGTTTTGGAATAATGTATCATTATGTGACTTGGGCTGTGGGATAGAATAGAGTAAGATATCAATTTTAGGTAACAGCTTTAAAGTTTAAATATTATGATCTTATCTTGACTCACTTATAGCACCTAGAGTCAAAAGATAAACTTTCTGCTGTCAGATGAGAAAACCTAATTATGCAGTTAACATTTGAGAGTTTTCTTGGGAGGGTGCATTATCATTAATGAGGACCAATTTCTCCTAAGGAGGAGAACAAGCTCACTTATGGTAGACAATAGGCTCAATTAAGACTAAGTGGAGGAGATAAACTAAAAAATGTTAAAAAGAGAATATTTACACATCATTTCTCCTTGTGTGGGGACATATATTACAGGAACACTACCTGTGTGTCTTCACTCTTCACTTACATTCATGTAAGAGTAACTTACCTAATCTGCTTTTCATGAGGAACTTGGATAAGGGCACCTTTATGCTTAGGAAAATCTGATAATCCTCAAAAATGTCCTATTATTCCAGAGATTTAAATGCAGTTATCAGGTATAATAGGATCAAGTCCATTTGCATGCTGGTCTAAACCACATTCTGTAATTTAAATGCTTTCAGTAATAAATGGGACACTTCAATATCCATCTCCTTGACATCTGTCTCTATTTCTTAATGAATGAAAACATAGATGGATAAGTGGCATGAACTTTAGGACTCATTCAAAGTACAACACCCACTGTGCAAATAAGAATGTTGAACTTTTTCCTTTTCCATTTGTCTAGAATATTCTCCCCACTCTTACTTGTTGAATATCATTTCTAAGAACTGAATTATTTCTATGCTGTAATATTCACCTATAGAATCTGTAGCCACCTGTGTGATTACATTTGGATTTGGGCTCTTTGAAAGACAATTAGATTTATATAAAGTAATGAGGATGGACACTCATGATGGAATGAGGGGTCTTATAAACACAGGTACCAGGGAGCCTGTTTTGGCTTTCTTATCCATAGAAGGATGGAGTGAGAAGGTAGCTGTCTGCAAGCCAGGAAGGAAGCTTTCACCAGAAATCAATCACATTGACACCCAGGTATCAGTCTTCTAGGTTTCATTACTGTGAGATATCAATTTGTTGTTCCAGCTGATTGCTCCATGGTGTTAAGTTATGACAGGCTGAATTGATAAAGACAACCCTTTTTGTATTGTTTTAACTCTTTATATTTAAGCTTAATTCTTCAGTAGTAGTAACATATCTTATTTTTCCAGAAAAATTAACTACTTGGTCGTCTACCTATTTGTATGTATTCTCAACATATGTGTCTTTATTTCAGGAATCACATTTACTTGATATGGTTTATTTTTCTGAATGTTCTTCATTTTTACTTTTGTTTCCCCTAGGACAAACACAAAGTGAACATTTAGTGATTTTTTGGTTAAATCAACAAATGCATTTCCTTAATTTATAAACTTCTTCTGTGATATATTGTTATTTTCCAATTACTTTCCTGAGATTGAAATTATATTATTATAAAAATTATTATTAGAACATGCAAAAAATCTTCTAATCTTAACTGTTAAGATCTAGTTTATTACTTAAATCTTCTTTATCTGTTTTTTTTTGTTTGAAAGCATCTTTAATTTCAGATTCTTCAGGCCATATAGTCATATAATAACTTTATTTTTGATCTCACTATATTCATCTAAACTTTAAATGCACTCAGTAATCTCATACCTAGGAATTTACTCTTTAAAAATATTTGCAAAAGTTCATCATGATGCATGTAATGCATGTATAAGACCTTTTTTTTTTCTTTTATTTATATGTGCATACAATGTTTGGGTCATTTCTCCCCCTTTCCCCCTGCCTCCTCCCACTCCCCCCAACCCCCTTGCTACCAGGTAGAAACTATTTTGCCCTTATCTCTAATTTTGTTGAAGAGAGTATAAGCAATAATAGGAAGGACCAAGAGTTTTTGCTAGTTGAGATAAGGATAGCTATGCAGGGAGTTGACTCACATTACTTTCCTGTGCATGTGTGTTACCTTCTGAATTAATTCTTCTGGAAGTAACCTTTTCTCTAGTTCCTGGTTCTCTTCTCCTATTGGCTTCGTCGTTTTAAAGTATCTGCTTTAGTTTATCTGCTTTGAGAGCAACAATTTCTATCTAGTTTTTTGGGTGTCTTTTTTTTTTATTCATATGTACATACAATGAGTCATATCTCCCCACTACCCCCAGCCCCTCCCTTACCTCCTACTCCCTCCCTTACCCCCCCTTATCCCTTGCTACTCAGCAGAAACTATTTTGCCCTTATCTCTAATTTTGTTAAAGAGAGAGTATAAGCAATAATAGGAAGGACCAAGGGTTTTTACTAGTTGAGGTAAGGATAGCTATACAGGGATTTGACTCACATTGATTTCTTGTGCATGTGTGTTACCTTCTAGGTTAATTCTTCTTGATCTAGTCTTTTCTCTAGTTCCTGGTCCCCTTCTCCTATTGTCCTCAGTTGCTTTAAAGTATCTGCTTTAGTTTCTCTGCGTTGAGGGCAACAAATGCTACGTAGTTTTTTAGATGTCTTACCTATCCTCATACCTCCCTTGTGTGCTCTCTCTTTATCACAATTTTTGGTTTTCTGGGCCAGGCTAACCTCACTCAGAATTATGTGATCCAGTTCCATCCACTTACTTGTGAATGATAACATTTCATTCTTCTTCATGGCTGTATAAAATTCCATTGTGCACAGATACCACATTTTCTTAATCCATTCATCAGAAATGGGGCATCTTGGCTGTTTCCATAACTTGACTGTTGTGAATAGGGTTGCAATAAACATGGGTGTGCAGGTGCCTCTGGAGTAACCTGTATCACATTTTTTAGTATATCCCCAACAGTGGTATTGCTGGGTCATATGGTAGATGTATGTTTAGATTTTTAAGAAGCCTCCAAATTGTTTTCTAGAGTGGTTGTACTAGTTTACATTTCCACCAGCAGTGTAAGAGGGTTCCTTTTTCCTCACATCCTCGCCAACACCTGTTGTTGATGGTGTTGCTAATGATGGCTATTCTAACAGGGGTGAGGTGGAATCTTAATGTGGTTTTAATTTACATTTCCTTTATTGCTAGGGATGGTGAGAATTTTTTCAAGTGTTTTTTGGCCATTTGAATTTCTTCTTTTGAGAAAGTTCTGTTTAGTTCACCTGCCCATTTCTTTATTGGTTCATTAATTTGGGAGGAATTTAGTTTTTTGAGTTCCCTATATATTTTGTTATCAGTCCTTTGTCTGGTGTGTAGTTGGCAAATATTTTCTCCCACTCTGTGGGTGGTCTCTTCAGTTTAGAGACCATTTCTTTTGTTGAGGAGAAGGTTTTTAGTTTTATGAAGTCCCATTTATCTATGCTATCTCTTAGTTGCTGAGCTGCTGGGGTTCCATTGAGAAAGTCCTTGCTTACACCTATTAGTTCCAAAGTATTTCCTAGTCTTTCCTGTACGAACTTTAGAGTTTGGGGTCTGATATTAAGATCTTTGATCCATTTTTAGTTAATATTGGTATAGGGTGATAAACATGGATCTAGTTTCAGTTTTTTGCAAACTGCTAACCAGTTTTGCCAACAGTTTTTGCTGAAGAGGCTGCCTTTTGTCTATCATATATTTTTAGCATCTTTGTCAAAGATAAGTTGGTTATAGTTTTCTGTCTTCATATCTGGGTCCTCTATTCTGTTCCACTGGTCTACAGTGGTCTGTTTTTGTGCCAGTACCATGCTATTTTTATTGCTATTGCTTTGTAATATAGTTTGAAGTCAGGTATTGTGATACCTCCTGCATTTTTCTTTTTATTAAGTATTGCCTTGGGCATTCATGGCCTCTTGTGTTTCCACATAAATTTAACAGTAGATTTTTCAATCTCTTTGATGAATGTCATTGAGATTTTGATGGGAATTGCATTAAACATGTAGATTGCTTTTAGGAATATAGCCATTTTAACCATGTTGATTCTACCAATCCATGAGCATGGGAGATCTCTCCACTTTCTATAGTCTTTCTCAATCTCTTTCTTCAGAATTTTATAGTTTTACTTGTAGAGGTCATTCACATTCTTTGTTAAATTTACTTACAGGTATTTGATTTTTTTTAAGGCTATTGTAAGTGTTATTGTTTGCATATATTTTTTCTCAGTTTGTTCATTATTAGTGACTAGAAATGCTAATGATTTTTCTACATTGATTTTATATTCTGCTACCTTGCTATAGCTGTTGATTGTGTCTAGGAGTTTTTGAGTAGAGTTTTTTGGATCTGCAAATAGGGATATTTAGACAATTTTTTTACCTATTTGTATTCCTTTTATTCCTTCTTCTTGCCTAATTGCTCTGGCTAGGAATTCCAGTACTATGTTGAATAGGAGTGGAGATAGTGGGCATCCTTGTCTCATTCCCAATTTTGGAGGGAATGGTTTCAGTTTTTCTCCATTAACTATAATGCTGGCTATAGGTTTCTCATATACAGCTTTTATAATGTTGAGGTACTTTCCTTCTATTCCTAGTTTTCTTAGAGCTTTTATCATGAAATGGTGTTGGATCTTATCAAAGGCTTTTTCTGCATCTATTGAGATGATCAAGTGTTTTTTGTCTTTGCTTCTGTTAATGTGGTTTATTACATTTGCTAACTTTCATATGTTGAACCACCCCTGCATTCCTGGGATAAAGCCTACTTGGTCGTGGTGAATGATCTTTTTGATGTGTTGTTGAATTCAGTTTGCCATTATTTTATTGAGGATTTTTGCATCAATGTTGATTAAGGAGACTGGTCTATAGTTTCCCTTTTTGGAGATGTCTTTGCCTTTTTTTGGGATAAGTGTAATACTGGCTTCATAAAAGTTTTAGGTAGTTTTCCTTACCTTTCTATTTTGTGGAACAGTTTAAGGAGGATTGGTATTAGTTCTTATTTAAAGGTCTGATAGAATTCAGCAAAGAATCCATCCAGTCCGGGACTTTTCTTTTTTGGGAGAATCTCGATTGCTGCTTCAATTTCATTTTCTGTTATAGATCTATTCAGGTGATTAATTTCCTCTTGGTCCAGTTTAGGATGATCATAAGTATCTAGAAATTTGTCCATTTCTTCAAGATTTTAAAATTTATTTGAATATAGATACTCAAAGTAGTCTCTGATGATTTCCTGGACTTCTGTGGTGTTTGTTGTTATCTCCCCTTTTCCATTCCTGATTTTATTAATTTGGGTTTTTGCTCTCCTCATTTTGTCAGGCTTACCAGGGGTCTATCGATCTTGTTTATTTTTTCAAAGAACCACTGCTTGTTTCATTAATTCTTTTATGGTTTTTTGGTTTCTATTTCATTGATTTCAGCTCTTATTTTTATTATTTCTCTCCTATTTGTTTTGGGATTTGCTTGTTCTTGTCTTTCTAGGAGTTTGAGATGTATCATTAGGTCATTGATTTGGGATCTTTCAGTCTTTTTAATATATGCACTCATGGCTACAAACTTTCCTCTCAGGACTGCCTTAGCTGTGTCCCATATGTTCCGGTAGGTTGTGTTTTCATTTTCATTGACTTCCAGGAACTTTTTAATTTCCTCTTTTATTTCATCGATGATCCATTCTTCATTAAGTAATGAGTTATTTAGTTTCCAGCTGTTTGCATATTTTTTGTCTTTACTTTTGTTGTTGAGCTCTACTTTGACTGCATTGTGATCAGATAGTATGCATGGTATAATTTCTATTTTCTTATATTTGCTGAGGCTTTCTTTGTGCTCTAGGATATGATCTATTTTGGAGAAGGTTCCATGGGCTGCTGAGAAGAATGTATACTGTGTAGAAGTTGGATGAAATGTTCTGTAGACATCTACTAGGTCCATTTGATCTATTGCATATTTTAGATCTTGGATTTATTGATTTTTTGTTTGGATGACCTATCTATTGATGATAATGGGGTGTTAAAGTCTCCCACAACCACTGTGTTGGCTTTTAGATCTTTCAGGGTATGTTTGATGAAATTGGGTGCATTGACATTGGGTGCATACAGATTGATGATTATTATTTCCTTTTGGTCTATTTCCCCTTTTATTAGTATGGAATGTCCTTCTTTATCTCATTTGATCAATGTGGGTTTGAAGTCTACTTTGTCAGAGATAAGTATTGCTATTCCTGCCTGTTTTCAGGGGCCATTGGCTTGGTAAATCTTCTTCCACCTTTCATCCTAAGCCTATGCTTATTTCTGTCAGTGAGATGGGTCTCCTGTAAGCAACAAATTGTTGGATCTTCCCGTTTAATCCATTTTGTCAACCAATGCCTTTTGATGGGTGAATTAAGTCCATTAACATTAAGTGTTAGTACTGATAGGTATGTGGTGATTCCTGTCATTTAGTTGTCTTATTGCTTGAAGGTTTGATTGTGTGCACCTAAGTTGAGGTTACTCTCTACTGTCTTGCTTTTTCTTTTCCTGTGGTTTGGTGCTGCCTGTCTTTTCATGGTTAAGTTGGGTGTCACTTTCTGTGTGCAGAATCCCTTGAAGAATCTTTTATAGTGGTGGCTTTGTGGTCATATATTGTTTTAGTTTCTGCTTATCATAGAAGACTTTTATTGCTCCATCTATTTTGAATGATAGCTTTGCTTGGTAGAGTATCCTAGGGTTGAAGTTATTTTCATTCAGTGCCCAGGAGACCTCACCCAAGCTCTTTTTGCTTTTAATAGTTTTGTTGAGAGTCTGCTGTGATTGATGGGTTTACCATTGTATGTTACTTGTTTTTTTTCTCTTACAGCCTTCAATATTCTTTCTCTAGTTTCTGGACTTGTTGTTTTAATGATAACATGACGTGGGGTAGTTCTATTTTGGTCAGGTCTGTTCAGTGTTCTGGAGGCATTCTGCACCTGAATGGGCATAGATTTCTGTACATGTTTGAAATTTTCTTTTATTACATTGTTGAATGTATTATGCATTCTTTTTGATTGCACCTCTTTTCTTTCTTCAATGCCTATGATTCTCAGGGTTGGTCTTTCAATGGAGTCAGTAAGTTCATGCATTTTCTTTTCACAGGTCTTGAGTTGTTTAATTAATAGTTCTTCGGTTTTTCCTTTAATTACCATTTCATCTTCGAGTTCTGAGATTCTGTCTTCTGCTTGTTCTATGCTGCTGGATTGGCCTTCCATTTTGTTTTGCATTTCTGTTTCATTCCTTTTTCTGAGGTTTTCTATATCCTGAGTCTCTTCCTGTTTGATAGTTTATTTTTGTCTGAGTTCATTTATCTCTTTATTAATCGTGTTCTTTGTTTCACTTCTATGTTTATACAGTGCTTCTATACTTTCTTTTATTTCTTGTTGTGCTTTCTCAATTTCTCTGTTTTTGCTGTCTTGGAATTTCTTGAGTGTCTCCTGTACATTTTGTTGACCATATCCAGTATCATCTCTATAAAATTCTCATTGATTCCTTGCAGGATTTCTTCTTTCAGAATGTTCTTGAGGGCTTCATTGGGTTCTTTGCCATAGTTTTTCTTCATTTTGCTGGAGTCTGGACCTGGGTATCTGTTTTCTTCTTTTCTGTCTTGTTCCTGTACTGATTTATTATTGGGTGAAAAGTGGTTTCCCTCTTTTTCTGTCTTCCCATCATCGCCCTTGCTATTATTACTGTCCCTGTACTGTGTGTAATTCAGTATTGTTTACCATGTAATAATAACAATGGTAATTTCTGATGATTTACATCTTCTCAAGCAGTCTGGGAGTTGGCAACTGGTGGCGCAGGAGCCCTCCTGGTTTCTCCATTAAATGTGGAGTTGGGATGCTATGTGTGGACTGGGTATGTGGAGGAGTCGGAGTTTTGCCTCTTCATGGTGGTTTTTCCTGTCAGGCTTATCTCCAGCATCTCTCCAAGATTTTACTTTAAGAAGCACACTTTCTGCTTCTTTTCTCTAGTCACCATCTTGGAATATCCATATAAAAACTTTTGCATAAATTATCTTATGTATAATTCTAAATATAAAGGTGTTTTCTATTTAGAAAATCTCTCAGCCTGTTTTCCTTTAGGAAAAACTTATCCTGTGACAAGAAAATGTTTATGCTAACATTTCTTTGGAGGAAAACACTACCTCTAGGAAAACAAGAATGACACATGAAATGAAGGAAAAGAAATTCAAGCACAAGGAGATCCCCATGATTGACACATCTTTAGAAGAAGCATAACTTTTTTTTTTTTAATCTCAGGAAATGTAGCTAGAATGGTTCAGTATGTCCAAACATTTTGCGTTAGATAGCACAGGAGTGAGGAATTGAGAGAGAAATACACTTGCTGGTTCCCTCACATGTTGGTTACAGTTTCTAACCCTTTCAGCCTTCTCAGGCTGCTGCCCTAGAAGATCAGTAACAACAGTGGCTTCTATAGCACCAGCACAGATCTTAAGGCAAGCAAATTAATTTGAAAACATGGCATATTTACTTCCTCATAGTACCAAGATTATTTTATTGCACAATCAGCCTAAATAGTATGATACCATACTGTCCCTATGTTAAAAAATCTACATTACTTCAATGACTAGTAAGAAAAATTAAAAATTCTTATATGGCTTTCTTCTAATGATAACAGTTTCAGCATTTAAAGCATTTCTTGTGAAATGCCTAAGAGCCCTTGAAGTCCAACATCTAGTCCAAATTGACCCTGACCATTCATTTAGTTTTCAGTTACATGCATGCATTGAACCTGGGATCATTGAACTGAATTGTTTTAATTAGCACATCCATCATTTTGGCAGGATTGATTGTCCTCCTATGTGTTCCTATTTTCCTTGCTAATGACTTTTATTCAATAACACAGTATTGAAGATACATGCATTTGTGTATGAGTAAATTGTTCATGGGCAATATTGTAAAAAATAATTTTATTCAGTAAACTTGATAAAGATAGGGCTATCACCAAGTAAAATCAAAGCAAAGCAATACACACATATACAAACACACATAAGTGATCAGGAATTTTTCAATCTTTTCTTATGAAAGCTCAAGTTTATGAAATTCAATGAACACAATTATTTAGACTGAAGATAAGAAATGAATACAAGCAATTTTATATTTTAAAGATGAGAATATATAAAATGATATACAATCTTGATAATTAGAAAATTAAGTGTTTCACAATTATGAAATAAGACGTTTTTGAATTATATATCTAATATAAACTGCTTTTGAGTTTTTTTGTAGTACAGAGCCTTGAACTCAGGGCCACTCATTTGCTTGGCAGATGCTCTACAACCTGAGTCACACCACCAGTCCTTTTTTGCATTGGGTATTTTGGAATAGTGTCTCACAAACTATTTGCCTTGGTTGGCTTTGAACTGATCTTCCTGATGTCTGCCTTTAGAATAGCTAGGATTATAGGCATGAACCACTGGTTCCAGGCTATAAACTGGATTTGTTTAAGCAAGCTTACTACCTACCAATTTATAACTAATTAATATTTAAAATAAAACTATTATCACTGGTTTTAATGCTTTTAAACCCAGTGATCAATTTTATCTTAATTCTTATGAATTAGATTGTTCAGAGAGCAGTATAGTGTTTTACATCCAGTATTATGAAAGAAGAAAAAAAGAAGACTCATTTAAAATTAAAATAATTGTGAATGAAATATTACTGTTTTTTCACTATTACTCAAATATGGGATGTTATAAATCCAAAGTCCCATGCAAATAATTTAAATCTCCATATCTGGTGATTATTTGTTTAATTAAATGGTCTCATTATTATCCATGATTACTATGCAAACAAAAGATAAGTATATTTCAAAGTAGCTTACAGTATTGATTAATTTATCTTATGAAAACCATAATGAAGGAGAACAATAATGAAGTGTTATGAGGCAGTCATCTGGTTAATTTGATCAAAAACTTTATTATTAGGAATAAATTTGAGAAAAGGATTTTAACTATTTATTACTTATGTTCTCCTTTGAAACATTGAAATCCAGTATATTATTGAATGTTGCCTTTAATCTGATTCTATGGCAGAACATAGACTACAATATAATTTGATGAAATATACTTAATATAAGAGTAGAAAATCTTGTAGCATAGGGACACAATTCTTGGAATTGACAAGAAAAACAAAATCTACATAAGAAAACAATAAATGTGTCAAAAAATTAAAAACTTTCTTAGTTCCAAAGTTGTATTAATAGAATATAAAGAAAATACTGTTAGAGAAAATAGCTGTAAGCCTCAGATCCAGCAAAGGTCATAGTCCTAGAATATTGAAAACTCTCAAAATTCAAAAGGAAAAAAAACTTAAATTAGAAGAAAGGCAAGAGAAAAGACTTTTCACTGCTGAGGAAAAACAGATATGAGATGAAAAGATATCCTACTTTATCATTTGTCAGGAGAATACAAGTTTGTACCAAAAAATAGTACTATATATCTATCAAAATTGCTAAAGTAATTAAAAATAAAATGACAACAGTCTATGCAAGATGAGACTACAGAGTAAATATATCTCTTATGTTGCTAGTAGACTATAAAATGGCAAACTCAATCAAGAAATCCTTTGGAAATTCTCTTTAAAAATGAAACAAAGTATTTAATTACCATACAAATCATCAATTGCATTTTTGGGTATTTGTCCCTGAGAAATCCAATAAATACCCATATGTGAATATTTTATAGTATTATTATTCATTATTGTAAAGCAGTACTGAGATTGTAGTTGTAACAAAAACTATTATTTTTACTGTCATATTATGAAATAAAAGTCCTTACATCTCAACAAGTTATGATTATATCTGATTTATGATCAAGAAAGGTCAAATATAATTACTTCAACCACTGCATGTAAAATACATTGAGAACCTTAAGAGAAAATGCTAAAAGTATGAAAATTATAGCAGTTATGAAAACAAGATTGAACCCAAAATTTCTGGGATGTATTTCATTTTCCTAGCTTTGTTTTTTTGATGAAAAATTATACCACACCATAAAATTTGCTATAACTACATACACAACAAACAATGTGATTTCAGATTTTCAGTGTGCTTTATCAATGTGAATATTATATGGATCAATGTTTTGTAACATAGCAGTGAGATTATTTTGCCAACAAGTATTAATTTGATTTTAAACTAGGCAAAGAAACACAAGGGTTTTGTATTTTGTCTTGTTGTATTTTTTAGAATATCAATGCACAAAAAGAAAATGTCAGGCATTTAAAACATCAGCCAAATATTAAGATCTTTCCCTAAATAGAAAGGTGGCATCTGGTGTTTACAATTTCATAAATAGCTGGTATCTGTGGGGAAATTCTGAGAGAAAAAAATATCATCTAAAAAAGTCACATCTCATCAAATGATATTTGTCCATACAGCATTAGTGTTGTCATCAAGCCTCCCTCAGCTTCTTTTTTATTTTGAATTCAGAATCTTTATTTTTATTTTTTAATTAGCATATAATTGTACAGAGGCATACATTGTGACATTTACATATGTGCCTATAACATATCTTAAATCTACCCCTTGCATCATTCTCCCACTTTCCCCTCTCCACCCTTATTGGAACAATTTCAACTGGTTTCATTCTTCTATTTTCACATATGAGTACAAGATACATCCACCATATTCACCCTCATTCACACTTTTTTTAATTCCCTAACCCTCCCACTGGTACTCACCACTGGAAAAGACCCGTTTTCATCTTCTTAAAAAAGTGTATATTGATAGTCCAAGGGGGTTTCACCTTGGCATTTTGGACCTGTATTTATTGTGTTTTAATCAAATTAACCCCTCATTACTTACCCTTTCTCTATCACTGTGCTACTCTATCACTGAACAGTTTACTTTGCATTATGTTATATTATACTCCTATATAGATTAGTTACTTGAATATTTTTCATTCTCTAACATTCTCTTTCCCTCTCTTGCCTCCCATAGTCCCCTCAGCCAGATACACTAATACAATCTTATCTGTCTCCCTAAATATATATATATGCATATGTATATGATAATATATTCATTTATGTGTACATTTAACTTATAGGCCTATAAGTTCTTTTTAAAAAAATTTTATTATTCATTTACTCACATGTGTGTACATTGTTTGTGTCATTTCTCCCTCTTGCCCCCCTCCCCCACCTTCTCCCCCACTCCTGCTTCCAGGCAGAAAACTGTTCTGCCTTATCTCTAATTTTGTTGAAGAGAAGATATCAACATAATAAGGAAGACAAAGCGTTTTTGCTAGCTGACTTAAGGATAGCTATACAGAAAGATTCCTAGCATTGCTTTCATATATAAATGTGTTATAGCTTCCCCACATAAGGGAAAGTATGTGACCATTGACGTTTTGAACCTAGATTACTTTGCTTAATATTATGTTCTCCAGTTTCATCCATTTAACTATCAACAACATAATTTCATTTTTCTTTATGACTGAATAAAATTCCATTGTGTATATACTACATTTTCTTAATACATTCAGCAGTGTGAGGCATCTGAGCTGCTTCCAAAGCTTGACTATTATAAATAGTGTTGCAGTAAACATAGGTGTGCAAGTGGTTGTATTGTATCCTGAAGTGCATTGCTTCAGAGATATGCATGGGAATGGTATCTCTGAATCTTATGGTAATTGTATTTTTAGTCTTTTGAGGGACTTCTTTACTGCTTTCAATAGCAGTTTCACTAACTTACATTCCCACCAACATTATAAAAATATTCCTTTCTCCCCATGTTCTTACTAGCATTTGTTGTTTTTGTTACAAATGATCACCATTTTGACTGGGGTGAATCTCAAAGTAATTTTGACTGCATTTCCTTTATAGTCAAGTACATTGAGCATTTCTTCATACATTTATTGGCCATTTGTGCTTGTTTTGAGAAGTGTCTGTTCTGTTCATTTGCCTATTTATTCAGTGGGTTGTTGATTCTTTGAGAAGTTAGATTTCTTAGTACCTTGTGTATTCTGGTTAATAATTCCTTTGAGATTTATAGCTGGCAAACATTTTCTCATGTGCTCCAAAAGTAACCCATTCAAGTGCATATTTTATGTTATTTTTAGTATATTCAGAATATTCACAGAACCTTGCAACATCATTAAAATCTGCATTCAGAACATTTTAATCACCCTGTAAAGAAATTTTAATCCATTAACATGATTCCTCATACACCCTGTCTAAAGTGTCAGGTAGAAATTAATGCACACTTTGTGTTTATAGATATGTCTATTATGGATATTTTATTCAAATGCACTTATACAGTCTGTGTTTTAATGACTAGCTATTTCATTAAGCATATTTTTTCAAGACTCTGCCATACTGTAGAATATATTCCTACATAAATTTTTATTACTAAATAGTATTCCATTGTATGAGTGGTGTTGATGGATCATATAGTAAATCTATGATTTACCTATTAAGGAAATTCTTTCCTACGTAAACCACACCCTTTCATATTCCCACCAATAATGTACAAAAATCTCAATTTCCCAGCTTCCTCAACACTAGATGTTGTCTGTTTTGGGGATATAGCCATGACACTGAATATGGAATAATATTTCAATATGACTTTGATTTGCATCCTTCTGATAAACAATGATGTTGAGGATATTTTAGGTATTAATTGAATGTTTAAAATCCTTTTTTACAAATGTTGCAATGCACCCCTATACAAAAATAGCATGCTAATAAAAATAAAGCAATAGTAAATATAAATAACTTTACAAATATACATTTATATCCTTATGGATCATATAATTGAATTACATGTTTTTATTTTTCTTTTATCTCTTACAGTTAAGAATTCACTCTATAGTCAACATAAAGTTTCCTTACTGATTATCATTTGCAAACGTTTTCTGCCATTGAATAAGTTGTCTTTTCACTTTTTTGATATTACATACAGCAGTTTTGAGTTATGATGAAGCCAAATTGATCTTTACTTTTGTCACTTCTTTCTATAACATGATGTCTAAGAAACTATTGTCTTATTTTCTTCTAATATATAGATTTAGATAATAAATTTAGATCTATTTTGCATTTCATGCTTTTCAAGTTAATGGATGAGATGGAACTGTCCTTTTGCCTGTGGAAAAACAGTTGTTCCAGAATCAGCTGTTTAAAAAAAGTTTGAAATGTTGTTGGCATTTATGTGGAAAAATAATGCGTCATAAATGAAATCATTTAGTTCTGCATCCTCACCTCTGCTGACCTATATGCCTCTTTTTGAAGTATCACACTTCCTTAATTATTGTACCCTTATAATCAGTGTTGACTTTGGGAAGTGTCAACCATACAACTTCATTCTTTACTCATAAAATCATTTTTGCTGTCTTGAGTGCCTTCAATTTCCGTCCATCTTTTAGAATCAGCTACTCTTTGTGTCTTTTTCTCACTATAAATTTGGTAAAAGAAGTGCTTAATACCCATTACACATCCTGAATTATTGTGCTGCTCTGACAGATTCTTTGTCAGATAAACTAGTTCATCACCTTTAATCGCAGTTAGTCACAAAGCTTCATTAAATGGACACCGTGATGCAAAATTTTTTTGCCTCTAGTCAAATTTTCAGTAGAATGCTTATTTCCATCTGAAGCCTCACCATCAAACCCTTTGCTATCTATATTCCTATCAGTATCCGATCTTCTGAGCCTTTACCAGAATTGTCTTGTAAGCTCCAGTTATAGCATTCTAGGACTTCTCTAGCTTGTTCATCTAAATATTCCAGGTATTTCCTGCAGAACCCTTCCAATCATTCTCCCACATTATCTCAGTTATAGAAATGACTATTTTCTCAATACTAATCTCCTGTGTTAATTAACATTTTGTCAATATAACAAAAACACCTGAGTTAATCAACTGATAAATGTAAAAGGTTTATTTTGGCTCAAAATTTTAGAGTTTTCAATTCATGACTTTTTGGCCTCATTGTATACAGCCTGTGGGAGCACATCATGTCAGGAGCATGTGGTAGAGCAAAACTATTCAAACAGATGTTTAAGAAGTGAAAGAAAGGAAATGAAAGGGATCAGGGGCCTTGTAGCCCCAGGCCATGTCCAGTGACCTGAAGATCTCATACTAAACCCTATCCTTTAAAATGTTCTTGACCTCCCCAAAACATCACATTGGGAACCAGGCCTTTAACACATGGACCTTTGGAGAACACTAAGGATCCAAACCATAGGAGACCCTACATTGAGAATCCTGGTGCTCAAAGTTTTCTGATACACCAATTCCAAATGTTTCTGTATGTCATCATGGATAGTCACAAAAATTATCTCACTTCTCAGGATTGATTTTTATGTTTGCTTTCAATTGCTGCAAGAAATGTTTTAGATAATCAGCATATGAAGATAAAAGGCTTATTTTGGCTCATAGTTTTGGAGGTTCCTGTTGATGACTACTTGTCCCCATTGCTTTGTGTCCATGGTAAGCTAGCACATTATGATGGCAAAAGAGTTCACCTCACAGCTAGGAAATAAACATAGTGAGTGAGATAAAAAGACCTCAAACTCTCTTTTAGTTGCATGCCCCGATACTTTACAGACCTCCCATTGCTCTATCTCATGCAGATTCCATCATCTTCCAATACCTCCACCTTGGAATGGAGCTTTTAACATATGAACATTTGGGGAACAGTCATGATTCTAATTACAGCAAACAAAGGAAATAAAAGTGTACAGATTGGGAAGAAAAAATAAAACTATTTTGTTAGGGGATGGCATGATCATCCTTGTAGAAAATATGAATCATCAGGAAAATTCTTGACCTAAGAAAGTGATTGTAGCGAGGTTCCAGGACAAAAAGTCAATATACCAAAGTCAAATACTTTCCTATCAACAAGTAGAAATTGAAACACAAAATACACAGCTATTTACATAAGATTCCCAACATAAAACACTTAGGTATAAATCTAAGTAAATATGTATAAGATCTATATTAGAAAAATTGTGAAACACTGATGAGATAAAGCAAATATAAACAAATAAAATATTTCATGTTCATGACTAGAAAGGCTCAGCATGTTAAAGACTGCAATTCTTACCAACATGGTCTGTAGGTTTAGTGCAATCCTATTAAAAATTCTAGCAATTTATTTCCTGGGGGATAGTACCAAAATGATTCTAAAGTTTATGTAGAGAGATAAAGGACCCAGAGTAGCTAATAGAAGACTATGAAATCCCTAGAAGATAACAAGTGAAAATCTGATATGGAGCTGATGTTTTGCATATAACACTAATGAACATGATCCATGAAAGTAAGAATTGATGAGTTGGACTTCATTAAAATTAAAAACTTTTGTGTTCTTTTAGAAAACAAAATTCTCTTTTCAAGAGAATTATTACAGATGTCATATGTTGGGAAAAAAAATTTGAAGAGAACATACCCAATTGACGAAAATAAGGGAAAAAAACTAAAAACTTAGTAAGAAAATGGGCAACTTTATTTATAAATAGTCAAAAGACCTGAACAGACAGCTGGTGAAAGAAAATATACAGATGGAAAGTAAAATGTGTTCAACCTCATGTCAGTATAGAATCCAAAGTTAAAACAACAAAATAGTACCACACACTTATTAAGGGTGTCTAAACGAAATCTAAACGAGGATGCTGATGAGGATGTGTGAGAACTCTCATGCATTGCTAGTGGGAATACAGTCTATGAAAATGAAAGCACTTTGGAAGAGAATTTGGCGCTTTTGTACCAAACTAAACATAGTCTTACCATAAGATCTAACAATAACAATTGTGCTCCTTGATGTTTACAAAATGAATTAAAAATGTATAGTCACACAGAAACAGAAACATAGATGTTTATAGAATCTTTATGTATAATTATCAAATCTTGAAAACAGTCAAGATGTCCTTCAGTGGCTGAAAAGATAATTAAATAATGCTAATTCAAACAATGGAATATTATTTACCATTAAACAGAAATGAAGTATCAAGCAATGAAAAGATAGGGAAATTTTTCAAATGCATATTTATTAAATGAATGAAGCTAATTTGAAAGGGTTGCAGTATTTATGATTCTAAGTATAGGATTTAGTATGAAAAAGGAAAAACTATACAGAAGCAATCAAAAAAATTTGTGGTTACTAAGGACTGGGGGAAGG
Source organism: Castor canadensis (assembly GCF_047511655.1). Taxonomy (NCBI): domain Eukaryota; kingdom Metazoa; phylum Chordata; class Mammalia; order Rodentia; family Castoridae; genus Castor; species Castor canadensis. Next base: position 20,036,444 of record NC_133390.1, on the reverse strand, counting down.
AGGGATGAACAGGTAGAGCACAAAGAATTTTTAGTGCAATGAAACTACTCTGACATGAGGTTGATGGATCCATTTGTTCCAAACCCATAAAGTACACAACAATGTGGCTGAACCTTATGGTAAACTTTGTACTTTGGATGATTATTATGAGTCAATGCAGAGCCATCTATTGTAACAAATATACCGCTCTTCTGCTGTGACATGTTGATAGTGAGGGAGGTGAGTATACATGGGGTGAAGGCAGAGGAAATGTAGGAATCTTATTCTTTCTACTAAATCTTGCTGTGAGCCTAAAACTTCTAAAAATTGAATACTATTTCATATAAACTTCAACATCAAAATTATAAAAGTAAAATTTAAAGTATAAAAGTGTATTATTTGTGCTTATACTTTTTATTGTGTATGCTCTCACAAGTGATACTCTTAATGTTGGAACTATCTAATAATTCCTAGATTAATATTTATCTGAAAGTCTGACTTGTAAGATCCTGTGTATATTAACAGAAGTAGCTTGTGGGGAAAAGGGAAGTATTGGGAATTAATTACTTCATTTCACTGGCAACATATTTCAATTTGTGTGTCAATACGTCTGTTCTCTCTCATTCTGAGCCATCTATTAGCATGGAGTGCAGTAGACCCTAAAGAAAGAAACTGAAGTTTCCCAGTATTTGTACATATACACCTTATGTATCAAATTTTAAAAAATCTCAGTGTAATTATTTTGAATTCATACATACTAGTGTTGAATAAGATGCTTCAGAGAATTTTTATAAAAAGGAGAGATGTACTTGGAGGTCATCTCTAGAGCAGACTAATTTAAAGATCTTTGTTGTTCTTCTTGCAATAACAAATCAACACCAGAAAATACCCTAAATGTCACAGGCACGTTTATCCAATTAGCTGTATGAATCTCTGAAATAAATTTTTAGTCATAGTGGCTGTTCTGTTTGGCACTGTTTATTCTTCAAGTCACTTCTCATTAATGGACTGGTTAGGTTACTGTCATTTGATGACTGCTGCATTTTCATTTTGTTTCATTAACTGATTATTCTCTAATTGCTATTTTATGTCAATGTTGATTCATCATATTTAATGTTCTACTTCATTGGTTGTTTTGTTTAAATGACATGAGTGAAAATGTGCCTGTATTTACCATTTAGTTTCTGAATTCTAGTATAGTCAGAACTTCTTTTGGTTACATTTCCTAGAAAGCAAAACTAAGGAAAGAAATCTGCATTCTATTCATATATCGTTCATTAAAGCATTCTTACTCCAAGCCTTTTAAAATGTCTTGTCAAAGGCAAATTACTTCAGAGACATCCAGATATGCATTATATTTTTCTGATATTTAAATATTTTTTTCATTTTTTTCTGTAAGAATACAATTGATGGCATTTTATATCAAAACTCAGACTTTATTTTTTAAATTTAGTATTTTTTTGAATCAGAAAAAATAAAAGAAATTGGGGATTAAAAGAGTAAAAGAAATTGGTGAAGAAAATAAATAAAATAAAAAGGAACTAGAATAAAAGAATTTGGTGATTTTTTTTTTTTTTTTAGTCTTTTGTTTGTTTGTCTGGGTTTGGTGGTATTAACTTTTGAACTCTGGACCTTATGCTTGCTAGGCAAGAGCTCTACCATTCAAGCCACACCCCCGGTCTACTGGAACTTCTTTTTTTTTTTTTTTTTTTTTTCATTTTTCTTTTATTATTCATATGTGCATACAAGGCTTGGTTCATTTCTCCCCCTGCCCCCACCCCCTCCCTTACCACCCACTCCACCCCCTCCCGCTCCCCCCCTCAATACCCAGCAGAAACTATTTTGCCCTTATCTCTAATTTTGTTGTAGAGAGAGTATAAGCAATAATAGGAAGGAACAAGGGGTTTTGCTGGTTGAGATAAGGATAGCTATACAGGGCATTGACTCACATTGATTTCCTGTGCGTGGGTGTTACCTTCTAGGTTAATTCTTTTTGATCTAACCTTTTCTCTAGTTCCTGGTCCCCTTTTCCTATTGGCCTCAGTTGCTTTAAGGTATCTGCTTTAGTTTCTCTGCATTAAGGGCAAGAATATGTTTTGCCTTTATCTGCAGAGTTAATGTTACTAAAGGAAATAGAAAAATATTTATTAAAATTAAAAATTTCACATTATTTTAGTGCAATTCTAATGAAGGAAGAATTTAGGACAAAATGAGTTTAACGTGGTCAATCAAATGTTGCAATAAATGGCTGAATTTAGATTCAGATCAAACTCTGAATTAAAAGGCTGTATGTATGTAATGAATGTAATGAATTGTGTGGAGTTGGAGGCAGGTTATACATTTGAGGCTGGAACAGCAGAAAAGAGTTCTTCCTCTTCAATGCATTACAGTCATTTGTGATATCCTCATTAACTAAGCTTTCTGAGATTCCAAATATGGCTTGTTTGCAAGCTTTGATTCATGAAGTTCTCAGTCAAAAATTATACTTAGTGCATAGGGTACAAGTTCTTAGACATAGCATTTTTACATTTCCATAGATTATTACCAATTCATGGGATATTGTATATATCTCTCTCTGTTTGTATCAGAGTGCAAAATTTCTCATGTCTTTTCCCTTGATGTAAAAAGCTTTCTATCTCTCTTGTTTCTTTCTATAATCATGACTGCAATTAAATTAAACTTACAAATGTCTATGACAAGGCATCAAAAAAGATGTTCTTTTTAAACCATGTATTGATTATCCCTAATTTTAATGATTGTCTGATGAAATGGGCTTTGTACTTAGAACTCTTAACACTAATTTATGAACAAGGACTGGAAAGCTTTCATCCAAACAATGTAGTGCCAATGTGGTGAAATCACTGTCAGTTCTTAATATAGGGTTTCTCCACATAAAATCACATGTCACTTGGACAGGATGATCAGCAGTGCTTTGATAGCTGTTAACAAAGCCTCCTTGTTAAGCATGCGTTGTCTAAGATACTTTAAGTTGCAGTCTTAGGTCATAGCATGAATTTGAAAGAACTTACTAACTTCAGATATATCAGTGGTTTAACATCAATTATTTCTTTAGTAGCTTAAATCATTGCTCTGGAAAAATATAATTCAAATTTTAAGTTGATAACAACTATGTTTTACTTGGGGATATTTTGTCTCTTCTCTAGTTAAAGCCAGCCGTGGTGGCTCACACCTGTAATCCTAGCTATTCAGGAGGCAGAGATTAGGAGGATCTTGGTTTGAAGCCAGCATAGGCAAATAGTTTATAAGACCTTATCTTGAAAATAGCCAGCACCATACAATTCTGGCACAGTGGCTCAAATTGTAGAGTACCTGCCTAGCAACCTTGAGACTATGAGTTCAAACTCCAGCACCACCACCAACAACAAAAAAATTAATGTAAAGATAATAATAAAGTTTTTGTTACAATAAAATTTTAGTAAAAACAATTTTTGTTGCATTGAAACCTATTTAAAACAGCTTCTCCTTTCATTACCCCTCTGAAGGAATTCAACAGGTTTCCAGATGAAACAATTAAAAGTAGTTGTACAGCTTTCTCAGTGAAATTAAAAAAAAAACAATCTTAATGAGGAATATGGTTTCTAACTTTTCATTCTATCCAGTTGGCCTATAATTGGTGCTGAAAGTTGTTTTGATACCCATTTACTTTAACATTCAGTGCAGTAACTTCATTTTCTAGTTCAAGTTAAGTGAATATATTTTAAAAAAAAGAGCAACACAGCTAATTACATTAGGTCTATAGTCATTACAACAGACATGCTCAATGTTTTTTCCTTAGCCATTTGAAAAATCTTTCCTTATTTCATCTCTTAAACTCACTGAAGTTCTCATTGATTTAAAAAGCATGTGTTTCCATTATATAATTTCAAAATGAAAGGCAATTAACAGTTTAGAATCACATTGAAATACTTCTTTGTTTTAATATATTATACCACTTAGATTATTTTATAATTATGGACAGTTTCATTTATTTTCAATTTGACAACTCTGCAGTCATTGATATATATGGAATACATTTTATGATTAATCCTATGCAATTTCAAACATTTTAGTGTTGGATAACTCAGACTTTAACCTAATAACACACCATTCAATATATTGAAAAAGATGAAAACAGCTTAGTAGAGCACAGCACAAAACACAATTTAGTCATGATTTTAATTTTCAAAAACAGATGCTTTTTCACGTGTCCAGCTGTTGGTAGTCCTTAAATCTGACACTTAACATGATTAAAAAACAAATGATTTAGAACTGTAGAATGGGAAGAGGAGGAGGTTTGTATGAAAATAATCGTTAGATGTCTCTTAGAGAAACAGCTGGGTCTCAAAAATATTTTAGAATTCATTTAAGAGTTAAGGCTCTGCTAAGAGATAAGAGCTATAACTATGAAATTGTCCCAAACATTCTTCCCTCAAAAAGCAGAATCAAGTTTTCAGGAATTAAAGCTCACTGCTATCATGAGAACAATAAGTAACGGTTGTTTAATGAGGCAGATGTCTCTGTAACTTTGCTACTGAAGTCCTTTATGAGCTTCTGATGTCTCTCTCTCTCTCTTTCGTTTTATTTTTTACTTTTTTGTGCCAGTGGAGTTTGAACTCAGGGTCTCACTTGCTAGGCAGGTGCTCTATCCCTTGAAGAACACTCCAGCCCTTTGGCTCTGTTTATCTTAAAGATAGGGTCTTGCTTTTTGCCAAATAAACCTGAACTATGATCCTCCTATTTTATATTTCTCACTGTGGCTGGGATGACAGGTATGAGCTACCAGGCCCAACATTTTCCCTTGAGCTGGTATCTCCAACGTTTTTGTCCAGTTGGCCTTGAACAGAAATCCTTCCCATCTCAACCTCCAAAGTTGCTAAGACTACAGGTGTGAGCTACTGTCTACCGGTCTCCTATGCCTCTTCTATATTTCTTTCTTTTTTTTTTTTTTTTTTTAGAGAATTCTTTTTTTTTTTAATTTTCATTTTTTTATTATTCATGACAATACTTGGGTCATTTCTCCCCCCTGCCCCCACCCCCTACCTTACCAACCACTCCACCCCCTCCCTCCCTCTTCTATATTTCTTTGGTAATTTCTATGATACTTCCTTTTTTTCTGTTCTTAAGGATCAAATCCAGGCAGATACTCTACCACTGACCTATACAACCTGTTCCATGATACTGTTTTTTGCTTTGGTTTGGTTTTTGGGCTGTACTGGAGTTTGAACTTAGGGCCTCACCCTTGCTAGGCAGGCTCCCAGCCATCTTTCCATTCTGGATCCTCCTGTGGACATACTCAATAGGAAAACACAACAATCACAAACTACATACTTAAAAATTTCCAATAAAGAATTGCAAAACATTGTCATATGATTCAGAATATTTTTCAAGCTCAAGTCCTGACAGTCCTACCCACTCCTATCACTTTGACACAGTTACCTTTTAGCTCTCTTATTGATTGCAATAATTAATAGTCTTCGACACTCTCAGATACATATTCAGTGCCTGCCATTCCACACTGCAATATTTTGTAAACTCCTACACTAATTTGCATTAATCATTACATTCAAGAAATCTTTTCTTTATGTTCAAGAATAAAAAGTAGGCCAATTTTCTTGAAGTGAAATGTAGTACCTAGCTTTATAATCTTTAAAATTTGTATTTCATTCAAATTTGGTTCTTTTGTTCTCCAAAATAAGCCCATGCTCAGTTTTGTACACAATTCATGATTGCAATTGGTGTCATATATTCTAATGTGTCCATTTGCTAGTTGAGTGTCCCAGCAAACAATGTCCTTTATTCTCCAATGAAATTCCAGTTACTTTTCTCTGCCACATGCTGTAAGTTATCTTAACCCAAATCATCCTCTTCTACTATGCTTCTGATCTTTATCCAAAACAAACACTTGTATTATTCTGCTGAATCAACATATCATTTTTCTATTTAAGTTTAATAAATGTTTTTATTACTTAACTTAAAATTCCCTGAGGATACAAGACCAAGGTTTTTAATTCTTTACAACTCTCCATAATATACACCCTTTCCCAATATCCTATTTTTCCACTGTTCTGTTTAATGTTGACAGAAAAATTTGCATCTTAATTCAAGAAGATGCTAGATACCAATTTATTAAAATAGAGTGGTCTTTTCTCTTATTTAAGGTCAATAACCACTTAAACACTATAAATTATATTCTCATCCATTCATTTTTGTCAGCTATGAATTCTGACTTTTTTTTGATATACATCCCTTCCATAATTAAATAACTTTCTTTGGCTAAAAATAAGATTCCTATTTCCTTACCACATGGTCGGTAGCCATGTAATCTTTTTTTTCACTCTATGCTTTGGTTTCTATTAGCAGGGTGATGAAATATTTCTAAAAATATCCTATCTCCATCAAAACCTCCCTTACAAGTACAGAACAGTGGTGATCACCACTTGTCTGACTCAAATATATTCAAAGCCAGATTCCTAATTTTCACTCAACACCTGTTCCTCTTAGAAAATGTTAACACCAGTGAGAAACCCAGAAGTCATATGTCCTTACCTATTCATGGAAATGATTCATGATTCATTTCTTTTCATTTGAATACCACTTAAAGTTATCTGCATTTCTTTTATCTCAATTCTTCTTCCTCCAATTATGTCCCAATAGAATCTTATTTGACTTTTGTTTACTACATTCCAAGAAAACCACTCATTAATTATTGCTATTTTTTTAAATAGAAATATCCTTCTTTTCCTACAGTAACTCTTTTTAAAGAATGATCATTAACCATGCTGTTGCTTACCAGATTATATTGCGTAACCCCACCCAGTCTTTTGCTATTCTATTTCAAATTACTCAATCTTAATTATGATATTGAATATTTGACTTTCCCAAAGCTCTGTCTTACAAACTTACAGCCAACATCACACTTAATGGGGAAAAGATAAAACTATTTCCCATAAAGTCAAGAAAGTTACAAGAGTGCCCATTCTTCTCACTCTTATTCAACATAGTCTTTAGAATTCCTAGTCAGAGCAATAAGGCAGGAAGAGAAAATAAAAGAAGTAAAAATACGTAAAGAAATAGTCACATTATTCCTATTTGCACATTATATGATTTATACCTAAAAGACTCAAAAAATTCCACCCCAAAACTTCTAGACACCATAAATAGCTTCAGCAAAATAAACTTACAAAAATCAGCAGCCTTTCTATACACCAACAATGAGCAGATTGAGAGAGAATATAGGAAAATAATTTCACTTGCAATAGCATCCAAAAAAATCAAATACCTAGGAATAAATTTAACAAAGGATGTGAATGACCTGTACAAGGAAAATGACAAACCATTGAAGAGAGAAATTGAAGAAGACGACAGAGTATGGAAAGATCTCCCAAGCTCATGGATTGGCAGAATCAACATAGTAAAAATGGTTATGCTACCAAAAGCAATCTACATGTTTAATGCAATTCCCATCAAAATCCCAATGACATTCATCATCAAAGAGATTGAGAAATCAACCTTAAAGTTCATTTGGAAACACAAAAGGCCATGAATAGTCAAGGCTATAATGAGTAAAGAAAGCAACACTGGAGGTATCACAATACTCAAACTCAAACTATATTACAGAGCAATAGCAAAAAAAACAGTATTGTACAGGCACAAAAACAGATATGAAGACCAGTGTAACAAAACAGAGGACCTGGCTATAAATCCAGGAAGCTTGGTCCACCTAAATTTTGACAAAAGTATTGAAAGCATGCAATGGAGAAAAGACAGCATCTTCAACAAATGTTGCTGGGAAAACTGGGTATCTGCCTGCAGAAAATTGAAACTATATTCACGTTTGTCACCCTGTTACAAGTATCAACTCAAAGTGGATTAAGGACTCTTATATCAGACCTGAAATCTTGTAGCTAGTACAGGACTTCCTCAATAGAACTCATGTGGCTCATCAACTAAGAAAAAGGACTGACAAATGGAGCAATATAAAGTTTAAAAATTTCTGTAGAACAAAAGAAATGGTCTCTAAATTAAAGAGACCACCATCAGAATTGGAGAAAATTTTTGGCAGCCTTACATTAGACAAGGGACTGATAACCAGAATATATAGGGAGCTCAAAAAATTATCTACCAAAAAAATCAATGACCCAATAAAGCAATGGGCAACTGAACTAAACAGAACTTTTTCAAAAGAATAAGTCCAAATGGCTAAAAAACATGAAAAAATGCTCAACATCCCTGACCTTAGGGAAATGCAAATAAAAATCACACTAAGATTCCATATCATCTTGTTAGAATAGCTACCATCAAGAACACCACCAACAACAAATGTTGGTGAGGATATGGAAAAATGAACACTCATGCACTGCAGGTGGAAATGTAAGCAAGTACAATCACTATTGAAAACAATAGAGAGGTTTCCTAAAAAACTAAAATTAAATTTGCCAATGATCTAGAAATATTACTCCTAGGGATATATCTGAAGGAATGTGAGTCAGGTTACAACAAAGTCACCTGCACACCCATGTTTATTAAAGCATGTTTATTGTTCGCAAGAGCTAATCTTTGGAAATAGCCATGCCTCACTACTGGTGAATGGATTAAGAAAATGTGGTATTTATACAGAATGGAATTTTACTCAGCCACAAAGAAAAATGAAATTTTGTTATTTGCATGAAAATGGATGGAATTTGGAAAACACATCTTAAATGAAGTTAGCCAGGCTCAGAAGGCCAAAAGCTGCATGTTCTCCCTCATATGTGGATTATAGACCAAAAACTAATGCAGCAATACTATGGTGCAGTGGTCACATTAAAGGGAGGTAGTGCATGGGAGGGATCGAATGAGGGAAGGAAACCAAAAACTTAAATTTGGTTGATGTGCTTAAGGTACAGGAATGAATATTGAAATCTTAAACTGGCCGGAGCCACCATGGGAAGTAAACTAAGGAAGAGTGAAGAGGACTGGTAGAGATGAAACAATTGGGGTTGTGATACATATATGCATGGAAACAACACAAGGAAATTCCCTGTGTAACTATCTTTATCTCAAACTAGCAAAAAATTCATGTTCCTCTTTTTATCTTCTACGTTTTTTCTTCTACAAAATCATAGCATAGGAGAGGTGTACAGGTTCTGCTGGGTGTGGGATGGAGGTTGGCACTAGTGGGAAGGGGAGATTGTGGGGAGAGGAATAGGAGGAGGAATAATGTACAAATAATGTACACACACGTATGCAATTGCAAAAATGATACCTGTTGAAACTGTTCCAGCAATCAGGGGAGTGGAGAAAGAGAGCACCAGCAGGGGTGAATTCAAGTATAATATATTTGATACTTTGTAAGAACCTATGTAAATGATACCATGTACTCTCATCCAGCATAACAATAAAAAAATAAAGCTCTGTCATAGACTCTTTTTCTCAATACTTGAACTTATTAATACTAGGAGCCACTACTTCTGCATACATTGTATCATTGCCTAATTTAGCAATGAAATCTTTCTCCTAGCCTCTGTGTACATGTCCCCTCTATTAGCTAATAGTCTCATATTCTGTGCACCATTGTAATTAGCTTCATTTCACACATAATTATGTGATTTTTTTTCAATGTCTTTCTTCACCATTGAATCCTTACACTTGAAGTCAAGAATTACAACATTTATTTCATTTTAAAATGTGTCATATTTGTTACACATATATTGAATAAGACATTACTTAACTAGAGACTCACTATAGATTTATGGCACCATTTTGAGAATGGATAATGTCTCAAATGTGTTCTGAAGCCAGACTGGCAACTCACCCTACATCTGGCCATCTCCAATCATGCATGCCCTCACTCAGGGTATGTCATCTTCATCAAGCCACAAGGGATTCTTTCTTTATTTCTAGAGAATTATTGAATATTTTGGAAATATATTTTGTTACTTTAAAGTATATAAATTTTCTGTTCATAAACCATGATTTTCTCTAGTTGCAATTCAGATATAAATACTACTGAAAATCACCATGATAATTTGAGATATTTATTGATATTTAGAAAGAATTGAGCTGATTATGGTGAAATTATGTTATTGTCTTAAAAACTATTAGTGTACCTTAATTCAAACAAGCAAACAAATGAAAAACAGATAGTTCCCTTCCTTTCTCAAATGAGAAACAAACTGACTGCAATATTTGAGACTTATTTGAAAATTAGATTTAGTGAGTTTTATCCTCCAAGGTTGTGAAAACAGGATCATATTCATATGAACACTAAGAGAATTTAACTGGTACATTAAGCCTCTAATTCAGTGTAGGGAATCCTATACTTATATTCATATTCTATTTGAGAACATCCTCTATATGCATTTATGATAGAATACTGTATGATATTTTCATTTTTAAAACAACTTCCATCTGTTAAATCACTCAGCCTCTGGAAATTGTAATGATTCAAATATCACATTAGCATTAGAAATGTGTATCTTTTATGCAGAAGTAAATTCATTTCTATTTGATACTAAAATATGCTTTCAGGGCATTTTTTTCCAAATACACAAATTTCTTTTTTTTTAATCTTGAAGTATCACTCTATTAAGTGTGTATTTATTTAATAACTCATGCCATATCATAGCATAATAAGACAATACAGGATTGATAGCAAAGGAATATTTTGCAGTTATTCAGTAAAAGAAACATAAAACATAATTTAACTCCTTCTGAAATACAATCACTGAAGTTAATGCTGTCAGTGAAGATACTAGTCCCTATAGTATAAAATGAAATTTAGTTTATTTTTTTAAGTCACCTGGGCTGGGTTCACAATTGTAATCTACTCAGGAGACTGGCTAAAGGAAGATCACACTTCTAGGTCAGACTAGGCAAAAAGTTACCAAGACCCCATCTCAGCCAACAAGCTGAGCACAGTGTTCCACATCTGTGATCCTAAAAGCACGGGAGGAATAGGTAGGAGTATCATGGGCCAAGGCTAGTCCCAGGCAAAAATCTGAGCCCTTAACTGAGACCAAACCTGGAAAGTAACTAAAGAAAAAAAAAGAGCTGGCAGAGTGGCTAAAATGGCAGATCATCTGCCTAGAAGATGTGAAGCCCTGAGTTCAGAAATCAGTACCAATAAATAAATTCTTTGACTACTTTTCAAATCAAGTTCTGCACTGATTATTTTTCTGTATTGATTTAACTATAACATATTGTCAAATATTACTAATCAGTGTAATATTTAATGGCTTACTTTTGCTAAGGTTAAAAACCATAGTTTCCTAAAAATTAAATTAGCTGGAATATCACTACTATAACTTTAGATATAAATGCCAGCAAAATGTTTTGAGAATTACTTGGTAAAAAGGAGCGTAAGAACACACAGAAAACATGCCTCTCCTTCTTAAAATGTTTGGAAAATCTGTTTTTATGAAACTACTTTTATTATTACAGGTAGAATTGTGTTATCTCCAAAAGATACATGGATGCCCTCATTCTCATTACATCAGAATGTGCCCTTATATGGAAGTAGAATGACTTCAGATGTAATTGGTTAAAATGAGGACGTACTAGAGGAGGTAGAGACTGCACTCAAAGAAGATGGGCATGACAAGATAAATATACAAAGTAATATCTTGAAGGTGGAGGCAGAGATTGGAATAATGTGTCCACAATCAATATGAGGCCAAGAAATATCAACCATCACCAGAAGGTAGGAGAACAAATTCTCCCTCAGAGTTCTTAGAAGAAAGCAATTCTGCTGTCACCTCAGGTTTAGGCTTCTAGTGCATAGAAGCGCAAGAGGATACATTTGTTTTGTTTTAAGCCAAGCATGAGGTATCCAACTAGCAACTCTAGTAAACTAGTTTTTTGGCTAAACTAAGCTAGCAATTGTATGTGTATGCATGCACACACTCATGCGCTCATATACACACAAACACACATACGCAAATGAATGCTTCTTAGTTCTCCGAAGTACTGTAACTTTGTAATCCTATAATGAAGGCTTAAAATATATTTTAATAACTGCATTGATTATTTAATAAACTGACCTAGTCAAACTGATCATGCATAATTACCCAATTTTACTTTTAAATGGACATTTGAAATCAGCAATGATTTCTGAAGCATGAATCATACAGATTTTCTCAATCACCATCTCACTTCAATGTAGAAATGGCATTACAATAAAGCCTTTTTTCATTTGCTAAATAGAGTATAGTCTGTCTTTTTTTAGGGTCTTTATCTGAATATTGAAATAAATGGTCACTCAAGACAATAGCACATATATTAGAGGTAAGATTATGTGTTATAAACCACCTAAAGGCACCCACATTTGTCTATATCAACAACTATGCACATTGCTATAGTACAACCAGGTGACAAAGATCACTTTGAAAAGTGTAGGACAAAGGCCTTGCTAGCTGGCATATTTCCTGTTCATGCAATTTGAGGTATACATCTACAATATCATAAGTTAAATAGCTCAATTTCATAATTTAAAACAATAATATAAATTATGTCAATTTAAGTAATGTGACCAATTTCAAAAAGAGGAACTAAAAAATTCATTTACATGAAGTAACAAAACTTCTAAACAAAGCCTTTACTATTTAGAAGTTAAGATGGCAGAAATTTGGTCCAATACTTTCTGAAGTGTATCCTTTTGTATAAATTAAGCTAATAATAAAACCTACTAATATGTACAACAGAGAGTGCACACCTGACTTCTGTTTCCAGCTGAATGGCAAACTAGACTGACAGCAAATCTCCCAACAAAAACATCAGGACATATGCAATTGTATGAAGACATTGAAGTAATAACCTGACACTGAGGAGATAAGGAGATAAAATTTAATAGACAAGCGTTTTATTTTGTAACTAGCAGTCTAGGTGTTACAAACAGGAGAGAGCTTCCATGGCAATGAGTTGGAAGACCACAGTTGGAGCTCAGCATCCATCAAAGAGGAGGGGCCCTGATATATACACATTTTTTTGTTTGTTTCTGTTAGGAATCTTGAAGAGAACTCTTCTGGCAGTGACTGTAAATTAGAAGTAAATAAATCTGCACAAAGATCCAATTTCAAGGTATTTATCAGCTCAATTTTAGACTTAATTAAGATGAAATAGCCTTTCCCTATGTTTTCCAAAAGTAAATTCTCCTGATACAAAATAACATCACTCAGAACCTCACACATTTTCTAACCCTTCAAACACATTATTGGGTTTCCTTGTTTTAAATCTTTCAAAAGGAGAGAAAACCATTGCTCTTAGAGGAAATATAGGGTTAGGTTCCCGAGAGCCTTTTCATAACATTTCTATTAACTTATCACAATATAACTTCATTTTATGAATATCTGCTTAAAGATTCTTTATTTAACATATATTTTAAGTCAATAATAACTCATGCTTGAAATTGATTTTTATCATTCACATGTATTTTCTTCATGAAGCAAATGACAATTTTCTATGAACACAATTACACTTGTGGAACATTTTAAGGAATGAAACTTTCAATAGAAAGCACAAAATATGAACATTATGGCATTGAGTAATGTGTGCAAAGGTCATTTGTTTATAGTATGAGAGTTAAAACAATAAAGCAGATTGTTACTTTGTTTAACCTCCACTGAGAATATGAATTTAAAGTAGATTAAATTATTTACCAATCTGTGAATGTTCCTAAATCACCAACCATGAAGTACCATAACTTTTTACTTGGAATTACAAATACATTTTAAGGAGTAGGCAAATCCACGAGTATAGAATCCAAATAAAGAAGACTGTATCTTCAACAAAATTAGAGATAAAGGCAAAATAGTTTCTGCTGGGTAGCGAGGGGGTGGGGGAAGAGGGAGGGGGCTGGGGGGTAAGGGAAAGAGTGGGAAAAAGGGGGAGAAATGACCCAAACATTGTATGCACATATGAATAAAATAAAAATTTAAAAAAAAAGAAGACTGTATATATCTGTCATCTTATATTTCTGTGTGTATTAAAAGCAACTCTTAAAACCTTGGGATAAAAGTTTGGAAAATGAAATATTTTAGCATGATAGTGGTATTATAGTAATTACAACAGCATTATCAGGAAAAATAATGGAAATAAGAAAATGAAATTTTTCCACTAACGAAAAGGATTCTGGATGGAATGAAAGAAAAAAGGAAATCTGAAGAATAACACTACTAGTTACACAAATATAATGTGAACAGCAATGTTCATATAACAAATAATTAATGCAGAGTTTTTGTATCCAAAATCCTTTATTTTTTAATTTGGAAATAAAAGTTGAAGTCATCCCTCTCAGGTTAAGCACATAATTATTCCTAAAATAGTAACCTTATAATGGAGAAATAATGCATGTGTGTATATGTGCCAACTTGTATGTATATATAAATTATATGCAGATCTACAAATAGAATATAAAGTAAAAAATTAAAGCAAATTGTTGAAAACTGGTGTTTTCTATAGATGATATCTTTGTTCTCCAGTGTGACTGCCACACCTGATGTTGAATACTTGACATGTGGCCATTCAGAATATACTAAATTATAATGTGTTCGACAATTTGATATGGAAATGCCCACTAATAGTTTATATTCATCATATAAGACTATAATATTTTTGTTATGTTTTATTAAATACAATATATAATTAAAATTATTTTCTCCTGCATTTTTATTTTTGGTTTCTTTATTCATTATTCTTTTGTTATTAGCATATAGTAATGGTACAGGGGGATACATTGTGATGTTTACATATGTACTTATAATATGTCTTAGTAAGATTTACCCTTCTGTTGTTCTCTCTCTTTTGTCCTCACCCCACTTAGAACAATTTCAAAAGAATTCATCCTTTTATTTTCATATATGAATGTAAAATACATCCACCATTTTCATCTTTATGCACCCTTTCCTTTGCCTTCTCTCTCTCTCATTGTCACAACCCCTGAAAAAGTACTGTTTTACCCTCTTGTCCTTCATTTTTATAAAGTGTTTGTTGATAGTCCAAGAGGAGTTTGCCTTGGTACTTCAGACCTGTATATATTATGCTTTAATCAAATTAGCCCTCTGCCCCATTACTTACTCTTTCTCTAACATCATTCCCAAATTATTTAAAAATTTATGATGCCTTACATTATATTATAATCATATATAGGTGATTTGTTTCAATATTTTTCATTCTCTACTGTCTCCCATTGTCTCCTCAGAAAGAACCACTAATATATCTAATGCTCTGTCACTACACACACACACACATATATATATATATGATCATATATGTATTTTTGTATACACTTAACTTATAAGCCTAGCTTCCACATATGAAAGTTTCAAACTCTTAATCATGGCTACTACATAGTGTTCTGTATTATACTTTGAATTACAACACTACATAGGAGAAAAAGTTTGAAATGACCACATTCTTAAACTACAGAAAGTAAAAATGCATCATCTATGTGTCAGGAAAATAATTTGTAGCAAATGTAATATATATGCAGTAATAAAAAAGATTGCAATGGTAAAGAGGTAGTGAAAAGTAATGAAAATGAAGAAAAGTTGGCCATGGAATGACTATGCATTATCAATATTATTATCAAGAGGATCTGAAGATCTTCGTGGAGTATAAACAGTTGTGTTTCAAGGCATTTGTATCTCTATACCCCACATTAAGTCTAACATTACAATCTATCAAGTAAACAAGAAAAATAAGTTTTTCTATCACTTGAAAGTAATTAGTCCACTTTTTCCATATTTATTTGATCAGCACAAAAACAAGGAAATGATGAGTGAGAATCTTTTTCCTACATTGTTTCTTCTCTGAGAAGTAATCTTACCTTTTCTTTTTTCTTGGCACTATTGGGGTTTGGATTCAGGGCCTCAAACTCACTAGGTAAGCATTGTGTCATTTTAGCCCTTCTGCCAGACAAGAAAACTTATCTTACATCACAGTAAGAACAATACCTGGAATTCACTCATAGTACATGAAAATTTTTAATACTCTGACATTGTAAGCTTTCCAATTTTCATTTGTGTATTCCCATTACTAAAAATGGTATTGTATATATTTACTATTTTAGAAAACATTATTACCTATGATGACATGTATTGGAACAAATTAACTTAGTAATGACTTATTTCTCTACCTTGATAATATTCCCAGTGGCACAGATAATGCATGATTTAGAATTGTATTACAGAAGTTAATCTCAAAACACCACTGTTATCATCTTTATAGGCATTGCTCTAATTAGAGCACAACCTGCATTATTATTGCTTTAACTGAAGATAAATTTCTCAATCATTAAATTACATAAAACCCTGGGAAGGATAATACTTATCATCTGTCTGTGATTTGCTACAGTAAATGTTAAAAGCAGTAGTTTATATTTAATCTGTCAGTGAATCTGACAGAAGAGATAACCAAAAGATTTAACTCCTTAGCTCTGTTAGTGTAAAATAGAAGAGGGTAAATTTTGGTTGCTGTAGGGGTAAATCTTTATTTTGACAATACAAACAAAAACATGAGGGAATATTCTGCATCATTGTCCTAAGGTTACAAACAACAAAGAAATAGCCAAACAAATTATCAATATAAATACCTTGTGGAAACATTGTTCCCTACAGAGAACACAAAATCTCTTGAGTTTTTAAGTGTAGATTGCTCTTATCAGATCTCTTTCTGGTGGCTCTTCCTGCAAGAAAATATTTGCCTTTAATCTGCATGTTGTTGGTGGTATAGGAGACTTGTGTAGGACTGAAAACCTGCACTCTGTACCTCGCTGGTTTAGGTTTGTAGCCAGAGGGAGGGTTGGCTTTCTGGGTTCTTGTCTCACAAAGACAAAGAATGAACTTCATGGACAGTGAAGGGCAAGCATAGAGATAGGAAAGTTTATTAAGGAAAAGAATGAAAGCTTCAGTGAAAAGGGAGGAGTCCAGAATGGGTTGCTAGAGAAGTGACTTGGTCAGAATTTTTTATCCTTTTTTCTTCAGGGTTTGCTCAATCTCTATGCTAACTAGTTGTGAAAGACTGCATTCTAATTGGCTATGCCTGCAACATTCTGATTGGCTGTGCCTGATCCTCATACCATCTTTATTCTGGTTTATTCACTCTGCTTTTCCTTCTTTCTACACTTTAAGGTCACAGGGAGGTCATACTGGAGGTTTTCACGGTCCTTTTTTCTCATTACCAGAGACCCTTTGGCTTCATACCTAAGATCTACCTCAGCTTTTGACTTAAAGACAGGCTCTTTGTATGCATCCCCCAGCCAAGAACTGGCATGGTCTGGACATTAATGCCTGGATATTTTTGCCCCACATAACTTCTCTCTAGTTAGTTCTGGGTGGGTCAAGATTTGGTCCTGAAACACAATCTGAGGTTGTCTCTGTCCAATTATATGTCTTCCCTAGTCTCTGTTCACAGGAATCAGATCTTTTTCATAGTCAGCAGGTTTCACCTGCCCAATTCTTTCACTGTTTTATTCTTTCACAGGTATTATTCATCAATAACACTTTTACTCTTTTTACTCTATTCCAGTTTCCTAAAGACTTAACTGACAAACTGAAGAATCAAGTGTTTTAATTTTTTAATTACTACCAAAAGTACAGTGTGCATAAACATTTGGTTATTAAATCTATTAGTAATTTACTTTCAATTATAGATGAAAGAAAATGAAACCTGAAAGTATTGGTACAAGAATCATTAAATTTTAATAGGATGTATTAGAAAATGATGAGCTGCAAATATATTGGAACATCATAATACTATCTGAAGGCTCTGAGGAGGGTCCTTTTCCTCTGCCCAGTAAGGATTATGAGGCGGAGAACTACAGCAAAGTAGATGGTAAAGGCACAAAACAAAGTAGGGCTTATTGAAATCAAAAGTATTGAAACAAAGTCATCACCATGACTGTGAAGAGGCTGGTGGGAATATCAAGTTTACCAAAGTGCACATAGATAACAAAGTACAATGTAGATAAATAGCGAAGTCTGAGAATGAAAACAAAAAGGATTCTCAAGGGAGAGCAAAGTTAGAGAACAAAAAGACTTCTCAAAAGAGAAAGGAGACCCAGAAATGGGTAGCCCCTTTTTGTGCCCAGGAAGCTTTATTTTTTTCCCCCTCGATTCCTTCCCCTTCTTCCCTTCCATATGGAGCATGTAGTCTCTGGATGGGTCCCCCTGCATTAGGGGCACAAGGGAGGTCATAGCAGTTTCATCAGGCAATGAAGGGTTAATTCCTCAAATGGATGGAAAGGCACTTGGAAACAGCACTTGTCAGAATTTAGTAATATAACATCCATTTTTTAAATTTTTTTAAATTTTATTTTGATTTATCATACATAAGTAATATGAGAGGCTCTCATCATGATAATACTATATATATATATATATAGTGACCCTAAAAAGTGACCCTAAAAATTCACTCCCTCTGTTATATTTCCATTCCTCCTCTCACTCTTCCCCCTTTTTTTCAAACAGTGTCTGGTAGGTTTCATTATTTTGTCATGAGTTCATATTTATATATATGAAGCATACTTCCATCTTCATCAAAGTATTCCAATGTATTCTATTTCAAATTTCTTGATACCATTCCTTCCCAATGAATGCCCTAGCTTTAACAATAGATATTATGCAAGCTTGGAATTCATGTGTTGTAATTCAGCTACTGACTGGATGCGTTTCTGAGTCTAGTTTTCAGCAATTTCAGCTCTGTGGCTATAAGAAAGAAGGGTTGTTTTCAGACAGGCATGGAAGTTTTCAGGTCATATATGCAGTTGTTAAGCAGAGAATTGAAATCAGTGAGCTATCTTTTTCTTTCCCCAGTTAATTCATTGGCACTAGAACCAGCCAACCAATGTCATTACATTCACTCATATATATTCAAACATGTTGTAAGCCTTCATATGCTTGGTCATACAGAGCCTTCTCTTTTGGTGACATTTACTTAAAAGTATTCAATATTAATATTTTATATATGTGTTGTCTATTGGCTACATGACACTGTGGAGTATTGATGGTGTGTTTACTGCTGGAAAAGCAATTATTAGCATCTTCTAATATAATCAGAGAAAGAACCTATTCTGAAACCACAGAATCTATTCTAAAAACCTACTCTATTCTTTTGATCTACATTGTACAAAAATCTGTAATAATTAACTTTCTCCAGAAAAATAGAACCAACAGATTTGTGTGTGTGTTTGCGTGTGTGTGTATTTGTGTGTGTAGTGATGAACAGAAGCAGAGGCATACAGACAGGTTTTAAGGAATGCTCTCACATAACTGTGTAAGCTTGTTATGTGCAATATCTGCAGAGTAGGCAGGCAGGTTGGAGATCCAGGAAAGTCTTGTTGCTTGAGTCCTAAGTCAGTTTGCTTACAGAAATCCTTTCTGGTAAAGAAGGTCAGACATTTTTCATTAGGAACTTCACCTGATTCAATGGGGCTCATTGTGGGTGGTAATACACTATCTTGAAAATCTAGTGACTTAAAGGTTAATATCATCTAAAACTACGTTTACAAAGGCATATATGAAATATTCTACCAAATATCTTTCCATACTATGACCTAATCACATTGACACAAAAAATTAACTATCATGTGTGACTTTTAGGATGTGATGGCCCCTTTCTCAATTCTACCATCAATATCACCTTATATAAGTTATATTCTTCTGTCAACAAATTCTCCCAATTCTTTGGAAAATTCTTTCATTCATCTTTTTAATATATCTCAATAAAATTAACATTATAGAGAAATTAATTCTCAAACCTAAGGAATTTGACATCTACTTTTCTACTTTCACTGTCTCTGATCTCTTGTTACACAGTCATTTCTCTTTGAACAGCAGTTTGGCTTTCATCTAAAAACAATATTGGTACTGTTTTTCCAAGGAGTAAAATGAGATCTAAATGGCCAAACAATTACTAAGTTTGGTCTTCCTTTGCATTTATTCCTTTTACTGCACTGTCATTGTTAATGTTTTCCTGTTTTATTTTTAATCTTTCTCCTTCCTTGGTTTCCATAAAATGGTGCTATCTCATTTTCCTCCCATTTTTCTGTCAGATAGGGTAAATTATTATGTAGTGATACATTCTAGAATCTAAAAAAAGTGTTCCTTTTTCTCTCACAAATACTTTAATGAAATTAGATGCCACTTTGGGAAGACCCACACTACTTCTATTTTGTGTTCTTTCAGTTCAACAAATAACTTTCATGGTGATCTCCAAGAGAAACTAAAGAATTGAAGAGGCATAGTGATCAGCCCAGGACTGTCATGTGATATTTCTGTTCACAATTTATTGGCTAACATTGGCAAAGCATTCTGGGATACATGAGGGTGCTGATGAGAGTAGAGCATATTCTGGAAACTAAAAAGTTCCTATACTTTATAAAAACTACACATATAGTTATAAATCACAAAAAATTATTCATTTCCTTCCAAAGTAATGCAAATTATAGTTCCATTCAGTCACTGAATTAATTGAAACTTCAGGGACTTTGCTACTTCAGTTCTGCATCAAGTCCAGCTCTAGCTCCTTTTGATCTGGAGTGCAGTGTTCTAGGCAAAACAATTCCATAACCAATTTTCAGAATTTGTTCAAAGCAAAGTGAATCTTGTACTCAGAATAACAAGCCTTATTCATAATGTATGTGAAAATAGGTTATTTAATGAAATAACATCAATGGGCATGCTCATGTGCTGTACATACTTTAACAGAGCATGCAGGTAAACAAAAGGTAATGGGAAGTAGGGCTTGGAGAGTTTGTCTTCTGCACTCGAATTTAGCAGCTGCAGAGCATTTGGCCCAGGATGTGAGTCAAAAGTCTACTAAACTGGCCCAGATGCTAATTGTTCATTTTATTTAATAAACACTGCCTTATTCACCCAGGTATTTAGGATTTTATTCTTGGAATATACTTAGTACCTTGAATCTCTTGTTTTTCAGAACCAATCATGTAATTTCCATGTAATTCTATTTTAACAATTTTTTTGTTATTTCTCTCATATCAAGCATTGTTCTTACCATCCTAGCTAAGACACTTATCCACTTATTATAATTACCTCTTAGTCTTTGTGAAGTTATTGTTGATTTTCTGTCCTCTTGCCTTCTCTGTTCCTACTTTTGTTGTATCAATGTCAAAGACATCTTATGATTGTAGAATCTGACAGCGACTTAATGCATTTTTTTGGTGGTACTGATGTTTGGACACAGGGCCTTATGCTTACTATACAAGAGTTCTACTAGTGGAGTCAGGCTCTCAACCCGACTTAATCCAATGTAATGCTTCTTTTTTTTTTTTATTGCTATATTGGAGCTTGAACTCAGGGCCTTCAACTTGAGCAACTCCATCATCCCTATTTTCGTGAAGGATTTTTCAAAATAGAATCACATGAATCATTTGCCTGGGCTGACTTTGAACCACAACCCTCCTGATCTCTGCTTCCTGAGTAGCTAGGATTACAGATGTGAGCCACTGGCACCTGGATTTAATACTTCTTAATGAAACATCAGGAAGGAACTAAGTAGGAATTTCCACTCCCTTAGTATGCACACATGCCCCCCACCCAAAACATAAGTAAATATCAATTTCTTCTTCATTAGCAGTTGTTAATTATATCTACATGTATTACCTGGGGCTGTTTTATAAAAAGTCTATTTCTGAGAATAATTTGCTGACACAAAAAGGATGAGGAAGCTGAAGTAGGAAAAAGCCATGTTTTTGAAATGTTGAATAACTGAACCAACTCTGGAAACTTTCACTTTTATAAAAAGTATGTACTAGTCATGGCGTTTGATCTGGTTCTTACTGAGAAGTGTTGTGATCAATGTATCCTGAGTCCTTCATATTCTACTTTCTGGTAAGATTATTCAATGTTGCTGAGACATGACACCTACATTTTCATTTTGCTGCTGTTCCTGTTGCAACCACTTTCTAAATGCCAATGCCATCCACATATCACTTAAATAAAATCACTTCTGTGCTGTAAGGTTGAGTTTAAACAAAAGGCATTAGCAAGCATCCTTTCACTTCTCTCCCTTTGTGCCCTCTCACTGCTTTAAAATCTTGTACATATAATTTTGAACTTTGCTGAGGCATTCTTCAGTGTGGAAAGAATATAATTTTGAGTTTCCACTGACTCACTTTGCAAAGTTACTCTTCTTAGAAATTTATGATTTTAGGAGCTTTTTTCCATCTTTCTTACTCTCAGTTTATTCATATTAAAAACAGGCATAATAATGCTTCTTATTTTAGTAAATTCTTGCGAATATTAAATTTCAGTTATGCCCCTGAAAATTGTGCAACTTTAAGGAAATACTGCTAAGTTTCCACATATGCAAAATGTGCATAATAACAGAACCTATGTAGTAGGTTGTTCTCAGTCATTAAATGGATTCATACAGGAAAAATACTTAGAATAATGTGTGGCACCTAGACAGCACTATCTACATTTTTGCTGTTAATGTAAGCTCAGAGCCTGATGCATGGTATGTTCTTGCTAAGTCATAACTATTATTGTTACTTTAACCATGTTTCCATATTATTCATCTTAACAATTTTATTTGTTTACTTCCATAGAAAACATCTCTTATTTTACTAAATAAATGACTAGACTTTAGAAAGTACTATATAAGTTTTTGCACAATATGAATTTTAGCAATAAACCTATAGTAATATCTCAGTAGTATTTTAAATAATACTTATTCTTAAAACAGTATCTATAAAAGTGCCATATAATTCTGAGAGTGTATCTTTAAAATTTACTGCCTCAAATATTAAGAAAAATGAAAGCTGTCATTGGGAACCTTGTAAAAACAACAACAGAATTGAATCAATATAATTTGCCATTGATAAAGGAATGACCAAATAAATCATGGTACATATATCCAGAATAAAGAACAGTTAATAAATAGAAAAGTGCTTTAACATGATGATTTTAATGGTTCTATTTGGCAAAGGCAACAGATTAGAAGATGATTTCTGATAGAAATGTAGTTCTTGTATTTCCAGATCTGCAGAGGAATGGTCATGCCATGTATTGGGGGATACTTTGAGAAGTACTGTGGTCAGTCAGACATAAAGGAGTAAGAGGAAAACATAGTTAGGAGTCTTTACTAAGATTCTGCAGAAAGAATGGGTAGGATAAGGAAAAGAGGTCTAAAATTGATTAGTTTGAAAAATTTCTCTAGATTCTGAAGCATAGTAGCTACGTATGGTCATCTGGTGTGTGGTTCTGGTGTACATGGGGCAGGGAAACACCACCCTTGTGTATGAGTGCTCCATCAAGGAATCTGTTGGGGCAATGGCTGTGAATTGGTGTGTCTGTTATGAAGGCAATTTCTTTACTAACTCTCGGAATTAACTACTAGCCATGGGAGGGACAATTCCTCCTGATTCAGCAATATTCCAAGGTATCATTACATGCAATATAGACAATAGAAACCATGATTATTATAAAGAGGTAGATCAACAACATGGGAAGAAGTTACAGAATGTCCTAAGAATACGGTCAGCCTGCCACTGGTTCTACGACTGTTCTACATTTTTCTATTGGGATATTTAAATACAATGATACCTAGAATCATAATACTGCATTTATGTTTTCTGCATCATGTCATTGAATGTAATCCTCAAAATTGATGCACACTGGCCTCTGACAACCACAAAGAAGTCTGATACATGTGGATCTAAACATGTAGACTCAGTTCAGATATCAAATAAATCTATAATACACACACACATACACATAGACTGGAAGTTTAGATCAAGCAGTAGAGCACCTTCCTGACAAGCACTAGGCCCTGAGTTCAGACCCAAGTCCCCAAAAAGGAAAAAAAAAAGCTGCAAGACAGGCATGAAATGTGTTACATTATGATTTATAATATGATGTTTATAGTATAAAATTCACCTTTGTAGCATCTTGCTTATAGTGTTTATAAATGTTCTTACAAAACATTTTTACCTGGCTTTAGTGAGATGACAATTAGGTATAAAGACTCTTCAGTCTCCCTTTCCTTGCCTGGGACTAAGGTGCCTCACATCTGTCTTGATGATTCACAATCAGAATACCATGTGACTGAAAAATGAATCTGAAATCTGCCTGCTATATGTGGACTCCTCTGATAGTCACTTGTGCTTTCTCTGGTTCCATCACATATATTTAAAAAGCTCTTTATAAGAGTTCCACTGTGTGGGGTCTCCTGAATCCTGTCAACTATCTGACTCTTTGAAGTTGCTATACAAGTGTGAGTATGAAACATATATGCTGGAAAGAGTAATGGAAGAGGAGGATGGGCAAATATATGTGAATAGGACTCAATTAGGGTTAGATAGATATGAAGCTTTTTGGTGTAGGAAGATCATAGATAACAATAATGTATTCTACACTTTTAAAAAAAATCTAGAATAAAAAGGATTCTGTTTTCACCATAAATTATACAATTGTATGAGGAGAAAGAAATATTTACTTTAATTTAAAAATTATACAGTGTATGTACTCACCAAAACATCACACAGATGCACAGAAAGACTACATTTCAGACGCATCATATAAAAATAAAAAGTAGATAGGAAAGGGAGGTCAAAAAAGAAAGTTAAAATATGAATTAATATACTGCCACTAACTTATTAGTCTTCCTCATGTCCTTTTGTCAGATATAATAAAATTAAAAGTGAAATAGTACATTTGTTACCATTTTAATTAGTGAATTAAAAAACATTTAAAATGTATGTATGGCTTAATTCTATTTTTTAAAGTTAATGCAAGCAATAAAATTAAATGAATTTAAAAACATTTCAATGCACATACTAGTTTTCTTACATTTAGAGAGATTTTCTAAATATAATCTAAAATACATTTACTAGCACCATTTAGATCTACAATTAAACACATATTAACATTCTGATTTCGGAAAAGGCCGTTTCCATCTGGAAAAGCTTATCCCATGTGTTCTATAGACCATGGTTGTGGTAAAATAGAGGACATCTGCATATTTCATTCACTAGAAATGGAAAAATGTTATGGTCCTCAGCGTTATTAAGTACTCACCTTATTTGCTATACAAAGGTATTTGATCAGGGCACAAAATGAACCTTGTCAACAATGACACATACTTACTTCAATGAAAAATGCCCTTCTAATTTTTTTTTATCTTTTGGCTGCCTTTTGTTTGAACTTAAGGTTTCATGCTTGATAGACAAGCTCTCTACCACTTGAGCCACATCACTAGCCCTTACTAATTTTTTTTCAGTTAGAGTTTTACTTTTTTTAAAAATAATTTTTATTGGAATATATTCATTATAAAAGGGGATTTATAGTAAAAATACTGATTACACTTATACATTATTTACATTGCCCCCATCATCATCCCCACTCAACTTCCTCCCCCCCCCCACTTTAAAGCAATTGCAAAAGATTTCTTAGTTCTGTTTCATATAGGTATATGAAATCCATCAACCATATGTCATCACTTTAATCACCTTCCTTCCCGCTTCCTCCTTGTACTAGTTCCTCCCCCACATATACCATGCTTATTTTATAGTCCTGGTTTTCATTATTAATATTTAAATGGATGTTCAAAGGGGTATTTCAGTGTATGCTCACTGAGGGTATATTTTATTTTGATCTGTTAGCACCTTCCATTACTTTCCGTTACCCTTTTACCTCCCACCCCCCATTTTCAACAGCTTTTTCAATATACATCCTTATATCCTCTACCTTAACATGTTATATTATGTGATATTACTAATGCTCTATCATTCTCTTTTCCTTCCCTTTTTCCCCAAGTTTCATAGAGTAATTTCACTGTTACAAACATGTTCTACAACTGAGTTTGTGTATGATCATGCTTGCTTATGCATATATGTTTATCTTTGGATCTTTTTTCCACATATAAGAGAAAACATGCAGCTTTTGTGGTTTTGATCCTGGCTTACTTCTCATAACATGCTGTCCTGCAGTTGCATCCATTTACCTTCAAACCACATGTCATTATTCCTTATGTCTGGGTAATAACTCCATTGTGTATATATGCCACAATTTCTTGAACCATTCATCACTTGTAGGGTACTTGAGTTACTTCCAATGTTTGGCTATTGTGAATAGTGCTGTGATGAACATTGCTGTACAGATGTCTCTACTATATCCTGTCTTATGTTCCTTTGGGTAGATACCCAGAAGTTATATCACTAGACCTTTTGGCAGCTCAAGCTGTAGTTTTTGAGAAATCTTCATACTGCTTTCCATAGTGGTTGTACTAACTTGCGTTCCCACCAGCAGTGTGTAAGGTTCCTGTTTTGCCACATCCTTGCCAGCAATTGTTGTTCTTACCCTTCATTATGGACACTCTAATAGGGATGAGATAAAGTTTAAGTGTTGTTTTGATTTGGATCTCTCTTATTACCAGAGAAGGTGAGCACTTCTTCATGTATTTACTAGCCATTTGTACCTCTTCTTTGAAAATTCCCCATATAAGTCATGAACCCATTTTTTTCAGTGGAGTTTTGATTCTTTGAGGGCTGAGATTTTTGATTTCCGTGTAGATTCTGGATATTAGTCCCTTATCAGGTATGTAGCTGATAAAGATTGTCTCCCATTCTGTGGGCTGTTTCTTGAGTCTGGTGACTCCTGTGCAGAAGCTCTTTAGTTTGATACAGTCCCATTTGTTCATTGCTTCTTTTAGATGCTGAGCCTTTTGAGTTCTATTTGGGAAGTCATTCCTTATACCTATCTGTTCCAGTGTATTACTTACTCCTCCCTGGAATTGTTTCAAAGTTTCAGACCTTATATTAAGCTCTTTGATCCACTTTGAGTTGATTTTGGTACAGGGTGAAAGATAGGGATCTTGTTTCAGTCTTCTGCATGTGTATATCCAGGTTTCCCTGCAGCATTTGTGGATGAAGCTGTCTTTTTTATGTTGGGCTCTGCTGGCCTTGGACTTCAACACCCTCATCTGTGCCTCCTGTATAGTTGGAGTTACAGGTATGCAATACCACCCAGGGCCTATTTTTTAGAATAGGACTCCTAACTGTTTTTTGGGGCAGTCTGGCATTGAACTGTCTCCCAAGTAGCTGAAATTCTAAGCTTGGACTGTCATAATAGGCTATTTTCCTCATTCCTTATATTACACTTGCCTGTGAAGCAGATTATAGAAACTACTAATTATCTTCTCTAAATTATGCATGATGTCATTTCAAATGTGCATTGTTGACAGTATAGTCTGCATTTTATCTTTGAAAGCATAAATAACAACTGAATTTTCCTCATCTTGTAATGAAATATAATGTTGAATTGAATTATGGGTGATTCATCCTTCTGTAGCTCTTGTAAGCATTGTATAAATAAGTAGTCAATAAATGATAAATTAATTTGAATGAAATTAATTACCATTTATATCACTAAATTTTCTATGCTTACTTGACAGTCCACATAAACAGGTGAAATTAAATATAAAAGGTAAATACTGAAAGATAATGTATTTAAACTGCTACCTGAGTTTCTACAGAGAAGAATTCTAATAACAAGGGTGGAAAGAACAGAGGAATCTCTGAGCCTAAACAACTATGAATCTATTTTATGAGAAAATGTGTGCCATATACATAAATCAGTTTTGTTATTAGCCACATTTACCAAATGAGTAAAATAAAGATCATGAGTAAGGACTCATTGATTCTAGCACCAGATATCTTCCCTTTCTTTTTTCTAGAGTTCTGTAGGTTCCAGATTACCATTTACTTGTTATATACACAGGTCTCAAGATCAGAAGTTTAAAGATAAAATATACATATGGAAGTTTTCAAAGTAGATCTTGGTTGCCTTCACTCTGTCTCCTGTTCCTGTAAGCAGGAATAGTGTGTTTTGAGACTGTGATATTTGTGGATGGTGTTACTCTCTGGAGCAGGCAATATGTCTTCCATGTAAACATGAAGAATACAGAAAGAACCAGAGAATATAGGCAAAATTTCCTTTATTAAGGGGTATGTGTAGCTATCATAACCATAAGAATACAGACCTGGATTTGGCTTAAAGAATAAAAGTATGCACACTTAACAAATGTCATTAGAATCCTAACTACCTAAGTTGAACAAATTAGGTCCATATGGAAAGGAAAAAAATTGAAAGCCTTGCAGGAGCAAAGTAATTTTAAGGCACATCATCTGAGGCCATTAGGCTCCATCTCCACCTGTGCTACAGATTTACAAGGTCTGTAATTGCTGAAAGGTCTCTCTACGGGTACATTTTTTCCAGCAAAGGGAAAGACAATGGATTGTGGCCAGTAGAGCTGTTTACAAGCTGATCTTGAAAGTCATGGATGTGAGAGCTGATGAATAAAAGGGTGGGAAGAATCAATGTTTCCTTACTTAGGACTCTAAAAACACTGATTTCCCTCCAAGTCCTTTTGTTTGGGAAGGATTTCAAAGCCTTGCTCCAGCTTAATTACTTGTTGCAGCTTTTACCTCTACTGCCAGACTTTCATCCTTTTTGCTGCCTTCCAGAAAAATGCTGCCAAAGTTACTCCTATTCCATTTTTTGACACCTGGGTTCATTGAACACTCTCCTGGCACGTGCCCAAGGGTACACGTAAGCCCTGTCACACTGGTGCCAACTTCCTTTTAAGACATCTTTCCCTAGTTGCCCTTGCCTTGTTAGTGTGTGCAATGGAGACCTAACATATAGTGTTAAAAGCGTTCAGTTCTAATCAAAGGTGTGATTATTTTCATTAGATTAAGAAACTCTTTCTTTAATTTTTTTTGGCACAAATGGCTTAAGTTTAATTTCAACTGTTGTATTCTGTATATACAGAAATCTGTTTTTTAACCTGCTAAAATTTGAAAGATCATCTAATTCTACTTCCTACAAGTAGAAATTTTTTCCCAACTAGGACTGATTACACAAAATATATTTTATTTTCAGTTAATCTGTTTATTCCTATTTTTCTAAAATGAGGTTTAATTTTTTCAGTGATT
Organism: Castor canadensis; assembly: GCF_047511655.1. NCBI lineage: Eukaryota > Metazoa > Chordata > Mammalia > Rodentia > Castoridae > Castor > Castor canadensis. The sequence continues at coordinate 20,007,535 of NC_133390.1, read as the reverse complement.
CTGCCTTATGGGCTATCACACAGGACTTTCAACTTCCAACTTACCTGATCATTACTTCAACTTCTGTGTGATAATTCACAATTTCACTATTCCATTTTTGGACTTTTATAAAATGTTTTTATTTATTCATAACAAAATATGAGATAAAATTACATATAATATGTATATATGTATATATTTTTGTGTCCCTCGTATTTCGTCACTAATAACAATGCCCTTTTGACAAAACCACCAAGAATGTACCCATGTTTGAACAAATTGTGGTTATTGTTCAGTGAAGCTAAGGAGACTGCAAAGTATGTGGAAGCACTGTGATTTTATTTAGTACATGTTATGAAGGATTTAATATTGGATTTGGACTCTTGCTAGGTGATTTGAGGAAGCTTTTCAGTAAAAATGGATTTTCTGTTTATTTCAAGAAGTAAGAAAATGGGGATAATTCTATGATTGGTTATCTTATTCTTACCTTGAAGGACAGAGAAGCAAAACAAGTCTAAAGCTGTAATTGGAAAGAAGTATGAGCCATTTATACAGACCAGAAGAAAAGGGATGCTTAGAACTTTTGTCATTTACACAGTGCTCCAATTTGTGTTCATGTTCAGACAGAGCTATGAAGTACTATTGTTTTGATAGTGATCAATTACCAACACAGTGACTTTTTTTGATATTGATGTTTTTTGTATGTTTTTATGATCGATAGGAGAACACCTAGGCCTGGCTGGTATGATTGGGCCAGCTCCCAGATGTTATGGACCAATTTGCTGTTTCTCAGTAACAATAAATCCTGTTAGAAAAATAAAGGTAGCTATAATGATGCATAATAGCTATAAAATAAACTGGTGCATTTGAAGTGTACAATTGAATACGTTGTAACAGAAGAATACACCCATGCAACCATTAGCACAGTTGAGAGAGTAACCCAGCCAGGCATCCACAAAATTCTATACCTGTTGCTTGGAAATCATGACCTCCTGCTCCTTCATAGCCCCACCTCATCCCAGACAATTGTTGACATGCTTCCTGTAATTTTGTATCAGTTTTCAGTTTCTAAAATTTAGTATAAATTGACTCATAGAGGACAGACAATGATCTGACTTTTTACACTAAGTTTAATTTTTTTTTGAAATTCATCTATATTTTATATGAATCAATACTTCATTTATGTTATTGTTTATAAGTACTCTGTCTTATTAATGTACCACAGCTTTACTTTCTCCATTTACTCATTGGTGAGTAATTGGGCAGTACCAGTTTAGGGTTATTATAAGTAAAAGTGATGTAAATATTCATGTATATGCCTTTCTATGAAGATATGCTCTCATTTTCCTACTCTGCAGAAAATATCTAAGATTAGTGTGTCTGGGTCAAGTAATATTTATATGCATAATTTTTGAAAAATGCTAAACCATTTTCTAAAGTGATATTTTAATTTTTTAACAATAGTGCTTAAGAATTCCAGCTCTTCTAAATAGCTAACATTTAATAATAGCATTTTAATATTCAGCATTGTAGCAAGTATGTGATGATACTCCATTGTATTTTTAATTTGCAATTGTCTACAAACTAATAACACTGAATGGTTATTCATGTGCTTGCTTCCTGTCTTCTTTATTGATGATTTTTAAATCCACTGATGATTTTTTTATTGTTTCTTGTTATTGACAAGTAGAGTTCTTCATCTAGACACAGTTTTGATGAGACAATGAATTTCATTAACTACTATTGTATTTTGATTCATTTAAGATTGCCTTTTGAAGAGAGAAAATCTGATTTTAAAGTATAATTCTATGTCTAATATAAAAAAAAAAAAACTTTGGCTAAGCCAACATCACAAAACTTTTCTTACCTTTGCATCTACACATTTTATAGTTTCTAGGCAAATGTATATATAATCTGTTGAGCTAATATTTATACAGCAATAAGATATTCATCCAAGTCAATTTTTGTAGACCTTTAATAGTTCTGTTATTATTTGTTATGAAGATTGATCATTCTTTTATTCCTTCTTCAATGAATCACTTACATGTGTACTTCATGGCAATAAGATGTCATACCCATTATTTTTCTGGATTTAATCATCTTGTCATGTATTTTTTGTCTTTAACCCAATATTATATAATATTGATCCTTTGTTTTTATAATAAGCTTAAATAAGCTTGATAGTTTTCTTGTAGCTTTTAAAGATAGATACTGGTTTACAGAAAGATGTCGAGATAGTAGAAATAATTTCCATATACTACATACTCAGTCTCTTTTATTAATAACAAATTACATTTGTCACAATTCATAAACCAATATTGGTAAGTTGTTACTAAAGTCCATATTTTATTTACATTTTTTTAGTTTTTCTGAATGTTTATTTTCTATTCCAGGATCCCATTCTCAATATCATATTGCATTCCATTGTCATATCTTTCTTGGGTCCTTTTTGTTGGCAAAATCACAGTATTTTACATTTTCTTTGCTTTCAATTATATTGAAAATTTTAAGGCATACTGTTTAGGTGATTTGTGGAATTTCTATCAATTGGAATATGATACCTGACTTATAATTAGACAAGCATTATGTGTTTTGGGAAAGAAGAAGACATAGGCAAAATGTTATTCTCATCACAAATATTGCAAGAACTCCTGAGCTTCTTAATAGGTGATTGTATTAGAAATCTTATTGCTATATGTGCTTATTGGTGCTGGTGTTTCCTTCCTCTCGGTTGACAGGGAAAGGAAATATGTACACATTTAGTGAGGATAAACACATCTATATATAATAGATAACACACATATATATAATTTACATGCATATATAACATATATACAAATATATATATAATTTACATGCATATATAACATATATATAATTTATATATTTATGTATAAATCCATCAGTGTTTTTAAGTGATGCCTAATTCATAATGATGTACATGGCACTACTTCATCTATCAGAGCTTCTCACTAGCTCTTTTTTCATGGGCACGGTGCTTGATCTAGCATTGGCCACAAAAATGGAAGTCACAGCAACCAGAAAATGTGCAGCGGGATTGCAGAGGAACTTGGGATTCCCATTTTAAAGAATCAGTTAGAACAGGTAAACTAAGGTTACCTTGTCAATAGTTGAAGAAGACCAAGAAAGAATCCAAGCAGCAGGAGCCATGGGAGAGAGAAAGGAGTGAGTGATTGAGAAATAACACTGGTGAAATAATTTGAATCACTAGTTTCAACTATGTCTATAAAGCAGTATCATTCCTTGGATTTTTAGTTACTGTGAAATGTCATTCTACTGAATCTAGTTTTTATTTTGTTTCAGTTTATGGCAGTGGCAACAACAATAAAGAAGTTCTGACACAATTAATTTTCTAGAAGGTAAAATACAAATATTGCCCTAATTAAGGTCATGCAGTTTTTGAGGACTTTAGTAATTTTTTGTAAATATAGAAACATAATTTTATCAGCTGATTTTTCATGTGAGTATTTTACCATTTCTGAAGCTAGGTGTGGAAAATAATTATGAAGCCAAAAGGCAAATTTTGAGTGGTTATATCATGCCCATTTGTAGAAGATTTGTTGTATACATTTTTAAGATAATTTAAAACTAATGAAATTTAAAAACAAACAATTAAGACATATATCAAAACCTTTCTGTATGCACAGATAGCACAAAATAATTATTTTTTATTACAACCTCATATTTCTTTACCTTAATAGACACATTTCTTTTCAATTCATGAGCAGTCAGTTGGATGAAGTATTTTTAATATTTTCTACTGTTGAGAACATTTAGAAAACTATGTCAATGAAATATTGACTTTCCAGTATGATGTGCAACAAACTTTTAAGTTTAGTCATTAATTATTTCTAAAATTCTTGCTGGCTTTGTGAGTAAATGTTGAAAGAATGAGGACAGAGCATAAATAATAGCGTAGGAAGGCTTCATCTCACCCTCTTGTCTTCAGAGCTCATCTGGATGATCCAGGTGGTCTTGTTTCTTATGCTCCATTTCTTCAGGATGTAATTAAATGGAATATGGCTCCCAAAGGTCCTTGAATTTCATTACAAATGCCACATCATTGATAATTATTACCTGGAGAAATGAAGACTAACTGATGCCATAGGCCTCACCTCAATATCTCTGCCTTTTCATCACCACATATCGAGGGCTCATGCAGAGTTTAAACAACAAGCTGGTACCACTTGACCTCAAGTTTCTCAGTTCTAGGACATTAAAAAAAATCCTTATATTTAAAATAGAAACTTGTACCAAATAATGAAATGTCTCAAAAAAAAAAAGAAGCTTATTTACTTTCTACAAAAATCAAATGTATTTTATAAATTAATAAAAATATAATTCAACAAAAAATATGGGGCTCCTTGGCTTGATCTAAACTTTAAGTACTTTTAATACTATACAGATCTGTTTAGCTGGAATTCCTTTGGTCATTGGAAAGAATCATTTTCCCTTTTGAGTTGAACTGTTTTGTAAAACGTAATACTAACAGTAGGAATCTTCTAGTTTTGTGAGATCTTTAATGTTCAAAACTCACTAAACTTCTGTAAAGATAATTGAAAACAATTCAGTGAAAACAACAAACCAAGAAACATCCCTGATTCCAACTTCATAAATGATTTTCAAAAATTCATTTGTTTTTAAATGATTTGTTCTGCAGATTCTCCTAAAAGATATTTATATAGACTATGACACACTTGTACTATTTGCACCATGATTGAGATGAGTTATATCCTAAGATAGAAAGGAAGCAACTAATTATAACTTGTTAAGGAGAGTCTCTTATGTTGGAAATTGCTAGTCATCTCTTTCCATATTTTCCATAGGTGCAAATTGGTAGGTTTGACAAGCAAGTATACCTGAAGTCAGTGACCTGAGAATTTAGATGGATTTGGGGCACATATTCCACATTTATTGTCTCCTCATAGATCATTAAACACCTATAAACTAAAAGGACATTATTGAATAAATATATACATTTTTTGAGCCATATTCACCTTCTTACCCAGTTTCCCTGCCACTTCCCACCTCCCACGGATACCAACACATGCATATAAATGCAAAAATAATACCTGTTGAAACCATTCTGAGAATGGGGGGAGGGAAGATAAAGGAAAGTAATAGAGGGGGTGAATTCAAGTGTGATATATTTGATACATTGTAAGAACTTTTGCAAATACCACAATGTACCCCCAACCTAGCACAATAAAACAAAAAAGAGAAATATATACATTTTGAATGTCATTAGTGCTGTCTGTATATTATTTAATGCAAATTTTTGCTGTATCTCTTACACAACTTTTTGATTAAACTCCTTCCTCATATTTTTCCAGAAATATCATGAAAATCTTTTAGTTTTTAACATGTTTTTATTAATTGATTTTGTACTTTTCATTAACAGTTTTGATTTACTATTTTACATTTGACTTCTTAATAATTTCCAATTTATAAATATTCTCATCAAAATTTAAAAAATGTATTGATCAGATCTAAAATAAATGCAATAGTAGTATTAGACTTGGGTCACATGCTAAAGGGAGACACATACAGGAGGAATAGGGATAGGTAGGAAACCCAAAACTTGAAAGTGTTTGATGTCTCCACTGCCGAGGAGCTAATACAGAAACCTTAAAGCAACAGAGGTCAATATAGGAAGGTGACCAGGAAGTAGTGAAGAGGTCTGGTAGAAATGAATCAATTTGGATTATAATACACTTGTGCATGGAAGCAATGCTAGGAATCTCTCTGCTTATCTCAACCAACAAAAGCACTATGTCTTTCTTATTATGGCTTATGTCTACTCTTCAACAAAATTGGAGAAAAGGGCAGAAGAGGTTCTGCCTGGAAGCGAGGGGAGTTGAGGGGTAGGGGGAAGAAATGGCCCCAAAAATGTATGCACATATGAATAAATGAATAAAGAAAAAAATGTATTGATCCGTATGCATTGGTACAATTTTACATAATTATTCCTAAATAATCAATATAACTTTTATCTTAGTTATTTTACTATAAAAATTTATACACTATAAAAATTTATAGGCACCTACATATTTAAATACTACAATAGATGGATAGATAGATAGTTGATTTAATTTTCTTTATCTTGAGGTCATTATAGACTGTTAAGAATTTTATTCAGATGCCAGATTTTTTTCCTGGATTAAAATCTTAGTTTTGCTACTAGATAGATGTGTGATCAGAAATAAAGTCCTAATCTTACTGTTTGTCATTTTCCTTACCATAATGCCTAGCCTTTGGGCTGCAAGAAAAATTAAAGGTTTACTGCACCTAAACCATTTTAAACATCATCATTCACAGGGTAAACATGATGAAAGTATTTTTCAATTGCTAACAGTTGTAAAAAAGCTGTTCTGCAAATAATTTAAGCATAAGAATTAAAACATTTTATTAACACATATAATCTATTTAAATAATCAACTAAATGCTGTTTTTACTGAAATTATAAATGCTTTGTCCTTAAGAATTTTATAGTCAATTTGTTCATAAATCATTTAAATATAAAAAGGTCCATGAAACATTTTGATTATAGTCTTATTTGGTTAGATAAATTTGTTTTCTTAGGTATTCATTGTAAATTGTTTTGACTGATACATAAATTGTACACCTTAATTGGTGCCATGTAATATTTTAATATATGTACATATTGAGTGATGTTCTAATCATGGTTAATACTATTCTCTCCTCATATACTTACTATTTGCAAAGCACTAAGCCAAACTGTGTGGGAAGACGCAGCTTGTGGGAACTAATCTACATTTTTGACTATTCAGATGCAGTTTTGAGGCATATCTGTCTTGAGAGAAAAAGAAACTATTTTGCATGAGGCTTTATTATTCCAGCAGTTTTGAATGCACTAAATCATCTTTCATTATTTATATTGAGTTTATAATCTTACTGACTCCGGGAGAGAGATCAAGAAAATGAAATAGACTTAGCGCAACAATGTAACTTGAATCAGCAAAGAAATGAATGTGTTGTTCTGTCAAATCCCATTGCCACAATAGCTGTGACAATTTGTTTGAAAAATGTACAACTCTGGAGTTTTGGCACCACTTACCAGTCAGGCAGAACAAAGTATATATAGAGAGATACAAATCTTCCATATCATTAGTTGAATATATTTCTGTATAAAAGCTTTTCAAAAATTGAAAGCATATTTTGACATCAGAGTGGTTCAAAAAAAAATCTGGGAGTCATACGCTAAAGGCTATCAGTACTTTGAAAGATTGGTTTTAGTTTCTTTCATACAGATTTTCTACCTGATGGATTGAGTTCTAATTAGTCAAAAAATGTACTAAAATTTTATTACCAAGAAGACCTATAATTTATTCACAGTGTTTCTGACTCTTAGAACTTTGAGTAAAGTGAGTTAATCATAGCTTAATTAAAATTTGCTGATTATAATAAGACAGGAGCTATACCTTACAAAATTTCAAGGGGAAGCAAAGTAACAATAAGAAAACAGTATCACCTATGATATTACTTATAGATCACAAGATAAGTATCATTTGTAAATTGTTGATTTGAACCCAAAGAAATGGATTGATATTAAAATTAAAAAAAGAAGAATTTGACAACAAAACTCTTACTTGAACTTTCCACTCAGTAAAACTATTAGAAAAAACAATGTTGTGATTATACTTTAATAAAATACACTTGTATAAGAATGATGTGTCATAAGACACTGTTTCTTTGCATGAATTGTGCTATTTATATACATTCATTCTAGTCTTTACATTAATCCCAACTGATAAATTTTGTTAGCCTTGTCTTTTAGATGAGGAAGCTGAGACTCAAACTGGTTTGAACATCATATAACTACTAATTTGTTGAAAGTCACATAATCAGAAGGTAACTAAATGTTTTTTACTTCAATTGATGTTTAAGATTGTTTGTAGTTACACATTCTATTGGAATGGATATGAAAGGAACTAAAGAAAAAGGAAATGTAGAAGAGGTAAAGAAATAAACACACTCTCATACTCATTTAATTAAAAATTATTATAAAATGAGAATAAAGAAAATATTTGTCTAGGATATTGAAAGAAGAAAAATAAAAGCATTCTGAATAAAAATACTCTTCACTTGAATATCTAGTATGAAATTCTCAAATGTTTGAGGCAATATCTATAAAATACTTGAATATAAGGTGAGATACTAATTGACATGTGTTCTTGCTACACATTATTTTTTGAAAATCAAAAGTGCAGACAAATTTTATTGATGATGGGGTAAATAGTCTAAAATTCTAGCAAGTTCATCTTGATACATATCTCTGTATATGAAATATTAAATATATTTTTATCAGTCTTATAAGTATTAGTGAGTTTTCTCTATAACCATCTCATTGGAAAATGAGGAGAAATATAAAATAATCAAGTGTAATTTTTACAGACTCAGCTGAAAAACATGGTGACTTTTAGGAGCAATGGTTCATTCAGTGAAGAGTGTGACCATACTTAAAGAGGAGTCACTCAAGGCAAGTATAAAATGTCCAGTATAGAGAGCAGAGGTTACAGGGTATCCACCATGTTTGCCCAATACTGTCATATTTGGAGTTGGAGCTCCTCAGAGGTGAAGTCAACTGTAATGTGACAGTAAGCATACTGTCATTAGTAAGGAGGAATTTGGTTCATTTAATGTCTAACAAAAAAAAAAAAAACCTGATTCCAGAATAAGACTTTACTAGAGCTAGCCAAGTCTATTGAGTGATTATGATCCAACCAAGGGGTCCAGGACACAGGGAAGAAAATCTTATTTGATCAGGAAACTGAGCCACAAATCATGAATCAAGACACTATTTCACTTGAAAGGACAGAAAGTTATGTGTTGCAGTGTTGTAAGAAACAATGAACATATGGATTGCCATGGCCTCTCCTAGTCATGTGTGTGTATGTGTTTAGGTATACATGTATACATAAATAATTTAATGAGTTGCACAGGAAATTCTTGTCCCAGGACTTAGATCCATACTTCTTTGTAAAAAAATCTACCATTTCAAGACCACATGGGAAGTTATATTTTTTCTTTTAGAAAGGTAATGCAGATATTACGTGCACACCCTGCTCAATTAAAGCCGATAGTATTGAACTGGATAATGACTCTCCTTTCACACCAGCTCACAGTGAATTCCAGTTTGGGTGACAGACTTATAATATCAGCTTTATAGCAAGGATATGGGATAGTAGCATATGTCCTAGGACATTAACTATAACTACTTCAATTTTTTCACATGAAATCCACAAGATATTGTCACTCCAAAAGGAAAAGGCAAAATCTTTAACTATTATAGCCTATACTCTAGTTTTTATCTTCACATCTCTGTAAGTCTTGATTTAGATTAAATACATCATTAATCTTTAACACATCCACCTAAAAACACAATTAAAATCAAGCAGAATAATGAGTGGCATTACAAAGAACACAAAGTAGCACACCCAAGAACACATTAAACTATTTCATATGCTGCATAATTACATGGAGCCACTAACTTTCACAGTCCCACACCTAGAAAAAATTCACTCTTTTGTGAATAAAAATAAGAATATTTGAATTAGTTCATTTTCAGTTCCAGAAGAATATCTCATAATATTAAATCTTTTGAGGTTCGAGATATAGCATATTGCATTTCTTCAGACCTCTTATTTTAATTTTAGAAACTAAGCCTTTAGTCACAAATTTAGGGTTAAATAGTTGAATAGCCCTGAGCAAAAATTTAACTTCTGTATATCCAGTGTCCCTATTTGTTATATATGGATGCAGGTATATATCAATGATTCTTTTTATTCACTCTGCTTAAGAATCACCTAGGTGATCTGCAGAAACACTTTGAAAAAGTTGTTCATGTTTTTAAATAATTTCAATATTTCAGAATTTCAGTTCTGTGTCTAAAAATGCCCTGTATAATTAAATTTAAAATCTCAGTTCCAGTGGTAAATGTAAAGCCTTTAGTATCTTTGAGTGCACTCAGAATTAATGTGATTTTTTTTGTGTCATTGGATGAATTTTGTATATGTCTGTTGTATGAGTAACCTATTAGATACAAAAATCTGATAAATATGGCAGCATTCATTTTGGAGACTATGACTGTCTAAAAAAACTTTCCTAGACTTGATTCTTCTTTAGCTATCAAGCTGCCAAAATGAGTCCTAAAAGAACAGAATGGAATAAGCATCAATTTGATCCTAAAAATTAAAAAATAACTGACCATTTTAATTGTGGCCTCTTTTGTAATGAACTCTGTGCATGGTTAAATTGACATTCATGGTATGCCTAATTTAAAACTTTCGTGCATATACATGTGTTTTACATCATTATTATGCTTCTTATTATTGGATTTATCCCAAGAAATGAAAGGCTTCTGTTCTCCCCTCCCCTACCTCTTCTGCTGTTACTTAAAAGAAAAGACAGTTTTTCAATGTTTTATGTCTATCAGGTCTAACTAAAATATAGGCATTATTTTGCAGATAGTAACCGCAATCTGTTTCATTTTGTCACGAGTGTAATTTACATTCAGTTCTTTTATAGTTAAACCCATTAAAAAGTGTCTTTAAGTTAAAAAAAAAAAAAGAAAAAGTTGTTCATGTTTTTAAATAATTTCAATACTTCTTTTACTTCTGCAACAAAGGCAAAGAGATAAAGAAAAAAAAACTTAACTAATGGTAACTTTTAAAAAGAAAAAGCTGCTATACAAAAACAAAACAAAATCTATCATAATATGTTATCTTTCCTACTTGATAAATCAAGGAAAAACCCTGTCAGGGAAATTGAAATAAAACTTTTGAAGCAGAATGCTTTTCTTTGTCTTTCTTCCAAACCATTGAATTCTCATTGTGGTTTCTTGTATTTGAAAAATTGTTTGAATTGTTGTATGTTTTTATTTTTTTTCTGCTTCCACTTGCCCCTTGCCATTAAGAAGATACCTAAGTAGTGTTAGTTCACATTTTTTACCTTATAATTCTGCATAACTTTCTCCTAAAGGTGATTTGCTTTTAACTTTCAAAACTCTTCATAGTTATGGTTTGGCTGATACTTAAAATTGGATTCCAGAACAATCAAACCTCAGAACATATCACATTGACATCTCAGTGTCAATATTTTTTTCAGCATATCAAGTTGATTTCTTTAATTGCTATTATTATTTTCCATAAGACTAATGCATTCAATAACTGGGGGTGTAGAGCACTTTCCTAGCATCCTTGAGGCCCTAGTTTTGATACCCAATACCACAAAAAAGGGGAAATCTACTCTCCAAATCACTCAAAATAAAAATAAACCAAACAAAATGTTTTCTTATTTTGACCAATTGAATTCACCTGAAGCTTCTGAATTCCCCTGAAATGTGTTAGCCTCTGAACAAAAACAAGATATTATCAAAATATAAAACAGGACTTGGGAAGCATTACTTTATATTTCACTGTGAACTTCACTTAGCCAAACCAGTAACAGGAAAAACTCAAAGGGCCAATTTATAAACAAAAGGTATTTGAATCAATTCATACTCAGCCTCTGATTCACTCCTCATTGCCATGCTTTTGCAGGTAAACAGCGCAGAAATTTCCTAGCAGGACTCTCTTAGGACCCTGTCTTCCCCTCCCTACCTGGTATCCATACTAATTCACCATTACCCTCTACAAAGACAAAGATTGTCTCATCTTAATTTTGCTTTTCCTAAATATAAGAACATGTAGTCCAGAGATCAGCTATTCCTCCAGTTCTTCTATAGATAGAAGACAAACAGGCCTTTGGCTCTCTTGTCCATTGCTAGTACTTAAAGTTCTCTAGTTTAATGGCTGTGACAATATGCAGCAGCTCCAAACACACTTAATTTGTAGAAATTGAAGACTAATGAATAGTAGTAACTTTTTGCCCCAAGTTGAGGGAGGCTCTCTCACAAAGGTTACTGCTGACAATTGACCATGGATTGCTTACCTTCAGCAGAACACAGAACATTAGGTTCTAGAGGCTGGACTTTGCTTGGGAAATATGCTTCAAATTTATTATTGGAAAGAAAATAGCCCTTCTGTCTCCATAAAACACAAAGAGAAATAACATACCTGTCTAAGCACTGTAACAGCATGTTGCCTGTATCATTTAAACACTTTCAGATTTCATAATTTAAGTATTATCTTGACTATTTAAAACTTAATAACTTAGAAAACTTACGTGTGCAGCCCATGTTGTATAGCTAGAAGGTGATGTTGCCACCATAAGCTTTATTTCACTCTACTTGTGAACCAAACCACATCTTAGGGCTTCACAGGACAGGAATAATTCTGTTGTTTTGTTTTATTTTTTTCTTTTTCCTCAAACATACATACATTTATTCATTTATTTATTGAATATTTATTTAATTTTTGTACAGTTCAGGAAGCTTTTATTTTTGCTCTTTTTATTTGGGTAAGAATCTTATGGATCTCGGAAAGTTTTGGTATCATTTTCATTTCTCTTAAGGGGTATGTGTGATACCAAAAGAAAATGCGATTGATTATTATCACTGTATTGTTGCTATTTTCAAATGGACTATGCACTGTAAATTTCTCTTTGACATTTGATATATGGGACATAGGCAATTGTATTCCTTTTTATGTTATATGAACATCACATTTTCTTTAATGTTTTAATTTTCCCTATAGAGTCCATGATTTTCAAGGATTGCTTTTAAGGCAATTTAATAAATAATTCTCTCTAGGTTTAAAAGTAACTGAATGTGTGCAAGTAATCACAGTAGCTTGTTTCAATAAAAGATGAGGCTACTAGTTAGCAAAATTATTTAATCCCATAAAGAAGCATTTTTAATTTTACATAATTCACACACACTTTGCTTTTGAAAAATTAAGTATATGTATATAATTAAATGATTTAGGACCTAGGTGTGTCTCAAGCAGTAGAAAATCTGCTTTGCAAGTACCTGCTGTGCATGCATGAAGCCCTGAGTTGATCCAGACCGTAACCATGCCTGATTCCACCTCACCCCTGTTAGAATAGCCATCATCCAAAACACCACCAACAAGTTCTAGAGAGGATGTGGGAAAAAAGGAACCCTAATCCATGGCTGGTGGGAATGCAAGCTGGTGCAACCACTCTGGTAAAAAATTTAGAGACTTCGTAAAAATCTAAACATAGACCTGCCATATGATTCAGCAATCCCACTTCTGGGGATAGACCCAAAGGAATGCAACACAGGTTACTCCAGAGGCACCTGCACATCCATGTTTATTGCAGAACTGTTCACAATAGCCAAGTTATGGAAACAACCAAGATGCCCCACTACTGATGAATGGATCAAGAAAATGTGGTACTTGTACACAATGGAATTTTACTCAGCCATGAAGAAAAATTAAATCTTATCATTTGCAGGTAAATGGATGGAATTGGAGAACATCATTCTGAGTGAGGTCAGCCAGGCTCAGAAGACCAATAATTGTATGTTCTCCCTCACATGCGGACTTTAGATCTAGGGCAAATGCAGCAATGTTGTTGGACTTGGCTCACAAGAAAAGGGGAGAGCACATATGGGAGATATAGGAATAGATAGAAAACCCACTCCAGAGGAACTAATACAGAAACCTTAAAACAACAAGTTATCTCTGGCAGTAGACCAGGAACCAATGTAAAGATCAGTTAGAGTTGAATCAACATGGGCCCTAACACATGGGTACACGAAAACAATAGTAGGAATCTTTCTGTATAGCTATCCTTAACTCAACTAGCAAAAACGCTTTGTCTTCCTTATTATGCTTATGTCTTTTCTTCAACAAAATCAGTTACAAGGGCAGAACGGACCTGCCTGAAACTGAGGAGGGGAAGGGGGAAGGGTGGGGAAGGGTGACAGGGTGGAGAAAGGGGGCAGGGTAGAGAAATGACCCAAACCGTGTATACACATGTGAATAAATGAACAACAACAACCAAAAAGAAAACAAACAAACAAAATGCCTGAATTGGTAAACACTCTGTAATAAATATGTCGTACTGCATCTTTGGAGATTTCTAAATAATATTCTGTTACTACAAAAATAACATTTCACTTTAGTTTGATCTGATAATTGCTGACAGGGCATAAGTTAATATACTAGGCAAATCCTAGCATATGACCACAAAGCTACTTTCACAGTCTTGATTCTTTGTTTGAAATTCTTTCTCTCCATCAACAATACTACTTCTCTAATATAGGTTTTATATCTAGTATTTTAAATAACAATGACTGAGAATGATCTCAGGTGAACAATTACTGCTTTTGAAACATACCAAAGGCTATATGTCTATATACTGCTGCTAAATTCTCTCATCAAGTATTGCTAAACACATTTTGTTTGTGAATAAATGGACCTAATAACAGGCAAAATCTGTATTAAATCAAATCTTTTTTACTTTGAAGTGTGGAATCTACAAAATAGGTCCAAATCTTTATACCTGCGGTTTGCACAGTGATTTTTAAATAACATTGATACCATCATTTTTCTCTTTTACTAAAAATCCTCAGAGGAAAGACACTTCTACAATTAGTTGAAAAGGATTTTTCTCTCATATGTCAGACTTTTTCATATTCAGTAAAGCAAATTGTTCTTCATGCATTTGTATGTTACTACCATTTTTAAATTAATCTATTTTGTCTAGTCTTCTGATTTAAAATGTGTTATCAATAACATGTTTGTTATAGTAGTGTTCTGATAAAAAGTAAATAGCTATACATAAGAATATTATCTCTCAAACCTTCATTCTAATACCTCCAAATGATTGAGAATAGACTTCAATAGTAATAATTATTAAAAAAAAGATGAAGATATTTTAATGAAAAAAGGTGGTATTTTACCAAATTTGCTTCCTTGAGGACTTGTGATTTTGATTGCAATTTGTATCTATCTTTTGCTTTCAAAACTCAAGGTACTCTAAATGTTGTCTTGTTTGTTCAAAATACCTATGTTTATTAGTATGAAAAAACTCTAGTAATTTTTTCATTAATGAAAATCAAATTTTGCACTAAACTTCAATATCATTAAAATAGAATAACTAATTTAGAGTAATATGGTAATTTTTTCCATTCATTAAATAGACATTACTTTTGTAATTTTCAGTAATTATAAAATTTAAAATACAAAAGTTACTTCCCTATATTCTTCCTAAGATAGCTATTAAATTAAGTTCAAAATTAAAATCTATTCCCATCAAGTTCTTTTTTTTAGTTTATTTAATGACATTTTGCAATATTTCCCCCTTTTTATTCCCTGGCTTCCTGTAAAACCAATAGTAAAGTAAATAAAGTTTGTTTATGTTACACTTTCTGCTTCCCACATGTTCTCGGTCCCCAGCTACCAATATTTTAACGTGCTAGTCCTAACTATCTAGGACCTTATTACAGAATGCTTCTGAATGAGTTGAATAAATTGTTTACCACATCCACACAGCTTTATTGAGTATTCAAGATTTTAACTAAGGAACATACCCAGAAAAAAGCAGGAAATTTGAATTGAAAACTTTCACCCATCTGTCTGTTATTCAAGCCTGATCCCCAAAAGTCATGATCTGTAGATTGATGTATTCTCTATAGGATGTGGCTCTCAAAACTGCTAATATGATGTTTAATTTCTACATTAAAAAAGCACAGACCCCCCCCTCCCTACAAAGAATGGAAACTTTTCCTTTCTTATTTGCAACTTATCTCTGGTTAAATGTACATATTTGTCATATGAAAGGATAATCCCATTCAAGTGCATTTAAATAATGCTTATGTTTTCAATACATGTCAGAATATTTCACTTAATTCAACTGTTGATAAAGAACCATTTAATGCATATGGATATTGCTATAGTTTTTGAGTCTTATATGTCTCTGAAGGCCTATGGTTTAAAGGCTTGGTCCCCAGGTGGGCAACTGGGGAGTTGGGGAAACTGAGATGAGAACTTTTCAGAGTTCATTTAGTCATTGGACACACGCCCTTGAAGTTGATTGTGAGTCACCAACTTATTCTCTCTCTCTCTTGCTTCCCATTCATGAGTAATTTTGTTCTCCCACACACTCCTGCCAGAATGTGTTGCCTTGCCACAAACCCGAAAGCAACTGGGCTAAACTGATCATGGTTTGAACTTTCAAAACTGTGAGCAAAAAAACAGGCAAAGAAAATAAACATAACTGATTTATAAAATCAGTTATATTGACTATTTCATTATAGTGATAGAAAGCTAAATACCATAATGCTGTACAAAGGATATTATTTATATAGTTCCACATGGCTTCTTTATCTTTAAGTACAGAGATGTTGACAGTTCACTCCACAATGGGTCTGACTGTTCAAATGAGTCATCTGTATTAAGGAGGAATAGTTGCATGTTCTTATCCAAACAGATACTTCTGTATAAATATTGCTACTTTTAGTTTTAGTAATAAAACTTTGTGATTGCTCAACGACAAAGAACTCTTGTATAAGTTTTCTGCTTTCAAAATGTTCTCTCTTGGGAATGGCATACTTGAGAATTTCCATATAGGATATATGCTTTCAATAAATATTTGCTAAATGCATTAAAACATTAGAAATGCATTGGATTTGAAACTATGATAGACAGTAAATGATTGCATGTTGTTCAACTAGAAAGGCAAACCATGCTCTCTACTAAGTATATTACAGAATTACTTACTTCAGTCATCACAAAAATATTTGGTGTCTTATTTTATAGATAAGGGAATTTAGACTTTGGCTAATAAGTTCCATGTAGTCACACAGGTGTGAATCCTGACAATCTAGCTCCATACTCATGTCTATAAAAGAATATAATAAGGAAGCCCTAAAATTAGACAACTTTCCTGGATCTGACACTTTACTCACACACTTTCCTCTTTTACATCCTTTAGTATGACTGAAAAACCCATATAACGGTGTCCTACATCTTCCAATGCATCAGAAAGTAGAAATTATTTCTCATTGACTAATGTTCTCTTAAAATTCAGTAAAAGAAAAGAAATCTGAATTACTCTTTTCACAATTGTTTCATTTCTGTGTGTGTGTTTGGGGGGAAGGACAAACATGTAGTCATATCTTACCAATAAGTGAAAAATTCCTTAATTTTTTTACAATTCCAACCAATGTAATTACATTTAACTTACAGTCACCATAATTAAGTTCCCTCAATGTTATCAGCATGTCATTTTACTTTTATATTAAAATAAGCAAAAATCTAACACATTTATTATTTTCACAAATATATGAAGATGACTCATATCTGAATTTTCAGACCTGATTTTTTAAATTTAAACTTATAACTCCTGTTGTCATTAAAAGTCCTCTTTTTCTCAAATATGAAAGAAAGATCTGTATCAGGACCAATTATTGTTCAGAATTCAGCAGTAAAACACGTTGTTAGGGCTAAGGTAAGAGCTAGCCTAATTTTACTGTGTCAAATGAGGAGACAGTACAAGGAGTGCATCAGGAGAATTAACACAATATGTCAAATAACTGCTTGTCAAAATCCTTGTTATTTATAAGAGATGATAGACTCTATATAGCAAACCATCAGTTAGAATCGTCTTTTTGCCTCTACAAATAGGCAATACCAGCACTATATGCCTAAATTCAGGAAAAGTGGAGAGCTGAAAGTATTAGATATGAGGTTTGCCAAGGAGAATGGTAAGTGGGATGAGTAGATAGAGATAGAAGGGAAGCTAAATAACTTAGAATAATTAAACAGTTAGCCACACACATTAGAAATTAAACACAGCATAGTGATTAAAACAATGAGTTGCAAACTATTGAAAGTGAGATAAAAAGATTAATGATAGTCTGATGTGTGCAAGTGACATAAAGCTAGCTATCTCACAATGGAAAGATATGACATATTTTTGACACAAATAATATTATAAATATTAATTATTTCAAAATTAATTATCTGTCTCAGATATAAAGATTATTGAATTTAATTAGAATCACTCCAGTATTTTCAATTGGACAAAATGATTTACATTTTTAGGATTAGAAATACCTGTGATTATTGATTAGGAGAAATTGCATATTCAAGACTACTACAAAGTTACTGCAATCAAAACAATATTCTACTGGAATAGAAATAATCAAATCAGAAAAACATAAGAGATTATTTAGAAATAGGTGACATTTTACATGATGATATTATGTATAATTTCATACATATATACATATCTCAAAAGAAGATTGTCTACATTAGCAAGAAGTTAGCAAGATATACAATAAATAGCTGTAGAATGTGTAAATACTATTATCATATGAGTAAACTTACACTTATAAAAATGTATATAAACATGTTCAATCTCTTTAGCAAACATGCTAATTTTATAATTAGTTACCACTGTATCCCTGACTGGCAAAAATTTGGACTAAGAAAGTTTAAGTTTAGAAAATAAATGAGTGGAAACATAGAATTTTGAGAGTTAGACCATGAAACATTAAGCAGTCTTTAAAACTGAACACAAAATAATCCACATGGACTGAAAAAAATTTTAAGTATAGTTAACTCTGAAAAACAAACACAATAAAGCAATGTATCTATAGATTCCCATCAGATATATTGGATACATGTTCTTGACCTATACTGTCTAGTACTGTAGTGTAAATCCACATGTAACTTCTTAAAATTTGAACGTTGTCAATTAGAATTGAGTGAAATACTAAATGCTCTTCATTGGATTAGAGCCTTTCAAATGCTCATCAGGCACATGTTTGACAGTGCAGAAGTTCTTTCCTTGTAGGAAGAATATTAGAAGAGCTATTTAGCACAGACCTAGAATCTTGAGATAGAACATGGAACAAATGCATAATTCCTCATCATATCCACCTTTCATTCTGGGAAAGGGAGGAAAAGTATTTCAAATACATTCCAATCTTTGCAAAATAAACATCAAAAATATCATCAATATGTGTTCATATGTGTGCCATTTAGTTTGTTTACCTATAATTAACATATACATGAAGAAACATCCATTTAACGTGGGATTAGATAGAAGGGTAAGGAACTAAAAATGTTTAAATAAAGGAAATTAGAGCATAAAGTAAAATAAAAAAGTATTCAACCAAAAACAACATGTGATTTACTTATATCTATCCATTTGCATAAACTTGTTTAAACAATTTAAGGATGAAGTAGGAGCAATGTTTTTAAGAGAAAAAAATACATTCTCACTATTATTTAATAATGACTGGTAAGATGCCATCATTTTAGGATACAATAGTGCCTGGAAAAATTCTTATGAATAAAAATTTTATTTTGGAATTATTTCATTAATTTTAATTTTTTAAATAATACAGAAATTGAACTACATTTTTAACTACATGTTTAACTTGATGTCCACTAACTGTATATGTGAAAATTATAAATTGAATTATATAGTTGTCCTTCATAACTTAAAGGAAAGAAACTATTGAAATTATTTTGATGTGTTTGTGCTTGAGGCATATGAGAGAATTGAGAGTTTTGGACAAATGTATATCCACTTGAGCTAAATGAATATCAGCTAGTTAATAAATTGAACTTGTTGTATTTTTATGTTTTGAAACAGGAATCTTAACTTTATAGAGCAAAGATTCTAATTTAATGAAATTTTCAGTGTTCTGAAGAAACCTAGGTAGAAAGAAAAGGAAACTGATATGCAAACTCTTTTAACAATAGATGAGAACAATCTGCCCTCCTCATTTCAACTACATGTTACCTAACCTGGAGAAGAAGGAGTACTAAATGTGGAAAAAGGGATTTCCTATTTCTGTTAACTTGGGAAACGAGATTTCCTTTTTTTTTTTTGATTGTGTTAAAAAGTAGCATGCTTATTTGGGGAAGGAAATTGATAAGCATCATTAGTTTTGTTGTGAAATTATATAGCTCATGCTTCCATGATTATGTATGGAATATTTAATTCTAGGCCCATTTATAAAGAAAAATTACATCAAAATGTGAATGCTGTCATTTAAGCTAATAACAACTGAGCTTTTGTTTTGTCCTATATTTATTATGTAATTTTAATTAGAGATATAGGATATTTACAACCATCACAGAATTCAATTTTGGACTTTCTTAGTGTGACTGCTAGTATGTGCATGTGCTCTTAATTTTATTTACATTAAAATTTGTTTTTAACTATGGGAATCAATGCTAGCCTATGCTATCTTATGGGATCATAACTGAAGTTATAACAACAAATACAGTTTTTAAGAAATATAAATCAATGTATACACACAAGATATATGACCCTTACCCATTTTTATATGGCCATTACCCAGTATTCAATGAATTAAATCACAGCTTTATCTTATTTTATTTTATCTTTTTTCTTAAAGCCTTAACTCTCTTCTAAGGTGCTCTACAAATTTATAACTCTCTGTTCACTGTTGATGCTGCACGTCTCTTATTCCTAGCAATTTTTTCTTTATGTCTGGGCTCAGCATCCTTATGATTGTCCAGGCACTGGGCCATACCATATTTTCAAGGTTAGCACCATTTTGAAAAGAAAAATAAGGCCATATACATGTTGGAGCCTGAACAAAAGTGTACACCTGGTGGCACAACAGAATGAAATTGCCTATTGTCCATTGTCAAAAGGCACCCACAGTACTAGTAGTTTAATCAGTATTTCACACCAAGCAGCCACAGGAATCCAGCTGATTGCTGATTACATTTAATGAAGTGGTCAAAAAATGAGACAAAATGCCACTTTCTCCAAATACAAATAAAAGGGTGAAGATTGGTAAAAATGGATGCTGGGAACATTTTTTTTCTCTTTATAAAAATGTGGTGAATGATGTCTTTAAAACAATATTTAATTCATGTTAATGTATGCTAATCTTTTCAGAAAAATATTTCTAAATCATCTAGGATAAAGTCATGCTAGGCTAACTATCCTTTGAAGGAAGAAAGCATAATGGTTTAGTTTTTATTAAGCATTGTAAGATGCATTGTTTTCATAACAATTTTAAATAAAGTTTAAGCAGGTAAGCATAATAATGAATTCCATTATTTATTAACTTAAGGAAATATTCAAAATAATCTTTTTAATCACAATACATAGTGTGCTTATGCCAAGCAATATTTCAACATTTACCAAATTATAATATTTTCAATTTGGTATTTTCTCATTTCACTTAATATAACCTAGAGTCAAGGAAACAGAAAATTCTATCATATTAAAGCAGTAAATAAAAGCATACTCTTTGCAAAGTTTTGAAATAAGTTTTGAAACTATGCCAAATAAATTTTAAGTATGTACTTATTTTCAATATCCCTTCTTCTAAAATCTAGTTATATCCTCCTTGGAAATGTCTGTCAAATACACTGGCACTCCACTCCAGTTCTGTAAATCCCACGATGCTACTGCTTCAGTCTCTTTTCCATCCATTTCATCTGACCAACATGCGCCAACTATCATTTTAGTCATAAACAGTAATTGTTCTGGATCCTGTATTGATTGCCTATTGCCTTTCATTCTGCCCATAATTTCTTTTCACGTTCAAATTTTTAGTCTCTTTTTTAGTCAAAAAAGCCTTGTATAAAGCTGTGTTCATCTGTTATCTGTCACTGTAACAAAATGCCTGAGATATTCAACTTATGGAGAGGAAAAGTTTATTTTGGCTCACATTTTTAGAGGTTTTAACTCTTGGTCAGTTCATTTCATTTCATTTGGGAATATGGCAAGACAGCCCATCATGGTGAGGAGACCGTGGTGGAACAAAACTGCTTACCTCATATTTATGTAGCAATAAAGAAGTGGGAAGAAATAGGAGCATGCAATTCTCTATATGAGTATACACTCACAACTGGAAGAAATACCACTAGGCTCCAACTCTTAAAGTTTTAATCATTTCCTAATATAATAACTGTTAAAATGAAACTTTTGACACACAAGCCTTTAGAGAGTACTTATTCAAACCAAAATTTCAGTCATTGGCTTCCAATGGTTCATATTTATTCCATTTTTAAATATTTTTTATCATTGTTGTACTGGGGGTACATTGTGACACTTATGAAAGTCCTTACAATTTATCATACTTGAATTCACCCCCTCCATCATTCTCTTTTATTCCCCACTCCCCTCATTCCTGGAATAGTCTCAACAGATATGTTTCATAAGGCAAAATGCAGTCAGTCACTCCATCTCCAAAAGTCCCCAGTCTGTTTCAATATTGCTTAAAAGTACAAATCTAAAGTCTCCTCCTCAATTGGAGGCAAACTTAGCTTTGAGGCACTATGAAAATCAAATAAGACAAGTTACTAATTGTCAAGATAAAATGGTGGAATATGCACAGGGTAAACATTCCCATTCTAAAAGGCAGGAACTGGAAAATGACAAAGAAGGATTGGGCAAAGAAATTCCCAAACCAAGCAGGTCTCATATTAAATCCTAACCACTGATGTCTGGCATCAAGGGTACACTATGCTTGGACGTGGACTTTCAACAGTTTTGGAAGTCCTATTCCTACAACTTTAATGATGCAGTCAACATGGCTTCTCTCTTGGATTTGTTTTGCGTGCTATAGCATCTGCTGTCAGATGCTTTACGCTTTCCTGACATCTCTGTCTTCTTTGGGTCTATGCTGAGGTTTTGGTTCCATTCTTGCAGTTCCACACTTTGCTCTGTCAAGAGTTCCCTTCAGGGAAACCCGTCCTGCTATGCTCTATCTGACCTCACAGGCTTTCCCTTGAAATGTCAGTGAAAGTCTCTATAGCCCTGTAAATCTTGCCTCCTGAATATCTGCAAAACCAGGATCACATGGATAATGCAAAAGTCTGTCACCAGCATGACCTGTACCTGAGCCCTCTCAAGCCAAGGCAGCAGTAACCTCTGAGTGCCCTGCCATCTTTGTGACCATGGGCGAGCAGGGTACTCCAGAACTGTCTTCTCCAAAGAATCTGTTCTGGAAATTCTTTGAAACAAATGTGCATTTCTACATCTCTGAGTCTGGATGGTTGTGGGCTTACTAATTCCTCAAATTTTCTCTGGACATCTTTCATACAGTCCCACTGCAAAGCACTTGACTTCTTTTAATGGTTCTAATCTCTTTAGCATAATAACCCTCCTTGACTGTATTGTTATGTTATATATGTTCACTTTTTGGTAAAATTGTGAGTTCCCCAAATGTTTTTGCTCCATTCCTCTTTGATTTTGGTTTTCACTGAAAATTTAGCTGAAGATAGTAATGGACACCCATGATTGTCCCTGAGTGTTTTGCTGTCTTAAAATTTCCTCAGCCAGATAAACTAGTCTATCTCATTTAATCTCAGAATCTAGGGGCATGCAAGTACAATAAGCAAATTATTTGCCATGGTGAACCTAAGGTGGCTAGAATTTATTCCTATCTGAACTAACATCAGGCTACACTTTACTGTCCAGATTCCTATCAGATCTTCCAAATGCCCACCAAAATCTCGTTAGTCTCTGCTTCAGGCAATTTGGGTTTTCTCTAACCAATAGAGGCTGGGAACTCTATAACACATCTTCTTTAGGAGGAGTATTGTCCTAAACATAGCAAAATTCTTTTTTTTTATGGTTGTGCTGGATGGGGGTACATTATAGCATTTACAAAGATTCTCAGAATGTATGGAATATATCGAATTAATTCCCTCAACTGCTCTCCTTTACCTCTCCTCCCCTTCATTTTTGCCTTTTCAAGCTTCTGAGTTGTTTCTATAACCTAAATTCTCTCTCTAGTTATATTAGGATTCTCCAGAGAAACTGAAGCAAAGGATGATAGCAGTGTGATAGATAGATAGATTATGATAGATTGATAGGTAGATGATAGATAGATAGACAGATAGACTTATTATAGAAACTTGCTCATGTAATTATGAGGACAATCAGGATTTATTACCTGAAATCTGGAGCTCAAGAAAATTTGCATGATTCAGTTGGAGTCAGAAAGCTTGAAACCAATGGAGCCAATAGTGTGATTCCCAGTTTAGGTCCAAAGGCCTGAGAGCTGTCTCAGACAATGAAGGACTGAGAACCAGGGACTCCCCTGTCTGAGAATAGGAGAAGACACATGTCCCAGCTCAAGAAGAAAGATACTTTGTCCTTGTTCCATCTTTCCTTCTATCTGGATCCTCTTTACTCAGTCTACTGATTCAAATGCTAATTTCTTTTGGAAAGATCCCAGAAGATTCACCCAGAAATAATGCTTTGCCAGCTATTCAGGCATCCCCAAGCCCACTCATGTTGACAAAACTAAACATCATACTAGTCTTTTCCAAAGGTACTAAATTTGGACATTTTGTAATAATTTTGCGCAAAGGCCTGCACTTTGACTCTGTGATGTAAATGTGAATGCTGACAGTCTGCACAATTACTGTGTGTTCTGAAAAACATAATCCTTTATTCCTAGAAGGTGATGAATAGAATGCAGCACTTTTCTTCTATGAAGTCTCTCAAAACATCTGCCTCCTAAACTTCTTCCACAGCACTTAGGAGCAGCTCTGCTGTGAATCCTGCTTAAATCACTAATTCCTTCTTTGAGCACACTCATCTCCATTATACTGAAGAATTAACAATTATGAAAATAAAACCTTGGTTAAGAGCTGGTAGAGTGGCCTAGTAAATGCGGCCTTGAGTTCAAATACCATGCTGTCCAGAAAAACCCCATTAAAACCTTGGTTTAAATTATATGAACATCTATCACTACTTAATAACACTTTCCAGACAGCTTCATTTTACTGTATAACATGAGCTATCAATACACAATTATGAGTGTCTTCTTAGTGTGGGTGAGAAAGTTGAAAATTAATAGCAATGTCCATAGGATCTTGCAGTTAATAAGGATTGAGGCCAGATTCTGTAATGGAAGGCTTTTGTTACTCAGATGTTTCTTAAAGAAATAATTTACTTCTGCAAACTGTGACATATAGCTCACTTATTAAGGAGACATGATAATATATACCTTTAGATTTTAGCATAATAATGACAGTAGACCTTTGCTTTAAATATTATAATGTTATTTTATAGTCATTACCTTTCACTTGCATATAGTTTGAGTAACAGCTTTTCTAACTTTTTTATACTTGGATTTGATTACATGTATTACCTGTGATAACATACTTATATTGATACATTCAAAATCAGTATCTTCTTCTAAACCTCTGTCTGATCCTCTTGGGACTGTTTCTAATATTATAATATGTCCAATAAATAGTCAGTATATCACAGCATTTTTTGTAAAGCTGTATAAAGCTATTTTTATAAAACTTGCTATCTCAAATTTAAGAAAAATTACCTATAGAAAAAACAGAACTAATAGTCACTAAGCAAGGATATAAAATAAGATGTCTTTTGGAAATGCAACTTTTACTTGAAAATTAATTAGAAAAAAATTTGCCTC
The DNA here is from genome assembly GCF_047511655.1 of Castor canadensis. Taxonomy (NCBI): domain Eukaryota; kingdom Metazoa; phylum Chordata; class Mammalia; order Rodentia; family Castoridae; genus Castor; species Castor canadensis. The sequence continues at coordinate 19,982,199 of NC_133390.1, read as the reverse complement.
ATGCCAATACACTTCAGAGACTTTGAAAAAAACAGAGAAAACTTTGGTGTGTGTAATATATAATAAAATACAGCAATAAAAGAGCTGGAGCAAACATTATTATTTCTTTGTTAGAATGGTTAGTACAATAGCCTAAAAGAAACAAAATTTTATACCTTTTACAATTTTTTCTTAAGGAAGAACTTATCTAGCACCCAGTCGTTTTCATAATTACTATTATGATCACTATATGACCCAAAGAAGTTTCATGATGATGTTGTCAAAAGCATAATTCATATTAAAATGCATGATTGTATCCATGAAATAGCCAAGAATTGTATTCTCAAAATTTATTGAAGCAATTCTAATTCTTTGAAGCTACAAAGTGAATTTAGATATGCATTTTCTAAACATATAAGAAGATATTGAACAAAAATAACTTCTGTATTTCTTTTTATATTAAGCTCTCTACATTTTTGTTTTGTTTTCCAGAAAGAAAAGCCTAAAATACTTGCATGCTCTCTATTGAAGTAGATGTAGAGCAGTGTGCCTTGTAATGATAAGGGAATGAGCATAATAATTTTAGAGGAATGCTATCATTACTTATATTTCAAACAAGCATGTATGTGTTTATGTGTACATGTGTTTATGTGTTGCACATATGAGCATTAACAAATGCATACTGATATGTGTACTAGTTATCTCAGGCTATCATAAAAATAATCACCATAGACTGAGTGTCAATTAATCATTTATTGACACAAACAGTCCAAGTAATTTAATTAACTTAGCCTGATCAAATGCCATCTTTTATTACTGTGCCTACCCTATCCAAGAGAATTACATGAGTAACAAATGCAAGCTACATCAAGCAGCCAAATTATAATATAAAATGTAAAAGATGATTTTAAGAATAAAATATATATTATACATTCTAATGTATCCAAATATGATTTCAATGTATAACAACTGCAAAACTCACCAGACATATTTTACATTTTTTTTCTTATGGTCTTAAAAATAAATCAGATTAATTTTATTCCTATATCACATCTCAATCAATTAGTGATATTCAATTTTTAATAGCTGTACATGATCAGTAAGTCCCATCTTGGATCTCTATAATAATTTAAGGAAACTTTTAATCCACCCACATTATAAGTGATTCCTTTAAAAAGGGGCATTTTGGACAAAAGCTTTACCTTCTAAGAACAATATGCAGTAAAATCTACCTATAGCTGCCTTTACCACACAAATATTTTGAATTGATTTTTAAAAGCCAATATAAAATCAAGCATGGTGTTAGATACCTGTAGTCCCAGCACCTGGAAGGCTAAAATAACAGTTTGAAAGCAGCCTGGACTCCAAAGGGAATTCAAGGCCAGCCTGAGTTATATAGAAACCTTGTTTCAAAATGAACAAAAGAAAATAAAACAATACAATATATTATATGATAATGCAGATATAGATACCTGAAAGCAGGAATTCAGGTAAATGAAAGAATTCTTGTATAAGAACTAGGTAAACAATTCATGTATTTCTGAAACTAGATTGAATGTATTTCAAGTGCTTTATTTTGTTCAAAAGACTGGTACAGAGCAGGTTCAAATGCATCCAGTTAAGAAGAAAAGAAGCCTAGGGAAAAGCTAGCAGAAACCCCTGAGGTTTTAGAGTACAGAATGGCTGAATCCAGAAGCCTCAAGTGTTTGAACAAGAAGACTTTTAAAGTGAGGTTTGGGCTTGAGAGACTGAGAATGCCATGAGCTGTTAAAACTATAAAGATTGAATTCTGAAGCTGTTTATTTCTGAAAATGAGTGGGGAAATCTCATGGCCAAAGGAAAACAGAAGTGTATGAGCTTCTGGTGTGTCTTGGGATTATGGGTTTGTTTTAACATTATTTTCTCATTGTGGAAGATGAAAACATGGAGAGAAAAGTGCAAGAGGTTAGCACTGAAATCCAGAAGAGACAGGAGGTAGCAAATTTTATTGTGAAAGGTCAAAGTCATGACATCTGGAATTATTTTTTTATGGATCCTGAGTTTATGGTTTTGATTAATGAAAGTCTTCAACATATAACTGGAGTGCCAACTGGAGGAAGTTTCACCCACAAAATTGCCTTCTTTGCCTTAATTCTGGCACTTTTTGAATGACTGCTAAGGGTTATTTAGGATGTTGATACTTCTGTGTATATTAATACTTCCTAATTAATCAGTATTGGTATTTTTTGAAAAAGTAATTATACTCTCTAGCCCAAAATGGACAGAAAACCAAGTGGATCAAGCAAAGAAGCCAGTATTTCTTCTCTTCTTATGTTTCCAGAAACTCCTGCCCAGAGCATCTCACTTTAATGACATCATCTGCCATGGTCTATTATGTACATAAATGCGTTTATTTTTATTTTCTAATGTGAACCTGTACTGGGCACAGTGTTTCTCCTTTCCTTTTTTTTTTTTTATTTTCTTTCCTTTATTTTTGTGCTGGGTGGAGGTATCTTGTGTTTTACAATTTTCTTTTTCATAGGAATGTTCACATTAAAACAGCAAAAGAGAATAGATGAATGAATTTATTTAATGAAATTAAGCAAGTTTTGAAATCTGAATAAGAAACTTTTTTGGAAACTGGAATTCTCATATCATTCTGAATTTTACCTAATATGCAATTACTAATACACCACAGGTTCAGAATTGAACATTTAAACTGATAAGTTTGAAGATGATAGCACCAGAAATAAAGAGGCAGAGTAAGTGGCAATTATGGGCAAGGAAGAAGAAAATTCAAACATTCTTATTACATGAACATATTCATACTTACATTCTATTAAACCTGCAGATATTGCTTTTCTAAGTAGCTGAAGTCAACAAGCATTTAAAATAGCAGTTTCTTCCAGGGAATGCTGTCCACAAGCCTCTCTCATGTCATTCTCTTCAAAGCAAGAGTTAAAATGTAGTAAATGTAACTATTGTGCCAAGATAATTCAACTACATTCTTCATCTTGAAAATAATTTCCAATAATGCATCATAGAAAAATTTGTTGTTAAGTATCTTTGTGACTGTGTATTACTGAAAAGCACCATATTTTTTCTGCCGGTGGTGATGTCAGTACTCTACTTCATCTTCATATGGTGCTCTTATTGAGAGGAACTTATTTGCCTCATTGACCCTGAGGCTTTTATATTGTCCCAATTTTCTCTTTATTGAAACTCATATATAATAACTTCTCATTTTAAAGTGAAAATTAACTTTTTTTAAATAAAAAGCAAACAGTAAAGATGTGTGAATGAAATTAAAAAATCATCAAGAAAAATAATTTTAAACTGGTATTCTTTGTCAAACCGAACATCTTAAACTTATGGTAAATTATGTAAATATCTGAATAATTTTGAAAAAAAATTTAAAATAGTTGCATTTAAGTGATGACTTATTTGTTTGCTTTCTGTTGTTTTTGTTTCTCTGATGACATAATAAAGAAGTTAATCTTGAAAGAATCATCCCCTATGGAAACTTGATAATAAATGAATAAATTGTTTTAAAAATAGTAAGCTACTTTGAATTTGATGAAATTAGATATTAAAATTTAGACTTAAGGGCTCCAGATAGAAAATTAAGCATCTTAAGATATTCCTTTTAAGCATCTCCAGAGAATAACAGCATTGATTTTTTTGCCATTATCATGATAAATTATATGTATTAACAAAGTCTACTATTTTTAATTACAGTTGTCTATTCACTGGGTTACTTATTTTAAACATCTGCGCCCTTACCACTTTACTCAGAAGAAGACCAGTTATAATTATCCTTATATAATTAGGAAGGTAAACCTTGGGTCATTAATTTCATATACAAATGTGTTTTCATTTATTCAGGTAATAAACACTAGTCTAGAAATTCAATTGTCAAGCAAGGAATAAAGAAGACAAGGTCCAAAAGATTTCAAAGTTTAGCAGGTATGGGAATGCAAAACCATGATATATACTACACAAGTAGTATGTGAAAATATGGCTTAGTTCTTTTAGCTATCTTTGATATCTTAGGAGCAATTACACAACAGAGAAAAACTGGCAGAATTCCAAAAATGTCAGTCATTAATCATGATTTATCTGTAATATGGATCCAAAGACATGGGATCTTTCTAAGTCAAATATTGATGCTTTGTTTACAGGATAAACTAAAATGGACCACATTTCTATTCTTTCTCATTTCTCAGATAAAATGATACATTCAAATGTTTATCATATCAAGATGCCATGGTAACTTTAAATAAGGGCCTTACATCCATGTGCAAGTCCAAGAGTAATAAAATAAGAAATGTACAATCTGATCTAATCTTATAAAGGATACTGAAAATCTGAAAGTGGATGCTTATTATTTCACCATTTAATTTATAAGAATAAAAACTAAAAAGTCACATGAAGTTGTGAATTGGTCAATGAGTATTTCCTAACAACTATACAGGAAAAATTTAGGGAGTGATATGTACTTTGGAATAATAAACATATATTTCTTGAAATTTCATAAGGCACTCAGTATTTTGTTGAGTGAATATACAGAATCCATTATTTCTTACAATGCTATGGATGATATAAGTTTTCAGGGTGTATGTGAACATTTACCAACAATGTATTTTCAATTTGGCAATTGAATAATTATAACAATGGAGATTATAGTTGCAGATATTATAGTAATTTTTGCATAATTTTTGTTCTAGCACAGTTTCATGAATAGAACTATAATTTCACTGAATGTTTTTGCCTAGTGTGCAATTATATGATCAATCAAAGCTTTCAAATACAGAGATTTATTGACTCAAGCTTTTAACTACCTTCCCAGACCTATTAGGTTCTTCATTTCTGAAAGCAGTAATATAATGGTTTATGGAGAAAACATGGAGGAGAAGAAAGATCTGGGGAAGTCAACCTTGACTGACCCTATGGGCCAGAAACCTTACATTTAGCTGTGCAACATCTAATCTTCTCAACACTTCACAGAGTTTATCAGTAATAATGTGGCCTCATTTATGACACCTGACATTTCAAAATTAATTATTCATAATTTGACATTATTTATCACATTTGCCTTTTAAAAATGAAAATCACATATAGGTGTGTAAAATTATAATCTTTAATACGATAAGTATTGTTAATATAGAGTTGTCAGTATGGATATACATATCTAATTAATTACCCTATAATTGTAATAAAACAAAAATGAAGGTAGTAAAAGAACAACTATTTGTTATAATTTACAAAAATCTTATAATTAAAGCAAATTATTCATCTATGTCATTTTAATGTTTATGATAGTTCTATTTTTATTATATTGTTAAATGAAATTCTCCAAAATTACACTTTGAATAAGTAGCAGAGAAAGAGCTTAGACCTCACTTTGACCACTAACTATTGTGCTTTTTCTACTTTAAGGTGCTAGGAATTATATTTGGATATCACTAAGAAATCTCACATGAAGTTCCTGAGCTTGCCAACAACATGATTTCATACAGTCATTTACCTAAGATTACAGAGCAAGTTTGTAGATATGAAGACACAAATTATCTCTCTCCATGCAAAGACAGATAACAACTTCACAACCTTTCTTGCTTAACTTGGTCAACCACCTATCATATATTCCTAACATCAGATATCACTAGTGAGGGAATTCTTTATAAAAACACAGTATGCTGTGTTTATAATTTTTTAAATAGTAATGAAACACATGAATCTTACTATGTATGTGTGTTTTAGGTAAATGTATCGTTTGACTTTTTACACACAATGGAGCAATGTATAACATTCCAAAAGTATTTGACAATTTATATTTTAATGAACAAAGAAATTCAATGTATTCCCTCTGTTAAATAATCTAAATCTATAACTTCTAAGAATTATTCAAGTAACTTTCACTGTATTTCTTGGAGGGGTGAAGATATAGGTCAATGGGAGATCTTGTATTAAGTGTGTGCAAGGTCCTGGATTTGATCCTTAGCACAACATACATGCACACATACACATACTTCCCTTAGAATATATCTATATGTTATTTTTTAAATATAATGTAAATATGTTGATAAACAGTCAACATATTTGACTGCATTATGGAAAAATGTATTGAATTTTTCCATAATGTCTGTAAAAATTAATGACCCAAAAACACAAATGAAAGGAATCGTATAATAAATGAGGTTTTATGAAGCTAAAATGAATTCTTCAGCAACACAAACCAAAAATTATATTTCTAATGTTCTCAGAATAATGCATAGGGTGTGAAGAATATTTAAAACTTAAGTGCATATCATTAACTAGCCTGGTGGCAATTCTAATAACTGTATGCTACGTTCTTTCAAGAGATACATAGCAAAAATAGATATTTTCATAGTGAAATGTTTCACAGGTATGTAGATAATATCTAGATCCTCTAATAAAGATAAACATAAATATTTTCATATAATTTATGACAAAGAGCAAGATATCTGTATAGATTATCTCTGAATCATTATTTATAGATTCAGCTTTAATATAAGGGTGTAAAAAGGTTAAATTCTTTTTATCTAGGTTTCATCTGTATAAGTAGCACATGGACTGGGTCTGTGTCAGCTCCAGCAATTTTCACTCCTATCTTTAGTAATTGGCTGCTCTTTCAGATCAATAGAGCAAGAAATGGCATGTGGAATAGCTCAAGTAAGTCAAAGTGTTCTGTTGCTCTCCACATATTCCTCATATATTTTCTTTTAACATTGGATGAGTGATTTCATGAATTTCTGATATTATTAATTCAGAATTGTGTTAATTATGCACAATATATGCAACCCCTTTAATTAATTCTTTTATCATATACTTCATAATTTAAATTAGCCTACAGTCTTGAGATTTACATACTGATTAATAACCAATCAGATATTTATCAAATGTCTTCTATGTGATGGCTTTTATGATTAGTACTAAGGAAACAAATTGTGAACAACAGCAACTAAGCCAAACTCATACAGTCACATTACTAAGAATTGGTAGTAGACACATGGATTAAACAAATCATCAACAAAAATAAATTGACACTCCATAAATTTTGTGAAAGGAAATTTATGGTTATAGAAAAGCTAACAATAGGAGATTTATGCAAATCATGCAGGTCTTAGAAAGGGTTTGAGAAATGGTTACCAGAATAGATTTAAGGAGGATGAAAAGCAGTCAATACAGTGAGTACAGGAATGAAGACAAAGTTTTCTACAACCATATCATCCAACCCGATGCATGAAAGAAATGAACTAGATTGGGGTAGAAGAAGCATAATAGAAAAATTAATGTGGAGATGCAGAGAATGTCTTCATTCATTTTGCTAAAAGTAATTTTAAGTTAGGACAGATGAGTAAATACAAACAAGAAAGGTATGCATTGACTTTAGTGTTAGAAATAATTAATTGTGTATGCATGTGTAAAGGTATTGGGTGAGCAAGGGAGATGTAAGCATACCAGTCATTAAGTTGATGGAGTTACCTAGGTGAGAGAAGAAGAGGTTAGGAATAATAGGCAATTGTCAAGAAGTGGATAGGTTCCAGATACAGTGAAGAAGAAGGAAAATCTGGCCTAGAGGTACGATAATTCTGTTGGTAGAAAAGGGATGATGTAAAGGATGAGTCTTACACTTCTCTATTACACAACTAGAGAGATGGTGATAGTCTCTGCTATGTAAGAGAACACTGGACCATGGTCAAATTTTAGGGAGGGTGTCATGAGTTTAAGCTTGTCATATTTAATGTGTAGTATGTTTGAGGAATATCCAAGAGGATATATGTATAGTTGGTTGGGAGAGCTCATAAGACAAGTCCAAGCAAAAGTAACAAACTTGAGTGTCAACAGTGTAGATTTAGTATTAGAAGCTTTGCTTTAATAAGGAGCTTACATTTCTAGAATCTATTTGTATACTTGGCAGAATAATTTGATGGGAAAAAACCAAAAAATATTATGAATTTTGTGTTTGTAATTTTACTGGAAAAAGCAATAACTGTACGTCAGCTTTGAAGATATAATCAAATTAGAGCTATTAAAATTGCTGCAGGGTGGCTTAATGGGAATTTAGATCAAGAAAACCTTGTATTGGTTATAACATAATGCATAAAATGGACATGCTTCACTAAGAGAAAAATTGAAAGTATTGCTAAAAGAGGTAAGTTTAATTACCTAGAAACTTGCTTCTTGTGCTCTGTGTGTATGTGGGTGTAGATTTGTAGGTCTGTGTGTTTCTATGTGATTTACTTGAAAAGAAGTTACATATAGCAATCCAGGAAGTATTCTATCAGGTTTAGTTATGTTTACTTCTTAGTTAATCCTTCAAACAGCTCAATGAGGCAGGAACTTTTCATTTTCTCATTTTGCAGAACAGAGAAATGAAAGAAGGTGAACAGATTTGTATACCTCATTCACCTAGTCAAGGAAAAGATTAGGCATCAAACATTTGTGGCCTGGTTTCAGTTTCCCTACTCACATGTAAATGATCTTATTGTTTTCAGTTATTCAACCACAAATCCTTCTGGTAATGAGATTCCACACTCTTTCTCATTGCCATGACTGTCCCTGATTTCCTGTGGGAAGAATGTTCTTGCTCACATCATTAGACCATGATTGGTCACTTACTTGCTGTGGACAATGGAACGTAAACATAAATGACAGATGCAGGTTCAGAACAGTATTCCATGTGGCCATGGAGTGAGCCAGGTCTCCCTCACTCTCTTCTTTTTTAAAGTTTTTGAGAAAAAATGCAATCTTCTAGGAATGCAACACCACCGAGGTAAGAGATAGGCTGACCAACATAGCCCAATCTGACTTTTGTTCTTTTCCATACTAGACAAAGTATGTTTTTTTTTTAATTTTTATTTTTTTATTATTCATATGTGTATACAATGCTTGGGTCATTTCTCCCCCCTGCCCTCACCCCCTCCTTTACCACCCACTCTGCCCCTTCCCTCTCCCCCCTACCTCCTCGATACCAGGCAGACACTATTTTGTCCTTATCTCTAATTTTGTTGAAGAGAAAGTATAAGCAATAATAGGAAGGAACAAGGGTTTTTGCTGGTTGAGGTAAGGATAGCTATACAGGGCATTGACTCACATTAATTTCCTGTGCGTGGGTGTTACCTTCTAGGTTAATTCTTTTTGATCTAACCTTTTCTCTAGTTCCTGGTCCCCTTCTCTTATTGGCCGCAGTTGCTTTTAAGGTATCTGCTTTAGTTTCTCTGCGTTGAGGGCAACAAATGCTAGCTAGTTTTTTAGGTATCTTACCTATCCTCACACCCAAAGTATGTCTTTTGATGCTGTGTGCCCTGGTGTTCCTAAGGTTTGTATCCCAGGGCTTGCTGCCTTTAATGTTCCTTCCAGTAGAGCTCCTACTGTAAGGACAATCAGTAAAGACTTCATCCTCTTCAGGCAACTTTCCCAAGTCTTGAAGAACCATATTACAATGGATTCTCAGCTTTATTGTCCCTTGATGCCTAAGTAATAAATTGCTTCATGTAATATTTTCCATATGAGTATTATATCTGAGTAAACTCAGACAACTAGGTAATCAGAATACAGTGAACCCACTTCACAGCTAGTTTGAAGGACATGATTTAAAAGTCATTAAGTGCTTTTACCAGCTCTTGTCCTTTCTGCTTTAACAACACTATGTGACAGACAAATACTGCTCTTACTACCTGAGTCTTCAAATAAGTCAATTTGAGTACAGACACAGTCTTTCCTGCTCTAAACATAAAGTGTAAAGCAAACATAAAGTCATGGCTTCAAGATATGCATCAGGAATGGGAACATTTATAAATGATTTTGACCTTCCTGCAGGGTACTGTTATAGAACAGTGAGATTTTGTAGTTGTCCCCACACGTCTTGTGAAATTTGACTACCGCAATGTCTAACTCTTATGTAATGATTCCTCTCAATGAAGAAACAAAAACAAAAACAATCAAAACCTGTCTATATCCATAAACAGATAAATGGTGAACTCAAGTTTTGAAGTTTCAATGCCTAGGTTTGTCATCATCTTTGAAAGTAATTATCAACTGCATTTTCTAATTAAATCTACAACTTCTGCAAATACACTTTGGACAAATTTCACTGAGAATCACTCACATAAAATATATTGCTATAAGTTTAATGTATTTAAATCTTAATAGTTTTACTTTAGATCAAGTTTATTAATGTGGGAACAGCTGGATGATGTTTTAACTGGGTACTTCAATTTACTACCACAAGTAAAAAGGCATATCATGTACCCTTTGCTGATATAAAACCTGTATAACTTTCATAATATGAAAAAAACGCATCACTAGAATTTGATCCTGAAGGAAAGCATCAGAACTAACCAACACTAAAAATGTTTTACAAAATAGCTGGCCAATACGCTCATAAAGTATCCTGGTGCTGAATGGAAAGTAAAGATTAACAAGTTATTATTAACATTGGAGGAGTCTCAAAAGACATAGCAACTGACTGTGATATGAGAAGCTGGATCTTGAAGTTAGAAAAAAGTGAAGAAGTAAGAAATTACTGGAGAATAGATGGATTTTTTAAGAAGATATATATTTTATTTAATTGTAATTTTACTAGCTCTAGTTTTCTGGATTTTGTAATTGTACTGTGCCCATATAAATTATTAATTAAGAATAAAAGACATGTAACACATACACTGATATATTTTTAAAACTTTTCTATGTGTCTAAACTCAATTCAAAATAGAGTAGCTGGGTGCCAGCACCTCATGCTTGTAATCCTAGTTCCTTGGGGAACGGAGATCAGTAAAATTGTGGTTAGAGGCCATAATCAAAATAACCAGAACAAAATGGACTGTACCTGTGACTCAATTGGTAGAGCATCTGTTTTGCAAGCACAAAGTCCTGGATTCAAACACCAATTTCATTGAAAATATACAAATAAATACATAGAGTCTTGTAGAAAGGGATTTTTTTTCTAAATATTATCCATTTTAACAAACATCTGGAAGTTTTTATCATGATGTTCTTTTACACCTGAGTTATTTATTTCTTGATTATATAACAAGCCCTCCAAAATATATTGCCCTAAACTTTGTTTTTCAAGATTTTTTGGATTAGCCATTGGTGGTTTAGATCTGCCTATCTGATTTTTCTGTTTAGGTCTCTCATGTGATCTATGGGTTTTGTAGCAGGTAGATGATTACATATGTGGTTGGAAGGCATCATACATGGGCATTTCTATTTCCAACTTAGCTTTCATCCTTCATCAATCTAGCTCAAGCTTGCTCACATGGTAGTCTTAAGGTTCTAGAAGCAGTAAAAGGAAAAGTTTCAATATGTGAGAATGTTTCAGTCCTTAAGTCATATTATAATATCACATGGGTCACAATAAATAACATAATTGGTTCATCCTTTGATGGGAACAGCTTATAATATCATATTGCTAACTGTTCTACATTTAAATGGGAAGAATATGTGGCCATTTTTTTGTTTTTGCAGTCTACCACACTTGCATGGTATAATTGTTTTCTATTTTTTGTTTTACTAAAACACGTTATTTTTTGTATTTCTTTTGTATTCTCTCTACAATGCTAGGGATTATATCAATTACTTCTTAGAATGTAGCACAAGCATGGAATTTTGCAAGAATTTAATAACTGCTAAAGAATCAATAAATTAATGATTAATTAAATGAAAAAGTTCATTAAATTATTTACAATGAGTGAGAATATTAATTTAAAAATAAAAATATGCTATATCATAAGTAATATACATGTATAAAATATGTATATATTACACGTATGATTCTCTGTAGGTTCTTTTGTACATCTGTGTTTTCATATCATTATTTACATTCTAATAAACTGTTCATTTTAGCTATGCTTAATTAGTCACTCTGGTCTATTTTGATCTGCAGAGAAGTCTTTGTTTACTGACTTTTTATTAAAAGATTAAATACAAAATTTCTTAATATTTTCCTTATTCTAAAATAGTAATTAGAATTGCAAGTAAATACAATCTATTTCCATGGATATTTTTTAATTTCTTATTTGGACAAGCAGAATGTTTTGTTATGATCAAAATCAATTCTCTCAAATCTTTTAACAACTGATAGTACTGTTTTCTCATTTCTCATTTGAAATTAGGCATTTTAATTTATTGTTAAAGGTCAAATAATTTGGATTTTACAGCTCATTTAACATCATTATCATCAACAAAACAACCTCCAAATGTATAGTTTATTTTAAATTTGAATGGTGAGTATTCAGTAAATATAACATAGAAGATAAAATTCAAAAACAAATTTAAATGATAATTATATGAAAATAATAACAATGTAAACTAATTACAATCTACTTGTTAAAGAAAAGTTACTATATAAATGTTTTTCTTTTTTTCTTTCTTTTTGATACAAGTTCTGGCTACATAGCCTGGACTGATGAAGACATTGCCATCCTCCTACCTCAGCCTCCTAAGTGCTAGTATAACAGCATATGCCACCATGCTCAGAAAATGAGTGCTTACTTGTTTTCTTTAAAGTGGAGCATTACATAAAAATTACTTTTAGTCATTTGAGGAAAATGTCTTGTATTGTTCAATGTTTCATTCTCAGCATCTAGTTTCATTAATGATAAATTTTGAAGAAAGAATCCAGTTAAAGTCATTAATGAATAACTTGGCTAGTGTCTTCAACAAGTACTCTTTGTCTCTAGAAACTTCATCCTTTAACTGTTTGATCCTTTCATTGCCATTAATTGTAAACAAAATACAGCTTTATCTTTTTATTTTAATTTTTTGGCAGTATTGGGATTTTAACTCAGGGACTCACACTTGCTAGGCAAGTGCTCTGACACTTGAACAAATTCATCAACTTTGTTTTGTGTTGGATTTTCTTGAGATAGGATGTCGTGAACTATTTGGCCTGGACTGGTTTTGAACTGCAAACCTCTGATCTATGCCTCTTCAGTAGCTAGAATTAAAGACATGAACCACTGGAGCCTGGCAATACTTCCCTATTAAATGCCATTTGTTTTCAAAAAACTGCTTAACCAGCTTTTGAGTAGAAGAAAAAAAATCCCTGCTGGACTAGGACATTAGAGTGATTTAATTTAATTTTAATTTATAATATTTTTATGGTCCTTTTTATGATCAGAACTTATACAGTCTTCTTATAGTGCTTGAGAAACTCCACAGAAACACCAACTTTGAAGAGTTATAATTTCTGTGATTTTTTCAGAGTAGTAAAAAAAATCTGACTGCGTGCTGCTGATTAATGCCTGTAATCCTAGTTACTCAGGATGCAGAAATCAGGAAGATTCTGGTTCAAAGCCAGCCCTGGGCAAACAGTTTGTGACACCCTATCTTGAAAGCCCATCATAAAAAGGGCTGGTAGAGTGGCTCAATGTGTAGGCCCTGAGTTCAAAATTGAGAACCTCAAAAAAAAAAAAAAAAAGATGTGGTAATAAGAGCACTAGTTCCCTGTTTCTTTAAATTCTCTATTAGCTATTAGCCTCTCTTAAAATCTTTGTAAAATAAAATCCATATGAAAAGAAGTTGCTTCTCAGCAATTTGTTTTTATTGGCAGTAAGAACATGGTTACTTTTCCTTAGCTTATGTCCTATACATTTAAATATTTAAGAAAAACTCCAGATAAAATAACAACATCAGAATAAGATTTCAAATTTACTGCTATCTTTGTGCTTTCCTTCTCTGTTTTCTACACTAGGTCTATTCCTTAAGAATTGATAGAAACACTTGAATTAACCAGTGTCTCTTAAATCAGTTGGAGGAAAATAATAGAGGCTTCAGTGTTTTGGTTATTTCCTTTCCTTTCCACAAATCATCATCATTTTCATCCTAAGAAAATTAAGCAAGTCATTAATTAATTATAAATAGTAGCTGCCCTGAAAATGAACAAGCTTCAAACATACAAAGATAGCCACCTACATACAATAAAACCTATTGCTTCACAACACAGCCATTGTGAATATCAAGAAAAAAGTATAGCAGAAATTGGTCAAGAATGAAGAACATAAGCTATTTTTTTTATCAAAACAATCCAGTTACAACAAGAAAATCAAAGAAACCATATTGTTTAAGTGATAAACAATCTGTAGAGTAGAATAGGTAAAGATCATTTAACCTTTTCTAAAGGTATCTATATGTCTTGTGGATCCACCTCTGGGTGTTTGATTCAGGAAGAAGCTTATTTGAGAAATCGTGCATCTCCATGCTTTGCTGTTCTTACCCATATAAAATAAAACTTGAAATTTATCATCTTCTCTATTTTCATCCTACAGTTTTTTGTAGACTTTTTTATTGAAGCAGATCTGAAAAATTATAGAGGACTGAAAGCATCAGTTTTATGAAGTGACTTGGATGAATTCTTTTGCTTTTTTTGAATAATAATAACAAAGGAGCAGAAGCATTCAAACTACTACAATAAGTAATGCAATAAATCCGAATCTCAGTCAGCTCTCTTATGATAGCTACTTCTTCTACAGTTTATAATGACACTATGACATATCAATTATTTACAGGATAATTTTGGTAATTATTTCAGATCTTTATGAGAAAGGCATAGTAAATAGTCAATACTATTTAGTTTGGAAAAGCTATATGACCTATGTTAAAACTTACATATTAACACTTGCCATGGAGCATAGGATAAAAAAATCAAAGTCAAATTATCCATATATCAGAGAATGTCATTAGAATTTTCACAAAACATGTGCACTGAATATTTTAGTACTCCTTGAATAAGACAGAAGGGGAGAAAGTTCAGACATATTTAGTAGTTTCTGTTAAGTGTTTATGATATGCTGTCCTATTGCAATTGCATAGTTTTGCCCATCATCACAAATTTCATTGCTAGTATCTACCTTATGACAGTCCCATGTCTTTTACCATCTCATCAGATATTCCTGAGGACAAGAAGTAAAAACTGCAATGAATTTAATCTCTCCAGTATCTTCCTCTACCCTCCTATGTGGCCTGTGTTATAGTCATTCAGGTCTTATGGGAGCTATCCTCTCAAATGTCACTGAATAAGATAGCCTTATGGTAAATTATGTATAATAAAATTCACTCACAAATTAACTTCTCTTATATTACATAATTTTCATTTCATCCTTGTCCTTCTAAATGCAATCACAACTCTACTCCCCTTAGTTCTCAAAATCTTATTTATCAAGTTTTTTACAACTCACCTCTCTTTACTGTTAGTATCATCAAATATTGTATCTATTAAGTTTATAGATTCTGAAGTTTATATGCAATTTTTCTTCTTAATTCTCATATACTGTGTGACCCTTCTATCTCATAGATTTTCTGTCTTCTGAGAATGGTCTGGAATCTGTAATTTATCCTCAATGAAATCTCCTATATCTTTAACCTCTAGTCTGAGCATTTCTTTTTTTTGTATTTTATCATCTTTACATTAATTTACATGTGTATGCATTGTTTGGATCACCTCTCCCACTCCCACCACTCCCCATTTTTGGGTAGAAATTGTTCCACCTTCTTGTTCTCCAATTTTTTTGAGAATAAACATAAGAGATAATAAGAAAGACATAGCTATTTTGCTAGTTTGAGTTAAAGATATCTATAGAGATAGATTCCAACACTGCTTCCATGCAATTGTGTATTGCAATTTTGTTAAGTTGTTTTATGCAACAGTAATTGGGTTATCCCATGAGGATACTGAAGTCCTTGCCCCCTTCTTTCAAGTGGCCCTTCTCTGGCTCTCTTCTCATTGGGCCTCCAGCTAGAATATTTCTGTTCCTCTCTTTACCCCTTTCCAGTCATGTCCTCCTGTCTAAATCTCACATTATCAGATAAGATCAATACAACATTTCATTAGTGTGTCTTTATTGGTAATACTAGATAATTTTCCTTTATCTATGACAATTTCAGCTTCCAGTTTGCAGTCTCTACACTGAAACTGTGCCTTTACTTTTAATGATATCTATATGCACCTAGAAAAGGTTTCCAAGGTGTTGGTTTCTTGGTTTTCTCCAAAATTTACTTAAAGCTCAAAATTATGTCAGATTTTCACACAAATGGCCATTGCTTATTTTGTTGTAGTTATGTGCTCACTTAAAATATCTAATTCTGCAATGCTTCTATGTTCTTAACTTCAGGCATTCACTCTCTATTACCAGTTCCTAAATTTCCACTTCATTTCTTTAAGAACTCTGGACTTGATAATTCTTCAACCCCAATATTTTGATCCTGATAGCCATTCCCTTTTCCTTCACTCTCTAGATGCTTTTATTTCATTCCTTGGTCAGAATAAACATTCCCTGGACACGCTTTTATTTTCCTTTTTTTTTTTTTTCTGATTTTAGTCACTTTGGAAAACCACTTTGCATTTATCTATTTTGAATCTGCACCCATTACAGCAAGAGTGGAGGAGAAAATACAATCATGGTTGTTGTATACTCACAAGAAACTCACAGTCACAAGCCCAAAGGAGTGCTCTAGGTTGACAGACATCATATACACTAATTACAAGGTTTTCAATCTTCTGTATCTTCCTTTCTTCTCTTCAGTTTCTGCTAGATATACTCATTCTTACTTCTCTGAGTCAAGAAAACCCTACAAAATTCCCTTACTATAAACAAATCCAGATACCACAATTTGACCCGCATGCATTGCATGCAACCACAGATAAAGAATTCATACTCCTCCTTACATCCAACTCCTCCTTTATAGCATTAATTCCATCATTTATTGCCTTATTTAATACATTTATCAACATTACCAAATTTCCTCACTCTTATAGATCATGCTACAAATAATTATTTTCATTGTTACTAATATAGCATAATTTCAGAAAATCCTATATTTTCTTCTTTTTATGCAGATTTTAAAAAAGAGTTGGTAGCTTCCAGGTGTGGTAGTGCATACCTGCAATCCTTGCACTCGGGAGACTAAGGCAGAATGACTGTGAGATCGAGGCTATCCCGGCTATGTAGGGAGTCCCAAGTCAACTTGCACTGACAAGCGAGATGCTGTCTCCAAACAAAACAGTATGAAACAAAAAAGTTGTATCCATTAATTTGCATCCATTTAGTGGTTTTTATACAGGTTTTATTTTGTTATATTTAAATATATTTTTATATATTACATAATCATCACTCCTTTGTACTTTAATTCACAATTAGAAGCTTAAAGGAGAGGAAAGTAAGAACAAATATAATTATTCAGAGGTTAATCAGTTTCATTTACTCGATGGGACAAATTTACCTTAAAAATACTTCATATAGGCGAGCCACCTGCATGAACACACTCAAACACAGAGATATTACAATAAGGACATGAAATTATGCCAGAGCTAATTTAGAAGTTTGTAAATAGGGAGAGCAATGTGCTATAGACACAGAGGATCATGATGTGCTATACCCAAGAGAGGGACTCTGAGATGGGAGGGGCGTTCCCAAGCCCAATTTTCATACAGAGGGACTCATATTTCTTCTCTTTCCTATGATAAACTGCCTAAATGCCTCCATTTAATTATTAATACAATATTTTTTCTAGCATTATTTAATATATACTACCCTAGAAATTCTTCTTCCACCATTCTTCCCTTAAATAGAATTAATTCTTCATCCTCTTTGTTCTAAGTAAACACTTCTCATCCAATTTACCAAGTACTATGTCTGTCATTGATCTACAGGTGTGTGTTAGATGTGCATGTTGTTCATTAAGTAGAGTTTGGTTTACAGAACAAAAGAAGCTGTTAACTAGTATTTGCAATTGTATGCCCAATAACTACTTTAATAAAAAGTTTTAAAACCATATGATTTATAAGTTTACACTTTCCAAATTTTCATGGTTTCACTCTTGCTTCATTTTTGTGAAGATAATTTTGACTAGACTATTAAATCCACTCTTTATAAGACAGGATTGACAATTCTAATGCATCCTGAACTCCTCCTTTTCTAAATTATTATAATATTTACAATGTTGCATCAAGTCTTCATATAAACATAGTTGTTAATTAATGGTCAGGAAGATTATTCTTCCCTCAATATGGGAAAATGATAAGAACTCTGATCACATTCACTCAAGATGTTTTCTAACACCCAAACATTTTCAAGAGTGGAAAACAAATGACTGCAATAAACTGTTTGAAGTTTTCTAACTGAGTATGAATTAACAGTCTTTTCAAGACATGTCCTATCTTTCTTTCCTCCCTCCCTCCCTTCCAACCTCCCTCCCTTCCAACCACCCTCCCTTCGTTCCTTCCTTCTTTCTTCCTTTGTTTATTGCTGTGCTGGGTGGGGATATATTGTGGCATTTACAAATGTTCTTACAATGTATCAAATATATCATACTTGAATTCACCACCTCCACTGCTCTCTTATTCCTCCTTCCCCCCATTCCTGGAATGGTTCAACAGTTATCATTTTTGCATTTACATATAGGTAAATTATTTGTACAGTATACATCCTTCATCCTCCTCCCCTTTCCCCTGCTACCTCCACGCTGTCATTGGTGCCAACCACCTCCTCAAAGAACCTGTTCCATCATCCTATTTCCAATTCTGTAGAAGAAAAATGGCAAAAGATAAAAAGAAAAATGTGCCATTTTTGCTAGTTTCAGAAAAATATAGCTACACAGGAAGTTTTCTTGTGTTGTTTCCATGCATATATGTGTTACATCCCCAATTGGTTCATCTCTTCCAGTCCTCTTCACTCCTTCCTAGTCCCTTTCCCATGGTGGCCTCAACCAGTTTAAGATTTTTATATTCATTCCTATACAGAAATCACAACCACATTCTTAGTTATCTTCTCTTGCCCTATCCCTCTCATGTGTGACCTCCCCTTAATGTGACCAGTGTCTCATAACACCTCATATTCTTAATGAACAGAGTAACAGTGAATATTTTAGTGCTGTAATTCAAAGGCAATAGGAGGTCTCATCTAATTCTGCTGCAGTTCATACCATTCTTTGCAAAGTCTGAAATGCCATTAATTCCTTAGATTCATTATTTACTTTTCTTTACTGTTATATTGACTTTTAAGTCTTTAAAATATCTGTTTTAATATTATCCTGAGTTTTATACCTTTTAAACCTAAAATTATAGCTTTACTCCATTTTCAGTGTTTGTTCCAAATTTATTGTCATTATTCTGCTTATTTATTTATCTTATTGATAAGATAAACAACACTCCAAACAAACATATTTTAATTAGAGTTCATAAATTTTACTATTGTTAACAACTTATTAAATAAAAGGATGACCGGTACATCACAATACTGCCCAGTAATTTATAACTGGAAACACAGCTGTTCTGTTTCCTCTAGCTTCTCCCCAATCACTGGTTTTAGTCTAATACTTAAAGCATGTGGAAGAAACAGCTCTCTGATCATTTCAGCAGCTATCATCACTTACAGAAGAACTTATTACTGAACTCAGGTCTTAGCAGGTAAAAAGAAAAAAGGCAATTTATTCATTTATTAAAGTCTGAAAAATCATCATCATTTATGTGCTTTTTCTCCTTTACTGCAATTTCATATCTAATATACAGTAATTTCAGTGGGAAGGGTACACTTTATGGAGTGGAAGATTTTATTTTATTTTTTTATTTTCCCATAAAGTTTCTTCTATTACTAACCTCTGATGCTATTAAATCCCACTGTGATATTTTTCCTGCAATAGAGCCTATGAAAAGTACAATTCTTCAGAAATTTCATTAAACACAGCCCGTAAATGGCTTCCTGACTTATTTTTGCGTGAACACTGAAACTTTCCTCTTCCCCTCTCATGATACTCACCTTCTATTATGTCTGTGGAAAGGAATAAGATTTGCTATTTGCTAACCAGTAAGGAAGGAACATCTCTTTTTTAGGAAACTAAAATCTTGAGTATTATTTATACAAGTTTGAATTAATATAGTTTACCAGCGTATAAGATTGAACTGTTTCATGACTATGGGGAGAAATGAATAATTTTTTTGTATTAAAAAACAGATCTGCCAAGACTCTTATGTTCCACAACAAAATTGAGAGGTAAAGGTTGTATTAATTAGCTACCTATTTTTGGAGGAAACATTAAGTTTATTTAGAAGTACTTTCTTTATTAATAAGCACTAAAGTTTATTTTTTACTTTATATAGGAAAATATGCTCAATATTAGCTCATCATGTTTTCCTTTATCCAAACTACCCCTGAGTATATGTATTATTATGTGAAGTTAAAGTCTTAAGTCTAGGTCAAAGATATTTAAATTTCATTCTTGTGTGTAAATGGCAACTATCTTCTATGGTCTCTTTGTTTATGATTTATTCCCTGAGGGAATTCTTACAAGTATTCCCAACATCTAACTCCCCTTGGATATCTCACAAGACTGAAAGTTTGCCACTCAAACCAGTTCACAAACACTTGTCTGCATTGGTTCATGGCATAGGATGTGTAAAAGCTGCATTTAAGTGTACTCTCCTCATTCATGCTTCTTTTAGCATATAATTGCACAAAGGGTTTCATTGTTATATAAATTCTCCCCTCTATTACTCTTTCTTTTCCCTTCCTCCTCCTTTTTTAATCTTAATGGGTTTTAGGCATTGTCTCTACATACCACAGATTTATACAAAACATAGAAAATGAAAATGTTTCTAAACCCAAATAAACTTTATCTAATGTCTTCTACTATGTCCTTAGTTGATATACGCTGAAATCAAATACTTGTGATTTTCTGTTAAGTTTATTAATGATAAACTTACACTATTTTACTGCTAATTTTTTAACTCCAATACACACTTTTTATATGATATCTTGCTAGGGATACTATACCAAACTCCCCCGGAGAAGGTGGTACTTTGCTAATATAAATTTATTTTCTCATAGTTCTGGCAAATAAATTTGAATGGAAGAGTTTGGGGATTCATTTCTTTGAGACTTCTTTCTTCATTTTCACCTGGTCTCTGTACAGATTTATGCCCTAGTTTCCTCTTTTGAAAGTACAGCAGGCATATAGTGTTAAGACCACCCCAATAATCTCATTTCAATTATGTTTTTGAAGAATTTATTTATAAACATGGTCACATTTTGAGGTTCTGCAGGTTTGGACTTCATCTAAGGACTTGCCAGGGAAAATAATTCAGACCACAATAGATCAAATACTATTCTGATTTAATTTTCCTAAAAAATCTTCAACTGCTGAAATATTGCTGGCTCATTTTCCATTTCCTAAGTCCCAATTTTCCCACGGCATTAAGCTATATGTATTCATTTTTGATGGGGAACTCACAAAACCCTTGGTGCTCCAGGAACAAAGCCTGTGAGATTTGCCTTATAGAAATGACTCAAGACTGTTTTGTTGTGGCAATATTGTCAGAGGAGAAACCAAGCAACACTCGGAGGAGTGGAGAACTCAGATTTTAATTTTTACGCTAGCGGGCCCAGATGTGTACCAGTGTCTGAGCCCCGAACAAAGGATTCACAGGATATTTAAAAGGCAGTGCAGGGTATCAGGTTACAAGGAATGTGCTCTCCCATAAAGTAGGGCTAGTAGTGGGTTAGAGACCTAAGGTTTAGATAAGAGCAGAGGGGGGGAGGCCTGCTTTGGAAAGTTTATTTACAAGTGGAGACAAAGGAAGGCAGGAATGGGTGCTTATCTCTGCATGGTGCCTTTCATCTTGGTCCCAAACTTTTGCATGGCTCTAATGGGCAACTCCTTACAGCTCTGTCCGAGGTTACAGCTTTTAATTGACAGTTTACCATGTTTTACAACCCTGTTTCAAGGCCATCTTCCTCTTCAGTTTAAATAGCTACATGTCATACTTTATTATTTTGCATTATGGTAGTTATAAACATTTGTGAACATAATATATATGTATACATATTTGTATATTTGAACATTGTTATTTTCATATGTAAACCCTGCAGAGAATATAAATTATTCAATTATATCACATTTTATTGTTGATTAGTTTATTTCCCTTAAGGAAAAATAAATAGCAAACAAAATATTAGGAATTTCATGAACTATGTAGATTTTTACAATGAATGGGATAAATTTATTTACATAGCTTCCTATAAGCTGTTTAAAAAAGTCCTAATAATGGCTTCACTGTGGATATAAGTAATTTGGTAAAAAAAGGACAATATGATTAAAGTATAAAGAAGGTATATAATAATAGAATAAATAAAGACAGAGCATGACAAAGGCTGCTACTTAGAAGGCACTTTAATAAAATCTTATTTAAATATGCAATCCGAGCAAATATAAGAAAAGAAAATCTATTTTGCATACCTATGTATTAGTTTCTTTATGTGGGTATTACAAATTGCTACAAACCTAGTAGCTTAAAAATGTGTATAAAAAAATCTAAAAGTTCTGTAGATCAGATGTCCAAAATGAGACTTAAGGGGTAAAAATTAGGTATTAGTAGAATTTATTTCTTCTGGAAGCACTAGAAAAGAATCTATATTTTGTTAGCTAGGAAGCTAGTACTGTGGTTTTATTCCTGTCAAAACACAGATTGGAATTTAATGACTGACATTATAGCAATATTGGTGGTAGGACCTTCCAATCCCCATAAGTTCATTGATGCCATTATCATGACAATGGGTTTGTTATCACAAGAATTAGTTATTATTAAAGTTAGTATCTGAATCCCTTCTTTCTCTTTCTCTCTCTCTGTCTCTTTTTCTCTTATGCTGTTTTTGATCTTTTGACTTCTATCATAGGATAACACGAAAAGAAAACCCTTTCCAGATAGCAGTCCCTGGATCTTGGACTTTCCAGCATGTGCAATTGTGAGAAACAGTCTGTCCATTATAAATGACCTATTCTGGGCTGTCATGTTATACTGGCACAATATATATGGAGACAGCTGGGACCCTTGAGCTTGTGGTCCCAGTGTTTCTACCTGCTGCCTTCCTCACTTTGTCTTCTTCCTCTTCTGTCATAAATCACTGTGTCTCCTTTGCATAAGGACACCTATGATTACATTTAGGTATCACCAGATAACCCAAGATTAAGTTCTTTTTTCAATATCCTTAACTGAATCACTCCTACATAGTATGTTTTTTCCATATAAGGTAATATTCACAATTCAGGGATAAGAACCTGAGTTATTCTGTGATATATAATTAATATACACTCGAATTTCTTGAGTGTGATCTCACAGAAGAGTTAAATTCATCAACCCACTATATCTCTAGCTGAGTATTTGGGGAACACAGTTAAAATGTCAACATAAATGCCCATCTGAATATATGTAGGAAGATGTAGACTTCCTGTGGAGCATGAAGCAGGGATGCACATATGGCTATTTCCTACCCAGAGTAGTCCCTTCTCACACTTTAAGTGAAGATTCTGTTATCTAAAAATATAGAGCCATATGCCATCCTGGTTATGCCATGTGTATGCTTAAAAAATTTCTATATCTCAAACAATAAATATAATCCAATGCGTTTAGAAGCTTTTTTCAAATTAAGTTGACGTGCGTGCAATAAGTTTCTTTCTTTGAATTATCCTCTTAGGTGTATATTGTGGCAATATCACCCTCTCATACAGTCAGATGAATCACTTTAAATAACTTTTGATCATTTCCTGTACATTCACCTTACTTCAATAGCAAGATTGAAAATGATATATGAACTAGAACATACATTATACTTCATATTTATTTTGGAGCTAAAATAACAGCCTATATTCTTTCTTCAAGACAGTGCTCAGGGATCATTTCTTTCCCTGCTGGTCTGATGGAGCCTTCACATGTTTTGAACTTAATACTTATAGTTCATTGAGCTAAGAAACTCACTCACTCCTTACACCCATCCTTTGAAAAGATATTTTGGGTTAGTATTTTCCAAATGTTTTTCTGAAAACATTTGCTCATGTGCAAAAGAATTTTGATGAACCAAAACTATGAAAATATAATGACATTTTATGAAACAAAATATACTTCATACATGATTTTTATTTTATTTTAATTTCAACATTAGCCCATCCTCATGTAATGATAGACCATGCAAACCAAAAATCATATCAGCCAGTGTCTCTTCTGATTGGTCAGTTGATTATTTCACAACAGCAAATATAAAAATAATATTCTTTATTTTTATGTACTTGATAGGGTCTTTACATTTCCTTTAATTTCTGGAAAATAATAGTGAGGTTGGATTTAGTCATTTTTTTTATTTTTGCATATGTGAAATAAGCATTTCACAAGATTAGGTTAGTCTTCTCTAAATATTTATTTACTCATCATTCATTTATTTGTGCATTTATGAAGATATTTTTTAAATTTATGGGATATGTTTTAAAATATGTTAACAAATATGTTGTAATATTTTGGTACTTCATGGACAGCTCTTCCTTTAAAAAAAGCTAAACTGACATTTTCATCCACCAGTTTATTTCACCAGCAAGGAATGTTCTATAACCACAACTACTCAGGGGGTGGAGATGGGGAGGAAGGCAGTTTAAGATCAGTCCCAGAAAGTGGGAAAAGTTTTTGTAAGACCCTATCTCAAACAAAAATTCACACCAAGTGTGATAGTGTATACCTGTTGTCCTGGCTATGTGCAAGGCCATAGGTAGAATTGTGGTCTGAAGTCACAAAACTGCAAGACCCTACTTGATAAATAACTAAAGTAAATAGGGCTGAGGGGAGGGTTCAAGCAATATAGCATCTGCCTAACAAGTGTGAGAACCTGAGTTCCAACCTCAGTACTGTCCCCCAAAAAGCCACTTTACCAGGTAATAAAGCATAATTAATATAAAGTATTTTTATTGTGTGTTGCTTTAGAATGTAAATGAGGAAAAAATGTTTTAGCTGAGTTTCTAGTATACAAAGAATTTAAAATATGAAGAGATGGGATAAGATTAAAATAAACTCATAAAATTGAAATAAATTCAATAAAAAGCACTAAATACTCTAAATACATTTTTAAGTCACTAAAGGTTATAGCAAACACATCAAATGTGGTAGATAGTGAGGTATGACAAACAGGATGTTAAGATCAGCTTCCAGAAACAAGAAAAACTCTGCTGGGGTAATTAAGATGCAATGTTTTGGATGGCACAATAGGAATTTTAGAATACTAAAAGTTTCAAGGACCTTCTAGCTAAATCCCATTACCTATAAAAATTCATTTTAACATTCCTTATCATTATGTCTCTTATTTCTTTTTAAGACGACACATGGTCAAATCTAGTTACCTCAGTATTTCACTGTTATGAAAATCATCAACTATTATATTTTCCATAAATCTAATGTCTGTCTTTATCTGTTAATTTCATTTACTACTTTTGTTCATGTTTTACCTATAAATCTAGAAAGGCTACTTATGCACTTTTAAGAAAGCAGTAATAATTTAAATGTCTTGGAAATCATCAGGCCTGCTTTCAGTTCTTTGTATTCAAAATTACCAACTCCAGGGTCTTTGTACATATTGTTCCACTTTCTTTTCCACTTTCAGATAAAAATTTAGTCAATAATCCCGTTTTCTCTAAGCCAAATACCCTCTTCATTGCAGCAATTATCACATTTCATATTTTATTCTCTAACTTAATGATTGAATTTCCATCTCCATTGGGATTAATCCACTGACTAGGCCAGAACCCTCAGGAGTCATTCACTTCCCAAAAGCACATCACCTGGAAACCAAGCTCTTAATATATGAACATTTTGAGGGATACTTTATATCCAAAACATAATATTCCAACACTGTCTTCACAGGCTTGTTTTTATATCATAA
Organism: Castor canadensis; assembly: GCF_047511655.1. Taxonomy (NCBI): domain Eukaryota; kingdom Metazoa; phylum Chordata; class Mammalia; order Rodentia; family Castoridae; genus Castor; species Castor canadensis. Next base: position 19,956,529 of record NC_133390.1, on the reverse strand, counting down.
TGAAAAATTCACTTATTCTGTCTCCAAGAGCCCTCATAGTCTTAACAGTTGCAACATTATTCAAAACTCCAAGTTCAACATCTCCTCTGAGATCCAAAGCAAATTTAGTTATGAACCCCTATAAAAATTCAAAAGGAATTTACATACTTCCAACATACAACACTGGAATATAAATTCTCCTATTTCAGAAGAGAGATATGGAATCATAGAAAGGACGGACAGGGATAAAGTAAGACTGAAACACAGCAAGGCAAAAATAAAACCTTGTATTTCTATGTCTGGTAGGCAGGGAATATAAGCTCAAAAGGACATGGGCAGTTCCCCTTCTCCCTCGATGGATCAGCCCACATGATTTCTCTCCTGGGTGGGCTTTGCTTGCTCCCTGGACCTTTCTTTGGCAGATGTTCCATGTTCCTGGAATTTCCAGCAACTTTGGGTCTCCATTCACACATTTTCACAGATCACTCTCTCAAGGACAGCCTCAATTGACTCTGACCATCCTTTAGCTTAATGTGCTTTCCTTTGAAATATGAGTGAATGCCTACATATTCTGCTAAATCTTATATTCTGGATGCCTGCAAAACCAGTATCATGTAGATGGTGCCAAAGTTTAACACCAACTTAAGAAATACGTATATTCCTTTGGACACTGGTTTCCCTGGCTTCTGAGTGCATCGGTGACTTAGCATTGTGAAATGAATTCTGTAGAAACCACTTTCTAAGTGGGATCATGAGAGCACAGTTGTACTTTCTTGTCAAGGGAAATTGTTTAAAGGAATTTACATTTTTAAACTCTTGAGTCTGATTATTTTTACCTGATTTCTCAGGTATCCCCATAACTTCTTTCCTACTTTCCCAGTGAAAATACTTGACTTCTGTAGAATAACACAAATTTCTTCATGTTTCCTTAGCTTCAAATTTCATGGGAATTTGGACCAAATCTTTCCACTTTGCTTTTTGTTTACATTTCTCACTATAAACCTGGTAAAAGCAACCAGAAAAAAATCATGCCTCAGTATGGACACTGGACAGTCTTGAAATGTCCTCCACCAGATTAGTTAGTCACAGGTCATGGACAAAATGTAGACAATTTCTTTGCCACTTGTAAAATTAAAATCCTACTGTGCAGTTCCCAATAGAGTTGATGTTCTCATCTGAAACTTTATATGCAGTTTTCATAATCCACACCCTTAACCACATTCCAGCCTTCTGAGAGCCTGTAACAATTTCCCAGTTTGCTCTGTTTACAGCATTTCATGGTTTGTCTAGCCTGTATCTCTACTTTTCTAAACTCTTTACAAAAACCAGTTGCAAAGGTTTCTGAACCATATTGTCAGGTATATTGTAACTGTGACAAATGCATAAATGAAGAGGTTTATTTTAGCTTAGAATTTCACAAGTTTCATTTATTGTTTATCTGACTCCATTGTTTCTGGGCCTCTGGTGAAGCAAATAAACATGGGGAAAATGTGTGATGAAGCATAGCTGCTCACTTCATAGTGGCCAACAAGTAGAGTAGATAAGGGGAAAGGAAACAGACAAGATACACCATTCCAGGGCATAACCCCATTGAAACACTTTCTCCATCTAGGTTCTATCTCCCTTTTCCATTGTTTCCAATAATTCCATCATATTTTGAATCCATAAAGGAATTGATATGTTGATTAAATTAGAGCCCTCAGGATAAAATCACTTCCCCAAGTCCCATCAGCTACATCCAAGCCTTTAACATATTAGCCTTTTGAGCAATACTTCATTTCCAAACCATAACAATCCCATGTATGATTTATTTAACTCCTAATATTAGGAGTTTAATAAATACATACATATAATTAACTTATTTATAAGGAACTAGAAGTCAGTAATCTGTAAGTGGGCTCTGAATGGTTTTCATAAGTTTACTAAGAATAGGGTAAATATTTATTTATAAGTTCTGAGTTTTGATTGCATCAAGCAAGAGCTTATTTAAAACAGGCAAAGAGTACCATGAATTGTCATCACTTTGTGAAGTAGTTTATTATATAGCATAAAAAAATTAAATTTCAGCTAATCACCAGGGGCTCACACCTGTAATCTTAGCTATTTGCAAGGCCTAGGTCAGGAGACTGAAGTTCAGATCCAACCTGGGCAAACAGAGAGACCCCATCTCCAAAATAACCAGACCAAAATGGACTGGAAGCATGTCTCAAGAACAGCTCCTGCTTTGTAAGCACTAAGACATGAGTTCAAACCCCAGTTCCACCAATAAAAAAATTCAGCAATAGTGGATGTTAAACAATTAATTTTTACTATCCCAAAGAACATTAAAAACAAATTATATATTCAATAACATATATTGCTATCAGAATGGAAATAATCTATTCAGGAATGAATATTTTCAGCAATATAAGGAACATCTTTTCACTCAGTTATGTCTGTAGAGGTTGTTCAGATAAAAAACAGAAAAATCAACATGGAACTTTCTATGTGCAAGTCACATCACTGGAAAGAAAGAGATGTCTATTCAGAAATGTTCAATTGAAATGAAGGTAATTCTATTCCTGGAAAAAAATTGTTTACAGGATCTATGAAATCAGTCAAGGGAGTTGTCAAAGTCTACCAAACATAGACCTAAAGAGATAAAGTGAGAAGATAATGACCAATAGTATTTCACAGTAAAATGGAACATTGATACAGTGTTTTCCCCACTGTTATGAGCTGCACCATCTTCTATATCCATCCAACCATATACACAGCCCAAACATTATTGCAATCACAGAAGGTAGAAATAGGTATGAAAAACTTATTTTCCACTGTAATTCCTCACTCTACTTCCTTTACTACTGTTGATGTTGAAACAAACCTAAGAGATAAAAGATAAAAGAATCAAATAGATGTAAAAATAGATATTTGTGTGGACTATAGTAAAAATTACCTGTATAGAGCCTTTTATTTTTGCATTTTTAAAGTAAGAATAGAAACAATTTAATAAAATGATGTACCCACTATTTATAATTTACTCAACCACCAGGATGAGTAAAGTTTAATCTTTAGTTTTGGTGTTTGAGAGTTGGATCTAAGAAAGCAAAGTGTCCGTATTTTATCTTCAAAGAGGTCAGAGAACAGTGAATACTAACAGATTTTTTCTCAGCCAATAAACACCTTAGTTTGTAAAGACAACTCAAAGCAAGGGTATATTTTTTAGTAATATGGTAGTAAAAATGTAGCTAAGAAAGTTCTATTGTAATTCATGAGTTTTGTATATTCTTGGGGCATTATATCAATATGTCTTTATGGTATTAGTTTTAGCTACCTGAATAAGAAGACCCAGTAACTTATAATGTGCCCACACAGTAGTAGTTTATTTTTCACTTATCTTTGTAAATCAGTTTATGTGGCTGAGGATACTGGGGTTCAGTATACCATCTTCACAAGTCTAGGAGCTAAATTTTTCCTGTCTTGTAATTTTCCATCCCTTACGGCTCCTTTTTTCCCATCTGTATTTTGCTCGTGGGAGGAAAATAAATATTTTGCTGTGGCAATTTTAAACATATCAGTGATAAAATGTTTTTCCCTGCAAGTTGAATTTCAACTACCACCTTACACTTAGTATCCCAAAGGCATGTGTATTTCTTGAAAACCTTCACAAACAATAGCTCATATGACTTGAATTCAGATTCCACTGGCTACCACTCTGTCATGCAGCCAAACAGAACTCCAAAGGAGAATAGAAAATATGGACTAGCTATATATCAAGCAGGAAAAAGGAAGGATGTTTAGTGAATGACCTTTCAAAACTCGTATTTGCAATTTTTGTTAAGGTTTTTGCGTTTTGGAGCTAAACTCTGAGATAAAAGGGCAAGCTCTATATTTCTTTGTGTGATGATTTTTAATGTACATGTTTAATCAGCTTAGATGGCAATCAAGTAATTTGTCTTGCCTGTAAATTTGGACAACTTCACAGGGACAAAAGTTTTTTTTTTCCTTGTTTGATTTTCAAATATAATAATCTATTTGTATGTATTGGTGTTAAAAAACTGTAACTACAAAAGCTACTGTTTATTTCTCTAGATTACCTGTTTCTATTCATTATTGTTCCTGGAAATTTTATCATTTTTAAAAATCCCTGTTTGACAGCTATTCAATGCATTACATAACTCATTGAAGCTATTTTGCTTCTTTTACTTAGGGAACACTAATGTTTTTCTGTCCAAGTGATTCCTATATGGACAATTTTTATAAGGAAGATCAAAAATTCCAGTTTATGTGAACTTTTTCGGGTGACAAAATTACATGCTTCTGTTTTTAATTGTACTGCCTTTTAGAAGTAACTTACGCCTTGTTAAGTTACCTAAATGTAGTTATTTTTCTTTTTTTTCTTTTCTTTTTTAATTGACAGAATTGTGAAAGTTAATGGTCTATAAAATGTACATCATGGAATTGCTAAATAAAGCTAGCCTATCAGTTCTTCAGATATCATTTTTGTGTGGGTCAAGAACATTTGAAGTGTACTTTCAATTTTCTAGTGCACAATCCATTGTTGTTGACTATAATTATCATGTTGCGTGAAAGATCTTCTAAATTTATTTCTCCTAGCTAAAATTTTGAGTCCTTTGAACATCTTTTTAATACTCCCTACCAATTCTAGCAATAACTATGTTATCCTACCTTTTTGAATTCCACATATGACTGACATCATTAAGGTATTCGTCTGTGTCTTGCTTACTGTACTTGGCACAATGTCCCCTGGGTTCATCCATGTTGTCTCAAACAATGAATTTCCTCTTTCTTTAACACTGGATAGAATTCCATTGTACATATGTACCACATTTTCTTTATCCATTCCTAAGGTTTATGGACAGTTGAGTTGATTTTGTATCTTGACTATTATGAATAATGCTTCTGTTTTCCCAGTTGGCAGTACTAATTTACATTCACAGAAAATGTTCAAGAATTTCCTTTTTCCACATCATCTCCAATACTTTTACCATTTGCTTTTTTGGTAACAGTCCTCCTAACAGTATCAGGTGATATCTCATTTTACTTTTACTTTGCATTTTCCTTATGATTACTGATGCTGACCGTTTTTCATATACCTTCTGGTCAATTTTCCTGTCTTCTTTTTGAAAAATATCTTTTCAGGTCTTTTGCTATTTTTAATTGACACTTATTTTCTTGCTTTTAACTTGTTTAAGGTCCTTAGATATTTTGGTTATTGATCCATCAATAAAATTTCTCATGCTCTACTTAATTTCAGACATTGTACTGGATGTTGAGGTTATAGTGATAAAGAACATATTTCTGTCTTTGTCCCCACAATCATTATATTATAACATGATACACACTACCTATTTGTCGAATGCTTACCATATTATCATTTAATCTTTAAAATAGAATAGGTATCATGATATGAATTTTGTAAATGACACCATTTAGATTCCGAAAGAAATGACTTGTCCAAGGTGTCATGATTTGTACAAGTGAAGATTGGACACAAACCTTGAAGTGAGTGTTATTACCATTTCAATATCTTTATGCACAATAAACATGATATTTTCATGAATAACTAATGCTGTGCTATAAAATGAGCTGTTCTTGCAACTTCAGTGAAAACTAGGTACGTTTCACTGTTTATATTTTCATGTTTATGTTTAAATTTTTTTCTGTTCTAGTGTTCAAATAAATTATGCTTTAGGCCTTCCAACCTTACCACCATTGTATAATAAAACTATGTTTTCTTTGCAGGTGGATTTTTAAGATTTCTCTTTAATGCCCAACGTGGAGAGATTTCTTGCTGACATACATATTTTTAAACAATGAAGAAACAGTGCCATCTTCTGTTTATGTTTCATTCAACAGTTGGGGATAAAGAAAGATTGGATTAATGTAGATCAGTAAGAAGAAGTAAAGAATTTGGATATTTTGCGATCTTGGCATAATATGTGACATCTTTGAAACTTGCAAAGAGGCTAATTATTTGAAAGGGCTCTAGGGACAAAGACATGTTTAAAACAGTTCCGTGTGATTAATTATCCAAAACCTTTGAATATCCAAACAATAGTGAGAAGAGGAAAGAGGCGGGGGATACAAGAGACAGTGACAGAAGCAGGTGGTAAGTGTTTGCAACAATTTGGAGATAATGTGTTGAACAAGCAAAATAAGGGTTTTTTTTTTTTTTTGCTTTTTACATAATTAGTTAATCCTCCTTTCATTTACATCCTTGCAAAAAAGTTTGATGATGGAAACCTCTCCATACACCTATTTTTCAGGGGAAAGATGGAAACGTGGGAACGAAATTTTTAATGAATTGTAAGTTTCCATATTAAAAATGTATTTTAGCCACATGAGTCATAGATTTCAAACTTAAAGCAAAAGAAGCAGCTAAAATATAAAACACTTTTAAATTTATCTTTTAGCTATGAAAACATACTTCCTAAAAAACATGCTAACTGAAAATGTACATTGTCAGATCCCACTTAATTTCACCCACTGATGTAAACAAAAGCAAAATTTAAAACAAAACAAACAAAATCTATCAGCAGTTGAGAAATCTGACTAGTATTGCACGAAGATATTTTTCTTGTCAAGAATTAGAAGACGTTGATGGAAAATCAATGAGAATTAGTAAATTGAAAAGCTTTTATCCATCACAGAAAAGATATAAAAATTAGAATATAAATTACCAGCAGCTTAATACCATGCCTCAAAAAGCTATACTTTGGTAAGATCCATGCCACCACGCTATTTATGTTATTCTTTATATTCAGAGACAAATCTCTGATTGGAAGTAGCAAATATGTGTGGGTGGAATTCAGAGTACCAGAATGCCATTGTAATGTTCATATACCTCAGAGAGAAACTAGTCCTTATTTGTTGCTCATATTTCTTGCATTTAACTTTGGGGGGGCAATTATATTTCTTTAAGATTTATTCTAATAATATAAGGGAGGTTTGTAACTCATCCCTCCTACATTAACTTCCATGCTCCTGAAAAATCTCCCTAAAGGCTACCCAAAGCCCTAAACATACTTTATTTCATTTAAATTGTCGATTTTTACAGCAGAACAATTAATACTAAGCAGAAAAAGAATTGCATGAAATTAATAAGGCAACTTCACGTCATTACTCCAAGAATGATGACTCTCTAAGGTGTGAAAGGTTTCTGAGTTTATAGACAAAAATCTTCCCTTCGATTCTCAGGGCTCCATGTGAAAGTCCTGAACAGCTCCTAATGTGTGCTAATCTCCATGTAGACAATTCAGGTTTTCTCTGGATATTATGTGCTGATTTGAGATATAAAACATGCTCTAGGAAATACAAAATTTCACACTTATTTAGTTTATTCACCTCAAAAAACCTCTAACTATGAATTAATTTCAGATTTTCTGGACTTTTCTGGATTTTTACTTTCTAGACTTACTGGTAACATTATTTTTGTCATTTTCTTTGCAACTGTGCATGGGGTGCTAAAATGAAACAATTACATTGATTTGAAAAGACACAAATGTATGATCATATATAAATATATACTTTTTAATATATATTCGTTCAGGCTAACTTTCCTTTGCATGTCATTACAATTTTTTTAATTCTATTTCTTAACTCATTTAATTCATTTTCTATGACTATATCAATGTGAATATAAAGTATTGTTAAGAGTTTAAGTTTTTCCATGAAACCCATTAGTACTTATTTCTCAATTCCAATTTGTCATACAAAACAAAAATACCCAGAGTTTCTACAGGTTAAAATATTAATATTTTTGGGTATTTGTTGCTTTACCTATAACACAGTACAGTGTAGCCAATGAAGGGTAACAAATGTGAGAGAGCTTTCAAGCACACAAACTATGTAAGATTCTTGCACTATATCCTCACAGAAATTCTAGAAAGACTTAAGAAATATGGATAAACTTAGTAGCAAAATTTGCTCCAAACTCTGCTTATTTTTATAAGGATCCTATGAAGAATTTTATTTTATTTGTTTGCTTTACTTTTTCCTATTTTTATTGTTGTGCTAGGGGTACATTGTGGCATTTCAAAAGCTCTTAGAATAAATCATAGTTGGATTCACCCCCTCCATCATTCTCCTCTATCTCTCCTGCCCCTATTCCTGGAATAGTTTCAACAGGTTTCATTTTTCCATAAATATTCATGTGTATACAATATTTACACCATATTCTTCCTCCTACACCCTCTCCCCACATCCTCCCCTCCTTCCCACTAGTACCAACCCCCTGACAGGACCAGTTCTGTCCCCAGTTACCAATTTCAGGAAAAAAAAATGACATTTTTGGCTCTAAAGTCTTTAAATAGGATATTCCTTACTATAATTTAATTTGATTTCATTCACTCCTCTTTAGTGTTACATTGCTGCATAAAAATTACTACAAACTTTGCACCTAAAAACAATATTCATTTATTAGCTCAAAATATAGAGTCATAATTGCAGCACAATTTGGCTTTATTTTCCGGTCAGAATATCGGAAGACTGAAATCATATTTTTAGTCTACTCTATTATCATTTGAAGGCTAAGAGAAAATCCATGCTTATAAGCTCATTCTTGGTGGTAGACTCTGGTCCCCTGCAGTTATAAGACTGTATTCCTGATTGCCATGCTTGCATTCAAGTGAGAATTGCTCTCAGTTCCTCAAGTTCACATGCACTTCTTGTCATGTGGTCCCTACCATCTTCAGACTAGCAACAATAAAGTATGTGTGCCTTCAATCTCAGACTTCTCCTCTGCAAACACCAGGAGAAAATTCTATGCTTTAAATGGCTACAAGATTGAGTCAGTCTCACCTAGACAATCTTCTGAAATAACTGGCTAAAATATATTACTTATTGAAGTAAAATTTATCTCATTGAAAGCAGATAATTAGGATATGTATACCAACAGTGGATGTCTCAAGGACCATTGTAAGACAATTCCATCTCCCTCATCACTTATATTGCCCCTATTTTCTTGTATCATTCACAACTTTCTTAATCTTTGCATCTGAAATCTTGATTCTTGTCTCCACCTTGACCCATAGCTCTCTTCCCTTAAGACAACATTGGTAAAATAACTTTTATTCAACTCTATCAACCACAGATAAGTACAAGATATTCTCCTGCCTTCTTTCATGTTTCCCCATAGCACAGAAAGCCTGGCCTGCCCTCTCCTCTCTTCAGAACACAGATATGTTTCTGATAAAGTTTTGACACCCTAATTTAGTGTTGATATAGTAGCCTTCACAGGATATAAACTGAGAAACAAGAGAATTAAAAAAAAAAGATCTGAGATTGTTTTTGGAGCAACTATAGAGGGGAGAAGAGAAAAAAGAGATGAGAAAGAAGATAAGATGTGAAGAAACAGAAATGGAGGTGAAGGGGAAATAAAAAAGGAAAATGTCACGGTGAGGAAAGCACTTGGAAGAATTCTAATATTCACTGGTCAGTATATAAGGGCAATGAATTTACAACAATCCTAGAATATTTTAGGCAAAAATTTTGAAATATTTCTTGCAGAGTTTGCTTCTATGAAACAAAACAAAATTTAACACATATGTACTAGTAGTTTACTCTGGGTGACTCATCCTAAAAAATGTAAAGGGGAAAGCACTCCACAGTTTTTCTGGGAATGATCATAAACACTGGTGTGAATATTATTTAGAATTTTATAAATAAGCAAGTCACAGAGAGACAAGAATAAGGAATTGTGAGCAAAGGTATAAAATATGACAGAATTAAAAATCAACTTTCATTTCCTCTGATAGTAACTTGCCAAGATGTGAAGTTTCTTTCTCTTTTTTAAATGTAGAAACCTATGTTCCTCTCTTAATGCGAGGCTTTGTCAGGGTCAGGTAGAATAATCATTTTATTTTTATTGTTTATTATTGTGCTGGATAGGGATACATTGTAGCATTTACAAAAGTGCTACAATATATGAACTATATCATACTTGAATTTATTTCCTCCACTGTTCTCCTTTAACAATTTTAATTAGCTAACAAAAAAAAATGACTAATACTGCAGAGACTGCATTAGCCTATAGGACACTTCTAGTTATTCCACCATGTATGATAGAAGTATATCAGGTCAAAATAAATAATACAAAAATGTGTTTACTGATTTAGGTGATAAAAATACAAAGAATACAAATAAATGCTTAAAATACAGTGAATTAGACTTTAATTTTTATTATTTAAATATTTAATTTATAAAAGTAACATAAACCTGATAATCAATTCATAGTTACTCCCTTAGTTATACTTGTGAAAAGAGTATGGTTAATTGTCTTTCATTCTTGACATGGAGACAAGTGACAAAAAAGAAAATGGAGAGAATTTAGGAACTCAAAAAAACAAAAAAAAGGAGTTTAATTTAAAAACACAACATTATTATGTCATAGAGGAACAGATCTGCGGCCTGGTTGGGCAGTTTTATTATTTAACAAAATTGGGGGTGTATGGGAGGGATCTTGGGGTGTCTGTCTGGGATAAGTGAATACAGAGCAATGGTGAAAAAGAGAGATTTGAGTAATAAAAGTATTCATTACCACCTGCCCACATTTCTGGAAGTGTATGTCACTTTCTACCGAGACTGCCTGAAATTACATAGTGACTCTTTAGAAGCAAGGAGGATTTTACTGCTCAGGCAGAGGCCTTTCCTATAAAAGCTGCCATGAGATTTCTCGGGACTATTAAGAAGGGGACTTCATCACAGAAGACATGCAAAACCCAGCATAAAGTGCCCAGGGGAACCCAAAGAGACAATTAACTACTCTTAATATCTCTGAAAAGGAAATTTCCAGAATCCTTGAAGAAGAAAATTATCTTGTTTAAATAGCTTTTAATTAACTGCAAAGATCTATGTTTCCATTCTGGGTTCAGTCAAAAGGACTATTTGAGTAGCAGAGGTACTTGGGTGAACACAATATCATCCTTGGGAAATTACTTTCCAGAAGGGTCATTTTATAAATCCCCATGGGGTGTTTTCACACTCATCAAGAAATGGCTTTAGATAATGGGCCGTGGCTGAAGTCTATATTCTCAACTACTAGAGAAGTTAAGATCGGAGGATTACTGTAGGAAGCCAGCCCAGACAAAAAGTTAGCAGAACCCAATCTCAACAAATTAACCGGTGCTGTGATACATATCTGTGATCTCAGTGATTCCGGAAGAATAGGCAGGAAGATGGCAGTTTGAGGCCATCTAGAGCAAATCACAAAAATCTGCCTGACAGAAAACTAAAGTATAAAGGAATGGGGGTTTGTCTCAGGTGAAAGAGGCAAATCAGTCCCCACGTTCATACCTTGGTACTACAAAAGAAAACAAATGGCTTTAGAGTAACATAAAGTTATTTTATACTATTTATGTGCAGTTAAGTATGTTCAAAATGTGTTTTAGATATAAGGAATGTGATTTCTGGGGTCTTTACATTGGCAGCAGTATTTTGAGTAAAGAGACAAAGTAGGACCATTTATTTTGTCCCCTTATGTATTGTTTTATAGCCCATAAATATGATTAACTGACTGAAACTGTTTTGAAGGAAAAGACTATAATTTCCTTCTTCAAAAGAGAACTCTTGAAGACTTTGACAGATGGGATGAAGAAGACATGTAAAACCAGCAGATGCAATTGCATTGTCTCCAGTAAAGGGAACCTGTGACATTAATTAATATTGATATGTTTTTTTCTTTCATCTTCTTTTATCCAGGCACCATTTCATCAACCAAAAAGCAGAAAGCTTTTGCAACAAGTTTAAGTGGCATATTGACTTCCAGCTATTTCTACTGCTCTGCACATGTTGTGTGTTCACAAAACTATGAGCAATTTTTGATTCAGAAATTGACTTTTTCTTATCATAGAAACCCATGAAAGCATAGTGTTTTTCACCTTCAGAGGAAAATCATCAAAACACTTGAATCTTTTTCTTTGTAAATCTCATGACAACATTCTGATCAAGTATGTTTATGAAGCTTAAATTATGGCTTAAGGAAAAATGTCATGTGTTACAAATTTAAGAAGAGAATCATCATTATTTATAAAATAGCATATTCTCCTATGAACCACATTGAAATAGTATGGCTTCTTAATTCATAAATTTACAATGGTTTTTCTTTATTTTAACTTTACTATAAACTGTAAAAATTTTTTGGCTGGCAAATCTTTAATAATGGAAGTGCTTTGAAATACCAGCATTAAATGTAAACAAAATTTTCAACAATGTGGGAAGTGTTGGCATTTCTAGAAAATAAAATTGAAATGCCTGCACTGACAGAAATTTTTAAGGAAATACACACAAACACACACACATATCTTTTTTTTTTCATTTTTCTTTTATTATTCATATGTGCATACAAGGCTTGGTTCATTTCTCCCCCCTGCCCCCACCCCCTCCCTTACCACCCACTCCACCCCCTCCCGCTCCCCCACTCAATACCCAGCAGAAACTATTTTGTCCTTATCTCTAATTTTGTTGTAGAGAGAGTATAAGCAATAATAGGCAGGAACAAGGGTTTTTGGTGGTTGAGATAAGGATAGCTATACAGGCATTGACTCACATTGATTTCCTGTGCGTGGGTGTTACCTTCTAGGTTAATTATTTTTGATCTAACCTTTTCTCTAGTTCCTGGTCCCCTTTTCCTATTGGCCTCAGTTGCTTTAAGGTATCTGCTTTAGTTTCTCTGCATTAAGGGCAACAAATGCTAGCTAGTTTTTTAGGTGTCTTACCTATCCTCACCCCTCCCTTGTGTGCTCTCGCTTTTATCATGTGCTCATAGTCCGATCCCCTTGTTGTGTTTGCCCTTGATCTAATGTCCACATATGATGGAGAACATATGATTTTTGGTCTTTTGAGCCAGGCTAACCTCACTCAGAATGATGTTCTCCAATTCCATCCATTTACCAGCGAATGATAACATTTCGTTCTTCTTCATGGCTGCATAAAATTCCATTGTGTATAGATACCACATATCTTGACATTTGTATTTTCAAAAGTAAATGTGGTAAATTAGTCTTCAGGTGTAAGAGTAAGGAAAATAACATATTTTTGCTTCACAGTGAGTAATAAACATCACCCACCAAGAATTTCAAGGAATAGAGCCCATAATCATAGAAAATAAGTGACTCTGATTTCATTATTCTAAAATTAAGTGCATGATTAAGTCTACCTTCTCAATTTTTAGACATTCTAACATAAAGAATGAATATTCAAAAGGCACCTATTCTGGGCATCTTTGTTAACTCGAATTCTCTTAGAAGCAGATGCTAACCTAGGAATAAATGTTCAAGGTTTTTGACTAAGTGTGAAGGAAAATAAGAAAGAATGGGGAAAATGCCGGAGAGTCATCAGATCCCAAATTATGTCTTACTTCAATGGAAAAAAAAGAAAAAGAAGATTGCCTAGAACCATCCTCAACTGCAACATAATCTAGGAAATATTTAGCAAATATCAAAGACATTTTTGAAAGAAAGTTAACTGATAAAGTGGTCCCTTATTTCCTAGGAACAGATTTGCCTTGCTTTCCTTACCACACACACTAAGTCACCAACAGGGAATGCACTTGGTACACATGAAGGTGTGAATTTCAATGCAAACCAAGGCAGTGCTGTAAGTCAGTTATAATTCCTATAGCATGAAGAAGCTTTGTTCTCATGATTGCCAGGAAAATAATCTACATTGATATGGAATATCAAATTAAAGTTAGTGACAGAATACATTTTCTCTACTGGTACTTACAACTAATTTTGAAACCTGTTGGTTAATTTTAATGTAGCAACTTGACTCACCTAAAGAATGCCCAGATTGTAGATAAAAACATTACCTCTGGGTATATCTTTTACAATGTTTACACAAGAGATTAGCAATCAAATTGGTAAATCAAGTAAAATCTAACAGTTTTCACCAATCCAATACTTCTGGAATTAGATTAAAGCATAATGACCAAGGAAAGGTAAATTTGCTCTTTGTGTGAGATGAGGCGTGTATATTCTACTGGACTCTGCTTGTTGGACTTTCACTCTCGGAAATACTGTCATTGATTTTGCTTGTTCTCTATTGTTAAGGTTTGTAACAGAACTAATAAACAGCTTTCCAGGGCCTCCATCTCCACAGAGCAGGTATGGCATTTCTCAGTCTCCGTAACTGTTTGATCCATTCCCTCCTGACTATTATATTATATTGGTTCAGATTCTTTGACAACACTGACAGATATGCTCATTCTAATACTTCTTACTAGAAATGAATTACAAAATCCCTTCTTCATATTATTATTATATCCTGATTCCCTTCTGTTTCTCTGTTCACCTTCTAAAATGTATATCATTGTTCAGTTTTTGAGGACAAAAGCAGAACGTGCTCCCCTTTCCACTACCAGTGAATATAGAGCATTACCTAATTTTCACAAAAGTTTTGGATTTGTAGGAAAAAGACAAGTGAGTAAGTATTTTAAGAATCAATTCAACTTTTAAAAGTCTCTACCTTTTTGGATTATTTATAACTAAATTGTTTTCTTTATTAAGAGAACATGTTGACAATTGTGTGTGTGAAAGTGAAAGTTTACCATGATAATTTGACTCCTCATATAACAGCAATTATATTTGACTTGTGGAAAATGTATATATATCAAGTGTAAGTTGCATATATGAGAACACTTTGCTTGTCAAATATATATTACTCCAAGAACTAAACCTTCATCATATGCTCTGCTCATTTGTACTGTCTCCATTACAAAAGGAAAATAATTATTTTATATCAAGGAAAAGTTCTAAAATAGGTATTATGACATTTGAATTCTACTCCACCTTAAATTTTCTTAGTTGTACATTTGTGGTACAATAATGAAGGTAGCTAATTCTTGTGTTTAGTATCTTAGATAAACTGAGAGCACCTGTGTATACCTGTCATCCCCTGCCAAGAGAAGATGCACAATAGAAAGGTCACTTTCCGAGGTACCATTGGCAGAAATCAACATCATATCTCAAAAAAAATCAATACAAAAAGCATGATAGAGTAGCTCAAGTAGCAGAATGCCTGTCCAGCAAGGGTAAGACCCTGATTTTTAACCTTCAATATTGCCAAATATAAATCTTAGATAATAATCATGAAATATAATATATCCTTATAAAATATTTGAAATCACAAAGTTCTATGAAAATTAAGTAAATGTCATACAAATCATTAGATAATTAATATTTACAAGCATTTTGATTTTCTACAAATTTTTTTTCCTACAAATTTATATTTCCATAAACTCTACCATTAATAATTTGATTAACAATATAGATGCTTTGGATTTTGGTTAACTCCTTCATGTACCACAGAGGCTTGGTTCAAACTAACTTAGAAACAAAAGGTAATTATTAATTCATGTACTACAGATGTTTGTTGAAGGTACAAATAGAATCAGCATCCCAGAATCATCAGAATGAGAATCCTAGCAAAATCACAGGTAGCAAGGTTGAGCACCAGTGCAAAAGCTGAATAAGAAATCTGCAGCTTAGGTTTGAATTACTGAAAACAAGGAAAAAAAATACAAAATTATGCCATTTATAGTGCAAGAATCAGAAAGAGATGATTGGAAATTTAATGCTGTAATCCAAATGTCAGCAGTTTAAGACCAATATATGGCCCTGAAGAAAAGGTAAAGGAAAGTAGGAAGGTGAGGAGGTCAGGCATTGCAAGACACAGATATCACTCACATTGATATGTAGCACCCATAGATATATGCTGTTTCATTGATAAATCTTTTTTTTTTAATTGTAGATGTTATTAAATCCAACCTAGTGATCCCAATTTAGGCTATTTCATCTCTCCTGGTCAGGAAGTATATTTCTAACCAATTTCTAGTCCTATAGGGGAGAACATAAAGCTGAACAAAGAAAATTCAAGAAATACACATGGGCCTGTCTGTGTCAAGATATTTCCTATAAATTTTCCAAAATGATTTTCTCTTAACCTCTTTATTCAAGATATAAATAAAGTAAGATGCACATTTCCAGTGATCAGCTATATGGAAACACGTAAGCCAATAAAGTGAAGGAAATAAGAATAATTTCTCATAAAAGAGAACATACTGTAGTGCTGCCTAACATGTAGTGGTAGACATAACAACCTTCTTTTTGACACTTTCTTTTGTTCACTCTTTCTCCTGCATGGTTCCTTATTCATTTCCATAGTGTAAAGAGTATTATATATCTCAGTGCAGTTTAACTTTAATAAAAAATGTAGGAGTGAATTAAGCAAGAAATTGCAGTAAATCTCAAGTAAGTACATGTTGGTGCTTTCAACATACTCAGTCATCCAATATTGCTATATTCTCTAAATTTATCCATTTAAGGGAAATAAATTTTAATAATTTTATACCATTCTCCTAATGCATTCATTACTTTCATTGGGAATGAAGTAACTATAGGCACCAGTAAACAAAATCATTACAAGTAAGGAATTATAAAAGTTCAAAAAAGAAATACTTCACTATTTAACACTTAAGTGATTTGCTGATTAATTACTAGAGATTTTGAGTTGTGCCAGCCTACAGAGAAATGTTGTTTGCTAAATCAAAGAAAATTTCTTTCAAGCTTTCAAGTTTTTCTTTTGAAATTCTGGATTTTTCCCTAAGAAGGAGCTAAAGGTTAATGTTAGGGTGGGTGGCAAAAGAGTTGTTATTTGAATGCATTGTCAAAGGCAATCTGCTTCATTAACAAAGGAAAAATCACATTAATTAGTTTTTGAGGGGGTGTGTGTTGGAGATTGTATGGAGAGACAAATCAATAAGATGAATCGTGCATGGCTTGTGCTCTAGTGTTCTTCAGGCTTTTCCACCTGTGATTGCCTTTCCCTTCATCAAGTGGGAGTCTATGGTACTTCTCTTTCCCCAGATGCCTTATTGTCTCTACCTCTGACTTCTCTCTGATCCTTCTCAACAGGTGACTTCTTCCTGTACATCTCATTCTGTCCCATCTCAGAATTAGAAAGGATGGAATTCGAGGGTTCTCTATTGATGCCACAGTAACATTAGTTGAAGAACGTGTGTGATCATTGGATACATTCTTAAATTTCATTGAGCTACTGATCATTGAGGCAAATTAATCACTATAATGCCTGGAATTTTAGTACAGAAATTATATAAATTTCAGTTATTTGTGTTTTTATGATAAGCAGGTAAAATGCAAACTGTTGGTAAATCTGAAATTGTGATTATGTTACAAACTGGTCATTCTCTAGAACATATATTTTATTATGGTCTTCTTAGGATAATTGGCTACACAGCATGATTTATTTTGCTCAAATTTTTAAGGATTTGAACAAAATTTGGTGTCTTTTGTGATCATAAATATTCTTAACTGCAGTACATTATTCTTTACAATGTAAAATATAGTCCATTTTGTTGTATTTAAATTAAGGTAAATAAAATGATTTTAAAAAGTTCAATAAAATGTTATAATACAAATAGGTTGTATAACTGTACATAGGCTATTAAAGACTGTATTTTATAAATGAAATTAGCAAGTCTACAAATATATCTAAGACAATAGTATGGCTATATCAACATCAGTTATGGAGGGCATATAAAATGTTAAACCTAACTAAGTTGACAAAATATGACTTTATAAATCATCATTGACATCATTGTAAACAGAAGATAGCAATTACTACATTCTTACTAAACATAGATACTATATTTCACTTATATTATCCATTATTCTTTGTTTCATGTTTAATTAATTCCATTTTAAATGCAAGAAATCAGAGATTAATAACTTGTCCCAAGACACAGAAAATGATATAAGCCAGTATTCAAATTCAGCTCTCTTTTCTTCTAGATGTCCAATCACCAACAACCACTATACATTCCATAACATTTCTTTGGCATTCCCCTGGCAATAATTTCACATAGTCTTGTTATTAACCTTTAATAAACAGGCCTCCATGGAAATACTCGAATTCCCCATCTCTACAGTCTACATTTTCTCTCAGTTTGATATGAAATGTAGCTTCTGAATTCGTCACTCTCTCTATGTAGCTGAAACTTACAGGAAATTCTTGGCACATAGGTTTTATTTTGTTCAGAGTGTTATTCTCGAACACTTCATAAATGGTTTTTATTCCAAACCTAATTCAAATTTTCATCACTCAAATCCAGCACATTGGAAAATTCAGAAATAAAATCTACTTGAGACTTTGAGACATTTCGGTGAGTTAAATTTGGCCTGCATTGAACCCTTTCTCTAGGAACCATATCATTTATATCCTATTACTAAAATATGTGAACTAGAAGAGTGGCCAAATCAAGAAAAAGCTTGTTCAAGATGTTCAAAGGTCAAACTTCACTAGAAGGATTTATAATACAATTACATAAGTTCTAAGGCACTGGACAAATTATTGAAGGCATGCATATTATTTTAAAGGATAGACATTAACCCCACTCAATATTGGGGTAATTAACTAGACCTTGAAAGGACCATTGAGATTTTTGTTCTAATATGAATTAGTTTATGAACTGTTTCCTAAAATAATTACAAATAATCACATTCTCTTGTGATAAATGTTTATGTTTTTCTATTTTTCTCTAAACTCAAATATAAAACTCCATTTTTTCAATAAATATAAGTGAGATTAATATTATTCCCATTGGACAATGAAGATAACACGCAATTTTGTTTTTATTCCTTTAATGATCAATAAGCCCTGAAAATAAATAATTCAATAGGATAATCTTTTATACATAGATACTGTTTTACTGAATTGAATGCTATATAATGAAGTTCTAAAATTATAGCACAGCTTTATCTTTTAGTTGTTGTTTTGACTAAAACCTCTCTAGTTGTTTGATTATTAATTTTGAATAGCAACTTTACTGGACCATGGTGTACCCAGGTATTTGATCAAATATTTTGCTGTGTCCCTGAACTATGAGATTATCTATCCAATGAATGAACTAAATAAGGCAAATTGCCCTCCTTAATGTGATTGGTCACCATCCAATCATTAGAAGGCTATAATAGAACAGTAACAAAACCAAAAGTTTGAATCAACAGAATTTCTTCAGCCTTTGAGCTGGGAATCAATATTTTTCTGCCTTTGGACTGTAACTGGAATGTTCACACTTTCCTTGCCTTGAGACAAATCTGGAGCCTGTAACTACATGTGTCACTCTCTTGGTCCTTGGGTCTTAAGACATAAACTAGAACTAAGCCTTTGTCTCTCCTGAACCACCTGCTGGCTTATTCATTCAGCAGATGTTGGAATTTGTTGGCCTTCATAATGATAAGAACGATTTGTTATAAAATCTCTAATATTTTTATAATTACCTCTGTTTCTCTCAAGAACTCTGAATATCAGCTAGGAAATAAAATGGGAAAAGCAAGGTTAAAAATATTTCAAAACAAAAAAAAATTCTTTGGTGATGACAAATAGAATTTTTCATTTGATACTTTAATTTCTCTCACATTTGAATGTTCCAAGTTTACAATAATAAGGAGATTGAAAAGTTAATGAGGGAGAATAGTGAAATCTTTTAAGAATCTGTGTAGAAATGTGTCCTAAGGAATTAGTGTATAATATATATGGAAATGTTTATTGTTAATTAGAACTGCTACACTAAACATCATCTTAAGCGAAGTTAGCCAGGCTCAGATGACCAAAAATCCTATGTTCACCCTCATATGCAGACTGTAGACCTGAAACAAATGCAGTAATATTATTGGACATGGGTCACAGGCTTAGGGGAGATCACATACAGGAGGAATAAGAAAAGGTAGGAAATCCATAACTTGAAAGTGTTTTATGTGTCCACTGTAAAGGAGCTAATGTAGTAACCTTAAAATAACATAGATCACTATGGGAAAGTGACTGGGAAGTGGCAAAGAGGTTTGGTAGAGATGAAGCAATTTGGGTTGTAATAAACATGTGCATGGAAGCAATGCTAAGAATCTCTCTGTACAGCTAGTTTTATCTCAAACTAGCAAAAATGCTCTTTTTCTTATTATTGCTTATGTCTTTTACTCAACAAAACTGGAGAAGAGGGCAGAACAGGTTCTGCCTGGAAGCAAGGGGGTAGAGGGGGAGGCAGGGAGTAGAAATGGCCCAAACAGTGCATACACATATGAATAAATGAACTTTAAAAAAAAGACTAGATAGGGTGTCTCAAAGTCTAGCTTCTATCGTCAACCAATACAAATTTTAAGGTTGTCCTTAAGACTTTTGTGTGCTTGCATTCTCTAATTTCATTTGCATTGAAGAACTAGGTCTTTCAATTATATATTTCTTTCATTTTCCTAGGCACGTTGATTAATGAATTCATTCAAAATATTTTAAGCCATATACTCATAAGATACCAGTATTTCTTCTACATCCTAATGTTGATAGTGACCACAAGAGTTAAGACCTACATTCTTAAGAAAGCTTCAAAAGACATAGAGGACAATCAATAAATGTGTGAGAAATAAATTCATATGATAATTTCAGATAGTGATATACCTAAAAATAAATAGTGGTTATGAAACAGAATGAGAATTATTATTTTCCTTTTTAGGAAAGTTCTGAAAAGCTACCAGCTTAGATAAAACATGAACACCATCATGAATGGAAGACACTGGAATCAGAGGTAGATGGTAGAGGTGAAGTTAGAATGTCCAGGGAACAGATCTCTGCCCCCTCTGGCCCACAAAAATTCTCATGTGATCTTTGATGCCCTTTCTGTAGGCAAGACATTAGCAACAAATGGAAAGCTTGAAAATTACATGTGAAAAGTGGAGGGGCAGTGACCTGAAAGCAACTTGTCTAATAGATTATAATTAGAGCAGAGGCACAAGGTGATCAGAAAGATTGGGTTCAGATTTTATGCTGTAGTATCCCATAGAAATTTTTTTTATTCATTTATTCACATGTGCATACATTGTTTGGGTCATTTCTCCCTCCTGCCCCTACCCCCACACTCTTCCCCCCACCCCCCTCTCTTCTAGGCAGAACATGTTCTGCACTTTTCTTCAATTCTGTTGAAGAGTAGAAATAAGCAAAAATAAGAAAGACAAAGCATTTTTGCTAGTTGAGATAAGGATAGCTATACAGAGAGATTCCTAGCATTGTTTTCATGTACAAATGTGTTACAACACAGGTTGATTCATCTATAACTGATCTTAAACTGGTTCCTGATCCCCTTCTCATGTTGACCTCTGTCGCTTTAAGGTTTCTGTATTAATTCCTCTGAAGTGGGGACATCAAATGCTTTCATGTTTTGGGTTTTCTATCTAACCCCGTACCTCTCGTATGTATTCTCACCTTGTCATGTAACCCAAGTCCTACAACATTGCTGCACTTTTCCGAGATCTAAAGACCTCATATGAGGGAGAACATACAATTTTTGGTCTTCTGAATCTGGCTAGCCTCACTCAGAATGATGTTCTCCCCATCCATTTACTTGCAAATGATAAGATTACATTTTTCTTCGTGTCTGAGAAAGAGTGGACAAATGGGACTTCATAAAATTAAAAGGCTTCTGCACAACAAAAGAAATGGTCTCTAACCTGAAAAGACCACTGACAGAGTGGGAGAAAATATTTCCTAGCTATACATCAGACAAAGGACTGATAACCAGAATATACAGGGAAATTAAGAAACTAAACTTTCCCAAAATCAATGAACCAATTAAGAAATGGGCAACTGAACTAAATAGAACTTTCTCAAAAGAAGAAATTTAAGTGGCCAAAAAACACAGGAAACAATTCTCACCATCTCTAGCCATAAAGGAAATGCAAATCAAAACCACACTAAGAACTAAGATTCCACCTCACCCCTGTTAGAATAGCCATCATCCAAAACACCACCCACAACAAGGTCTGGTGAGGATGTGGGAAAAAAGGAACACTAATCCACTGTTGGTGGGAATGCAAACTGGTGCAACCACTCTGGAAAAAAATTTGGAGACTTCTTAAAAATCTAAACATAGACCTGCCATATGATCCAGTAGTCCCACTGCTGGGGATGTACCCAAAGGAATGCCACACAGGTTATTCCAAAGGCACCTGCACACCCATGTTTATTGCAGCACTATTCACAATAGCCAAATTACGGAAACAACCAAGATGCCCCACTATTGACGAATGGATTAAGAAAATGAGGTATTTATACACAATGGAATTTTACTCAACCATGAAGAAAAATGAAATCCATATCAAGTTTGAATTGTATCTGTTTCATTAACTAGATTACCTGCACTCACAGTCAAGAATTAGAGTTTGTTTTAAATGCTATGACAATGAGTTGACAGATTTCAAAAAGAGTAAATGATGCAAGTTTTTGATGTTGCTAAACTTCTATTTTGCAGTGTGGAGAGCAATTTGCAAAAGAAGTAGGACAAGAGACTAATTATGAAAGAAGAAGTACAAATTGATGGTGGCATTGGCTAGAACCATTGTTGTAGAGATGAAGAGAAGTGAAGATAGTATAGATATGGTAAAATGTAAATAAAAAGACAGAGAGGTGATAAACAAAACGTTAAAGCAAAATAGAGTGAATGACAATGTTTGATGGGAATTTTAAATTTCCATCCTAAGATATTTCTTCAGGAACATGATGCATGTTTGTAGTAATTTTTAAATGGAAAGACAACAGAAGATTGAAGAAAAAAGTTATTGTTTGAGGGGCTTTTGTGACATCGAGAGTCAGGATGCATATTTGTGTAATGTGCCACATTTATTGACATTTCTGTGAGCCCTGATATTTGAGGTTGATATTTGAGTGATTGAGAGAAGCTAGTAATGGTTAAATAAAATGAGTTCTAAAGCTATTAATTCACTAAATATAGTGGACTCTAAAAATATCTTAAGGACAATGGGAATTTAACAAGTGTAAATATTTAATAACCTACTGAAATAGGAACTAGTTAAAGTTTATATTCAAAACTCAGTTTAAGAATGTTTTGTTGGCAAGAATGTTTGTTGTTCATTTCCACCATTGAAAAAAAACCATACAACTCAGAATTTTTAGCTTTGCCCATGATTATCAATAATTTTCTTTATTATTATTACCTATTAAGTCACTTATGATCTCTGATCCAGTTTCTTCATCTATAAATAGAACAAACCTATTTCAATAAGCTTGTAATAATTATTGAAATTTATATACTTTATATATTATCAAAATTATAAAAACATAAATTTAAGTTGTATTGCTTTTTAAATTTTTATTTCATTTTATCATTTGTACATTTACTTACATGTGTATACATTGTTTGGGCCACCTCCTCCCTTCTCTCCTCTTTCCCTCACACCCCACTTTGAAGAGATAATAAGAGACATAAGAGATAACATCAGAGAAAAACAGCATTTTTGCTAGTTTGAGATAAAAATAGGTACACAGATTCCTAGCATTGCTTCCATGCATATGTGTATTGCAACCTGCCACAGTCCAGCTGCAGCAGGGGCTTCAACTCTGGTCTTTGATGCTTGAGAGGCAAATAACGGCACGAACGTGGGGTTGTGCCGGGCAGCAATGGTGTAGTTTATTTTCTGAAGAGAGTATTTAAGCAGTGCAGAAAAGCAGGAAAGAGTACGTGACAGTCCTCAGGTCTCCCTTGACCTCTGTACTGGGATTGGCTGTCACGTTGCTATGACTACAAATGTGGAACATCATGTTCTTGGAAGTGGGTCTTCCCAGTCCCACACAGAGAGAGAACAGGGGAGTTCAGCAACTGTCCTCTTGGGCTGTTGCAATCTCTCTTAAGGCTGTTGCACAAAAGCTACAGTGACCCACTCCTTTCCAAGAGGCTTTGGGGGTCCTGAGGGCTTCCCACAGCAATCCATATTGGTTCATCTCTGTCAGAGCTCTTCACTACTTCCTGGTCCCCTTGCCATAGTGGCCTCTGCCAGTTTAAGATTACTATATTTGCTCTTCAACAGGGAGCACATCAGACACTTTCAACTTTTAGGTTTCCTTTCCTTTCCCTATTCCTCCTGTGCATGTTCTCCCCTTAGTGTGAGACCCATATCCAATAATATTACTGCATTTGTTTCAGGTCTATAATCTACATATGAAGGAGAACACATGATTTTTGTTCCTCTGATCCTGACTGACTTTGCTTAAGATGATGTTCCACAGTTCCATCCATTTACTTATGAATGACAAAATTTCCTTCTTCTTTATGGCTGAATAAAATTCCACTGTGTATATATACCACATTTTCTTAATCCATTTGTCATAGTGGGTCATCTTAGCTATGTTGCTTTTAAAATCAACAGTTTCAAAACTGTTAGCAAAATAGTATTTTGATGAATTTGTTTGATGAAAGGATATATTGCTTATGACTAAATTACATACTAAAGAGAAGACCTGAGCAGGAATGTAAAGTTTCACTCTAATTTTAAAGAAGTAAAACTAATCATATAATTTCCCAAATGAGTTTCCCTGGAAGCAGTAATTTCCAGAATTGTAATTGGTGGGTAGCTGGAAAATATTCAGGACAATAATTCTGAATTTAATTATAAAATTTTACCAAAGAACAACTGTGTCTTAAAATTAATAGAAGAAGAAACATAACATAAAGAACTTTAAATATAAATGTATACAATTCATTTTAAACCTCTTAAGGATAATCACCTTTGTTTTACTTTCAAAACTGCCTAATGCCATTGACATAACTAACTGCCAATACACCATGCATACTGGCTATGAACAATGCAATATTACTTTTGCCCCCTATTCGTAAAGACTTGCATATACTTACAACATAAATATGGTTATTATGACAGTACAATGTCAGTTGGGAATTCCAAATACATTTCAAAGTGATATATCAGCATGCTGCAAAAATGAGCTTTCCACTAACAAAAAGTTCAGAAATTTAGTTTGATTTAGTGGCATATTTTATATATCTCCAAGTTGAATTATGGTAAACATAACGATCAGAGAGTAAGAAGCAATTAACCAAATAAACAATCGACCTATATTAACATCTAAAATATCTTCCTAAACTCTTTCCAGGAGTGGACAACCATCTATAAGCCAGTGTGGGCTGGATTATTTGTTAACAGTGAATCAGTAATTCACCTTACCAACATTTCAACCCAGGTGATAGACCCTCATCCTGGCACTCAAAAGACTGAGGTAGGAGGAGTTTGAGGCCATACTGGCTATGTAAAGAGACCCTGTCTCAAAAAGAAAAAACAAAAACAAAAACAAAACAAAATGAAAAATAGTATCTTTGAGAGAGATATTGAATTATACGTATTCCATTAGGTCCTGCTTTACCCACAGAAATTGGGATAGTTAGTAACTGTAGTGTTAAATCACTTTGCTTTATGTTAATTTATTACCTGGAGAGAAAAACTAGGACATTTTTTAACCTCAAATTATTTTACCTCACATTTTTGGAGGTAGAATGTTTTGGAATTCAAGGATTCATGCTTGTTAGGCAAGTGCTCTACAGACTGAGTGGAAGGAAGCTCCTAACATCTTCAGTTCTTATAATCTTTTAGACAGTGTCTTTCTTTTTGCCTAGGTCAGCCTGAACTATGATCCTCCCATTTTATAGTTCCTCTCACAGACATGAGCCACTGTGCCCAACTTTTTGAAATGGGGTATAATGAACATTTTATTTTTCTTGGATTGTTCTGACACTATAATCCTACCCATCCTAGCCTCCTGTATAGCTTGGGATGCTTGTCATCATGCCCAGCTTAGCTATTGGTTGAGATAGGGTCTTTTTTTATTGTTGTGGTAGATCTGGGGAGGGTGGTACATTGTAGCATTTACAAAAGTTCTTACAATGTATCAAATATATCATACTTGAGATAGGGTCTTTAAACTCTGGCTGGTCTTGAACTGAGATCTGCACTATCTCAGCCTCTCCAGTAGCCAGGATTACAAGCATGAGCCACCAGTGCCTAACTTAAAATTTTGGTTTGTAACTAATCTTCACAAAATGCTTAAGCAGTCATAATATATTTATGCCATTATGATCTTTCTCTCCATTGAAATCAGACAAGCAATGCAAGTATTTTTGGAAGGAAAGTTGTATCATTATACAAGAGAAACACAGGAAGAAACTATTGGTGATGTCATATGACCTCAGCTTTCTAAGACCTTTCAATTATTTTTAAACAGGATTTTTTCTAACCTCTATTTAATAAGGTTTTGAATATTTTTGTAAAAATTCTGAAATTAAAACATTGATATTAGCCATGCAAATGAGCCATGGTAGTGTAGGCAAGGGTAATATTTATACAAAGCAACCAAAAATAAAGAAGGAAACAAAAAGATTTTTGACATTTGGACCAGTGAAGATAATATGTAACAAACAAGTCACTCTTAATAAATGTTTTAAGGTAATTCAGTAATGATTTCTTGACAAGTCTATACTTAAAAGAAACTCTGATGCATCATGGTGGCTCAAGCCTAGATTCCCAATACTCAGGAGGAGAAAGCAAGAGGATGAAAGTTTCAGGTCAGCCTGGGCTGCCTAGGAGAAACTGTCTCAAAGACAAGGGAAAGGAGGGAGGGAGAAAAGAAGGCAGGAAGGAAGGAAGGGAGGAAAGGAAGAGAAAGAAAAAAGGAAGGAAGGGAGGAAAGGAAGAGAAAGAAAAAAGGAAGGAAGGAAAAGAGGAAGAGAAAGAAAAGAAAGGAAGGAAGCAAGGAAGGAAGGAAGGAAAAGAAGGAAGGAAGAGACAAACAGTTTTCCCTCCATATTTTGTCTCTTCATTCTTGAAGGTAATGTATTTTATAACTGACTTACTTCCTTTGATCTAGATAAATCTCAGTAGGGAATAAGTCATATTGTTACATTTATTATTCTCCCTTCTATGCTATTCTTTCTCTCAAGGGGAAAAAGGTATATACATATATAATTTTTGATTTTTCTGGTTCATAAAGGAAGTCTTCTTGTGTTACACGATGGAAGGGGTGAGACCACTATCTGGCACCCCTTTGCAAACATACCAATTTTCTTTTATGTTCTACCTTCATGACCTCAATACAAACAAAAACTTTAGCTCTGAAAATCATATTGGTATTTAGGTTTCAACATACAACTTTTGTAAGCACACAAACATTCAGACCATAGAAGGAAATTTTATGCAGCAGTGAAAATTCAAAACTCAGAAACTGGACAACCCCAATGTGATCCCACCTTGAACAATCACTTTCACAATTTTGTGGGTTTCTGATCATCTACAAAGAATATGCATTGTTTATAGAATTATAAAGTGATAATTCTAAATGTTAAACTAAATATATTGGGACTTATGTCTTCATAAATGAGATTATAAATAAAAATATAACTGAAAATAGTAGTTTATAAAATTTAATTAAACTCTCATGAATTTATAAAAATTATTTGATATAAAATGGTAATTAGATTATATAAAATGATCCTACTGGGCATTTCTGATGTAGAATGAAACTTGTCTAACTTTGCTTTATGAAAGTGTTCTTTAATATGTTTTTAAAATGCTTTCTTTAGATTTCTTCTGTATCTACCTTTGTTTATTCTCCTAAATTATGCAGGTGAAACAACCCCCAAAATGATGTTATTAGTTTGGGTTGATATAATATCCTTATCATGATTAAATCATTTAGAATGCAGCGTTCTAGGGGTTTTATGAAAGATTCTACATAAATTCATAAAAACAGAAAATAAAGTTCCTAGTCAGCTGTGTTAAAGACTGTCAATGTGTCTAGGAGCGTTCTTCAAGTTATAGTCCTCCCCTCTGTAGATCTCCATAAGTATTTCATCGAGGTTAATCTGGACAAAATAAAAAAGCCAGTGCCAATAGCCAAAAGCTGATGCAGAGCTCAGTAAGGTCAAAGGTGAGGAAGAAAGAATAGCTTGAGAGAGAGTGCATTGATTGGAAAATGTGGATTTTCTTGTTTTGTTGCTCTTCTTTTCAATAAGTCTCACTTTAATATAATTTCAAGTGGGAAATCAATGTATGTAAACAACATTTTTTTCTTTTATGGTTTTATGTCTAAATTATTCACCTGCATACTCCAAATATTTGAATGTTAAGTCTGTAGTCAACACAATAAAAAGCTCCTGAAAAAGTGAATCTCTCCCACTTTCAGGTTGTAGACTAAAGAATTGGTGGCTTTCTGAGTATTTTTCCCTAACAATTTAAAGATAAGAATACCTATTTTTCAGGGTGAACCCTAGTGAAACTAAAATTTATCATTTATAAAAGAGATGTATGGATTTGGTATTGTGACGAGAACAATGGGCTGGTTCCTGGCTCCTGGGAGTAAAGAGGAGGGAGAAAATCTGGCAGTACTGCAGGAAGTAAAGATACATGTTCCCAAGCCAGCAGCTGACTTCTCAGTAATTGCAAGACTCAGAGACTTTGTACCAAACTATCCATCTGAACACCCAGAAGACCAGCAAGCCAACCATGTTGATAGCAAAACCTGGAATCAAGTGTTCAGAAAGACCTAGAGTTGGCATGTTAAATGAGATGACTTCTGATCCTGATGATAGCTATGAACCACAAAAATAGGGTTTTACAGGATTTCCACTTTCCATACCCAATCTATAGATTTCCATTAATTTTTCCCTATAACATTGTTGAGAATTTATATAAGTAAGGAACATTTTAATGTTCAATATGTATTTATTGAAATGTTATTATTGTAAATATTGGTAAAGGCTTTTTTTTTTCACAACTTATTTGTAAATTGGCAAAGTCATGTTTTGGTTTTTCTCTTCTTAGTGGCCAAAATTACCTTTCTGTTTCTCCTCCTTCAGTTTCTCTGGAATCTGGGTTACTTTAAAAGTCATACCATGTTAAGTTCCATTAGCTATATTAGGTGAATGACATGGTGGTCTCATTTCAGGAAATAAAAGCTCTCTGATATTTATAAATTTTGAGTGGCTTTACATATATTGATGTAATATTTCATGATATCATTATTATATTTAATTTTTCTAAGCAGAAGTTGCCTTCAAATAAGGAAAACATTTATTTATGTCTTGCAAACTTTTCATGTCTTATTATAACACACTTCCCCTTTAATTCTCTTTTGACATGACCATTAAGGACAGGTTGGTCAGACACCATGTTTGGATCATTCTAAATTTATTGAACAAATGAATACAAATATGCTGTTATATGTAATATGTGTAAATAGCACATATTGAAGATTTTTAAAAAATGTTACATCTACCTTGAGTTCTTTCTTCCATTCTGAAAAGAGTATTCTGTGTTCATTGGTTTGGAATCACCTTGGTGTCAAGGTTCATTCATGCTGAATTGAATAAACTAGCAACTGCATACATTTAATTTTAGCTTAACCTGTTTTGATTTCTTGCTCCCTTTCCTGGCTAGTATCTCTTATGCGGAAGTCTTTCAGCTAGTCTCTGATATTATCTACCATCAAATCCAATGCTATTGTCTGTTATCTTTTCCAAGTTTTAAAGGTTTTTTCAACACATACTGTATTTTGGCTGAGATTGCTTTTGCTATAAGCGAACTCAAATTATTCAGGGATCTCCTTCTTCACAGTTCTGATTATATCAGTTTGTGGCATTACTTAAGTATTAATTATGTTACACAGAACCATGACTTTGAGTCATAAGGGAATTTAGAGTCCCCCTCAAAATTTCAACTATTTCCTTTCAGAGAACTGGAAATGTTTCTTGTTCCAAGTCATATACCTGATTATGACTAAAGGTATGCTTCAAAACCAGGATGCAGGATTTCAACACATCTGTTTTTCTGGAATGGTTTAACTAATGTAATCAGGCTCAGTTTCTAAAATGAGTTTTAAATTTAAACATTTAGGAATTTCTTATGTAAGGATTTTTTTTCTGCCTTCCAGACACATGGATAAATACTAGTCTGCTTCATCTAGTCATATGCCCAAAGTATTTCAGTTCAGGTACCTATTCCATGGATCAGCTCTTAGCAAAATTGAAAAGTTCAAATGAGTTAGCTTTACTCTCCCTTATCCCATCAGTATGCCTTGATCCGATTTATGCTCTAGTCATTAACCTTTAATAAAACTATTATCAGTCAAAGGTGTGATCACAATTATGCATATATTGAGAAAAGGAATAAAGCAGTCCCTGACTGCTGTCAATTGGAGCACTGCTCCAAAGGTGGTGTTCCTTTGGGGAATAAATCAATAATAATAAAACAGCATCATGAACACCAGTGTCAGACAATTAAGCATGTGTTTGGTGACAAAAGAGAAACACTGAACATTCCATATTTATATTTGATCATATACATACACATGAACACATCCATAGGCACTCACACAAACAGTGAAATCAGTATAAACCACGATCGATCAAATATCTCCCTTGCCTGGCTGACAGAAAGTTTGGCTACTTATTTTCCAAATACATTTTTAGTCCTCTTTCTCCTGATAGATAAAAACACTAAAACCCCCAAATTGTAGAATTATTTTCACTTCCTGACAACACTATATATATATATATATATATATGTATGTATGTATATTATATATATATAAAACCTACGCTTCTTAGAAATCAGGTCATACATTTAACCATGTATCAGTTTTCCCTCAATGAATAGTAAATCAATCCAATTTTGTTCAATTACAAGTCTATGCAAGGTGTCTTTGCAGTTTGACAATGACAATCTCATATTGTCATATGTGTTCAACTCTATATCACAAGTCTTCATTTCTTTATGAAGGCTCCTTTAACATATTAAACATATATTGACTATATGCACATATATAATTTTTCCCATTAATCTATTTTATCTCAATTTAATGCCCAGTTTCAGCAAATAAAAAAATGCAAAAAAGTGAAATTTAGTATTCCCTACACTGTTAAGTATATAGCATTGTGGGACAAAACATTCTGCTGTAACAGATGTTGAGACAAGATATTTCTTAGTGATCAGTATTTTTGAAATAAGATTGGTTATAAGATTAAATTGAACTACATATTATGTTTCAGGATTACTTATTTTAGTAAATTAGTGGGTTGCTCTAGAAGAAATACTGGCAACACAAGGGTTCTATGGTGACCTGAAATGTTTGTACTTTTAAAGTTCATGTCTGGGGAGACTGTCGCCTCAGACGGAGTTACAGAAGCTGAAGGTACTATAAAGGCAATGATAAGAAGGTAGAACATCTCTTCTGATGACATTGAGCAGTAAGTCCTTCCTTAAGGGAGAAACTGTATGACTTCAAGGTGTCCATATTATATATATGCTGGTGAGTTAGTCATTCAAAGTGGAATTATGAAAATATTGAGAGAGAATAAGGAATGATCAGAGGAAGCTGGTAAGTAAATATAAAAGTAAATTTAAAAATTATGTTTGTTTTAATAACTTTTCAATTAGTACTATTTTATGTTGTAAGGAATTCATTTTCCTCTGTAGAGCTACGGAAGCATGAGAGCTAACTACATGGTAATGCACTCACTTTTCTTTATTTCAGGATAACAGTTGTTGATTTGTTAATTCCTTTCTTTGTCACTTTTAATTTCATTGTGATTAAGCATCTCTCAAACTTATGGACAATTTTCATTCTGTTTACATGCCTCAGAATTAAATTGTCCCGGATAATAAAATCCATGACACAAATAATCAAAAGTAAGAGAGCAGAGAGTCTTCAGATGTCAACAACAGGAAAATAGGCAAATAAAATCTGTGACAGGATTTTAACAATAACAAAGCACTAAGAAACTATATGTCAGAATTTGCATAAGTAGCTCAGTGACCTGTCACCGAAATTTCTTCAGAGATTCTATTATTTATTCATTGTATTATGGCTAAGGGAGATCTTTTGCTACCTTTTCTTTCAAACGTAAAATACATTATATGTAATAATATATAAGTATAAAATACATTATATGTAAATAAAAAGTTTTACACAAAAACACAAAGATAGTCACATATACCTCAAACATCCACAGACAGACACACACAAATGCTCACATCACAAATACTGTGCCTATGGCTGGTAAGAGTATGGTTATAAACCAATTGCTTTAAGAAGAAAGCAAAAAAGAGCAAAGTGTGTATTAAGGGTTAGTAGTTCAATAGAGAAAAAACATGGGAAGGAAGCTGGATTGGTAAGTATATATGGATTGAGCCTTGATTAAAGGCCTGACATTTTCCTAGGAAAAATATATAGGCTATTTCATTTAATTCTCAAACATAAATTTATTAAATGACATTATGTGAGCTTTACAAATGAGAAACCGAAATGCTAAATATATTAAATGCAAATAGGCAGTATTCAGAAACACAGATTACTTATTTAAAAAATATCCTCTTTCCTCTAACTTTTTGGTTCTAAAATCTACTACAGGACTCTGTGTTTCCTAACTGCCTGAACTCAAACACCAAATGTTTAAACTTCAAATTGTTGAAGGGTATAGGTAGTGTCTCACCACTTTAGTAATTCAAATTTATTTTCTAATGTATATCATGTTTCTCTGACCTTTTCCTAATTAACTTTTGAAAAACTTTTGTCTGTAACAAACTTCTATTTCCATTCATTCAACTCTCTCTCATGAAGATCTCTTAAGTCACAGTTATTTTTTTTTCTTTATTGTGCTGGTTGGGGGTTCCTTGTCACATTTACACTGGCTAACCTATGGACACAATCTAGATGTCCCACGATTGATGAATGGGTTAAGAACATGTGGTATTTAAGTAAAATGAAATTTTATTCAGCCACAAAGAAGAATGAAATTTTATCCTTCACAGGTAATGGATAGAACTGGAGAACATCATCTTAAGCAAAGTTAACCAGGCTCAGAAGGCTAAAAACTACATGTTCTCTCTCATACATGGAATACTGACCTAACACAAATGCAGCAATACTATGAAACACTGGTCACACCAAGGGGGGATCACACATAAGAGGGGCAGGGAAACTAATAAACTTGATTAGAGTTGATATTTTCTCTATTCAAGAATATAGAAATCTTAAACTGAAACCACCATAAAAAAGGGACTAAGGTAGAATGAAGAAAATTAGTGGAGATAAATCAGTTGGGGTAATAATGCTTATATTCATGGAAGTATTACAAGGAAACTCCCTGTGTAGCTACCTTAATCTCAAACAAGCTAATGTGTCATGTTTTTTTTTTGTCTTTTCTCTTTTTCTTCTATAAAATTGGAGAATAGGAGAGCAGAACAGGCAGGAGGGCTGGTACCACGGCAAGGTACGGTACAAAAAATGTGTATACATGTAAGTAAATGCATAAATGATACCTTTTGAAAATACTCCAGGAATCTGGGGAGAGGGGGTCAAGGAGAAAGATAGAAATATATCATGTGTGATATACTTGATATATGGTGGAGAACAACAACATTCAACAAATGTTGCTGAGAAAGCTGGATATCTGCCTGCAGAAAACTGAAACTAGATCCATGTTTATCACCTTATACCAGTGCAACTCAAAGTAGGTTAAAGATCTTAATACAAGACTTGAAACCTTGAAGCTAATACAGAAAAGAGCAGGAATACACTGCAAGTAATAAACATAGGCAAAGACTTCCTCAGTAGAACTCAAATGGCTCAGCAACTAAGAGAGAGGATGGACAAATGAATTACATGAAATTAAAAAGCTTCTGCACAACCAAAGAATTGGTCTTACTGGGCACCTGTGGCTCAGGAGGCAGAGACAAGAGGATCACAGTCTGAAGCCAGCCTGGACAAATAGTTCATGAGACCCTATCTCGAAAAAATTCACCACAAAAAAAGACTGACACAGTGGCTCAAGGTTTAGGCCCTGAATTCAAGATCCAGTACCATACACAAAAAAAACTGCTCTCTAAATTGAAGAGGACATCCACAGAATGGGAGAAAATCTTTGCAGCTATGCATCTGACAAGGTATTAATAACCAGAATATACAGGGAGCTCAAAAAAGTAAACTCCCCCAAAAATCAATGACCCAATGAAGAAATGGGCAAATGAATTGAACAGAGCCTTTTCAGAGGAATAAGGGAGAACTTCTAAATCTTTCAAAATTATTTATTGTGGTTTACTGTCTGATATAGGATGTACAAATAACCCAAAGTTGATATGCCCAAGTTTTGCTCATAAATTGTCTTACCCAACATGCTTTTCCCAGTAGCAGCTCCTGTTTGTATTATGATGAGGTCAGGCATGTTCAGGGTAGTACGGCCATAGACTCCTGTTTGTATTATGTTATCAGCATTTTTCTGTAGTTGTTTGTATCTATTGATCCATAGATTCGTTATTTGATTCTATATTAATTCTTTAGTTGTTGGATCTATTGATCCATTTTCACCTTGAAACTGTATTTTATTTATCTCCTAGCTGACATTAAAAACAATATTAAAATATCTGTTAAATTTTCCCTTTGTTTCCACTCCCACACACATGGTCATTGCATTTCAGTGAGACTATGGGAATAAATCTGTCTTTTTCAGTCACTCCTTAGCCAATTAGTTATCCTGCATGTGGCTAGATTGGTTGGTTTAGTAGATCACAAGTAGCTACCATATTCTCATTCAAAAAGGTAGGGTCCCTTATTTCTTAATGACAATTCCAAGTCTTTTATGTTGCTGTTAAAGATTTCCAGTATTATTCATGATATTATTTCCATCACAATGGTTGTACCTCTTCCATTAGCAATGTTTCCATCTATTTCAGTCAACCAAAGCCAATTTGTTCTTTTTCTGTTTTCAAATAGAGCTTTGTTTACACCTTTCTTATGTTTCTATCAAATGCTTTGTTATATAATGAATATTGGTTTTACATAGGTCAGTTTGAGTTGATATAAATAACCATAAACTGGATGCCTTATAAAAAGCAGAAATTTATTGCTATTCTAGAACAACTTTCTTTTCTCATTGATTTTCATTTGATCATTGAATTTATTTCATACATCCATTATTTCTTCTGGATTTTGTTAGTCAAAAATTCTAGTAAAATTCCCCCAGAATAGTTACTGACTCAAAGTAAGTTCCTTACTGCCAATTGTGACCTTGAAGTTGTAAATGACACTTGTCATCTCCTTCTTCCATTATTCATCCTAGAATCCCCTTGGTTACCACTCTTTCTCATACTCTGACATGAGGAATGGAAGTGCCAAATGGCAGTTATAGCTTTAATTTTGATGGAAATCTTACCATGTCCTCTGGTAAAAGTCTCTCTATGATAACCAGGATGTTTAGAGCCTTAAATTATTGCAACAAGATTCACAACACTCTGGGTGTATCATTGCAAGTGATGGTGAATCAAATACTTCTACTTTTCTCTTTGGTTTTGAGTTATATATTCCAATTATTGGAACAATACATGATGTAATGACTGTTCTTCAGGTTTTATCATTAGGTAAGCAACATACAAATGTTTTTCCACATTTAACTCAGGCAGGCAGCTTCTAGATAAACTCACAGTTAAAACTTATTCCTCCAATAGTTCAATCCTGATAAGAACAATCATCTTTGACTTACTGGTTTCTTTCACATACTCTATTCCATCACAACATCCAATTGGTTTGCATTCACAACATATTCAGATTGTGATTTCTCAATCTCACTGAAATCTCCATCACAATAAACTATTATTTATGGACAATTGAACTGGATCTTCTTTCTTCTATCCTGCACCACCACTCACCTGGACTCCTGCTAATTGGTGTTCTTAAGAAAATCTTTTATAAAACATGTCAGCTCATATTCCTCTTCTGATCTCACCCTGTCCATGCCTTTCCATCCCAGAAAAAAAAACCCACAAATTTCTTCTAAAAGTTTACATGACATACCTTTATCCAAACAACTTGTTTTTAATCACAGATCTTTCTCTTTGTATAAAATAGGAAAGTGAATGGATTATTTGTGTCTCAGCCTCATATTAAGAGAAATACGTGAGTTTACCAACTCAAATTATAATAATACAATAGTGCCTGGCACTGAAACAGCACTATATAAGTGTTAGCTAATATTTTTATCATTTCTGTTCTTATTATTGCTGGTATATCTCACGCTTACATTATATTGATTATTTAAGCATACATATATTTCATGTCCCATGGTAATTCTCAAAAGTATAATATTTTATGACCATGTGATATCCCCTCCTATATCATATTATTTTTATTTACTTCATCCATTCATGCATTATTCATTCACTCATTTTTCCAATCTAGTTGTTTTAGCAGTTGCTTGGAATCACTTTGATCAAAATAAAACAATATGAGGTAGAAAGCAACAATACAAAACAAGGAGCACATGCATAAACATTATG
Source organism: Castor canadensis (assembly GCF_047511655.1). NCBI lineage: Eukaryota > Metazoa > Chordata > Mammalia > Rodentia > Castoridae > Castor > Castor canadensis. The sequence goes on along the minus strand of NC_133390.1, from coordinate 19,920,362 downwards.
ACTGATGAGTCCATTTATCTGGCAATTCCAACAAAGAATATATTTTTTTTGTTCCTGATAATATGTTTAAATCCATAATGCTGTAACAAGGATGCCCTCCTCATAGCCTTCTGCAAATAAGGAAAACCTGTATCCATTTCTTTCCTCCATAGAATGTGCTGGGCATGAAGGGAGTTTTGGGTCCTAGTACAGGTTAAATTTTAGTTCACTGTATATAACCTTTACATGTGTCAAGGGTGCTATGAGCAGAAGTAATGCTGTCCTGTCATGTCTCAACTACCAGTAGTGGTGATTTAACAGTAAATTACATGAACCTCATAAGACATCAGGGACTAATATATATGAAAGATTTCAATACCATTGGCTCAACCAGGGGTCAAGTTGTCACATGGAAACAGAAGTTACATATTTCACAGAGCAAAACTCTCAACATACCACATTAAAATGAATTCATACTCATATAATGAAATGTATTTTCCTTTTAAATAATTTTATTCTTTTAATGGCTACCTAATTTCCTAGAATATCAGAGAAAAATGAATTTCTTTCTATCTTCTTTACCATTTTGTCTCTTTTACAGCTTATCATGTAAGTATGTAGTTACTAACAAAAACCTATCATGTGGTTAGAGAAAAATAATTTAAAATTAAACAACAATTAAACAAAAGGCATAAAGTAGACTTTTACTTTTTAATTTCACAATTTTATCAAACTTATTTTCATTTCTACCCAGGATCACGTTAACTAAGAAGCTGAACAAAAATATTTTGCTATGTTTATTTCCTATAAAATATTTTCTTACTTATAGTTACATAATTAATTTATCTGTTCCCTTAACAATCAGAGAATTGGAGAAAAAATAAGAATAGTTCACTCTTCAGATACAAGCCATTGTTCTGAGTCTAAGAAACATAATGAGTCAACTCAGCTGAAGGAACTTTCCTTCAGAAAATAAACTATAAATAACTTTGGGTTTAAAAGCCAAGTGGCCAGAGATTCTCCCTAGGAATGGAAACATAAGAAATTTAAATTTAATCATCATAAGAAAAAATGTTTGGATCTCCATCCATCCCTGCCAAGTCCACACATACACACATTTACATAAACTTTCTAATACTTGACCTTTGGGGAGTCATGTTTCATGGATTATTTTCTCATTGCAGCTTTACCAAAACATACATGGTATATTTTCTTACATGTTTAAATGTAAATTATCAGACCAGCATATTTCATTAATTTTTATGAAGGATAAAATGTTATTTGCACTCTACCCACACCAAACTGAGTGAAGAATCTCCATGTCATGCATCCTACTCACTCCTCATTGAGAAAATGGTAATTCCCCAGAATGATGCCAACTCAGTGTCATGCATCTGGAATAGTAAATCTTTCCCTATTCCATTCTGATTTAAAAAATGGAGTTAAAGAGAAGGAAGTGACAGGAAGAATAGAAAAAATTAAATAAAAATCCTTAATTTGGTGTTTGTGAAATTAAATATCACATACACTGTGATTAACAGATAAACATTTCAACATTAAATAAATTATTTCGGGAATATATGAATATCTTTTCCTTGATAGATTTTTATTATTCAAAATCTCACCTTTTCATTGCTTTTTTCTTTTATAGCTTTTTTATATTTCAAGAACTAGATTCAAACTTTAATTCAAATTTTAGCTGATATGGTATGCACATGTTATTTTAACAGAATGTGAAAGTTCTATTTTATGGAAAAATAATAGCATAAATTACTGAAGAAATCTCAAACACAAGAGTCTCTTGGAAAATTAATTTTTGATGATATGCAGATAAATAGAAGGAACTCAAAGTCAACAAATAAGGCACAGATTTTAAAATTATGAGCCATAATAGTATTAGAAGCATTACAAATTTATTTTTAGAATCTGTGATATTTTAATAGACTCAGTTTTTTCTATTTGAAGTCTTAATATGTTAACAAAGCTATATTAATAATCAGAAAAATATCAGGATATAGGCAGATGTGATGCACTTCTACGGCTTGGATGCTATCATCCCCAAAAAGCTTTGTCCTGGGGTGGTTCTTTGGGAGGTAGTGGAGCCTTTGGATGGCAGGGCCTTATAGAAGATACTCAGTTTGTTGGAGTTGTGCCTTTGAAGGAGATTGTGGGATCCCAGTCATTCTTCCTTCTTTTTGAGGTGCACAATTTGTTCTGCCAGGTATTCCCACCATGATGTGCTGTCCTAACCAGAGGCTCAACATCATCAGACCACCTGATTTTGGACTGTGAATCAGAATGTCACATTTCTCTTTATAGGTTAACTGTATCAGATAATTTGCTATTGTAATACATACCTAATGCATGAGATCAAGAATATTTGTCTTTGTCACAACTTTAGTCAGGCAGAGCTCAGAAAATATGCTTGTTCTATAATCTAAAAGTGTCATAAAAAGAAAGGACTCTTAAATCACCTTACTTCTTTCTTGATAACTTTCCTTGATATATTTTTATGTAGGTGACTGTTTTCACCTTGTTCATATTTTTCATTAGAAATATCATTTTGAACTATTAATTATCTATTTGCCACAAAACATGATTCAATAAATACATATTATTTACTTCTGAAGAAATTTTGGCATGTCATATGTTTTACTATTGGCTTATTAATTAGAATGCCTCATTGATTCTTGCCTGTGTACAGTTCCCAAAGTGGTTCCAATGTCTGTAGTCCTGAATTCACCTTCCAATGTAACACTTTGTAGTCTTACTTTATGGTGTTCCCACTCACATAGTGGATGCTATAAGTTAGTTGAACCTATTTTATTCCTTCATAAGTTGTCTGCACTTTCCATCCTTCCTGACATCGTATTTGCTATTCTTAATAATATCTCTCTCCAAGAGAGCTACTTTTGTTTATGTAGGATGACTCTGTTTACATTCTGCTAGAAGTTAAAATTTAAAAATTCATATTTTGGGGGTTACAGATGTAGTGCAGTGCTACAGTGCCTACCCAGCATGTACAAGGCCCTGGGCTTCATCTCTAGCAATGCAAAAAACATTATTTTTAATAAAACTTTTAAACATAACAATGAAATTATGAAACTTATGAAAGTTTTGCATAAGGTATATTTATCAAAATAAGTACATTTTCCAAAAAATGAGCCAGGAAGCATTATTTTAAATGTTTATAAAGTACTTTAATACCTAGTTTAACAAAGAAAAGTAGGAGTATGCTGATATCTGCTTCTATATTCAGTGTATTGTAATGTGGTGCTTGGATGAAAATACATAATTAAATTTTAGCATCACATGGAGAAATATCAGAAAAGGTAGAAGTACTTTAAAATTCTTCTCAGATAATTCTGATTATTTTTCTCCTATACTGCAATAAAACTTCAGAATCTACAATGGAAAGTCTGAAACAATATTTGTGTTATACTATTATAATAAATTTTGTTGGTTTGTCTTTGACTGCAAATGAGTCTTTTACCTGTCCTTAATTTTGTGTAATGATGTATCTGTCATTTGCAAAAGATTGGTTCAGTAACCAGGCAGACAAAACAAATGATATTCTTCAATTTAAGTATCTTTCAAAGACACTCTTAAGATCACTTAATATCATAACATTATAGCCAAATTATCTTTAAGTATTAGGAAACTGTCAATCTCATGGTGCTAGATACAAGTTTCGAATACTGAGCACACTTGCACATAAATGGAAAAATGATACTTGTTGATACTTTTCCAGGAATGGTGGGAGGGGGAGATAAAAAAGAATGATGGAGGGTATGAATTTAAATATGATATATTTGATAAATTGAAAGATCTTTTGTAAATGCCACAGCATACCTCTACCCAACACAACAATTAAAAAAAATTCTAATTTTTATTTGAAAGCATGAGTTGTATTATTGGCACTATACAATGTTCCTTTTCTTTGAAATCACAGTAAGAATTTCAACTTTGGAGAACCTGAGCAATCAGTCTATGACTTTTTCCTCTGTCCTCACCATACCTAATCCTGTGTTTTTAAATACCACCTATGTACTGGTAAGCTTTAAGTGCAGGTATCTATTCCAACATAAGTCAGTTTTGAAGAAACACATGACAATAACCTGATTAAAGTGTCTACATTGCTCAGTCTTCCAAACATGGTGTGTGATGTGTGTGTGTGTGTGTGTGTGTGTGTGTGTGTGTGTGTGTGTGTGTGTGTGTTTGTGTGGTGTAATACTGGGGTTTGGTCTTGATACTCAAGCCCACTAACACTTGAGCTATGCCTCCAGGTTATTTTTCAGATATGATTCTATGTTTTCTTGCCCTGTCTGGCCTCAAGGTGCAATCCACACACCTATACCTCCTGCATTGCTGAGATGACAGGTCCAAATCACCAAGCTGGGCTTTATTTGTTGAAATGGGGGGAGGGGTCTCTCTAACTATTTGCTGGGGAGGCCACAAACTGCCATCTTCCTGATCTCTGTATCTCAAGTAGCTGGGATTGAAGTGGTAAGCACTCACTCCAAGCACAAAAATAGTTTCTTGAAAAGAGCCTAGTCTAGCTCACAACTCAAAAAATCATACAAGTGTTTTGTTCTGCGTATTAAAAAGATAATGTTGGTATGAAGCAAAATTTCCTGTTTTGTCTCAAAATAGCATAGACATAACTGAGTTACCGAGGTTATCAGTATCATTTTTGTTTTTCAGTTTTATTTAGCTCATTCTTAGATCTTCATTTAACTTTCTTTATTTTTAACCGTGTAACAGTGAAGAATTCAGTGTCAATGAATACATTTTGGTGACACTGTCTTAATTTGAGAATGCCACGAGCCACCAGACCTCCACAAATATGCCTTTGTACCATGATACCAAATGTCACCACAGTGAGAAGGATATAAAATAGCCTTTTATTATCATGGAAATGATTCTTACCTTGCAAACTTCCTAAAAGAATCTGTAGTGTTTCCATGTATATATATATATATATATATATATATATATATATATATATATATATATATATACATGTAAATATATAAATATATATATTTATTTATTTATTTATTATAATTCGAGTTGTTTAATCGAGTTGTTTAATCTCTATTTTTGCTTCATCTGGTGATTTTGACAGGTTTAAAAATCCTATATTCATTCTTTTATAGGAAGTACATCAACCATATTCACCTTCTTATCTTCCTTCATTTACCTTCCTCTTTGTTGCCAGTGGGAGGGAGGAGGATATAAGAGAAGGTATAAGAGGATGTATGTAAGTAAGTGGAAACATGAGAGCTGTTTAAACTATTCCAGGAATGGGTGGGGGGAGAATGATGAAAGTGGTGAATCCAACTACAATACATTGTAAGAATTTTTATAAATGTCACAATGTAGTCCCCAGTACATCAATAATAAATTTTTCAAAAGGATCTTGTGGACTGCACTGGGGCACTGGCACATCTTATAAGAACCTCTGGCTCTTCCTGAAACTATTTTTTTCACCTGGAGTATTTCTGTACCTCATCTTCTCCATCCAAATTCTGCTCATTCTTAAATTTTAAGTGCAGCTGAATGCAACTTTAACTGTGAAATATTTCCATGTTCCCCAAATTAATATAATATATATTTATACATATTCATGAACATTAATACAATTCTCCAAAAGCAAGAGTTTTGAGATGAAAAGGTGTGATTTTTACCCTTAATGTGGTAAAATTCATTTGTGACATTGTAATTCAGAGTACAGTATACCATGTGTAAACATAAATAACAAAGCACACTCCATGGACAAGATATCCAGTATTGAAAAATGTGTTTGCCAAAGTAGTTAACATTTTAAACAGGTAATACTTTTAAAACAATGTGCCGTATGGTTACCAAAGCAAACTAGTGAATTTAATACAAAGGGATTAGTACAAAATGAGAGATGTAGGGTAGTCTGGGTGCAACGCTACTGGAAAATCATCTTTTAAAAATACAATTAAGTTACTGATGGAAAGAGAATTGTATTTAGCAATTCAAAAAACAATAATGGGCTCCCAGAGTGACATATAAGTATAGACCATTTATGTTCCTATACATTCTTTGTATTGCCTCAAACAGAAGGTACTGTGGATGACAGATATCCTTCCTTTCCTTTTTACTTCCTTCCTTTCTTTCTTCTCTCTTTTCTACAAGTTCTAACCATGTAGTCCAACTCATGCTGATCACAAACTCACAATCCTCTTGCATCAGCTTCATTAGTGCTGGGATTACAGGCATGTACCACCATGCACATGTATATTTGATTTATGATGTGATGAGAACCAAACCTGAACATCACAATTCATTTTAAGCTGGACTTTGCATATAGTGTAAAGTCTGTATTCAATAACTTCACTCATTGTTCAAAGATACCAATAGAACAAAATTATTTTGCTGGTTGTTTCTGAGGGTTTAAAACCTCAAGTACTCTTAAAAATGATAAAGTATCTTGAAAAAAAAAGGTTCTCACTTAAGGAGATATAACATTGGTATTTTCCTTATTAGTATTTATATATATATATGTATATATGTATATGTCTAAAGTTTGTACACAATAAAAAATATATCAGAATAACTACTTTTATAATCTCTGAATAATACATGACACTACAATACACTAACTACAATACAAATGATTAAATATATAATGTTAATTTTCTAAAGTGTTTTCTCTCACAGATGTTTAATTTAGACATTTGGCTGTGCTCAAAGTATAAATGGAATGCAATCTCCTAAACAGTACATGTCCAGCAACTTCAGTTGACACTACTTCCAACCCACCAACAAATGCAGTTTACATTAATTTCTTACTGAAAAGGAAAATATGTTATATAATACACTTGTGAAAAGTGACAATTTACTATTGAGAACAAATGCAGTCTGCAGATACTACTTAGAGTAGTTCCATATTGAGGAATTGTATAGTTAAGTGAATTGCAATGTCTCCTCTTTGAGAAAGAGTGTCTAAATAGTAACTAATTTTACGCATTTAGAATCCATATTCTGATTAATTAATCCTTATAAATAAATTCATAAGGAGAGTTTTTGCCAATGTTCTAATGATTTCAAATAATTTCTTTAGTTTACAATGGAGAATGTTTTTTACATAATTCTTAAATTGTACAAATTGGTAACTATAAAAATGTACTCAATGTACTGTACTGGTCCTTGTAGATAATCGATCCCTTTTCTATTCAAGCAAACTAATTTAAGGTCCTCAGGCTAAAACATATTCTATCAACCTATAGCTAAAGACTAAAATTTTATGCCCTGTGATAGTCAGTTTATAGTAAGAAAATTAAATAGAAAAATGATAAAACCATGTCAAAGATGAGGAAATTGCATGAGCATATGTTTAACTAGTTAAATGACTATCCATTAAATTTAGTCATTGCAATCTGGAAACTTGTATAAAACTGGACACATGAAAGATTATAGAATTTTCATTATCTTATACAAAAAATAGATTGTAATTGTTATTTAAGGGATCCCATTTTTCCTGATCCTAAGTGATACAGATAATGTTATCAATATAACAATGTAACAATTAAATATTCAACAAAATGGTAAAAACATATGCTTATTTTGAGGGAAACTACAATGGAAATTGATCTAATGGAATTGCGGTCAAGGCACAGTGGATTAGGTACTAATAGCTTAACCATCTTGTGAACATAAGAACAGCCCTTATAGTTTAAGAAAGTATTCTGCAAGTGATCCTTTTACCAGAAAAAATTGAGTTCATTTAATTCTAGGAAAAATGTACATGTGCAAAGCACAAAATAGCCTCCTTCAAATAAAATTCAAAAAACAAAACCAAAAAAATTAAAATGCAAAACCAGCAATTCTGTAAAAAAAGAAATAAGAGTCCCGTCAAAACGTTCAACACTTGCACCTTCATTAATTTTGTGTATAAATCAGAACCTTTAACTTACTGAACCTTCTTCATTTTGTTCATACTTTAATTCAGTACATATTTATAAGCAGTAACTAAGTTCAGCAGACACTTTGCTAGGACTTTAGAGCACAAAGTTTGTGTTTGGTTATATTTTTTCTGCCATAAAGATTGTCTGTGGTTGCCCAGTGTGGTGACACTCCCCTGCTATAAATCTGTCATCTTTTGCCAAAGGCAGATTTTGTTGAAAGACTCATTCTGCCATGAAGCAGACAAATGGAGAATTTAAAAGAACATTGAATTTATTTTTTTAAGTGGTAAGAATTTTCAATATATGTAGATACAGTCTAAGAGGTAGAGCTTAAGTATATATTTCTTAATTTTTAATTTTATCTGCAGGTAAGAAGTATATTTATGAAAATGCCTATTTGCCATTTCAAATGTGATATTTGTTAGGCTCCACAAAGCTTTTCTTCTCTGCATGATTCCAGTATATAAGACATCCATCAGAATAAACATTTCTAAACTCACAAAGCTGCAGCACCAATACTTTCCCATTGTTCAGTCTTTTCTATCTATATCACTCTTTTCTGTCTCAAGATTCACTTCAGCTAACCTAGTTGCTTTCGTGAATTAACATCAGTCATTCTTTATCCTCTGTAGAAAACATTTGGAAGAATGAAATAAAAGTGAGAATCTAATCCTTCCATCTTTCGTATTTCTCTTTTGAGAGTAGGGAGATCATTTGATATCACACACTCTCCTTGGAATGTCACAGAGTAGATGTAGCACAAACATTTTTGATTCTGATCTGTAAGCAGTACAGCTGGGTCCATATTCACATAAAATTTTTCCACAGCACTGCTTGTTCTCTTCATTATACAGCTAGTTTATTCTAATTCCTTTTTAGCAGTTTCCAAGAGCATGCATCTGTCATTTGGAGCTGAGCAACATGTAGATTCACCACTGTTCTGAGCAATTGGATCTTGGTAACATTACTGTGTTTCCTGAATTGGATGCCAATAAATTATCTTTAAGTGACTTTAAAGTGGCTGGTTGGCTTCAGTTCACTAAGCTGTATACCTTTCTGCTACAATTGAATGCTGTCCTTAAGGTTGAAATTGGCAAGTTGAGCACATGAATTTGGGAGAGATAATACACTTGGTCTCTAGTGTTGAGTTTTAACAATATTCCCCATCATACCTAGATAATGGAAGAGAATCACTAGGTAGAGTTATAATTTTCAACAAAGATAGAAATATTTTCTACAAACACACACACAGAGAGAGAGAGAGAGAGAGAGAAAGAAAGAGACCCTAATAATCTCTTCTGAAGAAAATTTTACTTTATGTAATTATTTGTATATATTATGTTGGCTTGAGCTCTGCACATCAAGATTTATCAGATCACTTTTGTGGTCATATATTTTTAAAAGGGAAAATATCCATTGTCATCATCATGAAATCAATGAAGCTCAGACATTATTATTTTAATTTACACACATACTGGAAAATATCAGGCATTGCTATGTGTCAGTCACTGTGTTTTTTCACTTAAATAAGTTTAGCTTTAACTGATATATAAAAATCAAAAGTTGTATATAATAGTGGGATAAAATGTGATGCTTCAATGTGATGTTTCCATCCATGTATATAGTGTCCATATGTAGCTAAATCTATTATTTCAAGCATTTATCATTTCTTTATGGTGAAAAAGTTCAATATTTTTTCTTCCAGCTTTTTGAAGTGTTTGATTATCAGTCCTTATCTGATATATAGCTAGCAAAAAACTTTCTTTTGTTGTGCAGAAGCTTTATAATTTCATGTAGTCCCATTTGTCAATCCTTTCTTTTAGTTGCTGAGCCATTTGAGTTCTACTGAGGAAGTCATTGCCTATGCCTATTGCTTCCAGTGTTTCCCCTGCTCTTTCCTGTAGTAACTTCAAACATTCAGGTCAATATTAAGGTTCTTAATATACTTTGAGACTTGATACTTATACAGGTTGAAAAACATGAATCTAGTTTCAGTTTTCTGTGACAGATATCCAATTTTCCAAGCATTCGCCAAAAAGGCTGTCTTTTCTCAATTTTAGATTTTTGTCAACTTTGTCAAAAATTAGGTGCACATAGCTGCATAGATTCATAACTGGGTCTTCTGTTCTACCAGACTTCATATCTGTTTTTGTGACAGTACTAAGCTGTTTTATTGGTATGGCTCTGTAGTATAGTTTGAATTCAGGTATTGTGATACTCCAGCATTGTTGTTTTTGCCCACTATTCCCTTGGGTATTTGTGGCCTTTCGTGCTTCCTGATGAACTTTAGGATTGACTTTGCAATCTCTGTGATAAATGTCATTGGAATTTTAATGGAATTAAGTTGAACATATAGATTGCTTTTGGTAATATAGCCATTTTCACTATGTTGATTCTACCAATCCATGAGCATGGGAGATCTTTTCATTTTCTGTAGTCTTTATTAATTTCTTCCTTCAGTAGTTAATAGATTTCCATGTAGGTGTCTTTTATATCTTTTGTTAAGTTTATTCCTAGGTATTTGATCTTTTTTGAGGCTATTGTAAATGGAATTGTATTCCTACATTCTTTCTCAATCTGTTCCTTGTTGGTGTATAGAAAGGAAGGCTACTGATTTTTATAAATTGATTTTGTGTACTGTTAATTGCTGAAGTTGATTATGGTGTTTAGGAGGGTTTTTTTGAGTCCTTTAAGTATACTATCATGTCATCTACAAATACGCATTGCTTCACTTCTTCTTTATCTATTTGTATTCCTTTTATTTTTTCCTGTCATATTGCTCTGGCTAGGAATTTCAAACTGTGTTGAATAGGAGTGGAGAGAGTGAACAACCTTGTCTTTTTCCTGACTTTAGAAGAAATGGTTTCAGTTTTTCCCATTTAGTATGATGTTGACTATAAGCTTATCATATGCAGTCTTTATTATGTTGAAGTTCATTCCTTCTATTCTTAGATTCATCACAGTTTTTATCAAGAGTGTATGTTGAATTTTATCAAAGCCTGTTCTAAATCTATTGAGATGACCTCGTGGTGTTTGTCTTTGCTTCTGTTAATATTCTGTATTGCATTTAATGATTTACCTATGTTGAGCCATCCCTGCATCCCTGGTATAAAGCTGACTTAGTCATAGTGTATGATTTATTGATATGCTGTTAAATTCAGTTTGCCATTGTTTCATTGATTATTTTTGCTTCTAGTTCATTAAAGAGATTGGCCTATAATTCTCTTTTTTTGTTGTGTGTTTGTCCTGTTTTGGGATGAGTGTATTACTGGCTTTATAGGAGGAGTTGGGCAATATTCCTTCCTTTTTTATTTCAATGAAAATTTAAGGGATAATGGTATTAGTTCTTCTTTAAAGGTTTGTCTCATAGAAGTAAGCAGAGAATCTGTCAGTTCTGGACTTTTCTTTTTTGGAAGACTATTGCAACTTCAATTTCATTGTGTGTTATAGATCTGTTTAGGTGACTATTATCTTCTTGGCTCAGTTTTGGATGGCCATGTGTTTCTAGAAATTTGTCAATTTCTTCTAGATTTTTCAATTTATTTTAATATGGGTTTCCAAAGTAGTCAATCCTGATTTCCTGGATTCCCTTGGTGTTTGTTGTAATCTTCCCCTTTTTGTTTCTAATTTTATTAACTTGGGTCTTCTCCCTCATTTTAGTCAGATTTGCCAGGGTTTGTCAATCTTGTTCATTTTCTTAAAGAACCAGCTTATTGTTTTATTGATTCTTTGTATAGTTTTTCTTTTTGTCTCTAGTTCATTGATTTAGGCCTTTACTTTTATTATTTCTTCCATTCTGCTTGTTTTGGGTTTAGTTTGCTCTTGTTTTTCTAGAATTTGAGATGCAACATTAGGTCATTTATTTGAGATCTGTCTCTGTTTTTAATATATTCACTGATGACTACAATTTTCCTCTTAAGACTGCCTTTGTTGTCTTCCATAGGTTCTGATAGGTTGTGCTTCCAGTTCATTAAATTTCTGGAACTTTTCTATTTCCTCATTTATTTCTTCTATCACCAGCTGATCATTGTGCAATGTGTTGTTTAGTCTCATTTATTTGAATCTTTTTTGCTGCTCTTTTTTTGTTGACTTCTAGTTTTATTGCATTGTGATCCGATAGTATGCAGGAGATTATTTTAATTTTCTTCTATTTGTTGAGACTTGCTTTATGTCTTAAGATTCGGTCAATTCTGGAGAAAATTTCATGGGCTTCTGAGAACAATGTATATTTTGCCATTGCAAAATGGAATACTCTGTATGCATTGGTCAGGTCCATTTGACCTATGGTGTCATTCAATTCTAGAATTTCTTTGTTGATTTTTTTGTCTGAATGATCTTTCTATTGATGTTAGAGGAGTTTTTAATTCTCCCCCTGTGTTGGGGTCTATCTGTGTTTTAAGTCCATTAGTGTATATTTAGTGAAGTTGGTTGCACTGACATTAGCCACATATAAGTTAATAATTGTTATTTTCTCTTGATGTATTGTTTTTTTTATTGGTATGATGTGACCTGCTTTGTCTCTTCTGACTAATTTAGGTTTGAAGTCCACTTTCTCTGATATTATTACTGCTACCTCTGCCTGTTTTCATGGTCCATTCACTTCGTAAATCTCCTCCAACCCTCTTATCCTAAGACAGTGTTCATTACTGTCAATAAAGTGGGTTTCTTATAAACAACAGATTGTTGGGTCTCACATTTTAATCCACTTTACCAAATGGATCTTTTGATTGGTGAGTTTAACCCACTAAAATTCAGTGTTAATATTGAGATATATGTTTGATTCCTGCCATTTGGTTGTTTTTTGTTTTTGTTGTTGTTGTTTAGGGATTTGTATGTACAGTTACTTCTATACTACTCTCTGATTACTTGTCTATTGTTCTCTTAAGGTTTTATATTTCCTGTCCTTTTATGGTTATGTTTGTTTTCACTTTCCATATGTGGTATTCCTTTCAGAATCTTCTATAGTGCTGGTTTCATAGTCACATGTTCTTTTAGTTTCAGTTTATCATGGAAGACTTTTATTCCTCCTTCAATTTTGAATGATATCTTTGCCTGGTAGACTATTCTAGAACTGAAATTGTTTTCTTTCAATGCTTGAAATACCTCATTCCATGCCCTTCTTGCTTTTAAGTTTTCTTTTAATAATAATAAAAAATAAATAATGATACATATTTTAATAATAAATACACTTTTATTTTGATGGGTTTACATTTATATGTCATTTGGTTTTCCCGTCTTACAGCCTTCAAAATATTCTTTCCTTATTCTCTTTGCTTTTTGTTTTACTGATAATATGCTATGGAGAGTTTCTATTTTTGTCATGTCTGTTTGGTGTCTTGGAGTCTTCTTGTACCTGAATGAGCATCTCTTTCTCAAGATTTAGTAAATTTTCTATGATTATTTTGTTGAATATATTTCATATATCTTTGGCTTGAACATCTTCTCCTTCTTCAATGCCCATGATTCACAGGTTTGGTCTTTTCATGGAGTTGCTGAGTTCTTGCATATTCCTTTCACAGCTCTTGATTCTTTGTCTAAGAATTCTCTTGTTTTTCTCTCTAATATCTATTTTGTCTTTAAGCCCTGGAAATCTGTATTATACTTCATCTAGACTGCTGGATTAAGGAAGTTTTTATTTATAAGTTTTCTGTTTGAATCTTTTACTGAGATTTTCTATATCTTTGCTAAACTCCCCTCTCATCTTCTTTATTTCTGTCTTCTTTATTTCATGTATCTCTCTTTTTATAATCTCCTTAGTTTAATTTTGGCATTTGTTGAAGTCCTCTCTAAGTTCATGTAGCTGTTTCTGTGTCTTCTCAAGTTTTTTTAATTTGTGTTCTCTTAATATTCTTTGAGTTGTTTTTGTATGTTCTCTTTAAGTTTCTCTTCAAGCCCCTCTATAAATTCCTCTTTGAGATCCTTTTTGGGGTTATCATTGGAGTAACTTTTTAAGCTCCCCATTAAGCTCATTGGACATAGTTATTTATTCTACTGGGGTCAGAAACTAGGGATTAATGTCCTTCATTGTCTACTAAATCCTCTGTTGAATAATTGTTACTTTTTTAAGTGGTTGTTTTCCACTGCCTTCTTCTCCCCATCTTTCTGTTTTGTCCTTGTTGTGTTGCTTATTGGCTAGTTGGGAATTTTAGTCACTTGTTATTTTTCCCTTTACTTAATTATACTGTGAGTGGCTTAGTAGTTAGCTAGGTTGTTGTGCTACTTCTATTTCCTGACCTGGAGGTATAATTTAGCAATAACAAATTCACAGATTCAATGCCAGTACATTTGTTTACATAATATAAAAAGAATTCCTTGGTAACACTATCTTTAAACAGTGTGTATTAGAGGGATAGTGGTTGTTTGGAATGAAATAGAGACTTAGGTAATTAAAGAGATGGCACCAGAGAGGGTTTAAAAAGTGGGAATAGGTGAGGGAAGGAAGCAGTCTGAGGTGTGGGGCTTAAGGGTGATAAGGCCCTAATTTGTGTTAAAGTGTAGTTCAGATGTTGGGAAGGAGATTGCTTTTGTGAGGGATTGCAGAAAGATAGAATGATAGGGGTAATGTGCATATTTGGTAAAGTAGACTATTTGACAAGTAGTGAATGTGGAAGAGATAAGAGAAGTTAGTTGAAGGTAGGGGAAGGTAAGGAGGGGAACATGAAGAAAGGAGGAGCAAATGGAAGAAAAGGGCAGAAAAAATAGTTGGGGGAGAGAAGTGAAAGTGGGGCATGAGAGGGATAAGCAGACTGATATTTGGATAGGATGGAAGAGGGACAGAGATAACGATAAAGAAAATGAGCAGAGGAAAAACAAAGATAAGGAAATAATAGTAATAAAAAGAAAAATACTAAATGAAAAAGAGAGAACATTAGTTTGCTGAAAGTTTTGGACTTTTTCCTCTGACTTCAAATCCAGGTGCTAGAACTTTTAGAAGGGTTTTCTCAGTGTCTCTGTTTCTTCTCAAGGTTGGTATGCTCATCTCTGTGACAGCTCCCCTCCTTGTCACACAAATTTGTGGGGAGTTGGCTCAGGCTGTTTGAGCATAGGCTTTCCTTGGTAGGATGGGCTGTCTGGTGTAGGTGGGGTCTCTGAAGTGGTCCCACCAGGATGCTGATTTGTTAGCAGCTGTTGATTTCTTTTGCCCACAGGGCAAGTTGCAATTGAGTTTTATGATTATTCACTTTTCAGCTCACTACTAGATCTTCCAAGGTGATCAAATATGTTTTTGATTGCAACAGACAGCAGCTCCACCACCACTTTGGCTTTGGCAGGTCAGCCACCTCCCCCCCAACAAGGTAGAGCAGCTCAGAGCTGTGCATCACCCCAGTCCTGTGAATTAAGCTCAGGGTTCTGCCATATTCTCACTCTAGGAAGTCAGCTCTGTGTTTCATCCAACTTCCACAAAACAGAGGAGAATTATGCTGTCTGACTATGGAAACCAGTTTTGTTGGGGAGAGTTGCAATCAGCCCAGCAGCTCCACTGGATTATACAGTTATCTTGAGGGTGGATGATCTGTGACACTTACCTGACTAGGTTGCAGATTCACTCAGCAGAGTTGGGTCCTGTCTGGTGGGGTACAGGTAGCCAGTGTCCACATGGCATGCATCCAGGACTTCACAGTATCTCAGTATCTAGATCCATTTGTTCCACTCCTCTGCTTTTTAAAAAAATAAAAATAAAAAACAAACAAACAAAAGAAAACCAAGAGAAAGCAGTGGCTGTGCCAATCCCAGCCTGTGCCAAATTTCCCTGGCTATAATGTACAATTAAAAGTTGTTTTAAGGGTAGGTTGTTGAATTTTATGAGCACCCTATATGTGATGGTAATTTAGTTGGCTAAAATAATTAGAATTACCCAAGTCCAGCTACCACAACTCTGGAGTATTTTACTGACATTCTGTTGCTATTCCATTGTGTTTATATACAACATTTCATTATTCCTTCATTGGTTGTTAGACATTTAAGTTGTATCAATTTCTTCTCTCTTCCAAATAGTAGTATCATAAACATAGGAATGTCAATGTCTTTTTGACATATTGATTTTGTTTCCTCTGTGCATATAATCCAAGAGCAGGGCCGCTGGATCCTGGTATCACATCTGCTATGTATTCAAATTTGAACCAAATTAGTTTCTGATCATCTAATATTTAATGGAAGAGACAGATACAAATCAATATACCAAGGTAATACACTGTATAAAAGATGTGTGAAATAGGATGATGGCGAAGCCTGTAAGAAGATATACTCCTTCTACTTTGAAGATATAAGTCCTTTTTAGTAGAAGTAATATGAACTTCAAATCTCACTATGAATTTATCCATTCATTTTCAATGTATATTATAAGACACAGCTTCACTTTCTTACTCTATTATTGGCTAAGGCTTATGGTTTCCCTTCTTCATATTTAAAAATATTTGTCATTTTTTTCTCAGTATAGTTTTAATAAACCATGTTTTGAGGATTTTCAAATATTTATTAAGGTATAAATAAAACAATGTAACAATTACCAAATTTTAACTATCACCACTGAATGTCCAATCTTTTCATATGTATAATTCTCCTCTACTTCTCTTTTCCTTGTAAATTTATTCTGGAAAAAATTTCAGACAACTTAAAATTTCAATTATTTAATGTGCTTCTCTTAAAAATAAGAAGTCTTCAGTTTTTAAATGAAACCATAAGTCTATGCTACTTTTTAAACAACTATTATAATTTAAATCTTATGACAAAAATTTAATTTTTCAAAATATCTTTTATTATCTGAAAAATGAAAACAACAACAGTATCATCAGTTTTGTTTAAAGAAGAATCCAAGCTCAGTCCACACATTGCACTTGGATAATAAGTCTTTTGAATAGCTCTTTTCTGTGTCACAGGGCCATTTCTTAACTTGTATAACTTTATTAAGAAGCATTTATCAGCTATAAGACCCACAGAAGATATTGCTGATATTTTTAGCGAGACTGTTAAAGGAGGGCAGATGGCACTCAAGGTAATATGTAAATGAAAGAAACTAAATAATGATGTTGCTATATGCCCAGGACAGAAAAAGAAAAAATGTGGGGATAAAGAAAGGTAAAACACCATGGTCATTGTGTAACCCTCACCCATAGTCAAACCTGGAGTTGAGTTTTGGAAGGGAGTCATTTGGAACATTCAGATTGTGTGTTTAAGGAATTGGTTCATGCATGCCTCAAAGTGACTAAAAGTAAAAAATGATGCCAGGTGCAAATGTGAAAATAAGGCACAATAGAATGATTGGTGCAAACATAGATAGGGGACAGGAGCCCAGATTTATCCTGAATTCCTTAGAGTTTTCAGAAAAACCTAGAAGTACCTGATTACCCAATGGGAGATACACAGGTTTACAGGAAGGATGGAAAATTCTCAGGTACCATGTGTCATGCAAAGAGGAGATCATTAGTAGGAGATCTTGCCACTAGAAACAAATAGTCGATACCACAGGCTTCAGGTGGTTCTATAGGCTTCAGCTGCAAGAAGGAAAACGTATTTCAGTTCCCAAAGCCATTTAAGCCAACCCAAGGTCAACCAGCTCAGCAAATACAACTAAGTAGTCGCTACTCTGAGGAAAAAAGGAGCAAGTGGTCACTTTATAGCCAAGAAGATCGCCTTTTCCCAAGTGATAGTAAGGACACAGATTGTTCACGCATCTAGGTGACGTTGTAGGGAGGAGCTTGTAGAATATTATGCATGTGACATGAAGACATGGACTCATTTGAAATTCAAACCAACCCTGATAGGGCATTTGGGTACTAAATAGAATGAGGACTTTTTTTACTAAAAATCATTTGATAAATTCTTAATCTGCAGGCCAAAATCTGGCTGCTAATCAGTGGAAGCAGTTTGTATGGAAGATCAGATCAGCCATAAAGAATAAAGAAGCTAGCTACACTTTTACTTTTCCGAAGGTAGAAATAAACCTCTAACACCACTTTAGTTTTATTGAACGTGAACACAAATAACTTGAAGTGTAATCTCTGGAAAATATAAATTAATCCTTGTTCTGTGATTCTCAGGTTAAAGTTGCATCATTGTTTCAGGATCCAAATGACAAAAAGTTTCTTGGTCTTTAGGGGAAGGAGTTAATAATCTTCATTAATCTATATTCACAGAAATTTAGGTAGATCAGAGTGATAAAGGAAGAAAAGTTAAGCAGGCAACAGAGTCTAAAACAATGGAGTTAAGATGGAAAATAAAAGCAATTTAGAAATAAGACAGAATCTTACACATAAGATTAAGGAAGTGAAGAACAATAACAAAGCATACAAGAGCTTAAACAATGATCACTATGGTGTTTGAAAAAAATTTCCTCTGATTATAGTTGTAATAGTTGCATTCATGTCCAAAGTTCTTTTTAGTAGAACTATATTTTTTGACATCATTCTCACATAATTATGACCACACCTTTAAAAAAAATTCCCTCAGCTGGGTACCAGTGGCTCATGCCTATAATCCTAGCTACTTAAGAGGCAGAGATCAAGAGGATCATGGTTCTAAGCTAGCCTGGGAAAATAGTTCATGAGACTATATCTTGAAACTCCCTGTATAGCTATCCTTATCTCAACTAGGAACACTTGTTCCTTCCTATTATTGCTTATACTCTCTCTTCAACAAAATTAGAGATAAGGGCAAAATAGTTTATACTGGGTATTGAGGGGGTGGGGGGGAGAGGGAGGGGGTGGAGTGGGTGGTAAGGGAGGGGGTGGGGGCAGGGGGGAGAAATGACCCAAGCCTTGTATGCACATATGAATAATAAAACAATAAAAAAAAGCTATTACAAAAAGGGCTGGTGGAGTGACTCAAGGTGTAGGCCCTGAGTTCAAACCCTAGTACCACAAAAATAAAATTCCCTCCATTTTCATGGAACAGGTTTTCACTTCAATGCAGTTAAGATGAAGAAAGAAATAAATCTAACAATGAAAGCCATTTGTGGATTATGCAACATGTGAAACTCCACAAATTTCAAAGACTCAGCACATTTTCTACCAACATCAATAAGCTAGGAAAACTGACCAAATGCCTGTTTATATTAGGTGAAATATTCCTAGTACCACATTACAAGGCAAATCTTCATATTTTGAAAGGTACTCTATTGTTCTTTATTCAATGTGGAAGACAGGACGGAAATTTTCTGCTGTTGCATTACAACACTATACAAACAAATAAGCATTGAATATAATTAAATGCCAGTAATTTTGTGAGCTATTGTCCATCCAAGAAAAAAAAATAATGGCTCATTTCTTGCCCATGAACACATCATATCCCAGTGACCTCATTCAAGATCTAAAATGACTACTAGTTAACATTGTAAACACCAAATGAGAGCTGTACAGAAAGTGCTAGAATAATATAGAGAAGATTCTTCTTCTTTTTTTTTTTTAAAGATTTGGCAAAACTTCAGAAAAAGGGCAGATAAATTTGAGAAGGAAAAAACCCTCTAGAAAGATTCATTAGAGTATGTCTAGTATCGGTTTTAAACCTAGGATATATAGCATATATTTCAAATTCTAATCAAAGAAACTCTATCCTACTTCACTTCAAAAAGCATTTATTTAATGCTTATTAGATTTCATGTGCACTTTCAGTAATGTGAATATATAAATTAAGCTGAGTGCTGATGGTAATACCTGAAATCCTAGCTACCTGAGAGCCTGAGATAGGAAGGGTCTGTGTTTCAGGCCAGTAAGGGCAGAGTTCACAAAATCTCATCTCAAACAATAGTTGGATGTTGTTGCAAGCACCTGTCATTCAAACTATGTGGGAAGCTGAGATGGGGAGGATCTTTGCTCCAGGCCATACCAGGCCAAAAAAAAAAGTCTCAAGGAGAAAAGGAGGGAGTGATCACACACAAGTGCCATCCCAGGCCAGCTTGGGCAAAAAGTGAGACCCTATCTGCAAAATAACCACAGAAAAGGAACAGAAGTGGGGATCAAGTGATAGAGCCCAAGATTCAAACCCCAGCAACTCACACATAGATATTAAAATTATTTATATTATTTTATTGTTATCAACCGGACATGTTCCAGGTATGTCACATGAAGTATCCATTTAATCTTCACCACAAAAGATTAACAACAGGCACTATCCAGCCCATGGAAATTCAGGGATGGGAGGAAGATATGTGAGTATTTAAGTTCATTTCCAAGAAGTTAAGTTTAATGAGGAACAAATATTCTAGGTAACACTCAAAGAAACCCAAGGACAAGGAACTTTTTTACAGCAGCTAAAAAGTTAGGAGAGAATGTTGTAAGAATTTTTTAATATCATTCATGAAGCAGGTGAAATCATGTTTTCCTTGGCAATGGATAAAATACTGGATTGGAGGGAGTGAATTCAAGTATGACATATTCAAAATATTGTAAGAACTTTTGTAAATGCCACAATGTATAATAATAGTAGTAAAAGCACAACAATAATAATAGTAGTAAAAGAATCCAAGGGTAAAAGTCAAGAGACTATTCTGGTGAAAAACATCTTAGTTCTCCAGACTTAGGGCATTTAAATGAACTTGAAGAAGCACAGCTAATAAGTCATATTACAACACTATCTGAAAAAGAAATATTTGTTACTAATTGTATAACTAGGTAACAACTGATGAAACTAATAGGTCCAAAACATTTCATTGTAATCAAGCAGAAATTTTTATTCACTATTGGTGTACTAAACTCTGCCTCCAGTTTGCGTAGTCTATTCAAACTATCTTCTTCCTCGAGCACAGCACTATATATACTATTAAATCCTCAATCTTAATAGTCCCTGACAACTTTGCTGTAGAGGCTTTCTGTAAAGATATAGATATATTGCCTCTTGGGCAGCAGCACCTGAAAGATTTATAAGAAATTGGTTCACATAGTCATGGGGACTGAAAAATCTTAAGATATTCAGTAGGTAAGCTGTAGAACTGTAAGTGCCACTGAGACAGCTCTAGTCCAAGTCCAGAAGATTTTAGAAAGACACCTAATTCTGCTTGCAGGACAAGCAAGGACTGTTTGCTGTAGGATTACACACAGCTTGAATATTGAGATGTAGTCATAATACAGAAACAACTGGTTTAGAAAGGCCGTTTGAAAAAAAAATTGCACAAAGATGCTGATAAGATGACTAAATGCTATGTCTCAGAGGATGTCTCTGTACTCACAAACTTTAACTCAATCAAATCAGAATCTAATTTACAGACCAAAATATAGCTGACACTACATGTGGAAGTCAAGAAAGCAGAGATGTATTAAAAGAAAAATAAGGTTATTAGATACCAGATTGGAACTTAAGTTTCCAGTACTAAAATTACTGATGTTTATTGCCTATTTTAAGTATTTATAACTTTAATGCTCAAGAGAAAACAATAGTGAGTGAATAGTGATCTATGTTCTCTTTATAAAACTTACTAAAAGTTTCTGTAATACAAAATAACAGGAAATATTGAAGAAATTTCATCCTATCTAAAAGAGCAATAATGTCCTTACCAATACTTCATTTTTAAGCTCTCAGGGTTGTTTCTGCCTTTTCCCATTTATTTTTGCAAAAAGAAATGCAGATGCTGCAGAAGTGAGGAAAGAAAACCTTGTTAAACTTTTTCAACCATCCCAGTTATAATGTTCAAAGCAATTACTTTTGCTGTCAGCAGGAATAAAATTTACTACCATCAGGAGTGCACAGAGTCGAATGTATTGCTAAGACTTACAACAAGAACTGCATGCAAATAACCTCACAAGTTCTAAGGGCTTGTCTTCCCTTATTTGTACAGCTGAGGCCTCAGTCATGTATTGTCAAGACTTTTATTTTATTCCTAGAAGCCGTAGTTCAATTTACTTATCTATTTCAGAGGAAACTAAAGTGTGCTAGTGCCTGTCTTGAGGGTAGCTGTGACAAGTACCTTTTTACAAAACTAAATATTTCCTCTAAACAAATAAAATAGTGTGAACATTGTATTATCAAAAATAATGGACATTGCACAAGCAATCTTTTTACCAAACATCTGGAGTTGGCCTTCATAGGCAGGCTTTAGTGTAATGATAATTGTCTGCTGCTTTCACAGGACAAGCAAGCCTTTTAGTGAAAATACAATATTATGTATTTCTGTATGAGAGAATTACATAAACCTGAAGCAATGGGTTTGTTCCCCAGATATTATGTCGCCTTGACTGTAAAAACTTCACCCCTCGCCTTAAAATCTCATCCAAGTCAAATCTTAGTTTGCATTTTAAAGTTAATACTGTCAAATTATGATGTATGCACACAGCATAGCAAGAAAAAGCAGCTACTCAATAGTAATCCTTTACTGCATCTCCATGCTTATGTCCATATTTCATAATTTTACAACACACACGTATATATAGAATTTATTAGGATTTGGCTAAGAAAACGGAATTCTGACTAGGGTACACATATTCCAAATGTATGAATTAATATAGGGAATTGGAAGCTTAAAAAATTTTCATCCTATAGATCAATAAGTTGTCAAGTGTCCCTGAAAGGTCCTATCCTACAACATAAAAAGGGAGTGTTTATTAAGGGCTCTTGCTGTAAGGTTACTCGAATTCTCAATCACCTCTGGAAAGCCCCTGTCTGGCTGCCCAAATCTGCAGTATAAAGTAAATGATTATCTCAGAGATCATTGTGTAGCTGGCTGACTTCAGTTGTATCCTGATCAACTCTACTGTTTCTTTATTTGTAAAAGACTATTCCAGTAAATGTAGTCCTATGCTATTCTGCAAAACAGAACACACTTATAAATGAGTGTAGAAGTCATGAGCTTATGAACATGTTTCTAGTCTTTTACATGTTTTTCCAAAGATAATAATGGCTTTTTAAAAACAGCTTTACTTTCTGTAATTGTCATATATAAAGTCCTTAAATCCCTGCCAGCAATATTTTCTATATGTTCAGTTACATAACAGAACTGATTCCTCCTGCTGCCTATGCCTCAAAAGGCTTAGGAGAGTCCTCTTGCTCCTACCTGCTCAGCTCTCCTGGCCAGCTGCTAAGCTTCACTCTCCTATTCTCCAATTATGGGTTCTGTTTTCTTTCAGATCTTGCTTTTCTTCTTGTTTTCCCCTTATTTTGATGAAGCAGTTTCTCTAGTAGGTTCATAAGGAAGTATGTAAGAGAAATTAACTTTTTAGTACTTAAATATATTAAAAATCATTTGAATCTGCTTGAACCTGTATTTGTATTGTGATTTTAAATGGATTTCCAGATTAGAAATTATTTCTGTCAGCATGCAGAATGCATTACCCCAGTCTGCTTAAACTCTTGGCATTCATCTTTAGAAGTCACAGGAATTTCTCATTCTTGATTATGTTGCATGATATTTTGTTTAGCTTTTTTTAAAATTAGTCCTAGAGAATTAAACAAGAAAGAATTAGGAATTCCTTTTTATTTTTGATTGTCCTTAATTTCACAAGGACACTCTTTAAAATATGTGTACTTATGTGTATTTGGCAAAGAATGGAGATGGGGATTAAATTGCTTTTTCTAATTACCTGTTCAGCCATTGCAATCTGGAAGATATTACCCTTTAATTCAGGGCAATTTCTTGTTTGAATTGATTTCTTTATTATAGACTTATAAATTTATAAATATATCATATCTTATAATTTGTTATTAAATCAAACAAAATTGGTAAATGTTATATAATCATAAATTTGTACATACTAATAAATATGTAACATTAATATATAAATATTTAAAATAAGTAGTATATACTATATATGGTGATATAAGATCATAATGTTAGAATATAACATATGATACATTACTATGTATTTTATATATATACATATATATGTGTGTGTACATATATGTATATGTGTGTATATATATATATATATATATATATATATATTTGTGTGTGTGTGTGTGGTGCTGGGATTTGACCTCAGGGCTTTGTGCTTGCTGGGTAGGCACTTTACCACTTTAGCCAAGCTTTCATCTCATTTTGCTCTGTTTATTTTGGAGATAGGGTTTCATTTTTTGCCTAGGTTGGTCTTAACCATCATTCTCCTATTTTGTGCTTCCCACATTTACTGGGATGATAGGCACACACCACCACACCCAGCTTTTTTCCACTGAGATAGAGTCTTGTTAACTTTCTGCCTGGGTTCACCCGGATCTGTAGTCCTCCTGATCTTGGTTTCCTGAGTAGGTAGGATTACAGGAAGTGATTGATCCCCCTGGCTTCGTGTTTTAATACCTAATTAGATATCTGGGGTACATATTATTGCTAAATCCAAAATTTTAAAACTAGAAAAGACCAGTGGTTTTCTTTGAGGAGTGATGGAAATAGAAGTAGGGTAAACATAACCTCACTGGATGGATTCTGGCAACAACTGAAGAAAGTAAGTGAAAGGTTTTCTCTGATCAATAGAAACATTCCAGTTGTCCTTAGCGTCTATGGTGCCTGAGCTTCCAATGTACCTGCACTCACTAGTCGGTCTTCCGCAGAATAGTGGAGGGGAACGCGTACAAAAGGGAGCACTGGCATTGCCATGTGGTCTGACACCATGGGTCTAACTTCCCTGTGAATAATATTTCCATCCTTTTTTATCTCTATAGCTTAGAGTTCCTTTATCCACCCTCTATTTGTCTTATTATCCTGGTTTTTAGCCTGTGCATTCTCTTTTACCAAATAAAATCCATTCTTATGTTTCCTCTTTTCTGGTAGCCTGTATGCTGCATCTTCCACTGCTGCGCTGAGTACCACTTACATAACCCGTTTGACTCAACTAGCAACAGTGGTCTTATGTTCAAATTGATTATCAAACTCAAGGGACAAAACAGGCTTCGTTTGATGCAACTACTTATCCAACTATAAGGAAAGTGCAATAAAAGCAATGGATCCCTTCTGACACCTGACCGCAGGTCCTGGCTGCAGCTGCTGATATGCCAAATTACTCTGAATATTAACGTACATTGTTACAAGAGATGACCCTGCACTGGATTTCAATTTAGGGAAATCAACCTTTGAGTCTCTTCAACTTGGATCATATTGAAATAATGGATTCATGTGTCCCCTTCAGGTTTATGTGAGTGGTTAAATTGTCTGGTTTAGCTGCATCCATGACTTTTTAGAAAAATTTTTTTATTGTTGTGCTGGCTGGGGGTACATTGTGGCATTTTAAAAAATTCTTACATGAAAACAATGCTAGGAATCTCTTTGCATAACCTATCCTTTACTCAACTAGCAAAAATGCTTTGTCTTTCTTATTATGCTTATGTCTTCTCTTCAACAAAACTAGAAATAAGGGCAGAACAGGTTCTGCCTGGAAGCAAGGGAGGGGGGAGAGAGGGTGGGAGTTGGGGGCAAGAGGGAGAAATGACCCAAACGATGTACACACATGTGAATAAATGAATTATAAAAAGTTCTTACAATATATCAGACTTAAATTACCTCCACCATCATTCTTCTTCCTCCTTTCCCCTCATTCCTAGAATAGTTTCAATAGGTATCATTTATTCATCAGGTATATACTAGTTGGTTTAAAAATATATGTCAACCAAATAGATCCTTTCTTTAGAACAATAACATTAGCTGCAAAATTCTCATTTGTCTTTGTTTGCTACTCTTGTAATTCTTTAAAGTAGAGCTTCTAATGCAGACAGCATCCTTCTCAGTCATCTTTAAAGTCAGAAAATGATACAAAGTAGCTATATACTACTTCAATTTGACCATTCATCAGTCTTCTTATCACAAAGAAAATGTTGATGTATTTTGTCTCCTTATCTGAGACTCTTCCTAATTTATAGTTTCCTTTCCTCTATTTCTTGTCACTTGAACGTAATTATTGAAATTGTCTTGCACATAGATTTCTACTTAAATAACCATAAATTTCTAATATTCAACTTTTGATTACTTTCATAAGAAAAAAGAGAGCAATACTTAAATGAAATAATATTCAAAACAGTTTACGAATATTAAAGAAAAAGTGAAGCTAAAGATATTTATGATTTGATAATTACATTCAAATCTGCTCAACAAAGTGTTTAAGAAAAACAACATTCCAACAAGTATAACACGGACAGTAGAAATCCAGCAACTTGGTGCTCAAATTCCCATGAAGTAGACAAAATGAACTTCAGAATTTCTAGTACTTAAAATGGTTCTCTTTTTGTATACCTCATGAAAGAGGTGATATGTCATTTGTAAGTTTCCTGTTTACAAATTAATGATAACCAAATTATATGCATAATTGATTGTGCCTTAATTGAGAATGTTGTTGCAAATCAGTTTTGGTCCTTGAGTATTTTCCTATAATAACAGGTAAACAACCACTTGAATATTGCAGTTTTAAGGAAATCCTAAATTTACCATTTGCTCGAATTATATTTCAAAGCATATTAGTTTTGGAAAGACAGCAAAAGTAGCAGAATGTACAAAATGATTTGGACTGTTGGCAGAACTCTACAAAAGCCTTTGATATCCAAGATGCACTATTTCATAATTAACATGATAAAAATGTCACAGTATAAATGTAGATAATAATTCACTGTAATTTTAAAGCTGCATCATAATCAGAAGTTAATATTTTGAAGTGTGTAAGATAAATACTTTCAGTTTGATAAAAAGTAAGTATCTTACTTGAATGTCAAAACTGGCAAGTTTATGAGTATAGTATATAAATGCCTGATTCTTAGTCTCCAAATATATTTTAAATAGTCAAACTTTTACCTCAAAGTAAAAAATGGTTACACAAAAAGTCACATTTGGAGAATT
Organism: Castor canadensis; assembly: GCF_047511655.1. Lineage (NCBI taxonomy): Eukaryota > Metazoa > Chordata > Mammalia > Rodentia > Castoridae > Castor > Castor canadensis. The sequence goes on along the minus strand of NC_133390.1, from coordinate 19,893,710 downwards.
GGTATTTAATAAGTACATTAAAATTTAAGCATCCCTTATGATGATTCAAATCATTAAGTTTTACAAAACTCCAAGTCCTGTGATTGCAAATTTGTCAAGGCAATTTAGCAAAACACACCAGAAACCTGTTAAATAGATTATTTTATTGTGCCAATGTTTTATTAGCTTAACAGATCTATTTATTTAAGAGGACTCTGTAGCCTTATAAAAGGCATTTTATTTGGTACACATGATGTAGCTATTTAAGAAAATTTGCATACTGGCATCAGCTTTCAATCCTAAGGAATTGTCATTTTACTCCATTATAAAATTTCTATGGATAAATTAATAAAGTGTTATGTGCTCAGGTGATATTAGATTTGCTATGTGGGCCATTACTTAGAACTACCAGACATTACTTGCCAGTATGTCCAAGACATCTATCACCAACAGTAAGTTTGGGAGATTCCCTAACCACACTTACTCAAGTGTCTGCTGAGAAGACTCAAGAATTTAGTGTGAAAAAGATTTGTGGTCACATTTATTATAGGAACAGGGTATCGATTAGAACCAAGCAATAGAAGAGACACTTGGGGTAAAGTCTAGAAGGTGTTCACACATAGATCGTCTGACTGGCTTTGCTCTGTGCATTCATAGATGGCATTACCAACTCTGCAACAAAGTCATATACAAAATATTATCAACCAGGAAAGCTCACACAAGCTTCAAGGTCTACAGATTCCACTATGATTTCATTATATAAGAAAGACTGGCTCCTCAAATATTTGTAATTTATTTGAAAATCTACTAATTGCCTATGACCTGAAACCTGTCTCCACTAAAAACACCAATAATCTCTCTGGAACACCCACATCCTACCCTAAGAATATTGGGTGTATAAGTCACTTGTTAGAATAAATTATCACATGTCCAATGTGACAACCATGAATAATACTCATCTCATTCTTTTTTGAACTTCTCTTTATTAGCATATAGTAATTTGTACAATGAAGATTCATTGTGATACTTCCACACATGCATAGATGTACCTTGATAAAATGTACCCCCCTTTATCTATCTTCCTTATTCCCTCTGCCCGGATTCTTAAAACAACTTCAGCAGGTTTCATAATTATATTTTCAAACACAGATACAAAGTACTTTGGCTATATTCATCCCCCCATTCAGACTCCCCTTTTGTTTGCCCACTCTTGATGGCACCTACCTCCAAATACAACTTGCTTTACATTCCTGTTATTCATTTTTAAAAACTAGACTCTGCATATGAGAGAGAACATGAATATTTGTCTTTTGCAGTCTGGCTTATTTTACTTAACATGATTATCTCTAATACAATCCATTTTCAGGTAAATAACATAATCTCACTCTTCTTCATGGCTGAATAATAATACATAAGTATATATACCACAGTTTTTATCTATTCATCCATTGATGGGCACCTAGGCTGATTCCATTTTTTGGCTACTGGAAATACTGCTGCTATAAACATGGGTGTTCAAATATCTTGATTCTATGTTGACTTACATTCCTTTAAATATTTGCCCAGTAAAATTCCAAGTGTTTTGAGGGTATGCCCTAAAGACTTGACAAAGGCCAGAGCACTCTTCACACTATCTACATTCCTTACAATGCAGTTGTTCATTCTCTTGCCTGACATAAGTTCTATAAGAAAAATATGCCAGTACAATAAAAGTGTTTCTCAGAGCTTAGTAAATGATTCAAGTAAGTTAATCAAGCATGAGAGGGGGATTATGGGAATCCTAACTTACCCCCAAATCACAGGTAAAACATTGTGAGGCTTAATGACTGACACACAGGTAAAGAGGATAGTCACGGGGAATGGACTTTCAGGACATTGGATCTATTGAATGGATTTAGAGGACATTCAGCTAGTGTCTACTATAGAATTAGCAACTTGCTTGCTGGTGGGGAGAGATCATTTGAGGACACAGAAGACCATATTGATTGTTACAATGTAAGAATAAGGAAAATAATTTTTAATTTTTAATTCCACAAATATGTACTAGACAGTGTATTATTCAATTAATTTTATGGCATGACCTTTAAAGTAAGAATAAAAGCTGAATTTAAGTGGTTCTCTGAGGAGAAACAAAATTTATAGGGTTGCAGGCCATCTCTCTAGAACTCGTGACTTAACTTCTCAGTTCATAATAGAAGCATCTAATTTGGCGAGAGCAAAATTGATCATGAATTTCTTCTTGAGTTTAGGACTTCAGTTTACTGTTTATTAAATTCCATTTTCAAGACAACTGTCTACCTCATTGTTAGCAGTTGGTGTGGATTTTTCCGAGTACCACAGGATAACAGAACATTCTAAAGCAGTATATATTGATCACATTTTTGGTGATATAAAAGAAGATATTCAAATAGGAAGGCAGGAACACAAAACCTACGACAGCTTTCTCATAAATTGTAAGAGGATATTTAAGAGCCTGCTCCGGTAGAAGTTGAGGTAGAACACAATAGCTAAAAGTACATTGCTTTCCTGCATATATATCCAATTCCCCACCATTGTCATTTATTAAGCATTAAAATCTTGATGGAAGAAAGTGAAGGCAAGTCTACCCAGTAGGCAGCTAAAAACTATAAATTGAACAGAAGAAGAGTTTGGCTCAAGTATTCAGTGAAAATTGTTGGAAATCTATAGAAGTTTGGATTGCTACAGTGATCCAGCCTCTATAGTCGAGAAAACAGGCCCCATGAAAACTAGCTGGACGTACATAAAGGATGATGCCTTTTGGGATCTAGAGGTTTGAGCAAGACCATTGTCTTCCATAATAGATCATCTAGAGTGATGGGGGGGTATAGAAGTGAGAAGAAGAGAAGTTAGACCACAGAATTGAGGTTTTTGTTAAAATGTCAAAACAAAAATCAGGATTTTGTTTACATGTTCACAGTCAGTCCTCAATGTCATAAACTGATCTTTTATCTTTATCTGATTATTCATTACATGAAAAGTCTTATTCATGAAAAACATTGGTAAGCAAAATTACGATCACGTAAAGAAATTTACAACTATTCTGAGAAGACTCAGAAACCTGAAAAAGAAGCAACCAGACAAATATTCAGAGCAGACAATTTGCATTATGGTACGAAATGATGGATAAAACAGATTTTAATTCAAGGAAAACTAGGTTAAGATGTTAAAGGAATTAAAATTTGGGAACAAAAAACACACATGCACAGGAAATTAATGTGTCAACTCCCTGTATAGCTATCCTTATCTCTACTAGCAAAAACCCTTGTTCCTTCCTATTATTGCTTATACTCTCTCTTCAACAAAATTAGAGATAAGGGCAAAATAGTTTCTGCCAGGTATCGAGGGGGTGTGGGGGAGAGGGAGGAGGTGGTAAGGGAGGAGGTGGGGGCAGGGTGGAGAAATGACCCAAGCATTGTATGCACATATGACTAATAAAAAAATAAAAAATAAATTGTAAAATCAATTATTTTAAGATTAAAATTTATAAAATATTAAATTGAAGCATGAGAGCTCCTTCTAAGAGTCTACTTCACAGGATTAGATCAGTACCTATAAGATTTTATGCTCACACATCCACCCTATTTATTTAAAACAGTTGTACACCTTCTGGCACATTTTAAGATAATACCCAAAAGGAACTGTTCTATGTTTAAAATTTGCAAATCTTATACATTTTACATTTCTGTATATTGCGAATAATGTTTGTATAAAATGTAGTGTTCACATCATTCATTTCCATCAAAAATATTGTTAACATATTTTAAAACATAGATTGTTAACATATATCAAGACATCAAAAAAAATAATTTTAAAGTACATTGAAAAGATATTTAACAGCTGGAAATTTTATATTGATTGCTTCTCATTGTGAGCTCAAATTTTTATTCTATGTTTAGAGAATGTCATTACTTGGTAAACTATTTCATGCTTATAATTATTGCTGTTATTATTATTAAGCAAGTATTTATTGGCTGTCAGATATAAAGTGAAATATTATTTTTTCTCATCCCCATGATATTTAACTATTAAAAATTGTACCTAATTTTAGACTTATGACATAATCTTAGTTATTATTATAGTCTATTGATAATAGCATTACTATCTCACCAATTTTATACATAATTGTAGATTACTGAAGCTCTGAAGTATTAGAAATGTACACTACTTATAAAATAAGCATATAAATCCCATATGAATTTCACTTACTGACTTGCTGAAACAGGCTTCAGCACTGACTCTCCTCCTATTTCAATTGGTATTAAGGTAATACTGAGAAACTTTGCTTCATGTAAGTCAGTGCATATGAATGAGAGGAGCTTTACTCCTCAATGTCATTCAGCAGTACACTAAACATCTCATGCTGCTGATCTGTTATTTTCCATAATAGTTAGTCAACTGACAAGCCAATTACATATCCTCTAATTGAACATACCTGATATGCAAAAATAATTTATTTCCCAAGCATTAGATGCACTCACTAGACAATATTGTTTGGGAGTGAACAATGAAATTGAAAATAAATGCAAGGGAATAATTATGACAAAAATCAATGACAGTTTTCCATAGGAAATGAAGATGTTATACTTGGGTTGGTAAATAATAGGGGATCCAGAGAGAGCTATTAACTGGAGAACAGTTACTGGTTCAAGTTATATTTATTCTTTAAAATTGTATATGCACACATACATACCATACCACCTTTTGTGAATATGTGTATTAATGTATATCTTTATTTTCATGAGTATTATATGTTACAGTAAAAACTAATGATTTTTAAAGGTGCTAATTAAACACAGGTTAAATTGGTATTACTCCAATTTGTAAAGTAATAAATTTTAAAGACAAAAGGGTAAGAGCTAATAGATGCCACGTGTATTACAGAGTTTTACGTTTTCACACCGAACATTTAGGAAAAATTTTAAAATCAAAATAGTAACATGAGAGAAACACAATGCATTCTAACCACTCTCCAAATACAGTAAATACCTACTGAAAAAGGCTATGTATATGTCTGCAAATTGAAAGCATGATATTATATAAATTAGATATGGAAAATTATAAAGAAGCTGTTATAAAACATATTTTATGCACATAAGAAATATGCTTGCATAAAGACAATTTCCATACAAAATGTAAAATTCTCTCTTTGTTGGCAGAGCCACCAGAGTTTTGTTTTGTTGTATTTTGCCTTCTAGATTAAGATAGTCTCACATGGCAAAGCTATCTGCAAAAATATCTTCTTTCACTGACCCCATCTAAAACACTGGACACCTTTTTCTGAGTCAAAGTATTTAGCATTTATGTCATACAAGAAAATAATATATCCTTAATTCTGTTCTGCATTTGATATCAGATCTATTCAGGCCCTGAGAGAATGAATACCTGCAAAGAAAATTTTCATAGGAAGAAAGGCATAGAAAGGTCATGAGGATAAAAACAAAAGGTTTTTACCAATGCTAGATCCTTTCCATCAACACAAACCATTTGTTCTGACCTGGGAGAACTGAGAAGCCTGCATAAAAGTCTCAGTGTCTGTTATATGGGGTTTGTAAGATTTGAAAGATTAATATATGCAAAGCATTTAAAACAGTGCTATCAGTAAATGTTAGCAAATTTTATCCAAGAGATATGAAAGACATCTCAGGCAGACTGTGTTTGGGGAGGAAGAGGAAAAATTACATTAATTTTAATATAAGTAGTAATATTTTGAAGCATTTTCTTAAAGTGCAGAATATGTATTCTAAAATGCATTGACTCTAATTATAAAGCTTAATGAAATCTTTGAAAACAAGCACACACACCTCTATTGCCTATATCACATTAGCATAATATGTCTTAAACTTTGAATGATTTTAATTTCCTTTATAGAAAGGGATATGAGTAGTTTTGCACGTATTTTCTAGCCATTTGGAATTCTTCCTTTGAAAAAGTTCTGGTCAGTTCAGTTGCCCATTTCTTCATTGGGGCATTGATTTTGGGGGAATTTAGTTTTTTTGAGTTCCCTGTATATTCTGGTTATCAATCCCTCATCTGATGTATAGCTAGCAAAGATTTTCTCCCCTTCTGTGGGTGGCCTCTTCAATTTAGAGACCATTTGTTTTTCTTGTGCAGAAACAATTTAATTTCATGTAGTCCAATTAGTCTGTCATTTCTCTTAGTTGCTGAGCTGCTTGTGTTCTACTGAGGAAGTCCTTGTCTATACCTATTGCTTCCAGTGAATTCCCTGCTCTTTCCTGTATGAGCGTCAAGACTTCAAGTCTGATATTAAGGTCCTTAATCCACTTTCAGTTGATGCTAGAACAGAGTGATAAACATGGATCTAGTTTCAGTTTTCTGAAGGCAGATATTCAGCTTTCCCAGCACATTTGTCTAAAATCAGAAGTACACTTTATAAATTTGCTTATCTTCTTTGGCTCAAGGTGTTACCCTATATTGTTGAAGGGAAAATAGTTTTCCCTGTTGGGTTTACATTGGATAGCAATTCTGTTGCATGGAAGTCTATGGGCTACATAAATAACTTCAAATTTTATGGTAACCATATCAAAAAATACAAATAAAACTAAATTTAATAATTTATTTTATTTGGTTTCATAATACAATTATTAGTTGAACATAGTATAAATTATTAAGCATATATTTTACATTTTTAAAAATATCCAAAATTTATTATGTATTTTACACTTATAGTAATTCTCATTTATAATTAGCCAGAGTTTGAATGTTTTTTAGCCAATTTCATTTACATCAATGCTTGCTAAAATGAAATACTAAGGTAGAAATAAAATGAAATTTGTTCAAGTTCTATATGAAAAGTTTATAAATCTCTGTTGAAAGAAATCAAGGTACTAAATAATAAAGAAGCATTCATGGATATAAAAACTCAATATGTTCAAATGTCATTTCTTCCCAACTTGAATGTAGTGTCAACAAATGATTTTAATAAAACTGTGATATTATTAAGATATAAAAACCCAATACATTCTTGATGCCTTTTAGTGTGTGCTTTCAGGGAGCCATGCATCTAATACTTCCTTTCCAAATTATTCCCCTTGTGGCATTTTATTACTAATTTGGGGGCTAGAAAGATTCAAACAATAGTGCATAAATTACTGAAAAGCTTTTCATAAAATGGCTTTATTATTTTAACACACTGTGTGCATTTACTTCTCCTTTGAACTACAGTGAAACTCTGACTTTTTACCCACAGTTGAATGGTGTTTGTCTTACTTATTCCCAGCTATTGACAAAATCAGTAGATTTTTTTTTGTCCCAGTCAAGGGGTCTTTATATTGGGAGTTTGATCTATTTGCACATGCTGTCTCAATTTAAGTTGTCTTACTCTGTCTATCGTGTATTCACGTCAGCTCTAAGCTTCCTTTTGTCTGAATTCATTTAATCTTGATATAATATCTTACAATATGCTACAAATTTATGTACAATAAACTAAATTACAGCCTACTATAACTGGCAAAAAAAACCAAAAAACAAAAAATTACGACTAAGCTAATCAATCAGTTGGATTTAAGAATTGTGGCATTGCAAGATTACTAAGTGCTGTTCTCCTAGATATTTCTTTAATACCGCTTCTCTGTGTTCTGTTAAAGAGTAGACATGCCACTATTGGAACTGAATGAGTGTGAATTATGTTCTGCAGATCTACTGGCACTGCATAAAAATAGAATTCCTCCATTCACTGAATGATTTTTAATAGACCCCTTATCCTACTGAGAGGAGCAAATCTGTAGTAGCTTGAGACCTTTGAATCAATCAACTAATTCTTCTGAGTAGGTCACACTGCTGGAATGTAAAAGAGACACCTGTACATACAACGCAGGAGACCTGATGTGAAGTAAAAGAATCTTTGAGTCTCAATTATACAAGGATGTCCAGTGTATGAATCTGAAGCTTATTAAAGAGAAAGATCTGGAACCTAGGATCAAATACAACTGAGTTAAATACACTGACTTCTCCTTCAATGTTTATACTCATTGAGGAAAAGATTTCTATAAAAAGGATCTTATTAGGTTAATTTAAGGGGTTTCAAGAGGGAGGAGATGGCGGGGAGAAGAGTAGGAGGATGAATATGGTGCAAATAATGTGTACATGTGTATGCAAATGCAAAATGACACCTGTTGAAACTGTTCCAGGAATCAAGGGAGAAGGGATGAAAGAGAGCAGTGGAGGGGGTGAATTCAAGCATGGTATATATGATACATTGTAAGAACCTTGGTAAATGCCACAATGTACCACCACCCAACATTACAATAAAAAAAAAAAACAGACAAAAAATGGTTTTAAGAATCTTAAGTAAAGTTCCTAGTGCAATAATTGTTGTCGAATATTTATCATAGCATTTGCTTTATTTTAAACAGTTCTGGACATATTAAAAAAAATGGCCAAAGTGGAAAGCTGAAAGTTGCATAAATTTCAATGATGGGATTACCAATGCAAAAGATATAAGAAATTATCTAACACATTAAGTAAACTAAGAGGGAGATGAAAACAAACAGAGAGAGGTTGAGAGAGAAAAAGAAACAGAGAAAGAAGAAAAGAAAGGAAGGAAGGAAGAAAGGAAGGGAGGGAAGGAAGAAGGAGGGAAGGAAGGAAGGAACCTAGGATCGAATACAACTAAGGAAGGAAGGAAGGAAGCAAAAGAAAGAAAGAAAGAAAGAAAGAAAGAAAGAAAGAAAGAAAGAAAGAAAGAAAGGACCAGCTATTCAAAAACAGTAAGAATAAAATAGTTTTAGAGAACACACAATACACAAATAGGGGCTACAGCAATGGAGGTGTAGTCTAGTCAATATCTTGTAAGAAAATGGTAGTGTGGGATCAATGTCCATGGTGGAGCAGGGAGGGTGATAAGCAACAGGATCTTTTTCTATTTTCAGTTGTTAACAATTTTTTGACTCTGTAAAAAAATTGCTGGCAAAACTGACATTGGAGCTCTAACTATGCACCTTTTTTTGGCAGTACTGGAGATTGAACTCATGGCCTCACACTTGCTAGGTAAATGCTACCACTTGAGCCATGCCCCCAGCCCTTTTTTGATTTTTCTTTTGTTTTTAGTTAGAGTCTTGCAGCCTTTTCCCAAGCAGTCCTCAAACCACAAACCTCCTCCTTTGCCTACCAAGAAACTTGGTGTACAGGCATTATGCTACCATGCCTGGCATCTTCTTAACACTAAATTCTGCCTTTAGGTGTCAAAAGCAAAAGGCAGGAAATAAAGGACTATGTGACAAAATTCCATGTAAGGATTATTCTACCTGCAAACTCATAATTTAAAATTAATAGTAATAAAAAAACTTATAAGTTCTAAAAGCATATTCTCCAAAAAAGTAACTTGCAAGGATCTCTAAACTATGTATGAGCAGTTTGTATTAGTGGTTGACTTTTGTAATTTACATTTTTTCTTTAAATTAAAAGCCTTATGCTTAGATTATATATAACAACCCTTGAAAGCAGCAATAGAAAGACTTGATTGATGTGGTTTGGTGTCTTATATCATCTTTCACAAAGATAAAGGAAAGAGTGGCTCCCAGGGTTCTGACTCTGTAGTCGAAGTAATATTACAGATTTTGCCATCATCATGGCTTCCTATGTGTTTCTGCTTTTGGAGATAAGTGTATGGTTATGTAGGCTGAGGACCTAGATTTAAATTTAATATTGGGTCATAATAATGTGGGTTTCCAGGTGTTTAACAATTTTCTTATTGCATTTCTATAGGTTTTGTTTGTTTCTGTGTTTGCCAATGTATGAGTTTTTAACAAATTATCTCTATTTCCCTTAGGCATTGTGTCAGAAGAAAAGAAATGTGGGTAGTATGGGAGAGAGATGGAAAAAGAGAGAAATGAGAGGAAAGAAAATTATTAAACTTGGTTTAAATAGATGCAAATTGAAATATGTTTTCATTAAATATTATTAGTGAATGTGAATGAAATGTGACTAATAAGTATGTTATTGATTTTTTTCTATCATTCTTATGCTGAAAAAAAGAATAAAAATTAGAATACATCAAACAGCATCAGACTTTGAGATGACACAGAAAAGATTATAGAATGAATGAGTTAATAAAGCTAGGAGTGTCAAATCTGTTTCTGATCCTCAGCTTAAATATTGGAATAATTTTGTTCATAGTAAAATCATACTCCATCTTTGAATTGAAGCTCTAAAGAGATGCCTCAAAAGACTAAAATTAGATCCCTAGTTTCCTTCAAAGGGGAAAAGATCAAATAAACGTAGAAAATTACATGTCCTTATAACCTTGAATAGACTTCACTTCAATTGAAAATTTAACAGAGTAAATAAAAGGTAGATTTTAATTTAGCTGCTCAGTATGAGTTGTTGGGAAATTAAATCATTTTGGGGAGTCCACATTTGCATGACAAAATTTATCTTCTGTAATTAACTAACCTTTAGAAAGTTTGGTTTTTAATTTCCTACTGTCAAGATATCTGGAAAATGCAGTTAACAAGAATTCCATGCAAGCGACTGACTGCATTAGTGAGGAAACAATGGAAACAGTTAGAAGGATGGCATTGTTGAGTCCTAAGTGCTTTAATGACTTCTCCACCTATCACAGAGCTGTCTTCAAAACATATGGAGATATGTCTAATATTGCTCCAAAATAAAACAAAGCACATAAATCATAATTTCATAGGGTAGTAAGCTAAAGAACCTACTTATCAGTAATGTTTGATGAGTGACTCTTTTCTCCTTAGTCTTTCCTATATTGTGAGCATCCAATTTTCTTACCTTAACAAAGCCTAAATTAAAACATACTTGTTTATGTGACATCATTTTAAAGTATACTTATCATATCATATTGTCATACATATATTTGCAATACTACTTTCAATAGGACAGAAGCCAATTGATTTCCACTGTACAAAAGTTAAAGGGGGCAGGGGGGAAGGGGGGAGAAATGACCCAAACATTGCATGCACATATGAATAAAAGAAATTTTAAAAAGTTAATTATAGTGTGGTTGACTGATAATTTTCATTAAAAGTGGATTATTTTACTTTAAATTCCAATTCTAGACAGTTACATTGTAGGCAACTGTAAGACAAAATTGTTCAACAGTATAGAATTTGTAGCATCTGAGCTTCCTAAAGACAGTGCCAGCACTTCACCCAAAGCATACCCTAAAATTTTGCTTATTTCCAAGTCTAGGAGTGACAATAATTAAAGAGAACTAGTGTTTGCATTTTCACAGTTATTTGTCCTTTCCTTAGTTTTTCAGTTAATAGAAATATTTGTGCATCCTGAGATTTGATAGACTAATTTTAATATGAGTAAAAGAAAATCAGCTACAAAGAAAGCATCATTTTCCCATAGATTGTCATCAAGTCTGTAAGGACTTGATGTGCATAGCAACAAAATCAGAAGTAGCAGGTGGCAGTGTGAATTCAAGTTTGATCTGATGTTCTGTGGGACTCAGGAGGTTTTCTATATCAGCTTCTTGAGTGCACATATGAGATACCCCCAAAATCAAGTGCTGTGAGTTAGTCTAGCCATTTATGACTTTCTATATTACCAGAGTGCTTGTTCTTTCTCAGTGAATTAGTGTGTTTACTTATTATAGCATTTTTTAAATAAAACTGTCTGATGAAATCCAGGACCATTTCTGAAGGATGATTAAAAACAACAAAGAGAATAACATATTTTGTAAGAAATTCTTGGAGCATTGCTATCACAAGGCATTTGTACATTTACACACATATGCATGCACATGTACACTTATTTATAGTAACATGAATTCAGAGTGGCCTTTTCAAAAAATTGGAATCATAATTCTCCAAGTCATATCAAATAGAAATTTTATATTATCTTCCAGATTTTTAATTTTGAAATGCTGACCCTTCAAAAGCATGCTTTAGAAAATTTAAAAGAGATAAATCTTTGAAGACAGAAAATAAAGAAGACACCAGAAAATGGAGAGACCGCCCCCCCATGCTTATGGATTTGCAAAATTAAAATTGTGAAAATGGAGACTGCTGAAAGCAATCTCTATATTCAATATAATCCCCTTCAAAATTCCAATAACATTCTTCTCAGAGGCAGAAAAATCAATCCAAATGTTCCAACGGAAGCCCAAAAGATCTTAAACAGCCAAAGTGATCTGAACAAAAAGAGCAATGCTGGAGTTATCACCATTCTTGATTTCAAGCTATACTATAGAACCATAGCAACGAAAGTAGCATGGTAAAGGCACAAAAACAGACATGTAGGCCAATGGAACATAGAAGACCCAGAAATAAGCCCACACATTTACAACCAAATGATAAGCAAAACCTACATTGGAGAAAACATAGCCCCTTTAACAAATGGTGCTGGGAAGACTGGATGTCCTGATACAGAAAACTGAGCTATATCCCTGCCTCTCACACTGTACTGAAATGAATTCAAAGTGGATCAAAGATCTTAATGTGAGACCCAAAACTTTGAAACTATTATGGGAAAACATAGTGAAAACATAAGAAGGTATGGGCATAGGTCACAACTTCCATTACCTCCACCAAGCTAAAATGTTTTTGTACAGCAAAACATGCAATGACTAGACTGATGACACAGCCCATGGAATAGGAGAAAATCGTCACCAGCTATACATCTGACAAGGGATTAATAACTAGAGTATGTGAAGAGTTCACAGAACTAAACTACAAAAGAACAAACAACTCAATGAATAAATGAACAGACAAATGAATTTGGCAGACAATTCTTGAAAAGTATAAATTGCCAACAAATATATGAAGAAATGTTCAAATCCCTGATCATCAAGGAAATGCAAATCAAAATGACATTGAGATATAACCTCACCACAGATTGGCTATCACCAAGAACAGAAATAACTTTGTTGGTGAGAATTCTGTGAAATAGTAATAGAGACACTGTTCCTAGGAGTGTGAATTGGTACAGGCATTATGGAAAGCAGTATGCAGGTTTCTAAAATAACTAGATGTAGAACTACCATATGACCCAGTTATACTACTCATGGGCATATGTCTAAAATAACATAAGTCAGAACACAACAGAGACACTCGCACACCCACATTTACAATGTTTTATGCTTACACGCTGGAATATTATTCAGTCATAAAGAAGAATGAAATTTTAGAGCTTGCAGGAAAATAGATGGAACTGAGATCATCGTGTTAACTGGAGACAATTTTAGCAGGGTTCAAAACAACAAAGGACATATATTCTCTCTCATAAGCATAATTTAGACCTAAAATATGTATGTATGTATATAAATATATAGAGAGATATATGTATAATATCTGTATCTATCTGTCATTGATATCTCTCTCTCTGTGTCTATATAAAAACATGACTGACATCAAGGAACTGTCTAGTGGTGATGAGGGCAGAAGGAAAGAAAATGATGGAGGAGGAACAATGCTGAAATACATTGTGTCTATGTATGAAGGTAGCACAAGGGAACTCACTGAGGTACTCATGAGTAACTCATTGAAAACATACTAAACACAGGGAAAAAAAAAACACAGCACTCTCAGGTATCTCTGAATTTCTAACCATATGACTACGGGAAGTCCTTTCCTCACATCTCATTCCTCAGGCTTCACATTTCAGGGAGTCATTAACTCCTTTTTTCTCTCGTACCTTCTTGACTCCTAGATATTCCCATAGTTCTAGTCTTGGCAGGCTACAGTGGGAAAGTAAACAGTCTTGCTAATGAAAGGCAAAACCATTCCAGAAAACACAGTCTTAACTTGCAATGCAGAATAACTGACCACCTCATTGCTTTGACCAGTTTATTTCCTTTGAAACCAGGCTTAAGGATTCTAATTTTAAAACATCAACCATTAATTAGTTTCCTTTGCAAAACACTTGTGTTCCTTTAGTGACTGCCTGTGAAACAGCAATTGCTATAGGAAGCACAAAGATGAAGTGAGAGCTTTCTTTATATTTGGGGAAAATTTAACAAGGTAAAAATGATGCACAGACTTGTCCTTCAAGCTGTGCTAATGGCAACTCACTCCACTGAGAGAATAAGTTGCTCCGGCTTCACTTACTCCTCACTGTGACCAATACTTCTCACCTACTCAGTTTCTCATGGTCCACAGACTGTGTCTCTAAATATTGACTGTGATAGTATTAGGTCACTTGTGGTCAAGAATCCCCTATTTTAGTTTATAATGCCCATAAAGTATAGGGGCAATGATGCTGGCATTTTGTCAAAAGACATTGCTATTTTTTGTTTTGTTATTAGTTATTTTAATGTTTTATTGTCTTTAATTTATAGATTGGATTTTGTAATAGTCATCCATGTGTAGGCAAAAAAAATGCTTTCTTTACTAAGAAAAACACTTAGTAAATAGGATTGAGTACTCTTCACTGTTTCAGTCATCCACCAGGGATCTTGTAACATCTGCCTTTTAAATGAGGGGCATAGCATGAATTATATTTAAAGTATGTATTTCTATTCTATGAATATTTACATCAGGCTTATATTCTATGAAGTATTTTAAAATTACAAATATCAATCAAGAGATTGAGTACTTAGATCCTTACACAGTACATGACAGATAGTCAATATATTGATATGGGCCTCCTGTATTTTAGTTTGTTTATCTAGTGCTGGCCTGTCTTTATATGCAACTCACTCATAAATTTGGAACCAAATAACCATGGGTAAAAGAAATAAAATTGCTCCCATTGAATAACATTTACTTATATAGTCTTTTTTCTATTTATTTCTTACCTATTTTCTTATCTTTTATCTTTTGTTCAATATTTTGGTAGACAAGTTTATCCTCAAATTATATTTTAAAGAGAGATTGTAGATTGTCAGAGACCCTTTGATTTATTAAAAATAGAGTGATTCCCTTCAAGCATGGGAGTATAATTTCCTTCTCTCTGTCCTCTCTCATCTTCAATTCTCTGCTCTCCAATTCACCTCTCATTCACAAACAATGACCTTACTGACTCCTCTGTACCATAATATGGTATGGTCCACATCTGTGAGTATTATGAACTGATTTCCCTCTCATGTCCTAATCAACAAGCATTAGAGTTGACCCTCTTGAAGTAGTAACTCAAGTACTCTGTATCTCTCTGTATGGAACATCCACCATGTTGTTCTCCTTAGCTTCCAATAATGGGGCAAAGAAATATTAGAAAAACAAAATTTTAAAGAAAAGGCAATATGAAATATAAAGCTATGTCCCCTGATGGATCTAGGAAGTACAGACAGAGCCAATGATCACTTAGCTGATTTTTCTACATAATCTTATAACTAGGAAACATGAATACATTTAAAGGATTGCATCAAAGTAAAACATGTCTGCACAACAGAGTAAATGATTACCAGATTTAGAAGAAAACCTACAGAATGGGAAAAATCATTTCCAATTATTCATCAAATAAAACATTAGGATCCAGGATACATAAAGAGCTCCAAGTACTAAATTCTAAAGGAATTAATAGTCCAATTAATAAATGGGCAAATCTTCTAATGGAAAAGTACTAATAACTAATAAATACATGAAGGAATGTTTAACATCCTTAACCATAAAGAAAGTACAAATCAAAACATCATCAAAATTCTTCCTCATGCCAATCAGAGTGGCTATCATCAAGAAAACAAGAAGCTGTGTGCAGAGTTTCAGTTTATAATCTTACCTGCTTAGGAGGCCGATATTGGAAGGATTGCAGTTCCAGGACATCCTGGGCAAAAAGTTCCACTTCAGTGGGTAAATCTGAGTATTGTGGAGTATACCTCTCACCCCAACTATGGTAGGAAGCATAAAATAAGAGGATCAGGGTCCAAGCCCAGGAAAAAAACAAAATCAAATCTCAAAAGAAACCAGAGCAAAAACAAAGGAGGACATGGATACAGGGGAATGGCTCATGCATTGGAAAGCTTGCCTAGCAAAAGCAGGACCCTGAGTTCAACATGAGTAAGTCCCCCCACAAATAAAGAGAACACAACAAATGCTGATAAAAATGGGGTTAAAAAGGGGACATTCATACACTATTGACAGGAATACAAATTAATGCAAATTAAAGAAATCAGTATGAAAGTTCCTTAAAAATCTAAGGATAGAACTGCCATATCATCTTTGTCTACCACTTGTGGGCATATACACAAAGGAATGTTGATTGACATTCATTCAATATGCCTGCACATCATAAATATGTTTATATTAATACTATCCACAATACACAGCCTAGCTACCTATCAACAAATTTGCGGGTAAAGAAAATGTCCTATACATACAAAATGAAGTATTATTCAGTCATAATGAGGAAGGAAATTGTGCTGTTTTCAGAAAAATGGAAGGAACTAGAGAGCATGCTAAGTGAAATGAGTCAGACTTAGAAAAACAAAAAGTGCATGTTCTCTTTCATAGGTGGAATATAATCCTTAAAAATGAATGATCATAATGTAAAATAGGTTCTACTTGGTGATGGGTATCAGCAGGAGGGAGGACAATGAAAGGAGAGGGTGAAGGGCAGGTGAATATCATTGAAATACTTTATACTCAAGTATGAAAATAGAGCTGTGAAGTCTGTTGAAATTGTGATAAGAAAGGGGAAGATGGGGAGAGAGACAGAGGGTGAATTTGACTGTGGTACATAGCATAAATGTATGGAAACATCAAGATAAAACCCTTTGTACAACTAATATATGCTAATAAAAAGTAAAAATGGGGGAAATAAAATGATGCATTATTTGTATAGAAAAAAATCCAAGTCAAGTTTGAATGCTCTATTTCCTTCATTGTTTCCACAAAGGTGAATAATATGTACTCTGGCAATTGGTGTGGTATATTCCACAAACAAAACCCAGATTCTACTTTTAAGTAATGCAAATAATAATTCAATATTGCCATATTTCCTTTTGTTTTCATAATGTTATTTCCTGTCACTATTTTTTCCATTTGAGGTGATCTCTAAATATGAAATTAATTGGATTCTATACAAGTATTAAATAATACATTTCATTTTAACATAATTGTGTTGAGACAATATAAGCACAAACTAAGAAGAATATGAAAGAAAAGATGGGTAAATACAGCCAATGAAAGGAAAGGAGGATAATGAAACCATTTTGATGAACTATTTTAACAAAATTGCATATTAAACCAACACTGAATTGTTTGTTTAAAATACATGCTTACATTCCTACTACTTGAAACATAGCAAAATATATCACATAACAATCTCTTTTTTGGCTTTGTTTTGAACTTTTTAAAAAATTTTGCTGGTTTATTTATTCATTTATTCATATGTGTATATATTGTTTAATCTTTATTGACATTTTAAGTGAGAAATGTAATTTTAAATGGTTTAACAATCCTTTGCATAAAGTATAAAATATAGCTTGTATATTCATTTATACAGTATTTTCCATAAAAAACTTCCTATTTTGTGTTGATCCCACTTTCAAGCATTAGGGAAAAAGTAAAGTAAGACTCCCTGAATTTTAGAATTTGCACTCTGTGTCATTGGGTAGATATCTAAGCAGATAATGGTATCATGGAGACATAAGTGAAAAGAGAGAGATAAAGTTACATCCCTATGCCATCTACTCTAATTGCTTTGAGGACACCATCACTTTCTACCAGCTGAATGTGGTATTCTAATAATTGTTTGTCCAAATTCTGCTGAATACCTCCTTTTAGGTGTCCGATGCTGGTCTCCGTCAAACTCTCTGTTAACATCAGTCATTTATATATCACAGATAAGTCACGTCTGTGTGGAGCATTTTTCTTATTACTACAGAGCAGAAGAACCAGTATTTGCCCTTGAGTTTGACATGACTTGGTCTCTTGCCAATATAGATGAATTATGTCATTTATTATATGGATGTGTTTGTTTCTTCCTGAGGAAACTTGGGTACTACTACCTAGCTTAGAAAATTGTTTTAATAAAATCAAAGCCTAAGCATGGATCATGGTATGAAGTACTCATTAAATGATAGCAACTCATATATGTTGTAATAGTTGCTCTAAGCATTGATACTGTTCTTGTTATTTCTTTTTTTGTTGATCTCTGTATAATAAGTAGTTTGTGATTATGGAATTAAAGGAATACAAATTGAAAACAACAATAGAAAGTGATTAATATATTAATAGATTCATATCTGAGGCTATATGTATAATGGTTTTAGGAGACAACCTGCCTGAGCTTAACTTCATGGCACTTGCTAACTTACTGTTTGTATTTGGTAGAATTCTCATCATCTCCTACTTCAGGTCCTCCATAAAATAAATTGGGGAAATAATAATTTCTCTATATTTGACAGTGATCAGCAGAGAAAGAGAACCAATGGATATAAGTGCATGCATATTTTAGTGAGAAATAAGCTAACATAATTATGGAACCCATGAAGTTACACAATCTGCCTAATACTACTGGAGTCCATGGAAAATCAGTTGGGTAGTTCAACCTAAGTCTAAAGGTCTATGAACTAATGGAGCAGATGGTATAGTGAAAGCAGGATAAGATGAGATGTAGGGAACCAGAAAATGAAGTGATATTAGAGTTCTTTCTTTTCTGCTCTTTTTTTTTCTACTTAGATCTTCAACAGATTTGACAATGGAAACTCATATTGGGGAGGACAACCTACCTGACAACAGGTTCAATATTTACATCACGTATGCTCTGCTTCTCTAAAGATTTTTTTCAGCTACTACCATATTAAATGTAAATAAATTACTTTCAAGGATGCTTCTCTGGTATCTAAATACGTTTTGTCTCTCCGAATTGTAGTAAATTGTCTCCCTAACCACTTCTACGTGACATGGAATGTGCACAATGCATTAAACACATATAGAATTCTTACAGCTTAAAGTGAATTTTCATAGTGGAGCATCTGTACAACATTTTTACTTCAGCAGCTCTATATCTTCCTCACACATATCAGAAGATTCTCCATCTCCTAGGCAGCCCTTCTTCATCTGCTCATTGGTAGACATCACTGTTCCAAAAGTTCTGTACTTTCCCTTGTGTGTATAATTTTTTTTCTGAAAGATCTACTTCAAACCCTCTCAATTATAAATCCCACCTATTTCTTTAGGGTTGATTCTAAACACTGACATTTCGATATTGAACATCAGTCTTCTGCCACCACCAGAGGACCACAAGCATGTCACTGTGTGCAAAATTGAACACTTCTGTCTTCTCCCACTTCCACCCCTAAAACAGCATTTGCTTCATGAGTTGTGCTATCATTTATTCATCCCCCATTATGAACTTGGAAAGTTATCATGGAGATTCATTTGTATCCTTTGTTTCACATTTGCTCAATTATGAAACTTGAATTCACTCCCTCCATCATTCTCCTTCAGCTCCCCTCCCCCTATTCCTGGAACAGTTTTAACAGGTCTCATTTTTCCATTTATATACATATATACGTAATATTTCCACCTCCTGTACCCTTTCCTTATATTATCCCCCTCCCACTGGTACCTACCCCCCAGACAGAATTTGTTTTGCCTTCCTGTTCTCTGTTTTTGTAAGAAAAAATAATCACATTTTTGTTTGTTGAAGGCAGCTACACAGGGAGTTTCATTATGACATTTCCATGTATATATGCACTATAGCCCAAATTGGTTCTTCCTCTATATTTTCCCCTTCCAACATTAGTTCCCTTATGGTGATTTAAACTGGTCTAAACATTCTATATTCATTCTTGTATAGAGAGTACATCAACCATATGTATCTTCTAATCGTCCTTCTTTTACACTCCCTCTCTTGTATGTGACCTCCCTTCAGTGAAACCTGTTTTTTTTAAATAATATTTTTTGAAAGAAAACATCTAGTCTTTGGCTTTCTGATCCTGGCTAACTTCATCTAAGGTAGACTCAAACACAATAATAGAGGGAGATTTCAGTAATCCTCTATCACCAATAGATAGGTCATCCAGACAAAAAAATCAACAAAGAAAAATTAGAATTGAATGATCCCAGAGATCAAGTGGACCTTACAGACATCTACAAGGTATTCAAATCTGAAACAACACAATATACATTCTTCTCAACATCTCATGGAACTTTTTCCAAAATAAACCATATTTAAAGTCACAAACCAAGTCTAAACAAACATAAGACAATTGAAATAACCCCTGTATAGTTGTGTGACCACAGCACAATAAAGCTGGAATTCAACAAGAAAAGAAACAGCAGAAAATACTCAAACACCTGGAGACTGAGTGACACATTACTCCCCGATCAGCGGGTCATCAGAGAAATAATGGAGGAAATCAAAAAGTCCCTCGAATTTAATGAAAATGAAAGCACAACTTATCAGAACCTATGGGACACAGCAAAGGCAGTGCTAAGAAAGTTTATAGCCATAAATGCATATATCAAAACAGAGAAAGATCTCAAATTAATGTCCTAATGCTACAGTTCAAACTCTTAGAAAAGCAGGAACAAATTAAACCCAAAAGTAGCAGAAGGAGAAAAATACTAAAAATAAGAGCTGAAATCACATTGTAGAGACTAAAAAACCACACAAAGAATCAACAAAACAAAAAGCTGGTTCTTTAAAAAGATAAATAAGTTGATAAACCTCTAGCAAATTTGACTAAATTAAGGAGGAAAAAGCCACAAATCAACAAAACTAGAAACAAAAAAGGGGAGATAACAACAAACACCAAGGATAACCAGGGAATCATTAGGGATCACTTTGAAAATCTATATGCAAATAAATTGGAAGATCTAGAAAAAATGGGAAATTTCTGGATATGTATGAACATCAAAAATTGAACTAAGAGGATATAAATCACCTAAATAAATCTATAACAAGCAATGAAATTGAAGCAGCAATAAAAATTCTCCCCAAAAAGAAAATTCCAGGGTCTGATGGATTCACTGCTGAATTTTAACAGACCTTTAAAGAAAAATTAATACTGACATTTCTCAAACTTTTCTATGAAATAGAAAGAGTAGAAACACTGCCAAATTCAGTCTGTAAAGCCAGTACTACACTCATCCCAAAACAGGACAAGGACACAACAGGAAAAGAGAATTATGAGCTGATCTCTTCAATGAACATAGATGTAAAAATCCTCAATAAAATGCTGGAAAACTGAATTCAGTAACATACCAAAAAGATCACATACCATGTTTAAATTGGATTCATCCCAGGGATTCAGAGATGGTTCAACATTTACAAATCATGAAATGGAATACAGCATATTAACAGAAACAAAGATAAGAACCACGTGATCATCTCAATAGATGCAGAAAAAGGCTTTGACAAAATTCAATATCCTTTCATGATAAAAGATCTGATGAAAGTATGAATGGAAGGAATATAGCTCAACATAATAAAGGCTATACATGGCAAACCTATTACCAACATACTAAAACGAAATCATTTCCTCTAAAGTTAGGAATGAGACAAGGGTGTCCACTCTTTCCTCTCTTATTCGACAAAGATATGGACTCCCTAGCCAGAGCAATAAGACAGGAAGAAGAAATAAAAGGAATTCAAATAGAAAAGGAAGAAATCAACCTATCAATCTATACACCAACAATGAACTGATTGAGAAAAAATATAGGCAAACAATTCCATTTACAATGGCCTCAAAAAAACCAAACACCTAGGAATAAACTTAAGAAAGGAAGTGAAATAACTCCATAATGAAAACTATAAATCATTGAAGAAAGAAATTGAAGAAGACTACAGAAGATGGAAAAATCTCCCATGTTTATGGATTGGCAAAATTGATATTGTAAAAATGGCTATATCATCAAAAGCAATTTGGGTATTTAATGTAATTCCCATCAAAATTTCACTGACATGCATCACAGAGATTGAAAAATCAGCCCTAAAGTTCACTTGGAAGAAAAAACCAAGCGAATAGCCAAGGCAATTCTGTAGATATCAAAATACCTGATTTCAAATTACACTACAGAGCCATAGCAATATAAAAGCATGGTACTGGTACAGAAAGAGTTATGAAGACCAGCAGAACACAATAGAAGACCCAGATATGAATCCATGCAGATATGCCCACCTGATTTTTGACAAAAGTACCCAAAACATATGATAGAGAAAAGACAGCCTCTTTTCCTCTGGAAAAACTGGGTATCTGCTTGCAGAAAACTGAAACTAGGTCCCTGTCTTTCACCTTGTAAAGTATCAACTCAAAGTAGACTAAGGCCATTAATATAAGACCCAAAATTTTGAAGCTAGTACAGAAAAGAGCAGGACAAACACTGGAATTAAGTGAAATGGCTCTGCAACTAGGAGAAATGATTGGCAAATGGGACTCACATAAAATTGAAAAGCTTCTGCATAATAAAAGAAACGGTCACCAGATTGAAGAGGCTGCTCAGCTATACATCAGACAAGGGATTAATAATGAGAATATACAGGCTGCTCAAAAATCAAAACTCCAAAACAATCAATGACCAAACCAAGAAATGGGTAAATGAATTGAGCAGAGCTTTTTCAAAGGAAGATGTCTAAATGGCCAAAAACACATGAAGAAATGCTCACCATCCCTGACCATAAAGGAAATGCAAATCAAAACCACTCTAAGATTCTACATCTGTCCTCTTAGAATAACTATAATCATGAATATAAACAGCAACAAATGCTGGCAAGAATGTGGGGAAAAATGAACCCTCATACACTGCTGGTGGGAAAGTAAGTTAGTACAACCACTATGGAAAACAGTATGAAGCTCCTCAAAATACTGAAAATAAACTGACATATGATCCAGCAATCCCACTCCTTCATGATCACAACATGGATGGATAAGAAAGGGAGAGGGAGGGCAGAGAAGGAGAGAGGAGGGGAGGGGAGAAGAGAGATAGGGTGCCCCATTCCTCTTTTGAGGTCATGTTCTGAATGACCTCAGGAAAGATCCCATACTAGGCCCCATTTCTTCATCTTTCCACCATCTCCTATTGGTTCATAACTGGATACCAAGATTTTAATTCATGGGTCTTTGGCAGACATTCCAGATCCAAACTGTAGCAGTAAACAACAGATGAATACATGAATAAAATATGTTACCTCAGGAATATTTTTCACAAGCTGATTGATGTGACAAAACTAGATGCATTAGAATAGGTTAGACTTTGAGAAAACTGGTAAATTTAGAAAGGAGTACTCAGGAAAGTTGTAATCAAAAACAGTAATACATTCTCAAATAACTAAAAATTGTTTATAGAAAATAACTAATATTCAAAAAGGCATAAAAGAATTAAATCTATTTAAAATTTACTTGTTCATTCATTGTTCAACTTAGGAAGACTTATTATGGACAGAATTGTGACAGTTTTATTTATTCTTTAGTCTCTTCCTTTCTCTTGCACATAGGAACATGTGCACACAAAAAAGTCACATGAGCACACACAGATATGGCAGCTTTTTATAGGCCAAGAATAGCAGCCTCAGAAGGGGGGCTACCTTATTAATCTATTTGATCCTCATCATCCTAGTATATAAAATTCTAAGAAATAAATTGTGTTGCTTAAGCCACCCAATTGTAATGAACCAAATGTTTCTTCTTTTCAATTTATATTTACTCGTCTTCTTAAATAGCATAAAAAATATTCATAATTGAATTTAATAATTCTATGAAAACTTAGCTGGGCACTGGTGGCTCACACCTGTTATTCTAACTACACAGGAGGCCGAGATCAGGAGGATCGTGGTTCAAAGCCAGCTTGGACAAGTAGTCTACAAGACCCTATTTCAAAAAAGTCCATCAAAAAAGGACTGGTGGTGTCACTCAAGGAGAAGGCCCTGAGTTCAAACCCACTACTGGAAAAAAATCAGCAGAAAAAACTTGGTTATGATACTTATTGCAACTATTATGGCTCCCTCAAATATATCTTTTTTAAGTTAACAAGGAGGTTTTCTTTGCTGTGTAGCCCTGCATTTATTTCAAAAAGTTCTCTGCATCTGTGAACATATGACAGAACAGCTAGATTATCAAGAGAACTTTTTTTTTGGTTTATTGAGATATGATCTTGCTATGTAGCCTAGGCTGGCATTGAACAGTGGTCCTCCATCTTTGATCCCCCAAGTAATAGGTTTCAAGTGTGCATCACAATGCCCAGTAAGTGGACTGTTCTTCTCTGTTATTGTGTCTCAAAAAAAATGAGTGCAAACTACACTGATTGTTCATTGCATATTGCATTACATGAATTAAATTATAGTATTTAAAACTATAAATAATAATGAAAATTAAATTTTTAAAGGCAACTATACGTTAAAAGATAGATGGATTAACATACATGAACCCAAATTCATGGCCCATACATCTTAGATACATAATTTTAATATATAAATTACATAGTTTGCTCTGTGATATTTAATTTTGTCTATACTTTTCTCAGGGCAGTATTTTATGAGAAAGGCAGGTGACAGATAATTGTATACATAAATATATGTAATGTGCTTTATATGAAATGAAAGTACATATAAAAGTATAATAAGCAAAATCATTTGAAAATTCATTCCTTCTCTGATTTCTGTGAAGGAAAACACATTTATTTTGTCAGTTCTATTTATTAAGTCAGTTAAAGGTTTATACGAATTTACTTGAAGATGTGATGAGAAAACATTTTCTAGTGTTTTAGCTAATAGAGTAATGACTTCACAAATTCATGTGTAACTCAATCACAATTTTGTTATTGAAAAGAAGCCAGACAGTAATGAAATGAGAAGACCTCGGATCAATTAAACATTCTAATACTATCAAAAATAGATAAGAAAGCATAATGATATTCAATTAATGCATAATGATACTCTTTAGCTTGTGGACTATTCACTGATTGTGCTTCTCATTAATGACATTATTTACTAATCTTTAAGCATAATTGATTTATACTACTATGTCAGTTACAACTCCATTTTAGACACTATAGTCCATTAAAGTGGGCTTTTTCATGAGTAAATGATTTTATACTTATTTATCTTTGCACTTAGCTCATATAACAGAGTTGATTTACAGCATTTTTCTTATCACTAAATTAATGCTTTCCATCTAAGAGAGAATCACCAAGAATAGAACAGCTAAAGAATAAATAATGCTATTTATCATACAATTATCTTGACTGAAATAAGAGGAATTAGATGCAGCTGTTAATAGCATAATTTATTGTACATTATCCCTGGTATTTTAAGGACTTTATATTAAATTATACAAAGTACATGTTGAAAGAAACTTTAGTTTCTAATAATATTAAAAAGAACTTTTAAAAATGTGTATTCATTAAATTTTTCCACGTTTTTTTTTCATTTTTCTTTTATTATTCATATGTGCATACAAGGCTTGGTTCATTTCTCCCCCCTCCCTTACCACCCACTCCACCCCCTCCCGCTCCCCCCCCCCAATACCCAGCAGAAACTATTTTGCCCTTATCTCTAATTTTGTTGTAGAGAGAGTATAAGCAATAATAGGAAGGAACAAGGGGTTTTGCTGGTTGAGATAAGGATAGCTATACAGGGCATTGACTCACATTGATTTCCTGTGCGTGGGTGTTACCCTCTAGGTTAATTCTTTTTGATCTAACCTTTTCTCTAGTTCCTGGTCCCCTTTTCCTATTGGCCTCAGTTGCTTTAAGGTATCTGCTTTAGTTTCTCTGCATTAAGGGCAACAAATGCTAGCTAGTTTTTTAGGTGTCTTACCTATCCTCACCCCTCCCTTGTGTGCTCTCGCTTTTATCATGTGCTCATAGTCCACGTTTTTTATTTGTTATTCTTTTTATATTAGCTGGAAAAAATAAAGAGGCACACTAGACTTCAATTTTGTGAACAGGACTAGTTTAAAGAGAACATCGTCACCTTTAAATCAAGTATGTGAAAACAAATATGCCATGACTTTTCTAATGTCCTCATGCTAATTTTTCATGCATACACAGACAAGACAAAATCATTATATAATAATAATATTTTTTAATTTTTAAGCTCTTATTATATAGCAGCACTGTTCAGACCCCTTTCATGTTTGAACTTATTAAAACAATTATCTGGCAATAAATTGGATTTCAGAAAGTTTTAAACAAAGTTCACCAACCTCTCTTCTATTATTTGAAGTCAAAAGGTCAAACAGATGAAATTACTCATCTACCATGAATTTTTATGTTTGAAACAACAAAATCCTCTTAAGGAATGTCTGGGTCAGTTGTATGATGCAGTCGAATGATCCATTCAAAGATAAGGAGCAGAATCTTGTTTCTTCCAGTTCTAAGTTTTCTGCTATTTCTCACTTTACTATTATTTTGAGCTGATCTTACAAAATGGAAATACTATGATCATCAATGATTTTAGGGGAGGTTGAAAATTTTTCCTTTCTTTTCTATCTGTGGACTTTATTCTTTACCCCACGTACAAAGTAATATTCAAAACAATCTTCTCAATATAAATATTTGTTCTGAACTGCAAGGAACAGCTTTTGCTTTTCTAGTAAGCAGCCTCTCATCAATTTTGCTTCCAGCATTTGAGATTTTGTTAACTCTTTAAGCTAATTAAAATATTGATTCTTTCTTCAGCACTGCACATTTTCAAAAGAGGAAACAACAGAAGAAAGAAGAGAGAACACATCAAATCATAACTATTCAAAAGTAGTATTTATCTCGCACATGAACTGCAGTTCTCAACCCCAATGAAAACAATTCACTGTCAAGACTGAAAGTATTGATTTGTTCAAACCTCTAAGGGTTAGATTTATTTTTGTATTCTAGGAAGAAATGTAAAAATGCATCATTTATAACAAGATGACAATACCAAGCTAATCAAAGTCTCTATTATAGTGGCACATACATTCATTAAATTTCAAATTTAGATTTTCATTATTTTTAATTATTTAGACTTATTTATTTCCATAATCTTTAGCATCATAACATTCTCACCTTTTCACCAAATCTGTGAGAAAAATTTTCCTTCACAGTTGATAGTCATTCTTCTCAAGAAGAAAAATGATTTGGGAAATGATGTAGAATTGGGCTGCCTTGCTGATCTTAATGCAAAGAATGCTTTGAGGTGAAAGCAGCCCAGGGGTCCCTGTAGATCCTTTCTGCTAATCAGCGTTCCCATTGTTTTTCCTATGCAGTTTCATCTACTTTCCAATATATATGTGGCTTGGAATTTCATAGAGAGGTCAGCAGCACTGAAGATTTCTGGAGCTCACAATTTTTAAAAACATAATCATTCATTCACTCATTATTTGTGTATAAATATATGCATACAGTAACCAACCATATGAAGCTCGCTCTTCTATGACCTATGTTACTATGGAGACAATAGCTTCAGTATCAGGAGACTGGCCACTTTTATTACTCACTGGATTATGATTTTAGCTAACATTATTAGGGTAATATATTCAAACATCCCCATGAAATTTCTTATTGATCTTAAATTCTAAAATGTATATTTTTAATTTGTAAAATGCTTAAAACAAAATGTTTAGAACATGTTTATTAACAATACATGTTTACAAAATTAAAAACACAATAATGTAATAATTATTCATGCAAATATTCTCAATGGTACTGAACCTAATACTCTGATTTTTAAATGCATTCATCAGGTGTATAGTGAGAATGGAGAAATTCTTCTCTATTTTCTCTTGCCTTAAGTTTCTGATTTCAGATTCCTCTTTTATCAAAGTATTTAATGTCATTTATATGCAATATCCATCTCCAAGGAAAAAATACATACTGATTAAACCACTTCAAATGAAGACACTAATAACAATGACTTGACATATAGAAGTATTTGTATTTTAAATATATCATTGTAAAAGATGTGTAAGGAAAGTTTACTAGATCCAGTGGCATCTTTTCATTAGAGATATTTTAGTATGTATCACACCCTTCAATATGTAATTAAAAACTGCTGTGGTCATCAATGCCCAGGCTACCATGATCAAAGGAAATTTCGTGTAAAAGAAAATGATTCCAGAAGGAAATAACTTGATCTGTGCAGAGTTATGTCATAATAAGAAATCAGGATCCACTTAGGCATATAGCTAATTACTCAAATCAATCTAACCACAAAGATTTATCCAGTTTTATTTGCTTTAATGCAAGGTGTACTCAGGAAAATATTATCATCCTCAAATGTTTGCAGGATTCTGACTTTATCATCTAACACTCCCTCAATACTGTACAACTCATGGAACGTCATTGAGGTTCAGTTTCCACAGCTCTTTGCAAATTACTAAATTGTCAACTACTTATCTTTTCTCACTTAGCCCAGCCTCTTCATAGCTTGCTTGCTAATCTGTCACTCATTTTTATGACTATATTTTTCTCTGGTTAGTGACTCTTATTTCTCATTTCTCCTTCTTTTAATTGTTTCTTTTCTCATTTATTGTCTTTTCCTTAAACTTAGGTGTTCCTAAAAGTTCCTTGCTTGGATTTCTTTTTGTTCTCCTAAGAGCTCACTTACAGAACAGGAATTCTTGACAACTTCTTGCATCATGTAACAATTCACCACTACTTTTTAGTCCATGAACTTTTCTGAGAGTGACTGTTTTAATACATGAAATTAAAAAAAAAGATAACAAGAAATCATTCAAATAAAGTTAAAAATATTCTTAAATACTTTATTAACACAAATTAAAAGATCTGGAAACAGGGCTCATAAGTAGCATGGTTTCAAAGTAAAGATATGTACCATGAGTCGTTTAAAATGTCTATAGTAACTATAATGTGATTTACAGGTATTTGAAATATACCTGGGTGAAAATGCAGAGAAACTGTTAATACTACTCTGCTCTGTTTTCTGTATTAAAATAAATTAAAGAAACAATACTAATATGAAATTAGTAATAATAATGATGATGCAATTTTTCTCTTCACAATCTCAGGCCTCTTACTTCGATCATGAAAGTAGTTTAGACAAGTAACCCTAGATCACTCCATATTTACTCACAGTTTATATCATAGTGTTTTATAATAAATAATTTGTTGCCTTTCTCACTGATATGACTAATAAGATTTTGTGTTTGATAGAATTTCTGGTGTCTAATCAGTAACTTTTTTTGAACAAGTAGAACAGATCTTTGCTTCCACTTCCAGTGTCTCCCAAAGAAATCTAGTCCTTGTATGTACAATAGCTAATAAGAATCATCTATCCTTATTATGAGTGTGAGATATAATGCAGCTTGAGAGCTATTCCAGACTCTTAAAGAATCTAATCCTCCCAACACATTGGAATCAATACTATTATTTAGGACCACTCCTATGTTCATCCTTAACTAAATATATAAACCTATTTATGTTGTGTACTAAATCACAATAGCATAAAAATAAAACATTCTCAAAGAGAGGAAAGAGATGACAAAGATTATTTCATTTGTTCCTTTTTTTAATTACATAGGACAGATTGGATAAGAGAGAGGTAAAAGCAGGTAATTCTCCAATATTAATGCAAAAGAGAAGCTAACCAAATTTAATCCTGGCTACCTCCAGTTTAAGGAAGAAATGCAATAAAATAGGACAACTCTTATATGTTTAGTACATATACTTCTAAAAAAATCAAATTCTCAATGCTTAGGAATGAGATGCCTCAATTTTCATTTCTTTTTGTAACACATAGACAGGGTCTCTGTTACTTAGAACTCCCCTAGAGTATAACTCTACCCAAGAAAGCATGTATCTTCTGACAGTCAAAGCAAATGGCACCTGGAAGACCTGCAGGATCCATCATCAAAAGCTTAAAGACCATTCAGTACCTAAGAAAATACTAAACACCAAAAAAAGAAGAAGATTGTAGATTTGGGATTACATTGGTATTTGGAATAAAATTGAGTTTCTCCCCTCAATTTTTCTTTTGAAAACATACACAAATTTCATTACAAGTAATCTGTCTGATTCACAAATACCAGCCAACTTGGAATTGTGAATTGTTCTGCTGAGTTTGTTTGCAAATAAGATAAAAGCAAGGAGGTGAAAACAGAGACATGATTATGAAAGACAGTAGAATTTGGAAAAGAGATTAAAGATTACAAGACTATCATCTGAGGGAAGAAGAAAGTTCTATAATTAATATCCTAACAGTTGAATGCACAAAATGCTATAACAATGATTTAACTTTTGTTTGTTAAAGGAATAATGAGATAACAAAAAACAGATTGGATATGAGCTTCCTTGACACTAAAGACTAATAATAGACTAAGGACTATATTAAGGATTAAGAGACACATTAGTTTGTAGAGAAAGGTGATTCATCTGATGTACAAATATTCTTTAACTCTGGACTGTAGTTATGACATTAACCAGATACAATTTCCATTTCACCACCACTGGTGTCAGATGATTGCACTACTACCTATTTCATTTTCACTAACAGAAAGTAAGTATATCATTTTCAAAAAAAAATCAATACATAAAAAAGATTATTTTCAAAAAACAAAGATGGTTCTTGTCAAATTTTAGCAAAATGTTGTCAAGTTGTTTGTTGAAGGAGATCTTCATCCAAAATATTCTGTAACAATTTGGGGAAGGACAATTTAAAGAAAAACATTATTAGTTAAAGATATAAACCTCTTCTTATCATGTGCTATACTGGTCTCACCAGCATGTTTTCCTATTAAAACCTATGAAATGATTGTCAAGGCCAATGTTAAGATTTTTCTGCATGATTTCTCTAGAAGTTTTGTGGTTTCAGGTGTTAATTTAAGTGTGAGTTTTGTACATGTCAGATTGGGGTCAAATTTCATATTTTTTCCTATGGAAATAAAATTTTAATGAACACTGTTAAAGAGACAATCCTTCATTCTTTGTTACTGGCATTCTTGTCAAAGCTCAGAAGATGATAAATTACTTCTAGGATTTCTATTTTGTTCCATCTGTGTATATGCTTATGACAATATCATAGTTTTAATCACTGGAACTTTACAATATATTTTGAATTCAGAAGGCTTGATGCATCCATTTTATTTTTATTCATTTATTCACATGTGCGCACATTGTTTGGGTCATTTCTCCCCCCTGCCCCTCTTCCCCCAAGTTCTCCCCCCTCCCCACCTTGCTTCCAGGAAGAACCTGTTCTGCTCTTATCTCTAATTTTGTGGAAGAGAAGACATAAGCATAATAAGGAAGTCAAAGCATTTTTGCTAGTTGAGTTAAGGAGAGCTATACAGAGAGATTCCTAGCACTGCTTTCATGTACAAATGTGTTACAAACCAAGTTGATTCATCTCTAAAATCTTTACAGTGATTCCTCATCCCCTTCTCATGCTGACCTCTGTCACTTTGAGGTTTCTGTATTAGTTCCTCTGGAGTGGGGACATCAAATGCTTTCATGTTTTGGGTTTTCAACCTATTCCTATATCTCCCACACGTGTTCTCCCCTTGTCATGTGATCCAAGTCCAACCACATTGCTGCATTTGCCCTAGATATAAAGTCCACATATGAGGGAGAACAATTGATTTTTGGTCTTCTGAGCCTGGCTAACCTTGCTCAGAATGATGTTCTCCCATTCCATCCACTTACTTGAGAATAATAAGATTTCATTCTTGTTCATGGCTGAGTAAAATTCCATTGTGTATAAATACCACATTTTGTTGATCCATTCATCAGTAGTGGGGCATCTTGGTTGTTTCTATAACTTGGCTATTGTGAATAGCACTGCAATTATCATGGGTGTTCAGATGCCTTTGGATTAATGTGTGTTTCATTCCTTTGGGTATATCCCCAGGAATGGGATTCCTGGATCACATGGCAGATCTATCGTTATATTTTTAAGAAGCCTCCAATTATTCCTTTGAATATTCTGGTCATTTTGTTGCTCTAAATAAATTTTAGGATTTTTTTTTCTACTTTTATAACAAGTGCCATGAAAATTTTGATGGAAACAGACTTGAATTTTAATATAATTTGGCTAATAGAGATATTTTAATAATATTAAATTTTCCAGTCCATGAACATGAGATATTTTCCATTTACTTATGTCTTTTTTTTTTGGTTCTTTTATTAAATGTACAAATGGACAAAGAGACAGCTCAGGAAGCAAAAGCAAAAATAATGAAATAAGATTGCATCAAACTAAAAAGCTTTAATATAGCAAATGAAATAGTCAATAGAGCAAAGAGACATCCTACAGAATAGAAGAAACTATTTGCAAGTGGTTTATATCCAGATGATGTAAGGGAAACCAAAAACTCAACAGCAATAAATAAATAAACCCACTAA
Organism: Castor canadensis; assembly: GCF_047511655.1. Lineage (NCBI taxonomy): Eukaryota > Metazoa > Chordata > Mammalia > Rodentia > Castoridae > Castor > Castor canadensis. The sequence goes on along the minus strand of NC_133390.1, from coordinate 19,861,569 downwards.
AACAGGCAATAGATTGAAGTAGACATTTCACAAAGAAGGTATAAAATGGTCAACATGTATACTTCAAAAATGTCCAATTCCATGGGAAGGGGACTAGGGAGGAGTGAAGAGGAATGGTAGAGATGAACCAATTAGAATTATAATATGTATATGCATGTAAACAACACAAGGAATCTCTGTGTGTAGCTACCTTTATCTCAAATAAGCTAAAATGTCATGTTTTTCTTTTTATCTTTTCTCTTTTCTCTTCTAAAATCAGAGAACAGCAAGGTGGAACAGGTCCTAAAAGGCGGGGAGGGATTGGCACCGGTGAAAGTGGTGAGGTGGCAGGGAAAAGGGTAGGAATATTAATATAGTGCAAATAAAGTATACATATGTATTTAAATGCAAAAATGATACTTGCTGAAACTGTTCCAGGAACTGGGGAAGAGGGATGAAAGAGAGCAGTGGAAGAGGTGAATTCAAGTGTGATATAGTTCATACATTATAAGAACCTTTGTAAATGTTACACTGTACCCCCACCCAGCACAACAGTAAAAAATAAAAGAGAAAAACAAACAAAAATGAAAATGCCAATCAATACCAATAAGATAGCATCTTGCCCCAATAAGAATGGTTAATATCAAAAACACTAAAGATACCAAGTGCTAGTGAAGATATTGAGAAGAGGAACACTTATGCATAAGTAAGGTATATATATGTAAATTAGCATAGCCATTATGGAAATAGTAAAGAGGTACCTCAAGAAATTGAAACACATCTACCCTGTGATCCAGCAATCCTTTTCCTGGAAATACATACAAAGGAAATGAAATCAGTATGTCAAAGGGATATCAGCACTTTCATGTTTGTAAAACAGAATTTATAATGCTCTAGAATCAAAAACAATCTAAATATCTATCAACAAAGAAATAGATAAAGAATATATGGTATGTATACACAATGAAATAATATTTGACAATAAAAAAAAATCTTTAAGGCAATAGATGGAAATAGAGTTCATACTATTAATTGAAATTGTCCAGGAAAAGAAAGATAGGGCCCTCATTACTCAACTCTATGTGGAATCTAAAACAGTTGATATTATTGAAGCTGATAGGAGAATGGCAGTTAACAGAGGCTAGGAAGGGTAAGGAGGACAGAAAGATAGAGAAAAGCTGATCAATGGGTACCAAGATGCCATTAGTCAGTATAAGTTCTTGTGTGTCTGTACAATATATTATTGTACAGAGCACAATAATATATTGTACATTTCAAAAAGCTAGAAGAAATTATTTTGAATGAGTTTACCATTAAAAAAACAATTTTAGGAGATTTATGTGTTTAACCTGATTTGACTATTAGATAATATAAACATGTATCAAAAATTGCATGTTACCACATTAATATGTGCATTTTTTGCATTTTATGGATTCATTAAAAATAAATTTAATTTATTTTTAATAAATTTGAATTAATTTTTTTAATTCAAAAATGAGCAAAGTATTTAAATGGACATCTCCTTAAAGAAGACATAAAATTAGACAGCAGCTGCATGGAAGAATACTCAATATCATCTATTCTGAGAGAAATACATATCAAATTTCATCCTTGTTAGAATGGATCTAGTAAAAAGGAAAAGGAGAGAAAGAGCTCAGAAATAAAACAAATAACATTTCAGGTATGTGGTCTTAAGAAAAGGTGAACAAGGGGAAGATACCAGTAAAAGATTAGTGGCTAGAAAAAAAAAATTTTAAATACTAAACTTTAAGCCTGTAAAAGAAACAAAGAAAAAATTTCTGTTGCAGAACCCAGAGCCAACTTGTGGAAGTGAGACTGGATCTGCTTCATTCTGAAATATTTCAGACCCGTTTGTTTCTGGCAAGAGCCACCTATATGTGCCACCCTTCAAAACAACAAGTGCACGGGGTTGGGGGTGGGGGAGGCAACCTTTGCCCAACCAAGTAAATAGAGGCTTTCTAGTAATTGCCCCTCTGCAAAGGGTGTACGTGTTAGCAAGAAAGTTTGACGGTCTTCTTGCTAACTGGCTATACCCCTAAAAGCACTGCCCAGCTCAGAATTTGTCTGTAAATACAACTGCCCACAAAAGATTTTGGACAAAACCAAAGGTTCCCACACCTGGCTCTGGTTCAGTGGTTGGGGGAAGCCACTTGGTGACAAGAGTTTCCAGTCCAAGGCAAGGGTGAGTGCAGGACCAAGCAAGCTGGATTACTACTGCCTATGCCCACCACCCAATCCAATGGGTGTATATTGGTATGGAAGTGACAAGAGCTAATTGCCACTCAATTTGAAATTGAAATTTAGACTGGAGGCTTTGGCAGAAAAGGAAAAAGCTCACTGACGACAAGATGGAGCTGCATCTGGAAACCCTGTGCAAGGCAAGGGACAGACTTCAAGGGTAGGATAGAGTGTTCCTAGTCATACCAGCAATGCTCAAAAATCCCTCTAACCACCCTCAAGTGCTACTTCAAAGCTCAATCCTAGGAAATGCTGTTACCACATAGGACATGCCCACCTCACTCAAGCAGCTCCCTTTAGTTTAGAGCCTTAACTAACCACAGAACATGATACCTGGGCTACAATGAGACAATCCACGGCCTGGAGGGGATACATGAGTAAACATAGGTATAAAACAGCAGGCAAAAATCTGAGAACTAGAGATTGGAAGTATCCTCTATACTGATAAAGCCCAACAGACATTCATGCTTCACCTAAAAAGGGAAAAATGTTTATTTTTATTCCTTTCTATTTTTCTTTTGTACATTTTTCCATTGGTGGTTTATTCTACCTCCTTTTTATTATTCTTAGTTTTTCTATTACTTTGCAATATCTGATTATAGCATCTTTCTTCACAGCAATTGAACTACATTCTAGCACACTTTTTTTTTATTCACCTTGACCCCACACTCTTAACACAACATCTCCTCATCTTCCATCTTCCCTATGTTGCCAGTAGTTTCTTACGTATATAAATATCTGACTTGGTTTTGAGAGGGTGAATTTACTGTTGAGTTATAACCTCAGACCAGTGGTGAAATATGGCATATCAATTGTGCTACTACCCAGTACTCAAGAACATGAAGAATAATTCAACTGAAAGACTTAGGGCTATTAAAACCTCCAATCAATGGTTTGATCAAAGAGTTGACTTTGGATGTACAATCATTTTTCATAAGAAATATGTAAAAACGAGGTGATGTTACACATTAGACATCAACAATCACCCAATAAATAATCTGAATGATGCTAAAGTGCAAGAAGTCTCCATTTTTAAACTCAAAAGAATGATTAAGAATGATTAATGGAATGAAAAAGGATATGTATAAAAACCTCAAGAAAATCAAAGAGAATACAAATAAACAGATCAATGTATTCAAAGAGTACAGAAATAAACAGATAAATGAAACAAGGAAGATAAGGAAAGATATATTAAGTGAGAATTAAATAAAGATATAAGAAGTCTAAATAAATAAAATTGAAATTCTAGAAATGAAAGGCTCCATATTGCAAAGTCTCCCCAGTAGATAAGATCAAATAGGAGACACATTATCAATACTTGAAGGTAAAGTAGATGTAAAAAAATCAGATGTAGATTAAATTAAAAAGAATGAAAAAATATGAACAGAATATAAAAAAACTATGAGATTCCATTAAAAGACCAAACCTACAAATCATGGGCACAGAAAAGGAGAAAAATTCAAGCTAAAGACAAAGTAAACATACTCAAAAAAGAAATATCAGAAAACTTCCCAAATCTTGAGAAAGAAATAGTCATTCAGGTACAGAGGCCTTTTAGAATCCCTAACAGTCATGATCATACAGCATATTATAGTTAACACATTAAATATTGGCAACAAGAAAAGAATAGTCAACAAGGAAACTTCAGTAATGTTTGACACTAAAGATCAAATACACTTAACAGATATCTAAAAATGTTCCACCCAACAGCTGAAGAATATACATTCTTCACAGAAGCCATGGAGCTTTCTCAAAAGCAGATATTTTAAGACATATAGCAAGTCTTAACAAATATAAGAAAATTGAAATAACTTTGCTTTACCAGTTTCATTCCTTAATGAAATAATGGCAATCAATAACAAACATAACTAGACAAAATATTCTAACATATGGAGATTGAACAATTCACTTTTGAATGATCAGTGAATCATTAAAGAAATAAGAGAGGAAATAAAAAAATTCAGGAAGCAAATGAAAATGAAAACACAATTTATGGCAACTTTTGGAACTCAGAAAAGATAGTGCTGAGAGGAGAGTTTATAGCTATGAGTGTCTACATTAAAAATCAGAGATATTTCAAACAAATAACCTAATAATTCATCTCATGCTATTAAGAAAACAAGGAAAAGGCAGACATAAAAGCAGTAGGTACAGAAAAAACAAAGATCTGGAGATAAATTAACAAAATGGAAAGTAAAGGAACAATACAAAGAGTCAATGAAAAAAAAAAACAGGTTTTTTTGCAAAGATAAGCAAGACTGACAAATCTTTAGCCAACCTATCTAAAAGAAAGAGGAAGAAGACACATATTAACAGAATTAGAAATGAGAAAGAGAATCACAAGTACCAAAGAAATCTAGAGGATCTTCTGGAAATATTTCAAAAAGTATCTAATAAACTGGAATATCTATAAAAAAAGCATAAATTTTTAAATCAGTAGGACCCAAAAAATTTGAACCAATCTGTAACAAGTGATTAAATTTAAGTATTGATAGAACTACCATCAATGCTTCTCAAACTTTCAAAAAACACAAAGAGAAGGAATACTACCAAACTCATTCTATGAAGCAAATATTATCCTGATATGGAAATAAGATAAGGACATGTCAAAAATGTGAAATAATATACTAAGATCCCTGATAAACATAGACAAAAAATTCTCAGCAAAATACTTTCTTTCTCCTTTTATTTTATTGTTTTCACATTTACTTACATGTGCAGACAAAATATTTACAAATCAAATTCAACAACATATTGAAAAAATCATGCGCCATGATTGAGTTTATTTCATTCCAAATGTGCAAGGGTGGTTCAACACACATAAATCAATTAATGTAATATAGCACATAAATACAGTAAAAGAAAAAAATCACATGATTATCTAAATAAATCCAGAAAAATCCTCACAAAATTGAACGTCCCTTCATAATCAAAACCTTGAAGAAACTACACATAGGATAAGCATATCTCAGCAAAACAAAACCATACAATAAACCTTTGGCCAACCTTATATTAAATGGAGAAAAACTGAAACCATTCCTTCTAAAGTCAGGAACCAGACAAGGGTGTCCACTCTCCCTACTCTTAGTCAATATAAGAATAGAATTCTTTCCAGACCACTAAGGCATGAGAAAGAAAGAAAAATCATACAAATAGGAAAGGAAAAAATCAAACTTGTAGATGATATGATCTCATATTTAAAGTACACTAAAGATTCTGCCAAAAAAACCTCCTAGATCTGAAAAACACTTTTGTAAATAACCATTAAAAATCAGTAGCATTTCTGTATACCAATAATAAACAGGCTGAGAAATAAATCAGAAAACAATCCCATTTACAATAGCCTAAAAATTTACTTACCTAGGAACAATTCTACCTTAGGAGGTGAAAGATCTCTGTAATGAAAACTATAAAGCAATAAAAAAGGAAACTGAATAAAACAGTATAAGATGAAAAGACTTTCCATATTCATGAAATGGCAAAATTAAAAGTGTGAAAATGGTTGTGCTGCTAAAAGCCACCTATAGACTCAATGAAATAGCAACAAATTCCAATGTCATTCTTTTTTTTTATTTCTTTTATTCATATGTGCATATAATGTTTGGTCATTTCTCCCCCCTTCCCCCTGCATCCTCCTTTCCCCCTTCCCCTCCCTGTCTCCCCTACCCCCTTGCTACCAGGAAGAAACTATTCTGCCCTTATCTCTAATTTTGTTGAAGAGAGAGTATAAGCAATAATAGGAAGGAGCAAGGGTTTTTGCTGGTTGAGATAAGGATAGCTATACAAGGAGTTGACTCTCATTGCTTTCCTGTACATATGTGTTACAGTCTAAATTAATTCTTCTCGAACTAACCTTTTCTCTAGTTCCTGGTCCCCTTATCCTATTGGCCTCTGTGGCTTTAAACTTTCTGCATTATCTCCTTTGCATTCAGGACATTAAATACTATCTTGTTCTTTTGGGTTTCTTGCTTATCCTCATACCTCCCTTGTGTGCTCTTGCCTCATCATGTGATCAAAGTCCAATCCCCTTGTTGTGTTTGCCCTTGATCTAATGTCCACATATGAGGGAGAACATACAATTTTTGGTCTTCTGGGCCTGGCTAACCTCGCTCAGGATGATGTTCTCCAGTTGCATCCATTTACCTGCAAATGATAAGATTTTATTCTTCTTCATGGCTGAGTAGTATTCCATTGTGTATAAATACCACATTTTCTTAATCCATTCATCAATAGTGGGGCATCTTGACTGTTTCCATAACATGGCTATTGTGAATAGTGCTGCAATAACCATGGGTGTGCAGTATCTTTGGAGTAACCTGTGTCATGTTTCTTTGGGTATATCCCTAAGAGTGGTGTTGCTGGATCAAATGGTAGATCTATGTTTAGATTTTTAAGAAGGCTCCAAATTTTTTTCCAGAGTGGTTGTACTAGTTTTCATTCCCACCAGCACTGTATAAGGGTTCCTTTTTCCCCACATCCTCAACAACACCTGTTGTTGGTTGTGGTTCTAATGATGGCTATTCTAACAGGGGTGATGTGGAATCTTAGTGTGGTTTTGATTTGCATTTCCTTAATGGCTAGAGATAGTGAGCATTTTTTCATGTGTTTTTTGGCCATTTGAATTTCTTCTTTTGAGAGAATTATGTTTAGTTCACTTGCCCATTTCATTTTTGGTTCATTAATTTTGGGAAAATTTAGTTTTTTGAGTTCCCTATATATTTCGGTTATCAGTCCTTTGTCTGATGTGTAGCTGGAAAATATTTTCTCCCACTCTGTGGGTGGTCTCTTCAGTTTAGAGACCACTTCTCTTGTTGAACAGATGATTTTTAGTTGTATGAAGTCCCATTTATCTATGCTATCTGTTAGCTGTTGTGCTGCTGGGGTTCCACTGAGAAAGTTCTTACCTGTACCTACTAATTCTAGAGTATTTCCTACTCTTTCCTGTATCAGCTTTAGAGTTTGGGGTCTGATATTAAGATCTTTGATCCATTTTGAGTTAATATTGGTATAGGGTGATATACATGGATCTAGTTTCAGTTTTTTGCAGACTGCTGACCAGTTTTCCTAGCAGTTTTTGTTGAAGAGGCTGCTATTTCTCCATTGTATATTTTTAGCATCTTTGTCAAAGACAAGTTGGTTGTCGTTGTGTGGCTTCATATCTGGGTCCTCTATTCTGTTCCACTGGTCTTCATGTCTGTTTTTGTGCCAGTACCATGCTGTTTTTTATTGCTATTGCTTTGAAATGTAGTTTGAAGTCAGATATTGTAATAACTCCAGCGTTGTTCTTTTTACTGAGTATTGCCTTGGCTATTCATGGTCTCTTGTGTTTCTAAATAAATTTAACAGTAAATTTTTCAAGCTCTTTGATGAATGTCATTGGTATTTTGATGGAAACTGCATTAAACATATAGATTGCTTTTGGGAGTATAGACATTTTTACTATGTTGATTCTACCAATCCATGAACATGGGAGATTTCTACAGTTTCTATAGTCTTCCTCAATCTCTTTTTTCAGAAGTTTATAGTTTTCCTTGTAGAGGTAATTCACATCCTTTGTTAGGTTTACTCCTAAGTATTTGACTTTTTTTGAGGCTATTGTAAATGGAATTGTTTTCAAACATTCTTTTTCAGTTTGTTCATTATTAGTGTATAGAAATGCTAATGATTTTTCTACATTGATTTTTATATCCTACTACCTTGCTGTAGCTGTTGATGGTGTCTACGAGCTTTTGAGTAGAGTTTTTTGGGTCTTTAAGGTAAGATCATATCGTCTGCAAATAGGGATATTTTGACAGTTTCTTTACCTATTTGTATTCCTTTTATTCCTTCTTCTTGCCTAATTGCTCTGTCTAGGAATTCCAGTACTATGTCGAATAAGAATGGGATAGTGGGCATCCTTGTCTCATTCCTGATTTTAGAGGAAATGATTTCAGTTTTTCAACATTAAGTGTAATGCTGGCTGTAGGTTTGTCATATATAGCTTTTATAATGTTGAGGTATTTTCCTTCTATTCCTGTTTTTCTTAGCACTTTTATCATTAAAATGGTGTTGGATCTTATCAAAGGCTTTTTCTGCATCTATTGAGATGATCAAGTGGTTTTTGTCTTTGCTTCTGTTAATGTGGTGTATTACATTTATTGATTTGCATATGTTGAACCACCCCTGCATTCCTGGGAATGAAGCCAATGTCATTCTTCACAGCAGTAGAAATATCTATTCTAAAATTCATTTGGAAAAACAAAAGACCACATACCCAAAACAATTCTCAGTAAAAAGAGCAATGTTGGAGCTTTGATAGTACCTTACTTCAAATTATACTGTAGAGAAAGAGCACATAACTGCCCCCCAAAACAGACATGTAGATCAATAGCATGGAACAGAAAACTCAGAAATGATCTCACATAGGTACAGCCATCTATTTTTTGGTAATGGTGCCAGAAACCTACGTTGGAGAGAAGATAGTGTCATTGCAAAAGTATAATGCGAAAATTATATATGTAAATGTAGAATTCTGAAACTAGACCCCTGTCTCTCACTTGGTACAAACATCAATTCCAAATATATCAAAGATCTTGATATAAGACCAAGAACTTTGAAACTGCTAGAAGAAAACATAGGAAACCCCTTGAAGATACAGGCAAGGGTGACACTTTTCTGAGGAGAGCCTCAATTGCTCAGTAAGTAAGAAGAAATGAAAATGGAATTGGATGAATTTCAAATGTTTCTGCACCACAAAGAAAGTAGGAACCCTTATACACTGTAGGTGGTAACTCATAAATTAGTACAACCATTATGGAAAGCAGTTTGAAGATTCCTAAAAAAAACAAAAGTAGAACTGCTCTATGATCCTGTGGTACCATTTCTGTGCATTTACCAAAGAAATATAAGTCAGAATACATAGAGACACTTGAACACTAATACTTATTGCAGTATTGTTCACAATACCCAAGCTATGGAATGAACTCTGGTGCCCTACTACTGATGAGTGGATTAAGAAATTGTGACATATAAATACAACAGAGTTTTATTCAGCCATAAGGAAGAATGCAACCATGTGATTTGAAGATAGCTGGATGCAATCAGAGGACATTGTGTTGAGAGAAGTAAGCCAAGTTTGGAGATGCAAAGGCCACAAGCTTTGTCTCATCTGTGGAAGACAGATTCACAGGACAGACATGTACTCAGGGACAAACGTGATCATATACAATTTTGTATGGGGAGCATTTTCGTAATGGTTGAACTACTACTCTATGGAACTTGGGTGAGGAGGGAAAGGGAGAGAGAATGACGGAGAGTCAACAATATTGAAAAACAGTACTGTAAAATTGGTAGTTTATGGTGGGTACTTGTGACAGGGAGGGGGAATGGAGGAGATGATGGTGAAGTAATATGACCGACATGCTTCATATACATAAGTGAAATACAGTAATGAAACCTCTTCCAAGTGCTTTAAATGGCAGGGAGAGGAATGCAGGGGGAAATGATAGGGGCAATCTTATTAAAATACAATGTAAGCCTATTTAAAATTGTCACAAGGAATGCCCCCTGTATGACAAACATATCTTAATTTGAAAAACAAAACAAATAAAAAAAGAACAATGAAACTTGTTAAAATTATTTTACGAAGGGGGAAGAGGGATGAAGGTGAGTGAAAAAGGAGGTGAATTTGATAGGTGTAGGTTGTATACATGCATTGAAATAGCATGAAACCCCTTTGTGTAACTAATATATATCAATAAAATGTAAGAATAAAAAGAGAGTAAAAGGATAAGCATTGGTGAAGATATGGAGAAATTGGTACCATGGCTGGCAGCAATGCAAAATGTTATAACCAATACATTATGGAAAACAGTATAGAAGCCCTCAAAAAATTACAAATTGACCAAACATATGACTCAGCAATTCTTTTTCCTGGGTATAGTATATATTCATTAGAATTAAAAACAAGATTTTGAAGATCCATCCCTATTAATTGCAGCATTATTCGTGATAGCCAACATATGCAAATATTCCATTTCCATCAATAAGTAAATAAATGAAGATAATGTGGCCTGTGTGTGTGTGTGTGTGTGTGTGTGTGTGGTGAATTCAGGTTTAAGGGAGAAGGAAAACTTTCATTTTCAACAACATGAATAGGCTTCACAGATGTCATGCTGCTAAGTAGAGAAAAAGCCAGTTACAAAAAATGCAAACACTGCATGATTCCACTTACATGAAGTATCTATATAGTTAAATGATTATAAGCAGATATTATAATAACGGTTTCCAGTGTCTGGGGATAAGGGAAATGTGGAGTTATTCTTACATTTTATTGTTGTTCAGTTACAAACTTTTTTTCACAAAGTTTCATCTTTTCTGTATGAATTAGGCCTGCTGTATTGCCCACAGTTAATGACACAGTATTGTGCATATCAAAATTTGTTAAACAAGTGGATCTCATCTTAAATGTTTTAACCAGAAAAAAAGCTTAAATAAAACACAAGCAAACAGTAAAACAGAATATAGGGAAACTTTGAGAGGTATTTTTATCTCTATTACATTGATGGTAGTGATGTTATTATGAGTATTTTCACTTATCCATTGTTACCAATTTGTACACATTAAATATGCATAGTTCTGGTGCGATATAGCACAAATTGTTTCAAAACAAGTGCAGGAGAGGTATTTTTTGGTGGTACTGGGGTTTGAACTCAGGGCTTTGTGCTTTCTAAACTAGCATGTTTCTACCTCCAAGAAAGGGTTTTTGAATGAAAATATATGGTCAACAAAGAGTTCAACAAATCCAGAGACCTTGATGAAGTTGTGTTCAGGTGGAGGGAATAGGACACAGGCAATTTTATATCATAAATTGAACTGTGAAACTCCTCCATGGCCCAAAGTTCATACTCTTACACTAATGGTCCTGACAAAATATTAGACTGGCTTCATTTATACTACACTGTGTATCTAAAACATAACTAAAGACCCTAGGCTGAGTCTTTTTTTAAAGAAAATGCAATACTGAGCTGCATTCAATCCACAATATGAAACTCTTTCAGTAATTTTCTAGTAGTTCATCTTCTCTATTCTATAATTTTCCATTTTGCTCTATCCCTAGTTTTGATTCTTGGTATTCCTTCCCCCATTTCCTGCATTTTCCTCCCTTTTTTATTTCCTCTTATATCCATTGTATTCCCTCTCTGTTGTCCTTTCAAAAAATAAAGATAAAAAACTTTTATTACTTAAAAAAAAGTTTTATTACTTAGAGTTCAGTTCATTTATACTGTCGTCTCCCTCCTTTAATCTGAATGTTTGTGACCCACAAGTTAGGATACATTAGAATCCTAACCTCAAAGGAGATAAGGTACTTAGAAGGTAATTAGGTTCTGCCTTCATAAATCGGATTAAGGTCTTTATAACACAGGCCCAAGTCGCTCCTTCTACCATGTGAGGACACGGTGAGCAAGGAAGGGATACCTCATCAGGCATCCCCTGTGGATTTCTCTGTGGACTTATTTCTCAGTCTCCAGAACCATGAGAAATAATTTTTTTATGTTTATAAGCCACCCAGTTCAAGGTGATGTTCTACAGTAGCTCAAACTGAACATGACCCTTGCTTATTGTTATTCCTTCTTTTTTCTGACAATGATTAGGATTTTGACTTCTACTTTGAGTGATATTGGAAGTCCATTGAAGAGGTTGAAGAAAGGGGTGACTTAATTACACCTGTATTTTACGGAGACACTTCTGGTTACTATTGGAGATAATGGGCAATCCAGAGAATAGAGGGATACTTTGAGGTATCCCTCTATTAATTCACTGAATTTTCTTGAGCTTAATCTAAGGCTGCCAGCTGACCCAAAAGAGCTTCTTTGGTATTACATATTAAGGTTGTGGTTTTCTTAAGGACTAAGTAGAGCAGAGAGTGACCAAAGGGAAAGAAATTGTCCAGAAATGAAAAAGCACTTGTAGAAAAATATCTGGAAAAGCTCATTCATTATTATAGTCTAATGTCATTTGCTGGTAAACTTAGGACAAAATCAACACTTATATGATAGGGTGAGTCTTAAACAGACTTCAAATGAATATTACCCATATTTATTCTAGGTTACTAAAAGAAAAAAAAATTCTCTAAAACTTTGTCCACAATATCTAACCATTCCAAGGTTAGATATTTGTATATTTTTATTTACAATAACTTTTCTGCAATCCACTATTCTAATTTAAATACACTTTTAACAGTTCCATGAGAAGCTCATAATCTCTTTACCTTGAATCAATTTATGAACATATAGCAAAAGCAAATGAGGAAAAAAGTGGATACCAGAAAGGTGGAAGTAGAAATGTAAAAATGTGCTGAAATAAAACAGAAGTGTTTAACAAGTAGAGCATGAAGGAGTTTAAAATTCATTATTTGTCTACTTTACAACTTTGTCAATGGCTAGACAGAAGGCATAAGAAAATCTTCTAATGGCCATAGACTGGAATAATTTCACCATAAATATGAGTTGAAGCAACTAATTATCAGAAAATTGACTGGAAAACCAGAAGAAAAGGAAATATTTAATTATTTTAGGAAAATTAAATTACTAACATTCATTGTTAAGCAATGCATTTATTATTAGCCAGTTACTGTAGTAAGGTATGCATATATGCGTATATGTAGTGTGCATATGCATATGTGTCTGTGTTAGGGATAACCATTGCATACTTGACTATAATGTTTGGTACAAAATGGCATACATACTGAATTTAGTCTAGCTTCATGGGTAAACAAAATGTAGCCTAATCTAAGAGTAAACCCTTGCAACCAAGGAACTGAGTCTTTCTCAACAAACTTCAAACAAGACAATAAGCCAACTGTTCACACCATGCCCATTTAAATATATATCCTCAGCACAAAATTAGGATGTTTAATGTCACCTCTGTTTTAGTATGTCACTTCTTTTTCTCTGGATATAAATAACATCTGCGCCTCTGATGGGGTGGACAACCCAACTATCTTCTCTTTTCAAAGATGCCCAGTTCTATGATATTTTCTTTGCTCAAATACACTTTGTTAAGTTTATTTTGCCGTGTGTGTGTGTGTGTGTGTGTGTGTGTGCTAAGCATTCACTCAGTTTTTATTAAAGTCCAATGAGTGAGATTTTATTACACTTATTTTGTAGAGGTAGGAATTGAAGGGAAGATTTCAACACAGTTTCACTCCAACAGTCTATGAACTTTAATAATATAAAGGATGCCATGTAAAAATTTGTTTCTGGAACATATATGAACTTTTCAATTCCTCTTAAGACACTTACTTTCAAGCAAATTAATCTTATAATATAATTGATAAATACTCTAGTCAAAATAAAAATCTTTCTTCCCCTCTCTCTCTTTCTCACACACACATAAACACACATACACATGTAACAGACTTCCCAATTTTACCTCCCCATAAACAGCAGATGGGAAATTAAAACTATTTAAGAGTCACAACGTAAATGATCTACTGGAAGTCTCTCAAGGGTAGAAAAAGATTCTTGGAATCTATACTTGAAGTCTGACAGGTTTCAATTCTTCCTCAGCAACTTAATAGCTCTTTGACAATGAACACGTTACTTTAATTTTCAGTTTTATTTTCTTCTGTAAATAGGTAATCATACACATTTTAAAATATGGTGTGAAAAAGAAATAAACATAAACCATTGGCATTTAGTAGACAAATAATGATGGATAAGAAGAGAAATGATAAAAATAAAAAACAGAAGAAGTTGGGTTTTCCCTCTCCTTTAAAATTGGAAATAATACCACACTGGAAATGGATATTTCAGTTTCTATAGCTTTTTGATAACAGAGTAGAATATCTGCTGTGGACTTGCCCCTAAGGAAAGCCTATAAAATACTTGGAAAGTTATAGGCTCTCATAATGGAGAAGGAGTACAAACATTCTCAAACAGAAAATATGCCTTCATATTCTTGGTGTATTTTGAATTACTGTAGACTCAAAGGAAAACAACACGGATCTACTGAAAGCACTAAGTTAGACTTTATGACCACTCTGGGTAGGGCAATATTTGTCTCATATACAATGCAAATATAATACCACCATTTATTACATATATTTTAGTTGTTAGAATACGATCAGGATCTGTAGCTACAAGAGAAATGAATTTTCTGACAGTAAGAATCTGTATATTCAACTCAAAATAAAATAGCAACTTCCCTTTGTACCAATCCTATCTTAGGGAGAAAACCACTATCTTAAATTATGTAACAGGACTAAAAAAGTTCTTCTAAAGGCATCACTCGGGATGAAAGCCTTAAAATTACTTGTATTTTCTATGACTTGTACAAACTGGTGGGATAACACAGTATTTTCAAAGTGCTGATCATATCCATAACCTGCATACATATCCTCAGAAGGATTTGAGTTGAGATACAAGAAAGTAATGATGAGCAATGTTTCCACTTAAATCTGCCATATTTATTGAGAAAAAAACAGCTTTACGGGCCTCAGAGCAAAATGTGGTCCTTGAAAATAGCATTTGCATTTGTAATGCTTTTATGAATTAAAATAAGAAGGCCTGTGTTTATGGTAAATAAGTATGTCTGAAATGATTTCTTCATATTCTGATTTTCTAAAGAAGAAACAGTATATATACACATATTGATATTGATATTTTGTTCTATTTTTAAAAAGAAGAAGAATTACAAAATGGAAATATGGAGTATATTTAAATAATATTTTAAAATATTATTTTCTCTCATCCATTGCACTTTCAAAACTCCAAAAGCCTGACAACTTTTGATAGATGGGGTAATAGGAGAAATATGTTTTCATACCTTTGCTGATGGGTATGTAGAATGGTTTAATCCTTATTATGGGAATTTGGTGATACCTAGCAAAGTTACTCATGCTTTTCCTCCTTCATAGAGCAATCTAATGTCTAGGAAAGTTGTCTCAAAATATAAAAGGATAAATGCTCAAGGCTGTTGTCAAGCACTAATTGTCATAGAAAAACACTAGAAACAATCCAAATATTAATAAATATGCAACCTGTTGATAATTCTGGCAATATACACAATGGAATGCTATATAGAAAGAATGGACTTGGAATATCGCTATTTACCATTTAGGGGGTCTTACAGTATATTGCTAAGTTAACGTAATGCAAAACGGGACATGTTTGATGCTTATGATTGTAATGATTACTAATTGCATCATTTCTAAATTGCAAATTCAAAACTCTTTATGATGTTTTTAAAACTTTTTCATGTGTTTTCCATGTCATTATCATGAGGCTGAGCATGTTGTTTGCTAAAGCTTTTCCCAATTTCTTTGCACAATAAGATTTTAAAGTTGAAAAAGCAATTGATGACTTCTTGCATATCATCATATACCAAGTTCCCTGTCGTTTGGTTGGGCAGATGAACTTTTCATCCTAAAACTATAGCACACACTATCAAATCCAAACTCCAATATTATATATGATTTGTTCAACTTTATCTGTAACTTTTGCTTTCTACTTTTATTCCTTTCATTCTATCTTTACTCTTCATCTTGTGTTATTTATTTCTGATACTGATTTCTGACTTTATAAGTAAATTAACAAATGTTAATGATTAAACAGTTTTTATTAGAAACTCTTTTCACTAAACTTTTTATAATTTTTCGGATGTTACTGTGGAAAATAATATAGTTTACCATCCTCTAGTTTGTCCAACCATGTAAAGGCTTGTTATTTTTATTGATTAGATAAAGCAATGTTTTATTTTTTTGGCAAGCAATATAGAAATCCTATAAAACATAATGGTGCATGGATTTATTTCTATTAACAAGTAGAGAATATGTGCATAATGTAGATTATATATCTTTTTGTAAAAGGTATACCAATTTCAATAAATTTGATTTTCTTTAATTGCAGTATAACAAATGCACTGAAATAAACATGCAGCTTAATAAGTGTTTCAAATTCAGTATTCATTCAAATGTTCCTGGTATTATTTCATTTCATCAGGACAATAAACTCAGCAGAGTGTTAAATGATTACTCAGAAATGACATTTTCTAATCTCTGATCAAGTAAGTTGACCAGACTCAAATAGCCCACGTCCAGCTCTAACAGTCCACTGAAGTCCTATATGATTTTATTGTTTACTGCGTAGTCTTATCAGCGAACCTTACTGACATGAGGTTCTGTTTGTTTGGTTTTATGTTTCAGTTATCTTGATGGAATGAAGGAAGAAATCATTAGTTAAAAACAATGTTTGCAGTATTGAATGAAGTTTCACAGAAATTTTCTATTAAAAATGAGATGATTGAAAAAAGAGACACAGATAATAGGGGGAAATGGACAAATCACAAATCAAGGGAGCAAGTCTAGGGATGATCTTCATGGGTTTTTTATGCATTTGTAGTCTTCTATATCGATTGGAATTGTATAATTATCACTAGCCTTCAAATGTTAATTATTTTGAAATTACTTCTCCTTATCTTTAATGCTTTGGCTTTTGCATTTCAATTTTTATGCTAATGGAATTCTGTGGAATTAAGCAGGAAAGTGGTAAAAACAGTTTGGAATTCTTTATTCAATTTTCCCCTGAAAAAACTCTCTATGGAAGAATCATTAAGTCAGTTGGTCATAAGTCCCAGTCACACACAAAGATCAATAGGAAGACAAAAGAAAGGTAAATGCAGATCTGAGAGTAGAAAGAGGAATGTGGCAGAAGTAACATTACTGGCAACTCTGCAGTGTATTTGCACTAGCCCATTAGGATGAAATACTTGTGTAAAGAAAATACCACTTGGATTAAGAAAATGTGGTATCGATACACAATGGAATTTTATGCAGCCATGAAGAAGAACGAAATGTTATCATTCACTGGTAAATGAATGGAATTGGAGAATATCATTCTGAGTGAGGTTAGCTTGGCCCAAAAGACCAAAAATCGTATGTTCTCCTTCATATGCGGACATTAGATCAAGGGCAAACACAACAAGGGGATTGGACTTTGAGCACGATAAAAGCGAGAGCACACAAGGGAGGGGTGAGAATAGGTAAGACACCTAAAAAATTAGCTAGCATTTGTTGCCCTTAACGCAGAGAAACTAAAGCAGATACCTTAAAAGCAACTGAGGCCGATAGAAAAAGGGGACCAGGAACTAGAGAAAAGGTTAGATCAAAAAGAATTAACCTAGAAGGCAACACACATGCACAGGAAATTAACGTGAGTCAACTCCCTGTATGGCTATCCTTATCTGAACCAGGAACACTTGTTCCTTCCTATTATTGCTTATATTCTCTCTTCAACAAAATTAGAGATAAGGGCAAAATAGTTTCTGCTGGGTATTGAGGAGGTGAGGGGAGAGGGAGGGGGCGGAGTAGGTAGTAAGGGAGGGGGTGGGGGCAGGGGGGAGAAATGACCCAAGCCTTGTATTCACATATGAATAATAAAACAATAAAAAAAATAAAGAGCATTTAGACTATTGAGTTTCAGAAAAAAAAAAAAAGAAAATACCACTTTGAAGACAAAACAACTATTTCTTTCTTCTCCACTGATTGAATATTTGGTGTTGAAACACGATGTTTTAGTATTTACTCACGAGAAAACTGACTTCAGGATTTAGCCATGATTGAATCAGACTCAGTAGAAAAAAGGGATACATGTTAGTACATAACTATAAACAATGCTGATATACAACCGCCTCTCCACTTCCCCACACCTATTATGTGCTCATTATTACACATCGATCAAAGATTAATCTCTTTGGACAGAGACTGAGCTCTTTTATTTGTGAATTTAAATCTCCTTCTCTTTTAAAACTCTTTTGCTTATTCCTGTTGTTATCAGATAAGGTGTTCGCACAATGCTGCAATACTGAAATGTCAATATTCATTTATAAAATTCACAGGAATGCTTTCAAAAAACTCAAGCAGCACAAGATGATTTGTATGCAAAATGTTCGTCGCTGAATCAGATTCATAAATTTGAGTGTACATTTAATCAATTAGGTTTATGTGATTCACTAGCAGTTTATGGGATTCTTAAAGTTCAGAATAAATAATAATACATATATTAGGAGCTTGAAAATTAAACTCACAGAGTGAGTTTGTTGCACAAACAATGAACATGCAATTAGGGCGAATAAAGAAGTGGGGCATATTGTATTTGCAAAGACAATTTAAGAACATGTTAATTACTATGTTTCAAAATAAAAGTTAAACTTGTTTTCTTTCTAAAAATGTTGCATTATTTCATTGATTTCCAGTGGATATATAGGAAGCTTCATTTGTACACAGTTTCTTATTCAAATTCAATTTTAATTATGCAATGAAATATCCATGTGATGATTTTACCCACTATACGTGTATTCATTTAATGCAATGTACTACTCCTGATTTTCAAGGGGATTGATTAGAAAGTAAAGTGTCAGGATATTCCTAGTAAATAAATAGTTACAGACAATTTTACTTAATTGGTAGTAGTAGCAGGGTCAGAGTAGAAATCATAATTCAAGGTTCTCTAATCCTAGGATACATTTTAAAAGTGCAGCAATGCAGATGTTATCAGAAAAGCCCACTATCCTCTCAAAGAGACACACTGAAAGAGTATTTTTAGTATCTCCTCATCCAACTTCCCACATAGTTCTGAGAGACAGGAAGAGAAACTGAAAAATAATGAGATATGTTTCAGAGTAAGAGGGAATGTTGTTTACTGAGTAGTGCAGATAATAGTGGACAAAAACTGGAATCTTAGTTTTCCTATTGAGATTTAAAACAACAACCATTTATGATTTCAGAGGTTTTTTTGGTTTGCTTGGTAGTATTGGGATTTGAACTCAGGGACTTGCACTTGCTAGGCAGGGCCTCTACCACTTGGGCCATGCCCTTTTTGCTTTGGCCATTTTTCAGATAGAGTCTTGCGTTTTTGATTAGGGTTGACATTGAACCAAGATCCTACCTACAGCTTTGGAAGAGCTGGGATTATAGATGTGGGGCACAATATCAGCATGATCTATTGCAGTTCTGTACATGAGAAGGTGATGGACTCTGGTATCTTCTCTGTTAATATTCATACAACTCCAAAATCACAGTGTTGGTGAGACCTGGCATTCGTCTAGAAACTCAAGGAGAAATAATCTTTCAGGCTTATTCAGTCCATTGGCTGAATTTATTTCCTTGTGTTTATAGCACTGAGGTTCCTATTTCAGCACAGGCTATCAGCCAGAGATAAGTACAACTTCTTGAAGTCTGCAGTGTTCCTTATCTTATGGACCTGCAATATTCAAGTCTGTCAAATGCTCCTGGTGCTTTGAAATGGTTTAATTTTTTTTACCATACTTAGGCTTAAATCAGGGCCTCACACTTGTTAGGCAGGGGCTCTACTACTTGAATCATGCACCCATCCCTTTTTTGTCTAGTTATTTATATATAAATAATTCTCTTCTCTCTCTCTGTATGTATATGTATATATAATATACAGATTGTATATATTACATATAATCTAAATATAAATAAGAAAAATATAAAGGGATATAATCTAACGATAATGTCTGTCTTAAAGAAAGACACAAAAACACTAAAAAATAAGTGATAGATGACAGTAAAATGTGGTCTTTTTCATCAAAAGATTGAACTGAAGAAGTCATGTCCGACATTTACAACTTAGAAGGAAATAATATCTATCTAATTTATAGAAACAAGCCTACTAATAAAAAATTTAAGTACAATAGACCAATAAAAATGATCCAAAGATACCATCATGCATGTTAACAGAAATATCTGAGAAGATGACTAACACTCTAAAATATACTCAGTCATTTGACAAATTCAGAGTTCAATAACATTCAATATCATGATATCAGATCACCAAACATCAAAAGCATTTAGCAACATCCAAGGTCAGGAAAGATGTAGAAAAACTCTTTCATACATTAGTGATGGAAATATAAATTAGTGAAACAAAATTAGAAAACAAATTGTCATTACAGTATAAATCTGAGCACGAATATATCTTGTGACTTACCAAACCCACCCGTGCACACACTCTAGAAAATCTTCTTCCCAAATTGAACCTGAGACACATAAAACATCATCCTTGGGTTCTCCAACTTGTTCACAATAACACAAATCTAGAAACAAACTAAATGTCCACCTAGGGCAAAATGAACAGTAACATGTATTCTATATATATGGGAATAGTGCTAAAACTTTTTAGGATCAAGACAGATTTATACTTTAAAATTTTACTAAGGACCTAAAAAATCTTTTGTTTCTATGTTTATATATATATATGGATATTTTCTCTATTAAAACAGAATGATGGTTCAATTTTAATTCAGTAATTATAAAGAAGATGTTAATCTCATAACCTATTTTATAATATAAAAATACTTAACCAAAGTTGTAAGAGGAGTGGAAATGCTTTATGTTATCTGCATATTTCTCTAATATCTGTCCTAATAAAAAATAGCTGCTCTGCCTTTGATCTGGTTTTGATTAATTTTTCTGGTTAGGTATAAACGGAGGAAGTCTTATTTCAGATAGCTACCTTGCTGGAAAACCAATGAGAATTTTCATGGATTTTTTCACAAAAAAATTGTATGTTCTTACTTAATACTATATCACATTCTACATTAAAATTCTCCTACTGGGATTTACTTGAAACTTAGTTTCAATTTTCATTTTTAAATCTTTGTAATGATGATTTGGTATTCTGTTACATTATTTTCCATTGACCTCTCTGATATTTCAAATGTATGTTTAGCCAGGCTTATTTTCGCAGTATTAGGAATTCATTATTCAAAAAACATTCTTTTTTGTTTTTCCCACTTTGACATATTACATCATACAATATCAAAATTTCATATTTTGAATATCTCATCTGAAAAACAAGTATGTCAGTGTTATGGAAACATGTTTTCCAAAGTTATAACTTTTACTTGAAGGTTTGAAATTTTCCCCTGGCATACTGTAAAGAGTTTCTCCAAGTGACTGATTTAAATTTTTAATTTTCAAAGTCATATCTGCCAGATTCCCAAATTCTATGGATTGTCTATAATTCAGTCTTGAAATGCAAATAACATTCTACTAAACACAGGCAGTGCAACTGGATAGCTTCATGCATATTTCCCAAATCTTCACAAATAATATTTAAATGATTACATTCAAATGTGAAGATTCAATAAAAATTAGCAGTTTACTGCCTCAAAAAATTATATTCTTTAGTGCAGCTATCTTATTTGAATAGCAAGTACATGCTTTGAGGACCAGGGTTTCTTGCAGTAGTGTTTGTTTTCTTTTGTGCTAAGGTAGCAGTTTTACTGTTATTACTTTAGCACCACCAACACCAATGTCAAAAGTTGAAAAAAAGAAAATTACATCCTATTACTTAAAAAATGGTTTGAATTTTCAGACTCCCTGAAGTTACCCATGGGCACTCAGGATTTGCATATGACCTTTCTAAACCAGTATTGCCTAGCACTGAAAAATGAATGAATTACAGTTACACCCAGGATGGACATATGCTAGAAACATGGTGTTGAATTTTAAAAATAAAATGGAGAAAGATAAAGCTTAACTATTACACTGCTTAGGAGAGCATACAGGCATATTAATACAGTATTTTATAAAAAGTCAGGGTACATCTGGAAGGAAAGCATCAGAATAGAATGGGACTGTAATATACCTGTGGACTCAGCAATAGAAGTAATGTACTAGTATATAATAGATAGATGTGTTCATGGGGATTTGTTTAATTGCTATATTTCATAAGTAACATCTATTTTATTGTTTATATTATTAATAATACAATAAGACGCTCCATTTGATATGGGGACTAATACTTTATTGTGCTTTACTAGATCCTTTTTAAGTCATTAAAATTTCTCCTTTTTACATTTACTTCTATGTCTTCTATTGAAAAAATATTTTTATTCTTGTACTCAGGATTGGGTACCAGAGAGAAAATAAGACTCTTCGCCTTTTTGGTTCAAACCTTAGAGAACCCTGTCTATCAGAAACAACAGGGCAGTCAAAAATATGTTTTTACTAAACTTCTGTATAATATTAATTTCAGAAATATGATGTTAATACATGAGAGTGAACAACAAATGCACCTGTCCTCACACATACTACTTCCATTTCACATTATTTGCAGTTTGCAGCATCTTATTGCAGAACAGTCACATGGCACTCCATCCATTTAACCAAAGATTAACATATCTCAAGAAATTCCTGCCAGGTATCGAGGGGGTCGGAGGGAGAGGGAGGGGAAAAATAAATTAAAAAAAAAAAAAAAAAAGAAATCCCAACCAAGATGACAAAACAGTAATTCAGGGTCAGCCTACTTTAAGGCAAACTCTTAATTCTTTCTGACACAGATTTCAAATTCCTCCTATGGTAGTTTTTCCCACAACAATAAGTAAAACTACCATTCATCCAGATGCCTAGAGAACCTCAAGTAAAACAATATGGTAGTAAAAAACAGATTTATTATCTTCCTCTTACTGTATATAAGCAGACACATAGATCCTGACTTCAAAAGTCTGTTCATATCTAAACACTTTCTATCTCTAGAACTATGACTGTAGTCAAATTCAATTATGTTTATCCTGGACAGTTGCAATAATGTTCTCATGCTGCCTTGCTTTCATTCTTGCTCTACTATTTCCTACAAGAAAGTCAGAAAGTCTGTTAAAATATGGATTAAGTCATGACATTCTCTGATTTAGGGCTCCTGGTGGCTTGCTATCTCTCTCAAAGTAAAATGTAATGTCTTAAGCAGCTTCTGTCTGTACCCTGTTTGAAATCTTTCTATTTTTAATACTATTACAGTAACTTGTTTTGATTAACAACAACTCAATAGTCTTTTGGGCCTAGACATTAATGCTTCCTTTTGCTTGGAATTTTCTTGTAGGGTTTCTTCTTCACCTCATTTGGATCTCTGCTCAATATCTTGTCCTTAATGGGAACTTCCTGACCACTTCAATGGAGAATACCAAGGCATGCCATTCTTTTTTCCATTACTTTTCATTTTTGTTATGCCATGCCTATTTTTATCTATTTTGGCATATATACAAATTCATGAATTTATTTAAAAATCTTATCATGTATTTTATATATGCATTCATTTTTAATTTACAATCTATGTGCTTTACTTGTTTGGGAGAGCTGTGATCTTTTAAGTTTGCTCACCTCAAACACATAGTACGGTGCCAATTCATTTTAAGCACTCACTGTATTTCAGTGAGTGAATGAACAAATGGGTTAATGAAGTAATAACCCATAAATGAATCATTTCTGTGAATTAATTCCTTCACCTTGGCTTTTTCTGTTATATTTTCTTACTGTACTAATGAAGAATATATTGCATCTACTTCATTGTTTTGGCTTATGGAGATTCCTACTGTTTATAATTTTGATTGTCCTATAGAACCTTCTTAAAGTTTTGATTCCTTATTCCTTCTAGCTTTTGTTCAACTTCTTGTTTAGTAGTTCTTTATTTCTCATCAGCTAGACTGTCTAGGCTGTAAACTTGTGCTTTGAGAAGTCTTCTGATTAAATCTTGCCCTTGAATTATTTTTATATGAGTGAAATTTAGGATATAAGGAACCTAAATAAAAACATAATGAACAATTATTAACTTATGATATCCCTTAAACAAATAAACATACATAATTATTATTCACAATTATGACTTTAGGGTTGACTGACAATCACATATTTTACAGAACATTTCTTACAGGTGATAGTCTTATACTTCTTGCTCTATCAGCAAACCTCCAAAATTACCTTGTTGTTCTTTCTTAGCTAAATCCATTTTATGGTCTATTGTTGCATAACAAACCACCCACCCCAAAATAGAGGTATTAAAACACAATGTGCTCTCTGTTCACAAACGATTTATAACATTTCCATATAAAACATGCATCTTCCTCTCTCAAGGCACAATAAACCCTCTTCTCTTTATGCAATTGCTTAATGTTCAAAATTGTAGCATCCAACCAAGATCAAGTGACAATGAGGTTCTTTGTGTTTCTTCAGATAAGGATCCATTCAAGTAAAAGCTATGCCTTTCAATCTAAAGAGCCAATAACATTAGAAAAATGTTATCTGTCATTCCACATCCCACATACAATAGCAAGGGACAGGTTGCACACAGAATTCATAGATTCATAGTCATCTTGAAGTCAAGCCATGGATATGTCATGCATTCCTTGACTAAAATCCAGGTATATTTCTTAGCGATGATCCTTTGGTATAGGTCCTTCTGTCTCTGTGTAATTCTTATATTTTTATGAGTAATAATGTGTGTTTGTAACCAGCTAGATTTTTCGGCATTTTTCCTTCTACTAGAAATTAGAGAGCCCAATGTTTTCTTTTTTTTTTCTTTTATTCATATGTGCATACAATGTTTGGGTCATTTCTCCCCCCTTTCCCCTGGCCCCCTTTCTTACCTACCCTGTCCCCTCCCTCTCCTCCCCACCCCCTTGCTACCAGGCAGAAACTATTTTGTCCTTATCTCTAATGTTGTTGAAGAGAGAGTATAAGCAATAGTAGGAAGGTCCAAGGGTTTTTGCTAGTTGAAATAGGATAGCTATACAGGAAGTTGACTCACTTTTGGTCTAAATAATAAGTACCCAAAATGTCTAGGTAACCTATCTGCCAATTTACAATTAAATCCATAGATAAAAATCACAACTCTTTTGTTTCCTAGGCATTTCTTACTTTGGATTATTTATTAGAGTGATGTGGGGAGAATGTCTTAAGGTCCGTAGTAAACAGTCAGGTGGGCTGTAAATACCATCTTTTATTTTTCTGAGGTCTTAATAAAACACTTTACAGATATTTCTGTGATTTTTTTTTCCTGAGACCATGTTCTATTGACAGTGGTTTGAACCTTTGCCATCATTCTGTTTCTTAATTTGATAATCTCTTACTGCAAGGAAATGGGGATAGAATAGTTTTCCATTTGAACCTAAGAGCACCTGATTGTTTGTTGGTTCTCTCAGTTCATAAACATAATTCAATTTCTTCCTTAATTCATATTTTTCTTAAGGATTTGTTATATGCATTTAAGTAATTTGGAACAACTTTTATATAGAAATTTCCACACCCAGATCCAATAATTTATTAAGTTGACAACAGTTTTGCAACATTTCTGCCACTATATACTTCCACCATTTTTTCTACTCTTTGATAATACTTTTATCAATTTTTTTATATTTTTCTATTAAATGCTTACCTATTGTTTTCAAAGCAATAAGCACAATTTTACTTTTTTTATTGTAACACTCCGCTTCTGATAGTAATTGTTTATGACATCCATTTTATATAAAATGTCACAGCATAACATAGAGGATTATAAAATAATCTTTATTTTGTTTTGCATATGTGATTTAGCAATAGCTATGTGGGGACATGTTGACTTTCTTCCTTGTGACATCAATTAAGATGGCTCAACCTGGGCTGGATCACATAAATTCAATTATGTTCAGAGCCTCTCAAATTGGTCAACAGTGTTTAACCACAGTCAAGGATCTCAATGTGACACTTTTGTGTTGGGAAAAATATAGCTAGGAAAAAACAGTAGACCTTGGCAAGCACAAATTGTTCAGTCTTGTTTTATACCCTGAATACATTGCTTTCCAAAAGAGATCTGCATCCCAATGCCCCCACTTTTTTATAAGACAAGACATAAATATACAAAGAACTTTTTTTTAAATCAGTTTTCCTTCCATTGCTAGGTACTCCAACCCAGAATTTTATTCATTCAAAACACTTGAATGAGATTTTTCTAAATTAGATTTTTAGAAATTGATTTCATAGGACTATAGGTTCTGTCACTTACCAGAAATTTGATAAAATGGTTCTCTTTTGCATTTCTCTAGGATATGAGTCCATAGAACATGCCTTTCTCCTCAGTAAGTTCAGTGAGTTAATATGTACCTAATGTCCTGAGTTAACTAAAACTATGTTCATGTATTTTTTCTACTGTCTTCCTTTCTCCTTCATGTTAATATAAATACTCCACCTTAATATACTACTTGAATCAACGTCCCTTTATTCTACCCCTACATAAATCAAATTATTTTTCCTATAAGTTACATTTAGAAAGCAGTTCTCATGAGATCCTCTGTTTTCTCCAGGACAAACTACTCTATCATTTCCATAATATCTCTATCATTGGGCAAAACTCTGACTTATGACTGGACACAAAACCAAAGCTGTCAATCATTTTCCTCTTGATCTTCATTCCCATGATCTGTGCCTGTACCCTGTCCTTTTGTTGCTGTTCTTTTCTCTTTTTTTTAATTATTCATTTATTCACATGAGCATATATTGTTTGGGCCATTTCTCACTCCTATACCTAACCCTTCCCTCTTCCCCCAACCCCCCTTGCTTCCAGGCAGAAACTGTTCTGGCTTATCTCTAATTTTGATGAAGAGAAATCATAAGCAATAATAAGAAAGACAAAGCATTTTTGCTAGTTGAGATAAGGATAGCTATACAGAGAGATTCCTTGCATTGCTTCCATGTACAAATGTGTTACATCCCAAGTTGATTCATTTCTAACTGACTTTCTGACTAGGTCCTGATCCCCTTGTCATATTGACCTCTGTCACTTTAAGGTTTCTGTATTAGTTCCACTGAAGTGGTGACATGAAATGCTTTCATGTTTTGGTTTTCTTACCTATCCCTATACCTCCCATATGTGCTCTTCCCTTATCATGTGACCCAAGTCCAACCACATTGCTGTATTTGTCCTAGATCTAAAGTACTCATATGAGGGAGAATATATGATTTTCGGTCTTCTGAGCCTGGCTAACCTTGCTCAGAATGATGTTCTCCAGTTCCATCCATTTACTTGTGAATGATAAGATATAATTCTTCTTCATAGCTGAGTAAAACTCCATTGTGTATAAATACCACATTTTCTTAATCCATTTATCAGTAGTGGAGCATCTTGAGCTGTTTCCATTAAATGACAATAACATAGGTGATCAAGTGCCTCTGGAATAACCTGTGTCACATTCTTTGGGTATATCCCCAGGACTGGGATTGCTGGACCATATGACAGATACATGTTTAGATTCTTAAGAAGCCTCCATATTTGTTTCCAGAATGGTTGCAGTAGCTTGCATTCCCACCAGCAGTGTACCAGCATTCCTTTTTCCCCATATCCTCGCCAACACCTGTTGTTAGTGGTGTTTTGACGATGGCTATTCTAACAGGGGTGAGGTGGAATCTTAGTGTGGTTTGAATTTGCATTTCCTTTATTGCTAGAGATGGTGAGCATTTTTTCATGTGTTTTTTGGCCATTTGAATTTCTTCTTTTGAGAAAGTTCTGTTTAGTTCAGTTGCCCATTTCTTTATTGGTTCATTGATTTTGGGGGAGTTTAGTTTTTTAAGTTCATTGTATATTCTGGTTATCAGTCCTTTGATGTACAGCTGGCAAATATTTTTTCCCACTCTGTGAGTGGTCTTTTCAGTATAGAGACCATTTCTTTTGTTGTGCAGAAATGTTTTAGTTTTATGAAGTCCCATTTGTCTAGTCTTTCTCTTAGTTGCTGAGCTGCTGGTGTTCTTTTCAGGAAGTCCTTGCCTATACCTATTAGTTCCAGAGTGTTTCCTGCTCTTTCCTGAACCAACTTCAGAGTTTTGGGTCTGATATCAAGGTCCTTGATCAACTTTGAATTGATACTGGTAGAGGGTGATAAATATGGATCTAGTTTCAGTTTTTCCCAACAATGCTTGTTCAAGAGGCTTTCTTTTCTCCATCACATATTTTTAGTGCCTTTGTCAAAAAGAAGGTGGGCATAGTTTTGTATTCATATCTGGGTCTTCTATTCTTTTCCACTGGTCTTCATGTCTATTTTTGTGCCAATACCATACTGTCTTTATTGCTGTTGCTTTGAAATATAGTTTGAAGTTGGGTATTGTGATTCCTGCAGCATTGCTCTTTTTGCTGAGTATTGCCTTGGCTATTCACGGTCTCTTGTGTTTCCAAATGAATTTTAGGGTAGATTTTTCAATCTCTGTGATGAATGTCATTGGGATTTTGATGGGAATTGCATTAAACATGTAGATTGCTTTTGGTAGTATAGCCATTTTTACTATGTTGATTCTACCAATCCATGAGCACGGGAGATCTTTCCACCTTCTGTAGTCTTCCTCAATCTCTTTTTTCAGGGATTTGTACTGCTCCTTGTAGAGGCCATGCACATCCTTTGTTAAGTTTTCTCCTAAGTATTTGATTTTTTTTGAGGCTATTGTAAATGGAATTGTTTCCATATATTCTTTCTCAGTTTGTTTGTTATTGGTTTATAGAAAAGTTAATAATTTCTGTAAGTTGATTTTGTATCCTGCCACCTTGCTGTAGCTGTTTATGGTGTCTAGGAGTTTTTGGGTAGAATTTTTTGGGTCTTTAATGTATAGGATCATATCATCTGCAAATAAGAATATTTCGACATTTTTTTACCTATTTGTATTCTTTTTATTTCTTCTTCTTGCCTAATTGCTCTGGCTAGGAATTCCAGTACTTTATTGAATAGAAGTGGGATAGTGGGCACCCTTGTCTCATTCCTGATTTTAGGGGGAATGTTTTCAGTTTTTCATTATTAAGTATGATGTTGACTGTAGGTTTGTCATATATAGCCTTTATTATGTTGAGGTACAGTTCTTCTATTCCTAGTTTTCTTAGAGTTTTTATCATGAAGTGGTGTTGGATCTTGTTGAAGGCTTTTTCTGCATCTGTTGAGATAATCAAGTGATTTTTGTCTTTGCTTCTTTTAATGTGCTGTATTATATTTATAGATTTGCATATGTTGAACTACCCTTGTCTTCCTGGGATTAAGCTGACTTGGTCGTGGTGAATGATCTTTCTGATGTGTTGTTGGATTCTGTTTCTCATTATTTTATTGAGGATTTTTGCATTGATGTTCATTAAGGAGATTGGTCTATAGTTCTCTTTTTTGGAGGTGTCTCTGTCTGGTTTTGGGATGAGTGTAATACAGGATTCATAAAATAAGTTGGGTCAGTTTTTCTTCCCTTTCTATTTCATGGAACAGTTTAAGGAGGGTTAGTATTTGTTCTTCTTTAAAGGTCTGATAGAATTTGTATGCAACTGCTTAACAAAGACCACGCCACTTGTAGAAAAGAAAGATTTATTGAAACACAGACTGTTGTTCTGCCCCTGTCAGGTTCAGAGTGCATCAGCTTGGATGGAATGGGTAGGGGGCTTTATAGGAGGGGCCACCCTGTGAGGGAGGACAGTGTTCCTCCCAGACAACAGTCAGGCTGCTGGCCTCCATTTATCTTATCTGTGATCACAAGTGGGGGCATTGTGAAGGGAGGGATCCGGCCAGAATTTTGGAAATTTGTGAGGTCCTCAGGAACAGAGGTGGATGGTTTTTCCCAGACTTCATTTGCAGACAAGGCCAGTCATTGGTAGTAGCATCTGGTGAAAAGTCTGTCTGCTGAGCTCCCCTAAGAGATCCTGGAGGCATCTAAAAAGACAAGGGATGATAAGGAGTAGGGAGAAAATAGCTGCCAAAGGTCACAATTGACAGAGTAGGCCTTTGATATATCAAAGATAAGAAAGATAGAAGATTAGCATCCTTAGTTGGACAGAAGGTGGAGTTAAGCAGAGTATGTGGGTAAAATCGACCTGTCAGTCTTCTTCAGGTAGAGTCCTGGAAGGTTGGTGGACCAAGAAGGTTGGGGGTTGTCTGTTGTGGTGGGTTTTTATTATTGGCCTTGGATTCCTGGGCTCTCTCAGGTGAACTGTTTAGGTTTGCACCTTTATTGGGGGAGGGGAAACAATCTTGAGAGCATTTGTTATGTAAGACCCAAATAGGAAAATAAGAAGGAACATAAAAAGGAGTCTGGTAAAGGCTGCATATCTAGAAATCCAAATTCTGCGAAATCCTGTAATTTCCAAGAAAGCTCTAAGCTGCTTTACAGCATAGGGGAGTGGGAAACAGAGGATTGGGTCGATTCACTCATGACTCAGGGAGTGAGTCTGCCCCTTTAAAGCCACACTTAGGTAAGTGACCTGTGGGAGACATAATTGAGCCTTCTCCTTAGAGACTTTGTATCCCCGGAGGGCAGAAAGTTTTAAAAAGGACTCAGTCCCCCTGCACATAAGGGTCTCTGTGGCTCTGCACAGAAGTACACCATCAACATATTGAGGAAGGGTGGCCTCTGGGTAGTGCCAACCTAATAAGTCTCTGGTTAGGGTCTGTTCAAAAAGATGAGGGCTGTCTCTAAACCCTTGTGGTAAAACTGTCCAAGTGAGTGGCCATGAAGGGTTTGTGGAATCTTTAAAGGCAAACAGGGGCTGACTGTCAGGATTTAGGTTAAATGTAATACTTACGGTTCAAAGAGAGCTTTAGCTCATTATTTTATATAAATTTATGCTTTTAACTTTGTAAATGTCTGTACTATATTTAGTACAGTACAGACACAACACAGTTATATGTTGGTCATTTAAGACACATGCGCAAATACATAAATGAACTCTGATTTAATAGTATTTAAAATTTGACAAGGTCAGCAGAAAACACAAATAATTTCTTTGATAAAATGCATCCCTATAATAGTTTTTTTGTAGAAGTTACTCAGAGCAGAACAATATTAAGATAGCCTTGTTATTTTATAGACATAGAGAACTTGATTTTAGTTTGACTTGACCCTAAAAATATTTTAGGCAACTCTTAAATTATACTCAACTTTAACTTTATCATACACAGAAGCTTTTTATTATACACTTTTAAAACTTACTCAGACCTTCATATAACATTTTAAACCCTCTGATGGTTTGTCCTTATCCCTCCTCTCCATATTTGAAACAATCTTTAGGACAAGCCCTTCATTTTTTTTTTATGGGATTGATTTTCTTTTTTTTAATTTCCTTTATTCATATGTGCGAACAATGATTGGGTAATTACTCCCCATTCACTCTGCCCCCTCTGTTTTCCCCCACCCCCTCACTTCCAAGCAGATACTGTTTGGACAAACCCTTCTTTACAAAATCCTTTCTCATCCAAAAAAAACATTTCTTTTTTTCCTTTAACTTCTCAAAAAATACACTCAATACCTATCCATATCCTTTCCATTTGTTTACTTTGTAACTTGTATTTTAAAATTAACTTTTATAAGAATTTTAAATGTAAATAAAATTGTTTTCTTTTTTTTTTTTTTTTTTTTTGGCTGATATAGGAGACTGGCCCCTCCGAGGTGATCTTGAAGGGGGCAGAGGTCCTAGGGCCACATCAGTCTTCTGATGCCAGGCCCGGGAGGTCCGTGAGGCCTTTAGTCTGGTGGGAATGGGGATGGAAGACTGACCTACCTTGTGGAGGCAAAGAGGGGCAGTCGATCCTCCAGTGCTCATTCTGGCTACATTATGGATAGCATCCTGGCAGCGGGCAAGGTGAAAGGAAGTTTTTTTGCCCAGTGTTCCATCTGGTTGCATTTGAAGCAGGCCCCTAGGGGCGTGTGTTGTTGTCTGGCCCATCATGGAGTCAGAGGTGGTGGCTTTAGGGCAGATGCCAAGATCTGGGCCTTTTGCTGGTCTCAAGCCTCATCTCAGTTATTAAATACCTTAAATGCCATTTTCACAAGATCTCCTTGGGGGGAGGGGGTTGTGGGCCAACCTCTGCCTGTTTAAGATTTTTTTTTTCAAATATCAGGGAAGAACTGGTAACTAAAATGATAGTTAAGATTAATTATTCCATCTTTGGAAGATGGGTCTAGCTTAGTATAGCTGGTTAAGGCTTCAGTAAGGTACCCTAAGAGGTCAGCATAGTTTTCAGTTGGGCATTGGATAATTTCTCTAAGTTTGTCAAAATTGATTGCCCTATGGGAAGCAGACTGTAGCCCTGCAAGGAAGCAAATCAGCATATAATTCCAGGTGGCTAGCCTGATAGGGTCTTGATAGTCCCAATATGGGTCTTAACATGGCACAGCCGTAGAGCCCACTGGGAGAGTGAGATCAGTTCCTGGGCTGCTGACCAAACTCTTTCCTTCTCATCTAAAGTTAATGTGGAGGAAAGAATAACACATATATCATGCCAAGTCACATCATATGATTGGGTTAGGTATTTAAATTCTATTATGTAGGAGGCTGAGTCATTAGAGAAGGACCCAAGTGTCTTTTCAATTTGAGAGAGGTCAGTCATGGAAAAGGGCATGTGGACTCTGATAATGCTGTCAGCTCCTGCTACCTCCTGGAGTGGGTATAGATGGGCTGGGTGAGCTTGGGAGGAGGCATGAGAGCAGGTATGGAATGCAGGTGGGGAGGAGAAGGGTGAGGGTGTAGCAGGGGCTGAGGACAATGCTGGCAGGGTTGGTCCCTGAAGAGCTGATGGCTCAGGGTCAATTGTGACTACTGTAGAAGGAGAATAGGGTGGTGAATGTCTGGGAGAGCCAGCAGGGGTGGAAGACGGGGGGGTCTCAGTCATGGGAGGATGGGGTGGAAGAAGATATTGATGTAGAGGACTGGTGGGAAGAGGAGTTGGGAGGTGGGCAGACAAAGCCCGTGAGGTCACAAATAAAGGAAGAGTCAGGAGATGGGTCAGGAAGAGTTTTGAATTTTGAGGGGGGTTTGTCACTGGCAAGGAGGATTTGAATGGCATTACAATATTGGAGCAGGAAGGGTTGAGAGTGGAGAGAAAGAAAAGCTTGGAAATATGGAATTTAGGATCAATTGCCATTGTGATGGCAGAAATTGTCAAGATCTATAAGTGTGTGAAAATCAAAAGTACCATTTTTCAGGCCATTGTTATTGATTATCTAGCTTGTACTGAGGCCAAACAGTGCTGCAGTAATAAATAAATCACTTAGATTTTATATAGTATTGGAGACCAAGGGGAGTGTCCTGAGGGAGCAGAGAAGGCATCCCAGGGGCATGGACATGTCCAATTTAGAGTGTGTGGTCCCCATAATGTAGAAGAAAAGAGAGAGAGAGAGAGAGAGAGAGAGAGAGAGAGAGTGCCTTGGTGAGTTTACTCTTCAGGCCAATATAGATCTAGGTCAAGATCTAGCCTCCCTTATGTGACTCAGGCAAGGAGAACAGAATCGTCCAGTTGCCATTTGGTCAAAGTAAGCTGGAGGGGCTGTAAGGTCTCACCTAAGGCAGAGGAAAGGAAGACAGAGAAGGAGAGCAAGAGAGAGAGAGAGAGAAAGGAAGAGAGGGAGAGAAAGGGGGAAGTGTTACCCAAATGGGTTCCCAAGTGCAGGCATCCCCGGCCTGGGTCACCATCCAAAGAGAATGCCCAACCAGTTAGCCAGGTGTCCCCATGATAAGCAGAGGGGCACCCCAACAGGTGTGGGAGGCACACCTGGTGAAGCACAACAATTTCCATGACTGAGAGAGCAGGCAGCCCTGAGAAGGGTGATACTTAGCGAGTCTGAGGAGATGAGTAGGTCAGGTGGAGGGCAGTGGAAAAGAGGCTAGTGATGGATGGGAGAGCTGGCAAGGCAGTAAGTTCCGAGATCCACAGTCCAAATGCACATGAGGTCAATTCAGCAGTCTGGGTCCAGGAGAAGGCATGACATGAAAGCCAAGGGACCATCCTCAGGCTGGAGCATACTGTTAACCTCTCCCAGGTTTCGGCACTAGATGTAAGGAGCTGCTGAACAAAGACCATGCCACATGTAGAAAAGTAAGATTTATTGAAGCACAGAATGCTGGGCTGCCCCTCTCAGGTTCAGAGTGCAGCAGCTTGGCTGGAATGTGTAGGAGGCTTTATGGGAAGGGCCACACCATGAGGGAAGAAGGGTGCTCCTCCCAGAGAACAGCCAGGCTGCTGGCCTCCACTTATCTGTGATCACCAGATGGAATGGGTCAACATGTCTAGCTAATTGAGAAACTGGAACTTCCTCAGCTTTGCAAGCAGAGAAACAATCAGGGGAGTTTTGCAAGATGTCATAAATCAGGAGGGTCTGGTTTCAGTGTTAGCCTTGGGGCCCACTGATGGCCCCAAGAATGCCAGGGTCCTAAGAGAACTCAGCAGAGAATCCATCAGGTTCTGGACTTTTCTTTTTTGGGAGACTCTTTATTGCTGCTTCAATTTCATTTTGTTTCATAGATCTATTCAGGTGATTAATGTACTCTTGGTTCAATTTTGGATGGTAATATGTATCTAGAAATCTGTCCATTACTTCAAGATTTTAAAATTTATTAAATATAGGTTCTCAATGTAGTCTCTGATGATTTCCTGGATTTCTGTGGTGTTTGTTGTTATCACCCCTTTTGCATTTCTGATTTTACTGATTTGGGTTTTTCCTCCTTTCATTTTAGTCAGGTTTGCCAGGGTCTGTCAATCCTATTTATTTTTTCAAAGAACCAATTTTTTGTTTGATTCTTTGTATTGTTTTTGGTTTCTATTTCATGGATTTTGGTGCTCATTTTTATTATTTCTCTCCTTCTGCTTCTTTTGGGATTTGCTTGTTCTTGTTTTTCTAGGTGTTTGATATTTATCATTAGGTCATTAATTTGAGATCTTTCTCTCTTTTTAATATATGCACTCATGGCTATAAACTTTCCTCTCAGGACTGCCTTTGCTGTGTCCCATAGGTTCTGGTAGGTCATGTTTTCATTTTCATTAACTTCCTAGAATCTTTTAATTTCCTCTTTTATTTCATCAATGACCCATTGATCATTGAGCAATGTGTTGTTCAGCTTCTAACTGCTTGCATGCTTTATGCTGTTGTTTTTGTTGTTGAGTTCTAGTTTTAATGCATTGTGATCAGATAGAATGCATTGGATTATTTCTGTTTCTTATATTTGCTGAGGCTTGCTTTGTGCTCTAAGATATGGTCAATTTTGGAGAAGGTTCCATGGGCTGCTGAGAAGAATGTATATTGTACAGAAGTTGGATGAAATATTTTGTAGACATCAGTTAGGTCCATTTGATCTATGGTGTGATTTAAATCTAGCATTTCTATATTGATTTTTTGTTTGGATGACTTATCTATTGGTGATAGGGGTGTACTAAAGTCTCCCACTATTACGGTGTTGGAGTTTACATATGTTTTTAGGTCCTTCAGAATATGTTTGATGAAATTGGGTGCATTGACATTGGGTGAATATAGGTTGATAATTTTTATTTCCTTTTGGTGTATTTCTCCTTTTATTAGTGTGGAATGTCCTTCTTTATCTTGTTTGATCAATGTAGGTTTGAATTCTACTTTCTCCGAGATAAGTATTGGTACTCCTGCCTGTTTTCAGGGGCCATTGGCTTGGTAAATCTTCTTCCAGCCTTTCACCCTAGGCCAGTGCTTGTTTCTGTCAATGAGATGGGTCTCCTGTAAACAACAGATTATTGGATCTTCCTTTTTCATCCAGTTTGTTAAACAGTGTCTTTTGATGGGGGAACTAAATCCATTAACATACAGAGTTAGTGTTGATAGGTATGTGGTGATTCCTGTCAGTTAATTGTCTTAGTTGTTTAAGGGTTTAATTGTGTGCAGCTAAATCAATGTTACTCTCTATGTTCTTCCTTTTCTTCTCCTGTGGTTTGGTACTGCCTGTCCTTTCATAGTTTTGTTGGCTTTTACTTTCTGTGTGCAGAATTCCTTGAAGAATCTTTTGTAGTGGGGCTTTGAGGTCATGTATTGTTTTAGTTTCTGCTTCTCATGGAAGACTTTCATTGCTCCATCTATTGTGAATGATAGTTTTTTTGGGTAGAGTATCCTAGGGTTGAAGTTATTTTCATTTATTGCCCAGAAGACCTCATTCCATGCTCTTCTTGCATTTAAGGTTTCTGTTGAGAAGTCTGCTGTGATTTTAATGGGTTTACATTTGTATGTTATTTGTTTTTTTCTCTCTTACAGCTTTCAATATTCTTCCTCTAGTCTCTGTGCTTTTTGTTTTAATGATAATATGTTGTAGGGTAGTTCTATTTTGGTGTCCTGGAGGCTTCCTGTACCTGAATGGGCATAATTTTCTCTAGTTTTGGAAAATTTTCTGTTATTACTTTGTTGAACATATTACTCATTCCTTTTGCTTGTACCTCTTCTCCTTCTTCAGTGCCCATGATTCTCAGGTTTGGTCTTTTGATTGAGTCACTGAGTTCTTGCATATTCCTTTCATAGGTTTGAGTTGTTTGAGTAATAGTTTTTTGATTTTTCCTTTAATTTCCATTTCATCTTCAAGTTCTGAGATTCTGTCTTCTGCTTGTTCTAGTCTGCTGGATTGGCTTTCCATCATGGTTTGTATTTCTGTTTCATTCTTTTTTATGAGGTTTTTGATATCATGGGTCACTTCCTCTTTAATGTTGTCAATTTTCATCCTAAATTCATGTATCACTCTATTTATGGTGTTCTTTTTGTCACTTTGGTATTTATTTAGTTCACTTATTTGTTTTGATGTCTTCTCATATTCTTTATTTTTGTTGACTTGGGATTTCTTGAATGCCTCCTGTATGTTTTGTTGACCTTTTGTGTTAACATCTGCATGGAATTCTCAGTGATTTCTTGCATGATTTCTTCTTTTAGGATGCTCATGTGGGCTTCATTGGGTTCCTTGGGATAGTCTATCTTTGTTTGGCTGGAGTCTGGAACTTGGTATCCATTTTCTTCATTTTCTTCTTAATTCTGTACTAGTTTATTTTTAGGGGGAGAATTGTTTCCATTCTTTTTTCATTTTCCCATCATTCCACTTGGTGCTGTTTCTGTCCTTGGTCTGTGTGTAATTTAGTATTTGCTAACTTACAAATACTAAATTACAAAAGAGAGAAAATAAAAAGAAGGAAAGGAAAAAGAAAAAGGAGAACCAAAGAAATCAACAGGGAGAGATGGTGGACTATCAAACTAACCAAGACAAACACTTGAGAAAGAAAAGAAAAAAACAATTCAGGAATGATAGAATTTCAGTCTTAGTAGTTCTGGTGTTACACCTTCAGCATCCAGTCCTGGTGTTGGTATTTAAGCAGTAGCTCTGTCACAGTCTCACCAGGTGGTTTGGTCAGGAGACAAGCTTTGTGGACCACTATCTTCCCATTTCAGGCAGTGGCTCATCACCCACCTACTGTCAGCTGTCCACTTTTCCAGGCTTTCTTTACTGAAAGTTCACATGGAGTTCAGCACCTTGCCTCACCCCGCCATCCCTGCTGCATTTCCTTTTCAGTTCCTTATTTAGTATTCTTTTTTTTTTTTTTTTTGGTGGGGTGGGTGTCAGTCTGTCCAGGGAGATATGTGGGTTTATTCCAGGGGTAGCTGTGTGAATACTGCATGCTGCTTGTTTGTTACCCTGTTGGTCTGTGTCCCCTAAGTAGGTTTGGAGCTGGCATCTGGTGGCATGAGAGCTCTCCTGTTTTCTCAGTGTAATGTGGCATTGGAGAAGCTTTGTATTGGCTGGGGGTTCAGGGTGTAAGAGTTTTGATTCTTGATGGACTTTTTCTGCCAAGTGTGGTTCAAGCATCTCAGCAAGATTTTTGATTTACAGAGCTCACACTGTCTGCTTCCTCCCTCTAGTTGCCATCTTGGATCCTCCCTTGCTTCTGTTCTTTTCAATCTGTCAGATGATGGTCTGGGATATTCTTATTTAAATGCCAATGCTACTGATCTCAGTTCACTGTATTTTCAGTTTTCCTATCAGAGTCTTATGAAATTTTTTAGTGCTTTAGTTACTCTTATTATTTGATTAGTACATGCATATAAAATTGACACAATAATGACATTAGGTAAATGCTGAATTAGCCAGATATGGTGGCTTGTGAATGTTTGTAATCCCAGCACTGGGCAGCCTGGGTAACATAAGGAGATTCTGCCTTAAACACCAAACAAATAAAAAGTTGAATTATTGTATTGGAATATATTTGATATTTCAAACAAAATTATAGGGCACTGATCACACGACACTGAATGCTATTATACTACATAAAAATAAAGTAATGGTGTGTGTGTGTGTGGTGTGTGTGTGTGTGTGTGTGTGTGTGCATGCAAGAGAGAGCCGCAGACAAAGACAGAGAGAGAGAGACAGAGACAGGCAGACAGAGAGTCATTATAACTTGTCTAGATATGTCAAATTTCTAAATGACTAGCTTTCTTTAAGAACATTAAACCCTGTCATGAATGATTTAAGTTTTTGTTTCCTTCCCATGATACTTAGATAAGAAGATGTTTATAAGTGAAATCTATTTTATTTTTACTTTTCTATCATTACCATTTTAAGTGTTAAATCTTGGGTCAATGTTGATCATAATTATCTGGTGACCTTTAGGTCTAATTTATTACAACTTCTTTCTTATTTCTTTGCCCCTTATCAGGATTTATATTTCAGAATGTGATCTTTTGCTATCTCCAGAGTTTGAGCTTACTAATATTAAGCATTAAAATTAACCTTTAAGAAATTAAACAGTTTTCAATATTTGGTTTATTTTCTAAATTCAAATGATAGTCTTCGTCAATGTGGGCTGCTAATACAATATACATAGACTGCGTGGCTTATATCAGTCATTTGTTTTTTACTCTTTTGGAGGTTGGATGTGGAAGGTCAAGGTGCTGACAGGTTAGGTTCTTGGTGAAGTTTCACTTCCTGGTTAGCATCCAGCTGTCTTCTCACTATATTGTCACATAAGTAGAGAAGGACACTCATTCCCTTATGGGAGCTGCACTTACATTTCTTTATACAAACATAATTACTTCCCATGCACCCTCCACCACCTCAAATACTACCATATCCAAGGCTAGGGCTTCAACATATGAATAGACACAAACATTCAATCTATAACAATGGTTGAGATTTATATGGGGAAAGAAGACTTTTATGGAACAACAAATTAAATGCATAAAGGAAATTTGTAAGATATGAAATCAAAAGATAGATATTGTGACCATTAACCCAGCTACAAACAAGCTTCCAGATCTATATCATTTCTATAGGTTTGAAGAGATGAGTGGCAATGACAACTATTCCTTTCCTCATGGAAATCATGTACTGATTCCTCCTGTCAACTTTACCTCAATAAACAGATGCCCCTTCTATAGAAAATCTGAGCCTTCCCTTCTTCAATTTCCTCTTTATATCAAAATTGAGTTCCAGAATGCCAAAGCCCAGACTTCCGGACCTGCTGCACTGGCCTTATTCTGACCAGGAACTCACCAAACCAGAGTACTGTTAATGTCACATGATGAAGGTGAGAGGAAGACAACTGGGAATATTTAAAAAATGCAAACAATGAGTAGCAGTATTTATGTGCTAGTAATGAGAATATGCAAATGAGATTATTTCTTTGAAAGTTATTTGTGGGGTACAGTCATGTCAATGAGTAATACATCTTTCTAAATGCTGAGAAAGCAATAGGTGCTCAATAGTAAGTCAGTGGTCTTGTAGCTGTTTTTGAATGGATAAATGAAAGCAATTTCACAAGATGCTATTTTGACAAATAATTAAATGTATGTGAATACAACACATGCATAATATCTGTTAGGAAAAAAGGATAATTAATCAACTAAGTACCCATTTTGCATTTATCACTCTTGTGCAGCAAATGACAGTTTGTGATTTTTCTACTGAACAATAATAAGAAAACATAAGTAGTTTACATTTTTCCTTTAACATCATATTGCTTTCTGGCAGGTTAGTCAAATACCCTAAATCTTTTCATAAACATTACTTTGAAAATACTGTATTTCCCACATTTAATAATGTCAAGACTTTTCATGGTAGGGTTTACATTTGATTTTGCCATACAAGAGACAATTCCTAAGGCAACCTACAATTTCAATCCATTAGGCTAATGGATTACAGCTACTGTGAACACTGGGCATGTCATTTTTGATAATGAAGTCTAGTAACACATAGAATGTAAAGTGAAAAAAGTGACTTCATATGTAACTAGCATAAATAGCTGCTTTCATCATTATAAAAATAAAATATTTTTATTTTATATTGTAAAATCCTCTTAATTGTACATGGCTAACAGAACTTTTAGATTAATAACCTCTGATATATATGAATAGTCATATTATGAAGTATTCAAGATAGCCACTGGGATGATAGACTTTGTTTTAGAAGTCATGCTTAATCCATAATTTTTATTTCCTTCCTCTCAATTTCTATTTTTATAAACCCACTATTAATTCTTATTTTTACTTATTTATTACTCAATTTGACATTATAGATTTCCCTTCCTCAAAAGATGTAATGTTACTAAACTATTGTAGTTTTCTGGTAGACCCACACTGTTGACCAAAAGAGTAAAACCTGGTATTCAGGCAGGGCTGCCAGGAGTTGATAATTTTAACATTTCTTGCTTTTTTTGAGTGCTGATTCAATCCTTTCTTGCTTATTTTAGAAAAGCAAAATGTTTTACTTAAATCCATTTCCTGGAGTATTTTTAAAGACTATTTATATATTTCATAGTATACCTGACTTTATGACATGAAAAATGAAGTACCACTACTTTTTTGAAGAATGAAGAGGAGTGCAAGGTACAAAACCACCAGGTCTAGTGTCCAGTGGATGATTCCACTAAGACTCTCAGATATACTCATTAAAAATCAAATACTCACTTTTTAAGGAACTGGAATAGTCGAGTGACATGGATATTCTGGAAGATAAGAGAAGATATTTTGCCTTATGGAAATGTGTCCACCTAACCAGCATCTATGGTGACATGATGGCTCAAAGGAAGACTCCTGGAGAGAAGGCTTTGAATGTATGCATTTTGTAAGAAAAATTTAAACTCATAAGTGAAAAGTGTCTTCTACCACCTCTTGGAAAGGCACACTGAAGGAGGGATTAGAACCCTAGAAAAGAATTTTTATAACTTGCAGATACTGCTGGGAAGTACTGGGGCAGCTGCTTTCCTCAGGCAGATATAAAGTGGTCAGCACATTTGTTAGGCTAATGATACCTATCACAGAAGATAGATGTACAGCTTTGAAGGATAGCAAAGCTATGTGCAGGACAGCACCAGAGTGGAAGGAGCAGGGGAGTGGCAAAGCAAAGAACTCAAGCAGAACCAGCTTAGTGGTGCCTGGTTAGAGAATGCAGGGGATCACATGGAAAAATTTGCCTGCAACAGTTCTGAATGTGAAGAAAACTGGTCCTTCAAACTTCTTCTGAAAGAAATGATAATAAACTCTTCCTTGGTGTATAGTTTCTAGGGAGAAGGTCAATAACATGACCCTTTTTTTTGTATTTATCCCTGAGTCTACCCTTGATGCTACATATCAGGAAAGAAAACTTGTAAGGAAGTAAGCAAAAATGATCCATGGAAGACCTCTACCTTCTTCCAAGGTCAAATGACAGAATGTAGAAGTGAAAAACAATAGGTATTTAAGAGGAAAGAATTTTAGCATTGAGTTTGGCTTAGTTAATGCCTGGCTGTCTTCACTCTGAAGTTCATGTATAGTTAATACTAGCAGGTTTAATGTCACTGGAAAAACATTCTTGATGATGAAGCAGTTCCAGAGTCACCTAGTAGAGGAGCAATATCTGTGTGGGTCAGTGAGTATGTAAGTGGCAGGGGTGAGATGCATTATTCTACTGGATGGGTCTGAAAATATTGTAGTTAAGGGTGTGGCAAATTCAGGGAAAGGCACCTAATTAGCAGAACACCCTGCTGAGTGGCACTGACCAAGCTGTGTAGCACTTTCATGCTCAGCAATTGTTTGGAAGCAAGTGAAACACAGCAATATTTTTCTTTTCAAAAACTGTATAATAAAAAAAACTATCAGATCTTGTATTTGGTGTTGCTTTTAGATATATCCTCCTCCCAAAAATTCATGAAATGAAAAACTGATAACCTGGAAGTCATTGAAATTAAAAAAAAGTTCTTTTCTGAAAGACATGGTTGAGAGAAATAAAACACAAGCCATAGACTTGAAACTATTTTCAGCACATATATCTTATAAAGGACTTTCATCTATAATTTAGAGAAAAATCAACATTTACACATTAGAAAACAGAAAACCTGTATTGAAAATAGGTCAAACATGAAAAGATATCTCACAAAATGAAATATATAAATGTCAAATAAGCATATAGAAGAATGCCCATAATAATTTATTAACAATAAATAGAAAACTAGACCAAGAAGATGCCACTACACACCTATTATGATAAGTGAAATCCAAAACCAACAAACAAAATATTCATAATCTTAGATTCTGATGAGTATGTAGAGAACATGAGTACTAACTTATCTCTGGTTAAAATGAAAAAGAAAAGAGCCACTTTTTAAGACGGTATGGAAGTTTCTTAGAAAATTAAACATAGTCTTATATGTATGTGGCTCCTAGGTATTTTCCCATTTGAATTCAAAACTTATGAAAGTACAATCATTTACTTATTATTGAATATGATAATTTATAATTGCTAAAACTGCAATCACTATGTCCTTGTATAGGTGGATTCATAATGAAACTATTTAATATATATACAGAGGAGTATTTTCAGCAAAAAAAGGAATAAACTATCCCATCATGAAATGGACTGTCACCTTAGGATAGAATCTTAAATGTATGTATCTGATGAATGACGTAAAGCAGAAAAGTCTGTATAATATATGAGTTTAATTTTCTGACAGTCTGGAAACTGCAAAATTATATAGTGAAAAGATCATTAGTTGCCAGGAATTGGAGGACTATTGTGTATTAAGGGTTGAATATGTGATACATAGGTAATTTTTTGGAATTCTGAAATTATTTTATACCATACTTAATTGTGGGTATGGCATTATATCTTTATCAATATCTATAGAGTTTTACTCACAATGAATCTTAGTGGGAAAATTTTTAGTAAAATCATTTAAAATATGAAGGGATTGCAGAAGGAATACAGATTGAGAAAAAATTACTCAACTGTGTTATAAATATATATTGTAAATTAGCAAAAGAAGGTGGGAAAAAATGATACCTAAATAACTTAGTACATTAGCAGTGTGTAAAACTAAAAATCAAATAAACTCCAAATATAAACTGTATAGATCTCCTAGAGGTATGATAACTAGTTCTGAATCTTTAATATACACACAAAGGAACTGAAGAATTAAGATAGTGGATAGCAACTGATAGGAGGTAGGTTTCTCACAGAGTGGTGTTTTGCACAAAAGCAATGGAGGAGGCTGGACTGATACATATTTAATGTATTAAAGTTGGAAACATTGGTACAACTCATGTTTAGCTTAATATAGCTATGCATGATTTCACATGAAAGAATATATAGAAATATGTATTTATCTGGGTTATTAAAGACACACATACATTTCATTTTTCTGTCATGTGAGAGTTCCCTAAATAAATGACAATCCAGTAGTCAAAGACATATCAAGAAGATTAAGATTTTTGATATAAGTATCCAATAAAAGGAACAGTATTCCTGGAAAAAATGGCTTATACTGGTTCAAGGCCAGGACATTTATAAGTG
Source organism: Castor canadensis (assembly GCF_047511655.1). Taxonomy (NCBI): domain Eukaryota; kingdom Metazoa; phylum Chordata; class Mammalia; order Rodentia; family Castoridae; genus Castor; species Castor canadensis. The sequence goes on along the minus strand of NC_133390.1, from coordinate 19,817,983 downwards.
ACAGAAAGTAAGAAAATGCTAGAAACAAAACACTAAAGAAATCACACACATACAAAAACACATAAATGGGGGGAGGGACAAAGGTGACAACCAAAAGAGCTCCCATGGCCTGAGTTTGAGCAATTTGAGAAACAAAATTAATAAAGGGATACTTGATTGTAACACAAAGTATAAAATAAATATTCCTTTATAACTGATATAAACATGTAAATGAAGAGGGTGAAAAGGTAAGTTCCCATCTAGAGGAATTCCAATGAATGTGTGTAGGTAGCCTGCATTAAGGAGGGATTATAATTTCCCCTTCTTTGATGTGATCTGAGCAGTATGATTTCCATACAAATAATATGGCATAGAAAACAAGTTGGGTGAGAATGACATTCCTGTGGAAGAACGTGACAGGCACTCCTCTAGTCAGGTGATCAAGGTCAGCATCAACAATCATGATTTCATTGTGACTTACCTCTGATTATCTCACAAATCCATAACCTCTGCCTAACCATAAGAAGAATATTAGACAAATTCCAACATAGTGGTAGCCTATAATATACCTAACCATTTCTGCTTCAATTCTAAAGGCCATCAAAAAAAAAAAAAAAAAAGGAAAGACTGAGAGATACCTAAGAAGATATAACTGGGTGCTATGTGGAATCCTTGCAGAGAGCCTGGAACAGAAAAAATGACATTATGTAAAAGCTGGGTAAGTGTGTTGTTTTGGGAATGTACCATGGACTTTAATAAAAATAAGACAATGTTAGTGTTAACAAACACACCATGCTAATGTAAGATGTAGTTATAAAGAAACTTTATATAGGAAATATGTGGCTACTAAATTCTAGCTTTCCAATTTTTCTTTAATTTTAAATTGCTTAAAAATGAAGTCTTTTAAATTTTTTAAATATAGCTATGTATATGCTATTTAAATACCTGCCCACAGATTATATAGAATTCAGAAATAATATGTTTAAATGTATCACTGAGAGCTAAACATAGGAAAAATGTGGATGATAGGGTAAAAGTGCATACACTTAATAAATGATGAGTAATTTTATTTTTTCCTATTTTCTCTATGATGAGCTGTCTTATTGGGAAAAATTGGAAGTATTTTAAATGAATTTCATACTTGAGATTCAAATAAATCAGGTGCCTTTCATTCCCTACAATGAACACAGTATACACTACAGAAAGAGAGGATGCTATAAATGAAAGATATGGGTTCTATTTAGGTACAGGACAATAGTGTTTTGGACCTTGTAAAATAAGAGCATGGACCTAATGATACATATCAAGATCTATAACCTTTATTGTATGTGGCTAAATTGTTTCCAAATCTTTTCACTTTACAATTCCATTGGGTTTCTAAAAAGTAATTTATGAAGTTAAAAAAAAAGATGGTATTTTGTATCCAGTTTATATTTGGGAAAGAAAAAAATTACACCTTTTAAATGATTAAGCAATATTTCTCAGCACTATTACTAATACACAAATCTAGGAATAAATCCCCAAGTCTGGCAATCTTCTGTGATGGCATAATAGCACCTACAGAAGTTGAGTTGCCGCTGCTGCAGCAGAATTGCTATCAACATGTCTTGGAGGTGAATACAAAGTAAATATTGCTAATTCTCTGTTTTAGAACACCCTTCCATAGAAACAATGCAGTCAACAGCAACCAATCCACCATGATTGTTTTGTGGAGTATTTTCTCCAATCGTTATCACAAATCTAGGGGACTTATTTTGACCATGGTAGCAGGTGATTTATTATTTTGAGATGACAGAATGAGACAGCTGAAAGTGGTTTTGAAATGGAAATTGTGACATTTACTGTGGGAGCAATGATTTTACACAGAAGCCAGGTAGTGACTGCTTACCATTCCAACAGATGGAGGTCCTACAGTGGGGTTATTTTTGTGGGTGTGTGTACTTTTTTTTTATGTTGGCAAAATTAGCTTAAATAATTTAAGCTCCTCTTTCTTATTTCCTGCTATATTTGTGCTTTGTGCAAAACTAAGTATCAAGTACTTTTTCCTACTGGGAAAAAAATGCAGTTCTGTGTGCATTGATTTCCTTTCAAGTCACCACAATTGTTTTAGCTTTTTCAAGTTTTATAACATAATGGACATTTAATGAGACCAAATGATAATAAAGATCCCATGCAACTATCATTGTGGAGATTTACACCAATAATATAATAAACATTTGCTTCAGGAGAATTTCCTAAAATTGACTTTCTATGTATCTTTCAGGTAACATGGGTATTACACCAATAATATTAATTTCCTTTACACACTTAACCTATTTGTCTAGAACTTATTGCAATCCCTGTTTTAAATATTTAATTGAAGATATCCTTGCATGTTATCCTCAAATTTACTCTTTGTAATAATGCATTAACACTTGTGTGGCTATTTTTTTGTATATATATATCCTGCAGTTATAGTCTGAGTAAAGATTGGTGAATGGAAAGGCAGTACTTGAAAGAGACTTAGATTCACCTAATCTAACCAATACCACCAAATAAAATGCAAGATGATTTTATAGATTATAGCCTCAACTAATTCTACAACAGGTCAGGCTCCAAACCTGATAACCTACAAATGTTCCTATTTCATTCTTAACAAGAAAGTCTGAACAAATGCCATGCTCATGTCCTGGTAGGAGGCTGACGTGGTCAAAAATCAGCTTTGAGTAATACCATAGTCACAGCTCCTGTGATAGACAGGATGCTTGTTAAAACTTAGAACAGATTACTTAAACAGAGTAATAGAGTATTAAATTCTTAGAATTTATGGAGTCTTCCTCCTCAATCCAGTGTAAACTCAGAGTCTGTGTGCAATAAAAGAAAGCTTGTTTTTTGTACAACTCTCAGCACGACCTAACTTTATCTTTCTAGTTTCTGGTTTCTAGTTGTGTCATTTTAAGATAGCGTAATATTCTGTTTCCACTCAGTCTTCATGGCATGGCAAAATGTTTTTGAAGACATAAGCGGCCATCAATTACCTCTACTTTTCTTAAAAATAAAATGCATAGTTTACATTTTTATTTGTGCTACTCACCCACACAATTCCTTATCTATTTACTTAATATTCATTGACTGCAAGAACACTTCCTTAGGACTTTTATCGTTTACATAGTACACATTTAATGTTATATAAATTCAATGATATCGTTTAAACATTTTCAAAGATTTGAGTATATACTCGGCAATTTTAAAAAGTGATTTTGTAAACATTGGCAAAAAAGTTAGTCTGTGTGTTTTACTCATTTTTTTAATGAAACACACTTTTTGGTTGTTAAAAAAGAAATTTGTTAAATCATGTTTTATTTTTTCATTTATTTTACCAGTAAAATTAGATACTCATTTTTTCATTCTACCTGGCAAGTGGCTACACTGTTTCTTTTCCAAATTGCTACAGAATAAATTTCTAGAACAACATCCTGATAATGAATTAAGTTGCAAATGAAATTCAAAATAACACATATGTACACATAAATACATGTGCACAAACATATTTCACCAAAGGTTTTCTAACAAAACCACTTTCCTGCTGTCCCCTATTGATTTATTTAGCCTTCACATACATGTTGATACTCCTGAGACATTAATTTAAAAGAACATGAAGTTCAAAAGTAGTGCATATTTTAGAGGTCTTGAGCAATTGCACAGCTAGATGCATATTTACTTTTCCTCTTTCAATGGAATGAGATATTTCTATAAGCATAACTTTAGACATAGTACTGAAAATAACTGAGAGATTTACATGTTAATTAAAGAAGGTTTAGTATGTGAAACAGTCCTTTCAAATCAGAGAATTACAAATGAACCTTCTTTGAATGAGGAAACATAAATTCAGAAAGGAGAATTTGGATGAGTTACTGAGGTCATTTCCCATGAATACAGAAAAATGAATTATATGCCAATTTTTTTAAGAAATTAGCTTAGTTCTTGGGCATGGTGGCTCATGTCTATAATCCCAGTTACTTGGACGCAGAGATTGGAAGGAATACAGTTCAAAGACAGCCTAAACAAAAAGATAGTGAGACACCATCTCAACCAATAAAATGAAATGATGGCGTATGTCTATAATACCAGCTACATGGGGTAAATAGGTAAGAAGATTGTAGTTTAGGTCTGGCCCTGGGTAAAAAGTGAGACAATGTGTTGAAGAAAACGAAATTGACAGCAATAAGTTCAAATCAATATCCTTTTGAATTGTTTTGTTTATATTTTATGTAAAATTGTGTGTATGTGGCTTATAGTTATTATACCAAGTTCCAAATTTTCTCTTCACCTGCTAGCACTCAACAATAAAGAACTGATATTAGAGCCTTAAGGACAGACATTTCAGTAGAAAGTATGAGAAATATTAAAATGGCAAAATATGAAGCATACAAAATGATGTTAATTAAATTTTAGGAAAAATGTTAAAGAAATTTAATTTAATTCATAGAAAAAATAGCATTAGTGATGGCCGAGGAGGTCAACCAATATCCAGAGTACAATTCTATTATTATACAAATGACTATTTGTGCATACAATTAAATTGTTTATATGTACAGATTTTTTAAAGGCCAGAAAGTTACATGATGCACACTAAAAGTGGACTTGTATTTTTAATGGAAGGTATAGCATTTTTCTTGTTATTTAGATATTTAAAATTTTCTTCTATAAATTTGTATAACTTGGGAATTATAGAATTACTGAAAGAGATATTCACCAGCCAAAGTCTTAGTCCCTTGTTGCTTAACAATACACAGAAAAGGGATAATTTGTAGACAACAGCAGTGGGTTGTTCACAAAGAGGCTGGTGAGTGCAAGGTCATGGTGCAGAGAGACTAGGAAATCTCTGCTGGGGGCTTGCCCTTTGCTTCAGAAATGATCGCTAGAGACTGGATGGGGGAAAGGATGATTGGGAAGACCACAGGAGATTTTTAGGACAGTTAAACAACTCAGTATTGTACAGTGATAGTGGACACATGACATTATACATTTGTCCAAACCAACAGAATATACAAACCCAGATGCCCATAGTGTAAACTATGGACTCTGTGTGATTAAATAATATGTGAATACAGGTTCATCAGATGTGACAACTATCCCATTGTGATGTGGAATAATAATAAATGGATACTATGCAATGTGAGGAGAGGGACTGATGAGCCATCTTTCTACCTTCTGTTATATTTTGCTGTGAGTCTGGAAATTCTTTAAAGTAGTGCATCAAAAGAATATATGTATATTTATATTAATATGTATGTAAATATATGTATTTATATATCTGTGTGTGTATCCACCAGATACTGTATGTGTGTATCTATGTATACATAAATACACCTATATCTATATCTCTCTATATGTATTAGTATGGACATGTATTTTTAATGGAAGGTATAGATTAATACACTGTTACTACTAGCATTGTGTAACTACTATATGTATGTATATATGTATATTAGTAGTTCTAATAATACCCATCATATCTGAAATGCCTCAGAAGCCATTCCATGCCAATATTTTACAAAACCAATTTTGGAAAATGAACTGCATTACATTTTATTCAAAATGACAAACTGCAATAAATCACTCTGAAGTATAGATATTTACCTCAACTCTACATTTGTTTTATTTTGCCAAAGATCAGGTCTCACTGGACTAAAATCAATGTTGAAATATGCTATTGTTGCTTTCTGGAGGCTCCAGGAGAGAATTCAACACTTTGCTCATTGAGGTTGTTGAAGAAATTTGGTCTTTTTCATTTTAAGATCCTGTTTCCCAGCTTGCTGCTAGAGGTCACCAGTATTCTTTAGCCTACCATCACTTTCTTAAACTTCACTGTCAGCAGTAGCAGGTCAGTCTCACTCAAATATGAATGTCTCCTGTCTCTTCTTTTTCATCTCTGGTTTTTCCTCCTTTCTCCTCCATTTGGAAGGTTTTATATGCACATAAGATCTTTATAGATAAGAAGAAATAGATATATTTGCATAACTGTGTATATATGTATTTATATTTTAACTATGTCAAAATACGTGAAAGTACCCAAATTTATGTATACACACTAGATATTAACAGTTTACTAATTGCTAATTATGTGTGTTCATGCTAGTAAAATTAGTGTCAGATTTTACATAGGTTTTCAAAGATAATTGGAAATATAATAAATCTTAATATCATATGTAAATACATATATTTTAACTTTTTGAAGGCATAGAAATATGTGTGTACATATGTGTATGTAGATACACATATATATATATGAATATGTATATTTATCCTTCCTAGCATAAAGTACATAGGACATAAAATACGACAACAAACATTGCTATAAGAGTCAATAATTTTAGCAGGAATTGAATTTATATTACCAAGTGACAACACTTCCATTGCTATTTAACAAAAAGTTTCTCTTTGTGAGACTCTGCAGGACATTTTTATGTCAGGAATAGTGCTGAAAAAGAAGGGAGAAAAAGTTTACTATTATATACGTTATTCTAAATTCCAATATTGCTATCTTTGGTACTTGTGGTAAACCAGCATATGTTTTTTTATCTTTCTAAACTTCCAAATTTCAAAAATAATTAAGGCTGCATATCTTCTGACCTCACTGGTCACACTACATTCTCATATTTAGTTTATGATAGGAAAAAATGATCTTGCAAAAATCTCCAAGGAAGACATTTAAACAGTGTTCAACAATAAAACAGCGCTCATGTACCATGGATCAACAGTTAGCAAAGTAGACTCTCCCCAATCAAAATTGCTTCCTTCTTATTCAAAGGAGGTGATAATACCATCTATGAAATATCAACGCAGATTTGTTAACGGAGAGGCTTAATCCATTTAATAGGCAAGGATAGTTTATTAGATTAGTGCAATAACAGTAGATAATAAATAAGAGCTATAATGTAAAGTTTGTAAATACTGTCTTTCTCTTGCTTTTATAAAAATTCAGATGTAAATTGAGCCTAAAAATGCTGATCACTACCATCATAGATGTAGCATTGCAGATTCTGAATTGTATGACAAAACATTGATGCTCTATCTGATTTAGGGTTTTACAAGTTCTTTGTGTTTTCTAAATTAAATCTGATGCTTATATAATTTTAATGCTCCTCTGGTACCTGGGTATTTCAATTGTGGAGTAAGGCACATCATACATATCTATGTGGAGCAAAGAAGAACTTAAAACATCACATTGCAGAAGTGGTAATTTTACCAACATTAAACACAATTTGGTTGTGATATTTTTGTGATGAATTTTTTCATGTGTGCAACAAGATACAAACACACATCATTTTATTTAACACCACAAATAGACACAAACACCAAGTCCTGCATTTTAAGCTAGCTTGCGATTTACTCAAGTCTTTAAAATTCCCTTGCCAGAGGAGGAAAAGAATGATAGAAAGTGAATGATAATGAAATATATCCCCTCTGTACAGAAACAAGGCACAAAGAAACACTGAAAAACTGTTGAACAACATATGATATCGGCAAAAGGGTAGGAGGAAGAGCAGTGGAGGCGGTTAGATTTATTTAAGCACAATATATTTACACATAAAAATACCAAGGCAAAATCCCCACTTCACAACTAACAAACACTTAACAAAAATGGACAGGAATGTAAAAGAGGTCATTTTAAGGGAAGGCACTAGAGGGAGGGGAAGGATAAATGAAGAGGGTAAAGGAGGGTGAATGTGGTTTATGTACTTTTGATACACTCTTTAATATGTAACACTGAAACTTATTGAAATTACTTTAAGAAGGGGTCTGGGGTAAGAGAGAGAACAATAGAGGGAATGAACAAAACCGGATATAATATACATATACATAGAAATATCACAACAAAAACCTATGTATAACTAACAGATACTAAAAAAATGTTTTAAAAAATTTCCTTGAAACAATTCTCCAGTATAAGGTAGTCAGAAGTGAAAAACATACATAATAAATAACTATTTAATAAATACTTTGATTCTGTTTCATAAAACAAATAATATAAAATTGTATACATTATATAAGGTAAAATCATGCTATATGTTATCCATGATTTTTCAAACTCCATGGTTTTATTTTTTTTTCTTGTGTATTTGCTTTATTGAGATGTCATTCATATACTTTGTCACTCACCCCGAAACTGTATAACACATTGGTTCTTAAGGCACTCATGAGGTATACAAGCACTACATATGTTGTTATATAATCATCCCTGTTTATGACTCAGTTTTCTTACTGATGTCAACTTTTGGCATTGCTGAACTATGAATCCACTTCCATGTAGGGCCTCTGCCACACTTAGTTAAAATCTCATTGCTTAGGACAAACACCACCACTACAGGTCTTTGAATTTACAACGTCCTGGCTTATTTTCCTTTCTTTTTTTTTTCATTTTTCTTTTATTATTCATATGTGCATACAAGGCTTGGTTCATTTCTCCCCCCTGCCCCCACCCCCTCCCTTACTACCCACTCCACCCCCTCCCTCTCCCCCCCCTCAATACCCAGCAGAAACTATTTTGCCCTTATTTCTAATTTTGTTGTAGAGAGAGTATAAGCAATAATAGGAAGGAACAAGGGTTTTTGCTGGTTGAGATAAGGATAGCTATACAGGGCATTGACTCACATTGATTTCCTGTGCGTGGGTGTTACCTTCTAGGTTAATTCTTTTTGATCTAACTTTTTCTCTAGTACCTGTTCCCCTTTTCCTATTGGCCTCAGTTGCTTTAAGGTATCTGCTTTAGTTTCTCTGCGTTAAGGGCAACAAATGCTAGCTAGTTTTTTAGGTGTCTTACCTATCCTCACCCCTTCCTTGTGTGCTCTCGCTTTTATCATGTGCTCATAGTCCAATCCCCTTGTTGTGTTTGCCCTTGATCTAATGTCCACATATGAGGGAGAACATACGATTTTTGGTCTTTTGGGCCAGGCTAACCTCACTCAGAATGATGTTCTCCAATTCCATCCATTTACCAGCAAATGATAACATTTCGTTCTTCTTCATGGCTGCATAAAATTCCATTGTGTACAGATACCACATTTTCTTAATCCATTCGTCAGTGGTGTGGCATCTTGGCTGTTTCCATAACTTGGCTATTGTGAATAGTGCCACAATAAACATGGATGTGCAGGTGCCTCTGGAGTAACAGTCTTTTGGGTATATCCCCAAGAGTGGTATTGCTGGATCAAATGGTAGATCAATGTCCAGCTTTTTAAGTAGCCTCCAAATTTTTTCCAGAGTGGTTGTACTAGTCTGCATTCCCACCAACAGTGTAAGAGGGTTCCTTTTTCCCCACATCCTCGCCAACACATGTTGTTGGTGGTGTTGCTGATGATGGCTATTCTAACAGGGGTGAGGTGGAATCTTAGTGTGGTTTTAATTTGTATTTCCTTTATTGCTAGAGATGGTGAGCATTTTTTCATGTGTTTTCTGGCCATTTGAATTTCTTCTTTTGAGAAAGTTCTGTTTAGTTCACTTTCCCATTTCTTTATTGGCTCATTAGTTTTGGGAGAATTTAGTTTTTTAAGTTCCATGTATATTCTGGTTATCAGTCCTTTGTCTGATGTATAGTTGGCAAATATTTTCTCCCACTCTGTGGGTGTTCTCTTCAGTTTAGAGACCATTTCTTTTGATGAACAGAAGCTTTTTAGTTTTATGAGGTCCCATTTTTCTATGCTCTCTCTTAGTTGCTGTGCTGCTGGGGTTTCACTGAGAAAGTTCTTACCTATACCTACTAACTCCAGAGTATTTCCTACTCTTTCCTGTATAAACTTAAGAGTTTGGGGTCTGATATTAAGATCCTTGATCCATTTTGAGTTAATCTTGGTATAGGGTGATATACATGGATCTAGTTTCAGTTTTTTGCAGACTGCTGACCAGTTTTCCCAGCAGTTTTTGTTGAAGAGGCTGCTATTTCTCCATCATATATTTTTAGCTCCTTTGTCAAAGATAAGTTGCTTATAGTTGTGTGGCTTCATATCTGGGTCCTCTATTCTGTTCCACTGGTCTTCATGTCTGTTTTTCTGCCAGTACCATGCTGTTTTTATTGTTATTGCTTTGTAATATAGTTTGAAGTCAGGTATTGTGATACCTCCTGCATTGTTCTTTTGACTGAGTATTGCCTTGGCTATTCGTGGCCTCTTGTGTTTCCATATAAATTTCACAGTAGATTTTTCAATCTCTTTAATGAATGTCATTGGAATTTTGATGGGAATTGCATTAAACATGTAGATTACTTTTGGGAGTATCGACATTTTTACTATGTTCATTCTACCAATCCATGAGCATGGGAGATCTCTCCACTTTCTATAGTCTTCCTCAATCTCTTTCTTCAGAAGTGTATAGTTTTCCTTGTAGAGGTCTTTCACATCTTTTGTTAGGTTTACACCTAGGTATTTGATTTTTTTTTGAGGCTATTGTAAATGGAATTGTTTTCATACATTCTTTTTCTGTTTGCTCATTGTTGGTGTATAGAAATGCTAATGATTTTTCTATGTTGATTTTATATCCTGCTACCTTGCTGTAGCTATTGATGATGTCTAGAAGCTTCTGAGTAGAGTTTTTTGGGTCTTTAAGGTAGAGGATCATGTCATCTGCAAATAGGGATATTTTGACAGTTTCTTTACCTATTTGTATTCCTTTTATTCCTTCTTCTTGCCTAATTGCTCTGGTTAGGAATTCTAGTACTATGTTGAATAGGAATGGAGATAGTGGGCATCCTTGTCTGGTTCCCGATTTTAGAGGGAATGGTTTCAGTTTTTCTCCGTTAAGTATAATGATGGCTGTAGGTTTGTCATATATAGCTTTTATAATGTTGAGGAACTTTCCTTCTATTCCTAGTTTTCTTAGAGCTTTTATCATGAAATGATGTTGGATCTTATCAAAGGCTTTTTCTGCATCTATTGAGATGATCAAGTGGTTTTTGTCTTTGCTTCTGTTAATGTGGTTTATTACGTTTGATTTTCGTATGTTGAACAACCCCTGCATCCCTGGGATGAAGCCTACTTGGTCGTGGTGAATAATCTTTTTGATGTGTTGCTGAATTAGGTTTGCCATTATTTTGTTGAGGATTTTTACATCAATGTTCATTAAGGAGATTGGTCTATAGTTCTCCTTTTTGGAGTTGTCTTTGCCTGGTTTTGGGATAAGTGTAATACTGGCTTCATAAAATGTGTTTGGCAGTTTTCCTTCCCTTTCTATTTCATGGAACAGTTTAAGGAGGGTTGGTATCAGTTCTTCTTTAAAGGTCTGATAGAATTCAGCAGAGAATCCATCAGGTCCTGGACTTTTCTTTTTGGGGAGACTCTTGATTGCTGCTTCAATTTCATTTTGTGTTATAGGTCTATTCAGGTGATTAATTTCCTCTTGGTTCAGTTTTGGATGATCATATGTATCTAGAAATCTGTCCATTTCTTTTAGATTTTCAAATTTATTTGAATATAGGTTCTCAAAGTAGTCTCTGATGATTTCCTGGACTTCCATGGTGTTTGTTGTTATCTCCCCTTTTGCATTCCTAATTCTACTAATTTGGGTTTTTTCTCTCCTCATTTTAGTTAGGTTTGCCAGGGGTCTATCGATCTTGTTTATTTTTTCAACGAACCAACTTTTTGTTTCATTAATTCTTTGTGTATGGTTTTTTTGGTTTCTATTTCGTTGATTTCAGCTCTTATTTTTATTATTTCTCTCCTATTTGTTTCGGGATTTGCTTGTTCTTGTTTTTCTAGGAGTTCAGATGTATCATTAGGTCATTGATTTGGGATCTTTCAATCTTTTTTAATATATACACTCATGGCTATAAACTTTCCTCTCAAGACTGCCTTAGCTGTGTCCCATAGGTTTCGGTAGGTTGTGTTTTCATTTTCATTGACTTCCAGGAACTTTTTAATTTCCTCTTTTATTGCATCGATGATCCATTCTTCATGAAGTAATGAGTTATTTAGTTTCTAGCTGTTTGCATGTTTTTTGTCTTTACTTTTGTTATTGAGTTCTACTTTTACTGCATTGTGGTCAGATAGTATGCACAGTATTATTTCTATTTTCTTATATTTGCTGAGGCTTGCTTTGTGCCCTAGGATATGATCTATTTTGGAGAAGGTTCCATGGGCTGCTGAGAAGAATGTATATTGTGTAGAGGTTGGATGAAATGTTCTGTAGACATCTACTAGGTCCACTTGATCTATTGCATATTTTAGATCTTGGATTTCTTTATTGAGTTTTTGTTTGGATGACCTATCTATTGATGATAATGGAGTGTTAAAGTCTCCCACAACCACTGTGTTGGCGTTTATATATGCTTTTAGGTCTTTCAGGGTATGTTTGATGAAATTGGGTGCGTTGACATTGGGTGCGTACAGATTGATGATTATTATTTCCTTTTGGTCTATTTCCTCTTTTATTAGTATGGAATGTCCTTCTTTATCTCGTTTGATCAATGTAGGTTTGAAGTCTACTTTGTCAGAGATAAGTATTGCTACTTCTGCTTGTTTTCGGGGGCCATTGGCTTGGTAAATCTTCTTCCAGCCTTTCATCCTAAGCATATGCTTATTTCTGTCAGTGAGATGAGTCTCCTGTAAGCAACAAATTGTTGGATCTTCTTTTTTAATCCATTTTGTCAAATGGTGTCTTTTGATGGGTGAATTAAGTCCATTAACATTAAGCGTTAGTACTGATAGGTATGTGGTGATTCCTGCCATTTAGTTGTCTTAGTTGTTTGAAGGTTTGATTTTGTGTACCTAACTTGATGTTACTCTCTACTGTCTTGCTTTTTCTTATACTGTGGTTTGGTGCTGCCTGCCTTTTCATGGTTAAGTTGGGTGTCACTTTCTGTGTGCAGGATCCCTTGCAGAATCTTTTGTAATGGTGGCTTTGTGGTCACATATTGTTTTAGTTTCTGCTCATCATGGAAGACTTTTATTGCTCCATCTATTTTGAATGATAGCTTTGCTGGGTAGAGTATCCTGGGGTTGAATTTATTTTCATTCAGTGCCCGGAAGATCTCACCCCATGCTCTTCTTCCTTTTAATGTTTCTGTTGAGAAGTCTGCTGTGATTTTGATGGGTTTACCTTTGTATGTTACTTGTTTTTTCTCTCTTATAGCCTTCAATATTCTTTCCTTAGTTCCTGAACTTTTTGTTTTAATGATGATATGTCATGGAGTAGTTCTATTTTGATCTGTTCTGTTTGGTGTCCTGGAGGCCTCTTGCATTTGTATGGGAATATCTTTCTCTTGATTTGAGAAATTTTCTGTTATTATTTTGTTGAATATATTACGCATTCCCTTTGCTTGCACCTCTTCTTCTTCTTCAATGCCCATGATTCTCAAGTTTGGTCTTTTGATGGAGTCAGTGAGTTCTTGCATTTTCTTTTCACAGGTCTTGAGTTGTTTAATTAATAGTTCTTCGGTTTTTCCTTTAATTACCATTTCATCTTCAAGTTCTGAGATTCTGTCTTCTGTTTGTTCTATTCTGCTGGATTGGCCTTCCATTTTGTTTTGCAGTTCTGTTTCATTCTTTTTTCTGAGGTTTTCCATATCCTGGCAGTTTTCTTTATTGTTGTCTATTTTTGTCCTGAGTTCATTTATCCATTTATTCATTGTGTTCTCTCTTTCACTTTGGTGTTTATACAGTGCTTCTATGGTTTCCTTTATTTCTTCTTTTGCTTTTTCAAATTCTCTATTTTTATTGTCTTGGAATTTCTTGAGTGTCTCCTCTACATTTTGGTTGACCCTATCCAGTATCATCTCTATAAAATTCTCATTGAGTACTTGTAGTATGTCTTCTTTTAAATTATTCTTGTGAGCTTCATTGGGTCCTTTGGCATAGTTTATCTTCATTTTGTTGGAGTCTGGATCTGAGTTTCTGTTCTCTTCATTCCCCTCTGGTTCCTGTACTAATTTTTTGCTGTGGGGAAACTGGTTTCCTTGTTTTTTCTGTCTTCCCGTCATTGTCCTTGGTGTTGTTACTGTCCCTGTACTGTGTGTAAGTATTTTGTAGCTTGTAATAATAACAATGGTAATATTTAGAATGGAAAAGTGAGCTGAGATGGAAAGCAAGAAGTTAAAGAAAAGGGGAAAACAAATATACAGACAAGAGGGAGAAAGCAGAACAAGGTATCAGACAAGAGAGTTTCAAAGGTATAAACAGGGAGTGTTAGTGTACTAATCGACAGTAAGTTGAACAGACAATAGAGAGACAGAGAGAGGATTGAAAATCAAAATAAAAAAATAAGTAAATGAAAGTAATATCTATATATAAAAATGAATTAAAATAAAATGGAAAATAGAAAATAAAAAAAAAAAACAAAAAACTTCCAAGTTTATATGCAATGCAGTTTCAGTCTTAATAATTTGGGTGTCCGTCTCAATCTCCAGTCCTGGAATTGGTGCCTCAGATGTTGTTCTGTAGTTGTGTCATCAAAGGGGATGCATAAAGTAGAACAAAACTACACACTCACACACACACACACACACACACACACACACACACACACACACACAAGCCCCACCAAGTGTCCCCAGTTCAAATGCAATACAGTTTCAGTAAGTTTTTCGGCTTGCAGGTGTAATTCGGTTGTTCTCTCATCAAAGGTAGGGAGAAAAAGAAAAAAAAGCATCTGGAGACAGTTCTGAGAGTGGTATCTGCAACTGTGGCTTGCCTGCCTGCTGGTCTCAGCCTGTAGCTGGCGGCGTTATTTATGCAGATCTCTGGGGTGAGCTAGCACTCACCTGGTCCCACAGGCTTTGTTTGCTCAGAGTTTTCCTGTGCAGGAGCCTCTGCTACAGGCTTTCCCCTTTCCAAGCACTGGGAAAGGTGACACTGCCCCCGCGTTGTCAGGCCTGCATGTTTATTTACAGTTCATGTGGGAGGTGGGTCTTCCCCCCTCTCCTCTGAGGTTTTCCTCCCACTGCCACTTTCAGAAGCTTTCCTGCTCCTGCTTACTGGGCGGTGCTGCTGCTCCTGCCAGCCACCATGTTTGTTTACAGTTCACGTGGGAAGTGGGTCTTCCCTCCTCTCACAAGCTTCCCGGCTCCTGGTTGCTGGGTGTGCGCCCCGCTCCCGCCAGAGGCTCTCCAGCCCGCCCGGCTTGTTTATTTACAGTCCCGGGAAGGGTTCCCTTCCCCCAATCTTCAGCGCTCAGGATGCCCCACCCTCTTTCCAGCGTGTCTTAACTGTTCTTATTGCTTATTACTCAGTTTCTCTTTTTTTTTTCCCGGGTGGAGGTCATTCTGTCCAGGAGGCTATGCTGCTCTGGCCCAGGCTTGTCTGTGGGGCTACCACGGTACCACGAAGCTCACCTGGTCTGTGTCTTCCCAAGCCGTATGGGCGCCGGCCACTGGCGGCCCCGGGGGCCCTCCTCGTTTCTCCATTTAACATGAAGTGGAGATTCTCTGCACTGGCTGGAGATGTGGAGGGGTCAAAGTTATGCCTTTTCTCGGTGATTATGCCTGCAAAGTGTGTCTCCAGCATCTCTCCAAGATTTCACTATAGGAGGGTTGCTTTCTGCTTCCTACCCCTAGCCGCCATCTTGGAATTCTTCCACAACTGTTCTTAAGAGCTTACATTCTGTTTCTGAAAATTATAATTTTTATGTCTTATATGATACCTTGTATGACACTGAAGAATAATTAGAGATCAGGGTATAAAAATAATTTTACAGCCTATAACTTTTTTGTTATTAAGTAGATAAGTTATTTATTTATTTTAATTTTTATTATTAGTATGCAGTATCCATTTAGTAATTTACATTAAAAAATAACTTAAGAACAATTACTTGTGCTATGTTTGTAATGTAGGTTTGTCTTGTCTATTTTGGCATACTGATTCAAATCATTCCATGTAGGTAAGTCCTTTTTTCCTCCTAAGTTATATGCATTAAATTTATGAACCAACTAAATAGTTAAAAATGGACCAACTAGATGTGTATTTTTGATACACATTTACAGAAATCCTTTGATATTCCTGTCAGAGGAATCTCAAAGCTCACTTTTTAGCATTCCAAATGCACAATTCTTCCCTTTAAATCTTGTAGCAAATTTAATAGGAAAATGAAATATTACTACTGTTGAAACATAAACTGAACCACAATAAAATTTTAATGTGTTTCTTGAACAAATAGTTATTCATGAATCCTGTAATACTAAATCCAAAATCAAAAGTATGAGAGAAAGTTGGTAAGAGTGAATGCTGAACTACAGCATTTCAAAGAAAACATTTGATTGTTTATAGGTACATAGTTACTTATTCCACTAGAAAATTCCTAGTATATAAATATAAATTAGCAGTAGCTTCTTTTTGGATAACCTTAAGATTTTTTAGTTTTCTTCAATGTAGAAATAGTTCAAATTATGTTTCATTTGTGTTTGTAAGTCAATCAAGTTTAATATCTCTTTTAAAGCCTAACTGGCTTTGTCTGAAGAGGTATTTTTCAGGTCTGAATTCCATTTAATTTTACTTTTACCTATAATGAAATCTGGAGTACTGAAAATTAGAATCATGTATAAACAATAGTAACAGCCTCTAATTTGTGAGACAAATAGCCTCAAAAGCTGAATTTCAGGTACAAATCACTACTATGTGGTTCATCTACCCATCTCCTAAAATAAGATAATTTAAATAAGTGAGTAGAGCTGGAGCAGATATGAAGAGAGGGAAGCAAGTTAGAAGGCAGGCAAGGGAGAAGGTAGAGGAAATGGTAAGAACCACCTCTTTTAGATCAAGTAAGTTCAGACTCTCTGATGAATAGTAAATTGGTTGTGTTCAAAGATGAAAGTATTTGGGTTCATTAAAGTGTCTGATGGAGCCTATTTCAAGAGTAAGGATGAGTTTCTTTGAGACAGAGTAGCTTTAGGAAAAGTAAGTTTGCTGGCAGTGGTGAAGACATTACCCAGTTCCTTGATAAATATGTCTAGGGTCACAATGGGCATGTCTGGGATTGAAGAAAGCTGATTGCTCATGGTACAGCTTCTGAAGGACCACAACACATTACCTGAAGATGTAGAACTCTACAACAGTATTACTATCAGTGACAAAGGAAGTCACAGTAATGGCCATAACATCACCTAGTTCACTCTGTAAGTCCTTCCTGCCTGCATGGGAGCCTAGCTCCTCATGTTTTGAGGTCTAAAATCTAAACAGAGTCAATATTCTTCTTTTCTGAATATTTATTTAGTTCTGTGATTGAGGATGCATGATGTTTTTGCATTATTAATGAAAATATTTCAATATTTCTTTTTTGTTAATAGTTGCTAAGCAAAGAATTATTGACATCTATCAATATATATTTAGAATTCATTAACGTTTTATAAAATAAGTTATGGTTGTTACACATATGAATATGTGATATGAATATATGATACATATGAAAATTTCTGTGTAGAAAATTTTCCTTCTGCAATTTTGCTAACTGAAACAATTTTAGTTTTGCAAATTCAATGTCTATGCTTTAAATTTAGATATCTAAACAGAGAAAATTTAAATTTAATGTCTAATCAGGGAAAATTTTTTGAAGACTTCACTCTTAAAGTAATGCAGTTAAAGGGATGAACACCACTCTCACAACCCAGAAGAATGACACTGTACTCTGTGTGGATTTGCACAGTTGTAAGGGATGAGACCTCTTTAAGGGCATCTTGCCCAGTTTTCCACTTGATGTTGAAATCCTTATCTAACAACCCGCTGGATGTGTGCTTGTCCTAGATGTGCTTGAGCACTTTCAGTGATGCACAAAATATTATGGCCCCAGGTTCTGCCTCCCTACAGGCAGTCCAAGGTATGTTTGGAGAGCTGTGAGTGCTAGAAAATTCTTCATTACATTTAGCTAAAATTATGCTCCCTGGAGTTTCTACTTTTTCATTCCAGTTCTAAACTGCAGGACCATAAGGAGCAAATGAAAGCTCTCGGTCTATTTAAAGAGAGCTCTCAAATTCCCCTCGAGTCTTCTTTTCTACAGATTCAATATCCACAATTCCTTTAAGGAGGCTTCATCTGTCATGCTGTCAATTCCCTTCATAGTTCCTGTGTCCTCAGTTCTAAATGCCTTCCACTTTGTCAATATCCTTCTTAAAGTCTGGTGGTTCTGACAGAGCTGACAGAGATTCCACCAAAGGATACGCAGAGCATTTTCACTTTCTTGTTTTGTACTCTTATCACTTTCCTCATTCTGTTTGTCTATCAATATAACCAAGAGAAAATGACTTTCATAGCTACACGGCAAGTGATGACTCATGCTATTAACATAATTCACCATTGCCTGGTGTTGAGTTTGCTGTCAAAAAACTCTCAAGATATTTTGTAAAGTAGTGGTTTATTTCCTTTCTCTGGATTTGTGCAGTGAAATGCTTATTTATTGTTTCTCATTTAAGGACCTCACATTAAATCCCGCTAATTTTTATCACATAAGCTTAGTTCATTTCTTTGTCTTGTCAAGATACTTTTATGTCTTCATTACCTTTCCCACATTTCAAAAATGCTATCCTGAAGTATTAGACTACAAAGTACATTATTCTAATATTGGGTTTCAAACTCTTCCCTAAATCAAAACGAAATTGCAATTTTAATCTATCCAACTGAAAAAGTCAATTATCTCATTTGCTTATATTTGTGTTCTCATTTATATTAAAAATGACTAGGTAAAAGGAAACTGTCTGTGGACTAGAAGCTTTGTGTGCTATGTGTTTGATGCGTAGCATGTATCTAGTGTTGGCAAAGTGAACATGCACTGAATGTATGTTTATTAGCTGAGCTAATTCTGCAGTTCACGAACTATGCTGTATAGGAAGCTCTGATGTGGAAAGGCTGCAGGTGCGTAATTTCTCATACTTAGATGCTCTTATTGGAGCTTCTGCATTAAAAAAAAAACTGAGAAAGTTGCTACAATAAATAAAGAATTTTCACAGTAATTTCTCTTAAAATTTTAGAAGTAGTTCCTTAATTATACTATTGAAACACAACAATAACAATTAAAAAAATCCACAATTGTTGACACCTAATCTAGATACAGCTGGGTTTTCAAGAACATGTTTTGAATTATCTCTAAAAATCGTTCTAAGAGTCACTGTATTATGATGTTACCATTTACCAAAGCAATAAAGGAAAGAACAACTTTAAGTCAATTAAACAGACAACACAAGCAGCTCCCTGGAAAGCAGTGGGCATTAGACAAAACGAACTGCTAGACATAAAACCCTCCTTTCACTTTTGTCTCCCTAAAAGATACAACACACAAAGATTCACATCTTATATGTGGCCAATCTAGACATAAAATCTATTGAAAATTATTTTGGTATGCTGCCAAACTCTACTTTATGAGCCAGAAATTCATGGAAAATAGTGCTTATTTTGGTGGCTTGGCACCATCCTCCTAGGTCATTTGAAAACCAGAAAATAATGAGGTTTGAGAAAAAAATATGATTGAAAAGAGCTGTATTGAACAGGGCTTTTTAAAAAATTCATGATTTGCAAAAAGGCTCACCTTTAAATTTAGCTAAGTTTCTCCATCCCTATCAGTGTGTACATTTGAAGCACTGTTTCAGGAAAAGAATATTAAACTACTGTTAAGATTCATCATCCCCTTGCTAATTAGATGTATTAAAAATATCATTAAGGTAAGTTTACAAACTGACAGTGTTTTTGAGTGCTAATTGTCATCTGCGTATTACCTGGAATTGGAAGTTACCATTGTTTGAAAATCATGAAATCAAAGAAACAGAATGAATTTTCTCTTCACACTATAACAAATACTTCTCTGACTTAACTAAAGCAATTTTGAGATAATATATTGGGTTAAATTATCCTTTTTATGTTGAATTGAATATTCTAACATGCTTTCTGCAACTTTGGGTCCTTCTGATCTTAATTTATTGCTTTGCATTCAATAACAGTCACTTAAAATACTTATCACATTACATTACCTGGTGCTCATCATATTATCAGCTTTGTCTATGGAGAGATTTCTGTTTCTAGGATCTGCTGAGAGAGCTGTGAAAACCTCCAAGACTGTACTCCTTGTTCACAGATAATAGAGAAATACTTATAGCATACTCAGGGTTATAGTAAATATTATTGAAAATCTATTAGCACACACTGGTTACTAATAATGTCAATGCCATTTAATAAACCACAATGTATTAGAGCAGTACTGTCTGTAGGTTTTGAATATTAAGGATATTTTTTCTTACAAGAGTGTGCATATTAGTCATGCTTATTCAAGCTGTTTGTATTAATTAAGTTAGCAGATATTATAACTACAAAGGAACTTAAGATATTATTAACTTCAGATCCCTCATTTTATAAAGAGTCCGAAGTTCAGAGAGATTTGTTAGGCAGTCATACAACCAAGGACATATACCCAGTATTCTGAATCTTGTGTATTTGTGTTTTAATATGTGAACACCTTCCATACTTAAGAAGATTGAATTATATACAAACCCAAATCAATGAGAAGAATAACTTCTACTAACTTTTGAGTGATTTCCTCAAATCTGCTTTGTTTTATCAGCCTAGAGACTGTTTCTACACAAAGAGTTCCTTGAACAGTTATTAATTTATATCAAAACCAAATCTGTACTTCACTGACGATGTCAGGATTGGAGGTAGGCACTATTTTTCCTTATTCATATGGCATACTCATAAGTTTTATCAGTAGAGGATGCTAAAAGGACTTTGCAGAAAGAAAGACCTTTTCTTGTGGTCTGACACACTCCTCCTGGCAGGGTGCCATAGATAGGCTTCCCAGGGATAAGCCGCTGAAGCATGGCTGTCTTCTTCAGTGCCAGGCACTGTTGTACACATGGCTTCCCTAGCACATGGCTCTTGAAGTTTGTAGAAATCAGCAGCTCAGGGCCAACAGATTAGCCCCGAGGCATCTTTTGTAGAGAAATTCTTCCTAACAAACACATTCTAGGGAATAACTTTCCTTAACATTCTGGAAAAAAAAAATTTAGCACATTCCACCACTGGAGCATCTCAGCTACCTTTCTACCCTCTATCAAAGGCTGTGTCTTCTCTGACAAGTCCTATGTCTTGCACTACCCTGCTTCCAGGGTAGTGGCTGCTAATTAGAACTTCCATTCATGAATTTTCAGTGTTTTGTTTACTTCTTACCAACCAGTCACTCACCATGGAATCCTTATTATAGTCAATGACTCCTTATATTAACTTTTTTTCAATATTCTGTGTTATCTCTGTCTTCCTTTTCGACAGATACACTTCACTTTGCCTGAAGCTTTGTCCTGTACCTGCATTTTCCTATCTAATTCATACGCATCTACCTGCTGAATATAGCTTCAAATGTCACATTCTAAACAAAGCATTACAACAGCTATCCCGTTTGGATTTTCCTAATATTTGACTTCAATATACCACATACATTTACTTCATAGTAAACCTGAAGTTACAAGTTTATGTATCTCTGTGATTATTTGTAATCACAAATAAATGTCTCTGCTATTCATTTCAAAGTTCTGTGACAGAATGGATAGTATCTCTTGTCTTGTCACACACACATACACAAACACACATACACACAAATACTCATACACAGAAATAACCCTAGCTCAGGGTCTCAGACACGGAAACACACTGCAAATATTATTGGAAGAATGAAAAAATATTTTGTTGTAGTTTTAAGCTGAATGATAAAGTCTAAAGGACCATTTAAAGATATGGGGAACTTTCTAAGCCCCTTTTGGAAAATCACTGAAGGTTTAGTGACTAAAAATTCTAAAAAGAGTAAAACCAATATTACAGTAATTAAAATAAAGTTGTCTATACAGAGTGCCCAATGAGGAAGTATTCTTTCCCTATGACTCATTCTTATCTTGCTACATCTTCCATGGGAAGCCCCACTCCCAGATTCTAAGGAAATTCTCCTTATCTATTCTCATTTCACATCATTTTTCATTATCCTACTGCCAATTCCTGAAATAATGTGCATGTTCTTTAGTATTCCAAAACACATTTTAGCCTGCAAGCACATTTAATGGTAGTTTTTATTTGATTAGTAAGAGAATAATGGATAATCATATAATCCATGTCTGATTATTGTAAATCCACCAATGACTTACTCTTTATCTCCTGCCCTAATTCTCCCTTATTTTCATTTCTCTCTGGTTTCTGTGCTAGTTTTCTTTTACTCCACAAATTCATAAGATTCTGTTTGTATTCCAGCTTTCTTATTTTCTCCTAAGATTTATTTATTAAAAAAACTTATAAACCTTTCAAGTCTTAGTTTCCACAAACATTCAACAAACATGTATTTAATGCCTGTTGACTCTGATGTTCAGATTTTTATGCTGACGAATTTTATGCTGATGATTTTCAAAGCCTGGTAACGTAATTTAACATTTATTTCAATATCTCCTGTCGAACCCAAGTATGAGTTAAACATTTTTAAATAAATGCACTCACCTTTTATAATACAGATTCCGATATTTTAGCTCAGTGAGGATTCCCAGAGTCATATTATGCATAACTCCACATATCCTGTGAGTGCTTAAACTCTCTCTTAAAGACCTTCTTGTTGTATGCAAACATCTGTTCCCTTTATGAATTCATTGCATCATTTCCATTTTAAGTTAGAGCAAATACTTGCCAAAGCAAGTATTTATTTTGATGTGTCATCTAAGGAGCATTCTTTAAATTTCTGTTGCTACAAATTGAAAAAAATGTGCCTATATTTTACCATGTTAGTAAAATTTTCCCAGTGTCTTTGAAGTGTTTCTCTTGTATTTTTCCTATTTATCTGATGATTGTTTTATATCTTCTAATCATTTTTCTTTTATCAACTTGTCTATCAATGCTTTATTTCATTATTGAAGTAAATATACACTAAGGTTTAGTTTATATTTTATTTTTGCCATTTCAATTCAATAAAGCATCCTAATATTTGTTTTTCAATATTATATTGATTATTATATTTAATCTTTCAAAACATTTAATTACATTTTTATTTTATCCTCATTTCTTTCAGTTTAAAACTTCTTATAATAGTTTTAAAATAACAGTTTCTACAACATAATAAAATGCATTCTTGCCACAGATGGTAATCCTGACTTTTAAAGATTTACTCCATATTGTCCCATTTCAGAATGTTCTAACACCATACCATAGACAAGGTGGATAAATGACAAATGTTTTATTTCTCACAGTCCTGGAGGCTGTGAAGCTCAAGATTGAGGTGCTGGCGGGTTTGGTGCATGGTGAGTGCCCTCGTCCTTGTTTCTAGGCAGCTGTCTTCTCATATTCTCACATGGCTGAGAGAGAGAAGACTAGCTCTCTTCTTCTTCTTATAAAGACTTTAATAATTGTGCTACACTCTCATGACCTAATTATATCACAGAAGCCTTATGTCACATTGGGGATTAGGGTTTCAAGTTATTAATTTGGAGACATAAATGTTCTGTCTGTAAAATATTTCAATTATGAGTAGTTATTGAAGCTATAAGTGAGCTACTAGTCAGAGAATAAAAAGAAATGGAAATAAGAAAAGGAAATAAGATTTTCTACATAAGAAAATCTTGAGCAGATGGAATTTATAATTATACTTTTCACATACATTATATCTATATATATGCTTAATTGTGCAGTAGCTGAAAACAAGGCCTAGAGAGTGAGGCAGATAGGCATTGGTGGCTGAAGTGCACTTTTCATAAATATAGAAATATAAGTGTTGCTAAAGAAATGATTTAGTTACTAAAACTTATCTGATGCTCTTTTATCAGGCTTTGCCCAAGCTTTTCAAGGAAATATAAATTTGAAATCTGAGTTGCTAAATTACGTGTTTCTTTGCTACTTTTCTTCTCAGGAGATTGAAATGAAATTCCTAAAGTAATGTGTGGGTCCTTGGATTCTTAAAGGCAGCATGAGCATCTTTTCCTCTAAATGATGCTAAGTTGTGAGAGAACTGAAATTTGTGCATTCATATATATGTATAAACGTGTATATATACATATCTCCACAAAGTGTTGAAGAAATCCAGAAAATTTTGAATTTCTATTTCTATTTAGCATGAAGACAGTTAAATATTTCTCATGCAATATCAAACAATGAGATGAGGCCATTAGGGAAAATTGAAACAGAGTTTTCGTAGGAAAAAAGGTTATTCATAATTTCCGTGTTTTATGTTGATGAGATTATCCTACTCCCACATCCTTCTTGTCATGGGAAGAGTTATGGATTATGAGGTACAGTTAATGGATGATGAAAATGGGCAGTGAGGGAAACTGTGGAAATTGGATGACATATTGAAGTCCCATCTCAAACAATAAACCAGGTGTGATGACACACATCTATAAACCAAGTTACACCACAGACATAGGTGGGAGGATCACAGTCAGAGAAATGCCCCAGAGAAAACCACAAGATCATATCCAAAACAGTAACTAAAGCAAAAAGAGATGGTGGCTCAAGTGATAGAGCTCCTTCCTACTAAGGTTGAGATCTGAGTTCTAATCCCAGTACTGAAAAATTTTCAAAAAGGAAGAAAGAAATGGGAGAAGGAAGGAAGAAAAAGAAGGAATGAATAAAGAGGGGGAGGGAAGAGGGAAGGGAACTAAGAAAGGAAGGAAGGGAGGAAGAGAGGGATGGAGGAAGCAAAGGGAAGGAAGGAGGAAAGAAAAGTGGGTTAATGAAATTCACGATTACTAGTATCAATAGTTTCATAGATTTAAGTAAAATAAGGCCTGAAATATACCCTTTAGATTTAAATCTTATGAAGACATGATGACTTTAAAATGATCTCACTGGGATACTGAGGGATGAAAGTGCTAGGTTGCAAGTGAAAATTTGGTTAATGTAAATTTTAGATTTACAGGGTTCAAATAAACAAGAGAAAGTCATGTAATATATCTCTTA
This sequence comes from Castor canadensis, assembly GCF_047511655.1. Classification (NCBI taxonomy): domain Eukaryota; kingdom Metazoa; phylum Chordata; class Mammalia; order Rodentia; family Castoridae; genus Castor; species Castor canadensis. The sequence continues at coordinate 19,793,147 of NC_133390.1, read as the reverse complement.
GACATTTAAATGCACTCCAGATGTGCTTTTCTTACTGATTTTGGGTTTAGTAGTACTAATTGCATTTAGAATGTGGAATAAAATATATCTTTATTAGGAATTTCACATTTGAAAATTTTTTTAAAATTCAAAAGAAAATAACCATATTATTAAAGCAACTGAAAGATATCACTAATTTTGGCCTATACTCTAATTAACAATATTATAGTAGTAGTTTTCAAACTGAAAATCATAATTTTATAGATATTAAATTAGTTTTGTGCATCATGGCTAGTTTTTCAATGAGTGTATAACAATTTATCATAAGGTTAAAATCGTTCTTAAAAAAAATTTTAACATTAATACATTCATATATCTATCAGCCCACATTTATTAATAGTCTATTTTAAGTGCTATTAATGTATTGAGATTTGAGGTAAAATGTTGAAATTTGTAACAATACTTTCCTCCAAAGCTTAAAGTTTAAATATCCAATATCATGCCTACCATCATGTGTGTCTACTGAGCACATGAATTAGGGTTACTACAAATGACATGTGCAAGAAATATACAGTACACTCCATTTTAAAAGGTAGTATGAAGAAAGGATATAAAATATACACTTGATTTACATTGATTATGTGTTTAAATGTTTTGGATATATTATTGAAGTGACACACTAGTCAATTAATTTCATTTGTTTCCACTTTTTAAAAATGTTACTAGTAGAGAATTTAAAATTAAAAATGTGACTCTTATTCATGACTTGAATTATGTTTCTATTCATAAGCACTGATTTTGAGCCTAGGACAAACTATAAAGTTAAGTAGTTACAATGAAATGTACTAAGTGCTTTTGGAGGGAAAGACAAATTACCAATGAGAGAACATGAGAGAAGCAAACATATCACCTAAATTAAAAGGATAAAGAAAAGGTTTTTAGAAGAGTATATGTTTAAATAGATACCTAGATAATGAAAAAGACTTAGACTGGACAAAGCTTAAGTATTATATTCTTGAAGCAGCAAGCATACAAACAAACAAGCAAACAAATAAAAATCAAGAAGCCAGAGAAAAATATCTGCACTTGAGAAACCCAAATATATGTATGGGGAATAATGTTTGAAAATGAAAGTGACCAACTTTCATCCTACCAATCCTTTGGTAGGATGACCAAAGGAAAGGATGAGCCAGAGAATCACTGGTTTTTAGAAATCCTGTAAGGGGATTTTCTTTACAATTGGTAAGACAATGGGAAGCTGGGATAAGGATATATTAAGTTTTCTTCTTTGAAAGATGTTCTGACAGCAGAATAGAAAGTGGATGAGAAGAAAACAAGACTAATCTGTTCTGATGCGTTGACAATAGGTTGGAAAAAAGTGCAATTTTCCTTGTTAGTGTTCTGATGTTTATTGCAAAGGAAAGGGAGGGAGAATGGGGTGGATATACAGGTGAGGCAAAAGATTAAAGAGTCCAAACCCTGTCTGGACAGGGGATACAGATACATTCACCTTCAATAAATAGTCTTAGAAACAGGCATGCTTTGAATAGGCATGAATTCAATAGTGTCTGAGGAATATGGATAGAAAAGAAAGAAAATAAATCATAAGCAAAATTCCAAGGAAAACCAGAATTATCAATATTTTAGATATATCTCAGTGGTATCACACCAATTTATTTAATTAAATATTAAATAAATTGTGAAGCTATAAAATGAAATACTCAGATAACTTAATATACAAATTGTCACAAAGTAAAACAAAATTAACATAGTGCCTTGCTATAATATTAGACAGAAATTAAAGGGAAGCAATTTGTAATGAAATAGGTCTATTAATGTGTAAATGCTAGGACAAGTCTGCACATAGAAGACAATATTGAAGAAGCCAGATTTTATCTTTTCATGCAAAATCATGTTCAACACAGAAGCAACAAATACAAATTATTACAGCTGTATTCAGTGAGGTACTAATATGCCACAAGTAGTATTGCTATTGGTGATAATGATTTTCAAAAATGGTAGAATAACTCTGAGAAAAGTTCTAAATTAAATGACTTTCTTAAATTCTCACATAATTTTATTCATGAAAAATTCATTTATATTAAAACTATGTTAACTGTACAAGTTGGATTCTATTATCAGATATTTTTATAAGTTATGTTACTACTATGTGTATCAGTCAGATCATGTGAAAATTACACAAGGCTAAGAAAAATTATTCCCTCTGTATCTCAAGCCACGACTCTCAACAATGCTGGTAGTCCAGTACCTTCTTCTTCACCCCATATATCCATAAGGTTCTGTGAGGAGATGTCCAACCATTAATTAAGGATGAATAACAAAATAGATATTTTAATAGAGAAATAGGTTATATTATTGTTCAGAGAGATGAGGCCAACAGATCAGGAGATGACCACCTTTGAAAAAATAATTAATATGTACTCAGGGTTCTAAGAGGGGAAAGTACTTCATCCTATGCTGGATCACAAAAGAAAGTACCCAGTTGGTTGGCGGATAATGAGAGTGTGGGGAAACTGTAGTCAGGAGTTTTTATTAACTAGTTTGAATAATTTCAGTGAGTTCTAACTTCAGAGACTATTTCAGTCCTAGAGTGAGGGACTCAGAGGAATAATGATCAAGAGTGTAAAAGAACAATAGAGAAGGTGGAGAATGGATGCAGGCTCTGCATTGGTTTACATATGAAAGACCTTCTACCCAGTGAGTACTTTATTATCTAGGAAATAGCTGGCCCTAGGAGGAGCAGTCTTTCCACTATCAGAAATGCCTCAGATGTCACAGCATTAAGTAAAAACACAAAAGTGAAAAAAGAAAGGTCCCAGAAGTATAGAAATAAAATCAGGAATGTGTGGCTTCCTGGAAGCCAAAAGAGGTGATTGTTTTGTTTTGTTTTTTTTTCAAGGAAGGAGAGGGCAATATAATCAGAAGGTGATTAGGGTCAGATATGACAAGAATGGAAATGATTGTGCTAAATTTTGCAAAAAGCGAATGATTTTGATCTAAAGAGATGAGTATTAGTTAGATTACTAAAAGCAAGATGATTTCCGAGGACTGGAAGACGAAAAAGTAGAAAGACTGGTCTCTTGTACTCTCTAAATATGAGAACTCTAGCTGTGCCTTGGAAGGGAGAGACTATTAGAGAATCTGCTATGTCCAGGAAAGGCTTTATAATTAGTTCACTATATTTTTTATTTAGCTCTCTAAGCACAAAAGATTAAGTATATATAAAAGCTTAAAGGTAGGGAGGAGTATATGGAGAGTAATATATAGGAAACTAATATATAACACATATATAGAAAACTAATAATTGGTCTTATCTTGAAAGGGGGAAGCAAAGAATAGAGTGCACAGATAGAAAAATGAACTCTGTAGTTCAGGGAAAACATGATCCTTTCTAGTAGAAAGCAAGAAAGGTGAAGTGTAGTTCCATGTTAATTCGTAACATTGGGCACAAGAGGTTGCATGATGTCTACTATTCCTTTTTTCCACCTAAGAAGAAGCTAAGGTCATCAGATAAAAATAAGGTGGGAGAGGAAAGGATCTTAAATTTAAGGAGAATTCAGAAGGCTGGAAATAGTTGTATGGAAGTTGGGAGAGACAGATAATTCAAGAAGTAAGTCCAAAAATGGCTAGGGAGATTATCTAAAATAAAGAGTAGATATTTTTAGAATTGTATTGCATGCTTTTTTTGCCTCTTAAATGGTAAAAATAAGTTTACTGAGAACATATGGTTCCAAATGAAGCAGCTTAGGAAATTTCTTATGATTCCATTGTGGAAAAGATGAGCTAGTTCTACAGGAATGGGTGTGGGCAATGAAGACGAACATAAGTTAGACATGAAAGGGATTTCCTCAGGATAAATTTTAAAAACCAACAAAATATATAACCTTTCATATCTAATGCAAGAAGTTAGAAACAGCTATGAAACTATGCATCATACATCTAGGATTATGATTATTTACTTTTGTGGGTTTTTCCTTTCATTCTGTTGTACCTGTCATGGAGAATTGTTGTCATTGCACATGTAAAAAGAGACAGAAAAATGAATATCTAAACCAAGTTTCCAATAGTCAAGCTGTAGCAAGTTTGGTGAATTCTGAACAAAATCTGCCAGGGACAGTGTTATCTTTGCAACAGTTTACAGAAAATTTGACAGGAACATGGAGTTACTACCTCCCCTTTCTCATGCTTGTCTTTCCTTTTCTGGTTATGCAACTTGAGTGAGGGAACAAGAAGCCCTGTGCTCCAAAGAAAGATATATATTACAAGCATATGAAATAACAACCAGCTTTTTCAGTAATCACTATTGTGTCAGTACTGTGGAGACAGTAAAATGACAATGCACATAGAAGAGAATCAAGTTGTGGAGGCAGCAAAGTATTGATTATACACAAACACTATTCTAATTAGTTCTCATAAGAAAGTGATTAGAACATGAACTAGAAAGAGCTGAGGCTATAGCTCAGTGGTATAGCACTTGCCTAATATGTGCAAGGCACTGTGTTTGATCACAACACCTCAAAACAAAACAAACAGCAGTAATAAACCAAAAACAAAACATGGACTAGAAAGCTAGATATTTCTAATTTGGTTTCATCTTCTATAATTGCAAGACTTGGGCTAAGTTACTTAGTTCCACCAAGTTGCAGGTTTTCTTTTCAATAAAATGATCAGAATAATCATTACTTTAATAGAATAGGGTACCTGTAAATGAAATAGTTGTTAGGGTGCCTGATGGTGTTCTTAATATGTTAATCATTAACAAATAGAAACTGAAGCAAAGAATAAGTGTATTGAAGACCATCCAAAGTCAGGCTACAGAAAGAAAGAGTGTTTCTTTCTCCATATCCCACTCCTAGTTAAAAGATAAATATAAAATTTTAGCCATTTCCAATAAAAATGAATTCAAGGAAAAAAATCCATTTTAAATCTGGTGTCTGAATCACCACATTGAAAAATAAATTCCCTGATTCAGGTCCTCCTGAGAGAGACTTTCCATTTGGGAGCTATATGTCAAAAAGTCTTCCACCTTAAAACATCTTAATTACATCAGCTATAATCTGATTTATCTGAATTTAGCAGCAACAAAAACCATGTTTCCATCATTAGTGCTTATATCACTACTCTGACAAATACCTATAGAAAAAAATAATACTCTCTTGGATTTAGCCTCAACCTTATAACACATCTCTTTGGGTCTATGACCCAATGTGAAACTTGTGAATATAATTACCAATACAAATACATCCATCACTTCAAAAGAATATCCTTCCTAAATGAACCTGTACCAGTTAAAAATGTGTGTGTATATTACATATTACTATATATAGGTATATATACTATTCCCTTTCAACTCAGTACTAAATGTTTGTTTCCCTTGAAAACTTCCTATGTTAAAGCTGTAATTCCCAATAAGACAGTGTTTTTTGGAAATAATTAGGTCATGAGATGGAGCCCATGAAATATTAGCACTCTATAAGAAGAAAGATTAGATAGCCTTTTCCACTTTCTTTGTTCTCTGCTGTATGAGGATAAAACAAAAGGACTGCCATTTGAAAAAAAGAAGAGTATCCTCTCCATACTTTGGATCTGCTGTCACCTTGATCTTGAAATTTCTAGCCTCCAGAATTATGAAAAACATATGCTTATTGAGTAAGCCAGCTAGTTTACTGAAATTCAATCCAGCAGGCCAATCTAATATATTCCCTCAAAAATATATTAAAAATATACATCCAAGTGTATTAATACTTACTTAAGAACTAAACAGCAATTAACATTACACCAAGAATTGTCCATTAATATTGACCTGTTTGTTCAGTCAGTTTTAAGGAAGCATGCACAATTTTTAGAAACAACGGTCAAAATGAAAACATGTGGAGTAATACTTATTAAGCATCAAATAATATATATTATATACATATAATAATGCCTAATAATAATATATGACTCAAATTATTCCTAAAACCAGTTTGTCCAAATAAGCATTATTATCCTTGTTTTCCTGTTGAGGAAATTAATCTAAGGTCACAATAACCATCAATGTCAGAGCCTGGTCCTACTTTGACACTAAACCTTAAGTTTTCTCCTTACCATAATGTATTAGAAAAATTAAGAAACCTCTGCTTCCACCTTTCTCTGCTACCTTTTAAGAAATGTACCTGATGTACATATCAAAAATAGAATCCTAACAGACACATGGAACTCACATACCACAGTCAGCATTTTCCCTCATACAAGGTCTGTGATCTGAGAGAGCAAAATGCCTGTTACCAGGATGAAAGTGAACTATGGTGACCTTATAGTTAATAATTAAGAAGTAGCTGTATTCAAATGGGGGCATAGTATGTGTGTATGATATTAAATGAGATTAGAGCCTGCATAAAAATATAGCAAAAAACCCATACTTTATTTTTTTTTTACTAAATGTCAGACAGACAAGATATACATGGTAGTAAATACATAGCAAACATTTACACAACAAATGTTAATTGAATTGGTACATGCAATGAAATTTAATTTTTTCTTTTTTATATCATATGTTAAGTACATATTTACCTTATTTTGAAATAGACATACTGCTTATAAGTAATAAAATATTTCTGTACTCTCTCATATGTTTAATTCTCAAACAATCCTACAAAGTATCTTATTATCTCCATTTTGCAAATGATAAAAAATGACTCATAAAGATTATGACTTGCTCCAATTCATGAAACTATTAAGTGACAGAGTTAGAATTATTTCAAAAGGTTAGTTATTTCCTAGTCTTCACCTGACCCAAAGGAACTGACATATACACATTTATCAAGTGTAATAATTGCTTCAAATTCAAGACTGACAATTTTGTTAAGTATAGGTTGCTATATGATGATTTACAGAAATTATGATTGAGTCAGCTCAACCAAACCCTGTTTTTATTTGTTATATAGCCTTAAAATGATTCCAAACACTTAGATAATTTACTACATGGGTAAGATATTTTGTTGTGATAACCTGGAGTATACTGAGAATATGGCATCATATTTTGTCAGGCTCCATACTTAAGTTACTGACTCCAACTACTATATTTCAAAATGCATATAAAACTAAAAGTTAAACAGATAATTTAATTGTTTAGGTCATTGAAAATTTTATAATGTCACCCACTTCTTCTAAGACCAAGAGTGTAGTCTGTGACAGGACCACACTATAACCTCACAGCTAACCTCAGAAATTTCCCCAATCCACCCCAGCATGGAGTTTTGATGGGTTTCTGCTGGTTTGGATTCCATCTCTCCAGATAACTACTTGTATCAAAGTATTCCTCAAGATTTACTGAGACTTTACTTTCCAAGGAGACTTTCTTTAATCCTAATTTATCAAGTATAATTTAATTATTTTGAAATATACTTATCATTGATGTACCTGCAAAATCAGGGTATTCCCTATGAGATTTTTCCACATTATTTGCCCCTTCTTTAAGCATGGCAAACTGAAGAGAAACCTTTATATAGTGGTATTCTATGTAATTCATAAAAACTTACTTTTGCCATACAAATATATACAACTAATGTTTAAAATATCATTAATTGGGTAGTTATACAGGCTATACAACTAAAAATAGCTCCTAAAGTCAAATTGTCAGAGAGAAATGAAACCACATTACGAAAGTCAAGTGAAAATTTAAATGGAAAGTTTGGTCTTTGTGGATGGATTTTGGTGATTACCAGGAGATATTTTGTAGACCATGTAGTTGTGCTTCAAAGAACCATAGAGAACATAACAAAACAGGCCATTGAAACAATTACAATCTACTCATTTCAAATACCTGAGGAAACAATGAATTATTCATTCTATACATGTCTAAGTTCATTTTCTATTGTGCTGACAAAATACATGAAGCTGGGTAATATAAAAAGAAAAAAGAGTTTGGAAGCTCTCAGTTTTGGAGGACTGGGGACATTGCATTAATGCCTGCTCATCTGTGGTGAGGGCCTCTGATTCATCTCAGTGGCAGGAGTGTGTGTAAGAGAGGAGAACAGCTCATGTGGAAGAAGGATTTAGGGAAGGTGTGGGCTCCCTCATCTCTGTCCATTCTCGTAGGAACTAATCCACTCCAGGAGAACAGCATTGATTCCTTGTAAGAGTGGAGCCTCCATTTCCTCATTACCTTAAACTAGACTCCACCTCTAAAGGATCCACTATCTTCACACAGCATCACTGGGATCAAGCTTTCAGCAAATGAAACACTGCACAATATTCTTAACCCATACCCAAACAATAGCAAGCTTCTTCAACTAAGTGTGAAACCACGCAGAAAAATTCATGCTGTATTTTAATTTTGTACCATAGTCCTTTATATTGGAAAATTATAAAATTACTTATATCACACTAAAATCACAGAGAATTCTTCAATGTTCAAGGAGAAACCACAGAACATTCAAATTAAGATATCACAGTACAGAAAATCTTCAAAATAGAATGAAAAACAAAAAGGTACAAAAGAAAGACTATTTTAAAGAAATAAAGAACTCCTGGTCAAAAAAAAGGTCGCAAAGGCAAACAACCCACAAAAAGTTGGAAAAGTATTTATAACTAGTATCACAGAAGAGTTATGGTTTATCTAACACATAAAGAAAATCTCCATATCAGTACAGAAACAGTTCCTTGTAGAATGAAGACAAAGTATAATGGCAAATCTAAAAAAATTTAAATGTCTTAAATATGTGTAAATATTTTCAAAATATTTCAGAAAGCTTATATTTTACCTCTTAAAAGACAAGCAACAGAAACAGTTTGATAACAAAGTGTTATTTTGGGGGGTGCTGGAGCAGAGAAGTTGGATATTAAACTAGAAATTTCTGTACATTGTTAGTGTCAGAAAAACTAGGCTTAACCACTGTGAGGACAAATTGGCAATATTTGCCTGGAAATTGAATATAATGTTATACTCTCAACTCCATTTTTGAAAAATGGAAAAGTTTCATCATTTTAATAGTAGCCCCATGGCTCTTACTAGTGGAGATGGATATCATAGAGACTCGGCCTTCATTTCATTTTTTTTTAAACCAGTTTATTTCTGAACTAGGCTAGAATAAATAACACACATGAGCCTTGACAGATGCAAATAATAGGGTAATCTTTGTGTGAGTAGTTGTGTTGATTGTGGAAGTACTCTGATACAAAACTGGGCTGTCAGAGGTCCTGTGGACCTGAAACATTTGCAGTGTAATTTTTAAGTAAGTTGATACGGCCTTCATTTCTGATCCATCATGTACATCTGCTCATTTAAAAAACTGCTGAGGCAGATTAGACAGCATCCCTTCCTGTAGTTCCTGATATTGGGAGGCTGTGGCAGGAGGATTGCTTGAATATAGGAATTTAAGGCCAGGTTGGGACCCATGAGCAAGACTGTCTCAAAAATGGGACTTGTTGAAATTATTCCAGGAATTGGGGGAAAGGAGATAAAGGAGAATGGTATAGGAGATGCATTCAACAATGGTGTATTTGATATACTGTTAGAACTTTTGTAAATGCCGTAATATACATCCAACACAACAATAAAAAATTGTACTTAATCTAAAAAATGAGTTTCACTCCTCAAAGATGTTATAACACCATCTTCACCTCATATTTTTCACCTTGCTATTTAGAAAATTATAATTGTTCACATTACTCTTATTAGTATTACCTAAGGTAAAATACATGAAATTGACATACAACGCACTTGATGATGTCTTGTCATTCATTCAACCACCAAAGTATTTCCAAGTGGAAAATCTGATTGATACTTGTAATCATTTGCCAAAAAACAGAATGAACTCTGTACTTGAAAGAATTGAACAGATAATCTTAAATACCTCTTCTAAATTTAATAATTTATGATTGTACTCAACTTCTCAAAGCTTGGCATTCAGGATTTTGCACAATGATAGCAAGGTGGTAGAGTTGTAAATTATCATAATCCCTGAGTCTTTACTCCTATTTGGTTCATAGGAGCCACTGTTACAGCTCTTTGTACAATGTGTGGGGCTCAGAATCAACCAATGATGATTTGCTGCTTTCAAAATCCTAATAATAGCCATGTTGAGCCACACCTATAGATTGACAATCTCAACTAGAAGAAGAAAAGAAAAACAGTTTTGAAATATGAAGTGGTTTTCCCAAGGCCACATGCTAAGTCCACTGCATTCCAGGACCAGAAACTAGGGGTTGTGCGACTCACCAGTGCTCCTACAGAACTGAAAAAAATAACTGAGGGTGTAGTTCATGTGGTAGAGTGTTGGCTTGCAAGCTTAAGGCCCAGTACCACCCCTCAAAAAAGGAGAAAAAGAAATAACTACCTGCATTAATTATTTTTCTCTACTCCCTTCCTTCTGTCTTGCCTTTCTTCCTTCTTGTGTTCCTCGTTTTCTTCTGTACTTTCCCTTTTCTTTTTTGCTTTCTTCTCTTGAATTTAATATGTACACACAGACAAGTGTTTCTTCACTTACCAAAGAAACAACTTTAATTTCCTTAGAAAGAAATGCCATCACAGATAGGTAATTGATGTGCGTGACACTCAATTATAAATATCTTACAGGAAATGGGGGAAACACTTCTGGTCTTGATTGCAGCCCTACACTTCACCTGCCCAACATTCTGCTTCCTCTTAGGTTTCTCTTCCTGCTCTGCCAAGTTCATTTGTTTATTCCCCAGAATACATGATGCAACATCTGTGGTGGCTTCCACTGAGATTTATTTAGCCAGATTTTCATTAAAATAGCAACTGAATTGACTCAATAAAATGTTACTTATCTTAATAAAGCTCTTTAGAGCTTTACAAATTTGCATTTAACACTCTTTAGTGTCATTATAGCATTAATAATCTGCGCCTAAAGAGCAATAAAAAAAAAAACTTATACTTTCTATGTAATAGAGGTAGCTTCATAACCCTCCATTTTCATGCAACTTTGACTTTTAAAGTACCAGACAGAAAAGGGTAAATATTCATATGCAATATGTGGTCAAGTCTCAATGGAAATGCTTCCTTAGACTGAAATAAATTGAGTAAATTAAGACTTCTTCTGATATATCAGGCCCTACATATTCCTTAATCCAGTAAAATAGTTCATATCCAATGTCTCAACCCTATAATGTGTATCACCAACACTTCCTTAAAAAGAAATCACTTTTTGTTTTCCTGAGGTTGTCAAGAGACAAAATTACAACAAAAATAGTTATAGATCTAATTGCTTTCATTGATATTTCATGAGTCAGGGGAGCTTCCGTTCTACAAAATACAATGAAAGCTCCCATTGAGGGATAGCAAAACAGTGGATTTCACAAGGTGAGAATGAATAACAAAATAATAGAAAAAATATATTGTCTAACATAAGATAACTTCATGGTTTTTGTTTTTATATTTGTTTTGTAAGATTATGGGTGAAGAAACTTCGTTATTACATGATTGGAATCTCATATTTTCAGGAATTACCTGTCTGATTCTGTTTTTTTTTTTTTTTTTATCTTCTTATTCATTTATTCACATGTGCAAACACTGTTTGGGTCATTTCTCCCTCCTGCTTCCAGGGTCTCCAGGGTCATTTCCCCCATCCCCCTCTCACTTCCAGGCAGAACCTGTTCTGCCCTTATCTCTAATTTTGTTGAACATTAGACAAAAGCATAATAAGGAAGACAAAGAGTTTTTGCTAGTTGAGTTAAGGATAGCTATACAGAAAGATTCCTAGCATTGCTTCCATGTACAAATGTGTTACAACCCAAGTTGATTCATCTCTAACTGATCTTTACACGGGTTCCTGATCTCCTTTTCGTGCTGACCTCTGTTGCTTTAAGGTTTCTGTATTAGTTCCTCTGGAGTGGAGACATCAAATGCTTTCATGTTTTGGGTTTTCTACCTATCGCCATACCTCCCATATGTGCTATCCCTTTGTTGTGTGACCCAAGTCCAACAACATTGCTGTGATTGCCCTAGCCTGATTCTTTAAAGTTTGCTGATTACCTAGCAGTTGACATAAGTAATACCATTTTTGTTTTGTCTCTTCCCACTGGAGCCTAGTGCAGGAGCAGAATTAAAATCACCTACTTTTCACAGTTTTATTTAATAACAACAGTAAGAAGAATTCGATAGAAAGAAAAAAAAGTGGTAGGACTGGAGGTATAAAAAATGAGATGAGCCATTGGCTGACACTTTTAAAGAAACCTTTCAAATCTATGTTCTTAAGCAAAACATTAAAGGAAATAAGAAAATTTTATGATTAACTTCAGGTCCTTTGCTTCTATCTTTTTGCCACTAATTTCTTGAGGCACATTTTTGCTTGAATTTGTAACACAAGTGCAAAAATGAGACACAGAAGAAAGACTGACAAATATTTCCAATCCAGATTTCAAATAATCACAGTGACTTCTCCATTCTTAAAAGCAATTATGTCAAAGGAATTGTTCATTCGTTTAGGTGGACTGAGTGAACCAAATAGTTCAAGAAAGTTGTTGCAGGAGGGATTATATGTAAACAGTCTTCTAAAGATGTTTTACAATAGAGCCAAATAAAAAATAATTCCAGGAAGTATGTGTGACTTTGCTGGCTGCGGAACACAATACAATAAATGAGTTGTTTACATTTCTAGAGTTTAAGATGAAAATTAAGGCACTTAGATGTAGTAAAAAGAAGAGAAGCTGAAAAAAACTCCAAAAATGGCAAAATACAGAGACCTCTACACTTTTCCAGGAATGTGTGCTGCAAGAGTTGTGTGTTTAAGCTTTCCCTGTGGTGCACTTTAAACAGACAGCATCTCGATTTCCTGTAAGATCAGGTTGATTTTTCCAAATCAGAGATGCATAATGGAAACAGAGACAAATCTTTCTAGCTTCATTTCTTTAAACTTAGAGAATGCCATCTCCCACAAATCAGCCAGAAGCATCTGTCAGTAAAACAAAAAGAGACATTAGGAATAAAAAAGACTTAGAAAACAAAAATCAGATGATGAATACCACAAAACTGGAGCAGTATAATAAAGAATGTACAAAAAGAAGGCTTGCAGACATGTGCAGGGAATGAGTGTGCAGTGAATGACAAAAAAATCCTTGAGTTAAACAGGAACCTGAGTGAACAACACATTTGTGAACTGACTGGTAAAAAACAAAGGCTCAGAAAGCTTTAAGTTTGCACTCAGAGAAGTTTCTGAGGGAAGGCAGCAGCCAGAAGTAAACAAAACATCTATTTAGGCACCATGTGGAAAAAGCCAGGGTTAAAAACCAATGTAGTAAATTCTTTTAAATAAAATAGACTTATCAAACTAACTTCCTTGAAAAGCTGGGTCCTAAAATGACTAGAAGATGATGTAATGCCTTGTAGGCCAATTCATTTATGCAATTTGTACTACTAGTCCATGTTACATTGCTATACCAAATATCTGAGCCTGGGGAATTTAAAAAGAAAAGATTTATTTATCTCACAGTTTTGGGAAGCTGACAGACCAAGAGCAGGTAGCTCCTTTTAGCCTAAGGTCAGCAAAGACCCCCTTGGCTGTATCACAACATGTCAGAAGAAAAAAAGGAGTACAACAGCAGAAAGACACAGCACATGAGGTAGCCTTGCTTTATAACTACTCTTGCAGGAAAGAACTCTTTCTGTGAGATCAGCATTTATCTTTTTTGAGGGAAAAAATGACCTAACCTCCTTCCACTAAATCCACCTGTTCTAGTTTATATCATTTCCCAACCTCACCACATTGAGGACAAAGGCTTTAGTACACAAACCACTGGGGGACATGCACAAACCATATACAAGCCACACCACAAGTGATCAATCCATCCAGATACACGTTCAGGAAAAGTATTTTGCTTTGCCTACTATTGTAATATTTATATATTGCTATTAATCTTGGCACTATTACTTATATTGTAATGTTTTCTTGGCAATAAACACTTGCTCTTTGATCCCCCTTAACCGTGCAACCTTGGATCGTCACATTGCCTTGACTGTTTAGCCCAGTATTAAGAGTATTCCTCCTAAGTCAGTTTAGAGAGAATTTCTACCCTTGATGTCTAATAATTCTCAATATCTGATCAAGATCTTAACCTCTCACTTTTTATAACTAAGTCTCTGGCTTACCATCAGCAAGATTCCTAGTAAGTTGAATGAGCAAAAAACCCGTTACCCCTAATATCTCCTCTTAGTAATTTTCAAACGTTCTCTACTTGACTCATGGATTATAAATCCCCAGTTGTATTTTCTCTCCCATACTGTAACAGTCTTGACACCCACTGTAGTAGTCTTTGATAAATTCATCCCTGCCCTCTCAACACGTATCTGTATGTATGTTTTCCCATTGGTACTGTTATTTTTCTAGTAACGCAGTGAAGTAGAAAGGCTCAAACGTCCTGGCAGACACAACTTAAGAATTATCAAAAGCTAATGAATGCTCTGTAAATCCTGTTTTTTCCTAAATTCAATGGGAACATTTGTTGTAGTTATGATGAACCTCTTCTATCAGTGTGTGCTAGATTATAAGGGTGAGAGGTGTTGGATATTAAATCAGTTGAGAATTTTGTTAGTTCATTCTGCAGAAGAACAAGACCTACTCTGAAGCCCATGGCAAGATCCTAGATTTTGAGTATAATGCTACAACTGAACTGGGTTTCTTTTGGGTGTTGGGAGGAATTGGGCAGGAAGAAAGATAGATATTTTTCATAAGATAATTTTGATAAGGAGAATAAATAGAGTACTTGAGAATACAAGGGTAAACGTCTGGCTGCTTGTACAAATTGCATTTTTGTGAGTAAATTTTTATCTCCTCTTTGGGGAGTAATTGTGGTTTCCCTTCTCCTGGCTCCAGTCCTGGCCATATGGCTCTCTTCGTTTTGTGAAAGGTGATCAGAAGGAATGTACAGCATCTCTGTCAGGTGGTGAAGAGCCAGTGCATGGCTTGTGTGGCTTTCTTTCACTGGCTTTAGAATATGAAAGCATGTGGTTGATGACATTTGGGATACACTACTCCAAAATGCTGCACCTTGGCATTTGAGAAAATAAAAGTAGGAAGGTTACTCTTAGCTTCTTCTGTGCTTTTACCTTGAAGTAAAATCTAGAAAAGACTTTCTGACCTTCTTCTGAAATAAATGAAAAGGTACTTACGTGAGAAGTTTCTTCCTTTTACTCAGAGGAAAGGAACATTCTTCATTCTTCAAGTTCCAGGTCACAAAGAAGAATACAAACAAATATGTCTTGCTTTGTTTCTCCCAATTTTTTGCCAATAGGTCATGCTCCTCTGTTCAACATCATTTCTCCATGGTTGTCCACTTTTTTTTTAATAAACCCAGGGTAACGATAAACAAGTTTAACTATTTCTTAGGGACTTCATTTTATTATGAAGGCTCTTGTGTCATGAAAAATTCATATTAAATAAATATCTATGTTTTTTTTCTGGATAATCTGTCCTTTGTTTTAGGAGCCTCAGCCTTAAACATAGAATGAATGGCAAAAAAAATTTTTTCCTTCTCATACTATCAGAGTTAACCTGCCATCAGCAACAGTCCTTGATGCAACAATTAGCAGACATCCTTGCTGGGTCTACATAGATACCTTACACTTAAAAAAGATAAAGTTTGTTTTATAATTTGGTGAGGAGTTGGTTATAATGCAGCACAATGTCTTGTATTTTACTTGATTACAAAAAGTAAATACAGATACTTTAGCATCATTTGGAATTACTTACATATTGGAGAAAACATAACCACAGTAAAAATAAGTCTATGATCTATGTAGTACATTTTTTAACCTTTGTCCAATATACAGATCTTTTTTCCACAGTACTGATGTGTGAATAACTTTAACAAAGTACACCATCTCATACTGACAGCTTATCAGAAGCATATTGTCTTTTCAGGTGGCAGGGCCTGGAGACCAAAATAATAATAATGGAAGTCCAAAGATCAGATAAGTCTAATCCATCAGATAGAAAAACTGCATCAGATAATTGAGACAAAATTCAATTAAACTCATTAAAATTCTAGTAGAGATAAATAATAAAGAAAAGAATATCAGAGTTGAAATGAAGCAAGATAACTTATAAACAATTTTATATTAATAAATAGATAAACATTCAATGTCAATTTCTCATGGTTAAAAGCTATGGGTTTACAAATAACAGTGTCAGAGTAGCACAGAGTTTGTGTTGCAGGTTGCACAAGAGATATTCAGGCTCAGACAGAGTATTTTCAATTAGAGAAGGCAACATCTCTGTATTCAATATACTGTTCTAAGTAGCTAGTTCTAAGAACTAGAAACTTTCATTCTCTATAACTAAGGAGAGTTATATATCTGTGCTACCGTCAAGAGAATAAATGCAATAAAGTATAAAACCTTATGTAATATGTGATAGGAAGAAGGCCTGAAACCCTGAATTTAAATTCAAGTTTGAAAATTGTCAACAAATATGGTGGACATTGCAGAAAAAAAATACCTATTTAAGATCTCTTTGAAAATTTAACAATGCTGTGTGCATCTTTTATAATCACATAAGCCTGGTGGTATTTTTTTTATATTTCCTGTTTTGCAAAATATGTTTTAAAAGAAAAATAAAAATTGGATTTTTAAAAAATTAGTGTAAGGAGCATCTACCTTGACAAAGCAATAAATTCATTGATTAATTTAATTCCATGGTTACTATGGGAGTATCCCAGGAGTGTAATTTTCATTGTGTTAGTTCTAGAGTATATTTTTCCTTTTTTTAAATTGTTGTGCTGGGTGGGGGTACCATTGTGACATTTACAAATGTTCTTACAATATATCAATTGTATCATATTTAAATTCATCCCATCCGTCATTTTCCTTTATCTCACCTGATACACTGGAATTCTCTGGTGGTAAGGGTCTTTCTTCCACACTGAGATAGAAACCAAAGGCATAAACTCAAGCAAAGATCAAAGGAATTTTATTTGCAGAGAAGCAATAGAAAAGCCTGCATGGAGAGGCATGGGGCAGGACCCAGTATCTGGTAGTCCTCTAAGTCAGACTGGACATCAGGTTTTATAGTGTTTTTATTGCCAGTGGGAAGAGTATATTTTGGCATGAATATTTTGGTCCAAACAGGTGTTTCTTGAGAAGGAGATGAGGTGTTTCTCCCCTTGGCTAATTGTCATTTTTGGGAAACGCATGGACCTTCCACAGTCTACCCTTAACCCCCTCCCATCATTCCTGGAATAGTTTCAGTAGGTATCATTTTTCCATTTACATATATGAGTACACAGTATTTAACCATATTCATCCTCCTATTCACTTTCCCCACTTCTTCCCCTTCCCACTGGTACCAACCCTTCCTCCCAAGGCAAGACCTGTTCCACAGTTCTGTTCTCCAATTGTGCAAATGAATACAAAATGACATTTTTGTTTGTTTAAGATAGCTATATCAACTCAAAGTGAATTAAAGACCTTAATATCAGACCTGAAAATTTGAAATTAGTACAGGAAAGAGCAGGGAATGCACTGGAACAGTAGACATAGACAAGGACTTCCTCAGTAGAACTCAAGCAGTTCAGCAATTAAGAGAAAGGATTGACAAATGGAACTACATGAAATTAAAAATATTCTGCTCAACAAAAGAAATGGTCTCTAAATTGAAGTGGGCACCCAAAGAATAGGGGAAAATCTTTGCTAGCTATGTATCAGACAAGGGACTGATAAACAGAGTATACAGGGAGTTCAAAAAACGAAACTCCCCAAAAATCAATGACCCCATAAAGAAATGGGCAGCTTAATTGAACAGAACTTTTTCAGAGGATGAAGTCTAAATGGTTAAAAAGCATATGAAAAAAAGTGCTCGCCATCTTTGGCCATAAAGGAAATGCAAATCAAAATCACAGTAAGGTTCCACCTCACTCCTGTTACAATAGGGACCACCAACAACAATATAGGCAAAGATGCAGGGAAAAAGCAACTCTCATACACTGCTGGTTGGAATGTAAGCTAGAACAACCACTATGGAAAACAATATGAGGCTTCTTAAAAAACTAAACATAGATCTGCCATAATATCCATCAATCCCACTCCTCTGATATACCCAAAAGAATGTGAGTCAGGTTACTACAAAGGTACACCCAGACCCATGTTTTTGCAGCACTATTCACAATAGCCAAACAATGGAAACAGCCAAGATGCCCCATTACTGAAGAATGGATTAAGAAAATGTGATATTTATACACAATGGAATTTTACTCAACCACAAAGAGGAATGAAATATTCTTAGGTAAATGGATGGAACTGGAGACCATCATCTTAAGTGAAGTTAGCCAGGCTCAGAAGGCAAAAGTCACATGTTCAGCCTCATTTGCAGATTACAAATCTATAACAAATGTAGCAATATTATTGGACACGGTCACACACTCAGGGGAGACCATCCATGGGAGGGATAGGACAAGGGAAGGAAACCAAAAATTTAATGTGGTTGATGTGCTCACTGTATAGGAATGAATATAGTAATTATAAAGTGACCAAGGCCACTATGAGAAGGGGACTAGGGAGTAGTGAAGAAGTCTGTAGAGATGAACCAATTAGGTTGTAATACACATATGTATGGGAACACAAGGATCTCCCTGCATAGCTATCTTTATCTCAAACTGGCAAAAATGCCATGTTTTTCTTTTTATCTTTTATGCTTTCTCTTCCACAAAATCGGAGAACAGGAGGGAAGAATAGGTTTTGCTCAGAGGCAAGGGAGGGAGGGAGGCATGGGAAGGGTGGTGGAGAATGTAGTGCAAACAATGTATACACATGTAAGCAAATGCAAAAATAATACCTGTTGAAACTGTTCCAGGAAATGGGGGAGGGGGAATGAAAGAGAGCAGCAGAGGGGGTTAATTCAAGTATGATATATTTAGTACATTGTAAGAACTTTTGCAAATACTTCAATGAACCCCCACTCAGCACAACAATAATAAAAAAAGAAAAATATTAAAAAAAAGTAAACTGTAAAGTACTATATTAAATTGCAGTATAATACTATACTAAACTATAAAGCACTATATTGTTATATTAGTATAATGATGATGATGATTAAAGTTTTGCAGCTAGAACACTAAAATAAAACTAAAGCGAAGTTCATGAAAAAAATGAGAGGGAGTTTCCCTGTGACATTTATATATATATATAAATATATGAAATATATATGATATATATATGAATATATATATATATATATATATATGAAATATATATGATATAACCCAAATTGGTTCATCTCCTGATTTTTCTTCTTTCTACCTGAAGTCCCTTTTTTCATGGTGGCTTCAGTAGATTTATAAATTCTATATTCATTCTTGAATGGAGATTTCATCAACCATATTCAGCTTCTTAACTTCCTTCTTCTTCTCTTATGTAACCTTCCCTTCGCATAACTTGTTTTTCATAATACTGAGCAGCTAGAGTATTTTTTTTTTAAATTTACCTAACCTCTTAAAAGTAGGAAGTACTAGCTGTCTCTTATGTAATGCTTTCAGGTCAGATATGCAATTACCTTTTAATTAAATAATAATCTTAGCTATGTAGACATAGAAGCAATATCATGGAGATAAATAGTTACATCAGGTTATTCTTTCTGTTTCCACACATTGGAGTCTGTGAATATGTCTCTGTATGGGAGAAATTGTTTTCTGTTGATATAAAGTCTTCTTTTCTCAGATGAATATAGATCTATGCAGAGCCAGGCAACTTCAGTTCCCTAATTAGTTACAGAATGAAAATAGGAGTAAAAGACAAACCGGTGTATTTCATTCTGGCATTGTATTTCATTCCCTGTACTAAGTAATTCTCAAAAAAATATCAATACCTAGTTTCGCCTACATGTCATGAAAGCAGGAATTATAATTGTGATTATTATTATAATCTCCTCAACCCTTCTCAGAAACCAGAGTACTATATATTATTATTACATATATCTACCTTAAGTTCTTCTGTGAAATGACTTCAGATATATGTGGCTTTACATGTAGACTAAACCTTTTTTTTATAGATGTAGAAGTGTTTTCATTCACCATGTCTTTTCTATCTGCTCAATTAAGTTCTTTCAGCTAAAAGCATAAATGGACACACACACACACAAACTGAAAGAAAAAGTCCACTTTTTTATTATTAGCACAATCCTCTTATTCTGCTATTTTTCACTGAAATCCTAGGTAGACATGTGCCACCACATTCTGTTTTTTTTTTTTCCAGTGAGATTTGATCTTGCAACATTTTTTCATCTTGGCTGGACTGGAACTGCGATACTCTGGATATTGAGCATAGCCCACTGCACACGGCTATTGGTTGAGATAGGGTCTTCTGTACTATTTGCCTGAACTGGCCTCAAACCCTGGTTGTCTTGATCTCAGCCTATCAAGTAGCTGGAATTCTAGGTTTGAGTCATTGGTTCCTGGTTCCTTTTTTTTTTTTTTGAATCTTCTGCATCAATTACTGGGACTGTGATTGCAGTAAGAACTTAAAAATGGATGAATTTGAATGTATAAATACAGGAAAGCTGATGCCACAGTTTATAAGAATGATAATATGTACAGATAATAACTATGTACTTTTATTTATCAACAACCCTTCTAAAGTGGAAGTGGAGGCATCCCTCCACTCCAGACCTCCTTGAATATGTACTTCTTTCTTCTCCTTTCACTTCTAATAGAGCAGCCATCAAGACCCTTAGTTCTATTAAGAATGTTGGATGTGGGGAAAAAAGGAACCCTAATCCACTGCTGGTAGGAATGCAAGCTGGTACAACCACTCTGGAAAAAAATTTGGAGACTTCTTAAAAATCTAGACATAGACCTGCCATATGATCCAGCAATCCCACTCCTGGGGATAGACCCAAAGGACTGCAACACAGGTTACTCCAGTGGCACCTGCACACCCATGTTTATTGCAGTGCTATTCACAATAGCCAAGTTATGGAAACAACCAAGATGCCCCACTAATGATGAATGGATCAAGAAAATGTGGTACTTGTAGACAATGGAAGTTTACTCAGCCATGAAGAAAACCAAAATCTTATCATTTGCAGGTAAATGGATGGAACTGGAGAACATCATTCTGAGTGAGGTCAGCCAGGCTCAGAAGACCAAAAATCGTATATTCTCCCTCACATGTGGACTTTAGATCTAGGGCAAATGCAGTAATGTTATTGGACTTGGATGACAAAAAAAGGGAAGAGCACATACAATAGATATAGGAATAGGTAGAAAACCCAAAACATGAAAGTGTTTGATGTCCCCACTCCAGAGGAACTAATACAGAAACCTTAAAATGACAGGTTATCAGTAGCAGGGGACCAGGAACCAATGTAAAGATCAGTTAGAGTTGAATCAACATGGGTCGTAACACATGGGTACATGAGAGCAATAGTAGGAATCTTTCTGTATAGCTATCCTTAACTCAACTAGCAAAAACACTTTGTCTTTCTTATTATGCTTATGTCTTTTCTTCAACAAAATCAGTCACAAGGGCAGAACGGGACCTGCCTGAAACTGAGGAGAGGAGGGGAATAATGGCAGAGGAGGAGAATAATGGCGGAGAAGGAGAGGAGTGGGGTAAGGGTGTGGGAGGGGGGCAGGGTGGAGAAATGACCCAAACAATATATGCACATATGAATAAATGAACAAAAACAAAACCAAAAAGAATGTTTGAAGAACCATTCTTCCTTTAACTAAATGTAGTTAAATCCTATTTGGGCTCATTGTATTTCTAGCTATTTTGAATTATCTAAGCACAAATCTCAGTAATGGTCTTCTGTTCAGGTACCACTCAGATAAACTTTTTACTCTTCTGGACATGTTAGGTTGGACTGGGCTTTAAGCCATACAGTTAATAGACTATTTCTAATTAGCTTTGTTACTACATGCCTAACAAGTCCTAATCCTGCACAATTACTCTACCCATTGCAGTTAACATCTGACTTTTGCTCTACTGAGAACTGCCCTTCCCTTGATTTCGGGGTTTATCCTGAAATGGATTTCTTTGGCTGTGCCTTGTCACTCTGCTTAGCACTTGAAACTCTCCACTGGGACACAAAGAATGTTCTTTTCGATGAGTAGTCATCAGCAGTATTATTTTTACTAGGGCTACTCTGACAAAGTACTGCAAAGTGGATATCTTAACAGATCTTTTTTTGTCTTACATTTTCGAAGGATAAGAAATTCTTAAAGTGTTAGTAGGGCTCATTCTTCCTGAGAAATAGAAGGAAGGATGTTCTCTAACCCATGAATCTTGGCTTGTTAATGGTCATCTTTTCCCATGTCTTTTCATGTCATCCTCACTCTATACCTGTTTTAGTTTCTAGATTTTCACTTTTTAAAAGGGATAAAGGGCCATACTAATGACTTCATTTGATGAATTCTATAAAGCCCACATCTTAAAAGTCACAGTAGGGTACCATAGATTAAAGACTTAAACTAATAAATTTTTTAAAGCATGTAATTAAATCTATGACCCTGGGAACAGTCTTAAATTCATGGTACTGATAGCATGTACTTGATTTTGTAATCTCTTTATTATTGAAATTGAAGAACAAAGCAAATGCTAAGCAAAAGGTAAACATGATCTAACAACTCAAAGGTGAACTAAATATTGCTCCTCACCTTTCTTTTATTTTGCCATATTGGCACAAAAAAGAGCTCTCTTGATTTGGTTTGGTTTTGATGGCTACCATACTAAGGCAGAAAGATAAAAGAGGTCAAGGAAATATATAAGTAAAATATATAGGAACCAGAAAATAAGTAATACATCCTTGAATCGATTTGAATAAAGGTTTTAAAATTTGATTTATATAAAAGTTGCAATAATAATATGGAGAGTTCTCTATACAACTCACCCAGAGTCCTATGTTGTTACAATTGTAGGTTAATATGTACATATTAGTATAGAGCATTTGTCATGACTGAAAAACTCAACATTAGTCAAACAGTATTAACTAAAGCTTATACATTATTTGAATCTCACTATGCTATCCGGGGTACCATATGGCCTTTAGTTGTGTGTCACCTTATTCCCTTCTGGTCTTAATTGTTTCTCAAATTTTCTTTGTTTTTGCTATTTTTTTCTTTTTAACATTTTTGAGGATTCCTGGTCAAGATATTTGTATGGCATCCTTCAATGTATGTTCTTCTGATGTTTCCATCCTGGTCAGACTATCACCATGTATTTTAGGTATGAATAACACAAGTAAGGTTTTCTTCTTTTGTCACATCACATCAGGTGTAGGCTCTCTCAACATAACTAACTACTGGTGATATTCACTTTGATTATTTGACAAAGGTAGCTTAGTTTTTGCCAACATAAAGTTAATATTTTCTCCTTTTTCTTATACTGCTTTTGAAATTGTTTCCAAGTACATCTTACCCTCGAGGTGGGGAAGGTTCAAACTGAATTTTAAAAAATGTTATTTATTTCCTCCATGACTTTTATATTTTACTATGAAGTTTTCCCTTTCATGTTTGCTTGACCATGAAGTTCAAGCTTGTTTGTCCCTTCCATGAAAATTACTCACAAATTTATGGAAACAAGCAAGTAGCTTAGTGATTTTAGCAAAAGTATACTTCTATAGAGGCCAGAAAAGATGTGCTGAAATGTATTAAATTCCTTTCTTTAACATATTTATTTCCCCTTGAATATCAGAAGTTTTGTAGCAGTCACTAAAGAAGCAGCAGCTTTGAACTCACCCCTGGACTGAGTTTAACAAATTCGATATCTTAAGCTATTACTAAATTTCCCAATGGGTGTGTTTCTCTGACAGAGACAAAGTAATAAGTAAGCAATGAAAATACAATTTTTCTTCAAACACTATGCAGGAGAGATTTTTTTTCCTGAATCGCCAAACCTCTTTAAATTATACCTAAATGCATTAATGAATGTTTTCAATTAATAGGAGCCTGGTTCCTTTCATTGATATACCTTCTCCTATATCAATAATACAGCTTCTCTATTGTAAAGAAGAATGACTTCATGATGCAAATTTTCTTTTTCTAATTAGTCTAATTGAAGAAAACAACAGTATTAGTTTTGGCCAAATTCTGGTGGATTTCTTTCCAAATTAAAATGGTCACTAGTAAATAATCCATATCATTTAAAGAGAAAATTTGATTAACATGCTGAGGACACAGTGTGCAATTAAATGATTCTCTTAGGCCCACCTCAAAGCTTTATTCATTATAGTCAATGAGTTAAACAAGCCAAATATAATACCTCTTTCCCAAGACTGAAGCTGCTGGTCCTGTGCTTGGTCTCCAAACAAGGGGAATAAGTCTGAGATTTATTTTTCATGACTGACTGTGGGTTACACCTGTTCTGTCTTGCTGGTGTTTAGAATATTGGAGAAAACCTGATCTCAGGACATCCAACTTATTTGTTGCCTGCTAGTCTAAAGTATTGAATCCTCAGTACATGATAGATAATAATAACTGCTTATATTAAGTAGATTGCTATTTGTCGTCATTCAGAGATTTGATGTTAAATGTAGAAAATTAAAATTTTCATAATTAGAACAACTTCTGCAAAAAGAAGTGAAAACACAAAATTAAGTCACGTTTTGATTAAAAAGCAGAATGCAGACATATGAACTGTACCTCCTGGAGTAATAGCACAAATATTCTGGACCTCAAGTTGTATTATATCCTTCTAATTCATACATAAATCTTCTGTATTCCATGTTAGTTCTATATTATGGTTTTTTTTGGTTGTTTTTCATATTCCTGCATATCACCTTCTATTACTTGAATGTCATTTAAGATCAGTTGTCACTGATCTTTGAAACCAAAACAATGACATATTTACACAAGTAAGTCACACATTAACATTGAAATTTACTGTTATCAGTATGACTAAAGATTTTGAGGAGGACAATATAATTTTGAAATGCACAGTCAAAATGATTTCCTCCTTGTTCTCTAGAACAAACAAACACTTGACAGGTGCAAGAGAAGTAGAAAACTGTTTTAGGAAATAATGCTAAGAACTTCCTAATAATAACTCATATAAGCCAAGAGACAGCATCACACCATTGCTGGGAGGACACAAGTACATCATGTCACGTTTCAAGAAAAACTAGCAACCTTAATTACACCATTCAGAAATCCAAAGAATGATTCATAATACCAATTGGGATACAGTGGCTACTTATGAATTTTACTTAATTTGACTGATTATAAGTGTGTGATAAATCTTCCTGGAAAATATTTTACTTTAGAAAAGAGTTCAAGTTGCTCTTCCTATCTTTTGGGCATTTCTAGACAATTTTAGTTTTAAGTAAACTATAATATCTTCAATTGTAGCTAACCATTACATTACTAAAGCAGCTTATACTATGTAGGTTATCAAACTCAAGGTTATATTGAGGGAGGGTATTTTTCATCATCAACTAATCTTTGTATATTTTATTTCCATGGAAAAAGTTTTATATATCATTGTCTAATAGAATGTATTCATTGTGTTCTTTGTGTGATGCAATAATGCCATGTATATTTTTGTAGATACTTATTTTTTTATATTTTAATTTTTATTGTTTTATTATTCATATGTGCATAAAAGACTTGGGTCATTTCTCCCCCCTGCCCCCACCCCCTCCCTTACCACGCACTCCAGCCCCCTCTCTCTCCCCCCCACCCCTCAATACCTGGTAGAAACTATTTTGCCCTTATCACTAATTTTGTTGAAGAGAGAGTATGAGAAATAATGGGAAGGAACAAGGGTTTTTGCTAGTTGAGATAATGTAGATACTTATTATATATTAGCCTATATCACTGGTAGATTTTCACATCAGGGAGGCAGAATTTTCTAACAGCTTTGTATTATAGTGTTTAAATCTGATTTAACTTCAGGTCCTTACCCTAACACCTATTAACTAAGTATCTTGGCCATTATATTTGAGTGCATTAGTCATAATTCTTCAAGTGACCAGGATCAATTCAAACAGATTAAATAAATGGAGAAATAGATAAATATACATAGTTAGATGACAGATTGATAAAAAAAGACTTTATTATGGGTATTTTTTCACATGATTATAGGGTCTGGGAAATCATACAACTTCTATGGGAAACCATACAACTTCTATGGAAGCTAGAGAGACAGGAAAACCAGTGGTAAAAATTTAGTTCAATAAAGGCTTGAGAGCCAGAGATGTTGATGATGTTACTTGCAGTCCTTGCCCAAATGCTTGTGAACTTAGGGGGCTTCTATGTGAACACAATACTTCAAACCCAGAAGCTCCAATGTCCAAGGGCAGGAGAAGATAAATGTCTTCAAAGCAGAGGGAAATCATGAATTTGCATTTCCTCTATCTTTTTCTTCTAATCCACCTCCAACAGACTCATTGTCTACTGTACTGATGAAAATGGATCTTCTTTCCACGTTGCTGTTTTTGAAAGGCATATATTTATTTTAATATCAAAAAATTATTTAGGCTTATGCAAGAACTTCCAAAAATCTGTAAATGGCTATTTTAAAATTTCACAAGCATTAAGATGGACTGTTTTTGCTAAGTAGTATCAGACATAATCAATTATGTGGTCTACTGAATTATACATAATCCTGTGTTATAAACCAGAGTAAATGCAGATAGATACTGTGGAACTCTGAATTCTTTCTATAAAGTGTCATGTTTCTAGTCTGTATCTAGAGCTTGAAGGGTGGATCTTCTTTATTCATTGTACTGATTCAAATGCTAATCTCTTCCCAAACTACTTTCACAGGTTTATCAACCTGGGTATCCTTAACTTTCTCAAGATGACACATAAAATTAACACTGAGAATAAAATTTTCCATCTACAAAGTCAGAGTAACAATGGGTCTCATATCATGGAACTGTTGTGAAGGTTAAATGAGGACATATGCAGAAAATACTTGGCTAGTGCCTGACACTAACACCAAGATAGATTTTAGCATTACTAATGTTTCTGTTTTTAAGATACTTATTGTCAACAATCTTCTGTTCTTTTGGGACAAATAAAATACAAATGTAAATATTACATATAGAAGGAATGGGAAAAAGATGAAAGTATGATAAAAAGAGAAGATAGGCAGAAGAAAACATAGCCAAAATATCAGACAGCCTTTAAGAATTATGTTTCTTAGAGTGATGAGAAATGATTTAGAGTCTCCACAGAAAACCCGGATGAACACTGTAGATTTAGGGAGGACGATGTTACCTTTACCCTGAGGTTTATAGACTATGGAAGTAATTACAATTAGGATATTCTTATAAATGTGCTTTAAGAATTTTTTTTAATTTTTCCATTTAAAACTTGGTAGGTAAAAGGTTTAGAATAAAGTAAGTATGAAAATATATGGGACCAATGTCTTCAGAAAAGTTAGGTAAAAATAGCATGAATACTTTAGAGGAATATGGTAATAAATGCAGCTGCAGTCTTAAAATAGTGCACACTGAGTTCTTGAGCTTTTTTTATTCCCCTTTTAAAATATGCCTGTCAGTTATGAGGTAAGTTTGAATACAGTCAGGCAAAACGATATACTTGAAACAGCACAAATTCAAGAGTGCAAACTATGGTGATCAACTGTAAATGCTAATATGGGAATTAATCTCATCCAAAACCAGTAGTCTACTTCATTTCATTCCAGTATAAATCCCTTTCTCAATGGGGAAAAAAAAGTATATGCAGTCTACATATAGAAAGAATTGGTTCAAAAGATGAAGGAAAATTAGAGTTATCTAAAACTGAGTATCAAAAGATACTGAGAATATACATCAGACCTGAGTTAATTAATATACATGAAGATGCATTTTAATTCAGGTTAGCACAACCTGTGGCATTCATGGGCATTTGTAACATTGTTGAAAAGAGCATTCAATGGAAAGAATTAAGTCACAAAATATAAAATTGTAAAGTATAAGAACTTGTTTTTACAATAAAATTCAAACTAAACCAAGTTTTATCACATCACTATATAAAGCTAGTGGCATAATATCTCATTTTTTGAGTAAATTTTTGGATTGTCACAGAGTCAAAATGTAGAAGTCTCAATGTTATTACAATAAATCCATTTCTAACACTTTCTGTTTAAAAAAAATAGAAAGTTGAACATTTTATTTTATTTATTTTTATCATGCTGAGTGGGTATACATTGTGGCATTTACAAAAGCACTTACAATACATCAAATACTTCATAGTTGAATTCACTTCATCTACTATTCTCCTTTACCCACTTCTCCCCCCATTCTTGGAACATTTTAAATCCTTTAATCATAAGTTATGGGCATAATTTTCACATATAAGGTAATCATTGCCTCATTAGATACACTGCCCATCAGGCTACATTTGATGAGTAATCTTTTCAGTTTCCTTCTAAAAACTGTAGTCAGGAGTCTTTTGTTCAATGCATATGGGTTTTTTGCATCATTTTATGACTTTGCAAATATGATATGAATATCATAATATAGATTAGATCTTTATTAAATAATTGTTATAAAATATGACAATGAATATAGGAAAGAGTCTCACTTCTGTAGTTAATATTCATAGTAAAGATTCTTAATGTTGTAGGTGTGGGAAAATACATTGTAGCACATTCTATCATCTTGGGTTAGATGATGTGGTATGCATAAAAGGGCACACTTAACCCCTCCTCTAGAGGAGCAGAGTTAATGGCACCAGCTGTTGCTTCCTTGGACCTTCCAGTCTGTTCAAGCTGAGGTCAGGCTTCTTGACACGCAGTTCTTAGCTGAAAACTACTCAATGGAGACTCCAGTGCAGTTCTGTTCCTGTAACACATAGAACGCCACAGTGAAAAGGCTTGAACTTGAGGAGACCTATTGGCCGATCAATCTTGACACTGTGCTACGTAGCGAAGGAGCGAATACAGTGCAAATACTGTGTACACATGTATGTAAATGGAAAAATGATATCTGTTGAAACTATTTTGGGAATTGGGGAAGGGGGTTATGAAGGAGACTGGTGGAGAAGTGAATCCAAGTATGATATATTTGTCATATTGTAAGAACTTTTGTAAATGTCACAATGTACCCCCACTCAGAACAACAATAAAAATAGAAACTGTGCTACAGTCTTAGTTCACTTCCTGCCATTCCCATCCTTCGTGGTTGTCAGAACTGGAACTCAGTCAACTGCTCGGCTTCCTTCTTTTCCTCCAATATATCTCAGGCTCGTCTAATTCCATTTTGGATTCTGCTTCTAGAAGGAACCAAACAAATACGTCAGACTGATACATCAGTCTTCATAACTTCTACTAGATAGGTACAGAATCACAGCTTAATATTACTACAGAGGACTCAAAGACAACCATTTGCTGTATTTGATATAGGCAATTTTACAAGTACTCAATAGTTGTCTGAGTCTTGATGTGTTTTAGTGAGCATAACTTCATCTCTCAGGTAATACTTTCACCTCTTCACAGAGTTTGAGTTACTGGTGTGATAGAAATTTTCAATCCTTATGCTGACAAAAAGGATTTCTAATTATTTAAATTAGAAAATTTCTCTGGAGCACTTATAAAGTTACCTTATTTTAAAAATTAGCAGTTTTAAATCTACATTTATACATGTGATCATTTAGGTATGGTGATGAGAGGGATACAATCCTAGCTATTTTACCTTTACTTGGACTTCCTAACCAGAGTACCAGAATCTTGCTTGGCATTGTCTCTTTTTTTTTCTCTTTTTCCTTTTTTTTTTTCTTTTATTGTGCTGGGTGGGGGCACATTTTGGCATTTACAAAGGTTCTTACAATGTATCAAATATATCCCACTTGATTTCACCTCCTCCACCATTCTCCCAAACAGTATCATAAATACAGGTAGCATGCTTCCTCAATCTTGGCACCGTTGATAGGTGGGAAGAGATGATGCTGCCCTGTGAGTGACTATCCTACACATTACCAGATGGTTAACATCATCCTTTTCCTCTACCCACTGGATGACAGTAACAACATTCTGGTTGTGATGACCTCAGAAATATAAGAATAAAACCGGCTCTCCTTTGAAAGGTACAATTTATAAGAACTACTGAGTAATTAAAGGCAGTATAAAAGAAATAGAACTAGGGAAAGCTAAATGAAAGGGAGAAGATAAAGGGGCGAATAGAGACATTATAAATAAATGATGATGACAGATAGATCGACAGACACATAGTTAGGCAGATAACTAA
Organism: Castor canadensis; assembly: GCF_047511655.1. NCBI lineage: Eukaryota > Metazoa > Chordata > Mammalia > Rodentia > Castoridae > Castor > Castor canadensis. Next base: position 19,763,025 of record NC_133390.1, on the reverse strand, counting down.
TGGTTTGAGAAAATTACTCCCCTTCTCTGAATCCAGTCTTCTCAGTTTATACTTAGTTCTGCAGTCTATTCTACTATTTTACTTCAGATTTTTGAGTTGAAATTTTAATTACTATTGATCTGATCTTTCAGATATTAGGAAGACATACCAGTTAATGGATTGTTCTGCCTTTCTCTTTGTATTTTCTAAAGGTTCAGCATTTTAGATCCAATTTTTAAATCAACTATACTTATTTCTATTTTTAATGAATATTTAAAATTTGTAAATACTTTTTCATGTCTCCTATATGCTGTTCTATGAGTTGCTGGAAAAACACTAGTGAACAAAATGAAACAAAAAATATCTTGTCCTGGTGGAGTTTGTACTCCAGGGTATCTGAGAAATTATTATAAAAAATATTTACTTCCCTCAATGTGGGCCAACTGAAACCATATCTAAATTTTAAGTAACAATTGCTTACTTATACCGATAATGAATTAGAGGTGGTGGCAATGATGAAGGCTATGTTATAGGAAATGAGATGTTAAATAAGTATTTCATATTCATATTGCCTAAACATACAAAAGTAATAACTTGCACATTGAATGCTATTTCAAAAAATTTTCACCATGCTGAGTGCTAGTTCTTGCCTATAATCTTAGTTACTTGAGAGGCTGAGACTATGAGAATCATTGTTGGAGTCCAGCATGGGCAAATAGTTTGTGAGACTCCATCTCCAAAATAATCAAAAGAAAATATACTGGAGGTGTGGCTCAAGTGGTAGAGTGCTTGCTTTGGGCAATGCCTGCTTTTCAAGTGTAAAGGCCTGAGTTCAAACCTCAGTCCACCAAAAAAAAAAAGTCTTCAACAATTACATGAAAAGTCACTGGAGTTTCCAGTTGCCTTGACTGATTTCATCTCTGGATTCCATAACTTCTAAATTTCCTCTTTAACTGTGTTTGTATGGTTATGCATTAGGTCAGAGCCTAATAACAGAAACACCCATGCAGCTGGTGAAAGAAGGCAACAAGTAGATACAGATTGAAGTCTTCATGGACTTCTTTTCTTACAGCCACTTTGCTAAGAATTGAGTTTAAAAAATCATGGTATATAAGGCCATACTGCCTGAAGAGAGACAGTAAGTGTAACTGCAAGAATGTAAACTGCTTTTCTGATTTAGTGTAGAAAAGTGCTGGTGACATATTCCACAGATTCCTCCTTCATCTTTGGCAAATCACATAGTTCGCAGTAGATGTTTGCAGACCTTTTTGACACCTGATTTTCAATAATTCTTTTAAAGTTAGAAGTGAACAGAGAGTCATTGGGAGTACAATATCCTACTCTTATTTCTTCATTTATGTGATTTATAAATATGCACATTTCTACATATGTCTGAAGGTTGATTTAAATTCACATCTACCAGCCATCCTTTTAAAATTTGCCCTCAACTTAAGTCTAAATAATAAATAATAAATATTTAGCTCAAATGTAATTATGATATAAACTGTTATATTATGAAGGACTTTGGTCAATGTAATTTCTTAGTTTCACATTTGTCAAAGAGCAATATGAAACAAGCATATATGCATTTCAAAATTTTTGTTTTCTTTTATCAAATGATTCAGGATTCAGTATAAAATTTGTGGATAAAGACTCAGTCTTAATTAACTAAAACTGCTAATCATGTTACATCACATCATTCCTGAGGAGAGAGACAGCATTCTGTGTTCATGCCACACACACACACACACACACACACACACACACACACACACACAGTCACAGCCACACACACACACACAGTCACAGTCACACACACACACACACACAGTCACAGCCACACACGTACACACACACACACACACACACACACAGTCACAGTCACACACGTACACACAAATGTCAAAGCTTATATAAAAAGCAAAACAAAACTTTCTTTAAACATTCTATGTGCTAAGGATTGAAGGTTTATAGCTCCCTGAAATTCTAATCCCTTATGTGATTATATTAGTAAGACTGGTCTTTAAAGGTGATTAGAGCTTCCTTATCTCAACTACTATATGTAACATAGCAATGAGCCAACATTAATGAAAGCAGGCCTGGGCTAGATATTGAATTTATCAACACTTTAATCTTGGATTTCCCATTCTTAGAAGAGTGAGAAGCGAATTTCTGTTATTTATAGATAGTCTATGGCATTGTTACAGTAAACCCAAGATCATTAAAACACTGAGTCATCTTGGATGTGACCTATGGATACAGATGTATTTCTGTCCACAATCTCCATGAATATAAATTTCTTATGCTGTAATTATATGAGGCCATGGAAGATCATTACTCAGTAAAAAAATTAAAAATAACTGTCTTTTGTAAAGTATATTTTCTGGTTACAAATTTGGACCAAAATGTTTTACCTTTGTTACAACTACCTTTAAAGCAAAACAAAGTTAACTGAAATTTAATGGGAAAATTTAGTATCCCTATTAAAGATTTCATCTTTATGCCATTCTAGCATACACTTGAAATATATAAACTTTATATAGCAGTTGATGTCCATATATATGAAATTTAAAGATAAAATGAAAAAAGGAGTAAATAAGATATTTTGTCAGATGGTCTGAACTCAAGAGCAAGATACCAAAAGTAAAAGAACATTATAGCCAATCAAAGCTGATGCATTATTAAAACTGAGCCTTTTATCTTGAGATTTTTCAATATCAAGCTATGTTCCTCAAAGTTCACCTAAAAATTATTTTGAAAAATAACATTTGAAAGACCCAGGTGAGAAAACATAGATGAGTCTATGAGTGTTTAATATTTCTACACAATTTTGAACACACTTTTCAGAATCCAGAGATCTCTTAAAAATATTTTTGAAACATAGTGTTAGACCTGAAAGGAATCATATAGTGAAAGCTACATTCCAAACTATACTTTTGTGAAGATGTTTACTGTTACATTGCTACCAGGTGGCTCTTTGCTCTTAAAAAGAGAGATTTACCTGAGTGATGATCAGCACTGGTTTTGTACAATATTTTCAATCAGCAGTTTTTCTGAAATAACTCTCACAAGACAGGCCATAATACACAGCCACTTTGATAGATTCTGTTATGAAGATAGAGAACAGTTATTCCTTCAGGCAAAACATGCCAAAGGAGAATGTGTAACTGCAGCAAACTCCAAGGGGAAAAATTACAATGACTCAAGTTCGGTGGAAATGGTCAGGTCATACCTGATTAGAATATAAACTAAATAATTGAGCATGCTTTTATAGTCTACTAAAGTGCAATGAAAAAACAAAAATGAGTGTTCTGCCAGCATGAGAGCAATATAATTAAATAAATAACATTAATTTGACATTAAAATACTTTAACCCTTTTTTATCAAACACATGACATATTTATATTTTCTGCTGTAGAAAGCAAATATAATAACAGTTGTTTGCCAAGAAATTGCTACAGGTTATGTATCATTCAGGAAGATTTCCAATGAAATTAATCTGCTTCTTTAATACAAATAAATTCAAGACTTTTTAGAAGGCAGCATTCAGATTCCTTTGAGGAATATGACATCTCCAAAAACTATGATCAAAATTTTGTGATAGCAAAAGCTACTTATAAATTTAAATATTATCCTAGCCTAGGGCAAGGCTTAGAATAGTCTTGTTCTCTAAAATACTTACTAGCTAATACTTTGCTTTGTGTCTCTGTAGAATATCTGCACGTCCTTTCTTTCACATTTTGCTTTACAGAATAATGGGTTTCATGATGATATTTTCACATGTGTATCTAATGTACTTTGATACATTTGTACTTTGATCATGTTCTTTCCTCACCTCTTTACCACTGTTGTCCTCTTTTCTCATGCAAGTCCCCTTCCTCTTCCCAAATAGTTTGTTTTCTACTTTAATTTCTTTTTTGGTTTTAGATTCCATGTATGAAAGAGAGATATTTGTCTTTTTGAGTTTGGTTTATTTCATTTAGAATGCTATTGCCCAGTTCCGTCCATTTTCAGTACTTTTTAATCTTTCAATCTACAAAAATTTATATTGCCTCTATCAATTCATTCATTCTAGTCATTTCTATATCAAAATAAATTGCCATCTATAATATAATATTCTAAGAAATATACATTAAAATAAAAACTAAACATGAAAACCCAGAATAGTGTTGTTTACTTTGGACAACTTTATAGCTGATATTATTTCTGAATTACAATGCTGTTAAGGTAGCTAACATACTGATTTAACAGCTACTAAAAATAACCCTCTCCAGAAAAAAAATACAACATTACTTTCCAAGCTATTTTTGTAGTCAGGAAAAAAATGTGTTCTTTTACAGTTACCAGCCATTTACTTCTGTTTTTAGAAGCAGAATCATTTTTTGTCACCTATAAAAATAATAAAAAGCACAGAAAAAGTTTGGTCATGTCCTCTTTCTACCATGTGGGATGGAAGTTAATGTTTGTCTTTTGATAGAACCCCTTTCCATTAAAAAATGGGCCACATTCATGAAGTTAATTGATTAATTGGCAGAATAATTGTCAGGGAAACCTCAAGTGGTTCCTGAGAAAGAGAGATCATGTGGTGTGATTATCTATTCTCAACATAGGCAAGATAAAATTCAGAAAAACTCAGAAGTCAGCTGGGTACTGCTGAAGTGATGGAGTTAAAAAAGTAAAATTGATTGTCAGAGAAGATTAGAGTAGGAGTGTCTAGGAAGAGATGAAAAATAAATTCCTAGGATGAATTTGTTAGAGATGTAATCATTCATGGGATTCTACATTATAACCAAGGACAAGACCTTCTAAAAATACGAGCCTTAGAGTCATCAAACAGGGGTGCCAAACAAGTCATTTTCTACATTATCTGGCTTATAGAAAAAGGTAAAACTGGAGCATTTTAAAGTTATACAGACAAAAGTGAAATACAAATAGCCATTTGCTCCCAGAACCCTTCTACCACATGACAATATTTCCGAAATACATAAATAACACAGAAGCTCCTGTTCTTACTGTGATTCTTCTGTTAATAGTAATTATAAAGTGTGCTTTTGTTAATAAGTGATTTTTCCTTCTTCTATCAATAATACATTAATTAGAAAATTGCATGTTCACATAGATTAGGAATGGAAGGAGAGAGTCATGAAAAATATAATAAATACATCCTAAACTGTAGATTATAAATACTTCACCATCTTGAACTGTAATGTTCTTTTTGGCTCTCCTTTTTTTTGCTATATTTTTCTTGAGTATGAGAAACAATCAGTCAATGAATAAACTGATGATCTGGACTCACAACCAAAAGACCTGGCAGGTCAGCAAATATCAGCTACTTATAAAAGTGATAGCCTTTCACTTTGTATAGAACATTTTAACTGTATTGCCATCTATATGTTTTAATCCCTTTTAAAAATTCCCTAGTCTGCTATATATTTTAGGCAGACAGTTTAGCTTCAAATTCCTTATCTTTTTTGCTTGTTATTACCATTGTGCTTTGTATGGATTCTTGTCACAGGCAAGGAACTCTGATGTAAAATACAGGCACAACAGAAAGTGAAAATTCCCTGATAGCAAGTCACTTTCCAAGTTGATAATATCTTACAAATCACCACAAGTATTATGGTTCTATGCATCAAAGTATGTTGAATTACCTAAAAGAGGGGATGATCTTTAATATTTTTAGGTTAAAAAATTTAAAACACTCAGGAATGTGCACTGAGTAAAAATTATTTTGTGGGAACTACATGTATTCCTCCAACATGTCATGAATAACATTTTGATATTATGTTGGGCAACTTTTAATAATTTTTTACAATAGGATGACAATCACTATGAGAAATATTTTATGTATTATAGTTGATTGCATCTTGAATGTGACTATTGTGAATAGTTTTATCACAGAGATTGAAATCATGAAATTCTGCTTTAAAAAAGAAATGTATATTTTTTACATTATTTTTAAATAAAAAATATAGACATTCATTAGAAATCTTACAAATAAGAATAGAGTGTTTTCTTGCTATCAACTAGATGCTCTCAATTCATGGGAAACTATACCACAATATCAAAATCAGAAATCTGACCTTGGAACAATATGTGTACACTATGATGTTACTTTATCAAATGTATAAATAAATACCCAGAATTAGGATATTTTATACACACACATACCCATGTACATGCACACATACACTGTCCCTGCACACATTTACTCACATACCTAAGTTTCATATAATCCTCAAATCATATATACTTGCACACATATACACATGCACATATACATTATTTTGAGGTATGATTTGATCTTTTATGCTTTATAATATAGTTATATTTCAGTTCTTATTGATAACATCCTTCCTTTGCATTAAGTTCAAATTGAAATCTTAAAGTTCTCTTAACTTATAGTTATATACAACTTTAGAATTTACAATCAAATTTCTTTAATGGTTTGTGATTGATAACTACCTGGTAACATGCTGGTGTTACTAATAAAGAAAATAGTCTATTGTCTGGGAATGTTTCAGGATATGATTAATATACAATCTTCAAGGATATAATAGAATTTATGGATTCAGATTCTATGGTGTTAGACAAGTGACATGCCACAAAAAGTTGAATACTAGTAGTTTGGTAACACAGGAAAATATACTTGTTGCAAAAGATTTAATATATAAGCAAACACCAGTGGTGTTTTAACTAACACATTTCTACAGCGATCCTTGAAAGTGTGAAAAATTAAGAGTGCACACTAATTGAAGTAAAAATCCCAGAGCTATAATGACATTGGAGGAAAGCTTTAAAATTCATGTAAGTGGATTTAACAACTCCTTTGTTGACTATATCTCATAGTAGCACTCATAAAATATTCTGTTTACCAAAGCGATAAGAACTTATGGGTGAGATTGCTAGAATTATTGAGAAGATCCAAATTGTTCTCCATAGGACTGATAATAGAAAATGCTTTTACCTAACCTGCCTACTTGATAGCAATGTGAGTAAAAGGATACTAAATTAATAAAAACTAAACAATGACATTTGCCAACATTAAGAATTAAGTTGTGTACCAACTAGGTAAGAATAGAGTGGCACTCAGGGCTTTCCTGTCCACGTACAACCTACAGAGGTGTCTAAATACAGTGTTGCTCAAAACAGGACAAACGGGAAATCAACAAAAGTGTACCAAAAAAAGTATCAAAACTGGGTGATTTAGTGGAGTAAATAATGATCCTCAAAGATATCCAACTACAATAGAATTTCAAGGGAAATGTGTTTGAAGAAATCAGGAAGAGATATAACCTCAGAAGGAACAGAAAAAAATTTGAAAGACCCATACTGAGCACTTTGAAAATGGAAGGCAACATAGCCTATGAATGCAAGTAATGCAGCTCTACAAGCTGCAGAAGCAAAGGAAGGGGTTGCATCCTAATTGTCTAGAGGGGCAAGGCCTAGTAGACACTTTAGTTTCCACCTAATTAAGCTGATTCCAGAATTCTAACTTCTGGAAATTTAAGGGAGTAAATTTATACCAGTTTAAGACATCCAACTTGTGGCAATTAGGGAAGTCATTGTAATCTAATAATAATCAGAAGACTCAAAAGAGTAAAGAAAATAAAGGCAAAATCTCCTGCTCAGTTTGTAGACTTTATCCAGTTTTCAACCCATTAAACACTGACTAAAAGAAAAGCTGACTATGGAGAAGGAACTTGGAAAGTAGAAAGAACACACAAGATTATTCTGTTCTATAGTAATTCTCCTAGCACTTCCCCAAAAACGGCTGATGTATTACTTTATTAAACATCAGTTGGAAATGGAATATCTAGACTTCTGGAGAAGTTAGGGACAAATTCACAGTCATATTCAGGGATGAAAAGTACCATAATGGCCTCCTTGCTTGCATAAGGACAAATGATGACCAGGTCACAGATTGTCTACACAACCACCTAATAGTAAATGTGCCTTTTTCTGAATTGCAACATAAATGGGTAGATTTAGCGTTTGGAAGAATTCCAAACCAGACCCTTGACATATAGGAGATTCACCATAACAGTAGGAAGGTCAAGTAGAAATATCTGAAAATGCAAGAACACAGTAACACATACTAGAGGAAGGGGGAAAATGGCAAAGATTCTTATCCCTTTTAAAATTTTCACAATGCAGGGTTGTGTTCCCTATCAGAATTTGATTTTGTTGTACTAGTGTGACACTAGTAAAAGTAGGTGGAACTCAGTGGTTGACATTGGAATACTGCAATTATCCAAGTGGTATCCTGTTTTGGACTTTCTCTTTTAGACATTGAGGGCAAAATAACATGGTTCCTGGCTTCTACTAAGTTTTCAATTATCTTATGAGTGTATACATTTTTATTACCATGACCACACAGGACCAGAATTAGTCTGTATACCATGAAATGGATAAGAGGACACATTTACAATTTTATTTTAAGGCTATAATAGCTTTGCCAACTTTCTTTAAGTAATTTTGTTCAAATTTATACGGACTATCTAATCAGCCTATAGAAGATCAATATAAGCCACTAAAATGCTGACACATTTTTAATCAAACTAGATAGGCAACAAGTACCAAGATTTTGGAGATCAGTAAGAAACCTTTGCTCTAGAGAGTGCAAAATCATATCCTGAAGTATTCCCAGGGAATAGACTCTTTTCTTTATTAGTAGCACCAGCATGTTAACAGGTAGTTATCAATCACAAGCCATTAAGCCAGGCCCCATTTACCCCACCAGCTAGTATGAATGTGTCTGAACAATCTCCTCTTGAATGTGTGCAGACCTGTCATTTTCAACTAATGAGCAGAACATGAAAAGGTGACAGGTTGTAAATAATTCCATACAAAAATTATGCTGCATGAAATTGTAGCTATGTTGTTCTTGGAGAGAGTTTCTCTCCTTTTATGAATTTCAAAATGGGAATTGTCAAGTTATAAACTGATTTTTGAAAGAGCCAAATGCAAGAATTGGGAAGGCATCTGACCACAGCTAGAGAGTAAACAGAGCCCTTCATTTGACATTCTTCAAAGAACTGAACGTTTCCAATGACCACATGTGTTTACAAGATCTCGAGTCTTAAATGAATCTGCATTTCTAGCCAACATCCTAGAGAACAAACAGCTATGCCGTTCCTAAACTCCTAGGTCCAAGCAATTTTGCAATATTTAGTGTATGCTATTTTATGCTATTAAGTTTGTGGTGAAAGTATTACAAAATAACCAGTACTTCATGCAGTTAAAGACAAAGTTTTCAACAATTCAGAGGCTTAAATATTGGTAAAGTAGGATCATAGCAAATAAATATACTAAAAAACCTTTTTCATACTGAGGTAGACAGTAAATATTTTAGGCTTTGTAGTCCATAAATTATTTGTTATTACTTGTCAACTCTGCCATCTTATTGCTAGAGCAAACATAGAAAGAAAACATATGAGCAAATTGTTGGGAATTATATGTCCTTTCTAAAATAAAGAAGAAATATATTGCTCATTAAGAAAAAGTCAGGGTGTTATCATTCATCATTGTTTACACTTAGAATAACGTTTAATTCTATTTATTTAATGGGTAATGTGCAAAGTTGCTCTCCAACTTTGTGCAAGACCCAGAGTAAAAGAGTGTAGTTCAGCTTATAGTGCACATAGGCCAGCCATATTGTTTGGCAGGCTTTATATAACTGAAAAGTTTCATGGCTTGAAATAATATGTGTAGATTGTGGTGAGGCCTTAAGTCAAAATGGAGTACCAAATATTTCTAGAGTAAAGCCATGCCATGTGCAGCAGAGAATTATTTGCATTTGAAAAGCAACTTCTGGATTGTGGGCTCTGGCTCAGGTAGAGCACCTCACAAATGAATCATCAAATGATCAGCAGTTGAGAATATCATTTGAGCTGGTTTCAGTTTTACCCACAAAGTATAAGTTCAGGGAGGAGAGCTGCAATTTGTGCAATTTGCTATATGATAGAAACGAAAGCCCTGGAATCAGACTTCAGCAGGGCCAGAGGGTACATGGGAGTTGCTCCACAAATCACCATCACTGCTCCACTAGCATTTCTACTCATACCACCCATACCCGTGACTTCATATGACTTTTCCTCATGAGCAGATGATGGAGCACCAAAAAGCAAATCGACTTTCTTACAGATGGGTCAACTCAGTGAGCGTGCATGCTCCACAAATGCATGCCTTTGTATTTCATCCTCACTCCAGAGGCTGTAAAATACTGCAGTGATGAGAAAAATTCCCACTGTATGAGTAGTGCATTTGTTTATCCAATATAGAAGAAAATAAAACTGGTACATGACAACTGTATACATTGACTTATAGATAATAATAATGACCTGGTGGATTTGCCAATGGTCTTTAAAGGGGAAATGAAAACTAGACAGATAAAGAATAATAGAGTGAGAGAAAGAGGCCTGCAGATGAAATTATGATAATGTTCATGATGGATGGAGATCTTATTAACTCATGTTTATGACCACTTCAGCTGATTAACCACAAAAAAATTCATGTGAATTTACATCAGGCCACCTCTGATATCTGCCAAGCACTGCAATAAGTACATGAATGAAGCAATCATTTTATTGGCAACAAAGGCCATGTACAGTGCAACACAGTGCTACTGCTGCATTTTTGACCAGCTATCTACCACAGTCAAATGTTTGTCCCTCAAGGTGACCAACCATCTATTAACTAGCTAGCTAATTAAAATGAACCTGTTCAACACCAGAAACGGCCATGTGTTATTTTTGCTAGGATCAACATTTTTTCTAGGTATGGCTTTATCCTTCTAAGTGCCAACACCTTAATTAATACAACTGTCTGAGGAATTATAGCAACTTTAATCAACAACAGCATTTTATATTATATGGTCTAAGATTTGCCATTCACCAGCAAGGGGGAAGAATAAGGTAGAAGTAGGCATATGAGGTATTTGATCCTATCACTTCCCACGGTGTGTTAGAATTTAAAAATGACCTCTGAAAAATGGAGCTGAAATGCCATTTTAAGAACAATAATGTGGTGATTAGGTATTACCCAGAACAAATTATACACTCTAAATCATGAGCCAACATGTATTGTTTAATCATTAATGGGTTGAATAAATGTATCTAAGAAAAAAAGAGAGGTGGGTTGAATGGTAACTATTTTATGCGGCACATATAGATATTTTTTTCTTCTTGCAGGTCTAGATTTTCTGTTCTGAGGAGGGAGAATGTTTACACCAGGTGATGCAGCAGGACTCTAATTAATCTTGCTAGATAAGAGACCACATCCCTAAGTGATGAGGACATCACACCAGGCATGCCACCTATATGAGCAGAGATGCAAAATCAGGGATAGAGAAATCTTGAATTTAGGTGGTAAGGGAGATGACGTCTATTACAAATGACCTCAAAATCAACTGCCACATCATAAATTGTGCTTTTCTCCATTAGACATAAAAATGAAATATGAAGAACCTAGTTTAGTCAAATGAAAACCATACTTGTGCCTCTAAGTGGTGCAAGTTGTGGGCTATAGTGGATACTCTGTCTGACTCTCTATCCAGATAACCCTCTTCACTACTGTCACACCAATGCACATTCTGTTAAAACAAAAGCAATTAAACAAACAAAACCCCTCAGCCGTTACAAGCTCTCCATTGTAACCTTCACTGGGAATTAAACTTAACCATGGAAACTATATCAAGGAAAGTGACAATTCTTTCTAAGGTGGACTTCAGACAATGCCTGGCTGATGTAGTGCCACCAAGTCCAAGCTAATTGCCTCCAATTTGGAATGGAGTTTCAAATCTGAAAGACACTGCAGCTCCACAGTTCCTTGTAAGAGACGTTGAGTCCTCATTTGCAACCATATTGCAAATAACCCCTCCTAATGTCTACTTTTGCCTGCTTCTTACTCTTTTACATGTATCGCTCTCAAAAACCAACTATAAAAAACTTAATCCAAAATACAAATCTAGCTTGATTTATTTTGTATGTGTTTTATAGTTTATGCATTCTAAATACATACTTTCCATAGACTCAAACAAAGTTTATTATAAGTCTATTTCTCTATTTCACGGTGTGAAGAGTAAAATTTACCAATTTTAAATGCAAAAATTTCAAACTCTGTTGCAGAGATTAATGTCTTATCAAAAATGTACTCTTAAAAATGATTAGCAAAAATCCATTTTCAGTCAGTTGGTGCCATGTATTCATGAGTAAACTACAGATCACTTCATATCTCCATAAATTATAGTTTAATGGAATTTTTTACCTAACTTGAAGATCAAAAATTCAATTTATATATAATTTTTATGTAACTTGTTTTCTTGTGATTTTTTAGTAATTATTTTTAAAGAAATGTTAAAAAGATCATACTTTACCTATTTAAATATGTGTAATGCTATTCCTTTCCATTTTCTGAAATATAACTGGAAGGATGAAATGAAATGTCAAGTTCCAAAATCATGTTAACTAATATTTGGAATGCTGATTTAGTGATCCTGTCAATCAGAATTGTCACGTAAGTGTCTTATAAGTTTTAGTAAATTAGCATTGTTTGAAAGGCACTTTTTACCTTAGCAAAAATAATGAGACAAAAAACAAGGTTCTTTCAGACTGCAATAAATACTTCAAAGATGTTATATCACATCAATACTATATTGATTGTGAACCAAGCAAAATACTGACCATTAATAACAAGTTCAGTGAAATATTAGAAGGTATGGGTTGGTCTAAGTCAGCAGAAGGAGAAAGTCAAGGTTTCTAAGAAAGACTTTTGGGTGGTATTTCCAATTTTTTGTTGTTGTGCTGGGTGAGGATACATTGCAGCATTTTAAAAAGTTCTTACTTCTGAGGCATTCTTTTGGAGTCAGGAACAGAAACTAAGTCATAGTGGGCTGAGGAGAAGAAAGGCAAGGTTGTATTTGGAGGGAGGTCAAGAAGTACAATAGTGGAGAGAAGTAAAAGATAGGTACATACAGAGTCTCTGAGAAGAGAGGAGGGAGGGCATTTCCCATAGGGAGAAACTTTGCCCATAAAGGTGATGGGAAGGAGTCAGTAGAGGAGGACAGTATGCAGTATAGGGACAGAAAGTGGCACCCTCAGCTCAAGCAGGACTGGGATCATGGGTCCTCCTCTCTCTAGTTTTCCACTTTGACCCCCTGAGGGTTGCACTTCAACTACTTTCTCCCTTTGCCTGTCGTGCACTTGGATCATATGTTAATGGATATGAGATTCTTAAATGAGTACACCAGACCAAATAAACAAATCATTCATGGAAGATGATTTTCTTAACACTCCCTTAGGTCATAACCATTTTGGACACCTACATTGTTTCTCAAAAAGCCAAGGTAATCAATTTTTCTTCTAGCAGTGGGAGAGACTCTATTTCTTTCCTCAGACAAAGGAGTTGGCTTGCCTTTAGAAATAATATTGCTGTGTAGGGAGGCAAAACATTACCCTTGCCATCTTAGGGTCTCAGCAGGCCTGGGAATAAAATTGACATAAAATAGATAACAGGGAAAAGCATCTAAACTTTCTGTGACATGGGAGCACTCTCAATGAAATCAAGTCCCAAAGAAGTGACAAAGCCCACAGGCTCTTATGTTAGTTTGAACAAAGAGAAGCAATCATGAAAAAGTAACTAGAGGAAGATAAGAAGTCAAGGTGTTTGTGTAGAATTCTCTTGGCTTCAGCTACCCAAGGAAGAATGTTTCTTTCCTCCTGGTAGAGGGCAGACATCTTTTACATGGAGTTTTCATGAGGAAGAAAGATTATAGAGTCTTTCTTGTGTCTGCTTTTTTTTAAATGTGCCTTTAGTTCAAAATAATTCTTATACTAAAGTGCACAATGTTGGGTGCATGCTCTGTTACTCTTCACTTGAATAAAGCAAAAACAAGATCCTGCTGCAGTGAGAAACTTTGACAAAAAAGAGATGTTCTTACAATGTACCATACTTGAATTCAACCCTTTCACTTACTTCCTTTTGAAATAACAATTTGAGAAGATATTGTGTATAAAAATGTGGCCTAGTCCATGTTACACACTACAGTGTGTCATTGCTAGGGACTGTCCACTGTCAATCACCTGCTTTGAATGTGGTGTGTGCAGGGCCCTCACAGACAAAACTCTAAACAATCTTCTGTAAGAAATCTAGGTTTCCTGTTTGCTAGACAGTCTCATTTGTGCTGTAGTAGGATGATTCATATCACTATATGAAGCTCCAAACTGTGCAATTACCGGATGTTTTTGCTATGTAAACTATGGCTCAAAATCTACTGAAATTTCCAGTTCTGAAGTTCCATCTATCACTGTGAGGTAAAGAAATGATGGCCCCTCAAAGACCCAGTATTTAAAATATAGAAGGTTAAAACAATGAAATACTTAATGATTATTTTATAAAATAAGGTGGATTAAGTTTAATATCAACACAATATTTTAATAGTGAAGACATGCTAGTTAACATTAATGAAAATCTATTACTGGTATATACTCTGTACAGAAATAAATATTTACTTGTAATTTCTGTTATAATTTTAACTGGTAAATAATATAATTGAATCCCAGAAAGAAAACCAGGTAGAGTCATTCAGCTAATATACATCATGAACTTAGGTCCAAATTAACAAAATGTATAGGTGATTATCTAATAAGCAAGACATATATTGTAATGCAGACACAAAAATATTCAGCAATTGTCTTCCATTTCCCAAACGCTGTAACAGAAACTGAGAATCAGTTCAATAAGACAAATTATCTTCCCATTTAGAGCTTATATCTTAGTTTGAAAGATAAACAATAAACATGTATGTAAATACACAAAAAATTTCTAGTATGCTATTGTAGATGGAATTGTCTTCCTATATTCTTTCTCAGTCTGTTCATTGTTAGTGTATAGAAAAGCTACTGATTTTTATAAATTGATTTTGCATCCTGCTACTTTGATGAAGCTGTTTATGATGTCTATAAGTTTTTTGTGGTTTTTCTGGTCTTTTAGGTATAAGATCATGTCATCTGCAAATAGGATAGTTTGACTTCTTTTCCAATTTGTATTTCTTTTATTTCATCTTCCTGTCTTATTACTTTGGCTAGGAATTCCAAGACAATGTTGAATAATGGTAGAGAGAGTGGACACCCATGTCTCATTTCTGACTTTAGAGGACATGGTTTCCGTTTTTCTCCATTTAGTATGATGTTGGCTTATAGGTTTGTCATATATAGCCTTTACTATGTTGAAGCACATTCCTTCTATTCCTAGTTTCATCAAGGCTTTTATCATGAAAGGATGCTGAGTTTTGTCTAAGGCTTTTTCTGTATCTACTGAGATGATCAAGTGGTTTTTGTCTTTGCTTTTGTTAATATTCTATATTACAATTCATGATTTGCATATATTGAGCCATCTCTGAATCCCCAGAATGAAACCAACTTTATCATGGTATATGATCTTTTAGATATGTGGATGAATTTAGTTTGCCAATATTATATTTGGGATTTTTCATCTAAGTACATGAAAGAAATTGGCCTGTAATTCTCTTTTGTTGTTGTGTCCTTGTCTGGTTTTGACATGAGTATAATATTGACTTTACAGAATGAATTTGGCAGTGTTTTTTCCCTTTCTCTTATGTGGAAAACTTTAAAGTGTGTTAGTGTTAGTTCTTTTGTAAAGGTCTGGTAGAATTCAGCAATGAATCTGTCAGTCCCTGGACTTTTCTTTTTTCGGGAGACTCTTTATTGCTGCTTCAATTTCATTACAATGACCTCAAAAAATACCTAGGAATAAATTTGTCAAAGTATGTGAAAGACCTCTATAAGGAAAACTATAAACCATTGAAGAAAGAAGTCTAAAATGACTACAGAAGATGAAAAGATCCCCCATGTTTCTCCCATGTTCATGGATTGGCAGAATCAATATTGTGACAGTGACTATACTACCAAAAACAATCTGCACATTCAATGCAATCCCCATCAAAATACCAATGACATTCATCATAGAGATTGAAAAATCAACCCTAAATTTCATTTGGAACCACAAAAGAAGGCAAATACCAAAGGCAATACTGAGCAAAAAGAGCATCTCTGGAGGTGTCACAATATCCAACTTCAAACTATACTACAGAGCCATAGCAGTTAAAACAGCAAAACCTAGTGGAACAGAATAGAATATCCAGGTATAATTTCACTGAACAATGCCTACCTGATTTTTGACAAAGTCACCCGAAATATACAATGGAAAACAGACTGTTCAACAAATGTTGCTGGGAAAACTGATTATCTGCCTGCAGAAAACTGAAACTGGTTCCATGCCTGTCACTCAAAGTGGATTAAGAACCTTAATATAAGGCCTGCAAATTTGAAGCTAGTATGGGAAAGAGCAGAGAATGCACTGTAATTAATAGCCATAGACAGTGACTTCTTAAATAGAATGCAAATAGCTCAGCATCTGAGAGAAAAGATTGACAAATGAGACTACATGAAATTAAAAAGCTTCTGTACAACAAAAGAAATGGTCATCAGCTTGAAGAGGTAGCCCACAGAATGGGAGAAAATCTTTGCCGTATTTACATTTGACAAGAGATTAATAACCAGAATATATAGGAAGCTCGAAAAATGGAACTCACAAAAAGTCAGTGAACAATGACTTCCTTTTTCAAAGGAAGAAGCCCAAATGGCCAAAAAACACATCAAGAAATGCCCCACAATTCTGACCATAAAGGAGATGCAAATCAAAACCACGTTAAGATTCCATCTCATAAAAAGTTTTAAGAAACCGGCTGATATGTCTTTCAAAGTATTTCAACATATGGAATATTATCATACTAATTAAAAAAATAATAAAATAATTTCTAGTAAGGATAACGTCTGTAAATAGAATGAATTTAGATAAAAGGTTCCAAAGCACATGCAGAAAGGTTGTTATACATAAGGTTATTAAGGAGCTCTTCTTTGCACAAGCGACATTTCAGGAGAAATAAAGGCTCTAAAGATAAAACCCATGCCAGTCCTGGTAGTGGGTGGTAACTACATAGCTTCTGAAAAGAGAACAAGTGCAAATGCCAATAAAGGTGAATAAGTGAGAAGAAGAAGAATAGGAGATGCTGTGGCAGGTATAAACATTAATCAAAGTATATTGAGTCTTGATGTCTATATGACCAGATTTTTATTTGACTTAGGGTGATTTTACTACCATTCCACTCATCAATATGTTTATCAGTGTAGAGAAACCAAAGGGCTGAAACAACTATTGATCATAGAGGTGTAAGCAAGGAAAAGTAGAATGAGAGAGATAAGATCAGAGTTTTTATGCCAAAATGTGTGGCAAAAATTTTGGATGATTCATAATAATAATAATGACAAAGTTAGATAGGGAATGTAAAACCAATTTATGCTTTTAAAATCCCAAAGTATACTTCTTTAGTCATATCATACCTATTTATGTAAAGGAAATATCTGATTACATTTTTTTTTATTTTATTAGCATGTAACATTTATACAAGGGGATACATTGTGATAGTTATGTATGTGTTTAAAATATACCATCATTAGATTTACTACTTCCATTGTTATTCCTCTTCCCTTCTCCTCCTCTTCTTACAATTATTTCAACAGATTTCATTCTTCTATTTTCAGATATGGATACAAAACACATCCACCATATTCATCCTCATTTCCTCTTTCCTTGTGCCCATCCCCTCCTACTGGTAATCACCTCAGGAAAAGATTTATTTTTCCCTCCTGTCCTTCATTTTTTAAAATTAAGTGTATATTAATAGTCCAAGGGGGTTTCAAATTGTTACTTCAGGTCTGTGTATATTGTGCTTTTATCAAATTAACCTCCTCCTCAAAATTACTTATCCATTCTCTATTACCATGATCCCCTAATATTCAACAGCTTACTGTACAGCACATTATATTATACTCATATATAGATAGTATGTTTTAATATTTTTCACTCTCTTTTTCTTCATAAGACTTAACTGCACATATGGCTTGATAAGGAGACAATACATGTGCTTATATTAAACATTATTTTAGACATGAACATGCCATAATGCACAATTCCAAAAATCAGTCTATTTTCCTTTTTCATTTAATTTTTCTCTCTTCATATACAAATTATTATTGAAATTATTATTGTACTGAATTTATTACTAAAAATAAAATTTTCTCCTGTATATCTTCTTTCTACAAAAATATGCTTGTTATCACTTTATTGGAACACTGCAATTTCTTTGTACATTAATTTTGCACGTAACTTCTTGCTATTCAAATTTATAAGTTCCAATGTTGTGCCAGTTTATTGTCTGTATAGTACATGAAAATGGTGAGAATTTAACAAAATAGTTTGAATAAGCAGTCAGAAATTTCAATGGGAAGCAAAGTAAAACTATAATTAAGGCACTCTTTTGGAGAATGGATTAACTATTTGAATCTTGATAAATCTCGAACTGCCAATGCATTGTATCCTAAAGCCACAATTTACAAAGTAATTATGTAGGGAAAAAAATCTTCTATTTACCAAATATCTCTTACGAGCACAAAGCTATACATGCTTAGTAAGCTAACTCATTTTTTTCTCTGTATCATTTTATAAAATGTTACCTATGTATCACTGAAATGCTATTATATAGAGATATAAATGAAGCATAATTTTATAGTTTTTCAAATCAGAGAAAACTTGAAGAAAAGTGATTCTTAAATGTCTTGTAGATTTTTTATCTTTTTCTGTTTGTATCCTTTGATGTTATGTAGTCCACTCTGCTGAATTTAGAAAGGCAGCTTAGAGGGATGGTTAATCCACCTCTTATAAATATTTACAATTTTAGGAAAGTAGTAATTAAGTGAACTTCTAATAACAACAAACACAGTAAGCTACTAAAATATTGCCATTAATCCTTTAAATGATCTTGAAAATTGAAATCATCTTCACTATTAAATGTGGCCAACTCCCGTATCTCAGCATGTTTTCTCAACAAAATTCAATCCACATCACTTATAAAAAACAACTCACTTTTGCAAATTAAACTACAAAATTTGGTATCGCTACATTTCAAATTTCAAGAACATCATAAATGCTTCATTAGCTCACCTTACTATCCCTAGATCATTTACACAACAGGAAACCATTTACCATATCTTAGGAGTGATAATGATTTTCAATGAGGTCACTGACTAATAGGAGTATAAACAACAGAAAGGGCTTTGCACATGAACTTGTGTTACTCTGATTTTCTTAGAATTGTTATTTTATTATGTGCTATTTTATCAGTGTAAGAATAAAATTTTGCAAGATATGATAAATGAGCATGTGAACATGTATGTACTAACAAAGCAGACTGATTTACCCAAGACTCAGTAATTAGGAAATTATTGTGCTTCTCTTAATATTATCAAACTTCAATTCAGAGGGATTTTTTTTACCATATCTTAAAGGATCAATGAATTTTGAACACAAGACAACTTCTTTTCAAATGGAAATATTTGGAACAAATTCTCAGCTGATCCACTGGCTTGCCCTTCATATTTCCTCTAGTAATATTTTTAGCCATAAGTCTTAAACTTTCTCACATTTTTCCAGTAAATGAGATCAGAAAATTATTTTGCTTTTATTTTTGTATCCTTAACCATGCTAAGAGCAAAATTTTCCTGTTGAATGAATTTTACATAAAATATCTTGATCCCTATTATATAATTTTTATAAAAATTTAACCTGGAAAATGTATATAATCATATAATATCCAACATTCTCCTTCTCCCCTAAAAATTGATGGGTTGCAGTTATTATATTCTTGTCATATAATCATTCATTTTATATTATGTCAACATTATATATGAACAATTACCATCTCCACTTGATAAGTGAAGACACCTTCACTTATCAAGCTTTGTAAACTTCCTCATGTCATTTAGTTATGAAACAGTGAAGCCAACATTTAATCAGCAGAATTGTTGTGAAATCCTTGAAGATTCTAGTTGAATGTTCAACTTTAGAGTTCTTACAACGTGGAATTTCCTTATGCACTAGTTTAGAATGGAATCCTATTATTATTCATATATTTATTTCAATTTTCAAATTTAAATTTCAAATTTATATGGATAAATAAGTAATTAATATTATGAACAATGTATTTGTTGGGATACTGAATAATTACTTTTCATCTTAAAAATATTAGTGCTGTTTCTCATAGTCATAAATCTTAACTTTCGACTTGATATATAATATCAATATTTTAAATATTAAATGTAAGTTGTTATTGGAATTGATGAAACTGGAGCACAGCCTTAAATTCCCAGTGTCAATGTGATCTCTAATCTATAAACTACATAAAAAGTACTAACAGCTGAATCCATTCTCAAAATTAACAACATGGTGGTTCTGTGGTAGAAAAATTCACAATCAATTCAGTCCAATGAGAAAAGGCCCATCAATCAATCATCCAGACATTTAATCAAAACACAAAATGAAAAATCTATCAAAACAAAGATCTGAAAGGAATTGAACTTTGATTACTTGAACTCCAAAGTTGTGAAGCTTGAGAGCAGGGTTGCCTTTTTGTAAAATAAAAGATGAAGCTGGCTTTTTCCCCCCCCATGGACTAAATTGCCTCAGGTAATTCAGAATGGAATTTGTATCAAACTATCAATTTTCTAAAAAGCAATTATTTCATCCCCAAAGTTTATAGATAATCAAGTATGAAAGCAAGCAAACATAATACACATTTTGTTTTTAAAAAATCTCCTCAAACTTGTTATAAATAGAAAAAGGAGTCAAATTATGAAATGTCAAATGTACATCAAATCAGAAACAAGATGAAATAAAATCGTACAGGAAAAATTGGTTTCTGGCATGCTCACTTAGCCTCAATTCAGGCTTCCTCAATTCAGTAACGTGTGTGCTTCCTTATCTGAGTTTCTGAAACATTCTCACCAGCTGCACAAACATCAGTAACATTACCACCTCTTTCAAATTCACTGCACAGATGCAAGTTTCATTTTCAATTAAGAACTTGCTTGTTTTCAATTAGTCAACAATTCCCCCTAACAGTTTTAAACATCTATCACTTGATATCGAAACTTCATAATGAATGATTTAATTTTGGACAATATGTGTTACCTCAAATCAGTCAAATATCTATTTGAGAAGTAACTAAAAATTGGAGGTGGATTTGGACTTTCTTTTATGCATTAATTTTCATGTTTAATTTTTATATGTCTTTTTAGTATTAATCAGATTGTAAAATTTAATGAGTTCATACAACCTAAGAATTCTTCCTCAACATTGCTTCTTCTGCAGCTAACGTTTTGCCACCAATTTTCAAATGTATATAGTTCTTTCTTTTTCTTCAAATTATAACATACTTTGACACCTGAATTCTATTTCAACAGCATTTTAGACAAGCTGTAAAACCCATAAGGAAAAAAGTATCCGTTTGTATATGTGTATTGTGTACACACATATATGTCTTTCCTTTTCGTCCTTCAGCTTTCTGTATCTGTGACATGGACATTGGAAATGATGTGGACTCAGTTACATATTTTGAAATTCAGCTTCTTTGACAGACTTTTCTCCTTTTTCCTGGCTCCCTAACTCAGGTTCCAAAGTGAATATTTTATGTAAATCTATTTCTTATCTTACTTACATCATTCCTTCTTGTTATGATATATCCATTATCTTTTTTAGAACACTTTCTTATTATTAGCACATTGAATAATCGAAAAAGTTTGATATGACTACTCACCATTAAATATATCTTGATTTCTGTATTTGCTTCTCTTTTATTTCTTCTAACTATTAGGCTGTGGTCTATGTGTCTGCAGTTAATAAACCACATATTTTTTAAGGAAATGCTCTGACAGCCCTGTGGGAGACATGGCCCAGAATCCTGACAGCTCACATCCTACATGCCCACTCTGAAATCCTGTTTCCAGACACCACTGATTATTTCTTACAGGCATTTTTGATAGCCTATATAATTAGAAGACCTGTATGCTTGTTAAAACATTCACGTCTAGTGAAATCTGTAAATATTGAATTTTAGAGTGTTGTCATTTTTAAGATCATAAGAATGTGTTAGTAAGTTTTCAATCACTGTGACAAAATACCTGAAAATATAAACTTTAACAAAGGAAAAGGTTGATTTTTGACTCACAGCCTCAGGGATGTGAGTCGTGGTCTCTTGGCCCTGTTACATTGGGCCTCTCTTGCAGAGTCCCATCATGATTGGAGCATATGGTAGAGCAAAGCTGCTTATCTCATGACAGACTGGAAGCAAAAGGACAAGCAGGAAGGGAAAGGGATACGACTATCCCTTTATGGGCATTACCCACAATGATTTAATCCCCTTCCACTGTGCTCCACCTCCTAAAGGTCCCATCACCTCCTAATAGCACATCAAGCTGCAGACCATGCCTTCAAGGTATGGTCCTTTAGAGGACTTTTCAGATCCAAACTACAGCAAATATAAATGAATGTTTTATTTGATATTTTGTTGAACTTATAGGAAAATTAAATTCATTTATTTTGTACACTGTCAAAGAACATTGTAATATAAACACAAAATCTTTACATTATATTAGTAGGTCATTAAGTCTGATTCCACAGAAGAAATGAGAGTTTTCCCAAGGCCCAACTGTTAGTTGATACTCTAGCTGATTTTACGCAGTATGTTTTGATTAAACAGGACTGACTTCCTTGACTATGAATTTTATAAGAATTCATAAGCATTATTTTATTATGTTTTTAGTCAAATAAAAAGTTGGTATAAAGACATTGCTTATACTTTATTATGCCAAAGGAAGAGCAATTACTACATGAGTTTTTACATATCACAGAACTTTTGATTTAATATACAAAAATAGAGAAAATAGAAGACTTGTGATAGAAAACAAATACAATACAATTAGAATTTGAGGTGGCCTACAATGAAATCAGATAGATAAGACCCAAAGTCACACAAGAAAAGGCAATTGAAGGGTAATAGTGAAGCTGGGATTAATTCCCTAATTTCCTAAGAAATCAGATTAATGGAAATTGCATTTGAGTGCCCATGACATTGTGGTAATAGAGAATAGCAAGCCAGGTGATGGTATACATTATTTGTCTTTCAGAGGTATAATAGCTCTGTTAAAAAAAAAGCACTTTTGTTCATGGTATTGTAACCTGAGTGTAATTCTCCAAGAACATTGATCAAAGTAACTAATCATGTCACAACAAGAATTAGTCTTCAAAAAGCACTGTGACTATTTCTTTGAATTTTGCAGTGAACTTGAAGCACATGGTGTTTTCGAATAGTGTTCTTTAGTGGAATGCTAAGACATAATATCAGGGTCATGAAGAATGTTCATGAAGGGAATGACCATCTATTTGGTATAATTTTCAAATGACAAGGAAAAATTAGCATTCTCAGACCCTTATTTTCAAATTAAATGTTATTTCAGTTAGTGTTCAGAATAAACAGTGTCATGGTTAGAAGGACTTCAGTTGCTAGGTCTATGGGTATACCCTACACATGAAGGGGCTCATTGGAAATGCCTTAAAGGGGAAAAAGACTTCTCTCAGAAAGCAGTTTTTGATGAATTCACACACCTTTACAAGCTCCTGGTAACAGAAATAAAAAGTTGAACTTAGAGCATGGAAAAGGTTCCTTGGTATTTTGAATATTAAATTTACATTGGGGGTTGAAATCTAATGAATCAAAAAATAATAGTAGCAACAGGATAGAAAAGGGGGTAAGGGACAATGGCAGATATGGGAAACACAAGATGACCCCTAAAATCAGAGGTATTAAAAAAGCTTTTGAGAGATGTTTCAATTAACAAACACTGTTGCTGTGGATTGTGTATAAAATGTACCCAAAGACTCTTCTGCTGAAGGCCTTGATCCCAGCCAGTAGTGTAACTGAGTAGTGATTGGATCTTGAGGACCCCAACCTCAGCCACAGATTAACCCATTTGGAGGTGGGACCTAGTTGGAGGAAATTGGTTACTGAGGCTTGCCTTTGGAAGGTTGTATCCTGTCCATGGACTCTCTGCCTGCTTGCTGTCATGGTAATATATTTTCTTCCAGCACATGCTTCCTTCATGGTAGAAGGAAGTGCCTTCTGCCAAGAGTCAATAGAACTAACTATAGACTTAAATCTCTGAAACTGAGCTAAAATAAATCTTTACTCCTTTAGGTTGATGTCTCTCAGGTGTTTTGATACACTGTTACAAGTCTGAGTAATACAACTGTGTTCAAATAGAGAAAAAAATTACAATCAGAAATAGATGGAAGAGTTCACATTGCACAGTTTAATACTGATTGATTAGTTCAGTAAATAAGGTGTTTGTAAGATTATACATGTTAAAATATTGACATTTTCCATATAATAATTTCTAGCCCAATTTATAGGGATGGATTTGAAGGGAATTATGCTTATAATGAGGATTACATTTAAAAAATCACCTGTCTACTATTCTAATATTTCTAAGCTATTTCCATACTTATTACAAACACACTTTCTTAGTATTTTCAAATCATCTTAGTTGGCATGCTGAAGATAATACACATTTGCCCATATGCCTATAACCAGGTTCTCTGGTTTATTCCATTTTTCTTTTCAGAATTTTCAAATTTTATAGACACATTCAAAATATAACATAGTGCCCCAAAGTGTATTGTATTCCTTGCTTGTTAATGCACAATCTCTACAGAAAGTAAAAATAAAAAATTGATTAGAATGTGTTTTACCTACCATCTGGAAGTCCAATATCAGGCTTCAGTGAATAGCCTTTAACACTTACACACTCTAATATCCTCGCTCCTTATGATAATATTCTAAGGGCAAATCCGGTTCATAGTTTTCTTTTTTTGATTTTACTCATTAACCTATTGCAGTTTTGATTTCAATTACCTTGTAATGGATATAAAAATAAATTACAGAGAGAAAATATTACAGAGAGATTTAACAAGTTAATGGTAAATTAAATGCACTCTCTTCTTCATTATGCAAATTTGCAATGCTGTGGAACATTTACCACTCTCCTGGATAGCACTCAACATTTATATGCAGATAAGTCAACATCTCTGGTGAACTTTTGCCTTACCATGCATTAATACAAGAAATCAGCACTGAAGTTTTTCCTATTGCTTTACTAATCTATGGGTAGGGCAAAAGTCGCTCATTATTTTATACAAAGTACCTGTTTCTAGTCCTGTCAGTCAGGGTGTTCCTTCTGAAAACTGTTATTATGCCCAGTGGCAAACTAAAAAAATGCTAACTTTGATTTTAAAATTCAAAATTTCAAGTGCATTTCTTTATCTTTCTCATTAAGTTGACTCCAAGATCATTGAATAAACAAGTATAGCTTTCTTATCACAATTAGTAAATATCACTTTCTTATGTATCAATAGTTCCTACTTACCTGCTCTAATTCAACCTGTGTCAAAACATAATAAATGGTTTCTATTTATTAGAGTTAAAAATTGTGCAATCAACATTTGTTTTTACAAAATAACATTTAAATTTTTTTCTAAATCTACTTTTCCTTATTACAGTTTATACGTTCAGATGCGTGACTATCTTATACTTCTGTTATCAATTTGAAAGATTTTGGTTCTAAATTGCCTTCAGGCAAATAAAGTAAACATATTCTGAACACTTTCAATTGATTTATCAATCTTTAAATACAAATGTCTTCCAAGGAAATTCAAGTCCCTTGCAAGTATAATAATAAAAATGAATATAGTCATCAGTAAATGTGAATGGGAAGCACATTGCATGATGAATGTGTGAAAAGAGAAAAGAAAGAGAAAAAAAGAGAGAGACAGAGGGAAGGAAGGAAGAAAGGAAAGAAGAAAGGCTAGAAAGGAGGAAATAGGAAGGTTCTTTAAGTTTGTTTGTTTTTAGGTATTGATGCATGTAACTATCTGTATGTAAATGAAGATAGCCATACTCATGGACACAGATATATAAATGCTTATCCAGTGGGATTGTCACTCCAGGTTCAGAAGACACTTTTGTTCTATAGCAGTTTCTTTCTCATTCTGGTCCCCATCTGGATTTCACATCACCTTAGATTGTCAGATTACTATGTATTCTTAGTCAATAGCACTCCATATTGAAGAAACGCAGTACCCATATATCTGTACAACCTTTCCTGCATTGGGCAGATTATTAAAGCAGGGCAAATGAATAAAATTTTAGCTTTATATATCACTTTGGACTCTGATTACCTAATAAAACTGTATCACATTCTAAGTAATATGATTAGAAGGAAAGAAGGTAAGCATGAGCAAATGGATATTCAACCTAAATGCATTTGAAAAATAAATTTCCTGGCTCTAAAACACACCAAATAAAAAGCAGTTCTCCAAAGTCCTAGTTACAAAGTACAGCTTAAAAACTGATGGCCAACTTTTATTATTAAGTCATTTGCAGACTTCCCATTAGTTGGATAATGTGGGGTTTTAGTGTAATTCCTTAAGAATAATTATTTTTGGAAGCGTTTTCATTAAAATTGATAACAATACTGTGCACTGGTGCTCACACCTACAATGCCATCTACTCAGGAGGCAGAGATCAGGAGGAATGTAGATCGAAGCCAGCCTAGTCAGATAGTTCCAAGAGACCCTAAATACAAAAAACCCTTCACAAAAAAGGGCTGGTAGAGTGGCTCGAGGTGTAGGTCCTGAGTTCAAGTTTCAGTGCTGGAAAAAGATCAGTAATGATGAAAAGTTCATGCCAACTTATTTTATTAACAGGATTTTTATACTAACAGTTCCATGGACTTGTTAGTCATTGCATTTGAAGTTATTACTTTATTTATTTATTTATTGGCAATACTAAAGTTCGAACTCAGAGCCTCGCACTTGCTAGGCAACTGCCCTGCTACTTGAGCCACATTCCCAAATCTTTTTTCCTTTAATTACTTTTCAGTTAGAGCATTGAATTTTTGCTCAGGGCCAATCTTAGAACATAATCCTCCTACCTATGGCTTGTAGCTTAGCTGGAATGACAGGTGTGAACCACCACACACATCTTATTGGTTGAGATGGACTCTTAGTACCTTCAATCATGACCACTCGTATCTCTGCCTCTAGAGTGCCAGAGACTGTAGGTATGAACCACTGTGCCTGGCCTGAATTCTTAATATTTCAGAGTAAAATATATCTGCCAGAGCTATATGTATATTTAAGTGTTCTTGATCCTAACTGTTAAGAACAGTAAAGATTCTAAGCTTTTGTCTGACTTAAAAACTAGCAAATTAATTTACTGCAGTTGCATGGAAGCTGACAGAAGACACAAAAGTCATGGGTTAGAAACATGGGTTATTACAATGAAAGCAGAGTTGGGGGACATAATAATGTTCAGTTTAAGATGTATTTTTCACAGGGAAAAAACTTTTAGCTTGGTGAAATCTATGAGTAAGCATGCCTACCAACTCTTTGTTACAGGAGTTTTACTTTATTCCTTAAACTACCTCACTGGAAAAACAACCTGTGATTCAGCCTAGCTAAGGAGTGCTCATAGCTTTTCCTTTGTGCCATACGCAACATTCAATTCCAAAAATTAAAATGAAAATTAATGTTGTAGACTATACTGTCACCTGCAAAGTATATAATATTCTTTAGCATGAAATCTTTTTTGCTATTTATTTTGATATTAATGTGAAGAAACAGTTGAAAATCAAGTAAAAAGTAGTAGAGACAGGTATACTAAGAATGACCACATTTGCTAGAAATTCTTACAGACTATGGAGATTAATATGGAAGGAGATAGTGTGGAGGCCAAGAGTTTCCCCAACTGTGTTCTAATACTAGACAGAGATAAAAGTTTTCCAAAACACTGTCCAACTGTAAGGAGTCTGACTGTCTCCACAAAGATATTGAAATGCAGTAACAGAATTTTTAGATAGCCTACTCCTTAGAATTTAAATCAGAGGATCAGGACATGGATTTTATTCCTAAAACAGAAACCAAAATTAGCCACGTATGCACCTAGTATTTTGATAGGACTGGGTATAATACATTAATGACTGCAATAGGAATTATGAATGGCTCCATTGGGCCTCTACATGTAAGAACAGAAGGAGATGAGGTCTCTTTGTAGAGTAGAAGAAAATGTGTGGATGGAAGACCGAGTTTCAAACTTCTGAACCAGCAAAGTAAACTAAGTACTGAATCAGTTTTAAGCAGTGGTGAGTCATAGCATAATACTGTAGCTTGTGGAGACACCGTATGTCTGACTTTGGAGGTCAGTGATCCTAAGCTCCCAATTTCACTGAGAAAGTGAAATTTTAGTTACATATTGTTTCTTTCCTTAAACCCAGAATGTTCTACACATGGGGGTAGGCAAAACATGCTAATGTAATGAGAACTTTTTATTCTTTGATTAATATTATTAAAAAGATGTATAAGCCAGGCACCAGGCTCATACCTGTAATCCCTGCTACTCAGGGGGCAGAGATCAGGACTGGTGGATCAGCTCAAGGTGTAGGCTTGGAGTTAAGCCCCAGTACCAAAAAAACAAAACAAAACAAAAAAGAAAGATAAGATGTATAGATAGATTGATACAGAATTCATGAAGTAAGGGCCTCACAGAAATTTGGATTAGTCTTATTATGGACTGTCTTCACACACCTCTCAAATTTATACCCTAAAATCTTAATCCCAAAGTGTGAGTGTTAGGAGGCATTTGGTAGATGATTAGCTCATGACAGCGGTTAATGGGCTTATGAAAGAAATGGTAGAAAGCTCTTTAGCCACTTTTCTATCATGTGAGGATGGAGCAGGAAGTTGGCAGCCTCCAATCTGGAAAAGGCCCATTCTAAAATCCAGCCATGCTGCCAGCTTGATCTTAGATTTTTGGCATCAAAAATACTGTTGTATTTCTGTCACTCTATTTGTGACACTTTGTATAAGCATTCTAGTCTGACCTAGCTAATCCATAATCAAGGAATAAAGTTATTACATTTGTATTTTTCATTCTCTCTCTAGAACTTTTTCAATGTATAAAGATCAAGTCAATTTTTTTATCATATTTACAAATAGCAAAATAAAAAATATCTAAAATAATTTTATTGATATTTATTTGTATCTACTTCTCCACAATTTCCAAATCATAATAAAATACCTAAATTTTAATAAAATATGTAAATTAGGAAAAAGATAGCCTATTTCATAAGTGTGACATCTAATAATCATGAGTTTTGTTAAGCAGTAAAGCAGTAGAATTCTTTTAGAATTACCATTTATATACATAAAGGTACACTATTATTTGAAGTATTTCTATACCATAAATATTATCAAGATAAATATAATATTTTGAAAGTGCACAGTATGAAGAGAAACTCTTGTCTTAACAATAGTGTTAAAGCCCATTTAACTGCAAATGACAGAAAACCTAAATAAAACTGGCTAAAACCAAAGATACACTGATATGTTTTCTTTCTTTCTTTTCTTCCTTTCTTCTTTCCTTTCTCTCTCACTCTCTCTCTCCCTCTCTCTCCCTCCCTCCCTTTCTTTCCTTCCCTCCCTCCTCTCTCTCTCTCTCTCAGCACTGGGGTAAAGGGGATTAAACCCAGGGCCTCATGCATGATAGGCATGAACTCTATCACTTGAGCCATGTGCCCAGCCCTCAGAAAAAAAGGAATTTTATTGATTCACCTGTTAAAAGTCCAGAGGTCTTAAATCTGCTTTCAAGTATGTCTGTATCTAAAAGCAGAAATGATGGAATTATTTCTTGCCATATCCTTACTCAGCTCGTTTCTTTCTTTCCTTTTTAATTCCTCCATCGTTTCCTCTCTGAAGTAATTTTTTTAAATATATTTAGGTTTTTTTTTTTTTGGTTTTTTTTTTGCCTTACTGGGGTTTGAACTCAGGATATCATGCTTGCTAGGCAGGAATTCTACCACTTGAGCCACTCTTCCAGCCCTCACTTAGCTCATTTATACTCCTTATTCTCAGATTGACCCTTTTTTGTAGGTACAATTTGGCTATACATCAATTTTTAATTCAAGAAAGTAAGCTTTTCTGTTATATTCTACATATGTCACATGATCCCTATTTAGGCCATATGGGCAGCCCTGAACCAAGTGGCTTTGACTCAGAACTCCACTTTGTGCTCTGGAGACACGGATGAATCTCACCTAGGCTGCATGGATTCAATGGAGGGGTGAGAATTTGATCCTACAATCAAATTTCTAGCTGTTAATTTAAAATATGGCATATAACTTTCAGGCAATGATAGTGCAGTATAGTCATCTCACTGGTTTATAAGTTAAAATAACCTTCTAAGGGCAAGGCATAAGTAGAAAATTAAAACGTTAAGCATTTAATTCCAACCAGAACCAATATAACTTTAAGTAAATAAATTCAATGTTGGTAAGTAAATGTATTAAATTAAATAAATTTACTCTAATTTGTATCTAAATAAGCCAAAGGATAACATATAGCTTATCTCATTTTGGAATTGATCTCAAAATGGACTTTAGAATGGGCATTGCAATTTTATTTAGATATATATTTAATTACATTTATTATTTTACATGATATGATTAATCTAGCACATGTTCTGAAAGTGAGAGTTAAATTTGAGACTACTTTTTTTCAAAATCTGTATAATATAGATTGATGTAAGTGCTTTCTTTTTAAATATGGCAAGTGAAATCAAAAGAAAGCAAGCAGCTTTCAATAATCAGGTATTTGGACAGCTAAACCCCAAGTCTGGGTTGGGTTAGTCACCACCAAATGTACACCTGACTTTTCCATTACAGTCCAAGAGTCACTTGTGTGGGACAGAAATTGGGAGAGCTCAGCGCTTATATATCTACTGCAGGCTCTTTAACTTCCTGGCTGGGAGGATACTGACTGCAGGAAGTGTCCGATGTTCATATAGGTTTACATGATGTTTTTCATACAGAAAAGCCTTACGTCTTTTCTTCATTGACCCACTTTCCCCACATTTATGTATCCGAATTAAAGAAGAAGTAAAAGGGAATCATTGCTTCAGCACATCTCTGAAAAAAAGTGGCTTGTGTTTCATTTTGAATTGTGTATTCTTTATAGAATGCAGATAAGAGCTTAACCTTTCTCCAATATCACAAACCTAACTTGCCCTGAGGATATGGAACATGGAAATTTAAGATGAAACTAAATCACTGCAAGAGAAGTCATACTGGATGAGCCCAAATACCTCTGCATTCACTCCACAGACTTATTTCAGGGCCATTACGAGAAAAGAAAATGAGCTGTTTGAAAAATGTAAGAAACTGAACATCATAAACTTCAGTTGAGGGAATAAACTTCATTTGTTTTCTTTTTCTCCCAATTCTCTAAAATATATAGCATCTGAAAATATACCTAGCCAGAAATGACTTTGGCAATACATGAGTATTTAAAGTTTATAGGCAAAGGGTGGCATGTTTGCATGATACCACTTTCTCGCTCTTCTGCCCTCTCTCCCTTTGTCCCTCCCTTCCTCCATCCATCCCTCCAAAGCCCCCCCCTCCCTTCTTTGCTTCCTTCATTTTTTTCTCCTTTCTTTTCTTTCTTAAATGAAGGTAAAGTGTAAGCTGCAGACTTTGTGTATATCAAACCAAAATAAATAGCACTTTTTCACTGAGCTTGCTATAACAGGAAATGCACATATGCTATCACATTTTATTTTGAAACTAATTGTAGTTTTTTATTCATTATCCCTATCTCCTAATATGAGAAAGTTCAAGCTGTGAGATATTTTGTAATTTGCTGAAAACATACAGTCTTTGTGTAAGGAGAACTAATTCCCAGTCTAGGTAAATCATATGCTAGAATCAAGGGTGGTGAAAAATACTTTGTGAGAAACATTAGTTTTTCTGTTTAACAGGATAATTTGAATTAGCCACTTTTTGTTTTCATATCAATCCTCAAAAAGTTAAAATAAACTTTCTACTAAACTCTAAATTTGTTTTGATATAAATTTCACTTATTCTCAAATGAACTTCTGCTTATGATATTGTTACACAATATTTTAAAGTTTTCTCAGATAACTTACTCATAATATTCTCCAAATATGGAAATTCAGTAAAATAACATTTTGTACAAAATAGAACAAAAATGGCTTTCCTGACATAATGTATAACTTACCAGTCAGAAAATACTCTTATCATTAGTTTTGGCAATTATGCACCAATATAACAAAAAGGAAGGAAATACCTACAGAAGCATGATGATTATTTTTACTTTCATTCAGTTTCTGGGTATTATTAAGAAAGTTTATACATATATGTAGCTTGATTCATAGTGTTTCAGACTCTAACTATATTTTTATTACAGTTAAATACAAGACATATACAAGGAAGGTAGTGAGAAAATGCAACTAGGAAAATACAAGAAGATCCTCCATATTAGAAATAGGAAGAATAATTTAACTTAAACATATTTATTTGTATGCCATAATTTGGATAAATATGTCACCTGTCTTAAACATGTCATAGATAACTAATGTAAAACTAAAAATATGGATTTGAAGTGTCTCCAGACTGATAGGGCAAATGGAATCTTTTCAATGTAGTATTTGGGGGAAGGAGACTATTTGGGACTCAGCAAAATTTGAAGATAATACATTACCTCCTGAAGCAAAAATTGATGCAATAGAAAGGACAAGCAATCAGCTTGTTTTCCATTTTACCTGCCAGCTCTATTATGCTACAAGTCAATAATGATACCAAGTGTTCAACAAAGCACACTTTGTGTTTGGCAG
This sequence comes from Castor canadensis, assembly GCF_047511655.1. NCBI lineage: Eukaryota > Metazoa > Chordata > Mammalia > Rodentia > Castoridae > Castor > Castor canadensis. The sequence continues at coordinate 19,730,333 of NC_133390.1, read as the reverse complement.
TGTTTCCTGCCAGGAGTTTTCTGAACAAAACTCTGATATGCTGAGGCTCCCATATTATTATTTTTAAGTGAAATATTATGTTTCATTATAACCAACTATCAGTACAGTAAGACCTAAGTACTCCAATATCTAATAAAACTACAAACAAACCTCATAATTTATCCCTTTATATTTTTGATTGTATTGAATGAACTGAAGAACATCTTAACTCACCTAAAGCATAAATCTCAAGAAATGTGCTCTTTGATTCATATTTTTGGAATTCCATTCCATTCCTGTCTTTTAAATCAAGTATTGAGTTTCTATCTGAAGTTTACCCAGCATTGAGAGTTCATTATATTCTCACAGAACTTACATTCATAGTCTCTTACGGAAATTCTAGCAAAAGCCTCTTACATATTGACTGAAATTTTTTTAAGATAGCACTAAGGAATTAATGTGATTTCTAATTTAGTCTCCTAGGGAAATCAGTTTCTTTTTAATTTTTCAGCATTATTGGCTATATGACAGCTCTTATGAGAAAAGTTTAAGTTTGTATTTTCAACAAAAATGGCAAGTGATTAGAGATCTTTTGTGATAGTCTCAAGTACAGGGATTTTTTTGCTGGTAGAAAATACAGTTGAATGGAGGCTAAGCCTTTTCTCATCAATTATGGTAACTAACAGGATTCAGATTAGTAATAAAGGATTTATATATATTTGATTAATTGAAGCAAAGTAACAAATCAGTTACATTAGTGGATCGCACTCACAAAAAATATCTGTCAGAGTCAAACTTGGGGATGGGGCTTACTATCTTTATGATAAATTTCCCCCACCAAACACCCAATTTGTATCCTCCTTTGTTACACTGTGAAAAATGACCAATATGTTGTATTAGCTTATGATTCTTACCCTCAAACTGACCCTTGCTTGCTCAACTCTGTAATGCTTGTGCTGAGATTTTTCAAAACACATATTTCTCTTTTTCTCAATGAGTGTCTATTGAGTTCTACCATTATATAGTACTGAGAGACATAAAGTTTCTGCTTCCTCTTGTTCCTAACACCATGACCGCAGCAACAGTTACTCATTGGAGCAAGAGCAGTTGCTAAAGAAAAATGTGGTGCTAGTCACCCTTGGCATATCACCTATGGTTTATTGTGATGTGCCTGGGGAACACATGGGTGCTCCAATTGTCCATTACCATAGTAAAGAAAGCAACAAAAATCGTAGTGGGGATGGGCTGGAGGGAATGGCTGCAATCAATGGCATCAGAGTACTTACAAATGTAGAATGGTGATCTTGGATGTTTAAATTCTTTTTTTTTTTTTTTTCATTTTTCTTTTATTATTCATATGTGCATACAAGGCTTGGTTCATTTCTCCCCCCTGCCCCCACCCCCTCCCTTACCACCCACTCCACCCCCTCCCGCTCCCCCACTCAATACCCAGCAGAAACTATTTTGCCCTTATCTCTAATTTTGTTGTAGAGAGAGTATAAGCAATAATAGGAAGGAACAAGGGGTTTTGCTGGTTGAGATAAGGATAGCTATACAGGGCATTGACTCACATTGATTTCCTGTGCGTGGGTGTTACCTTCTAGGTTAATTCTTTTTGATCTAACCTTTTCTCTAGATTCCTGGTCCCCTTTTCCTATTGGCCTCAGTTGCTTTAAGGTATCTGCTTTAGTTTCTCTGCATTAAGGGCAACAAATGCTAGCTAGTTTTTTAGGTGTCTTACCTATCCTCACCCCTCCCTTGTGTGCTCTCGCTTTTATCATGTGCTCATAGTCCAATCCCCTTGCTGTGTTTGCCCTTGATCTAATGTCCACATATGAGGGAGAACATACGATTTTTGGTCTTTTGAGCCAGGCTAACCTCACTCAGAATGATGTTCTCCAATTCCATCCATTTACCAGCGAATGATAACATTTCGTTCTTCTTCATGGCTGCATAAAATTCCATTGTGTATAGATACCACATTTTCTTAATCCATTCGTCAGTGCTGGGGCATCTTGGCTGTTTCCATAACTTGGCTATTGTGAATAGTGCCACAATAAACATGGGTGTGCAGGTGCCTCTGAGTACTTGGATGTTTAAATTCTAAGCTGAAGTCACTAATAAGAAACAGAGAGCCATGGGATCTCTAAACCAATCTTTTATTTCTTGAAGCAACACAACCAGTTTCCTAGGAAAACACATGAATAATTTAATTGTGTTGGTTGCAGCTCTGCAATGTAAATTAAACTGTCTTGCCCCGTGAGAAAGAAGGAGTTAGGAAAAGAATGTGTCTCTGTATCAGTCAAAGCTCAATTAGAGAAACACAAGGGACAACAAGGAATTGGATTCTGTGATAGCACGTTTGAGAGGCAAGTCCAAAATAGTGCAAGTCAAAGGAAGAGTAGACTGGAGCTCTGGGTTAAGACCTGCATCCATAGAGGACTTTATTTTTGAGGAATCTCAGTTTTGTTCTTAGTTTTCCCACTGATTGAGTCAAGTTCACTCAGGTTATTTAGAATTTCTTTATACAATGACTATTGACTTTGAATTAAGTAATAGCTACAAAATACCTTCTCATAATACATACATTAGTATTACATTGGAAAACTGGAGCCAATAGCCTGGCCATGGAGGTATATAAAAATGATCATCATAGACCTTGAAGTTGTGAATCAAATGTCTAGATATATCCAGAAGAAAATGAAAATTTAAGCTCTGGAATTATCCTGAGCCTCATTTGATAGTAAAGCACTCACTTTCCTTTGAGAAAACTTGCCTATTCTTGTTTAAAAAAAGGTAAAATAAACTTACCTGATTCAGTTGCTTTATTAGGGCATGCATGTTGTTCTCAAAATTCATCCTAACCATCCCTTATTACCTGTAGATAACTATTTATGGTTGTATACCATCATTCTCCAAGGGAAGTCCACTATAGAGAAAATAGTTTGTATCCCAAAAGAATCATTAGTTTGTTTCTACTGATTTATGTTTTCAGAAACCTGGGAAATATATTTGGGAATGGATTCCTAAAGAGTTAGATTAAGAAAGATGGAATTTATTCTCACTGGATTGAGATAAATGTGTTGATAAGTTTATAAACCAAAAATTCTAAATATGATATATGACTCAGGAAGTTGAAGTGCATCTATCAGTAGCACCTGTGGTCTGTAGGTTTCAGGTGATATAGTAGAAAGAAGAATACAAAGGCTTAGTAAAATAAAAAATGCTAGAGTGAATTTTTCATATATAGCATATATAACCAACCCTGCTCCCTGGGCCTCCTACTACGTATATCCAGTGAAAGAATATGTCTACCCCTTCTGTGTTAAGTAATAAATTTAGTGAAGGAATACCAACAACCTTGGAAAATTTTATTGTGTTTCCTACTTTAGTGTAAGTACGAAAGTGGGAGGTACTGCCACTGAAATGGGACCATTTGTTTTTATGGCAGCCAGGTGATAAATCAAATTTTGAATCAGCTTGAACCAGATTTGGGTCACTAAGTCTGAGAATACATCCCATGATAATTTTCTGCAATTTGCATAATCTCTATATGATTTTATGAACCATAACTGATGTGATGAGACAAGGGAAATTCTCAAAACTTTCTTTTCCCTCTAAGATAAGGGAGAAAAGAAGAGACTAGTCCATAGTTAAAGACTTCAAAGATGCTAGGATGGTAATGCCATCACATTTCCATTTAATTAACTTGTTAGATACAGATATGTAGGTGTTTGTAATCACAGGATTGAATTATTACTCAGTGCTGTTTTATAATATACTGTCATAAATAAACTACCCAAAGGAATAAAAATAAGTTGACAATCTGAGAAAAACACTTCTTTCTTTATATAGCCATTGACATAGCCAACATGTCTAATATATTTCCAAATATTAAGATGAAAAGAGAAAATTAAATTTTCAGTGATTTAAGAAGCAACAGTAATAGCTTTGAAATAGATCCTTATCTCTTGAAAATTAGTACAGCATTTATTAGGATAATTGAAAATGCTACCAGAAAGGCATAAAATTATTCCTATTACTATTTTTTAAACAGTATCTTACTGTATAGCCAAGGTTGGCCTGAAACTCTCTGTATATCCCAGGCCAAACTTAAACTCAAGCTGTTCCTGAGTACTCAGATTTCAGTCCTGCATGCCCAAGCATGGCTCCTATTATTTTACAAGACAGTGCCACACACAGAGGGGCAAAATAAAATGGTGGCTGAATAAGATCATGTGATGATCAGCTCTATGAAGTGAGACAGATATTCACACAAAAAACTATCTTCACAAAGAGCTAAGGAAGCCAAATAAGAAAACATAGCACCTGACTTTAATATAACAAAAAGGAAAGAGTCATTGAAGAAGATGGGAAAGAAAGAGTTATATGTTTCACCTCTCACTAAACTCCAATGAACATGGAGAGCAATGTCACTTGGAGGAGGGAAAATGGATTAAGTCCAGGTTTTAGACTTGAAATCTGGTGCCTAACAGTATCCTGTGACCCCTACCACTGGGCCAATTCTGATGAACTGAGCCACTGTGAGCTTTATTAGCAAAACATCAAAGAGTAGTACAGCTACTACCCTTCACCCAAATTCCAGTGGCAGAGCAGGGAGGATGGTTCCATCCATTGTAGAACAGTCCAAAAGTAGGTAAAAGAATAGGCAGAGACCTGCTTGCTGGTGAGAAAGACTTGTTTATATCTGCATCATTGCTAGTCTTGGAGTGGGTTTAGAGCATGCCAACCCCCCCACCACTACCAGTTTGTACAGTCAATAGAATGTCTCCATTATGCATTCCTCAACCTCAGACAGCATTGCAGTCCCCAAGGGTATGCACACAAATAGAGCTCTCCATCTTCCTTAGAAGCAGGTGGAGATTTATGCCAACGTGTTTTAGTCTACATCAGTGTTATGTAGGGCTTGTTGTACCCCAAGACTCTGCAGATACTTGCAGCTGTGAGACTCAAGAGCACCTCAACATTGGTCTTGGGGACCCAAGGACAGTCTTTGCCAACACTACCCCAATTGTGGGCAGAAGGGGACTAAGGTAGAAAGGAGAAAAAGAGGAAATTAACCAGTTGGGGTTATAAGACATAATATAATATAATGCATGGAAATGTCACAAGGAAACTCCCTGGGTAGGTATCTTAAACAAACAAAAAGTCATTTTTAAATTTTTTACAAAATCTGAGAACAAAAGGGCAGAATAGGGACGCTGGTACCACTGGGAAGGGGATGATGTGGGGAAAGGATGAAGGAAGGTGAATATGGTACAAATTCTGTGTACACATATATGTAAATAGAAAAATGAGACCTTTGAAATTATTCCAGGAATGGGGAAGGCGGAATAAAGGAGAATAATGGAAGGGGTGAATTCAAGTATGATATATTTGTATATTGCAAGAACCTTTGTAAATGGAACAATGTACTCCCACCCACCACAACAATAATAAAATAAATAAATAATGATAAAAAAGACTTCATTTACTAGGGCTAGAACATTGTATTAAACACAATAATTTTCCTGCACTTTGTGTTGAACTGATGAAACCTAACCACTGGGCAGATGTAGTAGCTTTTAACTCTGGACCAACCTGTGGATGTAGCCTCTGGAATAGTTCTGGTTCCAGACAAAGACACCTGGTCCTCAGTTTATCAAAGTTTTGTTCTGGCTAACATTGCCTACGACCTATTGCATCAGTCTTGTCCACATGTCTACCTCAGCAAGATATAGCTCACAGAAGAATGGACTTTGTTCTTTTGTGGTCTTGGTGGACTGTGTGTTCAGTGTGCAACACAGCCTTTGAATCCACAGGAGCCTGTGCCTAATTCTTCCATGAGGATTCCATGAGCATAGGCCAGCAACTGTGCAAAATGCATCGGGGCTTGTACCAGCCTCAGGTATAAGCTTCTGGGAACAGTCAGTCCTTCTAGATATTCCCCTGGAACAGATTGGAGAAAAAATCAACTACAGATTTGGAACCAATATGGAGTTTGGATCATCCTCATGTGCAAACTAGCAAAAAATAAAAATAGTTGATTTATTGGCAAACATGGATTTATGGTATCAACAACTGCTGAAATGGTGGAAATGAGTACAAGCTTAGAGAAAATAAGCATAGGATAGGAAGATCATGGTCAAAGGCCGTTGTAGGCAAAAAGTGTGGTACCCTATCTGAAAAACTGAAGCAAAAAAAGGCCGTGTAGGTGTGGTTCAATTAGTAGAGTACAAGGCCCTGAGTTCAATACCCAGTACTTTCAGAAAAAGAAACAGCCATTTGGTATGACTAAGTAAGACTCATCCAAAGGAAAGAAGGATGTTATAACATATGCAAATAAGTAATCATAGTATAGCATAAACATTTAATGTTGGTCAAAACCATATGATTATCTTACTAGAGGCAAAAAAATCATCTGATGGAATTTAACATCCTTTTTATAATAAAAATGCTGCACATATCAGGAATAGAAAAAGCATGCTTCATCATAATAGAGGCCATTTATAATAATCTAATGGATAATACTTTAATGAATTGGGAAAACCTAAATACTTATTCTGAAAGATCAGTAACAAGACAAGAATGCCTAGTTTTCCAGATTTTCTTCAACATAACATTGGAAACTCTAGCCAGAGAAATTAGGGAAAAGAAAAAAACTAAAGGGCATCCAAATTAGAAATTGTCACTGATTTCAGATGACATGAAACATGTTATATATAATTTTAATACAATAATGTCTTTTGAGAAAAGGCTACACCCTCAGTTAAATATGAACAAAGTGTGATTACATTTTGGTCTTATAGCTGCCTTTACTTAAAATAAATATTTCTAGTTTATTAAAATAAAATCTAAAGTCATATTAAATTTTAATTTGATATTTAAATTTTAATTTGAAAATTTTATTTTATGGAAATGTTCTTTAACTATAAAAGCTATAAATTGTTTAAACAAATATCATGCAATGAAGTCTTTTAAGCAGCATATATGTACACATTTTTCTACATATTTTAAAAAATAAGAGAATTCTACATTATTATACTGAAATAAAATACAGTTATTATTCTAAAGCTAAACATATTATTTGTGAATTTAACTAATGCTGTTAGAATTTCCCTTCAAGAAATCTTCAAAATAATATTTTACTTCTTATATCCCATTTCAAAAGTGCCTAACCTTAGCCAGGAAAATTAATTCTCAACCACTACAATTTTCCATGCTCGCCTTGAGAACAACAGCCAATATTAATATAATTTCCTAAAAGTTAAGAAAGAATTTCCCCTAGTTAGGTTTGAAATATTACCCAACTGCTTTTCATACAATATTTGACTTCTTTATGAAACCCAAAACTCTCAACTGTAGGCAAAAAAAATCTTCACTCTGACACACAATTTAAGTTATAAAGCTTTTTAAAATAAGGAAAAGCCCTAGAGATGGCACCTGCACAACACCTTCAATTATTTCAAAAGGCTTATGTGTCACCAGAGGGAGAAAAGTATGGACAAAAGATAATTCTTTAACGGTAGTCTCAGTCAATTACTACACAGCAAAAGAAAACTTCCTTTCGTGCTTGATTCTTACTGTAACACCCACAGGGATTTCCAAGAAAGGAGAAGAGAATTATTTTTGTGAGAATAGGAATTTTTCTTTTCAAAGTTATCTATACTGTATAAAACTTCATTGGTGAAGGAGGTTAAGCAACAGTTTGGAGATGAGCATTGTGTTGATTTACCCTAAACTTTGTCCTTTCAGACTGTTTGTGCTTTTATACTCACCATGGCCTCCTAAGCTTACTTTCTCTTATAAACAGGAGCGAGATATTTACCAGTTTATAGAAAAAGATTTTCAAAATTCTGAATTCTGCAAAGTAAACACAAATGCCTGATGGCAAGGAACTTGTATTCCTCCAGGAGAAATGTATGTTCTTCAGGGGAACATGAGAACTTTAGTTAGTATGGAAACCTGGGTGATATCCAGACACAAAGGGGACATTAATGAAAAAGTAAGTGAAGTCCAAATGAGGTTTAGAAGTTATTTTTAAAAATATGTAAAAGAGTCAAAGAGATAAAATTCTTACTGGGGTCCAAATAGCTATCAGTATAATAAATGTAAATGGAACTAACCTAAATTCCGATCTGTATTATAATAGATACATAAATAATATAATTGGAAGAACATCAGTTAACAGGAATGAAGTAAATTTGAACCATCAACAGTTATGTAAAAAATAATGCTTAATTAAAAATAATTAAGGATGGGACAAATATGAGATAGGAAAAATAGATAAAGTTTGTCACATGAGAGGTCAACATTTAAATATGGTGAGCATTGTAGACCTCATTGAGAAGTGACATTTGGTCAAGTAATTAAGATTTAAGAAGGCCAGCACTAAAGGAGTAAAGGGAAGAATATTAGCATATTGGGGGTAAGAGGATGAGGATGGTGCAAACACTGTTTACACATGTATGAAAATGCAAAAGTGAGACCTGTGGAAAATGTTCCAGGAATCAGTGGAGGAGAAATGGGGGAGAGAAGTGGAAGGGAGGAATTCAAGTATGATAAATTTAATATATTGTAAGAATCCTTATAAATACCACAATATACCCCCACCCAGCACAACAGTAAAAATAGAATGAATAATACAGATGGATGAATTTGATCAAACTACATTATATGAATGAACATAAATATCACAATGAAACCTTTTTGTACAATGAATATATGATAATAACATTTTTAAAAAAGACAAAAAATGACAGAGTAGGATGGGAGAAATATGAGATAGGAAAGAAAGAAGTTTGCCACATAAGAAGTTAACACTTAAAGGTGATGATCATTGTAGGCCTCATTGAAAAGTGACATTTAGTCAAGCAATTAAGATTTAAGAAGGCCAGAGCTAAGAGAGTAGAGGGAAGAATATTAGCATATGAGGAAAGTAGCGGAGCAAAGTCCAGATGTTGAAGGTCTTGTTTAGCTGAACAGAAGTGTCCTCATTAGTAACAGCTAAGTCAGGAAAACATCCTTGAAGTACTGTAAGTAAATAACCGAAACTATTATTCTATTACCCAATGTTGACAGTTAATTATCATTGAGTCCTACCTTTCTGCACTTGCAGACTATCTTTTTCAAGATACTTGTAGGGTCTTGGAATATAAAGCATTTCATTCTAAAATGAATATTTATACAGATACACAGACAGATTAATGATAGATAGATGACAGATAGATATACAGATAACAGATACATAGATAGACGCAAAGATAAATACGTAGATAGAAAGAAAAAAGATAAGATAGGATAAGCTAACCAATGAAATGACCAAAGGAATCCACTATCATAACTTCTTTGATGTAATACATATTCAAGAAAAATATAAAGACAAAGTATTAGTATCAATGAAGAGGATTATACCTCAGTGATAAAAAACAGTTCACTAGAAAGATAAAAACAATCCTAGATGTAGTTAAAAGCAACCTTAAACTTGTTATGAAATATATGTAAACATATTGTACCTGTATTTGAATGGGAATCCAAACCAATGAGTAAATAGTCAAAAAAAAAACTGAAGGAATAGCATAGTAAATACAAGGACAACTACAGAAATAATAAAACTAGGAATAAAAACAAACTGATAAAAGAAAATAATAATAGTGATGAACGATAACTAGAGAGTTAGTTCTTTGGTAAAACTAGCATATTAGATAAACTCGCAAGCTAATGAGGAAAAGACAATAGGCTAAAATGAATAATAAAAGGATTTATAAAAAGAACAGTATTTAAATAAAAGAAAAACTTCTATAACTTTCTGCATGGGGCTTAGAAACACTTCTTTTTCTCTCATCTTCTGTTATTTAAAGTAGTAGGTGATTTGAGAATGCCTGTCCCATGTGTTCTTGTGTGTGTGTGTGTGTGTGTGTGTGTGTGTGCTTGTGTGTGTATGTGTCTTATTAGGAATCCAAACCAAGACCTTTGCATGTTCTAGGAAATTGCTCTACCACCAAGAAGCATTCCCAACCCTAAGACTTTTGAAATATAGTCAAGATCAATCTAAACTAGAACATGCTCTATAGCCCAGACCATTCTGCAATTTATAATCTTCCTTTCTATGCTTCCTGTGCATTGGAATTACATGTGTGTGCTACCATACTCAGCTCCTCATTTTTAAAAATGATTCTTCTGACCTTCTCGATCTGACTTGGGTATTTATGCTCATTTAATTTTATAGCTTAGTTCCTTGTTTCAGGGATGCATACTATGTCTGTAGGTCTTGATTTGTTTCTTTTGTCTTGAAAATAAATCTTTTATTTATCTGGATTTTTACTGAAAAAATATTTTATTTATCTGGATTTTTACTGTACTTACTGGGATTTCCCTACCATGTACTTTCTTAGTATTAGGTTATTGATCTTGGAGTCAGATACCCTTTTAAGCAGGTCTGTTCTCTCTTTCTTTTCCTTATTCTGTGGGTCAGTGGATTACAACTGGGACTGGTATCACGATCCAGATAATAACTGGTAGTCTGGTTATAGTATTAGTTTTCAGGCCCAGGAACAATATTAGCATCTACTACAGAGGAGTAAGGTTCCCTAATAAACATCATACAAGGCAGAGAACACACCTGTACAATGTTCACCAGAGCTGGTGAACATTTTTCATGAGTTTTTTGGCCATGTGAATTTCTTCTTTTGAAAAAGTTCTGTTTATTTCGGTTTCCCATCTTTATTGGTTCACTGATTTTGGAGGAGTTTAGTTTTTTTTGAGCTTCCTATATTTTGGTTATCAGTACTTTGTACAATGTATAGCTGGCAAATATTTTCTCCCACCATCTCTGGCCACAAAGGAAATGCAAATCAAAACCACACTAAGATTCTACCTCACCCCTGTTGGAATAGCTATTATCAAAAACATCACTAACAACAGGTGTTGGTGAGGATGTGCAGAAAAAGGAACCCTCATCCACTGCTGGTGGGAATGCAAAGTAGTGCAACCACTCTGGAAAAAAAATGGAGGCTTCTTAAAAAATTAAACGTCGATCTGCCATATGATCCAGCAATCCCACTCCTAAAATATACCCAAAGGAATGTGACTCAGATTACCCCAGAGGCAACTGCACACCCATGTTTATTGCAGCACTATTCACAGCAGCCAAGTTATGGAAACAGCCAAGATGCCCCACCACTGACGAATGGATTAAGAAAATGTGATATTTATACACAATGGAGTTTTACTCAACCATGAAGAAGAATGAAATCCTATCATTTGAACTAAATGGATGGAACTGGAGAACATCATCTTCAGCAAAGTTAGCCAGGCTCAGAAGACAAAAATCGTATGTTCTCCCTCATATGTGGACTTTAGATCTAGAGCAAATGCAGTAATGCTGTTGGACTTAGATCACACACTAAAGGAGACCACACACGGGAGGAATGGGGATAGGTAGGAAACCCAAAACTTGAAAGTGTGTGATATCCCCACTGCAAAGGAGCTAATACAGTAAACTTAAAATGACAGAGATCAATATGGAAAGGTGAGTGACCTGGAAGTAGTAAAGAGGTTAGGTAGAGATGAATCAACTTGGGTTGTAATATACTTGTGCATGGAAGCAATGCTAGGAATCTCTCTGTATAGCTATCCTTATCTCAACTAGCAAAAACGCTATGTCTTTCTTATTACTGCTTATATCTGCTCTTCAAAAATATTGGAGAAAAGGGCAGAACAGGTTCTGCCTGGAAGCGAGGGAGGTGGGGGAGAGAGGTAGGGGGTGGGTGGTGGGGGTAGAAATGGCCCAAACAATGTATGCACATATGAATAAATGAGTAAAGAAAACAATACAAAATAAAGTAAAATAGCTCAGTCATCAAAAAAAAAAAAAAAAGCATTTCCTGTCCTAAAATGTCAGTGGTATCTAAGTTAAGGAACTCCATCTTAATTCCATAAAGTGTTTTTCTGTCTTCAAACTCTTTACCCATTGTGCTTCTGACAGCTGCCTCAGGTTTTCTGGAGGCTAATTGGAGGTCATCTGTAACATTGGTCTTTTTTTTTTTTTTTCTGTCACTTTGACTACGATTGGATGAACGTTAAAACATCTTTAACTTAGTTGGCAATATTAGAAAGCTACATTCTGAAAGTTCTTTCTTTCTCCATTTGCTTGACTTAATGGCACAGTATCAGATCAATGGGATATATTCCTAAATGTAGATATTAGGTCTAGCTTACTCATCTAGACTCAGGATTTATTAACATGGATGAGGCCACTTGGTTTGTCCACCAAGCTCAAGGTTGAAGCCATCCTAAGCCTATGGTTATGATATGTAACTGTAGTTTTTGATACACATAAAATTGTTGGACTTTGTAGTAAGGATTACATATAATGATTCTAGAATGAAAAAATACTTTCTCTATTCCTTAGTATCAATGTATAGCCTTTTCACTCAAGAGGCTTTACTTTCCCATGCTCTGATTCTTTCCAAATCTTTTTGTACGATGTTCTACACAATTTTCTGATTACTTTCTAAAACCAATTAGCTTGAAAACATCAGTAACCGTAATCTGAATATCTCCACTTTATTGATTAATTCTTCAATCAGAAAGCACATTTATACTGAGTTAATAGTATTTAAATATCAATGATTTGAAACAACAAAGGGTTCACTATGCCTTGCACAGGTGCCACTCTGTTTTACTGCATCCATTAGATTCTCAGGCTGAAGGGGGTTGCAATCCATAAATTCATGATTTCCGGTACAGACAAAAGAGTGTGTCAAATCGTGAGCTGACTTTAAAGTGTTCAGTGTAGAGGTGATATCCTGACACTGTCCTTCAGGTCACTCCAAGTTTCAGTGATATGCTGGGAGGATTCAAGGGCTCAGTACATAGTAATGCTCAAGATTCTGCAAAAAGATGTAAAGCAAAAGATGTAAGGGACAAACCCCAAAGAAACCAGGCACAAACTTCCACAATTCTCCCCTACTAAAGTCATATAAAATATGTTCAATTCTTCCATTAATAAGTTTATAAGACATGTGATTTATTCTGTACAAAGAAAACACCTAAGTGTAAGGTTATGAGGTAGAAAAACACAACTTTGCTTAATGTCCAGTATAGAAATGTTGGTGGAAACACTAATATCACTCTGATACTAGTCAGTATTTCACTATGGAATAAAACAAAATTAAATGCATGTAAATAAATTCTGATCATAATAATACACTTAGAAATATATAGTAAGTATATGTAATAATGTTTGCACAATTTAAGCAAAAAAGTACTGTAATCTCCCAGTTTTTTATATGATTTTTCTAAGATAAGTTTTACAAAGTTTCAGGTTGATTTTTTTTTTTTTGTAATATATACCCGTAAAGATTTCACAGAGAATTAAATTCTCTCTGGGAATTTTTTTTCTATCATGATTTTCCTTGAAAAGTCAGAGAAAAATGCCAGATGGACTAAGTATTTTATCATCAGATGTTTTAATTTCTTGATCATCTGTTCTGGCAAGATACAGTTTCCATTCAGTGTTTATTTTCACTGCCTTGAGAACTGTTTGTTTCTGGCATCTGTTCCTCTGCCTTCCTCTGTTAACAAAGAAACAAGCAAAGATTGGGATACTTTGGTACTGCCTGCATCTGCTACAGATACATCACCAATACCATGTTTTATAGCTAACATCCTTGAAAAATAATGAGGAATAGGAAAATGTACTGGTTTTGACTGGATGTTCAGAAGGTAAGGTTAATAATTTGTCTTAAAACCACTAAAGTAGCACTCTGTATTGTAGAAGGATGTGCATTGTTTGACCTCTGGAGCCTGCTTTGACAGGCACCTCTCTGCAGAAGAAAGCTTAATTTTTAAATCTGAAAGGTGATTGCATGAGAACTCCTGTTTATTTTTAATTGTGAAAAGATTAGAGATGCCTTAGTCTTCCTCCTTTAGTGTCAATCTCGGTTTCCATTTTCACATATTCAGAACTTACAGAGTTTTGACTTTCACTACATTGCATTCTTGCCTCATTGCACACACCATTCTCACTATCCTTTGCATACAGGATGAAATCCCCATTTTTGCTGTTAATGTCTTCTCATGTGGCTGTCTACCATGTACAAACCAGAAATTTTAAGCTGTTACATGAAAAGATGACAAAAATGATCATCATGACTTAGTATCATTTATTGTATCATATTTTCCCCAGGTCTTTATGGTTACTTTTCGTTTCCTGTATTGCACAAAAGTGAAACAGGATTTTTTTTTCCAATTCTCTTTAAACAGACACTTTAAATTTTAAAAAAAGCACAGAAATTTAAGAATGACTTCACAGTATAGTATTTAATTCTCTTCCCAAAAACAATATAGTGTTTTCAATTGCTATGTATGTGTGTATGTCATACATGTATTCAAATTTGTGTATGTTTTTGCCTCCACATGTGAGTGTGAATATCTTATAAATATATATAATAGCTCTTTCATAAATAATATGCACATATATATGTTTGTAAACTAACTTTGTTTTTTCTTTTGGAATTTGTGCATTGTAAATAACATTGTAGAAAACACACTCCTAGCTCATTCTTTTCTGACCTTCATGACTTTGCTAAAACAATGAATGTTGAAGGAAATATCATCTCTAATTCTACTTCCTCCAGTACCATTTCTGTGTTGAAAATGGTCGTGGAAATCCTCTACACAATTAAGTCTTTCTGAACTATATTATTAAGAGCTTACAGTCTTCCTACATAATGCACAATTTAAATATAATACTTACATTCAATGTTTTTCTAACTCTTACCCACAAAGATTTAATTCACTATATGTTATAACCCTAATTAACACTTACATTGCACATAATCTTAATATAAACACATGATTAGTTATTTCTGCTCACATGATAACTGCTTAATTACATGTTTACTTGCTGTTCAAATTGTTTCATATCTACATTTTGAGCCCTTAAATGAGGTTTGGAACATTTTCAAAAAATTGGCAGTGTAGTTTCTATCTTAAGATGCCAAGGGTGTTACTAAGGGAATAAGAAATTGAATAAGAGATAATTTCAAAATGAAATCAAGTATCCTAAGTATGAAAAAATAACTTTGTGGCAAGAAAGAAAATTGATCCAAGATACAGAGATTACATGAAGTAGGAAACTCTTTTATAATTGAAAGAAATTTAGGTTGTAAGCCATCTATTCCAAGAAGTGGAGTATATTTTTTATCTTCCCTAGTGAGGAAAAGAAACAAAAAAATTTTAGAGCAAGAGAATGAAGAGAGAAATCTCAAGTTTCTGGTCAAGACATTCTCCTCCCTTATATTTAGTTCTTCAAGGTACCTAAAGGAGTAAAAATGTGGTAAAGCATGTTATTAAGTGGAATGATAGCCAGAGAGAAGACTTTGACACTAAGTACAGAAAGCAAAATCTAAAAGTTAAGAAAATAACTAAGCCTAGTATTTTGAACCCAACTATTGGAACTCTAAAAATAAATGATGATAAAAGAGGGAGAACAGTTCTTTGAAAATAAATATATGTCAATATTTCTGATTGAAGCCATAATTTTAAGAGCTTAAAACTGTATGGTTAAAGACAAAATTTACTTACTCAAAATCAGGTTCTATATGATATATGTACCATTTATAATATAAAGTTTATTAATTTATAACATTACATATTAATTTTTAATATGCAATAATATATTTAATATTTGTATGTGTTAGTTTAAATCATCAGTATATAATATAAAGTTTATTAATTCAGGAAAATGGAAGAAAGTCAGTTTTCATGCAGTGTATCCAGGACAAACAATGCTGTGGAGGTCACATGTCAGGAGCTGATATGCACAACCAACATCGTATGATTAGTGTCAGTATGCCACTGAAGTGGAGATACAGGTAAGAAAAAATAGCTGAAGTAAGGATAGGGATTTTTCTTTCTTTTCTTTTTTCCAAATTGTTTTTATAAGCAAATATTATGATCTTTCCATTTTAATGAGTGATAATGAACTTCTATATCACTGTTGGACTTTTTTAAAGGGTTTCTATTAGCCGTAACCTAGTAAACACAACAGCCTTATGCACATTAGTTCTTATTTTTACTTTTATTTTTATTTTCCCATTTTGCAGATGAAGTGATAGAGGCTTAGACAATTTATGCAAGTGACTCAAAGTCACACAGTTAATGATAGAGGAGCAAGTTTTTTAAATGAAGTAAGATGAAGCCAGATTTTATGTGCTTACCCATGCTCTAATACAAAACACTTCCTCTTTATATAAGATGTTCTATTCTTTCTATTTCTGAATGATATTGACTCAGTAACTCCCTCATTTTCCCTTTTGTATCATCATTTTATTTCTCTATTACAGAATTTTCATCATCACTACATAAACTATTATTTCCTCTCACCAAACCAAACAAAAATAAAACCATAAGCAAAAGACAAACGAGTAGCTCTACTCTTCCTACAATGTATTTAGGTATATCTTCCACTTTCTGTCATCTGCAGCAACACACTTAGAAAGAGTTGTCTATCTTGACCCATTCTTATTCCTCTATTTCCATTCTTTCTTTTATAACTTCCAAACACATTTTTTTTTTGGAATTACATTGCATTTATTGATGATTTAGGGTAGAATTTTTTTTGGTAGATTATATATAAAGGGAATTTTTTATTCATTTATTCACATGTACATACATTGTTTGGGTCATTTCTCCCTCCTGCCCCTGCCCCTATCCCATCCCCTTCCCCCCTCCCTTCCAGGCAGAACCTGTTCTGCACTTTTTCTAGTTCCGTTGAAGAGTAGAGATAAGCAATGATAAGAAAGACATAGCATTTTTCCTAGTTGAGATAAGGACAGCCATACATAAAGATTCCTTTATGATGAAATTATTATAAAAAAAATACCAATGACTTACTGAAAAATAAAACCAAGATGTGCAATTATATTGCATTGCAATAACAATAAATTGAAATCTACTGCATTTTGATGTCAAAACAAACTAAGCTCAAAGTATTTTCCTACTAACATCACTAAAGACGGGATTTTAATTAATTTTGTTCACTAATGTAGTCACAGTGCTTTGAACACTACATGCCTGTTGGTGCTCAAGAATACCTGTTGAATATATGCATAAAGAGTGAATAAGGGGGATTCCAAGATGTCGGCTAGAGGGAGGAAGCAGAAAGCAAGCCTCCTATAGTGAAATCTTGGAGAGATGCTGGAGACACACTTTGCAGGCAAAATCACTGAGAAGAGGAAATCTTTGACCCCTCCACACCTCCAGGCAGCGCAAAGAATCTCCACTTCACGTTAAATGGAGAAACAAGAAAGGCCCCGGGGCTGCCAGTCTCCTGCGCCCAGACGGCTTGGGAAGACACAGACAAGGTGAGCTTCACGGTACTGTGGTACTCCCACAGACAACCCTGGGCCAGAGCAGCATAGCCCCCAGACAGACTGAACTCCACCAAGGGAAAAAAGAGAAATTGACTAATAAGCAATAAGAACAATAAAGACACGTGGGAAGGAGGGTGGGGCGCACTGAGTGCTGAAGATTGGGGGAAGGGAATCCTTTCCAGAACTATAAATAAACAAGCCGGGCAGGCAGGAGAGGCTCTGGCAGGAGTGGGGGCACGCACCCAGCAACCAGGAGCCGGAAAGCTTATGAGAGTGGTGGAGGGAGGAAAACTCCACAGGAGAGGAGGGAAGACCCACTTTCCACATGAGCTGTAAACAAACATGACAGCTGGCAGGAGCAGCAGCACTGCCCAGTAATCAGGAGCAGGAAAGCTTGTAAAAGTGGCAATGAGAGGAAAACTGCACAGGAGAGGGGGAAGACCCACTTCCTACCTGAAGTGTAAATGAACACGCAGGCCTGAGAAAGCAGGTGCAGTGTCACCTTTCCCAGTGTCCTTGGAAAGGGGAAAGCTTATAGCAGAGGCTCACACACAGGAGAACTCCGAGTAAACAAAGCCTGCAGGGCCAGGTGGGTGCTAAGCTCACCCCAGAGATCTGCATAAATAACACCTCCAGCAACAGCAGGCTGACAATATCTGAGGCACCAACTCCAGGATTGGAGACTGAGACAGACACCCAAATTATTAAGACTGAAACTTCATTGTATTTGAATGTGGAGGTTTTTTGGTTTTTTGGTGTTTTTTTTTAAATTTTCTAGTTTTCATTTTATTTTATTTTATTTTTATATGTAGATTTTTCTTTCATTTACTTATTTTTTATTTTTACTCTTATCTTTATTTATTTTATTTTTTATTTTCAATCCTCTCTCTGTCTCTCTAATGCCACTTCAGCTTACTGTTGATTAGTACACTAATGCTCCCTGTTTATACCTTTGAAACTTTCTTGTCCAATTCCTTGTTCTGTTTTCTCCTTCTTGTCTGTTTATTTGTTTTTCCCTTTTCTTTAACTTCTTGCTTTCCATCTTCACTCACCCTTCCATTCTAAATATTACCACTGTTATTATTACAAGCTAGAAAATACTTAATTGCACACAGTACAGGGACAGTAACAACAACAAAGACAATGATGGGAAGATAGAAAAAACAGGGAAACCAGTTTCCCCACAGCAAAAAATTAGTACAGGAACCAGAGGGGAATGAAGAAAACAGAAACTCAGATCCAGACTCCAACAAAATGAAGATAAACTATGCCAAAGGACCCAATGAAGCCCACAAGAATAATTTAAAAGAAGACATACTACAGGTACTCAATGAGAATTTTATAGAGATGATACTGGATAGGGTCAACCAAAATGTACAGGAGACACTCAAGAAATTCCAAGACAACAAAAATAGAGAATTTGAAAAAGCAAAAGAAGAAATAAAGGAAACCATAGAAGCACTGTATAAACACCAAAGCGCAACAGAGAACATGATGAATAAACGGATAAATGAACTCAGGACAAAAATAGACAACATTAAAGAAGAAACCACCCAGGATATGGAAAACCTCAGAGAAAAGAACGAAACAGAACTGCAAAACAAAATGGAAGGCCAACCCAGCAGAGTAGAACAAACAGAAGACAGAATCTCAGAACTTGAAGATGAAATAGTAATTAAAGGAAGAACCAAAGAACTATTAATTAAAGAACTCAAGACCTGTGAAAAGAAAATGCAAGAACTCACTGACTCCATGAAAAGACCAAACTTGAGAATCATGGGCATCGAAGAAAGAGAAGAGGTGCAAGCGAAGGGAATGCGTAATCTATTCAACAAAATAAAAATGGAAAATTTTTGAAATCTAGAGAAAGATATTCCCATACAGATGCAAGAGGCCTCCGGGACATTAAACAGACCAGATCAAAATAAAACTACCCCACGACATATCATCATTAAAACAACAAGTTCAGAAACTAGGGAAAGAATATTGAAGCCTGTAAAAGAGAAAAAACAGGTAACATACAAAGGTAAACCCATCAAAATCACAGCAGACTTCTCAACAGAAACATTAAAAGCAAGAAGAGCTTAGGGTGAGATCTTCTGGGCACTAAATGAAAATAACTTCAAACCCAGGATACTCTACCTAGCAAAACTACCATTCAAAATAGATGGAGCAATAAAAGTCTTCCATGATAAGCAGAAACTAAAACAATATGTGACCACAAAGCCACCACTACAAAAGATTCTACAAGGGATTCTACACACAGAAAGTGAAATCCAACTTAGCCATGAAAAGACAGGCAGCACCAAACCACAGGAAAAGAAAAAGCAAGACAGTAGAGAGTAACCTCAATTTAGGTACACACACTCAAACCTTCAAACAACTAAGACAACTAAATGACAGGAATCACCACATACCTATCAGTACTAACACTTAATGTTAATGGACTTAATTCACCCATCAAAAGGCACCACTTGATGAAATGGATTAAAAAGGAAGATCCAAAAATTTGTTGCTTACAGGAGACCCATCTCACTGACAGAAATAAGCATAGGCTTAGGATGAAACGCTGGAAGAAGATTTACCAAGCCAATGGCCCCCGAAAGCAGGCAGGAGTAGCAATACTTATCTCTGACAAAATAGACTTCAAACTACATTGATCAAATGAGATAAAGAAGGATGTTCCATACTAATAAAAGGGGAAATAGACCAAAAGAAATAATAATCATCAATCTGTATGCACCCAATATCAATGCACCCAATTTCATCACACATACCCTGAAAGACCTAAAAGCATATATTAATGCCAATACAGTGGTTGTGGGAGACTTTAACACCCCCATTATCATCAATAGATAGGTCATCCAAACAAAAAATCAATAAAGAAATCCAAGATCTAAAATGCACAATAGATCAAATGGACCTAGTTGATGTCTACAGAACATTTCATCCAACTTCTACACAATATGCATTCTTCTCAGCAGCCCATAGAACCTTCTTCAAAATAGATCATATCCTAGGGCACAAAGAAAGTCTCAGCAAATATAAGAAAATAGAAATCATACCGTGCATACTATCTGATCACAATGCAGTAAAAGTAGAACTCAACAACAAAAGTAAAGACAAAAAACATGCAAACAGCTGGAAACTAAATAACTCATTACTTAATGAAGAATGGATCATCGATGCAATAAAAGAGGAAATTAAAAAGTTCCTGGAAGTCAATGAAAATGAAAACACAACCTACTGGAACCTATGGGACACAGCTAAGGCAGTCCTGAGAGGAAAGTTTATAGCCATGAGAGCATATATTAAAAACATGGAAAGATCCCAAATCAATGACCTAATGATACATCTCAAACTCCTAGAAAAACAAGAGCAAGCAAATCCCAAAACAAATAGAAGGAGAGAAATAATAAATATAAGAGCTGAAATCAACAAAATAGAAACCAAAAAAACCATACAAAGAATTAATGAAACAAAAAGTTGGTTCTTTGAAAAAATAAACAAGATTGATAGACCCCTGGCAAACCTGACTAAAATGAGGAGAGAAAAAACCCAAATTAGTAGAATCAGGAATGCAAAAGGGGAGATAACAACAAACACCATGAAAGTCCAGGAAATCATCAGAGACTACTTCGAGACTCTATATTCAAATAAATTTGAAAATCTTAAAGAAATGGACAGATTTCTAGATACATATGATCATTCAAAACTGAACCAAGAGGAAATTAATCACCTGAATAGATCTATAACCCAAAATGAAACTGAAGCAGCAATCAAGAGTCTCCCCAAAAAGAAAAGTCCAGGACCTGATGGATTCTCTGCTGAATTCTATCAGACCTTTAAAGAAGAACTGATACCAACCCTCCTTAAACTGTTCCACGAAATAGAAAGGGAAGGAAAACTGCCAAGCACGTTTTATACAGCCAGTATTAAACTTATCCCAAAACCAGGCAAAGATACCTCCAAGAAGGAGAATTATAGGCCAATCTCCTTAATGAACATTGATGCAAAAATCCTCAACAAAATAATGGCAACCCGAATTCAACAACACATCAAAAAGATTATTCACCATGAGCAGGTAGGCTTCATCCCAGGGATGCAGGGGTGGTTCAACATATGAAAATCAATAAATGTAATAAACCACATTAACAGAAGCAAAGACAAAAACCACTTGATCATCTCAATAGATGCAGAAGAAGCCTTTGATAAGATCCAACACCATTTCATGATAAAAGCTCTAAGAAAATTTGGAATAGAAGGAAAGTACCTCAACATTATAAAAGCTATATATGACAAACCTATAGCCAGCCTTATACTTAATGAAGAAAAACTGAAACCATTCCCCCAAAAATCAGGAACCAGACAAGGATACCCACTATCTCCACTCCTATTTAATATAGTACTGGAATTCCTAGCCAGAGCAATTAGGCAAGAAGAAGCAATAAAAGGAATACAAATAGATAAGAAACTGTCAAAATATCCCTATTTGCAGATGACATGATCCTATACCTTAATGACCCAAAAAATTCTACTCAGAAGCTTCTAGACATCATCAATAGCTATAGCAAGTTAGCAGGGTATAAAATCAACCTAGAAAAATCATTAGCATTTCTATACACTAACAATGAGCAAACTGAAAAAGAATGTATGAAAACAATTCCATTTACAGTAGCCTCAAAAAAAATCAAATACCTAGATGTAATCCTAACAAAAGATGTGAATGACCTCTACAAAGAAAACTATACACTTCTGAAGAAAGAGATTGAGGAAGACTATAGAAAGTGGAGAGATCTCCCATGCTCATGGATTGGTAGAATCAACATAGTAAAAATGTCTATACTCCCAAAAGTAATCTACATATTTAATGCAATTCCCATCAAAATTCCAATGACATTCATTAAAGAGATTGAAAAATCTACCATGAAATTTATATGGAAACACAAGAGGCCATAAATAGCCAAGGCAATACTCAGTCAAAAGAACAATGCTGGAGGTATCACAATACCTGACTTCAAACTATATTACAAAGCAATAATGATAAAAAACAGCACAGTACTGGCACAAAAACAGACATAAGACCAGTGGAACAGAATAGAGGACCCAGATATGAAACCACACAACTATAACTAACTTGTCTTTGACAAAGGGTTAAAAATATATGATGGAGAAATAGCAACTTCTTCAACAAAAACTGCTGGGAAAACTGGTCAGCAGTCTGCAAAAAACTGAAACTAGATCCATGTATATCACCCTCTACCAATATTAACTCAACATGTATCAAGAATCTTAATTTCAGACCACAAACTCCAAAGTTGATACAGGAAAGAGTAGGAAATACTCTGGAATTAGTAGGTATAGGTTAGAACTTTCTCAATGAAACCGCAGTACAGCAACTAAGAGATAGCATAGATAAATGGGACCTCATAAAACTAAAAAGCTTCTGTTCATCAAAAGAAATGGTCTATAAGCTGAAGAGAACACCCACAGAGTGGGAGAAAATATTTGCCAGCTATACATCAAACAAAGGCCTGATAACCAGAATATATAGGGAACTTAAAAAACTAAATTCTCCCAAAACTAATGAACCAATAAGGAAATGGGCAAGTGAACTACACAGAACTTTCTCAAAAGAAGAAATTCAAATGGCCAAAAAACACATGAAAAAATGCTCACCATCTCTAGCAATAAAGGAAATGCAAATTAAAACCATGCTAAGATTCTACCTCACCCCTGTTAGAATAGCCATCATTAGCAACACCACCAACAACAGGTGTTGGTGAGGATGCAGGGAGAAAGGAACCCTTTTACGCTGCTGGTATGAATGTAAACTAGTACAACCACTCTGGATAAAAATTTGGAGGCTACTTAAAAAGCTAGACATTGATCTACCATTTGATCCAGCATTACCACTCTTGGGTATATATCCAAGAGACTGTGACACAGGTTACTCCAGAGGCACCTGCACACCCATGT
Organism: Castor canadensis; assembly: GCF_047511655.1. Lineage (NCBI taxonomy): Eukaryota > Metazoa > Chordata > Mammalia > Rodentia > Castoridae > Castor > Castor canadensis. The sequence goes on along the minus strand of NC_133390.1, from coordinate 19,706,994 downwards.
TTATTGCAGCACTAATCACAATAGCCAAGTTATGGAAACAGCCAAGATGCCCCACCATTGACGAATGGATTAAGAAAATGTGGTATCTATACACAATGGAATTTTATGCAGCCATGAAGAAGAATGAAATGTTATCATTTGCTGGCAAATGGATGGAATTGGAGAACATCATTCTGAGTGAGGTTAGCCTGGCCCAAAAGACCAAAAATTGTATGTTCTCCCTCATATGTGGACATTAGATCAAGGGCAAACCCAACAAGGGGATTGGACTTTGAGCACATGATAAAAGCGAGAGCACACAAGGGAGGGGTGAGGATAGGTAAGACACCTAAAAAACTAGCTAGCATTTGTTGCCCTTAATGCAGAGAAACTAAACCAGATACCTTAAAAGCAACTGAGGCAAATAGGAAAAGGGGACCAGGAACTAGAGAAACGGTTAAATCAGAAAGAATTAACCTAGAAGGTAACACACATGCACGGAAATTAATGTGAGTCAACTCCCTGTATAGCTATCCTTACCTCAACCAGCAAAAACCCTTGTTCCTTCCTATTATTGCTTATACTCTCTCTACAACAAGATTAGAAATAAGGGCAAAATAGTTTCTGCTGGGTATTGAGGTGGGGAAGAGGGAGGGAGTGGAGTGGGTGGTATGGGAGGGGGTGGGGGTAGGGGGGAGAATTGACCCAAGCCTTGTATGCACATATGAAAAATAATAATAATAATAAAATAAATAAAATAAAAATAATAATACCTCAGAACCAAAAAAAAAAAAGAGTGAATAAATAACACATGAACAGATTGTGCCATACGGTAGCTCAATGGACAGTACTGTTTTAAATGCAATGGCAAGCATATGTCAAACCACAAAATGACTTACCATTTTATGATTCTCTTAACCTCTGGTTATATTTTACAGAAGTCAGCATTGAAAGAAAGGCTATTAATGAGACTGGCCAACTAAATTTCTTGAGTATAAGTGTCCAATCACCATTTTTGTATTTCATCTTCCTTTCACAACATCTGATAAAGCTCAATGAAACATTTGCTAAATCACAAAGGGAATGAATGCCATTTTATTGCAATAATAATGAGCATTCAATTCCATGCAACTGTGAAGGTGCTTATTCCCACAACACATTTGTTTTTCTGAAAAAGGCCATTACATATTTCAGGGCTCCTATAGAGTGGATGAACTGGAGATGTCTGCTCCCTAAAACAGATATAATACCATTCTAGTTAACTAAATTGTGTCTTATGTATATATGTAGTTGAGAAAAAAAGCGTAACTTCCTTCTCAGAAGAAAATGAAGTCTCCAGGGAATAATCTCCTTCAATAGACACAATTTAGGAAACAGCTTAAATCATACTGCATGAGATTTACATAGTGAAAGCAGATTGTTGATAGGAGTCAGACTGTCTGTTTTCAATCAAACTGGGCTCCTGGGAAGGACCCCCATGGGAAGGTTTAGTGGTCACATTGCCCCTAAGAATTCACTGATAAACAGTGCGCTTGTTCTAACAAATGAGGATTAAGAGTGAACCTGAAATCCTGAATTGCATATTTATAAACTACATTGCAGAATTTAGTACTTCAGAGGAATATGTTATGGGATGGCTTTGAGCACAGAGTTAGGATGGGACCAAGCACAGATTGTAAAGCACACATAAGAGTTTAGAACTCTAAGCTGTGCCACCAATAGTGAACTAATCACCATACATAAGCAATAAAGTAGTAACTTGTAAAACACACTCTTACTTCATTTATGTTTAAAAAACGAAGATATTGGGAATGCCAGTAAATTTCTTGGTCTGCTGACCTGAAAATTGTTCTTTATGACATTTTAAAGATCCTTACCTTCTGGATTCCATTATATTAGAAATCTAAGATTCTAAAATTTTGCAAAGATTTTACTTGATTTTTCCTATCATTTAACTGAAAAATTCTACCATTATATAATTTACTTTTTCTTTTTTTTTTTTTAGATTTGAAATTCAGATTTTCTGCTTGTTACTAAAGTGCCAGGGGTTTACAACCCAGATACTAATACTCATTCTCAGAAGGAGTTACTAAAACGAGACATATTTAACTATCCAATGCAAAACTGAAGACCATGTAAACTTTTTCCATTAAGTTTTGGTTCATTTGATTCATCGTTCAAATTCTATAATATCTACTGTCATCTAAAATAGATGAAGCGTGTTTCCTTGTTTAGAATGTTTTTTTTCCAGAAAAATTTAATGTTGTATTATAAAAGAACAGCTTCGATTCTTAGCTTTTTCTACCATGAGTAATAGGACTGGCTGAATTAAGTTTCATCCTTGCCCCAGGCACATTGTGAATCTGAAGTCTTTGCAATTTTTCATTCTTCTCTTCAAGTCATAAATGGGCCTGAGGTTTTGCGAGAAGTTTAAAACCAGATGGACACTGCCAAGCCCATCACTTGCAGCACCTTTATACACTGAGAAGGACTCAGGTAGAATAATCTCACAAATAACTGTAACTCATCGCATATTTAAAGTCTCACTGTGCAAGATCATAAACCATCCCTATCATTGCTACCTAATACTATAATAATATAGCAACAAGTTGAATCATTACTTTTAGGGAATGAGAACATGTACATATATTTGTATATTTATTCTAGAAAACTATCATTATTAGGATGTTGCCAGTTTTAGAATTATACCTAACATATTCATACGAAATATTTAATGTTGAAAGGTGAACATTAGTTTATTTTAATTAAAATTATTTTAAAAATTAAGATTTTAAAAATTTTAGAGATTTCTAAGATTGGTAATACAGAAATGGATAGTAAAAAGTGCTAAATCTAGATTTCAATAAGATAACTGATTGGTTATGACTCACATCCCCAGTAATTGGCATATACAAATTAAAGTTACAGTGAGTGATCATTTATTTTTCCACTTATTTGTATATTTGTAATCTCAGAAAACAAAAATATTTTATGATAGTACAGATGTAATAACAATAATATACTGCTAGAAAAAGAATGTCAAAATGTTTTTAGAAATGCATTTGTATTTATGTCAACTGGATAAAGGAAGATATATTGCAGCTTCTCTAAGAACATAATTTTTCTAACACACATTAAAACATATGGGAGAAGACTATGCATTCTTTATTCTTTTATTCACATGTGCATACATTGTTTGGGTCATTTCTCCCCCCTGCTCCCTACTCTACCCTCTCCCCCCTTAATCTTAAGTGCACATAATCATTATGATTGATTTGGAGAATGAACAGTGGTTCTACCTTAGCTTTAATAAGGCACATTTTTAATTATTAATGTTTAACTGTTAAAATATTTTTAAAGTTTCTAATATGATTTTCCTTAAAAATTATAGCTATTAAAAAGTTAAGATTATGAAGCTATAAAAAATGTGTGCATTACACATGTATTATGAATAATATAAGACTCATGAAGGAAATATTTTTATTCATCATACTCTTGCTAGAAGTGCTCTACTAAATAGAGATTACATAGATGAACACTTATTTCTTACAACTTAAGTTTTTGTGTTATAAATAAATATTCATAGACAGATTTATATATTTTTTTCATTTAGTCATTATAGTCCTGCTGTTTTTGTAGTTTTACATGTAAAATTTATTTGGTCAAACAAGAACTCTTTATCTTATATAGATTCCATTTTGCCACATGCCTTTTGATTTATGAAATATGTAACAAGAAATTGTTCTTGCTGCAGTTATTCCTGTTTCATGTTCCATTTCTATTAAATAACAAATAATTTACTTATAGTACAGAAAGTATTTCAATCATTACTTTTTAAGCCAGGACTGGATGTTCTCTGCTGCTTTTACATAAACTTTGGGCTTATTACTATTTCAAATACTAAGTCACTAATGTGATAGTTGTAATAGCAGACATATTTGTGCACTCATCATATGTTAGGGATATTGTAGCTACTTTCTTATTTAATTATCATAATAGCCTCATGAGGTTCACTTATAACTTATTCCATTTCATCAAAGGAAATTCTGTCTCAGAAAGATCCTATAGCTTGCCCAGGAGAGAACATGAAGAACCTTGAAGATTGACTGCTGGCATTCATTCTGTCAGATCCTAGATTAATTACTCTACTACATAGCAAGATCCTAATTAGTTTGTCATAATATTCAATACTCACATTTTCCTCTTCCCTTCTTGTTTTTTTTAAATATTCACTTAACCCATTAACTTATTCAATATACATCATATCTATACAATATCCAAAGGAAATAATCCTTTCCTTTCTTTCTCGAAGCAATGGTTGTGAAACTGATTTAATACAAAGTACTGCACATTTAATTTAAAACTAAAGCTTTTCCCTTAAGCCAGCTCAAGGTTAGGTTTTGCTTTGAAAGACTATAGTATGAAAAATGCATGTGTCACAAAGACCATCTACCTGAGGGCAAATGAGTAGAAACTATGTGGAAGTCATTGTATAAAGGGTTTCACCACCATCACTTGTGTTTGAGAGAGTCTCAAAGACTGTCAGAGTAAGAAAGCATTTTACTGATAATGATGAAGAAGAGGAAAGAAGAAGAAAGAAGAAAAAGAAAGAAGAAAGAAGAGGAAGAAGAAGAAGAAGAAGAAGAAGAAGAAGAAGAAGAAGAAGAAGAAGAAGAAGAAGAAGAAGAAGAAGAAGAAGAAGAAGAAGAAGAAGAAGAAGGAGAAGAAGGAGGAGAAGAAGAAGAAGAAGGAGAAGAAGAAGAGGAGAAGGAAGAGGAAGAGGAAGGAGAGGAGGAGAAGGAGGGAGAAGGGGTAAGAAAGAGGGAGAGGAATGGGGAGGGGAGAGGAGGAGGAGAATGAGGTGGTCTCTAGGGACACTCATTCTCTGGTAGTAAGTTGTTTACCTAGGGAAGACTGAGGATAGCTAACTAAATGCAGATCATCTTGTGTGATTGATTTTGGGAGTATGCTTGGCTTTCTAAAAAATGAGAACAGCAGAAAGGTGGATGCCTTTATGAAGTTAGAGCTGACCTGTCAGAAGATCTGGTATGGATCTTCTCTTAGTAATGTGAATGCTCAAAGCCAACTTTCTTTAAAGCTTTCAAACCCAGAGCATGGCATTGGTACAGAGAATCAGTATTACCTTGAAGCTTGCTGGAGTTTACTGAATAAGATTCTCTTTTTTAAGAAGACCATTGGGTAGTTGGTTGTACAACAACATGTAAGAAGCTCTGGAATGCCTCCATGAGTATCTCAAGTGTTCTTTCATGCCATTTGCAATTATAATTCTCAAGAGGTAGGTGTTGCCATATCCACTGATTACTTTCTATCTCTCTTCAGCCCCTCACTTCATTTTACAAATGTGTTCACTTTGCATTTGGCTACTTTACCTCTTAAGTGATCTTATTTGGAGTACCCTACAAGACAGCTCCAGGCAGTTAATCAACATGTTTTGCACAGAAAATACCAATCCATTTTTATTGGAATAAACTAGCTGTTGAAAAGGGTTTCCTTGAAATATTTCCATAGAAGCACATATTGTACTTTGATCGAATTTACCCCTCTATCACTTCTTCTTAATCCCCTCACATTTCCCCAGTCATTGCTAACTATTTTAGCTGGTTTCGTTATGCTATTTTTCATAAATATGTAATGGACTTTGATCATATACACCCCCCATTGCCCTCTCCTTTTACCCCCCCACTCTCATCACTTCCCTCCTAAATAGTCCCTCTTTTAGAATCTTTTCATATTATGATTATAATTACTATTATTATTATTTAAGCCTAGATTGTGCATATGAGTTAAAATGTGAGGTAAGCCAAACTTTTTCCTCCAAGTTTGGCTTACCTCACTCAACATGATGATCTCCAGTTTCATCCACTTTCTTGCAAAAGACATAGTTTCATTCTTCTTTATGGCTGAATGATACTCCATTGTGTATATGTTTCACATTTTTCTTACCCATTCATCTGTTAATAAGTGCTTCAGTAGATTCCACTATAGAAATCAGTACAGAGGATCCACAGAAAAATAAAAATAAAATTGCCCTATAATTCTGCTCTACTGTTCTTGGGCATATAACCAAAAAATGTACATAAACATATAATAGAGACACCTGCACACAAATATTTATGGCAACACTATTCACCAAAGCATATATCAACTCTTGCTAAGCATGATGGCATGCCTATAATCCCAGCTACTTAGGAGGTGGAAGTAGGAGGATCACAGTCTGATGTCAGCCTGGGCCAAAGTTCAAGCCTGTATCTGGAAAACAAACTAAAAGGCAAAAAGACTAAGGTATGGCTCAAGTGGTGGTGTTCTTGCTGAGGCCCTGAGCTCAGTACCCAGTACCACACACATGAAAAAATAGCAACTCTTACTTCATCATTAGTGAAAAAACCCCTGTCTTCCTCCCTTCCTTCCTCTCTCTCTCTCTCTCTCTTGTTCTCTCTGATTGGCTATTTCATATGGACGCTAACATATTCTTTGCTATGTACTATATGTTTGTTTCCCCAAAATCAATATGTTGAATACTAATTCACAATGTGATGTTATTTAAAAATGGTGCCTTTGGAAATTAATTATGTTCCAACGAGGTCATTAGAATGGATCTCCTGTTGATTGGGGGGTGTACACAAATAAGAAAACACCAAACTTTCTATTCTTGATATGTCTATCAAAGTACTTGTTTAATAAGTGTTTCTAAATGATTAAGGTCTTAAATAAGCTGGTGAGATATTATGTAGCTAGAATTAGAAGTTAATGAAAATGAACTCAGATTTTCTATTTACTTTTACTTTCTTTTGATTCATAATCATTCCAACAATGCGGTAAAGGGGAGAAAGAAAGGCTGTTATAGATATTACTACCTTTTAAAGAGATTTTGAAAATCAAGATGACAATTTAGCCAAACTTACATGTGGAGCTTTTATTTTTATTGATTTTATTCCTTTGTTGTCAAGACAACACTCACAATTTACTAAGGATTTTATGTTTTTCAGTCACATACCAGTTCTTTCACATACACAAATGCACACATTGTTTGTCTAAGTCAACACTGTGGATGTGGCTAATTGACTTCACATAATGAGTCAATATAATGTTTGGCTTTCCTAAAGTTAATAGTGTGTTTCTTATGATAGTCTTTACTTCACTTTTACATGGTCATTTAGAATTTTAAACATGTTGAGACTAAGGTTTGCAGAAAAGTCACTTTTTTCTTGATGGCATATAGTGCTGATTATCTGATTTAGTGTAACAAATTTAGCCTTCTGTATAGCAATTCTAACCACTAATAGTCAAATAATTCATGGTCTACCCTCAAGTTGTAGCAATGTTTTTGGTTGACTGTTTTGAGTCATTCCATGACCAAAACACAATTGATAGAAATGCATTACAACTGTCTTTTTATCCATGTGAATTAGATGCATCATGACCATAAATCAAAACTAATGTCAAATATCTTGAGGAACTTTTCATTATGATAGTAAATGTATTCAAGATTTATCATTGAGAAAGGATTTTGCCACAATTTCTTGCTTATCAACACTGAAAATATCTGTTGTCAATCATAAGTTGTAGAAGACTGTCCTGAACATTAAATATATAGGAGTCTAAAAATGCATGTGTCCTTATGCCAACCATATAAGAAGAAAATTTAAATTGAATTTGCACACCATGGGGTGTGGCTCAACCAATTGTGCTTGCTATTTTTATATTTATTTTGTTGAATCTCAAGAACTGTTTCACAGGGACATCTTTGTAATTTGATTGGTCCATCACCTTTGAGTTTTCTGAACATTCAGTTACCGATAAGTAATCTTGTATGTTACAAGCTACAGATTTGGAGTCATTATTGCTCCAAGGACACATGGTTTGTTTAAAGGCAGGCCACAATCTGAGAGGCATATATGCTTATCACATTTGCACTGTCTTTGCATCTTCAATTTTTCAGCATCTGAGTTTAGGAAATTCCATGTATTTTAATTTAATTTAATTTTCTTTATTCTAAAAGTAGTGAAATTCGGTAGACTGTTTCAAACTGTCTTCCAAGGGAAGCTTCCAACTTTTTATGCAGTTAACTCTCATTGCTCCTTTAAGTACACAAAAGATAATTTCCATCATTACTAAAATCTGCAGATACTAGTTTGCCTAAATATCCCATCATGTTTAATCTTCCAGTCATTTTAGACAGAATATTTGGACTAATTGTATATAGTAAAATATTATCTTTCCTCTGTTTAATTTCTTTATATTTAAGCTCTTGCATGTCTCTCTCTCTGCCCACAACATTTCAGTAGGAACACAAGATGGATTTCTTTTTTGTTTTAAAGTTAACATTATCAAGTTCTACATACATAAAATTAAACTCATGTTTTTTAATGTATAACTCTGAGTTTTGACAAACATATACATTAATATCACCAACACCACCAATTAAAAATATGGAAGTTCTATATTATTGTAAAAAATTAGGTCTAAATTCTCCATATGAGCAAAAATATTCAATGTTTTTCTTTTTGAACTTGGCTTATCTCACTTCATATGATAATTCCAACTTCCCTCCATTTTCCTGAAAATGACATAGTTTCATTCTTCTTTATTATTGCCTTATACTTCACTCTACACATGTATCACATTTTCTTTATCAATCATTGGCCCATGAGTACCTATGATGATCCCATAGCTGGACTATTGTAAATATTGCTTCTATAGATGTGGATGTGCATACAAGCATCTTTATTATATGTTGACTTATATTCCTTTAGATGTATGTGTGATACTGGTATAGCAGGATCATATATGACATGATTGTCAAAGGGGAGGAGTGTTTGGGAGGTGGACCAGAGGAGGTAAAAGGAAGAAAGAAGAGGGTAACAGTGAATATCATTGAAGTACAATAAACATGTATCAGAAGAGCATAATGAAACCCATTAAAAACTTTCACAAAGAAGAGGGAAGAAGGAAAGGGGTTAAGAAAGAATAATATAGATGGAGTGAATTTGATCAAAGTACATAACATACATGAAACTAAATGTCACAATGAAACAGTTTCTATAATTAATTTATTCTAATAAAGTTTTTAAAATTACCACATACACTCCAGACTGTGGAAACCACTAATTTCTGTTTCCTTACTATGGTTTTTTCCTTATTCACCTGCACTGTGTGTAAATTTTGGTTGCCTTATGAGATCTCCTTTGAACTATTACAAAACATAGTTAGTTTTAATATAGTTTTTCTGCTTATTTTAGTAAATATTCCTGCAATATGATCGAAAAATTGTGTCTTTTTATGTTGCATGTCTGTATATTTCTAGCTAGTGATTTTTTTCAAGCTTTATATTAGTTGTAACTAGTAATGCAGACATTGAATCTAACTTTTCAGCTCATAAAAAAATAAAAAGAAAATCAGTAAACAATAAGCTTGGAGAGGTCTTATTTTGGGGAATTTTACAAGGCAGCTGTAGCAATCTGATTTCTATATTAACAATATAAACTGCTTCCTTTCTTCCTTACAATTAGCTGCTGATCTTTCAACTGTTATAATAGAATGTATTCTTTTGATCTCTGCCAGCCCTGAATGAACTTTATTCAACAAAATTTAATTTTTGGCTACTTGAAAAGCAAAAAACATGTCATACAAATGAAAGCACGCACAATGTATCTTATTGAATTAGGCTTCTTTCATTTTTAAAAAAAGTTACCTTTAAGATTATTCCATATGTTTTTTTTTTTCATTTTTCTTTTATTATTCATATGTGCATACAAGGCTTGGTTTATTTCTCCCCCCTGCCCCCACCCCCTCCCTTACCACCCACTCCACCCCCTCCCACTCCCCCCCTCAATACCCAGCAGAAACTATTTTGCCCTTAACTCTAATTTTGTTGTAGAGAGAGTATAAGCAATAATAGGAAGGAACAAGGGGTTTTGCTGGTTGAGATAAGGATAGCTATACAGGGCATTGACTCACATTGATTTCCTGTGCGTGGGTGTTACCTTCTAGGTTAATTCTTTTTAATCTAACCTTTTCTCTAGTTCCTGGTCTTGAATGGAATAAAATTTGTTATGCATTCACTGATGAAGAATATCTGGGTTGTGAGAAGTCTGGCTGCAGACCAAAGTTCTATGTGTAATCTTTCAGATATGACTATGAGCTTCACATGGAAACCTCGTGGGAAAATTGTCTTCCTCACACCAGAGTTGATTAATTAGACTTTTCAGAGGGAGTTGAAATCAAAGAAACAATACCTTGCCCAACCCTACTCAGATACTCTCCTTTTCTCTGCCACACAACCCAGTCATCTCTCCATAGTCTTGGTCGAGCACTAAGACCAGGAAGCTTTCTCACTAAGATCTTGACTGAAGTGCTTCTCAATCACCCCCACCAAGGTCTTCTTATTACAAACTCTTGGCTATAGCACTTTTTCTGATTTTGATTGTACACTTTTCCATTTATATCTCTCTTGCAATCATCCCAGTAACATGAAAAGGTAAGCCCTTTCTTCCAGAGTTCTTAAGCAGTGAGAAAATCCCCAAGGCTGTCCTTCATGTTGTTCTGACTCTTATAAGGAACCCAGTGGAACATCGGGTGCTTCACTTTTTGTCCTGTGGTAATATTTTTCAGTGAAAGAATGAAAGAATAATTTGTACATTCAGTCTGGCACACTGCCTTAATGAACCATCTCAATACCTGACAGCTTCACTGATTGCTCTCAGTTTTTAGCCAAAGAAAGTGTTTATATGTAGGTTTTGTCTGAAATTAACTTTTCAGTTGTATTGGGTAAATATCTAAGTGTGAGATGGTGGGTGTTAGGGAAAGGGTATATTTCACCTCATGAGAAATTGCCCAACTGTTTTCTAATGTGCCTATATTATTATCTTCAATTTCTATGCACTCAACATCCTTACTATTTTTGACATCATCAATCCTTCCTTTTTCTATAATGTCCTTCCGTCCTCTTCTTTCTTTCCTTCCTTCCTTCCATTCCTCCTTCTTTATCTTACCTTGATGACTAAGATTATCAACCATCTCTATGTGCTAGCTTGTTATTCATATATCTTCATTGGTAAAGAATTAAAATTTTGGCCCATTTTCATTTTTATGACTGCATATAAAAATAGCCCTAACATTTTGTCTGTTGGTGTATATCCTGAAACTTTGCTATTAAGTTCAGTAGTTTTTGAGAATTATTTGCTATTTTCTCTTTTGTTTCATATTTATTATTAATATACATTAATTGTACAAACTAACTGTTTCAATATGACAAGTTATACATTTACATAAAATACTTTCATTATATTTATCCCTACTACCCACACTTAGCTGTCCTTCCTACTCCAACATGTCCCCTTCCTATTCCCTAATAGTTCCCTCTACTTCCATGGTTTTTTTCAGCTTCCACATATATCAGAAAACATATTTACTTTTCTGAGTCTGATTTATTTTGCTTAAAATGATGATGTTTAGTTCCCTCCATTTTCCTCAAACAACATGATTTATTTCTTCTCAGTAGCTAAAGAATATTACGTATGCATGCCAAATTTTCTTTTTCACCATCGATGGTCACCTTCACTGATTCTGTGACTTGGTTACTGTAAACTGTGCCATGATGAACAAGGGTATGCAGGTATCTCTATTGTTGGCTGTTTTTGATTCCTGCTAGCACACAACCAGGAGTGGTGCAGCTAGATCACACATATTTATTTTTAGCTTTAGAGGACCTCCATACTGATTTCCATTGTGGATATATACATTGCATTGTGGAATTTATATTCCTAAAAAGGTGTGCAAGAGTTCCTTTTTCCTCTGAATCCTTATCAATTGTTGATTGTTCTCTTGAGGATTGCCATTCTAACTGTAGTAAGGTGGAAATTCAATGTCTTTTTGATTTGCTTTACTTTGATAACTAAAGAGTTTGGAGGTTTTTTTCATATCTAAACAATTCTGTTTTTGGCAATGAAGTAAATTTTCATTATTCTTTTCTAATGTGCACCCCTTCATTTATGTTTTATATCTATACTTCTTTTTTTAAATTTATTTTTCTTTTGTTATTTTTGTACTATATATTATACTTCTTAAGACACAAATTATAGTGGTGAAAGAGTATGATATCATATGCAACAGCTTACTGCTTAGTCTCAAAAGGAGAAGTATTAATTCATTCATTTCAGTGTGATACCACTTGCAGTTATTATGTACATAGATTTAGAAAATTAAAGAAGTTTATTTAATATAAGATTACCTAAGAAATTGTTTCATTTACAGATATTGACTTTTATCAAATATATTTGCTGCATCTAGTGGATATCATTTCCCTTCTTTACACTGTTAATATGGTGGATTGATTGAGTTCTAATGTTGAGCTAGCCTTGTATTCCTTTGATTAAATATCACTTACTCAAGCAGAATTATTCCTTTTATATACTGCCAGATTCAAATTTCTGATGTTTTGTTGATTATATTTACATTACAACTCATGATGAATATTGACCTGAATTAATTTTCCTTCACACTGTTTTATTTTCTGCTTTTGGTAGCAATAGAAAATTGAACTCAAAAAATAAGCTGGAAAACACCCTCTGTTCTTTTGATTTTAGAACAATGTACATCTAATGCCATATGCTTCCTGTCACAGCCCACCTGCAGGCCAACACCTTCCAGATTTTCTAAAACTCTTTTGTCAGTGCTAGGACTGTCACTTGGGGATGAAGGTCTCTACTTTTTCTATTCATGGAACTGACACAGTATTTTCTCTAAAACTATTAAACAATCTGGAAAGTGATACTTTGAGAATGTATAAATATCCTATTCTCCAATGTTCTTTCTTTAAAATATTACTGTCCATCATTCTACTTTGTTCACACCCTGGTTTGTGTTTTACATAAAATTTTAACATTCATGTTTGTACCCTAGGAATGTGATAATTCAGTTCTTCACATATACTTGCTTTTGCTGGCATTTGTTGTAAAAATTCCATTTTCTCTATGAATTTTAGTTTTAATCCAAAGTTAATATTAACCAGAATAATTAAAATATTGACATAAAAAAAAAGAAATCATATGAACTTGTTATTATATCTTTTGTAAATGTAATAATCAAGTAGAAAAGATCTTTGGACTTAGAATTTTTATTTAGTTGTTTTGGTTTGTGTTGCATTGGACTTAATTATAAGCTCACTGCTTATAATAGATTATAACAACTATGAAATACTTCTAGTGTCTGCTACTATGTGGAAGAGTTTAGAAGTCGTCAATTATATCGTGGTAACACTAAAAGGGATATTCAAGATATATATCACTGACTTTTCTTAGATTTTTTTTCAGTTCTTCCCACATTAATTTTTTATTATTCATTTATTTACATGTGTGTACATTGTTTGGGTCATTTCTCCCCCCTGCCCCCCACCCCCACCCACTGCCCCCACCCTCCTCACTTTCAGGCAGAACCTGTTCTGCACTTTTCTCCAGTTCCATTGAAGACTAGAAATAAGCAATAATAAGAAAGACATAGCTTTATTTGCTAGTTGAGATAAGGACAGCTATACAGAGAGATTCCTAGCATTGCTTTCATGTACAAATGTGTTACAACCCAGGTTGGTTTATCTCTAACTGATCTTTACACTGGTTCCTGATCCCCTTCTCATGTTGATGTCTGTCATTTTAAGGTTTCTGTATTAGTTCTTCTGGAGTGGGACATCAAATGCTTTCATGTTTTGGGTTTTCTACCTATCCCCATTCCTCCCGTATGTGTTGTCCCCTTGTCATGTGACCCAAGTCCAACAAGATTGCTGTATTTGCCCTAGATCTAAAGACCACATATGAGGGAGAACATACTATTTTGGGTCTTCTGAGTCTACCTCACCTCACTCAGAATAATGTTCTTCAGTTCCATCCATTTAGTTGCAAATGATAAGATTTCATTCTTCAGAGCTGAGTAAAATTCCATTGTGTATAAATACCACATTCTCTTGATTTATTTATCAATAATGGGGCATCTTTGTTGCTTCCATAACTTGGCTATTGCGAATAGCCCTGCAATGAACATCGGGGTGCAGGTGCCTTTGGAGTAACCTGTGTTACATCCCTTTGGGTACATCCCCAAGAGTGAGATTGTTGGATCATATGGCAGGTCTATGTTTAGATTTTTAGAAGCCTCCAATTTTTTTCCAGAGTGGTTGTACCAGCTTGCATTCCTACCAGCAGTGTACAAGGGTTCCTTTTTCCCCACATCCTTGCCAACACATGTTGTTGGTGGTGTTTTTGATGATGGCTATACTAACAGGAGTGAGATGGAATCTTAGTGTGGTTTTGATTTGCATTTCCTTTATGGCTAGAAATAGAACTTTCTCAAAAGAAGAAATTCAAATGGCCAAAAAATACATGAAAAAATGCTCACCATCTCTAGCCATAAAGGAAATGCAAATCTTAGATGTTTTTAAGGGAACTTTATCCAGCCTACCACAAAAGATTGAAAGATAAACTACTGAAGGAAGAAAGAAAAATATTCACACTTTAAATCAATTTAATCACATTTTCTTTTTCCACTGGGCCACACAAGTTATGCAGGGAAATTTGAAGGGGACTTAGGTAGATACTCCTCTCTTTCTTCTCCACATTCAGCTGATAGGAAACATTCAAGTATCGCTAGTCCCCATTAATCCTGGGATAGAGCTCTCTCTTGTGCTGAATATTTTACTTTACTGAGACATGAATCACATGTTAGGCTTTATCTTGCAACTCAGGACCTTTGCATTCCCCTGTGGACGTGCTCTTCCCAGGCTTGAAGTGATGGAGGCAGCAGCCCTAACTCTTTTATCTAGGGGCCTTGCAGCAGAGAAACAGAACTTCATAGAGAAGAGTCTCACTGAAATCACAACTCACTAAATCCACTTTGACAGCTTTTGTCTTTCATATATTACATCCCTATCCCTTCTGTAACAATTTATCAAAATCTGAGTGTCTTAAAATAACATGCTTACTCACTCAAAATTTTGGATTCAAGAAGCTTGAAATTACTATCACTGAGATGCAATCAAGTTGTCACCTAGATTGTGCTCTATCCAGAGGTTCTAGGAGAGAATCAGTTTCCGTGTCATCCTTTTTCTGATGGTGATGTGAATTTCTCCTATTGAAATTGCATCATTACAATTTTCAGAGTCAGCATCTTCAAGTTTCTCTTTGCTTTACCTTCATGTGGCATTTTCCTCTGCATGTACATTTAGTGGATGCAGATAACTGAGGATCACATTCCCATGAAAAGGTTGTTACCTTAATCTCATGTAAGATAACATTCACAAACTGCAATGATTGGGATTTGGATATATTTGTCTATTTATTTATTTAGATATTTCATTATTTTGGTAAAATAATCATACCTGATTTGAATGAATGTTCTAAGAATAATGACTCAGATTTGTCTGAATTGCTTCTATAATTTCTAATAAGGGAAAACTTGTTTCTCTTTTATTCTAGAGATACTACTATATCGTCACCTCATTCAAACCAGAGGTAATGCAAATTCCACTTTAACATTCTTCACAGGAATAAACTAAAAAAAATGTAGGTGGCATTGGATATTTTTAAAATAGTTATCATCTTCACTCATTTATTATAAATGCTAAGTAAACAAAAATAACCTGGATATTTATTTCAGGGTGCAGTTTCAAAAGATCCTTTGTTCATGAATAACTTAATTGGCTAGAGAGATCAAATGTCAGGATCAAGATGAAAAAATGTGTATGAATATTAGTATGTGTAGAAAGCAAATATATATGGTATTATGACTTTGGGAAGTTTCTTGTCTCCTCTAAACTCCATTTTTTTAACCTGAACAATTCATGTAATAAATATTCTTGAAGAGAGGGTGTAAAAGTGTAAAAAGAAGTTCTGGGTACAAAAGCACTAGAAAACATTTACATATGTATGAATGTGAGAGATTTTTATGTCTATTAATAGACTACCTGTAAGGATATTTCTAACAGATTTCATTCAGCCATGTTTAACATTTCAAGACATTTACAAATTTAGTTGTAGACAGATTTACACAGAGAACTAAACATACCTCCAAATATTATTATAATATTGAGGACTAGGGCTTCAACCTATTAATTTTGATAGGACAAATTCTCTCCATCAGTATAGATGACCAGACTCACATTGAGGAAAACTGAATCACTTGAATGAATAGTTCTACCAATTCTACTGGCATTTCTTCCCAGTGATCTCATAATGAGCTTGATCTAAAAAAAGAAATTTCAAATTTTAATTTGAATATGGTTAGTATGTTTCCTGATTGGACTTTGTGTTTCTCTACTCTTTTTCTCAATCTGTAGAGATTAAAACCACATATATAATGAATACATACACATGCAATTACACACACACAGAGGTATATAATTGTATGAGCATATGTCCAGTTTCCCCATGTTATCAAAAATTGTATGGCTCCCTTTGTCTAGTACTTAATAGAATTCAGAATTACTATCAGGATTCTAGGGCTTGAGAAATACATGTGCAACCTAGGTATTAATTTAGTTTGTCAGCCTGGCAACTTGAGATAAGTACACCTGCTAGCAAAGTCCTAGACTTCACTCATCCTATTATTTTTTTATTATTGTCAGTAGCTTGACATCATAGTATTTCTTCTTCAAGTTATGACTCTTAGTTTTCTTCTTTTCTCTTAAAAGGAACTGCAAATGTATTTTTCAAACATGAAAATTCTAACCTTTAATTTTGACCCTAAGTTTATGTAAGAAATCATAATTTAAATTCTTCAGCTTGGAAATATTTCTAAAATATTACAGAAAAATACAATGAACCTAGTAGTGATTTCATATACAGTTGCTTAGTCAGAAAATAAAATATATTCACTGTATTATCATTTTTCTAAGCTAATATTGAATACACTATTATTATGTATTTAATTTCATTTAATATGGCAAATTACTTATTTTTACCTTTACATTTTGCAAATAGATACTGTGTGTTGGTTCCATAAAGACTGAATAAAGTTAATTCAAATGAGTGCACTATAAAAGTGCTGAGTTAGCTCTACAGGAACACTTCATCATTAGTGCAGAAGTGCCAAGAAGTATTGGCTTTCTTTCCCCACACTGGACCAAACCTGATTTTACAAATGTGCCTAATGTTCTCCTTTCTATGTTCTATCTTGATTTACTAGGCTCTGAAATATAATTTATTTCATCATACTTATTATCTATTGTTTTATTAAAAACTTCTATTTGGAAGATAGTACATTTTAATGACCTGAGCTTTGGCAATACTAATATAGGTTCAAATTTTATCCAAACTTCTTATTGGATGGCAGCCCTGTTCAAGTTTGTTGAATTCTGCAGAATTTGAGCTATTTGTTAGTAAATTGGGAATAATAGAAATTCACTCATAAGAATCTGTGAAGATGAAAGGAGAAAGAGACAAAGTGTGTAATCCACTACCTGTCACATGGTCAACATACAATGCAGCAAGTGCAATCAACCTTCTTATTCTTATTATGATCACTATCAGTGTGATGGCCATTAACTGATAAAAATTAGAATACTTATTTAGTTTTACAAATATTCCATTTCAGACTGGAAGAAATTCACAGGGTTTATTTTCAAATTTTAGTAATTAAAATGCTAAAAAACTTGAAAAAGAAAAATTATATTTATGACATTTATTTGAAAACAAATGTTACATGTTTGTCAATTGTATTAATTATTAAAAATATTAATAAGCTTCTGAATCATATATTCCTTTGTGAAGGTGTAATATCTGTAAAATATAGAGTTCAGTACTTCCAGCTTATAATGAATGGAAAAATGAATATAGTACAGTAATTAGTTTCTTTTAATTGTTGTACGGGGGGGTGCATTGTAACATTTGCAAAAGTTCTTACAATATATGATAGTTGAATTGACCCCCTCCATTATTCTCCTTTTTCCTCCCTCCCCCCATTCCTGGAATAGTTTCAACAGGTCTCATTCTTCCATTTACACACATGTGTACAAAATACTTGCACCATATTCATCCTTCTACACCCTCTCCCCACATCCTACCCTTTCCCAGTGCTTCCATCCCCTCTATGAATGACCTGTTATGCCCTCTTGTTCTCAGTATTTATAAAAAAAGAAAGACATTTTTGTTTGTTTGATATAGGTATACATTGATTTCCTTGTGACATTTCCCTCTGTTTTGGGATGCTTTTCCTTTTTCATCTCTGGAAGATATGTCATATAAAGTATACTAATTTTTACTGAATAAGTATGCCTATCTTTATATTTAGGATACTCACAAATTACAATTTACTAAACCTAACCCCATGGGTACAATAAATTGAACTAAAATGTTTCAGGACTGTGAGTGTTATTCTTAATTATGGTCACATTAAGAATTTGAACTATTTTCTTTGAAAAAGCATTGAAACTAGAAGACATTATGTTAAGTAAAGTTAGAGACATGAAGTTGCTTCATAGTTTATGTCACATATAGATGACAAAAAAAGTCAATCTGTAAGATGATTTCTGTTTTTTTTAAATTTTATTTTATTCATATGTGCTATAAGATGATTTCTAACTGATTGGAGCATTTTACATGCAATAGACTATCTAGCAAACAATCTCCATTATTTTGGTATACCACATTAGTACTTTCATTTATGCGTAAGACTTTTAATGCTGCTGAGTTTGACTTTGCAACCAAATCCTTGGCATATAGAAGATATTCAGATTATATCCTGGAGAAACATAAAGAAAGGCATTAAATAATGTCCATAAAATTATGTGAATCAAAGAGAGAATATTACCTGTGAAGGAAACATGTATTATTTCACAGTTGAATTCTGTTTGTAGAATCTAAGATTGCTGGTATGTTTTCATGTGGTTTTTAAAAATTAATTGTACCACCTTTCAATTATTTGTCAAGCTTTGTTGCTTAGGTGTATAAAAGTGTATATAACCATATTACAAAATGTTGGACACACCACTGAATTCAAATTACACCATAGAGACCCAGGAATCTGATTTTGAATATTGAATATTCTCTTACACTAAATTAGATCTTCATTTTGCTCCCTGTGATTTATATCTGTACTTTTTAATCCCCAGTAGCCTAACCTAATTATTTGCCAGACATTTCTTTGTGGTTACTTATAATTAATTTATCTTAGCCTGTAGTTTTTAGTAATGTTCCTATCTGAACATGTCTAAACTGAATAAGAGATCACTCTCATTATAAACATTCAATAACATAATAATAATAATTAATAATAACATAATCCATTTGACCCATTTATATTTAGACTTGCCATATTGACTGAAATAGGAATACAGATACAAAATAGACATGCACACATCTGATTAAGGAAGAAAAAAGTTCTAGAATACAATAATTCTATTCTCCCAAGTGTAGGTGGAAATTCTGAATTACATGTGTAGGAAAAAAAAGTGTGACTTGCACTGGTAGAAAAATGTTCAAATGTTTGGAAAGTCAAAAATGTAGATGGCAGCTTGTCATATTAGCAACATTCTTATATGATTTCAAGTATAAAAATTGAAGGAGCTTTGGCTTTTACGATAATATGTTAGGTCATAAGTCAGTTTAATCTCCAAAATTTACATATTCGAATTTAACACTTTTGACAAAGACATATTTATGCACTCTATTCTATAAACACATACTAGAAAATTAGAAATGAGCAGTTAAATAAGAAAAATTGATAAATGACTTATTTTCAGTAAATGAAAAAGACTTTTAGAAGAGAATAATCAAGTGTGGGTCACTGGATAAGAAAGAATCCAGATAGACTCATGTTTCAATTCAAGTATCTGGAAAACAATATCTCTAACACTATTATTTGATCAAGTCAAAGGCAAAGTATCTACAAGCTGATTATGATAAAGATATATCATCTATGTAATCTTCTAAAACATTTTCATATCATAAGTAATAAGAGATAAAATTACCAGTGTTAATAAAATAATATTTTTGCTCAGACAATGTTGCGGCTTGGATGCTAAACTTCAGGGAAAATATTGAAAGGAAGACAAAAGGACGCACTTTTAAAAAAATTTCAAAAGTACCATAAAGTGGCAAAAGCTGAACCAAGTTATTTTATTACCACAAAATTTCCCCAAATACATTTTTACGTTTGAAAATCTCAGTGAATATTGAAGATCTTTGCTGCTGAAGAGACTTGGGCTAAAACGACATGATTTAACTTGGTAATCAGTGAAATATATTGCTTCATGAATTATTGTCAGCTAAAACTCAGCCATAATTTGTTACATTTCCATTTGGGGGATTACAGAATTTGTAGACTGAATAATTGTGTATACTTCTGTATATAACCATGCTAAACGTGTCCCAACTAAGAAATCAAAATTGTTACATTAATATAAACTGAATTTATACAGCATTCAGATTTCACTCTTTTTTCCACTAAAATCTTTTCTGTGTGCCATAATTTAATATGAGACTTCCCATGTACGTTATTAGTCATGTGTTCTCTGTGTCTTTTGGTCTGTGATAGTTCCTAATGTTTTCTAATCTTTGATGAATACTGACAGTTTTGAAGAATATTTCTGGAATATTCTTCCTCATTTAGGGTTTGTTTGATGTCTCTCTCATCTTCACATAGAAGCTTTGGGATTTGAGGGGATATTTCCTAGTAATACATGCAATTCCCATTACATCCATCAGGAGGGACATCACTGGTGATATCACCTTTGATTACTTGGTTTAGACTGTTTCATGGATTTCTCTACTACAAAGTTACTATTATTTTCCCTCCCCATATCCTATCTTTGGTAGCAAGTCCTTAAGTCCCACTTGAACTTGAAGAAGAAGATTAATTTCACCTCCTGGGGGAGCATCTACATCTGTCTGTTTGTCTGTGTGTCTATTAAGCATCGTCTATCAATTTATCCATGTATCTATTTTTCTTTTATCTGTCTTAGTTTTCTAAGGAAAACTTCCACAGGTTAGGTGACTTAAACAACAGAAAGTTATTTCTTAAGAGTTCTGGAGACTGGAAGTCCAATACCAAGGTACAAGCACATCTGTTTCTTCTGTGGTCTTCCTTTGGTTTGTGGATGGCTAACCTCTATCTGTCCATTCCTGTTGTTCTGTGTATCATTCTCTCTGTATCTGTCGTCTCTTTTTATAAGAACACTAAGCAGATTGGTTAGGATGCACCATAATGCCCTTATTTTAGCTTAATCACCTTTTTAAAGACCCCATCTTCAAATACAGCCATATCTGAAGTACTGAGGATTAAGACTTCATCATAAAATTTTTAGAAAAACACAATTCACTTCATAATTTTATAGTTTGGAATTCTTTGGTTAGAAATATTTATCCCTTCCCCTCTATTCATTCAGTTATCTATTTGTTTTAGCATATAATCAATAATAATAATTTTATACTTTGTGTTATAATCCATAGCACATTATCAATTTTATTGTTCATACTTTTTTAACTTTGGTTTTGGCAGTTCTTTTGGCTTGGTTCCATTGTCAGTTTTACATGCCTTTTTGAAAAATTTTTGTATATATCCTAATTTTCTGTTTTTATGTGATATCTCAGGTTCATCTCATATTTCTCTTGATGCAGCCCTAGAGCCAACCATTTCTCTTAGGAGCCTTGCTTAAGAGAAATATTATATCACAGAATATCGTTGACTAAAGTGACCTGTTTCTGGATGCCCATTACCTCTATTATAGCTTTCTGGTTTATTTCTTAGAAATCAAAAACACATTAAAATAACTTTAACAGGTTTCATATATTTATTATTTTCTGTGTTCCCTTAAGGAATAAACTCCATGAGATCAGAAAAACTGTCCTTATACCTCACTCAAAATTCAATGCTCATCATAATATATGCTTATTGTGAAATCAAGTCAATATTTATAAGCAAAGAATTAATAATATAGAAGTTATTTTGTAATCAGTCTCCCTGCTTATTTCTATTATTCTTTGGAATGAGTCAATATTTCAAGACATGGTAGGCCAACCTATGGGAAACAATTCCAAGATTTTTGTGACTTAAAACGAAAACAACTTATTTTTAAAGTTTCATAAAGGCTTATTCAATCACCTTATTCCTTGATAATCAGCCTTGCTCCCATAGATAGTTAGCATGGACAGAAATAAAATCTGTTAAATTTATTTAAATTTATCTAATTGACCAAAGCAAGTCACATATCTTCATGAGGGTATGGAAGGCTAAGTCATTCATGGCCTTGAGAGAAAATAAAACATTATAAACAGAAAACAAATATAAATATCCTTGTTTATTTGTTTGTTGTTTAATATTTGTAACAACTTTGGGGTAAAAATTGGTCTTAGTTTGACTTTTATTTTTTTTAATTTCTCCAAATGAGTTTTCATATATTAATCATTCAATTATTTGCCATCTTAAGTTTAAAGTTTAATATCATTGTTCAGTGTTTAAGTCAGGTGTCATAACTAATCCAAGGATGATAAACATCTTTAGATTAATGGTTTTAAAGGCATAAGTGAAGTATATTAAGTGGATTTGCTAATTCATACAAAAGTCATGGTTCTCAATGTGCAAAATGTCAAAGAAGTTAAGATGATGGATACAATTGTTCATAGATCTATAAACTGAAAATATACTAGAATGATGGAAGAACTGCGTCATTAGTGTTATTGCCATAAATAAATGTTTGGAATCAGTATTCTCATAGACATTATATGGAAGTGACTTTGTAGCCAAATCCTTTCGAGAAATTCTAGATGCCCCACTACTGATGAATAGATAAAAAATATGTGGTATTTATACACAATGGAATTTTACTCAGCCATGAAGAAGAATGAAATCTTATCATTTGCAAGTAAATGGATGGAACTGGAGAACATCATTCTGAGTGAGGTCAGCCAGGCTCAGAAGACCAAAAATAATATGTTCTCCCTCATATGAGGACATTAGATCTAGGGCAAATGCAGCAATGTGATTGGACTTGGATCACATGACAAGGGGAGAGCACATATGGGAGATATGAGAATAGGTAGAAAACCCAAGACATGAAAACGTTTGATGTCCCCCCTCCAGAGGAACTAGTACAGAAACCTCAAAGTAACAGAGGTCAACACAAGAAAGGGATCATGAACTAGTGAAAAGATCAGTTAGAGATGAATCAACTCGGGTTGTAACACATTTGTACATGAAAGCAAAGCTAGGAATCTTTCTGTATAGCTGTCCTTAACTCAACTAGCAAAAACGCTATGTCTTCCTTATTATGCTCATGTCTTCTCTTCAACAAAATTAGAGACAAGGGCAGAACAGGTTCTGCTGCAAGTGAGGGGAGAGAGGGTAGGGGAGGGGCCAGGTGGGAGAAATGAACCAAACAATGTATGCACATGTGAATAAAAGAATAATAAAAAAATTTTTTAAATCTAAAATGTGTATTTACTGTTGTATTTCCCAGAACTCTCATTATGGTAAATGTATTTTATGGATATTCTGAAAATCTCAGCATACAATATTTATCAAAGTGTTTTAATTCAGGTTCAGCCTTAATCTAGAAAACTCAGAGCAAAAAAAGAAATGTTTACTATACAGGGAGTATATTTGTTGGGCCATGCCAGAGAACAAGAGTAGGACACAGAATGAAAGAAAAATAATATGAAGCTGAGCTATCAAATTGGTCACTGCTCTGGTTGGCTAGTGTTAAATCTCACCTGTAACCTTCCAGAAGCCTGATGAAATGCATCTTAGAAGTGACTGCCTGGGGGATGAAAGTGACCATACTAGTAATATCTCTTCCTGATAGGTCAATGATGGCTCCATCAAGGTTAACTGCTCCGCACATCTGAGTTCACATGTTTCAGTGTTAGGTTGGTTCCTAACAATTTGTCAATTTGTTATGTTAGATAAATACTTGGGAAGAAAACAGATAGAGAGCTTTAGGTTTAAGTGAAAACTGATAAGGTACAGGTACAAAGTTCATCAAAGCCTATTCACAAATGGTTGCTACACCAGAAGCTACAGTTCACTAAAGTAAGAATTGGATTCTAGGCATTTGATACACTGAGTAACATACACATCTCCCCTTCCCATCCTAGAGGAATAAGGTCAAAATTGGGAAAATCTAATCTAAACCATATATAAATAACATATGTAGTCTCTGCAGTGAGTGTAGGAGAACATACTTTAAGAGTTTACTTTATTTTTATATAATAGTCCAATCAACTTAAATAAATAGAATTAATCCAAGCATCAGATAAATAGAAATAGTGGTATAAACAAAAATATTTAAAACAACAAAAAATATTAATGTCATTAATAATAATTACCACTTTTAAACATCACATTAGGGATAATATATTGAACACCTTCATCATTACTCAAATACCCTAATCATTTTTGTTTAAATATAAATCTAACAGTGTTTATAATTGACAGCTGAATCAATTGAGTAAATTATGTTTTCTAAAATGAAATTTATGTGATAGATCTCAGTACTCATGAATCTTCATAGAATTTATAAATTTAAATAGACATAAAGAAAAGGCCTTTTTGTGACCTTAATTGTCCCAAAAACTTTAACAGAGCTATCACATCATAAAATATGAAAATATTAGTTATCTAAATATGTGTATGAATATATAAACACACATATGTGCACTTATATATGCATGTAATTATACATGGGCATATGTGGATACACAGATTTCTTTCTTTCAAATAATTTTATTATCCAGTTACAACTTATTGCCTAAGATCTAAGTTTTCTCTTGAGAACAAATTCATGGATGTAAAGGCAGTATGATTATCTTCATGGAAGTAACATAAGCATCTCAGTTAAAAGCAAGACTGCAGAGGAATCGTTTGACCATAAAAGTTACCATATCCAAAGATAAGTATATTTTGAGCAATGAATATAAAAGTTAGTTCAATATGTGTGTGTTCATGTGTGTGTGTGTATGTATATTATGTGAACGTGTACATGTGCATATGTGCATGTGTCATGCATGTGTCTATGTGTGTGCGTGTGTGTGTGCATGTATGTTTGCATGTGTTGTGTGTATATGTATTTGTGTGCGTGTATGTATGTGTCAAGAGTGTGTGTGTGCATGTGTATATGTGCATTAAAAAGAAAAGAACAGACATGAAAAGCAACTAAGAAAGGAAGTGGAATGAAAAGCTAAAAGATTGGCTTCAAATCTTTTGAGATATTCAAAGTTTGTGTTTTCATGAACATTAAAAATTGGGTAGAATTTTATAATCTATATAGAATGTAGAAAAGGGAATAGCCATAATGATGTTTCATATTTAATAAAAATGAATTTTTGTACTTTTAAAATTATCTTTCCCCAATCCATTGAAATATTGCATTAAGAATAACTGAACCTTATTTAGTTTATAATTTATAGAAAATAGCATGTGAGCATTACATTCAATATATTATGCAGTTCAAATATGTTGATCTAAGTGCCAAATTTCTGATCATTGAGTAGTAACAAATATTGCTATTGTTGAGAATGATGGAATTTTCAAATGAAAATTAAGTATTTTCAAATACTCTTCACTGTCAGAAGGGTACTGGCTCAAATGCTTTCTTGTATAAGTAGAAACAGTATTTTTAAATCAAAATTAGCTGTCTATATTCTCTGCCCATGAGTTTTAGCCAAGAGCAATTCATTTAGGTTTAACTTCAACATATAGCACATATTTTACTTTGATTTAAGAACAAATATATCACTCAATCAAAGGCTTACTTCAGAGCTATTACATTTCATACCTGTATTTAATTATGTATGAAACCAAATCCAACTACACAAACTCCAAAATGCAGACTCTAATATTCAAATAAAATGTATTCCAGAGCATTTCTCATTGTGATGGTTAATTTTTATGCCAATTTGGCTAGGCAATCTTGCTTAGCAAATTTTCAATCAAAGACCAGTATACATATTGCTGTGAAGGTATTTCTTAGATGTGATTAACATTTAAATCAGTGGACTTTTAGCAAAACAGAATATCCTCCAGTCCTACAATTAGTTGAAGGCTTCACAAAACATAGCAAAGCAAGCAAATCAAAAAAGGAGATGACTGTGATCCAATCTTTCTCCAAACTGCTGCAGGCTCAATACTTTAACATCAACTCTGTCTAGAACCTCCTCACTGCCCTCTGACTTGTCTTGCAAATTCAATTCAGTCTCCCATCATGTGAGCTAATTTTTTTAAATCTCTCTCTCTCTCTCTTTCTCTCTCTCTCTCTCTCTCTCTCTCTCTCTCTGTGTGTGTGTGTGTGTGCAAAGTTTGGCTAGTCTACTATATTCAGCAGGGTAGGCTAGTAGAATGCAGACCCTGGGAGGAGTTAATGTTCATCAAGGTAACTGTAAAAGCAGAATTTCCTCTGTCATTGTTTTTGCTTCATACCTTCAACTGATTTGACAAAACCACCACACTGCAGAAGGCATTCTGCTTTGCTAAGTGCCCACTGACTTAAATGTTAATTTAATCTAAAAGGTACTTTCATAGCAACATTCAGATGTGTTTAATCAAATATCTGGATACCATGATTTAACTTAGAGCATCACAGACCCTTTCCACTTGTGCTACACCAGAGGTTTGGCTCTCATTTAGCAATGCTATTTTTTAAATTAAAATTCAGTGTTTCATGTTTATAAACATATATGAAGCATTTATATTTTATGTATAAGTCATATAAGTTGTGATATGTGCGTGGCTTCCTCAACCCACTACTAAGGGTATACAGAACAATTTCAACACCTGAAATATTCCCCACACGATCTCCCTTGTCAGTCTGTTCCCCTAAACCCACCCCAGCACTCAGCAACCAATGACCTTTTTGCTGTTCCTTTAACTTTACCTCTTCCCAAATGGAATATGAAGGGAATCACAGGGACTCTAATCATACAGCACTACCTTCTTTATCTTAGAGTAATAGAGTCATCCAGATGTTGCTTGGATCAACAACTCATATATTCTTACTGCTGAGTTGTACTCCACTGTATGGATGTAAGAGGTTTTGTTTACACATTTACCCATTGAAGAACATTTGTGAAATTTTATATTTTTTGATATTTACAACTAATGCATCTATTTACTATTTATTGATTTACTATGAACACTATCTCAATTCTATCGGATATAAGCCTAAAGTGTAGGAACTCAAGGAAGGTTGTGTAAGTATACATTTGACATTATAAAAAATCTGACCAACTCTTTTCAGAGTGGCTGTACTATTTACATTCTTATCAGTAATGTATGAATGTTTTAATTGCTTTGCTATATTGCCATACTGTCAGGGGTTTTTTTGTTACCTATCTTATGTACATGGAATGTATTCATTATTTTACATTCCCTAATGATAAACTACTTATCCTGTAGTTTGGGATTGGGAAGTAAACTCCTGTTTCAATGTATCCTCAGGATCTTCCTGATTTAGACAAGTTTTCAGGCTTGCTTTATTATTGGTAATAGTGACAATGTTGAGGAGTATAGGTCAAGCACTTTTTGGGATACCTTTAACTTTCATCTCTGACACTGTCTTTGCCTAAAACACCTGAAAGACTATGAACACTGCATCTCTTCCAGTTGTGTTCCAGTGGCATTAAATAAGAAAGCCCTCCCTTAATGTGGCGATAGGGAATGGATGAGGGAAAATAATATATAATCTTCTGACTGAGTCAGTCTCCAAGTAAAGTCTCTAAGCTATAACCTTCACATTATTTCTTACTTTTGTCCCTTTCTCTACCAACCTCAGACTTGAAGTTAGAAGTATCTGGCTTGGAGTCATTGTCTTGTTTCATGGGTAAGCTTTTATTTTTGGTAACATAACGATTCTGTTTCAGAATAGATACATTTCTCCACTCCCTGTATAAGATAAGAGGTAATTTACCTTGGTTTCATGCCTTGAGAACTAAGTGCAGTTCAAAGAAGTAAGACCTATAAAAATCTGAGCTCCTTCCTCAAAGACTGTGACTCTGATTTGTTTTTCACTCAACTCTCAGTGTCAGCAATGCACCAGAATTAGTACTTAAATGAATTTACCAATAAGTGACTGTAGCCAGCAGGAGACCCTTAGCTCAAGATAATCTGGTATCATCGGCGTGTCTATGAATACACTATATCTCCAGATTTTGGGATGGTTGTGTAAGAAATGCTTAAACTGCTTTAGCTATAAAGCACTGATCCTTTACTTGAACCCATGAATTAACTTAAAACAGGAGAAAAACTTGGCATCTCTGTCTCCATTTTGTACCTGATGTCCTTTGCTCTGAGCCATATTCTCTACAGCCACCTTGGAATAAAGGAAGAACCAGAATGATCAATAACATTTTTATGACAAGGGAACAGTGGAGCCTTATAGGAAGACCACCCCTCCAAATGAGGTCAATTACCCATAATGATGAGGCTGCACCCTAGAGCCAGAGTGTCATCTCTTGGGAACCAGATTGCTCCTATCAGGTGATAACAGTGGTAACAACTTCTTAGAACGCTGGAAGAAACAGGACTGACATAATGATCAGCCAGGCCCCACTAGACCAATAGAGTACACCTATGTCTGGAACTGTTTCACTTTGCATATTTTTTGTCTTCTGGTGTAATTCTTTCTCCATTTAAATCTAAAGATAGTTGAAGATGGGCTGATTGCTTACTTTGCCTCTTTCCACAGTGTGTCCCTGGCCATATAATAAATCTTCACTCTCTGCCTTCGCCATGTCTCTTTATTTGGCATATAGGAAAGAGTGATCAGATCTGGCATGTGGAATTCCATGAGTTTTTCCCTTGGGTCCAAAACTCTGATTTCCCTTTTCTATCAATATTATCATCACCATAAAGTTTAGTGCTGGTATATACCTTAGTTCTTGCATTCAGCAAGAGAATAATTCAGGCAAGAAAAAAATGTAGTAAAAATGATAGCAAAGTTTATGAGGAAAAACATTAGAATAACAGGACCAAAGTAGGTAGAAGTAGGAGGAAAAGGGAGAAACTTTTCTTCTCCATGCAGGAAATTAGAGTAGAGACTCAAAATGGAGGGCCTCATCTATAGTCTTATACTTTCCCAGCTGGAGGAATACACATAGTCCATATCTAACAACCTCTAATCATTAAGATAATAATGGGTCTGGGTGGATAAAATGGGTGTTAAAACAGGGAAATGTTATCTAGGATTACCCAAAACACAGAGACAATTGGTGTGCCTTAGGACTTCCCTGTCCTAGTCCTGGCTTTTATTTATTTATTTTTTTTGTCCCTCTATTCAACCAAAGAGCCTTGTAGACTGTTAACATTTCAAAGAGGAATACAGATATGGCTCCTTTAAGTTTCACTGTTCTTATAACTTAACATTTAAAAGGTGATGAGAGGGGGTTAGCTGCTCTGGATCTTTAGTTTTTACTTCCTTATTCCAATATCTGAACCTGTCCTTTTAATATTTATTAAAAAAATGTAATTTTCCTGTCTCCTCAACTATCCTGCCTCACCCATCAGTGGTGTTTAACTGCTACATAACATTCTGATGGGCCCAAGAAAAAACTGATTTTTGAGTTTGTTCAACTTTTATTCTTCTTGTACATAATGAAGTGGTCACTTCCCAGGTTTTCACATTTCTTAGCTGAAATTATAAGGTTTATCATTTTAAATAATCTGTTCATATCATTATGCTTAAAGTGAATTTTCACACACTGTGTATAGGTAGGAAAATTATTTTATATTTTAATCTAATCTATCTCATTCTCAGTGCATTTGTTTAGACCATTAATGTCACGAGCAATCATTTATATGATTGAATTTAGTTCACAAGTGCAATACATTTGTTTCAATCTCAAAAATTTGAAAGTAGTATGGTGGTTAGCAGAGATCATAGAGTGGACAGAGGGCACTGGGGAGTGTCTTAACATTAGACTGCTTGTCTAGCAATCATGAGGCCATGAGTTCAAACCCCAATACTACCAAAACCAAAATAAAACAAAAAGAGACAGTAAAGGAAAGGGTGGGGATAGACTGATTAATGGATATTAAGTTACAGTTGAATAGGAGAGAGTAGTTCTTGGTGTGGTGTTACACAGTGTGTGACTATAGATGATAATGTATTTTAAAAAGCTAGAAGAAAGAATATAGACAAATTTTGCAACAAGAAATTATAAATATTTGAGTAGGTAGGTACATTTACCCAATTTAAGCTTTATAGAATGTCTGAATATATCTAAATGACACACAATAATTTTATTGCTTTTATGTATCAGTTAAAAAGTCAAATTTTTAGGATGAGTGAAGTGGCTCAAGTGGTAGATTGTCTCCTTAGCAAGCCTGAGCCCTGAATACAAACCATAGTACCACCAAAACAAAAATGCTCTTTCAGATAAAAATCAATGTTACCATTCTGCAGCTCTTTATTACCTTCCTAGCAATGCTATTTTTAGAAAACTACTATGTTTGTCTCACTAACAATTTGAGAGGCAGATTTACTTCACTTACTAAATAGCCATTAATTGAGATTCTATGAGTCAAGTATTTATAACCACTGAAGAGAAATTATTTTTATTTTTAGAAATTCCTGGATGTATGGTATGCATAATATTTATGATTAACAGTTCTCATTTTTGTCAAATACATTGAGGTCACTAGTCATTACATAATTTTTTTTAGCCTCTTAGGTTTGTAGGAATTGGTAAAATTATATGTTAGTGTGTTAGCTAAGAAGACATAGTAAAAGAAGATATACTTATCATATACATCATCTTTGGCTGTATATATACACACACACACATATATATATATATACATATATATATGTATAAAAATTAGAGGTACTAGGCTATTATGTTGTATTGTCAACAATGTGAGAATCCAGGAAGCACATATGCCTAGCATAGAAGAATAAACTACACTGTACTATTATAAACACTGTCTTAGGGAGGTATTTTAAAACCATTTTGGCAAGGGGATCTTGTTATTGTTGCTATTTTTCATATTGGTGGGAAAATTATAGGATGAATAATACCAGAGCAGAACTTCCCAGCTCCCTTCTTTAAGAAAAAATAGTAAGTATAAGAGCAAACATTGTAGGGTTTAAATAAATTTGCTTTCCAGAAATGAATATCTAACATTTTCATAATTCAATAAAACAACCATGTACTAGAAAGTATTAAGGGAAATAAATATATGCCTTACTTTCTGAGCACTTGTTAAATGTTACAGCTCATAGAGACTGAATATCTTTTCATGAGCTGAAGAGAGTCAATGTATAAGTCAAGAAGACAAAATAATTATTTATGTCATGTCCTAATTTTTCCATAAAATGTGATCTTAAATACAGTCAATCATTCTTGCTTGGAAGCTATCATATGCCTAATAAATGAATATATTTTTAAAGCAATCGGTAAGCATGGGTGATTTCTCACTCTCTGCCCATTTTTTTCAGTAACATATAAGATGACATCTTTAAATTTTTCTATTGTCCTAGATCACTAAATAAGCCATGATTAAACTACAAAAATGTTAACTGACTGTATAATCATGTTAAAATATATTATATCCTATACACCATAGAACACAGGAGCTAAAGTTACCAAATACAGAAGTTTCTAACTTAATATCATTGAACACCACAATAAATATCTTGGTCCTGTAATTTTGAAATCCTAATATAAATAACATATTATACTTTTGTGATATTCTAGTTAATCTTAATGCCATATTGATATTTTGATACTGTTAGAGATCTTTGATAGACATGTCAGATTTTTATCTCATTAGCTATCAATTAATATGAACGATGTTCTAGATAAAATGTTTAACATTTTGAACACAATATATTATTTTAATCAATAAGTTATGTACATTCATAGAAGTTCATAAGTGTACCAAAGGTCACATAACTCATAAATGGTCACAAAAAAGTATCATATAAGAGCTTATTAAATGAAACCAATACCGAGTGAGAATAGTGTTACTGTTACTTTATTTTGTTGCTTTAAATATATTTATTAGCAGGACACACTGACACATCATTTATTGTAGGACTATATTGAGTAGCATAATCTTCCAGTGCCATAAGGCTTTAGGGGAGAGTAAAAATACTATAAATGTAATTATGCCTGCTTCTATGGTAGAAAATTCTCTGTATTGCTCAAATTTAGTATTTAAACAGCTCAATAGAGATAGCCATTTTATGAAAAAAACAGAAAATTAAATTAGAACACATTTTAAAATTGAAGACAAAAGCAATAAGGAAAATAACATTAAAATAAAAACTTGATTAAATATAGATTAAATAGTTAAAATGCCTATGAGAAATAGATTATGT
This sequence comes from Castor canadensis, assembly GCF_047511655.1. Taxonomy (NCBI): domain Eukaryota; kingdom Metazoa; phylum Chordata; class Mammalia; order Rodentia; family Castoridae; genus Castor; species Castor canadensis. The sequence continues at coordinate 19,674,704 of NC_133390.1, read as the reverse complement.
ATAAAAAGTCCTTTAGAGGAAATGCAAATCAAAACCACACTAAGATTCCACCTTACCCCTGTTACAATAGCTATCATCAAAAACACCAACAACAGCAGGTGTTGATGAGGATGTGGAGAAAAAGGAACTCTCATATACTGCTGGTGGGAATGCAAGCTAGTTCAGTCACGCTGGAAAAAATATGGAGACTTCTTAAGAATCTAAACATAGATCTGCCATATGATCCAGCAATCTTACTCCTGGTGATATACCCAAAGGAATGCAACACAGGTTACTTTAAAGGCATCTGCACACCCATGTTTATTGCAGCGCTATTCAAAATAGCCAAGTTATGGAAAAAACCAAGATGCCCCACTACTAATGAATAAACCAGGAAAATGTGGTACTTGTACACAATGGAATTCTACTCAGCCCTCAAGAAGAATGAAATCTTATCATTTGCAAGTAAATGGATGGAACTGGAGAACATCATTCTGAGCTAGGTTAGCCAGGCTCAGAAGACCAAATATCTTATGTTCTCCCTTACATGTGGACTTTAGATCTAGGGCAAAGGCAGTAATGTTGTTGGACTTGGGTCACACACTAAGGGGAGAGCACATACGGGAGGGATGGGGATAGGTAGGAAACCCAAAACTTGAAAGTGTATGATTTCTCCACTGCAGAAGAGCTAATACAGTAACCTTACAATGACAGAGGCCAATATGGGAAGGTAACCAGGAAGTCGTAAGGAGATCAGTTAGAGATGAATCAACTTGCATTGTAACACACTTGTGCATGGAAGTAATGCTAGGAATCTCTCTGTATAGCTATCCTTATTTCAAACTAGCAAAAACACTTTGTCTTTCTTATTATTGCTTATGTCTTCTCTTCAACAAAATTGGAGAAAAGGGCAGAACAGGTTCTGCCTGGAAGCTAAGGGGATCAGGGGCAGAGGGAGGGGGCAAGGGGTAGGGGGGAGAAATGACCAAAACAATGCATACACATATGAATATATGAATAAAGAAAAAAAAAGTCCTTTAGAAATGAAGATGAAATTGAAAATAAATTGATAGAATTTGATGTAGAAGCCAGTTAATGAAAATCCAGCTCCTTTAAAATAGTTATTTCTGAACAACACCAAAGCAAAGGATAATATAAGAACAAAGACAAAGGAGAATGATGAAGGGGATGAATTCAGCTGTGAGATTTTGTAAGAAGTTTTGTCAATGTTACAGTGTTCCTCCAGCACAACAATAATTAGTAAAAGAGCTAAAGACAATTATTCAATAACTTCATCTTGAAATTTTGAAAAGATTAGCCATTAGTGAAAAGATTAGCAATAGGGATCCATAAGAATTTGTATTTATGTTATTAGCTCTTAGCTTAGCCCACTGGAAATACCTAAAAACAATGGCCTCTACTATTGTTTCACACTAAAATAAAATAATTGGAGGTTTATTTGCTTTAGCTCAGATGCAGACAGACCACAGTTTCATTGATGAAGATAAAAACTGAAACAGAAAATTATAACAAAAAGTTCAATTTCCAGGGTTCAAAATTATACTAAAAATTACAAACAAAACGAACAAAAACAAAACAGCAACAACAATAAAAACATCACAGAGTCCATTGATTACCTCTTTTGGAATCCAGAAAAATAACTCAGTTTTCACAATTGCTAAAGAAGGGAAAAAAACTTCCACTTATCCTATATTAACTATTTTTCCAGATAACTGAGACATAAATGAAATGAAATTTATCTTTAAAGATATACTCTAGTTCTGTCAAAAAATTCAGTGAAAAATAAACTTTAGAAGATAATTCTATTTTGCAATCACTAGTGGATGAAATTAGAATTTGTCTGCTAATATTACAACACAAAAGGCAACCATATATTATATTCCTCTTAATGGAAGCCAATGTTATCTCTGAAGTAGTCTTGCCAAAATATTTACTGTAAATACATTGAAAGTAAAGGTTTAGTAAACAATTTTGTGAATAGTACAAACCACAGAGACATATCAATGTACAGTGTGATACAATCAGCATCTCCAGACAATAGCAAACTACAGAAAATATATTCACTGACTTAGACAGGTACTTTTATAAAAGAGATAGGCTGGGGAATATACAAATTGAAATAGACATTGAGATATACAAATAGGCAAAATTTGCATATAGAATAATTAGGATTTAAAGAGCAAAAGTGAGTTTATTACAAAACTCAGGGTATGACTGGGAGGAAACTAGTGGAAGATATCTGGAGGATTTTTATTTCTTAAGCTGTGATTTTTAAAACCTTGCTTACTGTTCTAGAATTCATAAATGTATGCTGTTTTAAAGCTTTCACTTAAACATAAATATATTTTAAATGTTTTTAATGGAGTTTGGGAAATCATAGTAGGTTAAACACTACTAAGCAAGTTTTATTTTTAAACCTTGGAAATTTATAGTCTCATTGCTAATGCTACTGTGAATTATCACGAGGACAATTCAGTTGATACCTTTTAACAATCTAATTAATTCAAGAATCCTTCCCTACATTTTTTTCTCAAAATACTTATTATCAGTCATTAGCATACTAATACTCCCTGAAGCACAGCTCAGGAAATGCTGTCTACTTAATAAGACAAACCTGGTAGGATCTTGGTTTGCAACATAGCTATGTGTATATTGCAATAAAATTGTCAATCAGGCAACTGATATTAATTTGCTATTCCTCAATAGGGGCAATTCTGAACACTTTGAACAATGATTACTGATGAGAGTTAAGTCTTCACCTGCCATTATTTTTGTTCCTTTAAGATATCATTGACTTATTCTCATTGAAAGGGATAACAAACCTAAGATAAAATAAGGGATATGAAATAAGATCTCACAAAATAAGTATCTTCTAAAATTAGCACAATTTTATAAGATACATCTGTTTTATGCCATGGATAGAATACTATAAAAAGCTTCCTTAATTGGACCTGTTTGCAATAGCTATACAAGATTTATTGTGACCTTCCAGCATGGGATTCAATGCTGTGCTGTATCTTGAGCAGATGTTTTTGCCCCAGAATTCTAGAGGATGCATGTCCTCTAGAAATTGAGCAACCCCAGGAGGCAACATAATTCAGGTATATGCAGAGAATAATTTATTTTTTAAATTTTAAGGTGCACAATTAATCATAAATCCATTATTATTTCAAAACTCCTTGAGGAACCCTAGTTTTCAGTTCACTTTATATGATGAAATAATTGAATGGGAAGATGTTTAGGTATTTCAGTTGGTGGATTTTATGTCAAAAATCTAGATTTGACCATATTTGATGGAGGCTTTCCTGCATTTTGTCCCTTTGATACTGAGCACATTTGGTAGACAAGTATGGAAGCTTCAGAAATTTCTACAGTTTACATTAAAATCAATATCCAATTTCAACTTAAGAGTAAAAAATAACTTTTTTACCTTAAGTGTCAGAAAAAAAGAAACGTTAGGTTTTGATAAACCCTTTGTAATTAAACCTTAATACATACAATCTTAGATAGCTTACTGGGTAAAACAAATACATGGAGAAGTGAAAAATTATGATTTTTTCCAGAAGGCATAGAGGATATAAAGAGAACATGGCTCTTGCATTCAGAGATCCTAAGTAAACTGGAAATCAACATTCCATACAATATTGAGTGAGTGGCAAAAGTACAATCTACTCTGAGGGCCCAGGTAGGAACCCCTAACCTAGACTTTTGTTATGTGGGGAAACTCGTTACAAAACACATGACCTAGGTACAATTTTAATGGTGAGAAGGCGTTTATTAGGCCACGCATGGTGCCACATGCCTCTAATCCCAGCTACTTGAGAGGCATAGGTAAAAGGATCACAGTTAGTGGCCAGTTCAGGCAAAGTGTGAGAATTTATTTGAAAAACAAATTGAAACCAACAGACAAGGGCCATGGCTTAAGTAGTACTAAGCCCTTGTTCAATCTCCTGCACTGCAAGCACAAACCAGCCAGCCAACAAAAAACAGTTATTAATTCCGCCAAAGTACAAAATGTGTGCTACTGAGGGAGACAGGAGAACGGGAGCGGTACTGAGCAAGATAGGAAGACAAAGCAGCAGACGCAAATGCTATGAAGGTGGCAAAGGGATTTGGAGTCTTGGGAATTCTAAAATAAGTGGCCACTCACACACCTCCAGCATAAATTGCCAGTGGTGACATGCAAAAATGCCTCAAGACATTGCCAGATTTGAGAACAACTAGTCTGGAGTTAGTGTGTCTCTTACTGGCCATTTGCAAATGAAAAGAGGCATAATGAAGACAAATAAGGACATAAGAATTATTAAGACCACTAAGGATTAGACCAATGTGTAGTTTTAATTCAATATGTGAGGGTAGGTTAATTGTTCTGTACTTCACACAGTTTTCCATTATTCCATTTATATTATATTAATTTATATGAAAAATTACTATTTTTTTATAATGCCATGGATTTGATTTTATTTCATATCCTATTCAAAAATTCCAATTGAGCACACTGTATCTCTCACAAAAATATAAAAGCCTCTAAAGCCAAAACAGCAGCATAATACCATACATAAATTACAGGAACTCATTTTTAAAAACCATCGTTTTTGTGTGGTATGATAAAAACATATTGCTTAAGTATGCTATGCTGTTACATAATCTAGGTGTATTAGTTTGCTAGGGCTGCCATTTCAAAACAGCATGGTGGGTGGCCTAAGATTAAGTTGTTCAACAGCAGAATTTTATTTTTTTTATTACTTCTGGAGGCTGGAAGTCCAATATAAAGGTTTTGTGGACCTAAGTTCAGGTTTTCTTTCTTCTGAGTTCTCTCTTCTGAGCTAGCTTTTCATGTGGCCATTTGTAGCTGTAGTTTCCTTTTCCATTCCTGGCTGTTTTCTCTGCATTTGCATCCATGGAGTGCTTGTGTATCCCAATCTCCTCTTCTTTTAAAGATAACTGTGATATGGTACTAAGGATCACTGCAATGACTTCAATATCTTTAATTATCTCATAATGCCCCTATCTCCGAGGTAGTGATGGTTAGCTCTATAGCACATAAAGATTTAAAGACAAATTTGAGTTCATAAGACCAAGATCCATAACTTCTCAGAAGTGATTATTTTTAATTACTCATAAGACACACTGAATTTGTTAGTTAAGAATATTGCAAATAAAGGCAACACCTCAAACACTTCCTATATTCAAACAATAACAGATAGTGCATATGTACCACAACTTCAGCCTGTAATATCACCTAAAAAATGGACTAGAAAAATTGACCTCGTGAACTAGTTTTCATTTCTCATGGACTGTGAACTCAAACTTGGTAGAGTGCAAAGGAAGTGATGCTTGTGTAAATGTAAGATCCTGAGGGTCTTGGTTTTAACTAAAAGTTTTTCTTTAGAGTATTAGAGCTGCATTTATCAATAGGCATAATATAATAGTTAAGTAATAGAATCATGACCTTTCCCTTGACATAAAATGGATTGTGCAAAATATTGATGTATTGTGCTTAGAAATTAATATTCCTAACAATCCCAAAAGCATTTCAAAAGGTGATTTCCAAACTAATAAATAAAATTTTTCATTTATTAAATTCTTGTCAGGTTTTCTTTCCTTTCTCTTTTTCATCATCAAGAAAAAAGTATAAGAAAAAACAAAACAAAATTTTAGTAATAATAACCTCTCTTCCCTGCATTTCCATCTTCCCCTATACAGAAACACTGGTTTACACTCAGCAATATAGACACAGCATTGTCACCCCATTGTCCTTGGGTTAGTATAGACCTGTTAATGGGAAAAAAAGATAAAACCGAAACAAACAAATGAAGATTCACCCCATACTTAGTTGTTCCCAGGGCTCCTTTTCAAACTTCAGTGTTCTCATTAGAAATTTTAAAAAAAAGTTTTTCCTTAGAATTTTGCTGTGACTGTTTTGTAGGTCCTTAGTTTAGTAGGTTTTGATCTTCCCTGCAAAGCTAAACATGAAAAGAAGGTGAATATCACAATTATTACATTGACAGTTCTTCGAGTTTGAACTTCTGCTCAATTGCCTGATATTATTTCAATTTCAAAAGCATTTGACAGTCTACATTTTAAGGGTTGTTCATTTTTCTTATAATCTGTAAGATAGCTTCCATACATTTATATATTTTTAGCAAAAACTATAAATCTTATCGATTTTTGAGAAACATATCTTTAAAATTATAAATGAACAATTTAATCATCATAAACTTGTTTTTATGTTATGTGTATAGCACTATATGAGATTAAGAAACACATTTTTGTTGTCTTGTGTTCTTTTTCTCTCTATCTCTGATTCATTATTACCTAGAACAGGGATCTGTAAACTTCTACAGATGGCTTTTGTATGATGTACAGTGTTAGTAGAATCTACTCATCTTTGCTGCCATATCTTCAGAACACCCGTATGGAAACTAATGAGCATGGCTATATTCCAATTATATTTACAAGAACAAGAAGTGAGCAGATTTCTCTCTAATACCACAGTTAGCCAACCTTGACCTAGATCATTGAATGGAATACAGTGAAAAACCAGTAAATGTGTACTAAATGAATAAGTAAAGGTCCAAATTTAGTTAAGTAAAATAAATGATCTAGTCTGTTTTCTTGAAAATAAACTCTGACAGGAAGGGATAGTATAATTCGCTTTTTATTGATATTTATCTTAAAAAATTGAAAAAGGTAGCTTTTATTCAATTCCTTTTTGTTTACATTAATACATGAGAATAGTTTTATCTATTCATTTATCAATGTAACTATTTTTATTAATTTTTTATTGGAATACCTTTATATGATCTAAATAAACTATTTTGTCTACTCTATATTACTACGTTTTTGTGTTGACAAATTCAACTTGTTAAAATACAGTTTAAGACTTTGGTCTCTATATTCACAAATGGAATTGTTGTACACTTTAAATTGTTATACTGAGTTTAATATTTATTTTATATTTCCTTTTACACATAGCCTATGTTCTGTCTTGGAATTAATGGATGATACAGCTCATACTGAATAACTATGCAAAATATAAATCTAGTAAGCTGCAAGGTTTTCAAAATTGGATGTGAATATTCCTAAAATAGCTGAATTCAGGTATCAAAAGTATGTTGGAAGTACTCAAAAATCAAATGTGAATTTATTTTAACTCGCAAAAGATTAACATGCATTTGAGAATCTACTTTGTAGCAGAAACTTAGAAAAGCATTGAGCAAGAAATGAGGCAAGATGGTTTATTGAAAGCATTCCATGCATTTGAAGAGTCAAGTAACAGAGACTATATTTAGAATAGAAAAAGAGCATTAGAAATTATGAAAAAGGTGGCAGGACAGGAGAAAAACTCAGAGAAACAAAAAGGCAAAAAAGAAAAGCTGAAAATGGTCCCAAGTTTTATCCTGAGCCCTCTAGAGGTGGAGGGGGAGCCAAATGCACATGCACGAGGCAACCCAGGGAGCCATAGTCACAGATTAGCAATTATACTACAAGAGAAGCCCATACTTCCTACAAGCCTCAAACCCAATACAAGATTTGGTGCTCCAATATGGATGGCTAACTTTGATGAAGATATGCAACTTAATATTTCCCTTGTCTGGGTGAGTAAGGTGCATTTGAGAAGAGTGTCTTTTGGGATTGCACTACTCTGGGAACTTGAAAACAAATATCAAGATCAGGGAGTTGTGAGAAAAACTACAACTTTATCTGAATGGGAGGCAAGTAGGAGAAGAGGCTGTGGAGAAGGAGAGGTTTTTACATGGCCCTGATAAGAAGATCTAACAACCAGGAGCTTGGGGAGTAAGGGCATTGTAACAAGAGTTTCTTGTCCTGGCAAGGAGAACATCCCATTGCCTGAGGGTCACGGTGGAATCAAAGTGACAAGCCTATGGCTGATGTGGTATTTGGCATCCAGGACCTGCCTCCACACTACATTTGTTGACTGCCAGGTAGAACTGAAAGCTCCAGGCCCAGACACCCGTGAATCATGTGACTTCTGTAGTCTTTCCCCCAAACACAGAGAAACGAACTGCTAGGAGAAGAGTGAAACCACTGAAAATCAACTCTGGGAGCTGTATTCCAGCAAGTTTTTGCTCCCAGGTGGGACTGAGAGCCTCCAGCACTAGTACTCAGTGGTCTGAAACCACTGAGATCAGAAGGAGAGTCCTTCAGTTCCTTAGTTCTCCCCTTTCCAGTGCATAAATCTATTCTGTTTATCCACCTACAAATCACAGATGCATTTATGAGACACTGATATGTTAGGATATTTGCTACCCCTGGTGAAACAAATTGTTGGTCTTATACAGAAAGTGGGATCCTGCCTGGAATATAAGTGATAAAACTCCCTGTGACTATCAACAACTACCAGCACTCAAAGAAGGGAAGCTTCAATAGTGAAAGCAGCCTGGACGCAGACGACGTGAGTTACTACAAGACACCTGAGCTAGTTTTCTTTGATCTTGGCACTGCTAGAGGTCAAATGCAGATCTTTGAGAACATGAGTGAATGCTTGGGTACTGAGTCAAAACTCCAGTCCAGTGATGAGAAAAAGCACCTCAACTCTGCCACTGCATAGTCCTGCATAAACACTGATAATACTCCAACTGAAAAACTACAGGTGAATAAAATTTCCAAAGAATGTCATAGCCTCAGATGTGTAAATTCCAACACAGAAACACAAGAAACATGAATAACAAGAAGTCAACAACTTCACACCAATGGACGTTAATTGTAGTGAAGGATGAAATCCCAGAGAAATAACAAAAGCTATTAATAAAGATGATCAATGAAATTAAAGAACACATGAACAAACACTTAAGTGAATTCCAAGACAATACAAATAAAGAGTTGGGTGAAATTAGGAAGATAATTCAGGAAAAGAAAGAGGAATTCAGTACAGTTATGGAAATCTTGAAAAAGAAGTAAAATTGAAATTTGGTAAATGAAATGCTCAACAAGCCAAATTAAAAACTCAATTGAAAACATCCCTATTAGACTGAATCAAATTAACATCAGAATATTAAGGCTTGAACAAGGTAGATGGATTACAACTTTCAAATAAAGGTAAAGAAAAAGATGAAGTATGAATAGAATATGCAAGATTTCTGGAACACCACCAATGACCATACCTATGAATCATGGGCATAGAACAAAGAAAATTGCAAGCTAAAAACATAGAAATGTGATAGCAGAAAACTTCCAAATCTTGAGAAAGAGTTTGTCATTCAGGTGCCGGAGGCTTTTTGTACTCTAAAAAGAGAAGACAATAAAAGAACCTCTTGAACTGTATTATAGTGAAAACATTAAATATACAGAAGGAATATTGAAAGCATCAAGAAAGAAGTGTCATGTCACATATGAAGACAAGCCCATCAACAATAAAAGCATATTTCTAAACAGATATTTTAAAAGGGGGGGCAATGAATGATGTATTTAAAGACCTGAAAGAAAATAACTACCAACCTTGGGTACTATATTTAAGAAAGCTATCCTTCATAATTAAGGGAGAAATAAAAACCTTTCATGATAAACAAAAACTAAAGGCATTTATGAAAACTAAAATAGCACAGTTGGAAGTATTTACAGGAATCCTTCACACAGAAGAGTAAGATAAATGAAACCATGAAAGTACAGGAAAGCAAAAATCTAACCAGATAAGGAAATCAACAAATAAGGAGTAGGGAGCCATCAGTGACTACAGAAAACAGCAATATAGCAGGAATTATTACAAACTTTTAGATAATAAATCTTAATTGTTATGGTCTGATTTCTCTAAGCAAAAGACACATACCAGTGAATTGAATTATAAAACAAAACAAAACATTTACTGCCTAACAAGAAATGCACCAACTGGCAAAGACTAATGTAGGCTTAAAGTGAAAGATAGGAAAAGATACCCCAATCAAACGGAATTCAAAGCAAGCATAAAGAGCTATGCTCATATCTGACAAAGCTGACTTCAAAGTAAAAATAGTCCAAAAGCAAAGAAGGTCACTACATATTGATAAAGAGAAAAATACATTAAGAGAATGTAACAATTTTAAACTAACATGCACTGAATGTTGGCACGCCAAATTTCATAAAACAAACACTACTTGAAAAATAGCACAGGTAGATGCCAGTATAATAATGGTGGATGACTTCAATAATGGAGTCTCACCAATAGATAAGTTATTCAGTCATAAACTCCAGAATTAAGTGACCATGATGATAAATTGACTTAAAAGAAATCCATATAAAAATCACCCCAACAGCAACAAAATGCACATTCTTCTCATCAGTCCACATAACTTTCTCCAAGATAGATCATATTTTAGAACATAAAGTGTTAACAAATGCATTAAACGTGAAATAACTTCCTATATTTTATTATATCACAAAGTGGTAAAACTACAAACCAACCACAGAAAATATTCAGGAAACTGAACACATGGAAACTGAATAATTTACTTTTGAATGATCAATAGCTCATAAAATAATAAAGAGAAAATAAAAAAATTCCTAGAATCCAGTGAAAATTAAATCACAACTCACTAGAAATTTTGGGAAGTGAAATGAAGAAAGATTATAGTTGAGTGGCCTCATTAAAAATCACATATATTACAAATAAATAACTTTATAATATACCTGAAGCAGTTACAGAAACAGCGTCAAACACAAAAGGAGTAGTAGATGGAAAGAAATAATAAGTATCAGGGCAGAAATTAGTGAAATGGAGGCTAAAGGAGCAATACAAAGAATTAATGAAACAAAAATGTTGGTTCTATTGAGGACTTCCTCAATACAACCTCAGCAGCCCAGCAACTAAGAGAAAGGATGGACAAATGGGACTATATAAAATTAAAGAGCTTCTGCATAACAAAAGAAATGCTCTCTAAACTGAAGAGAACACCCACAGAGTGAGAGAAAATATTTGCCAGCTATATATCAGACAAAGGACTGATAACCAGAATATAAAGGGAACTTATAAAACTACTCTCCCAAAAATCAATGAACCAATGAAGAAATGGGCAACTGAACTATGCAGAACTTTCTCAAAAGCAGAAATTCAAATGACAAAAAAGCCTATGAAAAAATGCTCACTATCTGTAGCCATAACGGAAATGCAAATCAAAATCACACTAAGATTCCACCTCACCCGTTAGAATAGTATTTATCAAAAACACCAAAAAAACATGTGTTGGTGAGGATGTGGAGGAAACGGAACCCCTGTACACTGCTGGTGGGAATGCAAGCTGGTGCAACCACTCTGGAAAAAACTATGGAAACTTCTTAAAAATCTAAACATAGATCTGACATATGATCCAGCAATCCCACTCCTGGGGATATACCCAAAGAAATGCAATACAGGTTACTCCAGAGGCACCTACATACCCATGGTTTATTACAGTTATGGAAACAACCAAGATGCCCCACTATTGATGAATGGATCCAGAAAATGCGATATTATACACAATGGAATTTTACTCAGCCATGAAAAAGAATGAAACCTTATCATTTGCAAGTAAATGGATGGCACTGAAGAATATCATTCTGCGTGAGGTTAGCCAGGCTCAGAAGACCAAAAATCATATGTTCTCCTTCATATGTGGACTTTAGATCTAGGGCAAATGCAGCAATGTTGTTGGACTTGGGTCACACACTAAGGGGAGAGCACATACAGGAGGTAGGGGAAAGGTAGAAAACCCAAAACATGAAAGTGTTTGATAACCGCACTACAGAGGATCTAATACAGAAACCTTAAAGCGACAGAGGTCAACACAAGAAGGGGATCAGGAAACAGTGTAAAGATCAGTTAGAGATGAATCAACCTGGGTTGTGTAACACATTTGTACATGAAAGCAATGCTAGGAATTTCTCTGTAAAGCTATCCTTAACTCAACCAGCAAAAATGCTTTGTCTTCCTTATTATGCTTATGTCTTCTCTTCCACAAAATTAGAGATAAGGGCAGAACAAGTTCTGCCTGGAAGTGGGGTTGGGGGTGGGGGGTTGTTGGGTTACAAGGGGGAGAAATGGCCCAAAAAAGTATGTATATATGATTAAATGAATTTAAAAAGCCCACAAAAAATAGTTACTGATTTAAGAATTCTTTTTACATTACAGCAACTCCACATTTTGTTTATAAAAATAACAAATGTAGTATTTAAAAGATACAATGCTGAATATTTCCAATGGCTTCTTACATTAATTAAAAATTATTTAGCCTTTTGCTCTATGCTTATAACTGAAACAGTCTAGCACAGACTCAAATCTGCACAATTAGGCTTCTGCATCAAAAGCAAAAAATGCAATGCTAGGACAGGTATGGAACACTGCATTTCACTTGGCCCCTGCACAGCAAGGTAGCACAGGTGTTTCTGTAATACAGTTGGAAAATTTGGTGTTCAATGGCCTTCAAACTTGTCTCTCTTGTGTGATGTGATATGAAGATCATATCATGGCTGCCTTCTTTCTCTGCAAGAGGGTGTCATTATGTGAAATGTAACTATAGATATTTGGGATTTCTGGTTCTTCTAAGCTAGAATAAAGTTATATATTTGGTTTCTTTCTCATAGAATCATAGCTTGTATGGGTCTGCATTTGTGATTTTACAAATATAGAAAGAATATTCTCAAAGCCTTTGTTAACCAAAAGTTACATTGTACTACCTCATTGGAATCCTACTCCTAAATTATTATTCTTGAATGAACCTGCAATGTATAACATTAACAATGTTCTATGAGATGGAAAGGTTTTAATAATTATTTTTTGTTTTACTCAGAGTTTTGACAATTTCAAGTTTAAGTTCCTTAAATACCCTCCCAGTAAAAAAGAATGTATGAAATAGAAGCTTAGGTATGGGGAAGAGGATCAAGTACATATTCCTTCAATGTATGCCATATTCCAAATTTTTATTTATTATTTTTTATTTTTTATTATTCATATGTGTGTACAATGCTTGGGTCACTTCTCTCCCCTGCCCCTACCCCCTCCCTTACCACCCACTCTGCCCACTCCTCCCCCCCACCCCCTCGATACCTGGCAGAAATTATTTTGCCCTTATCTCTAATTTTGTTGAAGACAGAGTATAAGCAATAATAGGAAGGAATAAGGGTTTTTGCTAGCTGAGATAAGGATAGCTATACAGGGAGTTGACACACATTAATTTCCTGTACATGTGTGTTACCTTCTAGGTTAATTATTTTTGATCAAACCTTTTCTGTAGTTCCTGGTCCCCTTCTCCTATTGGCCTCAGTTGCTTTTAAGGTATCTGCTTTAGTTTCTCTGCGTTGGGGCAACAAATGCTAGCTAATGTTTTAGGTGTCTTACCTATCCTCATATCTCCCTTGTGTGCACTCGCTTTTATCTTATGATCAAAGTTCAATCTCCTTGTTGTGTTTGCCCTTGAAATAATGTCCTCATAATTTTTGGTCTTTTGGGCCAGGCTAACCTCACTCAGAATGATGTTCTCCAATTCCATCCATTTACCAGAGAATGATAACATTTCGTTCTTCTTCATGGCTGCATAAAATTCCATTGTGTATAGATATCACATTTTCTTGATCCATTCTTCAGTAGTGGAGCATCTTGGCTGTTTCCATAACTAGGCTATTGTGAATAGTGCTGCAATAAACATGGGTGTGCAGGTGCCTCTGGAGTAACCTGTGTCACAGTCTTTTGGGTATATCTCCAAGAGTGGTATTGCTGGATCAAATGGTAGATCAATGTTTAGCTTTTTAAGAAGCCTCCAAATTTTTTTCCAGAGCGGTTTTACAAAAAGATTATTCACCACGACCAAAATTTTAAAATTAACACTTTATATTAGGAGAACTGATGTTGAGTAAAAGATCAGTAACAAAAAATGTCACAAGGAATCTCCCTGTGTAGCTACCTTTATCTCAAACAAACAAAAATGTCATTTTTTTCTTTTTTCTTCTGCAAAATTGGAGAACAAGAGGATGGAAACGATCCTGCAAGGGGTAGTGAAAAGAGGGAGGTGATGAGAAAAGGAAGTAGGAGGGTGAAAATAGTGCAAAAAATGTGTACACATGTATGTAAATACAAAAATGATACCTGTTGAATCTGTTCCAGGAATGGGGGGAGATAAAGGAGAGTAATGGAAGTGTGAATTCAAGTATGATATATTTGATACATTGTAAAAACCTTCATAAATGCCACAGTGTACCCCTACCCAGCACAACAATAAAGGAAAAAAAACAAAATAAAATCAAAACAAAACTGAGGGACAATCTTAATGCAGAACCTTTGGCTCTTAACTGAATCTTAAATGAAAACCTCTCTTTCAAAGTATACCTATAATGACTGAGTATGATATACTATTTCTTCCTGACTAGGGTGTGTGACATTTCACATAGGCCATTAATTGTCTCATTCAAAGTGAGAACTCAGGAATTGTGTGCCAATTTGGCACTTCAAATGAGAATTGGAGAAAAATCCTGGATGCGAAGCATATACATAGGTTCAAACTCCAAATCTGTAAATAACTATGCCCAAATCCTTAGGAAAATTGCTAAATGATGTAGATGTCATGCCAAGTTGCTTCATCAAAAATTACAGCAGGAAGTTGAAGACGGTTATTTATTTCAGTTTCTGACCATTATAGGACAGACAGAATTTAAAGTCTGTATGGGAGCTATTGCCTACTAGGCAAAACCCCACCATTCATCCCAAGACAGAGTAGAATGCAGAATTTCTGCAACTTACTTAATAATGTTTAATTTGAAAATATTAGACATTTGTACATATATATGCATAGTCATGTTTGCTAAACCAAAATAATTAATTTTGTAGAAGAATAAACAGACCTTGGAAATTTGTGGTACAATATAGTTATATAATATAGATATTTGTATTTTTGAGGCGAAAAATAAAATATTGCTCACTAATAGCTAATTACTTCCCAACACAATAATGGATAGTAATGTGATGAATATTAATAAGTTCTAAAAGCTCATAGCATTCCAAAGGAGATAATTATAAAGAATGCCACAGAAAGAAATGCAGTTTTAAAAGTGATTAAATCCAAATATGAAGGGAAAACTTCAAAAGCAATAAAATATGATAAATATAGAATATAAAATGTGGACTGACATTCTATGGATATATACTTAGGAAGTACATGAATACATACTTAAATTGTTCAAATGAATAATTTATACACAAATATCTATCCCATAATTCTATACACAATGAAACTAATCTTCAAAACCACAGCCAAAACAACTACACAGAGATTCCAATTACTCAACATTGTGGATGACATATTTGATAAAAAATTAATGGAAACTAAGAAATACCTTCTGGATCAACAAATTACTAAGGACAGATCATGAAGAAATTCTGTTGGGTGATGGAACCTACCTATTATTTTCATGTGAGTATAGGTGATAGTAGCATATCTGCCTGTCATAACTGTAAAGTCATCCACCTGTTAAATTATAAGATGAACTCATTCATTTCAGAACATATTATTTAAGTGTGTGATGAATGGGGAATTGATAAAACAAATGTAAGTGAAAAAAGAAAGACTAGTTTTGAAACCATATGTATATGGAAATTTAATAGCCAATTCGGGAATTCAAAATTGTATCCAGTTTGAGAGATATATATTAGATAAAATTATATAACATGTGTTGTGTAATAATAATTTCCCATGATATGGCAAGGTTCAAGCAACAATAACTACAAATACTTATGGCGTTTCTTAAAGCTACTTTCCTTCAGTGATTACATAGACTATTGGTTTGCTGACAGTTTTCCAGATTTTTAGAAGGCAGGAATTGTACATTTAAGTGGTTGGTTGAGGAAAATGAAAAAAAAATATTGTTGAAATGCATGGAGAATAACTTTAATTAATTATTTGTAATATTTTTATTTCATTTACTATGGATTAGCACTGAAGAATTTTAGTAACTTTGGTTCTTTTGTTTTTAGTTCTCACTTTTCAAAACTTGGAATTTCCAGAGATCCTGAATAGTGATATTAAGGATTTCTATAGATACAAATTACATGTTTATTTCAAAATTATTTATTTTCATAAATAATAATATAAAATTATTTTAATGTTTACTTAATTTTAATCTCTAATTATATTATTTTTGAAAGAGCATTTTTGAATGCTTGTAATTTTCATTGTTATTTCATGATCATAATTACCAGAATAAAATGATGCCAAACTTAGCACTTTAAAGTGGAAATTTTATGAGCTTCCACCATAAATGGTAACAACCCAAAGGAGGTAAGTCCTCCTCGATACAGTGAGATCTCAAGTGGTATGTGTGGATAATTGGGTGAATGCCCTGCACTACTGTATTGGAAGTGATCTAATAAATAAATGCCTCCATGTTATGGTGCCATTTCCCTCCCATACTGCATCCCCAATATTCTAGGATATAATTTGTATCACAACACCATTGGTATTAGTATGATAGACTCTCAAAGAAGAAGATAAAATTCCATTTCTGAATAGAAAAGGCAATTTCATAATTGCCAGGTTGTAGGCATAGTCAATATCTAAGTTCCTAACCCTCCCCTAATGGATCATATACCATAGAGGGTTGTTTTATTTGTGTATACGCAAGACAAAGGTTTGCTTTCCTTTGCTGAAATGAATAAGCTTACAGCTTACTGTCCTTCAGAAGCTTTACACAGACATCTTCTCTAGGCCAAACATTAAAGAAACTGCTTTTCTTTTCCTTGAAGGACTTCATAGCATTAAAAAATGCTCTATAAAAGCAACCTCGGATAGTGAAAAATAAATATGCTCTGGAAACCTAAGTATAAATTTTAAACTATTAAAACATGGAACATAACATGATAACAAAATAATTTTATAATTATGATACTTTTATGATTTATGCTATATACAATGGTATCAAATTTACTGATGGGGATATTTTACCTTATGTTACAGTTAATAATTATGTAATTAGCAGCTGCCACCAAAATAAAACATAAATGATCATCCCATATTATAAATGTGTAGAGAATAGTAAACAACCTATATTTGCAACCTGATGCCAAAGTTGTGAGGAATTCAATATTTGCCATGTATTTTTTATGTTACTTAATATTATACATATCATTGTTATATTTTCTTTTCAAATTATGCAAATGTAAAAGATAAATGTGTGACATTGATTAACAGAAGTATTAACTGGTTGAAGGAAGAACTTAAAAAT
Source organism: Castor canadensis (assembly GCF_047511655.1). Taxonomy (NCBI): domain Eukaryota; kingdom Metazoa; phylum Chordata; class Mammalia; order Rodentia; family Castoridae; genus Castor; species Castor canadensis. Next base: position 19,657,523 of record NC_133390.1, on the reverse strand, counting down.
ATATTTTATAAGAAACTGACATTCCCTGGACTTTTTCTTATATGTTTGTATTATTATTTGAAATAATTTCACCCAAACCAAATCAAACATACAGAACTGTCTTAGGTTGGGATTGAAAGTGATAATTGTTACATTTGGAGCATTCAGTCTTGCTGTTAGAGTGTTCATTGTTCTTGCTAAGTCTTTAACTACCTCATGTGCCATGCATGTTGATGGGCAGTCTCCTTGACAGCACATCTGTCTGTCTGGGCAGGCTTTTCAAGTGCAATACTTTCATGTGATCAAGTGACTGCTCTTTGACTCACAGGTTGATTTCATGAGTCATAGGAAATTATTGACAATAATCAAGCTCCAGGAAAATTATTCATTATTAAAATAATTGTTTATGTACATTGAGAAGAGCACAAACAAGGGAGCAAAATCCTAATATCTAATGATTAATATATTCTCTACGTACAGGGCTATCTTTACAGAAAGTCAAATTACAATGAGAGAATTATTCAATGAGCATGCTACTTTCATGTACTCATGTATTGGTTCTAACAAGTTTGGTTTTGAGGCTTTAGATTCTTCTGCATTTAATATCATGCCATTTGTCAATAGTAATAATTTTTTATCTCTTGCTTAATTGCACTGGCTAATATTTCCTGTTCTATGATAGTGAAGATAGTGGATAACTTTGTATTGTTCAGATCATAGAGAAAACTCCTTCAGCTTTTCCCTAATGAGTATGATGCTTTTTTGAATTTATTTTGTGGTGGTGGTGTTTAAATTCAGGGCCTTGAACTTACTTGATAGGTGCTCTACTACTTGAGATATGCTCCAGCTCTTATTTTAAGTACTTTCATCTCAGCAAAATCAGTTGGCTGTTACTTCTATTTCTTTATTATAAATTAGAGACAAAAAGTGGGAAAAGTGCCTTCACACATCTTCACAGTGCCTAGCTTTGTCAATTTTTCTTTCAACATGCATTAGCAGCATATTATTCTTCAATATTCAGTGGCTTAAATATCTGTTTAAAATATCCTAATGTTTATTGGACAATCAATTAGTTAATGGATTACTGGAAGATATTGTTCATCTTCATAAGGACTTTCCAACCTTTTTCTTAAGTTTCTGAATGAAATATTGCTTCACTATGTCAAAAGCATCATATTTTAAATTTTTCTATAGTTAAACATATATTATTTAAACTTAGTTACAGTACATTTAATTATTGAGATCTTAACCAGGCTGTATATTTCTATTATGGTATATCTTTAAGAAAAAATCCTATTTTACATTTCTTGCCTCCAGAGTTATGTTATTAGCTACATGAAATTGAAGAAAAATCATTTTATTGCTCTATCAAGTATTTTAAAAGTTTCCTCCAGCAAACAGAGATTTACACAGCAAAGTCAACTACATTATTTCCATAATTCCTATGTCAAGTATGATCTGTGCCACTTGTTCCAAGACTTCCATTCTTCCTCTTTCCACCTCAGCTGGGGAAAAGATTGACCTCTCCATCACTGAGAACAAGTTTAAAAAGCAATTGTGCCAATTGTTAAATATAATTTTGCTAATTGAAGAATAGTTGTATGATCAGAACATTTTACGCCAAGTAGTATGGTATGCATAACTTTTCACAAGATAGTATATGTCACTCTTTTATTGTAGTCATGAGTTCTATTATTTTGGTGGCACTGGGATTGGAACTCAGGTTGACATACTTGAAAAACAGACACTCTACTGCTTGAGTCACAATTCCAGATTCTAGTCCATTTGGCTCTGGTTAGTTTGGAGATGGGTTTCTCACAAACTATTTGCCTGGGCAGGCCTTGAACTGTGATCCTCCCAATCTCAGCCTCCTAAATAGCTAGGATTACAGGAGTGAACCACCAGCATCTAGGTCAGTCATAAATCTTGAAGCTAACAATATTTACTAAGCCTTAAAGTCACATAATTTATTTTAATCACTGTCAAAAAATGAAACAAGCAATCTATAAAAAGGAAAGATGTATTTTGGTTCACATCTTTAGAGGTTTCAGTTGATGGTTGATTTGTGACTATGGTGGCAAAATATGTCATGGAAGGAGCATATGGCTGAAGAAGCCTATTTACCTCATGGCATTAAGAAGAAAAAAGAGAGAGGAAAGGTTTGGGGTCTCAATATCCCCTTCAAGAGTATGCTCCTAATGACCTCATTTCCTTCTACACAGATGTACCTTAAAGTTTCTTTCACCTCTCAATAGCAATACAGTCTAGGGACAAACATTTAGTACATGGGTCTTTGGCAGATACCCAAGATGCAAATTACAGCAAAATCATTCATAAAAGAGAAGAACTATCCAGATAAAATTAGTAATAGCACAAAACAGCATGGATTCTATTAGCTTCCCATCAAGTTATATATATGCATATATATGTGTGAATATATATATATGTGTATACATATATATATTTATAAACATACATATACATATATATGTATGTATATATGCCTAAATCAACTTACATACATTTACATACTGATTCACATGTCAATACTATTCAATTAGCCATTTTTCTTAAATTTGTATGGCTTGTCATTATCTGTATACATTGTTTTCTTCCTCATTTAAAATAAAGTTTCCAATATTCAGTTGATTATATTAAGAACAATCATACATTTTCCAGCTCTTGGAAATGGCTTCAACTGTATGACAAAATTCAACCCACTGTAAACAGAGTTTTTGGTTTTTTTTTTTACGCCTCAGAAAGTACTTAGTGGGAACTTTACCTGCTGTCTCTGTATTCTCCCTTCACACCACAGTACCAACAGAATGATTGGGTCAAGCAGAAATTTTAGACGTAATGGAGCCATGCTAAAAGTGGTGTGGAGACATAATAGAAGAACACATTATCTGTAATGATTATAATGGTGCACTACAGCCATGAATTACTTGTTCCACATATTTTAATGTGAAATAGAAATATACTTCCATCTTAACTTGTTTCAATTTTACTTTTCAATCACATATTTCAAAGCTTTAAATGTTAATATGTACATTAAAATACAAGATACAAATTATACAAAAATTCTATAATCATGAGCACTTTGCAATCTTCTGTATCCTTCTAAGTCCTTTTGTGTATATGTGAGCATAAACTTTTATGTGGTTGTATCATATCCAAATCCATGAGTATTTTGATAGCCAAGAATATACTACACCAACTCAATTGAGAAAAGCTAACACTAATCATTCATTGAGATAAATACTGCATTAAATATGAAAATGATAAGCCTTTAAGATGTTGATAGAATTACAAAAAGTACATGATATTTCCTTAGAGTTCAATTTAAATGATACATAAAGATACAGTAAACATAATGCTTAAAAGATACTGCATTATCAAGTATGCACATTTAAATTTTAAAATGAAGGTATTTCTCATTGAATTATTTAACCATGTATGTATCTAATTCAACCAAAATAGATGCAGACATATCAATAGCTATTATTAAAACATAAACATGAACAATGAGCGTACATCCCCTTCCTTGTACTTCCTCAGGCCATAATAAACAAGTTTGTTGTATTCTACTCAGAGCTGGTTGAACCATTCTACATTCAAGAGACATCTTTTCTTTTAAAAATCACAAGCAGTTATTCATAAATTACTTATTTCATTAGTTCTACTTTTTATCATATATTAACTTCTCTAGATGTCTAAAAACTTGGAAGTGGTAGAACTACAGTATGAAGTTTGTCTATGATAAACAGGAATTTTAAAGAAAAATATACCTATATAACAATAGCTGAAATATAGAACTTTCTTTTAGGTATCAAGGTACTTGTGAAGAGTACCTCCCTCCTCTACTATTCTGTAATTTAATACTAAAATACATCTACCAATTAGAGGGGAATTAACAATGTCAACCTCAGAACACAGTCCTTACTATATATTCACAAAATGGCCATTTAAAGAGCCTACTTTGCTATTTGTTTCTTTAACATATTGATTTTGGTACTTAGGATTTGTTGATCTTTTACACACACAAAATCCTAACTGAGAGTAGAAGCCTCAAACAGTTCATGTTGCTGGAATGCCATGCTGACTGGCAAATTACTAGGTAAAGGTTATTTAGAGGGAAACCTAGTGAATCTGGTGACGCTGGGCTAAGTGACCCTTGAACAACTCTGGAGTTATAGCCTGAGCAAAGTTCTCTGAATGTATTATCTAAAATGTGGGTGGAAGACAGTAGTTACAACATGAAGGCTTAAATACAGAGACCACCACTCTCTTCACTTCCTCTCTGCATACCATCATGACCCAATGAAAAGAACACTGTTAACATATGAAATTTTCTAATTCCATTCCCAAAATACAATCATTGCTGTAAAGTAATGAGATAAAATTAGGCTATAATTCTGTCTTGTCTAGTTGCTTTCTGCTGCACATTTCCAAACCTCTAGAAAGATTAGGTATCTCAAATTAAGTTTCAAGATTGTCTACCACACAAAGGAGAATTGAATAAGTTACAAAAACATAACAAATGCTCTCATCTGAACATATCTTCTAAACAGCGACACTCTGGCCTAGAAATCTTATTCTTTCCACCTTAGTGACTAAGTATAAGTAACTCTAAGGCTTGAAGGTAATTTCAATAATTTCATTTGCACATGCAATTTTTACATTTTCAGAAAATGATCTCTTCTATGAATTTTAACCAAAAAAATGAACTAATTTAACTCTACATTTGTCATATCTGGGGAGCATCATTAATGTATAGACAGAACAGACATTACAAATGTATTACTTGTTTGTCTATCATATAAGGCAATTTATACATAATGGAAAATGCAATGCACAGAGTATATGGGGCACTGGTTAATCTTGTCTCACTATAGTCTTTTTAAAAGTACCTATTATAACTTTTAAAAAAAGGATATTTAAAAAATATTTTTACTATTTCTAATTTTAACATGTCAGGCATTTCAGGAAACCTGGAAAGACCAGATATTTCAAAACAACTTAATTTTTCAATTATGTATGCAGTAAAGACAAATAAAAAATGAATAGACAAAACAATGGCTATGGTACAAAAATGTATTTCAAATATGTGCAGACATCCTGGCATGCATGGAACCTTCTTCTTTCCTTGGTGTGGCCTTGTGGTTCACACTCCTGACCACCTGTGGTTGCTGGGTTTAATGCAATGTATTACAACAGAGTATGTGTTGTTGGCTAAATCATGTATCATTGCTATGATTAATTTTTACACAGAACAAGCAAAATATCCATCTCATTTTAAACTACACCCATAGCATATCAAAAGGAAGGCAGTGATTGACAAAACATTTTTGTGACAGATATAATCACCATATAAATATACATCTGATGAACTTGAAAATTAACTTTCTGCATGGAATAGAAGTGCATGTTTACAGAATCAACTTCCACTGCTCATTTCTCCTAGAAGAAGGGTAAATGTGTAAAACTAATAATCTAAACAAAAACTATTTTCTTCAGTAAGTCATTTCAAACAAATGGTGGCTAGGAGTTGTAGAGGCCAGACCATCTAAATTCCAAAGATGTGTAATAAGTCTTTTTTTTAAAGGGAAAGAAGTCACAATTTTCCTTGATAATAATATCCAATGGTAACATTTTAATGAGACCTATTTGGATATTCTTAACCTTCTGAACTAAAGAAGCACATTCAGTGAATAGTTGAGGTGTGCTTCCATGTGTTGCATGTCCAAGCTGTTACTATGTCCTCAAGTCTTCCATTCTGCTTCTCGGAGACTCACTCTCCCCTTAATATTTTCCTCAGAACTTTGACTATAAGAATGTTTCTAAAGTAACTGAGGCCAATAGGAAAAGGGGACCAGGAACTATAGAAAAGGTGAGATCAAAAAGAATTAACCTAGAAGGTAACACACACGCACAGGAAATTAATGTGAGTCAACTCACTGTATAGCTATCCTTATCTCAACCAGCAAAAACCCTTGTTCCTTCCTATTATTGCTTATACTCTCTCTACAACAAAATTAGAAATAAGGGCAAAATAGTTTCTGCTGGGTATTGGGGGGGGAGAGGGAGGGGGCGGAGTGGGTGGTAAGGGAGGGAGTGGGGGCAGGGGGGAGAAATGACCCAGCCTTTTATGCACATATGAATAATAAAAGAAAAAAAAAAGAATGTTTCTAATCCAAACTTCTTCCAACCTAGTCCAGTGTTTCCATCTCATCTAATAAATAGTCTTTTGTTACCACACATAAAAATGTAGGGCCAAAACCAAAATGCAAGTAAAGCAAAAATACTCAGCAGTCTAGAAAAGGAATGCAGCCAAATCTGTTAAATGAGCTGCAGCCAGCACCCTAACAGTTGCACAAGAGTGCAGAAATACATAGGGTTTGCTTTACATTTCAGTGCCCTAAAGCTCAAAGATAACCCTTATGCTTTTAGCCACAAACTGACTTCCAAAAAAAATGGGAAAATACTAGATCATAGTTAATAAGAATATTTTCTGTAATGTTAGTACTATTATATAAATGCTTTTAGTGGAGACAATTTTTATTTAATAAAATCATTCCACTTAAAACAAAATACTTTTTGGGTCATTGAATTGAATATAAGAAGAATTATGTGATGGGGGAAGTTGGAAATAAATTAATTATGAAGTTAAGCAGATTTGAATTTGAAGGTTAATTCTGTAAGTTACTACTCTGAGGCCTTAGCTAAATTGCATGTCTACTCTTAGTCTTAATTTTCCTATATCTTATAAAGAAATTATAGGTTTCAACAAAGTGAATACATACAAAAGATAATGATCCAAGTGTCTTCTTTGCCTCTATGTTCTACTTCATTCAGGGATACACTTAAATGAAGAAGGATATTGCTTTAGATTGAATGTTTGTTTTGTACCTACCACAACTATATTTCTAAACCCTAATAAGCAATGCTATGGTATTTGGAGATGTGGCCTGTGGGAAGCTCACAGGGATAGAGTACTTATTATAGGAACAGTGTCCTTAAAGGGGAATAAAGAAATTAGAACTCTCTTTCTCTCTACCATGTGTAGATAGCCATGTGCAAACTATGTGGACTGAGTTCCACATGCCATGATTGGGACTCAATTCAGAAAACTGAAATAATTTATATAAATATTTGTTAAGATGGAAAAAGAAATACATACCTTGATCTCTTCACATTTTCTTGTACATCTTCAATGTCAAAAGACAAAAGAAAAATATAGTTTTTATATAGCTGGACAGATAAGTAGTACTGTAACTCATAACTATTTTGAAAAAGTTATTTACATCGTTATTTAAGGTCCTTTCATTCATTTCAAATCATTTCACATTTTTTGAATTCTCTGTCAGTCATGAAGATGCCACCCTTTCTCTTAAGTGCAAACAAAATTTATGCCTTCAGAAATTATAGTTTGTGGTTCTAGCTTTCATAATTGTAGCTTTCCAGAGGAAAATTGTTTAGGAACTGATAAGAAGGTATGAATATCTTTAATTTTATCAGGAATTTAATCTTGTAATGAAGCTTGAAAATTCCATTTCTGTTAATGCAAGGAGAATTAGCATGAAATGCAAAGAGCAAAATGTTTCCACTGGCAGCTAACACAGCCACCCTGAGTCATCACAGAATCACCGTATAAAATTGATTTAATTATTTTGAAAAGAAGGACAGCAAAAAATGGACTCAACTAGCATAGTCAGCCAAATTCAAACAAGCATAAACTCAAATTGTGTTATTGGTGGAAAGGCAATATTCCTGTAACACAGAGATGAAATTTTCATCTTGTACCATTCTCAGGCAGCCTGGCTGTTAGAGACACCAGTCTCATTTTAATGTAGCTATAAAATTGGATATCTTGCATTATTTCTAATATGGCTTCTTTTGAGTCATATTTCAGTTGTACTTATATGTAAACACAATGATTTCAATAAGTTGCACCCTCATTACATTTGGTCATCCCTTAATAGTTGCAAAACTCCATTTTTCTCCATCAGTCTGTGATGTGCTGCACCTCTTACTACAATGCTACTCATCCAAATGCAGATAGAATCAATACACTAATTTTCCTTAGTGTATAGGCTGTTCTACAGATTTCTATTACCTTAAGAGTGAATCAAGTATACTTCAAACAGAAAGATGTCATGGCACGAGGAACTAGCTCTGGAACAGAGTCAGGAAACCTGAAACTTTCTGTTAGTTTTGCTATGATGGTGAGTAATTCACTTCTGTGTTTAGAGTTTTCTGCTATCTTTCTGTACTTAACAAATTCCTCATCTGTTAAAGATATAAAAGGAATGTTGGTAGATGTGATGGAATTCTTCTCAGCCTTACAATTCTGTGATCTTAGCCCAGTTTACTAGACTTACAAATAAGAAAAATCAGTATAAACCCATTATAAATCACGTGCTTAAATGCTACACATGAAGAATCAACAAATTAGGTAAATAGTCAATATTACCAACTAACACCATACACTGCATTTAAAATCACTCATTATATAAACACAAATAAGAACACAGGACAAAAATATATGGCCAAGTCCAAAATATCACATTGAACTTACTTTAGCAGTACATTGCAGAAACTTTCTATTTATAGCTTATATATTCTGTTCCCATTAAATGGAATCAGAATTAAGAAAACATAAAACTAATCAATATTCTTTTTTCCTTAATAGTTTAAATTTTAAGTTAATGTTGAATATTTTTTATTTGTTTATGTCCTGTGTGGAGATAGACATTTTAAATTGTGGAATTGATAAAAATATTCAATAGTCAATCACAACTTATTTTACAGTTTGTTTCCTCTCAGATTTAGAATTACTTTTAGTGTGATCTAGTTGTCTCGTAGCATTTTCATTATTTTGGCAGCTGCTGAGGAAAGTTAGCCATACAAAGTCTATCTGTGTTCTGGCAACTCCTTGATTTGCTTTCACTTTTTGTAAAGACATTTTTGTTTCATTTTTTACTGTTTTATTTTATTTTTATGTTTTTATTGTTGTTCAGGGTAGTGGTACATTGGGACATTTACAAAAGTTCTTACAGTATATCAAATGTATCATACTTGAATTTACACCCTCCCTTTACACATAAGATTACTTATCAGGTGATCATTTATCTGTAAATAATCCTAATTACTCTATTTTTGACAAAATGAAGGGAATAACATTGCATTTGAATGCTGAGTAAAAAGCAAACCAGATTACAGATGTGGAAATATAAGAAAAAAATTAATTCTAAGGTAAAGAAAATGGTTAAATGAATCTTTTCTTTGAGGGTTAAAAAAAAGCATTTCTACATGCAATATTAAGGTTTTCCTAAGGCATAGAATTTATAATGTTTTCCTTTAAAGTTAAAGTAAGAGAACAAATAATTTATGACTGCTACAAGGTTATCATTTTCATTCTAGTGAATTCTTAGTGCCCTCTACTGACACTCAAAAATATTTTATATTCAAAATATTTTCTTGTTTGCATTTTTGAGAAGTATTTTTCACTATGGTAATTATGGAAATTCTTCAAAAATACTGTTTTATCCACCTGAACTCTATAAAGGTCTTGAATGAAAGTGAGTCTAAATTATACTCTTAGACAGAGTCTAGGCACTCAATCCATTGAGTGAAGTTGACAGTTAAGTATAAGGAATTATTTCAGAGTCAAATAGTCTTTATGTTTTTGAATAAATAGTATCTGAGCCATAAAGTAAATCGGTGTATGTTCTTTTTATGTTCCTTTTTGCAAGTCTAATTTTTACCATTACTGTATAAAATATAGTTCAAATTCACTCACTCTAGACTTTTTTGAAATTAGCCATTTTCTATTGGATCGTTATAATGAAATATAAGAATTAAGATTTTTGCCATACACACACATGATTATACCATGTCATACTATGCACATCTGATCTTATAGTAATTGTAGTTATTTTCCTGTATATATTTGCTTCTCTCATAATTGAAATAACCATTAATAATTTTTTTTTGCACCTGTCATTAATTACTGGTGTAATATATTTACTTATGGATATATAATGGTTTGGGAAAATGGTTTAAATGATAGAGCACATATCTAGCAAGGATGAAGTCCTGATTTCAAACCCCAGCATGACCTACATATGTATATATACATATATAGAGATGTGTTTATCAATATAATTTTGCATATGAATAACAAGTAACATATTTTATATCAAAAGGGGAAGTATAATACTTACTGAAATTGCAGAAAGAGAAATCTTTTTTGTGACTCTGGACTATATTCCAGAGAGGTTGGTACTTGTCACAACTCTGCCATTTGGTACATGTGGAAGCTTGACTACGTCATTTTTTTTTATAGACTTCCATTTCTTCATTTGTAAAATGAAGATATTTTCCTATACTTTGTAAAGTTTTCTGATCCAATTTAAATATGAATAAAAAGCTAAGGAAAATGAAGTAATGTCAGATTATTACATATTTGGTTATAGTATCTAAAATGGACATAACCAGAACTTAAACATTTTAGTAGAGAAACTCAATGATATATTGTTTCTTAGTGTCTAATAATAATAGTGAAACTGTAGACTTTCCTATGCATTGTACTCATTATATGTAGCAGAGTCTTTACTTCACATTCCAAAACACTGAAGATTGGTTCCAGAATTTAGTATGTATCCAGCTATTCACCTGGGATCAGGAGGTGATCTAATTCAGTAGATCTGAGAATAGGCCTGCAATCTGGTTTTCCTAACAAGTTTTGTGTACCTCACTTGAAAATGATAAGAGCTTTATTTTATCTGGAACCATGTAGAGAACAAATCTGAAATGCTTTTTCCTATGGGCACATTATCACACTCTCCAACACAAAGGTGAAGTTACCAAGAAGAATTTTTAGTCCAAGTCAATTCCTATGGAATTAATTTTATTATGCATACATCAAACGTAAAAAGATAATTTTTTTTTCATTTTGTATCTTCCAAGTTTGGTGGATCATTTTACTCATTCGTACTTCACAGAATTCCCAGTCATCAAACAATGTAGGAAAATTTAAGTTTTGGTGCTGCATTTGAACAAACTATATACATATGTAGTTATCAGCAATCACTAGTTTTTTAAGAACTTTCATTTATATATGCATAGATATTATTTCATTTGGCAGTATTGGGGTTTGAACTCAGGGCATTACAGTTGCTAGGCAGGCATTCTACCACTTGAGCCACTCTGTCAGCTCTGAGAACTTTCATTTTTACTTAACCAATGAGTATAATGTGCTCAGAGTTCATAGTTAGAAAAATGTGTGTAAATTACATATAAAACATTTCTAATTAAAATTTTTGCTTTCTTCTATTTACTTTACTTCTTCTTTAACTCCAAACACCATAATACATTGTATTGTTACATTAGAGAACTATACTTAACATTCACACTTAGTTACTAATCCAACTTCATAGTTTGCTATGCTAGTCAGAATACCTAAGAAACACATTGTCATGTGAAATATCTTACTCTATGGAAATGGGCTCAAAAGCTAAAGCAAATAGAAAAAAAAATCTGGTAATTTTTAGAGCACAGTGCAGACTGCTGTAATATAGTCTGCTTTGAACAATTGTCCTGGTAGCACTCCATCAGAAAGCACAGCATTGCATCAATAACGACTTTCTGTGGTTTATCAGGAAAGACCAGGAAATAGAGCATATTTTTTTTCCCAGTTCAACAAACCTGGTTCTAATACTTTGTCCATAAATCATTGTCTTTGACCTCTGCAACCTCATTTCACTACACCAGAGGGGGGGGAAAAGCCTACACGATTTCCTCAAGAAATCAAGAAAATCAAAGTCAATTTCCTTTTGAACTCTCTTTCTAACGTATCAAGAAGTAATCATCTTCTTACAAAACCTCCCACTACCTCCTTTTTATCACTGACTAGAGGCTTGAACAAAATCCCATTTGACACTCAAAATGCTTCTCCTCATACAGAATTTAATAGACAGTCTGACCTTCAAAAGTGGTGTTGATAAAATTGACCAAATCTACATCCTTCCCAGGATAAATTAGCAGCAAACAGTAGTTCTTATATATTTAAAATGTAAATAATCATTATTAAAGAGAAAGCAGTTTATTCCTCAATTAATTCATATAGCAAAGTTCTATTGGCAAACTAGTATATCTCAAACACTATTATAGTCAGAAGATGCAGGAATGTTATAGAGACACAATCCCAGATTCATTGTGAACATTTGGCTACACAGTTCAGTAGTGACCTTATACAGAAAAAAGTCTGAATCACAAAACAGTTGCCCTTTACCTCCTATGTTGCTCAACATCCAATTGCTTAGCAAAAAGTGTCTAATAGGTGAAATCTTAAAATCTATGAGTAGCAGACTGAACTGTAGAGCCTTATAATGTAACCTCCTAACCCACAGTGAAATTCTCTATGCTTTTGACTATCTGAAGAACAGAGTCTGCATGAGGAAGGTTTACATGTCATCAGGAACATTAGGAAATGTTTTTCCATGTATGGTTTCTGTACTCTCTATGTACTAAAAATAGGTTGGAAATTAAAATACAAATATGGTTAATAACATGGGTTAATTAAAATTATTGATATCTCTAAACCAAAATGTTGATGTGGCTTCTATAGGTATGCTATTTATAGCTGAGAATATCTTCATCAACAGACATATCCACTTGATGTCTAGTTATTGTCTTATCCTCCATGGGTATGTGCACTGTGGAAATAGAACACAATTATGACAATTGCAAACAATATTTCCAGTTAAAACTTCTGTGTTTTCATAGGATCAACTATGCTTATCCAAGTTAAAATTCTTCACATGCTTGAGATTTGAAAGTTTTCTGAGTTCTTAGAAGGATCTGCTTTGCTACCAGAAAAAGAACAAAATGCCATAAAGGTCCTATGCTAAAATTTTCATACTTCTTGATAGTTATACGCAGGAATGAATCACAGCCAAACCATCAAATGTAAAAATAATCATCTCATTCTCTAGACATTGTGGTAACATATATATACATATTACATAATATGTACATGATATCTTATATATATCAATACTTCAATATCAAAGTTTATGTAAGATAGTTCTGAATAATGATTCAAAGGAAATTTTACTGCAGTACATTGCTAGTGTGTTAGTGAGACTGTTATCACTAACACACCTGCCGTCAACAACCTAAAGGGAAGAATTATTCATTTTGGATCTTAGTTTCAGAAGTTTCAATTCTTAGTTCTTAGCTCTGAGCCTATGTGGTACAATAGTGACATGCTGGAGGCAACTCAACTCATCTCAGCTAGGAAGCAGGGAGAAGGAACAGAACCAGAAATGAGATGTAACCTTCAAATACATGCCCCCAAAAGCCTACTTCCTTCAGTTTGGCCCCACTCCTAAAGTTTCTAGAAATCCTAAAATAGTGCTACTATCTAGGGACCCAGTCTTTAACAATGATACTTTGGAGGACTTTTCGTATGCAAATGAAACATTACAACCCTGTCCCCCAAAGGCTAATATCCATGTATAATGCAAAATGCTCTTATTGCTTTTCCAAAAATTACCATAGTTTGAAGGATACAACCTTGTTCAAAAGTCCAAGTTCAGCCTGGTGCTAATGGCTCAAACCTGTAATCCTGGTTACTTCGGAGGCTGAGAATGAGAGGATCATGATTCCAGGTCAGCCTGGGTAAAAAAAACCAAAAGATCATGCTACCCTATCTCAGTGGAAAAAAGCCAGGTACGGTGGTGCACACCTGTCATCCTAGCTTTGGTGGGAAACAAAACATAAGAAGATCATAGGCCAGGTTGGCCTGGCCAAGAAAACAAGTATTTTTCTCTAAAATAACAAGAGTAAAAAGGGCTGGAGTTGTGGCTTAAGTGGCAGAGTACCTTCATAACAAGCATGAAATCCTGAGTTCAAAATCAATGCCATCAAAGAAAAAAAAATGAAGTACTAGTTCAAAGTCTCCTCTGAGACTCAAGGCAAACTGAACTGTAAAGCCACTGTAAAATCAAACACAAGTTACATACTCCAAATATACATTTGGTGCTGCATAAATATAACTATTGCAAAAGAGAGAAATGGGTACATAGAAAGGAAGGAAAAGCAGGATGTTCCCTCTCTCCCGCTCTTCTTCCTCTTTCCTTCTCTCTCTCTCCCTCTCTCTTTTCTCTCTCTCATAATCTCAATGTTTTCCATAGGAAATAAATAGCTTTCTATATAAAAATAAAAGAAAGGAAGAATGGGATCAAAGCAAGATTGAAACCTGTAGCTCCATATCCAGCATTTGAGGCACACAGTGGTGTGATGTGGCCTCCAGTGGGATTGGACAGCCCCATCCTTATGACCTTGCCATTTGTAGTCTACATGGCCTCTTTGTTAGGCTGACTCCACTCATTCCCTGCTGCTTTTCTTGGCAGATGATCCATGTTTCTGGTATTTCCAACATTCTGTGGAAATCTGGATAGAAGCCTCCATATCTCAGTAATTATTACACTCTGCATGCCTACAAAACCAGCAACAAATGGTGACACCAACAGACCATAGCTACATTGGTCTCTGGATGCCCAGGCATCAAATAATGTCTAAAAAATTCTTGGACCCCATACCTAGGCACCCTAAGATTACCTGCACTCTGCAGGTAATCTCTTTAAGAACAGGTCTTTTTCAAGCGGGTTTATTCGTTCATGCTCTTCATCCTGTGATAGGTGGGGTTTGACCACTTCTTGATATGCCCTCAAAGCATTTTTCCTATTGTCCTGATGTAAGGTACTTGGTTTCTGTTTTAGAGCCACTACTCCCTTTAGAAACCATGACTTCATTCGCCTCAACTTTACACTGACACTGGCTTTTCTGACAAAGCTGTGTTTTTAGAAGTCTTTCAACTCTGCTTTTCATTCCCAATTCTTACTCTAAACTTAGATAAAAACAGCTAGTAATGACCATGACACAGCCTGAATGCTGGACTCCTTTGAAATTTCCTTTATGAGATTAAGTCAATCACCATTCAACTCAGTCTATCAAAAAAGTCTAGGTACATAGACAAAATATTGCAAGTTCTTTGCCAGAATATAATTTCAATAGCCTCTAGTTCAAGTCACAACAGAGTCCTTGTTCCCATCTGAAACATCATGAATCTTTACTCTCTGCATTTCTAGTGCATTCTATCCTTTTGATCACCCACCAGAATCACCCATTAAACTCTGCTTACAGTAGTCAAGAGATTCTTTTGTCTGCTTCTCCAAACTCTTCCAAATTCTTCCCACAAACCAGCCAAAGGCTTAACAACCACATGGTTAGATATAGTCACAGCAATGAACCTGGTTCTATGGTGCCAATTTTCTATTCATCAGACTTTCATCACTGTGAAAACATATTTGTCATAAACAACTTGAAAGGAAGAATTATTCATTTTGACTCACAGTTTTAGTTTTAGTTCTTAGTCCTTGGTTCCTTTGTTTTTGTGTCTACAGTAAGGCAGAATATCATGGCAGTAGAAGTGTTGGGAGAGTTTACTCCCCTCATCACAGACAGGAAGCAGAGAGAAATTTGATCAGGGGCCTGATATAACCTTCAATACAGCCCTGAGTGACCTACTTCATCTACCTAGGACTCCCACCCAAAACATTTTATAGCCTCTCAAAATAATACCACCAGCTGGTGATCAAGCTTTCAACAATGAGCCTGTAGGGGATATATATCATATTTAAACCATAACAATTAGTAACCTGATACATCTTGAATTTAATAAACCAAAGTATATGAAAAGTTGCTGATACATTATGTAAATATACCAAAAGACAATGTCTAAGGTAATCAGAAGTTTAAATTATGAGTTTAAGCAAAGTGCAATTGCAAAATCATTTTAGATATTCTTCTGGATTTTAATTTCTAAACAGAATTAAGTAGTCCTTTTCTCTAATGTTAAATATTAACCATACACTGCAGAATATTTCCTTATTTTTTGGAATTGTCATTACAGTTGAATTTTCAAAGCAAACACAACGTATCAAAATTGTAAGCCTTCTAACATACAATACTATGGAATATGTATAAATTTTCTTGGTTCCAAAATAATTTCTTAAAGGAATTGCTCATAATTTTAGCATTTGGTATTTTAGTCTACATTGATAAGCTCTATCTTTCTTGTTTAATATGTCAAAAGTACTTACAACATACTAATGCACAATGCCCATGATAATAAAACCTTGAGTGCTTATTTATTACCTTGAGTGGTAAACTTAGTCATTTAGATTGTAAACTTAATCTTCAGTCACATGGAGTTGGGTCAAATTTTAGCACTGATATTTTCCAGTGTAATATTTTTCATTCTATTATGATGAAGGTAAATTTCACAGTGTCCATAATGTTAAATACATTAATTAAAATTATTTTTATATCACTATTTTAAAAAGAGACATAATTGGCATACCTGTTTAATTGGAAGTAAATACAAGTGAAGATAAACCAAATTTTCATTAATTTCAAGAAATTTTAGATAGGTAAAATCTTGATGTTATCTTTTTCAGCCAGTAGGGTCTACTCAATTGAGTACACCAAGAGTTTTTACACTTGGACTTTCTTTTGAAGGATTTTCAAGTGATTGGGAAAAAGTTACAGTTTTTCTCAAAACTCCCAAATGATTTTTACTTCTTTCAGAGATGGGTTGAGGTTATTGATTTTAATGCTTGGAGTTTTCGCTATAGAATTTTTAACTTTTTTCCCCTTAATATTGTCTGTTTTAAAATGTCTTGGGACTGTTGTCTTAGCTCAGGGAGGAGCTCAGATATTTCTATATACCAGTCAGAAAATGTAAAACAACTGCATGAGAAGATGGCAATGCTATCTGATGGAGTCAATTTTGAAATTTGATCAGCAAAATGTAATGGAATACATAAAGTTGATCTATTATGGTTGCCAATTATGGAGACATGCTATTATAATATACTGTAAAGAAAAAACAAGTATTAGAATCAGGACTTGTAGTAAAAATTAAATGTTTTCAATTAGGTACTAACATATCTGCATAAAACCCTAGAAGAAAACTAGTAGACTACAAAACTCGTATTTTGAAACATCTGAATCTGAATATTATTATATATAATTTTATAAAAGCTTAATCAATTATTTTTAAAGGCTTTCAAATGGTTTATCATGGTTACATTAATTAAGTGCAAGGTTTTTCTCTTACCTCTCAATAATGACTCCAATAGTGACCTTATTTCATCCTAGATGACAGTCTAAAATGACTTGCAAGTCTACCAAAAACCTGAGATTGCCACAAAAGATCTAGAAGGAAAAAAACAAAATATGGCCAGAAAATTCCATGGAGAAAAATGAATCATATCTTGAGACAAAGCAGCATAGAATTTATGAAATGAAAAAGTACATTGATTTTTTGTCAGCTCATTTAAAGATACTGTATCTACTACATCTAAAAATGAGACTTTCAAATGCTTTTTATCACTCAAATGTAGGATAAAAAGAATAGTTCAATAAAGTTGCTGTAAATATAAACTTTTATTTATTAATTCAAGGAACTGAAAAAATTCTCAGTAATTACTCCCAAATTATTAATTATAATGCATATAAATAATTACAAGAAAACTGATATGAATATGGTTAACTGTCTAGCTCATTGAATAGTTCATTTTTCTCATAACTACAATAACATAATTCCTTGTCATTGAATTATATCTTATAACTATAGTTGAATGTTAATAATTCAATTAAGATTTGAGGGGATTCTAAGATCTTAAGTTGATATTCTATATAACAGAGAATTTTCTAAATAGATATTTCTACAAAAATTTTATTTCTCAATCACCATTTTATTCAGCAAGTAGGAAATGTGAGATTTCAAGAAAGAATCAATTTAGTTCCATTTTCTTTTCCAAGAAATGGACAAGTGAATAAACAAGATTATTACTCCAAATAGCTACCCAGTTACTGTAGCAGGCATGATGGTTATAGCTACTTCTCCAGGCAGGCTCCTGTCTCTTTTTTCTACTACCTCTCAGGATGCAGAAGTCATTCAATATGAATTCTTATTTCACTTTCTTCCAGATAACTTCTTCCAGAAGTGTTGGATTATCCTGAATGAAAAGAGAAATAACTGCGTCATAATTATTCACTTCCACTGATTTGGGACTCTGTCCAGGGTACTGGCTACAAAGAAAACAGAAAACAGAATGCCTTGATCAGGAATGAAGTGTAAGAGTAAGGCAAATTTCTAAGATTCAGGACAGGTACAAGATTGTTATATGACTCACATTAATCTTGCAAAAAATGAGGAAATTATTGATATAAATTTCATTAGGATTTTTAAAGACTTGTCAAAAATGAATGCATAGAAATACTGAATATCATGTATTTAATATGTAATTAATACTAATTTACATATTCCTACTTGTACTACTAAAATTCATACCACGATTTTTGTACTAACAGTATTATTATGCCTAAAATAGCCCACAGGTAGTTGTCAATATTACTTGGTAGAAAACTGGAGACAAATATCTTGGAAAATTAATCAGTGTGGCAAAAAATTATTGAGAGTCAATGATATAAGCAATATTTGAGACAAATAAAAGAGGAAAATGAAAAAAGTGTAAAAAATTCCCATATTATGTAAATAGCAAAGGGTTAAAAAACATTTAATTCTCAGATCTCAGATCATTGGCTTCCAAGATAAGACTAAGTACCTAAGAGCAAGAAGTGTTGGAAAAGTAAGCTTAAAAAGAATACCATAGCATGGTTACCTTTTCTGGTTTAGCATGTTCAGAGAGTAAAACAATGCAATTAGAATCAATGAATCAATGATAGATCACTCAGTTTTACATCATATCATTTCCCTAGACAGGGAGAAGTAGACACTACTTCCTCAAGTGGTCACAGTTCAATAAACCCTTCCATACTGGGACTAAGAAAGAAAGAAGAAAAAATAGAGGGGATGAATCAATTTGGGCTATAATACATATATACATACATATATATATATATATATATATATATGGAAACGTCACAATGAAAAACTCTGAACAGCTATCTTAAACAAAAATACATTTCATTTATTTATTTAGTAAAAACAGAGAACAAGAAGGCAAGACAGGTCCTTTTGACAGGGTAGGTTTCAGTGGGAATGGGGAGAATATAAGGAAATGGTGCAGGAGGGTGACTAAGGTAGAAATATGATGTATACATGTATGCAATTGGAAAAATGAGACATGTTGATACTATTTCAGAAATGGGGGAAGAGGAAAAAGGAGAATGATGGAGGGGGATGAATTCAACTATAATATATTGTAAGAACGTTTATAAATGTCATAATGTACCCCCAGTACAACAACATTAAAATTAATTTTTAAAAATCTAATCTGTATCTTCCTGTGCACTGTGATTACAAGCCAGGTTATAGCAACATAATTTATCTTCTCAGTTTTTGCCTTTGGAGTTACTGATTGAATTTTAACTACACTCTTTACTTGTGCAAATTTGAATATATCATGTCTAAGTAATAGTGTCTTTCATTAATAAATATTCAGGCACATGTCAGTGAAAAAAAAACTTTTCTCTACAAATTTAAAGTGGAGAACCTATAAAAGTTAGTAGTGAGGACTGCTGACATAAGTTAGAAGAACATTCGTGTCCCTGATACTGTTTGTTACTTGTTAGGATATAATGATGCAAGAAGAATGAAGTTCAAATGAAAAGATTGCCTCTACATTCTGAAAGTCAGAAAACCAAATAATTTCTCCATAGGGCTTTGACAAAAAATTCATAATAGTCAACAAACCAGGAATGTCTCATTCTCACACATTTTCTGAATTCTCTTGATTTTACTGCTATTCTCTGGGTCCAAAGGCCACTCATCCAGACACATTTGCTGCTCTTCATAAAAGTTTGGACCGGGTGATGATAATTTGTACTTTGGGGATTCATTTTTGATTTATCAATACTCTTGCAAACAAACCATATTACATGACATGCAGTGGTTACTCAGCACATGTTGCTTAAACAGATAAATATAAAATGTGCCCCCAGGTATTTAATTAGAGTAACAAAGGTTTCTGTGATGTTTTCTATGCACTCACCCTAAAGGATAAAGACTTTAAAACCCCTTACATGCTCAGATGCAGAAGGAATAGTTTGTACTAAAACTGCCTATACATAGTGTATATGATGTGTATGTAAAATGTGCACTTATCTACATATGCACATAAGATGAAGACATCGTAGAGTGCAAAACCCCAGTAATGAAAAAAAAAAAACAGAATTGAAAACCAGTGAAGGAGTAATATAGATGAAGTTCCATATAAATTTTAGCATTTGTTTCCTAGTTCTGTTATGAATATTTTTGATATTCAATTTATTGAACCTACATATTACTTTGTGTAGTATTGATATTTTAACCATTTGCGTCTTCAATCCATGAACATAAGATGTGTTTTTACTTTTTTGCTTCCCTTTTTAATACCTTTTATAAATGTTGTAATATTTTCATTATAAAGATCTTTTACCTATTTGTTTATATTTTATTCTTAGGGGGTTTTGTAGGCATGACAAATAAGATTGTTTCCTTGATTTCTATTTTAGAGAACTTGCTAATGTCATAGAGAAATGCTACTGATTTTTGTATCTCTTCTGAGTTCTTTTATTAATAGTTTTTTATTGAGTTTTCGAGATTTTCTATATATACGGTCATGTGATCTGAAAACAGTGACATTTGAATTCTTTTCCAATTTGGATATTTCTTTGACTAATTGTTCTTACTTGGACTTCCATACCCATGTTGAATAAAATTGGAGAAAGTGCGTATCCTTGTTTTGTTCCAGATGTCAGAGATATAACTTAGATTTTTCTATTTTAGTATACTATTACATGTGAGATTATTATAAATTTTTACATTTATAATAACATAATATATGGTAACATTCATTCTATGACTAATTTGTTCAAGCTTTCTATCATGAACAGATGCCTTTTCTGCATTTGTTGAGATGATGACATACTTTTTGTCCTTCATTCTGTAATGTGGTATATGGCATCTGTTTCTTTGTACTGAAAGATTGAATCCCTCAGATGAATTCCACTACATAATTATGAATAATGTTTTTAAGTATCCTGTTGGATTTGATTTACTGTATTTCATATGTTTTAAAGGTTATTGACATGGTATTATCTCCACCCTCTTCCACTCTGTATGTGAGTATGTGTGTGTGTTTGTGTCCTTACCTGACTTTGCTATTGAAATAGTACTGGCATTATAGAATGTATTTAGAATAATTCTTTCTTCAATTTTTGGAGTGACTTAAAGAATTAGAATTAGTTAATATTTAAATGTTTGTTACTGATTCAGCCTAGTTACTTATTATTAGTATGTTTGCATTTTCTATGCTTCATGATTCAGCCTTGATAAAGGTGTATGTCCCAAGAATTTTCCCACATATTCTGCTTATCAAATTTGTTGGCATATACTTTTTAATAATAATCTCTAATGATCATTTGAATTTCTGTAATGTCAATTATAATGGCATCCTTTCCACATCTTATTTTAATATTTAAGTTTTCTCTTTCTTTCTCATAGTTTAAATAAATGTTTGCCCATTTTTATTACCATATATTAGTTGTACAGGGGAATTTCATTGTGATATTTACATATGTGCTAATAATGTATCTTAACTCAATTCAACACTTTCATCATTCTCCCTCATCTTCCTTACTTACTTCTTAGAACAATTTCAACAGGGTGCATTGTCCAGTTTTTATACACATACACAAAACAGATGGACCTATTCACCCTCATTTGTTCACCTTTCCCCTCCCACTGGTATGTCCCACCAAACAGGACTTGCTTTACCTTCCTGTCCTTCATTTTCCAAGTGTGTGTTCATTGTTCAGGGAGGGGGGGTCACCTTGGTATTTTCACACATGTATATATCATACTTTAATCAGACTAACCCCATCTATTACTTACTCTTTTTCTATTGCCCTGCTAATATATTACTTGACAACTTGCAGTACATTTTGCTATACTATCATTACGTACAGATGCATTGCATTTCAATATTATTCACTCTACCATTCTCTTTTCTTCTCCCACTTCCCCACAGCCCCACAGACAGACCCATTAGTATAATCATATTCTCTCTCTCTCTCTTCATATATTTTTGTGTGTGTGTGATCACACATGTGCTTATGTATACATTTATCTTAAGTGTCTAGCTTCCACATATGAGTAAAAACATGTGACCTTTGTCCTTCTGAGTCTGGTTTACTTTACTTAATATAATGATCTCAAGTTTCATCCATTTACCTGCAAACAACATGGTTTTATTCTTTTTAATGGCTGATCAATTCTCCATTGAGTATATCAGATTTTCTTAATCTATTGCTTGATTGTAAGGCATTAAGGCTATTTCCAAGGGATTATTCACAGGAGTGAATTGTGCTGCAATAAACACGGGCATGCAAGTGGCTCTATCATATCCAGACTTACATTACTTTGAGTTGATGCCTGGTATGATGTTGCTGAATTGTAGGGTAGGCCTATTTTTAGTTTCTTGAGGAAGCTCCATACTGCTCTCCATAGTAGTTGCACTAATTACATTCCCACCAACCGTGGATAAGGATACCTCTTATCCCCCAGCATGCTTGCCAGCATTTGTTATTTGTTATAGATCTGTTTAAGTTGTTTATATCTTCTGGGTTCAATTTAATGGGTCATATGTGCCAAGAAGATTATCTATTTCTTCTTATTTTCCAGTTTGCTTCAGTATAAGTTTTCAAAATATTCCTGTATGATCTTCTTAACTTTTTGGTGTCTGTTGTAATATCCCCTCTTCACCTGATGTCTGATTTCATTAATTTGAGTCTTCTCTTTTCTTCTTTTGGTCAATTTGGCTAAAAGTTTGTTAATCTTGTTTACTTTTTCAAAGAACAAATTTTTTTTCAGTGATTTGTTGTATCCTTCGTTTATTCTCCAATTCATTAATTTCTGCCTGAAATTTTAGAATTTCTTACCATCTAATATATCATTGTAAAGAGTTGACGTTTTCTGCTATGATTACATTGAATAGCTCTCCTATGACTTTAGCCTCTTTTTCAGCTCCTTCTCTCACCCTGTGAATTCTTAGGTTTGGTCTTTTGATCATGTCCCAGAGTTCTTGAATACTGTAATCATAGGTATTTGTTTTTTTTTTCCTTTGTGATTGTCTTCATGCACTATCCCCTTGATCTTGCCCTCCACCTCTGATACTTTCTTCTGCTTGATTTTGTCTACATTATGATTTTTATTTGATTTATTGAAGTTTTCATTTTTAACATTTCTTCTTTTTTTTGTAATTTCCATTTCTTCACTGAAGTTTTCCTCCATCCCCCTGACCTTCTTGTCTAGGACTTGGATTTGATTTATTAACTTCATTTAATTGTTTATTTGAATCCTTTTTGTGGTCATTGGTCATTTTTAGCAGTCAGCTTATGAATTCTTTCCAACCTTCTAGCAATTCATTAGCTTTATATAATAAGTTGAGTTGTTCAGGGGATTGGACTTTGATCACATGATAAAGTAAGAGCACACAAGGGAGGGGTGAGGATAGGTAAAACACCTAAAAAACTAGATAGCACTTGTTGCCCTCAACACAGAGAAACTAAAGCAGATACTTTAAAGCAACTGAGGCCAACAGGAGAAGGGGACCAGGAACTAGAGAAAAGGTTAGTACAAGAAGAATTAACTTAGAAGGTAGAGGGGGAGAGGGAGGAGGCGGGGGTTAAGAGATGGGGTAGGGGAAGGGGGATGAAATGACCCAAATATCATATGCACATATGAATAAAATAAAAATTTAAAAAAAAAAGAATTAGTTTAGAAGGTAACATACATGTACAGGAAATCAATGCAAGTCAACTCTCTGTATAACTATCTTTATTTCAACTAGCAAAAACCCTTGGTCTTTCCTATTATTGCTTATACTCTCTCTTCAACAAAATTAGAGATAAGGGCAAATAGTTTCTGCTGGGTAGCGAGGGGTGAGGAGGTTAAGGGATGGAGGGGGCAGTAAGGGAGGGAGCAGGGGGAAGGGGAGAGAAATGACCCAAACATTGTATGCACATATGAATAAAATAAAAATTAAAAAATAAATAAATAAATTGAGTTGTTCTTGAAGTTATTGTGGAGTCTTGGAGGGGAGATACTATTGGTTTTTCATGTTTAACTTGCCATGTTGTGACTTGCACATCAGTTTTGCTGTTTCTCTTTTAGTTCCTCACATAAACAAAGAACCTATTGCAGTAACATGATCAATAATTCAGCAATAAATCAAATTTGTGAATGAGTAAAAAACAGCTGGTGCCCTTAACTATCGCATGAGAGTAAAACTGTGGCACTAGGGGGATTATCTGGGAGTTTAACAATAGTTGAAGGTTACAATGATTGGACATTGAGTGACATAGGGAATGGGCACAGGGAGTGAGAAGACAGAAAGAAGGGGCAGTATGTGAAGGAGATACCAGTCTGAGGAATTTTGAAATGGTTATAAAACAGACATAGAGAATGGTTTGGGAAATAAGAAAGAAAAAATGATAAAAAGAAAGAAGAGATTCAAACTGTTAGAAACTTCACTTAACAGTCCAACATACATTTTTGAGAATTGATAATGTACATTAAAATTTATATGGAAAAAAGGAATCAAAATTAGTCATAATAGCTGGGCACCATTGGCTCATGCTTGTAATCCTAGCTATTCAGGAGGCAGAGATCAGGAGGATTGTGGATTGAAGCTAGCTGGGCAAATAGTTCACAAAACACTATATCAAAAAAAAATCACCACCAAAAAGGGTTGGTGGAATGACTCAAGGTATAGGCCCTGATTTCAAATCCCAGTACTGCAAAAAAATTAATCATAACAATCTATAAAAAGAAGAAAAATCTGGAACACTTAAACTACCTTATTTTATGACTCTATATAAAACTATACTAATCCGGACAAGTGTGGGCCTATGGAATTTGCAAAAGGACAGATATATAGAATAGGAAATTAGAGAATCTAGAAATAGCCCCACACATTCAACTGAATGTTATCAGGACAGTAATGTGGAGATCATGTGATCTTTGGCATCATCCATGAGTATGGAAATATCTGGTTCCCCCATACCCAGTTTACCACAGAAGAGTAACACAAGACCAATAAATAGAAGACTGGTAAACTTGGAAAACAAAAACAAATGGAATAAAATAATTACAGAGAAAACAATGCCAACCAAGACAAAAATTATAAAATGAATAATATGTGAGAAATTTTGAAAGAGATAATAAATACTTAAGCAGGGCTTTTGTGTGAAATAATGAATAGTGGATGTGAGGAAGAATTGTGTACAGCAATGGAAAAAGTGACCTCCAGGGGAAAAGTTGCTCCCAGGGAAACTACACAATAAAAAAATTTGTGGAAATAGTGTTACTGTGATGCTTACAAATATTTTGAAATGTTGCTTTTTCAATTCTGCTTTTCTCATTTACACATTTCACTTCAAAACAACATTTCTATCTGTTTTTGTTTTCATCACATGCAACAAAAGCAGAGAAGAATAGAGAAAATGCCTATGATGGGAATGTGCGTATTCTTCAAATTTCAGGGCAGGTATACTTTCTTTCATGGTGGGATAAGAAACTAAGGGGATGAGACAATGGGAATGTGAGATGAAGAGGAGATGCAAATTATAACATCATATTCAACAAGGGCTGAAGGCAGATTTTTTGGGGGTGGTAATTTAGGGCCTTGTACTCGCTAATTAGGTCCCCTACCACTTCAATCATAACTCCAGCCCTTTATTCTCTGCTTATTTTTAAGATAGGGTCTCATTTTTGGTGCAGGCCGGCTTGGACCATGATTCTCCTATTTCATGCTTCCTTTCATAGTTGGGATGGCAGGAACAGACCACTATTCCAAACTATTAGTTGAGATGGGATCTTGCAAAATTTTATGCCCTGGTTGATCTGGAACCTTGATCCTCCCAACCTCTGCCTCTCACATAGCTGACCTATAAACACACAACATCACAACCAGTTATTGGCCTCTCACTGCTATCCTTCTGATCTCAGCCTCTCAAGTAGCTAGAGTTATAGGTATAAGCAATCAATTCCAGGTCTCAAGGCAGATTTTTTTTAGCAAGAAATATTTTATCAAAGGTACAATTTCTATTTTTCCCATAATTCCACATATAGCAATATAAAGTAGAAGTTTAAGAAAATGTGTTATTTATACACAATGGAATTTTACTCAGTCACAAAGAAGAATGAAATTCTGTCATTCACAGGTAAATGGATGGAACTGGAGAACATCTTAAGTGAAGTTAGCCAGGCTCAGAAGACCAATAGTTGCATGTTCTCCCTCATATGTGGAATGTAGACCTAATACAAATGCAGCAATATTATGAAA
This sequence comes from Castor canadensis, assembly GCF_047511655.1. NCBI lineage: Eukaryota > Metazoa > Chordata > Mammalia > Rodentia > Castoridae > Castor > Castor canadensis. The sequence continues at coordinate 19,631,115 of NC_133390.1, read as the reverse complement.
CACTGGTCACACTAAGGGGAGGTCATGCATGAAAGGGGTCATAAACTAAGAATTTGAATAGAATTGATATACCCACTATTCAAGAATGAATATAAAAATCTTAAACTGGCTGAAACCACATAAAAAAGGGACTAAGGTAGAATGAAGAAATTAGAGTAGAAAAACCAAAAAGGGTTATAATATGTATATACATGGAAATATCACAAGGAAACTCCTTGTGTAGCTAACTTTATCTCAAACAAGCAAAAATGTCTTGTTCTTCTTTTATTTTTTCTCTTTTTCCTTCTTCAAAATCAGACAACAGGAGGGCAGAACAAGTTCTGTCCAGGGAGACGGCTGGCACCAATGGGAGGAGGGAGGTAAGAGGAAAATGTGTACACATGAAAGTTAATGCAAAAATACCTACTGAAACTACTCCAGGAATCAGGGAAGGGGGAATAAAGGAGAACAGTAGGGGGGCTGAATTCATGTATGATATATTTGATATGTTGTAATAACCTTTGTGTATGCTACAATGTACCCCCACCCTGCACAACAATAAATAAAAAAAGCATTTTCTCAAATTTCAGTAATCAGATAGCAACAGAAAAATAACATGAAATAAAATGTCATGTTTCTATATGTGAAGTTTTATAATATATGATTTGCTTTAGAGAATAAAAACCCATATTTGAAACAAATAAACAAATTTAAGATAGGTACTGGTAGACCATGCCTATAATTGTAGTTACTTAGAGGGCTGAGATGTGTAGGACAGCAATCGAGGCTAGCCCAGGCAAAAAGTTCTCAGAACTACAATCTCAATCAATAGCTGGATATAGTGGGACACTTCTGTCATTCCAAGCTATGTGGGAGACTGAGATTGGAAGCATTGCAATTCTAGGCCAGCCAGGGCAAAAAAGATTGCAAGACCCCATCTCACTAGAAAATAACTGACTCTCCAACTTCCCAAACTTTAGCTCTCTCAGAAATAAATTTTGTAATATATAAGCCACACAGTTTATCACATTTTGTTAAACTTGCCTAACTTCATTAAGATAACTATTGAGTCTATGTCTAGCTCCTAGGAGCTAGCCTTTTCCATACAGCTATACTATCTGAATTCCTGTCACTGGCCCCAACCCAATAAGTCTTTGCATGGTGAATTTTCCCACCTGTTGCCAGTCCGTCAAGACTGCTGTTTTCCTACTGATTTACCTAAACACTGACTACATCTATTGCACTAATACCAGTATTCTGTTATCTTTAGTTTGCCAAGTTTAAATAGACTATTTGCTTCTGGGACCCAATGTCCCTATCTGATACAAACATAATAGTGAGGAAGGATTTGGTTGTAATGATAGTATGTGTACTAGAAGAAAAATGTCTCATATCTTTATTCACAATTAGGACATTTAATTTGTTCTTTACACTATAGACAATGTGGCAGTACTGATCATTCTCTTGCTCTCTTGAGCAGTGGCCAACAGATACAGGCCAAAGGGCTTATTTGTGGCCTTGGAACAGGATGCATTTGCATATTTTCATGTATTTTCAAGTACATTTCCTGAGTCTTTCCTTCTTTAAACTTCTGACATGAAAAAGTACAATGATATATCAAGAATATCACTGACACTAAATATCTGGTTGTAGGTACTTTTAAGGAAAATTATTTTATACACAAAATGCAAGACTATGAAGAGGAAAAATGTATTAATTTTATTCTCATAAGTGTCTCCTTGTAAAGCTGTATCTACAAAAGAAAAGAAGGCATTGATTTGTGGGAACACTAGAAAGCATTTGCAAAATGAACTTCTAGAATGCTTACATTTATTAAACCTAAAATATTTCTTGCTCTAAACACAATTAAAACATTTTTTCCTTAAGAAAGGAAATACCAAATTTTGTAATAAAAAACATCAGGCTAATGTGTGTGCTGTTCATTTGAGAATAACAGTTTCTCCTGGGAAGTCCAGAAGTATTAGTTTTTTCAGAACAACATATAGATAAGAAGACACTCAATCCAAGTTAGGTTTTACACAAACACAGATAAAATACTTGAGCTGTTCTCTAAATTTCTAGCAATTGCTCCTCATAAAATGAATCCAAAACAACATATTTTATGTTTACACAGGCAAATAGAAGTAGAGGTTTAAACACAGATTTGGTGACTTTGATTAGTATAAACACTCAGGAACAGATTTATACATATAGCTTAGATTAAGTCTACATCTTCCTTTAACATTTGATTGATTTTCAAGGTGTGGAGGAAGAGTTTTGATATTTTTTCTTTTAAATTGATTGTTGTAGAAAGAGTATATATACATATATAGATAGAGACAAATAATTTTCTATTTATCAAATTAGAACACTTAGTCTTGACCCTAGAAATATAAGTGAAACTTACATACTACACTGCAGAATGTTGACAAGCATATAAGAAAATTAAATTGTATAATATTTTTATCAAATTCAAACATCTAACCCCTAATATTTTCTCTGTTTATTTTAAAATAATACTATTCCTCTTTCTGACATAAGCCATTCCATGCTGTATTTGTGATGGGTAAGATCTTTGCTTTTGGCAATGGTAGGTGTTGCTGTTTAAGTAGTATTGGTTGAAATGACAAAGTTTTAAGCTATTTTGTCCTTGCAGAAGCCCAAGGTCACTTAGGTTCAAATATTCTGATAGGTCACATTGTTTACATTTCCTTATACTGAATGCTGACTGAAGCCACATGAATATATAATCATTTCTTTCTCATTTCTAACAGACTCCGACTGTTCTAGGCTAACAAGTATTTAAAATGCTTTCAAGCTTAACATTTCTTCATACTACTCAGATATTGGTGCAATGGTTTATTCAATAAATACATTTGTAGGATGGATACTAAATGTCAGGATGACACTAAGTAATAATGACATACCGACTTATAACACAGTAACATGGATTTCCTCTATGAAGGGCCTTAACAGTCTTTATTATAAACCACTAACATGATGGTGAGAAGCAATGTAAAAATTAAATAGTACTTTACAGTGGCCTCAGGGTTTTAAATTATTTTTGATTCTGAATTAAAATATATTTAAGCAAAATAATTGGAGCCCTTCTATTTTAACTAGTATTTATTAGCATTTACTAACACATTTCATTAGTATTTTGTCTTATACTTACAATAAAGAGGGCCAGTATAAATACAAATGATTGAGAGTGTTATGTTATTATATGTGCAAAATTTATCTGACCTGGAAGTTTTAAGTTAAAAAGTTAAGTAAAAGAGACTCTTCATTTTTATAAGATAATTGGGATGGACACTATTTCTGAGCAAGGGTACCAGTATACTTATTATTTTGCTTTTAGATAGTAGACTTGTGTCTCATCACTTCTAAAATGAATTAAGCTTCAATATTCCTTCCTTCTTTCCCTCCTTTCCTCCTTTCTTCCTCCCTTCCCTCCTTCCCTCCTTCTTCCTTTCCTCCTTCCTCCTTCCTTCCTTCCCTCTTTATTTCTTCTTTCTTCCTCTCTTTCTTTCTTTACCTGTCTAAACACTGTCTAGCTTACATGTACACTTTAATTTTGTTAAATATTCACTTCATTTTTTCTCAAGATTGTACTAGCACTTATGATTAACCTTTTAGTGATCCGTGGTCTTCAATGACCCATTTTCTAAATGGAACATTAAAGTAATCTCACAACATATCCTTAAAGTAAAAAATCAAAACGATGCTTCTTTAGCTCTGGGGTATGTATAATACTCATTGATCTTGACTTGCCATGGATTTGCCATGGTATAGATTAACTGTACTGGGGTTTCCTTAGGTTCTTATTCTCTTATCTTTTCCAATTCCTTTTGATAAAGTTAAATGAGTTTAGGTAGACAGTGCTGTCCCTGAGATTGAAAATTAAGTATTTCCCAGTCAGAAGAAGAAGAAGAAGGAGATATGTTTGGCTTTGATTTTAAGTAACAACTTTTGACCATGGTAAGTTGAAGAGTGAGTTTCCAATGTGTAAGTTCCTAATCATCTTAGAAGGACAAGGGATGACACAGCTACTTGTCTTTTTTCTGGTAAGACTTGTTTGAACTCTGAAGTTTCACTGTCCAATAAGCCACAGTATCAGTTTGTCATCTATAATCATTGCCTCCTGTATTATCATAGTGTTTCCCATAAAAGTAATGGATGTTGGACAGATTTCTTTATAATAATATCAAATGTTGACTCTGGAAAAAAGGATAATTCAAATTTTAATTCAATAATTGGTGCTAGATATACAAATGCATATTCTTAAAAGCTTAAGTAAATTATAAGAGAAGAATTGACTTTTAAGTTATCTATCCTGTAATTATAAATCAAAAGCTTTAAAAAGCTGAAGAATATAATGGCATCATTTAAAATATCTATTAATGCTCCATAATTTATCAAAGAATATTTCCATTTTGTACATCCTTTCAGAGACAAAGATGTATCACTAGAGTTACTAAACCAGTAATTCTTTATATATGAATAGCTGTTAGGAAATTGCAGAAAGCTTGAAAAAAAGAAAACTGAGTAATGAAAAGTCTCTCCCAGCAGAAGCATCGCGCTATCAGTAGCAATGCCTGTTTCAATAGAGTTAAGGCTTTGAAAAAATTCACTTCTAACTTGTGTGAATGAGTACTCTTTTTGACTTGAAAGTCACAGATGTTGAATGCAAAAATGCCCTCTATTGACCACCACTCCCTATATGTCTGATTTTTTAATGTGGCATTGCAAAGTCTCCTATGTAGAGCTAGCATGACATTCCCTAACCCCTGAATCTGAGCTGGCCATGTGGTCAAAGTGTGCAGGGCACTTATGGTTTGGCATTCTGAATTTAACCTTTAGAGGGACTGCACACTGCCACCATCTTAGAAATCTGCCCTTCTGCCTTGGGAACCATCCTCTCTAGCAGCACTCTAGGTTTAGAGACTGTAATGAACAGAGCTGATGCATGCTAGTTAAGGCTATCTTAGACCAGACAACACACCAGATACATCCCCTAAAAACACTAACATCAGTCAACTGTGTCTTAGGTCTGCATAATTTTCCAAGAATCCTGTCTCGTGAGAAAGAATAAGATGATTATACCATTAAATCTGTAAGAAACAGGTATTTATACAATAATAACTAAGAAAAATCCTAAAATAACTGCTGACTTTCATGATATTATTTAATCTCATAGCTTATTTAACAAATTTTTATTAAAAATCCATCCAGGGTCTAGAACTCTGCAAGGTACTCAAGAGGAAATAAAAATTAAGGGAGACTAGTTCATCAACCCTAACAAACATCATTGTTTTAGGACAATACTGAATATCCTGAACAATTCTTTAATATTTATTCAGGTTCCAAGGTTTTTCTTGATTAATAAAAATTCCCACAATGTTATTCTGGGAATTCTGCCAAGACATTTCTGGTTTCCAAGGATCTTAGAAATATACCTGCCAAAGAATCTTTAGAAATGTGCTCATTAAAGGCAGTTAAGAAGGTTAATATGGTTAATGTACTTTCTTTACAAGAATGAATATAAGATTAAAGACCTGATGAAATTACTACAAGAAGGGAACAAAGGTAGAAAGAAGGAAAATAGAGGAGATGAACTAACTGGTGTTATGTTATAATACATATATACATGGAAATGCCACAAGGAAACTACCTTCTTCTACAAAATCAGAGAACAGGAGGACAGAAAAGATCCTGCATGGAGGAGTTGGTACCAGTGGGAGGGGGGAGGAGGTGGGGAAAGGGTGTAGGAGAGTGAATATGGTACAAATATTGTATACATGTATATTTAAATAGAAAAATGATATCTGTTGAAACTAACACAGGAATGAGGGAAGAGAGAATAAAGAATGATGGGGGGGGTGAATTCAAGTATGATTTATTTGATATATTGCAAGAACTTTTGTATATGCCACAATGTAACCCCCACCCAGCATGACAATAAAAAAATAAAAATTAAAAATAGCAAGACCAAAAGTAAATACAACTAAGAGATAAAAGGTAAATATGACTAAATTAAAACAAATGGATTAACTTACTGAGTGAAAAATATAACTAATATGTAAATTAATTTGCTAAGAGAGAAATATAATTAAGTATACTAGGCTAAATATAACTTTTTGAAAAGTCCTGTTCTGAAGTAAAATCACGTTAGCATCAGTTTGCACTAAAATATGAAAAAAAACTTGAGAGTTGTAAGATATTGCTCAATATGCTTTACCTTTGCATTGTTATTATTTGAAGGTTAAATATGATACCATTGTTCTGGTTATCACTGTATCAAGAATGACAGAAATAAGAGGATACTGGGAAGATACCATAAGGCTTTTTTTGCTTGCTTGCTTGCTTGATTTTCTCCCAGGACATTGTTTTCACACAACCTGGCTTTCTAGATACACCCCTCCACCCAAACACTTACTCATCAGACCCACATTACAAGACTCTTAATAATTTTAGTGCACTTATTGTGGCATTCCAGTCACCTCTAGTTCAAAACAGAATTGGTCTTTAAAGGCCCTGAACAGTTCCACTACAAAAATATTCCTAATAGAAACTTCCTTCACTATGTTGTGTTACTAGTAGAAATTAATCAAGGAGGACATGGGGGTAAAATAATGTTTATAAGAAGAGAGGAAACTGCATATACCATGGAAGATGGGAGACTGGGCTAGGAAGAGGAAAATTTAAAATTAGCCCAGCTTTTTCCCTTCATGGATTCCTAAGAGAACTACATAACTTTTCTGGCTCTCAGTCATAATAACCAAGTGCAACAAAATTCCCTAAACATTCCAAAAATTCTGTTAATATTTCCAACTAAAAAAAGGTACAAGATAGATGACCTCTTCTGGCTTATGTCCTTAAACGTCTATATAACTGTCAGCCCCAAATTCTAACATGATATTTACCTGAGTTAAAACTAAGGGAACATAATCATACTCCAAGTGATATTTTTAACTCTCATTTGAAATTTAATATCAGGAACACATCCTACAAACACACACCACACACACTCACAGATATATACACATTAGTATATAATCAGTGAGGCACTGATTTTCTCCCCTGATTCCAAGGGGATAAAATTAACTAGACCATTGAGTTTTTTTTTTCTTATATATATTTTGTTTTTAACAATGCAACTATGTTCCTGACTTTTTGATTTGTTTTGTTTTGTTTTGTTTGTTTTTGATATAAGTAGCACTATGTAGCTCATGTTGGCTTCTTACTCAGTATGTAGATCAGGCTTGCCTCAAACTCACCATTCTCCTAACTCAGGCTGCCAGGGGCTGGGATTACAGATGTTTGCCCCATCACTGACTTCTATATGCATTGAAACATCCTGGATAATTCCTGTTTGTATTTTCCCAATATCACCATAGATAATATCATTAATGTACTTAATATAAATGTAGGAATATTTAAGAAAATGTTGACATTTTTGGTACAATAGGAACAAAGAGATGAGAAGGGAAATAATAAGAGAATGTTAAGCATGTCCAATTTTGAAGTGATGTTGGGAAACACTTGTACTTTGTGGGATTTAAAAATAATTTTTGTTTCATATGCATGGTTGGTAGTGTGCCTATTAACATGCATACAAAACTTTTTTGCCTGTCCTTGTAATAAAACTGTGTTTGTACTTACAGTTGTACTAAACTGCATAGCAATTTATTATGAAATTCAAAAGAATGTAAATTGAAGGATGGATAAGTGAGCAGAAACTTGGTTGCATAGAATCCATTATATTTGTAGCATCCACTTGAGTGTTGTTTGCCATTCCTAAAAAGGATGATCCACCATAGGACTGTGAGAAATGAATTGAGTAGACTTTTATTTTTCTGGTCTGTGTAAAAGCAGTAATTAATATGAGATTGTCAACCAACAAATTCCCTACCTAATTATTCTCTGACTTAAGGGAAAAGTCTGTAATCCTCAGGAAATGAGTCTGGATTGTTTACTTGATAGCAAAAAAGTCTATAACACAATGTCCTTGGAATGAACTAGTCTTCCAGTTTCCAAAGACTGCAGTCACTTATGAAATTCCTTAATAACAGGGGACTCTATGGCAGGGTATATGTAACTGTTTTCTAAAATGACTTCTGTACAGCATGTAATTTCTTCAGGCAAAGGCATTGAATGCATTGTGTGTGATATTTAGGAAGAGAACTTTTCATGAACATCATCTGCATTCTGCCATTTTGAGATCATAACAGAGATTTTACAACACAAGGACATGGAGAATTGACAGGTTTTGTTCATGATAGTGCTTTTTCTCAATGTCTGCTACGTTCTTCAGAATATAAATGTTTGGATTTAAAATATGAACTAAACTGCAATCTCACTGTATCAATCAGCATATTAAGCAAGCCTATCAGACAGTTTTAGAGGTAAATAGAAAACCTACAAGAAACTTTGCTCTTAAATACAGTGAGAAATAAGACTTAACTATTGATTTGATCTAAAGGTAAGAATAAGAGTGAAGATGTACAGAAAAAAAGTCTGACAATGCCATGCAAGTTGTAAATGCAAAAACACTTGTTTTAAAAATAAAAGAAAAATACTGTAATAAAACATGCTGTTAGGCATGGGATAAAATGCTGTCCCTTAAAGTCCATGAAGGAACTTCTGCTCACTGCCCTCCACACAAGGACACAAATCTCCAAGCTTCTATTTTTCATTTTGCTGAGCTCAGAGGTCTTGTAGGTGTCCAAGAGCACTGGATTATCCTGTTTAGGACTTGGTGGCAAAAAGAGTAAGAAAACTGCTATGGCCCATGTTCTGCCATGCTATTATCCTCATTGTTCTAAGTAAATTCTCATTTTAATTATATCAACGTGACTATGTTTTGATAGCACTAACTCCATTTTGTGTTGTAACACAAGCTGTAATTGAATTAAGGGTATAGCATGTCAGGGTTTCAGACCAATTTTGGTGACACCTTGAAGAGGCTATCCTCCCAGAGCACTTGGACAGTATCCATGATCACATGGTAGATGTTTGCTTCATTATCAGGACTCTGTACTTTATTTTGCCTACATCTTTGTACATTCCTTTTGCATATTTTCCTTATTCTGTTTTTTCATGTCTTGCAATGAAGTGGTAACTGAGAAACTATCTTTGTTTCATTTGACTTTTCATTGACTTGAAAATAAAAAACCTGTCCCTCCTATAAAATTCATGACCCCTTGGGTAAAAATTGTTTTCAAATATCAAGGAAAAGGATCCAGCACTACAAAGCCATGAAACACACATACTCACTTGATTCAAAGCTCTTGCATGGAAACAGCACACAAGTCTTTCTGCTTCCATTACTTTACACAGAAATCAGTCAAAAGACCACACTGACTGCATGGGACACTGGAAAATTAGTCATCTGCTTTCAGGAAGGAAGGAAGAAATGATTTTGTTTGACAACCAATCATCTACATCAAACACACCAACAAACTCATAATGAAAAAGTAACTCTCAGAAGAAATTAGTCCACCAATATGAAATAAAATAATTATGATCCCTGTAGTAGTTTCTTATGGTGACTTTTTTTGTTGCCTCTTCGCGTAATTGTCCTTTATGCAATTATCCTCTATTTTTCCTTATTTATATGAACTTTGGTAATAAATGGATTAGGATGCTATCCTAATGGCTTCATTTTAACTTAATTACCCTTTAAAAGGCCTTATCACAAGTAGAGTTTCATTTTGAGATACTGGATGTTGAGACAGACATATGAAGTTTAGGGTAACATAAATCGATTTTTAACCTTTCCACCCTCTCCCTAAAAAACAAAGTTAAAAAATACCTATCAGTCATTTGGATATGATTTTGTCAATGTAGAAGCTATGAATGAAAAGAGAACTGACTGTAACTTGGAAAATATCATTGACATACAGTATCAATGTGAATTCATGAACTAAAAGATTTAATAGAGAAATAGGGGAAGAAAATTCACTCCTTCAAGTTTCTGTACTTAGCTGTTCACTGGAGTTAATGGCATCTTTTTTGAACCCCAGATTTCTCTTATGATAAGTGGAATAAAACACACTAAATCGACATAGCTCCCACATAATTTGATATGTCGAAATTAAAACAAAGTAAGGTGTATAAACCTAATGTTACAGAGGAAATAAATTCTCATATTAGATATTTAATTATTAACTTATCCTACATGAAAATTCTGAAGGAAATTAATTGCGTATGGTATATCTTTTTCAATAGTTCGAAGTTTTACATAATACTTTCAGTAGATATTTGACTTGTGGACAGTCTCCAAAATACATATTTTGAAGAATTATTAAAGAAAGACTAAAAAATTGTTTTTTACTTAATGTTGTATTTTTTTTAGGTTATTGGAGAAAAACGAAATTTTAAAATTTTAATCCTAGAATTGCAGCAACATTTTCACATTATTGCTGCAGCTCTATCAGTTAAAACATGGCAACTTTGTAATATACATATTTATATGCATATGTATGTAGAAAGACAGAGAGCAAGACAGACAGACAAAGTTGGGCACTTACGGCACATGCCTGTAATCCTAGCTACTTAGGAGGCTGATATTGAGAGGTCCAGGTTAGAGGCCAGATTGGGCAAATACTGTGCAAGTGCCCCATCTCCAAAATGACCAAAGCAAAATGAACTGCTGGTGTGGTTCAAGTCGTAGAGAGCTTGCTTTGCAAGCATGAATTTCTGAGTTCAAACTTAGTTTCACCAAAAAAAAAAAAAAAAAGATAGACAAGTAATGTACATATGTGTATGTGAATATGTAGTACAATAAGTGTCAAACTATTTTTCCTAGTGGTGTACACCACCACCAGTGTATGAGGGTTCCTTTTACCCCCCACATCCTCTCCAACATTTGTTGTCATTTGTCTTTTTGATGGTAGCCATTCTAACAAAAGTAAGGTGGAATCATAATGTAGTTTTGATTTGCATTCCTTTATGGCCAGGAATGGTGAATATTTTTTCAAGTGTTTTTTTGGCCATTTGGACTTCTTTTGAAAAGACCACTCAGTGCATTTACCCATTTCTTTATTGGGTCATTGATTTTCTGAATTTTCTGGTAGTTTAGTTTTTTGAGCTCCCTGATTATTCTGCTTATCAACCCCTTGTCAGGTATATAGCTGGCAAAGATTTTTTCCCATTCTGTGGACGGCCTCTTCAATTGAGAGACCATTTCTTTTGTTGTGCAGAAGCTTTGTAATTCCACGTAGTCCCATTTGTCACTTGAGTTCTACTGAGTAAGTCATTGCCTATGCCTATGCCTTCCAGTGTATTCCCTGCTCTTTCTTGTATTAGTTTCTTAGTTTAAGGTCCCTAATACATTTGAGTTGTACAGAGTAATAAACATGCATCTAGTTTCAGTTTTATGCATGCAGATATCCAATTTTCCCAGCAAAATTTATTGAAGAGGCTGGCTTTTCTCCACTGTGTGTTTTTGGAGACTTTGTCAAAAATTAGGTGGGTAAATCTGTGTGGATTTATATCCGGGACTTATATTTTGTCCAATGGTCTTCATATCGGTTTTTGTGTCAGTATCATTCTATTTTTATTGCTATGGCTCTGTAGTATAGTTTGAAGTTAAGTTTTTATGATACTTCCATCATTGCTCTTTTTGCTCAGTACGGCCTTGGCTCTAAATGGTCTTTTGTGCTTCCATATGAACTTTAGGATTGATTTTTTCAATCTCTGTGATGAATGTCATTGTGATTTTGATGGGAATTGTGTTGAATTTATATATTATTTTTGGTTGTATAGCCATTTTTGCAATGTTTTTTCTACCAATCCATGAGCATGGGAGATTTTTCCATCTTTTGTAGTGTTTTTTTTTCATTATAGATGTCATTTCCATCTCTTGGTAAGTTTATTTCCAAGTATTTGAGCTCTTTTTCTATTATAAATGGAATTGTTTTCTTATATTCTTTCTCAATCTGTTCATTTTTAGTGTATAGAAAGTATACTGATTTTTGTAAATTGATTTTATATCTTGTTACTTTGTTGAAGCTGTTTATGGTGCCTAGGATTTTTTTGGTGGAGATTTTTGTGTCTTTTATATATAATAAGGTCATGTCTTCCGTAAATAAGGATAATTTGACTTATTTTTTTACCTATTTGTATTCCTTTTGTTTCTTCTTCCTTTTTTATTGCTCTGGCTAGGAATTCCAAGACTATATTGAATAGTGGAGAGAGTGGTCTCTGTTGTCTCATTCCTGACTTTAGGGGAAATGGTTACAGCTTTTCCCCATTTAATATGATGTTGACTGTAGGTTTGTCTAGATAGTCTTTATTATGTTGTGGTATTTTCCTTCTACTCCTAGTTTCATCAGAGCTTTTATCATGAAATGGTGTGGAATTTTATTGAAGGATTTTTCTGAATCTATTGATATGATCAAGTGTTTTTGTCTTTTCATCTTTTATGCTGAATTGCATATAATGATATGAGTATGTTGAGCCATTTTTGCATCCATGGGATGATGCTGTCTTGTTCATAGTGTATGATCTTTCTGATATGTTGTTGGATTCAGTTTGCCTTTATTTTACTGAGTATTTTTGCAACAATGTTCATTAAGGAGATTGGCCTGTAGATCTCTTTTTTGGTTGTGTCCCTGTCCATTTTGGGGATAAGTATAATACTGGCTTAATAAAAGAAATTAGTCAGTGTTCATTCCCTTTTTATTTTGTGCAAAAGTTTAAGGAGTGTTTTTATTAGGTCTTTTTAAAGGTCTGATAAAATTCAGTGGAGTCATAGGTATCATTGTTCTGTTGGGGTCAGGAGCTGGGTATTCATTTTCCTCATTTCCACTAAATCCTCTATTGAATTGTTGGTCTTTTCATGAGTGGAATTCCATTGTCTTCTTCTTCTCCTTCTTCTCCCCATGCTTCTATTTTGTGCTGTACTCTCCTGTTATTGATTAGCTAGTTGGGTGTTTTAACCTTCTGTTATTTTTCACTAGACTTAATTACTGTGTTGGCTGGCTTCATAGTTAGCTAGGTTGATGTACTATTTCTGTCCCTGACCTGGAAGGGTAAATAAGCAGTAACAAATTTACAGGTTCAATGCCAGGACAATTTTTTTACATATTATATAGAGAACTCCTTGGTGATATCTGCAAGCAGTGGGAATTGGGGGAGAAGTAATGGTTGTTTGGATAGAGGTAGATACTTGGGTAATTTAAAAAGTGGCTATAGAAGTGGGTGCAGAAAGGGGGATGGGTTGAGGAAGGTAGAATTGTGGGAGCTAGTGGATTTCAGGGCCTTTGTGTGTGTTAGGATTTAGTTCAGTTTTTGTAGTGGAAGTTGTTTATATCAGGGATTGTGTCAGAAGTATAGGGGTATGTAGGGTTAGTACAGTAGACTAACCAGCATTTGGTAAGCATGGTGGAGGGAGGGGTAACGGGGTGAGAGGTAGGGGAAGGCGAGGAGGGGCAGTCAGGTGGAGAGAGTGGACATGTCTTTCATTTTAGTGTTGTCTTCTATCTATAATTTCTGTGTGACAAGGTTATTTTTAAGATTAATATTAATTTGTGGAATCATAAATCAGATGAAACTGGAAACTCTAAATTTAATATGTAAAAAATAAAATGCAGTCTTGGCACTATTTTGAAAGAAGAATGAAAACTGAAAGCAACTTGGAAAAATTCTAATTTTAAAGAAATCCTAGGTGGTCATCAGCACATCTCGAACATCTCAATCAACAGCTCATCACAAAAGTAGCTCTCAGTTCAATAGTTTCTTTTCTATATCACTATGATCTCTTTCATATAGTTCAGTATGTCTCCTTTTTTTTCAGTAGCCAGTAGTTTTAACTACCTCAAAAATCCCTCAGATATCTTATGCTAGCAAGAATATGGATCACACAATATGATAAATAAAGGAAAACTGTTACTAACTCTGAAGTATTTCATAGGATAGAAAAATCCATGAAATCAAGGTAAGTTTGTTTTGATATACATCATAAAAGTTCATGGATACTTGAACTCTGGATTTATAATGTTTACTTGAAAAAGTAGCTAACCTTGCCAGAGAAACATTTACTATTTTCTAGAAAAAAAATGAAAACCATTAAACAGGCAATTTTATTATAAAAGTGTGTGCTTGACTGGAAAATTAAACAAACAGAAAGACAGCTTATGTGCATTAAGATGTCTCAATGCATGGAAACTTTTGATGTCCTCCTTGCACTACAAAAATCAGGATTCGAAATTTCATTACATATGAACATTTGAAATATAAGTATTCACTCATTTCACTGTATTTTCATAAAGTCTTAAAATGGTATTTTACTCTTTGGGAGAAAAAATAGCAAACCCATTTTGGTAAAAGGGCTAAATAAGCATGTCATTTTTAAGTTTTATCAGCATATAATAGTTGTACAGGGTGATACACTGAGATATTCACATATGTGCTTACAACATATCTTGGATAGATTTACCACCTTCATCATTCTCCCTCTTCCACCCTCCCCTGCTTCTTAGAACAATTTCAACAGGTTTCATTCCTCTATTTTCATATATGCATACAAAAATACATCCACCATATTCACACTTATTCACATTTCCTTATACCCACATCCCTCCTACTGGTACCCATCTCTGGAAAAGACCCATTTTACCCTCTTGCTCTTCACTTTAAGTGCATGTTTATAGTTCAGGGGGGATTTGTTTTGGTACTTCAGTCGTGTATATTTTGTGCTTTAATCAAATTAATTGCTGCCATTACTTACTCTTTCTCAGAATATCACCATGCTCCCCTAATATTCAACAGCTTACTCTGAAGTTCATTATATTATATTCATAAAGTTGGGTTGTGTCAATATTTTTCATTATCTAATAATTTCTTTCTCTCTCTTCTGTCCCCAAAGTCCCCTTGAACAAACTCACTAATGCAATTTTAAAGAAACTTTTTGGAGGATATCCTGAGATATGAGGTAAGAAATTTTGTGGATAGATGATAGAGACAGAGAGAGAGAGAGAGAGAGAGAGCTACACAAGTCCTGTTTTCTACAATGAAATAATTACTTTTTGAAACAATCAAAACTCTTTTAGAATGTAATAGTCTTCAATGTTCCTTAAAAAAGAAAAGCCTACTTATACTTCCTCAGCCAATATAACAGTCCTCAAACTTTCCTATTGGTAAATTGCTAATAGGGCAAAAGCTAAACGTAATCAATTCCTCTCTTTCTTATCATAGTTATTTTTTTAAATCCACTGTTATTTCCTCTTTTTACTGTGATGTCAAAAGTAAGACTTTGAAATTGCTAGTTTATTATAGCTTCCTGAGAAATGAAAGACTCATTATTGAACACATAATATGTTTGGACACTCTGCTACATGGTTTAAGCAATTATTCTGGATACCGTATTATGTAAATAACATTAGCTCCATTTTATCAGGAGAATATTTACTTTCACAAATATTTAGTCATGATGTCAATAACAGGAAGGTTGGAATTTGCAGAGGAAAGAATGAGAATTTGGAAGCATCTCAGTATATGGCATTTGATCATTGCCATGATGTAATGAAATGAATTATTTGGTATTGTACAAAAGTATTATGTTGACATTCTTTCAACCAGTATAAGATTTCTAACGTTGGCTGATTCATATACTAGCTAGGTCTTTACTGCTGATTCACTACTGATTCATGAAATCATGCACCAAAATACTGTCTTTGCAATCAAATAATTCAATTGGATGCTCTCAATTTTGAAAACTAAGAAATAACAAAGATTCATGAAAACTTTTCTTATTCTTTATACCACAAGAAGAATTAAGCTGGTAAAAGAGTCAGGGAAGGAGATAATGTCATTTTCGACACGTAATTTATTAAGCTTTATTCCTCTTGATATTATTTTATGTACTTTTTTACATTTATCCCATCTTACATCATTTATCTTACACATATATTCTTGCACTTGTTTTGTTAAATCATGGATCTGAGGGGGATTTTGTTACAAAGCAATTCTTTTTCTTTCCTAACTCTTGTTTTCTATTACCCTACAGAATTCCACTCCCCCTCCACTGATATCTGAATCAAAGTTTTCTCATCAACTATGAGAAATTCATCATATTTGGAGACTTCAACATCCTAAATATATTTAATCCCAAGCAATGACCTCTCTGTTCTTACATCTCATGGTTTCTAATGAATGTCTTAGTCATTTCTCTTGAACCAACTGCAGCCATGGTTTTCAACACTATTGCTCAATGAAAACTCTGTTATTAAAAATCATTAGCAACATGAAGTTGTACTTTGGAGTTCCTCAACCTTGTCATCAAGGTACATCTATTCAAACACATTTTGTCTAAAATAAACTCCTGATCTCCACATTCTCTCATATTTATCCACCTCTCAGTGACCTCCCAAACTATGCTGCTTATCTAGTGTTCACTATCAACTACATCTATTTAGTTACACACACCAGAAATCTTAATGCCAAACTTTATATTTCTATCTCCTGAAATCAGACATCATGTTCTTTTGATTTTATCAGTTAAATGTTTCTCTGATCACTCTATGTTTTAAAACTTCCAACAATAGCTTCTCTTGTCCTAGCGAAAATAATCTTACCTGAAACTCCCAGTGGCCCTTTCCCTACTTTGGCTACGTCCATTTTGCTCCCTATTGTGTCTGTTTTTTTCCATATTGTAGGTAGAATGATAGAATTATGTCACAAATGTTTAAAATCCATTGGTGTCTTCTCATTGCTGGTTTCCTCTTGAGAAGTCTGATATTTTCTTGTTTTTAGTTGACAACATATCCTATACCATTTTTCTTTTTTGGGACACTATCTTACTTTAATTTTAGGATGGTTATAGTGAGTGGCTGTGTTAATAATTTGCTATTTTGGTGGTGACCAGTAAGTGTTTCTTTCTTTCATTAACTAGTCTAATATTCTCATTAAATTAAGACAAAAGCTAATTCCAACCAGTCGCATAGCAGAAGAAAAATCAGTAACCAATCACACAGCAGTTAATAAAAATCAGTAACTACTTTAGCCATGTCTCAAATGGCCAAAGTTGAATTTTTTGCACTAAATTTAACATTGCACCTTTTTAGAGCAGAATGTAAGAAATAATGTTATTAACAGATATGACATGAAATAAGTTTTTGTGCTTTACAGGGTGAGTATATTTCTTATTGAATATTGTAAAGGATGTCAAAATTAAAGCAATGATAGGTGACAAGCTGTTGTGATTTTGCTGGTTTTGGGGAAAAGGAACAGAAAATGATACTGTGGTTTCTGTATAAGTTATTTTCTCTGACATTTAAATAAGGAAACCTGAATTCTGTTGTGATGATGAAGCTGACACAATAATCCCATCAATCATGACTTTGAGATGTTCTTCTGTAATGGTTAGAACTGTACAAAGCAAGGGTGATGATATTAGGACAATACTGTATATTTTGATTGTAAGTGTACTGCTATTAGACAGTACAATGTTACATATTTTGTTTTATAATATATCACCTCTACAATTGCAAAAGTAGTATATTAAAAATTTTTACTGCTAAACTTTAAAATATTTTTACTCTAAACCTCAACATCTATATTCAGAGATATCTCAATCTGTGTATGTAAAATTTTACAAGATTAATAAAAACTCTTTCAAACTCTGTTATAAATATACAACTATCAAAAATTCATATGTTATTTCATCCAAAATTACAAGTTAAGGACATGTGTGTGTCTATGTGTGTGTATGTGTACATGTGTGTATAATCCTGGAGTTATATGAATTTATTTATTTGAGTTAGAATGGTAATGGCTTCTTCTGAAAAGACAAAAATCAGTAATTTTAAAACACAGTAAAATAAAATACCAAATTTATTTATAACATATTTGGTTAATAAAAATCAGTATCTATTTTTAAAGCTATAAAATTAGAATTAACCAATGTTCATTTGTAAAAGTAAATTGAATTTCAATACATTTCTTTGACTTAATTTTAGCCAAGAACTTGTAATAAAAAAGAATAAGTGTCTTGCATATTATTCTGATAAATATGAGAAAATCTGTTTTACATTGCTCTTAGCTTATATTTTTTCTAAAAATAACCCATGATGTAAAACATGACCAAGTATTCTCTTACAGCTTATTAAAATGATTTTCTGCCCTTATAGAAAATAATTTTTAATACTGAGTCAAATTATACTGTTGGTACAAACCCTCTACTAAAAAAAGAGATAAATTGGATAGCCTGAAAAACTGACCTGTGAAAAGTGAGACCCATGATAGTGGTGAGGCCACTCCCACAAATCAAGGGAGGGCTTCATCTCTAACCCCTCTGTTTTCACTACAGTAAAGGCTGAAACCCAACCTGAGTTGAATCTCTCATGCACAGGTCAATTCCACTTCCTAACATCACAGATCCAGGCCAGAGAAAACCATGGTAGGTGTTTCATTTCCAGGTACTTACTCACAAGACAGATGTTGTGAAATTTGGTCCCATATAAAGGGGACTCATTTTCGTTGTTTTTTTTGGCAAAAACCCATACTTTGTATTCAGATATTGCACTGATTTTTCATAAATCTTTCATCTATTCTGGAGTTAAGCACAGACCTTGATCTACATGATCTGAAGCAGGGAAATACACTTTTTTTTTTTTTTTGTAGCAACAGTGCTACAAAATCCTTGATCTTATAAAATAAACCATCAATATAAATTTTTTAATGTGTGAATTTTACTGTACTCTTTACCAATTCATTTAACCATGTAATTTAACAATTCTTTGTTTTTAATTACATGTGGAAATTTTCTATTAACCAGACAATAGACTATAGGCCAAAATATTGCACGTATTTCTGATGTCCATGTTACGATTGACAAAGATTCATGAACCTGATGCTTCTACTAATCAGGAAAATCTTCCAGAATGCCCTTCCTGCCACTTAGCCCTGACTATGAACCCAGTTCAGATAGTAATATGGTTTGAGGTTCAATTATATGCTCCTGTCTTATAGATTTAGAGAGAAATATCTCACCCAAATTATGTATCATATTAAAGACTTCCACAGTTTGCAATTTGGGGTACATTTTTAATAACACTGACAAATAGTTCTGTCTGTGTCATCTTTTTGTCTATAAATGTAGTCTGCATAGAAAATGTACCAGTCTCCTCCATTCAGAATGAACACGAGGGATACCTGGTGATTTTACAACCTGCTATGTATAGTTGTTCTTTCTTCTTGCATTATGAATATTCAGACTGAAGGGGTCAATTAAAATTTATGCATGAGGGCTACCCCATTGAATGTGATTGAGAAACAAGTATGGAAGCAACACACTCAGAAATAGAGAACACTATCATTTTTTGCTCCTGAATGGCAAGTAGGTTTAGGTTTACTATGAAGGAAGCTCAAAGACTTACCTGGATGTTCACCCTTCTGAGTGACAGAGGCCATACTGTATCTCATAAGAAATCTTCATCAACTGAGAATACAGTAAACATGCAGCATCTCTAGAAAGAATTAGCCAAATGAGCCTTAAACTCTCAAGTGGCATAATTGCATCTGATTGAAGTTGTAGAAATAAAACTGATGTGAAGGTCAGAGAAACACCAGATAAAACTGTCATAAAACTGATGGAAGGAGCAGAAGAGAAGAATATCAGTGGACTTCTGTCTGACAGCAACACAGGGGTGTGGGAAGTTAATATTTATTGAGTTTATATTGTGGGCCAGAAACATTACAAATATCTCCTTCAGTCCATATAAGCACAAACTCTGATTATACATTTCTATTCATATTTTATAGACTCATGCTTCCAGGAAAATGTTTACATAATTAGTTGCTGTATGATTCAATCTGTGGTGAACCAGTTGTGATGGGAAGAAAAGAAATGTAACCTGTTCTCAAGATATTTACAGAAAAGAGGAAAAGATGTCTCTCTTCTTCAGCCTAAGAAGGTAATGGTTGACATGTAACACTAAAGAGGCAGGTCTCCTAATCTAGCACACTCCTCAGGTAAGGTCTGCTGCAAACCTTGAGTCTCCCTATAAAATTAATATCAATATTGAGTTTGAAAACTAAGAAACTTCTATAACCATGTAACATTGCAATGATAACCAAAAACTTAATAATTTGTTCCAGAAAATTCTTATCACTCTGATTGTTCATTGATTGTTTATTATTATTCTTTTATAAAGATATTAGCCCACTATGGATAGATAAATTTTAAAACAGAAATAACTAGCCCTTCTCAATGTATTTTTGGAGGGATTGGTCTAATCTAACTATGAGGGGAGCAAGAATATGTTGGAGGAGAGAACAGCATAAGTAACTTAAGAAGTTAAAGAGTCTATACCCCTCCCTCAAGGCAGATGATAAAGGGAAAATAAGAGAGCTTGGTGAGGTGGCACTTTCTTGCAATACCTGTATAACATTCAGGAAGGTAAGGCAGATACATCTTGAGTCCAAGGTCAGCATTGAACTAACAAAAGGAAGGTATATCTGCTAACACAGAATTCATGAAAATGAGGGAAAATCCTAAAGATTAATCCTTTTTCCAAGCTATAATGGTCTACAAATACTTGATTCAAGATTGAAACTCCATTTCCATCACAAAGTTTTTCTTTATTCTACTTTTTTTGTATGATAATAGGTATTGAACTCATGGTCTTCCACTTACTACTCATGTGCTTTACCACTTGAATCACATCTCCAACCCTTTATTTTGTTTTTTTGCTTGTTTTTGCTTTTAGTTATTTTTCAGATAAGGAATCATGTTCTTTTGCTCAGGCAGACTGGTATCTTCCTACCTAAGCCTCCCAACATAGCTGAGATTGAAGCCTGCACCATCTTGCATAACTTGTTCTTTGTGATAGGGTCTCACTAACATTTTTGCCCAGACTGACATTAAACTATAACTCTATTATCTCTACCTCCCAATTGCCTGGGATTCCAGGTGAACAACACTGCACCTGGCTTTCTTATTCCTTATCAAAGTACTGTGGTGAATTTGGTGTTTCGTGGATAAAATATGGTTTCCCACCTCAAGTCACAGGCATAGACAATGATTTTCTGAAGATGACTCCCATAATAGCTCAAGAAGTAATAGCAAGAATTGGAAAATGGGATAGCATAAGAAAAGCTTCTGCACAGCAAAGGAATAAATTGCTAAAGTGAAGAGATAGCTTACAAAATGGAAGAAAATCTTTATCAGCTATTCTTCTAACAAGACATTAATATCCAACGTATGTTAATAACACAAAATTTAAATACCAAAAGAAAAAATAAGTCAACCAGTAAATGGACAAATGACCAGGAAAAACATTTTACAAAAGAAGTACAAATGGCTAGCAAATGCAAAACAATATTTATCATTGTTAGCCATAAAAGTAATGCAAACCAAAACCACACTGAGATTCTCTAACCACAATCAGAATGGTTATCCCCAAGAAAACAAGACACAACAAATGTTGGCAAGGATGCTAGATAAAAGGAACCCTTATTTCCTGATAGTGAGAATGTAAATTAGTTCATCCACTATGAAAACTAATATGGAGGTTTCTCATAAAAATACAACTATAATACCATCCAGTTAAACCACTCCTGGGTGTATACCCAAAGGACTCAGAGGCAGCATTCAGTTGAGACCTCCACATATCCATGTTTACCATGGTGCTACTTACAGTAGCCAAGTCATGAGATTGACCTAGTTACCCATCAATGGATGAGTGTACATGTAAAATGTTGTATGTATACACAATGGAGAGATATTCAGCCATAAAGAAGAATGAAATCATATCATTTGTAGGAAAATGGACAGAAATGGAGATCATCATGTTAAGCAAAATATGCCAGACTCAGAAAGACAAATATTGCATGTTTTTTCTCATGTGTGGAATCTAGATTTTTTTAAAGACATGAAAATAGTATTTAGGAAGAAGAGGAGGATGGTGGGTGAGAGGGAGTGGTGACAAGACAAGGTAATATGGGATTTGTGTACTTTATATACCGGTGGGAAAATGTCATAATGAAACCCATTATTTATTTTCCTTACATCCTTCAGAAGTACCACAGAGTCAACCCTGGTAACTTTCATTGCCCATGATGCATTATAATATTCTTACAGTTTCTGTTGGGAAAAAAATGCAGATGGAAACAAAAACGGATAAGCAAAAGGTATGAAAAGAAACTCCCATTCCTGGGAGCGGATAGAGGTGTTTTGTGGCCAGCTAGATATCCCCTGAGAATACTTAGCACAGAAGGTAACTTCTGATACAAGGAAGGTCTCTAGGTGTTCACTCATAGCCTCAGTGATCCTGTTGCTCACATATCTTGCAAAACTTCCAGTATGCAAAAAGGAGAGAATTTAGCTAATACCACACATGTTCAAAATACAGTACTAAAGAACTTTTTCACAAAGTTAATTTTAATAGATAATAGATACTTTAAGAGAAAGTTTTGTTTTTCTTTGTTGATCTAGTGAAATCATTTCTTTGGCATTATCCAATCTGTTTCAAAAATTTTGTTTTTTCCTTTAGAGTGTCAGTATGCCATTCAAATATAAAATTTGGAAACCTATAGCATAAAAAATTTTACTCTATCATTGATTTAACTTATTCAAATTTGCTACTAAGGGTAACATCAGGGTAAGTACACCCAGTGGTACATAATTAGCTCTGACTCCTACAAGGTACAAAGTTTTCAGTAAGTAAAGACCTATTTTAATGTCTGTAGTTTCAGTATCTGAATCAAGATAAAGAGATGATTTAATTCATCCTGATATAGATTTCTTGTGCAGAACTGGATATGTGAGCTCCACCAGGGAACAAGATGCCCTGATATCGGTATCACAGCACAGAGCAGGCATGGAGGGCAAGATGTAGAGGGCACAGCCCTGATGGAGTTTCTAATAAGAAGCACACAAGAGCTTC
The DNA here is from genome assembly GCF_047511655.1 of Castor canadensis. NCBI lineage: Eukaryota > Metazoa > Chordata > Mammalia > Rodentia > Castoridae > Castor > Castor canadensis. Next base: position 19,608,241 of record NC_133390.1, on the reverse strand, counting down.
TGACATATTGCACTGTAATGTCTACATTCTGTTACCGGTTATCCACAAGCCTTCAATCTTTGACTGCATCATACCACCAGCTCTCTTAGTTTCTCAGTATGAGGAGCAACAGCTTGTAGGACTTTTCAACCTTCATAATCATTTGAGCTAATTCCTATAACAGCTTTTCAACATATATCTGTATGTCTCCTATTCCTTGTATATTTCTGGAGAACCTTGACTAATATACTCTTGTGTAAGGCATTCAATTTACAGCAGAGTTTCTCAGTCTTTAGAGCCAACACTGCTTTACTTATTAAAAAAAAGTAATTCCTCTATTTATCTTGGCTTTTGAATATCCTTCCCATCTTCTTCAATACTTTCATGAATCTCCAGAGCAAGTAGTCCCACTGAAGTTCCCCATTACCAGGGCTGTCTTCCCTGTTAACCCTTCAGTTGGCCTCATTTACTGGCATCACTGTCTCATCTTGATTTTGCTGGAAGCCAGGCAAAAGCAGCATTTTCCTTGTCACATTCCATTTATTTCCAAGCACATGTTATAGCATACATTAAGTTCATTTTCTGCAGTTTTTATTGAGGTGTAGAACCATGAACAGTTGGATGGCATTGTGTCATCCAAATATGAGACAGATGAATAATGCAGACAAAAGGGCACAGAGAAGGTGACTTTTCCAATCTGCATCATGTACTCCAGACCAGGCCAAACCCCAAGCCTTCCAGAAGTAGAAAATATACTATGAATTAGAGATAGCAGAAACTTTTCTATTTATAAATAATTCCACACACATGATTTAATCTTAACTGCACTCACTTTGGCTAGACTTTAATGTTCAATTTAAAGATGTGAAAAACTGAAGTTCAAAAAGGTAATATAAGTTATCCAAAGTCATATAGTTAGTGAACTGCACAGTACAACCTACCATGAAATCTTCCCAAGATTTTAGAGTCTACTAACAGCAGGGTAAAGAAATGCATAAATAAGTAAATAAACAAGGTAATACATAGGGCCAGATGAGTTTTCCAGCATCACTCAAGCTTTTTATCTTTTTGTATAATTTGATTAAAAAATATCTTCTGAAGCCTTACTCTCAACAAAGGCATTCTTATGTTATTACCACTCTGTAATTTAGGGGATTGATTTTTCAGATGATCACAACTGCCTTGGTTAAGCCAAACAGTTCTGACAACAGTTATATATGAACAGTGTCATGGAGCTATTGCCTGAGTCAGGTATTTTTTAGTACTCAGTTGGTTTAACTCACTTGGGTCAAAATACTCTGAATGAATTCTGAACACTTTTGCATAAAAAAGATTTTAGGCTGTGAAAATCCCAGCTGTGTTGTTATATCCAGTCATACTTAACTTAGTATATAATAGTAGTTTTTCTAAGTAAAGTTTCAATACTCTCCAAGTAACCAGTTCTACAAATAAAATTGTCTCAAATTTAACTTATTTTAAAAAGCCTAAAACATATTCACTTTTCTGTTTTTCAGATTATGAAAACTGAACATTTTCACTATAGTAAGTCATGATGGCATGAATGATTGTGTATGTGGCCTTCTTGTAAAGGTGGAGAGATCTTGTTTAATTGTTTGCCCTTGTGTAGCAGGTTACTTATATAAATCATCTAGTCAACCAATTTATTTTTCTCAGCTTGAATTCCTATTAACTCCATCATTGAACTATATTTATATGTGATTTTTTTGTATGAGGTTATAAAATTAGCCTCATAAGATTGCTGGATATTCCAGGCAAACTGAACTGAAATAGGAGACAAAGTGCACATTGATCAAGAAGAAACTCAACAGACTGGAAAATGCTGTGTGAATCAGCTCATGCTAATATTTGTAGAAAAGGAGGCACATTTTTCTACTGTATTGACACTGCTCCTGGGCCTACAGTGGTGAAGATGTTTTTGATCCTCTTAATATTTCACTTATTGGAAAGGAATTTTTGAAACTAGAAAGATGAATTGTCCTTTTGTACTGTAACATAGAGTTAGTTCGTTTAAATTCTTTTAGGAAGCTGAAAGACTGCTTTTCTGAAACTCATTTCAACATCTATATGATTAACCCAGGGACAGACATGTTCTTTGTTTTCAGTTTCTCTCTCTCTCTCTTTCTTTCTCTCTCTCCCTGTCTCCCTCCCTCTCTTCTTTCTCACTTTTAATTTACTTATAAAGATGCCAAGCATCAGATACAGAGCCAGATGTTAATCTAGGTAAGCTTACTTTGAAATTCCTAACTTAATGACCTCTGAAAAGATCCTATCTTTAAATAAGACTACATGCACTTATAAGTGATCAGATAAGCTATGAAGGGGAATAGATGAGATACGTGATAGATAGATAGATAGGTAGGTAGATAGATAGATAGATAGATAGATAGATAGATGATGGATGGATAGATAGATGGATAAATAAATAAATTTGAAGGCCACTATTCAACCCAGTGTAAGAGTGGGTAGTGAAAAACAAATTACCATTATTCCAAGCCATCTTAAAATGTCAATATTTTCATATTCTTTTAATTGAACCGTTCCTATTCTCATAAAAATGTATTTATATGCTGAAGCATATCCAGTTTTTGTTTCATAGAAATTGAAATATGAAATAAATTATGTGGGCAGGTAAATTAATTGTTTAATTATCCCTAGGAGCAGAAAAGGTGGATAGAAGAAAGTAAATAAAAAGGGAACTCCAATAAAAAGATGTGTTATTGAATTTGACATTGGTGTTTGATCCTGAAAGATTTTCTGAGCAGATTTATAACCCATACTTCAAAACTGTCAACTGAGTACAGATAGAGAACAGTATTTAAATAACAAGTATCTCACTTTGGTCAATAACAACACAACTGAAATTAATTTCAATGTAATTTTGGTTTATATAAGTATGAGTTTATGTACCCACTGATATCTCAAACACATGACTTAAAGAATCCCTTAGAAAGGAGACAAGAAGTACAATGCTGTTTATAGTTGCTCAGGCTCATGAAGTATGTATTGTAGTATTTGATACAAGTTAAGGAGCAACTGGGGAATGGAAGAAAGTATTTCATGTGACACAAAAATTATATAGGGCTAACCTTGTGAAAGTGTTTGGTGATTGTATTACTTTTCACTTATACTCCAACCAGTCCAACACTGCATCCCCTTGAAGATGGCAGTGAGCTTCAGTCTACACAAGTTAAAATAAAAATATTATCACAATAAACTAGAGTCTTCTCTGTTGAGGTTAGTCTAAGGTAATAGTTGATATTAACATCTTATTCCTCTGCCCTCCATTCTGGACTTTTCTCACCCTTTGCCTACAACCATTTAGTTTTGTAAACTTACCTTTTAAGGAAAGATAGGTCATTAAAGAAGTACTAGTCAAGTTATTGGTTTTCCTGTTATCTCTTCACTATGTTTGCTCTAATTAATTTTTCACTGTTCCTAATAGGTAGCAGTGATGCTACAGTCTTACTGTTATCAGGGTTAATTATACCCTCAGATATATTAGCTATTTTCTTTACCTTCTGCTGGTCTACTGTGATAAATAGGCCAAATAACCAAGTCATAGCTTCAAGTTCGATGGACTATTTAGTCTCCCCTGTAGAAACTAATGTGGAAAGACCTGAAGGTGTGATGACACATTTCACACATATCTGATTGTGAAAAAGAGCAATCATTCATCTATATCTTGTATGTTCTCTGGCATTGGCAGTTGATTTAGCTTATTATCCTTATTGTAAAAAAGTTCCCAGTACTACAAAGTGCTTTCCCTGAAAAGGCACTTAAACTAGAGATATTTCTGCAAAAGGCCACTCTTCCTTGCTGATGACCATCTGCTTCTGGGTAGTGAAATAAGTGGTAAAAACTTTGCTGTGGAAGAATGGTCCCAGAAACCAAGGAAATTCTGTGCAGGACAACTTGCCAACAGAAAAGGCAGTACATAAATCTTCAGATGGGGTTGCTTGCTGGTGCAGGGCTCTGGATAGAGAAACAAAACATGTCATCATAATGATGTTGACTTACATTAAATTCTTCAGAAAAGGGAGAAATATTTTGTTATATATATAGCCTTACTTCCAATAATTCTAATTTCTTACCTCTAAAATTTCTTCTGTTTTGTTTGCCCTTGCTTATTTTTGATTATTATAAAATTATTAATATCCAGGATCCACCTGAAATTCAAACATTTTCTGATCTACATATTTGAAGCTCTATGCGTAGACAGATTAGATGATGATTGATTCTTGGCATCTTCACTGGATTTTCTGTGTTGTTCAAGAACTTGACATCTAGTTGCTGGTCCTCTCAAATCATCCTGATCTCTGTTTCCTCTTTACCAACTCCCCTCTCACTACCTCTGTCACACTCATACCTACCTGATCCTTAGTTCCCCTTCTCTTGCATGTTCCAGGGATATGGTGCTTCTAGGTTGTGTACCCTAGTGCACAATATTGGAATACTATAGGCTCTACCCAAGCACAGCTGCACCTAGTTGTGGAATGAGAAGTAGAAAATCTAAAATGATTTTTCAAGTATTGTTAATACTTGCTAAAAGTTTCTTAAATACAAGAAAAAAAACATTATTCTTGTAAAATACAAGCAACAACTTTAAAAGCAAGCTGTTATTTCTTGACAATGTTTATACTCTCATTATCCTCCATGAATTTCTATGTTTAAAAGATGATTGAGTATAGGGCAACTAGTTCACTAAATGGTTTAAAGAGCACTAAAATTTTCAACTCTATCAAGTTACTGAAACAAATTGATTTATTAATCTATTAAATTGTGTGTAGAATTCTCATGGATTCTTATGTGTAAAATCATAGTCACTTCTTATAAAATGTATAAATAATTAGTTCGTATTTATAAATAAGGGTCACTGTCATTTAATTTTTGCAGACACTTCTTCAAATATTCTTTTCAGTATTTTAATTTTTCCTCCTCTTTGTCCTCTCACTTTTATTCATATAATTTATTTCTTTTCAGAGCATGGTATATGTTGCCTCTTTATTTTTTCCCTAACAAGACCCTTACACCAAAGATATTTATATAGTTATATGTTTGGTTGTCATATTAGTTTGCTAACATTACCATAGTAAATACAACAAACTTGGCATAAACCTCAGAAATTTATTTTTTCTATGCTGCTGGAGGCTAGGAGTCCCAGATCAATGTCTTAGCAAATTTGGTTTCTTCTGAAGCTTTTCTGCTTGTCTTGCAGTGGCTGATTTTGTACATGGTCACTCCTTAGTCTGTGTTTTGTCTGAGTTTCAAACTCTTCTTACAAGGACATATGCACTAGGAACAACCCACATGTACTCATTGTACCTTAATTGCTTCTTTTAAAGAACCATCTCATAATATGGTTACATTGTGAGAAACAGGGAGCCAAGACTCCAAGGAATGAATTTGGAGAAGGATCAAATTAAGCATATAACAGTTACATAATATCCTTATAGCATCTTTGTGCTAGGCATTGTCCACTATAAATGGTCTCATCAGATATTCTCCTTGAACCCCACTTGGAAGGCATAATTTAACGTCTGTGTCTTCATTTTCTGCAGAGTTGCAGACTGTGCTGTGACTTTGTCAGCTCTTTAATAAATTGCATTCAAGGATAAAGAGGACATAGTTGCCTGCTGTTGAACACGTTCTCTATTCTCTTTTTTCTTATGATACATTGATTAACACCATAGGGTATAAATTATCACATACGGCTAATAGACTAGTGCATAATTAGAAACATAAGGGTAAAAATGAGCTACAAAAAGCATCAAGTTTTATAACAGAAAGGGGAGAGATGTTTCAAAACAGTGAGCACAGCATTCTGTCTTGCAGAGAAACAGCTGTCAGTAGTATTAGAAAAACTGAATGTCAGGAAGGATTTGTTCCCGTCTTATACCTGTAGTGTTTTCTTGTGATGTCATTTATAGCAAACTCTATGTGAATGGTTTGCTGAAATTCAGAACTAGAACATGATTCACCAAGTGAAAACTGGAGCTTGGACTCAAATGCTTATTAACAGTTCTCGTACCTTTAACTGCAATGTACTGATATTGAAAATTTCTCCATGTAAAATTTCCAATAAAGTTTTCATCTTTTTAACACTGAAATACAATTTTCCTTAGTGATTATATATTTATAGCTCTTAAACCCACGACTTACAATTGTAACATTTAGAAAATTTTATTCTCATACTCTATTATAGTTTCTATGCTCCTGATGTTTAGTCATACTCTGTAAATACATTTTTCTTCAAAGTAAAGCATAAGATACATTTAATGATGTTGATTTTGACTAGCTTAATATTATGATTCTCTAGGTATTGTTCTTTGCTGTGTATTTTAAAAATGATTTGCTTTTCTGTGTTACCAACTTCCTTTATGTGACTTGAATCATATATTTCACACAAAAAATATTAACCATAAAGATAACATCAGATGAGAAATGGGGGAGATGAAAATAGAAACTTGGCTACATGGTACATCTACTTGGCATTCCTGCCAACTTTTGTATGTTTGTTTTTCAGGGAGTAGTTTGAAGGAACTTCTTTGTGCATTTTATAACATAAGGTGTCAATTGCTTAAACCTAACCTACTCAGGAAAAAATGAATAAATTAAGTAAATAGATACAAAATTCAGGTTACTTTCAAATAGCTCAGGACTCATTAACAAAGTGAGTGAGAAAGACGAAGCACTAATGAAAAAAAAATGTGGCCAAATGATACCAATGTATGAATCTAGGTAATTTTCTCATTCCATTTATTTTTCTTTATACTTAAAATAATGTACAAACAGTTAACAGTTTACACACATATACACATCCAAAAATTCCTTCCTCTCATCCTGTACCATTAGTGTTTCTTCCTTGTTGATTCAGTTTTAAAGTCTCTCTCATGGTTTATTTTTTTCAGCCAGTAAAAACTTTCTCTTCACTTTTTGCCAGCAAAATTCCTCTAAAAACGAGCCTGTTCTCTCTGTCTCTATTACTTCTCCCCCATCCTGTAGTAACCTATGGCTCATACATAAAATCATTAATAATTAAAACAAACTCTTAATCTTTCCTTCCAAACCTCCTCTCTCAACATTTTTTCCATCTATTCAAATTTCCTTTATAATCTTCTCACTTCAATAGCCTTCGAATATCTAGCTTTCCTGCTTCTCTAGAAGCTATTTTCAGTGTAGTATCCAGAGTTACTATTTTAAAGGGAAAGTCAAATCAAGTGACTACTGTATTCAAAACCTTTAATGATTTTACTTTTTAAGTCCTAAAGGTCTTATAAAACCTGCAATGTCTTTTATGATCCGCTCACTTTCCCATACTTCACTGATGACTTAGCATACAGTTCTGCAGGACTCCTCAGGTCTAGCTGACTTACTGTTTCTCAAATGATATCTCCATATCATTAACCTTGCAGAGTTGGTTGTTCCCACCCTATTTCTCATGCACAGCACATTCAAAAACCCCCATGAGAACAAAAAAAGGTGAGTGAACCCTATTCCAGGAATGTCCTGACCTATAATTTCTCATACTTTCTCTCCTTAACTCACAAATAAACCTCTGATACAGTAAAGTTTACTGGTGAACAAGCTATCTGAAATCCCAGGCGATATGATTCTTTTGAGACCCCACTCTTGAGACCTTTAGTGTGTACTTTCACTCCGTAATAAAACTTCCTCCCAGGGTAAAAGAAGAGGATTAAGAAAGTGAATAAGGTTGATGTAGTCTCTCTATATAAGAAAGAATATTGAATTTTTAAACCTGTTGAAATCACCATAAGAAAAGGGACTAAGATAGAAAGAAGAAAAATAGAGGAGATGAACCAATTTGGGTTATAATACGTATATACATGGATATGTCACAAAGAAACTCCCTGTATAGCTATCTTAAACAAAAATATAATCTTTTGTTTTGTTTTGTTTTTGGAAAATTGAAGAACAGGGGGTGGACAGGTCCTCTCTGGAGGAAGGGAGTTTGGTACCAGTAGGAGAGGGGAGAAGGTGTAGAAAGCATGTGGGAGGATGAATGTAAGTGAAAATAATCTGTACACAATGAATGTAAATGGAAAAATAATGCCTGTGAGAGGCGGGATAAAGGAGAATGATGAAGGGGGTGAATTCAAGTATGATGTATTTGATATATTGTAAGAACTTTTGTGGATGTCACAGTGTACCCTCACTCAGCACAATAAAAAAAAAACCTCTTCCCAATTCCTTAGTTTGTCTGGTGTCTGAATTTTATTACTGATAGTGACAAAAACTTGGAAACGCTGAGAATAGGTTGAAGTCCGGTGTTCCTGGGATTTGAGATAGTCTCAGCCTTCACTACCAGCAACAACATGACAAAGTTTATTTTCCTTTGGAAAGTAATGTCCATTAGCAAACAGAAAGATTCCCTCCACCTCCTTTTTCCCAATAGAGATGGTCTGTGCTCTTTCTCCTATTCCTGGAAATAGTATTAGAAAAATTAATTTCCATTTGCTCATTTTGTCCATTATGGCATTTTTCTTTAATAGAGCATATTTGGTATTAACAGAATACTTAATATAAATTATCTTTGCATTTATGCCAAAAAATATTCTATATTAGAATAGAAAATAATTTAAATCCATTTTACTTTGTCTTTGAAAAAGAAACACATATTGAGGAGTGAACTGACCCTAAACTTTTGAACAATAATTATTATTTTTATATCTTATTCATGAATAAGATTCTGATCTTCATGCATAGTTTTAATGGAACCCTTACAGCAATTTACCTGACTGATCTAGAGCACCTTGTGGGACTCTTTCTTGTTTCAAACATGGTCCTATCAATTTATATTATTTTTAATTGTTTGTGTTGTATCTGTACCACCTGGCAATCACTGATGTGTTACCTCAAACATGCCCATGGGTCTTTACAGCATCCCTCAGGTTATTCTTCATAAGGCTATGTTCAAATCAACCAGGTCAAAGCACGAAGTCCATTATAAAGTGTTCTTCATACCCTGATAAACTATCATCTTTACTTATCCTTCCCTAAAAGCTCTTCCATTTGATGTATCACTTGGGTCTTCCATGAATCAAATCATGAAATTCACATAAAAGTAGCACTCCTGAAAGCTAAAGGAGAAGGAAAGTAGAACTGGCCAGATAAAAGCATAAGACTACAATTCAGAACAGTTATCTGTGAACGGAAAAGTAAAAAAAACATAATTTTGCAGGACTAGACTCACACTGAGGTGCAGATCTGACAAAGCATCCTTGACCCAGTTAGGATCACTAGAGCAAAGATGGACCTTCAGAGGAGGACATTATTGATAAAAGTATGCAAACCTCACTATTTCCACAATACACATTCTAGACTTATACTACGTTTCTTGGCTTGAAAACTGAGCTGAATCTCACAGATGAGTTATAGCTACTGTGTGTGTGTGTGTGTGTGTGTGTGTGTGTTTGTGTGTCTGCATCTGAAGGAAAGTTCTTTCTTGAAACTAGATACCAGTGGTACCCACACAGGCTGCCATGCTATATGGGCTGATTGATAAGATCTCTCTCTCTCTCTCTCTCTCTCTCTCTCTCTGTCTCTCTCTCTCTCTCCATCTTTCTTCTCCCTCTCAAGACGGAGATGATGGAAAGACAAACTATGAACAAGGCTGTGATCCCCCAAGCTAATGCAGAAGCTGAATACTATTTATCAGGGCTCCAAAGGTCATTACAAATGATTCTTATTGCTCTTATAAGAGCCAGGTTACTTTTCTGTTACAAATTTAAGGAATAGAATTTTGCTATTTCTGTATCACAAAGAAAACTCTTAAGTCTTATAAATAGATTTGTTATTGTCATTTTCTTCAGATCTTTCAGAATATTCCTTTGTCAAACAGGGAGCATAGCATAAAATCTCTTCATTCCAGACTAAATAATTCCCTTCATTGTTTATATTTGTTTATTTTTCATTTTAATGTCATTCGCTTCAGCTCCAACCTTTTGTCATGTCTAGAGAAAGAGTTCTGAAAACCACACTTTTGTCAAGGCCTTAACAACCATAAAAGAGCTTTAGCTTAACAATATGTCCTCAGCAATCTTCAATTCATTGCATCTTTTATGTTTTTTCTTGTTCAATTTCATTGACAAAGTTTAACCAACTCCTCTTTGTAAGACTACTTTGCGGTTTCCAATAAATGGTAATATTGAAACTATCATTGAATTAAAGATCCTCCAAGAACCCGCCTCAAGCCTAACTTTATGGAATCCTAACTTAACTTCTACATTTTTCTATCCAAAGTTTATCTGTCACAAAGACACATCAAAGCATTTTAACTTTCTGCTAGTCATTTAGTTCATTTAAAAAAAATTATAAACTTGTTAACCTTCTGTAATTTATTATGGATAATAATAAATTACATGTTTTCATTTTTATTTATTCTATAATCTGCTGTTAATATGCATTTTCATTTTTCAATGTTTACAGTAGCATATAATAGGTGTACAGGGTATTTTGTTGTGGTATTTCCATATATGTGAACAATTTACCCCAATCTTATGTTAATAAGATTGATAGGTTGACTTAAAATAACTTGATGTGTTCAAGTGGTCGAATCTTGCTCAGAATATGGGAATCAAAAACCTACACTAGTCATCTCATATATTAAACCTTTCATTAGTTACTAATATCCTCTCTGAAAACATTTGTTGTAAATTGAGGGATTAATGCTATCCTCAATAGTAACCTAAAAATACCTTCAGACCCTTGAAATCAATAACTTAAAAGGATATCTGTACTCCCATGCTCATTTCAGTATTATTTGAATAGCCAATGTATAGAATCAACCCTGGAGTCCATCTACAGATAATGGCTTGAAATATGCAATGTAAACACAACAGAATATTTTACAACCTTAAGCCAGAGAGAAATCCTCTGAATTGTAAGAACATGTGTGAATCTGGAAGACAGTTTGCTAATTGAATTAAGCACAGAAAAATAAATACTGAATGATGTTATTTGCATTTGAAATCTCATAAAGTTAAACTCGTAGGAGTAGAGAGCTGAATGATGTTTACCAGAGGATAAGCAGTGAAACTACAGAGGGAGAGAAGGTTAAGATGTTAATCAAAAATTACAAAATTTCCTACATATTGGAAGGATTTTTTTCTAGATTTAATACACAGCAAAATGACTATAGTCAATAATAATGTATATTTCAAGATATTTGAAGGTAAGGTAGGAAGTAGACTTATTTGTTACCTTGATTTAATTGTTCCACATTGTATACATATGTCACACATCATACTGTACTCCATAAATGTATGAAGGTATGCAAGTAATATTTGTTAGTTAAAATAATATTAGTAAATTTTTTTTTAAAGAAACTTAATTACTTCCCATTTACTAGTTTAACTCTAGTATAAATTCTAATGTATCCATTCTGCTTCTTGTCACTAAAAATATTCAAGTTCCCTGGAAATTTTTAATATTTCAAAAGATGAAAGAGAGTGGAACTTTGTATTATAAGCCTCTTGATAAGAGCTTATCTTGTCTTGAGAAGATGAGAAGATCACATCTTCTCTTTGCTTTTTGTAAGTGTTCCAATATGCAATACATCTACTAATAAAGATATTGAATTGATGTTCCCCTTACACAGCACACAGATCACAATGTGCATTGTCCACATATCAGTCATTTATGTCCTTATCTCCATTCACTGGTATAACCAGAATAGCACCTGAGACAATATTGTGAGTGTCCTGTTGTCCATTCTGTTCATTGAAATGTTTTCCTGCAAAAAGATACTCACTGCAGTGAGAAATAATGTTTCAGTTTTGCAGACCTCCACTGAGGAAAAATATCCAGAGTTCACAAAATCCAGGCAATGTAAATTAGCAATTTCTCAGCACCTTTTGTTCAGTAATAGTAAGTACTCATAAGAATTGATAAGTGTCCTTAGAATATAAGCGGATGATTGTCAGCTTTAACAAAAAACCTTCTGTGACTTAGGAACTGTCATTGGGTAAAGCAAAGTATTCAGTGACTGGACTCAGAGACACATTTATCCTAAACTAATTTAAGAAATTTAATTACATCTAGGGTAAATATGGTAGGCTAGGCTACACAGTACTTTCAAAGGTTTAACTCTCTATCAAAAAATCATTTCTGCAATATACATATTTAAAACTTACAGTAAAATTGAAATCTTCCTTAAGATTTTGAAAAACAAAGGAAGCAGGAAAGGAGAGAAGAGAGCAAAGCAGAATGTCTACCTTAAATAAGATGCTAATTGTAAAATTGTTTGCATCATTAATCCCACGGTAGCCAATTCAAGTAGCAATTACATAGGATTTTTTTTATGTCATCCAAATACTAAATGATTTATTTGTATTGATCGGTTCCAAAGAAAAGCTGTTGAGATCTTTCTTTAATTTCACTATTTCCCATGTGTCTAGTAAAACTGAAAATTAATCAGAGGGCTAAATACAAGCTGTAAGGTTCTGAGACTTTGAATTTCATTGAAAATATTCTCTTATCACTGAGCAGTAAAATACAGCTTGTGGACAGGCCTTGATCTAAGTAGTTTCACTGACTAGCAGTAAGCCTTCATGGCCTTTCTGACAGTCAATGTGTCAATTAGACTGAGCAAAAGGTTTGCCCAGAGCTCTGGCAAAACATTGACTGGGTATCAGTGAGGATGTTTCTAAAAGAGATTAACATTTCAACCTATTGACTAAATAGAGGGTCTACCCCCCCACTCTTATTGGTGGGCATCACCTAACATCTGAAGGCCTGAGGAGAGTAAAAAGGTAAAGGAAGAAGAAATTTGTTCTTTCTTTTTGAATTCAGACGTCTACCTTCTCCTGGTTCTTGGGCAAGAGCTCATCTTTGAGATCAAAGCACCTGGTTCTTGTGACTCAGGGTTCTGACTGAATGATATCACCAGCTTTCCTTACTGTTCTGTTTGCAGACTGCACATGACTGGGACTTCTAAGTCTTCACAACACATGAAGCAATTCCCACACAGCATTCTCTCTCATGAATCTACAAATCCAATTAGTTCTGTTTCTCTGGAGAACACTGACTAGTACACTGTGTGAAGGGCAAACTCCTGTGAGGAGGACAAACTCCTCACAGTGGGGACAAAAAAAATACTGTATTGACAAAGCTTTCCTATTTGAAAAAGGAACCCTTTTACACTTTTGGTGGGAATATAAATTAATACAAGTAAACTAGTATGCAGACACCTCAAAAATTGAAAACTGATCTACCATTATGATTCAACACTAATACTCCTGAGTATGTATCCAAAGGAATGGAAGTCAGAATACAAAGCAAGCATGGAAATGTCAAACAAAACTCTTGGCACAACCATTATATACTAATGAAAATGTTTTAAAATTTTCTGGCACTGTTGGAATGATAGAAAAGTAATTATAAATATGAGACATAATATATTTACTTATTTAGAAATATCTTAAGAAAACAAATATTTTCTTAAAAACATGTTCTAGTATACTTGGAAGTCAGGCACTGTGATACCTCCAGCTATGCTTTATTTATTCAGTATTGACTTGGCTATTTCCAGTCTTTTGGCCTTCCAAATGAACTTTAGGGTTAATTTTTCAATCTCTGTGTGGTGGATGTATCACAATACCCAACTTCAATCTATACTACAGAGCCAGAGCAACAAAAAGAGGATCGTACTGGCACAAAAACAGACATGAAGTTCCATAGGACAGAATAGAAGAACAGATATTAATCCATGCAGCAACACTCACCTGTTTTTTGACAAAGGTGCCAAAAACATATGATGGAGAAGACAGCCTTTTGCTTTCCCAGCAAATGTTGCTGGGAAAACTGGATATCTGAATGCATAAAACTGAAACTAGATCCACGCATGTCACCCTGTACATATATCAACTGAAAGTTGATTAAAGACCCTGATACAAAAGACCTGAAACTGTGAAGCTAGTTCAGGAAAGAGCAGAGAATACACTGGAATTAACAGGCATAGACAATGACTTCCTCAATAGAACTCAATTGGCTCAGAAACTAAAAGAAAAGATTGAACAAATGGAATACATCAAATTAAAAAGCTTCTGCACAACAACAAAAAAATGGTTTCTAAATTGAAGAGTCTGCCCATAGAATGGGAGCAAATTTTCACCAGCTATACATTTCACAAGAGATTAACAGTCAGAATATACAAGGAGCTCAAAAAACTAAATTCCCAAAAATTAATGACCCAATGAAGAAATGGGCAAATGAACTGAACAGAACTTTATTAAAAGAAAATATTCAGATGTCCAAAAAACACATGAAGAAATGCTCAACATTCCTGGCTGTAAAGGAAATGTAAATCAAAACCATATTGTGATTCCACCTCTTTCTTTTTAGGATGCCCATCATAAAGAACACAAACAACAACAAATTGCTGGTGAAGATGTGAAGAAAAAAATCCTCATGCACTGCTAGTTGGAAAGTAAATTAGTATAACCACTGTGGAAAACAGTATGGAGGAGCCTCAAAAATGAAAACTAAGAGCTCCCATATAATCTAACAATTCTATTCTTAGGGATATATCTGAAGGAATGTAAGTTAGGTTACAACAAAGGCACCTGCACACCCATGTTTATTGCAGAATTATTCACAATAGCTAAACTATGGAAACAGCCAAGATGCCCCACTACTGATGAATGGATTAAGAAAATGTGATATTTATATACAATGGAATTCTATACAGCCCCAAAGAAAAATGAAATTTTGTCATTTGCAGGTAAATGGATGGAGCTGAAGAATATCATCTTAAGTGAAGTTAGCCAAGTTCAGAAGGTCAAAAGCTGTATGTATTCTCTCATATGTGGAATATAGAACTAATACAAATACAGCAATATTATGAAAAACAAGTCACACAAAGGGGAGGTCACATATGAGAGGGGAAGGGTAAAAGAAAGAAATTGAGAAGGTGAATATGGTTGATGTACTCTCTATACAAGAATGAATATAGAATTTTTAAACTGATTGAAGTGACCATAAGAAAGGGACTAAAGTAGAAAAAAGAAATGCAGAGGAAATTAACCAAATTGGGCTATAATACATATATACATGGAAGTGCAATAAGGAAATTTCCTGTGTAAGCTATCTTAAATAATCAAAAATGTCACTTCTTTTTCCTTTCTATTGCAAAATTGGAGAACAGAACGGAGAACAGGGGGTTTTATATCAGTGGGAGGGGGAAAGAGGTGGGGAAAGGGTGTAAGACAGTGAATATGGTGCTAATACTGTGTACACATGAATGTAAATGGAAAAAAAAAGGGGTCTACTGAAGTATTTCTCAAATGGGGGGAAGGAGAATGGTAAGAGGGGATGAATTTAAGTATGATATATTTTATATATTGTAAGAACTTTTGTAAATGCCACAATGTACCCCTACCCAGCACAACAATAAAATTTAATTTAAAGAAACATATTCTACCCATGCTTGCTTACATATTTGTAAATTCTGTTTTAAATTTTCCAAAGGAAGAAGCTAGAAAAGAAATTTAATATTTAAGAGAATTCTAAATCTTCTGTATATTATTAAGATCATTTGTTTAACTCATAGGATGGTTGAGCAAACTCCAATATGGACAATTTACTTACTTCTCACATATGAATAATAAGACAAGCAAATGAATAATTTTATTATGTATATACATATATAATAAATTAATGTTCTAATTTTCCATGTTTTGTCAATGAGTCATTCATACTTTGTATTCGTAAATGTGGTATTTTGTATTCAAAGCACAATCAATGATAGTCATTACTTTTTATCCTGTATCTAAAGAAACCTAAAATTAAGAATTTCAAGAAATTGTTTATTCCAAAACCACACAATTTGGAATGAAACTATTCATCATATTTCTGAATTTTATCCATGGTTTTCAAATAATAATATACAGCATAAGGTCGTTTGTGTTAAGTTGAAGTTAGCGTTTATCTTGCTTCTGGCTGCTTGATTTCCAGGAAAGTCTGAAGCCACAGTAGTATATGTTGGCCAAGACAGCAGTCAAGCATACAAAATAGTACAACTTACTATGAGCTTCACAGAATCTTTTAAATCTTCTCAGAAGGCATCCTGTATTAGCTTATGTTCATTATTGTTAAAAAAACATATGAATTGACATTGTATATTTGTTTTGTCAGTTTACATAGTGTGATTTCAGCTGAATGACAAGAGAAGTATGAAAAAATCCCTGTAAAAACTTGTGTCCACAGAATCTCACACATAGCTTGGTGAGACTTGTGCAAAATTCTACTTTGATTTTGTTTGTTGCTTCCTGATTCCTTTCAACATCCATTTCTATGCAATACCTAGGACAAAGTTGGCATTGTGAGAGGGGAAAAAAATTATGTGTTGATTCAAGTTAGGCTCCTAGATCTTGCCTGGTTTGATTAAATCACATAAGTTGATGAGGTTGTATCAGAGGAACTGCTAAATGTAAATCTGAGGAAATATCTAAATTGGTTTAAATAATTAAGGAAGGGAAGGAAATCTATAATTCTCTGTTTTGGCTTTTAGATTCTGTTTTAATGATATATATATATAGATAGATAGATAGATAGATAGATAGATAGATAGAGATATATATACTTAATTTCAATACTTCCAGTGACCCCTTTATAAAATACAGAATCGTGGATATAACAGGGAATAAGAAATATGCCAACTAGAATTCATCTACAATTGTGGACAAGTGTTGAGAATGCTACCAAATTGGGATTTATCTTATCATGACAGTAAGATGTACTGTAATGTTAACATCTTTAATGATATTAATCATGATCTGCAACTGCTTGGAATATTTGTGAACTGACAATCAGGAAAGAAGGACAAAGTAAGTCAGATATTGTTGGCATGTTATCTCCACTTCATCAAATGCAGTTTAATAATGGGAAATATTTTAAAATTTAGAAAAGACCAAACAACGCTAAACTATGAATCACTTCAACACAATTAAGGAAGTGGGAGTGTCCAAATAGCTAACTTGAAATAGAAAAATAATCCTAAATTTCAAAAGAAACCACAAACATTCAGAATAGTCATGGTAATTTTGAGCAGGAACAAATATATCACCCTCATCAATTCTTGATTTCAAAACATATCACAAAGCTACGGTAATACATGTAATATGGTAATGATACATGCAACTATCATACATATCAATTAAACAGAACAATGCTTTTTGGATATGACACCAAAATCAGAAGGCTAAAAAGCAAAAATAGATAAATGCATTAACTAACAAAGCAAAGTAAATAAGCAACAGAGTGAAATGGCAATCTAAGAAATGGGATAAACTATTTGTAAATCCTGCATTCATTAAGGAGTAATATTTGAAATGTATGAAGAATCATACATCATTCAACTTGTTGTTGAATGGGTATATATTTTCAATGGCACAAAGTAAATATGTTCTAGAGATCTTGTGCCTATAATTACATTCATGTATGATATATTTGATATATTATAAGAACATTTGTAAATGCCACAATGTACCCCCACACAACACAACAATAAAAAAAGAACAAAATATTGTATCATGGATTTAAATTTGGTAAATGTAAATCTCTTATTATGTGCTCTGATCCCAATAAAATACATAAATAATTTTATTAAATAAACAAAATTGAATGGAAAACACTAAATATGTACCTCTGCTTTTTTTAAATGACTTATTTTTGTTGCAAACTCTACAAGGAAAATAAGAAGCATAAGATTGAGAAATCACACTATAGCTTAATTCTCACTAATGCCCATTTACAAAAGTACCAGGGAAAATATGAATTTTATTATTGTCATGTACAGAACATAATTCTGGAGTTTAAGATAGCTCATGTTATTTGCTTACCCACTCTATTCCTTTGGAATAGTACATTCTTTGTGCTCAAATGATATTAGGCATTTTGGCCATTGCACTTATGCTGTCTAGAGGTATTGGTAATAGTTCCTGTATACCACCAGGCAATAAATGCTAGGATTTTGGTGTAGAAAATTGCCAGAAGTGCTTTCCATGTCAGCTCCTTTTGAAAGATAATTTTTATTTGTGATAGGGCTTTAACTAAAACTATTGTTGTTATTGAATGACATAAAATTATTGTGAGAGTTGAGATATGTTGAATGTCAGAAAAACTTTCCAGCAGATAGGCAAATATGCCGAGGGATTAAGTATGGTATATTAAAAGATGTGCTACATCAGTGCACTATTATGAACAAGCGACTTTCACGCCTTGTGGGACCTAAAACAGATTCATCTAAGGAGTTGTATTGCCCAAGTTGAATAAGAATCTAAGACCTGCTAACAGAGAATTCTGATCAGGAAGCAAAGTTTACATACACACACACACACACACACACACACACACACACTACCAATCAGGACACTCAATCTAAAATGCAGCTATGTGGTGTCTTATCACAGCTGGAATTTGCAATAATAAATAACAATAAGTCTACTCGAGTAGCAAAATTATCAGAACTACATGACAATAATAAACAGTAGAGTTTTATTTTTGGTAGTATGGGATTTGAATTCAAAGTTTGTACTTTCTAAACAGATGTTCCATGTGTGGCCTACTGTAGAGATTTATATCAATTCTTAGGTAAAATAATGAATGGATTGGTAATTTGATTTAGAAATTAGCTTTGGGTAATTATAAGACAAAAGTAATTCTAACGTACAGCACTATGTTATGAACAGACATACATATGTATAGTGTTTGTATATCATTTGATATAATGATATTTAGGTATGGATGTGTGTGTCTTGAGTGTGTACATATTTAAATAGGCTGTTATCGTTGGGTATATGAGGTCAGTTGTTAGGAAGTCATTCAGCCATAGAAGTAAAGTAGATGTATCCTGTTGTCCTCTAAAACTCAAAAATGTGACTGACGATTATCTATTTGTTCAACAGGAACATGAGAGTACATATAAGCACTCTTAAGGGATCTGTGGTGACCTGCAAATGACAAGTGGATACTGAGTGGTCTTGAATAGGTGAATACTCATTCTGGATCTGCAATTGTTTACTCAGTATTCAAACTGAAGCAAATGATTCCAACAGTGTCAGGTGCCTATGATAGATAATAAGTATTTTTTAATGCGTAACCACTTATATTATCAGAACCAGAAACCCATTTTATAGCAAGAAGAACACAACAATAAGCAGAGATTCATAACATAGCATAGATTTTCATAAATCTTGCAATCCACAAAATAATGCAATATGAAATTTGGAGTAGCTATTGAAACATCTGTGTACTCAATTTAGAGTGATTAGTGGATGCAAGATAACTTGCAAGATGTAATTATCTGGGTATTAAAACATATATTGAGTGAAAATAAAAGAATTCACAATTAGAAACTTTGATGACACAGTGTGAAGAATTTACAGAAGGGGGCTTACGAGTGATGCTGATATTATAATTTCAATTAATTTATTTTCTATTACTAGTTTTTTTCTTTTTCCCTTCCTGATTCTGCATTGTTGGGATCTACATTGTATTTATAATTTCAGGAGAAAGGGTCCATTCTTAAACATGACACTATTACAACTGTATATATCAGGTGTTTAAATTTTTTCTTAAAGTCTTTAAGATGATAGTTTCATTCCCTCTTAGGACTTAGTATACTAACAGTTCTGCCTCTTTATTACCAAGAAGATAAAGAATATTCTCACTGTATGTGCTTTCTCAACCCTAACCCGTATGTTCAGGAATAGACAAAGGGAAATAATTTTATCAGACTCTTTGTTGCCAGCTCTATGTATTAGTTTCCATGCCAAACATGACAGCTTTATCTAGGCTGGGTGGTGGGGCATGATATTTAATGATGAAGGGAGAGGTATATAAATAATTCCTGATGGATCATGGATGATAAATAACTAATGCAAATTGGAAAAGATAACATTACTTAATGCCATGCAAGAATCTTGTTTATTTTATTTATTCATTTCATTAATTTTTTCGGAGGGATGGTCTCTTTGTTGACCAGGCTGGGCTTGAAGATTTAATCCTCCAACGTTGCCTCCTGAGTGCTGAGATTATGGGCACTGGTCACAACAGTTGGCCTTGTAAGAACCTGAAGAGCAGGATAAATATATTACCACTTGTCTTGGTTCACAGAAGGTCTTAAGGGGTGAAGCTATTTCCTTCAAAATGCTCTGCTTTGTTTGAAACTGAATGTCTAGGATGGGTTCTGGTGGATTCTGCAAGTATTATCTGTATTCTGTATGTGATAGTGGATCTTAAAGATTTTAGTGAGACTAGATGAATGCAATAGTTTGGCAGGCTACTGTAGCAAATACTGAATAATTTGTTTAGCCACAGAAACTGATTTCCTCAGTTTTGGAGGTTATAAAACAAAAATCAAGGCTTCAGCATGGTTGCTTGGTTTATACTCCTTGGTTTGTAGGTGGCTTCCTTCTCACATGTCCTCAGATGGCTCTCCTGCATGCCCTAACATTTATGTGTCTTCATATGCTCTACTATGTAGCTTTTATGTGATAAAGTTTATATTTTATTTCATAAACACATAAAGTATATTGAAATAATCACCTACAGCATGATATTCTGAGGATGTGACCATATTTGGGGGAAGATACATACTTAAATTGTTAACAGTAAATAAACTCAATGGTAATGATACATTTTCTGGATAAGACACAAATGTCTGAAATACTATGAAAGACTGTTGTGCAAAATTGGCTCAGATCTAAGATGCATTGGATAAACCAAATTTTCTGTAATGAAGAGGAGATAGGCCAAAATGTGGGTCTGTATTGGCATTTAAAACAAATATTATTTTAGAAAGAAGTTAAAAAATGACAAATTGTCTGTGTAGATGATATGATTTTTAGAGGAAAAAGATAAAAGAAGCTCAACAGATTGATATTCATCATGCTAGATTGGGGCAAACCATCGAGAAAGAGCTTGTATAACTCAAGAAAGGCTCTTGTATCTAGTACTCCAGATGAAAGTGGTGGAAGCTAGAGGAAAATAGTCTAGGGCCATGGCAAAATGAATGAAACTGCAGAAAACTTTTGGTTCCATATGCCTGTAATAATACATTATGGAGACTATACCTTGCATAAATTTTATTTAAACTATCAAGGCACCATAAATATATATTCATAAAAATACATACATATACATCTATTCATACACACACATTTTAAAAAACCTATTCAAATTAGTCTAGCATCTTTGTCAGAAGCAGTAGATGGAAATTATTAAAGTAAAAGATCCTTTGGGAATAGATGTCAGTGTAAATTTGCAATATGAAAAGAACATATGAAACTTGGTGCTTTGATTTAAGAGCACATATGAGAATGCTGATATTGATAATCAGATAAAAAGTAGATTTTGCTAACATCAATTCATTGTACATTAATTACATCTGCTGATAACCTTTGTGAATTTCAAATTGCACTTATCAGTCTGAAAGAGGTTGAAGAGTTGTCAGATTTATACAAAACATACAAATTTATATTGGCATACTTGGTGAACTTAAAGCAACTATCTAAACATAGATAACTAAATTTTCATTATATGATACAAATGATTAATGTTTTAGTCCTTGTACTTCTGCAGGTTTTTTGTTTGTTTTGTAAATGTTTAAATAAAAACACATGCAGAATTACCATAATGATGAAGCATTTATAGCTAAGATAGCTTAACCAATGGTACGAAATGGACTGGTTAAGACCAGACAGAGTCTAAAGTTTGTCTAAGATTGTCTGATGTTTATCACCAATGATGGCTGGAACCATGACATTGACTTTAAGTCCTGGTGGCTCAGGACTATAATTGAGAAGGTAGAGCTAGAAGGTGGATATCTCAGGT
The DNA here is from genome assembly GCF_047511655.1 of Castor canadensis. Lineage (NCBI taxonomy): Eukaryota > Metazoa > Chordata > Mammalia > Rodentia > Castoridae > Castor > Castor canadensis. Next base: position 19,586,389 of record NC_133390.1, on the reverse strand, counting down.
CAGCCTGGGCAAAAGTTGGTGAGACCCTATCTCAACAATAAGCTAGGCATGGTAGCACATGTCTGTATTCCTATCTATTCAGAAGGCAGATTTTTAAGGATTGCCATCTAAGGATAGCAAAAGTTTAACATCAGATCTAAAGAAATGAACTGAAGCCAAAAAAAAGGTGTGGGTTTGTGACACAAGCAAGTAGTAGAACACTCACTTAGCAAGCATGTGGATGTTCTGAGTTTAATCCTAGTAACTCAAAAAAATTTTAAAATGAGGGAAGAAACATTTTTTCTGTTGATGATTTGTTAAAGCTGATAATGTCCAAAAACTTCTCTGAAAGCATTTTGTCTATGTTTGCCTACATGGTTCATTAAAAAATGCATCAATCAGTGATCTATACCAGATTTATGAATATGGCTACACAGCCTAGTTTTAACTATGTTTGGGGAGGAGAGATATAAATGCCTAAAGTGCCTCTTTAAGAAACATTGGACTTCCTCCACTTGGGAGTGTGTGCTTTCTTTCTTCTGCTACAGAGTGTTCTTTACCTTCATTAAACTTTCATGTGAGTAATGTCTGGAGGCCTTATGAGTCCTTTAAACCATCTGTTGTGAAGTCTCTGCATCTTACAGAATTTACCACATATACTTTATTTTTCTTCTAAATACTTTGGAAATATTTTTGAAGTGCTTTGATATATAATGCAAAAAGTTAAAAGTTCAGAAAAACACAGGACATGAGAAACAATTGATATTGCCCCTTTTATAAGAACTGAGTAAGAACCAGAGTCCAGCAGTCAGGGAAGAAGTGGTTTTGGAACTCATCTGTCCTTGGTTCAGGTGGTAAGAAGTTACACTGTATGAAAAGAAGTTTAAATGATAACATAATTAACTCAAAAATATTCTTTTTCTCACTATAACCATGAACTTTGAATTTCAAACTATGTCCTATTATAAAATGCATAGGTAGTTCTTTCTCCCACACTGTAAGCTTGGATTCTAGTTCTGCCTCTGGTATTAATCTAATTAGTCATGTCACTGTAAGCCATCTTCCTTCTCTGTGATCTATTTCCCTATATATTGTAGAAGAGGCAAATTTTATCTATATTCATGCAGAATGCTTTGGGTCTAAGAATAGAACTACTGTAATTGAAGTTCAATATATAATCATGCAATAAGATCAGTTATATAACTGAATTTATATAAGGTAAATCAAGTGGAGGTAAATGAATACGCACATTTAATATAACTTTTAAATGATGCAAGACCCTTTATAAGGAAATGAGCACTTCAAAAACAGAGCCAACTGTTTTTATCATGAATTAAACAAAGAGCAGTAAATTGTGAAAATGTTACAAGGCAAAGGGTCCTGGGCTAAGATAGAGATGTGGCCAGGAAAATAAAAGTAATTTACACAAATTTCTCTACACCTCAGCTCTCAGCCTTAATGATAAAGATGGAACTTTCCTTCTGGTTTTATAGGGAGGGTATCTTTCACATAGAAATTCCTTCCCCTGTTTTAAAGAAATTGAATGAAAATCAAAGTGAGCTTCCTGCAACTTGCCTTTTTTTCTAGTGTGTTAACTTTAAAATGATTCTTATGTCAAAGAGGTCAATTTTGAGTGATGTCTTCTGAATTTCCTCAATGTAAAATCAGAGAGTTTTATGAGGAGCAGCCTCTTTATTCTCAAGCTTTCCAACACACTTTGAGTTTCAAAACAATCAAGGCAATGTGCAGTATCTTACTGGAAAATTATTTTATTCATGACTACATACAAATGTTTTATTACTAAATAACTTTTTGGATGTTTAGGTTTAGAAATCAGATTGAAAAGTATTGAAATGGTGGGCTAGATCAGAATTACGTCTTCACTCTGGGGATTTGGGGTTCTAGGCTGAGTGATTAGGAGCCAAAAAATATTTAACAGACAATTCCTACTTTATTTGTTCACACAGTTGAAATGATATAAGTACATAGTCAACATGCATTTAAGTATAAAAGTATACATGCATGTAATTATGTCATAGCTTTATTCAATGCTGACTTTAGTCAGGTTAGAGAATAATGCTATACACTGAAGAGACTTTAAAATATGATACTGAAAATTTTTACTTAGGATAATGTCTTCGTTTCGTTAAAAAAGTTGTGTTAATCACATGCACTTATCTTTTGCTTTAGAGTTTTAAATATCGACTCATTTAATTTGTTTGATTTTCCTGAAATAAATATTTAAACCAAAACACACCAACAAATTGCATAAGATCTCTCCTGTATACATGTTTAAAGATTTTGTTGCACAAAATATACCTTTGTGAATCTTACTCAGTTCTTCCTGAGCATTTTATTGTTTCAGATTTACCAGATGATAAGTGTGTAGAAAATGTGCACATGGAAAACTATTAAGCCTGTATTTTCTACTATTTATTCATCGACTTAAAAACAAAACAACCAAAAAAGCCCTGCTTTTCTACTTTTTAGCAGAAAGACCATTGCCTTTGTTATGATGCTGAAATTAACCTAGACAACTCACACAGCACATATAATAAGAAAATAGAAATAAACCATGAAACTTAACACACATCCTCTGACAAATAATGAATAACTCCAGTTTGATGTTTGATATCACTTTGAATTATCAGCATAAATTTTCATTTATTTTCTTGTAGGGATTTTTTTCAATTTATTTTTTAATATTTCTGCCTTTAAATATCTCTACCCTGTGCCTATCAATCATTTTTAATAGTCAGTTGGATTTATTTTATTAGGAACTAACATGTGGAGACTGTTCTCTATGAGTTATTAAATAATTAATATTTCTGAAAAGTGTCAGACACTTGCCAAGTCTTGGGACATTTTCTGTTAGGAAAATAATTTTCAGTGAGAGGTGTTTAAGACTTATCTAAGTCTTAGAATTAAGTTTCAGAGATTTTTAGTCTTTGAATAGTGAAGTGGAGAAACAAAATAGTTTTTCTAATAAAAACAGACTTTTTAGTATTTAATCAGCGAATCAAAATAAACTTATTTTCTCTTTTTTATTTTTATTTTTTTGGTGAATAGAAATTAAATTTTCAAACCTGCCCAGATACCTCTTTAATATAGCCTTGTACATTGTTTTTGTTTCTTTTCCTAATCCATAAAATTGTCCTTCTGGTCCAACCTATATGCAATGCCTCCTTTGAACAGAATCCTCTTTGTCTCTCCTACATATTGAATTTTATTACAGTGCCTTTGAATGTTATTGGTAAATCTTTTGCCGTTTCATCTTTGACTAATCCAGCCTCCTTAAGAATTTTTTTGTATATTGTTTTCTGGACCCCATCCCAATTTTCATCATTAAATGGATGATTGAGCTCAACCCTGAGAATTTATCCCATTTTTATTTAAGAACCAATCTAGTTCTTAAATAATAGAATTATTTTCCTGCTATTTTTTTTCATTGGATCAAACAATCTCCTTAACCACTCTTTTTTCTTTTTGTGTGACTTTTTAAAATTTGAAGTAAATATCCTCAATATTACTTAACATCTTCAAGGAATTTGAGAAAGGAAAGACTTCTGATTAGTTATATCAAAATACTTGTTAAAATAGGTTTATATTGAAATAGAAAAGGAATGTATTTACTAATCATAATTTCTTCAGATATAAAGTGTAGATTTTTGTCTGCTGGGAGAAAATTAGAGAAAATATTTGCATTTTTTAGCATCAGGATGCTTGATGCTTAGAATCATTGGGGAATACTGAACTGAAAACACTTTGAGAACATGAAAGTGTAATCATAACTTTTAGACACGCATTGAAAGTTTAGCTTCATCCTCTGATTATGTTATCTTTCTTGCAAATTAGCATGATTATGCTTTAGGAGTTGAGACATGGAAATTTCTTATCTGTTTTTAGTATGAGAATTAGAGAAAATTCTGGTTGAAAATTGCACATAATGATGATGATAAGTAAGGTCTAATCATCTAATACGCTTATTTCTCACTAGTTAACCTTTGAATCTTACACAGAAACTTTAGCGTTATTGTGAAAGTGTAGAGCAGAGTGCAACCATTCATCACTTGATGCCATTCTTGTTAATATGATAGGATCAAGCTTAAGAAATCTGAGAAACCAGCTCAGCTTCCCCATTCAGTGTTCAGAAACAGTACTGTGCTCGAGTTTAAGTAGAAAGATGCCAATTTATTTTCCAAAATTTTAAACATAACATGCTTTCTAATTTCTATTTATACAACAAAGACTATAACATATAGCAGCTTGTTTAACAAGCTAAAAACCAAATATGCGGCAAATTTAATTAAAATCAAACTGTCATTAAATTTGTAATAAAGTAATCATCCTATTTTATGTACTAGCTATAATTTCTCATTATAGGAGATTAATTTAATAGGTCCATGGTAGCAATTCATAATAAAAGACATCAAATTCTTTTATTTACACTTATCCCTATTGAGTTCTCTGCACCTGTTTTCTTCTACTGAGAAATAATAGCTAAATTTTTACTGTGTTGTTTTCCTAGGGAAAAACAAAAGTATAGTTTGTAATGCCAAATACATGCTGTGTGTCCAGAGATATAGGTAGATATAATATGTATCTATGATATTTCTTTTTTCATTGTTGTGCTGGATGGAGTACATTGTGGTATTTACAGAAGTTCTTACAATATATCAAATATGTCATAATTGAACTCTGGTATTTCAATAGTGACAATATTGCAAATCATTGACTTATATGTATGTATTATTACAAATATTTAGCTAAGAAATACTTTCAAAATAGAATAGTGTCTTATTTGTATATGGAAATAATTTATTTGTGATTTGACAAGTTATGTCATTAATATTATTCTTCTCATAATAAATTTAAATTGTTGAAACGCAAATAAAAAGAATTGTTCTGTTATATATTTAATCCTAAGCCCAGAAAGTATTTCAATTTTAATCTTAAAACAAGGTTAGAGAGAATATTTAATCATACTTGATTCATCTTAAAAAATGTGAAGAATAATGTATTAAAAGACTATTTCAAGAAAAGATTTTTAAGTGTTCAGCACTGTGGTGGATGCCAGGGGTCTACAAATGCTTTCCTACTCCTTCAATTGAGAGACATACTTTCCTTCTTTTGATGTGGACAGCGTCAGAAAGTTATTTAACCAAAAAAATAACCAAAAAAAAAAAATACAGTGACCTTTGAGGAACTGCAAGGCTGGGCCTGTAGAGACCTTGAGACTTAGGCCTGCTCCACTTGAAACACCTTCTCCAGAAGTCCTGAGCTGTGATGTATGAATTCCAATTGATGTGAGAGTGTAACTGGGTGTAGCTCACCAGTCATCACACCACTTTCACATCTTAATGACTTTGTCTTGAAAACTCCAGACTGGCTCATCTGCGAAGTGAATATGAAAGTGACCTCCATTGTCACCATTTGGGATAGGAAAATATCCTAGCCAAACCCTACCTGAATTCCTGATGTATATAATCATGAAATATAGTAAATGTTTTATTGCTTCATGCCTCTGGATTGTGAGTGAATTTAATTAAAAACTTCAATTTTTTAATTGAAAACTTCAATTGAAATAAAAACTATTTTTGAGATTTGAATAAGTTGTTTCATTTTTTTGGGGAGTGGGTGGGATAGCATGCTCAGGTTTTATAGCTTCATAGGAGTCCACGGGAACATTTTATACTGTCACATACTTCTTATATTCACAAATGTACTACTCACTTCATTCAAATCATAACTCTGACATAGATCTAAAAGACTGCTTGATTGGGATGGAATCTGATAAAGTATGCTTCAGAAACTTATTCATGAAAAGTTGTGACAAAGATCATTTCAATTCCACTTGATTCTTATTACACCAAAAACAAATTTCACTTAACTGTATCCACCCAGTTTTTGGATGGTAGAGAATCAATCAAGTTATTGATGTGACAAACACAAACACACATGTGTACACACATGTAAATGTGGATGTATGTCACTACAGTATGAGTGATGTATGTGTGTGTGAACAGTGTGGTGTGTTTCTTATAGCAATAACTTGATTGTTTGAACATGTAAGCACACGAGTTTTGAGATGAAGCTTCTGACTTAAGCATCATTCTTTCAGTAAGTTATGACTTTTCCCTGAGGTTGTGTTGGTGATCTTTCTCCACAGGATTATGTACTCAAGCTTCTAGAATAACCACTACAACTCAGGCTCTGTGCTTGTACAAATACATTAATTTGATAAAGTTGTGAAAAGTTCATTTACCTTCAATACTTGACATGTTTATGGATTGTGTCTAACATTTTAATATAAAGAATAAGCATCTAAATGCTTCACTTTACCTACATATATCTAATACTTTTTTCACCACACATACGTTAAAAATTTAGTAGCTAAAATATTAGGTTAATATATGTTGTTCCTTTAAAAACTCTCTTAAAACAATGTAAACTACAGCAACTAAGTTCATTAGAAAAATAACTGAGAAAAAAAATTTCATCACACTGAAAATTACTCCTTATAATATAAAAATAGATATCTTTGTTAAAAACTTCAATTGAAATAAAAACTATTTTTGAGATTTGAACTTGAAAACAATTTAAAAATACAAGTAATCATTGAGCTTGCATATTATCTGAATTATAAAATCTACAAACTAAATAAAATAATACTTAAATTATTGTCTATGGATTAAAACATACACAATTGCTATTATATCCTGTGAGCAAATTAGGTAGATATAATTGGTTAGCCCTTTCCAAACTACATTCTTTATACTTTGATTAGTAGAGGTGAAATACATTACAATTTTATTTTATAATGCATATCTCATTTATACTACGTTATTGCTTTATAATTAATTATTTTCTTTATAATTTCAGAATTAAATTAACAATTCTGTTCTAAATATAACATTAGCTTTTAGTAAACCAAAGCACAAAATGAAGAGCTTAAGAGAAATATTTAGTACAGATTCTAACTGACCTAATATTTCCAATTCAAGTGCAAAAAATCCTGAGTGATAGAATTATATGTCCAGTAAAATGAAATTCACATGTGGAAAATATTAAAATTTTATTTTTACAATAAAAACTGAATAATAATATTATTATTTTTCTTCATTGAAAGTATAGAGAGTTGCATGTTTCTAAAACATAAGATGACAGCGAAGATTTAGCAATGTACCTACAACCCAGAAAAACATGGTTTGTCTACAATAATATACTTAAAAAGTATTGCAATGCTTCACTTTTTATTTGGTGGTATTGAGGTTTGAACTCAGGGCCTTGTGCTTGCTGAGCGGGTTTTCTACCATTGAGTCATTCTACCAGCCCTATATGCTTCACTTTTTATACTGAGATGAAGTTTTTGCTTTAGGATTATTCAAAACTCACATTTTGTTAAAAATTAGTTTCATACCATTTAGTGTAAAAAAAAAAACAAACAAACTTGTAAAGGCTTCTGCTGAACCTTGATAATATAGACTACATATGTGACCCATGGCAGAGTAATAAAATGAATGAGTTCATCAATTATCTAACAAGTTTTTCTTTTGGTAAAGAAAATCATTTCATTAGTTTAATTTTTGTGTGTTGCATTTAGCCTGCATCATTCTAATCAAATTATAGCTGAAGTATCTTGGGGGAGAAGCGAGTCCATCAGTCACAGCCTTTAGAAAATATATAAATAACATAAAAGGAATTTTTTTTTCATTTTTCTTTTATTATTCCTATGTGCATACAAGGCTTGGTTCATTTCTCCCCCCTGCCCCCACCCCCTCCCTTACCACCCACTCCACCCCCTCCTGCTCCCCCCCCCCGCAATACCTAGCAGAAACTATTTTGCCCTTATTTCTAATTTTGTTGTAGAGAGAGTAGAAGCAATAATAGGAAGGAACAAGGGTTTTTGCTGATAGCTATACAGGGCATTGACTCACATTGATTTCCTGTGCGTGGGTGTTACCTTCTAGGTTAATTCATTTTGATCTAACCTTTTCTCTAGTACCTGTTCCCCATAAAAGGAATTTTTGGTACTTTACAATAAAAAGTAAGTGAATATTAACTAAGATTATATCACTGGGACTAATTAGAGTCCTAAATCTATAGCACAAGCCTAGTCTGCATAGAACAGGATGCTAAGAGTGTAACCTCTTCACTTAAGAGTAGGCTGCACAAGTAATTGTGCACTATTAACACAGGAACCTTGCCAATCTTGGACAGAATTTTACAAAGGAAAAAGAAACAACAATGAAAATAAAACCTTGTTGCTATGCAAACTACTCTAGGGTTCAGAAATTGCTCAATACTGTCCCCAATACACTCAGTTGAAATAAAAACATACTCTCTTTGGAAGGAAAACTTTCTACCTGGGCATTAAAGATTGTCACCATTTAAGTTTACCCAATTATAAAACAATAAAAAAATTATGTTCTATACTCTATATCATACATTATAATATATAGTGTATATAATATGACATTATATGGTATGTAGTATATAATGTGTATTACATGGTTACAAACAAGTGTTCCTTCTATATTCATATTTATTTATTTTCCCCAACACTAAAAATAAGACTTTGTAACTAGAGGACAAACTATTACTGTCAGTGAAAGCTTGGCACCAGGTCCAGTGCCCTGATTTTCTCATGGGATGAAAGAATGAGAGTCCAATGTCAGTTCTGGGTTACAATACAATTGAGAAATATTGATGTGATGAAATTTTGAGGGTCTGTAGTGCAGCAGGCCCATCCTTTAAAGATAGAGAAAAAAATTTCTCTGGAATGAAATACAAAAATCCTCTCCAGGGAGAAGAGAAGATATAAAGTTTTTATTAAGATTTTGAATATAAATAAAAGTCACCAGAGGTGAAAAAACTGCAGAACAATACACAGCCTATAACTTTCATTTTCAATCTGGTTGTCCATCTTTAATCTTCGATGTCATTAATACTTGACCACAGAGACATTACAATGTTAATGGGGAGTTGTCAGCATGACTTTAGGAAACAGAGGACAGAAGTTGGAGACCGGAGACCCCAAAACAGACAAATCAATAGCAAAAGAATTAGAGAATCAAGCACTCAGGCACTAGAATTACCAGAAATAACATGTATTGACATGTTTAAAACATTCAAAGAATTAAGAAACAATTTGAAGAATGAACATTGAATTAGGCACTATGTTTTTTAAACATCTTGAGGTAAAAGCTGTAATTGGTGAATATTTTAAGACTTGTGTGTTCAAATTAGCATGTTATACTCAGGTAAAAAAAATTAATTGGAGGATAAAGTAGAAGAAAAAAGATTCTAAAGACAAGATAAACAAAAATTCAGAGATCAAAGTGAAAAAAAGGGTAATGATTCTAGTATGTCACTGTTGTGATTAGCTCTCACATACATCAGAGGAAGAGAATAGGAAGTGTGAGGGAGAAGTAATTTCAAAAAAGAGAAAGTTAGAAAATTTTCCAGAATTGGTAAAAATCATAGGACCTTAGAAGCCAATACCACAGTAAATTCAAGTGGAAATAAACTTTAAAAGGATGTCACGGAAAATCTCAAGAAACATTTAGGCTCTGGATAGCAAGCATGAAGCTATAAATTCAGCAAAAGAAAAAATAAAAAAATAGACAAAGAGTAAACATTAAATTCAGCAAAGAGAAAACATTGATAACCTATAGAGGAATAAAAATGAAATTGATAACATATTTCACAAACTTAAAAATGGAAAAATGGAAGCTAGGATATGTAGTTTTCAATATTTTGAGGGAAAACAACTACTACCTGGCAGATGTTATATGCGTGCTTAAGAGATTCTCATGAAAGCTATGGATCGCTGCAATGAAGAATATATATACATGCAGAAAAGTTGCACAAATCTTTAGATTCTATAGTTATAACACCTGTTCCCTTCAGCTGTGTACTCTTTATCTGCAAATTGAGCTACTTTAGGGTGCTGAGTATTGAGTTCATGCTTTTAAGTTTGCCTGTATATATACTACACAGTTTCTTAAAAGGGTGAAAGAAGAAGGTTAAGGGGAGGGAATATGGTTGATGGATTTCATATATTTATACGAAATAGAATAAAGAAACCTTTTGCAACAGTTTTAAGGGGGTGCCAGGAAGAGGTAAAGGGGGAGAGACAGTAGAGGTGATCAAACCAATGTACAATGTAACCCTATTTGGAATGAATTCCCCTGTACAATGAATATATCTTAAAATAAAAAAGTCAATGAAAAAATTTGAGGGGCAAAATGTGGTGGCTAATGCCTGTAATCCACTGTGGCAGCCTTACAGTTAGAGGCCAGCCTAGTCAATAAGTTTACAAGACCCTATTTGAATAAACAAGCCAGGCATGGTGCTTCCATACCTGTACTTCCATATGTGTAGGAGGCAATAGGTAGGAAAATTGCAGTCTAAGGCCAGTGCCAGGTAAAAATGCAAGACCATACCTGAAAAATAGCTTAAAAATAAAAAAGAGAGCTGGAGGAAGGGGGCATGGTGCAAATAATAGAGCACTTACTAACAAGTGTAAGGCCTTGAGTTCAAACCTTAGAACTTAAAAAAAAAACAGCATTTGAACCGATTTTATTGAGGCTATCATTCATTATATCACACATGTCGAGACTACTTGTGTACATGGTTTTCATATTATTTTCAAGTAGCACACAAGCACCTGAACTTCTACTAACTCAAATAAGAATTCTGGCTTCTAGAAGAAACCAACTCTCTGTAAACCTTACTAATTTTCTTTGTGATGTGGACAGGATATCAAGGGATTAGTTTTTGTTATCACCAATGCTTTTTGACATTACAAAACATATTTTTAATTTTTATTAGCATACAGGAGCTGTACAGAGGATATATTGTGATAATTACATATGCTTACAATATATCTTAGTTAGATTTGCCCACTCCATCATTCTCCTTCTTCCCTCTTCTTCCCTGTTCAGAACAATTTTAACTGATTTCTTTCTTCTATTTTCATATACAGATACAAAATAAATTCACCCTCATTCCCTCTTTCCTCACAAAATCTATTTTTTAAAGTTTCCTTTTTAAAAGAAACTAGAACAGAACAGTGATTCTTTCACTTCTAGTTTTTCATACTCTTCAATATGGCAAATGATATATTAATTCTCTATAAAACAACTTCCTCTAATTGCTGAGCACATTTTGTAATTAGCACTCACACACATACTTTCTTCAAAAAAAAATGCCTTTGTGATTTAAGGTCATAACTCCAGTGGTAGAGCACTTGCCTAGCATATGCAAGGCCCTGGATTCAATCCTCAGTACTGGAAAATGTAAGAAACAATCTTTAGGGAAAAAAAATGGCAGCTAAGGTAAGGAATCAGATTTCCTAAATTCTATGACTTCAGAAACATCCTTGAAATGCTGGAGCCAGTCTTGGGTAATTCTGATTGCTCCTAACCAAAATAATAACCACCTTCACATTAGATGCAAATAAAATTCAAATATTGACCCTTAAATCAGCCTTTAATTGCACCTTACGGCCATTAAAAACACCCGCAGCACAGCCAGCAAAGCATGTACGGCTCTAGCTGATAGATTAATAATGTCGCCATTTTGTGAATCATTGGACATTTTATCCTCAGGTCTCACTTCTTTGCCTGGTTGATTGCCAGCTTGAGCCACCATGACCGGAGACTCCAGCACACACACTAACTTCCTCAAGCTCCCTCTTCTATAAAAGCCACGCCTAGCCCAGAGTCAGTGCTGCACGGTCTTTCCCCAACCAGCCTGGCAGTTTGAGCCTGCCATTAAACCTTGCTCTTGGACATGAGCTTTCTTTATGACTGACATTTTTCCCAACACAAGCCCTGGGAAAATAGCCCCGCCACTTCTCTTTTCTTTTTTTACCAACAAGCCTGTGGAGAGCCACCCTCTGCCATGTGAAATATGCCATTTCTCCCTGACAGCTGGCTCCAAAGCTGTCTGTGCAAAACTGCAGAAGATACAGGTGAGCATCACACACAACCTGCGGCATCCCTATCCACTCCCTCACCATGGGAAAATAACCCAGTGCATCCCCTGGTCAGACTGAACCGCTCCTCCAGCAAAACTGAAAGCCATAAATAGCAAACTAATTTAGCACAAACATTGGAATGGTGTGTGGAACTCTGAACCTGCCCTGGAGAAGGGGAGAGGGGCAAAGAGCCTGTCTCTCACTAATGAACTCTCCGGGGGGGTGGCAACAAACTGAGTTCTCAATGCCAAACTCTCATAAAGCAGCAACAGCTGAGAATGGAGGTGGGCCAACAAGACAACCACCTAGAGGAGCCTCTCACATCCAGCAAAGATAGAGAGAGGCATAAAAGCTAAGAAAGGGAGCAGAACAACAAACTGAGGGGGCAAGGAAAAGCAGGCAAGAGGTGGATCCCAGAGCCAATCTCCAGCAGACAGGGCAGCATTCAAAACGGAATTGCTCCACCTTGCTGGGGGAGGAGCTGTCCAAACATAGCTGCAGCTAAAGAGCAACACAGCTGCCACCTGCTGAAAATAGCTGTGACCATCCTGCATGATCTGGCAATCTTATCTTAACTCACAACTCTAACTAAGGTTCAAATACCACACACAAGCCAGTCATCTAACCTTATCAGAGCATTTCCTTGAACAGCAATACCAGGATTGGATACCTAAGGAATAACTCCAGAACTTTTACTAATAGACTGAACTGAACTACATTCCTGAACCTGGGGTTTTTTTTTTTATTCTGTTTCTTTTTTTTTTCTTTCTTTTTCTTTTTTTATTCCAGTATTATTAACCCCATCATCACTATTCTCTTATCCCTATTCTCATCTTCTTCACTCTCCCTCCTTCTCCTATACTATAATCCATTGTTCTCCCTCCCAAGTACTTTTCCTGCACCTTCTCATGCACTCTTTCCCCTGACTTCACCTCCCCCTCCCATCCTTTCAAACCTGGCACCACACTACCCCTCCCTCTTACACATTACCTGCTGACTAGCCTACTCTATCAACTGCACACAACCACAGGCCCCTGAAATCACTGACACAAACACCCTCCACTGCAACAACAGAAATATACCCAAGCACACACAAGGTCCACAAAATCCAGCAATCCCCATAACTTTTAACCCACAAATCCACCCCTTTTCCCATCCCCCTTTTTTTAGTGCCACATTTACCAATTCCAGATAATCTATAACTAGTCTAATAACCATTAACCTTCCCCAAAATTTCATGACACCAAAAACAAAGAAGATGACATAACACAAAGACAAATAAAGGAACTCAGAGAAGACCTCAAAAAACACCAAAGTGAAACAAAGGACAGTATAAAAAGAGAGATACATGAATTGAGAAATATATGAATTGAAAATGACAACACAGATTATAAAAAAAATTTGAACAAAGATTTGGAAAACCTTAGAAAAAATAATTAAGCAGAAATCCTGGAAATAAAAAATTCCCCATAGTCAATCAAGATACACAGTGGAAGGCCACTCCAGCAGACCAGAACAAGTGGAATACAGAATGCCAGGCTTGAAGAAAAAAAAGAAATCTTAGTCAAACAACTCAAGACCTGTGAAAAGAATATGTAAGAACTCAGCAACGCCACCAAAAGACCAAACCTGAGAGTCATGGGCATTGAACCAAAGGGATACATAACATATTCAACACAATCATAACCGAAAATTTCCCAAATCTCAATAAAGTTTTTCCCATTCAGGTACAGGAATCCTCCAGGACACCAAAGAAATTTGACCAAAATAGAACCTCGCCATGGCATATTATCATCAAAACAAGCACGGAGAAGAGAGAAAGAATATTGAATTCTGTAAAAGAGAAAATGAAAATAACATACAAATGTAAACCCATCAAAATAACAGAAGATCTCTCAATGGAAACTTTAAAAGCAAGAAGGGCACAGAATGAGGTATTACAGGCTCTGAAAGAAAATAACTTCAACCTTAGGATACTCTACCCAGTAAAACTATCATTCAAAATTGGCAGACCAATAAAAATCTTTCATGATAAATAGTAACTAAAACAGTATATGACCACCAAGTCACCATTAGAGAAAACTCTATAAAGAATTCTGCACACAGAAGATAAATGTAAACAAAACTTCTAGAGAATTGGAAGCATCAAACCACAGGACAAGAAAAAACAAGCAATCAGAGAGTAGGATTAATTCATCTGCACACAATCAAACCCTTAACAACAAAAGCAACTAAATGGTACAAATGGCCACATACTTATCAATATTCACACTGAATGTTAATGGACTCAACTCCCATCAAAAGACACCATTTGACAAACTGGATTAAAAATGAAGATCCAACAATATGCTGTTTACAAGAGACCAATCTTATTAACAGAAAGAAACACTACCTAAGGGTGAAAGTCTGGAAGAAGATTTACCAAGCCAGTAACCCCTGAAAACAGGCAGGAGTAGCAGTATTTATATCAGACAAAGTAGTCTTCAAACATACATTTGTCCAATGAGATAAAGAAGAAAACTTCATACTAATAAAAAGTACAATACATCAAAAGGTAACAACAATTACCAACCTATATAAACCCAATGTCAGTGCACCAAATTTCCTCAAACATACACTAAAGGACATAAAAGCACATAAAGACTCCCAAATAGTGATAGTGGGAGACTTTAATACCCCTCTATCACCAATAGATAGGTCATCCAAGCAAAAAATCAACAAAGAAATCCTAGAACTATATGACACCATAAAAATGGACTTGATTGCTGTCTACAGAATATTTCATCCAACAAAAACACAATATACATTCTTCTCAGCAGCCCATGGAACTTTCTCCAAAATAGATCATATTTTAGGACGCAAAGAATCCCTAAGCAAATATGAGAAAATAGAAATAGCTCCCTCCATTCTATTCAATCACAATTCATTAAAACTAGAACTCAGCAACAAAAACAACAGCAGAAAACATGCAGATAACTGGAAACAGAATAGTACATTGCTCAATGATCAGTGGGACATAGCAGAAATAAGAGATGAAATAAAAAAATTCCTAGGAGATAATGAAAAATCAAACCACAACCTATGAGAAACTATGAGACATAGCAAAGGCAGTCCTAAGAAGAAAGTTTATCACTATGAGTGAATATATTAAAAGGATAGAAAGATCTCAAATAAATGACCTGATGCTACATCTTACACTCCTTGAAAAACAAGACCAAGCAAAACCCAAAGCAAGCAGAGGGAGAAAAATAATATGAATAAGGGCTAAATTTAATGAAATAGAAACCCCAAAAAATATGAAGAATCAATGGAACAAAAAGCTGCTTCTTTGAAAAACTAAGCAAGATTGATAAGCCCTTGGAAATCTGACTAAAATGCAGAGGAAAAAGACCAAAATTAGAAAGTCAGAAACAAAAAAGGGGAGATAACAACAGACACCATGGAAATCCAGGGAATCATCAGAGACTACTTTGAGAACCTATATTCTAATAAATTGGAAAATCTTGAAAAATTGAACAAATTTCTAGATAGTTATCACCATCTAAAACCAAAACAAGAAGACATTAACCACTTAAACAGCTCTATAACATGTAATGAAATTGAAGAAAAATAAAGAATATCCCCCCCTAAAAAATGTCCAAGACTTTATGGATTCTCAAGCTGAATTCTAAGAGACTTTCAAAGAAGATCTAATACCAACACTCCTTAAACTTTTCCACATAATAGAAAGGGAAAAAACTGCCCTTTCTACACAGTTCCTAACTCATTCTATGAAGACAGTATTGTACTACTCCCAAAACCAGTAAGGGACATGTACAAAAAGGAGAACAATAGGCCAATCTCCTTAATGAACACCAATGCAAAAATCCTCAATAAAATAATGGCAAACCAAACCCAAAAATATACCAGAAAGATTATTCGCCTTGACCAAGTCAGTTTCATCCTAGGGATTCAGTAATGGTTCAACTTACACAAATCAATAAATGTAATACAGCATATCAATAGAAGCAAAGACAAAAACCACATGATCATCTCAATAGATGCAGAAAAAGCCTTCAATAAGATTCAATACCACTTTATGATAAAAGCTCTAAAAAAACTAGGACTAGAAAGAACTACCTCAACATAATAAAGGGTGTATGTGACAAACCTATAGACAACATCATACTTAGTGGGGAAAAACTGAAACCATTCCCGCTAAACTTAAAAATGACATAAGGGTGCCCACTCTACCCACTCCTGTTCAACATAGTCCTGGAATTCCTAGCCAGAGCAATATGGCAGGAAAGAGAAATAAAAGGAATACAAATAGGTAAAGAAATAGTCAAAATATCTTTATTCACAGATGATATGATCCTATACCTCAAAGACCCAAAAAACTCCACCCAAAAATTTCTAGACACCATAATCAGCTTCAGCAACGTAGCAGGATACAAAATCAACTTTCAAAAATAAGTAGCCTTTCTATACACCAACAATGAACAAATTGAGAAAGAATACTGTAAAAAAAAATTGTGTTTACAATAGCCTCAAAAAAAAATTAAATACCTAGGAGTAAACATAAAGGACATAAATGACCTGTTCAAGGAGAACTACAAACTACTGCAGTAAGAGATCGAGGAAGACTACAGAAGATGGAAAGATCTCCCATGCTCCTGTATTAGCAAAATCAATATAGTAAAAATGGTTATGCTACCAAAAGCAATCTACGTGTTTAATGTAACACCCATTAAAATTCCAATGACATTCATCACAGAGATTGAAAAACCTACCCTAAAGTTCATTTGGAAACAAAAAAAGACCACAAATAGCCAAGGGAATACTGAGCAGAAAGAGTAATGCTGGAGTTATTATAATACCCAACTTCAAGGTATACCACAAGCCATAACAATAAAAACAGCATGGTACTAGCAGAAAAACAGACATGAAGATAAGTGGAACAGAATAGAAGACCCAGACATGACAGATACACCTACCTTATTTTTGACAAAGGCGCCAAAAACATATGATGGAGAAAAGACAGGCTCTTCAGCAAATGGTGCTGGGTAATGTGGCTATCTGCCTGCAGAAAACTGAAACTAGATACATACTTGTCACTCTGTAATAGTTTCAACTAAAAGTGGATTAAGGACCTTACTACCAGACTCGAAACCTTGCAGTTAGTATATGAAAGAGCAGGGAATTCCCTGGAAACAATAGTAATAGGTAAGGACTTCCTCTGTAGAGCTCCATCAGCCCAACAACTAAGAGAAAGGAAAGACAAATGGGACAACATGAAATTAAAAGTTTATGCATAACAAAAGAGATGGTCTCAAAATTGAAAAGACCACCCAAAGAGTGGATGAAAATATTTGCTATTTATATATCAGACAAAGGACTGATAACCAAAGGACAGATAACCAGAATATATAGAGCGCTCAATCAATGAACCAATAAATAAGTGGGCAACAGAGCTAAAGTTTTTCTAAGGAAAGAAATTTCTAAGGAAGAAATCCAAATGGCCAAAAAACACATGAAAAAATTATCACCATCCATGGCCATAAAGGAAATGCAAATCAAAACCACACTAAGATTCCACCACACTCCTGTTAGAATAAGTATCATCAAAAACACTACCAACAACAAATGCTGGCAAGGATGCAGGGAAAAGGAACCCTCATAAACTACTGGTGGGAATGTAAGCTATTACAACCACTTTGGAAAACAATATGAAGGTACCTTAAAAGCTAAATTTATAATCTGGCAATACCAAAGGAATATACCAAAGGAATGCAACTAAAGTTATTACAAAATCACCTCACACCCATGTTTACTGCAGCACTATTTACAATAGCCAAGCTATGGAACCAGCCAATATGCCCTACAATAGACAAACTGATAAATAAACTATGGTTTATATACACAATGGAATTTTACTCAGCCACAAAGAAGAGTGAAATTTTGTCATTCACAAGTAAATGGACAGAACTGGAGAACAGCAACTTAAGTGAAGTTAGCCAGGCTCAGAAGGCCAAAAATTGCATGTTCTCCCTCAGATGCAGATTATAGACCTAACACAAATGCAGTAATATTATTGGTCAAGGGTCACACTCTAAGGGGAGAATGCACACAGGAGGAATAGGGAAAGGGAAGGAAACCTAAAATTTGAATGTGGTTGATATGCTCAGTGTAGAGGAGAGAATACAGTAATCTGAAACTTGCAGAGGCCACTATGGGAATGGGACCAGGAAATAGTGAAGAGTTCTGATAGAAATGAACCAATGTGGTTTGCAATATACTAGTGCATGGAAGCAATGCTAGGAATCTCTCTGTACCTTTATTGTACACTAACAAAAATGATATGTCTTTCTTATTATTTGTTATGTTTTCTCTTCAACAGGTTCTGCCTGGAAGTGGGCGGTGGGAGACAAGGTGGCACAAACAATGTACACACATGTAAATAAATGTAAAAATGATAAAATAAAAAGAGGGAAAAAAGAGAAAAATGATGGCTGGGGTGAATTTTTAAAAAAAGAAAGAAACAATCTTTAATCTTTCCACACAAAGCTGACCAGTGGAAGAAAGTTGCATAATTGTTAATAGCATTGACTGTGGGATTATGCTGCCTGACTGATTTAAGTTTTAGTTTCACAATTACTCTGCTGCTTGATGTTACAACTCTAGATGCACATTTCCCTTTGTGAATAGTAAGCCTCATTTTTTGCATCTGTAAGTACAGGGTAATAACAGTAATATCAGTTATGTTCATTGTCAATATCAAACAATGAATGAACTTATATCATTTAATATATTGACAAAATAAGGACATTAGAAGTCATTATTATTTTAAATACTTGACCACTCATATGCTGTCTCAATAAGTGCTTTAGTCACTTTTTATCTCTGGGACAAATATCTGAGAGAAACATTTTAAAAGAATGATAGATTCATTTAGAACATGGTTTTTGAGGTTTCATTCCAAGTTCACTTAATCCATCATTGTGAGTATGTAGTGAGGGAGAACATGATAGCACTGGGAGTATGAGACAAAAGAGGTTTCTCACTTCATGATGGCTATAAAACAAACAAAGACAGAGAGAAAAAGAGAGAGAGGAGAAACAGAGGAAAGAAATAGAGAGAGGAATGGTCTTGGGATAGGCTGTATCCCCTAAAATCATTACTCCAACCTACCACCCCAGTAACTCACTTTCTCTGACTAGAGCCTACCTGCAAAGGTTTCCACCAGCTCTCAACAATACTATCAAATTATGAATCCATCAATGGATTAATCCATTGAAAAGAATGAGTCCTCCTGATTCAATCACCCCTCAATATTCTCACTAATTATGAACAAAGTATTCAAAATATGGTCATTTTAGGGGGACACTTGATATCTAATCTTCTGCCACTGACTCTAGAAATCTAATTTCTATCTCACAATGCAAAATCCATTTGATCCATTTCCAAGAATCCCCAAAGTCTCAACAGTTCTAGCATTTCTCAAAAGTTAAACTTCAAATCCTCTTTTCAGACTCAAAACAAACTCTTAGCTATAAGCCCCAGTAAAAATAAGAAAAAGATACATATAGCATACAGTGTTACTCCACTTAAAATGGAAAGATGGAGAAACAGAAAGGAGTAAAAAGAGCAGAGTAGGATTCAAACACAGCAAGGCAAACATTAAATCCTGTTGACCATCATTCTGAGCACGTTAGCATTATGTGAGTTTCAAAGGGCTTGGGCAGCCCTTCCTCAGTGGCCTTGGTCTTGCCAGCTACAGCTCACATGGCCTCTGTCAAAGGTTTACTCTGAGTGCCTGATGACTCCTTCAGCAGATGTTCCATATTCCTGGCATCTCTAAATTCTGGGGGCCTCCATTGCATTTTAGTCTTCACTGTCATAAATTCATGAATCACTCTCTTAGAGGTTGCCTTCAGGAAACCTGACCTTGTTATTTATTACTGGTATCCAATGCTATACTTTGAAATTTGAGTGGAAGTCTCCATGACCCACAGCTCTTGGATTCTGCATGTCTACAAATCTAGCATTACATGAATGTCTGTTATCAGAAAAAGCAGGATCAACCAGCAATCCCAGTCCTAGGGATATACCCAAAGGAATGTGACTCAGGTTACTCCAGAGGCAACTGCACACCCATGTTTATTGCAGCACTATTCACAATAGCCAAGTTATGGAAACAGCCAAATTGCCCCATTACTGTCGAATGGATTAAGAAAATGTGGTATTTATACACTATGGAATTTTACTCAGCCATGAAGAAGAATGAAATATTATCATTCACAAGTAAATGGATGGAACTGGAGAACATCATCTTAAATGAAGTTATCCAAGCTCAGAAAACCAAAAATCATATGTTTTCC
The DNA here is from genome assembly GCF_047511655.1 of Castor canadensis. NCBI lineage: Eukaryota > Metazoa > Chordata > Mammalia > Rodentia > Castoridae > Castor > Castor canadensis. The sequence continues at coordinate 19,566,064 of NC_133390.1, read as the reverse complement.
ATCATATGAGTACTTTAGATCTAAGACAAATGCAATATATTATTAGACTTGGGTCACATGCTAAGGGAAGAAAACATATAGGAGGAATAGGGACATGTAGGAAACCCAAAACTTGAAAGTGTTTGATGTCCTCTCTGCTGAGGAGTAAATATAATAACCTTAAAATGACAGAGGTCATTATGGGAAGGTGATCGGGAAGTAGTGAAGAAACCTGAGAGAGATGAATCAATTCAGGTTGTAATATACTTGTGCATGGAAGAAAGGCTAGGAATCTCTCTGCATAACTATCCTTAGCTCAACCAGCAAAAATGCTACATTTTTCTTATTATTGCTTATGTCTACTCTTCAACAAAATTGGAGAAAAGGGCAGAACAGGTTCTGCCTGGAAGGGAGGGGGGTGGGAGGTAGGAAGGGGGTGGGAGAGAGCAGGGGGGAGAAATGGCCCAAACATTGTATGCACATATGAATAAATGAATAAAGAATAAAAAAGAGCAGGATCAAGATTCCTTGGACTATAGCTGCAGTGGACAGTAAGTGCTGGGGTGGATGTTCATGATAAAATAAAAATGAGGAAACAACTTTTTATGAGACCCTGTGTGAATAATGTGTCTGTATGGTACTCTCTTCTCAAGGGAAACTCTTTCCAGTGAGTTTATACTTTATACCCTGTAGCCTGTGATGGACAGAGTCTGGACAATTCCTGAGATATCTTGAAGGCATCTTTTTTTATTGTCCCAGTGCAAAGCACAGAATTTCATTTTAATGGAACAACTCTCCTTTAGCAACCATACCTCCCATGGTCATTCTCGCCTTTTCTAAAGAAATTGTATGTCTTTCAAATCTTTCTACTGTGCTTATTGCTCTGAATTCTCTCTATGAACCTGGCTAAAAACAGCCACAGCTGAAATGGTGAACTGTCATGAAATTTCTTCTACTATATTTGTCTTTTACTTTTAAATACAACCTCCAACAAAGTTTTATGGCATTGGCAAAATGAAAATTCTTTGTCAGAGTGTAATATGGAAGTCCTCTTATCCAATTCACAGTAGACTTTTATACCTATCAGCAACCTCAAGAAAATGGTCTTTAGTATAAACATTCCTGTTGGCATTTCAGTCTTTTGCGCTCTCATAAAATCATCCATTGTGCTGTGCTTATAGAATTCTAGCCTTTCTCTAACCTGGTTCTCCAAACTTATCCAAACTCCTCCACAAGTCAATTTTAAGATCTTTTGCTTTCAGTCTTAGAGCACTTGTCTTACAAAGCTCAAGAGCTTGAGTTCAAACCCCTGTAACTGGAAAAACAAAAGAAAGAAAAGTTTTTAAATTGCAGGTAGTCCCAGTAATCACCTCAATTCTCTGGTACCAATTATCTGTGCCAATCAATTTTTCATCCTCACTAGATAAATACCTGAAACAATTTAAAATGATGAAAGATTCATCTTGGCTCATGGTAACTCTGTTTTCAGTCTATGGTCAATTGGCTCCATCACTGTGGACACGAGATATGACAGATCATGGTAGTGGGAACATGTGACAGAGGAGGTTGTCCATCTCAATGACTACAAAGCAGAAAGAGAGAGACAGAGGCAGAGGCCCAAGACAAGACTGAGCCTGATCCTCACAGAACATAGCAAGAGTGGCCTACTTCTTCCAAGTGGGCCTCACCTCAAAAGGACTCTGTCACCACCATATAATACTGTGAAATTGTTATTTCAGAAGTAGGTTAATACACTGATTTGGTAATGACCTCTCATGAGTGCCACCAACAAGTAACCAAGTATTAAATGCATGAGCTTTTTGGAGGGACACCTTATACCAAAGCCATAACTCTTGGCAAAATGGATCAATTATTTCAAAGTAGTATTAGTAATGACAATGGGAGACCACGAATGAATTTTAAAAGTAACATCATTCCACTAAATAGAAATTTTATTTATTGAATACAATATTTTAATTCTTTATGTTAAATAAGCAGATATTAAACTTGGAATATATTCATGCAAGTAAGTGTGCAGAGACAATTTATTTATATAGTCACTTTTAGAAATTATAAACACCCATTTATGAATATTTCATGAAATTTTAGAGATTTAAACCCCACAGCAATTAAAATTCCAACTTTTAAAGATGAATAAATAATACATTGAGAAGTTTAAAAATAGGTAATGGTATCATCTCACTATGCAAATCTATCCATGTCCACACTTTTCAGGTCTCGATATAAATATAATATGTATTATAATGTAGCCAACAGAAAGTACTGAGTTGCCAAGAGGAATTTCCAGGGAACAAATTTCTGAAGACATATTCATGAAAATAATTTGAAGTCATAGTGAATGTATTTCATTCAATTCAAAAGAAAATATAACTTTTCAAGATTATTAAAATCATATGAACATTATTTATTTTTGCTATTGCAATGGAAATACTGCACAAACACAAAGGATGGGGACATGTCATATTTTGATATTTTCAAGGTCTACAAACTACTGTATGTGGGATGTTTTAATATGCTCTTTTAATACTAATCTTATGCTTACATAGTGCTTTACCACAAATGGTTTCATGGACTGTCACCAATATTATTAAACATTCCTTTGCTAAGATCATAGAATAGTATAGTGTGGTGATTCCTTCTCATCTTGACTGCTGTATTTGGGAAGTCATTCTCTGAATTACAGAGCTGAACTTTATGCATGTAAGTCTGTATGTCTATACACTGATACAAATTACAGCCAATTGTTTTCAAATAACTCATATCATTTACTTAATTCTATACTTTTTTTTAAATGGGAGAGACCCTTGACCTCTTCTGTGTATGGGTGTGTTTGTGTGTGTGTATGTATCAAGTAGTAATTAGAACTGACAAGTTAAAAGAAAATTAGAACTGAGAGAGAATGAGGCACTTTTAGAAAGGGTTTATCAGATAAACTTTCTGATAAAGTGGCAGTTGAGTAGAGATTTGAATGAAGTAATCAAGCCCACAAATTGGGGATATATACTCCAGACAGAGTTTAGCAAGAAGTTATAACTTATGGAGGGGCATACACACAGATGTATACTCAGAAAATGGACACACAAGACAAGAGAAGTAATTAAGGTGAAAATCACAGAGGGACTTATCCACCACAGGAAGAATTTGAACTTTGCCTAAATATGATGAGAGAAAGGCTCATAAATGGTATTATCAAAGCAACATTGGATTTAATTTATAGTTATTTTCCTGTTGTGGTTGCTGAAGGAAGTCTGTATAACAAGGGAAAGTCCCCCTTTCTCACATTAAACAAAGAATTCATTTGATGGAATTTAAGCTTGGTACCTTTTATTCTAAGCTTATAGTTAGAAAAGACTTTTTCAGTGCATTGATCCTCCTTATTTAAGGCTATGTTTTACTTGAATATTTTAAAGCTTTTGTTTTCCTTTTTACCTACTAGTTTACATTCTCTGCTATACTTTCATTTTACAAAGAGGAAATGTTTTGTGCTTATTTATTCAATTTTGTCTGTTTGCTTTTGCTTTCATTTATAGCATAATTTTCATTCTTCTACAAAAAGGAATCATCACTCATTATCCTTTGGGATTGTCTTAATACAATTAAAAGGGTTATATTAGTGCAACAAAGATTTTTCTTACCTAGAACATCATAAAAGCAATTGCTGGGGTGGGGCAGCAATTGAATTTGCTTTTTAAAATTTGGGTCATCTCCTCTTTTCCAAATACTTAACATTTGTATTCACAGCCCACAAATGTACTTTAAGAAATTGCAATTTAGTCTTGTTAAAATTGTCAGCTGCATTATGAGATGGCATTAGAGTTTTCCTTCCATAATTATTAAGTGTTCGCTGTGCTCCAAACTGTTCTAAAAGCAAGGGAAACAGTGAGGAACAACAGCAAAGTCCATTCCCACAGGAATTATATATTTTGTATTACTAAATTCCCTGGAAATTTTTATTTATTCATTTGGTGAGCTTACATAACATGGGTCTTCAAGATATTACCACCCTCTTAGTTAATCAGCAAATTGAAATAATGAGCATCAATCTCACTGATCATACATTAAAAATAGAACTCAATAGAACATGTAATACATTCTGAAACAGTAAATGATTTTTTACTTCACAGTATGTCCCTGACTCAAAACCTGGCAATCAAAAATAAAGCAAAACTTTTGTGGTATTATGCTAGGAAATTATTCTAGACAGCTTCCAAATTTGCATAATAGACATGGCAACACATTCAATTGGCTCAGATTAAGCATCTTAAATTCCAGAGCTTCATGGAGAAAAAAACAAACAAACAAACAAAAGAACAAAAACAGCTTTGTGGATAATGAACCCATAAATTCCCAACTCAATGGAAAAGGATTATAGAAATGAGCCATGCTGGCTTTTATTAGGCAGAAAGATAGCACCACTCTGCATTTTCAGGGCATTAATACATATTTTCTTTCTCCAGATACAAGCAGGTATTATAAATAATAAAGGAAAGAGCAATTAGGAACAGTAATTTACTCTTGACATTTTGTTTAGCTGTACTGAATCCAAATTAATTTTAAGGAAAAGAATTAAATGTATAGCTTAGCACTTCTGATAAATTGTATCATATATTTTATCAATTTTTTTAAGCATGTATACTACTCCAGTTCTCTCCCTTTTTTTAAATGTAAATGTAAAATTTTTAAATTATCATTGAATTTTGAAAATTAAACATAGAGTCCCAATTCAAGGCAATTGTGACACATGCCTGTAATCCTAGTATTCTGTGGGCAGAAGTAGGAGAACCAAAAAATCAGTCTCAGATGCATTATTTCTGAGACCTTCTCTCAAGAAATAATAAAAGAAAGAAAAAAAAGAAAAGGAAAGAGAAAACGGCACAGAATGCACTCATTTCATTCTTCTTGTTTCCAATCTATAATTATTGACATCTCTTAAAACTTGAGTTTAGGTGCTGGAGGTCTGCCTCAAATGGTGAAGAGCTTGCCTAGCAAGCACAAGGTCCTTAACTCAAACCCTAGTACCACCAAAAATAAACAAATAAATAGACACTTGATTTTAGAGTGATTCTGTTTTAAGGGTCTTGAAATTCAAGGTATTGAATCAAATTAGGAGTCCACAGATGGATGAATGGATAAAGGAAATGTATAAATGTACAATGTAATATTATTCTAATAAGTACTATTTTTCCACAGCACAATGAGAGAATTAAAGTTCACAATAATCTACTATATATTTGACAAAGAATTTTGAGAGGAACTAGCAGTCTTCAAACATAAGGAAATGATTAGTAAAGGGAAATACTAAACACTCTGATTTCATCAGTATGCCTTGTATGCATGGATTGAAATAACACACTGAAATCTATAAGCATGTATGATTATTATGTGTTAATTTTTTTTAAAGATTATGAGCCTTTTAATTTTAAGATGGACTCTAGGGAGGATTTTCAGTCAAATATCTTACATATTTAAAGAAAAAATATAAAGAACATAAATGCTTTCAAATGCATTTGGCAAGTTGTTTTTCATTATTAAAACTTTGTATTTACAACATGATTTCTGTCAAAAAAATGAGAAAATGTTCAAAGTAATCATATTCCAGGAAGGGGAGGGGATAAAGGAGAATGGTGGCAGGGATGAATTCAATATGATATATTTGACATAGTGTAAAAACCTTTGTAAATGCCACAATATTCCCATACCCAGCACAACAATAAAAAAAAAGAGCATCATAATGGATACTTTCTACAAAAGGGTATTGTTAAAAAAATCACTTGCTAGAGTATCCAAAATGGTGACTGGGACACAGAAGCAGACAGAGTGAACTCCGTGGATCAGGGACCTTGCAGAAATACTGGAGACACATTTGTCCAAGGTAAAGTACAAGGGAGAGCTGAAACTTCAGCACCCTGAGCCCCTAGCCTGTGGAAGTTTTCTCCATGCCATGATACACTGAAAGAAAATGCGGACTGCCACCTCCATGCTGCTACCACTCACCCATTGTCCCAGTGGCCTGCAGGAACTCTGCCCTACAGGTCTTCCAGGCTGCCACAAGCCAGCCTGCCAGGCTAATGCTCACACACCGGCCAACACACTGGCCTCTGCCACCAGCGCATCAGCTTGCTGGCCACCAACTCCAAATGTGCCTAAGAGACCTTCAACAGACCAAACAGAATACTTTCCTGCTGTAGCCACACTTGGCAAAAAAAAAAAAAGAAGAAACAAAACTCCAAAACCCTGAACCACCAGGCCATAGAAAGCATCTACAAGCCATGTTACACTGAGAAAGCAGGAGGGCACCAGCACTGCAAGATGCTGGCTCCAAACCTACCTAGGAGATGCAGACAAACAGGACTGAATGCTAAAGGAATAACACCAGAACTATGAAGACTGAAATTCTACCTGAACCTGAATTTTTTTTTCTTTTCTTTAAGTGTTTGTCTTGTTTGTTGTTTGATTGTCCACCATCTCTCCCTGTTGATTTGTTTGGTTCTCCATTTTTTTCTTTCTTTTTCTTTTTCTTTTTTCTCTTTCTTTCTTGGTTTTGTGAGTTTTTCTACTGTAAGATGGCTAATGCTAGAATACACATAGACTACGGACAGAAACAGTATGAAGGGGAATAATGGGAAAATGAAAAAGGGATGGTAACAATTCTCCCACCAAAAATAAATTAGTACAGGATTAAGAGGGAAATGAAGAAAATGGATACTCAGACTCAGACTCCAATAAAATAAAGATAAACTATATCAAGGAATGCAATGAAGCCCACAAGAACACTCTGAAAGAAGAAATCTTATAAGTAATCAATGAGAATATCATAGAGATATTACTAGACGTTCCACCAAAATGTACTGGAGACACTCAAGAAATTCCAAGACAACAAAAATAAAGAATTTGAGAAAACACAAACACAAATAAATGAATTCATAGGAGCCCTAAATAAACACCAAACTGAAACTGAGAGCACCATAAATAGAGAGATTAATGAATTCAGGAAAAAAATTGACAACATTAAAGAGGCGGTGGCTCATGATATAGAAAACCTCAGAAAAATGAATGAAGCAGAAAAATAAAACAAAATAAAAAGCCACTCTAGAAGACTAGAACAAACAGAAGACAGAATCTCAGAACTTGAAGATGAAATGGAAATAAAAGGAAAAACTGAAGACCTATTAGTCAGACAACTCAAGACCTGTGAAAGAAATATGCAAGAACTCACCAACTCCATCAAAAGACCAAACCTGAGAATCATGGGCATTGAAGAAGGAGAAGAGGGGCAAGCAAAAGGAACTTGTAATATATTCAACAAAATAATAACAGACAATTTCCCAAATCAAGAGAAAACTATGCCCATTTAGGTACAGGAAGCCTCCAGGACACCAAAAAGACATGATCAAAATAGAGCTTCCCCATGAAATATTATCATTGAAACAACAAGCACAGAGAATGGAGAAGGAACATTGAAGGCTGTAAGAGAGAAAAACCAAATAACATACAAAGTTAACCCATCAAAATTACAGCAGATTTCTCAATGGAAACCTTAAAAACAAGAAGAGCATGGAGTGAGGTCTTCCAGACACTGAATGAAAATAACTTCAACCTTAGGATACTCTATCTAGCAAAACTATTATTCAAAATAGATAGAGCAAAAAAGTCTTCCATGATAAGCAGAGTCAAAAATAAATTATGACCACAAGCCACCACTACAAAATATTCTTCAAGGAATTCTGCACACAGAAAATGAAGCAAACAAATCCATGGAAGGACAGGCAGTACCAAACCACAGGAGAAGAAAAGGCAAGAAAGTAGAGAGTAAAATTGATTCAGCTGCATACAATCCAACCCTAAAACAACAAAAACAACTAAATGACAGGAATCAACACATACCTATCAATACTAACACTGAATGTGAAGACACCATTTGGCAATCTGGATTATAAAGGAAGATCCTACAATCTGCTACCTACAGGAGATCCACCTCATCGACAGAAACAAACACTGGGTGAGGGTGAAAGGATGGAATAAGATTTACCAAGCCAGTGGTCCCCAAAACAAGCAGAAGTAGCAATACTTATCTCAGACAAAGTAGACTTCAAACTTAAATTGATCAAAAGAGATAAAGAAGGACATTCCACACTAATAAAAGAGGAAATACACAAAAAGGAAATAACAATTATCAACCTTTATGCAACCAATGTCAATGCATCCAATTTCATCAAACATATTTTAAAGGCTTTAAAAGCACATATAGACTCCAACACAGTGGTAGTGGGAGATTTTAATACTCCCCTATCACAAATAGGTAGGTCATCCAAACAAAATCAATAAAAAATTCTAGAACAAAGTCACACCATAAGTCAAATAGGCCTACTACTTGAAGTCTATAGGCCATTTCATCCAATATTCACACAATATATATTCTTCTCAGCATCCCATGGAACTTTCTCCAAAATTGATCAGTAAAATCAGAAATACAAAAGGGGAGATGACAGCAAGCACCATGGAAATTCACGAAATCATCAGAGACTACTTTGAGAACCTAAATTCTAATAAATTTGAATATCTTTAAGGAATGGACAGATTTCTAGATACTTATGACCATCCAAAACTGAACAAAGAGGATATTAATCACCTGAATAGATCTATAATACAAAATGAAATTGAAGCAGCAATAAAGACTCTCCCAAACAATAAAAGTCTAAGACATGATGGATTCTCTGCTGAAATATATCATATGTTTAAAGAAGAACTAATATCAACCCTCCTTAAACTGCTCCATGAAATAGTAAGGGAAGGAACACTGCCTAACTCATTTTATGAATCTAATATTACTCTCATCCCAAAACCAGACAAAGATAGCTCCAAAAAGGAGAAATATAGGTCAATATCCTTAATGAACATGAATGGAAAAATCCTCAATAAAATAATGGCAAACTGAATCCAAAAGCACATCAGAAAGATCATCCACCATGACCAAGTTGGCTTCATTCCAGGGAAACAGGGGTGGTTCAACATATGCAAATCTATTAGTGTAATACAGCACATTAATAAAAGCAAGGATAAAAACTACTTGATCATCTCAATAGATCCAGAAAAAGCCTTCAACAAGATCTAACACCACTTCATGATAAAAGATCTAAGAAAACTAGGAATAGAGGAATGTACCTTAAATTGTGAAGGCTATTTATGACAAACCTACAGCCAACATCATTCACAATGGTGAAAAACTGAAGCCATTTCCCTAAAATCAGGAATGAGACAAGGGTGGCCACTATCCCCACTCCTATTCAACATAGTACTGGAATTCCTAGGCAGAGCAATAAGGCAAGAAGAAATAAAAGGAATACAAATAGGTAAAGAAACTGTTAAAATATCCTTATTTGCAGACAATATGATCCTATACCATAAAAACCCCCAAAACTCCATCCAAAAACTCTTAGATACCATAAACAGTTACAGCAAGGTGGCAGGATGCAAAATCAACTTACAAAAATCATTAGCTTTTCTCTACACCAACAACCAACAAACTGAGAAGGAATATATGGAAAAAATTCCATTTAAATTAGCCTCAAAAAAAATCAAATACCTAGGAGTAAACTTAACAAAGGATGTGAATGAACTCTATAAGGAGAACTACAAACCGCTGAAGAAAGAGATCAAGGAAGTCTACAGAAGTTGGAAAGATCTCCCATGTTCATGGATTGGTAGAATCAGCGTATTAAAAATGGCTATACTACCAAAAGCAATCTACATGTTTAATGAAATTCCCATCAAAATCCCAATAACTTTCATCACAGAGACTGAAAAATCTACCCTAAAGTTGATTTGGAAACACAAGAGACCATGAATAGCTAAGGCAGTACTCAGCAAAAAGAGCAATGTTGCAGGTATCATAATACCTGACAAAGCAATAGCAATAAAAACAGCATGCTACTGGCACAAAAACAGACATGGAGACCAGTGGAACAGAACAGAGGACCCAGATATGAATCTACACACTATACCCACCTTATTTTTTACAAAGGTGCCAAAAACATACGACAGAGAAAAGACAGCCTCTTCAACAAATGTTGCTGAGAAAAGTGGTTATCCATCTCCAAGAAACTGAAACTAGATCCATGTTTACCACTCTGTACTAGTATCAACTCAAAATGGATCAAGGACCTTAATATCAAACCCAATACTCTGAAATTAGTACAGGAAGGAGCAGGACACACTCTGCACGTAATACGTATAAGCAAGAACTTCCTCAATAGAACCCCAGCAGCTCAGCAACTAAGAGAAAGAATGGACAAATGGGAATTCATAAAATTAAAAAGCTTCTGCACCACAAAAGAAATGGTCTCTAAACTGAAAAGACCACCCACAGAGTGGGAGAAAATATTTGTCAGCTATACACCAAACAAAGGACTGATAACCAGAATATATAGGGAACTTAAAAAACTAAACTCTCCCGAAATCAATGAACCAATATAGAAAAGGGCAACTGAATTAAACAGAACTCTCTCAAAAGAGGAAATTCAAATGGCTAAATAAATAAATAAATAAATAAAAACTTGAAAAAATGTTCACTATCTCTAACCATAAAAGAAATCCAAATCATAACCACCTTAAGACTCCACCTTACCCCTGTTAAAATAGCCATCATCAAAAACACCACCACCAGCAGATGTTGGCAAAGATGTGGGGAAAAAACGAACCCTCGTACACTGCTGGTGGAAATGCAAGCTAGTGCAACCACTCTGGAAAAAAATTTGGAGGCTTCTTAAAAATCTAAACATAGATCTGTCATATGATCCAGAAATCCCACTCCTGGGGACCTACCCAAAGGAATGAGACACAGGTTACTCCAAAGGCACCTGCACACCCATGTGTATTGTAGTGCTATTCACACTAGCCAAGTTATAGAAACAACCAAGATATCTCACTACTGATTAATGAATCGAGAAAATGTGGTATATATACACAATGAAATTTTACTCAGCCATGAAGAAGAATAAAATCTTATCATTTGCAAGTAAATGGATGGAACTGGAGAACATCATTCTGAGCGAGGTTAGCCAAGCTCAAAAGACCAAAAATCCTATGTTCTGCCTCATATGCGGACTTTAGATATAGGGCAAATACAGCTATGTGGTTGGACTTGGGTCATATGACAAGCAGAGAGCTCATAGGGGAGGTATGGGGATAGGTAGAAAACTGAAAATGTGCAAGTGTTTTATGTCCCCACTACAGAGGAACTAATACAGAACCCTTAAGGCAGCAGAGGTCAACATGAGAAGAAGATCAGGAACCAGCGTAAAGACCAGTTAGAGATGAATCAACTTGGGTTGTAACATATTTGTACATGAAAGCAGTGCTAGGAATCTCTCTGTATAGCTATCCTTAATTCAAGTAGCAAAAAAGCTTTGTCTTTCTATTATGCTTATTTCTTCTCTTCCACAAAATTAGAGTTAAGGGCAGAGCAGGTTCTGCCTGGAAGTGAGGGTGGGTGGGGGGAATATGTGGGGGTAGGGATCAGGGGGGAGAAATGACCCAAACAATGTATGCACATGTGAATAAATGAATAAAAGAAATAATTTGCTTGTATCTTTTGCTTGCATAATACTTTTAAAAATGAATATTTTGAAAGGATTTATTGACATAAATTTGATTATTCATTGTAGGTATTTAAAGATAAGTGAAAATGGTACAAATTGTTATACAGTAAAGGCAAACAAATTATATAAGAAAAGAGTCTCAAATGTGCAATAAGAGAAAGTTTTCTTTTCTAAGATTTTAGGGAAGAAAAAAATGCCTTCCAAGGATATGTTTTTTACCAGGCTATAGGTAGTGCATTCTAAGATTTCCATGGATATTAGCATCATCCCTCATGAAACTAGGAACAGTATTAGACTCCTGTGAAATCTGTTAGATAAATTTCCAGGTACTCTCTGTAGTTTAGGTTTTGTGGAATAAAGTTGACACATGAAAAGGAAGAATATGTTTGTTCCCCATTATTTGCAAAAGTGGTTGGTAATCTAGAGTGGGGTACATGAAATAAGTTATTTTTTGCTTTTGTTTTAAAATTTTTAAACTTAATTATAACTGACACCTAAAAACATAAATTTGTATGTATGAATACAGTGCCATGTTATATTTTGATACATAGAGATATTGTGTAATGTTCAAATCAGGAAGACACATTTATCTCCTCTAATATTTATCATTTCTTAATGGTAGAAAATTTCAAAAATCCTTTTGACTTTTGACATTCAGTGACAATTCATCTTATCTCTAATGGAATATAGGATAATTCTCCAGTGTTCTTCAGTGTCTGTAGTCTAGAGGGAACTCCTAGGAAAGACATATAAATCAAAGTGTTATCAGAGAGCCTTATTTTGCTTTGAATCTCTGACAAATTTTTTTTGATCATTTACATTTGGGAAATAGGGAGTCTGTGACTAGAAATCATCTCATAGCTAGAAATGTACAAAGGTGATAAACATGCATTTTTCATGTTGTTTCTGAAAAGCCTAGAAGCATGATATGATTTAAAAATATTCCACAAAGTTACTGCATCCCTTTATAGTTTATTAGTAAATTTAAGAAGCAGATATAACATTGCATTTTGTTGTAAAATTGTTATTTGATATAAAATTAAATATAACATTTTTCTATTTTTCATAACCTATAGAAAACAAAATATATATTTAATTCATTTCATTTTGCATATTTCATGTCTTAGAAGTAGATCCATGGTGATATGATTTTATAGCTTGTATAGAGATTGACAGAAAGGCTTTGTCAAAAAAAAAAACATATCTGAGTTAAAGATTTGACCAGAAGTGTTGTTCTTTATTAGTATTGCCAAATCTTAATACCTGGTATAAAAGATAGCAAATGCAATCTCTCAAGATTAGTCTATGAAAATAAATAAATTGCCTTGTGTCTGATATTAATAATTGATGTTTTCCCAAGAAATTGAAAAATTATTAATTTAGAGAAATATATGTGCTTTAAATATTCAGTAACAAAACTATAGAGCAAACAAGTGATAAAGACAGGATGAATATGTACTAGGATTCCATGCCTACCATGTTTTGTAAAAGTAGTATTCTAGTGTTTCATCAGCTTTTTTAAAATAATATTTCATCAGCTTTTTAGTGGGTGATAGTTTGCATTTGAAATGAATTGGTTTCTTGGACTGCAGAAAATGATACATTTGATATGTCTCTTCTTGGAAAGAAACTTGTGAACAGATTAGGCACCTAATTTATACTTATGTAAAATTCAAAGTGTCTAAAAAAAGCGCACATTTAAATGACAAAAGTTGGCTCATGATCAATAACTACCTGTAGTGTGATGACTGCTAGTCACTGGGGTTTAATAAAGGTAAAATAATGTTTAAGGTTTCTAAGGATGATAGGAGTCATTGAATTTCCAAACCTCAAATAAGAAAGAGCTTTTGGAAAAAGAAGTATTTACACATATATTCTCCTTTAAAAATTTTTGGAAAGTCAGTAATATGAGTGACAAAGTACTAGTCATTTTAATCAACAGCAGGTTTCATGAGTATGCCTTAAGAAATTGTATTTTTGTACAGAAAATTTGAGAAATACATATTCATTGTGCCTTACTTAATACATACCTTTCTGAAAAAGAAAACTAGTTAAAGTGCTGCCATTCCAATAATAGTTCACATACATTAAGGGATTTTAATTTGAAATGCAATATAGTGCATTATTAATGGAGCAAGTAATTTTGTTTGAGCAACGATGACTACTCTTGTCATATTAAATGTGTATTTCACATAATGAATTCTTTTCAAAGTAAGGACACATATTTGGAGGGATAATTATGTATTTTCACATAAAATCCTGATTTGTTAAAATTTTGGTCACCAGGCATTTTTTTGCATTGTACAGCATTCTGCATTTAGGAAAGAAAAGAGAATTTAAAGTGATAGTGAATAGCAAAAATCATTGAAGGCTAAAGTGATGAGCTTGCTAAAAACAAACAAACAAAAAACTTTTCACATCAATCCTCAGTATTTCACACCACATTAAAGAAGTTTTTATAGTAAAGCAATATGACTTTTGGTCTTTTCCTCCACAAATTCATGATGAAACTATTTTATGGATAAAAAAGTCTTAAGTTTCAGGAATGAAAAATATGAAGAAACATTCTTACCCCAAAGAACAGATCAAAGCAAATGAAGTACTTTCCTCTTGGCAGAGAGAGAGGGAAACTGATAAATCCTGAGAGTCATGTTTGAAATTTTTATTAAATATACATTGAAAGGAAGAAAACAAGGCTTATACTTGAAATCTTTAGATTGTTTAGATAAATGTGTTATTATTTGCATTTTATCTTTAGTTATCTTCAGTTTTAATAGTAATTTCTGTGTTTATAATTTTATATTTTATCCTATAAATATGCCTCTTGATTTTTCTAAGATAAATTTGATCATTTTTGACTAAAATATTAGAAGGGTGTTCTTTAATGGTGATCTTTCTGACATCTGACTCATGAATAATTTTATGTAACCTAATATCTACAATAGTCCAAAAGGTTCTATTTTAAATAGTATTTGTTGTCATTTTGAACTTCGTCAAGCAAACAAGTGGATAAAAATGGCACTAAATACCCTACTGAATATACATTCTCCTAGTTTAAATAAGGAAATTAAAACCTGTAACAGCAATCTCAAGTCATTCACATCAATACAACTAATGTATGCATATATAAAAATAACATTTAATGCTATCAATATATGTTGCAAAGTCAAGTATCCAGCATAATATCCATTGCATAGATTATCTATGTAATTTTTAAGTTATATGCTAAAATCTGTGATTATGTTGGGATAATGTTACATATTTATTGATTCCAGACCAACCACTTGACCAGCCACTTGTCCTAGTCTTTCCCAAAATACCTCCCATTTGTTGCTGAACAGAAATCCCTGGATTTAAGTTTTAGTTTTCCAATCTATGCTTTGGGCTTCATATCAGTTTTTCCCTTTTTCTTTTCCTGTTTGCTTTCCCTTTGCTCTGACACCGTTTGTTGTAAGTTGAGGCCTTGGCTAGGCAACAGACTCTTATAGTTCAGGCTTTTTACAAAGTAAAGAATAAAACTGAGACTCTAAGGAGGAAATTTGCAAGTAGAATTTTCTCCTTCTTGACATTTTTAAAGCAACTGTAGTGAATTGAATCTGGATGATACAGCCAGCACATAGATTTTATATTTAAAAATTTAAGTATAAATTTTATTACTATCAATATTTACTCAATATTAATTATTTTAGCTCTTGTGAATTCCAACTCTAAAGACAATAATTTTACAATATATTTGTGTTTTTATTATTTTATAAATTTTGAGTAATTATAACATTACATGCTAAATATCAGAAGTATAAATATTGGAAAAAAGTATCACAAAAGAAAAAATAAAAATGAATTCATTAAGCAAGTTTATATGGCGTAGGATGAAAAATAGCATACCATCAGTCATTACAAAATGTTTTAACAGAAATAAATTTTAAATACTAAATAAATTCTATATAATTTGTTGTTTATGAAGCACATTAGATCCATAAATACTATTTAATGAAGTTGTTAATTTTATTATAAATATGTATAGTGTGACTACAACTTTTAATTTTTTTCAGAAGAACTTCAGAATTACATTTATTATATTTTATTATTTTTACATTTATTTACATGTGTATATATTATTTGGGACATCATCCTCCCACCCTTCAGAATTACAGGTAGAACCTGTTCCACCATCTTGTTATCCAATTTTGTTAAAGAAAAAACATAAAGGATAATAAGAAAAACTTGGCATTTTTGCAAGTTTGAGACAAGGATAGATTATACAGGGCTATTCTTTGTGTTGTTTCCAAACAACACAAAGTATTGTGTTGTTTACACAATACTTTTTTTGTGATGTAGTATATAGGTATTACATCACAAATTGTTTCATCTCTACCAGTCCTCTTCAATACTTCCTAGTCCTCTTCCCATAGTGGCCTCTGCCAGTTTAAGATTGCTACATTTACTATTCTACATTGAGCATATCAACCACATTCAGGTCTTAGGTTTCCTTCCCTTTCCCTATTCCTCCCATGCATGTTCTCCCCTTAGTGTGTGACCCGTGTCCAATAATATTACTGCATTTGTTTTGGGTCTATAATCCACATATGAGGGAGAATATGTGATCTTTGGCCTTGTGAGCCTGGTTAACTTTGCTTAAGATGATGTTCTCCAGTTCCATCCATTTAGTTACAAGTGACAAATTTTCATTCTTCTTTGTGGTTGAGTAAAATTCTATTGCATATAAATACCACATTTTTTTAATCCATTCATTGGTAGTGAGGTAACTTGTCTGTTTCCATAGTTTGGCTATTGTGTACTAACCTGAGTCACATTCCTTCAGGTATATCCCTTGAAGGAGTATTGCTGGATCATATGGCAGGTCTATTTTAAGTTGTTTAAGAAGCCTCCATATTGTTTTCCATAGTGGTTGTACTAGCTTACATTCCCACCAGCAGGGTATGAGACTTCCTTTATCCTGCATCTTCACCAAGATTTATTGATGGTGGTGATCTTGATGCTAACAATTCTAACAAGAGTAAGGTGGAATCTTAGTTGATTTTGGTTTGCATTTCCTTTATGGCCAGGGATGGTGAGCATTTTTTCATGTTTTTTAGTCATTTGGACTTCTCCCTTAGAAAATGTTCTGTTTAGTTCAGTGGTCTGTTTCTTTATTGGGTCATTCATTTGGGGGGAGTTTAGTTTTTTGAGCACACTGTATATCCTGGTTATCATTACTTTGTCTAATGTATAGCTAGCAAAGATTTTCTCCCATTCTGTAGGAGCCCTTTTCAATTTAGTGACCATCTCTTGCTGTGCAAAAGCTTTCTAATTTCATTTAGTCCCATTTGCCCATCCTTTCTTTTAGTTGCCGAGCTGCTTAAGTTCTACAGAGGAAGTCCTTGCCAATGTCTATTGTTTCCAGTGTATTTCCTGCTTTTTCTTCTAATATCTTCAATGTTTTGGTTCTGATATTAAGTTCCTTAATAAACTTATATGTAGCCTTTATAGTGTTGAAGTACATTCCTTCTATTCCTAGATTTCTCAGAGCTTTTATCAGGAAAAGGTGTTGAATGTTATTAAAGACTTTTTCCACATCTGTTGAGGAGATCAAGTGGTTTTTTACTTTGCTTCTATTAATGTGCTATATTAACTTTAATGATTTCCACATGTTGAACCATCCCTGCTTTACTGGGATGAAGCCTATTTGGTCATGGTGAATGATCTTTCTAACGTACTGTTGGGTTCAGTTTGTCATTGCTTTATTGATGATTTTTGCATCAATGTTCATTGGGAATTGGCCTGTAGTTCTTCTTTACAGATGTGTCCTTTTCCAGTTTTGGGATGAGTGTTATACTGGCTCCATAAAATGAGTTAGGCAGTGTTCTTTCCCTTTCTGTTTCATGGTAAAGTTTAAGGAGTGTTTGTATTAGCTCTTCTTTAAAGGTCTTAAGAATTTATCAGAGAATCCTTCAGTTCTTGGACTGTTGTTTTTTTGGAGACTCTGTAGCTGCTTCAATTTCATTATGTGTTAAAGATCTGTTTAGGTTATCAATATCCTCTTGGTTCAGTATTGGATGGTCATAAGCACCTAGAAAATTTTCTGTTTTTTCAAGATTTCCAAATTTATTTGACTATAAGTTCTCAAAGTAGTCCCTGATGATTTCCTGGATTTACTTGGTGTTTGATGTTATCTCTACTTTTTCATTCCTGATTTTACTAATTTGGATCTTTCCCCTCCTCATTTTGATCAGATTTGCCAGAGTTTTGTCAATCTTGCTCTTGTTTTTCTATGAGTTTGAGATGTAGAATTAGATTTTTTTATTTCAGATCTTTCTGTCCTTTTAATATATGCACTCATGGCCATAAATTTTCTGTGTCCCATAGGTTCTGCTAGGCAGTGTTTTTACTTTCTTTCTCTTAAAGGAAACTTTTGATTTCCTCTCTTATTTCTTCTATAACCCACTGATCCTTGAGCAATGTGTTGTTCGGTTATTTCAACTTTCTTATATTTGTTGAGAATTGCTTTGCTCCCTAACATAGGGCCTATTTTGGAAAAAGTACCATGGGCTGCTGAGAAGAATGTATGTTATGCTGTTGCCAAATCAAATATTATACAGCCCTCAATTAGGTCCATTTGATGTATGATGTCACTTAGTCCTATAATTTCTTTGTTTATTTTTGTCTGGGTGACATATCTATTGATGATAGAGGGTATTAAAGTCTCCCAATACTGCTGAATTGGTGTCTATATGTGCTTTTAAGTCCTTTAGTGTATGTTTGATAAAATTGGGTGCAGTGACATTGGGTGCATATAGGTTGATAATTGTTATTTCCTTTTGATATACTGTATCTTTTATTAGTATGAAGTTCCCTTTTTAAATCATTTGACCAATGTATGTTTGAAGTCTACTTTGTCTGATATAAGTACTGCTACCCTTGTCTGTTTTGGGGGCCCATTGGCTTGGTAAATCTTCTTCTTCTAGCCTTTAACCCTAAGCCAGTGTTTATTTCTGTCAATAAGATGGGTCTCTGGTAAACAACAGAATACCAGATTTCTTTTTTAATCCAATTTGCCAAATGGTGTCTTTGATGGGGGAGTTGAGTCCATTAGCATTCAGTGTTAATATTGATATTATTGTATCCTAGGGCTGAAATTATTTTCATTCAGTACCCAAAAAAACCTCAGTCCATGCTCTTCTGGCTTTTAAGGTTTCACGTTGAGAAATCTGCTGTTACTTTCATGAGTTTATAAGATATTTGTTTTTTCTCTCTTACAGCCTTCAATATTCTTTCCCTGTTCTCTGTGCTAGTTGTTTTAATGATAATATGCCATGGGGAAGTTCTATTTTGATCAAGTATATTTGTTGTTCTGGAGGCTTCCTGTACCTGAATGGATAAATCTTTCTCAAGATTTGGAAAATATTCTGTTATTATTTTATTGAATATATGACATATCCCTTTGACTTGCAACTCTTCTCCTTCTTCAATGCCCATGATTCTCAGATTTGGTCTTTTGATGGATTAGCTGAATTCTTGCTAATTCCTTTAACAACTCTTGAGTTGTTTGACTAAGTGTTCTTCTGGTTTTTTTCTTTAATTTCTGTTTTATTTTTGACCTCTGATATTTTGTCTTCTATTTGTCCTATTCTGCTGGAGTGGCCTTTCACTGTGTTTTATAATTGACCAAAGGAATTTTTATTTCCAGGACTTCTGTTTGATGCTTTTTTCTGAGATTTTCCATATCTTTGTTCAACTCCTCTTTGTATTTTGTGTTGTCTCATTAAATATATCTATTTTTTTATTGTGTCCTTTGTTTCACATTGATATTTGTTGAAGACTTCTCTGAGTCCATTTAGTTGTTTCTGTATCTTCTCAAGTTTTTTATTTGTGGTGTCTTGAAATTTCTTCAGTGCCTCTTTTACTTTCTGGTTAACTGTGTCTTATAGTTTCTCTGTGAGGTTCTTAATGATATCTTCCATGAGTTCCTCTTTGAGGAATATTTTGTGGGCATCACTGGGCTCATTAGTGACATTTATTCTTGTTTTGTTGGCATCAGGAACTGAGTATCCATTTTCTTCAATTGCCACTGAATCCTCTATTGAATTGGTTTTTAGGAGAGTGTACTTTCCATCCCTTCCTCTTTTCCTGATTGCTCCAATTGATATTGTGCAACTGTGTTCTTGATTGGCTAATTGGTGGTTTTAATTGCCTGGTTTTTTTCCCCTTGATTTAATTTTTGTGTTGTGACTGACTAGGTTGTTAGCTAGGTTGATAAGCTGTTTCTGTCCTTGGCCTGTAGGTATAAATTAACAATAACAAATTCACAGGTTCAATGCCAGATCAATATTTATGTAGTATATAGAAAATTCCTTAGTGATAATATCTATAAACAGTGAGAGTCAGGCATCTTATTGTTGTTTGGCTAGAGGAAGATACTTGGGTAATTAGTAAAAGTGGTGCTAAAAGAAGGGAAAAGGGGAATGTGGAATGGGTGGGGAAAGAGATATGGGCACTGCTGGGTTTTGTGGCCCTTGTGTGTGTTTTAGTGCATTTCTGATGTTTTAATGGAAAGTATTTGTGTCAGGGATTGTAGGGGGTATGTTGTGTACAATTGGTACAATAGGCTTGTCAGTAGGTAGTGAGTGTGTAGGAAGGAGGAGCAGTGTTGTGACAGGTTGTGGAAGGGTAGGAGAGGGAGGTGAAGACAGGGGGAGAGAACGGATGAGAAGGGAGCCAAAAGAGTAGGGAGAATGATGGACTGTAGCACAAGAAAAGAGGGGAAAGTTGGGGATAAGAATAGGGAAATAAAATAGTGATGATAAAGTTAATAATAAAAACAAAAAAACCAGGTACTACAGCAACAACAGAAAGTTCAGTCTGCTTGGCAAAACTTTTGGACTTATTCCTTTGGTATTGGCGTTAGATATTCTGGGCTTTGTGGGGAAGTGTGTTGCCCTTCTTGTGGGACATCTTGGTGGGAGATGACTAGAGGGTTTCTTTTTTTTTCCTGCTGTCCTTCATCTTATGGGATGTCTGTTACAAGTGGAAGCTCTGAAGTGGTTTCATCAGGTGACTGGCTTGTGAGCAGTATTTGATTCCTTCTGTCTACTGGGCAGGTTACAATTGGAACCTGAGGTAACTCACTGCTAGTTTGTGCAAGTTGGTCAAATCTGTTGTTTTTGGCAGGTGGCATCCCCACAAGACTAGCTCAGGGATCCAACATGGCCCCATGTTGGGAGGTTGATTTGTCACCCCACTCCCACTCTCAACCTTTGTTATTTGTCCCAAAGCCCCCATTCTCTGAGGCAGATTCAGTGTAACACCCCCACTGTCAGTATTAGATTACAATTTGCTGTTTATGCTTTTCATTTTGCTTCCAAGTCTCAAGGTGGTTTCTGAAGTCACGGAGCTCAAGAATTCTGATTCCATTCCTTAACTGCCATTTTGTATCCTTCTACTTCTAATTTAAAATGACTCTGTAAAAGTGATTATTTGATGAATACCAGATGAATTTCTATAGTTAGTTCAGCACAGAAATTTTGTTTAGCTTAGCAAAGTACACAGGACCTAAGAAACATCAGGATTTAGATGATTTTATGAGTTAGGGGCAAGATGAAATAAAATTAAAATAAGACTTGCACTAGACTACCACCACTGTCCAGAATGGTCAACACTAATCACATGTACAGAAAGAGCATTTGAAATGTAGTTAGTGCAAATTGAATGTTGCTATAAGGATAAAATACACCATAGAGTTCAGAAACGTCATATGAAAAAAAAACTTTAAAGTAGACTATTAGTATGTTTTTATTGATAGCATGTGGAAATTATATTTTGAGTATATTTGTTATTTAAATTATTTGTTTTTAATTTTTTTACAAGAAAAATTTAAATTGCTCAAGTGACCTACATTTTTTCTTCACATAATATGGTTTTTGGAGTGCATGCTTTCAAACTAATGCAAAGAATTGACAAGGCTCTTGTGAAGATTTTTGTAATAACTTTTATATCCTACATTACCCTGAAAATATCCTTTTCTGATACCAATAATATTTATTCCTTGTTAAATCCAAATCAGTTAACCATACAAAAATTAAAATTAATTTCAAATATTTTCCAATTATTGCATAAATAGCCTACTAAGTCTGCAGGTGCATCTTTGGTGCACTTCTTTGATGTGGCTGACACATGTTTTATTCTGGAACATGTTAGATTTTTAAAGTCATCACTCCATTAAATTCTATGGAGAAAATATACCAAGAATAATCAGAACATAAATGAGGACAGAGTTTTAGCAAATAGAACATCACTCACTGATTACCAATACCAAAGTAAAACTCCAACTAAAGGGAAGTTAGCAAAGATCATCACTGTGTCAGCCTCCAAAATCTTAAGTTCACATATTTCCACCTGATGCACCTGTCAGAGTTTCAAAGGAAAACACAACAGTCAAGGATTAGATGCAAGAATACATTTATTCAAATAAAACGCAAACAAAGCAATGTCATTTCTAGCACTATGCGTAGGTCCCCTACAGCTAGTGTTCCTATTTCCATTCTAATCCCACCCAAACTCCTGAAAATTCACCAACATGTGCTTCCCCTCTTGTTATTGGAGAAGGACCCTCTCTCCACCCCCTGGAATCTGAATGGCTGTACTCAAAACTGAGGGCCATCTGAGGCCATTGACACACATGCTTAGTGGGTAGAACAACTTTTGTATTTTCAATGAGTCTGAATCAGGGAAAGTCTTACAAAGTGAAAATCCAGGCACAGGCTCTGGGGAATTTTGTAAAGTGGTAAGGAAATGCCCCAGCACCAAGGCTCCTTTCCTACGTGGTAGAGCAGAAATGGAAAGATTGCTTTTAGACTGTCTATCCCAGCATGTGTTTTTTTTTTTTTAATCACCGTGTTATTGTTGTACTGGTGTACATTGTGACATTTACCAAAGTTCTTACAACTTATCATAGTTGAAATCATCCACACCATCATTCTCCTTTACCCTCCCTCCCACCTTCCTTGAAAGTTTCAATGTCTCATTTTTCCAATTTCATATGTGAGTATATAATATTTACACCATATTCATCCTCCTACACCCTTTCCTTATACCCTTCCCCCTCCCACTGGTACCAACCCCCCAGACAGGACCTGTTTTGCCTTCCTGTTCTGTTTTTTTTAAAGATTTTTTTAAGATAGCTATACAATGAGTTTCATTGTGACATTTTTATGTATACATGTGTTATAACACAAATTGATTCATTCTATCTATTTTTCTCCTTTCTACCAGAATGTATTTATTGTCATTGATAGTTTCTTAAAACTACAAAGATGAAAATAAACATTTTAATTTTTTCTTACATGGAGATGTTGTGAAAAACAGTCTGTTCACTTTCTTCTGCATATGTCAATTTCTGAAAGTTTTCTGGCTAAATTACTTTTCTCAGAATTACCTTTGCTTGATATTGTTTTGTTTTTATTAATAAAACCCTTTATATGTGCATTTACATATATGTATATATGTATTGTAGCATGGATTTTATGAGCATCTAGAATGAACTAAACCTAAGAATTCAGACTTGTGGCTAAACATAGAAAAGGGCAATACGGTGAACTTAAAAGAAATATTAGGAATTTTTAACATTGGGTCAATTTTCATGGCATATTACACTAATAATGAAAAATCCAAATCTCATTTCTGTGCTTTGCTGTTCACTTACATTTTTAATGGTGGGGGATTTTTAATTTTCAGTAGGCATTCATTGTTTTAAATAGTGACTTTTATCTATTTTGAAATGATTGAGGATAGCCATGACATTGCAGACTACAAGAAGTAATTTTTCTATGAATTAAGGAAAAAAGTCTACTGAAATACTTGAAGAAAAATTTACCCCAAGAACTTTTTCCAATAAGAAAAGAAGTCCTACCTATTCATAACCTGGCTAACTGGATTGTAAGGCTGACACTTGATTATATGTGCTAATGGAAAGTTGCCTAAGTAACAGGTTCAACATCCTATTACTCTGATTTGTCATGACTATTGTTCTAATCCAATAAATTAGGCAGCCACAAAGTATAAGAAAACAGAATAAAAAAGGAAATCCGCTAAAATAGTGACTCCAGAAAAATTACCTCTGTAGCTTTAAACTTGTCATATCCCTTGTTGATATGCTGTGTATCAAATTGTATTTACTAGAGAATATTACAATATACTTAAATTGAATTTGCATTTCCTTTAGTACATCTTATAAAAAACAAACAATGAATACCAGTGTATATATATTAACATATATTAATATTCATTCTTACTACACATTAGTACATCAGTCCCTATAATCAGCTATGTAGGAAAAGGACAGATGTACTTAATTTATACCTTTCAACTCTCCAACATAAACACTCTATCTTTGCCTGTCTTCAGCCAGGATTTCTCTACATCTTTCCACTAGCTTTCTGGTTATTTCTCATATAGTCTGTGGCCGAGCTTCTTGCTTCCTTCCTCAGCACTAAAGGTGAAGTAATCACATAGGATCTTGTGCTCTACTCTGATAAAGGACATCTGACTACATGTGCAACACTTCTGTATGTAGACTAAGAGGTTACAGGTTGTTTTACCACCTGGGTAATGTTTTTCCCAAAAAGAACAGTCCTCTCTTTTTAAATAAATTTTTCCTGAGTATATTTAAGAGATAAAAATGATGTTACAGGATTTATATAATGAAAAAGTTTCCACAGTAAAGCAAATATGCATATTAATCATGATACGTAGGTAACTTTTCTTTTTTCTTTTTTTTTTTTTTGGTTGTTTTATGGGATGACCAGCTAAAAATGCTCATTTAGGCAAATTCCATATATAGTACATTTTTATTACTTATATTCTTCATGATATATACTACATCTCTAGACTTATTCATTCTATATATCTACTTCTTTGTGTTCTCTGATTTATAACTTAAAATTTCTTCCCCAACACCCTGCCCCAATATCAACTTTTATTCTATATCTTCTTTTTTAAATGTTTTTTTAACTTCTATGTATATGTGATATCATGTAATTTTTTTTCTTTTTGTGTCTGGATTATTTCACTTAATACAATGTCCTCTGGACTTTTCCAAGTTGTGGCAAATGACAAAATCTCAGTCTTTTTGTAGGACTAAATAATATTCTATTATGCATATAATCAGTTTCTTCATCCATTCATCAATCAAAAGATGCTTAGATTACTTCCTTCTCTTGGCTATTGTGAGTAATACTGCAATGGATATGGAAATGAAGATGTCTTTGTGAAGGGTGATTTCACTTCTTTTGGACATATGCCCAGAAAAGGAACTGATGATTTATATGATAGTTCTATTTTTAATTTTTAAAAGAATATCCACTCTATTTTTTTCCTTTCTACTCTAGTCCTTTTTTTTTTGATGATTTCAATAGATTTAAAAATTCTATATTCATTCTTGTATATGAATTACATCAACAATATTCGCCTTCTTAACCTCCTTCATTTACCCTCACTCTTTCATATATGATCTCCCCTTAGCATGATCTGTTTTTCATAATATTGCTTGTATTTGTATTAGGTCGATATTCCATATATGACTGAAAACATGTAGAAGCTGCCATGCGGCATTTCCGATCCAACTGCAGAGAATACTGCCAGAGAGGACATCTGACAAAAATCTGTATCCCCAGCATAACAATGATAGTAGGTAGTGAGGAGCTTGAGAAAGGAGAAAGCTACAAGAGGGGATGATGTGAGACTGACAGATTGAGGGCCCAATCTCGAAAAGTCTTCATCAGAATTCCTGTTTAGATCTCTACATACTATCGTTTCTCTGCCCTCATTGGAGAAGGAACACAAGGCAGTGAAAGACACTATTCCAGAGACAGGTATCCAATAGACTGCGAGGAAGTGGAAGGAAAGACATAGACAATAGGGGAAAAATACCTGCTCAGAAGAGCTTTAGAAAACTTTGAATTTTCATATTAAGTTGTTTTGTTGCTGTTAAATTTAGGATATGTAGAGTTTTTTCTTTATGTATTATTTTTCTGTATACTCAAAGTGAACAACTTTGTGTTATCTCTTTCCCCCATTTTCTCTTTAGTTATGCCTTCCCCCCCTTTCCTTCTCTGTAGTCATAAGTAAAATCTTCTCCTCAGTATTCAAACTTAAACCATTTCTTCTCCTCCCCTTTTCTATCACCATGCCCAATTTATACTTTCTTCCTTTCTACAACTAGAACTACTTTGTGCTTTATATTTTCTACTTTTTCTAATTAGCCACTCATAATCTTACATTGGTACCAATACTTTTGGAGGATAAATAGAGTACTGGATAATATCTGAGTTTTGTTGTGCTTATGTTTGTCTATCTCTTCAAATATTTTTCATTTTTCTTCCCTCTCTCCTGTCTTAATCTCAACTAGATCTCTTCTACCCATCCCAGTCTGCTTTTTCATTAACACCTTCTATTAGCTTGTCCATCACTACTTTATGACACATAATACTATTTATCTTGTATTATTCACTGGTTTTCTACTCTATCTCCCTCACATTGCTACCCTTATAACCTTCAGACTTCTAGGAACACAAAGATTCATCTTTGCTCTAATAGAAATCTAAAAATACTGGAATAGTAACAATAATTGATCTTCTTTAGGGATTAGTCAAAAAAGAATTTCAGTACTCTTTTCTAAAATGGTTTAAAAACTTCCAACAGCATAGGCATAAAAAAATTTCTTCAAAATAAAGGCAATTAATTTTTTTGAAAAAACTAGCCAACATTATAATAAAAGGTAAAAAAAAAACTGAAAGTGGTATAAAGCAAGAATACCTACCCATAACTTTTATGAAATACACTGCTAGAAATACAGGTAAGAGCAATCAGAAAAGGAAATAAATAAAAGGATCCAAAATCGCAAAGAAAAGAAGAAAATATCTTTACTTTCAGATGATATGGTCCTATAGGTAATTAACCCAAAGATTTTACAAAAAAACTGTTAGAACTATAAGTAAATTTGGTAAAGTTGAAAGATATAAAATCAACACATAAAACCAGTAACATTTTACAAGCAAATAATGATTTAACTGAAAAAGAAATAAAGAATACAAGCCTATTTACCTCATAATCAAAAAACAAAATACTCAACAATAAATAACCAAGAATGTGAAAAATCTGTTTCCTGAAAACTAGGAAACATTTAGGAGGCCAAAAGATATGTAAAAAAATGCTGAGTATCACTAATCATCAGAGAAATACAAAACCACAATGAAATATGATGTCTACCCAGTAAGAATGGCTATATCCACACATAAGGTGGCAGAATAATGTGCAATTTTTAGGTTTTATGTATCAGTTAAACTTACTTAGAAATTTGGATGAATAGAATTTGGAAAGATATCCTGCACTTGCAGATTAGAAATAAATTTGTCAAAATGCCCAAACTACCTAAACAAATACACAGATTCAAGCCAATCCCTGTCAAAACCCCAATGAATATAACCTTAAAATTCATATGAGAACATAAGAAACACAAATACCAAAACAATTCTCAGAAAGAAAAAGTAAGAGGCATCAAAATTAATGATTTAAAATTGTGTTACAAATCAATATTCATCAAAAAAATATCATGTGGGCATAAAAACAGACAGACCAATGGAACAATTTAAAGAACTAGTAAATAGCTTTATGTATGTATTCAAGTAAGTTTTGATAAGAGCACCAAGAGTATATGATCAATCATTTGGGGAAGACTGAATTTCCACATATAAAGGAGTAAAATTTAACTCATACGTCACCATACAAAAAATAAACTTAAAATTAATAAAAACTATATATAGGACCAGAAGTTACAAAACTCCTTAAAGAGAACATAGGGAAAAATTTCCCTGATTTTGGCCTTGATGATGAATTTTTGGATACTATACTAAAAGCTCAAGTCATAAAAGCAAAACAAGTAAATGAGAGTACATCAAATTTAAAACTGCTGCACAATAAAGGAAACAATTAACAAAATCAAATTGTAGTCTATGGATCCCAAAAGCAAATATCTTCAAACTACATATTTCTTCAGTGGTTAGTATACAACATTTATAAAGAATTCATACAACTAAAGAGTGGAAAATCAAAGATTCCAATTAAAAATGGCAAAGGAACTAAATAGATATTTTCCCAAAAATGGTAGAAAAATATCCACAAAAATATGATGAATTATTCTTATTTCTAGATTATTCTCTACAAAACCATAATTGCATGAATAAGGCATTTCTTTACATAGTTTAAGAAGTGGATACTTAATCTAACAAAAATGGCATGTTTGGGTGAGCAGTCATTATTGGTTTAAATAATTACAAAACCTTGATTTTGTCATCATATCACTTTTTTCATTTGTCAGTAAAATTACCAGTGAAATTTAATAGTAAAAAGAGTATAAGAAAATGTGCCCTTTATTTTACAGTTGTGCTTATAATTCTAATATTCTAGAAGTAGATTTTAGCAACTAACAGGAACATAAGCAGTCGTATCATAATTCATACCAGTTTTTCTCAAAGCAAAATTCAAAGGGTAACAGTATTAAGTAGGTTTAGAAAAAATATTGTAGTGTTCCCAGGAAATTGTTAGCATTTTTTAAACAAATTTATTCCCACAAATTAGTCTAAATTTAGCACACATACAAACAGTACTGAAGTGTAGAAAGCATGGATAGAGAGGCTGAAATATGTATATGTTTCACTTTCTCTTCTTAGCAGAAAAATTTGGATGGAGTTACCCCACTCATGGCTGAGAAGGAATTAGCAATGCCATTAAAGTTATCAAACCTTGATCTTCATCTTTTACCATCCATGGCATGTTTTATTTTCTTTATGTTTCTCAGTTTACTTTTTTAAGGTGAATAACACACCCATGTTCAGGATATGAAAATGTTAAGGGAGATAAAAGAATCAACACCCCACAAAATTCCTCTTTGTTTTCTTTTTTATAGAAAAAGAATCATTGCCAAAAGCCTCACAAAGCTGACTTACAATCATCTCTCATTAATAGGAGACATCCATACACACCTCTCCTAAATGGAATGTGCTTAGGGAGAATGAGGTTGCGGGAAGAGATGAGTACAGAGAGTTAATGGTGTCTGACATTTTCTAATTGTTTATATTAACTTAAAGGTTATCTATCATAAATCTATCATTATTCAATCAGAGATATATTAACACTGGGAATGGGAAAATTGGAGCTGTGAAAATCTTCCCACCCACTATTGACTGATTAACATACCTGATTCCGGCTCACTCTATTCTAACAGATCATATCTGTTGTGACTACCATAATTCTCTCACATGTTCTCTAAGGTGATACCACCCACATTGATAACCATTTTGTTAAGTTTGTATATTGGAATTGACAGCACACCGGTCAATGCTTTGAATAGGTACACCTACAAGAATATCTCATTTAGAATTGATCATAAAATAATACATTTCACTTATGCTAGGTTTATGTGAAACAATGTCATAATGGAAATACTTTATCATGATATATGCAAAAATGAGTTAGCATTACCTCTCTTGGATTGATTGCATATTAAACGTTTAGTTTGCATATCTAAAGAAGTAGAAATATAGTTGGGCTATTTTAGGATTAGAGACAAGGATAATATGTGTATAAAATAACCTCAGTACCCACTGATTTTAACAGTGCCCCAAAGAAAAACTACACTACTATCCTTTGGAGAATTATTTTTTCTTAACAGCAACAAAAAGGAAGGGCCATGTTCTCACACTGCCATTGATCTCAGAGAGACTGACTTTAGTTTCAACTCTATTTTGCTGTGGCCATTAGTAAATACTAACTGTTCTCTCAACACTAGACCCACCTCTAAACTATATATGATCTTTCCTCAACTGCCCAGCTCCTGGGCTTCCAATTCAATATAGTTACCACTGCTTTTTTTCTTTTCCATACTACCTGATACTCTTCCCTTTGCCTCAACTCATTAATATTGATTACTCCTTAGATTTTCTTCTCTTCCCCTCCAAGCAAAAAACACTGACAAAAATTTCTAATAATGTCAAAGATAAGACTTAACATGTACTTCACTTTTCCATTTTCAGTATGACTGCTTGCTAAATACTCATAGTAGCATTTTTCTTGATGCTTAAGCTTGAGGAATTAAAAATAATCTAACAAAAAAGTTTTTTTTATCATTTCCTATCTGCTCTGCAACCACATATAATTTCATATATCCATCTTCTGTGCATAGTGAGTTATACATTTTAAACATTTGGATAAAATTTTAGGGGAATACATTTGAAAAGCTTGATATTTGGCAAAAAATAAACTGAGGTAAAGTTCAGGCTGAGGTAGTGTGGTTGCAAACAAACTACTGTCATTAGAAAGAAGTGAAGTGCTATCATTGGGGAATAGAAAAGATGGTTTGAGGGCATGTCAGGAATTGACCAGACCCCACACATCATAAGTGATGAAAAGGTAAACTCATTTGAAAAAAAAGAGAATGATGTTGGGGAATCCTGCCCATGTAGGCCACCAAATAAGTTGTTTCACCAGGGTACATTTCATTGTGCTTAGCCACCAAATCATTCAGAGACTACTGCAGCCATGATCCGAGGGGACTCAGATATTGCTCTGTCAGCAGGCCTTGGTGTCAAACACATGATGCCAGTTTGGCAGGCATGTAGAATGCAAGAATTGCAGGGTCATAGAGCTCACATCATGCCAACACATGCCCCAGGTGCCTGACATGGAATTCAGGGTTTAATATTGGCCTTGCTGGGTTTTGGCCTTGTTCTGGTCTGGTCCTTCCTTGGTAATCTCCTAACCATTGCTTTAGGAAAGGGAACGTGTTCTCTGTCCTACCATTTGATGTTGGAAGTAATTTTCCTTTTTATTTTACAGGATCGTAGAGGAAACTTTGTACTGAAACTTTTAAACAGTGTTAGGACTGTTTATACTTTGCAGACTCTTGGAGATGGACTAAATACAATTTTCATTGTGATATGGACAAGAACTTTTGTAGGCCAGAGGCAAAATGTTCTCATCTGAATCCAAAATATTTTCTAAATGTCCATGCATTATAGAATTAGTTCTGAGCCAATGTGGGTTTTAGAAAGTTATTGAATAGTGAGGACACTGACATCATCAATAGATTAGTCTATTGATGGATTCATACTTTGATGTGATGGCATTAGCAGTAAATGACAGAAACTGTGCTATGTGGCCTGTTTGGAATAAGTAAATCACTAGGGACATGTTTTAGAAGAATAGATCTTGTCCCTGGTCTCTTATTCATCTCTGGTTTTCTCTTTCCAGGCTACCATGAGGTGAGAGGCTTTTTTTGACCATGTCCCTCTGCCATAATTTTTCTGCATTACCACAGCCCTACAAGCAATGGATCCAGCTGGCCATGGTCTAAAACCTCTGGAACCATGAGCCAATCCCTTTACCTTTGTTTTGTCACCATGACAAAAGTGGTTAACTTAATGTAGAAACATCCTAATTGGCTATGAAAATATGGTTCATTTCACAATGCAATACTTTCAGACATAAAGAGAATAAAAGTCTGTTGTTTGCAACACCAAAGACTTGCAGCTAAAGAACAATGTGTTAAATGAAATAAACCAGGCATAGAAAGACAACTAAATACAAGATCACACTAAAATCTGTAATCTAAAAGTTATGCTCTCATATAGGTTGAGAACAGAACGGTGATTAGAAGAGGCCTGGAGGATTATGTCAGGGAGAGAGATAGGAAAATGTTGATGAGTGGGTAGTAAGTTTCAGTAAGGTAATATAAGAAATTCTGGTATGCTATTGTACAGTAGGTTAGATATAGATAGCAATAATGTACTGTATATTTCAAAAACCTATAAGGAAGATTTTGAAAGTTTTACCATAAGGGAATGGCAAATACTTATACAGATAAATGTGTCTAATGTAACTTAAACATTACACAATAGGTATATGTGCATCAAACATTATATGGTACTTCACTAGTATGTGCACTTTTATCTATTACTTAAAATAAAAAGCATATGTGCATATATGTACATATTTATATTTTATATAGAAGTATAGAGATATAATAAGTTATTCATCTTATATTAATTACAGATTCCTCAATTTACAAAACCCTGTACTGATAAATTCTACACTTTGTATCCATGCTCAGAAAGCAGTTTTTATTGGTCAACTCTGTTTGTCATATGTCAGTCTCTTGAACACAGTATTGGCTCAAGGTACAGAGCTGCTGTGATTGTGCAGAATACATGTGCAGTAAATAACTAGCATTGAATCAGTGACTAATAAAGAATTTATTTTCATGAGCAAGCAGCAGAACCAAGGGACTGTGCTCCCTGAAGTCAGTGTGGGAAATCAAGTCCCAGAACTTCCACTTCCAACAGGCTTTGCTCTCCTGAGCAGTCAGCAAAGCCACAGAACTGTGCTTTCTGAAGCGTGGGTCTGAAATTAGGCCCTGAAACTCCTGCTGCCTACAGGCTTTGTTCTCCTGTGCCTGCAACAGCTGTCCTGGCTCCTAGAAGCACACATCCAAATGCAAGTAGACTCCAGGGCTTCCGATGCCTTGTGGGTACAAGACGATTCAAGCCTACTGGCCTTGCTGCTCCACAGGTACCCTCCACTTGCAACACAGTACCAAGAGACTGACACCAGGAGACATCTCTCCCCACAGAACATGGAGGCCCAGCACTCTCCATTGTCCCTGACAACAAGAGAGTCTTCACTCCCCTGTCAAAGAACAAGAATGCCAGATTCCCCTCTGAGAGGTGGAAAGCTATAAACTGCTATACTAGTTGGCACCAGAAGCCCTGTTCATGCAGGGTACACAGAAGGCCAGTACTTCACACTGTACCTCCCTGGAGAGGAGTCATGTCTCTCCTGTGCAAGAGATGGAATCCCAGCTCCTTCACTGAGTGGTAATCTGCTACTCTGCTGATGCTAGAAGGCCAATCCCCCACAGTGTGGAGAGACCCAGTGCTTCCCAGTGCAACTGCAGGAGAACCCCTGCACATTCATCAAAGAATGGAAACTCCAGACCCTCACTAAGGGGAGAAAGGAGGTAATTAGCACCACAATAAGAACCCTGCAAAGGGTAACATATCCAGCATACCCTTCTCTGAGGAACACTGCTGAACCACCAGGAGAAAAAAAAAAAAAAACCTCAAAATACCAACAACTAGGGCACAATAGATTAGATCCCTAACTCACAACAACTCCAAATGCATAAATTTCAACATGGAATGAAACAGCAAGACAACATCTCTCCATCAAAAGGCAATTCCACCACTAAGGATCCAGACACTTGCATAGAGGAGGAGGTACCAAAAAATAAATTCAAAAAAAGCAATGGTAAAAATGACTAATGACCTCAAAAAAACACATTAAAGTTAGTATTAGACCTCAAAGAGAATGTGAATAAACAATTAAATGAGCTCAAAGAAAATACAAACAGATGAGTGAAATTAAGAAGACTGTACATGATATGAAAGATGAAATCAATAAAGATATGAAAACCCTGAAAAAAATCAATCTGAAATAAACAACTCAATATCTCAAATAAATATCACAGTTAAAATCTTGATGACAGTGGAGGAAGTTGAAAATACAGTATTAGGAACAGAAGACAAAGTAGAGGAATTAGACCAAAAAGTAAAACATCATAAAAGAATGCTAAGAAAATACAAACATGCAGGATATCTAGGAAACCTAACGTACAATTTATGGGTGAAGAAGAAGGAGAGGAGATACAAACTAAAATCATTGACAACCTATTCAATAGAATAATATCAGACAATTTCCCTAACCTCAAGAACGAGAGAATTATCCAGTTCAGGAAGCACACAGAACATCAAACCATCAGGACAATAAGGAAAAACTAAAGGAATTTGCAGCAACTAAGCCAGAACTACAGAAGATACTTAAAGGACTTTTACATACAGAAGAGGAAATTAGAGTAAGACAAGTAGACTCAATGAAGAATAAACCCTATTTAGCATGTAGACCAGTAAAGAAGGAATAGGGAAAACTAAACAACAGGGAAATAAAAATGACTGGAAGCAACAGGAATCTCTCAATATTAAAACTGAGTATAAATGGCCTCAATGCCCCAATCCAGAGACATAGAATAGCAAATTGAATTAAAAACAAGACCCAACCATATGTTGCTTAAAAGAGATTCATCTAAGTTAAAAAAATAAACACAGGCTTAGAGTCAAAAGGTGGAAAAAAGTTTTCCAAGTGAATAGAAACAAGCTGCAGTAGTTATACTCATCTGATAAAATAGACTTCAGGCTAAAATCAGTTAGAAAAGACAATGAAGGTCACATCATATTAATGAAAGGAATCATTCATCAAGAGGAAATATCAGTTCTTAACATATATGCACCAAACATAGGGGCATCCATCTACATTAAAAAACAAAACCAACAACAAAAAACTCTAATGGTCCTAAGCACAGATAGACGTTAACACAGTGATAGTGGGAGAGCTGACTATGTCACTGTCACCAATGGATAGGTCATCCAGACAAAAGTTCAACAAAGAAACTTCAGAGCCGAACCACACATTAGAACAAATAGACATGGTTAATATCTACAGAGTATTTCACCCAATAGCTAGGCAACACACATTCTTTTCTGTAGCTCATGGAACTTTCTCCAAAATAGATCATATTTTTGGACACAAAGCAAGTATCAACAAATTCAGGAAAATCAAATTAACCCTCAGCAGCATATCAGATCACAATGGAATGAAGCTAAACTTCAACAAAATAAACCCCAGAAAATATTCAAACACATGGAGATTGAACAAGACACAGCTGAAAAAACAATGGGTGACCAAAGTACTAAGATAAGAAATCAAAAAGTTCAGAGAATCCAATGAAAATGAAAATACAACCTACCAGAATATGTGGGACAAGCAAAGTCCATACTAATGAGAAAGTTTATAGCTATAACTGCCAACATTAAAAGAAAATCAGAGATTTCTCAAATAACCCACCTAATGATGCATCTTAAGCCCTAGAAAAACAAGAACAAAGCAAACACAAAACCAGCAGGCAAAGAGAAACAATAAAGATTAGGGCAGAGATCAATGAAATAGAAACCAAACTATACAAAGAATCAATGAAACAAAATGTTGGTTCTTTGAAAAAATTAACAAGATTGACAAACCCTTAGCCAACATGGCATAATGGAGGAGGGAGAAGACCCAAATTAGTAAAATTAGAGATGAAAAAGGGGACATAACTACAAATGCCAACAAAATTCAGAGAATCAATAGAGAGTACTTCAAAACTTATATTCAAGTAAATTGGAAAATCCAGATGAAATGGATAATATGACCAAACAAAATTAAATCAAGAAGATATTAACCACCTATGTAGCCCTATTTCATTCAATGAAATTGAAGCAGTACTTAAAAGTCTCCCTACAAAGAAGAGCCCAGGACCTGATGGATTCATGGATGAATTTTACCAAACCTTTAAAGAACTAACACCAATACTCTTCAAACTTTTCCAGGAAATAGAAAGGGATGGGACACTACCAACTTCCTATGAAGCCAGCATTACACTCATTCTAAAACCCAATCAAGATGTAACCAGAAAGGAGAATTATAGACCAATATGTTTAATGAATATAGATGCAAAGATTCTCAACAAAATACTGGAAAGCAGTCATACACCATGACCAAGTTGGTTTCATTCCAGAGATGTAAGGATGGTTCAACATACATGAATCCATAAACATAATACAGCACATAAACAGAAGCAAAGACAAAAACCACATGATTCTCTCAACAGATAAAAAAAGCCTTTGGCAAAATCCAACACCCTGTCATGGTAGAAGCTCTGAAGAAACTGGAATGCAAGGAATGTTTCTCAACATAATAAAAGCTATATATCACAAACCTAAAGCCAACATCAGTCTAAATGCAAAACAACTGAAACCATTCCCCTTGAAGTCAGGCACAATACAGGACTTTGAATGTTAACTCAAATATTAATAATGAAACCTGTGCTATAAAATAAGCACAGTGTGTGGGGAAGGGTACTAGGAGGGAAGAGGGTGAAGGAAGTATCACATCCATAATGTGATGGAATTTGGTTGATGGACTTCACATATTTATATGAAATAGAACTAAAAAACCTCTTGCAATTGCTTTAAGTGGGGTGGGGAAGTGGTTGAGGGGGGGAAACAATGGAGGCAATGTAAATAATATGCAGCATAAGACTGATCAGAATTATCACTGTGAATCCCCTTATATAATGACTATATCCTAACAAAAAATTTATAATAAAAAAAGAATTTTCTTTCCTCTTTGTAAGTGTATGATATCTGGACATGATGTTAAAAGTCGCTTTTAAAGACAATCTGCATACTCTTATGTGTCTAAGAAAATTTACTTTATTAAAACTCTAAATTAATTCATTTAATAGACTAATTTTTAAGATATTCACTTAAAATCTGGTACATCCAGGAATAACTGTTAACAATTTAATATTAATATTTTTCATTTTTTGAAATATTTAAAATCTAATCTTTGCTCTTTAGTAATACTAATTAAGATAATTCAATTATGAAGCAAATTTCAGAAAATATAAGAAAAATATGGATTTCATTAAATTAATTCCCTTTATTTTTATGTAAAGTATGCTTTGATTGTAATCAAAATCTGTATCAACATGGGCCAAGGATTATTTAGTAAACCAAAACCTCCTTTTACTATTTATGTTATTTTAATTTGCATAGAATAACTTTTTCTAATCAATTGTGATTAATTTTAATTTTGTGATCAGATTTTCTTTTTGAATACATTTCAATGCATCGTCATAGAAAATAAAAAGTAACTTTAGAGTAACATGCAGGTGTGTGGCTACCAATCCCTTCTGGGGATATTTGCGAAAATGTGTCCCTATTGAAAGATTTAAAAGCAGAGACTAAATCAACTTCAACTATTTTATGCATTTTGAGTTTTCTAAAACTCATAAATGTTTATTGCATTCTTAACAAGAAATAGTACATGAACTTTCAATTATTTTTAAACATACACAAATGATAAAAACCCCAAACTAATTGAATCAGGCAGTGAAAGTCAACAATGACTATGTCAGAGTTGGTGATTTTCCTTGATGATTCTATTCCTTCAAGATTGCCCTAATGGTATAGATTAAATTGCTTTTTTCTAATTTAAGCCTTAAAATAATTGTGAATGAGAAATGGCAGTAATATCAGAAATAATTACTTCAACATAGACTCCAATCTTGAGCCGTTTATAAATGCCCAGACCTATATTGTATGAAATATTCTTGTACTACTGGTCACTTCAGGCTTTTATAGGTCATGCATAGATGTATAGATGATACCTCGCATTTCAATATCTATAGGCAAAATCAATATAAATTGAGCATAATAAAGGTTATGAGTAACAACTTACAGAATTAATGGTTATTAGGATATAATTGTGAGAACCTTAAGTATTTTATTTAAGTAATGCTGAGAATCATGAGTTTTCACCCTAAATCCTATGAAAGCTGTCTCTACACTGATGAACTCTGTTGGTGACTTGTGTACCAGTGCTTCAACTGAAGATACACAAAAAGTACTTGACTATTTCATTAAATTATAAATTTCTTATCAGTTGCTATGGTCTGGACCTTCATACTCTGCACTTCTAATTAACTGATTAAAGTTCCTTACTCTATTCATCCCTAGACAACATTTTAATAACTAAGATTCAGTAAGTTTTGAGGGAAAGAACAATGTGGATTCTGATTCTGTTTTATTTTCTTTGTCATGATTTAAGTCTCAAGATAATAATTAGTAAAGTACCATAAAACATGTATAGAGTACCATAAAATCTGCAATGATTCTTCATGTATTTTTTCTAATAATCAATCACATCCATCATGGTTAGAGATCATAAATGTAAGCTTCTATTTTTATTTATTTATTTATTCCTTCACTCATTACTTCATTTGTCAGTCCATTATCTTTATTTTATAAATGAAGTTACATTTCATTCTACATCTCAGTAGAATGAAAAGATTTGATTCTTAAATTTAGGTCTGTTTGATTCAAAACTTGTTAGGGTTAGCAACTAAATATTTTGTACACAGGTACATAAACCAGGTATTTTTAATAAAGATATGATCTTAGGCTAACCTCTGGATTTCTTTCAAATAGCTAATGACTTATAGGGATTTAACATTGCAGAGTGATAAAACTGGGCCTGTAAATGATTGTCTGAACAGTTAATGTTTTTTATACCCTGCATGATATACATTTTTGTCCATAGATATATGCAGTGGAACTGACCCCAACCTGAGACATTTATTTACCCTATCCTATAGACTTGTGTTATATCAAGAGACAGTTGTGAAGAATACAAAGGAATGCATGCAGGTAGTAAAAAAATTAATTACCTCAAGTGATGAAATATAAGTGTAAAAGGAAAAGAAGAATTATTGATATTGCTATTTTTCTCCATAAGAAAACCACATACATGGGGATATCCCCAACTGTTTCCTTCAATCTCTCTCTCTCTCTCTC
The DNA here is from genome assembly GCF_047511655.1 of Castor canadensis. Classification (NCBI taxonomy): domain Eukaryota; kingdom Metazoa; phylum Chordata; class Mammalia; order Rodentia; family Castoridae; genus Castor; species Castor canadensis. The sequence goes on along the minus strand of NC_133390.1, from coordinate 19,527,912 downwards.
CAATCTCACTCTCTCTTCAATCTCTCTCTTCTTCTCTTTTTCTCTCTTCTTCCTGGCTGTCATGAAGGGAGTACCTTTGCTCAGCTATGCCTACATGCCATAGGCCTAAAAACAGTGGAGTGCACCAACTGCGGAATAATACCTCTGAAGCCACGACTCAAAATAAATTTTTCCTCTTTTGAGTTGATTTACTCAGGAATTTTGTTACAGTGTTAAAAAGTTGACTGACACACTTAATATAGACAAATTCCAACCATGTTCTGAATAACAGGAAAAGGGCAGAAACTAGGATAAAGCTGTACAAATCAAAAAACATATTCAGTCAAATTATTTTTAAAGTATCTTGAGTCTCTCACTCAACTGAAAAACAGAAAAGACAAGTTTTAACTTTCCATGATAAACAAAAACTAAAGTAATTCATGGCCATTAGCCTGCCCTGCAGAAGGTTATAAAGGGATCTTATACACAGAAGAGGAAGGAAAATGAAACCAGGACACTATGGGTAAGAGTAAGTCTGTTTAGATGAATCAAAACCAACAAATGACAGGAATTACTCCATGCCTTTCAATAATAACCCTACATGGCAATGTGCTCAATTCTGTCATCAAAACACACAGAGTGATGGGATGGATTAAAAAACAATACCCAACCACTTGTTTTCTACAAGAAACACACTTCCCTGTCAAAGACAAACACAAGTTTAAAGTGAAAGAATGAAAAAATATTTTTCAATAAATGGAACATAAAAGCAAACAGAAGCAGCCATATTTATATCATACAAAGCAAATTTTAAAACAAAATTAGTCAGAAGAGACAAAAGGGTCAGTCCATGTTGATAGTGGAACAATTCATTAACAGAGATAACAATTTTAAATATTTATGCAATGAACATTGGTGCATGTGCTTTCCTACAATAAGTGCAACTGGACATAAAAGCATGAAAAAAACCCAATACAATAATAATAGGAGATTTTGATGCCCCAATCTCACAAATAGGCAAGTTAACCAGACAAAAAACTCAACAAGAAAACTCCAGAACTAAATATAATACTATAGATCAAATGGACTTAACAGACAACTACAGAATATTTCACTGAACAGCTGCAGAATATATATTTTACTCAGGAGCCCATGGTATTTTCAGACATAAAGCAAGTCTTAATGAATGTAAGAAAATAGGAAAAGCCTCCGGTGTTTTATTAAACCAAAACTGAATAAAACTAGAAATCAACAAGAAAAAAAATCATAGAAAATATTCAAAAACATAGAAACTGAATAATACACTGATGAATGATCAGTAGGTCATGGAAGAAAGAAGAGAGAAAAATTTTTAAAAGACCTAGAATTAAATGAAAATGAAAGTACAACTTCCCAGAACTTTTAGGACACAGCCAAGGCAACAATTTTTTTCCTTTTTATTTTATTTATTTTTAACATTTTCATTAGTATATAATAGTTGTACAGGGGGTTTTGTTGTGACATTTTCTTTCTTTCTTTTTTTTTTTTTGCAGAGGTCAAAAAGATTTTATTTGTAGAGAAGAGAAGAGAAAGACTGCAATTTTTTTTTAAAGTCTATATCTATGAGTGCTTACATTGAAATATCAGAAAGATCTCAAATAAATAGCTTAATGATGCATCTCATGCTCTTAGCAGAGCAAGAACAAGTCAAATCTCAAATTAGTAGGTGGAAAGAAATAATCAAGTCAGTGGCAGAAATCAATCCAATGTACACTAATAAAAGTACAAAGAATCATTGAAACATAAAGTTGGTTCTTTGAAAAGATAAAAATATTCTTTTGGTTACCATACTAACCAAAAAAGGAGGGAGAAGACCCAAATTAATAAAATTAGAAATGTAAAAAGGAGATATTACAATAAGTACCAATAAAATTCAGAGGCTCATTAAGGAATATTTTGAAAACTTATACTAAACTGGGAAATTTAGAGGAAATGTATACATTTCTATACTTATATGATCTGCCTAAATTTACCCAAGAAGATATCAACCACTTAAACAAATTCACAGCAAGCAATGAGATTGAAGCTGTAATAGTCTCCCAACAAATAAGGGACCAGACCAGGGTGGATTCACTGATTAATTTAATGAGATTTTTAAAGAATTAACACCAGTGTTCCTCAACTTATTTTATAGAATATGAAAGGAAGGAACTCTAACAAGCTTATTCTATTAAGCCATTGTTACAATGATACTAGACAAGGGCAGAACAAGAAAAGAAATTATAGACAATTACCTCAGTGAACATTGATATTGATATAATAATTCTCAATAAAAGATTTAGAAACTGAATCCAACAGCATTAAAAAGATCACAAAAATGATTACTTTGTTTTTATTCCAGTGATACATGGAATTCTCAAAATATATTAAATCAATAAATGTAACAACACATTAAGAGAATAAAAGACAAATATCACATGATCATTCCAAAAGATACAGAAAAGCCTTTGACAAGGTTTAATAACCATTTATGATAAAAATCCTAAGAAAATAGGAACAGAAGGAATATATCTGAGTATAATAAATGCTATATATGACAAACATGTAGCCAGTATTGTACTCAATGGAGAAAAACTGAAACCATTTTCTCTAAAATCAGAAATGAGGCAAGGATATCCATGCTCTTCAATTTTATCCAGTGTAGTGCTGGAATTCCTAGCCAGAGCAATAATGCAAGAGAAAGAAGTAAGATGGATACAGAGAGAAAAGGAAGAATTCAAATTATCCATATTTACAGATGGATAATACTTAAAAGATCCTGAAGACTTGAGCAAAAAATTTTTGATCTGATAAACATTTTTGGCAAAATAGAGGGGTACAAAATCAACACAAAATATCAGTCGCTTTCGTACCTGGCAACATAAACAAGCAGAGAAAGAAAATCAGAAAAACTCTGCCTTTCACAATGACCTCAAAAAGTACTTAGGAATAAATTTAACTAAGGACATGAAATACCTCCACAAGGAAAAATATAATGCCTCAAAGAAGGAAACTAAAGAAGACATTAGAAGATGTAATTGTCCTTCCATGTTCATAGTTTGGCAGAATGAATATTATGAAAATGGCTAGACTACTGAAAGCAATCTACTCTACTCATCAATGCAATCCCCTTCCCAATGCCATTTCTTTTCATAAAAAAATCAATCCAAAAATTCTTATGGAAGCATAGAAGACACTGAGTAGACAAAGCAGTCCTGGACAAAAAGTGCAATGCTGGAGGTATCACAATTTCCAACTTCAAATTATGCAATAAAGTTTAACAAAAACAGTGTGATACTTGCACAAAAACAGGCACATAGACCAAGAGAATAACCTTGAAAATCTAGAAATAAACACACACAGCTAGCTACCACCATCTGATTTTTTGACAAAGAAGCCAAAACCATATGTTGGACAAGAGATAGACTCTTAAAAAAATGGGAAAAGTGGATATCCTCATGTAGAAAACTGAAACTAGATCCCTATTTATTACTCTATAAAATATTCAAAATGATCAAATATCTAAATGTTAGACCTGAAATTTTGAATCCAAAGTAGAAAATCATAGGAAAGAATCTGAAAATAAAGGCATAGGCAATCACTCTTTAAATAGCATTCTAATTGCTCAGTGTATAAGCAGAAGGATTACATCAAATTAGAAACCCTGTGAAATACCTAGAATTTATATAAATTAGATAACTTAATACAGCCTTAGAAACTCAGCATTTATCAAGTTCATTTTATAACTGTAGAAATCAAGGCTCAAGTAAACTAAAAACCTACAATATTTCATGTACATAGCAAGGCAGATTTTAAATTAAATTCTCTTATTCAAAATCTGTGTAATATAAATATACTTCAGTTTCTCCTGATATCAATTATATGTTCAAACACTTTTTCTTTCTTAACATGTACATAATTCTAACTCATTGTTATAAAGTAGCCATCTGAAATTTGGAAAGACCACCTCTTAAGGTTAAAATCTAAAGTCTGTAAATACGCCCACACAAATACACTCAATTAATTTTGGGCAGTTCAATTATAGTTGATAGTCATTTCAACAAATGGTCCAGGAAAAGTGATTATCTTTACAGAAAATAATGCAGCTTGATAAATACTTTACATTGTAAACACAATTTAACATTATTTGCAAAATTTTTCTACATATTTATTGATCTAGAAATCAACCTATCCATCAGTCTACCTACCTACTTACCTACCTTCCTTCCTACCTACTTCCCTACCTAACTGTCAATCTATTTATGTACCTATCTTGGCATCCAATAACTTCTAAATTACAGTGTACACATACTTCATGAACTTCTCTCAATTTGAGACAAATCTCATGTGCTATTTGAGCTCCATGGGATAAGTTGGAATTTCTATAACAAGAAGTTGCAGTGCAACTTCTCCCACCTCCTACTTATATCATGCTTTCTACATGTCTTATTCTCCAGCGCATTCTTGATTAAATATCCATCAGTCCACTCTGCCTAAAAACTGTTTCCCAAGAAACATGACTTAATGTAAGCTAGGGAAAATAAGAACAGCAATTTTCACAGTAAGATACTTTATATTTATACCATAAATAGGAAAAGTGTAAAGCAGGAAAGCATGAAACCTAGGAATGTACATTGGACAGAAAATGCTTATCAAAAACCTGCAATAATTATTCTCTATATTTTACATTTTTTCGAGCTAATTGCTGTCCTCACTGTTTGAATTTCTAAGGAATGCAACATGATGCTGTTTGTGTTAATGTCTTTCAATTAATATAAAATGTTATAATCCTTTAACTCACATTATAAGGCTATCTTAAAAATACTGTAACATGAGCTAAGATACTGAATTTGGCAGGATATACTAGAGCTGGAAAAGACATTACTTATCACTATATCTTGCTTATTGTATTGTTTTTTAGCCCATTTTTATGTATAATCAATAAAAAGTTGAATAAAATGCCATGTTTTGTAAATGTTATTGCATATTTTGGCACAAAATAGTGTAGGGATTTTTTTCTCCCTATGACTGCTCCTGTCTGTTTTAGAGCCATGCTTTTCAATTCCAGTGTTTCTTAAATAGACTATGGCTAAATTTTCTTATTGCAAAGATTTTAGTTTTGTTTTAGTTTCATTTACCCCTCATCTCACTCTTATTATTATGGCAACAAAATTCATTCATTTTGAATTAATTGGAAATGTTATATTAAAATTAATTATTTCATTTACTTGCAGGTTTTTTAAAATTTACTCTGAATCTTATTTAGGTAATTCAAAGATAGAAATCAAATTACAAAGAAAGTATTGGATATAAAGATAAATGCTTTTATTTCATGGGGAATTTGAGAATAAATTAAGAATTATTTTTAAAAACAAAGAGGCTATTGCAAAATGTCTAACTTAAGAAAGAAGAGAGTTATTCTGACAATAGGCAATGTCTGGATTGTCTTAAAGTATAAAACTTCTACATGAGAAATCAATATTTTACTTATTCATGTGGACTGGGAAACATATACCACATAGGTTACTGTCATCAGTGAAGTGTAATGTGTGAGTCAGTGGTGGGACTGCATAGTAACATGAAGAATGAAAGTCAGTGATCATTCCAGTCAACATTTTTTTATTTTTCTCTTTTCCTTATTTTCGCTTTTGACATATGTTGATGGCAAGATTCCTGGGTCTTCATGATAGTTAATGAATAGACGGCAGTTGGGACAAAAAAACAATGTTGTGGAGATTGTACAAAGTCTTTCATAAAGTGTTAAAAGCAAATTTCTGATTGTGTCACTGTGGGAAGTGGTAAGTTATGCTAAAATATAGGCTGATCAGGAACTGGCTTACATTTGCAATCCCAGCTACTCAGAAGATGAAGATCAGGACTGTGGTTTGAGGCCAGCCCTAGCAAAAAATGAGACCCTATATCAAAAACACCCAACACAAAAAAAGGTTGACAGAGTAATTCAAGTGGTAGAACACCTGCCTAGCAAGCATAAGGTGATAAGTTCAAACCCCATCCAAAATCAAATAGGCCAAAAGCTAATAAACAAAATATAAAAACTAGGCTGAGTCTTCATTGTGATGAACTCTTCAGGGTGAGGAGATGGCACATGTCTACCTCTGCGTTAGTCAATCCTGGCTTCAGTCCATGTCAGGTACTCTTCTCCAGAAATACCAATATTGAGAGTTTTTCCTACTATTGAAAATCTAGTTCTAGAAAATCTTCCATAATTAATTCCAATGGACAGATTTGTACATGTGTGATTGTGTCTTTTTGTGTGCTTGCATGTGTAGGCAAACATATTCATACATATATATGCATTTAGGCAGAAAGAGAAAAAATTTCAAGTGGGCATATTTTGCTACTTGGAAATCTCCCCAAATTAGACCTTTTACAAATATACACCTTTGAATGTACCTTTTAGAAATACCTTTTAGAAAGGTATATTCAAAATGTCTGCAGAGGCAAAGTTTTAAAAAAGTTAAATGAGGTATTGAAGTGTAAATTTATCATGCTCCTTTTTAAATCTTTAATCCTAAAGATGCTATGCTATTTTCTTCTCAGATGACTAAAACTCTAAAAGACTTCTGAAGCAATCATATTCAATGTCCATTTAATGCTAATTTTAATGTCAATATCTTTGACCCAGAAGGAAAGAATAAACCCATTTAAAATATCTCACTCTATACTCTGTCCTTTTACAAATTATACACCCATTTGTAACCTTGTATAAAATTAAAAAGTGTTCATTTTTCCCATTGTATATCTTATTTTGGAAAGACTAAACCGCAGTGTTAGAAATGTACCCTGAAGTTTAAGCCAGCAAAAATTCTCATTAATTCAGACTTTAAAGTTAGTTGGTAGTTGTCCAGGGTGATTTATCCTTATTGTAATTCAGTAATCTAGGCCACCTCTGTTATACATTAACTGTATCTCAATTTGTATATGCATGAGTGTAGTGGGAGTATAACAGGAACTTCCACTAGATTCTGTCTCCTACCAAAAGTGATGATAATAAAACAGATTTAGCACTGTGGTTTCAATCTTCCTTCCTGGAAAGCTTAGAAATTTCTTCACATCTTAGGAAAGAGAAGACAGTACAGTATAGTGAACACATGCAGGTTCTGTCACACAGCACCTCAGCTGTGTGAACATTATTCAATACATCCTTCAGACTCCCCATATTCTAGTTTCCTCTTCTTAAAACTTGAGGGAGTAAAGCTGACATTAGAAAGTTATTGTGAAGAATGAATGAAATGGTCCAAACAATATATGCACATGTGAATAAATGAATAATAATAAAAAAAGAATGAATGAGGTATTTTACATGACTTGATTAAGTTATATAGTCCAGAAGGTGGGAGACCTTAGTTCTTTCTTTTTGAAAAAAAAATTAATAATTTTTTTTGATAAAAAGTCATCTCTCATGGCTACATGTTTAAATATATTTACTAGAAATTTTCAAGTTTCAATTTTACTTGGTATTGTGTTTACAAATCATTTAGAATAGGAAGAGAAGATCATTTAGGGAAAAGGGGAACTAGAATGGGAAAAGTCTTTTGAGAATATTTATTGATATAAAGCATTTTTAACTATTCATTCATGTTATGCTCACTTGGTAAACAAATTATAGGAGATTCAAAATTATCTTTCTCCTCTTAAGGTCCCAGCTGAGCCAAAGAATTAAATTGACATAAACATTAACAATAGCAATACACAAAATGAATACAAGATTTACAGGACACAAAAGGCCTCACAAGTGAGGATCCAATGAAGTGAAACAACCTGCATATATTGTATTAGGTTGAACAAAGGCAATTGTAGAAAAGTAACCATACCATATAGGGAATGTGAAAAAAGGTAAGGATTCTTTTAAAAGATCTATTTTACAGAATTCTCTCAACTCTCACTTCCCATCAATGAAAGTTCATTTCTCCTGCATAAGAGAACATCTTTTCTTTTTCTATTTTTTTATTGTTGAACAGAGTGGGGGATTGTGCATTTACAAAAGTTATTACAATGTTTCAAACATATCATATTTGAATTCACCTCCTCTACCATTCTCTCTCCTCCCCTCATTCCTGGAACAGTCTTAACAGTTATTTTTCTATTGCATACATGTGTACACAGTATTTGTACAATATTCATACTCCCACACCCTTTCCCCACCTTCTCCCTGCTCTCACTGGTGCCATCTCCCCCCAGGCAGAAACTGTTCTGCCCTCCTGTTCTTTATTTTGTAAATGAAAAAAATGACATTTTTGCTTATTTAAGATAACTACACAGGGAGTTTCCTTGTAACATTTTCATGAATATATGTTATAACCCAAATTTGTTCATCTCCTCTTTTCTTTCTTTCTATCTTAGTCCCCTTCTTATGGTGGTTTCAACAGGTTTAAAAATTCTATACTCATTCTTTTATAGAGAGTACATGAACAGTATTCACCTTCATAACTTCCTTCTTTTATTCTCTGAATTTCATATGTGATCTCCCCTTAGCATGACCTGGTTTTCATAATATTGCTATACTTGTACTAGGTCTGTATTCCACATATGAGAGAGAACATGTGGTTTTTGGTCTTCTGAACCCAGCTAACTTCACAAAAAGATTTCATTCTTCTTTGCAGCTGAATAAAATTCCATTGTATAAAAATGCCACATTTTTTTAATCAATTCTTCAATAGTGGGACATCTTGGCTACTTCCATAGATGTTATTGTGAATAATGGTGCAATAAACATGAGTGTGCAGGTGCTTTTGTTGTAAACTGACATACATTCCTTCGGGTATATCCCTAGGAGTGGGATTGCTGGATCATATGGCAGACCTAGGTTTTAGCTTTTTGAGGAGCCTCCATACTCTTTTCCACAGGGGTTGTACTTATTTACTTTCCCACCAGCAGTCTATGAGGATTTCTTTTTCCCCATATCATCTCCTACATTTTTTGCTGTTTATGTTCTTGGTGGTAGCCATTCTAGCAGGAGTAAGGAAGAATCTTAACAAGGTTTTGATTTGCAATTTCCTTTATGATCAGGGATATTGAGAATTTCTTTCATTTTTTTTTAACCATTTGGACTTCTTCCTCTGTTCAGTTCATTTGCCCATTTCATCATTGAATCTTTTATTTTTGGGAGTTTAGATTTTGAGCTCCCTGTATATTCTGGTTATCAATCCATTGTCAGATGTATAGCAGACAAAGATTCTCTCCAATTCTGTGGGTGGGCTCTTCAATTTAGAAACCATTTCTTTTGTTGGACAGAAGCTTTTTAATTTCATGTGATCTCATTTGCCAGTCCTGTCTCTTAGTTGCTGAAGCAGTTGAGTTCTATTGAGGAAGTCATTGCCTATGCCTGTGGCTTCCAGTATATTCCCTGCCCTTGCCTGTACTAGCTTCAAAATGTCAGGGCTTATATTAAGGTCCTTAAACCACCTTGAGTTGATACTTATACAGGGTGAAAGATATGCATCTTGTTTAGTTTTCTGTAGGCAGATATCGAGTTTTCCCAGCACCATTTGTTGCTGTCTTTTCTCCTTCTTATGTTTTTGGTGCCTTTGTCAAAAGTCAGATGGGCATAGCTGCATGGATTCATATCTAGGTCTTCAATGCTGTTCCACCAGTCTTCATATCTGTTTTTAGTTTTGCTATGTCTCTGTAATATATTGTGATACCTCCAACATTGCTCTTTTTTCTCAGTATTGCCTTGGGTATGCACAGTCTTTTGTGTTTCCAAATGAACTTTAGGGCTTATTTTTTCAATCTCTGTGATGATTGTCATTGGAATTTTGATGAGAATTGCATTGAACATGTAGGTTGCTTTTGGCAAGAGAGTAATTTTCACAATATTGATTATAATAATCCATGAACATGGGAGATCTTTCCATTTTCTATAGTCATAAATGACTACACTGATTAGTCATTTCTTTCCTCAATGGTTTCTTTCTTCAATGGTTTAGTTTTCCTTGTAGAGGTATTTCATATCCTTTGTTTAGATTATTCTTAGGTATTTGTTTGAGGCTAATGTAAATGGAATTATTTTCCTATATTCTTTCTCAGTCTGTTTATTACTGGCATATAGAAAGGCTATTAATTTTTAAAAATTAACTTTTCTAACACTATTCATGGTGTCTAGGAGTCTTTTGTTGGAGTTTCTCAGGTATTTTAGGAGTAAGATCCTGTTATCTGCAAATAGGAATAGTTTTACTACTTCCTTTTCAATTTGTATTGCTTTTATTTCTTCTTCCTGTCTTATGGCTCTGGCCAGAAATTTCAAGACTATGTTGAATAAGAATGGAGACAATGGACACTCTTGTATTGTTCCTGACTTTAAAGGAAATGGTTTCAGTGTTTCCCCATTTAGTATGATGTTGACTATAGGCTTGTCATATATTATATTGATTTACATTGTTTCTACTCCTAGTTTCATCAGAGCTTTTATCATGAAAGGATGTTGACTTTTCTCAAAACCTTTTTCTGCATATAAAGTGTTTTTTGTCTTTGCTTCTGTTAATATTCTGTATTACATTCATGATTTGCATATGTTGAACCATCCCTGTGTTGAAGCTGACTTGATCATGGTATATGATCTTTTTGCTATGCTGCTGAACTTGGTTTGCCAATATTTTATTGAGGATCTTAGCATTGAATCATTAAAGAGATAAGCATGTAATTTTCTTTTTTTGTTGTGTCCTTGTCCAGTTTTGGGAAGAGTGTAATATTGTGTTTATAGCATGAGTTTGGAAGCATTGTTTCCCTTCCTATTTAATGGAAATGTTTGATGAGTGTTGATATTAGTTCTTTAAAGATCTGGTAGAATTCAGCAGTGAAACTTTCAGGTGCTGAACTTTTCTTTTTTAAGAGACTTTTTTTGCTACTTTAATTTCATTACTTGTTATAGATCTGCTTAGGTGATTAATATCCTCTTGGCTCAATTTTGAATGGTCATATGCATCAAGAAATTTATCCATTTCTTCTAGACTTTCCAATTTATTTGAAAATAGGTTTTCAAAGTAGCCCCTAATGATTCACAGCGTTTCCTTGGTGTTTGTTGTTATCTTCCATTTTTTTATTTCACATTTTGTTAACTTGGATCTTTTTCCTCATTTAATTCAGATTTGCCAGGTGTTTGTCAATATTGTTTGTGGCTTTAAAAAAAAAAAACAGGTTTTTGTTGTGTTTATTCTTTGTATGGTTCGTTTGGTCTCTATTTTCTTGATTTTAGACTTTATTTTTATTATTTCTCTCTTTCTGCTAGTTTTGGGTTTAGCTTGTTCTTGTTTTTCTAGCAGTTTGAAATGTAGCATTAGGTCATTTATTTGAGATCTTTCTGTGCTTTTACTATAAGCACTCATGGCTATAAACTTTCCCCTTAGGATGGGAAAACCTAAGAGTCCCATAGGTTGTTTTCATTTTCATTAAATTCCAGGACCTTTTTGACTTGCTTCCTTATTTCTTCAATGATGGAGCATGATGAAGGGGGTGGAATCAAGTAGATATATTTGATATGTTGTAAGAACATTTGTAAATGCCACAATGTACCCTGCTCAGCACAATGATTAAAAAAATTCTTTAGGGGTGTTAACTTTAAACTGTGGGTATTGGAGGAGATAATAGTTGTTTGCATAGAGATAGATAGCTGGGTAATTAAAAAGATAGCACTAGAAAAGGGCCAGGGAGGGTGATGGGTCAAGGGGGAGATGAGCTATGAGGTGTGGGGCATACAGGATAATATGACTCTAATGTTTGTAAAGGTGTAGTCCAGTCACTGTGGGAGAGGACTTTATTGTCAGGGATTACAGAGGTATAGGAAGGATGGGGGCAACATATCAAGTTGGTGTAATAGACTATTCAGTGAGTGGTGAGTGTGGAAGAGAGGGACAATGAAGGGATAGAGAGGGCAAGGAGAGGAAAGTATGGAGAAGAAAGGAAAAGAGAAAAATGAAATGGGAGAGATAAAGGGAAGTGGTATTAATAGAGAGGGCAAAGCAAACTGACAGTTGGACAGAATGGAAGAGGAAGATAGGTAACAACAAAAATATTAAATAAAAATAAATTGAAAAAATACTAAATAGAATTTACCGTCCAAACTTCTTCCATGTTATGGAGAGGGATGGGTTCCTCTCAGTTCAATAAATGTTCTGGGTTCTTTCCTCTGTGTTATAATCCAGCTGATGACACTTTTATCAGGAGTTTTCTGTGTTTTAGCCCTTCTTAAGGTTGGTATGCTGGGCTGTGTGGCAATGGACGTTGTCCTTCCCTATCTGACAGCTTTGGGTGGTGGAGCATTGCTCAGGGTGTTTGAGCCCAGGCTCTTCATGGTGGGATGGGCCATTGTGTAGGTGAAATCTTAAAGGTAGTCCAACTAGAAGCTGGTATGTAAGCAGTTGCCAGCCCATACTGCCCACAAGGCAAGCCTGGGAGCTATGAGCTTTTTGTCTACTGGTTTTCTCTTGGAAGTCTGTTAGTTTCAGCTCACTACCAGTTTCTCCACAAGGGTGGTGGAATATTTTGTTTTCACCAGACAGAGACTGGACAGCCCTGTCCCTACAAAGGCTGGATCAGGTCAGTGTTCTGCCCCACCCCACCAGGAGGACTTGAAATTGTCCTTCTGCCTATTTGTCACCAATTTCATCTGGGAGGTGGTATAATCCTCCCAACAGCAGTGCTGGACGGTGTTGATCCCTCCAGAGCAGATGACATGTCGTGCTCACCTAGTGGGGTTGCAATCTCACTCGGCTCTGGGATGGCAGAGGCAGGCAGGGCAAGCAGGTTCCACATCCAGCAATTATGGTGTATCCGGGACTTCCCAGATGCTTGCAGATCTCATTCTGTGCAATTTTGCGAAAGAGGAGAAAAGACGACAAAAAAATTACTAATTAAAAAATAAGAAAAAAAAAAAGCTTTCTAGCGGATGGGCTGACAACTGCTGGTTCACCATGCTGGAGCTTCTGGTGCTATGTGCTATGAAAAGCTAATTTATGGGTCAACCATTGTATTTTTTGTGTACCTCATGTATTTGGCAATATCTTAGGTGTCAAAAAACTTGGATTACTCAATCCTTCCTACCATGAGTCTGAAGTGTGCTTCTGGAGCTCACAAGGTCCCAGGGTCCTCCGGCTATCCACCATCTTGATCTTCCACTTCAATGCTATTGTTTGAAAGGGAAAATCGAGAAAATCTTTTCTAAAGGAGTTTTTATCTTCTACATTCAGGAAGAAAACAATATTAGAATGTCCTCTTGCAACTGCTGCTTTTTAAGTTACCTTTAACTCATGTCAGAGTATTATATTTTGCCTTTCCTTAGAATTAACAGAGATGTATGCAAGATTTTAAAAACAAAAGTTCAACCTATTGTCTAATAGGATAAATATTTCCTTTTAAATTTAACTTACTATTGAGAAACTTGATAATATCAAAACATCTGTTAAAATAAAACTACGCAGTGAAACTAGGGGCAGTGTGGGCTATTATTTGGGAGAAAAAAATTGAATTAAATCTGTATAATGAATGCTAAAATAAATATTAGATTGGAAATATATTTATAGTTGGTGGGCACATTGCAGCAGGTCCCAGTAACTTTTGAAGTATGCATTCTTATTTTATAGGCTGTGTGGGTTTTCTTTATCCATTTTTATAGACATTACTTGTTTTTTGCTTTTTCTAAATCAGAAAATCCTGTAGAGTTTTTATTTACCTATCTAAAAGATTCTTCAGTACAGTATTCAATATGGCAGGGTTGCATGATTAATGTTCCCCAATGAATTTACAGCTCATTGGTTTGCATTTATTTTTGATATAGATATGTTAAAAAGATAAAACATTAAAATATCATTTTAATTTGTGAAGAAACTACCACCTGATCAATGTTATGAATAATTTATACACAGTGGAGGTCAGGGAGACTTTTAGTGCCAATATTTTGAAGGTAATGCTGTGAAATTTGAACATTTTTGTTTTAAATGGAGAATCGAATTTGATGCCATATATGGATATAACTAACATGCCACAAGTGGATATACACATATTATTTTGTTCCCCTTTCAGTGTTACTGTTCTTTTCTTATTTATGGTATTTGGGCAAAATAGAACATTTTCAGTCTTAGTTTGGATATATGTGTTTCAAGTTCCAATACTGACTACATTGTTCTTAAATAATTTCAACCACTTTCTTAAATCGTTAACACATGTACAGTATTAAGGATGAGTGAAGAAAAAGAACAAGCAAAGCACAATGCAGAAGGTTGCCATTTCAGTATTTTACTGCACCTTTATAGATCCAAGTTTCTCACCAGCACTGTCTGTCTGTGCAGATAGAAATCTTTTGATCGGTGTCAGCCTGTCTTCAGATGTTTAACACAGATTTCATAGTCCTTCTGTTCAAATAAAGTTTATAACTATTTTGTAAAGAAATGATCTGTGCTGAAGTTGTGTATTTCCCCAAGTAGAGGGAGGGATCTGCATTTATAGCAACTATCAAATGTAACTTTAATATGATATAGTTTTCTTTTTTAAAATTGAGTACTCAGTTCTCTTCATCTGAGGTACACATAAAAATTAGCATCCTAGAGGACAGTTTGATAATTTTTGTGAGTGTATGTTTCTTTGGGCATGTCATGTCTCTGAGGACTCCTAATTATAAACTTTAAAAAAAATCATGAAATATAAAAAACAGTCTTTAACTAGATTCACTGGCATTCTATGCTGTTTGCAAGAACTTCTAGTATTGCTATACTTTTCATGCCACTCCTTGAAATCACTTGAATGCATTTTTGTTTAAGTCATTGTTAAAATTGATCATGAAATACATGCAATCTGAAGAAGTATGTATTTTTTTCTTTTGAAGGCTTGTCAGATTTTAATATGGAAGTAGCTTATCTAAAACTAAGTTTATTGACAGCAACCCAAGGAAGAAATCAGCAACTGCATAATAGAGTGAATATTGTGCTCTTTATAATAGACATTGGCAATGTTTAAGGCCTGAGTTTTAGCTCAATATTATATTACAAACATGTATGGTCAGTTTCCAGAGGAAAAAAATCACTCCTTAGTTAAACAAGGAAGTCTTGGGATTTCTCTCTGCTTCCAGAAACTGTCAAGTCACTACATTTAAATGATGAGTAAGGTTATAAAGGAAAAACATAGCCTTTTCACAGTCAAATAATGTCAAATTTAAAACAGAGCATTAACCTGTGTGCCCAGTCTATGTGGAAAGGAACATAACCCTGTCAAAATTTAATTCCATTTTAATACTTATTTCAGAGTGGGAAATATAGGTAACTGAGTTGGGAAAGGATATACTATTTAAATCAAGCAATGCAGGGAATATACGTAAGTAAGGAAAACTGGTCAATTTATGTTCCCTGATTTAAATATACAAGATTTTTAACCATTAAATAGATATATAAAATCTTATACTTTGACTATCAGTCTGATCCCAGTTGTTTACTCTCATTCCCAATGTCTCATTAAATGACAGAACTCCTTAAGTTCCCTAGAAATTACATATGGCAAATATTAAACTGTCTTGTGCTATGAGTTCATTCTCTCTGTCTCTGCTAAGTCTCATTCATTTCTGTCATGGTATATTAGAAAAATCTTCCACTAGTTCCTTGACTCAGATTTATTTGTATAATGACCACCAGAAAAACCTACATGAAAATTAAACTTAATCATACATTGTCTTTGCTTTAAATCTTTCTCTGGCTGCCTGCCTTCTAGCCTCTATATTCTTAAGTATTATCATACAGAGATTCACATCATGAAACCCTTCATCTTACCTACAGCATGGAGTTTCCCCCTCTCCTTTTTGATCACTTGCTCTCTTATATTTGATGCTTCAACACCACTAAATTACTTGCTATCTCCTCAATGTGTCCAGACTTGCTCTTCCTGTTGTCTTATACTTGCCCCAATTCTGACGTTTTGTTTAACCTAACTCTGTTTAATCTTTAGTACAAGAGTCACATACTTCACTTAAGTATTTGTCATTGGTGCTTCCTGACCTGGGGCAGCTTATACTTTTCTCATGTCTTATTTATTTAGTATTCCTTAGCACAGTTAACATTAGCTTTACAATTGCCATACTCATCGACTTTAGAACTTGTTAGATAATTTCATGAAATAAGCAAATATGCCTTAATCATCTTTCTCTTAATTATCACATTCTGGTGACAGTGAATGAAACTAAAATAAGCATCTCTGAGAACCTAGATCTGAATCTCTGACATGTGAAAATAGATGTTCTTAAAATTTCAGCATTGTCATTCATTTATGGACCATATTTTTATTTCATTTCTGTGTAATTTCTAAATTTATAGGTGTACTTAGTGAAGGAGAAGTTAAATATCAGTTTTCTCTTCCCAAAACAGGATTTCATTCCTAGAAAATTTGTATCTTTGAGAAGATGCCACTAATTTGACTAATAGGAAACCATTTAAAGCAAGAAAATTGACTGAGTATGGTAGTTCATTCATATAATCTCATATAATTGGAGTAGTCAGAGAGTAGGAGAAATGTGGTTCAAAGCCAACTGCAAAATGTTAGTGAGACCCACCTCAATCAATAGGCAGGATGTAGTGGTTTATGTCTGTAAGCCAGCTATATCAGAGGCAATAGGTAGGAGGATCATGGTTTGAGGTCAGCTCCAGGCAAAAACGCATTAGCAAAAATGAAACTCTGACTTCAAATCCCACTAATGAATACAGGGAGGACACACTAGAGAAGTTTCCAATGGAAGAAGAAATTACCACTCATCATAGCAAACTCATACTTGGGTCCAATGTCTTACAATTTTTTCTTTTAATTGCGTCTATGAAAGCAACTTTGATTTTTTAGATTAATAAATAATCAGAACCACGAATAATTTTCTGATGGTTGTATTCAGAATATCAAGAGACATTTTAATGACTTGGAAAAATAATCCTCACTTAGACACTTGTGAAAAGATATTTCTCTATTTTCCCATGAAAGCTAGAGAGACAGAAGTCTTGAGAGGGCAAGGAGAAGAGAAGTCCTCCAATGGTATTACCTCATGCAGGCATCTAAACCTGGAGACTGAAGACACCCACAGACTCTCTCACTTGCATTTGGTTCTCATTCTCCTTTGGAGTTTTACAGTTATTAAACCCTTTTGTACCCTGTTATAATATATAAAGAATTAATGTTGCTTAAGAGGCTTTTTGTTTTTTATTAGTAGTAAAGAGATAAAGAGGAAAGAAAAAAACTTAAAAAGGAAAATGAAAAATACATATCAAATGGTTTTGGAAAACATTAACTACATACATGTGTGTAGGTAGATACATAGATACAAACAAGCATGTACACACAATGTATTTCTTCATTCACATATGGATAACTTAATAATTTATGGGCATATCTAGACAAACAAAAATAAAGCCACAAGATAAAGTTAATAAGCTAAATATTAGTGTTAAATACAGGTAAAGAAATATGTGTGACTTTTTTCTGTTCTTGCTAGTTTCCATGTTTTTTAATTCTTTTAAGATGAATGTTTAAAAGAAAATTATATTGAGCTACTTTTAATTTCCTAAATTAGATAAACTGAGCTATGGCTATGCAAAATGTTGATGCTAAGATCAGCTGAGTAAAAGTCACATAAAAATGTCTGCACCTATTTTGTAACTTTTATTTACATAAAATATTAGTTTAAATAAAAAAGTTAAAAATACTCTATCATCCTCCCATTGTAATAAAAAAGAAAATAAAACTGTATCTTAGATATCAATGTGGATTAATGTCTTTAAATTGTATTCAGAATAGATATTTCTCTAACTCTTAATTTTGAGGCAGCCCCAAAGCAGTTATTCCCAATAGTATATTCTACCATCTGAATCTTAGTTGCTAATACCATTTTATCATAAAAAAGAAACACAGTTCCTCGAAGAAATTTGTGAATTCTTGTCTGAAATAATCCCAGTTTGGTTGATCTGCTATAAAAATAATATCCTAAACTTGGTAGCTTTTAAACAATAGGATTAAGGGGTGTCCCTTAAGGCCTCAAGGCTCTATCTGATTATATGTCTAGTGACAACCTAATTCCTTGAGAGATGGATACTTTCTCAGTGCAATTTCACATGATGGTCATGTAGCCCCCTTGGACTAATTTATATAGCTAATTCTATTCATGAGAATGCCACCCTATGACCTAATAATTTGTCAAAGATCTCACATTCTAATACAACTATCTTTTGGGTTAGGATTTCAACATACAAATTTTGGGCAGCCATGAAATTCAGTCTGTGCTTAATACAATCTGAATCTGTGATATTTTGGTAGTCAGTATCCATGATGTGCTCAGTGATAATTCCAATTTTCATGTACTGCCACATGAAATAAGGATAAGTCATATGACCAGTAGAATGCAGTAGAAGTAACCCTGCATGAGAACTAAGACTTGTTTCTGAGAATAGCACAGAACATTGCAGTTTCTGTCATATAACTTTGAAACACTTGGTCCATGAGATGACAGTTGCCATTCTGTGAGAACACATAGAGACAGATGGAAAAGTCCAATGGGAAAGAAGAATGGCCTCTCACTAACTTCTAAACATAAGAATGGGCTACCCTGACAGAAGCCGATTCAAGACTTTCATCAAGTTTGACTCCAGCTAATCATAGTAAAACTTTTGCCAGATTTCTCAGCCAAAGAACCAGTGTAGTTATAGAAAGCTTATAATTTAAACACATCAAATTTTAGCATAATTTAATTTTTTGTCTAATAACATATGATTATAGAAATTACATGAGGTCAATTGGAAAACTGAGTGGTCCTACAGGACTCCACAGAAAATTACTAAAAATTAAAATTATTAAATAATTCAATAACAAAGCCAAAATATCTCTTCAGCAAGCAAAACAAAGCTTGGATATAACCACCAGAGGTTACTAAAGTTCCATGGTGTTACTAAGGGCTTTTCCTTCCTTGCATAGGATATGCATTGCCTTTAGATTATGAACCAACACAGATGATCTTGTTTAGAAACATTTGAACTATACCCAAGTGATTTGTGCTTTAAGACTCTGTGATTCTTATGCATATAGAAGTTAACAGCAACTGTTCTATGAGGTAATGGTCTTCTTGGAGTTACAGAATCACTGATTCAATAGCCATCATACCTGATTGTGTGATTCAGAAATCTTTTAAATCAGATTTTGGAAGAATTAGAGAAAATTTGGTGACACAAACTAGAGAAATACTAGAATTTTGTAAGAAAATCTTAACAGGTGATTATTATAAAGAATCAAGAGATCAGATTGTGACAAAAAATGTGTACATATGAAGTGTCTTCATATGTACATCATATATTACACAGGGATAGTCATATGATTTGCTCATCTTTGCATTCTAAGAATGTTTAATAATTAGTACATGATAGGTACTCATAGATATTATTAAATTCTAAATTCAGTTAAATTTCTCAGATTAGATACACATAGACACAATTTCAGATTTTTCTTCTTTCCTGAACTCATCAAAAAAAATGCAATGATGACCTCTTGTGTTTTACCTAATTGCACATGCTTGGAACAACCTGAGAGATTCAATGACATTTGCTACTCAAATATTTTTGTTTCACTTAATTATGTACTTCCCAGGGGTTATATAGCACAAATGACTGGTCTCAAAGATAAACTCTCTCTGGAAAAATGAAAGCAGGACATCAAAACATGAAATGGTTTAATGACCAAGTGCACACACAACTTGTAGAAATGAAAAACAGAAACAGACTGTGAAATAAAGCACACCAAATGGAATACAGGCAAAACTCTCAGCAGCTATCTGAATAACAAAGTCAATAAATTTGTTTATTTTTCTGTAGGTTTTTGGTAATAAGTATTTAAAGATCTATAAGATTCCATTATTTTGTAGTTTCTGGGACTATAAAATCATTCTTTTACAAATAGTTATTTTTTATAAACATTAATTTCAGAACAATTATTATTTAACTATATTTTATACAAATTATGTTACTTTTAAAAAGTCAGCATGTAGCCATATTCACACCAACATAATTATAAAATACCTATAAAATAAAATGTAAAAATACATTAAAGATATAAAATGAAAGGTAGCATAAATGATGTCATATGCAGTGAGAGACGCAGAGCATGAATTATTTTCCCCATTTTATTTTCTCAAATTTTTATTTAAAATTTTTTATTAGATTATTGTTGTACTAAAGGTATGTTGTGACATTTGCAGTTAATCTTAGTTAATTTCTTGCCTCTATCATTCTCCTTTATGACTACCTCCTCCCCTTCTTAGAATAGTTTGAACAGATCTCATTTTTTCCATTTTCATGTGTGTGTACATAGTATGTCCACCATATTCACCCTCCCTCGCCTTTTCCTTATATCCTTACTGGTACCAACTGTTTTACCTTTCTGTCTTTTGTGATTGAAGAAAGATATTTTTGCTTGTTTAAAATAGCTATACAGGGAGTTTCATTATGACATTTCCATGTATGTATGTATAGTAGGATAGAAAGTTACTGGGGTACAGAGAAATTATGTCCCCCACTCAATATCATTAATCTTTTCCTAACAAATAGAAATTCTATAAAAAATTTTGCCTTGGAGCTTATTTACCTTCCACCCCATTTTATACTGACTGCAACAGTAAAATAATAATTAGCTTCCTAAATTCCTGAAAGAGGTTGTCAGAGTCTATGTATTTTTCCATTGGAAAACACAAACTATTTCAGCAGAAATACCTACATACTCTTTTAGATTAAAAGTTTTTGAAATTTTTAGTTGAATTATTTTCTTTCTCTCTTTTTTGTTTCCTTCTAGTATTGACTTCTTCTTAATAAAAAAGGGCTTTTTTCACTTTTCACTTTTTAAAACAACATAATTATTTCATCCATTTATTTAATTGATACTTCTAAGCACCTGCTACTTGCCAGGTATCATGTGATGCATCAAATATAATAGAACACAAGACAAACTCAAATGTTCCTTGCCTAAATGGATCATAGAAGCTAGTGGGAAGAAAAAGATGATTATCAAGTAAGTATAGTGATAAATGATATGGTGGAAAAGAACCAATAATTCTGGGAGGAAACAAAGGAGTGGGACTGTTGATTCAGTAGTGTACAAAAAGCACTTCTTCTCTTAGAATAAGATGAGATACCAAAGTAAATAAGATAGTGCACACAATCCCTATGCACCATAAATGTATCTGATGTGTGGTAGCTCCATGTTAATTTATTGACAAAGCCAGTGAATTGACATGAATTGAATCAAATTATAATCAGATAACTGATTTTTAGTTTCTTCACAACTGCTGGTAGGCTGGGCTAGAATGTTAGAATTCCAAAGTGGAATGTATGTCAGACCATGCAGGAACATCAACAAAGATGGAAAGAAACAACAACAACAAACACACACAGACAAAAAAAAAAAAAAAAAACAAAGACCATAGGCGGGGTGGAGAAACAAGCACAGCAGCAAACTGAGGTGCATGAGCAAACGCTCTTGTAGGGAAGGAGGTTTAGACACCTGAGTTGCTGAATAAACATTAATATGCCTGGAGTAGGTGAGGAAGCACAGTATAGTGAGGGAGAGTTAGAGATCTCATATACCAATATAAAACAAGTTTATCTCCTGAGGCATCTAAAAGAATTTAAGCAGACAAATTACATAATCTAATGATCTCCAAGTAGAGGAAAATTATATAGGGCAAAATGAATGGAAAATTTATATATATATATATATTCATACATAGAAATATGAACACATATAGCATATGAAGAAAGAGAGAGAGACTTTGCCAAACATTGAAAAGATCCTAGAGACAGAATGAATGTGCGAGAAGATGAATTATTGTGAGACTTCAGAAATAAACAGACACATGTCCTTTCTTATAGTCGTATTCTTTATTTCTAGGAAAAAGACACCAGAAAATATGTGAAAAATATTCAATTCTAACATAATCTGTGAAATTCTTACCTTAGTGAACCCAGGAACACTGCTATAGATATTCAGGAGCATAACATGTATAATACGCTTACATATGAACTGAAAATGGAAATAAAACGCACGGAAGTACATATTTTATGGTTGCCTTTTGAGTTATATTTAGAAAGACACTGTGAATATTTTCACCTTACTCTTTGACTTTATAGCATTTTTATGTCCTTATTAAGATCGAGAATTATACTTGAACTCATTTTAAATAACTTTCCTTTGACTTTCTTTTCATACCCATAACTTCATTCCAGTCATAAAATTTCATTGTCAGTCATCCCTAGTTTTTATTTTCACCTTTTAAAATTTCTATCATAGGACAAAAAAGACCTTTAACTTTATAGACAGCTTCCTCCTTACATTTATCTCCTTAAGTTAATCAAAATTTTAAAAATTATTGGCACATTTGGATATTATGGATATCCAAATGTGCCAATTCTCCATCACAGAGATATTCAAGAACTTCAGCAGCATGTAAGTAACATAAAATTACTGTAATTGTTGAACTGAATGGAACCTGAGCTTTCTGAGTGTGAAGGCTCTCTACCTCCAGAGCCTGCTGAAAGTCTTGGACACAGAAAGTCTGTTTAACCACTTAGTGGATAAAGTGTACACGATCAGTTCTGCCTTCTAACTTAAGGACCTCAAATGTCCAGGCTACCTTGCAGCTGGATTTCAGGCGCATGAGCAACTTCTGAGTGAGACTTTTACTTGAAATATATTAGACAGAAAACTGTAGAGATAGCTTTCACTGGGGCAGAGCATGGCAAAGGTTGGTATGAGTCTGACATGTTAGAGACTGGCAGTTCCTACAAGGCTAAACGTATTAGTGGTGATTGTAGTTCCAGTACATGAAGACCGTCACGTAACTGTTGCATGGCAGCAGTGGCAGTGTTAAGACATGCTTTTGGCATTTTTGCATGTTTTCCTCAAATCTAAGCTTTAAATCTGCAGCTCTGTGTTGTTTAATGGTTGTTCATTCTGTCTAATATTCCATTAGATATTCTTTTCTGTATCATTTACAACAAATTAGGTATGTTGCTTATAAGCAAACCCTAAAAGTTGAAATTAAAAATGTATTTATTCAACTGCTCAATGAATATTTCTATGACTCTTATGTGTCAAATGATTTGAAATTAGGATAAGCAGACTTGCAGCATGCCATCTTTGTACTAAAAGATTTTAAAGAGATAAAGAGCAAGAAGATAAGTAGAATTTTCATTTTATAATTGATCAAAAGCACCATAAAAGTCTATAAAGAAAGTATACCTGGAGGGATCACGTTTGGGTTTCCTGTAAATAAAATAGCATCTGTACTAATTACAAAGTAGTGTTTGTGTGTTTTAAAGACCAAGATACATAGGAAACATCAGCTGACATTTAAACATGCTGTCAAGTATTCCATTAAATATTCCTTTTCTGTACCATCTGCAACTTTAGTCTAAATGCTAAAATTTGGAGTTACTCTAAAGAAGTAATTCAAAACTTCTGTTAGTTTACATAAAAATCTTCAATTTCTTTAATAATTATCACTTACAAAAAAACTAACCTAACAAATGAAAATGAATTGAGAGAATAGATCTGAAATTTAAATACCAGAGTTCCAGGGATTATTAAATGACTGATTTCCAGTATCAAAGTACTTACAGATATTAATAGTACCATATCTCCACATTAGTATATTTTAATAATGAAAACAAGAGACTATAAGTTGTGAGCACAATGATGTTAATTAAATCTTATCTACCCCACTTATTCCATTGGCTAAATTGAAAATTTTGAATTTCAATATTTTCAATTCATCTTAACAAAAAAGCATGGTCACAAACTTATAAGAATGGGAATAAAAGCACTTGCACTACTCTCAATAAATGTATTTTTCATATTTCTTATTTTTCACTGAAAAAGCTGTCTATGTCCGATGTATGTTTTAGCAGCTATTAAGGCAGATTTATTAATTCTCAAAGATGAAATCACAACAGAAAGGAGAGGAAATGTTAAATAGAAACTAACTAAATGACTTTAATGACAAACTTGCTATAGGTGCCATTCCATGTCTAATAGTTTCAAGTTAAATTGTAGTCTATTCTATATAGGCAGCTATATAGAATATTTGTTATATGTAGATATATTGTTTGACATATGGATATGTATTAAATTATTCTGAGAAAAATATCTCTGATCTTAGCAACCTAGGGTCCTTTCATGTCAAAACTCAAAGAAAGATATTTTAAATTTTATTAAGAAATTTTATATAGTCAAGTTCCAATATTTAACATATTTACATTAAGATAATATTTATAAAATATCATCATTTGTCTCTAAACTTTTTTCTGCTGAGAACCTAAAGCATCTTTCCTTTGATCGCTAGTGTTTATTCTTAATTTGAATTAGAGTATAAGACAAATATATTATTCTCAAAATCATTACTTTTTGTGCTATATTTCATGACATCTTTAGGATGTGTTGGCTTTTTTTGTTTTGTTCTTCATTAAAACAATACTATGTTCTGATTATGAAAATTTAGTAAAAGTTGAACTGACTGTCCTTGTTACTGGGCTTGCTGAATAAGGTATTCATGATATAAACAGGTGTCTCTGATCTGACATATCTGCTTCTTTCCTAGAAAG
Source organism: Castor canadensis (assembly GCF_047511655.1). NCBI lineage: Eukaryota > Metazoa > Chordata > Mammalia > Rodentia > Castoridae > Castor > Castor canadensis. Next base: position 19,503,304 of record NC_133390.1, on the reverse strand, counting down.
GGATAGCTATTTCAGTCACATTACCTTAGAACTTGATAGTATTCATTAAGGACTTGATGAGTATTCCCAGGATACAAAAATCACTCCCTGCAATCTCAATTTCCCATAAAACATGCTGATTACATGTTCTATTATGATGAAAAAAATTTCACTTTCTTCCCACTTACACATTACTATATAATTCATGATATGTGCTACAGTAACAATGTAATACTAATGCATTTGCATAATTTCTGGATCTATTATTTCTAATGATTTTTAGCATCACATATCAAGTTTTTCACTAATGTATTCAAGGATTTTTACTTGAAGATAATACATAGATAGATAGATAGAGATAGCTCTAGAGAGAGAGAGAGAGAGTTAGACAGATAGATAAATAAAAAGATGGAAAAAGTTACATATATGTAGACATTCTCCTCTTTGGTGATTATGAATAATATGTTAATCTTTATTCTTTTTTAAAATCATTCTTCCCTAAGAAAGTATTTATTTATTTGTTATGCATATTGTTTTAGATTTATCTGAAATCACACCATTTTAATATAGCATGCTCCGACTAAAGTTATAAAGCTAAAACTAAATTATCTTCTAAACATACCTGTACTTTTTTATGTTTCGGTTTTTGATGACTTCTTTAATTGGCAAAGTCTGTAAATGAAACCAAAATTTTATCAAAGAAAACCTTTAAAATGACCTCTCTGGAAGACTTCAGTACTCTACTGCACCAATAGGTCATCCAGAAAAAAAAAATCAACAAAGAAACCTCAAAAGTAAATGATACCACAGAACGAATGAACTTAATAGACATCTACAGAGTATTTCACCCAGGAGAAGCACAGTACATATTTTTCTCAGAAGCCCATGAAATTCTATCCAAAATTGAGCATATTTTAGGACAAAAAGCAATTCTTAACAAATATTTAAAAACTGAAATGACCCCATTTATCCTGTCAGACAACAACAGGATAAAACTAGAGCTCAAAAACATAAAAAAAAAAAAAGTACAGAAAAACACATGGATACTAACAACCCATTGTTGAATGACCAGTGGGTCACTGAAGAAGTAAGGGAGGAAATAAAGAAAGTCCTGAAATTGAATGAAAATGAAAACACAACCTACCAGAACCTATGGGATACAGCAAAGGCATTAAGAAGAACATTTATAGGGGGATTCCAAGATGGCGGCTAGAGGGAGGAAGCAGAAAGCGAGCCTCCTACAGTGAAATCTTGGAGAGACATTGGACACACATTTTTCAGGCATAATCACTGAGAAGAGGCATAACTTTGACCCCTCCACACCTCCAACTGGCACAGAGAATCTCCACTTCACATTAAAAGGAGAAACCAGGAGGGCCCCTGGGCTGCCAGTCACCGGCGACCAGATGGCTTGGGAAGACACAGACCAGGTGAGCTTTGAGGTACCACAGTACTCCCACAGACAAGCCTGGGCCAGAGCAGCATAGCCCCCTGGACAGTCTGACCTCCACCCAGGGAAAAAAAAGAGAAACTGAATAATAAGCAATAAGAACAAATAAGGCAAGCAGGAAAGAGGGTGGGGCGCACTGAGTGCTGAAGATTGGGGGAAGGGAATCCTTCCTGGGACTGTAAATAAACAAGCCAGGCAGGCCAGAGAGTCTCTGGCAGGAGTGGGGGCACAAGCCCAGCAACAAGGAACAGGAAAGCTTGTGAGAGTGGTGGAGGTTGGAAAACTCCACAGGAGAGGAGGGAAGACCCACTTCCCATGTTAGCTGTAAACAAACATGGTGGCTGGCAGGAGCAGCAGCACTGCCCAGTAATCAGGAGCAGGAAAGCTTGTGAAAGAGGAGGTGGGAGGAAAACTGCACAGGAGTGGGGGGAAGACCCACCTCCCACATGAACTGTAAATAAACACACAGGACTGAGAACACGGGTGCAGTGTCACTTTTCCCAGTGCTTGGAAAGGGGAAAGCTTGTAGCAGAGGCTCACGCACAGGAGAAATCTGAGCAAACAAAGCCTGCAGAGCCAGGTGAATGCTAAGCTCACCCCAGAGATCTGCATAAATAACGCCTCCAGCAACAGCAGGGTGACAGCAGCAGGCAGGCAAGCCACAGTTGCAGATACCATTCTCAGAACTATCTCCAGACTCTTTTTTTTTTCTTTCTTTGTCTCCTTACCTTTGATGAGAGAACAACCGAATTACACCTGCAAGCTGAAAAGCTTACTGAAACTGTATTGCATTTGACCTTGGGACACTTGGTGGGGTTTTTTTTGTGTGTGTGTGTGGGTAGTTTTGTTATTCTCTATGCATCCCCTTTGATGAGACAACTACAGAACAACATCTGAGGCACCATCTCCAGGATTGGACACTGAGACTTCACTGCATTTGAACTTGGAGGTTTTTTGGTTTTTTAAAATTTTCTATTTTTTCATTTTATTTTAATACATTTTTATAAATAGAATTTTCCTTCATTTACTTATTTTTTATTTTTATTCTTACCTTTATGTTTTTTATTTTTGATTTTCAATCCTCTCTCTGTCTCACTAATGTCTGTTCAGCTTACTGTCAATTAGTACACTAAAGCTCCCTGTTTATACCTTTGAAATCTTCTTGTCTGATACCTTGTTCTGTTTTCTCCCTCCAGTCTATGTATTTGTTTTTCCCATTTCTTTAACTTCTTGCTTTCCATCTCAGCTCACCCTTCCATTCTAAATATTACCATTGTTATTATTACAAGCTAGAAAATACTTAACTGCACACAGTTCAGGGACAGTAACAACACCAAAGACAATGACGGGAAGACAGAAAAAACAGGGAAACCAGTTTCCCCACAGCAAAAAATTAGCACAGGAACCAGAGGGGAATGAAGAAAACAAGTACTCAGATCCAGACTCCAACAAAATGAAGATAAACTATGCCAAAGGACCCAATGAAGCCCACAACAATAATTTAAAAGAAGACATACTACAGGTACTCAACGAGAATTTTATAGAGATGATACTGGATAGGGTCAACCAAACTGTACAGGAGACACTCAAGAAATTCCAAGACAACAAAAATAGAGAATTTTAAAAAGCAAAAGAAGAAATAAAGGAAACCATAGAAGCACTGTATAAACACCAAAGTGAAAGAGAGAACACGATCAATAAACAGATAAATGAACTCAGGACAAAAATAGACAACATTAAAGAGGAAACTAGCCAGGATATGGAAAACCTCAGAAAAAAGAATGAAACAGAACTGCCAAACAAAACGGAAAGCCAATCCAGCAGAATAGAACAAACAGAAGACAGAATCTCAGAACTTGAAGATAAAATGGTAATTAAAGGAAAAACCAAAGAACTATTAATTGAACAACTCAAGACCCATGCTCATGGATTGGTAGAATCAACATAGTAAAAATGTTGATACTCCCAAAAGTAATCTACATGTTTAATGCAATTCCCATCAAAATTCCAATGACATTCATTAAAGAGATTGAAAAATCTACCATGAAATTTATATGGAAACACAGGAAGCCACGAATAACCAAGGCAATACTCAGTCAAAAGAACAATGCAGGAGATATCACAATACCTGACTTCAAACTATATTACAAAGCAATAATGATAAAAACAGCATGGTACCAGCACAAAAACAGACATGAAGACTAGTAGAACAGAATAGAGGACCCAGATACGAAGCCACAAAACTATAACCAACTTGTCTTTGACAAAGGAGCTAAAAATGTATGATGGAGAAATAGCAGCCTCTTCAACAAAAACTGCTGGGAAAACTGGTTAGCAGTCTGCAAAAAACTGAAACTAGATCCATGTATATCACCCTATACCAAGATTAACTCAAAATGGATCAAGGATCTTAATATCAGACCACAAACTCTAAAGTTCATACAGGAAAGAGTAGGAAATACTCTGGAGTTAATAGGTATAGGTAAGAACTTTCTCAATGAAACCCCAGCAGCACAGCAGCTAAGAGATAGCATAGATAAAAGGAACCTCATAAAACTAAAAAGCTTCTGTTCATCAAAAGAAATGGTCTCTAAACTGAAGAGAACACCCACAGACTGGGAGAAAATATTTGCCAGCTATACATCAGACAAAGGACTGATAACCAGAATATATAGGGAACTTAAAAAACTAAATTCTCCCAAAACTAATGAACCAATAAAGAAATGGCCAAGTGAACTAAACAGAACTTTCTCAAAAGAAGTAATTCAAATGGCCAAAAAACAAATGAAAAAATGCTCACCATCTCTAGCAATAAAGGAAATGCAAATTAAAACCACACTAAGATTCCACCTCACCCCTGTTAGAATAGCCATCATCAGCAACATCACCAACAACAGGTGTTGGCGAGGATGTGGGGAAAAAGGAACCCTCTTACACTGTTGGTGGGAATGTAAACTAGTACAACCACTCTGGGAAAAAATTTGGAGGCTACTTAAAAATCTAGACATTGATCTACCATTTGATCCAGCAATAGCACTCTTGGGGATATACCCAAAAGACTGTGACACAGGTTACTCCAGAGGCACCTGAACACCCATGTTCATTGTGGCACTATTCACAACAGCCAAGTTACGGAAACAGCCAAGATGCCCCACCACTGATGAATGGATTAAGAAAATGTAGTATCTATACACAATTGAATTTTATGAAGCCATGAAGAAGAACGAAATGTTATCATTCGCTGGTAAATGGATGGAATTGGAGAACATCATTCTGAGTGAGGTTAGCCTGGCCCAAAAGACCAAAAATCATATGTTCTCCCTCATATGTGGACATTAGATCAAGGGCAAACACAACAGGGTATTGGACTTTGAGCACATGATAAAAGCGAGAGCACACAAGGGAGATATGAGGATAGGTAAGACACCTACAAAACTAGCTAACATTTGTTGCCCTTAATGCAGAGAAACTAAAGCAGATACCTTAAAAGCAACTGAGCCCAATAGGAAAAGGGGACCAGGAGCTAGAGAAAAGGTGAGATCGAAAAGAATTAACCAAGAAGGCAACACACACGCACAGGAAATCAATGTGAGTCAATGCCCTGTATAGCTATCCTTATCTCAACCAGCAAAAACCTTTGTTCCTTCCTATTATTGCTTATACTCTCTCTACAACAAAATTAGAAATAAGGGCAAAATAGTTTCTGCTGGCTATTGAGGGGGTGGGGGGAGAGGGAGGGGGCGGGGGGAGAGGGAGGGGGCAGAGTGGGTGGTAAGGGAGGGGGTGGGGGCAGGGGGGAGAAATGACCCAAGCCTTGTATGCACATATGAATAATAAAAGAAAAAAAATAGATAAATCAAAAAAAAATATTGAGACTGGAAAAAAAAAGAACGTTTATAACTGTGACTGCTTACATTAAAAACATAGAGAAATCTCAAATAAATGACATAATGCTGAGGATTGATGAAACAAAAATTTGGTTCTTTGAGAAAATAAATCAGGTCGATTAACTCTTTGACAATCTTCCAGCAAGGAAGAGAAAAGATCCAAATTAATAAAATTAAAGATCTAAGGGAAGATATCACAACAAATACCAATGAGATTCAGAAGAACATAGGGAACAATGTTCAAATAAAAATGTTTTCAAATAAACTGGAAAATTTAGAAGAAATGGAAAAAATTTCTAGATACATTTGATTAACCAAAATTGAACCAAGACAGTATAAATCACCTAGATAGATCTATGATGAGCAATGAAATCAAAGCAGTAAGAGTCTTCACCACTGCAAAAAAAGACCCCAGGACCCAATATGGATTCATTGCTGAATTCTACAACACCTTTGAAAGAAATGAACACCAATTCTCCTTAAACTCTTCCATGAAATAGCCAGGGGAAGAACACTACTAAACTTATTCTAAGACGGAAGTTTTACACTCATCTCAAAACTGTATGGGAAAATAACAAAAAAGAATTACACGCCAATCTCATTAATGAACATAGATACAAAAATTCTCAATAAAATACTGGCACACAGAATTCAACAACACTTCATAAAGGTCATTTACCACAATCAAGCCAGCATCCTTATAGAATTGCAGGGATGATTCAATACATGCAAATCAATAAAAGTAATATAGTGTATAAATAGAAGCAAGGACAAAAATTACAACATCATCTCAATAGATGCAGGAAAAGCCTTTGACTAAATTCAATATCCATTCTTGATAAAAGTTCTTAGGGAAAATCTGAAACCATTTCCTCTAAAGTCCAGAATAAGATATGGGTGTCCACTCTTCCCAGTCTTATTTAATACAGTTTTGTAATTTCAAACCAGAGCAATAAGACAGGAGAAAAACATTCAAATAGGGAAAGAGGAAGTCAAATTATCCATATTTGCAGATTATTTGATATTACACCTAAAAGAATCTAAAAATTCCCCCCAAACTCTTAGACATCATAAACACTTTCAGCAAAGTTGTAGAATGCAAAATCAATATACACAAATCAGTAGATTTTCTTTTTTTTAATTGTTTTGTTGTGTAGGGGAACATTGTGGCACTTACAAAGGTTCTTACAATATATCATGTTTGAATTAAGTCCCTCCACTAGTCTCCTTTATCCACTCCTCCCCCTATTTGAGAAATAATTTCAGCAGATATCTTTTTTCCATTTATATTCATGTGTTTACAGTATTTTCACCATAGTCACCCTCTTAAACCCTTTCCCCACCTTCTTCTCCCCCAGCTGGTTTCAACACCCCGGTTAGGGCCTATTCCACCCAACTATTTTCCAATTTTGCAAAAGAAAGGAAAAAGAAGTGACATTTTTGCTTGTTTAAGATACCTACACAGGGAATTTCCTTGTGGCATTTCCATGTATATATGTGTTATAGCCTGATTTGCTTTTCTATATACTAACAATGAGCAGACTAAGAAACAATTTTAGAAAACATCTTTTTTCACAATAGTCTCAAACAAAAGTAAAATACCTAGGAAAAAACTTAACAAAGGAAGTGAAAGACATCTTCAATAAAAACTATAAGCCAATGAAGAAACAAATTGAAGAAAAGACTTTAAAATATGGAACAATCTCTCATGACCATAAACTGGCAAAATTAGTATTATGAAAATGACTATACTCTCAAAAGCAATATGTTCATTGCAATACCCATCAAAATTAAAATGATATTCCTCACAGAGATAGAAAAATTAAGCCTAAAATTAATATGGAAACACAAAAGAGCTCAAATGGTCAAGGCAATATTGAGCAAAAAGAGCAACACTGTAAGTATCACAATATCTGACCTAAAAGTATACTACAGAGCCACAGCAATAAAAACAGTATGGTACTGACACAAAAATAGAAATGAAGACCAGTGGAACAGTGTAGAAGACCCACACATAAATTCACACAGCTATTGCTTTCTGATTTTTGACAAAGAAGCCTAAAACATAATTTAGAGAGAAGTCAGCCTACTCAATAAATGATGTTGGGAAAAGTGGATATTTGCATTTAGAAGACAAACTAGATCCATGTTTTTCATTCTATACTAATATCAACTAAAAGTAAACAAAATATCTTAATGGAAGTCCTAAAACTTTGAAAGCACCACAGATAATAATAGGGTAAACACTGAAAAATATAGGCATAGGCAATAACTATCTGAATAGAACTCACATGGTTCAGCTATTGATAGAAAGGACTTGTCGACTACATGAAGCTAAAGACCTTCTGCACAGAAATGGAAACAGTGACCTAACTGAAGAGATGGCCCTCAGAACAGGAGAAAAAACTTTGTTAGCTATACATGTGACAAGGGATTAATAACCGGAATTTACAAGGAGCTCAGAAAACTACACTCCCAAAGAATAAATTGCTCAATGAAGAAATGGGCAAGTAAAAGGAAAAGAAATTATTTCAAATGAAGAAGTTCAAATGGCTAATAAATATATGTAGACATGTTCAACATCCCTGGCCATAAAGGAAATGCAAATCAAGCCACATTAAGATTTCACCTCACTCCAATCAGAATGGCTATCATCAAGAAAACAAATAAATGTTAACAAGGACATGGGGGGAAAAGAACCCTCATACACTGTTGATGGAAATGTAAATTAGCATAACTACTATGGAAAGCAGTATGGAGCTTCCTCAAAAAACTAAAAACAGAACTACCATATTATCCAGGGACAGCACTCCGAGGCATATAGCTGAAGGAATGTGACTTAAGATACAATAAACACATTTGCACAACCCTGTTTATTGCAGCACTATCCACAATAGCCAAGCTTTGCAAATAGCTCATATGTACTACAATTGATGAATGGATTAAGGAAATATGTTATTTATATATACAATGGTATATTATTTAGCCAAAGAAAAAAGTTAAATTTTGTCATTTGCAGGTAAATCAATGGATATGGAGATCATATTAAATGAAGTACGTCAGGTTAAGAAAGACAAAGGTTGCATGTTTTCTCTCAGATGTGGAAGATAGATCCAAAATATAAACATATACATGAATAGAAGCATGATCATATATACATACATACAATATGTTTCCAATAGTAGGACTACTTGAGGAGACTAGGAGGAGGAAGAAGAGGAAAATAGAATTATAGAGATTGAATAATGGTAAAACACATCGTATCTGCATAGGAAGAAGACACAATGAAATGCACTGAAAGCTGTTGAGCAATACGTAGTAGTGGGAAAAAGGTAAGGAAAAGTAACAGATGGGGTTAGACTAATTAAAGAATAATAAAGTCACTCACAGGTAAAATACCATGGCAAAACAGGAATGTAAAACAGGTCCTGTAAAGAAGAGGGTACCACTAGGAGGGAGAGAGGGGGGAATAGAGAGGGTAAAGCAAGGTGGATACACTCATTGTATTTTGTTATATGCTAATAAAATATTTTTAAATGAGTTCTCAAACTTGCTGAACTTATTAATATTATTATAAGATGTATATTTTGAAGAGACATACATGTCATATATTATTGTCCCTAACTTATACATGAGATGATTTAGGCTAAAAAATGATAAATTATTTATTAAAGTGTGTTGAGACCTTGAAAACACTGTTTGCTATTATCTCATCAGGTTATTTAACTAGTAAGCTTTTCTCTACTTGTTTTGGGGGTTTCAAATATTTCATTCAAGTCTTTCTGGCAATTCTTCAATCTGAAACCCTAGAAATAGTCAAAGACCATAATTGTTATTAGCTATTGCTTTCCTGTGTTCAGTGTGTGAGTCAACATGTGTGAACACAATTGTGTGTTTGTACTTTAGATGATAATTTGCAAACTTAAAATTATGTAACCTATCTAGTCTGTCAGGACTCTTACCTGCTTAAGAGGTCATGAATATTGGTCCTATGTAGTTTGAAGACAATTTCTGCTTGTTTCAATCTACAAACAATTAACACAAATTTTTTAAGTTACTAACTCCATTGTAGTTAGAGTGATTGTGTATGTCAGATTTGAACAGGAAGACAAATAGAGAAAGGAATGGAAAAGTGATGCCTCAATTCTATTGGCAGTTATTTAGCATGTTTTTACCTTTATCTTCTTGCTAATGCCTTAAAAGAAATTCATATTATTTGCACCTGCAAATCAAGGCTGACTTTTATGTCTCATAACAATCTATATCAATGACTTTCTTTGGCATCTTAAACTTATGTGATTTTGGAAATCTTTTCTTTTCTTGACCTTCAAAGACTACGAAAAATCTGTTTGGATTGATGCTCCTTCCTTTGTGACTATTCATCCTCAGGCATAGTTCTTACCTTTCACTGTTTTCCAGGTTGTTCTCCATTAATTCTTCCTCATCATCTTCCCAGATGACCTCTTCACAGAGTTACAATCGTAGTCTCAATGTTTCTGATTCAAAACTTTTTCCTAATAAATGAGTGTATTCACTTACTTTTCATTCATCCTTCGTTCTCTCACTGTTTCTGTTTCTCTTCCACTCCTTCAATAACATTGATTTAACAAATATCATAATGTATTTCAATCTTTCTTCCTAGACATTACCCAAGAACCATAAATTTGTTTCCCACCAGCCTTGTTTTATTTACCTACAATTTCATTTTCCTTCAGGTAATTATTATACCATTATGTGTTTTCAGTATCTCCCATTTATGTTGTTGCTTAATTTAAAACTTTAAGGTTTCCCTGTTTGTCTTCTTTTTCCTTACATTTTAAATTCAATAAGTATTGCTGTAATTAAAGTTTTCACTTTGGGAAACTCACTAGTCCCTGTCTTTATTAGACCAAAAATCCCATTTAAAAATGAACTTATGTTAATAGTTGCAACAATTAGTTTTCATTAACAAGTGCTAAAATTTAAATTTACAATACAGAAACAAGCTGAATCATGAAAATGTTGTTGAATATGTGTGAAATTTGAGATTCTAAATTTATATTTGAATAGTAAGTAGCTTATTAAATATTAAAGCAACTAATGAGGACTTTTAGATATCCTGAAACTCTAATTTGTAAGTTTTTCTAATATATCTGAAGATGGCTAAGTACAAATTAAAACCACAACAGCAAAAATGTTTGAACTTCTAATCAGTGTTTTAGAAATTCTGTCAACAGTTCTCATTTTTAATTGAAAATGATGAGATTTTACAAGAGTAAAACATATATGAATCTTATCACCGCCAATGTACATATTTTAAAGCATTTTAAATGAGCCAATTAATGAAGAATTTAATGATTAGCTGATGGTAGCTCATCAATCCAGGATAAATGGTCTCTATCTCTGGGTTTTTAAAAGGAGAGGTAGAGCCTTGAATGATAATGCCAGCTGAATAAGCAACCTCATGTTTACTCTAATGCATCTATTTTACGACCTGACCAATTTGTCATCATTAGATGACTTATGAACAATATGATACCTGTGGTACATTATGACCTATGAAAATACAGCATGTAGTTTTTCCAATATGTCAAACGTAATGATGAAACCCCACTTTTTACTTCAGATTTTCTGTACCTACATTTTTTTCTGTTTCTCAGGCAGAACTGAACTTTTTGCTTAATATTATTTTATTTGTAATTCACTATGGTCACCCTATCTATTCTGATATCAAACTAAGAACTCATCTTTTGTCATATCTGGGTTTCACAATATTGTATATATAAATATTATATTTTTCAATGTTAATGTATTATACAACTAATTATATACTTTTCTAATTCTTCTCAAATTCCTCTCATTTTTTCCACTAACGTGAATTTCTTGCAGTCAAGTACACACGTCCTTCAGATTTTTATTATCTCTTTTTAAATAATTCAGTCCCTTGGACATAATAGATATGAAGAATGTCTTTCCTTTTTTTTTTCTTATTTAATCATATGTGCATACAATGTTTGGGTCATTTCTCCCCACCCCCACCTCCTACCGCCTCACTTCAAGGCAGAAACTGTTCTGCCCTTTTCTCTAATTTTGTTGAAGAGAGAGTATAAAGAATAATAAGAAGGACAAAGTGTTTTTGCTAGTTGAGATAAAGATAGCTATACAGGGGGATTCCTAACATTGCTTCCATGTACATATGTGTTACATCCCAAGTTGATTCTTCTGGAACTGATCTTTTCTCTAGTTCCTGATCACCTTCTCCTATTGGCCTCTGTCACTTTAAAGTTTCTGCATGGTTCCTTTGCATTGAGGACATCAAATACTATCATCCATGTAAATAGCAGTTGCCACGAAGTTCTCTTCATGTTTGGGATTTCCTCAATGCAAAACTGTGCTCTTTTTCTTGACTCTCATGCAGAAAATCACCTGTAGGACATTTATTTTCAAGTTTAGAAATTGTAAACATGTATATTTATGGCATTTAGATAACTAAAAGTTTTAAAAGGGCAATTTATGGAAGCTGGCTAGACAATGATTTCATTCCCCTTTGAGTTTATTGTCAATAGAATGATGTGCTAGTGCTCTAAGATCTGTGGTGTGGTTCAGTTCTTTCTGCAGTTTCTAAGAATGATATCTGCCAGTAAAAGTCAAGTACAGAAATTGAAACTAAGTATTTAGAATATGTTAAAGCCATTAGGAAGATTAATTTCATGTCTAGTAAATCTAATAATTAAAAGTTTGACTTTGCATTTTTTTCTCTTTTTCTGTTTCTTCACTTTAATAGTAATTCATTTTTGTTACATTGACTTTTAGATTGGGACAGAATGATAAAAAATATTCTTCACTACAGATAATTTGAGAGGTGCCAAGTTTTAGAAAACTGTGTTTAAATTACACACAAAACTCCATCTTAGAAATAGTAAACATGAAACTGATTTTGTTAGAGTAAAGATACAGAATGAAACACAGAGTACAGAATAAAGAAACAGAATACAGAATACAGAATAAAACACAGCTCTTTTCCCACTGAGGCAGAGATGGGGATCCTCTTGACAGGGAAATAACATCACAGACAAAGAACTCTAGCAATAAAAAAATACTGCACAAAAATAGTGATGATGGTAAGGTGTGGTTGTATAATAAAAGAAAAAATACAAATAAATTTGTAATTTAAAGGATTAAAATAAAGAAATTATTAGAGAATATTCTTGGTATAATTTGGCTTTAACTCACAATTATTTCTGGGTGTTTGACTTCTTTTCTTTTGCTTAAGTTGAAAATGGATGGAAGTGGAGATCATCAAATTAAGTGAAATAAGCCAAAAAGATAAATATTGCATGTTCTCTCTCATATGCAGTCTAGATCTGAATTAAAAAGCATGATATGAATGTAAACTGGGGACTATGGAGCAGTGGCAATCAGTGAAAGGGGGAGAGTGAAAGAGGGTAAGAAGGGGTGATGTTGTTCAAAGTACTAAATATGCGTATATGAAAATAAAATAATGAAACTCACTTAAATTGGATTAAAATGGGGGGCAATAAAGAGCAAAAGAGGGGTGAATTCAAAGTGACTCCTTTCCACAATTTTATATACTAACAATAAAAAGAAATTTAAATTTATTTTGGTTTATTTTTATTTATTTCCTTGTCAGATAATTCCATCACCCACTTCCATTTCAGTGGAATTGAAATTAGTTGTATATCAGCTAATTTTCATTTTGAAATCTCATTGTGTTTTTTTTCTTTTCTGGCATGATAGGTGATTATTATACATTCAAAATTTTGCCTATTATTTTAGTAGGAAAATCTGAGTCCTATTTATATATTTTATTTGACAGGCAGTTACCTTAGGTTTAGCTCTCAGGTCTTATATTAATGTTGACTATAGTTGTTAGTTTAGTCTGCTTGGCTTTTCTTATACTCTTAGGACTCATGAATCCTCTCTGGTGATATCTGAAGGAGAAGTTTCTACAGGTAACACTGGGAGGAAAAATGAGCTTCCATTCCATGGGGATGTACTGGTAGAATGTCTCAAGTGGTACAGTGACTGCCTAGCGAGCATGAGGCCTTGAGTTCAAACCCCAATACTTCCCAAAAAAAAGAAAGAAATCCATTTATGTTGTTGTTGTACACGTCACTGCAGCATAATGTCCTCTGATGTGGGGTAGGACAAGAGCTACACAGGTGACCTTACACTGCTAAATTTGATGTCAACAAACATTAGACTTGGGTTCATTTATTCTGGTGAGTGAGTAAGATGTCTGACACATATTGTCACCTCAGCCTGAGAGTAGCTACTTATTGTACCTTTTTCTCTCCTTTCAGTGTCTACCTTGGCTAGCTATTGCATGTTATCTAAAGTTTATAATATTACTTAATAGTTTATAACATGTAGTCCAATGCAGAAGTCAGGCTTTGTACATTAACATTTAACATTAGAAAAGTTACTGTCATTGCTTGAAGTCTTATGGAGAATGTCATAAGCATTTAGGGAACTACTTTTATATTACTCAGTGAAATGAATGACATGTGCATGTTTTCAAAGAAAACAAAAACTATGAGTTAATTTAACAGAAGAGATTGCCACATAGAGTTTTGTATGTTTGAAAAGGAAAAGGGAAATTGAAGTCAGAAATACACCAAATAAATAAAGTGTCAACAGTTACAAGGTCTAGGTTAACATAGACAAAGAATTTGAATATATCAGAACCTAAAATTGTCAAAGGAGCCCATAGATTCACACTATTATTTTAAAGAGATGGTTGTGCCTGGCTACTGTCACTATGTTGCAGAAGACAGGATTAGATTTTTTTTCAGCCCTTTTTATTTGGTCATTTTTGAGGTAGGGTCTTACTTTTTTGCCCTAATTGTGATCCTCTCAGTTATGCCTCCCATGTAGCTGAGATGATACGTGCATGACATCATGCCCAGCTTTTACTATTGAGAGTCCAAGTTGGCCAGGAACCAGGATCCTCCCCATTTCAGCCTCTCAAATAGCTAGGAATACAGACACAATTCACCACACCTGGCTTAAGTTATTCTTGAACACATAAAATACACGGTAATAAAACCAAATGCTGTTTGGTTGCTGTTAAAATGAAAGATATTGTTAGAACACAACTGATAGAAAGAGTGCATGAAGACAAAGATAAATCCTTTTGCCTACTGTTATATTTAATTTCCAACTAATTCTCCCTGTGCAGTACCTGTCATCAAACCCTGTGAGAGGAGAGATGTACTCTGCAGGATACAATTTCCAGCACAACATCCCAGAACAAAGAAGCATACTTTTATAGCTGAGAAAGAGTTGTATATTTTCATCATTTTTAAAGGTTCAAGAATGGACACATGAAAATATGTTATGGAAATTAGTAAAACCCTTCAAAAGAAAGAAATATAACCTCAGAAAGAACAAATCATTTATTGAATCTTTAAAAACATATTTTCATCTTTAAAGACAGCATATTAACTAGAATATGCTTCATCTTTCTTCACGGATATGAACAGTTACTTTATACATGCACATATTAATGAAAGGCATTAAAATAAATAAATATTCCTATTTTATCATTATTCTTCATCTGGTTAATGATGCATGCATTTTATATTCTAAAGTATTAATATATTTTAATAGAAGTCACATAAAAGAGATAGAAGTGTTTGCATTTGAATTAGGATGAGTTTATGACCTTGCCTTTTTTAATGTTTGATAAATAAAAAAGTAATATTTTAAATTTTAAAGTGTATGCAAACTATGTACAAACCAAAAATCCACTGTTATAGGTAACTGCAAATAGAGCAACCCAAATTAAAAAAAAAAAAATATTGATCTATTACAAATTTTTTCAAGAGGATTTATCCAAAGAATTAACAATGGCTGAGAATTCTCAGTTGAGTGGGTTCTGTCAACCTCAACTAATTCTCAGACATTACTCAAAGAACACTCAAGTAACTGCATAATTGGGATTATGCATAACTGCATGATTGGAGTTAGTGCTGTTATAAAAGAGATTGCAGAAATCAAGCTAGGTCATCCTGCCACAGGAGAACCTTCAGTAAACACAAACTCAACTGGAGCCTTGACCTTGGATGTTCTTGTCTCTATAACTGAGGGGAAGAAATAATTATTGTTGATGAGCTGACCATCACCTTGCAGTTTGTTAAGTCAGTCCAAACAGACTAAGACAATACTTACCAAAAACCTATGTAATGGAGTGTTTGCTCAAGCTATACTTTCATTCTAATATGCCCTCATTCATATATGAATAATATGTATTGAACTACTCCTGCTTCCTCTCTCCGAGCTACCCTATAATTTCTGTACTTGTACACATCTTGCTTCTTCTTTCTCCCTGTCCTTTTGATTAAAACTTCCTTCTAGTTTATCCTGACATAGAGAACAAATGTTATCTGGGTATGCCCAGACAACTACTTCATAAGTGAATGGTAAAACTAAAACTTAGAAAGGTCATTTTGATTGAAAACTTAAAATAGAGAGGTTCAAGATGGTGACTAGAGGGAGGAAGCAGATAGCATGAAATCTGTAAAGCAAAACTCTTACTGAGAGTCTGGAGACATGCCTGGCAAGAAAAACCACCAGGAAGAGGCAAAACTCTGACACCCCAAACCCCCAGCCCACACATAGATTCCCTACTTTATGATATATGGAGAAACCAGGAGGTCTCCTGCCAGATGCTGGCTCCTAACCTGCTTGGGAGACACAGACCAACAAGTGAGCAAATAAGTGGCACTCAGTATCCCCACAGGCACCCCTGGGATAAACCAGCATATCCCCCTGGACAGTCTGACCCCCGCCCTGGGAAAAAAAAAACTAAATAAAAAACAAGGAAGTGAAAAGGACACATAGCAAAGAGGGTGGGGAGCCTTGAGCTCTGGAGAAAGGGGGAGGGGAAAGCAGCAGCACAAACTTTAAATAAAGAAGCCTGATGGAGAAGGTGGGATTGGCAGTTCCCCCCAGAGAGATTTGGGTGGATAAGACTTGCAACAGTGGCTGACATGCGGGAAGCTCCACCAGAGAGTGGGGGAAGGGCAGTTCTGTGGATTAGTACACTATCTCACCTTGTTTGTTTCTTTGGCTCTCTATTTTTTTCTTTTTTTTTTATTCTTTCTTTGCTTTCTTTCTCTTCTTACCCTTCCATTTTAGATATCATTATTTTTAGTATTACAAGTTAGATAATACTAAATCACACACAATACAAGTACAGTAACAGCACCAAGTGGAATGATGGGAAGATGGAAAAAGGATGGAAACAATCCCCCCCCCCCCGCCAATAACAAATAAGTACAGGAACCAGAAAGAAATGAAGAAAACATTTACCCAGAGACAGACTCCAACAAAACAAAGATAAACTATACCATACAACACAAGGAAGCCCATAAGAACACCCTGAAAGAAGAAATACTGTTGCCAGTGAGCAACATCCAAAGTCAAACAACATTGCCAAATTGATAAACAATCAGCAAACCAGCATAACACATTGGCAGGTGGGAGCCAGCTAACAGATCTCTGACCTTGCCCATGAGAAAGGGGGTGAAGCAAAGAAACAAGCCCCCAGTAAACAAAAACAGAAAAAACCCACCTCCAATGCAGCACTGATGGTGGACCACAGAGCTGATCTCTGGAACCTGAGGACAAGGCACACCTCACTGAGGGAGGAGTGGACAAAACAGCTGCCACTGAAAGATGGGAAAAAAAAACTGTCAAGTCTCCCAAACACCAGGGCTGGTTGCTGAAGGAGTAACATCAAAACAACTAAGACTGAAATTCTATTGTTCCTGATCCTGGAAAAATTTTTATGTGTTTGTTTGTTTTTTTCCCTGATTGCTTTTTTCACCACATCTCCTTGTTGATTTCTTTGTTTTCTCTTCTTGATTTCTTTGTTTTGTTAGTTTTACTATTGTAAGATAGTTAACACTAAATTACAAACAGACCAGGGACAGAGACAGCACCAAGTGGAGTGGTGGGAAGATGAAAAAGAGATGGAAACCATTCTCCTCCCAAAAATAATTTAATACAGGATTCAGAGGAAAATGAAGAAAATAGATACCCAGTTCCAGACTCCAACAAAACAAAGATAAGCTGTGCTAAGGAACCCAGTGAAACCCACAAGAACACTTGAAAGAAGAAATCCTGCAAGTAAACACTGAGAATTTCATGGAGATGTTACTAGACATGGTCAAACAAAAGGTACAAGAGGCTCTCAACAAATTCCAAGACAACAAAAGTAAAGAATATGAGAAGACACAAAAACACATAAATGAACTCATAGGAGCCCTAAATTAACACCAAAGTGAAACAGAAAACACCTTAAATGGAGAGATTGATGAAGTAGGGACAAAAATTGACAATTGAAGTGACCCATGATATGGAAAAACTCAGAAAAAAGAAAGAAAGAAACAAACAAAAAACACAATGGAAGTCCATTCCAGCAGACTACAACAAGCAGAAGACAGAATCTCAGAACTTGAAGAAGAAATGGAAATTAAAGGAAAACTAAACAGCTATGAGTCAAACAACTCAGGACCTATGAAAGGAATATGGAAGAATTCACTAACTCCATCAAAAAACCAAACCTGAGAATCATGGGCATTAAAGAAGGTGAAGAGGTGCAAGCAAAAGGAATGCATCATATGTGAACAAAACAATAAACAGAAAAATTCCCAAATGAAGAGAAAACTATGCCCATTAAGGTACAGGAAGCCTCCAGTACACCAAACAGACTTGACCAAAATAAAACTACACCACAACATATTATCATTAAAATAACAGGAACAAGGAATAGAAAAAGAATATTGAAGTTTATAAAAGAGAAAAAATAAATAACATACAAAGGTAAACCCATAAAAATCACAGCAGATTTCTCAATGGAAATATTAAAAGCAAGAAGAGCATGAACTGAGGTTATCCAGGCTCTGAACGAAAATAACTTCAACTCTAGGATATTCTACCCATCAAAACTGTCATTCAATATAGATGAAGCAATAAAAGTCTTCCAAGATAAGCAAAAACTAAAACAATATATGACAACAAAGCCAACACTACAAAAGATTCTTCAAGGAATTCTAAACATAGAGAGTGAAAGCCAAAAACCATGAAAGGACAGGCAGTACCAAACCGCAGGAGAAGAAAAAGCAAGAAAGTAGAGAGTAATATCAATTTAGATGCACAAATCAAACCCTTAAACAACTAAGACAACTAAATGACAGTAATCACTACATACCTAGCAATACTAACACTGAATGTCAATGGACTTAATTCCTCAATCAAAAGACTCTGTTTGGTAAACTGGATTAAAAACGAAGATGCAACAATTTATTGCTTACAGGAGGCCCATCTCATTGATAGAAACAAGCATAGGCCTAGGGTGAAAGGCTGAAAGATTTACCAACCCAATGATCCCTGAAAACAGGCAGGAGCAGCAATACTTATCTCAGACAAAGTAGACTTCAAACCTACATTGATCAACCTTGATAAAGAAGGACATTCCATACTAATAAAAGGGTAAATACACCAAAAGGAAATAACAATTATCAACCTATATGCACCCAATTTCATCAAACATACTCTGAAGGACCTAAAAACATATATAAACTCCAACACAGTAGTACTGGCACACTTTAATACCCCCCTATCATCAACAGATAGGTCATCCAAACAAAAAATCAATAAAGAAATCCTAGATCTAAATCATACCATAGAGTAAATGGACCTAGCTGATGTCTACAGAACATTTCATCCAACTTATACACCATATACATTCTTCTCAGCAGGCTATGGAACCTTCTCCAAAATTGATCATAACGTAGGGCACAAAACAAGCCTCAGCAAATATAAGAAAATAGAAATAATACCATGCATTCTGTCTGATCACAATGCATTAAAACTAGAATTCAACAACAAAAATAATAGCAAAAAACATGGAGACAGTTGGAAAGTGAACAACACATTTCTCAATGATCAATGGGTCATTGATGAAATTAAAGTGGAAATTAAAAGTTTCCTGGAAGTTAATGAAAATGAATACACTACCTACCAGAACCTATGGGATACAGAAAAGATAGTCCTGAGAGGAAAGTTTATAGCCATGAGTGCATATATTAAAAAGAGAGTAAGATTTCAAATCAATGACCTAATGCTACGTCTCAAACTCCTAGAAAAACAAGAACAAGTAAATACCAGAACAAACAGAAGGAGAGAAATAATAAAAATAAAATCTGAAATCAATGAAGTAGAAACAAACAAACAAAAAATACAAAGAATTAATGAAACAAAAAGCTGGTTCTTTGAAAAAATAAACAAGATCAATAGACCTCTGGCACACCTGACTAAAAAGAGGAGAGAAAAAACCCAAATCAGTAAAATCAGGAATGCAAAAGGGGAGGTAACAACAAACACCATGGAAATCCAGGAAATCATCAGAGACTACTTTGCAAACCTATAATCTAAAAAATTTGAAAATCTTGAAGAACTGTACAGATTTCTAGATTCTTATGATCATCCAAAACTGAAACAAGAGGACATTAATCACCTGAATAGATCTGTAACACAAAGTGAAATTGAAGCAGCAATAAAGAATCTCCCAAAAAAGAAAAGTCCGGGACCTGATGGAATCTCTGCTAAATTCTATCAGACATTTAAAGAACAACTAATACCAACTTTCCTTAAACTGTTCCATGAAATAGAAAGGGAAAGAAAACTGTGTAACTCATTTTATGAAGCCAACATTACTCTCATCCCAAAGCCAGACAAAGACACCTCCAAAAAGAACTACAGGCCAATATCCTTAATGAACATCAATGCAAAAATAGTCAATAAAATAATGGCAAACCAAATTCAACAATACATCAAAAAGATCATTCACCATGACCAACTTGGCTAAATCCCAGGAATGTGAGGGTGGTTCAACATATGCAAATCAGTAAATGTCATACAACACATTAATAGAAGCAAAGACAAAAGCCAGTTAATCATCTAAATACATGCAGAAAAAGCCTTCAACAAGATCCAACACCATTTCATGATAAAAGCTCTAAGGAAAACTAGGAATAGAAGGAAAGTACCTCAACATTGGAAAGGTTATATATGACAAACCTACAGCCAACTTTGTACTTAATGGAGAAAAACTGAAACTATTCCCTCTAAAATCAGGAATGAGACAAGGATGCCCACTATCTCCACTCCTATTCAACATAGTACTGGAATTCCTAGCCAGAGCAATTAAGCAAGCAGAAGGAATAAAAAGAATACAAATAGGTAAAGAAACTGTCAAGATATCCATATTTGTAGATGATATGATCCTATACCATAAAGACCTAAAAAACTCTACCCAAAATGCCTAGACACCATCAACAGCTAGAACAAGTTGGCAGGATACAAAATCAATAAACAAAAATCATTAGATTTTCTATACAGTAATATTGAACAAACTGAGAATGAATATATGAAAACAATTCCACTTATTATAGCCTCAAAAAAAAATCAAATACCTAGGAGTAAACTTAACAAAGGATGTGATTTACCTCTACAAGGAAAACTATAAAACCCTGAAGAAAGAGATCAAGGAAGACCATAGAAGATGGAACGATCTCCTGTGCTCATGGATTGGTAGAGTCAACATAGTAAAAATGGCTATACTACCAAAAGCAATCTACATATTTAATGTAATTCCCATCAAAATCCCAATGACATTTATCAAAGAGATTGAAAAATCTACCCTGAAATTCATTTAAAAACACAAGAGAGTGCAAATAGCCAAGGCAATAGTCAGCAAAAAGAACAATGCTAGAGGTATCACAATACCCGACTTCAAACTATATTACAAATAAAAACAGCGTGGTACTGGCACAAAAACAGACATGAAGACCAATAGAACAGAATAGAGGACCCAGATATAAAGCCACACAACTATAACCAACTTATCTTTGACAAAGACACTAAAAATATATGATGGAGAAAAGACAGCCTCTTCAACAAAAGCTGTTAGGAAAACTGGTTATCCGTCTGCAAAAAACTGAAACTAGATCCATGTTTATCACCCTGTACTAGTATCAACTCAAAGTGGATCAAAGACCTTAATATCAGACCCCAAACTCTAAAGTTGGTACAGGAAAGAGTAGGAAAAACTTTGGAAATAATAGGTATAGGCAAAGATTTCCTCAATAGAACCCCAGCAGCTCAGTAACTAAGAGAAAGTATAGACAAATGGGAATTCATAAAACTAAAAAGCTTCTGCTCAACAAAAGAAATGTTCTCTAAACTGAAATGACTACCCACAGACTGATAGAAAATATTTGCCAGCTACACATCAGACAAAAGACTGATAACCAGAATATATAGGGAACTCAAAAAACTAAATTCTCCCAAAATTAATGAACCAATAAAGAAATGGGCAAGTGAACTAAACAGAACTTTCTCAAAAGAAAAAATTAAAATGGCAAAAAAACACATGAAAAAATGCTCACCATCTTTGGCCATAAAGGAAATGCAAATCAAAACCACACTAAGATTCTACCTCATCCCTGTTAGAATAGCCATCATTAGAAACACGACTAACAACAGGTGTTGGTGAGGATGTGGGGAAAAAGGAACCCTTGTACACTGCTGGTGGGAATGCAAGCTGGTGCAAACACTCTGGAAAATAATTTGGAGGCTTCTTAAAAATCTAAACATAGATCTGCCATATGATCCAGTAATCCTGCTCCTGGGGATATACTTAAAGGAATGTGACACAGGTTACTCCAGAGGCACCTGCACACCCACGTTTATTGCAGCGCTATTCACAATAGCCAAGTTACAGAAACAGCCAAGATGCCTCACTATTGAAGAATGGATTAAGAAAATGTGGTATTTATACACAAAAGAACTCTACTCAGCTATGAAGAAAAATGAAACCTTATCATTTGCAAGTAAATGGATGGAACTGGAAAACATCATCCTGAGCGAGGTTAGCAGGCTCACAAGACCAATAATCAAATGTTTTCCCTCATATGTGAACTTTAGATCAAGGGTAAACACAACAAGGGGATTGGACTTTGGTCACATGATAAAGCGAGAGCACACAAGGGAGATATGAGGATAGGTAAGAAACCCAAAAAGCATGATAGCATTTGATGTCCTCAATGCACAGGAACTAATAAAGAAACTTTAAAGTGACAGAGGCCAATAGGAGAAGGGGACCAGGAACTAGAGAAAAGGTTAGTTAAATATGAATCAACTTAGAATGTAACACATTTGTACATGAAAGCAATGCAAGGGATCTCCCTGTATAGCTATCCTTATCTCAACTAATGAAACCCCTTAGTCCTTATTATTCTTTATACTCTTTCTTCAACAAAATTAGAGATAACAGAAAAACAATTTTTGCCTGGAAGCGAGGGGGTGAGGGGAAAAGAAGGGGGTGAGGAGAAAGGGGAAGAAATGACCCAAACATTGTATGCACATATGAATAAAAGATAAAATAAAAAGGCTTACGATCTATCATCTATTTAAATTAATTTTATAGGCTCCTTTTATACATGTTTTTCTCAGTGTTGGCTTTCTTTACTTATTGTTGAATTTTGACATTAAAGAAAAACCACTAATGTTAATCAATATGGAAAGCTAACCAATACGACTAAGAGAATCTCTTCTGTTTTCAAGGGCTTTCTGAATTGATGATGTGGATTTTTAACTTGGTATTGAAAATGTGAATTTATGTTCGACTGCATCCTCTTTTAATGTAACTGATGAGACAATTTTTTCATAAATACTAGTAATGGGCTAACCTTTGACATTCTTGTTATTGTATAACATCTTTCACATCAGAAATATTTTGTGAACATTTAGACATCTAGATCATCTTTCATCTCTGAAAGTCAATATCCATTTCTAAGTGCAGAGGCATTTACCAATCGAACAAGTGTAAGAATGAATTTCATTCATATAGCCCACTTCCAGAACTGTCTTTTCCGTGGAGACACAAGATCATTCTTCATTACACTGAGTACAACACGAACCTTTAAAAGACGGTGTGTTTTTATTTCTGCCCTTACTATGCTCACATTGTGGAAAAAGTGGGAGGAAAGCTCAGTTTTGTTTATATACTTAGTATTGTATTTTCTAACTCAATAATAAAATTATCACTTAGATATTTAAATGATAAAATTACAGCTACAAATTAATTCCTTCACCAAGTTTTCAAATTCCAAAAGTTTCTTTATAAATTGGTAGACTAATATTTGGAGCACATCTATATTTAATTGTTTCTGTAAGAAAACCACAGAATACTCATGGGTGATAGAATGTAAAATCTGAAAAAAAATAGAAAATAATCTATGACAATGTTCTCTCTCGTTATTTTTTCACTGATGATTTGCGACCCACGTGTATCAAGTGTAGTTTTCCTGAAGTAAAGACATCAGGATATGGATGACGTGGTATCAGACTATGAGTAAAAAACAGGAGGAAATGGGAGAAGGATTTCTGCAATTTGACTTATTAGGTTAGGATGAACTTATTACAAAAGTGACTTTCATTGATTCAAAGTAATAGAGAGCCAAGTGGATATACTAGAAAATAACTTTTCTGAAGATGTCATTGTGAGTGATCAGAGATGAATACAGAGGAGTAATTTGTGAGCCAGTCTATAAAGGGCATTTTGTCTGTACTTAGGGGTTCATCTTTGCTGACATAAGGGTGAAACAGTGTGAAATGTTGAGTAGAAGATTTATATGACTGAATTCACAAGATAAAAAGATAATCTGATTACTATTTTCAAAAATTAGATTGAAGAATAGAAAATGAAGAAGCTACAGGTATCCACTGATGAAATTTGATTAAGGATGATGAAGCTCTGACCAGAGTAATGACATTGCAAAATATAATGCTTTTCTAGCTCTAAGAATATAAGAAAACATTTTTCTTCAAGCATAATAGCTGTCAAAAGATGTCACTACCAGAATAAAGTAGGAACACAGGCTTTCATGTGGCTTCAGTCCACACAGAATAGGAAAGGACTCTGGAGGACTCCATTATTCTAAAAATAGTGAATGTGACAATAAAAGAAAAATTGGGTTGAAAGTAATACTGCTTGAACTTTTCACCAGAAGATCATTAAGAGGATAGAATTTATGCAGGGTGGCAGTTTACAGCATGGCAGCCTGGAATGTTCTTTGGAACACTGATTCAGAGCTATCTGAAACATAGTCTCCTGAATTCCAATTCCTAAGACCCATGTGTAATGTCCTTTTTACATTTCCACTTTCTGACTTTGGAATAATTAGCATGAATGAGTCTCAGTGAAACAAAAAGTATCAGAGCTTCCATTATGACTTCCATTGTTAAAGGAGGGAATGTGTGGCAAATATGAAGGGTTCCTGAGACTTCTGACTTAATCAGGTCCAATAGATTAAAAGGTCAATAGGAAGACAATAAAAAACAACCATGCTCTTCATATTTCCTTATTCTAGATATTATTTGTCAAATACCTGCACATACTTACAGTCTTCTATCTGAACCTCATTAATGAAATGAGATTTGGAACTCTGATTTTAAATTTTCATTCTTATTTTGAAAGAATTGTATGTAACACACACCATATTACCTAGCACTTTCTACCAACTAAACATAAAGGAAAACTTATGTAATTAAGTCAATTTGCATATCTTCAGCAAAACTTATCAATACGGACATTAAATAAGATACTGAAAATATTTAAATAAACCTCAATTACTTCACATCAGATTTTCTCTCCAAATTAACAAGACCAGAAATTAGTGTACAATGTAAAGAAAGAACTATCTGTCTTTTACAAGAATATACAAAGGATGTGGACCTATATTTTACTGGCACATTGTAATTAGCTTTTGCTAATACATATTTGTTTTATCCTGAAAACAGTGGCACGTTTAATGACTAGGGGAGAAAGAATGCAAATGGGTGGTATACTTTATAATTCAGTATTATTTGATCAGATTTAGTTTAATTTTTGTCCAAATAAACAAAATTAAAGTAAAATTTAAATTTTTTAAATTTTAAAATTATTTTTTAATTCACTGCGCATCTTCTTACTACAGCCTCAAGCCTTATTCTGCCCCTTGACTGTTTATATAAATAAAGTTTTATTGAAATATTGGCATAACTGTTTGCTTGTTATAATACCTTCAGGGGCTATTATGCTATACAACAGAGGTGAGTGTTTGTGGCACATAGTATATGGCCTGCAGTGTCTAAAACATTTGCTTTCTGGTCATATACAAAAAAAAAAAAAAAAAAAAAAAGATGTGCTGATCCCAGAAGTTTCTCAACATGCAGCCATGTTATCACTCCATTATAATACATGTTCTGGAAATGTCTTATTTTGTGAAATGCATGAAAAAATTATGCAGTTTATGCTTGTTTACATATATTTTTTTCTCATGCTGGAAAATTATTTCATTTTCTTGACTTTTCAGTGAGGTTAACTCCTTATCAATTAAAACACATTCGCCTACTCTGCCAGCAAAGATAATCACTTATTTCTTCATGCAGGGCATCTTGAATGTAATTTTATCTTCTCAATCAGCAAATTATATTTTAATGCTTTATGTTCATGGCTATATTTCTAGAAAATAAACCTCTTAAAGACAGAAATTGTGTCGTATTTTCTAGAACCACCTTTCTTACTTTAAGGGCCTAAGTTTACATCTGTACCAAAGTGTGTTGGAAATAAAATTTTTTAGTTGAACGTTATTTTAATGTCATTATGGATGCCAGAGAACAATGAATGGTAGGAAAAGAACATTTTCACAGATCCAGCTTTTATAGAGGAGGGGCCTGAAGACAGCAACTTCCCTGCCCACACTCAGTAGTAATAATAGCAATACGATGAGCCAAATATTAAATTTCCTTATATACTGTTATTTTTGAAGACTTTATGTTCACTGTTTAAAAGACTCACTGAAGTACTAGAGAGAAAAATCTTCATAATATGGAAATGGGTCTAATTTTATATAATATTTGGAGCTCTCATATTTGTATAAATATAAATTTTAATATTGACAACTTTAAGATGTGTGGGATATATTTAGTTTGCTTCTGTACAACAATTGAAAATAAAATGCACAAAAATATAAATCATGCTTAATGGATTCATTTACTAATTGTAATGAAAACAGGAAACTGGACAGTTGTTTGACACTATTATTTGTTATTCTTATTGATAATCTCACAATGAATTTTATTATGTTATAATTTTTGGTACCAAAGATACTTGTTGTCTAATTTTTCTTCATAAACTACACCAACTGTATTTTTTAGCCAGAATGTATGAATATATTTTCACTTCTTAATTATCTATTTCACTTTCTTAAATTTTTTTCTCTCTAGTTACAAATTTCTAGATCACTTTTTCCATTAGCATTTAATTAAAAGACATCATTCCATTGTCTCCTACTAATTAGTTTGCAATAGCATTCTTATTATTAATTCTTTTCAAGAAATCTGGTTTTGGTTATTTGCCAAATGTTATGGTCTGGACTATGACCTTCCCCTCAAAATTCTCCAGCACCTTGCAATGTGATTGCATTTGAAGTCAAGTGTCTTAAAAGTGGTAAAAAAGTTAAAATTAAGTCATGAAGTAAGCTCTAATCCAATTGAATGATGTTCTTATAAGAAGAACTTCTTTAACACTAAGGGACACCCCCCCGAGTATAGATATTTTTTATCTATTTTTTATTTTTATAATTACAGAGTAGTTAATTTACTTCTTAGCTCAGGGCTGATCAACTTCACAGATGACCAGTTTGAATATCTCAAGCCTAGTGTCTTTTGTGTCTTCTGATGGCTTTGATTAGGAGTCTCAAACATCTACATATTATGTATTTTTTCTTTTTTTACTTTGTGCTAAAACTTAGTGATGTAAAATGCTATATACTTGTGAAATTTTATAAGATAAGCTTGAAGGGAACAGGTAACTTCTCAAATCAGCTCAATTTATGATATGATTGAAATTTTCCTTTCATATGATCAAAGAAGAAATAGGTTTTGAATAAATTACACTTAAAGGCAGTAAATAATCAGATTTCTACTGTTACTTAAGGAAACAGTATTTACTTATTTTCAAAGAATGAGTGGAATGGACTGTATATATTCTTAAAAAATAATAGCCAACTGTTATTTATTATTAAAGATCCTTAAGAAAATTAAGATATTTTCTGCAAAGAAAATCAACAAGAGCTTTTGGAAAATACTGATGAAATATCACAGTACTAGAATGGAAAATATTCCTCTTCAAAGAATAAATTAAAGAAGAGGAAACAGAATTCCAAGTTATGACTTTTAAAATAGAGAGAAACACTACTTACAAATTTATATTAAGGAACAAAATGAAGCTTCTCTCTTCATTTTGAGTCTTTGTCTTTCATATCTTTTTATTTCTTTTTATTCTTCTACATGTTTTTATTCTCAATGTTTTTTCATTATGCTTTATTTTGAACTGAGAAAACATAAAATATTCAGAATATTTATTAAAGAGACATTTTAAAGCAACTGAGAGACAGAACAGTAGGATATCTTCATATATATATATATATATATATATATATATATATATATATATATATATAAAGAGAGAAAGAAAAAGTGAGAAATGAGAGGGAACTTATTACAGAATTGGATGACATATGTATGTCAGCTGAGATGCTGTGCTTGAGAGCTCAAGATATTGATAGCTGGGCTCAGTTCAAGTCCAGGAGCATCAGAACTGAGGAAGGAAATAATACAACCCTCAACTCCAGGCCAAAAGCCTAGGAATCCAACAAGGGAACCACTGATTTACATGATGGAGTACAGAGTCCAGCAAACCAGATTTCTGATTTTCAAGGCAGGGGATGAGTGTGTCTCAGGTTTTTGAAGATATCTGTCTGTCTTCTGTATTTGTCTCTCTGGGTCCTCAGGTGAATGGGTTGTGCCTGGCTCACACAAAGGACAGGTCTTCCCCACCTAGTCACTTAGACTCAAATGCTAACCTTCTTTCCAAACACCATCACAGACACAAAAATGTATTTCAGGTTTCTAGATATTACTTAATTCAATTAAGTTGATATGAAAAAGTAACCATCAGAGAGTGTCTATATAATGAATCCATAGATTCTCCAGTGATGTTAAGAATGTACAAAAGGAAATAGAAGAAAAAAGACTTGATTGACTGCTGAGAAATTGTTATGAGAAAATATGCTTGGCTATCTTAGCCCCAAGTAAAACTTACACTTTTACTTCTTTAAAAAATATGAACATATGACAAATACTAGGAAGATATTACATGAATCTCATCAATATAAAATCACTTGATTATGAAGTTACATTATCAAAAGTTCAGATGACCCAGAAAATTTATGTGTCTCAGATGAGAAACAAATACATAACTTTATAAGTAAAATTTTCTAACAGGTGAATAATTAGGGAGGAGGTACCTTAAGTAAATTAAGTTTATTGTTTTCAAAATAAATGCATTTTTATGATGGCTAATTTTATATTTCAACTTGGCTCACACAGTGCACAGCTATATGGTTACACATTATTTTCAATGTTTCTGTGAGGTTATTTTCTGATAAAATTTAGAGTTAAGCACACCGACTTTCATGATATAAGTGAATTTTATCAGATCATTTGATGGTCTGAACTGAACAAAAACTTTCTCCCTGAATATGGGAGAATTCCATGAATAGTCTGCCTTCAGATTCCAATGACAATATCTTCTCTGCCTGGGATGGCAGCACAATGACTTTGAACTCAAATTACAATTATTTCTTGAGTCTCTAACCTACCAGCCCCTCCTATCAAATATTAGATTCACCAAGCCTCCACTATTATATGGTATGTTCTCTACTTAAACTTTTTCACATATAAGTGTTTCTGTTTTGTTGTGCTCTAAAGAACCCTAACAGATTCTCACAACTTTTTCATATCTTATTATTAGGGCTAAGATCATTCCTGACCTCCTCCCATTTATTTAATATTTTAAAGGGTAAAATGCTATAATTTTTGGTAAATTCTTCTTTAAAGTAAACGAAGAACAATGGATTTTATAAACATTGCTCAGAGAGTAGTGCTTTCAGAATCGTTTTTATATTCCATAGAGAAGTCATTTTTTATTTACATCTTAATTATTTTAAAGCTATGGAGATAACCAATTCTTAATTATATGTTGCTTTGAGAAATTTTGTAGTTTTAAGTTACTTGGTTGATATTTTAATAAAATTAAATCAAACTTTTAGAATATACAAATGTTCATCTTCCTAAACTTAGCACTCAAGCATCATCTTAATAATAAAAATGTATTACCAATTTTAAGTATGTCAAAGTTTATTATAGTACAGAAGATTTATCCAGCAATAAAATATGTAATATGATAAAGTGGCAAAGTGGAAAAGAGCAGTCTAACAACCAAATTTAAAATATTTAGAGACATGAGGCTAGGGCTCTTTGCACTCTAAAACCTTGTGTTGGGCACCCAGTTCCCTGAAGATGGGTAAATTCCTTAATACAGGATCAAGACCTTCCACCATCATCACCTCACTCCCTGTCTCAGGCACAACCCTCTCGTCTGCCCCTGAAATCCTCGGCTCATTCTTTAGTCATTGCCGGTGGTTTATGCTCCAAGCAAGCTGGACTAGGGATCGAATACTTAACCCGAGGGACATTAAAAATTCCCACCATAGAGGACTCCAAGATGGCAGCTAAAGGGAGGAAGCAGAAAGTGTGCCTCCTATAGTGAAATCTTAGAGAGACGATGGAGACACACTTTGCAGGCAAAACCAATGAGAAGAGGCAAAACTTTGACCCCTCCACACCTCAGCCTTCACAGAGAATCTCCACTTCATGTTAAACGGAGAAACCAGGAGGGCCCCCAGGCCGCCAGTTGCCCATGCCCAGATGGCTTGGGAAGACGCAGACAAGGTGAGCTTAGTGGTACATGGTACTCCAACAGACAACCCTGGGCCAGAACAGCATAGCCCCCTGGACAGACTGACTTCCACACAGGGAAATAAGAGAAACTGAATAATAAGCAATAAGAAGAATAAAGACATGTTGCAAAGAGGGTGGGGCACACTGAGTTTTGAAGATGGGGGGAAGGGAATCCTTCCCAGAACTGTAAATAAACAAGCTGGGCCTGGCCAGAGAGGCTCCAGCGGGAGTGGGGGTGTGCACCCAGCAACCAGTAGCGGGAAAGCTTGTGAGAGTGGCAGAGGAGGAAAATTCCACAGGAGAGGGGGGAAGACCCACTTCCCAAGTGAGCTGTAAACAAACATGCAGGTCTGAGAAAGTGGGTGCAGTGTCACCTCCCCCAGTGTGCTTGGAAAGGGGAAAGTTTGTAGCAGAGGCTCACGCACAGGAGAACTCTGAGTAAACAAAGCCTATGGGGCCAGGTGAGTGTTAAGATCACCCCAGATATCTGCATAAATAATGCCTCCAGCAACAGCAGGCTGACAGCAGCAGGCAGGCAAGCCACAGCTGAAGATACCATTCACAGATCTGCCTCCAGACTCTATTTTTTCTCTCTCCCTACCTTTGATGAGAAAACAACTGAACTACACCTGCATGCTGAAAAATTTACTGAAACTGTTTTGCAATTGAACTTGGGATGCTTTATGGGTTTTTTTTTTGGGCAGTTTTGTTCTACTTTATGTGTCACCTTTGATGAGACAACTACAGAACAACACCTGAGGCACCATCTACAGGATTGGAGGCTGAGACGGACACCAAAATTATTAAGACTGAAACTTCATTGCATTTGAACTTGGAGGTTTTTTTGTTTTCTTTTGTTTTTTTTCTATTTTTCATTTTGTTTTATTTTATATATATATATATATATTTCTTTCATTTACTTATTTTTTATTTGTATTCTTATCTTTATTCTTTTTATTTTTTATTTTCAATCCTTTCTCTGTCTCTCTAATGCCTGTTCAGCTTACTGTAAGTTAGTACACTAACACTTCCTGTTCATATCTTTGAAATTTTTTTTGTTTGATTCTTTGTTTTCTTTTTTCTTATTTGTCTTTTTATTTGTTTTATCCTTTTTTTTAACTTCCTTGCTTTCCATGTACTCTCATCCTTTGATTCTAAATATCACCATTGTTATTATTACAAGCTAGAAAATACTTAATTGCACACAGTAGAGGGACAGTAAAAACACCAAAGGCAATGACGGGAAGACAGAAAAAACAGGGAAACCAGTTTCCCCACAGCAGAAAATTAGTACAAGAACCAGAGGGGAATGAAGAAAACAGGTACTGAGATCCAGACTCCAACAAAATGAAGATAAACTATGCCAAAGAACCCAATGAAGCCCACAAGAATAATTTAAAAGAAGACATACTACAGGTACTCAATGAGAATTTTATAGAGATGATACTGGATAGGGTCAACCAAAATGTACAGGAGACACTCAAGAAATTGGGAGACAACAAAAATAGAGAATTTTAAAAAGCAAAAGAAGAAATAAAGGAAACCATAGAAGCACTGTATAAACACCAAAGTGAAACAGAGAACACGATTAATAAACAGATATTGAACTCAGGACAAAAATAGACAACATTAAAGAGGAAACTACCCAGGACATGGAAAACCTCAGAAAAAGAACGAAACAGAACTGCAAAACAAAACGAGGGCCAATCCAGCAGAATGGAACAAACAGAAGACAGAATCTCAGAACTTGAAGATGAAATGGTAATTAAAGGAAAAACCAAGAAACTATTAATTAAACAACACAAGACCTGTGAAAAGAAAATGGAAGAACTCACCGACTCCATCAAAAGACCAAACTTGAGAATCATGGGCATCGAAGAAGGAGAAGAGGTGCAAGAGAAGGGAATGCATAATATATTCAACAAAATAATAACAGAAAATTTCCCAAATCTAGAGAAAGATATTCCAATACAGATGCAAGAGGCCTCCAGGACACCAAACAGACCAGATCAAAATAAAACTACCCCATGACATATCATCATTAAAACAACAAGTTCAGAAATTAGGGAAAGAATATTGAAGGCTGTAAGAGAGAAAAAACAAGTAACATACAAAGGTAAACCCATCAAAATCACAGCAGACTTCTCAACAGAAACATTAAAAGTAAGAAGAGCATGGGGTGAAATCTTCCTGGCATTGAATGAAAATAACTTCAACCCCAGGATACTCTACTGAGCAAAACTATCATTCAAAATAGATAGAGCAATAAAAGTCTTCCATGATAAGCAGAAACTAAAACAATATGTCACCACAAAGGCACCTCTACAAAAGATTCTTCAAGGGATTCTGCACACAGAAAGTGAAACCAAACTTAATCATGAAAAGACAGGCAGCACTAAACCACAGGAAAAGAAAGAGCAAGAAAGTAGAGAATAATCTCAACTTAGGTGCACACAATCAAACCTTGAAACAATTGAACACGTACTAGAGAAAAGGTTAGATCAAAAAGAATTAACCTAGAAGGTAACACCCATGCACAGGAAATCAATGTGAGTCAATACCCTGTATAGCTATCCTTATCTCAACCAGCAAAAACCTTGTCCCTTCCTGTTATTGCTTATACTTTCTCTACAACAAAATTAGAAATAAGGGCAAAATAGTTTCTGCTGGGTATTGAGGGGAGAGGTAGGGGGTGGAGTATGTGGTAAGGGAGGGGGTGGGGGTGGGGGGAGAAATGAACCAAGCCTTGTATGCACGTATGAATAATAAAAGAAAAAAAACCTCAAAACCAAATTTGAACACAGAAAAAAAAAAAAAGGAATCACCACATACCTATCAGTACTAACACTTAATGTCAATGGATTTAATTCACCCATCGAAAGGCACCGGTTGATGAAATCAATTAAAAAGGAAGATGCAACAATTTGTTGTTTATGGGAGACCCATCTCACTGACAGAAATGAGCATAGGCTAAGGATGAAAGGCTGGAAGAAGATTTACCAAGCCAATGGCCCCCAAAAACAGGCAAGAGTAGCAATACTTATCTCTGACAAAGTAGACTCCAAACCTACATTGATCAAATGAGATAAAGAAGGACATTCCATACTAATAAAAGGGGAAATAGACCAAAAGGAAATAATAATTATCAACCTGTATGCACCCAATGTGAACACACCCAACTTCATCAAACATACCCTGAAAGACCTAAAAGCATATATAATCACCAACACAATGGTTGTGGGAGAAATTAACAGCCCATTATCATCAACAGATAAGTAATCCAAACATAAAAATCAATAAAGAAATCCAAGGTCTAAAATATACAACAGAACAAATGTTTACAGAACACTTCATCCAACTTCTACACAATATACACTCTTCTCAGCAGCCCATGGAACCTTCTCCATTATAGATCATATTCTAGGGCACAAAGCATGCCTCAGCAAATATAAGAAAATAGAAATTATACTGTGCATACTATCTGATCACAATGCAGTAAAACTAGAACTCAACAACAAAAGTAAAGACAAAAAACATGCAAACAGCTGGAAACTAAATAACTCATTACTTAATTTACAATGGATCATTGATGAAATAAAAGAGGAAATTAAAAAGTTCCTGGAAGTCAATGAAAATGAAAACACAACCTACTGGAACCTATGGGATACAGCAAAGGCAGTCCTGAAAGGAAAGTTTATAGCCATGAGTACATATATTAAAAAGACTGAAAGATCCCAAATCAATGACCTAATGATACATCTCAAACTCCTAGAAAAACAAGAACATGCAAATCCCAAAACAAATAGAAGGAGAGAAATAATAAAAATAAGAGCTGAAATCAACGAAATAGAAACCAAAAAAAAACCATACAAAGAATTAATGAAACAAAAAGTTGGTTCTTTGAAAAAATAAACAAGATCGACAGACCCCTGGCAAACCTGACTAAAATGAGGAAAGAAAAAAACCCAAATTAGTAGAATCAAGAATGCAAAAGGGGAGATAACAACAAACACCATGGAAGTCCAGGAAATAATCAGAGACTACTTTGAGAACCTATATTCAAATAAATTTGAAAATCTTAAAGAAATGGACAGATTTCTAGATACATGTGATCATCCAAAACTGAACCAAGAGGAAATTAATCACCTGAGTAGATCTATGACACAAAATGAAATTGAAGCAGCAATTAAGAGTCTCCACAAAAAGAAAAGTCCAGGACCTGATGGATTCTCTGCTGAATTCTATCAGACCTTTAAAGAAGAACTGATACCAATGCTCCTTAAACTGTTCCACGAAATAGAAAGGGAAGGAAAACTGACAAACATATTTTATGAAGGAATAAAAGGAATACAAATAGGTAAAGAAACTGTCAAAATATCCCTATTTGCAGATGACATGATCCTATACCTTAAAGACCCAAAAACTCTACTCAGAAGCTTCTAGACATCATCAAACGCTATAGCAAGGTAGTAGGATATAAAATCAACATAGAAATATCAATAGCATTTCTATACACTAATAATGAACAAACTGAAAAAGAATGTATGAAAACAATTCCATTTACAATAGCCTTAAAAAAAATCAAATACCTAGGTGTAAACCTAACAAAAGATGTGAATGACCTCTACAAGGAAAACTATAAGCTTCTGAAGAAAGAGATTGAGGAAGACTATAGAAAGTGGAGAGATCTCCCATGCTCATGGATTGGTAGAATCAACATAGTAAAAATGTTGATACTCCCAAAAGTAATCTACATGTTTAATCCAATTCCCATCAAAATTCCAATGACATTCATTAAAGAGATTGAAAAATCTACTGTTAAATTTATATGGAAACACAAGAGGCCACGAATAGCCAAGGTAATACTCAGTCAAAAGAACAATGCTGGAGGTATCATGATACCAGACTTCAAACTATATTACAAAGCAATAATGATAAAAATAGCATGGTACCGGCACAAAAACGGACATGAAGACCATTGCAACAGAATAGAGGACCCAGATATGAAGTCACACAACTATAACCAAATTGTCTTTGACAAAGGAGCTAAAAATATACGATGGAGAAAAAGCAGTGTCTTCAACAAAAACTGCTGGGAAAACTGGTTAGCAGTCTGCAAAAAGCTGAAACTAGATCCATGTATATCACCCTATACCAATATTAACTCAAAATGGTTCAAGGATCTTAATATCAGACCACAAATTCTAAAGTTGATACAGGAAAGAGTAGGAAATACTCTGGAGTTAATAGGTATAGGTAAGAACTTTCTCAATGAAACCCCAGCAGCACAGCAACTAAGAGATAGCATAGATAAATGGGACCTCATAAAACTAAAAAGCTTCTGTTCATCAAAAGAAATGGTCTCTAAACTGAAGAGAACACCCACAGACTGGAAGAAAATATTTTCCAGCTACACATCAGACAAAGGACTGATAACCAGAATATATAGGGAACTTAAAAAACTAAATTCTCTCAAAACTAATGAACCAATAAAGAAATGGAAAATTGAACTAAACAGAACTTTCTCAAAAGAAGAAATTCAAATGGCCAAAAAAAACGTGAAAAAATGCTCACCATCTCTAGCAATAAAGGAAATGCAAATCAAAACCACACTAAGATTCCACCTCACCCCTGTTAGAATAGCCATCATTAACAACACCAACAAAAAGAGATGTTGGCGAGGATGCGGGGAAAAGGAACCCTCTTACACTGTTGGTGGGAATGTAGACTAGTACAACCACTCTGGAAAAAAATTTGGATGTTACTTAAAAAGCTAAACATTGATCTACCATTTGATCCAGCAATACCACTTTTGGGGATATACCCAAAAGAATGTGACACAGATTACTCCAGAGTCACCTACACACCTATGTTTATTGTGGCACTATTCACAATAGCCAAGTTATGGAAACAGACAAGATGCCCCATTACTAATGAATGGATCAAGAAAATGTGGTATCTGTACACAATGGAATTTTATGCAGCCATGAAGAAGAACAAAATGTTATCATTCGCTGGTAAATGGTTGGAATTGGAGAACATCATTCTGAGTGAGGGTAGCCTGGCCGAAAAGACCAAAAATCATATGTTCTCGCCCATATGTGGACATTAGATCAAGGGCAAACACAACAATGGGATTGGACTTTGAGCACATGATAAAAGCGAGAGCACACAAGGGAGATATGAGGATAGGTAAGACACCTAAAAAATTGGCTAGCATTTGTTACCCTTAACGCAGAGAAACTAAAGCAGATACCTTAAAAGCAACTGAGGCCAATAAGAGAAGGGAACCAGAAACTAGAGAAAAGGTGAGATCAAAAAGAGTTAACCTAGAAGGTAACAGACATGCATAGCAAATTAATGTGAGTCAACTCCCTGTATAGCTATCCTTATTTCAACCAGCAAAAACCCTTGTTCCTTCCTATTATTGCTTGTACTCTCTCTTCAACAAAATTAGAGATAAGGGCAAAATAGTTTCTGCCAGGTATTGAGGGGGTAAGGGGGAGAGGGAGGGGGTGGAGTAGGTGGTAAGGGAGGGGGTGGGGGCAGGGGGCAGAAATGACCCAAGCCTTGTATGCACATATGAATAATAAAACAATAAAAAAAAGAAATTAAAATAAAATAAAATATTTAAGGTTCTGTTTCTTTGTTATTTGTTTCCATTTTTCAACTTTTCTCTATATATTTCCAAAGATATATGATCTGCAATAGTCTTTCAACAAATATTCATCTCACAACTGTCTTGAGCATGACTCTTAGGATGTAGTAGAAATATGGAAAAAAATAAGTTGCTACTTAGACCTCAATATTTTTATTAAAAACAATGACTTTATTGTCAATGGGTTAGAATAATATGTTTTAATTATGTGTTCGTAGGCCTACTGCTTCATTAATAAATCTCAATATTGACATTGTCGACTGGAGATAATAGTATCTTCACAGCAAGTAGCAGATGAAATGAACAACGTCAGTGACCTCAATAAGCAGGCCTGGCAATGGCAGTATGTGCAAAGCATGTGTTCACTAGAATTTGCACGTCTGTTGTCTGTAAAGCTGGGTAGTGCTCATTGCATTTTACCAAATCTAAATTGATGTAATACACTGTCTGACTTAGTCCAACTTTGATCATTTATACTTTTTATAATGATCTACTTTGGGGATCATTATAATGTTTTTAACATCCTGTCAGAATCAATATTAAAATAATAGTATCCTTATTTCTATGATGATTAGAAGCAAAATGGAAGTCAATATAGTCTATCCTCAGTCAGATAAGGTTTTATTTTTTGTTCAAAGAAAAATAAATTTTCATCTTTATCTTTCTAGTACCTGTAACAAGTATTTTATCAACTCTTAGATATCTTGAACACAGCTTGCCAACATTTATCTATTGATCTTCACTTTTCATTCTGCATGATTGGGCTAGGTGGAGATCACCTGGGTACCATCCCCTACAGAGGATTTGTCATGTGCAATATACTGCAATGGCTCATTTCCCAATATTGCCACCCTTGGAATAATCTTTGCTCCTTTGCCTTTTCTTCACATTTAATTTTTGAAATAAATAATTCTGTTGCTGCTTTCTGAATTATCCCTTCTTTTCCCACAACAGCATTAGTTTTGATTGTGAAAAGAACATAGGCCACTGCTAAATATAATGCAAAAATTACCTCATGTTTCTTGGTACATGACTCTTATTTAAGAATTCAGCAGTGTTGTGTTTGCTTTATCTACAGGTGCATCATTGATCATGTCTAGTTTACTATCTGTTATGATTCTCAGCTATTTTTATGGTGTCATTGCACGTCTTGTATTTTCCCATTGGAAATTATTTTTTTTAAACATACCCCATCATGTAATCTTGACTTCATTTCATCCGTATTTTTTTCTATTCTTTAAGGCCACATTGAATTGTGATTTCCATCTTCTACAGTTTAGTCACTTTCTTGTCCCTTCTTCTTGTTTACTGCTATCTGCAACTTAACAAATACAGAGAATCATCATCATCCTGATTCATAAATTACTTTGTTAAACAATCAAGGAATAGCATGAGCTATGAATTTTTACTAACAATGCTATTAATATAGAGGTCCTTCTAGTTAACTTCAACTGAATAGACTTGGTATCAAACCTAAGCATATGGTTTTGGCATATTGTCAGTGATAGATACTTAAGTTTTTATTCACTCCCCTCTTAATAAAACTTTGATTTTGATTCACATATTTTAATCAGTGACACTACCTCTTGTCTCATTCTAATATATCTCCTGAGATTTATCCCCCTTTATTTTTAGTAATTATTGATTTGTTATGAGAAAGAAGACCAAACTATAGCATGCCAGTGTGGAATAGGAGGAAAACTGATATGAAGAAACATAGCACTATATTATATCAATTTTCTGATATGGTCTGAGTGTTTGTGTCCCCCAAAATACATGCTGAAATTTATTCTTCTGTGTAATGGTATTAGGAGGTAGATTTCTTAGGAAGTATCTGGGTGGTGAAGTCAGACTCTTCATGAATGGGATTAGGACTTTAATAATAGAGGTTTCAGAGAACACAAAAAACTAAACAGCAAATAATAACATTAAAAATAATATGCTGCATTTAAAATGGGCATAAGATCTGAAGCAATATTTCTCAAAAGAATATATAAAATTTGATACCAATAGGAATAAATGCTGAAGACCATTAATTATCAGGAAAATGCAAATAAAAACCATATGAGTTATCAACTCACTGGAGTTAGAGTTGCTGTCATTCAAAAGATGAAACATGACAAAGGTTGTGGTGATTTATCCAAAAGAAATGAACTCTGTGTATCAAATTGATACCTGTTCATTTTTGTAACTTGTGAGAGGTAGGAGTCTAGTTTCAGTCCTTCATGTGCAAAAAATGAGTTTTCCTACTATCATTTGTTTAAAAAGGTGTTTGGGACACTTTTGTTGAGAATAAGATGGTTGCAGATTCAAAGATTTATTTCTGTGTCCTATAAGAATGTATTTCATTACTCTATCTGCCCAGTTTATACTAGCACAATGCTGTTTTGATACTATGGACCTATAGCATAATTTTAATTTGGGTTGTGTGATACATTCAGTATTGATCTTTTTGTTCATTACTTCTTTCGCTATTTGGGGGTTTTTGTACTTTCATATAAATTTTAGGATTTTTTCCAAACAAATTATGCATAGAAGGAATCTATTTAAACAAAATGAAAGCCATATGTGACAAACACAAAGTAACATGATACTGAATGGAAAACTTCAAAGCTTATTTTATAAATCTGGAAAAAAGATAATTATGCACACTTTTACCATTTGTATACAAAATAAAATGCTAGACAGAGCAATTAGACAAGAAAAATAAATAAAGGGAAAACCAGATGGAAAGGAGGATGTACAGTTGTCAGTATTTGCAAATGATATGATCATATATGTATTGAAAAGTCTAAAGACCCTACCAAAAGTTTTTACAAATAATGAATTAACTTAGTAAAATTTCAGGACACAAAGTTAACTCCCACAAATTAGAAACATTTCTTTATTCCAATAGTCAACTGTTAAAAAAGACATTAGGAAATATGCTTTTAGTGGTCACAAAATAAGTAAGTGGGATAAGATACAGATAAAATTAATAAAGTGAAACTTCTACAATAAAAACTATAAAACAGTGATAAGACAAATCAAAGAGGGACACAAATAATTGAAAAACAAGCTTGCTTATGGATTAAAAGTATTAATATTATTAAAATGTCTACAACACACAAAGTAAACTGTAGATGCATTGAAATTCCTATCAAAACACCCTAGTCATACTACAATGAAACAGAAAAACATTCTTGAAAGTTATGCAGAAATGCAAAAGATGGTAAATAGCTAAATCAATATTAATCCAAAAAATGGAGGAATCACACTGATACATCTCTACTTTCATAAGTGATGGAATACAAAAAATAATACAAATAGGTTTGTATATTTAAGAGCAGGAAGTTGAATTATGTCCTTCTCAATTGCTTTAATTTGATTGATGAAATGCATATTAATTTATATTTAAGGCAGAGGTGAGGGTGAAGAGGGATTGGAATATTAAATTGGTAACAGAAGTTCTGAAAAAATTGCAATATGAGTGGGAATGAGATCTAACTTAGGAATCAGGCACTGCTTTGGGGTTTCCAGGAAGTAAAACAATGAGGTAATCAATCACTCTGAGTGGTTGGACATTTCCTTCTAGACAGGAGTAGAACAATTTTCAAACAAATAGCACAGAAATAGTATTTTAGTTATGGTGAATTTTTATCATCAGACTCAAAGAGGAGTAAGTAGCTAGGAATTCCAGTGTGTTCCAAAAAGAGACTTTAGAGATTAGATAAGAGATTGAGAAATTAATCCGTTTCCAAGAAGGGAGGTGGACAAACTTCCTGAGCTGTGTAATGGAATAGAGGGCTAATGGGAGAGGAACATCAGTAATAATTATAATAAAAATATCAAGACAATAGTTAACATATATATACATATATATATATACGTATATGTATATATATCCCAAGTGGTCACATTCCATGCAAATTATCTCATATAATTCCTTTTTCGTAGTTATAAAGAGACTGTTATTTTAGATATTATGCATATAGAACAATAGAAACTGAGTGATAAAGATCCAAGGCAAGGCATTATGGGTGTCTCAATTTGTTGACTGCACCAGTGATATGTGTGTTAATGTGGCCTATGGCATTAAACTTGCCTTTCATATATTACATCCCACACAGAAAACCCAGTCATCCCATCCTCAAAGGAGGCAACCCAAATTACTCTACTCAGTTACATTTCTAATTCTAAATTCAGAATCAGGAGATTAAATATACAAATAAGGGAAATGGAACTAAAAAATTCAAAATTAAAACTCCCACTTGGAAAGAATAGGAAATCTATTACATTCATTGATCCATGTAAATTATCAAATCTCACATGTAGAAATAGTGACAATGTTCTCCTCTGGGTATTAAGTGAGTTCCTTAACCTGGCCATCTATGAGACTCTCATTCTATGCTGATAAAACTCTCTTGATCAATGTACTTTGAAATTCCTGACTTTGTTTGGGGGGGGCGGGTCTCATACTAATATCCTTATTTGAGAAACTAGGACAAAAGCAAGGTTTGATAAAACTGAAAAAGAGAAATTGCTTTACTCTAAGCATAGTGATGAGAAACTATTTCTCTGGCAAAAGTATTAAGTAACATACTGTAAAGATATATTGGAAATCTATGCCAAAGAACTTAATAGAAGCTAATAAATTTAAACAAACTGTAATGAACAATAATGATGATGTAGAAATAAAAATATTTCCACTTTTTCATAAGAAATGGTTTGTACCAAAGCATAATATATAAAAGTAACTTTATTATGAAGATAGACCTGACATCTGATTCATGTAGTTAATGCACTTAAGGTACCAAAACTTAAGTAAACAAAATTATTATGTTTCAAAGTGTAAAACACAAAGAAATAAAGCTCCTATTTGTCAGCACAGAAAAAATAATATTAAATTACCTAGGTTTTGGTGAAGATCTTTTAAATGCAACATTAAAAGAATAATGCAGGGCTGGGATGTAGCTCAGAAGTACAGCACTTGCCTGGCATGTGTGAGGCCCTGGGTTCAATCCCAGCAACAGAAAAGAAAAGACAAAAAAAAAAAAAGAATAAAAGAATAATCCATGAAAGACAGAATTGACACTGGACTTCACTATGAATATGAATTTCTTCTATGCAAGAGATACTGTCAAAGGATCCAAGATGGTGACTAAGATACAGAAGCAAACAGTCCAATCTCCATGAATCCAAAACCTCCCTGAGACACTGGAGCCACACTTTGCCAAAATAATAAAGCACCAACCAGAATCAAACCTTCAACACCACGAACCCCTAGTCCGTGGAAAGTTTCCCTACAAAGCATTATACTGAGAAAATCTGGGGGCCACACTGCCAGAGCAGCTGCCACTACTGGCTCCAAAGCTGCCTGTGAGACATTCAACAGACCAAACAGGTGAGGGCCATATGTCACACAGAGTTCCCCTAGCCACCCCTAGGATAAAACAGCACAACCCTGGGCAGATGGACCCTCTCCCCCCAAAAAAACTGAACAACAAGCAGTGAACTGTAATGTAGCACAACAACAGAGGGGTTGGGAATGCTGAGTGTTGCAGAGAAAGAGGGAGGGGCAAGGAACTAATCTCAGTGTGAACTATCAGTAAACAAACACTGGAAAGGTAGGAAGGCTGAGAGCAGGTGAGTTATGAGCCATTACCCTGAACAGGTTAGTTTGCCGATCACAGAGCTCATCTCTGAGTCAGTTAGCAGCACCCAAAGTGAAACTTCCCCTCAAAATTGAAAATAAACAGAGAACCATCATAACACAGTGACAGCAGAAGGGCTGACAGAACACTGAAGCTGCCCCAGAGAAAGGGCAGGGAAAAGAAATATTTCCCCTGCACGGAAATCTCAGTATAGAAGCACAGCAAAAAGCACCTCCAAAGCAGGACAACTAGTGGACTACAGAGATGATCTCCTGAACCAGAGGGCAGCATTCAAAGTTAAAATGCCACATCTCACAGGAGGATGAGCTGAACAATCAGCTGCAGTTGAAGAGTAACACAGCAATCAGCTAAAGAAATCAATAGCTCTGACCACCCTGTATAATCTGGCAAAGCTACCTCTCCTCACAATTTCAATATAACTGGTAGACAGAAGATCAAAACACTACTCACAAACCAATCACCTGGTTGAGACCATGCGCTCATCAGAGCTTCTGCTTATATGCCAAATCAGGACTGGATGCTGGAAGAATAAGTCCCAAACTTAAACTAAGACTGAAATTCTATTCATCCTGAACGTGGTGTTTATCTTTTTTTTTCTTCTTTTCTTTTTCTTTTTCTTTTTTTGTTTGTTTGTTTTGTTGTTGTTCATTTTTTCCCATTGATTTCTTTGGTTTTTGTTTGTTTGCTACTCTGGGTTTTCTTTTTTTATTTTTATTCCTCTTACCTTTTTTTTCTTCCTATACTATCAACTTTACCATCATCATCTTCTGATCCTTACTCTCACATCCTTCATTCTCCCTCTTTCTCATATGCAAAAATCCATTGCTCCCCTCCCCAACAACTGGTTTGGTCCCTTCTCACTCATTCTCTCCCAAAGCCCTCACCTTCCCCTCCCATTCTCTCCCAACCTGTCACCAGACTACATTCCCTCCTACACTCTCATCACCTGCTGACCAACCTACTATACCAACTTTATACAACCCCAAACCCCTACAATTCCTAACACAAACACCCTCCACAACAAAAGAAATACACTCAAACACACATAAGTATCACAAAATCAGTAGCCCACATACTGCTTTCCCCACTTACCCACCCCACTTCCCACTTCCCCTTTAGTGTCACCCTATCCAACTCCCCAAATTTCTATAGCTAGCCTTACAAGGGATGTTCTAAAACATATAAAATATTGGCCAGGTATTAAACCTGTGAATTAGTTATTATTAAATTATACCCAGACCAGGGACAGAAATAGCACACCAACCTAGCTAAAAGCCCAAGACAGCCACAAAACCAAAACTAGATCAAGGGAAAGAAAACAGATGAGTAAAACCTCTAACTAGACTATCAAGAACATAGTTGTGCAGTAGCAAGTGGAATGATGGGAAAAGAAAAAGGGATAGAAACCACTCTCACCTCAAAATAATTCAATACACTATTCAGAGGGAAATGATGAAAATGGATACTCAGTTCTGGACTCCAACAAAATAAATATAAATGACACCAAACAACCCAAAGATGCCTACAAAAAGACCCTCAATGAAGAAATCCCGCAAGTGATCACTGAGAATTTCATGGAGATGATACCAGAAACAGTTGGCCAAAATGTACAAGATGCACTCAAGAAATTTCAAGACACCAAAAATAAAGTATATGAGAAAACACAGAAACAAATAAATGAACTCATAAGAGCCCTAAACAAACACAAAGTGAAACAGAGAACACTATAGAGAGATAAATTAATTAAAGATGAAAATAGAAAATATTAAATAGGAAGTGACCAATGATATGAAAACCTCAGAAAAAGGAATGAAATGGAAACACAAAACACAGTGGAAGACCACACCAGCAGATTAGAACAAGTGGAAGACAGAACCTCAGAACTCAAAGATAAAATAGAAATTGAAAGAAAACCTGAAGAACTGTTAGTCAAACAACTCAAGACCTGTGAA
Organism: Castor canadensis; assembly: GCF_047511655.1. Lineage (NCBI taxonomy): Eukaryota > Metazoa > Chordata > Mammalia > Rodentia > Castoridae > Castor > Castor canadensis. The sequence goes on along the minus strand of NC_133390.1, from coordinate 19,458,803 downwards.
AGGAATATGCAAGAACTCACTGATTCCATCAAAAGACCAAACCTAAGAATCATGAGCATTGAAGAAGGAGAAGAGGTACAAGCAAAAGGGATTCATAATATATTCAATAATACAGTAACACAAAATTTCCCAAATCTAGAGAAAACTATGCCCAGTAAGGTACAGGAAGCCTCCAGGACACCAAAAAGACTTGACTAAAATAGAATTTCCCCAACATATTATCATTAAAACAACAAGCACAAAGAATAGAGAAAGAATACTGAGGGTGTAAGAGAGAAAAAACAAATCACATATAAAGGTAAACACATCAAAATCACAGTAGATTTCTCAATGGAAACCTTAAAAGAAAAAGGGAATGGACTGAGGTATTCCGGGCACAGAACAAAAATAACTTCAACATTAGGATACTCTACCCAGCAAAACTATCATCCAAAATAAATGGAGCAATGAAAGTCTTCCTTCCACAATAAGCAGAGACTAAAACTATATCTTGACCACCAAGGCACCACTACAAAAGATTCTCCAAAGGTTTCTGCACACAGAAAATGAAAGTACACAAAACCACGAGAGGACAGGTAGCATCAAACCACAGGAGAATAAAAGACAAGGAATCGAAGAGTAACACTGACTCAGCTGCACACAATCAAACCCTTAAACAACAAGAACAATTAAATGACAGGAATCACCACAAACATACCAATATTAACACTGAGTGTCAATGGACTCAACCCCCCCATCAAAAGACACCCTTTGGCCAACTGGATTAAAAAGGAAGATCCAACAATCTGTTGTTTACAGGAGATCATCTCACTGACAGAAATAGCATTGGCTTAGGGTGAAAGGCTGGAAGAAAATTTACCAAGCCAATGGCCCCCGAAAACAAGCAGGAATAGCAATACTTATCTCAGACAAAGTAGACTTCAAACTTACATAGATCAAACGAGATAACGAAGGACACTCCATACTAATAAAAGGGGAAATACACCAAAAGGAAATAACAATTATCAACCTATATGCACCCAATGTCAATGCACCCAATTTCATCAAACATATTTTAAAGGCCTTAAAAGCACATATCAACTCCAACACAGTGGCAGTTGAAGACTTTAATACCCTTTATCAACAATAGATAGGTCATCCAAACAAAAAGTCGATAAAGAAATTCTAGAACTAAATCACACCATAGATCAAATGGACCTAGCTGATGTCTACAGAATATTTCATCTAACATTCGCACAATATACATTCTTCTCAGAATCTCATGGAACTTTCTCCAAAATTGATCATATTTTAGGGTACAAAGTAAGCCTCAGCAAATATAAGAAAATAGAAATAATACCTTGCATTCTCTCTGATCACAATACATTAAAACTAGAACTCAACAACAAAAACAAAAGCAGAAAATATGCAAACAATTGGAAGCTGAAAAACACATAGTTCAATGATCAGTGGGTCATTGATGAAATAAAAGAAGAAATTAAAACATTCCAGGAACTTAGTGAAAATGAGAACACGATCTACCAGAACTTGTGGGAAACAGCAAAGGCAGTCCTAAGAGGAAAGTTTATAGCCATGAGTGCATATATTAAAAGGACAGAAAGAGCTCAAATAAATGACTTAATGCTACATAGTCTAGAAAAACAAGAACAATCAAAACCCAAAAGAAGCATAAGGAGAGAAATAATATAAATGAGGGCCAAAATTAATGAAAAAGAGACTAAAAAAACTATAATATGAATCAATGAAACAAAAAGCTGACTCTTTCAAAAAATAAACAAGATTGACAGACACCTGGCAAACCTGCCTAAAATGAGGAGAGAAAAAAACCCAAATCAGTAAAACCAGAAACACAAAAGGGGAGATAAGAACAAATACCATAGAAACCCAGGGAATCATCAAAGACTACTTTGAGAACCTATATTCTAATAAATTTGTAAGTCTTCAAGAAAGATGACCATACAAAATTGAACACAGAGGATATTAATTGCTTAAATAGATCTATAATATGAAATGCAATTGAAGCAGAAATAAAGAGTGTCCCAAAAAAGAAAAGCCCAGGACATGTTGGATTCTCTGCTGAACTCTATCAGACCTTTAAAAAAGAACTAATACTAATTCTCTTTAAATTTTTTCCATGAAATAGAAAGGGAAGGAACACTGCCTAACTCATTCTAGAAGCCAGTATTACACTCATCCGAAAACCAGACAAAGATGCATCCACAAAGGATAACTATATGCCAATCTCTTCATCAAACATCAGTGCAAAAATCCTCAATAAAAAAATGGCAATCCGATTCCAAGAACATATCAGAAGGATCAATCACCATGACCAAGTCGGCTTCATCCCAGGGATGCAGGGGTGGTTCAACATATGCAAATCTATAAATGTAATACAGCACATTAACAGAAGCCAAAACAAAAATCACTTGATCATCTCAATAGATTCAGAAAAAGCCTTTGATAAGATTCAACACCACTTCATGATAAAAGCTCTAAGGAAACTAGGAATAGAAGGAATATACCACAACCTTGTAAAGGCTATATATGACAAACCTATAGCCAACATCATATTTAATGGAGAAAAGTTGAAAACAATTCTCCAAAAACTAGGAATGAGACAATGATACCTTCTCTCCCCACTCCTATTCAACCTAGTCCTGGAACTCCTAGCCAGACCAAAATGCAAGAAGAAGAAATAAAAAGAATACAAATAGGTAAAGAAACTGTCAAAATATCCCTATTTGCAGATGACATGATCCTATATTTCAAATACACAAAATACTCTTCCCTAAAACTCCTAGACACCATAAACAGCTTCAGCAATGTGGCATGATACAAAATCAACTTACAAAACTCATTAGCTTTTCTACACACCAACAATGAACAAATTGAGAAAGAATATATGAAAACATTTCCATTTACAATACCCTCAAAAAAAATCAAATATATAGGAGTAAACTTAACAAAGGATGTGAATGACCTCTACAAGGAAAACTACAAACCTCTGAAGAAAGAGATTGAGGAAGACTACACCAGGTGGAAAGATCTTCTGTGCTCATGGATTGGTAGAATCAACATAGTAAATATGGCAATGCTACCAAGAGCAATCTACGCATTCAAAGCAATTCCCATCAAAATCCCAATGACATTTATCACAGATATTGAAAAATCTGCGATGGCAAATAACCAAGCAGATGAAAAATCTGCTCAGATGAAAAATCTGAGATGGCAAATAACCAAGCAATACTCAGCAGAAAGAGCAATGGTGGAGGTATCACAATACCTGACTTCAAACTATATTACAAAACAATAAAAGCAATAAAAACAGCATGGTACTGGCATAAAAAAAGATATGAAAACTAGTAGAATAGAATAGAGGACTGGATATGAACCCACACAGCTATGCTCACCTTATTTTTGACAAAGGCACCAAAAACATACGATGGAAAATAGATAGCCTCATCAACAAATGTTGGGAAACATGGTTATCTGCCTGCAGAAAACTGAAACTGGATCCATGTTTATCACCCTGTACTAGTATCAACTCAAAATGGATCAAGGACATTAATATCAGACCTGAAACTCTGAAACCAGTAAAGAAAAGAGCAGGGAATACTCTGGGAGCAACAGGTGCAGGCTAGGACTTCCTCAATAGAACCCCAGCAGTTCAGCAACTAAGAGAAAGGATGTACAAATGGGACTACATGAAATTAAAAAGCTTCTGCACAACAAAAGAAATAGTCTCTAAACTGAAGAGACCAACCACAGAGTGGGAGAAAACATTTGTCGGCTATACCTCAGACAAAGGACTGATAACCAGAATATACAGGAAGCACAAAAAATTAAATTCTCCCAAAATAAATGAACCAATAAAGAAGTGGGCAATTGAACTAAACAGAACTTTTTCAAAGAAAGAAGTCCAAATGGCCAGAAAACACATGAAAAAATGCTTACCATCCCTGACCATAAAGGAACTGCAAATCAAAACCACTGTAAGTTTCCACTTTACCCCTGTTAGAATAGTTATCATCAAAAATACCAACAACAACAAATATTGGTGAGGATTCAGGGAAAAATGAATCCTCGTACACTGCTGGTGGGAATGCAAGCTGGTACAGCCACTCTGGAAAACAATATGCAGGCTTCTTCAAAAACTAAACATAGATCTGCCATATGAGCCAGCAATACCACTCCTAGTGACATACCTGAAAGAATGAGACTCATGTAGTTACAAACGTACCTGCACACCCATGTTTATTGCAGCACTATTCACAATAGCCAAGTTATAGAAACAGCCAGGATGCCCCACTACAGATGAATGGGTTAAGAAAATGTGGTAATTATACACAATGGAATTTTACTTGAAGAAGTAAAATGAAAGAAGAAAAAATGAAGAAGAATGAAATTTTGTCATTCACAAGTAAACGGACTGAAATGGATAACATCATCTTAAGCAAAGTTAGCCAGGCTCAGAAGTCCAAAAATATATTCTCCCTCATATGCAGACTTTAGACCTAAAACAAATGCAGTAAAATTATTGGACATGGGTCACACGCTAAGGATAAAACACATACAGGAGGAATAAGGAAAGGTAGAAAATCCAAATCTTCAAAGTGTGATGTGCCCAAGGTAGAGAAACTAATATAGTAACCTTCAAGTGACAGAGGTCACTGTGGGAAGGCGACAGGCAAGTACTGAAGACGTCTGGTAGAGATGAATCAATTTGCGTTGTAACACACATGTGCATGGAAACAGTGCTAGGAATCTCTCTGTATAGCTATCCTTATCTCAAACTAGCAAAAACACTACGTCTTTCTTATTATTGCTTATGTCATCTTTTCAACAAAATTGGAGAAGAGGGCAGAAGAGGTCCTGCCTGGAAGCAAGTGGGTTGGCGGGTAAGGAAGTGTCTGGAGACAGGGGGCAGAAATGGCCCAAACAATGTATGCACATATGAATAAATAAAAAAAAGAGATACTGTCAAGAAAATGAAGAGAGAAGGTAAAGATTGGGAGACAATATTTTCAAAAAACATACGTGCTAAAGGACTTCTTTCCAAAATATACAAATAACTATTAAAACTCACTAAGAAAAGTAACAGGCTAATTAAAAAATGTGCCCAATACGTACAAGTAGATATATCATCAGTAAAGTTGCACAGATGACAAACATATGAAACCAAGTTCCATCTCCTTTACTATTAGGGAAATGTAATAAACTAACAACAAAATACCATTATGTATCTGTTAGAATGGCTAAGAGTCAGAAAACTGACATCAAATTCAGTGAGACTTTGTATCAGTAGGAACTCCATTCATTGCTGATGTTGTGCAGAACAGTACAAACAACATTATTGTACCCAACTGAGAGTTTCTTAACAAAACTAAGCATCCTCTTTCCACAAGAGCTAGCAATCACTTTCTGGTATTTACCTAAAGAATATGGAAATATATCTACAAAAAACTGTGCAGCTTTACTGCTACTTGTCAAAGCTTGGATGCAACTGTGATGTCTTTGGTAAGTGAAAGTAAGAGCTGTAATACATCCAGACAATGGAATCTATTTAGTGCTTACATGACGCAGACTACCAAGGCATGAAAATATATGGAAGCAGCTTAAATACATACTGTTAAATGTAAGAAGCCAATCTGAAAAAGCTGAATATTGTTTGATTCCAACTACAACATTCTAGGAAAGAAAAAACTGTGGAAACAGTAAAATGGTCTGGCTGCCAAGGGTAATGGTATGGAAAGGGAAGAATAAAGTGGTGGAGTAAAGAGCATTTTCATGGTAGTAAACTATTCTACATGGTACAATAATAGTGGTACACATCATAAATTTGTCCATACCTATACACAAAATCAAGAGTGATGCAAATTATGAACTGTACACTTAGCTAATAATAAATTATCAATGCAGATTCATGCATTTTATCAAGTGTAGCTGTCCGATAGGGGATGTTGAAAATGGATTATAATGACTGTAAACATGTACAGGCAGGTGGGAGATAGGAAATCTGTATATCTTCTGCTCAACATTGCTATGAATCAAGAACTACTCTAAAAATAAAATCTATTAAAATATAACAAAATGTTCTAAAATGTTTTACATTTGTATGTCAATAAGATAAAAATGTACATATGCCTTCAGGTACACATGCAATTTTCAAAACCAACAAATGAGTTCTAAAAGGGATGACAGAGGATGATGATTTCTTGAATTTCATTTGTTAAATGTCTATGCTACAGTTGTCAATTTGGACTTTATTTAATGATTTTTCTTGGGCTTGGGGCTTAGCTAAGTGCTAGAGCACATCTTTCACATTTAAGGCCCTCACTTCATTCCCTAGCACCATAGTGTAATGACTTTTTTCAATTCCCTATCAATAAATTTAAAATAATTGTATTTTTATGATTTTTGCAAGCTTGTAGGGCTGCTTTCTCATGCATGTGTGAGATTCATTCATTAGTATTGTGAACCACTGTGTCCCTCCTCCTTTTCTGTGTTAGTGCACTTGAAGTTTTTATTTGTTTACCTAGTCCATTACAGATATTAGACATTTGTATACTTCATGGCCCAGTTAATTTAATTAGATTTTCAGATGGTCGCTCTACTTATTACACCTTTGTGTTGAGGAGATTTCGTTCTGTGTTTGGATTTGTGGCACAGAGGGACATTGCCTACTTGAATAAAGAACATGTGATTTAATCATTGCAATTTTACGGATTGTTGATTTTATTTGTAAATGAGTCTGGATTTTTTTTTTCCTTCTCTCAGTATTTCTTCTTTGTCCCATTCATATACTTAGCCCATTTCACACACACTGTTTCTGGGATTGGGTGTAACTTGAAAACAGTTAAAGACCATCAACAGACATATAGAGATTTCCCTGTCCCAGAGTGACAAAGAATCTCCCCCAATGTTGCTCATGTCCAGAAGCCTATCATGAAATGAAAATAACAACATTTCCCTTGAAAAGAAGAGCAGTCATGGAAAAGCACCATGTCAGTGGTAACCTACACAAGTCAGCGATGAATGGCTCAAAGGACTCCAAGTGAACAGAGGATTTGAAAGATCAGTAAGCTCCTAGGACATCATAATAATCCTTCAAACTACTGAAAAATATGTGGGTAAACAAAGGGACTTTGATTTGAGTGAAGTTTTTCATCAATCATCATAGGTGTTTTGGTTTTAAATTATAATTTAACTTGATTTGCAAAGCATATCTACTTTTTTTGACATTTGTAGATTCATGTTCATTATTTGCAATAAACAAAAAGTAGAAACAAAAATGTACATCAACAGAAGAATGGCTAAACAAAATGTGATATATACATATAATGGAGTATTTATTCAGCTATAAAAAAGAATCTCATTTTGATGCATGATGCAACATGGATGACTCTTCAAAACATATTTAGTGGAATAAGTCAAATTAGACACAAAAGGACAAATACCTTATGATATGATTCCACTTATATGAGGTACCTAGAATTAGAAAAATTCAAATAGAAAGCAGAATAGAGATTACCAGGGGTTAAAAGGAGTGGGAAGAGGGAGTTTTGCTTAATGAGTACAGAAGTCTTGTTGGGGATGATGAAAACTTTTAGGGGTAGGTAGAAATGTGGTTATACAGTATTATAAATGTGCATAATGGCACTGAATTGTGTGCTTAAAATAGTTAACATTAGAAGTGTTATTTTTTAATAGAAATTGTGAATCTAGTCACTTGAAAGGTGAATGGGTCCTGAATGCTAGCAGGGGAAAAAAATTTGAAGACCCTACGTAACTATCCTTGGCTTCTCTCTTCAACATCAATTCTTCCCTCCACTAACATGCTCCCATTAGTTTTCTTTAAGTTTCTGGAACACATCAAGTTATTTCCCACCTCAAGGCTGTTGCACATTTCTTTCCTTTTCCCTACAATTCTCTTCCCACTCATTCTCTCTCATTATCAAAGTCTCAGCTGAAATCTACCTATCCTGACTACTATAACGGCTCATTTTGTACTAGACTTAATTCTTTATAAAAATTTTCTTTGCATCAGTTCTATTTTGGAAAATATTCTATTTGCTGCCTTTCTTAGGTTTTATCTACTTTAAAAACTTAAGTTTATGACTAGTTTCTTATCCATTGTGGAAAAAAGAAAAGTAGGGAGGTTGCAGTGGAGGGATGGAAAGGTGGAAGGAAGGAAGCATTCAGTTAGCATTCTTGTTCTCATTCCCATTTTATAGCTGTTACATAGTTGACTTGTTGATTTAGTATTAACTGAAAAGATAATGATCTAATAATAACCAAAATCAGCTGCATATGAAAACCTAAAATGTGACATCAATAAGTGAGACTAGCAAACCATGAAGGACTTTAAGTAACAGCAATGCTTGAGGATGCGAACAGTGTTTAGAATGAAGATCCTTTGTAAGTGGGATAGTGATTACTTTGCTCCAGGTACTGATTGTATTATAGGAACACAGCCATGTATGGCCAGAATTTTTCAAAAGAAACTTGATAATGCTGCCTTTTTATTTCTAAATCAGCTATATTAAAACCATTAGACAAAAAAAGTCTAAATTTGCATCCTGCCTTTGTTCTTTTTGTTTTGTTGTTGTTGTTTATTTTGTTTTCTGGTTGAAAGACTGAAAGGAAGGTCAGTGATCAATGTCCCCATACCTTTCTTTTCATTGTTGGAGCTTGGAAAGAACAGAGATTGAAGATCATGGATCAAAACACTTCCATACTGTTTTTACAAGGCCAAATGAATAAACATATAGACTAAAGAGCTCACTAGTCAAAGGTTAGAAAATGCATTTAGTCTAGAAACACTTAAGCATCCAATTGTTTACCAAACTAAATTAAAACAATTACTTAAGAGACTATATATGGCAGTTAGCTGATCATTAACTAGCTACTAATAGAGTCCCAGATTTTTTTAAACTGAAGCAAATAATTAATCAGACATATATGCACTTCAAATATTGCTATGAAGAAAGCCTTTCAGAATCTTCAAAAATTGCCAAGTAAGATGGAAATGGAGTGATTTTTGCTTTATTTCCTGATATTCAAGTAAGTGCTTTTATTTTCTTTTAATGACCCTGCACTGGACTTTATTTTTTATTCTTTCAAACAAATGTGTTCTTTTTTACCCAGTTTGACTAGAACGTCAAAACTTCATCATTCCTTATATCAATGAGAAGGTCTCCTCTTACTCAATCACTCAGCATTTACGTCCAAAAAGTCTGTGATGTTAATATGCATTTCTGGAAAGTTATCTGTCCTCCATCTCATTCTCCTAGGCCCCAATATAACAATTACATCTAAAATGATGTATCAAGCTTACTGGTACAAATAATCACTGCGATTTCAGAAGTTGCATTTAACTTGTATTGTCTCAGTAGCACTTTAGAGGCAATGATAACACAAATCTACATGATCATAACACCAATGACAAGGAATTCAAGCCGTGGCAAGCTGAAGGGCATATTATTTAAAGATGTATCTTTCGACTTTCTTCAGCTAAAGATGTGGCCTGCATCCAGTGAGGCCTGAATTTCTGAGCACTTCGTGGGAACAGAGCTAGCTGGAGTCTTGCTGTACAGATAAAACACTGAGCTGCTGAAGGATGTTCATATTTCCATATTAGGAGAGAGCTGCTGCAGGTCATGGGAGAAGGCATGGTCTTAGTTAGTTAATTGATTTAAATTGTGTCATTCAGATAACCATAAGATTTACCTGACTGGGATAAAATTTCTTACTTACAGCATTTAGTATGTCAGAGTACGGAAAATCTATTGCTAAAACAACTACTCTTCATATTGTCAACCACAGGGTTGGTTTAGCATAGCATAATGAGCCATTAGTATTTGCATCAAGTATCTATGTCGTAAAATAATGATTAGTGAACCCATTTATTTCAAATGAATACTTTTCCAAAAGAAATATTATAAAGGCATAAAGAACATTTCAATCTGTATGAGGAAATTTTTCTGTTTAAAGTTAATTTAAACATTATGACACTGTTCAATTATCTAACCTCACATTGTAAAAGTAGTTAAGTTTTACTGGTAAAGAAGTATCTAAGAGAATTTGGTAAGTATGAAACTTTAGGTTATATTTTTCCTCTTTTCAGCATTAAAGATCTTATAAACTTACCTTTTTAGTTGGCTCTAAACAGCAAGCACAGATTCCTAAAAATCCAATAATAAATATTATTTCAATTTCAAAATATTAGAAGAGGAATGTTCTTTTTCCTTTTTCTCCTTATGGAATGATTATTTCTGACAATGTGTATTAGAGAATCATTAGTTAATTCACTCATAGCAATTAACTCCTTCCTTCCTTTCTCTCTTCCTTCCTACTTTCCTTTCTTTGCTCTTTCCCTTGTTCCTTCCTTGGTTCCTTTGTTCCTTCCTTCCTTTTTCCTTCTTTCTTCTTTCTACTCTTTAGATATTTCAGATTGCATTCTAAGCTGTGTTGTTTTAAGTCAGGGTCACATTACTTTGCTGGGGCTGGTCTTCAACTAAGAATCTTCCTGCCTTTGCCTTCCATAGCTGAGATTACAGGTGTGTGTCACAATGCATGTAATCTCCAATATCTAAAGAGAAGAAACAATAGAAATCAGACAGTGTTCAACAAATAGATTAAAGTTATGAAAGAGTGAAACATCACTAAGTGTTCAAAGAATTGTGTACTGGAGTGCCTCATATGAAGTCAGAAGCTAAATGGAGTCATATTTTATACAAATAAGACTGTATCAAATCATATTTTATCTTGTAGGTAATAGCAAATGGTAATAGTGAGTTGGAGCCACTAAACTGTGGCTCCTAATCTGGGTTGTATATTGATTTGCCTTTGAAATTAAAAGGAAAAATAGTGCCTTGAGCACAGAACTACAGAATATAGTAATTCTGGAAAACACAGGTTTTAAAAATCAGAATTTATAATCATCTTCATTATTTAATAACATTCACAAATAGGCTTGACCTGGTTACTAGCTATAAATCACACCATTTAAGGATTTTTTAACATGAAAATAGCATAATTAAATATTCATTTAAGAAGCTCATTTTGGTGACTATATCAACAATGTATCAAAAAGAATTGACATTGAAGACCAAACAATGAAATAAAAAGCTACTGTACATGTCCAGGTAAGAAGTAATAGGTGCTAATAAAGCCTGGGAATAGGAAACAAGATTCAGCAAGCTAAAAAAGGATAATAAGTACCTATGGAATATGTGTTTCTTTAAGTGTAATGGATGTATTGGAGTATTTATTGAAGGTAACTCTTAATTTATGACATGTACAGACATACAATTAAATATGTAATTAATTCATCTTGTAAACAGTTGATTAATTAGAAACTGCCATTTGAAGAGTTCATATCTATCATGAATTATGTGTGTGTTTTTGTGTTTGTCAAATTATAAATTGAATGTTTATAAAGTAGATGTTTTATTTCAAAGAATATTGTTTCCAAAACAGCTAATAATTATTAAATATTCAATTATTATGTTTTGTTCCAAAATTCCAGTCTTATAAAAACAGTCTACCTTATTTATTTGTAATATCTTACCAAACATGAAACTAAGGGATACTTTTTAGAATAAAGAGTTATGGAAATTGCATAGGAAAAACCATGGGTAAATCATGAAATTAGTAGGAGCCAGGTGAAAATCAAAGTTATGCAGGCAAAGTGGTAGGAAGTAAAGCACAAAACATAATTGAGCTGATTTATAAAAAAAAAGAGACATGCAGAATAAATCTGAGTCTGGCAGATCTCAAGAGAATGGAAAACCATGGAGTCTGGCTGTGCAGTTGCTCCAGTTTCTCTAAAGACAAAATTAAATGCCCTTTTATTTTTTATGAGAATCTGCTCTGGATCACATTCTAGAATATGCATAAGAGCTGCCTCTCCCTTATTTATATTATACAATTTAACAAAAGCCATTAGACACAATTACTTGCAAGCAAATTGAAACATATATCTTATAAAGACAGTATATTCACAACTGATAATATGATCACTAGGAGAAAGAAAAGATAAATTATGGAATAATACTTGAGATGAGGGAGAAAAAGTGGACACGTAGACAGGCTATTTAAGGCAAAGAAAGCAACTTATGAGAATTTATATAACTTTCAGTAATACTGGGAATTAAAATGATTATAATGGCTGAAGCATGAAGTTCCAGATAAAACAGTGTGGGAGATGCAAATAGAAAAAAAGCTAGAAGTCACAGTATGTAAGGGATTTTTGTCTAGTTAATAGAGATTGTATTGAGATTATTCACATTTTATAAAGTCTTGTTTTCTGCCTAAATCTGTCCTGGAAGAAGACCCTTTGAAGCCCTCAGAATGAAATGAGAGAGATCCATTTGCCATTTATCACAATATTCCAGGTTGTGGATGAATTAGGCAGGAAGAGCAGAAAAAAATACTTGAAGAAGTTAGAGTTTTCATGTCTTTTGGAGGTATATTATCTTGTTTTCATAATCTGTGTACTTTTATCTTGAAATTTGCTCATATGTTGGATCAGTAATCTCTGCCATTTTATGGGGTAGCTTTCTTAATGAACAGGTTTCTCCTGAAGATGTCTCTTAGTGTAGGTTTGCTATGCAATGTTGGCTTTGGTTTTGCTGGGCACCTTTCTGTTGTCTCCCTCTGTCAGGAGTGGATAAGTAATTGAAGTTATTGCCTGGAGGAAGTACATGACCTAGAAATGATACCCATGTTTCTCATTTGACTGAATCAAGAGGAGTGGTAGTCTCTATAATTGCAAGTAAAGGGAATCAGATTGAGAAGAGATTGAATCAACTAGTAAGTTTAACTTTAGCTGTATTCCACCTTGGTGATAATGTACTAGGAAAGTAGGATTGTGTTCATTTATATCAAATTATCTGTTTGCCCTTTTCACTTAGAATTCTGATAAAGAACTCCACCACATCTTGTCCAAAGTTGAAATCATGAATCTTCATTTTTATTTTCTCATTTCACCAAATGAATATAGTATCTATAGAAAGAGGAGAATTCCTATATGTTTACCATACATTATCTGCTTGGCATTTTACAAAAAAAATGTATAATGCATATAATAAATATTTAAATTAATGAAAGAGATTAAGGCTGAAGTAAATAAGTTTTTCACCTTCAGAAGAGAAACGGCAGCTCAAACCATATGTGTCAATAAGATTGTTCTATATGTGACAACATTATCACAGTAACATATTTTTCTTTTAGGAATACACAGAATCTAATCAGAAAGTTAAGGATTGACGTTAGGAGATTGAAAAGACAAATAATGGGCATCATATACAGTGCTGGGCACTTCACATGCATGTGACAATCTTATGTGGGTCTCCAAGAACATTAACATGTTTTCTTTGATTAATATTTACTTACAGCATAGTAAAAGCATATAATATGCAAATGTGCTACATGCACCAGATTCAGTAAAACAGTTGTTATGTGTTTCAGCAAAAATAAATAAAATAATTTATTCTTCTAACAGTGTTTTTTAATATATTAGTCACTAAAACCAGTGTCATAGCTGCTATAAATGTATATACATTATAGTCCTGGGTTTGACTAGTAATAAAAATAAAATTTCACTGTTACAATGTCTGAAGAATAATTCTACATATGAAATTGTACCTGGCACTCATGTTCTAGTTGACATGACATCAATAACAGATTTCAAAGTTGACTGTACAGCTGTACCTTGTGCTTAGTATTATATTGTTTGCTGTGTTAATGGAAGCCCATCACTTTTTTTCAACCTGACTTTCTTTTTATCTTGTATATAACATCTTCTTTTCCAGATTTACTGAGATATTTTTGACAAACAACGCTATATAGATTTAAGGTGTACAATATGATGACTTGGCATACTTCTATACTATGAAATGATTATCCCAATCAAGCTAATTGCCCCATGCATCCCCTCACAGCTAACCTTGTGTATGCGTGTGTGTGTGTGATGAAAATAATTTGAAATCTACTCTCTTAGTAAATTTTAAGGACAGTACAGGTTTGCTAATTAACTATCACATTGTCCATTATAGATCTATAACTTAATACCTCTTAAACTGAAATTTTGTACCCATTTTCAAACATCTCCCCACTCTCCACAACCCATGACCCTGGTAACAACCATTATGTCTCTGTTTGAAAAGAAGTTTAGAAGGGTTGACATTGGTAATCTCCTGCCCACTAAGTGAGATATAACTCTAACCAAGTCTTCCTCCAGCAGATACTCATTTGTTAAGAACATTCTGGTTCTATTTCTAATCAGTCATTTTCCTCCCCACTGCTAGAGACATGAAGTGATTTTTCTTTGCTATTCACAGTGAGAACATGGTGGAATTTCAGAAAGTAAAATCCATGAAAGAGTGAGACACTATCCCCACCAGATCATAGCACCCAGAAGTTTCTCACTTTCACATTAGTCCTTGTCAGCCTCCACAAATTCATCAAAATCATCACCAAAGGATTCTTATCTCTTTGAAGGCTCCGTGGCTTCTGCTCTAGGTAAGCAGATCCCACTGTGACTCTGTAGTTACCGATTTCAGGTTACTGGTGTACTGTAAAGCCTTAGTTCCCTAATGGGTCAAGAAATGCCATTGATGTGCACTTTGTTTTCCCTTGCTCTTTTCATTATGTCAATGCAAGCAATATTTTTCAAGCCAGAGAAATCAAGTATTTGCAGTATTTTCTGCTGTTTCTCTTCTTGTAGTAATGAGAATATTATTTCTCAAGCTTTTTGTATGTCAGAGGTGAAAATAAAAGCCATGAAAATATAAAATAAAATTTCCTCTTAGTTCAAAAAAACTAATGAATTCTTATTAATTAATTCTCACTTTCTATGCTTTAGAATATTTCATTTTCCTAGTTTTACTTGACAACACTCAGTCTAAATGTTTTCTCCACTCAGTGACAGTGATTCATCCTTCTCATGTCAATAATGGTAGACAATCTCCAAACTTAATTTGTGAGAGTTGTTTCTGAACTCCTTTTTCCTCTTTTTAGAGATAATATTTTACCATTGTATTTCCAATCACATATTCTCACTTGCTACATAGTATCATATTAAAATTAGCAAACTATCAGTCATTCAGTAAAACTGTCACCCTGCCCCAAACCTTCAAAAGTTGTTCTCCTTATATCTCCACCTTTGATGATCACATAAGCACATATCATGTTATGTCAAGTTATTCATAAATGTTCCCCTTCCTGGAAATGGCTCCGTAGAGCACTTCTGTATGTACTTGGAATCCAAAGTAAGCACTCCACAGATATATATAATATTTAATTATAAAGAAAAGCTTTCTACAAAGCCTTGCATACACTTCTTTTTTCCACTTTATTATTTGGATATATAAGAAGGCATCAGTATTAATATATAAAATGCAAATTTCTTATTGAATATGTCAGCATACAACAAAGGCATATGTAATAATATTTCCTATGTTCAAATGACATTGCATTTAATATAATTTCATGCTTCATTTAGGTATATATATTATACTTGCTATGTTGTACCTAATGATACTGATTTAAAATGTGTTAAATACTCCATATTTTGAAGTAAGTATAATAGGAGGCAGCATTATAATAAGGAGTTTTGGATTTCTTTGACGTAAGTTTAGTTTTAGAAATAAAAAAGTAAGTAAATACAACATTTATTATATAATATAACCCCATAAGTGAAAATTTAATGGTTTAGGCAAGAGGATGGAGCTGCATTATATCAGGATAGATGGTGCTGAATTCCATAGATAGATATTCTTACTGACTTTCTAGATCAATAATAACAATAATGATGATGACTTACTTTGAAGGAACATATTTTGATGGTATCTAGAGCTTGTGTGACAATATATATTCAAAGGATTGGTGCAGTGGTCTACATTTCTCATAAAATATCATAGCTGTATTCACTGCTCCATCAGTATTTTTGTTCTATAATAAGAAAAGTGGATTCCATATTGGTTGAAAGCATTGTTAAATCAAAATATTTTGTAGCTTAGTTTTTTATGATTTTATGTCACATGTTAAAATGTAAAAAATTAAATTTTCTTTAAATGGATATTTTTAATACTGATCTTGAACCCTATAAATTTAAGCTCACTTCACTAGAAAATAAAAAGAGTTTTACCTCTATTTAGTCCATTTCATGAAGAAAGTTTGACACAAGTATTTCACTATATTAGAACTGCAAAATGAGGGGCGTTCTCCTGAGATCCCTCCTCAACTCTTGGGACTCTACCCTCTCACTTTACACTTTTCTATCTCTATAACTATCCTGCTTTACACTTAAAGAAACTGCAAAACGATTTATTGTGTCATGTACCAAGCATGTTATAGGATTAAATGAAGTTAGATAGTTTTATTTACCTTAGAGAGACAAATATTTGTGCCTGTTTGCTGTGAAACTTAAAAACAACTGATTACTTAAGGCCAGTTTCATCATATTTGTGAGTCATGAAAGAGGAAAAAAACAAAAAATGATACATTCATACAGATCTTCAAGTTCTTAGCATCTTAATTCTTTTGTGTACTTTCCATAATTTCTTTATAAATTAAATAAATCATACATTCACAAATAAAATAATGTAAATTATAGCTTACATTGCTGTCTTAAGGAAATATATAATCAGATATTGAAATTTAGCATTCCCTATATTAGTTTAACTTGTCACAGTACAGTAGAGATGTGACCAACTCTGGTTTATCAGACAGGTGTTTGTCAGACAGTACTCGATTTACAGACAGAAATGTACATCAGTTTCCTTTCATTTCCCATCAACTGCCAAATCACTTCATTTGCTTAATCTTTTTCCCCTTGTCTATGAAATTGAGAAGGTGTTGCCTACTTGACAGCTGTGTTGAGTGAGTACGTGAAAGTTATCTCATAGAATGATGCCAAATCACAGCTAGATGACCAACCTGCACTCTAAGATGTAATTTGAAATGACTTCAATCCTCATCCCTAATAAACAATATAAAATGGATAAATTTTACAATGACTAGGGTCTTGCCCATATTTATTATCTTTCATTTCTTTAGAATTGCTAGTTGCTTTAATTTTTCTAAAAAAGCATTTTTGGTCAGAATTTTGACCTTACCATTTTCAATACCTGCAGGTTTTTCATCATTTCAATTACATTGATAGGATTTTCTATCAGATCAATGTAGGTGCACAAGTCTAGAATGTACTCTACATGTCTAATTCCTTGATTTCAACTATTTTGACCCAGAATAAACTTTTCATCTAATGCATAAGTTCTATCATTCTTTGACTGTTCCTTACCTACATGATGTTCTTTTTGATTAATATAATTGTTCTGTTGCTTCCTACTGCAAATTATTTCATACTCTTTTTTGGGGCAATAGTGGTATTTGAACTCAGGTCTTCACCATTGTTAAGCAGACACTCTGGCCAGCCTGGACTGCAATCCTTCTATTTATGCTTCGTACCATATCTAGGATTACAAGCATGTCCCACCACGTTCAGCTTTGCTCCATTGAGATAGGGTGTCATCCCATCCATACCCTCAGGTTGGCATGGAAGTATAATCCTTCCAATTTCAGACACCTTTGGAGCTTGGGATAACAGGCATGTGCCACTGAGCTCAGTTGTTGATTGAGATGGAGTCTTGCTAAATTTTGCTGGTCATGACCTCAATTGTGATCCTCCTGATCTCAGCTTCCCAAGTAGCTAGGATTATAAGCACGAGCCACTGACACCTGGATTATTTTACACTCTTAATTCTACAAACTCACTTTGAAAAGTGAGGTGATTCAAATTTATTTCTCATCCATCTAAACAGTCAAAGAGGCCAAATGGGAATGGAGAATGTGTCAGATGTTGGCATTACTAATTCTCCTTAGCTTTTCTTTCCTTTTAAAAATATTTTTCCTATAATATGTGTTTTTCATTTTCTAATTTTTCACTTTATAACTATTTTATTCTGTATACTATTTTTGATAACTTCATCATGCTTATTTGAAGAGTAAAATATCTCATGAGGTAGGACTTTTTGTTATTTATTAATTGACATCATAGTACACAATGCTCAATACTATTAGATTATTTAATATATAATTTTGAAAAATATATTATGTGTACATCTATATTCATTTTGCTTTCTGCATTCCTTTGAGAATCCTATAATATTGTTTTTACTTTGGTCCTATGTCCAAGAAAGACAAATAATTTTTCTAAATTTCCTCCAGATTTCAAACATATTTAATATTGAGTTACTTCTTTTTCAGGTCAGGCACGTTTATTTGTGGGAAAAGCTCTTGCAGTATTGCCATATCTGGTCTGGCAAAGTCTTTTCTCTTTCTGTCTACTTGTACTTTTGGATGACATTGACTTCCAGAGGTGAATAATTGTGAAGTACATAAAAACTGTCTTTCCATGTTCAGCAGAGAGAACCATGAGTTCATTTAACCACACAATTTATTTGCTTCTTAAATAAGTATACTTTAGAAAAAAATTATTTTAAAGTCTTACATAGTAATTGTTATACAAAAAGCATTGTTAATTTCTTTTGGAGTAGGTAAGGGAGTGAGACAGGGTCTCCCTATATTGCCCAGGTTGGCCTTGGACTCCTGCATTCACGCTGGGATTACAGTAGGTATCACCATGTATGGCTCTTCAATTTACTTTCTTAAACTCATACTTTGTTTTTAATTAAAACAACAAAATATTAAGCTATTAAATTAGTGAAAAGGCTTAGGTTATTTATTATCTCACACCGTTTACACACAGACACATCTCTAAAGTTGGATTTTTGCTAGCCATAAACTAGGAGTCAATCAGTAGTTACATATTCATTATTGCAAAATGTTATTCTCTTCAAGCCAGGCATCAGTTGCTCACACCTGTAATCCTAGAGACTCAGAAAACAGAGATCAGGAGGAGAATAGTTCAATGCCAGCCTGGGCAAATAGCTCATGAGATTCTATCTTGAAAAATCCCAACCAACACAAAAAAGGCTGGTGGAGTGGCTGAAGGTGTAGGCCCTGAGTTCAAGTCCCTCTACTACAAAAAAATTATATACTTTTTGCAAGTACCTATTTTTGAATTTTTTGTCTGATATCTCAATAATATAAAACACTTCAGAAAAAGTAACATTTAATACAATTTGTCTATGAACCTTTTGAGTATACAGATTTCTAATTTATGTGAGTTAGTTAGCAACCTCTCTTATCTTCTGTGTAAAAGTTGGTAAAGAAAATAGAAAAACTTCTTATTCTTACAGTACTTTTACAGGAGTAACTCAGACCATAAACACAGATAAAGCAAGCAAATAAATAGCCATTCTCCATAGTCATAAATCTATGGAGATAAATATCAGAAGCAATTCTAATAATAATATTCTATGTGTAATGAATTGAATATGAATTAAATGAAGTGAAATTTTCTTTTTGAGGAGACTTTGCAACATGCAATTGTCCATAAATCATTTAAATTGTTTTTTAAAAATATTTATCATTTAACAATGACAAGAACAATTAGTCTAATTGGTTTAAGAAAGTGACTAGAGTGACACTGATCCACAGTAAAAGAACGGTCTAAATCTCTCATATTTCTGAGCAGTTTAGTGCCTCAACACTAATCTAATAGATCAAAATGAAGAATATTGATATTGCCTATACTAATTATTTCTGATTTAACCTGAATCTGAGTATTTTCTGAATTCCTTAGAAAAATTTCAAAACATTAGCAGTTGCAAATATCTATATTCAATTCTTTAAGCATCCACTGCATAGTTATTTACTCAAGGTCCTTGTTTGCAATCATAACCTTCACTGAGATAGAAACAGAGATTTCCCAGAAGATGTTGGGATGGATAGACTATGGATAGAGAATTGAATAGTAAAAGAAAGTAGTATATCTTTCCATTGTCTTGCATAAAATTGCCTACAACTTAAAAGCAAAATGGAAACTTGAAGGGAGAGTGAAATGGATATTTAGCTCTATTCTATATTGAAATGAGAATTCAAAAGACTTAATTTAAATTTAGTTCTATAGCAATTATTAAATAGTTTTTCCTGAATACCTGAAATTGTATTCTAAACCCATAACCTTACAAAAATATTAGTTATTAGTTATTTTTCCGGAAGAAATGTATGACAAATAATGAAAAAGTAGAAATAACATTGATAGTTCAACTAAAATGGAAAACACATTTTTATTCATTTATTTCTTTATTCATTATTAATTCATTAAATACAAATATACAGGAAAGCTGAAAGGCACCAAGATTCTTTTTACACTCCAGATAAAGAATTAGTATAATAGAAAAGATCTGTGCTCTAGAAAGTACCAGTTGTCTAGCACTTCTGCTGTAGTAAGGCAGACCACAAACAGAAAGAAAATGAGTAGCAAATCAAACCAGATTGTCATAAAAACATGCAAATATCGTCATAAGAATATTTAGCATTTTAGCAAAATGCTAGAAGACAAAAAAAGAGGTACACATTCGAAGATAAAGGGAATACATCAACCAGTTAGAGAAAATACACTACAAAACCCTTAGAGTTTGAATGAGCATGCCATTTTCAAGAGAATAATTGAAAATTAGGTCAGGATCCCATATATGTAGAGGAGGAGAACAATAGAAGAGGGTGAAGAAATAGCTTGAGTCATTAGCAGATAGTGAAATCTGGTGCTTCCAAATTTTAGGAAACAAGGAGAGATGGAGTTAACAAAGTCATTAAAGTAGAGAAGCTAGCAAGAATGAAATAAAATCAAAAGGTGAAGCATCAGAATGTGATATTCCAAGAAAAATTAAAGTAACTTACTCCTTGTGATGCAATTGAGAGTTCAAATGACATGAAAGAATAGAAATAGCAACTGGAATACATCTACATATATTTTTCCTCCCACAGAGATTACTGACAAATGAAAGATATAAAAAAGTAATAAATTCAAGTATGATATATTTGATACATTGTAAAAAACTTTGTAAATGCTGCAATGTACCTCCACTCAGCACAATAAAGGGAAAAAAATAAGTAAAGTGAAAAAGTAATAAAGATCAATCTGGACTTGAAAATTTATTATGAAAGAAAAGGAGTAAAAACCTATGTGCTGAGAAAAGAGCTCACGTGACAGATGGCAAAGTTTAATAAGAACCCAGAAATTAGTCTGTACACACACAACTAACTAAATTTTCAAAAGGTCATCAAGAAAACATGCTGGGGGAAGATCCAGCTCTTCAATAAACTGTGATGGAAAAGCTGGATATACATACGTGGAAGAATAAAACCAGATTCCTACTTTTTCTTAAATACAAAAAACAACACAAAGTAGATCAAACATTTAAATTGAGACCTGAAGCTAAGAAATTACTTGAAGGAAACATAAGGGAAGCATTTCAATACATTGATGTGGGCAATGATTTTAGATAAAACCCCAAAGCACAGGCAACAAAAGCAAAAAGGAGCAAGTAAGATTATGCCTAATAAGCATCTGCATAGTAAGGAAAAAAATTGACATTTAAGAGATACCATACAAAATTGGACAAGTATTTTGCAATTGATTCATCCATCAAAGGGCTAATATTCAGAATATATAACCAACCTGAAGAAATTGACAGTCAAAAAGAACAAAAAGGAAAAAGATAGAGAAAATTCAATTAGAAATAGGCAAATCATGTAAGTAGACAGATCCCAGGAGAAATCATACAAATGACCAACAAGTATTTGAAAATATGTTTAACATCCCTTAATCATCAAGGAAAAACAACCTAAAACTACAAAGAGATATTGTCTTACCAACATTAGAATATCTATTATCAAAAGCAAGAACTAGAAAGTACTGGTGAGGATGTGGAGGAAGGGGAATTAACATACACTATTTACCAGAGTATAAATTAATATGACCATTATAGAAAAAATATATGGTTTTCTCAAAAAACTATCAATAGCACTACCATATAATTCAGCAATCCCAATGAAATTCCATATGTTAAAGAGATAGCTGCACTAGCATGGTTATTGGAACACTGTTCAAAAAAGCCAACATAAAGAATCAATCAATGTGTCTATCAATAGATGAGAAGATAAGGAAAATTTGGTATATATACCAGTATTGAAATATTATTCAACCATAAGAAAAATGAAATCTTACTACTGTTGGCATTGTGGATAGAACTGTAGGAAATCCTATTAAATGACCCAAATCAGGCACAGGAAGATGAATAGTACATGTTCTCACTCATGCAGAAGCTTAAAGTGTTAAACTCATATGTGGTGGGGGAATGCTCTAGTGGTTAAGTGTTTACTCACCAAGTGTGAGTCCCTAAGTTAAACCACCAGTACTACAAAAAAGTCAAACTCATGGAAAAAGAGTAGAACAATGTCTGCTAGAGACTAGGAAAGACAAGATGAAGTGTTAGAGATAGATTAGATAATGAGTATAAACTATGGTTAGGTGGAAGGAATTTGTTCTAACATTTCATAACACAGTAAAATTAATACAGTCTACAACAATTTATAATATATTTCAAAATCATTAGAAGAGAATAGACAGGTTTTCAAACAAATAGTAATGATAAATGTTTGAGGAGTAATAAATGTTAATGATCCTGATTTGATCAAAACATATTGTGTACTAGTATTAAATCATCTTACTGCACCCATTAAGGATGTTACAACTAATACATGTCAATTAAAAATAATTTTCCTAAGTGGCAGAAAATTTGCTATCAATAGGCAAATAGATGGCACAATAATGGTGATAACAAAATCAAGATAGCAACCAAATTAGTATGTAATTCAACAGAAATTATTGGACTAAAGTTGCACCACTAAGTAGAGGATCGAGATTATTAGTCTTGGGGATACACCCAAAACACTGTGACACAGGTTATGCCAGAGGCACCTGCACAGCCAAGATGCCCCACCCCTGACGAATGGATTAAGAAAATGTGGTATCTATACACAATGGAATTTTATGCAGCCATGAAGAAGAACGAAATGTTATCATTCGCTGGTAAACGGATGGAATTGGAGAACATCATTCTGAATGAAGTTAGCCTGGCCCAAAACACCAAAAATCATATGTTCTCCCCCATATGTGGACATTAGATCAAGGGCAAACAGGACAATGGGATTGGACTTTGAGCACATGATAAAAGCGAGAGCACACAAGGGAGGGGTGAGGATAGGTAAGACACCTAAAAAATTAGCTAGCATTTGTTGCCCTTAACACAGAGAAACTAAAGCAGATACCTTAAAAGCAACTGAGGCCAATAGGAAAAGGGGAACAGGAACTAGAGAAAAGGGTAGATCAAAAAGAATTAACCTAGAAGGTAACACACACGCACAGGAAATTAATGTGAGTCAACTCCCTGTATAGCTATCCTTATCTCAACCAGGAACACTTGTTCCTTCCTATTATTGCTTATACTCTCTCTTCAACAAAATTAGAGATGGCAAAATAGCTTCTGCTGGGTATTGAGGGGGTGGGGGGAAGAGGGAGGGAGTGGAGTGGGTGGTAAGGGAGAGGGTGGGGCAGGGGGGAGAAATGACCCAAGCCTTGTATGCACATATGAATAATAAAACAATTAAAAAAAGACTATTAGTGATAGTGGTGAATATGGTAGCCGTACCGGGTGTCAAAATACCTAGAATGATTTAACGTCAGTTCAGTGAGTGGAGCCAGAAATTATTCAATGTAAATGGTGACATTGGTCATAGCACAGCTCCATAAAAATAGAATCTGACAAGAACCAGCAGCAGTTGCCACACAACTGTGAACCACCAGACCAGTATAGCACTTGATCGGAAAAGAAATTTCAGAGATCAGGGAATCAAATGAACGTGAGTTAGAGACGACTAGTTATCATGACTTAAAATCATGAGGCAAATTTTGAGGAGGAAAGTAAATGGAAGGACACCATGAACCAGAAGATAAATTTAGCTAAATATATTATTCTTAAATGTATAATATAGTTATATAGTAAACTACATAGAAATGTTTAATGTGTTAATAAATTCTGTTAAAATATTAAACCAATATGGCATATATGGTTATATTAACAATTAATGATGCATATGTTATATATTTAAATAAAATACAACATGAAATATGTAGCATTTATAGAAAAAAAATCTGCATCTTCTGCATATATTAAAGGAGTTAAATGTCCTCAGTCACTATCATGCTAACTAGGCTCCCATAATTAATGCAAATAACATTTCTAAAATTATATTTAAGAAATATCTTCATTTATTCCAAAGAAGAAACTTAAGCCTTTCATTTTGTAATAAATTGTTCAAAATTATTTTTATTTTCTTGACATAACAAAGGTGTTGCATGTGTACAAAATAATAAATTCAACATCAATGATTTCTTGTAGATCTAATCAATGTGCTACAAACTTGCTTGTGTGTGCATATATATATGTATTGTGTATATACATGTGTATATGTACATGTGCTTTTGTAGCCTTAAATTTATTAATAGGAGAGTTGCTAGATGTTATTAAATCCTATGTACAACTTATAAGTGGTCTTATTAGGAGGTAATGTATCAGTATATATGTATATAATCGCTAGTGTAAAAAATCACACTGGCATTGTTTTAAAAGATCTCACAGTTTAAAGGCACCATCGTTTCGTTAAGAAAGAGTCTTGAACCACTGCTACCATGAAAAGTAAGCATTCATTTCTTTGTTAAACACTTCTTGCTAATATTATCCTGATTCTGTCACTAACATTTTTCAAATTGATTTGTTTACACCTGAGGAAATGTGCTGAATTAAATTTAGTGTTGGTTGACCCAGTTTTGTTTAGTTTTCTACCACAGTGAATCCTAAAGATAACTACTGGTAAGTTATGTTTAAGCAATATGAATAAATGGGCAAATTTGAAATATCATGAAAACCAAAAACATAGCTTCCATATTGTGGTGGTAGCTTTAACATGCAGTAATGTGTCAGAGTGGAGATCTGACCAGCAACAAATTTTCCCAAACAATTTTGTGTTACTAAGGTCTCTAAGAATCAGTAAAAATATTTATTTAATATAATAAATATTATATTATTTAATATTTTTAATATTAACTATTTTAATATTATTTATAAATAATAATATATTTATTATATTATTTAATATAATAAATTTTAAATTGACATCTAAGTGACAAAAGAAAATGAAACAAAAGTGACATATATACAAAGTGAGGTCAAGTACTGTTTTCACATGAATAGTTAATGGTCCTGGTAACTTCGCAGCTTGGGGAATTCTTACAAACTTTTAAAAGTATGTTTTATTAAGGAATCACAAGTTACATTGTACAATTCAGTGGATATTTAGTCCCTCATTCCTTTCTAATACAGCCAGCCTTACACAAATATTAAAACCTTTTTGAGTGAAATTATAAACACAAAAGCAAATAATTTTCTCAATACTCACATGTCACAAGCATAAATCCATGTTGTGTGTGTAAAAAATCTTCTTTCAGTTTTGGTGCTGCTTATTCTTTGTTGTTTATTTTTTTCTTTGTTTCATTTTGTTTTTTGGCTACCTCCAATCAAGATAAGCTCTTATTTACCAAATCATTATGAAGCAGCCCATCCAACACATCAAGATTTGTTGCTCAGATAATTAGATGAAGCAGTAGGAGAGGATGTATGTCCGGAGATATTCTGATGTATATTAAAAAAAAGAATATACCTCTGAGGTTGTGAATTTTAAGTTGATTACGTTTAACTAGATGCATCCAGGGAGAAGTTTTTCTGAGGGCACTAGACAGAGGATACTGAGAAATAACACTGTACATCAGATATCCTTCAATATTAAGTGGAAAATCCATTTAAACTACTCAAGTCCTTTTTTCTAATTTAAAATGTTTTATTAAATTGTGAGATTATCCAAAGAATGTTAGTTCTTAAATGTAACTAAATATTTGGTAAAACAAAATGTTCATAGATTAATTTGAGTATTATTCAGTTGAACCAACCATGCAGAAGTCCCTGAATGCACACTGTTAAAGTACATACATATCATTTCAGAAACTGATTTAAGGTCTTTGAGGACTCCATTGTCTATGGCAAATAAAAATTTCAGAAATAAAATACTTAATTTGTAAATAGTACCTGAAAGTTAACATAGGCTGGAACTAGTAAGAACTTTAAATCAGAATATAGAAAAAAAGACAAAAGAGAGCAAGTGAATACAAATTGATTAATGATATGTTAGTCTGATGACGTTCGAAATTTTTCCTCTTCCAGATTCATTTCCACAATTTTACTTCCTCCATTCTATATTGTTATTAGGATTATGAAGGGTTTTTGGGGGTTGCTGCTTAGTTTTTTAATGAACATAAAACCCATATATGAACACAGCTCACCTTATCATTTGTGATTAGATAAAATTTGGGTCTACCTACAATCCCACATGCATTGCATATTTTCAACAAATCTTTTCATCATCTAGAGGACTGAGATATTCTCTTTTTACACTTTATTTTTACTATTAGTATACTGCACATCTATTGTGACATCAACAAAATTTCTTACAATATTTCATAGTTCAATTAACCCCCTCCATCATTCTCCTTTATCCCCCCTTCCCATTGCTAGAATAGTTTCAACAGGTGTCATTTTTCCGTTTACATACATGTCTACATAATATTGCCACCATATTCACCCTCCAAACCTCTTTCCTTATATCCTCCTTCCCACTGGTACTCACTGCCCAGACATAGTCTTAAATTTTGCCTACTTATCTTTGACATTAGATCAGCATAAGATGATTTGGAACTTAGCAAAACTCAATTTAGCTATGCACAGTCCACATACTCCAGCACCCACAGATCTCCAGTAACACAAGCAAGTACTTAGTGTTGTTATTCGCTGAGATTTGGGGCAATTTTTTGCCACAGTGAAGCTAAGTGTAAATTAAAACCTAAAAGCAGTGCAGTCACTGAAGTGCTTCTTCTGGGATGTTTGTCCAGATCTATTTTTGATATATGTATAAACATCCAAAACTCCAAAAAAGAAAAAGTCTGTGCCTAGAATTCAGAATACATACCCCAGTGTTAGGGTATATGTGAACTTTGAAATCTAAAACTGAAAGCAGACATCTTGTTGATACACAAAAACAAACACTCAGTGATCTAGCTTGTTACCCAAGCAAAATATGTCATTGATATAAAATGTTTCTTTTTTTTATTTGGTGAGATTGGATAAATATTATTAGCCATTCATTTTTATAAGGATCAAACAGGGCCAATTTGCTTACAACAGAATGTTATAGAAAAACATCTGCAATTTTTGCTTTTGTGGAGCACAGAGATGGGGGACAGAATTTTACATTTGACGCTCTGTGCCCTCCAGGCTTTATCACTGACACATGCTTGGGATGAAGTCCTTTCACCTAGCCATCATCTTGTCACTCTTCTTACCTTTCTGTTTTACCTCATTAATGGCTATTCTGTTCTAATTGCTTATGCCTAAATGGGTGCTGTTGTCTTAGATTTCTATATTTTTTGTTCCAGTCCACATCTTGTCAGAAGTTTGTTTTTTCTAAGTGTACTTTCAGTAGATTTCCAAAATCTGATCTCTCCTTACCACTTCATATCCACCTCTCTGGTCTTAATCACTGGCAGCTCATATGTGGATTGATCTCCCTGGCTTCCTAAAATACTGACTTCTTTCTTTGCCTTCTTTGCATGATCTCAGCACAGCAATCCATGTTACTCTAGTGCTCTGCTCAAAGCCTTCCAGGGACCTTAAATTCCTTTTAGTTACCAACCAAAGAATTTTAACCATGTCCTCCAAATTCTGGTCAGGTCTTACACAGTCTGGTCTCTGTTACTTGTTACTTATTTCACTTCATTTCTCACTTTTTTCTACCACATTTACTTCACTCTATCACATATGCTTCCTCATTGTCCCTTGGAAAAGTGAGGCTTGGCCACAGGTGCGAGTCTTTTGCAAGTGCTCTCCACATTGCATGAAATGCAGTTTCTTCCACATAGTACCTAAACAAGCAAGGAATTACATCAAATGAGAACTTGTGTTTACATTTCTTTTAAGTCATTATGTCACATGATTGTAGAAGCTGCCAAGACAAAAATCTATAGGTTGACAACAGGCTAAAAACAGGATTGATGTTGTAGTTTTGAAACTGAAAATTAAAGGGTAATGAAAATCTAGGCACCACTTCTCTTCTATTCTCCAGGTTATCAACTGTTTATTCTGTAAAATAATTGTGATTTAATTTAACCACTTAGAAAGTACTGGTTATTGAAAGATTAATGAATTATACATAGGAGAAGAGAGGTTTGGTGGAGTCATATGAACATGGGAGAGAGGCAGCAGGTAATAGAAAAGAAGAGAGGCAAAGAAGTTATAATAATGGTAGAAGTGGGATGAAAACTTTGATGAACTTTATTCTGAATTTCTGATGATTATATTAGCTGCTCAGTGAATAGGACCCCTATGTATTTGTACCAGTTGCTTAAAAAAAAAGCATAATAATCCAGGTTGTGTTGGTTCAGGTCTATAATCTCAGCCACTTAGGAGATGAAAATGGGAAGATTGAAGTTTGATGCCAGTCTGGGCAAACTATGAGACAAAATAATAATTTTCTTGTTTAAATAACTTCTATCGGGCATTTGTTATAATGATGAACAGTCTATTACAGTGTTCGAAAGAGTAACTAATTAACATGCAATGTCTTTCTTTAAGTGATATAAATATTAAACATAACTTTAAGACACTTAGTGTATAAAGGATGGCCGAATTGGAGCTATAGAAAGAATATTTATATGTCATCTACCAAGAAACAAGAAAATCGAAGGGTCAACTTTTTAATATTAAAAGTAATTTGACAAGTAAAACTGGTTTTGTCTTTTCTTTTCTTTCCTTATATTTTTTAAGGAAATATATGCATGCAGCAATTTGTGATAGAATGCATGTCCTTACTGAAGACACCACACTAGTCTCAATAGTTTTACTCAAGAAACATGGTCTGAGTGCCACAGGGGAAGAGAAACCTATCCCTGAAATAAGACACAAGGCAAATAAGTTCATTTTAAGATGAAATTAAAATTTCTTATTTTATATTTCCAATTAAAATAGTTCACTTGATAAATACTAGTTATTCAGAGCTTCTCTAGCAGATCTAGTAAACACTGGGTATATATTAGGATTTAATTAATACTGTCTTTCTAAAATACTAAAATGTTAATGTAAATTTCAATAATTTAAAAACATTAATGGAAAATAGCCTTTTAGACCCTTATATTTTAAATATATTTCTGTGTGTTTACTATGTTACATATATATATATTAATCTCAAGTTTCCAATACATTTTGTTCTGGTATTTTTACTTAAAATGTGCTTCAGGAGAAAGACTGTGCTTTTTGGTCATGCAACCAAAAATAGCATCTTACTTTCAGGAAAAATGTACCTTCTCAAATAAGAAAATCTAAGTTATTAGACATACAGTGAAATGCTCTCACATTTATACTTAGAAAAAAAAAGGAAAGATGTAAATTATGAGTATGCTACTAAAATCCTGAACCATAATAATTTTAAGTATGGACACATAAGGATGCTGCATTTTTAACACTAGGTTTGTGGAGTCTTCCCAGTTGTTCTGACTTATTTTCATATGAACTCTTTTAGAAATGGTTAAACAAAGACATCACAGGATGAAATGTTGCAATTTGCTTTCTAATAATAAGTTTTATCTGCATAACATCTTGGCAGAATGTGTGACTGACATTTTAAACTCTAAATATTTGCATCTTCAGTAGTTGTCTTTTCCCACATATCTTCAGCAGTGAGGTATGTTAACAGTGGTATAGTTCCAAACCAATCTGCAGTTGCACCACTGTGGAATGCAAATAAACTCACACAGGTACATTAAAGGCAGTGGGTTATTTTCTGCAGTGAATTCTTGTTTGTTCTCCTGATCAGCAGGCAGATGCTGCAGCCTGGTTATTGGGAACAAGTCCCAGTAGAGAGTACACTCCTTTGGTGTGGGCTGAATCTAATAATTACCTCCATGAGTATTGCTTAAGAAAAGGAAGAACATCTGCTGTGTTGGTCATTAAGACAACAGACTTGGGGAAACAGTTGTTATCATCAAAATCTACTCTAAATTAGAATCATTAGAATTAAGTTGATTTAGTTATGCTTATAGAGCAGTGATTCTACAAACTATAGAATTTGTACTAATTTCTAACAATTTCATTACCATTTTAAGTTTCAGAATAGGATTTATTTATGGAGATAAACAATAAAAATATCTTTTGGAGAAATATGCTAGAATTTAGTAAAATTATCCAAAATGAAGTTATGTAGACTACCAGGAATTACTAGTTGATGCTAATTGTCTTCAGTATTTTAAATATCCTGGCTTTCTTGTGTGGGCTTAAAGAAAACTAATTACTGAAAAATACCTGGGTTTCTGTAACAAGTAATGTTTTGAATTTTGGTTATATAGTCATTTTGATAACATTAAAATCATTGGTATCAGGAATTTTATTGAAAAAAATGTAAAAGCATTTAATATTAGTATATCAGAAAGTGAATTAGTTATATATTAATAACACGTCTAAGATCAAATTGAATTGTTCATTAAATTTCCAGATTCCAGCGAGGCACGGTGGCTCAAGCCTGTAATGCTGGCTACTCGGGAGGTGGAAATAAGGAAGTTAGAGGTTCCATGGTAACCTGGGCAAATGTTTGTAGATCCCATCTCAATCAATAAAAAGCTGAATGTAGTGGTATGATGAACCTGTCATCCCAAATATACAGTGAAGCACAGGTAGGAGGACACAGTCCAAACCTGTCTAAGCATAAATGTGAGACGCTATTCATAAATAATCAAAAGCAAAATAGCTGAAGGAGAGGCTCAAGGCTCTAGTTACTGGTTCGTAAGTGTGAAGCCCAGAGTCCAACCCCAGTACTGCCAAAATTAGTAAATAAATTTTCATATTCCATATCACCATCGCCAAGAGACTGTGATTTATTAGGTCCAAGGAGGCATGCTGGGATTGCATTTTTTAACCTCAGATGACTATGATTATCATGTAAGATGAAAAATACGGAAGTGGAGAAATACAGATTTATAACTTTAGTTACTTAAAAATGTCAGTAAGGACCTAGGTTCTTTTCAAACATTTGTTTTACTTCCCATACCTGTTGTTTTAGTTGTCATTGACTCTTCATGTGGTCAAAAGAAAGCCATAGTAGCTTCAACTCCACAACTTGCCATAATTGCAAGAATCTCTCTCTCTCTCTCTCCTTCTTTTTCTTTCCCTTCTCTCCCCTTCTCTTCCTTCCTTTATTCCTATTCTTTCTTCCTTCCCTTCTTTCCTTCCTTATGTCCTTCCTTCCTTCCTTCTTTCCTGTTTCCTTCCTTCCAATTTCCTTCCTTCCTAATTTATTGGCTTTCTTGCATCCTTTGAGTGAAAAAAACATTCTTACAATTTTCTACCAGACATCCCTAGTGATCTGATTATAAAAAATTATTTACACATTCATAAGTAACTCAGTGACAAAAAAAGAATATTTAAGTACAATAATTGATTTAAGCTGATCATATTTGATAACTAGAACTAAGGATGAATGAACATCCCTAAGTAATATAGTGAAATACAAACACTTGTGTAAAATTTGAACTTTTATTAGAAGTTAAATAAAGATACTATATCAAAAGTAGGTCATTAAAAGTTTCTGTCAGTGATTATTAAGCATTTTGCAAATTTTTCTGTACTCTTATACAAAAATTTTCTCCTAGGGAGATATGAATAATTAAAAATAAAGTAGATACTTTGTTTTTTTGAATGGTTAGACAAATATGCTTGGAATATGAGTTGAGCATTTTCAATTTTTCTCTATTTCTTCTTAAAATATGAAAGTATGAAGCAAAGATTTAGTAAATATAAATAATAGCCATTTTTCTTCCTTGATAATCACAAGAAGAATCACTAGTTTGGGAGTTTCAGAGTGCTTTTAATATTTAAACTTGCATTTTGCTTTTTTTAATTACCCCTTTTTTACTTAATATCATAAATCCAGCATGTTGTTTTTTGAGCATCACCAATTACTTTGCAGCTGAAATAAGTGTTGAAAAAGATCAGACAGTGAGAAATGTTTCTTCATGTATGGAAGATTCTGTTTGTCACTGTCTGCTTAATGCTACCTATCTCAAAAGAAACAATCCACTACTCAGTTAAATTGCTTTTTACTGACCCCAACAGTACCTGCATGTATTTTATACCACAACAAACAAATATACTAGGAATATGAAATCAAAAGACATTGAAGAGTTTTGCCTTCTCACCTGTTAGGTGATTGGTAGAAAAGTTGCTTAGATGAATACGTGTTTGTCATTCATTGACCAAGGTGATGGCAGCGGGAAGTAAAGTCATTAAAAGGTGATAAAGAGCCCTGTCATAGACAAAACACTTTTTTTCTTTCTCTCTCTCTCTCTTTTAAAATGTATCTATCAGTCCCATTGGTTAAGTGAATTATATGGAATGTTTATGTTGTTCTCACTTAAAATTGATACATTATTCATGGTGCTGTTAAGTAAATTCTCACAATGTTTTCATAAATGTTTGGCACAAGAAAACATGAAGCTAATCAGTTAACAATCAAAAAGAAGCTCAAAGACAGTGTCTTAAACTAATTATAAATGTAATATTTTCTCAACTGTAGGAAAGCAGAGGGTCATAGTGGCATCAAGGGATAACAGCTTTTTCCATATTCTTTCTATCCTTAATTTTGGTTTAAGTCTTTTTTATGGTCTCCAGATATTTGTCAAAGTTCCAGTGATCACATCAGTGATTCAAGAAGGATGGAAGGAAAGAGCCAAAAAGAAACCTGCTGGATGACTAAGCCCTTGAATATTTGGGTATTCTGCCTTCACCTCACTGGCTGAAATATGTTACATGCAAGGGAATTTTATTGAAACTTAATAAAATTTATGGTAACTTAATTAAATTTAATGCAATTTTATTTAAAGCTGGTCTTCATGTTTTCTTGAATAACAAGTTTAACTGCTCGCTCGGTGATGACCTTCCTGGACTGCCTGCAGCAGTTTGAGTAAGAGGCCAAGAAGGGCAAGGAGGGTCTCTGCCTGCCCTACACAATCCACGTGGAGGGAGGCCTGATGGAGAATGTCCTGGGCATCAGGGAGTGCTGAGCCATCAGGACCCATCTGAACACAGAGGAGCAATGGACAAAGGCTCTCAAATTCATGCTTATCAGTTGGGCCTCCATAAGGTACTGTCATGATTAACTTGTCTTCGAAAACATTGTGAAAATATTATTGGATTGTAAAACTAAATCATGCAACATGTCTGTGTTTCAAAGATAATGGTCACACCAAGTTTTCATTTAAGAAACATTTCTGTGGGGTACTGGGTTTGAATCTCAGCACCACATGTACTCAAAGTAAAGGATGAAAAGTGCAGAGGGAAAGAATTGAGGCTGGGGATGAGCTGAGAGGAGGTGGTAGGGTGATAAGAAGAGGTTTGCAATTTTATGAATAGAAAACAATTGGAGGTTGGGCACTGGTGGCTCACATAAGAGAAACTTGTTTTAATAGTCAAGCCTATAATCCTAGCTACTCAGGAAGCAGAGATCAAGAAGAACATGGTTCAAGACCAGCTGGGGCACATAATTTGATGGATGCTTCCTCAAAAATTCCCAACAAAAAAAGGGCTGGTAGAGTGGCTCAAGTGGTACAGTGCCTGCCTACCAAGCATGTGGTCCTGAGTTTAAACTCCAGTACCACCAAAAAAAAGTGGGGCAACTTTATATAGTAGAACATTTGGGATGGGGATGGTCAGGGGAGAATATTTAGATTGTTTTTGTTGTAATGTACAGTGTAAAGCCTTCCTCTTTATTCTTAAGAAACTTTCAATAAATTTGTATATATTCTTTCATTTAAAAAAAGCTGTTCTTACTACAAGTAAAATCAGAGTTTTGTTACAAAAAAAAAAAAAGACAATACCATGTGGGTACATACCAATCTTGCCACATTTATCAACATAAAAGAAATTTGTTACTCTGAATAATGAAGGGTAACATAAATTGAGTGCGTTTTATAATGGGAAAATGGTTAGTATACCTAATCTCTTCGTGAGAGCAACCAGACGCACATAGGATTTAAATGGGGCCAACTAATACTCCTTTTCTGAAAATGTTCAAGCATATAACCACAAACATTCTCCTTTTCATTCATCATTTAGAGGATGTGGATACATAAGTCCCTTTTGCAACATGTACAGAACTGGTCTTATGCTCTCTCACAGCCCTGCCTCTTCCTGATTTCCATTTTCTTCTTAAACCCAGGACCACTCTGTCACTCAATCTTAACACCTGACCACTAATGTTCTGACCATTCTGTCACTCATTGTTAAAGCCCCACCACTGATGTTCTGATTTTCTTTTTTATCTTTCATACCCAAGAATTTTCCAACTCCTGTGGTTTCTTTCTCCAAATTTTCCACTGCAACTCATTGTTCCATTCTTACTGACACTACTTACATTGAGCCTATGCAATCCTCAATATTGTTATAATTTAGACATAGTTTGAATATGTCCCCAAAGTGTTCATGTGCTGGAAGGTTGGACCCCAGTTTGTCTGTGTTAGAAGTAGTGGAATCTTTAAGACAGGAGAAGTGTGAAATTGTTAGGTCATCAGTGGCTTTGACCTTGGAAAATTAAGTAGTTCTTATGGTTCATTTTCCACAAGAATAGCTTGCTTAAAAGAGCAAGACTGGCTCCTAATATCCTTCCTTGATATTTTCCTTCTTGTCTGTATAGATGATTTTTTTGACTCTCTGCATTGGGGTATCACCTTCCAGAAACCCTCAACAAAGTTCAAAGCAATGAGGCCATTTGATCTTGAACTTTCAGCCTCAAAATGTGAGCCAAATAGATCTCTTTTATTTATAAGTACTCAGCTTGAGGTAGTTTGTTATAGCAGTGAAAATGGACTAACTAAAATAGTCAACTAATTATTTTGCAAAATTTAACTGTAGTTATATTAATTCCTTAGTGAAAAACAGAACTAAAATTGAAAATAAAATAAAAAGTATCTATCACTAGCTTTCAAGGCCCCAAATTACATCACTATCAAGTAGGACCTGTTCCTCCCTTCTGTTCTCTGATTTTGCAAAAGAAAGGAAAAAGAAGTGACATTTTTGCTTATTTAAGATAACTACACAGGTTATTTACTTGTGGTTCTTCCATGTATATATGTATTATAGCCTGATTTGGTTCATTTCCTCTATTTTTCCTATTTCTACTTTAATCCCTTTCTTACAGTTGTTTCAATCAGTTTCAAAATTCTACATTCATTCTTATATAGAGAGTACATAACCATATTCACCTTAACAAAAAAAATGAGTTATAATTTTAACTTTTATTTCTGAAAACTTTTTTTTAACAGAATGCTTGACAAAGTTACTTTTTTTTTTCAGATTGAATGAAGCAAGAGATATACAATAGAAAGAAAACTTAAATACACTGAATATGCAAGTATACACAGTATCTCAAACAAGCCAGGTCACTTTTAATTCCTAAGGTAAGTAGCACTTGACTCAACCAAAACACTGAGACTGTGTGTATTGGTTTTGAGTTTAAACACAAACTAGGAGCACAGAGCTTTAAACTTGGATTTATTTTCTTGAACTTAAGCTTCGAATACTCATAAAAAAAGTTGGCCATAATCACAAATTACACATTTTATCATAACAATCGCCATGTATAAATTATTCAAACCATGATTTAATGCACTTCTAAATAGTTCAGTGTAAGTACAGGAAAGAAAAATCCTTTAGCTCAATTTCCTATTTTATAGCAGCTCCTCTAAAATGTAGAAACCATTTCCACAAATTAAAGGTCAAAATATTTTCAAGTATATAACACTCTATTTTAAAGCTTAACTCAACTAAAACAGTTATTCCATTTACGTTGTTTTCTCTTATTATTACAATCTTAAAAAAAATAATTTAGATAATAATAGGTTTACTAATATCTCTTCAGAAAATCTCCAGCATTACATAGAAAATTGCAGCATTGTGGGTAATGATTTGTTAGGCTTTATTACTAAATTGAATGTTTGCTTGCTACTGTGCTAGCTTTATTTTCATGTTAATATGAGCTATTTACTATTGAGTTGTCTTTTCCTTTGATAAAATGAATGAATTCAATTGAACAGTTATTACTAAATAGTTTACCAACAAAAGTAAGAAGGTTTATAATGCTGCTTTGTATTTCTAAAGAAATAAAAGATGAAAACTGAGCATGGTGACCAAAACCTGTAATTCTAGCACTGGTGAGGCTGAGACAGGAGGATAAGGAGTTCCAGGGCAGCCTGGGCTACATGGCCATATGATGTCTCAAGGAAAAAAGAAAAAAATGGAAGGAAAGAATGAAGGAAGGAAGAAAGGAAGGAAGGAAGGAAGGAAGGAAGGGAGGGAGGGAAGGAAGGAGGGAGGAAAGAAGGGAGAAAGAAAGGGAGGAAGGAATTGCATGCTTTGAAAAAAAGTAAACCTCAAGAATAAGTCTAAGTGCCTTTTTAGACTATCACACAAATTAGCAAGAATTTTTATCAATTGATTGCATAAATTTTTTGTTTCTATACTTTTAATGTTTGTCTTTGTCTTACTGAACTGCAATAACATAATACTATAGTGAATATCTTAAACAACACCCTAAATAGCCTTTTTCTTTGATAGTTGTGGAGGCTGAGAAGTCCGAGATCAAGAACTAGATAGATTTTGTGTCTGATGCCCTCTCCTGGTTCATCTACAGCCATCTTCTCACCCTTATAAAGGGTAAGTTTTCTCACCCTCTTCCCATCCCAGCTTTCTGTATAAGGGCACTTAATCCTATTCAGGCATGTTCATCAAAAAGACGTAGTTACCTCCTGAAGCTCCAGATGCTAATACGGTGACATTGGTGCTTAGTTTCAACATAAAAATTTAGGGGAGACACAAACATCTAACCCACTTGCAGTGTTCTTGAGGATATGTGATTTGTTCCACATCTTTATAAAACTAATGTATAAACAGCAAGACAACTGCTCATTCTTTACTAATTCTACATTTGTCTAAATTTACTAAGACCCATAGTAAAAGAGTCACTTTGTGAGTAAATACATCATTTACCAATGAAATAAATACCATAGTGAAAGTAAGCCAGAATAATATTAAATTAGAAAAATTAAATTATTAATTAACTGATTCCTTTAAGACAAATTATATGTTTTTGAAATAATTTTGATTACATACCATGTGACTTTGAGAATTTTAGAAATATGTTCTGCATATTTCATAAAATGTGGCCTAAATTTATTAGGGATGAAGTTACAAATAGATAATAGCCAGACCACATGTAAAAATGCAACTCTGACCTATGACTTAAGTCAATCAGTCCAGGAAAACAATCGAAGAAGGAAGCTTTTTATGTATAAATCAGACATGTAAGACAACACACCACTAGCTCTCAAAACAATCTAGGAAGCTAAACAAAAACCTTTCTAAAAATTGGCCTCAACAAAATAGTTTCTGCCTGGTAGCGAGGGGGTGGGGGGAGAGGGAGGGGGTGGGGTATGTAAGGAGGGGGCAGGAGGAAAGGGGGAGAAATGACCCAAACATTGTATGCACATATGAATAAAAAATAAATAAATAAATAAAAATAAAAATTGGCCTCAAATAGTCAATACTTGGTCAATAAGAAATGACTTCCCTAATTATTTTTTTTTCTTCTGTCCCAATTTAGGACTAGTCAAAGAAAATCAAATATGCTCCCTACAAACTTGAGTAGAATGCTCCTCTTCTACTTAACTTATCTAGAGCCTCCACTTGCCCACAGCCTCCAGTCAGGACAGTTTGAAGCCTCCCTCTTGTTCTACTATGTACTCCTTTTCCTGCCTTTGAGTCTCTGCACAAACCTAAATGATGCCTTGCCCATATTGTATAACAAGTTCTGGAGAAATATTATTTGCTTATTTTCATTTAACTGATCACTGTTTATTTAAGCAGACATAAATTGTATAATCTTCATTTGAAAGATTTCTTTCTTTTTTTTTTTTTTTGGAGGTACTGGGGTTTGAAATTTAGAGTCTCACACTTACTAGGCAGCATTCTACCACTTGAGCCATTCCGCCAGCCCCAGAAAGAAGAAAAATAGAGGAGATGAACCAATTTAGGCTATAAAACATATATACATGGAAATGTGACAATGAAACATACTGCATAGCTATCTCAAGCAAACAAAAATGTCATTTTTTTTAACAAAAATAGGACTGGAAGGCGAAACAGTTCCTGTCTGAGCAGGTAGGTACCACTGGGAGAAAGGAGGATATGAAGAAGGAAAATGCATAAGAGGGTGAATGTGGTGGAGATATTATGTTCTCATGTATGAAAGTGGAAAATGTGATCTGTTTAAAATACAACAAAAACAAAAACAAACTGAAAAAAACCCATTGCTTATATAAATTGGCAATCCCTTGGCACAAGCCAAAAAAAAAACATTTTTCTAATATTAAATAATGAACCTGTATGTGAGAAAAGAATGAAAAGGATATATGCTAAATTTCTGCAAAAGCAGATGAATTTGAGTTTCATTAAGATCATAAGTTATACTCACACAGGAAAATTAATTAAAAGATTTGAAGTAGGTATTAATAAAGTGATTAATACATATAGATCACAACTCCAATTGCCATACCTGTCTTATCTTAAAAACAAAAGAATATCAATTTTGAAAGAATACCAATTTTGAAGATGAGGAAGATGATCTTGTGGAGTTAAATTACTTAACAAAAATCCCAAAACCATCAAGGTTTTAAGGCTGTCAGATAAAAACCAAAATTTAAACACTAGCAATTTAAATCTGCACTCAGTAATTTAGCTAACACACTAATCTAAATATACAAATAAAGAATAACTTTAAAATTCTGTATTCTATTTGACAAATTTTAAAATTTTTCACAAAATATAGAAGGTCCTATGTATTACAAAACATACTATTACATGCAAAATGACTAGATTATAGTACAAAAAATGCTAAAATACTTATATAAAATCAATTTTTAAATTAATCATTAGCTTTATGTTTATATAAATAAATAGAAAATGTGGAATTTCAAGGTCAAGTTTTTAAAATTCATCTGATTCTGCAGCTTTAAAACATACACACTGGATCAAATATATGCCTTTTATACATTTAATACATACATATACTACATGTGTATCCAGTATATGGATATATATATAGAGAGAGAGATTAAAAATTAAATTTGAAGGTCTGATATCTATTTATATAACAGCCATATACTTAGGGTATACTTTATATTTTCTATGAAATATATCTTGTAACACACTTCATGTTAGTGAAGTAAATATGAGAAATATGTTGTGCTATGATATAAATTTAGGATCATGACAAAATGATTTTCTATGTATTTATATATGACGATCAGCAATTCCAAATGAAAAAATTAATTGAGAAGACCTTTTTAGTTTTTATCACTCTTTAATCTTAAAGGCTATAAAGTTTATGATAATATTCCCGGTTCTTCACCACCATTTAAAACAAAAAGATAACTCGAACTCACTTAGGGCTTGTATTAGCTAACTCTGGCTGCCATAACAAAATACTGTGGATTAAGTTCCTTAAATGGCAGCAATTATTTTCTCACAGATCTGTAGGCTGGAAATCCAAAATCAGGCACCCCACATGATTTTGTTTGCAAAGTTAGTCATACTGCTTGCTTTCTGGGGTTGCCTTCTCACTGTGACATCATTTGGTGAAAGAGAGCACACTCTTTGGTATGCCTTCTCTTTATAAGGGCACCAGTTCCATCATAAGGACCCCACCGTCATGAGCTCAACTAATCCTAATTATCTCTCAAAGGCTCCATATTCAATTTATATCTTATCAGGAGTTATGGCTCCAGTGAATTTCTGGAGAACACAGCATTTGGTGTGTAATAAATCTTAAAAGCTTCAGAATCTTTTTCTAAATTCAAATGAACTATAAAAGTAGAAGTTTCATAATTGCAATTATTACCAAAAATATCTAAATCTTGATAGATCCCAGACCCCCACTTTTCCCCCAAGAATTCAGTCTTACTTTAAGGAAATTCAACTTAATATCTGTTTCAATTTCCCTTGATGATTTTATATACTTATTCTGATAGCATTATATGCTTTTTCATATTTAAAGATAATAACCTACCATTTTTACTCTTTAAATAAATGTAAACAGAAAACACTAATATTTGAAAACAATCATTCAAATAAATCCCAAATTAACAATAAAATATCAATGATTCTTAACTAGTTTCATATTTTGAATATCAGAAATGGAAATGTTTTTCTGCTTAAAACAAACATTGCCATGAGTGTTTTCTTTTTAAAGGCCTTTTTTGCCAAATAAAGCCTATTTATTTTGATTTCATCTTTTTTAGAGCTATACTTACAAGATGACAAGTGAAATGAAAAATTGAAGCAATTATCCACATCATTCAAATCAAATAGATTCTCACTAAATAAGAACAAATGGTGAGGATAAAAATTGTAGCTTTAAGGCTATGTTCCTTGTAAGTGACATATGACAATAGATTTTAGTGGATTTATTGTAAAACAGCCTATACTCCCTCTAGCACATGAGTTTATTTAAAAGATTAAATAGAATCCTGTAGCTATATCATATATTTGCTTAGACATTTAAAATAATTTTTAAAAATTGCACTCATGAAGTTTACGAAAAAGTAGTAAGATGAGTACATGGGTCTCCCTTTTTTTTCCAGTTTCTTAGTCCAGTTTATTTTTTATTTTTTAATTTTTTTTTCATTTTCTTTTATTATTCATATGTGCATACAAGGCTTGGTTCATTTCTCCCCCCTGCCCCACCTCCTTCCTTACCACCCTCTCCGCCCCCTCCCTCTCCCTGCCCAATACCCAGCAGAAACTATTTTGCCCTTATTTCTAATTTTGTTGTAGAGAGAGTATAAGCAATAATAGGAAGGAACAAGGGTTTTTGCTGGTTGAGATAAGAATAGCTATACAGGGCATTGACTCACATTGATTTCCTGTGCGTGGGTGTTACCTTCTAGGTTAATTCTTTTTGATCTAACCTTTTCTCTAGTACCTGTTCCCCTTTTCCTATTGGCCTCAGTTGCTTTAAGGTATCTGCTTTAGTTTCTCTGTGTTAAGGGCAACAAATGCTAGCTAATTTTTTAGGTGTCTTACCTATCCTTATCCCTTCCTTGTATGCTCTTGCTTTTATCATGTGCTCATAGTCCAATCCCCTTGTTGTGTTTGCCCTTGATCTAATGTCCACATATGAGGGAGAGCATACAATTTTTGGTCTTTTGGGCCAGGCTAACCTCACTCAGAATGATGTTCTCCAATTCCATCCATTTACCAGCGAATGATAACATTTTGTTCTTCTTCATTGCTGCATAAAATTCCATTGTGTATAGATACCACATTTTCTTAATCCATTCGTCAGTGGTGGGGCATCTTGGCTGTTTCCATAACTTGGCTATTGTGAATAGTGCCGCAATAAACATGGATGTGCAGGTGCCTCTGGAGTAACAGTCTTTTGGGTATATCCCCAAGAGTGGTATTGCTGGATCAAATGGTAGATCGATGTCCAGCTTTTTAAGTAGCTTCCAAATTTTTTTCCAGAGTGGTTGTACTAGTCTACATTCCCACCAACAGTGTAAGAGGGTTCCTTTTTCCCCGCATCCTCGCCAACACCTGTTGTTGGTGGTGTTGCTGATGATGGCTATTCTAACAGGGGTGAGGTGGAATCTTAGCGTGGTTTTAATTTGCATTTCCTTTATTGCTAGAGATGGTAAGCATTTTTTCATGTGTTTTCTGGCCATTTGAATTTCTTCTTTTGAGAAAGTTCTGTTTAGTTCACGTGCCCATTTCTTTTTTGGTTCATTAGTTTTGGGAGAATTTAGTTTTTTAAGTTCCCTATATATTCTGGTTATCAGCCCTTTGTCTGATGTATAGTTGGCAAATATTTTCTCCCACTCTGTGGGTGTTCTCTTCATTTTAGAGACCATTTCTTTTGATGAACAGAAGCTTTTTAGTTTTATGAGGTCCCATTTATCTATGCTATCTCTTAGTTGCTGTGCTGCTGGGGTTTCATTGAGAAAGTTCTTACCTATACCTACTAACTCCAGAGTATTTCCTACTCTTTCTTGTATCAACTTAAGAGTTTGGGGTCTGATATTAAGATCCTTGAACCATTTTGAGTTAATCTTGGTATAGGGTGATATACATGGATCTAGTTTCAGTTTTTTGCAGACTGCTAACCAGTTTTCCCAGCAGTTTTTGTTGAAGAGGCTGCTATTTCTCCATCGTATATTTTTTGCTCCTTTGTCAAAGATAAGTTGCTTATAGTTGTGTGGCTTCATATCTGGGTCCTGTATTCTGTTCCACTGGTCTTCATGTCTGTTTTTGTGCCAGTACCATGCTGTTTTTATTGTTATTGCTTTGTAATATAGTTTGAAGTCAGGTATTGTGATACCTCCTGCATTGTTCTTTTGGCTGAGTATTGCCTTGGCTATTCGTGGCCTCTTGTGTTTCCATACAAATTTAACGGTAGATTTTTCAATCTCTTTAATGAATGTCATTGGAATTTTGATGGGAATTGCATTAAACATGTAGATTACTTTGGGGAGTATCGACATTTTTACTATGTTGATTCTACCAATCCATGAGCATGGGAGATCTCTCCACTTTCTATACTCTTCCTCAATCTCTTTCTTCAGAAGTGTATAGTTTTCCTTGTAGAGGTCTTTCACATCTTTTGTTAGGTTTACACCTAGGTATTTGATTTTGCTTGAGGCTATTGTAAATGGAATTGTTTTCATACATTCTTTTTCCGTTTGCTCATTGTTAGTGTATAGAAATGCTAATGATTTTTCTATGTTGATTTTATATCCTGCTACCTTGCTATAGATATTGATGATGTCTAGAAGCTTCTGAGTAGAGTTTTTTGGGTCTTTAAGGTATAGGATCATGTCATCTGCAAATAGGGATATTTTGACAGTTTCTTTACCTATTTGTATTCCTTTTATTCCTTCTTCTTGCCTAATTGCTCTGGCTAGGAATTCCAGTACTATGTTGAATAGGAGTGGAGATAGTGGGCATCCTTGTCTGGTTCCTGATTTTAGAGGGAATGGTTTTAATTTTTCTCTGTTAAGTATAATGCTGGCTGTAGGTTTGTCATATATAGCTTTTATAATGTTGAGGAAGTTTCCTTCTATTCCTAGTTTTCTTAGAGCTTTTATCATGAAATGATGTTGAATCTTATCAAAGGCTTTTTCTGCATCTATTGAGATGATCAAGTGGTTTTTGTCTTTGCTTCTGTTAATGTGGTTTATTACGTTTATTGATTTTCATATGTTGAACCACCCCTGCATCCCTGGGATGAAGCCTACTTGGTCGTGGTGAATAATCTTTTTGATGTGTTGCTGAATTCGGTTTGCCATTATTTTGTTGAGGATTTTTGCATCAATGTTCATTAAGGAGATTGGCCTATAGTTCTCCTTTTTGGAGGTGTCTTTGCCTGGTTTTGGGATAAGTGTAATACTGGCTTCATAAAATGTGTTTGGCAGTTTTCCTTCCCTTTCTATTTCATGGAACAGTTTAAGGAGGGTTGGTATCAGTTCTTTAAAGGTCTGATAGAATTCAGCAGAGAATCCATCAGGTCCTGGACTTTTCTTTTTGGGGAGACTCTTGATTGCTGCTTCAATTTCATTTTTTGTTATAAGTCTATTCAGGTGATTAATTTCCTCTTGGTTCAGTTTTGGCTGATCATATGTATCTAGAAATCTGTCCATTTCTTTTAGATTTTCAAATTTATTTGAATACAGGTTCTCAAAGTAGTCTCTGATGATTTCCTGGACTTCCATGGTGTTTGTTGTTATCTCCCTTTTTGCATTCCTAATTCTACTAATTTGGGTTTTTTCTCTCCTCATTTTAGTCAGGTTTGCCAGGGGTCTATCGATCTTGTTTATTTTTTCAAAGAACCAACTTTTTGTTTCATTAATTCTTTGTATGGTTTTTTTGGTTTCTATTTCATTGATTTCAGCTCTTATTTTTATTATTTCTCTCCTATTTGTTTTGGGATTTGTTTGTTCTTGTTTTTCTAGGAGTTTGAGATGTATCATTAGGTCATTGATTTGGGATCTTTCAATCTTTTTAATACATGCACTCATGGCTATAAACTTTCCTCTCAAGACGGCCTTAGCCGTGTCCCATAGGTTCCAGTAGGTTGTGTTTTCATTTTC
Organism: Castor canadensis; assembly: GCF_047511655.1. Lineage (NCBI taxonomy): Eukaryota > Metazoa > Chordata > Mammalia > Rodentia > Castoridae > Castor > Castor canadensis. The sequence goes on along the minus strand of NC_133390.1, from coordinate 19,414,480 downwards.
ATTGACTTCCAGGAACTTTTTAATTTCCTCTTTTATTGCAACGATGATCCATTCTTCATTAAGTAATGAGTTATTTAGTTTCCAGCTGTTTGCATGTTTTTTTCCTTTACTTTTGTTGTTGAGTTCTACTTTTACTGCATTGTGGTCAGATAGTATGCACGGTATTATTTCTATTTTCTTATATTTGCTGAGGCTTGCTTTGTGCCCTAGGATATGATCTATTTTGGAGAAGGTTCCATGGGCTGCTGAGAAGAATGTATATTGTGTAGAGGTTGGATGAAATGTTCTGTAGACATCAACTAGGTCCACTTGATCTATTGCATATTTTAGATCTTGGATTTCTTTATTGAGTTTTTATTTGGATGACCTATCTATTGATGATAATGGAGTGTTAAAGTCTCCCACAACCACTGTGTTGGTGTTTATATATGCTTTTAGGTCTTTCAGGGTATGTTTGATGAAATTGGGTGTGTTGACATTGGGTGCGTACAGATTGATGATTATTATTTCCTTTTGGTCTATTTCCCCTTTTATTAGTATGGAATGTCCTTCTTTATCTCATTTGATCAATGTAGGTTTGAAGTCTACTTTGTCAGAGATAAGTATTGCTATTCCTATTTGTTTTTGGGGGCCATTGGCTTGGTAAATCTTCTTCCAGCCTTTCATCCTAAGCATATGCTTATTTCTGTTGGTGAGATGAGTCTCCTGTAAGCAACAAATTGTTGGATCTTCTTTTTTAATCCATTTTGTCAAACGGTGTCATTTGATGGGTGAATTAAGTCCATTAATATTAAGCGTTAGTACTGATAGGTATGTGGTGATTCCTGCCATTTAGTTGTCTTAGTTGTTTGAAGGTTTGATTGTGTGTACCTAACTTGATGTTACTCTCTACTGTCTTGCTTTTTCTTATCCTGTGGTTTGGTGCTGCCTGCCTTTTCATGGTTAAGTTGGGTGTCACTTTCTGTGTGCAGGATCCCTTGCAGAATCTTTTGTAATGGTGGCTTTGTGGTCACATATTGTTTTAGTTTCTGCTTATCATGGAAGACTTTTATTGCTCCATCTATTTTGAATGATAGCTTTGCTGGGTAGAGTATCCTGGGGTTGAAGTTATTTTCAGTCAGTGCCCGGAAGATCTCACCCCAAGCTCTTCTTGCTTTTAATGTTTCTGTTGAGAAGTCTGCTGTGATTTTGATGGGCTTACCTTTGTATGTTACTTGTTTTTTCTCTCTTACAGCCTTCAATATTCTTTCCTTAGTTTCTGAACTTGTTTTAATGATGATATGTCGTGGAGTAGTTCTATTTTGATCTGGTCTGTTTGGTGTCCTGGAGGCCTCTTGCATCTATATAGGAATATCTTTCTCTAGATTTGGGAAATTTTCCATTATTATTTTGTTGAATATATTACACATTCCCTTCGCTTGCACCTCTTCTCCTTCTTCGATGCCCATGATTCTCAAGTTTGGTCTTTGGATGGAGTCAGTGAGTTCTTGCATTTTCTTTTCACAGGTCTTGAGTTGTTTAATTAATAGTTCTTCGGTTTTTCCTTTAATTACCATTTCATCTTCAAGTTCTGAGATTCTGTCTTCTGTTCTATTCTGCTGGATTGGCCTTCCGTTTTGTTTTGCAGTTTTGTTTCATTCTTTTTTCTGAGGTTTTCCATATCCTGGCAGTTTTCTTCTTTATTGTTGTCTATTTTTGTCCTGAGTTCATTTATCCATTTATTCATAGTGTTCTCTCTTTCACTTTGGTGTTTATACAGTGCTTCTATGGTTTCCTTTATTTCTTCTTTTGCTTTTTCAAATTCTCTATTTTTATTGTGTTGGAATTTCTTGAGTGTCTCCTGTACATTTTGGTTGACCCTATCCAGTATCATCTCTATAAAATTCTCATTGAGTACTTGTAGTATGTCTTCCTTTAAATTATTCTTGTGGGCTTCACTGGGTCCTTTGGCACAGTTTATCTTCATTTTTTTGAAGTCTTGATCTGAGTTTCTGTTCTCTTCATTCCCCTCTGGTTCCTGTACTAATGTTTTGCTGTGGGGAAACTGTTTTCCCTGTTTTTTCTGTCTTCCTGTCATTGTTCTTGGTGTTGTTACTGTCCCTGTACTGTGTGTAATTAAGTATTTTCTAGCTTGTAATAATAACAATGGTAATATTGAGAATGGAAGAGTGAGCTGAGATGGAAAGCAAGAAGTTAAAGAAAAGGGGAAAACAAATATACAGACAAGAGGGAGAAAGCAGAACAAGGTATCAGACAAGAGAGTTTCAAAGGCATAAACAGGGAGTGTTAGTGTACTAATCGACAGTAAGCTGAACAGACATTAGAGAGACAGAGAGAGGATTGAAAATCAAAGATAAAAAAATAAGTAAATGAAAGAAATATCTATATATAAAAATGAATTAAAATAAAATGGAAAATAGAAAATTAAAAAAAAAAAACAAAAAACTTCCAAGTTTATATGCAATGCAGTTTCAGTCTTAATAATTTGGGTGTCCGTCTCAATCTCCAGTCTTGGAGTTGGTGCCTCAGATGTTGTTCTGTAGTTGTCTCATCAAAGGGGATGCATAAAGTAGAACAAAACTACACACACACACACACACACACACACACACACACACACACACAAAAAGCCCCACCAAGTGTCCCCAGTTCAAATGCAATACAATTTCAGTAAGTTTTTCATCTTGCAGGTGTAATTCGGTTGTTCTCTCATCAAAGGTAGGGAGAAAAAGAAAAAAAAGCGTCTGGAGACAGTTCTGAGAGTGGTATCTGCAACTATGGTTTGCCTGCCTGCTGCTCTCAGCCTGTAGCTGGTGGCATTATTTATGCAGATCTCTGGGGTGAGCTAGCACTCACCTGGTCCCACAGGCTTTGTTTGCTCAGAGTTCTCCTGTGCGAGAGCCTCTGCTACAGGCTTTCCCCTTTCCAAGCATTGGGAAAGGTGACACTGCCCCCGCGTTGTCAGGCCTGCGTGTTTATTTACAGTTCATGTGGGAGGTGGGTCTTCCCCCCTCTCCTCTGAAGTTTTCCTCCCACTGCCACTTTCAGAAGCTTTCCTGCTCCTGCTTACTGGGTGGTGCTGCTGCTCCTGCCACCTGCCATGTTTGTTTACAGTTCACGTGGGAAGTGGGTCTTTCCTCCTCCACTCTCACAAGCTTCCCCGCTCCTGGTTGCTGGGCGTGCGCCCCGCTCCCGCCAGAGCCTCTCTGGCCCACCTGGCTTGTTTATTTACAGTCCCAGGAAGGATTCCCTTCCCCCAATCTTCAGCGCTCAGGGCACCCCACCCTCTTTCCAGCGTGTCTTAACTGTTCTTATTGCTTACTACTCAGTTTCTCTTTTTTTGTTCCCTGGTGGAGGTCAGTCTGTCCAGGGGCCTATGCTGCTCTGGCCCAGGCTTGTCTGTGGGGCTACCGCGGTGCCGCGAAGCTCACCTGGTCCGCGTCTTCCCAAGCCATATGGGCGCCAGCCACTGGCGGCCCCGGGAGCCCTCCTCGTTTCTCCGTTTAATGTGAAGTGGAGATTCTCTGCACTGGCTGGAGATGTGGAGAGGTCAAAGTTATGCCTTTTCTCAGTGATTATGCCTGCAAAGTGTGTCTCCAGCGTCTCTCCAAGATTTCACTATAGGAGGGTCGCTTTCTGCTTCCTAACTCTAGCTGCCATCTTGGAATTCTCCTCCATGGGTCTCCCTTTATCCACATTTTCTGTAAGTATCAATGACAGTGTTTCATAGCTTGAGCACAGTAACACACTAATAACAATAACTAGTAGCAAAATCGGGTACTGAATGTACTGCGATAAGAGTTTCTTGAGAGTGATCTGTTTCTCTAAATAAGATCTTTTCCATTTAGTATTTTCAAACTAAGGTTGACTGTGGTAACTGAAACCAGAGAAAGAAAAACAGCAAAAAGGAGAACTACTATATACTTTTTCATTGCTAATTAAAATATAATTGTTTTATTTGGATATTCCCTGCTGAAGACTGGTAGCCTTCAACAACGGCCTCCACAAAAATATGTAGACTTCAGGAAGCATGACATGCAGGAATCAATGAAAGAAAGAGTTTATTACTCACAGAGTGAACAGAAAACTAGTTCACCAAACAAAAGTGCTCAAGTTACATCCTCAATAAAACAAGAGTGAATGGACCCCCTATAATGAATATATCATAATAAAAAATTTATATTAAAAAAAAAGCAAGCATGAGTGTGTACATGTGACCCTGGGTTTTACTGCGACTAGGTGCTGGAGCCAGGGTGAAGTTTTCCCTGGGTCAGAGTTTGAATTATTTAAATTTCCCACAGGTAAAATAAAGGGAGCATAGGAAATTGCTTATCAGATTATTCAGATGTGACACCAAAGGGTGGTAGGGGTGGGTGATGGTGTTTGAATGCTATCAGAGGCCAAAAATTATATGAGCTCAGATTATTTAACAGTAAACATATCACTATGAAAAGGACTCTGGAAACACCTTAGAGATACACATGTACCTTTGCAATTCCCACTCTTCTAATATAATATTATTTTAGAAATAATTCCAGAAAACCATCATAGATATTCACAAGGTTTTTCATGCAGTTTACAGTAATACTGTAAAATTACTTGACAAATATGAACACAGATTCAAATGTCCCAATTATGCAATAGTTAAACATAAAATATTTTATGTTCTGTAAATTATTAGTCTTCCATATTGAATACATTCAGTATATATTTGAAAAAAATTATATTCATATATTCAATAATGATGTTCTATGAGATCACATTTTAATCATGAACTTAATGTGGACATTTGGCCACATGTGATAGTACATGCCTGCAATCCCAGAACTCAAGATGATAAGGTAGAACAGTCATGAGTTTCAGGCCAGTCTGGGCTACATAGTGAACTCAAGTCCTGACTGGGCTACAGAGTGGACCCTGATTGAAAAAACAAAACAAGAAAGCCATATATATAATATAAGCATTTGTGTATGTGAGAATATGTGCAAGTACTGAATGAATTAAAAGCTGTAGATTTGAGCTACAGTATTTTCTCTAGCTGATTAAAGCATGGGTGCTTTTTATCTCCTATGTCCTACTTGAATTTTTAAATTAATAACTATAAACATTGTATAAATAGAAAAATAATTTTTATATTCTCTGAAAATGTTGTAATATTGTTTGGTTTAATCATACGCTAATAATTTCTTATTGACTAATCAAGAAAAAGTTTACATTAGCTCTAAATCAGTCTAGTATTTAAATATATCAATATACAAAAAAAGCTTTATTTGCAATGAAAGTATATTAGAGATTGTCTTTTATTTTAGTCATTATTGCCATACATTAATCTGTGTAGTCTGGAAATAACTAGAACATGATTACATTAGGATTCAAGGCTCCTAAAATGGACTTTCATACATAACATGAAATTAGCTGAGGTTATGGAAGTAATAGTTAGAGACTCCTTAGGAATCTTTCTTTCTTTATATTGTTATATGAATTGGAAAACTGGATCAACTTTAAGTAAAAAGCGAACAGAAGAGTGACTGAAATTAATATAGCTAAATAAGAAAACATTTGGCACCAGCAATACAGTAAAAAATGCAAAGTCCAAGTCCTCGTGGAGCTGGCATTTCAGTGAAGACAGAACATAAGGAAAACTAAGAAATGATACAATTAGGTGAGAATGAATCATACAGTAAAGGAGAAAAATAGGAAAGAAAATGGATGAATATGAATTGTGGTATTTTAGAGAGAATGAATCAGATGATTCCTCTTTGAAGAGAAATTATTGATGAGAGACATGTTGTAGTTTTAATATTCATTATTAATGATTTTTATCTTGTGTGTACACAAGAGGTATTCTGAATGAGATTTATTATTTGTTACCTTACAGATTTAACTGTATTTTGCTCTACCTTCCTTGCCTCTGCCTTTCTTCTTCAGCATGTGTGATGTAAATCAGCTGGAGGCGTTCCCAGAAATCTAGTTCTTGATTAGCCGGACACTCCATTGGCAAGTGATATATAAAAAAGGACTTTCTCTACTTTTAAAGAAGAAAAAAAGCATTTTCTTTCCTGAAATGTTCATCCCCATAACAACCCTAAGAATTGTAAATAAAAATTTCTCCAGGAACCAGGTAGCCTTAGAACACATGGCTGTTACAAGTGTCTTCAACTTTCAGCATTTTTCCCTTCTGAATATAAACACCTAGCTACCTAGCAGACAGCATCCTACTTCCCCAGATATCTGTGACCTTACCCAGGAATCTAATCCAAGCTGAAACCTCATAGTTCTCTTAGAAAGGTAAGATAGTTTTTATTTATCTAGACAAATTGCTGCAGATCTAATTCTCAAAGTATGTGACAAGGCTCTAGAAGACCATAGCCATTTTACAGAAGTATTTGGAATGTGGGGAAGTTTTATTTCCCCACAAACCATGAATACATATGAAGTAGTAATCATATAGCAAATCTTGGGTCAAGTATCAGTCAGAGCTCCTACACTTGAAATAAAATTCAATACTGGAGAGGTTGGAGTCTAACACAATGGTTGAATACATGCCTAGCATACATGAGGCCCTTGGTTTCATTCCTAGCATTGCCAAAGAAGAAAAAAAATAGAAAAAAGATACATTCTGAAAAATTGTGTCTAAAACTGACAAATTCCAAATGTTAAATATTGCCTAAGGACTTAAAATTATTCAAAAAGTAAATGAATATAATATTTTTAGACTGAGAATTTATTGAACTAACCTATCATCTATGTTAAAATTAGGAGGAAATGTACCCATTTTTAAAACCATTTACAGGAGAGGTGTTGGGGAAACAAGGCCGGAGGGTGATTATGGTGCAAAAAATGTATAGATGTAAGTAAATGCAAAAATGATGTGTTAAAATTATTCTAGGAATCAAGGGAGAAGGGAAAGAAGGAGAATGGTTGAGGGGGTGAATTCATGTATGATATATTTGATACATTGTAAGAACCTGTGTAAATGCTACAGTGTACACCCATCCAGCACAACAAAGGAAAAAACTAAATAAAACCACTTACACAACATTTTGGGTGGACCAGGAGTGTACCAAGATCAAACACACAAGGTAGTTTATGCAGAGTTGCAAAGGGTAAAGTCAGCAAGCTCTCATTCTGATATTTGAAGCAAGTTTCACACAGAGTCATTAATAAAAAGAAAAAAAATTCTTGATCTAAGGATGATAGAAATGATCTTAGAACAAACTCCATTTATTATTTCAGCAGATATATTGGTGACTTCAATGTCATGACCTGCAGATAAGCTGTGAGGTGAAGAAGAGAGTGACAAGAAAAACATCCAGGTTTCTGAGTCAGATTAATTAGAGGTCTATTTAAAGGAAAATCAGAAGAAAATGAAGTGATAGCTCAGGATAACTCTGAAAATTATTCAATTTTTTTTGATGTAAGAAGTATTGAATTATTGAGTTATCTTTTGTGCCTTTTGCAAATATTTTTAAAACGGAAAGCCAGATATTATTCATGAGGAGTTCTAAGAGGAAAGAGTGAAGAATTAATTGAGCACAATTTGCTACTTTATCTTTGATTTTTCACCCTGAATTGTAATCAAACAGTATTCTTGTTTATTATTATTATTATCATCATCATTATTTTTGCCATACTAGGGATTGAACTCAGGACCTCATGCTAGGCAAGCACTTTACCACTTGAGCCATGACCCCAGTTTTTGGTTTTTTGTGTTTTGCTTTTTAGTTCATATTTCAGATAGAAGTTGTGATACTCCTACTTTTACCTCTCAAGTAGTATTGGTATGTACCATTATACCTGACCCTCAAATGTAGTTAATAGCAGGTGTGGGGGGATTTGGTTTGTAGAGTTTTCCTGGTCCAGCATGTGATCAGAAAGAACATTAAAAATAGATGATTTTCTTCCTGACTCTGGACTCTGATTTTTTAAGGAGCACTTAATTTAGACCTTTCTACTGAAAGGTCTTTTTCTGCAAATTTAAGATGTAAGTCTTCTCACAACCTTTACCAAGTTTACAACCCAGGAATGTCTATCTCAAGGATTTGGGAGCCATCCCCTTAAAATGTCATCACCTAAGAAAACAGAGATCCTCTCTCCAGTCTGTGTGGGATGGTGGCAGTTTCACCTCTATGAAGGCCAATGGCCTACCCACACTGGGCAATGTTCCCTCTAAATCCTCCACTGCTTTTCAGTTAGCTTGTCCACTAGTGCTGAAATGTCTTTTCTCCTTTTGTTCTCTCAGACTTAAATTCAAAAGTTTCCCCCAGTGCAAAAAATCTATTGAGTGACTGGGTTATCAATTGTAATTTTTCTTTAATGAACAATTCAATTACAAATGAAATTCCAAGTAGGTTTTTGTAACTAATTCAAATGTGGATGCTCTAAACTGCAAATTAAACAGTGTAGCCTTTAGTGCAGACAGAAATGTTGGGTGCACATGCAATCTCCACAAGCACAGAAATCTTCACTGATGATGATCAAGAGAAAAGAAAAATATAACATTGATTATAAAGTGTTTCAACAAACATTGAGAGATTTAGATGTCAGGGGACAACTCAATTTTAAACAATATTTTATGATTTTCTCATGGGTGGTGGTTTAAGTAGATTTGGTTATGAAATTATATTTTTAGGGAGTTAAACACTACATAGTATATAGTAGATATAGACATATATATGTATGTGTATTGAGAAAGAGAGTAGATATAGATATGATTAAGTATTTTGGAACCCTTATCCACTCATGGTTAGATTTTGATGGACTCCACCAAATAATAACTCCCCCCAAAAAGCAAAGAAAGGATGAATTCAAGAAGAGTTTGTACTGTGTGAGTCTTTTTACTTTTTGCAAATAAAATGCTTTATTCAGAAAAAATACAATAATATTTTTGTTTATCATGCTGTAGGAATCTTTTCACAGTCTTTAGTTAAAATAAATTAAATAAAAACTAAGGATGAACACATTACTGTATCAAGTTGAACTTGAATGTCCTTCACCTTGAGCTAGAGATATTTTAATGCCTATTATAGCAGTTGGAAAATATTATAAAAAGTTATAATTTTTGATATTTTAATTGTTATTGCTGTGCCATTCTTTATGATAATAAATATGTTAATGTATATTTTAAAAGTTGAAGTAATTTGCTTATGAGCACAAGTAGAAGTCAATTCTTTTAACATTGCACCTGTAAATAAAATATAAGACTCTTAAAATACTGGGCGTGCAAACGGAGCATCAGGGTATGTCGCCAGGTTGTAGAAAAAGGTAAAAGATGGATTTCAGTGCTAAAAACTCTGAAGCCAAAAAGATGCCAAAGTGTTATTCCCTAAACTACATTTCCTGTCTCCAAACTTAGACTTAAGAAGCTCTCAATAGAATGTAAAGCAGACTCAAGAAATCTGAAGTATGTCTGTTCCTAAACACATTTTTAGTGGTAAGAAAAGAACTGGCCTAATAAAGGGAAGTCAACTCGCATTCTGAAATTACCAACAAGTCATAGATTGATTTTTTTTAACAGTGTCTATCTTATTTTTAGACATACACTTTTGAAAACACTACACATGAATCAGATATAGCCTAAGGATATGCTTCAAAATCATGTTTACCTGTATTGTATTAATAAGAATCCTGAAAACCAACATTTGTTGAAATAAAACTGAAATACAAACCAAAATATCCTTCTAAATGCTAAATTACACTGTCTCATTTTAAGTATAGGAAAATATACTACATGTATGTATGTAGTATATTGTACTTACATATTTTATTTATTGTATCTGTACTGAGTAATTTTTCCCACCTAGAGAATATTTGCCAGCATGGGGAGACACCATTCGTTTATACTACGGGGGAGGAGCAAGATATCACTAGATAATGGAAATGCTACAGATCATTCTACAATGCACAGGACAGTCACTCACAGCAAACTATTCTACAATGTCAACAAAGCCAAGTTAAGAGACCCTGATATACATCATGCATTATATAGACTGAATATTGACTATAAATAGATACATATGCATAACATTATATGTAATATATAATTTATGATTAAACCTGTGTATAATAATTTTATGGAGATTTCCTAGGTTACCATGTCCCATTTTACATCAGTGCTCTAGAATTTCTGCATTTACACAACAGAAACTGAGAGCATAGTAAAAGGACAGCAGCAATTCCTATTTTCAGTTTTATTTTACACCACTATAGTATCTGGCTCTGGATTAACTAAAACTTAAAGTAGGTAATGGGTTTTAGTAGTAATGCAGCAATTCAGATAAAATTCTTCAGTATATATATTGTTTAGCCCTAAGGGACTTCCTAAGCAATTGGAAATGAGGATGAACATAGAATATTGGAAATGGGGAGAAGGATGTTCAACATAACTCAAACATAAAAATGTAAGGATTATACATGAAGAAGAAAATAGTAGATATGAAAGAAAGGGAAATATGAAAAAATGGAAAAAAGAAAAAATAAAGTTAAGGAAAATGGTAGCATATGTCTTCTAATGTCTTTATTAACAAACATAAATATGAGAATTTGTATTTTGGAAAAGAAGCCATCACTAAATATTTGTACTTTTCATGGTATAATATGTAACATAACTTTGAGGCATGAATACTAGAGAATGAAGTAGGAATTCTGAAGTTGTAGTATGCACTAGATTGATAGTCACAAACAAATGTCCAATTTAGCCACATTTAGTTGAACTTCTGTTAAATGAACAATTAACTATCTCAAGTATAAAATCTCTTCTACTGTACTTGATAAAAATAAGTCCAACTCTTAACTTCTGCAAACAGTATAAAAACTGTAAGTTAAAAAGTTAGGACATAATCAGTTTGTCATTTTGAAACATCACTTTTATATAGTATGTAATAACTTTCCATTATTAAACTATACTATCAAATTAATTGATCAATGTGATGTCAAAAATTTCATGACTTACTTTATTATTCTATCTTACATTGGGCTATCTTCTATAGAAAGAGAAAAATGAAATTATAGTCAATCAAATGAATTAACAATACATCTGAATAGACTATGAAAAGAGAACTGTTAACCTACTAATAAAGGTAGAAAATATGGAAGCTGAATAAAATATGTATAAATATTACAGTGAAAAATCTGACTACATTGCTAAAATTGTGAAAGTTAAAATTGCTAGCAGACATGGTGAGTCATACCTGTCTGTAATCCTAGCACACGCAAGACTGAGACAAGACAATCTTGAATTTGAAGCCAACCTGGGTTACATAGTGCAACCCTGTCTCAAAAAAGCATTTTTTCACATTATTAATTTTGCTGACTGATGAACATGGAAGGTCTTTCTATTGTCTTGTGTTTTTTTGATGAACCCATAACCAGAGGCTCACAGAAACGCTATTTCCCCTCCTAAGAGCAGTGGTTCAATATTTGTTAACTCTTTTTTTATTTCAACTTTTTATGTATATCAACTATAAATAATGAAATCTAGGTATTATTTATATTCAAAAAGGAATTGTGATGAGTTCTTGAGCCTGTTCAGCTGTCCAGGGCCCATATTTGTAGACTGTTTTTTCTATTTACTCTTATCATGGTCCTGATTTCACCTGGTATTCATGGCTATTGACAAACATGAGTTCTATTATTCCAGTATTAATTGCTATATTAATTCTCACATCATAGATTACATCTCACACAATGATGTATAGATTAAACTATTGCTAAGAAAGGATTAAGGGGACTACAAAATTTGAAGACTTACTGAAGGCCAAGGCAAAAAACTGATACAAATGTACTGAGAGTCACTACAGGTGGTTTGATAAGAGATTAAACATACAGAATCCAGACATAGAGCTATTCAGGTATAGGGGGGGTCAAGGAAGAGAACTGGTCCAGGCTTACTGAATCCAGATGGACAGACATCTGAGTGGTCCTGGTCAAGCAAGGGGACCATGCTGAGTTGCATCACTGGGGCAGAGTCAGCAGGTGATCACTTGTTAATTCTGTGGGGCATTCATTGAATGGTCCGTTGATCCATGGGTACCATCATACCCCAGTGTTAGTTGTCCTTTTTTTTGTATGATCTATGAGGGAGCTACATTGTTGGTGGCGTGTGTTTGTTAAGCTCACAGTTATGGATTTTCTGATATGGTTTTAATGCACCCAGGTATCCATGTGCTTCTGATTTAATTTGATTAGCGCATGGACAATATTTAGGTAATAGGTTATCTGCATAGGTAATATATTGGCCAATCTGTGCCTCATGGTTTGTGCTGGACAGATAGTGGTTATTTAGCTGAACAAAAAAGATTTAGTCATTTTGCTTCAGTATTTGCACTTGAAATGGAACAAATTGATGTTCTATAAAATTAAGTAACCTAGGGCAAGGTTCTGTTCAATGTGTAGTATCTGCTGATCACCACAATGCCCAACACCAGAAAGCAACGTAATGACTAGCAAGATTACTATTTGTGTATTTTGATCACATTATTGCTGGAGATGGACGTCTCTTTTGTCTTAGTGTGAAAATTCTTGCCATCCCAGGCAACACTTAAGATTTCCAAAAAAAAAAATATATTTGGCATTACGTTTCAAAGTATCTCAATTCTTGCTTAGAAAAAAGGTCTAAAAATCATGGAAAGAAATCATTTCTTAAAATGTGATACTTGAAAACTACATATCACGAACTCCATTTCTTTTCATTCATCAAAATGTTCTTTTGTAGATATAACCAGCTGATACTATTATTTTCCCAGAGTTATATAAACAAAACTCTATCTGAAGCAAAAAAAAAAATGAACATATTTATCCAAGTGGAAAATTAGGAAATGCATATGTTCTTTAAGGCACCAGCTTGTTTTTGATTCAACAAATATGGCAAAATATTTTCAGAGTTGCAGATCCATAGCAGTCATGCATTCACACATAATTAAAAATGAATCTCTTACAAGAATGACCTGTATAATTCAGCCCAAGTGACTTATTTTATTTGAAATATCTACTAATAAAAGATATAAGAGCTCAAGTTGGTTTGCTTGCTGAATGTAATAAATCGTTTCTCTTTGAATGAATAAACCAAGCACATATTCAAAGAAGAATCAGTTTTCCAGTGTTCACGATTTTTTGTTGTGATTTTGTTCTTATGGACTGTATTCAATTACATATCCAGATGAGGAAACTAATCTTTACAGTAGCTAAGAAGGAATAAATCTTCTAGTGGAAAGTATAGTGTTGAAACTCTCCATTATTTTTACAAGACCATAAAATTTATATTCATCTCACTAAGAAGGTTATTTTAAAAGCATTCCTTAAAATGCAAAATTTACAGATTATTTTAGCTTTCGTTACAAAGGATAGTAACTCAAATTGAATTATGTTTGATAAAGTATTGCAAATAATTCCTTCTGGCATTTTAATTTTCCTAACGTATTTTCAATCTGGGGAGCATTAGCATAAGATCTAATATTGACATGTCACACATTGAAATTTGCTGTTTAATCACATATTCTAATCAAGTTTTTATTTGAATACTTAATTGAAATGACTTTAGTTAACATTCTTTCTCAGAGTGTTAGCTCCTCTCAGGGAGGAGTTGAACAAGTACATATGAGTTCATGTGCACACAAAATGATTAGGTTCATATCTAGAGAAATTCTTATTTAATTTGTCTTTAAAAGTAATTTTTACACTGAGAATTTTTTTTCACATGTATTTCTCTTTTTAATTTTTTTCTTTTATTCATTTATTCACATGTGCCTACATTGTTTGGGTCATTTCTCCACCCTGTCCCCCTTCCCCAACCTCTGCCCCCTTCCCTCCCTTAGAATAATTTAAAAAGTCTAAATCTGTAAAACTGAGGGCTTGAAATAATTTAACATTTTGTTATTCAATATAGAATATATACTTATAAAATTAAGATAAATTCAGAATAAAAATTTAACACTTTGCAATTGTATATTTAATAAATATGTAATGAATAGGAAAGGAGGACAAAAAGACTGAATAAATGACAAAATGTTAAATAGGTACCTCTACTTAATACAAGTTTATGATTTTCCTTTATGTGTTTTCCATTTCCACAATATTCTGATGAAATCTTAAAATGAATTTGTGTAAAATATTTTAAGTCCTTAAATTATTTTAACTGTATGATAAATAATAATAAATCTGTGTGAGTATCTCTTTCTTCCTCATTCTTCATTCTTTCCTTACACACACACACACACACACACACACACACACATCGCGATATGGAAAAATACAGCTAAGTTCCCTTGGTATTCATCCATTGGACTGCTGCAACATACCATAAACTTGTTAGCTTATAATCAACAGAAATGTATTCGTCATGCCTCTGTAGCCTATGGATCCAACTCAAGGAACCAGGAGAATCCATGTTTAGTGAATGCCCATATCCTTGTTCATAGAAGTGCATTCTAAGTCCTTACATGGCAGAAAGGCACAAGGACTCTTCTCTTATGACCTAATCACCTTCCAAAAGGCCTCATTTTCTTATACCATTACCTTAGCAGTTAGGATTTCAACATATGAAATTGTGGATAGATGCAAATGTTCAGACCAGGGCTCCCTTTAACAAGATACATGGTATTTCTTGACTGGATACCTGTTATTTCATGGAAGGTCAATGATTCCACAGGTGAATGGAGTGGCCTATCCTTGTGCATGTAAAAGGATTAAGTAATTTTGTACTTGATAATTTGGTGGAAAATATCATTTAATTAAGGGATTAGTTTCCTGATAGCTTATGATTTTTGTGTGTATTTTTATATCACACATAGCAGAGGAAGACACATATTTTCAGTAAAAATCTTTACAAGGGTTGAATTCCAATCTTATCAGTTCTGTCTCCTTCAATTGGGGGGATACACAGGAAGAAAAAGAAAACCCAATAATGAAAAGGAGAGTTGCTTGAGAAAGTAACATGAAGACAAAAAGATAGGCTCCTTGCTCATTAAGGGTTATATTAGGAAGTTGCACCTTAGTTAGATATGTGATTGTCTCAAAAGTAGTATAGAAAAAAGGCAATTTACCACCCTGGAACTGTTTATCTTCCAACTAGGACATAAGGTAACACCTTCTCCAAGTTCACCTGTCAGGATAGAAGCTTTTCCATGAACGTTTGTTACATACACATTCCTTTACATAAGTGCTCAGTAGACTTCTTCAGGTCCCATTTACCACCATTCTTCATTCCAAGTGACAGAGAAAACTAGTATGTGACTAGAAATACTTAATAAGGTGGAAAACACACAGCAGTAGGAGTATACTTTTCTGAAACTGCAATCTCATTTCACATACTCCTTTGGGAAAATGTTGCCTTACTTTCCAGCATGACTTGGACAATTCTCTGTAGCCAAAGAGAAATAGACGTAGAAAACTATTATTTCAATAATGGTGGCAGTAATACGCATTAAATATCTCTCGGTTCTATCAGGAAACTTGGTATTACTAGAATGTTTATATTGTAAAGTAGAAGACATAATATTCCAATTGCCATTAATCTGTAATAAATATAGTATTCACTAAGGGATTACCTGGTAAAATGGATAGCTAGAGCACATACCTAAACCTCTTCCACTTTAATGTACTCAAATAAATGCGATAACCAAAGAAAAACATTATAATTTCTCATCTAGAGAAAAACTACAAAGTTCTCACTAAGATTCTACAAATTTTGAAAAATCTACATGGTATAATGAAATTTGGAAGAGGCTCATAGAGTGTACTGAAATGCAACAAATATCTCTAACAGTGGAGTGTCCCATTCTTAAAATCACCTGGAAGAGATTTTGAAAGACAGGAGTTATAGTCCTTTTGAAAATCACAAAGGAATCAGGACTAAAAGAAGTAAATTACTCAAACACTATTTTGTTTGTCTTTTTATTTTAACTTGACAATCTAAAAAGGAAGCAAAGGGTATGACACCACCCACGCTCTATAGCTTGTGATCAAAGGCGACAGCATGCATGAAGGTTTATTTCTCAAATGATAATGAAAATCACAAATCCAAAAGCACTGTAGGATTCTCTACTTCCTTTCCTCAGCAAAGTACATATTTATATAGAAGAGAAATCTAATTTGTGCTTGTTGCGATCCTATGATGAAAAATTTAAATTCTGTGAAGTAGTAAAGTCAGTCACTGTGACAAAACATATATATTTAGAAAGTCCCCACCTATATTTATGTGGCTAAATTACCTTAGTTCAATTTTTATTTTATTTTCTTTTTCAGACATGAAAAAGAACATACAGTAGTGAGCTAATAATTTCTATAACATTATTGAGCAAATTGCAGAACTTTATAGAATATTTTACATTAAAAGTTTAATTTTTCTAATTAAAGTAATTAATACCTGACACCATTGGCTCATGCCTGTAATCCTAGCTACTCAGGAGGATTGCTGTTCAAAGCCAGCCCTGGGCAAATAGTTCTGAGACTCTACCTAAAAAATAACCAAACACACACACACACACACACACACACACACACACACAAGACTGGTAGAGTGGCTCAAGTGGTAAATTGCCTGCTTAGCAAGCATGAGGTCTTGAGTTCAAACCCCACTACCATCGAAAAAATGATTAAGTAACAATTCTTAAGTGAATTGACAAAAGGAAAATTATTTGCTGTGAAAAGTCATAAAATACTATAATACCTGTTAACCCAATTATTATCTTAATTTTCATTTTATTTTGGGTTTTACTGTAAAAAATCATAGATAGTAAATAGATAATATAGATTTGCAGATCAGAGAGACTTTGAAATGGGAGGATCTCAAGGATAGTGTCCAGTGGTCCAGTGGTAGATCCAGAGTGTAACTATGCATGATGAGACAGGGGATGAGACAGATGTTGAGGAGAAAAGGAGAGAGAGAGAGAGAGAGAGAGAGAGAGAGAGAGAGAGAGATTGAAAGAGAGATAAGAGAAGATGTTCAAGGACCTCCTGGATGTAGCAATACAGCAGCCCAGCACAGCTGTGGAAGGTCTTTTACAAAGGAAGCATCTTTGCTATGTGAAGAGCTGACTCATACTCTAAGACTCCCTCCGTTACCAGGGAGTGTTCCAGTGGCTTGTGTGTATCACCACATGACAGCCCTTTCCACCTTTAATGCTAGTGGGTAAACAGGGGAGACTTCTTCCCAAACCTGGGAAAGTGAGGTTTTAGTAAGTGCATGGAATTTTTATTACCACAGACTTGTAGTCTTTTTAGTTTCAGTAATTCAAGGGTCAGTAAAATAATTTTCCGTGGATTTCTATAGTGTTTTCAGTGTGAATTGGAAAAGATAAAGAGGGCAGCAAAGACATAAAACAAAAACACAGCATTTACAAGCCATTCCAAATTTAGGGAAGCCGTGCACTCCACGACACAGGGACAACTGCATCTAACCCTGATAATTGAATGAGTTCAATACACCCAAACCTTGGTCTTCAAAACATGATAATGAAAGTGTGTTGTAGATGAGATAAATGACTCCTTGGGGAGGAAACAGAAGATGTACCCCTCTGTAAGCTTCAAGTATTCATTATAAAAGGAAGAGATACTTCTCCCCATAATTCTCCAAGGAAAGGCACTGGACAGTGAAGATGTTAGGCATGAGATGAGTGCAGGGAGCATTTTCATTTCAGTGAGGACCTGCTGGTAGTAACAAATCTAGTGATAACTGTCATGCAGTGTGAAAGTCTCTTCTTCTAATAATCCTGGTGAGATCACCTTATCCCTCCTGGCACAGTTGTTTTGTTCCACCTAAGCATAATAGGGATTTAAAAATTCAAAAGAGAAGTTAAAGGAGAAGAAAACTGTGATGGTATAAACAGAGAAAACCTATTTGTAATGACAGTATTTTCTTTTGATGAAGCTCATCTTAATTTATAATATTATATAACATGAAATATTTTTGAATATTCTGAAATGTCTATGAAAACACAATTTCATTTTATTGCCTTTATTTATTATTGGTTCCTTATTGCTATATGTTTAATTTTCCAAAGAGAAGGTGGAATACTTTAAGAAGCAATAGAAAAGTAGTGCTGTCACTTTGGCTGCTAAATACATATAAACAAAAGACACCTTGTTTCAGTAAGTATGTGGTAATAAAAGGTAATAGGAATAGATCTACAGTTTAGACCTAAACAGTTTGTAAATAGAGTAATAATGCTATTACCTTTATTTTTCATGAATGTAATTTTATCTCTTGCCTAACAGAAACATTAACTCTTCACAATAAATTACTTGCATTTAACAAGAATAGGCAAATAGTAAGACATTTATATAATTTGAGTAAGTTCATAAGAAGAAAAGTTACAAACTGTATAGGAAAAAAGAGAAAGGAAATACCCAGATAACTACAACATCTTATAGAGGGTCATAAATTTTGTGAAATAAAATTGAGGTTAAAAAAAAATTACCTATGACAGAAAAACCGTCAAAAAAGATTAAAAAAGAATAGATGAGGAAAATTAAATAAAAGGCATACTTGTTTTAAGAGAAGGAATGAAATCACTTTTGCTTACAGATGACAAGATTGTCTAGAAAAACAGTCCTGAAAAATCAACAAAATAACCTAAGGAATCAATAGCTAATTACAAATAATATAAAATATGCAGGTCAATATGCACGATAAACTGTTTTCTTATAGACCAGGAATGAAATAAATTAGAATTCAATATATAAAGCATTGCATTTACATTAGCACCAATAAAATTATATATATGATATATAGGAAAACTTTAAAACTGTAGTGAATGAAATCACAAAAGACCTTAAAAACATGAAGAAATATTCCAATCTATCTATAGATTCAGGACAATTTGGATCAAAATTCCAGCAAATACTTTATGGACATCAACAATTGGCCCTCAAGTTCATATGAAGTAGCACAATACCCAGAACAGCCAAGGCCACCTTAAGGAAAAACAAAGTCAGAGGACTTACTCCTCTTGCGCCTTAGGCTTACTGTACTGGAGACAGTGTTGGTTGACAGGAGAACAGGCAAATAGTTCAAAAGAGGAGACAAGAGAACTCAGAAATACGACCACACTGGTATTATCAACTGAACTTTAACAAAGGAACCATGATGGAGAAAGGAGAGTGTTCTCAACAGATGGAGCTGGAACAACTGGACATTCATGTGTAAAAAAATGGATCTATTTTAAAACATATACCTTTCAAAAATTGCTCAAAGTCGTTAATAGATGTAAGAATAAAATATGAAGCCATAAACCTGTTAGTAGTTAACCTAAGAGAATGTCTAGGTGGCCTTGGGTTTGGAGGGGACATTTATATTACAGCACTGAACACAGCCCATTTGTGTTTGGGGATTTCCTTAATACTTTTTTAAAAATCTTACTCTGTGAAATAAGTTCTCAAAAGAATGAAAAAGACCAGTCACAAAGTAGGAGAAAATATTCACAAAACACATATCAGATAAAGGACAGATGTTGAAATGTACAAAAGAATTAAAAACCCTGATAACACCCTACAATAAACAACCAAAGTAAAAGATGGTAAAATATCTGAATAAGCATATCACTAAATAACACACACAATGGTAAAAAATCATAAACTAGGTACCCAAAATCAAATGTCACTGGAGAATTACAAAAAAAAATAAAACAAGAGATACCATTAAGCACCTATAAAGATGCTGAAACTCAAAACAATTATAGCACCAATGGTGGTGAGGATATGAAACACAAAAAAACTAACATTAACTGTTGGTGGGAATACAAAATAGCTCAGATACTGTGGAAGTCAATATCTTTCAAAACTTAATATTTGCTTGTATATGACTGAGAGAACACATTCTTTGGGATTTACTCAGAGGCTTGAAAATTTATGTCCACAAAATATTTGCACACAAATATTTGTAGCAGTTTTTTCATAATTGATAATACTGAGAACCAAGCAAAATATCCTTCTTTAAGTGACTGTATAAATAAAACTGATACAGCTAGAAAATACAATATTATTCCTCAATCAAAGCAAACAAGCTGTCAAGCCAAGAAAAGACAGCAAAAACTTACATTTATATTGCTAAGTGAAAAAGGTCAATCTACAAAAGGTAAATAGTATATGAGTCAAATGAATTCATTAAGGAATAGATAAAGCTATAAAAGCAGTAGAAAAAGTCATTAACTAATAGGGATTTGGTGGTAGAGAGGAAGGAAAAGTAGGATAAGAACAGATTTATAAGACAGATAAATTATTTTATTTTATATGATACTGCATCTGTAGATACATGGCATACATTTGTCAAAAGTCATGGATATGCAACAGAAAGGGTGTTTGCTAATGTTAACTCTGCACTTTAATAATGATGTATCAATGATTAATCATTTTTGAAATATTTTTATTACTATATAATAACTGTACAGGGGGTGTCATTGTGACATTTCTATATATGCATGCAATTTATGCCAGTTTGGTTCATTCCCATTATTCTCACTCTTCTTCTTCCCTTTGTTAAAATAACTTCAACTGGTTTCAAAGGTCCATACCTATATAAGTCCTGCATGTATAGAGAATACATTGATCTTATTCACCCTCCTTTACCCTCTTCATTTACTCTCTCCCTCCCACTAACACCTTACCCTTGACACAACTTGTTTTACATTCCTATACTTTATTGTTTAAGTGTCTGGTCATTGCTCAGTGGGATTTTGCTTTGGGATTTTACCTATAAATATATTATACATTAATCAATCTAACCAATGGACCACACTAAAGATTGTGTTAATAGAGGAAATTGGGATAGGAAGGATAAGGAATACGGGAACTTTGTGTAAATATAAAACTGCCCTCTAAGTAAATGTTGTTGGCTAAATAAAAAATAATAACTGAGCTTGTCTTCTATGATGCAGAGATCTGTAAAGAACATCTTATCTTCCTTTACAGAGCAACAAAATAGCAAGGGAAATATGCACAATTATAACTATCTTGTATCATCTGAAAACTAAAGTTGTAAAGCAGAAATCACTGAATACAAGGAAATAAAGATGACTCCAAAATAAGAAATGAGAGAAGGGCCTGTTGTCTTGTGGTAATGAAATTAGATGTTGGTAAAAAGAATTTAGCATGTGTGTGTATGTGTGTATGTGTGTGTGTGTTAGTAGGAATAGAACTTAGGGCCTCAACCTGGCTATGCAAATGCTCTACCACATGAGTCATGCCTCTTTTCTTTCTTTTTTATTCACAGTGTTGAGATAGAGGATAGGGTCTCCCTAACTTTGCTTGAGCTGGCCTCAAACCCTGATCCTACTGCCTCTACCTACCCAATAGATATAGGCATCTGCCCAAACACCTGACTTCTAGCTAATCTTTTTAATGAATTGCTAAACCTGAAGCAGGATATTTATTGCAAGATGAGAGGGAAATCAGAAAACATCTGAAAATTAGCCAGAACTAGGAACGAAGACTAAAAGTAATCACTATAGTATTTAAGTATTTTATATATCAATGAAATGTCACACTATGGCACTGGCTGACTTTTCTTTCCCCTTCCTTTGTTTGGCATTCTAAATTCTAAACAGAAACCACATCTAAATAATTAAGATGTTGACTGCTAAATAATCTTTCTTGTAGAGCAGCAAAAATTAAATTAATCCTTATAAAAGAGTACATTCATCCATTATACCCCTATCTTTCAGACTTTAAGCAAGTTATGATATCCTTAGATGAGTAATAGGACCCAGAACAGGAGGTGGGCCAGGTGAATTAATTATTTGACCAGAAAGGAATGCTGAAATTCACAAAAGTCCATGTCCATGTTACTTCACCCATGGTTTCTACATTTGAAAACAGTAAAGTTACCCTAAAACCCATTGTCTCCATATTTGGGTTAGCAAAACGATTAAAGATTAACAGGTGGTATGAACACTTGCGTAGGAAAAGTTTAAGCTGAATTCCCCAGCTTAGTCTAGAAGGTATAAATAAACCTGGGATGAGTACCACCATTTTGAGCCTTTCTGCTCCTACCTCCTGCATGTCAGGGAGGTAGTGCTCCTCTTTTCCACATCTAGCTCTCCCTACTTTATCTTGGTTTGCCAGGTAAATCCTTGCTAAACTGCTATCTGTGAGTTTCATTTTTTTTTTATAAAGCCTCTCAAAATATGTTTCATCATGGATTTCAAGGTCTTGTGATTGTTGTGGAAATTGAGAGTTCAGTTGAGGATTTCATTCTTATCCTTCATCAGAGATTCTTTTGTCACTTTCCTTTTTGTGATGATAAGCTACATATGGAGAAGCAAGAAAATATGAACCTTTAGAGGCTAAAGACACAAGGGCAATTTGTACTTATTTGTTGATGCTGTTAAAAATGTTTTTATTAATATATAAGTTGTCCCAGGGATTTAGTTGTGACATCTCCATATATGTCTTCCATGTACCCCAGTTATCCCTTTCTATCAACTTTACCAGATCTCTCAAAAACACTAGGGTCCAGGTGGTATTGGTTTAGTGGAAAGGCTGATTCAAAGAAGACAAAAGGCCAAGCCTGGTTCAAGGCACTGGTGAAAACTTACTGCAAGTGAAGGAAGAGAACAGTAAAAATGAGCAAGCAAAAAAACACAGTCTATATGGGAGTACAGAGAATATATCCTGGGCTCTGATCTACAGGTGGGGACAGGGACAGGTCCCTAAGAAAACTCTACCCGAGACTCAAGGAACAGTGCCCACTTAAGACTCAATTGTAACAGAACAACAAAGACCCTCCATCACTCCATATCCTTGACAGAACACTCATGACTGTTAAATAATAAGCAATAACAATATTATTATACTCTTGGAAATAATCATCAGAATTTCTAAATAATGAGAAGTCAGTATATGGCATGCATATAGAGATCAATAAGTATATGATTTTCCTACACTGGAAAATGTGAAGCACTTTTGGAGTTGCTAGGTAGATCTAAATTCCAGAGTACTGAGAGCTTTTACTCACTGAATTGTGTTCCCACCAAATCCAAATGCTGAATTTTTAACTCTTAATACCCCAGAATACAACTACTGTATTTGGTCAGAGGCAGGATCACGTGAAGATGCAAAGGAAGGTGGCCATGTGTGAGCGAAGGAGAGTCCTTAGAGGAAACAAACATGTGAGCACCTTAATCTGTGACTCCAGAACTGTGAGCAAATAAATGTCTATTGTTTAGGCCACCCAGTCTATGGAATTTTGTTATGGCAGCCCTATAAAATTAAGACAATAGCTTGTATGACTCCTCCTATTCCTCCATGAACAGGTATACAAAAGATAGTGTCTGGACAAAAAAACAAAAACAGAAACACAATGCTTCTCCCACAACTCTTCCAGTGACATCACCACTTTGGTAGATGGAAAAACCTGACAAGTACATAGTCCCTTAGTCGGTACATAGAGGCAAGTGAAAAACTAGCAAATATTTTCTCTCTAAATTTCATGAATTGATGGCTTAGACAGTTTTGAATTTTCTCTATTGCGAGTGGCAATTATACAAGGACAGCCTGCAGATAGGGCTGCTTTCTGAGAACAGTGTTCAAAAGATTATAGTAATCTTCACCACACATATTAATTTGCCATACTTACTCCCTCCAGATCTTGTTAGGACTCCAACTCCTCCATTGTTATAGAAGTCCTGGTTTTCTTGTGGTGCATTTATTTATACAGCAAGGATAAATCATCTTGAAGGAGTAAGTAGTGGATTTTAAAGGCAAATTTTTGAGAAGAGGAAAATGTTATTAAATTCACTTAGCAAGCAGTAAAAAATAGTTTTGTTCTTATGTACATAGTCACAGTTGTAGAAAACAAGTCTTCCAAAAATTAAGACCACCTAGTACATAATTATTTATCAATCTATGTTTCATTACAGAAAAATGACACAGTATAGTGGTATCATTAAAGTAAGGATATACACAAAGCAAATAGTTCTCTCACTGGAAGGTATAAGGAAAGGCCCAAGCCAGGTCCAATTGTCTTCTGTAAGGTCTGTACCAAGATGCATTTAAACCACTAATGCATGCACAGAACACTTCAGCACCCAAAGTTCAGATAGTCTCACTAGAATTTTGATATGTTGTTACCATGTAGGCACATTCTTGAAACACTATGTCAAAACCTTCTGGATGGCTTCTGGAAGCCATGTGGCATTTAACATTACCTGGGCTCTGTGCTTCTATAAAACAATGATGGTTAGAAACCTTCCTACCCTACTATGGTCCAAGAAAATCTTTACTTCAAAGACCCATCTTTCCTAACCTGTCTTAGAGAAAATCAGGATGTCATCTTATATATCTAAGACAAAGCCAGCCACCGACAGTCCAAATCCACATTCTTTGCCTTAAAAAATATTCTTTGCCTCAGGAACTGCTTTGCTTGCTGAGCAACTTGAACAGAATACCTGCTAACTTAAAATATGAGCAAATGTTACTTAAGATTTTCTGATTTCCCACAAGCTCCTAAATTTTGACTTCCAACTAATATTGAGCAGGTAGAACAAATGCCCCTAAGACAACCTTTTTCAAGAATGTGCTTTTCATACAGAACTTTTTCTACTTATTTAATCACATCACTTATTCATACCACTTCTACAACCTGGTTAATTCTAGATCTATTTACACCTGTTTACGAAAGAAAATTCCTTTCTGCCTGACCTTTGAGATACTTGCAAATCTAATGATCTGAGAGTTCTCCTTATTCCAATTTCCTCCCTCCCTCAAAGGCAGTAGTTCCTTTCCTCCTAGAGCAATCCTTATTTTGAATAAAGTCCCTCCTTACTGAAGTCTGGGTTTATTTTGTATTTGATGTGATACATTTTCAATCTCACTGTTATTAATTTACAATGCTGACAAGTTGGTATAATCTGCCTCCTAAACTCCTTGAACACATAGTCACAAAGGAGCATGATTTGTTCTATTATTAATAGTATTTCAGTACATTTATGCTATGTCCTGTATAGCCATTTGAACAATACAGCTAAGAAAAATTGTAAGTCCAGTGGAATTAAATCTTATAGTATGGGAAAGGAGGGAAGAACAATTTAAAACAATGACAAAGAAAGATAAAGACAATAATTCCAGAAGACTAATCATGGGAAGATATTACTAGATATTATTTTTACAGTATAATACTTTCCATTTTTCAGGTAATAAAAGTTTGAAAGGGCATTAAAAGTAAGGAAGCATAATAGTCTAATTCTACTATATGTATAAAACTTTAAAATAAGAAATATTCTTAGCATTATCTAGCTTTCACATCCACAAATACCAGAAATGGAAGGATATCAGATTGATATAAACTCTCCCTTAATATATGTTTGGAGATGATGAGATATTGTTTTTGCTATGTAAAAGCAACATTGCAATGTCATAGATAGAGTAGAACAGAGAAATGTTGCATTTTTATGTATAAAGTTTGCACAAATATAGTGTTCAGAAAATTATGATTTACTAATGGAAAATTCAATAAAACCACTCAAGTAAGAAATTTTAGAGTACAATCATCTAGAGAATTAAGCTAGTGAATATGTAGATAAAACCAAATATTTGGATTATATATCCACATGAGTGATCACATTTTTCTTTAACAAATTTATGCAAATGTTTTAAATTTAAAATACTAAAGATTTAAACTCCAGGTTAAATAAACCTAAGAATTCAAAAGACAGGAAAATGTACATTATTTACTGTTTTTAATACATATTTGTTCAGGTTGGAAAACATTTCAATGTATGATAACAGAAAAGAAAGTCTCTTACATATAACTGTCAAAATACAAAACAATGTATTAACTACATGAGTAGAAGAAGTAATAATGTGATAAAGAATACGTTAAATGGTGTAAACATGTTGATAGATTTTAAAAATTTAAGCTTTAAAACATGAAGGCAAAGGAATTTAGATTGGGTGTAAAAGGAAGATATAACTACTTATCCCAAGTCAAATAATTAGCAGAAAGTTAAAAAGTGCCAGAAGCAAAGACCAAACATAGATAATTAATAGTGAAACAAGCTGCATCTTATAGTTCACACCTGCAGTTCCTGTTACTCAGTTTGAAGATGGATGATCAGTTGAGCACATGAGTGTGAGATCTTGGCAACAAAAGGACACTTCATCTGAAAAATAATTATTTAATAAATTTTATTAAAATGGAAAGTTAATACAAATTTTAATTTACTAGTAATAAAGAAAGTGAGCCAGGATACAATCTGGTTTAGCTATAGGATATAGCTAATTTTTAAGTGGCAAATCCATATATCTACAACCATGAATATACATAACAATAAAATATATAAATTAGCAAAGTATATAATTATGAGAAAGTTTTGATAACAAATATTCTAATGTATTATCTTAAGGTGCACATCATAATGCACTCTAAAAGCAGCTGTTGAGATTCAGCCACAATAAAAGTAGAATTGTAAAGTAGATAGTGTAAAAATAAGTTTCCAAAAATATGTGATATGTTATCATAACTTACTAGTTAGAAACCTGCTGGTTCATCATCTCATACTTCTAATATCATACTGGGAAAGAAATTAATTCTTTCCCTCAAAAATAGTAATGAGCACTAAAAAAATCAAACAACCTACCCATTACATAGCTTGCAATATATTTACTAGTATCAGGTATAATGCAAGGATCACACATGCACCCATATAAAGATGGCATGATGATCTGTAAGAGGAGGATGAGTCAGGGGTATACAGTAGTTGGAGACATTGGGTTGTTGTTACAGTCTATTGATTCTCAGAAAATAGGAAGCAAAGTTTGATTTTCCTGCCTACAAAGCTGAGATCAGGAGAATCACAGTTGGAGGACAGTTCAGGCAAAGAGTTATTGAGAACCATTCTCACTGACTAAGCTGGATGGTGGTGTGAACCTGTGACCCCAGATACAGGTAAGTTGGGAGTATTATGGTCTGAGGATAGCTCCCAGGCAGATAAGACCCTACCCGAAAAATAACTAAAGCTAAAAAGTAATAAGGCTGTGGCTCCATGGGTAGAGCATCTGCCTAGGAAACACAAGGTCCTCAGTTCAAATGCCAATGAGGCAAAAAATAAATAATTAAAACAATGTGGATTTTCACATGCTAAATCTTCATAAAACCTTACAATTTCAATTACCTATTGGTGTCTGACTGGTTAGTCACTGTGTTTATCCAAAAGTTCAGAGAGCACACAACATTTAAAAAAAGTAAGATTCTATTGTAAGAGGTTTTTAATTTGATCTATGTCCTTTCGCTACCTAAATTTACTTATGCATCAAATTGGATGAAGAAGGTGAATATGCAAAATATTAAGGAAATTTTGACTGAAAATAAAGTAGAATTAGGAAATATGTGATGCTCCTCCATTCTTCTACAAGTTCACTTTCTTTTATTAACTGATTATGCTATTTCAACAGATTTTTATTAAATCTCATAAATTCTTTTTTTTGACTGATTATTTATGTTGTTGAAACTCTCAGCTGATTTCTTTTGTTGCATTCTTAGTGCCATGATTTCTGATTGGTTCTTTTTTGTGATATGTATCTCTTTTCTAAATTTCTCCTTTATATCATTATTGTATTCCTAATTTCATCAAAATGTTTGTCTCTGTTCTCTTGTACTTCATTTGGTTTTCTAAAAACACATATGTTCAATATTTGTCAGCTATTTGTCAATTTCCTTTACTTTGGAGTCTGTTGCCAAAGAACAATTGTGCTTTTTGAAAAATCATGTTATTTTGTTTATCTTTTTATGTCCTTATATTAGTATTTGTACATTTGGTGGGTCAACTGTCTCTAACCATTATGCAATGTGTCTTTCATAGTAAAGCTTTTTTGCTGGTGAAGTGTCCTAGGGTGTTCACTGACTGTGTTACACTGACATTGATTCCAGGTGAGTATCTAAGTATAGCTTCTAAGTGTCCATTAAGCTTCTTTAGCTATAATTAAGATTTGCAATAAATGTGGGAATCTAAGTGGTCTAAGCTTCAGGGGATGTCAGAACGTGCCAAAAGCAGGAATATAGCTCCCATAGGTGGGGTAGTTTCTCTGACAGGTCTGGGTGCAATTCACCAAGCTATAGGTGTAGAGGCATCCATCAGTTTCTTCAGGACTTGGGTCCAGAAAGGTAGCAGCACAGTATCCTCAGTATTCTTTCAGCGTATGAATGCCATGTGAGTGTCAAGTTGTCCACCAATGGCCTAGGGTTGTCTAGGTGTCTAAGGAGGACAACCTATTCAGACAGGTCTGCCTATCCTCATTCTGGTGCCAAAGTAAGTCAGCAGTGCTAATACCAAGCATATGCCCCTCAGCATCTCAGCAGATCAAGTTTCTGAAGCCAAGAAATTCAAAGGTCTTTGTAGGCCACAGAGAGATGAGCACATCTGACCCCCAGGTTACACTATTTAGGAAAGCTTCTTCCCATGATTCTTGGCTGGGTGGGTAGGACTACTTATGTGCCTCTTGGTGCTTTTCTGAGCTGAACCATTCTTGGAGGGTTGGGACCTGGGGTAGATGGGTAAGGTCACTTACATAATACTAGGGCAGCAGTAGGGTATGCAGGTGTACCTGACTTTTCTGTGTGCCTTATGCCTCTGCATGTCAGGTGGCTCAGGGTGTACTGCCCAGATGCTTTTCAGTTCTGTATGAGTGTGGGTGTTACCTTCTATGTCATAAATATGGCATAAGTAGTAGACATTGCCAAGCAATCCTTCTTATCATTTCCTGGTCAAGTGAAGTCCCTTTCCTTTCAATTTTGATCTTAAGAAACAGGACAGTAGATGCTCCGTTCATCATTTCCTTCTTTATAAGGTTATTGTGTATTTCGTGCTTTGCAATATCTCTGCCACATTTTCACTGTACTCTGGGGCTGTGCATCAAGCATTCTAGTGAAATAACTTGTGTTTTGTTTTGTTTTTCTTTATTTATATTGCACTTGGTTTTTGAGGTTAAGGTCCAAAATCTGGTGACCACATTGGTTTGTGCCTCTGGTAAGGTTGCCATATCACTGTGGGAGCATGCATCAGAGTGAGTGTTCACATCTTAAGCCAGAAAGTAAAAGAGAAGATGGAACTGGAGTCCCCAAATTCCCCTAGAGGATGTGTGCACAGCAACTCTCCATACTGCCATTCTGGTGAAGAAACCTTACATATGTGTATGCTTATGAAAACCTTATCAGATGTCCTAAGGACAGTGCCATGGTGGCCATTTAGAATTCTGATGACCTATTGGGGCCTCTCAAATTTACCAATGTTTTTTATTATAATGCAAAAGTTGTTAGAATTAAAGTGGTGTCATCTATGTTGATCTTAACAAAAATCATTAAATAAATGAAGCAAAGAAGTTATGAAGGAAAAGTTCGCCTGCACAATTGCCTGATATTAACTACTTTAAAAGACTGTATCACAGCCACATCATAACAATGTTACTTCAACCTTTTGCACAAAATATTTATGTAGCGTGTCTGCCCAACCTCTGAACAACATGGCCAAGAGGTTTTGAATTATCTTATGTAAGCCTCATAATTTTTGTCTTTCAAAGTTTACCCTTGCCTCCTTGAATAACTTCATAACTTCCTATGGCATGTGGATTCCTAGTGCAATTATGTTCTATTCCCAAATAAATATCACTATTTTTGCAGACTATATCTGATTAGTATTTTTGTTGACAAGAGAAAACAATTTATAATTTTACTTTTTGTTATATGTATATAACTATATGGAAACTCCAAAGATATTTCATAAGTTACTCATTTAAAAAATTATCATCAGAATTGACACCATGCTTTTCAAATATCCTACTATATCTAGAAGCACATCTTTAATGGACTTTCAAAATTAAGAAATATCTTATTTTATTGTGCTAGATGGGGGTACATTGTAGGATTTACAAAATTCCTTATAATATATCAACTATATCATACTTGAATTCACCTCCTGTACTGCTTACCTTCATCTCCCCTTCTCTGATTCAGTTTTAACAGGTATCATTTTTGTTTTTACATACATGAGTGTATGTTATTTGCACCATATTCATCATGCTGATCCTTTCCCCGCCACCTCTCCTCTCCCACCGGTACCACCCCTGTACTCCTATAGCAGAACCTATTCCTCTCTCCTACTCTCTGATTCTGTAGAAGAAAAAAATTTTAAAAAAGAAAAACATGATGTTTTTGCTAGTTTTAGATAAAAATATCTACAAAGGGAGTTTCCTTGTGTTGTTTCTATGCATATACATATTACAACCCCAACTGGTTCATTTTTTCCAGTCTTCTTCACTCCTCCCTAGTCCACTTCCCATGGTAGTAAAAATATCTAGTCACAAGGAAACTCCCTGTAGACCTAACTTAAGCAAACAAAAATGCCTTTTATCAAAAATGAAAAATGAGAAGGTAAAACAGGTCCTTTCTGGGGACTGTTATCCTCTGGAGGAAGATATAAGGAAAGGATAGAGGAGGCTGACTATAGTGGAAATATTATATACTAATGTATGAAAATGGAAAAATGAGACAGGTTTAAACTATTCTAGGAATGGGAGAAAGGGGAATAAGGGAGAATGATGGAGGAGGTGAATTCAAATACTACATACCGTAAGAACTTTTTTAAATGTTACATTGTACTTCCACTATAACAATAACATAATAAAAAATTCCATTAAAAATCTATGTCCAATATTAATTACTCTTTCTCTTCTACTATCATTGTGTAGATATTAAACTCTACATGACAACTAAAAATAATTTGGCTTCATTTCTATATTGCTATGGAATTAAATTTTATTTATTTTTAATTTATATGCTACAGACAGTGTTATATGTGTTTTTGCAGCTCATGTTCTCTATTCTATGAGAATCACATATTTTGAAAAGCAAGGAATTATTGTAATAACAAGAAGATGGTAAAAATAGAGTACACTGGAGAGAAATGTATTATTTATTGGGCAGAACGTTACTGAAAATACATATTATTGGAAAACATTATTGAAATTTATTTAGCAGTTAACGTTCAATATTCAAATATATGGCATATACTGTTGTTATCGCCTTTGGTGAAGAATGAAACCATGTAACTCATTAGGGAAAAAGTATAAAAAACTTTATTTACAGGATTAACTGGTTCCATTTTAAGAAATTCAATGCTAAAATTAAAGTTTAATCCTTTTCTCCTAATTTTGCTTGAGAAATGACCTTAACAGTCCCAAGTTGATTATTTACACTCCTCTGACTTATAATTGATTTGTTGTAGTCAGCTAAAAAGATGTATTTCTTTCTGTTACCTCATATTAGCAATTTAATCCTTCTTATTTTTTCCAAATTTGTATTTTAATTTTGGCCTTTTCAGTTATTTATTTAAAAGCAACCTTCATTTCCATAAACATATTTTGTTTCATGCTTTTTTCTATCAAATATTTTCCTATTTTAGAATTCGAGCCCAATGAACATACTACTTGATTATAATCATAAATGATATATAATATTAGTGAAAGTATAATAGCAAGAAGCCAATGAACAAGAATTTTTCTGTGTGGTATTTTTCAGCAGCATTAACCATCTTAATAGCATGCCAGGAAAACAGTCATTTAAATTGTTGAAATAAGACTTAGTGATGTCTTTAGGTCCCCATTTGACCTAATGCATTTTGGTAGCTGATGATGATAATGAGGAAATAAGTGCACACCATTATAGTTAGGCTTGATGAATCAACTCATTCCCATCTTCAATATCAAGCCAGTCATGACTGAATATCCTGCAAACATGTAAGTATTATCTTTGGCTGGAAAGGGGAAGAGAGCTATAAGAGCTACCTCTCCCTATGGTTCTCACAGTCCCTGAAATGCCTTCATCTGTAAATCACATTTTCTGCTTTTAGATATAAAATCCTTTAAAATCTACCAATCTTGTTCTTACCTTAGATTTCTAGTCTGAATTTCTTTAGGTAAATTCCCAATAGTGTTTAGGTTTTTGTAAGGCTTGTTGATTAAAATAAAAACCATTTTTTAAGGAAAAGAATCAACTTACTCAGAAAAGTTCTGTCATTTTCCTTGTTCTGGTTGTAGCACATATGAATTCATTTATAGGTAGTTTATATTCTAACTTTAGGCTCAGAAATCAACTTTTTGTTTATGAGACGGAAACTCCCCTCACTGTAGAGCCACCACAAACTAGGGAAGAAAATTTCTGTGACTTGTGATCACATTTAATCTTCCAAAGCAAAACTCAACATTTATTATTGACATAGTGGATCATGCAGCTTTTTGGTATGGGAGGCTATGGATCCTGTGCATTGTAAGATGCATTATCCCTGACCTCAACCCAAAAAATGTTCTTAGTATCCTCATACCCATATTGTTAACATTCAATAATGTGTATGAAAATTCCTCATTACTTTATTGTGGTTATACTAAAACCATATTTGTCTTGTCAAATTTGTTAAAATATGTTTTCTTCCCAATAAACATATTCTGTCTTTTAAGACAATTATTTTCAAGGTCCAATCTCTATGCTTACAAATTATATTTAAGTACTCCTGAAAACTATTCCTAGTTTGTGTGTGTGTTTGTATAGTTTTTTTTTTAATTTAGTTTTATTTGCGGATTGGCATAGAGATACAAGAAGAGGAAAAATAAGTATAAATGATGCAAATTCTAGAAAATTTCATCGACAAATTCTACTACGTGTTTGATCCAACTGTCAGCTATTTCATAGATGCTAAAGATAATTAATTAAATGGCTAGAATATTATTAAAGGAGGCAATCTGTGTGAAATACTTTACCACAGAGTACACTAAATTGCAGAAAAGAGTCCTTTTTAACGTGGTTTGTTGTTCATTAACCAACTTACATACAAAAATAAGAACAAAGTATACCAAGCATAAGCTCAGAGAAATAGGTCAATTTATAAAAATAAGAATGATTCTTGTCAATAATATTTTCTACATTTATGCATACTCTTATATGTCTGTTACTATCATTCTCATACATTCAGCTGCTGTCCATTTCTTACTGAACTCTCAGATTCCCTCCTGCATTATATAGGGTTTAAACAAGAAAATAGAGCCCCTACTAATTCCAGCACAAATTCATTTTATAGAGGAAAAAGAGGCATCTGTAGTCACTGGTGGAACAATTGTAGCAAAGCCAACAATGATGGCTCAGGTTCGGGCACTGATACTCCTGAAGATCTCTCCTGAAAGGTGTTGCAAAAATTACAAATGTCTGAATATTTTCTGTTAAGTATCTAAGCATGTACTATTAACATGAATTACTCTCAAGATACTGAGTAGATCAGTATCAGACTTTATTTTCACACAAAATATTTTCTGTCTCATACATCCATATCAGCCACACTAGGATGATGTTGAAGAAATACCTCCTAATGTCATTTAATCAGAACAGAAGAGAATCTGGGAAATGAAGACACTAACTTCCCTATGAGATTCAAGAGAATTTAGAAGAACAAAGTGATGTTGAGTTTATGTTAGACTGCATAGTAGAAATTGGATTATTATAATCCAAATGAGAACAAAAATAAGTTTTGCTTCTGGCTTATTTGAAATACTATCTCTTAGCCAAAGAAATGCTTATCATCTTCCCAAAGACAAACCAGACTTAATTCAATCTCTTTTTCTAGCAGAATTCTAAGTCTTTTTTATTGTGCTATGACTTAAATACTACTTTGTAAATTTCTTTGAAATTCACCCTATAATTGATATTCCAAAATAAGAGTATTTTATAGATATTTTATTTGATTCCCCAAAGCCTTGGCAACTAAGGGCAGGAAAGTGTGAATAGCTAATTAATCAGGTATTATTAAACCAGTAACACTGTGGGCAGCTGGGATTCCATCTTACTGAGTACCTTCTGAAGAGTCACACAAAATGTACCTTGGAATGATTTATTTACTGACAACTCCATTAGTTGAGAGCTATTTTAAGAGAGAGTTAATTCACAACAAATTCAAAAAGCTTTTTGAGAATGGATGGAGGACAAAAGAAGGAAAAGTGAGAGACAGAGAGGTGTTTGAAGTGGGACACAATTAGTATAAACTAATGGCGTCATATCCAATTTAAGATGAAATCCAAAGTGCCTGGTGATTTGAGGCACAGGTATAAAAACCTCAGCATCAGTTTTCTTGTAATGCTGACATCTCAGACCATACATGAATTCTATTTTCTGATTCATGAAGAAATTAGTTGCTAGTAACTAATTTTAAAAATGTTATCAATAGGAACTTGATGCAACTGAATTTGATTCTGTGATACCTACCTTATCCTTATTCTAATACCCATTCTTAATTTTCCTTGTCCTCTGCCAGCAAGTTAGTTGCTCCAAATTGCTAATCTGATTAGTTGCTCCAGAAGGAACATGAACCCTTGGCTCATTGACCTGATTGCTTCCTCTTGTTCCCAGGTGTGGAGGCAAATAGAGAGACTCTGCAAATTCTATGAGTTCCAAATTTACTGCTGCCTATTGCTATTGTTGGTGATACCTACTCAAATAATATTTTATTTCTTTTCTTACTGGTTAATTTCCATAGGAAGCCAAAATTATCAAGTGGGACACAATTAAAGAGTGATTCCACCACCCATATATTCTAATATTCTAGTTACATAAGATATACTAGTTGCTAATTATTTGCATATTGTTAAATACACATTACACAATTCTCTGTCATAGGACAATGCCTCAATTGGAAAAGTGTCATTTCAATGCTGGTATTTTCTACCTTAATACCTAATTAAGCCACTTTAATAATCAAGCCAACAGTTTCCTGTGATATAGTATTTAATAAAATCAGAATACTCTGCTCTGATTTTAGCTTTTCTTTCACCACAGAATGAATTCCTTGGTCCGATATGTTGTTAAGTGAGATTGAATGGGAACAATATGCTCTGTCTTAGTCCAATTGTGCGATGAAGAAAGACTTCCTGAGGTAATTCATAAAGAACAAAAATTTATTTCTGACAGCTCTGGAAGCTGAAGTCCAAGATCAAAGTTTATCATTTGTTATCCAAGAAGGACTTTCTTTCTGTAACCTTACATGGTAGAGCAAGAAGAGGAGACAAACATACTCACATGGCAAAAAAGTTAAAGAGGGTGAATCCATTTTTAAAGCCTTTTATACTGATATTGATCTATTCATTAGATTAATCAAAATACCTCCTACTTGTCGCCACTTCTCAAAACTGTTGCATGATGGATTAAGATGCCAACAAGTAGATTTTGAGGAAAACATGTGGTCTACAGAATATGGTCCCCTCAAAGCACAAGCAAAGGAACTCAAGAAAAAGTTTGTTAATCTCATATCTAGAGTAGGTATCCATTCCACTAAGTATGAAAAAAAACAGAAAAATACTGGAGCAATCTACTTTCCACCATGTGTTAACTTCTTACATTAAGAAGTGAAGTGAAGCCAGGTGTTGATGGCTCACACCTATAATCCCAGCTATCCAGAGGCAGAGATCAGGATGATCACAGTTCAAAGCCAGCCCAGACAAATAGTTTGTAAGATCCTGTCTCACAAAAACCCTTCACAAAAAAGGGGTGGTGGAGTGGCTTAGGTGTAAGTCTTGAGTTCAAGCCTCCATATCCCCCCCAAAAAATGAAGTGATATTTCAGGTTTAGTGTAAGATTCTGTTGCTAGCATATCACACATTTAGCAGTAATGTTCCAGATAATTATTAATTACGAGATAACAAACTGTTGGTTCCATACCTAACTTCCACAGAAGCCATCAAGAATATCTGTGTGTGAATAAGTTAACATTTTTTTCAGGGCATGTGTGTTAGTAATGAATTTCCTCAGTTTTTGTTTGAGAAAGTATTTCTTTTCCATTTTCAAAGATGAATTTTGCTTGATACCTACTTTTTTGTTTTTGTGTTTTGACTTTCAACAGTTTAAATATTTTCCTCTATTCTCTTCTTGCTCACATGTTTTCTAACAAGCTCACTGCCATTATTATACTTGATCATTTAAAATAAAGGCATTTTTGTTCTTTGGTTACTTTCATGATTTTCTCTTTGTCCTTGGTTTTCTAGTTTGAATATGATATGCTTGTGTGTAAATGTCAGTATTTATTCTGTCTACTGTTCCCAGAGCATCAGGAGTCTGAGGTTTGGTTTGGTGCCTATCATAAATTTTGCATAGTTCTTTGTCATCAAAATTCAAATATTTTTCTGTTGTCTCCCACCTTCTACTTTTTACATTCCCATGATATGTATGATATAGCTAGGGAAATATGTCAGGTGCTAGACGGGTCTGAATTTATTTAATTTGACAATACATGTGCATCTGCCTTTTGAGAACTTATAAAAATTTTGGAGGGGAGATATCCAAATATTCTATATGACTAGAAATTTACTATTAAAGATGTAAAAGTCAACGTATACTTATAGGGATACATACATGTTCAAGAAAGGGGAAAAATACAATGGTGCTAATTAGGCAAAAATAACTTGTTATAACTTACTTGTGGAGAAAAATTCAAGAAAGAGAAATGAATATTTTAGAATCAGATAAAATATTTTATGATTACATGTAGATTTTCATTATCACATTCATTCTATGTACATGATTCTTAAGCTAAATTTGGTTATGGTGGATACACACTTTTATATAAACTAAATACATATTGATGTATGTTTTAAACTAATGTGAAGTGGGTTTGATAATTTAATGTATCTTTATCCCATGTAGAATTATGTAGCCAAATCTCCATTTATTTTAATGACTAGGGATAACTATGCACAAGATACTGTATATTATATAAGTGTAGCTTATGTGCAATATATACACTATATTTTAATGCATATATATGTACACATACTCTACCCAAAGTATAAAATATATATCTGAATTCATTATATAGTATGTATGTATATATATATATATATATACTTGCCTGCAATGCTTGTATTAGTGCAATTAAAGAACCATTACAATCTTCCAGTATATATTAGGAAGAGGAAGAAAAATGTTTGTTTGTAACCAATGCATATCTCAATATTTTTATTATAAGCAATTCAAGATAAATTAAGTGATTCAACAACTTCATGTAATTTTCATGTTTTATAGATTGTTTGTTAGTTAACAAATAAAACAGACCTCAGTTTATTCAAAATATTCCCATATATTTCCTATTTTATAATACATGGAGAAAACGAAAAAATTACATTAAAGAAATTTATTTAGTATTCCATTTGACTTCAATTCTAGTCTGAATAGGTTCAAAAGTCTAACACATTTTAAATGTTATCACCCTAACCTAGGTTCAGAAATTGCTGGAAATAAATGAGATAATGATGCACCTTTCTGGAAAGAGTGAAAGGTTTTAGAAAGGGGATTATTGATGGCAAGTTTAGATTTTTTTCTTGTGTGGCAAACTATAAACCTATAATAAAATTCATTACAGTAAAACTGTAAGAGATTTTTTCAATGATATAGGTAGATGTAATTAGCTCAATTACATCCTCCTTTTTCTGATCTAATATTCCAAGAAATAAGTGTGTTCAGACAACTTCGACTGCACTAAGATCTTTCATTTTACTAGGTGATTCTTGTTTTTTAGAAGTAATCTAAGTCAATGATATTTCTGCTGCTTTAAATTTTTCATTATTGTTTTGACATAAATCAATGTTTTTCATGTCCTTCATTTATGTCATTGGTTATCTCACTTTTGAAATAAAGCATAAATTAGGCTTTCTGTTTTCATGGGTCCACCACCATTCTTGTTGTCATTGTGGGCTCAACCCTTTACCTTTCCTTCACCACTATGATTATTGTATTCTTATTCAATCAGTGTGATTATGCAACCATTCATGTTCAACACCAAGTTCACCAAACCAAAAAATCACTGAGTTCTAATTACTATACCGGGTCTTGTTTCACTCTTAGATCTAGGAATGTATGTCCTGGTCCTGGCTGGCTTTGTTGTCATACAGTGCAGTCTGCTCGGAGTAGTACCCCACATTGCTCCCGTCATCACTCATTGTTTTTGGAAATGGTCATTGTTACATTAAGAAAGTCCTTATTTCTGTATTTACCATCTGGGAATGAGTGATGATAAGGGGTTTCTAAATTCCTTAATAAGTCAGTAAAAACTTTTGTAACTGTCACAATGTACCCCCAGTGCAACAATAACATAATTGATATAACAATAATAAAAAGAATCTAGAAATGAAAAAAGTTACCTACTGACTGGAGGCAAAGCTAGAAATCAAGATCCTTTCTGCAGAATCATGACAATGATTGTTAAAATTAATGTTCTCCCTGAAGCAGTAGTACTCTTTAGTATTGACCACAAATTTCTCAGCCCATGTGATATGGGTCACAGTAGATGTATGTACATTGCAAATATCAAATATCACAAGCTAGTCAAATTATTAAATTTTAAAATTTAATAATGTTATATGATTCTTATAAAATGAAAAAGTAAATAACATTTACCATTAAAGAGTTCATGAAGGAATGATATCAAAAGCCTATAAAGCCAGATACCAGGAGGCAGAGATCAAGAGGATCTCAGTTCCAAGCCAGCCCAGGCAAACAGTTCACAAGACCCTATCTCGAAAAAAAACTAACACAGAAAGGGCTTGCAGAGTGGCTCAAGGATCACAAAAAAAAAAAGCCTGTAGAGTCTATTATCAGGCAGAGTTTTATCCCCGTTTACACATGGGTACAATACACACACACACAGTTTCCTCTGATTTGAGTTCTCAGTCAGTGAAGCTCAGTGTTTTGTTTTTATTTTTTCCATTTTTTTATTGTACTGGGTGTTACATTGTAGCATTTATAAAAGTTCTTGCAATATATCAAATATATTATACATAATTTCACCTGCTCCATCCTTCACCCATTCTTGGAAATAGTTTTAACAAGTATCATTTTTACATGTGAACACAGTACCATATTCAACTTCCTACACCCTTTCCCCACCATTTTCCCCCTCCCACTGGTACCAACCCACCCACCCCTGCCGCAGGACCTGTTCTGCCCTCCTGTTCTCTGATTTTGTAAGAGGAAAAAGGAAAAAAATGATATTTTCACTTGTTTAAGATAGCTAAACAGGGCGTTTCTTTGTGACATTTCCATGTATGTATGTATTATAACACTTACTGGTTCATCGCCTCTATATTTCTTCATTCTATCTTAGTCCCTTTCTTATAGTGGTTACAATCAGTTTAAAAATTCTATATTCATTCTTGTATAGGAAGTACATCAACCATACCCTTAACTAATTTCCTTCTTTTACCCTACCCCCTCTTGTATGTGACCTCCCCTTAGTGTAACCTATTTTTCATAATATTGTTACATTTGCATTAGGTCTATATTCCACATATGAAAGAGAATATACAGATTTTGGTCTTCTGAGCCTGGATAACTTCCCTTAAGATGATGTTCTCTGGTTCCATCCATTTACTTACAAACAACACAATTTTATTCTTTGTAGCTGAATAAAATTCCATTGTATATAAATACCATATTTTCTTAATCCATTCATCAGTGGTGGAGCATCTTGGCTATTGCCATAGCTTAGTGTGAATAATACTCAATAAACATGGGTGTGCAGATGCTTTTATTGTAACCTGACTTACATTTCTTTGGGTACATCCCTAGGAGTGGTATTGCTGGATCATATGGCAGCTCTATTTTTCGTTTTCTGAGGAGCTCCATACTGTTTTCCATAATGGTTGTATTAATTTACATTCCCACCCACAGTGTATGAGTGTTCCTTTTCCCCCACATTCTCACTAACTTTTGTTGTCTTTTGTGTTCGTAATGGTAGCCATTATAACAGAAGTGAGGTGGAATCTTAATGTGGTTTTGTTTTCCATTTCCTTTATAGCCAAAGATGGTGAAACATTTCTTCATGTGTTTTTTACCTATTTGGACTTCTTCCTTGGAAAAAGCTTTGTTCAGTTTATTTGCTCATTTCTTCATTGGGTCATTGATATTTTGGGAGTTTAGTTTTTTGAGCAAACTGTATATTCTGGTTATCAATCCATTATCAGATGGATAGCAGGCAAAGATATTCTCCCATTCTGGAGCAGCTGCTTCAATTTAGAAACTCTTTCTTTTGTTGTGCAGAAGCTTTTTAATTTCATGTAGTCCATTTATCAATCCTTTCTCTTAGTTGCTGAGTCATTTGAGTTCTGTTGAGGAAGTCATTGCATATGCCTGTTTCTTCCAGTGTATTCCCTGCTCTTTCCTGCACTAGCTTCAAAGTTTCACATTTTATATTCAAGTCCTTAACCCATTTTGAGTTGACACTTGCACAAGGTGAAAGACAAGGATCTAGTTCAGTTTTCTACATGCAGATATCCAGTTTTCTCAGCAACATTAGTTGAAGAGGCTGTCTTTTCTCCCTCATGTATTTTTGGTGCCTTTTCAAAAATCAGATGGGCACAGTTTCATGGCTTCATACCTGAGTTTAAATTTGACTTTATGCAATGGAGCTGCTTTAGCAGAATGTGTCAGGGTTGTGGACTTCTGAGCATTGTTTTTGTTGTTTTCTTCCCAGAAAGCTTCAGATTGCCCAGTTGACCCTCTTCCCTCTCTAAGTTTGCCTCTGGTAGTAGATTCCCATGCATTTTGGTGGGGTATACCAGAACTCCCTGGGTTGTGATTTTTCTTTTTCAAATCTCTTGTGAATTGCTCAGTCTCCATGCTTTCTTGCCTGCAAAGAGCTTCAGATATCTGAGCTCTCTGCCAGCAAAGGCTAGGAGTTTCTTTCTTGGGGGGGAAATTTTTCGCAGGCAGTTAGGTGAGATGGCCAATTTCCTACCTCAGATCCCTTTAACTTCTTGGCTTGCTGCAATTCAAAGACTCTCTGCATCCATGTGTCTCAAAACACCCCAAGCAATGATTGTCCCTTGTTTTCAACATCCGCACCCACACCCCAAGTACCTAAGACTCAAACAGTAAGCCATCTCTCAAGATGGCATCTTTGCTTAGCATGTCTTCTTCTGGCCTATCAAATTGTTTGCTGTCATAAAACTGCACTAGAGTTAGGGTTTTCAAGTGCTGTATTGTCCCAGAGTTAGGTCTTCCAGTTTGTCACTTCAGATGCCTGGCCTAACTTGAGATGGAGGCTTCAAC
Organism: Castor canadensis; assembly: GCF_047511655.1. Lineage (NCBI taxonomy): Eukaryota > Metazoa > Chordata > Mammalia > Rodentia > Castoridae > Castor > Castor canadensis. Next base: position 19,373,424 of record NC_133390.1, on the reverse strand, counting down.
TTCCCCTCCCCTCTAAGGAGAATTAGAGCAGGAGCTCTAAACAGTTTCTTGATTAATTGTAGTATCTTGTTTGCTTTTCAAATTGATATTAATGGGGCCTGATGAAGAAAGCTTCTATTCCTCTGTCATCTTTCTCCCACATCCATAACTAAATTTTATAGACCAGTGAGGGTGCTGGCATCAAAACTACAAAGCAAGAATTGTTCTTGTTTATTTTTTTTTTTTCAAAAATGACTTTTGCCAATGAAAAGCAGAAAGAAAAATGAACTATTTATTGCAATGAATTTTAATGTTACTTGATCAATGAGTATTTTTTCAAAAACAAGAATGTCATATCGAAAAGAAAGGGAAAAAACTTCGAAATATAATCTATGCTAGGATAGCTTTCCAAAGGGACATGGAGTGCAGTTCTCTTGATAAATGACCAAAAATCAGATGAAAGGTATCAAAGTTCTTCTCCAGCACTCATTTCTATGACTCTATGAAAATAGCCAGGGATTAATGATTTTAACTTAAAATATAGCACCCTCCAAAATCCTTATTTAGAATGCCTCATCTACAAAGAATTTTTTTAGAATTCAACATTATATTATATCCTTTCAGACAGAATTAATCTATAATTTATAATAAGCATACTGACTTATTATTGAGTTATTTCTCCCTTATATAAAGTAATTCTGTATTAAATGATTATTCTTTAAATAAAATATTGTATATTATGATATAGCTTGTTATAGAACAATAATTGCTGCTGTTGAAAACACTATGAAAATATAAAAAGTTAAACATCTTTATCTAGGCAACTGTGATATGGTAAGGAAAAGAAGACTTGAGGGGATTAATACAAATGAAAAGCAAACTATATGGAGCAGTGAGATATTTTTCACCTACATTTTCCTTCAGGGCAATGGCAAACTCTGGACCCAGAGCAAGAGTCTGTGCATCAAGCATTAAGTGAATAGTAAGAAAATGATACCAAAGCTCCACCAATTCCTTTCCAGATGTTTGCTGAATTCTGAACCTTCACAGGGCACAAGGCTAATCATCCAAGTAGTGCAGAATTTGGGGTGGTTAGTTTGTATGTTACTGAGAAGATAAATATTGTTATATTAGAACTGTGAAGCAGAGAGGTATGGATAAGCCATCAGAAATCTTTGGAATCCCTGGAAGACTATTTCCTGGGAGAGTCCTGGTACATTACAAGTCAGCTGATATTCTGCTCTCTCCGGTTGGTTTTAGCTAATGAAATCCTAAGTTTTCAATTTACTGAAAGTGCAAATCCTATGTGCTAATTTTCTATTGCTGCATACTGCATAATAAATCATCACACATCTATTGGCTTAAAACTATTTGCAGTCATTTTGTCATGGCTGTGTGCTTTGCTCAAGATGTCACTGGTGTCTGCCTAACAGAATTCTTATCCAGAGCTTACTCTTGTTGGCTTTTGGAGGGCTGAGACACTAGTTTCTGACTGGCTGTCCACCAGAGGCTATTCTCTGTAGTTAGAGACCACATCCCTTAACGTTTGCCCACTTAATCTTGAAAACTGCAATAACATCTCTAATCCTTCTTATGCTTTGGATCTCTGACATTCTATTTTATAAAGCCTGATGAAATTATGTTCTTAAAGGGATCATGTGATTATGTCAAATTCACCTGGGTAATCTCCCTATCTTTATGTCAACTGTGACATACAACATAATTAACAGAAGCAAAATCAATTATACTCATAGCCCCAAGGATTATTCAAAGCTTATACACTAGAGGAATAAAATTCTGTGAGTGTTGTAAAATTCTGCTTGAAACAGCTCTTACTCTGGCCTGAGATAATTCATGTCCCTCACAAATTCAAAGTACACTTACTTTCCTCTCAAGGTTCAAAGACTATTGACTTTAATCCAGACTCAAAGTACAAAGCCTCATCCTATTATTTTAGTTCATGATCCAAAATGTCATCTAAATGACAGCATTTCAAAACTCAAAAATTTTAATCGCTAAACAACCTCAACAGTGTTCTGAGATATCTTGATAAAATCTATCATGCACAATTTTTGGATATATTTTTCCATTCTTACATCTATTGAGCTAGCATAAATTTAGTTGCCTGTCATATCTCCTCTAATGGAAAGTGTCATGTAAATTCTTTCCATGCTTTTTTAATAGAGTATCCAACAAAGTCAAAAGTAGTCACTCAAACCAGGAAAAATGACAATATAAGTGGAAATCAACTCTGTGGTGGTCAAACACAGGAGCTTCACTTAAGAACACTGAAATATTTATAATTTATAGTGTATTCTATATTTTACATACTGTGTGTGATACTCACATATATGAATATATATGAAAACTGAGGAAAATACCTAAAAGAAAATGTGTATACTTCACAACTATATTTGAAGTATATTTGAAAAATCAAATGAAATTGTATCAATTTAAAAGGTAAATTAAGAAGTTAACAGGTGAGTTTAATAGTGGACTAGAGTCATCTAAAAAAAATTGCTCAATTGGAAACAAATAGATAGAAAATATCCAGACAGAATCAAAACAATATGTGCATTGAACCTATTTCTGATATGTAAGTATTAGAAAGAGTGCTTTCCTTGCATTTGTTCATGTATTTGAAACCTATATACACACATCTAAGGGATATATACCTTTTGGTACTAGTTCTTTCAGGAACTACTGCCAATGGCTTTAAAAGGTTGATGTACAATATACCTACTTACACACAATGTATGAACATTCCATCTTAATATCCTCTCAGACATTTGATTCTGTCAGGGTTTTTGACTGTGGCAATTTATCCCTTTGTGGATTTAGTTATAACTTCTCTAATGACTTATGACTTTAAGGACCTTTCAGGTAATTACAAATGAGTACCCTTCTGTGATTTAAAATATTCTATTGATTTCTAGTCTATTCTTCCTTGACTAAATTATTTTCTCTTTATATGTTATCTCAGTGTTTTAACACTAGTGGGGTGACTGTCAATGATTTTTGTATCATTAAAATAAATGCAATATTTTTCTGTTTTACTATGTCATTTAGTAAAACATTGATTTCTGAATATTAAATCAATTTTAATTTCATTTTATAGACATAAATATCTATATAAATACATATCTATATCATGCACAGAAGGTGTACATATACTTTATAAAAATATATATATATACCCAGAAAAGTTTAAAAGATTTTCTGGGTGGACAAGGGCAGAGGGAGCATAAGCAGGGGGAGAAAGAAAAGTTGCCATTTTCCATAAAAAGTACTTTTAAGTACCTTTCTGAAAATAAATATTCATACCTATTAGAAAGTTTTTCATTCAGTTATAAGCAAATCACATATTTTTATCTACATTTAATTCTGCAGTCAGGACATATCTTTTTGATTATTTCCTGAAGAATTTTGCTAATTTTTAAACTGAGAAGTATAAGCTGCTTTTTATTATGTAAAATCCAATGACATCATTCAGTAGCTATAAAAGTTCTAATAAGGTTAATGTTTTTAAAGACAACATTTTTTGTCATCAAAAGATAAATATAGCTTTTAGGGGCAATAGACTCACATGATGTATTGGATAGAATTCTGTATGTTGAATTTGGCATTTACTACTGGTATATTTTTTTTTAAATCACTCAAGTGCCCTGAGTCTGACTAAAAAGTAGAATGAAAATGCCTTGTGTCCTTACATTCATAGAAACATGTACAATAAATTAAACAAAGCAGTTGGCATTATGTAGATTCAATCATTATTTATTCAAAAACTTAGTGAGGAAATATAATTTTTTAAATAAGTATATAAATATGAAAAGGTAATAAAAGGTTAAGATATTTTTAATGTTAGTTTGAATAGACAAAAGTTATTCACATACCAATAAATGGTAGTCATATATTTTTCTGAACAAGTGGAATCAATGTAAAAATATCAATTCAACTTTAAATTTATTTATAATAATCATACATTTTTATAAAAATTTAGCAAGCATTTCTTTAAAACCCTACCTACTTTTAAATGTATTATTCTTTCTATATAATAATATTAATGTAAAATCAGTGAGCAGAGAAGGAATTTATACAACGAATTTATGTCTACAAGAAAAATGGTGTCAAAATTAATTTATTGGTTAGCAATTACTTTAAGTCTAAATGAGCCCTTTATTGATACATTTGATTCTTTTAAACTCTTTCATATATCACTATGGATTATGTCTCTCAAATTATTAAAGGGCATTAATCTTGATTGTGTTCACACAAAGAAAATACTTACAGAAAAACAAAAGAAAAAGAACAAAGAATCAATGCATGCCAATACAAAATAAACAAATCAAAAAGGAAGGCAGAAAGAGGGAAAAATGGATAAAATAAGACAGACAGCAAACAATTTTAAAAAATGACAATGATATGTTCTCCCCCAGTTACTTTTAGTGTAAATGGATTCAATTCAATAAATAGACAGAGTGACTGGGTTTTAACATAGGTCCAACTATTTTCTCTTGACAAGAGACTTATAATATGATGATGACATAATGAAACTCAACAAATGCTATTTAGGAACTAATACAGAAACCTTAAAGTGACAGACAGGTTAGCATGAGAAGGGGATCAGGAATCAGTGTAAAGATCAGGTAAGATGAATCAACATGGGTTGTAACACATTTGTACATGAAAGCAATAGTAGGAATCTTTCTGTATAGCAATCCTTAACTCAACTAGCAAAAATGCTTTGACTTCGTTATTATGCTTATGTCTTCTCTTCAAGAAAATTAGAGATAAGGGTAGACCAGTTTCTGCCTGGAGAAAAGGGTAGGGGACGGGAGCAGGGGGAAGAAATGACCAAAACAATGTATTCACATGTGAACAAATGAATAAAAAATAAAATAAAATAAAAAAGCAGGGAAGCAGGATGGGGTTAAGGAAACGTAATATAGAAAGCGTTCACAGTACAGTGTATGAATCTATGGAATTATCACAATGAAACCCAATTGTACTTTTCATGTATGGTAATAAAAGTAAAAGAAAACAATATGCAAAAAACATCTATGCTTGTACTGGGGTGCAGATCAAGCTGTAGGGCAATTGCTTAGCATGTACAAGGACATGGGTTTTATTCCAGTAACATAAAAGGCAAAAAAAACCCAAGCACATATAGGCTGATAGTGAAGGGATTCAAAAACATATCCCATATTCCATGCAAATGATAAGGGAGAACTAAAACTATATTTACATTGCATACACAGCAGGCAACTGTCATAAACTTTGACCATTTGAAACAAAGTTAGAACTTTGCATCAATGTCAAGCAAAGCTCAGATTACATAAAAAAATTTATATTTAAAACATTCATTTTAAGGATATGGATATTAAATTATATATTTAAGGGAAGTTATTTCTGATTTAATAGTGGGAGTAGAACAGAGGGGTACATTAGCAATCTTAGTAATAAAAATTCAGAATTAATTAAATTAACTTTAGTATCTTGCAATCTATTGACTTCTTTTAGAAAAAAATTTTATTAATTTCAACACATTGTTTCAGGCTTGAAAATATAAACCTTTCTCTGTATTTTCATAAAAAAAAGAAGTCTCTCCTAGTCAATAAACTATTGAAAAATGTCAAAAAATGGCCAATAATAAAGAAATGTGAAGTCCAAAAGATAAAACCTTTGCATATTTAATTACAAAAGAAAGTAGAAGCACATTTTATCAGGCATTTCAGCCAATGCTTTTTAGCCAATTTTATAAAGCACTCATTTACATTTTACCATAGCAGCTTGGCCTGGGTGAATAACTATCTTTTTTTCTCATATAGAAGCATACTTAAGCACACATAGAAGTGCATATGATAAGAGATACTTGCCAATTTAGAGGATGGTGAGAATGTGCATGACTTCCAGCCATTTGCCACAGATGATGATGACAGGTTTGATTTAATTATGATCAGTAATTTTAAAACCATTTTGACATAGTTCTTTTCCTTATTATTCTTATTTTCTTGTGGTCTGACTAAATTCATTGTCTATGTACAGAGAGAAGATGTTTGTCTGGAGCAGATATATCCATGGGGTTTTGTTTTCTATCCATCAGTAACAAAAACTTATGACTTATGCAAAGAAAGACATTGTCAAAATCCTGATTTGAAAAACATTTTAAAATTCTTCAAATCATGTGTGATTAATTCTATTTTTATACAAAGGCATGAACATTATATATCAAATAAAGTATAAATTTTGGTACTTCTGGATCTAAAATGATCACTGATGTGTCTTTTACTATTATCAATGTAGGTCTTTCAACCAACGGTAATAAAATATGGGATTATATTACATTATCTATACTTCATTGAATGTGAATTCTTATTACTACTAATGGATAAAACATTTTGAAATAACTGTATAGAAAAGAAATCAGCCATAAGAAATTTCACAGACCAATTTTCCAGAGGCTACTTCCATTATTTAATAAAGATTATTATTTCTCTGAAGGAAAATAATGATCATTTTGTACACAAAAAGAAGACAGGAAAATGTATATATAAGCAACACTATCATTTTAGATGCATTAGACTGAATGTCCTTCTTTACGTAGTTTCTGAAAAATCTGCCTTGCAGCACTGAGAATTACACTGAAATAAATTGTAAGGATCTTAAATTCAAGAGAAAGTTTCTTAAAATGATCCAACATTTATCATTTTTGAAAAGAGAGGCAATTGATTAGTTCTTTTGGACTTAAAGCATTTATTGTCAGTGTACTTTATTCTATAATTAACTTTAATGGATTATTTTAAATTAGTAGTCTCTTCCTACCACTTTTCACTAGTAGAACTCTAAAACTAAATAAATTGTATATCTAGCGTCATCCAAGTAAAATACAAGTGGAGAGCTATAATAAAGATATTTCCATAAATATTCAGTTTTCTCTTTTGTAGTTCAATTTGTATTTGGGTGTTTTATCCATTCAATCTTTCAATTCACATTATTCCTTTCTACACACATTTGAAAGCCTATTTGGGAATTGTGACTACCCTATAGGAGTAGAAACTATAATGAAAAGCTTTAATCTAGTTCTTAGAGAATAAAGGCAAAGTTGCAAATGAAAGCTACAAACAATATCCTTTCTGGCTCTGCAATATCCCAACTTCCTATGCTGTAATGGAGCTGAGTACTGGGAATAAGATGCATTATCAGGCAGGCAGTACCCCTGCTGGTCTTAATCAATGGAAGGATCTCCCAGAGGGCCTTAAAATCATTGGAGTTCAATTTAGAATGTATCCAGGTCAGGTTCTGAGTATCAGGGTCACCCACTCTAGAATCAATTCTCACATCCCTGTGGACTGCTCTACTTTTACGCTGTGTTTTCTCCCTGTGGCTTCACCCTACATATTTCATTCTGTTAACCACATGATATTCCTTCCTGCACTGCTCCTGAACTCTTTCCACAGCATGTGACCTCTGCCCTGGCTAGACTTAAAGCTCTTACTTTTTTCTGCTTCAGATTATGATATTTACACAAGTCAGGCAGAAGATACAATGGATGTTAAAAGATGGACAAGATATTTAAAGGCTATGAGTAGTGTGTTCAAACATGAATCAGGATGACATTGGACAAGTCAGGGAATCAAGAGGGCTGACAGAAGTTTAGTCTTAAGTAGCAATAGTGTGGTAGCTTTAGTTAAGAATTTTATAGGAACCAGAAGTTGATCTTTTGTCACTTCTAGAAATAAAGTTTCTTTCCTGAGAACTGATGACTGTTGTCATCCATCCCTGAGAATTCACTAAGAAAACACATCATACTAATTTGCCTCTGTCTGAATTCATGTGTACAAAAGACAAGATTTGTTTTTGTTATTTTGCACTGGAGAGTACTAAAGTACATAAAAATTATTAAATGTTTTCTTATTTTAAGTGATTACTAAATTACACCAAGGATGTACTGAAAAACTTACATAGGTCAGACTTTGTGAACATCATTTGCACTTTCATTAATTCTTTTGTTATTTATAATGACTGTCTTGGAAAGGTTTTATTATCCCTTCTTTTTTTTTACTTGACAAAGGGTTTTCCTATATAGCTAAATCAGATTTGTAATCACCTTTCTGAACTTCCTAAGTTCTGGAATTTCAGATACATGCCATCACACCTAGCTTACGAGACATCACTCCCAGCTTAAAGGAAATTCTCTACTTCATATGCATATATAATTATGTTATATACATATATATGTGCATATATTTTGTTATACTGTATACACACACACATAATATTTTGACTAATGACTGAAATGTGTTTTGTTCCATTTTTAAAATTGTATTTGTCTAAGGTCACAGGCCCTATGTTGTATGTTTTAAGAAGTGAACTGAATGCTTTGGTCACTTTCAGGGCTATCTGGAACTCTAAAGTATGTAAATTTCTTAGTAAGTTTTTCAATTATGGCTTTAGCACATGCACACACATATGCGACTGTGGTTTATGTTTTTGAACCACTATGTTGTTCATCCTAACTAGGGTAATGTTGGATGAGAAATATTGATGTGGTCATTGGCTGAATGAGATGGCCCAAGAATGTGCTCTTGGCTGTGGAATCTAGTGTTCAGATAGATGCCCAAATTATGGCCAGTTTGCTGAACCTTGCATCTTGATATCTTAGATCCAGGATGTCATGGTTAAAGAGTGAACATAGTCTAGGGCTCTTTGGAGGCACTACTGAGAAGTTCTGTTTAGATTCTAAAGCTTTTATTGGAGGGACAGAGTCAAAGTGGATTAACTTATGAATAACAGTACCCATGGAGTTTGGTAAAACTTAAAATTTCTAATGTTTCCTTCAAAACACAAAGGAACCTAAAGAATGTTGAGTTTATTTTAATGTTGTGATGCCTAGAGTTTCAATCAGTGTATCTTCACAATGTTGGTAATCAAATGCCCTTCAACTGACTAAACAATGCTCAGGAGTTTTACTGATGTGGTGAGGCCTTGCATTTTAAAAACAACAGCACATTTTAAAAACTTCTTTTGTGAGTATTTGTGTGCCCTTACTGTGTATGGTACCCACATCAGCTGAAAGAAAGATGAAGATACATCTGTGTTCATAGAGAAATTTGGATGTGGTTAAGGTCTTACTTTCAAGTGTTCTATGTGATGACAGGGTATTATATCCTGTAGGCCACCAAATAAATATGCAGTATGTCCCCTTATATATGTAGGCACAATACGGTTGTAAAACTATTAAAATTGGCCCTGAGCAGAGTACTTTAATCACATGTACTCCTGCCAATATTTACCAGTTGCTGGTTGAAAGGGGTCAGTAATTATAATATACTGAATGTGAGTGTCAGTCCACCATGAAGCACCATTTATTCTTTCCAGGTTTAATAACAGGCCAAACTGAGTGTCTAATTAGAGAAACAATGGGAATAATCACTTCTTATTTCAATAGACATTGTATGATTGAGTTCTATCATTGAAATTCGTGTTTTAATTTATATTGGTTTATATTAGTTATTTGAACTGGTAGAGACAGGTGTAGTTTGTCAAGTAGAGTATAAGGGCTAAAGACTTATTCTAGTTTATTTTAATTGCTACCATTCAGTTACTATTTATGACTCTAACTGTATTACCTGGTGGATATCTCTATGCTTTAGAGATATTTTATGGTTATGAGCATATTTTATGCCAATGGGCATTTTGACCAAGGGGAATTTGGACAAGGCAGTAGCTCTCAGGATTAGAATGAGATGTAAGTATTCTCCTCTATTTTATTGTAAGTAACTGCCTCGAAATTAGAGAGGAAATCTTGTTTTAAATTATTTGGATTCCTAGAGGTAACTGTAATTTAAGCTCCAGTGTTGATTAAGGTCATAAAAACTTGCTAATTAGTACATTTCTGTACTATTAAAGTTAATTTAGAACCTATTTTGAGGAAGCACAGAAATCATCAGTGCCCTTTTATTTTCTTCTTGAACATTTTTTTTTTTTAATTTTGAATTCCTAATTGGATCAAACAGTAGATGTCTGGTTTAGTTTTTTTTTTTTTTTCTTCTTTGTAGCCAGGATTTTTGTTGCTTTTGTTTTTATGTTTATTTCATGTATTGCAGAGTGTTAGGATGGGTTTCCTATACCCTGTCTATGCTTACAAATTTTCTCCTTCAGAGAGTTTGAAATAAGTTTTGCAAATGTTGGAGGCTTTCACATTGATTTTTTGCAGGTAGAGACGACTGGTGTTTAGACTTTCATAGTGATGATGGTGGGTTTACTGAGTGTAAAGACATGGGTTAAGATTTGAATTAATATCTCAGCTATGCTTGGGAGATAACTTGAATTTTTCCCTATCACTTCAAGGATTATTGTCTTTTTTGATGAAAGAATCAGAAGCAACAATAGCAGCAAATACATTTTGTAAGGTTCTAGTGAACCATCTGCTTTTACATGCAGCATTTTCAAAAAATTACACTGTGACAATCTTTCTTCCACAGAACTGATCACACAGTAGGACCGTATATTACACAGGGAAGCAGTCTTCCTCAGAAGTGCTGTATGGGATCAAAGTCATAGCCTGGTTGAGACAGAATCCAAAAGTCATAGAGTAAGTCTAGTGTCAGCCACTAAAAATGATGGTGCTATGGAATGAGTATCTGTCCCCAAAAATTCATGTTAAAATCTTTAAACAACCAAGGAAATACAATTAAGAACTGAGGTCTTTTGAGAGATGCTTAGGACTCCCTCATGACTGGGATTTATATTCTACAGAAGAACACCAGACACTTAGCCAGCTCTTTCCATCACGTAAGAACAGAGAGAAGGGACAAGGGTTTTTGCTGGTTGAGATAAGGATAGCTATACAGGGCATTGACTCACATTGATTTCCTGTGCGTGGGTGTTACCTTCAGGGTAATTCTTTTTGATCTAACCTTTTCTCTAGTACCTGTTCCCCTTTTCCTATTGGCCTCAGTTGCTTTTAAGGTATCTGCTTTAGTTTCTCTGCGTTAAGGGCAACAAATGCTAGCTAGTTTTTTAGGTGTCTTACCTATCCTCACCCCTCCCTTGTGTGCTCTTGCTTTTATCATGTGCTCAAAGTCCAATCCCATTGTTGTGTTTGCCCTTGATCTAATGTCCACATATGAGGGAGAACCTTCCTGTTATTGCTTATACTCTCTCTACAACAAAATTAGAAATAAGGGCAAAATAGTTTCTGCTGGGTATTGGGGTGGGGAGAGGGAGAGGGTGGAGTGGGTGGTAAGGGAGGGGGTGGGGGCAGGGGGGAGAAATGAACCAAGCCTTGTATGCACATATGAATAATAAAAGAAAAAGGGAAAAAGTAAATAAATAAATAAATATCCCATGATTCATGAAAAAAAAAAAAGGTGATTTAAAGTTTAAAAGTCAAAAGCCTTTGACATGAAATACTGTATTCTAAGCAATAAAAATGTACATACTTCTTTGTGGTATATAAAGAAAAAACACAGTGCAATGTGAAACTCTGTTCTTAGGAAAGTTATATATTAACTGCCAGGAAAATAATTTTTAAATGGCATCTTTTCTGTTTATGATATTTTAAAATACTTAATAAATAACTTAAACAAGGAAAAAAAAAAAAGAACAGAGAGAAGGCACTTTATATGAATGAGAAAGAAAGCCCTCACCAAATGCAGACTCTGCCAATGCCTTGATCATGGATTTCACAGACTTTTCTTCATTTTAAATTAAGAATGAATAAAATGAATGAATGTAGTGAAAAAGAATGAATGAAAGAAAAATTCTCTTGCTCTGTGGATAAAATAATTTAAAGAAATATTCTTTAAAAACTAATGGTTCTTCCACTGTCTGTGTGTAAAACCAGCATCCCATAGGCATCATGCTTGATTTTTCAGTCAATCAATAATTCATTCCTTTGAATAATTTTGCAGGAATTCGTCATTGGAAAATCTAATTTTATAGAGATTGGACTTCATCAAGTAACTGTAGCGAATTGACTTGACCCTCATTGTTTACTTTATGGGGGAAAATCAGGAAAAAATAAAAATGTATTGCTACCTAAGTAATCTCATATATTTTACCAGCATTGTTACATGACCTCCTCACAAAATAAGTGACCTTATGGACTCAGGTCTCTCTGCATTTCAGCAGAAAGTTTCAAACCCCTATCTAGTAAGGCCTCACAGACCCAAAACAACACAGAAGGCAAAGCTCTTTAAGAAATATCTTTAAGAGCTACCCTCCCCTGAGGCCTTAGCCCACCCTAAACTAGAGGTGAAACTCCACCTTCCTGAAGCTGTTGCCATAACAGCTAGGGCAAGAAGGTTTAACTTGGACAAATGCACTGTCTTCCACAAGAAATGTGTTTTTAATATTTAAGTTGATGTTCAAATGGGTTTCTCAATGTATCCCTGCTATGTGTGTACTTTACTTTGGTCTATTCAACCCCTTCCATTTCCCTCCCTTATCTTTTTATTTCTTGACCCCATTTTTCAACAGGATTCAATGCACATCCTTACATTCTCCACATTCACATGTTATGTCTTATGATATCACTGATGTCCTATCATTCTCTTTTCCTTTCCTTCTTTCCCCATGTTCCATAGAGTAGTTCCACTGTTACAAACATGTTCTACATATGAATTTGTATAAGATCGTGCTTATTTTTATGTATATGTTTATATATTGCATCTGTCTTCCACATATGAGAGAAAATATGTGGCTGTCATCTTTCTGAGCCTGGCTTACTTCAGTTAACATGATGTCCTCCTATTGCATCCATTTACCTTCAAACCACATGTCATTATTCCTTTTGGCTGACTAAAACTCCATTGTGTACATATATCTTATTTTTTTGATCCATTCATCAATTGTAAGGCATCTAGGTTGTTTCAAAAGCTTGGCTATTGTGAATAGTGCTGTTTATGAACATTGGCATACAGGTATCTTATTGCTAGTGGGAGGTGGGAGGGCGAGTGGAGATTAAGTGAGGGTATATAGTTGATGGACTTCATATACCTCTATGAAATAGAACAAAGAAACGTCTTGTAATTGCTTTAAATGGGGCAGGGAGAGGGTTGTGGGGGAGGAGAAGATGGAGATAATATAACAAATGTACAATATAAGGCTAATCAGAATTGCCACTATGAATCCCCTCCCTCATAATGAATATATCACAATAAAAAATTTAAGAAAAAAATATGTGTTTTTATGTGTTTGTTTTTGTGGGGGGTTTTTGTTTTGTTGTTATATTTTTGTTTTGTTTCTTTGTCTACTTGCTTTCCTTCATCCAATGTCAGAGTTTAATTTTATTATATTTTTAATACTAGAAATAATAATATTAAGGATTGTAGCATTAGTAGTAAAATTAATAGTGGTAATTTTAATTAAAATAGTCTAAAGTGTCACTCAGACTAATTATTGTGCTAAATTCTTATTCGTTATTACTTTTTGTTTCACAATGCTATGTGACAACTATTAAGATGAAAGCTAAGACACATTTGAAGATCAGAATATGGATTGACCAGTACAGAGAGAGTCTGTGTTTAGTAGAAATGTAATTGGGAAGGAATGGGTTTAAGAATATTTTTGAAACCCAGAAAGGCAAGTTAATTAAATACTTATGGATCATTTTCAGTGGAAGATTTAGTATTGGAATTAATGATCTATAATAACTCTTCTTGACATTTCCATAATTTCTGATAGATAGAGAGACACTTATTTTGGTTTGAATCCTGCCTATATGACTTAATGGTTGGTGATCTGATTTTGCAAAAGTGATTTTATACTCCTTTGTTTCTTCGCCTCTCAAATGAATGTAATAATGACTGTAGTAATAGTGTGTTCTTTATAGGATAGTTTTAATGACAAAATTAGTGAAGAGCTCATGTATGATTTATGAATTTATTCATAATGGTATTCATAATTGCCCCCAAATTAGCAAATGAAAGACATAATGTGAAAACTTCCTCAATTAAATGCATGCCTCACAAATATCCAGTATTATTTATCAGTTGTTTGTCACAATAGCCAAGTATTAGCATTGTTTTATAGACCACTAATATATAGTTATTTAGCTCACTTTAGACCAGTGGCAGGAATGGAAATGCAGTCAATCCATTTTCTGCATTTACTAAATGGAAGTCAAGCAAAAGTAAAAATCACAAAAAAAAAATGTATCTAGAATTTTTATTGCACTCTTCTAACTAGATGTACATTCAAGATTTTATTACCAAATATATCACCCTAAGAAAGGTGATGCTACAAAAGCAGCTGCTATCCCTTGTCAAATTATCAGTTATTGATGTGCAAATTAAAGTTTCAGAGGAAAGAGGGTGAGATACATATGGGTTAACCTCAGGCAATAGAACTGTATGACTTGCCATGAATTCTTACCATGTAAATTGAGAGAAATCCCTGAATGATACATATGGTGTTCCACATGAATGAGCCAAACTGTGATGTGCAAAGATGGTGACAGCAGCTTTGTCTTCCTATACAGCTGTTTCTGTTAAGCATTTTTTCTATATTTGGACAGATGTGAATTTTATGGAAAGGAGTTGCATACTCATTTTCAGGATCATCAATGGCAATGTTTTTTTCATAATAAAGAGAAATTCTTCAGCAATTATCTCAATACTTGAAACCAAAAATGATCTACCTTTCTAAGTAGTCAGTAGACTAACATGGAAAAACTTTCAAGGACATTTAACTGATAATTATCCACACTGAAATTTTATATAGACCCTTAATTTTCTATGACAAGCAAAAAATTTTAGTTTTCAAAACTTCAGAGACTACTTATTCTTTTTTGTTTTACTTGGTATCATAATCATATAATGTCCACATGAGAATCTGAGTTGGATAATGCATTTCTGGATATTGATATATTCCCAGTAAAGAAATTACCCAGTATATATTTAAAATTCATGTTTGACAATGCCAATTCACAAAAGGGAATTAGGGTAACTTACTAAGTTATGAAATAACTGACTAATCAGCATTTCTAGTTATCACAACAAATATTAAATTTAATTTCCAATTATGGATAATTAGATACATCATTTGAGGAAGCTAAGTGAAATAACTTATCTGAGCCTTTTGTTTGGAAGTGTAGGCCAAAAGACTTTGCCTTTTTATTTTTGGGGCATGATTAGAATGTAAATTCACACTTTTTATCATAACCATATCCAAAGGATCCAGAGGCATCTTTATCAAATGTATTTATCGTAAGTACTCTGCACTTACTGATTTTTTGCAGCTTCCAGCTTTCTTCAGTGATGTTCCAGATGTGACATACTCTGGATAAACCAATCTGAAATGATGAGTCTTATCTCAAGGAATTTACCATTTAGCTGGAGAACTGAAAATATAAGAAAATAATAAAAGATGATTGTGATGAATACAACATAAGTCTACACACAGTGGTATTTGGTTGCACAAAGGAGGAGCAAATCAGTACAAGTAGGGAATTATTTTTTGGAGTGAGAATTATTTGTAAGGGGCAAGAATATTCCAGATAGATAAACCCTCCATAGTTGTCTATATTTGACACAAAAAAATACCTTTGTGTACCTAATCCTCAAATAGTCTTATTTCTCAGCTTTACTATTCAAATAATTGAAATAAAAGTGTTATGTTGCTTCATTAACACTGTTTAATTTTTTCCAATAACTATTTAACTGATGATTAAACGTCTCCTGTTCATTGTATGAGATAAACCTTATATTTAATAAATGTTTAGATGAATATATATTTTTTAAAATTTATATTTTCATTGTATACTTTTATAATAATATAGAATATACTGCTTTATATATCATTTAAAAATATCTAGGTCTAATATAAATTTTATAACAATTTGCTATTGTATTTATATTGTATATAATTTTAAACCTCACTGATATGTAAAAATGTTTATCATAAATAATTTTAGGACACAATTTTAAAATATATATCATTTGCAAATTTTTTCTAGAAATAATATCAGCTTTGATTATAGAAATGAAACATATATATGCAATAGATGTTATTCATTTGTTTTTCTGAGATATGGATCAAGAGAGTGGCCGCTATTAAATATCAAAAAGAAAAGTTTAGTGATAGATGAGAATTACAATACTCATTTTCTCCCAGAGTTGAAATATTACCTTCAAATATATAATTCTAACATGTTATTTAATTAGTATCATCTAAATGAATTCATATTTTATTAAACAATGAAGTATTATTTATTATTTAATTCCTATCTCTTCTTCATTCTCTCTTTCTCTTCTCCCTCTCTCTCCACCTCTCCCTCCCTCCCTTCTGTTCATCCTTTCCTCCTTTCTCTTTCCTCAAAACATCCAATGACTGAGTAAAATTATCCTTAATTAAGGACATCATGCAAAAACTGCAGTTAGGAAATATATAATCATTCCTCTTTATGCTTCCTATTTAGTAGCATAATTTAGTAATTTCATTTGTAAGACTGTCAAATTTCTAATGATCTCTAATGTTACTATGGATTCCTTAGACAGGAACTCAGCTTCAACTATGCATGACTGATCTAGAAATCTGATGGTCCATCCCCATAGGGGCAGGGAGGCTGTATCATTAACAACTTTAAGCTATGCTCAACAATCTCCAAGGTTTTAAGATGCTGACTATATTTCCCAAACAATTCTTATATCCACCAGATATTCCAGATCCATATCTCTTAACTCCCTTCTCCTAAAACCTCCTCTTATACTTGTCCTTTAACAAGGGAGAGAAGAAATGGTATAGGAGATCAAGGACCTCATACTTACTACAGGTTTGTAAGTGTCTCCAATAAATCTATTCCTTTTCCATGCTACATAATCTGGGTAACATCCTGTTGCACATCAAAAGAAAACCATGAAGTCTCACCTTGCATGGTAATTTTAAAAAGTATATATATATATATACTCTATACACATACAAAAATGATGTAACAAAATAGTATTCATCAAATATCTCTCTACATGTAATATTCCTGGACAAGCAAAAATAATAATTCGATTAGAAATTTGAAGTTTCAGTATACTTAGTTGTATCTGGGAATACTAGTAAAAGTAAAAACAAACAAATACTATACAAGGTCCCACTAGTGTGTCCCTCATTGTAATCATTCTGTCTCTGCCCAGTAACCTTAAAAACTCAAAATAGAGCTTTAGTTATCACTTCCATCGTTTTTAACTCATAACAGTACTGACCATTTTAGAGTGTACTAGCATAAAGCCAGGTTTTGACAAATACTATAGAAAAGCTATGGAATATCCATCTGAACCACAGTTGCTGTCCGTACACAAGGACTTGTTCATTTTAGCACCTCCAGTTCCTGATGATGTCTCCCTCCTTTTCTGTCTCTTGACTCTTGCCTTTGTTCTTGCTCTCCTGGATCAATTATAAAAATTGTCTCAGAAAATACCAAGGCAAGCATAATATCAATGAAGATGCTAGGACAGACCCTTCTGAAAGGGTCATTGAGAAACAGAAATTGAAGACATTTTGTGTTTAAATTCAGCATTGTTTCATCCAAATATTATCATCTCAGATATCTGCATCATTCTTCCTTGATAAGGAGCTGTCATTTACCTAGGAGAAAGTTGAAAAGATCATGTCAGGTAAGAAATCAAAGAAAAAGTAGGCTTTGTATCCATTAGAAAAAAGTGAGAGAGAAGGGAATTAGTTTTGAATACTCTACATAAGTTAAATTGAGGAACGTTTGAGAGTCAGTTGAAGATGAAGAAAACAGTCCTAACCAGTAACAACAGCCCAAGTAAGAACTTTTATGCAACCACAAAGCACCATTGAAGTGTCCCTTGATTATCCTTTAAAAATTATTTGTCAAAAATGTTATGAGGTGGATGGAATAAAGTTATTCAGTTTGAGACTTACCTTGTTTTTGAGCAACTCTGTGTAGGTAAAAAACTATAAGACTATGCCATAGTTCCTACGTAAACATAACATGCATGACAATGCTGGTACTGGAAGTGATGTCTGGAAAAACCACAAACACCTGCCCAAGTGGAATATCATTATCTTCAACTCAGTGTTCTAATCAGCTTGAGAACTCCCAAATATGTTCCAAGTATCTTGCATTTGTTCCTGACATCCATTTTGTCTAAATGGGTCTTCTTTTCATCCCAGCAGATAATCTCCCTTAAACATTCACAATTCAACTTACAAAATGCATTTTAATTGGTAATCTATCAATTTTTCAACCATATGTCTCTGTCTCCTCTGAATTTGAGTACCCTTAACTAGCATATTTATGGCGATTGTTAAGCTCAGGCCTCAGACTCACTAGCATGTGATGGTTTTTATCCACCTGACTTACAAACCTGTCTCGAATATAAATAGATAATGTGTTTTAATTATCTTTAAATCACTCAGGAAGGATATATTTATGCACTAGTTGCTTTATTAATATTTTCAAATGTTATATTAGATATGTTAGTATACTGAATTGCACTACAATATGCATCTTCTACATATTCTTGTGTATTTCATTTAAATAGTTTTCTTATCTATCTTTCCAGCGAATATGTGAAATATCAAGTAGAAAAATGACTTAATCATTTGGGATGATTACTCTCATCTCAAAACCAGACAAAGATACCCCCCCAAAAAAGAATTATAGGCCAATTTCCTTAATGAATATCGATGAAAAAATTCTTAATATAATAATGGCAAACCAAATCAAACAACACATCAGAAAGATCATACACCATGACCAAGTAGGCTTCATCCCAGGGATGCAGGAGTGGTTCAACATATGCAAATCTATAAATGTAATACAGCACATTAACAGAAGCAAAGACAAAAACCACTTGATCATCTCAATAGATGCAGAAAAAGCCTTTGACAAGATCCAACAACACTTCATGATAAAAGCTCTAAGAAAACTAGGAATAGAAGGAATGTACCTCAACATTATAAAGGCTATATATGACAAACCTACAGCCAACATCATACTTAACAGTGAGAAACTTAAGCCATTTCCCCTAAAATCAGGAATGAGACAAGGGTGCCCACTATCCCCACTCCTATTTGACATAGTATTGGAATTTCTGGCCAAAGCAATTGGGTAAGAAGAAGGAATAAAAGGAATACAAATAGGTAAAGAAAGTGTCAAAATATTCTTATTTGCAGATGATATGGTCCTATACCTAGTGCATGAAAGAGCAGGGCAAACACTAGAATTAATAGGCATAGCCAATGACTGCCTAAATAGAACAAAAAAGGCTCAGCAATTAAGAGAAATGATTGACAAATGGGAATGCATGAAATTAAAATTCTTCTGCACAATAAAAAATTGATCACCAGGTTGAAGAGGCTGACCACAGAATGGGAGAAAATCTTTGCCAGCTATACTTCCATCAAGGAATTAATAATAAGAATATGCAAGGAGTTCAAAAAATCAAACTCCCCCAAAATCCATGACCCATAGACAGAAAATGGACAAACACAGCTTTTTTCAAAGGAAGAATTCCAAATGGCCCAAAAACATGGGAAGAAATGTTTATCATCCTTGGCTATAAAATAATTGCAAATCAAATCAAACCACATTAAGATTCTACATCATTCCTGTTAGAATGGCTATTATCAAGAACACAATAAATGTTGGTGAGGATGAGGGGGAAAAGGAAGGCTCTTACACTATTGGTGGGAATGTAAATTAGTACAAGAACTATGGAAACCAGGATGGAGACTCCTCAAAAAACTAAAAATAGAACTGCCATATGATTCAGCAATTCCAGTCTTAGGATATACCCAAAGGAAAGTAGGTAAGATTACAACAAAAGTACCTGTACACCCATGTTTATTGCAGCACTGTACAAAATAACTAAGCTATGAAAATAGCCAAGATGCCCCATTAGTGATGAATGGATTAAGAAAATGTGGTATTTACATGCAATGTAATTTTATTCAGCCACAAAGAAGAATGAAATTTTGTTGTTTGCAGGTAAGTCAAAAGAACTTGAGAACATCATCTTAAATTACCAGGCTCAGAAAGCCAAAGGCCACATTCCTTCTCTCATATGTAGAACATAGACCCAATACAAATACAAGCAATATTATGAAAAACAGGTTACACTAAGGGGAGGTCATATATGAGTAAGAGAGGGAGGGTAAAAGAAGGAAGTTAAGAAAGTGAATATGGCTATTCTAACAGGGGTGAGGTGAAATCTTAGCGTGGTTTTAATTTGCATTTCCTTTATTGCTAGAGATGGTGAGCATTTTTTCATGTGTTTTCTGGCCATTTGAATTTCTTCTTTTGAGAAAGTTCTGCAACACCACCAACAACAGGTGTTGGCGAGGATGCGGGGAAAAAGGAACCCTCTTACACTGTTGGTGGGAATGTAGACTAGTACAACCACTCTGGAAAAAAATTTGGAAGCTACTTAAAAAGCTGGACATCGATCTACCATTTGATCCAGCAATACCACTCTTGGTGATATACCCAAAAGACTGTTACTCCAGAGGCACCTGTATATCCATGTTTATTGCAGCACTATTCACAACAGCCAAGTTATGGTAACAGCCAAGATGCCCCACCACTGACGAATGGATTAAGAAAATGTGGTATCTATACACAATGGAATTTTATGAAGCCATGAAGAAGAACGAAATGTTATCATTTGCTGGTAAATGGATGGAATTGGAGAACATCATTCTGAGTGAGGTTAGCCTGGCCCAAAAGACCAAAAATCGTATGTTCTCCCTCATATGTGGACATTAGATCAAGGGCAAACACAACAAGGGGATTGGACTATGAGCACATAATAAAAGCGAGAGCATACAAGGAAGGGGTGAGGATAGGTAAGACACCTAAAAAACTAGCTAGCATTTGTTGCCCTTAACACAGAGAAACTAAAGCAGATACCTTAAAAGCAACTGAGGCTAATAGGAAAAGGGGAACAGGTACTAGAGAAAAGGTTAGATCAAAAAGAATTAACCTAGAAGGTAACACCCACGCACAGGAAATCAATGTGAGTCAATGCCCTGTATAGCTATCCTTATCTCAACCAGCAAAAGCCCTTGTTCCTTCCTATTATTGCTTGTACTCTCTCTACAACAAAATTAGAAATAAGGGCAAAATAGTTTCTGCTGGGTATTGGGGGGGGAGAGGGAGGGGGCGGAGTGGGTGGTAGGGGTGGGGGTGGGTGCAGGGGGGAGAAATGAACCAAGCCTTGTATGCACATATGAATAATAAAAGAAAAAAAAAAGAAAGTGAATATGGTTGATGTACTTCTTATACAAGAATGAATATAGAATTTCAAACTAGTTGAAATCACCATGAGAAGGGGACTAAGGTAGAAAGGAGAAAAGTAAAGGGGATGAACCAATTCAGGCTATAATACATATATACATGGAAACACCCTGTGTAGCTATCTTAAGCAAACAAAAATGTCATTTTTTAAGAAAAACAGAACAGAAAGGCAAAACAGGCCCTGTCAGGGAGTAAGTACATACCAGTGGGGCAAGGAGGATATAAGGAAAGGGTGTAGGAGGGTGAATATGTTGTAAATATTATGTACACATATATGTAAATGGAAAAATAAGACCTGTTGAAACTATTTCAGGAATTGGGAGAGCAGTGATAAAGGAGAATCATGGAGGTGGTGAATTCAACTGTGATATATTTGATATACTGTAGGAACTTTTGTAAATGCCACAATGTACTCCTAGCACAACAATAATAAAAATAAATTTAAATAAAATTGTTGAAAAGAATGAAGAAACAATTTAACAGTATCAACCTCATTCTAAATGACTGTATTATCTCATTTTATTTTTCACTCATCTTGAAGATCTTTTTATGGTGTGGTTGTTAATAAACAATGAGGAAGTAATTGGATTTTTCCCCAAGAATGAAATAATATGAAGAACTTTGAGAAGAATATCAGCATGAAATTAACTACAAATCATTTTAAATACTTATGAAAATCATAAGATCAAATTTTCAATTTGGAAAATGATTCATTGGTATTGGTTGGGGAAAACATAATTATTCTTGACATAATTATTTTTGTTAGGATTATGAAATATTCAGAAGGCATTTTATAATACTATTATACAATGTGGCTATATTTTATATCTTAGTTCTGGACATAAAGAGTTATTATTAAAATGCTCACTAATTACTCAAATCTTTAAAAAATGTATTAGCATAAATAAATCATATAAAGTGCTTCACTGTGATACTTACAGCTTGCATATAATGTACTATTATGAAATTCACCCCATCTATGTAATTACTCAAACATTTGTTTTAGGTGGCCATGCAAATTATTAACACAATATAGAAAACAGTTCTGCTGCTTAAAATGTGCTAAATTTTTTAAGTCAAATCTATTATTAAATTTTGAGTGGAATTGTTTTATTAAGATATATATGATAGAATTTATTTCATGTCCATTGATGTAAGGTACAGATTTATATGATGGCCAAAAGTAAATGTCTGCTCTAATTTTTAAATTTTTAATTTTTTTGCTTTTTATTGCCTTAGTTTTTAAAGGCATATTTTTAATACATCACAACTAGTTGCTATTAATTGAATTTGAATGTTTCATAAGGTTGAAATTATTTCAGGAATGGGGGGAACAGTGATAAAGGAGAATCACAGAGAAAGTACTAATAATACAAGGATAGCATTGCCATTCTAAAATAGCTTATTAACTGGATTTAAATCATTTCAAAATTTCTTTATTTCAAATATAAGGAGCTAAATCCATTCTAAATTGAATTATTACCAGAGAGCAGAAAGCCATTTATTTATTTACATTTGGTTTTGAAAATTAAAGACATAAGAGATTATCATAATAATCCATTAAGGACCAATGACTGTATTTTTGTATCACCACTAATGGTATGTATACATTTCCTTCAATGCATTGAAATAACCTTAAGATGTATCATGTTTGATACAACAATCAAATACCTATGTTAGAAATTATTCAGAATCAAAACAAAGTTTTCAATACTTAAAAAAAATGTTCCAGTGTATTTCTAAAAGGTATGTCTCAACAGTAAAGAGTAGCAAGCTGCAGTTTCAGTTATATCTTTAAGATTAATTTAAACTATAATCATATATAAAATAGTTCATGTATTATAGATTTTATAAGTCCCATTGTCTTTTATATATATATATATATATCTATATATACTCTTAAGATATGTAATTGTTTTTTTAACATAATGTTTAGAGAAGTGTTGAGTAGAATTCTTAAGACCTAGAACGTGCTTGAGTTAGATAAAGAAATAACCCTACCTTTGGAAGTATTGGACATCTATTGAGATTGATGAATGTTAGTGTTCTTTGTTTTGACAGATGTGACCTTCTATTTTCAGCTCTTAAGTCAGAATTAATGAGAAGACCTTAGTGAGTTGAAATAATGAAAGCTGATTTATTTGACCTTGGTCTGGATTAGATACTGAGTGTCCAGTAAAGAGACTTTAAGGGCAAAAAAATAAACTAATAATTAACATGTGAAATCTAAGGACAGAAAAGCATGGGAACAAGAAAGTGTCTACCAAGTTTTGTCTTCCTTTATATAATAATAGGATCACAAAAAATGTAATTTAGAAAAAAATTGATTTATACTTATATCTTTCAATCACGTAACTTTTCATTATTCTTTAATTTACTTATAGCTTTTTATGTCAAAATGATTTAATCACTAATAAAATGCATGTATAATAACTATTCAGGTAATGAATCTTAGCAATTATTATAAAAATAATTTCAAGTTACATATCAGTGGAAACAAAAGAGTGCAAAGTCAGCTATGCTTAAAATGAAAATGTAAAACTTCAGGTAGAGCTAAAAACTGCTAAGACATGAATAAATTTTTGTCTTTTTACTTATCATAGATGCAAAGATGTGCTAAAACTCATGGCTTTGCACTAGTATTTAAAAATTGTAATCATTTAAAGAACTTTTTGTGTTTGAAGCTAAAAAGACAACTTTTGATTAATGTTCATTTGTTCTCTGTCCATGTTATAAAATAATAATATCATGAGTTGAAAATATAATTAATCAATATCTCATCTCCAGTGTGATTAATGATATCCATATTTGCTTTCAGTACAAAAGGGGTCACTCAACTAACTTCACAGAATGCTATTATATGGTGTATAACTGCTACCACATGTATATTATGATTATTTTACCACTCTCATTGTACATATTCTTTACATTAAGATTTATTTAGTGAACTGATAAATAAATAAATGACTGAACAGTCAATCCTTAGTTCCCATTTCTTGTCTCTTAGTAATTATTCAGCTGTTAATGGACTTTTGGATAGTTTCAAACACACATTTTTTTCTCTGACACGCAGAGTAATGAGGACCTCACTTCTCTATCTTTACACCCAGTCTTCTGGTCTTCTCATATGCCACGGTATATCTGAACAAATGTTCCATGGCCAAAACAGCCTTTAATTTGGTGTTCTAGATCACTACATGAGAGATATATCTGCTTGTATCTGTTACCCTACAGTTTTCCATTGATTTAGAAACTCCTAACTCTCAGGCCATGCTCATTTTCTCTAAGATCTCCCAAGAGTAATGTTATGGGTGATCAGTGCATTAAGGAAGGTTTTACCTTCTTTAGAATTTTAGCTTTAAATGTCATTTGTTGCTTCTTTAGGTGTTAAATAACATATAAAACACAGTATTTTTAATTTGTTTGTGATATCTGTTGTTAGAGTAGAACTACTAGCTTACCATGACACAACCATCTCAATTAATAATAAAAACCAATTAATTATTTAAAATTTAGAGTCACTATCTCCTCTCAAATATTTAACATTTTATGACTTTAACTAATCACATATTAGGATTTTGACTTTATTCAGTTTATTGATTAAAAATAGCTTTTGTAGTTTTCATCGACTTCTCTATTTCTATTTCATGCCTACAGATAGATCTTTAATTAGCTTTACTCTATCATCAACTTTTTTTTTTTTTTTTTTTTTTGCGGTATTTGGGCTTGAACTCAGGGCCTACACTTTGAACCATTCCAGTTGTCCTTTTTTGTTAAGGGTCTTTTCAAGATAGGGTCTCATGAACTATTTGCAGGGGCTAGCTTTGAACCATGATCCTCCTGATCTCTGACTTCTGAATAGCTAGAATTACTGGTGTGAGCCACAGGTGCCCTGCTAGCAGCTGTGGTTTTAAGCTATTTTGTTTCAATAACTTAATTTTCTTCATTTTTATAAATGTGTTCACTCATCCCTATTGCTTGTAACCTTTGTCGCAACTGACAATGTAGTTTTATGACTGTGAAGATTAACTTTGAATGTTAAGATGCCCAGACATCTGACTAAACAGTATTTTTTAGATGAATTTGTGAAGATATTTCTAGAAGAAATTAATGTTAGGATCAACCAACTGAGTAAAGCACAGGCTCTTCTTTTCCCTTCACTTGACAGCCAGAATCGAAGGAAAAAGTGGAGGAAGGTTGTGTTTGCTTCCAGTAAAAATAAGCTGAATCTACTGAAATGAGAGAAAAATTTATAGATAAGAGAGTTGATGTATTGACAAAAAATTTGAGTGCTAATTTATAGACTTCAAACAAATTTCCTGCTCTTCATCTATTTTTATCATGTCAAAATCTGGAAACTAGTTGCATTAATACAATACCTTACTTGTGTCTTGGTAGTGTGTTCATTTTGAAAATTAGTCAAAGAAGGCAAGCATTTGAAAGATTTTAAAAATAAGATATGTGTGCATGTATGTAATCACAGTTTCTTTTACTTTAGGAAGTACAATTTATTTTTAAATAAATAATACAGCTTAACTGTTTTGAACAAGAATATTTTAATTTAAAATAGGTGGATACAATCAAAAGCAAACTTTAAGAAATTAAGAACATTTCAGCTACGTTGACAGCTCAAAAGAAATTTAATTTCTCCTGTTTAAATATCTACTTAGTATTCATTTTGAATTTTCTGGTTTTTGTTTTGTTTTGTTTTGTGGGAGATGGAACTGGGATTTGAACTCATACTTGGTAAGCAGGTGCTATACCACTTGAGCCACTCTGCCACATGCTTTATATGTTTTTTTAAAGCTCTTCATGTTCTTTAAACATTGTACAGTTATATTCACATGGGCTTCTTTTGCCCTTCAAATATTTTTTTCATGATAAAATCATTTTAGTAGGTTCTGATTAAATTAATGAACCACAGATATTAGGGCAATTGATCAACTAAAAAATTTTACCCCTTTATTCATTTGAAATAGTTCCTAAGATTTTGTGCTTAATTCACTATAGTTTACTGGTTCATAAACCATGATAGCATGATATTATTTAATATTTTCTTGGCATGCTGAATATGTTCCTAAGGAATGAGATCCATGGTTGAATTATGTCTGTTCTGCGAATATTCTTCCTATATAAATATAGCATGATAAATTCCCAATATTTTTAATTATACAGAAACATACAAATATTGTCTATTTTGAACAATGCCAATTATCTTAAAATTTTCATATATCTTGAAATAAAACAATAGGAACAATAGCAAAGCTCCTTTGTATTTTGCAAATAAATAATTTTTAAGTGAATGTTTTAATTAATGAATCAGAAAAAACTTAATCATTGTAAGTACAATGATTTTTTTCCGCTCATGGACTCTTGCAAATGTAAAGTATCTGCTCTCACCTTTTGGAAAACATGGTTTCTCTACAATGTTTCTTGATTTCTGCTTCACTTTGTGCTATAGTGTTCTTGGATTATGGATGTGTGACTTCCTGTGTACATTTGTACTATGAAGGTCTTTTGAAGAATAAAAAGATGAGGAACTGCAATAACCAGACAATATAAAGGTGACTGGCCAGTTGAGTGTGTGCTAAGAGTAACACTTGTTGAATGCAGAAAGATTTCAGAGGAACCATAAACTTGGGTGAAAAAATACTTTTTCACTAAACACTAATTGAAATTTCCTATTTCCTAAATAGACAACAATTTGTTAAGGCATTTGGATTAACTGATTGTTGCCAATATAAATAAAATATATTTTCATATAAATTTAAAGTTGCAGATTTCAAAAAGTCTGCCATTATTTTAAAATTATGGTTTCAAGATATATGTTACCAATCATTATTTTGTGATATCTAACAATTAAATTTATTCATGTATTATATTTTAAAATATTTGTATAATTGTGATTGCCTATTGAATTCACAAGTCTATTCTAAGAAAGAAGTACATAGATGAAAAAATGAAAAGATTCTGTGAAATCTATCTCTGCCTCTTATGTTGGTTAGGTAACATTTATTATTTTTCCTTTCATTGTCCATTTAATAATTCCCATTTTTATATAAATTTCTTCCCTATAGAGCTTTCAAGATGATTTCATTCATTTTTAAATTAGTGTGTATTGATTATACAAAATAATGGGTTTCATTATGATATTTTCATATATTCATAGAATGTAATTTTGGCAGCATAGGCAGGAATGAGGAAATGCCCAGCTACTTCCCTTTGAGGAGGCAGAATCATAAAACCCTAATGGCTCACTCCTAGACCAAAAATTGGACTAATGCCTCCCTTTCTTGAATCAATGATTAACATAATGTCCCATGTGCTGGATCAATAATGAAGCTAATATCACTATATCCTCCTTAGTAACCATTTTGGATAGGGTCTTCTATTTAGGTCAGTCAAAGTATTTCTGTTGGCTCTAAATGTATCTTTTTAGTAGTACATGCTCATGGAGTTATTTTCTCCTACACTGTCTATTGAACTGGGAATATTCTGACTTTTATTTGCTCTGTATTATTCTACTTTATAAAGGTGTTTGTAGTTTTAGACTTAAATAACAAGTACTTTTGACTTAGACTTGAACTGATTTTTCCTGAAGGATGGAGCACTATCCAGATAACAACTCTAGAATCTCTCTCCCAAAATAAAAACTGAGGTAATGACCAACCTGGCCTCACTTGTAGCTGGGACTGCTGACTATACATACTTTTGTTCCCTGCTCCCCTCATCTCCCCACCCTGGTTCTTTTGTGCTTAAACCTATCTTGTACCAAGATACCTTAGTTTTCCTTCTCATGCTGATTAACATTGACCAATACATATTTAACTATATGTCTTACTTTATCTCCCAAAGCCTGCATTCCTTTACATAGGTCATCACTCAAAACCTTGTTGAATGCTGTTTTTCTTTTATGCCAACCAGTCTAGGACCATTCATGATGAAATGAAGAGACTTCAAAAAGTGCTGCAAATCTCTGATAGCAAACAATGGGAAGTTGAGAACAGTGGTCTACCTGCGGTGGGTAATCCCTCTGCTAACACCCTTTATTTTTCTTTATTGTGACCTTGTCTTTTTCAAGCCCTTTCTTGCTTTGTTTCTTGGCTCCAGGCATTCTCCAGGACACTTCCATAAGCTGATCAACTCAGTTCTTTTTGTCCAACTGGCCCACTACAGTTGCCTAAGGCAAGAAAACCCTGCTGATACCCCTCTCCTTAAGAGACCGTATTACTCCCCATTCAGCAGGAAGTAGATAAAAGGACATTGGCACTCCATTCCCTTAGAAGATGGTAGATAGATAGATAGATAGATAGATAGATAGATAGATAGACAGATAGATAGATAGACGATAGATAGATAGATGTAGATATCAAAAAGCAGAAATGTTAGGGTGAAAAATAGAAGCCATATTAGAAAGAACTGGACTCCTCCCCCTTGAAGGTGACTTACTGGAAACTCTCCACCCAGCCCTAAAGATAAATAAACATCCACTTTTAGCCATTTACAAGAAACTCCCCACATGGCCTACAAGACAAGACCTACTCTTCAGGCATCATTTCCAGAGGGTCAGACAGCCATTGAGGATTTTCTTGGTCAATGACCTTCCTGGGACTTCTCCATGAACCTCATATCAACTCTCAGTCTGTATGCTGCTGTGGGAATCCAGCTCTTTTGTGGGGTACCCCTCCACAGTACCTCTTCTCCACAATAAACCAAGTGCTGGCATTGAGCTGTCCTCCTGCCTATCCATTCTGTGCCTCTTTCATTTCTAACACTTATCTATCATCTATCTGTCTATATTAGAGTGATTGAAAACTACTTCCTAATAATGAAATCCATTCCACAAGACATTCTGTAGCAATGCTCTCAAACTTTAACATGAGTAGGTTAAAACAAAGACTGATGGTTCTGTAGCAAGGCAGAAGATAATGAATTTCCAACAACTTTCCCAGTGTTACTAATACTACTGCCAGCACAGGGCTTATTTGGGGAAAAAAACTCTGAGGAGGAGAGTATATAGCCAATGCCAGAACCCTATTACAGCTTACAGACTAGAATAGTTATAGAAGGTTAGTGAGAGACATCCCAGGAAGATCACTGGGTAGGAAAGTATTCAATTGGCCCTATGAGCCTCCTGATATAAGGGCTTAAAAGTGGGTCATTCTTTGAAGTCAGGTGGGCAGTTTCTAGTAAGTGGCTAAAGGTGGATTTTTGTTGTTCTTAAGGGCCTGGTGGAGAGTTTCCAATAAACTACCTTTGTTGGAGAGGGCATCTGGTTCTAACTGCCCTATGTTCACCCTAACAGGGCTCATTAGATCAGTTAGTTACCTTACAGAGTAAGATGGATATCCTTTGCAACTTTCCTCAATAGGAATCTGCTCTTTCAATGCCTGAAGTATTGTGCAAGCAGGTGCACACGGTTTCTATATTGGAATTAAATGTGACCCTATTCACAATAGACAAGTCATTGAATCTGACTAGCTGTCCATAAACTGATGAATGGAAAAAAATATTATCTAAAAACACAATGGAGTTTATTCAACCATAAAGAAGAATGAAATATGTCATTTACTGGAAAGTGGATGCAACTGTAGGTAATCATATTAAGTAAAATAAGACAAACTCAGAAAGACAAATATCATATGTTTTCTCTTATACTTGGGATCTAGATTAAAAACATAAACATATATGGAAGTAGGAATGGGACAATATGGGAAACAAGGGAACCAACTGTAGGGGTGGAGAAAACAGGAGAGGGGATTCAGATGAATATGATCAAAGTGTTTTATGTACATATATAAAGTGTTGTAATGAAACCCATTTTGTACAACTACCATATGCTATTAAATACAGTAAAATAAACAATCAAAATCAGTGTTTCAGATCAAGCTCAGTAAATCAAGTTGTCAAAATGTGAACATTTCACATTTTGTAACATTTTGTTACTGAAACATGGGATACAGTAAAAAGGACAAAAGAAATATCAAATGTCCCGACACTTTATGTTGAAAATAATTTATTTTTATAAGATCCACATGTCTATAGAAAAGATAAAGTACAACTTAAATGTTCACAAGCAATGTGCAATGAAATAGAGAGTAATATTGTATTGATTAAATATTCCTTATCAGGACAGACTCTCAGTTCTGTAAATAAGACTGTGTTGTTAAAGATAAAAGAAACACTTTTACTTCAGGCAGGCCCCATTGACTGGCTCCTTGATTGGAAAACATAACATAAAAATATGGCATTCCATATTCCCACCAAAAACAATAAAAACCACTCTAAGAAGTCTGGGCTAGTTGAAGGAAATCCATTTCAAATATGACTGGTCTGTTCTCTCATCTTCAGATATTATATATCACACATAATGTCTTGGTCTCAGTTTGGTTCTTTAAAAATTTGGATATAGAGGTTATGTGTGTGTGTTCCTTGGAGATAATAGAGATTAAATTAAAACAAAAGTTTAAGTGTTTTGTAAATTATGTCATTATATAAATGCACAGTTTTTACTGTTAAAAAATTTAAAACTGAGAAAAATAAAATAATGCTCATTTTCAACACAAGGTAATTGAAAATTCTATATCAAAATGGATTCTAAATACTAACAGCTCATTATGTGGGGAATTTTTTGATATTCTTATATTGATTTCTGGAATGGTGAAATTTATAATCAATCCTAAATGTTAATGCAAATTAAGATTTTCTTCTCAAATTCATATATTTTATTGTTATTTTGGCCCTTCTTACTGATGTTTCGGTAATAAATTATTATTTTCTCATTCTCTATAGACAATTTCAATGAGATCTAGTTTTTGATTAAAATTAACCACTTTCATAGTAGAGATTAATCAATTCAGGTTTCAATACACATGTGCATGAAAGCAATCCTAGGAATCTCTCCGTGTAGCTATCCTTATCTCAAACTAGCAAAATCACTATGTCTTTCTTATTATTGCTTATGTCTTCTCTTCAACAAAATTGAAGAGGAGGGCTGAACAGTTTCTGCCTGGAAGAGAGTAGGGTGAGGAAGAGATGCAGGGGCAACGGGGAGAGATGGCCCAAACAATGTATGCACATATGAATAAATGAATAAATAAACCAAAAACAGATATTAAAAATTAAATTAACCACTTTAAGATTCCTTATGAAAAACACTTCTTAGTTTAAAATCATTTTAATTGGAAACCAATTTTGAGGAACAGGATTCACATATATACAGTCTTATGTCATAAGCTCGTGTTTGGAGAGAGAAAAAATAATTATTAATACATTTTAGCTTTGATTTTATTGATGTTTAATTGAAAAATAAAACTTCCTTAACCTACTAGACTGATGGAACAAAATGTAGCAAACATTTTTTTGAAACCCGCACAAAACCAGGGAAATCCCAGGTGACAAATACAGAGAGAACAAAATAGGGGTCAGGAGGTATAGACTAGGATGGGGATTCTACCCAAGATCTGGCCAGATCCATGAGTCTTAACAGTGGCTTAGAGTATGGGAAACCAGACCCTGTTAGCTACTAGATGAGAAGGTGAACAATAGTCCTTCTCAATTAATAGACACTCAGTTAACAGGCAAACTTTATCAAGTCCACCTTATAATAAACTAAGACTTTATTAGCTCTATAAAATATCCTCCCAAAACAATATTAAACTATAGCAATGTTCATATTTAGATTGGGATTTGAATTTTTAAGGTCAACCAACAGCTTTCAAGTGTTTTCTGGTAAACAGTATCTAAGGCACCTAAGCAGCAAATACAAATCCTCTATGAAGAAAACCCTAACAGCATCAGCCCCATGAAGGACTACTGATTATGATCATTCAAATATCTATTTACAAGCCCAAACTTCAAAACAGGAAGAAGAAGCTGTCATAAATGGGAATCTGAAAAATAGAATTATTAAACAAGTACTACAGATATTCAAAGCAATATACATAGACTCTAAAAATTACAGAGCTAAAAATATGAACAGGAAACAAGAAACTATAAAATATGACATGAGAGTTTTAAAATTAACCCATAATATACTCAAGGTTCAATGGATGGTTATACTGAAGACAAGAACAGCTGAGAGAGAATCAGTGACTTGGAAGACAGTTCAGCATGTTACTCCACCTGTAACAGGAAGGTAATAAATGAAAATTCTAAAGAGTCAAGAGGCATGGAAGACTGAATGAGAAGTCTAATATAAAGCCAACTGCCATCCAGAAAAGACATAATGCAGAAAAGAGATGAAGCATTATTTAACACAAAGCCTGTTAACTTTCCCAAACTGATGAAAAGCATGAATCTTTATTTCTGGGAATACACCAAAATGAAGAAAAACACATAAAATCTCTTCATCTGTATAAATTATACTGAAAATTCAATACACTGTTATGGTTTGAAAATGCAGCATTCTCCAAAAGACTCATATGTTAAAACCTTGGATCCAAGTTGATGAGATTTTGAGAAGTGATTGTATCTTGAGGGTTCTGACTAATCAATAGACTGATCCCTTGAATCATTCAAAATATGATGGCATTGTTGGAATGTTGTAGAAAATAGAAAGTGGTGCCTAGTTAGAGGAACCGCATCACTGGGGGTGAGCCCAGGAAAAATGGACCTTGCCTCCATCCCCTTCCTGTCTCCTTCTGTTTCCTAGCCCATATGAGGTGAGAAACTTTGATCTTCCACATTCATCCACCATGATATTTTACCTCACATGGCCCAGAAACAATGGAGACAGCCAACCATGGACTGAAATCACTGGAATTATAAGCTAAAATAAATTTTTCCTCTTTTCAATAATTTCTCAAAGGTATTTGTCACAGAAATGAAAAAGTAACTAACACAAACTCCATACAAGATAAGAAAATAACAAAACCAGGCAGAGAGAAAAATGCAGGCTGTTAAGAAGCAAAAATGGATATTAAATAGAAACCAGAGAATGCTCAGAGATATATTCAGAAAATAATTAATTTGGAGCAAGGGCCTCTATGATTTGGAAGATCTCCACTGGCTATTATTACATTTTATTTTAAGTAATGTGAGAAAGTTTTGGTTTGTTGTAGGTTTACAATTTCTATTGCATCAAACTTTTAACAAAATACCAAAAACTTTAAAATACCATAATCCTGATATAAATATTACCAGTTTATCAGAAAAAGGGTATATTTTGATGGGAACTTCAAAAACTTGTTGTTTGGTCCTCAAATATAGTATCAACTCTAATTTACTGAGGCTTTAAAGTATTCCAGGACCTCTTCCAAAGTAGGTGAATCTGTTAACTTCACTACACTTTACGTGAACTTAACGGATCACACAATATTATTTTCTTATTGTACCAAAGAGAAAAATCAAACACAAAAGAAATTTTCCTTAGTTATATTTGACTTTTGGCTAAGTTGAGGCTTAAAAAACTATCTTTTAAAACATCAGGAAATTATTCTATCAGAGCTGGAGAACATTAAAATGTATGATCACACAAAATTACAGCTTTGCAATTTAAAGTTAATTAAAATATGCACTATTTTTGGACATTTTTCTATAAGTGTTTTAATATACTTAAAATTATTCTAAATATTATAATTTTCATTTTTCATGACCTCAAAGCCTTGAATATACAAATTATCCTCAAACCCAAGCATATACAAATTATTAATCTATACTATACTTAAAATATATTCTATTCTGACAGCCTTGTGAAACTATTTGATCTTGACACAGTGAAAAAATTATGCTACAATTAGCTTTATAATATATCACTTCACTACATGCCTTAGGATTTTCTGAATTTAGTAAACACAGTTTCATTATGCACACTGAATAGCAATAACTTCTTGAATAAATATTGGAGAAACCCAATACCTTCTATGAATTAGAAAAGGCAAAATTTAATATGTTTGCATAATGCTAATTCATCTCATAGTCCCCCTAAAATTTAAGAAAACTAATATCTGGTGAACAGCCTTAGGGAAAAAAACAACCTAGAGTATGCATATCATGAAGCACAATCTGTCCCAAGTTAATTTTCCTTACATGAGATATCCTTTGCAACCTGTAAATATGTGTTTATATATGAGAATTTCAAGCTTTGAATATATGTCAAAATTTTAAACAGCATGCTTTTATAGCATTCTCACTTTATGTAGATATGTTCTTAAAATATAACCTATGCCAAATGAAACAATACATGTGAAATATGTAAGTATGAGTAGTTCATTAACAGCAAATATTGTTTTTTACAATTACTTTTATTAATGTGCTATTATTTCCTTACCTACAAAGAGAACCAGAAGCATATATAAAACAAATTTTGGAAATTATTCTTGAGTCTTTGAAGCAATAATGATTTCAAACGATGTTTTTAATTGGAAGAAACTATTATATTTCAAATTTAGTGTAACAATATCTCAGTAGTGTTGCATCTGTTCACTGAAACCTGAAATAAATTTAGTAGATGCCACTAACATGTGTTTCATCTCCTGTTTCTTAGAGTGAATTGAAGCATGATATAAGGACTTTTGTAAGTGTCACAATGTACCCCCAGTAAGAAAAAATATATAATAAAAATATATGAAAGAATTTACAAATAAAATCAGATTTTAATAGTAATAATCCCATTATTATTAAATTTGTTTCAAACTTGAAAATTTTTCTAAAATTGGATATCTTTATAGAATTTAGACAAAGGAGCTCAGCAATTTTATAGTTATGACTTAAGTAAGATAATAAAGGACTGTCATGAACTCTATAGTGAGCACATCAATCACAATCAAGTTTTAGGTTTCCTTTCCTTTCCCTATTCCTCCTGTACATGTTCTCCCCTTAGTATGTGACCCATGTCCAATAATATTACTGCATTTGTTTTATGTCTATAATTCACTTATGAGGGAAAACAAGCAATTTTTGGCCTTCTGAGCCTGGCTAACTTTGCTTAAAATGAAGTTCTCCAGTTCCATCCATTTACTTGCAAATGACAAAATTTCATTCTTCTTTGTGGCTGAATAAAATTCCATTGGGTATAAATACCACACTTTCTTAATCCATTCATCAGTAGTGGGGGCATCTTGGCTGTTTCCATAGTTTAGCTATTGTGAACAGTGCTGCAATAAACATGGGTGTGCAGGTGGTTACGGCAGCTTTAAGAAAGCAATACACATAATTTTTATACAGAAGAAAAATTTTCCTCTGTCACACAATAAGCAATTGGAATTTAAATAAAAATCAAAACCATGTAGAGAAATACCAAAAATTAAAGTAAAATCAATGAAAATATGAGCATTTATATGCAAAAATACAAAACTGGTGAAAGAGAATCCAAACAAATACACTGATACCTTATGTTTGTGAATTTGAAACCAGATATTGTTAAGATACTGTTATACCCCACTGAGATATTTTTAGATTTTGACAAACTGATTTGAAAGTTTATAGAAAATATAGAAGACCTAGATTAGCCAAAAAAAAAACCCTGTCTAAAAACAAAGATAGAGGACTGACATTAAGTAATTAAACATTTACTAAAGTTGCATGAGTCAAGACAGTATTATGACAGAAAAAGAAAAAAATACCCATACAGATCAATTGACCATCCTATATAGCTCAAAAAAATAAACCTACACAACTGTACTTTGACAAGATCTACTGTAATTTAGTGGAAAAAGATAGTGTTTATCAACAAATGGTGCTAAAATATTTGGACATCCACAGATTAAAAGTACAACTTGCACATTTCAAATAAATTAACTAAAAATAGATCAGAAAATAAATATAAAGAGACAAAACTAATAAAAAGAACTTCTAGAAGAATTACATGAGCAAAAAAAACAAAATTTACATTTGGCAATGAATTTTTACATAAAACAGCAAAAGCATGATCCAATTAACTAAATTGGACTTTATAAAAATTAAAACTTCTGTTTTATGAAAAAAAAACTCTATGATGAGAATGGTGTGAAATAGAAGAAAAAATATTTGCAGAAAGCATACCTAATAAAGGATTTTTATTTAAAACATACAAATAACCCTTAGATCCAAATCCAATGGTGAAACAACCAAATGAAAAAATGGGCAGGGCTGTGAGTAGCTCAGAGGCATGGCACCTCATGAGCATGCGCAAAGCTCTTGGTTCAATCCACAGCACCATAAAGAAAAAGAATGGGAGTAAGTGGAGAAAGCTGAGCATGTGTAGGGACAGGCGCAATATGGGAATTCTCTGTATTTCACACTCAATTTTGCTTTTAATTTAAAGATGCTGTAATAATAAAAATGTTGGTGAAATATCTGAACAAATAGTTCATTGAAGAAAATACAATTGGAAAACAAGCATGTGAGAAGATCCTCAAAATAATTTGTCATTAAGGAATCTCACACTAAAATGACAATGGTATAGTATACACCTATTAGAATGTTTACAAAATAAAACAAGCAGAAAAGAAAACCTGAATAAAATAAGTCTTGGGTGAAAATGCTGAATAGCAAGAACTTTCCTTCATTGCTGGGAAAGGGGGCATGGACAAAACTATACAACAAAGGGCAGTACATTGCAAATCTAAACACAGACTTACCATATGTGTCAGCATTGTGTGCTAAATATTTATCAACTGATTTGAAAACTATGTCCACACAAAAAGCTGAACTTAAATGTTTACAGACACTTTATTTAAACTTGTAAAAACAGTACAAGTAATCAAGATTTCCTTTAATGAGGTAGTGTCTAAACTTATAAAATGTGGTATACTTATAAAATGGAAGCCTATTCAGAGGTAAAAAAATGTATGAAGTATCAATCACAAAACGATGTGGATGCATCTAAAATGCATGCAATGAAATGTAAGAAGACAGTCTGAAGAAGCAATAAACTTTACAATTCCAGTTATGTCACATTCTGGAGATGTAAAACCATAGGGACACTAAAAATAAGTGGCTATCAGGAGATTGGGGTAAGAGAAAGGGTTAAATAAAACAATATTTTCAGGTAGTGATTTTATTCTGTATAATGCACTTTAATTATTGGTACAGAACACTATGAATTTGCTAAAACACATTGAGATTTATAGCACAGAATGAACTTTAATGCATGCAAATTTAAAACATTCTTTACACACTTGAGAAAAATCACAGGAGTGAGTGAGAAATGCTACAAGTAACTAATTGAACTGCACATATGTGAGTCACTTTATTGAAGGAGGTAAGAGGAAAAGGTGACCTTGACCTAACATTTGAAATAAATTGAATCAATAAATGGAACTGAGATTTGTATATAAGCACTGAAGCTTAATTGGCAAAGTTTTATTCTAAGGAAATATAGATTAAAATTGTGGTACTGTACATGTGCATTGAAATAGAACAATTAAGTACCAATATCTCACTGATGCAATGGGAATAACAAACAGAGGAGGAATCCAGAATGATCCACATAGTAGTGAACTAAAATTAGTCCATTACCTCAGTATGAATGAATGTTTACTTAATAAAGATGCAGGTGGTACCATATATAAATGTTTATACATATGCATACATCACCCATTGGTTAATATACATAGCTATATTTTCTAACACTTTCAACTGAGAGTAATTAGAAGCAAGATTCCTTAGCAGCAATAAACACATTTAGCATTTATTTCTTGGTTTCTAATATCATTTTCCAAGGAAAGGAATCAAGGATCCTTGGAAAATGGTTGATCCTAATATTTGAGCAGGAAAGATAAAACTTGAGCCTGGAGCATCTTGTACTATGAGAAAATAAAGAAATGTTTTTAAAAAGCTATCTGTCTATATTGTAAGAACTTTTTTTAAATGCCACAATGCAACCCTAGCACGATAAAAGAAAAGGGAGGGGGAGAAGAAGCTATCTCTCCTTCGTTTTTAAAAGTGGACATTGACAGCTTGAGGGGGTTTCACCTTGGCCTGTCAGATATGCAGACATCCTGCTTTAATCAGAATAACACCTCCCTGTTACTAATCTTTCACTATCAACCTGCTCCCCTGTTACTCAACAGCTTAGAGTACATTATGTTGTACTATATATAGTCACAGGGTGTTTCAATATTTTTTCGCTCTAATATTCTTTCCCTCTCCCACCTCCTGCAGTCCCCTCGACGTAGTAATATAATCTTGTTCTTTTTCTCACTGTATATGTACATATATATTTATATAAAAGATCATAAATGTACTCATGTGCACATTTAACTTGTAGATCTAGCTTCCAGCTTCCAGTTCTTTTCCAGAGTAGGTACCTATGGGAGGGGTGGACATAAGGAAAGGGTGAATGAGGGTGAATGTGGTGGATATGTTTTGTATTCATATATAAAAATAAAATAATGAATCCTGTTGAAATTGTTTGAAGAAGGAGGGGAAAGGGGGATGAGGGAGATTGAGGGAGGGGGTGAACTAACTAAGATATATTGTAAGCACATATGTAAACATCACAACATATCCCCCTATACAACTATTATATATGAATAACAAACAAATGTTAAAATAAACTCATTTTTCTCCACCTCTAATAAACTCCTTTGGAAGTACAGGAAAAAAAAACATGAACAAACTATATATCTGTATAATTATGACATTTTTCAAAAGAACACAGGAGTTATCTTAAATGCAGATTATAGACCCAAAACAAATGGAATAATATTATTGGACATGGGTCACACACTAAGGCGAGAACAAGTATGGGGGAAATAGGGAAAGGAAAAGAAATCTAAAACTTGAATGTGGTTGATGTGCTCCCTGTTGAGGAGTGAATAAAGTAATCTTAAATTGGCAGAGTCCACTATGGGAAGGGGACCAGGAAGTAGTGAAGAGGTCTGGCAGAGAAAAACCAATGTGGGTTGAAATACACAAGTGCATGGAAGCAACCTCACTAGGAATCTGTCTGTATAGCTATCTGTATCTCAAACTAGCAAAAACAATATGCCTTTCTTATTGTCTCTTATGTTTTCTCTTCAATAAAATCAGAGAACAAGGGGAGGGAACAGATTCCTTCTGGAAGCAAGAGGTTGGAGGTTGGGCGAGGGGGATCGGGCACAAACAATGCATACGCACATAAGTAAACATAAAAACAATAAAATAAAAGGAGAAAGAAAAAAAAAAAGATCTCCCAGTGGCCAAACCTGGAAAAATTTGGGTAATGGTAAATAAAGTAATATTGAGTTGTAATCTAAATAATAAAGTACAAATGCAATGACTACATTTTGTAATCAATTAATGTTTGAATGGATACATACATGGAAGGAGCAAATTCCTCATGAAGAAAATTTCAGACATGCAGTAGTTTTGGGCACATCAGCAGCATTTAACAGTCACAGTCATCAGAAACAACCAAAGTCTGCTTAATACTGCCGGCAAAAGGACCTCAAAGAGATATTACAACTAACAAAATCAACGTAATCCTTTACAGAAAAGTACACTTGGCTGTGTAGCAGAGTTTCAGAGTGCCTTAGCATTTGAAGACTTTTGTCCTATTTCCTGTATGTCACATAAAGAAGGCCTGTTATCACAATATATACTAGAATTTTATAAGCATTGTTGAGAAAGCATTTTCAGTACCAATCCAAATAAAACCATGTCACAAATGCATTTAATATGAAAATATATTCTTTTTTTGTTCATATATCCTTGTTCTGTCAACCTTGTTGCTATTTAATCACAATACTGTTTTTACTGTAAGTGCAGAACAGATACATAATTCTGATTCTTATTAATTAATCAGATTAAATCCATTCAAATTTGTATTCTCCTTAGATGAATTTATAAAATTAGGTGGAGAGGGAAATGTAAATGAAATAATAAATCAAATCATTATTGAAGATCATATTCATTTCAGGGATATTGTTGACTTCTAGTACCTCAGCATGCAATTATAAATAAAAATATTTTCCCTATTTTGTAAACTAAAATAAATTATATAAAGCTGTATTACCAATTTTTATAGAATTACTGAATAATAGGTTGTATGACTACAGAAAAATATTATTAAAATAGTTTTACTTTTTATTCTATATTTTATGTAATAGTCAATGGGATATTACTTTTTCCCCTGCTAGTAAATAAAAATGCCAGGAGGCTCAAGGGTTTGTTAAACACTCTTTAGTAAATCAAAGTATTGGAAGAGGCTGATTATAGCTATTTTAATGTTCACCCAAGACATACTTTTTCAGAACTTGAATCCTAAATTAAAGGCATACTTACTCTCTTACCTCCAACATCCAGGATTTGGCAATGGAATGCTTTGCGTTCCTCAGGGAAGAAGCTAATCTTTGCCCAGCTAAAGAAAACAGATGAACAAAATGCACCACTGAATATTACATTTTCTTTATGTTATCTACAATATTCGAGCTATGCATAATGATCAGGTACTGTAAATTCAATCTGAAATCAAAACAATATGCATATATTTAAATATATATATTGTAGGTATATTTAAGTGACTTTAAAGTGAAAGAAAATTTCTCATTATACCTTTTGAGGCACCTGGCATTTTTCTTCAAACTTTTGCTCAATTGCTACCTCATTCTCACAAATGCCACCCACCTAAGATTGGGAAGTGAGCATGAGTCAGAGGAGACAGGTTCAATACTCAAATTCTTTTGAAGATTGTTCATCAAGTCTGAGGTCAGACAGGCACGTATGGATGTCCTCTATGCTCCTTTGAGCAACCACTAAAGTCAAAGTGCTTGTAAGCTTCAGAGTGAAGTCTTCTTCCAAGTAATGCTTTCCTTTTCTGAAATGTAGCTAACCATATTTGTTAAGAATGATATTTTAAAATGCCATCCAATCTTGAGAATGTACAGGATCCTCAAAAGAGTATAGAAACATGAAATGAAATATACAAAATTAACATGGTTAGTTATCTCACAAAGTACAGAATTCCTTCAAGGCAGTGTTTCCCTCTTTAAAAATCATCTGTGGTAAGATCGAAATGACATAATTCTGAGTTTCTTATGCATATTTAATACAGGGAAAACATATATCCCCAGGGATTTGCTCAATTAAGAATACAAAATTTTGGCATTAATTGCCCTTAAAGTATATGTTCACAAAATCAAAAATCATCTTGAAAATTTTAATTGCTTATAAAATGTTAGAGCCTTTTAATTGCTTATTTAAGCAAATAAATTTAAACTCTCAGTTAAAAGAGTGGAAATTCAGTATAATTTAATGTAGATGTTGTGTTGAATGATTGATGTGAGGTAACCTATAAGAAAAACACTTGGAATTATTTTATAAATTGAAGCAAAAAAAGTATCGTTTTTCCAATATATCCCCATAGGGATAAAGTAGATAAAACACTGAAAGTTTTCTTCAGCAAAACACTTTTCTAGAAAGACTGTACCAAGAGTTCAACATTAATCTGCACAATTCTGTCTTTAAGAAGATCTACAACTTTTCCTGCTACTCTGTACCACACACATATACCTGCATACATACCAAATGTATGTAGACATATGTGAGTAAACACATGTGTGTGTGTGCGTGTATATATACATACATATGTAGGCATTATTACTTATATAATTTGTTATTCCTTGCACTATGTTATATGCTCCTGAGTAAAAGTTATACTTATTAATCCCCATATTTTACAGAAGCACCATAGTATTGTGTTATTAACAACCATTTTCACAGTGGGATACAATTATACCATGTATTCACTAGGGCAAATATGTCATATAAAGTGGACAAAATTATATTATACATGACATATTTTGGATTATGCTATTTAAACTCCAGAATCCCAACAACAGTAATTAGATTAAGTGAAAATAACTATATTTTAATCTGAAGTTTTCTTTTATTTCTACATTAGAATTTATTGAAAAGGATTTTCTTAAAAACAGAAGAATAATTGTGAGTGGACAGGAAGCATGAGGTAAATGCCATACTTTGCTCTGTTCTACATGTGAGTGATTTCCCTGTTGGTAACTGAGAAGGAAATGCTGTCTACAAAGGTCACATCCGTATCACAACTGAGCTTCTCCTGTGTTGCCCATGAGTGCATCACTGTATCAACAATGCATAAAACTGTCAGGTAAGGAATGGTTCCTTAATACATATTTTAAAAGAAGGATTCAAAGAGTCCATTAAACAAAGAAGACATCAAGTCACAATTCTCTGCTAAATAGGAGAGCAATGCTACCAGATGCTTTGTAATTTTAGCTTTAATCACCCCCAGTTCTGCCAGACTCTGAAAATGAATGGAGCAATGAAATATTTTCTTTCACAATGTCATGAATTAGAACCCACTGGAAAGAAAAACCAAACTCATACTTGGTTTAAAATCATATTTTCTGCTGGACATAATGACACAGGCCTATTTCCCAGGACTCAGGAGACTGAGGCAGGTGGATCACAATTGTGAGGTTACCCTGGGTTACACAGCAAGAACCTGCCTAAAATAAGTAAAAATAAAATAAAATAACAATTTTTTGTTTATTGTCTTCAAAAGACCAATGAGTGGAGTAAAATTTTCAATAACTTACTGATTAAATAAAATACTTATTAAATACTCTTATCACACATTACAAATGTCTATGTCTATGAAAAATGGTTCATGAGGACTTCTACTGGTCTGGTCAGGGAAGTCTGCCTGCAGTGGGGAAGCTTGAACTGCAATAGGGAAGCAGAAGAATGTCTAGTTAGTACTTAATTTCAATGGGGGTGGAAACTGTGTGTTGTGGGGACCTGGTGTAGGAAAAGTTTGTTCACCATTGCTGGCATGATACATCAGGAAACTGGAAGAAGCCAAGATGATTGGAGAAGAGATGATGACTGTCTGATACACAGATTCCTATAAGGCTGAGGACATCTGTAGTAAACAGACAATGAAAGACTTTTCAGTCAGTAGTAAAAATTATTAACTGTAAAATAATAAAAACCATAATACATGGCAATACATTCTTCAAGGGCCATATCATAGAATTCCAGGTGGTAAAAGTCCATTTGCCTCATCTGAATGCTGGAGAATCCTCCCTTCTCTCTTTCCAAATGGCAATTAGAAGGGCTCTTTGTGTTATAGCTGTGTAAAAAGTCTACATTTCAATGTGTTAAATAACTGTGGTGTGACACCATGCTGAGTGTGAGACTTATCATTTTCATGCATGTGGATTTTCTTTAAAAATAACAAAATCCTTTTAATATAAAAGATAATGTGATAAAGAGATCACAGTAGGAAAAGAAGAGACAGAGACATATAAAGGACTCCTGTAATGAATAACTTAAAATATGCATAAATTTCATATTAAACATGAATTTAATGATGTTAACAGTTATTGGCAAAATTTCCTTCTTTCCCAAGAGTGCAGCATGACGAATTTTGGCTCATTCTTTGGATTTTTTAAATCTAGATTCCACAAAATTTTCTTAAATTAGCTCTCAAGTGTCCTCCTCTTTGACTTTGTCTTAAAACACAGAGAATATATTAGGCAAAACTCTTTATTGACCCTTGAGGAAAACAGATACAGTCTTGTACTCATTTGTTTCAAAATAGCTGCTTAGCAGGTATCTAGTGTCAGGGATATTGGATACTTCTCTTGATTCACAAAACAGCTGGATTTGGGTTTGGCCTGAATCCTCATCCTTATTTTCTAACATAATTTGCTCCTCTCCAAAGTCTAAGTCATCTGACAAATAATACTATTCTTATCACAGGTTTATATGTGTTCTTCTCTAACACTCTCAAAGGCATTCTCAATTTAATAGAGAGAATCATCTAACATTGAAAATTAATTCCTTGATTACCGAATAATGTGATAAAGGAGGCAACACTTTTGGTTTAGATCCATAAACCAGGCAGTAAATATTATTTAGGAAATATAAAGCTCCCAACTTGCTGCCAGTGTTAGATACACAGTCACATGATGATTGTCACCATTCATTTATCTGTCTCT
Organism: Castor canadensis; assembly: GCF_047511655.1. Lineage (NCBI taxonomy): Eukaryota > Metazoa > Chordata > Mammalia > Rodentia > Castoridae > Castor > Castor canadensis. The sequence continues at coordinate 19,329,297 of NC_133390.1, read as the reverse complement.
ATCTGAAACATTCTCAACATTAGCTCCTTTTATTAATTTTGCTAAGTGTCTGCAATTAAAAACAAATTTCAGGAATCTTTACCCTAAGCTATGCAAGCTAATTTCACAAAAAGAGACTGGTCAACTTGTTTATTTTTAAGAGTCAAATATTATCTGATGATTTACAGGCTATATTAGTCTTCTCAGGCTACAAAAGCAAAATACTATGCATTGGGAGGCTTAAACAGCACACATTTTTTCTGTTCCATTTCTGGAGACTACAAGCCTAAGACCAGTGTGTTGGGAGGTTTGGTATATGATCAGACTCTCTTCCTAGCTTGCAGATGATGTCCTTTCAATGTATCCTCAGATCTCTAACACTAAGCCCTCTGGTGTTTTTAAAAACATTAATCCTCTACTGTCAGGATTTTCTCTTTATGGGTCTTATGTCCAAATACAGTCATATTAGGAGTTAGAAATGCACCATATAAATTCAAGGGGGATATTCCTTCCACACTACACTCTATGTATTAAATGTATCTTTTCCTAACTAATCAAATAGTCAATAGATGAATATGTATGCTCTTACTCTAAATAACTTTCCTTTTCAAGGGATGTGTAAAGTAGGTATGTCTTGAGCAATTTATTTATTTATACACAGGGGCAGTCTAACTTTCCAAAATGCAGTTTCAGAGAGTTCTTTTCAGTCTCCCCACCACCAAAATGCCTAAGAATTATATTTCATCTATATAGTCAAACCAGATTTCAAATTTACCTTCAGTTTCTTGCTCTAAATTTATAAAAAATATGCCTATCTTTATCAGAATAAAACTTTTATCAGGAGCAACTTGGATTTGGATTATTCCAAAAGTATCAACCTCTTCATGGTTCATATTTAGCTGAAGTATTCTATGTTTCCATGGGTCATTTGAAGAATTAATTGCACCCATATGAGACTTGGGGAAAAGTCAATTATAAAAGGAATGACTAAAATTGAGAAAATTGAATCATCTTAAAGGTGTAACAGCGAACAACTGATCTTCTTAAAGGCAGTTATAACAGGACTTTGAAATGCATTCTGGACCCAAGTGAGTTCTTACTTCAAATGGTGTTAGAGTTGTGTTTCAGAAGATTAATGCTCTGAACAACTTCATATGCATGCATGAAAACAGAATAATCGGGCCCATTAAAGTTATAAAAATAAAATATGGAGGGAGTGAATTTGATCAAAGCACATTGTATGTTTATATGGACATGTCACAATGATACTCCTTTGTACAATTAATATCTGCTAACTTAAAAACAGTACTGCTTTGCCTTATTTCCTTTGAAACATAAGATTAAGTCCAAACAAATATGTTAAAAGCTCTGTTTCATGTCAATCAGAAATCTTCCCAATTTTAAGTTTGACCTCACTAATGAACATTTTCAAGAATTTATATATCAGGAAAAAGGCAATTGTATCTGCAATAAAAATAAGAGAACTAATAAAAGAAAGGTGTCTAAAGAAAACCATAGTTTGTCAAAATCAAGATAAACTGTGACTGCACACTAAAATTGTCCACTTTTCCTTTGTGCTGTGAGACTATTTTTATATTTATGTATTAGAATTTTGTTGTACAAAATTTTTTAATGCTCAACTAGTCATAAGAAAAGTATGAAGCAAGCCAGACATTTTAACAATTAAAGGAGAATATATCAGCTTTGTTGGATACAAAGAAATTATATAAATGTGATTATAATTGCTATTTTATTACAAAACAAATAAATGTGTAAGACTCAAGAACAAAATGCAACATGGAGAAAGTGATTCATATGTTAAAGCAAATTAAAATAAAGAACTGCTCACTAAAATATAAAACAAGTGCTGTATGTTTGAGCCACACCTCCAACCTTTTTTTCTCTAGTTATTATAAGATGGGGGTTCTCACTTTTTGACCAGGCTGGCCTGAACTGCTGTCCTCTATCCTGGAATCCTCACATTTTATGCTTCGCACTAGAGTGTCAAATGTGTATCGCAATGCAGAGCTTTTTATCCATTGAGATTGGTTATCCCAAATGCTTTTTTTGGGTCTGGGCACTGGTATGGAACCATGATCCTCTAATCTCAGCCTCCCATATAGCTTGGGATGACAGATGCACAAGCCACTATGCCTGTAATCCTAGCTACTCAGGAAGCAGAAATCAGGAGGACCGCAGTTCAAAGCCAGCCTGTGCAAATAGTCCACAGATCTTCTCTCGAAAAAATCCTTAACAAAAATAGGGCTGGAGGAGTGGCTCATGGTGAAGGCCCTGAATTCAAGCCCTGGTACCTCAAAAAAAATGACAAATGAGGTCGAATCTGTCATTACATAGATATTAGAAGTAGACTCTCTCTCTCTATATATATATATATATACACACACACATATAATGTGAGTATATATATATATATATGAAGAACAGGTGAAGATATGTATTGGATTTTATAAAGCTAGGTCATGCAGATTATTTGATGCTTAGTATTTAGTCCCTAGACTTTTGCTACACCTGTTATAGATATATACATCACAAAAAAATCTACAAATTATATATCCAATATTATTCTAATATTTGAAATAGTAATAAATCCAACAGAATAGCAGTCTACTTATATGAACCATCTCGTAAAATTGTTTATTCATTTAGTTGCAATGTAGACAGTATAAATATTTGCATATACTTTTTCAGCATTAAGGTTATGAAATCTATAACAGAAAAGATAATCTCCCATGAGCTTAATATTGTAGTAGAAAAGAAACAATAAGCAACTGAGAACTTGAATAAGATAGAAAATATTAAAATTATGAAAAGTGCAATCAGTTATAAAATAGAAACAGAAGTCTAGGGGCTACTGTATATTTTGTGATCTGGAGACAATCTTGATATAATCAAGGACCAGGAACATAAAACTAAATGTCCACTACCAACAAAAGTCTGATATATGTGAAGACTTACAAATTAGTAAGAAAATGGTAGAGGATGATTTTAGAGCTGAGGGCCAGATTGCAGAGTTTAGAATTTATTATAAATGCCTTTGAAAACCACATGAAGATTTTAATTTGATTAGTTAAAATATTTCGCTTATACTCCTTTATGACTGCTTTCTGAAAACTCCTGTTTCTGGGAGGGGTTTAAAAAGTAGCAGCCAGAGAGGGTAGTTTTCAGCCCATCTTCTCTGGGCTTAGTGATAGAAAATGGTGATTAAGATTATAATGAAAAAAATGGAGGGAAAGTGAAGAGCACCCTTTGTGATATTTTGATAGAAAGAAGTGCAAAGAATGTGAGTGAACCCAATACAAAAATAAAGGCAAAATTTCTTTTTTTTCTTTTTTTTTATTCATTTATTCATATGTGCATACATTTGGATCATTTCTCCACCCTGCCCCCCACCTCAGTTCCAGGCAGGTCTTGTGCTGCCTTTATCACTAATTTTGTTGAAGAAAAACCACAAACATAATAAGAAAGACAAAGCATTTTTGCTAAATCAGTTAAAGATAGCTATACAGAGAGATTCCTAAAATTGCTTTTGTGTACCCATGTGTTACGACCCATGTTGATTCAACTCTAACCGATCTTTATACTGGTTCCTGATCCCCTTCTTGTGATAACCTCTGTCACTTTAAGGTTTCTGTATTAGCTCCTCTGAAAGGGGACATCAAATGCTTTCATGTTTTGAGTTTTCTGTCTATTCCTATGTCTCCCATATGTGCTCTCTCCTTGTCATGTGATCCAAGTCCAACCACACTACTGCATTTGCCCTAAGTCTAATATCTGCATATGAGGAAGAACATACAATTTTTGGTCTTCTGAGCCTGGCTGACCTTGCTCAGAATGATGTTCTCCACTTCCATCCATTTAATTACAAATGACAAGATTTCATTATTCTTCGTGGCTAAGTAAAATTCCATTGTGTACAAGTATTATATTTTTTTGACCATTCGTCAGTAGTGGGATATCTTGGTTGTTTCCCTAACTTGGCTATTGTGAATAGTGCTGCAATAAACATGGGTGTGCAGGTGCCTCTGGAGTAACGTGTGTTGCATTCCTTTGGGATATCCCCAGGAGTGGGATTGCTGGATCATATGCCAGGTCTACGTTTAGATTTTTAAGAAGTCTCCAATTTTTTTTCCAGAAGAAGAAGAAATAAAAGGAATACAAATAGGTAAAGAAATTGTCAAAATATCCTTATTTGCAGATGATATGATCCTATACCTTAAAGACCCAAAAAACTCTACCCAACAACTCTTAGACACCATAAGCAGCTACAGCAAGGTGGCAGGATATAAAATCAACTTATAAAAATGATTAACTTTTCTATACACCAACAAGGAACAAACTGAGAAGGAATATATGGAAACAATTCCATTCACAGTAGCCTCAAAAAAAAATCAAATACCTAGGAGTAAATTTAACAAAGGATGTGAATGACCTCTACAAGGAGAATTACAAACTCCTGAAGAAAGGGACTGAGGAAGACTACAGAAGATGGAAAGATCTCCCGTGCTCGTGGGTCAGTAGAATTAACATAGTAAAAATGGCTATATTACCAAAATTAATCTACTTATTTAATGCAATTACCATCAAAATCCCAATGACTTTCATCACAGAGATTGCAAAATCTACCCTAAAGTTCATTTGGAAGCACAAGAGACTGTGAATAGCCAAGGCAATACTCAGCAAAAAGAGTAATGCTGGAGGTATCACAATACCTGACCTCAAACTATATTACAAGTCAATAGCAATAAAAACAGCAGGGTACTGGCACAAAAACAGACATGAAGACCAATGGAACAGAATAGAGAACCGGGATATGAATCCACACAACTGTACCCGCCTTAGTTTTGACAAAAGTGTCAAAAATATACAATGGAGAAAAGACAGCCTCTTCAACAAATGTTGCTGGGAAAAGTGGTTACCTATCTACAAGAAACTGAAACTACATCCATGTCTATCAGCCTGTACTAGTATCAACTCAAAATGGATTAAGGACCTAAATATCAGACCTGAAACTCTGAAGTTACTACAGGAAGGAGCAGGAAACACTCTGGAACTAATAGGTATAGGCATGGACTTCTTCAATAGAACCCCACCAGCTCAGCAACTAGGAGGAAGGATGGACAAATGGGACTACACAAAATTCAAAAGCTTCTGCACAACAAAAGAAATAGTCTCTAAACTGAAAAGATCACCCACAGAGTGGGAGAAAATATTTGCCAGCTATACTTCAGAGAAGGGACTGATAACCAGAATATACAAGGAACTTAAGAAACTAAACTCTCCCAAAATCAATGAACAAATTAAGAAATAGGCAACTGAACTAAGCAGAACTTTTTCAAAAGAAGAAATTCAAATGGCTAAAAAACACATGAAAAAATGCTCACCATCTCTGGCCATAAAGAAAATGCAAATCAAAACCACACTAAGATTCCACCTCACCCCTGTTAGAATAGCCATCTTCAAAAGCGCCACCAAAAACATGTGTTGGCGAGGATATGGGGGAAAAGGAACCCTAATCTACTGCTGGTGGGAATACCAGGTAGTGCAACCACTCTGGAAAAAAATTTGGAGACTTCTTAAAAATCTAAACAAAAGCAATTTCTTGCTTCAAAACCAAGCAACTTGGTAAAGTTCATGAAATGACTCGATCAGGAGAAAGAATTTCCTGATAAATATTCATGTCTAATTGTGAGAATATGAAGTTTGTGATGTTTACAAGACATTCATGTGGAAACATACTGTAAGGTATACCACAGAGTTCAGAGAAGAGAGATCAAAGATTGACATGTGTGAGTCACTGGCAGGTACCAGATAAGACAATGCCATGCAAGGTGATTGCATAGGACAAGTCTGGAGCCTTCAGGAGCTTCATGATTAAGAAGGTCAAAGAGAAGAAGGAACCAATTTAAAATACTTAGCTTAGTTGCACAGCTACAGAGGGGGAAAGGCTTGAGACTGAGATTTGCTTTCAAGTTACAATTAATCTTCATAGAGTGAAATTTGACTTATGGCTGTAGTCAACATGGGTTATGTCACAGAGGACAAAATGATCAGAATAACCTAATAAAAAAAATTATATTTTTGATTTAGCATTTTCAAAAATATTAAATTTCATTTAATATGAATTTCTCAGTACATAGTTTAATTCTATCACATAGAATTATATGATAATAAATATATGACTATATACATAGTCACAAATTATAGAAAATTGTTTTTCTAATTAAATCTATAATATATAAAAATTATATATTAATCATATATAATTTAATCATGAATTCATTAATAAATCAAGTAAGAATTTACTAAGTAATTTAATCTTCATCAAATGTTCAGAGCCTTGTAGTAACCTTCAGTGTGTGATATTTTTAGCATGAGAAGGAACTTTTGATGATAAATTTGGACATGATTTTACTTAGAGAATGGAGATAAAGAATGTATGATAATTTTTTGTCCTTTTCATTCTCCATTTCAATATTTTCTTTCTACTTTTACTCTCTATGCAAAACACATTAATCCTGACCAACTAATAGAAGTATAAGTTCACATTAAGAAAAACTCATACATTAGATCAATTTATTACTTTTTAGATGAGTTTCCTTGTTCCCCACCTCTAATGAATCCATTCTCATCCTTTCTTTCCCTTGTGTTTCTTCATTCCTCTCAAACCTAATTTGTTTGAAACAAGATCAAAGGTAGGATCAGTACGGAGCTAGGTGACCATAGCAGCACTTGTAACCTTTTGACTCTTAATTGATTGAAGCATACTGAAATACCAACATATATTATTGTACAAAAGTGATCTATGGGTCTTTCCAAAGGCACCTTGTAAAGCATAGCTTTGAAAAGTAATGCCTGAAATATTCAATGCTCATTCTTTCAACAATATCACCCTCCTCATGCATATTGTCACTCAGTTTGTTGCTATGCAAGGATATGCCTGGAATGTTGGTTTCTGAGCTAAAGTTTGGCATAACAACTATTACTTACAGATCTATCAGCAATGGAGTTCAAGTTTATCACTTCTAACAGCACAAGTAGGAAAATTATGATTCAGATTACAGAATTTGAATCATTACTCTCATGTGCATTTAAAATTAGGTGACTATACTGGTTTTTCTTCCCTTAATACTCATGAAGGTAATATTACAGCAAACAAATATATGCATTACATTTGACATCATAGTCTCATTTGCTATGCTGTAATACATACTAGTTGTGCTACTGGAAACATTTAAATTCTCCAGAAAACTATACAGAAATATTAGAGACTAGTGAAAGTCTGCTTACAAAGAAAGTTCTTTGTCTTCTTAAAAATTTTTTATATAGCATGGCAGTATTTTATCATAACAAAAAGCAGTTTTCTTCCATGCTGACAAAAATTAATGTTAGTAATGTAGTCTCCTTTAAATCTCAGTTAGCTCCTGAAACTGCTTCCTTTTCAACAGGCTGCAATGTTGCTAGCAACACACAAACTCTGCATACAGAAAAACTTCATCAGGAAATAAGCTGAGAATGTCTTTCTAGATTTTGGCCACAAAGTCTTTTCTTTCCTACTCCCAACATGCTAATCAAGATTCAATTACACCCAGTATTAATTGGAGATGTTACACATTACATACACTATTTAACAAATAGCTTAAATTCAACTTTCTTTAAAACTTCTTGTATATGTCACTTATCAGTAAAATTCATTTTCAGTTTCATTGCTAATGGCTGTCCAATAAAATCAGCTTTAAATAAGGCCAATTTGTCATTAAAAGCACAATGTATTACCTTAGAGATACTTCTTTCAAATAATTCTTATTTCCCTTATAATCTCTAAATATATAAAAATAACAAGTTTTCTGACACTGAGATAAAAGTTACTGTTTATACCCATCTTATGAAATTCTCTTCTTGTATATGAGTTTTCTATGGCTGCTATAACTAGTTTTTAGAAATCAAGTGTCATAGAATGCAAATATATTATCTTCTGGTGGGAAGGCTATATCCTTTTTGTAGGCTTTGGAGGCACATGCATTTCCTGAATTATTCCATCTTCTGGAGGTCCCTAACAGTTTTTGGCTCCTGGTCCCTTTATTCCTTCTAAAACTAGCAATGTTGCATTTCTCTAAGTATTCTCTTATCACACTTCCTCTTGATTCTCACCTGTGATCACCTGCTTCCACTTTTAAGGAAATTTGAGATTACTCTGTACCCAACCATACAACCCAGGATAAATTCTCTATTTAAGGTCACTGGTTAGTAAAGTGAATACCATCTGCAGCATTAATTTCCCTTTTCTTGCAACCAAATGTATTCGCAGGTTATAGAGATTAGTCTTTTAACATCTTTGGGAAGCCATTTTTCTTTCTATTTCTCCCTGAAATTGCTGAGCTCCTTACTTGCATTGATAGTTAAGTATAACTTCCAAAATAATCATAAAATGCATTTAGGAACTTGTTTTCCCTAGTAAGTTCTAATACCAAGAGAAAAGAAGAGGTGAAGGGAAAATTGTAGATGACTCAGACACTCTGTCACTACTTGGTGAAAATAATTGCAAAGCCTGCCTTTAAAAATATGTGTCAATAAATACCTTGACACAAACTATTCATAATTTCCTACCATATATGTTTCACATAATCAAATAATATTTTTCCTGCTGTGTTTGATGGTATTAATTTGATTAAGACTGATTGTCATATATGTTAAAGAAAAATGTAGTACTTTTGTCTGATAATACAATGCACTTCTAATGATGTATTTCACATTTAACAGTTTCCTTGAAATAAAAGCTATAATTTATCCATATCCATTTTTGTCTTAGCTCACGTATTATATTACTATGCTTCACTAAATAGTCAATAAATGTATGAATGGATAAATATGATTCACTGCCAATCAATGTATCTTTCCATGCTACTATTTTTAGTAACACATTTTCAAAACTTTGGACAAAGTTTTAAGTTTCCTTTTTTTCTTTCATGAAGAATAGTCCAAATTGTATTTACTTTAAAATAATTTAGGAAATGTGAAGCCACCCATATAAGTGTTACCTCCCATGTTTATATTCTAAATGGAAGAAGAGAAACTAAAACAAAATATTGCTGTATTTGACGATGGTTGCCATGTGAATTTTTATAACATTTATTTGTATTACCTCACTAGGTAATCTTATGTTTTTAATCATTTAGTGCATGATCTTAAAATCAAAAGACCTTAGATACTTGTAGGAATAATAAAGAGTGATAGCTACCACATCTCAATACAAATCCAACATGCTTCTGAAGCCAATCACCTGTATTCTTTATTATAGCCTATCCTAGTGACAAATGCTACTATGAACCTCTTCAACCTTACCTCATACAGAAAATGGATATTACAGGCAAGAGTATCATTAGCTGTCCTTGTGTTAGGCTTTAGATTTCAATAAAGCTAATTATTCATCCAATAACTAATTTTGGGGAAAAAAAGATGTAGCTTGTGGTTTGTGATACAACAAATTCAAAATTCTCAAAGGTGGTTACTTCCAGCCACTGTCCTGTATACATGGCCTCCTATTTTCTTATGTTTGGGCCAAAGAGATAAGAATTTTTTTTTGGCTGCCAGACCTCCGAGATTAGAAGAGACATTTTTATTACATTCAAACTCATCTGATGTTCATAACTGTGTTCTCATTTCCTTAATTGCAACATTCCTGTACTGAAGTATTGGAATTGTTTCCTCTGAAGTTTTGAGATGAGAAATAAAAAGCAAGTAATGTAGTATAGCCTTTCTAACATCTATTCAAAAGCAGAAAAAATGAAAGTTTTTATTGACTCTAAGTCTTTCTCAATGTCCTAGCTTCTTCTATTGTTTCAGGAATAAAATCAGTACTGCAATGAAATCCCAACATATCTTCTGGATATATTGAATATTGTAATTCAAAGCTGAAAATGGAGTTGTAAGAGCTAGGTAAAGGATTGTATAAGCAGCTGAAAGGAGCACAAACTTGTGTGTTCTCTTGCACATTGATACTTGTGCTCTCTTACTCTCTCCTCTTTGACCACTTGCCCCAGAATTTTCACCCCTTACACATATGAAGAGACCAGAAATCAAGAGATTATTTATTCCATCTGTTACCATGATTCCAGGGTCCATATGAAATTTGCTGGCATCATTGGCCACCTTTGAACCCAGTGTCCAAAGAGAATGAGCCCTGAGCCCTGTAATGCCTGCGTCCACCATATCTATAGCAATTAAAGTGTTGGTAATCAAGCCATAGGCCTTGCACAGCCTCAGTAAGTACTTCACTATTTACCTGCATCTCTAGAACAAGATAAACCAATTCAAATCCTTCTTTCCTTAATGTTTATGATTGTAACTACATGGATTATTTTTAATTCCTCAGGTTATAGTGAGACAGTGGTCCTATTCATCTTTCAAGCCCCTGACACTTCAGTAGAGGCATAAAAAGGGATCAAAGAATGTAGAGAAATCTGTCTGTAATATAAAACACATTGCCCTTCCTGTTCAAGAAGAATAGCAGCTGAGCTGGACAATCCTTGCTGTAGCCTCAGGAATTAAATAATTCTTTCTTCCCTCATGGAAAAGAGAACAAGAGATATGCAAGATGGTGACTAGGGTACAAAAGCAGAAAGCCTAACTTCTATGACTCCCAACCTCTCTGATGCATTAGAGCCAAATTTGTCTAGTTCTGACTGCTTCTACCCAAAATAATAACTGCCCTCATACAGCTGCAACCCACTGCACAGCCAGCAAGGTGGGTCTAACCCCAGGGAAACTCTCCTTCCCCACAGTGATTTTTTTTCTTTCTTCTTCTTTTTTCTTTCCTTCTCTTCTCCTTCCTCCATCAAGTGGAAATAAAGTATCCATCAGAATCAAACCTTAGACATCCTGAATCCCTAGCCTGTGGAAAGCCTCCCCATACCATGTTACACTGAGAAAATTTAGAGCCATTTTTCACTGTTGCTACTGCTGCCACCATCACTACCACCCCCAACACCTCCACCACTGCTGCCACTGCCAGCTCCAAACTTGCCTGCATGCCATTTGAGAGAACAAACAGGTGAGCACCACACACCACACAGAACTCCCCTATCCACCCCCAGGAGCATAAACAAGCACAGCCCCTGGGCAGACTGATCCCCCTAAACAAAACTGAATAACAAACTGTGAACTGCAATCTAGCATGACAGCAGAGGGGGTGGGTGGAACTCTGAAAGTGCACCAGAGAAAGGAGGAGAAGCAAGGAGCTGGTCTCAGTGCCAAACTATCAGTAAACACACACAAAAAACACAGTGAAGACTGAGAACTAGTGGGTGACAAGCCGCTACCCAAAACAAGAAAGGTAGTGGATTAAAGAGCTCATCTTCTGAGCCAGAGAGGAGCATTAAAACCAAACTGCCCCACAAAACTGAAAAATAAACAGCAAACTATAAAAATGGACAGTGGAGGGGTAGATGGAACACTAATCCTGCTCCAGAGAAAAGGGGTAGGGCAAAAAGAATAAACCCCTTTCACATAAATCCCAGTAAACAAACACAGTGAAAAGACACCTCCAAAGTATGGCAGGTAGTGGATTGCATAGCTGATCTCCTGAACCAGAGAGCAGCATTCAAAGCTGAACTGTCCAACCTCACTGGGGGAGGAGCAGACCAAACAGCTGCAGCTGAAGGATAACACAGCTATCAGTTGGAAAATCAATAGCTCTGACCACCCTGCATGATCTGGCAAACCAACTTCACCTCACAATTTCAATTAAACTGGTAGACAGAAGAACAAAACACTACTCACAAGCCAATAACCAAGTGAGACCACATCAGAGCTTCTGCTTATATACCAATACCAGGACTGGATGCCAGAGGAATAAATCCACAACTTAAACTAAGACTGAAATTTTATTGTTTCTGAACCTGGCATTTTTTTAATTGTTTTTTGTTTCTGTTTTTGTTGTTTGTTTGCTTGTTTTATTATTGTGGGATTTTTGTTTTTATTTTTATTCCTATTTTCTTTTTTTTTCTTTTCATACTATCAACTTTACCATCATCATCTTCTCATTTGTACTATACCCCCTTCATACTCCTTCCTTCTCCTGTGCTAAAATCCATTGCTCTCCTTCCAACCACTCTTTCTGCCCTTTCTTATCCACTCTTTCCCACTGCCCTCACCTTCCCCTCCCATTTTCCCCCAACCTGTCACCATCTTACCCCTCCCTCCTACACACTCACCAGTGCTGACAAACCTACTACAACAACTTTACACAACCCAAACCCCTGCAATCCCTGACATATGCACCCTCCACTACAACAACAGAAATACACCCAAACACAAACCAGGACCCCACTTACCCACCCCACTTCCCACCTCCCCTTTTAGTGCCACCCTATCTAACTCCCCAAATGTCTATAGATACACTAACAAAAGTTAACCCCCCAAGTACCACTGCTTATAGGTTTTACCACCAAGGGGTCTTCTATACAATATATAAACAAGTGGTTGGGTATTGAACCTGTGAATTAGTTATTGCTAAATTATACCCAGACCAAGGACAGAAATAATATGTAACCTAGCTAAGAACCAAGACAGCCACAAAAAAATTAAATAAAAGGGAAGAAAACAGGTGACTAAAACCACCACCTACACTATCAAGAACATAGTTACACACTGCCAAGTGGCGTGATGGGAACAAGAAAAAGGGATGGAAACCACTCTCCTCAAAAAAATAACTTAATACAGAATCCAGAGTGAAATGAAGAAAATTGATACCCAGTTGCTGACCCCAACAAAACAAAGATAAAAACCCAAGCAACACAGTGATGCCCAGAAAAACAACCTCAAAGAAGATATCTTCAAGTAATCACTGAGAACGTCATGGAGAAAATACTAGACATGGTTATTTAAAATGTACAAGATGCACTCAAGATATTTCAAGACACAAAAAATAAAGAATATGAGACACAGAAACAAATAAATTAACTCAGAGGAGCCCTAAATAAACACCAAAGTGAAACAGGGAATACTATAATAAAGAGATAAATGAATTAAAGATGAAAGTAAAAAATATTAAAGAGGAAGTGACCCATTATGTGGAAAACCTCAGAGAAAAGAATCAAACAGATACACAAACACAGTGGCGAGCCACTCCAGCAGATTAGAACAAGTAAAAGAAAATCTCAGAACTAGAAGATAAAATAGAAATTAAAGAAAAAATTGAAGATTTGTTAGGAAAACAACTCAAGACATGTGAAAGGAATATACAAGAAGTCACCAACTCCATCAAAAGACAAAACCTGAGAATGATGGGCATTGAAGAAGCAGAAGAGGCCCAAGCAAAAGGAATTCATAATATATTCAATAAAATAATGACAGAAAATTTCCCAACTCTCAAGAAAGTTATGCCCATTCAGGTACAGGAAACCAAGCAGACTTCACCAAAATAGAACCTCCTCAAAGCATATTGTCATTAAAACAACAAGCACAGAAAATAGAGAAAGAATATTGAAGGCTATAAGAGAGAAAAATAAATAAGATGTAAAGGTAAACACATCAAAATCACAGCAGATTTCTCAATGGAAACCTTAAAGGCAAGAAGGGCATGGAATGAAAATAACTTCAATCTTAGGATACTCTACAAAGCAAAACTATCATTCAAAATCAATGGAACAATAAAAATCTTCCATGATAAGCAAAAACTAAAATGAAATATGACCACCAAGCCACCACTACAAAAGATTCTCTAAGGAATTCTGCACATAGAAGATGAAAGCAAACAAAACCATGAGGATAGTCAGTATCAAACAACAGGAGAAGAAAATATAAGGAATCACAGAGTACCATATCTTAGGGCACAAAGGAGCCTCAGCAAATACAATAAAATAGAAATAATCCCCTGTATTCTATCTCATCACAATGCATTAAAACTAGAACTCAACAACAAAAACAACAGCAGAAAATATACAAACAATTGGAAGCTGAACAACACATTGCTCAATGATCAGTGGGTCATTGATGAAATAAAAGGAAATTAAAAGGTTCCTGGAAGTTAATGAAAATAAAAACACAGCCAACTAGAACCACTGGGACACAGCAAAGGTAGTCCTAAGAGGAAAGTTTATAGCCATGAGTGCATAAATTAAAAGAACAGAAAGATCTCAAGTCTAATCTAATGCTTCATCTCAAACACCTAGAAAAAAAAGAGCAAGCAAAACTTAATCAAGCTGAAGGAGAAAAATTATAAAAATAAAACTGAAATTAATGAAATAGAGACCAAAGAAAGCATACAGAGAAACAATGAAACAAAAAGCTGGTTCTTTGGAAAAATAAACAAGATTGACAGACTCCTGGCAAATCTGACTAAAATGAGGGAAAAAAACCAAATCAGTAAAATCAGAAATGCAAAAGGGTAGATAACAACAAACACCAAGGAAATCCAGGGAATAATCAGAGACTACTTTGAGAACCTATATTCCAAAAAATTGGAAAATCTTGAAGAAATGGACACATTTCTAGATACTTGTGACCATCCAAAACCAAACCAAGAGGATATTAACAACCTAAAGAGATCTATAACACAAAATGAAATTAAAGCAACAATAGAGTATCGCAAAAAAGAAAAGTCCAGAACCTAATGGATTCTCTGCTGAATTCTATAAGACCTTTAAAGAACTAATACCAACTCTCCTTAAACTGTTCCACAAAATAAAAAAGGAATGAATACTGCCTACCTCATTCTATGATACCAGTATTACACTCATCCCAAAACCAGACAAAGACACCTCCAAAAAGGAGAACTATAGGTCAATCTCTTTAATGAATATTGATGCAAAAATCTTCAGTAAAATAATGGCAAACCTAATCCAACCATGTATCAGAAAGATCATTCACCATGAACAAGCCAGCTTCATCCCAGGGATGCAGGGGTGGTTCAACATATGCAAATCTATAAATGTAATACAGCACATTAACAGAAGCAAAGACAAAAACCACTTGATCATCTCAATAGATGCAGAAAAAGCCTTTGATAAGATTCAACACAACTTCATAATAAAAGCTCTAAGAAAACTAGGACAAGAAAGAATGTACCTCAATATTATAAAGGCTATATGTGACAAACCTATAGCTAACATCATACTTAATGTAGAAAAACTGAAATCATTTCTCCTAAAATCAGGAGCAAGACAAGGATGTCCACTCTCCCCACTCCAGTTCAACATAGTTCTGGACTTCCTAGCCAGAGCAATAAGGCAAGAAGAAGAAATAAAAAGAATACAAATAGGTAAAAAAAAAGTCAAAATTTCCTTATTTGCAGATGACATGATCTTATACTTCAAAGACCCAAAAAACTCTACCCTAAAACTCCAAGACACGATAAATAGCTTCAGCAATGTGGCAGGATACAAACTCAACTTACAAAAATCATTAGCTTTGCTATACACCAACAATGGACAAATTGAGAAAGAATATATGAAAACAACTCCATTTGTAATAACCTTAAAAAAAATCAAATACCCAGGAGTAAACTTAACAAAGGATGTGAATGACCTCTACAAGGAGAACTACAAACCTCTAAAGAAATAGATTTTGAAGATGACAGATGGTGGAAAGATCTCCCATGCTCATGGATTAGTAGAATCAACATAGTAAAAATGGCTAACTACCAAAAGCAATCGACATATTCAGTGCAATTCTCATCAAAATCCCAATGACATTCATCACAGAGATTGAAAAATCTACCCTAATGTTCATTTGGAAACACAAGAGACTGTGAATAGCCAAGGCAATACTCAGCAAAAAGAGCTGAGTACAGGAAAGAGTAGGGAACACTCTGAAAGCAATAGGTATTGGCAAGGTCTTCCTCAATAGAAGTCCAGCAGCCCAGCAACTAAGTAAAGGATGGACCAATGGGACTACATGAAATTGAAAATCTT
The DNA here is from genome assembly GCF_047511655.1 of Castor canadensis. Taxonomy (NCBI): domain Eukaryota; kingdom Metazoa; phylum Chordata; class Mammalia; order Rodentia; family Castoridae; genus Castor; species Castor canadensis. Next base: position 19,313,389 of record NC_133390.1, on the reverse strand, counting down.
CTGCACATAAAAAAAGTAATGGTTTCTAAACTGAAGAGACCACCCACACAGTGGGAGAAAATATTTGCTGGCTGTACATCAGACAAAGGACTGATAATCCAAATATACAGGGAGCTCAAATAAACTAGACTCCCCAAAATCAATGAACCAATAAAAAAGTAGACCACTGATTTAAACAGAAGTTTTTCAAAGGAAGAAATCCAAATGGCCAAAAAACACATGAAAAATACTCACCATCCCTGGTCATAATGGAAATCAAAACCACACTAAGTTTACACCACACTCCTGTTAGAATAGCTGTCATCAAAAACACCACAAACAACAAATGTTGGTAAGGATATGGGGAAAAAGGAACCCTCATACACTGCTGGTGGGAATGTAAGCTAGTACAACCTCTCTGGAAAACAATATGGATGCTTCTTAAAAAACTAAACATAGATCTGCCATATGATCCAGCAATCCCATTCCTAAGGATATACCCAAAGGAATGCGACTCAGGTTACTCCAGAGACACCTTCACACCCATGTTTATTGCAGCACTATTCACAATAGCCAAGTTATGGAAACAGCAAGATGCCCCAGTACTGACAAAAGGATTAAAAAAATGTGGTATTTATACACAATGGAATTTTACTCAGCCACAAATAATGAAATTTTGTGATTTACAAGTAAATGGATGGAACTGGAGAACATCTTAAGCAAAGTTAGCCAGCCTCATAAAGCCAAAAATCATATTTTCTCCCTCATATGTGGATTATAGACCTAAAACAAATGAAGAAATATTGTTGGACATGGGTCAGATGCTAAGGGGAGAATGCATACATGAGAAATAGGGAAAAGTAGGAAACCCAAAACTTGAGTGTTTGATGTGCCCACTGTAGAGAAGCAAATAAAGGAATCTTAAACTGACAGAGGCCACTATGGGAAAGTGACCAAGAAGTAGTGAGAGGTCTGGTAGAGATGAATCAATTCAGTTGTAATACACATATGCATGCTAGCAATGCCAGGAATCGCTCTGTATAGCTTTCTTATACCAAACTAATGAAAACACCATGTCTTTCTTATTATTATTTATGTCTTCTCTTCAACAAAATTGGAGAAGGAGGCAGAACAGGTTCTGCTTGGAAGTGAAGGGGTTGGGTGGAAGAGGGAGGGGGCGGGGGGCAGGAGGGAGAGATGGGCCAAACAATGAATGTACATATGAATAAATGAATAAACAATTTTTAAAAAGTTAGAGAATAAAAACCAAAAACAACAAACAGTTGGTGTTAATCCTACTTCTCAACTGAAAACCATCTTCCAATTCTTCATTAAGGGAAAGTGAAAAACCATATATCAACCAAACATATCACTCAATAAATTTGCTGCTAATATCAGCTGCATCAAACGACCCCCCCTTTCTTCCTTTTCCAGGCAATCTTTTTTATCATGGAATTTTACTTCTTTTGCCTAAATTGATATGTTTTTATCTGTATTTATTTATTAGAAGCTGACAATAAAAATAAGCTTAATGGATCAGAGTAGAAAGAATATTTACATACCAAATATCTTAATAGATGCTACAATATATCAACATGACAAGGAAGAGTTACCCTTAACATAGAGAAAGTATCTGTAATATAAGAAAGAAACACCAGAATTATGAATGTGAAAACTGTAAGAACTGCTTGTACACATTTCTTTGATCCAGACAAAACAGAGAAAATTTTACTTTTTAAAAAAAATTCTTTCTAGGCAGTACAGGAAATGGTCTTTAAATTTTTCCTGTATTTTGGAACATAAACAAATTAACCAGGGAGATATTACCTTTTGTTATATAAATGAACAGTTATAATGGCTATTAATTTATAGATTTCCTCAAAGCACTGATCTTTAATTTTGAAGACTTGTTGGCCATATTTTATTTTTTTAGAAACAACTTGGTTTTATTCTTTAGTCACTAAGTGATGTACATTATTGGATGATGAAATAATGTAATTATTTAAATATACTATAATCAGCAGTTATCAGAATGCCATAAATTTAAAATTATAGTATAATAAATACAACTGTAATCCAACCTTAGACATTTATGTTTTGCATATTCCTGTAGGAGTAAATTCTTTTCACTCCAAGGTGATGTATGATAAAATTTTAGAGCTGATGATTAAATCTTTATTTTAATAAAAATTTTAGAAATAGGGTGATAGTTTAACTCCCGGAGGAATATTCATGACTCAGCAGGCATAGTATTTCTATGCCTTACACAATAATCATTCAATATATGTTTTGTATTATTATTATGAGTGCCAAGCATATATAAAGCATCCTTGCATGATTTTTCTAAATATAAAGTCAATTCTATGCTATATGTGTAATTACTGCAGTTATAGACATGAGCAAGCTGAGCCTTTGTGAGGTTAAGTGATTCAAACCAATCTTACACAGAAAATCTACCCAAATCTATTTTAGTTCACGTCATAGATTCTTTCCGCTGCATAAGATGAAGTTCTCCCAGTAGGTACCATTTTCACTCAGTTTTCTCTAGACTCACTATACAACAAATGGGGGAGAAGAATGCTGATGAAACAATTAAAAACTTTTTAAAACAATGTTTCCAGGACTTTTTGCCCAAAAAGACATAACAAAGCAAAAATGTGAAAAGAGTTACCTTCTTTGATGACACAGGTTAATTTCTGCACTGATAATGCTATGGCAAACAGTTACTGTCTTGACCCCTGGTTATTAAATATGCACTGTGTGCCAACATAGGTGATAAAGCAGTAAAAGAGAGAAGAAAATTCTTGCTCTCAGGAAGCAAGGGAAAAGAAGACTTGAGAAATAAGTAAAGCAAATGATATGCTAATGATAAAAGGCCAAGAAGAAAAAAATAACCAGAGAAAGACCAAGGGATTATGGGAAGTTTGGAACTTTAGAAACAATGTCCAGAGAAGGATACATTAGTGAGAAAATGGTGTACAAATAAAGAACCTAAAGGTGAGAGATGGAGTTTTCATAATGACAGAGAGAAGACATGAGGTAAAGGAACCAAGAAGAGTCAAAGGTTGAAGTTGAGGTCATGTTTTGCTATTCACGGAATAACGAGGACAATAGAATGGCTAACAAAGAGCTAGAGGAAGAGAGAAAATACAAGATAGTTAGAACTGGCTCGGATTAGTGATATTCATAGTCATGTACTAGGTAAGTTAACTTAATACATAATTAAATGAGACATTTCACATGTTACACAGTAAGTTAGGTAAAGTGTCAATGGAAAGGCTGGAAATTGAATTCCTTTAACATGGATAAATGCACCAATCAATTATCTTTATTTTCCATGCTCCTTTGTAACCATATATGGACATACAATAAATTTGTCAGATACATCAGAAGCCTTGCATGTCTTCCAAAATCCTGGTCCTAAAACACTAAGTTAAAATGATTTTTTTTTTTTGCCTTCAAGTGTGCCTTGGGACCTCTAACCTTTCCTTTCATGTTTTCTTTACTTCCTAACTGTACTGTCTTGTTATTTTTTAAAATTTTACTTTTAATTATTATTGTACTGAAGTTACATTGTAACATTTACCAAAGTTCTTACAATATATCATAGTTGCATTCACCCCCTCCATCATTCTCCTATAATGTTAAAAGGTAAAATAAAAAATGAGCTAGGCACCAGTGGCTCATGCCTATAATCTTAGCTACTTGGGAGGCAGAGATCAGGAGGATCATGGTTCGAAGTCAGCCTGGGTGAATAATTCGTAAGACCCTATCTCAAAAAAAACCCATCACAAGAAAGGGCTGATGGAGTGACTCAATGTGTAGGCCCTGACTTCAAAACCCATACCACACACATACACAAAAAGAAATGATCCAAGTGATTGGAGTAAAGCAATTTATATTCATCCATTAGGAATAAATCAAAATACTTTTGAGGTGTCAATCAATTATTGTTATTGCATTTATCAAATTATGGGGTGATTGATCAATGTATATATTTAGAAGTCCAAATTTTTAGACACTGATTTATAGAAATTTTAGCTGTATATTTGCATATATAAATATATATTCATTAATTACTTCTCTAAGAAGTAAATGGTGAGATAGAAGGCGGTGTTTAAAAGGATTATTAGAGGGGTAATACCATGAACGATAAAATAAGGATAGATCAGAGGTACAGAGACAATCTCTTCAGACTGAAATGAAAATCTGGTACCTGTGAGGAGAATCAGAATAGGCAAAGAGAGGCTCAGTCCACAACACAGAAATGAAAGGTCTGAACTCATCCAGGAGGATCTCTAGAGAAAAAATTCACTCTTGAGGATTCTCACATTGACAAGAAATGACCACATGCTAATACCAGAACTAACATTAACTAGGGATCCCTGCATGAATATGGCCTCCTCTTGAAAGAAATATCTGATCTGAAGTTAGTAAGAGCTGGAGACTGTCAGTCAACTACACTCTTTGCCTGTTGTTTTGTGAAGAACCTGTCTGAGCTGTGCATATTCATTGTTCCTACAGTAAACAATTTGCATACAATGAGGCTTCTTTTGCATGTATTGTTGTCCAGGATTCCTGTGAGCCCTTTTCCAGAGAGAAAACTTGGATGGTAGAGGAACAAACAGCAAACTTCTTCACTGAAGATGGTGCCTACGATGGCACTAATCTTCCCAAAATGCTGACGCTTTTCATGAAAGCTGATTTGTGCTGTGGTCAACATCCTTTTTCCAGCTAACCATACATTTCTTAGCGAAGGTTATTGCACTTCTCCACTCATACTCAAAATTGTGTGAGAGAGAAAAATGGAAGCCCAAGGGGAATCATTTGAGTACAAAACCCATCCTCGCCTGGGCCCTTAACATAATAGCAGTTCTATCCCTTACTGACCATCATCATTAATCATAGTGACAAGATAGTGATTATTTTGTTTTGGTCTACTTCTCCCTGACTATGCAGACTCCACAAGGCATTTTCATTGTGTATTTGCCCACATATTTACTATTTTAGATTTTAATCATTCATTTTTGTTGATCCAGGTTTCCATCAGATATCATTCACTTCTTTCTGAATGACTTCCCTTTAGATTGTTTTGTAACATAGGTCTGCCAATAGTGAATTCTTTCAGCTTTTAGATGCCTAAAAATCTTTAACTCACCCTTACTTTTGAAAACTATTTTGGCTTATTAAAGAATCCTACAGTGGCAATTACTTTAGTACATGAGGATGTTGCTCCAGTGCCTTCGGCTTATTTTGTTTTTGAGAAAAGAGCACCTGTCAACTACCATCCTTTCTGTTTCTTTTCTATACAATGCATCTTTTCCCTCAGTTGTCTTAATATTCTATTTAAATCACCAACTTTATGCAATTTGTTTATGAGTTTTTGTTATGAGGATTGAAATTCATGTTGTATTTTTTTCCACAAGACATGGCAAAGTTGCAGCTGTTCTCAAAGCCACAGGGTAGAATTCAAAAGCATAAAAATTACCTATGAGAGATTCATGAAATTTTATCTTAAAGGAAGACAAAAGAAGGAAGTGACAGAACTTATTTCTGTTGTCAAACTGACCAAAATTAGACTGATCATGAGACAAAAAAAAAAAAAAATTAACATGGTATAAAAACCAAATCTACCAAAACTAATTGTTGTGAAAGCTGACCCAAGTTGTGATCAACGCCCTGTTTCCAGAGATGTCTGTCCCTTAGTAACCATCCATTTCTTAGCCAAGTTACTGCACTTATCCATTCATATATTTATATCAGAGCACTGTACTCAAATGACTCAAGTTTGGGAGATTCACAGGAAACATTTTTTAAAAGAATAATCATTGTTGAAAAATTTATAAAGCATTATAGGCACAATTTAATTTCTAAAATTATTCAATGTACTTCATTTTTTCCATATTTCAAAATTTCTATATTATGGTGAAGACAAGGAAAATTTCTATTTGATTAGGGTTTTCACCTATACTTCCATTGTTCTAAAAGTTTTAAATAATATCTAGCCTATTAGAGTTTATATCAAGAAAGAATGCTTCACTTAATATTTGCTTCAATCTCTATGTGCAATTTTTCTTTATTTTAAACACATTTACTCAAAAGATAACTTGATTATTAAACTATAACTTGTATATCTGAAAATTAAAGGGTCAATCCTGATAGTAGTATCTCATCCTCCCCATATGTAGATTAACTTAATAATATTATAGATCACTTCATTAGCTAAAACAGGGACTACTTCCTTTAGAAAATATAGTTCCTTCAAATCTTCTGTTTAATTTCTGCTTTGAAACCAGCTGTGCACTATAACCCTGTACCGTCAACATGCTATGGTATGGTTAGGGTATGGTAACATACCATACATTGAATACTGCTATGACTAAAGGTTTGTGTCTCCCAAAATATTGTGTTAGAATCCCCCTTAATTATGATGGTATTAGGGGATGGAGCTTTGGAGAGATTAGCTTTTGAAAGTAGATCCTTTATGAATATGGTAAGTACCTCAATAAAATTGACAGCCAATAATTCTCTAGCCCTCTTTCCTGCCATGTAAAAATAGAGTATTCAGCCATCTAATGTCAGAAAGAAACACTTCATCAGGACCTGACAATAATCATTGCAACAACCATCAGCATTCCATGCTAATTTCAGGCTTCCAGCCCCCAAAACTGAGAAAAATAAATTTATATTGCTTGCAAGCTACTAGTAAATGTTACTTTGACATAGTAGCTTAACCTGAATAAGATAAATGTGGTTCTTTACCACTGCTTGTTAGGAGAGATTTCTAAAAAGTCATGAAAAGAAGATGATTGATCATTCTTAATTTTCTTACTTTAACTTAAAAAAATGGTGCTGACTAATGTCTGAATTTTATCTGTCTCTGATATGGAGAAACCAAGCCTCAAACATATTTTGGTGACATTTAGATGTTAAGTTTTATAATAGCTATCTCTTATTTATTTGAGGATCATTAACTCTGGCTGGACTCTTACTGACATGAGCTTTGACAGTGGCAATGATCAGGGATCTGACAAAAATAAACAGACAATATCCACACATAGTATAACCTGCCATTGAATCCATCACATTCCCTGAGGATAGCCAAAACTGTGGAGCTTCATCAAGAGCCAATAAGTAGGGATGAGGGATGAGGGAAGGCTAAAGAAAATGGACATCAGATTTTGTTGCTCCTTATTTGAACTGTCCTATAAACAAGTGCAATATGCCAAAAAGCTCAATTAGAATATAAAATGAGAGTCAGGGAAGAGTTTCCCATAATGGTGGAACTGTATGGATCTTGATTATCTTAAGTATATTTATATTTACATTTCATCTCTGATTCAAACTATGGAGACCTATGAACTTGGGTTCCACCATGGGATGGGATAAACATTGCTGTAAGACTGACATATGGCTCCACAGAAACAAGCTTTGGGTTAGTGTTCAGTTCTTGGAAAGATAATAGGCGGTGGTACAATGAGAAAATACCTATAATTTTCAATCAGCGATTGGCAGCTATTACTAAAATATACCCAAATTACTCTAACACATTATTGCTATGTTTGTTAATGTACTACTTAACCCAGTTGTAGTTATCATGCAAGTACCTAAGCAGGTTTTTCCAAGTAAGATCAATTTTTGAGTAAGATGTGATATTTGAGTTCAGAAATGAAGACAGATAGCATTGTTCAGGAAAAGCTATTACAGAATATTGTCACAGGCACTGGTATCCTGTAGAGAATATTGTCACAGGCACTGGTATCCTACCAGGGGATATTTTGGCAACCTCAGTGAACTAATAAGAGAAAAGCAAAAGTGGAACACTATAAACAAACGAGGGAGTTTCAAGAAGTGAGGCTGCAGAGAGAAGCAGTGGTAATAAATTATCATCTTGGACATGTTTTAAGCAGTAGTGAATAACTTGATTAAATTTATGTTGTAGAGCCAGCAAATCAATAAGAAGGTGCTTGTAGTAATAGAAAAAAGACATGATGCCTGTCTGATGTAGGGATGGAAAATGAAGAGTTGCTAAGATGAAAGAGCTATCTAACTGACAGCCAGACATACTGGGTAATAGAAGAGGCTCTGAACTAAGGTGGATCTAGTTACAAACGCCAGCCACATCTGTTAATTATTTTTTACATCGGCCAAAGTATTTAATCTCTATAATTCTCAATTTACATTGGTAAATTGAAGATAATACCAGTACTGATTTCTCAGACTCTTACAAGAATTTGTTGTGATACTATATGCAAAACACTTGGCATGGTGCCTGGTATAAACCCTCAAAGTACAATAAATGTTATTACTGTAATTCACTAAACATGGCTATTTATCAGGTGTGGCTGCTTAGAAAAACACACTTCAACACATGGTGAAAATGATATTTTACCATCAGTTGCTCTATTTAAATATAAGATCATATGATTTTGTTTGTATTGTACTCACAGTATTGTAACACAGCGCAAATCAGAAAGGAACGAAGAATATTTTCCTAAAGTAGAAGATATTTCATTTACTTTTAAATTGTTCAGAAATGCATTATCTCTTATGCCCATACAGTCCATTTTCTTTTGAGAGTTATGAATCTGTGCCAGAAATGGATTCATGCATTATTCTTATACTAGTTGCAAAAATTATTTTGTAATCTGAAACAAAAATGTTACTGAATGTTTTGAGATCAGCAGTAATAGAACCTGTGGAATTGCTAGAAACTATTATTTTTAAATAATTATTTTTTGAAAGATGTAATAAAACTTAGTATTGTGGTAATAATATATTCATAATACTGCTTTGGAATTTGTTTTAAGAATACGGTATAGAGGAAAAACCATTATTTTTGCTGTAGCTGACTATGTAGAGTTTGATTTAGGAAGGATGCTATCTTTTAATCTCTTGGGACAAAATTTTAAGTAGCACAACCTTTAAGATATGTTTTCAACATTTTCAATTTCACATGGATTGAACACTCTTAAGAAAAGTTGTAGATACAGTTAAATTTCTGCATTTCTCTTATGCATTGGAAGCTGAATTTTCTCCATTTCTCTCACTAATCTGTTTTTCATTCAGTGAAAATAGTATTTACTAGGCTGTTAAATTTTCTCTTAAAGGATGGATTTACAGAATGGAAGATGAATGCTCTTAAATGAGCTGACTATAACTGTCTTCTGGAATTAAAAAAGCTATAGATGTACTTCTTGTTATATCATTTTGATTATTTCATGGAGACTGCAAAAAATATTCATGGATATTATTATAGACTAAAATATAATACAAATAATGCACTTGATTTCTGGCTTCCATTTTAAATTTATAGTGATTTTCTTTCATTCCTTAAGAATTACACACAGTCCAAATTTGTTTCTATTTTTAAAAATTGGTCTATAATGAAAATGAACCATCATCTTAACAATAATAGTTAACAGTTTTCTGAAGTAATTTGTATTTTAAGAACTATTCTCAGCACATCACCTGGATTATATCATATGACAAAATACAACCTAATATGGAATGCTCTTTCTCTCACAAAAATAGGAGGTAAACAACTGAGGCCATGAGTGATTAAGAAAATTTCCCTTTGTTAGACCTCTCCCATGATACATAGAGAATATATTTTAATTACTGTATATGTTGCTTCACATCCCATGTCCTATAATATGCCCTATTGTTGCCCAAAAATTATGTGCTACAAACATGGATTCAACTTTGACTTACTGTTTATTATTCAGTTTCTAGTAATATAATCTAAGGTGGCTAGTTAACATTAAACATTCACTGTCACTATAAGAATGGGATGGAGGTGTAGCTCAAGTCGTAGAGCATCTGCGTGGTAGAGCATCTGTCTATCAGGTGTGATGCCATGAGTTCAAATTCCAGTACCACCACCACAAAAAAACCCTGAATGTCCATTCCTTTCCAAAATTTATATGCTAAAGTTCTTGTCCCAAAGTGATGATATAAGGAGTGTAGGCATATTGTAGGCAACTAGGTCAAGAGATCAGAACCTTCATGATCTAGATCAGTACGCTTATAAAAGAAATTCCAGAGGGCTCTCTTTATCCTTCTACCTTATGTGGACTTGGGGAGAACCAGAAATCTGCAGACACTGAATCTGCAGTTGCTTTGATGGAGGTCTCCCAAGTGTTCCAAACTGTGGAAAATCAACTTCTATTATTTATAAGCACCCAATCAAATACTTACTTTGTGGTGACCATTTGTGTAATTAACTATCTATATATTGATTTTGGAGTTGGGATTGAACCTAGGGCCCTGGACATACTGAACACATAGTTGGACTCTGAGCTGTACCCCTAGCCCCAAGGCTTGTATTCTGAGGGCTCTTTGTTCCTGAATTTCTACTGAAATGCTTGAAATATAAGCATAGAGAACTTGCAAGAAACAACTGAACTCTACTTATACTGGGTAACAGGGAAAAATGTAAGTTGAGGGTCAGAAATATTTAAAAAATTTTTAAAACAGGGAGACAAAATAGGAAACCAAGTCCTCTATCAACCTGTGCACCATTCAAGATTTTGAATGTCAACTTCATACCTAAATAAAACTAATTTTACAGTTTCTACCCTTGTAGTCAAAGACCAAAAAGGATTTTGAGACAGTGAAAAAGGAATAACACAATAAATCTTAGAGACAGTAAACTCATGCCATTATTTCCCTCAGTGGCTTTGTTATTTCCAATGTATTGAACTTCTACCTCAGGAGAAATATCTCCAAACTTCCATTGCCCGCAACCTGCATGGGTTTGCAGCATGAAACTGACTCCGAGCTATGGGGAATGAGCAATAAAGAGACACACAGACAAGCAGACATGAAACAGAAAGCTGGGGGGGAGGGGCTCCACGGTCCTGGTGGATACATGAGCGTCTACCTGAGCCAGAGTGTTTATTTTATAGGTCAATACAAAGAAATGAATCAGGTAAAAATGAAGCTTCAACAATTCTTAGATCTAAGGTAAAAGGAATGAGGTCTGGTGGGCTAGTTTTCCTAAGGCTATAGAAACTTAATTACAACACATCAATTATTGTATTATCAAGGCAAGCAGACACCTTATCTAAAGTATTGATTAATCTGCCATCAGGGAGTCTCCAAACAGTTCTAGTTTTGCATCAGGGGACTGGTATGCAGACACAGCAGGTTGCTTTCTTCAAGGAGATGTGGGAACAAAGGTCAAGACACCAGGTGCAGGGTAAAATATGGTAGGAGAGGCTTTGTAAGCTCCTACTATGGAGAGGTTCTGCAAGCTCCATTATTTCCCAGTCCAGGGTTCATGCCTGGTCCTCAACACTCTATAACAGGCTGGAAGAACAATCTTAAAATGTTTACAATATTCAACATAAACAAAATGTTTATGTTCAAAATGTTTATGTTGAATATTAGCTCAAAGAAAAGCAAGCAAGCAAAAGCAACCAACATTGCCTCTTGAACATATAAGGAATGAGAAGGTAAACTTCTGTAAGACTCCAGTGTCCCAAATTTAGACACTTGATAACCCAAAAACAAGACTTATGAGAACAAAGATTGTTAATGTGAATTTATTTTCCACATTCAGAGAATAGAAACACAATCAAGAGTTACACTTTGTTTATTCTTAGCCCAGGAAATACATGGAAATGTATAAGTATGTACGTATGCAAGTATATATAGGAGATTTTATATATATATATGTATTTGTACATATATTTATTACATATATATCCTAATATAGTAAAGTTAAATTATCTTTAAGGTTTTTACAGCATAGATAGAAGAATGACTCATTTACTAAGACCTAAAGAAATATCTCCAAAATTTTCATAAAGAATAAATAATGTAGAAAAGATTTCTTTTTTATTGTTGTGCTAGGTTGGGGTACATTGTGGCATTTACAAAAGTTCTTACAATATATTAAATATATCACACTTAAATTCACCCCCTCCACCATTCTCGTTCACCAACCCCTCTCCCAATCCTAGAATAGTTTCAACTGATATAATTTTTCCATTTCCATTCATGTATACATAGTATTTGCAAAATATTCACCCTCCTCCCCCCTGCCTAGTATCAATACCCCCCTCCCAGGGAGAACACACCCTTCTCTTCTTTGATTTTGCATAGAATAAAAAAAGAGAAAAAAATGACATTTTTGCTTATTTAAGATAGCTGCACAGGGAGATTCCTTGTGGCACTTCCCTGTATAGCTACATTATAGTGCGATTTGCTTCATCTCCCCTATTTTTCTTTTATCTACCTTAGTCACTTTCTTATGGTTATTTTCACTGGTTTAAAAATCCAATCTTCATTGTTGGATAGAGAGTACATCAACCATATTCACTTTCTTAACTTCCTTCTTTTACCCTCACCCCCACTCTCCCTTCTCCTTTGTCACCTCCTTTCAGCATGACCTGTTTTTCATACTACTGTTTTTGTATTAGATCTTTATTCCACCTATGAGAGAAAAATGTGAATTTTGGTCTTCTGAACCTGGCTAACTTCAACTTTAAGATGAATGTTCTCCAGTTCCATCCATTTATCTGCAAATAAGAAATTTTAGTCTTCTTTGTGGCTGAATACAATTCCATTGTATATAAATACCACACTTTCTTAATCCATTCATCAGTAATGGAGCATCTTGACTGTTTCCATAGCTTAGCTGTTGTGGATAATGCTGCAGTAAACATGTATGTGCAGGTGCCTTTGTTGTAACCTGACTTATATACCTTAGGGTATATTCCTAGGAGTGGAAATGCTGGATCATACAGCAGTTCTATTTTTAATTGTTTAAGAAGCCTCCATACTGTTTCCCATAGTAGTTGTATTAATTTACATACCTACTAGCAGCATATTAGGGTTCATTTTTTACCACATCCTTGTTGACATTTGTTGTTGTTTGTGTTAGCATTCTAACAGGAGTGAGGTGGAATCTTAACATGGTTTTGATATGCATTTCCTTTATGGCCAGGGATACTGAGTGTTTCTTCATGTGCTTTTTAGACATTTGAACTTCTTTGAAACAGCTCTGTTCTGTTCTTTGGCCCATTTCTTCATTGGGTTACTCAATTTTTGGAAGTTTAGTTTTTTGAGTTCCCTTTATATTCTGGTTATCAAACCCTCATCAGATATATAGCTGGCAAAGATTTTTTTTCCCATTCCATGGGAAGCTTCATCAATTTAGAAACCATTTCTCTTATTGTATAGAAGCATGTTAATTTCATGTAGTATCATTTGTCAGTTCTTCCTTACTTAATGAGCCATTTGAGTTCTATTGAAGAAGTCATTGCCTATGCCTATTGCTTCCAGTGTATTCCCTGCTCTTTCCTCCATTAGCCTCAAAGTTTCAGGACTTATATTAAGGTACTTAGTCCACTTGGAGTTGATACTTGTTCAGGGTGACATACATGGACCTGGTTTCAGATTTCTGTAGGGAGATATCCAGTTTACTCAGTTACATTTGTTGATGTGGCTGTCTTTTTTCCATCCTATGTTTTTGTCATCTTTGTCAAATATTAGGTGGGTATTGCTGCATATCAGACTGCATATCTGAGTCTTCTATTCAGTATCTTCATATATGTTTTTGTGCCAGTACCATGCTTGTTTTATTGATATGACTCTGCAGTATAGTGCGAAGTTGGGTATGGTGACTGGTATCTCCAGTGTTGTTCTTTTTGCTCACTATTGTCTTGGCAATTCGTGGTCTTTTGTGCTTCCAAATGAACTTTAGGGTTGATTTTTCAATCTCTGTGATGAATACCATTGGGATTTTAACTGGAATTGAATTGAACATGTAGATTGCTTTTGATAATATAGCCATTTTCACTATGTTGATTCTATCAATCCATGCTTGTGGGAGATGTTTCTATCCTCTATGGTCTTCAGTTTCTTTCTTTAATGGTGTATAGTTTTTCTTGTAGAGGTTTTTCACATCCTTTGTAAGTTTATTCCAAAGTATTTCATTTTTTTTTGACAGTACTGTAAATGAGTTGTTTCCCTATATTCTTTCTCAATCTTTTCATTGTTGGTGTTTAGAAAGGCACCTAATTTTTGTAAGTTGATTTTATAACCTATTACTTTCCTGAAACTGTTTATAGTGTCTAGGAAGTTTTGGGTGGAGTATTTTGGGGTCTTTTAGGTATAAGGTCATTTTGTCTGTAAATAGGGAAAATTTGACCAATTCTTTTCCAATTTGTATTCCTTTTATTTCTTCTTCCTGTCTTATTTCTCTGGCTAAGAATTCTAAGACTATGTTGAATAGGAGTGGAGAGAGTGGACACCCTTGTCTCATTCCTGACTTTAGAGGAAATGATTCCAATTTTTCCCCATTTATTATTATGATGTTGGTTATGGGCTTGTCATGCATAGCCTTTATTATGTTGAAGTTCACTCCTTCTATACCTAATTTTATCAGACCTTTTATCATAAAGTATGTTGAATTTTATCAAAGGCTTTTTCTGCACCTGTTGAGACAATCATGTAGTTTTTGTCTTTTCTTCTGTTAATATTTTGTATTAAATTAATGATCTCTGTATGTTGAACCACACCTGGGATGAAACTGACTTGAAAATGGTGTATGATATTTTTGATATGCTGTTGAATTTGGTTTACCAATATTTTATTCAGGATTTTTGCATATATGTTCATAAAAGAAATTTGTAGAAAATATTTCAAAAAAAGAAAATTTTAGTTACATATCTAGGAAAAAAAATGAAAATCTAGAAAAGAGTTTAAAATATTTACAATAATGTCTGAAATATTTAAACCCAAATTAGATTCCATTAAAATAACAAAAACATATTTACAAAAATACTTTTTTTAAATGTTAACACATTTATTTTTGCATTTACTGTTGAGTAAAACCTGACAAGAATCTATGTATTTTTTCATAATCTCAAAGTTAAATTTTCCTTCTTAGCATAAACTTAGCATGGAAGAGTGTATAAAACTTATATGAAAGTGTCAAAATGTATTTGAAAATGAAAAAAAATTGAAAATAATTTGCCCAATAATTACCCTACTATATTCTAGAAGAATGATGCGTGAGTCTTCCTCTGTTTTTCATTAAAGAATAACATGAGATTCTCAACATATAAAATGATTAATAGGTGGACAGATGAAAATGCTTATTATCCTGATTTGATTATTATACATTCTGTAGATGTGTTGAATTATCATATTATACCCTATGAGGGTGTACACATTTTAAAAAGTCATAAAATTCACTTAATGAACAAATACAAAGAAGAAAAAGTAAAAACATATTGTATTTTTATTAAAAAGTCAGATCATCTAAGTTAATTAATATATGCAACACATCACTAAGGAAGGAAATATCAAGTATTTGCAAAGATTGAAAGTTTGGGGTCATCATCTAAACTACAAAATAAATAAGATTAAGGCGTTGAGCCTAGAATTGAACTCCAAATACTAAAATACATTCACCAAATGGTTTGGGCCTAACCAAGTGGCTAAAAGTTGTTAGTGCTGCATATTGGCTAAAATCAGTAATGACTTCCAAAACCTGGGCACTAAATTGTACTCATTTCCCACAATAGGGATGTTGGGTTGTTACATGTCACCATCATAACAGACAAACTTTGTCTTCATAACCACAATTTCAACATTGAATAACAATCTCTTCAGTAATCATGATGACAATAATTTGTTTTGAGAGAGGTGCTTTTTATTAAAGG
This sequence comes from Castor canadensis, assembly GCF_047511655.1. NCBI lineage: Eukaryota > Metazoa > Chordata > Mammalia > Rodentia > Castoridae > Castor > Castor canadensis. The sequence continues at coordinate 19,297,730 of NC_133390.1, read as the reverse complement.
TACTTAGCAACTGCTCTTGTTAAAAGGCACTGACTTCTTACTTGGTACAAAAAGTCACTGAAAACAAGATAAAAAACTACATCTCTTCTTGATTTTTGCATCTGTTTCCTTTACTCTGAGACTGTCTTATAGTCACTCTGGATGCCAGGAGTGACAGGACTGATGTATGAAATCTTTATGACAAGGGGCAAAAACTATACCCAAGGAATTGCAGACAGATCATCATTAAACAAAAGCACTTACTTATGATGATGAGGCTGCACCTTGGTTCAGGTGAAATCATCTCATGTGTAGAAACCAGATTATTTCCCTGAAATTAATGACAACAATAACCACTTCTTAGGAGCACATCACAGAATTGGAAATGAGATAATGATCAACCAGGCCTCACTTTCTCTGGGACTGCTCAGATATGCGTATCTCTCATCCCCGCCTGTTTACCTGTATAAGTATTCAAATATTAGAACTTTGCCACACCTCTTTTCTGGTGCCCATCCCATGTCTAGGTGCGTGCTTTCCTTTCCTATATCCCATATTTTGCCTATGAGTCACATCTTTTTTTTGTTTTACTTATTGAAAAAATCACGTGTCTCTGCCTGAATTTATTTATTTATTTATTTATATTAATTTTTTAATTGTTATGCTGGGTGGGGATACCTTGTGGCATTTACAAAAGTTCTTACAATATATCAAATATATCATAGTTGAATTGACCACCTCTACCATTCTCCTTTATCTTCTTCCTCCCCATTCCTGGAATAATTTCAAAGCTCTCATTTTTCCATGCAGGTGTATCCATTGAGCAACAAACACATAAAGGGCCAAAATGAGAATCTTCTTCTTTCTAGGATATCCTCAAAGCCATCAACAAACACCTGGATATTATCTAACTCAGCATACAGTCCTTCTGTCTTATCTAACCAAGTGCTGGGATTATAAGTGTGCATCACCATGTCCATCCCATTATCTTAATTTTGAAAATTTGAATTGTGTGCTGAGTACCTTTATCAGTCTGATTTTTTCCTACTTGCCCAGAAGAGTTTCTCAAATATGTAAATAATATATCAGACTTTTTGTATCTCCTTATAAAAATATTTTCAAGGTGTTATTATCAGATGCTGCATTTCAAATCTGTAAAAAAAAAACATAGAGAGTATTCACTTTCCCCTATAGTTTCAGTTATACCATTGATTGTATATGGAAGAGAATAAGGTAGATGTGCTGGAATGGTAAACAGATCCCAGATTCCTATGGCTTATATCAAACAAACTACAGGTCTCTGTGGGTTTATTTTGATTCTTTTGTTCAATTTTGTTTTGTCCTCTCTACATGATCTAAACCAAAGGAGCAGCCAGTAAAAAGATAACTGATCATCTTTCCAACAGAAGGAAAAGAAAACAACCATAAAGAAGAAATAAATATTATCATTTGCAGCAAAATGGGTGGAAGTGGAAGATATCACATTAAGCACAACATACACACAGAAAAATAAGACTTTGATATTCTCTCTTGTAGGTGGAGACCAAGAATAAAGTTGATCTAATTTTAGAATGGTGATGGCTAGACTGTAAAGGAGCAGGGAATGAGGTGGCAAACAGTGTGAAAGAAAGGTGCTTGAATAAGATTAACCCATTTTTTATGTATGCATGGAAACAACACATCAAATCCTATTATTATACACAATTATCATGAGTTAAAAAAAGTTTCCTGGAAATGGCAGGCATTTCCTTTCCCATTAGACTAAACAAAGTATACAATCATTAGGTGTAAGTTTTAGAGTAAGGAGGAAAGATAAGTACGTAGATATCACTTAGAAGAAATGTAGCCTACCACAGATATTAACAGTGAATTTGAAATTCATATTTCCCACATATATTCTTAATGATCAAATTTGCTTTTTGAGGATATATGTATTTTGAATGTTTGTGTGTGTGTGTGTTCTTTTTAAATTGTAATTTTCCTTTGCAAATGTTTATATCATCTCTGACATGTTGAATTTTATTTTTCCCTGAAAAGAAAATAACATAAATTTTTCAAGGTGTTACTCAGGGACTTTTTGGCATCTCAAGGATATCTTCAAGAAATGTTAGAGGAAGAGCAGACTAGCAGATTCCGGGGGTCTCCTGACTGTAGAAAATTGATAATAGATCCTCATTACAATCTCTTTGTAATGCTTCTGTGGAGTATTTCAGGTTATCAAGAGATTCTGGAGGCCTTCAAGTAACAAGAAATGCACAATTGCATGTATACTTTCTGACAACTAAGCCTACAGCTTATTAAGTTGTGGCTTCTTTTTGGTTGTTATACAAATACATAAGTAAAACCCAATGCAGAATAAGAAATGACCAAATGGAGCAGGTCATAAATCAGAATTTCATGAATTCAAATCCACATCTTACTGACAACTAAACTGTAAGAGAAAACCATGGATTGCACCTTTACTAATGTAATTACCTTCTAAGCAGATTTTTTTCTGTATTCATCCTTAAAGATTAAAACATTGAAATTCAAATTCTCATTTTTCAATGTGTTGTGTTATTTCATGTTAGCAAATGTATATTTTAATGTTGAAAGTTTTCAGATAATTGGTAGAATACTATGCTTTTTGAAAAGTTAAACTTAATTTTTATTCAATTACATCTGTACTCATTTTCTTAGGTAGAAATTTTAAATAGAAAACCATAGTGACTATAGCCAAGATGAAGATGGAGGCAGAGCTGCAGACCTGGTGAGCTGACCCAGAGATCCTGCGGAGAAGCTGGAGACATGCCTGACTGAGGTAAACTCCGGGGACAGCCAAAACACACCACTCTAAAGATTTAGATCGTGGAAGGCTTCACCACACCATGATCTAATAAAAGAACAGCCAGCCTGCCAAATCCCCGTCCTGTAGGTCCACAGAGCTGCGCCAGGCCACAGCTGTGTGCCAGACCCACACACGGTGGGATACCCATCTCTCAGCCTTGCTGGCCTCCAGCCCACAGACCCACACAACACCAGAATAGTGACCCCTCGGTCATGCCGCCAGATCCACGACCACTGGGATCCCCGCCACCACTCTGCACCAGACCCCAGCCTGGAACTGGTCCCACAGCTGACTGACCCGCCCCTCCCCCCGAGCCCACTACACTGCAGGCCCTGCTGAGCCTCAGCCACGCATGGGACAAGTGGAACCCCACCCCGCCCATCAGGCCCTGCCTGTCTCCAGCTCCTTGTGGAACCAGTGGAGTGCTTCCTCACTGGGACAGGCACCATGCTGGTGTGAAACAACCACACTCACCAGCCTGCTGGACACCCCACCCCTTGGGCAGAGCTGGCCCCAGCTCTACAAGGCTTCCCAGATAACTGCTCCACCAGGCTCCTGCTCAGCCACCACTAGAGGGCTCCAAGAGTGCCTAAGAGACACTCACAGACTGGAGTGGATATGAAAGAACTAAAAACAAGTGTGCAATCCTACTGTTCCAGAACTGGTGATATCTTTTGTTTCTCTATTCTTTAAGGGTTTGGCAGCCTGGTTTGCTGTTTGATCACCAACTTTCTCTCCCATTTTTTTCCTTTATTTCTTTCTTTCCTTTTTTCTCTCTTCTCCCTTCCTTTTACCTTCCCTTCTCTTTCTCTCTTTTATCCTCCTCTCACAATTTTGTTATTATTAATATTGTAACCCAGCTAATACCAAATTACTCATAGTCCAGGGACAGAAACAGTACCTACTGGAAATATGGAAAGAAGAAAAACGAATGGACTATTCTTCCCCCAAAAATAAAGTAATACAGGATTTAGAGCAAAATGAAGAAAAAGGATACCCAGACCTAGACTCCAACAAAACAAAGATAAACTATACCAAGGAACCCAACAAAGAACACAAGAACACACTGAAAGAAGAAATTCTATAAGTAATTAATGAGAATTTCATAGAGATGATACTAGACATGGTCAACCAAAATGTACAGGAGGCACTCAAGAAATTCCAAGATGACACAACTCAAGAATATCAGAAAACACAGAAACAAATACATGAAATCATAGGAGCACTAAACAAACACCAAACTGAAACAAAGATCACCATAAGCAGAGAGATAAATGAATTAAGGGCAAAAATTGACAATATTAAAGAAGAAATAGCCCATGACATGGAAAACCTCAAAAAAAAAAAAAGAATGAATGAGGGAGATACCAAGATGGCAGCTAGAGGGAGGAAGCAGAAAGCGAGTCTCCTATAGTGAAATCTTGGAGAGACGCTGGAGACACACTTTGTAGGCATAATCACTGAGAAGAGGCAAAACTTTGACCCCTCCACACCTCCAGCTGGCGCAGAGAATCTCCACTTCACGTTAAATGGAGAAACCAGGAGGTCCCCCGGGCCGCCAGTCGCAGGTGCACAGACAGCTTGGGAAGACGTGGACCAGTTGAGGTTTGCAGTACGCAGTACTCCCACAGACAAGCCTGGGCCAGAGTAGCTTAACCCACTGGACAGACCAACCTCCACCCAGGGAAAAAAGAGAAACTGAGTAATAAGCATTAAGAACAATAAAGACACGTGGGAAAGAGGGTGGGGTGCACTGAGTGCCAAAGATTGGGGGAAGGGAATCTTTCCTGGGACTGTAAATAAACAAGCCCGCCTGGCTGGAGAGCCTCTGGTGGAGGCGGGGGCACGCGCCCAGCAGCCAGAAGCGAAAAAGCTTGTGAGAGTGGCGGAGGGAGGAAAACTCCCCCATGTGAACTGTAAACATACATGGCGGCTGGCAGCACTATTCACAGTAGCCAAGTTATTGAAACAGCCAAGATGCCCCACCACTGACGAATGGATGAAGAAAATGTGGTATCTATACACAATGGAATTTTATGCAGCCATGAAGAAGAACGAAATGTTATCATTCGCTGGTAAATGGATGGAATTGGAGAATATCATTCTGAGTGAGGTTAGCCTGGCACAAAAGACCAAAAATCGTATGTTCTCCCTCATATGTGGACATTAGATCAAGGGCAGACACAACAAGGAGATTGGACTTTGAGCACATGATAAAAGCAAGAGCACACAAAGGAGGGGTGAGATTAGGTAAGATACTTAAAAAATTAGTTAGCATTTGTTGCCCTTAATGCAGAGAAACTAAAGCAGATACCTTAAAAGCAACTGAGGCCAATAGGAAAAGGGGACCAGGAACTAGAGAAAGGTGAGATCAAAAAGAATTAACCTAGAAGGTAACACCCACGCACAGGAAATCAATGTGAGTCAATGCCCTGTATAGCTATCCTTATCTCAACCAGCAAAAACCTGTTCCTTCCTATTATGGCTTATACTCTCTCTACAACAAAATTAGAAATATGGACAAAATCTTTCTTCTGGGTATTGAGGGGGTAAGGGGGAGAGGGAGGGGGCAGAGTGGGTGGTAAGTGAGGGGGTGGGTGCAGGAGGAAGAAATGACCCAAGCCTTGTATGCACATATGAATAATAAAAAAAAAGAATGAAACAGAAATACAATATAAAATGGAAGGCCATTCCAGCAGAATAGATTAAACAGAAGACAGAATCTTAGAACTTGAAAATGAAATGGCAATTAAAGGAAAAACTGGAGAACTATTAGTTAAACAACTGAAGTCCTGTGAAAAGAAAATGCAGGAACTCACTGACTCCATCAAAAGAACAAACCTGAGAATCATGGGCATTGAAGAAGGAGAAGAGGTTCAAGCAAAAGGAATGTGTAATATATTCAACAAAATAATAACAGAAAATTTCCCAAACCTGTAGAAAACTATGCCCATTCAGGTACAGGAGGCCTCCAGAATATCAAACAGACCTGACCAAAATAGAGCTACCCCAGGACATATCATCATTAAAACAACAAATACAGTGAGTAGAGGAAGAGTATTGAAGGCTGTAAGAGAGAAAACACAAATAACATGCAAAGGTAAACTCATCAAAATCACAGCAGACTTCTCACCTGAAACATTAAAAGCAAGAAGAGCAAGGGGTGATATCTTCCAAGAACTGAATGAAAATAACTTCAATCCTAGGACACTTCACTCAGCAAAACTATTATTCAAAATAGATGGAACAATAAAAATCTTCCATGATAAGCAGAAATTAAAACAATATATGACCACCAAGCCAGCACTACAAAAGATTCTCCAAGGAACTCTGCACACAGATAATGAAAGCAAACAAAACCATGAAAGGGCAGGCAATACCAAACCAGAGGAGAAGAAAAAGCAAGAAAGTAAAGAGCAACATTGTTACAGCTACACATAATCAAACTCTTAATCAACAAAGACAACTACATGACAGGGATCACCATGTACTTATCAATACTAACACTGAATGTTAACAGACTAAATTCCCCCATCAAAAGACACCAACTGGCAAACTGGATTAAAAAGGAAGATCCAAGAATCTGCTGCTTACAGGAGACCCACCTCATCGGCAGAAATAAGCACTGGCTGAAAGTGAAAGGCTGGAAGATTTACCAAGCCAATGGCCCCTGAAAACAGGCAGGAGCAGCCAAACTTATCTCAGACAAAGTAGACTTCAAACCTACATTGATCAAACGAGATAAAGAAGGACACTCCATACTAATAAAAAGGGAAATACATCAAAAGGAAATAACAATTATCAACCTCTATGCATCCAACATCAATGCACCCAATTTCATCAATCATACTCTGAAAGACTTAAAAACATATATAAACTCCAACACAATGATAGTGGGACACCTTAATACTCCCCTCTCACCAATAGATAGTTCATCCAAATAAAAAATCAATAAAGAAATTCTAGAACTAAATCACACCATAGATCAAATGGACCTAGCTGATGTCTACAGAATATTTCTTCCAACTTCTGCACAATACACATTCTTCTCAGCAGCCCATGGAACCTTTTCCAAAATTGATCATATCTTAGGGCACAAAGCAAGCCTCAGTAAATATAAGAAAAATAGAAATAATCCCATGCATTCTATCTGACCACAATGCAGTAAAACTACAAATCAACAACAAAAACAGCAATAAAGAACATGTAAAGAATTGGAAGATGAACAACACATTGCTCAATGACGAATGGGTCACTGATGAAATAAAAGAGGAAATTAAAAGTTTCCTGGAAGTTAATGAAAATGAAAACACGATGTACCAGAACCTATGGGACACAGCAAAGGCAGTCCTAACAGGAAAGTTTATAGCCATGAGTGCATATATTAAAAGGACAGAAAGATCTCAAATCAATGACTTAACACTACAGCTCAAACTCCTAGAAAAACAAGAACAAGCAAATCCCAAAACAAGCAGAAGGAAAGAATCAATTAAAATGAGGGCTGAAATCAATGAAATAGAAACCAAAAAAACATACAAAGAATCAATGAAACAAAAAGCTGGTTCTTCAAAAAAATAAATAAGATTGACAGACCCCTGGCACACCTGACTAAAATGAGGAGAGAAAAAACTCAAATCAGTAAAATCAGAAACACAAAAAGGGAGATAACAACAAACACCATGGAAATCCAGGAAATCATCAGAGATTACTTTGAGAGCCTATACTCTAATAAATTTGAAAACCTTGAGGAAATGAACAGATTTATACACCAACAATGAACAAACTGAGAAGGAATATATGGAAAAAAATCCATTCACAATAGCCCCCCCAAAAATCAAATACCTTGGAGTAAATTTAACAAAAGCTGTGAATGAACTGTACAAGGGGAATTACAAACTCCTGAAGAAAAAGATCCAGGACGATTACAGAAGATGGAAAGATCTCCTGTGCTCATGGATCGGTAGAACCAACATAGTAAAAATGGCTATACTACCAAAAGTAATCTACATGTTTAATGCAATTCCCATCAAAATCCCAATGACTTTCATCACAGAGATTGAAAAAGCTACTCTAAAGTTCATTTGGAAACACAAGAGACCACAAATAGTCAAGGAAGCAATGCTGGAGATATGGCAATACCCAACTTCAAACAATATTACAAAGCAATAGCAGTAAAAACAGCATGGTACTGGCATAAAAAACAGATATGAAGACCAGTGAAACAGAATAGAAGATCCAAATATAAATCCACACAACTATACCCACCTCATTTTTGAAAAAGGTGCCAAAAACATACGATGGAGAAAAGACAGCCACTTCAACAAATGTTGCTGAGAAAAGTGATTATACATCTGCAAGGAACTGAAACTATCACCCTGTACTAGTATCAACTCAAAAAGGATTAAGGACCTAAATATCAGACCTGAAACTCTGAAATTATTACAGGAAGGAGCAGGAAACACTCTGGAACTAATAAGTATAGGCAAGGACTTCCTCAATACAACCTCAGCAGCCCAGCAACTAAGAGAAAGGATGTAAAATGGGACTTTATAAAATTAAAAAGCTTCTGCACAACAAAAGAAATGATCTCTAAACTGAAGAGACCACCTACAGAGTGGGAGAAAATATTTGCCAGCTATACATCAGACAAGGGACTGATAATCAGAATACATAAGGAATTTAAGAAACTAAACTCTCCTAATATCAATGAACCAATTAAAAAATGGGTAACTGAACTTTACAGTACTTTTTCAAAAGAAGAAATTCAAATGGCCAAAAACCACATGAAAAAATGTTCACCATCTCTAGCTATAAAGGAAATGCAAATCAAAACCACACTAAGATTCCACCTTACCCCTGTTAAAATAGCCATCATCAAAAACATCACCAACAACATGTGTTGGTGAGGATGCCGGGAAAAAGGTACCCTAATCCACTGCTGGTGGGAATGCAAGCTGGTAAAACCACTCTGGAAAAACATTTGGAGACTCCTTAAAAATTTAAACATAGATCTGCCATGTGATCCAGCAATCCCACTCCTAGGGTTATACCCAAAGGAATACAACACAAGTTACTCCAGAGGCACCTGCATACCCATGTTTCCTGCAGCACTATTCACAACAGCCAAGTTATGGAAACAACCAAGATGCCCCACTATTGCTGAATGGGTCAAGAAAATGTGATACTTATACACAATGGAATTTTACTCAGCCATGAAGAAGAATGAAATCTTATCATTTGCAGGTAAATGGATGGAACTAGAGAACATCATTCTGAGTGAGGTCAGCAAAGCTCAGAAGACCAAAAATCATATGTTCTCCCACATATGTGTACTTTAGATCTAGGGCAAATGCAGCAATGTGGTTGGACTTGGATCACATGACAAGGGGAGAGCACATTTTGGTGATATAGAAATAGGTAGAAAACCCAAAACATGAAAGCATTTGATGTCCCCACACCAGAGGAGGCTAATACAGAAACCTTAAAGCAACAGAGGTTATAAGGAGAAGAGGATCAGTAACCAGGGTAAAGATCAGTTAGAGATGAATCAACATGGGTCATAACATGTGTATATGAAAGTAATGCTAGGAATATTTCTGTATAGTTATCCTGTACTAACTAGCAAAAATGCTTTATCTTCCTTATTAGGCTTGTCTCTTTTCTTTAACAAAACTAGTGATAAAGGCAGAACAGGACCTGCCTGGAACTGAGCGGGGGCAGGGTGGAGAAATGACGCAAACAATGTATGCACATGTAAATAAATGAATTTTTAAAAAAAGAAAAAAATTTGCCTTTATTATTCTATTGGGTTCACTCACATTCTTTGCACTTCTTTTTATCAAAATATCCCAACGGGTCCTCTTCATTTTCCCTCCGTTCTTTTCATTATAATCTTAATCACCATTTTCTATTACTGAGCCCAGAGAAGATGGGTTGAAAACTACCCTCTCTGGCTGCTACTTTTTAAATTCCCCCCAGAAATCAGAAAGCAGTCATAAAGGAGCATAAGCAAAATATTTTACCTAATCAAATTAAAATCTTCATGTGGTTTTCAAAGGCATTTATAATAAATTCCAAACTCCGCAGTCTTGCCCTCAGCTCTATAATCATCCTCTACCATTTTCTTACTAATTTGTGAGTCTTCACACATATCAGGGGGGAGAGGTTTGGGGAGGGGACTGGGGGAGAAATGACCCAAACAATGTATGCACATGTGAATAAAAGAATAAGAAAAAATAGTGACTATAAAATACTCAATAGGACTTCATAATAGACGTTGGGATATAACATCTAAGTGTCATTAATTAATATGAGTTGTTTCTTGATGGTACTGTAAAATAATCTTTGCTAAAATCAGCACATTCATTTTTTAAGAAAATAGTTGGAAATTATAATGCCATTTCAGCTTTTCTGAGAGTTTTTTTAGATGTAGCAATATATTTTTCATATAACATTAGCTTGATTCAGAAAATATTTAGTTACTGACAGACTCTGAATAAAGTAAAATGAACATATAGGAAATCTCAATGACCTTGAGTTCACCATCTACTATGGGAAGGCAAAGAATACATATAGGAGCATACAACTATACACCATATCTAGGAGTAGTAAGCTTTTCAAAACAAAAACCAGCAGTGTAAAACATAGATCATTTGGGGAAAACTTTCCTTAGTTAACAGATGGCAACGGGAATGGTATTTCAGCAAAAAAAGAAATAGCATTATTTCCTTTCTGCATTTTTGTCAATTGAATTGTAGTCACTGCTGCATGGCAAAAGAGAGGGAATATTACCTTCCTGGAGTGTTTACCCCATGCTGTTGTAAGGAATAGTTCAGAAACCTTAGATGTATCTTTGTCTTCCTAGTCTCCTAACATAAATGAGGTTTTACTGTTTTAAGACTTTAAGAAGTCTTAAACCTTTCAAGAAGAAAAAGGAAATACTTTCACTTCTGTTCCAAGGTGAAACATCTTACTGTTATAGAAAAAGGAAGATATAAAAGCAAAACAAAAAGTTCTCAGGATGATTATGAAGAACACAATTTGAATTTCTAAATCATGCCTTACAATATACAGCACAGCATTCCTAACAAAAGTTACCTTGAAACAGGTTAGGAGGTAGAGGAAACCCAGGCAGTTTAAGCATGGCCTCTGGTGATAATGAAGACTCACACTCTCACTCTGTAAGAAACCAGCCAGCAAGTATGGATTCTCCCAAGGTTTCCGTGGAAATGTATCAGGCACAGACTACCTCACACATGTCTCACTTCCTCATTCAGAGTAACATGGTTGAAAAACTTTAGCAAATCCTAAGCTACTGTCTGATGCATGATCAAACACCTGATAGGGCAAGAGACACACAAACAAATCATGCTGATGCCTGGTTGGACAAGAGGGAATCTGAGTGGCTGGCAACCAATTGAGATAAGGGGTTTTGACCAGTCAAAGGCAGACCTCTCTTGGGACCCCTCCCAGTTGTGGAAGCTCTGCTCTTTGCTCTTTCTCTCTCTCAATAAGTGTATCCATTTTGCTCACTCTTGTCCATGATTTTCATTCTCTGAATTTGCAACACAAAGATGACAAACTCAGACAAAACAAGATGATAACAACACTTGGAAATAGCTATGAATATTTCCAATGATTTGAGTAAAGGAAAAATTTTAAATAAAACGAAAGACAAGTGGTATGAACAAAAACCACAAACAAAAGATTTCTGTACTGAGATGAAGTATTTTAAATCATTTTAAATCTTCTTTCTATAAGCCACTTAATTCCTTTCATTTGGCACTCAGAAAGCCATCTTTTTGCCCAATTAATTCCCTCATGAGATTTTTAATATCTATCTTTATAATAAAAAAGTTTAAAATATTTTTTCATTATTTCCAAGATTCATTTTTTTTTCTAACAATACTGGGATCTAAATTCAAGGCTTCAAACTCAGTAGACATGTGTTCTACCCTTTGAGCCATGCCCCAGGCCATTTTACTTTTTATTATTAATAATTATTATAGGGTGTATCAGTACTTTGTTTCTTTTATTGATAAATTGTTTTATTGCATGCATGTAGTACATTTGCTTATCTATGCAACTGTTGGTAGACATTTAGATTATTTCTACTCTTTTTTCCCTGTATTGTGGTGATGGGTGGGGGTACATTGTGGCATTTACACAGTTTGTTCCAATGTTTCAAATATGTCATACTTAAATTCACCTCTCAAACATTCTCTTTCATTCCTCCCTCCCCTGATTCCTGGAGTAGTTTCAGTAGGTATCATTTTAGCATTTACTTACATGCATACATATTTTATTGTACTATATTCACCTTCCTACACCTTTTCTCCAACACCTCCCTCCTCCCACTACTGCCAGTCCTAACCTCTGGGCAGGACTTATTCCATACTCCTGTTCTCTGATTTTGTGGGACAAAAAAGAGAAAACATGACATTTTATCTTGAGATAAAGGTAGCTACAGAGGGAGTTTCCTTGTATGATATTGCAGGCCATTTTACTTTAGTCATTTTCCTTCAGGATCTTGTGTTTTTACTTAGATCCAGCTCCTCAGATCTTATAAATTTATGTTATAACTTGGGTTAGAGATGCATGATCTTATAACTTGGGTTAGAGATGCATGCCACTTTACCCAACATTTATGTTGAGATGGAGGGCTCACTAACTTCTTTGCATAGGCCAGCTTTGAGCTGCCATCATCCTGATGTCCACCTCCAGAGTAGCTATGATTAAAACTTGTACCTGTCTCCCAAGAACCAATTTTTGCTCACTGTGGGGCAAGATGTCCCCCATTCAGAATAAATATTAAAAGTTGATAATTTTATTTTCATAGTTTTACTTTGTTCATTTTCTGCTTTTAGTGTAACTTGGAGTCAAGAATCTCAAAAACAAAATTAAAGATATATTAGGTCACATGTTAATTTTGTTAAAGATTACCAAAAATGCTCTAAAGCTTTCAGGTAAATTGAAAATTAAGAAATTGCTTTTATTTGCAGAGCTACTGGCTAGAACTTAATGAAGTATACAGAATAAACATGAACTAAAGTTTTATTGTAAAGTAATAAAATGTTTTAGATTCACAATTCTTTCAAGCATAAATTTTACCTGAAACCTTAGTGAAAACTCATTTTGCTGAAATGACCACAGGTAATCTCTGATCCTAGGTTCCCTATTAAATCAATTAACTACCTGTGTAATCTCAATCATATCATTTAACCTTAAGCAACTATAAAGTTTTTCATTTAAATATGAATACTCATGAAAGTAAAACTAGGTTTTTCTCTTAGTGTTGTCAGTATCAGCACATTTGGTAAGAGAGGGCACACAAATCTATAGTGTACTTCCATAAGAAATCTAAATCTTATAAATCATTCCTTTTCTTTGGGGATATGTCCTCACTATTCCTATAGCCAGTTCTAGGCCAGAGGCCCAACTCCAAGGGTTTCCCATGTCAGGTCCAACTCACTTGTTATAATATACCAAACGAAGAGATGCGTAGTGATGAAGGTCAGAGAAAGAGGTTTATTAAAGTGGTCAAAGGCATGTCACAGGGAGAGGCAGAGCAAGCATTTCATCACATCTTTAGAATATAGTCATGAGCTTTAGCTTTAAATAGAGGAAGAATTGGAGCAGGGGAAGAGGGTTATGAGTAATTAAACAGTCCTAGGCAAATAGTGACCTGGTTGAATATCATCACAGTTCTGGCTCTGAAAGGGGGTCTGAAAGTCATCATTGTCATCACTTAAAGGAAGTCATCTGGCTCCAATGAGATGATTACTCTAATTCCAGGGTGCACCTTCATCACTATAGCTAATTTTTTTCATTTGAAGTGTCATTTGTCCTCTGAGGCTCCACTGTTCCTTCCCTTGAGGCAATAAGTTTCAGCCCCATGTCATAAAGATGTTACTAATGTATCCTGTTCTTCCTGGATTCTGAGATGTCGGCAAGGTGACTGCAGAGCAATGACAGATATGAAATGGATGCCAAGCTTTTATGCTGCTTGTAGTGGCCCTTGGGATATTTGTAGGCCCAAGGGAGAAGTAACTGCTTTTCAGCAAATCTTGTTTTTAAATAATTTGTCTCTCCATATATCCTACCCTACAAAAGAGAATTCATTGACCAAAGAACATCAAGATTAACCAACATTATCAAGAAAAAATTTCAGTTTAAATAAATAAAATGCATTTTTTATCTCCTCCCAATAAGCAGAAAATAGCACAAATAAGAATCAAACTCTGTGATATCCTGGACCCCTAACCCATGGAAAGCATCCCTATGCCCACTGCAGTGAGAAAAGCATCACATCATTTCTCCTTGATGGCCAGTTCCAAATCTGCTTGCATAAGCCTGCAGAATGCACAAGGGAATAACACTCACCATGTGCAACTCTCCTTCTCCCCACCCTCCAGGGAACATAATACAGCACATCCCCTGGGCAGATTGAATGCCCCCTCCACCAACAAAACGGAAAAGCATAAACAGCGAATAACAATGTAACACCAACTGAGGGATGGAGTGGAATGTTGAACCTGCCCCAGTGAATAGGGGAAACAGGGAGGGGGCAACAAGCCAACCTCCCAGAGGAGCTGAACTAGCACCTATCTGAGGTGAGGCGAGGCACAAAGGCTGAGAGCAGTAGTGGGGCATCAAGCCAACCTCCGAAAGTGTGGCCAGTGGTGAATCCCTACATTGGTCTTGGGAGACTGAGGGTTATACTCAAAACTGATTTGCCCCACCTTTCTAGAGGAGGAGCCAGCCAGCCAGAGTTGCAGCTATAGGGCAATGCAGCTGCTGCCTGATGAAAATAACAAAAAACACAGTGAAAGGCCACTCCAGCAGACTAGAATAAGTGGAAGACAAAATATCAGAGATCAAAGACAAAATCAAAATTAAAGAAAAAAACAAAACTCTTAGTCAAACAACTCAAGACCTGTGAAAAGAAAATGCAAGAACTCAGTGATGCCAACAAAAGACCAAACCTGAGGATCATGGGCATCAAAGAAGGAGAAGAGCTGGAAGCCAAAGGGATATATAATATATTGAATAAAATAATACCATAAAAATTCCCAAATCTCAAGAAAGGTTTACCCATTCAGGTACAGGAAGCCTCCAAGACACCCAACAGACTTGACCAAAATAGAACCTCCCCATGGCATATTATCATTAAAACAACAAGCACAGAAAATAGAGAAATAATATTGAAGGGTGTAAGACAAAAAAAAAAATAAGGTATAAAGGTAAACCCATCAAGATAACAGCAGATTTCATAATAAAACCTAAAAGCAAGTAGAGCATGGAGTGAGGTATTTCAGCACTGAAAGAAAATGATTTCAGCCCTAGGATACTCTACTCAGCAAAACTATCATTCACAATCAATGGAGGAATGACAAATGGAAACTAAAAAAATATAAGACCACCAAGCCACCACTACAGGAGATTCTACAAGAAATTCTGCATACAGAAGATGAAATCAAACAAAACCACAAAAGGACAGGAAGTATTAAACTGCAGGAGAAGAAAAGACAAGTAATCAGAGAGTAGCATTGATTTGGCTGCACAGACTTCAATCCTTAAACAACAAAAACAATTAAATAGCAGGAACCACCATATACCTATCAAAACTAAATAACAATGGACTCAAGTGCCCCATCAAAAGATACTGTTTGGCAAACTGGATTAAAAAGGAAGATCCAACAATCTGTTGTTTACAAGAGACCCATTTCATTAGAAGAAATAAACACTGGCTTAGGGTGAAAGGCTGGAAGACAATTTACCAAGCTAATGCCCACCGACAAAAAGCAGGAGTAGCAATACTTATCTCAGACAAGTAGAGCTCAAATTTACATTAGGAAAATGTGACAAAGAAAGTTACTTCATACTAATAAAAGGGGCAATACATCAAAAGGAAATAACAATCATCAATCTTCATGCACCCAACGTCAGTGTACCCAATTTCATCAAACAAACACTAAAGGTGTCCAAATGGCCAAAAAACACATGAAAAAATGCTCACCATCCCTGGCTATAAAGGAAATGCAGAACAAAACCACACTAAGATTTCACCTCACTCCTGTTAGAATTGCTACCATCAAGAACACCACCAACAACAGATGTTGGCAAGGATTCAGGGGAAAAAGGAATCCTCATACACTGCTGGTAGGAATGTAAGCTAGTGCAACTACTATGGAAAACAAATGGAGTCTTCTTAAAAAACTAAACATAGATTTGCCATACAATCCAGCAATACCACTCCCAGGGAAATACCTGAAGGAATTTGACTCAGATTATTACAAAGTCACCTTCACATCCATGTTTATTGCAGCAGTATTCACAATAGCCAATCCTTGGAAATAGCCAAGATGCCCCACTACCAATGAGTGGATTAAGAAAATGGGGTATTTATACATAATGGAATTTTATTTAGCCACAAAGGGAATGCAATTTTGTCATTTGTAAGTAAATGGATGGAACTGGAGAATATCATCTTAAGTTAACCAGGCTCAGAAGGCCAAAAATTGCATGCTCTCCCTCATATGCAGATTATAGACCTAAAACAAATGCAGAAATATTATTGGATATGGTTCACACACTAAGTGGAGACTGACACAGGAGATGTAGGGAAAGGAAAGGAAACTTAAAACTTGAATGTGGTTGAAGTGCTCACTGTATAGAAGTGAATATAGGAATCTTAATCTGACAGACCCACAATGGGAAGGAGACTAGGAAGCAATGAAATAGTCCGGTAAAGATGAGCCAATATGAGCTGTAATACACATGTGCATGGTAACAACACTAGGAATCTGTATAGCTATCTTTATCTCAAACTAGTGAAAACACTTTTTCTAATTACCCGTTATGTTTTGTCTTCAACAAAGTTAGAGAATAGGAGCATGGAACAGGTTCTGCCCTGATTGGGAGGGGGGATGTGACCCAAATAATGTACACACATGTAATTAAATGTATAAATGATAAAACAAAATTAAATAAATTATATTCTGATTTTATATCAGTTTCTATTGTGCTTGGTCTACTGATGTTCCTTTCCCAGAATCCAGTTCATTTTCTCTGTGTTAAATCATGTCCCTGGAGATCAGAATTCAACTGATGTTGAATTATCAACTACAGCCAAAGTAGAACATGAGAGGGTAACTTATTACTGTGACCCAAAAGTCATAGCCCTAATCACTGCAATGAATGAATAATGTATTAACCTTTCCCATTTCCCTGGTGTTCTATGAAAACTGTAGGGAAAGCATGTATCAATCACAGATACAAGGAATAAGCAAAAAAAAAGTTGTAATGAAAAATTCTTTCTCTGAATAAGAAAAAACCAGAAAACAAATTAAAGGACTATATTTTGTAAAGCTCAGAAATTATTGCAAATGTCATCAGAATCACAGTCATTGAATCATATTGTCCACAAACTTGCTTTTGTGATATTTAAAGGAAGGAAAGAGATTTTAAAATGCCACTAGGAAAGACTATTTTGCACCCACTGGAAATTTTGTGCTTCTTAGAAGGAAGTAACAGAAATATTACTTGAAATAACCTAAGGAAAATGGGGCTGCACTAAAAAAATTATGTGTATAGTACACAGAACAAAATAAGACACTCAAACACCAAATTTCAGGATATACAGAAGGCCGCTGTGTGTTAGAGATCTCTTGGACTAAGAAGATTTTGTTTTTAGTTTTTGGCTCATATTGCATGAGTTAACCCGATACTTCTGCATATTTGTGCCTTAGTGTCAGGAGAAATGTAGAAACTAATTTCCAGTATCTATAAATTATGATTTATAACATTGGAAGGAACTTAAAAACACCATAATTATTAGTTAAAATATCCCATGGAAGAATTATATTAGCCTGACTTGAATCAAATCCCTATTATAAGATCAATAAATTAACTATGGCTAAAGAATTGGGATTTTAAAAGCACTGACAAACAAATTTGAGGAGTTTGATGTAGTGATTAGCACAAATAAAATTCAAGGCTTATACCTGAAGTGAAAGAGCTCTGGTTAATTGTCAAAGCCTGTAGAAATAAGCTTAGCACCTGTCAAGTGACTTATTTGGAATAGATGAAGGGTTCTTACAAGAAAACAGATCACGAGCAAAGAGCAAAATAAATGTCCATTTTCACCTCTGAAAAGTTAATATTTTATAAGGACCAATTAGATATTGTTTACACTGAACATAATTTTGTGTAACTAGATTTATTCTAATTCTTATATCTAGGATTATGCTAGTCAAGGCCCCTTTTTATTCCAAAAAATTGTTCTAAAGTGCACAAACACTAGATATAGTTCACATTATATATCACCATGTTCTTTGAGATTATTTTTATTTGTGGCTTGCTATATTTTAGTTATAACTTCACGTTAAGAAAAGGACAACACAATAAGAACACAAATATAATAATAAATTTTACTTAACTGAAATGACACTAGTTTTGTTATTTTGGCTGATATTTTATCTATCTTTATTGAAGATTTACAATATTTTTCATAATATTTTGTTAGATTCACACAGTTTCTATATTAAAAGTTCATATTTTAATGTTTTTAACTTTTTACTATATTACCTCTTTATATATATTTTTGTATAGGCATGCTGATGTTAGATTTATTGTTGAGTTTATTGATTTGAAATTAAAATAGTGTCATCTCTTAGAACATTCCCAATCTCATTTCCTGTTTTAAAATTACTAACATAATTTTGAATTCCTATCTCTGAAATAGTCTAATTGGACAAATTTACATTCTTTAAGTCATGATATTGTGGTTTTGTTTAGCAACAAAATACAATTAAGGCTCCCACAATTCAACCCTGTTTCACCTTTTTTTTTTTTTTGCCAGTGCCAGGGTTTAAAATAATATGCCAATAGTGATAAGTAATCTCTATTATTTTATTTCTTGAACAAATTTGAAATTATTTTGCAATGAACTTTTGGGTTGACTTGTGCCCTGCCCCTGCAAATGACCATCCTGAAATCCTGCTCCCCAGTACCTGTGAATATCACTTTACTTAGGAAAGGATCTCTGTAGCTGATTGAGGAGTTCTCTAAATCTATAAGGTTGGTGTCCTTATTAAAAAAAATAAAATTTGGACACAGTCACAGACATGTGAAAAGAGAAGACAATGGTAGGACTACCAAGTCAAGAGATGTCTGAAGTTCTAAGAAGTTGAAAGCATGAACTAAATTCTCTGTCATGACCTTCAAAAGAACCCACACTTGCTCAAATTGTTTCAAACATCAGACTCAAAGACTATGAAACAATTCAGTTCTATTATTTTAGTCACCCAGTTCATGCTACATTGGCATGATAGCCCCAGGAAACTAATACAATACTCCTTTTAGCTTGTACATTTTTTCTTTACATTATATAGAGTTAAGGTAACAAAGTGTATTTATTATAGTACAAGCTTATGAACGTCTAGAAATGTAATGATTTATGTAACAAAAATCATATTGTCATGTTCTTTCTATTTTTCCTATTTTACTAAGATCTATACTATTTTATCCCATTGATTATCTTTATTGGTGTTTTTACAGCTCAGGGTTACTTTAGAAAATGTACACATTTTCAAATTCTGCTTTTCTTATTAAAGGAATATTATGTATGCACAGTTCCTATTTTAAAATTCAAGGATCATTAGCCACTTTCCCATGGAATAGAGAGGATTCATTTAGTTCTTTATCTTCTTATTATCATCAGTTTAATTGTCTGATAGTATATTGTTAAAAATTTTAGAAATTTTAATTCATTTAAAAAATTTAGCTCATACTCAAATTAAACTTAATTTCATATTAATATCTTAGGAATAGGAAACATATGTCTTTTTTCTTTTTCTTTTTAGGTTATGTGCAGTGCTGAAAGATATAAATTTATTAAGAGAGCAACCTGTCAATATGTACAAATTTTAAGGGCTATCATTTTATTCAATAATTTTTCTTGGAAATCAATCATTCAGTACACTGTATATATAAGAATATACTGGACCATTTTTTCTAGTATGGGGAAATGTAAATATTCTTCTTTCAGGGATCATATTCAAATTATGCATATTCCATACTATTGAATACTTTATAGTAATTAAGAATAGTACAGTAGTTTTCTAGGCCTTAATATAGAAATAACTGTGATAGATAGTTTTGGTGTAAAAAAATCTGTCTGCAAAGTGAAATTTAAGGGATAATAACATGAATCATTTTGTTTGCATTTTGGATGCTTAAATTCATATGAATGAACAAATTGTTTGTGGTGATTATCTCTGCCATGTAAGATTGCAGGGTGATTAATGTCCTTCTTTTTATATTTGCTTGCCATTTGTGAGGAATTTTTAAATTGTTTATACATTTATTCATATGTGTATACATTGTTTGGACCATCTTTCCCCTCTACCCCTGCCCCCTCCCCACCATATGTCATATATCTATTACCATGATGGAAACTAATTTATAGTTGGCCACATAGTAATTCTCCAACAGATATTTATGAGATGGCAGAAGTATAAAAGCAAGAAAAGCCTGGTTGGTAGTGTATATCTGTATTCTCAGCTACCTGGGAGGTGTAGATAGGGTGATGCTGGTCCAAAGCCAGTCTGGGACAAAGCACAAGAACCTATCTAGAAAGCAAACTCAAACAAAAAGGTCTGGAGGTGTGGCTCAAGTTGTAGACAATGCAATGTGAAGCCCTGAGATCCAAAGCCTAGTACTGCCAAAAAAGATGAAAACATAATTGCATACAAACTTCATTAATAAAATGGCAAATAATAAGGAGCAAAGCAATTACTTTGTTTTAAAGCATAACGACTATCAATGTCAACATGTAAGACTTTGTTTTCCTCATTTTTTTACAACACTTCTGAGACCATTTGAACACTGAGAAACAATCTAAATGGACTCTGCTCCTCATGAAAAGGACAATGCTGCTTCTTTTTTTTGTCAATTCCCTAAGGACTTTTTCAATGTATATTCAACTTCTTTTATCTTGTATCTATTTGTAAAAAGTGCTGTGGTATATTTATACTTGCTAAATCAATCCTCTATCAAGATTGTGGAAGGTTGGTAGAAGTACTGTTAGTAATTAAGTTTAGCTTATTTGTTACATTAAGAATTTTTAGTCATAATTTTTACCTATTTCCCATCAGTTTTATTGGATAATAGTTATATACAACTTAAGTCATTAAGTCATTTAAATTGTACAACTTAGTGAACTATGACAATTTAATAAAGCTCTGAAATTTTCATAATGCTGAAAATTCAGTACATTTTATTACCCACTCCCCAATACATTTCTCATGACTTTAATATTACTTTGCTTCCTCTATTTTTGGACTCAGACAATGGCTGACCTGCTTCTTATCACTATACATTAATTAACATCTTACATGCACTTTTTTTTCTGACTTCTTTTTTTTGGAATCATTTTAAAATTCATTCATGTGGTATTGTATATTATTAACTTGTGTATTATTGCTTATAACAAACATTCAACTGAAAGATCAGAATATATTTATTCATCGATTTACTTGTTGATATACATTTGAGTTGTTTCCAGTGTTTGACTATGAATTTTGCTTCTGTGAATATTCATGTACATGATATTCATGTACATGTATGTGATATGCCAGATCCCAGATGATTATCTAGAATGGCTCTGTTATATTTTAGGAGTATGCTTTACTTATCGAAGAAAATACCAAAGGTTTAAGAAAGTGGTTGTAGATTTTGTATCTTTGACTATGTGCAACCATTACTCAAAGCATCACCAAATACTTGGTTATTCTAGAAGATATCTAGCAAAATCTCAATTTTGCATTCAGTTTTCATGGTCCTTTCTTTTAAATTTTGCTGAACATCTTTCCTTATGCTTAGTTGTCAGTATTACAACTACATTAGCTAATGCCTTTTAAGATACTTTCCACATGTACTCGTTATTTTCCATTTTACTGTTAAGCTATGTAAGTCCTATATATATTCTGCCTATAACTCCTGTCTCAGATTTATGTGATGAAAATAATCTCATATTATATAGCTTGCATTTAGTTTTTGTTTAGATTTTTTTTGTTTCATCTTTTCTATTGGAGTTTATGATACGTACATACTTAGTTAATATTGTTTGTGGCATGAAAGAAAGTACAACATCCTTTATCTCATATAGACATACCCTACACAGATATCAAGTTGATCTAACAGATTTCCCGAAAGTTTTCTTTTCACTTTAATGGAGTTCATAACTTTATCGAAAATCAACTCGCCATTTTCTGTAAGTCTCTTTCAAAATTCTCTACTGTTTTCTGCATACTTATCATGTCTTGATTTGTAGAAAACTATTCTAGAAATTTTAAATACCCTGATATTTGTACTTATTTTAAAAATTCTTAAGTTCATCATTTTATTCCAAAAAACTATTGTTTTTATTGTAATTGATTTGGATCTATTGTTTATGTTTGTATAAATTACCACTTTAGACATAATAAATCCTCTAATATATGAATATAGTTTAGTCCACAATTTATTTAGTCCTAAATAAACAACTACCAATGGTATAGTTTTCAGTTTAAAGATATTTCATAATTTTAGTGAAATGGCAAACCAAATATTTAATCTGAGCACTATTTAAATAAAATCTAAATGATTTCATAAACCACATTCAAATGTTATTTGCATTTGTCTATATGATCTTGTACAGTTTGTATAGCATAGAAAAATCTACAAGTTTTGTGATCTGACAAACTTAAATTCAATTCTTAAAAGATGTCAACTCTAAAATTAGTATAATGATAATATATGGTATATTTAATTGTGAGAACTAAAGTAGAGTTCACACTATTTTAAAAACACTACTATATTAATATCCTGATTTGCAGATGAAGAAAAATGACCTTGCCTTTACAGCTTACACAAAATATGGGACTTTACCTTGTGTATTTCATGAAACAATTCCCATCCTTGACTGCACAACACTGTCTTCCTCACATTCTGTACGTATTTTCATGACTGCATGAAAAAAAATCAGATGACACTCCAATTATAGAAACACCCCCTTTAGTCTTTTATTCACATATGATGCATTTTTCTACTTTCAAGCACTTCAATTACACATATTCCTTTGAACAAGTGTTTTAAAATAATCTTAAGAATCGATTTTAATGCCAGTAGTTTATAAAAACAAGTAGTGCAAAAGGCAAACCATTAAATATATTATAGAAACTAAACCTTAGCCCTTTGCATCAATTATTAGGGGGAAAATAACAAAACATTTTCACTGGTTTTATAGATTGTGTCTTTTGAAGTAACAGTGAATTGAACCATTGAAAAGTAAAACACTCCATTGAACTGAAAAGTAAACACTGAATGTAAAAATACAATACCTAAGGGGGAAAAATGTGTTTTCTAATCTCTGCTTATATGCTTCCTTTTGCTTTTGATAGATGATGAAAAACTGAATTCCAAACAATAATGCCATAGGGATTGCAATACTTTGCATTCCAGCATAAGTTACAAAGTAATTTTTGAAAAATAAAGTACATGAAATGCTGCCACAATAGAATAGTGCTGAACCAATAAGACAAAAAGCAGTCCAATATTTATGTAATTCCCTTTCTAATGAAAATGAGTATTTTTTCATTAAATTTATTAATGTAAATTTATCAATGTATTTTTTCATTAAATTTACTTCGCAAAGTAATACTAAAATATGATGAGACTGGACACTTCTCATCATCAGTTTTGCCCTTCTCTGGATACATCTTCAGTTTCTCCAAATCCTGCTCTCTCTCGCTCTATCTCTCTCTCTCTCTCTGTGTGTGTGTGTGTGTGTGTGTGTGTGTGTGTGTGTGTGTGTGTATTTGGCTTTATGGAGAAGGTCCTTGTCTTTTTACAGGTCCCTTCCAACCTCAGGTGAGAGGCAATGGGAAACCCATAGGTGTGTAGTATATTTCTGTGGGTTGTGGCTCATATTGTGTGCTCCCATATGTACCTACTTTGAAATCCATAAATCCTATGATCTTATTGTCCTGACCCAACTGTGTGTTGTGTGTCATTTAAACCATTGCATTAATTATACAGGAAGACAATATTCTTACAGAGATTACTTAACAGGCTCCCATAATTGCCTTAGGTCAAATATTTTTAAGAAATCCCTTATTGAACCCTGTCTCAGACACTGTACTTAATTAATTTAACCCTCAAAATGATCAGTAACAAATTAATGTATAGCATTTTCTGCAATTGTTGGATGCAACATAAAACTTGTTGAAAAAATTAAAAGTTTATACGTACGACTGTAGATATCCTTAATATAACAACATGGAAGGATGATTAATTTTTCTGCTATGTAGGTATTTTACAAAACTTATTTAAGGTGGTACTAATATACATTGTAACCAATTCAATTATTCAACAGGTTAATAGATCCATTTAACAGATTGACTAGAATTTACTGACTCAAACCACTAAAAATAAACTTTTAATAGTCATAAAAATATATTTTTTTCTTTAATACTTTACAAAGAACATGTTATCAGTTTCTGCCACTTCCTTTCCCTGAAGGAGATAACATTGCTTTGATTTTATACTGAAAAAGAAAGAGACATGGTGGAAAACAAAATTAATTTTGACATATTTTACTCTAAAGAAGAATTCAGACATTAATAGCATTGGATCTTACCAAAATACCTCCCTGTGGAAGACTTAACTATGAAATTGACTTAGGATTTCACAACTCTGCAGATTTGAGGGAAAATATTAAAAAGGTCTCTAAGTATCCCTTTGTTGAATAATACTTTTGCTTAGTTTGTCCTAGATTTTACTAATTGCACTGAAAAATAAGAGCCCTACAAGAGTGGAAGTTACACACTCCTGTATAACTAAACTAACCAGTGGACATTATCAACTTCTAGCCCTAATAAGTTTTTCTTTTATTCATTTATTCAGATGTGCATACATTATTTGGGTCATTTCTCCCTTTCCCACCCCACCTTCCCCCCACTACCCTCTCTTTCAGGCAGAATCTGTTCTGCCCTTATCTCTAATTTTGTTGAAGAGAACACATAAGCATAATAAGGAAGACAAAACATTTTTGCTAGCTGAGTTAAGGATAGCTACATAGAGAGATTCCTAGCATTTCTTCCATGGACAAACATGTTGCAGTCTAAGCTGATTCATCTCTAATTGATCTTTACACTGGTTCCTGATCCCCTTCTCGTGTTGACCTCTGTCACCTTAAGGTTTCTGTATCAGTTCCTCTGGAGTGGGGATATCAAACACTTTCATGTTTTGGATTTTCTACCTGTCCCCATACCTCCCATATGTGCTCTCCCTTTGAAATGTGACCCAAGTCCAACCACATTGCTGTATTTGCCCTAGATCTAAAGTCCACATATGAGGGAGAATATATGATTTTTGGTCTTCTGAGCCTGGCTAACCTCGCTCAGAATGATGTTCTCCAGTTTCATCCATTTACTTGTAAATGATAAGATTTCATTCTTCTTCATGGCTGAGTAAAATTCTGTTGTGTATAAATATCAAATTTTCTTGATCCATCCGTCAGTAGTGGGGCATCTTGGTTGTTTCCATAACTTGGCTGTTGTGAATAGCACTGTAATAAACATGGGTGTGCAGGTGCCTCCGGAGTAACCTGAGTCACATTCCTTTGGATATATCCCCAGGAGTGGGATTGCTGGATCATATGGAAGGCCTGTATTTAGATTTTTAAGAAGTCACCAAATTTTTTTCCAAAGTGGTGGCACTAGCTTGCATTCCCACCAACAGTGTATGAGGGCTTCTTTTACCCCAGTCCTCACCTACATCTGATGTTGGTGTTGTTTTTGATGATGGGTATTTTAACAGGGGTGAGGTGTAATCTTAGTGTGATTTTGACTTTCATTTCCTTTATGGCTAGAGATGGTAAGCATTTTTTCATGTGTTTCTTGGCCATTTGAATTTTTTCTTTTGAGAAAGTTCTGTTAGTTCAGTTGCCCATTTCTTTATTGGTTTATTGATTTTGGGAGAGTTTAGTTTCTTAAGTTTCCTGTATATTCTGGTTATCAGTCCTTTGTCTGATATATATATATATATATATAGCTGGCAAATATTTTCTCCCACTCTGTGGGAGGTCTCTTCAGTTTGGAGACCATTCCTTTTTTTGAGCAAAAGTTTTTAGTTTTATGAAGTCCCATTTTTCCTTTCTTTGTCTTAGTTGCTGAGCTGTTAGGGTTCTACTGAGGAAGTCCTTAACTCTACCTGTTACTTCCAGAGTGTTTCCTACTTCTTCCTGTACTAACTTCAGAGTTTTGGGTCTGACATTAAGTTCCTTGATCCATTTTGAGTTGATACTAGTACAGGGTGATAAATATGGATCTAGCTTCAGTTTCTTCAAGATGGATAACCACTTTTCCCAGGAACATTTGTTGAAGAGGCTGTCTTTTCTCATCATATGTTTTTGGCACCTTTGTCAAAACTAATGTGGGTATTGTTGTATAGATTCATATCCAGGTCCTCTATTATGTTCCACTGGTCTTCATGTCTGTTTTTGTACTAGTACCAATGTTGGTTTTGCTGCTATTACTTTGTAATATAGTTTGAAGTCGGGTATTGTGATATTTCCAGCATTGTTCCTTTGGCTGAGTATTGCCTTGGCTATTCACAGTTGTTGAGCTTCCAAATGAACTTTAGAGTAGATTTTTCAATCTCTGTAATGAAAGTCATTGGGATTTTGATGGAAATTGCATTAAACATAGATTACTTTCAGTAGTATAGCCATTTTTACTATGTTGATTCTACTGATCCATGAGCACGGGAGATCTTTCCATCTTCTGTAATCTTCTTCTATCTATTTCTTCAGGGGTTTATATTTTTCCTTGTAGAGGTAAATCACATCCTTTGTTAAGTTTATTCCTAGGTATTTGATATTTTTGAGGCTATTATAAATGGAATTGTTTCCATATATTCCTTCTCAGTTTGTTCATTGTTAGTGTATAGAAAAGCTAATGATTTTTGTAAGTTGCTTTTGTATGCTGCCACACTGCTATAGCTGTTTATGGTGTCTAGGAATTTTTGGGTAGAGTTTTTTGGGTCCTTAAGGTACAGGATCTTATCATTTGCAAACAGAGATATTTTGACAGTTTCTTTACCTATTTGTATTCCTTTTATTTCTTCTTCTTGTGTAATTGCTATGGCTAGGAATTCCAGTACTATGTCACATAGGAGTGGGGATAGTGGGCACCCTTGTCTCATTCTTGATTTTAGGGGGAATGGTTTCAGCTTTTCACTGTTAAGTATGATGTTGGCTATAGATTTGTCATATATAGCCTTTATAACATTGAGGTACATTCCTCTTATTCCTAGTTTTCTTAGAGCTTTCATCATGAAGTGGTGTTGGATCTTGTCAAAGGCTTTTTCTGCATCTATTGAGATGATTAAGTGGTTTTCTATTTGCTTCTATTAATGTGCTGTATTACATTTATAGATTTGCATATGTTGAACCATCCCTGCATCCCTGGGATGAAGCCAACTTGTGTATGATCTTTCTGATGTGTTGTTGGATTCAATTTGCCATTATTTTATTGAGGACTTTTGCATTGATATTCATTAAGGAAACTGGCCTATAGCTCTCCTTTTTGGAGGTGTCTTTGTCTGGTTTTGGGATGAGAGTAATATTGTCTTCATAAACCTTTCCTTTTAGGACTACCTTTCTTGTGTCACATAGGTTCTGGTAGGTCATGCTTTTATTTTCATTAATTTTCAGGAATCTTTTAATTTCTTCTTTTATTTCATCAATGACCCATTCATCATTGAGCAATG
This sequence comes from Castor canadensis, assembly GCF_047511655.1. Lineage (NCBI taxonomy): Eukaryota > Metazoa > Chordata > Mammalia > Rodentia > Castoridae > Castor > Castor canadensis. The sequence continues at coordinate 19,270,108 of NC_133390.1, read as the reverse complement.
TGTTATTCAGCTTCCAATTATTTGCATGTTTTTTATGTTGTTGATTTCTAGTTTTAATGCATTGTAATCCATTGTGTTTTGTGTTTTTATCTCATTCCTTTTTTGAGGTTTGCCATATCATGGGTTACTTCCTCTTTAATATTGTCAGTTTTTGTCCTTAATTCATTTATGTCTCTATTTATATGTTTGCTGTTTCACTGTGGTGTTTATATAGGGCTCTTATGGTTTCATTTATTTGTTTTTGTGTTTTCTCATATTCTTTATTTTTGTCATCTTGGAATTTCTTGAGTGCCTCTTGTACATTTGGTTGAATATGTCTAGTAACATTTCCATGATATTCTCATTGATTACTTGAAGGATTTCTTCTTTCAGAATGTTTTTATGGGCTTCGTTGGGTTCCTTGGTGTAGTTTATCTTTATTTTGTTGGAGTCTGTATCTGGGTATCCATTTTCTTCATTTCCCTTGAATCCTGTACTAATTTATTTTTGGGGGGAGAATGTTTTCCATCCCTTTTTCATCTTCCCATCATTCCACTTGGTACTGTTTCTGTTCCTGGTCTATGTGTAATTTAGCATTAGCCAACTTACAATAGTAAAACTAACAAAACCAAGAAAGAAAGAGAAAAAAGAAAAAGAAAAAGAAAGAAAAAATAATTGGAGAGCCAAAGAAATCAACAGGGAGAGATGGTGGTCAATCAAACAGCAAACAAGGCAAATAAACACTTAAGGAAAAGAAACAAATAAAAATTCTCAGCTCAGGAGCAGTAGAATTTCAGTCTTAATAGTTCTGGTGTTACTCCTGTAGCATCCAGTCCTGTTTGTCTGCTTATTTTCTCACCTGTGGTCTGCATCCCCCAAGTAGTTTTGGAGCCAGTATCTGCCTGTGCTGGAGTCCTCCTGTTTTGTCAGTGCAACATGGTGTGGAGAAGCTCTTTATGGGCTGAGGGTTCAGGGTTTCAGAGTTTTATTTCTTCTTCTTCTTCTTTTTTTTTTTTTTTTTGCCAAATATGGCTCCAGCAGGAAAGTATTCTGTTTGGTCAGCTGAATATCTCCCAAGCACATTTGGAGCTGGTGGCCTGTGTGCCATTAGGCCAGCAGGCAGGCAGGCGGATGGGAGGCAGCTGGTGTGCTGGCGGACCTGTGTATGGGCCGAGGCCTGATGGGCCTAGCCTTAATAAATTATGCCTAAAAACTGAGGAACATGGCTCAAGTTGAACATTGTGGGGAAACAAAACAAACGAAACTGTAAGAGAGAACCATTCTCCTTTATCTTCATTTCTCTCCAATCTCTCTATTCACCTTTATCTCACACTATTTTGTTTTCTTAACTACAGCATAAAATCTTTTTTCAAAATTGAATAACATGGAATGTTACTACTGAGAAAGGTATAGGTCACAAAGAAAGTGAATTTAATATAAGGAAACATTAAATTTAACTAGTTAAATAATAATTTTAAAAGATGTTTTAAAACACCTTGAAAGTAAATAAAACAGGAACAAAAAACAAGAATTAGTCCTGCAGAGAGGATTTCATTCTTTAAAATGCAAGAACAAGGGTATCCAGGGACAGCTTACTATTCAGACCATATTTAAGAGTCTCAATTGAAGTTGAATGGACTGCACAGGTTACTACTTGTCCTTGTAATCAGAACCCTCAGTGTAAACTGTGGATATTGTAATGGTAAATACATATGAGCTAGAAGTACTTGGAAGCAGAAATTAAAGTGATGTATTTACATGGAGTATCATAATATTCTGGTATAGCAAATTAAAACCCATTCAAATAAATCGAAAGGTATGCTATGCTTAAGAACAGAAAGGTGAATCAGGACAAGATATCAATTATCCAGAAATAAATCTGCAAAGACAAGCATTTCAAATAATGGAACATTTTAACCTTGCTTAAAATATATTCAGAAAATTAAAGATGCAATAACATAGTTTTTCTTAAAGATAAAATAAGATAGTATATTTTTCAAATGGAATTAATATAGAAATAATATGTAAAAATCAGTGGATCACAGTAGATATTTTAAGAAATTAACCAGTTGCAATGGAAATTTACAAAAGGATCATATATTCAACATCAATTGGTAAATATGTGCTTAAGAATGACAATTGCTAAAAATTAGCTTTTCATATAAAGAAATGAAGCAAAACTTGTACTGATATCACACAACATTGAAACAAGCCATTTCAAGACAGAAGAAAAGAAGAAGAATATTTTAAAAGTGCAACTGAAATGAAAAAAAATTAAAAATATTAAGAAGTACAGCCAGACATGGTCATGCACATATTTAATACCAGCTCCTCAGGGAGCAGAAAGAGGAAGTTTGTAAGTTTGAGGCCAGGCTGGGCTAAGTTAGAGGCATCTAATCTCAAAAACAAAATAAAACAAAGTGACGTATGTGCAAAGTCCTTGGTTAAATCTAATAAGAATAATAATGATAGCAATATTAATAATAGTACTAGTAATAATAATAATAATACATTGGAAAAATATTGTATTTGTATCATAATGTAAAATAGAGCTTATAAAATGTACATTTCAGGTAAACACCAATTTGTGAAAAATATTTACAACATTGAAAATCATCCTCTTAATGTCTATAATGCAAAGTGAATTGCAAATTATAAAGAAACAAACAAATCATCACAAAATGGCCAGTTTCATTGTGATATTAAACCACTGATAATCTTATGACAAGGCACACATTTTATCAAACACAGTATGTTGTATTATATCAATTACTGTATATTTATTGTCACATCAACTCATTTGACCCTTATATCTAAAATTTGAGATAGGTACAGTCATTATCTCCATTTTTTTGTATACCACTCATCCCACACAGTATTTTTTTCTCAATGATTGCTTATGTAAACCAAGGTGCCCAAGTATCAATGAATGGATAAAAGTATTATATATAAAATAATATCTTTGCAATGAAATATACATAATGAAATACTAGACATAAAGGAAAATTAAATTTTGTGATTTGTTGGAAAATGGATGGAAATGCAGATCATTTTATTGAGTGAGATAAACCCAGTTCAAAAAGCCAAATAGCACATTTCTCGCTCACTTGTGGAACCTAAATCTAAAACAATGTTGATGACATTAATAACAATAATGAGAACAAATGTAAAAGTGGACAGTGTAAGGGGAAGGAGAAGGTAAAGGAAAGCACACTGAAGGAAGAAGAGGACAGAAATACACTGCATGCATATGCTCAAAGACAGCATAATGGAGCCTAACAAGCAGTCTATAAAAAGGGAAGAGGAGAGGGTAATGGGAATATAATGGAGGGGGTGAACTTGTTCAAAGTACACTCTAAACAAATATAGAATTGCCACCATGAGAAACCACATATTTTTAATATATACTAATTCAAAAATTAAAAATAAATATTAAAAAGTACAAACTACAAACAATGATTACATCAAAAGTCATGTTCAAAGGATATCATGAATAAAGGCTGTTGACAGCTTATGACAGAAAATAAGGAATTTTCTACATCTAAAATTTATGTGAAAAATAACCTGTAGGATATACACAACATACAAATGAACAAGAATAAAGCAGAAAATGCAATGTATTATTTTACATGCATATAAAGAATACATTTTAAAGATAAGGTATATTAATTTCCTTTTGTGTGTACCACAAATTTAGTAACAGAGAACAGTGAAAATATATTATCTTACTATTATGCAGGTGATATTTAAAATCAGTCTCGCTGGGCTGAAGTCACAGTATAACCAGGGATCCTTCACTGAAGGTAAAGTCTCTTTTCTTATCTTTTTCAGCTTCCAGTAAACATGTGCCGCTTCTAGAAGACACCTCACAGTCCTTCCGCACATCATTCCCACAGCTCACTCTAACACATCTGATGTTTACTACTGAGACTGATTTCTTCTGACTCAGTATTATAAGGCGATTAGTGACTACATTGGGCCTTTCCAGAAAATCCAGACTGATCTTTGCTCTCAAGAGTTGCGACTTAATCTCATTTCCAAAATCCCTTATAATATGAAGTAACATCCATAGATCCCAGAAATTAAGACATAAACACCTTAAGCAGGAAGGAGATTTATTTTTCCTACCACATAAGAGAAGGAACAATCAGGAAGCACTGTGAGAAATTTTGAGAAATAACTGACAACAGAGAAATTCTGACATAACCAATGAAATACTATTTTATATGCATTGGTCTGGAACATATAGACTTCCAAATAGATATCAACCCTTGGTGGAGATGTGGAGAAGTAAAATGTTTGGGCATGGTGATGTAAATGTGAAGTGTTATACTGAAGAACCACTCAACATTTCCTTCTCAGATAGAATACAGAAATATGCAATTGTACTCAACCATGCCACTCACCATGCTGGGTAATTTCCATCCAAGTCCATAAACCTGTGCTAACTAATATGTTCATGTTAGCATAGTTTTTGGTGGAACTATTTACAAGCAACCTAAGTGAATATCAAGAGCAAAGAAGGTTTTTGTGGAGAAAAGCTACTGCATATGAGGCAACGGTTATAAGCAAATGATTAGATACTCCCAGAGAAATCTGATGTACATCAGTAGCAATGATATAATGTAGCTATATATATACATATTTAAGTGTGACTATGAATTTTTATTCATATGCAATTATATCTCAACACAATTGTATATTTTAGATAACAAATTCAAATAAAAGTGATATGTGGAAAGGGCATTAAAATGTACCTATCGTGTTAACAGTAAACATGTGCCACTTATAGAAGACACCTCACAGTCCTTCTGCACATCATTCCCACTACTCACTCTAACACATCTGCTGTTTATTACTGAGACTGGTTTATTCTGTGTTTAGTATGGAGAATGTAGGAACAAGTGAACGACTGAATTTCTCAGACATTATACAAACTGGGCAGTATAAGAAAGTTAAAACCTTGTCTATTTCTTATGTGATGTCTTTTGTTTTATTAAAAATACTGTAACCTACTGATCTTGGCTAAGGAGTTAGCTAATATCAAGTTAAGGTTTTGATTTTCTCAATCATAGGAGCATTTAAAAATTATTTTACTGTTAAAAAATTCTTTGGGGTTGGGTGTATAGCTCAGTGAGTGAGCACTTGCTTTGCATGCATGTGGCCCTGTCTTTGACCCCAAGACAGCGTGGAGGTGGTAGAAGGGTCCTCTAAATTAAGTTAGTGATTAATAAAGTGGAATTCCATTCATTAAAGTGGACAATACAGAAAATATGGTAAATGTATTTTTCTTTCTGCAGAAAATTTTGTTAATATTGAGGTGGAAGTATCACTAATGGCTGAAAGTGGAGGCCAGGGATTTCCCTAAGCATCTTTACAACACAGGGAACTGACATTGAAAATAACTGAAACTTAATTCCTGGTATAATCAGCTAATAGGATTTAACATATTACAACCAAGTATATCATGATGTATTATTTTTTAATGTTGTAATTACAATGAAAGAGGATTTTATTTACTAGGTGGCAACTCCCTGTTTCCATCATTGGTACTTGATTTAATTGAAAAATGCAATACTTGGTTTTGTCTATATGGATTTATAAGTTTAATAAACCAAAGCTTCATGTAAAAATAAATACCTCAATTAAGAAAAAAACACTTCACACAATGTTAAATCTCTTCAGGAATTGTTAATTTAAGCATGACTTTCAAATTATAAATAAAATTTTTAAAGTTTTTAAATTTGAAATTAAACTAGTATTGTTCACATATTAAGATTGTTAGTGAGCTGTAAGGTTGCTAGTGAGCTGAAAGATAGCTACTAAGCTTCTGAAACTAAGTGTCCTTAGAGAGCATAAAGTCAGCAGTGAAGTTGGAGTCTTTCTTTTTAGTCATCAAACATATTGTTGATCACATAAATAGTTATCTTTTGCCCTCAGTTCATGCACATAAAATTCTGATTGATGCAGATGGGAGCCACATAGCTTTTGAGGGTACTGAATTTTGAAACTTTATGGTGTGTTCAGAATATCTTTGAAGTGCCATTTCTGAGGAAAAATGCAGCACTTAAAAAGTAGATCTTTGGGGCTTATTCTTATCCATTGAGAACAAGTTTAGATTGCCCATTTTAAATGCAGGGTTAGGCTGGGGTTGAAAAAAAATACAATCTGGGTAGTGAATATTTGATGTTTAATGGATTGTTTCAGCTGAATTCAGTTTCTAGATTTGTACCCTTGAGTCACAGAGTGGCAAACTGTCTACTATGTCTCTTTTTGAACATTAATATTCATGAGTTTCTTTTTCCTGACTTCATAGTTACAGATATTAATTTTCTTCATGACATTAGTATATATTAACTACATTACCATCACTAGCATTGTCTACAAAATTCATTTTTAAATCATGAAATAAATATGCTTTTCTTTTTCTTTTAAGGATCACTTGCTCTGTATCACAAGCTGGCCTCAAATTTACAAGCCTGCCTCAGCCTCCCAAGTGTGAGATTTCAGGCATGTGCAATCACATCCTGTTCTAAACTATGTTTTTGAAAATATTTTTTCATGTTTATTTTGATAAGTGTATTTACATGTTCAACATGTTATTCCTTCAAGAAATAGAATTCTTAGTAGAATAAATAGAAAAAACTACTAAACTACAAGTAATGATTTCTTTAAAGATATTCCATATGCAAATACACTATGCATCAAATGATATCATTTCATCTATCAATTACAATAATTAAATAAAATCAATTGTTTTAATATGAAAAAAATTTTAGTGCCCTATATTTCTTACTTAAAAGAACTAAAATAATTAAAGCAGTCAATTGCCAAGTGAAATTTGACAAATAAAAAACTACTTATCTCATTTATTGGCACACCAATATACTTATTATATATTGAAAAAAATCACACTTCCTTATAAGTAACAAAACTGCTGATGTTATCAGAAACTCTCACTTCACCCCATGTGTAGATATAAATGCCGTAGCCGAAGTTATAACTCGTAATTTTGTCTTTTTTAGTTAACTCACTTCCTATTTAGGAGCATAGCTAAGTTATGTTTATATCTCCTAAATCTGTAAAGTCTCACAGATACACTGTTATCATTTTGGAATTTTTAGCTTTATTATTACTGTGCAAGCTCAATATTCTTGATAGCTTACTCATTGTGAGCCTACTAATCCACCTCAAACATAACTGTAGGGACAGTGCTGAATCAGCAGTCAGAAACAGAACTTGTGGTGGAAGAAAAAGAAATCATAGTTGTTGGTAAGGCAAAAAACCTTTATACTGAGAAAGACATTGAGGTAGGAATGCAGAAGTCATGATGAAAACATAAGGACAGAAGAGAGGAAGTTGAATATAAAAACAGAACCAGGAATGGAAAGGGAGAGGGAGTAGAGACATAGCCTAGTCACTTTTTAATTTTACATAACACAGATGATTGCTTCCTCGACTGAGTCAACTGCATCTGCCATTGGTCGCTCATAAAGGTGACACTGTCAAAGTCCTTCAGTTGTGCTTTTTCTCTGAGATTCATCTAGGTAGCTTCCATTGGCTCCACATGATCACTGTTTCTATCTTCTTTGTTCCTGACTTGCAGCACTGGAAGATTTGTGCTCTGGTTTCTAATCAGTTTCAATAAAAATAAACAGATCAAAGACAAGGAGGAGAATGTGCCTCCCACATTTGGAGTTGACACCGGCTAACTATGAAATGTTATGTTCTCCATACAGAAGTTGATAGTCAACCTCCCTCTTTTCCCTTCAAATCTAAAGGTTGTGAGCTTCAATCTACTTAGTATCCACCTTTGCATCCACACTCATCCTTGCCAGTAAATTTTCCTGTGTTCTTTTGGCATCATTGTAAAGTATCCACTTATCGAATATTTCCTGAACTACCACCAACTTGAAAGAACCACTTTATTTCTTCCAGGGCATAAAAAATTAGATGCTGAGCTTTTGTTCTTGTCTCTCTAATAATCTTCATTAACAGAAGTCATCTATCTTTCATTGAGAAAAGAAGGTTAAAAACATTTTAGTAAAGACTGAAATTACAAGATACAAAGAAGAATCCATGATTCTTCTTTGTAGATGTTTCTGCTCTGTTTCTGGAATGTGTATAAAAATTTAAATTTTTATTATTGCTAAATGATAAATGAATTGAGAGAAGAGGATTGTCTCTGAGATGCTGGAATAGAGTAAAATTTTCCCTCAAACCTGTACAGATAAAATATCTTTGTGGTATGGTTCCATCCATAAAACCTAGTTTCTTAGATACAAAATAAGAAGTTACAGAATCATAAATAAATTCTACTCTAATGCATAATTACAATGATAACTGATAATACTATTTTTAAATCATTCTGGAATTAAATGAAATGGCTCTCTTTCTCTTGAATCCAAAATTTAAGGTTCCACTAAAGATGCTATATTTTTAACATCTCATCTCAATTGGTTATGTAAAATGATGGTTTGATAATGTCTGCTCTTACAAAACAGAGGCTATGTGAGTGCACATACCCATCATTTTAGTTTAAATATTTTGACTATAACAACAAAGATATCCCTATTTAAAATACTCATTGAACTGTGTAAATTCTTCTCAATTTATCTCCCACATTTATAAGCAATTGAGTTCTATTTCAGTATTGTGTCTTCATTCTCTGGTACTCTACCCCTGTTGCATTATTCACAGTAGTTTTCCATGTGTATTTTAAGTGAAGAAGCAATTTATATATGTAGTTAGGAGAATAATGGAGGGAGTGAAACCAGCAATGATATATTGTAAGAACTTTTTAAAATGTCACAATGTACCCTCAGTACAAAAATAATTTTAAAAACCAAAAAATTCAAACCTGATTGAGACCATATTTTAAACTTATATGCTCTGAGTGTTTCTAAATAGATATATTAAAATCCTTACAAAACTCTCAATAATGACAAAAATTTCCAAATATTTACAAATGAACAAGTAAAATTAGTATTCCTCAGTGATATGACTTCCAAGCACACAGCTAGAAACAGTAGTTGATGTCTGTGTCTCCTGAAAACCCAAGTTTTTAATCTGTTCTCCAAACAGAGGACACTTTCTTTACACTATCTTTCCTCTCAACATCAGTCCCCTGGACCATCTCTGCCTCTAGCGCAGTAATCAAGTGGTCTTCCAGGAATGTATGCTTTAAATGATATGTGTATCCAAAAAGTTATTAGTCAAGCCAGCCACAGTAGCTCCCACTTCTTGGAATGCAGAGATCAAAGGTTCGCAGTTTGATGACACTCTGAGCAAAAAAGTAAGCAAGACTCCATCTTAACAAAAAAGATGAATGTGGCAGCAGTGCACAACACTTATACCAGCTGTATGAGCAGTGCAAGTAGGAGGGTCATGGTCCAGGCCATGATGAAAAAAATGCAGAGATTACTAAAAATAATGAAATCACACAGGCCATCACTGGACTGGACAGATATAATTTACAAACAAAAACCACAAATACAATTTCCCTGTCCTTGACTATTTGGACTTTACAAATGTTTAATTTATTTTTTCCCCTAATTTCTTGGGCTGGAACTTCCATTAGAATCTGGAAAAGTGAGCAAACTTGTCTTGATCTTGCTACTAAAAGCTTCAACTATCCACTCTTCATTATGTTAATTATGAATGTGTCATGTGTGATCATTAAGGGAAGACAACAAGAAGAAACAATTAAAAATGTGAAGAGACAGCCTATAGACTAAGAAAAATTATTTATATACTTATATTCAACAGGGGGTTGATACCCAAAATGTATAAGGCACTTGACTCAGAAAACAACTTGATTAAAATATGTTCAAAGGATTTGAATAGATATTTTTCCCCAAAACGGACATATGAATGGCCAACATATTAATGAAAAATTGACCAACATCCATAATCATCAGGAAAATGTAAGTCAATAGTGCAAAGGTGACACCATCTCACCCCAGTTAGAAAAGCTATTATCAAAACTGCAAGAGATGGCAGTGTCAGTGAATTCGTGGAGAAAAGCAAAACTTCGCACACTGTTGGTGGCAATGTAAATTAGCATAGTCACTATGGAAAACAGTATGGAGAGTACCAAAAAAATAAAAATGGAACTACCATGCAGCATATCAGAGTATTTCCCCATGTGTGTTTATTGTGGCAATATTCACACTAACCAAGATATAGAATTATTCCAGATGCCAACAAATGAAAGGATAAACAAAATGTGCTATAAATAAACAGCAAGGTATTATTAAACCACGAAAAAGAATAAAATTGTGTTCTTTGTGGAAAAATGGCTGGAACTGGAAAGCATCATTCATGGGAAGTGAGCCAGACTCAGAGACAAAAGTACTGTATGTTTCCTCTAACCTGTGAAATCTACAGGAAAAATTAAAACGTGAGAATAGAAGGGGAATATTGAAGAAAAGGAAGTGGCTCTGGGAAAGGTGAATTAGAGAGGTCAATGGAGGATGGGGCAAAATGATTAAAGTAAATTCTGTGCATGCATGAACACAGGATGCAAATAATTGTTTTTATAATTAATATACACTAATACAGAAAAGAAAATATGGTATATACATATACATGTATGTATATACAAAAGAATGATACTCAACTTTAATAAAGAAAACTATGTCATTTTTGACAATAAGGATGAACCTGGAAGACATTATGTTATGTGACATATGCTCTGGACTGCAGGACAAATACCACATATTTCTGAAAGTATAAATGCTCAGACATATAAAAATAGAACATAAAATGGTGGTTATTAGCTGCTATGGATAGGAATGCAGGATGGGCAAATGATGACCAAAGGAAGTTTAATAAACAGTACAATCACTTCTAGATATCTATTGCACAGCATGGTGAGCAAGATTAATAATGTTAAGTTCATGTTTTGAGAAATTAATCATCAATTCAACAGTGCTGAAAAGTGGAAGAGACCTTTAAGAGGAGACTAGGTCATGAGGGCTCTGTTCTCTTAAGTGGATTACTGCTGTTATCACAGGAGTGGGTTAGTTATTGCAGGAATAGGATCCTGATAAAAGCAGAAATTTAGTCCCTTTAATTTGTCTGTCTCTGTCTGTTTTAGTCTTCATATGTACAGGTGTGTCTTCATTTTAGGGTGTTTATCAGCATTCATGACCTCTATCATACTAGATTCCAACAGTATCCTCCTCCCAGATTTTCATGTCTCCATGCACTCCCAAATGCTCCTTGAGGGAAGAACGCCAGTCTACTCTAGTTTAGAAACACTAATAGAATAAAGACATCATTGCTACTAGCTTGTTCTCTCTTCCTCCTATTATGATTGGATGAAAATATTTAAATTCTGAAAAAGCATACATAACTGGTTATTTTTCCATTAAATTAGCTCTCTTTTCACTATTGTCTAAACAAAATTCCAATTTTCATCTTAAATAGCATTAGTAAATAAGAAGCAGCTCATCTGAATGGATGTACTTTGTTCTATTATTTACTTTGAATTACTAGACCAATCATTACTTAGATAGGCTGGCTGCTTATAATAATTTAAGGAATCCTGTACTTGAAAGAATGCTAATACTTGAGTTGTCTCCAGTTTTTTAGCATCATTTGGTCTTAAAAAAAATAAAGGAAATGCAGATATAGAAAATCTAGAAAAATTAGATACAAATGCAACACTGACAGACAAGGCATGTTACATGGGGATTTCTAAATTTGAAGTAGGACCTCTAAATTCTTGAAATTGAAAAAAAGTATAGAGAGTAAACAAGAAAGAATATTTCTGGAGAGTAACAGCACAGGTAACTGGAGAGGGAGCATCTCAGGTTCTGGAAGGGAGGGAAAAGGTGACCGAGATATATTAGTCTTCCTAAAAGGAAGCTTTCTGCTGTTTTTCTTTAAAACTATTGAAAGTACATAATTTTTAACTGATTACTGGGTCTTCCATCCTCAAACAAAAAACTGTGAACAAAATTTGACCACTGTCCCTTGCAACCTCTCTTTGAAGTCTACCAGAAACAGACTATTGGAGTCAGAAGGTCCAAGATATTGCATCTTCCATCAGATCACCTGTCAGTAATTCTGGTTTTCTGCAACATTCCTCCTCTCAAAACCATCGTTCATTACTCTGGTGCCTAATGTCACATAGGTGGTGCTTTGTGTTTAAAACACAGGTTAGAAAAGGCAAAAAAGCTACTGCCTAGAGAGGTGGGTACCAATGGGAAGGGGAAGGATACAAAGAGAAGGAGTCAGAAGGTAAATATGGTGGATATATTCTGCACACATGTATGCAAATGGAAAAATGAGACCTGTTGTGAGTATTCCAGTAATAGGGGGAAGAGGGATACAGGAAGATGATGGGGGGAGTGAATTCAAATGTCATGTTTTGTAAGAAATTTTGCTTATTTTTCCTTTCTTTTTTGGGGGGGGCAGTACTGGTGTTTGAACACAGGGTCTCATAATTGCTAGGCAGATGCTCTACCACTAGAGCCACTCCATTAGTCCTTGTAAGAAATTTTGTAAATGTCACAATGTACCCACAGTACAACAATAATAAAAATAAAGCATTGAACAAGAAACAGGTAAGAATAGCTTCTCTCAAGTAGTCCTTCTGCAAGCAAGAGCCTCAGGATATCTGAGGTCACGCAGTCCAAGTTCTACTTTGGAAGCAATATTAATTTCTATCCCCAAACTGGTGTAGGTCACACATGGAAGGGTCCCAGCAATTGTAAACACATTTTATATACCCAGGGACACTTCTTATGTGGAACCATTTCTTAACTAATCTTCCAAAAGCACTATAAGTTGTTCCTTAGGTACAGTCTTAAGAAATATACAAATGTTTAAGGATAAACAGTCATTATATCAAGCAAAACTCAGATGAATGTGAAGGATTTTTCATGAATGAATCCTCCATCAGTTACAGGGAGGTTCCCATGGGATCAATGACTTCTAATTTATGCACAACCTATACATTGTTATCAGTACTATGAGAGTTATTCAGTTAGGAAAAGGAGTATGAAATTTGTCTCTGACTGTCGTTGAAATGATCAATGGGCATTCTTTCAGCTAAGGAAAGCATTCAGTTCAGCTTCCACTGACTATCCTGGGTTGTTATCAAAGGCAGACAAAGAGTTGTCCTAGATATCCTTCTTGTGCTATAAGGCAGAATCTACAGAACTGCTATTTACCTGCGTTAATGTCTCAGGAAAACTGGAAAGGTGAAAACAGATGTTTAAAAAGAAGCCACCAGGATTTCAAGGTGTTACTTGATGGGCTTTGAACTCCGTGGAGAATTTTTGGGCACAATACTTTAGTTTGCCATATCTTATCATTTGGAATGCTAATAAGGGTAGTCTTAATTAACTGAAGGCTGTATGTAAACTGAATTTGGTACATACCTGTTTGGGGAGATTAATCTCAGTGAACAACAAAGTGGCCCATCCTGGTACATTAAAGATAAGTGGCACATTATATTCTGGTCTAAAGATAAGACAGTGTAGGAATAAGGGGCAGGTGCAAAAGACAGTTCTCCAAGATTTTCATGTTTTGCTGTACCATGTAAGAAGAAACATTGTCCCTCGGTTCTCCAATATCTTTCCAAAGATGTTTTCATAGAGAACCACCTTGATGTGCAGAGGCAATGTCTCCCTCAAGAGCAATGGGCAGACCTTTTAAAAAAAAATTATACAGTTTAGTTGTGTCTACCTCAATGTCACAGGTTGGGCAGTCTTTCTGTAAGCCCATCTTAGAAGAATATTGTGTTTCCCAAGCTCTGGATTCTTTTCCTGCAATGCAGACTATTTATGTGTTCAGGTGTTACCTAATCTCACTTTTGTCACCCTGAGAAAATAGGAACTCAGAGAATGCCACAAGGAAATACTGATATTTTGGCTATGGCCACTGGTGTGAGTAACAAACCACATTAGCTCCTGATTCACAGTCTCCTGTTTTCTGCCAGCATTCACAAAACTGTCTCAGACTAACCTGATAGATTGCAGATCGGATAAGACAAGACACTTTAAAATTCTTGACACTTATTAAAATGTGTAAAATTTTTTTCCCCTCAGTCACAAAATTACTTTAAATAATAATTCCCTCTATTTTTCTCGTTTGTCATTAGGTTTTCTGCTGTGTTTGTTCTTCTCTCAGCATTCCATTGCCTTGGGATGTGAGAATCCCAGGCAATGCTAAGCAGTAACACCTCACTATCACAGAGGAGAGAAACACTTCTGCACAGCACCCAACATCATTTCCAATTGCTGGGTTTTGTCTGTGTTTTGTTTCCTTTACCTATTTTTTCCTTTCTTTTTGTATTCTGTTTTCTAATTCTGTCAAATGGGTGGTATCTCTGTACATAAAAATGAATCAATGATCTCCACCTCATGAGTAGCTAGGATTACCAGTATGATTCAGTGGTGCCCAGTTTAAAAACCTACTGGAATTCAAATATTGTCAATATTGTTATTTTTTCAGGTGAAAATATTAACAAAACTTTTATTTTCCATTTAGATTTGTATGTCCATAATCTTACCACTAAGTTAAATTGATTAGTACCAGGCATAAACAGGTATTTGCTATGTTATTTCATAAGCCATGCCATTTTCATGCATTTATTTACTATCTTTAATTAAATAAAAATTTATGTGGCTAATAAAACTGGATCCTCTTTTCTTGTTATGAAAATCTCTATTCAGGTAGCTCATTTTTTTTTTTACATTAATGGGTTGATGTTTAGATTAAGCAAATTGGTTTATCTGCACTCACTTTAATACCATGCTTTTAAATGTATGCTTTTAGGCAAACATTTATATCAAATGAGCCATGCACATGGCAATATCTTGGGACAAAAAAGAGGAAAAGAAAATGCACATTGACATTACAGATGATCCAATGCAGTGACTTAATTATTCTTTGTAAGTTATTACCACGCTTGTTATCTAACATTCACAGAGGGGAGACTGATGACCTTTCAAGTTTCTAGAACCATCTGTGAAACGGCAATTTCAAAAACATTTTTATCTGTGACACTGCACAGTGCAAAAAAATGTAAAATTTGAAAATTACATTCCATGATAAATTTCCAAAGAAGTTCCTTCATTACACCCATTGACATTTTCACGGTGCACAGACACATTTATTAGAGAACCTTTTGCAATAAAACTGAATTAGATTAATAGAAGAGAGAGTTGCTTAATTCGGCATAGACATATTTTGTGACTCTGTTTCTATTCCACATTTTTTTAAATCTTTTTTTAAATGTCATGATAACAAATAAAATAGTTGGAGTTTTTATGTCTATATTTGTCTGCAAGAGAGTTTTTCCATTCACTTTAAATGAAGTTTCATTGTATTACAATTAGTTATGTTGAGAGAATACATAATTAAAAATTGATTTTAGGCAAAATCGATACTTTTATTTATGTTATAATATGCAAAAATGAAGCACTCCTTTCTAACTATGTTACTTTTATTAATAAGGTAATTTTAAACACAAGATACAAAGTTTTGTTATGTAATGAACATATTTCTCTTGTATGAAGACAATTTTAGATGCATAAGAAACAAGGTCCCTTGATTATATAAAAAAGGAACAATGTTCTATTTTGTAGATTGTCTAGTAATACCAAGTAGTTATGGCAGGAGTAGTAATGATATAGTGACTGGGTGGAATCATATTAAAACTATTGATTATGTTTTTACAAGGAAATAATTTGTTTACTTCAGTTTACTATAAAGCTCATCAGAAACATGATGGTGAGTAGGGCACTGTGGTCATAAATAATTAAGTGCTGCCTCTTGTTCACAGAATAAGACTGATGGTAAAAGTGCTTGTCATGGGGCTCAGTTTTTAAAAGAGATGGGGATGGTGCATCATTGGTAGAAATAGAAACAGAAGGTAGATAGTATCAAATAGACACAAGAACCATAAATATGTGCATTCATAAAGGTCCAAACCTGGATTTGCAGTGATAGTTACAACATGCTTTCTTCAGGAGTGAAAAAAGAAGGTAATTACTAATGTCTTAGTCAGAAGAAAGCAGGAAAGAGGAACAGCTCTAGTAAACACCAGCAAGAATTTTAAGAGAGGAAAGAACTAGAGCTAGCTACTGATTGTGCTGGGAATGATAGGACTAGGAGAAAAAGTACCAGAAGCTCAACACAAGGAATGCTGTGTTATAGGCATGTGTGGACAGAACTGCATAACCAAGTAGAAGAGACCGTTAACAAGTTGTCTTATTTGATATTGGACACCCCTAGAAAACATGAGCAGAGTGGTAACAGTGGCAAAGACAGAAGCTAATACAGCATTGAGGTTGGACTTGGGTCATGTGATAAGGGGAGAGCACATACTGGAGGAATGGGGATAGGTAAGAAACCCAAAACATGAAAGTTTTTGATGTCCCCACTGCAGAGGAACTAATACAGAAACCTTAAAGCAACAGAGGTCAATAGGAGAAGGGGACCAGGAACTACAGAAAAGGTTATATCAAAAAGAATTAACCTAGAAGATAACATACACGCACAGGAAATTAATGTAAGTCAACTCCCTGTATAGCTATCCTTATCTCAACCAGCAAAAACCCTTGTTCCTTCCTATTATTGCTTATACTCTCTCTACAACAAAATTAGAAATAAGGGCAAAATAGTTTTTGCTGGGTATTGAGGGGGGGGAGAGGGAAGGGGCGGAGTGGGTGGTAAGGGAGGGGGTGGGGGCAGGGGGGAGAAATGAACCAAGCCTTGTATGCACATATGAATAATAAAAGAAAAATGAAAAAAAAAAAAAAGAAAATCTAGGAATTCCAAGGTCAGAGTGCTGACAAGTTTGGTTGTCTGGTGAGGGCTGTTCTCTGCTTCCAAGATGGCATCTGTTGCTATGTCTTCAATAGGTAGCACTGTTTCCTCACACAGCTGGAGGAAAGACAACCTGGAGGCAAAATTCACCTTCCTTGGATTTAACAAATACTTCTATTGGCATAAAAAAACCATAAAGATTTTCTGTGATATACACATCCCATTTGTCACGTTCTTTGGTTTCAGCTAACAATCATATTTGTCATAGCCAGAGGTTTCATTCACAAGGCTCTTAATTCCAAAAAGTCTCACAGTTCATAATTTGAATGTCATGTTACTACTTCTATGTTGGTGAGTCTGAGGGCCATGTTTACAAACCCAGCCTAGGAACATGCTGCTTCATTTCTGCCTATGATTTTGAAAAAACTCAATTCTTTACTTCACAATATGTCTGAAGACAGCACCCCATGTTGGGAGTATGACAAATACAATGACATTAAATATTCTTTCAAAATAATTACTAGTTTTGGGAAATATAAGATTCCCTGAAACAGTAGGTCCTATTGAAGGTTAATGGATGGGAAAGTAAAATGAGGCAATCTTCAGTGTCTCAGGCCTACAAGATAAGATTTGGTAAATATGTGAAGAACTGGGTTTAGATGGTGCATTTCCAGTGTGATAAAATGTGATATTTGTGGATATTTGTGTGATCAACGTAAGAGTCCCTAGTTTAGTAAAATGGGAAATGAAAGTACTGGGTAGTGAGTGAAAATGTAATGCAAAGTATAGATTGGTGAAGGCAACTAAGTAGAGCACTGTGTAGAAGGATAATATGTGGAATGATGAGGCTCGGAGGAAGCAAGTTCTGTGAAATTTTGCCATAAAAATAAACTGTAGTCTTTTGACATAAAAATAAAATTAAGTCATCTTATTTCTATTTTTACTTACCTTCTTGGTTCAACCTCTCATTTTCTACATTAAAAATATAAGTAGTAGAGTTATATTCAAGTTTTCATGAGTAGTAATAATAATAACAAAATTTTAATATATGTATTATGCATCTTGACTGTTCTAAGTGATTTTAATTATTAAATAATTTAATATTCAAAATAACCCTATAAAGAAGGAACTATTACTAACCCCATTTCATAAATGAAGAAAGAAATTTTCAGAGAAGCAAAGATCACAGGAGTAGTAAATTGCAGAGCTGAATTCAAACCAGAAAATCTAACTCCGGAGCTGGTGTCCTATGCTTTCCCACCTGAAATCTGCACCTCCTGATTTCCAGTTATCATCTCATCTGCCACATAGTCATTTCATTGGACCAAAAGATAGCAGGTGTATGTGCACAATGGAACTGAATTCTTGATTATGTATTTAATTATAAATTATGAGTCTAGTTTCTAAAATGGCCTATATCACTAAATGTTGAGATACTTCTATTAGAATTATTGTATCAATTTTTGTGATCTTACTATTTTTTCACATCTGTAACTAAATAAAATCAAATATGAAAAGTTCAAATGTCCAATGATCAATATACAAATGACTCAGTTGTCCTACAAAAAACCTTATGAAATTCAGGTAAAGGGATGGTATCTAGCCCAGTTTTAGAGTGCTTGCTTATCAAGGATCCTCAGCACAGCAAGACAATAAAAACACAGAAAGCTTCTACCTGAGAATGGTAGTGCACGTCTGTATCACAACACTTGGAAAGATGAGGCAAGAAGAGGATTGGGAGTTCAATGGCAGCCTGGGGTACATAAGTTCCAGGTCAGCCTAGGCCTGGGACTCTGTCTCAAAAACCAAAGCCCAAAGGAAAGAAAACAAATATTTGAATGAATTTAAGGATTACAAACAATACTTTTAGTTATAATCAAGGCTACATATAAAATATTAATTTCCTTTTAATTTATTATAAACAATTATATATTTTAAGCATTATTATTACATTATAAAACTTGATAATGTATAAAGTATATTAAATCTTGAAAACTATAAAAGATGAAATTATAAAAAAATTGATAAAAACACTTGAGCATTCTGTGGTTTATAATCTTGACTACTATTGCTCTGAATTTTAATTTGGCAATGACTGAAAATCATAAGGTAAAATTACTTGTGAGTAATTTTTTAAGGTTTCCTAATTAGAATTTGTTTTCTGATAACATTGAAAACTGTTCTATGAGCAATGCAGCTAGGGGGTGGAAACATCAAAAGTAATTGAATAATAAATATGACAAAAGGGAAATGGCATTATTTGAATATCTTAATCCTGCTGGCTTAACCCAGAACCCTGTGAACTGATGGATTTTCACAAACATGGAAAATAATGAACAAGTATTGTTTTCAATAATGCTGTTATTCAAAGGTGCAGATGAAACACATATTTTTCTCTAAATATTAGTGATCGTTTGATCATTATCTAAAATTCTACAGGAAACTATAAGAAGGCCAAAGTGCCTATGTACACTTTTATTCCTGAAATTCACTGTTTATGAGCACAAACAATTATGCATGCTGCAAAATACATCAGAAAAGTATTTCCATCTTGTTAATTCTTTTTTTAATCCATAGCTAAAATTACTTGCAGTAGCAATTATACTTCTACTAGTAAAATTCCAGGCCATTTTCTATGATTTATCTTTGCTACTGGGTGGAAAGTGGTTGAAAAATCTGGATTCATGTCTTTGTCAAAGTTCCTCCCTCAATATTTAGTGAACTATGTCAAAATTTCTTCCTTTTGAAACATCCTTTATAATTAGTATATGTAATTCAATGGGTTTTTTTCCTTTAACATGTTTTTTGGGGGGTTTAATGTAGCTTTATTTAGGAATTCTAGACTTATATTAACTATACTTAAGTCTCTTTGCCACAAAGAATACTTAACTGTATGGTGACCAGCTTTTCCTTTAAGAAATAAATTTAATCCATTTCTGGGTACCACATCTCAAGGCACGGAAAAAAAACTCAGATGTAGCAAAAAATGTTTATAAGTTTCTGTGTAACTTGCCTCATCTCCTTCCTGTCTTCCCTAAAATATTTCAATCAGATGCTGATCTCTTTACTTCTACACTCACTTGCTCAATTGTGTGAATCATTACTTCAGTCTCTTATGAACTCTCAATTTTGTAGAAAGGATTTGTAATTGACTTTTAAAATAACAATTGAGCTCTCTGCTTTATAAATTGTAAAGCAAAATAAAAGTCTGTTGTATATGCTGCTTACTCTTAGCCTAGAGTTATGGAGCACCTGCAGCAAAATGGATACCTTTATTAGGTGACAAAGCAAGAAGTCTGAAATGAAGTTATGTATTCAGACCACAGACCTAATATTATTCTGCTCCAGGCACCAAAAAAAGAAATTCAAACACAAAATCAATATAATTTATGTCAATACCTATAATTACCTATATGAAGTGTTACAAGGTGTGTAAATGTAACTGATTAGTCATTTTTGTATGTACATGACTTTCTTGGTAAGATGGCATACTTCTACTTTTAGGCTATGATATTTATGTTGACACAAAGTCAACTGTTAAATCTTATGTACTAAAGAATAATATAGGAGGATTCCAAGATGGTGGCTAGAGTGAGGAAGCAGAAAGCAAGCCTCCTATAGTGAAATCTTGGAGAGATGCTGGAGACACACTTTGCAGGCATAATCACTGAGAAGAATCATAACTTTGACCCCTCCACACCTCCAGCCAGTGCAGAGAATCTCCACTTCACATTAAAAAGAAAAACAAGGAGGGACTCCAGGCTGCCAGTCGCCAGCACCCAGACGGCTTGGGAAGAAGCGGACCAGGTGAGATTCGCGGTACCGCTGTACTCCCACAGACAAGCCTGGACCAGAGCAGCATAGCCCCCTGGACAGACTGACCTCCACCCTGGGAAAAAAAGAGAAACTGAGTAATAAGCAATAAGAACAAATAAGACATGCAGGAAAGAAGGTGGGGCGCACTGAGTGCCGAAGATTGGAGGAAGGGAATCCTTCCCGGAACTGTAAATAAAGAAACCGGGCGGGCCAGAGAGCCTCTGGTGGGAGCAGGGGCGCATGCACAGCAACCAGGAGCGGGAAAGCTTGTGAGAGTGGCAGAGGGAGGAAAACTCCACAAGAGACGAGGGAAGACCCACTTCCCACATGAGCTGTAAACAAACATGGCGGCTGGCAGGAGCAGCAGCACCACCCAGTAATCAGGAGCAGGAATGCTTGTGAAAGCGGAGGTGGGAGGAGAACTGCACAGGAGAGTGGGGAAGACCCACTTCCCACATGAACTGCAAATAAACACACAGGCCTGAGAACACAGGTGCATTGTCACCTTTCCCAGTGCTTGGAAAGGGGAAAGCTTGTAGCAGAGGCTCACACACAGGAGAAATCTGAGCAAGCAAAGCCTGCAGGGCCAGGTGAATGCTAAGCTCACCCCAGAGATCTGCATAAATAATGCCTCCAGCAACAGCAGGCTGACAGCAGCAGGCAGGCAAGCGACAGTTGCAGATACCATTCTCAGAACTGTCGCCAGACTCTTTTTTTTTTTCTTTGTCTCCCTACCTTTGATGAGACAACAACAGAATTATGCCTGCAAGCTGAAAAGCTTACTGAAACTGTATTGAATTTGAACTTGGGACACTTGGTGGGGTTTTTTTTTTTTGTGCATTTGTGTGTAGTTTTGTTCTACTTTATGCGTCCCCTTTCATGAGAAAACTACAGAACAACATCTGAGGCACCATCTCCAGGATTGCAGACTGAGACTTCACTGCATTTGCACTTGGAGGATTTTTGGTTTTTTGGTTTTTTGGTTTTTTAAAATTTTCTATTTTTTCATTTTATTTTAATACATTTTTATAAATAGATTTTTTTCATTTACTTATTTTTTACTTTTATTCTTACCTTTGTTTTTTAGTTTTGATTTTCAATCCTCTCTCTGTCTCTCTAATGTATGTTCAGCTTACTGTCGATTTGTACACTAAAGCTCCCTGTTTATACCTTTGAAATCTTCTTATCTGATACCTTGTTCTGTTTTCTCCCTCCAGTCTGTGTATTTGTTTTTCCCATTTCTTGCTTTCCATCTCAGCTCACTCTTCCATTCTAAATATTACCATTGTTATTATTACAAGCTAGAAAATACTTAATTACACACAGTACAGGGACAGTAGCAACACAAAAGACAATGATGGAAAGACAGAAAAAACAGGGAAACCAGTTTCCCCACAGCAACAAATTAATACAGGAACCAGACGGGAATGAAGAAAAACAGAAACTCAGATCCAGACTCCAAGAAAATAAAGATAAGCTATGCCAAAGGACCCAATGAAGCCCACAAGAATAATTTAAAAGAAGACATACTACAGGTATTCAATGAGAATTTTATAGAGATGATACTGGATAGGGTCAACCAAAATGTACAGGAGATACTCAAGAAATTCCAAGACAACAAAAATAGAGAATTTGAAAAAACAAAAGAAGAAATAAAGGAAACCATAGAAGCACTGTATAAACACCAAAGTGAAAGAGAGAACACGATGAATAAACAGATAAATGAACTCAGGACAAAAATAGACAACATTAAAGAGGAAACCAGCCAGGATATTGAAAACCTCAGAAAAAAGAACAAAACAGAACTGCAAAACAAAACGGAAGGTCAATCCAGCAGAATAGAACAAACAGAAGACAGAATCTCAGAACTTGAAGATGAAATGGTAATTAAAGGACAAACCGAAGAACTATTAATTAAACAACTCAAACCTGTGAAAAGAAAATGCAAGAACTCACCTATTCCATCAAAAGACCAAACTTGAGAATCATGGGCATCAAAGAAGGAGAAGAGGTGCAAGCAAAAGGAATGCATAATATATTTAACAAAATAATAACGGAAAATTTCCCAAATCTAGAGAAAGATATTCCCATATAGATACAAGAGGCCTTCAGGACACCAAACAAACCAGATCAAAATAGAACTACGCCATGACATATCATCATGAAAACAACAAGTTCAGAAACTAAGGAAGAATATTGAAGGCTGTAAGAGAGAAAAAAAAATAACATACAGAGGTAAACCCATCAAAATCACAGCAGACTTCTCAACAGAAACATTAAAAATAAGAAGAGCATGGGGTGAGATCTTCCGGGCACTGAATGAAAATAACTTCAACCCCAGGATACTCTACCGAGCAAAACTATCATTCAAAATAGATGGAGCAATAAAAGTCTTCCATGATAAGCAGAAACTAAAACAATATGTGACCACAAAGCCACCACTACAAAGGATTCTTCAAGGGATTCTGCACACAGAAAGTGAAACCCACCTTAACCATGAAAAGACAGGCAGCACCAAACCATAGGAAAAGAAAAAGCAAGACAGTAGAGAGTAACCTCAACTTAGGTACACACAATCAAACCATCAAACAACTAAGACAACTAAATGACAGCAATCACCACATACCATCAGTATGAATGCTTAATGTTAACGGATTTAATTCACTCATCAAAAGGCACCACTTCATGAAATGGATTAAAAAGGAAGATCCAACAATTTGTTGCTTACAGGAGACTCATCTCACCGACAGAAATAAGCATATGCTTAGGATGAAAGACTGGAAGAAGATTTACCAAGCCAATGGCCCCCGAAAACAGACAGGAGTAGCAATACTTATCTCTGACAAAGTAGACTTCAAACCTACATTGATCAAATGAGATAAAGAAGGACATTCCATACTAATAAAAGGGGAAATAGACCAAAAGGAAATAATAATTATCAACCTGAATGCACCCAATGTCAATGCACCCAATTTCATCAAACATACCCTGAAAGACCTAAGAGCATATATAAATGCCAACACAGTGGTTGTGGGAGACTTTAACACCCCATTATCATCAATAGATAGGTCATCGAAACAAAAATCAATAAAGAAATCCAAGATCTAAAATATGCAATAGATCAAATGGACCTAGTTGATGTCTACAGAACATTTCATCCAACTTCTACACAATATACATTCTTCTCAGCAGCCATGGAACCTTCTCCAAAATAGATCATATCCTAGGGCATGAAGCAAGTCTCAGCAAATATAAGGAAATAGAAATTATACCGTACATACTATCTGATCACAATGCAGTAAAAGTAGAACTCAACAACAAAAGTAAATACAAAAAATATGCAAACAGCTGGAAACTAAATAACTCATTACTTAATGAAGAATGGATCATCGATGAAATAAAAGATGAAATTAAAAAGTTCCTGGAAGTCAATGAAAATGAAAACACAACCTACCAGAACCTATGGGACACAGCTAAGGTAGTCCTGAGTGGAAAGTTTATAGCCATGAGTGTACATATTAAAAAGACTGAAAGATCCCAAATCAATGACCTAATGATACATCTCAAACTCCTAGAAAAACAAGAACAAGCAAATCCCAAAACAAATAGAAGGAGTGAAATAAAAATAAGCTGAAATCAACAAAATAGAAACCAAAAAAACCATACAAAGAATTAATGAAACAAAAAGTTGGTTCCTTGAAAAAATAAACAAGATCAATAGACCCCTGGCAAACCTGACTAAAATAAGAAGAGAAAAAAACCCAAATTAGTAGAATCAGGAATGCAAAAGGGGAGATTACAACAAACACTATGGAAGTCCAGGAAATCATCAGAGACTACTTTGAGAACCTATATTCAAATAAATTTGAAAATCTTAAAGAAATGGACAGATTGCTAGATATATATGACCATCCAAAACTGAACCACAAGGAAATTAATCACCTGAATAGATCTATAACACAAAATGAAATTGAAGCAGCAATCAAGAGTCTCCCCAAAAAGAAAAGTCCAGGACCTGATGGATTCTCTGCTGAATTCTATCAGACCTTTAAAGAACTGATACCAACCCTCCTTAAACTGTTCCATGAAATAGAAAGGGAAGGAAAACTTCAAAACACATTTTATGAAGACAGTATTACACTTATCCCAAAACCAGGCAAAGACACCTCCAAAAAGGAGAACTATAGGCCAATCTCCTTAATGAACATTGATGTAAAAATCCTCAACAAAATAATGGCAAACTGAATTCAACAACACATCAAAAAGATTATTCACCATGACCAAGTAGGCTTCATCCCAGGAATGCAGGGGTGGTTCAACATACAAAAATCAATAAATGTAATAAACCACATTAACAGAAGCAAAGACAAAAACCACTTGATCATCTCAACAGATGCAGAAAAAGCCTTTGATAAGATCCAACATCATTTCATGATAAAAGCTCTAAGAAAACTAGGAATAGAAGGAAAGTACCTCAACATCATAAAAGCTATATATGACAAACCTACAGCCAGCATTATACTTAATGGAGAAAAACTGAAACCATTCCCTCTAAAATCAGGAACCAGACAAGGATGCCCACTATCTCCACTCCTATTCAACATAGTACTGGAATTCCTAGCCAGAGCAATTAGGCAAGAAGAAGGAATAAAAGGAATACAAATAGGTAAAGAAACTGTCAAAATATCCCTATTTGCAGATGACATGATCCTATACTTTAAAGACTCAAGAAACTCTACTCAGAAGCTTCTAGATATCATCAATAGCTATAGCAAGGTAGCAGGATATAAAATCAACATAGAAAAATCATTAGTATTTCTATACACTAACAATGAGCAAACTGAAAAAGAATGTATGAAAACAATTCCATTTACAATAGCCTCAAAAAAAAAATCAAATACCTAGGTGTAAACCTAACAAAAGATGTGAAAGACCTCTACAAGGAAAACTACACACTTCTGAAGAAAGAGATTGAGGAAGACTATAGAAAGTGGAGAGATCTCCCATGCTCATGGATTGGTAGAATCAACATAGTAAAAATGTTGACACTCCCAAAAGTAATCTACATGTTTAATGCAATTCCCATCAAAATTCCAATGACATTCATTAAAGAGATTGAAAAATCTACTGTGAAATTTATATGGAAACACAGGAAGCCATGAATAGCCAAGGCAATACTCAGTCAAAAGAACAATGCAGGAGGTATCACAATACTTGACTTCAAACTATATTACAAAGCAATAACAATAAAAACAGCATGGTACTGGCACAAAAACAGACATGAAGACCAGTGGAACAGAATAGAGGACCCAGATAGGAAGCCACACAACTATAATCAACTTGTCTTTGACAAAGGCGGTAAAAATATGCAGTGGAGAAATAGCAGCTTCTTCAAGAAAAACTGTTGGGAAAACTGGTTAGCAGTCTGCAAAAAACTGAAACTAGATCCATGTATATCACCCTATACGAAGATTAACTCAAAATGGATCAAGCATCTTAATATCAGACCACAAACTCTAAAGTTGATACAGGAAAGAGTAGGAAATACTCTGGAATTAGTAGGTATAGGTAACAACTTTCTCAACAAACCCTAGCAGCACACCAACTAAGAGATACCATAGATAAATGGGACCTCATAAAACTAAAAAGATTCTGTTCATCAAAAGAAATGGTCTCTAAACTGAAGAGAACACCCACAGACTGGGAGAAAATATTTGCCAGCTATACATCAGACAAAGGCCTGATAACCAGAATATATACGGAACTTAAAAAACTAAATTTTCCCAAAATTAATGAACCAAAAAAGAAATGGGCAAGTGAACTAAACAGAACTTTCTCAAAAGAAGAAATTCAAATGGCCAAAAAACACATGAAAAAATGCTCACCATCTCTAGCAATAAAGGAAATGCAAATTAAAACCATGCTAAGATTCCACCCCACCCCTGTTAGAATACCATCATTAGCAACACCACCAACAACAGGTGTTGGTGAGGATGCGGGGAAAAAGGAACCCTCTTACACTGTTGTTGGGAATGTAAACTAGTGCAATCACTCTGGAAAAAAATTTGGAGGCTACTTAAAAAGCTAGACATTGATCTACCATTTGATCCAGCAATACCACTCTTGGGGATATGTCCAAAAGACTGTGACACAGGTTACTCCAGAGGCACCTGCACACCCATGTTTATTGCGGCACTATTCACAATAGCCAAGTTATGGAAACAGCCAAGATGTCCCACCACTGACGAATGGATTAAGAAAATGTGGTATCTATATACAATGGAATTTTATGCAGCCATGAAGAAGAACGAAATGTTATCATTTGCTGGTAAATGAATGGAATTGGAGAACATCATTCTGAGTGAGGTTAGCCTGGCCCAAAAGACCAAAAATCGTATGTTCTCCCTCATATGTGAACATTAGATCAAGGGCAAACACAACAATGGGATTGGACTTTGAGCACATGATAAAAGCAAGAGCACACAAGGGAGGGGTGAGGATAGGTAAGACACCTAAAAAACTAGCTAGCATTGTTGCCCTTAATGCAGAGAAACTAAAGCAGTTACCTTAAAAACAACTGAGGCCAATAGGAAAAGGGGACCAGGAACTAGAGAAAAGGTGAGATCAAAAAGAATTAACCTAGAAGGTAACACCCATGCACAGGAAATCAATGTGAGTCAATGCCCTGTATAGCTATCCTTATCTTAACCAGCAAAACCCCTTGTTCCTTCCTATTATTGCTTATACTCTCTCTACAACAAAATTAGAAATAAGGGCAAAATAGTTTCTCCTGGGTATTGAGGGGGTGGGGGGGAGAGGGAGGGGGTGTAGTGGGTTGTAATGGAGGGGGTGGGGACAGGGGGGAGAAATGACCCAGGCCTTGTATGCACATGTGAATAATAAAAGAAAAAAAATTAACCTAGAAGGTAACACACACGCACAGGAAAACAATGTGAGTCTATGCCCTGTATAGCTATCCTTATCTCAACCAGCAAAAACCCTTGTTCCTTCCTATTATAGCTTATACTCTCTCTACAACAAAATTAGAAATAAGGGCAAAATAGTTTCTGCTGGGTATTGAGGGGGGAGAGAGGGTGGGGGAGGAGTGGGTGGTAAGGGAGGGGGTGTGGGCAGGGGGGAGAAATTACCCAAGCCTTGTATGCACGTATGAATAATAAAAGAAAAAAAAAGAATTAAGACGAAAAAAAAAGAATAATATATCTTTTTTTCCTTTTATTGTTGTACTGCTTGAACCTTGCATTATGTCTATCTAAAGAGGCCTTTTTCAATACAAGATTGAGAATATCCAGTTGTTTTTTCTCCTGCTGAATTTAGAATTATCTTTTGTTTCTTCTCTGAGTCTATCATTATTTTTCATAATGTGTGCCCTACATTGCCATTCTTTTTTATCTTCCCATCATTTCAGATCCATTCTTCTAGATCATTTTTCATTTTGTTGACTAATGCCCAAGACTGGTGTCAACCCACACTCTATTATTATCATTGCTCAATTTGTCTGATAGCATGGGCAGTGCCACCATTTTTTCTGACAATTGAGTGGCTCTATCTTGTCTATTACAGAGTTCATTGTCAGAGAATTCTCACACAGTTGTTTCCAATCTAAGGACCAGCCTGTCATTTTTGACAAGTAAATTATACAAGTTCTTTTGCAACTACCAGTAATTGGTCATGTAGAGGATCCTATTTACCAGTGATGTTAGGCATCTTTTCAGGCATTTTCAATATAGGGTTCAACACACCAAAAATCTCTTCATGTAGCCAATCATTACCTCCAGGATAACCTAAAATATGTTCTTGAACATCTGATGAGTAAAAACTTAGCGGTGTATTTCTCTCTCTACTGAAATGTTGTTCTGACATTTCAGTTGAAATGTTGTTCTTTCTGACAAAAGAAATTTGAGATTTCAAAACAGTTTTATGTGTTCTCATGACAGAAGCAATTTTAAATCCCAGGTTAGCAGTTGGTCTTGAAAGACAATGTATTTGACAACAGCCTCAAGAAACTCTGCAGAACAACCCTACCAGTCTTTGTTTGCAGGCAGTTAAGAGATAATTGCAAAGGACTTCATAATGTGAGTGCAATGTGAGCATTTCAAATATTGTACTTTGGCTGTATAGGGTACCAATAGCATTTATTGGGTAATGACTTTTTGAAGCTCCAAAAGAGCTGGTTATTGCTCAGAGCCCATTCAAACTCAAACATTAAGGAAAATACGTTTGTGAAAACAGGAAGTAAAAAGAGAAAAATGAATTTCTAAATAGAAGGTGAAATACTTTTCAATACAGTATAAAGTTTTCTAGAAACTAAACATTTAATAAGAATTACACTATTTTGGTTTAGAAATTGTATAGAGACTAATTGTGTGTGTGTGTGTGTGCGCACATGTGTGTATGTGTGTAAAGTATCTACCACCTTGACTCAAGTTAGTTCTAATAATTGCACAACTTTCACATGGTCCAGTATTTTCTAATGAGATCAATGTTATACATAAATATGAGTAGTAATGCCTTATAATTAAATAAAATATGTATTTTCTCATCAATATTAGGAAATATAAATAAAATTTAAATATTTCTTTAAGGGAAAAGTAATATGCATTGTAATAAGCCTGAGAACGAAGATCATTTTTAATTTTCTCCTAAAAAGAAAGCATGAATTGAACAAATCATATGATACAATGACTCTTCATTTGTTGGCTGGTGATAGATTAACCTGCTATTTTTACTTCTAAAAAAGAAAGACCAAAACAAGATAACATCAAAACAAAGGTCACTGATCACTGCTTAACTAAGTCATACTAAAAATAAGATAAAAATCAGTCATGGAAATAATATATCACATAGGAAAACATGAAAATTTAAAAGTTTTCAGCTAGAACTTGTAAGCAATACATATGACACAATAGTAGGACAGATGGGCTATATCAAAATTAAAAAAAAAACTCATTCATTTTTTTCTTTATTTTTTAACATCTAAATTTATTTTAACTGATACATAAAATGTATTGAATTTGTACATATTTGTGGGGCTCAGTGTAATACTTTAATGCGTGCATACAAATTGCATGAAACAAATCAGGAAAATTAGTATTTCTTTAACAAAGTTAATGTTTGAAGCTTTCAAGTACTACTTTTCTAAATCTTCATAAGTGTATATAATACATATTTGTAAACTTTAGTCAATCTCTAAATACCAGAAGAAATTCCTTCCACCTAACTGTGTTTTGTTGTTCCTTATTAAATTTCTAATAACAACTATTCTACATTCAAGTCAACATTATTTTAGCTCCCATATGAAAGAGAACATGTGTTGTATATTCTTGCTTGGCTAGTATCACTTAACATAAATGCTGTAATTCTATACATTTTGCAGCAAAAAGGTAAGATTTCATTCTTATTTGTGATTAAATAATATTCTATTGTACATATATATATACAATATATATATATCTTGTGTGTATGTATGTATATGTATTATATTCCTTTTATTTATTCATTTATCAGTGGGGACCCAATTTGATTCCTTATCTTTTTATTGTGAATAGTGCCATAATAAACATGAGAATGCAAATATCTCTTTGGATAATTGTTTTTTGGTTTTTTGTTTTTGTTTTGTTTTTTGATATTTATACAGAAGTCAGATAGTTGGATAGTTGGATAGTGTGGTTTAATTTGTTGTTCTTTTATTATTTTTTTAAAATATTTTTTATTATTATTAATTTACTCACATGTGCATACATTGTTTGAGTCATTTCTCCCTCCTACCCCTGCCCCCACTCTCTACTCTCTTACTCCCTACCTTCCAGGCAGAACCTGTTCTGCGCTTTTCTCCAGTTCCATTGAAGAGTAGAAATAAGCAGTAATAAGAAAGACATAGCATTTTTGCTAGTTGAGATAAGGACAGCTATACAGGGAGATTCCTAGCATTGCTTTCATGTACAAATGTTGTTCTTTATAATGGCAGTACTAACTTACATTCCCACAGTGCATAGAAATTCTTTCTCTTCATGTCTTTGGCAGTATTTATTGCTTGTCTTTCTAATACTGGCTATATTCTTGGTGCAGTGAGATGATCTCATTGAGTTCTGATTTACTTCTTCCTGATGGCTAATGATACTGAAGATCTTTTCAGATATTTGTTGTCCACTGGCATATCTCCTTTTTTGACATGTCCCTTCAGATAGTTAATCAGATAGCCATTCCTTAATTGAATTGCTGCTTTATTTATTGGTAATGTTTTGAGTTCTCTATATTTCTGGATATCTATCATTTGTCAGATGAATAATTTGAAATATTTCTGCTATTCTGTGAAATATCTCTTCCCTCTGTTGATTTTTTCTTTTGTTGCACAAAAGCTTTTTAACTTGATCAGTTACTATTTAACTATTTCTGATTTTGTCTTTTGCACTTTTGGGGTCAAATCCAAATCATCTTTGCCTATACCAATGTCTTCTGCTTCCCATGTTTTCTTCCAGTAGTTTCATGGCTTCAAATCTTATATTTATGTATTGATTTTAACTTTTTTTTATAAATTGAAGAAGAATGAGAGACAGGTATCCAGTTAATCTGCATATGGATATCCAGTTTTCCCCTTGTCATTCCTCCATAGTGTGTTTATTACACCTGTGTCAAGAGTCATTTGGCTGTAGATCAGTGTGCTCATTTCTGAGATATCTACTCAATTTCATTGGTTTCTATGTTTTACTCCAGTAGCATGCTGTTTTGGTTACCATAATTCTCTATCACATCTTGAAATCAGGCATCTTGATACTTCCGGCATTGTTCTTTGTATTCAGTGTTGCTTTGGTTATTTGGGGTTTTTGTGGTTCCACATGAATTGTGGGGTTTTTCTCAAGTTCTGTGAAACATATTCCAGGCATTTTGATGGAGATTGCTTTTAGCTTGCATATTATTTTTGGTAACATGGACCTATTCCTTAAACTAACATTTTTAGAAAATTAATGGGAACATCTAAAAACATGATTCTAACTAAGGACTTTTATATAGGATACAAGAGAATTTGTGGTCATAATCAGAAGACTTTCTAATTAAATAATGGACAAAATGACTGGAACAGACAATTTACAACAGAATTCAGTCCACTACCATGGTTTGAATAAAATGGAAGACAATACCAAACATTGATGAAATCACTGGAACCATTATGCTGGAAGGCAAGTAAAATGATATATTCAATTTACAAACTACATGACAATTTCTTATCAAGTTAAATGCACATTTTTCCACTTATACTTTCATTTTTAATTCTACTTCTAGTTATTCACCCAATATAAATGAAAACACATGTACTTAGAAAAAAATTACACTTATGCCCATGGGTCTCTCTTTTTTAAAAACCTAATACTACTGTGAACTCTCCAGATAATTATATAGTCATTCAATGAAATATTAGTAAAAAAAAAGAAAAAGAAACAAACTACTCTTTCTAATAATGCAACAATATTGAAGAATTTCACAGTTTATGGTGAGTGAACGGAAACAAACTCAAATATTATATAATTCCAATTATATGGGGTTCCAGAACAGAGAAAAGTAAGGTATTGAAAAACAAATCAAAGTTATTTGTGGGTTGGTGACAGAGATTTTCTGCAAAAAATTAAAAACATCTTCCTAAAGTGATATATTAATTGAATTGATAAATATCTAGATAAATATATTTGTTGAAACTCATTGAGCTGTACACTAAAAACTTATGCATTTTATCACATATGAAATATAGTGAAGTGTATTAAGCAAACTTTCTAGGTAAGCATAAACAGGAAATTATTTGCAAAAGTGCTTCTACCAGCCAGAATAGTGTAGCATAATATATAAAATTAAATATACAGTATTATCTTGTCACATGTTTCCCTGCCTCAAACTGACACCAAGGAGGCCACTGCCACAAGTATACCTCCATCTTGCACCAGCACAACTTTGGGCCAAAATAAATCTCTTCTCTCTAGTTAAAAATAAATAAATAAATAATATTAGATTTTATAAGGTGAAATGCATTATTCACCATGGAATAATCTTTTCAGTAACATAAAAATGTTTAATTCCATTATACCACACATGAATCTTTTTCTGTGTTTGTAAAGTGGGAGAGTTTATTGAGATAGAAAAGTGTAAAGTAGGAGAGTAGAGTCCACAAAATAAAGGGAGAGGGTGGTCCCAAGAGACAATGCCTCAAATGAATTGCTTCTTTTTTAGTGTGAGGGAGAGATACTGGGGTTTAAAGTCAGAACTTCATGCTTGCTAAGAGGGCACTCTACCACGTGAACCACTGCACCAGACCTAACACATGAATGCTTGAGTATCTAAACCTGTTGCTTATCCTCCCACTTGTCCATATTCCTCATTGAAAACTGGTCTTAAAAATAAAAGCTTCAGTAAAGATGTGATCTGAAGAGTGGGACTCCACTGCTTCTGGACAATGTACTTCTGTTTTCACAATCTTAGACTGTTTTATCTTTATGTCTGCCACTATATCTGATTATCTATTTGAAGATTTGAGTCAGCTAAAATCTTGCCTTGCTAGCAATGTTATAGTTCATTTGTTTTGGTTTTTGGCAGTTACTGGAGTTTAAATTAAGGTCTTATGTTTGCTAGGCAGGAGCTCTACTGCTTGAGCCATGTCCCCAGCTGTTTTTTGCTCAGGTTGTTGTTGAGATAGGGTCTCACATTTTTTTCTCCAAAGCTGTCCTGAACAGAGATCCTCCTATTTAGGTTTCCACCTAGTTCGGATGACACAGGCGTACACCACCACACATAACTTTCTCTGTTGAGAGGGGAGTCTCACGAGATTTTTGACTTGGCTGGTCTCTAATTGTGGTCCTCCTGTTCTCAGCCTCTCGAGTAGCTAGGATTACAGGCCAGGGTCTCTGTGCCCAGCTAGTTCATTTGTTTCGACCTAAGCCTTAGACTCAACTTTTGCCATTATATCTGATTTCTAGAAATAATTTTTCCCATATAACATTTCCAACTTGAATATTCTAAATTGAGATAAACATAGTTTGCATTTCTAAATTCAGTTATTAGGAAATAATATGTTGAATCCAAAAGGTCTTTCCTCTCCAGGAGAAATACAAAGAATTGTCAATAGTTTAGCTGTAGTTTATCAAAACACTATAGTTCTGTTTGTACTCAGAGGAAATAACATGCATGACTGATTCTTCTAAAACATCTACTTATGTTTTTCATATAAACACTTTGTTATTTATTTATTTTATTTTATCATTTATACATTTGCTCATATGTGTATACCTTCTCCCACCCCCCACCTCTTCTGGTCAGAAACTGTTTTACCCTCTTGTTCTCCAATTTTGTTAAAGAGAAAACATAGGAGATAATAAGAAAAACATAACATTTTTGCTAGTTTGAGATAAAGACATCTGTACAGAGAGATTCCTATTGTTGCTTCCATGCACATGTGTATTGCAACCCACCTTGGTTCATCTCTACCAGACCTCTTCTGTACTTCTTGGTCACCTTCTCACAGTGGCCTCTGCCAGTTTAAGATTACTTTATTCACTCCTCTACAGGGAGCACATCAACCACATTCAAGTTTTAGGTTTCCTTCCCTTTCCCTATTCCTTCCGACACACTTTAAATTAAATCTGATTTAAATTTTTCCTTTGATATTGCCCTATTTAAAAAAACTTGCTGTAGGTTTTTACCACTCAAAAAACCTTGTTAAGTAAATTCCTATAACCCTTAAGCTCTGTGAAACATTAGATTGATAATTGACAAATAATTAATTAAGCAACTCTGGAATACAACAAATAATAACCTTGTCTTGGATAGTTTGCTTATAAAGATGCCCACTAAATATAATCATTGATTGGTTCTCTTTTGTGTTTAAATAATGAATTCTAGTAAAAGTAAATAACAATTCTGCTGGGTAATTTTGGTTGCATGCTTCCAGTGTTTAATTACATTGCGTAGGAACCTAGAACCTCTTGTAATTAATTAAATTATTCAAACTCATTCTTTTCAAATTAAACTTCCAGGATGCCAACAGAGATGCTCTGTTTTTGAAAGTATTGTTTGTTTTATTACAAAAGTGACCTGAATTAGCTAGTGTGGTATTCAAAATGTGATACAAATCAAAATCAGTATTAATGCATAAAATTGTCCTGATTAGTTTTCTTATTTTCAGGTTACTAAATGTTATTGAGTTGTGGACTAGTAAAACAAGAGTCATCGGAATTTTTTTCTTCATTCTTCAAACAGGTGATTAGAATTTCAATTTCCAACTAGGTCACTATTGGAAATGCAACTCAGATTGTCTGATTGTCATGCCATGAGAAGGGGCACAAAATAGTGTATTTAATTTGAGAGATATTTAGAGCTTGGTGCTCAAGCACAATAGCAACCATTAGGCATAGAAATGTGTTATTTACTCATTCAATGTTATATATTTTATATCATTAGTGATGTACAAAGTTATTGTGGCACAAACTGTTATCACTCTGTTTATTGAGCTGAAGAATTCAAAGTACACTAAGGCAATTTAATGTATTTTTATTCTTTTGGTTGCACTGAGTTTGAAACTCAGGACCTGGCACTTGTTACATAGCTGCCTACCACTGGAATTACACACCAAGGCCTTTTATTGAATATTTATTTATGTATTTTGCTTTTTAGTTGTCTTTTCAGTTAGGGTCTTGGGTTTCTGCTTAGGGCTGACCTTAGATCACTGTCTTCCTCACTACATGTCTGGAATTATAGATGCAGCCCTCCACACCTTCCTTATTTGTTGCCGTGGAGGGCATCTTGTTAAGTTTTAGCCCTGGCTGTCTTCAAACAATAATCCTCTTGATCTCCAACTCCTGAGTAGCTGGGATTACAGATGTGCACCAACATGCACAGCTTAATATACATTTTTTAAACAGCTAGAATAGCCGCTTCCCATATTAGGTTTTCTCGCAACTCACACCACTGTATTGTGTTTGGTTGTTGCAAATAGTATCACTCTACAATAAAAATTACCTTTTTGAAAACAGCATTTGCTGATGAATTAACTTAGATTAAATAAATATGATTATGTATATTTGTTTAGAGCAGAATCTAATTAAGATGCCAAGTGCAACAAAAATGCTTAACAGTGGAGATATACACTTTATGCTACCCAGATTATGATCAATATAAAGACTCCTGATTTTTTGAGCACCATTTTTGGGAACCCCTTATTTACTCCCTTGGGTTAGACTGGGTATACTCTCTTTATACAAAAAGCTGGTCCTTACCCATTTTGTCCAGTTTCAATTTAGAGTGTTTACAATAGGCAGTAACTCTGTACATCTCCTGGAAATAGTATCCTAGTGGCATGTTCACATCTGGAAGGAATAATGTATTTCTCAATTTTAATAAAATTTTCTATGAAAGCTTACAGATATACTGAGGGCCTGAGAAAGACTTCACCCTGCATATATAAAACATTTATTGCTTCAAAAATGAATTCTTATTCATCCACATTGAAGCTTAGAAACTTTTTATAGCAAGAAAGTTTGAGACAGGAAATATTAAGTACTAGAGAAAAACATGCAAAAAACAAGGAAAAATATGAAATTAAGTGAAAGAAAAATGTTTATTACTGGACAATGGGTATGTTTTAATTAAAAATCAATCATCATTTCAACCTACTAGATTGATTTTCTTGTACACAAATAGGTCATACTATAAAGTTAAAAAAATCTGCTTCTCAATACCAAAGGTTAATGGAAACTGAGGTATTTGAGCAATAGAGAAAGATATGATTCTATTTTGAGGCAAAAATTAAACAATATCTCTTCAACCTATTATTAAAGAACTCTGAATGGACTAATGTATCTTCCAATAAATGTCCAACTAAACATTGGACAGCCAACACTAGCTTCATGTTAGTGGGGTGATTGACACACAATGGCCTTACACAACGAATGTCTTCATGATTGAAAAGAAGACTCAGGCTTCTTAAGAGTATATTATTAGTGTTCATAGTTTTTCCAATATTTGACTAAAGTAATCTTCACTTTACTCAATATATTTCCTTTCGATGTTTAAAAATATTTTACGCTAACATGTTTAACCCCATTTTAGGGTTCTATGGAATTATGAAAAAATAATTTCAGTTTTTAAAAAACTTGAGTATAAATAGCTGTCTCCATGTCATTCAAAACTCATTATCTCTTTATGTTAATTTCTTCCTGGTTATAGTGGTGGCATGACAATAAGTCATTAGATATTTTCAGTAGGAATAGATCTATGGATAATAAAATGGGTGATATATAGTTAGCTTCTTATGTTCTAGCAAGATACTCATTCAACACAGATCTAAAGATCAATGATTTAATATTTTATATGTTTGAAAATTTGAATGTCAGTGAAAATAACCAGTAATCTTATGGGGTTTTTTAGTACAACCTTTTTTTCAGTAGGTCCTCTAATTTGTGTCATGCAAGGTACATATTATCTGAATGAAATTAGATTGTTAAATAAGAAAGAAACGTCATACAAAAAGCCTTTTTTCAAATCAACTTCTTAAGGAATACCTCCTACTCTAAGGAAGCCTGAGCTCTCAGATTAATGCTGTAGAATGCTTGGTAATCATACTCCATCTGCCATGATGACCCTGGATTGAAATTTTCAATATTCAAAGAAAAGTTATTGTTGAGTGTACTAAATACCTTTTCAAATGAATCAGGAGGCATCACTATAATCTCTAAAAAATTATTTAGTAGCTCAGAATTATTCTAACAAAGATAGTGAACATAAATTTAAGCCCTTATTTCCTATAACAACAAATTGAGGAATATTATTAATTTCACTTTAGAGAAAATGTGTATAAAGTGCAAATTATTGTTTTTAAGATAAATATTATAAGCAAAACTTAAAAGACAATTTCAATAATTTGAAGACTTCCCAAGTAATTCACAAAATCATAGATAGGATCTGAAATAAGAATGACAAGTTTGTGACATTTTTGACTCAGGATATGGTAGAGGAATTTTAATTACCTGGGAAATAATCTACGAGGGCCAGCTTTAGAAAGGGCAGTAACTTTACCATCTTATCTGGTATGGCTGATAACCTACATAAACTATGCACAAGCCTGGAGAACCCAGAATTTCAGTGAAAATTGAAAGTCTGAGAAACTGGAAAAGTTTTTGTGTCTTGGGAATGCAATTTTCACCAACATGCTTCCTTTTTTTAATGTATTTATTCTTATATTATAGTTGCACCTGGTATACATTGAAACACTGACAAAAGTGTTTCGGTGGACATAAACTTATCTGGTTTGATGAGTC
Source organism: Castor canadensis (assembly GCF_047511655.1). Taxonomy (NCBI): domain Eukaryota; kingdom Metazoa; phylum Chordata; class Mammalia; order Rodentia; family Castoridae; genus Castor; species Castor canadensis. Next base: position 19,232,213 of record NC_133390.1, on the reverse strand, counting down.
TGAGCAAAGCCTTTGAAGTCATGCCTGACAAGCTATGCAAGTGCAAAAGATATCTCTAGGGAGATAAGCTCAATAAACCAACCACAACCAGCAGTTGTACACAGAAAGGATGCAGACCTAAAAATTGTAGGCACATTAATTGCATAAGAAAATAAATTTAATTTCCTTCACAGAATAGAAATGCAGAATCTATAGTAACCACAATGTAGTTTTAAAAATATCCAGTCTTCAACAAGCATAACTTAATATATAAAGCCATAAGAAAGTATTCCTCATTTTGGAATAAAGTATTCAACATTAATGACTTCTCTTTTGCCTAGATGTTGTATATACCATACAAATGCTCCATAGTCTTTATAAATATATCAAAAGAATTAATGTACACTGAAAATAAGTGAAAAATAGGGACTGTAACAAGAACAACAGCAACAAAAGGAAATTAATTTCATGGAAAATTTAAAGTTTGCTAGGCATGGTGATTCGTGCCTATAATCCCAGCAATTGGAGTGCTTAAGCAGGAAAATGTCAATTTTGAGGCCACCTGGGCTACACAGAGAACTTGTGACAAAAAAGAACAAACAAATAAAAAAGAAAACTTCAAACCAAAAGAAAATTTCAGGTTTAAAAATATAAGTGATGTATTTATCGGTTGGGCCGAATGCAGATTTAAGAAGTACAATGGAATGCAGGTACAAGAAATGTAAAGACGTCGAATGCACAGTAGGTTCTCAAAAAATTGTTTATTGAGACATGAATGAATGGAGACATAAAGAACTCTGTCGAAGTAGTGTGAACTTTGTAAGTACACTGTTTTAATTTAAATTTTATGTATGATATATATTTGAGGACCACCACTAACCTCTATGTTCATCAATTATGTAGAAAGAAATGCTTTTGCTCAGCTGTAATTTCTAGTGCACCATTTCTTTTCTCAGAAACAAATGCTATATTAAGCCTCATAGATAAGTTTCAAAATAATTCAGTGCATACACAACTGAGGATGCTTTCCAATGTCCACCATAGTCTAATTTACATAAAAAAAGATCATGTCTCATGCTATTTGTCCATTCCAATAAATTGTGGTAGTTGCACAAAAAATATAATTACCACCTTGACTATCTCAGCATTTCTGTCACCTCAGGCATTTTCTCCTGATAATATTCACTCAATTTCTTGTCTAATACTTGGGCACTGGCAATGACTGAACCCATTTCTGTTTTACTATAGTTATATATCATGTAACTTTTATAGATTGAATTATACACATATTTTGTGTCTTTTGTATCTGGCTTCTTTTATTTATCACTTAAAAAATTAAATGTATCCATTTTGTATTAGTATCTGGCTAGTTTTCTTAATAATGAGGCAGTAGTAGTTCATTCTATGGATATACTGTATTTTGCTTACCTACTTGTCATTTGGATGTTTTAGTTCATGGGAGAGGGCTCTTATTAATTAAGTTGCTATGAGAAGGTCTGTACATTCACATGGTTTCAATTCTTGTAGGTATATACATAGAAGTGTTTAGCCATATCACAATTATATATGTAACTGAAACAAAATGGAAAACCTTGATAAATTATTTTCCAAAATGATGATACCACTTTCATGTGAAAATATACATGTGCTGTGATGTGGTGTGAGTCAGCTGCAGTGGGAGTTGACTAAGAGCAACAGGCCTGCAAATCATGAGGGCTAAATAGACTACAGAGCAATGATCCTTGTGCCACTCTCTTGGCCACAGACAGCTCTGTGGTGTACCACGAAGGTTTGTAGATCCCACACGCTCCTCAGACACTTTACTTTCAGATTAAAGAGCAGTGAATAAAAAGGCCATTTTCAGGCTGAGACTGTAATATTAGAATGAGAAGATTCTTGGTCCAGCTGTTCCAAGTCCACCCAATGTACTGACACTCATTTAGCAGGAGCTTCCCACCTGCAAATGGCAAGACAACTTCATCCTGAATGTCCCTCTTAGTATCTACTAAGAAAACATAGCACCCCATTACTTTAAAGGAGCACTACCTAGCGTGAATTATGTGCATACTACAAAGCATATTTTGAAGGAAGCACTCTGAGCTGAGAGGCAATGAATTGATGAGTGATGGGTCTTTTATGAGATTCATCTTGTGAGCAGCTCCAGTCTATACTTACTGTCCTGTGGTTGTCAGTTCATTAGAACTAGATTTACTTCTTATACTCTTAAAGGAAAAGGAGAGGGAAGGAAGAATAAAGGATGAAAAATAAAGCTGGAGTGAAAGAACACATATTAGTTTGCTTGCGCTGCCATTACCAAGTGCCACAGACTGGGTTACTTAAACAGAAGAATGTGTTTTCTTACAATTCCAAATGCTACAGTCCCCTTTTTAGTGCATATTTTTCTATTTTAATAAAACACCTGACACTGAACAATTTATAAAGATACATATTTCTTACATTTCTGGGGGTTAGGGATCCCAGTTTCAAGGTGCTGGTATCTGACGAGAGTGTTATTGTTGTGCCATCCCATAGCGGAAAATAGGAGAGCAAATAAGCAACAGGAGAAAAGAGGCCAAACTAACTTTTTTAAAAAATTTATTCTTTCTTTTATTATTCATATGTGCATACAAGGCTTGGGTCATTTCTCCCCCCTGCCCCCACCCCCTCCCTTACCACCCTCTCCACCCCCTCCCTCTCCTCCCCCCTCAATACCCAGCAGAAACTATTTTGCCCTTATTTCTAATTTTGTTGTAGAGAGAGTATAAGCAATAACAGGAAGGGACAAGGGTTTTTGCTGGTTGAGATAAGGATAGCTATACAGGGCATTGACTCACATTGATTTCCTGTGCGTGGGTGTTACCTTCTAGGTTAATTCTTTTTGATCTAACCTTTTCTCTAGTACCTGGTCCCCTTTTCCTATTGGCCTCAGTTGCTTTTAAGGTATCTGCTTTAGTTTCCCTGTAACAAGCCCATTCTTGCAAAATCTAACCCATTCCCCTGACAATGACAATGATCTATTAATAAGGACTTAATCGGCCTACTAGACTCTCCACTCAGCACTGCTGGTTGAGGATTCAGTTTCCACACAAGAACTTTGGGGGGGACACCCATACCACAGCAGGCCTATAACAAGGTTTGATTTCTTCTACAGCTTCTCTCTTGAGCTTTTAGATGTCAATCCTCTCTTAGTATCTACACATAGGTGTTCCTTCTGTGTGTATCTGTCTAAATCAACTCTTGTTATAAGGATAACAGTCATATTGGGTTAGGGTGTACTTATGTGATCACATTTTATCTTAATTACTTCTTTAAAAATACATCTCCCACTCTCCCAAACTGAGGATTATCAATCCTGATATACTAGACAATTTTTCTATAGTAATGTATTTATCATATATCTAGTAGTTCACTCACCAACTCATTCTCACTAAGAAATTATCTTCTTATGTAGCAGACTCATTTTCAACAATGTTATTGCACTAGGAAGTGACTCACTGGTAATTGCACTTTTACTGAACTTTTAAGAATTTTACTATTTTAAGTAATTTTCTTTCAGAAATAAATTACTTTTAGTTCATTTTAAAATTCACTTTTCATAAAGAATGGAAAAAATATTTCCAAACAGTATTCACCAAGGAGTGAAGAGAAGTGAGAAGATAAATCAATTCTACTGATACCTTTTATAAAACATACATCCATAATGTTCAGAGTACAACAATGAATGAGGAAATAGTTGAAATTATTGTAAACTAAAATACAAAGTAAAAAATTAAAGTTGTATATAAACATGATATGGATAAATATGTGAGAGAGTTTTTCAGAAATGTAAATTATATAGAAACAGAATTCCCATATGAGGATAAAGTTAATCATTTTTCATTGGAGGAAATATCACTTGCAGTTTCCTGGTATCTAGGATCCAGAGCCTTTCCTATGCAGTACATCTCTTTATCATCATCAATAACATCTCTGTGGATGCAGAGAGTTACCTCTCTGTTCAGTGGCATATTTGGCCCTATATCACAGAGGGAAGACTGTTTGGACTCTTTCTTGCCCTGTCTAGGCAGAACATTTGGAAGCATGTGCTTAAATACATTCTTATTGTTGTTTCTAATTTGTTCAAAATATTAAATGTGCAAGTATTTATATATACCCGCTGTTTAATAGTACTAAAGAACTATTTTTGTTTTCAATCTGTTTTTAAAATTTTTAAGACAGAGTCTCTCTACATAGTCCCAAATGACCTCAAATTTATAATCCTCCTGCCTCAGCCTCCTGCATGCTGGGAGTACCAGGATGACAAGTGTGCACCACCCATCCAGCTCACACTATTTCTTGATTGATTTGAACTTAAAAAGGATAAAAAATGTTATTTATGCCACCCCTGTCTTCTAATAATTATCTAACATAACTGTGGATCCAAAGCTAGAAAAAAATGAAAGCAAACTGTATCACATACATGTTTACTGTGCTTGCCTGTCAAAGTTGTTTAAATCAACTTACATCCCCAGTGTATTCCATTGTTATCTTAATAAAACTATGTCACATCTTTGTTGTTGTTATTTGCATGCACACTTGTCACTGTCTTTATTCAAATAACTAATAAAAATACTATCATATTACTCATGTTTTCATTACCAGAGTAACTGATGCATAACAAGGATTTTAAAAAATGAAAACCTTCATTGAATTCAACAACCTGTTCAAGTTTATGTTCAGATGAATAGATTACCAGGATATACAAAGTAGAAATTTTGTCATGTTAATAAGCTATTTGACCTCAGTCGACAAAAGTGGTCAGAGGAACAATCAAATGGATCACTGAGTAGCACCCCAAACTCACATCACACTGATGGTACAGATAAAGTGCAAAAAGACACTGAAAGAGCTTGGACTTCAAGTGACATCTCAAAAGCAGGTAAAAGTGAACAAAGAAAAGAGTGCAGATGCCACCTCACCTTTCGTTTTCATTCCTTGTGGTTGCGTTTGGATATCAGATCGAGACTAGTATCTTTATTTTTTTTAATGTTTTTTAAACATTCAATAAAGTCCTAAGTCAAATATATAAAGCACATGATGCCAGATGTAACCCTACACTTCTCTGATTGACATAGGTACACAGGTTTCAGGTCTATGCCCTTTTGCCCTCACACAGGGTTTTTATGTATCTTCTCAGAATCCCGTGGAACAATTTGAAAAACAAATTTCAGGAAATACAAGAAAAAAACTCTCATATTTTACTCAAAACCTATTTATGGTCATTTATTGTTCTATGAGTTCTATTTTTATATGTCCAGAGGTTGAATACATTTTAAAGTTCCACATAATATCACATCTCTACCTAAGATTAGGAATGATGTTTGATGTTTTGAATGGTGAGGAATTAAAATATTTTAATTCTAGAAGTATGAATATATAGTGTTATTTTTACTGACTTTCTCAAACGGAGCATTTGTTGTTCATTTAAATTTCCCTCAACTGGTTTATGACAGCAGAAATGCTGAGATTTACACACACACATAACTAGTTTAGCAATCCCGTACTCAACTTGTGCAGGAGTTCTTGCTATGACAAAGTCTTTATTTTTCTTTATACTATAAATACATATTAATAAGATCTATATTTTTTCCTTTTGGCAAATTTGTCTTATAAATTGGGAGCCTTATTGAATATATGAATATTGTATTTTATGTACTTGTCAAAAAGTTTAGACTGATTTTAATATTTGCATTATGTCACTTAGATTTAAAACTAGTTCTGGGTGCCAGTGGTTCATGACTATAATCTTAGCTACTATGGAGGCTGAGATCAGGAGAATCATGGTTCTGGGCTAGCCTGAGCAAATAGTTTACAAGATGCTATCTCCAAAATAACCAGAGCAAAATGGGCTAGAGGTATGACTCAAGTGTTAGAGTGCCTATTTTTCAAGAAAGAAGCCCTGAGTTCAAACCCCAATCCCACAAAAAAAGTTAAAACTTGTCTAGTTTAACAGTGACAATACATTAATACTCCAGAAACAACTGACTCACCATTTTAACAAGACTCAATTTTATATCTATTTGTAACTATAATTAGTACACCATAGAAACATAGTAATGAATAAAACAATAGAGACATTAAGAAACACCCCATAAATCACAAGTGATGAACAAAAACTTGTTTATTATAATGTAGATAAAAGTATAAAATAGAGTTAAAAACTCTTCTCAGCCCTCACTGCTAGTTTTTCCTTCCCCAAATCAATCTTTTATTGTTTTACTTGGTACCAATGAGATTCTTTGAACTTCTGCAGGACATGTAAAAGTTTTCAGCCTTTTAACAAAGATGGCATTCAGAAACTAGAAACTTGAGCCACTTTTCCACAGTCACAATTGTAGCCAGGACATGTTTGTACCAACTGTCAATGAACTTTGAATAAATGGTGCTGAAATATTTATACACCATGAAGATTAATGTAGACCACACCTCATGACATACACAAAAAAATTCCAAAATTATCATAGATTTAAATATGGGAGCTGAAAACAAAAATTTTAGGACAGAGAACTATCTGGATGTGGTTTGTCCCCCAAAAGTTCTCTGCTGGAAATTTGGTGCCCAGTGTGAGAATAATGAGACAGTAGATTATTTAAGGTTTGCCTGTGGGAGAAGACATGAGAAGAAATATTTGAGCTTTGAGTTAAGCAATGGTTTATTGAATATGACATTGAGAGTATGATCCATTACAATACAAACAAGCAAAAAACCTAAATTAGCACTCAAGAATTAAAATTTTACATTTGAAAAGTCAATGTACAGAAAATAAAAGCACATGCCAAACTTGGAAAAATATATTTGCAAAATACAAAGATGCATCTAATAAAAAGGATTTATATCTACAATATTCACTAAACATTTAAAACTCAGTGACAAGAAAACAAACATTAAAAAGGGCAAAAGTAAGTATACATTTTTATCAAATAAGGTATATAAATTCCTACAAAGTTGCCAAAATCATTATTGAAAACACTATTAATCATCAGGGAGTTGCACACTAAAACCACAGATGCCATGTCATACCCCCTAGATGGTTATAATATAGAAAAGACAGATAATAATAGGTACATACTAGAAAGTGGAGAAACAGTAATTTTCATACATTAATTATAGGTATAGCAATCACAGTGCAGTCTGGGAAAATAGTTTGGAAGTTTCCTAACACATTAAACAAAATTTTACTTTGTAACTCAATTCTACTCATATGTACCCATCCAAGAAAAATGGAAATATGTCACACAAAGACTCACAAACAGTCAAATGTCAAATCAAAAATTGCCACTATGTCTATCAGCAGGAGAATGCATAGACATGGGTACCAGAGTACATCTATTCAATGGAATATAATTTAGCTATAAAAAGGAAGAGACTACTAAAATACTACTGCATGGATGAGCCTCAAAAACATTGTTTTATGAGAAACAAATCAAACAAAAGAGACAGCATAGTGGGTGATTCTTTTTCCACAAAGTGCCCAGAAAAGGTAAAATCTACAGAGATCAAAACTAGATCAGTATTTGCCTAGAGAAGAGGGTAGTAATTGGGACCAATAATTAGTGAGCATGAATGAGCTTCTGGGGTGATAAAGTAGTTTCAAACTGTTTTGTGGGGAATGATGCAATACTTGTAAATTTACTAAAGGACTGTTAAAACAGATGAATTTTCAAAAAAAGTAAAAGTACTACAATATTTTTAAATGAGATAAAATGCAATGAAAATTACATACAAAGAATACAGGATATCAAATTGTACAGTGTTTTGAATGAAAGATAAGTAATAGGGATTGAAATTATATTTGATAGACAATATTTGGAAACACTTAGCTTACATATAAATAAATATATTGTGAATTTGCCTCCAATGATGGTTTAGATATTAAAGATAATGTCCAATTTATTGATCCAATAAATGTGTATAAACAAATTTCAGATGACTTTGTGAACCAGAACTGTGAGAACTATTGCATTTACTAATGCAAAAAATATGATTTGAGTCATTTAAATTCTCTGTATCAATAAGACCAAGGTTTATAATACACATGATTGAAAATGTGATACATATTACTTTAGCCAAACATTTCATTTATTGTAATTAAGAGAAAAAATGAAATATCATTAAAACAATGAGTAATTACCATATGATAAGTGCTTTGAAACACTGATTACATAATAGACACAGAAATAAAATAGCCTTCAAAAAAGGTGCCAGAGTGAAGAAGTTCATCCTTACAGGTTTCCATGTTAAGCGCTCACTTATACTTTGGGTCCTGCTATAATGACATTAATAAGACATGTTAGGTAACTTTCCATGCAGCACACATAGGCATGTATTATTCATCCTGTGGGTGAAACACCATATATGATAAAAAAATTGCCTGACATTGAATGTAAAAAACATTTTTTATTTTGTTTAAAATGATAGTAATGGTAAATATACTGTACTTAAAGCTTTTTATTTATTTATTTATTTTATTCATTTATTCACATGTGCATACATTGTTTGGGTCATTTCTCCACCCTGCCCCCCTCCCCCATACTTCCTCCCTCCCTCATCTTCCTCCCCCTCCCTCCCCTCAGTTTCAGGCAGGTCCTGTTCTGCCCTTGTGACTGATTTTGTTGAAGAAAAGACATAAGCATAATAAGAAAGACAAAGCATTTTTGCTAGTTGAGTTAAGGATAGCTATACAAAGAGATTCCTACTATTGCTTTCATGTACCCATGTGTTACAACCCATGTTGACTCAACTCTAACTGATCTTTACATTAGTTCCTGATCTCCTGCTCATGTTAACCTCTGTCATTTTAAGGATTCTATATTAGTTCCTCTGGAGTGGGGACACCAAACACTTTCATGTTTTGGGTTTTGTACCTATTCCTATATCTCCTGTATGTGCTCTCCCCTTGTCTTGTGATCGAAGTCCCACCACATTGCAGCATTTGCCCTCAATCTAAATTCCACATATGAGGGAGAATATACAATTTTTGGTCTTCTGAGCCTGGCTGACCTTGCTCAGAATGATGTTCTCCAGTTCCATCCATTTACCTGTAAATGATAAGATTTAATTTTTCTTCATGTCTAAGTAAAATTCCATTGTGTACAAGTACCACATCACCTTGATCCATTCATCAGTTGTCATGCATTTTGGTTGTTTCCATAACTTGGCTATTGTGAATAGTACAGCAATAAACATGGGTGTGCAGGAGCTTCTGGAGTAAACTGTGTTGCATTCCTTTGGGTATAGCCCCAGGAGTGGGATTGCTGGATCATATGGCAAGTCTATGTTTTGATTTTTAAGGATTGGACTATGAGCACATGATAAAAGCGAGAGCACACAAGGGAGGGGTGAGGATAGGTAAGACACCTAAAAAACTAGCTAGCATTTGTTGCCCTTAACGCAGAGAAACTAAAGCAGATACCTTAAAGCAACTGAGGCCAATAGGAAAAGGGGAACAGGTACTAGAGAAAAGGCTAGATCAAAAAGAATTAACCTAGAAGGTAACACCCATGCACAGGAAATCAATGTGAGTCAATGCCCTGTATAGCTATCCTTATCTCAACCAGCAAAAACCCTTGTTCCTTCCTATTATTGCTTATACTCTCTCTACAACAAAATTAGAAACAAGGGCAAAATAGTTTCTGCTGGGTATTGAGAGGGGGGGGAGAGGGAAGGGGCGGAGTGGGTGGTAAGGGAGGGGGTGGGGGCAGGGGGGAGAAATGACCCAGGCCTTGTATGCACATATGAATAATAAAAGAAAAATGAAAAAAAAAAAAAAAAAGAAATCTCCAAACTTTTTCCAGAGTGCTTGTACCAGTTTGCATTCCCACCAGCAGTGGATTAGGGTTCCTTTTTCCCCACATCCTCGCCAACAAATATTGTTGGTGGTGTTTTTGACAATGGGTACACTAACACGGGTGAGGTGGAATCTTAGTGTGGTTTTGATTTGCATTTCCTTTATGGCCAGAGATGGTGAACATTTTTTCATGTGTTTTTTGGCCATTTGAATTTCTTCTTTTGAAAAAGTTCTGTTTAGTTCAGTTGCCTGTTTCTTTATTGGTTCATTGATTTTAGGAGAGTTTAGTTTCTTAAGTTCCCTGTATATTCTGGTTATCACTCACTCCCTTGTCTGATGTATAGCTGGCAAATATTTTCTCCAACTCTGAGGGTGGTCTTTTCAGTTTAGAGACCATTTCTTTTGTTGTGCAGAAGCTTTTTAATTTTATGAAGTCCCATTTATTCATCCTTTCTCTTAGTTGCTGGGCTTCTGGGGTCCTATTGAAGAAGGCTTTGCCTATACCTATTTGTTCCAGAGTGTTTCCTGCTCCTTCCTGTAGTAACTTCAGAGTTTCAGGTCTGATAGTTAGGTCCTTGATCCATTTTGAGTTGATACTAGTACAGGGTGACAGAAATGAATCTAGTTTCACTTTCTTATAGACAGGTAACCACTTGTCCCAGCAATATTTCTTGAAGAGGCTGTCTTTTCTCCATCTTATGTTTTTGACACCTTTGTCAAAAATGAGGTGGGTATAGTTGTGTGGATTCATATCTGGGTCTTCTATTCTGTTTCACTGGTCTTCATGTCTGTTTTTGTGCCTGTACCTTGCTGTTTTTATTGCTATTGCTTTGTAATATAGTTCGAAGTCAGGTGTTGTGATACCTCCATCATTGCTCTTTTGTTGAATATTGCCTTCACTATTTGCTGTCTCTTGTCTTTCCAAGTGAACTTTAGGGTAGATTTTTCAGTCTCTGTGATGAAAGTCATTGCAACTTTAATGGGAATTGCATTAAACATGTAGATTACTTTTGGTAGTATAGCCATTTTACTAGGTTGATTCTACTGATCCATGAGCACAGGAAATCTGTCCATCTCCTGTAGTCTTCCTCAATCTCTTTCTTCAGTTTTGGGTGGTTGTAAGTTTCTAAGAATATGTCCATGTCTTTGAGATTTTCAAATTTATTACAGTGTAGGCTCTCAAAGTAGTTTCTGATGATTTCCTGGATTTCCCTGGTGTATGTTGGTATCTCTCCTTTTGCATTTCTGATTTTACTGATTTGGGTTTTTTCTCTCCTCATTTAATCAGATTTGCCAGGAGTCTGTCAATCTTAATTATTTTTTCAAAGAACCAGATTTTTATTTCATTGATTCTTTGTATAGATTTTTTTGCTTCTATTTCATTGATTTCAGGCCTTATCTTAATTATTTCTTTCTTTGTGCTTGTTTTGGGATTTGTTTGTTCTTGTTTTTCCAGGAGATTCAGCTGTAGTGTTAGGTCATTGATTTGAGATCTTTCTGTCCTTTTGATATATGCACTTCTGGCTATAAACGCTCCTCTTAGGACTGCCTTTGCTGTGTCCCATAGGTTCTGGTAGGTCGTGTGTTCATTCTCATTAACTTCTGGAAACCTTTTGACTTCCTCTTTTATTTCATCAGTGACCCATTCATCGTTGAGTAATGTGTTGTTCAGCTTCCAATTGTTTTCATGTTTTTTACTGCTGTTTCTGTTGTTGATTTCTAGTTTTAATGCATTGTGGTCAGACAGAATGCATGGGATTATTTCTATTTTCTTATATTTGCTGAGGCTTGCTTTGTGCCCTAAGATATGATCAATTTTGGAAAATTTTCCATAGACTGCTGAGTAGAATGTATATTGTGTAGAGGTTGGATGAAATGTTCTGTAGACATCAACTAGATCCATTGATCTGTGGTATGTTTTAGATCTTGGATTTCTTTATTGATTTTTTGTTTGGATGACCTATCTATTGATGATAATGGGGTGTTAAAGTCTCCCACAACCACTGTGTTGGAGTTAATATATGCTTTTAGGTCCTTCAGGGTATGTTTGATGAAATTGGGTGCATTGATGTTGGGTGCATATAGGTTGATAATTGTTATTTCCTTTTGGTGTATTTCCCCTTTTATTAGTATGAATTGTCCTTCTTTATCTCGTTTCATCAATGTAGGTTTGAAGTCTCCTTTGTCTGAGATAAGTATTGCCACCCCTGCCTGTTTTTGGGGACCATTGACTTGATAAATCTTCTTCCAGCCTTTCACTCTCAGCCAGTGATAATTTCTGTCGATGAGGTGGATCTCCTGTAGGCAGCAGATTGTTGGATCTTCCTTTTTAATCCAGTTTGCCAGTTGGTGTCTTTTGATGGGGGAATTTAGTTCATTACCATTCAGTGTTAGTATTGATAAGTAGGTGGTGATCCTTGTCATGTAGCTGTCTTTGTTGATTAAGAGTTTGATTATGTGTAGCTGAATCAACATTACTCTTTACTTTCTTCCCTTTTCTTCTCCTGTGGTTTGGTATTGCCTGCCCTTTCATGGTTTTGTTTGCTTTCATTATCTGTGTGCAGAATTCCTTGGAGAATATTTTGTAGTGGTGGCTTGGTGGTCATATATTGTTTTAATTTCTGCTTATCATGGAAGACTTTTATTGTTCCATCTATTTTGAATAATAGTTTTGCTGGGTAAAGTATCCTAGGATTGAAGTTATTTTCATTCAGTGCTTGGAAGACCTTACTCCATGCTCTTCTTGCTTTTAGTGTTTCTGTGGAGAAGTCTGCTGTGATTTTTATGGGTTTACCTTTGTATGTTATTTGTTTATATTCTCTTACAGGCTTCAATATTCTTTCTCTGGTCTCTGTACTTGATGTTTTAATGATAATATGTCATGGTGTAGTTCTATTTTGGTCAGGCCTGTTTGGTGTTCTGGAGGCTTCCTGTACCTGAATGAGCATAGTTTTTTCAAGATTTGGGAAATTTTCTGTTTTTATTTTGTTGAATATATTACACATTCCTTTTGCTTGCACCTCTTCTCCTTCTTCAATGCCCATGATTCTCAGGTTTGGTCTTTTGATGCAGTCAGTGAGTTCTTGCATTTTCTCTTCACACGTCTTGAGTTGTTTAACTAATAGTTCTTCAGTTTTTTCTTTAATTGCCATTTCACCTTCAACTTCTGAGATTCTGTCTTCTGTTTTTTCTATTCTGCTGGAATGGCCTTCCATTTTGTTTTGCATTTCTGTTTCATTCTTTTTTTCTGAGATTTTCCATATCATGGGTTACTTCCTCTTTAATATTGTCAATTTTTGGCTTTAATTAATTTATCTCTGTATTTATGGTGGTCTCAGTTTCAGTTTGGCATTTATTTAAGGATTCTATGATTTCATTTATTTGTTTCTGGGTTTTCTCATATTCTTTGTTTTTGTTGTCTTGGAATTTTTTGAGTGCCAACTGTACATTTTGGTTGTCCTTGTCTAGTAACATCTCTGAAATTCTCATTAATTACTTGCAGGATTTCTTCTTTCAGAGTGTTCTTGTGGGCTTTGTTGGGTTCCTTGGTATAGTTTATCTTGTTTTGTTGGAGTCTGGATCTGGGTATTCGTTTTTTTCATTTTGCTCTAAATCCTATATTACTTTATTTTGGGGGGGAGAATGGTTTCCTTCCCTTTTTTTTTTCCCCATATTTCTACTAGGTAATGTTTCTATCCCCAGAGTACATGTAATTTAGTATTAGCTGGGTAACAATATTAATACTAACAAAATCAAGAAAGAAGGACAAAAAAGAGAGAGAAATGGACAGATAAAAGGAATAGAGAGGAAAAGAAAAAAAAATGGGAGAGATGGTGGACGATCAAACAGCAAACTAGGCAGCAAATCCTTTAAAGAAGGGGAAAAGAATCACCAGTTCTAGAACAGTAGAATTGCAGTCTTAGTTGTTCTGATGTTAGTTCTTTAGCATACAGACCTGTCTGTGTGTGTCTCAGTTAGGTTTGGAGCCTTCCTGTTCAAGTGGATGGTGGGTGGGGTCCCATAGACCTATGGGTATGGGCCTTTAGCTGAGGTGAACTAGCTGGGATTTGGAGCATGAGCTTGGCATGCCTGAAGGGCACAGGCCAGTGGAGTGGAGATCCTGCATGCCTGTGGGTCCCCGCTTGACAGGCCTGGGGACCCGGTCCAACAGAATGGAGATCATGCGTGTGTAGGTCCCTGGTTTGGCAGGCCTTAGGGGCTGCAGGCTTGTGGAGTGGATACTGTGCAGGGCTGTGGAGGCCTGGAGAGTGCAGCCCAGCAGAACAGAGATCCTGTGTGTTTGCATCTCTGGTGCAGCAGGCCTTGGGTGAGTGGCCTGGCAGAGATTGTAAATGTCTATGGATCCCTGGCCTTAAGGGCTCCTCGGAGAGAGATCGTGCGGGTCTGAGGGGTGGGAGTTTGGGGTAACACAGCCCTGGTAGGGCAACGGAGTAGGATCAGAGGATCAGATATCCCATGGTGTGTGGAGCAGTGGCTCCATGGGCCTATGGTGTGGGGCTTAGCATGCAGCACTGGTTATTCTTTTAGTATATGGTGGTGTGGAGAGGCCTTCCATGAGCTAGGGGTTCAGAGTACTGATACTTCAGCTCTCCTTGGTGCTTTACCTCAGTCAAGGGTGTCTCCAGCTTCTTATCAAAGACCCTGGATCACAGAGGTCAGAAGGTCTGTGGCTGTGTTCTGGTCGCCATCTACTACTTACAGCATTTTTACAAGTGTTTCTGAAAAATATATTCCTAAGATTGGAATTTACTAAAGGAGTACATAAAAACATAATCCTAGTAAACTTTTATATTAATATTTTCACAACTTTTCCAAAAGCATTTATCAGTTTTCATTCATATAAATACTATAGGAATTTCCCACACTATTCTTACCCATTGAGTTTATCCACTGTGTTCTAAGAAGGTACTAATACCCTTTTGTGGAATACATACATATAGATAGATATAGATACAGATACAGATATAGATATAGATATAGATATAGATATAGATATAGATATAGATATAGATATAGATATATTGGGCTGGGACTGGGGTTTGAGCTCAGGGCTTCATAATTGCAAACCAGGCACTTTATCACTTGAGCCACACCTCTAATCCATTTTGCTGTTTATTTTGGACATGGGGTCTTGTGAACTATTTATCCAGACTGGCATCCAACAAATATCCTTGGCTTAATGTTTGAAGATACTTGTTGGAAATGGGTACCTAGAAATAGGGAATAACTAAGTGAAAGTTCAAAACAAGTTGAGTTGTTCCAGCATTCAGAGACCTATTTAAAGCAAGCAAACAAATGAAGAAATAAAGACAGATTTACATTATACCCAAGACTCCATCAATATTGCAAAAATCTTATAATTCACCCTGTTAGTATTTCCCAAACTATTAACAGTAAAGTGTTGTTATGAGTTTTATTGTGATGTCTCTTTTTAAGATTATCATATTACTTTCCATGTCTTTACTCTTAATCATCTTGGCTGATCAATTCTTCCCATCACCTCTGTTTAATTCATATGATGAATTTCATGAGACTAGATTATTAGTGTGCAAGTGAGAAATATTCATTGACATGATTGCTTGATCATTCAAATAGACTAGTATTTGCATCTCCTGGTAAATCATAACCCTAATAATCTAAAAATGGTAAATTTTTCCAAAACCCTACTTTTCTTAAACAAACCTTTAATACAAACTTCTTTTCTCTGTTCTGTGTGAGATCTGCAGCTGTGATAAATAATTAATAATGTCATTTGTTGATATAATGTCCAAATAGTTCTTTTGGGTAAAATAAGGGAATTGAATAAGTGAATAAAGATGAATAAAGTAGGTACATTATGAAGTCAAAGAATGATTTAAAGCAAAAATCAACAATTTAGAATATCTAGGATAAAATATTTTGTTCAAAAATAAATTAACCAGAATGTCTTCACATAAACTAATATTAGCTTTGATCATGAAATTTGGGTAAATGATTAGTCCTATTAATCCCTGCAGCTTGTGGTTTTGTTTTATTTATTTATTTATTTATTATTTAATTCATTTATTTTTGTTCATTTATTCATGTGCATATATTGGTTGGGTCATTTCTCCACCCTGCACCCCTCCTCCACCCTTCCTCCTCCCCCACTTCAGTTCCAGGAAGGTCCTGTTCTGCCCTCATCACTAATTTTGTTGAAGAAAAAACATAAGCATAATAAGGAAGACAAAGCATTTTTGCTAGTTGAGTTAAGGATAGCTATACAGAGAGATTTCTACAATTGCTTTTGTGTACCCATGTGTTACAACCCATGTTGATTCAACTCTAACTGATCTTTACACTGGTTCCTGATCTCCTGCTCATGATAACCTCTGTTGTTTTAAGGATTCTGTATTAGTTCCTCTGGAACTAAAAAGCTTTCATGTTTTGGGTTTTCTACCTATTCTTATATCTTCCATATGTGCTCTCCCTTTTCATGTGATTCAAGTCCAACCACACTGCTGCATTTGCCCTAGATCTAAAGTCCGCATATGAGGGAAAATATACGATTTTTGGTCTTCTGAGCCTGGCTGATCTTGCACAGAATGTTGTTCTCCAGTTCCATCCATTTACTTGCAAATGATAATATTTCATTCTTCTTCATGGCTAAGTAAAATTCCATTGTGTACAAGTACCACATTTTCTTGATCCATTCTTCAGTAGTGGGGCATCTTGGTTGTTTCCATAACTTGGCTATTATGAATAGCACTGTAATAAACATGGGTGTGCAGGTGCCTCTGGAGTAACCTGTGCTGCATTCCTTTGGGTATATCCCCAGGAGTGGGATTGCTGGATCATATGGCCAGTCTATGTTTAGATTTTTAAGAAGTCTCCAAATTTTTTTCCAGTGTATTTCCACCAGCTTGTATTCCCACCAGTGATGCATTAGGATTCTTTTTTTCCCACATCCTCACCAATACATGTCATTGGTGGTGTTTTTGATGATGGCTATTTTAACAGGGGTGAGGTGAAATCTTAGTGTGGTTTTGATTTGCATTTCCTTTATGGCCAAAGATGGTGAGCATTTTTTCATGTATTTTTTGGCCATTTGAATTTCTTCTTTTGAGAAATTTCTATTAAGTTCAGTTGCCCATTTCTTTATTGGTTCATTGGTTTTAGGAGAGTTTAGTTTCTTAAGTTCCCTGTATATTCTGATTATCACTCCTTTGTCTGATGTATAACTGGCAAATATTTTCTCCCCCTCTGTGGGTGGTCTTTTCAGTTTAGACACCATTTCTTTTGTTGTGCAGAAGCTTTTTAATTTTATGAAGTCCCATTTATTCATCCTTTTTCTTAGTTGCTGGGCTTCTGGTATCCTATTGAAGAAGTCTTTGCCTATACCTATTTGTTCCAGAGTGTTTCCTGCTCCTTCCTGTAGTAACTTCAGGGTTTCAGGTCTGATAGTTAGGTCCTTGATCCATTTTGAGTTGATACTAGTACAAGATGATAGACATGATCTAGTTTCAGTTTCTTGAAGATGGGTAACCACTATTCCAAGCAACATTTGATGAAGAGGCTGTCTTTTCTCCATCTTATGTTTTTGGCACCTTTGTCAAAAATGAGGTGGGTATAGTTGTGTGGATTCATATCTGGGTCCTCTATTCTGTTCCACTGGTCTTCATGTCTGTTTTTGTGCCGGTACCATGTTGTTTTTATTGCTATTGCTTTGTAATATAGTTTGAAGTCAGGTGTTGTGATACCTATAGCATTGCTCATTTTGTTGAGTATTGCCTTGGCTATTAGCAGTCTCTTGTGTTTCCAAGTGAACTTTAGGGTAGATTTTTCAATCTCTGTGATGAAAGTCATTGGGATTTTGATGGGAATTGCATTAAATAAGTAGATTAATTTTGGTAATATAGCCATTTTTACTATGTTGACTCTACTGATCCATGAGTATAGGAGATCTTTCCATCTTCTGTAGTCTTCCTTGGTCTCTTTCTTCAGGAGTTTGTAATTTCCCTTGTGGAGGTATTCACATCCTTTGTTAAATTTACTCCTAGGAATTTGATTTTTTTTTTTTTTTAGTGTATTGTGAATGGAATTGTTTCCATATCTTCCTTCTCTGTTTTTTGTTGGTGTATATAAAAGCTAATGATTTTTGTAAGTTGATTTTGATTCCTGCCACCTTACTGTAGCTGTTTATGGTGTCTAAGTGTTTTTGATAGAGTTTTTTGGATCTTTAATGTATAGGATCATACTGTCTGCAAATAAGGGTATTTTGACAGTCTTTAGCTATTTGTATTCCTTTAATTTCTTCTTGGCTAATTGCTCTGGCTAGAAATTCCAGTACTATGTTGAATATGAATGGGGATTGTGGGCACCCTTGTCTCATTCCTGATTTTAGGGGGAGTGGTTTCAGTTTTTCACCATTAAGTATGATGTTGGCTATAGGTTTGTCATATATATTAAAAATACAGAAAGATCTAAAATCAATGACCTAGAACTACAGCTCAAACTCCTAGAAAAACAAGAACAAGCAAACCCCAAAAAAAGCAGAAGGAAAGAAATAATTAAAATGAGGGCTGAAAACAATGAAATAGAAATGAAAAAACCATAGAAAGAATCAATTAAACAAAAAGCTGGTTCTTTGAAAAAATAAATGCGATTGACAGACCCCTGGCACACCTCACTAAAATGAGGAGAGAAAAACCCCAAATCAGTAAAATCAGGAATTCAAAAGGAGAGATAACAACAAACACTACAGAAATCCAGGAAATAATCAGAGACTACTTTGAGAGCCTATATTCTAATTTATTTGAAAATCTTGAAGAAATGGACAGATTTTTAGAAACTTACAACCACCCAAAACTGAACCAAGAGGATATTAATCACTTGAATAGATCTATAATGCAAAAAGAAATTGAAGCTGCCATCAAGAGCCTCCGAAAAAAGAAAAGTCCAGGACCTGATGGATTCATGGCTGATTTCATTCAGATATTTAAAGAAGAACTAATACCAACTCTCCTTACACTGTTCCATGAAATAGAAAGGGAAGGAACACTGCTTAACTCATTTTATGAAGACAATATAACTCTCATCCCAAAACGAGACAAAGACACCTCCAAAAAGGAGAGCTACAGGCCAATTTCTTCAATGAATATCAATGCAAAAATCCTCAATAAAATAATGGCAAACTGAATCCAACAACACATCAGAAAGATTATTCACCACGACCAAGTCAGCTTCATCCCAGGAATGCAGGGTTTTTCAATATACGCAAATCTATAAACGTAATACAGTACATCAACAGAAGCAAAAACAAAAACCACTTGATCATCTAAATAGATGCAGAGAAAGCCTTTGACAAGATCCAACACCACTTCATGATAAAAGCTCTACGAAAACTAGGAATAGAAGAATGTACCTCAACATTGTGTTTTCATAAAATAGTTTTCCTAAGATAGTTACACTAAATGACTTTTAGAAAATATCCTGAATGCTATGACTTAGAATTACAATGACATTGTCTTTGAAATACATGATGTTATAAAACTTTCATACAAGTGTACTTTTAGATAGCATTAAATACAATTAACCAAAGACAAAATATCTAAAAACATTAATGTAAACAAACCACCAGTAAATATCCTATCATCAATCAAATGGAAAAACATAAATTAAATGTTCAAATTTCAAGTGTAGGAAGTTATATTGTGCAATTACTATGCCATTTTAGTTATATACTTTTTAATTATATTATTGTTGTACTGGGGGTATGTTGTGACATTTACAAAAGTTGTTACATTATGTCATAGTTGAATTCACCTCCTCCACCATTCTCCTTTACTCCCTCTCCCCCCATTCCTGGGATAGTTTCAACATGTCTCATTTTTCCATTTTCATATGTGAGTAGATAATATTTCCACCACATTCAAGTTACATATTTTCACATGTCCTGTTACTAATTTTTAAATAGAATTTCCACTATTAAAGATAGCTGAAAATATAATATGCTTACAAAATATGCATATTGGTAAAATTAGGTGAACACTAAAGTTAATTTAAACATTAAAATAATTGTAATCATGTGCTTGCACTACTAAATACATTTCTATTGCAACTTATAGTTGTTAACACAGTGAGAATGCCATTTATATACCTTTGCTTTGACTTCATTTTAGAGATATTAACCTATACTATTAACTAAAAATGTTAAGATTACTTAAGATTACTTGTTCAAAAAAATAACACCATACACCACATTTTTGCTCTTGTCCCCTGCATAGCTATTTACCCATACAAGTTTGGCCATAAGCTACCATTGCATATATCTCTCAGGGAAGGACTAATATTATTCCGCCTGTATAAAGGTTTAAAAGGATGAAAAATGAGGAACCATGGTTATCAAGCATTTAGTTTGCAGGTGTATTAATTCTTCCAACTACCACTGCACAGAAGAACATGTCGTGCAACACTCTCCCTACTTAAGATGTATTTTACTTAATTTAGCATGTTTTAACACCTCATCAGTCCCAGTGGCTGCATGGAATTTAATGATGTGCTTTTTTCAGACTTCATATTCACTTGGTTCTTTCTAATTCTGGTCACTGTGTCCAATTTATTTCTAAATTGTCCTACTGTTCAATATAATAGGTATTGACGGCAACAGCTAAATCTGGCTGGATCTTCTCTCTGTGCGATATAAGGACATTTTTCAAAACTATGTATACTAGTATGTAATTGTTTGTAATCATATATGACCCTAAACAGCACAAATAATATATATATTTATATATACACATTTATATATACTTTATACACAAAATTTTTATATGTGAATATATATATGAATATATGTATATACACACATGCACACATTCATGAGTGCGTATGTATGGTTAAGTTCCTTGTATGAATTGTTCGAAAGATGTGCTTTTGGATTTTGTATTTCTAGGACTAGTAGATAAGAATAAATGCTGTAAAATTTCCTGAACAATATAATAAGTTAAAATTCTTAGCTTAGAAAGATACTAAAATAGTTATGTTTCAATGCTGATATGTATTATTGATTGAAACAATTCAACTACATATTATTTTCTTGTTAAATAAATGACTCCATTTATTTTAAAGAATAGATGAAGAAATATGTTTTTCATGAAGAATGTTTAACCCAAAAAATATCATGGAAAAATTTTCTCAGTGTTTTGAATAAGATAACAAAATGAGATTCACTATGAGCCTTATTTTTCATAATTATATTAGGTGGAACAGATGGTCGTTTATCTCTACTACTTTATGCTTGGTACATAGACTCTTTCAATTTTTATACCAGTCTTCTTCTTTAAGGTAGAAAATGTTAAATTATTGATGTAATTTGCCTAGTTTTATTACATTATGCCCTCTTCACAATTATCATAAATTTAGAATTTGAAATATAAAGCATATTTTGTAATTAGAAAAGAATGTTATGCTAAAACATGTTCCATTAGATTTTGTTTGCAAAGCTAATTTTCATTACTCATTATTTTACTCAGGATAAACAACAGAAAATGTTACATTCTCTAAGTAGTCATAATTAATCATAAAAGCAATCATAGTGAGTCATAATAGATGATTGCCTGTGCTAGTTTCCTAACACAAATAATATAATGAGAATACAAATACTTTATTAATGTGTTCTCTTAGGTGTTGAATTTACCACCTGAAAAGCTACAGTTCACATCACTTATGTGGGTATGTGTGTGTGTTCATGTGTGCTGGCAGTCAAATTTTAAATATTCAAAAAGATACATGTTAAGGGAGGTTGCTGCTAAAAACAACCAGAATGCTAATTTATTGAAGTTTTGGGTGAATTGAGTTACTTTTACTCTTCTAAAGAAGAATACAAGCAGTAAAATTGTCCTATGAGAACCCTGCAGAAAGAATGGGTGTGTGCTTCTCTCAGTGCTTAATCCTTACCAACATTATCATATCAAGAATTAATATGTCATAAAATTAGGAGGAATTTCTGGTCTCTATTGCTATAACCTGTGAATTGGATATTCCGTCTGCATTTTTGTCAAAATACACTCAGTTATCCAAGTCTTTTTTTTAGTGAATTATGACTTCATTTATTGATAACTAGGACTAAGAAGCCATCTGTTTTTATCAACTTCCACTAATTGCAAAAGACTCTTAGTTTATCTCCCCTTTCACTCACTCTCTTGTGTTCTATCAGGTTCTCTTGAGACTGATTTGTGAACATGTAAACACTTTGTTCTAGTTATAACCAGAAGTAGAAGAAATTAAAACCAAGCTTCTCTTATGACATTATAGGACAATGGGTTGTGGGTATTTTATATAATATCTATATTTGTCCTGCTTTCTCTGTCATCTGAATGCAAGCTCCGAATTAAATTACATTTCAAAGCACAGACTATTGTTGCCATGTAAAAATTTGCATTTCTCATTTCCTTAATATCAATTAATTTCATTTTAGTGTTTTATTAATTATAAATTATGGTAATTGCATAGCTCATTATTATTTTTCTATTTCATCATCCTCTACTAACATTAAATTGCATGCTCTCAGATTTTATGGCTATGTTTATAATTAAAATTTAAATTAGCCAAAATAGCCAAGATAGGGAAACAATCTAAATATTGATCAACAGATGAAAGGAAAACATGATTTTCAACCTTAAAAAAGAAAGTTTGGCAGACAATATTAAACAGAGTACAGAAGGGCAAATACTGGATGCATCTACCTAAAATTAAGCTCACCATGCAGAGAATTGAATAGTGGTTACCAGAAACTCTGCATAGGGGGAAATGGGTAATGATTCAAAAAATACAAAGATTCAACTGTGCAAGATACATTGTATTATGCAACATAGTGTCTGCTGCAATTTTGAATTGTGCACTTAAAAATATTTGAGGGTAGAGCTCATGTTAAATTTTTAACCACAACACACACACACACAAATCTCAAAACAAAACAAAACAAGCACAAGGGGACTTTTGAGTTTATGAATATGTTTTGGATATGCTTATTTCCTTAATTATAGTGATAGTTTCTTACATAAATACATATCTTAAAAGTGAACCCAATTAAGTATATATTGAATGCACTGGTTTTTGTTTATAACTTATACAACATTTTTCCTCCACCAACTTCATTGTTTGTTATATTTTCTAGGATAAATGCACTGGAAGATTTCTGTTCATGAAATGAGTAAACACAAAACTTGTTTTTCACCAAGCAGGAGGCATGCAACATGGAAGCACTAACACACTGAGCATACACGCAGGAACAGACATGTATGTGCATTGAAAGTCCATGAGCCTTAGTTTATTTGTCTTTCTTGAGAAAGATGCAGAAGACTCACCTGTACAATGAGCTTGGTTAAATAAAAATACAGAATTTCATAATTAAACAGTATTTCATTAATGTTTTGTTGATGATTACAAAAACAGTCAGTCTTTGATTTATACTGATTTGACTTAATTTTTCATCTCTACAACAGTGAAAAGCCTATACATTCAACTATTCTTTTTTCCCACATTCAGGAGAGTATTCAATAAATTAAATTAGCTATTCAGTGCTTTATTATAAAATAAGAATTCTAAAATTGAATTCTAAAATTCTAAAGGAATTAAGTAACAAAATAGTTTAAACAGGTAGGGAACAAAGCCTTTTTGTAGAAATTGGGAGAAAAAAAACAAACTTGCAAAAATATCCGAGGTAAAATTTAGTGTAACAGCTATTAGGAATCATATAAACTTGACAAAAATGTAAATACTACATTTCAAAATAATTAACATAATACTTAGAATATATTTGAACTTAATTTATTTTGCTAGAAAAATGGTACTAAAATTGATGAACTAATAACCAAAATTAAGACTAAAAAACTTGCACAATTAACCCATATGTAGATGTAATTTATGAAGAAATTATAAGTTAAAGATTTCAAATTAATTGTATAGTAAAAAACAATATGAAAATGAGAGATTAAGAAAGGAAACAAAATCTAATTTTGGAAAAGATATCTACCTGTATTTGTAGTTAATTTATAAGAACCCAAACATGAGGTACATTTTTTTATATAATTTTTTCTTAATTTACACAAAAAACATAAAGTTGAAATTTTAATAGGTTATCAAATAAGGTTTTGATGCATGTATGTATTATATAATGTTTAAATCAGGTTAAATATATATCTCCTTAAGCAAAGCATTGATTGCTTCTTATAATGAAAATATTAAAAATCCTTTCTTCCGGCTTTTTGAATATACACTCCACCATTATTACCTATAGTCACACTACATACAATATCACACCAGAACATGTCATTCCTATCTTCAGCAACTTAGTACCCTTGGTTCTGCCCCTCCACATACTT
Source organism: Castor canadensis (assembly GCF_047511655.1). Taxonomy (NCBI): domain Eukaryota; kingdom Metazoa; phylum Chordata; class Mammalia; order Rodentia; family Castoridae; genus Castor; species Castor canadensis. The sequence continues at coordinate 19,208,045 of NC_133390.1, read as the reverse complement.
TCTGCCTACTCTCACCAGACTAAGGTAACTATCATTCCATTCTTAACATCTTTAAGGTAAATTTTTTAGATTCTAACTATAGGTAAGATCATTGATGTTAATCTTCCTTTGTCTGGCTTAGTTCACTGTGCAGTTCAGCTAGTTGTCAAGTGGCAGGATTTCATTCTCTCTATGTTTGAATTAAATTTCATCGTACATCTGTAACACATTTGCTTTATCAATAGTGCTGCAATGCATATGAGTCCAAATATCTCTTCAACGCAGTAACTTTGTTTCTTTTATATATAAACCTAGCAGGGGGGTTGCTGTAGCATAAGGCAGTTTTTCTTTTAATTTTTGAGGAACCCCCATACTATCTTACATAATGACTATACTAACTTAAATTTCCTCCAACAGCATGCATGAATTTGTTTCAACACATCCACTTTAGCACTTGCTATCTTTTATTTTCTGTTTGATACTACACATTCCTCCTGGGGAAGACATGGTATATGATTATTATATTAAGTTGCATTTTCCCAGTGAATAGTGATATTGCAAATTTCTTTAGATACTTGCTGGCCATTTATGTTTTCTTTTAGGAAAGGTCTATTGTTCATTGTAATTTTTTCCTCATCTTTAATTTTTTTTTTAGCTATAGAGTTTTGGGAATTTCTTACACATTTTAGATATAAACTCTCGGATAAATAGTGTGCAAATATATTCTCCCATGCTGTACATTGTATATTCATTCCATTGAATACTTATTTGTATGTACATAACCTGTTTAGTTTGATGAAATATCATCTGTCTATATTGAATTTTCTTTCTTATGCTTTTGGGGTCTTCTCCAAAATGTCCTGGCCCATTCCAATGTCTTAAAGCCTTATCCTTATGTTTTTTGGTAGTAATTACATAGATTTGAGACATATATACATTCTTTAACTTTGAGAAGAGTTTCATAGCTCATGAGAAACAGGAGTCTAATTTCATTCTTCTGTTTGTGGATATCCAATTTTCTCAGCACCATAGATTAAAAACATGGTCCTTTTTCTAATGTGTTTTCCTAGCAACTCTACTAAGAATTGATACAGTGTAGCTATATAGGTTGACTTCTAGGCTCTCTATTTTGTTTCATTTGTCTATAGTCTGTTTTCATGCTCATACCATGTTGCGTATTTACTATAGCTTAATATATTATTATATATTACTATAATATATTCTGAAATCTTGTAGTTTAACTTTGCTCAAGAAGGCTTTGGCTTTTGGCATTTTTGTGATTTCATGTAAATTTCAATTGATTTTTCTAGTTCTATAAAGAATGTCATTATTACTTTGATAGGCTTGACTTAACTTTATAAATCACTTTGAATTATATGGCTATTTTAACAATATATTAATTGTTCTATTTCATGAGCATAAGGAAGTATTTCCACATTTTGAGGTCCTTTTCAATTTCCTTAATTTTTAAGAAATTATTTACAATTTAGATATATTTTACTTTTTTTGGAATTATTCCTAGGAGTTTATTCTATTTTTGTAGCTAATGTAAATAGTACTTTCTATTTTCTAGCTTAGATAATTTGCTATTGATATGCAGGAATGCTACTGTTTTAATGTGTTCATTTTGTATTCTGAAAATATTCTGAATTCAAGTATTAGTTGCAATAGCTTTTGGAGGGGTCTTTGGCGTTTTCTATGCATAGGATCATGCCATATAAAAGCTAACATTTTGACTTATTTTTCTAATTTGGATACATTTACTTACTTCTCTGGTCTTATTGCTCTGACGAGGACTTCCAGTGATATATTTAATAAAACTGCAGAAGTGCACTCTTGTCATGTTCTGAATCTTAGCACAAACTTTTCAGTTTTCTCTCACTCAGTATAACATAGAATATAGAGAATATTGTTGAAGTACATCCATTCTATACCTTATTTGTTTAGTGTTTTCACCATACAATGTGTTGAATTTTATCAAATTTTGTTTCTGTGTCTGTTAAGAGGATCATATGATTTTTGAGATTCATTATGTTAAATAATATGCCATTTATTGTTTGCCTTTTTATCAAACATCCTTGGGTTGAATTCACTCAATTCTAGTGGACAATCAAGGGTATTTGCTTATAATGTGCATGTGTGTATGTGTGTGTGTGTGTGTGTGTGTGTGTGTGTGTGTGTGCGTGTGTGTGAGAGAGAGAGAGAGAGAGAGAGATAGAGAGTTCTATTTTTGGTAACAAGAAATTCTGACCTCATAGAATATGTTTTCAAGTACTACTTCTTTAACTTTTAGGAAAAATTTAAGAAGACTGGAGCTAGTTATTTAAATGTTTCTTAGAACTAAGCAGAAAAGCTAACTGGTTCTGGGCTTTTCTTTGACGGAAAATTTTGTATTACTCTGTTAAGATAAAGACTCATTGCTTTATCATTGGTGTGCTCTGGTGTTCTATTTCATGATGCAATCGTGCTATGGTTTATGTGTAGGTATTTGTCTATTTCTTCCAGGTTTTCAGTTTTGTTGGTATATATCTGTTCCAGTGTCCCGAATGATTCTTTATATGTCTATGGTATCTGTCTTCTACCTCGCTTTTTTAACCCTGTTATTATTTATTTGATCCATCTCTCACTTTTTCTTAGCTTGAGAAGGCTTTGTCAATTTTGTTTGTCTTTTCAAAGAAGCATCTCTTGTTTGAGTTGAATTTTGTTTTGTTGTTCTTTCCTTTTACCTTTATTTCATTTACTTCTGCACTGAGTTTTGCAGGTTCTTTCTTCTGATTTGGGGATTGGATTGTACCTTTATTTTGTATCTTGCAATGCAATAATAGGTTGTATATTTGAAATCTCCATGTTTGTTTAAATAAGCATTGATTTTTATAAGTATCCCTCTTATTACTGCTTTTGTTATATCCTACTGGTTTGGGTATGCTGTAACTCCATTTTCAATTAATTAAAGAAAACTTTAAATAAAATTCTTGATTTCCTCATTATTTCATTGACAGATCAACAGTTTATTTTTAAATTTTCATATGCTTGCAGAATATCCAAAGATTTTCTTGGTATTTCTTTCTATTTTATTGCATTGTGCAATATAATATATATAATCTTTTCCTATATATAATGTCTATATATGTAACTTATTATATATAATATGATATGTATAATTATATAATATATAATATATTGTATACATTTTTTCAGGAGAAATACATTTCTCTGTTCAAAGAATTCTTTGTTCAAAGAATCTTGTCACCTTATCAGTTCATAACTTTGTTTTATATGTGCTGCTGTTTAAAGACACATTACTTAGTATAATTTGTTGATATAACAACACTGAATTCTTAGCCAATTATACCATAACTCATTCCTAGACAAAGAATATTTAACTAAAATTTCTACATAAATGCCCTCATAACAATCGTATCCTTACAACTCCTAGTCAATACATTAAGTCTTATCCTTAGGTGCCTTCTGTCACTACCAGAAATCACAAAAGTATGAAAATCTATTACCCTAAATAAAATGAAAATGACTCTTGCTTTTAGTAACGGAACTGAAACAGGAAAGTAGAGTGTCACCTTGCTCAAATTCACTAGGGAATGTATATAATGTGGAAGTCATATTTTTTGCTCTCTGAATGTATCCAAAAATTTTCATGAAGTTATTGCAAGTTATTTTGTAGTTGTAGATGATGTGTATACCTAAAATATAAGACACAGTATGATATAGATGCTGTTGTTTCTCATTAATTGTGAATTGCATATTCACTAAAATCTGCTTACAACTGCAAAATTTTGCCTAATGACTAACATTTTTCAACCATCCCTCCTCTTCATCATTTCTCCAGACTCTGGTAACCATGGCTGAATGTTCTACTTCAATGAAATCAAACTTTACAGGACTCCACATACACGTGAGATATGATACTTGTCTTTTTGTGCCTAATGTATTCCACTTAATATAATGTCTTCCAGCTTCATTAATGTTGTAACAAGTGAATTATTTTCCTTCTTCTTATAGTTGAATAGTATTTCAGTGTGTGTGTGTGTGTGTGTGTGTGTGTGTGTGCATCACATTTTCTTTATCCATTCATCCTTTGTTGGACAGCCAGCTATTTTAATGTGTTCTGTCCTCTGTTCTATTCCAGTGGTATGGGACAGTATAAAAATTAAAATTCTGCAGCTTCATTTCTTGTAAGAATCCAAGACATTAATTCTGCTGACTTACAATGGGGACTTGATGTTTTTCTTTCCTGTTGATCCAGTAAGTCCATGTGAAGCTAGAACAAAGTCTTGCAAATAACATCTTAAGCTGCAGATGGTGGTTCATCTAAAACTTTCATCCATATAAAATTTAACAACCTACTTTCAGAGATAAACTGCAGTCTTTACTAGAGTATTGTTATATCATAATCTAACTAAAAATATTCTTTTAAAATGAATTTAAATTTTCTATCTAATTAAGTATTACTTAAGGGAAGTTTATTCCTTTGTTTTTATTTCTTAGTTTTATTGTATGTGATCATCGTATTTTTCCCTTTAAAAATTTATTCAGATTTTCCTCATGGCCTGATAGAGGATAAATGTATGTGGTTGTTATATCCTATCAGAGCTTTCAAAGAAAATGCATATTCTCTCCAAGAAGTCAATTTTCACCCATATATCTCTATATAATATTCAAAATATCCACAGATTTAGTCTTACATTATTTTATTTCTGACTGATGATTTTTGGGAAATATTGCACTATTTTCTTACTAAATTCTCAATAAAGAAAAGTAAATTAATTAACATTATTATCTGAATTTTCAACATGGAGTAACAAATATGTTTGAAATATATTTGAATATATGTTGATTTATTTGCCAATGAATTTATTATAGTACAATACTATTATATCTATGCCTCTGCATGTATATTTATACTTTTGAAAGCAGAATACATTGTCATATAAGAGAACAAAACTTTTGTTTTTAATGTTTTCATAAAATAAAATCTAAATCTTGAATATGACACATATATATACAAATATACATGTAAACATGTATGTACGAAATAAAACAATGAGTAAATAAGACTTAGTTCAAAACATTTATAAAACCGTTTGTTCAAACACACCAAAGAGTTCCTAAAAGTAAAATCTTTTATGTGCTAATTAAAGTAGAAAACTTCACAATTTGAGTTACTCAGCTCATTTGTTTCCTGACTTCTTTATTTCACGTTAAATACTCCTAAGGTAGGTCATATAATTCACTGACCTTTAAAGTAAAATTAAAATATTTGATTTTACTACTTTTCTTTATCTCTTTTTCTCTCACCACACGCAGCCTATAAATGCCAGTAGAATTAATTGCCTAATTATAGGGAACAAAAACATTGCCTTTTGAAAGATTTCAAATTTGTATATCCTGCTGTGGAGATTTTCTTTGACTACCTGACCTATACAGTCTGCACTTCTTAATGAAGGAAAATAAGTGGTCTATTTGGAATACATTTTAACTTGTAGTGTGTACAATAAGACTGCTCTATAATTTTAAACATTATATATTAAAGGCTTAATCAAAAGCCATTTTATTGCTTAATCTTTAACTGTAACTACTATATATACTCTTTAATAAGCTCTAATGTATGTTTTATTTTTTCTTGATACAATTTAATAATATAGCAGAAAAATAGGTAATATGGAAAATGCCAATCATCATAAGTTTATGACAAATTGATATATATTTTCCAGCAAGCTATTGGAAGAATTTGATTAACAAGTCGCACAAAGGATAGTCCACCTGGGCAGCATTCATAACTCTTTTTGCTACACACTTTGGAGTGAGTTGTGGACTCCAGGCATATAAGAACTACCATTTCTAGGAGATGGGGTGTAAATCTCATGCAAGAAAGGAATTTTTGTGCATTGGGAGCCTATGGACCTTAGAACCACTGCAGACAGTCTAAAAATTCTAAAATATATTTAAAGGAGTTGCTAAAGCCTCTGTAGTGAACAGCTTTCTGCAGAACACTAACCAAAGTGTATAGCTTTTTTTCTTACTGTGCTGTGGACTGAACGAGAGCTTTGTGCTTGCCAACCACTGAGCTACCTACTGAGCATCAAAGTGTGTGTTTTTAATGGAAGTAATTGTAAATGGAAATTTACAATTTTATGGACTCTAGATATTTTTCTTGTACAGGGGCCCATTCAAAGTGAGAAAAAATTATAAATAATGTCATAAATGAGCTTAACTATAATTTATAATAAGAAATATGTTGTTTCTACAACTGCAAGAAGTGTAAAAGATATTTGATGTGCTTCAATGTGCTTGGTGATAGGAGAGACAATACTGTTTCTTGATAATATAAATGTGGAGCACAATTATCAATTACATAATGCAAAGCAATTTCATTGAGATGTGGGGGCCTTTTACTTTGTTTGAGACAATGCTCCATTTGATTTGTTAAACTCCTCTGTGAATATATTTATGCATAAAGTTTTTCTTCTAAGGAGTGGATGCCATCAAAGAAATGGTACGTGTGTTCCTAGAGAAATTTGAAATAACTAAGATATTACCCTCAAAGATTGTGTATAATATTATTAAGGATAGTGTGATACTCCATGGATAGTTGTGTAGGACATATGTTACTTTGAAAAGGAAGAAAACCTACAGCTGAGAAGATGTACAAATAGACAATGAGCAGAATATATAAGCTAAGACTATGACTGAAAAGTGTTTACCTGTTGGTGATTGGACTGAAGAGTGTCAGATGTTAAAGGTTTAGATTATAACACTATGTTTGCAACAATCTACCTTTAAGTGCTGCTTAATTATTTCCAGGTTTAAATACAGTCGTTAAATGAAAAGAAGCAGTGGGGATAATTATCCCTTCTCTAAATAGCTCTCATATAATTTGTTTCAATCATTGAAATCTCTATTTAACTTTATGTGGGGCCATACTACCTATTTTGACACGACAGCAAGTTCCATAGGCTTCAATTTTCTGAAGGGGATTGTAAGTGCCAACCATCAAATTTTATTTTAATGTGTTAAATAAATTGGTCCCATCTTCCATGTACACTGTCTAATATCTTCTGGCAATGTGGAAGGTGGTGGGAAACTCAAATTGGTAAAATTTGAGCCTGCCAGGGTAGCACTCACTCTAACCACAAGAAAAGCCAAGCTGCTCGTCTTCCCCATTCCCTCTGAAACCATTTTCAATGTAGTCAGGAACTACACATGCACTCCCTTGAAAGCCTCCTTCTGTGAGTGGAAGCCTTTGTGGCTCTTAACATGCATATCGGCCATAATCAAGTCCTGCATCTGACTAAATTTTGTATAGGAAATTAATCCTGTCTGCAATGATTGACCACAATAAAAAACAGCTCTCATGTGAAGTTGCTATGATCGTATTTATAGAAAAATTGAGGGGTACTAATAAATAAAGGAATGTGAACATGTACAAGTCAGTAAGATTAAATGAAAATCTTGTGGATCTTCACACTTATAGCTCAGTAAATTAGAAATGTGAAAAATCATTTCTCCAAATTAGATGGCATATGCATACATTTGATTAACTATTTTCTCTTGTGTTTCTTTTTTCCCTTTTGTATTTATCTTTTTTCTCTTTGTTTTTATCACATTTACTGTGGAGAAATAGTGTCATTCTGTTCATTGTTCCAAGGATGATCACCTAAATGTTTCTGGAACTTGAGAAACACATGTTCTTAAGGCAAACAAAAACAAAAATAAAAACAAAACAAACAAGAAAAATGCTTAAGCAAAATGTTTGCTACCATAAGAATCAACTTCATTAGGCTATATACTAATGCAGACACAGAAATGCAGATAGTCCTAGGACAGGAAAGGACAAAAGGAAAGCCAAGGAATCTTAGATTTCACTAAATCATAGATTAAGGAGCCTGATCAAACTGGATGCAATTCAAAGAAGTTTGTAAAACCAGAAAATACAGGACAACCACTCTTAGACCCCTGACTGATTTTAGTCAGGTACAGGGTATCTATTCAGTTTTAAGTAGCAACTGTCTGAACAACATGTAGCAGCTTCTATGACCTAGGAAGACATTAAGCTTCCAGTTATGATTCACTTGCACTAAACTGAAGCAACAAGGTTGCCACTGGAACTGATGGAATTGTATCCATGGGAATCAGGGAGATATTAAGATTATTGTCCTTGGTTCTAATAATTAAGAACCACAGAGGGAAAATGAATTATCTTGATTAGCAAATGTAATCAGATATCTAAGGTTGCATATCATCCCACCCCTTCATTGAGGCCTCTGTAGTTCGTTAGCCATTTAGAAGCAAGCTCAACCCCAGGACACTGTGTTTGAAAGTTCAAACCCACTGAAAGTATTTCTGCCGTTCACAGAGAATAAGCATTTCATATATGAACTGAGTTAGAAAAAATAGAGATAGCTATTTTTTCACTTTACTATGTTACTGAAGATTTATTCCAAATATCAAGGTGAAGTAAGTTTGAAAGTAATGAGGAAATTTAACTATGAGTAGGCCTAAATGTCAGATTACTGAGGTAGGCAACTTTTTTTCTATAGAAGATATTGTCATAGATTTTCTTATGATACCTGGTTGTAAGAAAAAATAATGTAGTCATTGTTTCAGATGGGAAAGAGGAGATTCTTGAAAAACACAGATTTCAGGTGATTTTTCTATTCCATTTATGAGATAAAACTGCTCCGAACTACAGTGATGATGACATGTGATAGACAGTATATATAAACAAATTGGAAAATTTGTGAAACTTGATTTATGGATTCACTAGAAAGGACAATATGAAAAAAAAATCTTCTCAAAACTTTTAATTCTGGTGTTTTGAAAAATTAGAGAATCAAGGAATTCCAGAATCAAATCAGGAGAATTTCACTGAGAAAAAAATTAGCCCATGTTCATGTCTGTGCTATCTAGAAGGTAAACTGGAAAATAGTTGAAAACATACAACTAAAATACATGAATTATCCTGAGATGGTAAGGCTTTTCTACTTACTTAGAGATTAAGGAAGGCCAACCAAGGAGTGAATCAAAACACTTCACATGTGAAAAGATTCCTGTTTGGGAGGGTTTTATGTGCTCACTGGTAAGCAGATTAATGGCTAAGTAAATAGGGGGAAAAAGAATTAAGGTAGGGGAACAGTAGACACAAATTAGAGAGGAGATGTTTAGAAAGGAAATCATATTAAGAGAAGTACCTTTAAAAACCAAGTAGGAGTCCAGGCACAAGAAGCAATTTATCACATACATTGGTATTGTATGAGTTTTTAATTGCTGAACTCATAATGCTTTAGCTAATAATACTTCAGTTCATAACAGGATGTAGTAAATACACTGCAAAAGAGGACACCTTGCTGTACTAAGGACAAAGCATTAATAATGAGCAATTAGCATGCATCCATTATTTCCGTATTTTCTGCCCGTCATGTGCCTGTTCTCTTAGGACTTTTATTCTGCTTTCCAGTCTTACATTTCTTAAGCAATGTTTTTACCACATTGTAAGTAAATAGTACTAAAAAGCAAGAATTGAGAAAGTAAATTTTTAAAAGACTTGGAATTTAGAAACATAATCATCGTTTTAATTAAAGAAACCAAATTAATAATGCAAAACACTGAGAAAAATATTTATTTTTTTCTAAGTATCTCAAGTACTGCTCTATCTTTATTGGTTTAAATTAAATGTTTCACTGAGCTGTGCCTTGCTGTTTAGAAATATTTTCAAAAGAATTAAACACCTAGCTATGACCTTCACCGTGTGTCTATGAGAATTAGTACAGAGTACCAACACAAGATATTGTTCTGACTGTTGTTTTTATGATGAGTAACAAATGACCTTTGTCTTTGACTGAGGGGTCTGGTGGTTCCTGCCAGGACACCCCCACAACATACATAAACATAAGGTGGGTTAATTTGCTAGCTTGAAAGTTAGAAAAAAAGCTCTGACTTTGCATAGCTTCTGATTTAATCACTATATTAAAAATCTTAGTTTTCATGTAAGAGTATATATCAACATCATGATTATGAAAATATTTTAAATTACAGGATACACAAATTTCAAAGGAGTTTAACAGAAAGTCTGTGTTGAAGCTGGCCAAGGAGGCACCTGCCTGTAATATCAACACTCAGCAGGAAGAGGCAGCAGGGTTGCATTTTCAAGATCAGCCTGAGCCAAATAGCAAAACCGTGTCTCAAAAAAAAAGTCATTGTTGATACTCAGTCTTAATTGTCACAGAATTCTGTATGGTGTTTAGATCAGGCATTAATCAGAAAATCATATTTTAAATATAAAATCTTCTACAAATTGAGATCAATTTCATTGCATAAGACTGAAAGATAGATTGAATGTCAATGTTCCTTATGAGAAAAAAATAGAATGTGACCAATGAATTAAGTGTACTTATTTTCTAAGTGCACTTATTTTCTACTAGGTGCTAATGATAAATTCTTAGGAGTTTTAAAAGCAAACAACACTTTTTCACTTTTATCATGCTTTTTAAACTGTCCATCAAATGGTTTTCTCACATGAGTATGTATCTAGTTCATTGCCCAAGAATTTTTCCATAATTATGAAACACAAAAGGAAAATGAATACTCAGGTATAAACTATATTCAGTTATTGTAGAAACATAGTAAATGTTCTTTTCTCTAAGCTACATCACTTTAAGTTGTATTTAATAGAAACTAATTTAAATTTATACTTTTTCCTTACTTCAGCTGAAATCCTAAAATTAACTTCAGTTGAAATGGCCATAACTTCTCAATTGTAAGTTTGTACTTAGTTCTAAGTTCATTGATTGCATGAAAATAAAGGTAGAAGAGTTACAGTGTATATATATAGATGATTAAAAAATCATGTGCTTAAACACAATGCAATATTGTAATATCCTGGATTAGGTATTGGAATAGAAGGACACTATTGGGAAAAAATATAAAATTTAAATACACAAACAATTTAATTAGGAGCACTGCACTAGAGGAGAATCAAGATGGCAGATAACTAAAATCTTTCAGTAATCATCTTGCCACAAAAATACCAATTTGAGTGGCTATTTACGTACCAAAGTACCTTCTTATGCCCTAAGAAAATCAAGTGAGAGACTATAGCTCCTGCTTTCGTATAATAAAACAAAAAGACACATTGAGGAAGACAGGAAGGAAATAGTTACTGGTGTGACACCCTCCCCAACTCCAAGTAATCAAACACAAAGAGAGAACGGGACCCCCTACTAAAAGGAAAACAAAGAAATGTAAGTCTTCACTTTAGACTTGAAACCTAGTAGTAGGCCCACTGCAGTGAAACCCAGTGCAGGGCAGTGCCCAACCACCACTGCCTCTGGGACAATATAGACCAAAACATTATCAGTGCATTAGACCAGGCATCTGACTGCCTCAAATAGCACTCCTCCAACTTCCGCAGAAGAATGGGGAACAGGACTCCACCTGATGTGGAAGAGGATGTAAAAGCTAGCAAAGGAGTTTGTCTTGATGTCACACCTCCTATGGTGAGACCCAGCACTGAGTAGAAACTAAATACCCTCCCTGTACATGGGCAGATCTCATAAATAGAGCTCTAGCCCGGCCCCAGCATCAAGTAGAGACCTTTGCAGTGGAGTGAAAGACTCATGTTGTAGCCTGCATCATATATCCTTTGGGTAGGCCTGGGAGCACCAATCCTCTTCCCAAGAGTATACAGTTCCTGTGACTGTGAGATGCAGGTAGTGTGGCCCAACTTAGCATCACTTGGAGGAGCACTCTAATTGCTGGGAATAAGATAAGTAGTAAAAAGTAGCTTTGCCTTGGAACTCGGTGCCAGACTGATGAAACCTAACACTTGGAAGATACTAATGTCCTTCATGTCCAGAGCAGTGCCATTATAAGTTCTCAACACTTGGCTCTTTCTATTGTTCTTCCATTCAAGCCAGCATCACCTGTGCCTGATTACAGTGGTTGTAAGCCATAAATCCAATTCTGCAATAGGCAACCTGTAGCAGTGGGGCCTAGGTCCTAGTCTATACTATGCTGATCTGGATGTGCTGTGAACTTACAATGAGGCATAGTGCTGGGGCATTCATGGCTATAGGTGCAAATGAAAAAAGAGACATTAATGAGAAAGAAACAAAAGGCAAATGGTATAAAACTCACAGGTAAAACTAAGTATTCAAACAAATTCAGAATGCCCTTACATTGTAAACATAGAGAGTAACCCATTGATTATCTTTAGTGTAAAGACTAAAAAAAATTAAAAAATAAAAATTAAGAGCAGCAATTATGTTAAGATGCTAATAATTAAGAACATGGGGCTGGGACCACCATAGTAATTTTGTTCACATTTGAATGAGATTTTTCAGTTCTTATCCAAAGGCCAGTGAATGTGCATGAGGTATTTAGGCCTAATCCATTGCCACAGACATATTTGTTGTGAATAGACCAAAAAAAAAAAATCCTTTTTTTAATTTTTTCTTTTATTCATATGTGCATACAATGTTTGGCTCATTTCTCCCCCATTCGCCCTGCCCCCTTCACCTCCTCCTTCTCCCCCCTTTACCCCTTGCTACCAGTCAGAAACTATTCAACCCTTATCTCTGATTTTGTTGAAGAGAGAATATAAGCAATAATAGGAAGGACCAAGGGTTTTTCTTAGTTGAGATAAGGGTAGCTATACAGGGAGTTGACTCGCATTGCTTTCCTGTACATGAATGTTACTTTCTAAATTAATTCTTCTCAAACTAACCTTTTCTCTAGTTCCTGGTACCCTTCTCCTGTTGGCCTCAGTTTCTTTAGAGTATCTGCATTAGTTTCTCTACACTGAGGGCAACAAATGCTATCTAGTTTTTTGGGTGTCTTACCTATCCTCATACCTCTCTTGTGTGCTCTTGCTTTATCATGTGATCAGAGTCCGGTCCCTTTGTTGTGATTACCCTTGATCTAATGTCTATATATGAGGGAGAACATACAATTTTTGGTCTTTTGGGCCAGGCTAACCTCACTCAGAATGATGTTCTCCAGTTCCATCCATTTACTTGTGAATGATAGGATTTCATTCTTCTTCATGGCTGCATAAAATTCCATTGTATATAAATACCACAGTTTCTTAATCCATTCATCAGTAGTGGAGCATCTTGGCTGGTTCCATAACTTGGCTATTGTGAATAGTGCTGCAATAAACATGGGTGTGCAGGTGCTTCTGGAGTAACCTGTGCCACATTCTTTTGGGTATAATCCCCAAGAGTGATATTGCTGGATCATATGGTAGATCAATGTTTAGATTTTTAAGAAGCCTCCAGATTTTTTTCCAGAGAGGTTGTACTAGTTTGCATTCCCACCAGCAGTGTAAAAGGATTCCTTTTTCCCCTGCATCCTCGCCAACACCTGTTGTTAGTGGTGTTGCTAATGATGGCTATTCTAACAGGGTGAGGTGGAATCTTAGTGTGGTATTGATTTTCTGCATTTCCTTTATGGCTAGAGATGGTGAGCATTTTTTCATATATTTTTTGGCCATTTGAATTTCTTCTTTTGAGAAAGTTCTGTTTAGATCATTTGCCCATTTCTTTATTGGTTCATTAATTTTGGGAGAATTTAGTTTTTTGAGTTTCCTATATATTCTGGTTATCAGTCCTTTGATGTGTAACTGGAAAATATTTTCTCCCACTCTGTGGATGGTCTCATCAGTTTAGAGACCATTTCTTTTGTTGAGCAGAAGCTTTTTAGTTTTATGAAGTCCCATTTGTCTATGCTATCTCTTAGTTGCTGAGCTGCTGGGGCTCCATTGAGAAAGTCCTTGCCTATACCTATCAGTTCCAAAGTATTTCTTACTCCTTCCTGTACCAATTTTAGAGTTTGGGAAGACCATCCTTTTAAGATGCTCTTTCAATTCATGTTGAACAACACGCCTATTACAAATTAAGAACAAAATTGACCTTTGATTGTCCTCTAGTGCTGAAACAATGACAACACAACAATGGATTCAACAGCAAACCATCTTACAGCAAGATAGTAGAATTGACTATATGCTCAGAGAAAGCAGTTGGCTTCAAATTCTGAAAACACAGTCATAAGCAAAATCAGATGAGGAATACTGGGCAGATGACTAATTTCTCATTGAACAGATTATGTTGCACATTGATAAGCATCAAGAATATTTCTTAACCCATGGCCTCATATAAAGCTTAAAATAAGGTGCTGCAAACAGACAAAATAGTAATAAATACAGTACAACTCCCAGATGAAGAATTTAAAACACATATTTAAAAGAAATTCAATAAGCTTCAAGAAAATAGAGAAATGAATTAGAAACTACATGAACCTAGAAAGCTTCTGCATACCAAAAGAAATGGTCACCAGATTGAAGAGGATGCCCAAAGAATGGGAGAAAATCTTTGCCAGCTATCCCTCTGACAAAGGATTAATAACCAGAATATACAGGGATCTCAAAAAACTAAATTTCCCAAAAATCAATGACCCAGTGAAGAAATAAGCAAATGAACTGAACAGAGCTTTTTCAAAGGAAGAAGTCCAAATGGTTAAAAAACACATGAAGAAATACTCACTATCCCTTGCCATAAAAGAAATGCAAATCCAAACTACATCAAGATTCTACCTTGCTCCTATTTTAATGGTTATCCTCAAGAGCACAAACAAACAACAAGTATTGTTGAAGATATGGGGAAAATGGGAACCACACACTGTTTGTGGGAATGTAAGTTAGTAAAACCACCATGATAAACAGTATGGAGGCTCCACAAAAAAAAACCTAAAAATAGAACTATCATATGATTCAGCAATACCACTACTAGGGATATACTTGAAGGAATGTAAATAAGTTACAATAAAGATACCTTCACACCCCTACTTATTTCAGCATTATTCACAATAGGCAGGCTATGGAAATAGTCAAAATGCCCCACAAATGGTGAATGGAAAAAGAAAATGTGGTATTTATACACAAGGGGATTTTGTTCAGTCATTATGAAGCAATTCAGGATATAATACATATATACATGGAGATGTCATAATGAAACTACTTATATAGTTATCTTAAACAAACAAAAATGTCTTTTTCCAAAAATGGACAGGAAGATGAAATAGGTTCAGTGTGGGGGTTGGTACTAGTGGAAAGTAGGAGGACATAAGAAAAGGGTGAAGGAAGGTAAATATGGAAATATTTTGTACTCATATATGAAAATGGAACAATGACACCTATTGAAACTACTCTAAGAAGGGGGAGGGTAGATAAAGGAGAATGATAGAGGAGATGAATGTAAGATATATTTTAAGCAATTTTATAAGTGTCACAATTAATTGCCAGTACAACAATTATATGCTAATAAAAAAGAAAGAAACTCATAAAATGTTGATGAAGGAAATTGAAAAGAACACAATAAAAGAATAGAGAGATACCCTGTGTTCATGGATTGGAAGAATCAATATTTTAAAAATATTTAATATTATCTTAAATGATATGCAGATTTAATTCAATCTCTGTCAAAATACCAATAATATTCTTCATATAACTAAATAAAAACAATACTAAAATTAGCATGGAATAAAAAAAAATACTAAAAAGTCAAACCTGTCTTCAGAAAAAAGCAAGGCAGCAGCGGACATTATACTACCTGACTTCAAAATATATGTCATCATCAAAGCAGTAAGATGTTAGCATACACATGGCCACCTGGACCAATGAAATAGAACAGAAAGCCTAGAAGTACACCCATCCATCTATAGTGAAATGTTTTTTGACAAAGATTTTAAGAACACATATTGGAGACAGGATTGTCTTTAAAATAAATAGTGCTGGAAAATTTGAATATCCACACACAGAAACATGAAACTGGACCCCTATCATCCTTCAACAATTATAAAAATCATCCACAACATAATGCAAATATAAATATGTAATCTGAAACTACTAGAAGAAAATATATGGTAAACATTTCAGGACATTAAAATAAACAAAGTTTTTTTGACAAGACCCAAAGTCACAGGAAGCAAAATTAAAAATAAACAAATGGAATTCTATCAAACTAAAAAGTTTCTGCACAACAAAAGAAACAATCAAAAGAGTACAGAGTCAAACTGCAGAAGGGGAAAAAAAAGATATACACACAACAAAGGATTAATATCCAGAATATAGACGGAACTCAAAAAAACTCAATTGGGAAAAAAAAAATCACACAACTAAAAATGAGCAAAAGGGCCAGGAGCAGGTGGCTCAAGTCTGTAATCCTAGCTACTGAGGAGGCAGAGATCAGGAGATTCTACGGTCAAAGCCAGACAGGGCAAGTAGTTTGCAAGACCCTATCTCGAAAAAAATAAAACCCATCACGTGAAAAACAAGGGGTGGGGGTTTGGTGGAGTGGCTCAGGGTATAGGCCCTGAGTTCAAGTCCCAGTACCAAAAAAACCCCAAAAAACCTCTAAATAGATATTTCTCAAAAGAGATATGAAAATGGTCAAAAGGTATATGAAATAAATGGTCAACATTGCTAAACATCAGAGAAATGCAATTCAAAACCAAAATGTGCTACTACCTCACTTTGTTGAGAAGAGCTACTTTCCAAAAGACAAGAAGTTAAAAAGTATTGATGAGGATGAGGAGAAAAGGGACACTTCGAACACTGCTAAAGGAATGTAAATTAGTGTAGCCATTATGGAAAACAGTATAGAACTTCTTCAAAAACTTAAAAACGCAGCCACCATTTGACCTAGTGTTCCCACTCCTGAGTATATATCCAAAGAAAATGAAGTCACTACGTCAGAAGACATATGCACTCCTGTGTTTATAGCAGCACTATTCACCTTAGCCAAAAAAAGGAAAAATATCCTAATGGGTATTATACCTTCTAAACTTTTTATCGTATTCATTGGTGTATCTTTCTTTTATTTTTAAGAAACTCCTTCAGTATTTTTCATAGGTCAAGTCTAGTGCATACATTCTCTCAGCTTTTGTTTGTCTGGAGTGTGTTTATTTCTTCTTCAGTTCTAAATGTTAATTTTGCTGTGGGCAGTACTTTTTAGTAGCATTTGTTTTCCTTCAATACTGTGAAAATCTTATGTCATTCTCTTCCACACTGCAAGATTTGTGTTTATAGGTCTGCTGTTAAGCAAATTGGGACAAGTTGAATTATTTTTTTCATACTAACTTGCAAATCTGCTTTTTATTTTCCATCTTTGAGAGTGTGATTATAATAGGACTTGGGGCAGGCTTGGTTGAGCTAAATCTGATTGATGATATTTGACCTCCCTATAGCTGAATAATTGCATCCCTCTCTAGATTTGGGAAGTTTTCAATGACGATCTCCTTGAATGGACTTTCTCTTCCTTTGGCATTCTCCAATCCATAATGTTCCAATAACCAGAATATCTGCTCTTTTAATGTCTCAAATTTCCCATAGATTTCTCACATCTCTTCATTACTTTTTCCATCTTCTGACTGTGGATTTACAAATAGCCTTTCTTTGAACTATTTGTAACTCCTGCATGATCTATCCTGCTATTGATGCCTTTTATTGTGCTTTAATTACTGAGTGATTTTTATTCTCAAGCATTTCTGATTGACTTTATAAATTTGTTTCCATCTATATGTTATGTATCTTAAAGCATTTTCTAGAGCTCATTGTGTTTCCTTTAAACAGTTCTTTCAAAGTCTCCATTGAGCTCCCCCAAATCTCTGGTCAGTTTCAGGCAGGTTATTTGACTGTTAGATTAGATCATGGTTTCATGAAAGTTCTTGATGCTGATTGATGTAGGATATCATCTGAGCATTAGGAGATTACCTATTTATTATAATCTTCTTAATCTTAGTACATTCTTTTGGATTTCAAGAAACAGATGTAGTTAAACACATCCCTTTCTACACATGAAATTCAAAATAGAGAGAGTTCCATTAGACTTCAGCTAAAATAAATGGCTCCTAAAACAGTAACCCAACCTGCTTCAGCTGACTCAACAAATACGGTGATCTCATTTATTGCTGAGTTATTTATTGACAGTTAAATTGAGAAAAAAGCAAAAAGAAAGTAATCACTTTCGGTAGTTTTGATGGAGCAATCTCTAGACACATAGAAATTATACCTACTGAATAGACTGCTCTTCAGTGAAAACTAGTGCAAATACACTAATTATTCAGGTAGAAATATCAAGAATAATAAAATTTAAGTATTGCTCTATGAATTCATAAAGTTACTACACAGAGAGTAATGAGAAAATCTATAACCTCCATTTAAAAAGTATTCAATTATATAGATTTTAATGTGCTATAAATTCAAGAAAATTCAAAATATAGCAGGGTTTTAGTACTAAAAGAAGTCATATTATCATTTTAGTTTACCTGAGTATATAACCATGAATTAATTATGAAGGGGACTTAACAATTTTAGAAATATAAGCATGGAAAAATAAAAGTAATGCACTATTGAAGAGACAATCTAAGCTTTGACAACACAGACCAAACAACTTGAGAAAAATTTAAAAGAATGAAGGTTTTAAAAAAAAACTGTCAGTGATAGGAGGTAGATTATTAAACAAGAACTAAGAATGTTCAGAAGAGAAAATTGGCAAGTTTGCTGGTGACAGTCATTTCTGAAAGTCACTATCTTCAAGGACTGTGCCACCAAGTCCTAATTGAAGTGTGGCCACCAAGTAACCTGTCAAGATAAACCTAATAATTCATCATCAGATGTCTGCCACTATTGCTTAGGGATAACTTCAGGAATGGATGCTGGCAGAAAGACTTTCTATCTACTGTGAAGACTCAGAATATTCTCTCACTTTAAAAAAGTTGAAATTCAAAAACTTATTATTCATGTATTCTGTGCAATACTCCCAGAACATGCCATACATTAGCTCATGTACATTTTCTCTAATTGAACATTTGTGGCTAATATTGAACTGGATAATTTTTCAGAGTCTTAATAGATACTTTAAAATTTGAAGTGAGTGACTTTGAATGTGTATCTCATAAAACATGCTTTTACAATATAATAATTAATTAAACATTACTCATACATCTTTGTTTCTGTATAACAGTGGTTGTCAAACTCTATATTCATAAGAATTACCTGAAGAGTTTGCTATAATCCAGTGTTGAGTTTCTAATTATGTCAGTAAGAGATGGGACCTAATTACTTTTATTTGAGTTTCCCATGTTTGATGGCTGCTACATGTTGGAAGACTACACTTTCAAAACCACTTTTTTCATGGCAAAGAATTATCATGGAAAATACCAGAAATGCTTGTTTTAGAGCTGCATTATTGTAACAGGGAGAAATAATTTGCACTGAGTATAAAAACTGCACCTTACTTTCCAAAGCCCCTTGATTTAAAATACTATCTGGATGTAACATAAGCATTGAACTAAAGTCTATTAAAAATAAAGTAATTATTGACAAGTGCATTAACTAAGACTCTGAGATGAGCTATGTCATCCAGGGAACATTTATTCTGAGCAAATATTTCTTAGAAATAGGTACAAATGAGATTTGTTTATGAAATGCAAAGCATATTTTATTTAAACAGGAATTCTTATTTAAAATATACAAATAATACAAATTGAAACAGAATTTGGTTCACTTAGTCTTATTCTAAGCAAAGAGGTAATAGTTCAATCAAACAGAATGATTTAGTCAATATATGAATAAAAAATAAGTTACTACTGTTTTGTTTTGATTTGGTTTGAGCCAGGATCTTGCTATGTAGCCCAGGCTGACCTCAAATATGAAGTCCTCCTGCCACTGCCTCCTGGGTGCTGGGATTACAGGTATGAATCACCACATCAAGCAGAAGTAACAACTTCGGCTAAATGCTTTTTTCTAATCATAGAACCTGTGCTGCCTGTGGTAGTCTTAAACTTAAAAAGTGGTTTCAATGGAAAAAGAAAATGTACAGCGCATTGTGTAATTGGAAGATGATATGAAACCTTTGATATATTAAAGGACGTGACATTTTCAAATCCTGTTTCTAATAAAAGTGGATAATACATAGCTATGAACATTAGTGACATTAAATAATAACTAATAATCTGAGGACTGAAACTAAGACTATGGTTGTGAGAACAAGTAGAAATTGACCAACATCATTTTATGAAAAGAACATGAATATAAAAATGGAGGTATGTTACCAGGTGCATGCCTGTAATTCCATCACTCAAAAGGCAGAGGCAGAAGAATCACAAGTTTGAGTACAGCCCAGGATAGATAGAAAGACCCTTACTCAAAAAATAAAAGATATGATATGAGACACTATGTTTTTAACTGTGCACTTATATGTGGTACATTAAATATATTATCACAGTTAATTGAAAAAGCTGGGCATGGTGATACATGCCTGTAACCCTAGCCATGGGGTTTCTCAGGAGTCAGAGACTGGGAGAATAGTATTTTGAGTCCAACCTGAGTAAAATGTTAGGAAGATCCCAATACAGCAAACAAGATAGGAGTGATGGCAATTGGCCGTAATCCTAGCTACAAGGGAGGCTGAAGTAGGAGAATCATGGTCTGCAGCTGGCCCCAGGCAAAAAGTGTCAGACCCTATCAGAAAAATAACTAATGGAAAAACACCTGGGGCCATGGCTCAAGCAATGGAATACCTGCCAAGCAACTACAAGGCCAGATTTCAAAAACTCCAATACCAACAAAATAAAAAAAATTTTAAAAAGACAAAATTGGAGAGAGTTTTATAATCAAAGATTTTCCTTGATAAACATTAGTTTATATGCATACTCCATATGTAACTACAATTAAGGGTTGATAAGAAAAAAATATTTATCTTAAAATATTAGAAAAAAAATGATTATTTTCTTTTGTCTTTCCATTTGCTTCTTCTTCTCTGGTTTTTGTTTGTTTGTGGTTTTCATTTTTTTAGGATTGTCTAGAACTCACTCTGTAACCCCGGCTGGCCCTGAACGCTCAGTCCTCCTTCCCCAGCCTCCCAAATGCTTAGGTTACAGGTGGCAGCCACCATGCTCTGCTTCATTTGCTTCTGACTCTGAAAATGTCAAAATCCTGCCTTCTTTTCTAATTGTAACCCCTCCCATGTCTTCTGAAGATGCTAAAATAAATCATATTAATTTGAGATTCCTATATTGCAAAGAACACAGTTGACTGGTGTTAGGTCCAGTGTTGTCTACAAAAGAGAAGCTTAATAATCATTTACTAGTGATATTATCAAAGGAAAGATAAAATCAACTAACATGTATCAAAAATTACCTGGTGCATTTACCTAGTGTAGAGAAATTAGATAAATGCCAGATTTTGTTTTACAGCTTGCTATATTAAATAGCTATTGTTTAAGTTCTTAATAACGTGCTATTTTTAATATGATGTAACATGTACCTTCTTATTCTGTTTTCAAACTATACATATTGATTAAATATTTTGGATATGGAACTTTTTTATTTGTTCATTTTAAGACATGGTTTCACTGTGTAGTCATCCTCCCTCCTCAGTCTTCCTAGTGCTGGGATCACAAGCATCAGCCACTGTGCTGGGAAGTAATGATTTCTTAAAAATACACTTTCTGAATAACTAGGTTTAATTCACTATATTATAGTGTTAGATTATGTAAAAGACAGTGTTTTCAAAAGTACCATCGCAGGTATCAAATTTATATAACAAATCATATTCCACAAGAAATATTGGATTAAAATATCCAGTGTATGTACTTCAAAACATATTATACATAATGAATACAAATTTCCTCTGTCAATTAAAAATAAATTAAAAAAATTAATTCAAAAGAGTTTTATATGTAGTTCTCCAATTATCATTTTAGTGGCTTTTAAGAATTTATCTTATTCAACATATTCATTAATAGCCCTGAATCATAAAACTGTAATATCACATCCTTCTTAAATTGTCATATATATAATAAATTATGCAATTATACTAAAAGTAAAATATATAGGTAACATTTTATTAATCTTTTTCTTGTTTTATATTTTATTTTGTATTTTCTAATTCAGATTATAAAACATAACATTTTTCTAAATTTTTATCGAGAAATATTCACCATTGAGCTCGTATTTAATTGAGCTCATGTCCTAATCTTTATACTTTCTTTTTTTGGTGCAAGATATCACTATGCAGCCCAGGTTGCCCTTGAACTATGGATGCTCCTGCCTCAGACTCCCTAGTGCTGGGATTACAGCAGGAACCAACATGCCCAGCTTATACTTTTTAGAACACACAGATAGTTGAGGTCCATACCACTGTAGACACATCAGTATGTTTTTAGAAAAACAATTTTCTTGACAGCCTTTGCTTTTTAAGCAATTTAGTTTTCTTGTTGATAAATACTCTAATGAAATATGATTTCAATAATGATTTATTTTCCCATGGTATTGTTTGGCACAAGAAACTACAACTTTATAGTGTTGGATATTTAGTTAATATGCAACACTTCACTGCTATGAAGAATACTATACTGGACATGTTTAGAACTAATTTGTCCACACGTTTTCAGTAATTCCATGAAATACATTTTCAATTTTCAGTGCTTTTTATTCTCAAAATACAAACATACTTCTCAATCATCCTCCAAATTTTGTATCCTGGTTTATATGCTAGTATTCAAGAAGCTTAATAATTTGCCAAAATTAAGTATTAAAATTTTTTAACTTGAAGCAATAATTAAGTTGGAGTAGTATATAACACTGAATTTCCAAAGACATGACAGTAAGTTTACCTTGGCAAGTATCAAAAATAGCATCATATCATAGATATTTTCAGGACTTCCTAGAGCCAACATAAACACTGTTTTATGGAAAGAGAAAGTAGTGATAACTCATTAATATAATTTTGAAAAACTTTGTGATATTATTTAAATCAGGACCAACAAAATGACCTAATTATCTCTTAAGAAATAAAGAGAATCAATAACATCCATATTCTCTTATTAATAATAATAATTTTTTAGTCACATTAAATTTAGCACAACAGATGTCATAGGATATTGCAAGTTAAAAATGAAACAAAATTGTAACTGCAAATAATGTGATTTCTTTGATTCATGACCATGTAAATGGACAAATTAGTCTTAAGATACTGAAAGCTGTTTCAATTAAAGGTAGTCTATCAATTAAAGGATAGACTACCACCTAGTGGAAAAACTTGAAGAAAAAAAATTCTTGGAAGTATTTTCAGAAAACACCAGACTGTTGTGTGATTGTGTTATGGTTAAATGAGGGGTGTAATAATTAACAAAACTATGCATCTGTTAGCTCCTTAACTGCTGTACATTTTATTGTATTTACTTTAACAGTTTAGCACTTTTGCTAGGAGAGAGACGCTGTAGGTGTGATTCCCAGGAAAAAAATAAGAGTAGACTTTTTGATACTTGATACTTGAACTTGATACTTGATAACTTTTTGATACTTGAAGATAGTTTTTATGGATAATATAGCAATTAACATTCTAAATTACTAAAAAAACTTTTGAAAATAATATTTCTTTTAAAATGAATATTTATTTTAAAAATATGCAATTAGGTTTTATCCACATTACAATACGGTGATTTGTAGAATTGGGAAAATATTAGGTTTACTTAATGACCATAGAAAAATTAAACACCTTAAGAATTACTTCTTAGAAAAAAATATGAATAAATTATTAAGGACTAGCAAGTTTATAAAATAATGAATAAGAAAATACTTTTATTTAAAAATATATACAATCTAAATGTTTTTTCTAAGAAATAGCATGAAACTTTATGTGTACATGCAAACATGCATGTGCATGTGTATCACATATGTTAGATACATTCATGAGCTGAGAGCCAAAACAGATAAATGCATGTCAAATATTAGAGTTAAAAATGGACTTCAATGCTTTTATTTCTCACTTGATAATTTATTAAATTTGGAAAGGTGATTCTGGATCAGAATGTTTATCTTGTTCACATAGTTTATGCTAAAGAATAGTTTTCTTTGTGTTCTGCATGTTCCCTACCCTTGCATCATACATCCTACCATGCACAGTGGATGGAAAATTTAACAAAATGATCTTTTATACTATTTCACAAACTACTGAAGATTTTTTTTCATGGCAAAACAATATTCTACCCTAATACACCTGGAACACTGAATACCTTTTCTTTTTGTCTCCTGCTATGTACCAGAAATAATGCTGTTGTTCTTAGATATGATCAATAAAAAATTCATTCATCTTCTAGTCCTATTCACTCTGTCCTAGTCCACTTCCAGTGGGGCCCTGAACCAGTTGGGGTTGTAATACATATTTGCATGGAAACAACACAAGCAAACTCCCTGTGTAGCTATCTTTATCTCAAACTAGCAAAAACATCATGTTTTATGTTTTTATCTTTTATATTTTTCTCCTACAAAAAGAGAAAAGCAGAGCTGAACATGTTCTGGGGGGGTGACTTTCACACCAGTGGGAGGGGGAATGTGTCAGGAAAAGGGGTATAAGGATGAAAGTGGAGCAAATATTGTATACACATGTATGTAAACGCAAAAATGACACCTGTTGAAACTGTTCTAGTAATCAAGAGAGGGGGATGAAGAAGAGCGGGAGGGTGAATTCAAATTCAAGTAGAATATATTTGATAAATTGTAAGAACCTTTGTAAATGCTACAAGGTAATCCACCCAACACAACAATAAAAATTTTCATTCATTTATACAAATTTATTGAGCTCATCTTGTGTGTTGTTAAGGTTTTTCTGCTAATTTTATTATTAACAGAATTTCTAGTCAATTTTGGGTTGGTTATACTGTTTTGTTCACTGTGGTTTATGCATTCTTACTTTTTATGAATAACTAGAAATTTTTATTGCATAATGTGAATTTGTCTTGTTGAGTGCTGAGTATTTGTCTTTCTGAAACAATTTGAGAGTTTTGTGAGATGCACATAAGTTCCTTAAAATCAGTTTAATTATTTCGGATTTTCTATTGTGCTTTGTTAGTAGTTAGTCTGGCTAAACTTTCATGGTTATCAAAGCAAGGCCCATTTTTTTTTTGTTTTTTTTTTCTTATTGCTGTGCTGGGTGGGGTACATTCTGGCATTTACAAAAATTTTTACAATATTTCAAATATATCATACTTGAATTCACCCCCTCCATCATTCTCCTTTATCCCCCCTACCTCAATTCTTGGAATAGTTTTGAAAGCGTCATTCTTCCACTTACATACATGTATACAAAGTAGTTGCACTATATTTACTTTCCCATTATGTACATTCTCCCTCCTCCCACTGGAACCAACTCTCCAGACAGGACTTGTTTTGCCTGCTTCTCTTTTTGACAAAATGATTGTTTGTATAAGATAGCTACATATTGGGTGATATTTCTGTGGATATATATATTATAACCCTAATTGTTTCATATCCTCTGTTTTTCTTCTTTTTACCTTCTTATGGTAGTTTCAACAGATTTAAAAGTTCTATATTTATACTTGCATAGAGACTACATTAACCATATTCACCTTCTTAACTTCCTTATTTTATCCTCTCCTTCAACTATGTGATGTCTTCTTAGCATGACCCGATTTTTATAATACCGTATTTTGTATTAGGTTTATATTCCATATATGAGAGAAAAATGTGACTTTTTTGCCTTATAAACCTGGATAACTTCACTTAAGATGGTGTTCTCCATTTTCAACCATTTACCTGTGAATGACAAAATTTCATTCTTCTTTGTGTCTGAATAAAATTCCATTGTATGAAAATACCATATTTTCTTAATCCATTCATCAGAAGTGGGACATCTTGGCTGTTTCCACAGATTAGGTATTGTAAATAATGCTGCAATATACATGGCTGTGCAGGTGCCTTTATTTTTGGACTACTGATTTTTGTAAATTAATTTGGTATCCCACTACTTTACCGAAGCTGTTTATTGTGTCTAGGAATTTTTTGGTAGAGTTTTCCAAGAACACATCATCTGCAAAGAGGGATAGTTTGACTATTTCTTTCCTATTTATATTCCTGTAATTTCTTCTCCCTGCCTTATTACCCTGGCTAGAAATTTCAAAACTATGTTGAACAAGAGTGCAGTGAGTGGACTCTCTTGTCTTGTTTCTGGCTTTAGAGAAAACAGTTTCAGTTTCTCTCCACTTAGTATGGTGTTGGCTATATGCTTGTCATATAATCATCACATTTAATGATTTGTATATATTGAACCATCCCTGCATCCCTGGAATGAAACTGACTTGATTATGGTGTATTATCTTTTTTGATATGCTGTTGAATTTGTTTTGCCAATATATTATTGATGATTTTTTTGCATCTATGTTCACTAAAGAGATTGGCCTATAATGCTCTTTTTTGTTGTCTCCTTCTCTGGTTTGGGGATTAGTATAATACTGACTTCACAGAAAGAGTTTGGCAGTGTTCCTTTCTTTTCTATTTCATGGAAAAATTTGGGAGTGTTGGTATTAGTTCTTCTTTAAGGTCCGGTAGAATTCAGTAGTGAATTAGTCAGATCCTAGACTTTTCTTTGATGCTTCAATTTCATTGCTAGTTATAGGTCTGTTCAGGTGATTTAATATTCTCTTGGTTCAATTTTGGATGGTCAAATGTGTCTAGAAATTTATTCATTTCTTCTAGATTTCTCAATTTATTTGAATATGAATTTTCAAAGTAGTCCCTAAGGATTCCCTAGATATCCTTGGTGTTAGTTGTGATCTCCCTTTTTCATTTCTAATTTTATTAATTTGGGTCTTTTCCATATGTTTTCAGTGAAACAGCTTTTTGTTTTGTTGATTTATTGTATGGCTTTTTTTTTTCTTTTTACTTCTCTCCTTCTGCTATTTTTGAGTTTAGCTTGTTCTTGATTTTCTAAGTTTGAGATATAGCATTAGGTTATTTATTTGAGATCTTTCTGTGTTTTTAATATATGCACTCATGGCTATAAACTTTCCCAAGGGTGTGTTTTCATTCTTGTAAAATTCCAGGAACTTTTTTATTTCCTCCCTTGTTTTTATGATGACCCACTGATCATAGAGCAATGTGCTGTTCACTCTCCAGGTATTTAGATATTTTCTGCTGTTTCTTTCATTATTGAGTTATAGTTGTATGTGTTGTGGTCAGACAGTATGCAGGGGGCTATTCCAATTTTCTTTATTTGTTAAGACTTGCTTTGTGACCAAAATATGGTCTATTTTGAAGAAAGTTCCATGGGATGCTGAAAAGAATGTATATTGTGCTGTTGTAGGATGGAATACTCTATAGAAATCTGTCAGTTTCATTTGATCTATGGTATCATCCAGGTCTAGAATTTCTTTGTTGATTTCTTGTCTGCATGAAATATCTATTGATGAGAGAGGAATACTGAAGTCTGTGTCTTTTGATGTGGAAGTTGAGTCTATTAACATTCAGTGCTAATATTGAGAGGTATGTAGTACTTACCATTTAGTTGTTTTTGTTGTATATGGATTTGTGTGGGGACACTATTTCTATGCTACTTTCTGATTACTTGTTTGCTTTTCTCTTGAGGTTTAATAATTCACATCCTTTCATGGCTATGTTTGTTTTTGTCTTCTGTGTCTAGGATTCCTTTCAGAATTTTCTTTAGTGGATATAATTGTCATCTATTGTTTTAGGTTCTATTTATCATGGAAGATTTTTATTTCTCCTTCAATTTCAAATGATTACTATGCTGGACAGAGTATCCTAGGACTGAAATTTTCTTTTAGTGTTTAAAATATGTCATTCCTTGCCCTTTTAGCTTTTAAAGTTTCAGTTGAGAAATCTGCTGTTATTTTGATGGGTTTACCTTTATATGTTACATGTTTTATCTCTCTTACAGTCTTCAATGGTCTTTCCTTGTTCTCTGTGTTAGTTGGTTTCATGATAATTTGCTGTAGTGGTTCTATTTTGGTCATGTTTGTTTGGGGTGCTGGAAGCTTCCTGTACCTGGATGTGCATATCTTTCTTGAGATTTGGAAATTTTTCTCTTATTATTTTATTGAATATATTACCTACACTTTTGGCTTACATTGATTTTCCTTCTACAGTGTGCATGATTTGCAGGTATGGTCATTTGATAGAGTTGCAGAGTTCTTGCATATTTCTTTCACAGCTCTTTAATCTTTTGTCTAAGTATTCTTTTTTTTTGGTTAGTATCTATTTTGATTTGAGTGCTGAAATTCCATCTTCCACTTATTCCAGTCTGCTGGAGTGGCTTTCAACTATATTTTTTATTTGACTTAAGAAACTTTTTATTTCCAGGATTTCTGTTTGATTATTTTTTCTGAGATTTTCCATATCTTAGTTATACTCTTCTTTCATATCTTTTGCTGTCTTCTTTATTTCATATATATTTTTTAATAGTCTACTTGGTTTCATTTTGGAGTTTGTTGAAATCCTCTCTGAGTTCATTTAGTTATTTCTGTGTCTCCTCCAGTTTTTTAAATGTGTTCTTTTTGGATTCATGGAGTTGTTTTTGTGTGTCCTATTCAAGCTTCTCTTTAAACTCATTGAACATTCTTATTATCATTCTTTTGACATCAGCAACTGGAGTTTCATCCCCTTCACTTTCCATCAAATCCTCTATTAGATTATTGTTATTATTTTGAGAAGTCTTGTTCCCTTTCATTCTTTTTATTCCCCTGTTTCTATTTTGTGTTTTGCTCATGTGTTTTTGATTAGTTAATTGGGGGTTTTAATCACCTATTATCTTTACCTTGACTTAATTTTTATGCTATAACAAGCTTAGTTGTTAGCTAGATTGTAATATTTCTTCTGTTCCCTGACCTGGAGGTATAACTTAGCAATAACAAATTCACAGATTCAATGCCAAACAAGTTATTCACATAATGTATAAAAAATCCTTGGCAATATTATCTATGAGGAGATAACAGGTATTTGCATAGAGATAGAGAGATAGATAATTAAAAAGATGGTGCCAGAAGAGGAAGTAAAGAGGGGGGATTTGGTGAGAGAGAGAAGTGGAGTGAAGTGTGGGGGATACAGGAAAATAAGGCCCTAATATGTGTAAAGGTATAGTTCAGTCATTGTGGTGGAGAGTGCTATTGTCAGGATTGTAGAAGGATAGGAAAGAAGCAGAAAACATGTAAAGTTTGTATAATAGACTATTCAGTGAGTGGTGAGTGTGGATGTGGTAGGGATAGGGGATAGGAAGGAAGATAAGGAGAAGAAAGAAAGAGAGAAAAGAAGACAGAGAAGAAAAATAGGGGGAAAGAAGGAAAAGTGGAACAAGAGAAAGCTAAGTAAATTGATAGTTGGACAGAGTGGAAAAGGGAAATAGATAACAACAACTTAAAAAAATTGAAAATAAATAAAATTAAAAATACTAAAAAATAAAATTTCTAAGTTACATATGTATATATATATATCATATATATTTATATTTATGTTCATATTACTCAAATTTCTTCCTTGTTATGGAGAGGAATAAGTTTCCTCTTAGTTCAGTGAGTATTCTGGGCACATTCCTCTGATTTCAAATACAGATGCTAACACTTTTGACAGGGGCTTTCTCTGTGTCTCTGCCCCTCTTTAAGGTTGGTATGCTGGGCTGTGTGGCAATGGTTGTTGCCCCTCCCTATCCAATAGCTTTTGGGGGATCAGCTCAGGGTGTTTGAGCCCAGGCTTTCCTTGGTGGGATGAGACATCTGAGATCTCTGAATTGGTCCCTTAAGGAGCTAGCATATGAGCAGTCACTGGCTCCCACTGCCAGCAGGGCAAGCCTGGGAGCTAGAACTAAGCTTTTTGGTCAACTGCTTTTCTCCTGGATGTCTGTCAGTTTCAGCTCACTGCCAGTTTCTCCAAGGTGGTAGAATGTTTTGTTTTCACCAGACCTGCCCCCGCACAGTCTGGATCAGCTCAGTGCCCCACCCCATCCTCACCAGGTGGAAGTGAATTTTTCCCTCCATTTATTTGGCCACCAGTTTTGTCCAGGGGACTGCAATCTGCCCACTAGCTGTACTGTACCACATGGTTCCCTCCATAGCAGATGATATATTACACTTACCTGTCAGGGTTGCAGTTTCACACAACTCTGGGATGGTACAGGCAAAAGGCACAGTCAGATTCTATGTCCAGGAATTATGGTGGGATATAATTTTGGCAGATCCAGGACATCCCAGATGCTTAAAGAACTCGTTCTGGAGTTCTCTGTGTTGGTTTTTTGCAAGAGAGGAGAAAAGTAGCAAAAAAAAAAAAAAAGTTAAAATGACTTTCCAGCAGGTGAGCCAGCCACTGCTGCTCCTTAGCACCAAGGTTTGAGGGCTGTTATGTGCTCTAAAAAGCTAATTTAAGGATTGTTCATTGTATTTTACATGTACATTATGTATTGGTCATATTTAGTTTCCAAAAGAGCCAGGTTACCTGTTCTTTAGTACCACTAATCTGAAGTATTCTTCTGGAGTCCTGGAACTCAGAGTTCCAAGGTCTTTAAGCTGTCTGCCATCTTGGTCTCCAACTTCCAAAGCCCTTCTTAACATTCTATCCAAAGTCCATTAATTATAAGGCTTCCACATGCTCTATGTGCTTTGACCTACTTATTTCTAGTCATTTCAGCTACTTCCTTCCCTGGCCTCAGGTAAATTCCTTACACATCTTCCCAAATTTACATTCATATCTATAATGTATGATCAGAAACTTGTACAACTTCAGAGTTTTCTTCCTGAATAGCTTTCTCTACTTTGGCCCTTTGGTACTATGCCCTGGATACTCTTTTATAACTATCTTAATCACTAATATTCTGAGGTACTTTCTGGGATCCTGTTTTTATGACATTGAGTGGATGCTTTCTAAGTAGTGAGCTGAGCATCTGCTATTAAGCATTTGAGGATTTAATTGCTTGTTCACCAATTCAGGAATCACTGAATTTTCTTGCTGGTTAGCCAATGCTGTGAACCATTTTTTCCATATATTTAGATTTTCACATACAAATTCAATGCCTATTGAAATGTAATAATAAGGATCTACTTTTATTTCATAAAAATAATTTTAAACAATTTAAAATTGTAATAAATATTAAGAATGTAAAATTAATACCTATCTACCATTCACTAAGATTTACTGACTTTTAAATTTTGCCTTATCTTCTATCTATATCTATACTAAAATATGTTTTTGAACCCACAACAATAAGTTGTAGACATGGTGATCTATAATCCCTTACATCTTTGGAATACATCTCTTGAGAGGAAATAACAACACTTAGATTGAATTTAAAAAGTATTCTTTCTTCTCAGGAATATAAAGGCAATTGTCTACTGCTATTTTAGCTTATCACAATTTAGGAAGTGGATTCATAAAATAGTTGAGAATCAAGAACCAGACCCTGAGTTAATTTTGACCAAGTTAGAAGTTCATGTCTGGAACAGACAGTCCTACTAGAGCAATACCTGATTCAGTCATGAACATTGGAACGGTAAGAGATAAAAGTGAATCCAAAAGCACAGCCTAAAACATGTAGACCTTACAAATTAAGGACCTAAGGAGAGAAATATTAGCAGGATTTAAATTAAGTGTTTTATTATTTTATATTTTATTCATTGTACAAAATAATGGGTTTTGTTATGGTATTTCTATATGTTCCTACAATGTACTTTGATTCTATTCATCCCCCATCACCTTTACTTGCTCCCTTTACCCCTCTCCCAGCGCCTTCCCCTCAAATAGTCTTCTGTTTAGGATCCTGACATCATGTTAGTTTGTATTTATGGATCCAGATTCTACATAAGAAAGAAAATGTGGTGTTTATCTGAATCTGGCTTATTACATTTAACAGTATGATGTCTAGTTGCATCTATTTTCTTACAGATAACAATTTTATTCTTCTTTAAATCTATCTATCTATCTAAAATCTATCATCTACAGATAGATAAATATATCTAACTATTTATCTATATCACATTTTCTTTATACATTTATCTATTGATGGGTACCAATGCTGATTCCATAACTTGGTTATTGTGAATTGTGCCACAATAAACATAGTGTGCAGTTATTATGTACTGACTTAGGATTCATTTTGGTATATGCCCAGGCTTGGTATAGTGGATCATATAGTAGTTCTATTTTCAACCTTTTGAAGAACCTCCATAGTGATTTTCATAGTGCTTGTACTAATTTATGTTTGCATCAGAACTATATAAGAGCTGCATTTTCCCCCTACATTCTTGCCAGCATTTGTTATTGTATGTTTACTTGATGATACCCATTCAATCTTGGGTGGGGTGGAATTTTGATGCAGTTTTGGTTTTCACTTCCTTTATGAAGAATCATGCTGAAATTTTTTCATGTGTTTAATTTATTGCGTTATTTATCCTTTTCCTTACTCCTTTTATATTTTAAGTATTAATTTCTTGCAAGGATTTTCTCCCATTCTTTAGACTGTCTGAAAGACAGACTCTGAAACTCTGAAAATTGTTTTCTTTAACACGCAGAAGCTTTTTAATTGATGCAATCTCATTTGGCAATTCTTGTTCTTATTTCCAGAGCTACTGGAGTCCTATTCAAGAAATAGTTTGCCTGTGCTTATATCTTGAAATGATTTCTAGTAACTTCAGACTTTCAGGTCTTATATCAAGGTTTTTGAGCAACTTTGAGTTGAGTTTTGTACATGATGAGAGACAAGGGTCTGGCTTTTACATCTGGATATACAATTTTCCTAGCACCATTTGTTGAGCAAGCTATGTTTTCTCCAATGTATGTTTTTGCATAATTGTCAAGAATCAGTTGGCTGCAGTTGTGTAGGATTATTTCTGGATCTTCTATCCTATGCCATTGATCTACATGTCTTTTTTGTGTGCCAATACCATGCTTCTTTATTACTATGGCTCTGTAGCATAATTTGAGGACCAGTATTGTCATACCTACAGAATTGCTCCTTTTGCTCAAGATTGATTTGCTTGTTCAAGGTCTTTTTTGTTGTTATATAAATTATTGGATTGTTTTTCTATTTCTGTAAAGAATGACATTGTAATATTAATGTGAATTTCATTGAATCTCTAGAGTGTTTTCAGTAGGGTAGCCATTTTCACAAACTTCTGCCCATCTATGAATGTCACAATTATTTCCATTTTCTAATGTCTCCCTTAATTCCTTTTTTCAAAGTTTTATAGTTTTTTGTGGCTGCTATCATGGTCTTTTAAAGGTTTATTACAATTTTTTAAATTATTGTGAATGGGATTATTTTCTTGATTTCTTTCTTAGTATATTCATTGGGGTGTATAGAAAAGCCACTTAATATTTTTATGTTGATTTCTAGACCATCTTTTTGTTGAAAGTGTTTATCAATTCTACAAGTTGTTTAGTGGAGTATTTAGGTTCTCTTAAGTATAGGATTATATAATCTGCAAATAGCAATAATTTGACTTCTTACTTTTTTTGAATCCATTTAGTTTCCTTCTCTTGCTTTATTGCACCAGCTAACAATATGAGCATTGTGTTGCATAAGAGTGAAGAAAGTAGATGCTACGTCATTCACCTGACATTAGGGGAAATGCTTTAAGTTTTTCTCCATTTATAACAATCTTGACTCTAGGTGTGTCATTTTAACTATCAATAATGTTGAGGCATGTTACTTCAATTCTTAGAGTTTTCAGGACTTTAATCATGAAAGGATGTTGTATTTTGTCAAATACTTTTTCTGTATTTATTGAGATGAATCATGTGATTTTTTTCCCTTATTCTGTTTATATGCTGTATTATGTTCATTGATTTGCACATATTGAACCATTCTTGCATTATTGGAATGAAACCAATTTGTTATGATGTATTATCTTTAAAATTTTTTTATTTACTTTAGTTTGTAAAAATTTTATTACAAATTTTTATGTCTATGCTTATCAGGGAAATTTGTCTATAGTTTTCTTTTTTATTGTGTCCTTGTTCTGGTTGCTATCATGGTAATATTGGCTTTGTAAAATGAATTTGCTAGTGTTCCTTCTCTTTCTATTTTAAAGCAGAATGTGAGCATCATTCTTTAAAGGTCTGGTAGAATTCACCAGTGAAACAATTCAGTTCACATCTCACTTGTCTGTTTATGTTATTTATATCATCTTGGTCAATTTTGGTAAAACATATGTGTCTAGAAGTTTATCCATTTCTTGTATGCTATCCAATTTATTGGAACATAATTTTTAAAAATACTCCATAATGGTCTTCTGGATTTCATTGAGATGTGTTACAACATCTGCCTTTCTCATCTCCAATTTTATTTGGACGTTCCCCCTCTTGCTTTTTGTTAGTATAGCTAACCATTTATCAATCTTGTTAAGCATTTTGAAGGAGCAGCTCTTTGTTTAATATTGTTAGTTGACTCTTCATTGCATTAATTTTAGCCATGATATTTAACATTTCTGCTGAATAATTTTGGGGTCCACTTGTTATTTTTCTAAGAACTTGAGATGCATCATTGGATTATTTGTTTAATATCTCTCATTGTTCTTAATCTATTTGGGGTTCTAAATATCATTTGTATTTGGATACCCATATCTTTCCGAAGATTTAGGAAATTTTCTGGTCTAATTGCATTGTGTAGCTTTCACAGGCCTTTAGTTTGAATGTCAATTCCTTATGCTACCTCATGGATTCTTAAGTTTAGTCTCTTTATCATGTCCCAGAGTTTTTGAAAATTGTCTTCTGATTTGATTTTACCTTTATTGCTAACTGAATGCGCTATTACTGAAACCAGAGTTTTTGGAACCCAGGCCCAAACTCCTGGAATTCCATATCAGATTCAGCTACTCATCCAAAATGCAGAGACATAATGAAGGACAGAAAAAGGAGGTTTATCATATGATACAGGCAGGCACAGGAAGACAGCATTTCAGTTCTTCTTCAGTCATGGAGTGCATGTCTATGGATCTTCCTGGGGATCGCCTCTTCTGTTTTGCTTACTGCCTGCTACTGTATACTCTACCTCCCTTACATTTTGCTTCACACTAAGTGTTAGTATTTATTGTTTCTCTTATAAATCTAGAATTCAGTGTTCCTGGGTTTCATCTGGATTCAGTCTTTGCTGTTACCTCTCCTTGCTTTTCCTCACTCTTTTACTCTCTATGAGCCATGAACCTTATACTATATTGTTTCAGATTTGTGGAGATGTAAGAAAGTGCTCAGTGTCTCTAATCAATCATCAGTGAAGTCCTTTTATATTCACAAATGTTCCAGTTTTCTCTGTTGTAAAGATTGGATTTAAGGTTTTAGAAGAGCAAACCACAAAAGACACAATTTGAGAACTGTGACTACAATCTAGAGGTGGGATTGGAGATGTGTACTCATACATTTTTAAAATATGAAAAGAAATAATAAGGATCAATTGATGACTAATTGTACATAGAAAGTACAGGAAAGGAAGGAATTCTTAAGTGCATTTGAATAACTTCCTAATTTACAACTCTGCTCACAGAGTTAAAGAATGTATATTGTATTCCTTCTGTGAGGGTTCTGTATAATAAATTTATAGATATGACAATACCACATTTGTTTTATATATCCATTGTAATGAGAAAAATTACCCCCCAAATTACTGTCTTAAAATATGTAAAAAATAAACATATTTCAATTAATAACATATTTGCATTGGTTATCTTTTGCTGATAGATTCCTAATTATACCACAATAGTAATAACAGTAATAAATTGCTATAAGAATAATGTTTTCAAAACACAACAAGAATATTTATCTCACACAATTTATTAGGGTTAAGAATTTGGGAGTGGATTAACTGGATGTATCTGGCTGTAATTCTTTTATTCTGTTGCAGTGAAAATACTTGGTAGAGCTGAAATGTTTTGAATCTTTGTCCAGGTCTGGAAGGTCTACTTGTAATGTGGACTCAAATGCTTACAAGTCAATACTGGTGAAGAGCAGAACCTTAGTTTTGTGTCAGCATTACACAGAATGTTCATAACCAACTGAAAAGCAGAGGTACAAGTTTATTGGCTGTTGATACTAAATGGAAAATATTTAGCATGTAGGTCGTTATTCAGTGAGACAGCTGATATTTTATCCCTGAATTTGGAAATCCATACCAACTATTGATTGGCATAGGTGGAAAAGTGTGTTCTCTTTTTCAGCTGACCACACTACATGAATCAGGTGAAGAGGATGATGCACAAGAAGGACATTCAATATTTTATCTAAACAACAGAGAATCATGCAAATCCTTTATTTTTCTTTAGACTGGAGCAATAAGTGAAGGGCTAGAACCTATTCTGATATTTCAAAGTACCTTCAAATTGAAGAATAGTTAAGAAATAGAGGTTCTCGCCTAAGAACAATTTGTATTGTGGTGACTTTTACATATTTTGCAAGTATGTCTTGAAATCTTTATATTCTTATCTGAAACAAAGAACTGGACAGGGGATAAAAAACAGATTTGATAAATATAAAACCATTTTATTACGGAAATTTACCTCAGAGAACAGAGCGAATTGAGAAGATGAGATCTGTTAAACACTTTTTTAGAATTATATTCCATTTTTATTAATATGGTAAAATCATACTTAAGTGGTAAAGTATTTGACACATTAGGGTGTTCCATCAGTTGTCTTTTTTTCCTTACAAAGTGGCTCAGAAATCAAACAATATATTTTAAATGAAGTAACAAAAACAGTAAACTTTGTATTTGCTTATATGGTCAAACATTTATATAGAGTAGTAATAGGGGGTTTCTATGAATAGATAACTAGAAATTGCAGTTTATATATATTAAAAATGGAAATGGAGTATTTTTGATTGAAAACTGGAAGGTTCTTACCATAAGATTATTTTAAAACACATACTTTTAAGAAAGTCTTTAAATCCAGGTACAGGTGGATATACCTGTAATCCTAGCTACTCGGGAGGCAGAGATCAGGAGGATCATGGTTCAAAGCCAGTCCAGGAAAATAGCTGATGAGACCCTATCTTGAGAAAACCCTTGAGAAAAAGGGCTGGTGGAGTGGCTCAAGGTGTAGGCCCCGAGTTCAAGCCCCAGTACCACAACAAAAAAGTCACTAAAAATATTCAATATTCTTAATATTTTGGATAGGCATTTTATTTCAGATAGCACTTACTAAATTTAATAGTAATTTAATTTGTGTATTTGGTGATCATTGATCTATGTTATAAGTATCTTCCAATATTAAGTAAATATTGTATGCTTAAACTTTTTCTACCTACTTGAAGGCTGGATGCATACTAATATAAACGTAGATTTTTTTTCCAGCTATTTGAACTTGGGGTCTTGTGGTTGTTAGGAAAGTGCTCTATCACTTGAACCATGCCACCAGCCCTTCTTACTTAACAGTTTTTCAGACAGCACCTTGTGCTTCTTGTCCAGACAGCTTTGGATCATGATCCTCTTCCTTATGCCTCCAGGGATGACAGACATGCACTAACATACCAAGATTGTTTGTTGAAATGCAGTCTCACTACCTTTTTGTCAAAGCTGCCCTGGAACCATGATCCTTTTGATCTCCGCCTCTTCAGTAGTTTGAATCACTGCACCAGGCCAAAAAACAGATTATATTTTCCTTAAATTGTATCTTAATCATAAATGTATTGCAACATGATATAATAAATTTTATTATTTTGGTATTAAAGAGACAAATATGTAATTATATTTTTACAGTTTTTATGTAAGACCACATATCACATTTAAATAATAGTTTACTACAACAAAGTCAGTTTTACCACCATATATAATTCAAGAGGCTTTTATTTTGTGACCCTGCTAATGTTTTATTATAATAATACTTTACAAGAGTGTTATCTGGTCAAAAATGTCTGTGAAAATCTTGACTAACCCATATAGTAATGATAGTGGGTGTTACAGGAAATTAAGCTGAAATGATAACTACATTTGTTCCTCCTTATGTCTGGGTTCCATATCTGTGGATTCAACCAACTGTAAGTTAAAAATGTAGGGAAGCTTATGATAGCTCAATCTGTTATAAACATGTACAGGTTTGTTTTTTTTCCTTATCGAGATTTCCAAACAATATGGTATAACAAATATTTACATTGTATTAAGCATTATAAGTGATCTAGAGGTGATTTAAAGCTTATGGCTTATATTTAATTATTCCATTTTGCATAAAGGATTTAGCATCAATAGATTTTTTATTCTTGTAAGGTCCTGGAACTTGTCATCTATGAAAACTGAGGATGGCTACCATGTTCAACAATGAATGGGCTTGATGCTAAGAAGAAAGAATTTGTAGAATGATTTCCAAGGAAGATTGTATGAACAGATTTTTTTGGAGTGATGAATCAACTGACACTATGGAGAACTGAATAGAAGAGGAGTTTCTGGGTATCAGTGACACCCAGAACTACTACACATTTTCCCTATGCTCAAATAAAATTCTCAAATTCATACTTTCTAAGGTTTGATGTAACATCAATGTTTTACCATGAAATAGAGGAAATGTAAATTAAAATGGCTTGTATATTTACGTACACTGTGATTCAAATTTTCCTTGGCTTGTTTCTAAATAGAATAGAGGGCTCAGGCTCACTGTCTGATTGTGTTAGTCTTGGCAGTGACCATGGGCAGCACTTACAGTAGAGGCCTGTCAATGAGGCATGAAAATTTGTTTCAGAAAGTGAAATTTTCTAAAACAGTTTCCTTCTTACATATTATCTTTTGTTTTATGTTAAATTTTAAGCAATTTTAGATGTAATTTACATACCATGTAATTTGTACATTTAAAGTATATAATTTAAAGCCTTTAGTATATTCACAGTGTTGTGTATTTATCAGGACAATCAATTTTAGAACATATTCAGTACCTCAAAAAGAAGCCCTAAAAGCCACAGATAGCATTCCAAAACCATCTATTTATCCCGTCCAAGACAGCAATTAATCTACATTCTATCTTTGTGGATCTGCCTCTTCTGAACATTTTTTATAAATGAAATCACACAAAATGTGATCTTTTGTGACCATCACTTTTCTACTAGCATGTGGTTTTCAAGGTTTACTCATGTTGTACTCTAGATCAGCACATTTTTATTTTCACATTTTTAAAATAAATTTAATTTTAACAGATACATAAAAAGATAAAATTGTACACAAGGTGTACCATACAATATTTTAGTCCATGTTTGCATAGTGTGTCCAATGCAAGCATCTTTATCTTCACAAGTAGCAGTAACCATCTTTATTTTCTCAAATATTTATCATTTCTTTTTAGTAATTTTATTTTAATTGTGAATTGACAAAAACACAGAAGAACAAAATCAGACACTTTTTTCAAATAAAAGCAGTTCAAGTTATTATAAAAAATTATAATTATATAAATCAGTTCAGGTATTATGAATACCCAAAAACCTCTAGAAGAAAATATAGAAGGAAAGTCCCATGGATATTGGTCTAGGAAGTTGAACTCATTTCTTTTTCTTATCTTTAGATTTGACTCCAGAATTAAAAGCATACAAATGAGGTTATCAAAATAAAAAAACCCTTTGCACAACAAGGAAATAATAAATGTAGTGAAGAAAAACCTATGAATGGGCAGAAAATGTTTACAAACCATACATCTGCTAGTGGCTTAATATCCAAAATATTTAAAGAACACACACAACTCTATAGAAAGAAAGTTAAAAATGTACAAGGGATCTGAGTAGGATTTCTCAAAAGAAGACATAGAAATGGAATAGCAAGACATGCAAACAGATGTACTACAAAATGTTTCATATCATTAGATGTTTTTCCAAATCTAGAAGAACAGTTTAAAATAACCCCATCATTTTTAGTACCATAATCAAGGTAAGCAATATAGATTTTCAAAGATCAAGTCTATTCCTTTAAATTAACCTGACTACTTATTTTAAAATAGCATAAATAATATGGAAAGTATACAGACTCTTCAGAAAATGTATTCATTTGTTGGCTCAATGATATTCTCAGTCAAGGTCTTCTCACTCATCCACTGTCAGCCAGCCACATCTTAAATCCCATATCTTTTTGATTATAGGATTAGTGATAATAGCACCACACATTTGTGGCTTTCCTCATTATAGTCATTTGCATAGCATAGTATTTTGAGTTATAGAAGTAGGTACAGTGGAACAGTAAATTTCTCACTACTAGTCTTAAAGATTCCCTAAGACTAGCTAGGTTTTTCTTTTACACCTTTTATCTTATGGTGAAAAGTTCTGATCACTTTTCATCAATTTTTTTTTAATTTACAAAATAATGAGTTTCTCATGAAATTTTCATACAGGTATACATTTGGAGATTTATGCTCAGAGAATTTGATTCTCTGATTATATTTTATATTAATGTACTATTGAAAAAACCTTAGTTTTCACTAACTTCAGTATCAAAAGTTTATTTTGCTCAAGCAATCCTTTGAATATAAATTGAATAAATACTTATAGTAATCTGTTGGTGCACAGCCTCATCCATAAAACTCCCACATAAAATGTGAGAAAAATTAACTCACTTAATGTTTAGATAATTAAAAATAATTTGATATATTAAGGTACTTAGAATATTGGGAATTGCTATTCTATTTGGTAACATCTAGAGATCTTGTTTTCTACATTGACATAAATTTATTATAGATTATATTTGTAATTTATATTTTTAGTTTTATATTCATGCTTCAATTAGGAAATTTAAAAAGCATAAGTGTATTCGAGAAACAATTTACTTCCAATCTGTCCTAGTTTTTTCTGATTATGGGTTTATAAGTCATTAAAATTGTATGGTCAATTTGATAAAATACTTAAGCGTTAGAGAAGACCTATTTTATAAACTTAAAATAGTTTCTACCCCATCTTTCCTTAGAATCATCTGATTATAGATATTGTCAATTCTTTCAACCTGCATACTTCCATAAATAAATTAAATATCCAAGGGATTTTATATATTAATTTTCCCTTGAATAATTTTTGTTTCTATTTTGGTCTTGGCATTATCACTGTGGAAGCAAAATTACTTCTGCAAAAAGACATGTCATATTTCTTAAAGAAAAACAGTGAGAACATTTTAAGGTATGCATGATGTCTTAATTTCTAAAGCCTCCTTTACCATTAGTGAATACCTTTAAAACTAAACAGTGATTTACAGAGACATCACTTCCAGTAAGTCTGTTAAAGTCTCCATTGAACTTAATTCCTATTACTTAAAAGAAGATTCATATGGTTTCTTCAGAAGCCATGAAGTTTCTAAATTAGATGAAAATATGCTAGGTTTCAAAATATGACTTTTAAACTTTTAATCATACCCATTTACTACTGTTATGGAAGATGTTGGAGTGTAATAAGTATCTGAACCATTATTAAACCCTGAGAAGTTACTAAAAATAAATATTTCGCAAGCAATGCTTATAAAATTGCACCATTATCTATAAAATCCTTAAGAATTTATTTTTCAGCCTTTAATGAATACTCAAATGTTAAACGTTAGAGTATTTGTTAGAAGCAGCCAATATTGCTTTACTAACTTAGTCCTAGACATTTTGCAGTATTATCAAATTACATTGAAATACTATTTACACATTTAATTATTTTAAATATTTTTTGAAAAATGAAAACCACATGTGTACTTAGGTAAATGCTCATATTATGGTTAGTAAAATAATAAGCTTTAATAATTGATAAACATGCAATTGAATATAACTTTTAAAACTGCAATCAAAAGTATAAGCAAACTTTAGCACCTTATATGTAAACAGCCTGAATTTCTTCAAACTGCATCTCTATGTACAATGTGATGTTATATGTCATTATTATTATGAAACTTGATTTGTTAAGCTGATGAAGATATGATTTGGTAATGAACAGATCATTTCAAATCAATTGCAATCAATCAACATTTCCCATAACTTTTCAGACTTTTTCTTCTGAGATTGCTGAAATGTTTTAATGTTGTTAATATATTCAGATTTGGTGGGACATTTTCTAACAAAATTTTATGATATTGTGGTCATTTAAAGTGAAATTAATTACTTTGTTGTTATCTCAAAGTAAGAAATACATTAATTGCTCAACATGAAATTAAAAGAAGCTCATGTTAATGCTATTTAGCATTACTTATTATTTTAATATATTCCCTAAATGATAACATGCAAAGTAAAAACTCAGTATACATTATATTGCAGTATTAAAAATTAATCCATCTATGAACATGTAGAATATTAATATATGAAACTTTGTCCTTTTTATTGTTATGCTGGATGGAGGTACATTATGGCATTTACAAAAGTTCTTACAATATATCAAATATATCGTACTTGAATGCATCCCCTCCACCATTCTCTTTATACACATCCCCATTCCTGGAATTATGAAACTTTCTCTTTTGAAATTGAGTTAATCAGTTTGTATGATTGCAGGCAATATCCTGTTTCTGTTGTTTAAAAGAATCCTAGAATGAAATGTGAATGATTTTGTGGAGTGGTATATCCAAATGTGGACGACTCACTCTCTTGTATAAAGGTGTCTTATCTAAGGACCTTTCCGAATAACTGTATACTAGAGATGACTTCTCTTCATATTATTTGTGAACTGTATACCATGCCCAGAGTTTCTTGCATTAGTTAGATATTAATGCAATGCTGAGGGAAAAAAAAACAAAGAGATTTCACCTTAACCTAGCAAACAATCTTTGTGATAGCAAATGATTTCAATCAAATAAAAATAAGTACAAACAAATTATTTCCCTCAAGAATGGAATTAAAGTAAGGTGACAAAATTGGTTAGATGGTAAAAAACATAAGCAGATAGAGCTGACTTACATTAATTGATACAATATTCTTTTTGATAGCAGGGGTTCCTTCTTAACTAGCTTTCTGGTTCAAGATCCCTACGAATCTCTGCTTCACACTCTATCTTCATTCACCCTCAGATTTTGTTCATTCTTATGAACTTCTTTATGTGATCTATTTTATTATACATTTAATTAATATAGTTTCTGAATAAATATATGTATACATATTTATAATTGTATGTATATAATATAGATAGAAGATAGAGAGATAGAAAAATGATAGATAGATAGATAAATAATCAAACACTCAAATACCTGAAAGTGGAAAAGTGAAAAGTAGTGAAAAGATATTTGTGGTTAAATTGTTGTTTGATTATTGAGATAAAACAATTAAAGGAATGAGATTCTAAATTACATTTAAAAGCAATCATTGACAAGTTATCTACCCTGTTGACACTTGTTTTCTGTTCATAAAATTATTTGATATTAAAAGTTACTAGAAATAAAATTTGTACTTAGGAATCTCACTATCCATTGTATAGCATAATGCTTCACTCAATGAAGGAATCATACAAATGATAAAATGATTTAAATACTCAGAAAATAAGTGAGAGTTATTGTATCAAAATGTAATTCCCATTAGCAAGTCAGAAGATAACAATATAGGAGAAAAGTTTCCCAAATTGAATGCCTGAGATTAAGGAAGACCCATGTCTAGAAATTAGAGAAAATGAGGTTTTAGTAAATTAGGTATAGATTTTTCAAAAGTAGAGTAATTATCTTCCACATTACTATTGCAAGTTTCAGTTTTATCAGCCTCTCTTTATATCCCAATTGAATGTGAATTGAAATGATACCTTGTCATTTCCATATTTGAAAGGCCTTATTTTCCTACATGCTGGGAGCTCTGCCTTTGATCATTAAGGGTCTGTGCCTGTCCAGATGCAAAAGACAATTAGCACAGGAATCTACCAACTAATCAAACATGAAAGTATTTGGCATGCCCATGGTATTTGCCTCTTTCTGGCCTTAAGTTCCTATAGCCATTCAGTTTCTGGCTGTGCTTTCAGTATTTGACATCAATGCCAGAAATAGTCATTTATTCTTTTGTAAATAGAGTAATGTCACATAAATTCTGTAAAAGTAAACACCAAAATGGACATTGCTATGTCAAAAGACCTCTAATCCCCAGTTATCTACCACCCTTTTATAAATACATAGCAGCTAAATTAAATGAATCATAACAAAGAATATGTTCACAGAAATTAAAATAACCATAAACATTGGCCAAGTCACCTCCTCAAGATTCTCTATTTCCAGCCTGGCAGAAAATGCATGTGATATGTCTCAAATACTTCCTTGTTTGGTTAGTAATGAAAGATTAAATGTAGAAATTTTCTGTAGACACTTCTTTTTCAGACCTTTGATCTCCAAATATTGAGGTACTAGAGAAGATTATAATACAAGAAAGAGAATGCCAAGAAGTTGAGAGTTCAAGTTGGCATTTTCTATGAAGTATAGGTTCAAGACTTTTCCACGATGGGTGAAAGACAGCAGGATCAGAGTAGAAGACGGCCTGACATGCTCAAGCACTTTATCTTAAATCCTGGTCATAATCCATACACATGGTTCCCACGAGCAAATTTCAGGGAACAATACAAGTCACTTTTCAAACACACT
This sequence comes from Castor canadensis, assembly GCF_047511655.1. Lineage (NCBI taxonomy): Eukaryota > Metazoa > Chordata > Mammalia > Rodentia > Castoridae > Castor > Castor canadensis. Next base: position 19,163,737 of record NC_133390.1, on the reverse strand, counting down.
GTGTCCTTTACAGATGCTATGAAAAATACACTACACTGAGTGGCATTTAACCCATTTTGTTTTCATGAAGAGCGGACATTTATTTCTCAAAATCTCAGAGAGTGAAACTTCCAAGATCAAATCGATGGCACATTTGGTGCCTAGTGAGGTATCTCTTTTTCACAGATGCACTGATGGAGCATGCTAACTCCCGGAGTCTCTTTTCTAAGGGCACAAATCCCAATCCTGAGCCTTATGTCCTACTTCCAACACTGAGATGATCGGTTTACCACATAGCAAATTTGAGAACACACAAACATGCGCAGTCATGACTGGATGTAGTGGCACCTGACTGTTGTCTTAGACACTTAGGAGTCAGGGATAAGTTCAAAGCTATCCTGGTCAAGATCCTATTTCAAAAACAAAATAAAAACAAGAGGATTGTGGATGCACCACAAGTGATAGAGTGCTTACCTAGAAAGCATGTGGTCTTGGGTTCAATGCACAGTATTGCAAAAACAAACAAAATACAACAATAACAAAAAACTAAAAATAAAGAAAACAAAGCAAACAAAACCCCCCACAAAATATCTCATCATTAAAAACTGAATTTTATGAATTTAAAATGAATTGAAATATGTGACAAAGTGAAGATAATTAAAACAAAACACTTCAAGTTCATCATCTCTACTCAACTCCACATTTAGTCAGGTATGTTTTTAATTTTGGATTCAGTCTTGGTGGTAGAATTTAACATCATGGAAATGATCAGTAATGCAAGTTGTTTTCCTTTTCCTGCATAGATAGCTACTAAACATTCATTAGTACAAATTGACTTGATGTTCACCTTTAGAGATTAAACCTGAGGGTTAAATTTCCCACATAGAAAGATCTCACAAGGTAAGAAAATGGAAATCTCAGCAACAAAAGATCATTGGTAAGGTGTTTTATCAGTAGAAATTGAAAATGGAATCAAACTAACATAAATAAGAACTTAAAGTAACAAATCCTAACATACAGTTCTTATTTACTAGAGCAAGTTGTTGAAAACCTAAATATAAGGTATTCTTTTTCTGAAATTTGCCCTTCTTCTTGAAGGAACCTTTTTCTTGCCATTGTAACATTAATTTTATCATGCATGCCATGGATTTATATTTAATACATATGATTTAAATTACATGTATAATTATGTTTTGATAAAAATTATGGGCAGATCTTATTGGGCTAACATTATCTATTAAACAACTAATACTTATTGATTTTAAGAATTAACAAACTTCTTCATCAAGCCATCTTCTTTATTCTTTTAGTGAGCTTCCCTCAGAGAGAGGTTCATGATTGAAGGTTATTCTTTCATTCAAAAAAAAAAGAGATTGAGTTCCACTTGTCGTATTCCAGTCTTTCTTTAGCCTGATCCTCCAACCTTTTCCATCAAACCAATTGCAGATACTTCATATCATTCAGGTGTTCAGCACAAACCCCACTTCTTGGTGGGATTTTCTGTCTTTCTCAGCTTTCTGTTACTGCAATTGATACATGAGATAAACATTTTATTTTTTATTTTATTTTAGGGGTTTCAGTCCATCATTAATTATTTTCCCCATTACTTTGGAGGATTGTGATATAATATTTGTTTTGCTGGGTTTTGGCCATTCTTTGGTCTGATTGTTCTTTTTTTTAAATTTTTATCTTATTCATATGTACATAGAATGCTTGGGTCATTTCTTCCCCCTTCCCACTGCTCCCTCCCTTAACCCCCCCTTACCCCTTACTACTAGGCAGAAATTATTCTGCCCTTATGTCTAATTTTGTTGAAGAGAGAATATAAGCAATAATAGGAAGGACCAAGGGTTTTTGCTAGTTGAGATAAGGATAGCTATACAGGGAGTTGATTCACATTAATTTCCTGTACCTGTGTGTTAACTTCTAAGTTAATTCTTCTTGATCTAACCTTTTCTCTAGTTCCTGGTCCCCTTCTCCTATTAGCCTCAGTCACTTTAAAGTATCTGCTTTAGTTTCTCTGCATTGAGGGCAACAAATGCTATATAGTTTTTTGGGTGTCTTACCTATCCTCATACCTTCCTTGTGTGATCTCGTTTTATCATGGTCTGATTGTTCTTCATTGTTTTCCTATGTCTTCCTTTTGCAATGGTAATGCCAAAGTATCTTGGAATTATGTAACTTTCTTTTTGATTTTTACATCGTTTCACTGCTGGGTTTGCCTTGAGTTTCAGAGGAGATCTTGGACCTGGACATTGGAGCAATATTAGAACTGTTAAATATTAGGGACTTATGGGATGGAATGAATTCAGTTTGTCTTTGGGGGTCAGGAAATAGTGTTAGAATTTTGAACTTGAATGACTTCCAAAGTACCGTGTGTTGAGGCTTTTCTCCAATTCATGGTGATTTGGGATGTGGCTTATCCTTTAGAAGGCAGGACTCTGGATGGAAAATAGGTCATTGGGGGCATGCATGTAAAGAAAATATCAGGAGCCTGGCCCCTCTTCTCTTTATCCCAATCACTGAGTGGACATTTTGTTCCACCACTTGCTCTCTTCCATGATGTATAGTCTCCCTTCAGGCTCCAAAGCAGCAAAAACAATTGAGTATGGATTGAAACCATTAGCTAAAGTAACCCTTTTTAAAAAAAAAATAAGCTTGTTATCTTTGAGATTTGTTAGAATAAGAGAAAGATAACTAACACATCTATATGGGTCCAAATTTCTCTCTTTTCTCTCTCTTGTCTTTCCTTTCCATCCTTCCTTCCTTTCTTTCTTTTCCTTTTTCTTTCTGTGGTACTAGGGATTGAACCCAAGGCCTTGCTCTTGCTAAACAAGCACTCTACCTCTTGAACCATTCCCTCAGCTCTTTTGCTTTGTATTTTATTTTTGAGAGGATATTCTGCCATATTTGTCTGAGCTGCCCTCCAATTCTTGATCCTCTTGTCTCCACTTCCAGAGTAGCTGTAATTAAAGATATGCACCACTACTCACAGTTCAATTTTCCACTTAATAAATTACTTCCTTTACATCCTTTTTATATCTTTTGACTGAACAATGTGTCAAAAGATTAACATTTTAAGAAAATGAATGTATATATATGATTTTTATACAATTTTTGAAACTTTTCTGTGAACACAAAATTGCTTCAAAGTAAAAAGTCAAAAGGGAAAAATGTTTTGTCCATGAAAAAAGTTTTGTAATTCTATTGATCAGATTTACTGATTGTCAATTTCTGCATTTAGATATGTGATTTGTGCACTCATTTTTCTATTTTTTTAGATTTAGTGCTTCATAGATTTAGTTATATTACAGAAAATCTTTTCAAAACATAAACTCTTTTTACTTATTTGACTATAGCCCATATGTTTATTTCGTGCTGCTTTCATTATTACTAGAAACTTTCACATAAGTTATAAATCTACTCTGAAAGATCTTATGAACAGAAAACTTCCACAAATACAATTTTTAAGTGTGTAAGCCATTTGGTAGTTTCAGTTCATTGTTCTTTCATATTAACCATTTTTAAAAACTATAATTTGCTCTTTATGGAATATGCTAAGATTTTCCTTGCAACAGTCTATTGTTACAGACTGAGTTTTTGTGTCACTTCAAAATTCTTGTGTGCAAACTCTAATTCCCATTTGAAGGTATGGTTTTGGTTTAAACTATGCTCCCCTCTCTTTCTCTCCCCCTGCCCTTTCTTTTCCTATCTCCCTTCCCTTTTTGAAATAATTGCTTATTCTTTCCATGTACATAAAAAAAGAAAAACTGTGTGGGCACACAGTGAGAAAGCAACTGACTACTAACTAGGAAATAGTTTTTTACCTGAAAGTCAATCTGTTAAAACCATGACTGTATTGTTTGGACTGCAGAACTGTGAAAAATGTCTGTGTGTTTAAGCTTCCCAGTTTATTATATTCTGTTGGGAGAACACAAACTGAGTAAAATGTACATATGGAAATTTTATAACTTATTGATATATTAAACTTTCTTGCATTCTCTTAAATTCTAACATAGTAGTATATAAGATGTGGTACTCAACCAGAACATTAGCTGTCATTTTCTATTCTTAAAAATCCTCTCTTACATTTCATGATTTTACTAACACTTTCATAAGGTAGAGTTTTCACAGAAAAAGCTAACATTTATAAAGTATATTAATTTGCTATTGAAATCTTCAGTTTGGGATGTAAATATCTTTGAAATTTTATGTAAGATTTTGAAAATTGTAACAGCTAAAATTTTTATGTAGTTTCATGATACATTTGATGTTTTGAATTATGCATTTCATTCAATTATGACCACTCAGAAAGAAATTCATGTCATTTGATCTCACATGGAATTATAACTTACATTTGAAAATAAATTCCTATAACGAGAAAAAGAAAACATATCTCTATACACATATAAATATTACACTTCCTATAATATTCCTAAATTATATACAGATACAATTAATAACTTTATTACAGAGTTGGAGGAATAGAAAATAAAATGCTGAAATTGCTTGGGAGTTGATTATCATCATTTATTGCATGTCCACTTTTTTTCAGCAAAATTTTTCCTATTTTTCAATGTATCTATGTTTGTTTTGTTAAGTCCTAATGGTTATGTTAAAAGTGAATTTATAGTAAGAACTCTTCCAACTGCCATGTTGGGGCATTACATTTAGTATAGACATATTTACAGGTGAAGAAACTGAAATAAAAATTGACTAAATGATAAGGTACAGAAAATATAAGTCACAGATCTGGTATTCAAATCTTACTGGTATAACTCCAAATTACTGAGTACTCTACACTGTTCATCAAGTGATTCATCTCTACAACAAACATTCAATGACTGTTATGTGCAATTCCACCAATACCCTTAAGCTATCTTACTGTGGCCGTATAATTTACCATGCTCCAGAAAAAATTCAATTTGCTATGTTTTATAATGGATTCAAGAAAATGCCCAAGATATTTAAAGTATTAATGAAAATTGGCAAATGGAAGTTTTCAGACTTCTGGAATTGTCAGTTGGAAAAAAGAAAATGCTTATGTTTGATTTAAGTGTAAGATGTAATTTTGTACAAAATAGTTATAAGATTATGTTTAGTTCTCTGAAAAAGAACATGTAATGTTTAAGTGAATACAGTATAAATTAACAACACATCTATTTCAGTTCACCTTTGTATTTTAGATTCTCCATAAAGATATGTTTCCCACTAAGTAGAATTCTAAGAATTTTTCAAAAATTTCAAACCCTTAAGACATCATTTAAGTAAACCATGCTTCAGAGAACTAAATAGTCCAATCTAATTTGAAAATTAAACTAGTTTCCAAAAATACCTAAATAGTTCCCTAGGAATGTTGTATGTGGTTAGAGAACCTGACTCATTAGAGTTTTTATTTAAATATTTCTATTAAGCTAAACACTTAAATCCCCCAATAAAATAAATTTATAAGGATTTTATTTAAAGTTTCTCCTCTGTCTTCCTACCCTGTTATCTATTTACTTAGTTAGGTAGGTAGAACTATAAATACAATTTTCTAGTAAAGTGTTTGGTAATAATTTTGTGCATAAATGATAGTTAATTAGATGCAGAAATAAGGAACTTACATTTAAAAATAAGGATGTTGCTATGAGCTGGTGGCTCACACCTGTAATCCTAGCTGCTCAGGAGGCAGAGATTGGAAGGATCATGGTTTGATGCCAGTCTGGGTAGATATCTGACAGACTCTATCTCAAAAAACCCATCACAAAAAAGGGCTGGTAGAGTGGCTTGAGGTAACTTATTGATAAAAAGGTTTTAATAAGCAAAATTGCATGCAGATGAAAATACTAGAATTTCCTAGACTATTCTACCCAGAAAATATTCCTCTAACACTAGGACTATTTTCATGCTTTTAGACTAAATTTTATCCCAGAAATGCTAATCAGACTGCAACTGAGCCCTAAATTCCTTAAAAATCATCAAAAATCCTAATACTAAACATTTTTTTCTTTGAGGATGGGTAGGATTTAATATAATATATTTTCAACTGTAAAATTGTGATGCTTTGGCAATTCTAGTTTTTATTATAGCACAATGACAGATGCAAAATGACTTGTAATTTAGAAATGTCTCTATTTCATATCTGGGAAATATCTAGCTATTCAGAAATGTAGACAAACTCTGAAGAAGACAGACTTATCACTGTCACAGTGAAGGTCACACATATTCCCAGGTCTGCTGAACTTCTGAAAAGCAGAGATTTTGAAAAGAGATTGCTTTTTACCCCCTGTGTAGCATTTTGAATAGCTCTAAGTGAAGATAAAATGTGCTAGACACTGGAGTGATTTCAGAAAAATGGTAGAGTAGGCAGCTTCAAGCTTCTTTCCTCATAACTGAAATAGTGAAAACCCAGGAACAATTGCCAAGACCAACTTTGTCAGATCTCTGGGAAACACCACATGATTTATAGGAGCCAATTGAACACTGAATCAAGGAAACAGGCAAAGTGAAAATGGTAGGAAAGTTATAAAGCATTTTACTTGCCTTATCTCACCCACTGCCTAGTTTTGTGGCATTCTAAAAGATAGCAGTACATACTCCTGATATGATCCCACAGTTCCTGATTTCAGAGGAAGAACAAATCTTATGTACAAATTATTGTGTGGGTCTGATCTTACATATCTGACAGCTACCTGATAGACTGGTGCAGCATACTCATCTCTATCTTGCTGAATTCATATGGGCCAAAGAAGTGGTACATATTGCTAGATGAAAATTGTTTGGTGGCTAAGACAAAAACACAAACAAAATCATAGATGCTGGGGCAAATGATCATGGGTGAATACACATACAATAAAACTCTTAAGGCTAGAGAAAAAAAAAGTTCAAGAAAGTTCTTTGTGACATTAGGGCATTCAAAAAGTACTTATGCAAATGGGAAAAAAAGAAAACAGTGCATATGACTAGGATAAGTAATGATCAGAAAAGCCTAGAAAGCTCTTAAGCTTTACCTTGGCCTGATTCTTTGACAAGGGAAAGTCTGGCTAAGTGTAAAGGATAGCAGAAGCACACAGCCAGTCTCTAAAGCATGGAGAGACAGGTGTTGTCTGTTGCTTTCTTGTTTTGGGTTCTTTTGATTTATTTGTTATTTAGCTCCTGGTAGACAATAACATCTCTGTCAAACCCCTAATGAACTCATGGTAAGGAATGATGCTTCAGTGACCATACATGACAAGGAATACATTTCACACAGAAATTGTTGCAAAAAGTCATTAGACAAATGCACTAGTAGTTTATGATAATCAAAAACAAACCAACAGGCAAACAAAAAAAAAATAAAAATTAGTATATCCTGGGAAGTTTGAGAATCATTTTCATATTTACAACATTATACTATTTAAATACTTGGTTTTCAACAGATGATCATATGGCTTACAAAGAAACAAGAAGAAATAAATGTTTTATCAAATGGAACAAAGTAGATGGATACAAAATGTTACTGAAGAAGCTCAGATACTTGACTAACTAGAGAAAACATTGAAACAGTTATCTTAAATTTTCTGAAAAACTAAAGAAAAATATTCTGAGGACTGAAAACAAAAAGGGAAGTGATTTGTGAACACAATGAGAATATCAATAAATAGGTAAAAATTATAGAACAGAATCAACAGAAATCCTGATAATAAAATGTAGTAACTTATATGAAAAAGTCATTGGAAGAATTCAAAGGCAGATTTGAAAACAGAGAAAAGAGAATCAGAGAAGTTGATAATGGAAAACTTTGACTTTTGACGCCAAAAGAAAAGTGATGCTAAGGGCTGTGGGCACCATCAAGTAAAGCAGTGTGACTTGTCCTACTCCCAGGAAATTAAGGGGAAGGGAAAGGAACAGAAAGGTTGTTTGAAGACATAATGTACAAAATCTCCAAAATCTGATCAAAAGCAGATGCACTTACTAATGCAAGAGTATTAAGGTGCTCCCACCGGGATAAATTCAACTCCTGTGTGAACACATTAAAATAACTATGACTATCATTTCAAAGACAACAGGTGAATATTGAAAGTAAGAAGATACAAGTCACTATTTCAAAGTATCCTGAATAAGACCAATGGTCAATTTTTTATTAGACTAAATCAGACTCAAAAGCATTAGTAAGACATTTAAAGGGCTGAAAGAAAAGAAATAGTGTCAAGCAAGAAGTATTTAGAGAACCTGTCCTTTAAAAATGAGGAAGAAATTTTAAAACATTTTCAGATTTTAAAAAAAGACAAAGAAAGAAGTTTCCATCATTTGGCCTGTACTGAAAGAAATACTAAAGGAAGGCTGGACTCCGAGGCTCATGCCTATAATCCCAGGTACTCAGGAGCTAGAAAGGGAGGACATTTGTTTCAGGCTGTCCCAGGAAAAAAGCTGGTGAGATGCCATTTCAATAAACAAGCTAAGCAAGGTAGTACATTCTGCAATCTCAGCTACACAGGAAGCATAAATTGGAGGATGACTGTCTAGCTGACATTAGACAGTGTCACACTATCTGAAAAATAAATTAAAGCAAAATGGCATATGTGCCTGGATCAGCTGATAGAGCACTTGCCAAGCAAGTAGAAGATCCTGAGTTCAATATCCCAGTGCCATCAAAAAACAAATGACAACATAAAATGCTAAAGGGAGCCCTTTAAATTGAGATAAAAGAACTATAGGCAGTAAATTGAAATCATATGAAAAAAAATAAATATCTCCAACACAAACTAACATAAAACCAATGCTTAATCAAAAACAAATGTTTAAACAGAATTATATAAGCACACAATGTCTATAAAGATGTTCATTTCAAGAAAAAATTGTAAAAGATGTGGGTACAGAGCTGTACAGATTTGGACATTCTTGATGTCTTTGAAGTTCATGTTGATGTAAAGTCTAGTTATGTTGTTATAAATGTAAAATATTAATGCAATTCCAATGGCAATCACAAAAATATATAAAATATATACCCAAAATTAACTAGCCATAGTATCATATTGGTTAATTGGTTAATGGCCGTACAGTGCTCAAATATTTGGTCATGTGTTATTCTGGGCGTTTCCATGAGGACTTCTACGGATGATATTGATATTTAAATTGATAAGCAGGTTTCTTCCCTCATGTGAGCATACCCCAGACAACCAGTAAATAATCAAATGGAACAAAAGTTATGGCCTTCCACTGGATAAGAGAGAATTCTCCTCTCTCACTGTCTTCAAGCTGAGACATTGACTTTTTCATTCTATCACTCTCAAACTGAAGTTTCACCTCTTCCTCAATTTCATATCTTTTAGCCTGTGGAACTAGAACTATACATTATATTGTTTGGTCTCTTCACTTAAATTGTCTTTCTTGTGTGTCCTGAACAGTTTTATTTCAGTGTCATAATTTCAGTTCAAATTTATAGTGGAACAGTTGTTCTGTGTGTGTGTGCATAAGTGTTTTTGTTTGTGTGCGTGCACGTGTGTATGTTTCTGTGTGTGATTGATGTCTAATCTGAAGACATTCAAAAATAAAGCAAGTAAAAGTATCATCAGAGTTATGCTTTTCATAACTCTGTGGCTTCCAGAAAATTGGAACACATAATAATTTTCTCTATGTTATCATTCTTAAGATATGCATGAAAACAGGTTGTTCCACTGCACGTGGAAACAGATGAGTTCAATTCCAAAGCAGGCTAAAAAATGTCAGGATTTAACTGTGATTTTGACATTATCTGGTGCTTAAGAAAAATAAGTTTGTTTATGCATCCTGGGTTTTCTTTCATATTTGAGCATATAGGAAGAACCTAAATAAAGCGAATGAGTTAGTATCAAGGTAATCACAATGGAAACACAGATCAAATTTATTCTTTCTATTCCTGGTTTTACAACTTCATACTCTCATATGCTGATTTCCTTATCATAAAGACAATTTACATCATTTGACCCTTTGTTTCTTGAAGCTTACATGAGTGGCTCTATTCAAAGATTATATTCCAATGTCACTGCAAAGAAGTATCAATTTCACCAGTCTAGTGTGGACATATTCTTGTGTTTCTTCAAAATGGACAACAGAAAAGCATTTGTGGTGACCTGATTACATCTTTTTTGCTACTTACTTACTCTACTATTCCTCCAGCAAAGTAGGTAAAACAAGATTTTGTGGGTAAGATAGAGTAGGAAGCAAGTGTGTTCTTACTGTCTTAAATTATTTTTTAATCTAAATTTATCTTGATTCATAGATTAATTATGAGTCTGTAAATTAATATCTTAGAAATGTAAATTTAAATTTTAAAAGCACAATTGCAGAATATAATTTGGAGAAGAAATTCATTCTAACAAGATACAGAATCATGAAACCCATGCATTCAAGCATGATACAGTTGATGCATTGTAAGAACCTTTGTAAATGCCACAATGTACCCACACCCAGCACAGAAATAAAGGAAAAAAAAGAAAATTAAAACAAAAGAAAAATATTGAGAACTTTGACTACCTAATAATTAAAATTTTACATGGGAAAATAAAGTACAGAAAAAGGCATTGATAAACTGAAAAAGAGATTTTAGAACATCCTAAAATATTAATTTAGCTAAACTTATTCTAAATTACAATGCATGTACTGATATAAAAAATGAATAACATTAAAAGGTGAAAGCAAAATACATTGTATGTGGCAAAGGATTATGACAGACTAGTTATCAGATATTATCAAAGCAAAGTTGAGGTAAGGAATAGTCTTAATCCCCACAACTCTCGGCCAACTTCTTAAGTTAATATGTAAAATATACTAAGTGTGAAGAAAATTGGATAAAGAAATGATAAATGGCTTTAATTTTTATTAATTTGAAATAAAATAAAACTATCTCTAATAACTGGAATTGATGCTTTTTAGTCATTACCTTTCCACTATGCCAGAGAGAATTATTATCATGAGTTCAGGTAGGGACTCTTCATAACATAGGCAACCTCTGCCTCCCTATGATAGTCACAAGCTGACAATGACTATCTGCCAAAAGTCTATTTATAGAACAATCATTTCCTGTCTATAAGACAATAGCAAGCATTGCTTCAGAAAACTGTCAGAAAGAATAAAATAAACTTATTGGAGACATAGATGCATACTACATATCTAAAGACATAATAATTTAGTTATCATTATTGGGACTTCTATGTCCTGTGACAAGAGCTGTTTTAAACAGATTACATGTATTCATTTTATTTTTATCTCTTTTAAAACTAATTTGTGAGAAATATTCTTCCCACCTTCTACGTCCTAATAAACAGTGCAGGATGGCAATCTACCTAGAGGTCTTCTATTCTTGCATATGAGGTCCCAATTGAAGCAGTCTGCAACAAATTTGACACTGATTTTATGTCTCCTTTTTAAAAAATTAGATTATGTAATAATTACTTTTTTGGTGGTACTAGGTTTTGAACTCAGACCTTGCAATTTCTAGGTACTCCACCTCCTGAGATGCAACTTCAGTTCCCATAAGTATTCTTTTTATATATTTTATTTAATATTCAATTCTTTGGTGTTGTTACTGAATATATTTGGAAAAAGTCAAGTAGATAGCAACAGAATGGTAAAAGAGATCCTAGGCTCCTATTACACCAGAGATAATGCACAAAACATAACTGTATGGAAAATATCACAGGAACCTTCCTAAGAATACATTTAGTAAAATTTTCAAATTTTGAATTTGTCTCTGTTATGTACAAAAAAGGCATTTTTTTCTTTTTCTTTATTGTTGTGCTGTGGAGTACATTGTGGCATTTACCAAAGTTCTTACAATATATCAAATATATCATAATTGAATTCATCCCCTGCAAGAAAAAAGATTTGTGACATTAGGTTCTGACATCATAATATTTTTATCTCTTCGTTTCAGTCATAAACTCAGGTACTAATTTACATAGGAAGAGTCCTCTTGAAGAAAAGATCAATTAATAAGAAAATTTTTGCAGATGATATTTTTTGTAATATGTTTGCATTACAATACAAAATGTCATTATGAAGTGTGAGTTCGAACATGATATTTTAAATTATCTAATATGATTGAAAATAAAGACAGGAAGAGGAAGGCTGATAAAATGACATTGTCTGTAGGTTTTCTGACAAATCTGTGAATTAAGCTTTGATTCTGTATTTAGCATATTCCAGGTGCCCAATTTGTTTTACTGATAGAGCAAAATTGCATATTTCAAGGATGCATTGCAATTTTGAAAGGAAAAAATTAGATAACTGTGACTTGTAATGCATATAATTTTATGCAAATACATAATTTAATCACATCATATAAAATGTCAGATGAAACAAAAATGGTTCAATATCAATTATGAAGATAAAACAAGTTTTTTTGGAAAATTAAGTAAATTGAGGGGTGAGAAATTTCATGCTCTGTTTATTGTAAATACTTACATATTTAGAAATATATAAATATACTTTTTAAATGCTTTTATTGTAATCTGCTAACTTTTAATGCATAAATCAATTAAGTTAAATTATTTTCAACATGATTTTAATTGCTAATATTAGTAATATATCCTGTTTTATCTAGTATAACTTAGTCATTACTTAAGTTGTGACCATATAGTGATCCAAGGTAAGAATCAGATAAACTGATATAAAATACATCTAAAACATAAAGTCTAAATGTTACTACCTGTAGTTTTATTGATTTTCATGTTCACGTGGTACTTCTTTTTTAAGACTGTGGCATTGTTCAGTAAAAAAAAATGCCTGCATTTGAGAGGGTTCCTAAAAACTTATCCAAGTGTCTTCAGTATTTTCTGCAATATTTTTTCAAATTTTGTAATAAATACCTATTTATTAGTAGTATCTAAGTGTGTTGTGATCTTCCTAGTATGTAGAACCAAGTTTCTATAATCGTGTTACATTTTCCTTAATTTTATCCAAACTCAAGGAGAAATAAAAAAGTTCATCATTCATTCATGTACTCATTTGTTCATTTGCTCAAGAAATATTGGCTAGATTTTATTTATATGTCAATGTTTTCTAGATCTTATTCCTACTAGTGAAGCAAACCCATAATTTCTGTTACATACTTATTTTTTAGTAGGAGGAGACAATTATTAGACAACATAATTATTTTAACTTCATACAAGTTAATAAATACTAGAGAACTGAAGTAGGAAAAGGGATTAGGGCTCTGGAAATTAAAAAGTTTATTATAATATTAAATAGAGTTATCTTCCCTAGTGAGTTCTGGAGTTGGGCTGAACTTAGAACCTTCTTCTTGGGCAAGGTCACTAAAGCATATGACAATGAAAGTAAAAGAACTTTCTTGCAAAGACTTGCTGTTTATTGTCACTAACAAAGTAAGGGAAGCTTTTAGGGAGTTTTCAACATCATGTGAATTTATGTTGTAACAGAAACATTACATTGGAGCTGGCTGTTATATTGAAGCAGAGTGTGAGAGAACCACACTCTGCCAATGCTATGAAATTCCATGCTTTACTGCCTCTTTGTTGATTTCCAAGCCTAACACATCTTTGAGGAGCTTTACATTTGCATTTCTGCTCCATCTCCCAGGAATGTGCTTTTTTCCAATGAACCTCAGAGATAATACCTTTGCCTGCTTCATAATTTGAAATAAATAGACTTCTTAGTGAGGCTGTATGACTTCAATGTTCTAGCCCTTCATCATGTTTTTCAATATAGTTATGATTTCCCCCTTAACACTTGTTACAATTTAATATCAGAATGGTGTTCTTTGCTTCCAACAGCCAGTATCTGACTTTCATCAGAGAACTCCCTACCGCTACTGGAGTATAATACATCACTCAGTAACAGCCAGAGGGGAAGGAAAATGTACATCCCTCTTGAGCTATCCTTAACACACAACTGACATATACATGTGGGAATGTATAAATACCAGTTCATATGAGATCCCAGTTTTTCTTATATGGGGACAAATATGCAGTATAACTTACACCCAAAAGTACTTCAGTAAATTTATAGAAAGATCTACTCTTCATGGGAACTTGGTGTTCAGGGATTCTCAAGCTGAGTTATGGGCCACTGTGGCAGTTTTGCAGGAACTGATGTTTTATTTTGCCAGCAGACCCAGCGGACTCTTGTCAGTACAAAGACGTCTCACCTTGTATATCCTTGCAAGAAGGTTACAGAAGCAAAAAGCAAAGCTCAACCCACATGTGGATGTATGCGACTTCATTGGCTATTTCATTTTCCCAGGGCTATGTGGCCTTCTTCATGTTTTAATTCTTTAAGTTTTATCTCTCTGCTTTGCCATCCCATCCCCCTGCCTCATTAACACAGCCTGTCTGTTTCTTTTCTGGCCCTCCTCCCTGCTACATTGGTACTGTAGTCAGAAGAGAACAGACTAGGCCCAAGTTTTGATAAAGTAGCAGGTAGAGATAGCATAATATGGAGATAAAACCTGAGGAATCTGAATGTGGAGAGGGTCATGCAGCATGGGGAGGGGAAAGTCATGTAGCACTGGGGTAAAGTAGCCTATAGAATTGTATATAACCGTAGATGGAGTAGACCTTGATTTTTGCTTCTGTAACCTGCTTGGAAGGGTATATAAGGTGAGACCCTTTTGTTCTCAGGGCTCAGCCTGTGGACAGAAGTTCAATGGGTCTGTGCCAGCACAATAAAACATTGCTTCCTGCTAAACTGCCTCAGTGTCCCATATCTCAGCTTGAGATCACTGCAACATTTCTTGGGGTATTGTCCAGGGTTGTGGACACACTGATTTGTCACCCCACCTTGTTGCCAGGGTGCATTCCCTGGACTGCCAAGAGAAGATCCCACCAGGCTCCGACAGGCAGCTTGATCCAGAAGAGGGACTTGTCCTCCCTACAAGTTGGGATCAAGGCCTTGGATGCACAATGGAACCCAGTGAGGAGCAGGAACCAGTAAGTGGATGGAAGCACTGCCCTTCACACTGGTAAGAACCTGGTTTTGAATTCAGGTCTGCCTCAGGAGGCAGAAGGGGAGACTGATCACCTCCCAGAAACCCCTCGGTAACCCTATCTGGGGTAAAACTGGGTGTCTCATGTTTAAGAAGTAAGGCAAAATGTGTGAGATACCTCTGGGAATTAGGGAGGTTGAGATTTTCCTGGGAAATAGCCACAACAGAGGTTAAGGGATAGATAACAAAAATTCAGTTCCAAAGAGGGAGACTCACAAGAGAACAGATGCATCATCTATCATTCCACTGGAGAGTCCTCTGGGTATAATTTTAAAGTTTTTTCTTTTTTTTGTGAATGAATTCTAATTGTGTGTGTGTGTGTGTGTGTGTGTAAATTTGTTTAAAGCACTAGGCAAAATTTAATTTGTACCTGGAATTCCAGCTCATCTTAAGTGCACTTAAGTTGACATTTTTTTCTGGCATGCTTAATTTATAAAACTCTGTGTGTGTGTGTGTGTGTGTGTGTGTGTGTGTGTGTGTGTGTGTGTAAGCATCTTCAAAATGGTTCTTAAACTGCTGTTATAAGGTTAATGTGATACTCAAGGCAACAAAAAACTAAGGTGTTTGTTTTAAAGATCTTATAAACTGCTTAGGCTTTTTACACATGAATATGTAAACAATTTAAAGATAGGTTCTGATTATAGAATTAATGTAAAAAATTATTACTCTGTTCTACTGCTACTTTTAAGAAAACAGGTTTTCAAATTCATTTCAATCAGGTCTCACTAGGGATTAACACTCTGGTTCAGACCAGAGGAGAAAAAAAGAAAGAAAGAAAGGAAGGAAGGAAGGAAGGAAGGAAGGAAGGAAGGAAGGAAGGAAGGAAGGAAGGGAGGGAGGGAGGGAAGGAGGGAGGAAGGGAGGAAAGAAGGAAAGAAGGAAGGAAGGAAGGAAAGAAAGAAAGAAAGAAAAAGAAAGAAAGAAAGAAAAAGAAAGAAGGTGGGGGCCACAGTCTGCAGCAGAAATCTTAAAATTTGGGTAGTTAAAAATTTACCTTAGCCTATTTCATTCTGTTGTAAATAAACTCTGGGGTTTAATTCCCTCTTATAATACATGGGTCTATTAACAAATGGGCTTTCTATAAACTATTTTTATACAAAAAATAATTTTGTTTGCTTTCTTTCTGTTTTTTTTTCATACAAATATAAGATTCTAAGTTACAAGGGTTTATGAGTTACTTTCAACAAGCAACTATATATATGTAGTATTAAGGATATGGTTTTTAAAAAATAAAAGGTTAAAAAATACTTTTCAATAAAAGAAGGATAAAGACAAGCTCCCCCAGAAGATACAAACTAAGTTGTCACAAAAGTACAGAGTAAGTTGTCAAAAAAGATGGAGCTTATAAATGCTTAAGTAAGTGATTAAGTTGACTAAAATCCAGTTACATTAAAGGTTTTATAAGGTCAAAATTTAATGTAATGATGTTAAACTAAAACTTAATTCTCTAAGCTCATAACAATAAGTCTATCTTTAAAATACTATATTGTTCTTGATAACATATACAAAAAAACTGTCTTAAAATAATTTTTATTTTGTCAAGATAACTGTCTGGAATTTTTGGTGCTACAGGTTAATCCACAAATTTGTCAAGGCAACAAGAGTTTATTAAAACACAGAGAGGCAAGAGGCAGCTAAGCACAGGGAGTACTGCTGCACTGATATGAGGGTTGACAGATTTACTTATGTAAAGCAAAGTAAAAAAAAAAAAAGCAAAAGTGCACCCTCCAAATAAGATTTAAAAAAACCCAAAACTCAAAAATGAGCACTAAACTGAAAGTCAAGACTTCTAGTTTTTTTTGGAAAGCACAATTAAACATTTCTTCCTGCTAAACTGCCTCTGTATCCAGTATCTCAGCTTGAGATTCCCACAGTAGTATAGATTGCATTCATTTTGATTTCTCTCCTTCCATTGTTTTTATTTCCTTACTTAATTATTGGTATCCCTGGGAGAATTTTGTTAATAAATAGATTGCAAATGGATCTTTTACTAGGATATGCTTCTGGGAAGTCCCAGTTACACAACAGGTAAAAGAGATGGTGTTCAGCAGAATATACTGATAAGATTCTGAAATTGAAACCCTGATCAACCAGATTGCAACAGATTGGCCCATAGAATTGTACTGATTTCTGTCATATTGTGGCATTATAATCGATAATTACATGTTATCACCTACAATACAATCATCTGTTATTGAACAACTATAATATCCACTGCTATGTCATATCTGTGACTAAATGGTTGAGAATAGCTAAACCCCATAAAAGAGGAAAGAGTTCATTCATGGTCTCTGGACTCACTGGAACTAGGTAATATGCACCAGCAGGAAACAAAGAATTCTCAGGTACCTATATCTTTCAGGTACTAGATAGGAATATAAAGATAAATGAGAGAGGGTATGATAATATGGACTTTTATGGTTTGAAGGGAACACAATATTCACTGAATTTCAAGAGCACTTAGAGTCAATTTTAGTATGCTGTAAGCACATTCCTAGAAATATATTGAACACATTGCATGGAGTGAAGACTCCAGATTTTCCAGTGATAGATTGTTGTGAAACCAATAAAAAGACTAAAGGATTGGGTATGCTAGGATGACTTTGCACTTGAGGATGCCCACAAAGGCCAATAGAAAAGATACTTTTCTAAGCTTAACATTGGCTATTGTCTATAGGACAGAAACTGAGCACAGGACACTGTTATGAAGCAAATATTGATAATAATATAAAATTCTGGAAGATCAAATGCAAGGTGGTAACACATAAGTACTAGAGAGAGATAAGGAGCCATGAAAGTCTCATGACAGCTACAACACAGCAATTAAGGAACCTGATTATGTAGAGATCATTGTTACTGCATAAGAGAGAAACTATCATGATTCCTTGTCAGAAGATAGAAAGACTTCCAATGAGGGTTTCTGTATATATATCTATACAGAAATATTAATATATTCACGAAGCTTTAATGTACACAAGCAGAGTATTTATATCAGCTATTGTAATGGAAAGTCTCAATCCCTCATCCCCTTTCCCAGCCTGTGAGTACAATGATTAAATCAGGGGCTGTGTGCCCTTGAGAAGTAACCTGATGCAAAAGAGAGAGAGAGAGAGAGAGCGAGTGTGTGTGTGTGTGTGTGTGTATGTGATTGTTTAACTCTTACCCATGGAACATAGAATCTATAACCACAAACACATGTGGGAAAGGGAGCACCTGCACTTTTTGATATAGTATATGAGTTGAAACTGATATTGGGGAAAGTCAATTTTGATCACAAGCCTCTGTTCAAGTAAGTGAAAATGGAAATCAGATAAGTTTATTACAGCCACGGATTCATCTCACAGTGGGTCTCATGAGTTTATATATGCATAGTAAATCAACCCTTATTTACTGAATGCAAAATTTAGAGCATATATGTGTAGTTGGCAGAATATTTATTTTAGTTCCTTTAAATGTAGATTGATAAAAATCATGACAGAAAATTCCAAAGTGATGAACTTAAATACCACCCCTGGACATATATCCAAAGGAATATTCTCCAGGATAAGACAGAGTTACCTGCACACCCATGTTTATTGCACCTCTATTCACAATAGTCAAACTTTGGAAACAGCCCAGATGCCCCACAACTGATGAATGGATTAAGAAAATGTGCTATATGTACACAATAGAGTTTTATTTAGCCTTAAAAAATGAAATTATATTGTTAGCAGGTAAGTGGATAGAACTAGCATACATCAAGTTAAGTGAAGTAAGCCAAGTTCAAAAAGTCAAAGTTCACATATTTTCCCTTATATGTGAAAGCTAGACCTATAAGTTGTATGCACATGTAGATTCATATAAGCTCATATATGGATATATACATACATATATATAGTGAGAGAGAACAAAATTTTATTAGTGAGTCTGTCTTAGGGAACTATGGGAGGTGGTAAAGGGAAGGAAAATGAGTATGAAAAATATTGAAAAAGCCAATCTATACATGAAAATATAATGTACTATACTGTAAGTTTTTTAATATTAGGGGAGCATGGTGAAAGAAGAAGAACAAGTAATGATTAATGCCTGATATATACAGGTGTGAACCAATGCAAACCTTTGAACCATCAGTATATATTTAAAAAAATGAAGGGTAGAAGGTTTAAATAGGTCTTTTTTCTGGGATGGATATCAGTGGGAGGAGGATCTGTGTAATGAAAGGGGAATGAGGGTGAATATGATGAATGTGTTATGCGTTTTGTATTCATATATGGAAATAGAACAATGAAATTTATTGAAATTGTTCTAAGAAGGAAGGAAATTGGAAGAGAGAACAATAGAGAGGGTAAATTTAAGATATATTAGAAGCACAAATGTAATATCACAATGTATGCCCCTGTACAAATATCACATTCTAATAATTTCTAAAAGAATATTAAGGACACAATTATATAATAAATGTAAAAATTATTGATTTGAAAGTAAACATCTATCTATATATCCACATATGTTCCTATACTTTAACTATCACTATGAAATTCTGAAGGACATAGTGCATTAATTATAACAATTATTGAAAAAAGTAGAAGCATTGAGTTCAGTGAGTGTCTACAAATTAATATTGATGATCAACTATTTCTTGAAGAGCATATTAAATGTCTTTATGGCTTTTAAGCTTTAGATCACATATTCTCAGGAAAAAGAAATCAAGTGCAAATGCAGTATGGGTTTCCTGGCTTACAAAGGTGTTCATGGAAAAACATAAATATATATTGCTATGTCACAAATTTATTTTTGCTTAGCATATTACAGAAGGTATTGGAAGAGAAATCAAATTCCAGAGCAAATAGGTATTTATGTGCGATTTCTTTACAATAGTGAGAAATTACCCTTTGTTATTAACTGAATGTTTATGTGCCCAAAATTTATATATCAAAATCCAAACTCACAATGTAATACTACTATGAAAGTCTTTGGAGGTAATTAAGTCATGATGGTTGAGCCCTACGAATGACCTTTGTGTCCTTATAAAAAGAACCCTGGAGAGTCTTCTCACTTTCTTTCCTTACTATGGCAGGTGCAATAAGAAGATGGCCATCTGCTAAACAGGACATGGAACTCACCATAACCAATTTTCAGAACTGTGAAAAATAAAGTTCTGTGGTTTATAATCTACCAATCAATGATATTTTATTCTAGCAAACCAAACTGATTAAGGCACAACTTAGAAATAGAAAATGTAAAATAAAATAGAAAAAAGAGAAAAAAGATTAATAATATTATTTACTATATACACAATAAGAGTTGTATATATAAACCTGTGTCATCATTAACAAGAATTTAATTTTGTACTTTGTTCGCTATCAACTTTACTACATGGTGGAAAATCATGGGTTGCCATCTACAGAGTGAATTATCAATAAAATAAAAATCTGAACAGTGGAACAGAGAAAGTTATGTAAGTACATATGAGAAAACCCAGAAGAAATCAACACATGAGTTTAAGAAAATGTAACAAATGATTAATGCTGTGTGGCTATGGAGATAAGCTTACACTGTCTGATTACGCTGTATGAATAAAGGACTGACTGGTACAAATACAGCAAAATAACCACATCAGTGATGTACAAAAGAAGGAGACAGTGGATTAGGTGCTACCAAAGAGAAGAGATACATTTTGGGTCTATTCTGTCAGAGAATCAATTTTTGTTGTGAGCAAACAATAGCAACTTCTGTAAACAAAGAAATATAATGAGTCCATTTTTAATTTTTTTACTCATAGAGTCCAGATACTCAAATAATCTTCATTTATTTTTTTCCATCCATTGAATACTTATTGATATTTCATCATGCATCTACATTATGTACCTAAAATAAGAAGTCAGAATCAAGATGAACTTTTAGTGAAAGAAACAAATATTAAATTTCTTTGTGTTATAAGGAACCATCATAAATGATTATCGTGCTGAAATGAGAAAAAGGAAAGGATGTGAAAACTGTCAAAGTGGCACACACATTTTCTGAAAAGATATTCTTTTAACTGAGATTTGAAAATAGAAATTCTTAATTCATCAGGTATATAAAAGTCAATATTTGTTCCTTATAACTGGATATTTATAGACCATATTTTATAACTCCATATAGGTAACTCAGAGAGGAAGTTATAGTTTCATTTTGGCAAAATATCTAAACTGCTCTGGGTGTCCATTTACCTTATCTATGCAGGCACTTCGTCCACATGTCTGAAAGCATGATGCTTAGCATGGAGTTATTTTAATTTTCATTTAATGTCACTTTTATTGCTTAAAACAGAATAATGCACTAAACATACACACAGATACATGGAAACACAACACACAGGAACCTTGTTGCTGGCCATAAAACTATAATTGAAATATCAGCATTTTTATTCGTCTAATATTACATTTTAGACATAAACTATAAATTTATAGTCATTTGAAATAACAAATAATTTGGAGTAGTAAAACAATATGTAAAGAGTGTTTTGTAACTCTTGCTTAGTAAAGTAGAAAACAAAATAAATTAAAAACATGCAATTTGGAAATGTCATGTTTGTTATGGTTTCCTTTCTAATTAACATTAACCATGAATAAAGGACTAGAAAAATGATCAAAAATTATCAACCCATCTTTCCAAAAATGACAAATGACATATTTAGCAGAAAGTCAAAAGTTTGATCATAATATAACCAAGACTTCTCAAAAAAAAGTAAAGACAATTACTGAAGGAACTAAAGAACTCCGAAAAATACAATTAACAAGAAACATTGCTGAGAGAATGCTTCAAGACAAGAACAAGTTAACAGATTAATATTGTGTGCTCAATTTCATGGGCTCATGAGAAGCAAATTGCACTGGCTGGCCACTCAAATTTTGTACATTGCTCTGTCATTCATAAAGTTTCTTAACCATATTTCTGGGAGGACAATGCTCATCAATAATGTTACCTGAAGCCATTTGTCCTCCTAAAAATCATATGACAAATCATTGTCAGAGTTCCATAGAATAGAAATATCTTTCCCAGTGATCTTGAGATTGACCAAGTTCATAGTCTATTGAACCATGTTTTCCTTACTAGGTTTGGATTAGAAAGAAGCCCACAAAACAATAACAGTTTGTTATCAGCCAAGGTCATTTTGTCTCCTAGGTTAGTTTTCCAGTAATGAACCTTTTGGTAAACAAGAGCTTTGGATATGCCTGTGGATGTCTTACATTGGAAGATAATAAAAGGCAAGAAGTACTAAGGATGCTTTGTACTCTTAAGTGCTAAAAGTGTAAAACTAATATGGGAATAATAAATTGACTTGGCAAGAACTACTGACATAAGTCCCTGTCATTACAATTCAATTTGAAATAAGTGTAATAAATGACTGTCAATCACATAAGAAATGTAAGTTTTTACTTCTACCATACAGAAGATAGAACAGTTACAGCAAGGTTTACTTTTTTATGTTAAGACTGAGTCTATTAAAGACACTTTCTTTTCTAACTCTTGATATGTAATCATTAACTCAATAGTCACTTATTACCTGCAAACTATGCGGTTAGCTATTGCATGTAAAATCTTTGGAAGGAAATCTATTTGATTTACATATTTATTTGTAAAAGATGTTTAACTGCCACACATGAACTTCTTTATATGTAAGTCACACCTCCCTCTTAACAAAATAAAAAGGAAAATTTTAACACTAACATTTGCTCTCTCAGATTATAGGAGAAGTTAGCTAGTATGTATAATGAGAATTTTGTAGGAAGGTTAACATCAATTGCAGGATAGTTTAAGATTATTTTCAAATACAGATTTTCCCTGAATTGGGAGAGGCAGACAGACAGAGCCATTGTTGGAATCTCCAACATGGAGCACCAGGAGCTACAATGGGGACAGAGATGCCAGCAGGGAAGATGGTGGGCAGCCACAAGTCCCACCTCAGCTTCATACATCTGTTGCGCCCTGTGTTTTATTCTGGGGATTCAGTCAGAACTTCTTTGGAATGAGAGAGTTTACCTGACGTTAAAACAAATTTGAAAACCCCTGGACTAGAGCCCTTTGCAGGAGTATGAATGAAGGTAAGAGTGAGGGCTCTGGAGTCAGACACCTGGCTTCAAATCTCAGCTTGCTGTGTGACACAAGTGATTGTACTTGTCTGTGTAGTAACTCATCTGTAAGTTTCCTCATCCATAAAATATAGATACCAACAGAACTATCCTTATTGGGTCATCCTGTGGATTAAGTGATGTTCAAATGAAGTGCTTAAAGCATGCTTAGCACTCAGTACAAGGTGTTGAAGAAATGCCGAGCTCATTGCTTGCTTATTTAAATGGTTTTTATCTTCTTAGTTCAATATTTATAGGTTAAATCATCTATGAATTTATCCAATTCTCTTAGATTGTCCAATTTATTATACTATAGGTTCACAGTATTCCCTAATAAATCTCTGCCCACACTCATGGCTATGACAGCAAGGCTCTCAGGTGCAAAACCAGTTGCCTGGAGACCTGTTGATAGGCTATGAATTTTTCTTCCAAGGTGAAAAAAGAGAAGAGGTAACTAAACCCTAGCAAGCCCAGATCCCTTTACCCTAAAAATGCACTCACTTCAGTTTTAAGTGGAGCCATTGTACAGAACACAGGAATAAGCAATAGGGTAAGAATTTTAATTTAAAATAACACACAGCCTTGGGTAATGGGAAGAGCATGTGCTGTTAGTAGTTGTGCAACCTTGAACAAATTGAAAAGGATGTCAGGAAAATAATTTCTTTTACCGTAGCCCAAAATTTACCTAGAAATAAACCTAACAGAGGGGATGAAAGACCTCTGTAATAAAAACTGTAAAATCTTGAAGAAAGAAATTGAAGAAACACAAGAAGATGGACAGACCACCCATATTCATGGATTATCAATAATAATATAATTAAAATTGCTAATCTAATAAAGGCAATCTATAGATTAGCTGCAATTCCCATCAAACTTCCAATATTATTCTTCACAGAAAGAGAACAGTCAATTATAAAATTCATATGTAATCATAAAAAACTCTGAACAGCAAAAGCAATTCCGGACCAAAAAGAGCAACACTGGAATATCATAAACTGAACTTCAAATTATATTACAGAGCCATAGCAACAAAAAATAGCTGGCCTAAAAGCAGACATAAAGATCAATGGAGCAGAAGACCCAGAAATAAGCACCCACAGTTAAAGTCATCTGATTTTTTACAAAAACAAAAAAACCAAAAACTTACATTGGGAAAAAAATGGTCTTCAAAAAACAGTGCATGGAAAACTACATGATGCACATCTACATGCAGAAGACCAAAAGTAGACCCTACTTCTCACTTCATAGATAAATCAATTCAAAATGCACCAATGATCGTAGTGTAAGACATGAAAATTTGAAACTACTACAAGAAAATACAGGGAAAACACTGGAAGATATAGGCATCAGGCAATTGTTTTCTGAGTAGGACTCCAATTACTCAGGAGATAAGAGTGAGAATAGACTAGTGAGATCTCATCAGTTTAAACAACTTTTGCACATCAGAAAAGATAATTACCTGTATCAGGAGACATACCACAGAATGAAAAAGAATCTTCAGTTTTTCAATGGATGAAACATTAATATCCATAATATGCAAACAGCTCAAAAATTAAACAGCAAGAGAATAAATAATCAAATTAACAAATGAGCTAATGAATTGAGCAGACAGTTCTCAGAAAAAGCACAGAAATGTTCAGAAGAGCCAATTTGTAGAATAAGACTAGGTGCCCAAGGATCAATGATTTCATAAAGAAAATGTGGAGAAATACACCATGGAGTATTATTCTTCAATAAAGAATAATGAAATTATGTCATTTTCAGGAAAAAAGATGGAACTGGAGATCACATTGAGTAAGATAAGTCAAGCTTGAAAAGAAAAATATTGATTATTTTCTCTCATATGTGGAATCTAGGCTTAAAATGATGACAATTCTTGTTATGATGATGATGATATAATAATGGGACTTGAGTACAAAACAGGTACTGTCTGAGGGAGATCACCAGGGGTAAGGAGAGGGTACTGGGGGTAAAAAGATTGAAGTACATTTATGTGTGTGTGTAATGAATGCGTAAATGTATATAAGTACATAAGTCTATATGTGTGTGAAGATAGCATAGTAAAGCATGTATGAAGATCATACTATAAATTTATATGTATATATATGTATGCATATATATATATATATATATACACACACACACACATCTATGTGCGTACATTTGAAGAGGATATATTGAAACCCACCAAGCACTTTGAAAAAAGGAGGTAAAAAGGAGGGGGTAAAAATTAATATAACTGAGGGAGTTAATTTGCTCAGAGTTCACAGTATGCATCTATGGAATTATCACAATGAAATCACCTTGTGCTATTAAAGTATAATAAAGTAGTATGTAAATTACTAAATTCAAAAAAATTTGAAGTCAATATCAACTTTCACTTTACAAATAATATTACACTATCAACTTGAGATCTTACATAGATATGAATGTAATATCAATATTTTCCTATTTTTCTACTATAAGATTCAAGTCTGAGAATTCTGTTAAGTTGAATCTAATCTGTTTTATTTTGAAAGTAAAAGAAACTTTATAATTATTTTCTGGGGTAAGAGATAAATCTATAAATTGTTAAAACCTAGAAATAAAGGCTTAGCATTAATAACTCAGCACATTAAGTAATTCTACATAATTTATTAAAGTACTTTATAAGTGAAAATATGTGAGAATTAGAGAACTTTAAACAAAATTGTAATTTTCTTTCCAGCATTTGTTGCATATGTAATAGTCCCAAGTAAAATTAATTTATTGAGGTCTGTAGATCTCAATGAAGGTTTTCAAATGTGAAAAATTGTCCAAACTGGTCAAACAAATAATTTATACAATTACTTTATTAAATGTATTCAGTTCTGAGAATTTAAATACAATATGTTCAATTTAAAAGTAGAACTTTTAAAGATGTGTATCAAAGAAAGAAAAAGAAAACCATATTTCCATCAATTGGTCATGAATGCCAATAAATACCTTTCAAATTTATGGCACTGTATAGATTTAAATACTATCTGTATCTTATGAATACTCTTTCTTCTAAAAGCATCTGCAGTAAGTCAAAGAAGCCTTTCATAACTTTGTGAAAATGTAAAGAATGGTTTTAAAACTAAATTATTATTTAATAGTATTCAGTAAATAAGATGCAATAATTTTTATTTAAAACTTAAAATGTAATTCAGAAACATAAAAATATATGAATATTTAATGAAAAAAATTATAATTTGTATAATATTTTATCTACCAGATGGGCAAACTATATCTACTTATTTATTCATCATTTTTGAATAAGCAATTTAAATCTAAGATGCAATTTGCAGCTTAAGAATCTGTTAAATTTATATACTTACTCATATTTTGACAGAAAGCAAGATTTGTAAATCAGGTAATAAACCATTTATTGCTCACAGTTCATCCTTTTATGCATTTCTGGAACACTAGTAGCCTAAGAGTGACACATGTCACCCTGTATATATGACCCTGATGTACCACAAGAAAGACATGCTAACATTGCGGATTACAGATTCTAACACCTAAGATTACAGATGAATGGTTATAAGGATACTGGGCACATCAGCACATCCTTTCTTGAATGAGAGAGACCTTTACTATGGAATGTAGGCAAATATCTCCAAGGGAGGAAAGGAACAGTCATTCTAGATTTTATTATCTTAGAATGTAAACAGATGGCTCCCAAAGAAATAAATTCAAGTGTATCTTTAAAATAACACTCTAATTTCCAAGCCATGAGTTCCATTCAGCCATTTTTAACAAAGTTTAAATATTCTTTTCTCAAAGAACATGGACCAGGGAAGAATTGAGAATATCCATTCTCTGCTTATATAAAGTCTGATTTGACCAGACATTTGTGGAGATCAGATGAAATTGTAAATAATTGTCTCTGAAAATGTGTGTTTGTATTTTCACATGAAACTAAACAGCATTCCAAGAGACCATTACCCAGTGTAGTTGTCACCAGGTTTCTATTCCTGTTAGTAGATATTCATGAATATGTTTAATTTAATGTCTGATCCAAGCTTTCTGGATAAATAACACTCACAAAATTGGTTAAAAATGATTGAATGGTAACGAGAACTAATTTGTGATGACATAGATATATAAAATGATAGTGGCAGATATATGGAAGGAAATTTTTGAGGAAAATGAGCTCACAATATTAAGGAGAGCTAGAAAATCAGTTCACTTTTGAAGGCCTCTGACCAAGGAAGCTGAAATAGTAACTCCTAATCTGAAGTTCAGGAAACTGGTCACTGGTGCAAGTCCTAGAGCACAAAGGTCAGTAAACATAGAGTCATGATGTATCACTGGGAAAAATACACATATCTTTCAAAGATTATTTTAGAGCACAGAATGTGCATTTTTATGTGAACACAATCAAGACATGAACATCTTGAGGGGGCATTGTGCAATTTACCACAGTGAGGTACTTAAGATACTACCAATTACTAACAAGCCTCACTGCACTTACTACATTCAGTATTTAGTTGTTACTGGATGTACTCTGCATTTGGCCCTAACCCTGACTACTGACTGCCTTTGGCTGATATGGTCAAAAAATGCAAGTGTTTATTTTTGAATGGGCTTCAATGGCTGCAGAGGCCTTTAGCAAAGACACAACTTAAGAAAACCTGCAGGATTTTCACCCCAGAGATCCAATTTACTAGAAACAAAAATAATATGAGAGTTTTTGTTATTGAGTCTTAATGCCTTATTGGAAGGGTGCTATTGTTGAATGAAAACACTGCAGTGGATTTATGTTTCCCAGTTAAAGAGACTTCATACACTCACCTCTAGTATATCTATATTGATGGTAAATCTAAAACTAAGATTTCAACAGTTGCAGGAAGCAGACATTATCACAAAGAAAACTGCTTTCCCAAGAACCTTAGATAATGGGAAATTAGTAGGCATAGACATTTTCTGCCCCAAGACCTTAAGATAGAGACACTCAGGTGCTATTACCTACATCCTCCTTTGTCCCTTTCTCTTTTTTTTCATATGTATTTTCCATCTTTCTGTTTCCTTCAATATTTTGATTATTAAATAAAATTTATATATCAGAAGGATGGCCTGTGTTAAACACAAGCCTCCTTTTCTTACAAACTTTCAATTGATATGTTCTCTTCCATGATTTCAGGTTGGGAAGAATCTTGGCTTAAAAACACTACTTAGGGGTTTATTATAATTCTAATTTTCATCTTTGATATATTCATCAGAATTTTTATTCACTTGATTCAAAATCTTAGTATCTTTCACATAGCAACTTATTGAATAAATTATTGGTGTTCTATTACGAAGAGTAAAAGTCATGAAATTCTTTGATTGGAGTCAAAACCAATGGGCCTAAAAGTTTAATTGACATTAGTGAGTCAGATTTGAAGTAATTAACACTAATAGGATTCAACCTTCTCCTTGACCAAAAGGATTAATAATGAAAATTGAATGAATGAAAATTTTCTACTTAGCCACTTATCCCCTCTCTGCTAATTTGGCCCTTGTTGCTTTCATGACCTTAACTCCTAGCCAGTTCCTCTTCAACCACCTTGGTAATAGCATGTAATGCAAATAGCTGCTAAACTTCCAAACAAATTTTCCCTCTTAAGGGTCCCACATCTGATCAACTAGTACTCTAGTTGATCATTTCTAGTATTCTAGAAATGTCTGCTGACATTTCTGCCAAAGATACACAGAACACTTTCTCCCTTTCTGCCAAGCTTGGACAAATCTTTAAAGTCATGTTTTACGTTCTCATATTTTCAACAATGTCTTATTGTTAATGATCATCAGCTTCTTCACCTGCTCTTGATTATATCTTTTTAAATATTATGATGAAAATAACCCTTTCCATAGTTTTTCATGGACATGACAAGCAGGCTCGATCTAAACATTTTTCTAAACTATCACACAGAATTTTGCCGGTACCTGTGACACATGGACAGCTATTCTTTGTAGTCATTCCCTTGATCCATGGAAAAATTTTAAGGCAAGGGTTATTTTTAGAAGTTAGAACTAGAAAGACAATAGAATGGAAAATCACTATAGACCTGACAGAAGGGAGGAAATAAGTGTTGTTCCTCCCTCATTATTACTACAATGATTTTGTTTATTCTTAAACTAATGCAATACAGAAATGAGTCATTTGTTTCACTGCCCTTTATTTTGCTTTGGAACACTAATATTCCTTACTGGTGATACAAGACATAATAATAAACCTTCTTCATTGTCTTAAAATAAATGTCTCATTGATACGTCCTTCTCATTGAAGACATGGATGATGCACAGCAATACTTTCCTTTAATTTCATACTTGAAATATTTTTTTTATTATCATACATCTTTGTTTTGATTTCTGTCTTTTTCAACAAACCACAAAACTAAGTCTGTGTTTTAGTCAGTTTTCCTTCACTTGACAAAATAACTGGGGCAAACAATTCAGAGGAAGAAATTATCTGGACTCATGGTCTCATTATTTTCAGTCCATAGTCAACAGTCACTTGGTCTCTTTGCTGTGGGGTTGTCTTGAGGCATAACATCATGGCAGAGAGGGAAAGGAGGAGCACAGCTATTCACCTTATGGCAGAAGGAAGCAGAGAGAGACAGAGAGAGAGGCAGAAGAGTCTGGGGACAAAATACTCTGTCAAAGTCACACCCCCAATCGCCTACTTCGTCCAAATGGGTTCTACCTCTTAATAGCTGATTAACCTATGAAATAATGATCAATGGAATAATCCATTGATAAAGTTGGCAACCACATGCTAGTTACCTCTCAGTAGCACCAGTAGCTGGATATCAAGCCTTCTACACATAAGCCTTTTTGGGAGACAGTTCATATCTAAAACCCAACATATTATAATTTAAAATAAAAAAGCTATTGACTGTTGCTTTCCCATTTCATTTAGGCTGTTCAACTGCATTACTTTTTCATTTTATACACCTACTTAACAATGGATAAATGATTTTTATGTAATCACAATAATCAAAGCCTGTGGGACACCATTAATGATATATTCTTTGGGGTACCAGTCCTTAATCATATTCTAGAGTCTGACATACTCTGTATGTCAACAGAGTAAAACAAATGGGTGATATAGTTTTGTCTAAGTTAGTCAAAGCATTTGCTGACTTAAATATGGAAGCAGTACTATCATTGTTCATTCCACCTAGGATCATTTTTGTATAATCATAGAAAGGAGAGGAGAGTTGCTTTCTTATGTTAGGGTATATATGTGGCCAAATTTCATGGGTATCCAATTTTACACATTTTTTTGGTGGTACAGGAATTTGAGCTCAGGGCTTCATGCCTTCTAAGCAGACATTCTACCACTGTTAGAGGCAGTCACGCTACCAGTCCTACACTTTTCAACATGTATTATTTTAATTGTTTGAATGTAATATCATTGATGAAAACAGAAGGAAATGCCAAAATGGCATTGATTAATTACATACATTAATATTAAGAAAATGTGATATAAATCTATGTGTAGTTAGCAACATATTAAAATATTTTAACAACAGAGGTCTTTAAAAATATAACAAAATTTGACATCATTCTTATGTAATTTTACACTATATATATATATAAATATAGATGCTTGAATTCATAAAATATGTTATTTGAACATACCTAATTTATACTTCTAATTTGGAATACATAAAAGCTTCATGAAGAAAGAGACCTACTACTTAATGACAAAGATTTAAAATAGAATACACTATAATCTGATCTAAATGAACCTCACATGATTGAAATCTGTTTCCTCATGCAATGCAAAACTCCAAAATGCCCAGATCTAGAATTGCAATATTTTTCTAGTGCTTTATTTCGTAGTGTGGGAATACTTTCTAATTAAACTTTTCCAGATTCTTAAAGATGAAATAGTTAAAATAATAAATCATATTACTTCCTAATAATATAAATCAAGAACTACTTAGAGCAGGTTCAAAAGTATCTACAATTTTAGGTATAATTGCTTTCTTTTTTACAGAGCAGGGCTAGAGTCTGCTAAATGTCGGAACATGATTTTGTCACTTAACTACCCTGATGAGGAGTGTCACAGGTCACTGTTTCCTCACAATGACAACTGGGAATGAAGCTTTGGTAATAACTTACACTAAGCCTGCCACAGCTGACCGGACACATTTGTTTAGTATGAAAGCATCAGTAATATCACTATACATAAAATGCTTATTTTCAATATATCAAAATACAAATAGGAAAATACCTCTGTGGATATACTGTTTAATAAAGGGCACAATCATCAATTTTGGCTATATGCTATGTTTTTGAAGGATATATGATGCCAATAAATACTTAAAATATACTTCATTGTAAACAAATGTCTATAATAATGTAGAGACAACCTGCAGCCTTTTTTTAATTTAGAAATTTATTCTGTTTAATCCACAAGCTTTATATAGCTTTAGTTTAAAAAAAAAAAAAACCCAGTGAAACCAAGATGCTATTTCAAAGTCTGGGCCCTTCCAGTCTTCCAAATATAAGAGATTTGGGAAAGTTGTATATACCAATTGGAAGAACAAGACAAAAATATGAATGGAGCCATGACATTTCACAAAACAAAATTTTATATAACCAAAGGATCCTTTCTGGGCCTAGTTAACTGCCTTTACAAAAGAGGGGAGAAAAAAAAAAAAACAGAACAGAACGAAATTCCAGTGTCCTGAATCAACTTGTTACACATCAATATAAACCCACAGCATCCTGGCAAACAACATGCTCTCATTTTTCTGTCTCTTTCCAGAGCAAAAATCCTGATTTATTTCAACAGAGGCTTCACAGGCAACAGGAAAGATTGTTGCATTAAACTGCAAAAAGGTGCTATAGTTATAAATTATGTATATTTTATAATAACTGAATAATATAACTAGATAATATGGGACAAGTTCACTTATAATCACCCTACGGAAAATCATTGGAAACTATATAAAAATTAAGTTTTAAAAAAACTAACGATGTGCTCTCTAGTATTTAGGGAAATTACAAATTTTTTAAACACACTGTTAGATGGCCACTAATGTATTGTAACATTTCCATAGGCAGCACACATTACACACTCTTTATAGCAGCTTGGAGCATGACAGCATTTGCACAATGGGCTAAAACAGGATAGAGTGTTAAATTGCAGCTTTGCTGGAGCATGAATGTAGCCTAATTAACAAAATTGAAGCTGCACCACTCATGCTCTCATTCCATTTATCTTGTTTTCACATGCGTGGTGTGTGCCGTTGTGTTCAGTGGAATGTTGTTTTTCCCTGTCAAGCTGCAGTGTTTCTTGTCCACCTGCTGCATCTTGACCGCTATCTCAGGATATTACAAGTGCAATTATCTTTTTGCTCAGTAGTACACTAATTAAAGTCTACTGTCTCACCAAGCTTCTTCTATTAAAAGCATTTGGAAACATCACATCTGCGGAAGTACATTTTAAAACATATTTCTTAATTTCATATAATTATGCATGTGGATCGAATGTGTTTCAACAAAATTCTAGCCAAATTCACTTCTACAAGTTTTAATACACATGCATATTAACTTATATTAAAGAGAAATTGAGAAAAAAAATGGGCTTACATCTCTTGATCACAGACATAGCTACTCAAACATTTGTCAGTCTCTCTGTTCATTGTTTTCAAAGCATTCATCAATGTTGTTTTTGTTATCTCTTTATTCAGTATAGTAGCCAATAATTTTGTTTTAAGTAGATGCAATATTGAAAGTTGTACAAATAATATTATCTGTTGGACACAGTGGTGAATCACTTGATATAACTTATTAAGTTCTAGAGGCCATAAAATGTGTAATTATGGAAAGCCATTTAAATTTCCTATGGCATAGTTTTCTCTGCAACTCATGGAGTGTGGTTTGATGCAGATTTCTACATTTATTTAATTCTATTTATCTTTATTCTTTAACAACTTTAGAGGTAGAAACAAATCCAAGCAGAATGTAGGTACATATTTGTATAGGTATACATTTGCAACCTAATTATTCACTGACATTTGTTACTGATTTTGTTTTAATCTTCAATAAAGTTAGATAATTAAGGATCCTATTCAAGAATATTCAGTATCTAAATAGTGTAATACAGTAATAATGGCAAGGAAGTAAATCTAAATACAAATTATCTTATCTACAAGGTGTAAAGTTGAGTAAAATTCAGCATACTTACATACATGTATGTATACGTGAATGTTTATTGTATACATGAATGTTTATTGTAAAGACATCGTGTGTATGTATTTTTATTTTAGTAGATGTACTTAATTATTGATGTACAGTAGAATAAATACATTTAAATTATACAATTTGATAAATTTTGACATGCATACTTTGGTCATATGTTCACTAAGTTCAAAATAATGTATAAATTAGCTTCAAAAGATTTTTGTTACTCTTAAAGTTTCCTTGGTTACTTTTTCAAAATTGTGCTTCAATGCAATTTCAAAAAATTAAATATTTAATACTAGATTATTGATGAAATATTATTTCATCAGCAAACATAACTAATCACTATCTTCTTCTATCATCCATTTCAGCATTTTAGCTAGATATTACTTTTTAACTGCTTGGATAATTGAGAGCTTAATCCTTGAGAAATAGACCATTATTTCCCTCACTTTTTTAGGATTTTGGTTACTGAATTTGCTAATTCATTGTCATAAACTGGCAGTGTCAAAAATAGAATTGTGTTCTTGACATACTCCATTCTGGCCAGGAAGTGTAATTCCTCCTACCAACTTTCCTTTTGCCTGTTGCTCTGCTCACACAAGAATTCTAAAGTGACCATCAGTGAGTCAGAGCTTCATATTCCATTTACCTTCCTGGAAACAAGAGTTTGAATATAATTGATCTTCAATTTGCCATGCTAAAAAGCATGATACTACAAGCAGGTCAATGTGAATGTTGGTGAGAGGAGTCAATTCTACTTCCACCCTTTGCTTTTTGAATCCATATGTTCTAGCTATTCAGAACTCAATACCACATTTTGCCACTAGTTCAAAGAGTTTTAACAGAACCTGAGAAAACAGTAACTTCATTTTCCTAAATTATCCTCAAGCTGAATCCTTAACTGTACTTTGATGCCTCATCTAATATATTAACAGCTCATGTATTTATGAGGTGGGAGATATTTAGTAGAACTAGTGGATCCCATGATGAGTCATATCTGTGCTGTACCTTCTTGTCCATTAATTGTATCCCTTGATCTGAGACAAGTGGTTTAAGACACCATGTAACTAATCAGAAGTTTTTATACTGATAACGGCAGAGACATCAATGGCATATCAGAAATAGATATGAAGGTTAATGGTAATAAATTTATATCTTTTCAAAGGTAAGTAATTCTTCTGTAATTGAATTGACACCAAGTGGCTAACTGGCTTCCCCAAGAGATTTTTACTATGTAGAGACCAGCATAGGTTTCAAATGCTGAACAATTGCATATGTTTACTAACATGGTCTTAATAGTAAGGCAGTCATGTTTTCATGCTCATCCTGGATATCGGGAAACTCTATTTGTGTATCTATCATGCAATTTCTTTGTAGCCAGAAAGAAAGTGTAGCCTATTCCAGTTAGCACCAGTTCCAGTATTTAGCACTTGTTTTGGTGGTGCTGGGGTTTGAATTCAGAGCCTCCTGCTTGGTAGGCAGCTGCTGTATGACTTGAGCCATACTTCTAGCCAAATCTTGTTTTTCCTCTCCATACTGCTTTGTCACCAAGTTTCACTCTTCTTTCTAGGCTTGCAACTTAAAAGCTGAGAAGCTCATTATTATTCAGGAGTCTATGCATCTATTTTCTCAAATCACAAATCTATACAAAATTTATTGCCAGTAATTTTGTTTCACTCTCAGATTTCTTGTTGGTGTTCAATAAGGTTGGCACTAAGTGAGGCAATAATGTGACATTCATTTATTGTGTGTTTGAAGTAGTACACAGAGACACTATTCTCATAACTTATTCAGAAATTTAACCTCTCCCCCACCTTAAGTGAATTTAAGAATCATATATGTATATTGAAGAGGGTCATACAGATCAAAAGAGGTGGGTGAAATCTGAGTCTGAATCACCTCTCTGGGTGTGAGTTACCCCTTCAAATAGCTCAATGATTTATCTGAAGTGCTTTGCACTACCCAAAGTGTATTATTTTCCAGGTATGTTTACTGTATGTTTGTCCCTACTGATATAATTATTTTGTGGATTAGAGAGTACTCTGAGTCATGGTGAACAATTTTAGTTACCAAGGTACTTATTATCCCATTGTCATCTCTTTGACCCCAGTGAGCTCCAGTGACATGTCAGAAACTATTACTTATTTGTCAAGTAGTTTTCAAGGTCAGAAGACAGGCCCTTTCTCTAAAACCTTGATGCATAGAGAAGGTCATGAATTTTCACCACCAATTGCTATTTCTTCCTTCATAAAAGTATAGTCCATTTTTTAATTTCTTTGAAATTGGTATAGTTTTCTAAGTTCCTTAACTCAACATAATGTATCAGAAACAACGTGATCTTCCGCAGGTCAAAATACTCCAGGAAGCAGACTCTAAAATGGTGGTTAAGTGTGTGCATTATTTATTTGGGAAGTACAGTTGGTATCAACACCCATGTAGATCAGGGAACTGAAAACAGACTGAACAGAGAGAGAATTTGAGTTGAAAACAACTCTTGGTGATAGCTTGAATAAACCTGACAGGGAACTTTGGAGCTAAAACATCCTTTTGAGTTGTCCTGCATTGGAATAAAAGGGTCAAGTCTTTCTTCCTATCCCTACTACAATCATTCATTGGATATGGATATGGATGACAACAGGCAGGATAAATCTGCAACTGAGATAAGTTTTGAAAAATTTCTAATGCATAACAACCCAACTGCTGGTCAACAAGATCTTCCTCAAAAGGAATATGGATGACAAAGCACCCTGTCCACAGCATCACTGTCTTCTAGGATTAAAATCTGTTTACTTCCTTCAATTATTTTAGAATACTCTTGCATTAATTACTTTGTTTTAGTTTTCTGTGTTTTATATTGCTTTAACATCTTAGTTCCTTGAAGATCTGGGGAGGTTCTGCCTTTCCCAGGGTTAGCTAATTCATAGAGATAGAAAACAAATGACTACACATATGTCTTTTATACGTACACCAACCAAACCTTAGTTTGCACCCTCATCTATCCCCTTTCATCAGGCTCTTATAATCCAAATAACCGATTTCCTGCTCTAAATCATCCCAGGACAAGATACTAGACAAGTAGAGATTGCCACTGTAGCCCACAGCCTGCTAGAATTAAATTATCCAGTCCTAAACCTGTTTCACTTTCCTCACACATCCCTTCTCATAATACTATAACCACATAGATCCTTTCAGACATACTCTCACCTTGCCCTTTTGGCCTCCTTACTTCTCCTGGTGCTTCCCCATGTGTCTATCATGGTGCTCTCTTCTCTTGAGAACTGGGACTAGCAGTTTCATTTCAAAGGCAGTTGTCTTCTAATATGTCGTCCTCAATCTACATGAATAAAAATGTAGTTTAAAGCAACTATCTCAGAAGCCATCAAACTTGGAGAAAAGCACGGGATAATCTATTGGCAATCCTATAGTGAAGAAAATTGAAACCATCCACTTAAGGGACTGCACTAAGACTCCACTCATTTGAGTGAACTCTCTTTGGATATCCTAATCTGACTGAGTTCCCAAGTGAATGTAATCGCATGAGTGATCACAACTAATCCTCTATTTGTCCAGTCAACCCTCAGAAACATGAGAAATGATACATCTTTACTGCTTTAAGATACTCTGTTTGGGTTATTTGATATGTCATTATAAATTATTAATCACAATAAATAAATATAAGAAAGTACCGGCAGAAGCAGTAGTTTGTTGCAATAAAACCTGAAATATGCAGTACTGAGTGATGGAACTGAGGAAAAGTGAGTATAAACAAATTATTGGAAGAATGTGGCACAAGACAAAATAGATAGCTATTGGAAGCAGTGGAAATAAAGACCTGTAATATGACATAGTTACCTGAAGTAAGACAAAAGATGGAGAATGATCAAATAACTTGTGCATAAAGAGATCTTCCAGAAGAATGTTAAAATGGCAATTGATTTCTTTGAGTTGCATATGTTAAGATATAGACAGATATAAACTGAGGAAGAAACTGTTACATTTTCAAACAGAATCCAGGAGACAGCTTCCAGATAAGAACTTGAGTTATAAAAGGAAACTTTGCACTTACAACTTTTCTAACTAGAAAGCAAAATAGAATCTCACTAAATTGGTCTTACAGACATGCTATAGAAGCAGAAGTAGGTCTTGGGTAAAAGACTTTATG
The DNA here is from genome assembly GCF_047511655.1 of Castor canadensis. NCBI lineage: Eukaryota > Metazoa > Chordata > Mammalia > Rodentia > Castoridae > Castor > Castor canadensis. Next base: position 19,126,368 of record NC_133390.1, on the reverse strand, counting down.
ATGGTCCATGTAGAAATGATTGTTGTACTGCTGGCTTTTTTTTCCTCCAACTGATTATAGGTTTGATTTATAAATTGAATAAGAAGGTACAACTTTGAAAAGGAAAATGAGATTTTTAATTCAGGGGAGAAAAAAATCTCTGCCTCTATTATGCTTAGACAACTTGAAAGAGAATTTCTGCCTTTCTAACTTCTGCTATCTCCTTCCTAAAGTGCAAATGAGCAATCTGATTGGGGCAAACATGACTCATGGCTAGAGAACATTTGTCTCACAGTCCCTCAGTGGGCTGTGCCTGCCTTTTTGACTCTGCATTGCATGTCTATAAGAAAGGCTTAGGTTTTCTTTTTCTATAAGACTTTCTTTATATGAGAGGGACTAAAAAGCAGGCTGACATTCTAGATTCTCCATCTATGACTGAGAAATTAGTCTGCCCTGACAGACAGACACTGTTCCATTTAGGGTAGGTGACAGGATGCCCCATAATGTTTTCAAACCAGCTGACATAGTTTATGCTCACAGATTTTATATGTCTTCCTTTAGATAATCACATTTTCTTTATGTACTATGGTTTCGAACTATGAATACATGAATGTCAGAATTTAGACAGTAATACTTTTACTAGTCCACAAAAACTGCATACTCTATATTTTGCTTTGCAATAAGAACAAGATTGTGTTCAATTATTTCATATCAATTGATGTAATGATTCATCTCTATCCTCCTTACACTTTCTAAACACTAGTAGGCTTGTTTATTTTGCTGAATTAACTTATTATTATGTTTCAGAGATCTGGATATATTCAAAACTATGTCTCAAGGATTGTTACTTAATGAATAATGCATTTTTTACTGAACTTTATATTTTTTGAATAGCTACTATATATGTATATATTATATTATATGTAAATAGATGCTCCTTCAGAAAATGTAGTTAAGGCAAAGAATGAAAAAAGGAATCATGGGAAGAAGAATTTGTCATATTTCTTTAGATGGAGAACCAATAGGAGATACGCATGCATACACACATGCATATATATGCACATGAGGATATGTATTATGGAAATTGAGTCACACAAATATGGAGAATGAGAAGTTCCACAATATGCCATATGCAAGATGGAGAACAAGAGGAGTTAGTAGTGTCTGGACTGGAAGGAGAGCCAAGAATAAAAATTCTAGTCATAGTCCAAAGGCTGAAAAATGGGGATATCTCACTGATAAAATTGCTAATGTATGCCCCAGAGTTTGAAGCCCCAAGTATGGGGAAATCTGATCTCTTAGGATAAGAGAAGATGGATGCCCCAGCTCAAGAAGGTAGAAAAAGAGAAAATTTGCCCTCCTACATTTGTTCAGTTAGTGAGCAAATGTTCACTGTGTTTGCAATGATTTAGGTATCTAAAAATATTTTTACTTTAGGTTTCAAGGGACTGGATAATGTCCATCACCCCATCCTCTTTACTCAAACTATTTATTCAAAGGCTACCCTCTGCTGGAAGCAGCTTCATAGACACAATTACAAATAATATTTTACAAGGTATTTGGATGTTTACATTCAAATTGACACATAAAATTAATAATCACAGAGGAGGAGAAAGAAGAAGGGGAGAAGATCATGATAAGGGGGAAAATGCTAATGTTTACAAGCAAGCTCTTGATTCTCAACCTCATGACTGCTGCAGGCTCGCTGTGGTGGATCCACATGCTTGTGTATCCTATGATTTACCAGGCACTCTCATGAGGACGAAGATATGAGCTCAACATTTTGACATCTTGTGTATCCTTATTTCATAAACATTAAACCATATGTTTATGTGATATTCCTAGATTTGATGTGATTCACAACATAACTATTAGATATTTAACATTAAAATGAGCTTAAAATAATTTCATTATTTTGACAAAGGTAAGGTTTCCCATTGGTTTTAATTATTTTTATTTGTTAGTTTAATTTAAAGACAAAGTATCCAAAGAGGACCTAATTCTAACTGTGGAATTTGATTGAATTTAACAGCCTCAATCAATCCTTTACAGCATGTGTTGTTTAAGAAGGTTGACCTATGAAATAATAAAGAAGTCAACAGCTACAGAAAAGAGAGTTGTTATTAATAAAAATCTCTACAGCATTAATCTTTGTACAGAACATTTAGACTCATCTAATGTGTTTGCAATGATTTAAGTATCTTAAAATAATTTGGTTTACAGAAAGATACAGTAATGCAATAATTAAATACAGAGCTAGCACAATAATTATGTAGTAACATGCTCTCCAGGAAGGGATTCCAGTTTTTGCTGGGGGGAAGGTGGATTTCTTCACCTCAAATGAAAAAGTTGGTTTAAAATTATATTAAAAGTTATGAACATTTCTACAGCAAGGTTTCCACATAGTCATTTTACATAATATAGTTTCTTTCTTAGTAGCAAGTAGAAATGCCTTGCCCTTCAAGTTCCCCAGGAATCTAATTTAATTTATTTTTATTAGGATTTCTTATTTTCTTTGTGGTCAGCAAACACTAGTGTTAAGTATTTGCCTTAAATAGAGCATTTTAAGGATAAGTGCTGAATAGAAATAAGCAAGATGTTTCCAACAAATTCCAATAACAACAAACATTGTGGATATAAATCAGATATCAGATTATGATCTTGAGTACATTTTAAGGAAAGAAACTATGCATCATTTCTCTAATTCATTGTATTGCATTGATACCAAATACTAAACATTAAATTGTAAATATTAAGACAGCATTTATAAGTAGTTAAAAGTGATTTAAATTTAATTAAATGGGAAAAACATTCATGGCAAACAATTATTCTGTTCATTGCAACATTTAAATGAAAATGTTTACTATAAAGATTGTAGATGTGTGTTTTTCAGCTAACATTCTTATTTTAAATGGGTTTATCAGTATTCAAAATGAAGGATATTTTAAAAATCTTCATATCAGCCATTTGTGTTTTTCATTATTTTTGAAAATGAGCAAAATTTTCATGTATGTGTCATAATGGCATCAAAATAAGTACTTTAAAATTATTTAAATAGAAATACTTAATTTTAGTGCTTGTTGTATACACTGCATTATTCAATTTAACCTCTAAGCTTTATACAAGGATATTTAAGTGATGGCATACAAACACAAATTACAAGTATTCACTCTCTATATTGATACATATAAAGTTAAAAAAACATATGTTTGAAAGAGGGTGGAAGAGGGAGAAGAAATGGGAATATAACAGAGGGAGTGAGTTTGTTCATAATTCACTGTATGCATGTATGAAATCATCACAGTGAAAACCCCTCATATTATTAATGTATGACGAATCAAAAACAAAAATAATAAATCTTAAAAACACAGAATTTATAAATTATTTTATCCCACAAAAAAGAACTGCCTAGTTAAAGGTTAACTTGTGTGGAGTCATTGTTTTAGTTCTACTATCACTTCTAAGTAATCCCAAACCAAGTGTAATAAGGCACACCGAAAATATAAAGATCCAATACCTGTAAGCAATCATATTGAGTCCTTAAGATAATAAGATCCAGACATTTTTAGCACGATCTCAGAATATGACAGTATTGAAGATATGGTCTTTAAAGAGGTAGCTATGTTAAAATGAAGTCATTTGAGTGTACCCTAAGATAACGACTGGTATCCTTATAATAAGAAGAAATTAAGATAAAGACATATAGAGGCAGAAGTTCAGATGAAGATATAGAAAGGAGACAGACTATAAGGAAGAAGAAAGATTTCACTGGAAATCAATCTTCCCAACACTTTGATGTTGGACTCCTAGCCTACAGAACTGTGAGACAATAATTTATACTGCTTAAGCATAAACAAGTTTGTGTTCTCTGTAAGTCATCACAAGCAAAACACTAGATACTACAGACATTAATTACAGACAGAATTATTATACAGACTCTAATAAATGAGAAATGAGGGTAATACTAGCATATGCCATACTAAGAAAATATCATACAGGGTGGTTTGAACTCCTCCCTGTAAATGAAATTTCATTCAGTATTGAAATAAACATACACATATATATATACACATATATGTACACATACATATATATGTATGTATGTATATTCATACACATGAATACATAATGACATGCATTCTGAAAAATTTCCCCATCTCTTGCATTATGGTCATTTTTTCCACAGGATTCTGATGGCATCTATATATTTCCCATGAATTCATTGGCCTTAGGTATTCTGTTACTACCAACCAACCATTATATCTTTCTCTCTTCAATTATAATATTCTTCTAAGAAAAGCAGCTATTCAGTATTTTCCTCTTATTTTATTTACATAAAAAATTTCATGTTTCTGAACATTACTTTTTTTTCACAAAATGTTATTACTTTCTTCTTTCATTCTAATTCCTTTTCAAAAGGATAACTCTTCTATACTTTTAACAATGCAACTTTTCCTCAGTTTTTAAACAAAACACTTGTAGATAGTATTTACAAAAATGAATTCTGCATTTTAATCAAAGGTATTAAAAATATAAAATCATGTTCCATTTCATTCAGACATTTAAGCTCACAAGAGTTGGATATATTCATTTCACACATGATTATTTTAGGTGGTACTGGTAGGTAAACTTGAAGACATGCTCAAAACAGTAGAAACGTAAAGTGACAGAAGTTGAATATATATTATGGCACAAACAGTAGTATTTGAGACAGGCTATTGTGTTGATTACTAAAAATGAGTACAGTATTAAAATGTCCTAAAAACAATACAGGATTTAGTAATATGTAACTCGTGAATATTTTATGTAAATTTTCATATACATGAGCAAGTAATTAGTCATCAGGTGAGGATCTCTGAAATTCATAACATTGCACTGGATATTTAAAAGACAGACTTCAAAGCCCTTACTGATACTCAGGCAGTATATCCAGATAAAATAAGACCTATAACTGAGTGGTTCTTAAATTGATTTTAAATTCAACTCTCATGAAAACTTGCTACATTAAAACATCAGTTATATACATAAGCAATGAATGAATAAGAACTTTAAAAGACCTACTATTTTTTAAATAACACCTTCAGGTCAACATTGTGTTCCTTCAACAGAAATCCTAATATGATTTCAATCCTGTGTCTTAAAATAAACAAGTAAAAGTATAATTCTAAAAATTAACCTTGATTTGCTTGCAAAAGTCTGATTGATTATGCCATTCAAACTTACTTTGGCATACAATCTGTTTGTAACTCTAGTCAAATAACTTAAATGTCCTCTAAATACTTGGTCTTTGCCTGTAAATTCTGATAATATAATTGGCCTGGAGATAGTTTGCAACAAACTGAAATGTATTCACACTTCTAAAAGAGTTAAAAAGCATTTAAAAATCACTACTCTGCTAGCACTCTGTTATTTGCAATTTAATGAAGAGATTTTTTTGAGAAACATGACAATTTGAAGTTATATTTGAAAAAGTTATTATTGTTAATATAAGCAGATTGCTCAAACAGTATATTATTCTAGAAAATAATTATAACATATTTTAAAGAAAAAATGCTTAAATCTATTAAAATGAAATAATTACTTGATATCTTTACTTAAAATTATGCTTAAATTATGCCATAAGTATCTCCTGTGTTGCAAATATATAAAAAGATGAAGTTATTATGTGTTGTTAAAATAATTTTGCTTCACTCCATTTTACACTTCTCAATTTGTAATAGGTTTAGCTGTACTCAACATATTTGTAAAGCATTGTTTGGGATAATTATTGATATTTTTATACTTTAATAAGATTTATACATGTTGTATTATTCAATATACACTAATCTTGTCTTATATGCAGTTTATTTTCTTACATTTGTGACAATAGACCTTAAGTGAAGTGTTTTTCATTAAAACCAATTGGCAATAAGCAAGACAAGAATGTTACTACTATGCTCTTTGTCTCATTTTCGTTAACTTTATTCTCGTGGAATTACAGATTTCTTAGTCCAACCAATTGAGAACCATAGAAAAGGTTATAATTTATTTCTTAACGAAATTATTAAGAATACCACTCCTCTTTTGAATCCACTGACTTTTTTAAACAAAAAGATATATACCATGAACAGTCACTGACTAGATATTAAATGTAATATAGTGTAATTAATATTTACCTTTCCCATGTTTTATAGTCTCAGTGAGGATCAAGATCTTGACAAAGGCTTTTGATGCTAGCATCTATTTTGAGCCTTACTGCATGACTCCTTGGGCTATCATGAAACTACTTCAGTTGAAGTAGTTTAAATGACATTACCTCCAAGTCAGTTCTTCCATTTATGTGAACTCCTTTATATCTAAAAATTCCAATGTAGATGGAAAAATAGCAGTTTAGCTGTATTATCTCCCTTTCATTCTTTGAAACACTCCAGTGTTGTCATGAAAATTACAATTATGCTTAAACCATTTTTACTACCACTATCTTTTTTAGTAAGTAGTGACAAATGGAAAGCACACACAGGAAATCAAAATGTTAGAATGAATTGAAAAGTAAGCCAAGACATTTTAGGAAACTGCTAACACAGAGAAATAAATCCCTTTTTATAAAGAAAGAAAGTGAATAAATTATGTCAGCTTCATATTGGCTTTTGAGATTGGCTTTTTAGTCCTCAGCACAACCCTTTAGTGCATATAACATGAAATTCAGATGCATTTCTATCATTTTAATTTGAGCAACAATAACTTGTAGTCAATATGATGCTAATTTTAGTAAAATAAATTATTGTTTCCCCAAGATAAAGTAACTATAAATTATTAAAGCAGTATTCTTTTCACAATGGAATTACTCTAATTATTTAGATTTAAGAGTTCGTCATATTTATCAAGGGGCTTTGGAAGAAAAAGTTAAATCTTAATAGTAAATCTTTTCTGTGATGTTGAAATACTCTTATTTAAATTCAAGTGACTCTTCTTAATGGAAACATCAAGATTCTAATTTTTTCTGACTTGAGGTTGAGGCAAAATATGTATTCAATGGAAAGAAGGTTACTGCATTGGGACTATACTGGTGGAGTTACATTCATTATCCTTAATATAAAACAATCATGCCATCATCTTCTTACTTGATGAAATGTCCAAGTAATTCACACTGGTAAATAATTGTAATGAAAAGTGAAAAAATCTCAGTGATTATTATCAGTTTTTGATCAAAACTCTTTAAGTCTCTCCTCTCTTGCACAAACTACCTTTTTTTGTTGTTTATTTGTTCATTTATTCATATGTGCATACATTGTTTTGGCCATCTGATGTTGACTTCCTTAGACTGCTGTAGAACCGATGATTCAGACACTGACAGACTTAATGGGAGGATAAACCAACCCAAGTCCTCATTACTCCTATGAGAGACAGGCACTAGCATTCTCTTATCATGTGAACCCAACTTTTTATAGTAGATGAACATGAGACCAAGAGGCAAAGAAGGTGCCATACTCCTTTGCCTGGCCACCCACCATTTTCTCCTTTTTTAATGGCATACTAATAAATCTTTGTTCCCCTAAAAAGCTTTAAAAAGAAAACAAAAGAGGCAAAGGGGCAAAAAAGTGGATGTGGAAAAAAAAATTGTTGCTGGGATGCTGTAACTAACTATGCCCAAAACTATTTCATGAAGTTTTTATTACCTAGGGAATTTTATAAAAATTATTTATTTATTTTGTTTTATTTTTAGTGCCTAAAAACAATAACTTGTTATCATTAACAATATCAGTGATAGATTCCACTGGTGGATGTTGTAACTACAACTATTGAAATTCATTTTTCTCAGTCCAAACAGTACAGTTGTTTTCAAATGATACATATGGCATAGGCTCTTGCACGGGACAAACCCTACAACATGAGGACAGTTGAGCCAACAAAAGATCGAAGATGGACAGCCTTCCCCTTTCCAGAGGCCTTGTTGAGAACCCTGTATATGCTGAAGAATATCTTCTAATTAAACTGTTATCTTTTGGGTTTGGACATCATGGTTAGGTCAACTGAGAACTTAAAAAATATTCCAGAAAAGTACCAGGATGATGATGGACCAACTGCTTGCAGTCTTCACTACAATGAAAAAGAAAAAAATCTCAAGTCCAAAGATTTTTGCAAAAGTACCATAGGAGAATATTTCAAAAGAGTAGTGGTGAGAATTTTGCCTCAAACCATGTGATACCCACTACCTTTTTCAGTCTTTTTCCTTCCCAATACAACACAAAGGCTGAAATGTGATTTTTAAATGCCTTTTAAATTGGAAAGTTGGCAGCACTATTTTATATAAATAATGAATAACATCACTGATAGTTTTCTTCAACTCATATGATGAATACAGTTCAATGACTGTAGGATCAGATATTAGGAAGCATGGAAGCTTAAATAAAAGTTTTTCAGGGAAAAACAAAAATAGTACATAGTACATTCCTTCAAAAGCTAGGAACTGCTTTCAGTACTGTCATATTTGTGGCTTAATGCTTCTTAAATTTTATTTTTCAGTAACATCTCTCATTGAATCATGGCAGAATATAATAGAAAAAAGGGACATTGAGATCATAGGTCCTTTTTGTAATGAAGTGATGGATTGCCTTATTTCTTTTTACTTCCTTCTTCAGTACATCACTTTCAGTAAATGTTGAAGACTATAATAAATTGGCTTCATATTTCCAAATCCTCTCTTTTATACTGAAGGTCATTTGGACATGAGCTTGCCAGTAATTTCCAATAAGATGCAACTGTCTAGAAAATAGTTAACGTTAACATAGAGTTTGTCAAGGACCTTTTTGGAGGTGGGATTAATGCTAAATACACACAGAAATGCATGGTTATTTTGAAGTACATTTTTGAAAAGTTGAAAACTGCATGAATTGATCCTAATGCAGTATAAATTTTGGTTAATATTAAATATTCTGAGTGCATAGAGTAATGAAATATTGAATGAATCTTACTTGAAATTAAAGAAAAATATGTAAGCATGATTAGTATTGAACTATCTGTTGAAGATGAGAATAACTAGCTGAAGTATATAATCAATAATTATTAAACTTACAAAAAGTATAGATTCAAAGTTTAGTAAAGGCACTTTATTCAGGTAGTGGTTGCTCTGTTTCCCAACAATACAACCACTTTTTAGTTATTTTTCAGATATTGTCTTTCATTTTAGCCCAACTGGCCTTTCTCAGCCATCTTCCTACCTAAGCCTCCCTAGTACCTGGTATTAATGGATGTGCTCTGGAAACAAACAAGGATTTCAGTCCTGAGTTGCACTAAATATTTCTGTGTGTATCTGGGAAAGTTTCTTAATTTCTTTAAGCCTATTTTCTTATCTGAGAAATGGGAATATAAACTATGAAGAATAAATAAGAAAATCATAGGATCATATGAACCATTTTCTACTTTTCCTGTGCTTTTAGCAAAACATACTTGCTGTTCTGGTATTTAATATTATTGCTATTATTGTATATCTGCTACTAAACAGACATAAATAAATATATTCTGGAGATGTAACATTCATTTTGATTTTTCTTAAAAGTATATCCTTATCAATTTTTTTACTTTACATACTGTTTATAAATTGTTTAAAAATAGTATACATTTAAGATTTAATGTTGCCCTAAACTTACACATTCAGAGAAAGAAACTTTTGCTTATATATAAGAATATCTAAAAGATTTAGAATGTATTTGGAGTTCTGGCTCTATCCCTTCTTAGCAGTATGAGGTTAAGCAACCATGAGACTTTGTTGAAAGACAGCCTTAAGAAATCATGGGTAAATATTTTGTAGAAACCCCATCTATATATGTGATGTTTGGGGCAGTACTGGTGTTTAAATTCAAGTCTCTGTTGCTTGCTAGGCAAGTGCTCTATCTCTTGAGTCAGGCTCTCAAACCTTATGCCTTTTAGTTATTTTTCAGATAGAGCCTTTCATTTTTGGCCAAAGTGGACTTTTATTGCTATCTTCCTATCTACACCTCCCTCATGGATAGGATTGCAGTCGTGAACTAGCACATATACCTTATTTATTGAAATGGTCTTGTGTCAAACAATGATCTTCCAAATTTCCTCCCCCAGAGTAGCTGAGATTATAAACAGGAGCCAACAGACCCATGCCTACAGAAGTGATCAAGTGCCTCAACTTCAGCATATTTGATATATTCTGGCAGTCCAGTCTTGCATTATACCATGAATTAATTGGCAAATTGTCAATGACAGTTGTTCACTTACAAAACTGCACTCATGGAATCAGGGACCATCCGACCATCCATCATACCCGAGGACACTGCCATATGTGTGATTCTTGAAGCTTCCTGTGCACAGCTGAGATAAGTTAAGACATGGATGTTCAAGGTAGAGCTTGGCAAGAGAAGAGAATTGGAGACTATGGTGCACAAAGAAGTCAACCTGGGGTCGGAATTCTCTGCCTCAAAATTATCCTGATCCTGACCTGCAAAGGTATATTTGTGAAGGTTCCTTAAATTTTTAATAAGAAGTCATCTGTTAATATGGGACTCCGTGAGGCATATGGCTTATCCAAATAAATGGTCAGTAGTAGTCACCAGCTATAAAACAATAAACTCTATGCCTGTATTAATCCAATGTTTCACTCTTTAGAGATACTGCATATTTAATAACACAGTTCTTGACAAAGAGCTGCCTCATGAAAAGAAGTAGTTTTTAAACATGGAAATATTTAAAGAATCAAAAGTAAAGTCCAATAACAAGTGCACAATTCTTGTAAGTTGTGTATCGCTGAGTTGCAACCATGTGTTGCTTTATTTATAAAGAGAGCAGATGGTTGAAAACTCTCCATTAACTCAGGCAATGCCCAAATACATTTTTGAAAATCATTTCAAATATTCTACTTAAGAAAAAAATGTAAGAGTTTGGAAAATGTTAATCAGCAGTTCTCTAATTTAGTGTCCATCAGAATTACATGAAAAACTTGTTCAAGCACAAACTATTGGGACTATTACAACTCAATAGTATCTTCTTTATGTGGGTCCCAAGTTTACATTTCTGACAAAATCTTAAGTGATTTTGGTGCTGCCAGTGAAACCAATACACTGTCATAAGTTAATCTGTTGACCATACCAGGTCTCTCAACTTCCCTATCCACATGTGAGAGGAGGTTTACATTTCCTTTATCTCAGCACTGGGAAGAATTACTCACTTTCACATAGCATAATTCCAAAATATTTTAGAAGACTCATTGTCTTTGTCTTATACCCATAATCATTCTGATTCTGTTGCTTTTATTTTGAATATTTATTAGTCCTCATTCTTGAATTATACTGAATATGAAAGTGACATGGAAGTTGAAGATCAATTCATCAGGTGAATATTCTTAATTTATCAATAAACACTGTAATTTTTTTTCCACTCATTTTATTTTATTTTATTATTTTTTCTTTTATTCATATGTGCATACAATGTTTGGGTCATATCTCCCCCCTTACCCCGCTACCTCACTTACCCCCCGCCCCTCCCTCCTCCCCCACTCCCTTGCTACCAGGCAGAAACTATTTTACCCTTATCAAACACACTGTAACTTACAGTTCTGAATCATTTGCTGACTTTTATCTCATGACTTCACTTGCATCATTATTATGTTATACATCCTTTCATTAATTTTATAATCATAAGCATATACATATAAATAAGGATATTATGAAATATTTTCAATTAATATCTTTTTTCTAACAGTGATCAGCACCTGGAATCATAGATGTTTTAAACAAATATATTTCATTCTTGTACATGCCTTGCTGAAAGCACATTTTATTTAAATGACAAATAAAAATGCACATTTTTCAAAAAAATCAAGACCCTTAGGGATATTTGTATAACAGGTTACTAACATTACAGCTATTTTGTTGCCAATTTTTAAAAAAGTATCTCTTTGAGAGTATGGATGCTTGTATTATTTTGGTTTAGTTTAAAAACACATTCCCTCCAAAACACTCTTGATATCTCTTAGAAGAGATGAAACTTGGTACATTTTATTTAATATTTGTTACAGAAATCAAATATTCAGTGGATAGTTGGGGCTAACTTTCCTATGTTTTTTCCACCCTACTTCTTTCTCCCTCATACCTTGCTTCCTTGTTAGAATCACGACTCTGGAAGCCTGCTGATGATCATACACCACCAAAGCCCACCAGCTTCAAGTCTGTCATTTGCTAAGCTAAATCACCCTTCTGGCCACATGGACTGTATACTGAATCATCACACACTGTAAGCTTGTCAATCACATTTTCTCACATTTTTGTTATCAATGACTTAAATGACAGCTCTTCTTTCTTGCATTGTATGAAGGTCAAAGCACATTATCATGAGATTGCGTGTATTGATGTTTCCGTATAAAGAGAAAACAGTCCGAAATGAAAGCTACTTTTAGTGAGTAGCAAACATAAATTAGGTCTGGTTCAATAAAACCACTAGGTTTAGACCTCCTTGCCACAGTGCAGCTGCAGCGGGGGCTCTGACTCTGGTCTTGGGTGCTAGAGCGGCCAATAATGACAGGAACGTGGGGTTGTGCCGGCAGCAATGGTGCAGTTTATTTTCTGAAGAGAGTGTTTAAGCAGTGCAGACAAGCAGGAAAGAGTACGTGACAGTTCCCAGGTCTCCCTTGACCTCTGTACTGGGATTGGCTGTCACGTTGCTATGGCTACGAGCCCAAGTGCAGAACATCATGTTGTCAGGACTGGGTTTTCCCAGTCCCAAGCAGAGGGAGAACAGGGTTGTTCAGCAACTATCCTTTTGGACTGTCGCAATCTTTCTTAGGGCTGTTGCACAAAAGCTACAGAAACTCTGCTCCTTTCCAAGAGGCTCTGAGGATCCAGAGGGGTTCCCACAGCTGCTTAGAGCTAAGCTCTCTTTATCCAGTATGATAGCCAACATGTTCTGCATTGCTTCAATTTAATTTATTTAATACTATCAGCCAGTTAAAAGGTTTTTGAATAAAGTATATGTGTTTGAATAACATCATATATTCTTAAATGTTCAACATGTGTTCTATGTAAACATCTTGTTTTCTCTCACTTTATCACTTTCCCTATCAGCTATCTATATATCAAAGCAGCAATAACATACTTAAAATTAAAATGTGTATATTTTGCTGCATTTTAAATTTAAGTCTTATCACATGGAAAAAAAATCAAGCAATTTGAACTGGTTTGAGTTATCAAAGGAAAGTACAAAAGTAAGTTAACACAAAAATTTTCAAAATAAACACAACTTTGAATCAATGTAAAACTCTCAAGACATCTGTGAAATTTGAAGATTAAAAAACATCATATTGCACTAATTGTTTGACACAAAGATGTGAAAGATAATTTGTAGGCAACTTTCCCTTATTATTAACTAGCTCAAGACAGGGAGATGGTATCCTAAGACCAGATGCCTTTGTGATTAGCAAACTCTTATAGGTCTGCACAGTAGATAATCCAGTGAAGAGCCTGTTAAGACTCAGAATGTAAACAAATCAGATGGAAGCTTATGATAAAAGTTCATGCTCCTAACCTCCGCATGTTTAAACACTCTAAACAAGACTCTGGAGTTTTGTCATGGGATCCACATTTTAATACACAGATCAGATATTTTAAACATTTTGTCCGAAGTATTATATTCATACATATAGTTGATCATTTTCTGTCAATTATAATTAGCAATATTCATAGCTTTTCTGAACACAGTTCCCTGTTGATCTTGACTGGCTACAATTAAAATACTAGTCTCTAGAATGGAAATTTACTTAGATTAATATTCAACATGCCAGCTTCTGTTTGAAAAGATGATAGCTGATAAATACATCCAATACATGGAACTGCTTGACTATGTACAGCAGAATGGAGATTGGTCAATTTATTATGTAGGGGATAGAATTGTGAGATGACCTAATATTATTCTTATGTGTCATGATTGAGAATTAATTCATTTAAACAAAACTGAGGAATTACTGCTCAGAATCAGAAGGATTGGCTCTTAAAATTGAGTTTGAACTTATTTAGTTATGTAATCTTCAGCAAGCCACTTGAACTGATAATTCCATAATGTCCTTAACAATAAAAAGGAGCTAATGATCACTGACCCAGTTTCCAGCTAAAAATAATGTTTATTATTATTATCTTGAAATAAGCTTGTTGTTGTCCCCTCCCATGTTGTTTGTGTGACTCTCCCACTGACATGAAGTTGTCACCTAGTTCCGCTTCTCAGTTCATTTTCTCCTATTTCCTTCCAACACACACACCCAGAAAAGCTCTGGGCATTAACTAGTGTATTGGTCTATGAGTTGAATATTGAATTTCAAAGCTGGATAATTTTTAAAATTTACCCACTTAAAAAAGAAATTAATTTTTATGACATATTTAGAGTTTTCCAGTTACTACCACAATTTTAGACTATCTCAGTCCCTTCGATCTTCTATAAAGGAATACCATAAGATGTATGACTTTATTTAATTTTTTTATTCATTTATTCACGTGTGCATACATTGGGTCATTTCTCTCCCCTACCTCCCACCTTCTCCCTCTCCCCCCCCCCGCATCGCTTCTAGGCAGAACCTGTTCTGCCCTTATCTCTAATTTTGTTGAAGAGAAGACATAAGCAATAATAAGAAAGACAAAGCATTTTTGATAGTTGAGATAAGGATAGCTATACAGAGAGATTCCTAGCATTGCTTCCATGTACATATGTGTTACATTCTAAGTTGATTCATCTGAAACTGACTTTAAAAAATCAGAAGTTAAATACAATCCTGGAAGCTAAAATCCAAGATTAGTGTGAAGCATGACTGAGTTCTAGTGAGGGACTCACTTCTGGATTAACATTACTAAAGTTTTGCTTTATTCTCACAAAGCACAGAGGCAAGGATTCTATCTTGGACCTCTTTTATAAGGGCTCTCATACCTTTCAGACCTGTTCAACACTCAGTAACTAACCACTTCCTGTAAGTGCCAACTTCTAGTGCCAAAACCTTGGAGTTTAGAATGTTAACATCTTAATTTTGAAGTAACCACTTGAGTCATTCCATCAGCCTATGTTTTGACTGACCCATCCATCACCTAAGACCAGGTGTATAATTTTCCCACTGTGAAGTCAACACTTACAAAGCATCAGATAATGAAGCATTTCAGATATTAAAGTTTTGGCTTAGGGATGCTCAACCAGTATGATGTATGTGTACTTTATTTTATTGCAAATTGTATTTCATTGCATGAATTTAACACATTTTAATTAGCTATTCATAAATTGATGAATATTTTGATATTATGAATAATACTTCAGTGAAATTCATGCAGAAGTTCTTGCATGGACATATATTTTCAGTTCTATTAGATGTAAAACTGGTAACAGATATGTTGAGTGTATGGAATTTCTTAGTAGAATTTTAGTTTTGCATTGTCCTGAAAATTAAGCTCAGGGCTTTGCTTATGCTAGGCAAGCACTCTGCTTCTTCAGCCGTCCCTTAGCATTTTATTTTAAGCTTTTTTTTAGATAGGGTCTCATACTTTTGCCCAGTTGGGTTCAGACTACAATCCTCCTACCTCCACCTCCTGATCAACTGGGACCACAAACATGGACCACCACACTTGGTTTTCTTTAAGATAAGGTATTCCTAACTCTTGCCTAAGTTGATATCTATCCACAATTCTCCTATCTCTGACCTCCAGATTGCTGGGATTATAGGTATGCATCACCACCCCTCACTCTGAACATCCAAAATTGCTACCCCATTTAATATTCACACCAAAGATGTCTGAGTGCTCCAATTTTACATGCTCACCACTTCTTATAGTTATCTGTTTTTTTGTTTGTTTGTTTGTTGTTTTCAATCATAACCTTCCCAATGAATGTGACATGATTTCCCATTGTGGATTTCATTTTCTGATGTATAATAGTGCTGAATATTTTTAATATTTGAATTGACAACATATCTTTGGAAAATACACAATTAGATTCTTGCATATTTTTTCGATTGGGTTGTCTTTTTTAAATTTACATGAGTATTTTCATACATTCCAGATAGAAATCCCTTATCAGATATATGATTTCCAAAAATGTATCCCATTTTGTTGGATAGCTCTTCAACTTCTTGGCAGTCACCTTTCATCCTATCCAAATTTTGTATACAAATTTTGCTGGAGCCTTAGGTGGTTTATCTAACAATCCATAATATAATTAAAGATGACTAATATTTATGGCTTTATTTTTGGTTAACAATTTTACAGCTTATATATATTCATTTTTGTAAGATTTTTAAAAGAAATTTTTATATATGAAATATGAGATGAACCCAAGTTCATTATTTCATGTCAGAATACACAGTTTTAACAGCACCATTCATTGAAAAATCTATTTTTAACCCTTTGATTTGTCTTAGAGCATTTGTCTAAAATCAATTGGCTATAAACATGATTTTATTTCAAGATTCTCAATTCTATTCCATTGATCTATAAGCGTAATTTCTGCTATCGAGGGATTAAAGTATCTTTTCTAGTAAGCTTAAAAATTGGACATGTGAGTACCGTGACATTGTCCTTTCCTAAAATTGACTTGCCTACTCTAAGTAGCCTGAATTTCCAGATGACCTTGGTGGTCAGTTCTTCAATAACTGAAGTAGTTGATGTTTTTAACAGGAATTATGTTGAATTGTTCATATCATTACCACTTTAACTGTATTAAGTCTTCTGATCCTTGAACATGGGAATTTTTAATATTTTATGTCATATTTTATAGTTTTTGGAGTATAAGTTTTACATTTGCTTTCTTAAATATATTTCTAAATATGTAAATCTTTTTGTTCTATTATAAGGAATTGTTCTAATTTTATTTATTTATTACTGCTATAAAAATTATAATTCCTTTTTGCTTATGGATCTTGTAGCCTGCTACCTTCTTAATTTTATTAGTTCTAGTATGTTTTGAATGAGTCACTCAAGATTTTCTATACATAGGTTTTGTCATCTGTATACAGAAATCATTTTACTTCTTCCTTTCCAAACTTTTTCTACTTTGCAATAGCATCTTTCCTACTCTTTTGAAAAGTCCATTGGTATTTCTATTTTACTCAAGGTAAGTAATTAAAATAGTAAAAAATCATTAAAAATTTTGACCTTTTGGAAAGATGTCAAATTTTGTTCCATCTATTCAAATGACAATAAAGCATCGATTCCTTTTGATCCATTGATATATATCTTTAAATTGTGACTTTCAAATATTAAACCACCATTGTATTCTTGAGAAAAATCTCAGTTAACATGGTATAAATCTCCTTTTTTATATTTCCAGTTTGCTTATCTAGAATTTTTATTTGTTTCTGGTCTTAAATAACCTTAGTTCATAATTTTCTTTCTTTACAATACCTTTGGTTTCAGTATCAGAAGTTTCTATCCATTGTCTATCCATTTTGAAAGGACAATATTGAAGTATCCAGTTATTTCTTGTCCTTGGAAATGCCTTAGGCACATATATGTTTACAATTGTTACATCTCTAATCATTCCAAACCTTTCATCATTATTGTTTCCCTCTTTACTCTAGTAACATGCTTTGTTCTAAAATACATTTGTGTTATATTTGTAAGACCTCTCTAGATTTTTTGTGGTTGCCCTTCGCATGATACCATTTTTTTCATTGTATCACTTTCAGTATGTTTATTTTGATGAATATAAATTTTATGTCCTACAGTTAGCTGTGTAGTTGGCTCTCTATTCCTACAATATCTGCATTGTAATCTATCCTATATAAATGTAAGTATTGATATATTTGAATTTGCACCTCCATTTTCACTTTGTTCTCATACTTCTCATCAGTTCCTCCTTTACTACTTCCATTCTCCACTAGGTAAATATTTCTCATTGTAAAATTTTAATTCCTTTAAAGAATTTTCTCATTATTCTTTTTACTCTCTTAGTGGTTATATTATAGCTTACTTTATACATCTAAACTTTCAAAAACTACTATAGATTTGTAGTAATTTAGTCTCTGTGAGATATAGAGTTGCTCCTTTATAATTCCATCCTCTTTTCCCTCTTTTTGTGCTGTATATATTCTATATTTATGTATTAAAAACACTAAGGTATGTTACTGTGATTATTACTTTATTTTTATACATTTGAAATGCTGAGAAATAAGAGAGAGAAAAGATATGTTCACGTTGTTTGTTTTCTTAGCTTCACATTTATTTTTTTTCCTCTTCACTTGTTTCTGTAGATTGTAGTTACCATCTGAAATCTTTTGCTTACTTCAATAAAACTTTGGTCCCAGCCTCTTTATTTTTACTATCCTTGCAAAATCACTACATTTCTGTATGTTAGAAACAATACAATAATAAGCCCAATAATACATTGCTTCATCGCAGCCTTGTTATATAGGCGAAGCTGGCTTCAAAGTCACGATTCTCCTACCCAGGTCTCTCAGGTGCTGGGATTGCAAGTGTGAACTAGCGCAACCAGCTACACATATTGGTTTATGCACTGATCTTTAAATCTTTCACAAGAAAGAACACTAAATATGTATTTGCAATTTCTTTTATTGGTATATAATCACTACTAGTAGTTCTCTTGATTTCTGGTATAAATTGGAGTTACTATCTATGGTCACTTGCTTCTGCTTGAAAAAATTATTTTACTATATATTTTAGGGCAGATTTGCTAGCAACAAATTTTCCCAGGTTGACAGCATCCCTGCAACTCCTATTTTGAGGTAGGTTAATTTTTATCAAATGAGTAATGGAGGAATTCCTCATGTCTTATTTGTCAAATGAATGGTGAAACAGAAAAACTTCAGGACGTTAATATTTTTCCTTAGATGCTAGATATGAAGAGGGAGAAAGAAATGGAAAAAAGTATTGAGGTACTATATGCAAATGTCATCCATCACAATGCATGAATTGTCAAATATTTGAAATATAATCAAGTAACTTTCTTTATTTCCCCAGTCCTCTGCTGCTCCTTGCTTTGGGATTTTGAAGCAAGAGTGGACTTAGTGTAAGAATTTCCTTTTACATATGAACTGCATGAATTATTAATTCCATACAAATTTATGATTCTACACTGACTAAACTATACAATGATATTAATGATATTAATTTAAAGCCAGTTTTAAAACAGATCAAGATGCAACAAAATGTAATTATTTCACAAAAGATTTTCACTGATTTGTCTCAAGTACTCACTACTGCCACATCCATAAATATTTTTGGCCTAAAACAATGAACAGGTGGTATCATGATAAGAAGCCATTTGGGTGTTAATGTGGCATTACTTTATGCTGAAAAAGAAAAAATGCTTTAGAAATTGCATGTTGCCAATAGAGCTGGCACAGTATTTTTAAAAGCAGGCATGTTGCCATAATAACAGATGGTTATGTGTACTGACAGCCAAATGATCATGTATGTACAGCAGTTGTGTGGGCTGAAAGGAAACTGCTCAGTAAAGAGGTCAGAGAGCAGTCTGTCCAGAGCTTCTACAATTAATGTTAAAAGAGATAGTGATCTATTCATCAAATGATATTACTCACTTCCTCACTTACCTCTTGAATAGCTACACAGATAAACCAGTGAGCTCTTGCAATTGTAATCCACAGGTTCCAGTCAAATAGGACAGAGAATGTCACAAATCCAGTACAGAGATAATTAATTTCAATAGCAGAAAAATATAAGATGCACGTTTACTGGTAAAATGTATTTATGTGTTCCCTTTAAACAGGGGCTTAATTTTGAAAGCTTATCTTCGAGTATACCTTCGTGGTTTAGACAAGCTTATCTGGCACAAGATAGCATTTGATGTACTCAGTGCAAAGGAACTAATGCAGAAACTTTAAGGTGACAAAGGCTAATAGGAGAAGGGGACCAGGAACTAGAGAAAAGGTTAGTTCAAGAAGAATTAATTTAGAATGTAACACATATGTACAAGAAAGCAATGCGAGCACACTCCCTGTAGAGCTACCCTTATCTCAATTAGCAAAAACTCTTGGTCCTTCCTATTATTGCTTATACTCTCTCTTCAACAAAATTAGAGATAAGGGCAGAATAGTTTCTGCCTGGTAGTGAGGGAGTAAGGGGGAGAGCAAAGGGGAGGGGGAAAGAGAGAGGGTGGGGGGAAGGGAGGAGAAATGACTCAAACATTGCATGCACATATGAATAAAAGAAATAAAAAAAAGTAGTGTTCATTATTTTCATGAAGGTATCTCAATGTTATAACTTAATTCAAAGTAGGCAATACTTGATTCATCCCTGTGATTTTTTCCCGTTTAAATAAGTTAACTTTAAATTATACCAATTTACAGGGTCACTTTTCAATTTATCAACTATAAATATGCCATTAATAAACTATTTTTGCTTTCAAAGTGATTGTCTAGGATTTGAGGAAAACACTGAAAAACCTTTACATTTTTTGCTTTTTAATACCTTACAGTATAAATCCCAAACAGTTTTTGTGAAGGAAAACTAGATGTACATGAACAATATTTATAATTGTGGCTCAGAAAATGTTACCCCCAAATGTGGCAAGGTGGCTTGCTGGGTACTTTGAATAGAAAGATACTGGGAAGGCCTCAGAAAAACAAGCTCTTGCTGACCTTCCCCCACTCTTCTTTTTCTTTCCTTTATTCCTCCCCTGAAAAAGTCATAGAAACTAGAACCCCTTTCACCCAAGGCAAGCCATAAAACCAAGGGAGAACATATTTTGAACTATCTTCTCTGAAAATAGACCATGAGACAATCATTCCAAAAAGGACCTGCCACACATCCAAGGGAGAAATAAGCTACACAGAAAGCCTATAAAAAATCTCAGTAAAGAGTAATTACTAAATTAGCCATCTCCTAATTTGTTACTATACTATCACATTTATACACAGTTTTTTAGTCTCCGTTACATTTAAACGAAATTAAATGGCTTTCCCTATACTTTAGTTTGGGTCTTCATATTCAAAGACTAATATGAACAATATGGAACAAAACTATTTTTTTTTTTACCTTCCTGGGTTCAATCCCAGGGCCTCACACATTATGGTAGGTAGGTTAGTGCTCCACCATACCATACCCCCTCCCAGGTTTTAAATGAAACTTTTACTGAATTAATTTGTTATGATTTTCTTTTGTTAACCTGTCTTCTGATATATAAGTGACAGCAGGGAGACTTGAAATGCAGGAGGAATAGGCATTAGATATCTTTTTGTTACAGTATTTAAGTGATAAAACTGATAGAAATTCAGAAAACAAGGGTGGTATGTGGACCCTCTAGGAAAGTTGCCTAAAAAGTCAGAATTGCCCATAAAAATTTTCATCAATAGAAAGAGTATTTTCCCACAACGATGCCATAAGCTGAGTGTAAGAATTAATAAGACCACAAAAAAAATCAAACAAACAAAAGCACTAGGAAAAAATTTGTATCATATGAGGCTGCAATCATAACTTCTCTGAATCTCATCAGCTTGCTGATATAATGTCATTTGATAAATTCTCAATACATTATAGAAAAAGTAGTTATACAGAATCTGCTGGTTAAAGAATTGCATATAAAAAAGATATTAATGTGCTCAATCACAAAATACATGATAAAATGCTGGTTAAATATTATCACTTAATAACATACATAATAATAACATACAAAATAACATACCTATTTAGAATTGTTGACATGTTAACTTCTTCATATGTATTATTATATTTACCACCCACAGCAAGTCTATAAGGTAGTCATTATTTCCAGTTTCATAAAATTGGACAGCTTACCTTAAACTACTAGTACCAGGACTATCTTAAATGAAAAATTAATTCAATCTCCAGGTTACTTAATTTAAAAGTCTGCGTGTTTAAACTACTACCCGAGACCGAGAAAATAATAAAAGAATCCAAAGGTTACAAGCAGTATTAAAGTAGCAATGTCATGGAACTATAAAATAAAAATGTAAATATACCTGAATTTTAATCATAAATCTGTCTACTTCTAATTTTGTATTTTTTCCTAGCATTGATTTTGACATTTATAATATGAGGATTGTTTATTTGAAGGTCTATCTTCCCTATAAAACTCTTCAATCCTTGAAGGGTATTTAAGGTTGATTTTCTGAGAGCTAAATGTTAAGATTTAATATGCCAGAACTTTAGCTTATGTCATAGACTGAATTAGAGGTTACACATTACATCATATTCCATTAAACTTAATTATCTCTGACAATAAGAAGATCTTTTACAAACCACATATTGGAAGGGAGAGGCTTGCACACTATTTATTTGTGCTTATATGAGCACAGTAACAAGGAGGAATCGGAAATAAAACAAGGAAGCAGAGAGAGGGCATAGCTCTTTTCTTGAAAATTCAGGAGTTCAGAGGACAAAAGAGGAAGGGAAAAATAAGGGGGCTTGTACCTGTTTACCCAGAAGCAGGCTGCCTAATAAAACTGTAGCTGTTAAAAAAATGTGATCATTACAAATGCTAGGCAATCTCACTGAAATTTTGACTCCTGTGCATAAAGTCAAATTTTGTATTACAAATAGGAGAAACTGATAGGAAATAGAATAGACAGAAGCAGACTAGGAGAAAGTTCTTAAAGTGTAAAATGGTAAAGTAAATTGATATTTTGTAGGGCTTTTGACATCTGTACTATTTCAGGAGATTCTGAGTGGGAAATCAGATTCTATACTTTTTTTATTACTATTATTATTTTGGTGGGACTGGGGTTTGAACTCAGGGCTTTGTGCTTGCAAAGCAGGAACTCTACCACTTGAGCCACACTTTCAGGCCTATTGTTTTTTTTTATATTTCTTTTATTCATATGTGCATACAATGTTTAGGTCATTTCTCCCCCCTTCCCCCTCTCTCTCCCTTTCCCCCACTCCTTCCTTCTCCCCCCTACCCCCTTACTAACAAGCAGAAACTATTTTGCCCTTATCACTAATTTTGTTGAAGAGAGAGTACAAGCAATAATAGGAAGGACCTAGGGTTTTTGATAGATGAGATAAGGATAGCTCTACAGGGAGTTGACTCGCATTGCTTTCCTGTACATGTCTGTTACATTCAAAATTAATTCTTCTCGAACTAACCTTTTCTCTAGTTCCTAGTCTCCTTCTCCTATTGGCCTCTGTCACTTTAAAGTTTTTGCATTAATTCCTTTGCATTGAGAACATCAAATACTATATCTATTCCTTAAAGTCCCAAAAAACTCTACTCAAAAGCTTCTAAACACCATCAACAGCTATAGCAAGGTAGCAGGATATAAAATCAACATAGAAAAATCATTTGTATTTCTATACACTAATAATGAACAAACTGAGAAAGAATATATGAAAACAATCCCATTTACAATAGCCTAAAAAAAAAATCAAATACCTAGGTGTAAACCTAATAAAGAATGTGAACGACCTATACAAGGAAAACTATAAACTTCTGAAGAAAGAGATTGAGGAAGACTATAGAAAGTGGAGAGATCTCCCATGCTCATGGATTGGTAGAATCAATATAGTAAAAATGTCTATACTCCCCAAAGCAATCTACATGTTTAATGAAATTCCCATCAAAATCCCAATGACATTCATCAAAGAGATTGAAAATTCTACCATTAAATTTATTTGGAAACACATGAGACCATGAATAATAGCCAAGGCAATACTCAGCAAAAAGAACAACGCTGGAGGTATCACAATACCTGACTTCAAACTATATTACAAAGCAATAACAATAAAAACAGCATGGTACTGGCACAAAAACAGACATGAAGACCAGTGGAACAGAATAGAGGACCCAGATATGAAGCCACAAAACTATAGCCAACTTGTCTTTGACAAAGGCACTAAAAATATATGATGGAAAAATGACAGCCTTTTCAACAAAAACTGCTGGGAAAACTGGTTAGCAGTCTGCAAAAAACAGAAACTGGATCCATGTTTATCACCCTATACCAGTATTAGCTCAAAATGGATCAAGGACCTTAATATCAGAACCCAAACTCTAAAGTTGGTACAAGAAAGAGTAGGAAATACTTTGGAACTAATAGGTATAGGCAAGAACTTTCTCAATGGAACCCCAGCAGCTCAGCAACTAAGAGATAGCATAGATAAATGGGACTTCATAAAACTAAAAAGCATCTGCTCAACAACAGAAATGGTCTCTAAACTGAAGAGAACACCCACAGAGTGGGAGAAAATATTTGCCAGCTACACATCAGACAAAGGGCTGATAACCAGAATATACAGGGAATTCAAAAAACTAAACTCTCTCAAAATTAGTGAACAAATAAAGAAATGGGCAAGTGAACTAAACAGAAGTTTCTCAAAAGAAGAAATTCAAATGGCCAAAAAACACATGAAAAAATGCTCACCATCTCTAGCAATAAAGGAAATGTAAATTAAAACCATACTAAGATTCCACTTCACCCCTGTTAGAATAGCCATCCCCAAAAACACCACCAATAAGTGTTGGTGAGGATGTGGGAAAAAGGAACCCTAATCCACTGCTGGTGGGAATGCAAGCTGGTGCAACCACTCTGGAAAACAATATGGAGGCTTCTTAAAAATCTAAACATAGACTTGCCATATAATCCAGCAATACCACTCTTGGGGATATACCCAAAGGAATGTGGCACAGGTTACTCCAGACGCACCTGCACACCCATGTTTACTGCAACACTATTCACGATAGCCAAGTTATGGAAACAGCCAAGATGCCCCACTACTGATGAATGGATTAAGAAAATGTGGTATTTATACACAATGGAATACTACTCAGCCATGAAGAAGAATGAAATCTTATCATTTGCAGGTAAATGGATGGAACTGGAGAACATCATCCTGAGGGATGTTAGCCAGGCCCAGAAGACCAAAAATCATATGTTCTCCCTCATATGCGGACTGTAGATCTAGGGCAAACACAACAAGGGGATTGGACTTTGATCACATGATGAGGCAAGAGCACACAAGGGAGGTATGAGACAAAGCAAGAAACCATCCCCCCAAAAAAAAACAAGATTCTATACTTTTGACAGTCTCGTAGACAATCCTTTTTTATTGTTGTTGTTGCTGTCCAAAAAATACTTTAGGGAACAAGGAGACCTGAGTCTAATGCAGCAATCCAACACTGTCTAGTTGTAATAGAAATGTCTGCTTATAGGAGCTCATGCAGTGAAATTACAATCTTACATTTCCATATACATGTGTATCTGTTTCATTGCTGTTATTAGGATGGCATCCTCTATGCATATAGGCAATAGCCTTCCTTCACTATTTCATTGAATTTGAAATAACCTAGAGTGATGTGTACATGAAGAAGTGAGTATGCCAATGTTTTTCATCCTCGGTTAGTGACTTCCTGATCATGAAACAGGCATATCTGTGGCAACGAGACAACTTGCAATTTTCTTCCTTCAGCTTCCTGAGAGCTCGGCTCGACTATAGAAGTGTACCACCACACCCGGCTATATTTTAAATACATTTTATAGATTATGAACATACTTTAGGTCAGACTTCAAGTACCTTTTTACCATGACATTTTTTGCCAATTTTCAGGTCAGTTCCAGTATCCAGTTCAGTGGACTCATGCCTGAAGCAAGGTATCATTTCTATTAGGAAGAACCAGAACTGGCAAGTGCTTCTCTCCCCTGTGTAGCTCATTTAAAGGGCATCAGATTTACAGTTGTTGCCATTACTAATTTTACTATGGCTATCAAAACTAAAGTTTGAATTCTGAGGATTTGCTTTCTATCAACAATTTGTGTCCTACTACTGAATAGTTACAAAAGTCATTTCTTATCACCTATAAATACAAAAAAAAAAAAGATTTTTAGCCTAATTTGTGGCACAGGTTCATAACCAAAGTATTTTCTAAAACATGAGTTTAGGGCAAATTAATTCTTTACGAAAATGGCCTATTATATGAGACGAAGAAAAATCTCTACTTTTTGCTTCTTTATTGTTGTGCTGTGTGGGAGTACATTGTGGCACAGGTTCTTACAATGTATCATATATGTCATATTTGACTCACTCCCCTCAACCATTCTCCTGGAGTAGGCTGACAGAGTGGCTCAAATGATATGGCACCTGCCTAGCAAACATGAGAGTCTGAGTGCGATCTACTTTAATGCACAAATACAATAGTAGCATCATTTTATAAAGAAATGTTTTCCTCATTTATTTGGGTATTGGTTTATTAGTATTCAAGATAATGTCAACTGAATCAAACCCTTTGTGTGTGGAAAGATATTACAAAACATGAAAAAGAATAGATACTTTCAAGCATAGCACTTCCTTCTCTAAATATTTTTGATATATTTTGCGTCTCCAAAACCAACAAATTCTTTTAAAGCCTTAATATAATTTCCAGAGCCATATATAACTTCAAATATGGCCATTACACTTTATGTTTGCCAAGCCACAACCTTGCAGATCACTACAAATCTGAAATTGCCATGCTTACTCATACTTGGAAATTCTGAATACTCCTGACTTAGAGCTGAAATATCCATCAACCACTCTGTTTGAATGATTCTTTTTGTTATTGTAACACTAAGAATAATTGGCTTAATCTCATATGATAGTCGAGATTTGTCTCAGAACCTGGACTAGCAATTTTTCTCTAATATATTTTGCATTCCCTCCATTCTTTTAGAGAATTCTCTAATTTTTTAATCTTTCAGTGCTTCAGAATTTTTTTTAATTTTCAAAATTTTAACTTTTAACTGATTACATTAAAATGCATATATTAATAGGTTATCATGTGACATTTCAATACATGTATTCATTGTGTCGTGTTCAAATCAGGTTAAAACTATCTGCTTCCTCAAATAAACTCACTCATTTATTTCTGATGAAAATTTTCAAAATCCTTTAACAAGTCCCCTTTTCTGAAATAGGTAAGAAAAACTAAATTCTTTTTGTGATTCAACAATATGGAAAATGCAAGATAAGTATCAGATTCTTATTTAGGACATTTTTGATTTTACATTTTTATCTCCACTAATCCTATGAGAAACATAAGATTGACATTTTTCTTGCTTACTAGCATAGATCTTATTTCCATACCAATCCTTTCCCTGTAGTAGGCTTTAAAAGAGAATTTACTGAATGGAAGAGTGATAAAAATGGATTATGAAAATAAACTTCTGCTTTTCAATCTGTTAGGCGAAAACAAGAAGGTAGAAATGAAGAAAAACTTGCCAAACTTAATTGATACACATGGAGGTTCTTCCATATCAAGCAATCAGTTTTTCAATCTCTAAATTTAAATAATTTAATTTTATAGTAAATGTTATTAAAATGGCAACTCACTATTTTCAATATGGAACCAAACATGAGTGAGTGTTACATATTTACTCATTGAACAACAACAAAAAGACTGGTGGTGAAGAATATTTAAAAGGCAAAAGTTAGAATTCCTCTGTAATTCCAGCTTCTTGGGAGGCAGAACTACAAGTTCAAGGACAGCCTGAACAGTTTACTAAAAGCCTGCCTCAAAATAAAATTTATGAAATGGCCTCGGAGTGCAGCTCAGTAGTACAGTGCTTGCCTAGCATGCAAGGGAACTTGGGTTAAATCCTTAGGATGGGGGCAAAAATAGAATTCCTGTATTATAGCTGTAGCTTTACAAAGAGGTATTTATCTTAATTCAGCATAAACTGTAAAACTTCTACTGTTTAACAGGAAAATTATTTCTTTGATTTGTTAAAAAAAATCACTTTATTTTTAAACATGAAGGAGATAATTACATGTAGACCTCTTGATTAATTTCTATAATTGATGCAAAAATGTTATAACCTTTTATGTAGTTAAATTACATGTCCATAATCAATTAACCTATGACACAATCAACATAATTTATACTATAAAATTCAAATACATGATTAAACATCATAATTTAGACATCTTTAAGTTCATTCAGCCATTATTTTATAGTGTATTCTGTGACAAGGGAGCACTTCATTTCAGTGACTAAAATAGACCAATGATCATGAATAAGAAGATGTTTATCAAAAAAACTTCTATTTGATTGTTTCCAGGGGAAATTCATTTCTCTCTCATTGTGCTGTAATTTACACAAAGATGAATTAATCCATCTGCTGCACGGTTATTAACATGATCTAAGAAGCTTCAGAGAGAACTGGAGCCAGATCATATAACCAGGGGCAGAACTATCATCAGCACTCATGACCACAGTTTCCACGGACATGTATTCTTTCCTGAGTGAGTATTCACAAATGCCATAATTAATGTACTTGCTTTCACTGTGTTGAGAAAAATACTACTCAGAAAGCTTAATTTCCTTTTCATATTAATTTTCTGATTGTTTGACATGGAAAATATTTTAGCTTTATGTAGCATGCCATTGTTTTGAGCATAGGTAGAGATTATAAACTATGTTCTAACAAAATGTCCCTGGAAACTGAAGTATGCTAAATATGTAAAATAAGAACATAGATTGCTGCATTTTCCCTTTATATAATGTAAATTTCAGGGTTGCACTAACATAAACACCTCTTCTGATCTCTATTTTAATTGCTCTTAAAGTTTTATATCTCTGGCTGGGTATGGTGGCATATGCTTGTGATTCCAACTATGCAAAAGGCCAAGGTAAGGAGGATGATCGTGGTGAGATAAGGAAGACTGGGAAAAAAGTGGAACACTCTGCCTGAAAAATAAAACTAAACCAAACAAACATTAACTAAATGAAAAGGGGTTTGAGGCAGGCTTCAAGTGGTAGAGGACTTGCCTGGGGAATGTAAGACATTGAGTTCAAAATCCCAGTACCACCATAAAAAGTCTTTTTTCCTTTCATCTGCTTATTCATTTATGTAATATAAATTACATGAAGTGACATATACATGGCTTGTGTGCAATGTAATGAGTTTAGATAAATGTAAAACCCTGAGTTATCCGTATTTAAATTAAGACAGACTTTCCAGGCAACCCCCTTTTTCCAACAACAATACACTAGATTAGTATATCCAGCAGAGAGAGCTATATACTACTTAGTAGCAGGAGAAATAAAAGCCTTCCACAATAAACAAAATCTAAAGGAATTCATGGACATGAAATGATCAATGCAGAAGATACTTCAAGGAATCCTACACATAGAAGAAGAAGATAAAGGTAAGTAGAGGAAAGAGTAGACTCCACTTATACAGATAGATTTAGCAAAGGTGGTATAGGAAAGAAATAAGCATCATAAACCAACAAAATGACAGGAATTACCACAAATATCTCAATATTGACACTAAATTTTAATGGTCCTAACTATCCAATCAAAAGAAATAGAATGGCAAGTTAGATTAAAAAGCAAGACCTGATCATTTCTGTCCTGTAAGATGCATATCTCAGACAAAGACAAACACAGACTTAGAGTACAAGGATTAGAAAAGATTTTCCAAACAAATGGACCCCCAAAATAAATAAGAGTAGCTATATTCATAACCAATGAAACAAACTTTAAACAAATATTAGTCAAATAAAGAAGGTCACTTGATATTAATAAAGTAGATAATTCATCAGGAGAAAATAACATTTGGTATTACACATGCAAAAAATGTTGTGCACCCAATTTCATTAAGCAAATACTTCTGAAATTACAATCACTGATAAGATCCCAGGACAATAATAGTAGGAGATTTTGATTCCCCACTCTCACCAATAGATAGGTCATCTAGACGAAAATTCAACAAAAAGAAACTCTGAATGAATTGCTACTACAGGACAGATGGGTAAATAACCTAATTTACCCTCTCACTCTTGTGCTGGACCAGGCAACACAAGAAAAGATGTCAGATGAAATAGCTGGAGGTGCCCAAGATAGCATGGTGGAAATATTAGGTGCTCATGTATGAAACTGGAAAAAGTGAAACCTGCTCAAACTATTCTACAAAAGGGGGGAAAGAGTGGGTAAAGCTAATTATGATATCGTGTAATCACTTTGGTAAATGTCACAAAGTATTCTCAGTACAACAATATACTAATAAAAAAGTCAGCAACATTCATTCAAAATAAAAACAACTCTCACCCCCCAAAAAACAAAAAAACACGAGACATCTGTCCAGATATAAGAAATGTGATAGCACCAGCCGTCAGTGGCTCATACTGGTAATCCTAGGTATTTGGGAGGCTGAGATAGGGAGGATCGAGGTTTGAAGCCACCCCAGGAAAACAGTTTACACGACCACCATCTCTAGAATAATCAGAGCAAAATGGACTGAAGATGTGGTTCAAGCTCTAAAGTGCCTACTTTGCAAGCACAAAGCCCTGAGTTCAAACCACAATCTCATCACAAATAAAATGAAATGTGAATGGAATTTTAAAATGGGATTCTCAACATTATTCTATTACATAAAACAAAGAGTTCTGTGGATTTATAATTTAATGATAAAAACATCATTTTTATATCCTAACACATGAACTTTAATAATTTGTTTCCAAAAATTGTTAACCGGCTTTAGCTACTCTGTAATGAAAATGATAAAATTTTCATGAAATATATGCACATGTATCAGTGCAAGGTTATGTCTCTAAATTAAAATTTTAAAAACCTTTACTCAAGTTAATATTAGTCATGACATTTGAACTGAATGGATTTTTTTCTGCTCTGTCTATGAATGTATTAGAAATACTTCAAGAAGATACAGAAATATTTTATTACAAAACCATTTCATCTATGAAAAATCAATTTCTTTCTCTTTAACAGATTGTTGCTAGTGTGCTTACATATTCTGAAATATTTGGTTTATTTCTTAGAGAGCAAATATTGTGCAAATGCTTTAAACTCAGAAGAATTGACATTATTTAAGTATATATATAGTCAGTAAAATGTGAAATATTCTTACAATAAGAAGTCACAGGAGTTATGACATCTTTGGGAGACTTCTAATTATGGTCTAGTTTTTATGAAGTATTGCAGTAGAAATGATACTTTGCCTTTTCAAAGCCCATTGTTGCCATAGTAACCTTATTTCAACATTTTCCACATCACTTTTTCTCACATTGACTATTAAGTCAGGCAATATATTTGATTTATGCTTTATGTTTCGTACACCATTTTAAGGTATCACAAAACAGAACGGACTTCTACATAAGAGGATAACCTTGAACTTTAGAACTGTGAAGCATTATCACCCTTAAGAACAAATGAAAACTAGCATACATTAATTAGTTTAAGGATTATAATTTTTGTTTGAATATTTAAATAAATGAATGTGCCCTTGACAGGAATGCCAAAAAATGTTGTTGGTGGATGTAATTAAATTTAAATAATTAATATAATTAAACTGAGTAAAATTTACCATCTTGCCTGCAGTGTATTTTATTTGTCTACCTTGTTTATTCTCTATTTTGCCAGTAGAACATAATCTTTGGAAGTGGTAAACATTTTGTTCATGATAATGAACTTTAAGGCACGTGTTAGTAGCTCTCCATCACTATGACCATACATTTGAGAAAAATCAACTTAAAAGAAGAAAGATATATTTTGGCCCCTAGTTTCAAAGGTTTCATTACGTGGTCATTTGGCGCCATCATTTCTAGGTATTATTGAGGCAGAACATGGTGGAAAGCATTTGCTGAAACAAAGGTTCTCATCTCCTGTTACCTGGGAATAGAAACCTAGAGTAACAGCCAGAGCAAGAGAGAGAGAGACTGGAGAGCTAAGGATCAAGGACAAAATATGCCCTTCAAAGACATTCTCCTAGTGACCTACATCCTTCAACTCCCAGGGTTTCCACCACCTCCCAATAGGCTACCAGGTGGGGACCAAGCTTTCAGCACATAGACTTTGGGGAACATTTAAGATGCAAACCATAACAAGGGCCAAAGATAGTACCCAGTACATATAAGATTCATACAAATTTTGTTTATGAAGAAAAAATACTGGAATCATATTATCTTTTGTACTTGAAAAATTATAGATACATTTAAAGTACATGTTGAAATCAGAAAGTAATATTTAATTGTTAATAATATATAAATAAACAAGCTTCTATCCAGCCATTCATTCTAATTTCCAAGGGATAGTTATTTCAGTTCTATACACTAGCATCTATGCTTGACACAAAAGAAAGCTTTTTGTAGAATGCCTTGCTAATGCTCATTTTGCAAACATAAGCACCATATTCTGGTCATCAGAGTTTGCAATTTACACTTATGTTAAAAAGTGGTCATTGGGCTGGCAGAGTGGCTAAAGTGATAGAGCACCTGCCTAGCAAGCATGATGTCTTGAGTTCAAACCCCCATACCACCATTGACATGGTTTGTAATCACTTTCTCAACTCAGATTAGAGAGAAATTGGGTTACAAATTCTTCCTTTATATATTTGTGGGATTAAAGGAATAGACTAAGTGCCACTTAACTAAAATTCATTGTTAGTATTTCTGATTATCTATATTTAGATTTAAAAATCATGGCAGTGTTGCACTGAGAAAATAAGAACAAGTTTTGCATAATATTGTATTTACATTATGAACAGGTATTACACATTGCACATTTAAGTAAGATTTGTGATATGGATACACTAACCTGACTTTATTATCCAATGATTGAGCATTCCCTTTAAATTTGTTTTCATAGCTCAAAATAAGGAAAATTCATAGGTATTTCAATAAAGCAAAGTTGTTGCACTTCAATTAAGTAATGGCTGCCATTATCCTTTCCATCTTTGCAAATATGACTTGGGTTCCCAGTATTCTAAACCAAATGCACTGTTAACTCAGTTTTTCTCTTAGCAAAAATTTGGAAACAGTGTGCTAAGAACTGAATAAACATGATTTTTTTCTAAGATAACTCTTAGGCAATTCCTACAGGAATAGTATTTTAAATGAGAGATGACTTGCAGTCAGATTCAAGATAAGTAGTAAAAATATCACCTCTGTTGTACATACATACACGTATACATTACATAAGCTATTTGTAAAACAGAAATTGGCTAGCATTTGCGAAATGGTGAATGATATTTTACGTTCTCTGAATCATAATGCTTGACACTCTACTCCCTAAATGTAAGCTAAACATTGTTGCTCTTAAAATATACAGTAGGCCTCTTGCTGATGTACCACAGAAAAGAGATCAAACATGGAGACAAAAATCCTTTAATTTCTCAATATATACAATTCTTCCAATTATATCTCAAAATGGACAAACATTTAATTCAAAATTGTTAATTTATAAATATATGAAAAGAATAGCTCTTATCTTTGCCTTTTTAACAATAATGATAATTAATTCATTATTGTACAACTTAGTTTAAAAACACGGGAGAAGGGAAAAAGATCCATTTCATTAGAGAAAAAAAATCCAAATCATTAGAATCAATTTTCTCTTTTTTGCAATCTTTTTATAAAAATTCATTCTTTTTGTTGTTATCCTCCCAAAAGATATCCACTTCTTCACCCATCAAACCTAAGAATTTTATATTATATGGCATAAACAATTTTATAGATGCAACTGAAGTATGAATTTTGAGATGGGACATTATTTTGGAAAATTAAGGTATGTCTTGTATGCAGCCACATATTTCCTAATGTGAGGAAGACAGAAAGAGATTTTCACAGAGGAAGAGAACATATTGTGACTGCAGGGACAGAAATTAGAGTGATGTGACTCTGAGCAAAGTTAACGCTAGCACTCATGGAAGTAAGAAGAGGGAGGAGTAGATTTACCCTAGAGTCTGTGGAGCAAGTGTCGCTCTGCTGACATTATGGTTTTGGTTCATTGTTGCTCAGTTCAGACTTCCAATCTCTGCAACCATGACAGGACAAATTTCTGCTGCTTTTACTTCCAAGTCTCTGGTAATTAGTTACAAAGCTATAGAAAATTAATACATTGCCCTGCACCTAAAATCCAGTTATAAATATGAAAGACTATATCTTACTAACTTTAGTTAAGAATGCATCTATCCTTTTAATAATAAATAGGGGACTTATTTCTGAAAATCAATAGAAGAACTCCATTCTTTCTATTTTGTTTGTTTGTTTTACTTTATCAAGATTCGCAGGACTGGGCTTAGTAACTCACAGCTGGAATCACAATTACTCTAGAGCCAGAGATTGGGAGGATCACAGTCTGAGGCCAGCAAGGGAAAAAGGTTAGCAAGACCTCATAGCAACAAAGAAGCTAGGTATGTTAGTGCATATATCTGTAATCCTAGACATCTGGGAGGACTTAGGTAGGAGAAATGCAGTACAAGGCCAGCCTTTATTTTAAAAAAAGAAGCTTTTGGTATTATTGGAGGTGGAGTATTGAACTAAGGAGTCCAAAAAGAGTATGAAACAATGGTCCAATCCGCTCAAATTGATTCTAGAAGGAATCTGTATCACCAATGACCCTACCTTAACCATCACTGCGTCCCTGTAATAGGAAATAAGCAAACCATGGGTATGATTTGTAGAATACCAAAGCTTTGCTTGAGAAATATGAAAAACATTTGAAAATCTGAACCTTAGTCATAAATATAAATAAAAGCATAATAATAGAAGACCTAACTATTACACTAAACAAACACTTCTGCATAAATATATTATGCATGCTAGAACATTTGCAGGAAAGAGTAGAGATAATGTTCTTTTGACTAGAGAGTTGAGAACATTAAAACTCTGTGCTAGTGAAAGGTTTATAGTATTTCCTGTCATTTGGTTGTTTTATGATGCTTATTTCCTTCCTACTCTACCTTTACTAATCTACTAGTGGGTTTTTTTCTTTCTTATATTTTCCTGGTTGCCTTTATCTTCCTTCTGTGTGTAGGATTCCTTGAAGTATTTTCTGCATTGCTCATTTCTTGTCACAAATTCTTTTTAGTTTTTGCTTATCATGAAAGGTTTTCAGCTTTCCATCAATTATGAGAGATAGCTTTGCCAACTGATATCACTCAGCAGCCATCTTCTTCACCCTCCTCTAAATTATCTTAATCCAAATAAGTAATTATAATATTGAGAACCCAAAGATCACTTTATTTACATAAAACTTAAAAGTAATTATACATCTGGTCAAATACTAACTGAAAATTATTTAGTAAGTCCATTATAATTCATGTTATTTCTAGCTAAAGTTAAATTAAATCAACTCAGTGACTTATTAAAATACTATTACAATATATACAAACACTATCATAAATATATATATATGCATGTACACATCACAAATGTACATACCTGTATATAAAACACTAAAATAAAGTCTTCTTTTTAAGTGTTATAATGTGTTTCTATTCAAGCAGTCGTGTTTTATTTGAAAACAAAAAAGCAAGCTGCATCCATAATGGTGAGCCTGCAACATTATAGGATTTGACATTGTTCAACCACTGTGGTATAGGAAAACACAGAGTTATACTTAGTGTATTCTGAATATACTTTCTACAAAGATTACATGCATGTAGATGAAAAGATCATGAATAAACTACACAGTGGTTTATATTAACATAATTGATATGCATCATAAAGAATGTCTTTTAGAATAACAAGATCAGTATTTAGTATGGAACACGCAATATTCAATTGTTTTTTTGGGGGAGGGTACTAGGGCTTGAACTCAGGGCCTATACCTTGAGCTACACCACCAGTCCTTTTTTGAGAAGGAATTTTTCAAGATAGGGTCTTGACACTTATTTGTCTGGGCTGGCTTTAAACCGTGACCTTCCTGATCTCTGCCTCCCATGTAGCTAGGATTACAGGGATGAGACACTGGCACCTAGATGCAATGTTAAAATTTTAAGAAAGAAGACATGCAATTTCTACTTAGTATTGATTCTTTTAAAATATTATTTTGTTGCTGCTTCAATCTCATCGCTTGTTACAAATCTGTTTAGACTATTTAACTCCTCTTAGTTCAATTTTGTTAGGTTGTATATGTCTACAAATTTATCTCTATCTTTTACATGCTCTAATTTATTGGTTTGCAAGTTTAAAAAATATTTCACATTTCATAATACCCTATGGATTTCAGAGGTATCTGTTGTCATATGCCCTTTTTTATCTCTAATGTTATTAATTTGGGTCTTTTCTCACTTCTTTTGTTAGTCTGGCTAAGGGTTTGTCAATCTTACTTATGTTTTCAAAGAACCATCTGTTTTATTGATCCTTTGTATTGTTCTTTTAGTCTACATTTCATTGATTTCCAACCTGATCTTTAATATTTCTTTGTATCTACTAATTTTGGGTTCAACTTGTTCTTGTTTTTCTAAGATTTTAAGGAGTATCATTAGGTTATTAGGTTATTTATTTGACATGCCTTTGATTCTTTTTAAGTGCAGGTACTCATAGTAATAAACTTTACCAATGAAACCCATTATTTTCTACAAGCAATATATGCTAGTTAAAAATTTATAGATTTTGAGTAAAGGAAGCTTGTTTAAAACCTGGAACTCAAACTTCAAAATATTCTTTTGTCTGGATACAAGGCTTAAACAACAATTTTATGTATGATTGTCTAGTGCCTTATTTTGTGATACAAGTTGAACCAGCAGACAGAGGACAAGTAAGAATATCTACTGTCTTTCTGCCACAATATAGCAATTTATATTTTATCAAGTCCAGTTTCATTAAAATTTGTTTTACCGCTTCTTAAATTAGCTAAAATGCAATGAGTTTGTCTTAACTATGATAATTAATTTATGATATAAAAAGTGAGGTTTGTAATATTTAAGTGATTTATTCAAGGGCATGCATATTTGAGAAAGGGAAAATAAATATTCTAGTTTAAATTTTAAATCTGTTTCTATGTTGAAATACTCAATTTCGTAATATCTTAAATATAAATTCTTGACTTAATAGAAATTTGAATGCTCTTAGAACTTCTCACTGCATTTTATTTCCATGAAGTTTTTAACAATAGTGATAGTGTTTTATTTATGTAAGTGCTACACACAAGATGGAGAACTTCATAGAGTACAATTAAACCTTTAAAAGTTTATCCACTAAAATTAACTTGTCTGTGTTTTGATGTAAGACTTTGAAATTGGCTTGTCACTTCTGCAATTTCTTTATTGTGTGCTATACATCTTGTCGCCATTCAGTAAATGTAAATTTACTGGAATAAGAATTAAATGAAATTTTAATCATAATTTTAACAAAATGATGGGCTCATTTATGGAATATATTTACTATATCCTTGTCAGTTTAAAATAACCCTAACACAGAATAAAGTCCTGTATGTGTAAGGTTTTTTTAAGTTTTAACTAAATATTACTGAGTTTCCAATGCTAACTTAAAATTATAAATTCAAAATATGTGTTATGCTACAACATGTCTTCTTTTATTTTAAAAAATCAAGACTTAGAAACACACAAATGTGCACAAGGACACAGAATTAATTAACATTTTCCAGCCCAAAATAAAATTAAAGCTGTCTCAGGGATTCAGTTTCTTATACAGAATTCTTGTGCTTTTTTCCTTTTCTTTACTATCATTTATTACTAACTGGAATTAAAGTGAAGGTAATTACTTAAGAATTTTAAGCTTTATGAGCCTAAGGTGATTGTTAGTTATAAAAGTGATAATCTTAATCCCACTATTTCTATAATTTTATCATTATCAGGTTTTGAATACATTAGCTCTAATATTCTGATATTTAAAAATATTTTGCTGCATGAGAAAATATGAAATGCACTATTTATTCTTGATGCATTTAGGAAATTTATTCTCAATTTTTGGAGCAGCAGATCCCTTTTCCCTCAAACCCTTTCTGGAATCATGCATTGCAATGGAATGAAATAGTATATTTGTAATACTAAAAACAAAATGATTGCACAAATTGAAAATCCATATATGTTTTATGTTTTGAAATCCTTAAAAATATTGAATTTAAGTGCATAGTCTGAAAATACTAATTTAAGAAATTCATTGATGAAAGTTTTTTTAAAAAATTGAAATCAAATATTAATTGTGCCATAAACATGAAATAAAATGTTTGATTTATTTTGTAATTTCATTTCTTTCAGCTTACATTATTTTACTTTTAAATCTGATGACCGAACAAGCAAGAAACTCATGCTCATAGAGAATTCAATAGCAATAACAATATACGTATTATGACTTTTTAAATGTATGTAGGCCCAAAAGACCCTATTCTGATCATGTTATTTTGTGGATAATCCATTAAAGTTGCACTTCATGGGTATTACTTTTCTGAGTAACTATTGTTATCATAAAGAGTGTTTCAATCAATCAAGGATTCATTTATTTCAAAGGACTTTTGGAACTTATAAAATTACTCTAAAGGTGTATTATAATTCATACTTCATGCAGTTTCTTCTTTTTTATTTCTGTGCTTCTCAATTTTATTCAAGGGTTATGGCATTAAGCCCCTCTAACTATTACACTAGTTATTATCTCTCCCTATCCAGCAGAAACCACAGACTCCATGGATCGTGTATTGGAACAACCTGTGTAATCATAATCACTAACACGATGCCAAATAAATGGTAATAGACAACAAGTGTGTTTGAATTGAGCCGTTGCTTATCCCCATTACTACAAATGAATCTATTTTTTTCTCAAACTTCCTCAAGCATTGAAATCACTATTTTTTAGTAGTAACTAGTAGTTGGTTTCTTTCTAGGTAAGAAACTAACTAGGAAAGAATAATTCAATGAGCATTCAGTTATGTCCCTTATAAGAATACAGATTTCATGTTTGCATTTTAAATTCTATGCAGTTATTTTATTTTAAAATTGTCATTTGGAATTTTGCATTGACACAGTCATAAAATATTAGCCTCACTTATACTAAATACATCCAATCACATTCAAATCATAACATTACAACTATGTGGTGGTAACAGAAAAATAAAAATAAAAACATATTTCAAACCATTAGTAATATCAATTATATTTTAATTAACTTATTAATTCCCTCTAACATTCTTTTCTTTCTATGCATTTGAATCCCTTTTCTGCATTAAACCAGGGCATGTATGGCATAGCCTAACCTACCAGCTCACCCTAGAGTTTAAAAAGTGCAAAACTTTGTCCTCTGACTTTTTAAGAACAATCACTCACTGTGAGTGTTCTGTAATCTTAACAGGAAAGTTGCTGTGTGTCTTCAGTCTTTAGGTTTGGCAGCTTCTATAGCAGAACAGGCCTAAATGTGCCTGCAGATTTAGGTCCTCTCAAAGGTATTTTGACAGTTTCTGTATGCTTGCATTATAACTTCTATGAAATTTCAGTCACCCAGCTCCTGAAGCAGTATACTGACTGTGTAATATATGTTCCATGCTATTCTTACTTTTTATTTTCTTTCAGGTTGTTGTGAAGACATTCCTTCCATTTAATCTATTCAAATAACAACAATGTTGTTTACTCTCCATATTTTCCATTATTTTTCTCTCATGTATTGTCAATTTACCTTTTTGCTTTACTTTGAGCACTGATCTTTGCTACTCTATATTTTATCATACAGTCATCAAAAAACATAGTCTGATTTAGCACAAAATGTTTTCCTGTGATCTAATCCATAATCGCCATCTTGGAAAGACATGAACACTTCTGTTAAAATGCTTAGCGTCAAGTGACTTCTTTCCCTGAAATCATATCTAAAGTGAGAAATTCGAGCTCTGCTGCTTGTTTTACTCACACTGACATTCAAGAGGACCACTTCATTTTTGCCTCTGTAGTTCTGTCTGGTCTGCCTGAACCATGAAGTGATGGTAGTTTTTCCTTCTTTTCACTCAGGTAATATGGAGAAAGTTTAAAATTTATTATATTTTAATGTGTACTAAAGTTTGACATCCACATCATATACACCTTGTGTTATCTCAAACACCATTCTGGGGTAAAAATTTAAAAGCATTTTGAAATGTGCCTCCTGGGTCAGGGATTCCGTAACACTAATGCCTTATCAGGGGACCACAAAACAATGTAACTGTCAATCATCTCCCATTCTGAAAAATCAAACCATTTCCACAAAAGCTAAAGTGCTACCAACTACCCCAAAACAGTTTAACTTTTCCATTGACTTTTTCATAATTCTCATTCTGTATTCCCATTTTTTCTTCCCCATGTATCTTCACTTTGTATTTTAACTTTACCTGGAGCCTTGACCTTGGCTAATCTATATTTCACGATCCAATTAATGTTAAGAAAAGGTCCCCAAAGTAATCTAACTGAAAATGCTTTGGGGTGATAAAATCCATAATCTCCATCTAAGAAAAAGTTAGCACTCCTAACAAAATGCATAAAGACTTTTCTTAAAAGTTTAAAGCTATTAAAACTTCTTATGAAAACATTTTAACCTACTTTATAAACTGTCCATCAAGAACCCAATGCCTTACATTGTTCAATACTTTCTACTTCTTAAAAATAAAGAATTATTTTCTGTTTTATAAAATTCCCATCTAAAATTAAGTAGCATAGTCAACCAGTTAGAAGATGTTTTCCTTAAAGCAAAATCATAATAATTGTATTTGTAGATAAAATGTTTGAAAAGTTTTTATAGTATGATGCAAATATTTTATTTTATTATAAATCTATTTCAATTACATTTTTCAGTTTATATATATCTGAAGACATTTAAATGATGTGTCTCTTCCAATTCCTTACCTACCTTCTTCTACCTCCCAAAGAATATTCAGATTCTTTTTTCTTTCGTATTTGGAACTAGGAATTGTATTCAGAGCCACTTGTATGCTGGCAAGCACAAACCTACATACCAGCTGTTTTTATTTTGAGACAAGTTCTCAGTAAATTGTGGAGGGTGATGTGGAACTTGTGATCCTCTTGCCTCAGCCTCTCAAGTAGGTGGAATTAGAGGCATATGCTACCATGTCTGGCTTAGAATCTTGATTTTAAAAAGGAATTCTCAGAGGCATCATTTTTACTTCCTATAATAGTAGAATAAAGAATGCTTAACAAAAGAATATAAACTTCAAATACAGAGAGGAAAGGAAGTGCTTTATTCTAAAAGATTAATTTGATCTGGGGGTAGGTACATTGCAGAAATAGTAGAAGCCACAAAACTTAGGGTTGGGTTGAAGAAAGGACTGTTGAAGTAACTAAGGTTGTTAAAAACAGATTTTAAATGGGGAGAAAAGAGATGATGACTAAGAATTAGAATATGTGTCTTGGTTTTTGAGAAATGCAGGAAAGAATGGTACTCTTGTTGAAACTAGTATCTGTATAGACACTTTAAGATTCTTGTTGAAATGAATATCAATATAGATACTTGACCATGAATTAAGTTCATTTATTATCAAATCAGTAAATAAAAGATTAATCTGAAAAATTTGCAACTGACTTTTTTCAAAATGTACACAAACTCATAGAGGAGTCACTTTGGGAGCAGAACAATTTTACAGTAACTGGGTGGAAAGTAAAGTTGATGTAACACATTCTGGTTGGAGGGCATTGTTGAGATCAAAAGAGAGAAGAGAAAGTTGTTTTTCTTTTGATTTTTTTGCACATCCATGTTAATTTTAAGAATAAATTTTAAAATTATACAAAAATTCTTCTAGGATATTGCTTGGCACTGTGTTAGAACTACATATCACATGAGACAAGTAGAGCTTTTAATAATGTAGAGGATTCTGATCCATGAACATCCATCCCAGGATTAAGATCTTCAGGGTTTTTTTCTGCTAACTTACAGGCTGGACTCAAACTCACCATCTTCTTTGCTTCAGCCTCCTAAATGTGGTATAACCCACATGTGCCATCACATCCAGCTTCATTGTGTGTATGCTTTTTTTCTTATACTTGCTTATTTGTTTTTCATTTTTATTAGCATATATTCATTGTACAGGGGAGATTTGTGTGGAAATTCCAAGTAGCCTGACATTGTACATTGGTTACCTTGCTCGCACCATCCTCTGAACCCCTGCAACCTCCTCCCCACTCCAGATAAAATAATTATAAGATATTTCATCATTCTATTTCATATTGATGTTACTGTAAGTGTATTTATTCCATCTGACTGTTCATTACTAATGCATAAATATATGATTTATTTTTGCATATTGATCATGTATTTAGATAATATATGACAATAAAGGAATTTATAGGATTTATTGCATCAATGATCAACTCATT
The DNA here is from genome assembly GCF_047511655.1 of Castor canadensis. Classification (NCBI taxonomy): domain Eukaryota; kingdom Metazoa; phylum Chordata; class Mammalia; order Rodentia; family Castoridae; genus Castor; species Castor canadensis. Next base: position 19,084,409 of record NC_133390.1, on the reverse strand, counting down.
TACAGAAATATTCAACTCCAATATGTATCCTATTTCATGTGCTTTTTTATTATTGTTGTACTGAGGGTACATTGTGACATTTACGAAAGTTCTTACAATATGTCCAAGATGAACTCACCCACTCCATTATTCTCCTTTATCCATGCTTGCCTCAATTCCTGGAAGTCTAATTTTTCCACTTAAACACATCATACGCTAGGTTAAGTGGGACCCCTTTATTTCTTACCTTTAAATATGTGCAATCTAACTGCATTTGACTACTAAAATCAACTTAGTATTTTTTTTTACAGAACTTTTAGTTAAGTGTATCACAGCAATAGGTAGCTGAACAAAAAACAAATTGTTTAGCTCATCCCCTATTATATACTTTGAAAGAAAAATACTCTTCAAAGAGTAAATATAATCATTTCTTTTATAATATATGTAGCACTTTCTAATTCACCTACCTTTAACTAAAGATAAGCACCATATATTTTTTAATTTATTTGATATATGTATTTTGAAGAATGGCCTTAAATTTGGATATGTCATATATGTTATCAAAAATAGTTTCAAGGCAAACACAACAATGGGATTGGACTATGAGCACATGATAAAAGCGAGAGCACACAAGGAAGGGGTGAGGATAGGTAAGACACCTAAAAAATTAGCTAGCATTTGTTGCCCTTAACGCAGAGAAACTAAAGCAGATACCTTAAAAGCAACTGAGGCCAATAGGAAAAGGGGACCAGGAACTAGAGAAAAGGTGAGATCAAAAAGAATTAACCTAAAAGGTAACACCCACGCACAGGAAATCAATGTGAGTCAATGCCCTGTATAGCTATCCTTATCTCAACCAGCAAAAACCCTTGTTCCTTCCTATTATTGCTTATACTCTCTCTACAACAAAATTAGAAATAAGGGCAAAATAGTTTCTGCTGGGTATGGGGGTGGGGGGGAGAGGGAGGGGGTGGAGTGGGTGGTAAGGGAGGGGGTGGGTGCAATGAACCAAGCCTTGTATGCACATATAAATAATAAAAGAAAAAAAAAGAGTTTCAAGAAATAGCATATGCACATATATTTGTCACTGATAACTTTCTTGGTCTTATCCAATGCATTTTTAATTGAGTTAGTAAAAATAGTCAAGATATGGAATCATGACAACTGTCCATCAATAGATGAATGGACACAGAAAATTTGGTATATGTACTCAGTGAACTGATAGTTGCTGCACCAAAAAAAAGGAAATTTTGCCACATGTAACCATATAAATAAACCTTATACATTAACTAAATGAAATTATACAGGCACAGAAAGAAAATGCCACATAATTTCATTTGTACATGGAATTCAAAAAGCTAAATCTCTTAGTAGTAGGAAGTAGGCTGAATGAGAGGGGGTATAGGTAGCTGTTGGTCAGACAGTATAAAGTGCTCTCCCCTTGTCATGTAACCCAAATCCAACCACATTTCTCCATTTGCCCTAGATCTAAAGTCTACATATGAGGGAGAACATACGATTTTTGGTCTTCTGGGCCTGGCTAACCTCACTCAGAATGATGTTCTCCAATTCCATCCATTTACCTGCAAATGATAACATTTCATTCTTCTTCATGGCTGAGTAAAATTCCATTGTGTACAAGTACCACATTTTCTTGATCCATTCATCACTAGTGAGGCATCTTGGCTGTTTCCAAAGCTTAGCTATTGTGAATAGCACTGCAATAAACATGGGTGTGCAGGTGCCTCTGGAGTAAACTGTGTTGCATTCTTTGGGTATATCCCCAGGAGTGGGATTGCTGGATCATATGGCAGGTCTATGTTTAGATTTTTAGGAAGCCTCCAAATTTTTTTCCAGAGTAGTTGCACCAGCCTGTATTCCCACCAGCAGTGTATGAGAGTTCCTTTCTCCCCACATCCTCACCAACACCTATTGTTGGTGATGTTTTTGATGATGGCTATTGTAACAGGGGTGAGATGGAATCCTAGTGTGGTTTTGATTTGCATTCCTTTATGGCTAGAGATGGTGAGCAATTTTTCATGTGTTTTTTGGCCATTTGAATTTCTTCTTTTGAGAAAGTTCTGTTTAGTTCAGTTGCCTATTTCTTTATTGGTTCACTGATTTTAGGAGAGTTTAGTTTCTTAAGTTCCCTGTATATTCTGGTTATCAGTCCCTTGTCTGATGTAAAGCAATGATAGGAATCTCTCCCTATAGCTATCCTTAACTCAACTAGCAAAAATGCTTTGTCATCCTTATTATGCTTATAGATTTTCTTCAACAAAATTAGTGATAAGGGCCGAACAGGATCTGCCTGGAAGTGAGGGGGGAAAGGAGGGAGAGGGTGGGGGAGGAGGGCTGAGGGAAGAAATGACCCAAACAATGTATGCACATGTGAATAAATGAATAACTAAAAAAATAAGCTTATGGGGAAAAAAAGTACAAAGTTGCAAGTACACAGGAAGACTAATTTTTTCAGAGTTAATAATAATGTACACTTAAAATAGCTTAAAAATGATATTTTTGTTTATTTAATATACCTATACAGAGAGTTTCCTTGTGACATTTCCTTGTATGTATGTATTATAACCCAAACTGGTTAGTCTCCTCTGTTTTCCTCCTTTCTACCTTAGTCCCTTTCTTATGGTGATTTCAAGAGGTTTAAACATTCTATATTCATTCTTAGATAGGGAGTACATCAACCACATTCACCTTCTTAACTTACTTCTTTTGCTACCTCTCTTTCATAGGTGAACTCTCCTTAGTGTGACCTGTTTTTCATAATATTGCTGGTATTTGTATTAGGTCTTTATTACACGTATGAGAGAAAACATGTGGCCTTTGAGTTTCTTAACCTGGATAACTTCAGTTAAGATGATGTTCTTCAGTTCAATCCATTTATCTACAAACAACAAAACTTAATTTTTCTTTGTGGCTGAATAAAATTCCATTCCAGTGGGAGAGGGGAAGAATGTGGGAAGAGATTGCAGGAGGGTGAACATGGTGTCAATATTTTGCAATGTAAATGGAAAAATGAGAACTGTTGAGACTATTCTAGGAATGGAAGGATGGTAGGTAAAGGAGAGTAATGGAGGGGATGAGTTTAACTATGATACATTATAGGAACTTTTGCAAGTAACACACTGTCCCACAGAAAACAACAATTAAAATAAAGTAATAAATAAAATGAATAAATAATTTAATACTTTTGAAAATACATATAAACATTATACTTATTATTGGCTTTTCACAAAATGTAGTGGTATCATAAATATTTCTGATTATGTTAAAGCTTAATTACCTATAAACAAACAGTTTAATTACATTCTCTTGAAGGCTTGAAGAAGGAACTTTTCTGTGGCTTGCTTTAAAATACCCAAACACACACACAGACAAATTCATCAGACAAGTCTTGATTCGTGAAGAATCTAAGACAGAACTAGAAAGTGGAAACTTACATATGTCTCCTCTTGTAAGATGTTTTGGCTGGTCTTTTTGATCGGGAATAGTATCAATGCACTGCATGTGAGCATGAGGAGGCATAATAGAGCATGCTGACAGCTACTGAATAGGGTAATAATGGAGTAGAGAAGGAGAGAGTAATGGAGAGGGGGGGCTAATCTGATTGAAGTACAATATATGCGTATGTGAAATGCCATGGTGAAAACCCTTTGAGCAGTGAATATACACTTAAAAAATATAAAGGACAGGAATGCAAAACAGGTCCTGTTTAAGGGTAGGTACTACTGAGTGGGGAGTGTGAACAGAGAGGATCAGGGAAGGTGAATATGCTTGTCTTACTTAATATACTTTAATGAAAATAGAACAATGAAATCATTTGAAATTGTTGAAAGAAGGAGAAGGTTTAGGAGGGAGAATGATGGTGGGGATAAATCTAACCATAGTACATTGTAAGCATATATGGAACTGTCACAATGAACCTCCCCCTGTAAAACTAATATATGCTAACAAAAATGTTTTTAAAAAAAATAAAATAGCTAAAAGAGCGAATTTCAAATATTGCACCACAAAAATGATAAATGAAATGAGTTATGCTAATTAGCCTGATTTAATTATTCCAGATGGTATACAGATATCAAAAATTACACTGCATCCCATATTTTTAATTTCTCAACTAAAAATAACATTAATGAAGTACTTTTAAGAGTGACTCAAATAATAATAGAAAGGTGGTAGGGAAGAGAGGAGTGAGAGAAAAAGGAAACAAACACCAGTCCTATGGATTTGAATTATCCCATTAAGAAAATCATTCTTGCACAGATTTCTTAGCAAATACAGCTGCTAAATAGTTAAAATATAGCTTATGATATATATTATCTTTTTTAAAAGTTTTTTCTAAGTCAATTTAGCCTTAAATTTCAAGCAAGTTTTATATTCAAACTCAGTAATGAATGGAATTATTTCTGCCTGCCTTTTCAAGAAATATCGCAAAATATTTGTCATAGTCACATGTTTATTTCTTTAACCTGACTCTTCTGTAATGATTTTTCATATCAAAGTAATATTGTTACAAATTATTATAACAATCAAATATTTCTAAGCAATAACATTTCAAATCTTTAGTTCTATATCTTTGCTCCATTTGGAGAAACACTTTTTAAATTTTGCCTACACACTTTTACCTGACTCTCCAAACTTAACTTTGGAAGGGTCATGTTTTAAAAACAGAATTGCCAGGTTGGAAGTGTGGTTCAAGTTGTAGTGTGCCCATGTAGCAAGCAGGAAGCCTTGAGTTCAAACCCCATTACTGCCAAAAAAAATAAAAATTAAATGAAAAAAAATAAGAACAGAATACTTAACTTAAACTCTTCACTGTACACACCCTTCTGGGTTTTTTCCCTCTGTTTACTTTCTCTTAAAAATTGTTGTTTTGGCCTTAAGCAAATGGTATAAAAGAGCAAACAAACAAAGAGGCCCAAATCAAATGGCACTACAGCCCGATATAATATGCCACACTGGGCGTTACTTTTTCCATTACTGTGGCAGTCTGTGTGACTGCTGTCTTTGTTTAAATTTCCACCATATCTTTGGACATTCAGACTATGGATGATGACATTTATGTCCCTTATATATTTTGGACTTTCTAACTTTGTACAATGCATAGCATTGCATGTTATTGATAAAAGTTATTAAGTGACATCAATACATCCAAAAACAATTTAACCTTCTATCTTTATTGAGGCCATAAAGCAATTATTGAAATTGCTTAGCTGGGAGTAGCAGCCAAATTGAGGCTTCAAAACAGCTTTTCTCAAATCTGTCATGGCATTTTAACATTTTTAAATAAAATATAAAGCACAATAGTATCAGTAAGAATTATTGGCATTTTAACTGTTAATGTCTTTAAATTTGCTGAAAGAAAATTGGAATGCCCACTTACAAAGCTAACCCTTTAAGAGTTAGTAAAATATATTAATTAGAAATGCTTGGTTCTTGACCCATTAATGCTATTCTTTATAAATACATGGTAAAATATTCATTTAATACTTCAGTAGCTTTACTGTCCTTGATATCTCATTTCTCATTTCATGCTGAAGAGCTCTAATTTCTTCCTTGATTAAACTTTTGCTGTGATAGTAATAAGGAATTACTTTAATTATGAGAAATCTCTATCCATAAGGATTTGATGTCTTATTTTGATTTGTGTTCCCCTTGTAGATCACATCATCATGTTATATATATGTCCCAGTTTCTTTTTCAGAAGAGTTAACATCATAGTTAAATTTATTTAATAAAATACATTTATTATTTTCTATTTTACTGAAATAAGGTATATACTAATTTATCAATTTAGCTTCTAACTATAAACTAACTATTTTATATGGTGATATATAAGACTTGATATCCAAATTGTGTGATTGCAAAAGAATAAGGGTATTTGTTTCAATTTCATAGATACTATGATACTATTGGAGCATACAGTAGTATCTGTATGTGTGTACATATACAGTCATGTCCTTTATATGCTATATGTGTGTATAATAATATTAGTAGATGTATGTATGCTCATCTTGATGAGCACAAAACCTTCTCCAAATATTTATCTCCACCAAGACACAGAATGTAGAAGAAGAAATCAGAGTAATTTAGTCCTACACTTTTTGAATTTTTCAGTTGTTCTTTAGTCCTTACTTATGTCCCTGCCTCAAATGCCAGACTCAGTTACTTCATTTTAAACGTAGCTAGTAAGAGGTAGTCACTTTGATGTGGATAGTTTTTTCTCCTATTCTTTCTGCTTTTTAAAATTTCTTTTGTATTTTATTGATACAAAGCACAGTTAACTTTGTTGCTTAATGGAGAAACATTGTTTTCTTCTATCCTGTCAACTATGACTGTGGCCCCAAATACTCTATGAAAGATTCTACATCTATATACTTAATGTGTGGGAGTCTTCTTTTTCAGACATATACATGTAACTGCTTCTTTAACATTCATCTGCACTGGACTTGATAAAGTAACCCTTTCTCCAGTATAATTTAACCGTTCTGGCCCTCCACCCTCAGTATCAGTAAATGACATCACCATGGAGATCATGGCCAGGCTTGTGAGTTTCTCTTTCTCGCATCTATTTTCAAACAATCAAATCATTTTCTCAGGCATCTTCTAAAACTCAAAGCATCCATTTTTCAAATTTTACACTTATTCTAAACTGCTATCATCTCAAACATATATAAATTATATTTGTCACATTGCCATGCTGTCCAAGAATCTAGACTCTATTAGAAGGTAAAGCATAATCTATATCATGACATACATTGAACTGTTAACATTCTGAGTGGTAAAATACACTTTTTAGATAATTTTAGGCCATCTCATACTTCTAAGTATAATTTCTCTTTTTTCATTTTTTTCTTTTATTTTATCATTTTTACATTTACTTACATGTATATACACTGTTTGGGCCACCTCCCCACTCCTCCCGCCCTCCTTCATCTTCCCATCCCTGTTTCTGGGCAGAATAGGTTCTTGTTTTCTGAATAATTTCTCTTGATTAGACATTCTTTTGTAGTGCGGACTTATCATGAATTTGTACTGTAGTATAGTAAAAATCATGTAAACTCACATCTGAGAAGATATTCAGTTAGAATAATAGCATGCAGATCCAATACTCATGTTACTTATTTTCTCTGCTTGCTAACAAACTGCTCATGATAATTTTCTTTGCTTCTACCCCCATTCTGTGTATGGAAGCAAGCACATAAACATGTGTGACCATTAACAAGTAGAATAAATCAAAAGGAAGAATTCAAGAAGGAAACATACGTCTTACCTAGCTAAATATTTGCATTCAATATATACAAGTAATTTCTATAACTGAAAACATTTTAAAAATAGAGAATTGGCAAAGAATTTGAAGGGACATTTCATAAAATAAAGTTGGCAAAGTGTACATGATAAATTGTGCAATAACAGCAGTCATCATAAATTAATTACAAATTGTAACCATGAGATACCAGCACACCCTGTAGAAATAAATAAAATATTAATGTTTGACAACAGTAAATATTGGCCAGATTGTAAAATAATCAGAAATCTGATATGTGTACAAATAGTACAAGTACTTTGAAAATAGTTCTGGATTTTTTATTATATCATTTTTACATTTAATTGCATGTATATACATTATTTGGGCCATCTCATCCCTTGGATTTTTTTGTATACTTACTCTGTGACCTAGCAATACCAAGATAATTAACAATGAAACAAAACAAAAAAGACCTAAACTAAAGTTATTCACAAAATTGTTTTACAGATAGATAGATACATTGAGTCCTTATTCATAGACAATAGAAGCTGGAAAAAAAACCAGTTGTTCATCCATGTATAAACACTTTATAGTCTATTCATATTTTCCAAATGGAAGTAATGAGATACAGATACATGCAAAACTATTCATTAATTTTATAATGATAATAAATTACACAAATTTGACCCATTCTGTATGGGTCAAATTCAATGAAAGTATAGAATGTACAATCATAGTGAGAAAATCAGAAAAGTATGATGACCCCATGATGGACATGAGTTATGAGGAAACTTACTGATTGGAGCTGATATTCTACAGGTTTCTGTTACATAGGTATATTATTCCATTAATTCATCAAAGTACCTTTAAAGATTAGTACTTACAAAAATATAACCTTTACCTTGAAAAACACGTTTTGAACTCTATTGATGTGAAATAGGTAGAAAAGGACCAATTTTATCAAATTAATTCACAATGTATGAAAAATTAAATGTACTAGTTGACACATAAAGGATCAGACAACAAAAGAACAGACAAGTAGTCAGGGAGGTAAAGTAATATTTTGATGGTGATTTTATGTGGTTGATAAGTGAATATTTTATCTTTGTTTACAATCAAATAGTGAATGATTTGAAAAGTGATGTTCAAAACACATAATATTGTTCATTAGATTAAAGAGGCATATGTTAATCTCAGTAAATATAACCAGAACAACAAAAATTTATAGGGAAGAAACAACTTAAAAAATATGCTTGCACAAAATTTTAGACACATATTGGGCTGATGAATTTGCATACATAAAAATGTGAGAACAAACAAATTTTTCAGAAATGTTCTCTTCAAGCAATATTTCACATATTTTCCAAAAATAATTGTTTTCAGTGAACATTAAATTTAACTTGTGGTAATGTTTGCGTGTGATCAACATCCATGTCATATGATAAAAAAGACAATGATTTCAACTGTCACCAACATACTAACCTTTACATCATCTAAGTTTTTCTGTCAGTGAGCCACTCCTTAGTTGAGCTGACAGAATGCTGTTTAAAAGCAGAACTTCCTTGCTGCAAAAAGCAATATTCTTCTTAATTCTGGAAGAATTTAAAGTAACCTTGACTTGAGTCAAGGTTTTCTTGTTGTTACAGCTAAACAATCAGAAAATACTCTAATAAAAATCTTAAACTCTGAACCACGTTTGTTGATGATGACATCATTTGGAACTTGATACAGTTAAAAACTAATTGTGTTTGCCAAAAATAAAGCAGAAATACACACACAAACATACACATGCATTTAGTTTTAGCAATTTGGAATTATTTTGATAAGAAAGCAAAAGCATAAATGTTTATAAATAAAATACTAAACATATGGTCATACTATTCAGCATATTCAAAGAATTGCTTTGGTACTGACCTTCATTATTTAAAAAATAAATATCACTTAAGTTATAATGTCTTAATTTTGAATTGACCATTATATCTCTTTGAATGACATCTTGTTTACTTAGCACTTCATTAACTTTAGTAACAAAAGTGTATTCAATTTGAGATAGAATCTTACTCTTGACAAAGTTTTAATGGTACAGTTCTTCCAAGTCTATTTCTCAGAAATTCATGTTCATTTTCTGGTTTGCTATCACTAAATTCAGAAAACATTCTTGATAGAAAAGTATTAGGAAAATGTTTTTCATCTGTAAATTTAAAATTAAAAATGCATAATAAAATGTTTACTGAGTATTTTAATAAACTTCAAGCATGTATAAAACTGCCTTGTTTTAAAGTGAATGTAAAAAAATTTACTCTTCATCAGATTGTACTATGTGTACACAGTTGACAAAGTAAAGTGAAAAAAGATACTGAATGTGTGTCATTAATATACCTAGTACAACCCATCGTGTGCACTTCTTTATACCAAGCATAGCCTACACACTATTCAGAGAAAAGAATTTACTAATCAAGCCCCTGGGCATCACCTCAGTGGTACACTGCTGTGAACATTTCTGAAGGCACACTCTCCATTTTTGTATGTACCACATTTTAGCCTGGTAACAACACACATATGGGGTAGTAAAATTTTGTTGTGGAAGTAAATCTGCTCATGATACAACATAGAAGGGATGGTAGAATTACCTCTATACTCTGGAAGTCATAAACAACTAAAACATCCTAGAAAGGGCATCTGAGTGTAGTAATATATGTTAAAACCTTGTAAAAATAAAATCAAATCCTACAATGTTATGCACTGGACACATTTTATTGCCCATCACATTGGAATTAGTAGAATAGTTTTCACTCTAGGCGTCACTCTAGCTAATTTAGCAGTTAAAGTAACTGAGAGACTCTATAGCAGTTGGCAAGTACAGTAAACCATTGCTGTCCTCATTTACAAAAGAGTCATATTGTACCATGACCGAAGCAAGGGCATTTATAGTTGTGCTTTGTAGTAGATCAATAATAAACTTGAAATTTTTCTCTCTTGACATTTGGACATAACAATAACCCATTAGTGTTGAATAAATACGTGTGATTTTTAGTAGAGAGATAGACACAGAGGAGACAAGAGGATGAGTTTTGCTATTGTCAACAGATTAATTTTGGGGAAAATAATAATTTTGGGGGAAAATAATAATTTGGAGAAGATAACATATTATTTGGGGAAAGTAACAAGTAATTTGAGGAAAATATATGTGGATATTATATAAATTTCAAATACTATTTTTCTTAGCAAAGCTTTATATTACTACTACAGATTACAAATATTTTCTTACATGAGTCAGAAAACTCACATGCAATGGCAGTTCAAAGCAGTTGACTTCCTTTTTTGCAGCTAGGATGATCACCTGATCTCATAAGAGTGAACAGAGAACAAATAGTCACTGATACTCATGAAGAAAAACAGCACTATGTAGAAAAGCAAAAGACACATTCCATGGATGGCATCCTGACAGGAAATATATTTGAATGTCCAAATCGAGCACAGTGAAGAACATCTTCTTTTAAGACATTTTAGGAATAGTGTTTGTGTCATATCACTATATTAAGTTCATCTGAATCAACTACCAATGAATAGGATTTTCAGTTCTATGTCATCATAAATTCAGTCATTTCACTACAATCTATATCAAATTAAATATTACTAAGTCAAAGAAAGTCATAATTTTATAAATGATGCCTAAAAATGCATTACCTTGTTTTGTATATTTTCATGTTACCCAAAATTTTATACGCTCCTAAATAATGTTTTGACATTTCAAGTTTAAGGAAATTCTTTTTTATATTTATGTTTTAGTGCTTAAAATATGTCTACAATTTAATATTATATATAATTTTTAGGGGCAAAGAAAGGAGATTTATAACACCGCATGGGCATGCTGTAGGGAAAGGAAAACTAAGCATTTCCACCCATCTTTAGGCAACAGACATGAGCTTTAGGTTAACAGAGGAGGTACTGAGTCTCAGGGGTGATAGGTATGCATAAGTTAAACAGTTCTGTCACAGGTGTCACAGGTAAGAGGTGGTCAGGTTGTTCATTATCTTGGGATTGGTTAGGAAATACCTTATTATAATAAGAAAGTCACTACAGCCTTGCAGGAGGTAGCTATGACTCCAATCACAGGATGTTTATCTGACAGTTCTAACCTTGGATTCCAAGGTGGCTGCCAGAAACTGTAGTAGAGACCAGATAGAGCAAAGGGCATAGTATACCAAACTTTTCTCCTGCTTTTAGTTATCTTTTGGATATTTGCAGGAGTCAGTGCTATTAAGCAAAATCAGTTTCTATGTACCTGTTATAAGTTCTGTATTGTGATTTAGTCATCCTTTCCTTCCTGCTACTAAGGAGACACCCAAAACAATGGAGACTTCCTGTGTAGATGTAAATTTTCCCTTCATAAGTGAACTGCTATTCTGTTTTCAGAGCATCAGCCACATCTACCGTTTCTGCAAAATCTAGTTCAAAATAATCCTTATTTATGCCAGAGAGAATATTTTGGTGTGGCATGTCCAGGCTATCACAGATTCAAGGAGTGAGAGGCAGACTCCACTTTTTGATAGGAAGATTGTGTTTTTTATTGTTACTATGGCTGGCATCATCAGCACTAAATTCTTATTATTAAATGTTAAACATTATATAAAACTGCATATAACTATATTATGAGAAACAGTAAGAAATGAAGAATAGTAAGAACTGAAGTAAGAACAATTTAGGGGAATAATATTCCCCTTTCTTATTATTCTGTGTAATGGTGTACAGCAAATAAATATTAATGAAGTGACAAGAATCTAAAAGTGATAACATTAAACAGTAAGAACTCAATTTAATTTTCCTTGTTTTATTTATACTTTTTGAGCTTATACCTACTACTAAATTCCTTTTCTTTATATTCAGATACAGGCTGTGAGAAGTTCTGTTATCCACTATCAGAGCTCTTTTATGTGAGTCATTGGCACTCTTGCTTCCTGCTCCCAAAATCACTGTCCATGATGTTGAAATTTGAGCTGCTAACTGCTGTGTACTTTTTGCTGTACAGGCACAAACTCCAAGGATGGTAAAGCTGGAGAATTCTTCATTCATACTGATAGACTCTAGCATATATTTACCACTTGCATTAATTTCCTTGGAATTAGAACATGAAGATTTCGCCCTGTTTTTTTATGCTGAAGAAAGGATAATCATACTCTCCCTTATGTTTGTTTTTCTCTGAGCTTGTTCTTAAAGCAATTTTACATTTCTTAAATTGTCTGAATAATCTTTTCAGTTGAAGAATATTTTAAGAGTCCCTAACCTCTAATTCTACCAGCATACTAGTAAAATGTCACTAAGACTGGGATTGTCTTGGGAGCAATCTTAATGGTATGTTAAACTTACCTCTGGCAGTCAAGATAACAGAATGGAAAAAGTTGGTAGACCTTCTCTCCTCCTCCTCTTCCTCCTCCTCTTCCTTTTTCTTCTTCTCTCTCTCTCTTTCACTCTCTCTCCCTCTCTCTCTTCTCTCTCACTCCCCCTCTCTGTCTCCCTCTCTCCCTCTCTCTCTCTTTCTTTCTCTAGAAAAAAGAAAAGATTTATTAGGATGCCATTAAAAGGGGAGACAATGGCAGATGGCTTCACAAAGAAGAATACTAACACCCTTTTTTCTCTTAAGAAATATGTATTTCCCAATAAACTATCCCATTCAGCCTTAGAAATAAAATTAATTCCCCATGAATTCTCCAGCTATCACAAAAGAAATATGCAAAAACAAATGACAAAAATACATTTTAGACAGTATTGAGACATAGCTGAAATGGTTGCCCATGAGTTAACAAAGGAACTAATATTTCCATTTTCTCATTTTCATCAGCCCATCACTAAGTGCTTTTAAGCAATCGTAAAGTGACTACTTTGACTAATATTTTTCCAGGGGCTTCTCACAAAGAAAAACAGAAAAAATGATTGAATATCACCAAAAGACTGCTTGAATTGTGAAATTTAAATCAAATGTATAAAACATAAGGAAATAAATTCACAGTTGTCCTTTTAAGGAAAAAGTAGTTGACTACTTAACAAGCCTTAATAAATTGCACAAAATAATAGACATCAGTGGAAAATATGAAGTGTTAGGGGGATGTAATCAGATGTTTGCTGATTGTTTGACAGTTTAAAATTATATTAAGATTCAAGGTATGCACGTAGGGCTGACTAATATTGATAGGAGGTGACAGAGAAAGAAGAGGTCAAGAATTACAAAACTTATTGTGTTGATGACTAAAATGATCCTGCATGTTCAAATACACAGAAGGGCTCATAAATTCCAGAGAGTACTTGTGCAAAATCTATAACCAAGGTAGAGAAATTGGACCAAAATAAACATCAGAGGCCTGACAGATATCTAGGACCAAGCTCACCCCTGAGTGCTTGTATTCACTCTGGGACCTGTTGAAGCTCTGAAATGAACTACCAGAATGCTCTGATGAATGCTATTTTGAGAACACTTGTGTAAAAGCTTTCAGCTGAGTAGATGCATCTCTGGTCTAACTTTCTGGTAAATAAATGCGATAGATCTGGAGTCATAAAGGAAATTTTAGACTCTAAAGAGCATGTCATGAATCATTAGTCCATTGTCCAAAGCCATTTTCATTTATTTCTGGCCAACAGTAAAATCTAGACTACCAGACATTATAAGAAGTAAGGATAAATATCTCACAGTCTAGCTCTAAAATATTCCTGGTCCACAGAAAGACCTGTCTCTATAGAGTGTGAGTTTTAAAGTTACTTACACTATGGCTAAGAGTTGGGTAAAGTTGTGTCAGCTGCTAAATTCTAGAAGGAAGTACCTAGGATTTTGTGAAGAAATAGACAAGGTGGAGACATTAGGATTAGCAGATATTGATAGACACAAAGCAACCAGGTCTATTGATGCAGGCATTTAGTCCTATACTGATTCACATGAGACCAGGGAGAGTGAGAAGAAAGCTTACTCTGACTTCCAAACTCAAGGTTTATTGTCATTTAACAATGAATATTGTTAAATATTCATTCAAAGATTTAATGTCACCTCTTTGCAATTACTCAAAAATATTGAAAAATCTATTCATCAAAAGTACATTCCTTTGAGTTAGAAATGATTAAGATATTTTATGTAGAATTACCAATATTAAGTTATGAATTCTCAGTTAACTACTTTGCAATATGAAAATTGCTTCTGTAATTGTAAGCTTATTAATATAAAGAACAATGATTACAATTTTGGAATTTATGGCAAAAATCTAGTTTGTTTTATGATTGGTTACCTAAAGCATGAACTTAATCTTTGTGGCTTTATAAAATCTGACATTTAAAGTTCAAATATTCTTGTCCACACACTGACTATTTATGCTTAGCAAACACATTTGATTAAATCACATGAGAGTTGTTAATATAACACTATGAGACTTTCCAAATGAGGAGGTGCATATGTGTATACATATGTAAACCTGACCAATAGTCATGAATTCATTTAAAACTCAGAGAAAAGTTGAGTGATGTCAGTCTCCTGGAGACTTTGCAGATTAATCCATAGACAATTGTCATTGCTCCAGAGGTAATGACAGAACATGGTATTGAATTGGACAGATTCGTGGACATTGTCTCCGATAAGCTTCAGTGAAGGGGCATTGTTGTACAAACTGAACTGTTCCTTTCCCTTTATCCTGCTGCTAGACACTGCCCAGTTAAGTAATGGGGGTTACAGCTTGAATGTGATGAAGTAGACCTGCTTCTCTGCTGCCATAAACTTCCTGAAAATGGATTTGTCCAGAATATTGTACAATAAAGTATTGGCCAAATATAAAATAAATAAAATATTGAACAATAAAAATGATTTCAAATAAATGTGCTACAAAATGCTGAATAGTCTGAGGGAAATTGTGAAGTATTAGTTACACTTTGTACTCATGGAATTGGGAGCTCTTGGAGTCCTGATTCCCTCACGACTCCAAGGCCTTTGAACACATGGTAACATAGTACATAACCTAATAAAAATTGAATACTTAAGTAGTTGATATTGAAAGAAAACATACAGAGTAACAATTCCTGGGTAAATGATTCATACTAAAGATTGACATTGAGTTCATTCCTAATGGATGACATAAAAAGAAGAAAAATGAGAAAGAGAGACATAAAAACTACAGGGTGTTTCAAGAAGCAGAAAATGAAATGAAAACATAAAAGACCTGGAGATGTCAAACACTCTAAGAATTCCTGCTCCAAAGGGCTATAAATCAGAATTAGAGAGGAAGAGATATGGGTATATCAACTCATAGAGATTGCTAAATTCCTTGAAAAATAGAAAGAAAATCCAGATCTCAGGTATGCATAGTTTTTATCCCCTTATTCTGAACTGTGAATACTTTAAGAATCTGTTGTGAACAGAATAGAGGACCCAGATAGGAAGCCACACAACTATAACCAACTTGTCTTTGACAAAGGCACTAAAAATATACGATGGAGAAAAGACAGCCTCTTCAACAAAAACTGCTGGGAAAACTGGTCAGCAGTCTGCAAAAAACTGAAACTAGATCCATGTATATCACCCTATACCAAGATTAAATCAAAATGGATCAAGGATCTTAATATCAGACCCCAAACTCTAAAGTTGATACAGGAAAGAGTAGGAACTACTCTGGAGTTGGAACTACTCTGGAGTTAGTAGGTATAGGTAAGAACTTTCTCAACGAAACCCCAGCAGCACAGCAACTAAGAGATAGCATAGATAAATGGGACCTCATAAAACTAAAAAGCTTCTGTTCATCAAAAGAAATGGTCTCTAAACTGAAGAGAACACCCAAAGAGTGGGAGAAAATATTTGCCAGCTACACATCAGACAAATGACTGATAACCAGAATATAGAGGGAACTTAAAAAACTAAATTCTCCCAAAACTAATGAACCAATAAAGAAGTGGGCAAGTGAGCTAAACAGAACTTTCTCAAAAGAAGAAATTCAAATGGCCAAAAAACACATGAAAAAATGCTCACCATCTCTAGCAATAAAGGAAATGCAAATTAAAACCACACTAAGATTCCACCTCACCCCTGTTAGAATAGCCATCATTAGCAACACCACCAACAACAGGTGTTGGCAAGGATGCGGGGAAAAAGGAACCCTCTTACACTGTTGGTGGGAATGTAAACTAGTACAACCACTCTGGAAAAAAATTTGGAAGCTACTTAAAACGCTAAACATCAATCTACCATTTGACCCAGCAATGCCACTCTTGGGGATATACCCAAAAGACCGTGACACAGGTTACTCCAGAGGCACTGCACACCCATGTTTATTGCAGCATTATTCACAATAGCCAAGTTATGGAAATGGCCAAGATGCCCCACCACTGACGAATGGATTAAGAAAATGTGGTATCTATACACAATGGAATTTTATGCAGCCATGAAGAAGAATGAAATGTTATCATTTGCTGGTAAATGGATGGAATTGGAGAACATCATTCTGAGTGAGGTTAGCCTGGCTCAAAAAACCAAAAATCGTATGTTCTCCCTCATATGTGGACATTAGATCAAGGGCAAACACAACAAGGGGATAGGACTATGAGCACATGATAAAAGCGAGAGCACACAAGGGAGGGGTGAGGATAGGTAAGACACCTAAAAAACTAGCTAGCATTTGTTGCCCTTAACGCAGAGAATCTAAAGCAGATACCTTAAAAGCAACTGAGGCCAATAGGAAAAGGGGAACAGGTACTAGAGAAAAGGTTAGATCAAAAAGAATTAACCTAGAAGGTAACACCCACGCACAGGAAATCAATGTGAGTCAATGCCCTGTATAGCTATCCTTATCTCAACCAGCAAAACCCCTTGTTCCTTCCTATTATTGCTTATACTCTCTCTACAACAAAATTAGAGATAAGGGCAAAATAGTTTCTGCTGGGTATTGAGGGGGGGGGAGCGGGAGGGGGCGGGGTGGGTGGTAAGGGAGGGGGCGGGGGCAGGGGGGAGAAATGAACCAAGCCTTGTATGCACATATGAATAATAAAAGAAAAATGAAAAAAAAAAGAATTAACCTAGAAGGTAACACACATGTACAGGAAATTAATGTGAGTCAACTCCCTGTTTGGCTATCCTTATCTCAACCAGCAAAAACACTTGTTCCTTCCTATTATTGCTTATACTCTCTCTAGAACAAAATTAGAAATAAGGGCAAAATAGTTTCTGCTGGGTATTGAGGGGGTGGGGAGGAGAGAGAGGGGGTGGGGGCAGGAGGGAGAAATGACCCAAGCCTTGTACGCACATATGAATAATAAAACAATAAAAATTTAAAAAAAGAAAATAAAAAAAGAATCTGTTGTGAAATAAGAGAAAGTCTTATATTATAGGAAAGGTTAATAACTTAGTATTGTGGAAAACTGACTGGAAATTAAAAAGTCTGCAGCCAAATGACAATTACAAAGCAAATTTGTCAACCTGCATTTAGATAAACTTTTAGTCTAAGAGATTATCAGTAAAATATGGGAACCTTGCAGTAGCTATAAATAACATTTCACCAAATGAGTAATGTTTAATGATTCATTTTAAAAATGAGAGAATAACAAACTGGCTTCATTCTTACTTTCTCAAGTATATTTTAATCATGAGACAAATGTTAGTAAAACTTGAAACATGTTTTTTTTTTAAATTTGATGCTGGCAGCAATGATCCATTTCCTTGTGGGTACCACTAAAAGGCACATCAGTTGTACTAACAAGTGATTGGATCATTGCCACTTCCAGCAAATAGATGAAGAAAAGAAATAAAGAAGAAGCAGGGCCAGGCATTGCTATTCATGCCTATTTCCCACCACTTGGAAGGTATAGATAGACAGTTTGAAGCCAATCCAGATAAAAAAGTTAGTGAGCCCACCATCTCAAAGCTGGACATACAGGAGACATACGAGGATTGTGGTTCAGTGGACATCCTGGACTACATCTGAAAAATAACTAAAACACAGAAGTGCTGGAGGTGTGGTAGTACCCCACCAAAAATGAGGCCCTGAATTCAAACCCCAACACTGTAAAAAAGAAGTAAATAAATAAGAAGAAATAAATTCTTTAATTCATGGTGCAGCATTTTCCAGAAAGCAGTAAAATATGAAAACCCTTCATAATTTTAGAAAACAGCTTGCAAACTGACATTTAAGCCTTCAGACTGTGAGGGCATACATTTATTCAAATCTTCTCCAGCTGCAAATTTAGTTGACATCAAATAAAAAGACATGTGATGCTTCCACTTCTTTCCCTGGCACCCACACACTATCTAATGTATCAGTCTTTTCAGTTTTTCAGCATTCTGAACACTTAGGCCTTGGAAGTTTAAAGGGTTTAATGAAAGAATTTAATGATCTTTCTTTCTCTATGTGAAAATTTAAATACCTGCTAGATGCATGGCCTACTTAAGCATTTTAGCATTTTCTTACCATGCTAAATTTTTATGAAAAATAATCTAGAAATGTGCTTTTATGGAGGTTGCAATGCAAGTAACATTAGATATTAATTAACTTAAATTTACTACTTCTCATTGCAAAAATTGCCAACTCAATGATAGCTTCAGAGATCCAACACTGTATATTAGAAAGAAATTTTCTTTTTGTTTTCTTATTTTTTGGAGGGGTTGCTGCTATTTATTTATTTTTGAATGAGAGTTGTAATGGTAGACAAATTTTTGACATGAAGGTTTGCCTGTAGAAACCTAGAGCTAAAACACTCTCCCTGAAGAGAAAGGACATAATTGGCAAATGATGCAGACATTCCCTTCTAATGAAGACCTCAAAATCTAAATCCTTATTTATAAGTGACATCACTGCAGTCATCTTGCTTCTCAGTAAAATGCAAGGTCAACCAGTGCTAAAGGAAGGCAGTCCCACTGAGGTTGCCTGCCCCAACAATCTTAAATTATACGCTTTTTCTGTACCTTGGTTTCCCCTTCTTTCTTTGCCTCAAGGAAAAGCTGAGAATGTATGGCTATGGACTCAGGCTTCTAGTCTTTTCTGGGAGAAACCTTAAGTGTAGAGCCCTATAGTGGCTGCTATAAATCTCTTTCCTAAAAAGCATATTGGGATGCTCACATGCTGTGACAATAGAGCCCAGGAAAGAGGAGAAGAGCTATTGCTGGCCTAAGGAGGACTGAGTGTGGGGGTGGTTCAGTCGTAGAGCATGAAACTCTGGGTTCAATCCCCAGTTCTAAGAAAGAAAAAAAAATACAAAGCCCAATTAGCTGACCTTGATCCCAAAGCAAGATATGTCTTCCTTTTTTTTTATTGTTTTATTATTCATATGTGCATACAAGGCTTGGGTCATTTCTCCCCCCTGCCCCCACCCCCTCCCTTACCACCCACTCTGCGCCCTCCCTCTCCCCCCCACCCCCTCAATACCCAGCAGAAACTATTTTGCCCTTATTTCTAATTTTGTTGAAGAGAGAGTATAAGCAATAATATAGGAAGGAACAAGTGTTTTTGCTAGTTGAGATAAGGATAGCTATACAGGGAGTTGACTCACATTAATTTCCTGCGCATGTGTGTTACCTTCTGATTTTTTTTTTTAATTGGGACAAGATCTCTATGCATTCCAGGCTGGCCTGAACTCTCAATCCTCATGCCTCAGCCTCCCTAGTCCTGAGATTACAAGTGTGTATCAACACAGCCAGCTTCTGAACCACATTTTTAAGATGCTGAGGATGACTGGCATTTGGAGAGAATGCTGATTTTTTAACACTGGATTGGGAAAAATAAAAACAGGTGTCCACCCAGACACTTAGAAACAAAGGCTCCTGGCAGGTTTACTTCTAACACACACGAAATGTTGGAACAGAACCTGCCTTCCACCCACCCAGCCCCCTCTTGGCCCCGACTTTCTACCAATGACCTCCCCTCATTCTCAAGTGGATCCCAGCTCCTCCAGTGCCACTGTGTTTCTCACCAATGCAGGCGGTAGGCCCATCTCCTATACAAAGAAGCTATTAATGCCACCTGAGCTGAGCCTCATGTTAGGATAGTCCCACTCCCAGGTGGCTTCCAAGTAGCACGACATCTGTGTACAAACCTGGATTTTTTTCATACAACCCGAGCCATGTTACTTCCCACAACAGAACAGATTTCACTTACTGTCTTAATGACCATCCTGTATTGACTTACTCTCTTAAGTCAGTTTTGGGTAAGAACCTAGAATTACCAGAGTTTGTTTAGAAGAGTTATTCTCAAATTTAATGTTAACCAATAATTGCTTGGAAAGCTTATGAAAGCAAACCACTGGGCACCAACCAATGACAGAGTTTTAGAATCAATAAATCTGGGGTAATGTCCATGAAGCTGCCTTTCTAAAAACTTGTTAAGTGAAGCTTATGCTCATGGTTTGAAGATCACACATTGGATACACTATTTTAAAAAAAAAAGTGGGGTAAACTTACAAGAGCTAAGGAAAAATTCCATATTCCCAAATAATTGGTTCCAGGGAAGATACTGATTCCCCAATGACATCTAGGATTTTCCTAATAAAGGAAAAAAAATGGACTCAGCTGTTTACCACTGGTGGTAAGTGCTGTGGCACATTTAGTCATCATTCTCTGTAAATGAAGAAACTAGAACTTAGAGTAGTTCATTCTTATCCAAGTTTTCCCTACTTTTAACTGAGTAAGCCAGAATTGTGAATAACCAAAAAAAGTCAAGTTTTACCTAAATTCTCTTTATAATATATTAAGAAGAGATTTATTTAAAAGCTACTAGAACAATTGTGCCAAGTCCTTTATTTTTTAAAATAAAGAATAGAACAGTAAATGTCCTCAGGGATATTGCTGTCCAAAGGGGCCATGCATAAAATAGGCCATTTATCAATGAAGGCATGTTGGATGGAAGGATATAGATGTGCCTCACATTAGAAGTACACAGGGTACAGAGTCCAACAATGAGAGGTGGCACCAGTGGGACAGATGAGCTCAATCACAATGAAGAATAGGACCCAACTTGAATGAAGTTGCTTGGAATCAACTAAGAGAAAGAACATGAGTGCTACGACTTATGAAAATGTTATTTCCTGTCCCTATGAAGAGCCTGATTTTATGTACTTTTGTTATGTATATATCTTAGTATTTATTTTTGTTTCTTATGAGAATTTAGAGCAGTTCTTATTGCTTTAAAACCTTTAATTAACCCTTGTCATTTATAAAGATTTATCACCTAGAGTAAATTCAGCTGACAGAAAGTTATGTACTAAGGAAAATTAATACTTTATTTTTTTCAGACAAAGAATTTGGAAGTCTAGTTTTATGTTTTATTGTTGTACTGGGGGTACATTGTGACATTTATAAAAATTATTGCAACATATCATAGTTGAATTCACCACCTCCATCATTCTCCTTTATCCCTCCTACACCTATTCCTGGAATAGTTTTAACAGATCTCATTTTTCCATTTATATATGTATGTACATAGTATTTCCACCATATTCAGCCTCCTACACACTTTCCTTACACCCTCTCCTCTCCAGCAGGTACCAACCTCCAGGCAGAAACTGGTTTGCCTTGTTCTCCAGCTTTGTTTTTTAAAAAATGACATATATGTATATGTGTATATATATAATTATATAACATATATATAATTAAGATACTATTATTAAGTATATATATAAGATGTAGTTATATACATTAATCATATTATCTTAATTATACACAGTATTTTAATTATATATATTTATATATACTATATATAAATAAAATACTATTATTAAATGTATATAATTTTATATATATAATGAAGATATATATGTATATGCATGTGTGTGTATATAAATCTATATAACTACATCTAGGTATATATAGATATTGCTATATTTACATCTATATCTAGGTATATGGATATAGAGAGAGCCGTGATAAGACAAAGGAAAAGGACTTGAGTTTCTAAGATGGCAAAGTATTGAAAGGTAATACCAATGGAAGGAAAGGGCTAATTGGTAAAGTTTGTCATATAGGATCTTTTGGTGCTACATTTGGGGTGATATAGAGTCATTTCTGGTGATGGGCAATTAGATTCTTTACTTCTTGGCAGAAAGGATAAGAGCAAATACCTATATAGATTTATGTCCTGCTTTTAATCAAATAAAGGGGGGAAGAAAATGTTTTTTATATTTGCTTCTTCTCAATTGCCTTCAGCACAAAATAAATCTTAGATATAAGTGTTATATTTTGTATTGGCATATTCTGGTAACTTTCACTTGAAACTCAAAAACTAATCTATTACAAAGTCAGGTAGAAATTAAGAATAAATAATTATCACAGAAGACATCTTTCCAAATATAACAGACCAGGAACAAGCTAATAGCTTTTCAATGTTATATACTAACTGGAAAAAATCAGCTCATTTGTTCATAAACATGTTCACTCATAGAATTTAATTAGAATTAAACAGTATTAATGTCAAAAGAAAAATTCAAAGAAAAGAAAACAAAGATAAAAAAGAAGAATTTCTTCCTAGGGCAAGTAATTCAATTATTTATAAAATTATTACCTCAAAGTGTATTGGACTCTTTGGAGGCCTTTATGCTGGGATTTTTTTTTTTTGGAAGAGATAGAAACAAAATTAACAGAATTACTTCTCTTTACATCTTTCTTGAAAATAGAAAGCAAGTTCTATCCACTTTTCTGTCTCAATGAAAAGTTTAGTTCCAGAATCTTAATCTGTACCACTGACAGTCAGATATCATTAGATGTGATGATATAAATGTAATTTATTTCCTTTAACCTGATAACATCTTCCCAAAACAAACTCCTGATTAAATGTATGTTATAATTTTTCTGTAATGAACAAATGTGCCAATTATTTTTCTGAATTTTCCTCATTAAAATTTAGTAAATGGATAGTTTCTTTTAGAGTTTTTTGAGTTTTACTAATGTGAATTAATCCTTTAGAGACTGAATCCATCTTAACAGTGTCATAATGGTAAAACTGAGAACTAGGTTGTGAATAACTGCTTTTATGTAAAGCCAGAATATGCAGCAAACTTCTGTCGGGCAAAAACACTTAAATTCTCAGTCCTTTTCAAATCACAGTCTTTGACAAAATGGACACAATAAAAGGAGACATTGATTATGTGTACACTATGACAAGCAAAAACCATCTCATCAAATGCTTCCTCCTCCAGAAAGTTAACATTAAAATCATGTACACATATACACTCATTCACCATCTCTATACGATTTATAGTGCTATTCATTACAATGGTATTTTTTTGTCATTTTACAAAAGAAAGTTGTAACTTTCTAACTTTTAATATGGAAAATAGATGAACAACTAAAATAATAAGCATATAATTTTCAACTATAAAGTATGTTATACCAATTTTCATTCTTACAACTTAAATTCAAATTTCAGTATCTTTGAAAGTTTTCAGAAAGAAGAAAGCATGTCATCAAATTGTTAGGAAGCTGAGAATATACATTGCATTGTGATTATCTAATAGAAATATTTCTTCCTATTTTATGGTCTCAAAGAATTAGCTGGCAGGCCTGCGGGGCATGGGCCCAGTGGGGCGGTGGCCTGGCGGTTTGGCATCAGTTATCTAGAGGGCCTGCAGGGCAGATGCCTGGAGGGCTGGCAGATACTAAAAAGCTTGTGTAATATATATGTAATATATATTATATGTGTGTGTATATGTGTGTAATATATATATTTGTATATGTAATATATATATTCATATATATATGAAATATGTGTATGTATATGTAATCACATGTTCATTTCAGGATTGAATGTATAATAACTCATCTCATTTCATATATGATAAAAATCTATTGTGAATACACTTTGTTTCCTCTCTTTTAAAAGACTGTATAGGCACAGTTCAGTAACTTTAGTATTATTCATTATTGATAAAGTTTGTAAATACCGGGTTATCAAAATGAGGATTCCTTGAGTATCAAGGGGTCATACTGTCCTGCCAGTCTTCATCACCATTTGACTTCAGTTGTACAATGACTCCTTCCTATAAACTGCCATGCTTTGTGAGGTTCATTGATTAGCATCACCCCCTCCGTCTTGTAACCAAACAGTGTAGAAAGTTAATTCCTCCAGCACAATTCACACAAGTCTCTATAGACACAGTACTCTGAATTCTCCATCTTCTAGGCCATATTATCACCTTGCAATAATTTGGTTTGTGTTCATAAACTTTTTCTCTAAGGGATTCCCTTCATGTTGTGCTCTTGCTATTTACATTATATTTTGCCAATTATATATTGCATTAATGCTATCATACTTTTGATAAATTATGCTTTTATTTATAATTGTTTTACATTTTATTGATTACCTTTACTGTCCACAAGTCTAATTCTATATTATATTATTTTTAAATTTTGCTATAATTTTATATTTGTTGGAAATCATATAATAATACATAGTATCTCATACACTTCTTACCCAGTCTTCTCTAATGTTAACATTTTACATTACTAGGGAAAATTTATCACAACTAAGGAATAGGTATTTAACAATTCTATTAACTAAAATTAAGACATTATAATTTCAAAATTTTTTCAGTGATATATTTTTTTCTCCTCCAATGTCCATTCCAGGGTACTACATCTTGTGTCATTAATTTCCTCCGTGACTTTTCTCAGTCTGCATTTGTTTAAAAAATCCTTAAAATTTTTGAAACAAAAATCTGACCAGTAGCACTGGTCAGATATTTTTAAAGAATTACCCAAATTTGGATTTGGGGAATATTTTGTCTCATAATCTGACTATAGTCATGGAACTTTAAAAGAACAAAACAAAAAGAAAACGTCTCTCCATATAGGGTATACATTATGTCAATCAAACTGATAATGGACTATGTAATTTATATCATTTGGTTAAAACAGTGTTTGATTTTTTTTTTTTTCCTTCCAATGTAGAACAACTACTTTCCCTTTCGGTGCTCTATGGCAGTCTCTAATCAAGTCCAGTTCAACTTAAGTGGAGTAAGGAGTCAATCTCCTGTAGAGGAGAGGGTACACACATATTATTTGGAAATTTCTGAAAAGAATAATTGTCTCTTTATCCCCATTTGTTTAGCAAACTGAATGCATGATAGAAAACTCAAACATTGTCTACCATTGGGGCTCCTAATTTTATTCTGAAATAAATTACCAGACCAACTGTTTCTAATAAATTTGAAAGAATAAAGTTGATGTTACTTTCTTTGGCTATTCAATTTCATTCTGTATGGTCTTCAAAATACAAATAGAAATACTTCCTTTCCTGCTGAAGCAGATAAAAGAGTCACTAAATTGAACATAAATGAGTTCAGGTTTCCTTACACTCTACTTTTCTCTATTAAATTTCTTCAGTTAAGTCAAAACAAACAAGATATGTTTTATTAATAATTTTATGAGTGCTTTTGTAAAACCTAATAAAAATTTGGCCACAAATCAAAGGAAATGAACAAATAATGAGACAACCAGATGCACACACCAATAAAAACAATCAGCATTGATTCTATTTTTGCATGTTGGTCCTTAGTGGCTTGTCTGTGAATTCTGATGATTAGTGCCTCAGGAAAACAATTTAGAGAAATCAGTGCTCCATTTATTTTCTGCATTTTTACAGGGCTTGGAGAGATTGCTAAAACCATGACAATGAGATAAATCTACATATTTTATAAACCTGTCAATTCTTGTGTGTTATTTAAATAATTGCAAACAGGGTTCTGTGGGAAAGTTCCTTCAGTAAATTTATTGGAAAAATGAAAACATTAAAAATATATAGCATATTTTAGGAGTTAATAATACAAGCAGATTATTATTGTGCTTTCAAAGTTATATATAATAAAATATAGGTCCCTAGTACTAATAGTCTTACTTTTATTTAATTTTTAACCTATTCTGTTTCAATTAACATATTGTCCAATACGCTTAATTACTTTCTACCTGCATTTTCAGTTGAATATAGAGTTCCATCATTTCAACATAACAGAAATATCTTGCAAGTTTTAAGTTGCTAAGTTTTCTTTTTGTCCCATTGAAGTTCTCCTTAATGTATGGTGATTTTTGGAAAAATATGATATGAATTCAATATTCATTTCACAATTGCATAGTATAAAATTTCATAGACTTAAAGCAAAGAAAGTTCACACCTGCTGGGGACATTTTCTACAGATGAAAATTTCTTTATCTTCTCACATTATAGGAAAAGCAGACTAATAAGTTTAACACTGTTTAACTGATTTTGCAAGATTTACTATTTTGTTTTAATATGGTTCAAGGACTGAACATTGCTGCTAAAGCAAGGTTTTCCTTAGACAAATCAGTATTCTGTGATTTTAAATAAACCTTTATGAATCTTGGATTCATGGCAACATGCAGTTGACCCTCCATTTTCTTGTGTGGTTTACATTTGCATATTAAACTTGACTTCTGGCAAAGAGAAGAATACTGTTATGTGACCAGTCATACTCTGACAAAAAACATGCTATATCTGTATCACACAATAAACTTGGTGTGTTTGCTGTTTATTCTCTCTTCTCTCTCTCTCTCTCTCTCTCTCTCTCTCTCTCTCTCTCTCTCTCTCTGTGTGTGTGTGTGTGTGTGTGTGTTACTGGAAAGAGAACTTAGAGTTACCAGAATACTAGGCAATCATATTGCCACTATAATAGCTTTCCCAACACATTTGTACTTTGTTTTTGTTTGTTTGTTTTTTGTTTTCATTTATTCATATGTGCATACAATGTTTGGGTCATTTATTCCCCCTACCCCGCCACCTCCCTCTCCTCCCCACCCCCTCACTTCCGGCAGAAACTGTTCTGCCCTTATCTCTAATTTTGTTAAAGAGAGAGTATAAACAATAATAAGGACAAAGCATTTCTGCTAGTTGAGATAAGAATAGCTATACAGGGAGATTCCTACCATTGCTTCCATGTACAAATATGTTACATTCTAAGTTGTACGTTGTTTTGAGAAAAGGTCACACTAACTTGCCCAAGCTGGCCTCTAAATTGTGATCCTCTTCCTTCAGACTCCCAAACAGTTGGGAGTATAGGCATGCACTACCATACCTGGCCAGAGAGATATTTTATTACAGCAAAATGAGCAGCTGCAGTAGCATCTTCTGTTGATTTTGCATGCTCAGTTCCTCATGAGGCAAAACAAGGGAAACAAGATAATGTCCTGTGCATTCAATAGGATTTTCACCACAGGGAGAAAATCTGAAACAATAAGAGAAGGAGTTTAGCTGAAACAGCTGGCACACAGGTCCCTTTCTTCTGTCCATGGAATGAAAGAGAAAAGTATTTAAACAAACCTCCCCCTGAGAGGGGAAAGAATATTCCCTGAGTTTTATTAATCTCAGAATATAAAAACTGTTTCTGAGAGAGTGGAAAGACATGTATAAGCTTATCCGTACATGCAATGACATGGAGATAAGTATCTGGAGAGCAATTTCAAATCAAGAGGGAAGATCTTAAAAGCCAAGGAAGGTAGAGTACACTTCCTGAAAACAAGAAATTAATTTTTGTTGCAGGAAACCAATGACCTTGTGATTATATTCAATGGAATTATGCAGAGTGAGGTTGAAGACCACTAAATCACTTCCTATTCTGCCACTTTAAGCGTTTCTGAACTTTAGACACATCAACAACCCAAGCATGGGTGTAAATAAATAATAAATATGTTGTTATATATTTATTATAATGTATTAAAATATAAACAATAAAGGGAAATCACTCTTTATGTGTGACATCTGAGTGTATGTACAAAAAAATCCTTTATGTGCTCTGATAAAATACTTATGATAGATAATAGAATTTTTTAGGGAGATGGAGAACTATGTAATAGAGCAAAAATTAAAATTTTAACAAAATTATTAGTAGTTCAATTTTTTAAAAGGTATTATATATTGTTATCACTATACTTAGAATAATTTTTGACTCCCAATATAAGAGAGGACTTGCTGTACTTGTTATTCTATGTTTGGCCTATTTCACATAACACAGTATCTTCCAATTACATCCATTTTGTTACATGTGAAAATATTTCATTATTTTCATTTGCAGTTAGATGGAATTATCCAAGATACAATTTGAACTAATAACAAGATACCTAAAACTGCACATATGTTGATATCTTAGTAAATAATAAATGACTGCTTCCATGTGAAGAGAATAATCTACCACAAAAAGCAACACAATAAAATAGGATTATAGTATACAAAAAGGACACATTACATTGATAAAAATTGGTGAATTGTTAGAAGAAAGAAACCAAATTAAATGTTCCTTACTTTATATTAAATGAAATTTAGAATAAATGGCACATTCAAAGGGGAAATAAGAAAGATCAACTCTTAATAGAGTTAAGCAAATCCTAGACAAAGGCCATATTTTAAGTTTTCTAACTACAAATCAAGCTTCTATGGACTGAATGTTTGTGTCTCAAAAATTCGTATGTTGAATCCTAAATCTCCAACCTAATAGATAGTATTTGGTGTTAGAGCCTTTAGGAGATAATTAGATGATGAAAATGAAGCCTAATAAATGGGATTAATAACTTTATAAAATGAGACAACCAAGAATCTCTCTACTGAGATCACACAGCTGAGATTTGCTTACATGGAGCAAAATCCTTAGAGCCAAGGGGTAGGAACAATCACTATGATGAATTTTTGAAGGCCAAGTGTGACTAAATTAAGCATAATGGACTCCTGGGGACCACAGTTTTAGAAAGAGCCCCATTCATTTCTGGCTTCACGTTGACAAGTCCAACTTGGTTTTCTTCTTAAGAGTGGAGAACCAGCAAGAGTATTCACTGTGAGTACACCTGGAGTCTTCCTCACAACAAAGCCAACTCTACAAAGTAAAACACTTTACTCAAACATTACCCATGAATAGGGTGGTCATATACAGATCTCCATACTCTTAAAGATTTTTGTCCCCCAAATAGGAATGAACAAACCAAAAGTCACACTTGCAAAGATCACTACCCAGGGACATAGGCTACTGAAAGACTGAGATTTAGTCATAAAACAATAGAATAAATACTTCACATATTACTACTGTAATACAGATTCAGTTTAATAAATTTAGATTGTAGTTGAAAGACTTTCTAGATGGAGACTATATTCAACAGGTACAAAACAGCAGACAGTATCTGAATTTGAAGCATCTAGTGTTCACTGATAAAACAAACTCCTAGAAAGATCAGCACAAAAACCTACAACAAAGACCTTTAACATCAGATCATGTTATGCCGTACTCCATGTCAAACATTCGACAAATGTTAAAAGGCCAGGAAAAAAGAAGAGTCTGAAAAGAAAAATCCAATACTAAAATCTGATTCATTTATTACAGATGTTGAAATAATCAGACAAGAATCTAAATTGACTATTTTTACAACAAATTTATGAAGAACTTCAATGGAAAAAGCAAATAGTAAGCAAGAATAGAGGGGTAAGATAGAAAAGAGCTTAAGAAATAATTGAAAGAAAATGTTAAGAAATATAAAAAATGCCTTTAAAGGGATTACAAATAGACTGGTGATTGAGGTCAAAGATATGTCAAAGTTCTTCATAAACTGAAATGCAAATTGCCAATGACTTAAAAAAATTGAACATCTAATAACTGAGATAATTTTAAAAATGTTACAAAGGCACAATTGGAATGCATTTAGAAGACAGAGTGAGGCATAAAAGTATTTATATCAAAAATGACTGAGATATTTTGAAAATTAATAACCAAAACACAAATCTCAGAATCTCAGAAGACATCAAGCAACGTAACATTGAAACACAAGTAGACATTTATGCAAAAATCAAAAAGATGCTCAATACCACCAGAGAAATGCAAATCTAATCCATTAATATGATATCACCTTACACACATGAGATAGCTCTTATCCAAAGCCAGCTATACCTAGTGTTGGCAAGGGTATGGAGAAGAGGGAAAACTTGTACACTGTTGGTCAGAATGTAGGATGATACA
This sequence comes from Castor canadensis, assembly GCF_047511655.1. NCBI lineage: Eukaryota > Metazoa > Chordata > Mammalia > Rodentia > Castoridae > Castor > Castor canadensis. The sequence continues at coordinate 19,054,222 of NC_133390.1, read as the reverse complement.
TCTATGAAGAAAAACACAATGGAGATTCCTAAATAAATTAAAAATAGAACTACCATATGAAGCAATCCCTAATCTGGGTATAAGCCCAAATGAAGTAAATCAATACCTATTAGACATATGTGAACTTCCATATTCATTGTAGCATTGTTCACAACTGCCAAGATATGGACACAACCTATCTGTTGTGTCAGCAATCACAAGATTCTGAGTTCAAATCCCAGAATTATCAAAAAAAATATATAAAGACTAAGACAGTTTACAAACACAGTATTGGTAAACATCCTAGTAAAACTTAAGATGAGCTGGAGCATTGGTATGAATTTCAGATAAACAAGACTTCAGAACAGGGAAAGTTATCAGGGAGGAAAAGGGAAATTGCATAATGATAAGAGGATTAATTCTAGAAAATAATATAATAATCCACAATATTTGTGCCCTTGAAAAAAAGCTTTAAAATAATGAGACAGACTTATAAATTAAAGGGAGGAAGATATAAACACGTAATTGTAGTTTATGATTTTTAGGCACTTTAACTGTTCCTTTAACTTTTAACAGTCATTGATGGATAAGCAAGCAGAAAATAAGTAGTGATGCTATTGACCTAAAGATCACTAAAATTAACCTCATCTAATTAATATATTCAGAACCTTCTGTTCTGAAAACAATAGGATATATGTTCCCCTGATACTCACAAGGAGCACCCCAACCCCAGATAGAGCACATTCTTGGCCATAACTTATCTTAACTGTTTTTTTTAATAATCATAAAATATGTTGTCAGTTCTTAAAATAATTAAACTAGAACTCAATAATAAAATTTCCAATCTTCCTGGAAAATCCCCAAGTATGGAGAACTTCACACATTTCTATGTATGCATTGATTAAGGCAAAAAGTCTTTAAGACAATAAAATTTAAAATATATGGAATTAAAATAAAATACAACTTACAAAAATTCATGGAATGTAGCAAAAACAGTACTTTGAGGAAAATTTGTAACATTTAATGACTACGTCAGAAAAGAAAAATGCATTAAATAAACAATCTAAGCTTCTACAGAAGATAACAGAGAAAGAAGAACCAAAAACAGGAAGAAGAAAAGAAGAAAGCAATTTAGAGCTTTGGTGTGGAGGCAGATCTGTGTACTTGTTTGTGCATGGCTGGCACAGGAGGCTGCATCCTTGACTGCAGCCTCTTCAGAGACCACAAGAGCTAGGCTCTGAAACATCGTATGTGGGGAAAGTGACTTTCCCCAGGAGGCTGCCCAGCCAAGCCTTTTTAAATGCCTTTGGTCAGGCCATAATTCTTTCACTCAATACAAAATTTCATTCAAAGATAAAGACTTGATAATAATTCACCTTTCAATATAACCAAATATATTCACACAGCCATTGTATGGCAGCTGAATACTATAGGCTGTACAGAAAAACTTGAACTAACTTATTGCAGGTTAGATTTAGAAACTTTTCATGTATGACTATAACTATCAGTCTTTATCTCATTATGGAAAATTTTTTCAGAAGTTGTGACTAATACTTCCAGAAACAATCATTTCGTTTTAAATTCTAGTTACTAAGTTTAAGAGAAGTGATAACAGGTCAAGGAATAAACTCCCCCACTTAACTTTTAAAATTAAATAAATATATTTATGAAACACAATAAAAAAAAGCTGAAAAATCCCACCATTGTCTTTTGCCATATAGTGCTGGATTTTACAATGAAACTCCTGTTTATTAGCTGTGTTTAAGCTCAGATAATTGTCTAACACTAAGCACTTATACTATACCTATATTATACATTTAAGTACATAAATTAACATGATTTTAAAATGAATTAAGTAAAAATAATGTCCACCTTTGAAAGGTAAGTAAGTTGAGCAACATCTCTGATAATCAACATTATATTCAAACTTATTTCTATTCGACATTCCAGATATTCAAATTGAAAAGCTGTGAATCAATTTTTACAATATTCTATATATTTGTAATGACACGCTGTCCTCTTTGAACAAAAGCAATCAAATTTTAGGGAGGTAAAGTTTTCTACAGGTAAAATCAGAATGCACAAAAGAAAATTAACACAGGGAATGGATTAAAGAACACCAAACAGTTAAAGAATTCCAACTTTGAGTTCATTTGCTCAATGTCAAAGTTTTTTGTATATGTTTTTACTTGCTTATTTTCATAATAAAATTTGGTTGCATTTAAACACAAGTAGACAATTTATATGCATATGTAAGATTTAGGCTTTGGGATATCTAATAATATCTAAAATAGATCTAATAATAATTAATAAAAAGCTGCAGTGTTCTCTACAGAATTTCTATAGTTTATCTGGAGTTGTTTATGATCATTTTGCTATTTGTTTTCATCCATCTTCATAAATGTTTTCTCCTTAATAAGTGTAAACCAATAGCTTAAAACTAAGGCCAATACAATAAAGTATACTATGTCATTTTAAAGCACACTGTGGATACAAGTTTATGAGATGCTCTCCACAGTAGATAGCCACCTAAAAGTTATTTCATGAATATAAAAGTTATATTAACTTTTTCTCTCATTTTGTAATTTTCTGGCATGGCAACTTAAAAAGATTGAATATAGGTTACAGAATAAGCATGGAAATTTTATAATAGTCAAAGTCATCTGTTTTAATAGACTGAGACTGAGCATGCATGACAAAGGAGTCTAAAGTTTAAGCTCTTATTCTTTGAGTAAAATCAGATGGATGCAGAGTGAAGTAGAATTGTACTGAAAAATAATTCTTCAATCACTAAAATATATAAAGTACTCATGTAAATTGATTTTTAAAGATAAAGTTAATATTTATTTTCCTTAACCACAATTCTTCAGTAACCCAAATGCCTGTTCCTCTGGGAAGAATAAGAAAAATAATTGCTCTACCCATTTTGCCCTCCTTTGCACTGGCAAATCAATCACATCACTTGTAATGGTCAAGTATAAATGGCACAGTAATATAGCTAACAATGAAGTTCACTGGTAATAAAAATGGAAATACCATTTGAATGTACCATAAATTATCATTATTGGTCCTGAAAAGCAACAGGTACTTTTAGATCCTCAACAAGATAGTAAGAGATTCTCAATGGATTGGTATTTTGACAAGTACCTAGAGGATGGAAAGAAGATGGGGGTGTATGTGAATGCATGCAGCTAGCCAAGAATGAAGCAGTGTCATCAAATAAGGATGAGGCCTCAATGGAGATGGCAATGAAGAGACTCTGCTCTAAGTTCAAAGATCGCACATAAACTGGGTGAGAAACTAGCTCAAGAGCAGAAGAAAGGCAGAACTTAGTATTTATTCCTCCCTGAATTTAACCACACCTCTAAGAAATGTAAAGCAAAGCAAATCTTAAGTTAAGCAATCTAACAACAGCAAATCTACAGGACATGGCGTACATAAGGAGGGAAGAGCAGCTTCTCCTCACAGACTAAAGACTGGTCTCCATGAAAACTGAAATAATTTCTGGTTTAACAGGATGGTGTCAACATGAAGATCATTTTTTCTCAGGTTTAGGCAAACACAAAAATCAGATATGGACACTAAAGAAAAATGTCTACCAAGTTAATATATCAAACAAACAGCCTTAGAATCAAGGTAAGGTTGTAATTAAATACTAGAAAGATAAATAGATGCAGTGATTCGAAGTGGCCATTATAAATAATATTTAACCAATGATTTTGATAAAAGAATGGTAAAAATTTATTTTTACCACTCACCAAATAATCTCTGATATTATGACACTTTCTGTTTATTAATGTCAACCTATTTTGAGTACAAATTAAGTTTTTCCGTGAAACTACAGGTCATAGTACAGAAATTTAGCACTTACTGTGCTAAGTCAGCATAAGAGAGGGAAGATCAAAAAGACAATGGAGTTTATACTCAAGTTGTATTTATCTTATCAACCACATGATCCTGAAAAACTTTAAAAGTCATGCACAGCTAGAAACCAAAGCCTCAAAAACCATTTGACTCTCTCTGGATAGGATATTACTTGCTTCTTCCCTCCATGGGACATTAATATATTTTAACCACTATATATCTGTTTTCAGAATAGGTTGAAGCTTTCTGAAAACCATAGCTCTCTCAGTTATTGAAAAGCTATCTATTCTCAGTTTCTTATCCTATAGCATACCAACTTTTGTATAATGGTACTAAGACACACATTTGAAAGGACCCATTATAAAAAACTCTGTGAGGGGATCCTCTTACACAAAAACTATACTGAACTTACCACACACAATGTTTTGGCAAGGATGAAAGATTAAGAATTATCCAAACATTCTCCCCTCATCCTTATATCCATGTAGTCCACTTCCTCTCAACACATTAATTTTTCTCTACGAACTGACAATTGGAAGACAAATCATTCAATGATTTTACTTCCAATACTAAATCTTTCCTACTGCATACAGACAAGGCATAATACTGCAAGAGGCTTCTAACTATCCTCAATCCCATCAACCAGTTAAATTTGTCTTCCTGCAATGACTAACTAGTTTTTCCACAATCATTAACCATAAAATTTCTTTTATTGGAAAAGATGTAGCGCCAAACTTCTTTTGAAGCTCTTGGAGGGAATTTTATCATGCACTGTTAAGAGCAAATACAACAGTAACTTCCTGGGAGTCAATACTTGGGCTGGTATACCACAGCTTTCACATAAAATATTGACTTCCACACATTTGGAAATATCAATTACTGCCAGACTTCAAACTGGGGCTTCTGAGAAGAATTTGAGAAACCACGTCTTAAGAATTATTCAGCTAAGCCAAGAATCACTGGAATAAAACCATGACTTCTTCCTCCAAGAAGTTAGACATCAACACCAACCAAATTTTTTGGCTGCCTTCTTCTTTGTTAAAAATTGCTCATTTATAATCTTTTTTCTCTAGACTCCTTGTGGTCATTTACTTATAATGGTTCTTTTGTTTTGTGTTCTTTCCTCTTTCTTATAAATGTTGGTCAAAAGATATCTCTTTTTAAGGCTATTCTTAGTGTATCACAAATCCTTAGTATCAATGTACTGTTATATATGAATATATCACCAGAATTTCATGAAAACATTGGCTGTGCAATTTCTATTTCAACTAATGTGACAATAGAGAATAATTCATAATATTCCACTTGCATGCATACAAATGATCTTAAAATATCAACTTGTGTTCATTCTCCCCCTTAAAATACAGACCCCATAAAAAATCTGTTAACCAAACCCTAGATAATTTAAATTTTGCTTCAGTAATCTCCAAGGGAGTCAACTGATTGCCTCTTGAAAGAAATTTATATAGACTTACATGTGTAATCCAGTTTACATGGACTATAGACCTGACCAACAGTTACGACCACCTTTATTTTTTGTCCTCAATCTCTATATATTTCTTTCAGACACTACCTTTTTTGCACCCAAGATGTATGGTCCTATTTGCCTCACACTTACATTCTATGCTTGAGAAATATTAATCTAAGACTTCTCTGTGTACAGAAAACCTAAGTCTGTAAATCACTAATACTGGACCTTCTGACTTGTAGTTAATCTCTGAGGTGAAGCTACCATTGATTGGTCAAGCACTATAGGTGGAGAAATTACTTGCTCATTGTTTATGTGAACCATCAAAGAAGTGATTACATTGTGAGAATTGTACAAATAGGAAAGAATATGAAACTTGTAGCCGACTATGATGAAAGTTAACAATAACACAACCTGTGTGTTACATGCAAGGCAGATCAGTTTCAATTTAGCAGATGAGAAATGATAAGCAGTCTCATTGTTCTTTACTTCTTGTTGGCTTGTCTTGGTAGCATCTGAGCCATTGTTTATATATCCTGCTGTAGTAGGAGGTATGGCAACAAAACAGGCAACGTAAAATAAGCTGCACATTACCTTAATGAGAAAAGCTGTTGTTTGTCTACAACTGATCTTCATCATATGGGACTTACTATCTTAGATTGTGCAATTGGGATTTGTGCTTCAACATTCTCTTTGAACAACTATTATCTGTTCATGTTTTTGTCACAGTGGTCATGATGTTGCCCATTGTCTTCCAACTAGAGTTTTTTTATTTTTTTTATTTTCAGAGTCTCACTGTATAGCATAAACTGGTCTGGAACTCATTGTTTAGCCCAAACTGGCTTTGAACTCATGATCCTCCTGCCGCAGCACCCTGAATCCTGGGATTACCTGTGGGCGCCATGGCTATGGGCTTCCATGCAGTGTCTTAATGCTTTTCTTCAGTTGCCCTCTCCTAAGATAATCAGCATGATAATACAATAACCAAAAGGTCAAGTTGAACTACAGATGCACTTGATCATAGAGACAATTGAAAAATTTCCAACTCATGAAGTCTGGCTCTCTAAACTTACCACAAATGGAAAACTTTTCACAAATAAAATAACCAAGAGGGGGAGTGAGAGATTAAGTACACAAATGGACAATAACCACACCATATACCACACTATATCTCTGAACCACAGCCACTCTAACAACAATCCAGAAGGCAAACCATTCTTTACAGCATTCTACCCAGGGTTAAGTATTTGTCTGCCATCTGAGCTGTTTTTATCCCCATTTTCACTCACAATCAATCAGTCATAAAGGTCAAACATGTTCCCCTAACTTACCACATAATATGTTTTACTTCTAGTTAACGCTCTCCAAATTCCACATGCAAAAACCTCCAACAGGGCATACCTGAAAGTTTCTCTTGTTTTCAATTAAAATTTTCTCAATCCTTGGCTTACCTTTGAATTTCTGCTCAATGCAAGTGATGGTAGCTGATTCTTTTGCTACATGGAGTTTTGATTAAATGAATTCTATGTTTTCTCATTTGGGTGGACTTCAATTATTTCTGGATCTGAATCTACTAGCATCCCTCTGCAATCTTTTCATGTCTTTGGATATAATCTTTTTTTTTAAGTAGTCTTATTGTCACTATGTCACCATAACTTCCTGCTCATACATAAGCAAAGTCTTCATTCACATTCTAGTCTGTATTGATGAATCACAATTCACTATTCGACCAACAGTTACTTGAATAGTGGATAGTTACACCAGTAACTGTATAATTAATAACTTATAATTTAGTGTGGCAACTAAGCTCATCTGTGCCTTATTTACTCATTTGTGTCATGGGAATAATAATTTCTCCTATGATCTTCAGATATTTAAATGAGTTATTCTTATAGACTTTAAGAAGACTATCTTATCAAATGCACAAAATTTCAAAAAGTTTTATGTTATTATTAGTTATCATGATTAAATCTAAATATCTGACAGCAGCCATACCACATAACAAGGGACTTATCTGCCAGTTTATTGCATTGAATTTCATTATTTCATAAATCAACATCTTTTTGTAGAAAATAATATAGCACACCATCCTTTAATTCAAATGTCTTCCTCTGAGTTAAGTGTGTTAGAAATCAGAAAATATTCATATAATTACAAAGCATAAGTTTTTAATATTTTGCTAGCAATATAAAAGAAACTTGAATATCAAATTAATTTACACATTGGCTCTGAATCAGTTGTTAGGTTGTAATATAACTATGGGCAATGATTTTAATGTATCATATCATCTACATAAATAATAAAGAGGGAAACACATGTATGTATATATATTCACTATCAGTTTCTGTAGTCAGCAACTACTCCTTATTAATATTGAAACTATGCATTTGAAAACCCTTTCAAAAACCCATTTTAGTATTTACCCAATTAAGTTTACCCATAACAATTTTTCTCGACTTAGAAAAATATTTTGATCAAGATAGATACTTATTATATTCAGAAACACAAAATTTACATTCAGGAAATTAAGTCATCTTTGACAGTTTTTATTAACTGCAAATTTTTATAGGAGAAAGTTTCTAGAGATTCGGTAATTTAGTCATAGTTTATGACATAGTTTATGACATGGATAGTTATGACATGGATAAGTTGTACTAAAAGCATTTTGTAGTTACTAATACCAAAGCATCAGGTTACTTCACATTTTTTTTTGAATAAAATAACAGTTTTCTGTGGTAATGGAAAATGTGTTATGTTAGTGTTGTAGGTTACACTGGGAAAACATCCATATTTAAATTTAAACAGGAAAACAATGTTACTTCTCCTCTACTATTGCTCCACAATTTCTCACAAAGTAATTGTTGAATCATCTGAATATCAGTTTTTCATAAAACTTGAAAACTGATAGTTTTATCAGTTGTTTTGTGATTTTTCTCCTATAAAATACTGGAGAATATCATGCTATCAAAGTTTGAATAGGGTAATGCTCAATTTGGGGGGTGACACTGTAGCATAAGCTCTATTTCTTTCTCATTATACATAAAAATCTTTGCAAATATTTGTACCTGTAACTTTTCCATGCCAAGCTTGAGAAAATTATATGCATTTTAATATTGAAATTAGTAACTGAAAAAAGCAAAATAAATAAAATTATTTTGATGGTGAGTAGCATATTTGTTCAAATGTTAATTAACTGGATTATCAACCCAGAATATCTCACTCATTCTAATTAAGTTTATTATGCTTTACTCTGATTAAACACTGAAGTTTCTCATTATTTAATTCTTCTAATTATAATATAAGTAGACCTGTAAATAAAAAAGCTTTTTAGTTTTCTAAGTGGACTCTACTATTTTGAGAAGGGTCCACCTCTCTTTATGCAGAAAGTTGTGTTCATTTGAAAATATCCACATTTTTAACACTATGCAATATTATTTGTGAAATATTTTTAACATGTCTGTTCACAAGCTGCCCTGATAGTTTGTGAAAAGATTATAAATTATTTAACTCATATTTATTTACATGGGATTATGAGAGTGCAACTTTGAAAGTACAAGCAAATAATGTTTATTGCTAATGATAAGTATACTTTTTATGATATCAAAAAATAGGTATCAAGCACAGACTTTGTCTTGTTTCAGTCTTGTGTGTGAAGTGCTCCTGCTCGACAGCACAGAGATTGATGTGGATGAAGAGCAAAGAAACTGAAAGCAGAGATTTTTTCCCAACACAGGACTTCAAATGTGAAACCTGGGATGGATGAGAGTAAAAACAAATTGCTATGGACAAGACAGAAAAGTCCCCTCCAAATACATATATACAAACACTAATCCTAAATTGGTGGTGCACGGTGGGTCCTGTGGGAGGTAAATGAGGTTTAGATGAAGAGATGAAGGTAGAACCCATGCTGGGATTGGTGCCCTGACATAGCAGAGCTCACTTTCTCAAATTGCTATTTGAAGATTCAACAAGAAGATGGCTATCTGCAGCATGTGATCTGTTGATGCATTGACCTTGGGCTTCTGGACTCCAAACCCATAAGAGATAATTTTATTTGTTTGCTTAAGACACCCAGAACACATGCTCCTTGAGTTATGATGCATTTAGTCTGTGATAAACTCACCATGAAATGAAAGCATTACAAAGCAAAATGCACTTATGGGGCAGGGTGAGGTGGTGCATACCTATAATCACAGCTACTCTAGAGACAGAGATCAGGAGGACCAGGGTTTGAGAACATTCTGGCCAAAAGTTACCAAAACCCCAGTCAACTAAATAAGCCATGTGTAGTAGTGAGGATCAAGGTCTAAGGCTGGCCTCAAGGAAAAAAGTGAGCTACAATCCAAAAAATAAGTAAAGCAAGAAGTCTGGGGTCATGGATTAGGTCACAGAATTTCTGCTTAGTAAGCCTGAGACCCTGAGTTCAAACCATAGTAGATTCCAAAATATATATATATATATATATATATATATATATATATATATACCTTATGTTTATAGCTTGGCCTAACCTAGCTTACATTCTATTTCAGAATACTTGCACTAGCCTTCACTTGGACAAAATTATCTAACACAGGACTATTTTATAATGAAGTGCAGATTATCTAATGTAATTTATGGAATACTGTGATGAAAGTGAAGACCTTAATGGATGCATGGTTATCACACTGTCAGAAAGTCAAAAAGTTTAAGCCAAGCCATCAAATTCAGGAATGTTTCTGTATCATATTCTCTAATAGCAGACCAGGTCTAGCAAAACATAAATTAAAGAAATTAGCCAAAATCTTGATTTAAAATAAAGACACTCAAAACTCTAGGAACCCTTAGAATTTTATTAAGAACTCATTCTCTGCTGGTATGGTTTGGAAGTGTCCCCCAAAGGCTTGCCTGATAAATTCCTGATCACCAGCCTGTGACATTATTGGAAGGAACCTTTAGGAGATGGTGTCTAGCAGATGAAAGTTGGATCATGGGAGAGGAAATACCTTTGAAGAGGACATTGGGACCCTGGCCCCTCTCTGTTTCTCTCTTTGCTTCCTAGACTACAAGACAACAGACCTCCTCCAGCACATTTCCACCATGACCCAATGCCTCATCCCTGGTAGAGTGACGAGGCTAAGTGATCCTGAATCCCAAACTCTGAAACTGTGAGCAAAAATAGATATTTCCTCCTTTTGAATTGATTATTTCAGATTTTTTTCACAGCAGAAGAAAGCTGACAAATACACTCACTAAAATATCTTGACCATTTTGGATCAATAAAAATATGATTATTTAATTACTTTAAGTTTGTAAATAAAAATGCACATTTACTTTTTGGTGATACAAATCTTAAAATCAATAGACATTATCTAATATTTAAATTGGACTCCATATTATCATTTGAAAACAACCTGGAAGAATTTCATCATATTTATTTTTGTTAATTTCCTAAATCCTGTATTTCATATTAACTGTAACTAAGATACATATAATTAGTCTAATAAGTGCTTAGAATAAAATACATTGTTATTCTATTATCAACAGGTTTTATTTTTTGTAATAGGTATTGTTATTGTTACCTAAAATTACAAATGATGGCAACTTACAATAAAATTTGTCAGGTTGTTTATTATAATTAGATTTTGAAAATATAAATGTCTCAAGTTGTTAACATGACTATTCTATTTGTAATATGAAACAACAATTCCTACTATCCATACTAAATGAAGATAGCAGATTTTAAAGAAAACTGCATAATTTCTATTTGGATAAGGGATTCATAGTTGCACAAAATGTTATTTCATATAATGGAATGATTTAAAGAAAAACTTGAATTATTATTTTAAGAACTGGCAGTATTTATTAACTGTTAAGAACTTAGGTATCAATCAGATGAAATTAGCTAACTTAGCTATTTTACTTTGCCTTTCTTCTTTGGAGTCTCCTACTCTGTGGAGTTGTTCCCATTAAATTTGTTTCTCCTATGGAAAATAAGTTAAAAATACATGAGAATATTGAAGCTATGTATGTTTTCATATGAACATCGTATAATAGTTAAATAATTTGTCTCAATTATTTTAATATACCAGTCATCTATAACATTCTGTTATGAATAACTTTTAGGTTTATAGGATGGGAATAATGTTTTGTGACTTTTGAACAGGAATGCAGCAATGATTACTTCACTTTAAATTTTGAAGAAACTGGGCAAATTTAAAATGGAAGTTAAAAAGTGAATAAGAAAAATATTTAAGTCCTATAAATTTAATTAATGTTTATTATGCCTGAAATGACTACTTCAGAAAGTTTTATATAAATTGCTGAAATACCTTCCCTACATTAAGCATTATATTGTCTTTTAGTTGCATGTTTTTATCATTTCTATATTTAATTTACGAAAGCTGGCTGGCTCATCTGCAAGCTACAGCTACCAGTGCATATTAAACATACTAACACATTTAAAACTCTTCTTCCACTGATTGACCCATAAGCACTATTCAATACATATTAACCATTATTAGAATTCCTCACTCATTTGTAACTTAAAATGTACCAAGTCCTAACTATAATAGAGCCAATTTTCCCCTTATTTTCCTTTCACCATCATGCACATACTTGTATTGCAGTGTTCTCAAAATGGCATCATATTCAGAGGTTATTTTAAACTGAGATATTCATCAATTCACTTCTAAAATCGTCAGGTCTTTTATTTCTCCTCTGAGATAACAGTTAATGAAGATTCCCAGCAGAGTGTTAAGGTAGCAATTACAGCAGAATTTTTGAGCTGCAAGAGTTGAGTTGAAAAGCAAATTCTATCTTAATCAAGTCCCCATGGAGAAAGTAAAGGCAAAGGATAATTCTGTAGCTTCCTGGATTAGGTATCCAAAATGAAAAGATCTAATATGTTCTTATAGCCCTAACAATACCTATTCTCAGTAATCCTGACTCTCCATATTTAGGTTTTATATATATATATATATATATATATATATATATATATAACATATATATATTATTACATATATATTAAATATATATATATATTTCCTTTTTCTAATCACTAAAGTATATATGCCATAGTATACAATTTTAAAACGATATAATTGTACAATTAGAGCAGTAAAAAGAATTGTATACTAGGTGATATCTAATGATGTACTTATCCCAGCTAAAAGTAAATTCATCTCAAAGTACATGTTCAGATTTTGCTTTCGTTGTTAAATAATTCTTACTATGAGCTTACAGATGAACAAGCCAACTTTCATCAATGGAACAGCCTTTCAAAGTTCTGAATAACAACAATATTAAAATTATCAATTCAGTTGATCCTAAGATATTTTATTTACAATGGGAAAATTGTTTTTCCAATAGAGAATCATAATACTAATGATAATAACAAATAATAATGAGAAGAAAACTTTTATACACATAATCTTTAAAGTGGAGTTTGCATACCCAGCTGTCTCATTCTCAGAGGAAATATTGGATATGCTATAGCATGTTGACCACCTATTGACATAATAACATTTTAAGTTACAGTTTAAATGGAACTACTTTAATTTCAAACAGGATAGTGGCTACCAAGTATCTTTTTTTAAAGTTACAAAGATCCAGGCATAAACTGTAAGGTAATCTCCAGAATTTCAGCCAATGTCTAGAGTTAGGAATACCATGTAGTTTTATTGATAATTTCAAATAAATTGATTTAACATTTAAAATTTCTATTTTTTAAGTGAAAAAGATGCTTGATGATATTGAAAGAATTTCCAAGATGAAACATTGAAATGTGTAATACTTGTACAATATTCATATGTGAATAAGTCTTTGCAGAGCACTCTGAAAATGTGTGCACACGTATGCAATGTGGGTATGTAGAAACTTTATACATTATAATCTTTCCGATGGATATGTTAATTAAAGAAAAATGGCATAGTTACTGAGGAAGTAGCTCAGTGATAGAGTGCTTGCCTAGCATGTGCAAATCCCTGAGTTGGATCACCAGGGCCAAAACATGCATACATAAATAGAAGAAATAGGCTTAGTAAATTTTCAGTGATGATATGACTAGATGACAGAGACTGGGTTAGTACATATCTCTATTTTCCCAGTTGCTTCCTCAAAATAGTTATATCCTTATTATTTTCAGTGAGCTAATTGAAACTAGTGTCTTTTACTAGATATATGAAATATTTAAAACTTCCCTATAAGTCTTGACTTAGAAAATATACTTTAGGATTATATTAAAATTTTTTCTAAATTATGAGAAATAGGGCTTTTATATTGAGATATCATCTTATCTATTTGTCAGCATTTGTTTATTCCACATATGTATTTACTAATATACATGCTTGGATAACAACAGCAACCAAAAAACAATCTATAAAAAGTGAGCACACATTTCTCCAAATAAGATATACAAATGACCAATAAACACAGGAAAAGATGTTTAATATCATTTATTAAACATATTTTATTATTGGCAGAATGCAAACCATATCTACAATGAGATATCACTTCCCCCTCATTAAGAAAGCTGTTACTAAACAAAACAAAATAGAAGTAAGCAAACAAAGAGAATGATAATAACAAGTGCTGATTAAAATGTGGGGAAATTGGAACCTTGATCATTGCTGGTAGGAATGCAAAATGGTACAGCCACTGTAGAAAATAGTTTGATGATTCCTCAAATTATTAAACATTGAATTAGCACAAGATTTAGGAATTCCATTATGGATACGTATCCCAGAGAAGTGACAAAATGGACTTGAACAGATGTGTACACACATATATTTTTTGCAGCATAATTGATGATAGACAAGAGTTAGAAAGAACTCAAGTGTCCTCTAATGGATGAATGGATAAACAAAATGTGTTTTATACATACAATAGAAAGATAAATACTAGACATGATGCAACATGGATGAGCATAGCAGATATTTAGTTAAGTGAATTAAGCCAGTGACAAAAGAAAAATGCTACATGATTCTATTTTATATGAAGTTCATAGAATAGTCAAATTCATAGATTCAGGCAGTAGAATGATTTTTATCAGGTCCTGGGGGGGAGAAAAAAATGACAGTTATTATTTAATAGGTACAGAATTTCAGTTGGAGAAAAATATTTTGAAAGTTCTGGAAATGAATGGTGGTGGCTGAGCAACAATGAAAATATACTCTGTCATAGAAATGTGCACCTTAAAAAGATGAAAATGATAAAACATATTTTATAATTTAACTATTTCACATACATTTACATAGCACTGTAGACAATATACAACTTTAATTTAGAGAATAAATTCATGTATCTCCAAAAACAATCTTTTTGGCATTATTCTAATAGTCAGCAAAAACTATTCAGCAGATGAATGTTTTGATTTCTCCATGAAGAAAAATTAAATAAAGGCATATGAAAATATTGTCCTATAAAGTTCTCCAAAAGAGTCCATGCAGAATGCCTTGATTGTCACTTCCTAAAAAGGACTTAGATAAGCATCAGCCTCTTTGTGAACCAAAGTAATTAGGAGCTTTGCTGTTTTGTCCTTGCCTCAATAAGTGATTAAAGCTAGATTTAGTTTCTTTCAGCTGTCCCCATTTCTGAATCAAATGAAATTTTCCACATGAATGATTCTTCAACTTAAATTGGACTACTCAACAGTAATTCTTATCAGAAATGCAAATTGAACACCACCTCAAAAAGATGTTCTGTCTTGGAAAAACTCAGAAAATATATTGACATCTAAATGAAAAATCCCACTTACAAATAAGCTCATTCAAGTATCCTAATCTTTTTTGGTTTAGCAATTAAAAAAGTTATATGAACTCACTGGTTAGCACTAGAGTTTACTAATGCTTTGCTTAGTTGATATTTCCATAATTTAAATACTACTCTGGTTTTGAGCATATCTAATATACATTGATTTTTCTAAATGCAATTTCAATAAAGTAATTCATCATCCTTAATCTTTTAATACTCAACTCAAAGTTAGAGAATCTGAGTCAAGAAATGAGTGCGCAAAATATGATAGCAATATCATTAATCTATGAGATGGTGAAAGCAGGGTCCTAGAAGCTGAGAACTCTGGATTCATTTTGTCATAAATTAGCTTTGAGATCTTGAAGGTGTATTGAAATATTTCAGTGTGGCAGTAAAACTTCTTAAATGAATATAGTAGAATTGAATGGGAAAGTGTGAATTTAATAACAAGCCCTACTTTCTGGACACTGATTATAAAACATTTTAATAAGAACTTTAAGATGACATCTAAATTTCTAGACATTCTATGCAATTTGGCCAAGTAGGGAGTTGAAAACAAGGCTGGCCTATTCTCTGAAATCTCAAGGGCTTACCTACTGTTCCTATACCAGATTTCCCAGAAAGAACCCTGTGTAGGTACAGGAAGGAAGAATATACTCTGGGGTACTTTAAAAGGCCCTGGATTAATCTGTTCAATAATAAGGCCCTGCTGATATAGGCAAGCACATGGACCAAGACCTCCCAAGGAATTTTGCAGACTAGCCTTAATATTCCAAGATCTAATCAGAGATGGGACTAAAACAGTTGTCCTCATGTTTTATCAGGTTAACTATTACCTTTGACTCAAGAATAAAATTGCTCATAAAAAAAACAACAAATGAAACCACAGAAAATGAAAAAGACTAAATTCATGGGGATATATTGATATTTTTTTAAGAATTTATTCCCCTGACAATTACATTTCCAATATGACAAAATACATTATGCAGTTCAAAAAGAATATTAGAACTCTCTCTGAAAGTTTTTGGCAAAAGCTATCAAGTACTTTTAAAACTGGCATTTCCTGCAACTAAGCCTGATGAAAGACAAGAAAGTCAAAGTAAATATTTGTATTCTGTCCTGTCCAGAAATTTGAGTGGGATGACAAACCCATTAGGATGAAAACCCACTACCAGCAACAGGGCAAAATGACTATAAAAATTTGGATCCCTAGGACAAAGAAATATGTCTGCTGTTATCTTATATCTGTGTTGTCACTAGGAAACTTTCCTTTCTTAGAAATAAAGAGAAATAGAAGGCAGTAGTCTTTTTTTCTGAGAGTACATTTTCTTCTAGAACACTGATCTTCTGATGCTTTGCCTAACATGGGAAAAGTATATTTAATGCCCCAAGAATTAAGTTTCCTCAGGACATCATTGTGATTTCACAAATGTTATAGCAGGAAACTGAAAATGAACAAGCGTGGTGGTATTTTTAATTAATTCATGCAAACACAGCCTAATGGTTCCTGAAGTTAGTTGCATATTACATAACCTGATTTAGGAAATCCAAATAAAAATTTAAATTTATCTCTTTTTAAGACATTTTTGGTGCAGTTGTTTCATGTACCCTGCTTTGAGAATCACTGAGACAAATAGAAATCAGTTAAACAAATAACCATGAGACAACTATGTTAACATTCCTCATTTGAAAGCCAGCAACTGTTGAGCTCCTGCCAGAGGTTTTCAGAAAACAGCTCCCTGTTCTGTTCTCTCATCACAGACACTTCTAGTTTTCTCCTTCCTTTCTGAGAGAAATCACCTGAGAGATGTGATTCCTTCCATTTGAAGAAACACAATACTCTGTCAGATTCTAATCACAAATACATAAGTTTAGAGGGTTTTCCCCTTGTCATTTCATTTAAGGTTATCGAAGACTAATATTATATGTTTTCAAAACTGAACTTAAAAACTTAAATGTAAAGTATTTTTAACCACAAATTATGAGACTCAAAGCAGTGTTAGTCTTTTTACATAAGCTATAAAATAATATTTGAAAATAACATTTAAACTCTTAAGCAACAAATGAATGAGGCTTATACTTAAATCTTTGTGAGGGTATCCATATTGAATCATGGAAAGATCTGACTGAGCAAACCTCCAGCAGATACTCAGAACAAAACACCCAATGCCTTCAAACTGAAATAGTCTCACAGGAGAACTATAGAGTTCACCTTACTTTCCAGGAAAAGGTTTAGTTCTGCTTTTTCTTTGATCAGTATAACAAATCATATAGATGGCTGAACGCTCTCACTCTGCTCAACTTCATTAATTAAATACTCCTCATACTCGTTTTGAACTTAATCTAGGTTGGAAATGACAGGAACACACATTCACTCTAATATGTTCCTGATTGCTACGTGATTACTGGGGCTCCTGTTACAGGAAATTGCAACCACTAATGGACAAAAGCTCATCCTAAATAAATTCTTATCATCTCTCTTCAGTTATCACCAGTAGGTTTGCAAATTAAATATTTGGATTGTTTAAATGTGGTAAATTTTCTCTTTGTTTTGTGTTTGGAAATTCATGTAATATAACAAATCTCTATTGTAGTTGAGAATAACTTTGACCATGCTCACTATTAAAATGTATTTTAGACATTTTCAACTAAATATGTCTACAAATATTATTAAAGATGAGAGAATCACAGGGATAAATGACTTAATTTCTCCATGAAATTTATAGTTTTAAGGAATAGAAATGGGGACAATAAAGTGACTACTGCTGAGATCCTTCAACCTTTAAACATTCCTTCAGCTTGGTGCCCAGCCTCTTATTCAAACCACATTGGCATTTCCTTATTTCATCTTCAGAATTTGCTTTTCATCATTTACTAACTTTCTTTTCATAAAGATGAGCTGTTCCTCCCAGGAACTCTCAAGCAATCATAATCTCCTCACAATTCTGAGAGACCTAATTTTGAAGGATGCAGAAATTAAGGTCTCTCCAGAGCTTCACATGTGGTTTTTGAAATATCTTCCCAGCTCCTTCTGTGGTCCAGAGAAGAACATTCCTGTGTTGGTTTCATCCAGCCTGATCAAAATTTGTCCATATCACTGAACTCAATGAAATTGTCATGTGGATTAAGAAGACAAGGCTTAACTATCTTTTATTTGCAAATTATGAAAATAGTGATTGTTACTTATTTTGTGTTATGTTATGTTACTGTGACCAAAAATACCTGAGAGAATCATTTAAAAGAAAGAATTATTTACATGGTACATGATTTCAGATGTTTCAGACCATGTGTGCTTGACAGAACACAGCAGTGGGAAACTGTGGTGGAGGAGATTCTTTACATCATAGCAACCAGGAAGCAAAGAGCAAGAAAGGCACCAGGAACCAGGTGTGATGTTCAAAAGTCGTGCCCCCAGTGACCTCCAGGGTGTGTATAAGTACCACATTTTTTTAATCCATTCAAGACCTCCTTTTAAAGTTTCCACCACCTCCCAAAATTATGCCACTTGCTGGGGACCAAGACTTCAACACATAAGCCTGTGGGGGACATTTCATATTCAAAACATAACAGTGATAATATTTTATGTTCTTTGCATTCTTGAGTTCTTTTTTTTTTTTTTCCCCTCTTCCTATGTCATATATTTACAAGGCTCAAAACCAGGTGGCTAAATTAAGACAGTATTGGGACATAGTATTAAACTTAAAAAATAAAAAATTCATCATCCACATCCAGATCATATTCTATTCAGTGAAGTATTCATTGGTATTTTGATAGGGATTGCATTGGGCCTGTAGATCACTTTGGGTAGTATGATTTTTCCAATCCATAAGCATGAGAGAACTTTTTTTTCTCACCTTGTTCAATTTCTTTCATAAACATTTTATAATAAAGAACTTTCATCACTTCAGTTAAATTTATTCCCAAGTATTTTAATTTTTATACCTACTATAAATGGGACTGCTATCTTATTTCTTTTTTTTCTTCCTTTTGTTTTTTTTAGTACTGGGGTTTGAACTCAGGGCCTATATCTTGAGCCAACCCATCATTTTGTGATGGGTTTTTTTTGAGATAGGGTCTCACAAACTATTTGCCTGGGCTGGCTTCGAACTGTGACCCCCCTGAGTATTAAGTTTACTTCTGTGAGCCACTGGTGTCAGACTCATTATTTCTTTTCAGTAATTCACTTCTCATATATATAAGAAGAAAATTTGGTACAGAATTTTGTGTATTGATAGTATATCCTGAAACTTTACTGAATTCATTTATTAATTCTACTAATTTTGTGGTAGTTTTTGAGGTTTTCTATGTACACATATTTATGCATAAAATCATGTTATCTGTAAACAGTGACAATTTCCAATTTTCTAATTTGGAATCCACTTTGTTTCTTTTCTTGCTTCATTGCCCTACCAAGGACCTCTAGCACTTCGATAAAAAAAACGTGCTGTGAAGGGTGAATTCAAGTATGATATATTTGATACATTTTAAGAACTTTTGTAAATGCCACAATATACGCCCACCCAACACAACAATAAAAAAAGGGGGAGAAAAGATGAAACATGGGTACCCCTGTCTCATTCTATTCTCTTAGACCATTCACATTCAGTACAATGTAAGGAAGTAGAGAAAAACGAACCCTAGCATACTGGTGGTGGGAATATAAATTAGTAAGCCATTATGAAGATTAATATTGACATTCCTAAAAAATTAAAAATACAGCTACTATATATTGTAGCAATCCCATATCCAAAGGAATGAAATTATAAGTTGAAGAAAATTCTGCTCCCCCATGCTCATTGAAATACTATTCATAATAGCTAAGAAATAGAAACAACCAAAGTGCTCACCAAGTGAATAGCAAAATGTAATCCTATTGTGCAATATAAACAATTCAGTTTCATTCATTCATAAAAAGGATGAAATTCCATTATTAGTGATAAATGGGTAGAATAGAACTGAAGATCATTATGATAAATGAAATAATACAAAACATGTTCTTACTCACATACCATAAATGTTGATCTCATAGAAACTGACAGTTAGTATGATGGTTGCCAGAGACTGGGGCAGGAATGGTGGGAGGAGGGATAGGGAAAATTTGATCAATGGGTATGCAGTTGCAGTATATAGGAGCAAGAGGTTTTGTGGTGCTACTGCACAACAGGATTACTATAGATAACAAAAATGTACTGTATATTTAAAAAGACAGCATAAAGGATTTTGAAACTTTTTACCATAAGGAAATGATAAATGTTTGAGAAGATAGTCGATTTTTGCATGATTTCTTCATTACAAAATGCATTCATGTATCAAAACAGCATTTACCCTTTAGTATGTATAATTTTTAATTGCTTATGTGTCAGCTAAAAATAAACTTTAATAATAAAAATTATCTTTAATTTTTAATTATTGGGAGCAAATAGTTATTAACTTCTTTTTTTTTCTGGTACTAGTGATTGAACCCAGAGCCACATACTCGTTGTTCACACTACTACTGAGCCACACCCCCAGTGTTTTAAAGCTTTTTATGTTTTGATTTTTTTTTTTGAGATAGTCTCACTAATTTTGCCATGGGCTAGTCTTGAACTCATGATCCTCCTGACTCCACCTCTTGAGTACATGGTATTACAGGCATGAACCACCATGTCCACTTATTAACTTCAATCAGTAGAAAGGCTTTATTTAACTGGTTGGTGAGAAAGAAAAAGACAGAGAATGTTATGTTGTATATATCACGATACACACAGAAATGCAGTAGCTGTGTTTCTCATAGCTACTAACAGTTTCTGTAGAAGTAACTTGGTTTGGTTAGTGATGGCAAACCAAATTCAGTATAGTAGTTTCCATTTATAAATTATCATAAGACACAAGACAATTTTCACTTATATGTGATAATTCAAGTCAGTTCTTATTCTTCAATTCTAAATTAATTTTTTAAAAGACACATGATAGTATACAGTATGTCTTAGTTTTAAAAGTTTTATTTTGGCTAAATATAATGTATCATGCACTGCAATACAATTACAAATAGTTTTCCCTGAAATCTGCAGTTTAGATCAAAAGGCACAAGGGCTATTAAAGTGTATCCTTTAAATATATTATTCTTTGCCCCAGCATATCAGGTATGAAACACTGTAAATAAATTCATTTTAATAAAGGAAAATGCAAATAACAAGAAGCAATAAAAAATCCTTCATTTCGTGATTAGAAAATGTCAATGCCATTTGAATGGCCATTATTTTCATTTTATTTTCTCTTTTTCACACAAGAAGAGATTTAAAATGAGTCTTAATTTTTTCTTGAGAATCAATATTTGCTGTACATCATAGCATATGTTGCCAATCTGTGTTCAACTTATGTCTGATTTTCCTTCTGACTGTGAGAGACACCAGGAATCTTACTGAGACCATTGTACTGATGGCCACAGTGATTTGCTTATAGTCAAAGGAGTCAGACGCAAGCGTGTATGCAATAAATTTTCAGTAAGCCATACAAGTAAATAGATAATTTTCATGATTGCATATATTTCTAAAGATATATTTGTTATAAGTGTAATAATATATACATTATAAATATGCCAAATATTTCAAGAGATATCATTTTTTAAAAGTTGGTGAACATATGGGCAAACTATGTATAGTTAGTCAGCAAGAGATCTGGAGACATAGACATAAGACTAGGACAGATTTAAGACAACAAATTAATCACTTCCATATAGGATTTTAATACCTGATGAGGTTACTAAGACTACAGGAACTAGTAAAGGGAATTCCAGCCATACAATGAACATTTAGTAGGTGCAGTTTGAAAAAACATAAACAATGAAAACAACACACTGACGATACAAAGGGACAAGCTCTGTGCAACATTTTTAAATGAAAAAAACATGGTCTGAAGCTCTGGTTTTCCGCGCTTGAGTTTTTATATCTGTCACTTATTGACTGTGTGACCTTGGGCTTTATCCTTATCCTCCCCTAAGACTCACTTTCATTCCTTTTCTGTAAAACAAGAGTGATGACAGTACTATTTCGTGAGGTTGGGATAAAGAGCAAATAACTATCTGGAAAATTTTGAGAATGTTATATAAGTATTTTGAAAATAACATGCTGCCACCTACAAAGTTAAAGAGTCACAATGAAATATAAAGTAAATCTAATAATACATATTACCAAATACATAGGAAATGCATAAATAGCTTTAATTGTATTTACACTTATCATAAAGATGTCATTTTTATGTCTCTGTGTATGTGTGTGTACAATGAATGCATTTAGGTAAATCAGCTCATGCATTTCTTTCTCAAAATTTAATCAGTAATTTTTAAATTAGTTTTAAAATACCAATGCACAAATATGATCTGATTTTGAGTACTTATTGAACTAATTTAATCAAAAGTAATAATGGAACATTATTAGGAAATTAGATTAGTGTAACTGAGCAGTGCTTAACACAATAAATGAGTGTATGTGGTATATGTGTTTGTATGTGTGAATACAAAAAACAAATGCTAAAATGTCCTAAAATGCAAGTATATTTTTACACACACACACACACACACACACACACACACACATTAAAAAAATAAGTTAACACTTTTGCCCTGTTGTGGAATATTTGAGGACAATATTAAATCCATGTTGCAAAATGCAAATAAAAATAATCCCAGATGGATTAACAATTTTAAAATAGTGACTATAAAATACCACTGGATTTTGATACGTTCTAGACATTTAAGAGTTTCATATGTAGTAATTTATTTAATCCTCCAAAACCACCACAGTTTATCATTTTTAGTGGAGAAAACAATCATGTTGAGTTAAATAACTGATCCAAGTTAAAAAAAGTAGAGATTAAAACTGATTTAACAATGATGACACCATAGCAAATGTAGATTCCTCAGATCTTAGCCCAAAAATAGTCCACTTACTAGAAGACCCCCTAATGGCTTGCATTTCCTTTTCAACAGCATTCATAACACTAAAATTATTTTTTCTGTTAGGGGAAAATTATTGCACACAGAATCCTAACTATGATATTAAGAAAAGGGTCTCACATTTACAGTCCTTAGTAAATAGTGAGTAACTGAATCTCTTATTCCCCAAAGTTGGCCCTCTAAAATTACAGTTAAAATGTCAGGAGAATCTGTTCTGCTATTTGGAAATACTATTATTTTTACTTTAAAGACATTCTTCTTTGTCTCTTATTTTTCCTTTTTCATGCCAATGTGCTTTTTTCCTCAACATATGAATTAGGCATAGGAGTTTCACTGATAAAATATTTATTTGTCTCTAAAATATTCTTACTATTATTTGCCATTAAAATATTTACCAGTATTTACCATTAGACATCAAATACCATTTAAACTACTTTTCTTTCTTAAAAGCTCAGTCCTTCTTTCAGTAACTTCCACTCTTGGAAGTTATACTTCTGTCATCACAATTGTTTTATGTGTGCTCAAATGTGAAATGATGTAGTTTGGTCAGTATTTGTAGTTAGTGGAGCACACTTGAGGATTGTGTAGATCAATAAATCAATGTCTTCGAGAAGACTTCAAATTCCTTCTCCACAAAATCTGTGTGTAGCGGAGAGCTCTAGTTTCCTATGGAAGGTTTCATATCCTTTAATAAGTGGGCAATGGGGAACAGATGCTCTTCTAGACTTATTTTTCTTTTCTTTTTTTTTTTTCATTTTTCTTTTATTATTCATATGTGCATACAAGGCTTGGTTCATTTCTCCCCCCTGCCCCCACCCCCTCCCTTACCACCCACTCCACCCCCTCCCGCTCCCCCCCCCCAATACCCAGCAGAAACTATTTTGCCCTTATCTCTAATTTTGTTGTAGAGAGAGTATAAGCAATAATAGGAAGGAACAAGGGGTTTTGCTGGTTGAGATAAGGATAGCTATACAGGGCATTGACTCACATTGATTTCCTGTGCGTGGGTGTTACCTTCTAGGTTAATTCTTACTTAACAAGGCTGAAAGATTCAGGGCATGAGAGGTCAGACACTGCAATAGGTACCAGTAACTTCACAAATAATTGACTCTTGATCAAGAGCATCACAATAGCTGATGTTGTGGTCATGTCTGTGAAGAGAACCCAAATGAAACTTCGGAATTCTCTAGTCCTCCTTAGGCTCATGCCCTAATGTGTACCTTCATCAGTCTCTGCTAGAACAATCTCAGAATATTTGTGCCCCATTGGAACTGTAATTGCCTATGGGAAACACAAAGGATTACCCTTAAAGCAGAGATTATTAGAGGGATGATCTTGTTCTAACTCTGTTTTCTTAGATTCTGAATTAGTCTAAATGTAATTCTTACACCACAAGTTCAAATATATTAACCATATTTTCTTATTTTCTGAATTCTTGGTGCTTTGGCATTTGGGAGAACTAAGGTCTGGAGAGAGAATGTCCCTTCTAGGGCTGCCTAATTCCTAAAGACAGTTAACAATTTATATAGGAACACATGTTTAAGCCAACAACTCCCTTCATCTAAGACTCCCACCATGTCAATATTCCTTTGCCTTGAATCATCTCAAACTGAAGTGCTGGCTGACTAGGACCACCCCAAGATACAAATTTCATTAGAATATTTTAGTTTAACCAGTCCTAAACTTTTTACTCTGATTTGTCTTGCAGTTAACACAGAAAACAAAAGAAAGACCCTTACTCCTGTCTTCTGCCTCTTAACCATCTCATTGATTCCTCTGTGTCTATGTGAAGCATGCCCTCTTTTTTTGGGAATTGTATGGAAGAAGTTATCCTCTCAATGACATTGACCTTCTGTGTCATTGCTTACTCACACCTCTATAAATTAAACCCTGGCTATAATTATAGAACAGTTTTTATTGTGTCAGTACATTTTCCTTGTGTTTGCAGAGACAGTTTGCAAATAACTCCCTCAATATACTGTGTGAAATATTTATGCAGTTCTAGCAATGTAATGGACTTTTCAACATTCTACTGATTGGCAACATATAAAATTGTTTTATAGGTAATCTTGCATCACATCATTTTGTTGATATAATTGGGTCTGGACTGGCTTTCTCTAAAATTTGATGTCTGATGAAGATTGCCACATTAGAAGAGAGATTACATATACTAAGATTACAGCTAATTCAAATATAATATGCTAATGTGGCCAGTATCACATTTAATGCAAGGAAACCACTACTTCTTCAGGATTGCAGCATTTTCAAGCTCCACAACTGGGGGCATTCACAATGTCTGCTTTAAAGAAAATCCAGCATGCTAACCATTCTCTCTCCAGTATTCATCCTTATTTTGCCCAATGACTTCTGTCCAACTTCTTCCTCAGTACTTACATCTCATATGCATAGCCCAGGAGGCAACTTCAAGTTCAACAATTGCCAGACTTGAAAGCAGTTAGTTTAATGAAGTGAAAGTAGCGAATAACACTATGTTATTGTGGAAAAAGCTAGATCAAGAAAAGACAGTGTCTGTAGTTGCCAGGTAATGCAGGTGAATTTAATCTCAAAATAAAAAAAAAATTTTAAAAACTATAGGTACAAGTAGGAAGTGAATTTAGGCTAAAATAGGAAATTTGAGCAAACCAACATTTTAATTAACATTACTTGATTAGTCTCATCATTCTGAGTTTCCTAGCACCTAGAATAGCTGAATGTTTTTAAAGCATTAACTAGAACAGTTTGAACTGTATTTTTAAATGCTAAGAAACATTTTCAGTGTTTCATTTTCTTGGGAGTTGAACATCATTGAAATTCCTATTCAGACCCTGTTAAATGCTTGTTTGACTAAACAACACTAGCACTAAATCAAGAAAATTCTCCCTTCACTAGCTAATATTTTGTTGTCCAAGCAAAATCAGTTATTGTCCATCATTTGAGTTTGTTTTCCCATGTTTATTTTTGTTTCTTCCGACTTAATCATATTTCCAATCTTTCCTTTTTATTTACATTTATGTTTAAAATCAGTGTTGTATATCATTTAAAATTGCATGCTTTAAAACATCTGGTTTAATTATGCTTTCTCTCTTATTACCATCTTTGCTGCAGCTGTTTCCCTCGTTGACTATTTGCTACCAGAAACGTGCCTTATTTTTCCATTTTGTTTTATTGTTCTATACAAGATTTTCTTCAAGTCTAAGAAACTATTTTCTGCTTTAGGTTATTTTTATAATAATTGACTCATTGTGCTGCAAGATACACAGTGTTGACACAAGTCCATACAAAAAACTAACATTGCATGACTTCCTCATAGAGAGCAACTTTGGATGCTCAGTTACAGAGCTGTTGCACTTAGCCAGAACATTCCCACAGGCAGGACAGAGAGAAGAATCAACCTGTAGTAAGGAGATGGAGGCAATCCTCTACCTCATCTGGCACTGATAGCAACCTTTACTCAGACCTGTAACACCATCATGCAATATTAGGGAAATAGATATAAGTTCCCATCTTCAGAGTTGTATTTTTCTATTTTCTGTGCTTGAGGATAAGCAAAGAGATCAAAGAGTTAGACATTATTTCTTCTAGTTCAGACAAAACACAATATTTAAATTTTAATATGAAGTTGAGTGTTAAACCCATGATGGCTAATAAGTTTAAGATTTACATAGATCACTTGTTATAGAATTATATTGCTATAACTAAAATTAAAATATCCTAAATTAATGAAATGCTTAAAGATTCTTTCATAGTTGTCATTTTATATTAGAAATGTCTGCATTGAAAGACGTTGGTTTTGAAATAGTTGATGTCTAATAGCAGTAGCACACTTGAAAACCAATTTCATATATATTATACAACCACATCTCCATGACAATGTGAACATAATTATTGTCTCGACTGAGTAAATGAGAAAAGATGAAATCCAGAAAACGTATGCCCTTTCCCAAGTCATCAATATATTAAGAAACAGAACTGGTACTACTTTCTCAGTTTGTTCATTTCAACATTGCATTTCTTTCTTTCTAAGCAGCAGAAACAGAAATGCCAGTATTCTCATGTTCAGAAGATTAAAGTTGTTTACTCCAGCTCTGTTATTCACAAGATATTCAATGACTAGAAACTTATTTCATCTCTCTGGAATGCAGATCCAGGAATTTAGATATAAATTAAATAATATGGGTCTATCAGACCCATTTTCACTTCTCTGTATGTTTATAGAATGTATACCTGTTACATGTGAAATTCACCCCCTGTGTTTTCTTTTAATGTAAAAGAAAATCAATGTTGTTAATATATTGCAAAAAGTCCACATGGCCATGGGGATCATATATTTATAATAAAAATAGAACGTGAATTTATCAAGCCACTCATTTTATTTCAATACTGGTCAACTTCAATAAAAGTGAAATATTTTAAAACATTTACAATTGATTCAAAAATTTCCAAATTTCCATGACAATATTTTATTCAGTCATTTAAAATCCATCCAGCAAATGTACAGTGTTCACTGATAGTTATTTTAGGGAACAAGTTTCCAAATACATTTTAATTAGAATTATTTTGGATAGGTTTTTTCTTAGTATTATATTCAACACTTAGTTTTCCTAGCTGCACTTTTGCTTTGACAATTTTAACATGAATTACAACAATTAGTAAAGAAAGCACAGAGAGCCTATACTTATTATTGTCAAATGATGAATGAAATTGAAATGATGATGAAAAATACTCCTGTTGCACTAGCTTACCTAGTATCTAATAGTTCATTTTTTTCCCTGCATCCTGGTCAATATTTGCTGTTTTCTTGAGGATAACCATTCTGACATTGGTGAAATAGGATCTCACTGCTATTTTGATTTGGGGGTCCTTTATGGCTAAGGATGTCAAACATTTCTTTGTGTAGTTCATGTATTTATTGATACTTGTACTTCTTTTCAGAGTTATCTGTTCAATTTATTTGTCATTTTATTAATAGGATTACTTGTTCATTTGATATTTAAAATTTAGGGACTTTTTATTCTTGATATAAATCCTTTGATGAGCAGCTTGCAATTTTTTTCCCATTCTGTGAGTTGTTTCTTCATTCTGACAACTGTCTCCTTTGATGTGCTGAAGTTTTTTAATTTGATGAAATCATGCTTGTTAATTTTTTCTCTTATTCCCTGAGCAATTGGAATGTTAGTGAGAAAGTCATTGCCTATACCTAAATCTTTGTTTTCCCTATGTTTTCCTTCAGCAGTTGGAAAGTTTCAGGTCCTACATCAAGATCTTTCAACCAATTTGAATTGATTATTCTGCAGGACGAGATATAGGAGTCTCCACATGTGGATATTCAGTTTTCTCATCGTATGTTTTCCTTTCCTGTGTCAAAAATCAGTTGACTTGGTTTGGGAACATGATTCAAGTGGTAGAGACCATGTC
Organism: Castor canadensis; assembly: GCF_047511655.1. NCBI lineage: Eukaryota > Metazoa > Chordata > Mammalia > Rodentia > Castoridae > Castor > Castor canadensis. The sequence continues at coordinate 19,025,828 of NC_133390.1, read as the reverse complement.
TAGCCATTGTAAATTCAAATCCCAGTTGCCACCCTTCCCCTAAATTAAGATGGCTGTAGCTGTGTGTTTTGTTTCTGGGTCTGCTAGAATAATCCATTTGTCTATGCATCTGCTTTTGTGCAAGTACCATGCTGGCTTTGGTAATATGGCTATGCAGTATACTTTGAAGCGCAATATTATGATATTGCCAGCATTGTTCTTTTTTATCAGGATCATTTTTGCTATTTGGGGTCTTTGATGTATCCACATGAATTTTAGAATTGATGTTTCTACTTCTGTGAAGGATGACACTGGGATTTTCATGTAATTGCATTGAATCTGATGAATGTAGTATAGTCACTTTCACATTAATTCTGCTGTTCCCTGAACATGGAGGCTCTTTCCTTTTTCTACTACTTTCTTCTATTACTTCTACAATGGTTTAGAGATTTCAATGTAGAGATCATTCACTTCTCTAGTGTAGTTTATTCTTAGGGTTTTTTTTAGGCTGTTATGAATAGGATTGTTTTACTGATTTCTTTCTCAGCCTGTTCATTATTGGCATATAGAAAAACTATTGATTTTTGTATGTTGATTTTGAACTCCTTTACTTTGCCAAAAATGTTTATCAGATCTAAGGATTTTGTGATGGAGTCATTGTGGTCTTCTAAATACAGGACCATATCATGTCCAAATGCATATAATTTGTCTTCTTCCATTCCTACTTATATTCCTTTTATATCTTTTTCCTTATTTCTCTGGATAGGAATTCAAGTATTATATTAAATAAAAGTGTTCTTCTCGTGTTCCTTATGTTAGGGAAAGGTTTTTACCTTTTCCCATTTACTGTGACATTGGCTACAGGTTTATCACATATAGTCTTTATTATATTGAAGTATGTACCTTCTCTTCCTAGTTGCTTCAAAGCTTTCATGACAAAGGGATGCTGCATTTTTTTCAAAGCATTAATCTTCTACTGTGATGAACATGCTTTGCATTACATTTATAGAATGTAATGCCTACAATGAAACTAACTCGATCATTTTGCCTTATCTTTTTAATGTGTTGTTGAACTTGGTCTTCAAGTATTTTATTGAGAATTTTTATGTCTATGTATACATCAAGGAAATTGGTAGATAATTGTTTTTTGTTAAGCCCCTATATCAAGTTTTGGTATCAGGGTAATTCTGGCTTCATAGAATGAGTTTTGTAGAATTTCTTCCCTTTTTATTTTATGAAATGATTTGAAGAATATTGGTTTTCTGTTCTTCCTTGAAGAACTAATGGAGTTCAGTAGGTAATCTAACCAATATCTGGGTCTTTTGTTGGGAAACTCTTTATTAGTGCTTCAATCTTATTATTATAGATCATTTGAAGGTGTTGATATCTTCTTAGGTCAACTAAGATCAGTCACATGTATCTAATATTTTTCCATTGCTTGTAGATCTTCCAATGTATTACAATGTAAGTTTTCAAAATATTTTCTAGTGATCCTCTAAATTTAATTGGTCTTTTTTGTGCTATTTCCTTATTCCTCTCCAGTTTTCTTCAGCTGTGTCTTCTCCCTATTTGCATTGGTTTGGCTAAGAGTTTGTCAGTATCATTTATCTTTTCAAAAAACATACTTTTGTTTCCTTGGTTCTTTACAGTCTTAGTATTTATTTCATTAAGTTCTGCCTTGATCTTTTTTGCTTATCCCTAATAATTTGTGGTTTGGTTTCTCTTTTTTTTTTCAGAGATTGAGATGCATCATTAGGTTATTTATTTGAGATCTCTCTTAATTTTTAATGTAGATTCTCATAGCTATAACATTTCCTTAAGCATTGCCTTTGCTGTTTCCCATGGTTTTGAAAAGTTGTATTTTGATTTTCTATAGATTCTAGGACTTTTTTCATTCTCCTTCCCTTTATTTCTCCATGACCCACTGATCATTCAGCAGTATACTGTTCAGTTTCCATGTATGTGGAAATTTTCTATGGTTTATTTTGCTATTTATTTCTAGTTTTATTCCATTGTGGTCTAGTAAACTACAGAAAGTTATTTCAGTTCTCTAATACTTGTTAAGACTTGCTTAATGTCCTAGAATCTGATCTTTTTTTGGAGAAAGTTCTATGGACTGCTGAGAAGCATATTCACTCTGCAGCTGTTGGGTGAAATATTCTGTAGATGTCTATTAAGAATACTTGGTCTACAATTTCTCTTAATTCTGAAGTATCTTTATTGACTTTATTTGTTTAGATGATTTATCTATTTGTGATAATGAGGTAATATTGTTATCCAATATTATTGCATTAGGCTGTATGTTTTTATGTCAAATAGTGTTTTTTTTTTTTATGAAACTGGGTGTTCTAATATTTGGAACATATATACTTAAAATTTTTATCTCCTCTTAATGGAGTTTCCTTTATCAATATAAAATACCCTTTTTCCTCCTGACTAATTTTTCTTTGTCAGATATGAGAACATCTATTACTGGTTGCAGTCAAGCTCCATTAGGTTGGGATAGTCTTTTCCATACTTTCCCTTTAATTGTATGTTTGTCTTTACCTGTGATGTGTTCTCTGTAGGCAATAAATGGTTGGGACATTTTTTTTCAGTCCAACCCACCAGTCTGTATCTTTTTTATTAGAGAAATGAAACTATTAACATTCAGAGTTATTATTGAGAGGTGTGTTTTAAGTCTTGTCATTTTGTTATTTTTATAATTTTCCATACTTTGTGACAAAAATTTTTATCATAAACTTGTCTCTTAAGATTTGTTCTTTCCCAAATTTTTCTCTTCCATGTACAGGATTCCTTTAAGAATCTTCTACAGTGCTGGTCATGAATTCCTTTAGTTTTTATCATGGAGATTTTTATTTCTCATTGGATTGTAAGGAATAGCTTTGCTGGATACCATAATCTAACTTGTTATTTTCTTTCAGGACTTGAAATACACTGTTCAATTCCTAAATTTTAGAATTTGTTATAAACCTGATGTTATTTTGATTGATTTTCCCTCAAATATGATTTCGCATTCTCTCTTACAGCCTTTAATATTCTTTCCTTGTTCTACACATTTAACATTTTGACTATTAAAAATATTTGAGAGGCTCTTTTCTGGTCTTATCTATTAGTGTCCTAAAAGCCTCCTACACCTGAATGACTACCTCTCTCAAGAGTAGGAAATTTTTCTTCTATTATTTTATTGAAAATATTTTATATGTCTTAAGTTTGCACTTCTTCTATGACTATAATTCATAGGTTCAGTCTTTTAATGGTGTCCTACTCATACTGCTTAATTTTTTTCTTTATGTACATATGAATCTTCTAATACATGTCCTCAATTCTTAATATTCTGTCTTCAATTTATTCAGTTTGCTGAAGAGAACTTCCCCTGAGTTTTTTACTTGACTAATTGAAATTTTCCTTTTCAGAATTTTAATTTTATTTTTTGCAGTGTTTTTGTGTCTTTTGAATTTTTTCATATCCTGCTTTGTCTTATTTCATTCAGCTATTTGTTTGCATTCTCTTTTAATTCATTCATTTGTATTTTTAGTTTTTTTAGTCATTCTTATAATCATTCTTCACATGCTTTGTAGTTTTACCTATTTCATTAACCTTAATTTCTCTTATTATAGGGTCATTGACTTTCAGAGGAGTCACGTTTCCTGTGTTTCATATATCTTGCATTATGACACTGAGATTTTTGAATCATTAATTTGAAATTTTAACCACCTCTAGTCTTTCAGCTGAAGTGTTCTCAAAGTTCAAGAAAGACTGTGTAGTGGCAAGATTTAGATAGCGTCTTATCACTGGACTGGGAGATAGCTCGGTAGGAACACTCTTGACCACACTCAGAGCATAGGTCTGACCCAGTAGCACTCGGATAGAGGAAAACTAGGTGGTTGTCTCTTGTAGCTACTAGCATATGAGTTGGTGGTATATGTGGGTTGAGGGTGGGGTCAGTCAAGGATCAGTTCTCCACTTCTGTGTTGCTTTTATCTTAGAAGCTTCCCTTTTTAGTGTACGAGAAGCTGCTGCTGGACACATGGAGCTTTGCATTCTGTCGGCTAGACCTATGCCTGCGTTCGCTGTACAGTTCCTCCTGTTTGTGCCACCAGGGTCAGCTAGTGTGAAAGCTTAAGGGTATCCCTCTAATTCATAAGATAGTGGGAGGGAGCAAGCTGAGCATTATGGTCCACACTGGAGAATTCAGGCACTCTGCTCATAGGCTTCTCATCTTTTATGAGAGGCGAAGCTGAGGAAGATCATGTGATCCATAGGTTCTCTACTCAAAGGTCTTGGTCCTACCTGGCAGAAAATACCCACAGCCAGAGGATAGCTCCTGGAGGATATGCACCCCTCCAGCCACATGCTTGCTGCTGTTTCCATGGTGATTCTCAGGCAACAGGACTTACTTGTTCCAGGCAAGTACTCCTGCTTTCTTAAACTGCTCTGTGGGACCATGTCAAGTGCTCTCCTTCTCTACCACTGCCTTCAATGGATATCTCCCTCTCAGACAATGTGGCCAGGGATCCCAAACTTCTGATTGGCCCTTCCATTCTGCAGGCAAGCTCATTTTCAAACTCTACCTGGTAACAAGTCCCTACAGCCAGCCCACAGCTCTTGGAGCCAAGGCACTCCACTCTGTTGCTATAGCAGTAACAGGCAATGAACTCAGTGTTTTGTTTCCATGGTGATTCTCTGATAATGGGACTTGCTCTCACAGGAATGGTAGGGCTCCCTTCATTGCTGGGAAGCCCAGCTGCTTAAACTTCTCATCTTGTCCATGTCAGGCCCTCATGCTCTCCATGACCAACTCTCAGGACTGTCTCCCTTCCAGATACTCTGGCCAACTGTTCCAAGATTCTCTGAATCTCACTTGTTCTCTGTTTTCAAGCCCCAGAGTAGCTCAATCTCCATCAGTAAGTCTTCTGTCAAGATGGCTCCTTGCTAAAGATCTCTGAGGAATGGGGAGTGAAAGAATATCTTTTTTGTCTGATGCTATACTGTCACACTGAGGGAGTCACTGTCCCATCAAATCTCTTCACTGCATTTAAGACTTGAAGGAGATGTGGGCTTGTCCTTCATCTAACTCTGCCATTCTGTTGCCAAGGCCAACTAGTTTGCCTTGTGGTAGGTCTGTAGCTTCCCTCCTCCCCAGGGATCAGTTTGCCTTGTGGTAGGTCTGTAGCTTCCCTCCTCCCCAGGGATCAGAACTGGAGCAGCAGAATGATTCTTATGTCCCCTACTCTTTTTTTGTTCTCAGTGCTCTTCCTCTCTCTCTCTCTCTCTCTCTTCCTCTCTCTCTGTCACTCCCTTCTCTCTTCTGAATACAGTCTGTTCTTCATTTCCCCACCTTTTCTCATTTATGGAGTCAGACAAATGTTCTACTGTGCCATTTTGTAATGCCGCCCTTCTTCTCATCCAGACAGTTGCAAACTCTTATCTCACAGATTGAATCTTAATTCTTATCCAACACTCATGAATCCATAAGATAAATATTTTCTCTTAAAAGTTAGAAAGGAAATCAAAGAAATTTATTGATATAATAGTTAAAAGTAATTAGAAAAATCACATTTTCCATATTTTTACTTTCCTTGCTAACAGAATTATTATCAAAGACATAATAACAAAATGAACTATTAATTTTAAAAACTTTTCAAAAATAAATATTTTGGATTATAACCAGATGGCTAAATGTAAGAAGCAATCAGATATATATTTAATTAACACATAGTAATTTTACATTATTATGGAATCCAATGTGATGTTTTTCTACATGGGTGAGCTACATAGTAAGCAACTCAGTATATCTAAGTTATCCAGCAAATTGAGAACACTCAAGATCATCTCTTCTAAATATTTTAAAATTTATGATACAATATTGTTAACTACAATCACCATTCTGTGTGATAGTATGCTAAAACTTATTCCTTCTATGTAGCTGTAACTTTATTCCCATTATTTTTTCCATACTTCCTCCCTCTCTACCACCTTCTTAATCTCTGTTCTGCTCTTTACTTCCATGAGATCATTTTTTTAAATTCCATGTGTGTGTGAAATCATGCAGCATTTGTCTTTCTGGGACTGGCTTATTTCAATTAACATTGTGTACATTAGATTTATCTTTGTTACTTTAAATTACAGTATATCATTCTCCTTTACCACTGAATTAGAATCAATTCTACATATACATAAAATTATATACATATATGTAGATATATATGTATTTACATATACATGTAGGTCTACATGTATATGTCCCATTTTCTTTTTTTGTTTGTGTATTTGGTTCTTTATTCTAGAGATAATGTGTTACTATGTAGCCCAAGCTGGTCTTGGACTATTGATCCTCATGCATCAACTGCCAGGGTTGAGTTGGCAGGTGTGCACCACCATGCTCAACTGTACACCACATTTTGTTTATGCATTCTTCCATTGAGGAATACTTACATTAAATGTGTATCTTGGCCAATCTGAATAGTGGTACAATAAACATGGAAAAGTGATATCTCTTTGATGTATTGATTTCATACATTTGGACAGGTACACTTCCTTCAATAAATGTTGATAAAAAATTGTATATTCAGAAGTAGAAAAATGAAACTAAATTCCTATATCTCACCACATATAGAAACCAAAGTGGGTTAAAGACTTAAATATAAAACCTGAAATTATAAAAGACATAGACGAAAATGTAGCAGAAGCATTTTATTACACTGGACTTTAAACAAATTTTTTGGATAAAAATTAATCAGCACAGGAAACAAAAGCAAAAATTGACAAATGGGATTACAGATTAGAAGATAAAAGTATTTTGCACATCAAAGGAAATAATCAGCAGAGTGAACAGACAGCTTGTAGAATTGGAGAAAATATTTCGTAACTATCTGGAGAGTCTGGCAATATGAGGAACTTGAGCAACTCAATATCAATTTTTTTTTAATTCTCATTTTAGAATAAGCAAAAGACTTGAATAGACAGTCTTAGTAGAAGACACATATTGATAATAAGGGAGCTGCAAATCAAAGCGAGGAGGAGATATCATCCCAATTCTGTTAGAAGGGATGCTATCAAAAAAGACAAAAGACAACAAACAGGAGGATGGGTAGAAAGGGTCTTTCTTATAGACCATTGGTGTGGATGCAAGTTAGTACAGCCACTGTGGAAACTGTATGGACATTTCTCAGGAGGTTAAAAATAGAAAGACCTTATGATCTGGTAACTCTACTACTGAATATATGCCCAGAAGATCTTTTTTATTGGGCAGTATTTAAATGAACTAAATTCAACACTTTTAAAGGAATCACTGGAATGAGCAAAGTTTTAATATTTTTCGTTATGAAAGTAATAAAAATTTAAAAACCCATTATAATTTATAAACTCAAGATATGTAGGATTATGACTTTGCAATATCAAATTGTCTTACATTCTATTAATGTGAGCTAAAACATTGTGCATGTTTTTCACATCAGTTATTAAATGGTTCTCTCTTTTTTGTTAGTTATTCCAGTAGTAATTAGTGTTCAAAAGCTTTTGAATTACAGCACTTAATATTGTTACTTCAGTGCCCCATTTTCTTGTTTATTTCATTTTAGTTATACCAAACAGAATATTCTAGTATGTAGCCAACTGTAGGTATTTTACATAGCTCCCCATGATATTAATATTCATTTGTTCATAATATTTATGTTTATGATTCTCAAATAAATAAAATAGGATGAGGAAAAATGTGGTAATCAGAGATGAATGTGTTAATACTCATCTGAAGCTCCCACTGTCCTAAAATATACATTGGGAACACAGCTACTTCAAAGTTACCTCTTTACTTAATTTATTGCTTTCAAACACGACATCATTAATTAAATGCAATTATTAAAATTATATTCTATACCCAAGATATAATGAAGCATTTATTATCTTTAGTAGTAACTGAAACTAATGCAGGAGAGTTCAGGCAGCCTAAAGTCTATATGATATCTGGGAAATTGACCTTGCTAAAATGACCTTTACTTTGGTCACATAAGCACAGAGAAATGGCTGCCTGCTTATTCAATTGGAAGAATGCTGATCATTTTCCCAACTTATGTGGCCAACACTGATGAAATGTATATTTTCCTTTTCATAACGAGGGGTAAATGAATATGTTCATAAATAACCACACATTCTTCAATTTTCAAGCCTCTTTAGGTTTCAAAATTTAAGGGTCTTAAGTATTAGCATCAGAGTTTTGCCTCTTTTACCCTTCTTCAAATCCTCATTGTTCTATGAAAACAAATCTAGTTGTTTTAATCCTAACATTTACCTTTCTAAATGTAAATCATCAATTTAGTGGGAAATTAAAAAACAATAATTTCATATTATGCATTGATAAAACTGTACAGTTGAATTTCATTTTATTACTATAATGGGGACTTTAGAATGAGGTCAGAGAAGAATTGGTGTGTGTGTTCCTGGAAAACACTAATAAAAGTTCTGTATATTCTCTGATATCACTTAACTCATGATTTTGGAGTTCTCTCAGTTCTACTAAGCATATCCAATGCATCTGTGTTTGGGAGATGAAATGATAATCTGTTTTCCTCTTGCAGTTCAAATTATGGAGCAAATAGCATTAAGTTAGCTATTTTCTTACAAAAATTTGTTTTCTTAGAATTTATACTGCTTATCCACATTTGAAATTTGTCTTTTGATGCGAAATAAACATTTTAACACTTATATGCATGTATTAATGTTATAAATAGATGTGTGTTGTCAAGTTAAACTTATGATTTATTTGTAGTCTAGTGCTCCAAGATATTTCCATAAGCTTCCAAATAGGATATTTAAAACAGATAAAATAGCAAAGTATACTGAAATCAAGGAAAAGGTAGAAAATTTAAAATAAGAGCAGAAATTAATGAAATTGGTCGATTTTTTCGTTATCTGAAAATGCACTGCCTTAAAAAAAACTAAGAATTATACAAAGTTTTTACTAATTACTAAGAGAAAACAGTTCAATAAAATACATGACTGGAATGAAAAGGAGACAAAAGCAAGCTATTATAAGATAGTTAAATACAGATTCAGTGAATAACTTTATGTAAATAGCAGTAAAAACTCAGACAAATTGGTAAATTACAATAGAACATGCATATAAAAATTTTCTCTTAAGAAATATATTGAACATAGAAATAGTACTAAAATTTTCAACCAAATGAACTAGTAATTATTTTATTCACTAAAATAACACTAAGTGTTGGTTCTGGTTTTACAAAATGATAATAATTATTTTAAACCTAGATAAAATTTTTTGATAATATAGAACCAAGACATATTCATATTTATTTTACAAGTGTACAATAATCTGGATTAGGAATCCAGGAAAAAGTGAATGAATCAGTGAAAGTATAATTACACATTTATCTCACTAATAACAACTAACTCAAGTGTCCTAATTAGTAAAGTAAGTCCAGGAATAGATGAAAAATGTTAATATAAAATGACAATTGGCTGTATATCAGAAACCAAGATTGGTTTAGTATGAATCAATTTATTAATCTGATTTCTTACACTGAAATAGATTAATAAGGAAAATAGCATTGTCATAGTATGCAAAGTTTGACAGCATTGAAGAACACCTGTCTGCTTAATCTGATAATAGAAATTTCTCTAAAAGCTTCAAGCATAACTCATACTAAGTGGTGAACACTACAATATTTTTGAAAGACATTGAAATACCTAGAAATGAAGAGATAGCATGTTATTATAAAACAGCATGGAAATGACAGTTCTTCCTAGAAAATCTACACATTCAATAAAGTGAATAGAAAAATAAGTGGATGTTAACACTATGAAGCAAATGCAAAGAAAATTCCCAAGTAGCTGAGAATACTAAAAAAGTTCAGTGTACATTATGAAAAACAGGATTCATGATAAAATTTTAATAATGTGAACTCTATGGTATTGATGTTGCAATAGACAAATGGATCAATAGTTTAAAAGGATGAGTCCAGGACCAGGTTGAAGAACACATGGAAAATTTGGCTTAATTCAGAATAGGCAGTTGAGATAAATAGAAAATGTCTAGATGTATATATACTATACTAAAGCTAATTATGTCATTTGAAAATAACATTATTATATGATAATAGTATAAAGACATTAAGTGCTGTAGGAACAATTAATCCCACATATGGAAGAATCTGAAACTAAGCACTTACCTCATAATGTTCACAAAATAAAATTAATATGAATAAAAGCATTAAAGAGATAGAACCACAAAACTTTATATGCTAATATAGAAGACTTTATATTCTGCATACACACAAACATTGCAAGCAAAGAAATACATGGTAACATGAACTATATATTAAACTACAAAGGAAGAATATATTAATGAGAAAAAATCTATATGTCAGAATAATATCATATCCAACAAAGAATTTTTAATTAATTTATATGAAGACATTATGTCACCCATGAACTATACATCAAATAATCAAATGGTAAAAAGGTTATAAGGTATGAAGACATTTTAGAGCATCAAAGATAAGTTGCACATAAACATATCAAATATGCCAAATATATTCAGCTTAAGAAATTAGTAACAGAAGCTAAAGTAATGCAATATTATCTTTAAAATACTGAAAAAAAATTAAAGTCAATTAGTATCAAATATTGCTAAGAGTAGATAGAAATGAGGATTTTTGTCTATCACTGATGAAACTCTAACTGGCTTAGTCACTTTGGAATGTTTCACAACATCTAGAAAGGAAGGTGACATGAGGGGCAACACAGGAAATCTAGCCTAACTTAAATGACAGGCACATGAACCTTTATTTATCTTTTACTAATATGAATAAATATAAAATGTCCTACAATAAAATGACTAGAAATAACACACCCAGAAGCTTTGGTAAACTGACAGTGCTAACATGTAGTACTTTTTAAGTGGAGCATAGGTGTTTATGCATTTACATTATTGTAACTCACTAGATTGTAAGAGACCTCAAAAAGTAAACAATTATTTAAACATTGAATTTAATTTAAATCTTACTCAGAGATTGCTAAGTATAATTACTGGATGTATATCATACACTAATATTTCCTTGAGCTATCTTATAAAAATTCATATAAAAGCATACATACATGGTTATTTAAGTTGTTAATATAGAATATAAATGAATCAAAATATAAGGAATTATAAGTCCCTTATATCTACTTTAGTTTAGGGACAGTAACTTCATTTTGTATATCCATCAGGTTTCTTAAATAGATAATTAAAAATACCATTATTTTCCACACTGACCAGGAGGACACAAACTTTTAAGAATTCATTAACTATAAGCTAACACTATATGTAGTATATAATCCACACACTATATTATAGGTACTATTGTTATTTTCATTTTACAGATAAAAAGATAAGTTGTATAGAAATCTAACCTCTCACTCATAATAAGAACAACTAAGCAATAAATATCACATTAAAACTGAGGCAGGGTTTTAATCTTGGCATCCACTATTTAAAACACTATGCAGGCTGTCCAGGCAGAGTCCAAGCACAAGTGTGTGCTACAAACATGCTCCAAAATAACACAGGTGTCTTAGCCTTTAATTACAAAAACAGTAAAATTATGGAAACCAGATCTGTCTAATTACAAAGTCTAAGTTCTTCAGCATTCTCAAATGAAAGTTAGAAAAGGGAGCTATGGTGTATGTGATCTAAACCAAGTTGGTTTCCTTATCAGTGATAAACATATTTCTCTAAGGCTCCAACAAACTGTCTTGTCAAGGATGTCTTGTCTAAGTCCAAATTTTGCTTTCTCCTTGTCTGTAGTGTGAGGTTTGAAATTTTCTTCGTACCCCTTGTCCATGCTTCTGCAATTCATACTTTATTTTTACTATTTGCACTTTGTGTCTTACAGAAGCTGCCTGATTCACTCTCATATAGATCTTCATATAGATGAGGTAATTCCAGGCAGAATCACTATTCACTCCTTGTCTTTAAACAATTTCTTCTCACTTTTCTTAACCACTATTAAAGTTTCTAGAAGTTGTTCTTGAATTTAGCTCACCTACACACACACACATACATGAAATGCACTACACTCTATTTCTTCACACTTTGGTAAAGATGATCTTTTAATGCAAAGATGTCATATCATATTTCTATTTGAAGACACTTGATAATACCTTATGCTATACAGAATAAAATTTAAAGTGAAACAAGGATATCATAAGATTCTCATGCAAATATACAATTGTTGCAGACATTGTTATTTGTCAAAGTAATAAACATTCATGTCATTCTCTTTCCTAATAGATCCCAGTTGATCACATATATAGACCTGCTCCCTCTATCTTCATTACAACTGAAGGGAAGCAGAAAATGGTGACATAATTGATCTTAGGGTAATTGCCAGTATCTTCCCAGGGTTTGGTGACAAGGTTATGATTCTACTATGACCAAAGACATGTAACTGATAGTTGTAAACTCAGAAGCTTTACATAGTCCTCTCCTTTTGAAGAGAGATGGCACTGGCACAAAGACATAGTATTCTAAATTTCCTCAGGACATGTTTGTGAATGTGGAAACTGGAACAAATATGGACATCTTACAACCACACCAGCCTGTGGATGAGCTAATAGAAAAGAAGCAAGATAGAAAGAGTCCAGGCCGCTCAAGATGCTAAGATACAACAACAAAAATAACTTTTCCTGAAGGTTGCTTTCCTCTAGACACATTTATGTAAGTGCATATATTTTATTATAAATTAAACCAATTTGACACAAATCCCTACTACTTATAGGCAAAAGTATTCTAAAATATGTATAATACCTGAGCACAGTGTAATTTGAAATACTCACATTTTCTACTGTTCCACAAGCCAATCAATCAATGATATCTAGGGATATCTGGGAGGACAGCAAAATTCTAAAAATATTTTTTCCATGTTTAGTCTTAAAGAGGTATCATTTTGCTGTGAAATCTAAGCTATTTTAGAAAATAATTTCAGCACAATGACAAGAGCCTGAAGGAATTACAGCTTAGAGTTTATATGATAAATCATAGAATAGAAATGATAGAAACACAAAAATAATTTCTTCTCACTGGAAAAGAGATGCATATTTGAAAAACTACTGAGAGGAACAGATTTTACAGAAAAGGAGGAGGAATTTTAAAAACCTAGAGTAGTGAGAAGCTTTAGACTAGAGTAAAACTCCTAATAGAATATCAGGGCTATTAGATGATTGAATTTATTGTGTTTACCTCCAAGAGTTTCTTGGGGTGGCTTTCTACTTCACAAAATGCCCAACTCAATGCCAAATATGTAGTAACTATATTTGATTAGTAACAGTAAAGACAGAAGTAGATAACAAAAAAGCCTTAGGGTGGCTCCATAGAAAGCTATGCAAACCAGCAGTGTTCATTAGAACAGTCAAAAACTCAGAAACAGAAATATGTCCTACACCAGGTATGATGGCCCACACCTATAATCTCAGAAGTAGGGAGGATTCTGTTACAAGGTCAGACCAGGCAAAAAGTTAGAAATACATAATTCTCTGTCAATAAGGCAGGCATGGTGGTTGTGCCTGTTATCGTGACTGTTCAGGAAACTTTAGTAGCAGGATCATGGTCCAGTCAAGCCTGGACAAAAGAATCATGAAAAAAATAAAATAAAAACAACTGAGGGCATGGTTCAAGTGCTAGAGTGCTGCCCACCAAGTGTGAGTTCTGAGCTCAAATCTAAATACCACCTACAGATATATACATATATATCTATATATGTATATATATATAGGACACAGGGAGTGGAGGTCCTGGCATGGGCATGGATTTCAGCCTCTGATTCCAGTGAATGATTGACCACAGTAATGAGGACAGAACAATATGAGCTTCAATTCAGCCAAGGGTAGCAAAGTTTTGGTGCTGCCACAGACCATTCTTTACAAGCTGGAAGATGCTGAGATTCCCTCACCACCCATAATAATATATAAAAATAATTTCTGTGTATCTGGAGTTTAGAGTGTTCTATATGAAGATAATCTGCTAGAGAAAAAATAGCAAATCTACTGCCACACTGAGGATTCTTTGATATAGTAGCTTTTAGTTAATTCAGGCTCCTGCAATAAAATATCTTTAAGTAGTAAATAAAAGAAATTTATTATTCATAGTTCTGGAGCCTGGGAAGTCCAAAATCAAGTTGCTCCTATATTTAGTCTATATTTAATGGCCCATTTGCTCATAAATTTTCTTGCTGTGTCATTAAATGGTGAAAGCAATCAAAACCTTTTTATGAGACCTCAGTTCCAGGCCAGGTCCCAGGGGTTCATGCCTATAATCCTGGTTACTCAAAAAGCAGAGATCAGGAGGATAGTGGTTCAAAACCAGACCAGGCAAATAGTCCATGAAGCCCTATCCCAAAAAAAGTCTTTCACAAAAAAGGATTGGTGGAGTGACTCAAGGTGTAGGCTTTGAGTTCAAACCCCAGTACTGCAAAAAACAAACAAAAAAAAGAGACCTCATTCTCATACATGAGGGATCTTTCTTCATGACCTAATATTTTCTAGAAGACCCCACTTCTTAATATCATCATGTTGGCAATGAGATTTCCACAAATTAATTTTGGGGAAAAAAACCACTCAGAATGTAGCACGTAACATATAGAATGAAGCATTTGCATTGCTATTAGATTTAAGTGCTTTGAATTCTGGTCTCTGATTAGTGTCTCCTCAATTATATTTGAAAATGATCTTGGGCTGATGGGTAAGAAAAGCTCAGGAAGATGTTACTAGTCCTAAGTCATTCTTCAGTCACCTTAGAAGAAGGCCATCAACAAATCTATCTGAATAGGACTAAATATGTTAGTTCCTGCATCTTATGTTGGCTGGAAGAATAAGAAATTGTTTTTAATAATGAGCTGCATTTAAGGTACAGGATAAGCTTAGACTCAGATTTCAATAACAAAATATAATCTGAAGAACATAGCTATTTATTTTTTTCAGACTAGTAGGTGTACAAAGGCTGGGTAAGGAATGCGCCTCTGTGATTTGGACCCTATATACTTAAGGGTGTGCAGCAGCTGTAGGTAGGATAGCTTGAGGCTAAAGATACTGGGTTAAAAGACCCCAAAGGCTTTTGTCAAGGTGAAGACCACCACTTCAAAAAGGGGACTAAGAACTAGCACACATGATTAAAGGCAAATGACAAGAAATAGACAGTTGGGAGTTGTTCAGGTTTCCAAGCAGATTCTGAAAGACATTCAGTCATGGAGAATATGGTTAAAGGCAAAACAGAACATGTTGTTAAGTTTTAGTTTATTAAACTGAATGAAAGTCAGTGTTTTGAACCAAAATAAAATTAGAAAAAAAATGCTGTTTAAGGGATGTTGATGAGGACGTTTTGTTTTTGTGCACATAAAACAGAGCATTTCTAAACCCATTAGGATACCATACTTAAATAAATGCTGTACTTGCACTGAAAATGTTGAGAACTTAACAGACTACTCAAAATGGTGTGAGTGTCTAGAGAAGGGAGTGGGCACTATTTAGAAATGAGTCTCTTAATTCTTGCCAGGTCTTAAAATTAGTTGTCACTATTAAATTCTCAGAAAGAAAAGGAGAAACACAAGAGGATTGAAAACATGTGTGTGTGTGTGTGTGTGTGTGTGTGTGTGTGTGTGTGTGCTCAAATGTATGTTATGTTTGCATGTGTGTGTGCAAAGATGTATGTGTTGCCTATGGCCTAAAACAAAATTAAAAACATTTCCTTTTGCTCTGGTTTGAATTTTTATCACCTTTAAAACTCATATTAAAATTTATCACCATTATAACAGTCTTAAAAAGTGGTTAGAGATTAGATTTAAGAGGTAATGAGGCTGTGAGGGCTCTGCCCTCATGAATGAATTAATGAAGTCATTGCATGAGTTAGTTCATTATAAAAGTGCAAATGTGGCCCCCTTTACTCTCTCTTATTCTCTCTTGCTCTTCCACCAAGCACAGAGCAGCCCTCACCAGACCCTGAATCTCTTCAGAACTTGGCATAGACTTCCAGACTATAGAATTGTGAGCAATAAATTTCTTTAGTTTATAACTTCCCCAGTCTCGGGTTTTTTGTAGTATCAAAAATGGGTTAATGCTGTCTAAGAGTTTTTGGGTAGAGTTTTTTGGGTCTTTAAGGTATAGGATCATATCATCTGCAAATAAGGAAATTTTGACAGTTTCTTTACCTATTTGTACTCCTTTTATTTCTTCTTCTTGCCTAATTGCTCTGGCTAGAAATTCCAGTACTATGTTGAATAGCAGTGGGGATGGTGGGCATCCTTATCTAGTTCCTGATTTTAGGGGGAATAATTTCAGTTTTTCACTGTTAAGTATGATGTTGGCTATAGGTTTCTCATAAATAGCCTTTACAATGTTGAGGTACATTCCTTCTGTTCCTAATTTTCTTAGAGCTTTTATCATGAAGTGGTGTTGGATATTGTCGAAGGCCTTTTCTGCATCTTTTGAGATGACCAAGTGGTTTTTGTCTTTGCTTCTATTGATGAGCTGTATTATATTTATAGATTTGTGTATGTTAAACCACCCCTGCATCCTTGGGATGAAGCCGACTAAACAGCTACAGTAAGGTGGCAGGATACAAAATCAACTTACAGAAATCATTAGTTTTTATATACACCAACAACAAACAAACTGAGAAGGAATATATGGAAACAATTCTATTCACAACAGCCTCAAAAAAATAAAATAACTAGGAGTAAATTTAACAAAAGATGTGAATGAACTCTACAAGGAGAATTACAAACTCCTGAAGAAAGAGATCGAGGAAGACTACAGAAGATGGAAAGATCTTCCGTGCTCATGGATTGGTAGAATCAACATAGTAAAAATGGCTATAGTACTGAAAGCAATCTACATGTTTAATGCAATTCCCATCAAAATCCCAATGACTTTCATCACGGAGAATGAAAACTCTACTCTAAAGTTCATTTGGAAACACAAGAGACCACGAATAGCCAAGGCAATACTCAACAAAAAAAACCAATGCTGGAGGTATCACAATACCCGACTTCAAACTGTATTGCAAAGCAATAGCAATAAAAACATCATGGTACTGGCATAAAAACAGACATGAAGACCAGTGAAACAGAATAGAAGATCCAGATATGAATCCACACAATACCCATCTCATTTTTGACAAAGGTGACAAAAACATACGATGGAGAAAAGAGAGCCTCTTCAACAAATGTTGCTGGGAAAAGTGGTTATCCATCTGCAAGAAACTGAAACTAGATCCAGGTCTATCACCCTGTACTAGTATCAACTCAAACTGGATCAAGGAACTAAATATCAGACCTGAAACTCTGAAGTTACTACAGGAAGGAGCAGGAAACACTCTGGAACTAATAGGTATAGGCAAGGATTTCCTCAATACAACCCCAGCAGCCCAGCAAATAAGAGAAAGGATGGACAAATGGGACTTCAGAAAATTAAAAAGCTTCTGCACAACAAAAGAAATGGTCTCTAAACTGAAGACATCACCCACAGAGTGGGAGAAAATATTTGCCAGCTATACATCAGACAAGGGACTGATAACCAGAATATACAGGGAACTTAAGAAACTGAACTCTCCTAAAATCAATAAACCAATTAAGAAATGGGCAACTGAACTAAACAGAACTTTTTCAAAAGAAGAAATTCAAATGGCCAAAAAGTGGCCAAAATGCTCACCATCTCTAGCCATAAAGGAAAGGCAAATCAAAACCAACTAAGATTCCATTTCACCCCTGTAAAATAGCCATCATTAGAACCACCACCAACAACAGGTGATGGGGAGGATGCAGGGAAAAGGAATCCTCGTACACTGCTGGTGGGAATGCAAGGTGGTGCAACCACTCTGGAAAAAAATTTGGAGGCTTCTTAAAAATCTAAACATAGACTTGCCATATTATCCAGCAATCCCACTCCTGGGGATATGCCCAAAGGAATGCAACACAGGTCACTCCAGAGGCACCTGTGCACCCATGTTTACTGCAGCACTATTCACAATAGCCAAGTTATGGAAAAAAACAAGATGCCCCACTACTGATGAATGGATCAAGAAAATGTGGTATTTGTACACAATGGAAGTTTACTCAGTCATGAAGAATAATGAAATCTTATTATTCTCAAGTAAGTATATGGAATGGGAGAACATCATTCTGAGAGAGGTTAGCCAGGCCCAGAAGATCAAAAATTGTATGTTCTCCCTCATATGCGAACTTTAGATCTAGGGCAAATGCAGCAATGTGGTTGGATTGGGACCACATGACAAGGGGAGAGCACATATGGGTGATATAGAAATAGGTAGAAAACCCAAAACATGAAAGCATTTGATGTCCCCACTACAGAGGAACTAATACAGAAACCTTAAAGCAACAGAGGTTATCATGAGAAGGGGATCAGTAACCAGGGTAAAGATCAATTAGAGATGAATCAACATGGGTCATAACACATGTACACAAAAGCAATGCTAGGAATATTTCTGTATAGCTATCCTCAACTCAACTAGCAAAAACACTTTGTCTTCCTTATTAGGCTTATCTCTTTTATTCCACGAAACTAGTGATAAAGGCAGAACAGGACCTGCCTTGAACTGAGGGGGAAAGGGGGGACAGGATTGGGGAGGAGGGCAGAGAGGAAAAATGACCCAAACAGTGTATGTACATGTGAATGAATGATTAAAAAATAATGAAATAAAAAATAATAAAGTACTGAAAAAAATGGGCTGACAATCTTGTCCCTGAAAAAAAAGTCTAAGAAATTATCTACTGTAGATCACTTCTCTATATGATCTTCATTTACATTATTTATTGATGCTCTAATCATTAATATGCTTGTGTAAATCTGTCCCTAGTAACTGATTTAATTTCATTTTTAGAGCTTTACATATATGAATTCCAACTTCTACAGAAAGCAAACAAAATATACTCTTTTGTATATAAGTCTCTGAGTATGTGTGTGTAAATGTGCATGTGTGTACTTTGGGGAATAAAAGTGTTTAAGATTTTGAATTTTGACTTACAACATAAAGTAAATGGCTTACCTTTCAATTATAATTCTACACTTTAACTGACTGGGGTTTTTGTTGGTTGCTTGTGTTTGTGTTTGTGTATGCATGTGTGTGGGTACGTCTGAACTCAGAGCTTTGCACTGGCTGGGCATGAGACCAACCACTTAGAGCACAACCCTAACCTTTCTGCTTAAGTTATTTTTTAGGTAGCGTGTTGCATTTTTACCACTGGCTGACCTCAGACCTCAATTCTCTTACCTGAAACCTCCTAATTAGCTGGGAATTATAGGCATGAACCACAATGTTCAGCACAATTGGATGTTTAGCTTTCCCATTTCCTCAATATGCCTTATTCCTTGTCAGTTTCTTATGTGTATAATAAATTCTAGAACATAGTTGCATACATTGAGTTAATTAGATATTTATTAGACACATAATGAATTACAAAGTTTTAGATTAATATACTTACTTTTTGTCCCTAAAGTTTCTAATGTGGCTAGTTTAAATTTATGCAGTCTTGTCAAACTAACTCTAACTTTATAAACATCAATTGGTGTGCATGCATTTAAATTATCTAATGATTTTCCACAGTTTGGGGCCAGCTTGGACAAAAACAATGTGGTCTATCTGAAAAAATAACTTAAAAGCACAAAGTAAGTGTAGGGGATGAGGTTCAAGTGCTAGGGCACTTGCCTAGGAAGAACCAGGCCCTGAGTTCAAACTCCAGTCCTCCCCAAAATGTCACAAAAATAGTAAGGTTCACTTCTAACTCCTCAGAATCAATACAATCACCAGTGCTGACAATGAGAATGTTGACATTTTTGCTTCTTTAACACCCTGTAATGATATCTAGAATTATCCTTTAAAAATTACTGGCCTGGTTATATTTCCACTCCAAAGTGCATACTTCCTTTTTATCCAAAGATTTATTTGTGTCACTTTGAAAGATAAATATCCTTGTGGTGTGTCCTCTAATGATAGGCAAGGAGCAGTGAGATGTAAACAGCTGCAGATATTATCTCAGGTGAAACAAATAAGTGAAAGCATCCATGCATACATGGAGCACAGAAGTATCTTATAAACTACCCCAGGTAATTTTTCTTGCAGTGCTAACAGATAGATAAGGCAGCAAAATACCAGAAAATAAGTTCAAGAACATTTTAGGGTGATTCCTTATCAACCAGTTTTCTTTCCACTCTTTATAAGAACTCACATAAATAACAACTATTATGGACTGTGACTTGAGTGCTTCTTTTGAAACATAAATGAATTTACTGACAACCTACTCAAATTGAATGTTTTCCTGTTATCACAGGGTGAATATGCACATAGCAGCTAGCCAAGTCTGCAGGAAACATTTTTAAGATTATAATACAGGTGACACGTGTAAATGGCATAACAGACCTTCATTATATGTATTAGAGTGTGTTCATGGCACGCATCACAAATGAAGAAAACTAAAACAGTGAGATGAGCAGGAAGTCAGACTATAGGATGTTATGCCAGCCAGAACTGCTGAAAACAAAGGCCAAAAAGAACTCACCAGAGAAGGAATAACAACACAGTCTAAGTATAAATATATAGCACAAACACTCTACTCTGAAGATAAGGGCAATAGCTAAATTACATCTAAGGTCATGTTCAAGCAATAGGTTAAGTTTCTAGAAAATATGTATGAGAAAAACCTATTTTTATATCAAAACTACAAAAGCCTTTATTCATTTTGATTCTAAAGAAAATTTTATCCACCTTTATAGAAATATAATTATCCTTGTTATAGTTTCATTGCTTTGACTTTAAGTCTATAATAATAAAAATAACTCGAATGAATCCAGGACGAATTGTTAGACACTTTACACATTATTTTCTATATTGTAAAACAACCTTACAGGAGAGCTGACTATCACTATACTTCCAATGATATTCTAGATCCAAGATCTAAATCTAAAAATTGTCTCAAAAATAAGGAAGAAATAATTGGCAGTACAGCAACTTATACTTGTAAAGGTAAATTATTCTTCAGAAAAAATCAGATGTTTTAAAATTTATCATACTACCTTCACTTCCAAATATCAAATATGGATTTATTCATGTATGATTTTACCCAAATCATAGTGTATTATTTATCTCACAGGGTCTTATTGCCATCTGGATCATTTACATAACAGGAAAAAATATGACAGTTGCACAAGGAAATCACAATAGCTTTGAATTAATTTGCAGATTTAGCAGTATGCTTTGAATGATCAAGTAAAATATGTTTGATGTCACCAAAAATCAAGACAGAAATGAGACACTAAGATGTAATTTTCATAGGAAATTATAATTACAATCCTAACATAATCAATGAACAATTTTCCCTCTCCTATGGAAATATATTTAACTCTGAAAAAGCAAACAAAATCAAGAATGCTGCAACATCTTTTGAGGTAAAAGTAATTTGAGGGATACCGATAGGCTATTGGATTCCTATTTAAATCATGTGTCTATATTAATGAAGCCACCAAAGCTCTAAACCTCAAACCTACTGCAGTATGGCTTACTTATGTGTGCTATTTAACCACCAGCATTATTATCCATGTAATATATATGACATCAATGGAGGATCAGTAACTTAAGCTGAAGAATAAGATCAACCTGTCAAGGTCATCTACAAGTCATGTACCAATCACATGTGGTGATAGTGAACTAGCTAAAGCTCAATTAGTAGAGCACATTGAAAAAGCTGTATAGAAGAAAAGGTGAAAAGACTAATGACAAAGTGATCATCAAAATTACTCCCATAAATATAATTTAAGACAATCCCTTTAAACATCTTCAGCCTGCCGAGAAACTGCAGTTGGAAGAAAATATTCTCTATCAATACATCTAATGAGAGGTTAATATACAGAATTATAAAAAAGGAACTCAGTCAACTTAATGGCAAAAACATGCAATCCAATTAAAAATTGGGCAGTGCACCTAGACATTTCTCAAAAGCAGATATATCAAAAGCCAGCAAGTATATGAAAAGATACTCAATACTAATTATCATGTAAATGCACATCCAAACCTCAATCACCTTCCCAGAGTAAGAATGGCTACTCTTAAAAACAATAAAGGCAACAAGTGCTGTGAAGGATGGAGAAAAAATGGATCCCTTGTACACTGTTGGTGGGAGTCTAAATAAGTACCGGCATTTGGTGAAACAATATGCAAGTTCCTTCAAAATATTATAAGTAGAACTACCATATGATCCAGCAATCCCACTACTGAGTAGATAGATAGCCAAAAGAATTCAAATCAACACTTCAGAGACATCTGCCCTCCTGTGTTTATTTCAGTGTTAACAGCAATATACAAGAAATGGAAACAATCTAAATGTCTGTCAACTGATGAGTGGATATAGAAAATATAACAGACACACATGCACATTTGGTAATGGGGATCAAACCCAGGGCCTCACATATGTTAGTCAAGCTTTCTATCACAGATCCACAAACCTAGCCTTGAAGTCAAATGCTGTAATACCTACTGGTTTGTTCCTTTTGCTAAAATGGGCTTTGGCTTTTTTGCTGTTTTGTGGTACCATTTGAATTTTAGGATTGTATTTATTTTAGGATTGTATTCTTCCTGTGAAGAATGGCTTTAGTATTTTAGCAGAAATTGCACTGAATCTTCAGATCACTTTGGGAAGCATGGACAACTTAACAATATTGGTTCTTTCAGCCCTGAACATAGGATGTTTTCCTATTATTTCATGTCTTCTTCATGTTCTGCCAATTGCTTATTTTTTGTTATTGAGAAAACTTTTGAGTGCATATCTTGGATTCATTTTCTCACTGGCAATAAATGTAGTGAGAATAAAGACGACTTTTCAAGGATGTTATAAAGCCTAGGAAAAATATTGATAAAGATTTCATTCACAACTTGTACTAGAGTGATTAATTTCTTCAATATGATGAAAGTCAAAACAATGAATTTATCACAATAATAATTTTATTTCAAATATGAATGCAATATTCTTTATAATCAAAGTTATTTAAAGCTTTCCACTTTGGGGAGAATAACAGTTTTTCACTCATAAGAAATTTTGTTTTATTTTATGCCATGAACATTTCAAAATTAATTTGTACATTAGTATGACTTCACATTAGAATGACCAGCATAAAACATGACTAGCACTAAGCTGCTATATAAAGACAACTCACTTCGGGTATTATCTCAGCTGCTCCATACTGGGAAATAAGAACAATGAGAATGCTCACACTGACGAATGTACATTGTAAACTTCTGTGCATTTTTATTGCTTCCAGTCCTGCCTTTACTTCAGCTCCTATTAATTATTTTAAGGTAGCCAATGCACTGACATCTCTAAATCTCAGTTTCTCTATTTACACATAATGGGTATAAGTGGTACTGACTTTATAGCTGTTTTGACAATTCAGGGAGGCAATACATAGAATTCTTACAATAGTTTTGGACATTTTGATATTTGAGGAGGATTTTTACACATTAGTTACCATTACAGTAATAATTTTTCTTAGTCCCTATATGTCTATGTCATAGAGTTAAATATCTTCTGTGTATAACTATATACAGTATTTCACTTGATTTGATCCCAACACACTATTGTTGTCTCCTCAACATATCCAAAATATACACTATACCATAAAAGTTTTTTCCCACAAATTTTTTGCCTTGAAAGGAAAAAGAAATGCTGCTTTTGTCCAATGTTATTGAATTTGTTCCTAGTCAGAAATTTTTCTAGTATAGTACAAATTCAATATTTATCTTCCCTACAGACTTCCTTTTGAGAACTTGAGCCTATAAGCAGAAAAACATTCTGTTTTCTAATACAGAGACACTAACAGAAATAACCTTAGATCTATTGGAAGAAAATGGGTTCAGGTTACAAATTTAAACTTGTTACTCTAAAACTTATAATAGAGTTTATGATCATAGTCATTTATTTACAAAATTAGAAGTAACATCCCTTAGTTTGAAATTGGATATTACATTATATCTTTATGCCACTTCAAACTGACCTGAATATTTAATAAAGCTACTTTGTCCTAAAAGTTTTACTTCTAAGAATAGAATTAATTGATAAAAACACTAAGGTTATTTAACAATGATTTTAATCATTTGTGAACTAAATGCTGCTTTGTATATAATGTATAAAACATATATCTATATACATATATATTCACACAATATATACATATATATATATATACCATTGTCCTACACACACACACACACACACACACACACACACAGCCTGTCTTGACTTACCTTGAGATAAGATTTTGTTAAAAATGTAGAATTTCATTTCCTGTTCAGATCTGTTGAAGCAGAATCTACACTTTAAACAAGATATTCAGATAATGCATATACCCATTACTGGTTGAGAAATACTGAACCATCCTTTACAGTAGAGTGCTGGTCATGGTGAATTCTTTTCAAACAGTATTTCCTAGGTGAATTTGTGAAGATAAAAATGTGTATGAGACTTTTAAAAAAAGTATTTGTGGGGAAAAGTGGAACTTTTGCCATCTGTCATATCCAAATACGATGAAGAATGAAGCCTTTGATCCTGTACCAAAAAATATTCTTAATATAAATAAAATATGAATAAAATCATATAGATTATTATCAAGTAAATAGTAATTTGAAATGAAACCATAAACCTCAAAGACCATACCTCAGATTAAGCCTGAGAGGAAAATTGATGTGAAAGAGAAAGAGAAAGACAAGACTTTACTCCCTCACAAGGGGAGAGCACACACAGGAGGTAGGGGGATAGCTAAGAAACCCAAAACATGGAAGTATTTGATATCCCCACTGCAGAGGAACTGGTACAGAAACCTTAAAGTGACAGAGGTCAATATGAGAAGGGGATCAGGAACTAGTGAAAAGGACAGCTAGAGATGAATCAATTTGGTATGTAACACATTTGTACATGGAAGCAATACTAGGAATCTCTCTGTATAGCTAGCCTTATCTCAACTAGCAAAAATGCTTTGTCTTCCTTATTATTGCTTATGTTTTCTCTTTAACAAAATTACAGATAAGGGCACAACAGATTCTGCCTGGAAGCGAAATGGGGGGGAGAAATGACCCAAACAATGTATGTACATATGAATAAACGAATAAAAAAAAGGAAAAAAAACCAGGATACCATATTTACTAAGCCAGAGAGTCTAGAGTAATAAGTGTGACAATATGGGAACATACTGCATAAGGTATAGTTTTATTCAATTATGTTTTGCCTACTAATTAGATGAATGAAACTTTTCTCTTTTTTGCAGGGAATGATAAGCATAGGAACATTTTCTCTTACAAAGTCGAAATAGCTGATAATGCAAAACAAGTAGCATTTTTGCCTCCATAAAATTTCATTGACTAAAGAATATGTTCCAATTTCAGTTCTATTAAAGCTTTAAAGTACAAAATATCTTTCCAGTACTAGAGAAGGGCCTCAGAGAGCAATAGGAATCTGTGAGCACCACCATTCCACCCACACCAAAGATATTTTCAGTATATGGACCATTCCTTCTATCACTCATTCATATCCTGAAAGTGGTCTTGAAATTGACATGTGGATGAATACAAACATTTTTGGTAAAACTTATGAAACTAGTAAAAGCTCTTTTAATATTGCACACCAGCATGTAATTTAACTCTATTATTAGGAATATACCTTTTTTTAAAAATTAGTTTAAAAAATCCAAAATGTAATTACTACAATTGTGTTCTTCCTTGTAATTAAATTTCTGACACAGTTAACTATATTTCTCCACTGTGTAAACTGTACAAGGAGACTAAAATGTACTTTGGAAGTTCTACTCTGCTAAGGTAGTTGGATATTATTTAGGAAATTAGCACTTACCATTGTATTGAATGATACACTTAGGATTTGACAAATCAAATAATTCTCAATAATTAGAATTTGTAAGGTTGTGGCTCTGAAAAAGTTATTTGATTTCAACCACATATTAATAGATATTTATAAATAAGTAACTTACTGATATGAAAATTAATATATACTTGGATTAGCTACCTCAATTTCTCAAAAGAAAGTGGGATACATATTAATGTAAATAAAATCAATGAAAAATATTCTTTGCACAGATATTTCTAAATACACTACAAGTAAACTGATGAATTCATTACTATTTGAATAGACAAATATATTTGAGAAGTGTAATACCATATTATCTCTACTACATTATCGTTAGTACTGTTAGAAGTTCAATTCAACATTCATTTTAAGGCTCAAAAAAATTACTGACTGTTGTACCCAGATCACAAGACCCCAAAAGACCGCTCAGGAGTCCGAAGTCGCATCAAAAACAAAGAGCCTTTATTCAGGCTTAAGCTCGTGCTCTCCGACCTCACCGACACAGCGGATCTGCACAGAGAGCCCCGAGCCTCACCCCAGCAGGGTTTTTATTGGGAAAGGGCAGGAGGCAGGACTTCTCATTCTAGGGGTAAACAGATTGGATGTTATTCAGGTGAGGAGGTCTTGGCATATTGGAATTGGTTTTTACTCCATTGTGTCTTGGTCATCAGGAGTGTGGCCAGAGTTATTCCTTTTTTTTTGGTCACCTTGGGCAAAGGCCTGCTTTGCTCAATTATGATTGGATCAGGACTGAGGTGGTGCATTCCAGAGGAGGGTTCACGCCCAGGTTATGGTGCATTCCAGGGGAGAGGTTGTGCTCAGGTCAGTGCTAAGGAACAAAGGAGCCTGAGCCTGAAATGACGATGTCCCTGTTATTTTTTAAACGAGGCCCCACATCTGTCATTTTTTTCCTAGTTGGGGCCCAACACTGACAATACAGACTTGTAGAATGTTCTACATATATGTGTGTGTACATATATATATATATTTTACTAATGTGTACAAACAAGCTAATACATGTCTAGTGAATTATGATTTCAAGCTACATAAAACATTAATTGAAGTTTCATCATCTCTATTAGATAATGCAAGAAAATTTGTTTAGACTATAAAATGCAGCAGGCTGCTTAAAAGTCAAATTTTCTTTCTTTATATCTATGAATTCTCTGTTATAATTTGACTTCATTGCATTGCTCATTGTGATGATGAATTTTATGTGTCAACTTGACTGAGCCACAAGGCGCTCAGATATTTAGTCAAATATTATTCTAGGTGTGTTAGTAGACTGAATAAAGGAGATTGTCCTTCTTAACGTGAATGGGCCTTGCCTATCAATTGATGATCAAAATACAACAAAATAGGTGAATAGGGAGAGCTCCTGCCTGAACACCTTGAGCATTGGACTTTTCCTGCCTTCAGACATGAAAGAGAATAGAGCTTCTTGGGTCTCAAGCTTGCAGACTTTTGGACTGGACCTTACTTCAGCAGCTCTCCTACTTCTCAGACATTTTGACTCAGCCTGGAAATGCGCCATCCAGATTCCCAAGTCTCCAACTTGATGATGTCCAATTTTAGGACTTCTTAGACTCTATAAATGCCTTCTTGTCTCTAGCTCAAATTTCTTTGGCGAACCCTGACTAATGCATTAATCCAAAGATGGAGTTTATTTCTTGACACTTTGAATCTGTGTTTTATCATGATCTCCCTTTGGCCAATGGTACAATAGCAAATGTAACACAATAAATGCTGAAAGGATTTGGATGTAAGTTCTCTAACTCTTACATGAGAGCCCTCAATCAGCATGGAAAGAAACCCATGTGAGCCTGTTGGAGAATGAGGCAACATGGATCAAAGGTGAGCCCATCAAGAAGCTTTGGATGGTCGGTTAGAACATTAGATGATGTAGATCAGAGACTTCTGTCTTAAATCCCCCACCCAACTAACCTGCCAATGAATGAGATCCTGCTGGGTATGTAGTACAGTGGTAGAATGTTTGTCTAGCATGCACAAAGCAATGGGTTCAACCCCTTGCACCTCAAAAAAAGAAAAAAAAAGAGTGAACATTTCATGCAGTCATTGAGCACCAGACCCAGCCATGCCACCAGACTATGTAATTATAACCATTATTATTTTAAATTGCAATGACTGATTTTCTTTATACTAAATATTTATTTATGTAAATTAATGTTAATGTTCGCTTGAATAAAGCTCAGAAAGCATCTTTTTCTGAGGCTCAACCCTTTATTATTGACCTATAAATAATTTATAAAATCAAACATAGATTTCTTTTAAATACATAATATTAAAACTGATTTACACTATCAAAAATATAGGCATCTTGTGTGATTAAAAGGTCATATAAAAGTTATGTAAAAAAAGTCTTGAGTATTTGCATGTATTTTATAAATCATTATAATATCCCTAAGAGATAGATACTAGAAATAATGATAAATTATACCTTATTAATTAAAAATAAATTATAATTTAATAGTCACTGGATAGATTTAGTTTCAATACCTGGTATTTTAATGTAAAAATTAGAGTTGACTAATATTAAGATTACAATTTAAAGAATATAATTTATAGCAAATATATATTTCACATATAAATATTTAAGTCAGCACTGTTATTGTTGTTCTGGGGTATAAATCAAGTGGTAGAACCTTTGCCTAGCATAGGAGAGTCCTTGGGTTCAATCTCAAGTACTGAAGGGAAGAAAAGAACAAGAGTGTATCTGAAGCAATTTATACTTTAACTTAAATCTCAGCAAGACTCTGCCTTTTCCTGATATCCATTGAGAGGTTTTGTTGGGTGGTAGTCTGTTCAATGCATAGGTTCATTCTCATTCCTTACATGACCACAATATTTATCCCACAATTTCTATACAGGGATTTAAGCTCACGTTACCAATATTCCTGAAATTACCATGAAATGAAAGCTTCTTCTTAGAATCCAAAATTGGAAACTATGTAAAGTGGTCAAAATATGCTAGAAATGGATGATAACTACTAAGGATTGTACAGTGACTTAAAATCCCCAATTTTTTTTTGAAACATCAGGAAAAGAAGACGTTTTAGTAGTTCTCTTCCTGTCTCTCACTTATAAGAACTAAATGAGATGGTAGAAGATGACACAAATAAATAAATCTCAATGAAGGACATGATATCAACAATCAGAATTATTAAAATACTTGAAATTTTGAAAATTTTAGTATATTTGATTAGATGTTTTTATGTAAGAGAAAAATATAATTAAATTTTAAGAGACAAAACTATATAATCATACAAAAATGGATTTGAAGATTAGATAGATAGATAGATAGATAGATAGATAGATAGATAGATAGATAGATATAGATATAGATAGAAAGATTCACTGGGAATCCCAAATTGGAAGTCTAGAAATAAGCACAAGTCATAAGGGTATGGGGGTGGGCATGGATCAATCCACACACCACATAATAGAGAAAGGCTAGGATAATAAATCACTAGCATTCACTGGCATACAAGGTTCCTTTTTTTCTCTTGAGAATTGGACCTGAGAAGGATACATTTACTCCCCTAGTCATTAGGGTCTTGGAACAAGTTTTACTTAATGCGTCTCTGATGTGTCACTTTTTGGTTAAGACATAAATTGTGAGGTCTCTATTCTGCTAGAATGCTCTAGGAAGCTATCATGGAGTTCTGTGTTCCAGAAAGCACAAAAGGGCTGGAGACATGGCAAAAAGGAGACACAAGTGTCAGAATCTGTTACTTTAACCTATTTTCAAACTAACAATTAGCTTGTCACAGTTCCATCAATGGTGAAAGAACCCAACAAACTCCTGGGTCAGAGACAAATGGCTTTATTCCTCACTGTATATTAACAACAGGAGCCCCATATGTACATTGCATTCCCTTGCCCCTTAAATCTCATGGGAGCAGTAAGGAATATCTAAAATGAATGCTGTACACAGGGAATATATTTTTTAACAAATGAGGAACCCAAGGCTTATGAAACCTCCAATATTTTAAAGGAGCTGCTAAAAGAACTACTTAGCCTTTTTTCCTAATGAAGACAATGCTTTTGCTATCCTGATCAAGAAACAAGTGTGTCCTCTGACCTGAAAAGGTCAGTTCCAAAACTGATTGCTACTTCCAGTTGCAGACCCGGTCTTGGGAGTTCTTGGATCAACACAGAATTCTCCCTGTTCCTCACTTGTAGTTCACAAGAATAGCTATAGAATATGTTGGCATTTCAGCATCTGAGATAGGGAAGGACTGGCCAGAATGGTCCAGGCTGTGTTCCAGTATCCTCTAGAAATAGGCATTCTTCACCACTTAAGCCCAGCATGTCATTTGGCCCGCACAGCATAAAATCCAGGTATGTTCCTTTCTTTGATCCCTCAGCAACAGCACAAGAAGGGCTGTCTGGGAAGCTTTCTTTGACTTTGGTACACAAGACCATAATGATTTTCATAGTTCTTCTTTTCCTATTTTAAGTAATAAACCTGTTTTTGGGTACTTTGTTACACATATAAGTATTCTATCTCACCAGGCTAAGACAGGTCACTGTGAAACTGCTTCACAAAATGTTCTTCAAAACAGAATCCAGAATAAAGGATATAGATGCCTCTTCAAAAGACATGCAGAAATGCAAATGACCCATGGAGAATTCTCTCAGAATAAGGAGTGTCTCTAACACCCAGAATACTGAATGGCTGTGTACAGCAGAGATTACCCCCATTAACCTATATGATATTAAACTGGATTTAAAAATAAAACTTCATTGCCATAATTGTCTTGTCTAAGCTAACTAATATCAAGTTTAAGAAATGGAACTTTTCATAACAAAACAATACAATACTTATACTGGTGAGAGTTTTTTATTACATAAGTCCACCTGGTTTGTATTTGCAATAGTAATAAGGAAGCTGATGAATCTAAGAAATAAATCTAGGATTTTTCAAGTAATTTACATGGATAAAAAAATGTTTGTGTCATACTGTGTGCTGGGGTCAGCAGTCTAGTGCATAAGAAGTATTCATGTTTGAAAGAGGTGCTTAAACTGTTGTTGCTGAAAACACCCACTCCTTAGTTGTGCTTACTAACTAAAACCAGAAGAAAAACCCTGGCACTCCTGTCTAGTTTTGTATTTGTCTTTGCTCTAAGTCATTCTTTGTGCAGACATTTTGCAATCAACTTGGATTCCAGGAAAGACAGAACTGCTAACATCTTATCTAACAAGGGGCAGAAGCTATCCCTAATAGTAGAGGATGGACCACCTGCCAGGTGAACTCCACTCAGGAATCTGTCCTACAACAAGGACTGACATAATGACCAACCAGACCACACCTGTGACTAGAGTCTTTAACTATGAATAGCTTTTGTCTCCTTCCCTAATTCTTTGTCTATTTAAATCTGCAGCTCAAGTCCATATCCCAAAGATGGGTGAAGATGGGCTGAGTACCTGCTGTGCCCCTTTCCCAAAGTATATCCTGGACTGTGCAATAAATCTCCTTTTTCTGCCCTTTACCATTACTCTTCATTTGGTGTATAGAGGCTAGTGGCCAGACATGACTTGTGAAGTCCAGAAATTTGGGCCTTGGGTCCAAAACTCCAGTTTCAACTTTGGCAAGTAGCACTAGAAGAAAATGGACCTTTTGGCACTACTAGTCACTTACAGTTTGAGGATTCTGTATTCAGAGGAAAGATGCGATTGGTTCTCTGCAACTGCTGGAATTACTTTTATTCCAAGAATTTACTTTCTTCTCTTTTCACTTTGACCAGCATCAGCTTCTTTGTATCATTGTCTGGTGAGGCAGAGAAATGAACATCTGGACTATAGGGGCCCTAAGGTTTGAGTTTGGTGAGTTCTCCCCAGTCAGTGTTCCTTGGGCCTTTTCCTTATAATCTGGAGGCTCTTCTGGGACATTTGAAGTTCCAATGAACAATTTGGGCTTTTGCCATTTGTCTCATAAGGAAATTTGGAGGTTTTTTGGGAGGCTTTGTGTTCATTTGGGCTTTTCCCATTTGTGCCTGGTAAGTTGGAACTTTATGCCAACAATTAGTAGGGAAGGGATGAAAGGTACACAGAGAAACCCAGGTGTTTGTATAAAAGATCTCTTGTGAATTGCTTGAGAATAAACTGCACTAAGTCTACCTTGCTTTCTAGGGAGAATTTTAGCTGACTAGTCTACTAAAAAAGTGGCAAAAGGATGACTTGTCTAAGTGTGCGCTCTGAATCAATGTAATTGTTTTTGTGTGTCATTGTCATTTTGAGCATATCCATTAGTCTGTGTCTCTGATGATTGCCCTGATGAACGGATTCTAATGGCTATGGCACCAGTCCTGTTGGACACTGAGACTGACCCAAAATATTGTCCTAGCTTGCTCCAGCTATCAACATAAACCTCCCAACTGAGTACCAAAGGAACAGTATTGCAGTATTGGGCACAACTCAAGCTGTTTCTTGGGTTATGAGAAATAAGTGAGTTTCAGACTGTGGCCACTAAATTAACTTTTGCATTTTCTCAAGCTACTGAAGCAAGAAACTTTTTGCTCTTAAACTGACATTTATAGTATCCAAAATTTAAAACTATTTTGCATACACATGTATGTGAACATCTTTAGGTTGATTCCTATTTGTAGAGTTAATATAAAGGAACTATGGGCTTCTGTTCTCTCTCTCTCTCTTTCTCTTCTTCCCTCCCAACCTCCAACCTCCTCTCTCTCTCTCTCTCTCTCTCTCTCTCTCTCTCTTTTTCTTTCTTCTGTTGCCATTTCTAAGAAAACCAGATTTCCAAAGTTCTTATCTCATTAGGTCTAACGAAAATGCAAGCATTCAAGAATTATTCTCTACCTTAAACTGAAAAAAAAGAATTTTATGGACAATACCTTAATCTGTTTCATTCTGTCATATGTATACTTTGCATTCAACTCTTTTTGTAATTAACAAATGTATTTTTTGTAAATTGCTACTGTATAGAGAAATAGTTTAAGATTATTTCTCTTCCTTGTTCTTCATTAAAATATAAGGCTAATAAGAGTACTTTATTTTAATGGCAAAAGAAACAATGTTGTCCAGATTCAAAATTTTGTGAAAGTTATTTCAAAAAACAGACTAGAAAGTTATTACAAATATATTAAAGCTGAAGTTTATCAAAATTTATGTGTGTGATTAAGTTGGCAATAATTTTTAAATTTCCTAAATTTTTTTCTAAAGTCAAAATTTAGTGTACACACATAAAACCGTAGCATAATTCTCTGTCTATAATAACAAAACTATCTTAACATGGTCCTATTCTTACTAACATTTGTAAACAATGTTTACATTGTTTTTCTTTAAGAAAAGAGTTTGTATTTTATGAAGATAATTGCTTGTATTTTATGTTGATTTTGTTAAGCTTTTGACTACTTAGGGAACTAAACTTTGAGTCATAATTAATTTAAAGGTCTCTTAAATGACCACTTTATAAAGCGGTGGTAAAACAAACAACTATTATTTTAAGTAATCCTAACACACCCAGTGCCCTGTCTGTGACTAGAAGTGTGTACAGCTGTGTGACTAGACTTTTATCTAAACATTGTGCAAGCATTTACAAAATCAAAAGTGTTTCATTTTAGCACATGTAAAATGACCAGCTAATGCTCTCTTTAATTCAAAATTAATTTTATCTAAACCTTTGACATATAGAAGTGGTCAGTGAAACTCTTAGCATTTCTGATGCTTGTAATAAGTACCATTCAAAAAAAAAAAAGATGCCATTTGCCATTTGGGCAATCTTGCTATTGATTGTTATTATATATATAAGACATACTTATACATTAGGATATATGGCTATTTGGGATCACTGATACTGTCCCCCTAACTTGTGAGAGATCTAATGCTTTGACTTTTTTTTTTTTTTTTGTGGTACTGAGGCTTGAACTCAGGGCCTACACCTTGAGCCACTGCACCAGCCCTTTTTTGTGATTTTTTTTTTTTTTGAGATAGGATCTCACGAACTATTTGCGTGGGATAGTTTTGAACCACAATCCTCCTGATTTCTGACTCCCAAGTACCTAGTATTACAGGCATGAGCCACTGGCACCCAGCTTAATGTTTCGTTTTTTGTCAGTGCTTTAAACCTATTATTTTGTCTAGCTACAGATTCTAAATTTTACTTCAAGAGAAAAAGAAAAATTAATGTGCATATATTAATATATGTGACATCAGTGTAGTTATGAAGTTAATTATTGCTTGCTCATTTATATATCAAGCAGATGTCTTGGAACCACATGTTTCTAATTGTAACAAGGATCACTTGAGGATGCTGATGCAATTCGGTCAATCATAATTATTGTCCTAAAATGTTGTATGCAATGGAAATAACCAGACTGTTCTAACAATTGCTAAACTATTTTTCAAAATGTTAACCACAGTTATTCTAAGTCTTGTCATTTGCAGTCTGGATCCTTCTCTGGAGCATTTATAATCAAACCCGTGAAAAATGACTTTAACAAGCACTTATTGGTCAAATGAATTAAACCTTTTAAATATTTGCTTTTGTTGGCTTTGTTTTCCATGTTCCTTAACAAACTTTGTACCTGTTGACTGTTAATATTCTGCAGCATTTTTAAGGTGCCAGGACATCATCCATAAGACAGACAAAATTAGACTTAAAAATGGACTCCAGGTAAGCCTAGCCTAAGAGTCACTCTTGCCAAACCTCTTGTATTGCCACTAACTCCCACTTGAGCTGCCTACTACTTCCATCACCCACAAAGGTTAAATCATTCTGGAAAACTTAATACTGGTTTTAAGGGACTTTCATTTTCAGAATGGTTAATTGGCAAAATCTTCACAGAAAATTGCTTAGAGACAGAGTTTGGAGAAAAACAGAGAAGAGGAAAAATTGTCAAAATCCAAATAGAATTAACCTATGCCAGACTTTGCAAAAGTACTAAAGTCAAAAGATTTTAAAGAAGTTTTCTTATGCATGGCTACTGGACATTAAATCCTTCCCGGCATCTCTGACAGAAGACAAATTCATGCTTTTAGCCAAGGCTTTCTATTTCAGTCAAGAAACAATGATTACTTCTGGCATCTCTGCCTTCATTTGGTATTTGTCTTTGCTCTAAGCCATTCTCTTTTGCAGACACTTTTCAATAACCTTGGATTCCAGAACAGACAGAACTACTAACATCTTATCTGACAATGGATAGAAACTGCCCCCAACAGAAAGCCTCCTCAGGACAGACCACTGGCCAAGGGTTCTATGACTCTGGATAATAATTTCATTTACGAACTTGTCTTAGAACAAGGACTGAGATAATGGCCGACCAGACCATACCTATGACTGGAACTGTTTTTGCATTCCTTTTGTCTCCTGCCCTAGTTCTTTGTCTATAAAGCTGCAATTCAAGTCCATATCATGAAGATGGCTGAGTACTTATTCTGCCTCTTCTCAAGGTGTTTCCCAGACTGTGTTATAAATCCCTTTTCTCTGCCCTTTAACAAGCCTCTTTATTTGGTGTGTAGGGCTGAGTGGACAAACCTGACTTGTGGAAGCCCAGGACTTTGAACCTTGGATCCAAACCTCTGGCTTCAATGTCAAGTTTTCAGTTGGGGAAAAGTGTTTAATTGTGTTATTTTCTCTTCTCCGAGGGTTACCCAGGTAAATCACAGTATTCAATGTTGAAACTGTAGGCACACAATAAAGAATGGATAAAATGTTCCTTCTGTTCATGATCTAATTATGTATATGTATGTATGTGCATGTATGTGTGTATCCTTAAGACATATATAAGGGATATTTATTTCAAGCTACCTAGACATGTATGTTGAGTAAGGTTATTCCATTTCTATGTTTGCACAATTCTATATTTTAATGTAAGTTCATAGAAATACTGATTAGTCAGTCTAATACCTCATCTACTATTTCATAGATTTCATAAGGTCGACATTCAAAAAAACATACAACTTGAACAAAATTTTTGCAAAATGTATATAGGCTACAAGTGACATGAGACAGAGAAATGTTCATTAGCAGTTTTCTGTTAAGAAGTATCAAAGACCTTTCAACAATTAGTATCAAATGTGTGACCTTGGGAAACTACTCCCATTTTAGTGGTAAATTCAAAGATATAGCTAATAAACAGTCTTGAAATCAGAAGCAAAGCTATTGTTAGAAAATAAATATTTCTTTCCTGAGTAGCAAAACTAAAAGCAAAATATGCTATTATCCCATAGTTCATTTGGTCTTAAATTATGCTTGATGCTTATACAGTAACTAAAACTGAATTTATGTCAAGAAATCAAGAGGCTACCACACACTCACAAAAATTCTGCTTCTGGCAAGTAGGCAGTGGTTGATCATAAAATGATCTCTTCTGACTGAAGAGTTTGATGGTTCTAGAATATTTATAGACACTGCTGCTGTGACATGGCTTATAATTCAAATAGTGTAGAAAATCTCCACATCTCTGTGAGGATTCTAGAGATTTATGTAGCAAAGAATTTGTTTCAGGGCAATAGGAGTATTTTTGACTTAATTTTAAAGTTACATCTTAAAATACCTAAAATTCCAAGGTATTTAGCCATAAATAACAATATACACTGATAAGAGGAGGAGATCCTAACCTTTCCAGATTTATGGAATTAAAGCTCATTCTTTAACATGTCTTATGGTATAGGTAAGGAAATGATTATAGACTTTATTTTTAATCCTGAACAATTCACTTCACATGTCAATATATTTTTTGAAACCAAGAGGTAACTTCATTAAGTAGATTTTGAAAACTCTTCTTTTAAAACACATTTTCATAAGAAAGAAGATGGAAATGAATACACAGAAGTATAACTAATAGGCTAACAGGTAATAGAATACCTGAAGAGTCAGGTATTCTAAAATGCCACAGAAAGATTTTCCATGCATATAGAGGCAATTTCAAGGCCTGGAGCAACAAACATAAAGATGATCAGATCCTGATAGTGGGGCTTTCATCATAGTATTAGTGCCTTTGTAAGAAGAGACACAAAAGATGTTATTTCCACTTCCTGGTCTTCTCCATGAGAAACTACATCATGATGGCCACCTGTAAGCCAAGAAACAGATGCTTGCCAGTCACCATCTCTGTCAACCCTTTTTCCATGGACTTCCTAGCTTCTATAACTATAAGAAATAAATGTTGTTTAAGCCATCCAGTCTATAATAATATGTTAAATCAGATTAAACTGACTGAGACATACTGTAATACAATGAAACAAAAATGATAATAGAAGATTTATATGCTTTCCTGGCCAGACAAGAATCAGAATTCAGAGCACTATAATAAAAGGAACCGATACCAAGATGTAAACTCTCAGAGACCACAGGGGTTTGTTAAGGATTTTTTCACTGCTGTAACTCAACATCTATTAACCAATAATGGCCACCAGTGACAAATAACTTGAACAATAAGGACAGTGAGTATTTGCTCAAATTTTGAATCCACAAATGAAACTAGAACAAAGAAAGAATAAAGAAAAGCAAACAAAAATGAAAATTTAGTTATAGCTAGAGTTGATGTGATGACTTTTTATATTTGAAATTAGACTTTTAAAAATACATATTGAAACTATGGAGACCTTAAAGATGGGCAGGGGGCATTTGAAGGTATTGTTAGCAACAAAATAGAAAGAGACAAATAATGTATTATTATCTTCTCATTGTTCTACAGAGTGCTTTGCATATGGTGTGAGCCACTTTTGGTGTTTGCTTAAAGATGTAATAAAAATTTGAAGGACCATGTCTAAGATATTGTTTTATATAACCTGTCACTACAAGATATAGTAGGCATTAATCAGTATCCCACAAAAAGCAGGTGACTCACACATATAGCATAACTATGAGACAGGTTCATTCATGCACTATATTCAAAAATGCAGGCAGGGTATAAGAAAATGACAAGGAATAAGGTAGCAACCCAGAAGTGGAAAGGTCAGAAAATTGACGCTCATATAATCTACGTATACAAGGAACCAGAAGACTATCTAGATTCTTAGGAAAGTCTTGTAGAAAAGATTCTCTGAAGGAAGACACTAGTCTTAGGCTGAAAGACAGTGTGACCCTATCTGAAAGATACATCTGACCTCTTTCTCTTGTACCACTAGCAACAACAAATGGAATCCAGGGCCAAAGAATAGATTTAACATTTCCTGTGAACAGTTTTTTCTGACATTGAGATTAACTGTCCTCAGATGTAGCATTTCACCTCCTATTGAGAAGGGTGAAAGGTAACTTTACAAACCAAAGAACAGTAGCAAAGCACCAAACCAAATGCCTAGCAATGAAGAATTGGTGATTATATGTACAATATTTCATTTATCTCTAAGGTATTTGATTATGCATTTATGGAAGTTAATTGTCTACATGCATATGGAATAGTTTTATTAGTATTCTCATTATTTCAAATTATTTTCTTCTGTACATCACAATTTGGTAGATTCAGTTGTTGGAATAGCCTAAGAGGGAAGTTATTTATCATTCATAAGAAATAGAACTATACATATCTTAAAAGTTTAAATCTCAACTGACACATGTCAACAAAATGTAAAATACTCCATTCTATTCTTAGGATTTCCCTGGTTTTCGTTCCTTTATTCCCCTACAAAAAGAATTTGGGATAAAAGTGAACACTGGGTGTTTAAATGCATTGTCAAGTTTTAGATCTTAAAAGTTTTGAAAATACTTTTCCTGTAATAGCTCATTATGAATTCATATTCGTGAAGAACTTAGGAAATAATTCAATTAGTATGTATTATTGCCATTGGCCATTCATCTGCTTCATTCTATTCATACGTTTTTATGATCACAGAAAGTCATGGGGGTTCTATATGCAATTTGAAATTGCTCTAAAATACAAAGGAAAATGGTTGCTTGCTATTTCAGTGTTGGAACAATGGTTTATTGCTACATTTCTCCTAGGACCTTAACATTTCAGACTTCAGAAATTCATTAATGCAATTTCTTAAGCCTTTCCATTTTTGTAAATAATCAAACACAAATCAAATCAAGCTCCGTAAAGTTTTCTAACAGCATGGAATTCAAAAGTCATCTATTTCATTCCTACTCTTGATGCATTATTTGAGAATGAGAATGCTGAGAGACACAGAAATTAACCACACACTGATTCTTACTGTTATTCTGTTACATTTATGGATGTATCTATTTTTGACATATTTTATATGGTTCAGATGTGTAGCATTTAAAGTTAGTACTCTGCTACTAAAACATTTAAAAACTTATTCACTAAAAATTCACCAGTGTAACCAATGTTATTTGGTGTTCATTCCTTCTCTAAAGGGGTTCTAGCTGTCCCTAATAAGAATATTTATCAATTTTGAAGACATCAAATAAAATTATGACCTGAACATTAGCTACTTCTAACATTAGCAATTTCACTAGGTCATCTCTTTATGATACTCAAGGTCTCCTTTTGAGTATGGAAGAGATCAGTGGAAACCATTCACAAGTTTTAGCAGGTGGTTTAAGTGCAAGAGAGGTTTCCCATACTCAGAGATAAAAGCAGTAGCTTCCAAGTAGAGTTGAGGTATAGGAAGGCAAGGGGAAATTTCATTGAGCAACATTAATCTAATATTTACATGATGTGTAGATTGAGTTGGCAACAAATGTAGCAAAAAGAATTATCTTTTTGGTAGAACTGGGGTTAAAGTACTGGGCTAAGTCTAGTTCATAGAACTAGTATTTACATTAGTATTTTTCAGGAAGGATGGCATAAATCTGCACTATGATATGAATTATTCCTTAAGTTTATCATTTTACCCAAAAGTGCCAAGAATCAATCTACACTTACTACTGCAATACAACAGATTTATATTAGTCAATTTAGAGTCTGTTTCTCTACCTTCATCTCCTGCTTAGTCAGGATGTTTTCTGACTTTTTTTTTAACAGTTTTTCTTTCTCCTAAAACACTAAGCTATAACTCACTATAGTGTTCATGCATGTTGATCCTCCTTTTCCTGATGTAGTCACTCCTCTTTCTCAAGCGCTTCTGTTCACTCCTCTGGATTCTTCCAATGATCTTTAAAGTTCACCTCGTCAGAGAATCCTCCTTCCCACACCTAAATCTCTCTGGCAAATTTTTTCTGTATTTTCTGAGAGGACTCAATTTAATTTTTAGTGTATTTGCTATATCAATTTTTAAAAAACTGTTTTCTCACAAGAGAATCAAAGGGTATAGGAGGGTACTTATAGTGAAGACACTGTGTACACATCTATGCAAATGGAAAAATGAGACTTTTTGAAACTATTCCAGGAATGGGGGAAGAGAAAGGAGAAAAATGGAGAAAATTTTGAGTATGATATACTTGATATATTATAAGAATTGTTGTAATTGCCACAATGTACCCCCAGAATAATAATTATTTTTTAAAAAAAGATAAAGGGAAGATGGCGGCCAGAGGGAGGAAGCAGAAAGCGAGCCTCCTATAGTGAAATCTTGGAGAGATGCTGGAGACACACTTTGCAGGCAAAATCACTGAGAAGGGCAACACTTTGACCCCTCCACACCTCCAGCCAGAGCAGAGAATCTCCACTTTACATTAAACAGAGAAACAAGGAGGGCCCCATGGCCGCCAGTCACCTGTGCCCAGACGGCTTGGGAAGACGCAGACCAGGTGAGCTTCTTGATACCATGATACCCCCACAGGCAGGCCTGGGCCAGAGCAGCATAGCCCCCTGGACAGACTGACCTCTACCTGGGGAAAAAAGAG
Source organism: Castor canadensis (assembly GCF_047511655.1). Lineage (NCBI taxonomy): Eukaryota > Metazoa > Chordata > Mammalia > Rodentia > Castoridae > Castor > Castor canadensis. The sequence goes on along the minus strand of NC_133390.1, from coordinate 18,985,205 downwards.
AAACTGACTAATAAGCAATATGAACAATAAAGACATGCGGGAAAGAGGGAGGGGTGCACTGAGTGCCAAAGATTGGGGGAAGGGAATCCTTCCCGAGACTGTAAATAAACAAGCAGGGCAGACAGGAGAGGCTCTGGCAGGAACAGGGGTGCGCACCCAGCAAAAAGGAGCAGGAAAGCTTGTGAGAGTGGCGGAGGGAGGAAAACTCCACAGGAGAGAGGAGAAGACCCACTTCCACGTGAGCTGTAAACAAACATGGCAGCTGGCAGGAACAGCAGCACCACCCAGTAATCAGGAGCAGGAAAGCTTGTAAAAGTGGCAGCGGGAGGAAAACTACACAGGAGAAGGGGGAAGACCCACTTCCCACATGAACTGTAAATGAACACGCAGGCCTCAGAAAGCACCTTCCCCAGTGTGCTTAGAACAGGGAAAGCTTATAGCAGAGGCTCACGCATAGGGGAACTTTGAGTAAACAAAGCCTGCAGGGCCAGGTGAGTGTTAAGCTCACCCCAGAGATTTGCATAAATAACACCTCCAGCAACAGCAGGCTGACAGCAGCGGGCAGGCAAGCCACAGCCGCAGATACCATTCTCAGAACTGTCTCCAGCCACTTTTTTTTTTTCACTTTTTCTCCCTACCTTTGATTAGAGAACAACTGAATTATACTTCCATGATGAAAAACTTACTGAATCTGTATTGCATTTGAACTTGGGACACTTGGTAGGGTATTTGTGTGTGTGTGTGTGTGTGTGTGTGTGTAGTTTTGTTCTAATTTATGTGTCCCCTTTGATGAGACAAGTACAGAACAACATCTGAGGCACCATCTCCAGGATTGGAGACTGAGACGGACACGCAAATTATTAAGACTGAAACTTCATTGCATTTCAACTTGGAGATTTTTTGGTTTTTTGGTTTTTTGGTTTCTTTAAAAATTTTCTATTTTTCTTTATTTTATTTTATTTATATATATATTTCTTTCATTTCCTTATTTTTTATTTTTATTCTTACCTTTATTTTTTATTTTTGATTTTCAATCCTCTCTCTGTCTCTCTAATGCCTGTTCAGCTTACTGTCAATTAGTACACTAACGCTCCCTGTTTATACCTTTGAAACTTTCTTGCCAAATTTCTTGTTCTGTTTTCTCCTTCTTGTCTGTGTATTTGTTTTTCCCTTTTCTTTAACTTCTTGCTTTCCATCTCAGCTCATCCTTCCATTCTAAATATTACCATTGTTATTATTACAAGCTACAAAATACTTAATTGCACACAGTACAGGGACAGTAACAACACCAAAGACAATGACAGGAAGACAGAAAAAACAGGGAAACCCATTTACCCACAGCAAAAAATTAGTACAGGAACCAGAGGGGAATGTAGAAAACAGATACTCAGATCTAGACTCTAACAAAATGAAGATAAACTATGTCAAAGGACCCAATGAAGCCCACAAGAATAATTTAAAAGAAGAAATACTACAGGTACTCAATGAGACTTTTATAGAGATGATACTGGATAGGGTCAACCAAAATGTACAGGAGACATGCAAGAAATTCCAAGACAACAAAAATAGAGAATATGAAAAAGCAAAAGAAGAAATAAAGGAAACCATAGAAGCACTGTATAAACACCAAAGTGAAAGAGACAACACGATGAATAAACAGATAAATGAACTTAGGACAAAAATAGAAAACATTAAAGAGGAAACCACCCAGGATATGGAAAATCTCAGAAAAAAGAACGAAACAGAACTGCAAAGCAAAACAGAAGACCAATCCAGCAGAATAGAACAAACAGAAGACAGAATCTCAGAACTTGAAGATGAAATGGTAATTAAAGGAAAAACTTAAGAACTATTAATTAAACAACTCAAGACCTGTGAAAAGAAAATGCAAGAACTCACTGACTCCATCAAAAGACCAAACTTGAAAATCATGGGCATAGAAGAAGGAGAAGAGGTGCAAGCGAAGGGAATGCGTAATATATTCAACAAAATAATAACAGAAATTTTCCCAAATCTAGAGAAAGATATTCCCATACAAACACAAGAAGCCTCCAGGACACCAAACAGACCAGATCAAAATAGAACTACCCCATGAGATATCATCATTAAAACAACAAGTTCAGAAACTAGGGAAAGAATATTGAAGGCTGTAAGAGAGAAAAAAAAAGTAACATACAAAGGTAAACCCATAAAAATCACAGCAGACTTCTCACAGAAACATTAAAAGCAAGAAGAGTGTGGGGTGAGATCTTCCGGGCACTGAATGAAAATAATTTCAACCCCAGCATACTCTAACCCACAAAACTATCATTCAAAATAGATGGAGCAATAAAAGCCTTCCACGATAAGCAGAAACTAAAAAAATATGTGACCACAAACCCACCACTACAAAAGATTCTTCAAGGGATTCTGCACACTGAAAGTGAAACCCAACTTAACAATGAAAAGACAGGAACCACCAAACTACAGGAAAAGAAAAAGCAAGGCAGTAGAGAGTAACCTCAACTTAGGTACACAAAATCAAACCTTAAAACAACTAAGACAACTAAATGACAAAAATCACCACATACCTATCAGTACTAACGCTTAATGTTAACAGACTTAATTCACCCATCAAAAGGCACCGCTTGATGAAATGGATTAAAAGTGAAGATCCAACAATTTGTTGCTTACAGGAGACCCATCTCACTGACAGAAATGAGCATAGGCTTAGGATGAAATGTTGGAAGAAGATTTACCAAGCCAATGGCCCCCGAAAACAGGCAGAGGAGCAATACTTATCTCTGACAAAGTAGACTTCAAACGTACATTGAACAAATGAGATAAAGAAGGACAGTCCATACTAGTAAAAGGGAAAATAGACCAAAAGGGAATAATAATCATCAATCTGTATGCACCCAATGTCAACACACCCAATTTCATCAAACATACCCTGAAAGACCTAAAAGCGCATATTAACTCCAACACAGTGGTTGTGGGAGACTTTAACACCCCATTATCATCAATAGATAAGTCATCCAAACAAAAAATCAATTAAAAAATCCGAGATCTAAAATATACAATAGATCAAATGGACCTACTTGATGTCTACAGAACATTTCATCCAACTTCTACACAATATACATTCTTCTCAGCAGCCCATGGAACCTTCTACAAAATAGATCATATCCTAGGGCACAAAGCAAGTCTCAGCAAATATAAGAAAATAGAAATTATACTGTGCATACTACCTGATCACAATGCAGTAAAAGTAGAACTCAACAACAAAAGTAAAGACAAAAAACATGTAAACAGCTGGAAACTAACTAACTCGTTACTTAATGAAGAATGGACCATCGGTGAAATAAAAGAGGAAATTAAAAAGTTCCTGGAAGTCAATGAAAATGAAAACACAACCTACCGGAAGGTTAGGCACACAGCTAAGGCAGTCCTGAGAGGAAAGTTTACAGCCATGAGTGTACATATTAAAAAGACTGAAAGATCCCAAATCAATGACCTAATGATACGTCTCAAACTCCTACAAAAACAAGAACAAGCAAATCCCAAAACAAACAGAAGAAGAGAAATAATAAAAATAAGAGCTGAAATCAACAAAATAGAAACCAAAAAAACCATACAAAGAATTAATGAAACAAATGTTGGTTTTTGAAAAACTAAACAAGATCAATAGACCCCTGGCAAACCTGACTAAAATGAGGAGAGAAAAAACCCAAATTAGTAGAATCAGGAATGCAAAAGGGGATAGAACAACAAACACAATGGAAGTCAAGGAAATCATCAGAGACTACTTCAAGAACCTATATTCAAATAAATTTGAAAATCTTAAAGAAATGGACAGATTTCTAGATACATATGATCATCCAAAACTGAACCAAGAGGAAATTAATCACCTGAATAGACCTATAACACAAAATGAAATTGAAGCAGCAATCAAGAGTCTCCCCAAAAAGAAAAGTCCAGGACCTGATGGATTTTCTGCTGAATTCTATCAGAATATCTTCTTTAAAGAAAGAAGAACTGATACCAACCCTCCTTAAAATGTTCTATGAAATAGAAAGGGAAGGAAAACCGCCAAACACATTTTATGAAGCCAGTATTACACTTATCCCAAAACCAGGTAAAGACACCTCCAAAAAGGAGAACTATAGGCCAATCTCCTTGATGAACATTGACGCAAAAAATCCTCAACAAAATAATGGCAAACCAAATTCAACAATACATCAAAAACATTATTCACCACACCAAGTAGGCTTCATCCCAGGGATGCAGGGGTGGTTCAACATACGAAAATCAATAAACATAATAAACAGAAGCAAAGAAACATTAACAGAAGCAAAGACAAAAACCACTTGATCATCTCAATAGATGCAGAAAAAGCCTTTGATAAGATCCAACACCATTGCATGATAAAAGCTCTAAGAAAACTAAGAATAGAAGGAAAGTACCTCAACATTATAAAAGCTATATATGACAAACCTGCAGCCAGCATTATACTTAATGAAGAAAAACTGAAACCATTCCCTCTAAAATCAAGAACCAGACAAGGATGCCCACTATCTCCACTCTATTCAACATAGTACTGGAATTCCTAGCCAGAGCAATTAGGTAAGAAGAAGGAATAAAAGGAATACAAATAGGTAAAAAAACTGTCAAAATATCCCTATTTGCAGATGACATGACCCTATACCTTAAAGACCCAAAAAACTCTACTCAGAAGCTCCTAGACATCATCTATAGCTACAACAAGGTAGCAGGATATAAAATCAACATAGAAAAATCATTAGCATTTCTGTACTCTAACAATGAGAAACTGAAAAAGAATGCATGAAAACAATTCCATTTACAATAGCCTCAAAAAAATCAAATACCTAGGTGTAAACCTAACAAAAGATGTAAATGACCTCTACAAGGAAAACTACACACTTCTGAAGAAAGAGATTGAGGAAGACTATAGAAAGTGGAGAGATCTCCCATGCTCATGGATTGGTAGAATCATCATAATAAAAATGTCTATACTCCCAAAAGTAATCTACATGTTTAATGAAATTCCCATCAAAATTCCAATGACATTCATTAAAGAGATCGAAAAATCTACTGTGAAATTTATGTGGAAACACAAGAGGCCATAAATAGCCAAGGCAATACTCAGTCAAAAGAACAATGCTGGAGGTATCACGATACCTGACTTAAAACTATATTACAAAGCAATAATGATAAAAACAGCATGGTACTGGCACAAAAACAGACATGAAGACCAGTGGAACAGAAGAGAGGACCCAGATATGAAGCCACACAACTATAACCAACTTGTCTTTGACAAAGGAGCTAAAAATATACGATGGAGAATTAGCAGCCTCTTCAACAAAAACTGCTGGGAAAACTGGTTAGCAGTCTGCAAAAAACTGAAACTAGATCCATGTATATCACCCTATACCAAGATTAACTCAAAATGGATCAAGGATCTTAATATCAGACCACAAACTCTAAAGTTGATACAGGAAAAGAGTAGGAAATACTCTGGAATTAGTAGGTATAGGTAAGAACTTTCTCAACGAAACCTCAGCAGCACAGCAACTAAGAGATAGCATAGATAAATGGAAACTCATAAAACTATAAAGCTTCTGTTCATCAAAAGAAGTGGTCTCTAAACTGAAGAGAACACCCACAGAGTGGGAGGAAATATCTACCAGCTACATATCAGACAAAGGACTGATAACCAGAATATATAGGGAACTTAAAAAACTAAATTCTCCCAAAACTAATGAACCAATAAAGAAATGGGCAAGTGAACTAAACAGAACTTTGTCAAAAGAAGAAATTCAAATGGCCAAAAAACACATGAAAAAATACTCACCATCTCTAGCAATAAAGGAAATGCAAATTAAAACCACACTAAGATTCCACCTCACCCCTGTTATAATAGCCATCAGCAGCAACACCACCACCAACGGGTTTTGGCAAGGATGCGGGGAAAAAGGAACCCTCTTACACTGTTGGTGGGAATGTAAACTAGTACAACCACTCTGGAAAAAAATTTGGAGGCTACTTAAAAAGCTAAACGTCGATCTACCATTTTATCCAGCAATAGCACTCTTGGGGATATACCCAAAATACTGTGACACAGGTTACTCCAGAGGCACCTGCACACCCATGTTTATGGTGGCACTATTCACAATAGCCAAGTTATGGAGACAGCCAAGATGCCCCACCACTGACAAATGGATTAAGAAAATGTGGTGTCTATACACAATGGAATTTTACGCAGCCATGAAGAAGAACGAAATGTTATCATTCGCTGGTAAATGGATGGAATTGGAGAACATCATTCTGAGTGAGGTTAGCTGGCCCAAAAGACCAAAAATCATATGTTCTGTCTCATACGTGGACATTAGATCAAGGGCAAACACAACAATGGGATTGGACTTTGAGCACATGATAAAAGCGAGAGCACACAAGGGAGGGGTGAGGATTGGTAAGACACCTAAAAAATTAGCTAGTATTTGTTGTCCTTAACGCAGAGAATCTAAAGCAAATACCTTAAAAGCAACTGAGGCCAATAGGAGAAGGGGACCAGGAACTAGAGAAAATGGTAGATCAAAAAGAATTAACCTAGAAGGCAACACACATATACAGGAAATTAAAGTGAGTCAACTCCCTGTATAGCTATCCTTATCTCAACCAGGAACACTTGTTCCTTCCTATTATTGCCTATACTCTCTCTTCAACAAAATTAGAGATAAGGGCAAAATAGTTTATGCTGGGTATTGAGGGGGTTGGTGGGGAGAGGGAGGGGACGGAGTGTGCTGTAAGAGAAGGGGTGGAGGCAGGGGGGATAAATGACCCAAGCCTTGTATGCACATATGAATAATAAAACAATTAAAGAAAAAGAAAGATAAAGGTAAGGAAAGAATATAAGCTGCACAAAGGCAGGAGCTGAGTTTGTCTAGCTTATTGTTGATTCTCTACCCAGTTTTGTATATAGGAAAAAATCTCAATTAAAAGCTATTGAATAAATCAATCAAGGATGAGTACACAATATAACAACAATAATAAACAATGAAACTACTACGCTCAAAACAGCTAACACATAATAAATGTGTTTTATATGGAAGAGAGGAAATATGGCTTTGTATTTAAATGACAAAGCATCCTATGGAAAAAGTACTATTTTCTCCCATCTTTTAGTTAAGAAAATAAAGTAATTGACTTGTTCTGTATGACATTACTGAGTACATACATTAAATTTCAGAGCCTTTAATCTCAGTGCTTCACAACCTCATAGCAATGGCAAAGGCAAGTTCCATCACTGCCACCACTCACGGCTTTTCTGATTTCACGAAGGATTCTGTGAGTCATACTTTATATCATCTTTCTAAGCTACCTTTGACACATTTTAGAAATGATGAGAAGACCTTTATATTGGATACAGACTAAAGTAGATTTAAACTTAGACCCTGATACAAAGATATCACAAGAACAGCAAAACTAATTTTAAGTGCATCTGTGCTTTGTGGAGCTGTCTGCATAGTATTTAGTTTAAATCGAGATAGAAGATGGTGGCTGCCAGGAAGAAATAAATTGACGATATTTCTATCTAACACACACCTATAATTCCCACACTTGGGAGACTGAGGCAGAGTATCATGAATTAGAGGCCAACCTGGGCTACATAGAAAGACTCTGACTCAAAAAAAACAAAAATCCCCAAAATTAATATTTATATCTAAAAAAGTAAATTAACATTACAAAGTAGAAATGAAGCAGACATCCTATGCCAAAGCCCAGGGAAGGGCAGATTACTGTCATCAGCATCTCAAGCATAGACAGTTTGTCAGAGGAGGACATGTAGTCCAAGCTGGATCTAGCAGTGACTCTCCCAGGGAATGTCCCTTGGGACTGTGCAATTGAGTCAGATGATGGCTACTTGAGTTAACATATTTTATAATGATGATACTAGAGTTGCTTCTTTGGCCAGTCAAATCTAGCTATCAGCAAGCATTTTTAAAAAGTAGTGATTCCACAAATGAGCAGAGGGAAAAGTCTCTAGACAGGAGCACAGGAATGGAGCAAAAACACAGAGAAAAGTACACATGAAGGAAGGAAAGGGAAAGGCTTCACCAGGAAGGAGGTTTCTGATGCATTCAATGACATTTCCTGCCTTTGGACACTCATGAGATTATCAGATGTACAATACCTACTCTCTGGGGCTTAAATCTGTGCAAAGATATTAAACATCGTATGTAGTTAGGTTTAATTGGTATTTCAAGGGTTGAGTGTGTAAGTGAATTTTGAGAGGTATTAAGAGAAAATAAGTGAATACTTTGAGTAAATAATTTCTGGAATTTAAGGTGCATTTTTGGAAAAGGTTCTGAAGTAGGGCAGATTACTTTTTATAATTTGGAGATTATCAATCATGTGAATTTAAGAGACATGAAGAAATAATGTTGACTAACACAAGGGAGCAAGTCTAATTTAATTACTATATACATAAAATGAAAGTGAGAGTAATTTAGTTGAGAATTATTTTTCAACCTAAATCTCTAAGTAACTTCAATTAATTGCACACTATCTTGGATTCTTGAATGCAAGAATGGAAACCCACATTGATTTAGTTTAAAAAAAGTAAATAATTTTGGTTCCCAAAATATAAGTTGTTAAAATTTAATTACCCAGAGTGGTGGAGTGGGTGAATTCAAGTATGATATATCTGATACATTGTAAGGACTTTTGGAAATGCCACCATGTTCCCTCCACCAGCACAATAATAAAAGAAAGGAAGAAAAGGTTGCTAAAGAAGTGAGTCTCAGGGGCTATCTGAAGACTTACCAGGTTCTCTCTGTCTTCAGCTTTTGTCTCTTCACTGTGTGATTGATTCTTAGTTCTGGCATATTTTGCTCTTTTGTGGTTACCTGTCTACTAACAATCAGTATTCTGATTATAAAGTCCAAGATTTCAGGCACCATATAGAGGAGGGGAGAATTACTAGTGTACAGTCCTAAAGCAAATCCCATGGACATGTGTGTTTAACCAGTGTAAATCAGGTATCTATATTTGGATCAGTCAGCAGCTGTCAGCAGACAGAATAACAATAAATAACAGGAGGCTCCTGGCAATATGTGTGGGGAAATATGATATGCAGGATAATGACCTCAAAGATATTTCCTCTGTAATCTTCAGAACCTGGGAATATTTTACATTAGATGCCAAAAGAAACACTGTGGATGGGATTAAGAGAAGAAGGAAGAGAAGATTATTCTGGATGTCCTGGGGAGGGCCAAAGTAATCATGGAAATCATTAAAAGTGTAGGAGGACCAGGGAAAGTTTCCCAGCTCTAGCCAAAGAGAAATGGCAGCAGTAGCATTTGATGCACCATTGCTAGCTCTGAATTATTGGGGTCCATGTCCAAGAATGAGCAAGACCTCTATGGAGAAGCTAGAAATGGCCAGGAAAAATATTTTTCTCTAAAGCACAGAGACACATGCCAGATTTCTACTTAGAGAATTTCATACTCCTTTCCATATTGGTTGTACTAAGTGTATAAGGGTTCCTGTTTTCCAACATCCTCACCAGCATTTGTTGTTGTTATTACCTTTGAATACATCCATTCTAACTGGGGTGAGATGACATCTGAGTGTTGTTTTGATTCGCATCTCTTTTATAAACAGGGAGGTTGAACACTTCTTCATGTATTTATAGGTCATTTGTACCTCTTCCTTTGAAAATTCCCTGTTTAAGACCCTCTATTATAATCATGTTCTCCTTCTCTCTCTCTTTCCATATATATTCACATCTATGTATGCATATAACAGTATTCATGTACATATGCATACATTTATCTTTTAGGTCTAGATTTCACATATGAGGGGGAAAACACAACCTTTTTTCTTCTGAGCCTGTCTTACTTCACTTAGCCTGATGATCTTCAGTTCCATCCATTTACCTACAAAAAACACAATTTCATTCTTCTTTATGTCTGACTAATACTCCAATTCTGGACTGAATGTTGAGAACACAGGGGTTAGCATGTCACTTTTACTACCCACTATGTATGTGGTATAAAAAAAAGTTTTCTTCCTTTTTCTTGCTATGTAAAATTTATCTCAGTGCATCACAACTCATGTCTTATCATGTACTCATTATGCTAAAGGAAACTAGAACAGACATGGGACTCTGAGGCAAGGAAGTGATGCTTTATTATGCTGGCACAGACTCAGCTGACTTGTGTCCAAAGGCTGAGCTTCAAGAATAAAGAAGTGTCTGTAACCCTTGCAAACAGGTTACAGAGACAATAAAATAAAAAAAAACAAGGTTTAACCTGTACATGGTTACATGCAATTCTGTAGGCTACTTCAGCCTAGTGCTAAGTGCCCTTCCACCACTAGTGCTACGTAACCTTCTTCACTTTTGGATTCTTTAGGTTTTATCTCTCTGTTATACCATCCCTTGCTCTCTGCTACTTTATCTGTTTCTCTTCTGGTCCTGCTCCCTGCTAAATTTATGTGTGGCTTTCTTGACTTCTCCATTCCATTTCCACTTTTTTTTAAAATCAACTTATCACCGTTGCTTTCTAATTTAGTCTCTCTCATTCTAACTAACCATAGCAATGGAAAACATCAATCCAGATTTTATCCATTTCTTCCCATATATAAATTTATGGTCTCTGAGAAAAGTAGGACATCACATACCACGTTCCTGAATTGTCCCTTTCTGTTCTCAAAGCTCTAGCTAAACTGAGGGAACAATAACAACAGGCCAGATGGGCCCAAACAGCAATGTTCAAATAAGGTTAACTCCTCACAAAGACTGTGGAAACTGGAGAAACTAGTATTATCTGTGGAGGGAACCTACTTCTTGCCTGAAGGCTAACCTGATTGTTCTTTGGAATGCCGCCCATATAAGGACAAAGCAAGCTGAGTTAATGACACTGCTTATGTAGTCTAATGTAGGAAACAGGCTCCCTGTAGTAAGCAGAGTGAGAAAGGAGACCTGTGGAGAGGGTAGGTGCTCTGGGGCCAGCGGGCTGCCACAGGACTTTCAAATGAGTGCCATGGAGAGACTAAGTGTTCATCGTGGACCTCTGAGGGGTGCAGTGGGAGGGGCAGGTGCTCCCTGAGGACATTTCTGTATAGCACTGTGGAGAGGATAAGCAATATTGGCCAGACACCATGGTGGACATAGGAGGTGCTACATGTCTAGTCCATTACCACTGGACTCTCCCTGTTACTAAGTTTACTTCCCCTGTTAGCTTCCTTGTAAATAAGTTTCAATAAACCCTTTATCATTAAAAAAAAAAAAGAAAGAAAGAAAATTCCCTATTTAATTCATGTGCCCATTTCTTCATTGGGATGTTGATTCTTTGGGGACTGAGTTTTTTGAGTTCCCTATAGATTCTGGATATTAGTCCCTTATCTGATGAGTAGCTGTCAAAGATTTTCTCTCATTCTGTGTGTTGTCTTTTGAGTCTAGTGGCTGTTTCTTTTGCTGTGCAATAACTCTTTAGTTTGATGCTGTCTCATTTGTTCATTCTTTCTCTTTAGATGCTGAGCTTTTTGAGTTTTATTTAGGAAGTCATTCCCTATATGTATATGTTCCAGTGTATTTCCTAGTACTTCCTGAAGTTGTTTCAAAGTTTCAGGCCTTGTATTAAAGTCTTATACTAGTAATTTGTTACAGAAGCAATAGATAAGGAAAAGAGTGGTTAGGGGCGAGCCTATAAAAGAGATGCTATAATGACTAAGGTAAATGTGGTTGACTCTATAAAACTCTGTTGATATGCTCTATAGTAATAAAGTTACAGAGGTAGAAATAGACAGAGATTCAATGTCACCTCAAAAAAATCAGATTATCAAAATATCTTTATGGTTTATGATAAATATTGTACTTCTAGTTTGACTAAACTGCATCAAAATTTTAGTGTGCATATTCTTTATAATACTTGGGTTTAAATAAATATCTTGAAGATTTATTTGTGTATTAAATTTATTTTTTTATTTTTTAAACAGATAATTTTATTTTGTGATATGAAGGAATATCTAAATTATGTTTTTTGTACATTAAAATTTTACTATATATTTACTTTAAAGATATAGACTTATGAGACTTTAGAAGTATTATATGGAAAATTTAAACAAAAACAATGCACAGAATTTTGCCTATTTTTATAATAACATAGAAAAGTTTCAAAATATCTGCAACAAACAAAATTTTGATAGTTTGTTTTCTTTTAGTTTATAATTAAAATCAATCTATTTCACAAGAAATAAGCCAAACTATCAAAAGATAATAACAAATATTACAAAGAGATTGAATAAAAGAAAATCTTCTTGGTATAATTAACATATTATTAGACAGCTGCTAAGCTAAAACAACAAAAAGTCATTAAACAACTACTTGCATTCTTTTTAAAAAAAACAGCTTGTAATTAACTCTCAAAATGAGGATTATTACAAATACTAACAATGAAAATGTAAATTTTTTAAAATTCAGAATTTACTATTGTCTTCATCTCATAAAAAGTTCTTAAAAAGTTTAAGTAAATAAAATAGGAGTAAGTTTGAGATATTTACTCAATTTCTACTTCCTTAGAAGCTTAATCAAAAATAATTCCTGAATCTACTTAATACTGGAAAAAAAAGGATGGCATCATCATTACAGATATAAATGAGAGTAACAATCATCCTTCATAAACCTAGATCCTAGCAATGAACATTCACAATGCTTTGGTTTTATAGACTGAATTGCCACCTCCTCCCCACCGCCCGCAATTCATGTGCTAAACTCCTAACCCCTAATGTGTCCATACTTGAAGAAAATTTCTTTAAGTAGGTAACTAAAGTAAAACACTGTCATAAGAATAGAACCATAACCCAATATGACTTTGTAAGAAGAGGAAGAGTCACCAGGGATGCATACTAGAGGGAGAACTACAACAGCACACAGTAAGATGGAGACCATCTGCCAAAAAGGAAAGAACCCTTTAGGAGACAACAGTCCTGAAGACAACTTAGTCTTGGGCTTTCAGTCTTTCGAACTGTGAGAACCATTGCTTAAGGCACTCAATCTGTGTCTTATTATGGTACCAGACTAATATAGTGGTGTTACCCACTCTTGCATTAAGATAGAAAATGGCCCTTCAAACGGTATCAAGCACAGTACAGGGGAAAATGTTGTGCTGAAATAGCTATGCTTTTTTAATATTTTAAACAAAATATCCTCCTTTAAGAAAGTTTTAAATTGTAATTTTTAAACGAGTTTTTCTCTGGAAAAATACTTCTACATATATTGTATTTTAAAAAATTATTTCAGACTGCTGAAAAGAGTTAACATAATAAAGATTGTGAAGTATATTTATTTTTCATAAATAATAAAAATGCAAAATTGAAAAATGTTGTGGACTAATTTATGAAAGTGTTACAAATACTAAGGCCATCTTTTTTTTAAAATTCATTTATTCATATGTGCATACATTGGGACATTTCTCCGCGCCCCACCCCTATCTACTCCCTCTTCCCCCACCCCTTCTCGCTTCCAGGCAGAACCTATTGTGCTCTTTTCTCCAATTTTGTTGAAGAGAAAACATAAGCAATAATAAGAAAGACAAAGTGGTTTTGCTAGTTGAATTAAGGATAGCTATACAAAGAGATTCCTAGTATTGCTTCCATGTACAAGTGTGTTACAACCTAAGTTGTTTCATATCTACCTGACCTTTTCACTAGTCCCTGATCCCCTTCCCATATTGACCTCTGTCGCTTTAAGGTTTCTGTATTAGCTTCTTTGCAGTGAGGACATCAAACACTTTCATGTTTTGGGTTTCCTACCTTTCACCATACCTCCCATGTGTGTTCTCCCCTTAGCATGTGACCCAAATCAAACAGCATTATTGCATTTGCCCTAGATCTAAAGTCCACATATGATAGAGAACATATGATTTTTTTGTCTCCCGAGCCTGGCTAACTTTGCTCAGAATGATGTTTTCCAGTTCCATCCATTTACTTGAGAATTGTAAGATTTCATACTTCTTCATGGCTAAGTAAAACTCCATCATATGTAAGTACCACATTTTCTTAATCCATTTGTCAATAGAAGGGCAAATTGGCTGATAAGACCATCTTCAAAATAAGTGTATGCTTTGGAAGCCATTGATAATTCCATGTATAAAAGATAGCTATAAACAACTAAAAGATTGCTTAGATTATGTACCTACATAACAAAAATCATTCTATCACTTTTTTGTATTTGCTTTATCAAACTAACTTTATTTTCTTTTCATGTAAATAATTATGCACCATTATTTATTTTCTTTTCATGTAAATAATTTTATTTACTTTTTATGTAAAGAATTATACACTATTATAACTTTAAAATTATATTTACTCTTCAAAATACTGTTAGAAAATAACTAATTTCAGGACTATGAGTTAAATAACACTAATTTGACTAGTCAATAAATACCTTAAAAAATGTCCAACTTTAATTTTAGTGACCTCTTTCATACTCAAAAGTGACCTGACATTGTAGAACACTAATAGGGTCACGCGCTTATCAATAGATAAATTAAATTTCTTATCAATCTCTATTTACATTTTATTTGATTTTTAACATATCCTTTTGTTATCAAGAATATTTGGCAGAAACCACTAATAAAAGTGTGTGCTGATCAGGTGGACATAATTTACAGTATGGAGTTCTCTTATATAACTCACTTATTTAAAAGCCCAGTGCTAACTTCCTGTTTGTGTATTTGTATATGTATTGTGAATTTCTTTTAACCAGCAGCTCTTAGAAAAGAGGAACAGTTACCACTTTTATGGCCAACAGTCTTCTTTTTATATTAGTGTATATCAATTTTTGAAAATGAGTTTCATTGTGACATTTTCATATGTACATATAATGCCCTTTGGTTTTATTTACTACTCCCATTAACCTCTCTTGTCTCTCCCTTCCCAGTCCCTGGTCTCCTTCCTCCTCCCTAATAGTCTCTCTTCTAATGTCATGTCTTTTATTTTTCTTCTACTGGACATGTGAGAGAAAATATTTGATATTTGTCTTTTTTAGTGTGGCTTATTTCATTTAAAATTATGATCTCCAGTTTTATCCATTTTTCCACAAATGTCATGATTGCATTCTTTATTTTTCCTTTATTGTTGTGTTGGGTGGGGGTACATTGTGGCATTTATGCAGTTCTTACAATGTATCACTTATATCATACATGAGTTCACCTCCTCAGCCATTCTCCTTTATCCTTCCCTCCCCCGATTCCTGGAGTGGTTTCAACAGGTATCACTTCTGCATTTACACTCATGTATATACATTTTATTGCCCCCTATTCACTCTTCTACCTCCTTTTCCCATCACCTCCCCCTTGGGCAGGACTTGTTCTACCCTCCTGTTCTCTGCTTTTGTAGGAGAAAAAAGAGAAAAGATAAAAAGAAAAACATGACATTTTAGCTTGTTTGAGATAAAGGTAGCTACACAGGGAGTTTCCTTGTGATATTTTCATGTATGTATTTATCATGACTTATGGCTGAATAATATCACATTCTCTTTATTTGTTCATCCATTAGTGGACACTAAGACTGATTCTATTACTTGGCCATTGTGAATAATGCTGCTATAAACATTGGTGTGCAAGCATGTCTATTATATGCAGATTTTGATGCCTTCATGTATGTACCCATGAGTAGTATAGCTGAATCATAAAGTAATTTTTTTTCAGACACTGACAAACTGATTTCCATAATGGCTGCACTTCTCTACAGTTTTCTTTATTTGAAAGAATGTTTGAGTAAATACAGTAAAATATGTGTATTTTAAAAATTATGTACAGAAGGAATATTTAACTTTTTGAACACCCTGAAGAACATCCACTAATGTTCAAATCATAAGTTATACTTAGGCAATTTCACAAGTCTTGCAATAATTGCTAATATTCCCATGGCTATTTGGAAGATCCTGTTAAAACTAATGCTTGTTACTTAAATCTTTTTTAAACAAAATAGTGAAATTTATTCAAAGAGCCCACAAGAAGGAATAAAAGGTATATAAAATGCTATTTAATTAATCATCCTAATTAAATTATAGTTCACTATGTTTAACTGCCCAATTCAAAGGCCTTCCATATTTCTTTCTCATAGCAGAAGTTATAGAATTTGGTGCAAGTGGGACAAAAAGAGGACTTCTGATACTGGATGCTGCTATACACCAAATGTTTCAATTTTATATTTTCAGTCTTATTAAATGCAGAAATTCCCACCTTTGGTTACCTTCAGTAATTGATATATTAGAAATTTAAAAATATTAGCTAAAATGTGGGAATCTGAAGAGCAAATGGTGAGTAAGATAACACTGAGCAGATAAATTAATAAATATTTGTACTTAAAATTATAGTAATTATGTTTTGTTTTTACTTACATGAAGATTAGAACAGTTGTACAATTTATTGCTTTCTTTTGACACAAATATACTAATAGTTACTGAATAGCTATTGCATCTTCCTTTCTAAGTATTTTCTTTTATCACAAGAAAATTATTATTTTCTTTTTCTCATGTATAAGCTTACATACCCTTGTTTCTCAAACATGAGAAAACAAAAAAAGAAATTCTGTGTACCATTTAGACAAAAAGTGATAAATTTGTGAAGAAATGATAAGACAAAGGGACTTTGACTTAAGGACAGTAAATTTTGGGGAAGTGACTAAGCAATATATTGGGCAAAATTAGTTGAAAATAAGTGTTATACTAGTAAGTTAGTTTACTCTAATCCATTTCAGAGTTAATTCCCACCTTCTATTGATACAGACACTTTTCTTGTCCAGATACAGAGAGAGTCTCTTTCTAATAAAAAGTTTTATGTCGGCTTGTAGGAAGAAAATGGAAGTGAGTAAACTTTCCCTGTGTCTGCTGTTTCTCAAATGCCTTCAACTCAAAATAATTAATATGATGATGACATGGCATGGTTTGGTTTGGTTTCCTGTAACATGAGTTCATGACCTGAACTCCTTCAACACCCTCCGATGAGGTCCACCCCATGGTACTAAGCACAAACTGATCTATTGTTTATTCTCTGTCTTTTCTTATTAAATTTAAGGACATAGGACCATGAACCTTAGAGTCCCAATGCTTAGAAGTATGCTTGTCACATGTTATTGTTTTGATTTACATTTGCTGCTTAATGAATTCACTTACTTGATCCATCACGTAGAAAAAACAATTAGATTTGACAATAGTTTAAATACCAAAGACATTTTATTTTTATGTTATTCAACAGTATCAATATTCACAATTACAATATATAGATGTTGACTCTACAAAGGTCACCAAAGAATCAAGTTAATTTTTAATCATTGTTGGTGTTTGAAGATTGCCAAACAAACTCTCTGTCTCCAGGCTTTCATGCTGTCAATATGTTATGATACATATAAAAGATAACTTTAATTTTGTATTAAGTTTACGGGCACCAAGGTTTTGAAATCATCATTTTCTAGTTGCTGATATGGTTCAAAAGCCTTAAAAAATCTGGTCTCAGGTTATATTACAAAACTAACTTTGGAGGGCTGATGGAGTGACTAAGCAGTAATAGTGTCTACGTAGCTAGCATGAAGCCCTGAGATCAAATCCTAATTCCACCAAAAAAAAAAATACCTAGCAAAATTACCTTTCAAAAAATTCTCTATCTAGAAACTGAACAGCACTCAATGAAAAGATATTCTTCACTTTCCAGATTAATTATAGTTATATATAATATAACTATATAACTATATATAATTATATATAATATAACTATATAACTATATATAATTATATAATATATAATTATAGTTATATATTAATATAACTATATAGTTATATTAATATAACTATAGATTAATATATAGTTATATTAATATAAATAGATTAATATATAGTTATACATTAAAGGAAATTTTATAGGGATTACTATCATAAGTAATAATCTGGTGTATTAAAGTATGGGGAAAATAATTTATAGAATCTCATTTTTTCCCATTTGTTTAGGCTAACCAAACCTGATTCCTTAAGCTATACTGAAACTTGAAGAATTGATAATTTGGGGATATGACACTCCTGAGTTATTTTGAAGTGTGAATCCCCTTTCAGCTTCTGGTATTGTTCTGAACATGTGGTCACTTATCCTGGGACACAGCCACAACTCAAATTTTTCTGAGTCTTGACAACTACTTCCAGTGACAAATGGAACAGATTCTACAAACTGCCTTGAACAAATAATGCTTTTGTATTGCTTGTTGTGCTCACTTGCAGAGCTGAAAGATCCATTTGTCTTTGAATCCTTAAAGACAAAAATGTATTAGTCTTTCTACTTCTAATGCAATCAGTGATATTTTTTCCTCTTGTGAGTGAATGGTTGTATGGAGCTTGTTTTGTCATTTTAACTACTGGTTTATGCAAGCCTTCAGTGTGATTCAGAACTCTATATTCTTCTATCACCTGCAACCTAAGACTTTGACTGGAAAGAAAAAGTTAAATACGTCAAGATAAAACTGTTTTTAATCTTAGTAATCCCTTAACTTTATATAACTGTAAGTAATAAGATTATTTTGTTAATTGGTCTGTAAGGAAGAAGAATATTGTAGAAATATTATGCACACATATTTGTTACTGGGGAAATGAGACCTGTGGAAACTGTTCTAGGAATCAGGGGAGGGAGGATAAAGGAGAATAATGAAGAAGGTGAATTCAGCTATGACATATTATAAGATCTTTTATAAATGTCATAATGTACCCCATTATAAAAATTTTTAAAGGTAATGTAGTTAATGATATATTGCATTGCATCAGACAGGAAGAAAGTGGTCCACACAAATACATTTATCAGAGAAGAATATAGTGAAAAAAATTTTACAGAGGTATAATTGGGGTTAAGGAAACCAACAAAAATGGGGAGGGTTGCAGGGAGCAGTTAACAGCGGAAATTCATAACTAGTTTTAGGCATGAGGTAGAAAATTAAAAAAATATATTTGGAATTGAAACAAGTCATCCAAAAAGAATTACAATTTTGGCGTGTCACAGTTTTTACCAGATGAGATAGCAAGTCTGTCCCATTGGTGAACTATACAGGAAGACCACACAAGAAAGCCTGATTATACCATGGATAGATATCAACTTTCCTAGGGTACCGAGAAATGTAAAGAGGAAAATCTGGATATGGTGGTGATGTGCATTATGAGAATAACATGATAAGTTTTAACACAGGTGCCACAAATACTTGAATTACAGAACATCAACAAAATGTAGCTTAAATATTAATACAGAAGATTTTTGTTTCTTCACTTCTATACACAAGTTTTTACAGTGATGCCTTACTGTTATTTATTCAACACGTATTGACATTTTATTAGTTTCTTGGAAAATTATACATAGATGATTTAAAATACAGCCTCATTATTACATTGTAAGGTTTTCTTGAAATAGAAACATGAATTTGGGAGATGGGTCAGTAGGCATACAGAACGAAAACTTTAATCAATCAAAATTGCTTTTTAAAAATTGTATGAAGTTAGTAGGTGTTCATTTGAAATTCATCTATTGATCATCTTATAAATGCAAGTTAAAACTATAGAGATGCACAGTTAAATGATGAGCAAAATGGCAGGGAAAATCTAAAAATTAAAACAATGCATTTATGTATTTAAATTTTGAAGTTGAGAATATCTGTATGATAAATTCTAAGAGAATGTTAGCATATATAATTATTAGTTAAATTGTATTTTTCCCACTCTATGTCGGGGTTGACAATGCCATGATATTTTCTTTAATACTATTAGATATTTACAAATTGCTGTTAGGACAAATTAGTTGCTCGTGTTCATCAATTTTTCCAATTTTCTCTGTACTCTTTCTATTAACTGGCTAGAGAAGAAAGTGGAGATCTGTAAGCATGTTTGTGGATTTATATCCTCATACTTCTATTAAATTCTTTGAATTTTATTATTAGATGCATAATTATTTACAATTTCATGTGTGCTTATTGCATTGGTAACTATCATTTTAACATGTCCCTCAACTTTTGGTAATATTCTTCATATAAAATTTATTTTGTCTAATGTTAATATAATGATTCAAGGTTTAATCTGATTGTTGACAGCATTTTGTATCTTTCATCATCCTTTTAATCTTTTAACACTTTTGCACTTAAAATAAAAGTCTGTATCAGCAGACTGTAGGGCTTGTCCTTTTTATCTAACTTACACTTTCATTTTTTAATAGATGCATTTAAATCATTTATTTTAATGTGATTGGTTCATGTGTTTTGGGCTAAATCAACTATCTTGCTATTGATTTTTCTATTTTTCTTATGTGTGCTATGTACCTTCTTACTTTTTTCAGTGTTTTTTAGTGTAAATCAATGATGTTTTAGTGCTTCACTTTTTCCTTGTGTTTATTTGATGTAAAATTGCTTATATATGCATATACATAAATGCACAGTATATATGGTGCATTTGATATAATTTCAAAGTATAGATACAATTAACTTTCTTGAACTTAACCTACTAGTTATCTGATTTCTATAAACACATTAATTATACATATTAATGGTATTCACTGTGATATTTCCATAGCATGCATCAATCACACTACACAGGTAGAAGAACCTTTGTCTCCACCATCTTCCTGACTCCCTTCCTAGTTCCTAACTGTCAATATTCTACTTTCAATGTGACTTTTTTTTTCAGTTTTCACATACATGGGGTTATGTGTGATACTTGTTTCTTTGTGTATGACTTATTTCACTGAGCATAATTTTTCTAGTTTTATCCATTTGGCTATAAATATCAAGATTCCATTTTTCTTCTATGTGGTTGAATAATATTCCATTGTGTAAACATAGCATATTTTCAGTATCTACTCATCTGTTCATGGGCTGATTCCACACTATAAATTTATTTTCTCTTTTGCTTTGCAGGCTTCTCTCTCTCTCTCTCTTTCTCCCTACCCGTGTGTGTGTGTGTGTGTGTGTGTGTGTGTGTGTATCTGAGCTTTACAGAAAGAAGACACAGAATATCCATTCTCAGAACTCACTTATTTGTGTCAACTTTTTTTCATACAGGCTTAATTAGAACCACACTTCATTTAAAATTGAGAGATGTATCATTTGTGCCACCTTAAGTAGGAAGGAATTTATGAATAAAATATTGTATTCAAAATGAATTATTGAAACTTAACAAGGTCCATAGATTTGAGAAAATAAGAGAAACACATTATTCTAAAACTGAATGTGGCTTTTAATGGAAATGATCCAAAGAAAAATTAAAATCATTCATGTCAAAGAACTGGTAGGGCAAGTTTAATGGCTCTTTAAGTTATTAATGGCATGAAAAGAGACTTTTAATAATCACTAAATCAATGCGGTCTCTAAATGTAAGGCCATGGAACTAAAAAGGTGATATGATTTGTTGTAAGGTGCTATGATTTGCTGTAAGGGTTCTTAATTCTTTTTCCTTATCCTTATAATTGGCTTCTATAATCATATTACATAAATTACATAAAAACGCTGTTAGTGGTGACCTGCTTAAACACTTAAAAATTATCAATCAGCAGAAAATATTGTGTAGATACTTATTATATTTGTTCACAAATAGGATTCATATGTTATTGCTACAAACATTTAATCAGCTATCAATTACATTGCGTCTCAAGTCACATGTCTTAAAACTGGTCTGTCAAATAGAATTATCTAATAAGTGAAAGTAAATGCTGAGTCTATTAATTTATTCCAGGTTCAATTTCCAAACTTTCTTTCTAAGTTCTATACTTTTTCATTTCTGAATCTAAGACAGAATAGGCATTTTTATGAAAAATGGGTCATTGTGTTGATATAAGTATGAAAGATAATACAATTAATCATAAAAAATAACATGCTATAATAATGTTGTATCACATGGTTATAAGACAGTTTAAAATAAAATTACCAAGGAAAATAAAGCAGAAATACATTATTTGAAAGTCATTATATTATTTATGAATGATTTCTGTTAACGCTCTTTCTTATACATTTATTTAGTTATAAATGTATGTTTACAAATACTTTTATAAATCTCAAATTATTTATATCACGATAAGTTAGAAAATTATAAATGAAATGATAAAAATAACAGTATTTTATATCACTTGTCCAACTAGTAATTCAGGAAAGATACAGTAAATCTCATTCACAGTAGTCAAATTTGATATAATTTTATTTTATGAGAAATGCACCCAACAAAATAACAACAAATTGTGCATTATTATATACATATATAAAATATTTACAAAACTAATGATGTAATAGAATAAGATCAATGCATATCAATGAACTATACACATTCATTGTTTTAGATCAAGTGGATTAACTTGAATGTATTTAAAAATTAAGTAATGTAATTCTTAAACATTCATTGAAGAAATATAAAGAAGGCTGTAAAATATTTCCAACTTAATTTTCCTGTAAATATTATTAATCAAAATTTGTAGAATGCCTCTTAGCAGTGAATAGAAATATCTATAGTTTCAAATGATTTGGTAGAAAAGAAGTATGCTAATATTAAAGAGTCAATAATCCATCTTATGAAATTTTTAAATAATTAGAAGTAATTTAAACTCAGAAAATATAGAAGGAAGGAAATAATAGAAATAAGAATAGCTGTCAATGAAATAAAGCATGAAAACAAATGAACAGTAGAAGAATCACCAAAACCATAAATTATTTCTTTATCAGGGCTAACAGATTTGTAACTAAAAACATCAATGATGGAAAAAAATTTAAATGTGTGAAAAACTAGTATACACAAGGGAATGGGAAAATTTGTGGACATAAACATCATATAATTGTAAAACCAAACAAAATACTATAAATGACCTGAATAATTTCATCTATTAAAGAAATTAAACCCACACAGACTTCAGAAACTTACCCTCATAGCAACTTATCTGACATGTGCACATGCCATATAAGACATGATACTGAAGCTCAATCTAAAAGTTGTCAGTTTAGTTAATCATATATTTACATAATAAAATCAAATTCCCAGTAAAACTACAGGAACAGATACCCTTACTGGTAAATTCTACCAAATATTCACACATGAAAACATCAACTCTCATCAAACTTTTCCAGGAAATAAGAAGCAGGCCACCTCCTATACATTTTATGAAGATAAAATTATCTAACATAGATGTTGCAAAAAGAAGTCAACAAAATAAAAACAAACAAACTGCTGAAAAATTAAGGTTAATATCTTTCATGAACATCAATGCACGACAATGAAACAAAATATTAACAAATCAAATTCAAGAATATTCAGGAATCATAAGCATTGAGTCCAAGTATGCTTTACCCCACAGATGTAAGTTTACTTCCAATTTTGACAATCACTATAATATTTCATTTTAACAGAATGAAGCAGAAACAGAAAAAAACTATGATTACCTGAATATATAAGTACAGCATTTAACAAAATTCATATTCATTTATTATTAAAAACTCACAATTAACTAGTAACAAAGGAAGCTTACGCAGATGAAGCAGTACCTCCTCTTTCCATGGGCTTCCAGTGCAGGACTAAAACCATGGGTAGTATTAAACTCTAAATATACAGGCATTATGCTTTTGATCATACACTCTTATTTATGGTAAAGTTTAATGTATAAATTAAGCATAAGGTGCAATCAACAATAACTAATAAAAAAATAGAACACCTATTTTAATTAGCATATGATAGTTGTATGAAGGGGATAAATTGTGACATTTACATATGTGCTTATAATATATATCAATTAGATTCACTCCCTCCATCATTCTGCCTCATGCCCCTTCTCCCCATCTTAGAAAACAATTTCAACGGGTTTCGTTGTTTTATTTTCATACATACATACAAAATACATCTACCACATTACCAACCTTGGCCCTTTCCTTATACCCCTTCCATTGGTACCCACCACCAAACAGGCCCAGTTTTACCTTCCTGTCCTTCGTTTTTCTAAGTGTGTATTGGTAGTTCAAGGGTATTTCACCTTGGTGTTTCATGCCTGTAGATACTGTGCTTCAATCAGTATGTAAAGAGGTTAGCCCCCTCTACTACATACTCTTTCTCAATCACCCTGTTCCCTAATATTCAACAGCTTATAGTGCATGACAATATTCCATCTTCACACATAGATGCAATGTTTCAACATTTTCTCTCTCTAATATTCTGTTTCCCTCTCCCACCTCCCCATAGTTCCCTTAGACAGGCCTACTGATACAATCATGTTCTCTCTCTATATAATATGTATACAAACTTTAAAATATGCATATATATGCACATAGGATCATATACGCATTTATATGTACATTTACATAACACCATTAGTTAGAAAATCTAATAGCCTGATAATAGAGTAAAATACATAATTAGGAATTTAGAGTGTAGCAAGAATTCCCATGAAGGACATTAGGTAGGCCTTTGTGAGCAGATGTGGATTCTCAACAGTCTCATGGTAACAATTGAGTCAAGCTCTTGTCCATGCCATGCTGACCAAATAACCACGCTCAGAAATGAGTATGCCTCTACAAGGCACACCATAAACACGGACATTAAAGATCATATAATTTAGATCACTCTTTTGCTGCCATAGTTCTACACCACCGAGAAACAAATCTGAAATATCTGCAGCAATTTCTGCTCTCTTTGAACTTCTAAATTGGAACACAGTTTGTGCTTTTAGTTAAAGCTACACTCACAAACACAAAATTTTGATAGGAACTTTAATGAGAAAGGCCATCTTTATGTAACTGTTGTAATTTATTGAGATAGTTCATACCAGATTTAGCAGTTTCCTTGCTAAAATACACTATCTTATACACTTTCATTTAAAAAATTGTTTTATACTTTAAAATATTTTGAGTTTTTGAAACTGTTGATAACTTACATAAATTACTACTAAGCAATAATCTATTTCCAAATAAGACATGTAATGATTTATGAAAATAAGTAAATTATTTTGCAAATT
The DNA here is from genome assembly GCF_047511655.1 of Castor canadensis. Classification (NCBI taxonomy): domain Eukaryota; kingdom Metazoa; phylum Chordata; class Mammalia; order Rodentia; family Castoridae; genus Castor; species Castor canadensis. The sequence continues at coordinate 18,960,201 of NC_133390.1, read as the reverse complement.
CTTCTATTTACTACATACTATTTCTACTTCATATGACATTCTGAACAAACAAAAGATGACTATTCGTGCATTTATTTGAGCTTTTAAACATGAAGTAAAGTTTTTAAATAATCATGTGTATTTAAAAAGGATAATTTCAACATCTTACTTTCCATAACAGTAATCATCTTCTCAGGGTTGTAGAAAGATAGTAAGTTGGATTTTCAGAATTTATCCTTTCTAGTCTCTGCCACTTATTTGTTATTTGACTTGAGCCTCTTTGAAATGATCAGACAGTGTCTAAATGCTCACAAACAGCACTTAAAATTGCCATAACCATGACCACTCTCTCAAAAGGTGGCTTCTAAGGTAAAATTATGAAGAATGTATAAAGATATGCTGAAAGTCACAAGGAGTTTTAGAATTAACATTGACTAAGAAAAATGAACTGTCATTGTTAGTCATTCAGGTTTGAGTATTGAAATGGAAGACAAAAAGTAAAAGCAAGCATCAAATCACAAAGAGAATTCTGATCCACACCATTTTGTGCTATTTGGTCAAATTTAGGTATTTCAAAAAAAAAGCTTTCTACATTGCCTTGATTACGTTATAAGGAAGCTGACTTGCTTCCACATTAGTTGCTATTTATGGTATATTACAGAATTCTGCCATATTATGTTGAAAATAAAAAGAAGCACTGATAACACATCACTTCAACATGACACTTAATTTTGCCTTCTTATAGCTGAACGTACTCACAAAACTTTGATGAGATTAAATTGGTGTTATCTTACTTCAGCTATTAACTTCAATTGGTATTTGATCTTTTTATGATAAAAAGGGAGGAAAGTGCAACTCTTAAGGGTTTTTTAGAACAAATACACATGGAAGATAAACTAACACACCTAAACTCATTGTATCCAGCAAGAAATTCTCTCTGCTTTGTTATCAAACGTTACTACTGGTGTAGCTAAAGCATGAATTCAGGATAGTTAGCTCTGTATCTCCACTTACACTCAAATCTTTACAGAATAATTTAACTGGACTACTCATTACTTCTTTTCCTTTGCGTTTCCTTCTTCCAAATGCAATACTTCCTTCATTAAAGCCTCATTATTACAACATTTCTCTGCATCTCCTGTAATCATGTCCTTGATGTTGTTCAAAAGATGAACACTTTACTTTTCTCTCTCTTACAAAATCTAGTTACTTGATAGGGAAATGCTTCTTAAAAATACCTACAGGATGGCAAAGAATAAGTTACATGAAAATAGGTAAATTGCATTTAACCCCAGCATCAAAGAATATGCTGTAATCAAAGAGATTTGAAGGTGAATAGGCATTATAAAATACATTTGGAAGCTCACTGAGAACTTAATAAAATAAAGGAGAGAATGGGTGACTCCAGAGCAATTCTTGGTTCATATTTCACAATTCTCTGACCTGGTGCTTCTGTGATATAAACCAGATATAAAGAACAGAAACCTTTCAATCCTCACTCCTTTGGTTCTTTAGGTAAAGTCCATTATATAGGAAGGGAACACAAATCAAAGTCGTCTAGTTTTATTTTTTTTAAATGTCCTCAAATTAACATTTTAATATCTTGCTACATTGACCTATAAAACTGCAAAAAGTAATGAAAGTTGTTGGGTGAAGAATAAAGACGAACAATAGCCTTGTGGCATATTCATAAAAATTATAACAATACTGCCATCTACTGCTTCAAATATTTGTCCTTCTTAGGTATTATGATGTTTATTTCATATTTTATAATAAGAATACATGTTACTTTGGTGCCACTTTTCTTTTAAGTAATTTTGTACATATATAAATATATATATATCCTTTGAATACAAATTTCTTAAATGGTGCTATATAGGTCATTTAAGAAGTTAGAGTTTGTTATATGATTTGCATTAAATAGATTCAAAAACTATCAAAAGATAGTTTCTTTATAAGGTTTTCTTCTTAGGTGTGAGTTGTGGGTCACTGTAGGTGATCAGTTATGAATAAAAATGTGAATGGATTTCAGGGGGCAAAGAAAATTTAACAATAAACAAATCTATTCATAATCATATACATCGCTGTATCTATAGATAACATTTTTATCACTTTACTTGGAATATGGTAACATGATTGTATTTTGTTATTTGTCAACAGAGTTTTTATTGCTCTTGTGTTGTCAAATTTGATCAAATAATCTATTTAAACACTTAAAATAGATTATGCTAACAAATATTATGTTAAGAGTTATGCAATGTATTGATGCTTACTTACCCAATGACCAAAATAGAGGGTAAGTTTTAATACAGAAAAACTGGAAAACGGATCAATGATAACAAGAATTTGGAAAAGAGATAACTATCTACATGCATCCCCTGTATGTTTCTCCCTTTCAGAAATCGGCATTTCAATAACATTCTTCAATCATTCCCCTCTTTTAAAGAAGCTAGTCAAGATACCTCAGTCCCAATGCTATATTCTCCTCCCTTCATAAGTTAGTCTCTGAAACTGTAGTCTTAAGCAAGGAAATAAGCACTTCGTAATAAATAAGCAGAAGCAAATTGCACGTAGCTTGTGTCTTAAAACAACTAAAATACATTTCATTATAGTGTGGAGTTCATAAATCCAAAATGAGTCAACCCAGGCTGAAACCAAGGTCTTAAGAGATATGAATTCATTATAGAATCTCTACATGAAAATCTACTTTCCTGTTTCTTTTGCAGAAACCACAGGCATTCTTTAACTCTCTGTGCCTTTCTCCCCCCATCCAAAATGCATTTCAATACCACTTTCTTTGTCATTCACTTTCTCTCTAATTTTGATGTTTTTGCCTCTTCTTATAAGGATCCTTGTGATTACATTGGTCCCATCTGAAAAATCTAAGAAAATCACCTCAAACCCTTTAGTCATTTATTAAGTTCCCTTTGCTATGTAATGTATCATATTCACAGATTCTGGGAATTAGGGAAAGGACACCTTTGGCAGGAGTTGGGTGAAGTAGTAGTGATGGTGGCAATATTTTGTCTACCACAGATGATTGTAACATGCAAGCAGTGTAACTAACAAGGAAAACATCTCAATACTTAATAGCTTTGAAGGTGGTGCTCTTTTAAGTGCTCTTTTTACATTCATTGTCTCAACACTTCAATAACTTCCAGCACATAGGAGAAATGTCAAAACAGTTATTATGGAGTGAAATCTCTTCCATGACTAACCATGACCCACCTTTTTAGTTTATCTTACATCACTCTGGTTTGTTTTCTTTGTTTCATTTACAAAAGCATTTTTTTCAATTACTAGAAAATACAAAATGCTTTCCTTTCTCAATGCCTTCACATACCGTTTTGTATGTGCCTGAAATAATATACTCAATCTCACTTCTCATAAAATGCTTAATGTTTTATGATCCTTGAGCCATGTGCATGTGTCTGGACTTGCATCATCTCTATAAGGTAGGTATAGACACCAAGTGAATTGCCTTTCCATTAAAGGAAGTAACTAAGTAAATGTAGAAAGACAACAAAAGATTCATGCAATAAACCTGGAATTCATTTTAAATTAGAAAAAAAAGTGTGTTAATGCATGATAAAAGGAAAACTTTTAAACAATGAAAATATAATCAAATAAAAACAATGTAAGCATCAGGCTTCTCAATTCTAACCATTCCCAAAAAGTTTGCACTTTGGTTTGTCTTTTTCCAGAATCTAATTATTACATGAATTGATTTGCCTGAAATAATTTCTGTTTTCACGTGGAATAAGGGAAGTAACAGCAATTCATTGCAACAAACAAGGCAAAATTTGAAAATACAAAAAAATATGTTCTTTATGAACATCAGATAGCTATGGAAGTAAGAACTGCATGCAGTAAAATTCCAGTGAAGAAAGATTCCTTCCAGATAAAGCAGGAACATTAAGTCAGAGATTTTACGTAACGTGTCTGCCTAATTGGAAGAACGTATGGATCTGAGACACAAGAGGTCAAAACCAGAGTCATCCAGGCATCCCTCTTATAACTGGGTGTTCTGGGCTTCCTGTCCTTGCAGTTCTAGAATTGGACCTCCTTGTTGCCAAAGGGAGGAGACATTTGCCAAGAAATATGGCCAGCATCCAAGTGGATTGTTACAAACTAAAACTGTTTTCAAGATACATCACACTTATTATGGCCAGGAAGTAGCCACCTTGAATAGGAATTTCCATTTAGTCAGGGGTATTGACCTTGAGCAACAAGTGGTAGTTAGGTTACTTTTATGCAATTTGGGACAGAGAGGAATACATGTGGAACATATGTGGCTATTGATGCCTTCTGAGTCCTCATGCATTCATTGCAACTCTAAATGAATGTGAGCAACACCCCTATTCTAAAAAGCATTATGTCTGCCATGGACAAAGGTCCCTCAGTAATGATGGCTTGGGTTCTACTAATGAGTAAGTCACTGAAACCTACTGAACTAGAAGCTAAGGGAAAGAATTTAGAATAAATAGACCAGAACAGAGAGGATGAATACCAGCTACAAGCTGGAGACCATCTATAAGGATGGACTCTACATTTATCTTATTAACCTCTCTCATTTACATTTCCTCTCAAGAACAAAAGCCACCAGCAATCACAGAAAAGATATTCTCCAGCCATTTGTTGTGCAAATAGTAGAATCTGTTCAACCATGAAAATGTGCATTCAGACTGATTGCTTATGGGAGCATGATTGGCTTATTGTCCCATGGTTTCCTTACTGATATGAAAGACAAAGAAGACAGACCAGAGAAAGAAACCTCGACATATAAAAGATAAGTGCTCCCTCCCAGATATTTATGAAGTTATACACCTACATGTGCTTAAAGTTTAATGACTGAACTCAAAAATCTGCAAAACGTAGAACTTCAAGGAAGAAGTGATAGTCTTTCAAACCCTAAGGGGTCTATACCTAAGAGGAGTTGTTCTGGACGAAAGGTCATGTGGAATCTGACTGCAATGGTAGGCAAAGTCTCCTTGAAAGAAGAATGAAGCATACAACTCCAAAGTCACACATTCAAAACTAAGGATAGCTATAATCTACCTCTGAAAGAGTCATTTTATTATAACATTGAGGTTACCTCTCACTCCTGTTAATAGAGGAATAGACAAACATTGGTAGGGAATAAATAAGAGACTCAGCAAAATATCATGAATTTATTCTCACTGAAGCACTGAAAGAGAAATGGATGGAAAGGAGAAATCTCTATAACATATGTAGTACATTGTCAAAGACTAACTACAGTGTCATGATAGTATACCTCTTGGGGTGTCTATATTTATGTATTTATCACATTTAGCTGCCTTTCTGCTGAATTTTAATATCATTTTGACCTATAATATCCTTGATTTCTTGCTAATATTATTACTGTGTACTTTGTGTTTGAGCAGAATTAACCAGATTTTTTTTTCTATCAAATTAATTTTTAAACTGTTCAAATTAAAACTTAAAAATAAGATCTAGGATGGAGGATGTATTTTAGTGCTACTAGATTTAATCTCTAAACCTAAAAATAATTGGCATCAAAGAATATCTTTTGAGGATGCTTAAAATGCAATTAATATTCAAGCAAGGTGTACTGGTGCACATCCATAATCAGGACTTGAGAAGCAGTTAGGAGAATCAAGAGTTGAAGGCTGCTGGGCACTGACGGCTCACACCTGTCATCCCAGCTACTCACGAGGCAGAGATCAGGAGGATCACAGTTTAAAGCCAGCCTTGGCGAACAGTTTGAGAGACCCTATCTCAAAAATTCCCAACACAAAAAACAGGGCTGGCAAAATGGCTCAAGGGGTAGAGAGCCTGCCTAGCATGTGTGAGGGCCTGAGTTCAAACCCTGGGCTACATAGCAAGAGCCTTGTCTCAAAAAACTAAAAAAGAAAAGCATGAAAATATTTATTATAGTTTTATTAAATTACAAATATATTAGTTTATATTAACATCATTATACATTGATGTATATTAATTTATAGTTCCTATAAAGTAACATAAGTAAAATAGTGTCTGATGACATAACTGGTGCTTAGAAATCATGTGACTAAGGTTGTTGCTTCCTTGGTGGCTGGGAAACACATAGCTGATCTCTGTGGCAAGCCAGTAGACCTTCTGAAATGCAATACCCAAGAGCACATACATAAGATACAAAATGAGTGTAATTAATGAAATTCTCCTGAACCTAGCTCTTAACTCAGTGATAGCTATAGTTAAAGGTAACAAAGATGACATAGATTTTATCATTGAAGCATATTTGTTCACCAGCAGAGCTTTGCATTTACAATGGAGAAAAGAGCCTGTTTACAGTAATTTATTTTGGAACTGCTCCATGGAAAGCTAATTTCACTTCAGCTCTATGATACCAGTTTGGCTTGTATGTTTGTGTTTTGTAAAGGCATAGGAAATGTATTAAAAATCGAGCAACTCTGTGAACACATAAAACTTTCTCAAGGCACAATTCTTGTCTATGGAAAGAAAGGATGATGGAAATTTTTTAATGAACTCGTTCCACAAGCACTATGAATGTTGTGTGTCAAACACAGGCTATAATATGTGAGCTAGAATTATTTGAGTAAGAATTCCTTCTCAAAATATCTATTTCTTCTCCATAGCAGGTTTCATGTTTGGTGAGTTGTAGTTTATTTATTACTGAACTAGTTAAAATTATGAATTATAAGACTTACAACATATAGTAGCTTAAGAAAGATTTATTTACTTGCCACCTAACATACCAGATAAGCATTTCAGTCTTTTACAATGATTTGATCCTGTTACGGCATGATACTTTTTCTATCTTCCATCCTCACGGATCTTTGTCTACAATGTGAAAAAGAGTTTTAGCTAGCTAGCAGCAAAAATAAAAGAGTAAAAGGAAATTATCTAGAATTTGATCTCATCATTTCTGCTTACATTCCATTAGCAAAACAGGAAGTTACATCCCACCAATAAAGGAAGAGCACATGTCATTGAGCTGAGTAATTGGGAAGGTCATTCTTCCCACAAATGGAACACACATTTCTCTAAACTGATAACACAGGACTCACCCATTTAGTAGACCAAGGAAAACCTCCATAATACCTTATGAAAGCCCATTATCTCCAGCAGTTTAGCTGTATGCTAAACTAAACTTTTCTCATGTAAAATGTAAAAAAGAAGAGGGACATAAGAGTATCATAATACTCCCATTGGGAAAAATGGAAGCAGAGAAAACAAGCAACCTCTATTTCACATTAAGTACATGAAAGTGAATACTTCCTGCTCTGAAATTACAGAAAACCTCCTTGACAAGTTTATATCTCTGCTCTGAGTTCTGTTGTCCTGGAGGCTCTTCTTTGCTCATTATCCTGGTATCTCCACATCAAATATGGGAATAGAAAGGGAACTTACATCCTTCCGATCTTCTCAACACTTCTCTTGCTTGCTGTGAGATCTGTCAGGGGCCCTGAGTTGCTAATAGTCATATATCCATAGATCTTTTGTAGTCATATAATTATGGATTGTTGGTTCATTTCTTTATGTAATACAATTGTCATAGAACATACAATAGATTTACTGTTTACTTTCTAGATGGCTCTTATGCAAGTGATTACAACAAAAATAAATGGTTGTTTTTTTTTTTATTTTATGTTTTAGTTTCTGAAACTGTTTTTGGTTTCATTTCTTTTGTTTTGTTTTGGGTTTTTATTTTACTAACCTCAGAACTTTGCCATCTCTCCAATTTAGAAGTGAGATGCCATTCTGGATGTCTAATAAAAGGACATGGCCTCAGGCATTGTGACAGGATAGTGACTTTGTTTGAAGTAAAAGTGCTCCTTTTTCTAAGTGCAGCCAAGGTCACTGCCTGTTAAGTGGAGCTAGTGCTAAATTCCTAATCTTTCCTCTTTCTGACAATTGTTTTTCAGTGCAAAGTTCAACTCTACACTGGATTTGGATCAGGTGATCTGAAACAACAATCCTGAATGGTTAGAAATGTCTTTCATTTTTTACTTTCATTTGCACTGGCTTCCAAAATCTAGCTGAGGGAATGGATGACACCTTGTGGACTCAGAGTTGGCTCCTGATCATGGTGCCTCTCCAGACTAGAGCCACCTCTTAAACAATGTTCTCTGGTGGAACTTCTCACACAGAATTTTTCCAATAATTTCTTCTCAAAGATCAAGCTCTGTTGGGGGCCGTCCAAAGGATCCCTGGGGACATTTAACTATGACTCATCGAAGGTCACTAACTCAGGCCATGTTTGCTCAGCCTTCCTTGTTTTTGGCTTTTTTTTCTTTAATTGACAACTGGTTTATTTTAATTCTCATATAATGGTTATAAAGGGTGGATACATTGTGATATTTCTTATGTATATTCACTCACTCCATTGTTCTCTCTCTGCCCCTCACCTTCTTTGAACAATTTTAAGGGTTTCATTATTCTGTTTTCATACACGAATAAGAAATACCTCCACCATATTCACTCTCCTTGACCCTTTGTGCTTTCCCCCCTCTCAGAAAGAACCCATTTTACCTTCCGTGCTTCATGTTTTTTTTAAAGTGTATATTGTTGTACTAGGGAAAGACCATGTGGTTTTAGAGGATTTTGTTGTTTCATTGTTTATAAAATTTTGTCACTCTTCTTCCTATGTTGGTGTGATAAATTATTGATTAGAATACAGTTTGAACTGTTTATTAATGTACTGCAGAATATGGAAAGTTAACAGTGTATTAGTTCAGAAGCTTTACACGAAAAGCCTATTTAAATGAGTTTAGGGTGAAATGCTGTGAAAAAGAGCATTGGACTCAAACTGTTACATCAATCAGCTATAAATGTGTATAATTAATTTAACTAATTAAAACATGAAGAAAAAACACAAGCAATTGAGCAGGTTGAAGTTTCAAAGCAAGGTGCTTAGTAACAGAAAATAATTTTGTAATATTACATACAGGTTAATAACTTTTACAACAAATCTTTGAATCAAAATTACAGAATATAAAATGTTTTTCAGAAAAAATACATGCAATCGACATTAAAGTTACAGTTATAATATGATGTCCTGTTGTGGCATGCAGAATAGTAGCTCTCCAAAAATGTTCACTTCCTAGTTCTTAAGATTGTGTGTTTTCTTTTATCTGGCAAGGATTTTGCATATGTGATTAAATTAAGGCTTTTGAAGTAGGGTATCATCCTGGATTATCCACGTGGGCCCCATATAATCACTGTTATCTTTATAGGTGTTGAGAAATGAGAAACAGAAGTCTAAAAGGAATAGAAGTGACAGTTGTAGCAAAGGTCAGAGAGATGATTATGGTCTGGGGTCCATGAACCAAAGAATAAACAGACTCTAGAAGCTGGGAAGTCATACACAGATTGGGCCCTAGAGCCTGCCGAGTGAATGCAGCCCTGCTGACACTCCATTTTATCTCATAAAACCAGTTTTGGACTTGCTTTAGAAGAATAAGATAATAAAGTTGTGTTGTGTTAAGCCAGTACATTTGTGGTAATTTGTAACAGCAACAATAGGACTCTATTAAAGAATTCAAGAAGTCCTGGGTTTATCATAAGAAATATTATAAATCATTATTATACCCAATGTCCCCAGCTTCCAAGTGGGCATGGTAAATGTAAGTCTTATATAGAAATTATATAGCAATAACATTAATGATTACAATAATGCATTACTTTTAATTTTATAGTTTAAATAGTTACCTTCCATAAAGGATTCCCTCAACAAGTTTTAATTGAACCACATCTATGTGCTCTTGGAAATGGGCATTAAAGCACTGAGCAATCAAACTCCCCTGTCTTTAAGAAATATACACTTAGTGGTAAAGAAATGAAGTTTTTTATTTAAAAAAGTCAAATGAGTAGAATATATAGTATATCAAATGATGACCAGTACTCTAGAGTAAAAGAGAGTATGAAGTAGATATAGAAAAGCAGATTTTTGTAGTAGTTTAAACTGTAGCTCTGGAAAGTCTCAGTGATGTATACCAACATTCTGTCTTCCTATTTAAAAAGTTACATGGAGCCGGTATTCTTACAACTTCATATATTATGTGATGATGCTAAGGTAGGTGAGCACTGCAAAAAGAAAACCTTATTAATCTATAATCTTTGTGAAAAGCATTTATTTTGCAATTTGGGGAAATACATATTGATTTCAACATTGAGTCAACGTATAAAACATTCAACTGTAAATTATTTATTGAAATTACATTGATTACTTCACATATTTTCATACTTGAGCTATAAAATTATCTCATTATTTAACTCGAGTCATTCTTTAGATACAAAATCCATCTCATTTTGCTTATAAAATTTGCAAAATTTTATGCCTTCAAAACCTTCTTGAGCAACTGAATTAAAGACCAAGTTGTGAAGTAAATGAGAATTATATCCTTGTAACCATTTTGGAAATTTTCTTTATAGTCACAAAACAGGAAGAAAATTTCCACTTAATTATCTTTACTTGATTTAGTGTATAATATTGTCTAATAAGGAAAAAAAGGAAATTCCATGTACTTTCTTTGTTGTCATAAACTGCCATAATTAACAGAACAAAATTCAATGTCCAACTAAATGATGAAAGTTACAAAGATAAAAGATCTGTAGCCTATGACCTAAGGGACAAGTTTGAAACAATGGTCTTTTTCAGAAATTTGTAATAAAACAATGGAAGCAAAGATATACATATCTAACTTGCTTAATCTTTTGTTCAAATACCTAATGGTATGTTGACTTCCTCCCCATTCTGACGGATAGTTGAGATGCAATACTGATGGAGTAGAAGGTCATGGAATGAGTGTAGTCTTCATGGAGCACTAAAAAAGGCTTCTCAAGAGATTGGTGATATATGGTTTCTATAAGAGAACAACAATAATATCATTAGGAATATGGCTATCCAACATAGGATAAGGATTAAATATAAATAGAAAGGACAATTAACCCTGATTTCACGGTAGGGTAGTTTTTAAGAAAAGAGTAGCTAAACAACAAATACCAAGAAAATCTAGCAAATCATTAGATACTACTTTGAAAATCTATATTCAAATAAATTGGAAAATCTAGAAGAAATGGGCAAATTTGTAGACATGTATGACCATCCAAAGTTGAACCAAGAGACTATTAATAACTTAAAAAGATCTATATCAAGCAATGAAAGTGAAGCAGCAACATACAGGCTCCCAAAAAAGAAAAGTACAGGACCTGATGGATTCACTGCTGAATTCTGCCAGACTTTTAAAGAAGAACTAATACCAACACTCCTCAAATATTTCCACAAAATAGAAAAGGAAGGAACACTGCCAAACTCATTCTATGAAGCCAGTATTACACCCATCCCAAAACTGCACAAGGACACAACTAAAAAAGAGAAATATAGGCCAATCTCTTTAATGAATACAAATGCCAAAATCCAATTGGCAAACTGAGTTCGACAGTATATAAAAGATCATACACCATGATCAAGTCAGATTCATCCCAGGCATGGTTCAACATACACAAATCATTAAATGAAATATACCATAGTAACAAAAGCAAAGACATAGACCACATGATCATCTCAATAGATGAAGAAAAAGCCTTCAACAAAATTCAACATCCTTTCATGACAAAAGCTCTAACGAAACCAAGAATACAAGGAATATACCTCAACATAGTAAAGGCTACATATGACAAACCTATAGCCAACATTATACTAAATGAGGAAAAACTGAAGTCATTTTCTCTAATGTCAGGAAAGAGGCAAAAGTGTCTAGTGTCTCTACTCTGATTCAACATGGACTTGGAATTCATACCCAGAGCAATAAGATAGCAAGAAAAACCAAAAGGCAAAGAAATTGGAAAGAAAGTAGTCAAACTATCCCTATTTATAGATGGCATGCTTTTACACCTAAAAGACCAAAAAATCTCCACCAAAAAACTCCCAGACACCATAAACAGCTTCAGCAAATTAACAGGATACAAAATCAATTTACAAAAATCAGTAGCTTTTTTATAAAACACTAAGGAAAAGCTGAGGAGGAACATAAGAAAATGATTACATTTCCAGTAACCTCAAAAAAATAAAAAAGCCCAGAAATAAACTTAATAAAGGATGTGAAAGGCCTCACAAAGAAAACCATAAACCACTGAAGATAGAAATCAAAGAAGACTACAGAAAATGGAAAGATCTCCCATGCTCATGGATTGGTAGAGTCAATATAAAATGGCTATGTTACCAAAAGCAATCTACTTGTTCAATGCAATCCTCATCAAAATCCCAATGACATTCATCACAGAGATCAAAAAATAAATGCTGAAGTTGATCTGGAAGCACAAAAGACTATAAATAGCTCAAGGCCTTAATATAAGGCCTGAGACTATGAAACTAGTGCAGGAAAGAGCAGGGAATACTTTGGAATTTATAGTAATAAACAATGACTTCCTAAACAGACCTCAAATGGCTCGGCAACTAAGAGAAAAGATTGACAAGTAGGACCACATGAAATTAAAAGTCTTCTGCACAGCAAAAGAAATGGTCATGAGATTGAAGAGAGAAGCCCACAGAATGGGATAAAATCTTTGCCAGCTATATATTTGACAGAAGATAAATAACCACAATAGACAGGGAGCTCAAAATGTTAAACTGCCAAAAAAAATCAATGACCCAATGAAGAAATGGGAAAATAAACTGAACAGTTTTGTCAAAGCAAGAAGTCCAATAAAATCACATGAAGAAATGCCCACCTTCCCTGGCTATAAAGGAAATGCAAATCAAAACCATGTTAAGACTCCACCTTACTCCTCTTAGAATAGCTACCATCAAGAACACAAACAACAACAAATGTTGGCTAGCATGTGAGGAAAAAGGAACCCTCATACTCTGCTGGTGGGAATGTAAATTAGTACAGCCACTATGGAACACAGTATGGAGGCTCCTCAAAAGACTAAAAGTAGAGTTGCCTGTGATACAGCAATCCCATTTCTAGGGACATACCTGAAGGAATGTAAATCAGGTTACAATAAAGGCACCTGCACACCCACGTTTATTGCAGCATTATTCACAATATCTAAGCTATGGAAATAGCCAAGATGCCCAACTACTGATGAATGGATTAAGAAAACGTAGTTTTATACACAATGGGATTTTATTCAATCACAAAGAAGAGTGAAATTTTCTCTTTTGCAGGTAAGTGGATGGAAATGGAGAACATCATCTTAAGTGAAGTTAGCCATGTGCAGAAGGTCTAAAGATGCATGTTTTCTATCATATGTGGAATATAGACCTAATTCTTCTTTAATCTGCTATTCATACAATAATGAAAAATTTGAAACCTCCAAAATAGCCTTAGTTAACTGTCCCTACCATTAAATGCTTATCTTTAAGTTTACACTACTATTTCATCTTGGAAAATTATTCCCTTCTTAAATCTAAATAAATACTTATTCATTTAGTAACTTAGATGAGTGAGTTAGGTATTTTTGAATTATAAATAAACCAATGTAACAAATAATCAGAAGTTTCTAAAAGTCATGAATACAACATGACATTGATGTTTTATACAATCTATTATCTATAGTTTTTCAAATACACAGGTGATTTATATACTTATATGCAAATGATGAAAATTCTGTGCACCTTAAATTACTGTTCATTCAGTGATCTTATTCTTCAAGATGAAACCAATAAGTCAGTGAGATGTTATGATTCAATTACACTGTTAAATTCAATTTTCGCAATTTAATATATAATGTTTTCTGCCAGTTAGTAACATTTAGATGACTTTAACTTCTCTTGTTAAACTGGACAAACTTAAATCATTTAGCAATGATTCACACCCATTTTACATTTTTACATCTCATACAGATGCTCAAACACAGAATTCACAATTTTAAATAAATCAGAGCAGAAAAAAATCAACACTGTAAAATAATAAGGAAAGGAAAGGCATATACTTAGAATATGGTTTTATTTTTTTTTCATTTTTCTTTTATTATTCATATGTGCATACAAGGCTTGGTTCATTTCTCCCCCCTGCCCCCACCCCCTCCCTTACCACCCACTCCACCCCCTCCCACTCCCCCCCTCAATACCCAGCAGAAACTATTTTGCCCTTATCTCTAATTTTGTTGTAGAGAGAGTATAAGCAATAATAGGAAGGAACAAGGGGTTTTGCTGGTTGAGATAAGGATAGCTATACAGGGCATTGACTCACATTGATTTCCTGTGCGTGGGTGTTACCTTCTAGGTTAATTCTTTTTGATCTAACCTTTTCTCTAGTTCCTGGTCCCCTTTTCCTATTGGCCTCAGTTGCTTTAAGGTATCTGCTTTAGTTTCTCTGTATTAAGGCCAACAAATGCTAGCTAGTTTTTTAGGTGTCTTACCTATCCTCACCCCTCCCTTGTGTGCTCTCACTTTTATCATGTGCTCATAGTCCAATCCACTTGTTGTGTTTGCCCTTGATCTAATGTCCACATATGAGGGAGAACATACGATTTTTGGTTTTTTGAGCCAGGCTAACCTCACTCAGAATTCATCTCTATATTATTTGTAATACCTGACAAAATGTAAATAAAAATATGGATCAGACTCATAAGTGGATATTAGAGAATGAACATAATAATATTAGAAAATGAGCCATAGTCATATTTAGATGTGATTCTTCACATTTAGGTTACAAGTTAAAAGTGACAGCAAATCTATCTTGATTAAATGCAAGGTAGTTGAGATAATGATCTGAAGAGATAAACATAGATGATACTCATCATGAAATATGTAAATTACATGGTTATTCAAGAATATAGCTACTATGATATCATAACTCTTGTTTTATTGATAATAAGAATGATACCACAATATTTTTATTAAAATTTGCCAAGTCATGATAATATGAATAATTTAATTATACAGAATTTTGATGAATTTATTTTTTACAACAGTTTATATTATACTGTATGATGGTGTAAATAGGGTATTATGTATTCTAAATTTTAAGTAATTTTTAAATAGATGATACCATGATCAGTAAACTTGTAGGTTATGCTTAATTTCAATTTTTCTCTAAGTACAACGAACAACTAGTCTAATTAAAATTGTCTATCCTTATTTTCTAGAGTTAATTCCTAGTGAAGCCACAAAGTTAGAATCCAGAGACGTTTTCTTGTTACTCCTAAAATAATCCAGATAATGCATTGCAAACTAGTACAATCTACAGGATTTATGATCCCAAATCTATCTGTTTTACCTTGGCTCTATTGTTTTTAATCATGCCTTCTTATTTTCCTTTGTACCTGGTATTCTTTGCCAAAGATTTGTTTTCCATTTTAAGGCTGTTGACATTGCTAGTGTGATTAGAAAATATGTTACATTGCTTCAATTTTTTATATTCATAGTCCCAGGTTGTACTGTCAAGGATCACATAAATTCATGTAATCAGCTGGTATGAAACAAATGTGAATGAAGACTCTAGACTTTAGTGAAGCACAGATTAAGTATGGTGTGCTTATTCTGCTACTTGATTATCTGCATTTATTGATGATGTTGTAGTTCAAGTTTATTGTTTCTGCCAAATGAAATATATAAGAAGACAAATATTTATTTGGTGAGAAGGAAGTTAAATAGAAGTTGAATATGAAAGTCTTCTCTCTCTATATATATTTTTTTCTTTATCAGTAAGATAAGTTTCTCTATTTGATATCCTCTTGTCTATGCCTTCAGAATAGTCTGTATTTAGAATAATAACTGATCCCCTTAGATGCCTGTAAGGGAATCTCTTCAGGTGTAAGTCCTAGTCCTTTACTCAGTGGGCATGTTTGACAATGTGTACCAGGTACATTCTTGTGAAAAACAGGAAGAAGTATAAGGAAGAATTCACCTCAAGTGCAAGAACATATAACATAAGAACACAAGATAAAATTGAATCACAGATTGAATTTGAGCCATATATTTAGGTAATGTATATCCTGAAAATATATCAGGGTAGTAACGAGAAATATACTGTGGATAATGATATTTAGCATACATACATACATATATATATATATATATATATATGTATATATATATATATATATATATATAACACAGAAGAATTGCCCAAGAAATATAAAAATATGTAATAATAATATTAATACAAATTTTAGATAAGTCAAATTTGCTGAAATATAGAGTTTTATACAATAACATACAGTCTTCAGAATCTTATGACATTATAATTATTAGTATTATATACAGAAACATATAAAGTTGAAATTAATTTCCAGTGGGCATGTCAATAAATACCAAAATATACTATTTGCTTATTAATTTGAACAAGATGAAATTTTAGAACCAAGTTGTATCCTTCTCTCCATTTCTCTTAGAGAATTGTCATGAAAAAATAATTTTCACAAGGTTACCTATGTTATAGTAATATGAAGTCATGAGAGCAGTCATTTCTCTATCATCATTATTTAGTGTAATTAAACATGACTTTTTTGGAAGTACTGGGGTTTGAACTCAGGGCACTGAGTTCCCTCAAGTTCTACCACTTGAGGCATACCCTACCTTTTTTGCAATAATTATTTTTGGGATGATGTCTCACACTTTTGCCCAGGCTGGCCTCAGAATGCTATCCTTCTACCTAAGCCTCTTGCATATATTGGATTATAGGTATATACAAACACTGCTAGGCCTCTTCTTCAAGATAGGGCCTCAATAACTCTTTGACCAGGCTGGCTTCAAATCTTGATCCTCCAATCTCCCACTAAAGCACCTAGAATTATAGTATAAGCCACAACATCTATCCTAGACATACCACAGTCTGCTATTACTCAGCTTTTTTATAGCTGGAGATTTCATAACTTATATTATTTGGATGTCAAATATCACCCAAAATTCCATGTCTTAAAGGTTTACTCTTTAGGGAGGCACAATAGAAAGATGGCAGAACCATTGGAAGATGGGGCCTAACAGTATGTCCTTATGTCATTGGGATTATCTCCTTGGAAAGGATTAGGGGGCCCCACTCTCTTCCTCATATTCTCACTTTGCTTCTTGCTTTGTGATGTAAGTGGTTTACTGTACCTTTTCCTCCTGCCATGTGCTCTTGCCACAAGAGGGCCAAATATATGGGGACTACCTGATCTTGAACTTGACATCAAGACATATGAGCCAAAGGAAATACCTTCTTATCATTGGTTAATTGCCTTAGGTATTTCATTACAGTTATATGAGTTGACTAACACAATATCGTGAGAAAATTCATCTCACTAATAATAACTAAAAACATTTGAATCATTCGAGCCTCAGATTCAGTACATATATAGGAAATATTAAATACATTAAGTCTCTCCTTATAAAAACATGAGAGCATTTAGAAAGTGCAGAAGATGGTTGAAAGTGGTCACCAGCAGTCAGGATTTTCACAGAAGAGGACATAGCAAAGTCCTAGGGAGAAATGACTGGAGATAACCCTAAGTGACAGCAAGCACAGGGAGCAGAGAACCAGAGACAGTATTAAGACAGATTAAGTTATAGCTCCCCTCCCCGTAAAACAGGTTTTCTTCCCAGAAGGTGGTAGATAATCTAAAGTCTACAGGGCTAGGGGATTCCAAGATGGCAGCTAGAGGCAGGAAGCAGAAAGTGAGCCTCCTATAGTGAAATCTTGGAGAGATGCTGGAGACACACTTTGCAGGCAAAATCACAGAGAAGAGGCAAAACTTTGACCCCTCCACACCTCCAGCTGGCGCAGAAAATCTCCACTTCACGTTAAACAGAGAAACAATGAGGGCCCCCGGGCTGCCAGTTGCCAGAGCACAGACGGCTTGGGAAGACGTGGACAAGGTGAGCTTTGCGGTACTGCGGTACTCCCACAGACAACCCTGGACCAGAGAAGAATAGCCCCCTGGACAGACCGACCTCCACCCAGGGAAAAAAAGAGAAACTGACTAATAAGCAATAAGAATAAAGACACATGGGAAAGAGGGTGGGGTGCACTGAGCGCCAAAGATTGGGGGAAGGGAATCCTTCCTGGGACTGTAAATAAACAAGCCAGGCGGGCCAGAGAGGCTCTGGTGGGAGCGGGGGCGCACATCCAGCAACCAGGAGCAGGAAAGCTTGTGAGAGTGGCAGAGGGAGGAAAACTCCACAGGAGAGGAGGGAAGACCCACTTCCCAAGTGAGCTGTAAACAAACATGGCGGCTGGCAGGAGCAGCAGCACCGCCAAGTAATCAGGAGCAGGAAAGCTTGTAAAAGTGGCGGTGGGAGGAAAACTTCACAGGAGATGGGGGAAGACCCACTTCCCACATGAACTGGAAATAAACACGCAGGCCTGAGAATGCAGGTGAGGTGTCACCTTCCCCAGTGTGCTTGGAAAGGGGAAAGCTTGTAGCAGAGGATAAGGAGAACTCTGAGGAAACAAAGCCTGCAGTGGCCAGGTGAGTGCTAAGCTCACCCCTGAGATCTGCATAAATAATGCCTCCATCAATAGTAGGCTGACAGCAGTGGGCAGGCAAGCCACAGCCACAGATATATTCTCAGAACTGTCTCTAGACTCTTTTTTTTTCTCTTTTTCTCCCTTCCTTTGATGAGAGAACAACTGAATTACACCTGCATGCTGAAAAACTTACTGAAACTGTATTGCATTTGAACTAGGGACACTTGGTGTGGTTTATTGTATGTGTGTGTGTGTGTAGTCTTCTTCTACTTTATGTGTCCCCTTTGATGAGACAACTACAGAACAACATCTGAGGCACCATCTCCAGGATTGGAGACTGAGACAGACACCCAAATTATTAAGACTGAAACTTCATTGCATTTGAACTTGGAGGTTTTTTGGTTTTTTGGGGTTTTTTTAATTTTCTATTTTTCATTTTATTTTATTTTATTTATATATATATTTCTTTCATTTACTTATTTTTTATTTTTATTCTTATCTTTATTTTTTTATTTTTTATTTTCAATCCTCTCTCTGTCTCTCTAATGCCTGTTCAGCTTACTGTCGATTAGTACACTAATGCTCCCTGTTTATACCTTTGAAACTTTCTTGTCTGAAACCTTGTTCTGTTTTCTCCCTCTTGTCTGTGTATTTGTTTTCCCCTTTTCTTTAACTGCTTGCTTTCCATCTCTGCTCACCTTTCCATTCTAAATATACCATTGTTATTATTGCAAGCTAGAAAATACTTAATTGCACACAGTATAGGGACAGTAACAACACCAAAGACAATGATGGGAAGACAGAAAAAACAGGGAAACCAGTTTCCCCACAGCAAAAAATTAGAACAGGAACCAGAAGGAATGAAGAAAACAGATATTCATATCCAGACTCCAACAAAATGAAGATAAACTATGCTGAAGGACCCAATGAAGCCCACAAGAATAATTTAAAAGAAGACATACTACAGGTACTCAATGAGAATTTTATAGAGATGATACTGTAGGGTCAACCAAAATGTACAGGAGACACTCAAGAAATTCCAAGACGACAAAAACAGAGAATTTGAAAAAGCAAAAGAAGAAATAAAGGAAACCATAGAAGCACTGTATAAACACCAAAGTGAAAGAGAGATCATGATGAATAAAAAGATAAATGAACTCAGGACAAAAATAGACAACATAAAAGAGGAAACCACCCAGGATATGGAAAACCTCAGAAAAAAGAACAAAACAGAACTGCAAAATAAAACAGAAGGCCAATCCAGCAGAATAGAACAAACAGAAGACAGAATCTCAGAACTTGAAGATGAAATGGTAATTAAAGGAAAAACCGAAGAACTATTAATTAAACAACTCAAGATCTGTGGGAAAAAAATGCAAGAACTCACCTACTCCATCAAAAGACCAAACTTGAGAATCATGGGCATAGAAGAAGGAGAAGAGGTACAAGCAAAGGGAATGCATAATATATTCAACAAAATAATAACAGAAATTTTCCCAAATCTAGAGAAAGATGTTCCCATACAAACGCAATAGGCCTCCAGGACACCAAACAGACCAGATCAAAATAGAACTACCCCACAACATATCATCATTAAAACAACAAGTTCAGAAACTAGGGAAAGAATATTGAAGGCTGTAAGAGAGAAAAAACAAGTAATATACAAAGGTAAACCCATCAAAATCACAGCAGACTTCTCAACAGAAACATTAAAAGCAAGAAGAGTGTGGGGTGAGATCTTCCGGGCACTGAATGAAAATAATTTCAGCCACAGGATAATCTACCCAGCAAAACTATAAATCAAAATAGATGGAGCAATAAAAGTCTTCCATGATAAGCTGAAACTAAAACAATATGTGACCACAAACCCACCACTACAAAAGATTCTCAAGGGATTCTGCACACTGAAAGTGAATCCCAACTTAACCATGAAAAGACAGGCACCACCAAACCACAGGAAAAGAAAAAGCAAGACAGTAGAGAATAACCTCAACTTAGGTACACACAATCAAGCCTTCAAACAACTAAGATAACTAAATGGCAGGAATCACCACATACCTACCAGTACTATCACTTAATGATAACTGACTTAATTTATCCATCAAAAGGCACCGCTTGACGAAATGGATTAAAAGTGAAGATCCAACAATTTGTTGTTTACAGGAGACCCATTTCACTGATAGAAATAAGCATAGGCTTAGGATGAAAGGCTGGAAGATTTACCAAGTCAACGGCCCCCGAAAACAGGCAGGAATAGCAATACTTATCTTTGACAAAGTAGACTTCAAACCTACATTGATCAAATGAGATAAAGAAGGACATTCCATACTAATAAAAGGGAAAATAGACCAAAAGGAAATAATAATCATAAACCTATATGCACCCAATGTCAACACACCCAATTTCATCAAACATACCCTGAAAGACCTAAAAGCATATATTAATGCCAACACAGTGGTTGTGGGAGACATTAACACCCCATTATCATCAATAGATAGGCCATCCAAACAAAAAATCAATAAAAAAATCCTAGATCTAAAATATACAATAGATCAAATGGACCTACTTGATGTCTACAGAACATTTCATCCAACTTCTACACAACATACATTCTTCTCAGGAGCCCACGGAACCTTCTCCAAAATAGATCATATCCTAGGGCACAAAGCAAGTCTCAGCAAATATAAGAAAATAGAAATTATACCGTGCATGCTACCTGATCACAATGCAGTAAATGTAGAGCTCAACAACAAAAGTAAAGACAAAAAACATGTAAACAGCTGGAAATTAAATAACTCATTACTTAATGAACAATGGAAATCAATGAAAATGAAAACACAACCTACCAGAACCTATGGAACACAGCTAAGGCAGTCCTGAGAGGAAAGTTTATAGCCATGAGTGCATATATTAAAAAGACTGAAAGATCTAAAATCAATGACCTAATGATACATCTCAAACTCCTAGAAAAAGAAGAACAAGTAAATCCCAAAACAAATAGGAGAAATAATAAAAATAAGAGCTGAAATCAACAAAATAGAAACCAAAAAAACCATACAAAGAATTAATGAAACAAAAAGTTGTTTCTTTGAAAAAATAAACAAGATCGATAGACCCCTGGCAAACTCGACTAAAATGAGGAGAGAAAAAACCCAAATTAGTAGAATCAGGAATGCAAAAGGGGAGAGAACAACAAACACAATGGAAGTCCAGGAAAGCATCAGAGACTACTTTGAGAACCTATATTCAAATAAATTTGAAAATCTTAAAGAAATGGACAGATTTCTAGATACATATGATCATCCAAAACTGAACCAAGAGGAAATTAATCACCTGAATAGATCTATAACACAAATTGAAATTGAAGCAGCAATCAAGAATCTCCCCAAAAAGAAAAGTCCAGGAGCTGATGGATTTTCTGCTGAATTCTATCAGACCTTTAAAGAAGAACTGATACTAACCCTCCTTAAAATGTTCTACGAAATAGAAAGGGAAGGAAAACTGCCAAACACATTTTATGAAGCCAGTATTACACTTATCCCAAAACCAGGCAAAGACACATCCAAAAAGGAGAACTATAGGCCATTCTCCTTAATGAACATTGACACAAAAATCCTCAACAAAATAATGGCAAACCGAATCCAGCAACACATCAAAAAGATTATTCACCATGACCAAGTAGGCTTCATCCCAGGGATGCAAGGGTGGCTCAACATACAAAAATCAATAAACGTAATAAACCACATTAACAGAAGCAAAGGCAAAAACCACTTGATCATCTCAATAGATGCAGAAAAAGCCTTTGAGAAGATCCAACACCATTTCATGATAAAAGCTCTAAGAAAACTAGGAATAGAAGGAAAGTACCTCAACATTATAAAAGCTATGTATGACAAACCTACAGCCAGCGTTATATTTAATGGAGAAAAATTGAAACCATTCCCTCTAAAATCAGGAACCAGACAAGGATGCCCACTATCTCCACTCCTATTCAACATAGTACTGGAATTCCTAGCCAGAGCAATTAGGCAAGAAAAAGGAATAAAAGGAATACAAATAGGTAGAGAAACTGTCAAAAAATCCCTATTTGCTGATGACATGATTCTATAGCTTAAAGACCCAAAAAACTCTACTCAGAGGCTCCTAGAGATCATCACTAACTACAGGAAGGTAGCAGGGTATAAAATCAACATAGAAAAATCATTAGCATTTCTATGCACTAAAAATGAGCAAACTGAAAAAGAATGTATGAAAACAATTCCATTCACAATAGCCAGAAAAAAAATCAAATACCTAGGTGTAAACCTAACAAAAGATGTAAATGACCTCTACAAGGAAAACTATACACTTCTGAAGAAAGAGATTGAGGAAGACTATAGAAAGTGGAGAGATCTCCCATGCTCATGGATTGGTAGAATCAACATAGTAAAAATGTCTATATTCCCAAAAGTAATCTACATGTTTAATGCAATTCCCATCAAAATTCCAAATACATTCATTAAAGAGATCAAAAAATCTACCATGAAATTTATATGGAAACACAAGAGGCCACAAATAGCCAAGCCAATACTCAGTCAAAAGAACAATGCTGGAGGTATCACAATACCTGACTTCAAACTATATTACAAAGCAATAACAATAAAAACAGCATGGTACTGGCACAAAAACAGACATGAAGACCAGTGGAACAGAAGAGAGGACCCAGATATGAAGCCACACAACTATAACCAACTTGTCTTTGACAAAGGAGCTAAAAATATACGATGGAGAAATAGCAGCCTCTTCAACAAAAACTGCTGGGAAAACTGGTTAGCAGTCTGCAAAAAACTGAAACTAGATCCATGTATATCACCCTATGCCAAGATTAACTCAAAATGGATCAAGGATCTTAATATCAGACCACAAACTCTAAAGTTGATACAGGAAGGAGTAGGAAATACTCTGGAATTAGTAGGTATAGGCAAGAACTTTCTCAACGAAACCTCAGCAGCACAGCAACTAAGAGATAGCATAGATAAATGGGACCTCATAAAGCTAAAAAGCTTCTGTTCATCAAAAGAAGTGGTCTCTAAACTGAAGAGAACACCCACGTAGTGGGAGAAAATATTTGCCAGCTACACATCAGACAAAGGACTGATAACCAGAATATATAGGAAACTTAAAAAACTAAATTCTCCCAAAACTAATGAACCAATAAAGAAATGGGCAAGTGAACTAAACAGAACTTTCTCAAAAGAAGAAATTCAGATGGCCAAAAAACACATGAAAAAATGCTCACCTTCTCTAGCAATAAAGGAAATGCAAATTAAAACCACACTAAGATTCCACCTCACCCCTGTTATAATAGCCATCATTAGCAATACCACCAACAACAGGTGTTGGCGAGGATGTGGGGGAAAAAGGAATCCTCATACACTGTTGGTGGGAGTGTAAACGAGTACAACCACTCTGGAAAAAAATTTGGAAGCTACTTAAAAAGCTAAACATTGATCTACCATTTGATCCAGCAATGCCACTCTTGGGGATATACCCAAAAGACTGTGACACAGGTTACTCCAGAGGCACCTGCACACCCATGTTTATGGCGGCACTATTCACAATAGCCAAGTTATGGAGACAGCCAAGATGCCCCACCACTGACAAATGGATTAAGAAAATATGGTATCTATACACAATGGAATTTTATGCAGCCATGAAGAAGAATGAAATGTTATCATTTGCTGGTAAATGGATGGAATTGTAGAACATCATTCTGAGTGAGGTTAGCCTGGCCCAAAAGACCAAAAATCGTATGTTCTCCTTCATATGTGGACATTAGATCAAGGGCAAAACAACAAGGGGATTGGACTTTGAGCACATGATAAAAGCGAGAGCACACAAGGGAGGGGTGAGGATAGGTAAGACACCTAAAAAATTAGCTAGCATTTGTTGCCCTTAACGCAGAGAAACTAAAGCAGATACCTTAAAAGCAACTGAGGCCAATAGGAGAAGGGGACCAGGAACTAGAGAAAAGGGTAGATCAAAAAGAATTAACCTAGAAGGCAACACACATGTACAGGAAATTAATGTGATTCAACTCCCTGTATAGCTATCCTTATCTCAACCAGGAACACTTGTTCCTTCCTATTATTGCCTATACTCTCTCTTCAACAAAATTAGTTTATGCTGGGTATTGAGGGGGTGGGGGGGAGAGGGAAGGGGCGGAGTGGGTGGTAAGGGAGGTGGTGGCAGCAGGGGGGAGAAATGACCCAAGCCTTGTATGCACAGATGAATAATAAAACAATAAAAATAAATAAATAAAGTCTACAGGGCTATTTTATCTTAATTAACAGTCATGTATGTATTTAGATAATTTGATAGGGTTATCTCAGGAAAATGTATAAAATAATACAATGAAAAGAATACTCAAATGTAGGAAGCCAACAATATTTGGCCAAAAAAAAAAAAAGATGAAAAAAGGAAGAATAATTAAGAAGAAAATCAAGGAAAACTTTTTCTACCTACAAAGTAAGAGAGTAGCCCCTCTTGTTTTTTCCTGTGTCACACCTTATTGTAATATGTAATCCTTTTTCTGCCCCAAGCTAATGACCACCCTTTTGTCTCTTAGGACATCATTAAATGGATTAAGGGAACAGTGAGCACAGAGCTAAGCAGAAAAGCATCTTCTACTCAGTGATATTGATACTCCAAAATACACAAAGAAGCAAAGAAAAAGAATAACCAAATTAAAAGATGGTAGTGAAAGCAATTCTAATAAAATTAAAAATATGAAATATTTGACCAATTTTTCAAAATAATGAAACATTAACAAGTAAATATGACCTAATAGGAATAAACAAAAATTTTTGTATAAATATGTCAGATCCTAAAAGTAAAATCTGCAGTCACATAAATCAACTGTTAGAATGAGTAAATCCTGGGGAAAATCAGTGTGTTATAATTGAGTTCTGTTAATTCACATAGAATACAACACAGAGAAATAAAGGCTTGACAATTCATTAAAGAAACTGAGAGTAAATGGAAGTAGTAAGATGTAAACATTCATAAGGAGTTTCACATGTGTAGAATGAAAGGAATAGAAGAGGAAAAATTCAAAAAAGTCAGGACCTAGAAGTTTTCCATAATGCATGCACTATGTCCAGATTAAAAGTCTTTGCTCTCTCTTGCCAATCTTAGCTATGACCTAATGACTGTCTGTGATAAATGTCATTCTATCCTATGATGTTCTGGGCATTTCAAGAAATAATTCAAACATGAGGGATTTTGAGACCAACCTAAGAGTTTTAGTACTGACTGAGCCTGGACTGCAAGGTGAGGCTGTTTTGGCCTTTAGCCAGGTGAGTTGATGAACTGGACACCAGAATTAGGAAAAATTCCTCATCCAGGTGTAGATGGGGCTGCACAATTGCAGAATACTCTATTGCTTAAGAAACGGTTATACTCCTGGAGGAGCAATGGAAATAACAACAAATTTCTAAGGACAGCACAATTGTCAACATTGCATGCTCTGAAATTGTTGAGATTCTATTTCAAAGTACATGTTATGAATATGAAAATGGTAATATATCCAAATAGGATATTTTTTCACAAAGGCAAGGTAGATATTTCAAGGCTGGTACAGAATTTACATACATCAATGATTGCTCAGGGTTTTTCCATATATCTATTCTGCTTTCCTCAGCACAATTCTGTTTCTTTACTTCCAGTTACAAAATAGCTTCTCTGCTCCACATTCCATATTACAAATTATAGGTGGAAAACAAAAAGGGAAAACACTTAGACCAGTGAATTTGGGTGAAAATAGATTCCATATTTTGACATAATTTCATTATCACTTAGAATGTTTGAGGGAATATTTTAAAGTAAAAATTATAATTTTTTGGCAACTGCAATCTGACATTTATGCATTTTTAACAATTTTGAAAAGAAAATACAGCAAGTATAGTTGTATGTTCTTCTATAAACTGATGGCTTATCAAGAATTACATTAATTACATGTGGATTATTCACTAAATTATTAATTGTGACATTATTTGCAGTGATGAACAAAATTATTCTAATATTCTTGTGGATAATTAAATGCCCAGAAACAAAGAGGAAGAAGAAAAATGGGGAACAATCCTCTAACAGAAACTCTAAATGGACCATCTCTATCTTGCTACATGATATATGAATAAACTACAAATAATTATTTAAACTGCTTTTTGGCATTGCTTTGACAAATACTGTATTTGTTCAATATTCACTATTTAATTTTTTAATTAAAAGAGAAAAGACAACAAATGGTCTGTCCTTAAAGAGAATCAGCTACAGAGAACAGAGTGAAAATTTAATTAAGAGATGATAGGAACAACACATGCTATGTAACTGTCATTAAAAATAAGATCTTTAAAACAGTAAAATTTGATGTGCCTGGATTAAATGAGTATTGAAAAAATTCATAAAAGAGAAATATTAAATACTGTCAACCCAGAATGAAGTATTATGTTCATTTTTGTTTAAAATTAGTTATTGAGCACTTCCTATCTGCCTGTATTAGCCTATAAAATGTAGGTAAGGTGGCAATAAAAAGATGCTACTTTCTTAGAACTGATTTCTCAGGGGCGTGTACAACAATCAACAAGCTTATAAGTAAAGTATACAATTTCAGTTGTTTATAAATATTGTAGTACAATGCTTTAAAGGTACAGTTCAATACAAATGCTAGATATGTTAAGTAGAGTTGCATGAATTGTCAGAAAGAGACAGTGATATTGAAAAACAGGTCTAAATACTGATATGACAGTGTCTAGAATAAGAACTAATAACCCGACCTTGTGCAGTGTTCACATTCATATGATTAGTCAAAGTCATTTTTGACAAGGAAATTTATCAATATTTTAGAAGGAATGGCACATAAGGATGCAGTGTGATTGCATTCAGGACATCACATAATGAAGATAATGACTCAGAATATAATGCAGAAACTAAAGAGAGGGAGGGGGTTTACCTTCAAGTGAAGCCCTGGCTAAACAAGATATAACGTGATCCACAAATGCAAGCCATATATATGTATATACATTAGTATTCAAATACATAGATATACACACATATACATACATGTGTGTGTATATATATATATATATACATGAATGTGTTATCCACACAGGCAGTGAGTTGTTGATTAGAGAAAACTCTATTTTCAATGACAATTCAGTTTAAAGAATAAACCCTTCATCAAATAATCTACTGATGACACACTTCAATTCTTGCAAACACAACTTTCATGCAAATTCTTGGTGAAAAGGAGGAATTTAATTTGACTAATAAAATCAAGTTCAGTACTATGCTTTAGTAATTGATCAGAATAACATTTGCTGAAAATGATTTCTGTCATATCACGAGTATGCATTGATGCATTCATTAAATAAATTCAGACTTAGTGAAAAAGTCAAATCAATAGCATTCCAAAGACATTATTTGAAGAGAGCAAGTAGACTGCTATGTTATATCTCTGATCACCAAAAGTTCATATATTTTTTTTTATAAAATATTATTTTTTAAACATTATATACTTCTTTTTTTCCTGCCATCAACTTACTTTTTTTCAGTACATGCATGTAAATGGAAATGTGGAAAACAAGAGGATCACCATCAATTTTAGGAAATAGAAAACATCCTTCATCAGTCACTTACTTCATCAATAAACACATATACAGTGACTATTGTAACATCCAAGCAAAGGATCTGAAAAAGGAGAATTCACTACAGAATTTAACAGCAGTTCAAAGTCTTAGTCTTGCCAGTGAGACCTACGAGTCCTATTTTGTGATTATTTGTGTGTGGGGCTTTCATTTAGTTTTTTTCCTTGACTCTTCTAATTTCAGTCTGTTTAGAAATAAATTTTGTGAATCATTTTTATTCTCATCAGAGGTGCTTTTATTTTATTTTTTCTTTTTTAGCAAAGATAAATTTGACACAAAAATAGCATAATACGACACATTTTCCTCTGCATGCTGTTTTGTAAAAGTACCTTGTCAAAGGCATCTTAAAACCTCTACATTATATTTAAAAGATTCTTACTGCGAAATTTATTTTCTTTTGTTTGGAAATACGCTGGATTTTATTCAAGAATTTGGGGCCTCTGCTTGCTTTTGTTAAATAACTCTCTAATATAACAATATTTTCATGCAATAATACAACTATGAAAATGGTTATCACATGATTTTATGCACTGGAGAAATTCTCGAAAAGATTATAAAAGCTTTTCCTGCAGTGAGGTTTCCTACAAATACGTACAGGGTGTAAGAGCTGGAGGTATTTGTGAAATACTGAACACTGAAATACTGTCAAAAAAGAAGGTAAGATATTAACATATAATTATTCATCTCCTGAAATAGAAATAATGAGGTGTCTTATTACATCAGAGAAATGCACTAACTATAATTTAAGAGTGTAAGTGTATAAAAATGATAAGTCCATGGGAATAATTATAGAAATTAATTTTAAAAAGTAGAAGATTCAGTCCCTGCTTCAAAGCAAGAGATCTCACTGGTAAAAATGTTGGTGATGCCTTTATAAAATGAAATATCCCCTCTCTTCCCAAGGTTTTAAGAAACAAAAATTTGAAGTAAAGAAATTTCCCAAAGTGTGGAGTGTGGAATAATTATAACAATAATGATGAGAAAGAAGCAAACAAATCCTTCCTTCTTCAGAGAATGACTTGCTTTCATGGAAAACTCTAACATCTTAACCTTTCATTTTCTTATTCTTAAGGATGAGTGTTCTTTTGTTCAGCTGAGGAAATTGGAAGAATTTCGCATACAAAGTTGAGCATAAAGATGATTTGGGAAAATCCCATATGAAAGATATCAGGAGGGATAAAAAGGCCATATTAATTTCACTTTAACTATTCAAAAGTTTTTGCAATTTTTTTTCTTTTGAATACTCACTTTTTCCTAATCATTTTATTTGGGTACAACTATGAAAAAAATGTAAAAATTCATTTTCATTATTTTTTCACCTGTGTATTTCCATGAAAGCTTTCAAATTAATTTTTCCATATCATAAGAAATAAGTTTTTCCCCATTTATAGTTAGCAAGACAAACAAAAACACATAACTAGAGAATTATTTATTTTCGTAGTTTAATAACAATATTCTGTGGATGGTGTTTTATGGTAGAAATTAAGAAAACTCGATGTCAATTCCAGCAAAACCTATAAAAACTGACCTATACATTATTTAGTATCATTTTCATGCTTTAATACACTATAATATCAGAGACACTTAGTGACCCAATGAAGACAAACAGTTTAAGAGAAATGTGATCTTCTAAAATGTCAGAGCTTAAAAATGGTGACTTTAAAAATTACTATTTAATTCCCTTGGTTATTCTGGAAGTACATGAGATTCTTTTTGACAATACTTTGAAATGTAGTTAAATATTTTGAAGTGCTAGTGTGTGTTTTAAAAACTCAATGTATGTTAGTCTCAAAAATATTACTTTCATTCTGATGTGTTAGAACTTAGGTTTTTATAGCTGCTATTAGAATCATTTCAAGAAAGCATTAATCTAAAAAATATTTTAGGTTTTTAGAACAGAGTAATTGTTTGCAGTTCTTAGACCTCTCTGTGAAATTTGAAATAACAAGAAATTTATCCACATTTTTACTGAGAGAGAATTCCATTCTTATTACATGAGAACTAAATGATTTTCAAAACACCTTTTTCTTTTCTCTAGTACTGAGGATTGAATTCAGGACCTCAAGGGCTCCCTACTACTTGATCCTTGTCCTCATTCATTTTGCTTTAAGTTTGTTTTTCAAATAGGGTTTCCTGCTAACTTTGTCAGGTCCTCAGCCCTCACAGTGGCTGGGACTACAGGCTTGTGCCACCAAACCCAACAGTACTTTTTTGTTGGTGCTGGGAATTAAACTCAGGGTCTTGTGCTTGCTGGACAGGCACTCTACCACTTGAGCCTTTCTCCCAGCCCTAAAACAACTTTATTGAAGTACAACTGATATTCAACACAAGCACATATTTAGTGCATGCAATTTGATGAGTTTGCACGTATACATATACCTATAAAGCCATCCACACAATCAGGGCAAAAGACAGAGCTCACAGGGTTAAATAATTTGAAGTTCCTGGGTAAGGAAAATACTGGCTTTTAAAAATCTTATTCTGAGAAAGATATGAACTGTAAAAATATATATATAGTTCTATTTCATTGTCTTATGTGTCAGATATTCTGAGTGTTATTGATAGAGCTATAATATGTAATTCATTGATTCCATATATTTCAAAAATCAAGTAAAATGCAGTGAAGAGCATTGCTCTTTTATTTTATATAATATCAAAATATGTGCTTCATCCATGAGAAACAAGCTGAATGCCAGTATAATCAATAGGTAGCACATGAAATATAAACACATTTCAACTGTCCCACTAAGAAATCTGTATAACCAGGAGCAGCTAACTGGACACAGGTGATCATTTTCACAGGGGAGCTCTTTGTCATCATCGTTAAATGAAAAAAGCAAAAACATCAGTTTTAGATATTTTTGAAGGCTCACAAATGCAAAAACCTCCATACATCATGACTGAAATAATGGGAAGTTATTAAGGAATGCCATTAACTTAAATGAGTTGCCAGATGTACCTGACTCCTGAGTAAGCAAAAGGAAGGCAACAGAAGCTTATAAAATCTGTCACAACTGTTTGTGACACTCTATGGTAATACAATGAGAGTCATCCAGTTTCAAGATAATGTAATTTCAGAAACATAAGTTATTTTATTTGAGAATAGAATCAAGCTCCACATTTTACCATTATAAAAATCTTATTTTTCTTCTCTCTAAAAAAATGAATAATTGGAAACCCAAATAACCAGCAACAAAATTTAGGACAAATATACTAAATATCTCAGCAAGGAACAAAAATCAAAGTAAGGTGAACATGAAAACACAAGTCTAAACAGTTTATCTATTTTCAGATAAGAAAGGAAAGGAAAGGAAAAAGAAGAAAGGATGGAGGAAAGAAAGGAAAGAAGGCAGCTAATGAACCAATATCTTCAATTCTGAAAGCTACTTGCTAGTTTAATTTAAAAGATATGCCTTGATACAGATCTTGGTCATTTTAAATGTATATTTTAGGAAAGTGTGTTAGAATAAAGTGTCCTCTTTTCCTTTGTGAGAAAACAAAACTTGGCCAAAAAGTGCAGTATATTCATTTGTTTTCAAAGGCAAGTTTTTAAAAGTAATTACTAAACTTATATCCTAATCACAATAGAAACATCATAAAAGGTCTACTTACCACATATAATATTTTATCCAGTTCAGCTCTCTACTTGTTTTCAGTCTCCTACAAAAGCAACGTGAACACAAGATTCAGTGACCTTCAATTTTAATCAGACTGCATCACTTACAAAGGATGAGACAACAGAGGAAATTTTCAAATTAATTCTACATGCAAACCTCACCCTCACAATTCAGAGATTCTAGTTGCTGATCTGGAATGTGGTTGGGGTATAGCTATTATTCCCCAGTGTCTAGTGAGCTGTTAAACTGTGAAGAACTGTAGGAGATTATATCAAGTGAAGTTTCTTCATACAAAATAAAGCAGGTACTTTCACTCATTTATGTCATATATATTTAGTGAGAAAAAACTCTGGTAAAAAGATGAATAAACCACTGTCCACTTGTATAATAAATCTAGATAGAATATGTATTATAAACCTCCATAATTTAACCATTGTTAAAATTGCAGTTGGGTTACTCTCAACCTCTCAATTCTACATTTCCACAACAAAAGCTACTTCTTAAATCCCTGAGTATTCTTTTTGTTTGTTTGGTTTTGGTGATACTGAGGTTTCTTGAACACTGGGCTTGCAAAGCAGGCATTCTACCACTTGAGTGCTGCTCTCAGCCAGGCCATTTATTGCTTTTTAATTATTTTCTAAAAAGGGTCTGGATTTTTTTCCCCAGACTGGCTTAGGACTAAGATCATTCTACCTAGGATCTCCCACCGGATTATTGTACGTGCCATCACTCCTGATGCCCCTGAATGTTCTTTCAATTCCTAAAATTCAACATGTCTTAAATCAAGCTCATCATCATCTGTAAATTAATTTCTTCTGCTGACTTCAATATTTTCTTAAAGCTTCAGCATTCTTCCTGTTGGTCGAATTTCCTATTTGATTCAAGTTTTACTTTCAAGTGACTAGGCACGCTGAGTCAATAAAATACCACTTTATGTTTCACTTCACATTATCTTTTACATAAATGTATTTTTGTTCTTCTAACCCCTAGTACACATTTTTTATTATTATTACTTGTCAGTGTAATTATTTTTTTACTACCTCTATCTGTTAAGCTTGGCATCGCGGCTTATTACTCTTTCATAAAAATGTTTAGTACTCCATTGAGTTCAGATTAAATTCATTCTATTAAATCAGCTTTTGAAGACCCCATACAGTAGAGCAATACTGCGATTAATACAGCAGGACTGATGGTCTACTGACAGATAAAGAAAATTTCCTGTTTAACTGTGTACAAATTGAAATGCAGGTTGTCGTATGAAATCTATACAATTTCTCCATCTTTTATAAAATGCAAACCTAAGGCCCCCTCAAAGCTAGTTTACCAGAAGAATTACTTAATAGTTTACAAAATGTCATGTAAAAATAATTATTAGAGTTGACTAGAAAGTATAAGCCATGTTTGGAGGTAGTAATACCAAGTGTGGTTGAAAACCATGCAAGAGTCCATTATCTTGCATTCATGTCAATGTTAGAATTTCTGCAACTTCAAGCAATGATAAATTCTCATCAGTGCCTCATATATAAATCTTGCTAGAATTGGCCCCACTTTCGTATTTATCAAATTTAGTATACATTAACTCCAACATTTATATTGATGAATTAGTATCAAGAGAATTTTTGGCCTGTATTATATTAATTCCAAAATTTTAAGGTAAATATGATTTGATAATTACAGCTAAACCATCCTTATCAATTTAAACACAAAGTTTGCATTGCAAATGCTTCCTTGTTATTGCAATAAATTTCTTTTCTGTGGTAAATGATGTCTATCAATATTGAGAAATCTTGTCTCAATCACCGACTACAGCAATTTCATGGGAGAAACATGAAACAGTGATGGGTTTATCTCATCTGTGGTCTGATATACACAAGACTTTACTAAAGCATTTTTAATATAATAGTGATCAGAGTCATGTAACTGTGTTTTACAGATAGTGCCCAAGATAGAACTCTCAAATTTCCTCAAAGCCTGGACCAATAAATGCTAGTTCTACTGTTCCCTTTATATGGCACAGACCACTAGCTACTTCCCAAATCAGTCCTCAGCTCCTCCATAGAATACAAGCACTGTTTTTGTTTCTCTAGTACTGGAGTTTGAAACCTTGCAAGGCAATGTGGTAATGTGCAAGCTACACCCCCAGCCTTTTTGTTTTTATGTGGTTTTGAGACAAGGTCTTGCTAACTTTGCACAGGCTGGCCTCAAACTGGAGCAGCTGGAATTACAGGCATGAGCCATAGCACCCAATTTTAACACTGGCTTTGAATACAAATAAAAATAGTTTCCAACATCTCTGGTGTTTGTGTTTCTTAGTCCATTTTGTGTTGCTATAACAGAATATCAGACACTAGGTAAATTTTAAAGAAGAGAAATCTTCTTACAATTCTAGAGTCCAGTAAACCCAAAACCAACAGGTTTGCATTTGTTGAGGGACTTGGTACTACATCATACCCTGATGGAAAGTAGAATGGCAAGTGAGTAGAAGAAAGCCAAACTCATTTTTATAACAAACCTCCTTCCATGAAAACACTAACACATTTATGAAATGTGAGCTCTCATGTCCTGATCTTTTCCTTTTTTCTTTCTTTTTTTTTGCAGCACTGGGGTTTTGAACTCGGAGCACGTGTGTATGCATGCATGCTTCTACCTAACCAACACACCATTTTATTTTCATACACTTTAACACACTACATTTTGATAAGTAAAATGTTTATTTTCTTAGATCAGGGCATGTTTTAAATTTAGTTAAGTGTAAACAAAGTTGCTTGGCAAGAGAAGATTAAGAAGATTATTGAAATACATACATACACTTTTAGACTACAAGTAAGAACTACTGAAAAAAATTCTACCTGATATTTTTCACCAAACCCTCTGCTTTCTTTCGCTTGACTGGTCTGGAAAATATTGCCAGATCCTTGATTTCACAAATAGCAGTTTTATTCTCCTGATGTATACAGTCTATAATTTGGAAATGGATTTCATTCCGACAAAATTAATGTATCTGAAAGGTCTGTGCTCTCTCATGAGGCTACAGGCCTTTACTGGTTTCTAGAATTGTCTTCCTTGTATTCTTTGGCCTGTGACTTCCTTTTGGGTGGTCAGTCAGCAGAGCAGGCAGCATGCTGCTTTAGTCGTTACGTGTCTGTCATCTATGTTCAATTTCCCTTATAAATCCATTTGCAGTTATATTTAGTGTCCACCTGACAATCCAGAATAATCTCCCCATTAAGTTAAGATTTTTTTTGCCGTATAAAGTAATATTCACATGTCTCAGGCTAGTAGGTCATAACAACTTTGGGGCAATTATTCGGCCTACCTAATTATCACATAACGAAAAGTTGGTTTGTAAGGACAAGCGACATTTCATTTTAAGGGAGAGTTCATGGTATAAGAAACATTCTAAAATTCTGCACTTGTTGAAAGTTAAATAGGTGCACATTTATATTTTGAATAATTATTATGTAAGCTCCAATTTTATTATGACATACATATTAGAGTTGTGACAAAATTACATCTGATGCAATTTCAAGAGGAATTCCTTCATGCCATCCCGGGACTCTGCCCAAGATATGGATGAGGACTCCCAGGGCCCTATACACCTTCCCGCTCTTTCTTCCTTCCCACATTAGAGTCACTGCATATTGGATATGGAATGAGATAGAGGCTCACCACAAACAGTCAAATTAATCTTCCATGTTCTATTTTCTAAAGCACAAGTAAAAATTCTTTCTCACAAATGGAACATTTAAGTTCAAAAGCCAAGAATTTACTGTCCCTGTTCTTTAGTGCTATTCTGATAAGTATGCGCTAAGAAAAAAGCAGTGCTCTGACTCAGTACCTCAATAGGGCAGCAGTACACGCAACAACAAAAAAAAAAATCAATTTTAAAAAAATTTTTTAAATTATTTATAGAAAGTATATATGTCTGTGTGTTATATGATGTATTCATATAACATATAACATATACATATATATGATGTATTCATCATATAACACACAGACATATACTTTCTATAAATAATTTAAAGCTTATTTAATATCTCTTCTCCTTGACTACTGGTTCTGGAATGTCATCATGGGTCAATATCACCTAGAGAGTTTATTAAAACACAGATAGCTGGACTCTACCCCAAAAGAGTTTGAGTCAGCTGATCTCTGGTGAAACGAAGAATTTGGATTTCTAAGGTGCTAATAAGTGATGTGTTCCTGCAAACTCAGAGAACACCACCTTAGAATACAATTGATGTTAGGTCTTCTAGTTCTCAGTGCACAGTTGGTGACTGAAGAGCAGCTTTTATATTATTCTAAAGTAAATCAGATTTCACAGGATACACAGCCATCCAAAAATTCCCCTTAGTAGCTTTAATCTCCTTGTGTTCAGAAACTGTTGTATAGAAAAGAAGCTTTTTTTTTTTTTTTTTGAGTAATCTATCCTTGGTAGTCTTTTTTAAATTATAATTTTTATTAGGATATATTCACTATACAGGAGAGATTTGTAGTGGCAATTCCGATTAGACTTACATTGTACATTATTACATTGTTCCCACTTGGTAGATATTTTTATTTATTTATTTTTTCATTTTTCTTTTATTATTCATATGTGCATACAAGGCTTGGTTCATTTCTCCCCCCCTGCCCCTACCCCCTCCCTTACCACCCACTCCGCCCCCTCCCGCTCCTCCCCCCAATACCCAGCAGAAACTATTTTGCCCTTATCTCTAATTTTGTTGTAGAGAGAGTATAAGCAATAATAGGAAGGAACAAGGGGTTTTGCTGGTTGAGAAGAAAAGAAGTTTTTGAAACATCAATGAACCCATAGTTATAAATGAATTTCAGTCTCCTCCTACACATTATTTTTCTCTTTATTATAAAGCCCCAGTTGGAATTAAGGAAAACTCCCAAGTGAGGCTAACATTACATCGACTTTATTTTACTCATGAAAATCTTTTAGTAAAGAAAATCCTTGAATATTTTCATTACGTCTCTGATGGATGGAAGAGATAGAAATAAAATTCATTACAGAAAAATAATTAGCAGAGAAATTCCACATGCACATGCATACAAAGGCATGCATGCACATACACCTGTACACACAGAGAGAATTTCTTAAAGAGTCATTATGGCCCCATTAGAAGTTGAGTGTAAAATCATTTTTTTAACTCACAGCATGTAGAAAAACACCTTTCAATGAATACCAATTACACATTAAATTTTCCTATGTATTTCCATAAAAGTGTGAATTCCATCTATTATCAAGTCACATTGGAAGAAAACATGAGCCTAATGAATTGAAATATTTGTGGTTTTATGGCAGGGACAACTAAGAAATTATCTCATTAACTCACATTAAGGTGATTTTCCTTTTAAAAAGAGATAGTGGGGGTGATCTGACCAATGTTTAATATAAGCCTATTTGGAATTGTCACAATAGATCCCCCCCTGTAAAATGAATATATCCTAATAAAACATTTTAAAAATCACAAGCCACATAGAAGAAAGGCAAAGAAGTCATTTCCTTTCAAAAAATACTCTTAATTTTTAAAATATGTAATTTATTATGATTTTCTATAACTTATGCACTTTACTGCTTTTTTTTTTTTCCTACAAAATCAATCACTTTTGACTCTACAAAAATACTTTTTCTGAAGTGAACCATTTTCTCCCTTAGTCTAGGTTAGGCCCTGTGGCATGGGTATTGAATATCACTGTAATTATGGAGATGCTGTTTAATGTATACGAATTGGTGACAAAAATCAATAAGACTTGGCACTATCTTTCCAGGTAAAGAAATTGGTTCCCTTTAGCATGTTATTACAGTGGTTATTTGGTTATTCTTGCTGTGAATTCTGATTTTTTAAATCTAGAATATAGGATAATTTATTGAACTTCTATCACTATTTGGCATAAAAGAAACAAGTCCACCAGTGTGTCCTCTAGAGTTTTCTTCTGATTGTATTTTACAAAAACAGACTTTTGCCATCCAAATGGAAAGTGAAAGAACAGATTTTCTTACAGACTTATATTAGGGAACTTATATTAGTTCCCATTTTCCTTTCCTGAAGCTGTATGCATCAGGAAAGCAAAATCATTGTGAATATTACCAAATAAGAATTGCAGGAAGCCAGCTGCACACACTTGTAACAGGGCACAAGAAGGGAGGTCTGAAAAGAGGAGCTAGAGGGGTTTGCTGCCTCATGGCTCTCGGTGGGCCTGAGATCCCTGGGTCAGCAGAAAATGGGAATAAAAGCAGGGCAATTAACAGGAAGAAACCAGTGTTACTGGAAAACCTGTCCCCTAGCCTCAATGCCCATTCACAAATAATGAGAGCAGCTTTTGAGATTTACTTATCATCAGAGAAAGAGGCGGGTAGGAAGTCATCTTCTCAAAGCTCTCCTTCCACTCTTGAGAAAAAATGACCATTTTTTTCTTTTTTTTTATTATTGTACTATGGATACCTTTTGACATTTGTTAGGGAACATTGTGACATTTTTATAATATATCATCGTTGAATTCACCCCCTCCATCATTCTTCTTTATCTTCCTTCCTCCCATTCCTGGAATAGTTTCAACAGATTTCATTTTCTATTTACATACATGAGAACATAATATTTCCACTATATTCACCTCCTACAGCCCTTCCTTATATTCGCCCTCTCCCACAGGTACCAATCCCCTAGATAGGACCTGTTTTGCATTCTTGTTCTCTGTTCTTGAAAAAGAAAACAAAATGACATTTTTTAAGATCTTAAAGGTAAGCTCAGGGGCTCAGTTCAAAGTATATAACAGAACACATGTCCCAAAACTTTCACTTTTATCTCCCAGGATACTGGTGCCACATCTTCAAAACTGTATGTTTTAGTTGACAGAAGTTTTCTCCTCAGTGGTCCTCCTTATTAATTGAAGAATAATGAGTATTAACCTTGGCCTCTCCAGCTTGCAGAGAGACAAAGGAGAAAATGTCAGTTTGAATAACAAGCAAACCTGCAAGCACACAAGCTGGGTACCATCAAAAGTTTTTTTTTTTTTCCTTTTTTTGTAATCCTGGTGACATTTTCCCCACTATCAACTTGTTCCTTCCATTTCTATGGAACAGGAGCATTGCAATCATCTGTTTCCTGCCTTTAGTTAATTCATGGGCCCAAGTAGGAGACAGTGCTCCTCAGCAAAAGCAGCTTTTAAGCACCTGTTTTACCAGGACAAGTTGGGCTTTGCAGGCCTCTCTCTACCAGGCTGTCACCTTGAGTAATCATGAAGCCTTCAGAAAGTGATGGCTGTACTTCATTTCAAACTTCCAAGTCTCATAAAACATCTCCTTGTTACCAACTCCAACTCAGGACCACAGAGAAAGTGATTGGGGGAAACTTATTTCAGTGTAAAACCTGAAAATCCACTGTATGAAGCATTATTTTACTCCTTTACCAAAATCACATAAATGTGTGTTTCAATGTGTAAATGTTTGTTTCAATGATTAAATCTTACTTTTACTACACCTAAAAATATATAATTTGTACATAAGTATGAACATTATATATTTATATATGGATGTATAATTCATGTTTTACCTGCAAATATATAACTAAATATAAAATAGAGAAAATTTATGTTAGATAAATATAGACACAGATAAGATGTAGATATAGATGTACATAAGCACACACATGCACATACATAAAGACAAAGTTCAGAGATAGTTTTATAAGTTTTCTGGCACTCAATCATTTCATGCTTTTTTTCTTCATGAACAAATTTTATTAATGCTATCATTGACCTCTCATGTGGTGTGGTTCTGTTTTTTGCATGCTTAAATTAAAGGCTAGATCTTGAAATACATAATCATGGTGACAATAAAACATAAATTCATACCTGCTACTTAAAAGCATTGCTATGTGATAATGATTTCTTGAAACACAATTGAGTATCCTCTTTGCTTGTCATTATTTTCTATCATGGTACAACTAATATTAACTACCTTAGAGATTCCAGCTGAATACATTTATAATAGAGCTTGTACTCAACCTTCCATATTCTATATGAAATTCATATCTGATTATAATTGAGACCAAATACTAACTCAAATAACATTAGATAAGCCAACTAAGTGGGTGATACTTGTTATTTCATCAGCAGTAAAATAAATAGCAGGTGATAGAGAATGACAGGGACAATGGGGAAGATGTATTATGCTAATAAAGATGTTTCACACATAAAATAAAAATGCAATCCTTTCATTCAAAAAAAACACAAAGTAAACATATTGGTAAATAGCTTGCACAGAATAATGATACTAGCTTCAACAAGAGTTATTAAGCATAAAATTATCTCCCCCAGTGAGGTGGCCATTCCTATAATTTCAGCAAACCAGAAGGTGAGGAAGGAGGTTGGTATGTTTGAGACCAGTCTGAGCTACATGGAGAAAACCTATCTCAAAAAATCAAGAAGAAAAAACGACTTAGCTCTATGCCACACAATAACTACACAATGAAGACAAATTAACAAGCATATTTTAAAAGTGATGTCTGATAAAAAATGAGAGATAATAATGACATTTTTGCTAATTTTCATTAATCTGTCTTAGAAAATATCAGGGTTGTTTGTTAATGTAGTCTAATTTGTGAACACTGCAGATTTCATAGTTGTTACCTGCAAAGTGACTAAATGAGAACATTCTTGATAGTTGTTATAGGTTTTTAATCTTCTAAACTAGGTTCTGAAAATATGCTGCACAATGGGATAAGAAGGCTACATACTGTTCATTGATGAAATTATGATGAAGCATATTGTTCATAGCCAGTGATTTTTCTTTAGAAAAATAGCTGTAAATAAACCATAGTCTGAAAAAGCACTGCAATTTCATGTAATAAAAAATACTGACTGTGCAACTCAATCGTATCTTAAAAATTAAGCTGTAAGATTAAAGAATCAATAATCATTAGACAGAATATTCATTCATGCATGTTATGTTAATTCTTTCTGTGAATATAAATAATGTATCTCTTCTCCATTCCTCATTAACACTGAATTTTATAGTGATAACTTAAAGAGGAGTTTTATTTCACATTTTAATAAAGTAATTAGAGAAAAGAAAAAGAGTTAATGACAGAGTGGGGGAGAGAAATTGAAGCAGAGAGAAATAAGCATAGAAAATGAAATTCACTGGGAGTGAGAGCTAACTACAGAGATGTCTGTCTCTTATTGCTTTTACCAAAGATAAGGGTGACTTTAGTTATTAGAATCTAAGACGTTGAATGGTCCACTAAGTTTATATTCCATTTCTCATTCCCCACAGCACAATACTAAAAGAAATCTGTCCGGATTAACCTTTAAAACATTGTTTATACTGTATGTTCTTACCTATGACCTTAGACTAGAGTTTCCAGGTAAAATTATCTATATTGAATCCACACAGTGGTGTGAAATAGTACATATCAATTATCATTTTTTTCCTTTTTAGAATCTACACCCAATTTTTGTTCTCTTGAAGTATAATATACTGCATAAAACAGTAGTTTTTCTAAGAAAAGTATTAGGAAATTCATAAAGCACAGAAATTTAAGAAATTT
Organism: Castor canadensis; assembly: GCF_047511655.1. Taxonomy (NCBI): domain Eukaryota; kingdom Metazoa; phylum Chordata; class Mammalia; order Rodentia; family Castoridae; genus Castor; species Castor canadensis. Next base: position 18,918,976 of record NC_133390.1, on the reverse strand, counting down.
AGTAAGATTTTCTCCATCAACATCTGTATACAATGCATTCTCTGTTGAAAAAATGTTGTGAGGCAGATATCAGATGATAAAGCCAAAAAAAGGCATAGCAAATTCTAAGTGGTTGTGAACTAACAGATAGGAAATAAAGTATTTCTAGAACATAGAGTAATACTTTCAATAGTGCTTTCCTATGCTGAAATCTATTCTGTGAGACAGGTCAAGTAAATAGCAGAGGCTCATGAGACCTCAGACTTTAAACTCACCGCTTAATCCTTCTTATTCTTCACCATTTACATTTTTACTTGTGTCATTAAAACCCTATTGTAGTAGTTCAACCTATTTTTTTTTTACTATATGATAGAAATGATAGCCTGAGTAGACAGTCATTTGTAACCCCATTTTAGTAATCCTGGAAATATGGAAGTATATTAATAAACCTATAACTTATTATTCATTAAACAATGATAGGATAAATTATTACTTATTCATATACATTGGAGGGTCCTTATCATCCTGGTTTTCAACACATAAAAGTTGAATTTTTGCTGAAAATTCAACTATTACTAAATAGGATAATGCTATGTTAGATCATCTGCATTTTATAAGAAAGTAGATGGCCTTTCTGTTTTTAAGCAACTTTGGAAATCTCTTTAATGAGCTCTGAGTTATACAGCTCACCTTACACATACGCACATGCACACACATGTACTTACACATGCAGAATTCTAGGCATTAATCATAAACAACAACTGAGAGCACAGAATATATGACACTGTTTTTTAGGTGTTATTTTTTTTGCCTGAATTAGTTTGCTCACTACAAGAATCAAATGATGTAGCTAATATTGTCTTAAACTTCAGACAACAACCTGATATCACTCAGAAATTGAATCCAAGTTTCATAACACAATTAGTTTGGCTCACAAGGCAGAATAAATTAATATTAACTAAATATTAATATTTATTTTAACTTAGGTATATATAGTAGTGTTGTAAATTTATAACCAGTGAGTCTACTTGAATCAGTTCATATAAAAATATGTAAATATAGATGTAGATATTGAGACAGATATACATATGCATTGTAATATAGAAATAGAAATACATATATATCATTTTTACTTTAATTTTAATTTCTCTGATGACATAGAATAGGAAACATCTTTTCTAATTCTTACTTTCCAATTTGTTAATATCTTTCAAGAGCATTTGCATCTATATTCATGAGAAACATTGGTCTACAGTTTTCTTTTTTCTATGTCTTTTTCTGATTTTGGTGTTAGGTTGATGGTGATCTCATAGAATTGTTTAGGGCTTAGTCAATCCTTCTTTTCTATCTTCTGAAAAAATTTGTAGAGAATGGGTATAACACTTTCCTTAAATATTTGTACAATTTATCAATTAACTCATCTGGGACTAGTACATCCTACTTTGTAAAGCTTTCATTATTGATTTAATTTTAATAGATATAGGCCTTTGTAGACAGCTTTTTTTCTTATGATAGAGTTTTGTCAGAATATGCATTTCAAGAAATTTGTCCATTTTATCTAAATTATCAACTTTGTCAGCATACAACTTTTTATGAGAAAAGAGTCCATAGAAGTTGTAGTGATGTTTCTTCTTTGATTTCCAGTATTAGTAATTTGTGTCCCCTCTCTTTTCTTCTTAGGTAACCTAGAGACAGACCTCAGTTTTGTTGATCCTGTGACACAACCAGCCCCAGCTACTTCAGGGAGACTAAAGTAAGACTAAAAAAGTTACAGTCATTATTACAGGCAGGAAACTAACCTTAAAAAACAAGAAAATTCAAGTCATTGCAATAGAATTACAAATTAGTATATCTGAAGGAACCTGCCATCTGATATTATGCATGATAATACAGATGAAGAATTTGAGACCCATAAAGGTTAAGCAAAAGAAATTAGGCTAAATAAGGAGTAAGAGAATTCTTTGTTTACAGTAGAATCAACATTATGAAAATGACCATACTACCAAAAGCAATCTATATTTTCAATGCAATCCCTATCAAAATTCCAATGACATTTTGCACAGAAATTAAAAAATAAATCCTGAAATACATATGAAAACACAAAAGACCTTGAAAAGCAGGAAGTCAAATGTTAGAGGTATCACAATAACCAACTTCAAACTATACTACAGAGCCATAACAATAAAAAACAGCATAATATTGGCACAAAAACAGACAGGAAGAGCAATGGATCAGAATAGAAGACCCAGTCATAAACCCATGTATACACAGCCAACTGATCTTTGACAAAGGAGCCCAAAATACATGATGGAGAAAAGACAGACTCTTCAACAAACGCTACTGGGAAAACTGGACAGCCATATGTAGAAGACTGAAACTAGATCCCTGTCTTTCACTCTGTACCAGTTCAACTCAAAGTGGACCAAAGACCTTAATATAAGACCTCAAACTTTGAAACAACTCCAGGAAGCAGTAGAAAATACACTGAAACAGATAGGTGTAGGGAACAACTTCATAAACAGAACTCAAAAGGCTAACATCTGAGAGAAACAATGAACAGATGTGACTGCATCAAACTAAAGAGCTTCTGCACAGCAAAGGAAACAGTCAGCAGACTCAACAAACAACACACAGAATGGGAAAACATTCTGTCAGCTACTCATCCAATAGGGAACTAATATCCAAAACCTACAGATAACTCAGAAAACTCAACTTTCAAAAAATCAACACCTCAATGATGAAATGGCACAAGAGTTAAACAGGAAATTCTAAAAGGAAGAGGTACAAATGGCCAGTAAATACATGAAGAAGTGTTCAACCTCCCTGGTGAAAAAAGAGATGCAAATGAAAACAACACTTAGATTTCATCTCACCCCAGTTAGAATGGCCGTAATCTAGGGCAATAACAACAAATACTGGGGAGGATGTGGTGAAACAGAAATCCTTATACACTGTTGATGAGGATGCAAATTAGTACAACCACTATGGAAAGCAGTGTGGAGATTCCTCAAAATGCTAAAGATAGAACTGCCACATGAATCCAGTGTTGCTGCTCCTAGGCATCTATCCAAAGAAAGGGAAAACAGGATACAATAGAGACACATGTACACTGATGTTCATTGCACCACTATCCACAACAGCCAAGCTCCAGAAACAACCCAAGTACACTGCAACTGATGAATGGATCAAGAAAATGTGGACTATATACATAATGGAGTATTACACAGCCATAAGGAATAAAGACATGTGGTTTGAAGGTAAGTGGATGCAATTGAAGGACATCATGTTAAATAAAGCAAGCCAGGCTCAGAAACACAAAGGCCACATGATTTCTCTCATACGTGGAAGATAGATCCAAAGATAAACATATACACAAAAACAAGCATGATCATATACAAACTCAGATGTAGAACATGTTTGTAATAGTGGGACTATTCTATGGAATCTGGGGAAAGATGGAAAGTAAAAGAGAATGATATAGCATCAGTAATATTGCATAACATAAGATGTGAAGGTAGAGATACAAGGACATGTATTGAAAACTGCTGAAAAATGAGGGGTGAGAGGTAAAGGGGTAAGGGAGAGCAATGGGAGGGGTTGAACAGGACAAAATACCCACAGTGAGCACACATTGAGACACCCCTTTGAACATCAACTCAAATCTTAATAACCAAAAACAGGACTGTACAATAGGTATAGTTGTGGGGGAATGAGAGGGGGATGGTAAATGAAGGAGGTTATGGTGATGGTATACGGTAGATAGGCTTCATATACCTATATGAAACAGAACTAAGGAACTTCTTGCAGTTGCTTTAAGTGAGGCAGAAAGGGGGTTGAGGAAGAGAGATGATAGGGACATGTAATAATTGTATACATACATGAAACACAGTGTTATAATTCAAATCTTGTATATAATAATGTGCTGATCAGATTAATTAACATTTTCACCTCCTCACTAATTTTTGCTTGGTGTTTTATAGCTCCTTTCTTCTAGTTTGTACAACATTTCAAGCCCTCACTTACAATGTTTTGGAAAAATTCTGTATCAATTTTACCATCTGAGAAGTAGCGATTTTGGCTAATAAATTTAATTTTCCTACCCAGAAATATTTGCTATAATTCCATAAGAGCTCAAGATATTGTACATATTGCAATGATAATCAAATCAAACTATTATTGGGTCCTCCCTTATGCTCAGGGTCTTATAGGTTTGAAGAAAGTTAGCCTCTATTCCATAAAGAAAGTATTTAAGAAAATATTCTTAAGAGGGTTTTATTCAACAAATATGGACCAAAATATTACAAGTTAATTAATCAAAATTTGTTAGTGTTTCAATTAATAAATAAAGAAAATGTTCTTTTTAAATGGGCCAAATAAGATAAAAACAGTAGTTTTTACTATAAATTTGACAGCTACCAACTTAACACTAAAATAAACCCAGCAGGACCCAATGCTTCAAGATGTCACTTCAGCCTGCTCTACTGGCAATCAGTTTTCTCTGGTGCTACAGACAGTCTCTTTGATCCTGGGCCATCACAGCAGTTAACTTGTTCAGTCAAGCTTGTAATAATTCATTTGGTACTTTAGAAAAATTAACCAGAGATAATGTCTCCAAATCACGTTGCCAAAACTAACTGTGCAAGGAACTATTATCGCTCTTGCCCGGAGGAAGATTCACCTTTATTAACAAGCCCATATGTCCACATCATGAATTGCCATTCTATGTGTCGATAACCATAGAAGAGGAGAGCTTGGAGCTCTGCTAGAATGCATTGGTAGAGTTCCTACTCCTTCTGTTTACTACGTCCTAGAAAGAATCTCCTAGGCACTCTAGGCAACTTCCAGGCCAATTATAACTGTAAGGTGAAAATTAAGAAGTTAGGGATCATGGAAAGGTTAATATACAGTAAGCACTCACAAAGGTGCAGGATCAAGGGTCAGGAAGTCACTGACTTCAATTCCATTGAAACTGTGATGGCCACAATTGAAGAACTAATTGAGAAAAGACCAGCTATTTTGAAAAAATAAAAAGGCATCAACATGTAGAAAAGCATTTCATTTTCCAATAGCCCTTTCAGCTTATAAATAAAAGGTTAAGCCTGAAAAGGAAGATGAAAAGATAAATGATGATTACATCCTTTTCTATCTATTAATGTGAATGTTTAACAAGTTCAGGAATGTCAAATAGTATACAAGACTGTGCATTTCTGTGTTTCTTTTTTGTGTTAAAAATAACAATAAAGTTTATTAGGAAAGGAATTTAGTATAAAAGGATAAGAGTAGGGAAATGGGGAAAAAAAGACTCATTTTCTGCTTGCCATTCAGGAAATGTGGCAGATCTCCATTCAAAATGATGACCTCCATTTCTTGCTCTTATAATTTTGGAGGTTGAGATGGCTGCTAAAACTGGGAGATGTCATCTAGACCTACAGGGAAAAAAGGTATGCTTTAAAACTGCCATTTGCTAGACATGATATTCTCTACCCATCCAATGAGTTTAGGAGCTTGTTAACATCTGAGAGAGAGAGAGAGAGAGAGAGAGAGAAGAGAATACAGATAGCCCTGGAATACAGAAAGCCTTGTTCTTGTAGCTTAAAGAATTAAAAGGAAATGGGAGGGTTGGGCTAGTTGTTTTGGCTTTTTAGTTTTTACTTCCTTGTTCCAATGTCTGAGTCTGGCCCATTGGATATTTATTAAAATATATAATCATTATTTCTCCATATTTGTCTTTCCTGCCTCATCCATAACTCATGGCCAACTGCTACCTAACGTCTCCATATTCAAGGACTAGAGACCCTGAAATATTTTAGGGAATGGGAAATTGTGGTCAATCATTAGCTATTTCCTGCTGATATGGAGTGTATGCCTAGGTCAGTAGTCTCTTGTCCTTATTCTCTATCAATGGGGGAGCTAGATTCTAAGATTATGGACAACCCAAGGGGCCTCTATAGAAGGAGACATGTTCTTTGCAGATCAAAACCAATCAGAGTTGAGTTTGCTCAGAGTTACTGGTGTTAGCTCTTGAGTTGTATTATTTGTAGCTTTATAGACTGAAGACTAGAGGAAGCAAACTTGGGTTAAAAGTTAACAGTTTGGTCTTCTTTAAACTATTCTTAAAAGGTCCCTCATCAGTGGAATAACTTTGTCCCAGTAGGTCTTTCCTTGTTACCAGGAAAAGATGTTCGAGTTGGTCTGATTTGGTCCCACATTGGAGGGGAGTGATAGGCATGTCAGGTGGGAGTTAGTGCCAATAAGACCCTTTTTAGCTAAATTTAAGCAACAAAGAGGTTTAAAAGGAGTGACTCCTAGGCTGGGCTAGCCTGGAGTCCATTAAGTTTAATTCTGTAAGCCTTGTATGTTATGTCCTAGCATCTAAAAAATGTGCCTTAGTTTCGTTTGTTAGATAGAAGTTGTACTTCTGTAGAACATCAATAGACAAAGCTAGTTGTATAAGGAAAATATAAAACAAAACCAATAAGAGCAAATATTTAAAGACACAATGTTTGAAATATAAGTACTTGCTAGAGATGTGTTTTATTAGTTTTATTGTAAATGCCTTAGAGAAAGATCCAAACTGTAGATGACAAGTAAAATTAGAACAGTCATTGTTAGAAATTCTAAATCTTTAGTGACTGAGACCAGTTTAGGCATTTCTATTGTATATAGTATTTTAGGATAATAATTATAATTGACAGCATTACATCAGTACAATTGAGTTCTCTTTGTTATAACTGGGAACACCTGTACACAAACCTATAAATATCTGCCATCATTAGCAGTTTTAATTTGGAGGACATAAACTTGGTAGCATTTTTTATAAACATTGCATTTTAGAAGGCTTACTTGGAGAACACAAATACATTTAGTATGTAAAGAAGCCATAAACATTTAGTATCTTATCTCAGTTATTACCTTGGAGTAAAACCTTGAATCCTTGACTAGGTAAGATAATAGGCATACAGCACGAATGAAAACAAAAACCCTAGATTTCTCACCAATTAGGGGACAAGGTCAGTGACCTCAAATAGCTCCTACTTTTTAATTTTTAATTATATTTTATATATGTGTATATAATAATGTTTACCCAGTCAAGACAAATTGATGTAGTCCAGTTTCCAAATAGCAAGGCTGACCAAATAGTGGGTCTCTCCCATCTGGGTGGCACTGAATATTAGTAGCAGATATGCCGATGATCCTGCTGACTATTTTTATAGGTAGGAGGATTTAGATATAACATGTCTTAGACAAAAGAGAACATCACATCAGCTAACCATTTTACCTATACTAAACTTACACATTTTTAATTCTGTAAACATTTCTATAGTATTTCAATGAAATTTAGAAATATAGCCCACACATTTTTGTCAGGATGTTAAGTGTATTAAAATCACTGAAATGACAGATATTTAAATGAGTTGATTTAGTTAGGAGCCAGTTTCCCAAATAGTCAGAGCCCAATGAAGTTAGCAGAAGATAAGCAATTACTTATCTTGGTAAAACAAAGCCTCTCCTATAAGCCAGATTTTAGCAATTACTAAGAGCAGATTATTTTTTAAGTCAGAGAATTAAGTGGCAGCTTCAAAACAAATTATTAAGTTTGACTTTAGGAGAATCCTTTTGATAAGCATTTAACTCTTTAAATTATAGTCATATTAATTACATACATGAACTTTTATAAGTTTCATCTTTTATATATTTGAGACCTACTTATATATTTTGTTACCTTTTATTTTAGAACAAACCTTACCCTATAAAAATACTTTATTTAAAAAACATCTCCTTTAGTGTGTATTTGAGACTAAAGACTGAATTATAGTTAGACTTGATGGGGTTAAGATCATCAATTTTTTAGAGTGACAACAATTTTACATACTTGCTTTTAAAAGAGTAATTTAAGAACCATCCTACAGATGTCTATGCACACACCCACATACACATACATGCACAAAGTTTAAATTAGGCATGCCAACACTGAAGAGCACAAAAATAAATAAATAAATAAACCCTCAAAATCAGCTGTAATTATTCAGTTATTTTCTTAAATTCCAGGGACAAAAGAAGCTTTTGTCCAATGCTTGATAGACTAAGTAACACATCCATACAATTATATTAATTCAGAGAACTCTTACACTGTTTAGCCACAGGTTAATTACAATCCTCCCTAGATGAGTAACAGATAAGGCAAGCCATGTGTCTGTCATCCCAGCATCATAGTAATGATGGCCACAGTAAAGGAAGGCCACTGGAGGAGATGCAGTGACCCCATCATAGCAGTGGCATTTTCTTTAACCACATGGTTTCTCCAAAGGGTGTTTAGTTGAAACATAAAGCTTTGTTACATATAACATATACATACCAAACAAACAATAAATGCATAATAAATGGCCACAAAAAAAGAAACAAATATCTAAGAGAGTGAAAGACTTTCCTCAGGACAGAGAGTTGAACCCAAACTCAAGAAGACAAAGAAAGGGTTTAATTCCTTGGGAAGGATATCAGTCAGGAAATGAGCCATTAGACCTTTGTGGAATTTTAAACCTGAAGAAGATTTCCATAGGAACATATCATGAGTCACTTTCTGATGACTAGTAACAGTCGAACTAATCCTATATGGTGAACAGAAGAAACTTCACCACTTGTACAGTACTAGAAGGAGGGGAGCGAATGATCAGGGGACTGTGTAGGCAGCAGAGTGGAACAAAAGAGTGCTAGGGATCATCTAAAATGTCTTGGAGAGGACACATACAACTGGCCTCCTTCCTGTAGGTCTGGACCCTGTAAAAGGAACCTGAGGGTCTGCACAGGCAAAGGGAACCTCAGACCATTTAAACTAATTATGGCAGAAAAGACTTGTTAAAGCTGCCATCTTGAGGCCAGAGTTCTTGATCTGGCAAGTCTGTAAATCACCTATGCCATATTACAAAGAAGAAAACCTACATGTGAGGAACAGCTGACATATTTTCCATCTGGAAGAAAGGTGGAGAGCCAATTGTTATCTTCCAGACAAGGCATTCCCTCCCAGATAGAGACACCCTTGAACCTAGGTCAAAGCCTTGAGCCTAGGTTGAACCTTTGAGCCTAGGTCATGGTAGGAGCATTCCCCCTGGCCCACAAGCTAGGTGAACCTGTATGGTCACTTTTGAAGCATACTTCTAGTAACCAGGAAATTAGCACAGAGCACCTTCCTAATTCTCTTCCACTGGTGCTTCTTTTTCTTTCCATATTATGTGTTTACTTTTAAATTGAGTCTCAGAAGAGCCAGCATTTAAGGTTGAAGTTCAAAAAAATCTCAGTTTTTTAGGACCATATGGGGTTCAGCACATGGTTGAGGAAAAGAGAAGGTTTTCTTTGATCTTTTTCCTGTCCCCTGGCCTCTGAACAAACCATGGATGAGGATATGGCCACTTTCACACTCATGCCTAGAAGGGTCAGGTCTGCAAAAGTTATCTGCACTAACCTACCCTTGGTCCACTTTGCACCACACTTACTGGAATGACACTCAAATCCAGGTTGGGTCAGCAGGTGAAGACACTTTCACGTGCATGTGGACCAAAGCCCTTAAAAAGATTGGGTAATAGCCTAACAACATAGGAAAGGTCCTTAAAAATGGTAGATCATACTTAAAGGAAGCTTTTCTCTGAGGTGGTGGTCTAAAAGGGACAAGTCCAGTCCCATGCAAAAGATTGGAACAATAGTGGCAGAGAGAGGAGATGAGATCCATAATGGGAAAATACAGCTTAAAGGTTGGAAAAAGCAGGCTAGAAATTCAAGTGAGCACCAATAAGAAAAGGAAGCAGCTGGCACTTAGTAACCTGGTAGGAATGACAGAGATATCACCTGAAAGAATCCCTAAGCCACTAACATTGGGTGAAGAAGGGAAAGCAAACAGAATCCAAATAATAAATAAATATATATTATATATATATATATATATATATATGAAAAATGCATGTCCTCAACACAGAGAGGCAGGAGGGATAGTTCTTACCTCTTGCAAGAAAGAGACATATTAGACGTATCGGATCCAAGTCGAGATGTGATAGGTCTGATATCTGAGTCATGGCACCAAATATGTTACAGGAAAAGATCTCAATTCTCATATCTAGCAAAAGATGGATCCAAGCAAGACACATAAATTGTAGTAAAAGTAATTGTAAAGTTTATTAGAAAAGAGATTTAGTAATAAAGAATGAGAGTGGGGAGAAATGGGGAAAAAAGGAAACATTTCCTACTCCCCATACAGGAAGTGGGACCAAAGACTCCCATTTCTGAGTTTGCCTACTAAATTTCTATTTCAAAATAAAATGAATGATTGTTAATTTAATATAAATACCTTATTAAAAAAAGAAAAATAAGACAATTCCCAATGAAATGAATTTATTTTACGTATTTCTTTTTTAAAAAAAATAGTTTCTAAATTTCTATAGGAACTCTATTATCTTGTAGACTTCTCATACATATAAAATTGCACATGATTTTTAATAATTTGTCTTTCCAAGACAAACATTTTTGAAGAGTAGGAAGAATTTTCTTTTGGAAAATGAATATCTTTTTCAAAATAAGAATTGTTTCTGAATTTTTCTTAAGAATCTCAATTGCTTAATTTTCAGCTACACCTCTCAACCTTAATAAAGCACAGATAATATAAGGGATCTGATAATGGATATTATTGTCTTCCAACATTTCTAAAAAATTTAATTTCACAAGTTTACTTCCAAAGTGACCTCTATATAGTTCAAATTCAGAACATTGACCCAAGAATTCTGCGTTAAGAAAGTCTTAAGGGAACACCTGTGAAATGGTAAAGTAATAATGTCCAAAACTTTGAAATACGAATGCTAACAAAACTATTAAAACTCAATGTTTTTAGAATTCTAGAAGTTAACCAAATGTTTCCATCTATCCAAGGAGCAGTTTTCCAAGAAAGAATGGTTAAAATCAGAATAGTGAGGTTCATTGTGCCTTAAGGTTCCTTTATTCCCACCCATACTCCCAAACTGCCCCTATCCAATAGCCTTTCAAACATAGCAGCTATAAAACCTAGGTTAGAGGAATTTTAGGAAGCAGAACAGGTTTAGACTTCCCCACAAAGCCCATTCCCAAAATATTCTCACTATTTGACTTGTCTGACTGCTCCATGGAACTCCCCATTTGTAAGACATAATTTTGACTTGACACAGATCTCATGTTAAAAAAAGATGTTTTTGGCAGCACAAGGTTTTGAACTCAGAGCATCTTCTTGCTAGGCAGGCACTTTACCATTTGAGCCACCTGGCCAACCCTTCATGTAACAAAAATTTGACTCCACTCCTTTTTTTTTTTTTTTACTATAAACAACTTATAAGGCATAGTTACCCTTCTTTCCCTCTACTGACCCTCATCTCAAAAGTTGGCTAAGAAAGCCCATGGGGCTCTTTTGTTTTCTGTCTTTTATAGTTTTAAACCACGTCCTCCTTTATATGTGGAATTTAGACCTAAAAAACAAAACAGATGAGTGTAAAATGGAGCAATTATTTGGGACTGGGAACCTGTAGAAGGAGAGAGGGTGAAAAGCAGCTGAAGGGTTATGCATATGATGAAAGTACTTCATAGTCATGTATGAAAATAGAGTAAAATTGATTTAAAAGGTGGGGGTGAGAAAGAGTAATGGAGGGGTGATTTTTTCATACCTCCCTGGTGCATGTTTATAGCATCATCTATCTTGGCAGCTAGAATAAATTTTGGAGAAGCCATACTATCTCTTCAGGAAGGAACAAAGAATTGGTCCTATAAGCAGGATGTCTGCATGGTGACCATTATGACCAGGGTCTTTCTGCTCCTCTCAGCTTGTTATTTGGCTCTGTAGTCTGCTGGTGAGCAGGCAGTTTGGTCTCCTCCATTCAGAAGTGGCTTGCATTTTGAATTGTGCTGCTGTGTTCTGCATTTGCTGAATTAAATGACCTAAACCAGAAGTTTTGGTATTTGGCATTTAGAGATAAGACTATCATTTTTTTTTTCATTTTTCTTTTATTATTCATATGTGCATACAAGGCTTGGTTCATTTCTCCCCCCTGCCTCCACCCCCTCCCTTACCACCCATTCAGCCCCCTCCCTCTCCCCCCCCCAATACCCAGCAGAAACTATTTTGCCCTTATTTCTAATTTTGTTGTAGAGAGAGTATAAGCAATAATAGGAAGGGACAAGGGTTTTTGCTGGTTGAGATAAGGATAGCTATACAGGGCATTGACTCACATTGATTTCCTGTGCGTGGGTGTTACCTTCTAGGTTAATTCTTTTTGATCCAACCTTTTCTCTAGTACCTGTTCCCCTTTTCCTATTGGCCTCAGTTGCTTTAAGGTATCTGCTTTAGTTTCTCTGCGTTAGGGCAACAAATGCTAGCTAGTTTTTTAGGTGTCTTACCTATCCTCACCCCTCCCTTGTGTGCTCTCGCTTTTATCATGTGCTCATAGTCCAATCCCTCCTTAAAGTGGCCCTGGATCTTGTGTCTCAGCCCAAACCTCTCTGAATCTTAGAATGAATTATGTGTTTCTGTTCCAGCATGAACCTTGACTGACACTAGTTTCATTAGAAAGATTGTGCAATGAATGAAGAGTAGTCAGCATTAGAAGAGCAATCATTGTTTAAAGATTTGAATACCTGAAGTCTATGCTTTCAAAAGAAGGAAGATGAATAAGACCCTACAAAATGCTACTGCTGTTGGTATGTCAGCCTTAAAACAAAGATTGTGAGCCTCAAGACAAAGTGAAATATATCCTGACATTTCTGGGAACAGCCACTTAATCAGTATAAAGCAACCAGTTCCATTGGTGGCATCCAAAACATGTCAAGACTAGTTGAGGATCTCTGGAGGAAAAAACTTAGAAAGATGAACAAAGTAGAGAGTACCCTCTCTAAAGTATACCAATTAACCACAAAAAAGGGAGAGGTGTGGTGAGGGGAAGTCTGGATATAGAAAGAATAAGGAAAATCATTGAAAAATAGAAGTCTGACCCACTTGGAAATTCAAAGCTTATTAAAAGAAATTAAACAATAAAAAGATTGGATTTTTCACCTATACCACAAAGGCCTTGAGTTAACATCTACTGAAACACACCAATTGACAAACCCTCATATCTTTGATACTAGGATTCAAATTATAATTATACCTGAAGAATCCCCAAATTTTAAACAAGTTTTCACCTGTAATTTTAGAGTAGTCTTGAACAAAGAACAAACAAATAGGCTTCCCCTTAAGCACAGAAATATTGCCCTGCTCAAATTCCCCCATGGTCATAACATTCATTGTTCTAAAATACCCCTATGGGTGTCAAATTAAACCTTTGATACAAATTGACTTGACTAAATATGACCCCATATATGTGTCCCCGCACTCAGTTAAAATGCCTCAATACAATTTAAAAGAGAACATTCAAGAATTGGAACCTGTTGCATAAGAGCTACTTAGAGAAGGAATGATTATCTCCAGTGCGCCTTCATTTAACACAATCTTTTTTCTGTTCCTAAATTTAGAAAAAATGACCAGGGTGTCACCACACAATGCAGTCTCAATGCTGTGGTTCCATTTGTTTGACCTCCATACCTAACATCAATGAAATTGCTCAATTGAATTCAGAAAAGTAATTATTTCCCTATTATAATCTGAATACTATATTCTGAACAGTGCTTACTTCAAATGCCTTTTACCTACAATTTGTTTTCACCTCCAACAGGACACAGTATACATTTACTTGGCTACCTATAGTGTACTTTGCAAGATTTGAAATCACAAACAATCTTTGCAGACAAGATCTTCTCAGGAACCCACTTTCTCCAAAAACACAGCTATGACATTGTTTTGATGACATCCTCATCCAAAAAGTCTCATTTGACATATTCATTCAGGACCTAAGGATGTTCATACAGAAGCTCAAAACAGAAAGGGAACTTTTCCACACGGGTTTAACTACCTCAGTTAAATCCCAGAAAAGTAGTCATCAAATTAAGAACTATTTGTCTTGCTACTGACAAGAAACACCTAAAATGTAAAATCATCTTTTAGGCTTTGGGGAACTCTGGGTGCAACATGTATATGTTCTTCACGCAACAGTCTTACTTAGGTCAGTTTATACTGTTGCTAGTACATTTGTTTACATTTAGAATAGAGACTTTCCCAACAAGTCTCTTTAATTTGTCTAAATTGCATTCCCATTAGCTCTCCAGTCCTGATTCCTTTCCCCACCCCCCAGACTCTTCATTGCAGAGACTTTAGCAATCTAATCTCATCTTTCTGGGCAGCCTGGTTCAGCTGCAGTAGCCCCACATTGTCCACAGATTTGTAATGAAAGAAACTGGCCTTCTTGACTCCATGTCATCTGCCACTGAGCAATAGTTGATTGCCATAACTGGGATCTCTTATAAACAGAAGGCTTTGGTACCATGACTTCCCACACTCAGCTGCCCAATATTCCATAACATAGGGGAGCAGTACCTCAAAAACTCAGTACAGCCATTGAGAACTCTGCTATAGGATGGAGTCAAACTTTGGAATATTTCATATAAAGGAGGAGATAGCTTTCCCTGTCCTCATGTCCTTCATATGCCTTGGTGCTAGAGAATGTTACCTCTCTTACAAATCCACTGGCTACCTGAAGAGAAGCTTCAGACCAATGAATGAATTACAATAGAAATTCATACATTTTATACTTGTTGTCATCACTATTATACACAATGAATCCCACAGAGAGTTGCAGCTTTTCACTCCTTAACTAGAACAACTCTGATAATAGGCCAAAAGTCAGTACATTTGACCAAACTTCAGGAAGTCAGTCAACTTAGCACTGGATACCCTTACCAAAAATAGACTCATGTGCCATTTTTACTGAATTTTGACCTGTAAGTAATGGTTTGCCTGCTTGATCAGGATGATGGTACCATTTCCTAATCCATGATTAATCCTTTAGATATCTCAGATACTCAAAATATAAACAAAGACCACCCATGTTTCTACATACAATAACATTATAGTACAGAGCTTCACCTTCTTATTCCCTTCAGTCTTTCAGACATTGAAAATAAGTTGGAAAAAATAGTTTGTTGTAGTTTCTGGTCTCTTTCTAATTGTGATGTATCTTACACTACCACAAAGATTCCTTGTTTAGTTTGTCAAGTCTTTTGATTATTCTCAGTGAAAAGATTGACTTGAACCAATCTCATGAATTGATATAGGACATTAGCAAAACTTGACATGAGCCACCATAATCAGATTCATAACTACTCTTAATATAGTGTAAGATGTTGGAGCTTTTGAAGTAATAAAATGACAAAGGCATTGCTGTACTTATAATTCACCAAATAATATTTTCATTTGTGTTTGAATATCATATTGAGGCACCTCCATCACACTGTCAATCTTAAAATACCTAGAAATTAACTGAATTATATTTATCTACCCTTCATGAGGGTTTTTTTCTTCATAAATAATTGAACACAGTTCACATTTTAAGTATGAAACCTGCCAGAGAGATACTATATTGCAATTCCTAGTCTCTGTCTTTAATCTATATTTTGTAATACTTCTTCATGAAAAACTGTCTAATTCAACAACTGGTAAGTTTAGGTTTTTGATGCTGTATACATTTGTAGATATGCATCAGTATTACAAGTACATTTTACATATTTATGTATATAAAATATATGCATATACAATCATATATGTCATTTTTCTTGATAAGTAACTTCAGAATTATTCAAAATGAAAATTCTATTGTTTATTTACATTAAATCTAGTTGTAGACTTCATCTCAAAAATGAATCAAGGCAGCAGAATCTATACCCTAAATGAACAAGAAGTGTTAATACTCCTCTGCACATTTCTTAACATTTTTTAACTTTCCTAATCAAGTGAAATTCTATAAAAGGAAGTTCATTTTTCTTTGTATAAGAGCTTCATTAAGGTTTTTACTTATAACATGACTACATAAATCTGTGACGTATTTTATGAAGGTCATCTAAACTATACTAAGCAGGATAAATTAATTGACAAGAATTAACTGGGCATTTTTGTATTATGAAGGATTACATTGTAATTATGTTTTAAGATAGTTATTAAGAACTAGCCTATTACTCTTTGTTAAATTAAGTGATCAATTTGAAAAATCAAAGTGTAATAGGTAGTCACTCAGCTATCTTCTGTAATTACAGGACAAAACTACTGATATCAGAACAACCAGAACCAGAAATAACTAAATCAAGGCCTTTCATGGAAAAGAGAACATTGTTTTTCCAAATTTTTATATATTGCATTCAGAAATGTATTTATTAAATAGCTTTTGCTATTTGACTAACATATTTTTGTAATGAAGTAAAGTGTAAAAATTCAATTTTCCAAGTTGATAATTATTAAAAATATCTCCCTTGTGATGGATAAACTAATTTTGAATATTTTAATTTTCAGAACTTTAAGAATATAATTGCTATTTTCCTGTCATTCGTCATGACTCACTGCTTTCTTTCATTTTTAAAAAATGTACACCTTATACTGATGTCAAAAATGATACACATCAGATGCTAATATTGAAAGGTCAAAGAATGGATGTCAACTATTTTAACCAAGTGTTTTCACAATAATCACATGTCCTAATTGATCGATGGCAAAACACCGTGGAAGGGAAAAGTGCTGGCCACTTGTTTGGACTGAGTGTATTTCCCCAGAATCCATAATTGAATTAACCCCCTGGGTGATGGGGACTTTTAGAGGTGAGAAGGTATAATAAGTACATGAGAGTGGAGCCCTCATGATGGGATTACTGTCATTGTACAAAAATGAAGAAACCATAACTCTCTTTCATAGTTATGTGAGGACACAGCAAGAAGGCTGCTATCTATAAATCAGGGAGAAGGAGCTTCCACCAGTAATTTGATCATACTGAAACTCTGATCTTAGTTTTCCATCGTCCAGAATTGTGAGAAATACATTTTTGTTCTTTAAACCATCCAATCTGTGATATCCTGTTACACTGGTTCAAACTGATACCCCTCATTCATAAGCATCCCACTCAAGGCTAATTTGCAAGCTTGTGTTTCTGGCTGCCTGACACTTTAATTCTTGATTAGCTAGAACCTATTTAACATATATGAACAACCAAAGTGCTCCCAAATCATAGCTAAATAGAGTAATTTTTTTAAGTATAAAATGCCTGGGAGTTTACCATATATTAATTAATGATCACAAATTTTTCATATTGTAGTTAGGAAAATAATAAATGTGAATAAACGAAAACTAAAACATAAAAACGCATCACTTGATAAATTTATAGTTATTAGCTATTTTAATAATTATCTTAAAAACTAAAGCTTTTATTTTTGCTATGATTTACACATAAAAACTTATTTATAATCCTAGCCATCTAAAAAGTAGCTTAGCCATAGTAATAATTCCGATTACAATGTCTGATAGATTAACTTTTTTCAGTAATACCTTACCAGTAATATAGTTGTAAACTGATAAGTGTTTCCACAACAATATCCAGGTCTTAATCCCAAAACTTCTGAATCTTATATAAGAAAGTGTGTTTGCAGATGTGATTAAGTTACAGATGTTAAGATGGGGATATTATCTTCAGATAGGTGTTAAATGTAATCACAATTATTTTTATAAGAAGGAGATAGAAGATTTGACTACATGTAGGAGAGAATGCAGCCATGTGGTTGAAGCACATACTCCATCTCTAACTTTGGTCATCAGCCAAGGAATGCAGCTCTACATGGAGGAAAAGGCAAGAAATGGAATCTGTTCTGGAGTCTCTGAAGGGAACACAGCTTACCAACAACTTCATCTTACTCCTACAGCACTCATTGCAGACTTCTGGCTAGCAGAACTGTAAGACAGTAACTTTCAGCAGCCATAGATGACTGATAAAATTTTGTACTGAAATTATTTATTTTCTCCTCGCTGATTTATATTAAGTTTTGATAGCTACAAGTTTCCCACCATCAAGTAAAACTCTGAAGGAGTATGCAAGATGTTTTTACTAGTCTTAAAAACATCTTCATCAAGATATGATTTTTTTCATTTCACAAATATGTTTAACACACTTAACAAATACTCTGAAATCCACTGCAATGTATCATAAACTAAATTTATATATACTTCCCAAACCCATTAATCTGAATCAAAGATAATTAAATCTCCATCTATCCTTCTGAGGAAAATTTTGAAAGACATTTGCAGTGTATGCTACAAATCCTCAGAACCTGAAATGATGCTTATTTTAAGTAAAAAAATGACTGTTTTTCACATGATGAGTTTTTTTGACATATAACAAAAACTACCTAGAAAGCATTCGGCAACCATCTCTTTGCATTATTGATTCACCCAACAGTAGTAAATCTCTTTTGTTTGCAAGTAAGTTTAAAGGTACTGACAGATCACTATTGATCCAAGACCATGAATTCATTTATGATTGGAAAAGCATCCACATTACTCATTTTAGGAATATTATCAGAGTATACATCAAACCTAAGTTCTTTTCTGTTACTATTTAATCATAACATTAGATTTATCCCTGACATGATATTATTGAGTGCTTAGTATAAGCCAGGCATTGTTTGGAAATTCTTACACATATTGACTTATTTAATTATCTTGGTGCCATACTGTCAATGATGACCACACTATAATTATAATTTTACTGGTGGAAAAACTGAAGAACAGAGTTTCCAAATTTATCTAAAGAATGTACATACAATAAGTAGAAGTGCAATTTATCTTCACAGGCAATGTTCTTAACCACAGTGCCTACTGTCTGAGTTTCCAAAAGGGGGAAAATGAGAGAAATTGTTGACAAATCATTTAGAATCTCTGAAGATGCCAAGAAGGTGAGCACCTCTGAGCTGATGCTAAGTACAAGCACAATGTGCACACACACACACACACACACACACACACACACACCCCACACACACACCCCCCACAGTTCTGAAGGAGGTAATATAATGTGCATCTATGATAAATTGTCCTGGTTGAGCTCATGTTCAGATAACTCTCTCCAAAGTTGTATATGGTTTACTTTATAAAACATTAAAACTTGGTCTTATACCTATACAGAACATTTTTAAGATACAGATAAAGTAAGAAAATGCCCAACTTTTCAGCTGCATCTCAGTGAGAAGGGAGAGGTTTCAAAGAGTAGGTGAGAGGGAGTTAACTTCGTAGGACTTAGGTGCATCTTAAGTGGCAGACCTCAACTCAGCTCTCGGTTACTCTTTTATGAAACTTTTTTAAATGGCCAGAACCCTTTGTTTCAGCCTTCCTGTTACCAAAAAGCTGGTTGAGGTCCATTTGATCTATCCAGACAAAAATCACAACTGGGCAAGGAATAGTTCTTCTAGCATGGGAAGACCTAAGCTTTTGAGTGCCAAAGACATGGACTGGACTAACAGACTTAGAGAATTATAACTCCAAGTCCTGAAACCCAGATCTAGAAAGCAGAAACTTAGGGCTCTCGGCGTTCTGGTTCTCTGGGGTTTGATTGCCAGGGACTCAGCTCTCAGCTACTAGTGTAGTCCTTAGTTCTTAGCAGTAGCTAATGGTAGCATCAGTCAGTTCAGTTAGTGTTACAGACCTTGAGCCTTTGATGGCTCCTTACAGTGGCTAGAATCACAGCTCTGGAGCCTTGCATATCAGGATCCTTCACCCTTGCTGTGACTAGCGTTACAGATTTTGGTCCTTGGGTATTGGGACTTTCACCCCTTAGGGTTTAGAAGCTCCCAAAAACTCTTCAAGTGAGCAGGGTGCACAGTCCCTCATCTTCAGCTCTTCTTTATACTTGCACTGACCTTTACTATCTCTGCCACCTCTGCTCCCCACCGCCTCTGACTCCTCTCTGGAACGCTTCAGGTGCCTTCTCACTACTACTGCTGCTGCTGCTTCTGATGTTGCTACCACTGTCACATCTTCATGTTACCAGCTCAGCCCACTGTATCCATGATAAAGATCATAAAAAAGCAAGACAAGACCACTCAGAAGTACTCTAATAGATCTGATGTTGTAAAACTAGTGAGCAACACAGATAGGTGTCTCTCAGTTCATTTTTCAAATGAACTGAACAACCTGGTTATATAGCTAGGAAGGGATATGGCAAAGGAAGGGTGTTTACAGCAATCATAATAAAATCCTTCATGAAAATGAAGCATTGTGTTTGCACCAATCACAAGACTTCTACTAGATCGCCAAAGAAAGTACTCCCCACTTTGACCTGAATAAAAATGCCTGCAGAATCCTCTGAAAGTTCTCTGATACTTTTCTTACTATAGTGATGCTTTCTAAAGCTAGCACAGGCTGTCCTAATAGGAACATGTCTTCGGTTGTGGTTGTAGTGGTCCTCTGCAGCTGCTGTAATGTTTTCAGAGTGACTGTGATGTTTCCAACATAATCAGGTTGCTATGAGGTCAGTCAGGTTGGTTTCAGTAAAGCAACTGCTTAGCTGACAATCACCCTATCAAGGCTACCAGGTATAAGGGAAAGACATGACAGATAGGCTGCTCTTGGCAGCTTTAATCATTCTCGGAAGCATTTAAAGGGCGTTTACTTAAGGAAAGTTCAACACTACGGCACTAACAATTCTTTTTTCTTTTTTTTTTTTTGATTATGGAATGTTTTATTTTTTCATTTATTCATATGTGCATACAGTGTTGGAGTCATTTCTCCACCCTACCCTTCCCCCCCCCCCCCCCCCCGCCCCCTTCCTCTCTCCTCCTACCCACTTGCTTCCAGGCAGAATCTGTTCTGCCCTTATCTCTAATTTTGTTGAAGAGAGAGTATAAACAATAATAAGAAGGACAAAGCGTTTTTACTAGTTGAGATAAGGATAGCTATACAGGGAGATTCCTAGCATTGTTTCCATGTATATGTGTATTACATGCTAAGTTGATTCTTCTCGAACTGACCTTTTCTCTAGTTCCTGATCTCCTCCTCCTAATGGCCTCTGTCACTTTAAAGTTTCTGCATTAGTTCCTTTGCCTTGAGGACATCAAATACTATCATGTTTTTTGGGTTTCTTATCTATCCTCATACCTCCCTTGTGTGCTCTTGCTTTATCATGTGATCAAAGTCCAATCCCCTTGTTGTATTTGCTCTTGATCTAAAGTCCACATATGAGGGAAAACATATAATTATTGGTCTTCTGAGCCTGGCTAACCTCACTCAGGATGGTGTTCTCCAGTTTCATTCATTTACTTGCGAATGATAAGATTTCATTCTTCTTCATGCCTGAAGAGAATTCCACTGTGTATAAATACCACATTTTCTTAATCCATTCATCAGTAGTGGGGCATCTTGGCAGTTTCCATAACTTGACTATTGTAACATAGATCTGCCATATGATCCAGCAATCCCACTCCTGGGGATATACCCAAAGGAATGTGATACAGTTTACTCCAGAGGCACCTGCACACCCATGTTTATTGCAGCACTATTCACAATAGCCAAGTTATGGAAACAACCAAGATGCCCCACTGACAATTCTAATACCATTTAAAAGTCCTTGATAGTATTTAGTATTTAGTAATGTATAACAGTGTTTAACTACTGCCCCAGTGCTCCAGGAACAGGTGGACCCCCCCTGATCTGTCTCACTGAGAAAATTACTTTAGGTGCTCAGGCTTAAATTAGCAGTAGGTTTATATTTTATCACATTTCCTTGATGTGGTTGTTTAGCTGAATTTAACTATTCCCTTTGTAAGGTACTAAGGTTGGAATATTCTACAATTCACTTAGGTAGTTAATGCAATCGTTCGTGAATAAATTCTACCACAGTTATAGTCATAGATTAAAGTAACTTTTAGACAGTGGCAATAAAATTCTCCATAAAGATTAATGCTTTTAAGATGATGCCCTCAGAATGTAATTAGAATAATTTAGATCCATAAACTCAAAATCCCAAATAGTATTCTTTCTTCCTATTCTTCCTTCCCCCTTTCCTTCCTTCCTTTCTCCTTCCTTCCTTCCTTCTAATAATTTGCTCCCATAATTTCCCATGATCTCTGAAAGAGAATCCACAAAAAGAAAAGCTTGGATTAAAACCTGGACTCTGATGGGTGGTTTAGATTGAAACTTGGGCTGTAGGTGAGTGGTTTCTAGATGCATATTTGTTACCATTGCATCTACTTGTCACATGGTATTGGTCTTTGTAACTGGTCTACTGGTGATCTAGATCCCTGTATTGGTCACTACGGATATTTGAGGTAGAATGATGAGTTCCTCTTAGTATTTACAAAGCTAAGAGTGTTTCTGGTATAAAACTCATTCTTAGTACCCTAATTATTCTCTGTCTTATCCATCCATGCCCAAGTGATAAGTCACTACCATTAGACTTGTAGCAAACTTTACTTAAACCAATGACACTCAATCAGGAATGATTTTGTTCTCCAATGATACATTTGGTAATGTGAAAAGTTTTCTGGCTGTCACACAGAAATGGGGGTTACTTATGGCAATATATAGAGAGACAATATGCATGTATATGTATCAAGACAAGAATGCTAAACTGTTGCAATGCGTAGTATGGTACTTCAAAACAAAATCTAGTACAAAATATCAATAGGGCTGTGGTTTATAGATCTCTTTTAAACTCTTCATATTTCCAGGCTTAGGAAACATTCCTTTTCCATCCATACAACACAAAATGCCAAATTAAATTTGCTCTGAATCCTACACGTCTAAAATGCCTAAACTCTTTCATTAGTGTAGCTAATTCAATGTCCACATACGTATCTAATTTTCACAGAGGGAGACAATTGTTCTTGCTAAATTGTTCATAATCTTCTGAGCTAATAATAACTGAAGAGGCTATCTGGAACCTTTTTCCCTAGAACAGAAAGAAAGTAGAAAAAAGCCTATGTTGAGTTTCACTTCAGAGCAGCATATGTGTGAAATAATCATTAAAAGAAGAATGGAAATCAAATACTCGAATAGTGCATCAAAAAAGTTCACATTTACTCACCCTGATTTTAAATTTAAAATTGATTAAAATGGAAGTTATTTAATATCACTGTGATCTCATAACCCTGAATTTTGTTGGGGGGGTTCTTCAATTAATTGTCAAAACTCAGCTTCATGATGTTAATAAAACTTTCATAGGTTAAGTTCTTGTATTTTATAATGAATATCATTAATAATAGTTAGCTATCTTTAATACTTCAACAAGCCATACATCAATATTTATATGTCACTATTCTCCTGGTAAATAAATAAAGCAGATACATAACCAAGGCTTACTTTGTAATCAACCTTAAAATTCTTATTCCATTGTCACCATAAACAGATGGCGACTATATCCTCCACAGTTGACCTCTTCCTGTGGGCAGCAGGTCTTAATGCAACTGTTTAAGGTGCTCTTGACTTTAGGACTGTGGAAAGAAACAAGAATGTAGGAAAGAAAATATGCTATTGTCTTCCAAATTTGTGTTTAAGAATATCAGTTGGAAGATCTTAAAGTTTCATAGGCTTAGGAGACATCTTTCCTAAATTCTAACATCTAAATCCTGGTTACCCTACTGATTTTTCTGTAAAATATTAAAGAACAGACTTAAAATTACAAACATTTTAAAAGTATTTGTAAATATTTTATTGCAAGCACAAATCTTAAAAAATTGTTTCATAACAATGTATTTAAAATGGTAATATGTAAGAGTCTTTATTTTCAATATGCAATTTATTTATATTACACATTGTTTTGTGATAAAGTTCACATTAAATAGTTGGTAAATGAGTAACTAAACACAATTATAGTTGTTTCCATAATGTGTACCCAAAGCAAATTAAACTCATTCGCACAATTGAATTGTCTAGAGATAGATTGTCTAGAGATAGATAACCAATATAAGTAGAGCTAATCTATGCTTTCCCTGGGATTTCTTAATTTGGCAGCAAGGAAAACACTATGATAGCCTTTCGTTAACAATACAAACTGTGAATTGCGAAACATGAACACTACTAGTGCTCAACCATGTTGCCACCATGTGGAGGAAGCCAGTGTGTGTGTGAAGACAAAAGGAAGCAAGTGTCCTGAGAGAAATAATACCATGCATTTCTTCTGTACAGCTTTCTGACTTTGATAAATTATCACATCTTCTTTTATTTTGTTACTTATCTGCCAATGACTTAACAAGAGCTTTCTTCATCATCATCTTGTTAATATTAATTACCATTGTCTTGACCACACAGTTATATCCCTCCCCTGCTGTCATTTTGTTGATAAACCTTTCTTTGAATCTATATGCTGAAGAATTCTTATTTGGTTTAAATTAGTTTTTGTAATTTTTTTCTGATTTACAAACAAAAGAAGTTTGGTAGCAGAAGTTCTAGATTAGTTTATGCATTTTCCAATGGCTTATTGTAATGAATTTTAATCATCTCCTAAATGTGAATTTTCTTTCAAAGCTACATAATCAAATCTATGCTTCTTCTGCTCTTCATTTGACTTGTGTTAATTAAGCATCTGTCTTTTCCATTGGCACATTTATTCTCTACCAGTCAGGGCCTCAAGTCATTCAACTTTTTTAAAGCAACAAGGAATCAGGGTTAAGTGTAGAAATTAATAAAAATGTACTATTGATTAGAGCAGAGCTAAAAGGAGACCCTATGTATTTGTTCATGTTATCCAAAAAAAGTGAACAAGAGTTTAAAATATTAAAAATATGGAAAAGAATATGCTGGATAATGTTTGATCCATGGATATATAACAAAATTGAGAAAGCAAATTAAGATGAGTATGGTAGTTCACTACCATAATCCCAGTTACTTAGGAGGCAGAGATAGAAGAATCTCAAATTCAAAGTCATCCTAGGGCAGATTATGAAGAATGTAGGTAGAGTGTTTGCCTAGCATGTTCAAGGCCCTGGGGTCAATCCTTAGTACTGAAAAAAGAAAAGAAAATTAATATATTAATCTAAGCATTATACTATAATTTTGTTATGGTATGAATATCCTTAACAAAATTCATGTCAAAATCTGATCCCTATTGTAAGGTATTAAGAGATAAGACCAGGTAGAAACATTAACAGGTGATTGAGTCATAAGAACTCTGCCTTCAGGAAAAGATTAATATTTTAATTGATGAGTACATTAACAGATTATCATTGGGATGGACTTTGTTATAAAAGTGAGCTCTTTCTGACTTGCTTATTCTGTTTCATCAAGTGAACCACCTTGGTGCTCTGAAGAGAGTACCCATCAACAGAAAGGATCTCATCAGATGAGGTCCTTAAACTTACCAACCTTCAGAACCATGAGCCAAGAAAACTTTTATTTTTGAGAAATTAGTCTATAATGTTCATATATAACAATAGGGCATAGATAAAGACAAATACATGGAGACGCTTGATCTAATATCAAAGATAGAGCCTCACAAGATTGCAAAGGCCATCTTAAGTATAGGTAGTCATTCCTAACATTGCCATTGGGCCAGTTGAGTATTAAGGGGAATTGTGAAGAGGATCAGAAAATGTAGATCAGGGCTTCACCTCAGACTTCCATTTGCTTAGCACTGATGATGACAGCCATGTTTCCACGGCCAAACAGTTGAAATTTTAGCTTTCCTGTCATCTGTGAGTTTTCTTATGAGGGAGAATTTGATGTTTCTTGCCCGAGTCATTCAGAACCACAGTATGATTAAAAGTTGTGTATCAAACCCCTATGTTATCTGGTGCCAGGATCCAGAGTCTCTTCTTCTACACACACCAAATGTATCATGGTGTGTGTATCTGTTTAAACAGAACATAACTTATCCTATCACACTTCGAAGTTATGTCCATCCCATAGAATTAGGGAAAAGTTGAGCTGGTAGTAGAAGAAACCCTCTAAATTTGCATAGGGACATAAACCAGTGGACAGAGAAAAGTAGAGAAGGCATATCATCTTCTGCATAACTATTATAGAGATCACTATAGACATCTCAAGTTGTTCAGAGGTTCTCACCAACCACCTTTTGAGGAACATGGCAAGTGAATTGCATAAATTATGAATGCAAAATTACATTGTATATTTATTACTTTAAGGTAGAAGTACAGCTGTTAAACATGGAGGATGCCTTCCTGTCAAAACTTGTAGATCTCAACTATGGTTATTCTCCAAGTAGGAAGTGAATTTCCTGGACACAACCTGCTCATTTTTTTCCATGAGTAGGAGCAAAACAAAACACCAGAATATTTAGCATATGGCTAAAACATAAAGTTAAATGTATACCTATGCGTTGTCATTGACCATGAAGTTTTGGGGTTACGTGTTACATTAAGTAAGAGTAGTGTCAATGACAGTGAGAGGTGAAAGGTATCTCCCTCACACAAACACAGAGTAGGACATCTGTAGGACACTTTTTCAGTAACTGGAGAAGTTTTAATATTAAATACTCCCCAAACAATATTAATTTATAGAGTTATCAATTTATCAGTTTATTAGAACGCTAATCTTATACCCATAATAAAATTAACCCCATGTTAATTGGAATTGATCTTAAAAGAAAAAAAATCAAATCATTAAAATTATGTGAAAATATTAAATATCTTATTCTGGGATTAAAAGATGTTTATAACTTAAGTACTCTAGAAAAAATTACAAAGATGACTGACAGATTTGATAGTAAAATGGTATTTTAGTCATATTCTCATTTTATCCATGGAGAAATAGCAAAAACTCAGAAATGTAGATGAAATCAGTTACTTGAAACAGAATGAAGATGAGCACTTTACAAGGTTCGTTAAAACTCTTCCCAGAGAAATTGTTCAATTTATTAACAGGAATAAGCTCCAGCCCTCCAGTCTGAAGCCACTTCATCCTAGAACTATAGATAGGCGTGGTGACTAGGTCAGCTCCAGATATCCTCAATCAAGTACATTTGCTGACACTGCAACCAAGAACCTTTGCTGTCCTGTCTCACCTAACTCAGAAAAGTAATACATTCTCATGTAGAATTCTCATGTGGAAGATGTGACAAAATCAATGCCGATAATTATTCAATGAGTAATGCAGTGATGAATTACATAAGACCAGCAAATCTGATGAGTTTATCATCAGGTAACACTGATGATTAAGTTAATTTTGTACTTAAAATTAACCATTGTATCTATAGCAAAATATTAAATACAGTAAGACACAAAAATGTTCCCATCTAACAAAAGGAAGAGCAGACCTGAGGTTTAATTAAGCAGTTTTCTGAGGAGGTGGAAGAATAACTCATCCTGGCATTCTAACTTTGAAGAACCCAAATTCCAACCTTCTGTAAACAATTTCCAAGTCTGTTCTTGTCTTCGGTATCTTTGATAATGAATTTATTTGAAATGATACCCACAATATGGAAACAATAACAAATTTCCTATTCATTGTATCTCAAAAACCTTGTATCCTACTAATATGGGTAAAGAAATAAAGAAAAGCATTTTATTTTGGCATGAAATAATTTGCTTTAGAATTACTTCTGTACAGGTGATTGAGATTTCATCAGCACAAGTTAAGCCATATTCATGATTTTCTGTTTGTATAAAGTAATCAGAAATTTAATTAAAAATCCTAGCAAATAAATGTTTGTACAAGCAAAAAGCTGCTGTTTTGTTCACTAATAAGCAGAAGAGACATCAAAAACTAAATTAAAAATGAGATTATGTACTGCCTCAATAAGAATTAGTTTGTATAAATGCATTATTTTACCTAATACCCAATATTGTTTTCCTAAGGTATTTCTAAATGTGATAGCAAAGTTCTACTTCCTTTTACATAACGTAAGTATTAAAATCAAACTTGAATAAAACCATACAGACTATATTATTGTAGTGCTATAAGTGCTTAGTGGCTGAGTGTGGTGGTAGGTGTATACATTTTTCTTTCTCTCCAATCATCCCTCTCTATTCACTTTCTCTATCTGAACCCCCAATCTCTATGTTGGAGCACCAAATAAAGATTTGGTGTTTGGGGCACTTTATGTTCACAGATGATCCAGTCAAGGCACAGCTGTCCAAATTCCTGTTTCCTCCAAGATCCATGGAAGCATCTCCTTGATACCCCAGTCTCCCAGTGGTCATGAGAGTCTAGATTTGCATATTCAAAGTTCAGCATTCACAGGACATCTCAAAGTTCAGCAGAGAGCACCATGATTGATCCAAACCAAAGATTTTGAAGTCTGGGTCTTCCTCCCAGTTTCTTTCTTGGATCCCAATAGACCTGCTGCTCAAGACCCAAGCCCAATTATGTCTTTCTCTTCTGATGCAGATCCATGGTGGTAAAATCTTGCTTTTGAACAGGACTGGCTCATTGTTTTCTATTTATATGAATTGGCTATCCTTTGGCAATTGAAATATTGAACAGTGGTGATTTAAAATGTGAAATAGCAGCACTGACTTGAAGAGAAGTTTCTAAGCAAAAGTGAAAAGCTGGGTTTTTTCAAGTATAAATAGAATATGGAGTATATCATATTGACTGCAATAATCTTGGATTAATTTTTGTAGTTTTTGAAACAGAATAAATGAAAGCAATAGATTAGATCTCCAATGTGAAAAGGAAATGAAGAATATGTAGCAAGTGATAAAAATAACTTAAATAAGTGTGTAGGAAAAGAAAACTTTATATTCAGAAAGAACTCTCCCTTAGGATGATGGATTTCAACAGAAAGTAAGTGCATAATAATTGAAAGCAGCTCAGTGAAAACTCAGGGAAATATCTTTAATTCAATTAAGAGCTGCCTGTCATTGAAGGTTTGTGTCAAGTCTGGACACTTGCAGCAGGCTGGGAATTTATTTCTCAGTGAGACAAATCTAAAAGATAGAAATTTGATAAGAGAGGAAACTTTTTTCTGTAAATGTTCATACTACATTAAGTTTGAAATAACTTTGAAATAAAATATTAATAGCTTGTACAAAATGTAATGACATTTTGCAACCACACAATTAAATTGAAAGGTTTTTTCCAGTTTTTTTGATGTTTAATTGACAAATTAAAAATGCATATTTCAATACAGACACTGTGATGTTTTGATATGCATATACATTGTGTAATGATTAATCACAACCAAATTAATCAATGCATCCATCATCAAACATAGTTACCCTGATATGTGTGGAGAGTACGTACACTTTAGATATATTCTCTTTGCAAATTTTCAAAAATACCATAGTATTAGTAACTATAGATCATGCTGTACATTACATCCCCAGAGCGTATTTATTTTGTAACTAAAAGTTTGTTCCCTTCTATCAACATCTCCCCATTCCCCTTGCCCCTCACAGCCACTGGCAATCACTATTCCATCCTCAGCTTTTATGAGATTGACTTTTATCAGTTCCGTTCATAAATGAAATGATACGGTCTTGGTCTTCCTGTGTCTGGCTTATTTCATTTATCTAGTGTCCTCAAGTTGCATCCACATTGTCACAAATGGCAAGATTTCCTTATTTTTAAGGACTTACTGATATCCCATTGTGTGCACATCTGTGTGTGCAATCACATTCTCTTCATACAGCCACTCATCAATGGATATTGTGTTGTTTGTTGTGAATAAATCTCTTTCCATGTTATGCAGCACTTGCTTTACCACTTACTAAGTAATCTTTGGCAAATTGCTTAATACTTAATGTACTTGCATCTTTAAGACAGAAATAATAATAGTCATAGCATTGTTGAAGGAATTATATTTATACATAATGTTCAGAGCAATATGTGAAATATCACTAAAAATATTTTCTTTTATCTTTTTAATCATAGATGAATTAGAGAAAACATCTCATGTTTTTGTTAGTTTTAAAAAATATTCACATACCTATAGAAGACAGTTTTATCTGGGTCTTTCTTTTTATAAATTGAAATATTCCTAGAAAATACAATGTATAATCAATATATGAGGGTTTTACTTATTATTAGTCTATTTCTCAAATGCCAAAATTCCAAAGAACAGAACACAATGGATATGCTATGTCAATAAATAATTAATATACATTTGAATGTAATTTTTAAAAAGTCAATCCTGCAATGATTAATTTTATATATCTCCTTGACTGAGAAATAAGGTATACAGATATTTATTTGGTCAAAGATTTTTCTAAATGTTTCTCTGACTGTAATTTTAGGTGAGATTAACATTTAGATTGGTGGTAAAGGAGATGAGGGTAGTTTTCATTCCATCAGCTGAAGGCCTGCATAGAATGAAAAGGATGAGCAAGAGAGAAATCTTTCTGCATAACTACCTTCTGCTAGGACATCAGTCTTTTCCTGCATTTGGTATCAGACAGGTATTGCAACTTATGTCCTCTTGCGTTTCTAGCTTGCCAGGTCACCCTTCAGATCTTGGGATGTCATGGCTTCCTTAATTGAGTGAGTGAATTACTTCTAAGAAATACCTATCTGTCTTCTATCTATCTATCTATCTATCTATCTATCTATCTATCTATCTATCTATCTATCATCATCTATCTGTATACATATCCTCTTGGCTCTGTTCAGATACCTGTTTCTAGAAAACTCTAATACAAAATCCTACTTCTCAAAGAAAAGTTCACCTGAAATCAAAACCACCTGGTTTTGTTGAAAAAGAATAAGCTTCAAAACACTCAAGTTACTTGATTTTTATAGGTAAATGTAAACCACTTGAAAATTGATTTTTTTCAACTTGTTTCAACAATTGTTAAAATCATTAAGGGTTCTTTAATACCAATGAAACTCCAGTATAGCTAAATAAAACTTACATTAGAAGAAATAGATTTACAACCTCCAAAAGAAGGTGCTTACTGCTTCTTTTGGGTCAAATTATGGCCATCAGAAATGTAAGTTGAAACCCTAACCCCAGTACTTTGCAGTGTGACCTTTTTTTACAAACAGGGCTATTGCAGGTATAATTAGCTAAATTATGATGAAGTTGTTCTTGAATAGATTGGTTCTTAGTCTAATATTACTGAGGGAATATTTAGAAGAGGGAAAACAATTTGAAGACAAGTATAGCAGATGAGAATGCCCTGAGACTGTGGGAGCCAAGATCAAAGTACTACAACTACAAGCCCAGGAAGGCTAGGAAAAGGCAGGGGTGGAGTCTCTCTTGCAGGTTGCAAGAGAAACAAGGCCTGCCAATGCCTTGATTTTGGACTGCTAGTCTCTATAACTAAGAAACAATAAATTTCTATTATTTTAACCTCCTCAGTTTATTGTTCTTTCTTATGGCATCCCTAGGAAACTAAACACTGTCTAACTAATATTTATTTCATGATTTTTAGATTTCTTATCCAAAGTTGCTATTTTGAGAGAAAAGGATTGGAAAATTACCCATAAGGAATACTAGATTTTTAAAAAATAAAGAATGTTTACTAATATGGGAAAAGGAATAATTTTAATTAAAGTAATTTTAAGGTGAAGTCATAGTACAGATCTTCCTATTTTTTATAATCATATGTATATCACTTTGAGAGTCTAAAATTGTCCTGTGGTAAAGAATAGAAGCAACTCCATTGAATTTATTTTCATATTGAGAGTTTTATACAAAATATCATAAAATATCTGAGAAAAATAAAGCAATGAGGAAATGCCATTTCATAAATGAAGTGTCTTGCAAGAACTGAGACAATTCTCTCTGTAGACAGCTTGATATGTAAGAAAAAATAGTATTAAAAACTGCTTCTAATTTAAACAAATATCCTTACATAATTAGCCAAGAGCACATGTATTCAGAGGGAGGGCATTTGTAGAGAAAAAGGAATATATTTGTATCTGTAACCAATATTCTATAAAAGTACTAAAGAATGATTGAATGAAAAGTGTCCTGTGGTAGAGAAAATTTGTTCAAAAATTTCTGAGTCTTCTTTATTTCTTTTTTTTATTTCAAGCCCTACCTCACAGTACATTTGATTGATTTGAAAATACACCCACAATTGAGTTCCTTCTCTGTATAGTCCATTTTCTTCCCAAGTCACCACCATCTCTTACTTCAGATAGTAATTTTCTGTTATTTAAGACATCCACTTTATGGTACTTGTCACGCCAGTCCTAAAAAGCTAGTACAATTTCTTAAGGTGTTTTACAGTTCACTTCTATTATAAAATTTCTGAGTCTTCAACCCCCACCCACACAGTGATCCTATGTACCCTGCTGTATTTTTCCATAGAATCCATATAATTTACTCTTTTCATGTTGTTTAATGTCCCTTTTCTTCAAGTACAGTATGAGTTCCACAAAGACAGAATATTTTCATTCATAGACATCTTGTAGCAAGAGCTTTAAATAAAGCGTGGCACAGGTTAAGTATTTTATGTTTTTGTTAAGTGAATGAATTAATACAATATAAGAAACTTTTATACATTTCTATATGAATAGAGATCATTATGAAAAATTTCACTACAATAATATATAGATCAACTTCTGAACTTAATATCATAATAGTATGAAAATGAGAATGATAATATAGAAATACACAAAAATATTAGATTGAGAAAAAATCATATTTATTAAAATTTGAGATTTAAAATTAACACATCTGAATAATAAAAGAAGGTAGAATTTTTGACAGGCTATTATGAATCTGCACTATATTATTATCCATCAACAACAAGCAAGCAATAATTAAACTCCTTCTAGAATTAGCCAAACCTGTTCTATGATTTGAAAGGATAATTATAACATTAAGTCATGGTCTCTGGACCCACATGCTTCTTGATCTAAAAGAAAGCAACTAATAATAAAGCAAATTATAGAGCAAATAACTCTGTAATAAACACCAGAAGAATTGAAACAAATGCATTAATATGGTTGAAAACCTGGAAAGAGTTATTATTGAAGAAGTGAAACTTGAAACATGTGAAAAAAAGTCTGAAAGTTTTATCCAAGTTTATACTGGAAGGATTTGTCCATACCCTGCTTCACTCTGTATAGAAACTCAGAACCATTCATACAAAGGTACACTTCATAGCCAAAAAGGACACTATATATATCAGATTTGAGATAAAGGACTAAAGTTAGAGAACTGCAAAATGTGGAAATATACCATATAAAACGGCATGCTGGTATAAACCTGTAATCCCAGCTCTAAAAGGCTAACATTTCAGAAGGATTGCAAGTTCAGGGTCAGCCTGAGTATACAGTGAAACTCTGTCTCAAAACTCCAAAATACACTGAATGACTGTAGCTCAGTGAATATGAAGCCAACAGTAAGAAAATTTAGATAATTTAAAAAACACACACAAAATATTACGTAAATATATATTTACCACAGTCCTAACACCTCAATGGAAAGAAGACACTTTGTGACTTTTGAACCATAGATCACAGTAGCATTCTGTTTACTTTGTGTGTGTGTGTGTGATTCAGCGACCATAAAATAGTTTGCTTTATTTACTTATTATTTATTAATTTTTATTTTTATATTTTAGTAAAAACATATATGAGTCAGATTTAATATCACTGCCTAGGAAGAGCAGGTTTTTCAGGAGAATAGACAATATCACAGAGGAAATCTGGGCATGTGGTACCCATTCTCAGAAGAAAACTGGCAATAAGAAAATTTCCAATTTCTAGTGATGAACAACAATTTGAGAAGCTAAGCAGAACACTGATTAGAATGGACACTTGGGTCACAAAGCAGTGGCATTGAGGACCCAACAAGATGCATCTTTCTGACAAACCCACCTCATAAGAACCTCAGTAAGTAAGGTGAATCTGGGATTTCTAGAGTCTTAACCTCACAGCCTTCTTTCAACAAAACTGTATCTTTCTTGATAAAAATGAACATTATTAGGAATCTCAATTTGTTTCCACCAACAAACACTAAATATGAAGTAATCAGATACACAGGAAAATTAGAAAAGACTGAAAACCATAGAATACATACACCTAAAGGAAATGAACATTCAATATTGATTTTGACAAATGTTTATAAAAATAAGCCAATGGAAAGTCTATAGCTTACAGGAAGCAATAGACAAAATGAAAGAGCCACTTAAGGATTAGGAAAAAGTATCAGCAAACCATATATGTGCTTGGGGGTTAATGCCCAAAATTTATAAAGAACATGTGCAATCATAACCATTTATGTAATGGGATATTTCTTAGTTTTGAAAGCAAAGTATATCCTCACATTTGTCACAACATGGATGAAACAGAAGACATTATGTTAAGTGAAAAAAGCCAGTCACAGAAAGACAAATATTGTATAGTCTCTTGTGAAATCTTTTTTTAAAAAGTAAAATATAGACAGATTAAAATGAAACAGTGACTACTAGGTAAGGGGTAGAGGAGATAAATGGGAAGATACAGGCTGAAGGATGAAAGTAGATGTTTAGAATGAACAAATGTAGAGATATATTGTGGGCAGGTGTCCAGAGTCCTTGCCTTTACGGGCCAAAGAATTGGCTCATGAAGCAGCAGATTGACTCGTGAAACAACAAAGTCAGCACACAAAGTGGGATTTATTAGAGAGAAAGAAAAAGCTGCCCCTAGAGATGGACAGGGAGCCCGGAAAATTGGTAACACTGTCATTTTCAAAAGGGGGTTTTTTTATTTGGTCTCTTTTGTTGGAGAGAGGAGTCAGGAGTCAGAGGTGGGGTGGTCTTTTCACATATCTCTGAAGGAACATACACACAGTCCTGCAAAAGCCTCCTGTTTATCGGCCAGCTGGCATTTTGAGGCATCCCCAGGGGGCTGTGACTGTGAAGCTGCATGTCCCTTTACAGGATGTAGGGCTCACAGTGCTCTCATGGGGGAATGGGGGAACTGGCTCATTTTTGTCTTCTGATCCCCCAGACCCAAAAGATACAAGTATAAAATGAGGACTAGAGTTAGTACTACTACATTGCACTTAAGATTTTGACTGAGTGAATTTTCATTGTGTTTGCCCCCAACACCCAGAAAGTAGGTAAATTTGAGAAGATGGATATGTTAGTAGTCAGCTTTACAACATTATATTTAAAAAAATGCCTGAAGGCCCCCCGATGGGCTGACTCACAACTGTAATTCTGCTCAGGAGGCAAAGATTGGAGCATCAATGCTGGAGTTCAGCCTGGACAAAAAGGATAGTGAGATTCCTATCTCAACAAAACAAGCCAGACAACGTAGCACATGTCTATAATCCCAGGTATGTAGGAGGTAAATGCAAAGAACTGAGTTCAAAACCCCAATACTGACCAAACAAATCTGAGGTAGTTATATAAAAAGGAAAAGTTTATTTTGGCACACAGTTTGGGAGATTAAGGTCCATGTTCAATTGGCACACATGCCTGTGGTGAGGCAGCACTCCATGGAGAGGATGTGTGGCAGAGCAGAGCCATTCACCTAATAGCAAAGAAGTCAAAGAGAGAATGAGGACAAGCCTAGGCTCCCACAGCCCCCAAAAGAGGTGTGACCTCTCATTAGTTCCCACCTCTTTAAGATGCCACCAAGTAAAACTAGCACCACCTTGGGATTGATGCCTTCAACACATGAACCTGTGACTATAGCAATGGACATGTGATTATCGTAACCACTTACTATCTATATGTATTTCATAATAACAATAATATTAAATAGAAAAATAAAGAAAGTCATTGAATATTCAAGAACCAAAAAAGAAGCATGAAAACTCAGTGTTTTGTATTTCACAGTAGATTAGAGAGGTACAGAGAAAATTTCTGAACGGGAAAGTAGATCAGAAGTGAATATCCAGAGAAAAGCACAAGAGGTTATAAGAAAAAAATTGGACAGTAGAGTGTAAGAGCACACATAGTTTGGGAAAAATAATCAGAGTTCACATTTGAAAATTGTCTAAAACTGGAATGATACAAAGCCACAGATATAAGAAATACAATGAACATTAAATAGAAGAAATTAAAAGAATACCAAACTTCAAAACAAATGGAACAACAAAATAACATCATAAAACTATTGAAATAACCCAAAGACATTAAAATAGTCAGAGGTCAGTTTGGGAGAAAAAGATAAGAGGAAGTAAAGAAACTTTTATCCACAAAACAACAATTGGAGACTTAGAGTTGACATTTCAACAGCAACAATAAAGGACAGATGATGCTGAAAATATTTTAAGACAGTTAAAAGTAACTGTAAAACTACCAGGAATTCTTTACTTTCTAAAATACAATACTTTCTTTCCTAACTTCCCTTGTCTTTGGTGGTATTTTTTGTCTCCTCTCCAGGTTTAAATTGCACATATTTATTAAACTGGTTTGTTTATATTATTAATTCATCTTGGTAAATAAATCTATGCCTATATTATATTTGGCTTCATCATCTACAACAGAGTCTAGCTTTTGTATGACCTAATAAACATTGTCAATCATATGTGTAAGTGCCTATCTGTTGACAATATTTTCTCTTAGAATCATATATTTAAATCTCTCCTTTAAATAGGTCTAAAAGCAAACTGATTACTGTTAAGGTGAGTCTCTTTGTCATATCAATAAATTTACAAGGAAATTTAAATTAATGCATGTGTTAAAGGTATGTCTTTCTTTGATCCACATTATTCTGTATCCAATCTCAGACACATAACAGTATAAAATTATAGTACCAGTCACTGCTTTGAATATTTGAAACATGGCATTGGATGTGTGGCCATATATACTATTTCTTCAATTATCCTGTCTTTAAATTTATCATCTATCCATTTGTTACTTTCTCTACTTTTCTAATAAAATCAAGCTGCTTACATACACTTATCTCCAAAATGTATCTTCTGTTTCTTCTGAAATAAAATTTACTATTTTTCAATTTCAAACTTGTAATTTTGAAATAATTCCATAATTTCAAAACTTATAAAAACAACAGAAAACCCACTTATCTTCCCTAAGTGGCAATCACTTATATAACCAAAGTTCAATTATCAAAAACAGTCAGTGTGCATCATTGCAACATTACCAACCAATCTAGGTAAAATATTCAAATTTTAACAACTCTGTCATTAAAGTTCCTTTTCAATTGCATAATTAAACTCAGAATCACACATCGAATTGTTTTTGTCACGTTTCCAGCTTCTTCCAATTTGTAATAGTTTCTTTAACTGTCTTCTTTGACTTTGAAGACTACTGTTCAATGATTTTAAAGAAAGTCAATCATCTAAAGTTTTATCCAATATATATCACAGGAATTATGTTATACTCTTCTTGGCATAATTCATATCAAGAGATATCAGTTTTGAATGCTGTAGTAATAGCTCTGTGGTACAGCACTTGCCTGCCATTGCAAAACCCTAGCTATTAGATGTTGATTTTCTTAATGGTGAGATTTATAATTAAGGATAGTATTTCCAAGTGATGAAGTTTATGAATAAATGCATTCAGGAATAAACTGCAAGATTCCCTGATTTATATACATTGGGGGAGGTGTAGGAGCAGAGATTGGAATTGAACAGAAAGCCTCACACTTGCTTTGGAAGTGTTAAAGGAAAAATAACATTGATAATTACCTTGGTTCTTATGTTGGCAGGAAAAGAATTCAAGTGGGGCACAAAAGATGTAGTAATAATAATAGTAAAGTTTATTAGGAAAGAAATTTAGTACAACAGTATAAAAGTGGGGAGAAATGGGGGAAAAAGAAAAAGAAACATTTCCTGTCCCCAGGTAGGAAATGGGAGTAGAGACTAAAAATAGTGGCCCACATCTCTTAGTCTGATAATGGACAGCTGGGGGGAACACACTGTGGACAACTGTGGGAACCACTGGGTGGCTGAGATGGCTGTTAAAACAGGGAGGGGTCAATCTGGCTCACCCAAAACTCAGGAACAATAGATATGCTTTACCCTTCACAAGACATGGAATTTTCCATCTGTCCTAGGAGTCTAGGAGCTTGTTAACATCTCAAAGAGAAAAACAAAAGCAAGCATCTCCTTTATGTGTCCCTGTTCCTATAACTTAGCATCTAAAAGGAGATAGGAGGAGTTTTTGCTTATCAGTTTTTGCTTCCTCATTCCAATGTCTGAGTCTTGCTCTTTAAATATTTATTATAAGGATATAATTTCCCCACCTCCTAATCTATCTATTTTGCCTCACAAGCACTCTACTACTTGGGCTATGCCCCAGTCCTTTTGTTTCTAGTTTGCTTTTGAGATAGGTTGGTTGCAGCTAACTTTGCTCAGACTAGCCTCAAACTCACAATCCTACCTCTGCCTCCAAGTAGCTGGATTACAGGTTTATAATACCATGCTTGGCTGATTTATAAACAATTTTTACAAGAAAAACTAAGGTTTCCAAGTAAAATGGGCACAATAACTTTCTATCACCTAGAAATACCATATTAATTGAAAAATCAAGTTTGCTTTTTGTTAGGGTGAACTGGACACCCTCTTTTTTTGAAGGTGGCTTATTGGAAACTCTCCACTTAGCCCTAAAGAAAAATAAACATCCACCTTTAGCCATTTACTAGAAACACCCCACATGGCCCTGAAGGAATGACCCACCCTTAAGCCATTATTTTAGGAGGGTCGGAGGGCCATAAAGGATTATCCCACCCAGTGTTCTCCACCCACTTCATAAATACCGCCCAGTCTGTTAGAGGTTGTGGGTTCCAACTCTTTTGCTGGGGTCTCCCTCTGCAGGACACTTTTCCACAATAAACCCTCTGCTGGCATTTGAGCCATCTCCTTGTCTATCTGTTCCACACCTTTCTTTCATTTCTAAAACTTTTCATATAGAAAATGGAAGTGTAAATATATTGGGAAGTTATGACCAAGTTCAGTAATAGCAGTCATATTACCACAGTATCTACAGATCACTTGATATTCTATGCTCAGGGTCACAGACGATAAAATATGAGGAAGTATGTATCTTCAAATCAAGAAAATAAATAAATTACTACCCTCAAACCCAGGTAAGAAGTTAAACTTCATAATATACATGGTAGATAACCAGCCAGAATCTAAGCACTGGAGCAGTCTATCCTCACCTCACCGCAAGGAATGGCAGTAAAGGCAAAAATATTTGTGTGAATATGGGAATGGGAAGGGAAGGGAAAAGAAGAGAAGGGAAAGGAAAAGAAAGGAAAGAAGAATAGAAGAGGGACGGGAAGGGAAGGGAAACAGAAATGAAAGGAAAAGAAAAGAGCTTGTCTATTTATATATCTGTATTATTTTACCACAGCCACAGTGCTGTGCTAATAGTTCCCTGCTTTAAAACAAACACTGGGAAAAAGCTGAGACATTATTGAAAATAAAGGAAATCTTGAAGTTATGATTTTCAAAGCAGGTAATCATCTCACCATGCCAATTTCTACAGATTTGCTTGTATTCTTCAGTCAAGGATTGAATAATGAATATAATTACA
Organism: Castor canadensis; assembly: GCF_047511655.1. Lineage (NCBI taxonomy): Eukaryota > Metazoa > Chordata > Mammalia > Rodentia > Castoridae > Castor > Castor canadensis. The sequence goes on along the minus strand of NC_133390.1, from coordinate 18,879,754 downwards.
ACAATAGGAATCTGACAAGACAATCAGAAACAAAATTACAGGTGACAAATTACTCTAGAGGCACATATTTACCTCTTTAAAGTGAATAGATGCATTTCCAAAACTCTAGCTTATACTTTTGAAAACTTAAATAATATTTTTATTAAAGAATCTAACAGTTTATGTGAAAGATGCCATTATATTCTACCTGAGTAGGCCTGATACTCATATACTCCTCATCTCTATCATCCTTTATCCCTCCTTCATGTCTCCTCCTGAAACTGGATCATTGGTCCTGAGTTCATGTCCTGGTAAAGTCAATGATTGAAGACACAAGACCAGCAGTTAAGAATAAAGCATGCATGAAGTTTACTGAAAGTATAGCAAAGCACTCTGCTGGGACTGTAAGTAAAACCATCTTTTCTATCAAAGTATATGTCACCCTCTTAGATTACTTAAAATTCCTCAGGTCACCATCTTAGGTGACTTGTGTTGTTTAAAGGGTTCCTGTTTCTTCTGGATTCTTGTACAGTCCCATTGCCTATGAAAATTACCCACCAAATTACATACAGTAACCCATGCCCTAAGCTTTTTAGAAAGATTGTGAACTTTTGTCCTGGACAAATCCCAGGTGAGGAGTAGGTACAACTGCATCAGGGATATAAGGAGGAGCCACTGTCAGCCATTTTGTGCTTACATGTCTGCTCAGCTACAGTAAGTACATGCTTGCACCCTTTTAATCAAAAGAAATTGCCTTGTCAAGATTTTCTGTCTCTTGTGTGTCTATTTTTGGCACTGGAGGGTCTTTAATTCTGACAGGACTTAGTGAAAGAGTTAAGCCAAAATATAGCTGAAGTCTAGGAGATAATATAGGGCTCTGTCTGGCTCAGGTCCCCTATTCTACCTTGAAACTACATTTGTGATTGGATGCCATCCAGTTGACTTCTCTCTGATGCCAAACTCCTGTCCATACCCCATCCTTATCAAACTGGACATTCCAGGAGTGTCTGGTCAGCTTTCCCTAGACTTGAGGCCCACCATTTATACTTTATAACTCTCTTTTGCTATCTTGGTGGGAGGTTTGCTGTGATATTTTCCTTGAGGAACCTGTTTTTTATCCATTTGGATGTTTGTTTTCAAAGATGTATCTATCTAAAGTGCTAACCTTAAAGTTAAAGTGAGAACTAGAAAATTTGAGCTTCCTCTTTTCTTCTTACCTCTTGCCCCATGCATCATGTGTTAGCAAAGCCTGTTGATGATACTTTTAATAAATGTTGATAAAACATGTTGAAAATTTGTACACATCTGATCAATTTCACTCCTATCACATGCTCTACCATAACTTTATTTCAATTGTCTCTTATTGTTCTTCCTGTTCTGCCTTTGACCTTCACTCAGTATCATATTTCCCAATACAGGAGCTATTCAATTAAGGAATAAGACATATCTTTTCTCTCAGAACTGCCCAGTGGTTTCCCATTCCATTAACAGAAATAAAGTCCTCAGAGTTGTGTACAAAGCAACCTATGATCCGATGCCTATTACCACTTTCATTATACTTCTTGATACTGTTTCACTTCCTGACGTCCACAGAAGACTCACATATTCCATGGTTATTTCCAACAGTCATGTTCTGACTTACGACTTTGCACCTGTTTTTCCTTATACATGAAAATTTTCTTCCTGAAAAGCCACGTATCTCAAATATTCACTACCTTGGGGTCTTTGCTAAACTCTCCTCATGTATTTAACCCTTCCTTGATTCTAGTGAAAGAAGAGATTTTATTTGTTTTGGATAATATATGCAGCATCTGGGGTGGTTTGTGATATGTAATAAGCCCTCAATAAACATAGGGTTATAGCTAGATGACAGCCATGTAAATTCAGTATGTAAAGCATAATTTGGATGAAGAGCCATGTCATTATTTCAGAGTGAATCCCAATATCAAGTTTCCTTATGCTGTGTAAGAAATTCTGCTAAAATATATTTGCAAAAAATATATTTAAAAAATGGAATTGCAATACTAACATCTGGGCACTTAACACATACTGATAGTTCTTAATGCTAGTGAACAAAAGAATAATGTAAATATTATGTGCAATACACTACTAAAATCTCTGTAAATTGCTGATGAAAAAACAAGTGGTTAATTATAAAATAATGGCCATTAAACTGCATATTTGTGTGCCTTCATTTCAGCAAGCGATTGTTACCAAGCTACAATCTGTAATAGCAATGCACATTCTTACTCTGTAAAACAAATACAAAATGCATCACTATGACTTTTATTATGAAACTGTTTATCTATTAAAATAAGCATTATAGCCCTAAGTACAAATTTATTTTCTTACATACTTCTCATGCAAGAATGTCTTTGATTGTTTAGCACTCAATAGGATAAGACCTTTTTGTGCCATCTTCCTGTACATTAATAGTATTTCAAGGTGTACAGAACAAATATATCTTTCTGATATAATCTTGAGTTTTCTTAAATTTGGGAACTTGTGATTAGATACATATGTATATACATACACGAATCTAAGTGGTATATGAATACATAAACATTCTGAGTGGTGCATTTTTATAGAACAAACTGCCTTTCTGCCTTTTCTGCCTTTCTGGTCTAACCATATTTGGAGTTAAACAAGAAGTGGTGTTATTCTGATATTAAAGGTCCTCTCTCCCTCAAATACATGTCCCTTCTGGTAGCCTTGACAGAGGGAGCACCCGTTCTACAGAATCAATTTTTCCTTTCCATAAATGACTCCTCTCAAAAATACTAAATCAGAGCTGAATGTGGGTGCTCATGCGTGTAAAATCCTAGCTACTTGGAAAGCTAAGATCAGGACAGCTGCAGTTCAAGACCAGCCCAGGCAAAAAATAACCAGGGCAAAATGGACTCAAGTGGTAGAGTGGCTACTTTGCAAGCATGAAGTCTTGAGTTCAAAGCCCAGTACTGCCACAAACAAAAACAAACAAACAAACATTAGGTCAGTGCCCACAGCACAAAGCATACTATAGAGTAAATTTATGATCTTGCCATTAGTTTTCTTTGCAATAGAAGACCAAACAAATTTATTATGTTCAAAAGCAAGAAGAAAATATCACCTTAAACTTTAAAATAACTTTAGCCTTTTAAGTAAAGACTGTTAACAATCCTTAGTTTACAGATTATAAAACTGAGGCACGAAGACTTTTAGTGACTTCCCAAGGGTACTTATCTATAATTACAAAGCCAAGAATTCAAATGCTTTGGCGAGTCTGTGCTCCTAACTACTGTGCATTCTCTATGCTCTGTTTCTTATTTGAATACTTTAGAGAACATACTCATGTGCAAAATAAAGACAATTTTTTAAACTAAATTGCTTAAGAGGTGATTGTTATATGATCGTAATAGGATTTCTTAAACAATATGATCAGCAGATGTGTCTCATAAATATACCATGAAACAATATTCTAAAATGTATTTCCCAAGACAAGTGGGACACAAATATTGACTTTAAATCTACTAAACAAAAGGAAGAGATCTTATACTGCAGTGATTGTCTATTATATACCTCAAAAAGCTAGAAGAAAAGATTTTGAAAATTTTGCCACTAGAATGGTAATAAATGCTTGAGGACAGAGATAAATTTAACCTGACGATTCAATGTATACATGTAATGAAACATCATACCTCACTAATATGTACAATTATTGTTTTTGTGTATTAGTTTAAAATTAACTTAATAATAAATTGAAGAGACTTATGTAGATATTTCTTGAATGATTGTGGTTTTCTCTTTTTACTCACTTTTGTACTGGTTTCTGTGAATATTTCCCCCTATAAAATGAGTAGTTGTCACACTCAGATGCCATATGTTGACTCTGAGACAAGAGTCACCAAAGTGTATTGAAGTGGAAATCAGATAGTCAAGGAAGACAGCCACCTCTTTAGCAATAGTCCTAAACATGGGTTATTTTGATATTGAGTTTGCAACATTTCCAGAAGATAAAAATAAATACTTATATTGATAACTTTAATAATTATTTGGGAATGTGAGTTCATCTTCTATATGTGCATTTAAGAGATTCAGTGACCTAAGTTATGTGATTTATTTTGGAAGATGCAAACACACTAATTGTAGCAAAACTCAGGTTAGAATATTAAAAACAATGCATGCTCAACTCAGTGGGCTAGAACCATCTTCTGGATTCATTATCAAAGTGTCCCTTGAGTTTAATTTCCTCATGTGAAAAATGAAGACTGATACATTAAAGAAAAATTTGTTTTCCAAAAGTAATGCTTTGGAAAATTCTTATGTAGGATTTAGGTAAAATGTCTTCAAGTGACAATTTGTTAATGTGCTGGATGAATTCAGACTTGTTACTCTGAAGAAAGACTCATTACATTCACATCTTCAGGTACCAAGGAGTAACATGTCTTATTAATGTCTCTAATGAAACTACTCTGCTTCATAGGCATACGACCAAATATATAGCTCATAAAATAAAATGGATCCTTTTCATTCACTGTTCAATAAGGATTTTTTACATAGTTATGCATTTCCTAAAGTCAAATTTCCATTTCTAAGGATTAAAATTGAAAAGTAGAACATACTGATTAATATTGCTAAATAAAAGAAGCTAATTTTAAGCCATTACTACTGGAATTTTTTTGAAACATATAAATATAATAATACTGGACAAGTAGCATGAGTAACATATCATAAGGATGAATTTTGCATGATTTTCCATATAGGACTTATGCTCTTTTCTTATAATTAAATGCAATATTTCAGGTTGTTGAATTAGAATTTGACTTAACCAGCATCATCCAGTGTAGACAGAGATCAATACATCCTTATCCCAATTTACACTATGTATAATTTATAACACTAAGAGATTAACTTTCTTTTCCTTAAATATCAGGACCCAGTTATAACTTCCTTAGCCATCTATATGCTTTAACTCCTACCTGTCTGTAACACATCCCTATAATGCCTTGAAACAATTACAGAATTTGTCTGCCCATGAAAATTACATGTATGTGTATGTATATGTACACCAGAAAAAAGAAATAGAGATGCTGGTGGGCTGGTGATAGGGTTATGTACACTTCTTGAAAATGTCTGATGTAATTGTCATGGCATTTTTCTTGTCTTCTATTCCAAGCATTCAGTTCACATTTAATCAGTTGCCTTGGCTTGTCCTTGCCCACACAAAGGTATAGGTAGAGTCTCCCACTCTAACCTCTCATTTGTGCACAGAAACATTTTCTCCAAGTGCCTCATTATCAAAATGCCAGAAGTAGAAACAAAGTGTAGCAGCAAAAGTACATTATAAAAGACAGAATGTTTAATGGTGTATAGTGGTGCATGTTTATAATATCAAGAGGCAGGAAGATCATGAGTTCAAGACCAACCTGGGCTACATAGTGGTACCATCTCAAACAAAATAAAAACATCCAAAACAATTGTGAGAACATTTGACTCAGTCATTCTTGTTTTCTAAGTGTTTTGTGAAATATTTACCAACTTTGTTTACTTCAAACATTTGCTCAAAACTATTAGTCCTTCTTTTGAATTACAGCTAAGAGGCAACTAGGTAAAAGAATGTACAAGGGCAAAGAAAACTTTTTTCTGGGAAGGAAAAATTAAAGAGATGCTTATTTTTATTATGCTCAAGGACTTTAATCATTGTTTAAAAATTTATGTTTTATCTATCTACTGAACAATTACTGAATTATTGAATGTGTACAACATATGTTTCTATGGAATATAAGTGGTAAATGTTATTTATATGATACATAAATGCAGATTTGAGTATATAAAACATCTTTACAAAAACATTTTCTTTCTATTTAGGTAATAGCCCCAAACCCAAGAGATATGCAGCAGTATTTTGGCTGCAGGCCTATCTAATGCATTAAAACAGTATCATTTTCCTCCTGTTCAAAACACAACAGGGTTTTTTCTACTACTTAATCTACAAGATGCTTCATTTTTAATGAATAGTCTCCAATGATTGACCACATCAATCTATTTAAATGATGTAGATTTCTCAGCAAAAAATTTTCTTCATTCAGAGACATTGAATTTTCCCATAACTACTATGGAAACAGCCAAGATGCCCTACTACTGATGGATGAATTAAGAAAATGTGGTATTTATACACAATGGAATTTTACTCAGCCACAAAAAAGAATGAAATTTTGTTGTTTTCAGGTAAATAGATTGAACTGGAAAATATGTTAAATGAAGTTAGCCAGGCTCAGACCACATGTTTTCTCTCATATGTGGAATATAGACCTAACACAAATATAGCAATACTAGGAAAACCAGGTCACGCTAAGGAGAGGTCACATATGAGAGGGGGAGGGTAAAAGAAGGATGTTATGAAGGCGAATATAGTTGATGTACTCTCTATACAATAATGAATGTAGACTTTTTAAACCTGTTGAAACCACCATAAGAAGGGGACTCAGGTAAAAAGTAGAAAAATAGAGGATGAACCAATTTGGGTAATAAAACATATATACATTGAACTATCACAAGAAAACTCCCTAGGTGTAGGGAGTTTGTTAAATAAACAAAATGTCATTTATTCTTCTTTCATAAAATCAGAGAACAGGAAGGTGAAACAGTTCCTTCCTGGGTGGGGTTGGTACCAGTGGGAGGGGGGAGGAGGTGCATAAATGGCATGGGAGCGTGAATATAGTGAAAATGCTGTTTACAAATGTATGTAAATGAAAAAATTACATCTGTTGAAACTATACCAGGAATGGGGGGAAGGGAAGAGGAGAATAAAGGAGAATGGTGGAAGAGGTGAATTCAAATATGATATATTTGATACATTGTAAAAACTTTTGTAAATGCCACAATGTACCCTGAGCCAGTATAACAATAAAAATGATATATTCCAAATAAAATATAAAAGTAAAATAAATAGAAAGAAAGAAAAATATCTCGTGCTCTTTAGAAATAGATAAACTACTTAGCTTATAGAACTCTTTCTTCATCTAATGTGACTGACAATAATAAGGACCAAATCTGTTCATTGTCAGCTTGCTTGGACATATCTTCAATAAATTTCAGAAATTAACATGTGTTCAGCTCTTAAGTGTTCACTCTGAAATCTATTGCAGTGAATCATTGGGTGTATTTTCTTAAAAAATCCCCTAGGAGGTAGGAAGTCCTTTTCTGTGGATTGGCTCCTACTAGTGGAGAATTTTTTTTTAATATACAGATTTCACTGAAGTTTATTTTAAAGTAATCTGTTAAGTGACTCTTCCTAGGCCATTAAACATCATATTAATAGGAAAATAGGAATAAGAAAGAATGTCATTCATAACTTAAGATTTAAATAAAAATGAAATATCTTCCAGAGCAAAACCTAGCAAACAGAGACTTTGAAGACCAATAAAGGTACTTCTCTTTAAGTTCACTCTCTTGAATTTACCTTCTTTTAGATTGATATCATTCAAAGGATATTTTTTCTAAAATATGGAAATTTTAAAGGTACTGAAGCAATATCCTAATTTTAAATGCTTTAATAAGTAGAATAAGTAATAAATTGTGCATTTATTTCTTCTTGGATCTTCATCACCTTAGAAAAATAGAGAAAAGCAAATAAACTGGGAAGACTGAGTTGATGCACAAAGGTATTGACACCAGAGTTTTCAAATATTACTAACTCAGTTCCACTAAAATTGCTAGCAGGTTTCCTTTTTTCTGTTTGAGTGACTGCTTGTCACTGGAGTAGTGTTTGTATGCATTATGTTGAAACAACAAATGTGGTTATAAACCCATTGGTCTGGGGTTATAGGAAGCACATAGCACTCAGAGTCTGCCAGTGCAATGTTATCACAGACCAAAAATTATGAAGCATAAATCCCCATGGGTATTATTAACAAAAAATTACAAGTGCTTATAAGGCAAAATTCTCATAGAAAAAAGCAATAAAATGAGTTCAAATATACATAAGAGAGAAAAGAGATTCAATATCAACAAAAACCAATATTATGGGTGACTTTAAGATATAATTGAAAATTATTTGACAATCTTATGGAGAATGATGGAGGGGCTCAATTCAACTATGATATAGTGTAAGAACTTTTGCAAATGACACAATGTACCCCCAGTATAATAATATTTTTAAAAAGAGAATGCAAAATATGGTAGGCTGGTAGGCTAATAACTCCTTCGGCCAATTGAGTAAAGTGGATGTCATGTCCCATTGTTAATGGCAAACAATGTTTTCAGAAGACCTTTTTTTTTTTTTTTCATTTTTCTTTTATTATTCATATGTGCATACAAGGCTCGATTCATTTCTCCCCCCTGCCCCCACCCCCTCCCTTACCACCCATTCCGCCCCCTCCCGCTCCCCCCCCTCAATACCCAGCAGAAACTATTTTGCCCTTATCTCTAATTTTGTTGTAGAGAGAGTATAAGCAATAATAGGAAGGAACAAGTGTTTTTGCTGGTTGAGATAAGGATAGCTATACAGGGCATTGACTCACATTGATTTCCTGTGCATGGGTGTTACCTTCTAGGTTAATTCTTTTTGATCCAACCTTTTCTCTAGTACATGTTCCCCTTTTCCTATTGGCCTCAGTTGCTTCAAGGTATCTGCTTTAGTTTCTCTGCATTAAGGGCAACAAATGCTAGCTAGTTTTTTAGGTGTCTTACCTATCCTCACCCCTCCCTTGTGTGCTCTCGCTTTTATCATGTGCTCATAGTCCAATCCCCTTGTTGTGTTTGCCCTTGATCTAATGTCCACATATGAGGGAGAACATACGATTTTTGGTTTTTTGAGCCAGGCTAACCTCACTCAGAATGATGTTCTCCAATTCCATCCATTTACCAGCAAATAACATTTCATTCTTCTTCATGGCTGCATAAAATTCCATTGTGTATAGATACCACATTTTCTTAATCCATTCGTCAGTGCTGGGGCATCTTGGCTGTTTCCATAACTTGGCTATTGTGAATAGTGCCACAATAAACATGGGTGTGCAGGTGCCTCTGGAGTAACAGTCTTTTGGGTATATCCCCAAGAGTGGTATTGCTAGATCAAATGGTAGATCGATGTCCAGCTTTTTAAGTAGCCTCCAAATTTTTTTCCAGAGTGGTTATACTAGTCTACATTCCCACCAACAGTGTAAGAGGGTTCCTTTTTCCCCGCATCCTCGCCAACACCTGTTGTTGCTGGTGTTGCTGATGATGGCTATTCTAACAGGGGTGAGGTGGAATCTTAGCGTGGTTTTAATTTGCATTTCCTTTATTGCTAGAGATGGTGAGCATTTTTTCATGTGTTTTCTGGCCATTTGAATTTCTTCTTTTGAGAAAGTTCTGTTTAGTTCAAGTGCCCATTTCTTTATTGGTTCATTAGTTTTGGGAGAATTTAGTTTTTTAAGTTCCCTGTATATTCTGGTTATCAGTCCTTTGTCTGATGTATAGTTGGCAAATATTTTCTCCCACTCTGTGGGTGTTCTCTTCAGTTTAGAGACCATTTCTTTTGATGAACAGAAGCTTTTTAGTTTTATGAGGTCCCATTTATCTATGCTATCTCTTAGTTGCTGTGCTGCTGGGGTTTCATTGAGAAAGTTCTTACCTATACCTACTAACTCCAGAGTATTTCCTACTCTTTCTTGTATCAACTTAAGAGTTTGGGGTCTGATATTAAGATCCTTGATCCATTTTGAGTTAATCTTGGTATAGGGTGATATACATGGATCTAGTTTCAGTTTTTTGCAGACTGCTAACCAGTTTTCCCAGCAGTTTTTGTTGAAGAGGCTGCTATTTCTCCATCATATATTTGTAGCTCCTTTGTCAAAGATAAGTTGCTTATAGTTGTGTGGCTTCATATCTGGATCCTCTATTCTGTTCCACTGGTCTTTATGTCTGTTTTTGTGCCAGTACCATGCTGTTTTTATTGTTATTGCTTTGTAATATAGTTTGAAGTCAGGTATTGTGATACCTCCTGCATTGTTCTTTTGACTGAGTATTGCCTTGGCTATTCATGGCCTCTTGTGTTTCCATATAAATTTCACAGTAGATTTTTCAATCTCTTTAATGAATGTCATTGGAATTTTGATGACATTGGAATTGCATTAAACATGTAGATTACTTTTGGGAATATAGACATTTTTACTATGTTGATTCTACCAATCCATGAGCATGGGAGATCTCTCCACTTTCTATAGTCTTCCTCAATCTCTTTCTTCAGAAGTGTATAGTTTTCCTTGTAGAGGTCTTTTGCATCTTTTGTTAGGTTTACACCTAGGTATTTGATTTTGTTTGAAGCTATTGTAAATGGAATTGTTTTCATACATTCTTTTTCCATTTGCTCATTGTTAGTGTATAGAAATGCTAATGATTTTTCTGTGTTGATTTTATATCCTGCTACCTTGCTATAGCTATTGATGATGTCTAGAAGCTTCAGAAGACCTTGATTCTTGCATTTCAGTGTGGAAGAATACAAGCAGAACATATAGGTGTAAATGGGCTTTATTAAAATTGGGAAAGGAAATATAAAGGAAGCATGGTGAGCACAGGTACAGTCTGCTGACAGAGAGAACATGCTTTTCTTTTTCAGTTGCTTTTAAAATCTCCACTAATCCATGGGGAGTAAGACCCAGGAGATTCCCACCAAATAATGAATTAGTGGGAGGGGCATAAGCAGTTCCCAGCCAGGTGAGGGTGGTCTGGGCCATCCCTGGGCAACCTATATGAGCCCCAAATTTTTCTTACTTCTAGCTTGCCTCAAATTCCCCCTGAGAAACTATATTACAAAAAATTCTTCTTTGGGGGTTGCTGACTGGGGATGGTCCATCTTCAGTTTCTGCTTCAAGATAACAAGGAGCAGCAGACCCTACCTACAAAGGGAAATTGTTTCTCCTATTTCTTTCCCTTGGGGCTCATTGGGCACAAGGTGTCTGAATTATTGTCCAGCATAGTCAAGGTTCCTCATGGAGATCTGGGTTGCTCATGGAGACTTCGTTCACTTGTGGAGCTCTATAACCTTATTGTCCCATGACTTGTGTCATAAAGGCTTTTCTTCTGGAAGAGATAAATCTGATTTAGAAGGCATGATCTGAGCATTAACAATGATAGGAGCATCAGAAGGGGCCTTCCAGGTGTGGCAGGAAGGATAAAGTAATTGTGAAAAGTGACAGAGTCTTATGGTTACTTTGCCTCTAAGTGTTTATACCTGTAGCTATTTTTAACTCTTAATTGTCCCTCTATTTTGGACTGTCACTATAGTGGGCAATTAAGGGCTGATTACATTAGGGGGAGGTGAACTGGGGGCAGGTGTTAGTCTAATTAGAGAATAAATATCAGTGAGTTAGTTCTTTACACAAAGAATACTCACAGCATCCAAAAGCAAAAGTTAGATACCATTGAAAGTTATATTGTCTTTGTTTAAACAGAAGGCCTTGGCCAAAGACCTAACTGCCTTTTTCCAGAAGCCTAGAAGACCTAAATATTAGAACACCTGCATAAGAGCCCCTGTTTTAAAATCGCTCAGTTTTGGTTATTTTCATAATTCTGACATAATTGACTCCATCTGGATCTGGAGAAGTTCACTCATTTGTGCCATCCTTTTGAACTGTCTCATGTGGCTCAATGTCACTTGTTCCTCTGGGAAGTTGGGGGATGCTCACAGATTTGGGGTTGCATCCTCCTAAACTGTTTTTCTGAACAGTTGTCTTTGAAGATTTTGCCAATTTGTCAGTTTTGTCCTGTCAGTTTTGTCCCTCAGGGCAGGAGTGCTTCTCCTAGAAAGTCAGATTTTGTCCCACAGAGGAAGGAAAGCAACACATCAAACAGATCAGAAGTCAGTTCCAAAGCAACCTTTCTGGCCAAATTAAGCAACAAAGAGATTTATTTTAAAAATGGCTCTTAGCCTGGGCCCAATTAAATCTAATTGTTTGTCCCATAGGGGTGTACTGACAACTTTTAAATTCCTATAAAGTGTTATCAGGTAACCATTATAAAGTTTTTATAAGGAAAATACAAAATGACCCGAATACTTAAGAATGTCTGTCCTGGTTGATAGATAAGCACTTGTCAGAGTCATTTTTCATGGGCTTGCCTGTAAATGTTTTTGAAGGACTAGAACTATAGTGACAAAACTTAAAGTAACCATGGGTAATTACAATTTAAACCTTGAATATTGGTTAGGTAAAGTAACAAGTTAGTGTTTGTCAGTGCTATCAATACAGTATGGACAATTAAAAACCCTAAATTTTTCAATGGTTAGGGGAAGGCCATGTCAGTAATTTTAAATAGCCCCTGTTTTGATTCTCAGTTATATATCATATACCTTATTTAGCCAATGTCAGATAAATCAATGTTAACCTGACAAACAGATGTCAGGTAAACCAATGTTTATCTGACAGACAGATGTCAGCCCTAAATGATAGAACTTTTAGCATTTATTATAAAGAACAGAAATGTGAAAGACCTTATTTGATAGAATGTACCTTAGATAAAAGAATTATATATGTATACATTTTTAACTTTGAAAATGAGTTATAACATTTAGATACACATACAAGGCAGTAGCAGTATTAGAACCATTTACAATAATTTTTACTTAGTGTAAGCTTAGTTTTTCTTAGTGTTATCAGAAAAATACCTTAGGGTTTTAGCAGGATATAAAGAATACTAAATAATTTCAAGTGGGCCATATAGAGAACTAGTCATCTTATTTTTGGTTAGCAGAGTCAAAGCATCTTCCAGTACTTAAGGATACAGCGAAGTGAATATGTTGGCTTCCCCCTATGCTGGTTTGTAAAAAGAGATAGAGGGAAGGGAAGGGGGAATATTTATTCACTCTTTCACCCCTGCAGGAAGTTTCCTGAATGGAATTCCTTATGCTGGCTGGTGGAGAGTGACAGAGAGGAAAAGGAAGGGAGAAAAGCTGGCCTTTCAGAGAGAAAAAAATGAAAGCTTTTGAGATTGGTGGAGTGTCTCCCTTGTATCTTGAAAGCCTCAATAAAGATCCCTCCAACCTGTTTCTGTCAGATGTTTCTGGAGCAAGTTAGCATAGTCAGCCATTCCCCTAAGGAATGTCTCTTCCACCCCTGCACTAGGTTCCTAGGTGGGATGTTGATCCTGAATGTTAACCAAATTATTAAAACATCAGAACTGTTATGCACTGGCTAGAGGCTGATACTGAAAGGAATTTGTAAAATAAAAATATAAACAATATAAAGGAAGACAATCTCTTGATTGTTAAAGGGGAAACATCTTAACATGAACTTTTATAACCAGTACAGAATCCAAATAACACCAAGGTAAGCTTGGCTGATACAAACTCATTGCTCATGGTGAATTTAAATATCAGGCTATCCCCATAGGCCAGCTTGTAAACTGAGAAAAATGGGGGAACATGTGTATTTTTAAATACATCAATTAAGATTAATGTCTCAAATGATTAAATACAGAAATAGAAATAAGGGGGTAAGCATAAAGTTAGGAGACCCAATGACTGATAGCCACATCTTAAATGTTAAGAAATTACATATTAGACTGGTGATGTTAACTAACAGAATGATTTGGAACACATAGCAGGGTTGTTGACCTGCATGTAGCCTCTGGAGCCCAAAAATAACAGGCTCAGTCATTGGGAGTTAATTATGTGCATAATTTAGTATTTTAGGATTAATTACCTTTTTGTAGACTCTTAAAAACTTAATTCTTTATTATTGCATCTGGAAGGCGAGCTTTTGTTTGGTTTCAGTAACATTTTTTATCAGCCTCCAGCATCAAAATCTCTTGACATTTATTTTGATAAAACAGAAACCCATTTTTTAAAATACACATTAGTACCATAAATTTTGTCCTCAGAAAACTCGCTAGGAAACTTTTAAACTATAACCAATCCGATAACACATATATAAACTTGTAAACTTTAAGATCTTAATTTGTATATTGAAATAAGCTTTCTATTTATTTATTTATTTATTATTCATTTATTCACATGTGCATACGTTGTTTAGGTCATTTCTCCTTCCTGCCCCTACTCCCATCTTCTCCCCCCCTCTTCCAGGCAGAACCTGTTCTGCGCTTTTCTCCAGTTCCATTGAAGGGTAGAAATAAGCAATAATAAGAAAGACATAGCATTTTTGGTAGTTGAGATAAGGACAGCTATATAGAGAGATTGCTAGCATTGCTTTCATGTACAAATGTGTTACAACTCAGGTTGATTCATCTCTAACTGATCTTTACACTGGTTCCTGATCCCCTTCTCATGTTGACCTCTCTCACTTTAAGGTTTCTGTATTAATTCTTCTGGAGTGGGGACATCAAATGCTTTCATATTTTGGGTTTTCTATCTAACCGCATACCTCCCGTATACGTTCTCCCCTTGTCAAGTAACCCAAGTCCTATAACATTGCTGTATTTGCCCTAGATCTAAAGACCCCACATGATTTTTGGTCTTCTGAGTCTGATTAACCTTGCTCAGAATGATGTTCTCCAGTTCCATCCATTTACTTACAAATGATAAGATTTCATTTTTCTTCATGGCTGAGTAGAATTCCATTGGGCATAAATACTACATTTTCTTAATCTAGTTGTCAGTAGTGGGGCATCTTGGTTGTTTCCATAACTTGGCTACTGTCAATAGCGCTGCAATAAACATGAGTGTGCAGGTGTCTTTGGAGTAATCTGTGTTGCATTCCTTTGGGTATATCCCCAGAAGTGGGATTGCTGGATCATATGGCAGATCTATGTTTAGATTTTTAAGAAGCCTACAAATTTTTTTCCAGAGTGATTACACTAGCTTGTATTCACAACAGCAGTGCACAAGGGTTCCTTTTTCCCCACATCCTCGCCAATACATGTTGGTGGTGGTATTTTTGATGCTGGCTATTCTAACAGGGGTGAGATAGAATCTTAGTGTGGTTTTGATTTGCATGAAATAACCTTTTTAACAACCCAAATTTAGATAACACTCTTTTCAATAAAATTCTTAATATCCTTATACCTTAAAAGACTTAGGAGAAAATTGAGTTAAATCATCTTTTTAATAATAGCAATCTACAAGAACACACATTAGGTCAATAGACCTAATTATAAAAGAGTTAAATATAAATTACATTCATGATAGAATGAAACAGAGATAATTGCCCATAAATCTTTTGTCCTAGGCAGAAATAGCTAGACCTGGGTGGGATTAGAACTTTAGATAACTTTTGGGACAGTTGCACATATTAGTTTTATAAAAGTTGTTTAAGAACCATCCTAGACATGTACACATAGAGATGTTTTAATCTAGGCATGCCAAAGAATAAGCACACAAAATGAGATCAAAATTTAGTGGCCACAAGTACATATGAGACAGACTAAGACATCCATGGAAAGCACACAATGACATTAATTCAGAGTGCATTCTCAGATCACTTTTTGTCATTATCTTTAGTAGTTTAACCAGCTAGATTCCTGAGTAATTCACAATGGATCTCCAATACAAACAATCTACCCTTCATCCAATCCTTAACAGACCAATGCAGTAAAAATAACATGTATAGAAACTATAATATTAATATGGAGATTTTTAACCACAAGTTATTCATAATTTTCCTAGAGGATAGCAAGATGGCATCACCCATGAGTTTCCCATCCCTAGGGAGTGGCAAAATGGTGCTGGACATGTGGTGGCTCCATCATGGTGGCAGCATTCCCTGTGACCACATGGTCTCTCCAAAGAGTCTCTTAAATGGAACACAAAGATGCAACATACAGGCTTAAAATAGCAATCTGTTATAGGAATAAAAGACATTCTCCCTGAGAGACAGGGGTCCAAATGAGTTAGTCATCCTAATAAAAAGACCAAATAGTTGAAGCAAGCTAAGGTGGGATTTAAAAGGTTTTGTTAGCCTCCTTAGATGTAACATCACTTAATAGTTTTGGAGATTTAGTCATAGGTTGTATGAGTTTTTTTTTCTTTGAATATAATGTTCTGTCTTTTAATTTTAAAGGCTTATCTAAATTTAGGATTACTAGGGCTCAGGCCAAATGGTAGTAAGCCCTGAGGGGCTTGTTATTGTTCTGTTTACTCCAGGTGTCTATAATTAGATCCTGGACTTTCTCATAAAGAAAGTTTGTTATAACCAAGAAAGCCAAGAATTTAAATCCTGTAGAACCCAGCCATTTACAGATTTACAGTTTGGAAAGGACCTTAAATAAGTTTAGAATCTGGCATACTACATTGAGCTATAGAGAACAAAGTTTCATTAATTTTAAAACAAAAATAATTAACTGTTAAAAATAAAACCTCTAATTAAGTTGTCTATTTAAAATACCCACATATAAAGACCCAATTTTTTTTAACCTGTTGGCTGTAAGTAAGCCTAATTTTATCAGCAGAGAACAGTTAAAGTTAGAATGTTTTAAAATGTTTACAACTCATATTTTAGTGTAAAAAACCAAAAGACATATTATTAATAGAAAAAAATTTCCCTTTAAACTCTGCCTTTAGAGAAAATGAATTTTAAATAAGTTACAATATTCTTTTTATTACAGATATACTTTATGGATAACCAATGTAAAATCCTTATTTAAACAGCACTGTTTTTAATTTTATAAAGCATACTTATGAGAATTTAAATGCATTTAACATTTAAAGACAGCAACAATTAACATGATATCTATAAAGATGTAACTTTTATGTTAATTTAGATTTTACCTGTGAATGGAATTTAGAATCTTTGACTAAGATAGGCAGAAAAGTCCTTGTTAGCCCTGGGACAAGGGAGTGTGACCTTGGGGTATTTCCTCAACCCCTGTAGGCTATGGGGGCAAAGAGAACATAGGCAAGAATTGGAACCAGAGGAAACAGAGGTGTGGCAGGGAAGGAAGTGCTTACAGAAGGAAGAGGGAGAAGGCTGTGGACCCATGGTAACTGCAGGAAAGAGTGGTCTTGGCCTGGGGCCTCGGGCAGCGTCCACCAGGAGTGATGCCTTTAATTTTAAAAAGGGCAGCTGTGGAACTCAACCATGTAGGTGCTGGTTCCTGGGACCAGGAAATCTTGTTCATAGCAATATATTATGTGTCCTATTTCCTCTCCTGGAATTAGTACTATAATTCGTGTTAAGTTACAACAAAACCAAGTGGTAGATGTGATCCCTTCTCACCCTCTTTTACAGGTGTTGTTCTCTAAATTATCCAATATTAAATATTATCCTCATTGAATAGTTTCTCAGATTTGACCCCATGAAGACTCAATTCTACAAAGTAAGACAACTATGTGTTCTATATATATTTTATGAGATTTAATCCCTTAAAAATCATTTTCCCATGTTCTCAGAGATCTTAAGTAATGTTCTTAAGTTACAAAACTAGCAAAGGATTAAAAAAATGGAGTCATAATGAAGTGGCAGCTGCTTTTATTCACAATGCTAAGATGCTTCACTACATAAAAGATAGGTATATTAAAAAGGATAAATTTTACTCAATGAGAATTTTACCTCAATATAAAAACAATAAAATAAGTTAGAGAAGATACGAAAGCAACCCACATACCTACTGTATCGTTCAATAAAGAAAAATGGGGTATGTCCATATGTATGTGTGTGTGTGTATGTATGTATGTGTGTGTGTATGTATGTATGTATATGTGTGGGTGTGTGTATGTATATGTGTGTCTCTGCGTGTGTACACAATAGAATAGTATTCACACTTAAAAAGGAAGAAAATCCTGCCATGTGCAATAACAGCTGAACATGGAGGACTTCATGCTAAATGAAATAAGCCAGACATAGAAGGACAAACACTGCATAATTTTAGTTATATGTAGAATCTAAAACATTGAACTCATAGAAATGGGGATTAGAGCAGTGATTGCAAGGAGATAGGGGTTGGAGAGAATGGGAAATGTTTTCTGAACTATATAAAATTTCAGTGATGAGATGAACACATTCTAAAAATCACAGCATGGTGATAATAGTTAATGCATTGTATACTTGAAGTTTGCTAAGTAAATTTTAGATGTATTATCACTATTAAAGAAAATAGGAAACTATGAGGTGATTTGTCAATGTCTTTGATTGGGGTAATCATTTCATAATGTGTACATATATCAAATCAATGCATCATATACCTCAAGTAGCTGCAATTTTTATTTGCAAAAAATACCAGAATATATCTGACATATTGCATATTATATGTTATTATATTATATATATTTTATTACATACAATATGTTATGTATATGATATTTATATTATAATCCATAGTGATAAAGAAGAGTTACCTTAGGAATATAAACATGAATGAATACTTAAAAATCTAGAAATACAATCAAACATAAGTTAAGAGTGGCTATTAAAAGTTAAAATTAATGTGAGTGCCCAGTTCAGAGGTTAGTGACTATAAATTAAAATTGTTGAACAATCAGAAACTCAAGTCTTTTCTTGCTCATGGCCCTAGATATCTAAATATTGTCCAGATTATTTTCATATGTTCAGGTTTTTCAAGCTGTAAGTTTATAGGTTTTAACTCTTAGTTGATAACAAATAAAGTAAGTTCTGATATTATTGAAATAAATATTAAGTATTATTTAAATATTTATGATATGAAAGAAGGTGATGATGGGACTTATGCAGTATTGAACTTATGTAGATAACTTTATAAAACTCTTGAGTTGTCATACTGAAGACTTTCCAGCACCAGCTAACACTTTGTAATTGTGAGTGTGATATATGCACAGAATCATGATAGGAAATTATAAAAGATGACATTTGTATATCTTTCTGGGGTAAAAATATCAGTCTGCACTTATGCAGATCTCATGTTTTCCCAAATCTGTAGACATGAAACAACTTCAGTTCCCTTAAGATAGCAAACATTATCAGGTCATAAATTATTTAAAAATAATATCAAGTATTGTTGGATGGCAAAACCTTGCCATTGTTAGGAATCTAATATTTTTTAACAAAAACAGAAATTTGTTTCTCTCATACAAAACATAAGGCTGTTAGTAACTCGCAAGATCCAAGATGGCTGCTGTGTCGCCAGACATCAAAGCAGCAGGAAAAGATAAGGGGAGAAATGAAGAAGTGACCTATAGTTGTTTTGTATGTCTTCCTTTTAAAAGTAAAATAAATGATACCTAGAAAATTATGCAAGTGCACGTCTTGATGATTTATCACAAAATAAGTATCTGCACATAACTATGTCCTAGGTTATTAAGATATGAATAGCAACTCCCTGATTATGCTTCTGTTTCTCTAACAAAATACCACAGACTGAGTAATTTATAAGCAACAGAAATGTATTTCTCATAGCTCTGGAGACTGGACAGTCCAAGATGGAGGGCTAGTGTTTGTGTAAAGGCTTATTTACTTCATACTCACATGGAAGAAAGGGGAGGGACAAAAGGGACCAAACACCTCTCTTGTACCTTTTATGAGGGTTTTGATCCCATTCATGAAAGAATAGTCCTCATGAATTACTCACCTCCCAAAAGACCCCTATCTTAACACTACCATAGTGAGAATTAAATTTCAATGTGATTTTTGAGAGGATTGCAAACTTTCAAATCATAGCAGAAGCCAGTAACTTTTGTTTATGCTCTCCTCAAATACTAATTTTATTACAGTATAAACTTTAAAATTCTGAATTTATTCCAGCAGCATAGACTAATTTTCTCTGTTTTTGAGTTTTATGTGAATGGGATGGTAAAATATGTATATTTCAGTATATGGCTTATTTCAATTAAAACAAAGTTTTTAAGATTCATCAAAATTTTGCATGTAGAAGCAGTAATTCATTTAGTTGGTACTTCATAGTACACTGCATGAACAGAGCTATAAAGCCGTTCTAACATCAATGAATTGAACATGTAAGATCTTTTGAGATTTTAACAATTACAAATAATGCTGGCATGAATAGTTTTGTACACATTGGTCAGAAACTCATTCACTTATTTTCAGCATACATTTAAGAGTCAAATAGCCATGTCACAGGATATATGTATGGTTAATGTGAACAGACACTGCCAAAGATGTTCAAAAGTTTTGCAGCAATTTACAGCCCCACTGCAGTGGATAAGACCGTTTCTGTGTATTCTCTGAGGTGTAGACAAGAATCTTATAGTAAGCACTGCACACAGATCCAATGATTTAGAGATTTCTGTAATGAGTGAGCACATGCAGAATATCAGCATTAAAACAGAAACAAACTGAGAAATAATGTGACTGAGAAGCACAATCCCTCGGGTAAACAAGTTGAAAGTAGAATAGTGTTTATTAGAAGCTAGGAATAGTACCATGATTCAGTTACATAAGAGGATTAAGTTCTTGTGTTCTGCTGCCTAATATGGCCAATATAGTTAACAGTAACACATTGTGTGTTTCAGTATAGCTACAAGAAAGAATTTTGAATGTATTCACCATAGGAAATAATAAAAATTTAGTGTGAAGGAGAAAAAATTCAATGGGTTGTCTTCTTAACAGCAGATTGGAGATACCAAAAGAAATTTTCTGTATTATGGTCTAAAGAGGTTGGGATATGAATTGTCCCCAGCAGGCTCAGGTACTTAATGCTTGGTTTTCAGCTGGTAGCACTATTTTGGAAGGTTCTGTAACCTGTGAAAAATAGAGCTTGGTTGGTGGAAATAGGTTTGTTTTTGAAGGATGCATCTTCTCCCGACCCCTTCTTCCTTCTCTCTACTTCCCATCTATCATGAGGTGAACAGCCTTCCTCTCCACGTGACCCTGACACCATCATGTTCAGTGCAAGCACACAGGGCCAAGCAACCATGGACTGAAATCTCTGAAACCATGAGCCCAAATAAATCTTTCCTCCTTTAAGTTATTCTCTCAGGTATTTTGCTCACAACCACACAGAGTAACTAACACAGTCTAGCATATAAAAGTAGCTTAACAGAAATCATCTAACCACAAGAATAAAAGAGGCAAAAAAAAGAAGATAGAGAGTAAGAATCACTATAATTCCTGAGGCAATACGAAGAGATCTAACATACATAACTGAAGTTCCATAAGTAGAGGAGACATAATGGACAAAAAAAAAATTAGCTAAATTTGAAAACAACTTATATTTTGAAGTAACCCAGTGAAACCCAAAGAAAATCTAGACTCACCATAGTTAGATAGCTAACCAAAAAAAAGTAAACATGAAATGTTGAAAACAAAGTCAAACAACACATTTCATAAAGGGATGGAAAGAATCTCAGCTAACTTCTCCTAATAAACACTGGATATCAAAATACACTGGAGCAATATCCTGAAAGCTTTTTTGTGGGACTAGAAGAGGGTGGCTCCAGCTTTCTACATAAGGTGAGTATATCTTTTAAAACAAAGGAAAATAAATAATTTTCAAATACAAAAAGCAAAGAATTATAGGCAAAAGTGTGCTGTGAAGAATGTTAAAGTAATATTTTCAGACTAATAGCAAAAAATGAGAGAAAAAAGTTGTATCTTTGACTTTCAAAACTTATTAAATTATTTCAAAAGTATGTTTTTGTTAGGACCATATGTTTGCTCTATTAGGTATTAGAAGTGCTATACATGAAAAGAAAACTTTATATTTATAGCTGCAGTTTATACAATCTAAATAAATGTAATTAAGTTAACCATGATACAAATTGCTTAAGTGAATTTAATTATTTCTAACTACTTAAATTTAATATTAATCAAAGAGAAGTAAAGTGTTTTTAGCTATAAACTTATAAGCAGAATAATAAAATATGAATTTTCCCTTAAAAGCCTCAGATAATCAAGGTGATTTATAACATTAATGCACTGGATAGTAATTTTAAAACAACCTACTCTACATAGACCTTTTATTGTGCAGATTGTTCTTCTTCTTCTAAAAGTGATGATTATTCTCTGAGAAATCAACAACAAAAGACTTTTTGCTCCAACATCTACCACTTCCAGTACAGATAATAAACAGAGGAAGGAATAAACAGAGGTCTGTGCCATCTCATTTATCTCAAATAGCAGGTTTGCTGGTCTCTCCCTAGGTAGGGAAAACAAACTATGAATATTTTTGAAAAAATAAATTTGACCTATTTGACATGTTAAATTAGACATGAGACTGCCACACAAGCAAATCAACTTATTTATTAAACATAAGTTTGATCATAATAGTACATGTTAAAAGCCTAATGCCCATGTATGCTTCAACAAAGAGCAATGTGTCCTATGCTAGGTGCCATAATGCATAGTGGCTACACAAGTATCCCATGAAATAAAGTATATATGCTTACACTGAACTCAGATTTCATTATGTCAAGGTAAGTTGAATCTCCACAACTAAAAGAGATAACAAAATTAGTTTATAGAAAGGAGGAACTCAATATTATGCTTACTAGCAAATATTAAGGATACCAGAAAAGACACATTATAAAAAACACAAGGTCAAAATATAGTCTTAATTTATGAATTTTACTAAAGGTAATATTTTTAAATTTCATACATAAATCCATTTCTTAGAGATATATCATTTACCTAACATTGTACAACAAAGTACTCAAACAGTAGTTTAAAAAAATAGTAATGTAGTATGCATCATATTGCACTATTAAGTGTAAGAAATAAGAAACAATTATATCCAGCATGTCTATTGTTGTCTATGTTTTAAACAGAGTATCTCTTGTATTCAAATAGAAATTATGATTGGGACTTGCAACTCTATAAAACCAAGGCAAGAACAATTCCTATATTTGGGTGACTGATAGCTTTTCACTGTTCTTGCTGGAGTGAAGGATACATTCATTCACCACTGTGGAATCTTTCCTTTATAAATGTAGAAAACACTCCAAAGCTCAGTAGTAGATGAGAATATATATTAATTATATTATATTATATTATATTATATTATATTATATTATACATATTATATTAATAATTAAGAATTAGGCCAAGCGCCAGTGGCTCACACCTGTAATCCTAGCTACTCAGGAGGCAGAGATCAGGAAGATATGGTTCAAAGCCAACCTGGGCAAATAGCTCACAAGACCCTGTCTTGAAAAAAAAAACCCATCACAAAAAAAAAGCTGGTGTAGTGGTTCAAGGTATAGGCCCTGAGTTCAAGCTGCAGTATCACAAAAAATAAAATAAAATAAGAATTAGACAACTAGGATGGCAACTGAACTTAATAACCTTAATATGTTGTTTGTTTCTTTGTTTTTGTGATGCTGGGGATCAAACCAGGGCCTCACTTATGCTCAGCACATGTTTCTAACACTGAGTCACATCCCTAGAAAAAACACTAATATTTTTAATTTAAAAAACTGCTGTAAAGATCAGTTAGAGATGAATCAACATGGGTCGTAACACATGGGTACATGAGAGCAATAGTAGGACTCTCTCTGTATAGCTATCCTTAACTCGACTAGCAAAAACACTTTGTCTTCCTTATTATGCTTATGTCTTTTCTTCAACAAAATCAGTCACAAGGGCAGAAAGGGACCTGCCTGAAACTGAGGAGGGGAGGAGGGGAGAGGAGTGGGGGAGGGGGACAGGATGGAGAAATAACCCAAACAATGTATGCACATAATAAAAAAAAAATTGCTAGTGTTTTAGATTAATAGAGATGTTATTTATAATGCCATAAAGCTTTTTTCAATGGCTATTTGGAGATCGAATCTGATGTGTTTAAATGTATTCAATGAAAAGCCAGTTTGGTGGGAAGTGACAGGGAGACAGATTTGGGAAATAAGGATGAATATGTAGGTTCATGTGGATATGTGAAACTTATACACACCTGTATGTGTATGGTATGTGTGCCTGTCTACTCCAAAGCTACTCTTAAAAATAGGAGTATCGATAGTTTAATAGAAAGTGACATATGCCTTATTGGACAGTGTTATAGCTGTCTTTTCTTCCACATATTTGAGTAAATTAAACTCAATCTGAAGAGTGACTCCCCACTGTCACCATGTTCCACTGATACACTTTGGGAGATTAAGAAAATCATATGCATAGTTACTCAAACAAAACTTGTAAATTAAATGTTTGTAAATGTATATTTATGGTATAAAATCCATTGCTCAGACTAATATTCTTACTCCTCCTATACCTTTTTATCTATCTAGTCACCCTCTTCTAGCACTTACGTTATCTGCCTTCTTCATCAGCCTATGGTAATATCATATTAGATTAGACTTCAAATCTAAAGGGATTTGACACCCCAAAATGCTTATGCACATTGTGGCTGTGTTCTTTTGCTTAAGAGCTGAATAAAACTTGAGTTTGTTGTGGTTGTCTGTTGTAAAAATATATCCTACCCCAATGGAGCAACTAACCTGAATAAAACTATTCACCTTGTAGACAACACAAACCCTCTCTTACACAGAATCCCTACTGAGATACGTAATAACAAAGCATCATCTCACATTTGTACATTCAAGTCCCCAAAACATGCCATGTAGCATTTCAGGTAGAAGCTACGACCAGTTGATAGTGGAGGTAAAGAAAATCAAGATACTGGAAAATGACTCTCCCACCTGAGTTCCATGAAGCTCAGGGATCCAATCCCACCTTTGGTCCCTACTTCAGCACAGTAATTTCTGAGTCCCAGTTCTCTTTCCATTCTCTAGGAACTAAATGTTCACCACTTGTCCACTTATATCAAGATGGATAATTCAGTTGGAGAAAATATGGCTATCACAATTCACCTTCTATTTCAAAATGTTATGAATTTAAAATGAGTTAGGAGTAAAAGAATGGAATTAATCTGGATGAAGTAATGGGTATTTCATCAAATACTGAAAGGTCAAATAGTGTAAGGTGATATTCTTACATTAGGAAAATTATTTAAGAAAATCCAATCTACTGGGAACTCTTACCTTTGAAATGATTTAAAGGTCATAGAACAAATGATTTAAAAGTATTGTAAAAAAAAAAGCAGTTGTTTAAAATTCACTAATATTTTGGAAACTTTTATCATTGCTGCTCCCTTCCATATTTTTATTGCTCACTCTTTCATACACACTGCATCTCTTTCTTGCCAATGAAATCATACCTCAAAGACAACTGACATACTTCTATTAACTGAGCCCAATAATTTCTAATTTCTCATCCAGTTCAGTGTCTGTGAGACACTTCAGTATTCCTTTCAATTGAAACTCCTATATTTTTGGCTTCTATAACATACATATCCCCAGTGATTCTTTTTTTGTTTTTGAGGTATTGGGACCAAACCCAGAATCTTGCACATGATATACAAATGCTTTATTTACCACTAAGCTACACCTTGAGCCAAAACAATTATCTCTCTGATTTCTGAAATGTACCTATTTGTTGTGATTTACAAATCCAATTCCTGAAAACCATGGGGTAAATTCTATAATCTAGTCACAAAACTTCACACTGTTATACCTTAAGAAACTCAAATCTTTGTAAAAAAAAAGTTAGTTTTATTAAAATATATTCTTCCCCTTTCCCAAGTTCCTAGTCATTCTTCAAGAACTAGATGATAATTTTCCTTGTCTATGAAGCCTTCCATTCTGAATGGTGGTAGAATTCCAGTACAGACCCTTAATCCCATGATACAGCATGATCCCTCGCAGATAAGACATTCAGTTCATATAATAGATCAAACAAGGGCTTTATAATCAAAAACCTGGATTTAAATTTAATTCTCTGTGTGCACGGAATTTATCTTTGGAAGCCTTTGCTTCCTCATAGAAAACAGAGATAATTATCACTTTCTTGTAAGACATGAGACAACATTAGTAAATCTCTTACAACAGTATCTGCCACTCGATAAAGGCTCTAGAACAAGTTGCTACTACTGACACTACTATCATTGTCTCTCTCCTCTTCTACCTCTTCCTCATAATAACAAATAGCTAAATGAATGAAAATCATAAAATACTCTTCCTTTATGAAGCTGCATTACCAATCAAGATAACCTCTTCTCTCTAGACAGTCATATTATGGTCTCTGAAATCTATTTGGGATTAGTTTCTCTACTATGATACATTTAGTGATTTATTTGTTCATTGAATGCATCTCAAGTCAGAAACAATGAGAATACAGTAGCTACTTCTTAGGTCATATTGATCCACCTTCCTCTCTTATACTGTCTTCCTATAACCCACAGGTAGGCCATCCTCAACAACATGAAGATCTATGTGCCACAGTAAAGCAATTATTGTTGTTAAGCAGTAGATGGATGTTCACATTTGCTTACAATGGTGCCATTCAACAAATTTTCTTTTGTCCTTCTCCCCTGCCCCTCTTCCAGGCTTTGAGTCATGTTATTGTCCATAAGAAAGCCAATTAAGTTGTTAAAATCAGTTGTTGAATTTCTACCAGTTCCTACTCCAGGTATTTAGTGGACTATTTCAAGTCACTGTGAATTCTTCTTCTAACATAGCTATGAATCATGCAAAAGGAAATTAAATGTTACATAAATAATGTTTGGCCTCTAAGGGAGGATGCACGTACACCTTTCATCACTACTATTGTCTAAAACTGGATAAAGGGAAAATAGGACATTGGGGAATGTATACTTCTTTAAATGGATCTAACTAGAGAAACAAGGGCTGAGAGGGAAACTAGAGCATGACCAAAACAATAAAAAAGGACAGCTATTAAGCAAGCCGAGGAAGAAATCTGAAACTAAGGGATGAGAGAGAAGTTGGATATTCACAAGTCTTCTGCCATCTGAATGACCACAACTTTTTTGACTAAGTTAATAATGTTCTGCCACAATTACAGTATTTTTCAGGATTATAAGTCTATAATATTGCCTCTTTCAAAAAAAAACCTACTAATTTGCTTTTTATATAACATGCCTGGACCACAGATATCTAGATATCCTGAACATTCAGATCAAGGCCATGAGGAAATTTGAGGATACTTCTGACAATCTGAATTATTTCCAAGATGACTAATATTAATAAGTACCAAATTCCAAAGTTTTACTTACTGCTTGAAGAGTTGATAAAAATATTTTAATGATCAGCATCCAACATATCAACTCCAAAATGTGAGCACCACAAATTTATGAGGAAATGAATCTTGGTATCTTGATGAATATTTAAGGCTCAGTAGTTAACAGCATTTCTATCTACTAATGATACTAAGTGCTTTTTCAAGGTTAATGAATTTTAATATGGATGTCATTTTGTTACTCTCTGTACTTCTCACTATTTGCTGCACAGAAAACCTCAATCAATTAAAACTCAGTTGGGGCACAGCCATGATGACCTGCTGGTAATTGCTGGTTGACAAAATTGCACAATGGTTGGTTCAAAAGAAATCTGGGCTTGCTTATCTGGCAGGGAAATCTAGTAAAATGCCACAAAGGTTATTGCAGAATATGAATCAAAATTTGAATAACAGTAGTCACCCTCATGATAGAACACTAAGGTTGTATTTACTCAAGTGTTAGCAGTATATTTATAAAACCACTCACCTTATTCATATCAAGCAAATTAATTATCTTAGACTCCTCCAACACCACTTCTCAAAGACTGCAAATCATTGGAGAAACCAATTAAACTACAATAAAGAATCCCATGCTGCTGAACTTGGCCGTATATTATAGACTATAGAGACCGCCAAGCAGTGTTCTTTCATGCATATCCCATCAAGTTCCTGGCCAGAATGGAAAAAAGGAGACATTATTAGGATAATTGATAAAATTTAAAAGACTTTTATATGTGGGATGGTGAACATAGAAAATGGTAAAAGTTGTTCATGTGAGTAAGAAAGTGGTTTGTAGTTATCTTGTATCTTTTATGTACATTTCAAATTATTTAAAAACATAAATTATTGGAAAAAATTAAAATCCTGAAGATAAAAACATCAAATCTAATAAAGCAAATCATAATAATCATTTTAGTAATTATAGATAAGCTAACAGACAAACTTACCACACTAATGTAATTTTCAGTTTTAGACTCAAACAAATAGTAAAGAGTAAAATATTGGAATCTTAGCTTTTATTATCGGCCAGGTACCTCTCAATAAATGTTATACATATTGAACACATACATACAAGATAATGACAATTTTAGGATATTTAAAATATGTCCTGATATAGTTTTGTAATTCTAGCTACTGAGGAGGCAGAGATCAGGAGGATCATGATTTGAAGCCAGCCCAGGCAAATAGTTTGTGAGACCCTATCTTGAAAAAACCCATCACAAAGAAGGGCTGGCAGAGAGACTCAAGGTGTAGTCCCTGAGTTCAAAATCCAGTACCACAAAAAAAAAAAAAAAAATAGAACCTATGTCTCATATTTTAGGACATATGCAATCAAGGTAGTTATTTTTTAAAATTTTGATCTCATTGTACAGATGCCGAGTACATGAGAAGAAAAGTGGACCAGATATGCTCTGAGGTAAATAGAGATTATTTAAGAGAGTAGAAGCAGCCACAGAGCTGACATCTGTACTGGTTGGAGCCTTGGTATATCCACATTCACTCCTGTCCCAGAGGTCATCCAAGGCAAGACAAGATGTCACCTGAACATTTGGCATTTTCTTTTATAACCACCTCCAAATTCAGACTCCATATTAAAAAAAAATGAAACCTATTAAAACAGATGTTCAGTTGAGTGGAAAGAACAGACTACAGATCCAACAAATGAACCACAATAGTTATTTTTAAGAAAGCAAAATTAGTGAATTTTTTATACTACCCTATTTGGACACAATATCACTTTTTATTTCATTAGCATTTTATGAAGAATTTTCTCACCTAAAACACACAGATACTTATTTGCTAAGAAACCTAACAGGTTCTTTACATCTGCCAAAATCTAAAGAAAAACTGTATTTTTTACCAACTTCAAAAATAAGTGAATATAATTTAGCTTACATGGTTGCCGGATAATGTTGCAGTTCTCGTCTCATTTGCCAAAAGTTTTATTAATTAATCCATCTATAATGGCCATATGGAACAAGCATAGTTGCACATGCCTGTAATTACAGCTTTGTGGAAAGCAGAAGGAGGAGGATTGCAGACTGAAGCCTAGAAGTGTGACACCAGCACAGGTAGAATCATGAAACCCTACTTGAAAAATAGCAAAAGCAATAAGGGCTGGGGCTGGGGCTCAAGTGGTAGAGGGTTGCCTAGCAAGAACGAGGCCCTGAGTTCAAACCTAATACTGCCAAAAATAGTATTAATGAAATAATGGCCATATTAAACTTAACTCTCCAATATGCCCTTGTCATTCATCCTGGCAGTTTTTCTTTTTGTAGTTAATCTTGATAACAGAAGCTTGGTCCCATTCTCAATGGTTTACTCACATCTTCTTCCATTACATTTTATGCATATCAACTTCAGAAACACTGTATTATGGAAAGTAGATAACAGCAATTGCTAATTTGTTTATATGATATTTTATGCCATTTTTTGCATATTTTTTGCATTGAGATTGGCTACTTTCTTATCTTCATTTATAAATTTATGAGTGCTTTGTGTATGGCATTTTTTTCTTGATTCTCCCCAAACTGAGGAAAGTATATGTTAGGTTTAATCACCTTTTAGATTTATACAAATTATTTTAGAGAAATATGAATTAGATAAATATAAAATAAAAATGTCTTAGTGAAGATACAAAAAGTATATAAATAAGAAGTAATGGTATATTTAATTCAATAGCATTATATTTAAATTTATTGTTTGAAAATGTATAAAAATGGCATAAAGAATAACATAAGTAAAATTGTATACATATCACTTGGTTTTAAAATTATCATTCTTCCTCATATAAGAACTTTTTAATAGTTTATTAAAAATGCTATATCCTAGAGATTCCAAGATGGTGACTAGAGGGAGGAAGCAGAAAGTGTGCTTCCTAAAGTAAAATCTTGGAGAGACGCTGGAGATACACCTTCCAGGAAAAACCACCAAGAAGAGGCAAAACTCCAACACCTCCACACCCCCAGCCCATGCAGAGCATCCCCACTCCACATCAAATGGAGAGACCAACAGGGCTCTCGCACCACCAGACACCAACACCTAACCTGCTTGGGAGAAGTAAACCACCAGGTTAACTAAGTGGCATGTGATACTCCCACAAACAACCCTGGGCCAGATCAGCATAGGCCCCTGGACAGACTGACCCCCACCAAAGGAAAAAAAAAGAGAAAAAACAAACTGAATAATAAACAAGCAGCTAAAAAAAAAAAAAAAAGACTCCTAGGAAAGAGGGTGGGGTTCCCGGAGCTCCAGAGAGTAGGGAAGGCACTCCCTCACCAAATTGTAATTAAAGAAGCACCACCTCCCCCAGTGTGCTTGGAAAGGGGAAGGCTTACAGCAGCAGCTAAAGTGTGGCACGCTCCACAGGAGAGTGGGGGAAGGGCACTCCCCATGCACCTGTGAATAATAAAAAATAAAAAGACTGCAATTGCAAAAGGCGGGTAGGGCTGCATACTGGAGAAGACAAAAGGGGCACGCGTCCAGGACAACTCTAAATAAACAAAGCCTGCAGCAGCAGATGGCTGGCAGTAGGAGGCAGGTGAGCCACAGCCTCACATAGACATTCACAAAGCTGTCTCCAGACACCCTTTTTTTTTCTCTTCCTTTGATGAGACAATAACGCTGGATGCTGAAGGATTAACTGAAACTGTATTGCATTTGAACTTGGGATTTTTTTTATTTTTGTTTTTTGTTTTTTCCCCTTTGATGAGAAAACGACAGAACTACTTCTCATACACTGAGAAGTCTTCAGGACTGGAGGCTGAGGACTAATTATTAAAACTGAAACTTTATTGCATTTGAACTTGGGGATTTTTTTTCTTTTGCTTTTGCTTTTTTTAAAATTTTTTATTATTGTCCTCTCTCTGTCTCTCTAATGCCTGTAAGCTTACTGTTGATTAGTACACTATCTCTCCCTGTTTATATCTTTGACTCTGTTTTTTTGTTGTTGGTTTGTTTGGTTTTTTGTTTGTTTGTTTGTTTTGGGTTTTTTCCCTTTTTATTTACCTTTTTTGCTTTCCCTCTCTTCTCACCCTTTCACTCTAGATATCACCATTGTTATTACTACAAGCTAGACAATACTGAATTACACACAGTACAAGGACAGCAACAATAGCAAGGGCAATGATGGGAAGATGGAAAAAAGAAGGAAATCATTTTCCCCCCAAATAATGATTTAGTATAGGAACCAGAGGGAAATGAAGAAAACAGATACCCAGATCCAGATTCCAACAAAATGAAGATAAACTAGCCAAAGAACCCAACGAAGCCCACAAGAACACCCTGAAATAAGAAATCCTTGAAGTAATCAATGAGAATTTTATAGAGATGATACTGGATATGGTCAACCAAAATGTACAGGAGACACTCAAGAAATTCCAAGACAACAAAAATAGAGAATTTGAGAAAGCACAAGAACAAATAAAATAAACTACAGAAGCACTATACAAACACAAAAGTGAAACAAAGAACATGATTAATAAAGAAATAAATGAACACAGAACAAAAATAGACAATATTAAAGAGGAAGTGATTAAGGATATGGAAAATTTCAGAAAAAAGAAAAAAACAGAAATGCAAAACAAAATGGAAGGCCAATCCAGTAGACTAGAACAAGCAGAAGACAGAATCTCAGAACTTGAAGATGAAACGGTAGTTAAAGGAAAAACCAAAGAACTATTAGTTAAACAACTAAAGATCAGTGAAAAGAAAATGCAAGAACTTAATGACTCCATCAAAAGACCAAACCTGAGAACCATGGGCATTGAAGAAGGAGAAGAGGTGCAAGCAAAAGGAATGGGAAATATATTCAACAAAACAATTACAGAAAATTTTCCAAATCTAGAGAAAACTATGCCCATAAAGGTACAGAAGGCCTCCAGAACTGCCAATAGACCTGGATGCTGAATACAACTACCCCATGACGTATTATAATTAAAACAACAAGTACAGAGACTAGAGAAAGAATGTTGAAGACTATAAGAGAGAAAAAAATAACATACAAAGGTAAACCCATCAAAATCACAGCAGACTTCTCAACAGAAACATTAAAACCAAGAAGAGTGTGGGGTGAGATCTTCTGGGCACTGAATGAAAATAACTTCAACCCCAGGATACTCTACCCAACAAAACTACCATTCAAAATAGATGGAGCAATAAAAGTCTTCCATGATAAGCAGAAACTAAAATAATATGTGACCATAAAGCAACCACTGCAGAAGATTCTTCAAGGGATTCTGCACACAGAAAGTGAAGCCTAACATAACCATGAAAGGGCACGCAGCACCAAACTACAGGAAAAGAAAAAACAAGAAAGTAGAGAGTAACATCGATTTAGCTACACACAATCAAACCTTCAAACAACTAAGACAACTAAATGATAGGAATCAACACATACCTATCAACACTAACACTTAATGTTAACAGACACAACTTCCCCATCAAAAGGCACTGTTTGACAAACTATATGAAAAAGGAAGATCCATAATTTGTTTCTTTAGGAGACCCATCTCATCGATAGAAATAATCACAGGCTTAAGATGAGAAGCTGGAAGAAAATTTACCAAGTCAATGGCCCCCAAAAACATTCAGGAGTAGCAATACTTATCTCTGACAGAGTAGACTTCAAACTTACATTGATCAAAGAGATAAAGAAGGACATTCCATACTAATATAAGGGGAAATAGACCAAAAGGAAATAACTATCAACCTATATATACCCAATGTCAACACAAACAATTTCATCAAACATACCCTGAAGGACCTAAAAGCATATATTAATTCCAACACAGTGGTCGTGGGAGACTTTAACACCCACTATCATCAATAGATAGGTCATCCAAACAAAAAATCAATAAAGAAATCCAAGATCTAAAACATACCATGGATCAAATGTACCTAGTTGATGTCTACAGAACATTTCATCCAACTTCTACACAATATACATTCTTCTCAGCAGCTCACGGAACCTTCTCCAAAATAGATCATATCCTAGGTCACAAAGCAAGTCTCAGCAAATATAACAAAATAGAAATTACACCATGCATTCTATCTGATCAGAGTGCAATAAAACTAGAACTCAACAAAAATAAAGACAAAAAACATGCAAACAGCTGGAAACTGAACAACTTATTGCTTAATGA
Source organism: Castor canadensis (assembly GCF_047511655.1). Taxonomy (NCBI): domain Eukaryota; kingdom Metazoa; phylum Chordata; class Mammalia; order Rodentia; family Castoridae; genus Castor; species Castor canadensis. Next base: position 18,846,729 of record NC_133390.1, on the reverse strand, counting down.
ACATGGGTCATTGATGAAATAAAAAGGAAATTAAAAAGCTCCTGGAAGTCAATGAAAATGAAAACAAAACTTACCAGAACCTATGGGACACAGCAAAGGCAGTCCTGAGAGGAAAGTTTATAGCCATGAGAGCATATATTAAAAAGACTGAAAGATCTCAAATCAATGACCTAATGATACATCTCAAACTCCTAGAAAAACAAGAATAAGCAAATCCCAAAACAAATAGAAAGAGAGAAATAATAAAAATAAGAGCTGAAATCAATGAGATAGAAACCAAAAAAAAGAAAAAAAAATGCAAGGAATTAATGGAACAAAAAGTTGGTTCTTTGAAAAAAGAAACAAGATAATTAGATCCTTGGCAAACATGACTAAAATGAAGAGGAAAAAAAACCCAAATTAGTAAAATCAGGAATGCAAAAGGGGAGATAACAACAAACACCATGGAAGCCCAGGGAATCATCAGAGACTACTTTGAGAACCTATATTCAAATAAATTTGAAAATCTTGAAAAAATGGACATTTTTCTAGAAACTTATGATCATCCAAAACTGAACCAAGAGGAAATTAATCACCTGAATAGATCTATAACACAAAATGAAATTGAAGCAGCAATCAAGAGTCTCCCAAAAAGAAAAGTCCAGGACCTGATGGATTCTCTGCTGAATTCTATCAGACCTTTAAAGAAGAACTGATACCGATCCTCCTTAAACTGTTCCATGAAATAGAAAGGGAAGAAAAACTGCCTAACACTTTTTATGAAGCCAGTATTATACTTATCCCAAAACCAGACAAAGACATCTCAAAAATGGAGAACTATAGCCCAATCTCCTTAATGACATTGATGCAAAAATCCTCAACAAAATAATGGCAAACCGAGTTCAACAACACATCAAAAACATTATTCACCACGACCAAGTTGGCTTCATCCCAGGAATGCAGGGGTGGTTCAACATACGAAAATCAATAAATGTAATAAACCACATTAACAGAAGCAAAGACAAAAACCACTTGATCATCTCAATAGATGCAGAAAAAGCCTTTGATAAGATCCAACACCATTTCATGATAAAAGCTCTAAGAAAACTAGGAATAGAAGGAAACTTCCTCAACATTATAAAAGCTATATATCACAAACCTATAACCAGCATTATACTTAACAGAGAAAAACTGAAACCATTCCCTGTAAAATCAGGAACCAGACAAGGATGCCCACTATCTCCACTCTTATTCAACATAGTACTGGAATTCTTAGCCAGAGCAATTAGGCAAGAAGAAGGAATAAAAGGAATACAAATAGGTAAAGAAACTGTCAAAATATCCCTATTTGCAGATGACATGATCCTATACCTTAAAGACCCAAAAAATTCTACTCAAAAGCTCCTAGACACCATCAACAGCTATAGCAAAGTAGCAGGATATAAAATCAACATAGAAAATCATTAGCATTTCTATACACTAATAATGAAAAAACTGAGAAAGAATATATGAAAACAATTCCATTTACAATAGCCTCAAAAAAAAATCAAATACCTAGGTGTAAACTTAACAAAGGATGTGAATGATCTCTACAAGGAAAACTATAAACTTATGGAGAAAGAGATTGAGGAAGACTATAGAAAGTGGAGAGATCTCCCATGCTTATGCATTGGTAGAATCAATATAGTAAAAATGTCTATACTGCCAAAAGCAATCTACATGTTTAATGCAATTCCCATGAAAATCCCAATGACATTCTTCAAAGAGATTGAAAAATCTACTGTTAAATTTATATGGAAACACAAGAGGCCATGAATAGCCAAGGCAATACTCAGTCAAAAGAACAACACTGGAGGTATCACAATACCCAACTTCAAACTATATTACAAAGCAATGGCAATAAAAACAGCATGGTACTGGCACAAAAACAGATATGAAGACCAGTGGAACAGAATAGAGGACCCAGATATGAAGCCACACAACTATAACCAACTTATCTTTGACAAAGGAGCTAAAAATATACGGTGGAGAAATAGCAGCCTCTTCAACAAAAACTGCTTGGAAAACTGGTTAGCAGTCTGCAAAAAACTGAAACTAAATCCATGTTTATCACCCTATACTAATATTTACTCAACATGGATCAAGGATCTTAATATCAGACCCCAAACTCCTAAGTTTTACAGAAAAGACTAGGAAATAGTTTGGAACTTATAGGTACAGGCAAGAACTTTCTCAATGGAACCCCAGCATCTCAGCAACTAAGAGATAGCATAGATAAATGGGATTTCATAAAACTAAAAAGCTTCTGCTCAACAAAAGAAAAATATTTGCCAGCTACCCATCAGACAAAGGACTGATAACCAGACTATATAGGGAACTCAAAAAACTAAATTCTTCCAAAATTAATGAACCAATAAAGAAATGGGCAAGTGAACTAAACAGAACTTTCTCAAAAGAAGAAATACAAATGGCCAAAAAACACATGAAAAAATGCTCACCATCGCTAGCTATAAAGGAAATGCAATTTAAAACCACACTAAGATTCCACCTCACCCCTGTTAGAATAGCCATCATTAGCAACACCACCAACAACAGGTGTTGGCGAGGATGCCGGTAAAAAGGAGCCCTCTTACACTGTTGGTGGGAATGTAAACTAGTACAAGCACTCTGGAAAAAAATTTGGAGGTTACTTAAAAAGCTAGACATTGATCTACCATTTGATCCAGCAATACCACTCTTGGGGATATACCCAAAAGACTGTGACACAGGTTACTCCAGAGGCACCTGCACACCCATGTTTATTGAGGCACTATTCACAATAGCCAAGTTATGGAAACAGCCAAGATGCCCCACCACTGATGAATAGATTAAGAAAATGTGTATCTATACACAATGGAATTTTATGCAGCCATGAAGAAGAACGAAATGTTATCATTCGCTGGTAAATGGATGGAATTGGAGAACATCATTCTGAGTGAGGTTAGCCTGGCTCAAAAAACCGAAAATCATATGTTCTCCCTCATATGTGGACATTAGATCAAGGGTAAACACAACAAGGGGATTAAACTTTGATCACATGATAAAGCAAGAGCATACAAGGGAGATATGAGGATAGGTAAGACATCCAAAAAACAAGATAACATTTGTTGCTCTCAATGCAGAGAAACTAATGCAGCTACTTTAAAGTGACAGAGGCCAATAGGAGAAGGGGATCAGGAACTAGAGAAAAGGTTAGTTCGAGAAGAATTAATTTAGAAGGTAATACACATGTACAGGAAAGCAATGCAAGTCAACAACCTGTATAGCCATCCTTATCTCAACTAGCAAAAACCCTTGTTCCTTTCTATTATTGCTTATACTCTCTCTTCAACAAAATTAGAGATAAGGGCAAAATAGTTTCTGTCTGGTAGCAAGGAGGTAGGGGGGAGATGGAGGGGGCAGAAGGGCTAAGGGAGGTGGCTTGGGGAAAGGGGGAGAAATGACCCAAACATTGTAAGCACATATGAATAAGAGAAATTTTAAAAAAGGGATAGATAGATATTATGTAAGGACTTTGTAAAAGGATAGAGTGATATAGTCCATTATTGTACTAGTTTCAAAAAGCTAGAAGAAAGGATTTTGAATATTTTCACAATAGACAAATGATAATGTTTGAGACAAGTATGTTTAATTTGATTTCAACATTGCACAATGTATGTATGTATTGATATGTCACATGGTATCCTATTAATATGTATAATTTTATGTTTTGCAAAATAGTTAAATAAATTTCATTTAAACTTTAAAAAAATGCTATATCCTTAACAGTAGTATAAATGTATACACATTATATAAATTGTTATTCTATATTTATTTTTATTAACTACATTACTCATAGTTATACTGTGAGATTTAATTATACTGAATAGTGTTTCCAGAAATTCATACATGCTTAATTCTGAATAGAATTATATTATATAAATGCAATACAATATATGTATTCAATCTTCAGTTGATGTATAAGCATTCTTATTTGTCAATGTTGGTGTTTAAAGCAATTTGTGCTCCATTAATACTGTTGAGAGCATTTAATTATTCTTGTGTTAGTAAACTTTCTCACTATTATATATACATATATATATATATTTAATTTTGGTTGTGTAACAGTTGTTTATTATTGTGTAACAAATAACACCCAAATATTGTAGTTTAAAGCAATGACCATTTGATTTCACTCAGAGAACTGTGGGCTGCCTGGAATGACTGGAATAATGGAAACAGCTGAAGTGGCTTAAATATCAAATGCTCAAGTCCTCCATTTTGTGGACTTACATGCTCTAGTGCAGAAGTAAAAAATATTACATACTGAAATCCAAATCTGATGTATGGCCTGTTTTTATTCTTTAAGGGACATTGTTTTACCTTGTAGCATCTCAAATATGTCTTTATGTGTTCTCCTCTTCTAGTCTGATGTTCCTAAATGTAAATATCATTTTCTTTGCCTTCTTTGAGAATTAGTTGTTTCTTAATCTACAATTCATGTATGTCATCTTTAGAAAATTACCAGCTCCAACTCTGAATACTTCCTAACACTAAGTTTATTATTTTCTTCTGGAACTCCAATTGGACATGTATTGTTTATGCCAATCTGTCATCAGTTCTCTTACTTTTTTCCTTTCTCAATTATTTCATGTTCTTTTTCACTGAAACAATATGATACTCCTACATATATTTCTTCAAGTTGACTCATTCTCTTTCTTAATTGTCCAAATTATTCATCATCTATACAAACTAGCACTGTTTATGTTTATGTAAAATTGATAGGACTTCAATTACACTGTGAGTAAATTCTAGAGGTTCTATTTTTTGATGTATGATTTTATAATACATTTTCTCTCAATATTTGCTAAACTTTTGTTTGTATAACAAATTATTCTTTATCATAAAATTCAAATATATATAGCTCATTCTTCATTAGGAAACTAAATTAATGGTCAGCTTAGAAACTGTTGGCATGCTGGAAATTGAAAGTCTAAATATGTATCCCCATATTTCATCTTCTTCTGGCTTTCTTTAAAGTCAAACTCATGTTTATTTATGAAACTTGGAGTAGGCTTCAATGGCAGCTTGTGCTTTTAGTAGTTTTATATATACATACACTGTGGTGTTCAGCTCAGAGATATATGTGCATATATACCTATTCTATATTTTCTTTAGAAGTCTTAAATTTCATATGAAAACATTTGTTATACATTTCATAACTCTGTATAGATTTAAAATTTAAAATATCTTATTGCTATAAACAACTTTCATTTACTTTTCAAATAAATTTATAGGAAAATCATTTACTACCAAAGAAAAGGCAGATTTGCTATGTAGAAAATGGTCTTCCCATAGTTCATGTCCACTAATAATAGGCAATGGCAAATTAATATGAATACATTTTTCCACTCAATAATATAATTTTGATTTATATAAAAGGTATTTGTCTATAGAATATAAGACATGTAATGTTTAAATATATTTTTAAAATACATCCTTCTAGGTTCAACTAAAATTAAGACAAATATTAAAATGTATCTTATACATATTTTCTCATTTTAGGTGGGGAGGTGTCAAACAATGACAAATATATGAATATGCAAAAATGATAAAATAAAAAAATTAAAAAGAGATATAATACAAGCTGGACATGTTGGCTTACATCTGCAGTCCTAGCTACTTGGGAGGCATTGATTGGAAGGATCTCGGTTTGCGACCCACCTGGGTAAATAGTCAGTGAGAACCCATCTAACCAATAAAAAGCTGGGATGGTGGTCCATGACTATCATCCTAGTCACACCAAAAGTATAAAGAGTGGCTCACAGTCCAGGTCAGTCTGATCTAAAATGTGAGTCCCTAACACAAAAAATGCTGAGAGCATGGCTTAGTTAGTAGAGAGCCTACCTAGCAAGTGCAAGGCCCTGGGTCAACCTCCAGTACTGCCAAAAAAGAAAAAAGAGATAAAATGTTTCCATAGTTTGCTAAAGTCACAAAAAAATATGATTTACTTTTACTAATTGCTCAAAGATAAATGGCAGAACTCTCATCAGGAATCTATAATTGTATAATGGCTTTAAAATGTCTACATTGTTATACGAATCAGAAAAGTTTCCAATTCTGAATTAAATAATACATTAAAATGTAGTAGTTTTGCATAGTTAAGCTAAAAGCTGCCTAAGTTAAGATACTTACTTTGAAATGCCAGCATCAACAATTAACAATTGTAAGTATTATTACATTCTCCAGTTTAAATTCTATTATCTCCCTTTGGATAAAACTTTGTATTTACAAGGTAAAGAAGAATAACAAATTTGTGTGTTATTTGTAATTAATAATTGTGCACGTATTCGCTCCTCTCAAAATTTGAAAATCATTAATGGCATAGCCAAATGCATTTTTAATATTTTTCCCTGGATGTATTGATTTCCAAGTACTTCCTTATGATATGACTCTATAATGTTTTGGTCTAAAACATCACACCAGATTCAAAATTCCCTGAATTGATTAACATCCTTATTCCCCAACTGATGTACCATTTGCACAAAAACGAGGCTTAAAGGCAATTTATATGCAGGCTAAGTAAAGCAGAGTATGAGGCAATTATCCCAGTTAGTTATCTACATTGATTAAATTCACCTTCAAGTTGCTCTCTTCTCCAAATCATGTGAGAAATGTACACAGGTAAAGAATTCAGTTAAAATTATAATTCCCTCCATTCACCAGGTAATGCTTTTCTTCCTTCATGAAAAAAAAGCTCATCAGAAAGATTATGAAAACATGCCATTCACAGAGGAAAGTGGTTTGCAAATTTTAGTGCTCATGAGAATAACCTGGAGAGTTGTTAAAAAATCAAGTGCTCATATGCACAATCTAACAAGTCCATCTCATAGAAGTAAAGAGTACACAAAGAGGCTCCAGAGGGCAGGAAGTAAAAAGAATTGGGAAACACTGGTCAGTGGATACAAAGTTGTAGTTAGATCGGAGGAAAGATTTTTTGGTGTTCTACTGCACAGCACAGTAAGTAGCAGGGATCAAAAACATTGTATTAGTATTTCAAAATAACTGAGAGACCAGATTTAGAATGTTCTTGCCCTCAAATAAATGACAAATGTATACAGCGATGGATATGATAAATACCCTGATTTATGGTACAATGTCCTCATGGCTTAAAATATCACAATGTAGCACATAAAAAACTACAAGCATCTGGGATCTGAAAGCAATTTTATTTGGCAGTGTTGGGAGTTGAACTCAGAGACTTGGAATTACTAGGCAGGTGATCATCCACTTAAGCCATACCCCAGCCCATTTTCCTTCTGGTTATTTTTGAGATAGGTTCTCACTTTATGCCAGGCAGGCCTAGACTAATCTCCTCCTAGTTAAGCTTCCTCTATAGCTGGAATGACAGGTGTGCACCATAGTGTCCTCAGTTTATTGGTTGAAATGGTGATCTCAGCAAACTTTTTCTGAACTGTCCTTGAAGCACAATCATCTCAAGTAGCTAGGACTATAGGATTGAGTCATCACACCCAGAACAATTTTTTTTTTTTAAATAAGAGTGTTCAGTCCCACTCATGGTAATCTTGATTCAGTAGGTCTGGGGAGAGCCTGAGAAAGTGCCCAGTTGATGGCAATGATACTGTTCTCAGCACCACACTTTAAGAACTGTTAACCTAATCTATTATTTGAAAATTGATCATATTGTACCATGCCAAGTAAAAGAGGAATATTTATAAAATTCCCTCACCTTTAGAGCAAACCAAGTTTCACATGTATGAATCAGGCTTGGCTTTTCTCTCAGCTACCATCTATTAGCTGACCAACTATGTCGATTAAATACAAAAGGTTTAAGTTCTTATTTTATTTCTTCTATCATATATGTGAAATAAAATATGCACTGAAATAACCACTTATACTGAGATTAAACCTTATAATTTTTTGAGAATATTGATTATTTTCCATTAGTTTCTTCACTAAAGAAATTGATATAAACCAAAGTGGTCCAAAACTCTGAAGGGTAAGTTTTCTGAGTCAATTAAGACTGACCATCAAATTAGCACTTTCAGTTGTCTTCTTGACAGAAATAAACACCATAATCTATATCTGCTTAAGAGGAAGCTGACTTTTATAAATGAGTAATAGCTTAATCATATGTACGTAAATAGGTTGCAGGAGAAGAAAAAAGCATCCCATCACAATAATGTAGTATTAGAGAATATTCTTGATTTCATTAACTGTAGGATTGCTCAGATTTCTTTCAATACTGGGAACTGAATCTCAGGCCTCCTGCACAGGCAAGTTCTCTACCACTGAGCTATAGCCCTGGCCTTTTTTTTCTTTTTTAAATCTTATTTTGATATAGGGTCTCATATGTAGCCCACGCTGGCTTAGAACACTCAATCCCTCTGCCTCAGTCTCCTGATTGCCTTAATTACTGTCATGTGCCACCACACTTGGCTTTCAGGTTTCTTTTATTTCAACGTCACAAAAATTACAGAACACTCCAAAAATTCAAATTTCAGATAAATAATTAGTACATTTTACAGAACAAGTAGAAGCCAAATGTTCCATGAGATATACTTTGCTAGAAATGATTTGAGCATGAAATTTGAGATCTGGCAATTGTATTATAGTTAGACTTACTCATGTGAAAATTTGGCAAAAGTATGACTGTAGATGTCTAGTTACAAGTAAAAAGTATTTTTATTTTCTAAAATGTATCATTGTTTGTATCATGCAATGTTTAATCAGGGAAACAGAACTCTTTTGAGTATTAGTATCTCATACATTTGTTGGAAAAGTTGAGAAATAAAAGAGCCCAGAAAGGAACAGTTACTAATATTCTCCAACAAGATTTGTGCAGTTTTGTCTCCTGAAACATTTGGGTTCTACTTATGCTGGAGCACGATTGTGAAGGGAAACTAATGGAGAAGCTTATGGGAGGCTGTTGCCTCTCTGCTTTCAGAGGTTAGCCTGGGGGCACCAAGGATATTATAGCCAATGGTTTATTGGATATACAAGGTAAAGATCAAAAAGTCAAGTGAAGAGTGAAGTTGGGATAGGAAACAAAGATTCGGGTTTATTTCTACCAAGATTGTGATTTAAGCTATTTGAATAGTGCTCTCTACAGATTTTCTTCAAGTCATGATAGTTCAATTCATAATTATTCAAGTTTTTGATGGTTTGAAAGTCATATATATTTATAGAAAGCATACTTTGAGTTTTGAATCTTTATCTTTTTCTGGGTTAGTGATATGCAGTACAATACTTCCTTGTGGTGCTGACAGCAACAGTGAGCCAGAGTGGGCAGTCATTGCTCTATAGTAAGCTGCATTGCTAAGCTAAAATGTTCACTAGTTTTGGTGTATTAAATGCACTTTCAACTTACATTTTCAACTTATGATGAGTTTGTTTACCAGGACACACATCCAGGTTAAGTCAAGGAGCATCTGTACTTCATGTTTTAGTTCAGGCCACTATAACAAAAATACTGTAGATGGTGTAAGTAAATGGCAAGGATTTATTTCCCACAGTTCTGGAAGCAAGGAACTCCAAGATCAAAGCACCCACAGACCTAGTGTGTGACGGGAGTCTTCTTTCCGGTTGCAGATAGCCATTTTCTCTACTGGCCTCAACCAGTTGAGAGGAGAGCAAAATCAGGCAATTAGTTCTCTGTTTCTAAGGGCACTGTTCTCATTCATGGGGGGTCCTCCCTCATAAACTAATTATTTACCAGAAGTGTCATCTACATTATCTTTAGGGTGAGGATTTTAAAAATGACAGTTTTTAAGGGAATACATTATTCAATTTATAACACTTCTTGTATTTCTGCTGTCATCAGACACTATTATGAGTTGCTAAATTGTACATTTCCAATTAACAAGGAGCTATGTTAATAGAACTTTCACATCTGTATCTCAAATCACTGCTTTTTAGCTTTACTTTGCAGTAGACAGATTTGAATCAAAATTATATAAGGAAAACAAAGAACAAAAGCTACCTGGTTTCTTAAAAGGAAGAATATTCAATGTGTTTTTCTGTTGTTTGTTGTAATTTCCTGACCCATATTTTCTTATGAAAACAATATGAGAAGGGTGGATGTGAAGAAATTTACTTTCCTTCTAGCCATTTTAGTGCAATACAAAAAGCAAATTCTACATATATGAACATGATATAGACCACAGCCTATTGTAGTTTTAATATCGCTGCTCTCTCAGGAGCATTAGGTTTTTCTGTTAGAGTAGATTAACCTTACAATCTACTGGTCATATTCATTCAAAGTCTACTCATTTAGTCTTATCAATTCACTTTTTTAGTCAGTAAAAAAAAAATCAGTCAAAGAGTAGCCACTTCACATCCAAGTTACAATTAAAAGCAACTGTACAACTTAATCTTCAACATTCTTTCACATTACATGTATAATTTTCAAATTGCATTTTATTCATTTGTAAGTTTTATAAAAAGTCTTTTGGTATTTCTGTTTTGAACAAGTATATAGAATAAATATAACTTTAAGGAATATTAAAATGATTAGAATGATAAGAATAGTAGTTATTGGATTTGTTACTCCCATTTCGTGTATGGGGAACAGGAAATGTTTCTCCCCTTTCTTTGCCCCATTTCTCCCTACTTTATTCTGTTACACTAAGATAAATCCTTGCTAAACATTCAAAAAGAAAAAGAGTAGCAATTATTTTTACTGCTCTTATTTTGTTTCAAATTCTACTCCTGTAAGCTCTTCTCCAATTAAACAAATGACAAACTTCTCAGAATAAGAAATTATTTCTCTCACAGGCTTTAGTGCTGCATGCTGTGAATCACCTGAAGTTTTAATAATGCAAAGTATGATTTCAATTATATTATATCACTTAGTAAAATTATCAAGCTTACCAAAGAGATTCTTCATGAATATTGCTGCATTACTTTCAATATACGTTGAATGCTTTCCCTGTCTAGTATCAAACACCAACTCTAAAATGTGTGACCCACCACATAGAATATTTAAAATGTCATTAGAAGATATTATTAAATATATTAACTTGTTATAATGTTTATTAGAGTTTTTACCATTTATACTGCTGTTTATACAAATATGTATACTAATATGTTATTTATTAGTGCTGCTTATATATATGTTGTGAAGCAGTTTTTTCCTGAAAAATCTACTAAGCAATATGTTATTCCATAAACCAATGTAAAGAAAAGAATAGGGTGAATCATTCCTTTGCATTGTGCATCCTGCATTGAATATTTCTAGCTTATTGTCTCAAATTGAGTGACAATGCATGACAGCAGCAGCCATTCATTGAACAAGCCTCTCTTATATGTGCAATTCTGGTATTGATTACTACAAAAAAGAACAACTTTCCTTAGAGATAGAAGTTTTGGTTACTTAGCATCAAACAAAAGATTAAACTCAAGGATTTGAGATAATGGAGAAGAGATAAACACAGGTATACACGAACTCCTTAAATTTTTATTGAAAACTTCGGATTGTAATGTGTACAGGAGGGAATTAGTTTTCTCCTCTCCCTTCTGAGTTCTTGGCTGGAAAATGAAGACAGATTAACAAGAGAAAATCATACAATTTTATTAACATGTATACCTCACGTACATATGGGAGATACCCAAGGGAAAATGAGTATTTCTTAAAGATGTGGCTTAGAACTCAGGCTTCTGTAGTATTGTCTTACTCTGCTTTGTGCTACTACAACAGAGAACCTGAGACTGTGCAATTTATAATGAACAAAAAACTATTAGGTTCATAGTTCTAAAACCTGAGAAGTCCAACACTCCTTATCTAATGAGTGACTTCTTAGCATCATAATATTGTGAAAAGCATCATCACATGGTAAGAAAGAGTAATAGCTCAAACTCACAGCCTGAGGCCCTTTGAAATCAGCATTAATTCATTCATGAAGATAGAACACTTATGACTTAACCACCTCCTAGCAGGCCTCCCAACACTGTTGCACAGAGGATTAAATTCCCAACACATGGGCTCTGATTTAGATGAATTTCCCAAATGGTCTATATGTTAAAGGCTTGGCCTCCACCCAGTGGTACTTTTGTGAGGTAGTGAAACCTTCAAGAGATAGGGCCTACTAGGAGTCCTTCCAGTCATTAGTTGTATGTCCTTGAAAAAGTTGTTGGAACCCCACCCTTTCTCCTCTCTCTTTTCACACCTGGGGGACATTAGGTGAATGGACCTCTTGCACCACAATCACACTACTATATACTGTGCTGCCACAGGTCTAGAAAATGAGGCCAGTAAGTCATGGACTCAAAGTACAAAAACTGTGAGCCAGAATAAATCTTTTCTTTTTTTTCAAATAGCCTATTCATAATTTAGAAATTACACATCTATGTGCTGCCTCCACCCACAGCCCATAGGATCTGTGCCCAAGCTGCAGGCCAGCTATGCTCAAGGTGATGTGTACATCCATCTACCCTGGGCTCCGTGAGATAGTGCCTAGAGAGGTCTTAGACTCTGTACTGTCCCAGAGATGGGCTCAAGTGCATCTCTGAGGCCCCCAATTCTCTGGGATCAATCCCCGTCCACAGCAATATGTCCAGCCAGCGCCCTTCTATTGCCCAGGAGGCTCTGGGGCAGGGTGAGTGTTTCCAGAGGCTGAGAGACTCTTTTCTCTTTTTAAGTTGACTACCTTAGGAAATTTGTTACAGTAATGAAAGTGGTGGCTAACACAATATGCTTTTTGGAGGACACATTCAAACCACAGTACATATCTTCAATAAAGAACTATACATCTTAGAGAAGTAACAAGAAAACAAAGGAAAAAGACTTTGTGTTTCTAGAGTTGGCAAATTCTGGGAAGATAAACATAGGACAGATAATAGCACTTAATGAAGATTCTGTGGTGCAGTCTTTGGGCTGATAAGGGTCTAATACTTTCTTCAGGGATCAACCCTTTTCTTTGCTGGTTCAGAGGAGGAGGGACACCTTTATAAATATATATCATATTTTTCGGCAAGTAGGGAGAAGGCCAAAAATGTTCCTTATGTCTGTTTTCTCTTAATTGTTTTCAACTCTAATTAATCCTATGCTAAAGCAGCCTATTTTTAGGTAGCAATTATGCTCTACCAGTGCATTCTGCAAACTTTTCTGAAGTTTGTTAGTGGGATTCACAATCCATGCCCTGCCATGCACCATCCCCAATTCCTACAATCCTACAAAATCCAAGAACTTCCATCTGGCTGTTTGTTAAAAGCTCATGTGAAAATCTTTCTCCCTGTATAGCTAGCTCCATGAGAGCACTCATTTCTCATCAAGGAAAAACATCAAATGGAAAAAAGTTACAGAAGACATTTGAGACTTTGACCTAATCTTTCATTTCTGGAAATACCGTAAATATAAAGGAACATGGCTAATCTACTCAAAAATATTAACTTTCTCCATTATATGCAATGAAAAATTCATGTAAGCTGTTCTTGTTTTAGTAGCTCTAAATTGCTTGTGAAATATACACATATATATGCTAATTATGAGTGAAATGTACTATGTATTGTTATATATTTCACATTCATAGTTGATAGGTGTGAAGAATGTAAATATTGAAGTTATAATGATGAAATTTTGATATTTTATGAATTAAAGATAGAAGTTTCTTTACTGCCACATATCCTGTTCCTTCTTGTAAGCTCCAATATTTAAACAGAGATAGAAGACATGTTTTCTGATAGAATAGGATCTGCAAATATCATATGTTCTAAGTTTGCCTCAGTAGATTGGCTTGAATTTTTAAAAATGAGCAATGATTTTTTATTTAAACATAAATGTATGCTTAAAAACACCTAATGATATTTGGCTTGAATTCTTCAATTTGAGACTCACATAGAGCTTGCATAAAAAGTAGCTGCATTGCAGGGTAGATTATAATGGTTAAGATTAGTTTCTCTCCTTCCTATTAAGTCCTCATTTTTGACACAAGTAATGAAACAGAAAAAATAATGAATCTGTTTTTCCTCAATGTTTATTTCAATATAGATTTTTTTTCAAAGATCTACTGTGGGAGCCAACTTAAAATGAATGGTAGAAGTTTCACTTTAAAATAAAACAGAACCATACCATACCTGTAATTCCAGCACTCAAGAGGCTGAGGCAAGAAAATGCCAAATCCAAGGCCAGCCTGGGCTTCAAAGCAAAACCATCTCCAAAGGGAAAAAAAAACAAGAATAAGTAAGTAAATAATAAAATCAAATAAAGCAGAACCTAAAATGAAATTTTTCAACTAAGTTTATGATTTATATTAGGGATAAATTTTCCTTGATGTTTTAAACTTAGAATATTTATATCACAATTGATGAGTCCTTAGAAAACTGCTTAAACTCTCATTCCCTTCTATGTTATAAAATCAAAGAATTGTTTTGTAGTTAAATGAATTAATAGAGAGCTGTCCTCAGGGTGTAACTTCAGGTAAAATACCAGAGAAACTTAGATTAATAGAGGTTTAGGAACCTCTGGACAGCTAGTCAGAGGAATAAAGATAAGAAAGTATTTGGGGAAAAGTGGCTGGAATTTTCAGAGTTATGGCTTATATGCAGACAATCAGGCAGTTGATGTAAAGTTTCCCTCTCTCTGGAAAAAACAGACTGAAGAAATTTTTAGCCTCCAGCAACATGATCAGTGAATGCTCAAAATAATGACAAGACCCAATATGAGGGAATCTTGGAAACTTTGAGTAACAAAATTTTGTTACTCAAAATTTCCCAGGCCCAGTAATGACAAAAACTGTCCTCCTAGGTAGAACTGACTGTCAAGACTTTGTTACTGATAATGGAACTGCAATTATCTGATGAAATCATCCCAGCCTCAAAAATGAAGCCCAGACTTTTGACAATTTATGCTAATGATACCAATAATACTTGAAAACTGGGGAACAAACCATAGTGAGAAGTGAATTAAAATACTTAGCAAGCTTTCAAGTAAATAATATAATTTTTTAACTTTAATCTCTTTGGAACTTTAAAATTCCTAGGCTTGTTCCCAAGAAATTCAATAATGGTGTGGAGCTTATATTTAAATTTGGGACGTTTTATGTTGCTGACATTTTACTCTTGGAGAACATTTATGTTGCCATTTATTCTCATCTCAAATCCTCTAATGGATTCTATGTAAGAGACTGAACAGAGCAAATGTTCCTATATGGACAAAGAGCAGGTATGAAATTAATGAAATAAAAAGTTTATTTTCCCTTCTTTGCAGCAAAAGATAAAATTCCCTTTGCTTTTAATGTTATAGGAAAATATGATGAAGAAACAGTGTTAGGTCTTGGAAGGCGTCATCACAGAAAAGTACGAGAGCTGCCTTGCTAAACACTGATTTCTACCAATGAAGGGCACCCAGCCCTCATAGAGCATAAGCAGCAAAGGTCAATAGGCTAAAACAGCAAATCAGAGAGGATGTTAGAAAAGAACACTGTGCCCTGCTCTTCACACGTAATTCTCTCTGCCTTTCTCAAACCCCTACCTTTGTAATCCTCAACAGGGTAGAAAGATACTTGCCTGGTTAGTGAGTTTGGGAGGATATACTAGACTTTGAAGGACCAAGGACTCTTTTCCACTTTTTTGGAGGACTTTGCCTCTACAGAAGAGGAAGAATTTTTTTTCCTGCTACCTTCCTAGGTTCTTTGATTGCGTCCCCTTTGAATTAGACAGACAAAAACAGATTAACGAGAAAAATAGAAGTTCGCATATGTATCATGCTACGCAAGGAGACAATATAAATGAGTAATCAGTGTTGCTTAGAACACTGGTTTACATAGCATCTTAACAAGGAAATAATAAAGTTTTAGAGACATGACAAGACAAAAGAGCTGGATTGTGAGTTAATGAATGTGAAGGCAAATATAAGGGAGGTTAATGGTAGAAAAAGATTAGTTCATGAAATTTGTTTATTTAGATTCTTCTCACTGTCTTTAGGCTATGTGTAAAGGTATGTCCAATGATTGACTTTAGCACTTCTTGGTAAAGGGGGTAGGACAACACCACTGCAAATTTATGTCCTGCTTTTAGGCAAATAGGAAGAGGACCATGACCTTTTCTTCTATCTGCTTCTTTGTAATTTCCTTCAGTTAAAACAATCCTTTTACTAAAGTGGTACGATTTTGGCTGGCATACATTTTCTGCTGCCCTGCATCTCTTTGAAGCTGGCATTTACTCCAGTCTTCTCTGCTCCTATATGCAGGCTTTACAGGGATCTGATAACTCTTAATCTCTAAAGCCTTCAAACATCTACTGTGATTTTGGAACGCAAATGTAATTCCTCTAAACTTCAGCCAGAACTGTAACATTTACCAGTAGAACACTGATACTTTGACCTTCATCTCTCTGATTCCAACCTATTTCTTATCACCTCAGAACTTCAATGGGGAATACAGTTATGACACAAAACTCAATAGCATTCATGACAGTGACGGCTTCACAAAAATGCTGGCATTACCCATCAATTCTTTTTTCCTTTACCTAGAATATTCTTTCCTATATTCCCAGATTGGCCACATTTTCCTGAATTTTACTGATTCAACTTAGTGTTATCACTACTACATATACTTCTGAGAAGTCCACAGTGTTTCCTTTATAATGTTTCCATAACACATTAAATATATGTATATGTATATACATAAAATCATTTTCTATTATACCATATAATATACATAGTGTGTTATATATCATATTACACAGGAATCCTATTCAATGACACATTTTTATGTCTGTCATTATTTAATTTTATATTATAGTGGTTATTAATGTATTTGATTCTCCAGCACAAATGAAAGACACTATACCAAAGGAGGAAATCACTAAATGTTGTTAAGTAAATTAATACATTTCTCCAAACTTTTGCATGTCATTACTGCACAGCTTTTGCTTTCAAGCTTTTTCAGCAGTATTCTACAAACTAATGCCCATGACAAGTCTATCAGTCTCCAAACTCCCACCACCCTATTTTTAAATAATTAATATTTTACAGTGAAGCAATCACTCCCCTTAATGTACTGTGTGTGGCTACTACAATAGAAAAGTAAAGCAGTGATCTTCAGCCCATCAAAACTTAAAACAACACTATCTGCCCTTGTAAAAAAAGATTCTGCTGGTACCTGCTCTAGATTATGAGTCACTTTTCAAAGAAACACAGGCTAACTCTCACATCTCTAAAATCAAAATAATTTTTTTATCCTCATAGCACCCACACCTTAATTAGTCAGTTTCCTCTTTGCCAATTTTAAAATTTAGGTATGCTCTTCTAAAAAGGCCTTATTGGGCAGGTGGAGTGGCTTAAGGGGTAGAGTGCCTCCCTAGCAAGGATGAAGCCCTGAGTTAAAACTCCAGTACCACCAAATAAATAAATATTCTTTATCATATGCTAGTCTAGATATATGACATAATAATATTTCTACTGGCATATTTTAAAGTAACTCAAATCCAGAAATCTTACTACAGGATTTATATCCAAAGGAAATAAAAGCAATAAACCAAAGAGATACCTGCACTACAGTATTCACTCCAACATTATTCACAAAAGCCAAGATACAGAAATAACCTAAATGTTTACTGATAGATTAATGAATAAAGAAAACATGGTACACACATGCAATGGAATATTATTTAGCCTTAAGAAAGAAGACATAAGAGAAATGAATCTGCAGGGCATGTGTTACATGAAATAAGCCAGTCACAGAAGAAAAAACAGCATGATCTCACATGAAGAATCTTTAAAAAAAAATTTGAAATCATAGAAGTGAATAAAAGAATGGGTGGGTTCCATGGAAGGGATAATATTGGGAAAATATTGGTGGAAACATGCAGAATTTCAGTTGACATGAGTAAGTTAAAGAAATTTATTGTAAAAAATGGTGATTATAGCAACAATGTATTATATTTTGTAAAACTGATAAGAGTAGAGATGTTAAGTGTTTGTAACCACAAAATAATAACCATGTAAGGTGATAAACCTGTGAATTAGATCTATTTAGCTATTCAAAAAGAGTATGTGTATTTCAAGACAATATATTGTATATGATAAATATACACATATTTTGTGAGTTTTTTTAATTAAATAATTAAAAATAATATCTGATATTTTTTCATTTAAAGATTGACTTTGTCTAAATTCCCTAGAAAACTGATTTTGAGGCAAAAACAAATACACGATGTGCTAAAACTTTAGTAGGAGAGAAATCACAAGGAAGATTTTTTCAAAAGAGTGTGGAAGGAAAGTGAGACAGAAAAAAGAAGGTGCATCACCACTGATTTCACAGCATTGCAGTAAGAAACTGATTGCTTTCCCACACACATTATGTAGAGAAGATATACAAATCACTGCTCCAACCCATCTTAGAGTGGGGCTGAAAGAAGGAAGAAAAAAGACTGTGCCCACAGGATTCCACTCCTGTTGGTCACAGCTCAGCCTCAAGTCATCAAATTATATGCTCCAGTTGTTCCCTTGGCCTGTTATGAGGACTACCAAGCAAGTCAGACTGCAAGGCAGCATAGTGACCTCCCTCCACAGAACCAGCAACAAGCTGGAAATTTTAATCAAATGAACACAAACATGGCATAATTCCTCACTTGTAAATGTAACATTTATCTTACTAACAAGATGAATTAATAAAGTTAAGTTATAACCTCACGTTAAACTACTTCAAACACCCAGTGTGAGCAGAGCTTCAAAATTGTTCCTTTCTGCCTTGGCATAGAACATGGTATCCCAGTGTTTTGAAGCTGAGAGTTGCTTGTAATTCTGAAAGTGTCTTCCTTGTAAATAAGTGATAAGTCCAAAGAGGCAGAAAGAAAGAAACCCAAGTGAAATGAATCCTCAGATAAGTTAAGACACCCAAAAACTAGATAGCATTTGTTGCCCTCAATACAGAGAAACTAATGCAGATACTTTAAAGCGACAGAGGCCAATGGAGAAGGGAACCAGGAACTAGAGAAAAGGTTAGTTCAAGAAGAATTAACTTAGAAGGTAACACACACGCACAGGAAAGCAATGTGAGTCAATGCCCTGTATAGCTATCCTTATCTCAACCAGCAAAAACCCTTGTTCCTTCCTATTATTGCTTATACTCTCTCTACAACAAAATTAGAAATAAGGGCAAAATAATTTCTGCTGGGTATTGAGGGGGTGGGAGGGAGTGGGAGGGGGTGGAGTGGGTGGTAAGGGAGGGGGTGGGGGGAAGGGGGGAGAAATGCACATATGAATAAAAAAAACCACATAGAAAACAGTAAAGGGAATGAGAAAAGGGAACATGTGGAACAGAGCCCAGATAGCCTAGTGCTGCCCCACACCAGGGGGTTGGGGAGTTGTGAGCAGTGCTTCAAAAGACAGATTTGGCAGAGGGGAGGAAGTGATCCGAGAACTGAGAGACAAATTCAAGTGGCCCATCAAGAACTCAATACAATGAATAAAAGATCCGTACCCCAAAGGACCTGTCACTGATAAACTTCAAAATTATCATAGAAAAATGGAAAATACTAAATTCTTCAGATGTTAAAAGAGAAAAACAGTTCATATACAAAAAGTGGGAGCAAAAGCAATGGAGAAATACTTTCAAAATAAAGACAGTGATTTCAAAAAAAAAGTGAATTCTCAGCTTAAAGTGAGATTTCATAGGCACAAATGTGATAAATTGCATTGGCTATTATTTCAATAACTTTGGGGGAATTAATTTTAACTACCATTTTCATATCTTTATTTTAGCTCAGTGATTTTTTAATAATTAAGTAGTCAAATATTGAAGAGCCTTATATCTATAAGCAAGTCGGGGGATTTACTTTCTTCCAAAGTAAATTTCAGCCTCTAAACATTAAGAAAGGTATGAGTAAAAACAGCATGGTACTAGCACAAAAACAGATATGAAGACCAGTGGACCAGAACAGAGGTCTCAGATATGAATCCATGCAGCTACACCCACTTAATTTTTTGACAGAGGTGCCAAAAACATATGATAGAGAAAAAACAGCTTCTTCAACAAATGTTGCTGGGAAAATTGGATATCTACCTGCAGAAAACTAAAACTAGATCCATGTTTGTCATCCCATACAAGTATCAATTCAAAGTGGATCAAAGACCTTAATATCATACCTGAAATTCTGTAGTTAGTACAGGAAAGAGCAGGGAATACACTGGAAGCAATAGGCATAGGCAATGATTTCCTCAGTAGAACTCAAGCAGC
This sequence comes from Castor canadensis, assembly GCF_047511655.1. Classification (NCBI taxonomy): domain Eukaryota; kingdom Metazoa; phylum Chordata; class Mammalia; order Rodentia; family Castoridae; genus Castor; species Castor canadensis. The sequence goes on along the minus strand of NC_133390.1, from coordinate 18,826,534 downwards.
CCAGCAACTAAGAGAAAAGATTGACAAATGAGACTACATGAAATGAAATAGTTTATGCACAACAAAAGAAATTGTCTCTAAATTGAAGATGCCTCCTACAGAATGGGAGAAAATCTTTTCAAGCTATACCTCAGACAATGGACTGATAACTGGAATATACAGGGAGCTCAAAAAATTAACTCCCCCAAAAAGTCAATGACCCAAAAAGAAATGGACAACTAAACTGAACAGAGTTTTTCAAAGGAAGAGTCTAAATGGCTAAAAATCACATGAAAAAATGCTCACCATCCCTGGCCATAAAGGAAATGCAAATCAAAACCACACTAAGATTCTACCTCACTCCTTTTAGAATAGCTACCATCAAGAATACCACCAACAACAAATGTTGCTGCAGGGAAAAAGGAACCCTCATACACTGCTGATGGGAATGTAAGCTAGTACAAGCACTATGGAAAACAATATGGAGGCTCCTTAAAAAATTAAACATAGATCTGCCATATGATCCAAGAATACCACTCCTAGGGATATAGCCAAAGAAATGAAACTCAGGTTGCTACAAAGGCACCTGCATGCCTATCTTTTTTGCAGCACTATTCACAATAGCCAAGTTATGGAAACAGCCAAAATACCCCACTACTGATGAGTGATGTAAGAAAATATGGTGTTTATACACAATGGAATTTTACTCAGCCACAAAGAAACATGAAATTTTGTCATTCCCAGGTAAATAGATGGAATTGAAGAATATAATTTTAAGTGACATTAGTCAGGCTCAGAAGACCAAAAGCCACATGTTCTCCCTCATATGTGGATTGTAGACCTAAAACAAATGCAGCAATATTAAGGAACATGGTTCACACTAAGGGGAGGCTATGCAAGGGACGGATAGGGCAAGGGAAGGAAACCAAAAACTTGAATGTGGTTGACGTGCTCACTGTACAGGAATGAATATAGAAATTTTAAACTGTCCAGGACCACATGGGAAGTGGACTAGGGAGGAGGGAAGAGGAATGGAAGAGGTGAATCAATTGGAGCTGTAATACATATATGCATAGAAACAGCACAAGGAAACTCCCTGTGTTACTATCTTTATCTCAAACTAGCAAAAACGTCATGTTTCTAGTTTTATCTTTTATGGTTTTTCTCCTATAAAATCAAACAGGAGGGCAGAACAGTTTCTTTCTGCAGGTTGGAGGGGTGTTGGCACTGGTGGGAGTGGGGAGATGGTGGGGAAAAGGATAAGAGGATGAAGGATGAATATGGTGCAAGCAATGTATACACATGTGTGCAAATGCAAAAATGATACCTGTTGAAACTATTCCAGGAATCAGAGGAGGGAGGATGGAGGAAACCAGTGGAGGGGGTGGTGACTTCGAATATGATATATTTGATACATTGTAAGAACCTTTGTAAATGCTACAATGGACTCACACCCAGCATGACTATAAAAAGTGAATAAATAAGTCAACATTCAAAGGGTTGGATTCTATTGTCCTTTTCAAAGTTTTCTTTAAAAATAAAGATAAATTTTATGTTAGGAATAAAGAAAAGAAAGGCACATGGATTTTATCAAAAAGAAATATAAGAACACAACGTTTCAGTCTATTTCATTTAAACATTAAACTTCACAGGGTACCATGATTACCATTTTTCTGAGAGCACGCAGATAAAATAATAAATAATTAACTGCTTAAATATTAAATTATAGTTATATACATGAAAACTTCATAATGTATAATTACAAGAAAGAGCTCTTTTACAAAACTAGCAAAATAAACTATTGGCATGATATATAATTATAATTATTTTCATGTCATAAATTGCTTACTAGTTTGGGGTTATGAGCATACAGCATGTAATGCTTATATGCCGTCAGTGTAATTCTGGATTTGGTTCTTTGGATGACAGGGCTACATTCTGGTCCTATGCTTTTCATTTTTCTAAAATGAATCACAATTGATGGCACAGTTAGATTTTCTTCTTGTGATTTCCTAATAGCAGGAAAAATATAACATTCATTCATATTTTGAAAAAATTGAAAATTTGTAGTTTACTTTTCTATAACCTAAATCTGGCTGTCATCGGAAGGTCACTGATATAATGTTTTGTAGAAATGATTTGTATATGAGTAGCCACTGAATATTTCTTTTAATAAATATCATCTACAGTTTACAAGATGTGTATGTGATAGCTCACAACCTCTAATAATTGATCACATGAAGATATAAGCAGTTCAAATAAAGTAATATCTGAGGTAACTCATTTGATATTTTGGACAAAAATATTATGACAGATTACAAGGCAAGTAAATATTATACTTACACTCGTAAGTAAAGATTGAAAAATGATTAAACTGACTTTTGTGTTTGGATTCCTTTACAGAATATAGTCTATAATATTGCACAGAAATTAACCTTTTAAAAAAATTTTAAGACTTAAAAATAAAACAAAAGACCTTCCAAACTATAATATATTTACTTCAATAAGTGAAACTTTTGGCTGATAAAATTATTTCTAGACAAATAATACTATATTCTTCTTGACAAAGTTATCTTGATGATAAGATGATTCAGGACTCTGAATCATATTCTGTTGCTCAGCTGAAAAAATCTAAAGCATTTTATACAGTCATGGTGGCTCATTTCTGTAATCCCAGCTACTCAGGAGGACTGCAATTTAAGGTCAGCCTGGACAAAAATTAGTGAGAACCCATCCCAACAAAGAAGGTAGGCAATGTGGTATATGTCTATAATCCCAGCTACCACAGTAGGCACAGGTAGGAGAATCACAGTCTGAGGCCAGCTTAGGCAAAAAAGCATGGCACCCATCCGAAGATAAGCATGAGCAAAAGGGAGGCAGTGTAGCTAGAGACACAGCTGAAGTGGTAGAGTGCTTTCTTAGCAAGTGCAAATCCCGGAATTCAAATCCCAGATTTCTAAGTAAATAAACAAGTAAATCTTTTCTAGAAAGAAATTTGCCTAATTGAAAGGACTAAGAGAAAAATACTTTTCCATTTTTAGGCTTGTTGACCTGAGTGGAAAAGTGCATGTTTATTTCTCCCAATGTCATTTAGTAAACATGCAAAAATTAGTTTTTATAAGTATTTTAATTATCCCTTCCTTGCCCAATGTGTTAAGAAAAACTTGTTCTTAGAACTTAAATGATCATAGCATGAACCTAACAGCTTTAGAATTTCTGACCCACCTCTAAAATTGCTTTTGTGGGATGGCAGAGTGGCTCAAGCCATAAGAATGCTTGACTCAGGGCATGAGGCCTTGAGTTCAATCCCCAGTGTCTCCAAAAAAAAAAAAAAAGAAGAAGAAGGAAAACTAAAATTGCTTCTGTGATTTGTTAACAAATATTTTTACAGTACTTCTATGTCCAAGGTGTTACTCCAGTAGAGAAGACGTGATGATGACAAAGATACACAGAGTTTCATGTCCTTGGAAATTATGGTTGTTATGTTTCATATGTGTTGTGAAAGAATAGAATTAGAGAATTAGTTGAGATGTGCTTACTAGGAAGGTGATTAGAGAAGACCTCTTATAAATAGGATTTAGAAAAATTGAGGAGATGGCCGTAGGAACCATGAGCAATCCATAAAACAGAGTAGCCATACTTGATGTGAAGATCTTGAAAGAAGTCCAGTTCAGCTGGAGAATAGGTAACACTGGATGGCACTAGGGATGCAGGTATGAGTTTGTATTTTATTTCAAGGAGAATTAGGAAATATTCACAGTTTTTTAAAGAGGAAATATAAGTGCTACATTTGTAATTTTTCAAGGTCAATCCCGTTTCTGTGTTGGTGTTAGAAAGCTAAGGAAGAAGATGGAGATACTGTCAAAGTAAACCAGAAAGTTACCCCAAATATGCCTGCTTCACGAAAACTACTGTTGAGCTGATAGTGATAAAGAAGCACTAAATGAAAAAAAGGTTCTCTCCGTACTCCCTGCTTTCTAGCTAAAGACAGGACATAAATTCTCCTTTAAGAGAGACAACCTAAACTCTCATGAGCCCAGACAGGGCATCAAAGACATCTGCAAACACACCTGACCCCATCAGTGTCTCTAACATAATTACCTTGCAGTTTTCTATCCTTGCAATCTTAAACTCCTTTCCGTCATCCTGTCATTTCCCTAAACATTTCTTGTTCTTTGTTAAAGAGCTTGGTCAGGCAGAGTTTTTAAATACCACTTTTAGCTACTTTTGACTGAGATTTCTCCAGGGTGATGTACTCTGTGCACATTAGTAAATTTTGGGTTTTTTTTTTTCCCTATTAATCTATCTTTGTTACAACATTCTGTCCCAACTAAGAATGCACGAAAGATGAAGAGACATTTAGTTTTCTTCCCTGATACTTTTCTCAGCAGTTACAATAGAGTAAGAAAATCTGATGGTGAGATTGACAACATTAGTAGAGAAATTATGAAAAATAATAACACAACAGTGACAGCAAGAGTAATGATAGCATGATATAGTGATTGAGGTATTGAAAATAATGACTATATTGGTGTCTACAAGAAAGTGATGTCAGAAGACACCTGAATCCCATGAAATGATTGAAAGACTAATGTTTTAAATTTCTAATGAAATTGAATAATTGTGACAATCGGTTTCTTGAAGGAAAAAAGTAGTTGTTGAGAAGCAAATCTCTGGAAATAAAATTTCACAATGATCCAAAATCTGGAGATAATAAACCAGAAGATGGCCATGGTAGTGAATAATTGAGGTAAAGGAAGGGAAAGAAAGATGGCCTAAACTGAGATAGACTGAGACCAAGGTCTTGGATAGTTTGTCTCTCCAGAGGTTGAATTTGTGCACTAGTGACATATATTGGGAGAGATGAGAAGAAGGTCTTTGGTGAATTAGGCAATGTTGCCAGAAAGCTTATGTATATAGGGCTATTGAATAATTAATATAAATTATTAATTATTAAATGAGTTGAGGAAACAAACAAAATTACAATTGCTCATTGAATCTGTAATGTAAAAATAATTATATTTGATTTGAGCTTAGGCAAATCAAAGAATAATTATTTCAACTTTAACATGATAAAGTCTTTTAAAAGGCTTAGAAAGAAAATTCTGGGAATGCACAAACTATTGATTTTAAAAATATCACTACCCAGAATACATTTCATTCTTCAAGTTTTGTTTCTAAGAGTGGTTGTACAATGATGCACAATTTTATTTAAGTAAATATGTAATATAGTAGTATGTCTTCACAATTGTTAACTGTGCTTTATCAATGGAAGTAAAAGAAAAATAATCAGTGGATTCCTTAATAAAGTGATGAAGTTATTGTGCAGTCAAAGCTATCTTCAGCTTGGATTCTTTGCCGAATCAATTAAAACACACAAGCAAGTTGCAAACTTTTATTCATGGAACACAAATGTTGACATAGAAGGCTTATTTCTTTGGAAATTGCTATCATTTATCAAGAGTGGACCCAAAAGAAAAGATGTCATCTGGCATTTCTAGCCTGAAATATAAGTAATCTGAGATTGAATTTGTCACAGAAAACTCTAATAAGCCAATGAACCTTTAGAAAGTTCAAATTTCAGGTGACCAGAAAGTACTGTGTATGAATCAGGAATATTTCAGCACTAAGGAAAGAGTCTCCTGATTGTAAATCTTCCCAGTTCTTCCTTTCTCCAGTTTTCATCAGTCCAGCACAAACCACCACCCATTTAAAAGACATAAAACAGGATGAGCAATCTTACAGTTCAAACTCTAAAAAGGATGGGTGAATGAAATTTTATAACTTAGAATATTATTTTTCTTTGGATTCCCTCCTAAGTATTGGTTTATATCAATTAACATTATAAAACAAAACATGGAATAAAATTATGATTTCGTAGCTTCATTGTTAGAATCCTAGGCTGGAGAACAGTTCTTATTTTTACTATGTGAATGAGGCACTTCAGGAAAAACCGCTTCTTGATAGGGAAAAATGATATTGAATGTCCAGTTTTATTTCCACAAATTTATATTCTCACTAGGGAGATTTGGTCATTTCTGATGTGGTAAGATCATTTGACTTTGAATTCCTTTTTCCTTTTCCCTGTAGATGTGTGTAGGTTTAGATGGAGAAACTGATGGTTTCTGCTTTACTTTATTCTTTGGAGAATAAATGAATAAATAAATGAAAATTTACTCAGAAATTTATGAATGCAAAGGAGCTGAAAATATACAATGAAAATAGGAAGACACCAGTTAAAAATTGGATAAAATAAGATTGACATCATATGATTTTAGTAACCATTTTATAGAATCCATTTATCTGATAGCATTATTGCTTTAATTCATAAGTTTAGGTTTGTGGGAATGCTTCCTGATACTTCTGCATCTGTCAGTCTTAGTCCTCTATGATTGCTAAAAATCTATAATTAAGTGAGAACTATTAGTCCTCTTGCATTTAGTAGACAGAGAGATGGAAAAAAATATGAAATTAACTTGACAGAGTCCAGCAAAAGAAGGAATTCCAGAAAAATAAAGAACTCACATTAGGAATCAGAAAAAATTAGATCAAAAGTTTGTCTTTCCCATTTATAAAGTAGGTGATTTTGAGAATTAATTGCCACACGATTTACTAAATTTCTTATTCCATTTAAAAGGCACATGCAAGCTAAAGTGCAGAGAGCTTTTCTTAAGTAACACTTGCATATGCGGGAAAGTCATCATCCATCTTAGACTCTATCATAATTTTCACAAAATCAGTTGAAATTAAGTTGGTAAATGAAATTTACCAGGTAAATACACTGCAATCTAATCTCATACCTTTGGGTATCTAGTTTGTTTCATGTCCTTCGGGCTGCACATTTATATGTCCCTAGGTCACCACAAAATATAGAAATGCCTACTAAACTGCACTAAATTACTCTCTGTGGGGTTTAAAAAAATACCCTAATATTGGCTTAACTAGACTGCCTCAATTACCACAGTAGCTCAATGTACAGCTGTTAGATGAAAGGAATTTCACTTGATTGCTGTAAAGTTTAGTTGATATGGAACTGTGCAATTTAGGTCACTGATAATTTACTAGAAATAGTTCCTGTGATTTTGCAGGTTCACAGAATCCCCATTTCTGTCAGTTACTTATGGTCAAATTTTTTAGATCTAATTTAAATAAATAGTTGCTTTCCTCAATAAGCAATTTTGTAAGGAAGTAACTGTTAGTATTCCCTTGTCCCTTCTGTTACGTAAGGATGCAGTGTATGTAAATTTAATGTTTCTATGAAGTTTTAAGTTTTTTACTAAGAGAGCAGATGCAGGAGACCTTAAAAGTAAAGCAAATAAACAAATTCCTTTAATACCTGTACTATTTCTCAAGTATGATTTTTTTATATATATATATTCCTTTTGGTGGCACTGGGGTTTGAACTCAGGGCCTCATGCTTGCTAGGCAGGTATTCTACCACAGAGTGAGTCTGCCAGCTCAGTACCACATTATATTTTATTAACCTAAAATAAATTATTTTGTTTCATAATTTCTTTTTAGAAAATTTTCTAAATAATAAGTTCCACATTCCATATTACTATTTTCTGTCTGCATGTTAGTGGTCTCTAATTCAGAAAGGGAGAAGATGTCTGTCTGATCTGTAATCAGAAAAGTATAAAACAAAATAAGAATACACCACAAAAATTTGAGAATACCAAATATTCTTTAAGATATTCTGGTATGGGGACTATCCTATTTTCTTGGCATATTTTTCTTGGTTGAAATTCTTTTCATGGGCAGGATTCTGAAGTTTTTAAGCACAGATATCCAGCATTTGGTGCCAGAAGAAAAAAAGTTAGATCTGAGAAGCTTAAGCTTACAACACTGAATAAGTGCAAAGAGGGTTATTTTAACAAATGTGTTTTGAGGAATGTAATTTCCTGTCCTCATTGAACCATATCCAAACTACCTTAAATGTGTTAGTGATCTATTTGTGGATAAAACATTTATAGCCTTATTTTCACATTGCATACTCTATCCAAATGCATATTGGATATTACTTGTTTATTATCTAGATAAGAATATTTGTGCTGTACCTTTTTATGGCTACACATTATGCAGAATTTTCTAAGCATTCACTAAAGACTAATTTTACTGATCTGTGATATTAAGTTCCTTGTATATGATTTTATACATTAATTTCTTTAAATGCCCACAATCCAAGAAAAATACAACCTAGTTGCAGTCTGGAATAATTTGGAAACTTCTGGGTATTGGATTGAAAATTATGGGTAAAATTCAATTTGTCAAAAATGCACATAATAAATTCTTGCTAAGAAAACGTGTATTTGTCTTACTGAATTTAAATGAAATCCACATGTGCAATTGTGTAAAGTGGTACTTCTTAAGGTCACCACTTACTAATGTTATCATTAGATTCACCTTATTACTAGTTGCATTTCCAAAATTGTTAAGTGGGAACTTAGTTTCTTTTTTGTCCTTTTTTTTAATAGTAAAGTTTATTAGGAACAGTGGGGAGAAAAGAGAGAGACAGAAGTGTTTCCTGTTCCCCATGCAGGAAATGGGAGCATGGACTCCAGAAACTTAGTTTCTTACAGCCAGAAATTCCATATAGTAGATCCATTGCTATTCTTTACACAATGGATACATGAATCCTTCCTACAAGAAAATTATATAGCAAAATGTGAGGAGCATTGGAGGAGGTGAATTCAAATATGATATATTTGATACATTATAAGAACCTTTGTAAATGCTACAATGTACTCCCACCCAGCAGTAAGACAATGTGTAGACAAATTGTCTAAAAATAACGAATAAATACTGATTCTACAAAGACAAATATAACCTTTTTCAGATTTATCATAACTTATATGCATTGTATCATAGCATTGCAAACTGAGAGAGCTGAATGTTTAATACATGTTAGGTTTTGTTTATGAATTCTGTGCTATAGGCTGAACGTCATATGCTGAAAATCCTATCAAATACCAAATCTACTGGTACCTTGATCTTGAACTCTGCAGTCTCCAGAACTGGGATAAATAAGTGATCTCATTTACATGTCACCAAATCTATAATTTTTTTTCATAGAAGACTGCATGGACTGGAAAACACTGTTTTCCAATAGCACAATAAAATATTGCAATAACAAGATAATCAGAGAAAGAGATTGCTAAAAGGAAGGCATTTTTATCCCATGTTAAATATGAAATGTCTACTTTTTTTAACTTAGAGGTAATTATACTGATTTTAAGGAGATTTTCAAGGTCATACCAGGAATTATCATCTGTGCAGAAGATTTTCCCCTTGGTGCAATATAATAATAAGCACAAACTGAATACATAGAATTATCTTTTCTTCATAAATTGGTGTCACAGAGAAATAATGAATTAGCACTATTATCTTTGTGTTCCTTTAGGCAAAATTACACTTAAAATAACTAGGTAGTATCTCTCAACTTCAGTGGGAGCAGTCCTAATTATTCATTAATTATTCTGAACTAATAGTCCAGACCAGAATTTTCAGCTCCAACACAAGAACTAGCATCCCACATAACATTTGTTTATTAGCGTGAAGTCTTGATGGTAGTCATTAGGATGGCTTTTGTTAATAAATGACAAAGTCAATTTCATGCTGTGACTAATGAGTAAGACAAAAAGAAAAAAGCTACTTAGTGTTGGGGGTATAAGAGGGAAGGGAATTAAAAAATATACAATCTATTTATAAACAGGAAGGAATGCTGTCCTGTTGGAAACTTGGATAACCACAGGACACAGAACAGCACTCATTTAGAACAGCTCTGAATGGCAAGTGAACAAATCTGGAGCATGAGATCGAGTTTCCTTAGTCAGCAGGACGAGAGGTTAAATTACCAGTTTTACAGACTGCTTCTACAATCTTCTTGTCAGTCATCAGTTAGCAGAGTGAAATTCAAGTGAGGAGTGGATTAATAGTCATGTTTCTAAGGATAAGAAGGAAATTAATGTATTTATAGACATAGATCCAAGATGGTAGGTCTTGGTAATTGATGCCTCATTCGTAGAGAGCACATTGTGGTAAGATCTTTCTGGTGAAGTTCTAGTGATGTTTTAGTTATGTAGATCATTGTATTAACCCCATCACCAGACACAATATGCCTAACTGAACCTGAAGAAGGAATCTATTCATTCACTCTGATAATTTGGAAAAACATAACAAAAAATCACATAGTGGCAATGCTTCTGAAATTCTTATAAATCATTATATGCAGAGAAAGTGGCATGTTTAATAATGGCACACTGAGGTAAAAAAGAAAAAATAAGGCTCCCCAGATGCTCTGCAAGGCTTTGGGCTTTACCTCGCTCATCACACATTACTTGGAGATATCTAATGTGATCTAACAAGTGAATATTGTATTGCTGGAAAGACTTAAACCTCTTCTTTTTCTGCAGCTACCATACTTAACAAGGATAATTAGCAGAACATTTGGCCACCTATGTCTGCTTTCTACATAGAGCATAAACATGTTATTTTGGGATTTCTGGTTTGATATTTCAGATGCTCTGAGCAATAAAAGTGCTAATAATTCCAAGGGAGAATAGAACCTTCTCTGTCATTAGACCTGTAAAGTGTGTGTCCATAGGTTTTTAAGACATATTTGTATTTCAGATCCAAATATTTTAGAGGAATTTGCTGCTGCTCACTCTGTATCTTTGCATATAGTTCTGCTTTACCTATTCTCAATATTGCAAATGCTCTTAATAGTTTTCAGGTACATAAATGGACCTCAAATATATGTACAAATGGTCTCATAAGAGTAAAGGGAGGCAGATAACCATTTCTTTTCTCTTGAGAATCTTTCACCCCCAAACAGTTTATTTATGATTAAAAAAAATGGTTAGTGTTTGAGGAGTAGAAGTGGGTAGAATGAAACATATATAATCTACTGACAAACAGGCAGGAATGCTGTTCTGTTATTGCTTGAAAATCACTGATATTACTAATAAGCCATTTCAGACAAATATGGCTGCAAATCTCCCATGTTCAATTTCTCCTAGTAACACTTCTTTGTAGTAGACGCTGGGACACATGTTACACAGTGGAAATGAGGAGTGAATGCTTTAATACTTGAGCAACCACTTGGAGATCACAAAGATGATCTGCGTGGAAAAAAAAGGAAGGAAAGAAGGAAGGAAGGAAGGAAGGAAGAAAGGAAGGAAGGAAGGAAGAGACTGTAGCTGTTTTTAAAGTTTCTTTTTCTTTCTCCTGTCTTTTTATGTGTGCTTAATTTAATTAGAGAAGGCCAGTATCTGAAAGAGTTGCTGAGGGACACTGCCCAGCTGATAAAGCAGAGTGAGAAAGTAGTCAAAGAACGAGAAATGGCCATAGCCTTGCCTGCGTTATTGGGCAGAAAACAATATATATTTTTAATAGCCTGTGTAGAAGGTAACATAAGTACCATTAACAATTTAGCTTCTCTAGGAGTAAGAAACCCTCATTATTTTAACAAGTTTTCTCAGCCAAGAAGAACTCAAGGGCATTATCAAAGGGAGATAACTGATGCTTTTTAATATGTAAGAGTACACACTCCAGGAGAGCTGCCAGTTCCGCCACCTGGGCAGAGTACAGAAAAATGAGGAAATTTCACTATCTCACAGTGTACAAACTGCAGAATGGAGACCAATTTTATTTACTGTCTGACTTACTGGTTCTTTCCTTTGTTCTCTATTGTGTATCAGTTTTACTTACTCACTTTTAATTGTATTTAATTTAATTTATATCTATGTGTAGTCATACAAAAATATACTTAAATAATAGTATTATTTATAGATCTAAAACACAGTTAATAATAACAAGCATATCAAAAGACAAGCATATCATGCAGCAAGTTGACTATAGGTAATAATAGTCTGTTATCTTGTTGAAATTTGCTGAAAATAGATTTCAACTGTCCTGACCAAATGCAAAGTAAATGGTAATTAGGTGAGGTGACAATATGTCTGATTATGTAATCCTATATGTAGCTGCATACTACATCTTCTTTATATACATATAATATATATGATTTGTCAGTCATGCTCCAGTAAAGTTGGGGAAGAAGAGCAAACATCAAAATTCCTTAATATGTTCATAAGATTATTATTTTCAGTGTCATGAGAAATTTCAAGAAAAGAGATGTGTTGATTAATTAGTGGATATTGAACTTATTTTCCTTTATTTGGAAAGAAATCTTTTATACATAAGCATTATTAACAGTTTACCTCAGGTATTAACAAAGAACTTATTGCATCTGTCTAAATCCCCCAAAATAACTAGTTGTTATAATACTTAATATTTAAATATTACATAATATTTAATAAATGATGATATAGAATTTAGTCATTTGATCTTTTAATTAATAAAATATTAACTAATACATATTAGTTAATATTAACATATTACATATGTATGCAAAGTAACTCAGTTAATGTCAGTAAATTATTCTAAAAAACAGACATTTATTAAGAAAACTGTCATTCATTTTAGAAAGCAGAATGCAAACAGGTAATCTAACTCTCATTATTGTAAGAGGAAAATAATTCTAATTTATTAATATCTCAATCCTTGTCAGTTCCTTAAAATATAACCAAAATGCAGAAAAATGCTTTTACATAAGTTACAAGCAATTGGGTCAAGTTTTAAAATTCTTAAAGTATCACTTCCTGATCCTACAAATTTAGCATTAGCATAACTGTTACCTGCAGTAGTGACCCAGAGATATCTGCTCAAATTTGGCAGCCACTGCAATGCACAAACCCTGAGATGACTTTCAGGGAACTGTTCAAACCAGCTGGACATAATTTTAGCATCCAGCCAATTTTATTTGACATGTAACCTATGGACTTTTTCCCATATAATCACTAATTGAAACAGCTCCACTTACATGTGGAGTCTAGAAATAATAATAGCAATAGTAATAATAATAGTAACATGACACAATTATAAAAAGGGGACTTTTTGAAGGAAACCAGTGAAAAGGAAAAGGTGATTGAGGGCAAATATGATGGAAATACATGGTACATATAAGAAAATAGTTTAATAAAACTCACTAAAAACTCTTACAAAGGAGTGGGTAGCTAGGCACAGTGACTCATGTCTATAAACCCAGCTACTCAGGAACAGAATAGGGAGGATCACAGTTAAAGTACAGACACTACTTGAAAACTAACTAAAGCAAAAAGGGCTGGGGATGTGGCTCAAATGATAGAGCACCTGCCTAGTGAGTATGAGGCCCCGAGTCAAACCCTATTACCACCAAAAAATGGTGGGGGAAGAGAGGAGCTACAAAATAGTAATAGAGGTGCTGAATTTTATCAAACAAATTATATATATATATATATATATATAATTGCCATAATTTCTAAATATATATATGGAAATATCATAGTGAAGCCCCTTTGTACAATTAATTCTAAAAGAGATATAAGATGGTTCAGTTTGTATCTTGAAAATGAAGACAAGTATCTCTTCGTGAAAACACAGCTACTCGAACATAGCTAGTTGAAACAATATTTTTCATTTGTATACTCCTCTATTTGTATTGCCACCATGGTCTAAATTAACACAACCATACACTGTCAGTTACTGACAAGCATCAGTTCCTGATTCTATTCCTCCATTATTCTCTGTAATTTTGAGGCAGACTATCTACAAGGCTGTCAAAGTGGTTGCTGGTCTCCTGAGGCTTCCAGATTCTATGCTAATCACAATATCATAAGAGCAGAGTGTTTCTCTCTCCTTGAATACACATGCAACCCTAAAAAGAGGTCTAGTTGGCCCTATTTATCCATCTGTGCATCTCTGAATGAATTAACATAGTTAAGGCAATGAGGTATGATAATTGAACAATTCTGGTGGGACACATGGAGGATTACTAGAAAGTAAACATTTTCTGTTGACAAAAGTGAAAGTAACAGATTTTGATTAAACTCCCTGTTCAAGTTAGCTCATTCCTCCCAATTTCCATGGAAGATATGCTGGAAGATAACACTGAGTTTCATTCCCTGCCCTTCACCCTTCTTCCCAAATCCAAAAATCTGAATGTCTTTCTCAGATGGTTTGAATTAGTACAATGTAAGATGTAAGATGTCAAACAAAACTATAATTCTTACAATAAAACACCTCGTTGTTAGGGTTAAATTAAGTATATGATATCTGCATGTTTTCCCAAATTTTATAATCCTCTAAATATATGCCATCTAATTGAGAGTGGGTGAGTGACTGTCATGTTTTAACATCAGTTATTTTGTAATCTCTTTTTTATTATCATCTTATTGTTGTACATGGGATATGTTGTGGCATTGACAAAAGTGCTTATTCATAGTTGAATTTACCACCTCCATCATTCTCCTTTATACTCATGCCCCCATTCTTAGAATAGTTTCAACAGGTCTCATTTTCTACTTTCATATTTGAGTACATAGTATTTCCACCATATTCATCCTCCTACACCCTTTCCTTTTATCCTCCCCCCTCCCACTGGTACCAACCCCCAGACAGGATCTGTTTTACTTCCTGGTTATCTGTTTTTGAGGGGAAAAAAGCCATTTTTGTTTCTTTAAGATATTTATGCAGAGAGTTCCATTATGTCATTTCCATGTATATATGTATTGCATCCCAAAATGGTTCATCCCATCCATTTTTCTGTTTTCTACCTTAGTCCTCTTCTTATAGTGAGTTCAACAGGTTTAAAAATTCAGATTCATCTGTAGATTTTCTTTATTCTGCTATCCTTGCCTTTGTACATACAAATGTCTCCAGAACACAGGAAGAGGCTTTAATACATGAGAAAGATGTTTATGCTATAAAAAGGAAATCACTCATTCTTGTAATTTACTTCTATTGTTGCTTTTAAGGGCCTCGTGTGAAGAAATCTAACAGTACAGAGAATAATAAAACCTTATAGCAAGGAAAGTATTCCTTTTCTTTTAAAAATTACTATACTTTTTCCCTATGAGGGAAATTTTCCCATGTCTATATAGAACTATGTAAAGTCAGATAATCAGTAATAAAATTTCATTGATACATTATTGGAAGATTCATGAGGCAAGGTTAAGATGAAAGGATAAAGGATAATGGTAGCATGGTAATTCTATGAAAATGTTAGATAAAATAATCATTTAGATTGAAAAATATAACCAATGGTCAGATCAAAGTGATCATTATAAAGAAAAATAAAATTGAACAGGGATTTAAATTTTCAGTGCTTTGGAAGAAGCGTGGGACTCAAATAGGATAGTGAAATGTTTAGTATAGCTTACAGTCATGCAACATCACCAGGGAATGGTTCATATTGTCTGTATTATGTGACTATTCATTCAACGTAGGGGACTAATTGGTTAAGACATCTATAAAGCAATTATTTCAAACACATGATTAGTGGCTATGTACTTACAACTGTGTTGAGATTCTGAATTTTTGTCAAAATTTGTCATGTTCTGCAACTTTCTCAGTAACCAGACTTCTTTATCTTAGCTGCAATTTTGTAATTTGACTTGGCTTTCCACTAGGAGCACACCAGGATGTCTCATCAGTTTTCAATCTCAATGGTAATGGTCTTTTTAAAAATAGGTTTCATTAGGCCTACATCTTGGCATTGAAGAAAAAAATACTGAAAAAATTTATCCCATTATATCATAACATTGAGTAATTTCACATTGATATATAATGAGATTATACTGTAGTTTATCACAATCATGTAAATAATGCTATTTAAAAGCATAAAATCGTGTGTCATACCTGAACAATTTTTATCAGTCTTCCATTCTGTTTGCTCTTAATAGCAAAGGAGATATGAAGCAATAAAACATTGCTATAGAAATCCTACATATTCCAGGATGTGTTTGGGCAGCATAGAATTTAAAAGAAGACACCAGTCATTCAAAATGAACCACAGATAGCATAGTCATTATCATAACCTTAACAAAGATCAAGTCTATTTCATTCCTTAAGTCCGTATGTATTCACAAGTACTATTCTTAGAGGAGGGCCTAACTGATGTCATAGACAAAGACTTACAAATCAGTTTTCTTTTGGAATTCTGTCTTTTTCAGGAAAAGTTGCTTCTGCAAAGAAATGGCTAGTTTAGGAATTATAGTGGTTAATTTTCTATGTCCACTTGGCTATAGTACCCAGTTATTCAATCAAACAGAAATCTAGGTGATGTTATGGAAGGTATTTCATAAATGTAACATCTACAATCAGTTGATTAAGCAGAGTACTCTCCATTCTTGAGTGAGCCTTATCTAATCAAGTAAAATGTCTTAGGAGCAAATTGAATTTTCTCTGACGAAAAGAAATTCCACCTATGAATTGTAGCCTCAAATCCTATCTGAGAGTATCCAGCCTGTCAACCTGTCCTGCAGACTTGCCTGACTAAACCCTACAATTATGTAAGTCAAGGCAGAGCTTATGTATGTATAAGTTTGAAATGTATAAGCTTATACATATGTATGTATACATATGTATGTGTATGATACACATATATACTAAGCACATATAATATATAGATTTATAAGATGTATACATGGTATACATAGATTACTCACTGTTTCTGTATTTTTGTGCTGGATAGAGGAATAATATTTATTCAAACACCATACTAGATGAGGAAGTAAATGAATTTCCCAATACATTACATGCATATATCTTAAGTATTCTTATTTACCTAAATTAAACTATGATCATTTTAATTTTAATTTTTTTATTTTTTATGGTTTGCAACTCCTGGCCACTTCTTTTTTTTTCTTTTTCCTTTTATTTTATTGATTTTACATTTAGTTTCATACGTATACATTGTTTGTGACACCCCCAAATCCCTCACCCCTACCTGCTTCCAGGCAGAACCTGTTCCACTCTTCTCTTCTCCAATTTTGTTGAAGAGAAAAAATAAGAGATAAGAAAGACATACCGTTTTTGCTAATTTGGCATAAAGATAGCTATACAGAGAGATTCCTAATGTTTGCTACATGCGCTTGTGTATCGCAACCCACATTGGTTCGTTTCTACCAGACCTTATCACTACTTCCTGGTCCCCTCCCTGTAGTGGCTTCTGCCAGTTTAAGATTACTTTATTCACTCCTCTATATTATGCACATCAACCACATTCAAGTTTTAGGTTTCCTTCCCTTTCCCTATTTCTCCCGTATATGTTCTCCCTTAGTGTGTGCCCCATGTCCAATAATATTATTGCATTTGATTTGGGTCTATAATCCATGTAAGTGATTTTTGGCCTTCTGAGAAGGCCAAACATGAGATTTTAGCCTTCTGAGCCTGGCTAACTTTGCTTAAGATAATATTCTCTAGTTCCATCCATTTACTTGCAAATGACAAAATTTCTTTCTTCTTTGTGGCTGAGTAAAATTCTATTTTGTATAAATGTCACATTTTGTGATCCATTCATTGGTTGTGGGGCATCTTGGCTGTTTCCATAACTTGGCTATTGTAAGCAGTGCTGCAATAAACATGGGTGTGCAGGTGCCTTTGTAATAACTTGAGTCACATTCTTTGGATATTTCTCTAGGAGTGGTATTGCTGGATCATATGGCAGATCTATTTTTAGTTTTTTGAGAAGCCTCCATATTGTTTTCCAAGTGGTTGTATAGCTTACATTCCCACCAGCAGTGTATGAGGGTTCTTTTTTCTCCACATCCTCACCAGCATTTGTTGGTGGTGGTGTTTTTGATGGTAGCTATTCTAACAGGGGTGAGGTGGAATCTTAGTGTTGCTTTGATTTGCATTTCCTTTATGGCCAGGGATGGTTAGCATTTTTTTCATGTGTTTTTTGGCCATTTGGATTTCTTCCTTAGAAAAATTCTGTTTAGTTCAGTTGCCCACTCCTTTATTGGTTCATTGATTTTTGGGGAATTAATTTTTTGAGCTCTCTGTATATTCTGGTTATCAGTCACCATTATAATTTTTAAACAAGAGATAATTAAAGTTGGAATTGAGGCTGTAATGATCCTTTTCTAAATATGAGATGATTTACTTGGTGGTCAACTACACAGTTGTCTTTCTCCTTCAACTATTATTAGTCAACACTCCAAAACTCCTCTAAACTCTAGAGGTATTTCCATCTTATCAATCTGTTCAATATGTGTTCCACCATAGTCATTGTTGCATCTTGCATTTCTATTCTTCGTTGTCACTTCTCATTAATGGACTCCTTCTGTATTGTCATTTGATGACTTCTCCATTGTCATTTTACTTCATGAAGTCATTATTTCTAATTGTGACTTTATGCCACTCTTTGATTCATCAGTATTTAATGTTCCACTTAATTGACTCCTTTGTTTAAGTGATGTGAGAAAAAATGGAGTTAAATTTGTCATTTATTTTATAAGTTCAGATACAAGAGAGTTTGTTTTGGTCATTATGTATTCTGCATTAAAAAGTAAGGAAATATTTTCTCCACCCTATTTTGACTTCCATTACTTCATAAATTATTCTGACCTTCTAACCATAATTTCAAAGGACTTAGAAATAATTATGGGTATGCTATTTATTTTGAAGTTTTGTAAGGGTTGGGAGCATGTCTCAAGGGGTAGGATACCATATATTCAATTCTCATACTCAAAGAAGAAAGTTTCTTTTTTATGCTTTAATTAGCAACATTTCACATATCAGATTTATTTTTTAATTCATAATATTGATCTCACTTTTTATAATTAAGTCAAGCATTTAAAAAAAGAGTAGTCAAAAACTGGTGATAACATGTCAGAATATGTCAAGAATAAATAAATAAATAAATTCCATTTTCTAAGGAAAGTTGCATAATTGAGTTAGTAACTTATTGAGTTTTGAACCTTAGACCAATGTAATTTAAATACACAATTTGAGTTGTCTTTCTCTCCCAAATGTATCAAAATAAGTCCCAATAATTAACTATTTTCAGGATACTATCAAAATATATGACATATATATCACAATAAGCAAGAAATAATGTTGTTTTTTCACCCTTTTCATATACCAATGCCATCACCTGACTGCCATATGTCCTCGTTGATGAAGCTTTTTAGCTGTGTTCTGACACAGGAAAAGGGTGAGACAGCTCTCTGGGGCCTCCTAATAGTGTCCCACTCAGGAGAGCTCTGCCTTCATGACCTAATCACCTCCTCCAAAAATTCCATCACCTCAACTTAGTATCTCAACATGTGATCTGAAACCTGAATTTCAATTTTGGGGATGACAAGCATTCAGACCATAGTAATTCCTCACAATATACTAGATCTTGTTCTACTTATTGTGGAAATGATTTATAGTTTTCAGTGGATAGTATTATCACACTTTTTGTTCTTCAAAATATGTTATATATTTTGATGATATAAATTATACTTAAATGATAATTTCTATTATTTTTGACAAAATGTAAAATATAGGCAATTTTTCTTTCTTTATATTGTATTAACATGATGTCCCATATCCTTAATGAAGTTTCTTAGTATTACACTAACTTTATTACATCTTCACTAGATTTTCTACATAAATAGTCATATCTTCTATAGTAAAAAGATAATTTTGCTACTTTTCTAATCTAGATGTCTTTGTTCATTGTGTTTATGTATATTCTAGTACAATGATGAGTAGCAATAATGAGAGTCAATTTGTTCCTGATCCTCATGGTAAGCAGTTACTCTTTCATATTTAAATGTGACATTAGCTATAGAACTATTAGATTATCAGGTTGAGAATGTTTCTTTTTTGTCTTATTTTGTGAGAGATGGATGATGGATTTTGTCCAAGGCTTTTTTTATGTATATAGAAATTTTCATGTATTTTTTTTCTTTGACTCATTAATGTGAAATACATTGATTGATTGGTTTACAATGTTAAACCAACTGACAGTCCAAGACTAAAATTAACTTGGCCATAATGTATTATTCTTTTTATAGAATTTTGGATTGATTTAATAACATTTTGTTAACAATCAATTTATCATTATTTCCTCCTTTTCAATATTGTAAAAGACTCTGTGTTGTTTTAACATTAATCAGTAATATTAATTAGTTGTTTTAATGTTAATATTTGATTGATACTAACATTATTCAGTATTGTTATTTACTTTTTGTTTTGTGGTAGTATTGTGGTTTGGACTCAGGGCTTTTTGGTTCCAAGCCAGTTGTTCTACTACTTGGGCCATGCCTCCAGTCCTGTTTATTTCTTATATTCTTGAAAGAATTTATTAGTGAAATAATCTGGGCCTAGAGTTTTCACTATCAAAACATTTTGTTACAAATTCTGTATTTTCCTTTAAAAGGTATAAGGCTATTCACACTGTTATGTCTTGATTGTTTTGTTTTATATTCCAATGAACATTGGTAGTGTCTTTCCAAAAATTTTCTCATTTTATTTATATTAGCAGAATTATTAGTTTTCATTATTATATTTTAAATATATTTTATATTGGTAGTGATGTTATGCTCCTACTCCTGGTATTAAAAAATCATGTTTTTTGTTTATTAGAATTGTTAAGACTATTTCAATTTTATTAATCTTTTCATAGAACTAATTTTTGGGTTTTTAAATTTTTTATGTTGTTTTTCTGTTTGTATTTTACAGTTTTCCACATTAATCTTTATAATTTTCTTTTTCTATGCATTTTGACTTTATTTTGTTCTTTTGCTCCAAATCCTTAAGGTAAGTTTAAATTAGATGACTTAAGCCCTTTCTTTTTCTTCTGCTGTAGGTATCCAATCCAAATTTCCACTTAATCAGAGCTTTGGTGTTATCCCACAGTCTCCTTTTGTTGTGTTTTCATGCTAATATAATTCAAAATACTTTCTAAGTCCTTTTTTGATTTCTTTTTTGAAGTATAGATTATTAGTTATTGAGTTATTTTATTTGCAACTGTCTGAGAATTTTTTAGACATCTTTCTGTTATGGACTTCTAATATAAATTTTGTGGTTAGAGGTCATGCTTTCACTGGTTTAAATGCTTTTATATAGATTGAAAATTATTTAATAGATGGTTCACTTCACTTTATTCTTGGTATGGATTTGATATGGGTTGAGAGTATGTTTCAGGGGTTCAAGAGAACTTAGTCCTCAATATATTGAAGGTAAGAGGTGGAGATACCTTTAAGAGGTGCAGTCATCCCTGGCATCTTCCAAAGTTCAAGCTTCTTCTCTCACCATGTGATCTCTTGCTCCTTTACACACTCCCACAGTGACACCATCCATCATCAGCCCTTCGCCAGCTTTGAGCCAATGCCAATGCCATGACCTTGAACCTCCAGAATTATGAGCTAAAGATATTTTCTTTACAAAGTTCCCAGTCTCTAATATTTTCTTATCATAAAGAAAAACCAGCCAATACAACTCCTTTTTCTCTGTGAATATTATGTTAGTTTTTCTTTCTGGATCCTTGGGTTTGCTAAACTTTTCTTCAGCAGTATTGAATCTGCAATTTATGCCATATAGTGTATCTTTTCATCTGAACAAGTTGTTTCTTAATCACTAGAACCTTGATCTGGGTCTTTTTTTATGTCATTTGTGTCTCTAAATGTATGGAATTCAGTTATTGTCTGCTAATTTTAATAACTTTGCTAGTTTTATTTGCATTTTATTTGTCTTTTATTATGGGTTATATTTTTTTATTTCCTTACATGCTTGGTAATTTTAGATTAGGATGCCAAATATTCTGAACTTGAAGTGGAATCATTGATACTTTACATTACAAGTAATATTCTTTTTTTTTTTTTTTTTCATTTTTCTTTTATTATTCATTTGTGCATACAAGGCTTGGTTCATTTCTCCCCCCTGCCCCCACCCCCTCCCTTACCACCCACTCCACCCCCTCCCGCTCTCCCCCTCAATACCCAGCAGAAACTATTTTGCCCTTATCTCTAATTTTGTTGTAGAGAGAGTATAAGCAATAATAGGAAGGAACAAGGGGTTTTGCTGGTTGAGATAAGGATAGCTATACAGGGCATTGACTCACATTGATTTCCTGTGTGTGGGTGTTACCTTCTAGGTTAATTCTTTTTGATCTAACCTTTTCTCTAGTTCCTGGTCCCCTTTTCCTATTGGCCTCAGTTGCTTTAAGGTATCTGCTTTAGTTTCTCTGCGTTAAGGGCAACAAATGCTAGCTAGTTTTTTAGGTGTCTTACCTATCCTCACTACAAGTAATATTCTTGAGTTTTGATCCATTATAGTCAAATACTATGGAAATCAATTATTCCTTCTATGTCTTCCTTTGAAGAATCTTAGGCAAAACTGGTGCTTTACTATTCCAAGCCCTCTTACCTCACAACGTTCATGTGATTCTTCCCCTGTCTTACTTAAATTGTTTCTTTCTTTTTCTTTTTCTTTTATTTTATTTTATTGTTTTTGGTAATGGGGTTTGAACTCAGGTCTTACACCTTGAGCCATTCCACTAGCCCTTTTTTTGTGATAGATTTTTTTTCAAAATAGGGTCTGGAGAACTATTTGCCTAGAGTGACTGTGAACCACAATTATCCTGATCTCTGCCTCTGAGCAGGTAGGATTAAAAATATGAGCCACTGAAGCTGAGCAAGATTGTTTCCTGACAGTTGCTTTTAATCAGTACTCAGCTGAGACCAGGAGGGCTTTCTGCAGGTCTCTGAAGTTCTTTCTCCTTCTCTCTGAAGTTCTACCCTCTTTAGTACTAAACATTACAAATTCTAAATTTTCTGCTCCCTTCAAGCTCTGGTTTCCCAACCAGGTCTCTTCTGATTTCCACCTCTGGTCTTCACCTAGGTGACCTCTTCTTTACCACAGGCTGAGAACTAATTTAA
This sequence comes from Castor canadensis, assembly GCF_047511655.1. Classification (NCBI taxonomy): domain Eukaryota; kingdom Metazoa; phylum Chordata; class Mammalia; order Rodentia; family Castoridae; genus Castor; species Castor canadensis. Next base: position 18,803,801 of record NC_133390.1, on the reverse strand, counting down.
AGCAGCCAACTAAGACTGCCCAAAATAGGGCTGCCCTGATTGTGGTCCACTGCTAAAGAATCACTTTCCTTCCTTCATTGTCAGATTTTAACACTTAAAAATCATTACATATCTTGATAATTTTAGGTCATTTTGTTCATCAGTTTACATCAAGTTCAGTATCTTTATTTTGACTCAAACCAAAGTCCTCATAAAAATACTTTAGAGTATTTCAAATTTTTTATCTTTTGCATGTTTTACTACAATTACTTTGAGATACTGTAAATATTAAAGGTAACTTGGAGATAATTGAAATTTAAGATATATTCCCTAAAAAATGCTGGAGAAATTTCAAGTGATTTAATATAAACAGTATATTTCCTTATCAGAAAGTTCCAAAACCAAACATTTAAATAAGTAGCAAGAAAAAATTTCAGTGTAGAACAAAGTAGAATGTAATTAGTTTTTTTTTTTTTTTGCTTTTTTTTGCAGCCTAATTATTTGGATATAGGTAATCTGATATAATTTTTTTTCTTTTGAAATTTTGTATAATACATAACACAACTGGATGAATTTCAAAATAAAACTCAGCCTGGAGGAGAAAATGTTGATGAGTATTTTTGTTATTTTGATTTTTCTCAAACACTTTAAATTTTCTTTAAAAATGGTTAACTTTATTTGATTAATGAAAAGGACCCCAAAATAGAGAACAAAGTCATCCTGTCATTTTGAACACACTTCCTTCATACAGTAGGATACAATTTTTTCCACCCTTTTTGAAGAAAAATTAAAATACAAGGTAATTAGTATTAATTAGAACCACAGAAAATAGCCTCCCAATAGGACAGATGGTTCAACAAACATCTTACTAAAGTACTCTTCCATTCTGGATCCCTCTACAGACCCAACAGGAAAACAGAACAATTACCTCAGGATACCTGATGCCAAAACTAAAATTAAAAAAATCACAATGAAGAGTATAAAAGCTTTGGCAGAAACTTCATAATGCAGTTCAGCTTCATCTCCTGCCTGCCCTCTTTCATTCTATTTCAGATCTTCATTACTTTTTATATGAAATTCTGTAACATCCATTCCTCACTTTCACACCTCCAAATTATTTTTCAAACTTTTGCCAGACTCATTTTCACATGATTCTCTTACAACATCAAGACCTTGAGCCCAAGAATCCAATATGGTTTGATTTAATTAACACAGCTAATCAAAATCCCGTGCATGTTTATAGGGCTATTATTTTCAGATCCTATCTCAACTGGCTCTTTCTTCTCCAAGATGAGCCACTGGCCAGACTTAATTTAGCAGTCATATTCTCTACTGCAATAACATATTTGCTCATTCTCTAATTAGCCAGTAATGTTCTTCCTCTTCCTGCAAAATTTAATCCACCTCTCATACCACTCCTTGGTATTCACTTACCTAGCACACACCAATGAATTCACCTTCCTTCTTAGCAGACATTCCTTTATCCTCTTGTTATCTAAAATCTATAGCATTTCTGGACGTAAAGCTTCTTTTAGTTAAGTACTACACAGCACACTTTTTGGCCTATATTGCTTAGTCATGTCTTCCAAACTCTCATGCTTTCACTCTCATTTCATATCAGTAGATAAACTTCCATCTTACCTCAGGGAAAACAAGTCATCAGAAGAAAACCCCCCTTAATTTTCTACAGCTAATCATCCACTATTCTCTGTTAGTCTGCTTCTGTTCTATTATAATAGAAGAACAATTCTTTGCTAAGGTTCTGGAGTTCTTTGATGAATGTTAACAGTTCTTTTTAATATTATCATTTGCTCCTGAGCAGAATAAATTTCCCTCTTGAATAAGTTACTGCTATAAAAATGGTAGGTTTATAACCAGCACATTATTTATAGGACTGAAGTTATTGATGTAAAATAGAAGATTTAAGTTCTATATTTTAACATGATCTTCACACTGTCAAAAAATGGGAGTCTGAGAAGTCCAATTATTCTTCAAAGACTATACAGTCAGCAAACACACAGAGAAGGTAAGATCAAAGAAAACAAAAGAAATTAACCTAGTTATTAATCAGACCCATCAAAAACAATAGCTTGTTCTTCTCTGACACACTGTTAAGGGTTTTATCCTATAATAAGAGACAAAGCATGCTGAAAAGTCATTAAGTAAACTGTAGTTAGTTACCTTGCTTTATTAGCATGGTAAAAATCACACCAGAGGTGGAGACCTAACAGATAAGATGTGTATGGTATGAAGACACAGGCTGAAGGAGAGCTCAGGTGTGTTTAGAGCAACATTTCTACATGTGATGACAAGAAGAAAACCAGACCAGGTTCCAGCCAAGATACTGATGTTGGAAAAGCTGTGCACTCTCTTTTGTTTGAAGCAGCTTGGATTTGTCTTTGTATATGCTGGTTCCCTGGTGCTGAAGAATAAGAATAAAGACCCTCTTTCCTTAGATACAATGTCTGTATGATTCTTCTGAAAGAGACTCGAAGAAACTACAATAAGTGGCATGCTTGTGCATACCTATCTATAATCCCACCACTAGGAAGGCTGATTTTAGAAAATCATAAGTACCAGGCCAGCCTCCACTACATAGTGAGACTCTGTTGTGGGTTGGGAGGCAGAGCAGAGGCAGGGGAGAGAAAAGAATCCACACCCAAAATTTGTAACATTATTTATCATCATGATCTCTTTATAACCTTATTCATTATCAAGTTAAGTCTCACATTTTACAGGATATTTAGGAACTTAAGGACAAAGGAAAAGTCTGAACAAAAAAACTGTGGCCAATACTGTGATTACTGATCTTATAACTAGCTTTGCCCTGTATTGCAGAGTACGGAAAAAACCAACAGCAAATTGTTGCCTCTGCTAATGACTGAGTTAGTTGAGATGTAAAACTTGGACACTGAATCCATAATCTTGGGATGTGGATGAGTTTTTCACCTAGAGCAAGAGGTGAAAAAAAAACAAAAAGAGGTAGATGGTAAATGAGTTTGACAGTGAAAGCTAACATGCACCAGGTGTAATGCTTGGTTCAGATAACCTGTGCTGTGGGCAGCCATTAGGATAGTAAGGGATATTGGTTACAGCCATCTGGCAAAGTCTTAAGATGAGTTGGAATTTATCCAAACTTTGAAGACTGATGGGGTTAGGGAAAGCAAAAAAGAGCACTATCACAATAACAAATAAAAAGGAAACCACAAGAAATATAAGAAGAGAAAATACATACTGTTTACTGGGTGGCACAAAGAAACTACTACTAAGAGAAACAAGCTTTCAAAAGTAATAGGAGGAAGGAAGCAAGAGGGTGGATTGTTGACATCCCTATATCCCAGCAGTGACTAACTATCCTGAAGAAGGAAGATCAGGGGACCCCAAACGTCTCCCATGGGGTCCCATAACCAGAAAGAAACAAAGCCCTCTCCAAATCCACAAATAGATAAGCAGTTAACTGCAGGAAGAGTGGGAAGAATAACTGGCAGCTTAACACTCCCAGACTCCCACCCCTGAAGTCTCTGAATGACTCCAGGTTCATTACTCAGCATGCTCAGAAGCTAAGTCCATCCTTTCATGATAAAAGCATTGAAGAAACCAGGAATAGAAGGAAAGTTCTGCAACATAATAAAGGATATATATGACAAACCTAGAGCCAACTTCATACTAAATGGAGAACAACTGAAACCATTCCCATTAAAGTCGGAAATGAAACAGGACTGTCTGCTTTCTCCAATTCTACTCAATATAGTTTTGGAATTCCTAGCCAGAGCAGTAAGACAAGAGCAAGAAATAAAAGGGATCCAAATAAGGCAGGAAGAAGTCAAACAATCCCTATTTGCAGATGACATGATCCTATACCTAACAAACCCCCCCAAACTCTACAAAAACATAAAAATCATAAACTGTTTTGGAAATGTAGCAGGATACAAAATTAACATACCAAAAGCAGTAGCCTTTCTATATACCAACAACAAACAGACTGAGAAAAAAAATCAGGGAAACAATCCCATTTAAAATAGCCTCAAAAACAATAAAGTACCTTGAAATAAATTTAATGAAAGAAACCAAAGACCTACTTAATGAAAACTATAAACCACTGAAGATAGAAATTGAAGGAGACATCAAAAGATGGAAAGACCTTCTATGCTTGTAGATTGGTAGAAACAACATTGTGGAAATGGCCATACTACCAAAAGCAATCTATATGTTCAACACAGTCCCTCTCAAAATTCCAGTGACATTCTGCACAGAAATAGAAAAAGCAATCATGAACTACCTATGAAAACATAAAAGACCTACAGGAGGCAAAGCAATGCTAAGCAAAATGTCCAATGCTGGAGGCATCACAATACCCAACTTCAAACTATACTACAGAGCCATAATAATAAAACTATCATGGTATTGGCCCCCAAACAGACAGGAAGACCAATGGATCAGAATTGAAGATCCAGACATAAACCTGTGCATCTATAGTCAACTGATCTTTGACAAAGGAGCCCAAAATACATGATGGAGAAAAGACAACCTCTTCAACAAATGTACTGGGAAAACTGAATAGCAACATGTAGAAGACTGAAACTAGATCCCTGTCTTTCACCCTGTACCAAAATCAACTCAAAGTGGATCTAAGACCTTAATATAAGGCCTGAAACTTTGAAATAACTCCAAGAAGCAGTACAAAATACACTGCAACAGATAAGTATAGGGAACAACTTCCTAAACAGAACTCAAAAGGCTCAGCATCTAAGAGAAACAATGAACAAATGGGACTGCATCAAACTACAGAGCTTCTGCACAGCAAAGAAAACACTCACCAGACTCAAGAGACAACCCACAGAATGTGAGAAAATCTTTGCCAGCTGCTCATCCAATAATGGACTAATATCCAGAACTCAAAAAATTCAGCCCACAAAGAATCAACACCCCAATGAAGAAATAGGCACATGATTTAAACAGGTAATTCTCAAAGGAAGACATACAAATCACTAGTAAATACATGAGTATTTAAAAGAGATCCAAATCAAAACAACACTTAGACTCATCTCACCCCTGTTAGAATGGTCATAATCAACAGTAATAAAAACAACAAGTGCTGCCTAGGATGTGACAAAACAGGAACCCTTATACACTGCTGCTAGAAATGCAAATTATTATAACCATTATGGAAAACAGTATGGAGGTTCTCCAAAAAACTAGAAATAGCAATGCCATATGATCCCGTGGTACTGCTCCTGGGTATCTATCCATAAGAATATAAGACACGATACAGTAGACACCCGTACATTGATGTTCATCCACAGCATTATTCCAATAGCCAAGCTTTGGAAACAATCCATATGCTCTACAACTAATAAATGGATCAATGGAGTATTACCCAGCTATAATAATAAGGAATGATGACATGTGGTTAGAAGGTAAATGGGTGCAATTGGAGGACATCATGTTAAGAGAAGTAAGCCAGGATCAGAAACAAAAAAGCTGCATGTATTCTCTCATACTTGAAAGATAGATCCAAAGATAAATGTATACACAAAAACAAGCATGATCATATACAAACTCAGATGTAGAACATATTTGTAATAGTGGAACTACTCTATGGAACTTGGGGAAAGAGTGAAAGGAAAAGAAAATGATAGAGCATCAGTACTATTGCATAACATAATATGTGAAGGTAGAAGGATATAAGGATGTGTGTTGATAGCTGATGAAAAATGGGTGGGGGAAGGCAAAGGGGTAAGGGAGAGCAATGAAAGGGCTAAATGGACCAAAGTGAAGTATACCCATAGTGGGCATACATTGAGACACTCCTTTGAACATCAACATAAATATTAATAACAAAAACCAGCACTGTAAAATAGGTACAGTGTGTGTGGGGGGGTACTAGTGGAAGGAGGGAGAGTGAAGGAAGACAATTAAGGTGATGGTATATAGCAGATGGAGTTCATATACCTATATGAAACAGAACTAAGAAACCTCTTGAAATTGCTTTAAGTGAGGTGGGGAGGGGATCATGAGGGAGAGATGATAGGAGCAATATAAATACTGTACAATATAAGTCTATTTGGTATTATCACTACAAATCCACCCTGTATAATGAATATATCATAATAAAAATTTATTACAAAAAACTACAGGGGATTGGACCACTAACAAAGATAACGTGTCCTATGAATATGATTTGGGACTTAATCTAATATATAATATGAATCCTTTTTTCATTATTGAATAAATGCATTGTTATTCCTGAATTCTACAATAGTCTGAGTCAAATATAGACTAAGCACAACTCACTCAATTTGTTACAATGCATAATTCTGGAATATTATTTTCCTTAAAATCATTGTATAATCATAAAGATAAGGGGAATGACAAAGTAGTTCTGCATTCTCACTAAATCACTTTCCACTAGGTAGATTGCTGTGTAAAGACATCTGGGCAATCACTGTCAGTGGATCACCTGTATTTCTGCCAAGCTACAGTAATGTTTCCTGGAAATTGTCTAAAACTCTATTGTTCTTGATTGCTTTTCAAGGTGTACTCCTATTGCTCTGACATTGGTGCACATTATTTACTTTTGTGGGTCTTGTTATATGTTTATTAAAGTCTGTGGTAATATGTGTTGGCTCATTTAACTCAGTGTCTTAAAGATTAATTTCTCTAACTCAATAACTCCTCCAGCAGCACAGGTATTGATGGATGGCTTATGGTAATGCATGAAATTTTTCTTGAACTGTCACATACTATCATCTCTAGAGTTGTTACACACTAATTGGAACCCAACCTTCCTTGTTACTGTGTTAACCAAAAATCAATTTTCTAATCCCTAAATAACACAGGAGTGTAACATAGATATTACAGTTTAATTCTGCCCTGTAATCACCAACTTGGCTGATGTTTGGAGCCTGTCAGGGCCTCTGGATTTAGAGTAAAGGTTAATGTAGCATCCTTCGTCAACTGGCAGGACTGCCTCCAACAGAGGTATAATGATGAACATCAGATGCTACCACAGGTTTTGGCTACTTGAGAGGCAGCATCATCCTCTTTTGCTTTCCTGTAAGAAAACTGGTTCTGGTACTCATAAGTCTATCAATTTATACTAAATGTCATAAAAGAGGCATTTTTTTTCAATGCAAAATTTGGAAAGAAATAAAACATATTTATGTTTACTCTAGTGGTCAATTCATCTTTTCTTTGGAAGATTGCAATCATCAAAATTCCCACAGTATTTTCAAGATGAAGAAGTTATAAAAAAAAGTAAAATTACCAATAAATTATTCATGTAAATTACACATGATAACTTTAATCTCTTTCATGTAAACATCATTTTAAGCAAAGTCAGCCAGGCTCAGAAGGCCAAAAATTGTATGTTCTCCCTCATATGCAGATTACAGCCTTAAAACAAATGCAGTAATATTCTTGAACATGGGTCAAATGCTAAGGGGAGAACATGTATAGGAGGAATAGGGAAAGGGAAGGAAACCTAAAACTTGAATGTGGTTGATATGCTCACTGTAGATGAGTGAATACAGTAATCTTAACCTGGCAGAGGCAATTATAGGAAGGGGACTAGGAAGTAGTGAAGAGGTCTGGTAGAGATGAACCAATGTGGTTGTAATACACACGTGCATGGAAGCAATGCTAGAAATCTCTCGGTACAACTACCTTTATCTCAAATTAGCAAAAATGCTATGCTTTCTGTCTCATGTTTTCTCTTCAACAAAATTGGAGAACAAGAGGGCAGAACAGGTTCTGCCTGGAAGCAGGAGAGATGGGGGTGGAAGGGAGGGGGGAGGGAGCAGGGAGGGAGAGGTGGCCCATACAATGTATACACATATGAATAAATGTAAAATCAATAAAAAATAAATAAATAAAGTGGCTGCCAGAGTGAAAAAAAAGTCTCAAATAAGCCCAATTTATTTATCCTTTGATTGTTACCATTTCAGACTAACAGTTCCAAGAACTCTTATGTGGACATCAATCCACGACTAATATCAAGTCACAAAGGCATACATATAGACATATGAGAAAAGCACAGAATAAAAGTTCTGTGCATTACCAATGTACCCCTGAGCTATAAGTAAGAAATTGAAGCATAGAAGTATTTGTTCAAAATTAGAGATAAGAGCAAAATAGTTTCTGCCAGGTATTGAAGGGGTGGGGGTAAGAGGGAGGGGGCGGAGTGGGTGGGTAAGGGAGGGGGTGGGGGCAGGGGGGAGAAATGACCCAAGCATTGTATGCACATATGAATAATAAAACAATTAAAAAAAAGAAGTATTTGTTCAACACCTATTTAGTATTAAGTAAATTTAATAAAGACAATTTGTTCCAACAAGAATTGTGACTAGGGATCCATTGACTCTGTCTACTACCTGCTTTTCTTATGAAATGACCATGACCTTTCAAAATGCTGATTGTTAAATTATTTTTAGTTTAATCTCCTAAGATTGATATAGTTGTATTTTCTAAGTGTAGAATATCAGGACTTTCTCTTTGAAAAATATTTCAAAGAGATAAGGAAAACAAATGGGAGTTTAAGAGAATGTCATAATCTTTACATGTTAGTATTATTAAATCACTATTAAGAATGTTAAAAGATTATGACAGACATAGGTGAGATGTCTGGAATGATCACTAAAAATGGCAGGAGACAGACAATAAAATAGGCAAATATAAGAAGACTCCACCATTATCTTTTTCCTTAATGACTTTAGATCTTCATTTACGTGTGGCATTGTCATCTCTGAGTAGATGGAATTTAGAGATATACTACTGAAGATTCTCCAAGAAGACAGGTTCTCCAAGAAGAGACAGTTAAGGAAAATCTTATTACCTCAGCCTGAGGCATACAACATCTACATGGGATCCTGAAGAAGACAAAAAGAAGCAGGAAAATTCTATTTATTTCAATCTTCAATGGATGTGCATGACAATAAGAAAAGACTCATGGCACAGCACATACTGAAACAGATGGAAACTACTTTTGCAACTGAAGTGAGCTATTTAAGGATTATACAAAAGGGAAGAACTGAAAAGCCACACAGAAGCAAACTAATATTGGGACAATCTTTTAGGTCTTCTAGGTTCACTCTCCATGTGTGTTACACATCAACAGGTCTGTAATTGCTGAAAGGTGTCTCTCTCTCTTTCTCTCTCTCTCTCTCTCTCTCTCTCTCTCTACTTTTTCCAGTGTGGAGCAAGACAATGGTTTTTATCCAGCAGTGTTTATAACCTAGCTGTGAAAATCATGGGCATAGACAACATTCCTTCAAGTAGGACTCAGAAAAGGGTGAGTTCCTGCCAAGTTCTCTTTGTTTGGGAAAGATTGCAGAGCTGTGCTCTTACTTAATTATTGTTGCAGCCTCTACCTCTGCTGCCAGACTTGGCATCACTCCTGTGGGCTTCCAGGATCATGCTGCCAAGGCTGCTTCTGTTCCTTTACTGTGTGCTGGCTCGCTGCAAACCCTCCTGGCAATGGCCCAAGTATATTCACATGCCCTGTCACATGGTGCCAAGTTCCCTCTTAAATGCCTTTCACTGGGCATCTTTACCTTTTTATGGTGTGTGCATTTTTAGATACAGTTTTAAAGACTCAGATCAAATCCACAGGACGGACTCATTTAATTGCATGATGGCTGTCTTACCCTTAACTTTTAGGTTCTAGTTCCAACAGAGTTTTCTTTTCCACTACTATGTTCTCCATATATAGATGCACCTTCAAACTTACCTGGATTGCTGTCACCAGAAAACATTATGACAATGATTATAGCATAAAATTAGATGACTTTGAGAAGCAAATTCTGATATTATCTACTAGACTATGTGCATGACTCTATAAACACTTTATCTTATGTTTAACTCATTATAATACCTTGCTCCAGGGGGAAAGGTTTAATGTTATTCTAATTCCCATGATACTTGCAAAGACTCTGCTCCTGGGGGAATCATAAAAGATCTTCAGATTACAGTTGCCTGGGGATGGCATTGACACCGTATGTTCATTTTGTTAAAACCCCTTATCCCACAACAATATTTCTACAGATTCTCTTCTTTCTTTTCTCTCTAGGTATGGTCTGTGCAAATAGCATCTAATCAATTGTGATGTACCTTAGTCCTTTTTCCTCTGCACAAAATACCAGAAATTGGATGCGTTTTAAACAATAGAATTTGGTTCTGCCAGGCACAGTGGCTCACATCTGTAATCCCAGATACCCAAGAGGTAGAAATCCAGAGGATTGTGGTTCAAGTCCAGCCTGGGCAGAAAACATGAGACCCTACCTGAAAAATCTCTAAAGTAAACAAGGACTTGGGGCACAGTTCAAGTGGTAGAGTGCATGCATGCCTAGCAAGTGTGACGCTCTGAGTTCAAACACCAATATCACCAAAAAATGAATAAGTAAACAAAAATAACTTTATTTTGTCCACAGTTCTGAAGGTTGTCACATTCACAATTGAGGAACTACATCTGATGAGCACCTTCCTCCTAAAGTCATTGCGTGTTGGGTGAGTGTAGAAGAGAGTGAGGGAGAGAAAGCAGAAATAGAAGACAGAGAGGAGAGTGAACTCCCCCTTTTTATAAAAAATCCACTGTTGTGATAATAGATTTTATCCATTCATGAATGTGGTACCCCAGGACCACCTCTTACTAACATCACAAAGGCAATTACATTTAAACATGAGTTTTGAAGAGGACATCCAAACTATAGCACATAAGTTGTGCCCCAAGTTGCTGTTAATAAATTTCTTGTCTTTGTGATTCTCATTATAAAATTCCTTCAAATATAAACTAAAACAGTTTCAAAATTGTCTATAGAATTTTCATTTGACTCACTAGAATTCTCCCATTTTATTCATTGTGAGAAAAGGAATTTGAGTTAATGTCAAAATACAGGGAGAATACATAACATTCTAGCTCCAATCTTAGACACTTTCTTCAAACATTTCTAATTTTTCGAATGATAATTATTTTAATATTTCTTAATAATTATTAATATTATTAATTATTAATGTTAATAGCTATAATTATTGATTATTAATAGTTGTTAATAAGAATTAGTAATTCTTAAACAGATTATTCCAGGCAAAGTGGCAGAGGGCAGTGAGAACATGGCAGAGACATTGCACAACCCTGACACTATGGCCTTATTAAAAAAAATCAAGCATGTAGTATTGAACTGTCTCATCTTTCAAGATGAACCATGAGCAAAGGGACTCTTCATTTGGTGGGGGTAGGGTAGGCAAGCAGACACTGACAGTTTCCATTCATGCTATAGACCTGAAGCATTTGGTGTTGGAGAAGATGCCATCTCCATATTCCCTGATTCCAGATCAGGGAGCTGCCAGCTTATTGCATTGCTATCTCCTTAGTCTCTGATCGCAGTTAAGGAAGCTGCCAGGTTACTGCACTGCTACATTGCCCTGGAGAAAGAGCCCAGCCCACAGTGAGCTCTCCACCCAACGTCTATTGCTCAGCACCATCTTTTTATTATTATTATTATTATTGTTGTTGTGTTGGGGGTACATTGTGGCATTTACAAAAGTTCTTACAATATATCAAATATATCATACTTGAATTCACCCCCTCCCATCTTTCTCTTTATTCTCCCTTGCCCCCATTCCTGTAATAGTTTGCTTTGGTCTTTAAAATCAAATTTAAATCTCAATTCCAATACAAGAAATTCAAAATTATTCTCATTGTATACAATGATATTCTTTCCTTCTGTATTTGCTGCTTTTCTTTTTTTGTTGTTGTTTTGGGTGGTGTTAGGGTTTGAACTCAGGACTTCACACTAGCTAAGCAGGGGCTCTACTACTTGAGCCACTCCTCCATCCCCTTTTTTGTCTTGGATATTTTTGAAATAGGGTCTCAAAACTATTTGCTTAAACTCACCATCCTCCTGATATCTGCCTCCTAAAGTAGCTAAGATACAAGTGTGGGCTACTAAAGCTTGGCCTCTGTATTTGCTTCTTTACCATGGGATGTTTTCAATATGAAGTTTTATGAGGATATCTATCATATTTTTCTCGATCAGATTTCTGGACCATTTGAATGGTGTGCTTTAGAATTTTTTCTATTACAAATGTGAGAAAACGCCATAAAATTTTAAGCCAGAAACAAAAACATCTTTTTAAAAATAATACCAAACATAAAAGTTGATTTGAACCTGAAATATTTTTAATGGAATGAAAACATGTGCTCTATAGCTCTTTATTTCTGTGTTGAAACTAAATAATATAATCTTAAAAATAAAAACAAAAGTTTAATAAAATATCTGATAAGTTTATTTGGAAAGAGCTCAACTCTCTAGTTCTTTCTCTTTCTCTCTCTCTCTGTCTCTCTCTCTTCTTCTGTCTCTGTTACTGTCCCCTACAACTTTGTTTCTATGATTTCTGTAGTGTAACTACAATTTCCAAAGTCTTAGTATACTTTGTAAATTTAATGGTTCTGTTAAACTTGTACTTAAGGATAATGGAGGAAAAGTACCATTTTAAAAACCTGAACTAATTGTTAGTTTTAATGCTGGAGTTAAAGAAATAATAACATTTACATCTAAGACAAAGTACTTAAAAGTATAAATTGAACAACAAAGCAATGAATTAATGAATTAGACAATTAGACTGCAAAGTGATAAAAACAGCAGAGCACCTTTAAAAATTTCTCAGATCTGGGGTGATGTTTATGCCTATAATCCCACAGAGACAGAAGGATCATGAGTTCAAGTTCAGCCTGGGCAAGTTAGCAGCTCAAAACTCTTCAATAAGAACAAAGGGGGTTGGGAGCATAGCTCAAGTGATAGAGCATCTATATAAGAGCATGTATGAGGCCCTAGGTTCAATACCCAATACTACAAAGAAAAATTTCTTTTCTCAAGATATGTATTAATTAGTTATGGTAAAACATGCAGATATGGAAATGACTGCCATGAAGGAAGACATTTATATCTACACTTTTCTAGAAACAGGAGTCTTGCCACACCATGCAGGAGCAAGAAGCACTAAGGATCCAAGATATGAAGTGTAAAATTAAAAATACATGGTTAACACAGATTACATGCTTTATTATCCATTTGTTTTCTTTGCTCATTTGGTTTTGTTTGGGAGATGGGAGAATCCCTACCTCTATTTAGTGTGACGTTAGTAAGGCTTTTCAACAGACAAACCCTATCATGCCTGGCAATCACGGTACTCCACATGCCTAAAGAGAGTGACTGATGTGCACAGTTGGATGCATATCCAACTGTGTTGGGAAGTGTTTCCTTTGATTGGATTTCTCCATTAGGAATAAGGCAATAGAGAGCCTTTTTCCCCTTAATAAATTTTGAGTTGGTTTTATCAACTTACAACCAAAATAATCTTTAATTTTCTAAGACATAACTCATACCAAGGATAAACGTTAACCCACAACCCTGACCTCTATTAATGTTAAACATTTATGAATAACAGTTCTACAAATTATAGACAAATTTAATCTCTTGCAGGTTCAGTAGTGGATTTTCTATCAAGACAGACTAGGCATCAATTAAATCTGACAAAACTTTATAAATAAAGAATGTATTATTTTCATTTTGTAAAAGATGCAATGTTATTTGTATATCAGTCTAATTTGTAGCCAATTGCCGCTAATAGATTTGAATATAAACTTTGAACTGTTGTATTTTCATTGGGATTTCAAATAAAATAAATAATTTAAAATAAATTTAAATCACAAACTTGAATTTGTCAATTAACTTATGTTAATTATTTTCTTTTCAAATGTAGAGAAGGCCGTGCATGTGTGTATAGATAAACAGTAGTACAGTGAAGGACTAATGAAAGTAATATAAACTGCTGGAAAAGAATGTATATTAAGTAAGTTCTTGCTTCTTTGCTGCAATGTAATACAGCTGTGTAACGGAGATCTTTTAGAAAGTGAATAGACACAGTAAGAAAGGCTTGGGTGGATCTTCATCATGTCCTCTTTTGTACATATTCAATCCCAGGACAAGAAACAGTGTCTCTTACACTTTATTTTCCCACTTTGTAAACGTATACAATAACTCTGAATAGTCTGAAAATGATAAAAGATTCTCTAGACTTATATCGAGAGATACTTTCCTGACACACTTACCCCACCTTATACATCCTATGTATAACTCCCATACAAATATATTTCCATTTTGAGTTCAACATATATCTTCTGCAATCTGTTTTAATTTTCATAGGCAACATTAATTTTTAAATAATACATATCTAAATTACAAAACAGTTTCGTATCAAGTGTTTCTCAGCCTTGTTTATAGCTACTAGAATTGTAAGAAGTCAGGATTTAATGCTGTAGCTCTTTCTGATATGTTACATTCTAACTCATGGTATGACAGCTCGTGATCTTGCCACATCAAGAGGTTATGGTATCACAGTGGTGTCTCTAAATTATTCTCTATTTGTGGTAGCCATGCTAACATTCCACACAGCAAAGTGCATAAACTACACTACTTAAAGCTACTTCTGAATGAAATCATGAGACTTCTAAACATGCAGTGCCTCAAGTGCTCTACAAATCTGTTTGGCTAGAAATCCTTTGATCCTATGCTTTTAGTCTCACTGTTTAAAGAGTAATTGTTTTGAAAACCTTGTTAGCAAGTGATTTAATATTGGAAAACTTCTAACTCCCATAACTTTATCATGAGTTTTATAGAAACTGAAAGGTATGGAAATTTGTATATTGAAGCAAGGGGAATGGGGGAAGAGGGAGGGGAGGCAGTGGGGAAGTGGCCCAAACAATGTATGTACATATGAATAAATGAATAAAGAAAAAAAACATAAAAAAGATGCTTCACGTCACATGTCACTAGAGAAGTACAAATTAAAACTGCAAGGTGCCAGTATATCTAAAAATCCAGAACACTGACAACACGAAATGCTGGCAAAGGTATATAGCAACAAGAACTCTCATTCATTCCTAATAAAAATACAAAATGGCACAACCACTTTGGAAGATAATTTGGCTGTTTCTTACAAACCAAAATCTACTTTAACTATAAGATCTAGCAATCTTGCCACTTAGTATTTACCCAAAGGTGTTGAGTAAAATGTACATAAATACCTGCAGTGATTGTTTGTAGAAACTTTAACTCATAGTTTCCAAAACTTGAAAGCAACAAAGATGTCCTTTTCAGTAGGTAAATGGGTGGATAGCCTTGGGCATCTTTGTAATGGAATATTGTTCAATGCTAAAATAAAATGTTCTATCATTCCATGATAGAAAGTGGAAGAAACTGAAATGCGTATTAGTAAATGAAAACCAATTTGGAAAGGTTACATACAGTTTGATTTCAACTGCATCACATTCTGGAAAAGGCAAAACAATGGAGGTCAAAATGTCAATGGTTTCCTAATGGAGGAAGGGAGGAGGATGAATATGCAGACCACAAGAGTTTTAATAAGGCACTACTCTTGGTTCTGTAAAGAAGGAAACATATCATACATTTGTGCCAACCACAGAATGTACAACACTAAGGATAAAGCAAAATGTGAACTATCGAGGTTGCACTATAATGATGAAGGCTGATAAATTGAAAGTAGCACTCTGAAGAGAGCGTGGATATGGGGGAGGCTGTGAATGTGCAGGAGCAAGGAATGCATGGGACCTTCTGCTTAATGTTGCTGTGAACCTAAAACTGTTCTACCTTTAAAAAACAATAAATATTTTAATAATTATAAAAACAATAAGTTGGACACTCACCCACTCACCTTCAAGTTTAGTAAGTTACAGTATCACTTTCTATGTACTTCTACTCTGCCTGCTTTTCTCCACCAAAAGCTAAAATTCCTTAATTCTTATTAGTCACATGTACACATATTTACCATATATGGCTGTGCCCATACAGAATTTTTGCTAATATTTACATGTTTTGAAAATTCCCACACAGAATATCAAAATAAATAAGGATTATTTATTAAATTTCTTGATGCAAATTCATGTAATATTTAATTAATTTTCATTCTTCTAAGTGTCCTGTTATTTAATTTGAACATACATTAAGGTCATATATTAAGGTCCTTATTTAAGTGGGTATTTTTAAAATAATGAAATACCTAGAATGATGGCATGTGTTTATAATCCCAGCTACTCTGGAAGAGGAGGCTGTAGGATCCTGAATTCAAGACCAGGCATGAAAAAGAAACCATGTGGACCACTCCTCAAGAAACCAAAAAAGAGCCCAACAAATGATGATAAGTAAAATGTGGTACATATGTGCAATGGAATATTATTTACCTGTGAAGAAAAATAGAATTGCATCATTTGCAGGAAAATGAAGGGAACTGGAGATCATTATGTTTAAGTGAGATAAGTCAAACTCAGAAAGGCAAACATCACATTTTCACTTATGTGTGGAATCTAGATCTAAAAGTAATAATAATATGACTTTATTGCAAAAGAGGAACTATCTGGATTGGGGGAGCAGCAAGCCAGAGGAGGGATAAAGGAGATGATAGGTTTGGGTGACTATGATAGTTCTTTAAATAAAGCTTTGAAAATACCAGAATGAAAACCACCAAAAACTCTTTAAATAGAGGGAGAGAAGGGAGGGTAGCTAAAAGGGTAGTTAAGAAAGAGTGATATGGAATTTGATGAAAGTACACAATTTTCACGTTGTAAACATCACAATGAATCCCCCTTGTACAATTAATTTATGTTAATAAAATGTTAAAAATAAATATTTTTCATAAAACAAACAAGTAAACAGACACAAAATGGCCTGGGTGTGGCTCAAGTGGTAGAGCACTTCTTTGGCAAGTGCAAGGTTTTAGGTTCAATCCTACTACTGTAATAATAATTGTGATAATAATAATGAGATGATTGTAATAAGTGTTTGAAATACATAAGAAGCTTTGCTAAAATATAAAAGAGCTAAGGGATATTTTGAATTCAGAATTAATTAGGATTTCCCAGAGCAGGTTAACTTTTTGGTTCATTTTTTACTAAAATAGCACGTTATCACTTGCTCTTCGGGGTCAAGCTTCTTGTGACAGTGACTAAAATGTGACTAAAATGTTTTTAGTGGAGAAGAGGGATTATTAGATACAATGATTGTGGAGTAAATTATTACATGAAGTGATTTTGGCCAACACTTGGGATATCTATACCAAATGTCTAAGCCAAAGCCTTTATATTAGTTTTTAAATGGGTTTTGTGTTCTTACATACATCTTCTGAATGCATATGTGTTTAAATTTTTCAATGTTCTCTGTGCTCATTAGCTTTGGGGGCTATTTTGCATAGATGTGCTGATACAAAATAAAAACCAAATTAACCCTATCACATGTCACACCATTGAATGTTAATGACCCAAGGAATATTTTGCCTATAGAGTGCTATTATTTCTGGACTGAAAAGCTGGGGAAGAAACCTAGTTTTCTTCTTTGCATAAATCAGAAAAACCAGATGAAGTAAGCTGATAGTGTTAACTCAGATTTAAGAAACTATTTGAATCTTAGTTTGTATAGATTTATAATCTACCTGCAGTATTTATTAAATCAGATTGTTTTTACAGTTCCATATGTGTACATAGGCTCCCATGCACCCTCTTCAACATCTATTACTGAACTCTGTAAACTGGCATTGTAACATTGCAGTGTTTTGTTGCACCAATTTTATAAACTTTTACAATGCAATATGTGTTATTTTTCTGAGGCAAACCAAAGGTATATTTATCAAGTTTTCACCCATTACTGTAACAAAATACCTGAGATAATAAACTTAACAAGTGGAAAGGCTTATTTTGGCTCACAATTTCAAAGGTTCCACTCTGTGGATCAGAGGCAGCATATCACAGCAGGGAGCATGTGATCAGCACTCCTCTCACTTTACGGTGGCTGAGAAACAAAAAGAAAAAGAACAATGTGGATTGGAAATACCCCTTCAATGGCATGCCCCCAGAAACCTAACTCTAACTCTTACTGCTTCCACCATCTCCCAATAGCACCCAGGCTGAGGACCAAAGCTTTGACACCTGGGCCTTTGGCAGGACACTTCTCCAAACCAGGCAAGGGGGATGCTTTAGAAAATATCTTGGTTGGTTTTTGAAAGAAGGGGAAAAAGGAAGAGGGAAATACTATAATGGAGGAGGGGAACTTGTCCATGCTATACTTGATGCATGTGTAGAGTTATCAAAATGAAATCCCCTTGTATGATTAACGTATCATAATCCAAAATAAAAATTAAAAATGGATCTCCTCTGAACTTTACTATTTAGTCCCTGGGTTTTCCAAAACACCAATTCATTAATCTCTCAACAGTTCATAACAAGCCACTGTGTGTGAGAGAAGAAAAGGGTGGTTTACTCATTCATTCGCACCCTCTTCAGAGTAATTCTGTCAACAACCTATTTGGATGTGTTGTACCCTCTGGTCAGTGGAGAACCCTCTATGAAGATGTATTGTCACCTTCTCACTTTCTTCATAGAAGCAAACAAATAATGTGATTCCTGTTCTTGTAAAGCCTACATCCCAATAAATCATATTAACCCTGATATTGTAAGAATGAAGTAAAGAAAGGTTACCTTGTCAGAGAGTCTCTCTTGTTTTCTGTGCTGTCTGAGAGAGCTCATGAACAGTATGCTTTGCACACTGGCCCTTTGGGAAGTATCAGATCTACAATTTTCAAATTTATTGTTTTCTTTTTTCCTAAAACCATTGAACAAATCTGAGCTACAAGTGAAAAAATGATTATTAAAAATCATTGCCACTATTTACTCTTAGACCAATTTTATCATTTATCTGAATCTAAATTTTCCTACTTCTCTTTCAAAATTCAGATTTTCTAATTGTGCTAATTTACATGAGTGTTCAAGGCACTTGGAGAACAATGGAGATAGCCCGAACTGCCAAATTTATCATAAATTCTTGCTCTTCAATTCAGAATGGATGCGTTTGCCCAACACTGTAGAGAGTGACCTCTTGTATGCTGGAATCTCATATTTACATGTGATTCTCATAGCCCCTTGCATGCTGTACTGCCATCCAGAATTGTCTAAATCTTATTAGTTTAGGAGTTCTTTGAGAGTCAGAGTGCTAGATTCACTTCTACCTCTACTGAGATAACTTTTGATCGCAGTTTCTGACAGATATTCAGTAATATCTGGTAAAAGAATATGACATCAGATTTCATGTATGTTGACATCCTTGAATGGACCTCTCTCCCTTCTCAAATTGTTTTGGTTCTTACACACTTTGAAAGTGTTATTAATAGCATAAGCAGTGGACATCATAGATACAAGGACATAAATCCAGCCTAATTCCAAATATAATTTCTAAGTAATAGTTTTAATTCAGAGGAAAAAACACCACCACTTTTCATTGCAACTTTCTCATTTCCCTTTGTGGGGTTAGTAGCATTGGAGAAAATCAGCTGATTTTCAACCTAATAAACCAAATATTTGTTCAATGTTAACTGCTGTTTTATCAATGACCATTTTATAACTTTTTCTTATACATTTTGGAGGGTGTGAATTCCCATCTTCTCCAAAATACAGAAATTTGTCATGCAACAATATTAGCATTAAATCTACTTAGGCAAATACCAGTTGATCCTTCTTAAACAAAAGGAGTGCAAATGCTGACTGTGTTCTGTTTAATGTATAGGCAAGGCTTAATATCACATTCTTTCATCCTGAAATAAGCTTAACAGCAGATGACCAGGAATTGATTGAAATTCTGGTCCACCAAAAAGAAGAAAACAACTTTTTGCATGATTGAGACAATTTCTGTAATGAGACGATGTACTAGAAATCACATTTTAGCCCTGGTACTGTTAGATTGAATTAAATGAAAGGTTATGTAAAATGGTTTGGTGAGGGTTGAAATTTCACACTACTGAAAAAAGATGCATTAGAAGCTCATTTTCACCCTCTTCAGAGACTGTGTTGCTGTCAGTGACCTGGTTACATGTGCTCTCACCTCTGATTGGTGGAGAGCTTCTGTGTAGCTCCAGGATTAAAAGGTTTATTATCACTTTCTCACCTTCCTCATAACTGTTAATCTAGTTCTCTGAGGCCCTTCTCCACATATGCTCACCACGGCTGTGTTTTTAATATTAAAGATTGCGATTGCTTTGTTGTTACTTTCTTGAAGAACAAGAAAATGTGTTATAAAATGAGAACCGCATTAGAAGTTGCAGTGTTGTTGATCATATATCAATGTATTTCCTGATTCTTTATTTAATTGCATTTAGTAATGGTCATTTCAAAAGACCATGTCAGCTTATTATGGCATCTTCCTCAAACTATACTATAACTAATAGTATATTGACCAAATGGGTCATCCTAATGAAAAAAAATACCAACAAAAGTAGATCTGGTTTATAATCAGTTATTTTGAGTATAATTCAAAATATGAAGCAAAGGCTACAGCCATTGATCAATTCGCATACGTCTTTCCTCGTTTTGTAATGTCACTGGTTGTTGCTAATAATTAAAATTTGTATTGTGTAGAAGTTTCCTCTTATAATGAATTTCTAGAACATCAATGTTTGGCCTTTGTTTTCTCAATGTTCATCAGTTTTCTAAACATTTAAAACTGATGTTCTTGTAACTACTACAAATGGGCAAATATTTGTTAACATGAGTTAAGGAATCTCTATTATGGTGGTAGATACTATAATAGATACAATTTAAGGTATTAAGAAAAAAACTCTAGTTCTCCTCATGGATCTTAAAATCTAAGAGGAAATGTTAGAAAAAGATGAGTGACAACCAGGTAAGAAAAGGATGAAAGTGAAGGAATAAATATTGAAAAATAATAAACATGAGACCTTCACGGCCATGCTGAAATTGACATCAAAGTCTTTGATGAAGAGAAGTGTGTGTTTAAATTACTTTTTATTACTTATCTAAATTCCATTTTGATCTAAACACCAAGTTTTGAATTCTTACATCTTCTTCTGTGAAATTATTTTTAAAAATTAGTATTTCAGTCCTAGAATTTAGCAGCTACTGATTGTTTGTATAGGCAGTTCAAGAGAAATGGATGTGGAACGTGAAAGTGTTTGGACTGATTTTACTTATTATCCTTTCAATGTACAAAAATTTTTTAGAGGAGAATCAAATGTGAAAGTTATTGTGAAAGAAATTATATCAAAACAATGATGTGATGTGAAAAATATAAGTATAGATCAAAATATAGACATTTCAAACTTTATTTCTCAAATATAACAAATACTGCTTAGAAAATACAGCCATTCATTCAGAGATCATCTGGAATTTTGTTCAAGTTGGCCAAGCATGCCCAGTTGGCATTCCTCAAAGATGACTGATGTAGGGTAATAGTTAGAGATAACTTTCAGAACCAGTCTCTGACAGCCTCAAACAGCTTCAGTCCTGGCTGTCCCATGAACGTTGACTGAGCATTCAACCTTCAATTCCATAATTTTAAGAACTTTGCGCTTTGTAACTTTTAAATAGAAATACAGTTGAATAGTTTAAGGAATTGTACACTGTAATATTGAGGGTCAATGTTTACATATGACTATTAATGTTCTCCAAATTATTTTTGTTTATTCAAATGAAAACATTACTTGTTTTTATGTTGGCCAGATGGCAAAGAATTTTTAATCAATTTTGACTTTTTTTTTCTATATTTTCAAGTGACCTGAAAAATGACAAGAATTTTCATTAAAAACACTGTGACATGTTTTACTTGATGTTTCTATTTTCATTTAAAATTAATAATACACACTAAAGTCCATATATGCTCTTTTAGCTCAGATAATG
The DNA here is from genome assembly GCF_047511655.1 of Castor canadensis. Taxonomy (NCBI): domain Eukaryota; kingdom Metazoa; phylum Chordata; class Mammalia; order Rodentia; family Castoridae; genus Castor; species Castor canadensis. Next base: position 18,782,074 of record NC_133390.1, on the reverse strand, counting down.
TGCATTCAATTTGAGTTTTTTTCCATTAATAATTCTTTTGTACGTCACTTCTTTTTTCACCTTTAAAATGTTTTCATGTATAAGTTGAAAACTGAAGATTTTGAGTCTGACATGTTTATTTGGGTCAACACTAGTATTTCTTAGTCTTCCAGCATATTTTAATAGTCAATTGTTTCATGTTTGCTGTTCATGACTTTAAGTAAACTTTTCAATTCTCATTTAAGAAATTCTAGTGTATGATAATCTCATCAAATGACATAATTTTGTACACATATTCACTTACATATTATGTTTTAGTTGCTGTGACATAGTCCAAATATTTATTATTATTTTAGCCAAATTTTAAGATAAGCTTCATTGAGTCATAATTTTAAAGCACAAAAATATTTTAACAGTAAAATTCAACATACATATAAAGACATAACACTAGCAAAATGTTTTCATCATATCAACTTCTTCACTCATTTCCTCTTTCTATCAGTCCCTTCTCTTTGCCTCATGAAAGATGGCAAATCAATCTGTAAAATAATAGCTTTGCCATTTTTGTTTAACTGTTTTTGCTTTTTGGCAGCACTGAGGATTGAATCCAGGCCCTTGCACATGCTGGACAAGCACTCTACTTGAGAAGCTACATTCCCAGCTTTGATTTTTAAATGTTAACACAACTTGGATTCCTTGTATCAATCTCACTTAGACGTATCTCCTCTCTCTCTCTCTTCTTTCTTTTCTTCTCTCTCTCCTTCCATCCCTCCTTCTACCTCAGGTATTTTAATTATTATATTTGATTTAATAAAATGTCATTAAGTGTATCTATGTTTCTGAGTAATATTGTTTAGTGTTTTTCACTTTGTATAATGTGTTGCTAAAGGAGAATATTGGTTGCTTACATAAAAATAATTTTTATATAATTGGTGTTAAAATTTCCAGAATTCACCAGTGAAACCATATAGTATTAAAGGTTTGTTTGTGAACATTAACTAACCATTCAATACATTTCATAAGTATAGGAGTATGTGGACTATTCTTAGAAAGCTTGGCAAAAATCTCTTTCAAGGAGTATGACCACTTCACATAAGTTGTTTAATGAGTTAATGTATAGTCTTTGATAAAATCTCATTTTGAGCTTTTCATTCCTTGGAATCACTAGTCATGACACCTATATTCCTAATATTCATATTGTGTATTCCAATTTTTCCTGATTAGTTAGGTGAGAGATTTCAGAAATGTGTTCATCTTCAAAATACTTAACTTTTGCTTAGATTAATTTTATCTACTGCTTCTCTTCTATTTCATCAGTATCAGGTCTCATTTTAAAATATTATTTTATTGTTGAAATAGCATACATTAATAATATGAAGGGATTTTGTTATCATAAAAACCTATTTTCATTCTATTTCCTTTGAGTTTATTTTATTCTTTTTCAATTTTCATGAGTGGAATTTTAGAATATGTATTTAATAGTATGCAAATTTAATCTTCTGGACAGACATTAATTAGACTTCTTGGGATTTTTTATTTGACACATCAGTTATTTGAATTGTATTTTTAAAATTTATAAATATTTGGGGACTTTCCAGATAGCGTTCTATTATTTATTTCTGTTTGCATGCTGTTGTGTTTAGAGAACACACTTTGAATTCTTTTGATTTACTAAGACTTGCTTTACTGTATAGACAATAGTTTGGTTTAGTAAATCTTCTGGATATAATTGAAAAGAATGTGTATCCTGCCATCAATAAATAAGAGACTTCTTTAAATTTCAATTAGGTCAGGTTGATTCATAATGTAACTTACCTGAGGACTCTTCTTTTTATGTTTTGATTTATTCTCAATTATGTATCAATTATTGAGGATTGCAATATCCGGCTATAATGTTGAAATTGTCTGTTTCTCTTATTTTCCTTCCATTCTTTGTTTGCTTCCTATATCAATTGAGGCTCTATTAATAAATAGTGTATACAAATTAGGGTCATTATGTCCTTTTATTGAATTGACACTTTATCATTAAAAAACTCATTCTCCCCATGTTTATATGCTTTGTTCTGAAATTCCTTACTCTTAAATTAATATAGCCACTCAAGTTTTCTTTTAATTGCTTATTCCAAAATATACAATTCTCATTTTTTCTTTGTGGTTTTAGGGTTTGAACTCAGAGCCTCATGCTTTGTCAGTCAGGTGCTGTACCACTTGAGCCACCCTTAATTCATCTGACCATTTGCTTTTTAAAAATATAACCTGATACTTTTTCCTCCAATTCCTGTGTTCAAGTGATTGGCATTAAATGTGATTCTGGTTTTACTTTTCATTTGTCCTTTCATTTCTTTGATCATTTTTCTTTCTTTCTTTGCTTCTTTCATTTAAGTAAACTGATTATTTTTTATGTGATTCTGTTATATGTCAACTATTTAATCAATAAGTGTAAAATATTTTGAGTGGGTTCAATAGAATTTAGCATAGATACCTATTTGTATATTACATATTTTAAAATATGACACCATTTATAAATATTGTCAGAGTCTTCAAGAATTATATTTCTGTACCTCTTATGTTTTGCTGTTATTATCCCAAATTTTATTGCTTTAAATGTTATAAATTCTGCAACATATTGGTGTTATTTTTAGTTTAAATAGTCCTCTATCTCCTAAGAATTTGAAATAGGGAAAATTATGTTTCTCTACAAAGTTAGACTTTTCAGGGCTCTTAATTCCTCCATGCAGATCCAAGTTAGTTCCCCATTTCTTTTTTTCATTTGAGTTAAAAATTTATTTAACATCTCCTATAATTCATGCATGCTAGTAAAAAAAAAACCCTATCTCAGTAAATTTTCTCTGAAAAATCTTTTTCTTACTTTCCTTTTTGTAATATATTGTTAATTACACTTTTTATACTGACACTTATGTTTGACTACTGTCCCCTACTTAAAAATATAACTTGATTCTCTTCTACTTCATATAGATTTGACAATTACATTACAGTTTTTCTCATGTTTGTTCCATGGACTTTTTTTCTTGGCTTTGTGTCTAAAGATATCATTAGTGATTTCCAGATATATAGTCTGATATATATATATTGGTAATTTTCTTTGTGGTCATTCATTTACTGATTTTTAAGAAGATCTTCATTTTGTCTGTGTAGGTTTGGGGACATTTCAGCTGTCATTTCTTCAAGCAGTTTTCTATCCATTATTCCTTTTATTTATTTATTTTTTAAATGGTACTGGGGTTTGAACTCAGTCCTTCCCTTGAGCCACTCCATGTGCCCCATTTTGTTTGGAGGATTTTTTGAGATAGGGTCTCCAGCTTTGAACTGCAAACCTACTGATCTCTTCCTCCTGAGTAGCTAGGATTACAGACATGAGCCACCGGTGCCCAGCTAAGATTTGAACACTGAGACATTAACTTTCCCCATACCCTTGGGAGCTACAAGCATTAATCCACTTATATTTCATTCCCCAGTCTCAAACCTTGCACTCCAATGTAGGTAAAGTTCAGTACTCAAACAAAAACAAAAGGTTCCCCACTGAAAAAAAAATATCCAGTGCTCACTCTCCATCAATCTCTCTCTTATCCAGCACTTTTTACCTTTTGAACTTCACATGTTGTCCCTTCAAGTCAGGGAGACCACATTCTCTGTTTGATTCCTCACTCTGCATGTAAGTCTTCAAACTCCATCAAAGCAGTAAGTTAAGGGAATGATGGTGCTCACTTCATTTATTTTCCTTTATTTAGGAATCATTTTTCTGCTGAGATTTTCCTGTTGCTTACCAAGAAACAAATAACAATAAAAATAAATAGAAACAAAATAGTTATTTCAAATATTTTGTTTGGTTTTCTAGTATTTTTTAAAATTTGGGAACTAGATATGGATTTTATTACTCTGTCTTCATAGCAATCAGAAACAAGAGTTTATAAACCTATTAAAAAATCTATATTTTCCTATTTCTAAATGTGCTGTGCAGTTGTTTTCACTTTTATTCATACTGAGAGGCAGTATATGTTAAAGGTTAAGATAGCAAATAGAAGGCTGAGAGAGTAGTTCAGTGTGAGGCTCTGGGTTCAGTCCCCAGTACCACTACCTCAGAAAAAAAGAGAAAACCTAGAACAAAGTCTTGGGCTTGACAGATGAGTCCATAGTATAGGTTTCTTAACATTTCTGTTCCTCAATTTCTCCATAATAGTGGCTCCTAACAGGGTGTTGAAACATATTAGTTAATGCTGATGATGCACTTCAAATCACATCTGTCATACATTAAGATCTTCTCATTATAATCTAGTCATTTAGTTTTCAATTAAGAAATCAAAACCAATTCTTTTATTTGTGGACACCTCTTGTATTTTATGATTTTTTAATTCATTTTTTATAAGCTCTTTTACTATTTTATGTATAAAATGAGTAATTAACATTGTGCTTCTATTTTTCAAACATTTGAGTGAATAGCATACATAAAAGATAAGGAATGGAAGTTTAAAGAGGTTGGGTGATTTTCTAAAGGTTCACAGCTGTTTTATGAGCTATGAACTGCAAACATAGTTCTCTGATGCTAGAACCTGACCTGTTAGCCACTATATGATACGACCTTTACAAAATATAACATATAAATAAACATAATTCCAATTTTCTTTTCCACAGTTCCGCTTCATGCCTGTTGCTTAGGCTTAATTTGTTATTAGAGTATCTTAATTTCACAAAGGGAGTTCATTTCCGTACATGCATATAATCTACTTTGATCAAAATCACTCTTGCTATTACTCTTTCTTATCCCCACAGTACACTTTATTAAACAGTTAGCAATTGGTTTCATCATTCTAGGTTCATATGGGTAGAGTGTTTCAATCTGAGTTTGAATGATAAATTTTATGTGCATTCTGTTCATGCAGGTATTATTGGTTACTGAGATTTATAATGAGCAACTAAAATTCAGAGACAGACTTTAGTTCAAGGAGGTGAAGGCTCTAATGTCATTTACTTATGCTTCCTGATTTTATCAATTTGAATTTTAGATAATGATGATATAATAATGACAGTTAACAGAGATTTGTTAAAATTTAGCAGTTACTTATTTAGCCATTCTAATTTTGCTTCTGCATTCCAAATGAGAGAGGACAAAAGTTAAATGAAGCCTCCCATGCCACACCATTTCTCCCTGCCAGCCAGTTTCAAAGCTACTTGCATGACTCTACAGAATGAACAGGTGAGCAGCGTACACTACGAATGACTTCCCAGCCCCTGTCTGAGAACGTAATCCAGCACAGCACCTGGGCAGACTGAACTCCCCCCAACAAAACTAAAAAGCATAAACAGCACACTGTAATATAGCAGCAATAGTGGAGGTAGGGATGGAATGTTGAATCTGCCCTGGAGAACAGGGAGCCAACCTTTCAGTGACAAACTCTCAGTGAATGAACAGGTAGAGCAACAAAAGCTGAGAGAGGGGTGGGGCAACAAGCCAACCTCCCAGAGGATTCATTAGCACCCAGCAGAGGTCAGGAGAGGCACAAAGGCTGAGAGCAGGCATGGAGTGACAAGCTAACCTCCTAAAGGAGCTACTAGCACCAAGCACAGACTGGAAGAAGCACAAACACTGAGAGCATTTTGGGGTGACAGGCCAACTTCCCAAAGCAGGGAAAGCGGTGAATTCCAGATCTAATCTAGTGGGACAGAGGGCAGTATTCAAAACTGAATTGCCCCACCTTGCTAGGGGAGGATCTGACCAAACAGAGTTGCAGCTGAAGGGCAATGCAGCTGCTGCCTGGTGAAAACAACAACAGCTTTGACCACCCTGCACAAACTGACAGCCTTACCTAACCTCCCAAGTGCAATGACCCTGTGAACAGAAGGAAGGAAATACTACTCACAAGCCAGTCACCTGGTGAGGCCACATCAGAGCTCCCTCTTGTTTGTGTATAATAGGATTAGATACCTAAGGAATAACTCCAAAATGTTTACTAAACAACTGAACTTTTTGTTGTTCCTGTACCTGGTATTTTTTGTTGTGTTTTTGGTTTGGTTGTTTTTTCTGTATTGCTAACTTCACCATCACCATTTTCTTTTTTTTTTTTTATTATTCATATGTGCATACAAGGCTTGGGTCATTTCTCCCCCCTGCCCCCACCCCCTCCCTTACCACCCACTCTGCCCCCTCCCACTCCACCCCCTCCCACTCTCCCCCACCCCCTCAATACCCAGCAGAAATTATTTTGCCCTTATATCTAATTTTGTTGTAGAGAGTATAAGCAATAATAGGAAGAAACAAGGGTTTTTGCTGGATGAGATAAGGATAGCTATACAGGGCATTGACTCACATTGATTTCCTGTGCACGTGTGTTACCTTCTAGGTTAATTCTTTTTGATCTCACCTTTTCTCTAGTTCCTGGTCCCCTTTTCCTATTGGCCTCAGTTGCTTTTAAGGTATCTGCTTTAGTTTCTCTGCGTTAAGGGCAACAAATGCTAGCTAATTTTTTTAGGTGTCTTACCTATCTTCACCCCTCCCTCGTGTGCTCTCGCTTTTATCATGTGCTCATAGTCCAATCCCATTGTTGTGTTTGCCCTTGATCTAATGTCCACATATGAGGGAGAACATACAGTTTTTAGTCTTTTGGGCCAGGCTAACCTCACTCAGAATGATGTTCTCCAATTCCATCCATTTACCAGCGAATGATAACATTTCATTCTTCTTCATGGCTGCATAAAATTCCATTGTGTATAGATACCACATTTTCTTAATCCATTCGTCAGTAGTGGGGCATCTTAGCTGTTTCCATAACTTGTCTATTGTGAATAGTGCCACCATAAACATGGGTGTGCAGGTGCCTCTGGAGTAACCTGTGTCACAGTCTTTTGGGTATATCCCCAAGAGTGGTATTGCTGGATCAAATGGTAGATCAATGTCTAGCTTTTTAAGTAGCCTCCAAATTTTTTTCCAGAGTGGTTGTACTAGTTTACATTCCCACCAACAGTGTAAGAGGGTTCCTTTTTCCCCACATCCTCACCAACACCTGTTGTTGGTGGTGTTGCTGATGATGGCTATTCTAACAGGGGTGAGGTGGAATCTTAGTGTGGTTTTAATTTTCATTTCCTTTATTGCTAGAGAAGGTGAGCATTTTTTCATGTGTTTTTTGGCCATTTGAATTTTTTCTTTTGAGAAAGTTCTGTTTAGTTCACTTGCCCATTTCTTTATTGGTTCATTAGTTTTGGGAGAATTTAGTTTTTTAAGTTCCCTATATATTCTGGTTATCAGTCCTTTGTCTGATGTATAGCTGGCAAATATTTTCTCCCACTCTGTGAGTGTTCTCTTCAGTTTAGAGACCATTTCTATTGATGAACAGAAGCTTTTTAGTTTTATGAGGTCCCATTTATCTATGCTATCTCTTAGTTGCTGTGCTGCTGGGGTTTCGTTGAGAAAGTTCTTACCTATACCTACTAATTCCAGAGCATTTCCTAATCTTTCCTGTATCAACTTTATAGTTTGTGGTCTGATATTAAGATCCTTGATCCATTTTGAGTTAATCTTGGTAAGGGTGATATACATGGATCAAGTTTCAGTTTTTTGCAGACTGCTAACCAGTTTTCGAAACCAGCAGTTTTTGTTGAAGAGGCTGCTATTTCTCCATTGTATATTTTTACCTCCTTTGTCAAAGACAAGTTGGTCATAGTTTTGTGGGTTCATATCTGGGTCCTCTATTCTGTTCCACTGGTCTTCATGTCTGTTTTTGTTCAGTACCATGCTGTTTTTATTGCTACTGCTTTGTAATATAGTTTGAAGTCAGGTATTGTGATACCTCCTGCATTGTTCTTTTGACTGAGTATTGCCTTGGCTATTCGTGGCTTCCTGTGTTTCCATATAAATTTCACAGTAGATTTTTCGATCTCTTTAATGAATGTCTTTGGAATTTTGATCCGAATTGCATTAAACATGTAGATTACTTTAGGGAATATCGACATTTTTACTATGTTGATTCTACCAATCCATGAGCATGGGAGATCTCTCCACTTTCTATAGTCTTCATCAATCTCTTTCTTCAGAAGTGTATAGTTTACCTTGTAGAGGTCTTTCACATCTTTTGTTAGGTTTACACCTAGGTATTTGATTTTTTTTGAGGCTATTGTAAATGGAATTATCTTCATGTATTCTTTTTCAGTTTGCTCATTATTAGTGTATAGAAATGCTAATGATTTTTCTATGTTGATTTTATACCCTGCTACCTTGCTATAGCTATTGATGATGTCTAGAAGCTTCAAGTAGAGTTTTTTGGGTCTTAAAGGTATAGGATCATGTCATCTGCAAATAGGGATATTTTGACAGTTTCTTTACCTATTTGTATTCCTTTTATTCCTTCTTCTTGCCTAATTGCTCTGGCTAGGAATTCCAGTACTATGTTGAATAGGAATGGAGATAGTAGGCATCCTTGCCTGGTTCCTGATTTTAGAGGGAATGGTTTCAGTTTTTCTCCATTAAGTATAATGCTGGCTGTAGAAGTTGGATGAAATGTTCTGTAGACATCAATGAGGTCCATTTGATCTATTGCATATTTTAGATCTTGGATTTCTTTATTGATTTTTTGTTTGGATGACCTATCTATTGATGATAATGGGGTGTTAAAGTCTCCCACAACCATTGTGTTGGTGTTTATATATGCTTTTAGGTCTTTCAGGGTATGTTTGATGAAATTGGGTGCGTTGACATTGGGTACATACAGGTTGATAATTATTATTTCCTTTTGGTCTATTTCCCCTTTTATTAGTATGGGATGTCCTTCTTTATCTCATTTTATCAATGTAGGTTTGAAGTCTACTTTGTCAGAGATAAGTATTGCTACTCCTGCCTGTTTTCGGGGGCCATTGGCTTGGTAAATCTTCTTCCAGCCTTTCAGCCTTAGCCTATGCTTATTTCTGTCAGTGAGATGGGTCTCCTGTAAACAACAAATTGTTGGATATTCCTTTTTAATCCATTTCATCAAGTGGTTCCTTTTGATGGGTGAATTAAGTCCGTTAACATTAAGCGTTAGTACTGATAGGTATGTGGTGATTCCTGTCATTTAGTTGTCTTAGTTGTTTGAAGGTTTGATTGTGTGTACCTATGTTGAGGTTACTCTCTACTCTCTTGCTTTTTTTTTTCCTGTGTTTGGTGCTGCCCATCCTTTCATGGTTAAGTTGGGTTTCACTTTCTGTGTGCAGAATCCCTTGGAAGAATCCTTTGTATTGGTGGCTTTGTGGTCACATATTGTTTTAGTTTCTGCTTATCATGGAAGAGTTTTATTGTTCCATCTATTTTGAATGATAGTTTTTCTGGGTAGAGTATCCTGGGGTTGAAGTTATTTTCATTCAGTGCCCGGAAGACCTCACCCCATGCTCTTCTTGCTTTTAATGTTTCTGTTGAGAAGTCTGCTGTGATTTTGATGGGTTTACCTTTGTATGTTACTTGTTTTTTCTCTCTTGCAGCCTTCAATATTCTTTCCTTAGTTTCTGAACTTGTTGTTTTAATGATGATATGTCATGGGGTAGTTCGATTTTGATCTGGTCTGTTTGGTGTCCTGGAGGCCTCTTGCATCTGTATGGGTATATCTTTCTCTAGATTTGGGAAATTTTCCATTATTATTTTGTTAAATATTTTACACATTCCCTTCGCTTGCACCTCTTCTCCTTCTTCGATGCCCATGATTCTCAAGTTTGTTCTTTTGATGGAGTTGGTGAGTTCTTGCATTTTCTTTTCACAGGTCTTGTGTTGTTTAATTAATAGTTCTTTGGTTTTTCCTTTAATTACCATTTCATCTTCAAGTTCTGAGATTCTGTCTTCTGTTTGTTCTGTTCTGCTGGATTGCCTTCCATTTTGTTTTGCAGTTCTGTTTCGTTCTTTTTTCTGAGGTTTTCCATATCCTGGGTGGTTTCCTCTTTAATGTTGTCTATTTTTGTCCTGAGTTCATTTATCTGTTTATTCATCGTGTGCTCTCTTTCACTTTGGTGTTTATACAGTGCTTCTGTGGTTTCCTTTATTTCTTTTTTTGTTTTTTTCAAATTCTCTGTTTTTGTTGTCTTGGAATTTCTTGAGTGTCTCTTGTACATTTGGTTGACCCTATCCAGTATCATCTCTATAAAATTCTCATTGAGTACCTGTGGTATGTCTTCTTTTAAATTATTCTTGTGGGCTTCATTGGGTCCTTTGGCATAGTTTATCTTCATTTTGTTTGAGTCTGGATCTGAGTAACTGTTTTCTTCATTTCCCTGTGGTTACTGTACTAATTTTTTTGCTGTGTGGAAACTGGTTTCCCTGTTTTTTCTTTCTTCCTGTCATTGTCTTTGGTGTTGTTACTGTCCCTGTACTGTGTGCAATTAAGTATTTTCTGGCTTGTAATAATAACAATGGTAATATTTAGAATGGAAGAGTGAGCTGAGATGGAAAGCAAGAAGTTAAGGAAATTGGAAAAACAAATACACAGACTGGAGGGAAAAAACAGAACAAGGTGTCAGACAAGAAGATTTCAAAGGTATAAACAGGGAGCTTTAGTGTACTAATTGACAGTAAGCTGAACAGACATTAGAGAGACAGAGAGAGGATTGAAAATCAAAAAGAAAAAAAAAGGTAAGAATAAAAATAAAAAATTTATTTATAAAAATGTATTAAAATAAAATGAAAAAATAGAAAATTTAAAAAAACCAAAAAACCAAAAAAAACTCCAAGTTCAAATGCAGTGAAGTCTCAATCTCCAATCCTGGAGATGGTGCCTCAGATGTTGTTCTGTAGTTGTGTCATCAAAGGGGACGCATAAAGAAGAACAAAACTACACACACACACACAAAAAAAAAACCCCACCAAGTGTCCCAAGTTCAAATGCAACACATTTTCAGTAACTTTTTCAGCTTGCAGGTGTAATTCAGTTGTTCTCTCATCAAAGTTAGGGAGACCAAGAAAAAAGAAAAAAAAAAGAGTCTGGAGACAGTTTGAGAATGGTATCTGCAGCTGTGGCTTGCCTGCCCGCTGCTGTCAGATTGCTGTTGCTGGCGGCTGTATTTATGCAGATCTCTGGTGTGAGCTTAGCACTCACCTGGCCCTGCAGACTTTGTTTGTTCAGAGTTCTCCTGTGCAGGAGCCTCTGCTACAGGCTTTCCCCTTTCCAAGCACTGGGAAAGGTGACACTGTACCCGCGTTCTCAGGCCTGCTTGTTTATTTACAGTTCATGTGGGAGGTGGGTCTTCCCCCCTCTCCTGTGCAGTTCTCCTCCCACCTCCACTTTCACAAGCTTTCCTGCTCCTGATTACTGGGTGGTGCTGCTGCTCCTGCCAGCCGCCATGTTTATTTACAGTTCACGTGGGAAGTGGGTCTTCCCTCCTCTCCTGTGGAGTTTTCCTCCCTCCACCACTCTCACAAGCTTTCCCACACCTGGTTGCTGGACATGCACCCCCGCTCCCACCAGAGGCTCTCCAACCCACCCGGCTTGTTTATTTACAGTCCCGGGAAGGATTCCCTTCCCCCAATCTTTGGCACTCAGTGCGCCCCACCCTCTTTCCTGCATGTCTTATTTGTTCCTATTGCTTATTACTCGATTTCTCTTTTTTTTTTTCCCCAGGTGGAGGTCAGTCTGTCCAGGGGGCTGTGCTGCTCTGGGCCAGGCTTGTCTGTGGGAGTACTGCAGTACCGCGAAGCTCACCTGGTCTGCGTCTTCCCAAGCCGTCTGGGAGCTGGTGACTGGCAGCCCGGGGGCCCTCCTTGTTTCTCTGTTTAAGGTGAAGTGGAGATTCTCTGCACTGGCAGGAGGTGTGGAGGGGTCAAAGTTATGCCTTTTCTCAGTGATTATGCCTGCAAAGTGTGTCTCCGGTGTCTCCCCAAGATTTCACTATTGGAGGCTCGCTTTCTGCTTCCTCCCTCTAGCTGCCATCTTGGAAAAAAAACCTTCTTATCCTTATTCTTACCCCCTTCATTTTCCCTCCTTTTCCTGTACTACAATTCATTGTTCTCTCTCCCAAATACTTTTTCTGCCCCTTCTCATGCACTCTGTCCCCTCTTCATCTCCACTTCCTATCCTTCCCCAATTGGTTACCACAGTACTCTTCACTCCTACACACTCACCATCCACAGACTAGCCTACTGTACCACCTGTACACAACCCCAGCCCCCTGCAATCCCTGACACAAGAAACCTCCACTATAACAACAGAAATACACCAAAACACACACAAAGCACAAAACCCAGCAACCACAATACCTCTTCCCCACTGATACACTCCCATTTTTTTTAGTACCACCTCTACCAATTACCCAAATTTCTATATCTAGCCTAACCATTACCAGCCCCTAAATCCCAATGATTATAGATATTATCACCAATAGGTTTTCTATATAATATTTAAATAACTGCTCTGGCATTGAACCTGTGAATTTGTTATTGCTAAATTACACCTCCAGGCCAGGGACTGAAAGAGCACATCAACCTAGCTAACAACCAAGTCAGTCACAACACAAGAATTAAATCAGGAAAGAAGAGAGCCAATCAAAACCATCAACTAGTCTGTCAAAAACATAGTTGCACAGCACCAACAGGAGCAGTGGGAAGAAGAAAAGGAGACGGAAACCACACTCCTCAAAAAAATAATCCAATACAGGATTCAGTGGGAAATGATGAAAATGGATACCCAGTTCCTGACCCCAACAAAGCAAGGACAAATGTCACTGGGAAGCTGATTGATGCCCCCCTACCCCCCAAAAAACCAAAGAGGACAATTTGGAAGAAATTACTCAGAAATTCATAGAGAAGATACTAGACATGGTTAACAAGAATGTACAAGATGGACTCAAGAAAGTTCAAGGTACCAAAAATAGAGAACATGAGAAGACACAGAAACAAATAAGTGAACTTAGAGAAGACTTCCACAAACACCAAAATGAAACAAAGGACACTATAAAAAAGAGAGATAAATGAATTAAAGATGACAACACAAAATATAAAGGAGGAGTTGAATAAAGATATGGAAAACCACACAAGAAAGAATCAAACAGATCCTGGAAATAAAAAGTGTATTTAGTCAAACAAAAATCACAGTGGGAAGGTGACTCCAGGAGACTAGAATAAGTGGAAGACAGACTCTCAGACCTCAAAGATAAAATATAAATTAAAGAAAAAACAGAAGAAATCTTACTCAAACAACTCAAGAGCTGTGAGAGGAGTAGCCAAGAACACAGCAACTCCACCACAAGACCAAACCTAAGAATCATGGGCATTGAAGTAGCAGAGTTGCATGCCAAAGGGATGTGTAATATATTCAGTAAAATAATAACAGAAACTTTCCAAAATCTTGAGAAAATTTTGCCCATTGAGGTACAGGAAGCCTCAAGGACACCAAACAGACTTCACCAAAATAGATCCTCCCCATGGCATATTATCATTAAAACAACAAGCACAGAGAACAGAGAAAGAATATTGAAGACTGTAAGAGAGAAAAAACAATAACATATAAAGGTGAACCCTTCAAAATAACAGCAGCTTTCTCAATGGAAACCTTAACAGCAAGAAGAGCATAGAGTGAGGTATTTAAGGCACTGAATGAAAATAATTTCAGCCCAAAGATACTCTGCCCAGCAAAGCTATCATTCAAAATTGATGGAGCAAAAACAAAACCATAAGAGGACAGTAAGTATCAAACCACAGGAGAAAAAAAAGACAAGTAATCAGAGAGTAACATTGATTTGGCTGCAAACAATCAAATGCTTAAACAACAAAAACAACAAAATGGCAGGAATCACTGCACACCTGTCAATATTAACACTGAATGTCAATAGACTCAATACACCCATCAAAGGACATGGTGTGGCAAACTGAATTCAGAAGGAAGATCCAATAATCTGTTGTTTACAAAAGACCCATCTTATTGACAGAAATAAACACTGGCTTAGGGCGAAAGGCTGGAAGAAATTTTACCAAACCAATGGACACCAAAACCAGGCAGGAGTAGCAATATGTATATCAGACAAAGTAGACTTCAAATTTACATTGGTCAAATGAGACAAAGAAGAACACTTCATACTAATAAATTGTGCAATACATCAAAAGGAAATGACAATTACCAACCTATATGCACCCAATGTCAGTGCACTCAATGTCATCAAACATACACTAAATGCCTTGAAAGCACATATACACTCCAACACAGTGGTAGTGGGAGACTTTAATACTCCTCTATCACCAATAAATAGGTCATCCCAAAAAAATCAAGAAAAAAATCCTGGAACTAAATGACACCACAGATCAAATGGACCAAACTGATGTCTACAGAATATTTCATCCAACAACAGCACAATATACATTCTTCTCAGTAGCCCATGGAACTTTCTCCAAAATAGATCATATCTTAGAGCACAAAGCAAGCCTTAGCAAATATAAGAAAAGAGAAATACTTCCCTGCATTCTACCTGATCACAAAGCAATTAATCTAGAACTAAACAAAAAAACAACAGCAGCAAATACACAAATAATTGGAGGCTGAATAGCACATTGCTCAAATATCAGTGGATCATAGAATAAATAAGAGAGGAAATAAAAAGGTTCCTGGAAGATAATGAAAATGAAAACACCACCTACCAGAACTTATGGGACTCCGCAAAGGCAAGCCTAAGAGGAAAGTTTATAGCTATGAGTGTATACATTAAAAGGATAGAAGGATCTCAAATAAATGATCTAATGCTACATCTCAAACTCATAGAAAACTGGTAAACGCAAAACCCAAAACAAGCAGGAAGAGAGAATAATAAAAAATAAGGCCTAAATTAATGAAATAGAGACCAAAATTATCATACAATGAATCAATGAAAACAAGAACTGGTTCTTTGAAAAAATAAATAAGATTGACAAATCACTGGCAAATATGACTAAAATGAGGAGAGAAAAGACTCAAATTTGTAAAAATCGAAACAAAAAAAGGAGATAAGTACAAACACCAAGGAAATCCAGGGAATCATCAGAGACTACTTTCAAAATATATATTCCAATAAATTGGTAAATCTTAAAGAAATGGACAAATTTCTAGATGCTTATGACCATCCAAAAGTAAACCAAGAAGATATTAACCACCTAAACAGATCTATTACACATAATGAAATTGAAGCATTGAAGAGTCTCCCAAAAAAGAAAAGTCCAGGACCTGAGGGATTCTCTGTTGAATTCTACAGTACCTTTAAAGAAGAACTAATACTAACACTCCTTAAACTTTTCCATGAAATAGAAAGGAAAGGAACACTGCCTAATTCATGCAATAAAGCTAGTATTATATTCATTCCAAAACCTGACAAGGACACAACCAAAAAGGAGAACTACAGGCCAATCTCCTTAATGAACATTGATGCAAAAAACCTCAATGAAATAATGGCGAACCAAATCCAGCAACATATCAAAAAGATAATTCACCATGACTAAGTTGGCTTCATCCCAGGAATGCAAGGATGGTTCAACATAAGCAAATCAATAAATGCAACACAGCACATTAATAGAAGCAAAGACAAAAACCACTTGATCATCATAATAGATGCAGAAAAAGCCTTTGATAAGATTCAACATCATTTCATGATAAAAGCTCTAAGAAAACTAGGAATACAAGGAATGTACCTCAACATTATAAAGGCTATGTATAACAAATCTATAGCCAACATTATACTTAATGGGAAAAAATTGAAACCATTTCCCTTAAAGTCAGGAATGAGACAAGGATGTCCACTCACCCCACTCTTATTCGACATAGTTCTGGTATTCCTTGACAGAGCAATAAAGCAAGAAGAAATAAAAGAAATACAAATAGGTAAAGAAATAGTCAAAGTATCCCTATTTGCAGACAACATGATCCTATACCTCAAAGACCCTCATATCTCCACCTCAAGACTCCTAGACATAATAAACAGCTTCAGCAATATAGCGGAATACAAAATCAACTTACAAAAATTGGTAGTCTTTCTATACACCAACAATGAACAAATTGAGAAAGAATATAGCAAATTAATTCTATTTACAATAAACTCAAAAATAATCAAATACCTAGGAATAAACTTAACAAAGGATGTAAATGACCTCTGCAAGGAGAACTGCAAACCACTGAAGAAAGAGATCGAAGAAGATTACAGAAGGTGGATAGATCTCCCATGCTCATTGATTGGCAGAACCAACATAGTAAACATGGCTATACTAACAAAAGCAATCTACATGTTCAATGCAATTCCCATCAAAATCCTAATGATATTCATCACAGAGAATGAAAAATCTACCCTAAAGTTCATTTGGAAACACAAGAGACCATGAATAGCCAAGGCAATACCGAGCAAAAAGAGCAATGGTGGAGGTATCACAATACTATACTACAGAGCCATAGAAATAAAAACAGCATGGTACTGGCACAAAAACAGATATGAAGGCCAATGGAACAGAATAGAGGACTCAGATATGAATCCACACAGGTATCCCACCTTATTTTTGACAATAATGCCAAAAACATATGATAGAAAAGAGACAGCCTCTTCAACAACTGGAAAAGTGGTTATCTGCTGGCAGAAAACTAAAACTAGACCCATGCCTGTCACCCTGAACTATTATCAACTAACATGGATTAAGGACCTTAATATTACACCTAAAACCTGGCAGTTAGTACATGAAAGAGCAGGAATACTCTGGAAGCAACAGGTATAGACAAGGATTTCCGCAGTAGAACTCCAGCAGCACAACAACTAAGAGAAAGGATGAACAAATGGGACTACATGAAATTAAAAAGCTTCTGCACAACAAAAGAAATGGTGTCTACATTGAAGAGACCACCCACAGAGTGGTAGAAAATATTTGCTAGGTATACATCAGACAAAGTACTGATAACCAGAATATACAAGGAGCTCAAAAAACTAAACTCAAAAATCAATGAACCAATAAAGAAGTGGACAACTGAACGAAACACAACTTTTTCAAAGGAAAAACCCAAATGGACAAAAACACATGAACAATTCTCACCATCCATGGACATAAAGGAAATGTAAATCAAAACCACATTAAGATTCCACCTCACTCTTGCTAGAATGGCTATCAACAACACCACCAACAACAAATGCTGGCAAGGATGTGGGGGAAAAGGAACCCTCATACACTGCTGGTGGGAATTTAAGCTATTACAATCACTCTGGAAAACAATATGGAGGCTTCTTAGAAAACTAAACATAGATCTGCCATATGATCCAGCAATATCACTCCTAGGGATATAACCAAAGGAATGGGACTCAGGTTACTCCAGAGGCACCTGCACACCCATGTTTATTGCAGCACTATTCACAATAGCCAAGGTATGGAAACAGCCAATTGCCCCAATACCGAAGAATGGATTAAGAAAATGTGGTATTTACACACAATGGAATTTTATTAAACCACATAGCAGAATAAAACTTTGCCATTCATAAGTAAATGGATGGAACTGGACAACATCATCTTAAGTGAAGTTAGCCAGGCTCAGAAAACAAAAAATCACATGTTCTCCCTCATATGTGGATTATAGTCCTAAAATAAATTTAGTAATATTATTGGACATGGGTCACATGCTAATGGGAGACTGTGCATGGGAGGAATAGGGAAAGGGAAGGAAACCTAAAACTTGAATGTGGTTGATGTGTGCATGTAGAGGAGTGAATATAATAATTTTAAACTGGCAGAGGCCACAATGGGAAGGGGACCAGGAAGTAGTGAAGAGGTCTGTTAGAGATGAACTAATATGGGTTTCAATACACATGTGCATGGAAGCAACTCTAGGAATCTCTCTGTATAGCTATCTTTATCTCAAACTAGGCAAAATGCTGTCTTTCTTATTATATCTTATGTTTTCTCTTCAACAAAATTGGAGAACAAGAGGGTGGCACAGGTTCTGCCTGGAAGGAGGGGGCAAACAATGTGTACACATGTAGGTAAATGTAAAAATGATAAAATAAAATTTTAAAAACCCTATTAGCAACTGGTTTCATCATTTTAGCTTCATATGGGTAAAGTGTTTCAATCTGAGTTTGAATGACAAATTCTATGTGCATTCTGTTCATGCAGGTGTTATTGGTTACTGAGATTTATAATGAGCGACTAAAATTCAGATAGAGACTTTAGTTCAAGGAGGTGAAGGCTCTAATGTCATTTACTTATGCTTCCTGGTTTTAACACTTTGAATTTTAGATAAAGATGACATAATATTGACCATTAATAGAGATTTGTTAAAATTTAGCAATTACTTATTTAACTATTCTAATTTTGCTGCTACATACCAAATGAGTGAGGATGAAGATTAAGTGAAGGAAATACACCTTGCTGGGTATCTAACATGTCATTCTTGTATACTCAGAATAGTTAAATGTTCAGCAAGAATCTTTATTTGAGTGGCTCTTTTGGAATGGGAATGTGGGACAAAGAAGAAGTGTAAAAGAAAAAATGAATAGAATTAATATAAAAGAGAAATGAATGGCCAACACAGTTTTTAATCATTTCAGAAGTGTACTTTTAAAAAGAGCTCTAGAAATATAAATTTCTCTTCTACTAATTTCAGTTATTCTTGAAGCGGTACAATGGAATATTTCCTATTATCCCATGCAAATGAGAAAAGGATGGTGATCTCAAAGCAGCAAATGTTCCCAGAAGAGGAGTTACAATGTCATTAAAGTTTTCATAAATTACTTCATGAGAAAAATATAGAAAGACACTTGGGCTTTCAATAACAACAACAAATAAAAAGGAAGCACTGAATAATGTGCTAGTATTCACAAAGTAGTTTGTAGACTGTTGCAGAATAAATGAAATAAAATTATCTATTTTAAGGCCTTTGTGTTTACTTTTTTTGCCTGGAAATCCTTGACTAAATATACATGTGGCTGACCTTATTTTGGGCACTGAAAGTCACCTTCTCAGCAAGGACTTGTATAAGTACCCTATAATTTAGGTGCTAACTCCTAAGCACACTCACTCCTGCACACTTACACATATGCCACACATTTCCTAGTCCCTCTGTGCTTCTATTTCCCCATGTAGCATTTATTTCTACCTAGTATAACCTATATTTATCTCCTTTGTTTTTTCTAAACCGTAACAAGCTGTGAATCCCATGAGAGCAGGGATGTATAATTACTTCATCTGCTGATCAATCGGTACTTGGTAGAGCTCAATAAATACTGTTGTATGAGTAAATACTGAAAGAGGAATTTGTTATGATGTAGTTCAAAGGATCGAGCAAAATCATGGGCATAAATTGGAGAGTGGCAGATTAGACTCATTACATAAAACATTAGATGTGATCACAGCTACCTGGAAGATCATAGGAGGGACAATCATTGTCTGAGACCAGCAGAGGCAAAAACATAAGATCCTATGTGAAAAGCAACTAAAGCAAAAAGGATTGGGGGTATGGCTTAAGTGGTAGAGTGTCTGCCTACAAATGTGATGCCATAAATTCAAACCCCAAAACCATCACAAAAAAAAGAAGAAAGAAAAGAAAAAGAAATTGAATGAATAGTTCATAACTTTCCAACAAAGAAGGCACTGTAGGACTGATGGTCTCAGTGGTAGACGTTCCCAAATAATGCCATATCTCTGCAATGTTTTCTGAACAAAAAAAATCAGGAGGAACACTTTCTAAGAGTCTACAAGGCATCATTACCATTGTACCAAAATGAGACACAGACACTACAATAAAAGAAAACTACAAAAGTCAAATTTTTTCTATATGCTCTACAATAAATTATAATTTGAAATTAAAGGTTTAATCCCATGTACATGTATACATTCTTGAATTTTATTTGTTGATATTTTGTTGAAGAATGTTTAAGGTGGTAAAACTATTCCTATAGACCGTTATAGTTGATGCCTGATGCTATGTATTGCTAAATTTCATAGGACTGTGTAAAATAAAATGAATTCTATGTATAAACTTTAGCTAATGTGATGTATAAATATTGGTTCATAAATTTTAACATATGTATCTTAAAATCATAAAATGGTATTAGAGGAAATGTTTGTGGGTAAAGGAATATATGAAATTTATTATCTGCTTAGTTCTTCTACAAATCTAAAACTATTAAAAATAGCCTGCTAACAAAAATGTATGGCATAACATTAGAAATAAAATCTTTACCATCTGCTTTTATAATCAGTCTGAAACACATGGAAGGTCTTCAAAAATGTAATGCTAAGGTGAAGGGAGTAATTCATGACCAAAAGCAAAATAAATATAAATACAGTTTATGCTTCTCAAAAAACAATAGTTGATCAGCTGGGGATGTAGCTCAGTGGTTGAGTATTTGCCTAGCATGCATGAGGCTCTAGGTTTGATCCCCAGTACTGCAAAGAAAAAAAAAAATTCACTGTGTCAAAAGCAGTACTTGCAATCGTAACATTGAATAAGATGAGAACTTTAATCACACCATTGCCCATGGGACACAGGTATGGTATGAAAGTGTGGCCACAGGACTCCTTCTTGATGATGGTAATCACAGTTTTATGAGTGCTATATTATTTTAGAGAAAGAGATCTTTTGGATCCTTCAGTCAATGATGAGGAGAGAAAAAGAAAATTAGAAACCATTTTTAGGAGCCATAGTGAATATCCCAGACTTTTTCAAGGGTTTTAGGCCTCAGGGCAAATATAAAACTCCTTGGAAATGGAGCTCAAGATGAATACATTTTAGAATTCTACTATAGAAAATGGTGCCTACTGTTAATAATTTTTGCACTTCATAATTTGTTAATAGAGTTGATCTCTTGTTTAGTGTTCTTACCATAAAAACAAAAACAGGAACAGAAGGAAACTCTGAGCCATGTTAGTTATCTATTAGCTTGAATGCCTTGATGGTATCAAAGATATTGGTACATGTTCAATTCCTCAGATTATACACATTAAATATGTACAGTTCTTTGTATATATGTTATATATCAATAAAGCTATTTTTAAAGAGACAATATGATGATGAATACACAAAACATGAGTATGGTTATAAAATATAGGAGTCCAGTGATCATGTGAATTCATAGGACTATGTCACACAAATGGAATGAGAGGTTTAAAATAGTGACAAAAATTTCAAACTGCATCACTAATTAAAACTAACTGGAATTCAGAATTGTCTCTCCAACAGAATGAAAGATTCATAAAAAATAAATGGATAAGACTGTATGGATGTCCTGCTTGTTGCAAGCCTCCAATCTCAGAACTGACTATACCCAGTGAAGACACTGGCGGGAACTTCTACCACCATGTGAAAACAAAAGCATCAACATTTAAGCAGAAGAATCAAGACCCTCAGAAGCATGTGTGAAGAGATATAAAAAAGAAGTTACCTACCAATCAAAGTGATTATTAGCACTTATTAAAGACCTATCTGTCTTCTGTGATTTCTAGACCTATTAGGAAGCAAGCCTGATGACAGAAAACAAATGGGGGAAAGTTCACATCTTTCTAGTCAGCATGAGTTTTTGCCTACATGGTAGAACATGTGGAAACCACACAGCTCTTCCCAAACATAAGCTCATTCATTCAGCAAATTTTTATGAAGTATCATCTATCTATTCTACTATATACTGTACTAGGATTAATAGATATGAATAATGAATAAAACACCATCCACAAACTCTAACATAGGCTCATTCTATAATATTTATAAGTAGATTTCATTTTCTCAATTAAATAAGCCCACAAAATATAACAGCCTTTATCTATACCTGTGTGTTTGTGTATTCAAATCCTTTAGAATATCAGTATTTTTCTAAAATATGAATGGCTGAAAATTTTACAGTTATACTTAAATCTTACATAAACTTAATTTCATTAAGCACCAAAACATGCATTTAACAGCAGCCAGATCACCTAGTTTCAAGTCAAATTCTTCTACAACTACCTGTGTGACTTTGGCCAAGTTACTTAATTCCTCTGTGCTTTATTTTCCTCTTTGGTACAGTGCAGCCTTAGAGCTACATTTGTACTGAAAGGACTTCAATAGTTTATATCTATTACCAAATAATAACTTGGTTTGGAGGACAGACTTAACACTTTGTGACAGTCACTAACATTTCATTAACCATAGAGTTTGGAAGGCTTTTATTTTTTTAGCCAGAGAGTTATACAAATATTATATATGCTCATTGCTCAATTAAACCCAATTCTATTGATGTCCAATATGACTGACATAGCACATTGGCTGGCCATATTTTTCCAAGTAGCAGAGTATAGGTGTGCTGTCAGCTTTATGACAAGAATAGAGAAGAGCTATGCTTCTTCTGGGAGAGATTTGCTACAATTACTTAAATTTCTAACACTTAAGGTCCTAAGGATTTCTCTAGAGAAAAAAAGAGTGAAATCTTAAACTATTATCCCTTCTACTCTGCTGTATCTTCTTATCTCTGTGAATCTTGATTTAGGCTAAGTGCATCATTAATCTTTAACATATCAACCCAAGAACACAATTAGAGTCAAATAGAATAATGAGTGGTGTTAAAGGAATACAGAGAAGCATGCCTGTGAATTGCATTCAACCATTCCATATGCTGCATAATTACATACACCTACTATTTACACAGATCAGAACTTTTAACTCTCTGATGAAAGCAAGGGTTGACAAACCTCATCTGCAAAAGGTTAGATAAAAAATATATTTAGTTTTGTGGGCCATATAGTGTCTGTCATAACTTCTCAATTCTGAAACCATGACATAAAAAAATGACCATAGACAACATATAAATGAATGAACAAGACTGTGTTCTCACACAAATTTACTTATGGGAACTGAAATTTAATTTATATTTAAATCTCATGTATCACACATTCATTCTTCCTTAAGTTTTTCCCCAAAATTTAAAAATGCAAAAGGAGTCTTTGTCGTAAACCATATAAAAACATGTAGCTGATTACAGTTGGCTCACAGCTTAGTTTTCTGACACCTAATGTGTTAAAGTCAGAATATTTTGAATTTAATAATTTATGTGGCTATTTCAACTATGATCTAAAGTTCAGTTAATACTATAAAATTTCTCAAATCATTAATTATGCCATCAATTTGATTTTTATAACCAATTTAGGATTATAACTTCAGCAGTTGTAGGTTGTAATTTTGCATCTTCCAAATAATATAATAGCCTTGAGTGAAAACTTGACCTTCACGATTCTCTATTCCTCAATATATGTATATGGCAGGTGGTTTATATCAGTACTTTTCAACTCTCACTATGTAGCAAAACCATCTAAGGAGAATACAAGTCCCAACACTCAGAGATGTGACTTCAGCAGGAGATACAAAACTGCATGCAGAGGTGGAAACTAGTGGGCTACCAAGCTCTAGATCTCTTCCTGCATGGTAAGTCTCAGGATTTATATTCAGCATATTCATATTGACAGTTATCAGCAACAACGCAGCACTGCTTCAGAGAATATTATTTTAATACATAGTAGAAACCCTGTGCAAAAATTAAGAACTCTTCATACCTTTGTTATAGCAAAAAAGAAAGAGAAAAATATATTTCACTTGTTAAGTTACTATTAAGAAATAGGAAGAAGAGAAAGGCAAATTAAGTAAATAAAATTAAGAAGCAAATTACACATATTTTCCATCCCATTGGCTAGACCACAGAAAATTTCAGAAGAGAAAGAACCAGCAACAGTCTGAAAACTTCTATTTTTCACAATGTTTTTTGTTTCCTCACTTAGATTGCTTTTCAGTTGAACAATTGCAGCATCATTTCTCTTCTTCCAATTTCACTATTCAAAAGACAGTTCACATAAATATGTGAAAGTAAGCAGTTTACATTTTTACAATATGGTTCATTTGTTCCTACTTTCCACAGTGAATATCTTGTCTATATTCATCTTCCTGATCTATTTTCAACTGTCAGCATTGTTTTACAGATGTATCACTGTAAAGGAGAAACACACACTCACACACACATATACACACATACACAACACTCCTTGACAGAGTAAAAGTAATGTCATAACCTTTGGAAGTTTGAGTAAAGCATGTTTTAGAGTTTCATGATCTGAGCTGAGTGATTTCAAAATTGGTATTTCAAAGCTGGAAATTGGTTGAAATTGGGTGTAGCTTATGAGTTAATAGCTTTGAATTGGTGACAATAGTGAGGAATGAGTCTTGAGAAGGGTTTTGATAAGCCACCAGCTATCAGTATTGATGCTATTACAGTTGGTTCACAATCTTGTCTTTAAAAATTTAGTATTTCCCAGAACAAATAACAGTTATTTTTGTTTGGTTTCACCAATTTTTAACATAGAGACATGTAAATATGCTCAGCACCCATATATCTTAACACAAGAGCAGAGAAGTATGACAAGACCTAGCAGGATTAACCAAAGAAGAGAAAATTGTGTTTACATTAATCTCATTTGACATTTTTGGTCATATATTAGCTGAAGCTGGAAGACAGACCATTATATTATGAAGATATGGTCAAAGAAAAGAAACACCACTGTTGGATGTGTTGAGGGTCACTGTGGGAAGTAAAATGAAATTTCCCCAATGACACCTACTTCTTGACCCTGAGAACCTTGAATAGGTGAGATTACTTGGCAAATGTGAATTTAAGCTTACAGATGGATTTAAGGATGATAATCACCTGATTCTTAGATAGCAAGATTACTCTGAATTATCCAGATAGGGATAACAATATCGAAAGGGTCTAAAATGGAGGAAAGAAAGAGGATTTATTGCATAGCAGTATGAGAAGCTCCAGGACCCAGTCCCCAGAGAAACTAGTGAAAAAAAATTTTAAAGTGCTTTGTAACTCTGATAATCCTTACAGTATACAGCAAATGAAAAAATACATAGTAAAGTATATGAATATTCAGAAGAGAAGCAAGTCCACTCTCTCCATTGCCTCTCCCAGCTCAGAGATATGAGACTCAAATCTAAACTTCTGTACCAGGACAGAGGGTTTCCTCACTTCTAGCTTCCAGTTAGAGGGCTTCTGTTGCCATTCAGAAAAATAAAACACTATACTACTCCATAAAATTATTATATTTTAAGCTATTTATTTACTACATATTATTTCACAGATACTTCAGTGGTTTATATTTTTACCAAGAATGAAAAGTTACCACCTCAGATAAATATGGTTCAAAAACTGTACACATGTGTGTAAATGTGAAAATGATACCTATTGAAACTGCTCCAGGAATGGGGGGAGAGGGGTAAAGAAGTGCAG
The DNA here is from genome assembly GCF_047511655.1 of Castor canadensis. Taxonomy (NCBI): domain Eukaryota; kingdom Metazoa; phylum Chordata; class Mammalia; order Rodentia; family Castoridae; genus Castor; species Castor canadensis. The sequence goes on along the minus strand of NC_133390.1, from coordinate 18,756,901 downwards.
TGGAGGGGTGAATTCAAGCATGATATATTTGATACATTGTAAGAACTTTTGGAATTGTCACAATGTACTCCCTCCCAGCACAACAATAAAAAGAAAAGAATAAAAAAGATATTCCACAGTGAGGGTGACCAGGAAACGAACAGAATAATAAATATTGAGAATGAAAGAAAAAAATTATTAAACCTGGAGGAAAACCAAGGTGGACAGAAAGCTCTGAGAACAAAGGAAGTGAGCAAGTGAGACACATAGCTACCCAGAGATCAGATTCACAGGACAGAAAGCAAGCAAACCCCTACTGAGCACCTGATATGGTCAAAATCAACAAGATACTATGAATTGAATTGTGTCCCCCCAAATTCATATCTAGAAACCCTAAGCTTCAATACCTCAGCATGTGACTGTAGTTGGAGATAAGACCTTCAAAGAAGTAATTAAGTTAAATGAGGCTGTTAGGGCAGGGTGCTGACTCAAGACAAATGGCCTCTTTACAAGAAGAGATACCTGGGATGCGAGTGCACAGAGGGATGACCACACCAAGGGTAGCTACACCCAGGAAAGTTCTAGCTTGTTCCTGATGGAAGGCAGAAAGGGGAGAGACCTCAGAAGAAACTATGTCTGCCATCACTTTGATCTTGGACTGCCAGCTTTAAGAAATGTGAGAAAATAAATTTACGTTGGTTAAGCCACACAAAAGAAGTTGCAACCTCAAACATAACAAGGTACAGGCAAGAGATTCAGAACAGCCAAAACATTTTCAAAAAGAAAGAACAAAGTAGTAGTACTCATACTTCTCAATTTAAAAACAGTACAGATCAGCTCAAACTAGCATAATGAAAAACATGTTAAAGGAAAAGAAATGAAAGACTAAAAATCAGACCATGCACCTGTGACCCTGACTTTCAATGATTCAATGAAAGAGGGGAGAATCATTTGAACACATGATGCTGAGGCGACTAAATAGCCACAAAAAAAAGTAGAACCCTGATTTTTACCATACAAAATTTAACTGAAAATGAGTCAAAGACCTAGTAAAAGTAAAGCCACATAACACTGGGAAAAATCTTTATAAACCTAAAATGACAAAAATTCCTAAATAAATTTCAAAATCAAGAGTTAATAAAAGAAAAAACAGATTTTTGAGCTCAGTTAAAATTAAAACTTTTATTTATTTATTTTTTTATTATTCATTTATGCACGTGCATACATTGAAATTAAAAACTTTTAAGTTTCAAGGGACACCACTAAGAAAGTAAAAAGAAAATCCATAAATTGGAAGAAAGTATTTTCAGGTCTTATATTTGACAAATTAAAGTATATTCAGAATATATTAACAGCTCTTACAATTAAGCAATAAAAGGAAAATGTTTTCCCACAGAAAAAATATTTAAATGACTAATAACATGAAAAAAATCCACTGAACTTTAATTAGTTACCATAGAAATGGAAGTAAAACTGTAATCCAATTAAACCACACTCTCAGGGATGACTAATCAAAAAGACAGAAATCACAAGTGTTGACCAGAACAGAGAGAATGTAGATCTCTATATGCTACTGCTAAGAATGTGAAATGTCACAGTCACCTTGAAAAACAATCTCACAGTTTCTCAAATGATAAAATAGAGAGCAATTCTATGCTCCAGAGAGTACATTGAAAACCAATATTTGTACATGACTGTTCACAGAGATATTTCTTATAATAGCCAAGAAGCAACCCAACTATCCTTCAACGGGTGAATGGATAAACAAAATGTGGCATATCCATACAGTGAAAATTTATTTAGCCTTGAAAAAGAATTAAGTACTAACACATAATACAACCTGGAAGAACTTTGAAAACAGTATGTTAACTGAAAGAATCCACCCACACAAGACCACTTGACTCCCCTCAGACAAATTGTGCAAAATGGAGAATTCTGTATTAGCTGAAATTAGGGTGATTGTGTAAGGCTGAGATTAATGTGAGGATGGGAGATAATAGCTAAAGAAAAATGAGGTCTCTTTTTTGAAGTAACAAAAATGTTCTAAATGAATTGTGGTGCTGGCTACACATATCTGTAAATATACAGATATACACTCCAGGAAGTGTGACATGTAACTATTATATCAACAAAGCATAAAATGATTAGAAGACGAGGCAGAGTCAGATATGGAGATAATGGTCACAGCAGTAAGGACACAGTGGTGTAAGGAGAACTAACTTGCTCTTGCTGGCTTTGAAGATAAAGAAGACTATGAACCAGAGGACATGAGAAGCCTCTAGTGTCTGGAAAAATCAAAGAATTGGAGTCTCCACTAGAGCTTGTAGAATGCCTGTCCCTTGGTTTAGCCCAAGTGGAAACTGTAACACACCTCTGACCTAAAAAATGGTAAGATAAATTTGCGTCATTTTGACCCAACAAAATAATATTGATTAACTGTGGAGGCTCTTTGGATATGCCAGTTTAGATAAACTACAGTTTCGAGTTGTTCAATAAAACACTAACCAGCTGGTGGTGACGACACACAAATAAAATTCCAGCACTTGGGAGGCAGAGGGAGGAGGATCACAAGTTTGAGGCCGGCCCAGGCTACATAGCCAGATTCTTTCACCAAACACTGTTTAAAAAAAAAAAAAAACGCTGCCAAGTGTTTTCTCTGAAGATATTTTATAGAAATGATTACAGTACACAATCACATGACTTTAAATATTACAGATTATTTTAGATAATCTGAGTCAACTAGATTTAATCAGTCACAAAGCACTAGAAACAGAAATCAGAAACCCTACCTATGGATAGCAACTCAGCCCATGCCTGAGAATTTCAAAAAAGCCTGCATAAGGGCCCCCTCCATGCCTACGGTTTCATTCTTTCCTAGCCAGTTTTCACAAGCACATTAGCCAATCTCTTCTGACAAATATAAATGCGCATTTCCCGCCGAGTCTGGTCTCTTCAACTCTAATGGATGCAGTCACACGTGGTGTGTTTGGTGATGGCCAATTCAATACCTGCCCCAGATTTTTTTGCATGATCATTTGTTAGAGCTTTTCATAGGACAGCAGCTGCATAACATTAATGCAAAGATTAAGAAATAGGATTTGAGCTTCCTGTGATCTTGCATTTGAGACTGCAATTCAGAGAAACACTAAGAAAAGATTATGATGAGAGTCCATAGTTTATTTCTTAGATAGGAGCCAAAAACATGTACAAGCTGAAGCAAGTGAATAAATTTCTTCCTTTCTCTGAATTACTGACAGAATTTGTCTGAACCAAATTAATTTAACCATCTATTTACCAATTACCTTATTCCATTGCTTTATTTCATGGATCAATTTGTTGTATTAAAGCATCCTAAGTGATCCATGAGCATAAAAGCAATACATTGTATTTCTAAGACAACAAATGTTTAAACCACAAAGGCTGGTGATTTGTGTAAGGCACCTTTATTTTGAACCACTGCCTATTCAATTTTATGAGAGTGCTAAAATCATAGTGACATTATATAGTTCTTCTGTTCTACGAACAGGATTTTCCTCACTTTTGGAGATACTTTAAAAATATGAAATGAAAAGAAACAGATAAAAGTCCTAATTAATTATTAACATTATCAAAATCAATTTCCAAAATTTCCTCTCGAATTAAATTGTCCACAAATGACTTTGAATAAGAAGAGAAATAGAGAGACTGAAAGAGATCCTGGGTAAAACCAGGCAGTCTTCAGATAACTTACCTCTTAAGGATAGCAGCCAGAGTTTATATGCCTTAAATCTAGTACCAATAATTAGTGACTATCCCAGGACTTATAAATACCACATTCTGTGATGTTAACTCATTTTAAAGATTCTCTACCATTCTGGTGCAGCACCAAGTAATATTATTTGTAGTATAAAAAATTTCAGGTAGACTTATTGTATAACACAGTAATTATAATAAATTGCAATTTTATATTTGAAAACTGATGAGATTAGATTTTTAAATATTCTTACCACAAAAGCAAAAGTATGCGAGATAGTAAATATATTAGCTAGGTTGATTTAGTCATTCCTATATGATTATATCAAAACATCATGCTATACTCCATAGATATATATGTTTTATGTATCAATTAAAAATAAATTAAAATTTAAATATGAAGGAGTTACTTGCTCAGAAAAAATAGTTTAAGTATTTAAAGTTGACTACATATATATTGTAGCTCTTTTGCAACATGTATGAAAGTGATACTTCCTCCAAATTTGCAACATCTGTTTTCTAATATTTTTCCCAAGTCCATTTTTTGAGTGTCAAAGTTCATTAGCAAAAGCTAGCTGTTCCCAAAGTCTTCTTTCAAGATAGGATGTGATAGGCTGTTACCAATTCGTGGTTGTCTTACCATCTCAAGAGTATTTTGTTTGAATTCACTGGTTAGAAACATAAACTTACCTCTGAAAAGAAACATACCAAAGGAAGCCATTTCTCATCCACAAGAGGATCAGACAAAACCAGTGGGTTTTGTGTCTTTTTTGTATACTTAAATAAAACCTCAGGAAATTGTACTGAGCAGAGCACTAACGATGCACAAAGCAATATTAAAGATAAGGATAATATAGATACCATAGATATCATGCTTTTATTAACAATTTTTAATCTTAAAGCTGGAAATAAAGAGGAAAAAAATAAATAGGAAGAAAAAGAACAACAGTGTGCAGACGGAAGTCTAACAATCAGTGTCCTGATTATACTTCTTGCTTGGTATGCTTTAGATCAATATCTTCTGGAAATTATCGACTTGATGTAAATATCTTGGGTTAAAGCTTTCCCCTAAAGATTTTCTGCTTCTAGAAAATTCCTAAAATTCCTCATCTTGTGGTCTCGGATAGGAACAGTTTTCTAATGATTTAAGGATGACTTCTTACCTTTAGTTGTGGGAAGTATATTCTAAAAACAAGTGTACTCCTAAAGTTTTGCTGCTTTAGTAACTTGTTAGTAATTGATAACACATTTTATATTAGAATTCAATAACACTATCTGATATGTTCTCCATAAGTCAAGACCTCAGCATTTGAAGTCATGCAAACTTTGTTTAGGAGGATGTTAATAAAAGACTGTGAGTGCCTATTGATAATAACTAGTTGAAATCCATGAGTCTCTTGCAGTCTTGATGCAGTGCATGGTTGAATTAGCACAGCGTCTAGACCTGGAGGTGAAAGTTCTAGGTACAAGATGCAGTCTAACATCAATTCAGAATGGAACAGTTAGTAGACAGCCCTTGAAAATCACTAATTTCATTACCATTAAAAACAAAATCAATACCATTGGATTTCCTATAATGTCTGAAAGCTTATGCTTTCTTTAATAAGAATCCATATGTTCCTCCTAATATCACTGAAGACTGGCATGAAATTTCTGAATAAGCACTAAATGTTAAAAACCTTACAATTGATGCTCCAGTAGAACAGGTGTCTCCATTCTGGGAGAAATAGTTTGAAATCCTCAGACTGGGGAAACAGAACCAATTATAATTTTGTGAATATCTGACCTGTATCTCTTTGGCAAAGAAAACCTTTAATCTATCACCAGGATAAGAAAACACTCCCAAACATATTTAAAATGTACTTTGTAAGATCGGGATGTGAATTTTATTTGGAGATGTTAAAAAAGACTGAGATTTGAGCTTTTTTTCTTGTACCTTCTTTCGAGTTTTATCAAAACTATGCTGGTGACTAGTGAGATACTCACTGAAAATGACATCAGCAATTTTAGTCAAACTTTCTAGCAATGTCAGTTGCTAGAAAGAAAATTGGCTAGAAAGCCAATTTTTCCCTACTATAGTCTACACATTCATTAAAAGTTTCTGAAAGTTTCTATTTGAGATTCTATGGTGCCAATGATTTCCTGCATGTGCCAGAGATTATTCTCATACAATTTGCAAAAATTTCCCCAGTACATCTTTTTTAACACTGGAGTCAAAAATAGCTTTACACCATTTAAAATATTTGGTCTCTTGGGTTATCATGAGGTCTATGATCATAGTGAGGAGTATATACCTGAAGTAATGAACAATCAGGAAGTTCAGTTTAACCCACATATTATCTCTTTTTGTGTTAAAGGTTTAGAGGACATAGAAGTATTTCAACTTGTTAAGAATGCTTAATCATATTGCCTTTTAAGATCAAGTATATTTATTACCAAGCACTCCCAAATCATGGAGTACCTGATAAATATACATGCTTTTGGAGTTCTTATCACCCTTATCTGTCTGAGTAAACAACAAAATATACTGCCTAGGCAGGTTTTTTCCCTAGTAGGAAGCTAGGTACTAGATTAAGATCTATTGAACATGTCTGCCTGATAGTCTTCTGTATCAATCTTAAACTATGAAACTTCAATATACCAGATTTAATATGAATTTTTATAAGTATTTTTACTTCTGTTCAGATAAAGGCAGTTTTTCAAACAAATGCTAAGCATATATGAGTTTTCTATTACTCAACTAATAAAAGAAACCATTGGGATTCAAAGTATTAATCAGTGGAAATTTTTGCAGAGAAAATAGCATTTTATAGGGGATAAACTTACTTTCTGAGAACTATTGTGTATTTTTAATGAGGAAAAAAAGAGCAAGTGACCAAATTTAGTGACCATCTATTATTAGGGAAACCTGAAACCAGGACTTCTCCATTCTTCACTTGACAATGAATTCAGAAATGGATTATAAGGTATACTCAGGGTGGCTTATTGAAGTCTTAACTTTATATTATAGAATCTCTGATCTTCTAATGTTCTCCAGGAAGAATTTGGGTTACTGAGGACTTGAATGGGCCAAATTTTGGCATGTAAAGCTGGGAAACCATTCTCTAGAAGAACTAGTGGTATTTACAAACCCTCTTAATTATCTTGTAGTGATCAGAAATGTTTCAATGGCTCATAATTTATATCTTGATAAAAGTAAACTTTCTTTTGGGCACTTTAGATCCTTTAAGAACTTAAACGGTAAGTAGATAAATATAGTCAAGGAGGTATAGCTCACTTCATGATTAGAAACAGAAATAGGTCATTCACATCAAAGCTATCAAGAGTTTTTAAGATCTTGGATAAAGAATTCTGAAAAAGAGAATGTTTTCAATAATCCAAATATATTGTCCAGGTTCCCAAGAAAAAGGCAAAAAATATTGACTATTTACCTAAGAAACAGTAAATGATGCAGAACTTGGATTTACAACTACAGTATAACATAGGATAAAATAGTAAGTTGTATTCAATATTACAAGGAAATATAGAGTGATGGTTCTTTCATTATGGCCTTGAGGCACTTAGTACATCAGTAGCCTCTTCAGACGTATTCCTTGAAGAGTAGGACAGAATTATTACATAGATAGGAGCAAGGGATTATGAACTCCTACTCTTCCAGGCTTTCAAATATTAGTTTTTCTTTATTTACTGCTTTTAGACAGTATTGTGGAAGCTTGCATAAATTTGTGGGAGAATCAATCTTCATGGGCTTGACTTAGACACATGGACACTGTTAACTCAAGGTCAAAAGGTGTTATGGCCTGAAACAATAAATCAGAAAGCATTTAATCTGAAAATCCTGTTCACAAAGATTCCTCAGTTTCTTTCACCATGGTGGAAAAAGGTCCCTTAATTAAAAGGTCTGAAGATGATGCACATAGCCTGAAAAATGGAGAATATCCAAGTACCATGAAATTCTTGCCACTTGATTAATTTTTTACTCTGAGGAAAAAGTTGTATAGTAGTAACAAGATCTAAAGTAAATATTGTTGTACCCAAATCAATGACAAACTTCAAAGTTTTATCTTTAAAATTTACTTAAAATTTCATGCTGTGAATTTAAGTGCAAAATAGTAAAGTAGGCAATTAGTTCCCTCTCAGAGCACCTTCACTGGTCATTAACTCATTTATTTTTCCATCAGTGTCTAGCTTGTGTAAGAGAATTGCTTTTCCAGTGTCTTTCCTACTTTCCACATGTGACTTCATCTTTATCAAAAGCCTCTCTCAGGCTAGGCATTGTGGTTTACTCTTATAATCCCAGTTTTCTGGGAGGCAGAGATAAGAAGATTGTGAGGACAGCCCTGGCAAAACCATGAGACCCTATGTGAAAAGCAAACTAACAGCAAAAGAAATGAGGGCCCTGGGTTCAAGAAGGCCCTGGGTTCAATCTCTAGTACTGCCAAAAAAAAAAAAAAAAAGAGCTGGGGATATAGCTCAGTGGTTTAATGTTTGCCTAACATGCACGAGGCCCTGGGTTCAATACCCAGTACCATAAAAAAAAAAAAAAAAAAAAACAGCTCCCACACCTTAGCGCCTAAAACTGGATAAGGAACAGCTGATAACTTTACTTTAAGATCAGTAAATAATGTAGATTCTGGGTCCATCTATGCTTTTTTTTTTACTGTATTTAAAAAAATATTTGCAGATATGTTAAAGATCTGGGTGAAACGACTAATTCTCATTGCAGAATTTGCTTGCACATTGTGTTCTCTATTTCTGAGTGAAGACTTAAAAAGAGGAACTAGCTTCACCTATACTCCTGCCCATTTCTAGTGGGCTCATTCTTCCATTGCCTATAAGACAAGATTATTATAGTCCAGTCCATTTTCATAGGAAAGGCATAGGAGATAGTCTGCAAAAGATCTTAGCTAATTTATACAGATTTTTTGAATTCCTTTGGGTTTTGACATAATGGGTGGACGGGGGTTACGGGAAGGCTCTCTCAGAATTCACTCACTTCAGGGACTTCCCACTCTGTCTATCTTTACCAACCAATGCTTTCACTTGAGGAATCTAGATTGAAGACTCTAAAGTTGTGAATGATATAAAATATAAAGCTCTAAATTTTCCCAGAACTGTTTGAAATTCTTCTGTAACTTCTCTGTCTTTCATGTCAAGGCTTTGGAAAGCTCTTTACAAGGAGAGTAGTTCTTAAAATCAGCCATAAGGAGCTTGTTCTAATCTGAAGGAGGTTTAACTTAAAAAGGCAATCGGCATAGGAAGGTTTCTTGTTGAGAGGAAAGTAAGCAGGTCAGAAGGAGGTCAAGGCAGAGTGTAAAGAAGGAATATAGTGGAAGGAAAAGGAGTAGTGGAATAAGGTCTCGTAGATTCAAGCCATGATTTGTGGAGATAAAAGAGAAATATAGTATTGTTTTCCACCTTTTTAAAATTTTTATTTGGCTACAAAATCTTTTTACAAAAGCAATCTTTAAAATCCAAATTTCTTTTGGAAATTGTCACTTAGCAATTAAGAAAAGGCAAAAACTGGATATTTTGAATCTTGAACTCCTGTTTTGTTCTAAGGAACTTCTCAAATGAATCCTTTTACTTTATTGTAAGTTCTTAGAAGGGTCCATTGTATGTGCTATTTAGAAAGATAAATACATAACTAGAGTTATAAAGTGAACACATTAAAAAGCTGAATTCTGTTGCATAAGCAGCATAGCTTTGACTGAGACAAAAACCACCAAAGTCTGGCAACAGGTCAGTTATGATTTTGCCCACATATCTTATCTTGTCCCCTGATATAATTGATCAGTTATCCTTAATTGAAGCCCTGATGAATTCATAATTCTACTGGCATTTAGGAATTTTCAACAGGCTTTTTCCTAAACCAATCTCTCAAATTTGGACAAGGCTGTAGCAAGCTCTAACAAGGCTTTTACAGATGTCTTAATGTAAACTTTTCCCATAATGCCTGTTTGACATGACTTTCTGTATTTATCAGCCCTTGAGGTGACCTTAAAAGACAGATTTATCAGGTCTGTGTCCAATTTCTTCTCTAAGAATTTGGTCTTAATAAGCTGAAAACTGAATGAGACAATGACAAAAAAAATTAGAATGTGTTGTATGTAAAAGGTAAGTTCCCTCCAAAAAATAACAATTTCAGATCTAGTTATAAAATCAAATAATTAAAAAAGCATTACTCATGCCAGAGTTAAAATAAGTAGTTTGGAGCTTGAGAGTCTAGAGAAGAAATTGATATTCAGAATCAATATATAATTGACTCCTATGTAGCAGATGGAGAGAACCCTGGAAAGAAGGTTCTGGGGGCTTTTGCAGAGAATGTGTTGTGGATCTGGGCCTGTGGTAGTGAGGAGTTGCAACTTGGTCTGTGAAGCCTCCCGAGCTGCCAAGAGTTGAATATTTCAATGATCCAAAAAAATTTAGAAAAACATTAAGTAAGCAAAATTAGCCTTTAAGGACTTATTACAGAAGGAGAAAATATCATCTCAACCGTGTTTTAAAAACTCTCCAAAAACATGGCTGGGTTATTTTTAAGACAAGTCTTAAAAATCAAGGAATTTATTGGAATTGACTAATTTGTGACTTAATAATTCCAGATTATTGTATTCAGAATGAGTCTTGACAAGCATACTACTCTTATTGATAAATAAATTATTTCAATTAGTTAGAAGCTGTTATTTTTGCTTGGCCTTGGTGTTGTATAGCATAGAAACAGAAAAAGTACCTGAGCCTAGGATATATAGTTTTCTTATAAAATTTATATATAAATATTTATTTATATAAATATAGATTTATAAAAATAGAAAAATATTTTTATATTTTTAAAAATATTTTTATATATATGTAGACAAAAGGACAGGAATACATTTTGCTTCAGCTCTTTACATAAAATTCTGGTCTTTTCAATATGTCAGATTTAATTCTCCCACTGTTAATATATTTTCTCCAGTTATCCATTAAAAGTATGTTGTCTTTTCAATAGTTGCCAATATTACCTTCCAGCCATCAATTACAATTATCTCATGCCTCTGACTTTATGAATGGAATTTAAGACTACAGAAACATTTTTATTTCAGATGTCATGCTTAGCTCTAAAAAGTGATACCAGGCAAAATAAAACAAGAGGTCCTAATACAAAATACGTGACTATTTCACTCAAGTGTTGACTCAGTTCTCCCCTTAACCTCTAGATTGCATGAAATAACTTTGATGATCTCTCATTATGCTAAATCTTTTTCTTCCCTACTTCTTTCCCACATCCCCACATTGGCGCACACAAAAATCCAGGTAAGACTACATCACCTCATTTTCAGTTCTTCATCCTTTAATCACCAAGGCAGTTCAGTTTAGGAAGTACAAAATATTAAGCAGATTGGGAATTCAAGTTTTTGTTTCCTTCAGCTCACCTCCAGCATCAGATTCTTGGGTCTTCTGCCTTTTTCTATGCTTCTGAAAATTCCCAACCTTTCTTCAATTCTGTGTCTCTAAGCATCTCCATCTCCAAAAGTTTCAGTCCTGTGAATAGTAACTCCTTTCTATACCCTAAAATGCTTTCTGCCTGAATGGCCAGCTGGCCATGGTCTTCAGGACACTACCAAGCTTTTGGTCCCAGCCAGTGGACCCTTGCTTTTAATCACAGAGCTCTTCTTATCTGCAAATACTTTTCAAGTTCCTTGTTGTCAGGGAAGACTATGTTGCATTACCTGTCCAAGAGAAGAGGAAAAAAGTATCTTGTTGGCCTACCCACTGTGACCAATACCTACCAGTAGTCATTTAAAATTTATAAAACTTATAATAAAAATACTATTATATCTGCTATATTTTACTGGAGAAAACAAAACCTTAGAATGGCTAAAAGCCTGTCTTTTGTCACTTAGCTTGTAATGGAGGAAGATTTGGTATGCCCATTTTACTACACCACTATGCTTTGGTTTGGTATCATTTGCATGAACTCTTATCCTGTTTAAGTATGGTTGCCATTATATAATCATCATCACCATCACTATCATCATTGCTATTTACTCTTTAGCCCCTCAGAGTTATTCCAGGAGTTTGCCAGACTCTCTCCATTTCCATGTTTGAGTATCAGAATCTTATTGACTTCAGAATAATTTAAAATTACTTTGTATTTTACAGGGTGGCAGTACAAAGAATTAAGCTTATTTATTTGGGAGGGGGGAGAGAGATAAAGGGAAAACTTACAAGCTTAGGTATAACAAGACAAAGTTGACATGCACAAGGGTAAGAATAGAGACTTTTTAATTAGTATACTTTTTTGAGCAGCTGTAGCTCTACAGAAAAGTGAGAATAAGATAGTTTCCACACTGTCATATACCTTTCCCCAGTTTCCTTCACTATTAATATCCTCATGAACATATTGTTTGTTAAATTGATGAGGCAGCATTAACACATTATTATTAGTGAAGTCCAGAGTATGGTCTTTGTGGAATGTGTTGTATAATCTCCACAAACATAATGACATATGTTCACCATTATAGTATCACATAGAATAGGTTCATTGCTTAAAAAATATCCCGTGGTCTCTCTATCCATCCCTTCCTCCCTCTTCATGAACCCAAGGCAGCAATTGATCTATGTACTGTCTGCAGTTTTGTCTTTTCAAAAATATCATGTATTTGAACTCATACAACAGGTCAGCTTTTCAGATTTATTTCATTTAGCAATATACATTGAGGTTTCCTTCACATTTTTTCATGGATTAAGAGTTATTTCTTTTCAACATAGAATAATACTCCATTGTATAAACATGATACAGTTTTTTAATCTATTCATCCATCAAATGACGTCTTATTTATTTCCAAGTTTGGGCAGTTATGAGTAACACAATAGAAAGGACCTATGTGTAGGTTCATGAGTAGAGATAAGTTTGTGACATCCTAGGATAAATACCAAGGACTTCAGCTACTTCAACCTCTGGCTCATACAGAAGGAGTATGACACTGCCAAATTTTCTTCCATATTAGCAGTGCGTGAGGTTTTTAATTGCTTCACTTCCTCACCAGCATTAACCACTGCCAGTGCTTTGGCCTTCTAAATAGATAAGATGTGGTACCTCACTGCTGTTAATTTTTAGTGTACCAATTATATATAACAACTAGCATCTTTCCATCTGCTTATTTGCCATCTGTGTAACTTCTTTGATGAGGTATATGTTTAAATCCTTTGTCCAGTTTTTAGGTTGGTTATTTTCTTTTTAATGGCTTCCAAGTAATTTTTCAAAAGGTTTTCTAGGATTCCAAAAAAAAATAGGCTAACCAGCTATCTAAAACAGATGAACACATAAGACACTAAAATGACCCTGGCCATATAAGTTGTTCTCAATTTTTTTCACAATAAATGTTTTTTATAAAATTTTAAAGTTTCAAATTTTGAAAATTTTGTTACAGAAAATAAATTGCATTTGATAAAAATGCTAATTAATTATAACTGTATAATTAAAACTAGATATATAGTAAAGAGTAATTTAATTCTAGCCAAAACCAAATGAATTAATGCAATAGTACTTTGTCAAAATATTTTAAAATTTTTCTATTAAAAAATGGAAACAATTTTGAGAAGTTACTATTGCCTAGCATTTCAATGAGTCTGGTTTGGAACACTATGTAATATTGTCTACCCCAGAGACTCCTAAAAAATGTCTTATTATTAAAAGGACTATTTTTTTATTATGCTAGATGACAGGTCCTTTTGATCCATAAATGCATTTTTTTACTTTCAGCCATTCCTTTCCATCAACACAGATAATGCACTAATTTAGGATTTGCCTCCAGTATTTCATTAACAATAACAATAACATTAGCTTGCCAGGTTATGTCCAGCACAACTGAAAAGGCAGATGAAGCGTTGCTTGAACACAGGAGTATGTGTAAGAGAAGCCAAGGGGAAGACTTGCTCAGGACTAGTTAGCTCCCTGAATCAGTTTTCCTTGTGGCTTTTAATGAGTACAGCAAATTGTTAAGAAATTTTTGTAAGTAATCAATCATATCACTCTCATCAGCAGGAAAGGCATGTAGCATAGTAGATTAAGATCAAAATGAAAGGAACAGGAACTACAATTATTCTTAAGAAAGATTTCGGAGATAAAGAAATAGGAGTCATAATTACTCTTAAGCAAGGGGTTCATAGATCAAAGAACAGGCATGTCTTATCAAGATCAAACATCAAATGGATGCTTCATCCATCCTGGAGGAGGTGATTTCACTTTTGCCCTCCTTGTTTACAATCTCTTTAGCCATGCCTGAACCTCAACATCTCCCCATTTTTGTTTTGTAGTTAAAAAGCCTGGTTGTGAAGATCGGGATCACCTCTGGGTTGGAATGCTCAGCAGCCTAATTTCCAGATTGCAACAAGGGCAAGAAAATCAAGAACGATTATTATTTCTGGTATAAAGTATACCTTAAAATAGGAGAACCAAGTCTGAGGATGTAGCCAGCGGAATCCTTTTTGTATTTGATCCCAAGTAAGCATCTGTTGCTGATGATTATGAATATTTTTTACAAGTTTGGAAATGTCATCCTGAAATTATGAAATAGTAGAGCAAAGTTTCCCCTTGAAAGCACCATTTAAATGCAGCTTAATGTCTTCCCATTTATGGAAACTACTATTCCATGGTAATGGCGTGACATAAACACTATACAATGAGCCCAGTCACACATCAGACTCATCTGAGTCCACATGGTCTCCTGTTGTTCTCTGAGCCACATCACAGGAGACTTGATAGCATCTAAACACATCACAAATTGAAAATTAATGTGATCCTGGAGACTCAAAACTTTAGTCACATTAGTGGGCACTATTTTTAGAATGTGGAAGAGCAACTACTACAGAAGTGGTGGTGGTAAAAATGGCAATAGCAGCAAGAATTCCTGCAATAAGCAGCCCCACAAATCTTGGGGTGTGATAATGAGTGAACATTTCCTGAAGTACTTGTAAAGCCTGAGAACCCTGCCAGGGCCAGGTGAGATTGACAGGAAAAATGGCAAAACCTTGTCCTTTGAGAACAAATGTATTAAATATTTTGTTATAGGTAATATTGTGATGAGTAGCAAAGGCGGCATACCATCCTTGTAAAGCTAAAGAGGAATTAACGTAGGTAGTGGATGTGAGTAGCAACATAACACTGGAGTGGGACACACATTTGACTTGCTAAAGAAGGATTTTGTGGAAGTTTATAATATAGGAGTCTTTAGAATGAGAGTATTTGCCATCCCAAATGTTCACAGGGTAAAACAGGTATGCCAATCTCCATAAAGTCCATTGTATGGGACCATTCCTCCATTGCAGACCAGGGTAGCCTAGTCCCCTATTGATCCACCTCATCCTGGCACTGGAGACACAACAGCATTTGTCCCTTTTCCATAGTGGACCCTCAGGTCTGGGGGATTTAAAAGCAAGGATGGTTTGCTTTTAAATCACCATGAGGGCTCCACAACTTGTTTACCTCTGATCCAGCCCATAGCTGCCGTGCCTATTGTCCATGGCATTTTTCCCAATGTATTCGTCCATCTGATTCTTTCTACCCCTTGTGATATTCACAAAAGAGCAGGTGAGAAATGCCATTTGCAGTGTTACCCCAGGGAAAGCCTCCAGCTTGTATGAAGGCTAAAATGGAGAGATTTCCCTCTGGATGCATGTACAGCCAAATTTGTTGGGTGAGGTTAAGGCAAGGCACTGAACAACCCACACATAGGGCGGCAGCTCGGTATAGACAGAGAAATGTCCTTTAAAAAGGAGTTTATCAGGTTGATTATCTTCCATGTCCAAATTAGGACTTCCTCCAAACCACTGAGTTGTATTATGGGACACAGGAAATGGTGGTTGGACCCAGGTAATGTGTCGCCACAATGATGGCCTTGGAACGTAAGTCTAATGTGTGTGGGCTGAAATACTTCCTAGAAACCCCATGAAAATGCATATGGTTACCATAAGAGAATTGTAGTGTATAGTACTAAGGCATGGAGAGAAAGAGATTTTCCAGATTAGATTTGACTTTGGTCTTGAGAGACGTAGGTCCTCAGCTTGTTGTGTCAGTCTCCCCCTTTAGATCGGTCCAGCAGGCTCTGCTCTGATGAGGTAGCAGCATCCCTCAAGGGTGAAGTTAGCCTGGCCCAAAAGACCAAAAATCGTACATTCTCCCTCATATGTGGACATTAGGTCAAGGGCAAACACAACAAGGGGATTGGACTTTGATCACATGATAAAAGCGAGAGCACACCAAGGGAGGGGTGAGGATAGGTAAGACACCTAAAAAATTAGCTAGCATTTGTTGCCCTCAGCACAGAGAAACAAAAGCAGATACTTTAAAGCAACTGAGGACAATAGGAGAAGGGGACCAGGAACTAGAGAAAAGGTGAGATCAAAAAGAATTAACCTAGAAGGTAACACACACGCACAGGAAATTAATGTGAGTCAACTCCCTATATATCCTTATCTCAACCAGCAAAAACACTTGTTCCTTCCTTGTTGCTTATACTCTCTCTTCAACAAATTAGAGATAAGGGCAGAATAGTTTATGCTGGGTAGCTGGAGTTGGGGAGTAAGAGGGCAGAAATGACCCAAACATTGTATGCAGGTATGAATTAAAAAATAAAAGGGGTTGGAGGTCTTAAGGTCAAATTCTTCATCTCCAGAATCGGGTTCCTTTGTGGGGGCCAGTTGTAGGAAAGGTTTGATTCTTCAGCTGGGAATCCACTGTGGTCCATTCCCTGTGGAGATACAAGCATAACCCTGTCCTGTATCAGTTAGTCTGAGGGGCCCTTCCACTCCATGGTGTCTATATCTTTATACCAAACTTTCCCATGCTTACAGTCCATTGCTCTCCTGAAATGGAGAGCTGCCTTGTACACATATTCCTGAATATTTAAAAAACTTAAAGTAAATGAAGCCCGAGCTAATGGAGACCTGGCAACCTTTATTCCCATCCCCCCCCTTTTTTAAGGATCTGGTGGGCCCATTCTATTTACCTTTGGGGGTTGTAAGAGATACCAGTAAAATGGAGTACTTACCACAATACTCCATCAGCAAATTTTTGGCTAGTATACGCTGGTCCATTGTCTTGTTTTTTTTTCTTTTATTCATATGTGCATACAATGTTTGGGTCATTTCTCCCCCCTTCCCCTCACCCCCTCCCTTATCCCCCCATCCTCTCCCATTCCCCCCCACCCCCTCGCTACCTGGCAGAAACTATTTTGCCCTTATCTCTAATTTTGTTGAGTATAAGCAATAATAGGAAGGACCAAGGGTTTTTGCTGGTTGAGATAGGGATAGCTATACAGGGAGTTGACTTGCATTGCATTGTCTTATTTTAAGTTGGAGAGGGACTCCCATAGCAGCAAAAATTTGGAGACAGTGAGGGATAACTTGGTAGGATTTTTCCTTGATAGCAAGGGATGCAAAAATAAACCTGAGTAAGTGTCTATGGTAACATGAATGAATTTAAGTGTTCCAAATGACAGTACATGAGTAACATCCATTTGCCAAATTTGGTTATGTTGAAGGCCTCAAGGGTTGGTACCATTCGGGGGTGGTTGCCCCACCATAGGGTTGGCAGTCTTCACAGGCCCGAATTATTTGATTGGCCTGGTGTTGAGTAATTAGAAATTTTTCTTAATGTTTGCCAGTTTTGGTGGTGAGAATGGTGACACAGACTGGCCTCCTGAAGGCTGTGGCAACCACAGAGTCAGCCTGTTGGTTTCCTAATGAAAGTGGACCTGGAAGCCCAGTATGAGATCAAATGTAAGTAATAAAAAAAAAGATGATTGCACTGGCAAATCAGTTTTTGTAATTGTAACATAATAATTAAAAGTTTAGGAGGAATATTAGGGAGAATTAGGGAGGTCTCAATTTGTTTTGTAACTAGTGCAGAGTATGCCAAATCACTGACTATATTAAGAGGCTCTTTAGGAAACATTTCAAAGGCATTGACAATGGCACCCAATTCTGTTTGTTGGGCAGAGGGAAAACTTTCTTTTACCCAGAATTGTCCCTCAAAAATAAGGGCAGCCTTTCCTGACTGGGCAGAGCCATCATTAAATACTGTGTGGGTTTTTGGAATAGGCTAAGGAGACAGTTTAGTAGGACAAATGAAGGGGTGTTCCTTGAGAAATCGTAATTGAGTGTCCTTAACAAGTAGTGATTGGAGTAATCCAAGGGCTTGTGGCATAACTAGATTAACAGCCAAGGGGTTTCATGAGAAACCTGTTTAGCAACTTATTGGAGGAGGTCCCCAGTGAGGGCTGCAATGAGAATGTCATCCATGTAATGGATAATTTTAGCTTGGGGATATTTAAGGTGAACAGCCTATAATGCCTGATGGATGTGATGCTGCACATAGTGGGGCTGGTAAGCATGCCCTGTGGGAGGACTCCACATTGGTAGCATTGAGCAGGGTGTTCATTATTTAAAGTGGGCACAGTGAAAGGAAATTTTTCTTTGTCTTGAGGAGCTAGAGGGATGCTATAAAAGCAGTTCTTTAGATCCGTGACTATAAGTGACTAATTTTGGGGGATCACAGCTGGCGAGAGGGTATTTGGTTGTAGTGGTCCCATAGGTTGTAAGATAGCATTAATGCATTAATGGCACGTAGGTTATGTACAAGTTGCCATTTGCCAGATTTTTTAGGAATGACAAAAACAGGTGAATTCCAGGGAGTAGTGGAGAATTCTATTTGCCCTGCTCAAAGTTGTTCCTGAACTAAATGATGAGCATGTTGTCATTGCTCTCATTTTAAGGGCCACTTTTCAACCCAGATGGGCTTCTGTTGGAGCCATTCTAAGGGCAGGAGAGGTATTGTAACATTGGCCTCTATGGTAAATTTTTATAAGAAGTAAGATGTACTCCTCAATATTCCAATAGACCACACCCCCATAAACTAACTGGTATGGGGAGTATTAATGGCTTTAAAAAAATTGGTGAACCACAGGGCCTTTGGCATAACACATCTAGAACTTTGTAGAACTCTGAGGATTTTTCCAGTGCTCTGGATAATTTAAAAGGTCCTGTTCTTTGGCCAAGAAGATGGCCATTCTTGTAGCTTAATAATGGTAATGTCCGCCCCTGTATGTAATAGTCCTGTAAGATTTTACTTTGTATTTTTATAGTTAAAAGAAGTCTATGGGCTAAAAGAGCTTGGCTCCAATATATCGCCATGCTCCCAAATCCTCCTGTACCTCAAACAGCATTGGACACATTTGGAACCCAATAGGGGAAAACTACTAATTGTGCTGTACCAGTCCCCTTTTATAAGCTCTATAATCCTTTGCAAAACATCAAAACAATGAGCTCCACTTCATAATCAAAATCAATCATGCCTGTTTGTACAGTAATTCCCTTTGCAATTAAACTGGATCTACCTAATATTAGTCCCACTGTGCATTGGGGTAAAGACCTGAATATTCCGGTAGAAACCCTTTGGGCAGGGTCACCTTCCTTTAGGATGATATCTGTAATGGTACTGAGGTCCAGTTCTGCACTTCCTCTGGTGGCAGAGGAAAGGGACTGCATGGTATGTTTCTCACCATGAAGGTCCCCACTGGGTACAGGGCTGAGGGCTGGCCCCTCATTCCATTTCCCTGTTGGGAAGGTAAAGGATTTTCACCCTTGTCAAATTTTGACTTGCACTTATTAGCCCAGTGAAATCCCTTCTTCATTTAGGACAAGGCCTGGGAGGTTTTGGGCCTTGTTGAGTATTTCCTGCCATATTTTGGGGGCACTCTTTCTACATGTAGCCTTTTTGTCCACATTTATAACATCCCAAGTTTTTTGGTCTATTTGAATTATTTTTTGGTTTTAGGTCAGCCACAAGTAAGTTTGCTTGATGAGTAGCTGATCTTTTGACCTGCCAAGCCTTAATACAGTCCCCTACTTTTGTAGTTTTTGTTCTAATAGGCTGAATAGCCATTTTGTAACCATGATTAGCATTTTCCACAGCCAAATGAATTAATACAATGTTAGCAGCCTGTCAGTGGGCTGCTTGTCTCTGAATAGCTGTTGTTACATGGGAAATAAAATCGACATAACTTTCATCATTACAGGAAAAAGATGCTGGCAAAAGTTCCTTCAGTGGCACCTCCAGCAGGAATGCAGTCCCAAGCCCTTCTGGCACGTAGTGAAACTTGTTGAAATAAAACAGGATGGCATAAAATCTGTTGGTTGACATCTACGTAATTCCCTAAACCCTGTAACATGGAGGCATTGGTAGGCACCCCAGCTTGTTCATTTTGTCAAGCCTGTTCAAGACAAAGATTATGAATTCTGCTGTCCACATGAGATATCATGGGGCCTCAAGACAAGTGTTAGCCAGATGTTGCCAATCTCAGGGGGTCATGTGATAATGTTCTGATAAGTAGTCAATAATTCCCTTTGTGAATAAGCCATTAACCCCATTTTCTCGGATACTCTTTCTAATTTCCTTAAAGGTGTTGTAATCCAGAGGCCCTGATGTCATTGTCCCTGTGCATTTTGCATCACAGGGAAGCTCATTAGGTCCCCTCCATGGCTGCCTCTCTCAGGCATTCTCCAAGCACTGAAGCATGGGGTCTTTTTTCTTTTCAACCAAAAACTGAAGGAGGAAGTGGAGAAGTGCCAGGAGGTGGCTGCTCCTCTTCTACCTGGGCAGAGGGTTGAAATGTCACCTGCAGAGATGCTGGGGGCTCCTCTGTATGTAGGTGAGCTAGAAAGGCCCATACTAGAGCCTATGGGGTTAAGGAAGCAAGAGGTACTTTTCCCCCATGAGCTTGTTTCTTTCTCATATTATTACCTGCTCTTTCCCAAACATCCAAACCAAGGGTTCCCTGTTCTGGGAATCAAGGATTGCATAGCATACCATTTTGATCTTCACTTATAATAGCCCCATTGGCTTTAAGTAGATGTTCAAGAGTTCTTATATAACATTTTTGTTCAGCAGTTGTTGCCCCACAATTACCCTCATTTGAAAATCCCCAAGAACTTGGCAGTGCCCCTGCACGCCACTGACTTAGTGCACGGTTACTTTCATTTTCCCAGGTCTGCATGCCACTTGTTGCAAAGGTCGGGATGTTCATTACACCGGGCACCACTTGCCGCGATATGTCCAGTGCAACTGAAACAGCGAATGAAGGATGACTGGAACACAGGAATATGTGTAAGAAAGGCTGAGGGAGAGAGCTAGCTTTCTGAATCAGGGTGCCTCATGGCTTTTATTGAGTACAGCAAGTGGTTAAAAAAATTTTTGTTAGTAATTTATAGTATCACTGGCGTCAGCAAGAAAGGCATGCAACATAGTAGATCAAGATGAAAATGAGAGGAACAGGAACTGTAATTATTCTTAAGCAAAAAGTGTGGAGATCGAGGAACAAGAGTCACAATTACTCCTAAGCAAAGTGTTCAGAGATCAAGGAACAGGAATGTTTATCAAGATCAACATCCAATGAATGCCTTTATCCATCCTGGAGGATGTGCTCTCACCTTTGTCCTCCTTGTTTACAATTTCTTTAGCCACGTCTGAACCTCAACGTTAGCTAATATTAATTTAATACACACTGTGTTCAATATTTTGCACATAGTTTCTCATTTGTTGCTCAAAATAACCTGAGAGGTTGGTTTGTGGTCCTCATTTTAGAGACGGATATATTAAACCACTATTAACAAGATCAGTAAAGAGCTTACTCTATCCTCATTCTCTCCTTTTTTAATCAACCATGTATACTTTTATTATAATAATTCATATAAATACAAATGCTATCATTCAACTTTTGCATTTAAAAAGCTTGGAGACAGTCTCTTATCCCTCATAGATCAAATTCACTAAACTACATAAAAGTATCATTGTAATTTATCTCAATCTAAATGTTAACTTTAGTGGCAGAAATAAATGGAAATTTTCTAAGATTTGAGGATAAGGCAACTAAAGATTTAGAGCTTAGAGTACATGACATCTTACCTGTGTCCTGATAAACAAGTGAATTTTACATTTGTAGCTCAAGTGATACAGTGCGTGCTTAGCAAGTACAAGGCCCTGAGTTCAAGCCCTAATACCACCAAAATATAAAAAGTGAAAAATAATGGAGTAATTATTCTAAACAATAGAAGTGTTCGTTATTATATCTACTACCTACCTTTCTATCACTACTAAATATACTATTTCGAACACATATATAGAAATAGATATTTTATAAAAAGAGAGTGCTATAGTGATATTGATACTGGTATTTGGTGTGTCAGGTTTTTGTCTAGGCTTGAATAAAAAATGACAAGTCTGGTCAATGGATGAGTGCCAAGTGAGGAAGAAGTTTATTGAAGTAAAAAAAGATAGACCTGCATGGATGGGACTCAGAAAGGCTGAGACGTGGCTACTGCCTGGTCTAGGAATTTTTATTTAGTTTTTGGCATGCTTTGGGGACAGACTTTGTATGTTCCTGAAAATGGCTTTCTGGGAGGTAGACCATTGTGGGGACCTTATTCCTTCTTTATCCTGAGTCCACATTCTCATTCTCAGGGCTGTCTGTGCTATCTCTGTTCTCTTGCCTAATATCTGTTTCCCACTGAATTTCAATGCTCTTTTGTGGCCACAACCCTAACAGTCTAAGAGCAAGCTGGCTCCCAACAATATGTCTGTATCATTATCAAAAAATAACGTGTATTTGCTGGGCACCTGTAGCTCATGCCTATAATCCTAGCTACTCAGGAAGCAGAGATCAGGAGGATCATGGCTCAAAGCCAGCCTGGGCTAATACTTTGTGAAACCCTACCTCAAAAATACCCAACACAAAAAAAGGCTGGTGGAGTAGCTCAAGGTGTAGGCCCTGAGATCAAGCCCCAGTACCACAAAAAAAAAAGGCATGTACTGGAAAACATGATGCCCAAGTATGTAAACCAAACAAATAGTAAAACAGGAAATAAATAAGTTTGCACAAACTATAGCCTTCATTTTGGTTAAAATCTTAATAATATTGACATAAATATAGATACATACACACTGGTCTATGACCAACCAAACCCATAATAAATGTAAATGGCTAACACTTATTAGAAATTAAGTAAGTGAGTAGAGAGACAAGTGATTATGCTTAGCTCTCTCTTCTTTAATGCCTTGCTACCTACTGGATCAATCAGAAATATCTTGGTCATTCTCTATTTTTCTATTTATCAATTATTTTGACTTAAAATTATTATGCCTGAAATTCTAAAGCAAGCTACCATAATTGAAAAACATCAGCACTTACTTTCTTTCCTGTTCTTCATTATGTCCCCAACACAGAAATCTGCAAGAGAATCTGGAGATGAGATAAAGGAATGTGCGTCACATTTCTGTGATCTTCACATGTGACTGGACAATTACTGTAAATGTGTTCCAGAGAATCTGAGAAGGAGCTCAGAGTAAATTGTTGAGATGGAGATCTTTCACAAGGTCCTTTTCTGTACAAAATGAACAGATGCAATTTTTACCAAACTGGATCCACAGAGTGAATGCCAGCCAAAGCAGTCATTAAACAAATGCCTGACTGTTACTCTGTGTTTCTATGCAAGGTGCCATAAGGAATGCAGAAGACAGAGATATGATCTCTACTTTGAAAAGGCTGAAAACCTTTTTTGAAAAAAAAAAAAAAAAAACTAAGACAAGTAAGTTGTCTAAGTGATCTGTCACATTTCCATTACAAAAAAAACAAGGCCTTATGGAAACAGCTACAATAAAGAATAGTCAGTTCCAAAACCAACCCTAAACTCATTTCATGTATATGCTTCTTTAACGGATTTGTCTTTCCTTTTTCTAAAGACTGATAAAATGTGTTTTCATTAGAGTTTTTTATTTAATGGTGTTTTGACAAAAAAATGGCAAGTGTCAGAGATTTATAATTTAAAACTTTTGTTTAGTTGTTCATAGTAGTATTACCAAAAACTTTCAAGTAATATGCATAAATAAGTAGAATTTTAGAAACTTTCTTTACTTTGAGATCTTAATTTTACATTAATTTATATCATCTTAATGGGCTTACAAATCTTGCTCTTTAAATATTATCTGCTTATCTATTAAAAATTCCTAAGCACAATGAGTGACATGTGATATACTCTCCATTTATCCATCTTTTTTTAGCTATAAAGTGACTAAAATTATGAGATTTTTAAAGAAGTATGCAGAGAAAAACTTACTCTTAAAAGATGACTCAGAAAAATTTCTTATTCATTGGAAATTTGGCACTGATTTCACAATCATCAATCATAGAATTCAAAAATGACAAAAGTATTTTCTGGAATAGTTTAAGCCAAATTCTTTTAAGGCCAATGTTGATTTTCGGTTCTCAGCCTTCCTAGGCATTGCATTGTGTTTTGAAATGTTCTACTTTTGCCACTGAAAATTTGAAATTGTGATCTTTATTGTATGTAAACTACATTTCAATCAAGTTGATTTTTAAAACCTGTGAAAACAGTTGAAATGTGTGTATGTATGATATGCACTCAAACTAAAGAATTAAACATTATCAACCCTGCTTTCTTCTTTTTACCCCAATCTACCATCAAGTGCTATAATTTCCTTGTTAGAAATATCTCTCAGATGGGTCCTATTTCTTCTGCATGTCTCTAGCCCATTCTGTCTCATGACTGCTAATTTCTTGCTGATCATCCTTCATTCCCTTCCCCATCCTACTCATTCTTAAGACTACTGTCAGAGAAATTTAACTGAAATACTTTTTTTTAATATCATTGAAATTATTTTGCTCACAGACATATAGTGTGATTGTGAAGTTTCTCTCACAATTACCTAAAAATTGTTTTACTCTCTGAACATTAATGGCTACTTCAGGAAGATTCTCTGTGCATGCCTTGTTCATACTAACTTTGTACCTTTACTAAAGTGTACCCACAATGTCAAATGCCTTCCTTCTCCAAGATCATGAAATGAGCATGTGTGTGTGATACTTAACATATACATTTAACGCTTACACTTTAAATTTGAACTTGCATATGGATTCTGGAGACCAATTTCTTTAAAATGTTTTTATTGTTGTGCTGGGTGGCAGTACATTGTAGCATTTACAAAAGTTCTTACAATATATAAAATATAAATATATTGTACTTGAATTCATCCCCTCTGCCATTCTCCTTCATTCCCCCTCCCCCCATTCCTAGAATAGTTTCAACAGATATCATGTTTCTATTTATGTACAAATGTACACAGTATTTGAGACCAAATTTTTAATGAACTTCCTCAGTAAGCACACCTCTTCTTGTGTCACAGTGCCAAAAGGATGCATTGTTTTTTTCTGCTGTGAAGCTTCCCTGTTGTCCCTAAACTGCCAGGCATCTGAAACCTAGGGGAGACTTCCTTTGTATTAGCGCATATTTGCTGCTATCTGCTGTTTCTAATAATAATTAATATCTCATGACTCAAGTTAATTTATACTAAGACATACATTTATTACATTAGAATTCTCTGAAGACTTCACTGGTTGCTATGTGGTCTAATTATGCCCATTAGGTAAAAGTTTGGTAAACTTGAAGAAGAAGATTACCTCAGACAGGTCCTAGGACATGAGAAATTGCCAATTAAAGCAATAAAATAATTAAAGCTATAAAAGAAAGTTCAGGGCTAAGACAAAGGGCACCATGCAGAGATAATCGCCCATTCCCGCCTTCCTTTGTCTCCTCTTATAAATAAACTTTCCAAAGCAGATTTCCCTGCTGCTCTTACCTAAACAACCTCAGGTCTCTAACTCACCACTAGCTCACCTATTAAGCCCAGCACATTCCTTGTAACCTGATGCCCTGCACTGCCCTTTAAGTATCCTGTGAATTCTTTGTTCAAGACCCAGATTATGAGTATGAACTCATCTGGGACCACCGGTGTAAAATAAAATCTGAATTCTCCACTTCTCCAAGTGTCATTTAGTTTCTCGTTTGACAATATTTCCACAACATTTCTGGAGGTCCCAGTAAGATTCCAACTGTTCTGGTCCCTTGAGCCACCAGCTGGCAGCTGGGCTGCACCAGAGTAGGAAAGGACTCAGGACCAAACAAGGTGATGTGCTATCCAATGGTATTCTGGGTCCTCCTTCTCCCCAGAGTTCCAACCGTCTGAGCAGTCTTGACCTGACTCAGATGCCAAGGAGAAGTGGACCAACTCACCTGGTAGTTTCATCCAGACTTGGTAAGCCCCCCGACCAGGAAAATCAGCCCTCAGTCACGTCCCATCCCACTGGGCAGAAGGGGAGTTTGATCCACTCCCAGGAACATCGGAGAGAAGTTCTACAAGTCAGGGACTTCCCCAAGAGGGGAAGGATAACTGTAATAACTTCAGTGGGATGTGTGTGTGAATGAGCGGCCTGATTCTTACTCACTTCAGGCTTGGGTTTGTGGTTGAAAGGCTACAGAGTCCATCTGGGTCTGCCCTGCAGCTCCATGGTGATCCACATATGGCTTAAGGTGGCATTGGGAGGACCTGATCTAGAGTCACAAGGCTGACCCTGCCATTGATGCTAAGAGGCACCGAAGTTCCTTTGGGAAGCTGCCAGGCAGACATCTGATTGGTCTCCTCTCCTGAAGGTGCACCCACCCTTGTTTGTCTTTGTGACACCAACTCAAGGAGGGAATACATAGGGTAGAAATAGGGGTTACTTCTAATTGCTATGGGTGGAAGTTCTTCAAAACCCACAGTCCTAGAGTGTATGCTTAAACATTTTAAGAAGGGATTCTCTGGAGATTATGGGATCAGAATGTCTTCCAGAAGGCTGCAAACACTATGCGAGTCAGAATGGCCCACTTATGGAGTCCACTGGCCCCCTGAAGTCACCCTAGATTTGCCCACTGTCAGGGCCATTTATTAGATCATAATAGGAAACCCTGGGTACTCAAACCGTTCCTATATATTGACTCCTGGCTTCAGGTGGCTCAGACTATGCCCCCTTGGGTCTGATTCTGCACTAACAAAAAGGGACAGAGCAGAGTTTTCATGGCCCAGGCAATGAAGCCTAAAGACCAGAAGCTGACCAAGCCTGTTCCGCAAGGGGATCCAGAAGATGAACTGCCAGTGTCCCCACTGTACATTCCTAGCATGCTCCCACCATCAGAGCAGCCAGTGCCACCTTTCCCAGATAGCCCACCACCCTTAATAAGTCCTCCTCTGTCCTGTCAGCAGCCTCCCAGTCCAAGCAACATTCCACACCCATCCCTGGCTTGGAGAATGTGTCCACAGCCCCTGAGCCACTGTCTTTGCTTGTCCCAGGTGCTGGCCCCTCAAGCCAGGGCCCTGCAAATGCTACTCTGTGAGATACAAGGGCCCCAGCAGATTGCTGCTGATGGCACGGTCCAGCCTAGATGCTCTATCCTCTATTATCAGCCTTTCAGTATAACTGACCTCTTAAATTGGAGAAATCATACACTGCTGTATTCAGAAAAACCTCAGGCCATGGTCAACCTCTTAGAATCCATATTCCAGACCCATCAACCCAATTGGTATGACTGCCAACAGATTCTCCTGATATTTTTCAACACAGAGAGAGGTGGAAAATTCTGACAGAAGCTCACTGCTGACTCCAAGGACAAGATCCAACAGGAACCCTAGATGCAGAAGCTTGGGCAAGAGAGGCAGCCCCTATGCACAGCCTACCTGGGACTTCAATGCAGCAGAAGGATGAGGAGACCTCACTCAATATTGAGGTCTACTACACAGGCTCAGGGCTGGAGCTAAGAGATCTACAAACATGTCCAAAATTTCAGCAGTTATGCAGAAGCCACAGGAAACCCTAACTGATTTTTATAACAGACTCTGTGAGAACTCCCAGTGTACACCCCCCTCTTTGTCCTGGAAGTGCCAAAAAACCAGCAAATGGTCAATACAGCATTTGTGGCCCAGTCATATGCCAACATTCACAGGAAACTTCAGAAACTTGAAGGTTTCACTGGAATGAATGCCACCCAGCTGTTAGAAGTGGCAAATAAAGTCTTTGTAAATTAGGAACATGAGGAAAAACAGGAAACCAATAAAAGAATGAAAGCCAAAGTGGCCTTATTGGCTGCAGCCCTGGAAAGCTGGACCCATCCCAGCAGTCAGCTCTACCATGGAACGGGAGATCCAGTGGGAGGCCCCCACTCTGATGAGACCAATGAGCTATTGTAAGAAGATTGGCCACTGGAAGAATGAATATTCCTGCCACAAGGGAACAGCATCTGAGCCTAACAAAATTTCTCCAGGAAAGAAGACAGGATGGCAGCTCAAAGCAGAAGCCCAGGTCATTGGCAGGAATTGAGTCAGACTAGGGAAGACCAGGCTACTTACTACTAGGCCCCTGAGAGCCCACGGTTGAAATGAAAGTAGAGGGCCAACCAATGATCTTCATAGTGGACTCAAGCACTGAGCATTCCATGGTCAATAAGCCTGTGGACCCACTCACTCAGCATAGGGCCACAATAGTCAGAGCCACCAGCACCCAAACTGCCCAGCAGTTTTGCCAACCCTGGACATGCCAACGAGGAGGGCACAAGGTGACTCACAAATTCCCATATTTACCAGAATGCCCAATTCCTCTTCTGGGAAGGGACTTACTAACAAAGCTCAGAGTCCAAATCACCTTCAACCAGGGAAGGCCTAGAAGCCTTACAGTGAGAGGACCAAATGCCCTCATCACGGCAGTAACCATGCCTACAGAAGATGAATGGCAACTTTGTCACCAGAAAAAGTGAGACCTGGAAAAGCCCATCTGCCTGCTGGAAGAGTTTCCTGATGTCTGGGCTGAAAAAGGGCCTCCCGCCTGGCTTGCAACCGTGTGCCCATAATATAGATCTCAAACCTGAGTCTCTCCCTTTCAGACAGAAGAAGTATCCAGTACAACAGGAAGCACATCTAAGAATTCAGATCCACCTGCAGTGGCTGAAGGATGCAGGGATATTAATCAACTGCCAATCATCATGGAGCACCCTACTGTTGCCTGTTAAGAAAACAGGGGGAGATGATTACCAGCCTGCCCAGGACCTGCAGGCAGTCAACAACGCCATTATCACACTACACACAGTAGGTCCCTAATCCCTACACTCTCCTGAGCTTTCTAACACCACAAGCAATCTGGTTCACCTGTCTGTACCTAAAGGACACTTTCTTCTGCCTCCACCTTGTCCCAGTTACCCAGCCTCTGTTTTCCTTTGAATGGGAAGACCCCCAGACTGGAAGAAAGACACAAATCACCTGGACTATGCTACATCAGGGATTCAAAAACTCATCCACCTTGTTCAGAGAAGCCCTAGAAGCAGATTTGTCAACTTTCCTGGAAGAAAATCCAAACTGTACTTTTCTTCAATATGTAGATGATCTGCTCCTGGCAAGCCACGACCAGGAGAAATCCTGGGAGGGGACAAAGGCATTGCTAGCCTGACTCTCCAAGGCAGGCTACAAAGTCTCCTGGAAAAAGGCTCAAGTTTGCCAGCAAGAGGTCTGATACCTCGGATTTGTCATATCAGAGGGACAATGTGCCCTGGGTCCAGAGAGGAACCTGGTTGTTTGCTCCATCCCTCAGCCGATGACCAAAAAGGAGTTCCAAGAATTCTTAGGAACAGCAGAATTCTGTGCATCTGGATACCTGGATATTCAAGCCTGACTGAACCATTTTATGAGGCCATAGCAGGCTCCAGGAAGGACCCTCTAACCTGGGGACCAGACTAAGAAAAGGCTTCCCAGGAAATAAAGAGACTGTTAATAAGCACCTCTGTGCTAGGGCTGCCAGATGCAACACAACCATTGATTCTCTTCATTTGCAAGAAAAATCACTCAGCTCTGGGGGTCCTCATTCAAATGGTGGGACCTTGGCAGTGACCAGTGGGTTACCTGTTGAAATGTTTAGACACAGTGGCCTCAGGGTGGTCTCAATGTCTCTGAGACCTGGCTGCATCCTAACTAGGGAGGCTGACAAACTCACTCTGGGACAGGACATTAATATTCAGGTCCCTCATGCAGTCATGGCCCTAATGAATGGGCAGGGTCATAAATGGTTGACCAGTTCCAGAATGGCCCATTACTGAGGATTACTATATGAAAATCCTGAGTCAGGCTTGAAACTGTACAAATTTTAAATCCTTCCACCTTCCTGCCAACAGAGTAAGGGCTCCCGGATCATGGCTGTGAAGAGGTAATGGATGAAGTGGACTCCAGCAGGCCAGACCTAGTGGATGTCCCTCTCTTAGATCAAGAGCTCAAACTCTTAACTGATGGAAGCAGCTTTGTCCAGGGCAGATGGCAAAAGGGTGGGTTTGCAGTCACCATGGCTAATGATGTCGTACAGGCAGAAGCCCTACCACAAGTATGGTCTTCACAGTGAGCTGAACTTTGGGCATTAGTCCAGGCACTACAATATGCAAAGGGAGAGTAGGTGAACATCTACACATATTCTAAGTATGCCTTTGCCACACTGCACGTGCATGGAGCAATATACAAGGAAAAAGGATTGCTGACAACAGGTGGAAAGGAATTTAAAAACAAAGAAGAAATCCTCCAGTTGCTGGAAGCAGTCTGGAGACATCTCAAGTGGCTGTCATGCACTGCAGAGGCCACCAAAGAGGCACGGATGATGTCAGTAAAGGAAACCACCTGGCTGACCGGGTGGCAAAAAGGGAACCAAAAGAGCTAAGCTTCCTTGAGGTGCTGAAGCAAACCGCCAAACTTCTGTTGGTTCTGGAGCTGACTCCCACCCCAAATTACACCAAGGAGGAACAACAGGCAAAAGGTGAAAAAGGAATAAAGGTAAAGGGAGGCTGGTGGAAGTTGCCTGACCAGAGATTCTGTCTCCAGTGCTGTAGCAGCACCTCTGGTAAAACAACAACATGAGCTAATACATCTGGAGAAAATGGCCTTGGAAAAGCTATTGAGCAGATACTATTTCATTCCCAAGTTCCCATCCTGTGCACCCAAGTAAGGGCTAAATTCATCACAAGTGCATGAAACAATGCAAGTCAAGGGCCTAAGCCAAGCCCTGTGATACAAACAACAGGCACCATGCCTTTTGAAGACCCAGGAGTGGACTTCACAGAGGTCAAGCCCTGTCAAGGATACCAGTACTTCTTGGTTCTTGTCTGCACTTAGTTAGGGTGGGTTGAGGCTTAACCCCCACATACAGAGAAAGCACAAGAGGTAGTAAAGGCCCTTTTAAGAGAAATTATCCCTAGATATGGGCTTCCCCTTTCTATTGGATCAGATAATGGACCAGCCTTTGTAGCAGAAATAGTCCAGGGCCTGGCTAAAATTTTTTAAATAAAATGGAAGCTCCATACAACATATAGGCCTCAGAGTTCAGGGAAAGTAGAGCACATGAATAGAACCCTCAAAATTACCTTAGCTAAACTCTGCCAAGAAACAAAGTCTCCCTGAATAGACATGCTACTCTTAGCCCACTGTACCCTAGACCCTCTGGCTACTCACCCTTTGAGATTCTGTATGGCAGACTCCCTCCCATAATAAACAGGCTCAGAGGGGACCTCAGGAAAATTGGAAATCTAGACATGTCCCGATATCTCCAGGCCTTAGGAAAAACCCTACACCACATTTCCTGGGAAGTCTTAGAAAGGACCCCAATTCCCATGGGTAACTGGGCCCATTCCTACCAACCCGGGGATATGGTATGGGTAAAAGATTGGAAAAAGGAACCACTCCGACCCAGTTGGAAGGGTCCCCATCTAGTAATACTAGCAACTCCTATGACTGTTAAAGTTGCAGGTATTACTTCCTGGATTCATCACTCCTGGATAAAAAAGACAGCCACCCTTGCAAAGCCCAGTGACTGGCTGGCTGGCTGTGATTCAAGTAATCCCCTCAGATTAAGGTTCCAGAGGTCATCACAACATCATGCCATCACCTGAGAGAGCTCCAGCCCTGCTCTAGCCTCTTCCTGGAAGCTGGTTGTTCAACACATGGTGGAAGCCTGAGGATTCACCCACCAGGACATAAATATATCCCCTATTCTGCCACCCATACCCTATCCTGCTGGTTAGCATTGTTGCAATACTGTTTGCACTAGGACTGGCTGTCACTGCTCCCCAGGATTAGAACCTAGGCCAGAGATTACTGGTGGCCTTCTGTTATCTCTTCTTAGTTGGAAGCCTTACTGCTGTTTGGTACTATCTGTAGCTGAGACCCCCGACTCAGGCATGAAATCTCTGATGTGTTATTGCCTTCTGACTCTACTGTATTTTAAGGTTGTTCTATCTAGAGGCCAGGATGACTGCTCATCTTGCATAAAGCCACTCTTCTTCCAAGGAAAATGCAATGTGCCTTCACTTTTTATTAATACCTGTCACCCGCATGCAGCATATCAATTTTTGAATGCACCAGAGGAGGGACAATTTACTATAAGGGAAAACTGACAGGCCTGACAGCGTTCTGCAAGAACAAAGGCATTATAGGGCAGATGGTTTGCTGGCAGAAAAATGGGGACTCCTTAAAGGCATGGAATGATGAAATGACAAAGGGAGGAAATAAACCTCATTATATCTGGGCACTCTACCCATCCACCACATCCCCATATCAGTTTACTAAGGGGAGAGCTGCATATCTAGAAAGGCCTTAGAGGTGATTACCTAGGTGGACATGAACCTATAAAAGACATTGATCTGCCATCACCACGGCCCCAATTAATGCTTCCTTCCAGGACAGGGAACCTTAACTTGGAACCCCAACTGCAACCTGTTAAATGCAACTCACTGCCTCCTTAATCTTATGAACCCACAATTGATGGGTGATTGCTAGCTCTGCCTATCCTCAGGCCTCCTCCATTATGAGGCCATAGTGAGCCTCCTCAACCAGAACGTGCATGACACTACGTCCAACTCTAGCAGCACAAAACCCAAAGTAAAAAATATACAGGTATCCCAGAGGGCCCCTAATTGTATCTACAATTCAAGATGATACTATCTAGTGGGGGAACTGACTGCTAGCCAGTGTGCCCAGATCCAAAACTGTACAGCTACCACCATTAGATGTACAGTTGACAGACCATGGTGCAGCAGCCTAGAAATCTTCTTTGTTTCCTGGACCCTCACTTATCAGTATTTGCCAGCTAAATGGAAGGGCATTTACACATTAGTATTCCTCACCCCCCAGATAAACATAGTACCTAACAATCAGACCCTGCCTGTACCTTTAATGGCCCACATGAAGTCAAAGAGAGCTATCCAATTCATACCTTTATTAATTGGATTAGGGATAATGGCTGGGATAGGAACAGGAATAGGAGGAACTTCCTTGTCAGCCTTCTACTATAATCAATTATCTAAGGATCTAATAAATGACATAGAACAAGTGCCTAGGTCCATAGTGACCATGCAGGACCAACTGGATTCCCTAGCATCAGTGGTCCTCCAAAATCAGAGAGGGTTGGATTTACTCACTGCCGAGAAGGGAGGGCTCTGCCTTTTCCTAAATGAAGAATGTTGTTTTTATGTGAATCAGTAAGGAATAGTCAGAGACATGGCTCAGCAATTGCAGGACCGGGTCACACATAGGAAGCAGGAATTAGTGAATTCCTGGAACAGATGGAGCAGTGCCTGGAATTGGGCCTCATGGCTTCTCCCCTTGACTGGTCCTCTTCTCATGCTTCCATTGGCACTAGTAGTTGGTCCTTGCAGTCTTAACGCCATAACTCACTCTATTAGCTCACAAATGGAGGCAATAAAGTTGCAGCTCTTGGTAACACAATTTAGGCCTTTTGGACAAGAGGAACTGTATGGAATTCCTGAAATTTAATATTGATGCTTATCCACAAGTAGGAAAAGCATCAAGAGGGGGAAATGAAGAAGAACATTACCTCAGGCAGGGCTAGGACATGAGAAATTGCCAATTAAAGTTATAAAAGAAAGTTCAGGGCTGAGACAAAGGGCATCATGTAGAGATAATCCCTTATTCCCACCTTCCTTTGTCTCCTTCTGTAAGTAAACTTTCCAAAGCAGATTTCCCCTGCTGCTCTTATCTAAATAACCTCAGGTTTCTAACTCACCACTAGCTCACCTATTAAGCCCAGTACATTCCTTGTAACCTGATGCCCTGCACTTCCCTTTAAGTATCCTGTGAATTCTTTGTTCAGGGCCCAGATTATTAGTATGAGCTCATCTGGGACCGCTGGTGTAAAATAAAATCTGAGTTCTCTGAGTGTTGCTTGGTTTCTCATCTGACAATATCTCCACAACAAACTAACTATTTTCTTATTTTTTCAGATTTGAACACAGACTCAAGAGATTATGACTATGACTTTCTTTATTTCACAAGCAGGTATGTAGAAAAAGTGGACCTTGTGAACTCAGGTTCCTAGGTTTTTCTTTAAACAAACCTGACCTATGTCTATGTACATTGATTATATGTATATTTTATTTACTTCCTTTAGATGGTCAAATAAGCATCTTTTCTGCATTTTAAATCTGATAAAAATAGCCTGATTTGAAACATTCACTATGTAAATGTATGAACTCAACTTTGTGCTACTACACTTTTTACTTCACACATACAAACACATAAAGCAAGACAATACACATGCGAAAACAAACACAACTTTATTTCCTAATGGACTGAACTAAGCATAAATATAATAAAGCATGCAATGGAGAACAATTATCAACCTTCCCTTTCAGACAATATCAGTTTCTGCAAAGTCAATTTGAATATAAATATGAAATATGTTGACAAGAATACATTTGGAAAAAAGTAATAATAGTTACTAAGGCAAACTACTAAATTATCTTTTAATAACTTTATAACACCAAATATAATACTGTGAGAAATCTCAAGATGTGTAATAAAATCATACATTCATATGATTTATCAAAAATGAAAAAGATTTAATCAGATTAAATTTTAAGAAGTGCTATAAAGTGAATTTGGTAAAATATTGCTAGAAGGAAAGAATTATGCAAACAACTAGACTATTTCAAATTATCAAGCATAAGAAGTATAATAAACAGGAAAATATACATCAACATGACATAGAAAAACAAAGGCAATATTACTTATATTGTTTTATGTTCTTATATTAATATTTGATTTAGATGTTAATGTGATGCTATAAATTTACAAAGACTGTTTAGATTAGAAAGGAAGCATGTGTGTGTGTGTGTGTGTATGTGTTTACCACCTAGGATTTTAGTGTTATATTATTTGGTATTGACCAGCAATGTATTATGTACCAGCAGTTAATGTTTGGAGTTGATATTCTAAATATGATGCTCAAAAAGAAGAAAAAAATGTGCTGATCAAAGATTAGATTTATGTGAAGTAGACATGAGTATATTATGAATGCATGTGATCAGTTTTATGTGCATACATTATCTCACTTGAGAGCATGCTGCTCTGGAGAAATGACTAGCAGATTGTAAGAACGCCTCCCCTTTTGTGTCCACAGTCTCAGTCCATTTTCTGTTCCTATAACAAAGTATCTAACACTAGGTAATTGCAAAGGAGAGAGATTTATTTGGTTCGTGGTCCTAGAGCCTGGGAAATCCAAGAACATGGTGCTGGCATATACTTTGCTTCTGTGGGCCTTGTTCTGCTTCAACTCATGGTGAAAAAGTAAAAGTTCAAGTGGGAGAGGCAGAGCACAAGGAGAAGCCTTGTTTTATAACACTCACTCTAACTAATGCAGTCCACAAAGAGCAATAACTCACATGAGAACTGGATTAATCCATTTAGAAGGGCTCCACCCCCATGATCCAAACACTTCCCACCAAATGCCATCTCCGACCACTGCCACAGTGGCAAACTAATTTCAACATGAGTTTCAGAGGGGACAAATCATAACACCCTACCATTTCTATCCTTTGCCACATACTTCACAGCATCCTCCGTAGGACTGTAAGGGCTATAATTTCAGCATCCTGGCTTAACTAAGTGACTTGCTTTGGCTGACAAAATTTTAGCAAGTGTGACACAAGTAGAAACTTCAAAGGGGCTTGCAAGACCAGACTTACATACTCTTACCTATCTGCTCTTGACCTGAGATGGACATGCTCAGCTTTGCTTACTGGCAGAGGACACACTGAAGACAGCCAAATAGTCTCAGTTGCCCCTGATGAGGACAGTTTAAGTCAGTCAACATCCCTACAATCCACAGATAAATGAATGAGTCTGTAAGATATCAGCCAAACCCCACCTTTCTAACTAGAGAAATATAATAATTGTTGTTTCAAGTATTTAGTTTTAGAAGTGGCTTACACAGCAATAGTCAGCTCACACACTGACACCATAATCTTCCAGATCAAACTTAATTCTATAGAAATAAAGAGATAATAAAGCATCTGCCTCTGGGAAAAAATAACAAAATCAAATATGATTTGAGATTTTTTTAGTTTCTTCTTATGGGGTTGCAGTAAAAATGATCACTTTACAAAAATAAAAGTAAGTTTGTCAGTTTTATAATTGGTAGTACACACTCTTACTTTCTCATGCTGTTCTCAAATAAATACATGATAAATAGGTCAGACACTTCCATACATTTTTCTTAAGTAAATGCCTTCTCACAGAGCCAAAATGTAACCCAGGGTTTGTCTGCCTTAGTCCAGTCATCCATTCCTGACTCACCTCACTACATTTTCATAAAATTAGGATTTATAATTAAGAAGACCAAAGAAGGAAGTCCAAGTGATAACGACAAATACAAACAACACTCTCAGAGAGTAGTATGAAAGAAAGCGACATTTCCCAAGATTGGACAAGTGGACCCATCCAAGTCAATAGCACAAGAAAAAGCACTTGTTAAGGCTCAAAATCTCCAAAATAAACACTGAGCATCATCTAGAACTATCCTAAGCTGGGTTCCTTAATCACTGCATGCTTTGTACTTCTCTAAGTGCCATTTATAGTTGTAAGAAAATGATCTGAAGTAGGTAATGGGATTTCTGAGTGCTATTATAAAAGCTTTTGCTATGGCTTTTCTGTTGTTGAGGAAAATGTCATCAATATTCTATCAAAATCTCTTAATCAAATCTAAAAAGTGCCAGCTCATAGTCACCTGCAGTCAGGATCAGTCTTAATGACGCCTGGAATTTCCTCCAGTTTAAAAACCAAATCTAGGAAACAAGAAACAGTAAAAACGACGAGAAAAGAAAAAAAAAAACTTTGGAGAAAGATGTAGGAAAAATGAAATAGTAGTGTGCTAACCACTAATTAAATCCCATATATATGAACGTCTTAATCAAGAAAAGAATCTTTGCATTTAAGAAAAAAATGATAGCGATTTAAAAAGGGAGTGAGGAGTAAATAATATAAATCTAAGTGGTTTTTTTCCTCTGATGAGGCAATCAATTTAGCAAACATGTATGAATTCGTAAATAACTTATTTTATGTACTCCACTTGGCAAGAGTATTTTAATTTTTTGTTTTAATAAAAGCAGCTGTGCCAGGTGTCTATGGCTCATGCCCGTAATCCTAGCTACTCAGGAAGCAAAGATAAGGAGGATTGTGGTTTGAAGCCAGCCCAGGCAAATAGTTCAGGAGACACTATCACAAGAAAAAAAAAATCACAAAAATCGGGCTGGTAGAGTGGCTCAAGGTGAAGGCCCTGAGTTCAAGATCCAGTACCTCAAAAGAAAAAGTTGCATCCTGAATATTTTTATGTAATATACATTTTGCATTATTTATTATTTGATAATTATTAAAGTGTAATTATGTTAGTGTATTGTGTTTCTGAAAATGTTAATTCTCTGATTTTTGAAAATTCAAGTTTAATATTTAAAGAGACGACACAAAAGTCATATGCCCTCTAGTGGTGATCAGTTAATTCCCAAATAACATAAATCAAAGTCTAAAAGAGTAGTCAGTTTCTGCATTTTTACATACTTTGTATTGCAATTTAAAATTAATTCCATATTGTCATATAAAATGGTTGAGAATCCAACTGTTTCCAAATGTTCTTCAGACAACAATCTATTCAGAATATATTATAAAAGTTAATTGAAATAAAAATAAGAAAAAAATTCCCTAGAGAAAAATAGTTACATTTCTCCTTAATGATAAATTTCTCTTAGATTTTAGAAAGAAGGAAAGGAAAAGAATGACAGAATGAAATCTAATTTTAGCAGATGTTCATTAGGGGCAATTATATGGACATGGCTAAGGATGCCTGGAATGACAAAGCAAGCTATACTCTCCAGCAATTGAAGGACACATGACAGATGAGACAAATGTGTTTCCTGCACTTACATCTAAAATTACTTTTCCTTCAAAAGAGGAAAAAACAAGGAATTACACTCATGCAAATTCATTTATTTCAAAAACTTGTATACCACAAGTATATGGAACAATTAAATATATTTCATTTCCTATAGCGACAATGTCCACATTTTTATTTGATTAAAGTTATTTAGCATTTGAATGTTAAGCAACTGCATCTGTGTCATGCACTTACAGTATTTTCAGTTTATGGTCCATCGTTAAGACCTTCAATTAAACATAAGGAGGATCAGGATGATTCTGGATGTCACCCTCCGGATATTGTATTCTCTTAATATTGTTTTTGGAGTGCTTCCTAAGTCTCTAGCTACTTCTAATAAAGCCACTATAACTGTTGTTTGCATTTGAGTTTACCTGTTTAAACTTGAGATCATTAAACATGTAGATTACTTTTGGGAGTATAGACATTTTTACTATGTTGATTCTACCAATCCATGAGCATGGGAGATCTCTCCACTTTCTGTAGTCTTCATCAATCTCTTTCTTCAGAAGTTTATAGTTTTCCTTGTAGAGGTCATTCACGTCCTTTGTTAGGTTTACACCTAGGTATTTGATATTTTTTGAGGCTATTATAAATGGAATTGTTTTCATACATTCTTTTTCAGTTTGTTAATTATTAGTGTATAGAAATGCTAATGATTTTTCTATGTTGATTTTATATCCTGCTAACTTGCTATAGCTATTGATGGTGTCTAGGAGCTTCTGAGTAGAGTTTTTTGGGTCTTTAAGGTATAGGATCATATCATCTGCAAATAGGGATATTTTGACAGTTTCTTTACCTATTTGTATTCCTTTTATTCCTTCTTCTTGCCTAATTGCTCTGACTAGGAATTCCAGTACTATGTTGAATAGGAGTGGAGATAGTGGGCATCCTTGTCTGGCTCTTGATTTTAGAGGGAATGGTTTCAGTTTTTCTCCGTTAAGTATAATGCTGGCTGTAGGTTTGTCATATATAGCTTTTATAATGTTGAGGTACTTTCCTTCTATTCTTAGTTTTCTTAGAGCTTTTATCATGAAATGGTGTTGGATCTTATCAAAGGCTTTTTCTGCATCTATTGAGATGATCTAGTGGTTTTTGTCTTTGCTTCTGTTAATGTGGTTTATTATGTTTATTGATTTTTTGTGTGTTGAACCACCCCTGCATTCCTGGGATGAAGCCTACTTGGACATGATGAATAATCTTTTTGATGTGTTGTTGAATTCGGTTTCCCATTATTTTGGTGAGGATTTTTGCATCAATATTCATTAAGGAGATTAGCCTATAGTTCTCCTTTTTGGAGGTGTCTTTACCTGGTTTTGGGATAAGTGTAATACTGGCTTCATAAAATGTGTTAGGCAGTTTTCCTTCCCTTTCTATTTCGTGGAACAGTTTAAGGAGGGTTGGTATCAGTTCCTCTTTAAAGGTCTAATGGAATTCAGCAGAGAATCCATCAGGTCCTGGACTTTTCTTTTTGGGGAGACTCTTGATTGCTGCTTCAATTTCATTTTGTTTTATAGATCTATTGAGGTGATTAATATCCTCTTGGTTCAGTTTTGGATGATCATATGTATCTTATACAGGAACTAGAGAAAAGGTTAGATCAAGAAGAATTAACCTAGAAGGTAACACACATGCACAGGAAATTAATGTGAGTCAACTCTCTGTATAGCTATCCTTATCTCAACTAGCAAAAACCCTTGTTCCTTCCTATTATTGTTTATACTCTCTCTTCAACAAAATTAGAGATAAGGGCTAAATAGTTTCTGCTGGGTATCAAGGGTGTGGGGGGGAGGGGGAGGAGGGTGGTTGGTAAGGGAGGGGCTAGGGGCAGGGGGGGAAAATGACCCAAGCATTATAAGCACATATGAATAATAAATAAATAAATAAATAAACTTGAGATCATGGTTAGCAATAGTCCACACAAACATTTTCTATTTTTACTCATCCCTAAAACTCTTCAACAATTCAAAGCTTCTAGAAAAGAAGATACCAGCAATAAAAATATTTGTCAGAAAAACATGTCAAGTGGTAAATACCTTGTGACAATTCCCTGAGGCAGAAGCAAATATGTCATGATCAAGGAATAAAGTAATATTTGGAATATTGCACTGGAGAGAAAGAAAAAAGATATGTTTGCAAACAAAATATTGACTTATACGTCATGGCAAAGAATTCTTAGTTATTCTGCATGAAATATTGCATCATTAGAGTTGTTTTAAGTAGAATGATGCAATACTAATTTCACTTTTAAAGACAATTTTGCTGCTGCATGAATAAAATACTGAGGAGGAAAAGTTACGTACTAAAATATTAAAGTATCATGTGATCTGCGATCTGCTATGACTAAAGTGTGAAAAAGTTATAATTTGCCTACAAGAAGTTTACAATTTATGTGACAAAACATAATATCTTACTCATTGTAGAAATCCATCACTTTAAAAATTAAAAATTACCCCTAGAGTTTGAGAAAATTAATCTGTGACCATCCTTGAGGCCAATAGCCAATACCACCAATTTCTTCAATATTCAGTTATCTCAGACTTTAATATAATAAAAGAAAAGTCCTGCTTTAACTTTCTAATAGTATTTGAATCTCATCATTTACAATTTACTTCAATACTATAGTTTTTCCAAAATTTTCAAACCCTACATATATTTGCATTATTCATTTACTTTTCCTTTTGTTGGTCTTTGAACTTAATGAAATTCACTTTTAATTGCTTTCTTCTTTCTTTAAAATTACTTTGTTTACTTTTGCCATTTAAAAAATTTTACTGCCCAACATATATGGTACCTGTCAATCTTTTATGTACTGTAAAGGACAGGGCTAGTTCATAAAAACTCAGTGCTTTAATTTATATAAAACACTATTTCTTATAATTGACAATACTAGGTTGCAACAGAAAATGTAAGATGAATTAAACATGGAGAGGATGAGAGAGAGAGAAGACAAAGGAAGGAAAAAGAGAAGGAAGAAGGGAAATAAGAACAACATTGAGATGCAGAGGTATTTTTGTATATGAGAGAGAAAGAGATAGAAATAGAGAGGGAATTAAGCATTGATAGACTTCTTTGTGGAAAGAAAGAAAACAGGCACTTCCACAGCAGGGAGAGGCAAACATGTTTGAATTTTTATAAAGAAAAGTATGAAACAGTATGCCTCCTGGCAGTACATTTCAGAGATATGCATAAAAAAGATAGGAATTTAAATTTAAAAATTTTAAAGTATGAGAAAATTGGAGCATAAGTGGCTAAAATAATTATCTAATAATAGTTTTACAAGGTATAAATTATCTAGCTTTAAGATATGTTTTGATTATTCTCTTTTTGACCAAAAATATTTTATGCCGGGAGCTATACTACAAATATATAACCCAATTCTAAAAGAAAGGTTTAATTCCCAAAATACCAGTCATGATATTAAACTGTAATAAATAGATGTGATTCCTTTTGCGCAATGAAGGGAATTCAGACAAGTGTATACTAAGCAACCAATTAAAAAAACTTAATTTACCTTTCTGCCTTTGTATTGATCTTCTTGCACATTTATTTCATCTGAGAAAAAGATTAAGACATCACAACCATGTGAAAGCACAATTGAAATACAATGAGAACAGGACACCTTTGACCAGACAATTGTAACAGAACATGAGTTTTAACAACAATATTATTCACAAGGATTTCAAATGTATATATTGTTATTTTTATCCATGTCCTCACATTGTATCAAATTATTTACATACCTTATGCCATACCTTCTTTTGGCACATGGCATATTTTGACTTAAGGTAAGAACATCTATACTTAATCTAAGTTTTTCCCTTATGAAATTATCTTTCACATTAATATAACGTTTTATAACCTAATCAATCTATAAAGGAAAATTCACTTGTGACCTCTGACTACCTGAGCCAAATTTATGTGTAGTCAAAAGAAAGAAATATTTTAACAATGTATAGATCATTTGTATGTTAAGATAGAGCTGAAATGTTTCTAATGTTTTATTTTGTACCACTGATTGGAAAAAAATAGCTCCAAATGTATCTAGTTGAAAAAAAAATCAACAAGCAGTGTAGAAGGAAAACTACACTTGGCACATGGAATGGCAATATTCCAAAGCCCTAGGTTATTGAAGAAACAAATTTCAGAGAGAAGTTTGGGCTTCA
Source organism: Castor canadensis (assembly GCF_047511655.1). Taxonomy (NCBI): domain Eukaryota; kingdom Metazoa; phylum Chordata; class Mammalia; order Rodentia; family Castoridae; genus Castor; species Castor canadensis. The sequence goes on along the minus strand of NC_133390.1, from coordinate 18,714,855 downwards.
GAGACTGCAAATGCCACATGCTATTATAACTGTTAAGATTGCTTCTTGTAACTGTTTACTTCTGAAAGTGAGAGGGGAAATCTTCTGGCCAAAAGGAAACAGCACAGAATGAGTTTCCAGTGTGTCTTGGGATTCCAGGTTTGCTTTTCACCTTGTTTCCTCACAGTAGAAGATGAAAATAGGGAGAGAAAATACAAGGGTTTGGTTCAGAGATTCTGAGAGGACGAAGAGGTGGAAAATTTAGTTAGAAAGGTCAAAGTCCTGCCAGAAGAAGTTTGTTTTCAAGTTCACAGGAATTGAGTGGCTTTTTGATGTGTGAAACCTTTATAACCTACAAAATTTTGAGCGAGTAGAGGAAAAGTTTCTAACAAAAACTGCCTCATTTTGTGCAGTTCCTTGTAAAGACAGTATGAATGCACCCACAGTATTATGCTGCTTCTGCAGAAATAAAAATGCTATAGTACGACTGATCTAAACATCCTTAAATTATTTAATTTTATGTATTATCATTTTTTAATGATTTCTTGATGGTAAAAATTTGCAGAAAAATCAAATGAATTATTACGAAGCAGTTAAAAGTCATTATTATTTTTATTATTTTTCTTTTCCCTTTCTACTCACCTGCCTTTGACAACACCTCTGATTCCAACTTTCTAGGAGACATTCTCTGCCAGGTCCTTTTTTTTTTTTTTTTTATTTTTTTTTTTATTTTTTTCATTTTTCTTTTATTATTCATATGTGCATACAAGGCTTGGTTCATTTCTCCCCCCTGCCCCCACCCCCTCCCTTACCACCCACTCCACCCCCTCCCGCTCCCCCCCTCAATACCCAGCAGAAACTATTTTGCCCTTATCTCTAATTTTGTTGTAGAGAGAGTATATATGCCAGGTCCTTCTTATACATAAGCTTCTTTTACTGTCTCAAAGCCATCTATATTTTCCAAACTACATCTAAAAGTCTTATTTACAGCAGGAGCTCTCCAACACTTCAAATTATACCCTGAGGAATCCCCAAAAGAGAACATTCCACATAAGGGTGAGTTTCAGAGATGACAGCAAAGGCAATATTGAAGTTGAGGAGGAGAATTCAAACTTATATGTTTCATGATAAAAATCACAATCACAATATGCCATCAATCACATAATAAAAATGTAGATTGCCCTTCCATAACTGAATTGAAGCCAACTAGAACTGAGAATATATTTCTATCTCTCTAGTTCATATTCTTTATTTTACTTATTAGCGTATTGTAGTTGTGCAGGGGGTACATTGTGACATTTACAAAAGTCCTTACAGTATGTCTTATTTAGAGTTGCCTCCTCCATCTTTTTCCTTTATTCCCTTTCCCTGCCTGCTTACAGTTTTTTAGTCACATCCCATGATGTGCCAAATGGTGAAACAATCTCAATTTATGGCCACAATCTTAGCACAACACAAAAGCAGTAACCTTACTTTGAACTTTGCTCTTATACATTGACCACACCCATCTCCACCTCTCTTTTACAAAGGTCCTAGGTGATTTAACTCAAATTAAGTGTTAAACATGAGCTGTAAGACCTTCATAGACCTGCCTTCATTGTCCGCTATACTCTGAATTTCTCTGTCTTGCTCTGCTATGGCAAGCTCTATTTTAAATTTGCATTTTACTGTTGTATAAGCTGCCTCTTATTTCTTTCCAGCTCCTTTCAAAATGTTATTTGAAGTCTCACATTCTTAAACATGTATTGCATGAAAAACTTGTGCTTAGTTCTGGATTGTATTAGCATCTTAGAATCTTGCATTCTTAAACAGAAGAAAGTGAGCTAAAAATATCACTTTATGTTTTCTATGTAAGTTATTTAACTGCATTCTTGAAAAACATTCCATGATCTTGAAGGATAGACTTCAACTTCCCAAAATATTGAGTATAGTAATTGACGGGTATCGTTTTTCCATAAGGGAAGAGCAACTGAGAAGTCGGGCATTTCTCTGTCTTCATAGAGCTCATGGTATAGTGAAAGCAGACAGGTTGGTATTAAAAAGAATAAGATAAACATCACCTGTTATGCATTGAAATGCATACTCCTCCGAAATTCATATGTTGAAGTCCATACCCCAGTACCTCAGAATATGCAGTATTTGGATGTATGACCTTTAAAGAGGTGATTAAGTTAAAATGAGTGCATTAGAATGGTTATGAATCAAATCATACTGTTGTCCATATAGGAAGAGGAAATATGGACACAGACAAAGACATCAAGGGTGCTTTGAGTGGAGAAACAATTATGTGAAGACACATCCTCCCAAACTGTGAGAAAATACATTTTCTGCTAGTCTAGGTCATTATGGCAGCTTTAGTAAATAAATTCAGCACCAAATAATGGTCCATCTGAGAAAGAAATGAAAGAGGAGAAGGATGCCATCTGAGTTTAGAAGTTCTCGGTAATATCTCTGAGGAGCCAATATTTGAGTGAAAATGAACTAAAAGGAGACGTGAGGTAGGTGACATTTGAATTGCTAAGTGAAACACAAGATGATTTGGTGGAAGATGAGCTGTGAAATACAAAGTCGCAACTCTAGGACAAGCTTGGCACATCTGGGAATGTAAAGGTGAGCCAGAGGCAGCAGAGGTCTGAAAGGAGGAGCAATAGAGGGACAGACTGCCTCTCATCAAGCCTATTGGCGGAATTATAGTGTCTTTCTGAGATGAGTCATTGAAAGACATCAAGCAATCTTCTTAGGACTGGCTTAAATTAGGTGAAAATATTTTTTAAAATAAAGGAACAAAGTTTTTTTTTTTTAACCATTCCTCAGGTATAATTTTGGAGTCATTCTGTTCATAAAAGAGTAGCCATTGTTCTTTAAAAGAGTGCTATCTGAATTTTTAATATTTTTTCTCCAGAATGTAACAGTCAAAAGGGTGTTACTGTTTTCCCATGCCTTGTGTACAGGAGCTCATTTCTAAACCATATTTCAGAAGGAGCAATGTGCCTAGAGACAGAATTTTGCTATATACCTCACTTTAGACTCCCATTAAGTCCATTTAAATCAAATTAGTGTTTTTATTCTGTTGTTATTATGTAGTTACTGTAGAGTACACAATTAATTAGTCACTTGGGTCATAGAACGAATAATGGATGCTTTCAACTGATCATTTGAGTTTTTGCATATTCATCTTGCTTTTGTTACATGACAACACAAATGGAAAATATTAGCATAAGAATCTATCACAATGAGTTAATTTAAAAGTTGATTGCTGTTAGTAAAATATACTAAATGAAGTATATTTGGAAAGAATACATTAGATGACTAATATAGAAACCTAAGAATGAGAGGTAAGCATTTTAATACTACCGTTTAGACAGGCACCACCAAGAAAGATCACAGCATTTTAAAAGTTATTATTTGGTTGTCAGTTGAGTGTATTGTATAAGGATGCTGATGTTTAACCAGAGAGAGACTCTTTATTCACTAAGCAGATTATTAAATGGCCAGCTTTTCTGCTATTTTATACTATGAGAGTAATATAATTAGGAAGTTAAATTTAGTTTAAGTCATATACTTTGAAAAGCAAAACAATTATTCAATTACCTATTTAGATTATAGATAGTAGTCTTCAGAAATACAACAAAAAGGAAGAAAATGAATGAAATAATCTAGGTACTACTCAGGTATATGGATTAATGAAGCATTATTGAAAATACAAAAGGGAATGTAAATAACAGCGTACATATTTTGCGATAGCTGAGTAAAAACAGTGGATACACATTTTTAATTTAAATGTTTATTTACAAGAAAACAGACACATATACATACTATATAAATTTCCCCCAAACTCCTGTGTTACATTTCCAAGCGATCTTTAATGTTTTATTAAAGTTTGGCCAAACTTTAGAATTAGACATTATTGGGACCTGGAGTGGTGGTATACATCCATAATCCCAGCTACTAAGAAGGCAGAGACAGGAGGATCATCATCTACAGGGCCAAAAGGTTATCAAGATCCCATTTCGAGCCAGGCAAGTTATTCATATCTGTAGTCCCAGCTATTTGAGAGGCAGATGTAGGAGGATCTCACCAGCCCAGGTGAAGTTAGTAGGAGACCCTATCTGGAAAACAAACTAAAATCAAAATGAGTCGGACCATGGCTCAAGTCATAGAGCATTTGGATTGTAAGCACAAAGCCTTGAGTTCAATTACCTTTACTGTAAAAAAACAAAAGTGACATTACTTTTATATAAAAGACCCAGACTGTAATCTCTCTAAAAGTGAATTACTGGTCCTTTACAAATGGGGGAGTTAGACATTACAATGTTCTCAAACATTTAAATATTTGAAATGTCAAAGGATTTTTAACCTCCTCATAATGTTCATTGCAAGCATTTGACACATCAAATGCTAATTTTCACTTTCTGATTCAGTCTTAAAAGAGATAGTTTTAATCTAAAAGTAAATACTAATCATACCTCCCTTTGATTTCTCTGGCAAGCAAATTTAAATGTCACTTTTAGCCATGGATTAGTGAGTGTGTATTTGTTAACACAACAGCAGGCACAATAAGCAGCCATGGGCTGTAACTCCTTGGTGTAGTAAACACATCCTTCATAGAAATTCAGTCAGTGTTCAGTGTTCAGTAGTGTGTATATGCATTATGTATTAATTCTTATCATAACATGGACATCCCAGGGCTCAAGGCAGCTGTGAATATTTAGAGCAATAGGTTTTCTGGGCTCTTCTGCCTAGTAATAGGTTGTTTGTTACAACAATGGACTTCATATTTGCACTCACGGTCATATTTATTGTGCTGAAAATTTTTTGTCTGACATAGGTCCTTTGTATCAGGCTGTAATTTCTTCAATTTAATTGCTTTATAAAATGTGCAATTATAATACCTATCAGAACTGTCAGGTACTGAAAGTCCTGAACTTAGACTCATTTTTCTCATCAAACTACCATGGTTCTTTGCATAATTAGTGCTGCAATTTAATTGTTCACGTGAATACCAGAGGAAACACAGGAGTAGAAGAAATCCATGGTGATGCCTACTCTGCTCCAGGCTCTGTGCCACTTGCCTTGCATCTTCCTGAAGTCATTACACACTGTCCTGACTTGACTGTATTAGCATAGAGTAATTCATAACACCTTTTAAGAACCAACACCATCTTTTAGTAATACAGATCACTACCACACCACAGGGAAGAAAAAATTGTTGACCCAATAGAGTGAGAACACATTTAACTATTTTTCATGTACTGATAATAGAAGTAATAAAATAATGATAACAAACTTAAAATGTAATAGTACTAATTTTTAGTTTTCTCATACTTCCAAAGCTGTTTTTTGACAATCCTTTTACTTACTCTTTCTATCATTTTGAACTCTACTTTATCCTGATATTTATTTTACAATAAGGTGAATTTAAAACACACACACAGAATGACTAGTAGTGGGTGGGTTCAAAACAGGACTTTGATATCTAAATATTATACTTTTTATTATATTTTAGATAAATGCCATAATGTCTTTTCCAGGATATTCTACAATATGATTTGGTGAACCGTTTCAGCTGAATTTAAAAAAGCAATTCTGCAGGTATGAAGAGATTGTCTCTACACACAAAGTCATCTCACTTTTCTTTTGTTTTCTGGGTTTTTTTTTTTTTTTTTTTTTTGATAGAACTCAGGTTAACTCAGGGCCTTGTGCTTACCAGGCACTTGAGCCATACCCTCAGCCTTTTCTGCATTAGTTTATTTCTCAGATAGGGTCTTCTTGTGTTTTTGCCTGGGGCTGACATTTTACCTATGCCTCTCACCTGTCTGGGATCATAGTTATGTCCCATCACAGCCAGATTATTTGTTGAGATAGGGTCTCAGTAACTTTCTGCATTGGCTGATCTCTGCCTCCTCAATAACTGGGATTACAGGTAGGAGTACCATAGCTGGTCTAGTTCAAAATTCTAACACCTTTATTTTGTCTCTGTGTATACCATACTCTCCCTAATAGGTCAACTTGCTCAGACCTCCAGAACCAAGTACTATACTTATCACCTGGTAAGGCAGAACATAATGGAGGAAGCAAATGGTGGAAGAATTCTGTTCACTACATGGAAGCCAGGAAGCAAAGAGAAAGAGAGGTGGGGTTGTGGTCTCATTATTCCCTTCAAGGGGACATTCCAGGGTCTTAACTTCCACTAGACCCCACCTCCCAAAGGCTTAACACCTTATAATGGTGCCATTGGCTAGTGATCAAGCCTTCACTATATGTGCCTTTGGGGATATTGAAGAGCCAAACATAATTTTATTCTTTAAAAACATGAACATACAATGTGTTTGTGAGCAAAACACATCATCTGATTCTCTAATATACCAATGAAGTAAATAAATATTCCAAAGTAATTTATGAGTATCACATTCAGATATCTCCATCACTAAAGCATCTACATTGCTAATCTAATAATTATTAAGAAGCTATTTCAATCTTGTTCTTATAAAATCACATTGCTTTCTTACTAGAATCAGAATATTAAAATTACTTAAGCAAAAAGGATTGGAAAAACTACAGTGAGCCAAACACAGTTCATTGTAGGCAGATAAAGCAAGAAGTTTTTCAGAGGGAAAGTCTGTATTATGTTTTCAGTGAATGAAAATATGGAAAAGAGATAACATCAAGAGTATATTATTAACTAGCTACTGAAAATGCTAATGAAAGTATGCACAATTTCAGTGGTGATGGCAAAATGCTTTATTCTCCAAGAAGCTTTACAGTATACCTTTGAATATTAGGCCAAAGAGTCAAATTTCTCTAGTGGTTGATATCACTAGAGATTTCAGTTCCTGAAACAAATCAGTGCTTTGCACTCATAGCTGACAGTGTTTTTCAAGTCTCTACTAGATTCATTATTTTTCTATTCTAGTTTCAATAATACATTGCTGCTTCAGATCGATATGGCAAGAAGATTAAGTCATGCAATGAAGAAAAATAAAGGAATCTCTACTATTGATTTTAAAATGAAATGCATGAGTTCATAAATATAGACTCAGTCATGAAAAACCACAATAACCAATGAATTTACATATATTTACCACCTGCTTTTGTGTACCCTTTCTCACTTGAACTTAATTTCAATTCCATGTTTTAAGTATATAATAAGTTATTAAATATTTGTTTCCATAAATATTATTGAGTGTGTAACTATTAGACATCAATTATAAATGCGTTGGGATACAATGTTAACATTACAAATAGCAAAAATCACTGAAAAAAACTACTCTAGTTTAAAAACAACAGAAATCCACTTAAAATTGCCATTCTGTAAAGTTCTAAGAATGTTCTTAACAAGGGGAATTGAACTGGTCTATAGTTAAATCAAGTGTCCTTTGATAGTTAAATACAAGGAGAGAGCACATAAGACAGGAATGGGGATAGGTATGAAACCCAAAACTTAAAAGTGTTTGATGTCCCCACTGCAGAGGAGCTAATACAGTCACCTTAAAATGACAGAGGTCAATTTGGAAGGTGACTGGGAAGTAGTGAAGAGGTCTGGTAGAGATGAACCAACTCAGGTTGTAATACACATGTGCATAGAAGAAATGCTAAGAATCTCTCTGTATAGCTAACGTTATCTCAACTAGCAAAAATTCTATGTCTTTCTTATTATTGCTTATGTCTACTCTTCAACAAAATTAGAGAAAAGGGCAAAACAGGTTCTGCCTGGAAGCAAGGGGGTGGCAGGAAGGTGGAGGGGGCAGGGGGGAGTAAAGGCCCAAATTATGTATGCACATATGAATAAATGAATAAAAAATGAAATTCAAAAAATGAGAAAGAGAATGAGGTGGTATTAAATAGTTTATTAGTGCCCAGGGGTACCTACAACAAGGTGCCACAAACTGTGCAAGTTAAAACAACAGCAATTTATTCTCTCACACTTTTAGTGACCAGAATTCTAAAAATCAATGTATGGGTAGGACCATGCTGAATCTGAAGCCCCCAAGAAAGAATCATTCTCTGTCTTACCCAGGTGCCCCTATTCCTAGACTTGTGGCAGCATATTCTAATCTCTGTCTTCACAGCCATAAGGCGTTCTTCCCAAGTGTCTTTATATTATAGGGGAGAAATGTAATACCTTTTCCTCACCCATCATAAGGGTCATGGCTGAAAACTCTTTAACAAAGGACAAACTATAGCAAAAAGACCTCTATAACAAAAGACAGACTAACAAATTTATTTAACCAAAGTTAGGTCTGATACAAAGCATTTTCTTCAAAAATGAAAACTCAAAATCCCAGAGAAATCTGTTTTTTTAAGCTCAGGTTCAGTGAAGAATGGATAGTCATAGAGAAATGCAATTGGGGAAAAAAGGCATGATTTGATGGTAATAAAATTGGGGAAATTCAGCAAAACCTGGTGTTCTGATTCTTCTTAGCCTTTGTGTAGCATTCCTTTCCTCTGTAGATAAGGATATGTCAAGACTGTCACATGAGGGTCTTACGACCTACTTTCAGAGAAGGAAGGTAAGAGAATTGCCATATGGCCAGCTCTAACACAGAAAGTTGAGTGAACATAAAGTCACTCTGCTGATTTTGCTTATTTTTATTTTGACATTGCCATATTTTAGGATAGCATTGACATGAGGTCTAATAATGTCATCTTCCTTCTGTGTATATGTGTCTCTGTGTCCAAATCCCTTCTTATGAAGACAACAGTCATATTGGATTAGGGTCCATCTTGATGACACGTTTTACTTTGATCATACCTGAAAAGACCTTGTTTCCAAGTAAGATCACATTCACAGATACCAGAATCTAGTACATCAATATATCTTTTGGGGGCATGCAATTCAATCCATACCAAATAGGTTGTATTGTATTTCAGGTAAAGTGTGCAATGGCTAAACAAAACATGGTCCATTTGGATAACTGATTTTACTAAAGGAACCATACTCTCAATTTAGAAAGATCAGAGAATTATGACATGAGATGACTTTGCACATGAAGGCAGGGACTTGAGGTCAAATTAGAACTAACTGAAAACATTTAAAAGGTTACTAATGGCAGATGCCTTAATTCTCACAATGCAAAAGTAAGCTTTTAGTGTTTAGAATGGATTATGTGAATATGTGTGAAGAATGAAGGAGTATTTTATGTGAGAAGGGTGAATTTGGAAGACATATTAAGAAATTACTGTAGTTTTCCAGGTAAGCCACAAACGGGTACAATCAAGACTAGGAAGTAAAATTGCAGGTTTAGATATTTAAATGGTTAATCATAATAGTTAATTTGCTTTGATTGAGAGAGGCTAGATTAGTAAAACCAACTTCTGGGTGTGTCCATGAGGACTATAAGGATGTTCCCTGAGATAACTGGCATGTGGGATTAGAAGATCTGTCCTGACATGGGAGGTATCATCTAACAGGCTGGTAGCCTGAATGGAATGAAAAGTGGACAAAGGGAAAATACAGCCAGTGAGTGCAAACTCCACTCTTCTTGAATATGTCCATTGCTCCTACCATCACCTGTGGACATCAGACTCCAGCTTCTTTAGCCTTTCAATGAGGACTCACACCAGCAACCCTATGGGGATCTTTGAGGCCTATAGCCTTAGACTGGTATTGAATCACTGGTCTCCTTTTTTCCGAGGCTTTAGGCTTCTTGGACTGAGAACTACTGGGTTCTCTGCTACTGCAGTGTGAAGAGGGCCGTTGTTGAAATATACAGGCTCTAGTCATGCAAACCATTGTAATAAATCCCCTTTTATATTTGCATATAAGTACACACATATAATTATATATATGTGTATATATATATATATATGATTCTATTGGTTCTGTTCCTCTAGAGAACTATTACTAAAACAGATATGGATTGACAAAATGTAAAAACAAGATGGAAGTATAAAAGATGACTCTTGTGTTTCTAAGTTTCAAAATTCAAGAGATGATGATATCATTTTTTGGGTTAGAAACTGTTTGCAGAGCAAAATGAAAGTTTGTAAATTCAAGTTTCTATATGTTGAATGTAGGTTTATTTAGAGAAGTACAAGAGGAAATATTTGTAGACAGTTACCTAGATATGTGGAGAGCACAGGGAAAGAACTGGGCAAGAGTAATGATGCTTATTATATACACCAAGAAAAAAAATACAACACCTTGGAAAAAAAATTAACTTTTGGCTTTTACAATCACTGAAGGCTTGGTTTCATATCAGCTTTCACCAAGTAAATGTAGAAAAGATGTATTCTTTTGTGTATAGCTAAACACATAGACTTGACAAGTGTCACCTAGAGTATGATTAGAAATTGTCACTAGAGCCAGCATTGGTGATGCATGCCTACAATTCCAGCTTCATGGGTAGCGGACATGGGAGAATCACACAGTTCAAGCCCAGCTTGGGCAGAACGTTAGCAAGACCCTACCTCAAAATCAAGACAGTCTTGCTGCCCATATCTGTAATCCTAATTACTAGGGATCCAGTAATCTAGTATTGCCTTGGACTAGAATCCAAGACTGGCCCAGGCAAAAGTAAAAGACCTTATCTGAAAAATAACTAAAGCAACAAGCTCTGGGGCTATGGCATGAGTGGTAGAGCATTGCACAAAGCCAAGTTCAATCCCTAATATCACAACCAAAAAAGAAAAAGAAAGACAAGTGCCAGTAAAGAAGCCAATTTGATTAGTTTTGTCATGTCCATATGATATAATTAATACTTAAATAGTATTTACTATGACCCAGTACTATTTTAAGTTCTCTACAAATACCAATTCTTTTGATCTTCATTCCTACCCTATGAGATTGGCCTAATTGTTACTATTTTACAGATAAGGAACCTAAGTAACGAATACAGTAAATAATTCAACCAAGGTTATACAACTGTGAACTGGAAAAACCAGTCAATGTAACTCTAGCATCTATTTTCTTAAGCTAACTTGTGTTGTGATTCTCATTTATCAACTTCCCACTCTGTAAGAGGACTATCTATCACTACCACTAAACATTGCCATGGGACTCAGTGCCACTTAAGGGATGGGTTTATCTCCCTACAACATTGATTTTTGCCTTGGCCTCATGACATACTTTGGTCAATGGAATGAATAGATAGGTGTCCTTGAGGCTCAGAAAAAAATACCTCAAAGTATGATGGAAAATACTGAGCAGTATGAATAAAAGGAACTCTAAAGGACATAGAAGCTGTTGAGGGGCTTCTTTATTCACGGTGTCTCTGTCATTTGCTTGAACTTCCCACTCTTAGTTCTTGTATCTTACTGAAGAAATGTCTTCCCAAAATGATGAAATTAACTTTCTTCAATCTTCTCCTTAGGAATCTCATCAATAACCAGGAAAGTTTAATTACCAAAGAAGAGGAGAGACTGAAAGTAGTCACTAAACCCATGAGGAAACTCTGAGAGATTATTTAGGAAACTTTTTCTGCATAATAAGACAACTTTTATTCATAGTGAAATTCCACATTTTACCCAGAGCTAGTGGGAATTTTGTGCCAGACTGTTCTTGGACCAATTCAATTGCCCCAAAATTCTTCATTACCCCTCAAAATTGCCAATAGACCCTGACTCCCTCTACGACTACAGAAAGGGGACATAAGCATATATTACCAGTGTGAAAGAACTGCAAGCAAGAGACTCCAATCTATGGAAAGTGCTGAATCCAGAAAATCCATTTAATTGGGACCCAAGGGCCTTGAGGGCTCTGGATGTGGGCCATGGGATCAAAGGTGATTATTCTTCAGATTTAAGATTTAATGTTATTTTCTGTGTTGGATTTTGGACTTACTTAAGACCAGTTACTCTATTTATCACTTTTGGAATGTGAAGGTCTATCCCGTGTCAGTTACACCATTATAATTTGAAAGTCAATAACTTGGTTCACTTTCACAGCCTTATTGACTAGAATAAATTTGCCTCAATTTGAATTTCACTTCACCTATATCAGATTGAGCAGAGACTCTAGACTTTGAAATTTTGAATTGATGCTAAAATTAGTTAAGAGATTTTGCAATTATTGGGATGGAATTAATATAGTTTTATGTAAGACTGATAGGAGTTTTGGGGGGACAGAGGCAGAATACACCAATTTGAATATTCCCCTCCAAAACTCATGTTGAAATTTAATTGACACTGTGATGATATTTGGAAGTGGGATCTTTAAGAAGTGATTATTAGGTCATGAAAATTCTACCCACATGAATTAGTTAATGCTCTTATTACAGGAATGGGGTGAGTAGTTACAAAAGTGGCTTCAATAACAGTGATCTTTCTACCATACATGTGTTTATCTTGCTTAGAGCATTTCTCTTACACATGCTAGCTTGACCTTTTCTCCTGCCATGTTATGACATAGAATGAATATTCTTCCATGTCTCCAGAATTGTGAGTCAAATAAGCTTCAAATGTTTATAAATTACCAGTCTATTGTATTCTATTAGAGTTGCAGAAAACAGACTAAGACAAGAATATACCCAGAACAGTACTGGGTAAAACATTGCTTCAAATGCCAAAAGTGAAGAATGTTCATGCCTAATATCTGCAGCTGGTATAGACACCTACTAAAATTCTTTCCTGAACTGTATATATCCTTTGCTACCATTAAATGGCAAAAAAATATTGTTCTTAAATCATTTCTACTCATTAGTACATTAATGCATTTTCCTAACCATCTGTTTTTTGGAAGCAATAAAGAAGGCACATTTACTAGAATATTAGGTGATGTAAATATAATTGTATTTATTTATTTATTTTTATTGTTTAATTATTCATATGTGCATACAAGGCTTGGGTAATTTCTCCCCCCTACCCCCACCCCCTCCCTTACCACCCACTCTGCCCACCCCTCAACACCTGGTCACCCTCTCCCCCCAACCCACTCAATACCCAGCAGAAACTATTTTGCCCTTATCTCTAATTTTGTTGTAGAGAGAGTATAAGCAATGATAGGAAGGAACAAGGGTTTTTGCTGGTTGAGATAAGGATAGCTATACAGGGAGTTGACTCACATTAATTTCCTGTGTGTGTGTTACCTTCTAGGTTAATTCTTTTTGATCTCACCTTTTCTCAAGTTCCTGGTCCCCTTTTCCTATTGTCCTCAGTTGTTTTTAAGGTATCTGCTTTAGTTTCTCTGCATTAAGGGCAACAAATGCTAGCTAATTTTTTGGTGTCTTACCTCTTCACCCCTCCCTTGTGTGCTCTCGCTTTTATCATGTGCTCAAAGTCCAATTCCATTGTTGTGTTTGCCCTTGATCTAATGTCCACATATGAGGGAGAACATACGATTTTTGGTCTTTTGGGCCAGGCTAACCTCACTCAGAATGATGTTCTCCAATTCCATCCATTTACCAGCGAATGATAACATTTTGTTCTTCTTCATGGCTACATAAAATTCCATTGTGTATAGATACCACATTTTCTTAATCTATTCGTCAGTGGTGGGGCATCTTGGCTGTTTCCATAACTTGGCTATTGTGAATAGTGCTGCAATAAACATGGGTGTGCAGGTGCCTCTGGAGTAACCTGTGTCACAGTCTTTTGGGTATATCCCAAAAGAGTGGTATTGTTGGATCAAATGGTAGATCGATGTCCAGCTTTTTAAGTAGCCTCCAAATTTTTTTCCAGAGTGGTTGTACTAGTCTACATTCCCACCAACAGTGTAAGAGGGTTCCTTTTTCCCCGCATCCTCACCAACACCTGTTGTTGGTGGTGTTGCTAATGATGACTATTCTAACAGGGGTGAAGTGGAATCTTAGTGTGGTTTTAATTTGCATTTCCTTTATTGCTAGAGATGGTGAGCATTTGTTCATGTGATTTTTGGCCCTTTGAATTTCTTCTGTTGAGAAAGTTCTGTTTAGTTCACTTGCCCATTTCTTTATTGGTTCATTAGTTTTGGGAGAATTTAGTTTTTTAAGTTCCCTGTATATTCTGGTTATCAACCCTTTGTCAGATGTGTAGCTGGCAGATATTTTCTCCCACTCTGTGGGTGTTCTCTTCAGTTTAGAGACCATTTCTTTTGATGAACAGAAGCTTTTTGGTTTTATGAGGTCCCATTTATCTATGCTATCTCTTAGTTGCTGTGCTACTGGGGTTTCGTTGAGAAAGTTCTTACCTATACCTACTAATTCCAGAGCATTTCCTACTCTTTCCTGTATCAACTTTAGAGTTTGGGGTCTGATATTAAGATCCTTGATCCACTTTGAGTTAATATTGGTATAGGGTGATATACATGGATCAAGTTTCAGTTTTTTGCAGACTGCTAATCAGTTTTCCCAGCAGTTTTTGTTGAAGAGGCTGCTATTTCTCCATCGTATATTTTTAGCTCCTTTGTCAAAGACAAGTTGGTTATAGTTGTGTGGCTTCATATCTGGGTCCTCTATTCTGTTGCACTGGTCTTCATGTCTGTTTTTGTGCCAGTACCATGCTGTTTTTATCTTTATTGCTTTGTAATATAGTTTGAAGTCAAGTATCATGATACCTCCAGCATTGTTCTTTTGACTGAGTATTGCCTTGGCTATTCGTGGCCTCTTGTGTTTCCATATAAATTTCACAGTAGATTTTTCAATCTCTTTAATGAATGTCATTGGAATTTTGATGGGAATTGCGTTAAACATGTAGATTACTTTTGGGAGTATAGACATTTTTACTATGTTGATTCTACCAATCCATGAACATGGGAGATCTCTCCACTTTCTATAGTCTTCCTCAATCTCTTTCTTCAGAAGTGTATAGTTTTCCTTGTAGAGGTCTTTCACATCTTTTGTTAGGTTTACACCTAGGTATTTGATTTTTTTGAGGCTATTGTAAATGGAATTGTTTTCATACATTCTTTTTCAGTTTATAGAAATGCTAATGATTTTTCTATGTTGATTTTATATCCTGCTACCTTGCTGTAGCTATTGATGATGTCTAGAAGCTTCTGAGTAGAGTTTCTTGGGTCTTTAAGGTACAGGATCATATTGTCTGCAAATAGGGATATTTTGACAGTTTCTTTACCTATTTGTATTCCTTTTATTCCTTCTTCTTACCTAATTGCTCTGACTAGGAATTCCAGTACTATGCTGAATAGGAGTGGAGATAGTGGGTATCCTTGTCTGGTTCCTGATTCTGGAGGGAATGGTTTCAGTTTTTCTCCGTTAAGTATAATGCTGGCTGTAGGTTTGTCATATATACCTTTTATAATGTTGAGGTACTTTCCTTCTATTCCTAGTTTTCTTAGAGCTTTTATCATGAAATGGTGTTGGATCTTATCAAAGGCTTTTTCTGCATCTATTGAGATGATCTAGTGGTTTTTGTCTTTGCTTCTGTTAATGTGGTTTATTATGTTTATTGATTTTCATTTGTTGAACCACCCCTGCATCCCTGGGACGAAGCCTACTTGGTCATGGTGAATAATCTTTTTAATGTGTTGTTGAATTTGGTTTGCCATTATTTTGGTGAGGATTTTTGCATCAATGTTCATTAAGGAGATTGGCCTATTGTTTTCCTTTTTGGAAGTGTCTTTACCTGGTTTTGGGATAAGTGTAATACTGGCTTCATAAAATGTGTTAGGCAGTTTTCCTTCCCTTTCTCTTTCATGGAACAGTTTAAGGAGGGTTGGTATCAGTTCCTCTTCAAAGATCTGATAGAATTCAGCAGAGAATCCATCAGTCCTGGAGTTTTCTTTTTGAGGAGACTCTTGATTGTTGCTTCAATTTCATTTTGTGTTATAGATCTACTCAGGTGATTAATTTCCTCTTGGTTCAGTTTTGGATGATCATATGTATCTAGAAATCTGTCCATTTCTTTAAGATCTTCAAATTTATTTGACTATAGGTTCTTGAAGTAGTCTCTGATGATTTCCTGGATTTCCGTGGTATTTGTTATCTCCCCTTTTGCATTCCTGATTCTACTAATTTGAGTTTTTTCTGTCCTCATTTTAGTATTTTAGTCAGGTTTGCCAGGGGTCTGTCAATCTTGTTTATTTTTTCAAAGAACCAACTTTTTGTTTCATTAATGCTTTGTATGGTTTTTTGGTTCCTATTTCGTTGATTTCAGCTCTTATTTTTATTATTTATCTCTTTCCTTTTGTTTTGGGATTTGCTTGTTCTTGTTTTTCTAGGAGTTTGTGATGTATCATTAGGTCATTGATTTGGAATCTTTCAGTGTTTTTAATATATGCACTCATGGCTATAAACTTCCATCTCAGGATTGCCTTTGCTGCGTCCCATAGGTTATGGTTGGTTGTGTTTTCATTTTCATTGACTTCCAGGAACTTTTTAATTTCCTCTTTTATTTTATCCATTGTTCATTAAGTAATGAGTTATTTAGTTTCCAGCTGTTTGCATGTTTTTTGTCTTTACTTTTGTTGTTGAGTTCTACTTTAACTGCATTGTGATCAGATAGTATGAACGGTATAATTTCTATTTTCTTATATTTGCTGAGGCTTGCTTTGTGCCCTAGGATATGATCTATTTTGGAGAAGGTTCCATGGGCTGCTGAGAAGAATGTATATTGTGTAGAAGTTGGATGAAATGTTCTGTAGACATCAACTAGGTCCATTTGATCTATTGTATATTTTAGATCTTGGATTTCTTTATTGATTTTTTGTTTGGATGACCTACTATTGATGATAATAGGGTGTTAAAGACTCCCACAACCACTGTGTTAGAGTTAATATATGCTTTTAGGTCTTTCAGGGTATGTTTGATGAAATTGGCTGTGTTGACATTGGCTGCATACAGGTTGATAATTATTATTTCCTTTTGGTCTATTTCCCCTTTTATTAGTATGGAATGTCCTGCTTATTTTGTTTGATCAATGTAGGTTTGAAGTCTACTTTGTCAGAGGTAAGCATTGCTACTCCTGACTGTTTTCGGGGGCCATTGGCTTGGTAAATCTTCTTCCAGCCTTTCATCCTAAGCTTATGCTTATTTCTGTCAGTGAGATGGGTGTCCTGTAAACAACAAATTGTTGGAGCTTCCTTTTTAATCCATTTCATCAAGCGGTCCCTTTTGATGGGTGAATTAAGTCCATTAACATTAAGTGTTAGTACTGATAGGTATGTGGTGATTCCTGCCATTAGTTGTCTTAGTTGTTCGAAGGTTTGATTGTGTGTACCTAAGTTGAGGTTACTCTCTACTTTCTTGCTTTTTCTTTTCCTGTGGTTTGATGCTGCCTGTCTTTTCATGGTAAAGTTAGGTTTCACTTTCTGTGTGCAGAATCCCTTGCAGAATCTTTTGTAGTCGTGGCTTTGTGGTCACATATTGTTTTAGTTTCTGCTTATCATGGAAGACTTTATTGCTCCATCTATTTTGATTGATAGTTTTGCTGGGTAGAGTATCCTGGAGTTGAAGTTATTTTCATTCAGTGCCCAGAAGGTCTCACCCCATGCTCTTCTTGCTTTTAATATTTCTGTTGAGAAGTCTGCTGTGATTTTAATGGGTTTACTTTTATATGTTATTTGTTTTTTCTCTCTAACAGCCTTCAATATTCTTTCCCTAGTTTCTGAACTTGTTGTTTTAATGATGATATGTCATAGGGTAGTTCTATTTTGATCTGGTCTGTTTGGTGTCCTGGAGGCCTCTTGCATCTGTATGGGAATATCTTTCTCTAGATTTGGGAAATTTTCCGTTATTATTTTGTTGAATATATTATGCATTCCCTTCGCTTGCACCTCTTCTCCTTCTTCGATGCCCATGATTCTCAAGTTTGGTCTTTTGATGGAGTTGGTGAGTTCTTGCATTTTCTTTTCACAGGTCTTATGTTGTTTAATTAATAGTTCTTGGGTTTTTCCTTTAATTACCATTTCATCTTCAAGTTCTGAGATTCTGTCTTCCGTTTGTTCTATTCTGCTGGATTGGCCTTCCGTTTTGTTTTGCAGTTCTGTTTCATTCTTTTTTCTGAGGTTTTCCATATCCTGGGTGGTTTCCTCTTTAATGTTGTCTATTTTTGTCCTGAGTTCATTTATCTGTTTATTCATCGTGTTCTCTCTTTCACTTTAGTGGTTATACAGTGCTTCTACGGTTTTCTTTATTTCTTCTTTTGCTTTTTCAAATTCTCTGTTTTTATTGTCTTGGAATTTCTTGAGTGTCTCCTGTACATTTTGGTTGACCCTATCCGGTATCATCTCTATAAAATTCTCATTGAGTACCTGTAGTATGTCTTCTTTTAAATTATTCTTGTGGGCTTCATTGGGTTCTTTGGCATAGTTTATCTTCATTTTGTTTGAGTCTGGATCTGAGTATCTGTTTTCTTCATTTCCCTGTGGTTACTGTACTAATTTTTTTGCTGTGGGGAAACTGGTTTCCCTGTTTTTTCTGTCTTCCTGTCATTGTCCTTGGTGTTGTTACTGTCCCTGTACTGTGTGCAATGAAGTAACAGTGGTAATATTTAGAATGGAAGGGTGAGAGGAGATGGAAAGCAAAGAAATTAAAGAAAAAAAGAAAAACAAATAAACAGACCAGTAGGAAAAAAACAAAACAAAGAATCATACAAAAAGTTGCAAAGATATACACAGGAAGCATTAGTGTACTAATTGACAGTAAGCTGAACAGGCATTAGAGAGACAGAGAGAGGATTGAAAATAAAAAATAAAAAGAATAAAGATAAGAATAAAAATAAAAAGTAAGTAAATGAAAGAAAATATATATATATAAATAAAATAAAACAAAATGAAAAATAGAAAATAAAAAAAAACCCTCCAAATTCAAATGCAATGAATTTTCAGTCTTAGTGGTGTCTGTCTCAGCCTCCAAAGGTGGAGATGGTGCCTCAGATGTTGTTCTGTAGTTGTCTCATCAAAGGTAACTCATAAAGTAGAACAAAACTGCACAAAAAAAAACCAAACAAACCCACAAAGTGTCCCAAGTTCAAATGCAATACAGTTTCAGTAAGTTTTTCAGCATGCAGGTGTAGTTCAGTTGTTTTCTCATCAAAGGTAGGGAGAGAGAAAAAAAAGTGTCTGGAGACAGGTCTGTGAATGGCTATCTGTGGCTGTGGCTCACCTGCCCACTACTGTCAGCCTGCTGTTGCTGGCAGCATCATTTATGCAGATCTCTGGGGTGAGCTTAGCACTCACCTGGCCCCTCAGGCTTTGTTTACTCAGAGTTCTCCTGTGTGTGAGCCTCTGCTACAAGCGTTCCCCTTTCCAAGCACACTGGGGGAGGTGACACTGCACCCGCTTTCTCTGACATGCATGTTTGTTTACAGCTCACATGGGAGGTGGGTCTTCCCCCCTCTCCTGTGGAGTTTTCCTCCCTCTGCCACTCTCATAAGCTTTCCCACTCATGGTTGCTGGGCACATGCCCTGGCTCCCACAGGAGCCTCTCCGCCCAGGCCCAGCTTGTTTATTTACAGTCCCGGGAAGGATTCCCCTCCCCTGCTCTTTGGAGCAGAGAGTGCCCCACCCTCTTTGCCACATGTCTTTATTGTTCTTATTGCTTATTACTCAGTTTCTCTTTTTTCCCCAGGTGGAGGTCTGTCTGTCCAGGGGGCTATGATGTTCTGGCCCAGGGTTGTCTGTGGCAGTACCGTGTACCGCTAAGCTCACCTTGTCCACGTCTTCCCAAGCCATCTGGGCACGGAAAACTGGCAGCCCGGGGCCCTCCTTGTTTCTCCATTTAGCGTGAAGTGGAGATTCTCTGTGCCAGCTGGAGGTGTGGAGGGGTCAACGTTTTGCCTCTTTTTGGTGGTTTTGCCTGCAAGGTGTGTCTCCAGTGTCTCTCCAAGATTTCACTGTAGGAGGCTCAATAAATAATTTTATATAGATACTTGAAACTTCTCTGAATTTGTGACTTTTCTTTTCATGGACTGTGCATTGCTCTTATCTTTGAGAGTTGCAAAGTGTTCATAGGCTAGATCTAGCCTTTTGATTTTATATTTTCTTATACCTTCTCATAAAGTTCCTTGTAAGAAAAATTCCTATAGAGGAATCATTCCCTTGATGTTTTGTTATAACAGAAGATTAGAATGCAGTTCTGCCACTCTATACTCTAAAACATACATTAAGAATATCCACCACTACAAAATTCAGGGAAATGAGATAGAAAGGATGGAAAAGGGTAAACAATCTGATTTACTAGCTTTTTAAAACTTTTCCTTTTTTTTACTACTAGGGATACATTTTTATTCCTGTTGAAGAGAACACTTAAATTAACAGACTTCCTCACATAAATACTCCTCAGTTAAACTTTTCAAATGATAGCATCTTTGATATTTTTCTTCAGTTCCAGAATTATTAGTATTCTTTTCCTAAGTAAGGATAAACAAGTCATTAATTATCAATAGTGGTTTATAGTGAGAATCAACAAACTTCCAATGTGCAATCAAAGCTAGCCATCTATGTTAAATGCAACCTATAATCAGGACAGAGTGATAGGGCAGAGTATGTCAGAGATAAGTATAGCAGAAACACATCAGCTACAATAATCTAAGATTGCAAAGCATAAGCTACTTCCTTTTTTTTTTTTTACAAAAGCCAATACAGTTATAGAAACAAAAACAAATCTACCTCACTATATTATTTAAGTGATGATGAAGCTGTATAAATGGGTATGTATGAACCACTCAATCATTTTCAAAGACATCAGTGAGTCTTTGAAAATGCTACATGGTCTGTTATGGCAACAGGAAAACTCTCTGAAAACTGGTTCATCCTCTTGCATGGCAGGTCCCACTATTATAAAGTAACACTTCAAACTGTGTGTTTCTCCTCTAATGCTTATTTCTGTTATATTTTCTTTCCTTCAATTTGATTTTACCTGCATGGTAGTTTGATTTATATTGAAAAAGGCCTACGAGATTATAGAGAACCAAAAGTGTTTTGTTTATTAACTGTCATGCAGGAACTCACTCTTGCATCTTTTGAATAATAATGGTAACTCAACAGACAGATGAAAAATAATAGTCTAGTGTCTTAGTTTTGCTATATGTTATATTCTTTATGCTATAATATTCTGTATTATAAGATACTGGTAAATAAAAAAATTCTCTAATTATTTATGCTTCTTGTATTTTTCATAAATAGACCTCAGTAGCTGCTTTCTTCATTTATATAGCCAATATATTATTGTTTGGCAATTTTAGTTATGGATATTAAAGGACTATTAAATTAGTTTTATATAAGCAGTGGAATAAAAAATCAGAAGAAAATTCTCATAGCTCAATAAAAAAAATAGAATGTTCACAAAACTTGCACTAAACATATAAGCAATGGCTTCAACAAAATGCTCAGAGTAAAATACCTAGTTTTCCTCACCTTCAGAAAGTATAGATGATGTTCTTCCTATTGTTATTTCTGTTACTATTATCATAAGCACCCACTTTGGGGTTGATGACACTTTATTCTAATTTTTTTCCTACATTTTGAGAAGTCAACCCCCTAGAAACATACAGTGAGATATTCAAAATCAACTTTTACTTCCCTATACTTTTCAGTCTACAAATACAAAAATAGGATTATTGTGACACTTCCAAGGCTACTGTTTCAAAAATCACCAACCGCTGCCTCATTAACAAATAAAACAGTTCAATGATTTATTATATGTGAACCTGGCACAGATAATGGGAGCATCAGAGTCTTCCTGACCTGTGGAGAAGATTTGGGTGTTTGGTGACACAAAGGAAACTAGGCTTGACAGAAAATATGCCAACAAGAAACTCCAGAAATCTACGTAGAAATGTGTGTAAAGTCCTGGGTAGTATTTGGGTTTATTTTAACTATGGTTGTACAAGGTGAGATTCCATGAGACCAGGCAAAACACAAAACATTAATAAAAAGAAAAAGTCTATCTGGAACTATGAGCTAAATAACCACTCTACCCCACAAAGTGATGAAAGGGCTGGCCATGTATAAGTCAATCAGAGAGAGATCACCTTCTGCACCCTTGACATTGAGTAAAATCACAAAAACATAGGAAAAGAAACACTCTACATCTAGGATAAAGGCAACTCAAGAATTGCCTAATATAGCCTGAAAAGTAAGTTGTATATTTATTTCGTGATTCTCAAGTAAATTAACCATTTGCAAGAACAAAACTCATCAGTCTATTAGGATGACAATAAAATGGATATATTCAATTTTATAGCATCCTGAAGATCAAAAATGTAATAAAATATGTAGAGATGCATCAAACTTAGAAAGCATGACTAATGTATAATGAATAGGGTATAAACAAGGAGTGTAATTAAAGACATGGAAGCCATGAAAACACAACAAAAAAAAGTTCTAAAAAAAAAAAAAAACTCTGATGTGAAAAGTATATTCTATAGACTTGACAGCACCCCAGAAACTATAGAAGTAAATTTGAAGAGACTTTGAAGAGATGCTAGAAGAAAATATTTGATGGAGTCAGAAAAAAATTGAACAGAGTTCATTTATCTGTAGGACATTATTATCTGATCTAACATATGTGTGATTGTCATGTCACATTAAGAACCGAGAAGAAAGAATAAAAAAGAAAGATTGAACAGTAGCCAATTTCAAAGAAGCACAATAAACCTGAGGCAATTAGAAACAACAAGAAAGCTAACTCAAGGCAAAACATAATCAAAATGCTAGAAGTAGAGAGCAAGGGGCTGGAGATGGGGCTCAAGTGGTAGAGAGCTTGCCTGGCAAGCACCAGGCTGTAAGTTCAAACACTAATACCACCAATTTTTTAAATTATAAATAAAAATTAAGGAGCAGGATGAAGGCAGAGAAAAATCCTGCAATGATTATCCCTGTATAGACACACAAATTTGAGCAGTTATTCAAGTTTTGTAAGAGCTAAGGAAGATAAGTGAAAGACATCATACCTGGTTTTAATACAATAAAAATAAAACTTAAATTGGAGAAGGCAGGAAAGAAAGAGTTGCTGGTGCCACCCCTATTCTCTCTCAAGGATGTAGAGGGAATTAAGTCTAGGCCCTAGACTTGAAACTAGTGGTAAGTATGTATGATGGTTAATCTTGATTGTCAACTTGATTACATTGAGGAATGCCTAGGAGATTAGTAAAGAACAGCTTTGATTGTGTCTGTGAATGTGTTTCCAGAAAGGATTAAATGGGGGTAAAGATCCACTTTGAGGCAGCACCATGTCATAGGATCATAGACCTGGAACCAGAAGAAATTAAGGGGAAAAGGGAGAAAGTCAGGAGTTCAGAGTAACAATCTCTCTCACTCTCTTACTCTCTCTCTCTCTCTCTCTCTCTCTCTCCAGCTGTTGTGCTCCACTACAATAAATCTTTCCTCCTTTCTAAGTTGATTTTTTCCAGTATTTGGTCACAGCAATGATGAAACTGACTAACACAGAAAACTGGTACCAACAATTAGGGTCATTGCTGCAACAAAACATTTCCATGTGATTCTGAGGACTTTTGGAACTGGTTTCTGCAAGGAATTTCAGAAAGTTTGGATAAGAAAGATAGAAAAACTTACACTGCTGAAAGCCGAAATCAGAGGGTAATTCTGGTAGGAGCTGAGAAGACCAGAGTACTTTAAGAAAATGAATAGTAAAGATTGCACTTACCAGGTTTCAGATAGAAAGAAATACCCTATTGGGAAACGGACTCAAGGACATGCATATAACATTCTAAGAACTTATGTACATTTTGTACTTGTCCTGAGATTTTGTGGAAGTATGAACTCCAAATAGTGCCAAAGAAGGTGTGGTTATTAAAGAGATTATCATAATTAAAAAGAAGCCAGGTACTTTGCACAGCATTTCACAAATCAGCAAGACCCCACCCAACCAAAGGTATAAATGTGTGAAATCATTCATAAGACTTTCTCCTAAGAAGAGAGCATCTGTGAGGCACCCTGACCTCACATGGCCACCTGGGAAGTTGTTTACAGAGAATTTATTTCATAAATTCAGACACATGGGCACTCAGAAGCTACTACAGTTACGGTCCTAGGGGTCCCGGCTACTACTGGAGGTGGTAGTAGACTTGGCATCTTCCACATGATGCTAGTTTTGCATGTATGAAGAAAGGAACAGTTACAAGGTTTTGGAAGCTTCTGCCCAGATTTCAAAGGGAAGTCTGGGAGGCCAGGTTGGAGTTCCTGTTGGCAGCTCCTGGAAAGGGATTTGTAAAGCTGTGAGAGTGAAGCTCAAGCTGCAATGGAGAACCTTGGAATGTGGACATACCAGAAACATGGAACATCTGCTAAGGAAAGCTGAAGACAGCAAGCAGAGTCAGCCCAAGAAAGGTCATTTAGGCTACAAATGGCAAGGCCATAGAGGCTGAATTTCCCTTTGAAGCTCACATCACAACACCACATTCCTTGGATGCTGGACATGTTTTTATAGGATTTAATTTTTTTCCTGCGAGTTTCAGACTTCTCTGCCATTTTATATGGAAAGCATACAATTTTCATTTAGGTTTTACAGGGGCTCACAGCTAGGAATTTGTCTTGAGTCTCAGAGGAGACTTTGAACTTGAATTTTGAGCAATGTTGAAACTCCATGACAAATGGGGCTCTTAGAAATGGACTGAATACACTTTGTATTATAAGATGGACATAAGTCTTTAGGGGATCTGGCTAGAATGGCTGTGGTGTCTTTGGGCATCAAGTTGATGAGGGGTGGATTTATGATAGTTAATCTTGATTGTCAGCTTGACTGAATTGAGGAATGCCTAGGAGATTAGTAAAGCACAGCTTTGGATTTGTGGCTGTGGAGAAGTTTCCAGAGATGATTAATAAAAGGGGAAAGAATTGCCTTGACTATGGCCAGCACCATCCCACTGGCTAGAGACTCAAATGAAATAAAAGGAGGAACAGGAGAAAGCTAGCTAGCACAAGCACTCTTTCTCTTCCTGGCTACCATTGTGTAAGCTGCTCTGACCACCATAACTTCCCTGCCATGATGGACTGAAACCTCTGAAACCACAATTCAAAATAAATCTTTCCTCCTTTCAAGTTGTTCTCTCAGGTATTTGGCCACAGAGATGAAAATTCTAACACAGTATGCCATACCAAAACCTACTTCAGGACAGAGTCCCACTGCCCCTATCCCTCAGGCCAACACAAGCAGAACTGAGCCACTTGAAGGGCATTAGCCATTTGTCTAACTGCTTCTACCTCCTCTCCTCTAATGTTCTACAGTGGGGGGTATGGGCAAGAACCAACCTTTTGGAGATAAGGATAATAAAACAAGCACAAAATTTTGTCTTGGAGCTCAGTATTAAGACCTCTGTGATGGGACTGACTACCAGGCAGAAACCAAAAACTCTCTAACCATGCTAGAGCTTCTAGATATACACTTATTGGTATACATAATCATTAGAGATACAGCAGACATGAAGGTTGTATGCAACCTTTAAAATGATTATGTATACTAATAAGACAATTAAAAATATAATAAAATTATAATAGTTCCTTAACTTTAAAGGTAGGTTGACAATGAATGAATAAAACAAGTTTATCAGCTGCAACCATTGGGCTTCACAAAGTTGTAAAAAAGTGTTTCAGGACACAAAACAGACAGGGAAAATGAAACAATAGGAACCTATGATCCTATCATCAAAAGCCTAGGAACAATAAAAGAAATGATAGCAATGATGGACCTTTAACAAAAGGCTTTTTAAAAGCTAACTGGAACTTATCTGAGAACTCAACATCAGCTGTATGTACATTTTATTAGAATGTGGGATTCAGAATGATGATCCTACTCCAGAACTCAAAAGAATGCATCTCGTAATCCTTGGAAAAGACTTTGGCATGAATGTAATTCAATCACCATTAAAAAAGAAACTGCATATTGAACAGGGATGAGAATGTTAAAAGAATTTGATAGAAATAACAGTTGTATTTCCAGAACCAGTAATTCTTGTGAAAGTCAGAGGTTTCTCCTAGCTTTGATCAAATTAGATTTTTTAAAAATATGCTATTTTGTAAGATAAGTTGTAGGTACAGTTATTCATTTTGATTTACTTTAATCTTTAAATGTTATCTATGTGTTTTATATTCTATAATTATATTTTAAAATAAAAGTTTAAAAAAGAAATATGTCAGGTATAAAGGTGTTGATAAAATGTAATTGATAAAATTGGTAAAAATGTACAGGTATCTGATAAAGTCTGTGGACTGATTACTTATGAAAGTATGGTTAAAGATTCACATTGCTGTCTGATATATAACAAGAACGAGTTTAAGTTACACCTCAGTGCAGAACAGGATCACGGGGACAGCTTCTATTTGTGGAAAGGTAAGATGTGCAGGAGACAATAGAATCCCAAGGTCAAGGATATTTGCAAGATCTTACTTTCATCAGGAAGAATTCACCATGCCTTTTCACATTGTAACCCATCCAAGGATTTTTATCCTAAGACTTTTCTTAATACACTTCCCTGACCACTCCATTCCAGAGAGCATGTTCCATCTACTCTCCCGTTTTACTTTACACTTTTCTTTGAATTCAGAAGACATGAAGGTGTGTGTGTGTATAAAATTTCTTACTGGGTAAATTTTGAGTGCCTTATGAAAGACATGCAAGAAAATAAATTAATTATCTATTTATCAGTGCAATCTACCCATTATATTTCCCTCTATTCTTTTCATTTAATCTTGTGCACGTTCAAGATTGTTTTTTCCTCTGGGAACCAATTTGCTTTATCTGTCCAAATCCATCCTCTTTGATGACTTCACTCATAATTCTAAATCACGGTAGTCACTCCTCCTCTTATACTGTGTGACACACAATTTAGTGTAAATATTGCTCGTGGCTGAAGGTTGAAAGAGCTCTTTCCTCCCTACTCATGAGGCACTGGTATTTGATGAGCACTCTGGCCATATGCTCTCAAGCTGTCTGCTAATCTCAAATCATGGTCAACAGCAGGAAGAAGATCATGCAACAGGCTGTTTCACTGTATATGCATTAGCAGTCTTGGTTCAGAGTTTCCTCTTATCCTCAATGAACTGATTGTGCTAAAGAAACAATTCAATCTAAAGTCCTATCATGCAACTCCACTCTAAAAGCAGTGTGTTTCCAAGAATTCGCTCCTTCTCATCTATCCTACCAATAAGAAAAATAAACAAAGAAAAAAGAAAGGATTTACACTACTCAATGTGTGCATTATTTTATTTGCTTTATTCTGATTCTCATTTTGCTGCCTTAAAATATCATTTTTGCTTATTTTCTTGAATGTCATTGAAATTCTCAACAATAATCCAGTTTTATTTCTAAGTGTTCAGTTTAACACATTTAATGTTATGCTTTTATGGTTACAGGCATATATTTAAAAATGAAAATGATTAAAATAGTCTGAAGATCTCAGCTGAATTCTAAACCGTCTTCTTCAAAATGAATTCTAAAATGTAACAGAAAGCCATAAACGGCTCACCTCAATAATATCTTAACAATTTGTAGTTGAAACATTAGCCTCTCAGTCCCCACCAGTGTCTCCCCTAACCGCAGTCCTTCACTCACACCTAAATCACAGTGGAGACTGCAGCCCTCTGGTCACTTCAGGATGCATAGCCACTTCAAGAAGAGCTAATCCCTGAACTCAGGTTCAGGTAGGTAAATGGAAAAAAAGCAATCTTCTTGTTGGAGGGCTAAAAAACAATCACAGTCTTTATGTGCTTTTCTCATCTTTAGTGCAATTTCCTCTATAATATGTTAGAAATTTCAGTGGAAAAAGTATATTTTATGAGGCAGAAATTTTCTTTTCCCACAATGCTCTTATTGCTGACTTGTGATTTTATTAAATCCCATTGTGATATGTTTCCTTCGGTAAACCCTATGAAAAGTACAATTCTTCAGAATTTCATTAAGACCAGCTCATGAACAGCTTCCTGACTTATTTCTGGGTGAACAGCGTGACTCTCCTCTTCCTCTCTCATGGCCCCCACCCTCCATTATATCTGCAGAGAGAAACCAGATTTGCCATTTGCTGAGCAGTAAGCTGGGAATTTCTTTTTTCAAATGTCTAAACTCATAAGTACTTTTTACATATTTTAACTACACTAACCTACACTAGGTTACTTTCACATAAGAATTTAAATATTTTTAAATTGAGACTGCAGTTATTTATAAACAATTTTCAGAATAGTGAAAGAATAGTGACTACTACACATTCCATATGATACTGAAAAGTAAGGAATTTGTTACCTACTCTCGGAATATGATGGACTGATAAACCATCTACATTTTTAGTCTATGAAGTGCTTACAAGGAGACCATATTAAGTCAAACTAACTAGGGTTAATTCATGTTGTTTTAAATTGAATATATTTCTGGACTGTTAATGTATCGTGAACCCCTTTTTTATAAACAGCCATTCTCAATTTATCCCCAGTGACATGAAGTAAAATTCTCTTTAAATCTAAGTCAAGGATACCTCAATGTCCTGCTTATCTCATTAAAATGAATATTTTTTCCCACTTACACTATTGGCTATGGTTTGTCTTCTGAGAGAATTTTTGTGTCTTCTCTAACACCCCACCTTTGGCAACTCTCTATCTGACTTAGCATCAGTTCTCAGACCTCCTATTCTACTTGGCTACTTGGCAACAAAGACAGTGGAGAATCATCACCCCCCAACATATGTTCACACACACACACACACACACACACAGGTCCCATCTAGGCGGCTGAGCAACTCCTGGCTCTGGATGTCCTTCATCCAGGGACAGCCCTGGGTGTCCTTCATTTGTAACCTGACTAGTGGCTTGTCACACACCACTTTCAACAAACACTAGTTAGATTCCTCTTCCCAGCAGGTTCACTCACAAATACCATCATCAAAAATCTTGCTACACAGCTGGGTGCCTGTGCCTCAAACCTGTAATCCTAGCTATTTGGGGGACTGAGATTGGTAAGATCGTGGTTCCAGGTCAGCCAGGCAATAAGTTTTTCCAGACCCTATTACAACAGAAAAGCTGGGTGTTGTGGCATACAACTCTCATCCCAGCTATGGCAGGAAGCGTAAAATAGGAGAATCTCAGGCCAGGTCAATGTGGGCAAAAAGCAAAACCCTATCTCTCAAATAACTAGAGCAAAAAGGGATGGAGGCATGGCTCAAGTGGTACAGTGCCTGTGTAGCAAGCGCAAGGCCTGGAGTTGAAATCCCAATATCATTTTTTTTTAATTTAAAAATACTGCTACAAATTGAGCATCACTGATCCAAAAATCCAAAATCTGAAATGCTCTAAATTCCAAAACTTGTTGAGTGCTGACATGATGGCACAAGAGGAAAATTCCACATTATGTAACTTTATTTCATGCACAAAATTATTTTAAATGTTGCATAAAATTACCTTCAGACTTTACATAAAGTATATATGAAAAGCAAGTGAATCTTGTGTTTACACTTGGTTCCATCCCTAACATATCTCATTATATACATTCCAGAATCGGGGTGGGGGATTGATATCCAAAACACTTCGGGACCAAGAATTTTGAATTAGAGTTATTTGACCTGCCTTGCTTCCTCTTTCTCATTCAGCTCCTATTGTGACTAAATTTAATTTTCCAGAGTCCTCCTTCCTAAACCAACTAAATTTTATATACTTTGGGAACTCAGGTCCCTAAAACCTAGCCACTGCCTAATTCTACTGTTTCATTTCTCATTATTCTTATCCCCTCCTTTATGCCATACAGTTATGATTAGCAGCTTATCTAGTTCCTTCTGTTTATGGGCTCTCCTTTCTTTCTTACATTGTGGGAAAGATGTTCTCCCTTCTCTACCTTCTACTCCTATTTATTCTTCAGGCACTCACTGAACCTTCTCTTTCCCAGAAGCTCATTGGGAATCCTGAAACTTGAATAGATGCCCATTCCCCTGTTATAAAACTAATTTTATTAGTTTGGTTGTCTGGGATTTTTTTTTTAATGTTATACTTTAAATACCATAAGGACCAGGATAAGATTTAGGGTTTTTTTCTTTATTGTATTTTAATATTTAATTTAATACAGTTATATAGCATGCATCACTGCAGATTTGTTGAATGAATTGAAAGTGACATGATTTTGTTTATGTGTAATGCCACAGGAATTTAACAAAGATACATAAAATTTACTTGTACTATATAACAGTACTTGCTATGATTCTCATATTCTGTGATTCTTCTTCACACATATTGGCTATGTTTTTTTTAATGAATTTACCAGCATATATTATTTCCCCTCTACCAATACACCACAGATATTCCCCAAAAAAATCTTTTCAAACACAGAACATGTCTGTCATGGAGGCAGAAATTCCTTCACTACCATGTCAGCTGGGATTCAATTATGCAAGTAGACTTGCTATTTGGGTCGTTTGGGAAGTAAAGGTCTGAAAGGGGAAATTAGAAAGAGAACCAATTTTTCAATCAAAGAAGCTGTCCACATCCAGCCACTAAAATAGAGTCATGACAGGTAATGAGGGAATCTTAGCAGAAGCCTTTGTGTCTGCAGCCAAGCACCTGGAAGAAAACGTATCCACTGGCAATCAGGCAGGGCTGGCAGTTAGATGCAGAGCACTGGAGTGGGAGAAATGCTGGAATCTGCTGCTCTGCTTGAGTCTGTCTCTCACTAATCCTCCCAACCTTCAGAAGCCATGGGCAATGGCTCACTTTTGCCTCTCACATCTCACACAAGTTTCTCCTTCAACTCTGCCAAAACCCCTTAGAAAAATATACTCTGGAAAATATAGTCACACTTAACCAAGTTGAATTTATGGTGGTCTAGCCCACCCTCTATTATTATAGGTCAATTTCAAGGTATAAAATACATAGCTACTGGATTAATGATTCCAATAAAATGAATTTGAAAATATTAGGAAAATGTACTCTTACTTTATGGGAAATGTTAGCATCATCCTCTTCATTTCTCAATGTTGTCAAAATAGACATTTAATAAGATATTTTAAAGAGTTTTTCAGTGTTTTGACTATCTTTTACTAACAGAGCACCTCAAAACTTAGTGACTTAAAACAACATCAATGATTTCTTCGCTCAGGACATTGCAATTTAGGTAGAGTTTTGTGAGGATCTTCCAAGTGGGGAACATCAAAATAGGGAAATTAATTAGGATTCTTTAATCCACTTGTGGCTCACTCACAACACTGGCTTTCAGGTGGAGCTCAGCTGTCCAGGTGCTGATAATCAGAAACTGGACCCTCTAACTACTTAGACTGCATCATAGCATAGCAGATGTGTTCCAAAAGGGAGAATCAGAAGTTGCCACTCCTCTTAAAAGTACAGGTTTGCAATTGACACAATCTCTGTTCTGCTCTATTCCGCTGATTAAAGCAGTCACAGGCCAAGTTAAAATTCAAAGGGATAAAGAAACAGACTTTGTCTCTGCTTAGTAGGGATGGTAATGATATGTGATATATTAATCACATATAGCTTGTAAGTCTTTATGTAGGTAAGTTTTAAAATCATTGAACAAAGTTTATTTTTTGGTTTATATATTTTTTAGTGTGTTCATCTTTTTTTTTCTTTTTTATTGTTGTGCTGAGTGGGGGTACATTGTAGCATTTACAAAAGTTCTTACAATGTATCAAATATATCATACTTGAATTCCCTCCTCCCCTGATTCCTGGAACAGTTTCACCAGGTATCATTTTTGCATTTACATACATGTGTACACATTGCACCATATTCAATTTCCTACCCCTTCCCCACTATCTCCTTCTACCACCAGTGCCCTCCCACAGGCAGAACCTGTTCCCCTCATCTTTCTGACACATTTATTTTCTTCTCAGTCCTTCAGCATGACTCGTCATCACCTGACAATTTCTTCTGCATAAGTAAAAACCCCCTCCCTTAGTCATCTGTGCACCCTAAAAAAGTTTTATTTTACTGATTTATTTCATTATAAAGTGTCCTTTTGTACAAAATATCTTGATTTCTACTTCTCTCCACCCCTTGCCATGTCACAGGAAGCTGTTCTACAGGTACCTTTTAATGCTTATGCTCATTTGTCCTTCTATGTTCTGGGATCTTATGAAAATGAAATTGCATTAGTTCAGAATCTGTTGCAGTAATTCTATAAATGATACAGACAAGGCAGTAGTTTTACTATAACTGTATAGTATATACTTAATTTCAATCACCAATATTAAGCATTTATACTTTTAAGTATATTATTGTTAATATTTCCCAATGAATTATTGGTAGAAAACACTTTATACTGGCATTAATTGCTGACAATTTTTTTTTTTTGCTTCTTTCTGATTTTTGCTACATCAAAAGAGACAAAAGTGAAAACTTAAGAAGAAGAAATCTGGAAGAAATTACCCAAGATTTGAAATCCAATTGTGTGACCTTATGCAAGTTAAATAACCTACCTGTTTCTTAGCTTCCTGTACTTAAAATGATACTAATAATAGTATCTACCTAATAGATTTGATATGAGGCCTGAATTAATATTGTGAATCATTAATAAAACTACATAATCCTATAAGTAGTATTTAAGCATTTACTATTATTATTTTTTAATAAGCCTTTCTTGAATCTGAGATGAATAGGAATATGACATAAATTACTATTGAAATGAAAAGGAGAAGCATGACACTTTTAAAATTAAGTTTCAGTACTTAGAAAAATATAATAACCTACAACAATAAAGTTTTATTTTTTGAACAGCACCACAAATTACAGGAATATATGTGTACAAATGTCTACTTTTACATATGCAGAAAGATAAGTCTAGGTCTATACATGTACAAGTACGACTTTCATATATTCTCAACAGAGAAAAGTTAATTTGAAGGCAATGAAATATGAGCATACATGCTTCCATCATTTTCAGAAATTCTTACAGTCAGTTCCCATGGTAAAACTGGGTGTCACATTAGGTACATTAAATCTAGTAAGAGATTGTGTGTTGGTTAGCTTTCTCATTACTATGACCAAAACATCTGAGAGAACAACTTAAGGGAGAAAGATTTATGTTGGTTCATAGTTTCAGCGGTGTTAGTCTATCATGGCAGGAGGGTGCAGCAGAGTTCAAATCATGGTGGCCAGGAAACAGGAAATGCAATTTCAGGAAAGGCCAGGGGAAGTGAACTCCAAGAACACTCCCTCAGTGACCTACTTCCTCCAAGTCAGCCCTGCCTCCTGCCATTCAGCACCTCCCAATAATTTCATCACATGCATCATTCTAGAATGATGAATGGATTAATCCATTCTTTAGGTCAGAACTCTCAGAATCCAATTGTCTTTGGAAATGCCATCACAGATACCCGTAGGTATTTATTAATCCAATCAGGTTGACAATAAAATTACCCATTAGGAGCTTACTCAATTCAAGCTTTAACATGTCCTCAGTTCTTGCATCCCAAAACCATTGATAATACTATTATTGTTGCCACTATGTCTAGCTTTTTAGTAGTATTTAACTAATGAAAATCTTATATAATTGTCAGTATTAAAACTTTCACAATCACATAAGTCATGTAATATTTACATTTTGCTTTATATTTTTTCTATTCTCATTCCTCCCCATACCCACTAACTAATGCAGATAACCAACAATAAAAACATTTCAGCACTATCAACTGTTTAAGAGATTGGGGTGAAAAAAGGAAGCACTTTGAAATTTTCAGATTATTCTAGCAGCATTCGTCACTTCACATTTGCACAAGCTGTACTGATATAACAAAAAGTCTCCTTAAAAATAAACTTGTCAAAAGGCTGGTGGCTCAATCTTTTCTGAGGAGGGGATTGTTCTGGTTGATGGCACAGCTGTTTAGGAAATGAAGTTAGTTTCCACTTTGCCTTACTTGTGAGGAAAGCAGAGTGCAAAAGGCTTCTAAAATGTAATACTTGAAACTTCTGAACTCTAGGGAAAAACTAACACTAAAGTTGATAATTAAAGAACAATTTTTCAACAGTTACCAGAAGCAAACTGATAAGATTAGCATTGATAATGATAGGGAAAAAAATACCTCAAACATGCTTTATGTGTAAGTTTGCTAGGACTGCCATAACAAAATACTACAGATGGCACAACTTAAACAAATAAATGATTTTTACACTTTGAAAGATAGAATTCTGAGATTCAAGGACAAGCAGTTTTGGTTTCTCCAGAGGTTTCTCTCCTTGAGGTGGTCACCTTTTTTCATGTTCCTTACCAGACTTTTCTGTGTGTGTATGTGTGTGTGTGTGTCTCTGATTTCTCTTCTGTCTTTTAAGTATTTTCACTTACTTTGCACTAAGGTCCTACCCTAACAGCCTCATTTAAACTTAATCATATCTTTAAAAATCTTATCTCCAAATACAGTCATGTTCTGATGTATTAGAAGTTGGGATTCAATATATGAAATTTGAGGACACATAACTGAGCCTATAACACTCAGTATTCAATGTCCAGATTCTGAAGAAATAAAAACAGAACTAATTTCAGAAAGTCAACCAAAAGGATTACATATCTATGTAAACCAAAAATTCACTTTAAGAAATTGGTTCACATGATTATGGAGGCCAGCAAGTTGAAAATCTGCAGGGTAGAGTAGAAAACTAGAGACCCAAGGCAGAACGAATATTATGGTTCAGGTCTGAAGGCCACCTTTTGGTAGCAAACAAAAACAACCTCTGCCATCTGGGGTGCAACTATTGACCTGAATAATGCTTTTTATCTTCATCTCTATTAATATAGACCACCCAAGCTTTCAATTGACAAGGCAAGTAGTATACCTTCCTATTGGTAAACTGTTACAACTTGTGCTTCCTTGAAAAAATGTTTGTTAAATGATAAATGAGTTTATTCTCTCAGTTCACTTTTGTAACAAAAGACAAGGATGATACATTCCATCAGAAATACAGGTAACCTTGGAAGTTGGCTCTGTAAATAACTTTTCTATACAAAGGGACTATTCACAAAGATGTCAGTATAGGGAAACCAGAATGCATAGGTACTGAAGAGCTAAGAAGTAGTGAGTGGAGCTCTGAAGGAGAGAATAATATACAGTCTGACCTTAAAAGGAGCAGGACCTTAGTCCCACAGACAGAGCAGCTCAAGTGAATCTTCTCAAGATGGAGTCAGATAAAATTCATGGGTTGATCTTCTTCCTATCCTCTATTTTTCTTTGTGCACTTCCCCAGTGGCTGATCTCAAAGGAAATGAAAAAACAGGAACCTGTTTGAGGCCAATGCAATGTAGGTTAACAGCAAACAGAAAGGTAGACTATGATATTATAAATCAAGGGATAATGAGATGTGAGAAGTGAGGTGCCCTTGTGCTGAATCAAAGGAAAACACATCTCTTCACCATATCTCCAACTTTTATGTCCTGTTGTAGGAGTTCCCTAACTTTGCTCTGCAGCAGTCATAAAAAGAACTTGAAAAAAATACAGATGGGTAGATCCAAATCAAGAGTAACTGAAAAATACTTCTATGGAAGGGATCCCAGAAGGTATGCTTACTTCTGCATGCTCTTCCTAGTTGCATTACCTTTCTAGTGTGCCTTTTCCCATAGCAACTTCACATCTTTACATGATGTAGAAGACTCAGTATCTTACATCACCACAAAAATGTACCTGAACCTGAGTCAAACAGATGAATCTTGTATCTGTAAGTTACTGGGTATTGTGTCACACTAGCTTTGCATTACAATGGGCTTTTGTACAGAGGTTTTCAAGTGTTGTCACTTCTGGTTCCACAATATTGGAGAGAATGTAACTTTAACCTATTAATCTACCTATCACTCAGTTTCTACTGGAATCTTCTCAAAACTAAGATGGCTCATATTTGGCCTTCAAGAATGCAGAATTATCTTAACCAAAGATGTGATGGCTCCACATTGTCTAAATTAGCAAAACAGTTTCTTTGATGGTTAATGGCTGAAGTTAGGTTTATATGTATCTCATGTTGTCTATCATGCTCATGGACTTATATTTTCTTAAATGTTAAAATTTTCACTGGAAAAGATTGAACTCCTTGAGCCATTTATTTTGTGATCGTATATATTTTGTGCTAACAACAGCGGTTTCAAATAGAATGATTACTAAGTTGCCAAGCACAAATCAAACATCAATCAGCACTGCCCATGATGTGTGCTCAAGCTTAGCGATCACGACCCACATCCAAGAAGACATTCGAAGGGTAGGCGGAAGGGCAGAATTCTACTATGCATTCATCACATGAATGTCACAGTCTGGCTTCATTCCTAACAAGTTGGGGTCTTTGGTTTAAGAGTCCATTCTGGCTGCCCTGTGGAAGTGAGGGTAGAGAATGAATGAGAAGGTCAGGAAGAGGGATTATACAAGGAGAAATGGTGGTCCAGGGAAGAGATGAGGGTGCTGTATGCCAGAGTGGTGGCAGTGAGATGGAGAAAAAAATAATAGAAGGATTTTAAAGGTAGAAGCTAAGGGAATATAGGACAGAGCCAATGTAGAAGATGAGTAACCAGGACACATCAAGAGATGTTCCCAGGGGTCTGCCCTGGGCAACTGAGTAGATGTAGGACCATTAACTGACACAGAAGATTCTGAAGGTAAATTGAGTCATTTATACCTGGCTTTCACAAGAACAAGTTATAGTGTGTCATTATTTATGAGCCTCTGAAACTGGCAGTGTTAAGGACCAGACTCACCTGTGGTAGATTTGAACATTTGCAAGGGTCATTGGGACCAGTGAACTTGTGTATTCTGCCCTCCAACTGAAATCTGGAGGGCAAGTGCTACTCGTTCAGATACTCGTTGCCCTCCACCCTGGACCAGGCCGTTTCTGCCATTGTGCCTTTGCCTGTGCCATACCTTCTGCCAGAAACATCTCTACTTCTTTACCCTTCCCATTTCCTCTCAAAACCATCCATGTCTGGTTCCAATCTAGGCATCAGCTAGGAGTAGTGCAGCAACCTAGGCCCCACTTGAAACCTGATGAATCAGATTTGCATTGTGTAAGTGTCTCCATGAGATTCTTGTATGCCTCAGTCTTAAACACATTGTGGATGGCTCTTGTTTGACAAAAGCTGAGTCAAGTATGCAGGTAACCCTGGATTAGTGAGCCCTCTCAGTACAACCCTCCTCATCCCTGGTCCACCTGATGATCCAGGGTATCTGTTGGTATTTCTGGGCTTCTGTAGGATACATATGGGACAGTAGATATGAAAGGACCACTTAGAAGAAAAGCTGGAGCTAATGCAATGACTCAGGTCTGTAATCCTAGCTTCTTGGAAGGCTGAGCTCAGGAGCATCACCATTCAAGGCCAGTTAAGGCAAAAGGTTCACAAGATCCCATCTAAATCCATAGTTTGGGTGCATTTGTACTTGGCTGTCTTCCCAGATAACATAGGAAGTGTAAAATAGGAAGGTCATGGTCCAGACTAGGACAGCCTGAGCAAAAAGTGATACCACCATCTCCAAAATAACCACAGAAAAAAGAGGCTAGAGGCCTATGTGTAAAGCCCTGAGTTCAAACTCCAGTACTTCTAACAACAAAAACAACAAA
The DNA here is from genome assembly GCF_047511655.1 of Castor canadensis. Lineage (NCBI taxonomy): Eukaryota > Metazoa > Chordata > Mammalia > Rodentia > Castoridae > Castor > Castor canadensis. The sequence continues at coordinate 18,677,537 of NC_133390.1, read as the reverse complement.
CAGAAAATTGAGTTTAACATTAGCCAATAGTTGACTGTTGTATTTATTTCTTCTTATCTTATTGAGCTTTCTCAGTACAAAGAACTTTCATTCATCTTTCTTCTTCTTTTTTTGTTTTTGGCAGTACTGGAATTTGAAATCAGAGCCCTGTGCTTGCTGGGCAAGTGTTCTATCATTTTTTACTTTATTATTTTTTTTTCACATAGGGTCTGACTTATATGCCTCCCATGTGGCTGGGATACAAATGTGGGCCAATATGCATGGCATGTTTGTTGAGACGAGGGATCTCAGTAATTTCCTTCCTATACTAGTCTCAAACCTTGATCCTCTTGATATCTTTCTCTCAAGTATCTTGGGTTCCAGTTATGAATCACCACACCCAGCTAATTGTTTTCATTTCATTTCAAACAGAAGAGAATGTAATTTTGTGTTAGGAAGTGGTTATCTCTACTCATTTGTCCGTATCTTCAGCCATTTTCCTATGAATGCTGTGTATCTGACATGTGTAGTTCGTATTTCTACACGCTTTGGGAAGTTTCTGCTCTATTTCTAAGTATTGTATTTTCTCCTGAACCAGTCCTCACTACAGTTATATTTCATGTTCATAAGCCTCAGTTGAATCTACTGAATCTCACTTTCAAGCAAGGAATTTTCAGACTCCAAAGATGATTGCTCAGTTTGAAGACATTTTAACTGTCTTGTAAGTTCTTCTTCGTTTGATTTTCCTGAAACAATTGTTGGATATTTCTCATTTTTCCCTTTTAGGCCTTTTAAAGGACACATTTAGCTTAGCATTATCAATGAGACTCTGAAGATCAACTTCTGACCAACAGACCCAGTATCTCCACATTCAACTTCCCCATTTTTCTCTACTTCCAAGTTTGCACCCATGTGATGTCTGCAGTGATTGGGCAAATGTATGGCCTTCAGCATGACCTCACACAGAGGTTTAATTATCTCACTGTATCATCCAAGACCTGGGTTATTCTTTGTTAGGTGCAGTCATAAGTCCATATGTTCCTTTGTTTCTCACACTCCACTTCATTGTCATTTCTGAGTTGAGTGGCTATGGACTTTGCTGAAGGTGAGTGTCTTCATTGAAACTGTCCGTGATTTTCTTCTGAAGTCATTTTCCATTGTTCTGTGATGCTTTTAAGATGTGTTTTGTGTCAATCACTTGGAAAATTTATAATGCTTGTTTTTCTGTCCTTCTTAAGAAATATCTACTATGTCCTCCAGTGATGACTTGTTCAGATTTTTAAATGTCACCAACATGGAGTTTGTAATATCAATGACCTTACCTAAACCATGGAAATCCTGATTTGTTAAAGTTTGGAGAGCAAGAGGCATTTCTACCTTGAGAAAAGCCAATAATATGTCAAAAGGAGAAATTTAAGATGGAATAAGATTAGACAGGTTTGGGAACATGGCTTTGAGTAATTTAAGGATGTTTTTCAAGGTAGGAGACTGGTTGAAATTGAGAAAGTTTACAGGATATTAGTTTTAGAATGTTGCCATGGAGAATCAAGGGTCCTGGATAAATTTTGATAAACTATCAAAACTATCAAAAGACAGTTCTTTTCCCAAGTGAGCAAACTATTTGCTTAAATAATTTGATTGATAAGAATTTCCTAAAACAGTGGTATTATTTAGTCATGTATAGTTTGATATTCCAACAAAAGACTTTTCTGTAACAATAATTCTTATGTTGAAAGGTGGTCCTCCTTCTGGAGATAGAAGGAAGACCTCAAAAAAAGTTTTAATGTCTGAGTTAGTGATATATAAATTTGTTCTTATAAATAACAGTTGGGGATTTTTTAAGTGATTCATAATCCATTTCTCTATGATTTTGTCATTATAAAATAATGACAGCTAGTGCTTGTTCTTAGAAAAAAATTCTGGAACACAACCCATTTCTTTATGATGTTGTCGTTATAAAATAATGACAGCTAGTGCCTGTTCTTAGAAAAAAATTCTGGAACACACATAAATGTGTACATGAGCTCATAAGTGTGTGAGTGTATTTCTAACTTATATTGAAATGTTGCATTTTTTAACTTACTATACTAGAATGAATATGTATTATTCCATATCATGACACTTTATAATTGACTATTTGATTCATTTGAAAATAATTTGTATTATTGGAAAAGAGTGCCATTGGCTATGTTATGATAAAATTTATGTACTTTTTGATTCCAACAAGAGTGAAACAAATTGTACTTATCTGTAGTCTCTACTGTGCTTCAGAAAAAAATGCTAAATATATCTTCTCTGTCAGTTCAGGTAATTTTACTTTTGGACTTATGCCATTTTTAAAAAGTGAAAGCATGGTTGACAAAGACAGAATATGTTTCAGTTTAGAAATCCTTGAGTAAAATATAATTTTAAAATGTAAAATCAGAGAAAGAGCCAAGAAAAGAATATCATTTTCATTTTCTCTATATGCCCAACAAGTTCATGATCGTGATTTTGCTGGACACTTAATGTATCAACCTATTTACCATAGAATATTTGCTTGCAGATACATTATTTAAAATTCCAAAGCCCCAAGTAATTCAAGCATCAAGAATCCCTAGATGTCAACATAAGCACAAAACACAGAAGTATTATGGACATCTCTCCTTAACTAACCCATTCTCAAACTTCAAGCATTCAGTTTCTAATTAGAGAGCTCTATAACTTATTTATAACAAATAAGCAAACTAATATTCTTGCATATTAGAAAATAAAATATTTTACATTATAAAACTCTGTGAAGTCTTCTCAAATTAGATTTACTTTTATATAACCAGCCCTTTATGTCATATTATTTCAGTATTTATGTATTTCAGCCAAAACCACCATCATATATTTACTAATGAATTAAGTTAAAATTATTCACCCATGATTTAAAAGCATAACCTATCTTTCTCTAGTTACATTAGGCATTCCTCAAAAGCTGGAATTATGTCTTCTATTGGGCATTTTTCTATCCTGAGTATTATATACTCATTATTGAAAGTCATTTTTAAGGAACCATCTTATACCTCAAAAAAACAGAGAATGAGTTCACAGATTGTAATCAATACTATTCTCAACATTCTAATTTCATCCCAGGTTTTTTAGAGGACAACTGTATTGGTTCCCAACACAGAAAATTATTCAAAGTCAACATATAAATGCCAGTCTCAGACATGTAGAGGTATCTCCAAGTGTTTTTGCATCCTAGAAAATGGATAAAAATAAAATAAGTTTTCATAAAACTAAGATAATTAAACATGAACAGCCATGCTTTACCCTGAGATTATGTTTATCAAATACTGACATAGGTGTTACTCACGTCATGTCTTTTTTGACTGACCAATTATTACAAGTACTAGAGCATTGCTTAATACTTTTGATTATAACCCAGGATATTAGTTACATGTTTATACAGTTTCCTTTAATATAGAAAAACAACATTGACAACCTATGTCACCCCTCTCTCTTCAAAGTAAAATAGACAAACAAAAGAAACTAATCGTAAACTAATAATAACATGCAAAAGTGTGGGAACCATATGAAACTCTGGGTTTCACTTCCTTAACACTCTTTTGTGACTTTTGCTTTACTGTTCTTTGTTTTTTTGCCATACTGGGAATTAAACCCTTAAACTCAGGACCTATGCACTCTACGTAAACACTGTACAATTGAACTATATAATTCATAGTCCTTAAGATTCTTTTTGTTTTTAAAGTAGTATATTAATTTCTCAGCTTCCAAAAGTTTATCTCAGAGTTCAGTCTCCCAGCTTGTATGCAGTGTCCTACAAATTTATTGGAAACAAACAAATAAAAATTGTTAGCTTTATCTTCTTTGCAAAGTCTTAAATGGCTAGGATTTTGAATAGGAAACATGCCAGTAATCAAGAGGAAAAGAAGTACAGCTACTAAAAATAAACTCTGCCTGAAACTTTACACTTTATGCATGCTACTTAAATGTGATATCAAAAAAACTGAAATACTGAGATATGCTGAAGTATATGTTAATTTATTCCCTCAGCTATTCATAAGCATAGCTGAAATGGGATATTTTAAGCTAAAATACATTTTAGCAGAGGGAGTATAAATTTTAGAACCATATAACCTTAAAGTGAGATAAAAACCTTAAAGCTATCTAGTCTTACTACCTTAAGTTTAGCCGTGATACCTCTCCTTTCTCCCATGGCATCTTATGTCTACTGAAGGACACATAACACTAAAATGTTCATCACCACACACAGCTTCTATTGTTGCTACACAGCTCATCTTCTGTTCAAAAACTCTATCTAGAACTGAAACTGGGCCTTTATCTGTCAATCACATTTTGACCTCCAGTTTACCTTCATGGCTGGATAGACTGTGTCATCCATTTCCTCAAACATAATAACAACTTAAATGTCTGGAATATTTTCAGGTTTCTCATAAAGATTAAGATTTTTTAGGAAATCTCATATCAAGAATTTCAAGTTTCTAGCTTAAAGTCTGTTTCTTCATTTGATCCATGAGCCCAAAATTATGGAATGTGCTCTTTTGGACCTGTTAAAAGTGTGTATTTTCCTTGAAAACTTCAAAATCATAGATTTGCTTCTTAGACCATGTACTTCTAAGAAGTGATACTGGAATATGTGCCTTGTCTCATACATCACATTCTTGTTCCCTTATTTCTCTTAATTCATGACCAAGCCAACACCACCTCTAACATATAAAATCTCTTCTAACTGCCAGAAGGTTGGTGAGCATCACTCTCAGGGTATTCTGAACTCCCACTCTTTTTGCCTCCAAAGTTATAGATCTCTGTTTTCTTCTACTAGTCCTAATGGATGGCTTTCAGTTTTGAATACCATAATGCCCAGGAGAAAAAAGTTGTGTTATTCCAACTACAGAATATCTACATAAAGGATCTCTTTAACAGAAGGGATGCTTATGTCTTTATTTCCTGTTGAATAAATGATGTAGTCAAGGATAGTAATCTATGACACACAGTAGGATTTTCAATGGCTTATTCTTCCTTTGCCCCATTTGAAGAAATATAATAGTTAAATTCATGTGCCAACTTGGTTAGGCTATGGTACACAGTTACTGGTTAAACACTAGTCTATTCACTGATTTAAAGGTAATTTTTAAGTATAAGTAACAGTCAAATCAGTAGACTTTGAGAAAAGTATATTGCCCTCCATACTGTGTACCACTCAGTTGAGGACCATAAGAGAAAATTCTGAGGTTTCCCAAAGAGGAAAAAATTATTCCCAATACTGTAACATAGAAATTCTAAGTTTCCATCTGCTGCCCTGAAAAATCCAAACTCAAGACTACATGTATTTCCAACCTGCCAATCTGCACTCTGACACTCACAATCATGCAAGCCTATCTCTTAAAATATGTCTCTTTCTGTCATATATACATATATGACAGAAATATATATATATATTTATATATTTACATATATATATATGTCCCTCTGGAAAACCTTTACTAAAATAGTATATATTTAATTGGATGCAACTGTGGTATCAAAAGATAGAGTCTCCTATAAAGAGAGGCAATTGAGGCTTAAGCATACTACTTTTTAAGTTAACTGGAGTACTTAGTGCATATGTATGGTGTAGCATTAAAATGCAATAAAGTATATATAGAAAAAGATTGCATAAACCTGTTATGGCTTGAATCTGAAATATCCCCAAAAGGATTGTAGTTTAAGGCTTGGTCATCAGCTGATGAGCTTTTGGGAAAGGATTGAATTATGAAGGTTCTTGCCTAATCAGTGGATTAATCAATTGATGGATTTATGATGTGATGGTATCATTGGAGTGGTGGAAACTAGGAGATGGGGCCTACTTGGAGAAATCCAGTTACAAGAGGCATGCCTTTGAAGGGGATATCTTACCTCTAGAGCCTTCTTGTCTAGGTATCTCTCGGTTTCCTCACTGCCATGAGGCGAGCAGCTCTCTCGCCATGATGCTTTAACCTCACATCAGGCTCCCAGAAAAAGAGCCGGCTGACCATGAATTGAACGTTCTCAAACCATGAACCAAAATAAATCTTTCATTCTTCAAATTTCTTTTCTTTGATACTTTATACCAGCAATGAAAAACTGACTAACATATGATCACTCCTATTTTCTACCTTCTCAGTCCACTAGTTCCTCTTCCTATCTTCTTAGTCTTGAGTGAAAGTGTTGTGAACTATTAGTAAATTAAATCCCATATAAGATATCAAAAGGTGATTGCAAAAAAGTCAAATTTAGTCTTTTTAGGAAGATGTGAGTTTTGTGTGTCAGAACACAATAAATCTAAAGAAGAAGAGGCAGACAGTGTGTTTAGTTTAGTTTTTATTTTATTATTAACAATTTTCTCATGTTTATTCTCCTTTCTTCTCTTCTGTTAGAGCATGTTCTTCTAAGATGTTTCTTTTTATTGTCAATTCATGGAGAAGAGACAAAGAGATAGAGAGAGTTGAAAGAAACAGACAGCGAGAAAGAGAGAAACACAAAGAGGCAGGAAGAGACAAATAGAAAAGAAAGACTGATCACTTTCCATGAAGATTTCACCTTTAACACCATACTTTCATCCAGGATGAAGCATTGGTACTGGGTATCAGATGCTTTAGCCAAGAGTGCAAAACTATGATATAATAGCAATAAAACAATGTTCCTTTGTGAATTTTTTCCTTAAACATTCCCTGGAATCCACCAGCACCCTACTAAATTTTATTTCTTAATACTTCTCTTTTCATTACCATTTTCTTCTATACACAACAAACACTTTTCAGCCTTCCCTCTTCTAACTTATTGATCTTACAAACATCCTGGCTTATCTCTTCTGCTTAAAACTCTCCAATGTCCCTCCCCTCCCATTAAAATAAAGACAAAATTTCTAAATATGATTTACAAAACTAAATGTTCTGGCCAGAACCTGATTTATCAGCCTAATCTATAACTACTTCTCTCCCTTCCTATCTCTCCATTCTAAACTTCAGGGCTTTTTTTAGTTCATTATGCTATTTAGACTCAAATATGTCATAAAAGTGGCCATCAATCAGAGCACAGGAAAGAACTACTTAAAAAGTTCTCTTTCATTAAAGCAATTATATAAATGGCAAATAATTACCAGAATCAGTTGGGCATCGTGGGAGCATGCCTATAATCCCAGCACTCAGGAGGCGGAGGTAGAAAAATAATTTGAGGCTATGTAGAGTTCCAGGCCAGCCTGAGATATAAGACCCTGTCTTAAAAGAGAGAAAAAAATCATTTTATTTCATTTATGAAGCTAGAAATTAACAAGTCAATTAGCAATAATTTCAAGAGTATTTCTTCAGGAACAATGGCTCAATCTTGGAAAAAACAGCAATCTTTATGGTGATTTAATTTGTCCTGGTCTCTCTCAGTCCTCACTCTCCAGTTCTCTGGTAGTCTTAAAAATCAATAGCCCATAATCATTATGAAAAGCAGCAGCTCAATATCCACTGGAGATGACAGAGGAAGTTGGAATTCTGGCAAAGTCTCATTCCAGAGATCTGCTGTTATTTGACCTGTCTGGTGATTCTCTGGATACCCTCTTTGCAAGGTAGTCTTTATCTGACCCCAGAAAGGAAGGACTTTGTCCTAGGGTATTTGTTGAAAACAATTATAGGAAAGATTTAATTTCACCGATGCCTGAAGCAATGGAAAATGTGGGGGCCGGAATACATTTGACTAGTCAAAGAATATAAAAGGAAAATCTTAAGAATTAGATATACATAAATATTTTGACATATCTGACACATACCTGGGAATCTGTACAGCATCCATATGCCCATATGTAGGCCATGAGCTTCGAGGAAAAAATGTTCACCTGCAGCTTACAGTGATGCTCTGTGCAGGAGGATGTGAGGCTAAGGCAGAGGTACCAAATGTCAGATTTGAAGATTTGCCACCATGAGTAGACAGAGTGCCTTGGCAATTACTTGGCAAATTACTTAGCAAATAGGAGACTTATTGATTCAGAATTTTTAAGAAAATCCTGTCTAATGATTTTCTCTCCACTAATCTAACCAAGCAGATACTTCAGTATCCACATGTAACAAAGAATATAGATTTTTATACATTCTTTTAGGAAAAAATTCACTAAATGAACAAAAGGAAACTATAACAAAAAAATCCAGGAGGTGGAAAAGCACTGATTTGATTTCCAGATTTGCTATATTATATTAATTTAACTGCCCAATTTTCAACAAGAAACAAATAGTAAGTAAGAAAAAAAAAAAAAAACCAAAGAAGTGTGGCTCATGCACAGAAAGAAGCAATTAATAGAAACTGCCTCTGAGGAAATCCAGACATTGGACAAACAAACAAAAAAAATTTTAATTAACTATTTCAAATATTTTCAAATAACACAAACTTATCTCTGTAGGATTAAAGTATGAGAACAATGACTCAACAAATACACACTACTAGTATGGAGATAGAAATTGCAAAATAAATAAAAATAAAAGTTTTAGTTAAAAGCACAATAATTGAATGAAAACTGTGTCAAAGATTTAAAAAGTATATGTGAGATGCCAGAGGAAACAATCGGTTAACTTGAAGACAAGACAATTAGAATAATCCACTTTGTGAAACAGAAAGATAAAAATGAGGTAGAATTATGAACAGAAGCGCAGAGACCTCTGGGTTGCCATTAACAGTACAATACAGGCACAAAACAAGGTGAAGAGACAGAGTAACTTGAAGAAAGAACATCTGAAAAATGATAGCCACAGCTTTGCAAATTCGATGATATGGTTAATATATACATTCAAAAAGCTCAGCCAACTCCAAAAAGGAAAAACAGAGAGACTCACACTTTAAAAATCAACCTGTCAAAAGCCAAGAACAAAGAGTATTGTAAGCAGCAAGGGAGAAACAATGTTATATCTATATAGTTTTAGAATAAATTAGCAGATGACTTTTCATCAAAACCCATTCAGTTCAAAAGGAGGTAGAATGACATTTTCAAAATACAAAAGGGAAAAAAAATCACCTGTATCTCCATATCCAGCAAAAATGAAGGAAAATTCAAAGCATTCTTAAATACATAAAACAGAAAATTTGTTACTACTATAGCTGCTGTACAGGAAACACTTAAAGACTATACAAAATCATCTGTATCCCCATGAAAATAAGAGTATTATCCAATTTAACTACAAAAGTAAGAATCAATGAAAGCATTAAAACGTTTTTGTTTATAAGTCATTTCTTCTGATTCAAGCTATGACTGCATAAATAGCTACAGATCTGTGTCAGTCAGCTCACAATGTATAATGATATATCTTCTCTAACAATCATAGCTCAAAAGAAGTGAGACAGAAATGTTATATGAGAAAAGCTTTAGTGGGAACTAGAATTAAGTTGACATTAATTCTAAGTAGATCTTTGTAAATTAAGATGTTAACTGGACTAGCCACTAAGAAAATAACAACAACAAAAGAATATATAAAAGTACTTAGTATTTAAAAATAAATAATCCACCTTAAAAGGAACAAGACATTTTTGGATAGATGTTTCTCCAAAAATGTTGTGCAAGTAGCCAATAAATAAAAGAAATGTAATCAACATCATTAGTAATCAGATAAATACAAGTCAAACCCACAATGAGTTAAGAATTCAACAAACTAGTACAACTACAACAAAAAAAGATGGTCAACAATAGCTATTGGAGAAGATATTTAAAAATTGGAACTACATTATATTGCTAGAGGGAATGTAAAATAATATGGTCACATTTCAAAAGATTTGGCAGGAATTCCAAGATGGCAGCTAGAGGTAGGAAGCAAAAAGCGACCCTCCTATAGTAAAATCTTGGAGAGAAGCTGGAGACACACTTTGCAGGCATAATCACCGAGAAAAGGCATAACTTTGACCCCTCCACATCTCCAGCCGACGCAGAGAATCTCCACTTCACGTTAAACAGAGAACCGAGGATAGCCCCCGGGGCCGCCAGTGGCCGGGGCCCATACGGCTTGGGAAGACGCGGACCAGGTGAGCTTGGCGGTACTGCGGTAGCCCCACAGACAAGCCTGGGCCAGAGCAGTATAGCCCCCTGGACAGACTGACCTCCTCCCGGGAAAAAAAGAGAAACTGAGTACTAAGCAATAAGAACAGTTAAGACACGCTGGAAAGAGGGTGGGGCGCCCGGAGCGCTGAAGATTGGGGGAAGGGAATCCTTCCCGGGACTGTAAATAAACAAGCCGGGCGGGCCAGAGAGGCTCTGGCGGGAGCGGGGCGCGCGCCCAGCAACCAGGAGCGGGGATGCTTGTGAGAGGAGGAAAGACCCACTTCCCACGTGAACTGTAAATAAACACGCAGGCCTGACAACGTGGGGCAGTGTCACCTTTCCCAGTGCTTGGAAGGGGGAAAGCCTGTAGCAGAGGCCCCCCGCACAGGAGAACTCTGAGCAAACAAAGCCTGTGGGACCAGGTGAGTGCTAAGCTCACCCCAGAGATCTGCATAAATAACGCCGCCAGCTACAGGCTGAGAGCAGCAGGCAGGCAAGCCACAGTTGCAGATACCACTCTCAGAACTGCCTCCAGACGCTTTTTTTTCTTTTTCTCCCTACCTTTGATGAGAGAACAACCGAATTACACCTGCAAGCCGAAAAACTTACTGAAACTGTATTGCATTTGAACTGGGGACACTTGGTGGGGATTTTTTTTTTTTCTTCTATGTGAATGTGAGTGTAGTTTTGTTCTACTTTATGCATCCCCTTTGATGAGACAACTACAGAACAACATCTGAGGCACCAACTCCAGGACTGGAGATTGAGACGGACATCCAAATTATTAAGACTGAAATTGCATTGCATATAAACTTGGAAGTTTTTTGGTTTTTTTTTTTTTTTTTTAATTTTCTATTTTCCATTTTATTTTAATTCATTTTTATAAATAGATATTACTTTCATATACTTATTTTTTATTTTTTTATCTTTGATTTTCAATCCTCTCTCTGTCTCTCTATTGTCTGTTCAGCTTACTGTCGATTAGTACACTAACACTCCCTGTTTATACCTTTGAAACTCTCTTGTCTGATACCTTGTTCTGCTTTCTCCCTCTTGTCTGTATATTTGTTTTCCCCTTTTCTTTAACTTCTTGCTTTCCATCTCAGCTCACTCTTCCATTCTCAATATTACCATTGTTATTATTACAAGCTAGAAAATACTTAATTACACACAGTACAGGGACAGTAACAACACCAAGGACAATGACAGGAAGACAGAAAAAACAAGGAAACCAGTTTCCCCACAGCAAAAAATTAGTACAGGAACCAGAGGGGAATGAAGAGAACAGAAACTCAGATCCAGACTCCAACAAAATGAACCCAATGAAGCCCACAAGAATAATTTAAAAGAAGACATACTACAAGTACTCAATGAGAATTTTATAGAGATGATACTGGATAGGGTCAACCAAAATGTACAGGAGACACTCAAGAAACTCCAAGACAATAAAAATAGAGAATTTGAAAAAGCAAAAGAAGAAATAAAGGAAACCATAGAAGCACTGTATAAAAACCAAAGTGAAAGAGAGAACACAATGAATAAATGGATAAATGAACTCAGGACAAAAATAGACAACAATAAAGAAGAAAACAGCCAGGATATGGAAAACCTCAGAAAAAAGAATGAAACAGAACTGCAAAACAAAACGGAAGGCCAATCCAGCAGAATAGAACAAACAGAAGACAGAATCTCAGAACTTGAAGATGAAATGGTAATTAAAGGAAAAACTGAAGAACTATTAATTAAACAACTCAAGACCTGTGAAAAGAAAATGCAAGAACTCACTGACTCCATCAAAAGACCAAACTTGAGAATCATGGGCATCGAAGAAGGAGAAGAGGTGCAAGCGAAGGGAATGCGTAATATATTCAACAGAATAATAACGGAAAATTTCCCAAATCTAGAGAAAGATATTCCCATACAAATGCAAGAGGCCTCCAGGACACCAAACAGACCAGATCAAAATAGAACTACTCCACGACATATCATCATTAAAACAACAAGTTCAGAAACTAAGGAAAGAATATTGAAGGCTGCAAGAGAGAAAAAACAAGTAACATACAAAGGTAAACCCATCAAAATCACAGCAGACTTCTCAACAGAAACATTAAAAGCAAGAAGAGTGTGGGGTGAGATCTTCCGGGCACTGAATGAAAATAACTTCAACCCCAGGATACTCTACCCAGAAAAGCTATCATTCAAAATAGATGGAGCAATAAAAGTCTTCCATGATAAGCAGAAACTAAAACAATATGTGACCACAAAGCCACCATTACAAAAGATTCTTCAAGGGATCCTGCACACAGAAAGTGACACCCAACTTAACTATGAAAAGGCAGGCAGCACCAAACCACAGGATAAGAAAAAGCAAGACAGTAGAGAGTAACATCAAATTAGGTACACACAATCAAACCTTCAAACAACTAAGACAACTAAATGGCAGGAATCACCACATACCTATCAGTACTAACACTTAATGTTAATGGACTTAATTCACCCATCAAAAGACACCGCTTGACAAAATGGATTAAAAAAGAAGATCCAACAATTTGTTGCTTACAGGAGACTCATCTCACCGACAGAAATAAGCATATGCTTAGGATGAAAGGCTGGAAGAAGATTTACCAAGCCAACGGCCCCCGAAAACAAGCAGGAGTAGCAATACTTATCTCTGACAAAGTAGACTTCAAACCTACATTGATCAAACGAGATAAAGAAGGACATTCCATACTAATAAAAGGGGAAATAGACCAAAAGGAAATAATAATCATCAATCTGTACGCACCCAATGTCAACGCACCCAATTTCATCAAACATACCCTGAAAGACCTAAAAGCATATATAAACGCCAACACAGTGGTTGTGGGAGACTTTAACACTCCATTATCATCAATAGATAGGTCATCCAAACAAAAACTCAATAAAGAAATCCAAGATCTAAAATATGCAATAGATCAAGTGGACCTAGTAGATGTCTACAGAACATTTCATCCAACCTCTACACAATATACATTCTTCTCAGCAGCCCATGGAACCTTCTCTAAAATAGATCATATCCTAGGGCACAAAGCAAGCCTCAGCAAATATAAGAAAATAGAAATAATACCATGCATACTATCTGACCACAATGCAGTAAAAGTAGAACTCAACAACAAAAGTAAAGACAAAAAACATGCAAACAGCTGGAAACTAAATAACTCATTACTTAATGAAGAATGGATCATCGATGCAATAAAAGAGGAAATTAAAAAGTTCCTGGAAGTCAATGAAAATGAAAACACAACCTACCGGAACCTATGGGACACAGCTAAGGCAGTCTTGAGAGGAAAGTTTATAGCCATAAGTGCATATATTAAAAAGATTGAAAGATCCCAAATCAATGACCTAATGATACATCTCAAACTCCTAGAAAAACAAGAACAAGCAAATCCCAGAACAAATAGAAGGAGAGAAATAATAAAAATAAGAGCTGAAATCAACGAAATAGAAACCAAAAAAACCATACAAAGAATTAATGAAACAAAAAGTTGGTTCTTTGAAAAAATAAACAAGATCGATAGACCCCTGGCAAACCTGACTAAAATGAGGAGAGAAAAAACCCAAATTAGTAGAATTAGGAATGCAAAAGGGGAGATAACAACAAACACCATGGAAGTCCAGGAAATCATCAGAGACTACTTTGAGAACCTATATTCAAATAAATTTGAAAATCTAAAAGAAATGGACAGATTTCTAGATACATATGATCATCCAAAACTGAACCAAGAGGAAATTAATCACCTGAATAGACCTATAACACAAAATGAAATTGAAGCAGCAATCAAGAGTCTCCCCAAAAAGAAAAGTCCAGGACCTGATGGATTCTCTGCTGAATTCTATCAGACCTTTAAAGAAGAACTGATACCAACCCTCCTTAAAATGTTCCATGAAATAGAAAGGGAAGGAAAACTGCCAAACACATTTTATGAAGCCAGTATTACACTTATCCCAAAACCAGGTAAAGACACCTCCAAAAAGGAGAACTATAGGCCAATCTCCTTAATGAACATTGATGCAAAAATCCTCAACAAAATAATGGCAAACCGAATTCAGCAACACATCAAAAAGATTATTCACCACGACCAGGTAGGCTTCATCCCAGGGATGCAGGGGTGGTTCAACATACGAAAATCAATAAACGTAATAAACCACATTAACAGAAGCAAAGACAAAAACCACTTGATCATCTCAATAGATGCAGAAAAAGCCTTTGATAAGATCCAACATCATTTCATGATAAAAGCTCTAAGAAAACTAAGAATAGAAGGAAAGTTCCTCAACATTATAAAAGCTATATATGACAAACCTACAGCCAGCATTATACTTAACGGAGAAAAATTAAAACCATTCCCTCTAAAATCAGGAACCAGACAAGGATGCCCACTATCTCCACTCCTATTCAACATAGTACTGGAATTCCTAGCCAGAGCAATTAGGCAAGAAGAAGGAATAAAAGGAATACAAATAGGTAAAGAAACTGTCAAAATATCCCTATTTGCAGACGACATGATCCTATACCTTAAAGACCCAAAAAACTCTACTCAGAAGCTTCTAGACATCATCAATAGCTATAGCAAGGTAGCAGGATATAAAATCAACATAGAAAAATCATTACCATTTCTATACACTAACAATGAGCAAACGGAAAAAGAATGTATGAAAACAATTCCATTTACAATAGTCTCAAAAAAAATCAAATACCTAGGTGTAAACCTAACAAAAGATGTGAAAGACCTCTACAAGGAAAACTATACACTTCTGAAGAAAGAGATTGAGGAAGACTATAGAAAGTGGAGAGATCTCCCATGCTCATGGATTGGTAGAATCAACATAGTAAAAATGTCGATACTCCCAAAAGTAATCTACATGTTTAATGTAATTCCCATCAAAATTCCAATGACATTCATTAAAGAGATTGAAAAATCTACTGTGAAATTTATATGGAAACACAAGAGGCCACGAATAGCCAAGGCAATACTCAGTCAAAAGAACAATGCAGGAGGTATCACAATACCTGACTTCAAACTATATTACAAAGCAATAACAATAAAAACAGCATGGTACTGGCACAAAAACAGACATGAAGACCAGTGGAACAGAATAGAGGATCCAGATATGAAGCCACACAACTATGAGCAACTTATCTTTGACAAAGGAGCTAAAAATATACGATGGAGAAATAGCAGTCTCTTCAACAAAAACTGCTGGGAAAACTGGTTAGCAGTCTGCAAAAAACTGAAACTAGATCCATGTATATCACCCTATACCAAGATTAACTCAAAATGGATCAAGGATCTTAATATCAGACCCCAAACTCTTAAGTTGATACAAGAAAGAGTAGGAAATACTCTGGAGTTAGTAGGTATAGGTAAGAACTTTCTCAATGAAACCCCAGCAGCACAGCAACTAAGAGATAGCATAGATAAATGGGACCTCATAAAACTAAAAAGCTTCTGTTCATCAAAAGAAATGGTCTCTAAACTGAAGAGAACACCCACAGAGTGGGAGAAAATATTTGCCAACTATACATCAGACAAAGGACTGATAACCAGAATATACAGGGAACTTAAAAAACTAAATTCTCCCAAAACTAATGAACCAATAAAGAAATGGGCATGTGAACTAAACAGAACTTTCTCAAAAGAAGAAATTCAAATGGCCAGAAAACACATGAAAAAATGCTCACCATCTCTAGCAATAAAGGAAATGCAAATTAAAACCACACTAAGATTCCACCTCACCCCTGTTAGAATAGCCATCATCAGCAACACCACCAACAACAGGTGTTGGCGAGGATGCGGGGAAAAAGGAACCCTCTTACACTGTTGGTGGGAATGTAGACTAGTACAACCACTCTGGAAAAAAATTTGGAGGCTACTTAAAAAGCTGGACATCGATCTACCATTTGATCCAGCAATACCACTCTTGGGGATATACCCAAAAGACTGTTACTCCAGAGGCACCTGCACATCCATGTTTATTGTGGCACTATTCACAATAGCCAAGTTATGGAAACAGCCAAGATGCCCCAGCACTGACGAATGGATTAAGAAAATGTGGTATCTATACACAATGGAATTTTATGCAGCCATGAAGAAGAACGAAATGTTATCATTCACTGGTAAATGGATGGAATTGGAGAACATCATTCTGAGTGAGGTTAGCCTGGCCCAAAAGACCAAAAATCGTATGTTCTCCCTCATATGTGGACATTAGATCAAGGGCAAACACAACAAGGGGATTGGACTATGAGCACATGATAAAAGCGAGAGCACACAAGGGAGGGGTGAGGATAGGTAAGACACCTAAGAAACTAGCTAGCATTTGTTGCCCTTAATGCAGAGAAACTAAAGCAGATACCTTAAAGCAACTGAGGCCAATAGGAAAAGGGGAACAGGTACTAGAGAAAAGGTTAGATCAAAAAGAATTAACCTAGAAGGTAACACCCACGCACAGGAAATCAATGTGAGTCAATGCCCTGTATAGCTATCCTTATCTCAACCAGCAAAAACTCTTGTTCCTTCCTATTATTGCTTATACTCTCTCTACAACAAAATTAGAGATAAGGGCAAAATAGTTTCTGCTGGGTATTGAGGGGGGGAGCGGGAGGGGGTGGAGTGGGTGGTAAGGGAGGGGGTGGGGGCAGGGGGGGAAATGAACCAAGTCTTGTATGCACATATGAATAATAAAATAAAAAAAAAAAAAGATTTGGCAGTGCTGCAAAAGTTAAGCATAGGGTTACCATGTGCAATTTCACTGCCAATTATATGCCCGAGAGAACTGACACATCTTCACATAAAAGTTCTTATGAACGCTCATAGCAATGTAATTCATAATGAACAAAAACCAAAAATAAACCAAATGCCATACATGATGAAGCTGATAAAAATGAGTATAATAAAACAATGGAATAGTATTTAGCTCCAAAAGAATAAAGCTTTGTCAGGTATGATGACATAAATTTGCAATCCCAGTACCCAGGAGAAGTCTAAGACAGAAGTATCCTGAATTTCAGGCTAGGCTAGGAGCCTTGGTTACATAGTGAGTTCGAGGCCAGCCTACCCTCATACTCAGACCCTGCCTTAAAAAAAAAAAAAAGAGGGATGGGAATGAAGTATTAATATACACTATAATTTGGATGAACTTCAAGTATTTATTTTAGATATCCCATGATTTCATTTATGTGAAATGCTCACCGTAAGTAATGGCAGAGAGAAAGAGAATGACTGTAAATGACATGGTGTTTCTTTTTGGGGTGTTAAAATGCCCTGGAATTAGATAGTTATAATAGTTGTACAACCTTTTGAATATACTAAAAATCACCAAATTGTACATTTTAAAAAAATAAATTTCATATTTATATACTTTAAAGTAATTTGCCAAGTGCGTAATCTCAGATTCATACACTTACAAGGGTTGTGTTTTTGTTTTTGATTTATAACCATTCAAAATATTTTCTTTTTCATTTCAGAAGCTTATTGTCCTATAAGATTACTGAAGGTAGAAACCACATCTGATTTTTATTACTCTTCTATCCCCAATGTCTAATACAATGATTTTCTCTTAGTGAGTGCTGATTAAATAAAACTTTTCTAATATACCTATTCATACTGAAGAAATATGACAAGGCCCTAAAGAAGTGTAGCAAATTGTCCAAGGGCAAGAGGACTGGGTGCTCAAGACTGTGAGTGTGCAGGATATAAGACAAGCACAACTATGTGTTTCCTTCTCTTCTCCTGATGATCAGTGTTGGCTATGAATCAGCAATTCACTTTCCTCTACCAGAGAGAGATCACTGAAAATGATTTCACTGGACCAGATGGATTTGGACATATGATCCAAGGTTTCCAAAATGGAAACTGGATTCAAGAAGAAAACACCAAATAGAAGAGTGTGGGGTGTTATTAAACAGTGTCAAAGGTTATAGTGTGAGCATAACAAAGACAAAAGAAGCAAAATTATATAATTCTATTGTAATTGAAATTTGAAAATTTCTATAAATAAAAAGTGCTAAAAATCAAAATATGGGTATAGATGTCTTGATAATTTTTTAAAAAGTACTTTCTTATTGAAAGCATACTAATTGTATTTTTAGAAAACTTAAATGTGGTATGTTCGTTGGCATTGTTTTGTAAACTGGAATATTATTCATGTAACATAGAAAGTCATTATATAATCTGAAGAATTATGTAGTAAGGAAAAAGGGTCCTGAAAACTGATTGGGAAGATCATTATCAAGAAAAGTAGGAATAACTAAGGTATATTGTAAGCACCTATGTAAATATCATAATGTATCCCCCTGTACAACTATTATATGCTAATAATTTTTTTTAAAAAAAGAAAAGTAGGAAGACTCTCCCCCCACCAAATTATAAACTAAGTGAAACTGTTATGACAAGAGACATGAAGAAAAAAAGAGATGTGAAGAAAGAAACCAAGCCTTTCCTTTCTTTATATTGCTTTTGTAGACTATAAAAGCACTCATCATACACACTTTGAGCTTCAGAAAGAGTAAAAGAATGTGAGATACAGATAGAGATAGACTAAGTAGAAGAAATATATCTGTTACTCTAAGACAGAAGGTTTGTACTGTTGCTCTAAGAGTTCCAATGAAAAATGTCAAGGTATTAGAAGATAGAGTTCATACTGGTTAGGACATTTCCCCACATCTCAGCCATTGGTATGGGTAAAGGACCCTCAAAATAAGATATTTTCTTTCACTGATGAATACCCAGGTAACCCCAGAACAAATGCCACCTCTCCAAGCCTCTCATGATTTGTGAGTGCTCATGTAGACTCTCCCTAAAGAACCTGAGAGAAGATTCTGCATTATAGGTATTTAGAAGAGTGATGAAGAGGAATCAAATTTTATGTCATTGAGACCACATGTTGCTATAGATTGAACATGTGTGTCCTTCCCAAATTCATGTTGAAATCCTAATCACCAAACTGATAATATTGGTGGAGGGACGTAGTTAGTCTTGACAATGGAGCCTTCATGGTGGAATTAGTGTCCTTATAATAAGAGACTGTTATTTAAATTCCTTTTAAGAAAATTTGAAAAAATCGTGAATTTTAGTTGTTAATAATGTATCCACATGAGTTTTTTAATTATGAAAATGTATCATGGTAGTCTAAAATAAAAAGTTTAAAAATACAAGGCAAAGAAATATATAAATTCTATGAGAAAATTTCAAACCATAAACCTACATGTAGGATATCATAAGCCTTTTAATATAGGGTTATGTTTTTGTAAAAGGTTCTTGCTTGATGAAACATTAGGCAACCTCCTGGACCTTCTTCTAGGCTCACTGAACACTTCTTTGGAAGATTCAGCTTTAGCAAAGAGCCCTTCTAAGTCAGTTTAGTAAAAACCCCTCACATGGGATCACTCTCAAATGATAACCCTGACTGGGTTCTTCATTCTCCATAATCTTCCAGGTGAGATTTGATCCCTCTCACCTGTCTTTAACAAGAATCCTCATAGGATGGTTTAGCCCCTGCAGTTACTTCTTCACAATTTCCTCTACTTCCCTTCACCACACTCCTTTATTATTTCCACTTACCTTTATTATATTTAGAGTTGAACCCAATCTCTTTCTCTCTCTCTCTCTCCTCTCTCTCTTTCTCTCTTTCTCTCTCTCTCTCTCTCCCCCTCTCTTTGAAAAATCTCATTGCTGTGGTCATTTTGCCTATTGCAATGGTCTCTTACCATACCTTAAAATAAGTGTTGCTCATGTGGTATATTATCTGCCTAGCAAGTGCAAAGTCCTGAGTTAAATACCAAAATAAGCAAGTGTCAGGGAATAAATTCTCCTTAACATTACTCAGGTATTTGCTGGAAGTTTCTGTTACTTGAAATTTGTTTTTAAAATTGACCTCTATTAACTAAACATACTTTCTATGAGAGATCTAATACTGGCCCAAGATTTTTCAAAATTCTCAGGCAGCTTAAGTATATACAGTCATTTTTAACTGCAAGAATCCTCTTCTGATTAATTACTGATCTTATTTTGGCTTTAGTCCTGTAGCAATTTAGTCTATCCACTCTGTTAAAAAATCTACATATCACTTCATTCACACATGCAACTAAAACCTGAAAGTCACAGATTCCCAAAGCTTAATAGCTCCTGGAGGGTAAGGTTTGGATAATAACTGGTAACTTTGGGTTCATATATTTAAGTTTTTTTCAATAGAGGAAACCCATGGAGTAAATACCTTGCATATTAAAACATTAATTATATTCACAGTGATTAAAGATACATAAACAAATGATGAAAGTACATAGAATGAGCTCTTCATGTTCTCTGAATACAGACTAACATGGAAGTTTCATGTCAATCAATCAGTATAATTTCAATTTTGCTTGTAAAGGCTTTTATATTATCACAAAGACAAGATCAATCATGAACTAGGTACCTATTCTACAACATACTGTCAATACCAACAATTCTCTATGAATCAGTATCTTGGCAAGAGATGAGTACCTTTAGAAT
The DNA here is from genome assembly GCF_047511655.1 of Castor canadensis. Classification (NCBI taxonomy): domain Eukaryota; kingdom Metazoa; phylum Chordata; class Mammalia; order Rodentia; family Castoridae; genus Castor; species Castor canadensis. Next base: position 18,656,990 of record NC_133390.1, on the reverse strand, counting down.
TGTTTAACTGAAAAGATTATTTAGAGGTTTAAGAACAAAAAAAATGGAGGCAGCAATGATCAGGAACTGGCAAATGAGAAACCACTCCCCACACCAGCCTGAAGGAGCAAAGGAGAAAATAGGGGTATCAGAACCAGGTACAATCTTGTGCAGACAGGAGAAAGAGAAGAAATACTCTGCTCTCTCTCTCTTCTATAATCCATTTTTTTTATAAGTATTCCCCACTAGCCAAGTACAACTGGTAGACAGAAAAAAAGAATCTATACAAACCACTCTCTGAGGCACAGGGCAGGAAGACAGAAACAGAGAACTGAAAAGAATCAGCATGTGACCGTCACTTAAACTCCCCCTTCTTTTTTTAATAACCACTTAACTTAGTTCTCCTGCTTTTATTATTCAGGGAAATTTTGTTTTACACTGCTTCTTGCCACAAGTCCTCCATTTCTTTCTGCACCACTAAAAACTGAGTGTTATGTTCTGCTCAACAATCAGCCATCTCTCCAGGTCCTCTCTTCTACAACAAAGATACAGCTGTAACTTAGGAACTTCTAATTTTCCTTTGCTGCTTTTCACTTTAGATTCTGAGTTAATAGGAAAGAGCAATCAAAAAGGAAATAAATATTATGCCACTCTATGGAAAGTATAAGTGGCAGCTGTCAACTTTGGTTTTAAATATTTTTCCTTAATTGTATAGATTGGAAATGAAGGATATTAAGTAGTAACATAATAAGGAGAGACAGCTATGCAGATGCATTCAAACATTAACACTTAATGAAAACTATTATTTGGTATTTTTAATTTAAGAAAACAAAGAGATTAATGAAAAGTGAATGTCTACTTTCTAGAATTGCTGATGAGCAAAACACAGGAAGCAATCTGGCTCTCCCTCCAAAAGGCATTTATTAGTTGGCTAGCCTGGAAATTTCTAAAGAAGGATATCATAGATAATAAGCTGCAATGTATGGCTAGATTATTTTTATGGGATATGAGTTTAGGTAACACTAGCTGGTATAGCAGAGGGTTTGTTCCCCACTCACCTAATAGTTTCTGAGCCATGGATTAATTCCTTCATGAAAAGATTAAGGAGCTGAGTCTTTTTTTTTTTTTTTTGCATTTTATGCATTTCAATGCTTTTATTTATTTATTTCAATTTTTTTTTAATCATTTTTACATTTACTCACATGTATATACATTGTTTGGGCCACTTCTCCCACCCCCAAGGAACTCATATTCTTTACACTGCTTTAGGGCCTCTGCATCATTTGCATTTAGGCATAAAAGGAAAAATAGATCTTTGATGGTTAGATGTACACTCTCCAGAAGGACTGCCATTGACATGGTCCACGTTGCTTCCATGCCAGTCATTGACTAGAACTCAGCCATCTAGCTCCTCTAACTTTGTGAAACCCTTGTGTGTATGTGTGTGTGTGTGTGTGTGTGCTCATGCTTGGATTGAACCCAGGTCCTTACCCATGATGCAAGCACTCTCTCACTTGAGCTATGGCCCAGCCCCGCTACATCTAACTTTAAAGGACACCAGAAATGTTGAGTGGCTGCTATGTATCACAAAGAGAAAATAGATTTGGGGTAAATGGCTTTACCCTATGGGTATCATGAGAACGAATTTAACAATGTCTAGAAAATCACTTAAATTTTTATGTTTAAAGTTAATATTATTACAAAATTACTGTTACAAGTTTGAGTAAATCTTTCTTTTCTATGTACATGAATTTAAAGTATTCATGTTTAATCAGTGTAAACAAAACACTAATAATCTGTCTTCACTTTCAATTTAGAATGTTTTCCTAAAACTAGAGGAAAAATGTTGTGTCATGTGCAATTTCTCCTTTAAATTTATTAAACAAAGTATAGAATATGAAATAATATGTATAATTATAATGATAAACAGTAAAATATAAAAGAATAATACTTTTATTTCTATCTAAGCAAATTATTTTATTCTCTTAGTGAAAAGCTAAATAAAATTTCCCCTTAGTAATCATGAAATATCTTTAAATTTTTAATTGGAAGTATTGAATTAATTTCTCTGCTAAGTAAAAGATTGAAAGAGGCAAGTTTTCTATGGTTCAAGATTGGTAACTAATTAACTATTTTTATGCATGCCCTGCTGTTTAAGTATTATCCATAAGCCAATAAAAAATTCAATTAAGTTCTTTTTTTTAGTAATTTAATCAATTTCTACCCAGCATTCTAGGTTAGGCCTCATGCTATTTAGTAATGACCGAGTTATTAACAAGACAACTAAGGACTTACAGTGTAGTATGATTAATGAACTTTCAGCACATGCTCGCTCAATTCACAAAATGATCAGACAGAATTGTTATTATCACTCCTATTTTATAGGAAGAGCATTTAGACTCAGAGAACTTAAATAACTTGCCCAAGATCTTACACTTTAGAACCCCGATACTAAGAACCATATCTACTGAATGTAACTAGAACTGAATTCCATTTGGAATGAGCTGTTTCTGAAAAATCAGTAGTCATTGAACCAGTTTTTGCTGCTTAGTTTCCTTTTTCTAACTTAAATATATATTTCCTGTTGTAATGTTCAAAAATTTTGTTTCATTATATATGTAGTCTCACTTCAGTTTCTAAGAATACTGTGGTTTTCTCACAGGAAAGCATTGCTTTTCTTATAAGTAGAATGATTGCTGACTTTTTTTTAAATAATGTATAAACACTGCCATCTTCTGTCTGTGTTCTCATCAGCAATTGGGAATAAATCCTTGAAAGACTGGGTTAACATAGATCAGTTGACTAGAAGCAAGGAATCTTGAGAGCTTATAGTCTTGGCAAAATATACAATATGTTTGAATATATGCAAGCAGACTAATTGTTTAAAAGGCCCCTCTGAGCTGAGAGACATATTAAAAACAGTGCTATGTGGTTAATTATCTAAAACCTCAGAATAGCCGTTCAAACAATGAATAGGGAAGAGGCAGGGGGAGTCAGTGACAGAAACAGGAGGCAACTGATTATAATGATGTGGGGTCATTATTGTCCAAGGAATAAAATAAGCAGTTCTCTTGTTTGTTCTATCTTCTGTCTGTACATTCCCTGCAATCTTTACTTTTCAAGAAACTACTGGGTCTTGAAAGCACTTTTATTAGACAAGAACAAAGGAAAAGGTAGAAATGAAGCAAATGTGGAGCAGGTAAAACAACTTAAATGTGTAAACCAGGCAAAGATGAATTTTCAACCAAAAACCACTGTTTTGTTTTTTTTTTGAAAATGTGTTTTTAGTCTCACCATACTTTCCACCCATCTCACAAAACAAAAAAAAGAGCCAAAAATTCCAAACCTTACCAAGACTTATATGAGTTTATTTAAATATCTTTATCTCATAATACTCATCTTTTACCTAAACTGAGTTTAAGCTTCCTGAGTAATATTCATTATCACAAATACCTTTGATATTATTTATATCAACTGCCCAGAACACAATCGTCCTTCCAAAGAATCTGATGAAATGGTAGCAACCTCAAAGAACTCCTTAGGCGAGGAGCTCCAAAGAGCAGCAAAGCAAAAACATGGATGAAAGACAGCTTCAATTCATAACTTAAAAGAATAGCTTTTCAGAAAGACAAGTACCACATGATCTCACTTAGACATAGAATATAAAAAGTAGATCTCCTAGAAGTTGAGAGTAGATTGTGGTCAGGAGGTTGGAGAGATTTGACAGGAGAGAAGGATAGGGATAGGTTAGTTAACAAGAACCATGTCAGAGCTAGAACGGAGGAAGTCCTAGTGTCCTATTGCACAGAGTGTGACTATAGATAAACAATGCACTGCATATTTGAAAATTAAAAACTAGAAGGATTTTGAATGTTTCCCCACAAAGAAATGATAAGTGTTACAGTAGATATATATATTGAAAATCACTTGGTACTTCATAAATATGTGTAATTTTATGCATATATTAAAAATAAAAAACAGCGCTGGGAGTGTGGTTTAGTGGCAGAGTGCTTGCCTAGCATTCATGAGGACCCGAGTTCAATCTCCAGCACTGCAAAATAATAAATAATGAGTAAATAAGTAGAATGAAGTAAAAATATATCTTTTGTGAGGATATTATTTTCCATAAGCATTTTGTATACTTGAAGACAAAGCAGAAACAGTGACCATGTGAGAATGAAATACAATGTATAACTAGAAAATTTCCTATATGTTACCTCGGGAAAACTGCCATTTAACTTTTGCTGAATTGTTTACAATCTACTTCTTTGGACCTGGCTGCTTTCTACAGCCTTTACTAATATAATGTAAAGAGAGTTTTCTTACAACGTGTTGGACTGTTTTTCATTTTATCAAGCTGTCCCCCCAAACTTCCCAAAACATTTCAATTCATCTTATTCATGGATTTTAAGTGATGTTTTAGGGTAACTAAAACAATTTGAATTGAATTGAATTCAATTGTTGTCTGAAATTAGCCAGACAACATTACAACATGTCTCCAAAAAGGCTAGGTATCTAAGGTTTTATAGGTTATCAGGCCTGAAGAGAATCTTCTGAGTGTTTATATGAGGGTCCTTGACCTACTATTAGTGTTCCACAAGAAGCCCCTCTATCCCACCATAACTACACTTATCCAAATTTGACTTTATAACATTAAACACACTTAAGAAAATCCAGAATTTCATATTCACTTGTCAGTCAACACAGGAACTGTCTCTCCTGGATTGGCATATTTTGTTCTAGAGATTCATTAATGTCAGCATTTCTTTATTTCTGGTAGCAGGACACTCATTATGTGACACTGTAGGCATGATGTGTTGACATATGGAATGATTATTCTGATCTGAAAATTCATATAAATATTTATTACCCATTGTACAAAATTATAATTCTCTCTACACTTTTAATGAAGTTACTTCCTAAGTCTACACGGCAAGAATCATTATGGGGATCTTACCTCTCTACTGCTTCTCTCAGTGTCCTGGCCAAAAGTAAGGTGAAATGATCAAGGTGAGCTACAATTGCTCCAAATCACCTACACAGACCCCCAAAAGGATGAGATTTGCTATTTTATACTCAAATATTCTTCCTAACCTGCAACGCTGAGAGATGGAAGAGACCAAGGGTATGATTGATTGATTACATCAACTAGAATTCAAGTCACTAGGAGAAACATAAGGCTTGAGCTTTAACTGTTAACCCTTTCGGGAACATGGTGACCATTCAAATCAAGTTTTCTCTCTTATAAAGTCATTCGTGTGCAGTACTTTTTCCAAAGGGTAGCTCATTAGACCACTAAGAGCATCTCTCTAACTCCTGTTTATTCTATTTGTATTTTTCTCATTTACTATAATCATTTTAAGGGTGATTATACCACTTGTAAGTAGCATTGGCACATCTTCAGCCTTTGTGACATCTTTTTCCTATTGTCAAAAGAATGAAAGCATTTCCATAATTCTTCTGGTGTCTGTCTAATCTCTCTGTATGTGTATCTCTCTCTTTCCACCAGCAGTCTTTCTTTTCTTTAAATCAGGAACTGTTGAGATATCTCCTAAATTACTAATTATTATTACTATTTTATTCTTAATAACTTTCTTAAGTTAATGATGAGCCCAAATTTCTCAGCTATATGACTATAGATAGATATCTTAAGTTTCCAAAGTATTGTTCCTCCCTGAAATTTGAGGAAAATATGCATGGTAATTATAATAATAAAGCAAGCAAAGAATTGCTAATATCTGGTAAGAGACAGCTGAATAGTTCAATGTCCTGAAAATACGAGACAATAGTAAAGCATCAATAGAGAAAACACAAAGTTGAATAGTAAACAGTTTTTTAAAATATATACTTTTGAACTCTGCTAATATATATTGAATTTTTCTTCATTAACTTGCTCTAAATGAATCTGTGGACATCATCTCACATCTTTAAGCAACCTAGCACCCTTTATCAGGACAACCACCAGTGACTTCTCTCATTCCTTTTAATTGTGTTGTAAACATTACAGATGACATAGTCTCTATAGACTAGGATGTCAGTTGGTTGCTATGCTAAAAACCCTACGAGGTATACTTCTATCAACAGCTTGTGAAGTAGAGCTTTCTTCATTCATAAATAGAAAGGCATTCCCATTTATTATAATCCAGGCCAAGAAGTCAAACTATTTTCCAATGTCTAAAGGGAATGTGGCAAATTTGAGATTCAAGACCAGGTGTGTTAGTGTTAGCCCTGACTTCCACATTCTTTCATATGAATGAAAATGATTTGCAGAGAAAGTACTAACTCTCCTTTTCAATAACCTTTTCCTTTAAGTCATTCTTCTTTTTCAACAAACATAACTAATTTAAGGGTGCTTGCAATCCTTCTACAGAAATCAATAGTTTATATTTTCCATTAATCCTTGAATTGACTAGGGTTTTAAAAGTAATGAAATCAGAATTTATTTGAACTACATAGTTACCATACAGGTATTAGCAGAAAAAGATGAGTAGCTTACAGAAAACAAAATGCCCAAACTTAGCACTGCATCATTTCTTCAGATTTATCTTAAAATGTATGAATTTAATTAGTTTTGTGTATATAAATTGAAATATTATCTCGTATTTTTGTAGATAGTTTGTTTATTGATATTAGTTTTCTATGACTGCCCTAACAAAATCCTCAGGCTTAGTGGATTAAATGACAAAAATTAATTTTCTTATTGTTTGGGGGCTATAAGTCCAAGATGAGAGTGCAAACAGTTGGTTTCTCCCAAGGGCTCTCTCCTGGACTGATAGGTGGCTGCTCATGTGCTCACATGGCTTTCTCCTATACACTCACCCTTGATGTCTCTTTGTGTGTCCAAATTTCCTCTTCTTAAAAGGACACTAATCATAGTGGATTAGAGCCTACTCCAATGACTACATTTTTATTAATTACCTCTTCAAAGATCCTATCTCCAAAAACACCACATTCTGAAGTATTGAAACTTAGGGCTTCAACATATAAATTTAGGGTGAAATAATTCAACTCATGTCAGTCTGTATAATTGAAAAACTACAGCTCATGCTGTAAAGAAAGAAAGTGCCACTATAGGCCTTAAAAGAGTTCAAACAAGAAAGGAGGTGAACTTGAGCTCCATCTTACATTGTGTATCAAGTTTGAAGTAGACAAAAAGAAGATGAGTTATTTTCTTATGTCAGAGGATATTTTGACTGTATGACTGACATAAATTGAAGATGAGAAGTACTGGTACTATGGCAATGAACAAAAGTATGTTAAAACAGGGAAGGCTGGAATTATGGATGTCAAGAAATAGGCAATTGCAATTATATGCCCATCAAGTGATAAACTTAATATCTCAAAGTTTGAGTCACGGAAAAATGACTGCTAAGAGATAGAAAAATACTTCAATGGAATTGGGGTTATTAGAGATAAATGTAGCCCAAATGACAGACAATAATTGTAAGAAGTAAGTACTCATTTCAAAAAGTAGATTGAAAATAACTCAAAAAAGTTGAACAATCATAGTAACAAAAACAATGAAAAGGACTATTGAGAATCCATCACCATTAGCTTTTAAAATATTTAAGAAATTGGTGTCCAGAAGCAGAGTCATGGTCCTTTCAGAGATGAGATATTTCTTTATAATTAAGATTTTCAAAATTAATGAAAAGTTCACAAGTCTAGAAGGAACACTGACAGTTTTTCAACCCTTAAACTATAGATTATAGGAGAGAACTATTATTGTATTTGAGATATTGTTAAGAATGCTTAAAAGAGAAAAATCATTTGAAGAGCTTTCAGATTAAAATATAATACTAAAAATGGCATAATTTCTTTTGAAAACTGATAGCTGGTCTATAAAAATAGTTCCAGAAAGATCTAGAGTCAAGGTACAGGCATTTTATTGATAAGACATTTTCTTACTTTAGGAAAAGGTCAGCGAGGTGTGCTTCATGTATTCCTTTACATAAAAAATAGTGGCAAATTGGGACAAATCCCATTTTAGAGACAGGAATACATCTGATATAAACAAAGAAGGAGAACAAAGAATGAACAATTAGAAGGAGAAAAACAATTTGCAAATAGTGACACCAAAATGTGGACAGTACATTGCAAGATTCAAAAGACTGTGACTTGTAGAAATGAAAACTAATAAAAAAATGTCAATTTTAGGGATTTGAGTATTCTTTTATGAATATGAGAAAGTGCATTAAAGTGCTGTACTATAGAGACCAGGGAACACTTTGATAACTCAGTGACTTGATTTCATATAGCTGCAGTCTTAGGAAATAATCCTCACAGCAGTGGCAGATAGAGGAGATGCTGATAGTCAGGAATTATGTTACTGCGTGGTGAAGGGTTTATGAGCATCTAATAGAAAAGAGAGCAGAGACAATGAGGTAGAAGAGATAGATTTGTCTGGCCAGCTAAAGTCATTAATGGCATGCTTATGAATGATTCTCCAAGATGTGAAACAGGGAAAAAAATGGACACAACTTTGTGGTATCTGTGATGCTAAGCAGATGCCAATGCTATTCATCTGGGAAAGCAAGAAATAAACACAAAATATTGGACAAATTAGACTGTAGGCTTGACAGAAAGACTATGAATAAGGATTTGCACATAGTGTAAATTTCTAGCTCAAACTGAAAGAGGAAAATGTAGGAAACAGTGAGAAAATGAGTATCCTGGTAATACCATTTCCATTCACACTTCTAGGAGGTTGGGCCAGCACTGTCTGCACATTTTTCCCTTCTGAATTTGTCAGCCTTGCTCACTGATAACATTCTCATCTATATCTTTGGTTTCTTTTTTCCCATCTTCAGGCAATAAGACTAAGCACAAAAATACATATATAATTTCAGACAGGGAACTCATTGCCAAATTAAATGAGTAACTTTAGCTTTCATTTTCCTTTTAAAAATAGGATAAATTTGAGTGCTTATTTATAGCTCTGAATTTATCTTACAATGCTCTAACTAGAAAAAGAGAAAAAAGGAAGAAGAAAATGGAAAGGACCTATGATATTAGTATCCTGTTGAAATAAAAGTGAAAGTAAGATTTTTTTTTGTCTTGCCTAACAGCGGCTGAATGGGGAGCCAAAGTAGTTTTCTCATTTTAGAAGAAAATCTGGTGAGGGTGGCTTTAGCCTGGAATAGGGATCTAAGAGGAGATAATTAAGAAGGGATTTGATTACATGAAACCCCAAAATACGTCACTCTCCTAACATGCTTTTTGTGCAAATGTGTTCCACTCCGTATGGAGGATTCCTGTAATTAAACTGTAGTTCATTGGGAGCAAGGATAATTTTACTGGTACTGCAAAAACCCTTTTTAGGCCACCCCAGACTTAAACTGATCCTGTTAGGAAGGGGCCTAACAGAAGGTACTCAATGAAATATGTGTGAATGAACAACTCATTTAAAATATCTCTGAAAAGGAAATTTCCAAAATCTATGAAGAGTAAATGCATTCCATTTAAGTAGCTTTTTATTCACCTGGCACCCATGATATCCTTCTCTGAGCAGCAGAGATGTTTGGCCTCCCTGACAGATTACTTTACTCTCCTGATAAAATTCTTTGTCTGTAGTTGAGAAGTCTGCTTAAATTTCTGTGGGAATTTTTCTAACTTGCTGAGAAGAGACATCAGTTAGAGTCACAGAAACTGAATTTATACAATTTATGTCGAGACAAGTATGTTCAAAAATATACATTTGATGTTCTATGAGGTATGACTTGATAAAGCTCCAGGGGTTTTAGCTTCACAACCACAACAGTATTTTGAGCAGAGGAAAAAGAAAGAAATAGGAGCAGTCATCCTGCCCCATTAGGTATTATTCAGAAGCCCATACATGTGATTAACTTGCTGTCAAACTCTATTGGGAGAACTAGACTTTCCTGTTTCAAAAAGGAAAATCAAATAGTCTGACAGATGAGATAAACAAGTTGTGAGACAAGTAGAAATGATTACATTGTTTTTAGCAACAAGAATACTCATAAATTTCCTGGTATTAGAAAAAGGTAATTTTTCTTTCATCTTTATTTCCATCTGTAACTACACCATCAACCAAAGTGCCTAGAGCTTATGTTACCAAACTTTTGTGATATGTTGACCTTCAGTTCTTCCTATTAAGATGCATAACAATTTTTGTTTGGAAAATTGAATCTCTCATTATGAAAATAGTAAAAGAAAAGTGAGGAAAAATTGCTTTTTCTTTCTTGAGCAAAATCAGCATAACTCTTGAAGCTTTTGTTTTAGTTGTGAAATTTATTAATCCACCCAATTGATAATGTCTGTAAGACTTAAATTATGTCAAAATGTTCAATTTGCAAAGAAAAAATCCTTTAATTTTGAAATAATACTAGTATGAACTAAAATTAGGATGGTATAGATTTATAATTTGTGAATTATTCTTACTTTATCTTAATTTTGAAAACCATATGAATTACTAAAGTGTACAACATGGATATCGTTAGTAATTAAAGTACTTAGAAAAGCTGGCATCACATAGAAAAAATTTTTGCATCTATAGAAAATCTTGACATTTATAATGTTTAAAAGAATTCTGGCTCAACATCATATTGGGAAATGTTTTTCTATCATTTATATTTTCTCTGAAGGAATTATCAGAATAGATTTCAGTTAGATATTAGTAATGAAAAATGGAAAAAGTCTCTTTGATTCAAGTTGAAACTTTAAGAAGTTATACTTTGAAATGTTAAGTCAAAATAAAATCATACTAAAATATATAGTTGGCACCTATCTTAGACCATGTGTTAGGCATGTGTTTCTCACCTTTAGAGGTTAACTTTTTAAGACTCTTTCTCTCCCCTCAGCCACCATCTTATTTCTGTTAGGAATCAGGATTTTACCATGTGGTCTCTTCTTCCTGATTTTCAATCACTTCCCACTACTATCAAAACTGTTTGCATGAAATTCCAATGTACAATGTATGCACATATGAATAAAATGAATAAAGAAAATAAAACTCCAAAGTCCCACATGTTGTTCATTCCAATGAGCCTTTATGCCTTCATCTTTCTTTATTTTCAGCAGCATTTGACACTGCAGAGCCTCCTTCTATAAAAGCCTTCTTTATTTTCCATCCTATAAGCATACATCCTCCGGTTTTGCTCCCACCATCCAGTCTTTAACATCACCTATAAAGGCTTGCATGATTTTGCTTCTACTTCATGTCCAGGCTCAGTTTGTGCTAATCACCCAGATTGCACACCATATTCCAGTCAAATTTTGCCTGGAATATTCTTCTTCCCCACCTTGTTCATGTGGCTAATGCTTTATCATCTTTAAGAGTTACCTTAAATGACAAGGAAGGGAAACCTACTCCTCAATCCCAACTGAAAATTAGGTTCTGTCCCTTTATTACATCTACTTGTGTTCCCTGGGGGAAAAATAAAAATAAAAATACTACTAGAACTAATAAATTCAGTAAAATCTCAAGGTACAAAATCAACATATAAAAAATCAGTTGCATTCCTGTATACATTAACAAATACCCACATAAAAGGAAATTTTGATAATCATCTCATTTACAATAGAATAAAAGGGAATATAATTCTTCTGATTTAACTAAGAAGATGAAAATTTTACACACAGAAAAGTAGAACACATTGACAAAATAAAGAAAACACAAATAAAGGAAAGGACATCTTGTATTCATGAACTAGAAGACATATTATTAAAATAGCCATACTATACAAAAAAATCTACAGACCTGATGCAATTCATTAAAAAATCTCAGTAACATTTTAAAAATGATATACAAAAATGATCCTGGGGCTAAGATGTAGCTAAGTGATAGAGCACTGCCTATTATGCATGAGACCCTAGGTTTGATCTCAATACCACAAGAATAAAAGGAGGAGAAGACAGAATTTGTCTACCATGATTTCCAATAGAAAATTTCACAGGAAACTTCTAGTTGATCTAGTTTGGTTCTTGTACCCATTTCAATCATTATTTTTATGGAAATAAAATATCAATTTGGACAAGTGTGGACCTCAACTCAATCCTGTCATCAGAAGAATATAGTATGAAAATTGACATCTTACCAGCCCCACAAATAGGAAGCATCCTACAGTTGCAGCTAACAAGTTATGAAGAATTCATAGCCTCCACTATGTATAAACAAATAAATGTCAAAGTGTGAAACTAATACTGTTGGAAAAAAAATAGAAAAAGAAATGGAAAAATTGGTTGGATAGAACAAATTCTTAGTGATTTTTTTTTCTTTTTTAGTACTGGGGATTGAATCTCTAGTGTCTTGTACTTCTACCACTTGAGCTATGCCCCTACATCTCTTGTTGATTTTTATAGTAAGAGTTAATTTGGAAGTCCAGACATAAATATCTTTATTAATTTGATAGACTATTAACTTCATCTTTCAATCTCTTATTTTGAGCCTCACACTCACACCTTTCCAGGGCAACTAGCATATTCCTCAACAAATTCTAAACCACCTTAAGAAAACTAAAAGGAAAATAAAGATATATGTATCTAGCTATCTTTAATCTCATCTTCTCACTGTCTTTTCTAAGCATCTTCTAAAATGTTATTTACTTAATATTTCTTTTTGAGAAACTTTAAATCAGAAAGGAACTTTTAGAAATTAAATGTTTGTACTTTCTTAGAGTATCTAATAAAACAAGAGAAGCATTTTCTCAAAAAAATAAACTTCATATTTTCCTTTTCCTAAAATTGTGGTAGGTAACCTGACATTCTTCTGAAAAGTTATTATGTCTTGTTCTGTCACATCCAAACAAGGTCTAGTAAACCAGCTTTATCCAGGTTCTATTTGACATGTTCAGGTGATTTTAACTCTAATCAGAGAATTCAGAGGGATCTAAGCAAGAAAGTATCTTTTGTTCCTTATAGTATGCATACTTTTCTTTTTAGGGAAACAACTACTCATTTCCTTGTATTCTCAGAATGTCACCATTTGAAGCAACTTAATTCTAATAATTTTGCAAACATTTCCTTCCTCATGTACTCATTAACTTGCTGGGATTGAAATTTTTATAGATACTACAATGACTAGAGATACATATTTTACATACAAGTAATTACAAAGTTAGAACAAAATTAATGCATTGAGTTATCACTTCCTTTGCTAATTAATTAGTAGAATCTGAAATGAAGCCAAGTTACAAAGCAGTGGTGTTGTAGCTAATTTTTTAAAAATCTTCAGAATTTGAATTATTCTTGTATTCTAGGATTTGTCTAATTGTTTATTGGTTTGATTTTAAAGTAGTGTTTATTGTAATGGAAATAGTATCACATATTGCACTCACCATTACCCCAAATGGAAAGAAAACTATATTTATTGATGGTCAAATCCACAATAAAAAATAAACAGAAGGAAAACTATGTAAACTTGTTTTAGTGGTCTTACTACTGAATGACTTGATATACTGATGAATGAACTAATGAACAAATTAATATATTGAAGGTTGAGTAAATCAATATAGAATTTCTCCATTAGCCAATGGAAGTACCCATGCTTTTTTATCCAGATGGCAAGACATTTGGATTTTCTTCCTCCAGGCTTTTTTTCTCTCTGCCTGTGGAATAACTGCCATCTTTTTAAGCAGAAAGTCACGCATCTCTCCCTCAGAGAGATGCCTCTCAAATGATGCAAAAGTTCTATAGGATTTCTTGAGTACAAATAGTAAGATATGAATCAAATCTTACAAGCCTTTGCTTAATAACAATGCTTCATCTTTTGGGTTTACTTTTAATTTTTCTGAGCCAATGGTCAACTAGAGTCAACTAATCAACCTTGGTAGTGGCTGATGAAATTAGGTGATGAACCAACTCCCTATCTTCTGTATTGTGGCAAATAATAAATATACATATCCAAAAAGTAAATAAAATCAATTATGTTATATTGTAGTATGGCTTTTTTCCACAGTCATTTCTTTATTTTTCATTCTTCCTAGGCTAAAAGGGCACTTAAAATGTTTTAATGTAATTTTAATGGGTCAAATGGCTTGGCTGATTTTGGCACTAAATAATGGACATAATATACTTCAAGATTTATTTAACATTTATAATCTCTGTATGTCATTCTATTAGGGTCAACAAATTATAAATTATGACAATTTTCAAGTAAATGGTATAATAGTGAATAGTTACTGGTGTACAATATTCTGTAGTTAATAGAATGAGTTTTAAAACCAGTTTATCTTCTATAATGAGCAAAATAAGCACTCTAAAAACATGTTGGCTTTCAAAAGGAAGCTATGTTGATCCTCAATATTTTATAAATATTTTAGAGACAGAAATATCTAAATAGAAAAGCCAAGTACATTTGTAACTCTATCAGGGATCTTCCTCTCTCTCACTTCTACCATGCTTGCAATGCTGTTACACAGTGCGTGTGTCATTGCATTTAACTTAACACGAACTGTGTCTGTAAGTCATGTTTAATTTTCCCAGTTTTACAAGTGAGATCACAAGTATTAGGTAATATGTCTCAGAACTCACAGGTACAGGATAGCAAGACACATGATTTCAATGCAGATTTGGTTTTTAGGAAAATTATCCCATAAATTACCATGGTAGCCTGCATGATATTTTTAGGCATTTACTTCACAAAAGCATTGCTGGCATTTCTCATAATACCAACATGTTTCCTGGCAATGATGACCTCTGTGAATTTTCCTTTCTGCCACACTTCTGTGGCTTACAACGAGAACTCAGTGGATAGAGTGTGTTTTCTGAATTTCTCCATGTGACAACTTAGTTCATGATGAGGAATGGTTCTGAGCACGTGCTTTTATTGTTTTTGTACAGTTTCATAGTCCAGTACATACATCTTCGGCAAACCCTGCAGGATTTTATTCTTGCCATAAAATAAATGTTTTTCTCCTTTTTAACCACAAATTTGCATCCCTACTTTCAAAGTACTGGATGATTTAGAAAGGAAATACTTCCTGAGCCCTCGAGATTTTAAATTGAATTAAATTTATGTTCCTATGAAACCTGTCCCTGGAATCTGTGTAATCTTCTGCATTTCTAAAATCTTGCTTCCAATATAGATGAACTGAAAGAGAAGCCAATTCAGGAAGAAGTCATTCAAGATGCATGAAGGGGCACAGTGGCTCATGCCTGTAATTCTAGCTACTTGAGAGGTAGATACTGGGAGGAACATATTTTAAAGCCAGGTCAGTCAAAAAGTTTGCAAGATCTCTACCTCAACCAATACAGCTCGGTTTGGTGAGTGTGCCTGTCATCCCAGCTATGAGGAAGCGTAACAGGAGAATCACAGTCCAGGTTGACCTGGGCATGAATGCAAGACCCCATTTGAAAAACATCTAAAGCAAAACATGTAGAGTGGTAGAATACCTGCTTACAAGCGTGAGGTCCTGAGTTCAAAGTTCAGAACCATCAAAAAATGTGCAAAGGGAAAAATCCCATTAAAATGGATCTGTGACTCAATTATATTAGGTCCAAGGACTAGGGAATTTATTGAGCTATTTGCATTATTTCATTAGAGAAAAAAATCAGTATATTGAAAAAATAAGTTATTGAGATATTGAAAACACAAAGACCATTTTTCTAATATTGTGTAACTTGTCTACAAAGTCACACTTATCAAATTTTATTTATCATAAGCTTGTTATAAGAAGTTTTGATTTTTATTTTCAAGAAATGTCAAATTGCTAAATAACACTAGAAAGCATTATGAGTACATTTTTGCTGAGCAGAGACTGCATGCAGTTTTACTTGTAGGTGTGTTAATATATACCACTTTCTGAAAAATTATAATGGACTAGACTACTCATAGATAACAACTCAAAGTTATTATCTAAGTGAATAACTGAGTGATTAAGACTTCAAATTGCAATACTTTTTAAATTTCTGAATCACTTTATAAGATTTTCTGTCAGGTGTACAATCTGCAGCCAGTGGGAGGGGAGGAGGTATGCCAGGATTCACTGGCCTAGAGAAAGATCCTGGCATCCACCATGTGAACATTTTTAAACTTTTATTGTTGTTCTGGGGGTACACTGTGGCATTTACAAAAATTCTTACAATATAGCAAATATATTATACTTGAATTCACCCCCTCCATCATTCTCCTTTATCTTCCCTACTCGCATTCTTGGGATAATTTCAACATACTTCTTTATACAATACTTTATCCTAAAATTTTAGCTGACAAAGGTTTACTACTGAAAATTCTAAAATATATTTAACAAATCAATTGAAAGAGAGGGTAAAATGAAAACTATAAAATAGGAAGACAACATTTGGAGATCACAAATAGCTTGATGCATATTTAGCATTCAAGTTTGTTTCCTTCATTTAATGAATAATTCTTCAATAACAAAAATTAAGTGAGTAGAGAATAGTGCCATGAAAATCCTTGATGGTATGTAAATTTATCTCTTGAGAAACTGTATCACATTATATAGGGAAATCCTTGACTGCAAACTAGAGCTGCAGCAAAATTCTAAAATGAAGCCATGTGATTTACAGAAGCCTGGATAAGGATGCTGAAACTGCATTCTGCCCAACCCCACCCCCAACTTTCACTGGTTATGGAATTTTTGATGTCCTTTTATCACAGTAAGAATTAACTCTTTTCTCCAGTGAAATGAAAGACAAAAAGTGGTTTTTAATTTTTTTATTTTTGTGCTCAGTGGGAGTACTTTGTGGCATTTACAATAGTTTTTACAATAAATCAAATATATCATGCTTGAATTCACCCTTCCACCATTCTCCTTTATCTCCTCTCCTTCCATTCCTGAAGTAGTTTCAACAGGTCTTATTTTTCCATTTACATACGTGTATGCACAGTATTTGCACATATTTACCCTCCTCTCTGCTCCCACTGGTACCAAATCCCCAGACAGGACCTGTTCTGCCTCCTGTTCTCCAATTTTGTTGAAGAAAAAAATGACATGTGTGTTTAAAATAGCTACATGAGGAGTTTCCTTGTGACATTCCCATGTATGTATTTATTATAACCCAAATTGGTTATGTCTCTCTATTTTTCTTCTTTTTACCTTAGTCCACTTCTTATGGTGATCTCAACAGGTTTAAAAATTCTATATTCATTCTTGTATAGAGAGTACATCAACCATATTCACCTTCTTAACTTGGTTCTTTTACACTCCCTCTTTCATATGTGAACTCCCCTTAATATGACCTGTTTTTCATAATATTGTTTGTATTTGTGTTAGGTCTATATTTCACAGAAAGCATGAAACCATTGGCTTTCTGAACCTGGCTAACTTCGCTTAAGATGATGTTCCCCAGTTCCATCCATTTACCTGCAAACTACAAAGTTTTCATTCTTCTTTGTGGCTGAATAAAATTCCATTGTGTATAAATACCACATTCTCTCAATCCATTCATCAGTAATGGTACATTTTGGTTGTTTCCACAGCTTAGCTATTGTGACTATCACTGCAATAAACAGGGATCATTGATTTTGATAGGAATTTAGTTTTCTGAGCTCTCTGTACATTCTGGTTATTAATCCCTTGTCAGATTTATCGCTGGTAAAGATTTTCTCTCATTCTGTGGACAGCCTCTTCAATTTGGTGACCATTTCCTTTGTTGTACACAAACTTTTTAATTTCACATAGTCCCATTTGTCAATTTTTTCTCTTAGCTGCTAAGCCATTTGAATTCTATTTAGGAAATCATTGCCTGTACCTATTATTTCCAGTGTATTCCCTGCTCTTTGCTGCATTAGCTTCAAAGTTTCATGTTTTATATTAAGGTCCTTAATTAAGTGGATATTTTTAAAATAATGAAATGCCCAGAATAGTGGTACATGTCCATAATCTCAACTACTCTGGAAGAGGAGGCTGTAGGATCCTGAATTTGAGGCCAGGCATGGAAAAGCTAGCATGTGGACCCTGCATCAAAAAAGCCAAAAAGAGCCTGACAAACAATGACAAATAAAATGTTACATATATGCAATGGAATATTATTTACCCATGAAGAAAAATAAAATTGCATCATTTGCAGGAAAATGAATGGAACTGGAGATCATCATGTTACATGAGATAAGTCAAGCTCAGAAAGGCAAAAATCACATTTTTGCTTATGTGTGGAATCTAGACCTAAAAATAATAATAATATGACCTGATTGCAAAAGGGGAACTATTTGGAGGGGGGACCAGAGAGCCAGAGGAGGTAGAAAGGAGATGATATGTTTGGGTGAATATGATAGAAGTTCTTTAATTAAAGGTTTTAAAATACCAGAATGAAAACCACCAAAAACTGTTTAAATAGAGGGAGAGAAGGGAGGATAATCTATACACAATGGAATTTTATGCAGCCATGAAGAAGAACGAAATGTTATCATTCGGTGGTAAATGGATGGAATTGGAGAACATCATTCTGAGTGAGGTTAGCCTGGCCCAAAAGACCAAAAATCGTATGTTCTCCTTCATATGTGGACATTAGATCAAGGGCAAACACAACAATGGGATTGGACTTTGAGCACATGATAAAAGCGAGAGCACACAAGGAAGGGGTGAGGATAGGTAAGACACCTAAAAAATTAGCTAGCATTTGTTGCCCTTAACGCAGAGAAACTAAAGCAGATACCTTAAAAGCAACTGAGGCCAATAGGAAAAGGGGAACAGGAACTAGAGAAAAGGTTAGATCAAAAAGAATTAACCTAGAAGGTAACACCCACACACAGGAAATCAATGTGAGTCAATGCCCTGTCTAGCTATCCTTATCTCAACCAGCAATAACCCTTGTTTCTTCCTATTATTGCTTATACTCTCTCTACAACAAAATTAGAAATAAGGGCAAAATAGTATCTGCTGGGTATTGAGGGGGTGAGGGGGAGAGGGAGGGGATGGAGTGGGTGGTAAGGGAGGGGGTGGGGGCAGGGGGGAGAAATGACCCAAGCCTTTATGCACATATGAATAATAAAAGAAAAAAAAAAAAGAAAGAGTGATATGGACTTTGATGAAAGTACATTATTTTCCTGTTGCTAATATCACAATGAACCCTACTTGGACAACTAATTTATGCTAATAAAATGTTAAAAATAAGTATTAGTTCATAAAACAAACAAAGAAATAAATAGATACAAAAGGGCTAGATGTGTAGCTCAAGAGGTAGAGCACCGCCTTGGCAAGTACATGGTCCTGGGTTAGTCCCCAGTACTGCAATAATTATAAGAATAATAATGAGATGATTACAATAAGTGTTTGAAGTACATAAAAAGCTTTTTTAAAACACAAAAGGGCTAAGGAATATTTTGAATTCCCAGGGAAGGCTACACTAAATGTGATACATGAATTTTATAAAGATCCAAAAATGGTGTAGATGCAGAAAATGTCTAACCTAAAGTTCTAAAGTGTATGGAATTGGAATATGTAACAACAGAGGGGATTCCAGCATCTTTAGGGATGTAAGTGCCTTACCCTCAGGGCTTTGTATGTGTGAGATGACAGGTGTCATAGCAAGAAGGGAGAAACTGCTGTCTTTCAGAATGATTACTTTGCCCTGTCCCTCTGCTATTTTGACTCACTGTTGGACTATGTTTCCCAGCTTCCTTTGTAATTAGTTATGGCCTTATGACTGACTATAACCAATAAAATGTGGTTATCACTGTCTTATGCCACTTGTAGTTCTAAAAACCTCTCACATCAACTTTCCCTAGGTTTGATTTAGAAGTGAACTAATGAATCGGACAGAGTCATAAGGTGAAAGGAGCTTTGGCTACTGGTTGACTATTTAAAGAAGTGCCATCCATTTGTCAGACAAATTTGACTGACCATCACCTTCTTGTGTGTAATAAATAAATACCTATTATGCTAAGCCACTGAAATATCCACATTTATCTATTATAATGTCTAGATTACCTAAATTAATATAGTATTTGAATTTTATTCCAATGGAGGTAGAATATATAGTTTGAATAATTTGGGTCAAATAAAATTTCCATTTCTAAAATAGTATTGATACTTTGTAAACCACAGATTGTCAGGGGAAAAAAGCAAGGAATCTAGGTAGGAGGCTACTGAGATAGATGGAACAAGAGCTGACAGGGTCTATGACTGTGGTGTGTTTAACAAAGATGGAGGGAAGTGAACATATATTTAAATGTTTTAGGAAAAAGTAACAACTTTTGGTATATTTGTTAGGAGAAGGGAAGACCACCAAGTCTATGTGGTCTTAATTCTCAGTCATCATCTGAATCAGTGTCTTCAGCTATGAAAAGGATGTATCTTCTTAAGACTATTTACCTCAATAAATTTATTGTAAGGATTAACACAGAACCTGGTAGCACAATTTAATTCAAAACAACTTACATGAATATATAACTTTTATTAACCTTCATAATAGACTTTTTATTTGAATATGACATGATGTTTTGAAATAAGTACACACAGTGGTATGGCTAAATCAAGCTTGTTAGCATATGCATTACCTCACATGTAATTTTATTTTTGGCAGTGAGAACAATTTAATCTACTATTCTTATCTTCAAATATGTTATCCTAGTGATTTTCATGAATACATTACACTATTAACTACAGTCACATGTTGTACAACAGATTTCTTGAACTTATTCCTTCTAAGTGAAATTTTACATTCCTGGACCAACATCTTTCCAAACATATCCCATCCTGATAACCACCCTCCACTTCTATAAGTTAAACACTTTTTAGACTCCACATATAATTGAGGTCATAAGATATTTGTCTTTCTGTGCCTGACATTTAATTTAACATAATGTCATTTAGGTTTACCTATGTTGTAAAAAATGATAGGATTTCTTTTTTTCTATAAAGACTAAGTAGTTTTCCTTGGTATAAATACCACATTTTCCTTATCCATTCATCCATTAATGGGCACTTACTTAGTTGATTCCATATCTTGGTTATTGTGAATAATACCACAATGGACAAGGGAGGGCAGGTATCTCTTCAATATACTGATTTCATTTTCTTTGATTATATATCCAGTGGTGGGATTACTGGGTCAAATGGTGGCTCTACTTTTAATTTTAAAACAACACCACACTTTATTTTAGAGCAATTATGTTCACAGAAAACTTGTGTAGGCAGTTCAAAGATTTTCCATTTATCTCCTGCCCTTGCATATGCCTAACCTCCCTGCCCTTCATTATCTGTATCTACTGACTTTTTACAAAATAAAAATGTAAGGTGGCATAGGTACTTTTTTCTTTTTTATTAGTGTATATTAATTGTACAAAGAGATCTAATTCTGATTTTCCAATAATTGATAACAAAATATTTTACATATTTATTTTGCATTGAGTAAACCATATAGGAAAGTATATATTAACACAATGCTATGGTGCTTCAAGCTGATACTTAAAGAAGAAAAAATATTCATGGCATTTCCTATTTGAAATCCCTTAGAAAGCAGTAATATCCAAAATTATGTATTTTGAAAAGAAGGAAATAACATCAACAGCACACTTAACTAAATGACTAATTCTCAATTTTACCATGAGCAATCCAAGTCTTAAAATTAACATGAATTATAGGGAGGAGAAAAATAGTTTACCTTCAGACTTTTCAAAGACAAACATTACTCTTGATTTAATCTTTAAAACCCAACTCAGGCTATTGACAGTATTAGGCAAATCATATGCTACATGCACACAACTTAAATATTTAACTTGCAGTCTATCAAAGGCAGAGTCAAATAAACACAGTGCTTCGCATAAGTGTGGTTGTTTTCACTCTGTGCAATGGCAGGCTAGAGTTCCAGCATTGTTTGATGAAATTCTCTGGCACACTAAAGAAATGAAATCTCTACAGTAAGCCCTTTGTAGTAGTCCAGTCACAGAAAAATGATGGTTCTGTTTGATGGCATGTTATTTTATATAGAAAGAACATGAGAGAATACAAAACTGGTAGGAGTGTTTCTGGTTTAAAATCTAATGAATTAGTGATATTCTGCTGCATAGGAAAATATCTAAACATAATTTTATGTCATTATTTGTAAAATGCATATGAAAATCCAGATGTATATAATGGATGCCTGAGAACATTGTTTTTCCCTCCATTAAAATCTAAAAACATGTTGATTTCAATTCTTACAGTGATTAGTATGAAAAAATCAGCAAATCATTATTGAAAACTATTCATAACCCAAGTTTGTGTAAGACATTAATTTGCAAACGTGAAGATAACTATATATTTAATAAATATATCTAAAAATACTTTTTCCTAAACCTTTCAAACTCACTTTACAGACTACTAGAAAATTAAAAGAATCCCAGAAACTAATGCACAAACAAGTTAACAGTAAAAAGAGTTTCTAAATATAAAGGGTGGACAGTTGGCATCTGGGGTAATGGCAGAATGCAATGTACTGGCCAAATCCTAAAGCAGCATTCTGATCCAAATGTAGGGAGACTGGAAGTGGAGCAAAGCATGCTGAAGTACCACAAAAAGAGGACAAAAGAGAGTGCATTGATCATTTGATCTAATTAAAATTAACACGCTATTTATGTTAGCCCAAAGAAATATCTTCCATCATTCCCAGTAGTGGTTTCTTGACAACTAAGATCTTAGAAGATATTGTTATCCCCAGTAGATGGAATTTGTGCTGTTCCT
The DNA here is from genome assembly GCF_047511655.1 of Castor canadensis. Taxonomy (NCBI): domain Eukaryota; kingdom Metazoa; phylum Chordata; class Mammalia; order Rodentia; family Castoridae; genus Castor; species Castor canadensis. The sequence continues at coordinate 18,634,428 of NC_133390.1, read as the reverse complement.
TCTCAGTTATTGAGTCTTCTATTGGATTGACCTCACTGGATGCAAACGCAGGACACAGCCATCAGCTTTGACACTAGGATGGGCTGTCTGTACCGGCTATGTACGTAACTCCAGATTTCCAACATGGTACTGGAAAATGAATCTAACAGCCTGATGCTTTTCTTTCCTTATCTGTTAATTCCCTGAGATTATGAATCACCTAAATAAACCGAAAACTCCTTTATCTTACACATACATGGCTATTGGGTATCTATTAAATGAATACTAGTAGAATGACAAGGGTCATGGCACACTAGCTCCACGCGGTAGCTCCTTCGTAAAGCACAAGGTGAATAATCTAGAATTTTGTCACAGAAAAAAAGTTGAGAAACAGACTCAAGTCCATGCCTGAAATAAATGCTATTATTATAAGGAATTTCAATTGGGTGCAAGTAACAGATTGTTCAATAAACACTGACAGAACATTTAATTCTTGAAGACAAAAAATTTCAGTTGTTCAGAGAAAATTCTAGAGCTGTATTCTGCACAGTGCAATTCCTAGCGTTGTAAGCTACTAGTTCAGTGACTTTGGAAGATTATTTAAACTTGTTCTATTTTGTCTATCCCATCATTAAAATAAGGAAAATAAGACTACCAGATAACAAATTAAGAGTTTAGTTACATCATAAATGCATGCTTTTTAGGAAAGCACACGAACACAGTAAATACCTGGTAAATGTTAAATATAATTACTGTAAATATCATATTATTATGTATCTAGTGGGTTGGGATTAAAGTAAAAAGTTTAATCTTAGGGTGAGGAGGTTTTTATAAGTATGATATGATAGGATTGAAAAACATTTTAAAAGGGTAATCAGTACTCTCTCGAGTCTTGAAATGGTTTAAAAAATAATACACATAAAGATCTCAGTAGAGCTTGGATGAGGGCATACTCAAAAAAGTATTATCTTAAAATATTACTTGTGAGAACTGGGAGAGAGGAATGAGAGGCAGTGAAGATAATAAGAAAAATAAATCAAAACCAAAGTGAAATCTTTTACAACCCAGTGACGATAGCATATCATATTGGAAGTTATAGATAGAAAGGCATACATGGGGCTTTACAATTTGACTACACAATAAAATAACATATGTACCGAGGTCCCAAATTACAAAGTTATGTTTCTGTAAGTGAATGTGCCTATGTTCATATGTGTATATATTAGAATCCCACAAGAGGGGATAGACCTAAGGATATATGGAAAATAATGTTAATAATTTTCTCTAAGGGGCAGGATTGTGAGAACTTTTACTGTCCTTTTAATTTCAGAGTTCTTCTTATTTCATAGCATTCATCTCATCAGAAATGATACCTTAATGTTAAAAGAACAATTCTTTTTCCTGGAAATAATGGAGAAATACAGTGAGGTCAAGGAAAACTGTTAAGGCAATTACTAAAGTTCAAATAAAACTTGTCCTATCAGGAAGAATATTTCAGATTTTACCCTACTTACACTGGCAGAAAGACAGGAGATTTCTGGGTCAATTTATTACACACAGCTAGAGTGACATCTTGTCCTTGTTTTCTGACCCAAATTCCCACAAGATAACATGATAAGGTTCAGTTGTTTCTTTCCAACAAATGGGATGAATTTGAGAACATTTATAATACAAATCCCATAATCTTATGAAGATACTGCTAACAAATCAGCCCAAATTCCTCTCCATAGTGAGAAACATTACCTTTATTACCCTGGAATTTAACTCCACTCTGGAGACAGGAACATCTCTACCTTCCAAAGATACTTGCTTATAGAAGCATCCTATAAAGATAATTCAGAGAAAACTGGCTGATAAGGTCTTTGTTCAGAAAATGAAATCTGCAGGAAAGCTAGAGATCACAGGAAATCAACAAATCCATCTTACTAATTTATAAAGATGTATAAAGTGAATCTATTTTAATGTGTGCAGTAATTAAAGAATTCCCTATGTAGAGTTGGCTTTCTTGTACTAAAGCTTACCTATGCAATCCTTGTTGGCAACTACTTAGAGGCATGGTATTGAATTTCACTGTGTAGTTTCATTTGACCTCTTCTTTCCTCTAATTTATCAGTTCATGGGAAATCCCAAAATGGGTTGAACTGCTGTCTGGCTTTGGATTTATATCTTTATTATGACTGAAAACTTTAAATGAATTCTGTAAATGTTTATGTAAAAGAAAATTATACCAGAAGATACTTTGTAAACATTCAAACAATAAAGAGATCCCAGATGGACTTGCTAAAAATTTGTTTTAGTGTTCACTCTTGTCCATGCACATTTCATAATCTAGACAAAATCTCAGAGACAGCAGCAATAATGATGCTGAACTTAATAAGCCAAAGGTAAAGACGAGGTCAGAAAATAAGAGCTTTGATGTATTAAGTGCAAAAGACTGGCTTCGTTTGTTTTGTTGCTTCTCATTTCATAAATGCAGACCCTAAGATAATTTTGGGTGAAAAATTGATACTGATAAGAAGCCAAATTCCTTCTCAAAAACTTTGTACCAGTAATTTTTCATTTATTAAGAAATAAATACTTGACCTCTGACCACTGGAAATCACGAAATTGGAACTTCAGTACAATTTGAAGTGTTGGTTGAATACAGAGAACATTTTACCTTGATATTACAGAAATTAATAGATGCATTGTGGAATCTAAGCCATAATAAAGCAAAGATGTCCATTCACTGGGGAGGAAGTATGAGCTAGTTTTTGTGAATACAAACAGGTTTCCTTATAGGCAGCTGGAGAGAGGGAAAAAAATAGTGGCAATACCTCAGAAGGGGAACTGTGTATTAGTTGAACCAGACCTGATTTCAGGAAAATCAAGACAACACAGCAGGAAGCTCTGAGGGCTTCAACGTATCGCATTAATCTCAGTATCTGGAAAATCAGAAAGCCAACTGTGTTGATTCCAGCCTGAACTGGAAGCAAAGAGAACAGAAGGGGCTTGAAGTTGGCTTTTAAAGTTGGCAAAATGACTTCTTATTTTTTTGAGAAACTATTTGCCATGTTGGCAGATATATATAGGATTTTATGCAGCATTCCCATGTCCCACACACATCTATGCATTATATTCTTTCTACCAGGGTCCTATAACTTCAAGATGAGAGCACTGTATAATAGGCATTAAGTCTAGTATATATTTTGTGACATTTTGACTATAGCTGGACATTTTATTGCTTTTTTTTGTATGTGCTCAGGTTCCTTGATTGAAGCCACCTGCCTAAACACTATCTTCTGTATAGCTGCCAACTCTATCAATCATTTACAAGTGTTGGTCAAATGCATGTTTTGTTCCTGACCCTTTTTATTCTTTCTCCAACCAACAAACATCATCTTAGATATTTCTTTCTATAAGCAAAACAAACACAACCATATTTCCAATTCCTTAGCATCTGGATCATTTCCAAGAAGTAAAAATTGCCCACTAAGGTGCTATTGACTCACTAGAGAACCAAGGAGTTTTAGAGTTTTAATTGATCTCAGAGATCACCAAGTTCAATCCTTTCTCTCTTCAGTAAGGAAGTAGAGACTCAGAGCATAGATTTAACACCAAATCTGGATCTCCAGCACAGGACCCTTTCCTCAGTTTAATGCTTCTTGAGTAACATGCTCACATTGATAATTACTGCAGTTTCTAAAACAATAACTATTAAGTACAGGTTTCCAGGGATTCTGAAGCAGGACTCTAATTATCAGAGCTTTTCCTCTGTGTGTCACATTGCATGGATGAACAGCATCTATGTCATCCATATGTCTCATATTAGGTGTGTCAGTTTAGGTACTTGTGTCAGGAAACCAGCAGCAATTAGCAAACTTTCAGCCAACAAAGTTTACCTATAGTGGTCCCTCAGTTAGGAGCTGAGAAATGCCTTACTTTCTGCTTTCTCCATTATTCAAAACTACATCTAGAAAAGTGTTTACTATTAATTGTGTCACCATTGCATCCTAAAGTAAACTGTAGAGTTAACCACAGTAATCTATGCTATATGATTTATATATAAAATAAAATTTTGCAAAAACCTTTTTTCACTGTGTAAATAATTTTAGCTCATTAAAAATCAGGGTTGTTTTGATAAAGAAAATATTTCAGTATTCAAAAGAATGTACTCCACGATATGACAGAGCCACTTGTATACCCATGTTTATTGCAGAACTATTCACAATAGCCAAGCTTTGGAAGCATCCCAGATACCCCACAATTGATGAATGGATTAAGAAAATGTGGTATATATACACAGTGGAGTTTTATTCAGCTGTAATATGTTGTTTGCAGGTAAATGGATGGAACTAGAGACCTTCATGTTAAGTGAAGTAAGCCAAGCACAGAAAATCAAAGGTCACATGTTTTCTCTCATATGTGAAAGTTAGACCTCAAAGTTAAATGTAGGTATAGAAACATATATGACCATATACAATATATATGTAATGACAGAGAGAATAAAATTATATTAGTGAGTCTGTCTAAGGAGCCTATGGGAGGTGGGAGAGAGAAATAAAATGTTAGAGAATGAAAAATATTGAAACAACCCATCTATATATGAATATAATGCAATGCCCTATTCACTAAGCTATTAAATATTAAGGGAGCATGGTAATAGCAATGGAAGGGAGGGGTTAATTTGATAAAAGCACGATATATATAGACCCGAAGTACCAAGGTGAACCACCCTTGGACTATCAATATATATTTAATTTTTTAAAAACTGAAAAGCAGGAAGGAAATATAAATCTTTTTTAGGAGTAGGTACCATGGGAGGGAGGTAGACAGAAGGAAAGAGGGAATGAGGGTATATATGGAAAATGCGTTTTATATCCATATATAAAAATAGAATGAAACCTGTTGAAATTGTTCTTAAAAAGGGGAAGGGGAAGGGAGAGGAGAAAGAAGGAAAATGATGGAGAGGGTAAATCCAACTAAGATATATGTTAAACATCTATGTAAATATACAATGCATCCTTCTGTACAACATTATATGCTAATAAAATCATAACTAAAAATGAAAATATTTCGGTGTCCCTATAATCAGTTACCATAGGTATTATCTTACTCTACAAAGAAATTAGACCAGTATCTTACTGCACAACAATGTTGTCTTACTTTTATCATATAATATGCTTAGAAAATAGTAGATTTTTATAAAAATCTATTAATAATAAAAGTCACTGGTTTATCCATTCAAATATGGATTACATGTGACCTTATACAGGGTAATATATGTACTCTTTGTATAAGTACTTAACTAAAATTAGAGGAAAATGGAATAGCAATTAAGAAATTATCAAGTATGTTTTTTGTATGTATGTGATTTTTTTAAAAGTGATGTATATATTTTCTCCTTGTGAAAATTTCACAAACATGTGTTTTCATAATAGATGCAAAATATTCTAGAGCAGTGGTTTTTAATGATGGAGATTTTACCAAGGAGACATTTGACAATGTCTAGAACCATTGTTTGTTGTCATAACTGGGGACAAAAGTGCTGTTGGCATCGTGTGTAAGAAGTCAAGGATGTTGTTAAATATCCTGAAGCGCATGGGTTGTCCACAAAACAAAAGGATCCAGTCCAAAATGGCAACAGTGGCAAGACTGAGAAACCATGTTTTAATGCACAGTGCATTTTAAATGTTGCAATAAAAGGAAAGTGAAACTAGAAATTTAAAAAAAAATTAGCAAGTTTACCAGAAATCCCACATGCATTGATAAGTCATTTTGCCAAATAAAAATTCAATATACTTTTTATACTATGTATTTATTTAAGAAGCAATTATTTGTAAAGATGACATATCTGCTTTTGTTTCCATTTAAATTAGTGAAGTTGAAGTTATCTGATATTTAATGTAGTTCTCTCACTTTCATTAGCTTATTTCAAAAGAGCGGTTGTTGGCTTGTAATATCCTTTTTTCCCACTCTAATCCTGAGGTGATTAAACATTACTTGATCTTATTTTCATTTCATCCTGGTTAGTTACTTCAAAGTTAAATTGCACAGATCTTAAAATTCATGGCATGAATTATGAAAACTAAGAGAGTGAGGAATCCACAGATGTCAACAGTAGGCAATAAGCATGGAAAATCTGTGAAGGGATTTTAATATTTCCGTAGCAGTTTGAAATGTATCAGCAGAATTTGCACAATACTCTCATTGATCTTTTTCTGGAGAACAGGAGCAAATATTTAGGAATGCAGTTTTTACTTACTTATACTGTTATAGTATAGGGGAGGAAAATTAATTTTCTCTCCACACTTTTAGAACTCTTAGCTGAGGGTGGAGCCCCTGTAACAGATTAAAAACAGAAAACACACAAAAGTTTAATAACATGTGTTCCTAATGAACATATGGGCAATATTAAGAGAAATTAGTAAATCAAGGCCCAGATACTATCATACCAACCTTGGCTGAAACAAAGAAAGAAGAGTGTAGGGAAGGCTGGTTATAGGGAAGCCATAAGGAAATGTATGATAAACACAAGCAAGGTTTGTTGTGCTGATTTAAGACCAGTGCCTTAAATGATGAGTTTTTGCCATTGATGAGTTTCTGATAATTTAGAAAATACTCATAATGAAAGTTACTTGCTAGCTATCAACTTTCCTCATAAAAAGGTGATTTCTACTGTTTTCAGAACTCCTCTTGTGCCTGCTTTTTCTCAAAACAATCAGCTCAAAATAACATTAAGCCAAAAGGGCATATTTGAGAGTGGTATATTTTGGTCTCCTACAATAGCAAAGTGAGCACTAGTCTAGGAACTAAGAAAAAATCATCTATCACGCACACATACACAATACAACACAACACAATTGAAGGGAGGAAAGGGTTAAAAGAAGAAAAAGATAGGTGAGAGAAGATGTAGAACAGTTATTGAGTATGCACTATACTTTTGTTATTATACCAGATATTTCATTTAATCTTCAAAATTATGTCTGTGAGGTTTGTGTTATTATCCACCTTTTAGAGATGAGATGACTGAAGGCCAGATGTAATTTTCAACACAGTCAAGGTACAAACTCAGATTGTCTGAGTCTAGATAACTTATTTTTCCAACCAATTACAGGGAGTTACAGAAAAATATTTCTTGTCGTTACAGAGGAAAAAATATTTTCATGACACTTGGAAGATTTTACTTAGAATGGAGATTACTGCTGAAAGAATGTGGACCTACCAACTTGCTGTGTTCAAAAGATGACATAAACAGATGTCTATAAAACGTGGTCATGCAAAACGTGGTCATGCAAAACGTGGTCGTGCTTTTCCACTTTGCTTTTGCCCCTGTCCCATTAACATGAGAAGTGCCAAGACTAGTCCTTGAGAGGATAAGGGTTCATGAAGCCCAGATCAGTTGCCCTAGTCATTTCTGTGAAGGCCATCCCAGAACAGCACTCGTCAGATGACCACAAGACATGTGAGCAATCATAGCCAAGGTCAAGAGCATAGTAGTCACCTGGTTAACTAACTGACAAAAATGAACAATTTGTATGCCATTGGGGTTTTGTTATAAATAACCCATTTATTTTGACAATAAATAACCTAACTACTTTCCTTCTACCATGACTTACAATAGGACTTACAGATTTAAGCCTTATTATTGTACTCACATGAAAACGGACCTGTCACAAACATTCCTCTTCTAATTCATCTTTCCTAATATTCTTTATTCATCATTTATACATATTAAGATATCCCTTCTTAAACCCGTCTGTTGCTTGTCAAACCAATCTAAATCCCTTACCTAGTCACTAAAGGTCTGCTGATATCAATGTGCCATTATTTATGACATTTATTCAAATCAGAATGCCCTCCCTGATCCACCACTGTGTAAAAATATTGCCCATCATCCATGGAGAAATTGAAATCGTACTTCCTTCTTAGTGAAACAGCCAGAGCAATATCTTTCTTTCTGGTCTCACCTAGAGTTATTTTTTTCTTGGGGGGGGGTGGGCTTGGTACTGGGGATTGAACCCAGGGCTTCAGGCTCACTAAGTAATTATGCTACCACTGGAGCCATGCTCTAGCTCATTTTGCTGTTTAGTTTGGTTTTCGGGAAGGGTCTCATGCTTTTATCTAGGTTGGGCTTGACCAATGATCCTATCTCTGCCTTCAAGTAACTAGGATTACAGGGAGAAGGCTCTTAATACATTCATTATGGCATTGTACTACATTCTGGTTTATAAAATAAGTGATATGTGTGCAAGTTTTAAATTGTCTTACACCCTGATTTTGGTAATTAAAGACAGAGAGCTAGGCATCCTCATTCTTCCTCAGTGACATTTCTTGCTCTTTTCTGTATATTGTCATAACTACTACATTACTCCATCCATGACTTCAAGCTTCCTAGTCTCAGATCACTAGTTCTGGCAAAGAGATTTTGATAATTAGTTGCTACACAAATAAATATCACTTTATTCTAATCACAATGAAGTTAAAAGTAGTAATATTTCAGAAAAAATATTCAAGATCATATTATGACAAAGGACTAAGTGATAAGTCTTTATTTTATACATACATGCATTTGTTGCAGTGGAATTTTCTAAAAGGAAAATAAGTGTGTGTATATATATATGTGTGTGTGTGTGTGTGTGTGCATGTGTGTGTGTGTGTGTGTATTTGTATGAGCATGGAAGCAGATGATATTGTAGGCACCATAGAAAAAACAGAGAATAGCTCTCCAAAGATTATTGTTTTGTTTATACATTGTCAAAACGACAATTACCTCTCTGTGAAAGGAAACTTATTTTCATGCCTGCCACTATATAGAATTAGTGCTTATGTAGATGCTACCTATTTTTTAATATTTCTATTCTTAGATTTAGTATGGTTTGTGAAATTTTCTCTATATATTTTATCATGTGTATTTTTCATGTTATTCCACAAAACAACATAACATACAAAATTACCAATTATCCCGTTCTATCACATGATGTATTTAATTTGTTCATGCACTCATTCATTCTAATCTAAGTTTCCCAGAAGCAGCTTAGAGTCACTCAAATATAAATAAGCCCACATGAAGTGGAAATAAAAATAAAGCATGTGAAACCTGATTGCATGTGTCCATCTTTATCTGAAGCCTGCACCAGAGAGTGTACTTTCTCTCTATAACATAATGCTCGAAACTTTAATCATGCAACTAAAACATCTTCCTGGGAACTTTATATATAAACAGGACTGTGGAAGACACTTTATCCCTTTCTCAGTGAGAATATGCTTCCCAAAAGAGAAAAATGGGGTCCAAGTATGGCTTATATTTCAGCTCCCTCTTTTTATGACCTTTACATGTATCAAGGGGTCTATGTAATAAAGTCCGTCAACTCTTCTACTACCAAGAGTAGTGATTAAAGTATAAACTGCATGAAGTTCCCAAGTCATCAGAGACTATTACAGTGTATATATGACACAGATTGATGCTGCATTTTTCATGGGCTCATTTATAGCATAAGAATAAAAAGTATACATATTTCCCAGTTGAAACTCTTGCAAAATCATAGTGAAATAGATTTTGATTGATTCTAAGATCATTCCAAGACTATTTGCATGTCCTCTCTGTATGTGTATATGTCTATATGTTGCATACACTAGGAATATCTAATTACTTGCTATTCAAATAATAAATAAATAAATAAAGTTGCCTCTTTACAACCCTTTGTTGCCCATCACCTTTCCAGTTTAACCTTCTCTTACACACTTAGCTATTAAACACTGCCCACAATGACAAATGATTGGGATGAGGTCTGGTCCTCCAGAAACTTAAAAGCAACAATATCCAATAGCTATAAAAATAAATACTTTTCAGTGTTACATAAGTATCTTGTGGATATGTATGAACTTTATTTTTAATAAAAATTATTTCAACCAAATGCATAGATTTGAAATATCCAAATTCAAGGTATTTAATAATTATATATGTCCATGACCTGTACAACAATCAAACAAAACATGATATAGCAAATCTGTGTCACCACAGAAAGTTCCCTCATGTCTCTTTCCAGTCTGTTTTCCATCCACAGGCAACCATTTTCTGACTAATACAGCTAGATATGCATTAATTCTTCCCTTTGATCTTCTGTCTTCTTTTGCTAGTGTAGTGTCCGTGAGAGGCATCCATGTATTATGTCTCAGTAGAGGCTCCCATAATGTTTATCTGTTCTTCTGTTGATAAGCATGTGCTTTGTTTCTAGACTTCAGCTATTATGGTTAATAGTTATTATAGATTACTGATTTAAAGTGATAGATGCTAATGTGTATATTTGTGATTTATATATGTATGTCCAACATCAGGTGTATCCTAACAGTATATAAACCAAACTACTCTTTTATTTCCTTAATAGTATGTTCATGAGCACAATCTTGTCTAATTTATCAGTTTTATTTCATTATGAGTAGCACCTTTGTGTCCTGTATGAAAAATAGTTTGCCTACTTTAGAATTTTTGCTGAGATTTATGATGCAGCTTAGAACAAATTTTTATAGAATTAGAAACATTACAAAAATGACGTTTGTTATTTTCATATGAATATCCATTAATTCAGTACAGTTTGACCAGGTAACTACAAAAATGATTTGACATTTGCACAGGTTGAAAGGCTTTTGATTGATTTCCCTTAGTTTACAAAGTAAAAATTCCAAGAAGAAAACACAGTGGGAACAGTTCAGGACATTTTAATAGGCAAGGATTTTTTGGACAATGCTCCAAAAGCAATAGGAATCAAAAGCAAAAATAGGCAAATGAAGTAACAAACTAAAAAGCTTTTGCACAGCAAAGGAAACAATCATCAGAAGCAGAATAAGAGAAAATATTTGCAAAGTATACATTTGACAAGGGGTTGATATACAGAATATATAAGAAACTTCAAAAAGAGTACAAATAATAAATAAATAAAAATAAACCAGCAAAAAATTGGTTATAGACCTCAATAGGCATCTTTTCAAAATGAGATATACAAATGACCAACAGGTACATGAAAAAAATGCTTAATATTATTCATCATGAAGGGAATGCAATCTAAGCCACAATGAGATAGTGCCTTACTCTGGTAAAAATGGCCCTTTTATTAAAAATAAAAAGACCATGGATAACAAATATGGAGAATGGAAACCCTTCTGCATGTTGATGGGAATGTAAGTTAGTAGTGGCATTATGGAAAACAGTATGGGGCTTCCTAAAGATAAATCTACCACATCTTATTCCTGGGTATGCATGCAAGGAAATAGTAATCAGTATATCAAAGAGATGTCTGTACTCCCATATTCATTGCAGAACTACTCGCAATAACTGAGAAATGGAAACAACCTAAGTGTCAATCAACTGATGAATAAGTAACAAAAATGTGACTTTAAACACAATAGAGCACTATTCTATTTTTATGGTCAGTCATAAAAAGAATGAAATTCATCCCTTATATCAACATGACTGAAGCTAGAAATCATTATGTTAAGTGAAATAAACCAGGTTACAGAAGGCCAAATATCATATAATCTCACTCAAACGTGAAATTTAAAACTGAGCTCCTAGAAATTGAGAGTAGAATGGTGGCTCTGTGAGACTGGACTGTATAGGAAGGAGGAAGTGATGGGGGAAAGTTTGTCAATGGGTACTAAGAAACAGTTAAGTAGGAACAAGAAGTTCTGGTGTACTACAGTGCAGCAGAAGGGTTGTTGATAACAATTATGCACTGCATATTTCAAAAAGCTAGAAGGAAGGATTTTGAATGTTCCACCATTGAGAAATTATGTTTGGGAGATATATTTGTAATGTTTGACCTGATTTAAGCATCACACAATGTGTGCATGTATTGAAACATCACACTGCCCCATTAATATATATAATAGATTATATTATCAATTAATAATTAAAAATAAATTTTCATATTTTAGGAAGTACATCATGTTACATTAATTTTTGGACAATTTTCACATAAAGTTTTATGGTATAAAATAGTATAATATAATAGTTGTTTGAGTCTCCCCAAAATTCCTGTTTTGAAGCCCTAAATCTCAGTACTTCCACCTTTGACTATATTTAGAATGGAACTTTCCAAAATGAAATAAAGTATAAAATGAAATATATAGAGTGGTCCCTAATCCAGTTTTACTGGTATCCTTCTAAGAAAAAGAGATTAGGGTACTCAAAAAGAAACTATGGATGCATGTTTGACAGACAGATGACCATTGAAGAGAATATAGCCATCTACAGCCAAAGAAGAGAAGCCTCAGAGGACTCCAATCCTGCAAGCACCTTAGATCTCAGATTACCAGCTTCCAGAACTGTTGCTTTAGTTTATTTAAGTGTTTTGTTGCAGCATCTTTATGAACCAAGTTATGTCAACTCAAAATCTATATGCTGATTCTCACAACCCTAACATGAGTATATTTGGAGATAGGGACTTTAAGGTGGTAATTAAGGCAGCATGAGATCATAAAGACATGACCTTTATCAAATATGACTCATGTCCTTACAAGGAGAGACACCAGTGCCATTGCACATAAAGAAAAGGTCATATGAGGACATAGTGAGGTGGACATCTACAAGACAAAGAGCAAGAACTCAAAAGAAACCAAACCCCAAATACCTCAATCTTGAACTTAAAGCCCTCAGAAATGTGAGAAAATGATTTTATGTAAGCCAAGCAATTTGTAGTATTTTGCTACAGCCTTAGCAGACTAATATAGCAGGCTTAGAAAACTAATATAGGGTGTTAGGCAGAAACAAATATTTTGAAAATGGAGACAAATGGCATGAGAAAAGTTTGGGGAAAACTTCTTTCTCTGATTCAGGTTTTAATTTTTGTGTTTTGATCTCCCTCAGCATGGACTGTGTGTAAGACTGTTAGAGATCTCTACAATAAATCAGCACTTGTCATATAACATATTCCTCTTCTCTTATCTTCTGTCTCCCTCAAAACACATATACTTGCATGAAAATAGAGCAATGAAACCAGTTGAAATAGTTTTAAGTGGGGGGAGTATGAAGAAGAATGATAGTAGAGGTGAACCTAACCAAGATACATTGTAAGCAAATATGGGAAAGTCACAATGAAACTCCCCCTGTACAACTAATATATGCTAATAAAAATGTTCTATAAATTTTTGTTCACAAAGTTATCTCTGGAAGTTCAGATTTCAAAACAATATTCTCCATCACATTCCTGCCAATTGTTTGGATTAGGGGTGTGTGTGTGTGTGTGTGTGTGTGTGTGTGTGTGTGTGTGTGTGTGTATGAAAGAGAGAGAGAGAGAGAGAGAGAGAGAGAGAGACTCCATCAATTCATTATTTCCTCATCCATTATGTAACAGACTAACCTAAAATTGTGAACTTTAGCCTTCCACAAAGGAAAATAAAAGCAATTCTTTTTCCCCTTTACATTCCTGTGGGTGCAATTCTAATGAAACTGAAGTGAAAACTAGAAGCACATCAAAGCAATATTCGTTTGAATTCTGTTCTTGTCAAGTTAAGTAGTAAAATTTACTATTTTCCTATTGTGGAGGGAAAAGTTCTAAGGTAACCCAAGGTTCTTTCTGTGACGAGTCCATTATCCTCAGTAGTTTAATACATTCCATTTAAAAGCTAAGAATGAAGTTAAAAATTTTAATTTGAATGGTAACTAGTAAATTTTACATTTATTTATTTCCACATAAAACACTCTGCGAGAAACAAAGCACAGAGCTCCTAAAGACATCCTGAGTGACAGATGTTCTTGAAAAATGAAAAGAATACAAACAGGAGACTGTCCATTTCATTAGTTATTAGTTTTACATTAAAAGCCTTCAAAAACTTGGAAGTAGTATGAAATTAGGTTTGTTACTTAATTTAATATTTATGACTGAACAGTTGATATGTGAGGTAAGTCTATAGTACTTAAGCTTGCAGTCATATGTTTATGAAAAAACCTTACCACTTTTTTTATTTTGTATTTGTTCAAAAAGTCTTTTTATCAAAACTGTAGCAAAGAAATATCTCATGGTAGTGGTAGCAAAATTCTAGCATTTTAACTTTAGTAAAAATTATAGGCACTAGCTTCTTCAAAATGAAAGTTTTGAGATGGGGCTGTGGCTCAAATGGTAGAGCACTTGCCTAGCATGTGTGAGGCCCTGGTTTAATCCCCAGTAAAAATTAAAAGGACAAAAGGTAATAATATGAAATGAACTTGAATTGTACAGTCTATCTAAATGAAACACCTTTGTTTCATACTTAGGTAAAATAGGAGTAGCATAAGAACTAACATATGGTGTTCTCCCTGGTCTACTGTCTGTGTATGGAATTTCCACAACTTTATAAAGCTTCAACATTTAGCTTACATTCCAGTGCATTATCTTATTCAAAGAAGTAAATCACATGAGTTTGAAGTGCTTCCTATAACAGACATTTAAATTTAGGTCTCAATTCCATAAATAAGAAAATTTCTAATATGGTTCATGTTTTAGATTTCTGTCATTATAAGGAGATAGCTAATATAATTGACTTAAAAATAGAAAAGTTTATGTGAATTACACTTCTGATCAATGATCAGTTGGCCCCAATCTCTGGACCTATGACACAGCAGTACATCATGATGGGAACATATGATAAAACTGAACCATTCACCTCATCAGCCAGGAAGCAAAGTGAGTGGAAGAAGAAGGGGCCGGCAGGACACATCCTTTCAAGGACAAACCCACAGTGAGGAAAGACCCTCCTACCAGGTCCCACCTCTGAAAGGTCTACATCACTTCTCAACAGTGCCACCCACCTGGGGACAATCAACAGCCAAACTCTAGCAATACACATTCAACTTTCTTATTTGATTCTAACCTTCAAAATAACACTGACTTCTCACTTAAAGAAGGCATTTGTTGCCTATTTTGTATAATGTGATACTTTGCTGTTGAAAATATATTCTGTGAAAGCCACGCAGGAAATTTTAATATTAGAAATATTAGCAAATATCACAGATTTTTAAACTAATAAGTCAAGTGTTCTATTAATTCTTTGAAAATGACCAAAGTAATATCTAATATCCTTCCTTTTTATATAACATTTGAATATTCATATAAAAATACAGATCATATACACTGTATTTTCTATGCTATAATACCCATATTTTATATTAACAAACTCATACAAATCAATTTGAGTACTTACATGATTATAGAAATGAATTAAAAGAAAAATATTTCAGGTAGTATTTAAATTCTATTTTTTCATTTAAATAAGTGCAACTACTAATTATTCTTATTCTACCTATACACAAATTTTTAAGGAGAATATAAGTATTTATTTCATCTTTCTTCTTGAAATTATAGGAGACAGATAGCAATACTCTAGTGACTTTAATATATTTTAAAATACCATGATGAGCAGAGGGAGGTCATCTAGTTTGAAGGTTATTATCTCCATCTCACTCAGCATGAGTCCCCTAAGGTCTTGTTTGTCTAATCAACAGAAGATTTTTTCAAGTTGTTTGACCTAATGTCTTTATAATGATAAATATGTAGTCTGTTAGTTGTCTACTACCTATATGTGTATTATAAATGCATTGGTTTGCTCAGGTTCACTGTATAAATATTAGAATAGAGAAAGAAAATAAAAATATGTCCAAAGAAAATGAGGAAAATATATCAACATATGCCTAAGTAGTTACATTGATTGAGCATTAAATTTAGTTCCTGGCATCCTGGCAAGATAAAAATGGAAACATGATAGATAACCCAATTGCCATGATCTGATGAAAACAATATATCAATTCTTCAAGTGAGATCATTTTTCCCTGGTTCTAAGTTATCCAACCAATGCATCCATTTAATGGACAATATATTATTAAGTAGAATTCTTGAGTCATATCAGTGATGACTTACTGAAAAGATCTATCAATGCAGAATCGAGGCCACATCAAACTGGATTTGTGGCTACTAAGCTACCCCATTATGGAGTAGAACAGTCCTTTGGTTTAAGAAAACTCCTTTGCAAATGGTTATTTAAATAAAAGTGAATACATTCAGTGTTAATAATAGAACTGAAAATTTAATGTAAAAGGTGGCTTTCTTCAAGCATTCAATCAAAAATATTTACAACACCCATACTTTCCTGTTTTTTTGTTCCTGGAGCAATTTGTAATCTGTAATCTGTTCAACCTTTCACACTTACTTAAAATTTAACTTCACAAACATTCATGAAGGAAAATCTACATTTGCTAGACACTTTACTTGGGTGTGAGGACATGAAAAATTGGATGGTGTTCATTTTTCTCAGTTATAGAGCTTGTGTTGGGTGGCCCTGTGTATTGACTGTGAGTCTGCAGTGAGTTTGTCTGCCAAAACCACAAGTCACTGGGCAGCATACTAAGTAAGTAGAAATTTTAAAGTGTCTTTTGTCTTGCAAAGACATGTATGTATGCTTTCTAACAGATAGTGTTATAGTGTATATGTCTCAGTCTACCCCATGTAACTTTAAAAATACCATTAACTGGGTAGAATATAAACAACAGAAGTTTATTTCTCACATTTCTGGAGGCTAGGAAGTCTAAGACAAGGCCTTGTACATTCAATATCTGGTGAGGGCTCATTTCTTCATAGACCGCATCTTCTTACTGTGTTTTTACATGGTGGAAGGTACAAGTAGGCTCTCTTGATCCTGTTTTATTGAGAAGACATTACTTTCATTCCTGTGGGCTCCATCCTCATGATCTAATAACTTCTCAAAGGGCAAACTACTAATACAATCACCTTGACAACTATAATTTTAATATATGAATTTTGAGGAAATGCAAACGTTAAATCTATAACACTGTGTTTCCAGTTCTTTTAATTTTATTTCCAAGTAGAAAGAATGAGTACATATTTATATATCATGTAGATCGTATATATCAATGCATATATATGCATGAAAGTATACATACACATATATACTCTGTCAGAATCAATAGTTCTAAATTCAAAGCACATTTTCATCACTATTTTCTTAGTGTTTAGGTATACATCCAGAAGTATCTGTCAATTCTCCTTCTTAAGAATTACTTGGTCTAAACTGGTTGTTTGAGTGTATCAGCATCAGTCATCCTTAATCCTCCAAAGATAACATTCAGAAGAATGAAATAAAATGGAAACTTTAATCCGTCTTTCTTTCCTATCGCTCTCTCTGTGAGTAGGGAGATCAGCTTTGATAGAGGATTAGTGAATGCTACATGTTCTCACTGAAACATCACAGATTGGATTTAGCACAAAAATATATTTTTTCTGATCTGTAAACAGCACCAGCTAAATCCATATTTCTCACAAATGTACTGCCACAGTGTTGCGTGCCTTCTTCATCATGCAGTTTATTATAATTCCCTTTTAGCACAGCTTCCAAGAACTTGCATCTGTCACTTAGAGCTGAGCATCATGAAGGTTCATGACCATTCTGGGAGACTGGACCTTGGTTGTATTGCTGCACTTCCTGACTCAGATGCCATGAAATATGTTCAAGTAGCTTCAAGCTAGGTCATTTCAGCTTACTCACAGATCCTGCTACAAGCTAATTTTTAAAAGCTTACCTTAAGCTTCAAATTGGAAGCTTTGAGCCCATGTCTTTGTAGGTTGTAATGACCTTGTTGTTTAGGATTAGATTTTTACAATATTCCACCATTATAGTTAAGAGTAAGAAAAACAGAATTACTTAGGCTTATTCACTACCTCAAATTTCATGTATTTTTGGTGATTCAGGGAAGAATTGCTTCTCAAAATATTTGTCCTATCTATTTCTAGGGAAGAATATTTCACTTAGTTTTGTCATTTCTATATAATCATATAAACACAAATTCAGACATATCCACATATATTGTATCAGGACACTTACCTTAAAGAAGAAGGCTTTCCATCATTTTGACTCAATTTAGTAAAATAAATAGACATATATTATCTTTATCAAATCCAGACACTGTGCTGGTTATCTTATATGTATTCAAGGAAGAATCAAGCAGTGTCATTATTCTACAGAACCTCAGGGGTGGAGGAGAAAGACATGTAAAGACTAGCAATGAAATAACTCCTGTAACAGAAATGTGAGCAAGAGGGTATTGGCGCATTCAAGAAGCACTTCTGCCATGAAAGAAAGTGGGACATTCTTAGGGAAAATGATGTGCATTGAATCACTCCTTCATTTATTTTAAAATGTGTCATAAATGGTACTTTTGTTCCATGCATTTCCAGTTTCTCTCATAACCTTCTTTGAAGGATGAGGTTCAATTCTCTCATTAAAAAAAAAAAACTCAGGCTATTTCTTGCAGTTCTTCAGGCAATAATCCCTTTAATCTCTCTGAACTAATCAAATGCTTCCGCCAACTGAATTATCCTATGGTTTAATCCCAAAGTTGGTCTTCTAAGCAAGAAAAATGATGATCCCAAATCCTGAGGGTAAGTCGTACATGCACCTAAGGGAGAGACTGCCATGCTGTCCATAGGCAGGCAGTAGGTTAGCCTTTAACGGGAGGAGCAGCTACTTCTGCAAGAACAGGCAGTCTAGAAGATCTGTGAATTTAAGATTTTTTAGTGTAGCAACCCAGATGTCTCCTTCACACAACTGAATCATTCTATTTCTCAGTCAGATGCTGATTTTTACATAGGAGAATTTTCTTGGTTCACTATCTAATCTCTGACACTCTGGTACTTTAATCATTAAGTCTTTGCCCTTCCTAAAATTTAGCTGCTCTCTGGTTGCAATTACTGATTTCTGTGTTACCAAGGTAGCACTCTAATATGCACAGTTAATTTTGGTGATACTGGGGTTTGAACTCAGGGCCTCAACATTGCTAGGCAAGAACTCTTCCACTAAGCCAACCCTCCAACCCCCTTTGCTTTTATCATTTTTCAGACAGGTTCTCACATTTTTTCCCCAGCCAGTCTCAGACAGGGATTCTTTAACCTTTGCCTCCTACACAGCTAGGATTACAGTCATGTACCACCATGCCCAGATTGTTCTTTGAGATAGGTTCTCACTAATTTTTGTTGCCTGAGCTGGCCTCAAATGTCAATTCTCCTATTTCTATTTCCCAAATAGCTGGGATTATAAATTTACATTTAAGCAAGCTTTTAAATTTATTTTTCATCCTTATATAAGCTCTGGCTCATATCCATTTTGACCACAGATATAAAAAAATAGCTATGACTCATTATTGCATCGGTTATTTAAAGTTCATTTGGCACTGCTCAAGGAAGCCTCAAGTTTTGGCTCAGTTCATCTCACAGCTTTACAGTTTTGTCAGGATTACATTCCAGGAAGGTGGACCGTGGATTATATCCACTCTCCACTCTTTACTATACATTCAGAGTTTCTCCAGAATACTGTTTTAAGGTAACTGAAATTTTATATCAGATGTGAAGATAATACTAGAGTCTTGTCCAATTTGTATATTAGTAACCATTGTGAGAAGAGAGCAGAATGCTCTGTGAAGATTAAAATTACTTCATGAAGATAGAATCAATGATTATCTACAGAGTAAGAAAAGTTTGCCAGTGAGAACACTGGAAATCCTCAGAGCCTTTAATAAGATTATTGAAACCTGGGAGCAATTAACACATAGCCATCACACCAATCCGTGTGCACATAAGTGTATTTTTAATCTGAAAAAAATGCATTATTTAAATATAGTGTATTAAAATTTTTACTTATATATAATGAATCTAGGAACTTACTCTTTTTTCAACTTGTCTGTTAAAAAACAACTGCAGAGAAAATCAAAATTATTACCATTGTCCTTCACTTTAAAAAGGACAATGAGCAATTTCCTGCATTTCTTGGTGGTTCATTTTTCAGAAAACCCTAAAATATTTCAATATCTTAATATAAATTTTAAAAACTTTAGGTTTTAATCAGGAATTGACAAAAGAAAAGGTTAAGAAAATGCCATCAGTATCTAAAGGCAAAAATTTGACAATGGTAAAATTTGGAAACACATAGCAATGATAGTGATTATTGAGAACAGTTTTTCAACAATAAGGATATTTAGGTTAAAATTACAGAGACTAGACAAAATATTTCCACTGATGAAAATAAAAAAAACCTAAAAACATTTTTGTCACCTTTATTGATTTAGAAGTAATTATATAAAACTATTTGAGTGAGTTAAGTAACCAATACTCATAATCAATCCAATATAATTATTTTGGTGATAAAATATCAACAGCTTGAAATGAACACTGAATTATTTTGGCAATCTTCATAAAAAATTGGATTAAACAACAAGTAAAATGATAATCTACCAGTAGTCAATTTAATTTTTTACCAAATTTATTCAAAATGATCTGGTTAAATACTAAATAAAACATAATGAGAAAAGAGATATTGTGACTTTTAGCAAACTTGATTTCCATAAAGAGACCATTTTCTTTGTTTTTTAATTCAGAAAAATTTTAATGCATTTTTTTCATACTTTGTTTTACTTCTTTAAACAGCACTTCAAGCAGAGTTGCATCAATTCTGTAGAAAAGATAAAAGCAAAATCTTACCTGTATGCTGACATTCATGTGTAGAAATACATCTAAACAATAATGACCAACTAAAAAAGCATGAAAATATAGTCAACTTACTGAGGTGGTCTCTAATTGACTCCCAGTCTTTTTTATTTTATTTTATTTTTTATTGTTGTACTGGGTGGGGGCTACATTGTAGCATTTATAAAAGTTTTTACAATATATCATACTTGAATTCACCCCCCTCCACCATTTTCCCTCATCCCTTCCTCCTCCTCTCATTCCTGGAATAGTTTCAACAGATAACATTTTTGCATTTACATATATACGTACACGGTATTTACACCATGATCACCCTCCTTCACCGTTTTCCTACGTCCTCCTCCCTCTCACTGGTACCAATCCCCCCAGGCAGGACCTGTTCTTCCCTCGTGTTCTCTGATTTTATATAAAAAAAGAAGAAGAAAAAAATGACCTTTTTGGTTGTTTAAGATAGCTACAAAGGGAGTTTCCTTGTGGCACTTCCATGTTTATATGTTTTATAGCACGATTTGGTTCATCTCCTGTATTTTTCTTCTTTCTACCCTAGTTCCTTTCTTATGGTGGTATCAACAGGTTTTAAAATTCTGTATTCATTCTTGTATAGACAGTACATCAACCATTTTCACCTTCTTAACTTCCTTCTTTTATCCTTCCCCTCTGATATGTTGCCTCCCTTGGAATGACATGTTTTTCATAATATTGCTGGATTTATATTAGGTTTATATTCCACATATGAGAGAAAACATGCAACTATTGGCCTTCTGGACCTGGCTAACTTCACTTAAGATGATGTTCTCCAGTTCCATCTATTTACCTGCATATGACAAAATTTAATTCTTCTTTGTGGCTGAGTAAAATTTCGTTGTGTGTAAGTACCACATTTTCTTACTTCATCAGTAGTGGGGCATCTTGGCTGTTTCCGTAGCTTAGCTATTGTGAAAAGTGCTGTAATAACCATGGGTGTGCAGATACCTTTGTTGTAACCTGACTTACATTCTTTTTGGTATAACCCTAGGTCAACTCCCAATCTTGCTATCTCCTCTCTGATGCTCCAAAATGTGTAAATTTACCTAGGACTTCTCAAGATCCAGATGGCACTCAAAGCCACTAGTCCTTCCTTTACTGGATCTACAAGGAATTTTATCAACTACACCTTCATTCACTCAGCAAAAATTTTCCAGACCTCACTTGTGTTTGCATTTTTCTACATGTGAGAGGGAAATGAAGAAGAGCACATTCATCACCTTAAAATACTCCACCATCTACATTTCAGATAAGTAAACTCCCGTACTGTGATGTGACCAGCCTGAGAAAGAGGACAGAATGCAAGGGATGATAAAGAGACAGCTGATTTCCTTAGGTTGAATAAAGAGAGTGTACCCTGGACAGAGTCTAGGAACTCAGCCTGAAAGAATAGGAGCTTTGCAGGAGGCACTGGGAAAAGGAATCACAGAAACCTCAAAAGGAATCAAAAAGAATGGTGAAGTCCCACAGGCATGTGAGAGGACTAGCTTCTGCCTAAATTTTGAAGTCCTGTGTTCAAATATCTCAGCAACTGTTCATCAAAATGATTTCATTTTAGAGACTGAAATATAGATGAAGCTATAAGGAAAAAAGCAAAAAGCCATGCTGCTAAGAAGGCAGAATGCAAACACATCTGAATTTATCAGTGAATAACCCTGAAAAACCAGAA
This sequence comes from Castor canadensis, assembly GCF_047511655.1. NCBI lineage: Eukaryota > Metazoa > Chordata > Mammalia > Rodentia > Castoridae > Castor > Castor canadensis. The sequence goes on along the minus strand of NC_133390.1, from coordinate 18,612,255 downwards.
TCGTGATTTTTTCAACATAATTATTGTCACTCCAAACTATTCTTCTAAAGACACAAATGGTAGCCATAAAATACTCTCTCTGAAGTATTCCAAACAGAAAAGAAAAGGAAATAAAAAGGCACATGTTCTACCTGAATATGTCATGTTGCCCTGACCAAAATCTCATTTTTCAAGTACCAGGGATGATATGAAAAAGAATCAAGAGGTGGAACAATAAAACCATGTCGAACTTCTCACACAATGATTTTTGTTATGCTCAAAGCAATTGCTTTTGTTGTCAGTGGGGATAAAATATGCTAACATTAAAAAGTGCAAAAAACCAAAATGTATTCCTGGGAATTACAACATAAGCTCTATGCAAATAACTCCACAATTCTAAGAGCCTGTCTTCTCTTATTTGGTGCTGCTGATTTTTCAGTTTTAATTTTTTGAGTCTTTTATTTTTTCTAGAAATCTGGAAGTAGAATCTACCTATCAGCTTCAGTGTAAAGCAACTTGCTGTCCCGAGGAAAAATAGTGTGAGTGTATTCAACAAAAACATTTCCTTCTAAGAGTGGAAAGCATTATTTTAAAATTAAAACAAATTATATAAACAATCATCTTTGAAAGATAATATTTGGATGAGAGCTTCAGAGGCAGACTATAGTGTCATGGTAATTTGATTCACAAAATATGTGAATCTTAAAGCCTCTCTATTTGTATGCAAATATTATATAAAAATATGAATAAAAAATGTCAGGTGAAATCTGTTTGGCTCTTATCACTTCACTTCTGCTCTTCTATAACTTTAACCATTTAGTCACCAACAAAGTGACTAAATCATCAACTAAGATCATCTACTTTTTCAAAAAAGTAGTAATGCACAACAGTTTAATTAAAGTAATGTGCACATAGTTTAAATAGACAAATGATCCATAGTTCTTCTAAAATGCAAACATTTCCCCCTATGGAATTATACAGAAAAATATATTGATGTTCATTGTATTAAGATCTTCCTTCCTGGGGCTCACATCCTACAACTCCAACTACCTAGAAACTGGAGATAAGAGAATTGTGGTAAAGCAAAGCCCAAACATAAATTTAGCAAGACCCCTATCTCAATAAACAGGCCAGGTATGGTGATAAGGATATGTAATCCCAGGTACAGAGAGGCTTAGGTAGGAGGATGGTGGACCCAGGGGAGTCCAGGCAAAAAAGTAAAATGTTATCCAAAAATTAACAAAGCGAAAAAGACTGAAGGTGTGCTCAAGTGGTATAGCAATTGCTTAGCAAGCACAGGACCTGAATTCAAACACCGGTACCTCTTAAAAAAAAAAAAAAACACAAACAAACAAAAAGGTCTCCCTTAAATTTTAAAGAAACTTAGAACATGGATAAATGTGGAAAAATAATTCAAGACTGGTTTGGATAGTGAGAGAATTACAGAGAAATGTTTCCCTGAGGTTGAAATAGGGAGTGCTGAGACACATATGAAAAGCTAGACATCTCTAAAGAGATGCAAATTTCGAAATGGCCAGTTGACATCTCATTTTGAGAGCACACAAGTTAGAATAGCTTTTTTTGAGCAAGAATAAAGAAGTTAGAATGTTTTCATCATTCTGCTATTTTAATTTTATCTTTCCCATCATATACCTGTTTGTATATCAAACAGACATATGTGATTACAGTAGAATTCAATAACTATCTTTCCTTCTCCTGAGTTAATTTTTCTACTGTGCTATTTTCAAGTCAAAAAATTTTTTTTCATTTATTGTTATATTCCTAACAATTTGTTCTTGTGCCATTGCTATATTTTCTTTTTCTAGCATCAATTGTAGTCTTCACATGAAAGTGTTTGATGTCCCCACTGCAGAGGAACTAATACAGAAACCTTAAAGTGACAAAGGTCAATATGGGAAGGGGATTAGGCATTGTGAAAAGGTGAGGTAGAGATGAATCGATTTGGGTTGTAACACATTTGTACATGGAAGCAATGCTAGGAATCTCTCTGTATAGCTATCCTTATCTCAACTAGCTAAAACACTTTGTCTTTCTTATTATGCTTATGTCTTCTCTTCAACAAAATTAGTAATAAAGGCAGAACAGGTTCTGCCTGGAAGTGAGAGGGGGTTGGGGGATAGGGAGAGGTGGGGGGAAAGGGGGAGAAATGGCCCAAACAATGTATGCACATGTGAATAAATGAATAAAATTTTTTTTAAAATTATAGTTTTCAAATTATTTTGTCACTTCCTCAATTACTGCTTTTGTTTCAGATATATTCCTTGCCTGATTGTTATTTTCAAGTATTTTATCAAATATCTGGAGAACTTGATTTGTTTGTCTTTGAGAATGAGATATTATAAAGCAAATCAGAAGCCCTATTTGTGGACATGGCAGAAGTTGTCAACTAGTCAGCTTTGTTGAAAAATAATATTGTGGCAAGTAGGTTTTATTTGTGGACCTCCAATTTTCAGAATCCTACATATTTTCTCTGTAATCTTTTTACTAATTTTCTGTCTCAGTATGGGCTGAGAAAAGGAAGTCATATTGAACTATGAGAATTCTAAGACAAAGTAGAAGTAAAGACTGCAATAAAGACATTCAGAAGCAGATTTTTGCTTTATTTATTTTCAGTCATCTAAATCACTTTTTTTATTTGTGTGTATTAATTATACAAAAAAGTTTCATTGTGATATTTCCAGGCACACATATAATGCACCTTCAAAAATTCTATTTGTTCTTATCCCCTCTCTAAACAATTTAATGGGGTTCACTACTTTATTTTCACATATGCATATAAAGCACTTTGATCATATGTACCCTTTATCCTCTTCTTCTCCTTCCCCATTCCCACTGGTCCCCCTAACAGTCACCTTTTTTACTCATGTCATTCTTTTTTTTATTATTAAAGGTCCAGTATCTTCATATGAGTGAGAACATGCAGTAGACAATATTTATCTTTCTCATTTGGGTTTATTTTGCTTAATATAATGATCTCCAGTTCCATTCATTTTCTTGCAAATGACAGAATTTCTTTTTTTTTGGCTAGATAATAGCCCATTGTGTGTGTGTATATATATGTGTGTATATATATGTGTGTGTGTACAAAAAATGAAAATGAAAAAAATACATATCACATTTTCTTTATCCATTCATTGATTTACAGGCACTTAAGCTGATTTCATAGCTTGGCTATTGTGAATATTGCTGCTATAAATGTGGGTGTACAAGTATTTCTATTATATGTTGACTTACATTCCTTCAATTATATGCCCAGGAGTGGTGTAGCAGGATCATATTGTGTTTCTATTTTTAGAGGTTTTTTTATTATTGTCATGCTGGGTGGGGGTACATTGAAGTATTTACAAAGGTTTTAATAATATATTAAATATATAATACTTGAATTCACCCCCTATTTTCATTTTCTTAAGGAACCTACACACTGATTTCCATAGTAGCTACACTAAATTACATTCCCATCAACAATGAAAAAGGGTTCCCCCTACACACACGCACACAGTCACCATCATTTGATATTGTTTATTTCCTTGATGAAAGCCATTTTGATTGGTGGGAGATGCAATATCAATGTCATTTTGATTTGCATTTCCTTTATAGCTAAGAATGTTTAACATTTCTTTATGTTTTAATTTCCCATTTATAATGTGTTGTGTGCTTAATTTTTGGAACTCTTTGTATTTTATGGATATTAATCCTTTATCTGATGAATAACTCACAAAGATTTTTCTCCCTTTCTATGGATTTTTCTCTTGATTGTGGTAATTATTTCCTTTGAAGCTTTTTAATTTGATGCAATGTGATCAACAAATGTGTTTGTTAACTCTTGCTCTAATTTCCTAAGCAATAGATGTCTTATTCACAAACTCATTACCTATGCCTGTATCTACAAGAGTTTTCTTTTCAAACTCTTCTTTAATTTCTATGACATCCTGTTTTCCTCAGTTGTGGTACTTCCTAGTTTAATTTTCTCAGAATAGAAAATTCTGGTCAGAATTAACAGGTTAGGGGATGGTGAGGAAAGAAAGAAAAGGGAAATTGCCTGATTCTGTGTATTGAAGTAGGTCTCAGGCAGGTATCATCTTCCACTTTCATCTCAACTACTCAAGGTCTTCCTTGTTACTTTCCTGGTACAACATGCATCACATTGTGAACCCCTCCTTTATTCTACAAGGAAAATGAATTCATCTTTCATTATTTTCCCTTTCGGTAGTCTCAGAAAAATAACAATTACAACTCTTGCTGTGCTCAATCAGAAGCAGAGGTCTTAGGTTTAGACTGTCATTCAACCTTACAAGGCCAAGTAGGCTTCACCCAACACTGAGTTATTTAGAGTTAAGGAAGAATGAAGGGAAATTATCAGGACATCTAACTCAACCAAGGTCTCATGATTCCCAAATGTGTCCATGAGAGAAGAGGCTGAGTGTGTGTGGACCACTTTAGCTCTGGGAAGCCATTAGTCCCTACAGCTTTTCTATTGCACTTGTTATCATAATATCCTCTCTCTCTCTCTCTCTCTCTCTCTCTCTCTCTCTCTCTCTCTCTCACTCTAACATAAAAGATATCTATCTGCAAATCAGGAATATAGTCATCCTCAAGAAACACTGCCAAACCTTGATCTTGATCTTGTTGCTCAAGCCTCCAGACTGTAAGAAAATAGATTTCTGATGTTCAAACCATTCAATCAATGGCATTTTGTTATGCTAGTCTGAAATGACTAATATGGCATTCAGTCCTCAGACATCCCAAAAGCCAAGCAAAAAGACCAGAGCAGCTGTTTACATTTGGTTTTGACAATATTCACCTATTTGCCATATTCCAAAATTTGTGACATCCTTTGTCTCTGGTTTTCTCCTCTAATATACTTATGTACTTTTTGCTTTTTATCATTTTATTTCTCATCTTACAATAGTAGTGGAGCTTATTAATACAAGCACCAAAGATATGTGTTTGATGTACTATGTGCAATCACACTCAACAACCACTTTTGAGCCAAATTAATAGAAAGGATTTTTTTTCTAATAGCATGATTTCAGAGGAAAAAAAAAAGCCAAATAATAATTTAAAGTTGCTCAACTTTGTAAAATAAATACTTTATTTCTTTTCTCAAGAAGAGTAAGTCTAAAAAAAGATTAATTCTAATAACCTTAAAAGACAAGGCTTAACAAATGGCAGAGCAAAGTTCCAGTATAAATTATGATGGTTATAATAAACACAGCAAATGTCTCAGTACAATAACTCATCCCAATGGAGTAAAAATACTACAGAGTTCTTATTGCATTAAGTTCCAGTTTGGTAGTCACCTGAAAGTTCTTGCAGAGATTGTAAAACATTTTTCAGTTCTTGTGTATAACAATGATATTCCAAGAGTAGTTTCCATTCATTCTGACTTAATTTAGGAAAAACTAGTAATATTGTACATAGTTTCTAGCAATAGAAGATAGATACCCTTCTCAGGGTATGAGACTAAGGAAATACCAAAGTTACCATTTGTTAAAATATCTTCCAAACTATTTTTAAAATATAATAAAAATAAAAGCATAGAGAAAACCATTTTCTCCCATTTTGGACTCAAGTGTTTTATTCAATAAATATTTCCCAATCCAAACACTTAATTTGACAAGTTTATAAAACTTGGAAATAAATCATAAAAATTCCATTTTTTGAAAGAGATTTTGATTCAAAGCATAAACTATCTCCACAAAGATTTATATTGGAAAGTGCACTGAATAAGAAAAACATTTAACTATCCAGATAATAAAGCAAATCATTAACTCTGAGCAAACTCCAAGTCAAGTGATTTAAAATGTGTCAGTGCAATTCAGCAAGACTCAACAGAAATCTGTAAAATAGATTGTTTTACTGTGCTAACATTTATTAGTTTAACATTTTAACACACCTATACATTTGAGAAGACCCTGCAGTCTTACAAAAGATATTTCATTCTGTATAGTGGAGCTAAGGCCATTATGCAACTATTAAATTGCCATTTTAGTACATTATGCATTTTATCTGGCAATCATGAGTTATAGATAGAGGCAGACAGGTATAATTGAGTTTACTATGTGGGCTGTTCATTTTTTTCCTTGTCATAAGAATATAAGAGCAACCAAAAGTCCTACTTTGAGCTTCATTGCAACCGCAGAGCTTTTTTTGCCTTCATTATTGTCTTACTTTAATGTGTGAAAAACAGGATATTTTTAGGTTTATAATATTTATGCTGTCATAAAGCATGACAAAATATTTAACAACACATTGTGAAGTTTTCAGCCATTTTATGAGGGAAAATTTTATTAACTTAGAAATTCATAAATGTAAGAGAGATTAACTGAAAAAAGAGCCAAAATAATGCAGAAAAAGAGCTAAAGTTATGATATAAAATATCAAAATCCTTTTAGTAATGCAATGGACAATATAAAATTGAACTATTTTGTCTTAACATTTAGTAATTAATATTACTAAATATTGATTCTTAATATTGATTGAAGTCATGAAACATGCTTATTAAGTGTGCTACTGAGGAATTTTCTTTCTAATTTCTTTTCTAGCATTAAAGAAGAAAGCATTTGCATATTTTAAGGAAGAAAAGAAACAACAGGGAGAAAATGAGATCCAGTGTTGAGAAAAAAGCAGCATTTGTGAAAAGGTGCTTGGTAGTAATCACCAGATTGAACTCTATTTCTGTTACTTTACATGATTGGAAGGAAGTAGAGTCCTACCTGAATTTTTTCTGGACATAATACAGCCTAACTATGTGTCCGCTTCCTCATAAGTCAAATGAGGATCATGGTAGGACCTGCCAATGGAGTGTCAGTGAGGATGGGTTAGTAAGCATGTGTAATAACAGCAATGTGAGCCATGTGTGAGAGGTCATTAGGATTACATGTCTGTCTGATATCAGTTAATCTTCATAAGCTTCTAATGGGTTATAGAGAATACAAACTACAATTGTGTCGGACCCTGTGATCTCATAAGTGGCATTTAAATAAGATGTGACTCATGGACAAAAACAAGAGCATTGAATGTATAAGCTTTTCAAAATCAGAAATGCAAATTTAAGATATATTATATCATGTATGGATATTTATATATACTTGCAAGTTTGTATGTATGTATATGAAATATATATATATATATATTTCACATGAGAAATGAGACATTCCAATGAAACAAAAATGAAAGGCTATGGATAAAATCCTATTGAAAAATATCAGAATAAAAAGATTAAAATAAGAATCCAAGTGAACTAAATTATTTCCATATAAAATCTACTTTTATTCCTTGTGCAATCTGTGGTGCATATGTATTCCCTAACTAAAATTCTTATCAGCCATAGCATAGCATCCTTTGTTCTTTTCTACTACTGAAAGAGGAATCACAGACAACAAATTACTTTCAGATCAAGTAAATGAGACAGTTCTTGTTTTATAAAGCAGTATCTTGAAAGCTATTATTATATTCAATAACCAATATCTAAGAACATGAAGGTTGGAAGTAGTGTCTTCAGAAACAAAGTCACTACTACCCACCCCAAAGAGGTTTAGTAAACAAAGAACATCTACATCAGCACATCAGTTATTGATGCTAATTTGATGAGCAACAAACCAGACACAGGTTCATTTCATTGTTTTATTATATGTATATTATCTCATATGTCAAAAAGCATAAAATATAATCTGATTTTCTACTTTTATGGAGGTGTTGGTGAAAAAGATAATGATAGACTGTCAGCAGGTAAATTTCATGTTTACATCTTCATTTTGGCATGTGAAGAATGTGTTGGTGAGGATTCCTCCACCTTAGTTTATTTCCTCTTGATTATTTACATGATCCTTCTATAAAATATTTTCAAAAGAATGTATCATATCTATTTGTTTGTCTAAACTTTTCTGTGTTTGATATGGATATCTAAATATTTTGGCCCCTATATCTACACTCCATCTCTTATCTTTCTCTTATATAAACAAACAGAATTGGCCAAGATGAGGCAAAGAATCAGAATAATGGCAGTTTATATGGAAGATTATGATTCCCCATAATAATATAGTGTGTGTGTGTGTGTGTGTGTGTGTGTGTGTGTGTGTCACTGGGGTTCAATACCCAGGACCTCATGCTCCACCACTTGAGTCATGCCCCCACTATATTTGTGTGTATGTTGTTTGTGAGATAAAGTCTCCTTACTTTTACCTAAGCTGGCCTTGCAATCTTTCTGTCTCTGCCTCCTGAGTCACTGGGATACAGGAGTGCACCAGCATACCTGGTTTGTATAATGACTTCCTCAAAGAACAATTTCTCCATCTTCTTCTCTCTTCCATATTTTGACTAGAATTTTGTAGAATTCAAACTATTTTTATCAAATTTAAAGCTATAATTAGCCAAATAAACTTAGAGTATCTTTTGAGGAAGCCTATAAACATAAATAAAACAAATAATAAGATGACTCCATATACCATACCAACTGAAAAATGAGCTAATGCTAGATATAAATTTATATTGTATCAGACTTTTTCATCTTTGAGATGCATATTTTGAAAGACACAATTTAGAAGTAGCAAGTGAATCTCTGAGAGTTCATTTTCTCTGGAAAATGAGAAATACTGACTTCACCTTTGCTGATCAAAGTACAGGTAGCCTTGGAAATAGTTTGGAGCTTCCTAAAAATGAAGAACTTCTACTCTACTTCCAAAATTTTTATAAGATTTGCAGATTATTCATATGGATAATAGTGCTTGAAAACCACTGGACTAGATGCTCCCTAGTATTGTATAATGTTATAATTCCTACAATTCCTGGGATGGAAAGTAGAGTAGGAAAGAATCTGTTTCATAGATGAAGCTGTAGAAAGGTGGGAAACTAAGGTTTTGTAGCTAATAAATATACCTAAAGGCTTGGATTCAAGCACTTTGGTGAAAACACTATTTAAGGCACACAACCTATAATATTCCAAGAAGAAAGCAATTTATGTGGGAGATTCATTCATAAAGACAACATATTTAGTACTTCACCTCATTGTCTTCCCAAGTTCATAACTTTGGAAGTCTAGTGCAGTTGATTGGAGCACTTAAATTTAATACAAGCTATCTATAGTAATCCCATTCTATATGAAGAAGTAACAAAATGTTGTACTGAGTGACACATCTATAAGTAACTTCCACAAGTCAATCAGGTTATGAATTTCAAGGATTAACCTGGGAAAAAAGAATGTCTATGTGTAGATAGTCCTGACAATTTGACAAAATTTATATGATTTGATGCCCTGTTTCAGTGGAGAGAAATATTTTTATGCTGTACCCATTAAGATTATTCTACTACTCACTGTAAAGTAATGTCAGAGTATTCTATACAAATAACAAATGGACAGCAGGACAATATTCCAAAGATCCTATCAAAATATTATTCTTCATACTGTGTCAATTCATTGTTTCTACCATCATAGTGGAGTAAAACAACATAATTTTCCTCACTTACAATCAAGAATCAATAGGAAATGCTAGAAATAAAATGAAGGCTCACTTTGATTCATACAGAAGTAAACTAGATAGAACAGAAGACTCAATAATCTTGAAGATGTGTTAAAAGAATTATTCCAAGCTGAAATGAAGAAAGAAATAGAATGGAAAAAAATCAGAGCAGAGTATCTAATCATATATGATATTATACAAAGATGTAGTATATGCATAATTGGGATACCAGGTAAAAATAACAATAAAATACAGAAGAAATATTTGAAGCAATAATAACAGAGAACTTTCCAAAATTAATGGCACACACCAAACCATAGATTAAAAAACTTCAGAGAACACAAAGTAAAATAAATATCAAAATATTTAATGCCCAGGCATATCACACTCAAACTTCAGAAAACCAAAAACAAGGTGAAAACTCTTGAAAGAAGCTGGACAGAGAAGTAATCTAAATCTTATTTAAGAAGGAGTAAGGATAATAATTATGATGGACTATTCATAAGAAACAATGTAAACAAGAATTAGTGGGATGAAATATTTAAATGATTTAAAGATTACTAACATAAAATTCTATATCCAGTGAAATTATTCCCTAAGAGAGAAGAAAAAATTGTTTCTATGACAATAAAAACAGTGATTTTCCATGAACATGCCTCTTCTGCAAGATATATTAAAAGAAGTTTAATGAAAACTGATAAAGGAAAGGGCATGATATAGTCAAAAACTTGGATGCACAAAAAGAAAGAGTGCTAGACAAGGAACAAATGTAGGTGAGATGAAATTTTTTATTTTATGTATTCTAAACTGGTTTGAAAGATAACTATTTGGTAAGGTTTAATTATAGAAAGAGCATTGGATGATTTTTAACAAGTATAAATTTAAAAATTAAATAAATATTATAATAGACAGGAGTAGATAGTTGATAATATTCTGCAATAAAACATGAAGAAATGCAGTGTAATTTGAAAGTGGACTTGGAAGAGTTTGGAATATAAGTTTCAAACTCTATTACAACCAAAAAATAAATTTTAATAATATAATTATTATGCCATAAGAGGAGAGAAAAATTTATTATATAAAATGGTCAACTAAAACCCAGGAAGACACAAAGTAGAGTAGACAATTAAATTTGTAATCAAGTAATGTCTTTAACTGTGAATAGTCTGAATGCACCATTGTCAGAATGGATTTTAAAAATTAATACCCAACTAAATGTCTATGAGAACATCACTCTAAATTATAATCACCTATCTGAAAACTCAGTTAATTATGGAGAAAGATATATCATGTGAATAGTAACCAAAAGAAAGTTAGAATAGCTAATATTTATTTTACTTCATTTTTTTTTTTGTCTTTCTGCATCTTTATTCCTGGACAAAGGGATCTTCATTCCATTTGGGTTTTCTTTGCTTGGAAATCCCTGTTTTTATGTTTTGACTATTTTCTCCTCCTGCTCTTTTTCTGGTCTTCTTGCACATGCCAGGCAAGTTCTCCACCACTGAGCTACATCCCTAGCCCTTGTTTTGGCCATTTTCAAAGTGCATTGTGTGTCTTATTCATTCTAGATACTGGTTCTATATTGACTACATATTTTACAGGTATCTTCTTCTGGCTCATGTCTTTTTTCTTTTTTTTTTTTTTGGGGGGGTTGCTATACTTGTTTTTTTTTTCATTTTTCTTTTATTATTCATATGTGCATACAAGGCTTGGTTCATTTCTTCCCCCTGCCCCCACCCCCTCCCTTACCACCCACTCCGCCCCCTCCCTCTCCCCCCCAATACCCAGCAGAAACTATTTTGCCCTTATTTCTAATTTTGTTGTAGAGAGAGTATAAGCAATAATAGGAAGGAACAAGGGTTTTTGCTGGTTGAGATAAGGATAGCTATACAGGGCATTGACTCACATTGATTTCCTGTGCATGGGTGTTACCTTCTAGTATGCGAGAGCACACAAGGGAGGGGTGAGGATAGGTAAGACACCCAAAAAACTAGCTAGCATTTGTTGCCCTTAACGCAGAGAAACTAAAGCAGATACCTTAAGGCAACTGAGGCCAATAGGAAAAGGGGAACAGGTACTAATATTTATTTTATACAAAACAAACTTCAGAAGAAAATTATTAAGACTAGAGAGCAAGGATCCAAGATGGAGACTAGAGTGCAGAAGAGGACAATGTGAGCTCCATGACCCCAAAACCTTGCTGAAGCACTGGAGCCACATTTGGCAGAAATAAAACACCAACAAGAATCAAAACTTTGACAAACTGAACCCATAGGCTGTGGGAAACTTTTCCATGCCATGTTACACTAAGAAAACTTGTGGGCTGCCACTGCCACCACAGTTGCCACCACCACCACTGCCTGCTCCAAACCTGCCTGCAAGACATTCAGCAGACCAACCAGGTGAGCACCACATGTTGTGTAGAATTCCCCCAGTCACCCCCAGGATAAACTAGCACAGTCCACTGGGCAGACTGACCCTCCCCCCAAATAAATGAACAATAAACAGCAAACTGTAATCTAGCACACAATGGAAGGGGCAATACTTATCTCAGGCAAAGTAGACTTCAATCTTACATTGCTCAAATGAGATAAACAAGGACACTCTATACAAATAAAAGGAGAAACACACCAAAAGGAAATAACAATTATTAACACATATTCACCCAACTTCAGGGCACCCAGTTTCATCAAACATACTCTAAAGGACTTAAAAGAACATCTAGACTCAACACAGTGGTAGTGAGAGACATTAGTACCTCCCTATCACCAATAGATAGGTCATGCAAACAAAAAATCAATAAAGAAATTCTAAAACTAAATCACACCATAGATCAAATGGAACTAACTGATGTCTACAGAGTAGTTCATCCAACATACACACAATATAAATTCTTCTCTGCAGCCCATGGAGCTTTCTCCAAAATTGATCATATCTTAGGGCACAAAGCAAGCCTCAGCAAATATAAGAAAGTAGAAATAATTCTGTGCATTCTATCTGATCACAATGCATTAAAACTAGAACTCAACAACAAAAACAAGAGCAGAAAATATGCAAACAATTGGAAGCTGAACAACACATTGCACAATGATCAGTAAGTCATTGGTGAAAAAAAAGAGTAAATTAAAAAGGTCATGGAAGTTTATGAAAATGAAAACACAACCTACTACCATAACCTATGGGACACAGCAAAGGTGGTCCTAAGTGGAAAGTTTATAGCCATGAGTGCATAAATTAAAAGAACAGAAAGATCTCAAATTAAAGACCCAATGATACATCTTAAAATCCTAGAAAAACAAGAACAAGCAAAACCCAAAACAAGCAGAAGAAGAGAAATAATAAAAATAAGGGCTGAAGTTAATGAAATAGAGAAAAATAAAACCATACAAAGAATCAACGAAACAAAAAGCTGGGTCTTCGAAAAAATAAATAAGATTGACAGACCCTTGGCTAAAAGGAGGAGAGAAAAAACTCTAAGTAGTAAAATCAGAAATGCAAAAGGGGAAACAGCAACAAACACCACAGAAATTCAGGGAATCATCAAGACTACTTTGAGAAGTTGTATTCCAATAAATTTGAAAGTCTTGAAGTAATGGAGAAATTTCTAGATACTTATGACCATCCAAAATTGAACCAAGAGGATATTAACCATGTAAATAAATCTATAACATGAAATGAAATTGAAGCAGCAATAAAAAGTCTCCAAAGAAAGAAAAGTCCAAGACCTGGCAGATTCTCTGCTGAATTCTATCAGACCTTTAAAGAACTCATACCAATTCTCCTTAAACTTTTCCATGAAATACAAAGAGAAATAATACTATCTAACTCTTGTGAAGAGTTCTACATTCTATGAAGCCAGCATTACACTCATCCCAAAACCAGACAAAGACACATCCAAAATGGACAAATATAGGCCAATCTCTTTAATGAACATCAATGCAAAAATCCTCATTAAAATAATGGCAAACTGAATCCAACAACATATCAGAAAGATCATTCACCATGGCCAAGTTGGCTTCATACCAGGGATGCAGGGGTGGTTCAATGTACACAAATCTATAAATGTAATACAGCACATTAACAGAAGCAAAGACAAAAAACACTTGATCATCTCAATAGATGCAGAAAAAGCCTTCAATAAGATCCAACACCACTTCATGATAAAAACTCTAAGAAAACTAGGATAGAAGGAATGTACCTCAACATTATAAAGGCTATATATGACAAACATATAGTCAACATCATAACTAAGGGAGAAAAACTGAAACCATTTTCCCTAAAATCAGGAACAAGACAAGGGTGCCCAGTGTCCCCACTCCTATTCAACATAGTCCTAGAATTTCTAGCCAGAGCAATAAGGCAAGAAGAAGAAATAAAAGGAATACAAATAGGTAAAGAAACTGTCAAAATACCCTTATTTGCAGACGAAATGATCCTATACCTCAAAGATGGAAAAAAAAAACTCTACCCAAAACTCCTTGACACCATTAACAGCTTCAGCAATGTGGCAGGACACAAAATCAACTTATAAAAATCATTAGTTTTTCTATACACCAACAATGAAAAAATTGAGAAAGAACATATGGAAACAATTCCATTTACAATAGGCTCAATAAATATCAAATACCTAAGAGTAAACATAACAAAGGATGTGAATGCCCTCTACAAGGAGAACACAAACCTGTGAAGAAAGAGATTGATGAAGCCTGCAGAAGGTGGAACAATTTCCCATGCTCATGGATTGGTAGAATCAACATAGTAAAAATTACTGTACTACCAAAAGCAGTCTACATGTGGAATGCAATTCCAATTAAAATCCCAATGGCAGAATCTATTGAAGAATCTTTTGTAGTGGTAGCTTTGTAGTCACATATTGTTTTAGTTTCTGCTTATCATGGAAGACTTTTATTGCTCCATCTATTTTGAATGGTAGTTTTGCTGGGTAGAGTATCCTGGGGTTGAAATTATTTTCATTCAGTGCCCAGAAGATCTCACCCCACACTTCTTCTTGCTTTTAATGTTTCTGTTGAGAAGTCTGCTGTGATTTTGATGGTTTTACCTTTGTATGTTATTTGTTTTTTCTCTCTTACAGCCTTCAAAATTCTTTTTCTGTACTTGTTGTTTTAATGATGATGTGCTGTGGGGTAGTTCTATTTTGATCTGGACTGTTTGGTGTTCTGGAGGCCTCTTGCATCTGTATGGGAATAGATTTCTCTAGATTTGGGAAATTTTCTGTTATTATTTTGTTGAATATATTACGCATTCCCTTTGCTTGCACCTCTTCTCCTTCTTCAATGCCCATGATTCTCAGGTTTGGTCTTTTGATGGAGTTGGAGAATTCTTGCACTTTCTTTTCACAGGTCTTGAGTTGTTTAATAATAGTTCTTTGGTTTTCCTTTAATTACTATTTCATCTTCGAGTTCTGAGATTCTGTCTTCTGTTTGTTCTATTCTGCTGGATTGGCCTTCCATTTTGTTTTAAGGGCAAACACAATAAAGGGATTGGACTTTGATCACATGATAAAGCAAGAGCACACAAGGAAGGTATGAGGATAGGTAAGACACCTAAAAAACTCGATAGCATTTGTTGCCCTCAATGCAGAGAAACTACAGCAGATACTTTAAAAGCAACTGAGGCCAATAGGAGAAGGGGACCAGTAACTAGAGAAAAGGTTAGATCAAGAAGAATTAATCTAGAAGGTAACACACATGCACAGGAAATCAATGCGAGTCAACTCCCTGTATAGCTTTCCTTATCTCAACTAGCAAAAACCCTTGGTCCTTCCGTTATTGCTTATACTCTCTCTTCAACAAAATTAGAGATAAGGGCAAAATAGTTTCTGCTGGGTATTGAGGGGGTGGGGGGGAAAGGAGGGGGTTGGGGAAGGGGGGAGAAATGACCCAAACATTGTATGGACATATGAATAAAAAAAAAAAGACCAAAATGTAAAAAAAAAAAAATCCCAATGGCATTCATCACAGAGATTGAGAAAGCGCCCCTAAAGTTGATTTGGAAACACAAGAAACCACAAATAGCCAAGGCAATACTCAGAAAAAAGAGTAATGCTGAAGGTATCACAATACCCAACTTCAAACTATATTACAAAGCAATGGCAATAAAAACAGCAGAGCACTTGCACAAAAACAGATATGAAGACCAGTGGAACAGAATAGAGGACCCGGATATGAATCCACACAGTTATGCCCTCTGCATTTTTGACAAAGGTGCCAAAGACATAGGATGGAGAAAAGACAGCCTCTTCATCAAATGTTGATATTTGCCATGCACCCTGCTGATGGGACATTGTTCAGGCTACACACTCCAGCTTCTGTATAAATCTTCTGACTGCAGGACCATAAAAACATCACCTGGATGTGTCAGAACTGGGAAATGCATTAAAGAGCTTCTTGTGGAGGATCCAAGATGGCAACTAGAATGTAGAAGCAGACAGCATGAACTCCATAAATCAAAAATTTTGCTGAGACCCTGGAGCCCCACTTGGAAGAAAAAAACCACCAAGAGGAATCAGGGCTTTGACACCCTGAACACCAGCCCATACAAAGCTTCTCTGTGCCACATTACACAGAAATCAGGAGGGCTCCCATGCTGCCAGATGCTGGCTCCAAACCTGCTTGCAAGACATCCAGCAGACCAAGAGGTGAGCAAATAAGCAGCACATGGTATTCCCACAGCCACCCCTGGTACAAACCAGCATAGCCCCCTAGACAGACTCCCCCTCACCTCACAAAACTGAATAATAAACAAGGAACTGAAAAGGAGGTGGGGTATCTATGCACACCAGAGATAGGGGGAAGGGCAAGGAGCTGATCTCTGCATGTACTTTCAGTAAACAAAGGCTGGAAAGGCAGAATGGCTGGCTGGCAATGGGCAGGTGATAAGCTGCCTGATACGGTAGATAATGATGCACAAACCTCATCTCCTGAGCCAGTGAGCAGCATCCAAAGTCAAATGAGATTGCAAAACTGAAAAATAATCAGCAAACCAGACTAACACGCTGACAGCCAGGAGCCAGCTGACAGATCTCTGACCTTGCCCCAGAGGAACGGGGCAAAGCAAAAGCAGGATGGCTGGTGAACCACAGAGCTGTTTTCCAGAACCTGAGGATAAGCCACACCTCACTGAGGGAGGAGCTGACTAAACAGCTGCCACTGAAAGATGGGGAAAAAACTGGCAAGTCTACCCAAATACCTGGGAAGACTAAGACAGAGCTTCTGCTTAAATACCAACACCAGGACTAGATGCTGAAGGTCTAACACCAGAACCACTAAGACTGAAATTGCATTATTCCTGAACCTGGAATTTTTTTTATGTGTTTATGTGCTTGTTTGTTTTGTTCCCTGTTTGTTTGTCCCCACCTCTCCCTGTTGATTTGTTTGGTTATCTTTTTCTTTCTCTTTTTCTCTTGCTTTCTTTATTTTGTTAGCTTTGCCATTGTAAGTTAGATAATACTAAATTACACACAGACTTGCTTTCTTTATTTTGTTACCTTTGCCATTGTAAGTTAGATAATACTAAATTACACACAGACTGGGGACAGAAACAGCACCAAGTGGAGTGATGGAAAGACTAAAAGGGATGGAAACCACTCTACCCCCCAAAATATGTTAATACAGGATTCAGAAGGAAATGAAGAAAAGGGATACCCAGTTCCAAACTCCAACAAAACAAAGATATACTATGCTAAGGAACCCAAGGAAGTTCACAAGAACACCCTCAATAAGATATCCTGCCAGTAATCACTGAGAATTTCAAGGAGATCCTACTAGACATGGTCAACCAAAATGTACAAGAGGCACTCAAAAAATTTCAAGACAACAAAAATAAAGAATTTGAGAAGACACAGAAACAAATAAATGAACTCATAGGATCCCTGAATAAACACCAAAGTGAAACAGAGAATGCTTTAAAGAGAGAGAGAAATTAATTAAAGATGAAAATTGACAATATTAAAGTGGAAGTGATCCATGATATGGAAAACTTCAGAAAAAAGAAAGAAACAAAAAATGCAAAACACAATGGAAGGCCACTCCAGCAGACTAGAACAAGCAGAAGATAGAATCTCAGAACTTGAAGATGAAGTGGAAATTACAGAAAAACTGAAGAGCTATTAGTCAAACAACTCAAGATCTGTGAAAGGAATATGGAAGAACTCACCAACTCCATCAAAAGACCAAACCTGAGAGTTATGGGCATTGAAGAAGGAGAAGAGGTACAAGCAACAGGGATTCATAATATATTCAATAAAATAGTAACAAAAAATTTCCCAAATCTACAGAAATTTATGTCCATTCATTTACAGGAAGCCTCCAGGACACCAAACAGACTTGACCAAAATAGAAATTTTCCACAACATATTATCATTAAAGCAACAAGCATGGAGAATAGAGAAAAAATATTGAAGCCTGTAAGAGAGAAAAAACAAACAACATACAAAGGTAAACCCATCAAAATCACAACAGATTTCTCAATGGAAAACTTAAAAGCAAGAAGGGCATGTAGTGAGGTCTTCTGGGCACTGAATGAAAATAACTTCAACCCTAAGATACTCTACCAAGCAAAACTATCATTCAAAACAGATGGAGCAATAAAAGTCTTCCATGATAAGCAGAAACTAAAATAATATATGAACCACCAAAACACCACTACAAAAGATTCTTCAAGGAATTCTGCACACAGAAAGTGAAAGCAAACAAACCATGAAAGGGCAGGTAGTACCAAAGCACAGGAGAAGGAAAGACATGAAAGAGAGTAACATTGATTCAGCTGCACACAGTCAAACCCTTAAACAACAAAAACCCTAAATGACAGGAATCACCACATACCTTTCAATACTAACACTGAATGTTAATTGAATGTTAATGGACTTAACTCTCCCATCAAAAGACACCATTTGGCAAACTGGATTAAAAACAAAGATCCAACAATCTGTTGTTTACAGGAGACCCATCTCATCGACAGAAACAAGTACAGGCTTAGATGAAAGGTTGGAAGAATATTTACCAAGCCAATGGCTCCCCCAAAACAGGCAGGAGTAGCAATACTTACCTCGGACAAAGTAGACTTCAAACTTACATTGATCAAAAAAAAAAAAAAAAAAAAAAGAAGGTCACTCCATACTAATGAAAGGGGAAATACACCATAAAGAAATAATAATTATCATACTATATTCATCCAACATCAGTGCACCCAATTTCATCAAATATACTCTGAAGGACCTAAAAATATATATAGACTCCAACACAGTGATAGTTGGATAGTTTAATATCCACCTATCACCAATAGATAGGCCATCCAAACAAAAAATCAGTAAAGACATTCTAGAACTATATCACACCATAGATCAAATGGACCTAGCTGATGTCTACAGAATATTTCATCCAACAGCTGCACCATATACATTCTTCCCAGAAGCCCATGGTACCTTCTCCAAAATTGATCATATCTTAGGGCACAAAGGAAGCCTCAGCAAATATAAGAAAATAGAAATAATACCATGCATTCTACCTGATCACAATGCATTAAAACAAGAACTCAACAAGAAAAACAACAGTAGAAAACTTGCAAACAATTGAAAACTGAGCAACATATTGCTCAAGTGTCATTGATGAAATAAAAGAGGAAATTAAAAGGTTCCTGGAAGTTAATGAAAATGAAAACACCACCTACCAGAACCTATTGGACACAGCAAAGGCAGTCCCAAGAGGAAAGTTTATAGCCATGAGTGTATATATTAAAAGGACAGAAATATTTCAAATCAATGACCTAATGCTACATCTCAAACTCCTAGAAAAACAAGGACAAGCAAATTTCAAAACAACCAGAAGGAGAGAAATAATAAAAATAAGGGCCTCAATTAATGAAATAGAAAAAAAAAACTACACAAAGAATCAATGAAACAAAAAGCTGGCTCTTTGAAAAAATAAATAAGATTGACTGACCTCTGGCAAACCTGACTAAAATGAGGAGAGAAAAAACCTAATCAGTAAAATCAGAAATGCAAAAGGGGAGATAACAACAAACACCATAGAATTCCAGGAAATCATCAGAGAATAGTTTGAGAACCTATATTCTTATAAATTTGAAAATCTTCAAAAAATGGACAGTTTCTGGATACTTATGAGCATCCAAAATTGAACCAAGAGGATATTAGTTACCTGAATACATCTGTACCACAAAATGAAATTGAATCAGCAATAAAGAGTCTCCCAGAAAGAAAAGTCCAGGATTGATGATTCTCTGTTGAATTCTATCAGACCTTTAAAGAGCTAATACCAACCCTCCTTAAACTGTTCCACAAAATAGAAATGGAAGGAACACTGCTTAAATCATTTAATGAAGCCAGTATTAGACACATCCCAAAACCAGACAAAGACACATCCAAAAAGGAGAACTATAGGCTAATTTCCTTAATGAACACAGATGCAAAAATCCTCATAAAAATAATGACAAACCAATTCCAACATAACATCAGAAAGACCATTCACCATGACCAAGTTGGCTTCATACCAGGGATGCAGGGGAGGTTCAACATATGCACATCTATAAATGTAAAACAGCACATTAATAGAAGCAAAGACAAAAACCACTTGATCATCTCAACAGATGCAGAAAAAGCCTTCAAGAAAATCCAACACCACTTCATGATAAAAGTTCTAAGAAACTAGGAATAGAAGAAAGTACCTTAACATTGTAAAGGCTATATATGACAAACCTACAGCCAACATCATTAATGGTGAAAAAGTGAAAACATTTCCCTTAAAATCAGGAATGAGACAAGATTGCCCATTCTCCCCACACCTATTCAACAAAGTCCTATAATTCCTAGCCAAAGCAATGAGGCAAGAAGAAGAAATAAAAGGAATACAAATAGGTTAAGAAGCTGTCAAAATATCCCTATCTGCAGACAATATTATCCTATACCTGAAAGACCCAAAAAACTCTACCCAAAAACTCCTAGACAACATAAACAGCTACTGCAAGGTGGCAGAATACAAAACCAACTTACAAAAATCATTAGCCTTTCTATGCACCAATAACAAACAAACTGAGAAAGAATATATGGAAACAATTCCATTTACAATAGCCTCATAAAAATCAAATACCTAGGAATAAACTTAACAAAGGATGTGAATGACCTCTACAAGGAGAACTATAAAACCCCTGAAGAATGATATCAAGGAAGACTACAGAAGGTGGAAAGATCTCCCATGCTCATGGATTGTTAGAATCAACATAGTAGAAATGGCTATACTACCAAAAGCAATCTACATGTTTAATGAAATTCCCATCAAAATCCCAATGACATTCACTACAGAGATTGAGAAATCTACCCTGAAATTCATTTGGAAGCACAAGAGACTGCAAATAGCCAAGGCAATACTCAGCAAAAAGAGCAATGCTGGAGGAAAAGAACAGAGGACCCAGATATGAATCCACACAGCTATGCCCACTTTATTTCCGACAAAGGTGCCAAAAACAGATGATGGAGAAAAGACAGCCTCTTCAACAAATGTTGCTGGGAAAAATGTTTTTTATCTGCCTGCAGAAAACTGAAACTAGATCCATGTTTATCATCCTGTCCTAGTATCAACTCAAAGTGGTTCAAGGACCTTAATATCAGACCCAAAACTCTGAAGTTAGTACAGGAAAGAGCAGAGAATATCCTGGAAGCAATAAGTATAGGTAAAGACTGCCTCAATAGAACCCTAGCAGCTCAGCAACTAAGAGAAATGATGGACAAATGGGACTACATGAAATTAAAAACATGCACAACAAAAGAAATGGTCTCTAAACTTGAAGAGATCACTGACAGAGTGGGAGAAAATCTTCGCTGGCTATAAATCATGCAAATGACTGATAACCAGAATATACAGGGAGCTCAAAAAAATAAACTTCCCCAAAATCAATGAGCCAATAAAGAAACAGGCAACTGAACCAAACAGAATTTTTCAAAAGAAGAAATTGGAATGGCCAAAATCACATGAAAAAATGCTCACCATCTCTAGCCATAAAGGAAATGCAAATCAAAACCACACTAAGATTTCACCTCACCCCTGTTACAATAGCCATCATCAAAAACACCACCAACAACATGTGTTGGCAAGGATGTGGGGGAAAAAAGAATCCTCATACACTGCTGGTGGGAATGCAAGCTAGTAAAACCACTCTGGAAAACAATATGGAGGCTTCTTAAAAATCTAAACATAGATCTGCCATATGATCCAGCAATCCCACTCTTGGGGTTATACCCAAAGGAATGTGACACAGGTTACTCCAGAGGCACCTGTACATCCATGTTTATTGCAGCACTATTCACAATAGCCAAGTTATGGAAACAACCAAGATGCCCCACTACTGATGAATGGATTAAGAAAATGTGATACTTATACGCAATGAAATTTTACTCAGCCATGAAGAAGAATGAAATCTTATCATTCACAAGTAAATGGATGGAACTGAAGAACATCATCTTATGTGAAGTTAGCCAGGCTCAGAAAGTCAAAAATTGTATGTTCTCCGTCATCTGCGAACTTTAGATCTAAAACAAATGCAGTAATATTATTAGACATGGGTCACATGCTAAGGGGAGGACACATACAGGAGGAATAGGTAAAGGTAGGAAACCCAAAACTTGCAACTGTTTGATGTGCCCACTTCAGAGGAGCTAATACAGTAGTCTTACAATGACAGAGGTCAATATGGGAAGGTGACCAGGAAGTAGTAGAGAGGTCTGGTAGAGATGAATCAATTCTAGTTGTAATACACATATGCGTGGAAGCAATGCTAGGAATCTCTCTGTATAGATATCCTTATCTCAAACTACCAAAAATGCTATGTCTTTTTTATTATTGCTTATTTATGTCTTCTCCTCAACAAAATTGGAGAAGAGGGCAGAAGAGGTTCTGTCTGATAGCGAGGTGGGTGGGAGGTAGAGGGAGGGGGCAGGGAGGAGAAATGCCCCAAACAATGTATGCACATATGAATAAATGAATAAAAAAATACTGGAATATGGTAGAGATTCAACTCCACACTGACCAGAGTGGCCCAAACTGATCAATAAATCATGAAAGTTATGGTTAAAAAAAACAGTAGAGAGGAATTACATAATGTTAAAAGGATCAGTTCTTCCTGAAAACATAACAATTTTTAAAGTGTCTATACCTTACAACAGACCATCAAACCATGTGAGGCAGAAAAGCACAGAATCAAAAGGAGAAAGAAAAATCCATGACTCCAGCTACAAGTGTCAGTACCCCTCTTTTACCTGAAAGAAAACCCATTAGGATACAGTAATGTGGCATAATGACATTGACACCATCTAGCACTCTATACCATAGCAAAATACACATTCTTCTCTGGTCAAGATAAACAAATTCTGGGCAAAAACATACAACTAATGTAGAAGAATGAAAATCATGCAATGTATGTTCTCAGAGAAAAATGAAGTTACCATATACAGCAATGACAGAAAGATAGCTGGAATATATAAAATATTTGGAGATTTAAAATCACTACATTGAATAACATATGGAACAAAGAAGACAGTGTAACAAAAATTAAAAATTAAAAAGTTTTGAGATAAAAAAATGATAATGTGATACATCAAATGAGAATGCATTTAAAGTTGTACTTAGAGGGAAATATATACCATTAAATGAATATATTAGAAAAGGAGTACAGGTCCTGTCCTGGGGTGGATACTAGTAGAAGAGGGGAGGGCATGAGGAAAGGGTGAAGGGGAGCAAATATGGTAGATGGACATTTTGCATGTGTATGAAAATAGAATAATGAAACCTGCTGAAATTGTTCAAAGGAGAGGAGGACAGATGAGGGAGAATAATGGGAAGGATGAAAATAGTTAAAATATATTGTAAACACATATGTAAATGTCACAATGTATCCCCCACCCCACCGTACAACTGTTATATGCTAATTAAAAAAGAAAAGAAAGATTTAAAAGCAATAACCTAATCTTTTATGGTAACAAGCAAGGCAAAGAGATGCAACTTAAGCCTAAAATGAGAAAATGAAAAATAAAAATTAGATTAAATATCATTGATACTGAAAACAGGAGTTAATTGAAACCAAAAGTGGGTTGGTTGAAAACATAAATGAAATCAACAAGTTAACGAAGAAAGAATAAAAAAGGTGCAAATTAAATGACCAAAGAATCATCATTGGTAATCCCAAGGGTAATAAAAGGCTAGCAAACAAAACTCAAAAATTTTATGTCTACAAGTTAGATAAATCAGAGAAATGGAACAGTTCCTTTAAAAACAAATCTAACAAAACTCACACAAGAATAAATAGGTAATCTGAATAGCCTTATATTTACTAAACAAATTAAATAATTATTAAACTTTCAAAGAGTAAAATACCAGACCCAGATGAATTTACTGATGCATCCCACTAAATGTTTAAGGAACAAATAATAGCAGTGCTACAAAACAAACTCTTACAGAAAATTCAAGCAGAGGAAAGACTTTCTGTAGGATACTTCATCATGCTGGGAACTCAAGCAGAATTTCTGTTACAGTACTGAGGCAGAGATTCTTTTCTGGGAAGCTTCAGTGCTTGTGCCCTTAGGTTTTCAACTGATTGGATGAGGCCCACCAGGATATGGAGGATAATATGTTTTACTTGAAGTCAATTTAACTGGTGTGTAATTGGACTTCCAGAAGGAAAGATAACGGGAATTTAGCAGCAAAAAATTTAAATAAATAATAGCCAAATATCTTTCAAATATAGTATATTAAGTAGTTCAGTGAAGCCAAGCATAATGGTGCATGCCTGTGATCTCGGAACTGGGGAAGTAGGGCAGAATGATCACAAGTCTGAAGACAGCCTGGACTAAGCAGCAAGACCCAAAAGAAAGAGAAAGAAAGGAGGGAAGGGAGGGAAGGAAGAGGAGGGGGAAGCAGGGGAAGGGAGGGAAAAGGAAGTGAGGAAATTCCTTCCAGGAAATTAAACCTCAAAAATTAAGGTAGAATAAGTATATTTACACATAAATGAGTGCAATAAATGAGTCTCTGGTGCACTTGTGCTGTAAGAAATAGCAGTCAATTCTTCATGTTGAAGGATAAGGGCAACTATCCTAACAAAGAAAGATTATCAGAAATGGTAAAAAGATATTTAATTTTTTTCTGATTTCCTTTAAAAGACACATTTGTTTCAAACATTTATTGATATCTAGGTTTTACAATGTGAGCACAAACTCTTTCATCTTCCAACCTTATTACTAAATGACTAACTGTGAAGAATCAATCTTAAACTTGAAAGTATAGCCTCATTACCTACTTATTTTCTTTATTAAATATTAAATTCTATCTTGCAAAGACAAGCATGAATAGTATAAAAACATGAAAATAAAGTCCACTGTATTTTTAATGTAGTTATATTAACATTTTTCTACAAATTCATAATTAAGATTATGGAATAAAGAAACAGCACATGGACTCTGAGTCCTAAGAAAAACCCTGGGGTTTGAAAAAAGAAGCTATACTATGTGTGAGCACTTTCTAAAATCACTTGAATTTAATAGTTAGATTCTTTTATGGTTTTTTAATGCATTGCCACATATCAACTTTAGAATATACTAAGGCCCAAAATATTGTGGAAAACATTGATTTAAATGTATTACATATTTAACTTGTGGTATTTTATTCATTACTGCTATAGTTTGTTATAGGATTGAATAATTCAGAAACAAATAGCAGTGTGCTCAAGTCCTTGAATCTGTTTCTCTATGCACATGCTTTGAATCGTTACTGAAAATGCTCATAAATTTAAAAAATTTACCAAGCCCAATTTCTGGGAACCATAAAAGTCTCTGATACAGGAGTTGCTGTCCTAGAAGAATTATGTTCCTTCCAGCACTCTCAGAAAGGCTGTACTTTCTCTACCAATTCCTGGAATTCCTTGAGAGATAAATAGCAATTCTTCATAGGAATGAGAATTGAAACAGGATGACAGACAAAAAAGTTAAGGGCATGTTCAAGAAAAGGAGGAAAGTAACAAGTAAGCAAAGGAAGAAGGGAGAAGGAAAAGGAAAACAATAGGGAATCTGACTGCAGTTTTTTACTTGCCTGCTCATTCTCTTCTGCCCCTTAACTGGACAAACTGATAAAAAAGAAAGTCCTGGGAACCAGCTGAATGGTCAAACTGTACAAGCCCCTTCCCACCCCAAGGAACACTCATCCCTGCCCACCATCTACTATAACAACCCCTACCTTATCCCTTCTCCTGTCCTTGTCCCTGTTCTCAAACCATTTTCAGGTCAACTCTCTGTATAAATCTTTTATCTAAGTAATAATTATTTTTCAACCCTCTCAGTATATGTGATGTCATCAGTTGACATTAAAACCAAATTATGGTTAGAGGTCCATCTTGTTCCTGTGGAATGACTACAACAGAAAGGAAATAAAGAATGAAAAAAGAAACCATGAAATAGAGAAGGAGACAAAAAACTTGTGTTTTCTGAATAAACTTTCTTATCTCAGGCAACAGAATGGTCCCAACCATCTTCTGTCCCAAAATATAAGACTTCACCTCAGCCCTACCCATAAGAGCCAAATGAGAAACATGGAAAGTAACTTTTAAATAGTAATAGTATGGAATGTAATGAGTCATACAAAACTAGGCTAAAAGGTAGATAAACTTATATTTGTTATCTTGAGTTTTTATGACCTAAAAGAAACTCAAGTTATGAAATTATCGCATATGTTAGATTTAACTGAGTAAGTTTAATATAATTATTTCCAAAGTAGACATTGCTATTATGGGAGCAAAGTAAATTTCTCCATCCCCTTCTTTTTTTTTTATTGTTTTATTATTCATATGTGCATACAAGGCTTGGGTCATTTCTCCCTCCTGCCCCCACTCCCTCCCTTACCACCCACAACACCCTCTCCCTCTTCTCCCCACCCCCTCAATACCCAGCAGAAACTATTTTGCCCTTATCTCTAATTTTGTTGAAGAGAGAGTATAAGCAATAGTAGGAAGGAACAAGAGTTTTTGCTGGTTGAGATAAGGATAGCCAAACAGGGAGTTGACTCACATTCATTTCCTGTGCGTGTATGTTACCTTCTAGGTTAATTCTTTTTGATCTAACCTTTTCTCTAGTTGCTGGTCCCCTTTTCCTATTGGCCTCAGTTGCTTTTAAGGTATCTGCTTTAGTTTCTCTGCGTTAAGGGCAACAAATGCTAGCTAATTTTTTAGGTGTCTTACCTATCCTCAGCCCTCCCTTGTGTGCTGTCACTTTTATCATGTGCTCAAAGTCCAGTCCCCTTGTGTTTGCCCTTGATCTAATGTCCACATATGAGGGAGAACATATGATTTTTGGTCTTTTGGGACAGGCTAACCTCACCCAGAATGATGTTCTCCAATTCCATCCATTTACTGGCAAATGATAACATTTTGTTCTTCTTCATGGCTGCATAAAATTCCATTGTGTATAGATACCACATTTTCTTAATCCATTTGTCAGTGGTGGGGCATCTTGGCTGTTTCCATAACTTGGCTATTGTGAATAGTGCCGCAATAAACATGGGTGTGCAGGTACCTGGAGTAACCTGTGTCACAGTCTTTTGGGTATATCCCCATGAGTGGTATTGCTGGATCAAATGGTAGATCAATATTTAGCTTTTTAAGTATCCTCCAAATTTTTTTCCAGAGTGGTTGTACTAGTTTACATTCCCACCAACAGTGTAAGAGGGTTCCTTTTTCCCCGCATCCTCACCAACACCTGTTGTTCGTGTCTCCATCTCCTTCTGAAGGTTTAAGTCTTCAAGTCTGCTGAAATAAACTGACAATAGACAAATTAATAGGACAAAAAGCATACAAATGTATTTGTGTGCATTGGGGGCATCACAGAAAGGTGATATATCCTTCTTCAGGAAACTTATTTGTCCTTCTTCAGGAAAGAAAGAGAAATGCAAGGTGTATGTAGGCAATTGAGAGAGGTAAAAAATGATTTTTAAGGTAATTAAACAGACCCTAAGAATAGATAATGGCCTAGAGCAAAGTTCTCTGAAATTTAAGTGTGGTGCTTAATTTCCTCTGTAGTTTGAATTGAATCTTTCTTGGTGAATGAAATTCCCTCAAGAAGACTGAAGGCAATTGTTTCCTCTTTGGTGGATATGGTCTTTAAGTTTAGGAAAAGGAACTTCAGAGAAAAGCCTCCTCCAGTATCTACTGATCCCCAAGTTCCTGAATTTAAAACAATCAGCATACCAAGATGCCACATGTTGGGTTATTGCTTTCTGAACCCCAACTCTATTTTATCTTTATGATACTTTTGGGTATTTTTAAGTAAGCTTTTCCATTAAAAGTTCCCAATTAAAAGCTGGGCACCAATGGTCCATGCCTGTAATCCTAGCTACTTGGGAGGCTGAGATAGGAAGATCATGGTTCTAGGGGAGAACAGGCAACTAGTTCACAAGACTCACATCTCCAAAACAACTAGAGCAAAATAGACTACAGGTGTAGCTCAAGGGGTAGAGTACTTGCTTTGCAAGCATGAAGCCTTGAGTTCCAACCCCAGTTCCACAAAAGAAAAATTACCCATTAAAAATTCCATCAGTGTGTTGGAGGTATCTGATAATATATATATTTTGATTACACAGAATTGATACCTAAATGGAAATAAGCAAAGTTGCTTGTAACATTGTCTCAATCTTTGCCTTTGCAAATAGCAAATAAATCTTTCTCTGCAATGTCTATCATAATGCCTTGCACTTTTGGAATTAAGTGTATTTGTTGAAATGATCACTCATTGTTCTCTGTAAATTTTCTTTCAACTTTGACTACATTGTCTCAGTAACCCCACAAGCTCCTGAAACAAATCTTGTTCAATTTTATTTTGATTTTAATATAGTTTAAGCTTTTATCATAGTTCATAGGAAATAGTCAAAAAAACAGAAGATTCTTAAAATCAACTGTTATAAATAAACAATTTTCTAGTATCTAAATTAGAAGTATATATATATATAATACATTAATTTACATTTTCATTCATTGAGTATTTCTGGAGCACCTATTTACTGTTTCCTTCATCCTTGGAAAATTTAGTATAAAATCCTCTACACAGCTGACCTTCTGTGGAGTCAACCAACCAGTGAACAAAAATATTCAAAAAAAGAACAAAAACGAATACAATAAAATAATGCAAATTAAAAATATAGTATATAATATAACAACTGTTTACATAATGCTTACATTGTATTAGTTATTCTTATGACATGGAGATGATTTAAAGTGTATGGGAAGATATGCATAGTTCATATAAAAATGCTATGCCACTCTATCTAAGAGACTTAGCACCTGTGGAATTCGGGTTCTGTGAGTAATCCTGGATATTAATGAACAACTGTTTGTTGATGGGTTTTACAATGCCAGTTCTCTCCCTTCTTTGGAATTGGTAGAAGAGGAAGAAAGAGAAGGTTAGTGTGAAAGAAAGGGAAGGGAGAAAGAAGAAATAAAAAAATGGTAAAGTTAACATCACCTCATTAGGAGAAATACAAAGGTAATAATAAATGGTCCTAACACGTGTTTAATTCATTTACATACTAGAGCTGAATTTGTCTTCTGCCATTTATACTGTAAGGTAGCTGAAGCACTGAAGAATTAAACTTGGGGTAGAAACATGCTACATCATTGATTCATAGATTAAAGGGAGCCTCAAAGAACCAAATTTAAGAAAGAACTCAACACTCTCTTCCAAGAGAAAAGATCTAAATACTTAGAAACTTAAAACTTCTTATAATCGAGTAACCTTCAGCTTGACTGGCAAATGAAATGTAAGATTTAATATACTGCCATGATATGAGTGGCTGGAAAATTAAATAATGTCCACATTTGCATAACAAAATTTATTATCTGTAATTAACTAACCTCTTGAAAATTTATTTTTAATTTCCTCCTGTCCACATATCTGGAAAATGCCACATTAGCAAGTGTTAGCATAAAAGCAACTACATTAATATAGATACTATGGCAAGCATTGGATGGATGAAGCAGTCAGGTCCTAAGTTAATTAAAGAGATGTCATTCTATCACAATGTTCAATTGAAAACATATGGAGAAATACTTTATATCATTGTTAAGTGACAACAAGATCATAAGACACCATTTTGTATACACTAATCAGCTGAAGCAATCTATTAATCAACTCTGTTTACTTGTAATTATTTTACATTTTATAACACTGATTCAGACTATAGCAAAATATAAATCTGAAAATACAGTTGCTTTGATGCTAATTGTTTGAATGCCTGTCCCAATAATAATTCTTGATAGTACATAATTTTTCCTGTTTCACTAGTGTGATTGTTTCTCTGCAACTTTCATTTATAAAGGTTTAAATAAAAACTTTAGGTAAATGATAGAAACTGATGTAATATGTATATATTTCCATGTAATTTGTACATATTCTGTTATTGACGTTCAAAAGCAATAATTTTGCAGTAATTTTTAAAATTTTCAATGATATTGTAGAAATTCATACTTACCTCATACCATTCCTCATATAAGAATTGATACTAGAGAAACAAGACATATATTCAGCTCCACAAAATCTGGTTTCTTAGTCCTCAAGAAATAAAGACAGCAATGATAAATAGATAGATGATAGATAGATAGATAGATAGATAGATAGGTTGTTTTACTCAATATACCACAATTTTAGCCACAAAGCCTTCTGTTTTCCCTAGAGTTTACCAAGTTCTGCTAAATGCTTTATCTAGTCATTACAATTCATAGAAAGAATAGCAGTAGGTGGTACTGCAAATTTAAATTAGATCCAATGTGCAGAAGGACAGCAGAAGTTCTTCTATACCAGTTTCCGGAATGCATGAAACCAGAAATCTTATGTTTGCTGAACTAGTCAGTCTATTAGTATTCTACAATTTTTCCATTTCAGTGGAGTGCTTTATTTCCCTTAAGATGCTAGTGTGTTCACTCATCAGACATAAGAAATCTGGAGTATTGATGATGAGGGATGTAAAGTGAAACTAAGTAAAACACATGATGTTTAAGTCTTGTTAGAAGGGCAAGCCATCTTATGACATCCACATATAGAGAGGGACCCCTGTTTCAAAAAATATACATTATAGAGGAAAACAGGACCAGAACCAATTTTTATATAGTACTGGCAATTATACTTAGGGCCTCACACACTACTTGAGCCACCCTCCTAGTCATTTAAATTTTAGTATATTTCCCATAAGGTTTTGGTAACTTTGCCTAAGCCAGCCTTGAACCACAGTTCTCCTACCTCTGCCTCAGAGTAGCCACCAGACCTGGCCCAGGAATAATTCTTTATATCATATAATTTTTCCTGTTTCACTAGTGTGATATTTCTCCTGTTTCATTAGTGTGATTCTTTCTTACCCAGCAGCTTTCACTTATGAAAGTTTTAAGCAAAATGATAGAAACTGATGAAATACTTTCTAATATGCATAATCAGGATTTATCTCTGCTTTCCCTGCTGATTTCTTTTTCCTAATACCTCATCCATTTGGTGGTAGCACTAACAAAAGGACATTATGGCCAATTAATGTTATTAAAGACTGCTATAGACTCAATGTTTATAACTCACAAAATTGATATGTTGAAATATAATTCCCAGAGCAGGATTTACCCTTGCTTACCATTTTCCTAGAGTTTCTGCAAAGTAATATATAAAAGAATATGAAACAATTTTTGGAAAGTAGAGAGAAATTAGTACCATTCATAATATTTTGATTTTATAACTAAAAATCTAGAGAAACATCAAATGTAAAAGCAAGAAAGGTTGAACCCAGCAATGATCAAGGTGTTAGATATTTATGAAGAAAACTATATAATTTTGTAACACATGAAAACTAAAAACAGGCATGTATTAAACCTAAAAAGATCAGTTGCTTTTAAATTAATAAAAAGTTTCAATATAAACATATCAGAATATAATTTCATGAGGTTTTATCTTTCTGTCTCCTTTATTTATTTCAGAATGTGAATATTTAATATAAAAGACTGGATCATCTTATATAGTACAGTCTAAGACACTAGGGACAATAATACAGGAGAATATTTTTCCTCAACCAAAGTGGTCCAGTAACAAAATAAAGACAATTAAGCAGAAATTAAAGTGAGCCCAAAGATAGAAATACCCATGTATGTACATATGCATGTGTAGTTATAGATTCCTTTTTTCAAATAACAGTAAGAAAAGGTGAACAAAAGCATGACAACTTGAAAAGTACCTAAGATGTGTTTTTAAAAAGATTCAAAAGAAACTTTTTTTTTAAATTTTTTATTTTTTTTTCATTTTTTTTTATTATTCATATGTGCATACAAGGCTTGGTTCATTTCTCCCCCCCGCCCCCACCCCCTCCCTTACCACCCACTCCACCACCTCCCTCTCCCCCCCACCATACCCAGCAGAAACTATTTTGCCCTTATTTCTAATTTTGTTGTAGAGAGAGTATAAGCAATAATAGGAAGGAACAAGGGTTTTTGCTGGTTGAGATAAGGGTAGCTATACAGGGCATTGACTCACATTGATTTCCTGTGCGTGGGTGTTACCTTCTAGGTTAATTCTTTTTGATCTAACCTTTTCTCTAGTTCCTGGTCCCCTTTTTCTATTGGCCTCAGTTGCTTTAAGGTATCTGCTTTAGTTTCTCTGCATTAAGGGCAACAAATGCTAGCTAGTTTCTTAGGTGTCTTACCTATCCTCACCCCTCCCTTGTGTGCTCTTGCTTTTATCATGTGCTCATAGTCCAATCCCCTTGTTGTGTTTGCCCTTGATCTAATGTCCACATATGAGGGAGAACATACAATTTTTGGTCTTTTGGGCCAGGCTAACCTCACTCAGAATGATGTTCTCCAATTCCATCCATTTACCAGCGAATGATAACATTTCGTTCTTCTTCATGGCTGCATAAAATTCCATTGTGTATAGATACCACATTTTCTTAATCCATTCGTCAGTGCTGGGGCATCTTGGCTGTTTCCATAACTTGGCTATTGTGAATAGTGCCGCAATAAACATGGATGTACAGGTGCCTCTGGAGTAACAGTCTTTTGGGTATATCCCCAAGAGTGGTATTGCTGGATCAAATGGTAGATCGATGTCCAGCTTTTTAAGTAGCCTCCAAATTTTTTTCCAGAGTGGTTGTACTAGTCTACATTCCCACCAACAGTGTAAGAGGGTTCCTTTTTCCCCGCATCCTCGCCAACACCTGTTGTTGGTGGTGTTGCTGATGATGGCTATTCTAACAGGGGTGAGGTGGAATCTTAGTGTGGTTTTAATTTGCATTTCCTTTATTGCTAGAGATGGTGAGCATTTTTTCATGTGTTTTCTGTCCATTTGAATTTCTTCTTTTGAGAAAGTTCTGTTTAGTTCACATGCCCATTTCTTTATTGGCTCATTAGTTTTGGGAGAATTTAGTTTTTTAAGTTCCCTGTATATTCTGGTTATCAGTCCTTTGTCTGATGTATAATTGGCAAATATTTTCTCCCACTCTGTGGGTGTTCTCTTCAGTTTAGAGACCATTTCTTTTGATGAACAGAAGCTTTTTAGTTTTATGAGGTCCCATTTATCTATGCTATCTCTTAGTTGCTGTTCTGCTGGGGTTTCATTGAGAAAGTTCTTACCTATACCTACTAACTCCAGAGTATTTCCTACTCTTTCTTGTATCAACTTAAGAGTTTGGGGTCTGATATTAAGATCCTTGATCCATTTTGAGTTAATCTTGGTATAGGGTGATATACATGGATCTAGTTTCAGTTTTTTGCAGACTGCTAACCAGTTTTCCCAGCAGTTTTTGTTGAAGAGGCTGCTATTTCTCCATCGTATATTTTTAGCTCCTTTGTCAAAGATAAGTTGCTCATAGTTGTGTGGCTT
The DNA here is from genome assembly GCF_047511655.1 of Castor canadensis. Taxonomy (NCBI): domain Eukaryota; kingdom Metazoa; phylum Chordata; class Mammalia; order Rodentia; family Castoridae; genus Castor; species Castor canadensis. The sequence goes on along the minus strand of NC_133390.1, from coordinate 18,578,892 downwards.
CATATCTGGATCCTCTATTCTGTTCCACTGGTCTTCATGTCTGTTTTTGTGCCAGTACCATGCTGTTTTTATTGTTATTGCTTTGTAATATAGTTTGAAGTCAGGTATTGTGATACCTCCTGCATTGTTCTTTTGACTGAGTATTGCCTTGGCTATTCGTGGCCTCTTGTGTTTCCATATAAATTTCACAATAGATTTTTCAATCTCTTTAATGAATGTCATTGGAATTTTGATGGGAATTGCATTAAACATGTAGATTACTTTTGGGAGTATCGACATTTTTACTATGTTGATTCTACCAATCCATGAGCATGGGAGATCTCTCCACTTTCTATAGTCTTCCTCAATCTCTTTCTTCAGAAGTGTATAGTTTTCCTTGTAGAGGTCTTTCACATCTTTTGTTAGGTTTACACCTAGGTATTTGATTTTGTTTGAGGCTATTGTAAATGGAATTGTTTTCATACATTCTTTTTCCGTTTGCTCATTGTTAGTGTATAGAAATGCTAATGATTTTTCTATGTTGATTTTATATCCTGCTACCTTGCTATAGCTATTGATGATGTCTAGAAGCTTCTCAGTAGAGTTTTTTGGGTCTTTAAGGTATAGCATCATGTCGTCTGCAAATAGGGATATTTTGACAGTTTCTTTACCTATTTGTATTCCTTTTATTCCTTCTTCTTGCCTAATTGCTCTGGCTAGGAATTCCAGTACTATGTTGAATAGGAGTGGAGATAGTGGGCATCCTTGTCTGGTTCCTGATTTTAGAGGGAATGGTTTTAATTTTTCTCCGTTAAGTATAATGCTGGCTGTAGGTTTGTCATATATAGCTTTTATAATGTTGAGGAACTTTCCTTCTATTCCTAGTTTTCTTAGAGCTTTTATCATGAAATGATGTTGGATCTTATCAAAGGCTTTTTCTGCATCTATTGAGATGATCAAGTGGTTTTTGTCTTTGCTTCTGTTAATGTGGTTTATTACGTTTATTGATTTTTGTATGTTGAACCACCCCTGCACTCCTGGGATGAAGCCTACTTGGTCGTGGTGAATAATCTTTTTGATGTGTTGCTGAATTCGGTTTGCCATTATTTTGTTGAGGATTTTTGCATCAATGTTCATTAAGGAGATTGGCCTATAGTTCTCCTTTTTGGAGGTGTCTTTGCCTGGTTTTGGGATAAGTGTAATACTGGCTTCATAAAATGTGTTTGGCAGTTTTCCTTCCCTTTCTATTTCATGGAACAGTTTAAGAAGGGTTGGTATCAGTTCTTCTTTAAAGGTCTGATAGAATTCAGCAGAGAATCCATCAGGTCCTGGACTTTTCTTTTTGGGGAGACTCTTGATTGCTGCTTCAATTTCATTTTGTGTTATAGGTCTATTCAGGTGATTAATTTCCTCTTGGTTCAGTTTTGGATGATCATATGTATCTAGAAATCTGTCCATTTCTTTAAGATTTTCAAATTTATTTGAATATAGGTTCTCAAAGTAGTCTCTGATGATTTCCTGGACTTCCATGGTGTTTGTTGTTATCTCCCCTTTTGCATTCCTAATTCTACTAATTTGGGTTTTTTCTCTCCTCATTTTAGTCAGGTTTGCCAGGGGTCTATCGATCTTGTTTATTTTTTCAAAGAACCAACTTTTTGTTTCATTAATTCTTTGTATGGTTTTTTTGGTTTCTATTTCGTTGATTTCAGCTCTTATTTTTATTATTTCTCTCCTTCTATTTGTTCTGGGATTTGCTTGTTCTTGTTTTTCTAGGAGTTTGAGATGTATCATTAGGTCATTGATTTGGGATCTTTCAATCTTTTTAATATATGCACTCATGGCTATAAACTTTCCTCTCAAGACTGCCTTAACTGTGTCCCATAGGTTCCGATAGGTTGTGTTTTCATTTTCATTGACTTCTAGGAACTTTTTAATTTCCTCTTTTATTGCATCGATGATCCTTTCTTCATTAAGTAATGAGTTATTTAGTTTCCAGCTGTTTGCATGTTTTTTGTCTTTACTTTTGTTGTTGAGTTCTACTTTTACTGCATTGTGGTCAGATAGTATGCATGGTATTATTTCTATTTTCTTATATTTGCTGAGGCTTGCTTTGTGTCCTAGGATATGATCTATTTTGGAGAACTTTCCATGGGCTGCTGAGAAGAATGTAGATTGTGTAGAGGTTGGATGAAATGTTCTGTAGACATATACTAGGTCCACTTGATCTATTGCATATTTTAGATCTTGGATTTCTTTATTGAGTTTTTGTTTGGATGACCTATCTATTGATGATAATGGAGTGTTAAAGTCTCCCACAACCACTGTGTTGGTGTTTATATATGCTTTTAGGTCTTTCAGGGTATGTTTGATGAAATTGGGTGCGTTGACATTGGGTGCGTACAGATTGATGATTATTATTTCCTTTTGGTCTATTTCCCCTTTTATTAGTATGGAATGTCCTTCTTTATCTCGTTTGATCAATGTAGGTTTGAAGTCTACTTTGTCAGAGATAAGTATTGCTACTCCTGCTTGTTTTTGGGGGCCATTGGCTTGGTAAATCTTCTTCCAGCCTTTCATCCTAAGCATATGCTTATTTCTGTTAGTGAGATGAGTCTCCTGTAAGCAACAAATTGTTGGATCTTCTTTTTTAATCCATTTTGTCAAACGGTGTCTTTTGATGGGTGAATTAAGTCCATTAACATTAAGTGTTAGTACTGAGAGGTATGTGGTGATTCCTGCCATTTAGTTATCTTAGTTGTTTGAAGGTTTGATTGTGTGTACCTAACTTGATGTTACTCTCTACTGTCTTGCTTTTTCTTATCCTGTGGTTTGGTGCTGCCTGCCTTTTCATAGTTAAGTTGGGTGTCACTTTCTGTGTGCAGGATCCCTTGAAGAATCTTTTGTAATGGTGGCTTTGTGGTCACATATTGTTTTAGTTTCTGCTTATCATGGAAGACTTTTATTGCTCCATCTATTTTGAATGATAGCTTTGCTGGGTAGAGTATCCTGGGGTTGAAGTTATTTTCATTCAGTGCCCGGAAGATCTCACCCCATGCTCTTCTTGCTTTTAACGTTTCTGTTGAGGAGTCTGCTGTTATTTTGATGGGTTTACCTTGTATGTTACTTGTTTTTTCTCTCTTATAGCCTTCAATATTCTTTCCTTAGTTTCTGAACTTGTTGTTTTAATGATGATATGTCGTGGAGTAGTTCTATTTTGATCTGGTCTGTTTGGTGTCCTGGAGGCCTCTTGCATTTGTATGGGAATATCTTTCTCTAGATTTGGGAAATTTTCCGTTATTATTTTGTTGAATATATTACGCATTCCCTTCGCTTGCACCTCTTCTCCTTCTTCGATGCCCATGATTCTCAAGTTTGGTCTTTTGATGGAGTCAGTGAGTTCTTGCATTTTCTTTTCACAGGTCTTGAGTTGTTTAATTAATAGTTCTTCAGTTTTTCCTTTAATTACCATTTCATCTTCAAGTTCTGAGATTCTGCCTTCTGTTTGTTCTATTCTGCTGGATTGGCCTTCCGTTTTGTTTTGCAGTTCTGTTTTGTTCTTTTTTCTGAGGTTTTCCATATCCTGGCTGTTTTCTTCTTTATTGTTGTCTATTTTTGTCCTGAGTTCATTTATCCATTTATTCATTGTGTTCTCTCTTTCACTTTGGTGTTTATACAGTGCTTCTATGGTTTCCTTTATTTCTTCTTTTGCTTTTTCAAATTCTCTATTTTTATTGTCTTGGAATTTCTTGAGTGTCTCCTGTACATTTTGGTTGACCCTATCCAGTATCATCTCTATAAAATTCTCATTGAGTACTTGTAGTATGTCTTCTTTTAAATTATTCTTGTGGGCTTCATTGGGTCCTTTGGCATAGTTTATCTTCATTTTGTTGGAGTCTGGATCTGAGTTTCTGTTCTCTTCATTCCCCTCTGGTTCCTGTACTAATTTTTTGCTGTGGGGAGACTGGTTTCCCTGTTTTTTCTGTCTTCCCGTCATTGTCCTTGGTGTTGTTACTGTCCCTGTACTGTGTGTAATTAAGTATTTTCTAGCTTGTAATAATAACAATGGTAATATTGAGAATGGAAGAGTGAGCTGAGATGGAAAGCAAGAAGTTAAAGAAAAGGGGAAAACAAATATACAGACAAGAGGGAGAAAGCAGAACAAGGTATCAGACAAGAGAGTTTCAAAGGTATAAACAGGGAGTGTTAGTGTACTAATCGACAGTAAGCTGAACAGACATTAGAGAGACAGAGAGAGGATTGAAAATCAAAGATAAAAAAAAAGTAAATGAAAGTAATACCTATATATAAAAATGAATTAAAATAAAATGGAAAATAGAAAATTAAAAAAAAAAAAAACCAAAAAACTTCCAAGTTTATATGCAATGCAGTTTCAGTCTTAATAATTTGGGTTTCCGTCTCAATCTCCAGTCCTGGAGTCGGTGCCTCAATGTTGTTCTGTAGTTGTCTCATCAAAGGGGATGCATAAAGTAGAACAAAACTACACACTCACACACACACACACACACACACACACACACACACACACAAAAGCCCCACCAAGTGTCCCCAGTTCAAATGCAATACAGTTTCAGTAAGTTTTTCAGCTTGCAGGTGTAATTCGGTTGTTCTCTCATCAAAGGTAGGGAGAAAAAGAAAAAAAAGCGTCTGGAGGCAGTTCTGAGAGTGGTATCTGCAACTGTGGCTTGCCTGCCTGCTGCTCTCAGCCTGTAGCTGGCGGCGTTATTTATGCAGATCTCTGGGGTGAGCTTAGCACTCACCTGGTCCCACAGGCTTTGTTTGCTCAGAGTTCTCCTGTGCAGGAGCCTCTGCTACAGGCTTTCCCCTTTCCAAGCACTGGGAAAGGTGACACTGCCCCCGCGTTGTCAGGCCTGCGTGTTTATTTACAGTTCATGTGGGAGGTGGGTCTTCCCCCTCTCCTCTGAAGTTTTCCTCCCACTGCCACTTTCAGAAGCTTTCCTGCTCCTGCTTACTGGGCGGTGCTGCTGCTCCTGCCGGCCGCCATGCTTGTTTACAGTTCACATGGGAAGTGGGTCTTCCCTCCTTCACTCTCACAAGCTTCCCTGCTCCTGGTTGCTGGGCACGTGCCCCGCTCCCGCCAGAGCCTCTCCGGCCCGCCTGGCTTGTTTATTTACAGTCCCGGGAAGGATTACCTTCCCCCAATCTTCAGCGCTCAGGGCGCCCCACCCTCTTTCCAGCATGTCTTAACTGTTCTTATTGCTTATTACTCAGTTTCTCTTTTTTTTTCCCCGGGTGGAGGTCGGTCTGTCCAGGGGGCTATGCTGCTCTGGCCCAGGCTTGTCTGTGGGGGTACCGCGGTACTGCGAAGCTCACCTGGTCCGCATCTTCCCAAGCCATATGGGCGCCGGCCACTGGCGGCCCGGGGGCCCTCCTCGGTTCTCCGTTTAATGTGAAGTGGAGATTCTCTGCACCGGCTGGAGATGTGGAGGGGTCAAAGTTATGCCTTTTCTCGGTGATTATGCCTGCAAAGTGTGTCTCTCCAAGATTTCACTGTAGGAGGGTCGCTTTCTGCTTCCTACCTCTAGCCACCATCTTGGAATCCTCCTCAAAAGAAACTTGACAAACTGTTTCTAAATATCCAACCTGGAAAAAAGGCAAAAATAGGTAGAAAATGGTTGAAAAGAAAAGGAAAGCCTGTGATGAATCATTGACAGTGTCATATATAAAAGATATGGATATATCCTTATGGTACCAATGCTATGCTTGCTTCCTGTGAAGAACTAAAATCCTTGGAAGAAACATATACCTTAGTCTTTGAGAACACAAAAGAAGGAAGTCTAGAAGTGACCTATAAGCTGCGATGGCAGGTATATGTAAAATATTCAGCAGGAGAAATTTTTCTATAGAGAATTCTAGACACAGGAAATGAAATGGACACAAACTCAGAGAGGAGTCAGGGGGTAGCTCAGTGCTAAAATGCTTGCTTAGAATATGCAAAACCCTGGGATCAATCCCCAGTACCCCCAAAAAAGCCCAGAGATAGAGAAAGCCTGATGCATTGGGAAACTGAAAATCATTCCAAATGAATGAAGCATAGTATGGGAATATGGAAAGATAAGACTGGAGAGTCAAGCTGGAACAGCATCTGAAGGTCATTCTAAATGCAATGAACTGAATTGTGTTCTCAAAATTGACACATTGAAATTCTAATCTCGAAAAAAAAAAAAGAAAAGAAATTCTAATCTCAAAGTGATGGTATTTGGAGGTGGGGACTTTCGGTGGTAATCAGGTCATGAGGCCATGACCTCATGAATAGGATTCATGCCCTTGGAAAAAGAGGACAGAGGATCTCTAGCTCTAATTCTATCATATGAAGAGACAGTGGGAAGTCCCCAGTTTGCAACTTGGAGAAAGGCCTTCATCATATACATCTGCCAACACCTTGATCTTGGACTTCCAAGCCTCCAGAACCATAAGAAATAAACTTCCAGTGTTTATAATCCACCAGTCTATGGTAATTATGGCAGCCTTAAATGACAATATACTAAGACATTCTGGTGTTTACCCTGAAGGCAAGGAATCACGGAATTATCTGAAGTCTAGACAGTATCAAATTAAGTTTTTCTTTTGAAAGATTCCACTTTTTTTTCAATGCTAAGGATTGAACCCAAGACTTTAAGCGTGGTAGGCTAGTCTCCAGCCCAAGATTGTCATTTTTTAAATTTATTGTTTGATGGAATATTTTGAATATGTTTAATTATTAACTGACATGAATCTGCAAACAGGAAAGATTAACCGTAGAAGGTAAATGACGAAATCTCCAACTGTGGAATGTAATACCAGATGATGGGCTTAAGTTTAGAAGAAATACTCTATCTACAATATTGTTAATACACTTGAAGAGAATTTCTGTGTCCCCTTGAGATCTGATTAAACAAAATTTTAAAAAAAAAAGAAAGTCACTTGGGTTATTAAGGACCTAGCAAGCTCCATACATTGCTGCTTTATGATCATTGTCACAGTGACTAAGGAAATTATCCAGGGAATTATGTGGTATTTGCAAGAGCAGAAAGGTATGATACCTTTTCTTACCCCCATGAGACTCATGTGCTGAAGCTGCTATGACAAAAATTGATTATCAAGATGAAAGCATAACAAATTTATGTAAAGTTTTATGTGACATAGGAGACTTCAGAAATTAAGAACCGAAGACTCAGAGAACACTGTCTGTTATATTCTTAGATTTAATGAAACATGAATAGATTTAATGCAGAAATGTGACTGAAGATAAGAGTATAATCTAATACTGAGTGGGGAAACCAGACTGAGTTGGGAAATCAGCAAGTCCTGTCTGTTTGGATACTTCTTGACCTCTATATATAAATGTTAGAACCTGTTTGAAATGAGGGTCTTGTGACATACTATCAGACCAAGTAGGTCAGAGAATTTCTACATAGACAGCTCCTACAGAGAAAGTCAGGGAGGACATAGAAGTTTCTAAATTGCTATGACTCATCCTAAGGAAGAGGAATTCTGGTCTCTGACTGTTACGGAGAGAAATACAGAAAAGAGACAGGAAGGCAAGAGGGCATAGACTTACTGTGCTCACAAGCAAATGAGGCCTTCCAAGCTCCTTTAAAATTTGGCATGCCAAAACACCATATTATAGGATATCATTTTCTAAAGTCCAAAATATGCTATACTTTAAATTTCATTAATGTCCTTACAAAACCCAAGAGTCTATAAGAATGTATTGCCAGCATACATTGCACAGAAAGTTGACAGGACAATTGTTCAGTAACTTGCTTCTTTTCTATCTCTATCTGGCATTTTCCAACGGATTTTGTCTCACTACCATTATCCAAGATGGCCAGTAAGCTGGATTCAAGCATTATAGAGATAAATGGTCCCAGACCACTTCATTCAAACAATATTTAGTAGGACTATTCCCTAATCATCCCACACTCTGGTCAGCTATTTCTTATCCTTTCTTCCAAAAGAAGCTTTGCTATAATATATTACATCTTAGTAAGATATAATGCCAGTGTGACGTCATAGGTAGTGTAGAGTTGTTCACCATCTCTCCTCCATCTGCAGCTTCCATTTCACTAACTCCTCACTCTAGCTGCTATCTGGATTCCTCAGACTCCAATATTTTCTCCAAGATAACCTTTGCTTATCTGTCTGTGCACTTTCATAATCAGTATATTTTCAGATGTTTATTTCACACTCTATACTGCAAATTCCAGGCATCATGACTATGTCATATTCTTTTATTTCTAAGGATTTGTGCTTAGAAATTTGAGCTTAGTTAAATATTGAATAAATCCATAAATTACCACTTCGTGTCACTTTTGACACAAAAGAAATTGTACTAAAGTTGCTTACAATTTCTTTTCTTAATTAAAATTGAATGCAATTATAAACACAACTAACATGTATTTTTTTAATTCTTTAGGGATATAAGATGTTGTATTTTACCTTCCCAAAACAAATATGTAGTAACTTTTCCAATATCAATTTCCACTATTCTCACATTAACTGGGTGACCAATAATTCAATTCAATTCTGACACTAAGTACCCAGAATTCACAGTAGCTCCCACAGATTAAGTACTCAGTTGCTCAACATTGCACCTACTACACGTCAGTCATAAATGGAGGCACACAGGCTGCCATGTTTCCACCCAGGTGATGGCTAATTTCAGATTTCTCAGAATCCCCCTTACTATAATTTTGACCTGGAATGCCACTCCTTCACAAAAAAAAGCCCATGTGTAATTTGGTCCACAGTCTGTGGTGCTATTGGGAGGTGCTAGAAGTTTTCAGAGGTGGAGGCTGTAAGGAGAAACTCAGGGCATATTGGAACTCTAATCCTTTCAGTCTGTTTGCTTCCTGCCTTCCATATTCTAACCACAATGTAATGCCTCACCACAGGCCAAAAGGCAATGGGGTCAATGGACTAAAAATTCCAGAACTATGAGCCAAATAAATACTCCAACACTTTGATGTGTTCACCAACCTAAAAGCTTCCTGAGTCCTATCCTTTAGGAATTTTGTGGGGGCTTCATCAAGTAAGCATGATTGATTAAATCATTGGCCATTAAAGATTCAGTTCAATCTTCAGTATCTATGCCCCACTTCCTGGAGGTAAAGCAGAGGAAGCAGAGACTAAAAATTCCTGTAATCATGACTGGTCTTTCTGATGATAATTTCCCATTCTTATGCTTTCTAGGGACCTGCCATAAGTTACCTCAATACTATTAATTTAGTATGGTTGAAAGGATCTCATTATAAATGAAAAAGATATTCCTGTTACTTAGGAAACTTCAACATGTTTAGGTGCTTTGTAAAAGGAACTTGAGACAGAGACTACTGCAGATATAAAAATCTCTTTCACACAAAATTCCCTCTATCCAGGTTCTTTTATTGTTATGATTCCCCACTTTTGTTTTCTATGTTTCTTCTTCCTTATTCCATATTTTTCCTCCTTTGTAGTTATAACTCCTAAAAGATAAATAATTATGTCATAACAGATACGTGGAAGACTTATAGGTAAAGTTTTTAAAAGAAAAATAAATCTATGAAATGATTATGTTCATAGATCAAATTATTGTTTTTGATTAACTATCTTGAATGGTCATGGTTCTTTAATAAAGTGCTAAAACAGCATTAAAAAGAGAGTTGAGGCTAGGACAAAATAAATGTAATGTGAATGTCAGCTAACTGTGGAGGCTGTTTTATCAAGAATTTATGTATAGTACATACCAAAGGCCATGGTATAAAAAATAGTTCTGGGTCATTTAATGATGGGGATATAGTCTGTGAATTATGTTTTCATGCAGTTTCATTGTTGTGTGAACATTAATGTGTGCTATCACAAACCTAGATGGCACATATCAATCACTCAATATGACGTCTTGATGCAAACAAGAGAGGTGGTAAACAGGAGCCTACTGCCAGCTTAACACAGAACATTGTTTTAGAGTCAAATTTTATTAAGTAGAAGTAGTATATTCTAAAATAACAATAAAATGTGCAGTATAGATAATACATTAACCAGTAACAAAATTGTTTATTATTGAGTAGTATTTGTACTGTACATAATTGTATTCCTACACCTGTATATGACTGGCAGTGCAGTATGTTTGTGTACACCAACATCACCATAAACAGCACGAGTAGTACACTGTCATATTATGATGACAGTAACGTCACTAGGCAACAGGAATTTTTCAACGTCATTCTAATCTTGTGGATGACTACTGCATATGCAGTCCACCATTGACTAAAATATTGTGTTGCACTTAATAAATGCTAATAAAATAAATGAATGCATTTAAATCTTAAGCAAACTTTTAAATATGTTTATATCATTTAGATCCAAATGTTCTGCATTTCTATTTTTTTAGGCATATGGGAAAGTTCCATTTCTGTGTAGTTGGTGTTATCTCAAGACCATATGATTAAATAGATATTCATAGAGTATGGGCAAACATGGCAAGCATCATCTCTAGGCCTGGCCTCTTAAAAGTTTCCCATGGTCTTCCATTATCTACTTTTGCACCAGGCTCAGTGACTGAAAACTGAGAATTTAAAGACAATAGAGACTTATGATCAGAAAGCACCAGATCCTTGAGTCACTTCACGGAGGTAGGAAAACTTAAGAAAGTTCCATGACCTGCCTCAGAACATGACTCCCAAGAAATATGTGCATTGTATTAACCATGGCACTAAGGTACCTGGTTGGATGATAACACATAACTTAATAAATACTGATTAAATAAATAAATGTATTTCAAATTTAAGCATATTTTTAAATATAATTACATAATTTAGCTATAACTGTTCTCCGTAATCATTTCCTAGGCTTATGGGAAAGTTCCTTGACTTTCCTGAGCAACGGCCAATAGGATCAAAGAGATTATAAACACAGAAAAAGACACCTAACACTATCCAGGAACGGTTTAGTTGAAAACGCATTTATGCATTCATATTTCCCCTTAAGAAGGTTTCATTGTTGTTCTGTAGGAATCCTTAATATGTAAATTCTTAGTATTTAAGAGTCTCAGAGTTTATGTTGCTTAGTCACTATCTCTGCAGCAATCACCTCTGTAGCATTCTGGTATGTGGCCATCCAAATGCAATAATGCAACTCAAAATTCATTGAACACAGCAATTTTCTATCTGTGTATTCTAATAGGCCTGCTGGTAGCCATTAAAGAAAAGAGATATAGTTGATACATGATAGGTAAATAGACAGATAGATAGGCAGATTGATATAGACAGATGATAGATATAGAGAGATAGATGATAGATGATAGATAGATGATAGATAATCTAAGAGAAAAGTTGTTAAACAGATAACTCACAAACATTACAAATTTTTATCTCTAAGTGTTAAGATTATGTAAAATCTTGTAATGTCATGTTTTACATTTCAGTTTTTTATTTCCTGCATTTGGTAGCTATATACATACATATTTCCCATAAGAACAAAAATCTATACTCACAGTTATGAAAATATAACAATGAAATCCCTTTCTATAATTAACATATACTAATAAAAATATAAAAAAATAATTTTCTGGAAAAATAGAAATTGATCAAAATATTTTTTTAATTACATACATTATTCCCCAGGAACAAAAGATAGAATCTGAGTCTATTATCTGTATGAAGAGTCTACTAATATTAAGGTATAACAATTATTGCATAGCCCCTTAGATTTCTATTCAAGTTAATTGTGATGTTTTCCTTGTCTATCTATACATTGGTTTACAGAGGGAATTTTGATATGACATGACATGAAATGGCCAGGATTGTCTTATGGGCTACTCATCAACTCTTTGGAAAACACTGAGTGTGTGTGTGTGTGTGTGTGTGTGTGTGTGTGTGTGTGTGTGTGCGTGTGCACGCGTGTGTTTAAAATACAAGGATTAAAGCATAAAATCCAAATAAATTATCCATGATTACACATTTTTACAATGTAAATGGCCTGGTTCTTAGTTAGGTATTTAATTTTGCTCATGATTATTGGCAGAGATATTTAATAGAAAAGAACAACTGATAGATATAACTATTTCTATAAATGTGGTTTTCAAGGTAAGATTTCAAAGGTAAAATAAAGAGAAACAATTAACCTAGTCATTAAAAAGGGCCTTGATTTGACAATTTGAGAAAAGACACTTATTTCCTATAATATATTCTCACTCAAAAAAATTTTATGAAGGGCTAGTGAATTGTCTTAAGTGGTAGAGCTACTAGCAAGTATGAGGCCCTGATTCAAACTCCAGTACCACTTAAAAATATTTTGTAAAAACATAGAAGAAATCTACATCCTTGTAAGTGTACAAATAATAAAGTTCACAAATTCATGTGAAACTCAATGACACGTCTTCCTGTAAATAATACAACTGAGGCATAAATGAGCAACAGAGTTTGGTTTTGATCATAAAAAATATACTATTGGCTGTAATTAATAAATATGACACTATTTAACTAACTGGAAAGTAGTTGTTTGAGATATCTGGCACAGCCATTGACACTGAAAGAGATTACCAAGATACTGCATGTTATTACTTAACGTACTGCTGTCTAATGTAGTATGGCAAGCCAGTGTAACCTTCTTCTTTGAAAATGGACTGTCTTTGTGTATATGTGAATTATTTCTTATTTATTCTTGTATTTACTTAGTTCATATGACAGAGTTGATTTGCAGTATTTTTCTTGTCACTAAATTAAATCTGCCCAGATGAGAAAGAATCAGAGAAGCTACAGCTAATGAATAGCTAATGCTGTTTACCATGCAATTATCTTGCCTGAAATAACAAGGTTGTGTACAGAAGTTGATAAGATAATTTATCAGATATTATCCCTCTTTTTAAAGATTTCATTTGAAATCATGCAAAATACACTCTGACAGCATCTTTAAGTTTCTAATTAATTTACAAAGAACTTTTGAAATATCTTTTCTCATACATCACTTTACCATATTTTCCTCCAATTGCTATTTGCTTCTTTTCTTCTTAAAACACGGTGTTAATTATCTTAAATTTTTTTTGAAAATTACTTAGATTGAGGAAACTTTAGTTATATGCAAGAATAAGACATGGTGAAGCACATCTCATATGGCTTCTCCTGTTCCTATGTATTCAGACTATGTGTAAAAATTCGACTAAAAAGTTACCTACTAATACTAATAAAAATATTCTTGCTGTTCACATTTTTATACATTTTGTTCACATTTCCTGAGTCTTCATTTGGACTTCATTCTGTTCCATGCTTTTAACATTGATTACTTTTTATATTGATTTAATTACAAATCAATTATCTAGCAGAATATCTGGTTTGAAATGATTTGATATAATACAATTAAACACCTTTCAGTGCTTAAGACAACCAAATAAGATTGCTAACCTGGAGGGAAGTTTCAATACTTGAACAAATTACCACTTTAAAGGAGTACTAGAAATACTGAGCTACTTATGGCACAAATCTGAAGGTAAAGGAGTAGCATATTGTTCCTTTTACTTTAAAGAATTTATTTACATATTATTTTAGATCGGATCCTTAAAATACCAGTGTAGGCTCCTCAGTAACATTAATTAATTTGTGCAAGCTGTAATTTCTCCTTGTTTCTGAAAACTCTATTCATTACCAATATGTACAAAATAATACACATTCAAAATAAGATTAGGGCACAGGGACTCATTCTGAATGATATGACGCAGGTTTGCTTACCCAGAAAACTCCCCCAGTGCTTGTTTTTGCTTTTTATCAGTTAAGATTTTGTTAATGCATTAAGCCTGTTCAATTTTTCATCCCTGTTCCTAAGCAGTCAGAGGACAATAGAAGGGAGAAGGAGCACATCAGCAAAACATGTGCATCTAAAGGAAACACTTGTTTCTGTATCTTATAAAATAATAGCTCAGAGCTATGATGAGAACTGCTCAGAGCAAGCTGAACACCTTGATTTGTTTGACCTCCCAAGGAATCAGAATATTTTCTTTTATACTTGGAGGAAATGAATCACTAGAAATACATTTATAAAGATGCAGCAAGAAGTTTTCTTTACAATTTTTTCTAAAACTTTTTGCTGTGCTTTTCCCCTCTACTAGAAAATATATCAAAATGTATCATTTATTGAGCCTAAAATCTTAAGCAATTAAGAACTCCACTATAAGTGGCACATATGTTAGTAAACTTTCCAAAATACTGTCATTATTTTAAAATTACTTTGGCCCATGTATTTCCATAAGATTTCATCTCATAATCTCATCCTTCTTTAGTTTACTGTGACTTCAATTTTCCTTCACAGTTGATAGTCATTCTTCTCAAGAAGAGAAATGATTTGGGAAATGATGTGGAATAAGTTTCCCCTGCTGCTTTCAATCCAGAAGATGCTATGGGGTGAAACCCATCTGGGGGTCCCTGCTGATCTGAACTGTTCCATCAACATTACCAAAATGTTGCTCTTAACTAGCAGTCTTATCTATTTTTTCTCTATATAGGAAATATGATTATTGTCTCAAGGTGAGATTTTCATAGTATTCTATGAATTAAGACTATACCCTAGACTTTCTGAAAATCATGATTAAGAAATTCATTAATTCTTATACACTCACACATATGGAGAAGTATAAATACAATTATCATGACTTTACTAGGACCTGTATTAAAATGGCAACAATGATTTTTAATGAGACTGACTACTTTCACAGAACACTGAAAATGTGATTTTAGCTACTATGGTTGTAATAGTTCATACTCAATTTGGAATGGACATAAGATTAATGGCCAAATCAAAGGCTACATCAAACACATTGCATTCAACCTATTTTTTGAAATTCTATCTTGCCTTTGGAGCAAGTCTGCTTCTTTTCATTGACAGTACATATTAACATATTTTAAGAAACCATTGCATAAAAATTACATGTTAGCATATATATTTAGCGATGCTGAGATATTACTTTTAATTTCTAATGGTTTCTGCATGTGTTAAGTAAAGTGAAGAAATTTTTTTTTACCACTGCTTCTTCCCTTCATTTCAATTTTTCCCAGACTCCCCTTGTCATCAACATTCCCCACATTATTTGACAATTATTTTATATTAATTTGAACTTAGTTATTAATGCTAGTGTATTTTGCTTTATTGAAGTACTTGCATTTTAAAAAAGAGATTCCTAATGGAAAATCAAGATATATGGCACCTTTTAGGGTCAATATTTCAGAGAAAGAACAATATTTCAAATAGGTCACAAGAAATTACTTGTCCCACCCACAGCAAGCTAATAGTAAGACTAATGTAAGCAAGTCTCTGCATAAAAGCAAATGAGCTCATAAAGAAATGATTGCACGCATGAAGGACACATCACTCAATGAGAAAACGGAAGGCAAATAATTCTGGCCCTAATTGACTGAGCCTTAGAGTAAGTCCAATTTTGTCTAGCTCTCTCATCGCAAACAATTAAGTCTCTTTCCTCAGTTTTCTCACATAGCTGCCAACTGTAGACCAAAATCCAAATTTTAGACACCACCTGTTAGTAAATAAAAAGTTTTATTAGAGCACAAACATATTCACACATATGTCTTCTCTATAACTTCTCATATGCTACAATGACATGGTTGAGTAGTTACAGCAGGTAAGACCTATAACATTTCCTGTTGGGTGCTTTACAAGAGAAGTTTGCTCAGCTCAACTGGAGAAAGTGCCAAATCCAGAGAGAATTTCTCTGTTCTCACATAACTTGCCCTCCTTTTAACAAATTATGTTATTAATCACTGCCTACATTTGTAGTTTTTCATTTGGTTCTTCGATTCTACTGGATCCTGCACACTTGGTGTCTTTCTTAAGGACTTCTTTTAGTTCTCTCCCTATATTTAAAAAAAATGGTCATCTCTAAAATTTAATGATAGTATTTTCTGATTTTCAATTTCTCATTTGTATATATAATTTCTTTTACCTCTTAACCTTAGAACAATCCTTGACTGACTTACATACATCATTCTTCTCTCAGGATACTCAATATATTGCAAACAATGATACTGAGATTTTTTAAGCCTTTTCCCCACTTATCTGTATTCCTAGTACATGATCTACAACCCAATGTTCATGAAGCATTTTTGGAACAAGTAAAGTTGATTCTCACTCTCAGACACCCTGTTGGAATTTATTAGACTTCTCTTTCTTCCAATTTTGAGTGGTTATTAGTGTTGAGTACCATAAGACAAATTAAAATATCCTAAATGAACTAAGCTCCCAACACACTGGAACTATGAGTATATTAAGGGTCTTTTTCATTAGGAAAATAAATATAGCAGTGATACCAATATATCATACCAAAGTGAAGTTAAAATATCATAAGAACAAAAGAAGAAATAGAGAGATCACCATGCAGTAGCAGAAGTGAAGAAATATGCTATCTGGATCATGGAAAGGAAGAAACATTAACCAAAACAAGTTAGACCTCTGCCCCTCTTCTTCAACAAGGAAAACTACACAATTCTCATAGTGATGATTGGAAGCTGCTTTGATAGAAATAAACTATCGAATACATAGTAATGAGATACTTCAATTTCC
This sequence comes from Castor canadensis, assembly GCF_047511655.1. Lineage (NCBI taxonomy): Eukaryota > Metazoa > Chordata > Mammalia > Rodentia > Castoridae > Castor > Castor canadensis. The sequence goes on along the minus strand of NC_133390.1, from coordinate 18,562,353 downwards.
ACCCTCCTTCTGCAATATATACATGACCATAGGTCTACATATTTCCTTTCTGAAGAATCCTCTACTTCCTGAAACCATAAAAATTATGTTTCTTGTTATACAAAAAACAGCTTCCTGACAAAAATCTCTCAAGAATGATTGCCAAATGTCTGAAAGACCTTCTGGCAATGGTGAAGAGACTAAACACTTTTTGGAGAGGATCAGGAGGAAGGAGGTTTTTTGTTTGTTTTTGTTTTGTTTATTTTATTAGCATGTAATATTTGTACAAGGGAATACATTGTGATAACTACATATGTGTTTGCAGCATATATTAGTTAGATTTACCTCCTACATTATTCTCTCTCTTCCCCCCACCTTCTTAGAACCATTTCAACAGTCTCCATTCTTCTATTTTCATATATGATACAAAATACATCTACCATATTCACCCTTTCTTTATGTCCACCCTCCTCCCACTCGCACCCACTCCTAGAAGAGACCTATTTTACCTTTATGCCCTTTATTTTTTAAGTGTATACTGATAGTTCAAGGGGGTTTCACTTTAGTACTTCAGGTATGTATATTATGTGCTTTAATCAAATTAGCCAACCCCTGTTACTCATTCTCTATTACCATGCTTCCCTAATATTCAACAGCCTACTGTACAGTGCATTCATATATAGATGATTTGTTTCAATATTGTTCTCACTATGTTTATAGTATGCATGTACATATGTATATGATCATATGTTTATCTATATATTTGCATTTAACTTATAGGTCTACCTTCCACATATGAGGGAAAACATGTGACCTTTGGTTGAGCCTGGCTTACTTAACATGAAGTTCTCTGGTTCCATCCATTTACCTGTAAATAACATAATTTCATTTTTCTTTATGACTGAATAAAACTCCATTGTGTATATATGCCACATTTTCTTAATCCATTCATCAGTTGTGGAGTATCAGGGCTGCTTCCAAAGCTTGGCTACTGCAAATAATGCTACAGTAAACATGTATGTAAAAGTGTCCCTGTCTATCACATCCTGGAGTATATTCCTTTGGATATAGGCCTAGGAGTGGTATCGCTGGATTGTATGGTAGTTTCATTTTTAGTTTTTTGAGGGACTTCTGCATTGATTTCCATTGATTTCCATTCCCACCAACAGTGTAGAAGGTTCCTTTTTCCCCACATCTTCACCGCATTTGTTGTTGTTTGTGTTACTGATGATAGCCATTTTGAGTGGGATGAGATGGAATCTCAATGTCGTTTAGTCTTGCATTTCCATTTATGGTCTAAGATGCTGAGCATTTGTCATATGTTTATTGGCCATTTGTACTTCTGCTTTTGAGAATTGTCTGTTCAGTTCATTTGCCCATTTATTCAGTGGGTTGTTGTTTGAAAGGTTGGTTTTTTGAGTTCTCCATATATTGTGGGTATTAATTCCTTAGCACATGTATAGCTGGCAAAGAAGGAAACTAAATCTGAGGTATGGATCAAGATTGCAGCCAGAATTTGAAATAAAGTTACGTTTTTTTGCTTTCCTTTTTATTGAATAAATTCACAGAGCCTGGATTATGAGTGATATGCCTGTCTTGGAAACATCAGCTAACTTGGAATTACAGCTTGTACTGCTGGGTTTCTTTGCAAATAAAATAAAAGCAAGGATGAAAGCAGAGACATAATTATGAAAGACACTAGAATGGGGGAAAGAGATTAAACCTTATTAAAATATCATTCCTAGGCATTAGCAACACTTCTATAATTAATAATATAACAGTTGACTGCACTAAGCACCATAACAGAAATTAAATTTTCATTTATGATCAGTAATAATGAGGTAATATAAAAAAGATTGGGTTTGGATTTTTCTGCTATTGAAGATTAATAATTGCCTAAGGTCTACATGCAGAATTAAGACACACATTTGGTTGTACAGAAGATAACTCACTGGATGTGCAAATATCCTTTAACCCTAGACTGCAGGCCTGACATGAAAGGATGCATTTTTCCATTTCATCATTGTTGAAGTCAGACATTCTACAATTGTCTATATCATTAAGACTGCTAGAGAGAGGTAGAACTGTCTTTTTCAGGAAAATAATGCAACATAAATGAACAAAAATTCAAAAGATGCTTTTTAAATAGAAGCCATTGGCAACACAAATATCCAATATATTGTTTTTATGGCAGCTGATGACTGATGTTAACATTTATAAGGGAATTTAGGGTTTTTTTTAAATAATGACAACCAAGAATAAGCAACATATGTGAAATTTCTTTTAGAAACTATTCAAGGATTGCTGCAATGCTTTCCTTTGTCTTATTTTGCAACCATTTTTATATGAAATTTTAGTACTTGAATTCTGTATATGCAAACTAGATATACTTATATTACTATTCACATAGCTTATCACATCCATGCACAAAAATTTGAGAAAGCTATAAAAAAGTTGTTTACATTATAATTACAGTGTTTATAAAATAAAGCAAATTTGCTAATTATATAAAAGTTTGAGAATAGAAATTACAATTTTATCAAATCTTCATTAGTAAGTTCCTGAATGCTGCTTGCTAGAATTCTATAAACTTGTTTATCTATTTTGGGTAAATGACTCAATAAGTCAAGGAACAGACAGGAATTGTCATTTCATGTCAAATATTCAGCAAACTCCTCGATGGAATATCTATTTCTATATTTTGGATATTTTCATTTCCTGTTTATAGGTGAAGAAAGCCAATTCAAATGAAATTTAGTATAAAAAGAATTTGATCCAGGTGCTGGTGGCTCACGCCTGTAATCCTAACAACTCAGGAGGCAGAGATCAGGAGGATCATGGTTCAAAGCCAGCCTGGACAAATAGTTCACAAGAGACCCTATCTTGAAAAAACCCATCACAAAAAAGGGGCTGGTAGAGTGACTTGAGGTATAGGCACTGTGTTCAAGCCTCAGTAATGCAAAAAAAAAAAGAATTTTTGGAGATCTTTTGCAATGCACACACACACACACACGCATCCTAGACCCTAGCATATTGAGGAATATATGGCAATTATATTTTATTATAATTATTATATATCTTAGTTCATTTTGTGCTGCTATAACAAAATATTTTATAGACAACAGAGCTTTATTTTCATAGTTCTGCAAATTAGGAAGCATAATACCAAGGCACAGTCAGATTAGGACCCAGATTTTCTGTTTTCAGCAAGGCACCTGAATGAATCATACTTTTTGTCACTTTGATGAAATACCTGAGAAAAACAACTAAAGGGAGGAAAGATTTATTTTGGCTCATGTTTCAGAGGTTCCAGTCCTTCATGGTGAAGAGGCAGTTGTGAAGCAAAGCAGCTCAAATTATGCCAGTCAGCAGAAAGAATGCCTATAAAGGGATAGCAGAGTCCGATCAATTCCTGCAGTACCCTCAAGACATCTTTCCTATTGCCTCAATGTAAAGTATTTTGCTTCCTTAGTCCCAACTTCACATAGGCTTTTCTGATCAACTGCATGTTTTTCCAGTCCTTCTGCTGTACTTTTCGCTCCTGATTCTTACTCTAAATCTGACTAAACGCAGCTAGCAAAAACCATGCATAGCCTGAATGCTGGGCTGCCTTGAAATTTCCTCAACCAGGTTAATTAGTCCATCAGTTTTCCTCAAAGTCCCAGAACATGGCCCAGTCTTTTGCCAGCATATATTATAAATTGCTTCTTGTTCAACTCCCAATACAGCCCTCATTTGTATCTGAAACCTCATTTACCCTTTGAATTCTAATCAACATTCTGATCTTCTGAGCTCCCTCAAGAATTGTCCATTAAGCTCTGCTTACAGCATTCTAAGCTTTCTCTAGTGCACTTCTCCAACCTTTTTCCAAATTCCTCCCTCAAACAGTTCCAGAGGCTTAAAAACCTCATAATTATGTTTAACTACAGCAATGTCCCTACTTTAAGTGCCAATTTCTTGTATTAAGAAGACTTTTAATCACTGTGACACAATACCTGACAGAAATAGCTTAAGGGAGGAAGAATTTATTTTGCTCATAGTTTCAGAGGCTTTAGTCCAGTGTGGTGGAGATGGTGTGGCAGAGCAGAATAGCTCACATATTGGTGGCCAGGAAGTAGAGAGAGAGAACATCTGCACTCCAGATTTTTACTTTTTTTCTTTGTATTCTTTCCAGGGCCTCGGTCAATGGGGTGGTGCTTCCCACAATCAGGGTAGATCTTGCCTCCTTAGTGAGTCCTCTCTGGAAACACCCTCACAGTCACACCCAGAAGGATCTTTCACTAATTTCATAGGTGCTTCAAAATCCAATTAAGTTGACAATCAAGATTAACCATCAGAGTGCCTCAGACACTATGTTGTCTAGAGAGCACACAAGGCAAACTAGGAGAGAGAGGGAAAGAAAGAAAGAACGAGAGAGAGCCACTCCCACTCCCAAGATATCTTTAATAACAGCAGTAATCCACCCAAGACAACAGAGTTCTTGAGACCTAAATGCCTCCCATTGGGCCTCATCTCCCAATACTGTTGCATTGGAAATTAAGTTTCCAATACCTGGATTTGGAACACACACATCCAAACCACAGAATTTTGAATTAGCATCTTAGAGACCTTGATGGAAGGAAATATGGATGCTCTACTGGCCAGTTCTATTTCCTCCTAGTCCCTGTCCTAAAATAACTTTACTTGAGATCATTTAGTACGAACTCTTAAAAACTCCTGGGAAAAGGCCACCTTGGAAGATAGAATGCTGTAACCTAATTGTTTAGTATGTTATTTTCAACTAATTTAACTTTTTCTTTCTTACCTTTCATCTTGTCTTTTTGAAATTCATGATGCCCTCAATTTCTGAATTTGCCAGGTCTTTAAGATGAATAATCAAGGTATTTTTTGTCATCCCTTCTGAAGACAGTGAGATTTCCATGCCTTCCACTCTGCCAAATCCGGTTTCAGCATTTTCTCATCAATGTCTGACCCCAAAAAGCTGATTCATGTTCTTTGTTACTATTATTTTATGATTTATAAAATTTCTTCTACTGTCATTTTAACTTTGTCTAAAAAGGAAATGAAGTTAAATACATGTATTTAAGCTATTATGTGTGAATCACTCTGCTCTTCTATCTATATTACTATTGCTTTTTTCCCTCTGAATCTTGGTATTGTATTAGCCATATCAAAATACATGAGAGAATCAATTTACAAAAAGATTTGTTTTGTCTCACAGTTTCAAAGGTTTCAGTTCATGGTCACTTGACCTCATTGACTTTAGGCCTGTGGCAAAGAGGTACACCATGACAGGAGCACATGATAGAGAAAAGTGCTACATCACAGATGATGAAACATGAAAGAGTTGGAAGGACCAGGGTCACAATATCTTCCTAAAAAGAAAGCCCCTCTCCAATGACTTCCTTCTAATATGCCCCAAATTCTAAAGGTTCCACCATCTCCCCTACAGACTAGGTATTAAGCCTGAAATATATGGGCTTTTCAGGGACTAAAGGTCCAAACTATAACACTTACCAAGGTCATCAGCAAATTCCATGCTGCTAAAAGTACTGTGTATATTTCTATCCTCACCTTACTTACCTTCTGATTCAGTGTAATTTATTACTGCCTTTATCTTAAGAGATGTCTGTCTTTGAAATTTAGTAGAACCACACTGTTCAAGTTTTTCTCTCACATCTCTAGCTGCTCCTTCTCATTCTCCCTGCTGGATCCACAATGAAGAAGAATCAGCAAACATAATAATCAGAAAATGCTCCAGACTGAAAAACTCAAGAGAAACTAGTTATGTTTTAAATGATGAAAAATATAGAAGTAAAAAAAAAAAGCAATCTGTAAACTTTTTAGTTGGTAAATAAAAAGTAGGACATGGTTGTTTAAAATTCTGCAATTGTTAACTGACCTTTTGTTAATCGTTTCACATATTTTATTTCCTGATTCCTTTATTAGCATTTTTACTTAGTCCCTTAGTAATAATTTTTAGTCTTTGTTTATCTGAAAATGTCTTTATATCACTTACTTAAAAGCGATAGTTTAGCTGGAAGAACAATGTGTTATTTTCCCCAAAGCTGTTAATTCTTAATTCACTGGCTTCTATTTTTTTTAAAGACAATGACAATTTCAATTTTTTTCTATTCTAATTAAAATACCTGTTTTCTCATGGCCATAAGATACTGCCTTTGTCTTTGATGACTAGAAAATGAAGGTACATGTCATAATCCATAAAAAGTTTGACTACAATGCTTTAGACTGTGTGTGAATTACTCATTCTCCCATTTGTTTATCATGCACTTGTGCACCAGCATCCAAGCCATGAGTGATGGAGGAGAGTAAGGAAAAGCACATGGTCCTGACTTGTCAGTTCCTAATTGTCCCAATCTGGACTTTCAGTATTTTTAAAAGGTTAATTGAGCCTGCCTTTCAAAGGAAATTTGTAAGGCTTGAAAATGATATCCAAGTCCCAGACAAGGAAGCTATAATTAAAATAAAGGTCATCAAAAATTGTCTCTTTTCTTCAACAAAACTAGTGATACAGACAGAACAGGACCTGCCTGGAACTGAGGGGGGAAGCAGGGAGAGGGTGGGAGAGGGGGGCAGGAGGGAGAAATGACCCAAACAATGTATGTACATGTGAATAAAAGAATAAAAATAAATAAATAAATAAAATCAGAAAAAAATAATGATGCATATTAATTCTTTTTATTTTCCAATTTTCATATATCAATAATATGAAGGAATTTCATTGTGATAATTCCATACATATATACAATGTACCTTGAACAGGCTCACTTCCTCCACTATATTGCCATTCTCCCCCAACCTCTTCTCTCCTTTTCAAACAGCGTTTGGTGGGTTTCATTGTGCTGCATTCGTATTTATATCTGCAGTATACTTCTATCCTCATCACCACTCAGTATCCTTTTCATTCCCTTTCCACTTCCTTCTTCCCACTGATCCCTTCCCATGCGATCTCCCATATACATTCATGTCCTATTATCATCATCAACAACATCCTTTTTAGGTCCAGATTACACAAAGGAGCAAGAACATGCAATATTTGAGCTTCGCTTATCTCAATGAGTTCCATCCATTTTCCTGAAAATTACATAAGTTCATTTTTCCTTATGGCTGAGTAATATTCCACGAATATGTATATATGTATATATGAACACACACACACATATACAGAGAGCTGTAAACAAACATGGGTGTGCAGGTATCTCTCCTGTATATTATTTTACACTCCTTCAGATATACGTCTAACAGTAGTATGGCAGAGTCATAAGTAAGATTATTTTTAGTTTTTTGAGGAACTTCCATACCGATTTCCATAAAGGTTTTACTAGATTACATTCCCATTAACAGTGCGTGATTTCACATTTTTCCTGCATCTACACTAACATTTGGTGTTGTTTGTTTTCTTGATAATTGCCAATCAGACTGGGATGAGATGGAATCTTAGTGTAGTTTTGACTTGCATTTCCTTTATGCCTAAAGATGTTTAGCATTTCTTCATGTATATATTGGCCATTTGGATTTCTTCTTCTGCGAACTGTTTGTTCAATTTGTTTGCCCATTTATTATTGGGTTATTTGTTATTTTCCTGTTTAGTTTTTTGAGATCTTTGTACATTCAGCATATTAATCTCTTATCTGTTGAATAGCTAGCATAGACTTTCTCTAATTCTGTATATTATCTCTTGATTCTGACAACTGTTTCATTTGATGTGCAGAATCTTTTAAATTTGATGCAGTCCCATTTGTCAATTGTTGCTTTTATTTCCTGGGCAATTGAAGTTCTATTTAATAAAGCAATTACCTATGTCTTCTATTCTGTTCCATTCATCTTCATGTCTGTTTTTGTGCCAGTACCATGCTGCTTTTCTTACTATGGCTTTGTAGTATAATCTCAAATTTGGAACTGTGATACCGCCAGTGTTGCTCTTTTTCCTCAGGATTGTTTTGCTATTTGTGGTCTTCTATGTTTTCATATAAATTTTTATATTAATTTTTCTAATGTCATTGGACCATTGATGGGCATTGCATTGAATCTGTAGATATCTTTCAGATTATAGCCATTTTGTGGTATTAATTCTTTCTTTCCATAAACATGGAAGGTCTTTCCAACTTCTAGTGTCTTCTTAAATTGCTTTCTTCAAGGTTTTATAGTTTTCATTATAAGAGGTCTGTCACCTCCTTGGTTAAGTTTATGTGCAGCTATTTTTTCTTTTCTCCTTTTGAGGATATTGAGAATGGGGTTGTTCTCCCGATTTCTTATTCATTGTTGGTATATTAAAAAACTACTAATTTTTATATGCTAATTTTTAAATCTTTGTATGCTGATTCTATATTGTATTACATTGCCAAAAGTATTTATCAGCTCTTAGTGTTTTGGGGCTTTTTTAAGTAAAGAGTTATATTATCTGCAAATAGGGATAATATTATTTTTTCTTTCCTATTTGAATCTTGATTTCTTGCTCAAGGTAAGAGTTTTACTACTATATTGAGTAAGAATGGGGAAAGTAAACACTTGTCTCATTCCTCACTTTAAAGGAAATGATTTCAATTTTTCCCTATTATTATGGTGCTGGCTATAGATTTGTTATATATAGCTTTTATTATGTCAAGGTACATTCCTTCTATTCCTAGTTTCTTCCAGATATTTTATCATGAAAGGATGTTGAATTTTGCCAAGGACTTTTTCTGCATCTGTGGAGATGACTATGTGATTTTTGTCCTTCATTCTGTTTATATTCTGTATTTCACTTACTGATTTACATATACTGAACCATTTTTACATCCCTGGAATGAAACCAACTGATGATAGTACATAATCTCTTTAATGTGTGTTGAATTCAATTTGCATGATTTTATTGAAAATTTCTGCATCTATATTCATTAAAGAATTTGGTCTATAATTCTCTTTTTTGTTGTGTCCTTGTCTTATTTTGGAATGAGTGTAATCCTGGCTTCATAGAATGAGTTTAGGGAATGTACCTTCCCTTTCTATTTCAATAGAAAAGTTTGAAAAGTGTTAGTGTTAGTTCTTTTTTAAAGATCTAATTACTGCTAGTGAGTCTCTTGGGCCCTGGGCTTTTCTTTCTTGGGAGACTCATTATTATTGCTTTGATATCATTGCTTGCTATTGCTCTATTTAAATGATTTATATCTTCTTGATTCAATTTTGGTAGGTCAAATGCATTTGGAAATTTATCCATTTCTTCTAGATTTTTCAGTTTGTTTGAATATAGGTTTTCAAAATATTACCATATTATCCTCTGGATTTTGTTATTATTTGTTGTAATTTCCTCCCTTTTCATCTGTTTTCTCCTTTTAGTCAGATTGTCTAAAGGTATATCAATCTTATTTATCTTTTCAAAGGACCAACTTTATGTTTCATTGATGCTTTGTATGATTTTTTGGTCCTTATTTAATTTCTGCCCTAGTTTTTTATTGTTTCTTCCCATCTGGTAATTTGGAATTTGGCCTGTTTTTGTTTTTGTGGGAGACTGCAGTATATCATTAGGCTACTTATTTGAGATTGCTGTCTTTTTTTTATGTTAGTGCTTGTACCTATCAGGTTTCCTATTAAGAGCGCCTTTGTTGAATCCCACTGATTCCATTAGGCTGTTTTCATGTTCACTAGAATCTAGGAATTTTTGGATTTCCTCCTTTATGTATCTTGAATGACTGATTATTTGGTTTGAACATTTTTTGTATTTTACTTTGCTGTTAAGTTCAAGTTTTATTCCATATGGACTGATAGAATACAGGGAGTTATTACAATTTTCTTATATCGGCTAAGACTTGCTTTGGTTCCTAAGATAAGATCTATTTTGATGAAAGTTTCATGGACTACTGAGAAAAATGTGCATTATGCAACTGCTAGATGAAATACTATGTAGATAATCTGTGAATCTGTTTGGTCTACAATGCTGTTTAATTCTCCTTTTTGTTTATTTGTTTGTTTTTGTTTTTGTTTTAGTCTGGATGACCTATGTATTGGTGAGAGTGGGATATTGAGACTCCTATTCGCTTTGTGTTGAGGTCTATCTGTGCTTTTAAGTACAGTAGTATTCGTTTAAAGAAGTTGGGTGCCCTGACATTTGGCACATATATTACCAATTGCTATTCCCTCTTGACTGGTTGTTCCCTTTATTAATTTAAAGTGACTTTCTTTATTAATATAAAGTATCTCTTTTACCTAATTTTGGTTCAAAGTCCACTTTATTGGATATGTGAATAACTACTCTTGACTGTTTTCAGGGTCCATTTGCTTTGAAGATCTTTCTCCACCATTTAACACTATGCCAATGTTTGTTTTTGTCAGTGAGATGTGTTTCTTGCAGGCAACAAATGATTGGGTCTTGCTTTTTGATCCAATAACTACTCTTTGTCTTTTGTTTGGAGAATTGAGACAGCTAACATTCAGTGTTAATATAGAAATATGTGTCGTAATTCTTACCATTTTGCTTCTTTTGTAGTGTCTTATTGATTAATATTTTTATTTGCTTATGTACTCATCTGGTATGACTTTTTTCCCCATAATTTCGTGGTTACATTTATCTACTCTTCTGTGTGTAGTATTCCTTTGAGTATCTCCTGCAGTTCTGGTTTAGTGGACATAAGTTGCTTTAGTTTTCTTTTTTTTTTTTTTTTTTTGTCATGGGAATGTTTTATTTCCCCCCTCAATTTTGAATGAAAATTTGGCTGGGTAGAGTAATCTAGGTTGGCAGTTATTTTCTATCAGTGCCTAAAATACATATTTTCATGATCTTCTTGCTTTTAAGGTTTAAAACCTTATTCTGATGGGTGTGCCTTTATATGTAACTTGTCACTTCTATCTTACAGCTTTCAATATTCTTTCCCTGTGCTGACACTTAACACTTTAATTATATATGTCTTGGAGTGATTCTTTTCTAGTCTTGTCTACAGGATTTCTTAAAAGCCTCCTGTTCCTGACTGGCTGTCTTTTTCTCAGAATTGGTGAATGTGCTCTGATTATTCTATTGAATATGTACTCTATAGAATTTGCATCTCTTCTCTTTCTTCTGTGTGCATAGTTCATAGGTTTGATCTTTTTAAATGTCCCTGATGTCTTGCATGTTCTATTGGTACTTCTTCATTTATTTTTCCTTTTCTTCAACTGACTGTTCTAATTCATATATCTGTCTTCAAGCCCTCATATTCCGTCTTCAATTTAATCCCCTTTGCTGGAGAGAGTTTCCATTGAATTTTTAACTTAACTTTTTGAACTTTTCATTTCCAGAAATTCAGTTTGCTTCTTTTTTCAAAATTTCTGTATCCTTATTGAATTCCTCATTTATGTCTTACTTCTGTTTTCCTAATTTCATTTGGCAGTTTATTTATATTCTCTTTAGTTCCTTTACCTGCTTATTTGTGTCTTCTTTGAATTCATTCATCTTTTTACACATGCCTTCTTTTATTTTATCATTCTTATAACCATACTTTTGAGCTCCGACCTTTCTTCCTCTTCACTATCCTTTGTGTCTATTATTTAGAGTTGTTTACCTTTGGAAATGTCAGGTTGCTTTTTTTGTTTTCTCACTTTTTATTTTTGCATTGATATTTATGTATCTGAGGCCAAATTCATTTGTTGGAAGTCCTAATCACCAACTAGGTCTGTGGTCTTGCAGTTGAAGTATTCTCAGTGTTCAGGCAGCACTGCGCAGTGGGAGGATTATAGTGTAGTTTCTCAGCACTGACCTCAGGATAGCTCGATTGGCAAGCTTTTGCCCACATGTCCAAGTCACCATGCCTGGTCCCCAGCACCATACTGATAGAGATGGAACTGGAAACTCCCATATTTCCTTGTGAATGGATTGGTATTATATGTGGGTTGAAAGCAGGACTGGTCAAGGACCATTTGTCCACTTCCATGCTATTTCTACCTAAAAAGTTTCCTTTTTTTGTGCACTGAAAATCACTCTTGGCCACTTGGCATTTTTTAATCTACAAACCTAACAAGTTCCCACTTGTACACAGGTCCCTCCATTTATGATCCCTGTGACAATATATGTGCAACTCTCAGAATGTCTCCTACATGTGCCTGATGGTTGGGGGCAAGAAATAGTATACTGAGCTCCCTTGGTGGAGAACAGAGGGATTTAGTTACTCTGTATGCTGGTCTCAGTTCTTTCATACCATAACCAGCAGTTTGCCACCTTGTGGAAGAGATGAGACTCAGAAATATTGCATAAGTCTAGGGTTCTGTGCTCAGAAGTCTCAGCAACGGGGCAACAAACCCCCAAAGCTCCCACATAGTCCCTGGTTGCTAAGCACTGAGCCAGCATGGGCTCAGTGCTGTTTCTGCAGTGATCCTTTGGTTTGTTTTAGCCAGGGAGGACAGAGTCACCGGATTCTTAACTGCCTGAACACCTCAAGCCGCTTTAATTTCTCAGCTCATCCATGTCAGAGCCCCTCCCTTTCATCAACCGCTTGTCATGCCTGTCTCTCTCTCAGAGATACCTGTGACCAGGTATCCCAAAACTCTTTTCCCCTGGCTGACTCGGTCTCAAAACCCACTTGGTCACCAGCAACTTGTGGAGCTTCTGTAACCTGAAATCTCTGCCAATGGAGGCTAGGTGCTTTGATTTTGAAATTGCTCTCAGACAATGGATCTACTCTTTCTGGGCAGGGCTGGGCTACCAACATCTGGGCCTTTAGCTGCTTCACAAGCTCATGCCAGAAGCTCTCAACTTGCTCTAGTCAAAACCTCTCTCTCTTTCTACATCTGCCTCTGGTGGAAGTCTCCCACCTGAACACTGTGGCTGGGAGTCCTAGAACTCTCTGAGCTGAGATTTTTCAAATCTCACAGGTTGCTTAGTCTCAAAGCTTGCCTGCCTGTAGGTTATTCGTAGGCAGCTTCTCTAACCTGAGCTACTGCAAACAGAGGCTAGGTGCTTTCTTTTTCAGATGGTTCACAGGCAGTGGAACTACTTTCATTGGATAAAGCCAACCATTGCATCTTTCCCTTTCCAAGATCCCTTTAACATCTCAGCTTGCCCTTAGTAGAAGCCTCTCCCTCTCCACTAGCCCCTCATAGCTGTTTCCTCTCTTGCCAGGTGTCTCAAGATGCTCTGAGCTGCAATTACTTCTTGTTTTCAAAACCACCACCACACCAGTAACTCAGTCTCAAGCAGATGGCCCTTGCTGCCTTGCCACAGCTGTCTGAGGTATGGCGAATAAAAGTTGTCTTGTCTAATGTTGGCCTGTTATGCTCAGGAAGTCACTCCCCCCCATCAAATTCCAGGACTCCATTGTTTATTCTTATGATCTATTCTACACACAGTACCTACAATTATCCTTTAATTGCCAATCTGACCACTTTATTCTCTCTGTTCTAAACTCCCCAATGATTTTCCTCTAAGTCAAAGCTAAAGTACTATTTTAATTCCTACATGATGTTCATTGCTGCTGTTCAACCTCTCCTTCCTCACTGCTATAATCATCAATTTTCTGAACTCTCTTTCCATTCTTCACATCTTTTCTGCCCCAACCTTTCTGGCTACCAGCATGCTTGCAGAAACTCAAGCATTTTAAGTACATAGGTCCCATGCAAGCTTTGTATTTTCAGTCCCTCTCCTGGATACATTTTCCCTATTATTTGTATGGTTTGTTCCCAGATTTCCTTTGTGTCCTTGCTCAAGAGGATTTTCCTGTCTGCTCTACAGAAGACTCTGGTCCTGCTATTTACACTCTCCAGTACCATCTCTCTTGTCCTGCTGTATTTTTCTCTGCAATTCTAATTCAGGATTATGTGACATGTTTATATAATTTTGTTTATTGTTACTCTTCCATTTATCATGAAATAGAGACTTCTTAGGATCATGTAAGTTATTGTTTTCACTGTGACAATCAAATAATGTTTTTAAATGAGATCTAGCCTTCATTAGCTTATTACTAAATGTTCACCTGGAAGATTGTGGAGTAGTAGACGATTTCTCCAACAGTCTACGAGAAAGAGAAGTGTCTGCATAACAATGGAGAGACTATATGAGAAGAGCAAAAGAGAGGAAGTACATGAAGAACTATGAAATAAGGGCAAGACAGTTTTAAAAAATGCTGCAAAACAGAAAGGTGACATAATAAGTTAAGGAACAGTTTACAGCACCAACCCTGTTTTCTCCAGGGGGAGGGAAAGCCAAAGCCTCCAGCACAAGTTAAGCCAGGAGGTTCTTCAGCAGACTGGCAGAATGTAAGGGGATAAGTCTGTGATCATCCAGGTTGATTTGGCATAGAAACATCAATTCTTTTTTTTATATGTATATATATATATACATTATACTTTCTTCAACCTTCACTACCGAAGTTGGAATTGACACAATAGCTAAGAAGAGTGAAGACAGAGGATAGAAGAACGGTCAACTTCATTGAGTCAGAACTAGAAAGCTACTAGGTAAAAAGGCCTGGAAACCATCCTATCATAGAGGGTAATCCATTTATAGTTAGCTATATACTAGTTAGAATAGATTTATTCCAGTATGATTTCAGGGATCCACAAAAGAATATCTCATCAACAGCTAAAGTTTTAAAAAAATTGTTTCTAACTTTCATATAAAATTTTCCCTTTACTCTGAAGTCTATTTACAAATTAAATATGCAAGAGTAGAGTAGAATAAAGCTGCCTAACTGAATGTATTTTTTCAGCAAGAGAGGAGATTTATAAAGAACTTTTGAAATCAATGATAAGATAAACCAATTTGAAAACAGGTAATAGATTTAACAACTATTTCACCATGGAAGGTATATGGATAGCATATAAACACAGGAAAAGGTGCTCAGAACCACTCGTCGTAATGAAAGTATCAGTTAAAGCCACAGACAGATAGTATTCCATACCTAGTAGAATTCCTAAACTTAAAAGGAATGCTCACACAAACTGTTAATGAGCATGTGGATGAACTGGAACTCTCATATACTGATAATTGGAATGTATAGTGGAAAAACTACTTGGGAAACCAAATTGGAATTTTCTCAAAATTTATTTAAAATGGGGTGGGGGAAGTGATGGGGAAAGGAAGTAGGAGGGTGAATATGAAACAAAAAAAGGTGTACACATGTGTACAAACGCAAAAAATATACCTGTTGAAGCCATTCCAGGAATGAGGGGAGGGGAAATAAAGGAGAGTGTATAATATATTTGATACATTGTAAGAACTTTTATAAATGCCACAATGTACCCCCACCCAGCACAACAATAAAAAAAAGTTATTTTCCAAAGAGAAAAGAAAACATTTGTTCATAGCAGTTATGAATCTTGTAAAAAAAAACTCGTAATAAAAAAAATCAGAAACAACCCAAATGTACATCAGCAGGGGAATGGATAAACAAATCATGGTTTATCCTCACAATGGAATACTACACAGCAATAAAAATAAATGAAATCACAAAGGGCCATATAATGAATTATTTCATTTATGTTAAATTTGCAGAACAAACAAATTCATGGATACAAAAGATGTATTATCGGTAATTATAATCTGGAGGAAGGGGGAATGGAAGATGACTATGAGAATGTGGTGATGAAAATGTTCTAAATCTGATACTGTTAACAACTATACAACAGTATAAAAATGCTATAGAATCCTGAAATGTACACTTTGAAAACCCGATCTCCAAAATAACTAGAGTAAAACGGACTGGAGGTGTGGATCAAGCTGTAGAGCACCTGCTGTGCAAGTGTGAAGCCCTTAATTCAATGTCCAGTCCCATCAAAAACTAAAAAAGAATTATTCAGCTAAGACTTGCTTGCGGAAGATGGAAGCAGACAGGGGCTAGAGGAAAGATTGTGAGGGGGAAAAAAGAAATTTACAGGCATATGGACATGTTCCTTACCCTGGTTACAGTGATGGCTTATGAGGGTCCACCTGAATCAAAGCAATCACAGAATGCAATTTAAATATGTTTATTTTTGATATGTCAATCACATTTAAACAACTGTGTTTCCACACAGTTGAAGTAAGTCAAATTCAACTTTATCTGTTTCACAATTTTGCCAAATACTGGTCAGAAAAGCAGTGATTGATTTTGATTGATCAAAAGTCAAATGGACCATTTTTTTCCTTTCTTGTTGTGCTGGGTAGAGGAACTTTGTGGCATTTACACAGGTTCTTACAATGTATCAAACATATCATATATGAATTTATCTCCTCAACCATTCTCCTTCATCTCCCCCTCCTGATTCCTGGAGTAGTTTCAACAGGTATCATTTTTGCATTTACTCACGTGTATACATTTTTTTTGCACTGTATTCGCCCTCCTACCCCTCTCCCCTACACCCCCCCATTCCAACTGCTGCCAACCCTCCCCTCTGGTCAGAATTTGTTCTGATTTCTTGTTCTCTGATTTTGTGGAAGAAAAAAAAGAAAAAGCAAAAAACAAAAACATGACATTTTAGCTTGTTTGGGATAAAGATAGCTACACAGGGAGTTTCCTTGTGATATTTCTATGTCTGTATGTGTTATAACCCCAATTGGTTTATCTCCTCTAATTTTCTTCATTCTACCTTATTCCCATTCTTATTGTAATTTTAGTCAATTTAAGATTTCTATATTTATTCTTGCATAGTGAGTATATCAATCCTATTCAAGATCTTAAGTTTCCTTACCCTCCTCATGCATGACTTTCCAATAGTGAGAGCAGTGTTTCATAACATTCCTATATTCAACAAATGAGAGAAAACATGCAGCTTTTGGCCTTCTGAACCTGGCTAACTTCACTTAAGATGATGTTCTCCAGTTCCATCCATTTACCTGCGAATGACAAAATTTCATTCTTCTTTTCACCTGGGTAAAATTCCATACTGTTTTCCACAGTGATTGTACTAGCTTACATTCCCACCAGCAGTCTATGAGAGTTCCCTTTCCCTCACATCCTTGCCAACATTTGTTGTCATTTGTGTTCTTCATGGTAGCAATTCTAACAGGAGTGAGGTAGAATCTTAGTACGATTTTGATTTCCATTTCCTTTATGGCCAGGGATGGTGAGCATTTTTTCATGTGGCTTTTAGCCATTTGAACTTCCTCCTTTGAAAAGCCTCTATTCAGCTCATTTGCCTATTTCTTCATTGTGTCATTGATTTTGGGGGGAGTTTAGCTTTTTGAGCTCCCTGAATATTCTGGTTATCAACCCCCTGTCAGATGTGTAGCTAGCAAAGATATTCTTCCATTCTGTGGATAGCCTCTTCAATTTAGAGATCATTTATTTTGTTGTGAAGAAGATTTTTATTTTCATATAGTCCCGTTTGTCAATCTTTTCTCTTAGTTGCTGAGCCACTTGAGTTCTTCTAAGGAATGCCTTGCCTATGCCTATTGCAGTGTATTTCCTGCTCTTTCCTATATTAGCTTCAAGTTTTCAGGTCTTATATTAAGGTCCTTAATCCTCTTTGAGTTGATACTTGTACAAGGTGATAAACATGGATCAAGTTTCAGTTTTCTGCAGACAAGTAACCAGTTTTCCCAGGAACATTTGTTGAACAGGATGTCTTTTCTCCATTGCATGTTTTTGGCACCTTTGTCAAAAGTTGGGTGAACATAGCTGCATGGATTTATAGTTGGGTCTTCTATACCATTCCACTGGTCTTCATATCTGTTTTTGTGCCAGTACCATGCTGTTTGTATTGCTATGGCTCTGTAATAGAGTTTGAATTCAGGTATTGTGATACCTCCAGCATTGCTCTTTTTGCTCAATATTGCCTTGGCAATTCACAGTCTTTTTTGCTTCCAGATGAACTTTAGGGTTGATTTTTCGATCTCTGGGATGAATGTCATTGGGGAATGTCATTCCCCAATGATGGGAATTACGTTAAACATGTAAATTGGTTTTGGTAATATAGCCATTTTTACTATGTTAACAAATGGACAGATTTTATCTATAAATCTGGCTTAGGGTAGCAAATGGAAATTTGTCTTAAAAATACCTACAGTGAAAGTACAAAATATTTTAACAGAGTTTTGCCAAAGAATAAAAACAGCCAATTTTCATCAAGAACTGTGTCACTGAATTTATAAGCATTTTCTATATATTTGATCAGTTAACCTTCCCAATGACCTTATGGGGTGCAGTTCTGAATTTATATATGTGGAAACAGAGGACCAGGACTCTTCAGTAACTTTTACAAGTTTACTCAGGTGGTAGGTGAGAAAATCAGGAGTTAAATCTAATATCAGAGCTTATTGTGCAATACACTGTATTATCTACCACTCAGCAGAGAAGCCATAGACCACATGTGACTACTGAGCACTCAGAGTGGTGAATGAGCTGGGTGTCATGCCTATAATCCTAGGGATTTGGGAGGCTGAGATTGGGGGATTGAAGTTCAAGTCTGTCCCTTGGCAAAAATCTTTGTTTGGCCCTATTTCAGTGGAAAAAAGCTAGTGTGATGGCACACACCTGTCATCCCAGTGACAGTGTGAAGCATAAAATAGGGTGATCATGATCCAAGCTGACCCAGGCAAAAAATTTTGACCTTATCTCCAAAATAACCAGAGCAAAAAGGCTAGAGGCATGATTCAAGGGGTAGAGTGCCTACCTAGTAAGTGCAAAGCCCTGAAATTCACAAAATATGTCACACAAAAACAAGAACTACCTAATGAGACTAAGAAGCTGAACTTTGACTTTGAACTTTAAATTTTAAATTTTTTTAGCTTATAATTTAAAAAATAAAAATATATGATTATGAGTATGCCAAGAGCACAGAGTAGCATAGGGACCAACTGAAAGTACCTCCCAAAGGTCAAAGTTGGAACACTTTGAAAAAAATGAAAAGAATTGATGGCAATCCAGAGCATAAAAGAGATGTTTATTAGTCTATAACTGATGTAATTCACAAATGAAGAAAAAATTCCTTTGCAGAAGATTCCCAATAATTTAGACAGGTAATTCTCTGCCAAAGAATGGGAGCGTTATCCCTCACATCTTAAGTGTGGGCTACTACATGTAGTGTACTTCCAAAGAGTACAGTGTGAAAAGGAGGAGAAAGGAATAATTTTACAGTAGATGGTATAATTGGATCTTTTACTGAAGTCTTGGTCCCCTACACATAGCACTATTAAGAACTATAGGAAGCCTTAGGAAGTGGAGTCTAGTGGAAAGAAGTTAGGACATTTGGAACACATCCTTGAAAGGGATATTGAGAACCAGTCTCTTTTCTTTCTCTGCATCTGCTTCCTGGCCATCACTAGGTTACCAGTTTCTTCTGCCACACGCTCCCACTACGATGTAGTGCCTCAAAGACCTAAAATGAACAGGCAAATCAACAATGGACTGAAACCTCCAGAATTCTGAGCCAAAGTAAAACTTTTCCTCTTATAATTTGGTTATCTGATAGGTATTTTATCACAGTGATGGAAAACTGACTAATGACTTTTACAGTGAAGAAACCTGGCAAGCCTTGCCTTAACAAAGTGGTCAAAATTAAAATCTGCAATAATGTCAAATTACTAACTATATTCTTGACATGACAGGAAATTTGATCTCAGTAGTCTTCCTTCCAAAGAATAAACATAACAATCATATAATAACTAGAAAAAACATCAGGCAAATTCCAATTGGAATATTCTACAAAATCAATATTTGTGAAGATAATCAAAAACAAAGAAAGTTGGAAAAATTTTCAGAACCAGGAAGAATTTATGGAGGCATGATGACAGAACTCAATGTGATATACTGGATGAAATAGTGAAAGAAAGTCCCATAGGTAAAACTAGCCAAATCTGACTAACATATTTGCTTAATAACAATATTGATTCACTACTTTTGACCAATAACATACATTAATGTAAAATGTTGAAAGAGGAAACAATGTGAGTTACATGAGTTATAGAATGTTTACTCTATACTATCTTTGCAACTTCTCTGTTAATCAAATCTCTTCAAAAAGAATTTATTTGAAATGTCTAAGCAATTGTCCAAACTGAGCTCCCAACACCAGGTAATCAGTCTTCTCCTTCAGTGGCACTCAGGATGCTCCAGTTTCAAAAAGCTCTTCATAGAATCTAATAAACACCCTGGTTTGAGACCAATTGTTTAAAAGAAGGGATTCTTTTATTACCAAATGATGTAAATGTTAAATGTTAGTATAAAATATTAAAAACCAGTACCTAAACATTTTAGCATTTTGGAGCAATGTGGATAAGAGGAATCTAATCTCATCTAAATTTTATGAAATCTAAATTTAGTATTCAAATTGAGATATACTGTAAGTATAATGAACACGCCACATTTTGAATACTTTGCATGGAAAAATACTTTGTGTGAAAAATGTTAGGGTTGGGGATATGGCTCCTATGGTAGAGCACTTGCCTAGCAAAGCCCTGAGTTCAAATCCCACTGCTACAAAAAAAGATAAAAACAAATAAACATAAATATAGTATCTTATTAAGAATTATTCATGTTGAAATTATATCTTGGATATACACTTTTTAAAAATTTATTATGAAAATAATTTCACCTATTTCTTTCTACTTTTTTAATATGACACTAGAAAACATTAAATTGCATATGCAGCTTACTGTATGTTTTAATTGGCCATTGTTGGTCTAAACTACTATGTTGTGTGACATAAGGTGAAAACCATAACTAATTGTTGCCGGCAATTACTGGAACTTTCTATTTCCTGCTGACACATTAATTATCCAGATAAAATTTTAAATAACCCTATAAAAATCATAAATATAAAATGTTCCCAGCTCCTTCTAACTCCCAGGAATCAGTGAAAGGAAAACTTTATCATACCTTTTAGAAATGAACCTGTAATTTCAAACTTCATCAACATTGGAAATGACCCAGTGCAAAGAAAAAAGAGCATGTGTCTTTGAAGAAAGCTAATGGTATTTGTCTAACTACCTAAGCTCTATGCCTTTAAGAAGCCTTATTCTCTCATTCACATTGTCTTCAATCATTAAATTGGAATAATAATACCTATCTTGTGTTATTGTATAAAATATAAGTAATACATATAAATAACCTGGTACTTTATAACAAACAATGATAATTATTTTTACCAAGTTTAAATAAATATTTACTCTATGCAAACTGTTTTTTGTTTTTTACAGTGCTGGTGACTAATTCCAGGACTCTGAGTGTGCCAGGTGAGTGCTAAACAACTAAGACATACCTTTAGCTATGAACTGCTTTTCAGGTGAAACTGATACCCTTTGGAACCAGATGTTTAAATTCCTAATTTTGTTCACTAATGATAGATGGCAAGTTTTCATGTGTTACTGTTCCTTGTGAGAGCCTAAATATTAGTTTGATAATTTTTGGCTCTCCTATACAATGGAGAAATGAGCAACTAGCCTGAATAGTGTACTGCCTTTATAGCTCATTCAGCTCCTTTCATCTATAATAGACCACATGGAAAACAACACAGAACCACTGAAATCCCTAAATGATGACTACACAGATGACTCTCAATAACTCTTTTTGTACTATAAATACCACATAAAATAATTACACTGTTACTTTAATATATTCAATTGTTGAATGAAAGCAGGATCAGGCTCTAAGAGAAATGAATTTCTTGGCAGTTAGAGTCTACATTATCAAACTCAAAATTAAAAAGCAATTTTCCTACAAGCCAATCGCACATTAGGGAGACCATCACTGTTATAAATTATGTAACAGGGACAGAAAAAAGTGCTTCCAAGAAGGTTCTAACTGCTTCATTTGAAATAAAAGTTGAAAATCACTTGAATTTTAAGTGGTTGATATAGACTTGGAAGATAACAAAATAGTTCTAAAGTTCTGATCACACATAACTGTTGTTACCTAAATGTTTGACTTGGGAAATAGAAGAGTGAAATGAAGTTCTACCATTGTTTTTATTTAAATCTACCATATTCATTTCACAATAGTGACTTCACTGCCATCATTTGCATTTATTTCTGCTTTAAAATTCAAAAGTAGCAACCATGTTCTCTTTTTATGATTAACATCAACTTCTGTATGAGATTATGATAATCCATACCTTTTGTAGGAATGAATGCATTACACACTGTTAGCTTAGTACTTACCCAGTAGAGTAAGGAACAATGCAACAAGTGCCAAGTTTATATCTAAAGACACCGTATAGATGTATAGAATGGGATGAAGTAAATAATCTTTTGTGAAATCGACCCTGTTGGCATAATTTAAACTTTTTTTCCTAATTGAATATTTTGCATAAACCTTTAATAAGCTGTATTTGATATACTGTAAGAACTTTTATAAATGTCACAATGTTCCCCCAGCACAGCAATAAAAATAATTAATTAATTTAAAAAGAAGCTATGACTATTTGATTACTGACTTATAAAATCAAAAGAGTGGAGATTCATAAAGTTTTTGTGGTTTTTTGCATCTATAAGAAATTAAACCTTAATTACTAACCAGTGAAGTTAAGCTTAACATTTCTGTCAAACCTGCATAATTTGATTTTTAATAGAATTCAATCTAGACCCCAATGTTGAAATTATGAGATTTACTTTGGTTTTCTTGTTAGTTTTTACTTTTGCTATTTTTTTCACTTTGATTTTCTGCTGTCTCTTCCCTAAATAATAAATTTCTGACGTTTTAAAGGAAGGTCACACATATTTGCAAGTTTCTTGAACAGTCTTTGTGAAATGCATACTTCACAAGCCTTTTACAATTTTTCATTTGTAATTGTAAAACAGATTACAATTAACCATCTCCCAGCTTGCTCAACCATGAAAATGCTTGTTATTTTTGTTGATTATATAAAACAGACTTTTTATTGTTTTGACAAACAAGATACAGAGACTATAAACTAAGCACCAGAATGTGCCATAACATTCTCCTGTTAAATCAAACCCCATTGCTGGTGTGAGAATAAACATACAATGTAGATTAGATATGTTTTTGAAAATATGATACCAATTTCAATGCATTTTCTTTCCTTTAATAAAAAGTATGTGCCAGATATATGGAATTCAACCTATAACTAATAGCCATTGCCAACCAGACTTCATTCAATGTGCCCTTCAGGTCAATGGAGCAGCATGTAACAAGTCTTCAACAAACAAAACTTTCTAATATTTTACCAAGAAATTTTCACCAGCTTCATCCAGCACTTGCTATGGTTAGGTAAATAATACTAATGGAAATATCACTGATCAAGAAAATGTATCTATGTAGATAGCAGAGTTAAATAAATCAGGATAAATCTAATTTATTTAAACTATTTATTGACTAGATGAGAAAAATTGCCTAGTTTGTCAAATATTTCTTAACCACTAGCAAATTTCAATCATTAGACTTGAATCATCAAGTTCACTGTTTCTATGGACAAAATAATGGAGAGATATTTGGAGGTTAAATTTTCTAATTTAGAAGTTAATTCTGATTGTATTATTTCCTATCATTCTACTCCCTTTGATTTGTGTTGACCAAGACTTAATTCCTCTTAGCTGCTTTATGTTGGATGATAGGAAAATTAACTTAAAAGCAGTGATTGTTGCCATGCCAGTGCCCCAACTGCCATTCAGAAAGTTCCAGACCAATTTTACCTAAGAACAAAAATGCTATTAAGCACAACCTTATATGAATAAGCCAGGTAAACATTTACCATCTTTTGATGACTGATGTAATTTGACTTACATAGCACATGGCGGAAAAGATATAAACATCATGAGCATAATATATATTTTATTTCTACTTGGACATTAGTTGTCATAGCAATTTTTAAGGTGTGGTGCTTTCTATCTTAGCAGATGAACTGTTGCAGCATATTCAAGCAGAGAAATGGGGAACCAAGACTTTTCGGGAAATAATAGTTATTAGCGTGCCAGCAGCAGCTCAATGGATTCACATTCAAAGGCTGAATCCTGAGTACAAAGGGGCCTTGCCTTACATATCCTTCCAAACAGGTTACAGAAGTGAGAAGCAAAGTTTAACCCATATATGGTTACTTGTAATTTCATAAGCTACTTCATCCTCAGTGCTACATGACCATTTTCAGGTACAGTTTCTTTAAGTTTCAGTTTCCTGCCATGTCTTCCCCTCCTCCCAACTGCATCATTTCCCCCTTTGATGCTCAGATCCATCTAGGGCCAAAGAGCATCATCCTGATTTAGGGGTTTGTATTTTCACAGCTTCATTACATAGGCTGCTGTTTTCTTTTCTATAGTGGCCCCCATGATGGTCCTGATAGACCGCAAAACCAAGGGAACCCGGCAGGATAACATCAAATAGGCTCCCAAGACAAGAGACATTACCCCTATCAAGGTCTTGAATTTACCCAAGGCAAAGAACCAACCTCCAAACAGACTGTTTGGGTACCACCCTTTCCATACCTGCATAGGTACATGTGTCATCTTTCTAATATTGGTGGCAATTTCCGTTACTGCTTGACCGTTGTCATCTATGTGGAGGCAGCAGTCTGATCAGTTGAACTTGCCACTTTGCCACATACTCCCCCTTCCTCAGCTAAAAGATAGTCCAAGGTCAGGTGATTTTGATATATAGTGGCTTGCATTTGGGTCTGGTACTTGGCCGGTAGCTCCAGGGCAAAGGCAGTCTGGTTGGTAGTAATTTCTATGAATTCCTGTAACCTAATGATTCTGTTAAGCATATAAATAGGGGTCTGGTAGCCCTAGCTCCAATCTTGTGCCCAGGTGGCTGATCCACAAGTCTCGATGATCCTCTAGGGAGGCCATTCATCTTCTTTCCATCTCTGTTGAACCCCCACCTCAAGTCCCTTTTTATTCTAGGCCTCAGAATTTCAAAAAGGGGGACCCCCAGCTATTTCCCTTAGTGGTTGGGCAAAAGGAAAAGCCTGGGCTGTATAATTCCTGTAGTACAGCTTCCCTTCCAAGTCCCAGGGAGTTTGGTATAAGCTCACTTCCCACATATCCAGAATAACCCATCCAGTGCCCTCCACCACCCTGGATCAGTATTGGTGATGTTATCCCAATATTTGCCAATCTCAGCGATGCCTCAAAATGTGTTTGCCTTGCCAATAGTAGAACAATTTAAGAGGCTGCCATTGGGTGGAGAATCATGACATTGGGAACCGTTTTCCAATGGAGGCAATGTCCAATACCATTTAGGTTCATCAGGCCATCAGGTTACATTAGTTCCATTCCAAGAGAGTACCCTTTTACAAGGGGTCTCCCCCACCCACTTTTCATATTCTGGCCCAATTCTTTTGATATATTCTTTCCCAACTACCTCTGATATGAGAGCCCAGATCTGAGGTGGGCTACTCTTTTGTCTAGTTATAGATTGATTCTACAATAAAAGTTGGTAAGCATTTAAATTGGTCCCTTTCCAAGGCCATTCCTCACTCATGAGGGCGCCTCTGCACATCAAGCAATTTGAGACATCTAGTTCTTTGACAATTCTTTCTGCTATGTCTACAAAAAGATTTTTTCCTATTGTTGGGAGGTCTAATCTTCTGCCTAATTCACTTCTTATCTCATTACACAGTGGCCCAGTGCCTTCATTGGCAGCCAGCCTTGGTCTGGGTGAGAGTACCTCTGACACTTGTGTGCTGTCTCTCTAACAAGTTGTTCCCAAACTAGGTGCTGAACTCCCCAACCATCAGAACTTTCCCAGTGTCCCAAATAAGTCCAACAGACCCAACTCTTCTCACTTTCCATTGCAAATGTAGCCTGCATTGTTGCCCTTACTCCAGGAATTCTAATATCGTTTATCGGCAACCTCACAAACCTGAGGAGTATATGAGCCAATGTAACAACTGACCTGTTGGTGAGTGTATGATACTAAGTATGTCTGTGCGGAAGTCCCAAATCTCTTATAACTTTCAGCACATGGGGGACACTTTGCAAGAGTCAACCCAAAATGGAAGACTCAGAAGTATGTAGAGGAGAGCAAGGGTGTGTCCCATGTTCGAGCTACTGCCATGCATAGACTTGTCAGCTTCCAGAGTGACCAAAGCAGGGCTGTTGTCCTGTTGCTTGTGGTCCCCTGTTCTTTCCCAGGAAGCAGGTTCCTGCCAAGGAAGGGTGCAGGCATTCCGGAGGGTGATCTTGCACTGTGAGGCTGTGTCAGGGATGCACTCCCACTCAAGAAAGGCTGGCTTCACTTTCACTGTGGTGGACCCAAAGAGTAATTTCTTCTACCTTAACTGCAGTGGGGGTAGACAAAATAACAACAAAAGGGCCCCTCCAATGGGATTTTAAAAGTTGGGCATTCAATTCCTTTCTTCAGATAGCATCCCTTGGTTTGTAAGGATGTGTAAGGCCATGTTTGGCATCTCTTTCGGCTCTCAGACTAACAGGAAGTCTCTCCCAGAGCCAGTCATTGATTTTCGGGAGAGTCCACCCAAAAGCCTGCATCTCTTGTCTCAAGGTGAGGTCACCTATTTCTTTGAGGTCCCCTCATATACCCTTGATTAAGTGGGATGAGTATCCATAAAGAACTTCAAAGGCAAAAGCCCTGTCCACTTCATGGGGCTTGACTTGATCCTTACTAATGATATAGGTAGTAACTGATCCCACTATATGGGTCTCTTGACATAGTTTTCCCAGCTGTAATTTCAGGGTTCTATTCATATGTTCCACTTTTCCTGAACTTTGGGGGCAATAGGCCAAGTGCAACTTCCAGGTGATCCCTAAGCCCTTAGCTACCAGTTGCACCACCTCGGCCACAAAGGCTGGCCCATTATCCAACCCAATAGACATAGATATCCCAAACTGAGGAATGATCTCTTTTATCAAGCATCAGGCCACCTTCTGGGACTTCTCAGTTCATGTGAGGAAGGCTTCTCCCACCCTGAGAAGGTACAGACAAACAGCAGTAGAAACTTGTATCCTTGAGCTCCTGGCATTTCTTTGAAGTCCAGGATCAAGTTTTCAAGAGGAGTTCTGCCAATGCTCTACACTATGGTGGCACCCTTGGCCCTTGCCAGGAGTTGTTTTTGGCAAGTAGGCTACATCTTTCACACACTGCTTTGCTTATGCTGGAGAGCTTGGAGACATAGAAATGCTGGGCAAAGGTGACCTTGAGGGTTGTTCACCCAGAATGGGTTCCTCCATGGAGCTGCTTGACAAATGTGGGAGCCAGTGACCCAGGAAAGGCAATGAAATCATTGGCAAACTTCCACCATCCTTATTGCAGAAAGTTTCCCTTCTCAGTCTTGAACCAGGCCTGTTCTAATGGTGTGTCCCATGGGTCCCATTCAGCCAAGGGACACAGGAAAAGGCAGCTGTCAGAGCAGTTGAGGCCTGTCCCCTCATGAGGGCTGCATGTTTGGCCTCTCTGTCAGCTCTCCAGTTTCCTCAAGCAATTGTTGCATCTCCCTTTTGGTGCCCTCAGCAGTGTTTAACTGCTACCCATTTAGGGGCCCATACAGCATCTAGCAGTTTGAGGATCTCTTACCCATACTTAATACTTTTTCCTCCTGAGTTAATGAGTGTCCTCTCTTTATCTAAGGCCATATGGACATGAATAGTTGTGAAAAGCACATTTAGAGTCAGTGTAGATGTTTATCCATACTGCTGCAGCAAGCTGGAGCACCCATGTAAGGGTGACAGGTTTAGACTTATGCAGAGTTTAGCCTTAAGCACAGAAGTTCCAACCAGTAGTAGGCGTGCTTCAGTGGTCCAGAGTTACCACTGCATACCCAGCAAAGCACGTGCCATCCTGAACAAAGCTGCTGCCATCTGTGAAACATTCAATGTCCGGGTGGCCCACAGGCCGATGGGTTAGATTTGGTCAGCTTGAGAAAACTTATCAATAACCTCTAAGCAATCATGTTCCAGGGGACCCGATTCAACCAGCAATAGGGTAGCCAGATTCAGAGTCTTAACAACCTCCAGCTGAATGTGAGGGTTTTTGCATGGCATACTCTGGTTTGACCACCTGTGAGTTGGTCAGCCAATAATTTCCCTTATATTCCATAAGAGTCAAGACAGAGTGGGGAACCTGGACAGTGAGTTCTTGATCTAGGGTCTGCTTCTACTACTAGGTCTGTGGTGGCTGCCAGGGCACACAAGCAAGATGGCCAGCCTTGGGAAATGGCATCAAGTTGTTTTGAAAAGTAAGTTACTGAACAATGCCAGGAACCTAGTAACTGGGTCAGGACCCTAACAGCTGTCCCGTTTCACTCATGGACATACAAGAAAAAGGTCTTCATCACATCCAGCAGGCCTGGAGCAGAAGCATTTGTGAGTGCCCTCTTAATTTCTCTAAAGGTTTTCCCTTGTTCCTCTCCCCTAACAAGGGTTCCCGTTCTCCCTGCTTTGTGACTTCACAAAGAGGGGCTTAACCAAAAGAGAGTAGTGAGGGATCCAGATTCAGCATAAACCCATGGCTCTCAAAAACTCTGATTTGTCAATGGGTCTTGGGGGCCAGAATTGAACAGAGAGCTTGTTTTCTCCCAGGGTCGAGCCTGTGTTGTCCCTGTGACAGGTGAAAGCCAAGGTATTTGATGGTGTTTTGGCAAATCTGGGCCTTCTTCCAAGACACTTTGTACCTGCCTCCCATAAAAGAGAAAGAAATAGACAAGTCCCTTTCATACAGTCCTCCCAAGTTGGTCCAACTAACAGGAGGTCATCCATGTACTGGAGGAGTGCACAGCCATACTGGTCAGCTGAGAAAACTTTGAGATCAGATGCCAAGGCAGTTCGGAAGATAGTCGGGGACTTTTTGAAGTGTTATGGCAATAGAGTCCAAGTATTGGGATTTTCCCACTGGATGGCAAAACTAGGCTGGCTCTGTGGGGCTAGGCAGATACAGAAAAATGTGTCCCTAAGATCTAGATAGGTAAAAAACTTTACCTCAGCTGGGACAAGGCCTAAGAGCATGTAGGGATTCAGGACCACGGAGTGCAGCACGAAAGTTTCTGAGTGGTAAAGGGGTGTTCCAGCATGACTGGCATGGTTGAAGGATCCCATACTTTAAGAGTCTGTCAAGGTGTTTTTGAATTCCAACCTGGGCCTTGAGGGGAATGAAGTAATGCTTTTGGCTAACAGGGGTGGCCCCTGGCTTTAATTCCACCACTACTGGGGGCATGTTTCAGGCCTGCCCTGGGGGCTTATCTTCAGGTCATACACTTGGAATCTTGAGGGGAATCTTAGGAGGCTGTCTCTCGGAGGCAGAGTCACCATTCCTCTTCTTGTGTGATCACAAGAGTTAGAGTCTTTGCCTCAGGTCCTCTCAGTTTTAAGGCTGCCGTGCCATCAGATCCCTGAGGTTATATAATAAGTCCCTGCCTGTCAGGGCCACAGGACAATTGGGGAGATAGAGGAATTCATACCTTACTTCATGGTTCCCAAAATTGCTAGACACTAAGAAGGGGCATTGGGCCCAATTCCCTGTAGCTCTGATAACAGTTGTACACTTTTATGAAATGTGGTCCACTGGTTGGGTTACAACTGAGTGTTCTGTGCCCCTGTCTACCATGAGGTTGATGGGATGGGCACCTATCCTCATTCAAAAACAGGCTCCCAGGGGCCTAGTAAAATGTCTTATTCCTCCTCATAGACTTCCTGAGCTGCCAGTCTGACAATGTTTACCTCCCAGGGTCTGGCTCCCCTGCTGGTGAGCTGATACTTTCCCTCAATAACTTGGCCTCTGCCTCTGGTATGGGGAGCCTTTTGGGAGTCCCTGTCCTATTGAGGACATTCATTCTTCCAGTGCCCGTCCTGGTGACAATAGGCATATTGGTCTCACCCTAGTTCCTCCCTGGAGCAGGGGCATCCTGAGGGCACTGATCACGGTCTTCAGTGATTGCCCCTGCCTCTGCTCTGACCAGTCCATCAGGGTCAGACCAACAAAAGCAGTATTAATCATCCACTGGTTTTCAGCAGCTTCCAGGTCAAAAGAGGTGTATGGGCAGAAAACCTCATACAAATGCCACAGAACTGGCTGGGACTCTCATCTGGTCCTTGGAGGACTTCTGTTGTTTTGCTCATGTTCATGAACTTTTTCCATCCTTCCTTCATGCCTCCCAATAATGCCCCCTGTTATAATTCAAGCTGTTGGGGTCCCAATGGGGTCTTCCTCAGGGACCTGAGCCTGAGCATAGACTTGGGCATTTAAGGTGCCTGCAGGAACATGATCTTCCAACCACTTTAGAGCCACCAACATGGCACTGTTCTTCAGTATTGAGTAGAGTCAGAAGAAGCTGTCAGCAGTCTGCCCAGGTGGATTTATTAGTTGGGATGATGGATTGTATTAAATCAATCAGAGCTTGAGGTTTTTCCATGAAGGAGGGAGTATGTTTCCAATTTAGGAGGTCTGTGGTGGTAAAGGGCTGGTAGATGAATGTCCGTCCTCCTCCTTTTATTTGACCATTCTGGTCATAATACATTGGGCCTTGGACCTCCCTCAAGGGCATCTGCAGGGCAGTGGGAGTCTAAAGACAGGAAGGGTCCTTGCAGAGATTGGTTGAATGCCCCTGATTGAATGGGAGATATGGAGTGAGAACTGGTGGACTCAGAGTGGGTTGGGGATCCACAGGACTCAGGGAAGTCAGGAGTGTTGAGGCCCCAGAAGCTTCCAGTCCAGATTTTACAGGTGTGATTCTCAAGCTTCCCCATCTGATGTCAAAGGTGAGAGTGCAGAACTGGGTGCTGGTGGCAGGGGTAGATAAAGCAGCACATAGGGTGGTGGCATTTCCTAGTGCTCCTTGGCCAGTACAGGCTCCTTTGATTTCTCCCTACACTTGGAAGTTGTGGCCACTTTAGCTACCATTATCCTACAGGTCTCTTCTAGGCAAGGTTTTAGTCATGCAGGCCAGCTGAGAACAGCATCCTGCCAGCAATCAATGTAGGGAAACTGATCTGGGTGCCCAGGATTCTCTACAATTACCCTATAAACTGCATTGACTACAATTTTGTCTATCAACCCTTCTGGGGGCCACCCTATACCAAAAGTAGTCCAGTCTAATTCACAAAGGATCCTAAGCTTGTTAGGAGTTAACTTGACTCCATAGTATCCATTAAATCCCTTTTTAAAGTTTTTAAGCATACACTCCAAGGGGGTGCCTTTACTTTGATTTCCACCCATTTCCTCCTGTTACCAGATGTCAAGATAGACACAGAGGGGTAGGGGTTTTGGAGGAGAGGTAAGGGGTCGACTTCTCAGACACACAGGGAAGAAAAATATGTGCCCCTTATCAATGACCTGGACATGGTCACCTGGCCAGGAACTGCACCTACACAGGGTTCATAGCAAGGCTGCATCTCAGACTCACACTCATACACACAATTCTGCCCTGCTCCCTTAACCAGAGAGACATGGTTTCACCTGGGATAGGACTACTTGGATGTCTCTGGGAGGTGATCAGTCTTCCCTTCTGTCTCCCAAAGGCAGGCCTCATATTTGAACCTAGGTTCTTACCAATGTGACAGGCAGGGCTCCCAATTGGTTCCCAAAACTCCTCCACG
This sequence comes from Castor canadensis, assembly GCF_047511655.1. Classification (NCBI taxonomy): domain Eukaryota; kingdom Metazoa; phylum Chordata; class Mammalia; order Rodentia; family Castoridae; genus Castor; species Castor canadensis. Next base: position 18,530,999 of record NC_133390.1, on the reverse strand, counting down.
TTCTTTTGTGCAACCAAGACTCATGCTCTAGTTCACTGGGAGAGGCAAGTCCCTCTGTCAGATCAACAGTTCCACTGGCACCTGGCAAGATGCTCTCCTGACAGGCCAGGGATGCCAAGTCCCAGTGACAAGGAGGTGAAAACCCATCTCTGAATCCTGGACTGAGCCCTCAGAAATATTGAGGGATATTCAAGTAGGGAAACTGGGCACCAAGGGTTTTCAGGAAGTAATATTTATTAGCATGCTGGCAGTGGCTCAGCAGAGTCACATCCAAACGCTAAGCCAGAGAACAAAGGGGCCTTGCTTTATATAACCTTTCAAGCAGGTTGTAGAAGTGAAAAACAAAGTTTAACCCATGTATGGTTACATGAAATTTCATTGGCTACTTCATCCTCGGTGCTACTGACCATTTTCAGGTTTCGTTTCTTTAAATTTCAGTTTCCTGCCATGTCTTCCCCTCCTCCACACTACAGAACTTCACCTACTCCACCCATTGGAATTGTATTTCGATTTACTTTTGTTGTAAGGACAACAAATTCTGAATTTACTCCTTGGCAAATAGAAGGATATAGAAATGTGGTTAGTGGCTAGAGAATATTAAATCCCCTTCTATGATAACCATACAAACTTCTTTGCAACCTGATTGAGGACTGGGGATAACAGAGGATTATGACTAGACTTAAAAATCTGTATGATCTATAATCATACATTATATCTACATTTAAAAGTCTATACTATATCTCTTATTACTTCCAGAAATTGTTGAAGAGAAATATAACTCCTGATAAGCCTTTGTACAAGCATCAATGAAACTGGTTTTTGATTTTGGCAAAACAGTGTATCTGGTCACAAAATTTTAAGAAATATAGAGTACTTTTTGGAGTTTGTCTGAAAATAGAAGGAAGAAAAACAAAAAATGCTATTTCCTTCAGCCTAGAAATGTCCTAGAATATAAAATTATATCCAATGGATAACTAATTATTTCCCTAAATCTATAATTAAATCATACTGACTCATATTAATGCTGTTGCATGAGAGAGAGAATGTTATTTGTTGCCACAAATAACAGAGGGACAGTTTAAGGAAAGAAATACTTATTCTGGCTCATGGCTTCAGACATTTCAATTCACAGTCTGTTCACTCCATTTTTCTGGGTCATGGAGAGACAGAGCACCATGGTGGAGTGGGAATAGTGAATCAGAACTTCTCACATAATGGCAACCAGAAAACAGACGTAATAGGAAAAGGCTAGAGCCAAGATATACCCTTCAAAGATCTATTCCCAGGAATTGACTTTCTCCAACTAGTCCCCACCTTATCACCTCCCAATAGTCTTTTCAAGTTTTAAAACCAAAAATTGGTGAAAGTATTGATTAAATTAGAGCTTTCATGATCTAACTACATCTGAAAATATCTTCAGAGACACATCCAAAGGTGTGTTTTATTAATCTCCTAAGTGTTTCACAATCCAATCAAGTTGACCCTCAAGGTTACCTGATAAAGAAAGAAAAAGAGGCAAAGAGAGTTTTCTATGATTTACATGCTAGATACTTACCAGCACAAAGACAAGACATCTGTATCCTGGAAAAGTAGCCAATTGCTGATAGAACTTTAATTTAAATGAGTTTAGAAATCCCCCACAGTTTCATTGTCAACAGAGCTGTCCTCTCTGAAATGTCACTTTCCTGTGCTATTTTGGCTATTTTTATTTTAAATTGACATTGTGTCAAGAAGAAATGGATAAGATGAAATTACATCCTATCAGTAACAGGTAGGAATCATCAAAAGGAGTTGGAGATTTCCCTTTTATGGTTGGAAGAATGAGAGGGAAGACGTTGAAGCGTGCAAATAAAATTAGGTTTCGTGTGTGTGTGTGTGTGTGTGTGTGCTCATGTGTGTACTTTTTCCTTAGACTACCAAAACATGTATGATCTCATGTTTTCCTCCAGTTTCAAAATTTTATCTTCCCATAAGCCTTCAGTCAAGTGTACTATGCAGCTATAATGCCTGTGTTGTTGGAAATGTGAACCCTTTGGTAGTGAGATGGGACATAGAGTTTTGATACAAGTGTCCTGGTAATGGCACCTTGTGAAGTGAACAACTCAGAGCCATAAGCAGTCATCAGCAAAAAAGATAAAGAATTGAACACAAGATGAGAGCAGTAATTAAATAACTCAGGACTATAAGTAAAAAATATCCTCTGGAGCAAGAAGGTCTTGGAGGCTTGTTCAGTAATGGCAACCCATGAGAAAGATAGAGCTACTGGCACAAACTGTACATAAGGAACAGTGCCTAAAGGAGAGGGCAGATATCTTTTCAAATGCTCTCTTATTCTTTTCCAGATTCCCAGATTAATCTACTTTGGATACTGTCAAATAGAGAAATTGGAAAACATGGCTGTAAATCACTGTTTGCTGTAGGTTTCTTCACTTCCTTCACATGCTAATCATGAGGATTACTCAAAGATTTATCTACTTCAAGGTGTACCCAGTGCCTTAAGACTAGGAGGCTTTCTTGGTGAAATTAAGTTGCACTTTCTTCATATAATCTTTCTTCATGTTGCTTATTGGCTAATGGGTTAGCAAAATGCTGCAATGATGAGATATCAATATTCATTTATGAATCTCAGTGAGATGCCTTGAATGAACACAAGCAGCAGAAAACAATTTGTATTTAGAATGCTTATTGCCTAATCAGACTCATAAATATGGCTGAACTTTTAATCAATGAGATTTGCTTAATTCATGAGACATTTAAAAGTTTGTCTTATGATATAAAATGCAGAATAAATAATAGTTCATAGTTAGGAATTTTCCAAATAAACTCACAGTGAAAATTTGTTACACTTAAAAGGGAACATGAATCTAATGAAAAGCAATATAGTGAGACATATTCTATTTCTAAACACATTTTTCCAATATTATAAATTATAAGATGATGTGTAAAAGATAATGAACTGTGCTACTCCTAGTAAAGACATTCACATTTTATCATTTCTGTCCAGTAGAAGGTGGCCATTGCAACTGAATTTCCTAATTAATGCACTGTACACACATTTGATTAAAATGCAATGAGTGTAAGTATTCTGTGAAACATTTATATGACTGATCTAATTGGCCACTTGTGTATCAATTAAATGCAGCTTAATATTCTTGGAATAATTATAGCAAATATAGCTTTTAATGGATTTCTAACTTTAGTGGAAATAACAGACTTTATCAAAGGGATACAACAAACTACTTGGCTAATAAAAGAGTAAGAAACATAAAGATGAAAGAAAAGTGTCACTAGGGGACCAGAAGTGGTTGTAAGATATGATTAAAAAAATAAGCCAGAGACAAAATAAATGTTCAGGGTCTTTCTCAGATACTTACATTAAACCAAGACTACTGAAAGAAGCCAACCAGATCCCAGGAGAACAGAGGTTCTAGCTCTAGCAGACAGACTCAAATGCTTCTTGGATGAAGAAGTTGCACTTTTGTTTCTCAAAATTTCCACAAATTATATACAGTTAAATGTATGCATATGTATATAAACATATGTTATATTTATGTGATTATATATACATGACATATGAGGATGTATGTATGTCAAACACACAAGGGAATAAAATTCAATGAATGATAATCAGAAAGGAAAAAAAAAGACTACAAACTTAACATTTCCCAGGCCTTGAACAATAGACTATAAAATTACTATGTATAACATATTCAAAGGGATAAAGGATGACATTATAAAATAAAGGATTATCAATATTGGCTAGGTTGCTTAAAATTTTCACAATTATAACCTGGATGTGATGGCTAAATTATGCCTGTAATCCTAGCTATTTGGAGAGAAAAATTAGATCATGGTTTGAGGCCAGTCCAGGCAAAAACAAATTTATGAGCTCTGGCCAAAAAAAAAAAAAAAAAAAAAAGTGTAGGAGACCCCCATCTCAATGGAAAAAATCTGGACATGGTGTGGGCACCTGTCAATCTAGCAATGATGGGAAATATAAAATAAAAGGATTATGATCCAGGCCCACCTGGGTAAAGAGTCGGACTCTATTTCCAGAATAGCCAGAGCAAAAAGGGCTATAGGGATAGCTCAAGTGGTATAGTGCATGCCTGGCAAGCATTAAGACCTGAGTTCAAACCCCAGTACCACCAAAAAAATTAAAAACTTTGTGAGACCCCATCTCAATCAATAAAAACCTGAGCATGGTGTCAAGTGCCTGTCATCCCAGGTAGGTGGGAAGTATAAATAAGAGGATCTAGGTCCAGGATAGCTTGGGCATAAATGTAGTATTTGAAAATAACTAATGCAAAAAATGGCTGGAGGCATAGCTCAAGTAGTAGAGTGTCTTTCTAGCAAGGGCAAGACTCTAAATTCAAACACAAATTCCACCAAAACATTTTTTAAATTCACAACTATAAAAGAAGAATTTTTAGACATGAAAAAGTTATTGACAGTGAGTGCGCTAAACACACATCAGCTAAAGATAAAAATTATAAATTGGGGGCTTAGGATGTGACTCAAGTGGTAGAGCACTTTCCTAGCAAGCACGAGGCCATGAATTCACAACCCAGTACTGCCAAAACAAGAAAGAAAAAATATATATATATATATAAATTTGAAAGGATTTAAAGAAATCACAAGAAATTCACACAGATAATAAAAGGTTACCCCTTGCTTTAATACAAATAATATAAATCTTCATACGAACAATAGAGATAAAAAATCTTAATACAAATAATGTATAAAATCCTACAGAATCACATGAAAATGGTGAAAGTTTAGACACACACTTTCTAAGGTCAGGGACATAATAAGGACATTATTTATCACTGTATTCAACACTGAATAGGAAATTCTCCACTGTGAGATGGAGAAGAAATAAAAAGTGTGTAGAATTGAATATAAACACTTTGCAGATGAGAACTTGGTACAAGAAAATCTGAAAACTTTATAGATATGCAGACAAGTTATTAGAATTAATATAAAACACAGGAAGGTGTCTCAATAAAAGCAATTTTTATAAAATAAATTTCATTTTCACTTATCAGACTTAAATATTTGTAAAGTGGTGTCCAAAAGTATGCCATCTACAAAAGCAAAAAAGTAACAGAATATATTCATTTTTAATAATATGATTAAAAATTCCTCAGTACCCATTGAAGAAAATAAAGAAAAATGAAATCCAAGTATCTACATATAATTTCTTTAGGAAACATGGCATGTCAAGACACTTTCAGTATAGGTTATGATAACCAATAAAAGCTTCAATAGCTAATTTATTTGAAGCTTAACATGGTACTTACTAATGAAGAAAAAGTTAGACAAGCAGATCCATAAGCGATAGCCTGTAAACCTTTCCTTTAGAGATTAAAATGTTTTAATCTCAGGTTCTATTTCAAATGCACCAGTTTATTCAGGTGTATCCCTCTCCTCTTCATTTGCAATTCTCACCTTCATTTCTAAGCTTATGCACAAATTTTATTACTACTTCACCAAGGGATTTGGCTTCACAACCCCTTTAATTTACTCAGATCCCATCCCTCTAGACTCTCAAAGGTCAATCCTTTCATTTCCATCCCTTGATTATATTCTACGTCCACCCCAGGTCTAGTACTGAAATAGCTATTTCCATAACCTTACCACAGGCCTTGAATGCAGCATTATGCTTTCTTCTTTTAAAACCATTGATTGCTTCTGTTCTACGTAGTTTCTGCCTTCCCAGTATGTATCAGGATATTTCCTAATGAATTTGCTAGCTAGTCCTTTGAATTCTATTCTTGCAGGATGGCAATATGCCTCAGGTGGTAGACTACGTCCCTAGCAAGTGTGAGTTCCTGAGTTCAATGCCCAGCACTGCCAAAAAAATAAAAAAAGAGAATTATACTCTTACTTCCTGGTCCATTTAGCTTCTCTCCCAGTCACTATTTCTGCAGTTCTGCAATGACAGCCCCTCAAATTTTAGGACTTCGCTTCTTCATTTTTTAAACTAACATGTGCATGCATAATTGGCACAAAATAAGCATTCAATATTTGCCTATTGAGTGGATGAATGAATTTCCTGCCTCCCAAAGGTATAGACTGGAAGTCAGAAACCAATTATATTTTTCATGCATTTTTCTTTGCAACTAGCACAGTGCTAAATATAAAAGATATGTCAGTATAAATTATTAGAATAAATGAATGTGTGAATTTTTGTGTAGAAAGGTGAATATATTTGTAAAAGAGAGTTTATGTGAGAGAGACAAAAATAAAGACAGGAGGAATTGTTCACTTTTGAAAACATCAATACAGTGTTCAAAATTATAAGTTTTCTTCTAGAATATGCAATACCAACATATTTAACTTATTTCTTTTTTCTGCGCTACTTAGATGAAAGTTAGTATTTCACTTACAAAAGTTGCTTTATATTTAACTTTTGAACATTGATTTCCTTGACTTTTTCAAGATGTGTAGTTCAGAACAACTCTCACAAAGTTTGAGAATTGATGTTTTTATTGTCTGAAAATTAAACCTCAATGTACAAAATTGTATCCAAACAATTTCATGGTTTTTTATGTAAGTGACGTAGACATTTCTATAGGATAAAGCTATCCTCAGAGAAATTATTGCAATGCACAAAGTAAAAGCATGTCACAAATGATCTATCAGAGGTATATTACCTCTGCAGCTTTTAAGAAGTGTGTAAAGGTGCCTCACCCTTGTCCTCTGTAGCAGTGGCAATGATGATTTCTTTTGTCCAAGTTAGACAACATACAAGTTCCCTGCTGTACCATGTATGCACAGGTGTCTTACCTCATTAGATGGGTACTCCTGTGCCATCACTGAGTGGCTACTCCCATGTCATCACTAAGTGGTCCCTGGGAGAACACCTGGACCTCTCCTCTTCACTTTCCTCTCTGTGTCAAAACAGAACTTGAGAATTTCAAAGCCCAGATTTTCCTTGGCAAACTCACCCTGACCAGGAAACTCCCAGAACTATATGGTTTTCCAAGAAATGATGGTGCCCTGTGATAGAGCTAAGAATAAAAGAGATGACAACCATAGACAAGTGACAAGGGAAAGGAAGATGTTTCCTTGTTAGTCATTTGCTAGCTTTGGCATGCACTGATGTGTGGCATACAATAGATGCACCCATGCATTTGTTAGATGAATGAAGACCTTGCATGAGGTAGAACTTTGAATATGATGCATATGCAAATAGTCTTGGGGAAGTATTTGGTAAGAAGAGGGAATAATTAATCAGTTAGTGCCCCTTATTTTTCCAAGATCTATGGTATAGTAAATGACAGTGTACAATTGCTAAACTAAACAAGAACATGCAAACATAAAGAGTTACTATTTTGATATAAACTTCGTATTACTTTTTAGTTGGTTAGTCAAATGCCCTACAACTCTTTTCTTAACATCTTCTTGACCACATTGTATTTTTCACCTTTAATAGTGTCAAGATGTTTCACAGTAGGGTTATACTTGATTTTGGCACACAATGGACAATTCTTAAGGCAACCTATAATTCCAATCCATTAGGCTGATGGATTGCAGCTGTTGTCAGCAGTGAGCATGCCATCTTTTGGTGATAAAGTCTAGTAAGACATGAAGTATAAAAATAAATAAACTGAAAAAATGACCACATTTAACTAACAGATGGTTATTTTCTTTTTATCCTTCTGAAAATGTACTATTTGGGCAGAGTCGATAGAAGTTTTAGAAATTCATATGAATACACGTGAATAATTGCCTTGTAAAATACTGAAAAAATTCTGAGTGATATATTTTGGTTGGAGAAGTCTTGGTTAATCAATATTCTTTATTTCCTTTCAGTTTTTTATTTTTAAAAACCCATTATTATTACATGACTTTGCTTATTTATTACACCATTTGTCATTATAGATTTTTCAAGTGGATATTATTAAACTGCATTCTAGAGGATTTCTTAATATAAGGACCTACTCATGTGGGAAGCAGAAGTGCCATGGAAGAAGATAAAGCATCACTGGAGAGAGCTGGTATTTTTAATTTTAATTTCTCTGAATTATTCTTCTGAATTTCATGAAAACAAATGTCTCATTAAATCAATTTCAAAAAATTTAAAAAGGAAACTTTATGCTCTTAAGACACACCTGGTATCTCAGAACACTAAAATTCTATCTCTTGCCAAAGGCAGGGAGAAAATGTGGAATCCAAAGCCCGCCTGGTCTATCTAACTAATGAGTTATTCCTTTAGTAACTAAACATCTATGCTTTGTTTGTGTCATCTGCATTAGAACCTAAATTCCTTCAAAGAAATGCTCATTCTCCTGTTCCTATATTTTAAAAAACAGTGCTGATAAAATATATTACATATTGATAATATCTATAAATCTCTTCATGATGAATAAATGTGAAAGATTATTTCTGATGTTTATTCAGAAAGGTTTCACCATAAAAGTAATTTTCTTTGTGCTTCATCCATGTTGGTATATACTTTGCTTTGTTTAAGGAAGAAGTAGAGGTTTTAAATAGAATATGGGGGTAGAATAAAGGGGAAAAGGATTAAAGAGAAGAGAAGAAAAGAAGACAAAACAGAGGATATATGAGGAGAAGGGATGGAAGAAGGGGATAAGATGGAAGAGGAGAGAGAGGATGAGACAAAAGGTAAAGGGTGAGTAGAGAGGGAAGGCGAGAACAGAGAAAATGAGAGGAGATGACAGGAGGGAGGAAAGGAGACAAGGAGAGGACAGGAAAGAAGAAATTGCTTTCCTAAGGAAGGACTAGTGGAAGTCATGATTTTGACACAAGACTCATTTGCATATTAAATCCCAGTTTAGAGTAGTGGGGAATTATATAAGAAACTAGAATTAAAGAAGCCTTAGGATTGAAGCCTTAGCTGCATGAGTCTTCAGTTAAAGGATGGAGAGGCAGTCATCATTACAAAGTCAATGTGAGTAGGATGTATTCATGAAGTGAACAAAGATGTTGAGACATCATGAGTCTAATTAGCTTTCCTCTTGAGACCAAGTTAAGGATATGCATTTTCATAAAATGTTTGCTCCAAGCCAGTTCTAAGCAAGGCTCATGGGGGGCAAGAGGACAGTTGAAATGCCTCCTCCACCACCATACCAAGTGGGCAAGAACTTAGAAAAGGGTTCCTATGCCTTCAGGTACTGCAAGGCATCACTGGCGACTTCCCTTCTCAGGCAGCCACTGAGTAGCCCACACATGTGTTGGACTTTTGTTAGTTCCACGTGAAAGAGGTTAAGCAACTTGGGGAGGTAAGCCCAGATGAAGACCATTTGGTTAGCTTCCTGGTTAAAGAGTGCAAGTAACCCACACAGAGAACTTTGCCTGCCTCAGCTCTTGGGTGTGAAGGGGACTGGCCGTTGCACTCTGTAGGCAAGAGGTCAGAAATAAACCTGCCCTTGGAATACAGTTTCCTGATAGGGAAATCAATGAAGAGGGTTCTTATGTATACTTTCTCGTTCATATAAGAGAAGACAAACTTCCAAGTGGCAAAGCAGAAAAGACTTAAAGACTGCTGCTAACTTCTTTCAAGGAAAAATGGCCTAAAGGCACAGGTGAAAGTTATGGGTACTTAAAATGGAAGGATTTAAGTCTAGATTTTTTTTTCTTTTTTCTTTTATTATTCATATGTGCATACAAGGCTTGGTTCATTTCTCCCCCCTGCCCCCACCCCCTCCCTTACCACCCACTCCACCCCCTCCCTCTGCCCCCCCTCAATACCCAGCAGAAACTATTTTGCCCTTATCTCTAATTTTGTTGTAGAGAGAGTATAAGCAATAATAGGAAGGAACAAGGGTTTTTGCTGGTTGAGATAAGGATAGCTATACAGGGCATTGACTCACATTGATTTCCTGTGCATGGGTGTTACCTTCTAGGTTAATTCTTTTTGATCTCACCTTTTCTCTAGTACCTGTTCCCCTTTTCCTATTGGCCTCAGTTGCTTTAAGGTATCTGCTTTAGTTTCTCTGCGTTAAGGGCAACAAATGCTAGCTAGTTTTTTAGGTGTCTTACCTATCCTCACCCCTCCCTTGTGTGTCTGGCCCTCCTTAGTCTAAGGAGCAATGTGAAGTTACTTGGAGCAGGTACGTGGTCACTGGCAGCAATGTCTGATGAAGTAGCTCAGATGCCACCCAGATCTAGGGATGGTATCAGCTTCTCAGGGCCGGTGAGCATATGGATAGGATGGGTAGAGTGCATATTCAACTGAACAGCATTGTTTAGCCCCTGAAACTTCTGATTAGGGCTCTGTTGGAATCATAGCATGGTTCTAAGAGCTCTTTAGGGAATTTAAAACAATGTATATCTGGAACACGTTTTTCTCTCAATGAGCCAGTGCTGTCACAACGCATAAAATCAAAAGAAAATAGACTGGATTGTTACTCTTCCATTAAATGTTTTGACAACTTAGAGAAATACTGTCAATCATTAACCACCCCTTCTTTCAAATTCTCCTCACTATTGCAAATAAAGAATATTTTTCATTCAGTGGGCCTCTGAGAGAAGCTATTTCTCATACTAGAAATTGAAAATTGATGACTATATCTGTATGCAGCAGCTAACTTTCCCTAAATGCGTTTACCTTAATGTAGTAATATTCATAACTTTTTACATAATCCCTAAAATAGCATAAGCATTTCAAGGAAGGTTGAATTTTAACACTCTACCTGATCCAATTATCTTTTGAAGTCTATGTGTAGCACAAAAAAAAATTGCCACAGCAGCACTGAATCTGATAAAATTACAAATCCTTGAAAACTTTTAGATTTTAGTAATGGCTCTTCACTTATATATTTAATAAAATTATAATAGGATCCTTCATCATATGTCTAGTTATAGGGTACTGTTAAGTTAGTTTGAAATGACTTTATTCAAAATTTGAAAATCATTTATTCAAATTTAAAGTGATTAAAGTCACTTTTACATACTACATATTAAATTTTAGTTGTGTTGTCATCATATTCCTTTTAATGATAATAGAATCCAATAGAAAATACTGTATATTTCAAGTATGCTACAATTTTTACAGAAAACTTTGATCTTTTTAATATATTATTTTTAGATAATATATAATCATTAATAAGCTAATGACTTTTAGAGCAATGAAACTAAATTTTAAAATGTTTTATGGCTGGGCTTGGACATCAGTGATATTGCTCTTGCCTACCATTCAGAAGGTCTTGAGTTTAATTTCTAATACTGCAAAAAAATAAATAAAATAAAAAGCTAAAAAGAATTTTTCAACCAGCACGAATTTATAAAATGACCTAAATCTTCAGTGAAGCTTTCTAAAAGTATACAACTTAAAAATCATCTTACACTATTGAATAGTCAATTGACATGGGAGTCTTTTAACAATTTCAAAAGTGCCTTTAAAATAGGTGCTAAAATCATCTCTACTGAGAAAAACTGGTTAGAGAATGGTGAAGCCATCACTTATGCTTAAAAATACTAATGAAACTGCTTTGAAAACACTTGGCATTCACTAAAATCCTCTGTTCTTAAAACTGGGAAATGTGCATTCCATTTGATGTCATGTCTCAGTGGTGCTTTGTGGATAAACAAAAGACATAAGCTATTATAGTCGCTAAATATTTCACAAATTGAATTGATCATGTCTAATAAACTTAGAATAAGATCTTCATGAAAGCACAATTAAACAAATCTAAATTTAAATATACACCACTACAAGCATTTCACCTGCTTTTCAGTGAATTTAATTTCACTTTCTTTCACTTTATTCATCTTTGTGGGCTCCCTACTCCTACTTTTCTCTTTTCAGTTAATATGTGTTCTACAAATTCAACAATTCAAGAACTAGTGCATAGTATAAAATCAACTGGTAAATTTCAACTATAAATTTCATTTCTGGCATCTTTTTAAGGCACATCTACCCAAGCTATAATGGGCTGTCTTTAGAAAATGACAATATGGTGTAGACTAAAACATTCCACATGGGCATGACTGTCCTCCACCCCCATTCTAATAATAGAAGATTACAGGTACATATAATGTGTAGCTGCATAAATACCCCACTTTAACTGAAATTCAAGTGCCTGAGAAGAAAGCTATAAGATTAATTCTTAGAATCTTTGCAAATCCATTTATTGATAGCCAACATTTAAAATGTCCTCTATTAATTAGGACAAAAATGGAGATACACCTTGTCAATGTGAAATATTTTGTTGTGTATATACACAAAAGTGTTTCTTTTGGAATTATATCCTAGCAGAAATTATTTGTAATTAAAATATGCCTGACTTGAAAATAAACACTTTTAAAATGCAAATTTTTTTGCAGCCTCTAGCTCTGACAATTCATGTAGAGCTATTAAAACAATCCAGTCTTCTCCAAACATAGTCATCCATTATGTTGAGGGAGGACAGCACCTTCTAGTGGAATGTATAAACAAATGTTTTTCTTGGGCTTGTATCTAAGATAATGTAACATTTTAAAATGTCTTCATCCCCAGCTACCATGCCAATGGGATGCTCCCTGCTGTTAGAAGCTATCATGACTCCCACCTCCTTTCATAAGTTATCAGGCAGACTTGGCATGAAGGTGACAACTTAAGCTAAAAATCTGTCAAAACAAAGAATAATAGCTAACAGGCATCTCTAAGGCTGATGTAAAAATGGAACATGTGCCAACTAGAATGATATATGCTATATAGATGCTTGTTCAGAAAATAGGAATATTTGTGTTTATTGAACTGAACACATATTTCTGTGCAACCACTTATTTTCCAGGGACAGAGCAATGTTCTTTGGATCTATAAATGAAGACATTCCCTTTCTTTAAGGACAAAAGGTAAGAATGGCTAAGATTATGTTTCTCTCAGTGTCCTGTGAACTTTTCCAAATGTTTTCATATTCCACAGTCCATCTACAGTGTGTATGTGCCAAGATCCTCCAAATATACAAGGTTTTCCCTATGCATATGCACATATAAAGTTGAAGTTATATTTGGGTACAGTAAGATGGTAACAGCAATAATAAAATTGAATAGTTTATAGCCATGAACTATAACGTAAGTTATATGAATATGGTCTCTCTCTCAAAATTTACTACCCTGTATTCATCCTTGTTGGCTACATTATGAGTTGAGGTGAGATGAATAACATAGGCATTGCAGTATAACATTTGGCTTCTCCTTAAGAGTTACTTGAATGCAAGCCCTTCAATTCCATTGATACCTTGCCAATCAATCTAATAACCAAGATGGGCACTAGGTGACTAATAATAAATAGTTTATACAGCATATATATGCTGAACAATCAGAGAGTTAAATCTTTGATAAGATGGAGATTTCATCATGCTATTAGAATGGTGCATTTTTAACTAATGAATTGTCTATTTATAAAATTATCCATTTAGTTTTTCAGACTGTGTAAATTGTCCACAGGTAACTGAAACCATGGAAAATAAAACAGCTGGATAAGAGGAAAACATTATATTAACTATTATCAACATAATTCTCAGAACAATACTATATGAGAGGTGAATAATTTCACACTCATATAGATGAGAAACTGAGATATAGAAAGTTAAAGAAACTTTCCCAGATCTCACAGATAGCATAGTAGGAGGTGGACCAGGTCTCAGCTGCAGCTAACTAAACCACAGTTTCCACTCTTATCTAGTCTCCGGTACTGTCTCTTTGGTGATATTTTTAGGGAAACACACATGTAAGTGTGTAATTCCAATACGGTGACATCATTGTTAATTAATTGTGAAAAAAAGAGTATTTGCAGTTGTGGTGCAGAGTGAATATGGAGATGAATGCATCAAGAGCATGAAAAAAAAGATTATGATATAACACACTGTACTGTAAGTTGGTGAATATTAGGGGAGCATAGTGATAGAGAATAAATAATGGGGGGATTAATTCGATTAAAGCATAATATATACTGGTCCTTAGTATCAAGGCAAAACTCCCTTGGACTATCAGTATACACTTAAAAATGAGGGGCAAAAAGGAAAAATAGGACTTTTCAAAGGATGGTTACCAGTGGAAGGTGGGTAGGCACAAGGAAAGGGGGAATGGGGGTGAATATGGTGGATGTATTTTGTATCCATTTATAAACGTAGAAGAATAAAACCTGTTAAATTTTCTAAGGGAGGGGGAACAAGGGAGAACAATGCAGGGGATAAATCTAACCAAGATGTATTATAAGCACATGTGTAAATATCACGATGTCCCCCTGTACAACTATTATATGCTAATAAAATAATTTTTAAAAGAAAAGATTCTCATAGATACAGTTTTGGGTTTTTGTTTTGGGGTTTTTTTGGTGGTGCTGGAGTTTAATCTCAGAGCTTAATATTTGCTAGGCAGGTGCTCTACTACTTAAGCCATACCTTGAGGTTTTGTTTCAGCAAAACCTTGAATGAGCTGAGTTTACTTAACCCATAAAACAGGAAAGCACATGCATCCCAGAACAGAAGAGTATCTGCAATGGTGTTGAATATTTTGCAAATCAAAACACGCCCTAAACTAACTGTTCTTGAGATTTCACTCATTCTAGAAAAACAGTAAGCTGGGCAGTTTAAACATCATTGTTGCAGTTTATACTTTATTGAATGTACTGCAAGATGAATTAGTCTACATGAGGTGGTGATTAAAATTTGTCTCATATCTTGGCCACAGCTATAAATAAGTCAAATCTTAATGACTCTCTATTTTAAAATGTCATCGAGCTATTTTCTATCACCTAGATTCAATGCATAGGAATGTAAGTCGTCCACCATGATTGTATTTTGGCAGCTTTTTCCAGTAAATGTCACTTGAATGAGGGATTTATTTTGACCATGGTAAGAGGTAATTTATTATTTTGTGTCATAAATAGATAGCCAAAGAGGGGGTTAAAATGAAAATTTACTGAAAGCCAGGTGGTAGCTTTTTGCAATTCAGACAGATGGAAGACCTACAGCAAAGTTATCTTTTGTCCTGTTAAAAAAACCGAAGTATGACATGTTCTTTTTTCTGCCTGATTTCTGCTTTGTGTACAATTAAGTACTAAAAAACTATTTTTCTGTTGGATAAAATTCAGCATTGTGTGTATCGATTTCCTTTGAAGTCACTGCAATTGCCTAAGCTATTTCAAGTTTTTATAGCACCATAATGTCCATTTTAAATGACCAAAAGAGAGTAAGGATCCTAGGCAAATATAATTATAAAGGTTTATACCAATAATATAATAAACTTTTCCTTTAGGAGAATTTTCTAAAATTGCCTTTCTATATATACTACAGGCAACATAAATGCCATAACAATGATATTAATTTCCCTAGGACATTTCAGCCTATTTGCCTGGAATTTTATGGTTGACCATGTTGCTAAATATTCACTAGGAGGAGTCTTTGCTCTGGTATCTCCCAAATTTACTCTTCTAAGTGGCTCATTACTGCCTATTTTGTTAGCTTTTGCCTGTATACCCTGCAGTGATAGTTGAGAAAAGATAAATAAATGAAAGCAATAGAGAGTCTTGGTTCATATATTTTAATTATTTGAGTTGTAAGCTACAGCTGCCCTTACAATTTTATAGAAATAGAGAATCTCAGTACTGTAAAGGAACTTCAAATAAATATCAAGAGGAATTCAAATGTTGTACTTTCACTAATTCCAAAATGCAACGTCTCTGTTGACTTCCTGCCTTCTAACACTGAATAGTTACCACATATCCCCAACCCTATATCCTGCACAGGTCACGGTAGTAGTGGCAGGACTGGCATTTGATCAGGAGCAGCCTGTGTGGGCCCTAGTACAGTCCCAGCCCATGTGGCAGAAAGGGATCCATGTAATGCTGTGACCGGAGATCTTTTAAGGAGCCAAAGTCATCTTGAAGTATACTGCTCTTTTTTTAACCTATAAAACTTTTAAAAATGGATTTCCAGAGGCTGGGAATGTGGCTTAAGAGAGAGAGAGCACCTGCCTGGCAAGCACAAGGCCCTGAGATCAAAGCTCAATGCTGCCAAAAACAGTGGGTTTCCAGGTATACTATAAGACATTTGTGTATATTTCTTAACACTGATCTTTCTTTTCCCCTCTGCGGTTCTAATATCGAGATACAGTAGTTTGGTAGGATACTCAAACAATTCACTCTTCTAACTCCTTGGGAAATGGCAAATTAATGTTTTTCATAAGTAAACAGTAGCTTTATGTGAACAGCAAAAGCATAATTCATCTCCAAGCTTTATTCAACATATATTCTCTTATTTCCTATCTCTTTAACCACTGGAAAGCAGACTATAATCTGTATAACCTGATATAATGAACTTTATTACCAGTCTTATATTAGAGTTTATGCAAATTTAGAATATCAAATCCTCAAATTGGGACTCCTCATCTGCATTATACATATTAAAAATAAGTTTTATAATTTTTAAAGTTATTTTATAAAACAAATATAGGACTTTGCCTCAATTGAGCTTTATCCTTAGCTAAATTTATGTTTAGAAGATGAAAGTCAAGTCACTTTCTTTTTGCATTTTTCCTGCTTTATTTTATAATGAAACTTACCTTGCTTTACCCATCTACTCAGAGTCTAACATATTTCCCTTTTAAAAGATTCATAATAAAATTCTAGAACGTCATCCTGATTCATCATGAGGTTAAGATTCAAAAGTAATGTTGCCTTGGGGGAAATTTCTGCCTTCCTTTTTAAAATGGAGCATTATCCAACGAGAGAGAAGAGCATTCTTGAAAAAATACCCATCAAAGCTTTTCCAGCAAAACCTTTTCCCCTGCTGTGTCTTTATTGATCTTTTTAAGCCTCACATCTTTGTTCGATATATCTGTAGATATTAATGAGAAAGAACATGCAGCCCAAAAGAGTTACACATTTTTAAGAAGTCTTAAGCTAATCAATTCACTAAATAGAGAAATGTTATATTTCTAAAATGGCTTTACATGAAATAAGACATTTAAGAAGTATTATTAAGACGTGCACACTCAAAAAGGTTAATATATCTTTTTAAAAGTTGAATGCTACCTGAGATATATTTTTATTAATTGTAATTTGAAATATATCTCTCTTCAATACAAGAACATGTGAAATGAAATCTAAGAGGTTTAATAGAGAGGAGATAAATAATTTTTAACAAGGAGAATATATGTGATTGAATAAAATATAATGACTACCTTCTATGGGAAATTGTAGGGCATTTGACAATTCATACAAGATTTCAAATTGGGAAACAAAATAAAACTAATTATTGTGCTTCTCCTCTCTGGACCTTTTCACTTGGAATTTCCTTGAAAATTATGTGCTCTGTACACATATGAACATGGTATGAAAAAAACATAATAAGAAGTATATCCACAAAGAAGAGTTTAAATAAGCTAGGCAACATATCAGAAATAATCAATAAAAATCTTCACACTCAGCTATCAACCTTCAGCATTGACTTTAAGATGTGAGTAGGAAGCTAAGAATCCAGGTTCTCATTGTGGAGGGCTGCTGCAAGGAGACTAGAAAACTAAGGGAGAGCTTTGGCAGAAACATGGTAGGTAGGGCGAACTGTAAAGATGCACTTAGGAGATAAAAAATACATAAGGAGACTCACATGCTGCACTCTGTATAGTAACCAATAAAAATAGTAAGAAAGCACATAACTAACAAGTTAATACAGAGGAAAAATGGAATAATGAAAAGATGTGCAACTTTCCTTTTTTTAAAAATGGGACAGCAGAGATTTATTTACCATAGGAAGACAAAGCAGGGTGCAAGGAAAGAGGGAGAAAAAACTAGCGGTATTCTCTGACAGCTGTCAGAAGGTGAGAGCCTTTGCTGTGCAATTTTCTACGTAAGCATTACATTGAAATAAGGAATTAACTGTTCAAAAAATAAAAATAAAATAACATCATACATTATCACAAATGTATCTTATATGGGTTATACATTTGTACATCAAAATAAAGTGATAAATGTAAAAGAAGGTAATGTTGTTGAATATTTATATATTATGAAGGAGCTTCTGCGCAAGAGAATGAAGTTATTCTAAATTTTTATTTAATAAAATCTTTAAACTTCCTTTTACAAATTGATATTTAAATGTCTACAAAGCAAATCAGAAATTTGTTAAACTGTGATGGAAAGAAAACAAGACAGGTTATACAAAAATTTATTGAGAATATTGTTAAGTCTTTTACTAGAGGATAGATAGATATGGCTAATAAGATTTCAATTTATTATTCTAAAAATAAATATTGAATGAATAGACACCAGTTATTATATATCCAATCATGAAATACAGAGAATTGATAATAGACATGAGGTAGAGGGTTTTTGTAAGACTATGGGGAACTTATAAAATTACTGGAGAACTATAAAAGGGCACCAGTTTTCTGGAAACCAATTTGATATTATAGATCTGAAATTAGAAATTCTGTTTATCTTAAGGGCATAATAGGACATATACCCAAGATGACATAAAAATTGATTATAATAATGAAAAATTGGAAACTCCAATAATTAATATAATAGTATTAGGAAAACTATCATATATCTTTCCAATGAAATATTACATAAGAATGTAACCATATTAACCTAGAAAGACAATTTGTTGTTTATTGGGAACCTTCATTAACAGTTTTGGAGCCAAAGTCTATTTTGAACAAGAGTGTTTACATGTCTAATTGCATATACATACACACATACACATTTTTAAATGTCAGGGAATCTATACATTACATGGTAACTAAAGAAATACAGCCAGTGGAAATTTTGTCATTTTTTTGCTTATATATTTTTTATATTTTTCTCATAAGTATGCATTATGTATATAATAAATAATGAAAATGTTACTCTCCATCCCAGGGTAGAAGAACTACAGAATTCAGTTCACCTATCCAAGGTTCTTTCTTCTCTGAATGTGGCCTGCCAGGTGTCCACAGTTTTCAGTCCATGATTTCTCTAGCTTATGTGGCTTCTCTAATGCATTTCCTTCAGCAAAATAAATCAAGCTCTAATTGTATAGAATTTTCATTGACCCTATTTTTAGAAATCTACCTACTGTATCCATGGAGTATTGGGTTTTATAAAATGTTTGTTATTCTTCAGTAACCTCTATGACATGACTATCCTACTCTGCAGTATGACAGTGATATATTGCAAAACTGGTCTCCCAACCCTGTCCTTTCCTGTATTTCTCTAATCAGCCTTCTGTCTCCCTGATCCCCCAATTAACATGTTTTTAAAGTGCTTAGCTATTGCTCAGGAGAATATAGCTAACAGTTTTAGAACTACATCATTGTTCATAAACTCTTACTTGTCCACTTCATTGTGATCCTAGCATTTCCTCTAGCTTCCGTGCACAACATGATCTGCCAGAATAACAAGGCAGTATCACAAGACAAACCTCACCATTAAGTCTTTAGTTAGGACCAGAGCTTAGTGATTTTCAGGTTTTGCCATCATTTTTTAATGAACCCATCTTAGAGATTTACTTGAATCACTCAAATGAATAAAAGGAAATTGAGTTGTAATACAAAAAGCAAAGAAATCTGGTTTGCAAATGCATGCTATAATATTTTGCTACTTCACAGAAGATAAAAGTTCTCCAACATGTTTAGCTGTTATTAACCATGAAACCTTTCATCATAGAGAAAGCTTACTTAGAAATTTGATGAATAATGGGTGGTAAGAAGGCTAAGAGCTAAAGCTGTTATGAATAATCCATAGATAACTAGAAATTCCATAAATATGCCATTACCATCATGTGATTTTAAATTTACTTCTGAACAACAGGAGATGTTTATTGGAAAAATATCTTATGACAAACTAAACTGTAACTCACATTTGAAATATAAGTTTTCAATTTTAAAACATGCATAAAATTTTATGAAAATCATTGAATTTCCTCTACTTTAGCATAGAATAGTAATGAGAAGTAAAATTCCAGGGGAGCAAAGTGAAACAATATTTTGGTTCATTTTACTACCTGAAATTTTGCATTTAGGAAAAGTTTTAAAATATTTATATAATTGCAAACATATCGTTGGCATGTTGTTGGTCTTATAAAATTTTGACATTTGGTCATCATCATGACTCAACATCAATGAGAAGATAAAAAAGTTTTCTCTGAGAAGACATGCATTCAGAAAAGAGAACAGATAGCTCCTGTTAGCAGAAAACAGACTCAGAAATGAAAAGAATGAAAAGAATGGTTTAATTGCAGAAAGCCTAAGCTTTGGAAGGTGGATTTGGTCAGAAATACAAACATGAGTAATTAACAGGACAACTAATACTAGTGGAGGGATTTGTTGTTGTTTTGATGCAGGATCTTACTCTGCAGCTGGCCTTAAACTGGTGATTCTAAAGCCTCAACTTCCCATGTGCTGGGCTAACAGGTATGCACTGCCATATCTGTTATTGGTGGATTTTTGAAGAAGCACTAAAGGTATCTGAAAATTGAACAAAAGCAAGAAAAGAGAAATTCTGAAAAATCAACTTCAAATACAATTAAAACTTTGGAGAGATAAATTAATAAAATGTGTTTTAATTTTCGTCTACATCATGCAATGTTTATCTTTGCACTTCACATTTGGCTACAACCATCTATGTATTGCCTTGATGCTTATATGGATTTCTTTTTAAAGGATCTTATGCTGAGATGAACCAGAGTGGCTCGCCTTTAATACATTTGTCATTGATATTTACAGCAGATATATAAAAATAAATTGCATAATCATTTAATACCAACAGATTCCACATAGACAGACACCATACATAGTCAATGAAAACACGTGATGTGAAAACATTTCAAGTTGTTTAATGTGGATTGTTCAATACCATTAAATAAACTGAAAATTGTTGGTTTAATGACAACCACATCATCAATGTATGCATTTTTTGTTTTGATACAATAAATAATTTTTAATTTAATTTTTATACTGAGTGAAGGAACTGCAGAAAATACAAAGGTAATTATTATGCAAAAATGTGTAAAAAGGATAACTAAAAACCATGAAATTGTATACTGTACACTGTTTATTTTGTAGCTTAGGTATTTTAAGAAATTGAACCTTATTATTTTGGGAGGTCAATAAGAAAAGACAACAAAAATAAAATAATAACATGCAAAAATTAAGCTAAATGTTATGATATTAATAACATATATAATTGACATTGACTACACAGAAAATGAGGCATTCATCCCATAAGCCATACAGGACATAATATATTTTTATATCAACCAAAAAAATCAGTAAATTAAAACAAGTTGTAATTAAGTAGGTCATATATTTCCAATCAATTTAATTGCCATTTATTTATTCATTCATTTATGCCATTTATATATGATTTATACACATTAGATAGATGGTTTCTGCATAAGCTTGGGGGAGGGAAGAGAGAGAGAGAAGATATTTCCTACTACCAGGTGCTGGACAATGTGATAATACCTAATGACTGCAATTATCACCCAAATTGGTAAAAAGTCATGTTCAGATACTGGACAAAGGAAAGACTTTTCAAGGTCATTAGAAAGGTGAAAAACCTCAAGAGTAGGAATAATATATGCAGTGACAAAATGTGTTTTATCACATCTTGAGAAGTTGAAGAATACCATATTTATTCACAAAATATGTAATGTAATAACTCACATATTTCCTAAAAGAGGAAGAAAGAAGGAAGGGAGGGAGGGAGGGAAAGAGGGAAGGAGGGAGAGAGGTTGGGAGAGAAAGGAGGGAGTGAAGGAGGGGAAGGGAGTGAGGAAGAACGAGAGTGAGGAAGGAAGGAAGGAAGGGTGGGAGGGAGGTAGGGAGGGAAGGAGAGAGGGAGATTGTTAATCCCAAACAAGCAAATAGAGCACAGATGTCAACACTGTGTTCCAAATGGCAAGAGAAAGCCATTACTTCCTAAACTCCATCCCAACTACCACTAGTGGTCTCCCAGGATTAAGCAATTGATTTTTAACCCATTGGAGGATGAGTACTGGGTGACTCCAGGCAGAGGTGGTTGAGGTTAATTCAAGAGTGGAGAAAAACAACATTGAGGACACTGAAGGTGGGGGATATGGTGTGAGTAGTAGAGACCTAAGCCCTATCAATCTTCTGTGCTCCAGAAGGGGGTCTAGAAGGTAAGTTAGGCACTGCACAAAGCTTAGAAGACAACAGCCAGGATCTCTGTTAGGATAGCTGAGCTCAGGAATGAACTGCCAGAAATAAAGCCCACTTTGTCCACCAAAGCAGAATATGCCACTCAGCAATGATGTCTAGTAGTCAAGAAGATAAAAGCATAAGGAGCAATTGCTCTGTCCAAGCCTACATAGACTTTACTATCTGTGTGAGTCCCTGGGTTCTGTGTTTGATAATTCAAGAGAAGATGATTCAAATAATTATCTCTAGTCCTAAATATACTATTTATTTTAAATATACTCTTTCATTTTGATTGGGTTAAACTATTGCCATTAAAATTATTTTTCTAGAATTCTTTAATATGTTCTTATTAAAAATAAAGTTGTTGAGTTTGTGTCTAGCTATCCACATACAAAATTAATTTACCTTAAGAAAAACTATAGCCAAATTATATTTCAAGTGGTTTAGTTACACATTAATGGGCTATAAATAAAAATGCACTGAATGTTT
The DNA here is from genome assembly GCF_047511655.1 of Castor canadensis. NCBI lineage: Eukaryota > Metazoa > Chordata > Mammalia > Rodentia > Castoridae > Castor > Castor canadensis. The sequence goes on along the minus strand of NC_133390.1, from coordinate 18,508,412 downwards.
TTATTCATAGAAAGTTCATTTTGTATCACACAATTACATACAAAGTTATTGTACATAATTCATCTAAGAAAAATGTTTACACCCATGAATCTGGAGATTAAATCTCATTCAAAGACTTGGAACATTGCAGGAATGTGCTATAAGGGCCAGGCTCATGCTCTGTGGTGAGATAAACAAATTGTGACTTTATAGACTCACTTGGAGTGGGAAGGAGCCATTCAGGGCATTTGATGTTAAATCCCCTCTCAAGTACCCTATAACACTCCTGCCGATGCAAGAATTAGAATGATTATATCCCAGGGGAAGTCAGAATTGTCTTTAAAGAAGTTTCATTAGTACAAAAATATTCCTTACATTAATCTAAAATAATTCTCTTGGAATTTTCCTCTCTGATTTTCATTCTAAACTAAAACTAACAATCCATAAGGAAAAAATTGCATATCTTTTTTTATAGGAAAACTCTTGGTTTATACAAATTCCTCTGTAGGCTTTACTTCAGTAGATTAAAGTCTCAATTCCTTTGAGACAGCCTCATCTGCTGTGATTTCAATTTCCTTTACATTTCTGGCCCCCTCATCTCTGAACATCTTCCAGTTTATCAATACCGCTTTTAAAGTCTAATGGTAAACAAAATGTCTAAGACAAGATGCAACCAAATAAGAAGAAAACAGAACCATCACTTTCCTTATTCTATGCATTGGTTCATGTAGCCAAGACATGATTCACTATATACATGTCAGTATTTTTCAGAATAGCTTTAAAACTGAAGGAAGAAGTGATACCATTTATTTTTCCTTAAGCCTTCAAATACAGAAATAAATCCTTGCCATGCTATTTGGAAAGGCTGAAATTTCCAGAAGGAAAATGCACAGTCTTTAAAATATCCCACCATCTACTGGGACTCATATAGTCACCTTGTCTCAGTGCAAAAGAAAAAGAGCAGCTCTAAGGCTTACCAAATATACAATTCAAACACATGCTGCAGAGAAGAGAGCTAGCATGAAAGTTGGCACTGAGAAACACTGCATCTCCTCCTTTCTTGGTTGTCTCCCTAATAGGTCCAGCACATCATGATTACCATCTGCAAAAGTGTTGAGCACTAGATATCAAAATGTTTTTTCTATAAATTACCCAAAATTCAACTTCATAAGTCAGATATTCTTGGAAAATGATGTTCATTTTACTATTCAGGTATCACTCCCAGAGTCATTTGAATGCCAGATGTTTTTTCACAAACAGGATTTTAAAAGAGTGACATAAATAGAATCTTAAAAGCTAAGCTACTGGGGGCTTCAAGCAGGATGGCAACTGAGTAAGATTCTCTAGTGGGGCTGGGTGTGGTAGTGTATGAATATAATCTAAGTTACCCCAGCACAGGTAAGAGTATCATGATCAGAGACTGAGTAGTGAAAAAACATTCAGACCTATCTAAAAAACAACTAAAAGCAAAAGGACTGGTGGCATAGATCAAGTGAGAACACATGCTCAGCATACACAAGGCCCTGAGATCAATTCCCAGTATTGAAAAAAAGAAAATCCACTAATGATCATCTCCCTAGAGACACATCAGTTTGAATATTCACATACTGACCTACTTTCACAAGAGTTAAGGAAACTAAATGATAAGCTAAGGAAACTAAATGATAAGCTATAGTGCCTGGTTGGGGGGGTGGGCAGTATATGATAAAAATGCATTGAAACCAACAGGAAGAAAGTAGTGCCCATGCCACACACCACATTAAGATGCATAACTTAAAGAAGAGCTTCTCTCATTGGGGAGGAAAAAGAAATTAAGTCCAGATCTCATACTTGCCACCCAGTACAAGGCCCACCATGGTGAATGCTGGTGCCAGGCAGAGCCCCACAGCCCCTACCCCAGAGCAATAATCATGGACTGAGCTGTTGGGACCGCATCAGCCAGGTAGGCTGCCTACATCATCCTCCTCCAGCCTTGGGAATCAAAGGGGTGAGCAAGAATCCACCTTCTGGGAGAGGACTCAAAAGCTATCAGCTTGCTTAGAATTTATGAAGACAGGCACAAAGAAAGTCACATGATGAAGATGAAAATAAGCACCTAATCTTTTGATGCCCACATGACATCATACAACATTAATCAAAAGCTTTCAGGAAGCCATGACCTCATGTGTTAGCCAAATAAGACATGAGAGGAGATCCAAAATGGTGGCTAGGATTGGTAATCAGAAATCCTAAACTCTGTGACCCCAGAAACCTCCTTGAGACGTCAGAGCTACACTTGGGTAATTCTGATTGCTTCTAGCCAAAATAATAACCACCATCACATTAAGTGCAGATAAAATTCAAAGACTGACTCTTAAATCTGCCTTTAATTGAACCTAATGGCCACAAAATTCTGGTGTAGCACAGTCAGCAAGGTATATCCAGCCCTGGAGAAAAAGCCCCCTGGCTGTTTCTCTTTTCTGTTTTCTGTTTTGTTTCTTTCTCCAACAAGCAGAAGTCAGAGCATCAATCAGAATCAAACTCCATTCCATCCTGAACACCTAGCCCATGGAAAGCTTCCCTATGCCACGCCACACTGAAAAAAAAAAGCAGAGCCAATTCTCCCCACCAGCTGGTTCCAAAGCTGCTTGTATTAAACTGCATGTGCCAAGTGCCACTCCCCTACCCACTCCCCAGGAAAATATTCCAGCAGAGCCCCTGGGCAGACAGAAACCTCCCCCCAGCCAAACTGAAAAAGGTAATCTAACACTGACAGAGGAGGTGGGAGTGGAGTGCTGAACCTGCCCGGGAGAATGGGGATGGGACAAGGAACCAAACTCTCAGTACTGAACTCTCAGTGAGCAAATGCTGGTAAAACAGCAAAAGCTGAGATCAGGAGCAGGGGACAAGCCAATCTCCCAGAGCAGCCACAGGCACCCAGCAGAGATTGGAAGAGGCATAAAGGCTGAGAGCAGGAGTGGGATGACAACCCAACCTCCCAAAGTCGCTGCTAGCACCCAGCAGAGATTGGAAAAGGCACAAAGGCTAAAAGTGGGGGTGGAGCAACAGGCTAACCTCCCAAAACAGGGCAGAGGTGGATCCCAGAGCCAGTCTCTGGGACAGAGGGCAGCATTCAAAACTGAATTGCCCTTCCTTGCTATGGGAGGAGCTGACCAAAGAGAGCTGCAGCGGAAGGGCATCACAGCTGCTGCCTGGTGAAACAGCAGCTCTGACCACCCTGCATGAGCTGGCAGTCTTACCTTATTTCACAATTCTAACTAATCTTGTGGACAGAAGGAACCAAATACTACTCACAAGCCAGTCACCTGGTGAGACCACATCAGAGCTTCTGCTTGAACGCGAATACAAGAATTGAACACCTAAGGAATAACTCCAGAACTTTTACCAAAAGACTGAACTTTCTGTGGTTCCTGAACCTGGTGTTTTTTATTGTGCTTTTTTTTTAATTTTTATTATTCCTGTATTACTAACTTCACCATCACTATTCTCTTATCCCTGTTCTTACCCTCTTCACTTTCCATACTTCTCCTGTGCTACAGTCCATTGCTTTCCCTCCCAAATCCTCTTTATGCACCTTCCAATCCACTCTTTCCCCCATCTTCACCATCCTTCCTATCCTCCCCCAACCTGTCACCACACTACACCTCCCTCCTACACACTCACCACCTGCTAACTAGTCTACTGTACCAACTGTACACAATCTCAGCCCTTGGCAATCCCTGACATAAGCACTTTCCACTACACCAACAGAACTATACCCAAACATACACAAGGGTCACAAAACCCAGAAACTCCCTTAACTCTTTCCCAACATACCCACCTCTTTTCCCATCCTCCCTTTTAGTGCCACCTTTACCAATTCCCCAAAATCTATAACTAGCCTAGTAACAATTACCTGTCGCAATTGAAACTGTTTACAGATATTATTTTCAAGGGGTTTACATATTTTCTTAATATGTAAACAACTAGTCTGGCATTGAACCTGTGAATTTGTTATTGCTAAATTATACCTCCAGGCCAGGGACAGAAAGGGCACATTAACCTAGCTAACAACCAAGTCATTCACAACATAAAAATTAAATCAGGGAAAAAAAATCAGGTAATCAAAACCACGAACTAGCCTATCAAAAACATAGTTGCACAGCACCAAGTAGAGCAATGGGAAAAAGAAAAAGGGATGAAAACCACTCTCTTCAAAAAAATATTCAATAGAGGAATCATTGGGAAATGAAGAAAATGGATACCTAGTTCCTGACCTCAAAAAAAAAATGATAAATGTCACTAAGGAGCCCAGTGACATCCAAATAAAAACCTTCAAAGAAATTTTGGAAGATATCACCAAGAAATTCATGGAGAAGATACTAGACATGGTTAATCAGAATGAACAAGATACACTCAAGAAATTTCAAGACACCAAAAATAAAGAACATGAGAAGACATAGAAACAAATAAAGGAACTCAGAGAGGACTTCAACAAACACCAAAATAAAACAAAGGAAACTACAAAAAGAGAAATATATGAATTAAAGATGACAACACAAAATATTAATGAGGAGCTGAACAAAGATATGGAAAATCTCACAAAAAAGAATCAATCAGAAATCCTGAAAATAAAAAGTTCCTTTAGCAAACAAAAAACACAGTGGAAGGCTACCCCAGCAGATTAGAACAAGTGAAAGACAGAATCTCAGAACTTGAGGATAAAATAGAAATTACAGAAGAAAACTTAGTCAAACAACTCAAGAGCTGTGAAAAAAATATGGATATCCATATTTCTATGGATCTATCCATCTTTGATGGATATCCATCAAAAAAACCTGAGAGTCATGGGCATTGAACAAGGAGAAGATGTGCAAGAAAAGGGATATATAATATATTCAACAAAATAATAACAGAAATGTTCCCAAATCTCAAGAAAGTTTGCCCATTCAGGTACAGGAAGCCTCCAGGACACCAAACAGACTTGACCAAAAATAGAACCTCCCCATGGCCACATCACCATTAAAACAATGAACACAGAGAATGGAGAAAGAATATTGAAGGGTGTAAAAGAGAAAAAACAAATAATACATAAAGGTTAACCCATGAAAATAACAACAGGTTTCTGTACAGAAACATTAAAAGCAAGAAGGTCATGGAGTGAGATATTTCAGACACTGAATGAAAGTAACTTCAGCCCTTGGATACTCTACCCAGAAAAACTATCATTCAAAAATTGATGAAGCAATAAAAATCTTCCACGATAAACAGAAACTAAAACAATACATGATCACCAAGCCACCACTACAGAAGATTCTCCAAGGAATTCTATACACAGAATATGAAAGCAAAAAAAAAACCAAACAAACAAACAAAAAAAACCGAGAGGACAGGAAGTATCAAACCACAGGAAAACAAAAGACAAGTAATCAGAAGTAGCATTGATTCAACTACACACAATCAAATCCTAAACAACAAAAACAACTGAATGGCAGGAATCACCACACACCTATCAATATTAACACTGAATTTCAATGAACTCAACTCCCCATCAAAAGACACTGTTTGGTAAATGGTATTAAAAAGGAAGATCCAACAATCTGTTGTTTACATGAGACCCATCTTATTGACAGAAATAAGCACTGGCTTAGGTTGAAAGGCTAGAAGAAGATTTACCAAGCCAATGGCCCCCCAAAACAGGCAGGAGTAGCAGTACTTATATCAGACAAAGTAGACTTCAAACCTACATTGGTCAAATGAGATAAAAAAGACACTTCATACTCATAAAAGGGACAATACATCAAAAGGAAATAACATTATCAACCTATATGTACCTAATGTCAGTGCACCCAATTTCATCAAACATACACTAAAGGACTTAAAAGCACATATAGACTCCAACACAGTGGTAGTAAGAGGTTTTACTACCCTCCTATCACCAATAGGTAGGTCATCCAAACAAAAAAATCAACAAAGAAATCCAAGAACTAAATAACAACACAAATCAAATGGACCTAACTGATGTCTACAGAATATTTTATCTAAAAGCAAAACAATATACATTCTTCTCAGAAGCCTATGGAACTTTCTACAAAATAGATCATATCTTAGGGCACAAAGCAAGTCTCAACAAATATAAGAAAATAGAAATAACTCCCTGAATTCTATCTGATCACCATGGAATAAAACTAGAACTCAACAATAAAAGCAACAGAGGAAAATAAGCAAATAATTAGATGCTGAACACCATATTGCTGAATGATCAGTGAGTCACAGAAGAAATGAGAGAGGAAATCAAAAGGTTCCTGGAAGCTAATGAAAAGGAAAACACCATCTACCACAGTCTATGGTAGAAGAGACCACTCACAGAGTGGGAGAAAATATTTGCTAGCTATACATCAGACAAAGTACTGATAACTAGAACATATAGGGAGTTCAAAAAACTAAACTCCTCCAAAACCAATGAACCAATAAAGAAGTATGCAATGAACTAAACAGAACTTTTTCAAAGGAAGACGTCCAAGTGGCCAAAGAACACATGAAAAAATGCTCACCATCCCTGGCCATAAAGGAAATGCAAATCAAAACAATACTAAGATTCCACCTCACTGCTGTTAGAATAGCTATCATCAAGAACACCACCAACAAAAAATATTGGTGAGGCTGCTGGGGAAAAAGGAACCCTCATACACTGCTGGTGGGAAGGTAAGCTAGTATAACCACTTTGGAAAAACAATATGGAGACTTCTTTAAAAACTAAACATAGATCTGACATATGATCCAGCAATACTACTCCTAGGGATATATCTGAGGGAATGTGACTCAAGATATTACAAAGGCACCTGCACACCCATGTTTATTGCAGCACTATCTACAATAGCCAAGCTATGGAAATAGCCATGATGCCCCACTACCAACAAATGGATTAAGAAAATGTGGTACTTATTCACAATGGAATTTTGCCCTGCCACAAAGAAGAATGAAATTTTGTCATTCACAAGTAAATGGATGGAACTAGACAACATCATCTTAAGTGAAGTTAGCCAGGCTCAGAAAGCCAAAAATCACATGTTCTTCCACATATGTGGATTATAGACCCAAAACAAATGCAGTAATATTATTGGACATGGGTCACACACTAAGGGGATAGGCATGGGAGAAACAAGGAAAGGGAAGGAAACCTAAAACTTGAATGTGGTTGATATGCTCACTGTACAGGAGCAAATAAAGTAATCTTAAACTGCAGAGGCCACTAAGGGAAGGGGCCTGAAAGTAGTGTAGAGGTCTGGTAAAGATGAACAAATGTGGGTTGCAATACACACGTGCATGGAAGCAAAGCTAGGAATCTCTCTGTATAGCTATCTTTATTTCCAACTCTCAAAAATACTATGTCTTTCTCATTATTTCCTATATTTTCTCTTCAACTAAATTAGAGAACAAGAGGGCGAACAATTTCTTCCTGGAAGTGGTGGGGTGGGGGGCAGTAGAGGTGGCAAGAGGAGTGAGGAGTTGGCCCAAACAATGTATTCATATGTAAGTAAATGTAAAAGTGACAAAAGAAAGAAAAACAAAGATGTTTCATAACCTACCTTTTGTCTTAACCATTACCATACAAAATAGACAACAGATGGATACCGGTTGCCATCTTTGTAAAAGCCATTAATTTACTATACTGTTTCTATGGATGACAGGTGTTTTATGATTCTTCTTTTTTTGTTTATGATTCTTCTTAAAAAAGAAGAATCATACATAAAAAGCATTTTTCTACTTAAAAAAAAATGACATGAAAAACCCTAACAGTAGACAATGTAACTGATCTCTTGCATAGAAAACTTAAAACAGCTATTTTAAAGAAATTCAATGAGCTTTCAGAAAACACAGAGAAATAATTTAATAATTAAACAAATTTTACTGTGAGGTGGAAGTCGTTTCAAAATTAAACAGAAATCCTTAATTGAAAAATACATTAAGCAAGATTTAAAATATGGTAAAAGACATAAAAAGCAGGATTGACTAAAAAAGATTAATTAGCTCAAAGATAGACTATTTGAGGAGAGACTGTTAGTGGAGAAAACAACAAAAAAGAATGAAAAAGCATACAGGAACTTTGGAACAGCATTAAGCAAGTAAGTATTTGTGTTGTTGGGGTTCAAGAGAGTCTTGAGAACACCAAAGGGATAGAAAGCTTATTTATAAAGAGATAACAGAAAACAGGAAAACCTAGATGATACAAATATCCAGGTATATAAGGTCAAAAGTAAGCAGTAAAATTTAACTTAACCAAATATACCTTAAGATATCATGTAATGAAGCTCTCAAATAAAAAGAAGATTCTCAGGGGGAAAAATGAAATAACACATGAGGTTATCCAAACTTACCTGCTATCACATTTCCCTATAGAAACCTTGCAGATCAGGAGACTGTAGCCATGGGATTTTTTATAATACTGAAGAAATTTTTTTAAACAGCCAATTGACCTTATCAGGAAAACTACTTTTTAGAAATGAAAGGGAAATGAATAGATCTCAAACAAATAAAAGCTGAGAGAATACATCTCTACCAGGCCTATCCTACCAAAAAAAAAAAATGCTAAATGGAGTTTTTCAAACTGAAAAAAAAATGTTAACAATTAAGAAGAAAATCCAAAGCTTACTAATATGAATAACTCTATAGATAAAGTCAAAATATTCTAATATCATAAATATGGTATATAAGCTATTCCTATCTTAAACATGAAAACAAGAAAAACAATTAAAAACAGTAATAACTAAATTAATATGTTAAGAGAAAGACAATGTAGAAAGATGCAAAATGAGACATCAAAACTTAAAAATGTGGGAGACATGTTCTACAAGTGTAATTTTTATTATTATGTGCTCTGCTTTTGTTCTTATCTTTACTATCATGTTAAGTTTCTATCATTTCAAAAGAGTTTGTTATAATAAAATATTTTTGTAAGTCTCATGTTAACCACCAAGCGAAAAATTTTGATAAACTAACAAAAAACTATAAAAAATTACAGTGTTTTAGTCCTAACCACAAAGGAAGAATTCAAGAGAGGGTGGGAAAAAAAGAAGCTGCAGTAAGAGTAGAAAGCAAGTTATAAAATAACTACAATGACACCTAACCTCTTAGTAACTATCTTTTTTTTCATGGAATCTTTTTTTTTTCTTTTATTATTCATATGTGCATACAAGGCTTGGTTCATTTCTCCCCCCTGCCCCCACCCCCTCCCTTACCACCCACTCCACCCCCTCCCGCTCCCCCCCTCAATACCCAGCAGAAACTATTTTCCCCTTATCTCTAATTTTGTTGTAGAGACAGTATAAGCATTAATAGGAAGGAACAAGGGGTTTTGCTGGTTGAGATAAGGATAGCTATACAGGGCATTGACTCACATTGATTTCCTGTGTCTTAGTAACTATCTTGAATGCACATGGATTTAATTCTCCAATTAAAAGATATAAAGAGATTAAAAAATAAGGTTCAACTATATGTTGCTTACAAAACTTTACCTCAACTTCAAGGACATGCATAGACGAAGTAAGGAAATAGAATAATATATTCCATGCAAATAGAAGTCAAAAGAAAGCAGGAGTATCCACCCTTATGTCAGATAAAATAGACTCTAAATCAATCCCTGTAACAAGAAATAGAATGTCATTATGTAATATTACAGGGATCAATTCAACAAGAAGAAATAACCATTCTATTTATTCTATTTATTTGTGTGCCAGAGCACACAAATATGTAAAACAAACTTTAATATACCAAACAGGAGTGACAGACTTCTATACAATAACAGCAGGAGGTTGTAACACACCACTTTCAGCAGTAGATAGATGATACAGGGAGAAAATCAGTGAAGAAACAGCAGAGTCAAAATTGTACCCCGGGCCAAATGGACTTAACAGATACCTACAGAACAATCCATTCAAGAGCTGCAGCATATACATTCCTCTCAGCACATGGAGCATTCTCACAGACAGCTCATACAATAGGCCACAAAACAAAACAGAACAAATTTTTTAAAAATTGAAAACATATCGAGTGTGTTTTTCTAACAGCAAGGCAAAACTGAAAATCAATAGGAAAAACTTCTGAAATATAAAAATACAAAGAAGTTAACCATCTTAATCTTGAATAACTAATAGATAAAGGAATAAAAGTAGAAGAAAATTCAACATTTTCTTGAAATAAATGAAAATGTAGACAAAATATACCAAAACCTATGGAACACTGAAAAAGCAGTAGTAAGAGGAAAGTTCATAGCAAATAATACCCACATCAAAAAAAAAAAAAAAGCAGATAGATCTGAAATAAAAAGCCTATCACTGCATCTTGAAAAGCAAGAACAAACCAAACCAAACCATAAATTTGTGGAAGGAAAGAAATAATAATCAGAATAGAAATAAATAAATCACACACACACACACATAAATGAAAGAACTGAAGGGCTGTTCTTTTTGTTCAAAAAGATGAACAAAAATGACAAATCCTAAACTAGACTAACTTTAAAAAGTAAGAAAATACTAGAAGGCTCAAATAAATAAAATCAGGGATAACATGGGAGAGGTTACAACTGCCACCACAGAAACATGAAGGAACTTTATAGACCAGTATGAATAGATATATGCCAAGAAATTTGATAACCTAGAATAAATAGAAAACTTCCGGAAGCATACAACTTACCAAGATTGAATCATGTAGAAGTAGGAGATTTCAACTGACCAATAACTAGTAAAAACAATGAGTCAGTAAAAATGATTTCCCATCAAAGAAAAGCCCAGGACCAAATAGGTTCATTAATGAGTTCTATCAAATAATTCCTCTGAAATTATTCTAAAAACTAGAAGAGGAAGAAATTCTTCCAAACACATTCTAAGAAGCTAACATTACTCTAATAGCAAAGTCAAAGAAGGGCACAACAATAAAGAAAATTACACACCAATATCTTGAAAATATCCTCAACAACAGATTAGCTAACTGAATACAACTGTGCATTAACAAAAATCATTCCCCATGACCAAGTGTGGTTCATACTAGAGATTGAGGATAGTTGAACATATCTACCTCAATATGCATTATATACCACATCAAGAGAATGAATCACAAAGCCATGTGATTATCTCAATTGATTCAGAAATGGCATTTAAAAAATTCAACATCAGTTCCTAATGTACCTCAACACAATAAAGTCCATTGATAATAAACCAGCAGCTAATATCATGTTGAACAGAGAAAAACTGAAAGTTTTCTTCCTAAGATTTGGAACAGAAAAAGAAGGCCCACTCTCACCATTTATTCAACATCCTACTGGAAATCCTAGCTAGAGCCATCAGGCACAAGAAAGAAAGAAAATCCAAATTAGAAAAGAGGAAGTCAAATTGTCACTTTTTGTAGAAGACATGATTGTAGATACAGAAAACCCCAAAAGGCTCTACCAAGAAAAGGATAATGTGAGTTTAACAAAGTTGGAGAATACAAACCATACAAAACAAATATCAGAAGCACTGATAGACATTAATAGTGAATGAATCCCATATATAATAGCTACCAAAAAATGAATATAGTTAACTAAAAATGTATCTATAATGAAAATTATAAAACACTGATTAAATAAATTGGACACAAAGGAACAGAAAACTGTTCTGTGTTCATGAACTGGAAGAAATAATAGTGTGAAAATGCCTACTCCCTAAAAGGACCTACCTATGCAATGTAAGCACCATCAAAATACCATGACATTTTTCACAGAACTAGAAAAAATAATCCTAAAACTTATATAGAACTTCGGAAAATACTCAATAACCAAAGCCACCTTAAAAGCCAAAAGAACAAAGCAAGAGAAATCAAACTACCTGATTTCAAAATACACTACAAAGCAGTAGTAATAAATACAGAATGTTCTTGGCATAAAACATACATACAGACCAACGGAACAAATAAGGAGCCAGTCTATAGACATCTGAAAATGTCTGGTTTTTTCTGTATAGAATTTACTTAAATATTCTCATAATTCAGCACTCCACCCTTTTCTCTACAATCTATATTTTCTTCTTCTAATTAAACGATAGAGTTTTTTTCCCTGAACATTTTACCAGTTGTCACAAATCTAACTCCTGAAATGTCCCTTCTCCCATGTCTACTTTCCTTTTGAACCTATATCTTTTCTTTTTAATTTTATTGTTGTGCTGGGTAGAGATACATTGTGGCATTTACAAAGGTTCTGAATTCAAGTACAATATATTTGATATATTGTAAGAACCTTTGTAACCTGTATTTTAATTTATCATTTTCAAAATTATCAATAATACACTGTTCATCTCATTTTGTACTAACTCCAACTTAATAAATAAATTTGCTAATTTCTGTTTTTTCAAAATCCAAATGCTGACCATATTTTCCTTTTTCTTTTTAATATATTATTTTAGTTTTCCTTTTCTTTTTGGAGTTTTCGGGGGAAGTTACTGGGGTTTGAACTCAGTGCCTTATGCATACTAGGCAAGTAGTCTACCATTTAAGCCCCACTCCCAGGCCTTTCTTTTCCTTTTTTAATGCTTTCCTCTTGATTTTACCTTAAAATTGTATTCCATAAAATGAAATAAGAAAGAATATACTTTATACATGTTATGACACAAACTTACCCTAAATTGTAATCCCATATTTTCAAATATATATATTTCCTGCCCATCTCAAGCTGTTATCAGGATACCTGTGCTTGACAATGAAATGAACATAAGGGTAAATCTATGACACTGTTCTTAAACACAGGTACATAGAATTCATAACTGATGTCTATATCTTTCCCAAATAAAATACATTCAACAGTGAACATCTAAACATGTTTACTATGTCATTTTTTCCATCATTATGACAAAATTATCTGAGAAAAACAACTTAAAGGAGGAAGGATTTATTTTGGCTCACAGTTTCAGGGGTTTCAGTCCATGGTCAATTGGCTTTATTGTTTTTAGGCACATGGCAAGGCAGAAACATCATAGTGAAAGGATCTGGAGGGAGGGCATGGTAAAGCTGCTCATCTAATGACAGTCAGGAAGTACAGAGAGAGTATGACAATAAGGGGCTAGTGACAAGATACACCCTTTAAAGTCAGGCCTCCAGTGATCTACTTACTCTAACCAGCCCCATCTCCTAATAGCCCATTCAGTGCGAATTCCTCAACAGATAATCCCATTGATAAAGTTAGCATTCTCATGATCTAATCACCTCTCAATAGCATCACCAGCTGGGGACCAAGTCATCAATACATGATCCTTTTGGAGTGAGACTTCATATTGAAACTGTATCACCTACTAAAATATGATAGGACCCTATGGCTAAGAAAAGATTCTATGTTATCAGCAGATATGAGTTTGACTGTTGAGGTATGCAATTCTTAATTACATAAAAATCTAAAATTTAGTATGCAAAGAAAACTCTCACCTAATGTTTTTCATGCAGACTTTTCAAAAGTTTTAAGGTTTATTTTTTTAAGGTTACATGGTATCAAATTAGTCTTTCCTTTGTCACATTTATCCTCACCAAACTGAGTTGAACACACTGGGTCATATTTTCTTAGGGGAGTTGTAACACTACAAGAAGTGAGCATATAGATGGAAGAATTTCTGGTATGACTCACACTGTATCATGGTGAATAGTTATGTTAATGTGCAGTAGAATTCAATTAGCTACTCTGTTGTTGAAGATTTTAACATCTATGTTTATTTAAGATATTGACCTGTAGTTTTCCTTCTTGTTGTATCCTTTTTTGGATTTGGTATTAGAGTAATGTTAGCTTCATAGAATGTGTTTAAAAGAATTCTTTCCCCTTTCTTGACTTCATCCCACACCAACATATATGGCCCAAGCCCATGAACCTGAAATTTCACTTGCTCAATCACTTCCCTACAAACGGATTCCTTCTGGAAAGATTTTTGGCCTTTGAATGCAATTTGCTGATATGGGTCACCCTTAAGAAGACTGACTAGAGAAGCAGCCAGTGCAGGGGCTTAAAGCTGGATCAAGTCAATTTGGATAGGGAATGCAGGATGCTATGACTAACACAAAGCCTAGGATGGAATCACAGAGGTTCCAGGTAGGCACTCACACCTGGTTACAGGCACTCCTCACCAATCAGAAGGTGAGGAGAAGGAGAAGCGGATCAGAGTACGATAAAGTTAGCTGTCTTACTTGGGACTGAGAAGGGTAATGGTGTATAAAAAGGATTTAAAGAGTAAAAGTATGTTAGTCCTCTTTCTGCTACTGAAACAAATACTTGAGGTAAATTGACTTAGAGAAAAAAGTGGCTTATTTTGGCTCATATTTTTGAGATTACAGTCTATGATTGTGTAAAAACATTGTTTTGAGTGTTGGACGGGAGGTGAGGAGGTTAGAATATTACAACAGTAGCACTGGGAAGAACAAAGTGATCTAAAGGCTGGGATATGAAAGGGGAGAAGAAACCAGGGTTACTTATTCCCCTTCAAGTACATGCCCCTAATGACTAAAAACTTCCCACTAACCCCCCTTCCCATTCCTAAAGGGCCTATCTTCTCCCAATAGATGGACTAGGAACCAAGCCTTTGACACAGGGGCCTTTGGGAGATATTCCAGGTGTAAACTATAGCAAGAAAACTATGAGAATTTAAATTAAATCCCTAAATAAATAAAGGGACCTATGAAATGTATACTTAAGACATCAGCTTGCTGAAATGAAAGAAAGATTAAAATTAAGTTTAAGGCAAGTCAGGACACTGAATAAGGTTATCCTGCAGACAAATCAACTTTGGGAAACTGAAGTGTCCAAGATAAGAGCCAGAGATAGTATAAACAAGACCTTCAAAAATCAAGTGCCAAAGATTTATTTTTATTTTTTATTGTATTGTTTTTCACTTACTCACATGTGTATACATTGTTTGGGTCACCTCCCCCCTCCCCTGCTTCTGGGAAAAACCTGTTCCACCCTCTTGTTCTTTCATTTTGTTGAAGAGAAAACATAAGAGGTAATAAGAAAGACAGAGCATTTTACTAGTTTGAGATAAAAATAGCTATGCAGAGAGATTCCTAGAGTTGTGTCCATGCACATGTATATTGCAACCCATATTGGTTCATCTCTACCAGATATCTTCACTACCTCCCATAGTGGCCTCTGCCGGTTAAGATTCTATATTCACTCCTCTACAGTGTGCACTTCAACCACATTCAAGTTTTAGGTTTCCTTCCCTTTCCCTATTCCTCCTGTGTGTGTTCTCCCCTTACTGTATGAACCATGTCCAATAATATTAGTGCATTTGTTTGGGGTCTATAATCCGCATATGAGGGAGAACATGTGATTTTTGGCTTTCTGAGCCTGGCTAACTTCACTTAAGATGATGTTCTCCAGTTCCATCCATTTACTTTCGAATGACAAAATTTCATTCTTCTTTGTGGCTAGGTAAAATTCCATTGTGGGTAAATATCAAATTTTCTTAATCCATTTGTCAGCAGTGGGGCATCTTGGCTGTTTCCATAGCCTGGCTATTGTGAATAGTGCCACAATAAACATGAGTATGCAGGTGCCTATGGAGTAACCTGAGTCTCATTCCTTTGGGTATATCCCTGGGAGTGATATTGCTGGCTCATATGGCAGATCTATGTTTAGTTTTTTAAGAAGCATCCAAGATTTTGATGAAAAAACTTAATCATGAAGTTCAAAATAGGGTATAAAAAACAAGAAGCACTGCAGAGTATAGCCAAATGGAAGACTTTTGCATTGGAGATATTTGGATGAAAATGGATGTGAAATTTCTTGGAAGATGCTGTAAAGAGGCACTAAAAGAATGTTGGTACCACATGCTAATGTTACAAAGAACAGAGTACATGAAAACAACCATGTATTGTTTAAAGAAACAAATTTCAGTTAGGACAGATGCTAGAGGAAACAAAGAATGTGAAGCAATAAGAATGGACTAATTTTTTATGGCCCTGTGGTAGCATGTCCATGACCATGTTATTACATCAATAGGGACAAGTATACTGTTAAGTATACTGTGTGAGCTCCAAGATAATGGCTGAATTTGTGAATTACGTTTCGCAGGAGGAAAAGCTTTGTAACAGTTATTTTTTAAGGATTGCCTAAAAATTTCATGGGGATTCTGTATAGCATTGGAAAGGGGATAACATAAGGCATTAGATGCCATTTCAATTCTTTTCCAAAATTATTTGTCTGTCTTGCTGGTTGGATTAGCTGAATTTCAATGTTTCAGTATTTATGACTCAAAGTGAACTTTACACAAACCACATATGTGGAATATGCACATTGCACACAAAATGCTATTTTTCTTATTCTAAGTTGAAATATCCAACCATTTTCAGATTATAAAATATTACAGAGCTCCTGAAGGATTTTAACATGTGGAGCAAAAAGTTAAATGGATGTGACTATCTCCTAATGAATACAATTACTAAAAATATCATTAATTAGGAACAATTTTCATATCAACAGAGCAGTCATAACAGTGTTTCTGAACCTACAGGTTGCAGTTCATTAGCTGCTCATGGCTAGCATGTTTTTAATGAAATATAATATAAAAGAAAACATCTCATGTTGTACATGGCTAATGATTGATTAAACTTATTTTGGGCTTATGAAATATATATCAAAGAGATTTAAATATTTTTAATATATTTTATCTTCTATTGTTTATTTATCATCCAAACATTTATTAAGTGTCTGTTTGCCAATGTTTCAGGGTAGAGCATTAAAAGATATGGAAAGGGGTCCAGTTAAGATGGTAGCCAACACTAGCTACACTAGGGAGTTAATCCAGAGTAGCCACACAGCAGCCACAGCAAAGGCAATGCCAAGAGGAAAGTCTGTAGCTATGAGTGGCTATGCTAAAAGATCAGAGAAATCTCAAATAACTTAATGATGCACCTCAAGCTCTTAGAAAAAGAAGAGCAAAGCAAAACCAAAAGCATCAGATGGAAAGAAATAGTAAAGATAAGGGCAGACATTAACAAACTGGAGATTAAAAGAATAATACGAAAATAATTAATGAAACAGATTTGAAAAAAGTGAGCAAGACTGACAAACCCTTATCTACCCTCACCAGAAGAAAGAGCACAAAGACTCAAATTAACAAAGTTAGAAATGAGAAAGGGTATTTTGCAACAAATGACCACAAAATTCAAAGGATTATTTGGAAATATTTCAAAAACATATAGCTTAATAAATTAGAAAATATAGAAGAAAGAGACAAATTTCTAAATATATATGACCTACCTTAATTGAATCGAAAAATGTAAGCCACCTAATAAGATCTATAACAAGCAATGAAATTGAAGCAGTATTAAAAAGTATCCAACAAAGAAAAACTCAGAACTACATGGGTTTGCTACTGACTGCTACCAGTCCTTTAAAGAACTAATTCCAGTGCTTCTCAAACCATTCCACAAGACAGAAATGGAAGAAACACAATCAAATTCTTCTATGAAGCTTGTATTTACCTGATACCAAAACAGTTAATGGCACAACAAGAAAAAAGAAAATTATAGGCTAATTTCCCTGATGAACATAGACATAAAAGTTCTCAATAAAATACTTGCAAACTGAATCCAACAATACATGTAAAGATCATACATCATAACCAAGTTGGTTTTATTCCAGGGATACAAGGATGGTTTAACATCTACAAATTAGTAAACATAAAACAGTACAAAAACAGAATAAAGGACAAAAATCACATGATTATCTCAATAGATTCACAAAAAGCCTTTGGAAATTTTCAACAGCTCTTCATGATAAATTCCCTGAAAAAACAAGGAATCTAAGGAATGCACATCAACATAATGAAGGCTAGTTATGACAACTTATAGCCAGCATCATACTAAAAGGGGAAAAACTGAAAGCATTTCCTCTGAAGTCAGGAACAAGAGAAGGGTGTCCACTCTTTCCACTCATTCAATATAGTGTTTGAATTCTTAGATCAGTAAGTCAAGAGAATGTAATGAAAGGGATAAAAATAGGAAAGGAAGAAGATAAACTATGCCTATTTGCAGATAATATGATGATATGACCAACTATATGGACTCAACCAAAAAACTCTTAAATCTGATAAACACTTGCAGCAAAGTGGTAGGATACAAAATCAACATACAAAATTTAGTAGCTTTTCTATATACCAATAAAGAACTGGCTGAGAAAGAAATCAATAAAACAACCCTATTCACAATAGCAGAGAAACTAAAGCAGATACCTTAAAAGCAACTGAGGCCAATAGGAAAAGGGGAACAGGAACTAGAGAAAAGGTGAGATCAAAAAGAATTAACCTAGAAGGTAACACACACACACAGTAAGTCAACTCCCTGTATAGCTATCCTTATCTCAACCAGCAAAAACCCTTGTTCCTTCCTATTATTGCTTATACTCTCTCTTCAACAAAATTAGAGATAAGGGCAAAATAGTTTCTGCTGGGTATGGAGGGGGTAGAGGGAAGAGGGAGGGGGGGAGTGGGTGGTAAGGGAGGGGCTAGGGGCAGGGGGGAGAAATGACCCAAGCCTTGTATGCTCATATGAGTAATAAAACAATAAAAAAAAAGAAAGAAAAAAATAGGACTATAAAAATTGAAAAAAAAATAGCCTCAAAAAACTAGGAATAAACCTTTAAAAAGGAGATTAAAGACAGCTATAATGAAAACTATAAAACCTTGAAGAAATTGAAGACACTAGAAGATGGAAAGACCTCCCATGTTCATGAACCAGTAGAATTATTATTGTAAAAATGACTATATTATTGAAAGCAATCTATGGATTCAGCATGATCTCCATTAAAATTCAAATGTCACTTTTCACAGGAATAGAAAAATGAATCCTAAAATTCATACAAATGCACAAATATCCTCAATAAAGCAATCCTGGACAAAAACAGCAATGCTTATAGCAACACTACTCACAACAGCCAAGCTATATAAACAGCCTAGGTATCCATTGACTGATGAATGGATAAAGAAAATGAGATATAGATACACAAAGAGTAATTCAGCTATAAAGAAAAATTAAATTATGTCATTTGCAGGAAAACGATGGAACTGTACATCATAATGTTAAGCAAAATAAGCCAGATTCAGAAAGACAAATAGTGCATGTTTTCTCTCATATGCAGAATCTAGACCTCAAAGATAAAAACAAAACAAAAAAGAAGAAATGAATTAAGTGAGACTCCTGACAGGAGGGGGAGAAGTAAGAAGGCAGGAGAGGCCAAAAGGAGAGGACAATAGGGAGACTAATATAATCAAAGTATATTATATGCATGCATGAAAATAGAATAAGAAACACTTTAAATTGTAAAAAATTATTTTTAAAAGACAAAATTTCTTTACATTGTGTTATAGTTTAATCACAATGAAGGATAAAAACTGCAAGCAATGAATATTAAATTTTTAAATATATGTTTCTAAGGAAAATTATAACTAGAGGGCTGTGTTTAAAAGCTTTAGAGGATTATGCTGTTACCTAAAGATAAAATAAAGTGTCACAGTTCAAATCTGAATAATACACTGAATATCCATATATTAAAGGCTTGGTCCTATGGTATGGTAATATTGAGAGTTGATGGAATGTTGAAGAGGGAAGTCTAAACGTGTTTTCTCCCATATGTGAAAGATAGCTCCAAAAACAAACATGATCATATACACACATGGACATATGGAACATGACTGTAATCGTGGAACTACTCCATAGAACTCAGAGGAACAGTGAAAGAACAAGAGAATGCTAAGTGACAACTTTGAAAGACATCGCATCTATGCAGGTAGATGACATAATGATACATACTGAAAGCTGTTGAATAATAGCAGGTAGGAGGGAAAGGGTAAGGGAGGCTAATGGAGGGTATTGAACTAACCAAAGTAAAGTATATTTGCAGCTAAGATTCATTCTTCAAACACCTTTGAAGGCTGACTTTGAATTAAAAATGGAAGACAGGACTGTAAAATAGGTACAGTGTTCAGGGCTATTTGTGGGAAGGAATATGGTGAATGGAGGAGATGAAGGTGGGTGAATGCAGTTGATGTGCTTTGTAAACATACATGAAATAGAAAAATAAAACCTTTTGTGATTGTTTTAGGTGAGACAGTGGGCAGGGGGTTGAGGCAGGGAAATGGTGAAGGCAACATAATCAATGTAAAAAATTCAGAATTATTACAATGAATCCCCACTCTACAATGGATATATTCTATTAAAATGAATACAATGAAAATTAAAATGAGGTGGAATTTTAAAAAGTTAGGTAATTGGGGGACAATTCTCTTGAAGGGGATATTGGGACCCCGGCCCTTCTGTCTCTTTTGCTTCCTGGCTGGCATGAGATGGACATATCTCCTCAACCACATTTTCCACCATAATGTACTGTGATGCTATAGCCCCAAAGCAACAGGGCCAAGTGACCATGGACTTAAACCTCTGAAATCCTGAGCCAAGATAGACCTTCCCTTTTTTTATGCTGACTATTCCAGATATTTTGTAACAGAAAATTGGTACTGAAAATTGGAGTTATTGCTGTGAATATACTGCTGATGTGCTTCAGAAGCCTTTGGAAATGGTTTGTGGGAGTAATTTGGAAAAGGTTGAAAAGACAGGCTAGAGAAATCCTAGAATACTGTCAGGATCTTTATAGGTGCTTCTGGTGATGACTCAGAAGAACAGAAGGCTGATAAATATGTGAGTAAAATGATCACGCTTACGAGGTGTCAGATGGATATTAAGGCTGCTTTATGAATTGGACTAGAGACCACCACATTACATCATGCCAGTGAATGTGGCTTCCTTTTGTCCTTCCCCTGAAATTTTGTAGAAAGCTGAGTTTAATGGTGATGGACTAGTTTATCTGGTAGAGGAAATTTCAAAGCAGTCCAGCATTCAGGCTACAGAATAAGTTTTGCTGCTACTTTTAACCAGATTTACAGTGAGAATAGGTCATTGTGAGCAAAAAACAGTGTGGGAAGGTTTGAAAACCTTGCAGCTTAACCAGAAGAGGAGCATGTTTAAAGGTGCTTCCAAGGAGAGTAAAGTTGTGAACATTCTTAGTGCCATTAAAAATATTAGTCCTTTGCCTTAGAAGTATCTCAAGAATTGGCAAGACTCCATCCACTACTACCTCACAGGTGTAAATTTATAAACTCATTAGAAAGTTTTTCACTTGAGATCCTTAGGGCACCCCTTTACTTCATAATCACTTAGGACATTATTTCAAAAATACCTCATATTTGTTTCCCGTATGTTAAGAAATCAGACAGATAGAGGCTTCTTCAGCTATGATTTAATAGGACCCATGTACAGTTCACATCTGTGGCAAACCTTGCCATTGCACACATTTTGCAGAAATATAGAATGCAAAATTTATTGGATCATGGAGGCTTCCACCAAGATTTCAGAAGAAAGCTTGGGAGGCAAGGCAATGTGTGGCAGTTTACCCACAAGCAGCTATGAGAGAGAAGCCAAAGCTGCCATGGAGTCACCAGGAAGTTAGAGATGCTAAGGTCATGGATGGTATGCAGAGAGAAGTGATAAGCAGAGAGCAAAGCCAGTCTAATGGACTGGCCATGTGGACTTCTACAAACAAATACATAGGGGAAAGATCTACCTGTTCCCTCAGGGGATCACATCATGTAACACTGTGTGTTACAAATTCTAGACAAGAAGCATAGAATTTAATGTTTACCCTGCTGAGTTTCAGTCTTGCTTTGATCCAATTCCTCTTTATTTTCCTATTCCTCACTTTTTGTAGTAGAGATGTGTACTCTGTATCTTACAAATATGCATCTAATTCTTTTGATGTTTATAGGGTCTCACAGCTGAGTCTGACTTGAGTCTTAGAAAAATCTTTGGACTTGGAATTTTGAGTAAAGCTGATACCTTAAGACTTTGAGAACTCTTGGAGATGAACTGAATACATTTCACATTGTGGGATAAACATGAGTCTTTGAGGACCAGGGGTAGAATACCATTGTTTGTATCTGAAATGTCCCACAAAAGCACATGTGTTAATGTTTCCCAGCCTCTTGTGCTGTTGGGAGTGGTAGAACCTTGAAAAGTTGGGACCTAACTGGAGGAAGTTAGGCTTTTGAGGAGATGCCTGATCTTGAGGACATTATTAGAACCCCTTTCTCTCTCTCGTTTACATCCCAGTCACTATGAAGTGAACATGCCTCTGCCATGTCCTTCCTCAATGTGACACCATAGACCAAAAGCAATAGGGCCAAGCAATCATGGACTGAAACCTCTGAAATCATGAGCCAAATTAATATTTTCTCCTTTTAAGTTGATTACCTTAGGTTTTTCGTCATAGCATTGGAAAGCCAAATATCACAGTTGATATGTTCGTCTTCTACATAGGGCAATGGTGAACACAGTAACTACAATGTTGGACTTAATGACTCATGATCTGTAAGTGATTCAAATTGCACATGGGACATTTCCACTGGGAATATAATTTTCTAAAATTTGAGGAAGTTTTGAATAAACTTCTTAATTATATGCTCCTTCTCAAGTTCCACAGAAGTTTTTATTGTGGAAAGTTCAGGGAATACAAAAGCCATGCAAAGACAAACATACTTCATTCATATTTTGAATAAAAGAACACACATTTATAATTAGGTTTTAGAGTCTCCCTCCACACACCCTAACTTTGATGTGTATCAAGCAGAGCATTTGGAAGTTATGTGGAATCCGGGAAAGTTCTTCACTGTGCCAGTTTTTACATAGATTGTGAAAGATGCCGAGAGTCTCTGATCTACCCCTCTGTTAGGCTTAAAAGGTTATAATGGACTTATGACTTAATTGTCAACTTGATTGGATAGAGAAAGGCCAAGGAGTTTAGTAAAGCACAGCTCTGAGGATGTCTGTGATGGGGTTTCCAGAGACTAGGTCATGAGGACTCTGACATAATGAATGGATTGATTACTTGATGGATTAATAATATGATGACATTATTGGGAGGTAGTGGAACATGGGAGGTGGGGTCTATTTAGAAGAAGTAGATACCTCAGTGTGTCCTTGGGGGCTATTTCGTCCCTTGACCCCTTCCTGTATTCCTTTTCTCTGCTTTCTGAGCTGCTCTGGTCCACCATGCCCTCTTACCATGTTGGACTAACACCTTCGAAACTACAAGCTAAATTAAACTCTTCCTCCTTTAAGTATTTTCTCTCAGGTATTTTATCACAGCAGCAAGGAAAGTAACTAAAATACCTTCTTAATAAGGTTAATACTTGAAGTTTTGCAAAAGTGAAGTACTGAATTTCTAGAGTATTATGTAGAGAGAAACCCCACCACTGATTTAGGAATAGACAATAGAAGGTCAGAGATTTCTACATAGAGATTAAATAGCCAGAATGATAGTTGAAAAAGGATCACTAAATGTGGAATTCCGTTCATTCTTTCTCTTATCCAACACTTTACCAGGATTAATAGTATTGTAACACATTGGGCAATAACTGATAAGGGAAAGCTGTTGACATCCATATAAGAGGAATTTTGTGGGAATATAGGACTAGTTTTTGGAACTTGAAGAATGATAATGCAAACACTATTTACAAAGGTCTACCACATCCAAGGATAGGTTTATTAACTTAGAATTTTGCCTTCTTGGCTATTTTGTTTTATAACTTAAATGAGAAAGACTTTTTAACTACCAATAAATGCCTAAGTAAAAGAATATGTTGATAGGTAAAAAGAATTTAAATATTCAGGAGAGAGGTAAGAATTTTTACCAGAAATGTAGCCAGGGAAAGATGAAGAGATCCAAAGTCTAGAGGAACCTGATTTGCCTATGGATGCAAATAACATCCCAGGTTTGGTATCAGAGTTTTTCTTCCACAAGTTGGCACTTTCTTATTGGAGTCAGAAAAACAGGGATCTAAAAGAATGAGATTATTCCATACATTTCTTGCAAACAAGAAAGTTGGAAGATGTGAAATGTAGAAAGGGAGAATATTTGAAGTACCTATGTGAAAAGTTGCACAGAGAAATATAGTTTAAATGGGGCAGGGGATAGCTATATAAAATGGTATCTAGCATATATTACAAGAGTTTTCTGTAACAGCTGAATGTTTAAAATAAATGTTTTGAAAAACATATGATTCTATTGAAGCAACATAAAAGAATGTTACCTGACTGCTCTGAGGAAAAGACTATTTAATTTCACAGGAGTTGAGTAGCTGATGGAGAACAGAGGGTACTCCAGAGAGCCATTTCCTCTATGTAACGCTTGTAAACTGACAAAACACTTTTTGCTTTCAAAGCAAGAAGTTAAAAACTGCATTAAATCTACATACAGTATATTCAGTCAGGTAAGAATTCACTGATAAAGTTTATCTTTGATATCCATTTGTACCTATCATTATAAGTTGTTTTTCAGATGCTCTCAAAAAGAAAATAAATACCAAAATCAGTTTTAGGCAAATTTGACTCATTCTATAGAATGCTAACCATATGTACACATTATATTTGCCAAAGACTTTTCAGCATTCATGTCTTTGATCATCATTCACCTCTATGTAAAGTAAGCATTCTCACTGGAATAGTATTAGAAACATGAAGAGCCTACCTGCCTCTCCTGTTGCATAAATAGGGAGGGAATCAAGATATCAAGATGGAGGTACTACTCTGTGTACCTTGAAGAGTGATGATTCAAGACTTCTGAAATAACTCAATAACTTAAGTAATTGCTTCACTAGCTCCTAGTGGAAGCAGAAGATTTCTAAGAAAGTCAAATTGTATTCAACAAACATTTAGACAATTGTTTTGCTGTGGATACAGTAAGATAACAAACATAAAGAAGCTCACTAGTTAGCTCTGGAGAAAGACTCCTTTGCATGTAGCTGAGACACAAAATAGGAATCATGACATAGTGGTTAAAACCCTCAACTCTTGAGTCACATGGAGGATTTAACACTGGTGTCGTGACTTAACTGTGTGACTTTGCACAAGTTGCTCCTCTAGACTTCATGTTCCTTTTCTGCCCATACTTATGAGAAACTTCAAAGTGCTTGTAATGATGCCTATTGCACATGAAGCAAAAACAAATAAAAATATTCTATTGAAGCTATTTTTAAGTGATGAAGAGTTAAATTCAGACTGAAAAGTGGTAAAGAATAGAGGGAAAAGAATTCGCCTACCCCATCCCCCAACTTTATTTCAGGCCAGATCTAAAATCCAAAGTCATTTCAACCAAAAGATTCCAGAAAAATAAGTTTATAACTTACAAATTGTCAGCATGAACATATTGAAACATTTCTACCTTGAATAAGGTCATCCCCTGGAGAGAGGCTTTCTATTTTGTGAGCTACATATATTAGATTTTGCTATCAGAAAATCCCCCACTTCCAAACATCTAAATTACATCAGCTATAATCTGATTACTCTGAATTCACTATGACACCACAAAAACTCAAGTTCCATCTTTAGAGGTTATATCATGACCATGACAAATGCCATGGATTATAGTAATAATTGTTCCTCTGGCCTTAGCAAGTCTTTAATAATATCATTTTGGAGATTAATGACACAATATGAAAGTCCTTCATTCTAAATACACACACAAAAATACATTCACCATCTCAACAAACCTTTCAATCAGCGTAAGTCAAATTTAGTTTCATTTAACCTCTTAACCAAGCAAACCTGAATATATCTGAAGTATAGTACATAGCATCTAAATTTATTGAGATTTATATAAAATTCAAGTAATTTTCTGCAATTCTGACTAGCATATCTTAAATTGTATGTAATACGGGATTTCATCTTAACATTTCCATACTATTATACTGTATTTTGACCATGTTTCCACCCTCTGTTGCTCTTTCTTACCCTACCTCTTCCCTCACCCTTTTTCCTCCCCCTTACATCTCTCTAGCATTATCCCTTTTACTTTCATGATCTTGTTTTTGTTGTTTTGGTTTAATGACGCATTAAGTCTTAAATTCTCTTAGGCAATATTACGGAAAACACAAAATTTGTGGATATTGATTAAAATAGTATACAATTAGTATTTTAATATATTATGTCTATTATAAACATTTTTAATATTATCTTCTAAATGTCATAATTCTCATTTTACATAATAGGCCCAAGGTCCCACAGCCAGTGAATGGCAGAGCTAAAACCTTTGTCTGAGTCCAAAGCTTTTAATTTTTCTGTTTTACCTTGACACCTATCAGTCAGAAAAAGTAAAGACTTACCTGTCCAAATATTTCTCTTCTGGAATTTAAGAAGTGTTAAAATCCATATAAGGAGCAAGAAGCTGCAGAAAAGACAAGCAGGACTCACTCCACCTTCAACCCAGCTTCATTCACTGCCCTCTCACCTAACACATAACCCATCACCAGAGCAGGAGAAAAGAACAGTGCTTTGGAGAGTATAAAAACATCCATAATCATCATTTCTTATTAATATGGAAGCAAATACTTACATACCACTTCAACAAATTTAGCAAGTTGCAGAATAATATGTACTGTAGAATCCTAATTTTGAAAAACAATAACATGGTTATATTTATATATGCATTAAAAATAATCTAAAGAATTTTTAATCATAGTTTCCACAGAGGAATGAAAATGAAATGGGGGAGACCTTAATATTTTTACTTTGTACAACTCAAGTGTAAATTGTTTTATAGGTAACACATCACTTTTGTAATAAAAAATGATTTGAAGAAGTCATGATATAAAGGTCAGGATAGTAGTTGTCATTAGGAACAACAAGAAAGCAGAGAAATATTTGAGAAGGGTCGAAAAGGAAGTTTATAAGGGAGACTGGATTTGTTTATTTTCAGTGCTTTGTTTTTTCAGATATGATCCTAAAATAACAGACAGTACCAAATCCCATATATACCATGTATTTTCCTATATGTGCATACATAAAAAGTGTCTTTACATCTTAATTAAGCATTTATCATGCACTGTGGCTGGGAACTTTTGCAGGTGCAACAACAAAGACTAACACAAATTTATTTTTCCTTCTTCACAATTTAAAGGAAAGAATATTTGTTCTTACCATAGATCTTTATAATCAGCATGCATTTTTCCTATTAAATTGAAGACTTTCATCTTTTCTCTTATGGCTTCTATTTGGCATATCTGAATTGCCAGTATCACTGGTCTTATACTTTGGGGCCACTATTAAGGAAAGTAAGCATTTTTGCAATCCTATGACAGTCACTCTGGTAACCAATATGGCTACCAAGGGGCTAATGGGAGGATGGTGTATATGGCCCAGTACGTTAGACAATGAGGGAATTCAATCAAAGGTGGACTGGAGTGGCACTGTCCAAGATTTGATCACACTACTCAAAATGCCATACACTTACGAGTTATTTCTTAAATTTTCCATTTAATATTTTTAGACCACAATTGGCCATTAATAACTGAAACTGTGGAAAGCCAAATAACAGATGGGGCAACTTCATATTTAATTTCACAATAAAACTGCTTTTAAAATGAGTCCTTAAAACCAATAACTAATATAACCAGGTGAATTCTATTTCCTTATTTTCCCCCTATCCCTCAGTGTTACTGCTGGGTAATTCTGACTGGATTCTCAAAAGTATTCCTGTTTGCCTAGTTAATTGCAACATCCATATAAATAACCTACTACATTGTCATACTTTAAAACTGAAAGGGACTTAGGCTTCAGTGAGGGCCCAGTGTTTCCAAAACTCTACCCAAAAAGTATTTTGAAATGTGAGGTAAACTTTTTGATTTCCCAGTGCCAAGAAGGGCTGCTGGTAGTTAGCAACCAGTAGCAAAAGATGTTTATCTCCCTGTAAGGGGTGGGATAGAACTACACTAGGAATAGTGATTACATTCTTGTCTTAAAGATAAAATGTGGAATTCAAAATGTGAAGTGAATTATCGAAGAGCACACTCTTGATAAATGATAGATGTCATGACTAACACCTACAGTCCTTGCCTTTCCTGCCAATCTTGTGTGTCATGAAAGTAAATAAATAAATAAACCTGTTTTCTCCATTTTTCTTTCCTTCCTTTTGATCTTTATCTTTCTCCCTTTTTTTTTCCTTCTCACTTCACTTTAAAACTAAAAGTGTGTTTTCTTTACCTACTAAGCATTGATAATTCCACTTGTTTTATTTATAAACAGTAAAGAATGTAATTTGGCACCAGAAAGCAGGGAACTATTTCTTAGCCAAGTGCAATAAATTACTTGGGGGTAAATCGTTCTGAAATAGAGATATTAAAGCCATAAAATATCGTCTTTTCCAACCCTGCCCTGACTCCTCTAGGTTTCATCCCTCACCACACTGCCAAGTTCAGTTGTTCGTTCCCCAGAACACAAGATACAACATCTGTGTGGCTTCTACTGAGACATTTTTCCAGATTTTCATTAAAATAGTAACTGAATTGAGTCAATAAAATGTTGCTTACCCTAATAAAGCCCTTTAGAGATTTGCAAATTTGTATTTAATACTCTTTAATGTCATTACCACATTAATAAACTGTGCCTAAAGAGCAATAAAAATCTTTACACTTTCTATTTATGGAGGTACCTTCATTACCTTCCATTTTCATGCATCTTGGCTCATAATGTACCTTAAATGGAATCACTGATTGTGACTAAAGGTATTCTTCAGCTAAGATGTTTAGATCCACAGAAAATCCAGACTCACTGATACAGACCCAAGGCCTATAAATCAGGTGCTTGAATGAATTTTTGCGGAAAATAAAAAATGCAGTGTGAAAGCTTTCTAATACCTTCTTCTCTTCTCTCTCTCTCCCTCTCTCTCTATTTATCTCTCTCTCTTTCTCTCTCTCTCTCTCTCTCTCTCTCCATCTTTTTGGATAAGAACAAGTAAAAACAATAGAAAACTTGGAAGTCTTTTTAAATGCACATTTCGCTTAACTACAAAACAACTGTGCTAAGACTATTTAACATTCAGCTGGGTTTGAAAATAAGCAGATAAATGGTAGATCAACAGGTAAGATCCAGGAGTTACAGCCAAAAATATCTTCCAGAACTTTTGTGTATCTTTTCTGGCCTCTGAGTACAATCTGATAGAAGAGTCATTTTTATTTTTCTGTCTTGTTAAAGATTTGTTAGTGAAATCAGTGGGGGAGAGTTGAAAGTGTGGAAAACAAAGAGAGATATGGAAGGGAAAAGATAGCCTGAGCCAGCCT
The DNA here is from genome assembly GCF_047511655.1 of Castor canadensis. Lineage (NCBI taxonomy): Eukaryota > Metazoa > Chordata > Mammalia > Rodentia > Castoridae > Castor > Castor canadensis. The sequence continues at coordinate 18,479,286 of NC_133390.1, read as the reverse complement.
GTTCAGCTGTACTGTCCTGGTTATCTGGACTACACACTAATTAATGTTCACTGTCAGATTTACTCTGTGTCCAAGGCCAATTTCAGTAATTTTTAGATGCCTAATGTAAACAGGGGCACAGTTATTAAGAAAAGTGTAACACACCAAGCAAATGCATATCATAAAATTACACCTAGTATGCTTTACTTTTTAACATTTTTATTATTTGTTTTTTATTTGTATGTAATAGTTGTTCAGGGGGCATATATTATGACATTTACATATGTGCATACAGTATATCTTCATTTGATTCACCCCCCTCCATTGTTCTTCCTCATCTTCCCTCCCCTCATTCTCAGAACAGTTTCAACAAGTTTCATTTTCATACATGAATATGAAATTCACCCACCATATTCATCCTCATCATCCTCTCTGTTAACATCTTCCTACTGGTATGATTTACTTTTTAAAAAGAAAAGGATTAAAGAAATTAAAAATAAGTGTACCAATGCTAAATAAAACAATAAAGTAATGTAATTTAAGATGCAAAAAGTGAGGGAGAGGACAGGGAGAGGAAAATGCCTACTGGAGTTAGACACTGAAAACAATACTCACTGACTTAAAAGATGATATACCTAAGCAAGAATATAAGAGAACAATGCATTTTAAGAATTAAGTACAGGACGGCAGCAGCAACTGTGAGTTTTCAAGATCAAAACTCTTAATTACGAAAATGTTAAGCTTCAGGATGAGTTAGAAACTTTTTACAGACACTTTTTACTTGAAAGAATGAACACAAACTATCAAGTCATGATGCTATGAAATGAAGAGGTCAAAGATCTACTGAATCCTGGGCTCAAATGATCTTCCTGCCTCAGCCTTCCAAGTAGCTAAAACTCAAAAAAAATTTTTTTTATTCATTATTCTTCCCTGAGATAATTGTACGTGGATTTTTATGTGTATGATTGGTAATTGTTCTTTGGAGAATAGGACCACTGCTACACAGAAAGAAAAAGTCATAGTCAACAAACAAAAATGGAAAAATCAGTGATTGCATTTTTTTGTCTATACCTCAATGGTGGCAAAGGCAGAGAAAGAATTTTATGCTGTGCCTTGAGATTCCCCACAGAAAAAAGTATTCTGAAGCAATTTATGTTGTCTTCAGTGGCAATGTTAAAATCAATGGTCAACAGGTACGAGATGATGCCTTCAAGAGATTGATTTGTCCAGTGAAATTTGGTTATCTTAAAGTAATGCTACTTTGTGGAAGATTCGAACTACCTTTACTTCACACTACTGGGCCAAAGTCTTAAGTCCATTTTTCTTGGCTGCGAAGCTCTGATAGTGCTTTTCTGATGCTTGCATTGATTCAATGGTATATGCTTTCACACTCTCTCTGTCTAAGTATACAGGGAGCTGCCAAGTTGGAATCTACATCTGTTGTTTCAGTACCAAATAGTATGTAGATATTTCTGGACATTCTCTTACATGAGAAAAAGATGGTCCCAGAATATTTACAAGTTTACATTGGTCAGTTTAGGTCTGAAAAGAGCCTTTATTAAATTGCTGGTTAAGAAGGCAGCTGAGTCAGCCCCTCCACTTAAATTCATCCTTATTGGTGGCTGTCATAACAACAATATGAATATAAGGTAAAGCAACTGATAAGGCTATTTGAGGATTAAAATTTCAAAAATATGAAGAATTTAATAAATGTTCCATTTGATGAGTTAAAAATTTATCTGAAGCAACAACTGGTCTGCATCCTATGTGGAACGAATATATGGGGATTGGAGTTGTGGAGTATATGGCAGCTGGCACAATAATCCTTGGACACAATTGGGAGGTAGCAAAGGTTAATATTGTCATTCCTCAGAAAGGAGATATAACTGGATCAGCAAGAATGCTGAGACAATGATTCATATTTTCCCCTGTGTGCAGAAAAGAAACTTCAAATAAGGAAAGAAGACTTGTGCATTTATAAGCATATTCTCTTATCAAGAGCTTGAAGTGAAATTCCTATCATCTGTGGAGAAGTTATTTGAATGGTGCCGTATCTATATGAATTAAAGATATTTTATGTTAAATGGTTGGGTTAGGGAACTATAGCTCAGTGGTAGAGTATGTGCTTAGTATGTACGAGGCCCTGAATTCAATTCCCAGCATCAAAAATAAATAAAATAGTTAAACCCTTTAAAAATAATTAGGTACAAAAGAGCAAGAGCTTAAAAGTCAATGTTCTCACTCAGTTAAGATTCTTGACATACAGAAGAAAGATTTAGTCTTGTGACTGATGCAGAAATGAAAAAAAAATCCTGATTTAGAAGAAAGAACCAGCATGATGATGAAAGTATAAGAAATAGAATTTTTTAAAGGAAACTGCAAGATAGAAGACACGATCTAATTGTTTTCAAATATATCTAGACAAGCAACACAATGAAAGAATTCAAAACCCATTTAACAATCTGGAATCGCCAAGCCAATAAATTCTGTACTAGAAGATACAGCCTTATTTATGAATGGCTATAAGGAAGTCTTCATGGGACTTACTTATATGAAGGAAAATGAAAAGTCCTTTTGACCGATTCCCTGGTGCCCTTATAAATTTAATGCCAAACCTGGGAAGGACAGTAGAAGAAAAGGAATCTGAAAAATAACCTCATGTGGATTAGACTCTTGGCAATCAATAAGGAAAGAGTAATCTATAAGTTAGTAAGTGTTCCCTAGCTCTTTATGTAAAAACAGATAAAGTTATAACCACAAATCCTATATATAAGATCATGTGCAGTAAATGGCCATTTTAGAATCTTTTCTTTATAGGTTTACAAATGCTACATGAGGTTTCACTCTTTTGTCCAATAAACTTTCCTTGTATGTCATTTTCTTATATTTTAAATATATGTAAAAGAAAGAGAAAATCAAGACTGTGGCATAATGATAGTTTCAGTGATATGTTTATTTTTAAAGTGCATATAAGAAAATTAAATAATCTAATTTGCAAATATATCAGTTTTTGAACATTTACAGTTTTTGAACAGTTGCATTATTTACTTTATTTAAAGAAATAACCTTTTTTAAAAAAAATGCTTTCATATTTGGCTTGTAATCACACATTAATTGAAGAATAACTTACATTTCTTATAGAGAAAAAGACAAGAAACATTCACTGAACAGCTTCATCTAAAGTCCTGACGTCATTTTCACACACTTAACACTAGGAGTAAGCTTTACAGGGCAAAAAAAAGATTTTTCCACTCCAGTTGGAATATATATATATATATATATATATATATATATATATATATACATTTTTTGCAGAGTAAAGCAAGTGTAGTTCCTCAATTAGCTGCAGTATGAACACAAAAGTTGAAAGAGCAGAAGTTTATCTTTCCATTTTATTTTCTGCACTAACTGTTCTTTGAAATTTCAAAGCCAATTTGTATTTTGTGGAAGTAGAAATAACACCAACCTACTGCAACAGAATCTGGAAAGAGCATGAAATAAAGAATATACAATTGTCCCTTAGCATCCAGAAGGAATATTTTCCCAGAGGATTGGATACCAAAATCTATGAATGCACAAGTCTCACTTAAAACAGTTTTGTATTTGTATATAATCTACACACATTCTTCCATATGTTTTAAGTCATCTCCAGATTGCTTATAATTTCTAATGCCATGTAAATACTTTTTAAGTAGATGGTATAGTGTGGTATGATGAAAATAACATGGAAAATGTCTGTACAATGTAAGTACAGATACAACTTGTTTGTCAATTATTTCAATTAGCAGTTGGTTGAACCACAAATACAGCACCCATAGATACACTGCACCAACTATACCTAAATAACCTGAACAATGTAGTTAATAAGACATACGTGAATACATGAAAATGGCTAAATAGGTTTATATTTATATGTGAACATAAAAATACATATGAATTAGTTAATTCATCTTTGAGAAAGAAAAGATTAAGGTAAAATCTCATACAAAATACAAACCAAATCCATACTTTGCCCAAAAGTAGCCAATTTTATTAACCAAACTATATGTGTGTGTGTCCCTCCAAAAGACATCTTATCTCAGCAGAGGAATCCCTAGGGTAAGAAGAGGATCTATATGATCCTCAGAGAAAAGGAATAGCAAAAAATGTCCACTACCAATCAGCATAGCCAAGTGTGATATAAACAGAAGTGTCAGAAATAATGGGCATGAAACAAAGTAAACCACTTTCAAGCAATAGAATTACTTATTTCAGTCAGGTAGAAGGTTTTTATTGTCTTTTCTCAGCTTTTAAAGGAATAACCCTAGATGTCTAACTTCTGAATGTGGATGAGTATTGATACATAAAACAAGCTAAATTGTTACAACTGACTTTTGCATATTGTATATTTATGTCAAGTTTACGCATGTCTGCATAGAAAATGTTACTTTAAGTTTGGAATTTTAAAACAGAGGGAAAATGTGTAAGTACTATGTTAATATGGAACATAATTGTGATTAATAATTGCTTATATAATTACTCCAGAATTTCTCCTTTGCTTAATTCTGTATAACAGACAAAAATATTATTACTTCCCCCTCCAAGGAAATCTAAAAGCCATTTCTTTTATGCTACTCTCTAAGTGAACTTATCCCTTAATATACATTTGAAAGTTGTATTCCAATTGCCCAGTATTTTCTAGATAGCTATAGAAAGTCAACTTACCAAAAACCCCAGAAGATGGCTATAAAATAATTTATCTGGTTCAACTTAATGAAAAACATCTAAAGTTAATTTTGTGTCTGAAAATGGCTTGCATTATATTTTATTGACTTTTCTTTTTCCCTCACCTGATAATCTGCAACTACCAGAAGACTGGAAACTTTTAAATCACACTAGTGTGCAGTCTAACTTTTATCAGGTCTCTTTGCATATGGATATGTTTAGTCAATGTTTACCTCATTAACAAACCAAATTAAACTTTTTACTTTACTGCAGCATTATTCAAAATTGCTAAGCTATGGAAACAGCCACATTGGCCCATTACTAATAAATGAATTAAGAAAATGTGATATTTATAGACAATGGAATTTTTTTAACCTTTTTTTTGACAATAGAATTTTATTCAGCCATACAGAAGAATGAAATTTTGTTCTTTACAGATAAATGGACGGAATTGGAGAACATCATCTTAAAGTGAAGTTAGCCAGGTTCAGAAAGTCAAATGCCATGTTTTCCCTCATATATGGAATACAGACTCAATACAAATACAGCAATATTATGAAAAATAGGTTATGCTAAGGGAAGGTCACATATGAGAAATGGAGGGTAAAGAAGGAAGCTAAGAAGGTGAGAATGATTGACATGCTCTCTATACAAGAATGAATACAGAATTTTTAAACCTGTTGAAATCACCATAAGGGGACTAAGGAAGAAAGGGAAAACATGGTGGGGTGAATCCATTCAAGTTATAATACATATATACATGGAAATGTCACAATGAAACACCCTGTATACCTATCTTAAACAAACAAAAATGCCCTTTCTTCCTACAAAACTGGAGAAAAGGAATGCAAAACAAGTCCTGTCCAGGGGGTGGAAAGCAGTGGGAGTGGGAGAATGCAAGGGTGTAGGAGGGTGAATATAGTGGAAATGCTATGTACACCTGTGGAAATAGAAAAATGAGATCTGTCAAAACTATTCTAGGAATGGGGAGGAAGTGGGATAAAGAAGAATGATGGAGGGGTGAACTCAATTATGATATACTGTAAGAAATTTTGTAAATGTCACAATGCACCTCCAGAGCAACAATAATAAAAGTAAAGTATAAAAAAAGCCAAGCAACTTCTTAATCTGATCTTTTCTCTTCAGCTTAAGTATTTGTAGTTAAATACCCCTTCTAGTCCAATCAACTCCTGACCACTTGGGAAGGACACACTGCAATCTTTGCTTATCTTGAGACACAAATCTCAGAAATGGTTCTCCTAGTCAGACCATCCCTACTCAGACAACTAAGATTGCAGATGAGTCCTGAACTAATTCTTCTGCCATAAATTTGAGTTTTTCATTTCTAAGTGCCAAGGGAATCTTCAAACTCCGTGAGTTATAATCCTCATTGTGTTGGCCTTGGCCATACACTTAATTTCTTCTTTTCTTCTGCTTCAAATTCCAGTGTGCTGTTATGTGGTTCTTTACAAAGAATCCTTCCCTAGACTGCAGCCTGCCGGGCTAAGTCAGGACACCAAGTCTTGCTCTTTTACTCACTTTCTCTGAAGAGACCAAACAGAGCTTTTCTATTTTTAATCACAAACTCTGCTCACATCTTTAATGCACTGATCACGTGGAGCTACAGCAACGAATTCATAGCCTTTTTCTAGAACATCCCATGGCTGAGTTTCATCCCCACAATTGACTTTTCACATGTAAAAATGTCTGCCTAAATCAAGTTTAACTTTATCATTGGTTTTCAGTCTCTGTACATTAAACACAAGGCTACTTCTAGTAAGGACTCATTCACCCCAGAGTGTCCCCACAAGTTGTCCCAGCAGCATTGACAGTTACTGTTAAGGTCGCTTCTTTAACTAACCCACCTTCATTATGACAATCTGAAAGTTGATCTCCTCTATCATTTATTTAAAAGTTCAATGAAAATTATTGAACCAAGGACACATATAATTTTGATTTGGCTGAAAGTAACAGTGTTTGGATTCTTATCCCACCTGCTGCTTGAAATTTCAGATTAGCCATCTGGTTTCCCTTTGTATTTATGACTAAAATGGTGAATTCAGAGTTTCTGAAAACTAAATTAGAGGATGAGTTTCATAAAAAAAATCCAAGCATTTAGTGTTATTTTTCCAGTTGATATTTTCCAAAGATTTTTTTTCCCAAAAGTATATATTGCAGATACTTTCATCTCATGTTTAGACAAATGGAAGCGTTCATGTAACAATGACTGCTTGAATCTTTTTTAAAAACAAATGACAGGGGATGGCAGAGTGGCTCAAGTGGTAAAAGCACCTGCCTAGCAAGCATGAGACCCTGAGTTCAAACTCCAGTGCTACCAAAAAGAAAAAAGAAAAGAAAAATAAATGACAGGGAAGCAAAATACCTTGGCAATATTTGCCAAATCCAAAAAGAGCTATTCACTGACGCATTGCATTAAGTTGTTACCTGGTACAGGTGTCAGCTCACTTGAAGCTTAGTTATAGTATTCCCCCAATTGAGTCATGGCTTTTGAATATCTAGGTAGAAATCTGCTCTGAGCTCAGTTACTTGAGTCCAGTGTTTTAAATTGTTGATGCCTTTTCCAAAGGAAAAATAATTCTGAAACAAACCAGAGAAGGAAAGCAAATCCAAATAGACTATGATTTTGACTGAAGAATGTATTTGGGATAAAAACAGATATGCCTGACACTCCATTTCATTTTAAATTAAGCCTTAAAGAGTTGGTACAAAGTTTTGATTAGTGAAGAGTCTTGTCCTCTTGTCAGTATAGGTAGGGATATGTGCTTTCCTTCATGTCATGACAGCTTTGCTACCAAGAGAGGAATTGTCTCATACAGAAACTTCTTTCATTCCCTAATTTATCTATCTAAATAGAACATTCATTTGTCAAATTGAATATAATTAGTCAAAATAAGACTCTTTTCTTGGTGAATAGTTTTCTTAATTCAAATGTTCCATACTTAATAATCCCTACAGTACTTACAGAACATGATGTCTATCTAAAACTTGTAAACAATTGATTTGCTTAACACCATGGTCAATGTGTTAAGCAAGCCAAACATTCTTACAGCTTAGATTGTAGCAGCTAGTTCTTGGGTAAGAGGAATAGAACTGGGATTTTCCTTTGGTATCTTGGGCTATGGAGTTCATCTTTCTATCCAGCCAGGAGTTGGTCACTGAAGAGCAATTGACCAAAGGATATACAAGGTTGTAATGGGATGACTGGGGCCCCTCAAATGTCTTTACAAAAGGATCCAAAATGGCAACTAGGATATGGAAGCAGAAAGCCTAACCTCCGTGACTCCAAAACATCCCTGAGAAGTTGAGGCTACACCTGGGTAACTCTGACTGCTTTTAGCCAAAATAATAACTGCTGTCACACCAGGTGCAGGAAAAAATCAAAGACTGACCCACAAATCAGCCTTTAATTGCACCTAACACCTGCAACTCTCTGCACAGCCAGCAAAGCGGGTCCAGACCAAGGAAAATCCTTGTTCCCCACAGTGATTTTTCTTTCTGTCTGTCTGTCTTTTTCTTTCCTTCTGTTCTCCTTCCTCCATCAACTAGAAATAAAGCACCAACAAGAATCAAAACTTTCACACCCTGAACCCTTAGCCCATGGAAAGCCTCTGAATGCCATGTTACACTAGGAAAATTTGGAGCCATTTCTCACTGCTGCTGCTGCTGCCACTGCCACCACCACAGCCTCTGGGTCCAAACCTGTATGCTCATTTGACAGAACAAACAGGTGAGCACCACACACCAGGCAGAACTCCCCACCCACCCCCAAGAACATAAACCAGCACAGCCCCTGAGCAAACTGACCCCTCCCAACAAAACTAAATAACAAATAGTAAACTGTAATCTAGCATAACAGAAGATGGGGCAGGAACACTGAAAGTGCACTGGATGCACTGGAGAAAGGGGGAGAGCAAGGAGCTAATCTCAGCACAAACTATCAGTAAACAAACACAGGAAAGGCAGGAAGGCTGAGACCAGGTGGGCAATAAGCTATTCCTGAAACAGGGCAGGTAGTGAGCCAGAGAGCAACATCCAAAATTGAACTGTCCCACAAATCTGAAAAACAAACAGAAAACCATCATAACATACAGACAGTAGAGGGGGCTGATGGGACACTGAACCTGCCTCAGAAAAAGGGGATAGGGCAAAGAAATAAACCCTCAGCATGGAAATCCCAGTAAACAAATGCAGTGGACAAACCACCTCCAAAGCAGGGCAAGTAGTGGATTGCAGAGCTGATCTCCTGAATCAGAGGGCAGCCCCACCTCACTGGAGGAGAAGTTGACCACACATCTGTAGCTGAAGGATAACTCAACTATCAGCTGGGGAAATCAATAGCTCTGACCACCCTGCATGATCTGACAAACCTACATCACCTCACAATTTCAATTAAACTGGTAGACAAAAGAACAAAACACTACTCTCAAGCCAATAACTTGGTGAGACCATGTCAGAGCCTCTGCTTATATGCCAATACCAGGACTAGATGCTAGACAAGTAACTCCAGAACTTAAACTAAGACTGAAATTCTGTTGTTCCTGAACCTGGTGAATTTCTGTTTTGTTTTAATTATTTTTTTCCTGATTTTTTGTTTGTTTGATTGGTTTATTATTGTGGGTTTTTATTTTTATTTTTATTCCTATTTTATTTTTTCTTTCTATATATCACCTTTACCATGATCATCTTCTAATCCCTACCCTCAACCCCTTTACTCTCCCTCCTTCTCCTGTGCTAAAATCCATTGCTCTCCTTCCCAACAACTCATTCTGCCCTTTCTCACCCACTCTATTCCCCTACCCTCACCTTCTCCTCCTATTCTCCCCCAACCTTTCACCAGACTACCCCTCCTCTTAAACACTCATCATCTGCTGACAAACCTACTATACCAACTTTACACAACCCCAAACCCTGCAATCCATGACACAAGCACCCTAAACTACAACAACAGAAATACACCCAAACACACACAAGGACCACAAAAACCAGCAGCCCCAACATTGCTTGCCCCACTCACCCACCCCACTTCCACCTCCCCTTCTAGTGCTACCTTATCTAACTCCCAAATTTCTATAGTTAGCCTAACAAATATTAACCACCCCCCAGCTCCCACTGCTTATAGATATTACCACCAAAGGGTCTTTTATATAATTTATATAATATATACTGGTCAGGTATTAAAACAGTCAATTAGGTATTGCTACATTACACCCCGACCAAGGGTAGGAATAGCACACCAACCTTTCTAAGAACCAATACAGCCACAAAACAAAAATTAAATCATGGGAAAGAAAACAAGTGACTAAAACTACCAACTAGACTATCAAGAACACAGTTTTACAGTACCAAGTGGAACAATGGGAAGAAGAAAAAGGGATGGAAACCTCTCTCTTCAAAAAAGTCATTTAATGCAGGATTCAGAAGGAAATGAAGAAAATGGATACCCAGTTCATGACCCCAACAAAACAAAGATAAACAACACCAAGGAACAAAGAGATGCCCAAAAAACACCTTCAAAGAAGAAATACTGCAAGTAATCACTGAGAATTTCATGGAGAAGATACTAAATGTGGTTAGCCAAAATGTACAAGATGCACTCAACAAATTTTAAGACACCAACAATAAAGAATATGAGAAGACACAGAAACAAATAAATGAATTCACAGGAGCCCTAAATAAACACCAAAGTGAGAGAACACTATAAATAGAGAGATAAATGAATTAAAGATGAATATAGAAAATATTAAAGAGGAAGTGATGCATGATATGGAAAATCTCAGAAAAAAGAATCAAGCAGAAACACAAAATAGAGTGGAATGCCTCTCAAGCAGACTAGAACAGGTGAAAGAATCTCAGAACTCTAAGATAAAATAGAAATTAAAGAAAAATCTGAAGAACTGTTAGTGAAACAACTCAAGATACCTGTGAAAGGTGAATACAAAAACTAACCAGTTCCATCAAAACACCAAACCTGAGAATCATGGGCATTGAAGAAAGAGAAGAGGTCCAAGAAAAAGGGATCCATAATATATTCAATAAAATAATAACAGAATATTTCCCAAATCTCGAGAAAGATATGCCCATTCAGGTGCAGAAAGAATCCAGAACACCAAACAGACTTGCCCAAAATAGAGCCTCCTATGACATATTATCATTAAAACAACAAGCACAGAGAATAAAGAATGAATATGGAAGGCTGTAAGAGAGAAAAAACAAACAACATACAAAGGTAAGCCCATCAAAATCACAGGAGATTTCTCAACAGAAACCTTAAAAGCAAGAAGGGCATAGAGTGAGGTATTCCAGGCATTGAATGAAAATAACTTCAACCCTAGGATACTATACCCAGTAAAACCATCATTAAAAATAGATGGAGCAAAAAAAAAATCTTCCACAATAAGTAGAAACTAAAACAATATATAACCACCAAGTCACCACCACAAAAGATTCTCCAAGGAATTCTTCACACAGAACATGAAAGCAAATAAAACCACAAGAGGATGGGCAGTATCAACACACAAGAGAAGAAAAGACAAGGATTCAGAGAGTAGCATTGATTCAACTACACACAATCAAATCCTTAAACAACTAAATAGCAGGAATCACCACATACCTATCAATATTAACACTGAATTTCAATGAACTCAACTCCTCCATCAAAAGACACTGTTTGGTAAATGCTATTAAAAAGGAAGATCTGAAAATCTGTTGTTTACAAGAGACCCATCTTATTGATGGAAATAAACACTGGTTAAGGGTGAAAGGCTGAAAAAGATTTACCAAACCACTGGTCCCCTAAAACAGGCAGGAGTAGCAATACTTATATCAGACAAAGTAGACTTTAAACCTACATTGGTCAAATGAGATAAAGAAAGACACTTCATACTAGTAAAAGGGGCAATACATCAAAAGGAAGTAACCATTATCAACCTATATACACACACTGAGAGTATACCCAATTTCATCAAACTCACTTTGAAGAACTTAAAAGCACATATAGACTCCAACACAGTGGTAGTGGGAGACTTCTTTTCCCCAATCACCAATAGGTAGGTCATCCAAACAAAAAATCAATAAAGAAATTCTATAACTAATCATACCATAGATCAAATGGACCTAGCTGATGTCTACAGACTATTTCACCCAACATCTGCACAATATACATTCTTCTCAGCAGTCTATGGAGCTTTCTCCAAAATTGATCATATCTTAGGACACAAAGCAAGCCTCAGCAAATATAAGAAAATAGAAATAATCCCATGCATTCTATCTGATCACAACTCATTAAAACTAGAACTCAACAAAAACAACAGTAAAAACATGCAAACAATTGGAAGCTGAACAACACACTGCTCAATGATCAGTGAGTCATTGAGGCAATAAAAGAGGAAATTAAAAGGTTCATAGAAGTCAATGAAAAGGAAAGCATGACCTACCAGAATCTATGGGACATAGCAAATGCAGTCATAAGAGGAAAGTTTGTTGCCATGAGTGCGTATATTAAAAGGACAGAAAGATCTCAAATAAACGACCTAATGCTACATTTCAAACTCCTAGAAAAACAAGAACAAGCAAGACCCCAAACAGGGAGAAGAAGAAAAATAATAAAAATAAGGGCTAACATTAATGGAATAGAGACCAAACCAACCATACAAAGAATAAACGAAACAGAAAGCTGGTTCTTTGAAAAAATAAACAAGATTGACAGACCCCTGGCAAATCTGACTAAAATAAAGAGAGAAAAAACCCAAATCAGTAAAATCAGACAGGGGAGATAACAACAAACATCACAGAAATCAGAGACTATGTTGAGAACATATATTCCAAGAAATTTGAAGATCTTGAGGAAATGCACAAATTTCTAGATATTTATGACCATACAAACTGAAGCAAGAGGATGTTAACCACTTAAACAGACCTATAACATGAAATGAAATTGAAGAAGCAATAGTCTCCTAAAAAAGAAAAGTCCAGGACCTGACAGATTCTCTGCTGAATTCTATCAGATCTTTAAAGAAGAACTAATACCAACTGTCCTTAAATTTTTCCATGAAACAGTAAGGGAAGAAACACTACTTAACTCATTCTATGAAGCCAGTATTACACTCATCCCAAAACTAGACATAGACACATCCAAAAAGGAGAACTATAGGTCAATCTCCTTAATTAACATCGATGCAAAAATCCTCAATTAAATAATGGCAAACCAAATCCAACAACATATCAGAAAGATCACTCACCATGACCAAGTCAGCTTCATCCCAGGGATGCAGGGATGATTCAACATATGCAAATCTATAAATGTAATACAGCACATTAATAGAACCAAAGACAAAAAACACTTGACCATCTCAATAGATGCAGAGAAAGCCTTTGATAAAATTCAACACCAATTCATGATAAAAGCTCAAAGAAAACTAGGAATAGAAGGAATGTTCCTCAACATTATAGAGGCTACATATGACAAACCTATAGCCAACATCACACTTAATGGAGAAAAACTGAAACCATTTCCCTTAAAATCAGGAACAAGACAAAGGTGCCCACTATCCCCACTCCTATTCAGCATAATCCTGCAATTCCTAGCCAGAGCAATTAGGCAAGAAGAAGAAATAAAAGGAATGCAAATAGGTAAAGAAATTCAAAATATCCCTATTTGCAGACAATATGATCCTATATCTTAAAGACCCAAAAAACTCTACCCAAAAACTCCTAGACACCATAAACAACTTCAGCAATGTGGCAGGATACAAATCAACTTACAAAAATCATTAGCTTTTCTATACACCAACAATGAACAAATTGAGAAAAAAATGTATGGAAACAATTCCATTTGCAACAGCCTAAAAAAAAAAAATCAAATACCTAGGGGTAAACTTAACAAAGGATGCGAATGACCTATATAAGGAGAACTATAAACCTTTGAAGAAAGAGATTGAGGAAAACTACAGAAGTTGGAAAGATCTCCCATGCTCATGGATTGGTAGAATCAACATAGTAAAAATGGCTATACTACCAAACACAATCTACATGTTTGATGCAATTCCCATCAAAATTCCAATTACATTCATCACAGAGATTGAAAAATCTACCCTAAAATTCATTTGGAAACACAAGAGACTGCAAATAGCCAAGGCAATACTCAGCAAAAAGAGCATGCTGGAGGTATCACAATACCCAACTTCAAACTGTATTACAAAGCCATAGCAGTAAAAACAGCATGGTTCTAGCACAAAAACAGACATAAAGACCAGTGGAACAGAATCGAGGACCCAGATATGAATCCACACAGCTATGCCCACCTTATTTCTGACAAAGGTGCCAAAAACATACAATGGAGAATAGACAGCCTCTTCAACAAATGTTGCTGGGAAAAGTGTTTTATCTGCCTCCAGAAAACTGAAACTAGATCCATGTTTATCACCCTGTACTAGTATCAATTCAGAGTGGATTAAGGACCTTAATATCGGACCTGAAACTCTGAAGTTAGTACAGGAAAGAGCAGAGAATACTCTGGAAGTAATAGGTATAGGCAAGGACTTCCTCAATAGAATTCCAGCAGCCCAGCAACTAGGAGAAAGGATGGACAAATGGAACTACATGAAATTAAAAAGCTTCTGCACAATAAAAGAAATGGTCTCTAAACTGAAGAGACCACCCACAGAGTGGGAGAAAATATTTTCTGACTATCCATCAGACAAAGAACTGATAACCAGAATACACAGGGACATCAAAAAACTAAACTCCCCCAAAATCAATGAATCAATAAAGAAATGGGCAACTGAACTAAATAGAACTTTTTCAAAGGAAGAAAACCAAATGGCCAAAAAGGAAATGCAAATCTAAACCACACTAACAATTCATCTCACTCTTGTTTGAGTAGCTATCATCAAAAACATCACCACCAACAAATGTTGGGGAGGATGCGGGGAAATGGAACCCTCATACACTGCTGGTGGGAATGTAAGCTAATACAACCACTTTGGAAAGCAATATGGAGACTTCTTAAAAAAACTAAACATAGATCTGCCATATGATCCAGCAATATCACTCCTAGGGATATACCTGAATGAATGTGACTCAGGTTATTCCATAGACAACTGCACATCCATGTTTATTGCAGCACTATTCACAATGACCAAGTTATGGAAACAGCCAAGATGCCCCACTACTGACAAAAGGATTAAGAAAATGTGGTATTTATACACAATTGAATTTTATTCAGCCATGAAGAAGAATGAAATCTTGTCATTTGCAAGTAAATGGATGGAACTAGAGAACATCATCTTAAGCGAAGTTAGCCAGGCTAAGAAGGCCAAAAATCATATGTTCTCCCTCATATGCAGACTTTAAATCTGAAACAAATGCAGTAATATTATTGGACATGGGTCACAATCTAAGGGGAGAACACATACAGGAGGAAGAGGAAAAGATGGGAAACTCAAAACTTGAAAGCATTTGATGTACCCACTGTAGAGGAACTAATGTAGTAGCCCTAAACGGACAGAGGCCACAGTGGGAAGGTGAACAGGAAGTAGTGAAAAGGTCTGGTAGAGATGAACCAATTCAGGTTGTAATACACATGTGCATGGAAGCAATGCTAGGACTCTCTCTGTATAGCTATCCTTATCTCAACCTAGCAAAAATGCTATGTCTTTCTTATTAATGCTTATGTCTTTTCTTCAATAAAATTGGAGATGAGGGCAGAATAGGTTCTGCCTGGAAGCAAGGGTGGTGGCAGGGAGAGGGAGGGAGCAGGAGGGCAGGGAGAAAGATGACCCAAACAATATATGCACATATGAATAAATGAATAAAACAAAAAGATGTCTTTACAGATACAATTGTCCCCTCTTTTAAATAGGGAATATGTCCCAAGACCTTCTACCAATGTATACCACAGAGAGTATCAAATCCTACATATGCCATGGTTTTTTCTATATAAGCATGCTCATGATGATGTTTAATTTATAAATTAAGTGCAGTAAGAGATTAAAATAATAATTATAAAATAGAATGATTATAAAATATATTTGTGTTCCCCCTTTCTCTCTCTCAAAATATCTTATAAATATGGGCCACTTGAATACAAGCACAGTACTATCTCAACACCTATATGATAACCAAAAGGACTATTAAGTGGCTAACAGGTATCATGCATCTGCTGAACAAAGGGATGATTCACATTCTGGGCAAGACACAGCAGGACAACCAGAGGTTTCATTATAATACTCAGAATGGCACACAGTTTAAAACTTATGGTTTTTTTCTAAAATTTTCCACTTAATATTTTGGGCCACATATGACTGAAACTGGAAAACAAAGCCATTGACAAAGAGGAGGGGCACTACTGTATAAATTTTAGATCCTGAGATGAGGTAATCTAGGATTATCCAGGCTAGCCCTAAGTACCATCATAAGAGTCCTTATAAGAGACAAAAGAGTCCAAAAGACACCAAGGAGATGGTCATGGGAAAACAGAGACATAAACAAGTTAGGCAGCCATCAACCAAAGAACATCAGATACTACAAGAAGCTGGAAGCACCAAGATGAGATTCTTTTCCAGAGTCTTCAAGGGATTGCAACCTTATCAATACCTTGATTTTCAATTTTTAGCCTCTAGAACCATGAGGGAATAATTATCTGTTGTTTTAAGCTACAAACAACTTAAATTTTGGTAAGTTTATGAAAAATTAGGAAACTAATGCAAAAGTATAATCTGAATAAATAGCTTTTAAAAAGAGAAACCCTCACCACATAGATATAGATAATAACTTTATGAATAGAACTCTCACAGCTCGGCAATTAAAAGCAAGAATTGACAAATGGGACTGCATAAAACTAATAAGCTTCTGAACAGCAAAGAAAATGGTCACAAACAAAGAGACAGTCTACAGTATGGGAGAAAAGCTTTGCCAGATATAGATTTTTTTTAAAAAAATTGTTGTGCTGGGGTTATGTTGCAGCATTTACCACTATACATCTGACAAAGGATTAATAACCAGAATATACAGAGAGCTTTAAAAGCTAACCTCGAAAAAATCAACAGCCATAGAGAAATGCAAATCAAAATGACATTGAGATTCTACCTCAGTCCAGTCAAAATGGCTAGCTACCATCAACAACACAAACAACAATGTTGGTGAGGATTTGGGAGGAAAAGGAACACTTCTACACTGCTGGTGGAAATGTAAATTAGTGCAACCACTATGGAAAACCATATGGAGGCTCCTCAAAAACTAAAAATGGAACTGCTAGTACAATCCAGTGATACCACTCCTGGACGTGTATCCAAAAGGATGTGCTGTAGGATACAATAGAGCCACTTACACACTCATACTTATTGCAGCATTATTTACAATAGCCAAGCTTTAGAAGCAGCCCTGATACCCCACGACCATTGAGTGGATTAAGAAAATGTGGTATATACACAATGGAGTTTTACTCAGTCATAAAAAAGAACAAAGTTATGTTGTTTGTAGGTAAATGGATAGAGCTGGATAGCATCATGTTAAGCTAATGAGCCAAGCTCAGAAAAGTCAAAGATTGCATGTTTTCCCTCATATGTGGAAGCTAGACTTATAAGTTAAATGTTTATACACAAACACACACATATACAGTGAGAGAGAGAACAAGATTGCATTGGTGGGTCTGTCTGAGGGAACTACAGGAAGCAGGAGTGGGAAAGAAATGTAAGAGAATGAAAAATATTGAAAAAAACCAACTAAACATGAATATAATATAACATAATACACCATAAGCTGTTGAATATTAGGGGAGCATGGAGATAGAGAAAGAGTAATAATGGAGGGGTGGTTAATTTGACTAAAGCACTATATATACAACCCCGAAGTGTCAAGGCAAAACCCCTTGAACTATCAATATACACTTAAAAAATGAAGGATAGAAGAGTAAAACAAGACTTTTCATGGGGTGGGTACCAGTGTGTGGTGGGGGGGGCACGAGGAAAGGATGAATGAGGGTAAACATGGTGGATGTATTTTGTATTCATATGCAAATAGAAGAATAGGAAATTGTTGAAGTTGTTTTAAGAAGTGGGGGAAAGAGGAAAGAGAATGACAGGGTAAATCTAACTAAATAAATCGTAAGTACATATGTAAATATCACAATGTATCCCTCTGTACAACTATTACATAGTTTTTAAAAAAGCAGCTTTCCTTATGAAAGAGAGAGAGAGAAAGAAAGAAGGAAGGAGGGAGGGAGGGAAGGAAGGAAAGAGAGAGAGAGGAAGGGAGGAAGAGAGGGAACAAAAGAAGGAAGGAAGGAAGGGAGGGAGGGAGGGAGGAAGGGAGGAAGGGGAGGAGGAAGGAAGGAAACTTTTTGCTTCATCAAGGACTTTGGTGATTATCTCACACGAAAAAAAAAAGACCTTACCAGTAGTTTTTCTCTGAGATTTTAGATATAAAACATAGAAAATAATCAAGGTGTATATAACTGAAAGACAATTATATAAACACAAATAAAAGAACTGACAGAGAGTTGATGACTCAGGTTTATGGAGAATCGTAAATGGAAGGGTGGGACAGGATGAAGACAAATGTGGCAACCCAGAGTTCCATACCGCTCACCAGCTCATGTAACAAAGAGCTCAAGTTGTTGCAATTCCTATTTCCCAGCTTAACCTCCCATGACTGTAGTAACTTCTGAGCTTCATAACCAAAGAATTCTTATTAACATAAACATTCTAAAAGGTAACCGTGGGGTTCTGCTGTGGTCAGAGTATGAGTGACGCAAGCTACACTTAAACATATCTGGTCCTAATCAGCCTTGCCTTATTCTCTAAAATAGGACCCCAATGCTTCAAACAAGCATTTGTAGGATTCAAAAGCATTTACTATTTGGAGGAATCCTCAGGACTGAGTACAGATTTACAAGTGTCAAGGTATGGCAGCTTGTTTTTTATCCCTGTAAGAACACCTGTGAGATCTCTCAGCTTTCAAAAGACCTCATTGACAACACTTCCTACAGGTTATAGAATCCAAAAGTATTTACTAATCAAACAATGCTGCCTCCTCAAAAAAAGTTAAGATTAAATTTGATGAGCTTTGCTGGTGAAATTATGTTTTAGAAACTAATCAAGTACTATTCATCCAATCCTTTAAGATTTTCAAGGTCATTTTTATTTCAAATTCAATGACCAGCAGACTGCACTTGTTAACTAACCACCACTCTCCTAAATTACATTTTAAATTATGCTTGTTTGCAAAAAAATGCTAGTAAGAAAGAAAAGGCATGTGAAGAATTGCTCATTAGATTGGGGTTATTAAATATCACTTTTCTCCATAGACAATGTCCTACGTAATTAATTTAGTATCAGAACTTAGTAACAAAATGAATTGTTCCTTTCTTAAAATGTTATGCTTCCTGTTAATAAATAATATATATTATTTTGTCTTGTTTGTCAATTTGATTATCAAGAAGTCTGGAGTTTGACATAATGTTTAATTACACTTATTATTTTAGACTACTTGAAGAGGGATGAATGTTAGAAATGGTTAAGCTCACACACTTCCAGTTCTGACTCTGGCAATTTACAGTTGCATTTCACAGAACAGGTCACTTAAACTCTCTGAACCTCAGCTTCCCCATCAAGAAGTAGAGCTAAAACAGCAGTTATTTCATAAGGTTCTTGTGAGGAATATTAAGATCATATACACAAACTACCTAGAAATAAACTAGAAAGTGTTACCTGTATTGTACACTTACATCTGGTTTTTTTTTATATTTTATTCTAGACAACTTCTTACTATTTTTATTAAGCAGGTAAGATATAAACAAAAATATATGAAGAAAATAGTCAATAACAAAAGTACTAAACAATTTATAGTAGATTAAAGAATAACTATAGAGCTAAAAGGTCTGCATTGAATTTCTGAGTTTTTTTTTTAATTCTCCTTTAAAATACACTCATTAGTGGTTAGGTAAGTTGGAACAAAGACAAGAAAAATGTATCATTTGAAACATCATAAAATAATGTCTTGTCACAAAGAGGATAGCTTTGGCAATCTCCTCAGATTAGTATATAAGGAAATTAATCTTAATAGTTGGTCACCAGGGTGTTATTTGCAGTGTGCCCTCTAGTACTGGTCCACATCCTTTAGCTCCAGCATAGATCTTACTTTTTGAATTATAGTATGACTCCTATAAGTGGAAGAAGAACTGAATCAAAAGACAGCAAAATTAGAGAGATCTAGAGATGAATACCAAAATGATGTACTCATTCATCATGCCTGAATAAATCTAAATGATGATGCATTCTGAATCAGAATAGCAGATACACAGTATACACGAATGCTTATGAATTATAGAGGAAAAGTGTTAGCAAAAAGAAACTTGTAAGCCATCAATAGAAATATTTATAGTGTGAGAAGTATCTTCTATTCTAAAATGCAACCCTAAATGTTGTTGGACTTGGATCACAAGAAAAGGGGAAAGCACATATGAGAGATATAGGAATAGGTAGAAAACCCAAAACATGAAAGCTTTTGATGTCCCCACTCCAGAGGAACTAATACAGAAACCTCAAAATGACAGGTTATCAGTAGCAGGGGATCAGGAGCCAATGTAAAGATCACTTAGAGTTGAATCAACATGGGTCGTAACACATGGGTACATGAGAGCAATAGTAGGAATCTTTCTGTATAGCTATGCTTAATTCAATAGCAAAAATGCTTTGTCTTTCTTATTATGCTTATGTCTTTTCTTCAACAAAATCAGTCACAAGTACAGAATGGGACCTGCCTGAAACTAAGGAGGGGAGGAAGGGAAAGATAGGGGAGGGGGACAGGGTGGAGAAATGACCCAAACAATGTATACACATGTGAATAAATGAACAAAATAGATAAATAAATTAAACTAAATTAAATGCAAACCTAGATCCAATCAGAACTAGGAAACAGTTTTGGAAAACTTAAAAGCTTTATTTTGAACTCTTTGGTTTATTGTTAATTTCTTTAATTCAACATAGTGTCAAGAGCTACAGATTCCAGAACTATTATTTTAGTGCCCTTTCTAAAAAGACATCAAGCTCAAGGAAAAAAACAGAGATGTAAAACTTACAAATCCATCATATCAAAGTCTTCAAATCGAGAGCCTATTGGCACAGGCAAATGACAATAAAAATTTCATGCCAAGTAATTATTGCACTATTAGATGTACTGCCAATCATCTATGCCTCTCCAATACTCCCATTGTCCTAACAAAGCCTTTGCTCAGGATTTATTACATTGATGCAGAGAGGTTATTAATATTACTCATGTGTTTATAAATATGAATGATAAATATTCTAATGTATATAATTAAGTTTATGCTTCAAAATCTCCTACAAAAAGGGCCACAGATTCCGAACTGTTTTTAGGTTATCAACTCAGCAGCAATCTGCAGCATATCTGGGATTCTGCAGATGAAAATAAAATTACATAAATTTCATCTGATTATAAAAATTGTTGCCTTTTCTCATATATCAGTAGTCACAAAAGTTATCTTGCCTTAAAGTCTTTCCATTTGATTCAAACTAAAACTCAAGGATTCTGTTGGAATATTCAGTTATTCATGCATTTTATACTTACTCTCTGCTATAGATTAAGTTTTTATAAACTCACCCCTCTTATGGTTGGGAATTTGTTGTGTAGAGCAGTAAATTGTCATGACAAGCATTTTACTGATATTTGTAACAGTCAAGAATTTTTCTAACCATAGAAAAGACATCCTCAAGTGTGCTGGGCTGCAAAGTGATTCCATAGAGATGTTTCTATGATAATATGCAGAATCTATATTGTTCTCCCTTCTTGGGCAAAAATGGTTTTACAGATATGATTAAGTTAACAATCTTAAAATGAGAAGATATTCTTGGATTATCTGCATGTGCCCAATTTAACCACAAGTGTCCAGGGGCAGTGCAGTTTCATTTTTAAAAAATGTGATGACAGCAAAGTGAGAGAAATCTAAAGATGCAGAACTACTGCCTTTGAAAATGGAAAGTGGGGCCACAAGCCAAGGAATTCATATTGTTTATAAGCTATAAAAGGCTATGAAACAAATCTTCCCTGAGAGCTTGCAGAAGGAAAACACTGCAAAAAACAGGATGTTAAGTCAGTTAAACACACTTTGAACTTCTGACTTCCAGAATTGTAGCAGAATAAATGTGTGCTATTTTAATCCACTAAGATTACAGTTATTTGTCCCATCACCCATAGGCATTTAATGCTCTACGTTAATTCAAATTTACTCTATTTTTATTCCTATTTGTATATGTGGTTCCTGCAGGTGTAACAAACATAACAAAAAACAAAAGCAGAACCTAAGCAGCCTTCATTAGGTGAAACTGCTCTTTACCCATCCTAACTAACTGAAGTAACACAGTCTTGTTTAGTCCAGTTATAGACTGATAAAGATACCTTAAGATTTCCTTCATAAGGATTTCATTCAGAAATTGGAATCCCAGCTACTAGGGAGGTGGAGATAGGATTGCAGTGTGAGGACAGTCCCAGCAAAAGAGACCCTAAAAAATAAACAAAAAGCAAGAAAAGCTGTGAGCATGGCTGAAGTGATAGAGCATTTGGCCCTGAATTCAGAACCCAGTAATACCAAACAAGGTGGAGGAGAAATAGGGAGGAGGAGGAATTGGTATTAAAATTATTTAAGTCATGAAATACAAGAGACCTTTACTAAATAAGTAAATGCAATGAAATTAACATTATAAACTAATTGATAATATTTTGTTATGTAATTTCTATGCCTTTCTCACCAGGTAGTTTATAAAATCATGTTAGAGAGATCATATGTGGTTAAGGGAAATGTATGAATGATTTCTGAGTGAAGTCTGTTCATTTTACCGTTGGTTCTGCATTATCTCCAGGCCTCTTAAATTTTTAAATTCCTTGTATCATTATGGAATGACAATCCATAGATAATTCTGTCTGTGAGAATTTTGTTCAAGATTGAGAATTTCAAGTCTAGGAGTCTTTTTCTAATAACTAGATTTATTCTGATCTTCTACTACCCATTATTTTATATTTTGGGTTTTTTAAATTATTATTATCATTATTGTACTGGTGGTACATTGTGACATTTACAAAAGTTCTTACAATATATCATAATTAAATTCACCCTCTCCACCTTTCTCCTTTATCCTCCTTCCCCCAATTCCTGGAATAGTTTCAGCAGGTCTCATTTTTCCATTTTCATACATGAATACATATTATTTCCACCATATTCACACTCCTACACCTTTTCCTTATATCCTGCTCCCCCACTGAAACCAACCCCCAACCAACCTGTTTTACCTTCCTGCTCTCCAATTTTGAAAAAAGACATTTTTGTTTGTTTAAGATAGCTCTACAGGGAGTTTCATTGTGACATTTGCATGTATACATGTATTACAACCTGAGTTGGTTTGGGACCCAGGTTCTTGATGTACCAGCCATTATTTTAATCAACAAATACTTATTAAGTACTTATTCCTGCCTTATTTTACATTTAGTGAATCTGGCAAATGTGTGAAGAGTCTAATGCTACTTCCTTATAAAATATGTGGCTGAAACCACCTCCAAAAACCAGAGAACAGTTCCTTCTCTTTCACAGATGGCTGATATGAAGTAAGGGAAGGGAGGTGGAGCAGGACATTCCAGACGTGATATTCAGTAACCTACCAACTGAACACACCCACCACACAATTTCCACATGGAGGGTCTTTCTAAAAATGTCTTCACCCATTACTGAAAATTTCAGCTATGATTTATGATTTCCTCTAATGCCCTGCTAAGTTCTCTAACGCCCGAAGTCTTGGTGTTGCTATGGAACTATTCCATGCCCATTGTTCAGTGGCATCTGCACAGCTGAGGAAATGGCCTGTAGGGTTTTCACATCTTAGTCCCTATGGACTGCAACCTGCAGCTGCCTGGCTGAGAAACTAATTTAGCATCATGACATGGAAAGCCTTACCTGTGCATAAAAGGCAGTGGGATACAGCCCACAGGAGCACAGCCTGCAATCCCCAGAGGCACGTAGAGAAAATAGTTTTGTCTAGGCCTCCTTTTCAATGAACAGTCATGCATCTCATAAGGACAGTTTGTTTTTGTCAGCAACAGGTCACGTACACTATGGTGGTCCCATAAGAGTATAATGGAGCTGAAAACTTCCTGTCACCTAGTGATACTCTAGTCACCCTGATGTCCTAATTTATGTATTACTCACCTGTCTGTGGTGATACTGTGTGAACAACCACCACAGTGCTGCCACTACTGCAGGCGTTGTATATCCAAGTGTGCACAGTACATAACACTTCATAATGATAATAAACAACTATGCTACCAGTTTATGTATTTCCTATATTGTACTTTTTATTTTTACTTTAGAGTGAACTCATTCTACTTAGGAAAAACATTTACTGTAAAATAGTATACCATGTTACCTTGGCACAGCCTTCTACGTCTCGTTTACCAAGACTGCATCAAGAGGCCATGTTGAGTGACTTAACTTTAATCTACACTTACATAGAGTATATATGTATATACTCTATGATTTTGCACAAGAATAAATTTGCCTAATGGCACTCTTATAGGTGATCCATGGATTATAAATTGAGAAATTTTCTTGATTTTTATATTCTCTTCTAGCTTTAATGTCTTATGAATATTGAAATTAGATACTCACAAGAGTTAATCTAGAACTTATGTCTATCACTATGGGTAACGTGTTTAATACTGTGTAGGCTGTTGAATCAGTTCAGGATCCCACTCTCTCCTCTAAAGCAAGTAGAGCACAAAAACCCTTCGAAACCTATTGTTCTTAAAGTGCGACTACCACACACACATAGGCATAGGCAATCATGTTTACATTTTCATATTATATGTGTATAGAGTCTGTGTGGTTTAACCTTTTAAATATGTCCCTTCGATCACATTTGTGAAAGAGCAAATAAAAGAATTTTTTTATTTGACATAGTTTAATATTTCTGCATGTTTTATTTACAAATTGTAAAGGATCCTATTTCATTTTTATAAGATGAAACTTCAACTAAGAATCTCAATGTACTATACTATTCAATTGATGAACTCTCTTTCACACATACACACACACACACACACAAATATACATACCAAAGACTGAGTTTAAAAATGTACAATATTTGATAATATTCCAGTAGTCAGGACATATTTAGCATCAGTCCATTGTCTCCATAAATATACCAGTGTTTATGTGGCCCACAGAAAATTCTCAATCACAAAAATTAATATAAATGATAGATGGATCATAGATAAACAGGTAGATAGACACATATGTTTTATATACTATACTACAGTAGCAAAAGGAACTAGAATGCTTGATACTGTTTTCAGATAAAGTCAAAACCAAAAATATAGTTGTTGACTAATATGCAATCTGAAAAGTAAGAAACGTAATATCTAAATTTCTAAATACTCCAGTGTCCAACCTAAAGATATAAACAGCATTTATATTTGTATATTAATATCAAACTATATAGCATTCTAAAAAAACAAAACATATTTCAGGAATACAAAACTTTCAGCAGTAAGAGGCCACAACAATAAAAATAATTCTAGTCAAATCCCCAACTGATGTTCTCTTAAACCCAGAACCTCTTACACATAATTGAGTGTTGCCAAGATCAAACCACATTTTAAAAAGTTCTGCTAGTAATAATTTTGAATGACCTTTAAAAGACCCTGGTGAAGAGCTATAGAATATTCTATGAGTTTTTTAGCATTTGGGCATGATCATGAATATATTTACTATCACCATTTCACGTTTTTTTAAAAATATATTTTCAACACATCTCTGGGCTGTCAAAGGAGCTCTTTGATGAAAGTCATATTCCAAACTATAGTTCTGTGAATATGTGTATAGTTATTGTGAAGCAAAGTGACCCTCAATCACTAAAAAGAGAGATTTACTTCAACAATGACTAGAAGTAGGTTAGCATGTTATTTTCAATCATCAATTTTCTTGAAACACTAACACTGGACAGGCCATGATGTATAGGCCTTTGGATAGATTCTATTAGGATGATAAAGAACAGTTATTCCTCCAGGCAGAACATGCTAAAGAGAATTTTATGTATCTGTAGAAACCCAGAGTGAAAGTATATTTTGCCAAAACTCAGTGTTACTACAAACAAGAAAGGCATATTTGTTTTAACTAAGAAATAATCAAATTATATGCTATAAAAGACAACAAAAAGTAAAATGTGAGTGTGGCAAGCATGAGCGTATTTTAATTAAGATTAGTTCTATCTATGAAAATGCTTCAACCTATTTTATCAAACATATGACCATATTCATTTTCTCAGTATAGAAAATAAAGTACCTTTTGTTGCCCCATAAGTTGCTAAAGGTTATCTATCATTTAGGTATTGAATTTTCAATTTTAATCAGCTTCTCTCTCAAATCCAATGCATTTAGGAATTTCAGAAATGCACATTGGGATTCTGAAGAATATCACATCATCAGAAAAATGACTATAGCACACTGATAACAAAGACTTGCTTTAAATTTAAATAGCACCTCACATAAACAGGTGAGATCCTAGCAATACATGTTAATGAACTGTTTGGTATTGCTAAAGAAGTTTTGAAAGATTTTTTTAAAGTCTGCAAATTTTTTAAAAACTTTTTATGCCTCCCCAAGTTCTGTTAATTTTTAAATATTTCTATCATAAAATCACCTACATGTTTAAATCAATTATCCCTTAAATATAGACTAGAATAAACTAAAACATGCTGACCTATGTGTGTGTTAGGGTTAATGTGACCCTATAAGAAAGATAATGTTACAGAAGACTGTATACCAAGGGTCTACTTCTTAACAGAGCATACCGTTAGTTTCCACAATCTATATCTTAAATTTTTTTCAGTTTCATTTTGTTTCTTGCAGGTGGGAAACAAAAGCAATATTTGTCAAAGCCACTGAAAATTGGAATTGGCTTTAGAGACTGACTCCCACTTAATACCAGGAGGGACCACTTGTGTTATGCACAATGAGTTAATTATGCAGAAGTCTTGAACCAATGATAGATAAATATATCATCAACCCTTGAAACTTTCTAGTTTAGTCCCTGAAGAAGGGAATACTCTTAAGTTCCAAAGGAAAAGGAAGGGAGCAGAGCAACCCACATCAAATAAGGAATCCTGTAGAGGATAATGGATGCTTTCAGAAAAGCAATTATAACTGTTAAAGAGTTGATTCTTTGGGTAGGAGAGATCCTTGCTTATATTTCTTTTGATATTTTGCATTGTTTGTCAGGGTTCTAGAGAAGTAGAACCATTAGAATGCATATAAATATACAAGAAGGATTTCATTATGTGATATGGCTCACCCTATTATGGATACTGAGAAGTTCCAGTGCTACACTGGCTGCATACCAAAGACCCAGGGAAGGCTTGGTATCATTTAGTCCAGTACCAACACCCAAAAGTCAGAGGCATCATAGCATGTGTTTCAGTTTGCATGCAGAGAACCAGCAGCTCCAATATCCCAGGGTGGGAAAAGACAGATGTCCTAGATCAAGAAGAGAGAACTTGCCTCTTTTCTCCCTTTTTGTGTAATCCAATGTCTTTATAGAGGGAAAGATAACAAAAGAGATGAATTAATCATTTAATTCAGTTTAAAAATTACTTTGGTAAATTTTGCCAAAGACAAATTAATAATTTGTCATCCAAAAGTTCTTTCAAAAACTAAAAGTGGAAAGAATATTTCCCAATGTATTTTATAAAGTCAGTGTTATCCCAATACAAAAACCAGACAAAGATTTCACAAGAAAAGAAAACTGCATATATAATTCCTCTTATAAATATAAGTACAAAAATCCTCAAGAGAGTTGGCAGAGTGGCTCAAGAGATAGAGTGCCTGCCTAGCAAGCATGAGGCCCTAACTTCAAACCCCACTAACACACACACACGCACACACACACAAATAAAATAAGATAAAATTAAATTAAATCAAAAAGATTGGAAGAAATTTTTCCATATTGGTGAGGGTAGATGTTTTGCTCAGTCTACCAATTCAAATGCTAATCTCTTGTGGCAACACCATCACCAAAGAAACAAATATTTCACTAGCTCTATGGTATTTCTTAATCCAGCCAATTGACACATGAAGTTAACCATCACACACTGCAGTCTCATTCTGCTCACTCAGGTTTCTGTTTTCAGTGCTACATGGCAATTTTTGCTTTCTTAGCTTTTTGCTTTGGAGAATGAGGTACATGTTTATATTACCAGGGCTGGTGACGGTTGCCACCCTGCATGTAACATAACAGTGTGCAGAGAGGCACGGCCTCGAGAGTACATTTTGACAAGGCAAAAAAAAGTCAATAGAGTGCTCAGAACAGAAAACTAAAGAAGAAGATGACAAGCAACTACTTAGAATGGATTTGTGGTACTCGTAAGGATCCCTAGGCTACTCAAATTTACCAAGGACAGGAACCCATACAAGGCAAATATTTACTCCATCAACAGGGAGATCAGACCAGGTTGTCTAATGTGTTTGCAGCATTACAAAGGAAAGGATGATCTCTAAATATGGGAGAATTTGGGGCATTCAGGATTCATTGTAGAAAGTATGATTTGACAGAAAGAGTAAAATTCAGGCAAGCCATTTGCCCCAGTGTTCTCCTACTACTTGCAATATTTCCTAGGTATTATATAAGCATCATAGAACCCTGTGTTCCTGTTTGAGATTATTATATTATAGAGGCTAGTCACTTGTATATTTGTATTATCAGTTTATTTTATTTACTGACTGATCTGCTAACCTGAAATACCAAAAATTTTAATTGAATTTAAAAGATTTTCAAGAGAGAAACTTTTAAAGCAAGCTCTAAATTCAGTGCTTTTGAGTTGTACTTGTTTTAAATTTTTCATCTGTACTTTTCTTTTTGTCTCTCCCCCCTCTCTCTTGTCTTTTCTTTTCTGTGAGACAGTATCAAGATCAATGGATGACTTGATTTGAACTCTCACTGAAAGTGGCTAGAAGTTCAGAAAACATCATAGAGATAAGAAATTTCTTTTGCTTTGTATAGCACTCTAACTATATCCCATTCTATGCTTTTTATTGTTTTCTTTTTAATTCTGTTTTCTCTGTGATCCTGCCTGACAGTTTAACTTCTCCCAAATCCCTTTTTTTTTTTTTTGACAGCTTTAGTTGGTTATTCCTTGTCACTAGCAAGGAACATGATTGAAAAGAGGGTGTGGGAACAATTGGAACCTGGCAATAAGCTTTGACACCAAATTGTGTTCTTATATATCAATGCAACAATAAAGAAGCATGCTTCCAGAAAGGCAACTTACTCCTTCTGTTCAGTCTAAAAGAATCTTAAATCACCCAAGAA
This sequence comes from Castor canadensis, assembly GCF_047511655.1. Classification (NCBI taxonomy): domain Eukaryota; kingdom Metazoa; phylum Chordata; class Mammalia; order Rodentia; family Castoridae; genus Castor; species Castor canadensis. Next base: position 18,450,218 of record NC_133390.1, on the reverse strand, counting down.
AGGAATTTAGTTTTAATAGATTGGAAAAAACACAAAGCATACTGATTACTTTTTTTTTCAGTTTATAAATTTCCTCCTCCAGTGAGTCATGAGTTAGATCTATAATGTGTTTAAAAACTTTCTGGAGGGGGTGAATTTAAATATGATATATTGTAAGAACTTTTGTAAATGCCACAATGCATCCCCACATAGTACAACAGTAATAAATAAGTAAAAACTTGCAATATGACATGCTAATCATTTATATTTCAATGTTTACCTCCTCCACCTACTTTTAATGTAGCAAGGAAGTAATACCTTTCCTTCCACTGCAAGAACATACCCAAAATAAACCCACTTAAAAATCTGTTTTTAAATATTTAGAATCTGCTTTGGTTTTCTTTTACTTTGAAATGTTATATTTTAATTCACTCAGGATGAAGATAGGAAATACATGATTTACATCAACAGACTCTATACCTCGTTTGCTTACCATTTGTTAAAAGAAGGCAAAGCAAAAATAAAGGAATTAAAAAATGTTAGGACATGTGAGTAACAGAAAGTCAATATTTGTACCAGACATGATTTGTTATCTCCATTAAAGTCTCCCAGGTCTGTTTTTTCCTGGCTCGTGGCGGGGTAAATCAAGTGACCCCCTTCCACCCTCTATTCACTCATGCCAAAGGGAGTTGCTCTTTCCTCCACCCCAATGAAGCCAATACTGGAAATCCCATTCCTGTGAGAATTATTTATCTAAAAGTAGACAATTTTTTTTTGTATTGAAAGAAGCCAGACCAAGAGGTCCTTTGAGTTGGGGGAAAGAAATCAAGAATTCTTTTTCCTGCCGCTGAACATGGCTCTGAGAGGCAGACAGTGCTGCAGTATGGCAACAAAACTGCACCTATGCAATAAAAAGCCCAAGGTTAAAGCCAACATGCTAAGACAGCTGATCCCTAGGTGTTATTGCTTTTATTTATAGATACATACATACATATTCATGAATGTGTACATAGGCATATGTAAATGCAAATAAATGCAAAACATAATATTTGCATGCACAAAATATATATTAAGAATTCAAGGAAACAATATCTGTTATTGTTCCACTTTGAACTGTGACTAGGACAAAATACCTGTGTTCAAAGCAAAGACAGTAAACATAAACATACCTGCAGACAAAATTGCTTTCTACTTAGTTTCCTCAAAATTGTATATTTTCACAAGATCTCTTTAAGTGAAAAGGATTATTCTGAAAACAATATTGAGCTTCAGACAGAGCATTCTCAGTTCAAACATAAACATCTGACTACACTAAAGTACCTACTATCCAGCTGCCATACAATGTGTAATGACCCATTGTTTCTGCTATTGTCCCAGCAGTTTTTAAAGTGTAATATGTTTCAAAATTGTCCTCTTCTTTCTGGAGTGTGCTCAGCACAGTTCCATATGTCTACTGAAAAATCCACTATAGGAAAAAATGCATCTAGTTCAGAGTTTCCTAAAAATATCCATCAAGTGATTAGCTTAAAATCATATTTACTAGACTCACCTATATGCTTTATATGTCTTAACAACTAATCATGTTTAGATTTTTCTTGGCAAAAATTACAGAAGGTAGAAAATGAAGTCATTTCAGACTGAAATGGAAACTTCAGAGGGATTATTGATCTTTTCACATATCATCGCAATCCTATGGATTGTAGACTAGACAAACTCTTAGCAATCAACAGCAAGTTCAGAGTAATCTAGGAAAATAAAAGTTGCTCTAAATCTGGAGAGAGTCAGAACTTCCAAAGACCCTTAAGTGTAACATCTTTGGAACACAATTTCAGAAGCTGTTATACTTGTAGATGTGGCCTGACCCAAATGAGTTCTCCTTGGAAGTCCATAGACTACAGCTCCACAGATGTTTGCTTTTGGTAAAGAGAAATTCACACCACATGTGTCTGCTATGCCAAACGATCTCTTTTTTTTTTTTACAGATTAATAAATAAACCCTATAAGTCTCCAAATTCCCCACAGAACCAATAAGTTGTGTTTCCTAAGATGAATGTAGTAAAATCTGCCTCATCAGCAACGAAAGTTGACCAGTGTTTAGAACACAGTGGTATAAAGCAATCAAATTCCTATGATGATCTGACAAAATGTGCATATTTACTTTAACTACCATCTCAAAAGAGCAAAAAGTTGTCCCTTTTGACTTTTTATATCATTCATTCACTTACTCATTAACTAAACATTATTTATTAACTTTTCCATGTTCCAGGCACCAGTCATATGATAATAATCAAGAAGCAAAACTCTTTCCTTAAAGTTTTGAGTCACTGAGGATAACAAGAATTTGGATTCATGTGAAGACTACTATTTGTTCCATTTTACCATAAAATCCATGCTTTTGTGCAAAAGTAATAGATTTGATACCATTATCCATTCAAATTAAGCAGCAGGGACCAGACATTATAGCAGACACCAAGGAGAAAGTAAAGGAAAAGGCAAGGTCCTTCCACATAGAGCCAACCTTCTTACAGAAAAGACAGATCATTAAGCAAATGAACCCATATACAATTTAGTTCAAAATAGAAAAGACTTATGTAAAACATGTGAAGTAGTATGAGTTCATAGACAGAAGGGAATGGTTTTCAGAAAAATACTCTCTGAAGAAGCAACATAGGAGCAGAGTCATGGATGACTAAAAGGAGAAACCGATACAAAGATGTCAAAGAAGCATATAGAAGGCAGAAAACTGAAAAGTCTGAGGATCATCAAAAGCAGGAGCTGATTACTTTTTTGTACAGGCTATGAGTTAAGATGATTTTTATATTTTAAATGGTTGGGAAAATTTTTAAGCATATAATATTTTGTACCCTGTGAAAATTATGTATAATTCAATTTCAATAACATTAATAAAGTTTTATTGGAGCACAGTCAGGCTCATTTGTTTACATACTACCCATAGCTACTGATATGCAGCAATGGAAGAATGCAGAAGTTGTGATGAAGACCATGTAGCCTAAAAACCCTAAGATCTATCTGTCATTTTCAGAGAAATTTTCTTGACCCTTGATGAAAAAGGCCAATATGAATAAAGGTGACTGCACAGGAGGGAAGAAAGAGAAGACATGAGCAATGTAAGCTCATGTCAGTTCCTGGGGAGTATTTCAAGGTATGGCTAAAAGAGCTGATATGACTGCAGCTGAAAGAAAAGCATTTAGAAAGGGGGAGGGGTTGACAAAATTTTAGTTAGAGATTTGGTTACAGGGAAAAAGTAAGAATGAAAGCAGAGAAAGGCAGGAGGTATTGTTTCTATAAAGGTGAGATGAGGTGGTGTTTTACTCAAGGGCAGTAGCAAAGGAGTCAGGAAGAAGCACCCATTTAGAATAAGTAGGATTTGTTGGTGGATTAGAAATCAGATGTCAGAGGCAGAAAGTAGGAAAGACTCTCAAGTTCCTAGATTTATCAAAGGGATAATCTCTGGGAATTTTTGTCAAGATGGAGGAGACTTCAGAGTAGATAGTTTGAAGAGGAATCAAGAACTTTGTTTTGGACATAATAAATTTGGCATATCTACTAAGCTTCCAACAGTTAATGTCAATTAGTATAAAAAGTAAATGAGTCTAAAATTCAATGAGGAGCTCAGATACATAAGCATTTGTTTGGGAATAATCATATTTCATCACTATGCAGATAAAACTAAAGCTATGGGACTGGATAGGATTTGAAACTGTGGAAAGAGAAGCAGAGCAAGATGGTCCAACATTTAGAATCCTGATGGTCACAAGTGGCCAGTGGCGGAAAGTAAATTAGGACAGTCTAGCCAAGTGAAGTAACTATTTTAAAGGGGAAGAAATTTCAAATACTGCTTATACTGCTTAGAAAATAATGGATGTGATAGTTTTTATACTTTAAAACATGATCTTCTTTTAATTATTGTTCTTTCTTCATGGTGATTTATTTTTCTTTTTCCTAATAAATACTCCTCAGTAATATGTTTTGAAAGATTACTAATAAGCACAATTATCAATTAGCACAAAACTATCAATAAGGCCAGAAAATACCATGCCATGAGTTCAGGAAATTAAGAAATTTTCTTTTAAACCATATTTACAGAGACATAAAAAATAGAACAGGTCTACATTCCACATGACAATCAAATCTTTTCTTGATTAAATGACACTATTAAGAAAATATGATAAGTAAAAAAATGACTCGATTTTCTGTGTAAGTGCAGTACTCTATACAGATAGTCATTACATATCTAGCCTTTTTCACTGGTAGTTTGCTTATTCTAATGAATAAGGAATAACTTAAGAGAAAGATATGAAATTTGCAAGCCCCAGTGGAAAGCCCCCACAGCTATTTATTTACAGGCTTTAGAAGTCAATAACCTCAGTATATGTCACTATTGCTCCTCCAGGGTCCTGTTAAATGTTCTGCTATTGTGTAAGGAACTGAAAGATAGTAAAAATAAATGATCCATGATCCCATGGAAGTTGAAGAAGTTAGCAGCACTGTATTTTAAAGCTCAATAAAAGTGAGACTGAAAAAAAAAAGCTTTTTTCATATAGTTTTGATTGATTTTATGGAGAAAAACACATTAACAAACTGAGTTTTGTCCCATTTTGTCTTGAAAATATTTTCCGTCTTTAAGATCTTTAAATTTCTAATTATAATTTTGAGTGGTTTGCCATGTAAGTTGGCATTACAACTACATTAAAGAGTCTCTGTGGTCTATAACTATTTAATGGAAGAATGATAGCCAGCTTTCATGATTGTTTTACTGTAGCCATGAGACTGGGCAAAGTAATATTTAGTACAGCCCACTGTGCTAAAAGTAATTCTTGAAAGAAATCCTTCACCTCATGTGTTCAACTTACTTTCTATCAGTCACATGCTAATACCAGAAAACACCAGATCAGTTAAAAATAATCTTTCATAAAATAACCACTAAGCAAATGATTATTCAGAAAACCCAAAAATCTACAGTTACTAAGTAAAATAGAAACAACCTTGCTTAAATCAAAATAATGTCCATCTATTATTTTTTCCCATTATAGGAAATGAATTATGTTAGTTGGAAATGATCTGTTCTCTTCAAAATTGTATTTATTATCGTCTAGAAACGTCTATGATCAACAAAGTTGATTAGTGCAGTGGAACTCAGCATTCAACGTTGATTGAAAGATTTCTAAGAGGCACATTCTGTACTAAGTGTTGGCTGACTAGAAACAAAGACAAATTCCCTTCCCCCAAAGAATTTAGATTCCAGTGGAGAAAACATACAAGCAAGCAAAGAGGCCTAACCCAGAATGGAAGTCCACAGAACTTCCCAATGAAGAGGGTTTGGAGCAGAGTTCTTCCATATCCACTGTTAGACAAGTTTATCTTGAGCTAGCAACATACCTAAATTGTAGAGCACTTGCCCAGCATGCCTGAGGCCCTGGGTTCAATGTACAATAAAAAAAAAAAAAGTGGGAGAGGAGGATACACTCATCTCAATGGCTTAAGTAGACAGAAATAACTCTTCTTTTCTTAAGATTCAATTGAAACACCAGGCTTATAGGTTCCTTGCCAAATGTTCTACACACATTAGTGCCAAGCCTTAAACCAGCTTTTTGCTTATATGGGGTCCTTGAGGAATTAGAAATTGAACATCTCACTCAAGGCTGCATACCTGGAATCACAGGTTAGGATTCAACATCTCATCACCCCATCATCAATGTCTGCCTGGCTTCATGACTTTCTCCTCTAAATCATAGCACCCCTCACTGCTGATTCAGGTCTCTAATGAACAGAAGCAATGAAAAGTATATGATCAAAGTATATTGTAAGCATGCATGAAAAGGTTATAATGAAATCCATTTTGAAAAATTGCAAGCATTAAAGGGAGTATAATAAGGGGGATAAGAAAGAGCAATAGAGGGGGTGAATATGATCAAAGAATATTATATACATGTATGGAAATAAGAAAATAATACCCCTCACATTTTACAGTTAACACACACTAATAAAAAAGATATATAAAAATAAACCAAAAAAATCAATGAAGAAAGTTAGATTTAACATACATTAAACACATGTCCAAATGTTTTCTAAGTGTTTAAGTCTCTGCCATTTTTAACATAGCTAGTCTTTCTTTAATTTCTTCTTCATTTTTCTTCTGACCATCTTGAATGTTCAAACATCCTGTGAAAGTAACATTTATACCAGAGGACTGAGTTCAAAACCAGGGTAAATAATAATTAATCTTTAAGCTAGAAATACATTTCTCTGACTTTGGCTCTTTATAATTCTATCAAGACAACTTATAACATAAATTCCATTCGTTGATGAAGTTGGATACCTTTACCTTAATTAAGCTAAATAATAACTTCATGTCATAGAGATAGGTCAAGCCCATGACCCTCCAGGAGATTACCTTGAAACCTGAGCCAACAAGGTTTTGAGAGAGGGAACATAGCAATCTTGACTTTCTCCCTAGGAATCACCAACAGTCAATTACAAACATCCTGTCTCTAATAATACTCAAAGAATCCTCTTTGAAAGATGTGATCATGGTGTCTTCTTTCATGTTTATTGTCTTGACTGTGCCCTATATTAATCAAGTTACTCATTCCTCTAGATACACCTTGAAACACAAAGCAGTGTGCTCACATTCTACATGACCTTCCTACCTGATATTAAGTCTGGCCTCAAAGAGCAAGTTAGTTCTTGTAAGAGCAGGTTATTATAAAGTGAGATCACACCATGCTCCCGGCCCCTTCTGCAAATGGCCCTTTCCATTTTGGCTTCTCTGTTATGTTGTGATGCAGACAAAGGGATCCTCACCAGAGGTTAAACAGATAGAACCACATGATCATGAATTTCTTGCATCTGAAACCTCGAACTATGCAAACCTCTTTTCTTTATAAAGTATCCGGCTTTGGACATTTTTCATAGCAACAGAAAATGCACCAGGTGTCAGCCTCATGTAATTGCCATACTCTCTGTAAGAGATAAGATGACTTCCATTACAGTTTAGAGGAAATGGAGCACAAGTCAGTTACAGAAACTTGCTTGAGATTTTACAGCAATGAAATGTGGAGTCAGGATTTCATCTCAGGAGCCCAGTTTTAGCCCAGAAAAAGGTTGGCTGGGAAATTTTAAATAACTTACCTAATCATATGGGGGTCAAAAATAGAGAGGATCTCCATTCCCACAGAGGAGATTTTGAACAAGCCAGAACTGAAGAATGTCATTATATAGTTGCAGAATTAGTCAAAAGTATTAAATATTAATAAATTAATTAATAGATAAAATTAATAAATATTAATTTTCCACTAATAAATCATTGATGCTATAGTTACATTTTGTGTCATGTCTTTTACAATATTAATGTGTTTTCAGGAACCAAAACTTTATATTCCAACTTGGTATACTGTATAATTTAACAAATGAAGAAGCTGAAGGCCAGCCTTGAACTTGCCTACTTATCTATAGTCTCTTATAAACTACATAAAAAGACTAACAGCTGAGTCCCTTCACAAAACACACAGCATGGTCCTTTTATTGCAGACACTTTCACAATCAATTCAGCCCAATGAGGAAGGGCCCATCAATCAATCAGCCAGACAGTTAATCAAAACACACCCTGAAAGGTCTATCAAGTCAGGGTTCTGAAAGGGATTTAACTTTGATTATTTGAACACTAAGAATGACTAGTTTTTAAGAGTTGGATTGCTTCCAAAGAGAAGATAAAGCTACCTCTTTTTCTGTGAAATAGATGTCCCATGTTATTCAAAATGGGGTCAACCAATCAATCAACTTTCTAAAAAGCAATTCTTTCCAAATGTTTACGAATAACCAAATGTAGGTGAGAGATAACTGTGGAATAACAGTGTTCATTTTGTTCCTTTTAAATTTCTAAGGAAGCATGTTACATATAGAAAGAAAAGAACTTTAAACAACTCCAAACCAAAGATCAATCATTCATCATGGAAGAAATGAAATGAACAAAAATTGTCCCAGCTAAATTGACTTCTCCCTTCTTACTTAACACAAATTGTGGTAGCAAATGGGGAAGGGGCAGCTGCTGGGAGGTGGTCCAAACAATGTGTGTATATATATATATATATATATATATATGCTTTTACCTGAAACCTGAAACTTTTGGGTCTCTTTCCCAAAGCAGTATCAAAACTTGACTATATGTTGCACAGTTGCATATGCACACACACACATACATACATACATATATTCTTCAACTCCATCACCTCTTACAAGCTTATATCACATTATGAATGTTCTTTTGGGACAAGAAATTCTTTTTTTCAATTAATCAGTAAGACCAATGGACACTTTTAGATATGTATCTACATAAGTTCTAAACTTAATTCACATCTAATAGGGATAACTTGCATCTCTAAAATTAACTCGACAGGTGTCTCTAAACTAGGTGAGATTCTTAAAAACTGAGAGGTAGAGGCTATGTATTTCAAAAGGTAATTAATGTGAAAAGCAAATAACACCCATCTATAAACAATTTAATTCCACTTTTTAAAGTGTTTGACACATGGTGGCTCATACCTCTAATCCCAGTTGCTCAGGGGGTGGAGCTTAAAAGAATTGGGATTCAAGTCCAGCTCGGACAAAATGTAGGAAGACCCCATCTCAACAAAGAAACTGGGTATGGTAGTTCATTCCTATAACTCTAGTCTTGCAGAAGGAGGTTATAGGTAGGAGGATTGTGGTATAAAGCCAGTCCCACACAAAAGCAAGATAAAGGACTATGGGTGTGATTCAAGTAGTAAATCACTTGTCTAGCAAGCATAAAGCCCTTAGTCCAAACCTCAGCACTGCCAAATAAATAAATAAATAAAACTATTTAACCCACATTCAACACATACTGGCATCTTTATCTACAAAATATAAATCTCTAGTTGTTTCATAAATTTCCAAATCTGTGTTATTCTGTTACAGCAACACAAAATGCCACATTCAATACTTCAGAGAGCAGAGCGTGTATATATCAAGCAGGTTGCACTCAGCTGCTCTACCCTTAGACCACCAGACAAGATTCAGGGATTTGATTCCCTCACAGTGACATCACCAGGGCTTTGCAGGGTTTTTAAATTCCTTCCCCCAAGAACATCTATCATTGGCTCCCCACTATCACTTATAAGATGCCTCACTCTTCAAGCTACTGATCTCTGTGCCTCAGACACCTCAATGGTAGCAAGAGTACTATCACCAAACTCATAGATGATTTAATGATGTCAAAAAATTGAAACAGGATCATGATATGAAAGATTTAAATATATGTTAGGTATCCTTGATTTCATGCTTTCTTTCAAACCACCCTGTGCACATTTTTAATCTGATTATCACAGTCACTGAAACAAACTAGAGATATCCACCTCCAATACCGTATTAAGGAATTGATACTCAGAAATTTAAGTGACTGCAATTTTCCCCAAGTTAGTCTCACTACCACATGGTAGAACCAAAGCTGAGCCCCAAGTCTTTTCATATTTGATCCAGTATTCTCTCACAATACCATGATGGCTGAGTTAAAGGAAGCATTCCTGGAGCTACCTAGGAAGACCAGTCTGTGAGATGCCCCAGTTTCATGCTCTTAACTCTAAGAGGTCGGGGTGACAGAAAGAGAAGAGGTATAAATTCTCCAGTACCTAGTTGTGTATTATTGTATTGATGATGGTGATGATGATCACGAATATTAATAGCAACCATTACCTATCACATGAGGAAATCCAATCACTTCTCAGTTTGTATAATTAAGAGATATTTCTTATTATCTGTTTATTTATTTTTAGTGGTTGTTGTCTTACACCACTAAATTTTAATGTGAACTATTATATTGAAATAGATAAAAGAAACCTCCAGCATCTTTAATGATTCTATCTAATCTTATAACATTCTATCAAGGAACTGAATGTCAAGGAAACAAATGAGTGGGACTAACACCACACCAAGGGAGATACCAACATGAGACAGAAAATATAAACATGAGCATATGAAGGCAGAAAGAAATGTCAATAAGTTTCATTACTTTGCAGGAAGCATGGGCCAGCTCTGCAAGATGAAAAAGATGTGGCTACATTTACGTAGACCTCTGGTAGGAGTCTGTTCTCTTACAGACGACATTTCCCTGAAAGATCTACCTAAATGTATTTTTTTTGGCAGTACTGGGGTTTGAACTTAGGTTTTCACACTTGCAACACAGGATATCTACCACTTGAGCCATGCTTCCAGCCTTTTGCTCTGGTAAGAAGATAAGATCTCACTTTTTGTCGAGGACAGCCTGGACCACAATCCTCCCAGTCTTATCCTCTACACAGCTTGGAATGACAGAAGCCTACCACCATATTCAGCTATTTGTTGAAATGTGTTCTTGAGAACTTTTTGCCCCAGCTGGCCTTAAACCTTCATCCTGCTGATGTTAGCCTCCGGAGTAGCTAGGATTACAGGTGTGAGCTACCAGCACCCAGCTGCTCGAATCTAATTATCTTGGTTGAATCTTATCATAATGTGTACATGAATAAAAACATCGCAATGTACCCTAAAAGTGTATACAATTATTTGTCAAAAAAATAAGTAAAAAATTTAAAATTCAAAAAATGATAATGTATTGTGCATTTCAAAGATGCTGAAAGAGTATGTTTTATGTTTTTACCACAAGAAATAAGTTTGTGAGGTGATAGATACGTTAATTAGCCTGACTTGATCATTCCACAATGTACACATGCATCAAAGCATCACACCATATCCTGTCAATATATACAATTATTATTTGTCAATTGAAAATTAATCACTTTAAAAAATCCTGTCAAAGAAAAACTGAACTTTCTGTCACTTAGCAGATCATTTAATGCACTAACATCATGCAGAATATTGACTGGGTGAAAGCATTAGCTCTGGAGTTGGAAATCTGAATTCTATGTCACATTTCACCATTTGCAAGCTGTGAAATACAAATTCTCTGTGTATCTGGAAAAACAGAGATATTAATAGCTATTATTGCATATGAATAATAAATCCATTAAACCTTGTGGCACACTTAGAAGAGTGCCTACCACTTAGTAATGCTCAGGAAGTGTTATATTAATATAAATGCAGACTTTTAAGCAGCCATTCTATCGTCAGTCTACTCCAACATCTGGCAACCTGATTCAACCTTACAGCATCACAACAGCAGCCCCAGTTGAACTTGTTAAAGACTAACAATCTTTTTAGCTCACCGTTAAATCTACACAACAGTATGACATTTTCTCTGTGCCCCCATCCATCTCTCAAACTCCTGCCTGTTTATCGCTCATTTTCAAACATACTAAGACAAATATATCCATATAAACACACAGCCCTTCCTCCATTCTTTCTTGCCAAATTCAAGTTTTTATGTGACTCCACTGTACTTATTAAAAAACATATTCTATACTTTTTCCCAGTTATTTCCTTTAATTTTCCTGTTCACAGTGCCTCCTGGAGCTGCCATATAATAATGAATATATTAACCTTTATCCTTTATGTTTCCTTAAATGTTCCATTTTTCTTACTTTCTGAAATGATGCCTTTACACACATTTCTCATGTTCAAGCTTTTTATACAGTGTTTTGTTCCAACAGATCACAAAGTCCTCATCTTCCCACCCTAAGAACATTCACTCAAATCTGTTAGTTAATTTTATACTGCCACATTTTTTAAACATTTAGTCTACTCTCTACTTCCACTTCCTAACCTTCAAATGCTTTTACCTCTCATTTCTGTTGCCATATTTTAAGTGTTTCCTTCAAAACACAAAGTGTAAAACTGAGAGTATGTGAGTATATGTAAGTGTGTGTGTGTGTGTGTGTGTGTGTGTGTAGTGTAGGCATGATATGTGTGAGTATGCATGTGTGTTCATATCGGTATGTGTGACTAATAACATTTTCAAGAGGAATGAATGTGCCTCTATCAGAACTGGGGCAGAAGCCAAGTCAGTAGCACATGTTTGCTTCTTTAAGTCAGTCTGGATGCCTCATAGTCAAATCCAATTGCTTTAGCTTCCTGGGCTTGTGATCATGAGCAGTGTGGTCATGCTCAGACCAGACTGCCACCTGCGGATCATTAGATCCCAAATACCAAAAGTAAATTTGGGTTTATCTAAGAATATCAGTCACTTTATTCTTCCTTATATCCTTGAAAAATATTCTGGCTTAACTCTGAGGAATCCTAGTTAGTTACAGAGATACTATCTGATTAATGATACCAATGTGTTATAGCTAATAGAATAGTCATTGAAAATATCCACTGAGCGTAAATGCTAAGAGGAGGATAAATAGAACATAAAAGAGGTAACCACTTGTTTAAAAAAAAACTATCTACTCTAAATGGATTTTAAAAAGCTCTTGCAATTCCAGTGTTTGCCAAACAGCAGGAAGTAGATTAGATAACTTTCTTTGACAAAATATGTTGTGTCTTCATATGTAATAGTTATAAATATTAAAACAGTATTATAAATATTTTCCCAGTTAAGGAGTCTTTTCAAACAAATATCAAAAAGAGCACTATCACTGGCAGTAATATTCCTCTTTCACCCTTTCCCAAGTATTCCACTTGCAACAAGAGTAATAATTTGTGCTTGAATATTTGTGTCACTTAGGTTTTTGTTGCTGTGACAAATACCTGAGAGAATGATTTAGAGGGAGGAAAAATACTTTTGGCTTACGTTTCAGATGTTTCAATCCATAACCCTTGGTTCCATTTCTGTGGGCCTGTGGTGAGGGGATCATGTGGTAGAGGGAAGCAGCTCACCTCATGATGGACAGGGGACAGAAAGAATTAACAGGAAAGAGCCAGGAACAAGGTATATATTCCTAGGGCACACCCCCAGTGACCCACTTCCCCCAACGAGACTGCACCTTGCATAGTTCTACCATCTTCCAATACAAGTGCATTAATCCATTAATAAAATAAAGCCCTCATGGTGTAATCGCTCCCCAAAGTCTCTCCTCTGAACACTGCTTACATCAGAGACCAAGGCTTCAATACATGAGCCTTTTGGGGAGATGCTTCATATCCAAATTATAACAGTATTCTTCTTAAAGTTGAACCCTGCTTAGATTAGAAAATGGATCAAATTATTCTCAGTTCTACAGCTGGTTGCTTGAGAGTATCTGAATAAACAAATCTATGGATTTACCTAGAATGGCAAATAAATTCTTTTTTTTTTATTATTCATATGTGCATACAAGGCTTGGTTCATTTCTCCCCCCGCCCCCACCCCCTCCCTTACCACCCACTCCGCCCCCTCCCTCTCCCCCCCTCAATACCCAGCAGAAACTATTTTGCCCTTATTTCTAATTTTGTTGTAGAGAAAATTCTTAATACACTTTTGTAAAGCTGTAGTATGAGGGATAAAAACTAATCCTCAGGATCAGACATTGGAATTCATAACAAAATTATTTTCTCCAGTAGTAATGCAGCTATAACCAAAATAGTAAAAAAGAAAAAATACATTGTTAAGAAGACTGTTCTTAGTGGGGGCCCATATTTTAGTTTGATTGGAAATTTTTATACCTTTGGAAAGCAAATAATTCATTATTCAGATGAATAACATACATATTCAAATTGTAGAAAGATATTTTACTTAAACTATTCATTTGTCAAACAATTGGGGATTAGTACATTATAGTATATCTATTATAAAACATTATTAACTAATTCATAATAATTGTTATAATATATGCAAGTGTTGACTACAGAAATGTTTACTCTTTCTTGTTAAGTAAAACAAACAAACAAAAAATAAGATTCCAATCTCATATTATTGATGGCTAACTCTAGGGACAAAAGACGATTATTCTTTATGTTCTAAATCTACTAAAATGGGTATATATTATTAATATAATCACAATTAAGCCCAGCATTATAACATAACAATCAAACAGTTTGTATTTTGTTAATGCCAGTGCAGTAATTCGATTTGCAGTGTCCCCCAAAGACCCATCCTATGACTCAATGGGGAAGTGATGGAACCCTTTGGAGGTAAGGCCAGTTGGAAGAAACTTAGCTCATTAGGGGCATGACATTGAAGAGGAATCTGGGATCCAGGCCCCCTTCATCTCTTTCTTTTTGCTTCCTGGCCACCACCATGATATACTGTACTACCACAGGCCCAAACCAATAAGGCCAAGTGACCTTGGACTAAAACCTCTAAAATCATTTTGTCAAAGTAAGAAAAGCTGACTAAAAGCAAGTTTATAACAGTTTTCAATCCACTCATCAGATATTTTCTTTCAGAAATGGACCCTACATCAATTAATCTAGAGATTGTGATTTACATAAGACTGAACATGATGTGTGGCTGCAAAACAGTGTCCAACTTAGAACATTGCAGCATAAATCTACCATGTGTTGTGTTTAAAACTGTACATAAATGGGGTTTCATCTTCCGCATAAAGGAGGTATGTCACTTGGGGGCATGGCTCAAGTAGTAGAGCCCTCCTACCATGCATGAGGCCCTGGATTCAGATCCCAGTATCAGCAAAAAAATGAAAGTAAATAAAAAGAGGTAAATAAAAAGTAAATAATAAGAAGTGACATGTGCTAACAAAGATCTTAGCAAACGAGTTTTTGATTGGAATGGTACTTTTCTTTCTGAGCAGTGTACATTAAACAATTTATATAAGGCAAAAGCCCGTGCCTAAACTAGAATTTCTAATTTGGAGACAGTGAGGCTAACAGATGAAGTTGACTTGGCCTCTGAATATGGTGCTAGGTTATGGTGCTAGGTTGCTATGATGAAAGGTATTAGATGGGAAAACATGGTTTTTGAGTGGTTTGCCAACTGCATATCAAGACTAACCTATGAGCTTAACTGGCAAAGCCAACATCTAGGAGACAGACAGAGGAAGCTCCAGAATGGGACACAATGATATAATACAACCAAGTTTACCAAAATTCATACAAGTGCACCAAGCCTAAGAAAGTACTTTTAATCAAACATGTGTTTATATAGAGACATTGCTCTTTGAAAATAAAGAAGGAATAAATATTTTAAAGAATTCTACCTGCAATGTTCAAAACTGTTCTTTGATATTGGTTATCTAATATGTAGAAAAGAAGACATTTATTTGATAACACATGTCAAAACATATGCATTTTCAGATAGTATCTGCAAATGTTCTAAAATAAGATTATGTATTCCAGTAGGTAAGAGTTGAGAAGTATTAGGAATGGATAAAATTGAACCATTTTTTTTCTTCCTGTAATGGTTCAGCCAGTTTTGGAGAGATGTGTTTTCAAATTTTATAAAATTTAGTTATAAAATATTTTAATTTACTCTCCAATATAATAAATAGAAGTGTTTTTAAAATAAACAAAAAACAATGTTTAACATTCTGTGCAGAATGCAATGAAACTATCAACCATAGTCCCAATGTATAGGGAGAGTCTTAATGAAAATTATATTTGTAATGAAAATTATGAATTATATTAAAACATCCCTTATGTGTAAATCTTACCAATCCAATCTTTCTATATCATTTTTATACTTATTATAAGAATTTTTTCATAGTATTTTCAACCACAGCTTGAATGATGTGGTGAGGAGGGCAGTAGGCACCAATATACTTATTTCCAATTTGTCTACTTTTTTTTCAGAATTTTCAATTACACACAACACAAAATGTTACATGCTGTCCCAAAGTACACTATACTTCTTTTTTACTAAAGCACCAGCTTCACAGTATGTATAAATAAACATTGATTAGAAGGTGTTTCACTTACCATCTGGAATTCTATGTCTGCCTTCATTGAATAACCTTTCACAATCTGCAAGCTGTAACATTCTGGCACCCAGTGATAATATTCAAAAGGCAAAACCTAGTTCTTATTTCTCTTCTGACTGTATAAAACTTGCAATTTTTATTTCAATTGACCTGCAAAGTGTATAAAAGTGAAAATACTGCAGTGAGATTTAACAAGTTAATGGTAAATTAATGCACTTTCTCTTTTATTAGGCAAATTTGCAATGCTGTGGATGGAACATTAGCACTCTCTCCTGGATAGCATCCAACATTCTACATGCACATGATTCAATAAGTACTTTAGTGAACTTTTACCTAAGCTATGCCTTAATACACAAAACAAGCAGTGAAATTTTTCCAATTGCTCAACCTATCTGTATGTAGGGGAAAAGCCAACTTGCTAGTTCATATGAAATAATAATTCTAGTCTTGTCACTCAGGGTTTTCCTATGAAAAAGATGACTACTGTCAAGGGTGAGCAATGAAATGCTCATTTTGATTTCAAATTAAAATGTTTAATGCATTCAATTAATTCTTCAAATGAAAAGTGACTGTGATCTCTGAGCAACAAATGAGTACAGTTTTCTTGTCATTATTAATGGATAACATTTTCTTATCTTGCAATATTTTCCATTCATCTGCATTAATCCTAGTCAAGTCAAAAGACAAGAATCATTGTCCAATTTTTTAAAAGTTGAAACCTGCCAAATGAAAACCATTGCAAAATAATTCATTTGTTACAAAATATATTTTCTTTTGATTTATAGGTCAAGATCCACAACCATATTATATGTGAGGATCAATTTGAAACTATACTTCTTAGTTGCAGTAAACATACAACTTTAACTTTTTCCACACTAAGGACTTAATTATTACACTTCAAAGTTTGCCTTCTTTGTAGTTGATTCAAATATCTTGAATGTATAACAGAATAGTGTATGTCAAGATAAGAGAAGACAAAATTTCTCTTTTCAAAAAATGGTTAAAAGAAAAATTAAAAAAACAGAGAGAGAGGGAGACATCAGACTCTTTCAATGCTACTCTCAACAATAATGTTATTCTAGCTTATTCCAGGACTTCAGTTCCCCTAAATTCATTGAATGTCCTAAAGTCCATTCCCAATTTTTTTATTTTTAGCTATTTCACTTTCTTCATGCTTCCCATCTCTGTTCCTTCTACCCTTGGTCACTGCAGCACCTCCTCGGGCTCCAAATGTATTCATCACCACTCCTGCTCCTGCCTCTCCTCCCCTCATTCTTGCCTTGCAGCTCTTCCAGGTGAAGATCTGTGGAAGCCTCTATCCATCACTTTGAAATAAGGACCTGATTAAGAATTGCATCACCTACAAGTCAAGATACGAGGGTAAAAGTCTGTACATGCCTATTATTCTCTTCCTGTGTTTGTTGATCTGTGAAAAGCAAGATTCTTCAAGCTTCTACTTGTCGATAAAGAAATATATCAAAGATAAGAATGCAAAATGCCAACAGTATTCTTATTTCCAAAGACATCATGTATCATTTCTGTCTACTTCCTTATAATTTTTAAGGCCTTGCTAACATATATAAACACCTTTTGTACTGGGGAAAATATATCAATATTTCTAAGAGAAAAAATGGCAAGTGTCAGGATGAGATTTCTTCAGATGTAATTCAAACAGGATTTTTTTTTAAAAAAGAATTAGCCAATTTACATCACATCCAGATTTAACTTTCTAAACTGTATAAGGAAAAAGTGACCAAGGAGGGGAAAAAAATCTGAAATTGTTTTAAGCAAAGAGTGGGGTTTTTTGGTTTGTGTTCCTGGCTGAATACAAATAATGTAATAAAGATCTTGCTTCATATCATTTTCATGTGCCACATCAGCTAAGCTCCTAGGTCTCAGATCCTTCTCTTACAAGATGGCAGCCAACTGATTTTCAAGCAAGAGATAAGGTAGAAACTTCCTCATAGAGAGCTTCTGCACAGGTCATATGATTCCTTATTAAAGCTTAGTTGTAGGCATGTGCTCACCTCCAAACAAAATGGCTTTGTCTAACATCATTTTTGCAACCTTTAGAGATAGAGCCTAAACTACACTGAATAGAATGAGGGGCAGGGCAATCCCTGAACCAAATACAGGTGATGTTAGGGTAGCAACAACACATGATACTACTTACTACAACCATTGAGTACTTCTGCTAAAGCCAGAGAGGAAAGTAAAATGCTTACTTCTGATCATAATTTTTAAATGCCAACATTTTAAATAATTTTTATCTAATCCTTTTAATCTAATAAATCCAAGATAACTGCAATATCAACTAATTTTTTCATTTTGAAATAGTTTTAAAAATAGACTTATTATGTATAATATTGCAAATTTTTGGAAAACTATAAATGTTGCCCTACCTTTGCCATTCTTACATTGCATACTCAATGTAGTACATGCTTTAGGGACCAGAAGGGAACACAGTTAATTCTGATTGCTTCCTTATAAGTTATATTCTAATATACAGTTATGCCAGTATGCTATATTTAACCAATGTGAGAAAAGTCAGAGAGAAAGACACTAGTATAGCATAGCTTCTTATTTGAGCATCTGAAACTGTACCCAGGTTGCTCTAGGCATGCATGCACATACACACACACACACACACACACACACACACACATACTCACACACACACACACACACACACACACACACACACACACACACACATACTCCTGTATTTCTGTCATAGTATAAAAAGCACGTCTGTCGGTTGGAAATAAACTTGAATTGGATACTTAGAAGTGTCTGTATTTAAGCCCTTTAACTACATAGCAGTGACTCTAGGATAATTTTCAAGCCATTGTCTACTTTGGACACTTACTAATTTTTATACTGGCAAACATTTATTTAGCATGTGTTCTTTCCTTCTTAACCTATTTTGCTCCCTGGTTGTATTCCTGGAGAGCAGGAAGAGGGAACTTTCCACTTACACATGCCTCTGAATGCAAATGGCTGTTATTCTCTCAGGTGACAAATTCTGTAGAGGATGCTAATAATTTAACATTTTTTCAATAACACAAGCCTAACTTACCCTGAGGAAAAGAAATATTGAAGTAGAAGATGAATTGGATCATTTTAGGAGCACTCATTAGGATGTGCCTGGAAGTCCTTGTGTTCATTCTCCTGCTTTATTGCTATGTTCTGCTCAGAGCTTTAAATATGAAAGAAAAAGACTTGGTTGAAAAATATAATAAATTGAATATCACTAATTCATTTACTGTGTGAAGTAAATTTTATACAGATGGTATATACAAATATATATATATATGGAGAGAGAGAAATTTAAATTTCATTCTTTCCTTTGTGGATCACTATAGTAGGTTGAAATACATGGACATATTTTTTTAAAGTAGCTGAAAATATTAAATCTGAAATATTAAAATACTTCAGATTAAAAAATAATAATATAAATATCTATAAATACTGCATGCAGATGATGTGTATGCATATGCATTTATACAACTGCATGCTGTCCATATACATATACAGTATATGTGTGCTTATTTGTGTGAAAATATTTATATGTGCATAATGTTCCTAGTAGATCATAATGTTCACCTTTCCTGGTCTTAGATCAAAGGCTGTTGCAGCCAAACAGAAGATGCTCCAAACAAAGCCAGAATTAGGATCCACTCGCATGGCTCTAGCTATTTCCTCCAACCAGATACATCTTGTCTAATTTGCTTGCATCTTGTAGGAAGTATGCTCACATTAAAAATATTTTAATGCCACACAAATTGAAGGCCAGTTGCTTTTACTAACGTTACTATTATGAATTTTAAGTCTTTCTTGAGATAGAATTTACAGTCCATGCAATTCAACTACTTAAAGTACATAATTCAATGATATTTCATTTATTCACATAGTTGTGCTACTATCAACATAATCAATTTACTCCCTATCCCTCACCTTCACCTTATCCAATCCTTCCTAACCCTCATCATCCACTTATCTACTTTCTGACTCTATAATCCTACAGTACATGGTTTTTTGCAATTGGCTTCTTTCACTGAGCATAGTGTTTTCAAGGTGTATCAATGTTGCAGCACATATCAATACTTCATTTCTTTTTACTGCCAAATAATATTCCACTCTGTGAATATACCACATTTTTTACTCATTTATCATATATGTTTGAGTTCTTTGCTATTGTGAAAAATGCTAGAAAGAATTATGCTGACTCTGTTGATCCATTTGGGAATATTGTCATCTGAACAACATCAGTTCTTCCCGTCATGAAAATGTTTTTCCATTTATTCATGTCCTCTTTTTTTTCATTTCAACTATGCTTTATAGTTTTCAGAGCATAAGTTTTGCATTTCTTTCATTAAATTTATGTGTCCTATATATTATAAATACAATATTTTTCTTAATTTCACTTAAAATGTTCATTGCAAATGTGTAGAAATAAAATTTTTGCATGCTGAAGCAGTATTCTGCAAACTTGCTAAATTTGCTTATATTCCATTGGCTTTTACTGAATTCCTTAGGATATTTGCATACAATATTATATCACCTCTAAATGAAGACTCTGTCACCTCTTCCTTTCCAAACTGGCTGCCCTTCTTTTCCTCATTTTATTGCCTGCTTATCCTACCTAGTATCTGAAGTGTTGAACTAAACACAGTTGTCTTCACTTAGATTTTAGAGAAAGAATTCAGTGTTTTGCCATTAAGTGTAGTTATTCATGTGGTTTCTGTAGTGGTAGCTGCCAATTCCCAGTTTAAGAAAGTTTATGAAGTGATTAAAAAGGTGAAACATATGCTGACGGACAAAAGTCCAATCAACAGTTCTCCAGTTCAAATAACAAGCTAAGAGAATCCGTACACTTTAAACCTAGTATCACTGGGATTTTTCGTGTATGGTGAGTGATACTTCTCTCTGTGTTTGAAGTAAATCAGAGTCATTACTTAAAAAATAAATCAAATCTCAGAGATTTTGTACAATTTTCCAAAAATCATGAATAATATAGAAATGCCAGGATTTAACCAGAGACACTTAGTGTCTAAGAGAAAAACATAACAATGTGAAAGAGATATGAGCTTGGTGAAAAATAGTTTTGATTAAAAAAAAAAAACAACTCTTCCTTTTATCCCAGATAATTTAAAGAAAACTTGCTCTTTGGCTATTGTTCTCTAAAGAGAACAGCCTGAAATTTTTCCATTGCACTAATACCTCATTAAGAGACAGCTTTAATTTTTACTGTTATGTTATAAATATATAGTTTTTTCAATCTTTAGCTTCATTTCTTTCTACTTTGAACATGTGAGGATATTCAGTTTTGAATCAAATGAGGTAAAAATATGTTTTCTAACCTGAAACATTGACTTTTTATGGTATCTTCTTTAACAGATTTTATCTTCTCTAATTAGAAGCTATAGTTAATCTTAGTTGTGCTAGCAATTTCTTGCAACTAATAGACATACATATACCTCGTTATTTGGCTTTATCCTTATTGAGTTCAGACACAATGCTCTGAAGCAGAAGATAGTGTTGAGTCATTTATGGGAAAACAATGATTTTATTCCTACCAAAAGGATAATTTTAAGTCAATGTTTATATCTATGCTACTACTTGTGTCTTTGTGATGTCTTTTTGAGTCTTAGAATGTAATTTGAAGTTATAGCATCTAAATGAAGATAAATTCATCTGGTAGGACCAATTATTCTGAATCACTTTGAATTTTTCCAAAATGATATTTGGAAAATATTGAGAATTAAGCACGTCTGAAGGCAAAGAATTTATCCTAACATACAAACAATGCAAATACAATGAATGAAAAGCAATCTATATGTGTTCCGTTTTAGCTGCCAGCTGTTCATTACCTAACAAAATCACACAGATATTTCAATCTTGCTTGTTCATTCTATATTTGGCAGTTTGTCTCTCACCAAGAGTCTCCTAACCAGAACTGTAACATGATGAGGCTCCCTTATAACTATTTTTAAAATATATTTTATTTCACTATGTTCAGCTATCACTGCAATAAATGAAACTTAGATACCTCATATCTGATTAAACTACAAATATATCCCAAAATTTATCCCTTTATACTTGCAATTCCATTAAATAAGCTGCAGAACATCCTGACTCACCTAAAACTTATGCTTCAGGAAACAATAACCTTTGATTTATATTTTTGAAATTACATTGCATTCCTGTTTCTTAAATCAAGTATTGAGTTTCTTTCTTACTTTAATCCTGCACTGAACATTCATTATATTCTCATGAAGCTACAGCCACAGTCTTTTATGGTGATTCAAAGTGACTGTAACAAAAGTCTCACATGTTCAACCAATATTAAGGACACACTCAAGAATTAATCAATTGTTATCTGATTCACATCTGGAAGATATGAATTTTTCTGTTTTTCCTTACTTTTCAGAAGTGAATGCTAGAAGACAGTTTTGTGAGAAAAGCATGAACCCATATTATAGGGAAAATAGCACACTGCATCCTATAGGATGGATGTAAAACCAATTATTGGGAATTTTTTCAAGGTATGAAAATTCCATCACTCAATTCAATGCTCTCAGACAAACGGGACCTATCTCACATAATTACTGGAATTCTACCATATATGGAGTCGAACACACATTGGATGAGAACAAATGTCTATTGAGTTGAACTGAAGTTACTGGAGATTCCCTGTATTTAGAAACGATAAGAGTATCAAAAGCGTTAACAGTCTGTCCTTGGAAAGTTATGCTAAACAAAGCATTGCTGCTTATCGTAAACACAGTTTAAATACTCCCTTATAAACATTTACTTCAAAAATGCAACAGTCACAGAATGGAAAATCAAATACATGCAGAAGTTTTGTCATTCCAACAATTTTATTTACCACCACAGATCTCTTACCTAAAGGAATAAGATAAATGAACAGTGTTAGAGACAATGTTGCTTTTCCACAGGGTCACTACTAAATAATATCTTTCACAATAACAATATAAAGATGAAAGTGAATCTAAGAACCAACTTACTATCTTTAAAACAGAGTACTAGTTGTGAGAGTACAGTTTCTTCAACAAATGATGATGGGTAAACTAGATATGTAAACCAGCAGAATAAGATAAGGTCCTTATCTAACCCCATGTAAAAAATCATGCACAATGTCTTAAGACTTAAATATAAGACCTGAGAAATAAAACAACAGTGTTTACAGTGATTTGTACGATTTAATTATGAAAGATTCATATATGTCTGTAATCAGAAGATGTATGATAAAAATATCAATTTTTTTCACTACAAAACAAATTATGTAAGATGTTAAAAAAATATTTTATGAATTAATATAATATATGGGTCACTTCATAATAAAATGGAGCTCTCAGTTCTTTTCTACCAGAATTGCCTTAAGTTTAGTTTTACTTGTTATGAAGGTTCCCACCATGTCACAACATATCTGTCCTCATCATTGGAAAAAATAATGAAAACACCAGGGTCTCCAACTTGTACTTATTTAAATGTTTATTCTTCTAAAATATAAGAGAAATGCAGTTCATCTTGGCCTAATTTAAATTGAGAAATGATATCTTGTGAAAAGTGTACATTTTAGTCAAGTATGAACTAAAACACTTGGTGTATATTGAATTCATGGTTTGTCTCTTCAGCTGCCCTTTCTAAAAGTAACTATCATATTTGTGTGATCTTAGATAGTAATTTAATAAACTTATACCATGGCCATCTATGTATAAATAAAAGTAATAAACACACACACACACACATACACACATTTTTCCTGAGTGGTTTGGATGAAACACACAAATGGTCCCTATCATTTAAATGAAACAACATAAGTAGCATAATGCTATTATAATACCAACTATACATCCAGAAGAATTAACTTATATTCTCAACGATTTCCATTCAAGGAATATTTTAAATAATATTTTGCTCATTGTAACATAACATCTTTGTAAAGCATAAGAGGCTACTAGATATATTTTTATATCTACAATTTGAAGCAATGTCTGCAGGAGCAAAAGGAAACATGAATATGATTTATTGAAAAATGGGCAAGCTAAAGGAAACTGACCTAGTTATACCTGAATTACTACAGTAGCTGTTCTTCACAGAATATCTGACATCACTGAAAAACAAACCTCTCAGCTGTAGGCACCGGACGATGCTCACTGAAGCTCAATTTAAGCCAAAAAGCTTTGTGTGGTAAGCAAAACCCTATAGATGAAACACACACGCTTCAAGCTACTTCAGAAAACTTAGGCATTGCTGTCTCCAAAGGAAGAAAAGAATAAGAAAAAGAGAGTTCTTACACTAGTAAGAAACTAGTTCAGCCAGTACAGTACAGAAAAGAGCCTTTTTGTTACCTGATTCTATAAACTCTCTATCGGTCATGAGAATTTACAGAAGAGAAAAAGGGAAATCACAACTCTTTGGAAACAAAAGGAATGTCCTCTTAAATTTTTCTACTTCTTGATAAACTTCAGTAACATATAAGGAAAAGAATAAGAGAAGGAGCACAGTTACTATTGTGAGGCTACAGCTCTGATCTCTTCCTCTGACAAACTCCTTTTATCTTTTTAATTTATTCTTTAAAATGAGAATTGGAGTCTTACCAGCTCAATCACAGTATCTGCAAATTAAAGATCTATAGGATTGTCAACTTCATATTTTCTTCAAGAACAAAGGAAGTCTCTATTTCACAGTAAAATTCTCCAGAGGACAGAAGCTATTTAAATCAGAGTCATTATTATTATCCCCTACACCACGGTTTCAAAATTTGTTCATTTATTCACTTATTTATCCAACAAATATTTTTAAAGTGCCTATAACATGCTAAAACATGCAGAACACATCCTGCACTTACAATACAGTAGTTAAAAATACCTGGAGTTATGGATTTTGCATGGTAAAGTAAACCAAAACTAAAGATAATGCTACACAGTACATTATAAGGGGTAAATGTGGCTTTTTAAGTACAAAGATAAATCAGAGGGTCCAGTTGGAATATTAAACAGAAACGACCGTGATAATACTCATTGAGAACATGTTTGGATAAGACAATGAAAGGAGAGAGAGAGTGTGCCCTGTAACTGTCTGATAGAAAAAGCATTTCTGACCAGAGAAACAGCTAACACAATTTTATAATATGGACATATGCTGGCACTTTGAAAGAAAAAAAATAGTGGCTGTACTAATTTACAATCCCACCACCGGGAGAGTTCCCTCTTTCTCCACATCCTCGCCTACATTTTTTATATTTTGTCTTTCTAATAACAGCTATTCTGACTGGGATAGGATGCTACATCATTGTGTTTTTGACTTGCATATATCTGATGCCTAATGGAGTGAAACATTTTCTCATAAATTTATTGACCATTTGAATCTCTTCTCTTGATAAGTGTCTATTTATATTCTTTGCTTCTTTTTCATTTGGATTATTTAGGGTGGAGATTGCTACTAAACTGTTATATATTCTGCTAATTAATCCCTTGCCAGACGAATAGTTTGTAAAATTTTGGTCCAGTTATGCAGGTCATCTCCTCACTCTGCTGATTGCTTTCTTTG
Source organism: Castor canadensis (assembly GCF_047511655.1). Taxonomy (NCBI): domain Eukaryota; kingdom Metazoa; phylum Chordata; class Mammalia; order Rodentia; family Castoridae; genus Castor; species Castor canadensis. Next base: position 18,424,896 of record NC_133390.1, on the reverse strand, counting down.
CTCCCCAGAGCTTCTTAGTTTGGTATCTCTTCTCCTTCTGCTTTTAGAATTTCTTTCAATATATATTCTACTGCAAGACTCTGGCAATGAATACTTTTTGACTTTATTGGTTTGAAAAGGTATTTATTATGCCTTCAGCTTTGGAAGTTACTTTCATTAGATATAGATATATGAGTTGACTTCTTGTTTCAGTGTTTTAAGGATGTCTTTTCATTTGTCTCTGTCTTGTATAATTTTTATAAGAAGTCTGACGAATTCCTAACCTTGTTTCTCTCAATATAACGTTTCATTCACCCAACCTTTGGATGTCTTCAAGGTTTTTTCTTGTCTTGGGCTTTTAGCAGTTTGACTATGGTATGGCTAAGTGTATGTAGTTGTTTTTATTGTTGCTTATGTTTTTCTTGTTTTAATAATTTTTCTTCTTAGCATAATTTAGTCTTTTTTGGACTTGGTGGTTTCTTGTCCATTAATTTAGGGGGGAAAATGACTTAGATCTTTTCTCTTATCCCTTCTCTGACCCCACTGATTGATTTCATTTCTTTGTATCAATTTTCTGGCTTGATTCCCAGCATTTCTTGAAGTGCAGGCCCAAGACTGGATTCACAAGTCTAAATACCACCTCTGCTTAGGTTTTCCAACTTCACCCTTCATAGCTGTTTTGAGAATCTCAGTGGCTGTGACACACAAGTTCTCAGAGAATTAATTGGCCTTAAAGAAGGGCCATATCTACATAATAATATTCCTGAAAAAAAATTACAATGGTGGAGGGGGTGAATTCAAGTATAATATATTTAATAGATTGTAAGAATTTTTGCAAATGCCACAATGCACCCCCCCACCCAGCACAACAATAAAAATAAATAAATAAGCAAATAAAATGAACTAGTAAAAAAAAAAGAAATAGATAAATCTGAGACCCTATAAGAAGTACTAAAGGGAGTCCTTCAGTTGAAATTAAAGTCCACTATACAGTAACAAATACACATGAAGAAAAAATGCTCCCTGGTAAATGTAACAACACAGGTAAAAATAAAAGACATAATAAATGAAAAAATATTACATTCTCCAGTCTTGTCTGTTTATTTGCATTGGCCAAATCCCCTTGTGTAGAATTCTATATAATTGCTAACTATATTGTAAAAAGCCTGTGAATAGAGAAATCAGTGGCTTTCCTGTGAGTGCCCTGATATTATTGTCAAATATTTACACTTATGAGGGGCCAATTTATGCATGGCAATAAACAACCTCAAACTCAGTGACTTAGAATTGCAACAGTTTTTCTACACCCTGCTTTGCTTTGCATAATCCTTACTCAGGATCCTACACTGAATCTCAGTGTTTCTACAATTGCCAAACTTTAAAAAGATACATAGAGAACGATGTTGTGGGTGTTAAGTTTTCCCTCTGCAAGTGACACCCATTTCCATAACCAAAGTCACATGACCATGCCTTATCTTCAAAGTATGCCTGGAAGAGAAATTTTTGTTAAAAAGCACTAATAAATATAATATTATCTGTTTTCTACAAGTTAAAATACTACTCATTAAAACTTTCATCATTAATCTTATAGAAACAATTAGTAAATACATATGGTATTATATTTTTCAGGGTTTCATAGAGAATTAAGTTACCTCTGGGAACTGTATTTTTTCTGTTTGTCATTTTTCTTTTCTGTGGGAAACCAGAGAAAAAAATGCCATCTGGACATAGAATTTTATCATCAGATGTTTTAATTTTTTGATCATCTGTTCTGGCAAGATACAGTTCTCCTTCAATGTTTATTTTGCCTGCCCTGAAAACTGATTGTTTCTGGCATCTGTTCCTCTGCCATCCCCTCTGAACACAGAGGAAAGCAAAGGTTTGGGAGTTTGGCAGTGCCTCCATCTGGTACAAATCCATTGCTTTTATCATGTTTCATTGCTAAGGCCCCTGAAAAATAATGTTTCAAAGAGCAATGCACTTACTGGGATTAAATGTCCTGACTTCCCTAGATGTTGAGGAAAGTAGTACACTGCTTGGCATCTGGAACCTATTTTTGACAAACTCCTAAAGAAGAAAATTTCAGAATTTAAAAGTTTGCTGGAGATTTGTGCACTCTTAGGGGTTAAAGATCTATTATACTTCATCAGCTTCAGTCTTAGACTACATTTTAGCATTTACAGGACTCATTTTATCATAACCAGCTCTTCATTGCACACTCACCTCACTTCAAATATGTGCACCATCCACCCTACATGTTGTATGTATATTGGCCTCTCTCTTCTGTTACCATTTTTCAAGTGGTAACTTATAACACCCAGCCGAATGTTTTTCTGCCCCTGTATAAATAGATAACAAACTTAACCTTTGAGAATTATTTAACGTCATTTATCTTATTAGACTTTCCATCTTCTGTCTGCATATTTTCTCCACATCATTTGGTTTTCTATTTAAAACTAAAAGAAAACATGACACTTTCATTTTTTTAGTTCCTTCTCATGAAGCCATTTGAACTGATTTTTCAGAGTACACTAATCCTGAATCTAAAAGTAATCTAGTGGCTTTGTTTTCTATTTAAAATTTTAAAACTGGAATAAAGGAGAAAAATTCAAATGTATTCCATTCTAATTACTTACAACTATTACACTGCATTTTTTCAGCATTTATCTTCAGAAGTGCTGGAGAGCTATTACAGAATTTCATACAAATTTTGACTCCCTCTAAGACAACTGTTCATCTCATTTAAAAAAAAACACATGGAAAGTCATTTTCACTGCATTGTTCCCTTCCTAAGTCAAGACTTCATTAAAGTGGTATGTGGTAAGCAATACAATTAATCCTGACTCCACATCCTAAGAACTATCACTTCCTTGGTGTTGCAGAGACTCATGAAATCATCCTTCTTCCATCGAGACTTTTTTTCTTTTTTTTTTTCTGAGATTTTTTCAATAAATCACAGCTTACTGCCTTCTTCCATTATCCTGGAACCGCACATGGGTCTCACGTACCTTTTCAGGATGGTGTTGTAGCATTTCATGGGAGAAAACAGATATAAGGGCCATTTCACCAGAAATTCCCTACATATCCATGTGAACACTCCTTTTTCTTTTAAGGTTTTGCTTAAAAGTTGACTTCTCAGCAGAGCACTCACACCTGTAATCTGAACTACTCAGGAGGAAGAGATCAGGAAGATCATGGTTTGAAGCCAACCTGGGTAAATCCCTATCTCGAAAAAGTCCTTCACAAATAAAAGGGTTGGTGGAGTGGCTTAAGGTGTAGGCCCTGAGTTCAAAAAAGAAAAAAAAGGCAACTTCTCAGGGAGACCTTTCTTATCATACTTTATTTTTACTTACTTTTCCCTTTCCCACAATGTAAAACTCTTTCTCCCATGCAGACTTTCTAAAAATTATACTGACCATTCCCTGCAACAGTGTAGATCTTTCTGAAAGCAGGCACCAATACAGAGTTAAAAGTACAATAAATTAACTTGGGAATCTTGCCTGTGAAGATAAAGGGGAGAGGAGCCAAGAGCAGGCCAGGAAAGTCTTCAGACCACAAGGCAGGTCTGAGGACTATGTTAGGAAAAAAGGAATAAAGAAAGGTTGAGCAAGAGCTACAGAACTGCAGCTAAAATGCAACTCAAGAATTGAAATGCACCACATCTGTATAAGAACAAGACACAGGAAACACACTGAAAACTGTCGAACAATATGAAGTAAGGGAAAAGAGGGAAGGAAGAATAATAGAGGGGATTACTGATTAAAATATAATATATTTATAGGAAAAATACTAAGACAAAACTTCACTGAACAATGAACAGACCAACAATGAAGGACAGGACTATAAAACAGGTCATGGAAAGGGAAAGGTATTAGTAACAGGGAGAGAGTAAATGAAGAAGGTAAAGGAGGGTGAATAAGGTTGATGCATTTTTGATACATGTATGAATATGTTACATTGAAAACTGTCAAAATCATTTTAAGAAGTGGGGAAAGGGAGAATAAAGAGGAGGAAGAACCAAACCAGGGCACATTATATGCATATATGGAAATGTCACAATGAAACCCCCTGTACAACTATTATATGCTAATAAAAATGTTTAAAAAAAAAAGAAAGAAATTCTCAATCAGCAAACAGCAAGCTCCAGAGCAAAGGCCAGCTATTAGAGGAATCCTGTATTGAACAGAAATGAATTCACCCTGCTGCCCAGGACTGCCAGCCATTGAGTGGAATTGCACATCTGTAGTTCCAGAGCTGATGTAGATTCCAAAGACACTGTGAAGCCAGAGAGCTAACTATAGTACGTTCCAGGTTTCCTCTTGAAGGGAGATCTGACTGACAAACACTAGGCTTGCTGTATTGTCTAAGTGTACAGTATGCTTGTATTAAAATGTTTTATATGTCTTTCCCACTAGCTCTAAATAGTGTTCCAAAACTACCTATTAAATAAATAAGTGAAAGAATAAATAAATTGAATCCATTTTAATTCTTCAGTGAAATATGTCATACTATAAAGTGGTTGCATGTATAATGATTCATTTGACCCTTAGTTATTTTATGAATAAAATAAATGTTGAAGGAATAGTAATTAATGAGATCAACAGATTTTGACTCTCCTTAGAACAAATATCTAACCATCATTATAGTAGTTTCACTGCTTTGCACATTGCTTGATATAAATTCAATAAAGTTGACAAATGTTGAAATTAACAAATAATATTTCAGCATGGGAATGAAAATGTTCTTCCCTTCAAGATGCAAACAACAGCAGTAACTTTGGAGGTTTTTACTCCTGTAAAATATGCCTTTCTATGGGTGTTGTCATAATATTTCACAGCTTCAGGTATAGAGTGAATCAACTGTGGAAGTCTTCTTTCCAAAAGAGATGTAGAGATGTAATACTACCCCAGGAAGATAAATCACATCTTATCTAACATGTAATTGAGGGGGAAAAGAGCAACTTCCCTCTTAGAGAAAAATGAAATCTCTGAGGGATAATGTACTTAAATGGACCAAACTTATGAAGAGGGTTAAATCATACAGCATGTGGATTATATGACAAAGAAAGATTGCTGATAGGATTCAAGGTCTCCTACCTTCAGGCCAACTGTGTTCAATTAAATCAGGCTTCATCGAAAAGAAAAGAGATTTCAGTAAGAAGGGGAGGTTTAGTGTCACAGCCCTGGGAATTCACTGATAAATAATGCACTGGGCTTAACACATAAGATAAGGATTAAGAGTAGACCTGAAAATTATGTTTGTGGACCGGGCATTGCCTGGCTGAACAATATAGAGTCATGTGCAGTAGAACTGATTCTGAAGCCAGGGACACAAAGCCTATAAGACTGGAACACTAGGGTCTGTGATAGTAAACTAATTTATCATCCTAAGAAAGGAATCTATTAATCACATCTTAAGTGACCTGTGCTTCTGCCTCTATGTTCAGTAGTGAAGAAATTGGGAATGCATGTGGAAAATTTTTATTGGCATGTTTAAATCTCCTGTAAACACTTCTTTGTACACTTATGTAACTCTTAGCTTGTAAAATGTTATTTTCCTGATGATTCAAGAGTTCTAAGACTGAGTTTATAATGAAAATTGCAATTCTCCCACATGATTGATTGCATAAGTTAATTTAAATCCACATTTAAGAAATTCACCTTTTTTGAAAAAAAGCTTTAAAATATTGATGTACCAAACTGTGAACATTTATAAACTATATTGTACTCTCAAGGCTCATAATGATTTGTTAAAAATAAAACAGAAAGTTTCTCCTCAAACCTGAAGACACAAATAATCTTAATTCATCTTATTTGCATTTTATAATGACTTTAGTAGAAATCCTAAAATGGAAAGTTTCTCCCACTAAAATGAATTCTTTTTCTCATGACATTCTTAATATACAACTTAAAGAATATAACTGAGATTTTCAGCTTACTTTACCATGAAAATAATAGTACCAGGTGAATTCAGTACTATCTCTGCCTCAGGCAAACTGTGAATTTGAAGTTCTTGCAATTTCCCATTCTCTTTAAGTTAAAAATGGACTTGAAATGTCATAAGAATTTAAAATTGTATAGAAACTGTCTAGCCCAGCAACTCTGGTACCACTGTGTCCTATGTAAGAGTCATCTGGAGAAACCTTACAAATAATTTTTATAGATCTGGAGTTTAAAAATAGTATACTCTAAAATAATAAAAATTATGAGTTGAAAATTTCAGAAAATCCTTGTTACCCATTGCCAATATTATCTTTACCCATCTTCATTTTGGGTAGATGTAGGTAAGAGAAGAAAATTTTAAATATTTAAAATTGTATATCTATTATTCAAATAACTTTGCATTACAAATATTTTAGAAAATTATTATTCCTGAAATATCAAAAAATTATGGAGGAAATATTTATATTAAAAGGTTACAAGTTAACCAATATAGTCTCCTATAACAAGCCTATAAAAACAATAAAAAAAATCTAAAACCCCCGCATAAAAATGGTTAAAACATTAATACAAAGTAAGAAATGTAGGTTGAAACAAATGACTGTGTTTAGTATACCTGATAACCATATAAGTGCAAGTGAGAGCAATGTGTTGTATTTTATCCACATAATTCAAATAGGTAGAATTCTGGACCCAAAAGTTGATGCCAGAGAGGATAGGATAAAACACTACACTTCTGGGGAACAAATTGGTATATTCATTTTGTAAACAAAAATTTGCACAATATCAAGTGGAAAAGACAGCAAACTTTGTATTCTATCTTCTCTAAGTCAAGTGATTATATTTTTTAAATACTCAAGAATATGTGTGGTTAGCACTTAATAGCCAGTCTAAAATTTAATCTATAACCCAACCCTATGAAGTAAGTCTATCATAATTATCTCCATTTCATAAGAAACTTTGCTTCGGAGAGATTTAGTAATTTGTCCTGGAATGTCCAGGAGGTGGAAAGAACAAGTCTTAGGATAAAATCCAAACAAGTCTGACCCTGGAGCTGGGGTTGACCTAGGTTTTCTCTCCTTGTGTTACATTTTCCTTGTCACTGCTCTTGCCTGTGGATGCTTCACCCTTCCTCTTTCAATAAATAGAATGTCTATAAAGTACCCTCAAAAGAGCACCCACTCACTTATTTCTCCAAGTAAAAATTGATTTAATTTAAAACAAAATCTTCTCCCTTTCTCAAGCTAAGTGTCTCTCCTAGCTTGAACTATCCTATTTGAGTACAGATGGGTGAGCCTGTTTATCTTCCCAATTTACTTTTACACTCTGCTTCCTCCTACAGTCATCAGCTCAGCTTCGGACCCATCAGGCTTCAGGCAAAGAAGTGAGAGGATCTGAGCAGAGTGATTACAAATTTGAGGACTGGTGCTGTAGGGTTTTGTGAGGCTGTCCTCCAGGGTTGGCAGACACTTAAGTATGGGTCTTTCTTTCTCAAGTGTTGGGTAAATTTCTAGTTCTCTCATTAGGAACTTCCAATTGCAATAAGAAGAGTCAATATTGCTCTCTGGACTAGCTGCTTTCTTCTTCTATCTCAGCCCCTGGTCTTCTTTTGGCAGTTCAGTTTGTGGATTACTCCCTAAAGTCCTCCTAGAAGATCCTTCAGTGTGGGCACAAAAAAGATAGTCATTTAATTTACCACCAGCAGCAGTCATCTCCAGTACAATATATTCTGTCTCTTTCCTCTGCCTCTGGCAGACCTGAACACAATTCCTGCTCCTCTGCAGCCCTCAGACTCCCCTAACCTAGACGACACGTACAAACTCCCCAACTCTCTTAGTGACTTTCCTCATCACCTCTACCTTAGCCTGAGTTGGATATTTCTTTCTCCTTACCCAGGTTGTCCACAGAGAAGAGAGTCAGCAACAGCACATAGCACATAGCGTTTCAACAGCTCTGTAAATAGTTCTATGATTACACATGGCTTTCAATGCTAGTTGTTTGTGACCCCTAACATTGGCATAAACAGTTAACCATTCCTATCTTAGCCAAGAATTCATGTCCTTATGATAAGTGAGTGCTCTATGCTTATTATATTATTCTTGCCTTTTTGGCTCTAAGGACACTGAGACACTAAATCCTATTTTAACAACCTAATACAGGAACTTATTCCTTTCTAGTAACCTTTGTCCATTATCAGCTTGCTATGTGCCCCTGGGTCCTGACATTTCTTCTACTCACTTGGAATAGAAAGCACAAAGATGGGAATTTATTTGTTTGTTTTGATGCATTCCCAGTGCCTGGACCAATTCTTACACACTCACGGTGAATATTAGAACTAAAAAAAAAACTCCCTCAAAGAAAGAAGTGAGCTTAACTCAATTATCCTTTATTCAATTTCATTCTAACCTTTACCTCATTGCCTTCTGTATCCTGATCTGTGGTTTCAAATATTTCTTGTAAATGTCAAAAGTGCATTAATAGGCTCAATCTTCTAATGCTTCTTTGAGAAACTGAGAAAAAAAGAGATTTCTATACAATCCTAGCAGCCCAGGAACAGAAGTGATGTCTTCATTATCAATGAGTTATCTCTTACTAGATATCCTTAAGCAACATTTAACGATCATGTGCTAATTTTACTTTAGAACTAAATGAGTCTGTAAGGCAATAAAAACTATTACTTGCTTTCAATAACCATCTCAACTGGACTGAGAAATGAATTAATGCATTATGTGGTAAACAACCTCAAAAATGGCTTTCAACATTTCCTGTTTCCTATATTCATGCTTTTTCTTGCATAAGGTAATGAATAGCTTTCCAAAGAATAGGATATGACAAAAATAAGACGATGTCATTTCTGAGATAATGTTACAAAAAGAATGGAACTTACATCCTCAGCTCTATTTTTCCTTCTCTTGCTGTCTTTGAAGGGAACTGTCTTCCATGTTGGGAACAGCAGTATGAGGAAATACACATGTCAAAAAACTAAAATGCTTAGTTAGGGGTGATCTCATACTATGAGCAAGAAAATGAGGACCTCTGGTCAATGTCCTATAACAAACAAAATCTTGCCAACAACGATTCAAGTTGGTTTAGAAGCAAATCATTTGCCCTACTTCCACCTACCAGCATAGCACTCAGAAGAGACCTTCACCCTGACTACAACCTCATAAGAGACCCCAAATGAGAGGTACTAAACTAAGTCCCGTTTCAATTCCTGATCCACAGAAAATGTGGTGAAGCAATAAATGTCTTAAGCTGTCATATTTGGAGGTAATTTGCTATGCAGCAATAAAAATTAATAAACTCTTGCTCATAAATATGTGAATAATTTGTGATCCATGTATTTTGTTTAGAGGTTAAACTATATATATATTCCTTCCTAACTTATTAATACATATTTTGAATAAGAACTGAAACAAAAGGATATTATATTTAGTTTTCAGTCCACCAGAAACTTTCTATAAACAGAAGATTCAATTAAATGAGTGTTTGTATCAAGTATTGTACAGTTTCCACAGGTTTTTACATGTGCATTTCTAGTGGGGATGGTATTGCTGCTGTGGGATGATATACTTTTGGATACAAAGGTGAAAAAAGTCACATATAGCATACAAAGTAAATAATTATGGAAATATTACAATCCATAAGCAGATACACAGAATATCTGTGAAATTAAAATTTCAAAGTGACTGAGCTAATTAGGAAAAAATTGCTGAAAAAGCAGCTTCTTAGAAACACGAGAATGGGAAAAGGTTAAAATACCAACTGTATAAATCACAGAGACAGGATATGAGCACAATTTTCTGAGTTTAACACTTTATTTTATGCCATAATTTTTCTTTAGCACCTAAAAGAAAACAAGACAAACAGAAATTTTATAAACATATTTTCTTGAACACAAAGGTAAGTTGGAAACTATGCTTACATGAAGATATGTCTGTATATTTTGTTAGTTTGTTTTATTTGATTGCCCTACTTAAAACATCATTCAAAATTTACTCAACTTTTTTGCTATATGAATCCACACATATGCACTCACATACTCAATACATAGATCCTAAGGACAAAGTTAATTCACTTCACACAATGAACAAGCTAATGTTAAGTTCATCTGTACTTTTATATAATCATGATTTTAAGTAGAATTATGTAGTACAAAGTTTTCAGATATCTGTTTTGCTATTCAGGGAGTTGACCATGGTAGTTACCCAACTTGCCCTAGCAAAGTTGCTTATATGGAGTCTTTCCAGCCTGTTTACAATAACCCACAGTTCCAGTGCAAATGGAACTCCTGCTGTCAAATGGGATTAACACTTTCTTTGGCTTTTTAGAATCATTCCATGACAAAAAAATCAATTGGTGGAACTGCATTACAGCTGTCTGTCATCCATTTGAATCAGCTTCATCATGACCATTTGTCAAAACTAGTGCCAAATACCTTAGAAAATTTGTCAAAATAATGGCAATAGCTGTTCAACATTCAGTATACAGGAGATTTGTGTGGCAGTCTCTGTCATAAAAAAATCAACACCTCTGAACACCTGTTGTGAATTATATTTGTAAAAGGCAGAAGTGGATATGTGCTATCTGGATTCTAAAAATATGCTCTTCTACTGAACAATGAGAGAGAACACTGAGATCCAATTTTTAGGGGAGGGAGGCAAAGGCACAGTGAACATACATATTTATGACAATGAACTTCAATAATTTTTTCAAGCCTACACCACTAACTAACCCTATCAAACCAATTTCTAGGCAGTTTCAAACATCTAATGACATTTTATACTTTTTTTGTCTTATGACATATTTTTAATGACTGACAAATATTTTAGACTGAAAAAGTCATTTTCGTTAAACATATCTTTGCTGAACTATTTACCCTTTCCTCTGAAAATGACATGTTCTGGTTTGAAAAGCTCAGAAATCATTTATCTCATTTTAATAAAGTATTTCTTTACCAGTAACTAAGTAGAAGGGTGGTGATTTAAAAAAAAATAAATAAATCAATGTGTTAAGTATTTCAGGATTGCAACTTCGTGCAAGAAAGCATAATTCAATGTGTCTTTCCCCTCACATACCAACCAGTATACTGAAGTAGACAGCTACAAATGCATAGTCTCTGTTCTCTTAATAAATTTCTGAATATTAACCAATGTACTTTTTTGTGGCAATGTCTCCACTCCTACACCTGCTCTACCCACGGTACCCTGCCCACTCTTCAAATGCATTTTAATCTGCCTCTTCCTTCCCATCTAGGCTGCTTTTGTGTCAGGGAAAAGATGACATATAAAAAGAAGAAACAACATTTTCCATGTTTTTGAATGTATAAAATTCCTCCTTTGGAAGAAACCAAAAGGACTTCTGTGTTTGAACAACACATAGAAGAAGAAAACAGTGCGAGAATGTGAGGGAAAGATTCTGAACGCCACGGATATGATTAACATTTCCTGGAATGTTTCCTGGAAGGAAAATTATAAATAAAAAATGAGCAGGCATTACAAGTCACTGAGAAAGAGACACCTGCGTGCCTAGCCTTCTATCTGAGTATGGGAAGGGGCTGGGCAAAAAGTGTTTGGAGTATTTGCAAGTAGAAAGTATTTATCTTAAATCATTTAAGCTATACTAAAAATGCCATCAGCGACAGTTTATAAACAACAGAAATTCATTCTCATGGTTCTAGAGGCTGAGAGGTACAAAATTAATGTGAATGGCAGATTTGGTATCTGGCAAGGTCCCACTTCCTGCTTCATACATGGTGGCTTTTCACTGTGTTCTCACATGGTGGAAGGGAAACAGCAGCTCTCTGGAGCATCTTTTATACAAATAGGAATTCCATTCATTATGTCTCTTTGCCCATGGCCTAATCACTTTCCAAAAGCTCCACCTCTTAACACATCATATTGGTGATTAGATTTCAACAAGTGAATCATAAGGAAAGTGAACATTTAAGCTATAGAAGTATTTTTATCTGTCTCCTGCCTAGGGTAAACCCTGTTGAAGCAAAAAAAACTCAAAGTAAAAATGTCTGCAGAATATAGAGTGAGACACTCAGAGAATCCTTAATGCATCAGCAGGACCTGCAGACACAAAATATTTCACCTGCCCCAGAGTTTAGCACGAAATATATACAGATGCTAGGTAATGACCCACTGGGTCTTCAAGTCAGTGTAGGACAAGGAAGCATGGGAATGATCTCCTTGAATTAACAAGGAGCCCAAAGAGCCCTTACAACTAAACCAGAAGAAGAATACAGTAGTAACTTGCGTGGATGACTGTTCACAATCTATGTGGGACAATGGATTCAAGGAAGAGCAGGTGATGACAGAGGACTGGATGTTCTGTCTGTGCCTCCTATCTGTCCTTCCCTGCTTCCTTGTCAATTAAAAATGAATCTCTTCCTTGACAAGAATTTTTGCAAATATTTCACTCTTTTCTTTCCTCCCCAGGAGCAACCCTATGAATGAAACCTGGGCTCTTTCCTCTTTTCAGTGCCCAGTGTAAAGGGGGAGCTTCCGCTCCAATCAATCTTATCCACAGCAAATGTTCTCAACTTTAATAAAAATAGATGTCTTACCATTGTCCAGGTGCTGAACAGTGATTCAGAAGGGAAAAAATAGGAAAAAGAAAGGTTAACACTGGGCGATGCTTTTTAGGCATATTCTATACATTGATCATACTCAAGTTGTGCTATTTGTACAACCTCCTCACCACTTATGGGAAAATTCACACTCAGCATATTTCTTCACCCAGTCATTTGCCACTCTCATGTCTCCACCTGACTTATATCCATTTCTCCATAGATAAAGATAAACAGTATGAGCTAGATGGCTGGAGATGATTCTGTAGGACTCCCAGCAGCTAGGGTGGCAAAGAAAATACAGAACAAAGGTAAGGGCAGAGCAACTCTGATGCTGCTCTGGTATTCCCCAAAGTAAAAGAGCTCATAAGTGAGTTATAAAATTGGAATTCAGAGTCATGATCTGAAAGATGAGAACAAATCAGGAACAAATGAGGTAGAGAGAGCGGCCAGTAATGAATTGCTTAGAACAATTGTCAATATTTGAAGTTTGATTTTGTGGATAGTTGTTGTCCTTTGATGTGACTAGGACTTGATTTTTAAGATTTCATTTTTTTAAACTTTAAAAAATATTGTATTTTCTTCTTTTCTTATTCAGCATGTGGGCATCTTTTTTTGAGATTTCATTTTTAACTCAGTACTAGTTTCTAGAAAGTGAGCAACAAGTTGGAATTTTATAATTTCTGATAATAGTATCCAAGTCTCTACATCTTTGGATCTCATAGTAGTTACTACAATAATTTGGACAAAATACAAATACTAAAGGATTTATTTTAATCATAAATAGTTTTGAAAAGAATAAGATACTGAATTTTTTTTCAGACAGGGTATTTCTATATAACTCAGTCTGGCTTTGAACTTGTAATCCTCTTGCCTCTGTCACCAGGGTACTAGATTATAGGTGTGTACCACTCCATCTGACAGAAATTTCTTAACCTTCCCAAATAAATGCATGAGATCACAAATTAAATCTCTAATTCTCTGCTCAACTCTAATGATCAACATCAACAATTTTAATTAGGCAATTTCTCATTTGTAGATATATTTATTTCATTAATTCCAATGTATTGATCTAACTGGCCTAATTTATAGAAGTTCATTTTTAACAAAAAATAGGATTTTAGTAATAGTTTAATGTATTGATCCCCCATAATAACTTTAAAAAATTAATCTAAAAAGAAAGTTTACCTGATTTTATTCTTTTCTGTTTTCAATAAATGCCACTTTATTAAGAACTGGTTCAAGAATAATATAATTAAATTGGCAAACATTTGAATTATTAGAGCTCTCTTAAACTCTTATTCTCTTTACAAAATCATCATTTACCTGCCAAGGATTTGGGGTAAAGTCGGAATATGATTCTGCACTAAGGCAGTATTTGGAATTTTAAAAAAATAAAAGAAAAAGAAAAACTCAGTCTTTTACATATCACAAGAAACTTGGAATCAGAAATATATATATGGAAATCTACTTTTTCCCAAAAATGAATCATTTATAAAGATGAATATAAATGCTAATGCAAAGATGAAGCTTTTGCCTTTGAAATCTCACTGAATACTGAACATTTAGGATAGATGATTAAGTAGTTCCTGAAATATGTGCTTTAACTAAACTAGTTCATAATGTATGTTCACATTTATCATATTGAAACAAATCCCTATATCCTCCAAAATAATTATTTGCTCCATTAAATCCCAACTATATAGAATAATTTCTATTTAGACATTAATTTTTTTCTATGGAAATATAAAGTACTCTAAACCACAAATGCCATAAATTTTCCTGGCCAAACATTTAACCCTAAGATTTATGCATTTCTGAAATCTATAATTTCCTAATATATCCAGTATTACCAAGATTCATTTCATTAAATTCCCAAAAGAGCTCAAGTTACTGCAAGACAGGAATTTCCAAAATGAGTTATAACCAGCAAAATATCATAGAGGAGTAAAAAGGTCAAAATAATTGATGTTGTAAGTAGTCATATAATTTGGAGTGAAAATAAAAACTGTTTTCATTTAAGAACAAAAGGATAATCACATTTGGACCGATTCCTTATTTTCCTATTTAACTTATTTAATTAATATTTAGGTATTTTTCAAATATCACTCCTCAAATATATTTAAATATCACCTTTTTATGTGAAATTAATGTGTTAGAATAAACTCTTTTCATTACCAGAAGTGACTCATTTTAAAAGATGATATGTTGACTTATAAAATACTCTTTTTTTAATTCCAGAGCTTTTCAACTATCACATTGTGGTTTAAAAACATAGATCATGGTATTCATAAGAATGTTACTACCAAGTAATATATTCTAAATCTTTAAAACATAGAGCTCTTGATGGAGAAATAGCAGCCTCTTCAACAAAAACTGCTGGGAAAACTGGTTAGCAGTCTGCAAAAAACTGAAACTAGATCCATGTATATCACCCTATACCAAGATTAACTCAAAATGGATCAAGGATCTTAATATCAGACCACAAAATATAAAGTTGATACAGGAAAGAGTAGGAAATACTCTGGAGTTAGTAGGTATAGGTAAGAACTTTCTCAACAAAACCCCAGCAGCACAGCAACTAAGAGATAGCATAGATAAATGGAACCTCATAAAGCTAAAAAGCTTCTGTTCATCAAAAGAAATGGTCTCTAAACTGAAGAGAACACCCACAGAGTGGGAGAAAATATTTGCCAGCTATACATCAGACAAAGGACTGATAACCAGAATATATAGGGAACTTAAAAAACTAAATTCTCCCAAAATTAATGAACCAATAAAGAAATGGGCAAGTGAACTAAACAGAACTTTCTCAAAAGAAGAAATTCAAATGGCCAAAAAACACATGTAAAAATGCTCACCATTTCTAGCAATAAAGGAAATGCAAATTAAAACCACACTAAGATTCCACCTCACCCCTGTTAGAATAGCCATCATCAGCAACACCACCAACAACAGGTGTTGGCGAGGATGCAGGGAAAAAGGAACCCTCTTACACTGTTGGTGGGAATGTAAACTAGTACAACCACTCTGGAAAAAAATTTGAAGGCTACTTAAAAAGCTAGACATTGGTCTACCATTTGATCCAGCAATACCACTCTTGGGGATATACCCAAAAGACTTTGACACAGGTTACTCCAGAGGCACCTGCACACCCATGTTTATTGCGGCACTATTCACAATAGCCAAGTTATGGAAACAGCTAAGATGCCCCACCACTGACGAATGGATTAAGAAAATGTGGTATCTATACACAATGGAATTTTATGCAGCCATGAAGAAGAACAAAATGTTATCATTCACTGGTAAATGGATGGAAATGGAGAACATCATTCTGAGTGAGGTTAGCCTGGTCCAAAAGACCAAAAATCGTATGTTCTCCCTCATATGTGGACATTAGATCAAGGGCAAACACAACAATGGGATTGGACTTTGAGCACATGATAAAAGCGAGAGCACACAAGGGAGGGGTGAAGATAGGTAAGACACCTAAAAAATTAGCTAGCATTTGTTGCCCTTAACACAGAGAAATTAAAGCAGATACCTTAAAAGCAACTGAGGCCAATAGGAGAAGAGGACCAGGAACTAGAGAAAAGGTGAGATCAAAAAGAATTAACCTAGAAGGTAACATACACGCACAGAAAATTAACGTGAGTCAACTCCCTGTATAGCTATCCTTATCTCAACCTGCAAAAACCCTTGTTCCTTCCTATTATGGCTTATACTCTCTCTACAACAAAATTAGAAATAAGGGCAAAATAGTTTCTGCTGGGTATTGAGGGGGTGTGGGGGGAGGGAGGTGACCGAGTGGGTGGTAAGGGAGGGGGTGGGGGCAGGGGGGAGAAATGACCCAAGCCTTGTATGCACATATGAGTAATAAAATAATTTTAAAAAATGAAAAAGAAAAAAAAACATAGAGCTCTTAAAGGGTACCCTTATTTCACAAAAATGAATGAATATAGCAAGTGTGGTATAGATTCACAATGGAGTAGTATTTGGTCATAAAGAAAAATGAAAATAATCAGACACCTGGAGGCTTATACTTGTAATCCTAGCAACTTACGAGGCTGAGATCAGAAGGGTCATGGTCCCGGGCCAGCCTGGGCAAAAAGTTCAGGAGACCATATTTCAACTGATAGCTGGGCACAGTAGGGCACCTATTTGTTATTTCAAACTAGACAGGAGGCTGAGATCAGAAGTATCAAAGTTCAAGGCCAGCCAGGGCAAAACGCTTGTGAGATCCCATCTCAACAGAAAAAAACAGGGCATGCTGACAATCGCCATCCCATTAACAGAGGAAATGTGGTCAAGGCCAACCTGGTGAAAAGCAAGACCCTGTCTCCAAAATAACCAGAGCAAAAACAGCGAGAAACATGGCTCAAGAAGTTGCATGCCTTCATAGCAAGCACAAAGCTCTAAGTTTAAAACCCCACTGCTTCAAAAGAAGAGAAGTAGGAGGAGAAGATGGAGGAGGAAGAGGAAGGAGGAGAAAAGGGGCTTCATCAAGCACCAGAGTTTTATTCTAGCAGTCCTGTTTTGCTTATTTGTAATTTTTTTGTCCTATCGTGAGAAAAATGCCTGTCATTATTGACAATATATTTACTTTTGTTCAGTCCTAGTATCTATATGAAGTACTTTCAGAATTGTTAATGTATACCACTGTGAGAAGTAACTTACCAACTAGAATACCATGTTTGTGCAGTTATTTTTGTCTTTAGACTTAACATTATCTACACAAAACACTATTTTTAAAGTAACTTAGGAAATTGTTCATCCCTTTAACCAGAATATGTCATGCACTTTAATACTATCATATTCACTGGTCACAGTCAGCATTTTTTTCCTGTATGTCCTGACATCTCATTAAATTGGTATTTTAAGAATTTTCATGTTTAAAATATGTGAAATTCACTCTTTGTGATATGTGGGTGTTCTACAGGTTTGATGAATGCAGAGCCTTACATCCACCATTCTAGGGCCATACAGAGCTGTTCTAAGAAAGTGCTATGTGGACCATTTAATACAACGTCCAACCCCTGGCATCTAATGATCTATATTCTGTTCTTTCAGCTTCGCACTTTCTGGAATGTCATGCATATTCTCCCCCTTAGTGGGTGACTCATGTCCGATAATAGTACTGCATTTGTTTTAGGTCTATAATCCACACATGAGGGAGAACATTTGACTTTTGGCCGTCTGAGTCTGGTTAACTTTGCTTAAGATGGTGTTCTCCAGTTCCATCCATTTACTTTGCAGATGAGAAAATTTCATTCTTCTTTGTGGCTGAATAAAATTCCATTAAGGGTAAATACCACATTTTCTTAACCCATTCATCTGTAGTGGGGCATCTTGGCTGTTTCTATAACTTGGCTATTGTGAATAGTGCTGCAATAAACATGGATGTGCAGGTGCTTTATAATTACCTGGGTCACATTTCTTCAGATATATCCTTAAGAGTGGGATTGCTGGATCATATGGCGATTTATGTTTAGTTTTTAAGAAGTCTCCATATTGTTTACCAAGGTGATTGTACTAGCTTACATTCCCACCAGCAGTGAATGAGGGTTCCTTTTCCCCTACATCCTCATCAACATTTTTTGTGGTAGTGTTCTTGATGTTAGTTATTCTAACAAGAGTGAGGTGGAATCTTAGTGTGGTTTTGATTTGCATTTCCTTTATGGCCAGAGATGGCCATGTGTTTTTTTGGCCATTTGGACTTCTTCCTTTGAAAAAGTTCTGTTTAGTTCAATTGTTTACTTATTTATTGGTTCATTGATTTGGGGGAAGTTTAGCTTCTTGTGCTCTCCATATATTGTGGTTATCAGTCCTTTGTCTAATGTATAGCTAGCTTATTTTAATAAATAAATTGCTATAGAAATGAATGCAATTATATGCCTGTGCATGGATTTGTAAACATACATTTCCTAGCTCTGTCCACTGAAAGAACCCAAAAGCAGTGCACTGCAGTAAGATACAACTAACTCCCAGTTATAAGTTTCTGAATGCTATTCTCCAAAAAAGAAAACTGAATAATTTATGGAGAAATTGCTGCCTCTGTTACTGGGGCAGGAAAAAAAAGCAATATGCACCAGGAATATCTAGTAGTATCAGAATTTAAGAAAGTGCTCAACACACAAAAGAAGAGGACATGCAAAAAAGACAAAACTTAGAAGAACTCTCAATGGCAAAAACTATAACAATGTAAAAATTAAAGTAATATTGGATGATGTCTCAAGAATCATTCAAACACAACCATAGTGATTGCTTCAGACATGATTCAATGCTAAGATTAGTGGCATAAACTTTAAAAAAT
The DNA here is from genome assembly GCF_047511655.1 of Castor canadensis. Taxonomy (NCBI): domain Eukaryota; kingdom Metazoa; phylum Chordata; class Mammalia; order Rodentia; family Castoridae; genus Castor; species Castor canadensis. The sequence goes on along the minus strand of NC_133390.1, from coordinate 18,406,088 downwards.
AAGAGTATATTTGTGTAGAATCAAATTAGCCCCCTAAAATATTTATTAATTAGTATTGGTACTTTTAATTTATATCCACACTGTTTTTTAAGAGTCCTTTCTCCAGAAGATGAAGTTTAATTCTCTTCCCCTTACATGCAATTGTACTTAGTGATTCCCTTCTATTGAACAATGTAGGGTTCATCTAATTTTATTGAAACACACATTGGAGTGCGTTTATGTTGTCTGTTTCTAATTTCCTTTTCAATAGTCATAGTTAAGAAGTTGTTACGGAGACCATATGGCTCAGAAAGCTTAAGTTATTTGTGATCTGGTTTTTACAGATTTTGCTCACAGATCTCTAGAACAGAATATGGAAAGAGAAAAAGCATAGCTTCACAATGGTTAATTCTAGCAGACCCTATATTAGCCAGGTGATCAAGGTCGGCATCACCAGTCTTTTTTTTTTCTTTCTTTTTTTTTTTCAAACATAACATGATCTTTAATTCTGGTGATTACAGTTATATAGCAAATGAAACTTTAGTGTGTACTGTATACTTTATCTGGGAAAATATTTACAATGATCACAACAGTGTTAACTTTGAATATTGGTTTAACAAAACAGTATGATATAATTACATTGGAAGAATGGGAGGGAACAATAATGCTAGCTTTTCACAGTTCAGAGGAGGAAGTTAAGGGTTCGTATTAAATCTGAGAAGTCAACACGTGGAGGAAACTGCCAAGAAAGCAGCTGAGCTGGGTGAAAGTGAGTTTCTTTTTTTTTTTTTTTCATTTTTCTTTTATTATTCATATGTGCATACAAGGCTTGGTTCATTTCTCCCCCCTGCCCCCGCCCCCTCCCTTACCACCCACTCCGCCCCCTCCCTCTCCCCCCCACCCCCTCAATACCCAGCAGAAACTATTTTGCCCTTATTTCTAATTTTGTTGTAGAGAGTGTATAAGCAATAATAGGAAGGAACAAGGGTTTTTGCTGGTTGAAATAAGGATAGCTATACAGGGCATTGACTCACATTGATTTCCTGTGCGTGGGTGTTACCTTCTAGGTTAATTCTTTTTGATCTCACCTTTTCTCTAGTTCCTGGTCCCCCCATCCCATTGGCCTCAGTTGCTTTTAAGATATCTGCTTTAGTTTCTCTGTGTTAAGGGCAACAAATGCTAGCTAATTTTTTAGGTGTCTTACCTATCCTCACCCCTCCCTTGTGTGCTCTCACTTTATCATGTGCTCAAAGTCCAATCCCATTGTTGTGTTTGCCCTTGATCTAATGTCCACATATGAGGGAGAACATATGATTTTTGGTCTTTTGGGCCAGGCTAACCTCACTCAGAATGATGTTCTCCAATTCCATCCATTTACCAGTGAATGATAACATTTCATTCTTCTTCATGGCTGCATAAAATTCCATTGTGTATAGATACCACATTTTCTTAATCCATTCGTCAGTGGTGGGGCATCTTGGCTGTTTCCATGACTTGGCTATTGTGAATAGTGCCGCAATAAACATGGGTGTGCAGGTGCCTCTGGAGTAACCTGTGTCACAGTCTTTTGGGTATATCCCCAAGAGTGGTATTGCTGGATAAAATGGTAGGTCGATGTCTAGCTTTTTAAGTAGCCTCCAAATTTTTTTCCAGAGTGGTTGCACTAGTTTACATTCCCACCAACAGTGTAAGAGGGTTCCTTTTTCCCTGCATCCTCGCCAACATCTGTTGGTGGTGGTGTTGCTGATGACACCAGTCTTAAGTCAAGTTGATGCAGTATACCCTCTGACATGATAAAAGGAAAAACACTCATCACCTCTCTCCCATTCTCCCCCAAAATCCACAAGCAGTGGCCTTCAAAGTGTCAAGATTATGAAAAACAAAGGAATATGGAGAAACTGTCACAGATTAGAGAACAACAAAAGTAGAGTATTAAAACCAATATGGAATCAGATTGATTTCTGGGACAAAATGGAAAAACAATTTTGAATAAAGTCTGTACTTCTATTAATAATATTATATGATTGTTAATTTCTTAGTTCTGATATATGTGATAATAATACCATCAGAAGCTGAGAAAAAGGTATTTGGTGACTATGTTGTATCTTAAGAACATTTCTATAAGTAAAAACTTATTTTTAAATGAACAATTTTTAAAAAGGTATGGCCTTTCCACATTCTCACAGAATTGCTGTGGGAACAAGAGCTTAAAACTTTTTAAGTACCAAGCAGGAAATAGCCATGTGGTTACTTTTGGAGGATGATCATATATTGGAGTAAAGAGAATTTTCCTTCTGTGTTATGGAGTCATAGTGCAGGGATGTTAAAATCTTCAGGTGTAAGTGTCTATCTTATACCTATAAAAGGAAATAGATTTCTAAAAATTAAGGAAAGACAGAAGATCAAATTTGATGCCATTATTTAACTCAAATGCAAATCCCTGGATTTCCAACTTTATAAGCCAAAGAATTTACTTTTATTACTTAAAAGGAAATAAACAAGGTAGTACAAGCTCCACTTTTAGTCTTTTATCACAATGACAAGCTATTCAAAACTGCTTTCTCAATTTGTTAATTGGCTGTCATCACTCAACTATTTTCCATATTTTAAGCTTTTATTGTAGCTATTTGAGGACACAGATGCAAAAAGGATCTTAATACTAATAAATAATTCTATTGATGAGACGAGTTCAATGCCAGGTTGAGGGTGTAAGAAAGAGAAACTCGTCTGCATGAACATACTTGTGGGTAGAACTGCATGTACATCTAGCACTATAAATTTGAGAAGTCTCTTGAATCCTCTGAATTTCTTTATCTGGAATATGAATATAATAAACTTGTTCTCAGAGATTACATGAACAAAATACTAATGAAATGACAGATATAAAAGCACTTGGAAAATTTAAAAATACTGTGTGAACATAAGAGTTTGAGTATTTGAGTATTCCTTATGTAATTACTTGGCCGTGTACTAATATATGAAGACTTCAGAATGTCCCACTCATCTAGTTGGAGAGAACAAATACACATAAGGAACAAATCATAGTGCCACTGGGGTATACAGGCAGGAGCTATGAACATCTGAGCTATGTCAGCACATAAAGCAGCCAAATAGATTGGAATGAAGAATACAGGTTATCTATTATAGCTCAGTGGCTGTTTAAACAGTTTTATTGAAGTATAATTGACAATAAACTGAAGATACCAAAAATATATAATTTGAGGTTGGGTATAAGTTCACCACAATCAAGACTTGGGCATATCCATAATCCCCCAAATGTCCTCACATCCTTTTGGAATCTTTTCCTCTTCTCATTTCCTGCTCCTTACTCTCATTTTCAAGAAAGCAATGACCCTACTTGATATAGTATTGATTCAAAACATGGAAGTACCATGCAAATACATCCTTAAGAAAAATTAAAGTTCTTTCATTGAATTTAAATTCCCTGTTTTGATTTTTAACATAAAAAACTGTTCCTATAATATAAATTGATGTGTGTGTGTCAGATTCCACAGATAATAATAAAGTGTGCCTTCCCTATTCTAATAGCTAATGGAGTTCAGAACTAGTCTGAGGTTTCCTGGGCTCGAGTAATATGTGTGCAGCTTAGGTAATAATTCAGTTTGTTAGCCTGGCAACTTGAGATAAGTGCACCTGAAACAGAACCCTGGATGTCTCTCATCCTATCACTATATTAATATTGTCAGAACTATGACATCATGACACTTCATCTCCCAATCTCAGCTTCTTTCAAGTTTTTCTTTTATCGGTCAAGAAAATACAATGGGATTTCTGCTTGTGAAAGGAATGACCTTTCATTTTAGATTCAACATTGATAGAAGAAAATATAATTTCTACTCTTCCAGTTGAAATTACTTTTCTATTCTTATAGAAAAATAAAATGAGCCTGATAATGATTTAGAAAGCAAACATTAAGTACAAAATAGAAGACATTTAGAATGTTTTCACCTTTAAAAACTTTTTGGACCATAAACAATATGTTTAGATTCTTATAATTGCTTTAAATTGCATGTTTTACTTTTGTATTTTTGCAAAATATAATTAAGGGTTGCTCTCTCATGACTCTGTAATTTATAATGTCATGTCACGAGCCTGGCATGGTGTAGCTCACCTGGAATCCCAAGAAGATCTCTAACTTCAAGGAAAGCCTGAGCAACACAGCAAGACCTTATCTCAAAAAAAAAAAAAAAAATCATGTGAGGCAAACTGGAGTACACCTCCAAAAGGGAGAATTACAGGCCAATCTCCTTAATGAACATTGATGCAAAAAGCCTCAATAAAATGATGGCAAACTAGATTCAGCAATATATAAGAAAGACCATATGCCATGACAAAGTCAACTTCATCTCAGGAATGCAGAGATGGCTCAACATATGCAAATCATTAAATGTAACATAGCACATTAACAGAAACAAAGACAAAAATCACTCGATCATCTCAATAGATGCAGAAAAAGCCTTCAATAAGTTTCAACACCATTTCATGATAAAAGCTCTGACGAAACTAAAAACAAAAGGAATGTACCTTAATGTTATACTTAATGGGGAAAATTGAAACCATTTCTCCTAAAGTCAGGAATGAGACAAAGGTGCCTACTCTCCCCTCTCCTATTCAACACAACATAGTTCTGGCCAGAGCAATAAGGCAAGAAGAAGAAATAAAAGGAATACAAATATGGTAAAGAAGTATTCAATCTAACCCTATTCACAGATGACATGATCTTAAGCCTTAAAAACCTGAAAATCTCCACCCCAAAACTCCTAGATACCATAAACAGCTTCAGCAATGTAGCAAGACACAAAATCAACTTGCAAAACTCAGTAGTCTTTCTATACACCAACAATGAGCAGATTGAGAAAGAATATGGGAAAACAATTCCATTTACAATACCCTCAAAAAAAATCAAATGCAAAGGAATAGCCTTACCAAGGATGTAAATGACCTCTATAAGGAGAACTACAAACCACTGAAGAAAGAGATCAAAGAAGACTACAGAAAATGGAAAGATCTCCCACACTCATGGATCAGCAGAATCAACATAGTAAAAATGATGAAAGCGAGAGCACACAAGGAAGGTGGAAGGATAGGTAAGACACCTAAAAAATTAGCTAGCATTTGTTGCCCTTAATGCAGAGAAACTAAAGCAGATACCTTAAAAGCAACTGAGGCCAATAGGAAAAGGGGACCAGGAACTAGAGAAAAGGTTAGATCAAAAAGAATTAACCTAGAAGATAACACACACGCACAGGAAATTAATGTGAGTCAACTCCCTGTATAGCTATCCTTATCTCAACCAGCAAAAAACCTTTTTCCTTCCTATTATTGCTTATACTCTCTCTTCAACAAAATTAGAGATAAGGGCAAAATAGCTTCTGCCGGGTATCGAGGGGGTGGGAGGAAGAGGGAGGGGACAGAGTGGGTAGTAAGGAGGGGGTGGGGGCAGGGGGGAGAAATGACCCAAGCATTGTATGCACATATGAATAATAAAACAATTTAAAAAAAAAGAAAAAGAAATAAAATAAAACATAGTAAAAATGGCTATATTACCAAAAGCAATCTACATGTTCAACACAATTTCCATTAAAATCTCAATGGCATTCATCACAGCAAATGAAAAATCTACCCTAAAGTTTATTTGAAAACACAAAAGACCATGAATAGCCAAGGTAATACTGATCAAAAAGAGCAACACTGGAGGTATAACAATATCCAACTTCAAACTATACTACAGAGCCATAGCAATAAAAACAGCATAGTACTGGCACAAAAACAGATATGAAGACCAGTAGAACAGAATAGAGGACCTGGATATGAATCCACACATCTATGCCCACCTAGTTTTTTACAAAGGTGCCCAAAACATACAATCAAGAAAAGACAGTCTCTTCAACAAATGTTGTTGGGAAAACTGGATATTCACCTGCAGAAAATGAATCTGTGTTTGACATCTGTACAAGTATCAACTCAAAGTGAATTAAGGACCTTAATGTCAGACCTGAAACTTTGAAGATCATACAGGAAAGAACAGGAAATACACCAGAAGCAATAGGTATAGGAAAGGACTTCCTCAGTAGAACTCCAGCAGCCTAGCAACTAAGAGAAAGGATGGATAAATGGGACTACATGAAACTAAAAAGCTTCTGCACAACAAAAGAAATAGTCTCTAAATTGAAGAGGCCATCCACAAAATGGGAGAAAATCTTTTCTAGTTATACATCAGATAAGGAACTTATAACCCGAATATACAGGGAGCTCAAAATGCTAAACTCCCAAAGAATCAATGACCCAATAAAGAAATGGGCAACCAAAGTAAACAGAAATTTTTCAAAAGAAAATCTCCAAGTGGCCAAAACACACATGAAAAAATGCTTACCATCCCTGGCCATAAAGCAAATGCAAATTCCACCTCACTCCTGTCAAGAATACCAACAACAACAAATGTTGTTTGTTGTTGAGGAAAAGGAGCACTCATATGCAGCTGGTGGGAATGTAACCTAGTACAATCACTATGGAAAAGAGTGTGGAAGCTCCTTAAAAAACTGAAAATAGATCTGCCATATGATCCAGCAATACCACGCTTAGAGATATACTCGAAGGAATACGAGTCTGGTTACTACTGCACACCCATGTTTATGGCAGCACTATTTATACTAGCCAAGCTATGGAAATAGCCAAGATGCCCCACTACTGATAAATGGATTAAGAAAATGGAATTTTACCCAGCCACAAAGGACAATGAAATCTTATCACTCGCAGGTAAATGGATGGAACTGGAGAACATCATCTCAAGTGAAGTTAGTCAGGTTCAGAAGGCCAAAAATCGCATGTTCTCCCTCATATGCAGATTATAGGCCTAAAAAATGCAGCAATATTATTGGACACTGGTCACACCAAGGAGAGACTACAAACGAGAGGGGTAGTGCCAAAGAAGGAAACCAAAACCTTGAATGTGGTTGATGTGCCCACTGTATCGTAACAAATATAGCAATCTCAAAACTGGCCAAGGCCCCTGTGGGAAGGAGAAGAGGGAGGAGTGAAGACAACTGTGGATTTTTATACACATATGCATGGAAACAACACAAGGAGTCTCCCTGTATAGCTATCTTTATCTCAAATTAGCAAAAATACCATGTTTTGTTATTATCTTTTATGTTTTTCTTCTATAAAATCAGAGAACAGGAGGGTGGAACAAGTAGGTTCTGCCCAGAGTCGGGAAGGGGGAGGTAGTGATGAAGGGGGTAAGAGGATGAATATGACGCAAATAATGTGTACCCGTGTGTAAATGCAAAAATGATATCTGTGAAACTGTTATAGGAATCAGGGGAGGCAGAATGAAAGAGCAGTGGAAGGGGTGAATTCAAGTATGCTACATTTGATACACTGTAAGAACCTTTGTAAATATGCCAATGTAACCCCACCCAGCACAATAAATAATAAATAAATATTTTAAAAATTAATGAAAATACAATGACTGTTAATTTTAAAAATCATGGAAAATACTGAATCAGTACCTCCAGAGCTGGAGCTCCTTCACCAGTGTATGGAAAGGTGGTAGGAGGATGAAAAGCCTTTCATCTTTCTTAATGCCAATGCTGCTTTTGCCAATGTACCTGAGTCAAGCTTGTAACCAAATATTCTCTCATCTGTCCTACTTTCATCTTCTAGGTTTTGTAAGTATGATTTCATGAATTTTACTTTCACAATTTTCACCTTTTTAGGAATTCTTATTACACAGGCAATATAGTTTTATAGCAAAGGCTTCAACATGATAAACTTGGGAGAAAGTGTTTATAAACTACACATCCTATAAGGAATTAAAATTCAAATATATTAAAGAACAGATGTAACTCAGTAGGAAAGAAAAAATAATAACCCAATAAAAATGGATAAAAGATCTGAATAAATATTTTCCAAACAAATACAAATGGCCAATGGGTGTATAAAAAGGTGATCAACATCACTAATCATCAAGAAAATGCAAACTAAAGTCATAGTAAGCTATTACTATGTTAGACTGTTATCAAAAAGAAGTTAGCAGGTATTGGTGAAGATACAGAGAAAAGGAAATCCTGTACACTTTTCATGGGAATGTAAATTGGTATAAGGAATATAAAAAACAATATTGAGATTTCTCAAACTATTAAAAATACAAAGATCATATGGTTCAGCAATATGACTTGTGGGTAGATAGTCAAAGGAAATAAAATTATTGTCTTGAAGAGATACCTATGTATACTCCCATTCTTATTGCAGTATTAGTCACAATAACTAAGATAAAGAAATAAGCTGAATGGATAAAGAAATGTTTATATCTGTGTGTGAATATTATTCAACCTTTAAAAAGAATAAAACACTGCCATTTGCAATATCTTAAATGAAATTTAGAACATTATGCTAAATGAAATAAGTCAGACAAAGAAAAATCCATACTGCACACTCACTTACATGTTGAATCTAAAGAAAAAGCCACAATTATGGAGAATAGAGTGGCAGTTATGGAGCAAAGGGAAGAAAAGCAGAGATATTATTGGTCACAGGATACCAACCATCATTTATAAGATGAATGAATCATGGAGATCTAATGTACTGCATGGTAACTATAGTTAATAATTATTGTTACTTGAAATTTCTTGAGAGATCTCAAATGTTCTAGGCTCCTAATATGATAACAACATAATATGGGTATGTTAACTAGCTCAAACATCTCATCTACACTCCAAATGCATATTATTTTTCTCAATCATACATCAACAAAACTGCAGGAAAAAGCTTGGGTTCAAATTTCATCTGCACCATTTACTGGATTTTGAACTTTGACCAAATGCTTAATACCTCTGTACTTTAACTTTCTCTCCTGAAATTGTGAAACATTAGAGATTAGTTGTGAAATTTAAGTGATAAACACATAGCAAATGATCAGCAAATGTAAGTGCCACTATTACCCTAATCATAACTACTGTTACAATTGCTTGTTATGATTTGGATAAAGAAAAGAACTTGATTTGTAATAACAATGCTCTTCTCCAAAGCAGAGACAAAAATATAGCCAATATTGTATTTTACTTCTTCCAAATACAGCATTTAAAATGTTACAGTGAAAGAATATAAAATAGAAAATTTCACATGTGGATCTTTTTTTTAAGTTTTAAAAGAAGTCAGCAAATATTTATCCCAATGGACTAATAGAAGAAACCACATGAATGAGTTTCTGAGTCATGCACCATTTTTAAACATGGTGCTGAAGGAAAAGTAGCAATACAGTCTATGCGCTCACTCACCTGCTGTGATGGATAATAATGAGTGGGCACAAGAAAATATCAAATAATTATAAGTCTTCAAGATCTGACTTCTTATTCATTTCTAACAGATGGGTTATCTGAAAGTATAATTTCTATGCCACCTACCGTGCAGCAGCTGAGTATTTCTGGCTTTAGAGGTAGGAATCTCACAGCTCACACCATACTGAGCCTGCCCCTCTGGAGTTATGGGGAATTGAACTACAACATTCCATGTCAAGAATAAAATGCTGTGCAGTGAATTCTTTAGTTTTCTACTTTAAGAAAGGTGGCTGTACTAACTTCAAATACGTTGCCTCATATTTGATGGAGAAGAACTTATCAGCAAAGAAGGAGACTTTGGTTCACATTGAGTAAGAATGTAAGTGTTATGGAGACACAGACATACCCTCATAGCTCATCACTTGTGCAAACATAAAATTATTTGAAACGCCTCAGCAGGCGTTTCAATTATCATCTAAGATTGGAAGTCAAATCTTGTTTAGGGCTAATGAAATTAGTCATCAAAACAAACATCAAAATTAGCCATAAAGTTAATTCACAAGTTATTTGGAAAGAGTCTGGCTCAAAATCTCAAGAAAAATTAAAATATTTTCCATTAAGTAATTTTTAAAACATTGCTGGCAGTGTTGGTGTTTTTACACGTAAAGGCTGGAGTTTATGAAAGCATCTTATTTTAAAAACTACCATAAAGAATGGTTTTATAATGATGCTTTTTAAACCTTATTTTCCACACAATCTAAGAGCAAATAGGGTCTATATATCAATGGAAAATTGTGTATTGATTTTAGCCAATAAAATAAATATCAATTCCTTTGCATTCTTATTTTTTCAGATAATAGTTTTATTTCAAAGATCAGAGATTCAGCATCAATTCTATTGATAAAGACGTGTAATATGAAGCATTCAAAAGAGAGAACAATCAAATTTTTATTTTACTTTACTACATTTACATTTTTGAGAGATTTGTAAGGTTTCTAAGTATTTACAATGCTTGTAAACTAATAAAATTCTTGCTTTTCTCTGTACATGAATACATCAGAAGAGAAACTAAGAATTTTCAACTTCCCTGATTTTAGAAGCTGTGTTCAGGGGTTTTCTCTCCATTTAAAAGACTTTTATTGCTGCTGGGTCTGAGTTTGTTAAGAGAACTTCCTGGCTTTCTAACAAAAGATTACATGCAACATAAAAGGAAAGAAAATTACTTAATATTTCTCCCAAAATTTAGGAAATTGGGAAGAAATATAGAGTTAAATTACATTAACTCCTATCAAATTTTATGAGAACTTGAGTGTTTGCAAAAAATAAGTTGCTATGGAAATTGTAGTGTCAGCATTGAACATCATCTTCATTACAAACAAAAAGTTGAGCACATGTAGTTGTTATATCACACAGATATATTTAATCTGTTTAATATTACTCTTTCATAACTAAAGTTCCAGACTGTTGCTATATATTTCCTTAAAATTGATCACACCTGCTAAATGCTTGTGTGTCAAAACTCAAAACCTAAACAGACAAAAAATATGGTTTCAGAATATTTGGGATGCCAACAAGTACTAACAATCCAAAAATTCAATTTAGAATTTGCTACTACATAAAATTATCTCCTGGTCAATGTGATTTAAAGAATCAGTTTTTTTTTTAATTCCACCAGACTATATTTAGCAAAACTACAGACACCTGTTTAATTTATTTTGCAAATAATTTATTTTTTTTCAAGTTAAAAATTCTTTCAATTATACTCCTGCATGAAAATAGTGTCCCAAATGCAAAGACAGCTGTTATTATAAAAATTCAACGGTAAAGAATTTTACATTATTTTTCCTCTATTTTACTTATTTTCGATCTAGTTCATCATGCTAACTTACATAGTGCTAAAGTACAAATAAAACTATGGATTTGGACATAGAAAAAGATTTTGGGGGGTGGGGAGGGGACATGTGGCCCAAATAATGTATACACATGTAAGTAAATGTAAAAATGATTTTAAAACTTCTTAAAAGTCAAATAGCCCAGTTCTAAGTGGACAAAGGACTTGAATAGATTTCTCCAAAAGAAGATATGCAAATTTCCAGTTAGCCATGGATAGAATGCTCAACATCAAGTCATTACAGAACTGCAAACAAAAACCACAATGAGATACTGTTTATACATTAGAACGGCTGGTGGGGTTGTAAATTGGTGACATCATCATAGGAAACATTCCAAAAAAATTTGTGCATCAAATTGGCAGATATCTGAGGAATCCCATTCCTAGGTGTATCCCAAAAGAATTGAAAACATGTTCAAACAAAACTTTCACATAAATGTTACCAGTACTATTCCCAATCTCCAAAAGGTGTAACATTACAAACATCCATCAATTGATAAATGAATAAACAAGAAGGCTAGCTATACAGTGAACTAATATACAGGCATAAAAAGAAATAATGTAGTGATTCACACAACATCATGAACTTTGAAGGCATGTTAAGTGAAAGAATCCAAACACAAAAGGTCATATGTATGATTCTATGCATACAAAATATAGGAACCATATAAATCTGCAGAGACAGAAAGCTGGTTGAGTTGCTGAGTGACAGGAAAGGATAGAGGGTAGCTGCTTAAGTGTGTGTTTCTCTTTAAAATAATACAAGTATTTTTGAACTAGACAGAGATAATCATTGTACAACCTTGTATGCATACTAAATCACACTGAATTGTACATGTTCAATGGTTCATTTTGTGATGTGAATTTTCTCTCAATAAATAAAACATCCCCAAGGGCATGTAGTTAATTTACTGTAATATCACTACACCATTTAATATAAAGCTTATCTTTAAATAGCCTCAGTTCACAAAAGTAAAAATTAAATCTAGCAAACCATGCTTTTTCTACTGGGTTGTTCATGTCAATACCCCATCTCTGGTTGTGCATTGTATTTTAGTGACTGAAGCAATGACATACACCATCAATTGGATAGACTGGGCATGGGAGGTGCTAGGACAGACCTCAGACTGCAAGTGCATTTCTGAGAAAATGCAACTGGTAATTTATGTTTGTGTGTCAACAAGTTTGTACCTACAGTTTCTATTTTGCTGTACCTGATTTTCGTTGACTACATAATTCATTTATCTTACACTGTGTGAGATGGTTTATAGAAACAATATTTATGCTCTGCTTGAAAAGAGATTATTTAATGATGACCTTTTTATCATATTTCCAGTTAGAAGAATAATACTTAATAAGAAAACCTACCAGGAAAAGACATAGAGTGACTCTGAATTCATATTGGCAAGGAAAATAAGCCAATGTAAAAAGGTTACATGCTGTATGATTTCCAGCTCTAATTAAATTCTAGAAAAGACAAATCTGTGGATACAGTAAAAGCATCAGTAGTGCGAGGGACTCTGGAGTGGGCAGAAAAAATGAGTAAAGGGCTTTTTAGGACAGTAAAACCCTTTTTTTTTTGACAAATATATTCTAATAGTTGTTTTTTTTTTATTTACTTTTATTATTCATGTGTGCATACAAGGCTTGGGTCATTTCTCCCCCCTGCCCCCACCCCCTCCCTTACCACCCACTCCGCCCCCTCCCTCTCCCTCCTACCCTCTCAATACCCAGCAGAAACTATTTTGCCCTTATTTCTAATTTTGTTGTAGAGAGAGTATAAGCAATAATAGGAAGGAACAAGGGTTTTAATAATACTGTATCAGTTAAATTTTGTCCTTATACATTTTTTCAAAACCCATAAAATGTACAACACAAAGAGCAAGCCCTAATGAAAACTATAGACATTGGTTAGTAACAATGTATGAACATTGGCTTATCAATTACAACAAATGTGTCACACTAATGTAAGATGTATTAGAAAAAATCAGATGTGGAGGGGGATAAGGCACATGTGTCAAATGTATTTTCTGTACATTGCTCTCTACACCTAAAATCGCTTAAAATAAATTTTAAGCAAAATAAATACAAATAACATTGTTTAAAAAAAAAAGAGAGAGAGATTTTTTACAGATCAGAGACAACATAGTATCACTTCTTCCTACAGGAAATGTCTAGTCTCTGGACCTTAGTTCTAAAGCTAGGTGTGTGTGTGTGTATATTCCATTCCTAAACTAATGTTCATACACAGAGCTCAATCTGTTTTTTACTAGCTTTGCTTTATAGCTAAATTCTTATAGCATTCTGAACAGAATGGCAGAGGTAACCTGGATTTCACATTAATATTCAAGCCCAAGGATAATAACAAACGTATATTAGGTATTGACCAGCAATCAGAAAAGATAGGTCATGTGCAAATATACTTGCTAATATAAGGATTATGCACAAAGCTAAAAGGAGATGTGTTACACATGTTGTTCCTCACAGAAGATCCCACAGGAAGAAGAATGGTAAACTTATGTGTTAACTTGTAGTGGCAATCGAATGCCCAGATATTCAATTTAAACATTATTTTGTATGTGTCCGTCAGATATTTCTTAAACATTATTCTGTATGTGTTTGTCAGATATTTCTGGATCAGATTATCATTTGAATTATTAGACAGTAAAACAGGTTACCTTCCCACCTCATTCAATCTGATGAAGGAAAAGAAGTCTTTCTATCTGACTATCTTTTAAATTGGGGCATCAGTTTTTCTCTTACCTTCTAATTCAGACTGGAATTTTCTCCACTTTCGTCACTAGGTCTTTTGGTTCTCAGGATTTTGGACTCACACTTAATACTATCAGCTCTTGTGAAACATTCTTTCTCTCTCTATCTCTCTCTCTCTCTCTCTCTCTCTCTCTCTCTCTCTCTCTCTCTCTCCATCTGCCATAGCAAAAGACCACAGACTAGGGTGCTTTACCAACAGACATTTATGTTCTCACAGATCTGGAGACTAGAGGTCTAAGATTATGATGTTAGCATGGGGTTCTTCATGAGGATCCTCTTCCTGATTTGCAGACAACCACCTTCTCAGGGTCTTTGCATGACAGACAGAGAGAGCCTTGTCCTTTCTTCCTCCTTTGAAAGGACATTGAACCCATCATGGGCCCCAAACTTATCTATATTCGATTATTCATCAAAGTCCCTACCCCCAAAAACAATTACAATGGGGATTAGGGCTTCAGCATAAAAATTCTGACAAAACATGAACATTCAGTCTGTTTAACAACGAGAATTTTCTAAAGGTAGAATTGGAAGGTGCCTAAAGAATAAGAAAATTCCACACAAAAGAAAATCATGGCATTGTCAATTTTTAAAGAAAGGGTTTGGTAAGATTGGGGAAGAACAAGATTGTTTGAAAAAGAAAAGGCAGTTTAGAAACAATTATCCAACTACAGAAAACGACTATTAAACTTGGAAATTGAGTTGTAGTATTAGAATGATTTTTAAAAAGGAAGGCCTTGTCAAATACTTGACTAATTGGACCTGTGGGGTGATAGAAAGTAGAGAGTCCAGATGAGGGTAACATTTTGAGTCCAAGTCACTGCAAGAATGTGAACTATTCATTAGTATCAGTTCACCAAGTTAATAAAAAATGTTCATAATAGTAAGATTTGCGTCTTTTTTTGTATTCATGAAAAGCATATAGAACCATCTCTAATTATCACATAGACCATAACAGAGCTAGAATTCATGATCTTTGAGATCATTGCTGTCACCTACAATCATTAACCTATATTCACCATTAACTAATGTACTTCTTATCAGCCAATTAGGAGATGGTAGAAAAACAGTTACTTTCTTTTTCCTTTTTATTTTGGATAACAAAAATGATGAAAAGAGAGAAATCTTAAACCAAGTGTTAGTCTTTGCATCCAGTTTTCCCTAGATAAAGACATTTATTTAATAAAGTCAGAATGACCATGGAAGTGAAGTAAATGACTATTCTTCATGAAAGATCCATAGAAAAAGAGTACTGTGCCAGAATATATGTTTCTGCTTGAATTAATAGCTCAACTCTTACCCATCACTTTGGCTTCAGCCAACTCCTTCAGGCTACTCCACAAGATGTTGCCTTTCCAGAAAGGTGTCCAAAATCAGATCAGTATTCTGGGATATCATGTCTTTAATGTTTAATCTTTTAAAATATTTCAGAATTGACAGACATACACACATTTGATATTCTTGCAAATTTTCCAGCTATTCTCAATCCTCTGCACCTAACTAATCCTGTCTAACAAACACTGCCAATCAGTAGATTAATCTATGCCATATGAATCCTGAGCATACAATATGAAAAGTTTCTCTATTTGCCTCTTACATTTTACTTAATCTCTTTCCAGCCCAGTGTCCCACAATCAACCCATCCAATCTTCCATCTGAACCTGAAGGGGAATGAGAAGACCCAAGTAGAACTATTCCACAGACATTTCTTGCCCAGCCTATGTTGTTCTCTTTTAGCCATCATTTCTACATATATGATTCCAGTCCCACCATATTCCTATCCTCTTCTCTTCTACCTATTTAAATATCATCCAGAATCCATCTCTTCTGGAAATCTCTGACATCACTACAGCTGAAAACAACTATCTCACATCTTGCCATTTTTATTGTTTGTATTTTATTTCATACAGCTTTCTTCTCTTTTGCATTAACAGCTGTCTCTTTTCTGGTTTTAGACTTCACATGTCAACATGTAAGATTATTAGAAGAGAGGTACCATGTTGTTCTTGTTGTAGCAGTTAATAGTATGGAATTCCTGCTCATAAGAAAATTCAAGCCCATCCCATCAACACTTTAAGGCATAAATCAGGTTGCTACACCATTTTATACAAGAAAATGGAGCATCTACAGAATTTTGTAAACTTAGAAGGTACTAGGACCTTTCCTACCCCACAACAGCACCTCGCTAACTCTTTCTCATCATTCAAGTTTAGCCCAATGTTCCACTCTTGCCATTTAAAGTCGCCAGTTCTTACACACAAATTACTTCCCATTTTACCACCCTCACTTTTTTTAAGTGAGTCTTACAATTTAAAATGAACTTGTATTTATGTTGGGGTCTCTGTATTAGAATACAGTCAGCCATCTGTGGGTTATATACCTCTGGATTAAACCTTGCATTGTATTGAACATGTACAGAATTTCTTGTCATTATTCTCTAAACAATATAGTATAAACAATGGTTTTATAGCATTTACATTGTATTAGGTAATCTAGACAAGATTTAAAGTTTACTGGAGCATATACATATGCTCCAGTTTATATGCAAATACCATATCATTTATATAAGAAACCTGAGCATCTATAGATTTTTGTATGCTTGGAAGATTCTGTGATCAATCCTTCATGGATTCTGAGAGAAAATAGTATAAGCTTCTCGAGATCAAGTTTTCTTCTTGGTTTCTCAGTCTCTAGAGTCTGGAAGAAAATCTAGTCTACACTAAGTATCCAATCAAGCATTTATAAATAAATAAATGAATAACTTATTTGGAAATTACCTCAAGTAGTACTGGGAGATTACTCTTTGCAACTATCCCATATTTCTGGACATCTTATAGGCAGAGACACTGCTTTTGTGCAGGACTAGCTCTGAAGGCATATTTGTATAAGAACAGCCTTGAAAAGGTAAAGATAGTCTCTTCGTGTGGAACCAAGGCCAAGTTTGCTGACAGCCATGGAAGATGGAGATAATAATAGTCTATTTTTCAAATAATTTGAAGTAAACATTAGACACTCCTATTATCTAGTATAATAGTGAATCTGTCAGAGAAAACCTTAAGTAGACCATTATAAAAAATTCATAATCCCTAATTTTAGGATTCCTCCCCTGAGCACACCCAAGCAGGTATCATCTGTTGTTCTTTGTGCTACCCAGCAGGAATTAGGAATCAGGGACTGGTGCAAATTTATATACTCTGGCTACTACCATTGATTTGAATAAAAAGTTCTTTATCTCTCACCTAGCAGTCCTGGTTCCAGAGAATCTCCAGGGCAACTGTTCACCACACATAAGCTCTACGCTCTGGTTGCCTGAGTCTTGGATATCATCTGTCTAAACTTCTACTACAACAATTTCTGAGGAATAGCTGGTTGAGAAATTGAGCACTAAAATCAAATGTTTTCCCCCATGAGTGTCACATTAGAAAGTTTTCATCATAGCTAATATTAAGGAGCACAAAGAGACGGCCCAAACAATGTATATACATGTGAATAAATGAATAAACAATAAAAAATATTAAGGAGCACAGAAGTGCAATCTTGCCATGTAGCTAGAAGAAGAGGAAAAAGATATTTATGAGAGAAAAATAGATAGATATACATACACACATATGCATATACATGTATATATCCTTAAATATATGTACAAATTTATATAAATATAGATAGATGAAAGGTAGATAGATAGATGATTAGATAGATAGATAGAAAGATAGATAGACCAAAAATCATATGTTCTCCCTTATATGCAGACATTAGATTAAGGGCAAACACAACAAGGGGATTGGACTTTGATCACATGATAAAGCTAGAGGACAAAAGGGAGGTATGAGGATAAGTAAGACACCTAAAAAACTAGATAGCATTTGTTGCCCTCAATGCAGAGAAACTAAAGCAGATACTTTAAAGCAACTGAGTCCAATAGGAAAAGGGGACCAGGAACTAGAGAAAAGGTTAGATCAAGAAGAATTAGCTTAGAAGGTAACACACATGCACAGGAAATCAATGCAAGTCAACTCCCTGTATAGCTATCCTTATCTCAGCTAGCAAAAGCCCTTGGTCCTTCCTATTATTGCTTATACTCTCTCTTCAACAAAATTAGAGATAAGGGCAAAATAGTTTCTTCCAGGTAGCGAGGGGTAAGGGGGGGTAAGGGAAGGAGCAGGGGGGTAACCTTCTAGGTTAATTCTTTTTGATCTAACCTTTTCTCTAGTTGCTGGTCCCCTTTTCCTATTGTCCTCAGTTGCTTTTAAGGTATCTGCTTTAGTTTCTCTGCATTAAGTACAACAAATGCTAGCTAATTTTTTAGGTGTCTTACCTATCCTCACACCTCCCTTGTGTGCTCTCGCTTTTATCATGTGCTCAAAGTCCAATCCCCTTGTTGTGTTTGCCCTTAATCTAATGTCCGCATATGAGGGAGAACATATGATTTTTGGTCTTTTGGGCCAGGCTAACCTCACTCAGAATGATGTTCTCCAATTCCATCCATTTACCAGCAAATGATAACATTTCATTCTTCAAATAAAGGAAACCACAGAAGCACTGTATAAACACATATATTTTTAATAAAATGCTGGGCTTCATTTTTCAGAGATCATCTTATAGAACTGTTTTGGGGAAAACTAAGTTGCCTCTTCTATAAATTAACAGTAACCTCAACTACCATGTAAGTTGAAGATGAAACAAAATATATAATACAGCTACTGATCCTCTTAAATATAAAAGGATACTTTTTTAAATGACTAAGAGAGTAGATAGCATACTAAATGTTCTTCCCCCCCCCACACACACACACAATAGAAATAAAAGGGATCCAAGAAATTCTCAGAGATATTTGCTCTCAATTATCTTAATTACATTGATTGGATTAGTGATCAGTGCATATGTCCAAATTCATAAACTATATACATTAAATATATGATTTTTTATTAAAATTATGAATATGGACAGAGTAGCAAGTACACTGATGTTTTTCAGAAATTTTATTTTTCCAAATAATTCTGAATATAACCCAAAAGATAAAGATATGTTCTGAATCAAAATAGACTTGGGACAGTAATATGAATCTTCATAGAATTTGAAAGCAGATAAAGTTGCAAAGAAACTTCTAATTTAACTTCTACCAACACTGGCTGTCATAAAACATTTTTATTTATGATAAAATGCCATATGATCCATTTGTTTTTACAAATAATACCTTATTTTCCATTAAAAAAAAGCCTCACATCCTCATTTCTTAGGTTTTTACATTGTAATAAATTCATGAAATCTATTAAGATTATTATTACTTTCAAAAATGTAACACCTGTAGCTCAATTAAAAGCAAGACTACAGTAGCCCAATTGAACAATGCAAACATTCTCAAGTTGTATACACAATAGTAAACATCCATTAAGTAATCAGCACATCAGAGGCATGCTACAAGGGGAAAGAAGGAAACAATAATCAAGAAAAGCAATTTAAAATGAAAGCAAATGATAAGATAGAAAATTGACTTCTAACACTCTAGGGTAAAAAGCGCTTTTTGGCTTGTTTTTCCATGCATATATTTGAAATCCTTATCATTGACTTTTCCTACACCTTTGATCTAAAAAAGTTTTTCCTTAATTGTTCAAATTATTTTTCTCCAAGGTATTACATTGATATATTGTTT
The DNA here is from genome assembly GCF_047511655.1 of Castor canadensis. Lineage (NCBI taxonomy): Eukaryota > Metazoa > Chordata > Mammalia > Rodentia > Castoridae > Castor > Castor canadensis. Next base: position 18,386,500 of record NC_133390.1, on the reverse strand, counting down.
CTTTTTTAATGAACTTTGCCATTGAATCAGGTTACAAATGATGGGAAAAAAAAAAAAACAAGACCACCATTGATTATGTAACCTTGGATGGTGTCTTGCTGGTTCAGAGGGCTATGGAAATGCCAGATGGAAAGGTGTTACATGAAAGCAATTCACGATGTGAAAACTGCAGGTCGAATACTTTCCTGCAGTAGTAATATTTTGTTTCCTTGTTCTTACTAGATTTTATTCAGGGTGTAAGAGGTGCTTAAACTGCTGAAAAGCACCTGCTTCTTACTCAGGCCCATAATTAACTAAAAGCAGAAAAAAAAAAATACTTGACATCTCTACCATCAATTTGTATTTGTCTCTCCCTTAAGCCATGCTCTTTGCAGTCACTTTGCAATCATATCCAATTCCAAAACTCATAACATCTTTATGACAAGGAATGGAAACTATCCATAACAGCAGAGCCTCCTCAGGAGGGACCACCTGCCAGGAAGCAGTGACTCTGGATAAAAATTCTCCAGAATCCCTAAGAAACAAGACTGAGATAAGAACTGGGTATATTTAATTATGCATATTGTTGTCCCCTGCCCTAATTCTTTGTCTTTTTAAAGCTAAAGTTCATGTCTGTACTCCAAAGATGGCTAAAAATGGGCTGTTTATTTTGCTTCTCCTGAAGGTATGTAATAAATCTCATTTCTCTGCCCTTCACCATGTGTCTTTATTTGCATAAAAGCACAAGTGGCTGAAACTCTGATTTCAATGGCTTTGAATCGCAAACTTTACATTTTTTAACTCTAAAGTCCAATACATTCCTTACTTTAACCTCTGGACAAATATACACTTGATCATGGGCTTGTTTTCCCTATCCAAATCTATCATATGCATTAACAACATCTCACCACATTCACTGACAGCAAACACAACAGACTCTAAAATGTAAGTTTTAGAAACATATTTAACTGAATTTTTCAAAATGCTAATTTTTAACACTACTGTTACATTTAGTATTGTTCACCATAATCAACAAATACTCTCATTAAAGAAAAATCACACTAGACAAGATGAGCAAACAGAATTTGGTTTTTCTCCCAGGCTATTTCCAATGAAAGGAAAGAACTCAGACTAAGTCCTGATACTCAGTTCTTCTAAAATAAAGGGTGAGAAAGTTTGTAAGAGCTGGGGAAGTGTTAGACTTTCTCCGTTTGCTAATTAGTTTACCCAAAGGCAAAGTCAACTTTCTCCTTACAACTTCGAATAAGAAGCATAAAAGTTAAGCCCCTAACCTAAACTCCCACAGAGACTGGGAGGTAAGGGCACTATGTTCCCTGGTGATTACACTTCAAAGGGATCCTAGAGGAAAACAATCCTAAACTTTAAAAATGACAAGAGAATTTTTTAAATGATTTACATCTCAAAGAGGCACAGTAAAAATTTACAATTGCAAGTTTCCTAAAATAAATGCTCTATGAATAGGTAGGGCCTAGAATAAGGAAGAAAAGTGTCTAAGGGTTACTGAAGCTGAGAGAAGGAGAAAATTGAAGCCATATTGGTTTCTACCAATGTACAAAACTTTCAACCAGATTTATTTCTTGCCCTCCAATAGCTATAGAGTTACATGGAAGGAAAGAAAAACAATAAGAATACAAAGCACTTCATTACCTTTCTTTAATTCTACTAAATTTTGTGAGTAGGTAGGAAGAAGAAATGAAGCCCTGAAAGAATAGAAAGGCTAGGTGCATAAGCTCTCACAACTAGTCATCCAAAGCACCATTTCAAGACAAAGCTCCCACTGAGGACCAGTACTGGGAATGAAACATAAACTAAGCAGAACAGAAACAGTAGATGCAAAAGAAAAGAATGTCCAGAAGTTGAAAGAATAGGTAGATTCAAAATTTCCTGTGAAATACAATGCAATGTCTGTTTTTTTGTATTGTTAAATTCTAGGATATATTTGTTAATTCCTTATCAGGATGTTCTATCCATTGGAGTGAGTGGGGTGTTGAGATCTCCCACTATTATTGTTACTGGACCTATCTGTACCTCTTTTTCGGGACTGTTTGTTTAATGAATTTGGGTGTAGCCATGTTCACTATACATATAATTGTTTTTTCTTCTTGCTGTATTGTTCACTTTATTAGTATGTAATGACCTTCTTTGTCTCTTCAGACTGATTTTTGCTTAAAATTTGCTTTCATTATTGTCAGAATAAGTACTCCTGCTTGCTTTCAATTTCCACATACCTGGTATGTGTATTTGGTTGTAAGGTTGTTTCCTGTAGACAATAGACTGTTGGATCTTGCTTTTTGATCCAATCAATCATGTCTTTTGATTAAAGAGTTTAATCCATTCACATTTAGGATTGTGATTGAGAGGTAGTTACTGATACCTGAGTTTCTATGGCTTTTTTCCAGGTTGAGTCTTGTGTTGGTTATTCTTACTTTTTGCATTGTTCATCTTTGGGTTTTGTTGGTTTACCGAGTTGATCATATTTGATAATATCCCAGCTCTCATCAATTCCCTTTTTGAGTTTTATTCTTTCCTGATCTCTCCCGTTTGTGATCATTTTTCTTCCTCCTCTCTGTAAACTATTCCCTTGAGTATCATTTGTAATAAAGCTTCATGGATGTGAACTGATTTAGCTTATCCTTATGTTGGAAAGTCTTTATTTCTCCATCAAGATTAAAGGACAGCTTTTCTGGATAAAGTATTTTTGGTTGGTAGTTATTCTCTCTCAGAGCTTGAGTTATGTTGCTCCATGCCTTCTTGCCTGTAACATTCATTCTGAGAGACCTGAGATGATTCTTACATGTTGACATTTGTATGTAAGCTGCCAATTTTCTCTTGCAGCTCTCAGTATCTTTTCTTTGTTCATTAATTTGGACATATTAATAAGATGTTAGAGTTGTTCCTTCTGTGCATGTCTATTTGGAATTTGAAATGCCTCCTGTGCATGGGTGTCTGCTGATACTATCCACTGTGGTTTTCACTTGATTTACTGAGGTTTTCATTTCTGACATTTCTACTTGGTTATTTTTTACAATTTCCATTTCTTTGCTGAACTTCTCTTCCATGTTGTTAGCTTTCTTGTCTAGATCTTGAAATTCATTTCCTAACTTCATTTATCTGTTTATTTGAATCTTCTTTGAGGTTACTGATCATTTTTAACAGCAGGCTTTTGAATTCTCTCTCAAGCATTATATGGAATTCTCTCTAAGATTATATGGAAGCAAACTCTAATTTCTAGGGGATAATCTGGAATCTTACCCTTATACTCTTTGAAAGGTATAAGGATTGGAAATTGAGTAATATAGAGGATGGGCATGGGGAAGAGAAGTGAGTGGGAAGATAAATAGTGTAGGAGATAATAGTATGAGAGAGCTCTATATACTTAGAGAAATAGAGAATTGTTTGGGAGATATAGAGAAAAAAGAAATAATTGAAAAAAAAACAATTAGAAAACATCTTGAAAGGAAAAGAAAAGAAATGGATAAAATAGATGAAGAGAAAAAAAGGAAAAAATGCTTGTATTTCTTAAAGAGAAGTGTTGTTATTCCCTGTGATTTAGCCAAGTTAGTCCCTTTTTTTGTCCTGTTTTTTATGAGAACAGCTACAAGAGGTTGGTGTTGCAGATGCATTCAGGGGCCTCAGGAAGGGATCTTGGACAGCCTGGTTGACACACTCCAGGGCAATTCACTTAAAGTACCTTGTCCTCAATGTTCTTTTGGGACTGAATGGTCTCCATAGCTTCAACTATGCTACAGAGGCATAGCAATAAAAACAGCATGGTACTGGCACAAAAACAGATATGAAGATCAGTGGAACAAAATAGAGGACCTAGATATGAATACACACAGCTATGCCCACCTTATTTTTGACAAAGGCACCAAAAACATATGATAGAGAAAAGAAAACCTCTTCAACAAATGTTGCTGGGAAAAGTGGCTATCTGCCTATAGAAAGCTGAAACTATATCCATGCCTTTCACCCTGTACTAGTATCAACTCAAAGTGAAATAAGACTTTATATCAGACCTGAAATCTTGCAGTTTGTACACAAAAAAGCAGGGAATATCCTGGAAACAATAGGTATAGGAAAGGACCTCCTCAGCAGAACTCTAATAACCCAGCAACTAAGAGAAAGGATGGAAAAATAGGACTACATAAAATTAAAAATGGTCTCTAAACTGAAGAGACCACCCACAGAGTGGGAGAAAATATTTGTTAGTTATACATCAGTCAAACTAGAATATATAAGGAGTTCAAAAAACTAAACTCCCCCAAAATCAATGAACCAATAAAGAAGTTAAACAGAACTTTTTCAAAAGAAGAAGTCCAAATGGCCAAAAAACACATGAAAAAATGCTTACAGTCCCTGGCCATAAAGGAAATGCAAATCAAAAGCACACTAAGATTCCACCTCACTCCTGTTAGAATGGCTATCATCAAGAACGGCACCAACAACAAATGTTGGCAAGGATGTGAGAAAAGGAACCCTCATACACTGCTGTTGGGAATGTAAGCTAATACAACCACTTTGAAAAACAATAGGGAGGCTTTTTACAAAACTAAACATAGATCTGAAATACAATCCAGCAATACCACTCCTAGTGATATACCCAAAGAATACAACTCAGATTGCTCCAGAGGCATCTGTATACCCATGTTTATTGCAGCACTATTCACAATAGCCAAGCTATGGAAACAGCCAAGATGCCCCACTACCAATGAATGGATTAGTAAAATGTGGTATTTATACACAACGGAATTTTATTCAACCACAAAGAAGAATGAAATTTTGTCATTCGCAAGTAAATGGATGTAACTGCAGAACATCACCTTAAGTGAAGTTAGCCAGACTCAGAAAGCCAAAAATCACATGTTCTCCCTCATATCTGGATTATAGACCCAAAACAAATGCAGTAATATTATTGGACATGGGTCACACACTAAGGGGAGAATGTGCATGGGAGGAATAGGGAAAGGGAAGGAAACCTAAAACTTGTATGTGGTTGATGTGCTTACCAAAGAGAAGCAAATAAAGTAATCTTAAACTCCCCAAGGCCACTATGGGAAGGAAACTAGGAAGTAGTTAAGAGGTCTGGTAGAGATCAACCAATGTGGGTTGTAATACACAAGAAGCAACTCCAGGAATCTCTCTGTATAGCTATCTTTATCTCAAACTAGCAAAAATGCTATGTCTTTCTTCTTACATCTTTTATGTTTTCTCTTCAACAAAATCTGAGAACAAGTGGGCAGAACATGTTCTGTCCAGAAGCAGGGGGTGGGGAGGGCAGTGGCCCAAACAATGTACACACATATGTGTAAATGTAAAAAGGATCAAAAAAAAAAAAGGTAAGAGCAGGACTGTCAACTTTTGGGACTTTGCTGCCTTGCAGATTGCCCCATTCAAAACTTCTCCCTCTCTCTGTTTTTCTCTGGTGGCATTCTCCCATGCATACATGGTGGTTCTGAGACCAGGAACTCCCTGAACTATGAAACTTTAAATCCCTAGGATTTCTCAGTTTCAAAGCCTAGCAGTTACATGCAGGTAGCTACTCTAACTTGAGCTTCCAGTAAGTGTGGGATTGGTACTACGTTTTTTGTTTTTTTTTCCATTTTTCTTTTATTATTCATATGTGCATACAAGGCTTGGTTCATTTCTCCCCCCTGCCCCCACCCCTCACATACCACCCACTCGGTCACCTCCCTCCCCCCACACCCCCTCAATACCCAGCAGAAACTATTTTGCCCTTATCTCTAATTTTGTTGTAGAGAGAGTATAAGCAATAATAAAAAGGAACAAGGGGTTTTGCTGGTTGAGATAAGGATAGCTATACAGGGCATTGACTCACATTGATTTCCTGTACGTGGGTGTTACCTTCTAGGTTAATTCTTTTTGATCTAACCTTTTCTCTAGTTCCTGGTCCCCTTTTCCTATTGGCCTCAGTTGCTTTAAGGTATCTGCTTTAGTTTCTCTGCATTAAGGGCAACAAATGCTAGCTAGTTTTTTAGGTGTCTTACCTATCCTCACCCCTCCCTTGTGTGCTCTCGCTTTTATCATGTGCTCATAGTCTGATCCCCTTGTTGTGTTTGCCCTTGATCTAATGTCCACATATGAGGGAGAACATATGATTTTTGGTCTTTTGGGCCAGGCTAACCTCACTCAGAATGATGTTCTCCAATTCCATCCATCTACCAACGAATGATAACATTTCGTTCTTCTTCATGGCTGCATAAAATTCCACTGTGTATAGATACCACATTTTCTTAATCCATTCGTCAGTGCTGGGGCATCTTGGCTGTTTCCATAACTTGGCTATTGTGAATAGTGCCGCAATAAACATGGATGTGCAGGTGCCTCTGGAGTAACAGTCTTTTGGGTATATCCCCAAAAGTGGCATTGCTGGATCAAATGGTAGATCGATGTCCAGCTTTTTAAGTAGCCTCCAAATTTTTTTCCAGAGTGGTTGTACTAGTCTACATTCCCACCAACAGTGTAAGAGGGTTCCTTTTTCCCCCGCATCAACAGGTGTTGACCTGTTGTTGATGGTGTTGCTGATGATGGCTATTCTAACAGGGGTGAGGTGGAATCTTAGTGTGGTTTTAATTTTCACTTCCTTTATTGCTAGAGATGGTGAGCATTTTTTCATGTGTTTTCTGGCCATTTGAATTTCTTCTTTTGAGAAAGTTCTGTTTAGTTCACATGCCCATTTCTTTATTGGTTCATTAGTTTTGGGAGAATTTAGTTTTTTAAGTTCCATGTATATTCTGGTTATCAGTCCTTTGTCTGATGTATAGTTGGCAAATATTTTCTCCCACTCTGTGGGTGTTCTCTTCAGTTTAGAGACCATTTCTTTTGATGTACAGAAACTTTTTAGTTTTATAAGGTCCCATTTATCTATGCTATCTCTTAGTTGCTGTGCTGCTGGGGTTTCATTGAGAAAGTTCTTACCTATATCTACTAACTCCAGAGTATTTCCTACTCTTTCTTGTATCAACTTAAGAGTTTGGGGTCTGATATTAAGATCCTTGATCCATTTTGAGTTAATCTTGGTATAGGGTGATATACATGCATCTAGTTTCAGTTTTTTGCAGACTGCCAACCAGTTTTCCCAGCAGTTTTTGATGAAGAGGCTGCTATTTCTCCATCGTATATTTTTAGCTCCTTTGTCAAAGATAAGTTGCTCATAGTTGTGTGGCTTCATATCTGGATCCTCTATTCTGTTCCACTGGTCTTCATGTCTGTTTTTGTGCCAGTACCATGCTGTTTTTATTGTTATTGCTCTGTAATATAGTTTGAAGTCAGGTATTGTGACACCTCCTGCATTGTTCTTTTGACTGACTATTGCCTTGGCTATTCGTGGCCTCTTGTGTTTCCATATAAATTTAACAGTAGATTTTTCAATCTCTTTAATGAATGTCATTGGAATTTTGATGGGAATTGCATTAAACATGTAGATTACTTTGGGGAGTATCGACATTTTTACTATGTTGATTCTACCAATCCATGAGCATGGGAGATCTCTCCACTTTCTATAGTCTTCCTCAATCTCTTTCTTCAGAAGTGTATAGTTTTCCTTGTAGAGGTCTTTCACATCTTTTGTTAGGTTTACACCTAGGTATTTGATTTTTTTTGAGGCTATTGTAAATGGAATTGTTTTCATACATTCTTTTTCCGTTTGCTCATTGTTAGTGTATAGAAATGCTAATGATTTTTCTATGTTGATTTTATATCCTGCTACCTTGCTATAGCTATTGATGATGTCTAGAAGCTTCTGAGTAGAGTTTTTTGGGTCTTTAAGGTATAGGATCATGTCGTCTGCAAATAGGGATATTTTGACAGTTTCTTTACCTATTTGTATTCCTTTTATTCCTTCTTCTTGCCTAATTGCTCTGGCTAGGAATTCCAGTACTATGTTGAATAGGAGTGGAGATAGTGGGCATCCTTGTCTGGTTCCTGTTTTTAGAGGGAATGGTTTTAATTTTTCTCCGTTAAGTATAATGCTGGCTATAGGTTTGTCATATATAGCTTTTATAATGTTGAGGAACTTTCCTTCTATTCCTAGTTTTCTTAGAGCTTTTATCATGAAATGATGTTGGATCTTATCAAAGGCTTTTTCTGCATCTATTGAGATGATCAAGTGGTTTTTGTCTTTGCTTCTGTTAATGTGGTTTATTACGTTTATTGATTTTTGTATGTTGAACCACCCCTGCACTCCTGGGATGAAGCCTACTTGGTCGTGGTGAATAATCTTTTTGATGTGTTGCTGAATTCGGTTTGCCATTATTTTGTTGAGGATTTTTGCATCAATGTTCATTAAGGAGATTGGCCTATAGTTCTCCTTTTTGGAGGTGTCTTTGCCTGGTTTTGGGATAAGTGTAATACTGGCTTCATAAAATGTGTTTGGCAGTTTTCCTTCCCTTTCTATTTCATGGAACAGTTTAAGGAGGGTTGGTATCAATTCTTCTTTAAAGGTCTGATAGAATTCAGCAGAGAATCCATCAGGTCCTGGACTTTTCTTTTTGGGGAGACTCTTGATTGCTGCTTCAATTTCATTTTGTGTTATAGGTCTATTCAGGTGATTAATTTCCTCTTGGTTCAGTTTTGGATGATCATATGTATCTAGAAATCTGTCCATTTCTTTTAGATTTTCAAATTTATTTGAATATAGGTTCTCAAAGTAGTCTCTGATGATTTCCTGGACTTCCATGGTGTTTGTTGTTATCTCCCCTTTGACATTTCTAATTCTACTAATTTGGGTTTTTTCTCTCCTCATTTTAGTCAGGTTTGCCAGGGGTCTATCGATCTTGTTTATTTTTTCAAAGAACCAACTTTTTGTTTCATTAATTCTTTGTATGGTTTTTTTGGTTTCTATTTCGTTGATTTCAGCTCTTATTTTTATTATTTCTCTCCTTCTATTTGTTTTGGGATTTGCTTGTTCTTGTTTTTCTAGGAGTTTGAGATGTATCATTAGGTCATTGATTTGGGATCTTTCAATCTTTTTAATATATGCACTCATGGCTATAAACTTTCCTCTCAAGACTGCCTTAGCTGTGTCCCATAGGTTCCGGTAGGTTGTGTTTTCATTTTCATTGACTTCTAGGAACTTTTTAATTTCCTCTTTTATTGCATCGATGATCCATTCTTCATTAAGTAATGAGTTATTTAGTTTCCAGCTGTTTGCATGTTTTTTGTCTTTACTTTTGTTGTTGAGTTCTACTTTTACTGCATTGTGGTCAGATAGTATGCATGGTATTATTTCTATTTTCTTATATTTGCTGAGGCTTGCTTTGTGCCCTAGGATATGATCTATTTTGGAGAAGGTTCCATGGGCTGCTGAGAAGAATGTATATTGTGTAGAGGTTGGATGAAATGTTCTGTAGACATCTACTAGGTCCACTTGATCTATTGCATATTTTAGATCTTGGATTTCTTTATTGAGTTTTTGTTTGGATGACCTATCTATTGATGATAATGGAGTGTTAAAGTCTCCCACAACCACTGTGTTGGCGTTTATATATGCTTTTAGGTCTTTCAGGGTATGTTTGATGAAATTGGGTGCGTTGACATTGGGTGCGTACAGATTGATGATTATTATTTCCTTTTGGTCTATTTCCCCTTTTATTAGTATGGAATGTCCTTCTTTATCTCGTTTGATCAATGTAGGTTTGAAGTCTACTTTGTCAGAGATAAGTATTGCTACTCCTGCTTGTTTTCGGGGGCCATTGGTTTGGTAAATCTTCTTCCAGCCTTTCATCCTAAGCATATGCTTATTTCTGTCGGTGAGATGAGTCTCCTGTAAGCAACAAATTGTTCGATCTTCTTTTTTAATCCATTTTGTCAAACGGTGTCTTTTGATGGGTGAATTAAGTCCATTAACATTAAGTGTTAGTACTGAGAGGTATGTGGTGATTCCTGCCATTTAGTTATCTTAGTTGTTTGAAGGTTTGATTGTGTGTACCTAACTTGATGTTACTCTCTACTGTCTTGCTTTTTCTTATCCTGTGGTTTGGTGCTGCCTGCCTTTTCATGGTTAAGTTGGGTGTCACTTTCTGTGTGCAGGATCCCTTGCAGAATCTTTTGTAATGGTGGCTTTGTGGTCACATATTGTTTTAGTTTCTGCTTACCATGGAAGACTTTTATTGCTCCATCTATTTTGAATGATAGCTTTGCTGGGTAGAGTATCCTGGGGTTGAAGTTATTTTCAGTCAGTGCCTGGAAGATCTCACCCCACGCTCTTCTTGCTTTTAATGTTTCTGTTGAGAAGTCTGCTGTGATTTTGATGGGTTTACCTTTGTATGTTACTTGTTTTTTCTCTCTTGCAGCCTTCAATATTCTTTCCTTAGTTTCTGAACTTGTTGTTTTAATGATGATATGTCGTGGAGTAGTTCTATTTTGATCTGGTCTGTTTGGTGTCCTGGAGGCCTCTTGCATCTGTATGGGAATATCTTTCTCTAGATTTGGGAAATTTTCCATTATTATTTTGTTGAATATATTACGCATTCCCTTCGCTTGCACCTCTTCTCCTTCTTCGATGCCCATGATTCTCAAGTTTGGTCTTTTGATGGAGTCAGTGAGTTCTTGCATTTTCTTTTCACAGGTCTTGAGTTGTTTAATTAATAGTTCTTCAGTTTTTCCTTTAATTACCATTTCATCTTCAAGTTCTGAGATTCTGTCTTCTGTTTGTTCTATTCTGCTGGATTGGCCTTCTGTTTTGTTTTGCAGTTCTGTTTCATTCTTTTTTCTGAGGTTTTCCATATCCTGGCTGTTTTCTTCTTTATTGTTGTCTATTTTTGTCCTGAGTTCATTTATCCATTTATTCATTGTGTTCTCTCTTTCACTTTGGTGTTTATACAGTGCTTCTATGGTTTCCTTTATTTCTTCTTTTGCTTTTTCAAATTCTCTATTTTTATTGTCTTGGAATTTCTTGAGTGTCTCCTGTACATTTTGGTTGACCCTATCCAGTATCATCTCTATAAAATTCTCATTGAGTACTTGTAGTATGTCTTCTTTTAAATTATTCTTGTGGGCTTCATTGGGTCCTTTGGCATAGTTTATCTTCATTTTGTTGGAGTCTGGATCTGAGTTTCTGTTCTCTTCATTCCCCTCTGGTTCCTGTACTAATTTTTTGCTGTGGGGAAACTGGTTTCCTTGTTTTTTCTGTCTTCCTGTCATTGTCCTTGGTGTTGTTACTGTCCCTGTACTGTGTGTAATTAAGTATTTTCTAGCTTGTAATAATAACAATGGTAATATTGAGAATGGAAGAGTGAGCTGAGATGGAAAGCAAGAAGTTAAAGAAAAGGGGAAAACAAATATACAGACAAGAGGGAGAAAGCAGAACAAGGTATCAGACAAGAGAGTTTCAAAGGTATAAACAAGAAGTGTTAGTGTACTAATCGACAGTAAGCTGAACAGACAATAGAGAGACAGAGAGAGGATTGAAAATCAAAGATAAAAAAATAAAAAATAAGTATATGAAAGTAATATCTATTTATAAAAATGAATTAAAATAAAATGGAAAATAGAAAATTAAAAAAAAAAAAACTTCCAAGTTTATATGCAATGCAATTTCAGTCTTAATAATTTGGATGTCCGTCTCAATCTCCAGTCCTGGAGTTGGTGCCTCAGATGTTGTTCTGTAGTTGTCTCATCAAAGGGGATGCATAAAGTAGAACAAAACTACACTCACACACACACAGAAGAAAAAAAAAAAAAAAAAAAGCCCCACCAAGTGTCCCCAGTTCAAATGCAATACAGTTTCAGTAAGTTTTTTGGCTTGCAGGTGTAATTCGGTTGTTCTCTCATCAAAGGTAGGGAGAAAAAGAAAAAAAAGCGTCTGGAGGCAGTTCTGAGAGTGGTATCTGCAACTGTGGCTTGCCTGCCTGCTGCTCTCAGCCTGTTGCTGGTGGCATTATTTATGCAGATCTCTGGGGTGAGCTAGCACTCACCTGGTCCCACAGGCTTTGTTTGCTCAGAGTTCTCCTGTGCAGGGGGGCCTCTGCTACAGGCTTTCCCCTTTCCAAGCACTGGGAAAGGTGACACTGCCCCACGTTGTCAGGCCTGCGTGTTTATTTACAGTTCACGTGGGAAGTGGGTCTTCCCTCCTCTCACAAGCTTCCCCGCTCCTGGTTGCTGGGCGCGCCCCGCTTCCACCAGAGCCTCTCCGGCCCGCCCAGCTTGTTTATTTACAGTCCCGGGAAGGGTTCCCTTCCCCCAATCTTCAGCGCTCCGGGCGCCCCACCCTCTTTCCAGCGTGTCTTAACTGTTCTTATTGCTTAGTACTCAGTTTCTCTTTTTTTCCCGGGTGGAGGTCAGTCTGTCCAGGGGGCTATACTGCTCTGGACCAGGCTTGTCTGTGGGGCTACCGCGGTACCGCCAAGCTCACCTGGTCCGCGTCTTCCCAAGCCGTATGGGCGCCGGCCACTGGCGGCCCTGGGGGCCCTCCTCGTTTCTCCATTTAACGTGAAGTGGAGATTCTCTGCGCCGGCTGGAGATGTGGAGGAGTCAAAGTTATGCCTTTTCTCGGTGATTATGCCTGCAAAGTGTGTCTCCAGCGTCTGTCCAAGATTTCACTATAGGAAGGTCGCTTTCTGCTTCCTACCTCTAGCCGCCATCTTGGAATTCCCCCGGTACTATGTTTTTTAAATTGACCTTATTCAATGGAACTGTTGTGGCAGAATTGGGCAAGGCCACTGACCTCTGGGCATTTTGCTGCTTCCTTGGCTCCTTTCAGGAACTCTCAAATTGTCCCTATCAAACGTTTTCCCTCTATGAAACCTTTGGTGTCAGACTCCCACTTGGATAATGTGACTAGTAGTTTCAGAAGTCTCTGGACTATAGTTTTTAAAAAAACCCAGATTGCTCAGTTTCTAAACTCACCTGCCTGCAAGGAGCTTCAGAAGTCTGATCTCTCTGCCAGTGAAGGCTCATTGCTTTCTTTTGGAAATTTCCCATGGGCAGTTAGGCAGGACTGCCAACATTGTGTATTTCCCTTCTCCAGCTTACTTTAACTTCTCAGCGTTTTTAAGTCAAGGTCTCTCCCTCTCCACAAGTCTCTCATGGTCTTTTCCTCTCACACACTGAAGCCAGGTGTTCCAAGACATCCTGAGTAGTGATTGTTCCTTGTTTTCAAGAGCCCCCCCAAGTACCTCAGTCTTGACCAGGAGGCCAGCTCTCAAATGGTACCTTGCCACAGCTCTCTTTCAGGGAATGAGGGTTATCTTGTCCGATGCTGGCCTGTCATTCTGGGGAAGTCACTGTCCCACAAAATCTCAGCACTGGGATTAGGGTTTGTAGGCAGTATAGTTTTTGTTCCACAGTGAGGGCTGCTGCTTATCTCACTTTGAGGTGGAGGCTTATCTTCCCCTCCCCTCCAGGGTGCTGGAGATGGAACCACAAACTGTTTCTTTCTTTTTTTTTTTTTAATTTTTATTTTATTCATGTGTGCATACAATGTTTGGGTCATTTCTCCCCCCTTCCCCCCACCCCTTCCCTTACCCCCCTCCCTCCTTTACCTCCCCTTACCCCTCGCTACCCAGCAGAAACTATTCTGCCCTTATCTCTAATTTTGTTGAAGAGAGAGTATAAGCAATAATAGGAAGGACCAAGGGTTTTTGCTAGTTGTACTCTGTTCCCTTACTGTTTCACTGTTTTTCAGCTGTCCTGTCCCTCTCTTGTGGTTCTCAGCATTCTCCCTCTATTTTGCCATTTGGCACATAGCTTCTTCTTTGTTACCCAACTCTTTTTCTTGGGGTACAATGGAGACTCCACGATAGTGAACCAATTCCAAGTAACAGAATTTTTCATGAATTGAGATATCAGTATGCATTCCTAACTAGTCTTATGCTTAAAAACTCAAAATGTTTAGAAAAAAATGGCCAAATAGCAGCTAATATCCCTAGATCATGGTCTTCTAATACTATTTCCCAATGAAAATATCAGGGCTTCTTAGAGAAAAGAAAGATTCCAAGAGAACAAAAGATAAAACATCTTGCCATTCCAGATTGGAAGGACACAGTTAAAGGTTATTGAGGTAGTGCCCAGAAGATTCAAGAACCAACTTGAAGAGCTTCTACTGCCAAAGGTGGAGCAACATAATCAATAAAGATTATATCTTCAGTGAGTCAAAACACACCAAAAATGTTTACAAAGTCACCTGTAGAAAATGCTGATGAATCACTTCTTTATTTTGAAAATTAGTAAGAAGAAAGAATCTGACATTATTTTGCCTTTCCTATTACAACTATACATTTTAAAAATTACCACAGAGCTAATGAAACTTTTTTAATTATGGAAAAATTCAAAGTAATAAATGAAGAAGAAAGAAACCAGTCATCATTTTCTAACCCTGATGATTTAATGGTTTTAGTCACTGAGTATCAATGGATGTTAACGTGATAAAAAATCAAAAGAGATACATCCAATCATTAATTTTCTCCTGATGGAAGAAAATGCTGACATCTATGAAGTAGGCTTCTCAAATACTATACCTGAATCTCATTAAAATTCTAGTTCATCTTGTCAATAAATAGGAAATCCAAAGGACAGAGGTCAATCTGTCAGTTAATAAGAAAACCAGAGGACAGACACACATGAAAAATTGCAAACTACGTGTACAAGTACATTATACTTGTACATATGTGTACATATATTCATATACACAATAAATGTGTGTCAATATATTTATATATAATATACACAATGAATGTTTGTGTGTGAGAATATATATGTAAACACAAAGCTAAGTTATAGCACATTTATGTAGGAAAGAAGCATAAGAAATAAATTACCAGAGAAGCCCATACAGTGGTCACTTTTGGTGGGGGATGGAAGTGGTAAGGTTTGAGGGGAAACAAAGAAGGCATGTAAAATGGGCTGGGAATGTTTCATCTCTTGACCTGGATCATCATTACAAGAGTGTACATCTTCTAATTCATTAAGCTGAACATTTATGTATGGTTTTCTCCATTTATGTAATACTTTACCACTGAGATGATTAAGTCTCAAAAAGAAGATTAGAAACTATCAGGTTAATAGTTTTTGTGAAACAGTTTTCTTACTTCAGTTGTTCTCAGAGCCTTTAAAACACTAGTGCATATTGCAAATCATTAGGATGGTGATTTTTCTTGCAACATTTAACAATCTAATTTGGCCCAGGACCCCTTTTTCCCCCAAACACCTTTTAACACTCCTCAAGACACTAGTTTTCTCTGAAGCACAGCTCAAGAAATGTTCACCTATTTAATACATCAGTGTAGAAAACTAGCATCCTGGGTCCTTTAGGCATATGCATATGCACATATGTGTGCATGAGCACACAACATACCCCTATCACCAAAAATGCCAGTGATGTAACAGATCATTTTAAACACTTCATGCTTTCCAATAAGAAGTTGTACTGAGGCTGAGACTGTTCAATTCTTATCTGGTAGTCATTGCCTTGGATAGGAAATAAAGTTTCAATGACTAGTTTCTGCGAATACCCATTGCTTTCTTGGTCACTAAAATACAATAATTCTTTATATTAAAAACAGTGATTATATGGCTTAGTAGGAAAATATAAAATTAAGGTCACCAAAATTAAAATCTCACAATTATTGTAGTTTTACATAATAGTTTTGTTATGTGCTATAAAAACAGTAGCCACAAAAGAACTCTCTTATTCTACTTGCTCCTATTAATTATGCTTATCATACTGTATCATTATGCAAGTTTAAAAGGTTTTAAATGAAACTTTAAAGGATGCAGGAACTCAGGTTTACTCTCTGATATGAAACCAAAACACCTGTCTGTGTGTTGGGTGTTCTACCAGGTATGTGTAGGAAAGAAGATAATCCCAGTATACATCAAGAATGTTAAAGTACAAAGTACAGAAAATATGCAAATGGATAGAAATGCTAAGAGAGTCTCAGTATATTCTGAGGATACTAATGTCATGCAATATGCAGCAGATGACAATGGACATGTTCCCTGTGGTCCTAAGGAACAGGATTCCACAAGTAAAGGCAGACATATTCATGTAGTTATTTTTCAACTGAGTATAGACCTTTTGTTCTTATTTGCCCAAAAGATAAGGGCAAATAAGTATTAAGAATTTTCAGGCTTAGGTTCTTTTCCATAAAATAAAATTATTTGGAAAACTAATTTTTCTTTTAGAATTAAGAATTTAATATAAGTATGTTCATGTCAACAGAGTTCCATTAAGTGTAAAATTATGTTATGAATACCAAAGTGGTTTTTAACACAGTTTCCTACTGTGCCACAGAATGATAGACTTCTTAAATCCCTCTTTTAAAAATCTGCATAAAAATGTCTATTTTCTCTATTACAAAAGAAATTCATATAATGAAAATGATAATAAAATTCTTATTTTTAAAATGTGATTCATTTTATCTATTATAAGCCTTATATTTTAGTGAAGAAAGCTGTGCTCTATTACCCTGCTTAAGAAGCCTAGTGAGGGATTGCTTTGGGTAATGAGATCCCATGGATATATTTAAGTAACTAGATCCTTAGTGTCAAACCACAATTGTGAGCAAATTATAATGAGGTGTCATCTTGCTTTGCTCATTTAATATTGCTTACTTATCTTAGGCAAGTGGGAGAGGTGGACTGAGTATTTTTCTTTCTTTCTTAAGTTCAAAAAAAAAAACCCAGAATTAGTCATAATCTTGATTTGTAAAAAAAAAAAAAGACATGAAATACAAGAGGCACTATTTGGAAGGGACCAGAAGGGAGGACAAGAGAGGGTAATGGAGAAAGTGAATATGATCAAAGCATATTATATGCACGTAGCAAAATATCACAATGAAACCCATTACCTTGTACAATTAATTTATGTATTAATAAAGACAGCATTAGTGAGCCACTTAAAAAGTTTCTAAAAGAGATATGTATCTTCTAAGTCCATCATTAGTAAGCATAATTATGGAAATTGCTGAGTGTTTTATCAATCTGAACTACCTGTCCATGTAACTGTCACTGAAGCCTTCTTAGAAGAAAACCTAGGTAGCTACGACGGGTTGAAAGCATTCAATCAATAATTCATTCAAGAAAAATTCATTGAATGCCTTCTAAATGTAGACACTGAGTGTGCTTGCTACAGGAGAGATAATCAAAACTAAAGGAAGACATCAAGTGAGAAAGTTAGGAGTAAAGGGACAAATAGGAGTCAATCTAGAAGTCCTTCATCTGATGTATAGATAAAGAAAACAGTATTACTCAGTCATAAAGAAGAATGAAATTATATCATTTTCAGGAAAATGGATGGAACTGGAGATTCAGATTCAGAAGGAAAAGGGTCACATGTTTTCTCTCATTTGTGAACTCTAGATCTAAAACATATGCATATAATACATACTTATTTGTACACATATATATGAAATTAAATTAAATCCACGAAATTGTAGCAATGTTTGTTCAAAATGCTTATATCAGGCTGGGGCAGTGGCTCAAGTGGCCTAGCAAGCAGGAGGCCATGAGTTCAAAAAAAAAAATGACCAAATGCTTATATAACTAAATGAAATATTAACAAAAATAGTTCTGCATATAAATGAGTAAGATCCTTACTATGTCTATGGGTTTCATACTTTATGTTCATCAACCCTTCCTATTTTAAGCTTACCGTTATTCTTTTTCTCATAAAACAAATGTTTCATTCATGCCTCTTTTTGTTTGCAAGTATATAGCAAGAGGTACAACAACTTTAGAGCTGTACTTGAAACCATGTGTTCGGTGAAAACAAATAACCATTAGGTCTATGAAATGACTATTTGAATTCAAAGGAAAATGAGACTAAGCCCTTGTCATTTAAAGCTTCAGGAGCTCTTTGGGTGAACGTCAAACATTCAGTGAGTCCCACCCTTTCTTCTGCTCATCTCTTTTCCCTCCTCTCTACAATCCCCTTCTATTTGGGCTTCAGCTAACTGACCCATTCTGAACTATTTTCTCATTGCTCTGGTGTCCTATGCTTTCTTTCCCCCTTGGGCATTTGTACATGCTTCCCTTCCCTGGAGTACTTCTATCACATTTTTACTCATTCTTATCCTTGAGGTCTCAACCTAGAAGACCCTTTCTCCAGCACTCTCCTGTCATCTGCAAATCCCTGGTTAGGTATCCTTTTGGCAGGTCCTCCTAGGTGTAGTGTGTTTGGAGATAGATCTAAGAATAGAAACAAAATAACAAAGAATCTAATAAGCTAAGAAACAGATCTAACCCTTTTTGATATGACAATTTTGAGAAATGATTTGTTGAATTTATTTACTAACATTCTAAGAACCCTAAAATCTTTCTAGACTTTTGACAAACCATATACACAATTTGTTGAAATATGTTAAAATCCAATATCTTCATTGCTAAGATTTATCTTCTAAGCATAAAATTTCCAGTCTATATTGGAACAGAATGAACAGTTTTTATACTGCTGACAATACCTACCCAATACTAAAATATTAAATATTAGCTAATCAAACTTTCAAACCCCACTATTTGCAAGCTCTGTGACAGGTAGAGATTTTTAAAAAATGAAAAAGATTCAACCTCTGCCCTTCAGGTAGGTGAAGTGATGTCAACAGATATAATGTGGTCTCACAGTCAGAAGTATGCATGAGGTGACATGAAAGCAA
The DNA here is from genome assembly GCF_047511655.1 of Castor canadensis. Taxonomy (NCBI): domain Eukaryota; kingdom Metazoa; phylum Chordata; class Mammalia; order Rodentia; family Castoridae; genus Castor; species Castor canadensis. The sequence continues at coordinate 18,367,889 of NC_133390.1, read as the reverse complement.
TGTGCAGAGGTAATTTATGCATCTCACCCTCCATTAATGCTAAATCCGCACAGCATTTCTTCTATAATTTGCTTAATTTTTAAAAAAATTAAATTACTTGGCTCATATTTTAAAATACACTTATTTGAAAATGGAAAGTTACTCCATTGCAAGTAGGAAACCTCATCACTTGGCATTAAAATAAGTACTGCAGTCATATATGAGTAAGTAGATGGACACTTAGAAAATTTTTTCATCTCCAAAATTTCTAAAATTACCTTATTTCCTACATCCTAAAATCTGTAGGCAGGACTGGATGTGGTACCTCATGGTTGTAATCCCAGCTACTTAGGAGGTAGAAATTAAGAGGATCGTAGTTGGAGGCTAACAGAAGCAAATATAATGTAATCTCCACCATGGGGAAGCAAAGGATGATCCCAGGCAAAACATGAGACCTAGTCAAAAACTAACTAAAGCAAAAAGGGATGGGGGCATGGCTCAAGTGGTAGAGTGCCTGTCTACCAAGTGTACAAACAACAGTACCACCAAAAAGTGTTTTAAAAATTGTATAAACAGGCTTCCTCTCTTAAATGATAAAAATTAAATTCAAGATTTAAGAACCAGTAAGAAAATAGAAAATTTACAAACATTGACTGCTTTTTGGCCCCACAGCAATAATGATAGACTGCATTTGTCTGTCTGGTCCTTGTGGGGAAATTTGAATACAGAAAAAAGAAGTTTGTATTGCTGCAAGCCCAGTCCATCTTCAGGACTAATTCTCCTGTCAGTCCTCATGTTAGAAATGGAAAGGCAATCATGCCTATCAGTAATACACAAAATGTTCAAAAGATAGGGAAATATTTTTTCCATGATAAAGATTAATAGGAGAGGATTGCTACACACAAATCCTTCAAGCTCTCCTCTTAATCTTTAATGACATTTGAATTCTTTTATTTTTTCTTTTAGTGGGGATAGGCAGGTGCTCTACCACTTGCACCCTTCCAGCACTTTTGCTTTGGTTACACAGGATCTCACTTTATGTGCAGCCAGTCTGGACCATGATCCTATCTGTGCTTCCCCATGTAGCTGTGATGACAGGCACACACCACTACTAATTCAGTAAGAACTGAATGTGAATGAAAATATACACAATTTCTTTACATGAATTATGTAGGTGCTCAATACTGTCTTCAATATTCCATTTCACTTCTCCATTCAGTTCACTCTCAGATTTCCAGGTAATTAACACCTACACTTTACAGTTCTTGGGTGATAACTGTAAGCCATATTGCAATGAGAAAAAAGGAGCAATAAGAACAAAGTTTCCATCATTATAAAGTATCTATTAAACTACTTTCAGCTACACCCGAATATACCTGTGTCCACTCATTTTCATTCTGCTCTTTTCTTGAAGCTACAATAACCAGATTTTCATCCTCACCCCTGTATTGAAATAACTCTCATCAAGAACTTTCCTAAGGGGAGAGCACATATGGGAGGTATGGGGTAGGTAGAAAACCCAAAACATAAAAGCATTTAATGTCCCCTCTCCAGAGGAACTAATACAGAAACCTTAAAGAGACAGAGGTCAACACAAAAAGGAGATCAGGAACCAGTGTGAAGATCAGTTAGAGATGAATCAACTTGGGTTGTAACACATTTGTACATGAAAGCAATGCTAGGAATCTCTCTGTATAGCTATCCTTAACTCAACTAGCAAAAACGCTTTGTCTTCCTTATTATGCTTTTGTCTTCTCTTCAACAAAATTAGAAATAAGGGCAGAACAGGTTCTGCCTGGAAGTGAGGGGGGAAGGGGGAAGAGGATGGGGGAAGGGGGAATAGGATGGGGGAAGGGGGCAGGAGGGAGAAATGACCCAAACAATGTACACACATGTAAGTAAATGAATAAAAAAAAAAAAAACCTTCCTGGCTTAAAGCTGGACAGTCAGATCTCAGGCCTCTCCTTTCTTGACCTTCAGCAGCATTCCTCAGTTGAATGCTTCCTCCTTCTTTGCCCATTGTCTCTACTTCACACAGACCCCTACTCTCCACACTTTCCTTCTCCCTGCCTGGCCTCTCCTTGCCTGTCCCCTTCACTGCTCCCTCCTTCTCCCAGTCCTCTAAGTGCCAGAGTCTGCAGAAAGAATTGTCAGCCCTCCTCACTTTCCTCTCTTTTTGTAGATGATGGATCTCACACAGTCCTTGTGCTTTAAATACCTACATTTATATCTTCAACCCCAACTCCTCCCTCAAGGTACAGAATTATATATGCAATTATTTGCCTTATACCTACACTTGTATGCCTAATTAATAGCCAAACCTAAGCTATCCAAAACAGAACTCTAAATTACTTTCCCAAGTGTGTGTGCATGTGTGCATAAAAAATACATATATAATATAATAAAGTTGTATGTATGTATAAAATACATGTTTATTTACATATTTATGCTGCTTATATTATATATAATACACATATATGTGTACATATATACATACAGGCATATATGTGTACACATTTATTTATTTTCCCTCATCACTCCTTCTACCACCACCTCTACTCTTATTCAAAAACTTCCTAATTGGTCTTCCTGCTTCTACTCTTTTCTTCCTATAGCAGCCAGTGTGGTATTTTAATAACACAAATAAAATCATATTATGTCCTGGCTCTGTCATTCCTGTTAAAGATGAAGCCCAGCCTTTCTATGGACTATAATGACCCCATGGTCTGCTCTTTCCCCTACCCTCTACCTCACTAAGCTCAGTTACGACAGTCCCTCTCTTGCTCACTGTGCTCTGCTTACACTGACTCCACTGCCACTTGTAGATACACAGTGCACTCCTGATTCTAGGCCTCTGTATTTAACATCTCTTCTGCCTGGGGAATGATTCCCAGTCATACTTATTTATGCTGAACTGTCACATCTGAGAGAAACCCTTTCTGATCACCCCATCTAAAATATATTCCGTATACCACCATGCTGCATTACTTTTATCCTTGGCCCTTATCACCACTTAAGTCACTCATTTTTATTTCCTAACATTCTCTCCTTTGTAAAGTATAAGTTCTACGAGAATAGGAATTACACCTGTCTTGGTCACCATGGCAACCTCATCATTAAGACTACTCAATGGCACATATTAGTCAATCAGTACAGGTGTGTGGTTAGAATGAGTGGATGTTTTAAACTAAGTTGAATAAAATAGTTAATAAAACACACCATTTTTTGTTAATTCTAATAAAATTAGTCTTGCTTTTTTAAATTCCTATTTAATTTAAAATATATTTTAGTAATAATCTTGCTCTAGTCAGTTAATTTTCATCAAATACTTTTGTGTCCTCTAGTCATATAATAAGATTAGTTTTCTCCTTTTCCCTCATAATTATGCTGAGAATATTTGTTATTATCTTTACATTGTAGGAACAAGTTGTTCTTGTCCAGTGTCTACTATTTCTTTATAAAATTGATGTTTGGCTTCTTAATGTTTACTATAGGATCTTTCACATATATTCAAACATGGATTTGTTCTATAGTTTTCATTTTCATGCAGTTTCTCAGGTTTTTTCATTCAGTAGTTTTTTGGTCTTTTTAAATTTTGTAAATGTTTTCCCAGAGATATCCAAAGTTGTTGCTTGAGAGCCTCAGGTAATTTGAGTCTATACCATGTGAATTCACTGAGTGAAACCTAACAATTCAGCTAGATATTTTTAGACATATGAGATGTCTAAAAATCAGATATAAATATCCACTGAAATTTTTCAACAATGAAATGTGAATCAATAAATTTAGATGCACTTGATCATTTACTGTCTGTAAATGATTTATTCAGTATAGAAAACAAGCAGAGGTCCAACCTCCGGGAGCTCATTGCACCATAGACTCACTTTAGAGTAAACAAAAGAATATGCAGGAAGGACAATTCTGTATTTAATTTTTTTTTAAATCTTAATCTTTTACCTCATGTATACCTATATTGATCTTTTTGGAATCTGGCTTTATTGCCATGTTTACCGTTGATATCATTTTCTTTCTAATCTTCTTCATAAGAGCTATTAAATATGCAAATAAGGCATCCTGGTTTTAAGAGGGTACTTAGGGGTGCTGATGCTTAAGAGTTGCATTCATTTCAGTGAAACTAATAGATCTGGAACCTGAAACATTCATATAAATATCAATGCATTAAATATGTAACCTCAAATATTCACATATCTAAATTGGTCATATAAATAATTTCACTCATTAGACAATATCCTTTCCAGATCACTGGGTCTGATCTGGGATTAAAAAAAAAAACACAGATGTCACTGTAAATTGGTCAGATGTTGCAACTATACCACATCAACTAGTGAGCTTTCATGCCTTTCCTATTTGGAAGGAGCTCAACTTTTGGTTCTAAGATGTACTGAAGACTATGGATCTGAGTCTTTTGTAACATGTTTTGTTAATTTGAAGTGTTATTTTTATATTATGAAACACCATATTTTCTTTTTTGTAAATACACCATAAGTTATACTTAAAGAAAGGTACACAAAGCTAGGTGAATCCTTACAAGAGCCCTTTGCGTTAAATTTAAATTATTAGCCTTTGTGCTGTATGCTTATAAGTGAAGCATAGCACAACATAATAGCCAGATCAACCATAATTAAGACCCTAAATTAAAGGCAAGAAATGAGACGTTTTGACAGCTCTGGAACATTGCATTTCATGGGGCTCAGCACACAACGAGGTAACACAGGTGTTCCTGTAATTGCAATACAACGGGAAAATTCAGGGCTCACTAGTCTTCAAATTCTCTCATGCAGTGAGATGTGAAGATCAGGTGCTGTATTGTGTCCTTGTCATTAAGTGAAACACAACTGAAAACATTTTGGAGTTTTCACTGCCCTAAACCAAACAGGGTATATTTTGAGTTTCATTTGCATGTATTCATAATTTCTATAACTGTGTACCTGCCTTTTAGCAAACAGAAAAAATATTTTATGAACTCTTGTTGACAAATGTCTCGAAAATATTTTAAGAGCCCTTCTTTACATTGTCAGCAATATCTTCCCCCTCTCATATTAAAATGATATACCCAAATTGCTGTTTCCTTAGCTACCCTGAAAAAATTATTTTAATCATGTGCTGTAATGAAAAGGAGTGTGGTTACTTTTAGTGTTTCTTTCACTAGAAGAAGGAAGATGAGGAAGAAGAAAAGTTAAAAGGAAAATGGTGCATTCTGTAGCAGATTGCAGCAACATGTTTGCAAAGTACACACCACTTGATGTTCTATGATAGAGAGCAGTTGTTGCGCAGGGATCTCTGGGAATATGGACTGAATCCCAAGAGTAAGGCTCTGGAAAGTACTGAGAAAACAGCAGATGAAAGTTACTACTGTGGGGAGAAAGCAGATGAAATAATGAAAGCAGCAGATGTAGACAAACCTGCCATCATGGAAAACATTGTGTGGGGAAATGATGGGGAATAGCAGTTGAACGCAGTGAGGCAGAGATTAAAGTCCGTACTTGGTTCTCTTCCAGTTGGTATTACTCAGGGAAACTCAAGGTTGGAGTCCACAAAGCTGTCTGCATCTCTCCAACAGAGTAAGAGGCACCCTCAAGACTAATTTCATGTAAGAGTCCCTTGGCTTTTATTGTTCACACTAACACACCCCAAGTATTAAGAAGAACATTTTTAATTCCTTGGGGAAAATAATACCAAATATACTCAACACTGTCTTAAAATCTATAGGTAATGAATGTATTATCCTGATGATTTACTGAAACATGCAAGACAGTTCTCCATCTGGCCTTGGACCCACCCATTTGACTCCCTTTCCAGTCTGTACTTCTCCAAAATGAGTGAAGAATGTGCTGAAAATGCAACTCCAGAGAAAGAAAGGAACCAGGCACAACAATCCAAACTCTGTTCCAGTCTCTCTTCTCTCCACAACAAACTTTAGCCCAGCAGTTCACACAACCCTGAGTATAACTCCAAACAAGCTGTTTTTCAGGTCTCTTAATAAAATGTGCAAGTGAGGCATGCCCAGTAAAGATTCTATCCACCCTAGGTAGCCTTCTTTTGCCTAGAGAGACTGGCTCCCAATGCATTCAACACTTCTTTTGTCCTTTGCTGCATATCTCTGTGTAATAAACCTACTTCATTAGAGAGGGTATGGATGCTCTGTCTCTCTGGACTCAAATGAGTTGGTAACCAGTGCACGGTGAACCTGCTTCACAGAACATGAAGAGTCAAAGCCTTGGGAGTGATGTTTAGGTTGCCATAAAACACAGGAAATTGTCCATGGCAATAAAGACTACATCTTAACATTTTCGAGTTATTATAGTTATATACTGGTACAGAACTTTTATCTGACTTTAAGGGACACCTCCATGCAGACATTGCTGCTGACAGGGCAGCCTTATAACTTTAACCAAAAAATTGTAGTGTATATCCTTTTCCTTTCATTTCTAGAGGCACCATCGTTTTTCTACTCAGCTGCTCTACCCTGAAAGCATCATCCATGCTTCTGATCTGTGAACTGTATAGAAAGGCAAATTGAATTTGCTGTAGAACCATCTCTTCTCAGACAGGAAGGTTGATGATAACCAAAATAGTAATGATTTCATTTGGTGCAAGAGGCACCCTGTCACCTCACACTAAGCAATAAATTAGTAATTTTATTACTTTGTCTGAGGCTACTGACTGTTCATAATTCTGAACCATGGTTTTAGAATAATTTCCATGGTGGAATTATTTCACAGCTAATTTTTCTTTCATTGATTTTGGCCCATAGAAGCAGAGCATAGTGGGATACAGAAAGTCATCTAGAGGAAGGAGCCAGCCCAAGAAAAACTAAAGCTGTTACTTTAGACTTTGTATCATCTCTGTTGACTTGCAATTTAACAAACTGAGCAGTCAAGAGGGACAACTACAATATGAAAGAGATGGAAGTCTTTTGCTGCTTCTTCGCTGCTCAGGAACCACCAGAGGCTTCCAAAAGAGAAGCTGATATTTTGTGCGTGTGTGTGTGTGTGTGTGTGTGTGTGTGTGTGTGAGAGAGAGAGAGAGAGAGAGAGAGAGAGAGAGAGAGAGATAATGAAGAAGGCCCACAATTCAGCCATCCAAAAATTCCCAACACAATCCTTAACCAGCAAGTCTTTTCTCTATTCCTCAGCCTAACCTGTAGTATGAGGTAATTGCTTATTCCTACTCTTGATTTTGTATCTACCATTGGAAAACACTTCTAGCTAAAAGGATGCTAGCCTTTCCTCATCCTCAACAGCAAGGAATAATTTCATTTCTGAAGATAGAAGGAGGAATAAGCCATGCACAATCAGGCTCCTTTTTCCTACCTTTGGAACACATACGTATTCCCATGCCTTAAACTTTCAAGGGCCCCTACGTGAAGCAGTAGTGAAATAAGCTAGCATAGAGTGGGAACACTTATCTTTGGTGAGTCATTTAGGGATGTTAGTTTAAAAAAAAAAAACTTGACCACAGAAAGGGCATTTTTGTTCCTCTCTACTTTAGTCTCATATTTTTCACTTGGTTCACAGCACAGTGAGAGCAGAGAAGCTATTTGGGGTCACATCAAAGACCACAGAACTATATTTGTTCACAGCTTCATATTCCAGTGGTTTCTGCCATCTGGAAGGCACTTCCTCACTCTTTTCACCCTTTCCAAGTCTATGCATCATTCAAGCTCTTTTCTGAGTCTTCAACCACAAAACGTTCCACACCACAGCTGTGGTATTTAAATAATGTAATATGTGTGAAACTTTTGTGCCAGGAGCAGTCAATACATGCTAGTTGTAACTTTCTTTTTTCCTTTTTAGTCACACAGGTCTATGTTAATCTTTACAGCACACTGTTGATTTGAATATTAAGTGGTGCAAATTTATAGAAATCAGTGTGATGATATTGCTAAAAAGCCATAAAATTAATCAATTAATTTTGCTTCTGAGAATCTATGCTGACTTCAAGTGTAAACTAATAAATACTTACACACCATGATATGTGTTTGATGATCAATAAGGAAATGACTAAGCAAATGTTGGTATAGCCATGGATTGTATTATTGTATAATATTTAAAATCATAATAATAAGTTTTTAAAGATGAAACAAAGTATTTCTATACTTCTTGATCTTACCTCAATGGTTATCATTTCTTCTCTTGCAAAATTATGTATAACTAAGCTTTTTGCATTCATCATTTTTCCTTTTTGGGGGGTGATACTGGGATTTGAACTCAGGGCATCATGCTTATTAAGCAGGTGCTCTACGACTTGAGCCATCCCCCTGTCCTTTTTGCTTTAGGTATTTTTCCAGTAGAGTCTTGATTTTTTTTGCCTGAGGCTGGCCTCGAACTGTGATACTGGAGCTGGTATTATAGGCAAGCACCACCAAAACTGGCCATTCCTTTTTCAACATTACATTTCAAAAGTATTTTTAAGATATATTCTGAGCTGGACATCAGTGGCGGCTCGCACCTATAATCTTAGTTACTCAGGAGACAGAGATTAGGAGGATTGTGGCTCAAAGCCAGCCAGGGCAAATCGTTCATGAGACCCTATCTTGTAAAAACCCATTACAAAAAGAGGGCTGGTAGAGTGGCTTAAGGTGGAGACTCTGAGTTCAAATCCCAGTACCACAAAAAAAAAAGAGAGAGAGAGGGATTCTGTTTTCATAATCATTACTGTCATCATCTTAAAATGCAATGCTACACCTGTTGAGGTTATGGGCATTGTGTGATGAGGATTCTTCCATAAGCTTACAACCCGAGGTGTATGACCACATCACATAGTTAGAGCTTGATACGCATTTGTGGAGCTATGGAGGGAATATTCTGGGTTGGTGTACAGAGCAAAGATCTAGGTATCATGTTCATATTCATTTGCTATCTAAATAAATAATTGACTAATCATCTCTTCTGTAATTATATATTAATTTTCTATTTTGTTTTTCCCTTCATTCCAGGACCTGCCAATTCTCCAGGACACTTCCCCAACACATTCCACATGTTCATTTCAGGAAGTAATCACCCCCTCACCATTCATGATGCCCTGGGCATCACCAGCTCTGAAGAATGAGATTGAACATAATTTCAGAATGAAGCAGGCAATTAAAAAAACATCAGATCACAGGCATGGAAAACGTTCATCTTCCACTTCAGTTTAGAGACACCTCAGCATTTGTATGGATCCAACACAAAACTTTTTTCTCTTTTTTGATGCTTTCTCAGAAACTGATAGATCATTTGCCTCCAAAAATTTTACACAATTCTGTTTACAAGCCAAGGTATTAGACAAACTAGACAACCAGTATCTTTCATTTCTTAGAGTTAAGATAGACAAAATAGTCACCGCAACTGACCAATTCTTGGGTATATTATGAAATTAATCAAATTTGCCAGAGACCTTCCTGTTTGAAAAGTTTCAACACTTTCATGATTCATTTCAACTATAGTGGTATCAAGTTGACATTGTTCCCAGAACCTTTTACCTTTCTTCATGTTAACCTACATGATTACCAATATGTATAAAGAATCAAACCATGTTGTAAGAACATGTAGGAAAATAAATTTTATTCATTTTATTAACCAAGAGCCAATTATATTTTTAAATTTTATTTGAACCTATTTATATCATTGGAAAATATTCTTGAATGTTATGATCACCACTAACCACATAATTCAGATCTCAGGTTTATATGATGTGGACTAGAGCTCTCTGCTACTGTACAAGTGTCATAGTGTTAGGCTCCCTACTTTACCCCACAGCTAATCTGTTCTTGGAATTTCTCACACTCCCCTCTCTAGAAACCCATTAGTCACTAACATACAACCCTCTTTGTAGAGTTTTTCAGGTAAAGGGTATTTCCCAGGAAATCAGAGCATTAGACTGAGCTAATATTGTCTACCTGTGTAGAGTTTTTTGCATCCTTAGACAACTGACAAATCACCTGAATATTTATTGTTGAATTACATGGAAATTCAGTAAATTTGAAAAATGCCTCCCAAATTTTAATCCAATCAGTTAATCCACTAAAATACATTCAAATCCTGAAGCCCCTTCAAAATCTGAGGAGCTAACAGTGATAAATTTTATACATACTTAAAAACTTTATACATACTTTATAGCTTTAAAAAAGTTATTTGTATGAATTTCTTGGTGAACAGTTTTGCCAAGAGCTGCCTTTGTCCCATTGAGGACAGCTCCCTGCAAGGGAAAAAGATGGTCTTCACCCTTTCTGTGTTTTATTCAGAGCAGAATATTTGCTCATGGTGACTTACTCTCTTGGGACTATAAGAAGCAGGAGGACAGATTTCACCCTATTTTATATAAAAATAGAGGCAAGCATCATGATCTCTAAACAGAGATACTTAAAACAGTCAACAAACAGCATATGTTCACCTCCTTTGTTGTGGTGATGCAGCCAGGTTATAGAAAGAGCAGAGGCTTTGATGTACCTTCTTCTGGAAAAATCCTAACTGTTACCATCCCCTTTACCTCTGAGGAAATGCTAGTTTCTCATCTCCAGGCCCAGCTAGGAGACTTTTCCCTGGTCTCCCACAAGAGCACTCCCTTGTGTAAGTTGATTTTTAATTTCATACGGACAGTAGACATAGTTTCAAATGTGGGGAATACCTTATTAGTATCCTTACACTTCCTTTCTTTTTTTAAAAAAATACTGGTGATAAATGAGCATGTCACCTTTTAATTTTTTAAATGTCTAATTTCAACATTGTTAAAAGAATAACTTTCAGAAGCCTCATATCACTCAAGGAAGTAATCAAATATATCTTTATCACTCTTAAAATAAAGTAAAATTAAAATTCACAATAAAACACAACAAAGAAAAGCCTTAGTGATGAGCATATATATATAGGGCAATGAGATATATTTGTACACTATCTGTAAATACACTTTAGAGGACTATGTATGGATTTCTTTTGTGTGTTTCCTATCAAACTCTTACTATTTACATATATGGTTTTATACTGGAGTGCATTTGATAGCTTGTAGTTACATCTCTCTATCTGTTTGCCTGTTAATTCTGTCTCCACTCTTTCTTCTCCAGAGTTCATTTCCATTCCACATTTTCACTGGGTCTGACTTGTCATCTATTTTAAATTTTATTTGCTTCTCTTCCTTTTAACCTAGGAGACCTAGCATTCTTTAGAAGAACTCAAGCCTTATTCAGCACACAACAACTTTTTGTTTGGGATTCTTTTCTATTTTTTTGCCTATATATCTAATAGCTTGAGCTAGAAGAAATTGTCAGTTTTAGGTAAAACATAGTCAAGTGTTGATGATCTATCATTTGTTATGTATATTGGGAAATATTAGGGAAATTTGTGAGATAAGTGCGGGCAAAATCCTTTACCCATAATATCTTTTCCATGCTATCTTTGTTATTATCATTATTATTTAAAATAATTTAATGCCTTCTCTGAAGTCTCACTCAGTGTGTCTGAAGTAACAGTTCAGATATTCTTCTCAAGTGTATGTGTGCAATGGTTGCATAACTGCTGGCATATAATTTCATAATTATAAACTTATTTTTTATGTTGCCAGGTTTTGAGTATTTATCATCTTCAGTCTACTTGTGGTATTATATCTGTATCTGGTCTTTTGTCACCTACCGGTGTTATCCTCTCTACAATAACATCCCTGGGAAGGTATCAGTTCTCAAGAAAATAACTCAGCAGGAAATGTAAAGACCTAGAATTATTTATTATCTTCTGAACATATCAACTACTCTAACTTATTATTATTTCTGTCCAAATGACATGGATCCACTGTATAGGCCAAATCCTCCTTAAACTCCTTTTGAATTATCCCCATATTCTTAACCTACCTCAATGTCATTGCCATAAAATTAATTTCAAAACAAAATGCAGAGGAGAAGCAGAATAGCTGGCTTTCTTATTGGACTTAGGATCATTTCCCCCATTGTGATAAGTTTCAGGTTTCAACTTCATAATCAGTACTCATGTTTGGAGTTGAGTTAAGCAAAATTTCATTCAAAGGATAAACTAATTAAAAACTAAATGAAAGGGCTTACTAAATAGATTATGTGCTCATTTTTTATTTGGAACTTTAATGATTGCTTCTCTTATTGCAACATTGTCACAAAGCATGTGTGGCTTTGGTAGCACTTTTGTCATTGCCGCAATCACTCCTCACTTGGAACAAGCACAACGTTCATCGCATTTTAGATGATGCTCCAGCATACTGTGTCAGAACAGAAGGAGGGCGGTGATTGACAAAATGTTTATGTGACAGATACCCTCACCATATAAATACACATCTGATGAACTCGAAAATTAGCTTGTTGTTTGGAACAGTGGTGCATATTTTAAAAGACTTAACTTCACAGAAATGCCATTTTCCACTGCTCATTTCAGCTAAACAGAGAGTAGTAACATAAACTCAAATACCAAAACAAAATGATTTACTTTATTCAGCCATTTCAAACAACTTATGGCAGGAAATAGCAGAAAGCTTAAGGCTAGACCACTTAAATTCCAATAATAGGCAAGGAGTAGATTTTGTTTCAACCAAGGGAGAAAGCCAAACATTTACATCTAATACTAATATCCTGTGATGCTTTTTATTGAATCTTAGATATTAGTTTCTGCTTACCAACTTAGATATGCATACATATTTTAACTTAGTGTTCAGAAATAATGATGCACACATACTAATTAATTGAACTATATTTCATCTACTCCATAGTTTCCAGTCCTAATTTCTCTGTTCCTCCTGCTTTCCATGGAATTATTCCACTTTCTTACTACTATTTTTTGCAATGCTTGGTTGCCTTGCTCCTTTGTACTCATCATCATTTAACTCTTGGTGTAATAATTCTAGAAATAAGAGGCTTCAAATAATGAACACTTATTGTTCATAAATGTACAGGTTTGCTGAGTCATGTTTATTTGCTCTCAGCTGAGCTTATTTATGTGCGCATAGATCAGCTGGAGCCTGATGTTTCTAAGATAGCCTCACTCACATATCTGGTGCATGACTAGAGTAAAAAGGGTAACTGAGCCCCATGTCTCTTGGTATTCAGCCACCAGGCTGGGACTCTTTATCATAGCAGCTGGGCAGGAAAAGAGCAGTTTGCAAGATCTGTTGAGGACTACACCTAGAATTGACCCAAAAAAAATCCTGCCATATTCTTTTTAGTTAAATCCAGTTCAAGAAGAAGGGAAACAAACCCAGACAACAGGAGTTGCAATGTCCCACTAAGGAAGAATGACACCATGTGGTTTGAAGGTAAATGAATGCAATTGGAGGGCATTATGTTAAGTGAATTAAGGCGGGTACAAAAAGATAAAGGCCACATGTTTTTTCTCATTTGTGGAAGATAGATCCAAAAGATAAACATATACACAAAAACAAACATGATTATATACAAACTGGTATATAAAACATGTTTGTATTAGTGGAACTACTCTATGGAACTCAGGGGATGACAGAAAGGAAAAGAGAATGATAGAAAGTCAACAATATTTAAATACATAATATCTGTGAAGGTAGAGGGTATAACAATACGTATTGAAAGCTGTTGAATAATGGAGGTGGGAAGGGAGGGGTAAGGGAGAATAATGGAAGGAGTTGAACTGACCAATGTAAAGTATACTCACAGTGGGGATACATTGAGAAACCCCTTTGAACATTGACTTTGGAATTTATAATGAAAGACAGGACTGTAAAATAGGTACAGTCTGTGGGGGATACTTGTGGGGGGGTGAAAAGAGAAAATGAAGATGAAAGAATGTGGCCGATGGGCTCATATACATATACAAAATAGAACAATGAAACCTCTTGCAATTGTGTTAAGTGGGTAGGGAGGGGATTGAGAGGACGAGAAGGTGAGGGTGACCTAACCGATGTACAATGTAAGCCTATTAAGACTGGTCACAATGATTCTGCCTGTACAACAAATATATTCTAATAAAAATATTAAAAAATCAATAATAAAAAAAAATGTAGACAACTAGGGACACTTTTGCAATCATTCAACCAATTATCCCAAAAATATATTTTCAGCAATTTCTTTTTAATATTCATATTTCTAAAAACAAAAACCCCACATAGCTTAGAAGAGACATAGAAAGCCAGATTAAAAAGCAAAGTCATAGAACAAAGCCAGGATAGAGGTTGTCATATTATTCATTTACTATGTGTGTCTTTAATGTGAAAAATCCAAAGTAAAGCCATCTCCATACTACCAGCTTTGAAATGACTCCACATCATTTGGTTGATTGGGACATGACTTTGGGTCTTGGGAATATTTTAAATTCAATAGACATTTTAAATTCAATCAATCTTTATTTTATAAAATACTTTTACTTTTTAAAGGATTTATTGGTCAATGGAATTGAGCATAAGAAGTGTAATGTAGAAGAGATCATACAGTATCAGACAAACCCAAGTGGAAATTTTACTTCTGCAACTTACTGCCATGTGACTTTAACCTAATTGTTTGGCCACTCCAACTTCACTTCCAACTTCCCTTATAGACTCATTGTGAGAATTTCATATGGTATTGTTTGTAAAGTGAACACACACACCAAATATCAATCAAATTTTCTTTTAATATAGTAACACATTTTGATAAATGAGGAAATGAAGAAAATAGAGAAAACCCTGGGGAGATTCAGAACAGACCTCTCCCATCAAGTAGAGATTCTTATGTCTGTATGTTAGGCTTCTGAGAAAAATATTTCATTAAAAGTAGAATTTCAAAAATTAACATTTTTCATTGAAATTTTATACTCTCAACAAGTTGTGTTAAATAACATCCTTTCTACAAACATGGTTTTATGGATGAACTCCTGAAGCATTCTTTTGGATCCAAGTACCTTCTTTGATCTACCATAAAGAAAATATGTCTAAGCAAATATAGTCCTTCAATCAAACCTGTCTAATAAATAGGTAGTTTGTACTTTTGCTTTTATTAAAATCTGTATCTCTTAGCCATGGGATGCAAAATCCCTTGAAAAGCTGTGATCAAAATAAATATACTGTATCCATACCGTATATGCTAAAAATAAATAAGTAGATAAGTAAGCAAGGCTTTAGTGTTTCCAAAAGACTTTTTGTTATAAAGGAGACAGGAGCCAATCACAGGCCATTCAAAGGAAAGTTTGAGTCTTCAATACCTAAAAGAAGCAATCATTGCTTTATGTATTTGGAAGGCATCGTCTACCATTTCATAGACATCTCAAGCAGGCACATCCCTAGAGTTATAGTTAAAGTCATGTAGTTCATACATACTTTGATCTGTAAGCCTTTTTTCATTTATTTCAAAAGATTAATTTGCATATGCTTGCCTCCTTTGTCAAGTTCAGCAATATACTATTATGCTTTTATTCCTTCTGTGCAGAGAAAATGCGTCCGTGGAGAAATAGTGGTTTAGAACTCCAGTTTTCAGGATGGCATTCCCCAAGAGGAAAATTGCCTAGAAAGGATCAACAATCTTTAATTCTATCAGAAATTTAATCTTGTAATGAAGCTTAAAATTCTCTTTTTGTTAATAGAAAGAGAACCAGATGAAATTTGATGAACGAACTATTTTCTCTGGCTGCTAACATAGTCACACTGAGTCATCACAGACTCAACATAATAAAATTGATTTAATTATATTGAGGAGAAGAGGGTGAGAAAGAACTGAATTGGCACAGTCAGCCAAACACAAACAAGGCACACAACTCAAACTTGCTATTGGGAAAGTAAGGCACTTTAATTGTTAATCTGACATGATCATCTCTGACTGTGCTATTATCTGGTGTCCTGATAGGTAGCAATGCCAGTATTACTGAAAAGCAGTACTGTATCTTATACATTTTCCTTACGATTTTTCTAAAACAATCTCAGTTGTGCCAACAGAGAAATCAATTAATTGGTGTGCTCATTCCTTTAGGTCACTTATTAATTGTCCTAGAAATCAACTAGCTATGATCTGAATGTTTATGTCCCCTAAAAACTCCTATGTTGAAAGTCTAACCTACAAGAAAATGCCATTAAGAAGTGGTGGCTTTGGGAGGTGATTATGTAAGGAAGACATAGACTCCATGAGTGCAGTTAGTGCGATTATAAAGGAGACCCAAGGGAGATTGCTTGCTTTTTCTACCATGTGTGAACACCGTAACAGCTCACCCTTATGAATCAGCAGGGAGTTAGAGAGACTCTCTTTCAAAGAGAGTCTCAACCACAGTGTGTGGCACATGTCTGTTATCCCAGTTTAGGGGGTAGGTGTAGATAGGAATATCACAGTCCAAGGCTGACATGGGCAAAAAACCTAAGATCTTATATGAAAAATAACTACAGATAAAAATGCTGGGGGTATGGCTCAAGTGCTTGGCTAGCAAGTACATGGCCCTGAGTTCAACCCCTAGTACTGCCAAAAGATTAGATGAAGATATAAATAAATGAGAAAATATCCCACATTCATAGAATGAAAAAATATTACTAAAATGTTCATACTGTTCAAAATTATCTGCTTCAATGTAACCCCTATTGAAATTCCCATAACATCTTTCACAGAAAGAGAAATATTGCTAAAATTCAAATGGAACTAAATAGAGCCTTAGAAAGCAAAGCAATCTTATGGAGAAAGAGCGAGTTTAGAAGCATCATGCTATTGACTTCAAAATACATTACACAGATATCATAATCAGAACAGTATGGTACTGGCATTTTAAAAAGTCACAACAAGGAACAGAATAGAGAACCTAGAAATATATCTGCACATTTATGAATTGATTTTTGTAAAGGTACCAGGAACACCTAATGGAAAAAGGACAGTTTCTTTAATTAGTTGTGTTGGGAAAGCTGTATATTCACATTCAGAAGAGTGAAATTAAACTCTAATCTCATACCATACATAAAAATCAATTCAAAATGGATTAAAGATTTACCAGGAACACCCAATGGAAAAAGGACAGTTTCTTCAATTAGTTGTGTTGGGAAAGCTGTATATTCACATTCAGAAGAGTGAAATTAAACTCTAATTTCATACCATATATAAAAATCAATTCAAAATGGATTAAAGATTTAAAGGTTTAACTTAAAACTGTAAATTCTATAAAAGAAAGCATAATGAAAAAATCTATGGCATTGCTTCAGCAGTGATTTTTTTTTTTGGATAAGACCCAAAGAGATAACAAAAGCAAAAAAAAAAAAAAAAAAAAGACAAATAGGATTATACCAAAGTAGAAGTCTTTTGCACAATCAAGGAATGCTCAGGGAAATGAAATAACAATCTACAGAATGGAAGAATAAGGGGCTAATAATCTAAATATATCAGGAACTCAAACAACTCCATAGCAAGAAAATAAATAACCTAATTTAAAAATGGGCAGTGTTCCTAAATAGATATTCTTCAAAGGAAGACATGCAAATGTCCAACAGGTATATGGAAAAATGCTTAGCATCACGAATCATCAGAGGAATGCATATTAAAACTACAATGAAATATTATGACATACCTATTAGAAAGACTGTTATCAAAAAGAAGGAGTTGGAGAGTGTGGGGGGGGTAAAGAGGACAAGTGCACTCTGCTGGTGGGAATGTAAAATGAAACAGCTGTTAGGGAACACAGTATAGAGGTCTCTCAAAAACTTAAAACTAGAAGAAAAATATGGTCCAGTAATCCACTATGGCAAATGCATCCAAAAGAAAGGAAATAAGTATACCAGAAGTATACCAGAAGTTATTTGCACTCCTATGTTCACTGAAGCATTATTCATAAGTCAAAATATAGACTCAACCTAAGTGTCCATCAACAGATGAATGGATAAAGAAATTGTACATGTACACAATGGAATAGTATTCAGCTTAAAAAAAAAAAGAAGAAGGAAATCCTGTCACATGTGCCAACATATATGAACTTAGAGGACATTAAGTGAAATAAGCCAAAGACACAAAGACAAGTATTGTCTACTGTTATTTATGCATAATCTACCAGAGTTGAACTCACACAAGTAGAAAGTAGTAGAATGGAGTATTGGTCAAAAAATACAAAATTTCAGTTAGACAAAAGGAATAAGTTCAAAAGATCTATTTACAACATGGTGACTATAGCTAACAACAATGGATTATATTCTTGAACATCATGTTGAGTAGATTTTAAGGCTCTCACAACAAAAAATTATAAGTTTGTGAGACAATGAATTAATCAGTTTGATTTAGCCATTCCACAATGTACACATATTTCAAAATGTCATATTGTATGTGATAAAGATTTTTGATTTGGCCATTTTATAAAAAAAACAATAAAATATGTAGAGAAAGGGAAAAAAGAAAGAAAGGCAGCCTGTCAAAGACCAGATTGGAGTCAAGAAACGTGAAACTCATTGTCAGTTCAGCTACCATGGTAGGTAGATCAGATAAGAAAACTTTATTCATGACCTTTCTGTAGCTACAGTTCTCTCATGTATAAAATTAGAAGATTGGTACAATCAGTGGCAAACCTTTTCCCAGGTCTACAGTTCTATGGTCTAAGCTCATTCACCAGGAATTTACAAGTTACTTAAAACCACAGCCTGGATAATCCAAAGCTAAGCCTATATTCTTAAGTTATATATTTTAAAATAATATGTAAATACAAATAAAAGTACAGGCAAAAACACATGGCCATATCCATTAAAGAACCCTATATATATAAATATATATATACATATATGTTATAATGTATTATACCGTCACAAAAGTATACTTCAAGGGTATTCCACTTATAGTTCATACTTTCTCTCACTCTTACTACATCTGAATGAAAGAAGGCATATAAAAATTGATTAGTATTTTTCAATCCTTTCCTAGTTTATATATCTTAATTTTTTTGACTTGCCCATGTCTCGTGTGAATATAAACATTACTACCTTACCCTTGGACTTCCGTGGAATTAATGAAGTGTTTCAATACCCAATCATAATTTGTGTTTATAGTTTAGCACCCTGTCGGGCTTATAATTATTTTTAGTACAGATCTACTAGTTCAGTAAATGCTTCCATTATTCTTAACACTGAAGAAGCTGTTGTTATGCAGAGCTTGTCTTGTCCCTCCACCTTCCTTCTTGACCACTGCTTGTAGTAAACATCCTTTTCCTCCATTTTAATAGAGCTGCCTGCAGAAGGTCATTTATTAGGTAATCACTTGTCTGTGAAAAATCCTAATTACTTACTCTATGTTTGTCAAAGAGAGGAAAACAGAATTGCATTTGAATGCTGAATGAGAACCAAACAAGAATGCAGATAAGGAGAACTGAAAGTTTTTTTAAATTGACAGATTAAAAAAGTGTTAAATGCTTCTACACTTTGAGGGTTAAAAAGAACAGATATGCTATAGGCTATAATAAAGATTAAAAAACAGAGCTATGATATTATCAACTTGGAGTTAAAGTAAAAGAAAAAATAATTATGAATGTTGCAGGAATATGTTTTTCTTGCGGAATCTTAGTGCCCCCTGCTGATTCTCAAAAAAAATTGTTTTTTCTGCTTTTTTCATTCTCAATGGTTCCTGCTTCACTTCTTAGAAGGGTATTTCTCTATTACAGTCTTTCCTTCTCAGCAGAGAATCTTTTCCCTGTGATGCTTTGCTTTGACAGTACTATCACATTTTAGTATCTGCAGCTTTTCATAGAAAAAAATGTATTCAAAAAATGCATATTCACAAGCTTTAAAAAATAAGGGCAAAGAATTTGAAATTACTGTTGGGTTTCATGACCAAACTGGTTAAACTTGCTAGTTAAAACAAAGAAAAAATTAACCACACTTAGAAAGAAGCCCTTGACATCCTCTTTTCTGCCTCTACCTCCTGACCCACTGGAGTGCCTCCTGTGTGACCCCTCATCCATACAGACCTAATCATAGAAATTCTAAATCATTGGGAAATTCAAGCCCAAAGAATTATTTCAAAGGTAGAATAAGCCTTCCTCATGGAACAAAAATAGTGAATATCAGTTACTTCACATAGTTAAATGGTTTCATTGACATTCTTGAGTGTCAAAAAGTTAATTTCCCAAACCATTAAACCCCACAACATTCCTGAGCCACACTAACCCCAAGAAATCCACTACAACAAAGAAGTCAGACTTTAACAATTTAGGATGGTTTTCAGAGTAAAAGATATCCTAAAGTCAGTAAGTCCATTTCATGAGAGGCAAAAATTTAGACATTCAAATTTCTGTGTAGCTGACTTGAATCCAATAAGATTTTCATGACTACAAGACAAGAAGACACCATAGAAGTTTTCCACTGAGGTTATTTTGTTGAATACTCACCATCATGATATAAATTAGAGTTAAATTATCATAACATCACAGATATCAAATTCAAGACTCTGGGATAGTAAGAACTTTGTCCATCTTATCTCAAACTTTGTTTGAATTTCATCCATCATGATTTTTTTTCCTCTAAACCTCAACAGATCCACAAATAACTCAAACTTTAACCAAAGCTATATCACTGAGTAAAGTAACTCCTATATTTCAAATAAGTATGTAGTATTAGACATAGCATGATTTTTAATAATAAAAAATTTTAAATTTGAGTTAAGTTTTAGGGACTTTCAAGTACAAAAACCCAATTTAATTTTCAGCTCATACCAGCTTCAAAATCAGTAGAAAGCGGTAAATTTCCAGCATCTCCATGAAGTATCTTTTCCATATCCCTACAAGACAACAAGGCAGTGCTTATATTCACCTTATCATACAACCCTCCTCAGATAGTCTATTCCAGAACCAAGATCCAACCCAGCTCTAAGACATCTTGAGCCCTGAATGGATTAACCAGACAGAAGGGGAAGGGAGGTATGAAGGACTCTCCAGTGAAATTTGAATTCCAGATAAGCGGCGAACGATATTTACTGAAACTGCTCTGTACATATTAACACCAAAAAAAAAAAGTATTTGCTATTTGTTAGAAATACACATTCAGCATTTACTATTTATTAGAAATATACACTTAGTTGTCTTGTACTTTATCTGACAATCCTAGCCCAAAATCTTCCAGAGAATCTGAAGAATGTCTGTTGTCACATCAGTAGGAGGCTCTAAACTGAGAAAAAAGGCTAAGCCCAGAACCTAGCTTCACACATTCTTTGAAATACAAAAATGCAACAAAACTCCTCTAGATCACATCTGCAAGTATTTTTACTCCCGCAACACATCCTGATTAGACTAAAACATTGCTGGTACAATCTTGAACCAGATAAGCAAGATAGCATGTTTGTTTTCTTCATGATCTCATTCCTTCTCTCTATAAGCCCCACTGAATCTCAGGTTTGGCATTTAATGACTGCATATGAAGATACAAGAACTGTAAGATAAGTAAGAGAAGGATAATTGTTATAAATAAATCCAGAAATCAGTAAGTTCTGTATGATGCCATCTTTAATACATCAAAAAGGACTTTATGGTATATTTTCCCTATTTTTAAATTATACTTCCAATAATAAACAGTTATCTTCACAAAAGTGGCCTTTCTATTTCAGACTGATTGGAACAGACATATTCATCCTCCATAATATTTCTAAATTCTCCTTGTGGTGGTTTTGTTAGCTAATTTCAGTTTTAACTTCTTGGTAAATCAGGATTTCCTGGACTCACTAAATATGGAGATATTCATTTTGTTGATGTTTTCCTATAAGATAATTCATTTTTAAAGAAAAATAAAATTTACCAAACATCAGACTGTGACTGTTGCATATTACCTGCAAATGTTTCATGAGGTTTCTTTTTTAGAAAAAAAAAAAACTGTGCAAACTCACAACTTGGTTCAGTGAGAGTGAAAGCTTTGACTAAAAGATGAAAGTGACAAGGACAGTCTCACACAGAGTGTTAAAAAGGGTTCTGACTTGGGGGAATACTGGCGGTTTGGTGACATCCATCTTGGTATATATTTCTAGAGAAGTGAAAATCACATTGTTCCATTTGCCAAAATGTCATAAATTTAAAGCTAGCCTCAGAAAATACCATCAATGCTAGCTGTGAAATTTCTTTTGACTTAAGTGGAAGAATAATATTACATGCTCTCTTTTGTGCAAGGACTGTTATTATTAAGGCAATTTAAATCAATGTCAGTTTTTCTGGGCCAGACATATACTCAGAATGCCTGATTACAGACTCCAAACTAGTTGAATCCAGGAAGACACTTAAAAAGACTTTAAAAGGGAGAATTTACAAAGTGTTATTACTTACTTTTTAATACCTAATATTAGCACCCCATTCCAAGAAGATCTTAGTCCAAGATCCTTCCATACATAAGATAAGCAGAACAAGTGGCTGATAGAAATATTGGGGTTGCACTTACTATGAAAACCAACAATAAAGTAGGAACACTTAACAATGGAAAATAGATACAAGACATTCAGCCAAGAACCTTAAATTTGGTAGTGATGTCATCATAGAAGATAATAAGCAGGGACAGGAAATGCTATTTGGAAGGGATTATATGCTAGGACTTAAGCAACTCAGCCTTATTTGGACAAGATAACCTTGAAGGCTATTTCTAATCCTTGCATTTCAAATACTCTGATTATTAGAAAACTTATCAAATTTTCAGGATTTATGAGTTAATGACAGGAAAAGTATTTATACCTGTGAAGAAATGCTTCTTATAGCTGATATCTTTTTAACTTATGCATATACATTTTATGTGTTGTTTATGCCAATATTTTGTTTCAGAAACTATTTGAGATTCAAATATTTTTTATTAATGTGAATGACTTTACAAAAATTTAAGTCAATTAGGGATATGCTATTATAATTATTTAATGCATGATACTATTTTCCAAGTTTTATTATCCTAGTTCACTGGGTACAAATTTCATCACCTCATCATTATACATTCTATTTCAATGGGTACAAATTTCAACGTGCTTAATTACTGCCAAGTAAATTTAATGAATAAAGCCACATTGAGTCACATCAATAATTAACCAGTTCAGTAAAAGTTGTTTTAAAAGCAGAAAAAGAAAGTAACATATCACATAAAGGTTAAGAACGAATCAACTGTAAGGAACAATGTAGATCAGAAGCAAGTAGAATGAAATTTTCAAGGTGCTGATAGAAAAAAGCCCATTAATAAGACTTCTCTAGCCAGTGAAAACACATTTCAAACATAAGGGCACATCTTTAAAAAAAATAGAGGAAAATCCTGCCAATTTTGACAAGTAGGACCCTAGAACACATTTTGTTTAGAGAAATAAGCCAGATTCCAAAATAAAAATACTGTATCATCTTACTTATTTATGGAATCTAAAACAGTCAAACATGGAGATTATATTGTTTGAGAACTCTAATTTTCTGATATGGGAGTCATGACTATAAATTTCCCTCTTAAGATTGCCTTTGCAGTGTCCCTCAGATTCTGGTAAGTAGTATTCTCATTTTCTTTACAATCTAGGAATTTCTTAATTTCTCCAGTGACCCATTGGTCACTCAGAAGTGTGTTGTTCAAACTCCATGAATTTGATGGTTTTTGTGGTTTTCTTTGTCATTGACTTCTAATGTTATTCCATTGTGGTCTGTTACAATACAGAGGATTATTTCAATTTATTGTATTTGTTGAGATTTGCTTTATGACCTAGCATGTGAACTATTTTGGAGAGGGTTCAGTGGGCTGCTAAGAAAAATGTGTAATCTGCTGCTGTAGGATGGAATAGTCAGCCAATGTCTGTTGAGTCAATTTCATCGGTGATATTATTTAGTTCTAGGACATATTTGTTAATTATCTGCCTAAATGTTCTGTCTGTTAATGAGAGTAGGGTGTTGATATCTCCCACTCTTATTGTAACTGGACCTATCTGTTTCTTTATGAGCCAAAGTGTTTGTTTTATGAACATCGGTGCACATATATTTAAAGATGCCCCACTACTAAGGAATGGATTAAGAAAATGTTGCCTTTATACACAGTGGAATTTTATTCAGCCACAAAGAATGAAATTTTGTCATTCACAAGTAAATGGATGGAACTGGAGAACAACATCTTAAGCGAAATTAGCCAGGCTCAGAAGGCCAAGAATCATATGCTCTCCCACATGTACAGATTATAGACATAAAACAAATGCAGTACTATTATTACATGGGTCACACACTAAAGGGAGAACGCACATGGGAAAAAATAAGGAAAGGGAAGGAAACCTAAGACTGGAATGTGGTTGATGTACTCACTGTAGAGGAGCCAATAAAGTAATCTTAAACCGGCAGAGGCCACTATGGGAAGGTGACCAGGAAGTAGTGATGAGGTCTGGTAGAGATGAACCAATGTGGGGTGTAATACACATGTGCATGGAAGCAATGCTAGGAATCTCTCTGTACAGCTATCTTTATCTCAAACTAGCAAAAATACTAGTCTTTCTTATTGTCTCTTATGTTTTCTCTTCAACAAAATTGAAGAACAAGAGGGCAGAACAGGTTTTGCCTGTAAGTGAGGGGGGGGCTAGGTGAGTGGGGAGAGGTGCTCCAAACAATGTACACTCATATGAATAAATGTAAAGCATTTAAAAAAATTGTTATATCTTCTTCCTAGATTGTTCTTTTTATCTTTTCTGACTGATTTTTTCTTAAAATCTGCTTTGTATCATATAAAAATAGCTACTTCTGCTTGCTTTCAATTTCTGCATTCCTGTGTATCTTTTTTGAACCTTTTACTTTTTTTTTTCTTTTCAACACTGGGGTTTGAACCCAGGTCCTCACACTTGCTAGGCAAGTATTCTTACTGCTTGAGCCACTCTGTCAGTACAAATCTTTTACTTTCAGTTTGTGTATATCTTTGGTTGTGAGCTATGTTTCTTGTTAACAGATTGTTGGGTCCTGCTTTTTGATCCAGTCAGACCATCTGTGTCTTTTGATTAGAGAGTTAAAGTCACTTACATTTAGGATTATGATTAAGAAGTATTTATTGATTTCTGAATTTTTGTTGCTTTTTTTCCAGGTTGAGTCTCGTGTTGATTTTTCTTTACTTTTGACATGGTTCATCCTCAGGTTTTGCTGGTTTCCTTAGTTGATCATGCTTGATACTTTCCCCTTTTGTTTTATTCTTTCCTAGTTTTTCATATTTATGATTGTTTTTCTTCCTCTCTCCGTGAGAAATATTCTCTGAGTATCTTCTATAATGCAGGCTTAATGAACATAAATCATTTTAATTTATCCTTATCCTAGAAGATCTTTATTTCTTCATCAACATTGAAGGACAGCTTTGCTGCATATATCAATTCTTGGTTGGATATCTTCCTGCTGGATATATTTTTCTCTCTCAGAGCTTGAATTGTATTGTTCCATGCTTTCCTGACTTGTAGGTTTGTGGTTACAAATCTGAGGTGATTATTATGTGTTGACCTTTGTATATAAGCTGGTGTTTTTCTCTTGTAGTTTTCAGTATCCTTTCTTTGTTCTCTAGTTTTTGGCACTTTAATTTTGATATGATGTGGAGTTGCTCTTTTCTGGTCATGTCTATTTGGACTTAGAAATGCTTCCTGTACATGGGTGTCTATATCATTATGTAAACTTGGGAAATTTTCTACTGTGATTTCATTGAAAAGTTTCCTATACCTTTAGTTTGTATTTCAGCTCCCTCTTCCAGCCCATGAATTCCTAAGTTTAGTCTTTAGATCACGTCCCAGAGTTCTTGTACATTGTAATCATGGGTGTTCTTTTTTTTACTTTGTCATGGTCTACATGCAATATATCCTTATCTTGTCCTCCTTCTCCAAAATTCTTCAGTTTGATCTTATGTGTTGATAACAATATTCACTGTGGCTTTTATTTGCTTTATTGGGGTTTTCATTTCTAACATTTGTACTTGGGTTTTTTCATAATTTCCATTTCCTTGCTGAATTTCTCTTACATGTTGCTAGCTTTCTTATCTAGGCCTTGAATTCATTTCCTAACTTCATTTATCTGTTTATTTGAATCCTCTTTGAGGTCACTGATCACTTTTAATAACTGGCTTCTGAATTCTGTCTCGGACATTTTGGCCAAATCCTTTTCTTTGGTTCTGTGACAAGATCAACAATTCAGTAGTACACCAAATATTCGAATAAGTAAGAAACAACTGGGATCCTTATCTGTCTCTTCTCTAAGATTCTGTGGGAGCAAAACTCTGGTTTCTTGGGGGAATGATCTGAGAACTTAACACTGGTTCAAAGTGATAAGGATTGAAATTGAAGAATATAGCATATGAGCATGGGGAAGGCAGGAAAGTAGGAAAATAAATTGAGGAGATAGGTATAGGAGATAGTAGTAGGATAGAGCACTACATAGTTATGATAGAAAAATGGAGAGTGGTTTGGAAAATAAGGAGAAGAAAAATAGGAAACAAAAAAGATATTCTGACAATTTGAAACCAAAATTACAAGAAAAGAGAAACATCCAAATGAAAACAAGGAAGGGCAGGAGGAGGAGTGATAGTTCTCACTGAAGAGAAGTGCTGCTATTCCCAAGTTGGTCCCTCATGCCACATTATTATGAGAACAGCTTCAGGAGGGCAAGGTTGCATCTGTGGTAGGTTTTGGCCTGCCAGGCCCATTTTTCCAGTAAAGAGATTTTTTTAATTTAATTTAATTCTTATTTCTTCCACAGAAAACACTAGAAAAACTTTGAGCCAAAAATACATGCTGACTGACTTTTTACAGTATTTTTAGGCAAAATTATTAAATGTCAATAAATTATTTAATAATTTTACCAGCAATTTGCTACATGTTTTGATTGGTTCACTGCACATCAAGGGCATCTCCAGTAAAGAGATTTTTGCAGGGAGAGGAAATTCCTATCTTGAGGTGGGGCAGATGGCAGGCAGCAGCTGGAACCCTGCATTGACATACTCCAGTGCAATTCTCCTAACAAAGCACTTTGGTAACAGGGTTGTTTATAGACTGCATGGCCTCTGCAGATAAGTGGTGTGAATTCCTGTGAAGGGATTTGAGGAGACAGTGAGTAGGGTTGTAGCCATAACCTGTGAGTGGCAGCTGAGAACCCATGAGTGGCACCCTCTACCTAAGACTCCTGTTGCCTTCTCTCAATTTCACCATCTGGGTCCTTCAGTCATATGGAGAGCATGACTCTCACCTTGCACTCATATAAATCAGCATCCGCGACCATTAGTCAACTGTATCCACGCTGAGCATCAATTGTATCTGTTTCACAAGCCCCCATGCAGGCTTAACACTGGGCATCATTAGTCCACCCACCTTGCCAGAGGTTTTTCCAAAGTCAGATGAATTTGCTGATCTGGCCCGTGCTAAGTAATCCTACAACTGAAAACTTCTCGCCCACCTGATTGGTTTAGGATCTCTTCTGTAGACACCAGTTGGTTTGCCAATCTGCTCCTAGCCTTCTGTGTAGTTGTGGCCCCAGAGATGACTCTTGAGAGAAACAATTCAGGTCTAGGCAAGAAGAAAAGATACATATGATCATCCAAAACTGAACCAAGAGGAAATTAATCAACTGAATAGACCTATAACACAAAATGAAATTGAAGCAGCAATCAAGAGTCTCCCCAAAAAGAAAAGTCCAGGACCTGATGGATTCTCTGCTGAATTCTATCAGACCTTTAAAGAAGAACTGATACCAACCCTCCTTAAACTGTTCCACGAAATAGAAAGGGAAGGAAAACTGCCAAACACATTTTACGAAGCCAGTATAACACTTATCCCAAAACCAGGCAAAGACACCTCCAAAAAGGAGAACTATAGGCCAATCTCCTTAATGAACATTGATGCAAAAATCCTCAACAAAATAATGGCAAACCGAATTCAGCAACACATCAAAAAGATTATTCACCACGACCAAGTAGGCTTCATCCCAGGAGTGCAGGGGTGGTTCAACATACGAAAATCAATAAATGTAATAAACCACATTAACAGAAGCAAAGACAAAAACCACTTGATCATCCCAATAGATGCAGAAAAAGCCTTTGATAAGATCCAACACCATTTCATGATAAAAGCTCTAAAAAAACTAGGAATAGAAGGAAAGTTCCTCAACATTATAAAAGCTATATATGACAAACCTAAAGCCAGCATTATACTTAACGGAGAAGAACTGAAACCATTCCCTCTAAAATCAGGAACCAGACAAGGATGCCCACTATCTCCACTCCTATTCAACATAGTACTGGAATTCCTAGCCAGAGCAATTAGGCAAGAAGAAGGAATAAAAGGAATACAAATAGGTAAAGAAACTGTCAAAATATCCCTATTTGCAGACGATATTGTCCTATACCTTAAAGACCCAAAAGACTCTACTCAGAAGCTTCTAGACATCATCAATAGCTATAGCAAGGTAGCAGGATATAAAATCAACATAGAAAAATCATTAGCATTTCTATACACTAACAATGAGCAAACGGAAAAAGAATGTATAAAAACAATTCCATTTACAATAGCCTCAAAAAAAATCAAATACCTAGGTGTAAACCTAACAAAAGATGTGAAAGACCTCTACAAGGAAAACTATACACTTCTGAAGAAAGAGATTGAGGAAGACTATAGAAAGTGGAGAGATCTCCCATGCTCATGGATTGGTAGAATCAACATAGTAAAAATGTCTATACTCCCTAAAGTAATCTACATGTTTAATGCAATTCCCATCAAAATTCCAATGACATTCATTAAAGAGATTGAAAAATCTACTGTTAAATTTATATGGAAACACAAGAGGCCACGAATAGCCAAGGCAATACTCAGTCAAAAGAACAATGCAGGAGGTATCACAATACCTGACTTCAAACTATATTACAAAGCAATAACAATAAAAACAGCATGGTACTGGCACAAAAACAGACATGAAGACCAGTGGAACAGAATAGAGGATCCAGATATGAAGCCACACAACTATGAGCAACTTATCTTTGACAAAGGAGCTAAAAATATACGATGGAGAAATAGCAGCCTCTTCAACAAAAACTGCTGGGAAAACTGGTTAGCAGTCTGCAAAAAACTGAAACTAGATCCATGTATATCACCCTATACCAAGATTAACTCAAAATGGATCAAGGATCTTAATATCAGACCCCAAACTCTTAAGTTGATACAGGAAAGAGTAGGAAATACTCTGGAGTTAGTAGGTATAGGTAAGAACTTTCTCAATGAAACCCCAGCAACACAGCAACTAAGAGATAGCATAGATAAATGGGACCTCATAAAACTAAAAAGCTTCTGTTCATCAAAAGAAATGGTCTCTAAACTGAAGAGAACACTCACAGAGTGGGAGAAAATATTTGCCAGCTATACATCAGACAAAGGACTGATAACCAGAATATATAGGGAACTTAAAAAACTAAATTCTCCCAAAACTAATGAACCAATAAAGAAATGGGCAAGTGAACTAAACAGAACTTTCTCAAAAGAAGAAATTCAAATGGCTAGAAAACACATGAAAAAATGCTCACCATCTCTAGCAATAAAGGAAATGCAAATTAAAACCACGCTAAGATTCCACCTCACCCCTGTTAGAATAGCCATCATCAGCAACACCACCAACAACAGGTGTTGGTGAGGATGAGGGGAAAAAGGAACCCTCTTACACTGTTGGTGGGAATGTAGACTAGTACAACCACTCTGGAAAAAAAATTGGAGGCTACTTAAAAAGCTAGACACGATCTACCATTTGATCCAGTAATAACACTCTTGGGGGTATACCCAAAAGACTGTTACTCCAGAGGCACCCGCACACCCATGTTTATTGCGGCACTATTCACAATAGCCAAGTTATGGAAACAGACAAGATGCCCCACCACTGACGAATGGATTAAGAAAATGTGGTATCTATACACAATGGAATTCTATGCAGCCATGAAGAAGAACAAAATGTTATCATTCGTTGGTAAATGGATGGAATTGGAGAACATCATTTTGAGTGAGGTTAGCCTGGCCCAAAAGACCAAAAATCGTATGTTCTCCCTCATATGTGGACATTAGATCAAGGGCAAACACAACAATGGGATTGGACTTTGAGCACATGATAAAAGCGAGAGCACACAAGGGAGGGGTGAAGATAGGTAAGACACCTAAAAAATTAGCTAGCATTTGTTGCCCTTAACGCAGAGAAACTAAAGCAGATACCTTAAAGCAACTGAGGCCAATAGGAAAAGGGGACCAGGAACTAGAGAAAAGGTTAGATCAAAAAGAATTAACCTAGAAGGTAACACCCACGCACAGGAAATCAATGTGAGTCAATGCCCTGTATAGCGATCCTTATCTCAACCAGCAAAAACCCTTGTTCCTTCCTATTATTGCTTATACTCTCTCTACAACAAAATTAGAAATAAGGGCAAAATAGTTTCTGCTGGGTATTTGGGGGGGGAGAGGGAGAGGGCAGAGTGGGTGGTAAGGGAGGGGGTGGGGGCAGGGGGGAGAAATGACCCAAGCCTTGTATGCACATATGAATAATAATAAAAAAAAAAAGCTATTTTAACAAAAAAAGAAAAAAGCATAATGATTTAGGCTTTTTGGCATTGCCTTATGTGGTGCTGCCTCCTTATTGCAATAATCCAAGAAGTTAGAGATTCAACTCTCCACAATGAGAAGACTGGAGCCACATGACCTCAGGTGGTCCAAACTGATGAATAAAGTCATGAAAAGTAAAAAAATATATAAAAATAAAAAGAACACTAGCTTTGAGATCTGATGAACTTAAGTAAAATCCCTGCTCTGACTCTCCCTAGTTACATACCCTGGGGTGTATTACTTACTCTCCTACAATCTGTCACTTTTTGTTCCAAAAGTGAAGCCAATGATAGTTCATACCTCATTGAGTTAATCAGGATATCAACATCAGAGTGTTATCCCTGCCACTGTATCATTATCAAAAACAGGAGCCAACTTTGCTTTATATCTCAGTAAATAAATACATTTTGATTTGGAAAGTCCAGATCAATCAAACTTGTGATGATCACAAGGAGCCTTTGAACCTTGTTGAAGTCACTGGAGGTTTATCGTGCAAAGCCACTGAGATCAGATCGAAAAGTTCAAATCATTACAACAAAGCTGAACCCCTATGGTTCAGGAGTCTTTGCTGAAAATATATATGCCTGAGTAAAGTTTCCAATTTGTTCTTTTTTTGAAATTCATACAGTTTCCCCTCCAATGCCCAAATATTTCTTATTTCCTTTTCCCGGTTGACAAACAATATTGATTTTGATGGAAAGAGAGTTCTTTCCAGAGAGGTCAGAAAAGCTTATCACTTTTTTTTCCTTCTTGATATTGTCTGCTTTAAAAATGTCACTTAAGCTGGTTGCTTTTCTGGGTACTAAATTTAAAAAATTACCTGTAGCCAGCAAGAGAACCTATAAAATTGACATAAGACCACCTGCCTCATGATAGAACTGAAGTTGAAGGTTTTTCTCTTCTTTCTGTTAATCTTTTAATCAGAACATGTCTAATTTTTAAGTAACTTCCACAAGAATCCTGGATGTTTTTCCATAGATTTTTCCAAACTCACAAAATTTGGAGGAAGAGCTGTCTCTATTTTTGGTACAATTTTTTCCACTGATAATAACCAAGAAAGTCTTCTTAAATGAGATACATCTTTTTTATTATTGTTGTGCTGGGTGGGGGCACATTGTGGCATTTACAAATGTTCTTACAATATATCAGATGACATACATCTTTAGGATATTTTTCTTATCTAGTATGTTCTTATAATGAGCTCATCAAAGAAAATATTCAACTTCAACTTTCAGAGGGAAAAATATAATTAAATATGTTCAATGACTTGAAGTTGTCCTCACACCATATAAAACAGTAACCTCTACAAATACCTCTTTCTCATTACAAATAAACTTATTTAGCAAAATTTCAAACGCAGAGAATTGATTTTCATTTTATGAACACTCATGTTAATACTAAAAGAACATTTACCAAAGACATAGAGTGCTGCTCCACAATAATTTGTGTACTCCCAAGGTAAAATAAAAATGAAGACAACTGAAGTCTGGAAATTTTTCTTCATAATCTAACACTCAATATGTCATGTGTTTGCCTTGATTCAGGGAAATGACTGTGCTGAAGACAGAAGCTGAGTTTCATATCATTATGCAGGCAGAGTTTGAAGTCTGTGTAATATGTCCATTGGGATTGTCTATCTTTTTTTTTCTCTTGTTTTACTATAAATTTCAAAACTATTTACTACCTTCTAAATCCATTGTAGCTAAACCACAATTATAATGATGAAAGCAATTGTAAAATGTTGATGGACTTGAACATTGCCTCAAAATACTGTAAGCAGTTACGAAAACCACATAAGTGGAGGTAATAGGCTTCTGATTGTCATTTACTCTTGATTTGCTATTATACCATCTTGCAAGGTATGGCCCAGATGTTACTTTGGATGCTTGCCAAGTTAAAACTAAGCTATTTCTAATAGTGTCTCACATATGTTAATAAAAGACCTAAGAGTAAAACCTGCATTTGTAAGCTGAGAAACATCTATATTTAACTTCAGTATGTAGAATATATTAATATTAATGTATGTTAACTACTAAAAAAACCAAAAAAGCACTATAACATGGTATATATAATATATATATTATATAATTTTGGTATATTTCAGTTCTTATTAAATGAAAAAGGGTGTCAAATATCCATGATGAATTACTTAAAAATGAAAGGCTCATCTCTCTGCCCCAGTGATGTATTTTGTTCCATCCTAGATTTCACAGGCTAAACTGATTAGCAGCTCACCAAGAACTGTGAGAATTATTCAGAAGAACTAGAAAAGGGAAAACAGGATGTTGTGAGAAAGTCAATGCATTGTACTCAGGGACTTTGCATCCTAGAGCTCATAAAGTGAAAAAAGAAATCCACTACTTTTCTCTTAGCTCAATGAGAGGGATACTTTATCAAACATTTCTGAAAGTAAGGCATCCTACTGGTTTTATTTTATTAAACAGGGAACAAAACACATTGCTTTATTAGAGTTGTTTCAAGAATGCATCAAAGCTGTAGACTCTCAACACAGGAATCAAAGAACTGAAAAAAAAAATCACAACTGAAGTATCTCCCCCCTCCCAAATATAACTGATTATAATTAATGTAGAGTTGAAAGACAACTAGTAGAAATATGACTAAATTGCATGTCAAAGTGATTACAGATCTAAACTTCCTACAGCCAAAATTTCATGATATTTTGGTCATTGAAGAATTTATCTTTCTCATTATATAATAGCATGATAATTATCAGGAAAAAACATGGGAATTTTAAGAGTGCTCAGTGAATCATATATTCCATGTAGGTGATATTTCCCATTAGAATTTACTATATGAAATCTATATTATAATCATTTTTTTCAGTCAGGTTGTACATGTCAATTCAACGAAGAATAAATTCAGCCTCTCTTTCTTCATGAAGAAATGAGGAGGAGTTTTGAGTAGGCAGCAGTTCACACACTGGGCTTTGGAGACCAATCAGATTACATACTCCAGAGGTAACTGATTCAGCCCCATGGCTATGACTGCCCAGGAGTTTCCACTGCTCCTGGCCCAGTGCTACCCTAGTGAGACTGATGCTGGGTGTGGGAATTAATCCCCCATTTCCTGAGCTCATCTGTGCTAGATATGTGTGGGCATTTTGGTTCTGCACATAAAAGTAATAAAATAAGAGAAATAAATAGCTTTTACTGTTCACATATTTTCCCTTAATCTTGGGAGAGTGACCAGGACATGGCTATAAATAACTCATTAATAGGACTGGCAAGGCAATCCTGTGATTAACAGTGTAGGCTCTGAAGTCAAACAAATCTTAGAATCCCCTCTGTCACTTAGTAACTATGAGATTTATGTCAAGCACATTAACCTCTTTGCACTCAGTTTTGTAACTTACGAAATGAGAAAGGCCATCTTTTTAGAGATCTTCCCATCATATTCCCCAAACATTTACCCTGCTATAGTCTGCTCCCAATTCTTTCAGGGAAACAGAGTTGAAGAGAGGAGAGAAATTATGCTTTATCCCCTCAATACCACCAACTCTTTCTTGCTCTCTGTTATGCTTTGGATCTTAAACATTCCCCAAAAACTCAGGTGTCCCCAGTGCAGCAGCATTCACAGGTAGGGCTTTTGGGTGGTGACTAGGTCACAAAGGCTCTGAGTTCATGAGTAGATTTATCCATTTAGATATTTATAGCGTAATGATTCTGGAAGAGAAGCTTTGTTATGAGTTCTCTCCTTGCTTCCTGGCTGCCATGAGTTTGGCAGCCTCCTCTACCACATGTTCCTGCTACCATGATGTTCTGCCTCACCACAGGCCCCCAAATGACTTGCTAACCATTGGCTGAATCCACTGAAACTGAGCCAAAAATAAATCTTTCCTCCTTTTAAATTGATTTCTTCATCTACTGTGTCACAGAAACAGAAAGCTAACTTACACTCAAACACCAAAAAATTAAGAAATGGGCTGATACAGTTTCTGCTAAATTTGGCTACTCTTTTTACTCCTGTAATATGTGTTCTGTATTGTTCTTTCTCTAACTGATTGTTTTCATTCAGAAACCTACTACAGCCTCCTAAAAAGAAATGAATACACATTCACAAGTCATATTCGGTTAAGATATATTGGCAACATGACATATGTTGGACTATGGACATCCCAATTCTCAAATGAGTCAGAACGTATAACTTTACAGCCTCAAAAACATCATGAAGTTAAAACTCTAAAACCCACAGGGGCTGGAGTAGTGGTGGTACTTGATTCAGATTGTAATTTCCCCCACGGAATAATAAACCTTAACTCAAGCTTGTAAACAAATACTTGCCAAGATGGCCATGCAGTGGCCCCAGTGGCCAACTGAAGCATTATCTGGGGGCTCCAATGGATCATGGAAAATGAAGAATGCTTCATCAGCCACATGGACTAGTTCAAGTGTAGCTACATGAGCTAGTTCAAGCACAGCAGCAACAAATAAGTGACAAACATAGCTCCAAAAAAAAAAAAAAACTGCATCTACTCAATTAGGTCAATATCAAACTGTTTCATATCATAAATGCTATTATTTAAAAACCTACAGAGTGACTGTAATCATAATTCCAATAATGAATGACACAGGAAGCATACTAATAATACCTTAAAGTTCTAATGCTTTTCATGGTAATTTTTTTTCCTAAATCTTTAATTCTCTTTGCTTCATTGAGCAACTTTCAAATTTATAACTTCTATATTTAATTCCCCATCTAACTTAGAATTAAGAAAAAAAGAATAATAATATTACTGCATTTGTTTTAGGTCTATAATCCTAATATGAAAGAGAACATGCTAAGGGGAGACCACACACAAGAAGGATAGCACAAGGGAAGGAAACCAAAAACTTGAATGTGGCTAATATGCTCACTGCACAGGAATGAATATAGTGATCTTAAACTGGCAGAGGCCACTGTGGGAAGGGGACTAGAGAGTAGTGAAGAGGTCTGGTAGAGATGAACCAGTTTGGGTTGTAATACATATATGCATAGAAACAACACAAGGACTCTCCCCATACAGTTACCTTTATCTCAAACTAGCAAAACCACCATGTTTTTCTTATTGTCTTTTATGTTTTTCTCCTACAAAATTGGAGAACAGGGGGACAGAACAGGTTCTGCCCTGAGGCGGGGATGGGGGGCTTGGTCCAAATAATGTATACACATATAAGTAAATGCAAAATGATACCTGCTGAGACTGTTCTGGGAATCAGGGGAGGGGGCTGAAAGAGAGCAGCAGAAGGGGTGAATTCAAATATGATATAGTTGATACATTATAAGAACCTTTGCAAATTCTCCAGCATACCGCCACTCAGCACTACAACAATAATTTAAAAAAAGAAAAGAAAAGAAAAGAAAAAACAATCGACAGAGCATGGTGGTACATGCCATTAATTCCAGCATGCTGGAGGCTGACCAGGAAGATTGTGAGTTCATAGTTCAATCTGGCTATCTCAAAAACAAACAAAAAGTATCATGTTTGAGGCCAACCTAAGCAAACAGTTATGTATTGAGACCCCTTCTCAACAAACAATACTAAGTGTGGTAGCACAAGTCGCCCCAGCTATGGAGGAGGCATAAGAAGGAGAATTGTAGTCCAGTCCAATGCAGTCAAAAGAAACATGAGACCCTACCTGAAAACAAACTAAAGCAGAAAGAACTGGGGGTGTAGCTCAAGGTAGAGCACCTACCTAGCAAGCGCAAGTCCCTAAGCCCAAACCCCAATACTGCCAAAATAGGGAAAAAATAAATCGAACACAGATATTGACCACTTATACTTGTTTCAACTCAAGGTAGTTAGCATTAGCGGGCATGACAATTTACTTCATACCAGATTTCACCTGAAAAAAAGAAGGAGTACAAGCAGTCACATACATACACTGCATGACCTTTCAAGCTGTCCTATGTTTTGGCCCAGTATTCTTTTCAACATCACTTTGTTAAATAAAATTTATATGAGGCCATTGTTTCAGACTAGCTTCCTGCACTAGATCCTTGCAGATTAGACCGAGGCAGAATAGTCACTTATGCTAGGTACCATGTAACCAAACGAACTGTAGAAAAAAGACCAGTTTTCAAAAATACCCAGGAGACTCAAAGCAATCAATCAAAAAAGGCCCAGTTTACTTGATCCAGTCTAAGCCTATTAAGGAAATCTCCTCTGTTTTAAAGCTATAAGGAAGTAACTTTGAAACTATCAAACTGCTTTTATTCTCTATTTCTGCTTTCTCCAACTCTTTTCTGTCTATAAAGCCAAGCTTCACTACTCAGCTAAATGGAACAATTATTCTATTTCATAGATAAGGTTTAGCTCAATTCTGGAATTGCAAATAAAAGCCAATTAAGGTATTTTAACTAAATATGTTGTTATTTTGGTTTTTTGACAACTGTGATATGTGAAATAATAAGTATATTACTTCAATCATCATATGCTTAATGATACTAAGAAATCATTAAAGAGATGATAAAATCTTGTACTGGGGGCATGTTCATAGCAAAAATAGTCAGCTACTGGGTGAAGAATGCTCTTCTCTAGACAAGAGTTTAGATCATTCAACACAATGTATGATTATAACAAAGTCTGGATGATTTTGTGTCATACAGCTATCTTTAGGTATATAAACATCTATTGACCTGAAACCTAACTTGGAACTAAATAGCACAAAAATACAACCTGACTAAGTAGGGTAAGCTTGGATGCTTAGTATGCAAAAAATAAATAAAATGGAATAATTATAGAGATAAAAATGTTTTCTCACTCACTGCCAACCAAGAACAAATTTATAAATTGTGAGCAGGAATGCCAAGGTGAGAAATTCTGATAATTAAGGTAGTGCTTATCTTCCCCTCTGCACAAAGCTTTTCCTACCAGAAGCAGCAAGCATGAGAAATGCATACTATACAGAGAGAGAAACCCAGCAGAAGAGGGGCTCCCAGCAGAACTCACATAAAAAGAAACTGTGGAAACAATACCACCATGAATGCTTA
Source organism: Castor canadensis (assembly GCF_047511655.1). NCBI lineage: Eukaryota > Metazoa > Chordata > Mammalia > Rodentia > Castoridae > Castor > Castor canadensis. The sequence continues at coordinate 18,330,475 of NC_133390.1, read as the reverse complement.
AAAGCACATTTGCTTTCCCATTCTCTTCCCCCCATTCCTATACCTCCCACTCCCACCTCTCATGCCAACATCTTCATCAGCTTTTGTTTTCATTTTGTGCAACAAAAGCCAAGGAAGAATAGTGGAAATGATTACATAAATGTGAAAATGTCTATTTTTGACCAGAAGTGACATTACTCTCCACATTCCAACTGGATCTGATTCAAAAAGCAAGAGAAGAAGGAGGGAAAATGAGCTTAATTGAAACATAAAATGAGGAAAGGATATAAATTATACCTTTTCTTTTCAACAGAGACTAAATTTATGGGGTTTTTAAATTTTTTTTAATCAAAACAGCTAGCATTTCAGTAAACAAGCTGTTTCTGTTTTTACCCAACCATCATGAAAAGCAAGGCAATGCAGAGGCTGCTTTCTATATGAAATATGGTGGACTGGGAAATGTCTACCATCTGAATTTAAGAATTCTCAGCTCTCTTCTCTGCTTTTCTACTACCATTGACCAGAATCTTCTACATTGCTGAACCATTAGTTAGACATTCTTTGAAGCTTCATTAACTCTGACAGGCCACCAACAAAGGCACAGTGTCTTTCCCATTAACTTTTTAAGAGGCAGCATATCTTAGTGCTTCAGATCTGTTATGTTGGAGTTAAGGATATCTATACTTGTATTTTAGTCCTATCACTTATTAGCTGTATATAGACACACCTTCAAGTCTCCATCTGTAAAATTAAGAATGTTATTTTATCAGTTTAATTCTATGTGGACTTATTTTTAAAAATTAATGAATTGCTTCTGCATGATAGGACCTATTCTAAACAGTTAAAATACAGTGATAAAAAAAATGTCAGTCCTTGCCTCATAAACTGATTTTCTAACAAACTAAGAAGTAAACAAGATACTTTTCATGATATGAGGTGTCCTGTGAGGAATACAAGGGGAATGGTATATACAAAAATATGACTGAAGGGGACACTGTAGGTAGATGGCATGGTCAGAGATGGCCTCTCAAAGAGGCAACCATTGAGACCTGGCATAAATGGATGGGGAAAGCCAAATACTCCACAGTTCTAGAGTAGAGCATTCTGGGCATGTGGATCAGAAAGTTCAAAAGTCCTGGGATTGAGGGACATTGAATTGTAGAGAAATATGAAAATCAGAGCAAAGGTAGCAGTGGAACAAGCAATAGGTAAAGTGAGCCAAGCCCTAGGCCTGGGCCTTATAGACTGAGTGACATATAGACTGTGCTTGGAAAGCTTGAAGATTATGAAGGTGCCTTCTTTTCATTTGCCTCTCCAAATCTCCTCTCCACCCTATTTCTTCTTGCAATGAGGGGGCTGACTTCTCCTCCAATGAAAGGATGCTTTTCCCTTGGATTGGCCAGGACAGGCTGTTAGCAGGAGATCTAAAAGTTGGAGGAAAGTGAGGAAGGGGTGTGTAGTCCCTCGGCTGCTTTCCTTTTCAGTAGCTTTCTTCTATGAAAACCACAGCTCCCATTAGTGTCCTTTCTCTCCATATTCTTATAAACTGTTCCTTCCCCTTACTCTTTCAGCCCTTAAGGTATGAATGGCTTCCCACCTTTGCTAGCCTCAGAGTTTTGTACCACACAATACAATACCACTTATTTTCCTAACCTGGCCTACAGGTCCCTTAACTAATCAGCCCGTTTCTAAGTTTCCATCAAATTACTCAGAATGAATGTGCCGATCTGGTTGCTGCCAGCCCTGACTAATGTGTACAATGGGGTAATGATTTGGGGTTTGGTATTAAAGGACATAATATATGTAAGATGACTAAAAGTATGCATAGAAAGTGCTTTGCATATGCTAATCACCATTATGATTATTATGTTTAGGAAAAATGATTGGCTTATCAATGTACTTGAGTATCACATTAATGGTATCGGAGCTGGACTAAACAATACTTTTTTTTTTGCTTTCTTGGATAGTGGTGAATAGCAACCAAGATGTAGATTTGTGACTTTAAATAAAATACTTGACTGTCTGACTCATCTTCCTCATATGAAAATGCAGAATGACATGACATAAATACAGGAGTGAGATTTACCAAGACGCTCTGCTTATGTTAAGAAAAAGTGTAACTTCATGTTTAAAAATATAAGAAGCTAAAGAAAGCCATGATGTAGAATTAGTTTTGACATCATTTGAATCATCTTGATAAATCTTATGAACAGAAAAGAAGCATCAATTACCTGAAAAACTATAAGGTAGTCACAAAATGGACAAATAGAATGACTGAATTACTATATATAACGTGTTGCTTGCAATAAAGCATTAAATTCTTGTTTCTTCTCCTAAAAGGAGGATATGTTGAAATTTGTGAGACAAAATATTAGATCTAAATATACACTGCTCTTTTGATAAATACATATTATTTTTTCTAAGACTATTTAGATGCAATTTCTGGTTTCTTCAATGTAAGATATAAATAAAAAGACATTTAATCAAAGTTTACATTTTATAGAAACATAAAATAAATGTATATACTATTCTCTAAGGCACTAGCAATTTCTTCTTATAGGATTTCCTCCCAGATAATAAATTTTATGTTTATCTAGGCAGATTGCAGCAGAAGTCCAAGCAAAAATCTTGTGACTTTGATGAGTAGACACAAGCAGCACTGAGACACCAATCCAAAGTCTCACTCCATTCCACATGAGTTTTAGCCATTACTTTTTAGTTATTTTTTTTTTTTTGACAACTAAAGCAAAATAATCATCTGGTAAAATGGAAGCTTGACAATTTCCATTTGGCCTTGTCATATGTGGGAAAATTAATAATCCTTATTAAATTGAATTATTCAGTCTTGAAATCAGTATGGTGCCAAGGATAAAGTTGAAAATTACACAGCAGAGAACTGCATACAATTCTTTAAAAAGTCCCCCAAAGTCAAACTTTGTCATTTTTCCTTTTGAAGAAAGAATATTTTTATTTGTAAAATAAAAGTTTCCTTTGGCGATGAATGCAATGAAGCCAGTGCATAAGGGTATTGAAGGATTTTTCAAATGTGAAGCATCAGAAGAGATCTTCTGGGGGAAGAAGTCTAGATAGTATAAACAGTGCTGGGGAAAAAGAAAAGATTGAACTTACATTGTTCATCCTGAGGCTCCTAAATTTGAGGCAGAAAATTTTCAATAAATCACTTTATTTTCATTCTACTATATTGGATGCTGATTGAAGTTGTGAAGAGTAAAAAATACTTTCTGCTCATGCTATTAGACTATGCTTAAATAAACCCTAGATTTTCCTATTTATAAACTTTCTTCTTTAGGCTGACAACTAGCTAATCTTCCCTTTCAAACCTACAATTTGCTTATTCTTTTTGCATTCATCTATTAAAGAGATATTTAAAGAATGCCTGAGTGCTAGAAATAATTCCAAGTAAAAGTCTATGAAAATTTATTAAATAGACATGGTTCTTTCCATGAAGAGTGTTACTAACCTCTAACTATAAGGTACTGACTCAATTTTCACAAGCTATACAGAACAGCCATCTGCTCACAGTTAAACTAGGATTTTGCAAAACAATTATGAAAATAAAAGGAAGAAAGGGATGAAGAGGCAGCCTTACCACACTTTTAGAGGAGCATCAAAAATAAAAAGCCTAGAGAGCACCATGTGCTGATATCGGGTTTAATCTATTGCAAAATTTGTCGTACCTGGGAGGTTAAATCAATTGTAGCACTGCAGGGCAAGTCTTCACAAAAGGAATTTGACAAGGGTATTTTCTTTTTCTGTGCAAGGGCATTGTTTGCCGTGGGTAAACTCATGTCCCTTATAAATGTACTAAATTTTTCATTCATCTCTAAATACATCTGAAATACTCACAATTTTTAACTTTAATTTTTAACATTTACTTTCAAAACACTTGTGTCATTCAGGGTTAACTTTTCAGCAAATGACAGTTCTTAATGACCCACTTTCTAAATGGAAAGTTAAAAAAAAAATTCACAACAAATTCTCAAAGTACAAAAGCAATGACACTTCTAAATAAACTCCCATTCAGCTCCAAGGTATCCTTAATACTCACAGATCTCGTCTACTTACGGATTTAACAACTGTGCTTTAATCTGCTTGAGTTCTGGTACTCATATCTTCCACTATTCCTTTTGATAAAACTAAATAAGCTTATAGAGTCAGTGCTGTCCCTGAGCTTGCAAATTAAAGAGTTATGCATCAAAAGAAGAAGATCGAGACAAGATGTGACATTGGCAATGCTTTTAAATGGCCATTCTGGACTTGTTCAAAGTCAAAGATTGAATGTCATGAAAGAGGAATATGCAACCTTTTAACTCTCCATTCTGGCTAGATGCCAGAAAGTGGGAAGTTAGGGAAAATAAAAGAGGTTGCTCTGCTTTCAGCCAGAGCAGGGCACATTTGGGCACTACACCTCTCCCTATTTTCCCTCCAGCATGGCTGCCCACCAGTCATGTCTTTGATCACCATCCCCTTTATTCTCAGTCTTTCAACACAATGATCGCTATTAAATGAATACTTTTATAGTCTTGGTAAATATTTGCATTGGTAAAGACAAAAATCACATTATTCACATTAGAGGTTAGAAGAGACATAGCAGCTAATATAAATACAAGTGTATTTTCCTTAATATAATTTATAATTATTTAATGCATGTTTCAACAATCAGAATTTTATTTCTGAAAATATATTAAAAGTCACACTTAAAATAATTGAGTCACATTAAAATAAAAATATCATAATGTTCCAAAATTTGTTCAACATTTCTTATTGGTCTGTGCATCATTTCAAAGTTTAAAAAAAAATTATAATAGAAACAAACCCAACAAGCTTTGGAAATTAATACTAAAACTGAAGGCAGTAAGACTGTTATATAGGATCATTGTGCTATTTCCAGTGTCACGCAAATCTGTGAAAAATCAGGATTTTGAAAAGGTATGGCAGCTTCTTGGTGCAAACAGCATACTCTTCTGATAACAATTGAACACAATTTGTTGACAGGCAACAGGTGTAAATAATAGAAGCTATATGCCTATTCCAATCCACTTTCCTTGAGATACATATGTACCAGAGAATCTAAAATGCATCTTTATTAGTAACTGTTAAGTGTTCATTAGGTGTCCAGGACTTTGAAAGGCCTCAATTGCTGTATTTTTCCAATAAGGTGACTACCAGCTGCAGGTAGCCATCCATGCATAAGTGTAAATTAATTAAAGTGCCCATTTATGACATGTGGCTAGTGTCTGTTGTGTAGGACAGTGCAGATTTAGAGCCCTGCCATCATCACATTCCATTCTATGCTATTGCTCTACTCAAAAATGTGGTCAAGGGTTCAAAAACATCAGGCTAATATGGTGTATGTTTGAACCCTTAAATTGCAAAACATGATTCTGAGGTAAATTGTATTCACATTAAGGTTGCAGACATAATGCTGGTATTTGAGAACTTTATTAAAATGAAGATTCTGATTCAGAATGTCTGAAGTGGGGCCCAAGATTCTGTATTTCTAATAAGCTCCCAGTTGACACTAATGTTGGTCCATGACAATACTTGGAGTAGCAAGGATTGAAAGACAATGAAAATGTTTCAAAACATGTAGACCTATCTGATATATCAGAACCCATGTCCACCTGTGAAATAGCCTATCTGAAAGACACAATAGAAAAATTTAAAACCTCTTATTTTCATTGTCCTTGAAATTTGAAAAATCAGAGCATTCATAAATCAGAACAACCTGGAGTAAGAAAAAATGCTTCCAGATTGAAACTGTTTCCAAATATTGATCAATGGAGGCATGAACAACAGATTAGTTGCTATAGAAAATAGAAATTTGACCCCAAGAGATATTCATAGGACTGAGAAGAAAATAGTTGAGACTCATACAGTAAGTGAAAAGATAACAGGAAGATGAATCATTGATCCAGAAGTTCCTTCTATGGTTCATAATAAGAATTCCAAGTGCAACAATTTTGTGAAGAATAGATCTCAGCAGAACATGAAGGAAAAGTGGCAGGTAAAATAGAGATTAAGGCGCATTCACTGAGCTGAAAGGAGCTGAGAATTTAAATCAAAAGAGGCTACCAGAATACCATTCAAAAATAATGAGAAATAATAGATTAAATGATTTTTAAAAATCAGATCTCGATAATTACAAGAATAAAAGAAAAAAAAATCAACCTGGCGGAAAACCAGACAATATACAAAAGGGAAAAGGTAAAGATCATAATTCAAAACCAAACTGTTCAATGTCTGTAAAGTTGAGATTATTGTCAATTTGGACTCAAGAAATCTACGGTCAGACAAACTATCATTCATGCTTAGAGGCAATAAAGATATTTTCATATTAAAGAACTTATCCTCCATGTGCATATTTTATTTAAAATTAGACACTAGGGCAAACCAAAATAAATCAAAGCAAATGCATTGTTGGTAAACAGTATAATTTGAAATTATTAGAATTATTACCTAAGTAATTGTTAATTTAGTCACAACAGCAGTGAAAGAATTTTCTAACGATATAGCATTCAACATAAAAGAAAGAGTATGAAAAGATAAAAAGGAAAGAAAAAAAAAGAAAGTAGGGAATGAAGGAAGGGAGGAAGGGAGGAAGGACAGAAGGGAGAACACTATTCTCTCATATTGTACAGAAGTTCTAGTCTGTGACTATTTTAAAAACAGTTTATAGGAGATGCTTTATTTTATAGCAGTTTAAAGATAGTTATATCTAAGACATTATAAAAGTAGTGAGAAATATTAAACAGTATATCAGAATGAGAGATATGACATTGAAGATAAAAGAAAAATGCAATTCTAAAAATCCATAGGAAAAATCTTCAGAAGTCAATACTTTAGGAAGAAACAATTGATAGATTCACCCCACAACCAAGTATAGTCATTTATGCAGTTATTTTCAATCCTTACCTTACGCTAACATTAAGAACACAAGTGTACTACCCTGAGTATATTTTATTCCATAGTGCTGACTTGTACATTCTCAGCAAATTTCTCAGTGTCACCTTTTGCTGTCCACTTGACATTCGTTTATACCCACACACACTCATGCAGTTCAGAAGAAGATGCCTCTGTCCACCCTAGCCCAGCTGCAGGTATGGACTCTTTGTAGCTCAAGCCAAACAATTTGCAATGCTCTCTGAACATTAAATATTTCTAAATGGTCAGATTCAGATTGCGTTGAAGGAATCTGGCATGGAATAGATATGCTCACCACCTTCTTCTGAATTATGTAATGTAATTTATCAAAACTATAAAATCCTCTTCAGTAATGCTACCATCCAATGAATAGAGCCAAAAAAAAAGGCAACCGAAACTACTGGATTGCTAGAGTGGTTATATGAGCCAATAAACTTTCTCAACCTTTCAGCACTTTGAAATGAGTTTTCTTTTGATTGTTCCGAAGGCATCCTAACTGAAACAAGCTCTTTTTGTTGCCCCTTTAAAAGTTTGAACTTCAAAGAACTCTTCTGAGATGTTAAGAAGCTCTTGATACATTGGATTCAATCATCTTTTCTCCCTTCATTCTGGTGCCTTGATGGGGAAAGACCATTTGTGAATAGATATTCCAAGACAACGATTTAAATTTTGCTTAAGCTTCAAGTTTTCAATACATAAAAAATTCCTGGTTATATAATCTTGAATGCCACCAAGATTTTGCAACTTCCCAAGACCACAAAACATTTGAACATCAGAACATTCTCCCTATGGGGAGAAACTTTTCATAACTATACTATGAGAAGTTGCATTATTTTAAATATCTTATTGGGATGGCTTAAATAATAAAATTAAGTAAGAATAAACACACCCATGACTAAAAATAAAAGGCTTCATTTAATCTGCATATTGAAACAGGAAGACATATCAATTTTGTAGCTTCTTCTATTTTTTCAAATATTTTAGTCATTAGAACTAAGATATATATTTCCTTGAATTCTAAATACGGTGCTATTTTTTTTTCTGTGTTCAGAAACACAGAAAAAAATTTGAGGACTAGCTTTTCAGATTACTTTCTCTAGAGTATGCTTGTTGTATGGTGCCTTAGTCCACGTGGGCTGCTATTAACAAAAATACCACAGACTGAGCAATTTATAAACAACAGAAATTAATTGCTCATAGTACTAGAAGCTGGTCAGCCTAAGATCAAGGTACCAACTGATTCCCTGCCTGGTAAGGGCTCATTCTTTGCTTCATTCATAGCACCTTGTTGCTTTCTTTTTAAATGGTCAAAGGGCCAAGCAAGATCCCTTAAGTCTATTTTAAAAGTACCTCCCTTAGGTACTATCTCCCTCATAAGAACTCTACTCTCTTTCAAGGCCTAGTCACCTCCCAAAGGCACCACTTCTCAATGACAGTTGAAATTGAGGATTAGAACAGGTGTTGGCGAGGATGCGGGGAAAAAGGAACCCTCTTACACTGTTGGTGGGAATGTAGACTAGTACAACCACTCTGGAAAAAAATTTGGAGGCTACTTAAAAAGCTGGACATCGATCTACCATTTGATCCAGCAATAACACTCTTGGGGATATACCCAAAAGACTGTTACTCCAGAGGCACCTGCACATCCATGTTTATTGCGGCACTATTCACAATAGCCAAGTTATGGAAACAGCTAAGATGCCCCACCACTGACGAATGGATTAAGAAAATGTGGTATCTATACACAATGGAATTTTATGCAGCCATGAAGAAGAATGAAATGTTATCATTCGCTGGTAAATGGATGGAATTGGAGAACATCATTCTGAGTGAGGTTAGCCTGGCTCAAAAAACCAAAAATCGTATGTTCTCCCTCATATGTGGACATTAGATCAAGGGCAAACACAACAAGGGGATTGGACTATGAGCACATGATAAAAGCGAGAGCACACAAGGGAGGGGTGAAGATAGGTAAGACACCTAAAAAACTAGCTAGCATTTGTTGCCCTTAACGCAGAGAAACTAAAGCAGATACCTTAAAGCAACTGAGGCCAATAGGAAAAGGAGAACAGGTACTAGAGAAAAGGTTAGATCAAAAAGAATTAACCTAGAAGGTAACACCCACGCACAGGAAATCAATGTGAGTCAATGCCCTGTATAGCTATCCTTATCTCAACCAGCAAAAACTCTTGTTCCTTCCTATTATTGCTTATACTCTCTCTACAACAAAATTAGAAATAAGGGCAAAATAGTTTCTGCTGGGTATTGGGGCGGGGAGAGGGAGGGGGCGGAGTGGGTGGTAAGGGAGGGGGTGGGGGCAGTGGGGAGAAATGAACCAATCCTTGTATGCACATATGAATAATAAAAGAAAAATGAAAAAAAAAAGAAATTGAGGATTAGACATTGGGGATTAGATTTCAACACGAATTCTGCAGAAATATAAGTGTTCATACCCCAGCAAATGGCAACCTATGCTTGACCGTTAAATTCAAAGAAAGCTACTTTACCAGACTATGTATTTCTCTAACCTACACATCCTGGATTACACAGCTTTTCACCCACCTAACAACTGGTCACAAGGCAGTTGGATTTACAAAAATTTCTGCAATTCTCATCTAGAGATGTAAGGGCAACAGAAATTGCCCCTGCTGTGCTCTGGTTGCCATAATCAGGGAGAATCAGGAAAGGGGAAAAATCACCGTGTGAGCAAAAGTAATACGTGGCAAGGAAATACTGGAAAAGAATAAAGGCACCTGAATTTTAGTACCAGGTATTCCTATTCTCTTCTTTCAAAACATGCTACAGAATTTCTAGTAATCTAGTAAATAGGATTATTAAGGGTCAAATGTGATAAAGTATAAATGGTTTACTTTCTTCAGGTCAGTGACTTCTGTCTCCAACATTTACTTTAGTGCTAATGTTTCACTATCTCACAGACACAATATTTTTCTATTAATCTGTTACCTCCAACCTTAAGTAATTTGTGAAAGGATGCTTTTAAGTGTAGAAATGATCCACCAAAGATTTTGAAGAGTTTACTTGGAATTAGCATCAGAGAGTCTCTTCTGGATTTTCCTAACAAATAATAACATGATTCATGAGAAGAGAGGCTTCTGAATCTTGGCAATGGGCTCCAAGTTATATCTCAGAGAGCTAAGTTGACAGTACCATAGGTGTCTCAAAATGAGCATTCCTGTATAGTTTCTGAACTGTTACTGAAACAGGCTCCACAATAACCAGGGGCTCACAAAGCAAAGTATAAAATACTTATGAATGTGGCCAAATGTATGTGACTGCTTCCTAAAGTAGCTAACGTTCAGCATAAAATAGCTAATGTTCTTTAGGGAGGAGCAGCAAATATACAACATGTGGTAAACAGTAAGACAACTTTTCATGAACACAATCTGCATTCTGCCATTTTCAAGTTTTTAACAAGAGGCTTACAATGCAGAGGTGTGGAGAATTGACAGATTTTGCACATTTTAGTGCTTTTTCACAATGTTTGCTATGTTCAGCAGAATATAAGCTTTCAGATTTAAAATATGTTTTCTAGCTTATCCCACTGTGTAAATCAGGACATTAAGCAAGCCTAGCAGAAAACCATAAGTAGACAGACAGAAAAGCTGTGAGAGCTTTTCTATCAAATGTGATGGGAAATACGATATAAATATTGGTTTGCCCACCAGTGTATAAGCCAGAAGTCACAGTCCAAATACCAAAAAAGTAAAACTCACAAAACAAGGTCAGCAGAGACACAATAGATTATAAAACTTGGAAGAACTCACTTTAAATAATTCACATTAAAAGCTACTAGACTAAGCATGCTATATTAAACACACTGTATTAAAACATACTGCTAATATAGAACAAACTGCAATAACAAATAAACCCATGGAGGGCATGGGTCTTCCACTCCATAATAGTCCAGGCAGGTGTTTCTGACTGGCAGCCAGCTCTCTTCCATGCAAAGTCCCCCCTGCCATACTGCCATAATTTGGGGGAATTGTCACTGTCCATTGTTATGGTTTGGATATGAAGTGTCCACTAAAGTCCATGTGTTGAAGACTTGATTCCCAATGCAGTAGTGTTCAGAGATGATTGAATCATGAGAGCTCTAACCACATCCGTGAATTAATTCCTTGGCAGATTTGTAGCTAATAAACTATTAGGAGGTGGAGGAAAGTGGCGTGCCTTTGAGCTCTATTTCCTTTCTCTGTTCTCTCTCTCTGTCTCTGTGTCTCTTACACACACACACACACACACACACACACACACACACACACACACACACACCCCTTCTGCTTCCAGGCCACATTGTGGTGAACCACTTTCCTCCACAATTTCCTTCTACCACGCTCTTCTTCCATGCTGTTTCTGTCTTACGATAGACCTAAAAGCCATGGAGCTGACCAACCATGGACTGAACCTTCTGAAACTGTGACACAAAATAAACTTTTTCTCCTTTAGTTTTATTTTTTTTCTTTTCCTTTTCAGGTATTTTGTTTCAGCAGCACAAAGCTGACAAGAAACATCCTTATTGAATGCAACATGGAGGAGGCACAGCCACTGAGATAAAAACCCATCCTGAAAGTGAAAGGTCTTTCCACTGTCATTCCACAAAGAACTCAGTCAAAGGATCACACTGACTGCAAGGGAGTCAGGAAAATAGAGTTTCATAGAGTGCCCAAGAAGAAAAGGGATTTTGTTGCCCAATAAATAATGGAAATAAGAGAGTGTGTATAATGTTCTCCACATGCCCAAAAATTCATGATCAAACAATCATTCTAAAAATTGAATTGTTGGGAAATATAAATTAAATAATCAATATGTTAAATGTTAAATAAATACTAGTATGTTTATAATATAAATAAATATTATATTTATATATATATATATTTGCAGTACTGAGGTGTTAACTCAGGGCTCACACTTGCTACACAGACACTATCACTTGAGCAATGCCCATAGTCCTTTTGCTTTAGGTATTTTTTTAAAAGAATCTGGTGTTTATGCACAGGTCAGTCCGGACCTGGGTCCTCCTATTTATACTTCCCACATTGCTGGAATGACAAGTGCATGCCACCAGACCCAGCCTTTTATTGGTTGAGATGGGTCTTGCTAACTTTTTGCCAGAATTGTTATCAAACCACAATCCTCCTGATCTTAGCCTCCAACCATCTAGTATTATAGGCATGAGCCAAACCACCTGACTGGAAAAATATTTTAAATCATCAAAAAGAAATTAGACTGATCATGATAGAAATTAGCAAATGTGTAAAGATGATTACAATTAATCATTTGATGTCACATAAAAATGACATTAAAATAACAAAAATTTTGGGATAGAAATTTTGTGATCTTGAGGGACCATCACCCAAATGTGACATCAATGTGACTTAAAACTATCCAGAGACTTAATGGAAAATAGAAAATAGATAAGTTTTTACGACTTGAAGGCAAGTCTCATTATGAAGAATATGAGATTGAGTAGCATCCTCTGAATAATCTGACTTATGTTCTTTAAAGTGGTACTGACCACATTTTCCACTTACTGATCAGGATTTCTGTGATAAATAGAATTAAAATGAAATAAAATAGAGAAAATACTTTGAAATGTTATCAAGTTATCTGTACTCTACTCACTAATCCTTTGCTGGGCTCAGTTTTTAAGATTCTAAAAACTAATAGGATTGTATGATCTATAAATTCAGTATTTAAATTTTTAAACTTTGCAAAATCTATTCAACAATTTGTTTCATAAAGAATAACTCCATTAATACTTTTCCTCAGGGTTTGTATTGAAAAACAAGTATCATGTCACTTGCCTAAATATTACTATTTTGTAGCTTGTTTAAAAAGAAAGGCTACCTTCAATTTTATTCCAGAGTTTAAAGAGGAATTTCCTCTTTTTTGAAATACTGCAACTTTATCAGTAAAAGTTTCTAAGCTTATATTTTTATGTATGTGTGTATATAAATCCACATATAATTTACATACTTTCATTATTAAATAATAGTGTTTTATGTTGTAAAGCTTAAAACATAAAATCTTAGAAAATATAAAAAATAAAAAATATATTTTAAATTAGAGAAACTTTTCATTCTTACTAAATATTTGAAAATGTTTAATAACTTTATTATATAAGAAATTATAGTGATTCAATAATATTTTAGTGAAAGCTAGTTGAATTTACTTGTTTGACACTAAAGTCCAGCTAATCAAAGGGGTAGTTTTCAGTTCATTTACTTTTATGCTGATTGTAACTCACTTTTTTTTTTTTTTTTTTTTTTGGTAGTAATGAGGTTTAAACTCAAGGTCTCAGGCTTCCTAGGCAAGTGCTCTACCACTTCAGCCCCACTCCAACCTTGTACTGATTTTAACGTGTGTCAAATTGAAAAAGATAGTTCACCATCCAGACACCAGTGGCTCACCTCTGTAATCCTAGCCAATCAAGAGGCAGAGATGAGGAGGATTGAAGTCTGAACCAGCTCAGACAAACAGTTCTGTAGACCCTATCTACAAAAACAGGGCTGAGGGAATAAATAGCTCAAGTGCTGGAGCGCCTGCATAGCAAGCGTGAGGCCCTGAGTACAAACCCCAATACCACCAAAAAAAGAAAAGAAAAAAAAGCTAGTTCACAAAAGTATAATATTCACAACATGCAAGCATGTAATGAGAGGACAGGACCATCATCACTAATGTCACGGATGGACATCCATGTATCACTAGTAACGATTCCTATTTTTACTGATGTGTTGTAAGATTTGAGTAAATCACTGTGTGCTTCTGCTGGACTAGAATTCTCTTTTTGCTAAGATAGAGTCTGTGTCCGCTGCTCAAGCCGGCCTCCAACTCTTGGGCTTGGGCTAGACTCCTGCCTTAGCCTTCCTACTGGCTGGGCCCCAGGGACTGGGAGAATTAATAACCCTGAAACGCTGTTCATTTCTACTTGTATTTCAGTATGACCTTTGGGACAATGTTTTAAAGTTTGTCCACTTGGAGAGGATTCATTACGCTAAGCAACATGTGTCTCCTCACAGAGATTCAGAGAAATCATACTTCATAGCGAAACACGGAAGGCACATGATCTCCTAGAAACCACTGTGCATCCTGGCTACCTCATATCAGACCACGTGGGGGCGCCAGAGTCAGCCAATATTGTAAATACTCATTAAATTCTATTTTTAAATTCAATTCTATTTTTGCATGTTTTCAATAAGATTTAAAGTGTACCTCGTGGACGCCTTCCACCACCCTGGATGTGTTCCCCCTTACTTTGAGATACTGTTTGAGGATGCTTGATTCAAGTAACCTGGAGATTTCTTTAAAGAAAGTACAGTTTCTGGTTCAACAGATCTGGGGTTGGGGCCTTAGACTGCATTTCTAACTAGTTTCCAGGTGCAGAACATTCTTTTGATACAGTGACTTCATGATGGGTTGTAGAAACTTAGAATACAGATGGTTTACAAGTCTGATTACAGGTGGTATATATATTGTACAGGCCTATGAGGTACGCTTTCGGAAACCTGAAAAGTGGAAGGGGTGTGGAGAACCAAGACACGGTAAAAATACTTTTATCCTAACCAGTATTATCTTGGGATATAGTTCCATTGTACTATTTCACAGATATTTGGACATGCTTTATACAATGTTGGTAACAGGGTAAAGATTGTCACATGTTGTCTTGAGTTTCTTAAGATTTCAGGTGAGTTTAATAGCATTGACAAACGCAATAATTTTACAAACTTCTTGCTCACATAGTGTTTGCTTTCTCATTTTTATCAGTGCAGTGATAATAATACTGACATGGCAGAGGTGTTGAACTACAGAAGACAATGTGATCAGTGGTATCTAGTGAGATCTGTTCCTACAAATCCTCTACGTGCTGTTATGATTAAAAACCTCTAAGGATTTGTCAGTGCTTCCTTCTAGTCTCAAGCTAACCAAAAATATCTTATCTGTCTCAGAAGCACTCTAGAATATTTTAGCATAATTTGGATGAGATAATTGTGGTGGGGAAGGAAAAAACAGTGAATAATGCCCAAGCATTGTATGGAATAGTAAAAACAAAACAGAAACTCACAGCATAACTGCTTTTATATGCATCCTCAAAGTTCAAGAGTACTTATTCTGAATTTATTGTGCTTGCAGAAAAAAATAACAAGCCTTACCAAAAAGTTCCTAATGTTTACTGAAGAATACTATAAAAAAGAAAAACCTAACAATTAACAGGGCCATTTTATTTTAAAGGAGTAACTCAGCCTAAAGAAGAGATCAAAATGGAATAAAAATGTGTTCTTACTAGAGTTTTGAAAGACAAAGAAAAACTTCTGACCTTTCCTTACATTCCCTCAAAAATCATACTTCAGGATTAAGTTATATATAAGTAGCCAAAGTCTAAGCATTCAATCAACTGAGTGTTTTCATGATTTTGCAAATGAAAATTTCTTAAGAACAAAACTTTTCATATGATATTGTAATAAAACCCTGAAATGGGTATTTTAGATTTTATTACGGGAGAGAAAGATAACAAAAAAAATTCTAAAATAACTAAATATTTCTGTCATTTTTAAAGCAAGTTTTAGAAACATTCGTCTCTGAGTTCTGTGTAAATGATAAGGAGCTTAATAAACTCATATGTGCATGTCCTTTTATCTTGCAAAAACTGTACATTAAAAGATAAAGCAACCAACAAGATTTTCCTTTTTGAAGTTACTAAAGCAAAGTGTAGCTTTACTATTTGAATAAATGTTATCAGCCCTGAAGATCCACCATTGTGAAGTGATAATGAAGGGTCCAAAAGGAATTCTTATTGAAGTAAATGATGTCAAGCTTTGAGAACAAGAGTGAAGAGAACTGTATTAATACAATGCCTCTCTCTATTATATTATCAAATAAAATTTACAGACATTTCCTCTGTCTAGTAACATAAAAGTATGAAACACCAGTACAATAATAATAAACAGATAAATAAAAGTATAAAACAATCTGTTATAGTCTCTTTAATATATTATCTCAACACGGGAAGAAGAATGGACACTGGTAAAGTGTCTAATATGCAGTAGACATTGGGTAAATGTCTCAGATTCATGTCTTATTTAACATTTTCAAAAACTGTAGGATAAAGGTATAACTTCTCCAACCTTTCATGGTATGCAATATTTAATCTATACCAAAGGTAAATTACAGTTGTTAAGGGCTCATAATGGATTTGTTTTAAAATGTTGTGAAACTTTTAGTGTAAAGATCAAATAAGAGTCAAAATTCACTTCCTCTGCTTGTTTTTTCTTCCCCTCAATGTAGATGAAAGACTGAGGAGGATCAGAGAAGGTACAAGAAAGCCATTGCTATCTTTAAAGTTTAGAACACACCTTAGTAGAAGAGGGCAAAAGTCACCTGAGCAACTGGGCCCTGGGCTAGGGCTTCCCATTGTTTAAGAACCACAGATCTGGTTCTCCTTGCCTGAAATGTTCTCAGTTTTCTCCTCTCACTTCAACTAGTCAGTCCTGCTCAGCCTTCAGATCTCTGTCCACATGCTGTTTCTGGGAGTCTTTCTTCAACCTACACCAGATCTGCTCCAGTCAGCATATCCTTGCCTTTTCATATGTGAAAGTTTGTATGTATTTTATTAAGTGCCTTTTATTCATGATATATGGTGATTTTTATTAAGGTTTGCTAAATTCTAACCTTATGAAGGCAGGGCAAATGTCTATATTTACATTATTTTAGCCCCAGTTGTTAGCAGAGTTCCTGGCACACTATAAGTACTAAGTAATACTTTCCAGTGCTTAAGACCAGTAGACTTCCAAAGCCACCATTCCTATCAAATGTGTGATTCCAAGATAAAGGTTTTTATTTATTTCTTGTGCTGCTGGGCATCAAACCTAGGACCTTGTAAATACTAGGTAACCCTCTACCACTGAGTTATATTCCTACCCCTTGTTTTATTGAGACAGGACTCACTGACGTTGCCTGGGCTGGCTTCAAACTCACAATCCTCCTTGTATTGACTGAACACATTTCAGGTTTTCTAGTCTATATTATTCCTTCTAAAATTAATGTACTTTTCCACCTTTGTTTAAGTTTTTATTTTTGTTTCAGTGGCATTTAATTTTTTAAAAAACATTTTGTTTCTGCCTGATTGTAAAATAATTTTTAAATCAATGCTACCTAGTTGTCATTCATCATGAAGTCTGTTTTTTTTCCTTTCTGAATGAATATCTTGCCTTTAATTTTATAATAGTTAAGGTGATCTTCTGTGTCAGGAATTTAATATTTCGGTGGTGACTAGCAAGTGTTGCTCTGCTCCTCTCTACCCCGAGGTCTTTATTTCAATTAATATAATATGTTCATTAAATTAAGACATCTATTATGATGCCAGCATGCATATAACAGACAGAAAAATGTCTCATATGGGTCAATTGGAATCATTTTGCTAAATTAACACTGTAGCCTTTTAGAAGAGGGTCTTGATAGCTACTGTTATTAACAGAGATAGGGCACAAATTGAAATGAGGTTTTTATGCTTTGCATACTCTGAGTAGACTTTCAATTGACAAGTCTGTATAGATAGCAGCTGAGCCTTCAAAATATACCTTACTTGTTTACCCATATACCCATTTGCCAACTTGTATGTTATTAAGGATCATGACTGTTTAACTGACTCAGTATATAATAAGAAACATAAACATATGGCCAGTTGAGAAATAAATACTACCTGATATTATTTTATCTGAATTTCTTGAACATTCTCCACATCTTTTGTGTCAAAGATATCCTTGAACAAAAGGCCTCTGGTATGGTCTTAACATTTGCATCTTCCCAAAATGTATCTGTTGCATCCTAACTCTCAAGGTAACAAAATCAAGAGCTAGGACCTTTGACAGATCATCAGGTCTTGAGAACTCCACCCTTGTGAATGGGATTAATGCTATTAGAATGAGGCCCAAGAGAGTGCCTTCAGTTCTTCCATCACATGAGGTCACTGCTAGAAGGTACTATCTCGAGGAACAGGTCCTCACCAGACATTGAATCTGCTCATACCTTGATTTTGGACTCCATCCTCCAGAACTGTGACCAATAAATTTCTATCACATTACCTGGTCCAAGTTATTCTGGCATAGCAGCCCAAGGAGAGTAAGTCTGTCTTTATTCTACCTTTCAGAACTATCCTGACTCTGTACAATTCAGCTCTTTCCCAAAACAACTAGTTTTTCCATTCTGCAGTGACCAACAAAGTGTGTCCTTTTCTATTAGCTCATTGTTCAAGTATTAATAACAGAAATAAAATTAATTGATAATGAGGGTTAGCTACTGCCTGTGTTCTAGCTCCTGTTCTACTTTCTTACTAGATTTATGACTTTGAGGAAGTCGTATGATCTCTTATCTCTTGATTTCCCAATGTTAAAAGCTACCCTAGATTATTAGGCTATTATGTATTTAATGTATTCATGCAATGAGGTTTTCTATAGTGAAGGCATGTGACAAATAGAAGATGTCACTAGCGTAGCCAGTATGTACTTCCAATCACTAGTCAATTTGAGTTCTTGGGACCACTTGTGTCTGCCCTATAGTCTTCCCTCCCAGATGTTTCCAGTTCTTTAGCCCTCCCCAAAGCACTGCTCAAGCCTTATCATTCATCAATGCAAACCATTCAAAGATGCTCCATAACCTCACAAATGAGTTTAAATCCTGCACTCCCACAAGCAAGGTCCCTACCCAGCCCCATTCTCTTGTATTTCAATGGTGACAAATGTCTTGATGCTAAGGGTGAGGATAATCACTAGTACTAGTTGGGAAGAGACTTGAGAAAGCTATTTCACAACTGGTCATTTTCTTAATACTTCTCTGTTTTGATGGCTTTTTTTCATCTTTCATTTGCTGTCTTCTTAAGAAACAACTGGGAGTGGGACCCAAGGAAATGTCCAAAGGATCTGATGAAAGATTATCAAAAAGTAGAAACAAAATGCTTTGTCTGAGAATCCCCATTCCTTCCACATATAGTATATTTTTACTGTGAAATCTTAAAATTACTCCTGTTAAGCTTATTGAACTGAGGCACCATTTTGTATTTTTCAACCAATGTGAACTAACCTAACTGGCCAGTGAGAAGATAAGAGATGAGCACCAAGGCCTCCTAAGGACAATGACTGAGGGAAAAACTCTGTGGCCCATAGAAGTGGACAGTGCCTTAGCATAGATCCATACAGGAGCATACTCCAGATTATCACTTAGAAATCAAAACCAAAGGAAGGAGCCCATGTTTCATCAGATAGGGACCTCACAGAGAGTCTGTGTCTCTACCTGGGCTGGAAAACACTTGAATGTACCCGCAGCTCAGGGAAGAAGAGATCACAGAGGAAACAAGTCATACTGATCAGTAGTGCTTTCATCACCTGATTTTCCTTTCCACAGTCAATTAGCACAAGTTGTCCACTCACATAGTACAGGCTCTTATAAGCTATCAGCCTTGCCCTTCTTAGAAATAAAAAGGCCCATATTTATTCATTCTCCCTACAAAATTTATTGAAGACCTGCTATGTGTCGAACACCGTACTAGGAGTTAAAGTTATGATCATAAGCAAAATATCTTCTTGAAAAGAGGATATATATAGTCCATAGCAATGAAACACATCAATGATATGTACATTTATTGTAGGTTCTTTGTTTTCTAAAAATCTGAATTTACATAGCAATTAGCAGAATGACTAAGTCATTTCATATATTTCCACTTCATTGTTTGATTAATATTATAAAATGTCAGAGCTAAAAATAAATGTAGCTGGGTGAGATGGAGAAGACAGTCAGAGGGAGTTTTTAAGATGTGGTAGCAGAAAACTTGGAACTTTCCATGAAACTGTCAAAAAATTGGTCACTTATTGTGTGATCCCACTTAGAAAGCATTCTTGAAATGACAAAATTATAGTGATAGAAAACAAATTAGTGGGTCTGAGGAGTTAGAAATGGTGGAGTTGGAGAGGGCAAGGGGAATGACTGCTTTAAAGTGACAGCTCAAGGAGGGTCTTCTTTAATGGTAGAGTAATCCTGTATTTTGATTGTGGTGGGTTTTACATCACTGTGCATATGTAATAAAATGGGATCCCACTGTGTAAACATATTGTACCAACGTCAAATTCTTGAATTTGGGATGTTCTACAGTTATATACGATGTAGTTATGGAAGAAACTGGATGAAAGGTGCACAAGATTTCTACTATTTTACAACTTCCTGCGAATCTACAATTATTTCAAAGTTAAGAGTTTTTTAAACAAACAAAAAAGGAAGTAAGCAGTAGGTACTTTCCAGGAAGCCATCATTAAATGTTTGCATAGAAACCAAATCTGCTTTTAACTGAAAGCAGAAGTGGCTCTTCCGTGTTGCACACTAAGCAGTGTGCCTCAGTCTCCTCAATGCTGACCAGGGATATAATCACATCCATAAAGGAAAGCCTGGTCAACTACTTGGTGCTATATTTCTATGACTTGATATTATGGGACTAGGGCTAATACTTAGAAAAGAAAGCAAAAAGCACAGAGCCATCTATCTAGCAATTATATTGCTTCTAATTTCTATCACTTAATTGCTGGTTATTACCTTAGGTAAAATGCGAAACATCTCAATTAAAAATTCAAAAACTTTTCTTCAGAAATTATTAAAAGCAGTATCATTAAGTCATAGGAATTAGAATTGATACAAGTAGCTTAAGATGTGTAGCAATTTTTCATGCTAATGGACTAAAAGTACCTCTTGGGTCTTTCTTATCATTGATGTCTATGGTTACATTATTTCTGTTGAAGTAAAATTATCTACATAATGTCTTACCAAGGTCCCCTGTGTGTAAGGATAATGGAGAGTACTTCCACACTTTGCAAATGTATTACATTATGAAAGAATATTAACTTTTTATCTTACATAAGTTTCTAATGGGAACATTTCTAAAACACTAAAATAATTACTAAAAATGGCTTTCTACTTATAATTGCAACAACTTTTGTAAAATTAAAGATTTTGAAAGATATTACTATGTCTGCATTATCAGACACTAGACATTCTGATTCCATTCAAATATCCATAAAGTTCATCTATAAATTGTATAATATCTATGATTTAGAGATGAGGAGGACATGACAATAAACATCATTGACTAGAATAGCTAGTCCACTCCATGACAGGTTTTTGCTGCTATGTTTCAAGTTAAAGTTATAATACATCTGGTTTTATCCTGTAATTTGCTTATACAATTCTGGACTATTCGCGGATCCCTTTTTATAAGCTATGGCCTAAAAACCCAACCTCTAGCAACTTCCATAAGTAAAAATTTAGAACTAGAGCAAGAAAAGAAATACAACAATGTCTCTAGTATTGTAAACATGGGGCATGTGGCAGAGCATTAGAACATTTTATTTTAGCATCAGGAACAAACCACTTTCTCCAACATATTTAGAAAATACCTTATATTTTGAGACTAAGAAAAGTTAACTTTATATTTCCTCACCATGCCATTCTAGTATCTGTTTCTCTAATAGGAAGCATAGTAAAGTACTTAACAAAGTATCTGAGGCTGCATAACTTTTTTTAAGTGCAGAGATTTGCATGCTTACTATTGTGATGGCTGAAGAATCCAAAAAAGCACGGATCTGGCATTTCTGGTGATGTCCCCCTGGCTGTGTCTCAAGGTGAAACAGCAACAAGGGGACAGTCTGCATACATCTGAGTGAGTTGGATGGCTTAGCTTCTTAACAACCTCCTCTCTAAGAAGTAACTCCATGAGACCAGTAGTAATCCCTTCCAAGGCAGTGCCCCACGCCCTACTCATCTCCCACTAGGCCCACCACCTCCCAACACTGCCACACTGGACCAATCTTCCAGCCATGAACTTTTGGGAGACATATGCAGACCACATCCTAAACCATAGCACATGTCTTATTATGTTAAAACTCTCAAAAATGGTAATTCCTATATATAGCATAGGTAAAAGTTCTTATTTAACCAAGCTATTTATTACTAAACATCATCGTATACATGGCCTAGTTCTGAAGACTATTTTTAATTGATGAATAAAAATGTATACAACTAGGATGTACAGCATGGTGCTTTGATATATGCATATATAATTAAGATAATTAACAGATCTATTACCTCATCTATTACATATCTTTTACTTATTCTTCTGGAAGGAGTACATTCAAAATCTATTCTCATCTATTTTCAAGTATACAATGCTTTATTAATACATGAACCATAATCACTATATTATACAAAAAAATTCAATTAAGTGGAATATTTTTTAAATGTCCCATCACTGGGGAAATTGATAGATAAAACTGTGACATATTGTCTAATAGACTTTCTTTTCAGCACAGTTAAAAAGTAAAAGATCAATATCTGGGTGAGGCTGTAGCACAGTGGTAAAGCACTTGCTTAAGCAAGGCCCTGGTTCAACTCCTGGCACTATCAAAACACAAAAATATCTCTATTTGCATGTACGTGACCTCAAAATATGGCATGTAGAGAAAATGTATTTCAGAATATGTTGAAATGTGCTGTAATTTGCATAAAGTTTTAAATCATATCAAAATAATATTTTATACTGCTCATAAGTATTGTATTTCTGTAAAGCAATGAAAAATATCCCAGCAGGATAAGTGTTAAAGTTATGACAGAAGTTTCCTAAACAGAAGGGGGAAGGAATAAATGAGAGGAGAGGATTTAAAGACACTTCAGATTTATCTATTATGTCATATTTATTTTAGCAATTGAAACCTATAAACCAAAGATAAATGAATGAAGAGGGTGCTTTGTAAACCATACAAAAAAAGACTGCTCTTAATCTGTATTTCTCATGAGAACACAATGACTAATTGGACAATACATGAAGTTTAAGAAGAACTATCTTGTTGTTGCTATGTCTACCATTCTTTCCTTATTCTTAATAGCCTTGCTGAGCTGGGTACAATGGCTCACACCTGTAATCCCAGCTACTCGGGAGGCAGAGATCCAATATGCAGTCTAAGCCCAGCTCAGGGGAAAAGTTAGGAAGATACCATGTCAAAGAACAGGCCTGTTGGCCCAGCTACTCAGGAGGTACAGGTAGCAGGTTGCAGCCAGTCACAGAACAAAAAGTGTAAGATTCTGCCTCAAAAATAAGTAAAAACAAAAAGGGCCTGGAGATATGGCTCACGTGAGAGAGCTTGCTCAGCAAGCTCATGGGCTTGAGTTTAAAGCTCCAATACCACCAAAAAGAAAAAAAATTGAAATTATCTGGATGAATGAAATCCTTCCCACTAAACTTCTATAAGTCAAAAATGAATATATTATCCAGAAAAACAGCAGCTGGTGAGTCTGTCTCTTCCTTTATCCCCTGGGAGGATTCAAGTTTAACCCATAGTATTATACAACTTGTTGCCTCTCTCAGCAGGAGTCATGGATGAAGGTCTGAAAATAAGAATACCAAACCAAGGACTGAGCATGGTAGCTCACATTTGTAATCCCAGCTACTCAAGAGGCAGAGATTGGCCAGATCTCAGTTTGATTAGCCTAGGAAAATAGTTAATAAGACCCCCATCTCAACAAACAAGCCAGGTATGTTGGTTCATGCCTATAATTCCAGCTATGAGGGAATCAGAGGTAAGAGAATCACTATCTAAGACCAGCCATGGGCAAAAAATGGTAGAACACTGAGGGTCTGAGTCAAAACCCCAGTACCAAAAAGTAAAAACAAAAGTTAAGAGTACCAAACCCATCACTGAAGGCATTTCATTTGTAGACCTTCCACCTTGGAAACAACTCACCATGGTTGTCTATGTAATGCTGTCTGTCAAGAGGCTGGCATCCATTCCATGGGTAGCACTAGCTGCTGAGTCTGCACTGAACTCTGGGTCTCCAATGTCTTTTCTGGCTTGCCCTTTCAGTCTAGACTACACAAATGTAGAATGCCAAAAAATTCTAAATTTCCAAATCTCCAACAATAAAATAAATTCCAAACAACTCCTATATCATGTATATTTTACTGTGCTATCATTCCCTGAATACTCACTGCATTGTAAAATGTGTAAGAAAATTCTCCCTTAACCAAGTTGTTTTGGCAAAACATTGCACGCACTTTCTACAAAATACCACCCACATTAATGCTCTATGAATAGTAACTGAATAATAAGCAAGATGTAGGTATAGCTTACCCAGCCAGATAAATCACATCCCTCCCCAAGTGTCCTTCTTTTGCCCTGTTTGCTTTGAATCCAGCCTTGGACATGACCCCAATTCTGTGCTCTGTTCTGATATCTCCAGTTTCTCTCATATGTCTTGCAGTTTGAGAGAGAGAGGGAGAGAGACACAGACAGAGAGAGATTCTAAGTATATATCTTCTGATGTAACAAAAGTACTTTCAGTCTTCAGTTGAATATTTAAATAAAACTAAAATTGGCATCTATTCATATCCAACACATATAAAAGGTACTGTACATATTAAAATATATTTTATATTAAAGGCCCTTTAGACTGAAAGCATTTAGTCACCCTCAATAAAACAGACAAAGATTTCTAAAACCACAAGACTGCTTGGCCACATATCCCTTTCCTTACATAAGAAAGGTTTAGACCACATGAGTCAGTGAGACCCTAATACTCATCTATCCCAAGAGGCATAACTGATCATAAAAAATAGCATGCAGAAAGGATAGCACATGCATACCCATTTTTAGAATCTTGGCAATGGTTCTGAAAGGTGCATAGAAGTTCCCAGCTCAAACATTCACCCATGTCTCATCCATTTCTCAGACTCATAGTTCTTGCTCTTTAATAAAAATCCTATAGACAAAAAACATTTATAGAAGAATGTTAACATAAATTTTAAATCCTTAATTACCACCATGACAGATGCAGAGATGTGTCACCAGAGCCCAACAGCAAGAAAGGCTCTGCTGCCCAGCTATGGGAAGTGACCATTGCCTGCTGTTATCTCCTTCAGCACTGAAGAGAAGATCGCACTGTGCGAGGTGGGAGCAGCCACTCAGCAAGGTGGTGATAGCCATGGTCATGTTCTTCGCAGGACACTCTCAGCCAATGACCAAGTAGAAGGGCTATAAAGGACCTTGCCCATTTCTACCAATGACTCCACTAAAAGACAATCTCTGTTCTCGAGCTCCCTAGTGGGATGGCAGAGACCACTCAATACTGTTTTCTTTCTTTCACAGGCAATAACTCTTTTGTTCTCCAAACTCTTATCTCAGCCTCTGCTTCCTGAAATACTCAGTCTGAAGCAAATACTGAAGTGTCAGCTTGGAGTTATTACAGTGAGGAAAAGCTGAGAAGAGACCATGCAGGGTGGACAGGTAAAACTTAAAACTGTTGGTACACATAAGGAACAAAGGATAATCTGCCATTGTCAGGAACAGAAACAAGATCCAAAATTTGAGTACCTGTTATGTCCCAGGAACTTTACAGATGTTATTATCATTGGTGTTATCACTGGATTTTGAAATAGACACCACAATCCATATTTTGTGAACCAGAGTTTGTTGTTGTTGCTGTTGGCAGTACAGGGGATTGAACTCATGGCCTCATGCTTTCTAGGCAAACACCCCATCACTTAAGCCATACCCTCAGCCTTTTTGCTTTTAGTTAGTGTTCCAGATAGTGTCTCAGGCTTTTGCCTAGCTGGCCTTGGACAATAATCCTCCTACTTCTGCCTCCTGAGTAGTTGGGCTTACAAACACACCTAGCCCCTGTAGTCCAAGTTTTTCACAAATATTAATTTATACTTAACTGTGCTGTATCACAAAGTTACCCACCTTGAAAGATAAAATAAGTGTGCAGATAACTAGATAGGTAATTAAGGTAAAATTTGATGAGTGATATGAAGTATAGAGAAAGGTGGCTGTCACTGTCTAATTTGAAAATTGAGAATAGGTTTTTAAGAAGAATTAACATCAGAGCTGTCTCTTGAAGTTTAAGGACCCACGTGGCTGGGATTAGCCAGATGAGAAAAAAAAAAAAACATAGTAAAGGCAGCCTAGGAACTCCATGTACTAATGTGAGAAGTGCACAAAGTTTATGTCTCAGGTTCTGTACAAAAGTTGCGATCAGGATTCAAACTCAGCTTCAACTCCAAAGATTGTCTTTATTCAATCTCTAACAAAATTAGAACTGAAAATGATAGTAAATGGATCTAAAACTGTCTCTCCATCCTTCACAAATGTGTCTAGAGCCATTCCTCCACCACTGATTTTCAGGGCATGGATCATTTGTCCTCTTGTTCCCATTGAGAATGAAACGAACAAGCTAACAACAGTAGCAGAGCTGTGCAGGTCTTTTTTTTTTTTAACTGCAAAGATACCCTGATGGGAGCTGGCAGCAAAATACTTTCTGAGCTGTAAAATCACTAAGTAGAGACCTCTAGAAGGTTATGCTTAACCTGGATCTGCCATTGCTCACACTACCCATGAATGAAGCAAAAAGAAATGTTTTGGCTAATAACTGAGTACTCTTTGAATACAAAATTTCAGTCCTCATGCTTTTAACAATTGTTACTTTTATCATTTTGAAATGCTAATTTTAAATGATTGTTTAAAACTCATAGAGTAAAAAATGTTTCACCTCACCATAATAATGGGAATAGTTTTGATTTAGTGTTTAGTTAATGCAAATTGCCTCCCCAAGACTCACCCCAAATGTTGTAGAGAGAAATCCAAACAATTTTTATTAGGGAATGACAACTAACTAAAATGTAAAATTAAGGAACCTACAATAAGCAACATTCAGTGCAATTACTTATTCAACAGGTGATGGATTCTATTAGCAGAGTCATTTTGGCACTGGCTTCCAAGTAGGCATGATTAATCATGACTCCTGCAAGGCACTAATTCATCATCAACCAAGTAAATAAATATTTTTACATCTGCAATTTCAACCAGAAGGAAATTAGTCTATTTGCTTGAGAGTAAGAAATTGCTTCTATAGAACTAAAGGTAGATTTTGACCAGGAAAAAAATGCAGGTACCAGGTGAGGAACATAGTGTAGGAGTAAGTGCTGAGAGAAGCAAGCACAAGAAACAGCCACAAGAACTCCCCATGTCCACTGAGGCTCACTCAGGACTCTGAATGGGAGCACTGGTGAAGAAGGAGCCAAGCCATCATGGAACATGAACTGGATGAAAATGGGCTGTTTTGTCAATGCTACTTCATGTGATGTGTTGAAAGTACATGGCCTTCCTGGAAAAATGCTGGATCCAGACATAGGGGGGAAGTCCTCAGCTTTATCAAATTTTGACAGGGTTAGGTATGCCACCACCAACCAGAAGCCACATGTAGTTCGGTGGTCGTCACACTTGTGCATGGGTCAGAATGAATGGTCTGCTGGCTAAAAATTCAACTTCCCTGGTCCAGCCCTGGCAGGGCTGATTCAATAAGGCAGGAATATAACTCAGAAATCTGCCTTTTTAAAACTCGAAATTTGTATTTCAAAAGCTTACCACACAATTCTTACATAGATTTCTGGTAAAACTCCATGGATTAAAAGGAATAAATTAATTGATTTCACAGTTGGGAAATAAATAAGATTAAGTTGAGCTGACCTTGGTACTCAGGAGGCTAAGGCAGGAGGATAGTGAGTTCAAGGTCAGCCTAGGCTCTGTATCAAGTCCCTGTCCCCACCCCCAAAAAAGTTATCTTCTATCTGGCAGGATGGACCACAAAAAATGTGACTTAATGGCATAATCAAAGCCATAATTTTACTGTTACTACCTTCTCTCACTCTGGATACATGATAGGTAAATGTAACAGTCTCATTTTTCCTCCAATTTTCAGAGGCCGTTAAGAAATTATTAAAAATCTCTTTTTTAAAAAATCAAAACATTTCAATTCTCTTTAGCACATCTATTGAGTATATAACAAGCAGTTGTGTTACAATGGGAAGGGTACTAGATAATAAAGGAAAATATAAAAGAGATACAAACCCATGTTCCATTTCTGACCAAATTTATCATATTGACATGTTATTAACAGGTCCAGCATCTCAATTTTCTTGATTGAAAACTTGGAATAACAATAATATCTGTGGAGAATGCTTGCTATGAGAGTGAAATGAGAAACATATGCAAGCCCTGAGCTCAGTACGTGATACAGAGCAGTTTCTGTAATGGTTTTTGGCTAGATGAGTGAAAGAACAAACACACATTTGAGTGAACAGGAAACTTTTATGAAATTAAGTGAGTGCTGAGATGTTGACAAACATGAAGTGTTAGCTTTCAAGTTCATGACAAGTAACCGAAGTTTTTTAATTCCTTTTAGTTACCCATTTTCCAATGTGCTTTTACCCACGAGGCTCAAAAGTGCAATTGTTGTTTATTTTTGTCCTGCCTTGCTTTGATTTCTTATACAGCCTTGATACAAATCATTCAAAATACCATTTCAACCAGAGACCAGCAGAGCGTAGCAGCCTTTGGACTCAGTGCTGTTGAACTATACAGGAAAACTAATTCATTCGTTTGGATTTCATTTTGTATATCCTTCCCATCATCTTCAGTACTTTTATTAATTTCTAGCACATGGTCTGTGAGTAGCTCTGCAGAAGTTCATAATTTCGTGGTGCCTTCTTCCATGTTAACTCCTCAAATGGCTTCATTTATAGGCACAGCTGTCTCATCGTGACTTCACTGGGAGTGAGGCAGAACTGGCATTTCCTGTCTCACAGCTCATTTATTCTCAGGCACGTGTTGCCGCATACATTAAGTTAAATTTCTCTCGAGTTGTTATTGAGGTGTAGAACCATGCACAGTTGGATGGCATTGTGCCCTCCAAATGGGACAAAGATGAATAATGCAGGCGAAAGGACAGGCAAAGGAAAAGTAAATTTTCCAATCTGTGACATCTATCTCATGCTGTGGAGATTTCCAAGCTTTCCCCAGTAAAAGAAGAAGCTGCATGAATTAAAGATGGATGGCACTTTTCTGTTTATATATAACTTCGCACATATCATTTGATATTCTACTCTATGACGTGGGTATTATCATAGTCCTTATTTTAGAGATGAGGATGAGGTTACACAAATCCAAGTCACACAGTTGGCAAACTATACGAGAACAGGAAATCACTTTTTGCTAACACCAAATCCCAGATTCCTTCCAAAATGAAAATATTTTTCTGCATTCAGACAATAGTAGTATTAAGAGTCCTTAAAAAGGGGTAAAGGGAACCATATCCAAAGAAAGTGCAGTTTTCCGGAGTCAACCTCGATAATATGATTCACATAAACTCCCTATCATACTCTGCCCAAAAATATTCCAGGGATCTAACTTATTAATTTATTTTCAGTCAATAACCACAGGAGATGCACTTTCTCAGATGGTCACTGTTACTTCCATTCTTCAGTTTAGCCACACACATCTGACAGCTGCCCAAATTAACAGACAGTGCTGTGGGCTCATCTGCTGATCCAAACACTCCTTAGTCCTGCTTGGTTGAATTCCCTGGAACCTGAATGTTCTGAACTTCATTAGTTTGCTGGAATTATTTTTCACAGAGGAGTGCTGTACACAAATGAGATTTTACTTAGTACATAATGGCATCTATCTAAGTAAATTTTGAATAATTTCCAGGTCAAAGTATTCTGCTGATAAAATGTTCCACAAACATAATCTTGTCCCTCCCCATAAAAAGGCTAAAATAATTCATTTTTATCTTGTACATTATGCAAGTAATACATATGTGCTGAAATAGGAACTTGTTTGTGTGAAGGGTTTTTGTGCTCTGCATTCTTGTGTAAATTGCAAGAGTCTTGTTTACCTTGTTTTATTGTGGTCTAGCAACATCTTCCTGTAAGTGAACTACAGATATCTCTGCCTTGTGCTAGGAATCTGATATTGAACACCTGATGAACTGCTTTAGAATACATTTTCTCTGCTCAGAAAACTCCTAAACATGCCAGATATGATGAGCTCAGGCCAGAGACTAAGCAGAACTCTTCACTTCTTCCTGGTCCCCTTCCTATAGTAGCTTCTGCCAGTTTAAGATTACTTTATTCACTCCTCCACAGGGAGAACATCAACCACATTCAAAGTTTAGGTTTCCTTTCTCTATTTCTCCTGTGTGTGTTCTCCCCTTAGAGTGTGACCCATGTGCAATAATATTACTGCATTTGTTTTGGGTCTATAATCCACAGACAAGGGAGAACATGCTATTTTTGGCCTTCTGAGCCTGGCTAACTTCACTTAAGATGCTGTTCTCTAGTTCCATTCATTTACTTGCTAATGACAAAATTTTATTCTTCTTTTAGGCTGAGTAAAATTCCATTGTGTATAAATACTACATTTCCTTGATCCATTCGTTGCTTATGGGACATCTTGACTGTTTCCATAACTTGGAAATTGTAAATAGTGCTGCAATAAATATGAGTGTCCAGGTGCTTTTGTAATAACTTGAGTTGCATTCCTTTGGGTATATCCCTACGAGTGGTTCTGCTGATTCATATGGCAGATCTAAGTTTAGTTTTTTAAAGAGCCTCCAAAATGTTTTCCAAAGTGGTTGAACCAGCTTACCTTCCCACCAGCAGTATATGAGGGTTCCTTTCCCCACATCCTTGCCACCATTTGTTGTTGGTGCCGTTCTTGATGACAGCCATTCTAATAGGGGTGAGGTAGAATCTTAGTGTGGTTTTGATTTGCATTTCCTTTATGGCCAGAGATGGTGAGCATTTTTTCATGTGTTTTTTGGCCATTTGGACTTCTTCTTTAGAAATAGTTCTGTTTAGTTCCATTGTCCATTTCTTTATTGGTTCATTGATTTTTCAGAAGTTTAGTTTACTGAGCTCTCTTTATATTCTGGTTATCAGTCCTTTGTCTGATGTACACCTAGCAAATATTTTCTCTCACTCTGTGGATGGTCTCTTCAATTTAGATACCATTTCTTTTGTTGTGCAGAAGCTTTTTAATTTCATGTAGTCCCATTTGTCCATCCTTTCTCTTAGTTGCTAGGCTGCTGGAGTTCTACTGAGGAAGTCCTTGCCTGTAACTATTGTTTCCAGGGTATTCTCTGCTCTTTCATATACTAACCTCAAGGTTTCGGGTCTGATATTAAGGCCCCTAATCCACTTTGAGTTGATACTAGCACAGGGTGACAGGCATGGATCTAATTTCAGTTTTCTGCAGGCAGATAACCACTTTTCTCAGCAACATTTGTTGAAGAGGCTGTCTTTTCTCCATCGTATGTTTTTGGCACCTTTGTCAAAAATAAGATGGGCATAAGCTGTGTGGATTCATATCTGGGTCCTCTATTCTGTTCCACTGGTTCATATCTGTTTTTTGTGCCAGTCCCATGCTGTTTTTATTGCTATGATTCTGTAGTATAGTTTGAAGTTGGGTATTGTGGATACCTCCTGCATTGCTTTTTTTGCTCAGTATTGCCTTGGCTATTCGAGGTCTTTTGTGTTTCCAAATGAACTTTAGGGTAGATTTTTCAATCTCTGTGATGAATATCATTGGAATTTTTATGGGTATTGTGCTGAACATGTAGATTTCTTTTGGTAGTTTCACCATTTTTATTATGTTGATTCTACCAGTCCATGAGCACAGGAGATCTTTCCATCTTCTGTACTCTTCCTCGATTCTTTCTTCAGTGGTTTGTAGTTCTCCTTGAAGAGGTCATTTATGTCCTTCATTAAATTTACTCCTGATCTTTTCCCTCTCAATCTCTCTCCTCATGCATTTCTGCTTCTGATTTATCCCTTACTAACTCTTCCAGAAGGAAAATGTGGTTAACAGTCAAAAATGGATATGCTTTCAAGGCACATTATAGGAAGTGCCTTGAAATTTTTTAATTTTATTTTTTAGTTTTAAAAAATTTATTCCACAGTGTTTTAAGAAAATAAAAAGTAAAAGCAACCAGCAGCCTTATACCTTATTTCCCCAAACAGATTAACTTTTATGTTTTCTTCTGTGATTTATCGCAATAGCTTGCTGTATTGATAATTCTTATTATTCTTATAATTCTTATTCTTTTCTACTTTTATATATTCTACATGAATTCTTTCCAGACATATGAAATCTTACCTCTTTTCTTACCCCTCCCTCTTTTTAATTGGCATATAATACTAATGTATTTATGGGATATAGTGTGATATTTTGATATATGCATACAATGTGTGATGATCATATCCAGGTGATTAGCATGTCTTATGTTGGACTAGTTGTCAACTCACCTTACAAAAATTAAAATGTCCTTGAAGAGTATCTATGAAGCTCTCTACTATTTCCTCTTATTTCCTAGTCCTACTTCCTGTATTTGTATAGCAAGCATACCCAGAAAAAGTCTGACACTCTGGAATTCACATTCTCTCACTCTCTTTGTCTCTGTCTCTTTCTCTCTCTCTCTCTCTCTCTGTCTCTCTCTCTGTCTCTCTGTCTCTCTCTCTCTCTTTCTATCTCTCTCAAATCCTTCAGTTTATTAGTTTCTTCAACTGGACAGAAGTTCTACATGGCAAAGCTGTATCTAATCATTCTTTGGACTCCAATTAGTGCCTTCAAAATATACACCCAATTACCAGTTTTCAGCATAATTAGAAAACTTATTTCTACTCAAGTGGTCAGCCTATAATGATGAAATCCCAACATAAAGGAATCTAAATATATGATAAGAGTTTCTGGGGGATATTGAAAAGCAATTCATCTATACCTTGAGAACAACTGTCTAATTTCAGGATTTCCACATTCCATTAATTTAAACCCACCATGATGGTTGCTCTACCACCATTTCCCATTTATTCCCATCAAAATTAGCTCAGAGGACATTTGATCTGTACCTTAGCCTGTGATCCCTCAAAGGAGATCCTGAGACAAAGTCTTACATATAGAACTTTATTTGGGGAGTGATTCTCTCACAGAGTAAGAATGGTGGACAAAGAAAGTAAAAAGAAAAGATAGAAATTCAATATATGAATGTTTATCAAGTTGGTGCATGGTGTTTGATCTTGAACCATCTGAGGACTCTAATGAAATGTCTCTGAAATCTGCCTGGGAGAAGAAGACAGAACACATTTATAAATTGGTTCCCATTGTCCATTGGGCAAGAGTATTCCCTTGAGCATCATCTTCCCCAACACTCAGGTGCACAGTTGTGAGAGCTGAGCACACTTCCAAGGACATTCAACACCAATGCACCAAAGAAGCCCTTAGCAGGGAGTTAGAGGTTCAAGTGAAGGCACAAAGTGTAAATTCTGTCAGATGTATCTGTGCAGAGCTAGTCAAATCCTGCATAGAACTCTTTGTCATGGAAGTAGATAGAATAAAGGCAGTACTGTATCCAATACAGACTTCCTCTATGGTCATAAGACAGTTCCTGGCATGCTTTCCCTTAATTCCAAAAGGTTACTGAATATACCCTTCATGCTTCAACCAACCGGTGTCTACATAGACCTAAAATAAAGGATTGATGAGCCAGTCTTGCTGCAGTCAACCTGAAGCCACTATTGACATCCTGCATCAGTCTCCTTCACCATCCATTTTCAATTTTCCTTTGCAAAAGTTTGGTAAATCTATGTGGCTTTTCTGGTTGGATGACCTAGATCTTTGTCCTTTAGAAATCTTAGCCTTTATTTGTCTTGTTCTGGTTCGATTAAGGTTTCTCCATTGCCTGTTCAAAGTTGTCCTTGGTCATGGAAGAACTAAAAGATACTCTGAGAGCTCCCAAACTCCAGAACTGTTCCTCCCTGATCTCATTATGTAACAACAGGCCTACCTCTTAGTGACAGCTAGACTCCATTGCTCCACAGGATAGCACCTCCTCTCTTCATCTCTTGGTCCTCTGATGTAGGATCCAGGAGTGACCTGCAGGAGTATGGGTTCAGCCAGTGGAATTGGTACTGTGTTCCCTGTAGATGTGCTATACCAACGAGAACCTAACTTTCTATTTGGGAAGAAGGTAAAATTTGTGAGGATAAATCCTCTCCCTAGGTGAATCACTGGAAGTGATGGTGAAAAAGCCAATCTTATTTCTACCCTTTGGCTCCCAGACCTCTATTTTCTAGTCATGAACAAAAGAGCATCATCTGCAGCAGTATTGACTTCTTTTCTCTGATGACAGCAGAACCAAAGACAGAAGCTTATCTAATGTGTCCAGTACTCTTTCATCAAATCAAACTGAAGCCTTGTACCCATTAAATGATAGCTCTCCTTTCCTCTTCCTCAAAGACCCTGGTAGACACTATTCTACTTTATATCTCTGTGAATTGCACTATTCTAGGTGCTTCAAAGTAATCATAAAATAATCATTTGTCCCTCCTTATCTGGCTCCTATGCAACATAGTATTGGAAGTTCTCGGCAAGAAAAGGAAATAAAAGTCATCCCAATTGAAATGGAACATTTCCTATTTAGAAAACCCTAAAGATTACACACACACACACAAACTGCAAAGTGGTGATGGTTGTGTTACAAACACACTTAATGCTACCTAATTATACACTGAAAAATTTTTAAAACAGGAAATTTTATAATGTCTGTTTTAATCATGCATAAATTATTATACATTTTAATTATAAACATTTATTATAATTACATCATGTTGATTTTGTTAGTTGCATGAGTATTTCAGCCTTCTGTCTTTCACTAAACAATGATTTAAAAAGAAAAACTGCTTTTGATTTTCTTTACTATTAGAAATTGAGGGAAAATGCCAGACCAATAACCACAAGCTGATGTCAGAAGGTATGATGTCCCAGCAGCTACACTTGAGGACAATCAGCTCATGCCCACATGGTGCAGGAAAGAGAAAGAACACTGTAACAAGGAGAGTCAAAAAAAACAACAGGAAGGATCACACAATGGGGACCTTGAGGACAGAAAGACTTTGTTAGTCCAGGCTTCTCACTGTAGAGCAAGGACATTGAAATCTTCCTCATTCAACTATATGTGGAAACTATGCTGAATAATCACTAAAGTAATTTCCATTTCTATAATTGTTGAAGAGCCAAGAAAACACAAGAGGCTCCCAACTACTGAAAATATTTGTTTGGTACTTGGTAACTTGTCTATGAAGTCCAGGGTATCCTCAATTCCCATCTAAGCTCTTCTGAAAGTATTTCCTGCTGCTTCTCTAGTTCATCGAATGAATTTGAGAAACCTACAATTTCCAAGTCTATCAGGATATTGGAACAAAGCTGACTATAAGATTTGAATCCTCTTAAGGTCTTCCATCCTTAGAATTAAAGATATTTATTACAAAACAGTAATAATTAAAGAATATGTGTGTGTGTGTGTGTGTGTGTGTGTGTAGGACTTTACAGCAACAAAACTCCCTATATTTTTCCTTAGTGTCCCATTTTTTCAGACCTTTTTTTAAAAATGTGTTTTAATGTCTTTCTTGCCTAAGGCCAAACATAAGATGAATCCGAAGTCCTTCTAGTTCACATATTAGGTTGCCAAGAATCCTCATAGTGCCTTTGCCAGTAGCCTTGTCTAGGGCACACACTTTTATGCCTCCTTCTTATAAGCAACCTCATTCTTGAAATGAAGAATCTACACTATAATCTCATCAGATTTCTTACACGGACCCTGGTTAGAAAGCAGAGTCTCAATGTCAGTCTCTCTCCTGTCTGCTGAGTAATGTGGTGAGTTGTAGCCGGTGCTGCGACTTTGTCAGCGCTTTATAAATTACATTCAAGGAAAAAGAGGACAATGTTGCCTGCTGATAAACCAGGTCTACACTTTTCCTACAATGTATAGAATAACATCACAGAGCATATCATTATATATCTTATATAACAAATGTATAATTACAATACACAAAGCCAAAAAAAATGAGCTGCAAAGAATACCCTATTTTCTAACAGAAAATGGAAAGATGTTTCAGAACAGTAAACACAGGTTTTACTCTGAAATCTTTTAGCAGCATGCTGTTTTTGAACATCTGAAATAGAATTCTTTTCTGCTAGTTGCACGTGTATTTCAGCCTTCTGTATTGCATTAAAACGTAAGTTGCAATTAACATTAGAAAAAATTAGAATAGAAGAAGGATATTTTTATTTACCTTGCCCTTTAAATTCTGTATATACAAAGCACTTTCTCATGATATAACTGACTCTGTAGCAACCTTATGGAGTAGGGATTATTGCAGAACTGAGAGGTACTAAGAAACTTACTCAAGGTCAAACTCTTCAGGAGGTGAAACCAAGACTCATCATACAAGATCTGTTTGAATGCAATAGCCTTTGACTCTTCAAACTCCAGTGCACAGTTTTTCATATCTTTATATTTAAAGTTGCCATTAGAATTTTTAACTTTCTGAAAGCAAAAATTTAACTTTTCTTTAAGAATAAATTTAGTAGATGTAAAATGTATTAATATGTATATAAAATCTGTGCCATAAACTAGCTATTAAATATTACAAAAATATTTTGTGGTTATTTGACCTTCTGGTGTTTAGTTTTATTCAGCAAACATTAAAAAAAGTCAGTCTAAAAATGTTTTATTTAATGAGATTAATCCTGAATAGTTCACTAATATGATACTCTAGATATCTTTCTTTCCTATAAATTTTTAATTTTGCAGTCCTTTTAGAATATAAGCACCAGCTTTCTTAAAGGACTTACAAGTAAAATAGTGAAAAGCAAGGAAAATTAGGTGGAGGACTAAGGAAAATAAAATAAGCAGCCAAAAGGTTCATAAGAATGGAGCTATACTGCCACCTCATGGCTATTCTGTGTTATAACCAGATCTACTTTTAAAACATTCAGGGAGTTTTTTGTTTTGTTTTTTAAGAAATGAATATATTTTTATTCCCAAAAGGTAAAATACTCACTCAGTGGTTTTAAAATACAGTCAAATTTGTGAGATCCATCCTTTCATATTTTGATCCCACATGTGTGAAAAAAGGCCTATGATATTTCATCAATTGTTGATAATGATATATGGTTGGATAATGATGCATCTAGCTGCTTCTAGATGGGATGTGTCAAAACCTGAAGGCTTATCATAAACCACCAGTGTCTTCTTCTTTCTGAGTTCACAGCTAAATTGGAGCTGTACCTCTCTTTAGTGGGAGTTTGGCCATGTGACTGAGTTCAGGTCAATGCAACCTGGTCCTTGCTCTTATTGGATGTGGTTATTTTATTTTCATTTTCTTCTTACATTATGTTGGCTAATTTTTGGTGTTGGTGCCCTCTTCTTGAAACTGGTTATTCTTCTGAGTTTAGACAGATTTTTCTCTCTTTTCTCTCTTCCTGCAGAACAAATGAACATCATTATAGGTAAAAGTCTAAGATCTTTCTCCACTCTGGCCAAGGTAACCTCCGTGCTGTTCCTCCAAAAATGAGACATGCACTAACTTATGACCTCGCACAATCTAGTATTTCTGGATGGAACACTTGCTCCTCTGACACCCGCACTGTCTTTGCCCCAACTCTTTCAAGTCTTTCTTCAATTGTTTTTTTCTCACCAAGTTTCACATTGATAAATGCAACTTCCTCTCAACATACCCTTGATTCTTCTTGCTCTATTTTTTCCATGGCAGTAATAACATTCTAATATACTACATAATTTTGATACTTCTTATGTTAGTCATCTTTTACCATACAATATAAAATCCATGGTCACAGGTTTTTTTATTTATTGCTGTGTGCTCAGAAAGAAAAACAGTGTCTGGCAAATTACAAGCCACTCAAAAAGTATTTGTCCAATGACTAAATGAATGAAGGAGTGAATGAATAAATTATGACTCATTCTGTCGGTAAATAAATTCGTAGGACCATGGTCAAGCTCACAAGTCTTCAGACACAGCAAATTAACATAGGATACCATGTTTTTCTATTAATTAGTCAATATGTATGATCTTGCAATATAATTCCTAAACCAGTGAGGAGATAGTGAATTATGTACTCACAAACTTTTATAAAATTGATGGTTATTTTTAAATCAATTTGCACAGTCATAAAAATTTCATAACCTTTGTCCTAGTAACTCCAGTTTGGGAAATTGCTAAAACATAAAAAATTAAATACATAGATTCCATTTAGCCATATACTGTAGCATTGTCAGTAACAATGCAGAACTGAAAGAAACTTAATGTTTAACAATAAGAAAACAATGCATTAAATTAGGTTAACTTTATGCAGTAAACTATTTTGCAGCTATTATAATCATGAGGACTATGCTACAACCTGAAATATGATTAATGGTAAATCTGGTCTTACAATAAAATTTAAGAATCTGTCATTACACAATTTTTATACCAGCATGGGGGAAGACTATAAGGAATGTGCAAAAATTAGAATTATTTTATAATGTATGACAGATTAGATCTTATTTTTGTTTTCATTACCCAAATATCCCAATTTATCAACATAGTTTCTATAGATCTTTAGCATTTGCAAGGGAAAATAGTTGTTTTATTCTTAAGTGCTTAACCTATACTTGATGTGAGTTTATTCTAGTTCCAAAAAGTAATTATTATTTGCTTTTATTATATTCATCAAGCATAATTTATCTGTATGAAAATACCTCTAGTTAGAGTTTTTAGATTTAAGTTAGGCTTTAGTTAGATTTACTTGAATAAAGTGAGCAATTTATCCAATAAATTCAAGCTGAATTTAACATGATTCAAGAATTAAATTGCTCTCTTTGTTTTTAAAAGTGTCTGTTCTACCCATTTGACTGGATTGGTTCACCTAATAGCGGCTTGGTTTGTGTAGATAAGATTCTGTGCTTCATGCTGCCACATTTAATAAGGAGGAATGCCTATAAGTGTGCCTCTTTTACACAGTTAGTACCTATTAATCATAGCACATTCCCCAGAATTTTATGGGGTGGGAGTATGAACAAAAGAATTCAAAGGCATGGAGTCTTCCCCTTCAAATGCTGGGTCCCTCCTTCCTGCCTTTGATAACCAACTAGCCTTAAGCCTTCACCACATCTATTTCCTTCATCCTGCTTGATCCGTTCTTTCCTGCCAATTCTCAATCCACTTTAGTTCTTAGTTTCTGTCTTTAGTGCCTTATGTCCTCTCAGTTTTCTTATTCAGCAAAAATTTCAGATGTGTGAATTTTGGATCCACACATTTGGATTTGGCTGTGATTGCATTTTGCTGTTGGGATTTTGGTGGAAGCCTAGTCCTACCCTTACTGGTCACTGTGAGGGTCATTGTTCTCAAATGCATAGTCTCCCATTTACAAGACAGCTTTCCCCTCCCCATTCTATACTGATAGCCCAGGAATTAACTTTTTGAGTCATAACATTAGCTCCTACCACTAAGTCCTTGCTGTGAAACTAAGCCAAATTAGTTTTCAGTGCCATCATGTGATTCTTCTATTGCTTTTTATTCCATCTGCCAAAAAAAAAAAAACTAACAATGTCCTAGATAAGGACTGCTTCTTCATACTAACTCTAAAAGTGAGGTAAGTCTATGGGGGGAAGGGTGGAATGGAAGGAAGGAAGGGAAGGAAGAAAAGGAAGGAAAGAAGTGGGGGAGAAGGAGGGGAAAGAAGTAAACAAAAGAAAAGAAGCTTTTGCCATTACATACCACTAA
Organism: Castor canadensis; assembly: GCF_047511655.1. Taxonomy (NCBI): domain Eukaryota; kingdom Metazoa; phylum Chordata; class Mammalia; order Rodentia; family Castoridae; genus Castor; species Castor canadensis. The sequence goes on along the minus strand of NC_133390.1, from coordinate 18,291,048 downwards.
GATTTTTGGAGTTCTTTGTTACCACATGTAACTCACCCAACACTACCCAATACAATTTGTTTCTCCCTAGTAACATTTCCAGAGGAAAAATGATACAGAGGGCTATGTGACCTTGAGCAAGATATCAATCTCATTGTGTCTTATCTGTAACATTGAGGAAATACTACATAAACTTGTGATAAATGAGTAAAAACTTATGAACACAAGCACACTATCTGGTATATAACATAGCTTGATAAATGTTAACTGCTGCATATTATTGTTACTATGTTGCAGATATGGATTTATCCTAATTCTGTATAAGCAGCCTCTAGCAGAGTGTGACTGATTCCATGCTCTGCTTAGGCCAATTTCCCCAATGTCTTTAGTTGACCAGCTATTTCCCTTTTATTAAGTTCTCTCGTATGCCCACTCCCATTGATTTTCTTTTACCATAATTTTCCTCTTTTTCTTTAAGGTAGCAAAGGCTTTATAACACAAATTTAAGCAGGATCCAAATACTTTCAAAGCATTGATACCCTGAATAGACTTCATAGACTTCAATTTGTTCTTTGCCCTAAATCTATCTCCAAATAAATCAATCTAAGTGCAAAATTTCTGCTCAAAGAACAGCCTAGAATGCAATACGTTCAATTTGTAAACACTTAGATGTACTTGAAATTGTCACAAGATATGATGCCAAGAACCTCAAGGAAAACTCTTTTTAGAAACCATTGTTCTCTACTGTCATATTCTCAAGGATAGGGAACAATGTTCTGTCTTTTTCTTGAATGGGACAATTATACAAAGAGACAACTTTTTGTTTCTTAGAAATCCTATAATTTTTGTGTCCTTGGTTTCTTTACATCGTTCTATTCTTCCCACACAAAGCATCTTTAATCATTTATGACAGTGATTTTCACTGCAATCTATTTCCTAGATTCTATAAACAGAAGATACATCCTTTGAACTATCAAAATCTCACTGTTCAAGAACACCTCATTTTTCTCTGCAAGAAAATAAAATAGAAAGTTCCTTTTCAAACTAAAAATGTTTTTTTTCTGTTCAGCTTTGTATATACTTACTGGTGTTTTGGTTGTTCTTATTCCCTGATTTTCTAACTGGCCTCTTGGACTTCAGCTTTTCCCTCCATCCAATCCATTCTTTATTTTGTTGCTAGCATCATCTCATAGAATTTAAATTTGGTCATATTTACCTCCTAGAGTAAGAATCCCCTCATACTCCCCAGCAGAAAGAGAATAAAGGTCAAATTACTTAGTGCAGTCCTGTTCACCAGCCTGTCTTTCCTAAAACTCCTTCTTCCTCAAAATCCTGAAATATAGACTTCACTTCTCTGACTTTATTTCCTGGCCCATTTCAACCTCTTCCTCCTTGTATATCTATAAATGTAGACGTGCTCCACAATTACATCCTCAACCACTTCTCTTTCTACTTTCTCACACCAGAGATCCCCACTGCTCTGAAACTGTCCTTCCTAGCAAGTAGAGAGGAGGATTGAAAGCTAAGTTTGGCCCCAGGCAAAGCAAGACCCTTTCTGAAGGATAAAGTAAAGCAAAAGTGGGTTGAACTGTAGTTCAAGTGGTAAAGCATTTGTTTAGCAAACATGAATTCAAACCCTGGTACCACCAAAAAAATCGATTTTAATGATATATTTAATCTGCTATATTCAAAATATTATGATTTCAACATGTAGTCAATTTCATAAAATAGAGATATTTTACATTCTTTTCTTGGACTTGGTTTTTGAAATGAATATGTGCTTGACACAGTACATCACAGACAGCATTAGCCACAGTTCTTTAAAGTCCTCTAAGGCCACACGTGGCCAATGGCTACCATATTAGACAGTGCAGGTCTAATGATCTAAACAAATTCCCAAACTGTGCATTCTCTTTTCTTCAGTGCAAGGGATCAAGCCCAGGGCCTTGTGCAGATGAGGCAAGTACTCCACCACTGAACCACATCCTCAAAATGTGCCTTTAATGATCTACTTAATATCACTTCATGAATGCCCTAACAATGCTTCAGTTGACCAGATCTAAAGCAAAATTCATTTCCACCTCTATTCCCTAGTGCCTCACATACATGTTACATGTCACCAAATTTTTCTGACTTTTCTTGTGGCTATCAGTAGCCCCAAGAATATATCTTTACTAAAATTCTGTGACTATTACATTATTGAGGAAGCAGAAAGGATCTTTCAGGCCATCCTATCCTATTCCTAGACTTTTCTTTTCTTTTTTTTTTTATTGTTTTATTATTCATATGCATGCAAGGCTTGGGTCATTTCTTCCCCCTGCCCCCACCCCCTCCCTTACCACCCACTCCCCCCCTCTTCTCCCCCCACCCCCTCAATACCCAGCAGAAACTATTTTGCCCTTATCTCTAATTTTGTTGAAGAGAGAGCATAAGCAATAATAGGAAGGAACAAGGGTTTTTGCTGGTTGAGATAAGGATAGCTATACAGGGAGTTGACTTACATTAATTTCCTGTGTGTGTGTGTTATCTTCTAGGTTAATTCTTTTTGATATAACCTTTTCTGTAGTTCCTGGTCCCCTTTTCCTATTGGCCTCAGTTGCTTTTAAGGTATCTGCTTTAGTTTCTCTGCGTTAAGGGCAACAAATGCTAGCTAGTTTTTTAGGTGTCTTACCTATCCTCACCCCTCCCTTGTGTGCTCTCACTTTTATCATGTGCTCAAAGTCCAATCCCCTTGTTGTGTTTGCCCTTGATCTAATGTCCGCATATGAGGGAGAACATATGATTTTTGGTCTTTTGGGCCAGGCTAACCTCACTCAGAATGATATTCTCCAATTACATCCATTTACCAGCGAATGATAACATTTCATTCTTCTTCATGGCTGCATAAAATTCCATTGTGTATAGATACCACATTTTCTTAATCCATTCGTCAGTGGTGGGGCATCTTGGCTGTTTCCATAACTTGGCTATTGTGAACTAAAAAGCTTCTGTTCATCAAAAGACGTGGTCTCTAAACTGAAGAGAACACCCACAGAGTGGGAGAAAATATTTGCCAGCTACACATCAGACAAAGGACTGATAACCAGAATATATAGGGAACTTAAAAACCTAAATTCTCCCAAAACTAATGAACCAATAAAGAAATGGGAAGTGAACTAAACAGAACTTTCTCAAAAGAAGAAATTCAAATGGCCAAAAAACACATGAAAAAATGCTCACCATCTCTAGCAATAAAGGAAATGCAAATTAAAACCACACTAAGATTCCACCTCACCCCTGTTAGAATAGTCATCATTAGCAACACCACCAACAGGTGTTGGCGAGGATGCAGGGAAAAAGGAACCCTCTTACACTGCTGGTGGGAATGTAAACTAGTACAACCACTCTGGAAAAAAATTTGGAGGCTACTTAAAACGCTAAACATTGATCTACCATTTGATCCAGCAATACCACTCTTGGGGATATACCCAAAAGACTGTGACACAGGTTACTCCAGAGGCACCTAGACTTTTCTTATACCAAAGTGATTCTAACCTTTGGCTACAGCATCTGAGAATACTCATAATAGAGAAAATATACCTACTTTTTTTTTTCTTGGAGACTGATCTTAACTTTAAATAAACTTTCTTCTTTAAACAAAAGAATTTCAACAACATCACCCAGGCTCAGATCTACCTCTTCTCCCTCATGTAATGACCACATCCAATGTATTACTCAATACTGTCCATTCAACCTGCAAGATAATTCTATTGCAAAGTTACTCCTGTCTTCCCCCTGCTACTGCCTTAGATCACATCACATCTCTGGGTGCTTTAGCTGTGAGAGCAAGACTGCCAGAGATCAATGTGGCTAGTCTGTCATGAAGAGGAGGGCAGCTTCAGCTTGATCACACATCAATACCCATGACAAGATCGGGTAGGCTGGGATATTAGAGAACAGAATCAAAATCAAGTCAGTGAGAATATGAGATGTGACTAGAGCTGAGCCATACTTACCAGGGAGTGTCCGAGTCAGAGTGACACCACTGAGGTTCTTGGTTTGTAGATCTCAATGCTCTGATAAGAGGCTGGTTGTGATAATTTTAGAGGAACCCTCAGTGCTTCTCTTAGTAGGTACCTGGAACAGACCTGCTACTACTCCTGGCCTCTTTTGGCTCTGCACATATGCCAATAGATTTCTTCTCGGTTTCATAAGATCTTTCTTGAATTCTCAGATAGGATTGGGGATGCAAATTAGGTATGTATCCTCCAAGTCAGAGTAAACATTATTTCCTTCCAGAGTCTGATTATTGCTCCCATGCTCCACTTTTTTGAAGTGTGATATCAGATTTCTCGAAGTTGCAATTTAGGCTAAAGCCTTGACAACTGACATAGACTCAATTGACTGCCCTTTTTCTGGGCTTTACTCTCCCATTGCATTCTGCAAACCTGAGTTTGATTAAACATCCTCTGTAATGATGCCCCTCTCTTTAATTATTCTTATTAGTATGTCATAGGCAAGAAATAAAGTCAAAACTTTCTAGTATCAAATTCAAGGACCTCTTAGGATTTCCTCTCAGAACTATTTTGGCTTCCTGTTGTCCATATTTCTCTACCTATATCTAACACTTCAGAAAAGAAATATTAGAACTCCTAATCCCTTTATAATCATTTTCTCCCATGTTTCAAAAAGACAGTTTCAAAATGCTGTAAAGTCAATAGCATTAAGTAAGAGTCACTGCACCCTGGAATACAGTCTCCTGTGAGCCATACCAATGCCTGTTAATGAGGGATAAGAAACTGCTCATGAATCATTTAAATGTCTGAAGTTGTGAGAACTACTTAGAAGCCCTAACTCAAATTCATAAATTCATTTATGACAGCCTTCATCAGAGTTTCCTCCCACTCCAAACAAACCCAAACAGCAGGGGACAAGTCACTACTGCTTAGGCCACACACCGAAACTGAAAACTGCTCTAGAATCTTACTAATAAAACCAAAGTGCCCTATACACTCTATGTTAGCCCTAATGTAAATTTCCATATTGATAACTTCTCACTTTTCACAAAAATTTAAGCTGTCTAGAAAACTTCTATTTTCCTCTGCTGTTTGGCCCCCATTCAAGGGCTGATGTCTTCAAGATCAAACTCTTCAGCTGCTCTCTGTAAAACTCTCCTGTTTTACACCAGCATTATAACTAAAAGCATTAGATTCATTTCTCTCTCACACTGCTCACTAATCACAATAAAAATTGCTGTCACATCATTAAAGTCCTTATCTCTACTCACTGGTAAAATCAGAATCAATCCTCTTAGAATGCTGAGGGTGTTAAGTTGTTTGTGTTATTCATCAAAATGCCTGTCTGGGGGATAAAAAGAAGCTTATTGCTGAGAGAAATAGTACTTCAGTGTTCAGACTTCTTGGAGAAAGAAAATATTCAAAGCTTCTAAGACTCAAAAAGACTCTCTGACCTAACTGTAGTCAGACTCCAAGCCTTTAGGTCTCAATATGGCATCCATCCCTGTTGGACCTGCATCGGTCAGTTGTATCAAAAATTCTGCCAATTCAATCTCGTGAGAGCCTCCCCCTCCAGTATTTATTTAAATTCCTGATCCCCACACTCCCCCAGGTGATATTAAAGCATCTTGGCCTGCCTTCAACAAGAATCCCATCAAGTAAGTTTAGCCAGAATTCCACTACCTCTGATGGGTTCTCTGTGATTTTCTATCCACTGACTCCCACTCTTCTCTGTCCCCACTTGTCCTTGCATTCTACCACAAAGGATGTTTTCCTTTATTGAAATAACTACTGAATAAAATCTGGTTCCACCACTTTTTCTACAGAACAGCTTCATTTTTCTTTAACATTGCTGATAAGCCATCTTTCAGCATCTCCTTTTCAATGTCAAGGATTCATAGACCTCATAAGCAGCCCTGAGAGGTGAATGGAAGATTATTGATTTCTATATGAAATCTTTTGTGCACTAGGAAACTGTATGTAGTTTAAAATTATACTCTATCAAAAGATAAAATAAAATTATACTCTACCACTTGATAGGGGCATGTTTACTTTAAAACAAATTTATGTGAAATGAGCACACTCATTTAAATCTAGGCTAAATATGATAAATATGTATAATGTCCAAGCTCTTCCCAATAATGTAAAAAAATTCATTTTACCCCACAATAATTTTATACCCTAAAGATCTTCTGAATTTTTACAAAATAAAAATTTTAAAAATAGGGGGAGGATAAAAAGAAGGGTGGGAGGACTGATAGAGGAGAGAAGAAAGGAAGAGATGGTGGGAGACAAGAGGAAAAAGAAACAGAAGGGAAGTAAAGAGATGAGAAAGGAAGGAGAGAAATAAGGAGAGAGAAGAGGGGAGGTAAAAACAAAAGTTGAAAGAAAAGTAGGGGAGAAGGAGAAAGAAAAGAGGGAAGGAGAAAAAGAAGAGAGAGAGGGAAGGGGGAAAATCACAACTCAAAACACATGTTAATAGTAAATTTGATGCTTTGTTAATCATGTAGAAAATTAGACCAATTAATCATCACTTGTGACTTCCCTGTATAATCAAAATATTACATGATTTTGTTTGCATTAATCATAGATAGTGAAAAGCTACTGAAATTATTCTTTTTGAAAATTTTTTATTAATAAATCCAAGCAAAATACAAGTTGATTGAGAAAGGAAAATAAAAGCTTTCCAACTAAAGGAACATAATTTGAAATTCATTACATCTCAGATTCTGCTGAGACACAATCAGAGACCAGGAATGGTGGCTCATGCCTGCAATACCATATACTCAGCAGGTGGAGGAGGAGAATCAAGGTCCAAGGCTGGTCCAGGCAAAGTTAAAATCCTATCTGAAAAACAAGTTAAAAGAGTGGGGGTGGGTCTCAGGTGATAGAGACCTTGAGTTCAATTCTCAGTATCACAAAATGGGAGGGTATCTTTTTTTAATTTTTATTTTTTTTATTGTTGTGCTGGGTGGGGGTACATTGTGGCATTTACAAAAGTTCTTATAATGTATCAAATACATCATACTTGAATTCACCCCAGGGAAGGGGAACTTCTTTGCCCTCATCCTATTCCAGGTATGCTGAAGAACACAACCATAAATTTCCCTGGATTCTGAATACAAACCCTGTAATCCAGAGTTAGACCTGGAATTCTCAATGTTTGCTAACAAATAACATAAATACAATTCATTCACTCAGTCTTATTTCTTATCTGCAACAAAAAATATATCTACTATGTGCTTTGCCCTAGTTACTCAATAGTCTTCCTTATGTGAAAAATAATCATGTTTTAGAATATTCCTCATGAACTATAGGTAAGGCAGAGAGTCTAGTGAAAACAAAAGCAAAACCAGCAAGAACTACTTAAAAGGACTAAAAGAACAAAAGTTACCATTAATGTATGCATATATTTATATATTTTTTAAGAAATTTGTATTTTGTAGGAATTTGGGGGAAAGTTCAAAATGAGACAAAAGTTTTCCAGATATTTTTTGAGAGTCAACACAGGGAGTTCTTGTGGTGGTTAGGTTTCAGTGTCTGATATTTCTGAGGGACCAAATCCTTTGAAAGAAAGGAAGAGGAAGCAGAATTGTGCAGAAGACTCTCTGGGATTCAGGTTCCCATATGCTTTGCTTCCTCAGAAAAAGGTATATTGAAAATACTTTGTGGACATTTTTTCTAAAAGTTCAAATTCTCCTTGAAATGTTTTATCTCATTCAGCTTTCATAAGAGGTGTTCATAAAAAGGTTTTGTTTAACTAAAGGGACTTTTATTTCCAGAATTTCTGTTTGATTCTTTTTTCTGAGGTTTTCTGTATCTTTGTTCAACTCCTCTTTTATATTTTGTATTGTCTTCTTTAATTCGTGTATCTCTTTTTTCATTGTGTTGTGACTGACTTGGTTGTTAGCTAGATTGACGTGCTCTTTCTGTCCCTGGCCTGGTGGTGTAATTTAGCAATAGCAAATTCACAGGTTCAATGCCAGACCAGTTGCTTACATATTATACAGAAAACTCTTTGGTAGTAATGTCTATAAACAGTGGGAGTTGGGGGAGGGTAATGGTTATTAGGCTAAATATAGAAACTTGGGTAATTGGTAAAGGTGGCAACTCTGTTTAGTCAGGTCCTCCCCCAGCAAGGTGGGGCAATTCAGTTTGAATACTGACCTCTGTCCCACAAGACCAACTCCAGGATCCACCACCTGCCCCACTTTGGGAGGTTGACTTATCACCCCACCCCCATTCTCAGCCTTTGTTGTTTTTCCTCACTGAGAGCTCAGCACCTAGGACAGTTTGGCTCCTTGCCCCACCCCTGCTCTCCAGGGCAGGTTCAGCATTCCACCCTCTCCACTGTCAGTGTTAGATTACAGTTCACTGTTGATGCTTTTCACTTTTGTTGGGGAGTGGGGACTCAGTCTTCCCAGAGGCTGCACTGGATTATGTTCCCAGGGTGGTAGGGGAGTTGCACATGGTATGTGATGCTCATCTGTTCATTCTGCAGATTCACACAAGCAGCTTTGCAGCCGGCCAGTGGGGAGAAATCCATAAAAAGGTTTTGACTGAAAGGGAAACTTCTTTGCTTGACCAAGCTTCAGTTAGGCTTCTGGACCTTCTCCTAGACCAATTTGTGCACTTTTTTTGAAAATCTAGTTTTAGCAATGCTATGGTTTGAATGCAAAGTATCCCCACAAAAGGCTGATGGGCTGAAGACTTGCTCCTCAGATGGTGGCACAGTTGAAAAGTGATTGGATCTAAGGTACTTCATCAACGTGTTAATCCGTATATGAGTTCATAGCTGATGTGCTATTTGAAGGTGGGGCATAATTGGAGAAAGTAGGTCACTGGGAGGCATGCCTTTGAAGAATGTGTCTTGTCTCTGGCCCTTTCTCCAGTCTCTGCTTCCTGGATTCCATGAAGTGAGATTTTTTTTCTCCCCGTTCCTTCTGCCATGGCATTTCTGCCTTATCACTAGCCTAAAAGCAGTGAAGTTAGCTGACCACAGGCTGAAACCTCTGAAACTGTGAGTCAAAATAAACCTGTCCTCAAGTATTTTGCCCAGTGATGAAAAACTAACATAAGCAAGAACCTTGCTAAGTCAATTTAACAAATACTTCCATCCTCAATATCTCATCAGGTTCCTCACCTTCCACCATCTCCTAGGTGATGTCTAATCAGCCTGCCCTGTCTTCAACAAGAACTCCATTAGCTCAGTTTAGTCAGAATCCCCCCAACTCTTGATGTTACCTCTTAGTAATTTCTATCCACCAACCTCCACCCTGTCTCTGGCTATAAATTTCCAGTTGCTCATATTATATTCAGAATTAAGGCTGGTGGAGTGGAATGGTTCAAGTGGCAGAGTGCCTACCTACCAAGTATCTGGCTCTGAGTTCAAACCTCAATATTGTGTATTGCAACAACAACAAAAAAAAAAAAAACTGTTTGGGCTGGCAGAATGGCTCAAGTGGTAAGAGCACCTGCCTAGCCCTCACAGCAAAACTCCCATTGCAGTAGTCTCTATATCTATTGCCTCGTTACTTTAACAAGAGTCATTGAATAATTGTTTTAATAATTAGTAGGGAAACACATCAAAATACAGATGATTCTTGACTTGCAGTAGATCAACTTAAGAATTTTAGACTTTATGGTAGTGTCAACGCCATACATATTCAGTAAAAAGAGTACTTCAAGTTTTGGATTTTGCTCTTCTCCTAGGCTAGTGATGTGTAATTGAACTCTCTTCAGACGCTGGGTGTCATCAGTGGTGAGCTGCAACTTCCAGTCAGTCACATGATCACAGGGTAAATATCCAAAACTTTTCAGTGTACTGTATTACTAAACTATGATTTTTGATAGACTAGGTGAACTCAATGCATTTTTAACTTACAATTGGCTTCTGGAATATAACTTCCTCTTAAGCTATTGATGTTGTAAAGTTAATAAGTATTAACATTGGTGGTGGATAATTTTCCTTTTATATTCTGTTCTTCTTTTACCAAATGGTCAATAGTGAATACACGTAACTTTTCAGAGACATAAATATAATAAAAATCAAACACTGAAAAGAGTGGGGCAAGTGTACTTGGGCAGGGAGTCTGGGATGAGAAAGTTTTGATTAAAAATTAGTGGATAAAAATTATCAATGGTTTGGTTGAGTGAAACCATAAATAATTTTGCTTTCTTCTTACTCTTCCAACTTCCCTATAATGTGAATATCTTTACTATGGGGGAAAAACTCAGTTTCCCCAAACCTTTCTAATCTTCAAAATAGTGTTTAAAACATAAGATAGTGAGCCTAAGAGAAGCTAATCTTGGGTAGCCAAGATGTATACTTGTCTGAGACGAGAGAAAGAATTATAGTCGACACAGGTTTGGTCTACATGGAATTCAAGCTGCTGTAGGAGGCAATTCAGATCTCCAAGAGGGAGAGTAACAGCAATATTTTGGGAGGGAAAGGGGCTCTAATAGAATGAGGAGATAGTATCTCTGACATTTAAAACTGAAAATGCCTTATTGTACAGGAGCACTTTTGTTTGGTTTATTTATTCATATGAGCATACATTGCTTGGGCCATCTCTCACCCTTGCCCCCAGCCCACTCCCTCTACCCCCACCCTTCTCACTTCCAGATAGAACCTGCTCTGCTCTCTTCTCCAATTTTGTTGAAGAGAAGACATAAGCAATAATAAGAAAGACAGAATTTTTGCTATTTTCAGATAGGATAGCTATACAAAGAGATTATAAGTGTTGCTTCCAAGCACATGTGTATTACAACCAGAATTGGTTCATCTCTACCAGACCTCTTCACTAATTCCTGGTCACCTTCTCACAGTGACCTCTGTCAGTTTAAGATTACTACATTGGCTCCTCTGCAGTGGGCACATCAAACAATTTCAAGTTCTGGGTTTCCTATTTTTCCCTATTCCTCCTATATGTGTTCTCCCCTTAGTGTGTGACCCATGTCCAATAATATTACTCCATTTGTTTTAGGTCTACAATCTGCATATGAGGAGAACATGCGGCTTTTGGCCTTCTGAGACTGGTTAACTTCACAAAAGATGTGATTCTCCAATTCCATACATTTACCTGTGAATGAAAAAATTTCATTCTTCTTTGTGGCTGAGTAAAATTCCGTTGTGTATAAATATCACATTTTCTTAATCCATTCGTCAGTAGTGGGGCATCATCTTGGCTGTTTCCATAACTTGGGTATTGTGAATAGTGCTGCAATAAACATGGGTGTGCAGGTGCCTCTGGAGTAACCTGAGTCACATTCTTTTAGGTATATTCCAAAGTGGTTGCACCAGCTTGCATTCCCACCAGCAGTGTACAAGGGTTCCTTTTTCCCCACATCCTCCCCAACACCTGTTGGTGGTGGCGGTTTTGATGATGGCTATTCTCACAGGAGTGAGGTGGAAACTTAGTGTGGTTTTGATTTGCATTTCCTTTATGGCCACAGTTGGTGAATTTTTTCATGTGTTTTTTGGTCATTTCAATTTCTTCCCTTGTAAAAGTTCTGTTTAGTTCAGGTGCCCATTTCTTTATTGGTTCATTGATTTTGGGGGAGTTTAGTTTTTTGATGTCCCTGTATATTCTGGTCATCAGTCCTTTGTCTGATGTATAGCTGGCAAATATTTTCTTCCACTCTGTGGATGGTCTCTTCAGTTTAGAGAACTTTCTATTGCTGTGTAGAAGCTTTTTAATTTCATGTAGTCCCATTTGTCCATCCTTTCTCTTAGTTGCTGGGCTGAGGTTCTATTGAGGAAGTCCTTGCCTACACATATTGCTTCCAGAGTATTCCCTGTTCTTTTCTGTACTAGCTTCAGAGTTTTGGGTCTGATAGTAAGGTCCTTGATCCATTTTGAGCTGATACTAGTACAAGGTGATAGGGATCAAGTTTCAGTTTTCTGCAGGCAGATAACCACTTTTCCCAGCAACATTTTCCATCATATGTTTTTGGCACCTTTGTCAAAAATAAGGAGAGCATAGCTATATGGATTCATATCCGGGTCCTCTATTCTGTTGCACTGGTCTTTATGTCTGTTTTTGTGCCAATACCATGCTGTTTTTATTGCTATTGCTTTGTCATATAGTTTGAAGTTGGGTGTTGCTATACCTTCAACATTGCTCTTTTTACTGAGTATTGCCTTGGCTGTTCACAGTCTCTTCTGTTTCTAAATGAACTTTAAGGTAGATTTCTCAATCTCTGTGGTGAATGTCATTAGTATTTTGATGGGAATTGTGTTGAATATGTAGATTGCTTTTGGTCATATAGCCATTTTTATTATGTTGATTCTACCAATCCATGAGCACAGGAGATAGTTCCACCTTCTGTAATCTTTCTCAATCTCTTTCTTCAGAGGTTTGTAATTCTCCTTGTAGAGGTCATTCACATTCTTTGCTAAGTTTACTCTTAGGTATTTGATTTTTTTTAGGCTATTGTAAATGGAATTGTTTTCATATATTCTTTCTCAATTTGTTCATTGTTGTTATATAGAAAAGCTAATGATTTTTGTAAGTTGATTTTGTATCCTACCACATTGCTGAAGTCATTTATGGTGTCCAGGAGTTTTAGGGTAGAATTTTTTGGGTCTTTGAGGTATAGAATCATGTCATCTGCAAATAGGGATATTTTGACAGTTTCGTTACCTATTTGTAATGAATTTCTCTTTGTATTTGTATTCCTTTTATTCTTCTTCTTGCCTTATTGCTCTGGCTAGGAATTCCAGCACTATGTTGAATAAGAGTGGGGATAGTGGGCACCCTTGTCTCATTCCTGATTTTAGGGGAAATGGTTTTAGGCTTTTTCCTATTAAGTATGATGTTGACTATAGGTTTGCCATATATAGCCTTTATAATGTTGAGACACATTCCTTCTATTCCTAGTTTTCTTAGAGCTTTTATCATGAAGTGGTGTTGAATCTTATCGAAAGCTTTTTCTGTATCTATTGAGATGATCAAGTGGTTTTTGTCTTTGCTTCTATTAATGTGCTGTATTACATTTATAGATTTCCTTATGTTGAATCACCCCTGCATCCCTGGGATGAAGCCAACTTGGTCATGGTGAATGATCTTTCTGATATGTTGTTGGATTTGGTTTGCTGTTATTTTATTAAGGATTTTTGCATTGATGTTCATTAAGGAGATTGGCCTATAGTGCTCCTTTTTGGTTGTGTCTTTGTCTGGTTTTGGGATGAGTGTAATACTGGCTTCATAGAATGAGTTAGGCAATGTTCCTTCCCTTTCTATTTCATGGAAAAGTTTAAGGACAGTTGGTATTAGTTCTTCTTGAAAGGTCTGATAGAATTCAGCAGAGAATCCATCAGGTCCTGGACTTTTCTTTTTTGGGAGACTCTTTATTGCTGCTTCAATTTCATTTTGTGTTGTGGATCTATTCAGGTGGTTAATATCCCCTTGGTTCAATTTTGGGTGATCATAAGTATCTAGAAATTTTTTCCATTTCGTCAAGATTTTCAAATTTATTGGAATATAGGTTCTCAAAGTAGTCTCCGATGATTTCTTGGATTTCTATGGTGTTTGTTGTTATCTCCCCTTTTGCATTTCTGATTTTACTGATTTGGGTTTTTTTCTCTCCCCATTTTAGTCAGGTTTTCCAGGGGTCTGTCAATATTCTTTATTTTTTCAAAGAACCAGATTTTTGTTTCATTGAGTCTTTGCATGCTTTTTTTGTTCTCTATTTCATTAATTTTGGCCTTTATTTTTTATTATTTCTCCCCTACTCATTTTGTGTTGTGCTTGCTCTTGTTTTTCTAGGAGTTTGAGATGTAACATTAGGTCATTGATTTGAGATCTTTCTGTCCTTTTAATATATGCTTTCATGGCCATAAACTTGCCTCTTAAGACTGCTTTTGCTGTGTCCCATAGGTTCAGGTAGGTCTTGTTTTCATTTTCATTAACTTCCAGGAAACTTTTAATTTCATCAATGACCAACTGATCATTGAAAAATTCATTGTTCAGCTTCCAATTGTTTGTGTATTTTCTGCTGTTGTTTTTGTTGTTGAGTTCTAGTTTTAATGCACTGTGATCACATAGAATCCATGGGATTATTTCTATTTTCTTATATTTGCTGAGGCTTGCTTTGTGCCCTAATATATGCTCTATTTTGGAGAAAGTTCCATGGACTACTGAGAAGACTGTATATTGTGTGGATATTGGATGAAATATTCTGTAGACATCAGCTAGGTCCAGTTGATATGTGGTGTGATTTACTTCTAGAATTTCTTTATTGATTTTTTTGTTTGGATGATCTATCTATTGGTAATAGGGGGGTATTAAAGCCTCCTACTACCACTGTATTGGAGTATATGTGCTTTTAAGTCCTTTAAAGTATGTTTGATGAAATTGGGTGCTTTGACGTTGGGTGAATATAGGTTGATAGCTGTATTTCCTTTTGGTGTATTTCCCCTTTTATTAGTATGAAGTGTCCTTCTTTATCTCATTTGATCAATGTGAGTTTGAAGTCTACTTTTTCTGAGATAAGTATTGCTACTCCTGCCTGTTTTCAGGGGCCATTGGCTTAGTAAATCTTCTTCTAGCCTTTCACCCTAAGCTAGTGTTTGTTTCTGTCAATAAGATGGGTCTCCTGTAAACAACAGATTGTTGTATCTTCCTTTTTAATACAGCTTGCCAAATGGTGTCTTTTGATGGGGGAGTTGAGTCCATTGACATTCAGTGTTAATATTGATAGGTATGTGGTGATTCCTGCCATTTATTTGTTTTTGTTGTTTAAGGTTTTGATTGTGTGCAGCTGAATCAATGTTACTCTCTGATTCCTTGTCTTTTCTTCTCCTGTGGTTTGATACTGCCTATCCTCTCATGATTTTGTTTGCTTTTATTTTCTCTGTGCAAAATTCCTTGGAGAAACTTTTGTAATGGTGGTTTGATGGTCATATATTGTTTTAGTTTCTGCTTACTGTGGAAGATTTTTATTGACTGGAGCACTTTTGAAAGAGTTATCAACCTATCCTTTCTCCATGCAAGGGGTTTTCCAAGCACATCATATGAAAATTACAGTAAGCAGCATAAAACCCCTCCCCAATGACTTATTCTGGTGTTCATTGCACCTTCAGTTCCTCCAATCCCCCCATGAAGTGGGTTTGTACAATGTGTGACTAAAGGCCTACTACAGTTTTTTTTCAACCACTGAGAGGATGTCTCTTAGCAACCTGACCAAGCAGGGTGTAAGCCATTCAAGTTTAACCACAGCCTGTGCAGCAAGCAGCCTTCTGCCTCACAGCCTTAGACTGTTCTGAGTGGTCACAGAATTCGTCAAGAGGAACCTGACTGTACTGGGGGAGTTTTCCAAGCCTCATCTCATCTCTCAAGTCCAGAAGACTGATTTGAGAAATAAACTAAGACTTCACAAGTATTGCTGCTATAAAGCCAAAAGGAAAATCATAATTGTAAAAAGTCAAAGCCCAATGCCCATTCTGAATACCAAAAATACTGTTACCTTCCAGATGATGTTATTTCTCTGTTGTGTTGTGTAGAGGTATATCTACTTACAGAGGTAATCTGAATAGACTGCATGGATTCTTTTCAGAATTTTAGACACTTGAAATTAATTACCTTTAAAACATATATATTATTTCAAAAAACTATTATGCCTTAAAATCTCCAATAAAAGAACATCTAATCTATGTTGCTACTTATATTTGAAATTTCTGATGGATTGTTACTGCATTCTTTGAATAGTCTTACTTAGAATAAGTGTTTTATTTTTAAAAGAACTTACCTTTCATTTTTTGAATTTAAGAAATTCAATTATCTTATAATTTAAACATTCTAAAGCATTTTAATCTAAAATCTGGTTTTATGGAATTAATTTTTTACTAAACACAAAATTGAGTCTTAATTAACTTCAGGAAGAGTTACTAGTGTATAATTTAACTCTCACATTAAAATTCAACTAACTATAAGCCTTTAGATGCCTGCCTCATAGGGACATGGCATATTATTTATGAAGGAAGTCTAGTGATTAAGTCCTAGAGATCTGCCTTGGGACAAGGTTATGAAATGTCTAATAATAGAAAAGAAAAACTCACTAATGAGCTGTTAACTGAGCTAAGACATATTGGGTAGGGGATGTTTTTTAGTGAGATTTGAAAAAAATTTGTTTTAGAATATATGGTTGGATATAATAGAACATGGATATTACAGGGGGATTTTGAGTGTTTAATATCATACCAGGGAAAAGGGTTAAAAGATAATGTAGAGTTGAGAGCTTATCTCAGATTTCAAAGTTTCCTCATACAGGACAGGTGCGGAGCTCTGTTTGGCATGTGATAAAGTAGCATTATGGTGTTTATTGTTAACAGATCAGAAGATAGGAGGCATGTCAGGCAGAAGATGGCCATTACATCACTCTTAAGCAATACCACATGCGGTTAAGCCAACTATTCTAGGTATTTTTAAAGCCAACCCTACTGTAAAAGGTTTTCTATGTTATTTATTTAGGTATAGTTCACTACCTATCTAAACATAACAAAGATGTGAGTCTCAGCATTCTTTTAATTTTCAGCAATCTTTTTTTCCCTAGTTGGAATTTGTCATTATTAATTGGGTAAAAGTCATCCATAGCATAGATGAAAAAGCATTTGGCTAGACACAGAAAGACAAATACCATGTGATCTCACTAAAAGGAACTTAAAAAAGTCACAACCATGGAAGTAGAGCGATTGATGCTTAACAACAGCACGAGCAGACATTGGTCAAAGGATGTAACATTTCAGAAAGAATTAGTTCAAAAGGTCTATTATACAGTGCTGGTGGGAATGTAAGATAGTACAAACACTATGGAAAACAATATGGAGGATCCTTAAAAAACTAAAAGTAGATCTTCCATACAATCCAGCAATACCACTCCTAGGGATAGTCCCAAAGAAATATGAGTCATGTTACTACAAAGGCACCTGCACTCCCATGTTTATTGCAGCACTATTTACAATGCCTAAGCTATGGAAACAGCCAAGATGCCCCACTACTAATGAATATTAAGAAAATGTGATATTTATACACAATGGAATTTTACTCAGCCACAAAGAAGAATGAAATGTTGTCATTTGCAGGTAAATGGATGGAACTGGAGAACATCATCTTAAGTGAAGTTAGGCTCAGCAGACCAAAAGCCGCATGTTCTCCCTTATTTGTGGTTTAAAGACCTAAAAAATTGCAGCAATATTATGGGACATGGATCACACTAAGGGGAGGCCACACATAGGAAGGATAGAACAAGGGAAGAAAATCAAAAACTTGTGTGTTATTGATATGCTCATGGTATGGGAATAAATATAGAAATCTTAAACTGGCCAGGGCCACCATGGGAAGGGGATTAGGGAGGAGTGAAGAGGAATGATAGAGATGAAACAATTAGGGAGTATTGAAGAGGAATGATAGAGATGAAACAATTGGTGTTGTAATACATATATGCATGGGAACAACACAGGGAAACTCCCTGTGTAGCTATCTTTATCTCAAACTAGGAAAAATGCCATGTTTCTATTTTATCTTTTATAATTTTTTTTTTACAAAACCTGAAACCAGGAACATGAAACATGTTCTGCCCAGGCAATAGGGGGATGGTACCAGTGGGAGGGTGGAGGGGGAAAGGGGTAAATAATATATACACATGTATGTAAATGCAATACAACCTCCCCATGGCATATTATAGCTAAAACATCAAGTAAAGAGACCAAGAAAAGAATATTGAAAGCTTCAAGGTAGAAGTGCCAACCTATAAAAGCAATCCCTTTAGAATAACAGATTTCTCAACAGAAACCTTAAAAGCATCGATGGTATAAAATGATGTATTTCAAAAACTGAAAGAAAATAAATGCCAACCTAGATTACTCTACCCAGTAAACCTATCATTCATAACTGAAGCAGAAATAAAACCCTTCTGTGATAAACAAAACAAAAGCAATTTATGACTACTAAACCAGCACTTCAGAAGATACTCAAAGGTACCCTACTCACATAAGAGGAAGAAAAATGTAGCAGTGAAAATATGGGGAAAAAAATAAAACTCACCAGACAAGTAGATAAGCAAATGAAGAGTAAGAAATAATCAAACAATAAAAACAGCAACAAAATGGCAGACATTACTACATACCATTCATAATCAACACTGAATGTTAAGGGTCATAATTCTCTAATCAAAAGACATACCATGCCAAGTTGGATTAAAAAGCAAGACCTGACCATTTGTTAACTACAAGAAACTTATCTCATTGACAAAAACAAACATTGGCTTAGGATGAAATGGTGGGAAAAGATTTTTCCAAGCAAATAGACCTTGAAAGCAGGCAGGATTAGCTATTCTCATATCTGATTAAGTAGAATTCAAACCAAAATTAGTCAGAAGAGACAAAGAAGTTTATTTCATATTAATAAAAGGAACAATCCATGAGGAGGAAATAACAATTGTTAATATATGTGCACCAAATGCCTGTGTAGCTAACTTCATTAAACAAACATTACTAGACTTAAAAATACAGACAGATTCTAACCAGTAATAGTGTGAGACTTAAATACGCTGCTATCAATAAATCAATAAATAGGTCATCCAAAAAGTAAATCAACAAAGAAATCTCAGAATTAAAGTAGACCAATGGACTTAACAAATTTACAGAGTATTTCATCCAGCAACTGCAAAATTCAAATTCTTCTCAGCAGTCCATGGAATTTTCTCCAAAATAGATCATATTTAAGGACACAAAGCAAGTCTTAGCAAAGATAAGAAAGTTGAAATAACTCCCTGTATTATATCAGATCATAATGGAATGAAATTAGAACTCAACAGCAAAAGAAACTACAGAAAATATTCAAACACATGGAGATGGGGCAATACATTGTGGAATGACCAGTGAGTCATTGAGGAAATAAAGGGGAAATCAAAAGGTCCCTAGAATCTAATGAAAACATACCCTATGAGAACCTATAGGACATAACAAAGGCTGAGAAGAAAATTCAGAGTTATGAGTGCCTACATTAAAAAAAAACAGATATCAAGTAAATAGCCTAATGATGCACCTCAATCTCCTGGAAAAACAAGAACAAACCAAACACAGAACTAGGAAATAGAAAGAAATAATAAAATTGGCTCAGAAATTAACAAAACAGAGACCAAAATAACTATACAAAGAATCAATGAAACAAAAAGTTAGTTCCTCAGATTTTAGGAATGTCACCTGAGGTGAGACCAGAGAAGGGTCACCTCACCCCAGAGATTAAAATGGACAATAAAATAGTATGTGGCCATGTATGGTACAATCTGTACACACCAGATATGTAACCCACTCTGACTGGTGTACACTGAAGGCCCCTTTTTTCTCAGGACTCAGCCTTTGGCTGTGAATCCACTAAGTCGCTGCTTAAGACCTGCTTAATAAACTTACTTCCCAAAAAAAAAAAAAGTTGATTCTTTGGGAAAATAAATAAGATTGATGAAACCTTAGCCAATATAACTAGAAATACAAAGGAAAAGACCCAAATTAATAAAATTAGAATGAAAATGGATATATCACAATTAATACAGCAAAATCCAGAAGATTGTGTGGAAATACATTGAAAAGATGTATTCAAATAAACTGGAAAATTCAGAAGAAATCAATAAACCTCTAGATGCATTTCATCAACCAAAATTGAACCAAGAGTATATAAACCACTTAAACAGATCTGTAAAAGGAATCAATAGTAGTTTCCCAACAAAATATAGTACAGAATTCACTGCCAAATCCTATCAGACCTTTAAAGAAGAACTAGTACCAATACTCCTAGACTGAATCAATAGTAGTTTCCCAACAAAATATAGTACAGAATTCACTGCCAAATCCTATCAGACCTTTAAAGAAGAACTAGTACCAATACTCCTTAAAGTTTTCCATGAATTAGAAAAAGGAAGGAACACTATCAAACTCATTCTATGTAGTGAGTATTACATTCATTCCAATCCTGACAAAAACACACAAAAAAGAGAATTGTAGACAAATTTCTTTAATAAATGTAGATGCAAAAAATCTCAAAAAAATACTTGCAAATCAAATTCAACTACACATCAAAAAAGATCATACATCACAATTGAGTTGGTTTCATTCCAGAATGGTTTAAGATACGTAAATCAGTAAATGTAATATAGCATATAAACAGAATCAAGGAAAAAAAATCACATGATTATCTTAATTGATGCCAATAAAGCCTTTGACAATATTCAACATCCTTTTATGATAAAGACCTCAAGAAACCAGGAACAGAAGGAATGTACCTCAATATAATAAAGGTTATATATGATAAAGCTATAGCTAACATCATACTAAATGGGGAAAATGAAATTATTTCCTCTAAAGTCATGAATGAGGCAAGGGTGTCCACTCTCCCCACTCTTACTCAATGTAGAACAGGAATTCTTAGCCACAGAAATAAGGCAAGATAAAGAAATAAAAGGGTTTCAAATAGGAATGCAAGAGGTTAAATCATCCCTACTTTCAGGTGATGTGATTCTATACCTCAAACCCTAAATATTCCACACAAAAACTTCTAAATTTGATAAACACTTTAAACAGCACAGCAGAATATAAAATCAACATACAAAAATCGTTACTTTTTCTATATACCAACCAAGAACAGGCTGAGAAAGAAATCAGGAAAATAATTCCACTCACAATAGCCTCCAATAAAATACCTGGGTATAAACTTAACCAAGGAGGTAAAAGACCTTTATGATGAAAACCACAAAATCTTGAAAAAAATTAGAGAAGATACCAAAAGACAGAAAGAACTCCCATGTTTAGAGGCAGAATTAATATTAATACTGTGAAAAATGACTACACTACCCAAAGCAATCTACTGATTCAATGAAATGCCCATCAAAATTCCAATTTCTATTCACAGAAATAGAAAAACAATTTGAAATTTCATAAGGAAGAGTAAAGGACCCCTTACAAAAGTAATTCTGAGTAAAAAAGCAACACTGGTGGTATCATAATACCAGAGCCATAGTAGCAAAACCAATATGGTACTAGCACAAAACCAGACACAAAGACCAATGGAACAGAATGGAAGACCCACACACAAAACCACACAACTATATCTATCTAACCTTTGACATAGGAACCAAAGACATACACTGGAGAAAAGACAGCCTCTTCAACAAATGATACTGGGAAAACACTTTCTATGTATTTCCTTCATTATATATTTCTATATATGGAAGATTGAAATTAGACCCTATCTCTCACCCTATGTAAAAATCAACTCCAAATGGGTCAAAGATTTTTTTTTAATTTCTAAGCATTTTTATTTCAAATCACTTCACCCCTCCCCAGCAATCATAAAAAGGAGATAAAACATAAGAGTCAAATGTCTCCCTCACTGACACACACACACAAAAATGGGAATTGTACATATAGCAGCCACTAATTTCCCCTTACAAGAGTCAAACATGCCTGTTAATACAGTATAGACACCCTATTCTGGGACATCCCAACACCCACCCCTCTAGACCCAGAAAAAAATACCAAAACATACCCAAAGTGCATTTATTTTGCTTATATCAAAACATCTTTTCCTTGTCCCATCCCTCCCTCAAGCTCTTTCAAAGATCATAATGTAAGATCTGAAACTTTGAAAGTACTATAGGAAAAATAAGGAAAACTCGTAAAGATGTAGACATAGGTAATTTTTTTCTGAATAGGACTCCAATTGCCCAGGAGATAGGAGCAAAAATTGACAAATACGGCTGGAGCAAATTAAAAGGTTTCTGCACATATACCACATTTTTCTTATCCATTCATCAGTTGTAGGGTATCAGGATTGTTTCCAAACCTTGGCTATTGTGAATAGTGCTGCAATGAATATTGGTGTACAGTTATTTCTATTGTATCCTGTCTTACGTTCCTTTACCCAGGAGTGGTATCACATGGCAGTTCTATCTTTAGCTATATACACAGTGGAGTATTACTCAGCCATAAGGAATAATGACACATGATTTGAAGATAAATGGATATAACTGGAGGACATGATGTTAAGTGAAGTAAGCCGGGTTCAGAAACACAAAAGCCACATGTTTTCTCTCATATGTGGAAGATAGATCCAAAGATAAACATATACATAAAAACAAGCATGATCACATACAAACTTAGATGTAGAACATGTTGTAATAGTGGAATACTCTATGGAACTTGGGAAAAGAGGGAAAGGAAAAGAAAATGATAGAGCATCAGTAATATCATATAATATAAGATGTGAAGGTAGAGGAAACAAGGATGTATATTCAAAGCTGTTGAAAAATGGGGAGTGAGGGTAAAGGGAAAGGGAGAGTAATGAAAAGGGTTGAATGGACCAAAGTAAAGTATACCCACAATAGGCATACATTGAGACACCCCTTTGAGCATCAACTTAAATATTAATAACAAAAAACAAGACTGTAAAATAGGTACAGTGGGGGGGGTACTCGTGGGAGGGTGAATGAAGGAGATTAAGGTGACAGTACATGGTAGATGGATTTCATATACCTATATGAAACAGAACTAAGAAATCTCTTGCAATTGCTTTAAGTGGGTTGGGGAGGAGGTTGAGGGGAAGAGAAAATGGGGACAATGTAACTAATGTACACTATAAGTCTAACCAGAATTGTCACTATGAAATTTTGGACACTGAGTCTCAATTTAAGGGGAAAGGTCAGCAGTAGAATACAGTTGCTCATTTTCCCTTGTTTCCTTGTATAATAACATTCACTTAGAAGTAGATCGCTTGATCTTTGTCTAAGGAAAAGAAGTAAATAAATCTTACTAAGCATTCAGCCTGTTTCAAAACCAGTTAATATTTTGCTTATCCAGTGTTGACCTCTCAGCAACAATGATTGTTAATGCACAGAATGTTCAGAAAACTCAGTAAGCTAAAGAGTTATGTATATTACATCAGGAGAGCTTTCTCTTTGAATTAGTAAACATTTACCTTTTGCCATTCATGTATTTTTAAAATAAAGTTATTCCTCTGAACATTTTGTTATAGGTGGCATATAATAATTGATTGTGGTTTTAGAATAAATCTTCTTACTAGAAATAAGAACATACCTACAAATTATGCTTTAGTACTTACAAAACTGGTTGCTAGAGCCATAGATCAGTTCCCCTGGGTTTAACTGCAAAACAAATCAATACTTTATAGACCAACACATAATAAATCATATAACCTCAAATTATGAATTAATTATTGAAATATACATCTTTTAAAATTTTTATTGGCATGACTTGATTGCACAAGGTGGTTTCATTGTGATATTTACATATATGTGTATAGTGTACTTTGATCAAATCTATCCCCTCTATTACTCTTTTTACCCCTTGAAATATTCATTTTGCAAAACTCAAACACCATTAAAAATTACTGCTTGCTTGAATGAAACTATTTGAAAATGTAGGGCCATGGTGTGTGTGTGTGTGTGTGTGTGTGTGTGTGTGTGTGTGTGTGTATGTGTGTGTGTGTGTGCTTTTTCAAAAAGATGAAGCATCTGTTAGGCAAACATAAATAAGGGAAGATATGTTTTCTTGGTCATATCACATAATGTCTTCATTTTCATTTTGATCCAAATATTTTATCATCTCCTATTTAACTTTCTCTTCTTTCATTTCAAATGTATCCCCAAACCTCACTAATGCAATGAATTTACCATTATTTCTATATGTTCTCCTCCATTCCAGACCAGTCTTTTAAATGATCTCTCCAGATGCTATGCTCAATTACTAGTATGACTTTGTTCCAGCTTGAGAAAGTCTGCAGAGTTCTGCCCTACCCCCACCACTTCCTTCTTCCTTGTCCTGAGTCCTTGTATTTTAACTGCCTCTCCTTTCATTACTCCTTGGTGCCAACTGAGCCTCATTGGTATCTCTCTCATCTCTTCACTATGAAATCACATATAAGTTAGTCCATGGAATTCAGCCCTTAATTTCTCTGATTCATTTATATTAATATTCTCTTTCTAACAACACTGTAGTCCTACTGAGAGCAAGCACTTTAGTCCTCTAAGAGTATATCTATGTAAGCTACCAGAGGTTGTACATTGATTCTTCATAATTATATTTTCTGTTAATCTTGGCTAGAGAAAATGTGTCCCATAATATACTTTTAGTTTAAAAAAGCATAGTACAGATAGAAACCAAATCAAGATAGCAGATAGCTGATGGACCCTAGGATTTCAAACAATTACTCCAGATTTTCATGGCAGCAAAGATCTGGTAATACTGCTTTTTCTGCCAACCAAACCACCAACACAGAAAAGGCACATAATATTTTTGACAGACCCTTAAACTAACTTTAAAGCTCATAACAGCCCAGCAGAGGATCACACAGTTGCTGCCAGCCTATCTGTCTGTTCACCAGCTGGGAACAGCTGGCAGCAGGGTCAGATAGCCTTGGTTGATCTTCCACTTGTTTTCTTCTTTTTTTTTTTTCTGTTGTTTTTGTTTCTCTCTTAATTCCCTACTGCCTGGGTTGGTAAAGCAAAAACAAAAAGCAGAGAACCATAAAGACCTGCGAGTATCTGGGAGTACCTGGACCTACCATAGTATGTGTGGACACAGAACCACTGACTGCTGCCTGCCTGCACTGCCCTGTAGCTGGTTCATTTTAAACCAAGCAAATCTGCTAACCTGCCAGGTGAGCAAAACACACTACTTGCAAGGGAACTTCACATTCTAGCACAACTGGAAAGCTGATTGCACCCCCTCTGGACAAACATATGGAGGGAATATTTCTCCTCTGCATGGCAGGGAGAGGCAGAATACAGAGCTGAAAAAGCCCATGTGAGGGTGGGGAGACTCAGCAGCCACTGTGGGGAAAGCCAGGCACTTCACTACCTTGGAGAAACCAGGAGGAAGCTGAAACTGACAGTCTCACCAAGAGAAAAGCTCATTTCTAACTCACAGCCTTGCCCTGTGAGGGGAAGGGGCTGGCAACTGTTCATTTACTAACCCCTCACAGGACCATTTCTGAGAGCCTACCTGCTCCAGAGGCCCCACTCCACTAAGGAATCTGGGCTGAGCCTTCCCAAAGTTGTCTGACAGGGAAAAGCAACCCTCATTGCCATGCAACCCAACATACCAACCTTAAGAAGGGTTGGCCAAAGCCCTTGTAAAAAAATAAAAGCATCATTACCTCAGCCTGAAATCCAGAACATTCATTGAATTGATTTTTTTTAAATATTTTATATATATATAATTTTTATTTCACTTTTTTATTTTTAATTTTAACTTTTATTTTATTCATTTTCCTCTTCCATCTTATTGTTACCTAACTCTCTTCTTTACTCTGTCCTAACACTTGCTCAGTCCTCTATTGCCACACTTTCCTTTCTCTACCCCAAACTTTTCTCATTTCTTTCCATCTTCTCACCCTTCTTTTCCCCCTCCTCACCATTCTCTCCTCACCTTCCCTCTCCCCTACAACCTTTACCTCCTCAAAACACACCACTCACTGGATAGTCTATAATACCAACTTTACACATTACCCCAGACTTCCTATCCCTCAGCAACCCTGAAAATAGCAACCTCTTCCACAATGAATGAACTACACCTCAACACACACTAGGTACTTAGTACCCTAGAAACCCCATGCCTCACACCCTTTCCTCCTCACCCAATCCCCCCTTCCTGCCCCTCCCTCCAGCACCAGCTCTTTCAATATCTAGGTATCCACCTCTACCCAAACAACCATTATCCCCTCAATCTCCACAGCTTATAGATAATATCACCAAGGGGCTCACTACCTATTTTGCAAATAACTGGTCCAGCAGTGAGTAAGTGAATTTATTATTGCTAATTTATACTGCCTAGTCAGGGAACAGAAATAGCATCAACCTAGTTAACCACTAAGCCAGTAATTGCACAGTAATTGAGTCAAGGGGAAGATAGCAGGTTATTAAAATCCCCAATTAGTCACTCAACAAGATAGGGGCACAGCACATCATAGAAGTATGTGGAGAAGAAGGAGACCAGGAAGTCCTACCCCACAAAACACCAAAAATTCAATAGAGGATTTAGTAGGGAATGAAGAAAATGAATACCCAGTTCCTGACCCCAACAGAACAATGATAAATATCACCAATGAGTTCAGTGACACCCACAAAAAAACTCTTAAAGAGGAAATTATGGATGAGATCACCAAGAAACTCCTGGAGGAACTAAAAGACATAGTTAACCAAAAAGTACAAGATGCACTCAAGAAATATCAGGACACCACAAATAAAAAACTTGAGAAGACACAGAAACAATTAAATGAACTCAGAGAGGACTTTGACAAACTCCAAAGTAAAACAAAGGAGATTTTTTTAAAAAAGAGATATATGAAATAAAGATGACAACACAAGATATGAAAGAGGAATTTAACAAATATAAAGGAAATCTCAGAAAAAATAATCAAACAGAAACCCTGGAAATAAAAAGTTCTATAAATCAAATAAAAAATACAGAGGAAAGCCATTTCAGCAGACTAAAATAAGTGGAAAAGAGAATCTCAAGACTTGAAGAAAAATAGATATTAAAGAAAAAACAGAAGAACTCTTAGACAAATGACTGAAAAGCTGCAAAAGGAATATGTAAGTACTCAGTGACTGCATCAAAAGACCAAACCTGTGAATCATGGGCATCAAAGAAAGAGAAGATGTGCAAGCCAAAGGGATATGTAATGTATTCAATGAAATAATAGCACAAAATAACCCAAATCTCATGAGAGTTATCCATTAAGGTACAAGAAGTCTCCAGGACACATATTGTCTTGACCAAAATAGAACCTCTACATGGCACATTATTGTTAAAATAACTAGCACAGAGAACAGAGAAAGAATATTGAAGTCTATAAGAGAGAAAAAAACAAGTAACATATAAAGGTAAACCCATCAATATAACAGCAGACTTCTCAACTGAAACCTTAAAGGCAAGAAAGGCATGCAGTGAGGTATTTCAAGTACTGAAAGAAAACAATTTCAGTTCTAGGATGCTCTACCTAGTAAAACTATCATTCAAAATTGATGAAGGATCGGTGATAAGGGCAGAATGGGACCTGCCTGAAACTGAGGTGGGAGGGGGGTAAGGGTGGGGTGAAGAAATGGCCCAAACAATGTATGCACATGTGAAAAAATGAACAAAAAATAAAAATAAAAAATAAATCCTTGCTAAAACTCCAAAAGCAAAAAGAAAATGTTTACTTAAGACATCTGAAAAAAAATTGATGAAAGAATAAAAGTCTTCCATGATAAACAGAAACTAAAACAATATATGCCCACCAACCACTATAGAAGATTCTGAAAGGAATCTTACACACAGAAGACAAAAACAAACATAACCATGAAATGACAGGAAGTATGAAGCCTCATGAGACGAACAGACAAGCACTCAGAGAATAGCATTGAATTGGCTGTACACACTCAAATCCCTAAACAACAAAAACAACTAAATTTCAGGAATTTCCACATACCTCTCAATTCTAACACTGAATGTTAATGGACTCAATTCCCCTATCAAAAGACACCATTTGGCAAACTGGAATGAAAAAGGAAGATCCAATAATCTGTTGTATATAAGACACCCACCTTATTGACAGAAACAAGTACTGGTTTAGGGTGAAAGGCTGGAAGATGATTTATCAAGCTAATGGCCCCTGAAAACAGGCAGGAGTAGCAATACTTATATCAGATAAAGTAGACTTCCAATTTAAATTACTCAAAATGGATAAATAAGGTCACTTCATATTAATGAAAGGAGCAATATATCAAGAGGAAATAGCAATTATCAACTTATATACATCCAATGTCAGTGCACCCTGACTTCATTAAACATACACTAAAGGACTTAAAACCACATGTAGACCCCAACACAGTAGTAATGGGAGACTTTAATACCCCTCTATCAACAATAGATAGGTCATCCAAATAAAAAAATCAACAAAGGACTAAATGACATCATACATCTAGTGGAACTGACAGATGTTGACAGAGTATTCAATCCTGCAACAGTACAATATACATTCCTCTCTGCAGCCCATGGAACTTTCTCCAAATTAGGTATCTTAGGGCACAAATCAAGTTTCAACAAATATAAGAAAACTGAAATAACCCCTTGCATACTATCTGATCACAATGAAATAAATGTAGAACTCAGCAACAAAAGCAGCAGCAGAAAATATTCAAACAATTGGAGGCTGAACAACACATTGCTCAACAATCAGTGCATCACAGAAGAAATATGGGAGAAAAAAAGTAGTTCCTGGAATTTAATGAAAATGAAAACAGAACCTGCCAGAACCTATGGGATACAGCAAAGGCAGTCCTATGAAGAAAGTTTATAGCCATGAATGCATATATTAAAACACAGAAAAATCTCAAATGAACACCCTAAGCCACATCTCAAACTCCTAGAAAAACAAGAACAAGCTAAACCCAAAAAAAGTAGAGAAAAATAACAAAAATAAGGGCCAAAATTAACAGAGACAAAAAAAAAAAAGAATGAATGAAACAAAAAGCTGCTTCTTTGAAAAATAAAGAGGATTGGCAAACCATTCACAAATCTGAATGAAATGAGGAGGGAAAAGACCCAAATTGATAAAATTAGAAATGATAAAGCCTGGATAACAACAAACACCAAGGAAATTCAGGGAATCATCAGGGACTACTCTGAGAACCTATAATGGATTCTCCACTGAATTCTACCTGGCCTTTAAAGAAGAACTAATACCAAAACTCCTTAAACTTTTCCATGAAATAGAAAGGGATGGAACACTGCCTAACTCACTCTATGAAGCCAGTATTACACTCATCCCAAAACTGGGCAAGAATACATCCAAAAAAAAGTACTACAGGCCAATCTTCTTAATAAATATTGATGAAAAAATCCTCAAAAAAAAAGTGACAAACCAAACCCAACAACAAATGAAAAAAGATCATTCACCATGACCAAGTAGGCTTTATCCCAGGGATGCAGAGATGGCTCAACATACACAAATCATTAAATGTAATAGAGCATATTAACAGAAACAAAGACAAAAACCACCCAATCATCTCAATAGAAGTGGAAAAAGTCTTCAATAAAATTCAACACCATTTCATGATAAAAACTCTGATGAAACTAGGAATAGAAGGAATGTACCTAACATAATAAAGGTTATATGTGACAAAACTGCATCCAACATCATATGTAATAGAGAAAAACTGAAACCATTTCCTCTAAAGTCAGGAACAAGACAAGGGTGCCCACTCTCTACACTCCTATTTAACAGTCTTGAAATTCCTATCCAGAGCAATAAGGCAGGAATAAGAAATAAAAGGAATACAAATAAATAAAGAAGAAGTCAAACTATCCCTACTCACAGATGACAGGATCTTATACCTAAAAGATCCAAAAGAACGCCACCAAAAAACTCCTAGCTAACATAAACAGCTTGAGCAATGTAGCAGGATACAAAATCAATAGCCTTTTTATACACCAACAATGAACACATTGAGAAAGAATATAGGAAAACAATTCCATTTGCAATAGCCTCAAAAAAAAGTCAAATTCCTAGTAATAAACTCAACAAAGGATGTAAATGACCTCTACAAGGAAAACTACAAACCACTGAAGAAAGAAATCAAAGATTATAGAAGATGAAAAGATCTCCCATGTTCATGGATGAGCAGAATCAACATAGTAAAAATGGCTATACAACCAAAATCAGTCTACATATTCAATGCAATACCCATTAAAGTCCCAATGACATTCATCACAGAGATTGAAAAATCATCCCTAAAGTTCACTCTGAAACCCAAAAGACCTCGAATAGCCAAGCAACACTGAGCAAAAAGAACAATGCTGGAAGTATCACAATACATGACTTCAAACTATACTACAGAGCCATAGTAATAAAAA
Organism: Castor canadensis; assembly: GCF_047511655.1. Lineage (NCBI taxonomy): Eukaryota > Metazoa > Chordata > Mammalia > Rodentia > Castoridae > Castor > Castor canadensis. Next base: position 18,261,165 of record NC_133390.1, on the reverse strand, counting down.
CAGCATGGTACTGGCACAAAAAACAGATATGAAGACCAGTGAGACAAAATAGAGGACCCAGATAAGAATCCACACAGCTACGCTGACCTACTTTTTCACAAAGATCCCAAAAACATACAATGGAGAAAAGACAGCCTCTTCAACAAATGTTTCTAGGAAAAGTGACTATCTCCCTACAGAAAACTGCAACTAGATCCAAGCCTATCACCCTGTGCAAATATTGATTCAAAGAGGACTAAGGGAGACAGAGCATCAATCAGAATCAAACCCTACAGCATTGGAAACCCCTAGCCCATGGAAAGCTTCCCTATGCCACACCACACTGTAAACAACAGTGCCCTTTCTCCCTGCCAGCTGGCTACAAAGCTGCCTGTGTGAAACTGCAGAAGATATAGGTGAGCACCATGCGTTGGCTCCATTTCCCACTCCCCTTACCCCACCCCACCCTGGGAAAATAATCCAGTGCAGTCCCTGAGCAAAACTTTAAACCATAAACAGCGAAGTGGAATTTAACACTGACATAGGAAGTTGGGGTGGAATAACTAAAACAAATGCAACAATATTATGGGACAACGGATACACTAAGGGGAGGCTGTGCAAGGGAGGGATAGGGCAAGGGAAGGAAACCAAAAACTTAAATGAGGTTGATGTGTTCACTGTACATGAATGAATGTAGACATTTTAAACTGGCTGGGGCCACCATGGGAAGCATTCTGTGGGGGGAGGTGAGGGGGGCAGTTAGCACCAGTGTAGGTGGTGAATACAGTGAAAACAATGTCTACACATTGTAATTATAAAAATAATACCTGTTGTTGGTGAGGATACAGGGAAAAAAGAGTACTCTTACACTGGTGGTGGGAATGTAAACTAGTACAACCACTCTGGAAAAAAATTGGAGGCTTCTTAAAAATCTAAACACAGATCTACCATATGATCCAGCAATACCACTCTTGGGGATATACCCAAAAGAATGTGACACAGGTTACTCCAGAGGCACCTGCACACCCATGTTTATTGCAGCACTATTCACAATAGCCAAGTTATGGAAACAGCCAACATGCCCCATTACTGATGAATGGATTAAGAAAATGTGGTATTTATATACAATGGAGTTTTATGCAGCCATGAAGAAGATTAAAATGTTATCATTCACAGGTACATGGAAGGAACTGGAGAACATTATTCTGAGTGAGGTTAGCCTGGCCCAAAAGACCAAAAATCATATGTTCTCCCTCATACGCAGACATTAGATCAAGGGCAAACATAATAAGGGGATTGGACTTTGATCACATGATAAAAAGAGAGCACACAAGGGAGGTATGAGGATAGGTAAGACACCCAAAAATCTAGATAGCATTTGTTGCCCTCAAAGCAGAGAAACTAATGCAGATACTTTAAAGCGACTGAGGCCAATAGGAGAAGGGGACCAGGAACTAGAGAAAAGTTTAGTTTGAGAAGAATTAGCTTAGAAGGTAACACACATGTACAGGAAAGCAATGTGAGTCAATCCCTGTATATCTATCCTTATCTCAACTAGCAAAAACCCTTGGTCCTTCCTATTATTGCTTATACTCTCTCTTCAACAAAATTAGAGATGGGGCAAAATAGTTTCTGCCTGATAGGGAGGGGTTGAAGGGGTAAGGGAGGGAGTGGGTGTGGGGGGGAAGTGGGGGGAATGGAGGGGGTGGGGGGAAGGGGGAAGAAATGACCCAAACATTGTATGCACATATGAATAAAATAAATAAATAAATAAATAAATAAAAATAAAAAGCTTATGCATTTAAAAAAATAATAATAACAATACCTGTTGAAACTCTTCCAGGAATCAGGGGAGGGGGAATGGGAGAGAAGTAGAGGGTATGAATTCAAGTATGATATATCTGATACATTTAAGAACTTTGTAAATGGTATAACTTACCCACAACCAGCACAACAATGAAAATAAATAAATAAATAAAAATTAAAAAGCATAGTGTACTGGAGTATACTATATTAATATAATATATAGAGAGTATACTATACTAGTATATTACAGTATGATATAAAACATAATTTGATTCATGTTAAAAATATGGTATATTTGAACAGCTTTTGAAAACTGGAAAGGCTTTGGAAAGATATAACCCAAATCATTCATAATAATTATCTCTAAGTAGAAAGTAAATAGCAGAACCTTGGCAAGACAGAGAAAAGTGATGAGGGTTATAAGAGATTTTTACTTTTTCCTTTGAAAAATATTATAACATTTATTTTATGTTTAACATAATGAGCATTATTCTTTTTATAATTTCAAAAACTTGAAAAAAGAATAGAATTGATAGGTGGAAACATTGCATTGTGTGATCCATTTCCATTTTTATTAATAGTCCATTTTTTGGAAGTATTTCTCAGCAATCTTTAAAACACAAGATCAGATCTTGCTATCCAAGGACTTCTGGAATTGGCACTTCAACCAGTTCTACTAATAATAATACCTTTGTCCTGAAAAGCATATTGCATCATAACAAACTACTCCCTCCTTGAGGAGCCATATAAAGTGAAATGTACTGATGATTCATCAAATTTGAACAACCTCTCTATGTCTTTGTTTGAATCAATGCTGTGAAATACAGAAAATAATATAAAAGTGATCAATGATACTTCCTTCATCAGGTGATTTTTTTTTCAAGTACTATTCCATGAAAAAATTCCTTCTGAGAAACTAAGCCTACCCACCATCAGTCTCTACAATGACCTCAGAGAAATTTGAAGTTTGTTCTATGACTGTGATTATCACATTTCCTTGGGCATCAGAATCACCTGCAAGGCCTGTTCAGAGACAGCTGGCTCCATGTCTAGAGTTTCTGCTTCAGGCAGTCTAAGATAGGCTCAAGAACTGGCAGTTCTAACAGGTGCTCAGGTGATGGTGATACTGTATCTGCTGGTCTAGAAGCCATATTTTGAGGACCATCCTCTATGGGCATGGAGCTTAATTTACTTTTGTCCTTTACTTTTTAAATAGTAAAGAGACTCCTTTTCCCAACTTAAAGCCTACAGCCCTGTTCATTTGAATAAAAATGAGAACAAAATCTCAGGAGCTTCATAGTCCTTAAGATTTCTTTTCTTTCTTTACCTGATAAGTTTCTTTGCTTTACCACCACCAGAATTCCCAAATTACCCCTGATCTCCTTAACTACTTCAAATTCTTTTTTTCCTCTCTTATTATATTTGTTTCCTTTATTGTTGTATTAGGTGGGGGTACATTGTGGCATTTACAAAGTTTCTTACAATGTATCAAATATACCATACTTGAATTCACATCATCCACCACTCTCTTTTATCTCCATTCCCTCCATGCCTGGAGTAGTTTCAACAGGTAACATTTTTGAATTTGCATACATGTGTACATAGTGTTTGTACAATATTCACCCTCCTAGCCTCTTTCCCCACTACCTCCTCCCTACCACTGTGACCAACTCCCTCCCATCTCCCATAAGACCTATTCCACTCTCCTGTTTGCCAATTTTGTAGAAGAAAAGAGAAAAAAAAATGACATTCTCACTTGCTTGAGATAAAGGTAGCTACATAGGAGCTTCCTTGTGATATTTCCATGTATGTATGTATTGTAACCCCAATTGGTTTATCTTCTCTAAATTTCTTCATTGTACCTTAGTCCTTTTCTTATGGTGGTTTCAGCTGGTTTAAGATTTCTATATGCATTCTTGTGTAGAGAGTATATCAACCATATTCAACTTTTTTTTTACCCCAACACATTACTTTATTTCTTCTGCCACTATTCTTCTTTCTTTTCTTTATTCATATATTCATATGTGCATACATTGTTTGGGTCATTTCTCCCCTCTGCCCCCCACTGTCTCCCTCTGCCCCCCACACCCCTCGCTTCCAGGCAGAACCTGTTGTGCCCTTTTCTCCAATTTTGTTGAAGAGAAGACATGAGCAATAATAAGAAAGACAAAGTATTTTTGTTAGCTGAGCTAAGAATAGCTACACAGAGAGAATCCTAGCATTGCTTCCATGCACAAGTGTACTACAACCTGAATTGATTCATCTGTACCTAACCTCTTCACTACTTTCTTGTCACCTTCCCATATTGACTTCTGTTGCTTTAAGGTTACAGTATTAGCTCCTCTGCAGTGGACACATCAAACACTTTCAAGTTTTGGGTTTCCTACCTATCCCCATTTGTCCCATATGTGCTCTCCCTGTAGCATGTGCCCCAAGTCCAACAACATTACTGCCTGTGCCCTAGATCTAAAGTCCAAATATGAGGGAGAACATAAGATTTTTGGTCTTCTGAGCCTGGCTGACCTGGCTCAGAATGATGTTCTCCAGTTCCATCCATTTACTTGCAAATGATAAGATTCATTCTTCTTCATGGCTGAGTAAAACTCCATTGTGCATAAATACCACATTTTCTTGATCCACTCATCAGTAGTGGGGCATTATGGCTGTTTCCATAACTTGGCTGTTGTGAATAGTGCTGCAGTAAACATGGGTGTGCAGGTGCCTCTGGAGTAACCTGAGTCGCATTCCTTTGGGTCTATCCCTAGGAGCTGGATTGCTGGATCATATGGCAGATCTATGTTGATATTTTTAAGAAGCCTCCATATTGTTTTCCAGAGTGTTTGCACTAGCTTGCATTCCCACCAGCAGTGTAAGAGGGTTCCTTTTTCCCCACATCCTCTCCAACACCTGTTGTTGGTGGAGTTTTTCATGATAGCTATTCTAACAGGGGTGAGGGGGAATATTAGTGTGGCTTTGGTTTGCATTTCCTTTATGTCCAGAGATGGTGAGCATTTTTTCATGTGTTGTTTGGCCATTTGAATTTCTTCTTTTGAAAAAGTTCTGCTTAGTTGAGTTTCCCATTTATTTATTGGTTCCTTGATTTTGGAAGAGTTTAGTTTTTTGATGTCCCTGTATATTCTGGTTATCAGTCCTTTGTCAATCTATAGCTGGTAAATATTTTTTCCCACTCTGTGGGTTGTTTCTTCAGTTTAGAGATCATTTGTTTTCTTGTGAAGAACTTTTTAATTTTATGTAGTCCCATTTGTCCATCCTTTCTCTTAGTTGCTAAGCAGCTGGGGTTCTATTGAGGAAGTCCTTCCCTATACCTATTGCTTCCAGGGTACTCCCTGCACCAACTTCAGAGTTTCCGGTCTGATATTAAGGTCCTTGATCCATTTTGAGTTGATACTGGTACAGGGTGATAAACATGGATCTAGTTTGAGTTTTTGGTGGCAGATAACCACTTTTCCCAGCAACATTTGTTGAAGAGGCTGTCTCTTCTCTATCTTATGTTTTTGTGCCTTTGTCAAAAATAAGGTGGGCATAGCTATGTGGATTCATATCTGGGTCCTCTATTCTGTTCCACTGGTCTTCATGTCTGTTTTTGTGCCAGTACCATGCTGTTTTTATTGTTATTGCTTTGTAATATAGTTTGAAATTGGGTATTGTGATACCTACAACACTGTTCTTTTGCTGAGTATTGCCTTGGCTGTTCTCAGTCTCTTGTGTTTCCAAATGAGCATTAGGGTAGATTTTTCAATCTCTATGATGAATGTCATTGGGATTTTGATAGAAATTGCATTAAACATGCAGATTACTTTTGGTAATATAGCCATTTTTACTATGTTAATTGTACCAATCCATGGGCATGGGAGATCTTTCCACCTTCTGTAGTTTTCCTAGGTCTCTTTCTTCAGCGGTTTGTAGTTCTCCTTGTAGAAGTCATTCACATCCTTTGTGAAGTTTACTCCTCAGTATTTGATTTTTTTTTGAGACTATTATAAATGGAATTGTTTCCATATATTCTTTATCAATTTGTTTGTTGGTGGTGTATAGAAAAACTACTGATTTTTGTAACTTGATTTTCTATCCTGCCACCTTGCTATAATTGCTTATGGTATGTAGGAGTTTTGGGTAGAGTTTTTTGGGTCCTTAAGATACAGGATCATATCATCTGCAAAAACCAAAATCTTGACAGTTTCTTTACCTATTTGTATTCCTTTTATTTCTTCTTCTTGCCTAATTGGTCTGGCTAAGAATTCCAGTACTATGTTGACTAGGAGTGGGGACAGTGGTCACCTTTGTCTCATTCCTGATTTTAGAGGAAATGCTTTCAGTTTTTCACCATTAAGTATGATGTTGGCTGTAGGTTTGTCATATGTAGCCTTTACAATGTTGAGGTATTTTCCTTCTATTCCTAGTTTTCTTAGAGCTTTTATCCTGAAGTGGTATTGAATCTTATCAAAGGCTTTTTCTGCATCTATCAAGATGGTCAAGAGGTTTTTGACTTTGCTTCTGTTAATGTGCTGTATTACATTTATAGATTTGCATATGTTGAACCACCCCGGCATCCCTGGAATGAAGCCGACTTGGTGATGGTGAACAATCTTTCTGATATGTTGTTAGATTTGGTTTGCCATTATTTTATTGAGGATTTTTGTATCGATGTTGATTAAGGAAATTGGCTTATAGTTCTCCTTTTTGGTTGTGTCTTTGTCTGGTTTTAGGATGAGTGTAATACTGGCTTCATAGAATGAGTTAGGCAGTGTTCCTTCCCTTTCTATTTCATGGAACAGTTTAAGGAGGGTTGGTATCAGTTCTTCTTTAAAGGTCTGATAGAATTCAGCAGAGAATCCATCAGGTTTGGGACTTTTCTTTTTGGGAGACTCTTTTTTGCTGCTTCAATTTCATTTTGTGTTATAGATCTATTCAGGTGATTAATATCCTCTTGGTTCAATTTTGGATGGTCATAAGTATCTAGAAATTTGTCCATCTCATCAAGATGTTCAAATTTATTGGAATATAGGTTTTCAAAGTAGTCTCTGATGATTCCCTGAATTTCCATGGTGTTTGCTGTTATCTCCCCTTTTTCATTTCTGATTTTACTGATTTGGATTTTTCCTCTCCTCATTTTAGTCAGGTTTGCCAAGGATCTGTCAATCTTGTGTATTTATTCAAAGAACCAGCTTTTTGTTTCATTGATTCTTTCCATGGTTTTTTATTCTCTATTTCATTTATTTTTATCTATTTTTTTATTTTTATTATTTCTCTCCTTCTGCTTGTTTTGGGTTTTGCTTGTTCTTGTTTTTCTAAGAGTTTGAGATATAGCATTAGGTCATTGATTTGAGATCTTTCTGTCCTTTTAATATATGCTTTCTTGGCCATAAACTTTCCAGTTAAGACTGCCATTGCTGTGTCCCGTAAGATCTGGTAGGTCATGTTTTCATTTTCATTAACTTCCAGGCACCTTTTAATCTCATCTTTTATTTCATCAATGACCCTTTAATCATTGAGCAATTTATTGTCCAGCTTCAATTTGTTTGCATGTTTTTTACTGCTTTTTTTGTTGTTGAGTTCTAGTTTTAATGCATTGATCAGATGGAATGCATGGGATTATTTCTATTTTCTTATATTTGCTGAGGCTTGTTTTATGTCCTAATATATGATCAATTTTGGAGTAAGTTCCATGGGCTGCTGAGAAGAATGTATATTGTGCGGAAGTTGGATGAAATATTCTATAGACATCAACTAGGTCCATTTGATCTATGGTGTGATTTAGTTCTAGAATTTCTTTATGATTTTTTGTTTATATGATCTATTTATTGGTGATGGGGGGTATTAAAGTCTCCCAATACCACCCTGTTGGAGTCTATATGTGCTTTTAGGTCCTTCAGAGTATATTTGATGAAACTGGGTGCATTGACATTGGGTGCATACATGTTGATAATTGTTATTTCCTTTTGGTCTATTTCTCCTTTTATTAGTACGGAGTGCCCTTCTTTATCTTGTTTCATCAATGTAAGTTTGAAGTCTACTTTGCCCAAGATTAGTATTGTTACTCTTGCCTGTTTTCAGGCTCATTGGCTTGGTAAATCTTCTTCTAGCCTTTCACACTAAGCCAGTGAAATGGGTCTCATGTAAGCAACAGATTGTTGGATATTTCTTTTTTTTGTTTGTTTTTCATTTTTCTTTTATTATTCATATGTGCATACAAGGCTTGGGTCATTTCTCCCCCCTGCCCCCACCCCCTCCCTTACCACCCACTCCACCCCCTCCCGCTCCCCCCCCTCAATACCCAGCAGAAACTATTTTGCCCTTATCTCTAATTTTGTTGTAGAGAGAGTATAAGCAATAATAGGAAGGAACAAGGGGTTTTGCTGGTTGAGATAAGGATAGCTATACAGGGAGTTGACTCACATTGATTTCCTGTGCGTGGGTGTTACCTTCTAGGTTAATTCTTTTTGATCTAACCTTTTCTCTAGTTCCTGGTCCCCTTTTCCTATTGGCCTCAGTTGCTTTAAGGTATCTGCTTTAGTTTCTCTGCGTTAAGGTCAACAAATGCTAGCTAGTTTTTTAGGTGTCTTACCTATCCTCACCCCTCCCTTGTGTGCTCTCGCTTTTATCATGTGCTCATAGTCCAATCCCCTTGTTGTGTTTGCCCTTGATCTAATGTCCACATATGAGGGAGAACATATGATTTTTGGTCTTTTGGGCCAGGCTAACCTCACTCAGAATGATGTTCTCCAATTCCATCCATTTACCAGCGAATGATAACATTTCGTTCTTCTACATGGCTGCATAAAATTCCATTGTGTATAGATACCACATTTTCTTAATCCATTCGTCAGTGCTGGGGCATCTTGGCTGTTTCCATAACTTGGCTATTGTGAATAGTGCCGCAATAAACATGGATGTGCAGGTGCCTCTGGAGTAACAGTCTTTTGGGTATATCCCCAAGAGTGGTATTGCTGGATCAAATGGTAGATCGATGTCCAGCTTTTTAAGTAGCCTCCAAATTTTTTTCCAGAGTGGTTGTACTAGTCTACATTCCCACCAACAGTGTAAGAGGGTTCCTTTTTCCCCGCATCCTCGCCAACACCTGTTGTTGGTGGTGTTGCTGATGATGGCTATTCTAACAGGGGTGAGGTGGAATCTTAGCGTGGTTTTAATTTGCATTTCCTTTATTGCTAGAGATTGTGAGCATTTTTTCATGTGTTTTCTGGCCATTTGAATTTCTTCTTTTGAGAAAGTTCTGTTTAGTTCACATGCCCATTTCTTTATTGGTTCATTAGTTTTGGGAGAATTTAGTTTTTTAAGTTCCCTGTATATTCTGGTTATCAGTCCTTTGTCTGATGTATAATTGGCAAATATTTTCTCCCACTCTGTGGGTGTTCTCTTCAGTTTAGAGACCATTTCTTTTGATGAACAGAAGCTTTTTAGTTTTATGAGGTCCCATTTATCTATGCTATCTCTTAGTTGCTGTGCTGCTGGGGTTTCATTGAGAAAGTTCTTACCTATACCTACTAACTCCAGAGTATTTCCTGCTCTTTCTTGTATCAACTTAAGAGTTTGGGGTCTGATATTAACATCCTTGATCCATTTTGAGTTAATCCTGGTATAGGGTGATATACATGGATCTAGTTTCAGGTTTTTGCAGACTGCTAACCAGTTTTCCCAGCAGTTTTTGTTGAAGAGGCTGCTATTTCTCCAACGTATATTTTTAGTTCCTTTGTCAAAGATAAGTTGCTCATAGTGTGGCTTCATATCTGGATCCTCTATTCTGTTCCACTGGTCTTCATGTCTGTTTTTGTGCCAGTACCATGCTGTTTTTATTGTTATTGCTTTGTAATATAGTTTGAAGTCAGGTATTGTGATACCTCCTGCATTGTTCTTTTGACTGAGTATTGCCTTGGCTATTCGTGGCCTCTTGTGTTTCCATATAAATTTCACAGTAGATTTTTCAATCTCTTTAATGAATGTCATTGGAATTTTGATGGGAATTGCATTAAACATGTAGATTACTTTGGGGAGTATCGACATTTTTGCTATGTTGATTCTACCAATCCATGAGCATGGGAGATCTCTCCACTTTCTATAGTCATCCTCAATCTCTTTCTTCAGAAGTGCATAGTTTTCCTTGTAGAGGTCTTTCACATCTTTTGTTAGGTTTACACCTAGGTATTTGATTTTGTTTGAGGCTATTGTAAATGGAATTGTTTTCATATATTCTTTTTCCGTTTGCTCATTGTTAGTGTATAGAAATGCTAATGATTTTTCTATGTTGATTTTATATCCTGCTACCTTGCTATAGCTATTGATGATGTCTAGAAGCTTCTGAGTAGAGTTTTTTGGGTCTTTAAGGTATAGGATCATGTCGTCTGCAAATAGGGATATTTTGACAGTTTCTTTACCTATTTGTATTCCTTTTATTCCTTCTTCTTGCCTAATTGCTCTGGCTAGGAATTCCAGGACTATGTTGAATAGGAGTGGAGATAGTGGGCATCCTTGTCTGGTTCCTGATTTTAGAGGGAATGGTTTTAATTTTTCTCCGTTAAGTATAATGCTGGCTGTAGGTTTGTCATATATAGCTTTTATAATGTTGAGGAACTTTCCTTCTATTCCTAGTTTTCTTAGAGCTTTTATCATGAAATGATGTTGGATCTTATCAAAGGCTTTTTCTGCATCTATTGAGATGATCAAGTGGTTTTTGTCTTTGCTTCTGTTAATGTGGTTTATTACGTTTATTGATTTTCGTATGTTGAACCACCCCTGCATCCCTGGGATGAAGCCTACCTGGTCGTGGTGAATAATCTTTTTGATGTGTTGCTGAATTCGATTTGCCATTATTTTGTTGAGGATTTTTGCATCAATGTTCATTAAGGAGATTGGCCTATAGTTTTCCTTTTTGGAGGTGTCTTTGCCTGGTTTTGGGATAAGTGTAATACTGGCTTCATAAAATGTGTTAGGCAGTTTTCCTATCCTTTCTATTTCATGGAACAGTTTAAGGAGGGTTGGTATCAGTTCTTCTTTAAAGGTCTGATAGAATTCAGCAGAGAATCCATCAGGTCCTGGACTTTTCTTTTTGGGGAGACTCTTGATTGCTGCTTCAATTTCATTTTGTGTTATAGGTCTATTCAGGTGATTAATTTCCTCTTGGTTCAGTTTTGGATGATCATATGTATCTAGAAATCTGTCCATTTCTTTTAGATTTTCAAATTTATTTGAATATAGGTTCTCAAAGTAGTCTCTGATGATTTCCTGGACTTCCATGGTGTTTGTTGTTATCTCCCCTTTTGCATTCCTAATTCTACTAATTTGGGTTTTTTCTCTCCTCATTTTAGTCAGGTTTGCCAGGGGTCTATCGATCTTGTTTATTTTTTCAAAGAACCAACTTTTTGTTTCATTAATTCTTTGTATGGTTTTTTTGGTTTCTATTTCATTGATTTCAGCTCTTATTTTTATTATTTCTCTCCTTCTATTTGTTTTGGGATTTGCTTGTTCTTGTTTTTCTAGGAGTTTGAGATGTATCATTAGGTCATTGATTTGGGATCTTTCAATCTTTTTAATATATGCACTCATGGCTATAAACTTTCCTCTCAAGACTGCCTTAGCTGTGTCCCATAGGTTCCGGTAGGTTGTGTTTTCATTTTCATTGACTTCTAGGAACTTTTTAATTTCCTCTTTTATTGCATCGTTGATCCATTCTTCATTAAGTAATGAGTTATTTAGTTTCCAGCTGTTTGCATGTTTTTGTCTTTACTTTTGTTGTTGAGTTCTACTTTTACTGCATTGTGGTCAGATAGTATGCACGGTATTATTTCTATTTTCTTATATTTGCTGAGGCTTGCTTTGTGCCCTAGGATATGATCTATTTTGGAGAAGGTTCCATGGGCTGCTGAGAAGAATGTAGATTGTGTAGAGGTTGGATGAAATGTTCTGTAGACATCTACTAGGTCCACTTGATCTATTGCATATTTTAGATCTTGGATTTCTTTATTGAGTTTTTGTTTGGATGACCTATCTATTGATGATAATGGAGTGTTAAAGTCTCCCACAACCACTGTGTTGGCGTTTATATATGCTTTTAGGTCTTTCAGGGTATGTTTGATGAAATTGGGTGCGTTGACATTGGGTGCGTACAGATTGATGATTATTATTTCCTTTTGGTCTATTTCCCCTTTTATTAGTATGGAATGTCCTTCTTTATCTCGTTTGATCAATGTAGGTTTGAAGTCTACTTTGTCAGAGATAAGTATTGCTACTCCTGCTTGTTTTCGGGGGCCATTGGCTTGGTAAATCTTCTTCCAGCCTTTCATCCTAAGCATATGCTTATTTCTGTTAGTGAGATGAGTCTCCTGTAAGCAACAAATTGTTGGATCTTCTTTTTTAATCTATTTTGTCAAACGGTGTCTTTTGATGGGTGAATTAAGTCCATTAACATTAAGTGTTAGTACTGATAGGTATGTGGTGATTCCTGCCATTTAGTTATCTTAGTTGTTTGAAGGTTTGATTGTGTGTACCTAACTTGATGTTACTCTCTACTGTCTTGCTTTTTCTTATGCTGTGGTTTGGTGCTGCCTGCCTTTTCATGGTTAAGTTGGGTGTCACTTTCTGTGTGCAGGATCCCTTGCAGAATCTTTCATAATGGTGGCTTTGTGGTCACATATTGTTTTAGTTTCTGCTTATCATGGAAGACTTTTATTGCTCCATCTATTTTGAATGATAGCTTTGCTGGGTAGAGTATCCCGTTGTTGACGTTATTTTCATTCAGTGCCCAGAAGATCTCACCCCACGCTCTTCTTGCTTTTAATGTTTCTGTTGAGAAGTCTGCTGTGATTTTGATGGGTTTACCTTTGTATGTTACTTGTTTTTTCTCTCTTACAGCCTTCAATATTCTTTCCTTAGTTTCTGAACTTGTTGTTTTAATGATGATATGTCGTGGAGTAGTTCTATTTTGATCTGGTCTGTTTGGTGTCCTGGAGGCCTCTTGCATTTGTATGGGAATATCTTTCTCTAGATTTGGGAAATTTTCCGTTATTATTTTGTTGAATATATTACGCATTCCCTTCACTTGCACCTCTTCTCCTTCTTCGATGCCCATGATTCTCAAGTTTGGTCTTTTGATGGAGTCGGTGAGTTCTTGCATTTTCTTTTCACAGGTCTTGTGTTGTTTAACTAATAGTTCTTCAGTTTTTCCTTTAATTACCATTTCATCTTCAAGTTCTGAGATTCTGTCTTCTGTTTGTTCTATTCTGCTGGATTGGCCTTCCGTTTTGTTTTGCAGTTCTGTTTCGTTCTTTTTTCTGAGGTTTTCCATATCCTGGCTGTTTTCTTCTTTATTGTTGTCTATTTTTGTCCTGAGTTCATTTATCCATTTATTCATTGTGTTCTCTCTTTCACTTTCGTGTTTATACAGTGCTTCTATGGTTTCCTTTATTTCTTCTTTTGCTTTTTCAAATTCTCTATTTTTATTGTCTTGGAATTTCTTGAGTATCTCCTGTACATTTTGGTTGACCCTATCCAGTATCATCTCTATAAAATTCTCATTGAGTACTTGTAGTATGTCTTCTTTTAAATTATTCTTGAGGGCTTCATTGGGTCCTTTGGCATAGTTTATCTTCATTTTGTTGGAGTCTGGATCTGAGTTTCTGTTCTCTTCATTCCCCTCTAGTTCCTGTACTAATTTTTTGCTGTGGGGAAACTGGTTTCCTTGTTTTTTCTGTCTTCCTGTCATTGTCCTTGGTGTTGTTACTGTCCCTGTACTGTGTGTAATTAAGTATTTTCTAGCTTGTAATAATAACAATGGTAATATTGAGAATGGAAGAGTGAGCTGAGATGGAAAGCAAGAAGTTAAAGAAAAGGGGAAAACAAATATACAGACAAGAGGGAGAAAGCAGAACAAGGTATCAGACAAGAGAGTTTCAAAGGTATAAACAGGGAGTGTTAGTGTACTAATCGACAGTAAGCTGAACAGACAATAGAGAGACAGAGAGAGGATTGAAAATCAAAGATAAAAAAAAATAAGAAATAAGTATATGAAAGTAATATCTATATATAAAAATGAATTAAAATAAAATGGAAAATAGAAAATTAAAAAAAAAACCAAAAAACTTCCAAGTTTATATGCAATGCAATTTCAGTCTTAATAATTTGGATGTCCGTCTCAATCTCCAGTCCTGGAGTTGGTGCCTCAGATGTTGTTCTGTAGTTGTCTCATCAAAGGGGATGCATAAAGTAGAACAAAACTATACTCACACACACACAGAAGAAAAAAAAAAAAAAAAAGCCCCACCAAGTGTCCCCAGTTCAAATGCAATACAGTTTCAGTAAGTTTTTCGGCTTTCAGGTGTAATTCGGTTGTTCTCTCATCAAAGGTAGGGAGAAAAAGAAAAAAAAAGCGTCTCGAGGCAGTTCTGAGAGTGGTATCTGCAACTGTGGCTTGCCTGCCTGCTGCTCTCAGCCTGTAGCTGGCAGCGTTATTTATGCAGATCTCTGGGGTGAGCTAGCACTCACCTGGTCCCACGGGCTTTGTTTGCTCAGAGTTCTCCTGTGCGGGAGTCTCTGCTACAGGCTTTCCCCTTTCCAAGCACTGGGAAAGGTGACACTGCCCCGCGTTGTCAGGCCTGCGTGTTTATTTACAGTTCACGTGGGAAGTGGGTCTTCCCTCCTCTCACAAGCATCCCCCTGGTTGCTGGGCGCGCGCCACGCTCCCGCCAGAGCCTCTCCGGCCCACCCGGCTTGTTTATTTACAGTCCCGGGAAGGGTTCCCTTCCCCCAATCTTCAGCGCTCAGGGTACCCCACCCTCTTTTAAGCGTGTCTTAACTGTTCTTATTGCTTAGTACTCAGTTTCTCTTTTCTTCCCGGGTGGAGGTCAGTCTGTCCAGGGGGCTATGCTGCTCTGGCCCAGGCTTGTCTGGGGGTACCGCGGTACCACGAAGCTCACCTTGTCCATGTCTTCCCAAGCCGTATGGGTGCCGGCCACTGGCGGCCCCAGAGGCCCTCCTCGGTTCTCCGTTTAACGTGAAGTGGAGATTCTCTGCGCCGGCTGGAGATGTGGAGGAGTCAAAGTTATGCCTTTTCTCGGTGATTATGCCTGCAAAGTGTGTCTCCAGCGTCTCTCCAAGATTTCACTATAGGAGGGTCGCTTTCTGCTTCCTACCTCTAGCTGCCATCTTGGAATTGGATATTTCTTTTTAATACAGTTTTCCAAATGGTGTCTTTTGATGAGGGAGTTAAGTCTGTTAACATTCAGTGTTAATATGGATAGGTGTTTGGTAGTTCCTGTCATTTAGTTGTCTTTGTTGCTTAAGGGTTTGATTGCATGCAGCTGAATCAATGTTACTCTCTTTCCTTCTCTTTTCTTCTCCTGTTGTTTGGTACTGCCTGTCTTTTCATGGTTTTGTTCGCTTTCATCATCTGTGTGTAGAATTCCTTACAGAATCTTTTGTAGTGGTGGCTTGTGGTCATATATTGCTTTAGTTTCCTCTTATCATGGAAGACTTTTATTGCTCCACTCTATTTTGAATGATTGTTTTGCTGGTTAGAGTGCCCTAGGGTTCAACTTGTTTTCATTCCTTGGATGGAATACCTCACTCATGTTCTTCTTGACTTTAAGGTTTCTGTTGAGAAATCTGCTGTGATTTTGATCTGCTTTACCTTTGTATGTTACTTGTTTTTTTCTCTCTTACAGCCTTCAATATTCTTTCTCTATTCTTTGTGCTTGTTGTTTTAATGATAATATGTTGTGGGTTAGTTCTAATCAAGTCTGCTTATGTCCTGGAGGCTTCCTGTACCTGAATAGGCATAACTTTCTCTAGGATTTGGAAATTTTCTGTTATTATTTTGTTTAATGTATTACCAATCCTTTTTGCTTCCACCTCTTTTCCTTTTTCAGTGCCCATTATTCTCAGGTTTGGTCTTTTGATAGAGTCTGTGAGTTCTTGCATATTCCTTTTGCAGGTCTTGAGTTGTTTGACTCTTCAGTCTTTCCTTTAATTTCCATTTTATCTTCAAGTTCTGAGATTCTGTCTTCCATTTGTTCTAGTCTGCTGGAGTGGCCTTTCCATTGTGTTTTGTATTTCTGTTTCATTCTTTTTTCTGAGGTTTTCCATATCATGTGTCACTTCCTCTTTAATATTGTCTATTTTCATCTTTAATTCATTTATCTCTCCATGGTGTTCTCGGTTTCACTTTGTTGTTTATTTAGGTTCATTTATTTGTTTCTGTGTCTTCTCTTATTCTTTATTTTTGGTGTCTTGGGATTTCTTGAGTGCCTCTTGTATGTTTTGGTTAACCATGTCTAATAAGATCTCCATGAAATGCTCAGTGATTACTTGCAGAATTTCTTCTTTGAGGATGTTCTTGTGGGCACCACTGGGTTCCTTGGTGTTGTTTATCTTTGTTTTGTTGGAGTCTGGAACTGGGTATCCATTTTCTTCATTTCCTTCTGAATCCTGTATTAAATTATTTTTGGGGGGAGAATGGTTTCCATCCCTTTTTGTCTTCCCATTGCTCCACTTGGTACTGTGCAACTATGTTCTTGATAGGCTAGTTGGTGGTTTCAGTCACCTGTTTTCTTTCCCTTGGTTTTATTTTGTTTTGTGGCTGTATTGAGTTTGTAGCTAAGTGTGTGTGTGCTATTTCTGTCCCTGGTCTAGATGTAATTTAGTATTTGCTAATTCACAATAGTAAAATTAAGCAAAAAAAAAAAAAAAACCAAGGAAATCAATGTGGAGAGATGAACAAACAAACATAAACAAACAGGAAATAGAACAAACAAACAAAAAACTCCAGGTTCAGGAGCAACAGAGTTTCAGTCTTTCAGTTCTGGTGTTACTCCTCCAGCATCCAATCCTGGTGTTGGTATTTAAGCAGAAGCTCTGTTGTAATCTCATCAGGTAGTTGGGTAGTGTTTGTTTGTTTATTTTACTTCTGTCTTTCAGAGGCAGTTGTTTGGTCAGCTCCTCAAGCTCTGTTGTAGTCTCATCAGGTAGTTGGGTAGTGTTTGTATGTTATCCTTAGGTTGCAGAATCAGCTCTATAGCCAACCAGTTGTCCTGCTTTGGAGTTGGGTTTTCACTGTGCTTGATTACTGGGGGCTTGTTTCTTTGCCTCGCCCCCTTTCTCTGGGGCAAGGTCAGTGATCCATCAGTCGGCCCCCTACTGTCAGCACGTTGTGATAGTTTGCTGATTATTTTTCAATTTTGCAGTGTCATTTGACTTTGGATGTTGCTCAGTGGCTCAGGAGATGAGCTTTGTGGACTGCTACCTGCACTATTTCATTTATATCTGCACTATTTTATTTATATTTGTCTGCTGTTGGCCCTCTTCCCTTTCCAGCCTTTGTTTACTGAAATTTTGAGCAGAGATCAGCTCCTTGCTCCTCCCCGCTTCTCTGGTGTGCTTTCAGCAACTCTGTCCCCTGCTGTGTGTTAGTTTTTAGTTCCTTGTTTATTCAGTTTTTTGTGGGGTTTTTTTTTTGTGGTAGGTGTGAAGGTCAGTCTGCCCAGGGGGCTATACTGGTTTATCCCAGGAGTGGCTGGGGGAATACCATGTGATGCTTGGCGTTCACCTGTTTGGTATGCCAAATGTCTCCCAAGCAGGTTTGGAGCTGGCATCTGGCAGTAATATTCAAGAGCGCTCCTGTTTTCTCAGTTTAACATGGCGTGGAGAAGCTTTCCATGGGCTAGGGATTCAGGGTGTCGAAATTTTGATTCTTGTTGCTGATTTATTTCTACTAAGTGTGGCTCCAGTGTCTCAGTGATGTTTTGGAGTCACCGAGCTCACACCATTTGCTTCTGTGCCCTAGTTGCCATCTTGCATCCCACTTCATATTCAACTTCTTAGTTTCCTTCTTTTACCCTACTCTTCCCATTTGTGACCTCCCTGTAGTGTGACCAGTGTTTCATAATATTGTTGCATTTGTACTAGGTCTATATTCCACACAAGAGAAAACATGCAGCTTTAGCTAGGCTCAGAAGGCCAAAAACTGCATGTTCTCTCTCATATGTGGAATATAGACTCTTAAAATTCTTATCAATTAACTACACATAAAAATCTTTGAAACTACCAAACATGGTGGCACACAATTATAATCTCAGCTATAGAGGAGGCTGAAGCAGAAGGACCTTGAGCTCAAGACCAGCCTGGGAAAAGTGCAAGATCCTGTCTTAAAAACAAAATACAAACAAAAGAGTTGCTGATGTAGCTCAAGTGGTAGATCACTTGCCTACCACACCTGAAGTCCTGGGTTTAATCCCTAGAACCACAGATGCCACTGGTGAGTAAGATCCACTGGTGAGTAAGATCCACTGCTTGGGATTGAACCCAGGCCCTTCAGTGTGCTAGGCAAGCACTCTACCTCTGAGCTATATCATCAGCCAATCTGTAAGCAACATTCTTGAAGAACATCACTTAAAAAAAAAACACACAGTTACTTCCTAGAGCTGCTTCTCCTCCCTTATGGTGACACCTACAATGCAAAATGCAGCTCAATAAAAGCAGTACCCTAGGGGCCAAAACAATTTTGTCAAGGTGTATAGATGACCCCAACAAATGTTACAAAAACTAGGGAAATAAATGGAGTGCACAGCGTTCTAACACTTCTCTCCAAATAGTATTTCTTAAGACAAAAATGTATGAATAAGAATCTGGCAGTTGTAAAGGTAGAGAGAAAGTGTAATGTAAGACTTCACGCAGGAAATGGAGCTTTCAGTAAGTTGAAACCTGCAGTTAAGAAGACTGCAAGCCTAGTCCTCTTATTGGCACATGAACTGAAGGCTCAGATGCCCGAAATGATTGTTGTCTTAAATATTCCCTTTCCTGTGAGAAGTTAAATGAAATTTCTTAGTTTATGAAACTAAGAAATTTCATATGGTTCTCTTTTTGGGTTTTTTGGGTTTTTTTCTTAATAACTTCTTTTTCTATACAGGATAAATAAGAAATAAGAACTTCTTAATTTTTTAATTTGAGGAATTTGAGAATCAATTTGAGTGTGAGATCTTTGGACTGGATACACACTTTATTCTAGGGGGAAAATATGTATTTTTTACTTTACTTACTGCTCTGGAAAGACCAATGACATGATACAGTTTTATCTCTTCAAACTGTAGTCCTGAGAGTCTCACTCTAGTTTGAAATGAAATGTGTACATTTATGGTACACACCTACTTAGTCAAGGAAAACAGACAATTAATGGTTTGTTGGTTTTTCATTTTTGAGGTTATTTTGTTGTTGCATATAGTGCTGGGGATTGAACTCAGGACCTCTGCATGATTGGCAAGTGCTCTATCACTGAATTATGTCTCTACCTTTGTAAATAAGTTTTTAAATGATACTAGAAAATTCTACTCAAATAAACTCAAACAAAAGTTAACTTCTGACATAACTTATCACATCATTCCTACCATATATTAGATTATAAAAATGCCACAGCGAAATAATAGAACATGTACTATTAAATTACAATTTTTATTGAAAAAAGAAATGAAAAACATGCATAAGTCTGGAGCACTTATTCTTTTCATCATGGCTTGAAAAATTAAAAAAATTAAATAGAAAATTTTTAAATCAAGTTTACTATAAACATTAGTACAAGTCTATAGGGTTTAGAAGTTTTAGAAATGGTGATTTCTAATAGTTGGCCGTCTGTATCTGTGGGTTCTGTGTCCACAGATTCAAAAAACCAAGTATCAAAAATATTTTTTAAAAAGCTACATCTGTACTGAACATGTACAGATGTATTTCTTGTCACTTTTTCCTAAAAAACATAGTAACACAACTAATTTCATAATATTTACCCTGTACTAGGTATTATAAGTGATCTGGTAATGGATCAAAATATTTGAGAGGATATACACAGATTAAATGCAAATACTATACTGCTTTGTTTTGGGTTTTTGTTTTTGTTTTTGTGGTACTAGGGCTTGAACTCAGGGTCTACACCTTGAGACACTCCACCAGTCCTTTTTTGTGAAGGGTTTTTTTGAGATAAAGTCTCAAGAACTATTTCCCCAGGCAGGCTTTGAACCATGATCCTCCTGATCTCTGCCTCCTGAGTAAGTAGGATTATAGGTGTAAGCCACTGGCACCCTGAACTATATAAGGGTCTTGAACATCCACAGATTCTGGCATCTGAGGGGGGTCAGAGGAGGTCCTGGAACCAATATCCTCATGGTATTGAGTCTAAATCTATGTTGGATAATCTCATATTTCTTTTTTCAGTTAATCTTTAAAATAATAGTTTGACAAAGGTATTATTATCTTTATAATGAAACTGGTATTCATGTGGGTTTAGTAACTTTCCCACATTGAGACTTCTTGGATGTCAGAATCCAAATTCATCCTGGTCTCCTTGACTCCTACAATTGGAAATATATCCTTCTGACTTTAAATATAATTGTATAGTAAGGCCTGTGGCTAAAGTTCTGGTCCAAATGTAGCAATGATTTTGATCACTTCATATGCTCCTACAGACAATCAAGGAAGTGACATCTGTGACAGGCACTCTGGGTTGAGCAGTTTAGAATGCTGTGGAGTTTTTTTCTTTTATTGTTGTGCTGGGTGGGAGTACACTGTGGCACTTACAAAGGTCCTTACAATGCATCAACTACAAGTTTCTGATAAAGAGCTCTGATGGGTGGAATTCCTGCTGTAGGTCCTAGGTAAATGATCCCAACTGAAGGACTAATACAAAATACAAACAGAGGCAGAATTAAAATTTGTCTGCTTGAATTACTTCACTCTTGTTGCTAGCAGTCACACTACTTTATCTGTTCCAAACAAGACCAGGCCTTCACATATCGCTGAGATTGTGCCAAATAATACACACACACACACACACACACACACACACACACATGCACGTGCATTTGTTTCTCAACATTGTCATTATTTTATTGTCTAAGTATGGGCTCTCCAACTTAAGGACACTTTTAGGAATGTCAAACAGTTACTGACTTCTGAGTCTTTGTTAGCAAAACACAATGAAATAAACCACAGTTTCCTGCCCCTGACACTTCCCCACATGGTATTGGTGTAGTGCCTAGCCACAAAATGTCAGATGGCCCTGAGGCACCAGGTATTCAAGGATAATATCAACACTCTTAGAATGTAGGTATCTTTTAGTAATATCTCTGCTGCTGTCTTGAGTGACAAGAAGTCCTATAACTGCTTCACACCATGCTTTTACAACAAGTACAGATCACAAGCCTGTTTAGAAACTTTCCAAAGAGTTGGTACTACTCTAAATTACAAATTCTTTTGCATAATATTGAAAGTTTAATCCAAAGTCAAGGGTCAAATATCTTTTGGACATTTAAAAAAGCAAT
Organism: Castor canadensis; assembly: GCF_047511655.1. Classification (NCBI taxonomy): domain Eukaryota; kingdom Metazoa; phylum Chordata; class Mammalia; order Rodentia; family Castoridae; genus Castor; species Castor canadensis. Next base: position 18,240,052 of record NC_133390.1, on the reverse strand, counting down.
ACTGGATATTCATGTCATGAGTCATAATGCTGTGCTACATCCTACAGGTGTCTCTGGAGAATGCTATCATAAGCTCAGTGTGGAAAGGGTAACCAATAGTGACACTACCTGGGGAAACAAAACAATTACAAACCCATATAACACTCCTTAGATTAAAAAATCTGCTTCAAACTGGAACTCATCCTGGTATGTGGTTCACACCACAGATCCACAAAAGCATTGACTGAAGGTAGAAATCTACCATCCTATTATTTTTATATTGAATGATTTTAGGTAAAGATAGATAGTATTGCTGTGATACTTACCAAAAACCTGCCAGAAGTGATTCTTACATCTTTGGGACTTGACCAAGAAGCCTTGGACAAGAATCAATATTGAATTTTCAGTATTCTTCCAAGAGAGGAAAAACTGGATTGAGGTTATCCCCTTTTTAAAATGAGTTGCAAGATTCATATGACCATCTTAAAATTCCATTGCTACAATTTCAGGATTATGATTGCCAGAAGCCAACACGTCTGCCAACTAATCTGAATTTTCATCAGTTGAGTAGAAGAATGTATAGTGAAATTTTTTCCTGATCAGTGAAGATGAAGAGTACACGTGTATAAAAATGTGCTGAATGTGTGTAGAGGAGAATGGCTAAATTGAAATAAGCAATATAAGGTCTTCATTCATTTACACTTTGTTTAGCAAATTGTAAGATAATGCAATGTCTTGTCACTGTCACCAGATGTCGAAATATAAATGGATTTTTCCCTAAATTTCTCACTTTCTCTTTCCCAGCTGCTCAGCCAACTCAGGTAATTGTCCATTCTGAGCTATTTCCTGAGGATGTGGGTATAACAGGGTGCAGTGGAAAGCCAAGACTTCCTATAGGCCTCTGGATTACATGTTTTCAGTCCTCAGGGGACAAAATGAATCTGAGGGAAAGCATTTGAGATGTATATAGGGAGGGATTTTCCCTGAAAACTAGAAAAATACTCTGCCAGAATAGAGTGCCATCAAAAGAAAGACAAAGTATGATGATTTAGAAGGAAGGAACACTGTCTCGACTTTCCAGATTAGAATTTCAGTGAGGGGAAATGCTCCAATGCAGTTTAGGAGAGAGAGAACAAATTCAGTATTTTCCTCTCTTCTTAGATCATAAACCCAGAGAAGTGATAAATCCACGGGTTTTTGCATCAGGGCAAATAAGAACATGCATATGTCCCAGGGAAAGTCTCTTGCCAGGGAATAGCATGGAAGGGAAAGAACAATGCTCCAGTTCACAAGCTTGGGGCAACAGTGTCAAGAAACTTATTAGACCTGAAGCCCCAGGTAGATGAGAATAAGTGTTGCCCCAGCAATTTACTGCATGGCTCAGTATCACAGACTGGACTCAAAGACAAGGTGGGTTGTACAACAACGTGCAATTACATAAACCTCTCAAACCTGAACACAACCCAGGGAAAAGAAAGTTTTAGAATTTGATATTATGGGAAAATGAAGGCATTCTATGTTTAGTTGAACTACAGAAAAATGGTTATGCTTCCTACACAGTTTATTTTGAACTAAAATCTATGCCTGATATAATAGATAATTAACATTTACCTCATTAATTATAGTTTACAAGTTAGCTTCAAAATTCCCGCATCTTCCTAATATAATAAACACTATGAAACGTTGCTTCATGACCTGTAGTCCATCTAATTTGTGTCACAAATTCTTAGCTGCATACATTCTCACAGTGTGTATTTCACTTCTCCTTACTCCTGCTCTCGTTTTTACAGAGCACCTACTATGTACAAAGCATGTTAACATATTATCTCTCATTTCTATTGTCTTTTGTATGAGCTATCATTTGTTGTATATTAACTATCTTAGAAACTTATAGCCAAGTTATGGAAACAGCCAAGATGCCCCAGCACTGACGAATGGATTAAGAAAATGTGGTATCTATACACAATGGAATTTTATGCAGCCATGAAGAAGAACGAAATGTTATCATTCGCTGGTAAATGGATGGAATTGGAGAACATCATTCTGAGTGAGGTTAGCCTGGCTCAAAAAACCAAAAATCGTATGTTCTCCCTCATATGTGGACATTAGATCAAGGGCAAACACAACAAGGGGATTGGACTATGAGCACATGATAAAAGCGAGAGCACACAAGGGAGGGGTGAGGATAGGTAAGACACCTAAAAAACTAGCTAGCATTTGTTGCCCTTAACGCAGAGAAACTAAAGCAGATACCTTAAAGCAACTGAGGCCAATAGGAAAAGGGGACCAGGAACTAGAGAAAAGGTTATAGCAAAAAGAATTAACCTAAAAGGTAACACCCACGCACAGGAAATCAATGTGAGTCAACTCCCTGTATAGCTATCCTTATCTCAACCAGCAAAAACCCTTGTTCCTTCCTATTATTGCTTATACTCTCTCTACAACAAAATTAGAAATAAGGGCAAAATAGTTTCTGCTGGCTATTGGGGCGGGGAGAGGGAGGGGGCGGAGTGGGTGGTAAGGGAGGGGGTGGGGGCAGGGGGGAGAAATGAACCAAGCCTTGTATGCACATATGAATAATAAAAGAAAAATGAAAAAAAAAAGAAAGAAACTTTATAAGACTCTCTTCTTTACAAACAAAAAAATCCAAGTTCAATGTAACAATCCTCATTTTACAGACAGGAGTCAGAGGCTTAGAAAGGACAAGTAGCAGCTTACCTAAAGGGAGGCAAGTTTTAAAATCTTTTCTATTTCTAAACCTGTGGCTAAAATTGGTTTGAGTGCTAAGCTTGTGAATGTGTTGTCCATTCTACCCAATTGTCACCCCAATACAAACTACTTATTTTTCTTTTTGTAATAATTCTAGACTATTGCTATAAGGTGCTCTATCTAGTCATTTCTTACATGTTAAAATTACCTTTCAAACCAAATTGGAAGTAACAAACATCATAGATGAAGTAGCATTTTGGGAAAAACATCTTTTCTTTATTTTTACACTATTCCCAAATTTATGCTCTTCTGTCAATATTATTCAGGTTTTCAACAATTTTTCCTTTCTTTTCAAAAAATCTTTCCTTTATTTCTCCTTTTCTCTAGGTGCTTACCCTATCCCTCTTTTTCCCTCTACAGATAAGAGTGTCTGCATTTTCTGTATTTACCAGCTCACCTCCAAATAACTAATGCTCTGCTTCCTAACCTCCCCCGTCCACTAAGTCACAACGTTACCAATGAACTCTGTTGCTAAACTCATTGAATACTTTTTAAAATCTTTATCTAAGTGGTCATTGTAATATGATCAACTAGAAAAAGAGCAAGTAGGAACAAAAGTACCTATCTGTCTTGAATGCTTTTTCCAAAAGTGAAACCTTTAAAATACTTATTATTGAGGAAATATGGTCACATAACCAGGGCAGCTGTTATAAACACTGGTGCAAATAAGGGGAGGAAAGGTATGAACAATGGATAAATAGCAAAACACAGAAAGAAAAAAGTTAAGGGTCTGCTCCTTTTTGAATGACTGATTCCTCGTGCCTAGTGGTAGTAGCCACTGATGGTTAAAGTCTTCCCACTGATACGAAAGCTTAGAATGCTCCTTTTCAGCACTCTGTCCCTGAATTCTGGGACACCTCCAGTCCTGAGTGCTCCCCATGCGCCACTCCTCTTACCTGGACATCTGTTATCCTGTATCCTATTCTACTCACATTTCAAGTCTTTGTGTAAACATTGCTTCATCATAGAGGCTTTCCATGAGTTTCACCTTGTTTTAGATAACTTCACAACTTCTTCTGTAACACTCATTATTGTTATAATTACTCAGTGAACCTCTGCCTTTGCTGACTGTTGTGTGATCTTTAGAAAGACAGATGGAGACCATCTGCTGTGTTCACTGACATAGCCCCAGGGCCTAATAGAGTGTCTGGCACATTATAAGTGCTTGATAACTTTTCCCTGAAATGTTGAATTGAATTAAACTAAATTAACATTTTCTTTTTTTTTTTTTTGCCTTCCTTATCTGTCTCCAAAATAATTGTTCCTTCTCAAGCCCTTTGTATATGACAGCAGCAGTGACTGTCGTTAATTATAATTTAATATGCACAGTTCTCAGTTCTCTCTCTATTAACATTTTCTTAAATCAATTTTCCCATCATCTTTTCAAAGGTGCATTTGTGATATCGGGAGTGTCTCAGTCAGTTTGGGAGTCTCTAACAAAGTACTGTAGACTGAGTGGCTAGAACAACAAGCACTTATTTCTCAGTAGTTCACGAAGTTGAAAATGTAGGGTCTCTGTGAGATGGAGGTTTGATGATTTCTCTTTCCTCTGGGTTGCAGATTGCCAAATTCTCTTTGTACCCTCAAAGTACTTTCTATCTACTTGATAGAAAGAGAGGAAGTTTGCTCTCTGCTGTCTTTTTGTAAGGACACTAACCACATTCATAAGGGCTCCATCCTCATAACTTAGTTACCTCCCAAAAGCCCTACCTTCAAGAACCATCACAATGGGGATTAGATCTTAACATATGATTTTTAGAGATACACAAACATTCACTTTATAATAGGAAGCATTGAAGGAAAAAGGTAATTACAATGGTAAATGCCTAAAAGTACTGTCAGTATGAAATAGTTGGACAACTTGAAAATATTTAACCTGCAGAAGAAAAAAAAAACATTTAAAGCTCATCATATGTGTTGTACAAAGGGTACAAAATTTCAGTTAGATTGGAGAAATAAACTTTAGTGATCTATTTTACAGAAAGTTAACTATAATATAATGCATTAAACATTTCAAAATTGCTAAAAGAGAAAACTTTTAAATATTGCCACAAAAATGTAACAATTTAAGTCAGTCATGTCATAACATAAACATTTATCAAATCATCACATTGTATCTATCATAATATGTTATATATACTAATTATTATTTGCCAATTAAAGATAAATTTTTAAAAATTTAAAAAACTTGTGTGAGGACATTTGGACTACTGAAAAAAAGTACTGTGTAACAGAAAATAGTATTGCATCAATGTCAAGTTTCTTGAGTTGGTCAGTGCACTGTGGAAATGAGAGTATTTCTGTCCTTTTAAAATACTCATCTAATTATTTAAGAATTACATATCATGAAGTATGTAAAGCAACAAATTCTCAAATGAGTAAATAAAAATGTATGTATGTATAAAAATAAATAAATGAAAACCATAAAATAGAAGAGAGATTGGAAAAGACTTTCTCCCTAAGACAAAACTAGAACATGGAGGGACACTTCAGCTCAATATGAAGAAAGATTTTTCCACAATTGAGGCTAAGAAAAAAATGGTATGATTCAAGGTGGGAGCAACTTCTTGGCCTCTGTCTAGCTTTAGTCATGACTTTAAGAAAGGTTTTCCTCAGTGGACAGAAGTGGAGGATATAAACCCTAAGGTCTTTTCATACTTTCAGGTTTCTTTTACAAGTGAAGAAAAGCTAAAGACTAATATATCATCTTCCAAACTGTTAAGCCATTCCCAATTCAAGGGGAAAATTTGTACAAAGAGAAAGGGTAGAAATAAACTCTTCCAAAAAGAACTGTGTTTAACACATACTTGTCATGAGTCTTCTTCCTCCAGGAATTTGGGCTTATTTCATGATCAATTTTTTTTTCAGCTGATAGTGGTTGGTTGTTGGTTGGTTGGTTTTATATTTTTGATGTATAATCCATACAGCAATTTACTGTACTTTGCTCTTTCTCCTGAATTCCTTAGACTCAGTTTGTGGTTCAGTTAGGAGCAATTGCTCAACAAATATGAAAAATGATGATTGCCTATTGTTGATGTATAATCTTATTATTCAAAAATTCAATAAACATGTTTATAGTTGTTCAAAATTTCCAGTCAGTTCGCATCCCTTGAGACATGGCTGGTAGCAAGATGTAGCTTGTCAAAGATAATTTAGAAGAAGAAAATTATTTTTGAAAGAAAATCATGAAGGCATAACATTAATGTAATTGATATTGGGGATCTGGAATTAAATATGCTTTCTGCATTAGTAGCTATTCTATTTGGTATTCTTTTTATTTAGCCTTTCTTGACTCTCAATACCAGGAAAAAGCAGAAATAATGATAGATATCGAGGGATCATGAATTAAAAATAATTGTTCAAGCAATTTTCTAATAAGACAGAAGCAACATTTGAACTGTTTTTTCATGTATTTTGTTTTCAACTTTATTTAGGCTTGCTCTACTATTCAGCAATATAACACATACATACACACACAGTGGTTTTCTTACAAAAATAAGCAAAACGTTTTCTTCTGAGAAAACAGTTATTTTGTAAAGTTCAAATAAACCCATTTAAAATCAAAAGTCACTAAATGATAAATTTAAATTTCACATGAATAAATATGCCAAATTATAGCATAATGATAATTTTTTCCTTTTGTTACTCATTTTCTAGACTATAGAAAAATTTTATTCACTTTTTCAACACAGTGCCAAGATGACCTAAACACAGGGAATGATGTAGAAATGGCACAGACCTTACAATAAAGTGTGGAATGAAAGTGCAGGTTGTGATGTAGTAGAAGCATTTGCAAGAAGAGGCACAACCTTTACACAGTCCCTTTGTGTTTCACAGTTGGTCTGAAGCATGTATAACTGAGTCTGTTCTGATACTGGTGAGCCTCCATGACACCAAATGTCCATTAGATAAGGTATTTGTCCAAAGAGCAAAGGCTGCTCCATCTTAAAAATCATCAGAATTACACTTGTGGAGACATGGAGTGGATGCATTTTTTTCCTATTCTTCCTGCTAACTTCAAGGTTTTTTTTTTTAAGGCATTTTATACAAAATAAACAAGACAATTAGCCAAGGCAATAATCAGCAAAAAGAGCAATGCTGGAGGTATCACAATATCTGACTTCAAACTGTATTACAAAGCAATAACAATAAAAACAGCATGGTACTGGCACAAAAACAGACATGAAGACCAGTGGAACAGAATAGAGGACCTGGATATGAATCCACACAACTATACCCACCTCATTTTTGACAAAGGTGCCAAAATATATAATGGAGAAAAAATACCCTCTTCAACAAATGTTGCTGGGAAAAGTGGTTACCTGTCTGCAAGAAACTGAAACTAGATCCATGTCTATCACCCTATACTAATATCAACTTAAAATGGATCAAGGACCTAAATATCAGACCTGAAACTCTGAAGTTACTACAGGAAGAAGCAGGAAACACTCTGGAACCAATAGGTATAGGCAAAGACTTCCTCAATAGAACCCCAGCAGCCCAGCAACTAAGAGAAAGGATGAATAAATGGGACTTCATAAAATTAAAAAGCTTCTGCACAACAAAAGAAATGGTCTCTAAACTGAAGAGACCACCCACAGAGTGGGAGAAAATATTTGCCAGCTATACATCAGACAAGGGACTGATAACCAGAATATACAGGAACTTAAGAAACTAAACTCTCCTAAAATCAGTGAACCAATTAAGAAATGGGCAACTGAACTAAACAGAACTTTCTCAGAAGAAAAAATTCAAATGGCCTAAAAACACATGAAAAAATGTTCACCTTCTCTAGCCATAAAGGAAATGCAAATCAAAACCACACTAAGATTCCACCTCACCCCTGTTAGAATAGCCATCATTAGCAACACCACTAACAACAGGTGTTGATGAGGATGTGGGGAAAAAGGAACCCTCATACACTGCTGGTGGGAATGTAAACTAGTGCAACCACTCTGGAAAAAAATTTGGAGGCTTCTTAAAAATCTAAACATAGATCTGCCATATGATCCAGCAATCCCACTCCTGAGGATATACCCAAAGGAATACAACACAGGTTACTCCAGAGGCACCTGCACACCCATGTTAATTGCAGCACTATTCACAATAGCCAAGTTATGGAAACAACCAAGATGCCTCACTATTGATGAATGGATCAAGAAAATGTGGTACTTGTACACAATGGAATTTTACTCAACCATGAAGAAGAATGAAATCTTATCATTTGCAAGTAAATGCATCATTCTGGAGATGCATCATTCTGGAGACCATTCTGAGTGAGGTCAGCCAGGCTCAGAAGACCAAAAATTGTATGTTCTCCCTCATATGCAGACTTTAGATCTAGGGCAAATGCAGCAATGTGGTTGGACTTGGATCACAAGACAAGGGGAGAGCACATACGGGAGATATAGGAATAGGTAGAAAACCCAAAACATGAAAGCATTCCATGTCCCCACTCCAGAGGAACTAATACAGAAACCTTAAAGCAACAGAGGTTATCATGAGAAGGGGATCAGGAACCAGTGTAAAGATCAGTTAGAGTTGAGTCAACATGGGTCGTAACACATGGGTACATGAAAGCAATAGTAGGAATCTTTCTATATAGCTATCCTTAACTCAACTAGCAAAAATGCTTTGTCTTCCTTATTATGCTTATGTCTTTTCTTCAACAAAATTAGTGATAAGAGCAGAATAGGACCTGCCTGGAACTGAGGGGGTAGTGGGGAAGAGGGTGGGGGAGAGGGGCAGAGTGGAGAAATGACCCAAACAATGTATGCACATGTGAATAAATGAATAAAAAAGAAAAAGAAAAGAAACATAAGAATAAAGCAGACTGCCTAGGGACTTTGAGACCTATGGAAATGCACAGTAGAGAATTTGGGAGGGGAAAGGATGGTATTGCTGTTGTTATTTGAATAGAAGAATTTCTCTACCTCATTATGAGTCTCCCCTGCACCCCCCACAAACCCTTCTACCTGAGTAGCATTGGAAAAATCATAGGAGGAAGCCAGGATTTTCATTATTCTGATCAATGAGAAGACCCCTCCCTTTCCTGATTTTCATCCCTGACTCTCCCCCACCCACTGGGGAAAGGAGGCTAGGAGGAAGCTTAAGACTGTCATTACTACCCAGTGCGAGGATATCCTATTTCCAAAGTGATAGTGGAGGCCATGTGAGAAGCAGTGATGGGGCATTCCTGCCCCTCCAATCCAAGACAATATCAGCAGAGAGCTGGAAAAAAGTCTGAACTTCTTCCCCCAGCCAGTGTTAATGAGAATCATCTAACCTCCAGGAGACAAAGGTACTGAATGCAGAACTAAGACTTATATTTCCACTTGGCGGTAAGGAAGCAGTGCCTCTTTACTCACCCAGAATAGTGTCCTCGAAAGCCAGTTTCATTGTTATTGTTGTTTTAATTGAGGGACGACTTTTTTTCAGTCCTGGAGTTTGAACTCATTGTCTTGTTCTTGCTAGGTGGACACTCTACCACTTGAGCCATTCCCTCAACCCAGTTGTGTTAATTCATATGGAGTCTCATATTTCCCAGACTAACGCCAAACTTTCTATTCTCACCTCAGCCTCCTGAGTAGCTGGAATTACAGGTATATGCCACACTCCCAGCTTGGGTCTATTATAACATAAGACTTAAAGAATTTCAATTCTCAAAATGTAACAACCAAATACCAAGATTTTATCAAAACTTACTCATCATATCACTCATCATACTCAACACTAGTGAGGAAAGGTAATGAACAAACAAGATGACACATAATTTAGAAATATCTAACAGTATTTGGTTTTTTTTTTTTGGTATTTCATTTTTCTTTTATTATTCATATGTGCATACAAGGCTTGGGTCATTTCTTCCCCCTGCCCCCACCCCCTCCCTTACCACCCACTCCGCCCCATCCCTCTCCTCCCCACCCCCTTGATACCCAGCAGAAACTATTTTGCCCTTATTTTAATTTTGTTGTAGAGAGAGTATAAGCCATAATAGGAAGGAACAAGGGTTTTTGCTGGTTGAGATAAGAATAGCTATACAGGGAATTGACTCACATTGATTTCCTGTGCGTGGGTGTTACCTTCTAGGTTAATTCTTTTTGATCTCACCTTTTCTCTAGTTCCTGGTCCCCTTTTCCTATTGGCCTCAGTTGCTTTTAAGGTATCTGCTTTAGTTTCTCTGCGTTAAGGGCAACAAATGCTAGCTAGTTTTTTAGGTGTCTTACCTATCCTCACCCCTCCCTTGTGTATTTACAGTATTTGTAAAGTGGATTCATAAAATGATTTAATGAAAAATTGTAAGTATGCTTGAAACAAATGAGAAACAGAAAATCTCAACAAAAAGATGGAAGATGTAAAGAAGAACAAAATGAAAATTTTAGAATTTAAAAAAATAATTAATCCTAGCTACTTAAGAGGCTAAAATTGGGAGGATCACAGTTTGAGACCAGACTGGGCAAAAAGTTCGTGAAATCACCATCTCAACCAATAGCTAGGCACAAGAGTACAGGCCTGTCACCCCAAGCTATGCAGGAGGCTGAGATCAGGAGGATCATGGTTCCAGGTAAGTCTGGACAAAAAACTTTCTGAGATCCCATCTCAATGGAGAAAAGCTGGGCATGGTAGCACATGCTTGTCATCCCAACAATGGGAGAAAGCATAATATAGGAGGATCATGGTCCAGGCTGCCCTGGCCAAAAGAGCCAGGATGGGTTAAAAAAAAAAAAAAAAAAGCTTATTGCTCTCCTGTTTCTTCTAACAAAGCTCCCTGGTAGGAGAGCCATGAGTAATACTTCAACCTTAAGGTCACCTAAGAATTTTCTTTAAACAGTTAAACAAGGGCTGTAATTTTCAAAGTTTCTACCAATTATTGGTTTGTTGATTTGCAAACTGATTGAGAGAACATATTGTTGACACTTTTTTGTTATAAAAGTCTGGAGTTGAGTATGTAATAATGAGACTTGGAAAAAAGGAAGCTAAACTATTCCATTAATCAAATTACTGATACATGCAGCAATAATGTCTGTTATTAAATGGTTTTGCTGAAATAACATGAGAGATAAGTTTGAGGACTTCAAGCAAAGAGTAAGGAAGAAAAGCCATAACATGACATGGCAACATGGCATAAGTGAACAGACTCAAGAAAGAGTAGCAGGCCAGGAGCCAAAAAATAAAAAAGGATGAGCCTGGAGAGAAAAATGGCTGATGAACTTAAGGAAAGATGATTCATTTATTTAATTTTAGATTGTTTCCTGGTTTGTGCTATAATTCCTTGGCAGTGTCACTAAGCCTTCAGAGAAAATAAATTCTCTGTAAACAGCTTTGAGATGGTGATATATGAGGGGTTAGAGGAGAGGTGATTTTGTCTAGCTTTCAGAAAACTGGTGTGGATGTAGACAGGTACCAAGAGAAGAAAGATTCAGATCTGATGAAAGTGAGATAGAAAATGGATACTGAGAAACATGACAAGTGGTTGAACATATGAACCAGGAGCTCTTGTATCTACTCCCCTTCACAGCTTACTTTAGGAGTTATTTTTTAAAATAGGTATTAAATTGACTAAATCATTTATTGAACAAGCTCAATAAATTATATTGAATTTGCATTTGAAAGGAAAAGGTAACTGCAGAAGGCTGAGGACTTGGACAGACTTAGTTCACACATTTCTTCTTCATGAGGATTCTTAAAGTCTTGGAACTTGTAACACCTACCAGTGAGCATTGAAAAGGATTCCAAGAAGATCACATGGTCTTGACCCTTAGGCTATTTCATGATTTTGTGTTTGTTTCCAGCCCAGTGTTTTCTGAAGACAAATAAGACAAAAATTTTAATTACATAAATCTTGTGCTTCAAATAGAAGAAAGATACTCTAAGGCAAAAAAAAAATGTTAGCCAGGTTGACCTTGGCTATCAATAAGGAAGTACATGAGAGCAGTGAAGAAATTCATATGGGACAGTGTTATATGGAATCCTAGAGCAGAAAAGTACTGACCACATTAAATGACTACGTAAGACCTCTGCCACTAAGGCTGTTTCTTGGTTTGAGTGTCCACAACAGCAAAGCTTAAGGTGGAGATTTGAGTTCAGGTGGTTATTTGGATGGAGAGCTCAGAAGCAGGAAAGAGGAAGTGAAAGAGCAAATAGAAAGAAAGAATAATAAGGTTGTGTTATCATAAATGGGAGTCTGATTCTGTCAGACCCTCTGAGAAGCAAGCCAAACACCCTGCAGAATCATCCTCCTACAACACAGGAGGTTGAGCCATTTCTCCAACATCTTCCCAATATCCTTGGTTAAGTGCTGCCTTGAGAAATGGAAATCCTTGCCACTTCCTTCTGCACTTTCCTGAGCCAATTGCCAGGAAACCAGGAGACAATAAGAAATGGAATTTCCACCATCATTATAGCTGAAATCAGAGAGGAGCTGAGAGGAAGAGATGCAGGGTACAAAGGAATCTACCGCAGCTCGGCATTCAAAGCAGCCACTCAAGTTCATGTGTTATCCTTCTTTTCAGCTCCCACAAACATGTTGGTAGCATCCTAAGATGCCAGAAAATTGAAACTTTCCTCTACATCTTGCCTCCTCTAAGAACTCAACCTTCAACAAATCAACTAACCTATGCATTCAGTTACATCATTTTAACTAGTGTTGACAGATAGATAATGCCTGTCACTGCCCTCAAGGAGGGTAAGATTCACAGATAGAATAGGCACAGAAAGAGATCATTTTAGTAATGTGATGAACACAATGAAATAGGTATATACCTGGGCTTAAAACACTAGAATAAGGCAGAGATGGAGCCCTTAGTCCAGCCTGTCTTTAGTCAGTGAAGTCTCCCTGAAGGGAGCATTATAAGTACAGGGGACAGCACTAAAAAAAACATGAGAAAAAACAAGCCACCTGATATGCTTGGACACGGTTTGTTCCCCAAAGGCTCATGTGATGGACGTTTGTTCCTGAGTATGGTGGTATTGAGGTGGAAGGGACTTTAAAAGTTGGGGAAAAATGAAAATTATTTGGTTATAGGAATTCTACCTGTCTTATGGTAGTGGATCAGGTCTTTTGTTAGTGACTAGTTCCCATGAGAATGGGTTGTTACAAAGTGAGTTCAGCTTCCTTGGCTAACACTCTCTTCCTTCCTGTCTAACCACATGTACTCAGGCACGTGCTCCTGCCATCCAGGGGCATCTACCATGTTATGATGTAGATAGGGGACCCCTTCAGACACCAGCAGACACCAGAATTGAGAGCCAAATAAACCTATTTTCTTTATACATTATGCAACATCATGTAACATGTTATAGCAACACAAAACAGACTAAGATGTCACCATGCTATGTACTTCTGCTTTCCTCATTTGTTCCTTCCAGCTTTTTTTGAATTGACAAAAAATGCACAAGAAAAGTAAATTTACAATATAATAACCTTTAATAAACTTTAGAAATTAAAAAAAACTGTACATACTTTTGGTGACATGATGATTCGATACTTGTATACATTGTAGAATAGCTAAATCAAACTAATTAACATATGTGTTGCCTTACAGTAATATTTTTTGTGGCAAGAACATGTAAAATCTACCTTCAGCAATTTTCAAGTATGCAATAATGTACTGTTGTTATCTGTTGTAATCATGATGTACAATAGATCCCTTGAACTTATTCCTCCTAAATAACAGAAATGTTCTTTCCAACTTTTACACCTAATGAGAGCTTTTCCTTCATAACAATTATTTTGGGGGCAGGGAGAACAGGGTCTTGCTCTGTAGTCCAGGCTTCCCTTAAACTCACAATCATCCTGCCTCAGCCTCTCAAATGCTGGGATTATAGTCCTGAAACCCTATGCTTGGATTCTTCTTAGCAATGTTTATGATTAATAACATTCCAGTTTCATCCCATGAAGTCAAGTCACTTCTATGCTCTTTTACTTTTCTACAATCTATACAGATCTAGGAGACTATCATGTGAATTATTTTAAAAATAAATGAATGAATGATTTTATAATTTCTTTAAATTCTACAATCTACAAGGATATTATGAGAGGTTCTTAACAAAGAAGATACAAATTCATCAATTAAAGGAAAACAAAGCACCTGGAGGTCTAATAATGCATCTTTAAAACATCTTATTACTTACCTTTTCTGAAACAGTAAGGAATTTATGCTCTGGAAAACATTTTTCACTTTTACATAAAAGGTATGTTCTGAGTGGTTTTTAGGGCTCATTTGGATATATGTGAATATTGAGGCTTTATCCATCACAAATTTCAAGTCTATCTAAAAATATGGGGGCAAATGGCAGTCTATTTACTTCTCTCTAAGTTATTAGCTTCTTCTTTAATATGTGTCCGTAATTCCTAGTGATTGCAAGTGTTTTCTGGGGTATAATGTTTGGCATGTCCACCTAATCAAGACCTCTGATGCATGACAAGCCATTAATCAAACTTGACCTTGGCAAGTCAACAGCACAGTAGCTTATCTATATTCCAAACTCAACAATAGCCATGTAAGATTAGATGTTTTACCTTGGTTTTCATACTTCAATAAAGATTAATTTTATGTGCGAATTAATATATAATTTGAATACCCAACTAATATACATATACTTATCAATAGAAATAATCCTTAGAAAATTTAAATCATTTTAATAGAGGTAGCAATGAATTAGTTCCAATACATCTATATTCAAGAGACTTATGTGAGAAAGTGACAAATGCTATATAAGTTTAGGAAAGCTGTTTACTTTCATGGAGAAAATTAAAGCTAATGAATCCATCTATAATAGTCAATTTAAAGTTCTTTTCACAATCACTAATTGAGGACCTACTATGGGTCAAACACTGTGTTACATATTAATCCCAAACACCAAGGGGCTCACAAAATTAGATTTGCTATTTATATTGCATTGGAAAATATTTTGAAGCTTCAAAGTTTGTGCTAGGTCTATGAATACACTAACTTGGAGGACAGCTATAAGTCAGTACGAAATAAAATTACTTCACATTCAACAGTTCACTGGACTGGGAAGGAAGAAGAGCGATGACTGCATTTATTAATATGTGCCATGGTTTAAACATGATTTGTCCTTTCTAAAATTCATGCTGAAATTTGACTGCCCTTGCAGTACTGTCAGGGGGTGGGACCATTCAATGGTGACCAGTCGTTAGAGATTAAAGCCTTTCCCTCAGGAGTGTATTCATTCTCTCAAGAGTAGGCTGTTAATAGTTGAACCAGTCCCTCTTTCCCATCCCTTCCAAATATGTCCACTTGCCTCTATGCTTTTCCACCATGTTAATGATGTTGAATGAGGCCCTCTCCAGATGTTCTTGGACTGGGGAGAGTAGGAACTGGAGAGGGATGGAAAAGGGTTGATCAATGGGTATTAAGTTGCCATAGAATGGCAATAAGAAACTCTACTGCATTATTGTACAGTGAGTATAGGTAGCTATTGTGTACTATATATCTAAAAGAGTGGGAAGAAAAGATTTTGAAACCTTTCAGCATAAAAAAAAAGATAAATTTTTGAGGAGATAAATAAGTTTAACCTGATTATATAATCAATGTATATATGTGTCAAAATTTTGCATAGTATCCCATTAATATGTACAGTTTTTATGTTTTT
Source organism: Castor canadensis (assembly GCF_047511655.1). NCBI lineage: Eukaryota > Metazoa > Chordata > Mammalia > Rodentia > Castoridae > Castor > Castor canadensis. Next base: position 18,224,686 of record NC_133390.1, on the reverse strand, counting down.
ATACATGTTTTAAATATAAATTTAATATAAAAATCAGAAAGACTTATTCTGAGAAATTTATTTTCCTGTAAGAAGTGATTGTATTAACACAAATTCCAATACAAAGAGAATAACTTCAAATTTGGCAGTGTCTTGGTATGTGCCTTTTAGCACCTATTTTTCATTATTTTATGAAGTATTGGAATAGATATGCTTTAAATGCTTTAAACTTTGAGCATTATTATGAGCTAATTCATTGAGCTAATATTATTATAAATAATTGCATTGATTTTGCTGAGTCCTTTTTAGCAACAATGTGATCATCTTCATAGATAAAGGAAAACACATAAATCCAGGCAGGTGCTCTTACCACTGGAGCCACCCAGCCAATACAAATGTGTGCAAGTCACACTAAGGGGAGGTCACTAATGGGAGAAGGAGGGTAAAAGAAGGGAGTTCAGAAGGTGAATATGATTGATATAGTCTCTCTATACAAAAATGAATATGGAATTTTTAGACCTGTTGAAATCACCATAAGAAGAGGACTAAAGTACAAAGGAGAAAAATAGAGGGGATGAACCAATTTGGGTTATAATATATGCATGGAAATGTCACAATGAAACTCCCTATATAACTATCTTAAACAAACAAAAATGTCTTTTTTCAAAAACAGAAACCAGGAAGGTAAAAAAGGTCCTGTCTAGGGAGTTAGCACCAGTGAAAGGGGGTAGGATACAAGGAAAGGGTGTAGGAGGGTAAATACAGTGGAAATATTATGAAAATGGAAAAACGAGATTGGCTGAAACTATTCCAAGAATGGGGAGGAGAAAAGGAGAATTCTGGAGGGGGTGAATTCAACTATGATATACTGTAAGAAACTTGATAAATGTCACAATGTACCCCACTACAACAATAACAAAAAATAAATAAATAAAACACATAAATCCAATCTGAACAGTAAAGTGATTGGATTAAAAGCATGTGATTAGGACCTACTAGCTTTGAGCAGAGGAAATAAAAATGTAGCTACAGAATGTCTAAATTACCATGGGGAAAAAAATCCTATTCCACCAATTCTTTTCTCCTTAGTATTCCCTTGTAGCCATTTTTTTCTGTTTAGCATTATTTTAGGCTAAAGTTTATGTTTTAAGTAGAGATAAGCATTTTATTTGCCAAAAACTCATTTCTCTACTTCAAACACCAGTATCTCTCTCTCTCCTCTCTCTCTCTCTCTCTTTCTCTTTCTCTCCCTCTCTCTACCTCTCTCCCTCCTTCTTTCTATCTATACCTCTTTCCGTCCCTCTCCTTCTCACTTCTACATACACACATAGCACACACAGAATCTTCTTTTGGAGTCTTATAATCAGTGAACCATGAACCATTTGTTCTTTGTAACTTCCCTTTTTTACTTTTTAGAAAAAGAATATGACCTCTGTTTCCACGTAACAAAACCAGTGGAAATTTCAAGTAAATTTCTAGATGACTGTCCATAGTAGACATAATTTTTAAAGGATCAAGAAAACTAAAGCATGTGTCAATTTTATATCATTAATTGCTCAAATTTTACCTCCAATATGCTTATACAAAGGGCCAATTGTGAATCAAAAGCAATATTGTAGCTTATCTTCTTAATTATATTGACTATACCTTTTATTATGTAGATACAGGAAAAAAATTGTAGTCCTTTCTAGTTGTTGAACCAAAATGTTTTCTCCCAGAGAATTGTTTCATATTTGATACTAGAGAAATGAGTTCATTATATCCAAATGACATACAGAAAAAATATGCAACTGCCAAGAAAAACTAGATTTTTTTCAGAACTTTTCTGAATTCTCCCATTTCTATTTAGGAAATTGCTGAAGAGACAAGATTTGAAATAATGATATTTCCTTCTGATTATTATTAATATTGGGTCAGAAAAACCTAGAAGAGTTGATATGAGAGGGGACACACCCTAGAAAGTTACCATGAACATAGTAATTCCCAATGGGGATAATGTGGACTTTCTGCATCATAAGAAAATGCCACACAAATTCTTTTCTCTTCCGCTTTTTTCCCATCCCTGGCTTTAAAGAATCAGCCTATGTCTAACCAAGTCATTTTCCTGTACATGTCTGTAACTTAACTACCAAGGAAGACACCATTTTGCTGTTCATTTTTATTTTTATTTTTAAACTACTAAAGTTTTTAATGTTGTCTAAGAAAAAGGACTGGGTCTTGGAAAACTCATAGAGCACAAATAAGAAGGAGGGAGAGAGATAAAACAGACAGAATACAGGGAATAAGTACAACTGGAGTAAAAAATCCTCTTGAAAATAATGGACCTGACTGTAAAAGCACTACTTCTGTAATCAAAGACTGGTTTACAGAAAAGAGCAATCCCAGGTTATCCACTAAAGTAGAAAAAAATATATAAAAATACTGCTATGCCACTTTCCAAATCTCAGCTACCACCTCACATATAGCCATCCTACCATTAAGCATACTCTTACTAGGAGATGCCACACCTACACATGGAAACCCATTGTGGCCACTTTCCAGGAAGACCTGAGCTATTTCAGATCAGTTTTAGACTTCTCAATTTCTACCACTTTATCCTAGATTCCTTGGTGTTTCCTGTACAGAGTAGAGGAAATACAGAAAATATAATGAATTTAAAAGCCAGACACGTATTTCTCAATGCTACAACATCCATGAATCCCACAATTCCCAAACATAATACACACATCTTGTAATTCCTACAAATGCCTCCCATCTTAAAATAAGACTAAATGAAAACAAATGACAAGAACTCAGCAGGGGTCAGGGTTGTGTCTGCATCAGACATTTCCGTAGGACACCAATCAGTGCCTTTTTGACACAGTGGTATTTAACGCACATCTGCTCAATAGAATAAAGTAGTGACTTAATGAAAGCACAGTAGTAGCATGTTAAATAAAGCTGATGCCTAAGATGGAAATATGCCCCCATGGAGACATTTCTTTTAGATAGACTGAGATAAAATACTGATGCTGCGGACATGTCTGAGTTGTAACCCAGCCACATCTGGCCCTCATCTCTCACCTGGCAAGATTCCTATCACACTTCATTAGCTTTCGTTTTTCTCTTTTATTAACTTCAAATTTTTCTCATAAGTAAACTAATACATTTCTGAATGAAATCCTCCCTTGAATTTTGATAGGGAAACTGAGGTATAAAAATAAATCATTTTCCATAACATTGCAAAGTCTCAGCTATTGAAAAGAATTTCAATAATCTGACATAAAGCCCTAAATAGTATCATAATTACTATCTGACCACCACCAGAAGGCCTCCCAATTGACCATATCAAGAATAGAATTTTAGTCATTTCTCAACCAGACAACATAAACAAGTCTATGTACTTTCTGCAATTGAGCTGAGTACTACGTAGGAGTAGAGAAATAGAGTCCTTTGCTCAAATCTGTTAAAAATTGCTTCCTTTTTGTATAGATCTATACCAAGAAATCTGTTTTGTTTGCTTTTTACTGAATCTAACATTGATTTCATGTTTAGTTTGGATCTTTTGAAATAAAAACAGAAAAGTTCAAGGAAACTTTGCTCAATACCACACAAAACAAAATATTTCTTCAACATATAATTTTTCTAAAATTTTGTTCTAAATAATTGCACAAATCTGATTGTAGTAGACTTTAACAAAAGTAATTATATTCAGAATTAATAACATTCCTCAAATTGCAAGCCATAAAATGTTTGCTAAACATCCCATTTCATAGTGCCCTAAAAAGTTTCCTATTCATTTCTTAACCAAAGTTATGAAGAAATCTATTAAATAAGATTAAGTTCAAGTGCTAAATAATTAACAAAAAAGAGGGAAAATATTTATTTACTATGTTTATTTTATATGGGCACTCAATATTTAATGCACTCAAATCTCATGTTCTAATTATGTCTATTAATAATATTAAATAAACTTGGACTTACAATACAAATTCCCAAATAAGTATTATACCATCGAGAATATAATACTACTTCTACTCTGATATTTCTGATATTTATCTGTGTTTGGGATTTTGTCTACAACACTGATACTTTACCTCTGAGACAAATCTGGCTATCGTAGTCCAGGTTTGCCTCCTGCCTCAGTCTCCCAAGTGCTAGAATATCAGGTTGTGCCACTACAGATAGCTCATCTACAACACTGATACTTCTTAAAACATGGACGCAGCAGTTAATTAGGAAGCATATGAGTTTCATACAAGAGATATAAATCTGGGTGCTATCTTCCAAGTACATATAAGCTACAGGAAAACAGTGTTTTCAAACAATTTAAGGCAGTTACTAAGGTGAATGACTGGGTGTAAAAGAAATGGAGAAAAGAGGGAGATCCTTTTTAGCCAAAAAGAATTAGTAAAGCTCAAAAAAAAGTTGAGTTGAGCTCACCTGTAATGACAATGAAAAGATAGCAGAGCTTCAGGAATTTGGAGCTCTAGGGATTCCATATTTGGAAATTCGTAAGTGGAATACAAGTTAAAAACCAAAAGCATAGCTGTAGATGTGATGCTTTTCATCATCAATGTTATGGTGAGTACTCGAAATAGATAAAGCTCTACTGAGGAATTAATGTAAAAAACAGAAGAGAAATGGGAGGAAAAAGAGGTGCCAGTGCAGAAAAGACTGAGGATGTGGTGATCCAGAAAAGAACAAGAGGTTTTTTCTAAGAAGGGTTTTCAACAGTATACATGCAGCTGGACAGCCCAAAAAGAGAAGAATTTTAAAAGGCCATTGATTTTCAGTAGAAATATGTCACTATGTCACCAATGACCTATTCCAGGAGTCTGAGTTTCAGAAGACTGATTCAATGTTGAAGATTACAAACAGAAGAGATGATGAAAAAACATGAGAGCAAGTACACACTACTTATTGGAAGACTTAGTCATGAAAAGGAAAGAAATGCATTCTAAGTTCATTAAATAAATATTAGGAACCAAAGAAAAAAGTTGGGTTTTTTTAAGTTAAGTCTCCTCTTAGCATGATTGATGTCAAGAAAGATTGCCTGGGATTGGTGGCTTGTGCCTAGGATCCTACTTACTTGGAATGCAGAGATCAGGAGGACCATTACTCAAGGTCAGCCCAGGTAAAAAAGCTCATGAAATGCTTTCTTAACAAATGGCTGTGGGAAATGCCTAAAGACCTCTGAAAAAAAAAAAAAACAAATGGCTGTGGGTACAGTACCATGCACCTGTCTTCCCAGCTTTGTGGAAGCACAAATAGGATTGCAGTCCAGGTCAACCAGGGCATAAAGCAAAACCCTATCTTAAAAATCACCAATGCTAGAAAGGTTAGTGAAGTGGCTCAAGTGGTAGAGCACTTGCCTAGCAAGTTCAAGGTCCTGAGGTCAACCCCAATAGCACTAAAAAAAAAAAAAAAAAGGAAAGATTGAGAACCCTAAGAATGGTAAGATGTTGCAAGATGTGGGGCAGTCTGAAAAGGCACAGCCAATGATGGGTCCCAAAGCAGTAAAGAAAAGTTAACTTAGAATAGAACAGAAATAATAGTGGTTAACATTTATTGAGGAATGATTTTGTGCAAAGAACTATTCTAAATGCTCTATGTACATTGTCTTCTTACATACTTATAAAAAGTCTTGCAAGGTCTACCTCATTCCCATCCCAGAGAAAAATGGAATGGAAAGAAATTAATTCGGCCAAGACCACCTAGAAAGTATGAGGCAGTATCTAAACACAGACCTATCAGATTATTTCATATGAATTATCCAGAGTCACAAAGCATAAAAACACAATTTTAACTCTGACTCGCAGAAGTTAGGTTCCTAAAACTAATCTACAAATTCACGTGCTTTTGACACTTAAAATATAGATTCTTCATTCAGTGTTTGCTGCCTAGTTTATACTTAAAAGGAACTCCAAAAGCAGAAAGAGATTCATTCTTAATCTTTTCAGTGCATATTAATTGTACAAAATAATGGGTTACATTGTCATTTCATACATACATACAATGTGCTTTGGTTATATTCACCTCTGCTACCCTCTCTTATCCCCTCCCACTTCCCCTTATTTCCTCACACTTTCCTAATAGTCCCCCTCTTACTTTCATGCATCTTTTTTTTCTAGACTGCATATACGAGAGAAAACCTACCATGCTTGTCTTTCTGAGTCTGGCATACTTTGCTTAACATTATCATCTCCAGTTCCATCCAGTTTCCTGCATATGGCAGAATTTTGTTTTCTTTGTGGTTGAATAATACTCTATTGGGTACATATACTATATTTTCTTTACCTATTTATTCAGTGATGGGCATCTAGACTAATTCCATAACTTGGCTACTATAAATTGTGCATGATAAACAGGGGTGTGCAGGTGTCTGTGTATCTGTACTGTATGGTGACTTTGATTCCTTCAGGGATATATACAAGGGTGGTGTACCTGAATCATTTGGTGGCTCTATTTTTAGTTTTTTGAGAAACCTGCATACTCTTTTCCATAGTGGCTGTACTAATTTACTAATTTACATTACTAATGTATATAAGGGCTCATATCTCCCCATCCTAGCCAGCTTTTGTTACTTTTTGCTTCTTGATAACAGTCATTCTTCTTGAGGTGAGATGGAATCTGAATGTTGTTTTGATTTGTGCTACTTTGATGGGTGAAGTCTTCTTTAGTCTTACATCAATCTCCTTCTAGTAAATAGAAATCCCTCTATTTCCTTGGGTTAGAGGCAAGCAGAGACAGAAATTACATGGAAACCCCTGCCATCCACAGGGAACATGTTCTAAGACCCCCAGTGATTCCTGAAACTGAGGACAGTACCAAAGAGTATGTGAGTTTTCTCCTATACATACATAACTATGATAAAGTTTAAATTTTAAATTAGGCATGGTAGATTAAGAATAGTAACTAGTAATGAAATAAAATAATCATGCCAATATATCATAATAAAAGTCATTTAAAGCATATTGTTTATTTCTATTTTCCATTTAACATTTTCAGACCACAGTTGACTACAGATAGCTAAAAATTCAGAAAGCAAACTGATAGATAAGGGAGAGACAATTGTATCAAATGTATTTTAGTAAATCACTTCAAGGAAAAAAAACTCTTCTACCATGTCAACTCTTTGTGGATATTAAAGTGGTGCATAAGCCCTAATCTACACTTCTCTCCCTAGCCATCTCTAACCACACTAAGGCATATGCTGGTCAGCAGCCAGAGACACACAAGTTATCATTAAACTGAAGAGAAATGTTATCTCAATCATCACCCAGTTACTAAATTAAAAAGATGCTTTTCAGTCTTTTCCTATTTGTCTATAAAACTTGAAGTTGTTACTTGTGTAGTCCTTCTGCAAATTCTCACCTTTAGTTTTTATTGACTAACGTCAACTTTGAATTACCTTCTAACTTCCTGGTTGTTCCCTTCTCTGTACTTTTCATAGTTTCTTCTTCTACTCATCCTTTAAATGTCCAAAATTCCTCCATTCTTCCTCTCCTTTCCCTTTCTTTACACTGTCTCCAAAGGATCTCACCTTCTCCAAGGATTTGAACCACCACCTGTATGCTGATGAGCAAACCTTTATCTATGACTTCTTTGCTGAGCTCCAGACTTATCTGTCTCTAAACTCTAAACTCCCTGAGTGTCCAGTAGAGGAGCACATCATTTTCCAAATAACCTGTTCCTTCTGTGAAGCCAGTCAAAAAAGAAAATTAGCCATTATCGTTGGGGTTTTTTATTTGTCTCTTCTTCATATTCAAGTCAATCACTAAATTTTCTTTTCCAAATATTGCTTTTTTGTCCACATAATTGCTTTCTTATTTGGGGACTCAGATCTTCTTGTATAGACTGTTTCTTTTAACAGAAAAATCTAGCTTCTCTAACTCCAATCTTGGTCACATCAAGTCAAATTTCATTTCCAAAATTCAAATTCAAATCTGATTACACTACTCTGATTCATAAAATCTTTATAGTCTTCCTATAGATTTATGGGGGGAAATGCAATCCTGAAAGAATGTTATGCAATGATGCCATATAAGATCCTTCCTCATCTTTCTACTGTCATTGTGGGTCACTCTCCAATTTCCACTCTGGGTCCCAAGTTTACAAAAATAGCATGCTGTTTCCAGCATGTACACATGCCTTTCCCAACGCCTAAACCCAATTTTCTTCCACCACTGTTGGCTGATAATTATTCAACCAGCACATTTACTTATCTAGGATGCTATATCAAACCCCATCTGCCCAGCTTAGGTGTTTTCCAAATATTATCTTAGCATCCATGATTTCCTCCACCATAAGCATCTTGATTGATTAATAGCAGGTTTACCAGTATGACTAGAATTTTAGTCCTTTAAAGCTAAAAAACAGTCCCTAGAAGCAATAGAGTATATTGGTTAAAAGTAAAAGGTCTCTAGACCTAATTTTATTTATTTATTTTATTTTATGAAATAAATTTGAATTTCTCATTTCTTCTCTCTAATAGACTGTATCTCCTGATTTCTGATCCAACCCATTGTGCACATTGTTTTTACTCAATTTGAGTAAATGCCAAGAGCCATAGCAAAGTTTATAGGAAAATTCTCCTTCAGGCCATTTTCTCTAAAAGGAAATTATGAATATGGAAGATCTTTTAATAAAATGAGTTATTACCAGACAAGTTGTCATGATTATTAATAGACAGTAAAATTTTATCAATGTATTTCTTTATGTACTTTAATTCAACCATCTTGCTTTTCATCTCTCCTCTGTTTCTATAAAATATATTTATATAACATATATTTTGAAACACATTAGAACAATCTTTTTATGCTTTGTTTTCAATTTCCTTCCATTTAACCAAAACTGTCCACAATTCTCATTATGAGACAATCAGAGGGTCATTTTCTCTTAGTCACATTTCATTACAAATTAGTCATTTAATTTTTCTAAGTGAAACATGCATGCTCCAAACAAATAGCAATAACAATCACATAAAACCCAAATGTCCAGCTATACTGCAGTAACCAAAAAAAAAAAAGGTAATACATGGAGTGGGAGTGTTCACATGGGTCTTTTCTCCCCAGGCTTAAGAAACAAGGGTGGAAGAGTGAAGACAGTGACAGATATCAGATCCAAGTTCTCCCATCTTCTAGTTCTCCTATCTTTGGCATGCTGATAAATTAACTGAACCTCTATCTCTGAGCAGGGTAGATATGAGCATTGGATGGGACCCCTTTGTTCATTTCCAGAGCTTCTGTTGCATTCCAGACCTTGCTGGGGCAGAGATACAAGGGTGAGGGAAAAGAAAAACACAGCTCCTTTGGGATTCATTGGCATTTATGAAAGAGTGGGCAGATATAGATAATAATCAAAAGATCACATATATAAATCCCAGTAATGGTAAATTAACTGAAAGAGAATCGTTCTCTGAGACTATGGTATGTGGGAAGCTGGTAAAGAGAGCAAGTCCTATGGCTAGAAAAGAACATAATTGGAAAAAAGATGACAAAAGATCTGTGCAACTAAATGGGGAGAAGCCTATGAAACCTTTCCTGAGGTTTTCTATGACAAGTGTTTTTTAACTTTATCCAATGAACATAAGGAACAGTTTAACTTTTTTAAAAGAGAAATGATACAATGAAGTTTGAAATGCAAAAATACCATCCCAGGTACAATGCAGAAAAGAAACTAGAAAGGAGTCACTAATTCAGTGATCCATGTGAGAAATAATGGCAGCCTTGGATTAAAGTAATGCAAAACTGTTAAGTCTTAGTGTGTTGTATTTGGAGAATAAAAGAGAAAGATAAGAAGTAACTCAAAGGTTCCTGGCTTTGTAACAAGATACAAGTTGGAAACACCAAAAAGGAACAAGGTTTATGTGATAGGGACCCTGGAAAACAATGAATAAATTTTGGGACATGATGGATAAAAGATGCCTCTGAGACAGGCAAGAAGAGGCAATCTAGTAGGCATCTAATTCAGCCTGGAGTTCAGCAGAACAACTGGACTAATACAAATCTGCGAGACCTGTGCAATATCTGGGATAAGGTGAGGTTTTGTATGAGTGTGCAGGAGATGTTCTAGGGAGAGATCATAGAATAAAGCAGGAGAGAGACAAAGATTGAGCTTGAACCAGAACAGGATGTGCTGTGTAAAGGCAGTCAGAGACAAAGCATTCAGGAAGATTAAAAAAAAAAAAAACAGGCCACAATTATGCCAAAAACCCCAACATGTTGAAAAGGAGACATGAATGTGAGCAGGCTGGAGTGCAGCTGAGATAAGTAAAATAAGAACAGGAAGGGTGCCTGGCACTGCACCAGGCACCCACCAGTCATTGACCAGACGATGAAAAGGTCAATACAAGTTATCTGAACTCTTAGTCATGGAATATGCTGCAACCCTCTTGCTGATCTTCCTGCCAGGTTACATAATGTGAAGCCCCAGAAAGAAGATTTGATGTTCCCTTCACAGGAAATCATCTCTTTTTAACATACGCTTGGGGATCAATCCAGGCTCGCAACAGTCCAGATTCTGCTTACGCATGACTTTCTCTAACTAGTATTTACCATCCAGGTATTATGCTCAATGCTTAAATGTATGAAGTCATTTAACCCTTACTTCAATTCCATGCAGAAGATTTAATTACTGTCCCATTTTACACTTGAGAAAAATAAGGCAAAGCAGGTTAAGTTTCTTGTCCTAGATCACCCATTTAGTGAAGTGACAAATCAGAAATTCAAACCCAGGCATTCAGGATTCAGAATGTGAGCTTCAACGACCTTGTCATCTCTACAAAGCCTTCCCCTAAAAGCCCTGAGAGTATTTCCTGCGCCTTCCCCCCATATTCCCTTGGCACTTCATGCATACATCTCTGAAACTTGCTCTCAGTTGCCATAAATATCTAGAGCAGCATTATCCAGCAGAAATCCAAGGTGAATGATACATGTGAACCACAGACATGATTTCAAATTTTTGAGTGGCCACATTTATAAAAGCAAAAAGAAATAGGTAGAAATAATTACAATAATATATTTTGTTGAATGCAATTTTGACATTTAATTTTTCATGTCAACTCAGCTAACCTATGATGCCCAATTGTTTAGCCAAACGACAGTCTAGATGTTGCTGTGAAAGTACTTTTTAGACATGATTAACATTTAAATCAGTAGACTTTTGAGTACCCTCCACATTGTGGATGTGCTCATCCAATTACTTAAATGCCTTAAGCACTAAGATTGAGTCTCCTCAGAGAAGAAGGAATTTGACCTTAAAGTTACAAAATATTAAAGACTAGTGGCTGAACTAGTCTGGAACACAGACTAGTTCTCACTAGTGGCTCACAGTTCTGGAACCTGGACGTTCAAGACGAAAGTGTTGGCAGGTTTGGTTTCTCCCGAAGTCTGCCTCCTTGGCTTGCAAATGACTGCCTTCTCATTGTTCTCCTGTGTTTTTTCTGTTGCACACATCCCTGGTGCCATATTAGATTAGGAACTCATCCTTGTGACTTTATTTAATCTTAATTACCTCTCCAAATGTTCTTTTTCCAATATATTCACATGAGGTTCAGAACTTTAACATAGGAACTTTGGAGCAGGATACAGTTCAGTCCATAACACTACCTTAATTGCCAGATTCTATACTAGTAGATTCTGTACTCAAGACTGCAGCATCAACTCTCATCTTAATTTCCAGCATGCTGGCCTGAGATACAAATTTCAGAATTGCCAGCCCCATAATCTCATGAGCAAATTCCTTAAAATTTCTCTCTTTTTTTCTTATCTTTCTCTCAAGATCAATATCACCCATTAGTTCCATTTATCTGGATTAAGCCAACATATTCAAAAAGCTATAATTTCCACATGTAATCAGTACAAAAGCTACTAATAAGGTATTTCACATTTTTATGCTAAGTCTGAAATATGATTTTCATTTTTACCTACAGCTTATCTTATTTGGACTGGCAACACTTCAAGTACTCAGTAAGTACTACCTGTAGCAAGAGGACATTACATTGCACAGTGTAGGTTAAAGTCACAGCAACAAGCTGTAGTGGAAAGAAAAATGTGTGAGGCCATATAGAACAGAGTTTAAACTGCTGCCTCTTGCTGAGGCTTGGTGAATGCTAGCTAAAATTTTTACATTTCTCAATGGAGAACTTTCCTGGGCCTTAGTTTCCTGACACATAGAAGGGGGTAATAGTACCTACATTAAGAACTGTTAGGAAGATTAGTTGGAAAATTCCTGAGAGAGCAGTTGGCAAAGTGCAGATGCTCAATAAACATCAGGCACTTCTTTCTCTCTATGGCTTTATATCTGGTTTGCTGCCTTCCCTCTTCAAAGAAAGAGTCTAAGTTGGTTTCATCTTTGTTTCCCCAGCCTAGTACAATGGTATAATAAATGCTTGTGGAACTCATGAATGGTCTTGTATTACCATAGTGAAGTATATCCACTTGTTGATTGATATTTTCCTTTAATAAACAAACCTTTCAAACACTTTGGCAGGACTTGCAAGTTGCGGAGCTATTGGACATTGTAGTGGGTGGTCCAGTGGAGAGATGAGCCAAAGTTCGAGTTGGGGACTTGAGCGAAGAGACTGTTAAGCTAATGGAAATGTGGCAGCCTCACAAATAAAACAAACCAGGAAAGATGTACCACAAACATCTCTGACATAAGAGTACACCAAATTTTTTAATTCACTTCCATTTTAATTTTCCATTTCTGAGGATAAATTTGACAAGTGTTAATGAGATGGGATGTATCCTCATTAAAGAAAAAAACAGGAAAAATATTCACCCTGATTCACAAAAAGTCTAGTTTAGATGACATTTTCCTCTGCAGTACATTAAAGACCTAGTACAGGGCTGGGGGTGTAGCTCAGTGGTAGAGCACTTGTCTGGTATGCACAAAGCCCTGGGTTCAATTCCCTAGTGTGTAAAGAAAAAGACATTCATTTGCAAAAGTAGGAAAAGATAGAATTTTTTAGTAATATGCCACAATGTGAAGTCACATAATAAATAAGTCATGGTTCTCCAGAAAAAAAGACCCAATAGGATGTTTATTTGTTGTCTTAACAATCATTTTGTTAACATCATTGTTACTCTTTTCACATTCTCAATGTCATTTTCAGCCCAGGTAAATTGGTATAATTGACATTGGGATATTCTAATATTTTCTATGGCATTTGGGGGCTCTCCTGACAATTTTTAGAAGGAGTAAATTTATATATCACATACTGTCCCCCAGAAATTTTTCACTCCTTACTGTACATATACTCATGCTCCCCCTATGTTCTGAACTCTTAGAAATCCAGAGTTCATGGCTAAGTGGCCTGTTAGACTGATCTATCTTAAATGGAACAGTCTTAATGGTGGTTAAAAACAGAAAGTAAAGAGTGGTTACCTCTGTTGAACTTGTTCCAAGACAGGGGTTGGTGGGATAAGGGAGAACAATGGAGGGAGTGAATCTAAGATATAAGCACATATATAAATTTCACAATATATCCCCCACTCATGACTTTGTATGTAAATAAAAATATGTGATAAAAAACTACACATTAAAAAAAAAAAGAGTGGTTACCAGAGAGAATAACTTCCAGTACCCTAGTAGCACAGAAAGGAAACTATGGTTGGCAATTGATTGTATATTTCAATAGCTAGTAGAGAGGATTTTGAACATTTCTAACACAAAAAAATCATAAATGTTTGAGTTGATGGATAAGTCAGGTATTCTGATCCAATCATTGCACTTTTTATATATATAGTGAAATATCACTGTACCCCACAAATATGAATAATTAAGTATAAACTAAATTAATTAATTTTTAAAAATTAATCACTCATACACACACACATACATAAAACTTGCTATCTTCTACTAGATAAGAATAGTTTTAATGCCTGAAGCTAAAAGAGCTGGCAAACAAAATCACCAAAGCAAAGTGGGTAAGAAAATAAAAAATTCTGGTCTGAGAAGGCGAGACTTGAAGATGAGAAATCAATTCATTTTCAGAAAAAGTCATAGTGAGCCACAGACATAATTCTTCAGTGGGAACTGCCATTCAGTAACAAGCAGCCTAAAAAGGTAAATTTATCCTTAATAGAAAGATTTAAAAATACCTAACAATTTTTTAAATGTTAGTCTTTTTAAGGTACATATAATTTTTAATTGCACAAGTGCAACTAACAAAGAATTAGGAGCCATTAAGGCATTTAGCCTTAAGCTTCACACCTCATGATACTAAGTATCACTACCTTAAGAGAAATTCCTAAGATCCATGCTACTTCTTAGTTACTAGAATGCTGAGGCCTCAGAAGAATTTTTTTCTTGTGAATTTCCACAGAAAACCATAAAGTATGAGCATGTATTTTTAGGCTACTATATTCATTTATTCAACAAATATTTGTTCAACATTACTGTGTGCCAGGAACTAAGGAACAGGGAGCACAACTCTGAGCAGAAACACACTTAACCCTTGCCCTAAGCAATTGGTATAATAAAGGCTCTCAAACCTGGAGCCGTGTTGGGACTCTCTCTCTCTCTCTCTCTCTCTCTCTCTCTCTCTCTCTCTCTCTCTCTCTCTCTCTCTCTCCAAATTGCTGCTATAGTACCTTAATTGATTAAAACAACAAACCTAAATACTAGAGTTCATAACCTAATTCCTGGAAGAAATCATAACCAATGCTCTTTTATGAAGCAGAACACTGACAACAGGTAGTCTTAATTCCTGGAGTAACTAACTCAGAGGGGTTTTTTACACAACTGCATTGGTTTCTTTGCTTAAGAAATCTATTTTACAGTATTATCAGACAGCAACACCTTAAATATTTTGTAGATCATTTCACTCGACCTTACTTTTTCCTCTCCCTTGTGAACTGTTGGCCAAACAGACACAGTTTCATTTTCACTTTTTCAAAATGATAGTATAAAAAAACAGAAGTGAAAGTATGAATCATAATATAATCAGGAGTTCATAGCGAGATATTCATTTATAACTCAGAAAACCATAGGGTATTTCCAAGCTGATGTCATTCATAGAAAGAATGCCATGGGTTGTGGAAGAATAAGAAAAATCACCTAGGTCAAGTGGGGATTTAGAATACATGTGGGATATTCCCAGCTAATTATTTTTATTTAAAAAAATTTTTACAGGGCTGGAGGTGGCTCAGTGGTAGAGCGCTTGCTTAGCACACAGAAGGCCCTCACTTCAATCCCCAGCAGTGAAAAAAAATCCTGAAAAATACCAAAATGTGTTTCATGCACTCATATTGACAGCTATGCTAGAAATTACAGACTGGATGTTGTGTTGAGCTTTTAATTCTGGTAACTGAGACTGTGATTCTGCTTTAGAAAGCATAACACTAGTGTTATGGGAGGATCGCAGTTCCAGAGCAGCCTGGGCAAAACATTTGCGAGACCCTGTCTCAACAGGAAAAAATGTTGGGCATGGTTGTATGCACCTGTCATTCCAGCAATGGCTGGAAGCTTAAAATATGGGGATGGCAGTCCAGGATGGCCTGACAAAAAAGCAAGACCCTAAGTCAAAAATAACCAAAGCAAAAAGGGTTGGAGGGTGACTTAAGCAGTAGAGTGCCTTTCTGGTAAGCATGAAGTCCTGAGTTCAAATTCCAATACTGCAGATAATAATAGTATTTAGATTTGTTCTTTTAATCAATTAATTATTATTATGATTATTACAGTTAGACTATATGAAAGTAAGTTCTAAATAAGGAAAAGACAACTTCCAAGTAAATAAATGGATAAAAACCTTCATCTTACAAAAGAAATGCTCTGTATGACCAATAAAGTTACAAGAAGGGGAAAAAAGCTAGTAATTGAAGCATGCAAATTATAAGAAGATATTATTCTGTGTCCTTCAGACTGGAAAACTTTCCAAAGTCTGGCAGTGATAAGTCATGGTAAGGAAGTATGAGAAATAGAAACTTTCAAATCACTAATGCTAATTAGTGATGACTGATAGACATTGAAGTTCCACTATAGGACACAGTATAAACTGGAGAAGAAAAATATAAGAGGTTGAGAGATCAAATTGGTGTAACATAGAAAGCATTTTGGCAATAGCTAGCAAAGTTTGAAGCTTAGGACACCATAAGTCAATTTATAAAATATAGCTTGGAAAGTTCACTTCTTGTCATGTTGCCATATCCACATATCCTCCTTAATTTTACCATTTCTGAAAATCTTGCCTGACTTCTTCAGAACTAGGCTACTGGAAATCAATAGCCAGCAATATTGCCTGCTTCCCCTTTCCCAGAGTCAACAACTGCTACAAAAATAGGAAGCCATATACACAATGGAGAAAAAGCACAGATTAATAACTTCCAATAGAGCTAGCTCTACCATAGTGTTCTCCTAGAAAGTCACTGGACGATGACACTGCCACGTGCAAATTGATACCCAGATGTGTGGGTGAGCTAAGGAAGGAAAGCCTGGATGTCTGGCAAGTTTCTTGATTCAACTGGAAGCTTCTACTCATACCTTGAGTACCTATGCCCTCATTCATCAACAACACTTTACTCTCCTCATCCTCCTCACCCAAAGAATGTAAGGGTCCCAGGTAAGGGCAGAATGTCTCCTGAGGCAGGATATTGCTGAAAATTTGCACATGACTGGCATAGCATTTCCCTGAGAAACTTTAAGACAATTGTACATGAAAGAAGGCTATTAGTAACTTCGGGTAATTTGGGAACTATAGCCGTCTTCTCTTCCTCCTCACTCAACATCCTTCTCCAAATCTCTGTGCTCAACAAGGAAGCCCCAAGCTTCCATGGGTGGTGGGTGCATAATGAGTCTGCTTGCCATATTACTGTCCAACCATTCTCTTACCTGACATCTTTAAACAGGATGGTGTACCTGTCTTTTCTTTTGCCCACTTTGTCTTCCATTTTCTGAAAAAATAAATGAATAAATCTAGGCACCAGTGGGTCACACCTGTAACCCTAGCTAATTCTGGAGGCTGTGATCAGAGGATTGCAGTTTCAGGCCAGCCTGGGCAGAAAAGTTTGTGAGACTCCCCATCTCAACCATTGCTGGTCTAGGAGGCCTGTACCTGTCATCGCAGCCCCAGTGGGAAGCCTAAAATAGTAGGATTGCAGTCCAGGCTGCCTGGACAACATACAAGATCCTATCTCAAAAATAACAAGAGCAAAAAGGGCAGGAGGTATACTTAAGCAATAGAGGACCTAACAGTAAATGTGAAATCTTGAATTCAACCCCCAATACCTCCCCCCAAAGACTAAAATAAAATAAATGAGTAAAAAGTTTAAAATCTTCATATAACTCTTATAGGTAACAAATGTGAAGAATTGTACATATATACTTGGCCCTATTTGCTCACATAGCCTATTTTTAGGTTTTTAACACATTAATATTATTCACTTGACTCTGATTTTGATTTTTTTCCATCTCACTTTATTTTGTGAATATCCCTCCAGTTCGAGATATTTATATGCCTCAATACACATGTAATGGAAAAATTAGTATATCTCCTTTAAGAACTGCATCATTTTCCATTGTGTGTGTGAATGCACACATGTACTACAATTTATTCAATTCTCTATTAATGAATATTCCAGTTTCTTACCATTTATTGGTACTACAAATCATGCTATAAGCAGCATTATGTTTATAACTGTATTTTGTCAAATACAGTTTTTTTAAATATAAGTTAGAGTTCAAAAGTTGAAATTACTATATAGTGTAGTAGTTTTAATTTTAATAGTTGATTCCAGGTTTATTTGGCATTGGCAAGACAAATTAAGGAATTCACATTCCCACTACCAAAGTATGGAAATGTTGATATCTCTGAGTATTGGCCAGCAGTGGTTGTTATTGTTGATTTAAAATATTTGCCAATCAGACAAAACTATTGTTCCAATGCAGCATGGGTATTGGGTAGAAAATGACATAAATCTCAAGGAGAAGAATGCTCGAGAAACTGAAATATTTGGTTGTACATGTTGGTATTTCTTTCTCTACCTGACCCCAGTTTGACACCTACATTCCTCCATACAGAGGTCTGAGAAAGTTGGAAATAGCTAATGTTTTCCTTACAAGTGTTTTCTTTTAGTGTAACAAGATTATGTCAACTGTTATTAGAAGGAAAGGCCATCGATATGCCAGTATAAAAAGGAAAGGGTGTGTCCATTTGCTAAAGTAAATAAAAGAGCTAGCACACTTAGAAACAGTTTTAAAACCTAAGTCACAATAGTATTGAGGAAGCTGGTAGGACAAAGCCAGGCTCACTGCTCCTAATTTGGGAAATTAACCACAGGACATTCTTGGAAAAGTCTGAGAGTAGCAGTGATACCATAGAGGGTTTTGAAAGTGTATTAACTATGATCTTTCTTTTAGCCCCAGTTGATACCAATGATTTCAAAACTAGTGACCAAGCATCAATAATATAACATGCTGGTGTATGGACAGGCTCTAATATTGTACATAAAAACAGAAAATTGGTACAATTGTAAAACTTTAACCCTTGCTTAATTTTAACTCAAAGTCTAAGAGAAAACACTCTCTTAAGAGGCAAGCAGTTCTATTCCAGTTAAAATCACTTCTGTGTTGGTGTGGTTGTTGATTTGTTGTGAAGGACAACAAATTGACTCTTAATGGATGTGAAAATCATCTAAATCTTCTAACTCCTATTGATCATATGTTGAGAGAGAGAAAAGGTAGAAGAGATAAGATGCCATAGGAGCAGCCTTTGCCACACTGAATAAAATGAACAGAAACTCTTGTACAAATATCTAAGCCAGCTAAAACAGCATAGTTATTTGTGGCTAAGCTGGACAGTATTTGCTATACTCTAGATCAGAGCAGAATATAGTGAATTACTACCTTGTAAAAAAATTAATTATAAATTAAGATGTATTAATGGGAAATACAGTGTAGAAAGACATTCCTCCTAGAATAGCATGCTCACATTTCTATTTACTGGTCACACGGTATTATGACATTTATGGATATGCAAGTTAATCATGACCACCAGGCTATAAGCAGGAGACTCTTTTATTCATCTTTATAAATGCCCTAAATGAAGCAGAGTATCAGGTTCAGAGTACATGCTTTGTAAATGTTGATTGTAGAACCTGAAATGAAGTGCACAATGCTAAGCTTCTGGAAATATTAAATGAGTTAATAACAAGTACCAGTGCTATTGACTAAATTGTGTTTCCCCAAAACTCAAAAATCCTAGCCCCCAATGTATCTATATCTGGAGATAAAATCTTCCGAAGGTAATTATATAAAATGAGGTCATAAGGGTGAGGCCCTTACCTAATAGGATGGTGGTGTTATAAGAAGAGGAAAAAAAGAAAGCTCTCTTTATCTCCATGGACAAGCACAGGAAGAAAAGCCATGTGACCCCAAAGGGAGAAGATGACTATCTGCAAGGTAGGAAGTCAACACTCACTAAGCAACATTGGCCAAGACCTTCATCTTGAACTTTCCACTCTCCAAACTGTGAGAAGATACATTCATGTTATTTAATTCACCCAATTTATGGTATTCATCTGCTCGAGCAGATGAATACCATCTGCTCGAGCAGATGAATACAATCAGATAACCCACAAAAAATTCTGCTGCTTTTAATTGTTTTCATAACAGTGAACAGGATTAGAAAACAATGATTTAAAGTCATTCTGTAATTAGTAATTATCCAAGAATGAATTTTAGCACAATATTTAGTGTTTATGCATTACAGAATAACTCAAAGGCTTGAGAATAGAATGTAGCAAACTAAAGAAAAAGAAAAAAAACAGCAGCACTGTCATAATTTACATTTAACTACAAGGATTCTGTGCTACAGTTTTAATAGAAACTTTTACTCAGCCTGCATCTCCTTCCACAGACAACCATTAAGTTTGATTAACTTTGATAATGTTTGAGAGATATGTCAACCTAATGTAAATGCCCATTTCCTTCATAGGTTTTTCTTCAGACTGTTCACATGATGTTACTTTTAAGCCATAGTCCCACTTCATTTTCTAAATTTAAGAAGCAAATCTTTCAAGTGTTCCTCATGATGCATAGCACCTTACAGAAAACAAAACAAAAATCTATTTTTCATAATTGTCTCATGATATATTTTTATGAAAAGTTGGTTACCAGAAATTTGCAGCTTCAAATTAGCAAAAAAAAAAAAGTGTGCTATTAATTTTACTCACTACATATTCCTTGAATGAAGGTTACCTTCACAGAATTAAGGAATTAACTAAGAAATTTGATGCATGCTTTGCACATTTACCATTGTAATGCCCAAAGCGAATATACTAGTGTTGGATCAGAAATTTGGATGTCAGTACTTTCTCACATTTACTAACTTTTAAAGTAACAAATGGAATGATGCTTTAAGTGATTAGCACAGGAATGACTGACATTTTCATAACAATGCAAGCTATTTAGGAATTCTTATGAAAATAACAACTTTTCTTTTTTCTTTTTTTCTATCTTCAAAATTCAAATTTACCTCACTGAGTTGTCAGATTGATAACATTGAATTCTAGAGTATTCTGATATATTTATTATCTCTCTAACAACTTTAAGAATTGTCACTCTGGTAAGTGAAAGTTTAAAAACTAAAATACAAAAACTTATTTTGTTTTCCTTTCTGTGTTTTGTGTTTGAGTCAGGGTCTCACTCTGTAGCCCATGTTGACCTCACATTCGTCATCTTCCTGTCCCTGCTTCCTAGGACATTATAGGTGCATACTGCCAGCCCTTTCTATGTTTTGTATTGAAAATTATGAGCCTTAGGCATAGGAATTGTCAACTTTTCCTGTGGCAAAAAAATGTTAAAAGTGAAATTCTGAATTGTATTCCTTATTTTAAAGTAAACTGAATAAAGTTTGCTTTATTCAAAAAGATTTTCCATACTTTCTATATGGAAAAATACAGTATCTACACAGTACTCTATTATACCAAGTACATAATATTTGTAACTAGGTCAACATACAGAGTTTCTAGGCACCACCAAGGAACTAATTATGTTATGTTCATATTAGGGTATTACCAGAGTAACAGAACTACAGTGACTCATTGGGTCTTTGGTTAGGGTGCTTTGTGCTGCAGGTGCTGCATATAGAGGACTCAGAAGACTGACGCAATTGTGAAAGTCTCCTTTGAGAGGTCAGAAGTAACACTCCCCCAAAACACAAACTATTAAGTTGGAGAATATGTTGGTTGTAGAGAGAACCAGCCTCTTCCTCTCTGAGAATGAATACACAATATCTTAGAGGAAGCAAATGAGCTGATCCATACAACAGCACGTGCTGCCCTGTAGGGTTAGAGCCACCAGCATGAGAATGACAGGAGGGCATTTGAGATGGCTAGAGCTTAAAAAGAAGAATCCATGCATCTTCTATTATTGCACCTGAGGAAAAGGACAAAAATTAAGAATTTGGTGGCATGGCATGGAAAGAGGGACTGTCCTTCACACATACTAGCTATGGATACAGTGTCCTGCATGGGTGTTTTATTCATTCACCCAGTATTTATTATTGCTGCATACAAACTAAATTTTAGAAAGAGATTTAACACTGAAAAAGTGTATATGATTCCTGTCCTCCTAGTAATGAGGAGTTATAGGTAGATCTGGACTATCCCCCAAAGACTTATGTGCTAAAAATGTATGCTGGTAGTGCTATTAGGAGGTGGTAGAAACCTTAAGAGATGTGGTCTGGTTGGAGAAGGTAGATCACCAGGGACATGTCTTCTAAGGGCATAATGGTTTCTCCTTCTCCCTTCCTCCTCCCCCCTCCTTCCTGGCCACAATACAATGAGGTGAGCCATTTTGCCCTATCACATGTTCTTCACCATAATTTTCTGCCTCTTCATGCCCCAGAAATAATAAAGTCAAGTAAGTCAAGTAACCATGGACTGAAACCTCTAAAACCATGAACCAAAACAAATCTTCCCTCCTTTAAGTTGATTTTCTCAGATATTTTGTCACAACAACAGAAAGTAAATAATACAAGATGTCAACCTGGGCATCATCATTGATGTCTTTCCTTCTCTCACACATTCTGCACAGAATTCATTAGCAGATCCTTACTTTATATTCAAAATATACTCAGAATTTGACTATTATTGCACAGAATCAGCTTAGTCTAAGACACAAGTTTTTTGTCTGCTTTTTGCAATTGCCGCCTCAGTGTCCTCTCTCTTTAATACATATGTCCAGCTTCACCACATTCTCCAAAGAGCAGCCAGAGAGATTACATTAAAACATGATCTCACTACTTTACTTACAATATTTCAATGGCTCCCATCTCACTCAGAATAAAACAGAAGGACCTTACCAAGATATATGGGTACCTACATGATTTGGTGCTCATTACTTCTCTGACCACATCACCTCCTCCGTCTCCCTTTATTCATTCTACCTTAAGTAAACTGACTCATCCCTGCTCTTTGAGAAGAGTAGAGAAGTTCTCTTACACTTGTTGTCCCCTCTGCTTGACGTGCCCTTTCCTCTGATATCTAACCAATAGTAGAAAGCAGTGAAGTACACACTGAAAAGTCTAAAAATTGTATTTCTTTTAAAATGTTATATAACTCAAACTGCTCATTATTCAGTTCTGATCTTATGACAAATTTGCTTATTATAGCAAGGTTTTCTATATACAAATGCTTTAAGACTTGCCATAAGCCTTCTTCTCCACTTATAGGTATATACTCTGGTTCTAATTCACCTATCATCACTCAGCCCTCTTTTTTTTCAGAACCTAATTTCAGCATAAATCATAGTCATTGATTAGTGACATCAGTTAAAGTCACAAATGCCAAAGTTGAGCTAGTTTTCTTGAAGATTCTCTCAATTCAAGGTGGGAGGCTTTGCACCAAATTTGTCTCTAAAACCTTCCAAGCCCCCCTGATAAAAAAGTATTATGGTATAAAGAATAAAACAATAATAAAAAAGATAATATGGTAAAATGGAAGAGTGTGCATACTTTAGCAACACATAAGAACTATCAATACATTTCTGAAAGAGCAAAAATGAATGCAAGAGAGTTAATGAAACAAGTCAGGAATCAGCCGTCAAGTGTCTTAAAGCTAAAATCCAATCACATGCCTAGAATGTCTAGCATCATGGTTTTCCCAGGGCACCCTTTAACTTATTTTTCCAGTTTAATTATTAATGGAGCCTCCTAGTCCTCTTAACCTATGCTGGTTTGGAAGATGATTAGCTATTGTATCTAAGGAATCCCAGGGAAATCTCAGTTTTGTAACAAGAAAAAAAATAGGTACACCAAGGCTAGTATAGGTATTTTAGAAAGTACAGTGGCCTGCAAGCCAACTTTCATCAACCTCTTTCAGTCTACTCTCAGAGGCAGCCATTTTTTATCTCTCAGCAAAAATACAATTTGTGGGAGGAGGGATGAGAAGCATAAGCATAGACTTAGATGCCATATACATGAGTTGAGGCTCTGGGATTAGATTGCCTAGGAAGACAGCTCAGAAGAGTGAGAAAAGGAGGCAGTCAGGGACAGGGACACCTACATCTAAATGGGTATCATATATGAAGAAAGAAAAGAGAGTGGTTGGAGGAGGAGCATAAGAGCAAGAAGATAAGAAAATATCAAAATTTTGAGAGCATGGATAATCTAAGTATCCTGAGCTGATTGATACACAATGTATTGAAACATCACATTGTACTTTATTAAAATGTAAAATTAAAGAAGAAAGTGTCTAAAAAGATGTAAAGGAAATATTTAGGCAAAGTAAGAGTGGATAGGAAGGTAGATCCGTGAATTCATTGATTAATAGTATCAGTTGGTGCAAGAGGTTATAAAGAATATGGCGAATTCCAAGATGGTGGCTAGAGGTAGGAAGCAGAAAGCAACCCTCCTATAGTGAAATCTTGGAGAGATGCTGGAGACACACTTTGCAGGCATAATCACCGAGAAAAGGCATAACTTTGACTCCTCCACATCTCCAGCCGGTGCAGAGAATCTCCACTTCACGTTAAATGGAGAAACGAGGAGGGCCCCCGGGGCCGCCAGTGGCCGGCACCCATACGGCTTGGGAAGACGCGGACCAGGTGAGCTTCGCGGTACCGCGGTAGCCCCACAGACAAGCCTGGGCCAGAGCAGCATAGCCCCCTGGACAGACTGACCTCCACCCAAGAAAAAAAGAGAAACTTAGTACTAAGCAATAAGAACAGTTAAGACACGCTGGAAAGAGGGTGGGGCGCCCTGAGCGCTGAAGATTGGGGGAAGGGAACCCTTCCCGGGACTGTAAATAAACAAGCTGGGCAGGCCGGAGAGGCTCTGGCAGGAGCGGGGCGTTCCCAGCAACCAGGAGCGGGGAAGCTTGTGAGAGGAGGGAAGACCCACTTCCCACGTGAACTGTAAATAAACACGCAGGCCTGACAACGCGGGGCAGTGTCACCTTTCCCAGTGCTTGGAAAGGGGAAAGCCTGTAGCAGAGGCTCCCGCACAGGAGAACTCTGAGCAAACAAAGCCTGTGGGACAAGGTGAGTGCTAGCTCACCCCAGAGATCTGCATAAATAACGCCGCCAGCTACAGGCTGAGAGCAGCAGGCAGGCAAGCCACAGTTGCAGATACCACTCTCAGAACTGCCTCCAGATGCTTTTTATTCTTTTTCTCCCTACCTTTGATGAGAGAACAACCGAATTACACCTGAAAGCCGAAAAACTTACTGAAACTATATTGCATTTGAACTGGGGACACTTGGTGGGGCTTTTTTTTTTTTTTTTTTTTTCTCTGTGTGTGTGAGTGTAGTTTTGTTCTACTTTATGCATCCCCTTTGATGAGACAACTACAGAACAACATCTGAGGCACCAACTCCAGGACTGGAGATTGAGACGGACATCCAAATTATTAAGACTGAAATTGCATTGCATATAAACTTGGAAGTTTTTTGGTTTTTTTTTTTTTTTATTTTCTACTTTCCATTTTATTTTAATTCATTTTTATAAATAGATATTACTTTCATATACTTATTTTTTTTTTTATCTTTGATTTTCAATCCTCTCTCTGTCTCTCTATTGTCTGTTCAGCTTACTGTCGATTAGCACACTAACACTCCCTGTTTATACCTTTGAAACTCTCTTGTCTGATACCTTGTTCTGCTTTCTCCCTCTTGTCTGTATATTTGTTTTCCCCTTTTCTTTAACTTCTTGCTTTCCATCTCAGCTCACTCTTCCATTCTCAATATTACCATTGTTATTATTACAAGCTAGAAAATACTTAATTACACACAGTACAGGGACAGTAACAACACCAAGGACAATGACAGGAAGACAGAAAAAACAAGGAAACCAGTTTCCCCACAGCAAAAAATTAGTACAGGAACCAGAGGGGAATGAAGAGAACAGAAACTCAGATCCAGACTCCAACAAAATGAAGATAAACTATGCCAAAGGACCCAATGAAGCCCACAAGAATAATTTAAAAGAAGATATACTACAAGTACTCAATGAGAATTTTATAGAGATGATACTGGATAGGGTCAACCAAAATGTACAGGAGACACTCAAGAAATTCCAAGACAATAAAAATAGAGAATTTGAAGAAGCAAAAGAAGAAATAAAGGAAACCATAGAAGCACTGTATAAACACCAAAGTGAAAGAGAGAACACAATGAATAAATGGATAAATGAACTCAGGACAAAAATAGACAACAATAAAGAAGAAAACAGCCAGGATATGGAAAACCTCAGAAAAAAGAATGAAACAGAACTGCAAAACAAAACGGAAGGCCAATCCAGCAGAATAGAACAAACAGAAGACAGAATCTCAGAACTTGAAGATGAAATGGTAATTAAAGGAAAAACTGAAGAACTATTAATTAAACAACTCAAGACCTGTGAAAAGAAAATGCAAGAACTCACTGACTCCATCAAAAGACCAAACTTGAGAATCATGGGCATCGAAGAAGGAGAAGAGGTGCAAGCAAAGGGAATGCGTAATATATTCAACAAAATAATAATGGAAAATTTCCCAAATCTAGAGAAAGATATTCCCATACAGATGCAAGAGGCCTCCAGGACACCAAACAGACCAGATCAAAATAGAACTACTCCACGACATATCATCATTAAAACAACAAGTTCAGAAACTAAGGAAAGAATATTGAAGGCTGTAAGAGAGAAAAAACAAGTAACATACAAAGGTAAACCCATCAAAATCACAGCAGACTTCTCAACAGAAACATTAAAAGCAAGACGAGCGTGGGGTGAGATCTTCCGGGCACTGAATGAAAATAACTTCAACCCCAGGATACTCTACCCAGCAAAGCTATCATTCAAAATAGATGGAGCAATAAAAGTCTTCCATGATAAGCAGAAACTAAAACAATATGTGACCACAAAGCCACCATTATGAAAGATTCTGCAAGGGATCCTGCACACAGAAAGTGACACCCAACTTAACCATGAAAAGGCAGGCAGCACCAAACCACAGGATAAGAAAAAGCAAGACAGTAGAGAGTAACATCAAGTTAGGTACACACAATCAAACCTTCAAACAACTAAGATAACTAAATGGCAGGAATCACCACATACCTATCAGTACTAACACTTAATGTTAATGGACTTAATTCACCCATCAAAAGACAGCGTTTGACAAAATGGATTAAAAAAGAAGATCCAACAATTTGTTGCTTACAGGAGACTCATCTCACCGACAGAAATAAGCATATGCTTAGGATGAAAGGCTGGAAGAAGATTTACCAAGCCAATGGCCCCCGAAAACAAGCAGGAGTAGCAATACTTATCTCTGACAAAGTAGACTTCAAACCTACATTGATCAAACGAGATAAAGAAGGACATTCCATACTAATAAAAGGGGAAATAGACCAAAAGGAAATAATAATCATCAATCTGTACGCACCCAATGTCAACGCACCCAATTTCATCAAACATACCCTGAAAGACCTAAAAGCATAAATAAACGCCAACACAGTGGTTGTGGGAGACTTTAACACTCCATTATCATCAATAGATAGGTCATCCAAACAAAAACTCAATAAAGAAATCCAAGATCTAAAATATGCAATAGATCAAGTGGACCTAGTAGATGTCTACAGAACATTTCATCCAACCTCTACACAATCTACATTCTTCTCAGCAGCCCATGGAACCTTCTCCAAAATAGATCATATCCTAGGGCACAAAGCAAGCCTCAGCAAATATAAGAAAATAGAAATAATACCGTGCATACTATCTGACCACAATGCAGTAAAAGTAGAACTCAACAACAAAAGTAAAGACAAAAAACATGCAAACAGCTGGAAACTAAATAACTCATTACTTAATGAAGAATGGATCAACAATGCAATAAAAGAGGAAATTAAAAAGTTCCTGGAAGTCAATGAAAATGAAAACACAACCTACCGGAACCTATGGGACACAGCTAAGGCAGTCTTGAGAGGAAAGTTTATAGCCATGAGTGCATATATTAAAAAGATTGAAAGATTCCAAATCAATGACCTAATGATACATCTCAAACTCCTAGAAAAACAAGAACAAGCAAATCCCAAAACAAATAGAAGGAGAGAAATAATAAAAATAAGAGCTGAAATCAACGAAATAGAAACCAAAAAAACCATACAAAGAATTAATGAAACAAAAAGTTGGTTCTTTGAAAAAATAAACAAGATCGATAGACCCCTGGCAAACCTGACTAAAATGAGGAGAGAAAAAACCCAAATTAGTAGAATTAGGAATGCAAAAGGGGAGATAACAACAAACACCATGGAAGTCCAGGAAATCATCAGAGACTACTTTGAGAACCTATATTCAAATAAATTTGAAAATCTAAAAGAAATGGACAGATTTCTAGATACATATGATCATCCAAAACTGAACCAAGAGGAAATTAATCACCTGAATAGACCTATAACACAAAATGAAATTGAATCAGCAATCAAGAGTCTCCCCAAAAAGAAAAGTCCAGGACCTGATGGATTCTCTGCTGAATTCTATCAGACCTTTAAAGAAGAACTGATACCAACCCTGCTTAAACTGTTCCATGAAATAGAAAGGATAGGAAAACTGCCAAACACATTTTATGAAGCCAGTATTACACTTATCCCAAAACCAGGCAAAGACACCTCCAAAAAGGAAAACTATAGGCCAATCTCCTTAATGAACATTGATGCAAAAATCCTCAACAAAATAATGGCAAACCGAATTCAGCAACACATCAAAAAGATTATTCACCACGACCAGGTAGGCTTCATCCCAGGGATGCAGGGGTGGTTCAACATACGAAAATCAATAAACGTAATAAACCACATTAACAGAAGCAAAGACAAAAACCACTTGATCATCTCAATAGATGCAGAAAAAGCCTTTGATAAGATCCAACATCATTTCATGATAAAAGCTCTAAGAAAACTAGGAATAGAAGGAAAGTTCCTCAACATTATAAAAGCTATATATGACAAACCTACAGCCAGCATTATACTTAACGGAGAAAAATTAAAACCATTCCCTCTAAAATCAGGAACCAGACAAGGATGCCCACTATCTCCACTCCTATTCAACATAGTACTGGAATTCCTAGCCAGAGCAATTAGGCAAGAAGAAGGAATAAAAGGGATACAAATAGGTAAAGAAACTGTCAAAATATCCCTATTTGCAGACGACATGATCCTATACCTTAAAGACCCAAAAAACTCTACTCAGAAGCTTCTAGACATCATCAATAGCTATAGCAAGGTAGCAGGATATAAAATCAACATAGAAAAATCATTAGCATTTCTATACACTAACAATGAGCAAACGGAAAAAGAATATATGAAAACAATTCCATTTACAATAGCCTCAAACAAAATCAAATACCTAGGTGTAAACCTAACAAAAGATGTGAAAGACCTCTACAAGGAAAACTATGCACTTCTGAAGAAAGAGATTGAGGAAGACTATAGAAAGTGGAGAGATCTCCCATGCTCATGGATTGGTAGAATCAACATAGCAACAATGTCGATACTCCCCAAAGTAATCTACATGTTTAATGCAATTCCCATCAAAATTCCAATGACATTCATTAAAGAGATTGAAAAATCTACTGTGAAATTTATATGGAAACACAAGAGGCCACGAATAGCCAAGGCAATACTCAGTCAAAAGAACAATGCAGGAGGTATCACAATACCTGACTTCAAACTATATTACAAAGCAATAACAATAAAAACAGCATGGTACTGGCATAAAAACAGACATGAAGACCAGTGGAACAGAATAGAGGATCCAGATATGAAGCCACACAACTATGAGCAACTTATCTTTGACAAAGGAGCTAAAAATATACGATGGAGAAATAGCAGCCTCTTCAACAAAAACTGCTGGGAAAACTGGTTAGCAGTCTGCAAAAAACTGAAACTAGATCCATGTATATCACCCTATACCAAGATTAACTCAAAATGGATCAAGGATCTTAATATCAGACCCCAAACTCTTAAGTTGATACAAGAAAGAGTAGGAAATACTCTGGAGTTAGTAGGTATAGGTAAGAACTTTCTCAATGAAACCCCAGCAGCACAGCAACTAAGAGATAGCATAGATAAATGGGACCTCATAAAACTAAAAAGCTTCTGTTCATCAAAAGAAATGGTCTCTAAACTGAAGAGAACACCCACAGAGTGGGAGAAAATATTTGCCAATTATACATCAGACAAAGGACTGATAACCAGAATATACAGGGAACTTAAAAAACTAAATTCTCCCAAAACTAATGAACCAATAAAGAAATGGGCATGTGAACTAAACAGAACTTTCTCAAAAGAAGAAATTCAAATGGCCAGAAAACACATGAAAAAATGCTCACCATCTCTAGCAATAAAGGAAATGCAAATTAAAACCACACTAAGATTCCACCTCACCCCTGTTAGAATAGCCATCATCAGCAACACCACCAACAACAGGTGTTGGCGAGGATGCGGGGAAAAAGGAACCCTCTTACACTGTTGGTGGGAATGTAGACTAGTACAACCACTCTGGAAAAAAATTTGGAGGCTACTTAAAAAGCTGGACATCGATCTACCATTTGATCCAGCAATACCACTCTTGGGGATATACCCAAAAGACTGTTACTCCAGAGGCACCTGCACATCCATGTTTATTGCGGCACTATTCACAATAGCCAAGTTATGGAAACAGCCAAGATGCCCCAGCACTGATGAATGGATTAAGAAAATGTGGTATCTATACACAATGGAATTTTATGCAGCCATGAAGAAGAACGAAATGTTATCATTCACTGGTAAATGGATGGAATTGGAGAACATCATTCTGAGTGAGGTTAGCCTGGCCCAAAAGACCAAAAATCATATGTTCTCCCTCATATGTGGACATTAGATCAAGGGCAAACACAACAAGGGGATTGGACTATGAGCACATGATAAAAGCGAGAGCACACAAGGGAGGGGTGAGGATAGGTAAGACACCTAAAAAACTAGCTAGCATTTGTTGCCCTTAATGCAGAGAAACTAAAGCAGATACCTTAAAGCAACTGAGGCCAATAGGAAAAGGGGACCAGGAACTAGAGAAAAGGTTAGATCAAAAAGAATTAACCTAGAAGGTAACACCCATGCACAGGATATCAATGTGAGTCAATGCCCTGTATAGCTATCCTTATCTCAACCAGCAAAACCCCTTGTTCCTTCCTATTATTGCTTATACTCTCTCTACAACAAAATTAGAGATAAGGGCAAAATAGTTTCTGCTGGGT
Organism: Castor canadensis; assembly: GCF_047511655.1. NCBI lineage: Eukaryota > Metazoa > Chordata > Mammalia > Rodentia > Castoridae > Castor > Castor canadensis. The sequence continues at coordinate 18,194,019 of NC_133390.1, read as the reverse complement.
ATTGAGGGGGGGGAGCGGGAGGGGGTGGAGTGGGTGGTAAGGGAGGTTGTGGGGGCAGGGGGGAGAAATGAACCAAGCCTTGTATGCACATATGAATAATAAAAGAAAAATGAAAAAAAAAACACAAAACAAAAAAACAATAAACAAACCAGACAAAAAAAATAAATAAATAAATAAAGAATATGGCAACTGAGAAAGTGGGTGTAAGAGTCACTGAATAGTCAATTACTGGGTTTTGGAAAGTGTAAACATAAGGGGGACAGAAAATAAATTAGAAAAATATTAAAACACATAGTGCTGATGAAGTTTGTATTTAAGAGATTCATTTGGTAAAGGGGGAAAAAGAAATAATGTAGTAATGTTCCTTAGCAAACAAGTTGTACATATTTGTAACTTATTGTGAAATTGAAAGAGAGTAATTAAAAATATAACAAAAATGAGAAGTCTGAAACTAAAAACTCAAATGCTTATTCTATTTTGAGGAATACTTCATTCTCATTCTCCAAATCTGGAAAAAGAATGATATGATATGTATCGTGATGTGATAATAAATAACAAAATTAAGGATGGCTTTCTAATAATGCTTTCCATATATAATTTAACACAACAAAACTTATGTAGAAAAGATCTCTTTTAAATGAAAGCATAACTTCCCTATTGACAGGAATACTAGGAAAGAGAAACCCTCTCCAGCAGTCCAGAGTCAGGTGTTCATAGACTGAATCCAAACATTTCCAAACATTTGTGATGCACTTTCTTATTCTGTTCACACTGCCTTCCCAGAGACTCCACATACTCAATTAAATACAAGATGGAAACAAAACACAAATATATTCTATTAATACATCTATATTTTGCAATGATGGCAGGTAATTATGTTATTATAGTAAAATGTATCTATAAGTTCCATGGTAACTTATCCTGAAAATACCTAAGATTTGGATGCCATCAAGAGCAAAAAGAAAACTTCAATTTGACCTTCATTTCTTAAATGCTCTGAAAAATAAAAAAGCAGACCACTTTTCCCATTCCCTTGTGTTCAAATTTCCATAATATATCAGCACAAGAATGAAACTGAGGACTTCTATGCTGTGAGACCACTAATACAAAATGTCAATGAATCATAATCTTAGTTATATAAGTCAAGTTATTTGCCACCCATTAAAGGAGAGGAAATCACTGTTATTCTTTTTACTTTGTTAAATTACTATCCACTTGTTCTCTATTCATATCCTATGGCAATTACTACTGTAATTTGAAGCCTAATTATTCACAAATAAGGATATTTTATTCCATTCATAGAGACCTCAGAATAAAATGGCGGTGAACAAATAGACATACCAAGCTTACAGAACACTGGTAATCTTCAAAGCTGGGTGATGGATGCCTAGACTTCTTTATACTGTTTGCTCTGTATTTTTAGAGGATGTTCACTTATGAGTACATAACTCATGAATAATTCTTTTGGTAGATATGTGTGAAGTCTTTTCCTCATCCCTAAAAGACAAAAACCCCATATTCCTGATCTAGAATTGAGGAATGAAGTTGGCAGACCAAATAGTGGAGACTTTGTACAGTGTGGTAAGCAGAATAGAGTTTGTCATCCACACCTGAAACCCTAGAACAAATAAACATGTTGCCTTATGTGGCAAAAAAAAAAAAAAGACTTTCCAAATGTAATTAAGTTTACAGGCCTTAAAATGGGAAGATAGGCTCACATTAGCCAATGAGCACAGTCCAATTGCATGAGCTTTTAAAAGCAGAAAACTTCATCCAGCTGAAGACAGAAGAGATGTGTGGCAGAAAGTGAAAGATATTTATATATGAGAATGTGTCAAGGCATGATGGCTAGTTTGAAAGTGAAGGAATTCAGGCAGCCTTAAGGAACTGAGAGAGGCTCTTGGTTCACAGCCCACAAGAAAATAAGGGACCTCCCCTCTGCAGCCCAAATCACGGGATTTGCCCACCAGTTTAAAATGAGCTTGGGAGCAGATTCCTCCTCAGAATCTCTGGAGCAGGTCTGGCTTGCCAACGACTTCATTTCAGCCTGGGAGATGCAGGCCAGAAAAAGCAGCTGAGCTCACTGGTCTTCTGACCTGCAGAACAGTGAGGCAATAAATCTATGTAGTTGAAGTGGTCAAATTTGTGGTTATTGTAAGACAGTAATGGGTAAGATATACAACATACTTCACAGGATAAAGAAAAAAACAAAGAGATGAGCATTTCAAAGCTTATTCTTTTATTATTTATTTTTATTTTATCATTTTTACATTTACTTATGTATACATTATTTGAGCCACCCATCCCCCACTGCCTCCAGGTAGAACCTGTTCTTCCCTCTTGTTCTCCAATTTTGTTGAAGATAAAACATATAAGATAGAAAGAAAAACAGCATTTTTGCTAGTTTGAGGTGAAGATAGCTATACAGGGAGATTCCTTGTCTTGTTTCCATGCACTTGTGTATTATAACCCAAATTGGTTCATCTCTTGCAGACCTGTTCACTACTTCCTACTTCCCATTCCACAGTGGTCTCTGCCTGTTTAAGATTACTGTATTCACTCCTACACAGTGGGCATGTCAACTGCTTTCAAGTTTTTGGTTTCCTTCCCTTTCCCTATCCCTCCTGTGTGTGTTCTCCCCTTAGTGTGTGACCCATGTCCAATAATATTACTGCATTTGTTTTAGTTCTACAATCTGCATATGAGGGAGAACATGAGATTTTTGGCTTTCTGAACCTGACTAACTTCACTTAAGATGCTATTCTCTAGTTCCATCTATTTTCCTGCAAATGACAAAATTTCATTCTTCTTTGTAGTTGAATAAAATTCCATTGTGTATAAATATCACATTTTCTTAAGTGGGGCATCTTGGCTGTTTCCATAGCTTGGCTATTGTGAATAGCGCTGCAATAAACATGGGTGTGCAGGTGCCTTTGTTGTAACCTGACTCACATTCCTTCGGGTATATCCCTAGGAGTGGTATTGCTGGATCATATGGCAGATCTATGTTTAGCTTTTTAAGAAGCCTCCATATTGTTTTCCCTAGTGGTTGTACTAGCTTACATTCCCACCAAAAGTGTGCAAGGATTCCTTTGTGTCCACATCCTCACCAACATTTGTTGTTGGTGGTGTTCTTGATGCTAGCTATTCTAGTAGGAGTGAGGTGGAATCTTAGTGTGGTTTTGATTTGCATTTCCTTTATGGCCAGGGATGGTGAGCATTTTTTCATGTGTTTTTTGATCATTTGGACTTCTTCCTTTGAAAAAGTTTTGCTTAGTTCAATTGCCCACATCTCTATTGGGTCATTGATTTGGGGGGAGTTTAGTTTTTTGAGCTCCCTATATATTCTGGTTATCAGTCTTTTGTCTGATGTATAACTAGCAAATATTTTCTCCCATTCTGTGGGTGTCTCTTCAATTTAAAGACCATTTCTTTTGTTGTGCAGAAGCTTTTTAATTTCATGTAGTCCTATTTGTCAACCCTTCTCTTAGTAGCTGAGTCACTTGAGTTCTACTGAGGAAGTCCTTGCCTATACCTATTGCTTCCAGTGTATTCCCTGCTCTTTCCTGTACTGACTTACGGTTTCAGGTATGATATTAAGGTTCTTAATTGACTTTGAGTTGATACTAATACAGGGTGATAAGCATGGATTTAGTTTCAGTTTTCTGCAGGGAGATAATCCCAGCAACATTTGTTGAAAAGACTGCCTACTCTCCATGGTATGTTTCTGGCAACTTTGTGAAAAATAAGGTGGGGGTAGCTGTGTAGATTCATATCCAGGTCCTCTATTCTATTCCACTGGTCTTCATATCTGTTTTTGTGCCAGTAACATGCTGTTTTTATTGCAATGGCTCTGTAGTATAGTTTGAAGTAAGGTGTTGTGGTACTTCCAGTGTTGCTCTTTTTGCTCAGTATTGCTTTGGCTATTTGCACTCCTTTGTGTTTCCAAATGAATTTTAGAGAAGATTTTTCAGTCTCTTCAATGCACATCATTGGGATTTTGTTGGGAATTGCATTGAACATGTAGATTGCTTTTGGTAGTGTAGCCATGTTTACTATGTTGATTCTACCAATCCATGAGTACGGGAGATCTTTCCACCTTCTGTAGTCTTCCTCGATCTTGTTCTTCAATAGTTTGGAGTTCTTGTAGAGGTCATTTACATCCTTTGTTAAGTTTATTCCTAGGTATTTGATTTTTTGAGGCTATTGTAAATGGAGTTGTTTTCCTATATTCTTTCTCAATCTGCTCATTGTTGGTATATAGAAAGGCTACTGATTTGTGTAAGTTGATTTTGTATCCTGCTACCTTGCTAAAGCTGTTTTTGGTGTCTAAGAGTTTATGGGTGGAGTTTTTTGGGTCTTTAAGTTATAAGATAATGTCATCCTCAAATAGGGATAGTTTATCAAAGCTTATTCTTAACTCAGAAATAAGAAAATGAGTAACAATTAAACTGAATGGTTTAGGTGTCACAAAGGAAATATATACAAAAAAAGCAATTCTGGTACAGAAACGTTTTGCATCATGGTATTCTCCATGATTTCTCAAAAAAGCTAAGAAATACTTTTCTAAATGTTATATCTGACACAATCATAAATATAATTAGATCCTGGCTTAATTTAACCACCAAATAAGGGTTGGACTTGAATAAATGTGTTGACACACCAAACCAACTCAGATGAGAAACTTCCTGTCATTATAATTTGTCATCACTTAATTTGTTTGTCATTATTACTTTTATTTAAAGAATCTATTTTTAAAATATCTATAGTAGGTGAGACTTCAGGAAAATAAGAACATTTATGAGCCCCTGGTAGGCACATAAATTGATCCAAATTTTGGGGAGAGTAATTGGCAATGTATACTTAAGAAGTCAGGATAATGTGCTTGACCTCTAATCTAAAATTCTGCATATTATGTTTAAGGAAATAATTCTAGTAGCATTTCTTATCTTTGACCCAGTCATCCACAATGACATACTAAGGAAATGATATTAGATATACCTTATATGAAAATAAATACTAAAATATGATGAAAAATTAAGTTCTAAAGATGGTAATGACAAAACAATATTGAATTATAAAAGTTGGTAACAACCTATATCTCAAACAAACAAAAAAAGATGGGTTAACTTAAGGTATATTCAGATAGTAAAATACTATAAGCCAGTTAAAAATATGTGGTACATATGTATTTATTATCATGTAAAATTATTTGAAGGAAAAAATAGCATACAATAAATTACCTTAAAGTATTCATACCAAAACATCTCAATTTTAGGTCTTTTCTGCTGGTCTTCATATTTTGATGTTTCTAGTATGATCAGAAATTTAGCAATAATAAACTAACAAAAGAAATGCTGGGAGTTTTGCTGCTGCTCTTGTTGTTGTGTGTTTTTTGTTGGTGGTGGTGGTAGTACTGGGGTTTGAACTCAGGGGTTCCAGTTTGCTAAGCAGGTGTTCTACCACTTAAGCCATGTCAGTCCTTTTTGCTCTGGTTATTTTAGAGACAGGGTCCTGCTTTTTGCCCAGGCCAATCTGGACCACACTCCTCTCATTACATGTGCTTCCTGCCCTTGCTGGGATGACAGGTATGCACCACCATGCCCAGCTTTTTTTGTTGAGATGGTATTTCACAAACTTTTTTGCCTTGACTGTCCTGGAACCACAATCCTCCCAATCTCAGCCTCATGCATAGCCTGAGATGACAGGTACATGTCACTAAGCCCAGCTATTGGTCAAAAGGCTGGCAGGGATTCCTGCAGGATTCCTGGGCTGGCCTTGAGCCACATCCTCCCCATCTCAGCCTCCAAGTAGCTAAGATTACAAGCATGAGCCACTGATACTTGGCTAGAAATGTTATTTTTAGTAAATGAAGTTTATATTTCTGTGCATTTATATAAACTTCCATAAAGTGTTTATTCAATTAGGACAAAAAGAACAGTATATATTTCAGAAAAAAATCTACAAAGTAGTTCTTTTTTTCTTGGATGATAGAATTAAAACCAAGAATATCCTCTTAAATCCTTGGGTGTTTGTGGCTTTTGAGTAAGAAAATTTATCATTAGCTTTATTACTTATCAGAATGTACCTACCACTCCTTTTTTTATTCCCATCCATTGTTTGTTGGGTACCTCAACTGATTCCACAATTTAGTTATTGTGAAAAGAGTTACAATAAGCATGGATATGCAAGTATCTCTCTTGTATATTGACTTTGACTTCTTCAAACATATGCCCAAAAGTGGTATGGCAGGGTCATAGGTAGGTCTACTTTTAGTTTTCTGAGGAACTTCTATACTAATTTTCACAATGGTTGCACCAATTTACACTCCCACCAATAGTGTATACAGGTTCCTTATTCCCTACATCCTCACCAGTTTTTGTTGTTTGCTTTCTTGATGATTGCCAATCTAACTAGGGTAATATGTAATCTTAGTGTCGCTTTGATTTGCATTTTCTTTATGGCTTAAGGAGATTGAACATTTCATATGTGTTTATTAGTCATTTGTACTTCTGAGAACTGTCTGTTCAATTTATTTTTTCACTTATTAAATGGATTAGTTGTTCTTTTGCTGTTTTTTTTTTTGAGCTCTTTGTACATTCTTGATATTAATTCTTTACCTATTGAATAGCTACTGAAGATGTTCTCCCATTCTGTGAGTTATCTCATATTGGAGGTGTGGCTTAAGGGGTAGAGCGCCTGCTTTGCAAGCATGAAGCCCTGAGTTCAAACCCCAGTCACACCACAAACAAACAAATGAAAAGAGCTGTGGGTCATCTTTTTATTCTGGTAATTGTTTCCATGATGTGCAGAAGCTTTTTAATTTAATATAATCCCACTTGTTGATTCTTGCTCTAATTTCCTGTCCAATTGTAGATCTATTTAGAAAATAATTACCTATGCCTACGATGTCCAATATTTTATGGTAGTTTCAAAGTGTTACAGCTTACATTAAGATCTTTGATCCATTTCAAATTCACTTTTGTACAAGATAAGAGATTGGGGTCTTCTACCTGCAAATAACCAGTTTTCCTAGCACATTTGTTGAAGAGACTATTTTTTCCAATGTTGTCAAAAATCAGATGACTGTAGCCATGTGAGTTTATTGCTGGTTCTTCTATCCTGTTCAATTAGTCTTCATGTCTACTTTTGTGCCTGTACCATGCTGTTTTTGTTACTCTGACTCTGAGTATAGTTTGATATCTGGTGTGGTTGCTCTTTTTGCTCAGGATTACTTTTGATATTCAGGGTATTCTTTGTTTCCATATGAATTTGGGGACTTTTTTTTCTATTTCTGTAAAGAATGATATTGGGATATTGAGTCTGTGTATTTCTTTTGGTAGCCATTTTCAAAATATTAGTTCTGCCAATCCATAAACAGGGGAGGTCTTTCCATCTTCTTTTGTGTTTTACAATTTCTTTTTGGAAGATTTTATAGTTTCCATTGCAAGAGTTCTTTCACTTATAGTTTTTCTAATTGGGGTCTTTCCCCCCTCCTTCTTTTGGTCAATCTGATTTATCTTCTCAAAGAACCAACTTTTTGCTTCCTTGATTCTTTATATTTTTTTTAGTCTCCATTTCATTAAATTCTGCCCTAATATTTATTATTTCTTTCCATATGCTAACTTGGGGTTTGGCTTGTTCTTGTTTTTCTAGAAAGTTAAAGTACATAATTTGGTTATTTATTTGCGATCTCTCTGGGTTTTTTGTTTTGTTTTGAATTTTTTTTTTATGTAGGTACTCATAGCTGTAAACTTTCCTCTTAGTGCTGCCTGTTTTGATTCCCAGAGTTTACAGTAAGTTGTGTTTTCATTTTTATTAGATTCTAGAATTTTTTTATTTCTCTCCTTATTTCCTTGGTTACCCACTGGTTATTCAACAATATATTGTTCAGTCTCCATGTGTTTGAAATTTTTCTATAGTTTATTTCATTGTGTTTTGTTTTGGGAGTTTTTTTGCTGCTGATTTCTAGCTTTATTCCACTGTGTTCTGATAGAATACAGGGGATCATTTCAATTTTCTTATATTTCCTAAGACTTTCTTTATGTCCTAAAATGTTATCTATTTTGGGAAAAGTTTCATGGGCTTCTAGAAGAATATGTATGGTGTAGCTCCTGGATGAAATATTCTGTAGATGTTTATTTAGTCTATTTGTTGATTAATTCTAAAGTTTCTTTGTTTTTTTTTTTTTGTCTGCATGACCTATCTATTGGTGAGAGTGAGGCATTTTTAAAGTCTCCTACTACTATATTATTGGGTTCTGTCTGTGCCCATAAGTTCAGTACTGTTTGTTTAATGAAATTGGATACTCCAAAACTTGGTGCATATATGTTAACAATTATTATCTCCTCTTGATGGACTGAGCACTTTATCAATATGAGGTGACTTCTTTGTTCCTTCTGACTAATTTTGGTTTCAATCTTTTCTTATCAGATATGAGTATAGCTACTCCTGATTGCTTTTGGGGTCCATTTGCTTGGAAAACATTTTCATCCTTTCATCCTATGCCAAGTTTTGTCAGTGAAATACATTTCTTGTAGGCATAAAATGGTCAGGTCTTGCCTTTTAATCCAACTTGCTATTCTATATCTTTTGATTGGAAAATGGAGTTCATTAGAATTCAGTGTTAATATTGAAAATATATGGTATTTCCTGTCATTTTTTGTGTTTGCTTCTTTCTAATCCTCATTTTCTAGTCTGGTCATCTAGTGGAATGGATTCTTTCTCATATTTTCTTCATTGCATTATTTTCCTCTTCTCTGTTGAATTCTGTAGTGCTGGTTTAGTGGTCATGAATTCCTTTAGTTTTTGTTTATCATGGAAGGTTGTTATTTATCCTTCAGTTATAAAGAATTGCTTTGCTGGATACATTAATCTAGGTTTACAATTTATTTCTTTCTGCTTGTCTTCCTTTCTTTGTTTTTCAGGGCTTGGAATATATCATCCCATGCCCTCCTTGCTTTAGAGTTTCTGTTGAAAAATCAGCTGTCATTCTGATGGGTTTGCTTTTATGTGTGAATTATCACTTCTTCCTTTCAGCTTTCAATACTCTTTCTTTGTGGTGTATATTTAGCATTTTAACTACAATATATCTGAAAGTGCTTCTGATCTTGCTTTTGTGGTATTCTGAAAACCTCCTGTACTTAGATCACCTTCTCTTTCTCAAGATGGAGAAAGTTTTCTCCTATTATTTTATTAACTTTGGTATCTATGTCTTTAGGTTTTACCTCTTCTACTTCCTCTATACCCATTATTCTTAGGTTTGATCTTTTGATGATATCCCAGAGGTCTTTCACTTTCTGTTCTTATTTTCTTAGTATTTTTGTAATGGATTATCTAATTCCTCTACTTTATCTTCAGTCCCTCATACTCTATTTTCAATTTGTTCCATTCTATTAGAAAGATTTTCACATGAGTTTTTTGAGTTATTGAACATTCATTTCCAAGATTTCAATTTGATTTTTTTTCAAGATTTCCATATCTTTATTGATTTCCTATTTTATTATACCCTGCATTTATCCTCTTTATTTCACTTAGCTGATCATTAGAATTATCTTTAAATTCAGTGAGCTATTTGTATTCTCTTTGAATTCATGCAGGTGCTTATACATCTCCTCTTTAATTTTGTTGATCATTCTTATCATATTATTCTTTTGAGTTCATATTCACCTACTTCATTATCCTTCAAGTCCTTTATTGTGAGAATTGTGGATTTTGGGGGAAGACAGACATCTTGCCTTATTTCTTCATATTACTTGTGTTTCTACATTGGAATTTAATCATCTGAGGCCACGGTTTTGATTGTAGATTTTAATCTCCTGTGTCTTTTCAGTTGAAGTTTTCACAATGTTTATCTAAGACTAAGACTGGCCAGTGGTTTAGTTATAATGTATCTTCTCATCACTGGATAGAGGAAGGGAGCTGGTTACTCAGTAGTTAAATATTTACCCAGTACTTAGGGCACTGGGTCTGATCCCCAGCACCATTCAGATAAAGGTAAACTAGCTGGTGTCTCTTACAGAATGATGGTCAGTTGTCTGTTTCTGGGCTGCTTTCACTATAGAGGCTCCCCTTTTTGTGTACTGGGAGTTTCTGTTAGCTTTGGGAATTTTACAGCCTTTGAGTTAGGCAGGTTCTCACTTGTTCCACATGCACCCTGGTTTGTGTCCTCAGGGGTAGAAGTGTCCAAGTCCCAGGATGATCCCTCAATGCATCAGAGAGTGGGGGAAGCAGAGCACTGAGTTTTGCACTGGCAGGGGGAGAACTGAGTGACCTGGTTGCTCTATCTTCTGGCTCACTGCTTTCTGTCCAATAGTTCATTTCCCTTTGAGGAGGAGGAGGCTGTGGAAGTTCTGTGATTCAAAGAGTCTGGACTTGGTCACTCAGTCCTCACAGCAAACATGCCAAGATGCAGTTCTGAAGGGGTGGCAGTCCTCAATGGTTTTAGGCCCTGTCCAACAACTCATCTCCCTGTGGTGGAGAGCAGTCTGTGAGTATCACATGTTCAGAGGATCTAGGCTTCTGACCCACCCATCAGTCAACATACACAGCCAGGAGGGGGGCCCTGGTGACCCAATACCAAGCCAGCCCTAGGCTCAGTTCTTTGTTTCCTCTTTAGCCTCAGGCAATGGGACTCACTCCTGGCCAGGGAGTATGAGGAATGAACCACTATGGTACCCTATGCTGACTATACTGTTGGCACAGTTCCCTGCCACTTGAACTTTTCTAGAGGATAACATCAGATCTCCCTCTCCTCAAATACCTCTGATGGCTATCTCTCACCCAAACTCTGACAGGACATCTCAAGATTCCCTGAGTCATGACTGTTCCTTGTTTCCAGGCCTCCATAACATCTCAGTCTCAAAACAATAGTCCAGCTCTCAAGATGGTGCCTTGCTATCACCCTCTGAAATAGGGAAGTGGCACAATGTCTTTCTAGCCTTTCACACCACAGCTGTCACTGTCTCACAAATCTCCAGCACTGAGCTTAAGCACTGTAGGGAGTTTAGGCTTACCTTGCAGCTAGAATTCGCAGTCTGTCACTAAGGCCATCTGTTTTATCTTGTGATGGCATTTGCACTTTCCCCCTCCCCTTCGCAGAAGCAGGTGACTGGCTTCCGGCTGTCAGGAAGTCAAAGCAGGTTTGCTGCTTTTCTCTATTGCCCCAGTTTCTCTGTGCTTTTTAGCCATCTTGCTTTTTCTACCATTCATATTTCATGATGCTCTTCCTCTCTTTATCTCTTCAGAATGTAGTCTGTCCTATGTCCTACTTACTATTCCTTTACACCATTACATTTTTATTCTGCATAAATTATGCACCAAATTTCATTAGTCAGATTCATTCACCTGAATATAGACGTTATACAATTTAAGAGTATCCATACACCCAATCCTCACCTCTCCCTCTAATACCACAGAAACTATATCTGAAAGTTTGTGTCCAGCCTGGCCAGAGAACCAAGCATGATTCTACTGACTCTGAACATATTAAAGATTGTGGTAAATTTTTGCTTCAAGAGATAAAGGAAGTGAAATTTTAGTTTTTGAAGCTAAGTACCTATCTGAGACAAATCCAAAATGTTCATTTTATGAGATTTTTCTCAATTTCAGTTTTCAATTCTTGTACTGACTGGTGTAAGACAATGTTCTAATGAAAAATCAAAGGAAATCCTGGTGATCCAAAGGATTTTATTTGAAATATGTTATGTATATACTTGTTGCTAAGATTTTAATTGCTACTGAAGGGAGAAAAAAAATGAGGCTCCATCCTTATGTCCTAATCTAAACCTAACTACTTCCCACAGGTTTATATCCTAATACCAGACCATTAAGGACTAGGATTTCAATATTGGAATTTAGAACAAAGACAACACAAACATACAGTCCATAATACCTTGCTTATAAACTTGCTTGAGGATTAGATTTGGTTGTATTTATAACCCAGAATATGAGTAACATAAGTGCCTTGCACTGGATAACAGTGATTAGTTCTAGATGAGGTCAGTTAGTGACAATATGCCAAAGAAACAGGGTGCCTAAGAACAGAGGTAGGAGTGCATCATTTGTGTTCAGAGAATGGCAAGCAGTTAAGACGAGTCAGGATGTAACATTCATGTTGGTGATAGGAAAGAGATTTCAGAGGACCTGACTGAGAATTATAAAGAAACCTGGGTTTTCTTGGGTACCTCTTTCTTCCTAATTGTCTAATTTTGTTGGCAGTTATTGCCCTCTATTTTCTCTTGAAATACCCACTATTTCTAGAAGAGCAATGGGGTACTCAAAAAGCTAGCCAGCAATCATAAAATTGGAAATTACTTTCACTGCTCATTCAGAACATGTCCTAAATATAATTGAGCAAAGGAAGAGTTTGAAATTTCCAAGGCAGAAGGGCAATGAAAGTGCCATATCCAAGAACTCTATTAATGGCTCAAGAAAACTCTTAACAATGAAGCTGCACAGAGAACTATATTACAAGGAAGCTCTTAAGCTTCCTTTTCATTAACCTCTGATGAAGAGCTACTTACCTCTTTGCTTTGAATTTTACCCTTAGTGATTTGCAGTTGGTTTGGGAAATGTCCTTTTTGGTAGATAGATGTACTCTTCCAACTCTTTTTGGAAGATGAAGGAGAATGATGTTTGAGATGAACCTAACTGAGGTACATTGTAAACATAAATGGAAATGTCACAATGATACACCCTCTACAACTAATATATGCTAATGAAAATGTTTTAAAGTTTTTCAAGTAGATGATATACAAGAAAATCAAGCAAATTTATAGCTAGCAAATCAATATCATTTGTTGGTGCAATTAAACTTGTAATGGTGTTCTAGACCTTTGCTACTCAAACTATTGAAAGTTCATAAACAAGCAGCAGCATCACCTGAGAGTTATTAGAAATGATGAATCACCACTACCACCTCACAACTATTGAGTTAGAGTTTAAATTTTATTTATCTTTATTTATTTATCTTTGAGATAATATGGTTCAACCTCAGGCCCTCGCACGTACTAAGCAAGCACTCTACCACTTGAGCCTTGCTACCAGCACTTTATGCTTTGAATATGTTTCAGATCATGCCTTTTGCCCAAGGCTAACCTTGGACTTCGATACTCATACCTATGCCTCCTGCATAGCTGAAATTACTGGCATGAACCAGCATGCTTGACTTGTTTCTTGAGAAGGGATTTTGCTAACTTTTTGTCCAGGTTGGCCTCATACCTCAATCTTCCCAATTTCTAACTCCTGAGTATCAGGGGTTATAGGCATGAGCCACAGTGTCTGGCCAGAGTTCATATTTTAGCAAGGTCCTTTTGCGATCCATATGTGTTTCAATATTTGTTAAGTACTATTATAGGTACTTGGAATTTTATTGATGCTCTAAGAAAGTTTTCCTAACATCCACATGGCCCCTACTTATCAATTAGGATATAAATTCAGCTGCTAGTAATAATCCCTAATGTTAGTGGCTCAACTAAATTAGGAGTTTTATTTTTCTGACATAATGAGAGGACAGTAGTTGGTGCAGAGGTGAGAGGGAAGCCCCATAATGCCATCAAAACTCCAAGTTCATTCCCTCTTTGTGCTCAGTTGTTTTTGTTGATGGTGGTGGTCCTGGGGCTTGAACTCAGGACCTAATACTTGCTAGGCAGGTGCTCTACCACTTGAGCCTTGGCCAGTCCTTTTTTGTGTTTTCAAGATAGGGTCTTGTGAATGATTTGCCTGGGCTGGTCTCAAACCATGGTCTCCTCATCTCTGCCTCCTGAGTAGCTAGGATTACAGGCAAGAGCCACCAGTGCCTGGCTGCTCAGCAGTTCTTAACATGTATTTGTAACCTGGTGGTCAACAAACAATAATCCACTTCAATCTGGATTTCAGGCAAAATAAGAGGAGTGAAAAACTAAAGCACCCAATTCTGCTTCCCTTTCTAGGAGCTTCCCAGGAAACCTCACCCAGACACTTTGACTTTTGTCTCACTGCCCCACAACCAGACTGCATGTGTTTAGTGCCACACCACAAAAATCTGTTTTCTGTGGATTATAAAGAAAAGATAAGGATGAGGATGCAGGAAACAATAAATAGTGTCTGCCTCAGGTTTATATTCTTGACAAATCTAACACAATTATTAATCACAAAACATGTTTGCTGTTACTTCATGCAATACGCTTTAAAAACAGGTGAGATTCTATGATAATTATGGTATCCATTGAGTTCTTGCTGTGTATCAAGTCCAGATTAAATACTTTACATTCATTATCTTAAATAATAAGACTATATACAGCTTATATTTTGTCATATATCATGTATCCTATTTTTTAAGAAACATTAACTGTGATACTAGCTCCATGGAGATAAAGGTAGAAACTACATTTATCAAAATTATCTTTGTGCTGTCCTTGGTTAGAGTTGGCCAAAAGCAGAGAACTCGTGAGAGATTTGGGAGTAGAAGTACAAATAATAAACCTTGTTCGTTCCAGGTCAGTTTATGGTTAAATACAATAACAAATGATGCAAAGTTACTGACAGAACACGGTTTAACCTTGCTAAGCAACTCCTCTGTTCCACAATCACATGTTCTTTCACACCACTGGCCCTGCTTGTTAATAGCAGCCCCGAGCCACCACTGATGCTTAGCTGAGGACTCACACAGGCAGCAGCTGCATGGAGGAAAAGGCTTCCCGTGGGCTTCTCCATAAGCTTCTCCTTCAGGATCCCATCAGTGCTGGACTTGCTTGACTTTTTGGCATTACCCTCCAGTTTCCTACTTGTGCACTGGCACCAGAATTTCAGGAAGGTTAGTTGATGAATATGACACTCATTCTCCACCTTCCCCTTTGGTGCCTTCACTATCCCCAGCTTCTTTCACCATTGGTAAACTCTAGTTACTGTCCTTGATCTCTGTCTCATAATGCTTACCATGACTGTTCTTTGCTGACTGATATTGTTCCAACCCTAAAGTCTTTCCAAATGCATTGTAAAACCAAATCAACTCAAACAAAAATTAGGTAAACCTGCAAAATGCTCATTTACCCCAATGTAAAAAGAACTTGAGTACTGAATTTTTAATTCTTATATAACTTCAGTGAAAAAAAACTTAAATTTGCATAAAGTAATTTCACTGTGTTTAGTTGAACATGTTTTGATCTTCTCTGGTCTTTCCCCAACCCAATGATCCTCCATCCACTGCTGGGATAACTAACATTCATAAAACAGTTCCAGTTACATCATTAGTTAAACTCCTTTGGTGAATATACACTGTCTAGGGATAGAATTCAACATATTATGTGGCAAAAAAGGTCCTTCCTGAAAGTCTTAATACTTTTTTAGAGCAATAATTCTCATACTCCAAAAAGGTCCTTCCTGAAAGTCTTAATATTTTTTTAGAGCAACAATTCTCATACTCCAAATTCATCCATCTTTTCCATACCTACTGTCTGTCTAGTCCTTCCTCCCTTCTCTTGTGAAATCCTATTCCTTCAACCAAACACTAACTTCTCTGTGATGTCTGGGTTAGCAGGTGTCTCGTGTGTGTGTGTGTGTGTGTGTGTGTGTGTGTGTGACATGCATGCACGTGACACTGTCCCATATTTTATTTGCTACTCTCCATGAGCTTTATTTTAAGCAGCAGTCCTACTGACAGGCACAATAGCTGACACATAGTAGGAATGCAATAAGTGTTGACTTAGTTAATTAGCCATTCTGAGAAATGTTCCTCTTCCTCAGCAGGATAACTGAGCTCTTTCCAGGTCATTTGAACACATGGTAGAGGTCGTGCTCAACTATACACATGCAGCTTTGAATATGTAAAAGGTATGCTAAAAGTTTTAAAAAGCATATAAAATGCAAACATACTCTGTGACAGTAATGGAGAGGTCATTTTTCTTAAAGTAATGATGTTGAGATTGAATAGACTTCATCCATAATTCAGAATCTTCCCACAAACACTCTAGGGACAGAAAAATTCTTATTGGCATTTAGAGAACAATTACCAAACTCACAAACTCAGAAGAGAAGAAGGAATGTTAAATTCATCTTATGAAAATGTCATAGTAATAATGTACTCAAGAGAAGAAAAATATAAGTCAGTATGAACATAGGCATAGAAAGCTTTCTTTAGCAAATAAAGTCAAAATACTGTATAAAAAAGATAATACAGCAAGAAGAAGTAGATTTTATCCCAGGAATACAAGGTTGTTTTTCCAAAAGTTCATTGAAAAGATGGTCCTTTCCCTATTGTATACTCTTGGCACTTTGATAGAAAATTAAGTGACCATGGATGCCATTATTTCTGAACTCTTTGCTCTGTTCCATTGGCCAATATATTTGTTTCATGTCAATTCTATACTGTTTTTATTACTTTAGCTTTGTGATTTAGTTCGCAATCAGGTAGTGTGATACTACAGCTTTGTTCTTTATGATTACGATTCCTTTGCCTACTTGGCATCCTTTGTGATTCCATAAGCATTTCAAGACTACTATTTCTATTTCTATGAAGTTATCATTGGAATTTTTTCAGTGATTTCACTGGACAGGATGGACACTTTAACAATATTAATTCTTTCAGTCCATAAACATAGGATAGCTCTCTACTTATTTGTGTTGTCTAATTTCTTTCCCTACGGTTTTTGTAGTTTTCAATATACATATCATTTACCTCATTGGTTAAATTCACTCTTAAGTATTTTTGATGCTATCATAAATGAAATTATAGCCTAGAGCCATGGCTCAAGCAATAGAGCACCTGCCTAACAAGCACAAAGCCCTACATTCAAACCCCAGTACTGCTAAAAAAAATGTAATTACTTTCTTGATTTCTTTTTCAGATAGTTTGTGGTCAGTATATAAAATGCTACTGATTTGGGAATGTTGATATTGTAGCCTGCAGTTTTACAGAATTTGTTTACAAGTTCTAACAATTTTGTTGACTCATTATGGCTTTTTAGATATAAGGTCACATGATCAACAAATAGAGACAACCTCACTTCTTCCTTTCCTATTTAGGAATTCCAGTACTATGTTGAATAGAAGTAGTGAGAGTGATCATCCTTGTCTTGTTCCTGATCTTAGAAGAAAAACTCTCAGCTTTCCACCCTTGAGACTTGTCATATATGGCCTTTACTGTATGAAGGAACATTCCTTCATACCTAATTTGTTAACAGTTTGTTATATTCTTGTTAAATGCCTTTTCAGCCTCTATTAAGATAATCTTATAGGGTTTTTGTTTTATTTTATTTTTATTCTGTTCCAGTGGTTAATCATATCTGTTGATTTGCATGTATTGAACCACCCTTCATCCTTAGGATAAATCTCACTTTATCATGGTGGATAATCCTTTCAATGTGCTGAGTATGGTTTCCTACTCTGTTGAGAATTTTTACATCTATGTTCATCAGGGACATAGATCTATAATTTTCTTTTCAGTACTGTCTTTGTCTGGCTTTGGTATAGGGTAATGCTGGCCTCATAAAATAAATATGAAATTATTCCCTTCTCTTCAATTTTTTAGAAGAATTTAGGAAGAGTTGGTTTTAATTCTTTAAATGCATGCTAGAACTCAGTCATGAAGACATCTGGTCCTGGGCTTTATTCTTTGATTGCAGATTTTTTGTTGTTGTTACTGATTTGGTCTGCTTATTCATCATTGATTTGTTCAGACTTTTTAAATTTCTTCAAGATTCAGTCTTGGCATGATATATATTTCTGTTTATCCAATTCTTCTAGTGCTGGAGTTGTAGCTCAAGTGGTAGAGCACCTGCCTAACAAGCACAAAGCCCTGAGTTTAAAAAAAAATGAATTAAATAAACAAAGACACATGCCATCTGTATGGATTAGAAGACATGATATTATAAGATGTTAATTAACTAAATTTGACTTGTAAATTAGATGTGATCCCAATCAAAATTCCAGTAGATTTTGCTGTGGAAATAGTTGATTCTAAGTTTTATATGTACATTCAAGTGACCCAACATAACCAAGATAATCACGTAGAGGAATCAAATGGAAGAATTTATATAATTCAATTTCATAACGTTTTATAAAGCTATAATAAGTGACACTATTTGTTGGGTGTTGGTATGAGAACACATAAACAGATAAATGAAACAAATGTGTAGTGTGTTTAATTGGTTCTAAAAGTCTATTAATATTATCTGTAAGAAGGATCATCACAGATGGAATTAATGTGGGCACTAAATCTGAAGATATCCTTTTAAGATAAAAACAGGAGATTTGGGACTCCAGCACATAGAGGGAAAGGCAGGGATTGGAGTTACACAGTCTCAAGCCAGAGAATGTCTGGGGCCACCAGAAGCTGAGAGAGACAAAGAAAAGATTCTTTCCTACAAAGAGAGTATAACCCTGATATCAGACTTCTGTCCTCCATAACTGTGAGAAAATACATTTCTTTTGTCTAGAACCACCCAGCTTATGGTAATTTGTTATGGCTACATTAGGGAATTAATACAAGAATAAAAGGATTTTAAAAACATCTACTTTATAGAGTAATTTGAACAAAAATATAATGCCAGTCTACTTTCTGTTGCTAATTACACAATACCACAGACAGTGTAAGCTATAAAGAGGTTTATTTTGGCTCACAATTCTTATTCAAAGAGAAGACGTTATAACTTATGCCACAGAAGTACAGAGGATCATAAATGACTACTATAAATAACTATATACAACAAATTGGATAAACTAGAAGAAATTGATAAACTTCAAAAAATACCAAGACATAATCATGAAAAATTAAAATCTGAACAAATCAATAATAAATAAGGAGATCAAATCAGTAATCTAAAAAAATCTATGATCAAGGCAAAGCCCAGGACTATATAACTTCATGGGTGAATTCTACCAACTATTTTAAGAACATCTGGAGATGGACTTCTCATTGGCAGACTCCCTAGGTAGCACAGTACACCATATGGTAAGAGATGGGAGCAAGTGAGAAAACTAAGCAAAGTGGCTTTTAGAGAAAATTAAGTCATGAAGACAGAGCCCTAATCTCCTCTTAAAGGACCCACCTGGTCTGGCTTCTTAATATCTCATCATGGAGATTAAATTTCAACATGAGTTTTGGAGGAGACAAACCATATTGAAGTCATAGCACACAGCAGTACAATTTAGTTGAAAAAAAAAGGTTTTCTTAATTAATAATTATGTACAATTGAATATTCACAAGGGGAAAATGACCCATATCTCACACCATACACAAAATTGATTTGGAGTGGATCATAGTCCTACACATAAAAGCCAAAACAATCAAGCTTCTAGATGAGAACAGAGGAGAGTATCTTTGTGGCCTTAAAACAGGCATAGATTTCTTTTTTTTTTATTCATATGTGCATACAATGCTTGGGTCATTTCTCCCCCCTACCCCCATCCCCTCCCTTACCATCCACTCGTCCCCTCCCTCTCCCCCCCACCCCCTCAATACCCAGCAGAGGCATAGATTTCTTAAAGAAGATACCAAACAGACTAACCATAAAAAGAAAATATTGATAAATATGATGTGGTAAGCAGAATAATGTTCCCCCAAAACTGTCCACATCTCCCAGAACTTCTGAATGTGTTGTTATATTGCAAAAGGGAATTAGAATTATAGAAGGAATTAAGGTTACTGACAAGATGGAGGAAGGGAACATATGCCAAGGAATTCAATTAACCTCCAGAAGCTGGAAAAGGCAGCTTCTGGAGCCCCTAAAAAGGACCCTGCCCTGGTTTTATCCCAGTAAAACCTATGTCAGACTTGTGATGTATAGAACTGTAAGGCAAGAAGTTTGTACTGTTTATAGTTGGTAGGCTTGTAGTGATTTGTTATGGCAACAACAGAAAACAAATATATATTATATCATTAAAATTAAAAACATCTGCTTATGTAAAGACCAGAGACTGAAAAGGCAAGACATGGACCAGGATAAGAAATTTGCTATACATATGTCCTACAATGAAATTGTTTCTAGAATATAATCTATAATAAAAAGATAGCAACTTAATTTTTAAATGAGCAAAAGACTTGAACAAGTAATTCACAAAAAAGGAATAAAAGTGGGCAAAAAAATGAACAAGTGCTTAGTATCATTATCCATCAGGATAGACAAATTAAATCCATATGAGACCACCCAGTAGATACGAAGAATGCCAAAATTAAGAAGACTGACTGAAGACACAGAAAAAATCTAGGAAAAGAATATAAATAAGGTGATTTGCTAGAAGCAAGGGCAAATTCCATTACAACAAGATGGAAGTCAATAATGGAAGTTTAGATGGAGGTATATTTTAAAAATTTTGTGGTGGGACAATGAAGGGTATTAATGTCAAATTAAATGTAGTCAGTGGAGCATGCAGAGATCACATGCTCAGAATATGCTTGTAAAGGAAATTTTAGAGGCATGTGGAGAAAACAAACGGTATAAAAGAAATTTAAGTAACTACATTAAAAGTAAAATGAAAAAGACTTAAATGTGAAAGTGTTGGCTAGAATGTGGAGCAAATGGAACTCTCACTTGCTGTTGATAGAGTTTTAATTGGATCAACCACTTTAGAAAACTGTTTGATAACATCTACTAAAGGTAGACATACTCCTATCAACTAATCCTACTCCTACACCAACCTCATTTAGTACAGTGGTCCCTAAGTATCAGTAGGGGATTCATTCCAAGACCCCTCAAGAATACCAAAATGCTCAAATACTCAAGTCCTTTATATAAAGTGGCACAGTTTTTGCATATAACATATGCCCATCCTCTTGGATACTTCAAATCATCTCTATATTTTTTTTTCATTTTTCTTTTATTATTCATATGTGCATACAAGGCTTGGTTCATTTCTCCCCCCTGCCCCCACCCCCTCCCTTACCACCCACTCCGCCCCCTCCCTCTCCCCCCCCTCAATACGCAGCAGAAACTATTTTGCCCTTATTTCTAATTTTGTTGTAGAGAGAGTATAAGCAATAATAGGAAGGAACAAGGGGTTTTGCTGGTTGAGATAAGGATAGCTATACAGGGCATTGACTCACATTGATTTCCTGTGCGTGGGTGTTACCTTCTAGGTTAATTCTTTTTGATCTCACCTTTTCTCTAGTACCTGTTCCCCTTTTCCTATTGGCCTCAGTTGCTTTAAGGTATCTGCTTTAGTTTCTCTGCGTTAAGGGCAACAAATGCTAGCTAGTTTTTTAGGTGTCTTACCTATCCTCACCCCTCCCTTGTGTGCTCTCGCTTTTATCATGTGCTCATAGTCCAATCCCCTTGTTGTGTTTGCCCTTGATCTAATGTCCACATATGAGGGAGAACATACGATTTTTGGTTTTTTGAGCCAGGCTAACCTCACTCAGAATTCATCTCTATATTATTTGTAATACCTGACAAAATGTAAATGCTGTATAAATAGTCATTGTATTATTTAACAAATAAGGATAAGAAAAAATATCTGTACATGTTCAGTACAGACACTTGTTTTTCTGAGTTTTTTTTAAGTTTGGTTGAATCCACAAATTCACAGCCCAAGGACACGGAGGGGCAACTGCATATACCCAAGAAAGAAATTAGTACATATATCCACTAAAAGACTTTTTAAGAATATCCAATGCAGCTTCCAAATGCCTCAAATAAGGAAAATAGATACTTTGGAGATTTTAATATGATAGAACAATATACTGGAATTAAAAAAAAGATACAGCCAGGCATGTGTGCGTCTCATGGCCATTATGTTGAGCTAAGCAAGCAGGCGTATATATTCAATACGATTCCATGTATATGACATTCAAGAGCAGATGTAACAACTACAGAGTTGTAGAAGTCAGAATAGTAGATGATTCTGAAGAAGGAGGATTATTGTTTGAGAAAAGACATGAAGGAAAAGCATGGGATGTTTAAAATATTCTATATTCTGCTTGGGATATTTAAAAATTAAGCAAGCTTAATACAAAAGATATTAGTTTATACATCTTACTCCATGTATGATGTACATCACTTAAAAAGACATGAAGATGAAATAAAATATTATGCTTAGTTTTCTGGAATGTAGGAGACAGGGATTTCCAAACTTGTGAAGTACCAGACATGTAACATCTAGGGCATGGTGCATTCAATTTCCCTAAAGTTGCTAAACCAAAAGAATAAGAGGAAAAGATAGTCTAGTTTTGATCAAAAGACAGACAAGTCCTTGAATTCTTTACAATTTAATCCATCTGTTCCTGGCATATCCAGATCTTCACGGAGATTTCTATGTGTAAAAGAAAACATGAGAGGCATTTATACACTATTACTGATTAAGACTAAGGGGCTGGCAGAGTGGCTCAAGTGGTAGAGTGCCTGCTTACAAGCACGAAGCCCTGCGTTCAAACTCTAATACCACACCAAAAGGAAGAAAAAAGACTTTGACCTCCAGATGTTGCTTAGCATCAGTGAAACAACCATCTAATCTGGACCACCTGCGACCCACAAGTACCAAAGATATGTCAATACCCTGCTCATGCTTCCCTTTACCCTGGACCCCAAACTGGATATTTGTTTCCTGTGGTTTTTTGTTTGTTTGTTTTGTTTTTGTTTTTCCTGGCATTCTAAGTGCAAGGATTCTTCTGAAATGGAATGTGGTCCAAAATCAGACATATTATATCTGAATGAAAAGTCTTCAATGTAAACAATATAAAACAAAAAAGAGATGATCCAAACTGAAAATGAGAATATAAAACAGAAAAAGCATCTGAGGTGTAGCTGAGTGGTGGAGCACTTACCTCACATGCACAAGGCCCTGGATTCAATATCCAGCACTGCAAAACAAATAAAATAAAACAGGGAGACCAAACTTAAAAAGAAAACTCTGTATTTAAGGAAAACTGTGTCTTTACTGCTATTTCCTCCCTCATTACCCAAGCCGAAATATGTGACCTTGTCCCAGGCCCTATGTCAGATATCTTTCTCTTTGGAGAGCAGTGTTTTCACAACAGTTTGGTATAGCTGGCAGGATCTGAAAACATGAACCCTAGACTAGCTGCAGATGAGAATTAAGTGGTTGCCTTGTTTTCATGGCCTCTTCCACATCCTCCCTTCAGTGCTGAGGGATTTCTGAAACAGTTCCAGTCCTGAGCTCTTTTCAGTTCAGAACGGTTTTTGTCCTTTCAGGTGGGGATTATAGAGTGAGCCCATCTGTTTGTCTCAGCTGTTACTCCTCTCCACTTCTAAAAACACAAAAAAGAGTCAAAATGAGGATGGAGTTTTTAAAAATATTTGAGTTGTGAATGTTTGTGGTAAAGAAGCTTCAGTATCTAAGAGAGTACTTAGGGAAACAACAGAGAGGAGAGCCACCATGTGAACTTAGAGAATCTACAAAGGCATGGAATTCAGGGACATCATCTTTTATGACTGTGTATGAGGGTCTCTCACTAGGCTCCAATGTCCTAAGAGCAGAGCGACTGTCTTATTAATCATAGTATGACCAGTACTTAACCAGAGCAGGAGTACAAAAGTTCAAAGGCAACAGAGACAGAGGAATGAAGAGAGAAAAGGAGAGAGAGTAGGAGAGAGAAAATAGTTGTTTTGTCCACATTCTGTATTGGAAACAGTATTTTCCTTTTGAGTAATAAGCATCATATGCCCTGCAGCAAGAGATTACTATCAGATAACTGATATCTAAATATAAATGTATATAAATATCTTTTTTTCATATTGTGTCTTATATTTACAATGATTTAAATAACCTCAATAAATTTCCATTCACCTTATATTTTATATTTTTCTCCAAAAACCTTTACTTACTTAAACATTTCAATATACTTGTTCCTACATAGTGATAGCATTTTGAGGTCAATTTAATATATACCCAGACCTCTCTGACACTCTCTTTAAAAATCTTCCCTTTTCACCCTTAAGGTTGAAAGGAAAAGGATAAAGAAGGTCCACAAATTCTGCCAAGATGTATAGACTTCAGAAGCTCTTTCACCAAATAGAAAAACTCAGTTTTCAACACCTCTTAAATGGCTTGAGGATGTATGTACTCAGTACATGTGAATTAAAAAGCTGCTGATTGGAGAAACTCTTTAAAACACAAAAAAACTGTACCAATCATCTGAAATATATCTTATCACTAAACTATTATTTATTGTCTTGAGAGCAAAAAAAAAATTTAGGTACCAAGGATGAATGCCTTTAAATGAATAACTTCGTGTAATATACAGTTAATATTTAAAACCATATGAACAGAAAGGTGTGGAACTCAGCGAGGCAATTTAACTGAAACTATCCAAAACTTTAGTGTCCGTTTTTTATAGCTTGACCATGTCAACTCATAAATTTGTTTTTGATGTACTTCTAAACCAGCACAGTAAGATTTTGAATAACAACACGGACCAAAACTTATCCTGAAGCCCATAAAGCATTTTTGACATATATGTTCACAACAGCAGCCTTCAGAAGAAAACGGAAGAGTGAAAGTTCTAAGAAACTGGGCAGGAATACTTCCTAACGTTCAGTGGTTTTAGATGAGTTGCTAAATTCTACGTTACAACAGTGTATGTACTTTGCATGAAAAAGCATAGTTTTATTCACTCTGCAGACAAAAAGTCCCTTTGAACATGCTCTATTTGGGGACAATTTTGTGACTCAAAGGGTTTCTCATCTTTCCCCAGGGATGCTTTAATCATTTCTCTCTTTTACCCTTTAAAGACCTCAAAAAAATCTAGTTATGTGTCATAAATGTACATATGTGCCAAATACATTCAGAACATACATTTCCCACTAAATAATTAGGAGTGGAAAAGCAAGTCTCTGTGAGCTGAATGATAGCTTTCCCATATATTTGAGGATAATTTCTTACAAATACAATTTCACAATAACTCCTTAATAGTCATTAAGGAATCAATGTCCCAAACCAAACTTTCATGATTCTGAGGGATTTTATCCACTGCACAGTTCAGCCAAAGGGCACTTCTTAGAGAAATAGCTGGAATCTAGAAAAGTTTAATGTAAAAACATATATATTTTAGAGAAATGAATCTCAAATATTCACAGCTAAGCCAAGCCAGGAACTGTCTGGACTTAGACACAGTCACTATAATCCAAAGAGGTATTTACTGGGGAGCACAAGCAGTTTCTATGACTCTTAAAGCACAAGTAACTTGCAGCATCCTGAAGGTCATGGCAACCTTTTCCTCCTATATTTGCCCTTGTCTGCTCTTCTACTTCCTTATTTCATTCTCTGTATTTCAAAAATTGAACAAGTCTCTTCACCATCAAATCCTTCAGTTATGTCATTAATTTAAATGTATTTTCAGTCTGGAAACATAAACTCATATGAAATGGCATTCATCAATGTAATCTTTATTTGCCATTTGCCATTGCTTGTAGCCTTTACAACATGAATTTTTTTTCAGTGAAAGTAAAGGCTAGAAATAAAATGATAGAGAATAAGTTTGTCTTCTTTCTGTCAGCTATTATATTATGCTATCTTCCAGAAGTAGAGAGGATCCTGTTCCTTGCTGGTTTGCATTTCTCCTTTCAACTGAGGGTCTGAATATTCTTTTGGAATGTAGGAATTTTTCTAAGCCAGAATTTCTTCAAGTCTCTTTGTGATTCCAAAGATTCATCTCCTTCATTCCATTCCTCCAAAAGCATGGTCCCCTCTGTCTATATTCAGTTAATTTTGCTACTAGTTACATAGACTGAATTCTTGAAGGAAATTCTACTGACTTTCAAGTCCCTAGTGCTTTATACATTATATTCATTCATCCATTGTTTATTTATTTAAATCACTAATTTAACAATCTTTTTCAAGAGTCTACTATATGCCAGCATTCTTTGGAGCTTGACAAAAGCAAGATCTCTGCTCTCTTTGAAGCTTTTATTTAAAAAAAGAAGAAGCTTGAATATAAGTAAGTAACAAATAAATGAATAAAATAATAGTTTCATTGAAATCAATAAAAAGAGTATGTTGGAAAGGTTATTATGGATAAGCTAATGAGATAGTCTCTGGTGGTAATATTTGAACTGCAGTCTGAATAGTATGGAAAACTAGAATTATGATCTATAGGGCAATAGGCCCTGCAGGAGGTTGAGTAAATTTAGTATGCTCAAAGAGCAGAAATAGACCTATGTGCATAGATCACAACACGTAGGAGAGACAGAGAGTTAGACAGAATATAAATCAGGTAAGACAACAACTTCATGATGAGAAGTTGGTATTCTATTCTAGTGCAAATGCAAGCCACTGAAAGGCTTTAAAAATTATGCAAACTAACTTGCCTTTAAAAATGAAGTTCTATATTTGTTAAATGAGCAAATAAATTATGTTCTCTTCATTTTTATGTAATCTACAGGTTCTTTGTGTTAATTTTTGGATCTTGTTTCAGCATTGGGAGAAGTTGCAAAAGAAAACTGACCTCTACTCCTGCTTTGTTGGTATCCCTTCCTCTGGAGTCTGCATCACTGTTTCCATCCCTTTGTATGACCTATACCTACATGGCTTCTTCTGCTCAGGATATTCTTTCTCTTCTTTTTTCTGGCCAGCCCTTCGTCATGCCCTAAAGAGTAATCTACTCTGAAAATAGAATGCAGTATTTCATTGGTAGATTCAACACAACAGGGACTCTGCTCTTTCTCTCCCTGTAATAAGATTCTTCCCTTCCTACATTAACCCACCAGAACAAGACAGAAGACTTAATTGCCAATAAGTTTTGTTGTGGGTGAATTGGGCAGGAATCCTATTGTCCTACATAACCTCTATTTCAAATTTTTATGAATTAAAAAATGTCACTTTGTTCCCATCTGTCTGGATCTGACTTCTATCCTAAAGCTGGTTCTGAATTCAGAACAAAGATAATTGGTTTCTGAAATCCAGCAAGATACTGTATGATACATTTGGAAGAAACTACATTGGAAGTTTGAGGACATGATAAACTTAGGATCTGATTGCAACTCTACTATTAACTAACTGTCAAACTTTAAGGCAAGCATTCAAAACAAATAATTAACATTCTATATCAGGCACTTATCCAGATATATGTCTGAAATATATGTATATTCTCATTTGATCTTTAAAACAATTCTTAGATAGACACAGTTATTATCTCATTTTACAAATGAAAAATTAGGCACAGAGGTAAGTCTGAGCACTGGGATTTAAAACCAGACAGTCTGACTCATGAACCTGACTCAACCTCTGCAAGTTTCCATAAAATGGGCAAGTTGGACCAATCTCTAAGGTGTCTTTCAACACTCAGTTTCTCTGATACATACCCCATTAACTTTTCTGTCTTCTCAAAGGTAAGGAAATGAAGTCAGCCTGCATGCCTATGTTTGTTGTGTTTGTTGTTAGTATTCACAATAGCTAAGATAAGAAATTAGCCTAAATGACCATCAACAGATGAATGGATTTTTAAAAATGTGCCATGTAGACACAGTGAAGTATTATTCAGCTATCAAGAAAAACAAAATGCTGTCATTTGCAGAAAATGTATGGAACTAAAACACACATATTAAATTGAATAAACCAGACACAGAAATATAAGCATTGCATGTTCTCTCTCATATGTGTAAACTAAAAAATAATAATAATAATAATAATAATAAGGAAAGGAAAAAGAAGTAGGCTTAAAGTAGAAGTGTGATTTACTAGGGACTGAAAATGGTGTGATGAGGATGGAAGGTCAAAGAATGGATGATAAATATGCTCAGTGTTCACAATTTGCATGTGTGGGAATATCACACTGAATCCTATAAATTTGTACTTTTTTCTGGTGTTTAAAAACAGAGTCTCACCAAGACTTGCCTCAACCCTGAAATCCTCCTGTCTCACTCTCACAAGTACTAGGATTACAGGTGTGTACCATCACATCCAGTTAATTTGTACAATTAATATGCATTAATAATATAATTTTAAAGGAAAAATGTCTATCTTCAGTGTTCTGATTTTGACAAAATTCATCCCATTTTTCTTTCATTCCCTTGTGGAAGATGAGGCACCTCTTTCACACTAGCAGTTATTTTTTCGACAGTACACAAAAGTAAGTTAATAGTTATTTGTAGATGGTACATTATTCATCTTGACATAACTGAGTGTTTGCCCTTACTTTAAAATGAATGTAAAGTTAGGTTGATCTGCACAATAAGCCTGGCCTGCAATATTTTCTACAATATTCCTCATTTCTATTCTGTGGCTTTCTAGAAACTGATGACTCTAAAACTCGAATTCTATGTTTTGGCATGTCTGTACCTCCAATTACTCTCTCTTTATGTTCTCTTTCTTTTCCAATTAAAAACCTAAACTGGGAGAGTCTGTTACTAAGCCACACTTAGTTTCCCACCTCATCATTTCAAATCACTTTACTTCCTATCATTGTATCTGTTTCCATGTGAAATATACAGACTGGGTCCAACTATAAATCTTTAGGACCATAATCACATGCCTCTTACCAGATATCTCTGCTCAAAATTATCCAACTTTTTCTCCACTCAATTTTTTGTTACATGATGAAATATGGGTAAACCTTAACAGACTCTTCATCTCGGTTTAATCATGTCCCTAAAAAATAAGCACATCTCATGATAGCCACCTTGGATTTACTATGGGTCATACATGGCCCTCACCTCAGAACTGTCATTACAACTCTCATCTACTTAAGAAACTATAGCAAAGTTTCTCTATTGGCCAATATCTATTGGTCTTTCTTTTTATTTGTGATTTATAGAAAACATCATATTTTTTGAAGGTACAAATTAATATAACCTAAGATGAGCCAGAGAACTGATGGCTAGCTCTGCTGAGTTCCAATTGTTTTCTCTTTTATTTGTTTTGCCTATTTTCTCACTCTTGACTTAGCTTTTAATACACACTCAGGATCTTCTTCTTGACTTCCTTCTGATTAAACCATTATGCAGCATTGTCTCTAGTGTATATAGTGGTTAATAAAAATAATGAGCATTTGCTCAACAAAGACATGTACTAGAATTTTTAAGACAGCATTATTTCAAAGTGCCCCAAACTAGGAACTGCCCTAATGCCTGTCAACAGTAGAACAGATAGACTGTTATATATACACACTATACTACAATAAGAATGAACAGATTTAAGTGCATGCAATAATATGAATGAATCTCAGAAATATAATTTGAGTAAAAGAAGCCTGACATGAAAAAATTAAACTCTATGCTTCTGTTTCTATAAAGCATAAAACAAATGAAAGCAAAATGATGCTATTGGAAGTCAGATTAATGGCCACCCTTGGAGATTGGGAGATAGTGCCTGGAAGGGAAAAAAGGGTCTCTGGGTATTGGTCGTGTTCCATTCTTGACCTGAGTGCTAATTACACAAGCACATTCTGTTAGTGAAAATTCAGTGAGTCCTACACTTTAGCATATGTGCACTCTGTATGACTTTAATAAAAATTATAATAAACTAAATAACAAAAACAAGCCATGATAATTGAAAACATACTAGGGCCAGTGGAGTGACTCAGTGGTAGAACACCTGCCTAGCAAGTGCTAGACTCTGAGTTTAAACTCCAGTGAAAAAATAGAAAGAAAAGAAAGCATACTGAAAAATCTAATACTTAACCTTTATTAAGTACTTACTTTTGCACCAGGTGATATTTATCTATGCCATTTTTATATGCTGACTCAGTCTGAAAAAATGGAACCAAATCCAATATTCTAACACAGACAATCTGATGCTGGAGTCAGAGTGCTGTCTTAAATCTTTGATTTGCTCTTTTCTAGGTGTTTTTGTTTTATTTTTGTGTCTATCTAGTTAATCCTCAGTTTACTCTTTTATGTAAAAAAAAGTCAATAATAGTAGCTATTCCATAGATTTATGAAAAGTATTAAATAAGCAAATTCTTATTAAGTACTTAACCTAATGCCTAACAAATATTTAGTTCTCAATAAATCTTTACTAGTTTCCAGATTGTCTTGTTTAGAAATACACATTTTTTTGTAAATTGGAGAACTGCAAGGTAGTCCACAAATTTTACCTTCATCTATTAGAAATTAACAAGAGAGCAGCATGTCATGTTCTGCATAGGAATAAGCAAGTAAATTTTGCACTTAGATAGGAGTTGGAGGACAGAGAGTAGATAATGGAAAGAATGGGCAAACATGACACATCTAGGTCATCAACATGAGGCTTTCAAAAAGTAAAGATAAAGAGTAAGAACAATTCTGCTTCCCTGTAAATCCTGACATTCAGTATAATTTTGTATCATGTATGCATGGCAAGCAGTATGTGTAGTGTTAAGACTCCTGACTCAGAGACAGAGCACCAAGACAAGATAATTTATAAAGAACAGCAATTTCTTTGGTCCATGATTCTGGAGGCTGGGAAGTCCAAGAGCCTGGTACCAGAATCTGCTTGGCATCAGGGAAGGACATTCTTGCTATATCATGACATGGCAGAAGGAATTGCATGCTGAGACAAAATACAGTATCTTGAGTCTCTTCCTTTTCTTATAAAGCTACTACTGTCATCATGAGGGCCCAATCCTCATGATCTCATCTGATCCCAGTTACCTCACAAAGATCCTACCTTGAAACACCATTAGCATGAGAATTTGTGGATAAACTTCCAACATCTGAACTTTGGTGAGGGGGATACATTCAAACTATAATGGTTACTTAACATCATGTAGGTCAATATTTCTTTTCCACCATTTTCTAACATGTATGATAAGGATGTTATTAATAGTACCCACCTCATAGTTTGAGATCTAAAGAAATTAATATTCATAAATGACTTGCCTATAGAAAGCACTAACAGCTACTTGTGAAATACAGTAAATAAATTAAATACTGGAGGCTTTTTCTGGACAAAATTGTAAAGTCAAAATTCTGTTCTAGCCTTCCTCAATTTTCTTCCACCTCATTCCTACCAGGTCCTGAACGTACACAGTGTTGCCACTGGAAAATTCAAAACCCTCCCTAACCAGCCTCCTGACCATCCCAGATCCTCTCTTTGAAATATTTATGAAATTTACATGTGTTGTGTTTCCATTCACTTAATGAGAAAAAAATAGAATTCTCCCTAATACATGATAATGAGCAAATTTTTCTCAGATATTTCTCATCTTAACAGAGCTTTCTGAAATCTTCCTTACCAACTAATGAGGCAAACAGTAGAAATATCCAGCACCATTTCTCACCAACTGGTGGATATTTTCAATCATAACAATGCTGCCATTCTCAATCATGATAAATATATGACTGCTTACTATTCCCTGATTACTTAGGAGCTGTAAATTACAAAATAAAAAAGTAATTATTTTCTACTTTTTCATGTCCAAATAAAGGACAGAAAAGTTGGAGAACTAAGAGGAATATGTTATGATTCTTCCATTGGGTTTTAATATCCCCTGGGAATGGCCAGGAAACTGGTATGAACAACCCGTCCTTCCCAATGTTGAAAAACTGTCTATTTCCCAATACTCTGTAAGTCTAAGAGATATTCCCTCCCCAAGTCTCTACTCTGAATTTCGGTGATTAATTCCAGGAGAAAACACATGGCATACATGGATTTTCCCTGGGCACATATACACAGTCTTATGAACACATACATACAGAACTGCAAAGGCATTCTTATTCCAGTCCTACAGTATATTTCCCTGAATTTAAATAAAAGCTAATTCTGAGGACCAAAAATGCAAAACCTGAACCTTCACAGTAACTTTGGGATCACAAAACAGTTCAATTAAAACCAGAGACTAGTCTGAGTTGAAGAATCTCCTGCTTTATTGACTATTCAATGTATAGGCATCACATTGGTAAGTAAAGTGATATCCCAAGCTCAGTTCAGAAGACTAGCCACCCACCTAGCATGTTGTCATGACCTTTTGAATGCTCACATAATCCGTACCATGCTGTAATTCAAAATGGGTGTGGACATGTTATAAGTAGGCAGAAGTGAGGAAACTATGCACCTCGGGCATTCAAGGATACTCCCCCAAAAGCTAGCATCGCTCTATCCAGATGTAAAACACCATCTTTTCCTGGAGCACTCACTCTAATTGTGGACCAGGAAAAAGGAGGTAAACTCTCACATTATTATAATCACAAGAACTGAGTGGAGGGCTAGGGCATGGCTCGAGTGGTAGAGCACCTGCCTAGCAAGTATGAAGCTCTGAGTTGAAACCCCAGTACTGCCAGAAAGAAAGACAGAAGAAAGAAAATCTGTACTACTTTATGGCTCAGAAAGTTCCATAAATTAATGATTACCTATGCACAGAAAATATTACTAAGAGAGCTGAACTAGGTCAAGACTGAAGGATAGTTCTCCTTCCTTTAATCTCTGAATGAAAGCAGTATTTGAAACAATCCTTTGTAAACCACCTCAATAGTTGGTATTTCTTATGTATATTTTAAGTATGGATATTCCTTAGTCACTAGGCTAAAAATCTGAATCCTTAAAGTCTCAGTATTGCCAACTGCCTTAAGATGAGCTGACTGGACAAGTCATCAAGTTAATGTAGTATAATCCACTGCCTCCACAGTGACCACAGGGCCTTTCTGAATTGCCTCCTACTTCACTCCTGGAAGAAGCTCACAGCCAGCCTCGGCCCTACTCACCCACATTCACATATATACTTCAGCATTCTTTGCTCTCTAATCCAAACCCCAGCAGTTTCATATGTTCATGAACCTCATCAATGGGAAGAAAAGCGCAGGATAGAATGCTGGCTGCTGAATTGTGGGGCAGGGTGGGTGATTAACCTGAGCCTTTGCACAACCATGGCTATAGGCATTATTGGTCTTGACCTGCAACAGAGGCTCTGTTGCACAGTGATAGAAGGCTCACTCTAGCCTTTTTCATACCATGCCCCTCCTACAAGGCAAGAAGCTTATGGGCCTAAGTTGTTCATATGGACCCTAGGCCTTCCCTTGTAGACTCAGATCTAGGTTTTTGGAATCCTGGAATTCTCCACCCAGACATCCTTGAGCCAACTTCAAGGTCAGAAAAGAACTCTTCACCAGGAATTCCTCCTGAAAACAGGTGGCTGTGGTCATTTGCTCCTCCTAGGCCAGAGGAGTAGATAAATGGCTTCTGTACTTAAGGACTATGGGCACAGCTTAGGATATCCATACATGTATGGTGAGACCCCTCTGGGAAGAAGAAGACAGGAGTGGAGGCTAGCTTTTTCAAAACTACCACATTCTTGAGAAGTCAGGACTTATGCCTAGCCTCCCAGGTCAATGTAAAATACATTTGTCAAGATATGAGAATAGAACAAACTTTATTTAGTGGATTAATGGCATAAGTTATAGTTTTAAATATTTAAACAGAGGGTTTGCAACCTTTATGTATTCTTGCTCTAAGAACATTAGGGAATGTCGCATTTAAAGCTCATTGCCTTTGGAGCCTAACTTCTGCAAGGGATCCTCTCTAAGAAGTGTCAAATTCCCAGCTGAACTCTTTAAGATATCTCTAGGACTAGCAATATTCTTTAAAAGAACATGGTGCCCAATAGGCACTATTCCCATCAATACTGAGCTATAATGTGCCTCAGGCACTCTCCAGGACTGTCACTCTCCAGAATCAGTTAGCTCCTCTGCAAATCTTCTCTTAACTCACACTCTAAGAATCAACTGATACCATACACAATTGAAACCAAAATCAATTCCATGGTTCTGTGTGCCACAAAAAATGTAGAAATGACAGGCATAAAATTAATGATCACATCCACTCTCCAATTCTGTTTGTTCTCTAGGGAGCATTATATTATTAAAATCCTAATAGCCAGGTGTATGGGCTCATACTTATAATCCCAGCACTTGAAAGGCAGAGGCAAGAGGATTGTGAGTTCAAAGCCAGCCTATGCTATATAACAAGATCTTTTCTCAAAAACAAAAAACAATCTAGTAAATTAAAATTAATAAATTAACAATTTGTCACAACAATCAAGGTAATGAGTAAGGGGAAAGAATTGGATAAATTAAAAAGGCTAGCTAGGAGGGTATACACTGGAAAGGACAGAGATATACAAGAGGGATGAAATGTGTGGATTAAAAAGGAAGTCAGGATATATGAGAGAAACAACTTGAGAGTCAGAATGTGGGGGCTGGGTAGAATTTAGAGTGAGATGGATTTGAGAGTAGCTATCTTGTATATGAGATATTGAGAAAGATAGGCTAGATTAGATTAAAAAGGATCTACCTATAAAGAGAGAGTATGTCTCAGCCGATTCCTGTGGCTATAATAAAATACATTATACTGAATAATTTATGCATAACAGAAATGTATTTCTCACAGTTCTAAAGGCTAGGAAGTTCAAGATCAAGGCGCCAGTAGATTTATACGTGATAAAGACCTGATCCTCACTGATAGCATCTTCTTGCTGGGTCCTCACATTGCAGAAGAGGAAAAGAGGCCAAGGCTCTCCCTTCAAGCTCTTTCATAAGGGCACCAATCACATGGAGCTGTACTCTCATGACTCAATCACTTTCTAAGTCTTCACTTAGTTGGGTCTTAGGTTCCAACATAAATTTTGGAGGGACCAATTCATATCATAGCAGACCATCTCCTTCAACTCTTTGGGACCTGGGACAGTCCTATGAATTGTGCTGGCCAATAGAATGTGTGCATCTGCTAAGGCTGAGCCTAAAGATTTCTGAAAAGATCTTTTTTACACTCCCTCTTAGAACTCAGCTGCCATGCTATCCCAAGGCTTATTGAGTGACCACAATGAAACTGAGACGTTCTCACAGGCAATCTCAGCTGACAGCCAGCACCACTGCCAACCTTTCAAATGAGCCATTTTGAGTATTTCAGCCCAAATAAGCCTCCAAATGACTGTAGTCCCTGCCAATAGCACAAGATAGAGCTACCCAGCTGATCTCATCAACCCACAGAATTGCAAGAGATAATAGCCAGTTATTGATGTTTTAGGCACTAATTTGGGATGGTTTAAAATATAGCAGTAGATAACCAAACATGGGAAAACAGGGTTTTAAGACAAGGTATTGGCCATTATGATATATCTTCCCTGTCTAATAGAACTTTTTTCTCAAATATTTCTACATGGCAATTTACGGTTGAGATGGAGTGATGAGACACATAAATCTTACATAGAATATATATAATCAATCAGAAGCTCTTGGTATCTAGCACAGTCATGTTCTTCATACCCATGCTAAAATTCTAGATTTTTATGCTAACAAATCAAAAGCAAAATTTTTTAAATATAAAAAGTAGAAAAGAAAATACAACTTGAAAATAATTTTCCAATGACCCATAAAATTTACAATAACTAAAACTCATTAAAATTCTATGGTTAGCTCCATATTTCTCTCCACAGAAACTACCCATTAACTCACAATAAAGCATATAGAAACTAAGGGTTCTCAAGTGGTATACCACTTTTAGAACACACAGTCTTCAGCATCTACACCCATGCTGGTATCATGGTCTGTTAACAAAACCTGGATTCTTCAGCATATGACTCTTAATAGACCATATGTTAGTCTATTTAGAGAAGCAGGTAACCGTCATACCTTATAGGATTCCTACACCTCTGTCCAATCAATTTGGCCTCTTGGAAATGACCACAGCTGTTATAAGTCAGTTCCTTTTTAACAACAATGTTCAATGCTGCCAAGTTTGGCTCAATGGAGTTGTTATTTTCTCTACTCAATTCAGATCTTTGACTTATTTGCATCTTTAGCTGTCCCACTCACATATTTAAAAGACAACTTAACATCAGTCATGGCAGACCCAGATAAGCACTTAGCCATGTCTGTTTCCAAATAGGAATTATAACTTAGTAGCTAACTGGATATATTTAACCACCCACCTTATAAACCACTTGATGGTGGCATGGAAAACA
Organism: Castor canadensis; assembly: GCF_047511655.1. NCBI lineage: Eukaryota > Metazoa > Chordata > Mammalia > Rodentia > Castoridae > Castor > Castor canadensis. The sequence goes on along the minus strand of NC_133390.1, from coordinate 18,158,219 downwards.
TAGTCTCTCTTCTCCATGAGGAAAGTGACAAGCATCTCCAACCCCACTAGTTCTGTGTCATGCAAACTAGAACTGCTGCCCTCTTCGACCTCAGTCAAAGTCAAAGGCCTACAGGAGACAACTGGAGTACTAGAAGGCCCACATACTGCCTCATGTGCTGATTCCTAAAAAAACAAACCAGTCAGCTCAAGAAAACCACTATCAATAGCTAAATCATATGTCATCCAAACATAAGCCAAACTCTCTTTGGATGTTAGAAAATACCTCAATCCATACAGCTGGTTTTAGTTAGAACTTTAAACCCAGTTTCAGAACAAGGCTGGTGATATCGTTGCTCTTAAAATAATATTATTGAAATATTTGTCCAACGTTCATTTAGCAAGAACATGTAGATTTGACTTTTCAGCCTCTAAAATCATATACAATTCATTTTCATATATCAATGGCATCATCCCAATGAGGAATTTATTAAGAAACATGTAAATAATATGTAACATGTAAATAAAAAGTAAACCACATTACAGGTAAACTGCGGTACACTGTGCCCTAACTGAGCAAAAACATATAAGGCATCATTCATTGAGCCTTTTAACCAAGGAATTAAAATCCAACAACTAAAAAACCCTCAAGTTTGTCACCTTCTGTATCAGTCAGGATTGCATTTGATTGAATGATTTAATAACATTATGCTAGGTTTTAAAAAATAACTTAGTGAAGAGACTATTTGGCAGGTATTTTAAAGAATTAATGTGTGATGGTTTATCATAATCTCTCTACACCATTACTAATCTCTTCCCTGCTCTGTGTCCCGAGGCTGACCTCCATGGACAGTGCCACCCAACCCCTTCTGCCATCTAACTTTGATGAAAAGAGAAGAGACCACATATCTACTTTCTGTGATGTTCCCCACATCACACTCCATCCACCATAAGTAACTGTATAGCTGTAGTTCTGACAGTTACTTTCCTTTATAACCACAAGTCATGTGAGGCCATCCTTCTTCTCTGAGTCAAGATCCTAATGTCTCCAATATCAGTCTCTTCCTTAGCCTTTAAATTTCCCACCATTTCCAGTCTATGAATATTGCACTATCTCTTGTTAGTTCCACTGATAATTAATTGTATGTGTCAACATGACTAGACGACTGAGTGACCAGATATCAAACACAATTCTGGGTGTTTCTCCTGACAACCCTCAAACCAAAACATCAGCTATTCCTGGCTCTACAGCAGATACTGGATCATCAGTTTTGGAGATTTTGGATTTTTTAAAATTCTGTGTACCAATTCTTTATAATAAAGCCTTGTAAATCTACTAATGGTTCTATTTCTCCATAAAACCCTGACTAATACAGTCTTCTTATACTTGCTCAGAACTCTATAAATAGCCATTAAATTATTTTAAAAGCCTTTTTAACACTCTTATGTTGCCAAAACCCTATACTGTACAAAGGTTTTCTTTTGTTTTCACTTCACAATATTCTGAGATAGGTAATCCAGACTCCCTGCAAGAGTCCACAGGGTGTCTCCCTATTTTGCCATCCTTAGCAAGTGACTTACAACATCATGTTTCCAAGCTACTCCATGATCTAGAGGGATAGAAGGTGAGCAGATCAAGAGATTCCACAGGCCAGGCATAGCAGGTCAAGCCTGTAATCATACCTACTTGGTAAGCAAAGATAAGGAGGATCACAGTTTGAGGCTGGATCAGGCAAAAAATTTGTGAGAAGCCATCTGAACCAATAGTTGGGCATGGTGATGCTTGCTCATCATCCTAGCTATGCAGGGAAGCACAAACAGAAAGATCACAGTCCAGGCTGGCCCAGGCATAAAGTGAGACCCTATCTCAAAAATAACTAATGCAAAAAGGGCTGGCAGCATGACTGGAGTGATAAAACACCTACCTTGTAAGCTTGAGTCCCTGAGTTCAACTCCCAGTACTGCCAAAAGCTTTCTTTCTCCTAGCAACATTTTACTCATAAATGTAATTTTCACCTCTCTTATACAAGTGAGTCCATTTCCTATGGGCCAGAACCATGCCTATGGTCACTCTTACTTGCAAGGGGGCCAGAGATATTGAGCAGTGTGTTTTCTAATCTCGATGTTGGCGGGAATGAAGCAGGTAAATAGGGTATTAGTTAACTTTCCATACCTACCACACTTTGTTTTTAATTTTGTTTTCATCTGTTTTTGAGACAGAGTGTCCCTATGTAGTCAGGCTGGCTTCAAACTCATCATCCTCTTGCCTCAGCCTCCTGAGAGCTGAGATTACAGGTTTGTACTGTCATACCCGGCCCCATATTTATAGTTCTTGAATATGCCATCTACTTTTCTCATATGTTGCAGGTGCTCTCTTATCTCTTTCATACTCACTGACCTAAAAAAAAAAAGAAAGAAAGAAAAGAAAAGAAATAAAACTTTTCTTTCCACCTACCTTCAAGGCCATTACAGTTGCTAGCACCCATCCTTGCATTATGATTCTACAGCACAAAGTCCAAAAAGAATCCATGGTCCAGGCAGCCCACTAAAAGGGTGCAGATAGGACTTGATAGACCAGAGAAACCAGAATCCTCTCAGCAGATAGAAGGAAATAAAATTCTCAAAATGTTCATACATTAATAATTCATAGACTATCATATTTTGTTTTAGAATTTGAGATATTGACAAATGCCAGCTTCAGGCAACTCTCAACTGCTGATGAAAACAGCTGCAGTTACAGTGTATAATGTGCAATTATTTAGCACCAAAATTTTAAATAGAGAAAGAAAAAAATACATATTATATATGTGCAATTTTTTTTCTCAAAATTTCTAGCTTCATTATGGTAACAAAATAGCTGCCTCAGTCCCTCAAAAACACATCTATGTCCCTGATAGGCTTTACTGAAAAGAAGAAGCCTTTCCCCAGTTCCAGGGAAGAAATGTAAATTTGTATATTACCAGTTATTATTCTATTAATTATTTAGGGTGTGGCCTAAATAACTTTAGAAATCTGAACTTAGTAGCACCAAATTTCCAATTTACTCCTGTGGCTATTTAGTGAGTCTTAGAAGCAGTTCTCTGTGAAGTTGTTCTCTATCACTTAAGAGGTAAAAGGCACACAAAAGAGTACTCAGAAAGAGGAATGTAAGACAGCCCAGGCAGGAAGGTGCATTGGGCTGAATCAGCTTCTGATCTGTGATGTTCTTCCCAAACATCTCAGATTTGACTTAACAAATTCTCTTTTTAGAAGAACACTTCGATGCCAGGGATAGTTCAGTCAGTCAGTGATACTGACCTTAAAAGGGGGAGAGGGAAAAAAAAATCTTTTCCTCTCACCTACCTGTGAAACGATTCTCCTTTCTAGCATCCATTCTTACCTTCTGATTCTGCATTACAGAAGCCAAAAAATAAACCCTGTCAGGGCACCCATCCCCTATCCCCAACAAAAGGGGATAGGAACTTTGATAGAACAGAGAAACCCAAACTATTCTGAAGTCAGCACTACAGAATGATTTTCTTCATAGTCAAAGATCACTGCATCACTTTTAAGATAATAACCTAAGATATTTGGAAACTACTTAAGAGAATAAGAACCCTCTTGGAAAAAGTAATGTTCTAATTTTGTGAGTAAAAAGATGTTGATCTCCCCATTATAACATTTTTACATCAAAATCCCTTGGTACAACAATAGAATTGGTGTTCTGTCAGATAATACAGCATATCAAATAAGCACTCAACTGAAATAAATACTTTTATTTTCTGTCAGAGTTTCATACTTTCAGTTGTGTTTCCTAAAATTGATCACAATGTTTGATCAAATAAATTATTATAATTATTAATTTACTTAATATAATGCTTGATACTTACTAAACTTTAAGAAACAATTGTCAATGCTATTATATTTGATAAGTTTGCAGGGAAAAGAAGTCATGCTGTTGAAATCTATGCTTAGTCCTTCAAATCTATAACTAATTATTTTTAACCCTACCCTCTGCAATTGCTACTAAAAAAAAAGTTGTTTCTGTACATACTACCGTGCCTTTCCTCCTGAAATCAAGTGCAGTTTCTTTAATTAACCAAGAGTAGAATGAGTCAGTATGATTTACTACATCAATAAAAACTCTGAATCCAGTCACAATCCAATGGGCATAGCAGACAGCCACTGCCATAGTATTTAAAAATCATGCAGAATTAAAAAGGTAGATATCCTAAAGCATGTGTTAGTCTCTGGACAGCAAAATTACAAAGGGGTAGTTTCTCTCACTCAAAATTTACATTTAAATAGAAGCACTTTCATATAATAGGTGAATCTTTTTGGGCTACTGCCCAGGTTTATTACTTTGCAATATCATACTGTTTAGAGACCCTAATTCACTAGATTCAAGTGCACATAAATGTTAAGAATATTTTAAGCAATCAGCATGCATTTTCTCTTTAATAAAACTAGCTTAATATTTATAAATCATTCATAATTTGCAGGGCATAAAGTGAGCACTAAGAATTCACATAGAGCTTTCCCTCAGTTTTTATAGAGGGAAGGACATTCCAGCTTCAAATTCAAATTGCCACTTCTCTGAATTGCTATAGGAATTACTATACTCTTGGTTCTACCATAAGACTGACTAGTACATTGTTATAGTTTTAATCTTAAATGTCCCCCAAAAGTCCATATGATAAGGGTTTGGTCGTCAGCTTGTGGCCCTATTGGGAAAAAGTGGGACCTGTAAAGAAGGGGGTGCTCAGTGGAAATAAATTAGGTCATTGGAGACATGACCTTGAAGGGAAAATAGGGACTCTATCCCTTCCTTTCCCTCTCTTTTTGCTTCCTGCCTGCCAGGAAGCAAATAGAACTCCTCTGCCAGATGCTCCCCTCCTTTGCCTCAGGCCCAGAGGCAACACAGCCAATTGCCCAGAGAATGAAACCTTGAAACTGTAAACCCAAGTAAACCTTTCTGTTTTTTTGTTTATCTCAAATAATTTATCTCAGTGACAGAAAGAAGACTAACACATACTTTAAAAAAGAATAGTGCCAGTGGTGCACACCTCTAATTTTGGCTACTCAGGAGGCTGAGATAAGAGATAAGGAAGATCACAATTTGAAGTCAGCCTAGGCAAATGGTTTGTGAGACCCTATCTCAAAAAAAACCCATCACAAAAAAGGGCTGGCGTAGTGACTCAAGGTGTAGGCCCTGAGTTCAAAACTCTAGTACTGCAATAGAAAGATGGATGAATTAAAGACGAAAATTGACAATACTAAAGAGGAAGTGACCCATGATATGGAAAACCTTAGAATAAAGAATGAAACAGAAACACAAAACACAATGGAAGTCCACTCCAGCAGACTAGAACAAGCAGAAGACAGAATCTCAGAACTTGAAGATAAAATGGAAATGAAAGGAAAGACTGAAGAGCTATTAGTCAAACAACTCAAGACCTGTAAAAGGAATATGCAAGAACTTGCCAACTCCATCAAAAGTCCAAACCTGAGAATCATGGGCATTGAAGAAGGAGAAGAGGTACAAGCAAAAGGGATTCATAATATATTCAACAAAATAATAACAGAAAATTTCCTAAATCTAGAGAAAGCTATGCCCATTCAGGTACAGGAAGCCTGCAGAATGCCAAACAGACTTGACCAAAATAGAACTACCCCATGACATATTATCATTAAAACAAAAAGCACAGAGAATAGAGAAAGAATATTGAAGGCTGTAAGAGAGAAAAAACAAATAACAAACAAAGGTAAACCCATCCAAATCACAACAGATTTCTCAATGGAAACCTTAAAAGCAAGAAGAGAATGGAGTGAGTCTTCTGGGAACTGAATGAAAATAACTTCAACCCTAGGATACTCTAACCAGCTAACTATCATTCAAAATAGATGGATCAATAAAAGTCTTCCATGATAAGCAGAAACTAAAACAATATATGACCACAAGCCACCACTACAAAAGATTCTTCAAGGAATTCTGCACATAGAAAATGAAAGCAAACAAAACTATGAAAGGGCAGACAGCACCAAACCACAAGAGAAGAAAGACAAGGAATCAGAGAGTAACATTAATTCAGCTGCACACAATCAAACCCTTAAACAACAAAAACAACTAAATGACAGGAATCACCACATACCTATCAATGTTAACACTGAATGTTAACAGACAACTCCCCCATCAAAAGACACTGTCTGAAAAACTATTAAAAAGGAAGATCCAACAATCTGTTGTTTACAGGAGACCCATTTCATTGACAGAAACAAACACTGGCTTAGGATGAAAGGCTGGAAGAAGATTTACCAAGCCAATGGCCCCCTAAAACAGGCAGGAGTAGCAATACTTATCTCAGACAAAGTAGACTTCAAACTTACATTGATCAAATGAGATAGATAAAGAAGGACACTCCATACTAATAAAAGGAGAAATACAACAAAAGGAAATGACAATTATCAACCTATATGTACCCAACATCAGTGCACCCAATGTCATCAAACATACTCTGAAGGACCTAAAAGCATATATAGACTCCAACACAGTGGTGGTGGGAGACTTTAATACACCCCTATCACCAATAGATACGTCATCCAAACAAAAATCAATAAAGAAATCCTGGAACTAAATCACACCATAGATCGAATGGAACTAGCTGATGTCTACAGAATATTTCATCCAACTTCCGCACAATATACATTCTTGTCAGCAGCCCATGGAACCTTTTCCAAAACTGATCACATCTTAGGGCACAAAGCAAGCCTCAGCAAATATAAGAAAACAGAAATAATCCCATGCATTCTGTCTGACCACAATGCATTAAAACTAGAAATCAACAACAAAAACAGTAGTAAAAAACACGCAAACAATTGGAAGTTGAACAACACATTACTCAATGATGAATGGGTCATTGATGAAATAAAAGAGGAAATTAAAAGTTTCCTGGAAGTTAATGAAAATGAAAACACTACCTACCAGAACCTGTGGGACACAGCAAAGGCAGTCCTAAGAGGAAAGTTTATAGCCATGAGTGCATATATTAAAAGGACAGAAAGATCTCAAATTGATGACCTAATGCTACATCTCAAACTCCTAGAAAAACAAGAACAAGCAAAACCCAAAACAAGCAGAAGGAAAGAAATAATAAAAAAAAAAAAACCTGAAATTAATGAAACAGAAACAAACAAAAAAAAGAATCAACAAAACAAAAAGCTGGTTCTTTGAAAAAATAAATAAGATCAACCGACCTCTGGCAAGCCTGACTAAAATTATTGAGGAGAGAAAAAACCCAAATCAGTAAAATCAGAAATGTAAAAGGGGATATAACAACAAACACCATGGAAATCCAGGGACTCATCAGAGACTACTTTTAAAAGCTATATTCTAATAAATTTGAAAATCTTGAAGAAATGGACAAATTTCTAGATACTTATGACCATCCAAAATTGAATCAAAAGGATATTAATCACCTGAATAGATCTATAACACAAAATGAAACTGAAGCAGCAATAAAGAGTCTCCCAAAAAGAAAAGTCCAGGATGTGATGGATTCTCTGCTGAATTCTAACAGACCTTGAAAGAAGAACTAATATCAATTCTCCTTAAACTTTTCCATGAAATAGAAATGGAAGGAACACTGCCTCACTCATTCTATGAAGCCAGAATTACACTCATCCGAAAAACAAAGACACCTCCAGAATGGAGAACTACAGGCCAATCTCCTTCAAGAACATCAATACAAAAATCCTCAATTAAATAATAGTAAACCAAATCCAACAACATATCAGAAAGATCATCCACCATGACCAAGTTGGCTTCATCCTAGGGATGCAGAGGTGGTTCAATATACACAAATCTATAAATGTAATATAGCACATCAATAGAAGCAAAGACAAAAAGCACTTGATCATCTCAATAGATGCAGAAAAAGTCTTCGATAAGATTCAACACCACTTCATGATAAAAGCTCTAAGAAAACTAGGACTAGAGGGAACATACCTCAACATTGTAAAGGCTATATATAACAAACCTATAGCCAGCATCATACTTAATGGAGAAAAACTGAAACCATTTCCCCTAAAATCAGAAACAAGACAAGGGTGCCCACTATTCCCACTCCTAGTCAACATAGTCCTGCAATTCCTAGCCAGAGCAATTAGGCAAGAAGAAGAAATAAAAGGAATACAAATAGATAAAGAAACTGTCAAATATCCCTATTTGCAGATGACATGAGCCTATATCTTAAAGACCTAAAAAACTCTACCCAAAAACTCCTAGACACTGTAAATAGCTATAGCAAAGTGTCAAGACACAAAATCAACTTACAAAAATCATTAGCTTTTCTATACACCAATAATGAACAAATTGAGAAAGAATATATGGAAACAATTCCATTTACAATACCCTCAAAAAATCAAATACTTAGGAGTAAACTTAACAAAGGATGTGAATAACCTCTACAAGGAGAACTACAAACCCCTGAAGAAAGAGATCAAAGAAGACTACAGAAGGTGCAAAGATCTCCCGTGCTCATGGGTGGGTAGAATCAACATAGTAAAAATGGCTATACTGCCAAAAACAATCTACATGTTTAATGCAATTCCCATCAAAATCCCAATGACATTCATCACAGAGATTGAAAAATCTACCCTAAAGTTCATTTGGAAACACAAGAGACTGCGAATACCCAAGGCAATAATCAGCAAAAAGAGCAATGCTGGAGGTATCACAATACCTGACTTCAAACTATATTACAAAGCAATAGCAATAAAAACGGCATGGTACTGGCACAAAAACAGACATGAAGACCAGTGGAACAGAATAGAGAACCCAGATATGAATCCACACAGCTATGCCCACCTTATTTTTGACAAAGGCACCAAAATATACGATGGAGAAAAGACAGCCTCTTCAACAAATGTTACTGGGAAAAGTGGTATCTGCCTGCAAAAACTGAAACTAGATCCATGTTTATCACCCTGTACTAGTATCAACTCAAAATGGACCAAGGACCTAATATCAGACCCGAAACTCTGAAGTTAGTACAGGAAAGAGCAGGGAATACTTACTAGAAGCAATAGATATAGGCAAGGACTTCCTCAATAGAACCCCAGCAGTCAGCAACTAAGAGAAAGGATGGACAAATGGGACTACATAAAATTAAAAAGCTTCTGCACAACAAAAGAAATGGTCTCTAAACTGAAGAGACCACCCACAAAGTGGGAGAAAATATTTGCCAGCTATACATCAGACAAAAGACTGACAACCAGAATATACAGGGAACTCAAAAAACTACACTCTCCCAAAATCAATGAACCAATGAAGAAATGGACAACTGAACTAAACAGAACTTTCCCAAAAGAAGAAATTCAAATGGCCAAAAAACACATGAAAAAATGCTCACGTTCTCTGGCCATAAAGGAAATGCAAATCAAACCACACTAAGATTCCACCTCACCCCTTTTAGAATAGCTATCATCAAAAACACACTTCACCAACAGGTGTTGGCATGGATGTGAGGAAAAGGAACCCTTATACACTGCTGGTGGGAATGCAAGCTAGTGCAAACACTCTGGAAAACAATATGGAGGCTTCTTAAAAAATCTAAACATAGACCTGCCATATGATCCAGCAATCCCACTCCTAGGGATATACCCAAAGGAATGTGACTCAGGCTACTCCAGATGCACCTGCACATCCATGTTTATTGCAGCACTATTCACAATAGCCAAGTTATGGCAACAGCCAAGATGCCCCACTACTGACAACTGGATTAAGAAAATGTGGATTTATACACAATGGAGTTTTACTCAGCCATGAAGAAGAATGAAATCTTATCATTCTCAAGTAAATTGATAGAACTAGAGAACATCATCTAGAGTGAGGTTAGCCAGGCTCAGAAGACCAAATATCTTATGTTCTCCCTTACATGCGGACTTCAGATCTAGGGCAAAGGCAGTAATGTTGTTGGATGTGGGTCACACGCTAAGGGGAGAGCACATATGGGAGGTTGGGGATAGGTAGGAAACCCAAAACTTGAGAGTGTGTGATGTCTCCACTGCAGAGGAGCTAATACAGTAACCTTACAATGACAGAGGTCAACATGGGAAGGTGATTGGGAAGTAGTGAAGAAGTCAGGTAGAGATGAATCAATTTGGGTTGTAATACACTTGTGCTTGGAAGCAATGCTAGGAATCTCTCTGTGTAGCTATCCTTATCTCAGCTAGCAAAAACTCTTTGTCTTTGTTATTATTGCTATGTCTTCTCTTCAACAAAATTGGAGAAAAGGGTGGACAAGTTCTGCCTGGAAACAAGGGGTTGGAGGGGAGAGGGAGGGATCAGGGGGCAGCGGGGAGAAATGGCCCAAACAATGTATGCACATATGAATAAATGAATTTTTAAAAACCCAGAATACTAATAAATTCCTATTTTTTAGAATAAGTGGCCATAAAACCTTCAGCACACATGCTAGAGAGCAAATACTTTCCAACTGTGGCCAAGTCATCAACTGGAGCATTGAGCATCTCAGAGCAAACAACATGGTATCACCCAAGAGGTAAGCATGGTAATATAGCTAGCAATTTCTCCTTCCCTTTCTACTTACCTCTCTCTCTCTCTCTCTCTCTCTCTCTCTCTCTCTCTCTCTCTCTCTCTCTCTCAGCCAGGCTTGGCCCTGAACTTGTGATCCTCTTGCCTTAGCATTCCAGGTGTTGAGATAATAGGCATGCACTACTATGCCCAACTCCTAACACTTTCTTTAAGCCAGGTATTATTGTAAGTGCTTTATATCAAATAACTCACTTAATACCTTCAATGAACTTGCATGATAAGGACTATTATTGTCTCTGTTACCTAGATGAGGAAACCAGCTAAAGAGAAATTAAATAATTTTGCTCAAGGTCAACAGCTAGAAATTAGCAATCTGTAATATTACCTCTTATGCTGATTTAAAGGTATGTATTCCACCATCAAGAAGCTTAGAATTAGCCAGGTGCCAGTAGCTCATATCTGTCATCCTAGCTATTTGGGAGGCTAAGATCAGGAGGACTGAGGTACAAGGTTAGCCCAGGTAAATAGTTTGTGAGAACCCATCACCAAAATAACCAGAGTCAAATAAGCTGGAGGTGTAGCTCCTGTTAGAGCATCTGCTTTGTAAGCCCAAAGCCCTGAGTTCAAACTCCAGTTCCATCAAAGAGAGAGAGAAAAAAATTAAAATTCTATTCAGAAATGGTGGCAAATGCCTCTAATACCAGCTACTAGGAAGGTGGAGATCAGGAAGAGGATTGAGATTTGAGGTCAGCCTAGGCAAAAAGTTGGTGAAACTCCATCTTAACAAATAAAACAAGAGTGGTGGTATGTGCCTGTGAGCTCAACAACACAGGAGGCATAGGAAAGAGGTTCACTAGCCAGACTAGCCCCAAGAAAAAAGCATGAGACCATATCTGAAAAATAACAAAGCAAAAAGGGCTGGGGGAAAGGAGCATGGCTAAAGTGGTAGAGCACCTGCCCAGCAAGCTCAAGGTCCTGAGTTCAAAGCCCAGTACAGCCAATGCTCTATTTTTTTTTTAATTCTGAGAGAAAAAAAGGAACATTTCAGATGAAAAAGATGTGAAGATCCTTGCTAAGCAAAGGATTTAATTGAACAAAAAAGTAAAGAACTGCTAAGTGACATACTACATTAATAAGGAAAGCATTTTAGTTAAAGATATCCAGATGCTGCTTGTATTAAACACAAAGGACAAACATTGATTAATATTCTTTTTTTAACTTGATAGGAATCTTAAACTGTAAAAAAAAAGTTTTGAACATTTTAACCTATGACTTCTGAAGTTATACTAAAGATGGGAATTGATTCCTAAATAACGGGTTAAATTCTACCTGAATCAATAGCTGGTCAGCTCAGCTCTCCAGCTATTCTGGGAGGGACCTCTCTGAGTTACACCCCACCAGGTAGAACAATGACCTTGCCAAGGCAGATAAGGTAGCAGAAATAGGGAGCGTCAAAAAGAGTAACATAGCTTTGCTGTAGACACAAGACACTCTCACAGATAAAGTGACCAACTCGCCTGGGTTTGCCCAGAACTTTCTTGGGCTAGCACTGGAAGTCCCATACTTCAGGAACCCCCTTTCTTGGGAGAACTGAAATATTTGGTCATCCTAGAGTCAGAGCTGTCTTGCCATGGGCAAAACAAAAGAAAACTCAGAAAAAGTCAGATTTTGATTCCAATTCTGCCTCTGCCACTTTCAGAATGATCTGGGATATGTCACTTACCCTCTTTCAGGGACCTCATTTACCCTATCTGAAGCAGGAGAACAATTGACCCATGACTTTTTTGAGAATTATATGAGAAACTATGGAAGTTCCTAGAAAAATAGCTGGAATAAAGTAGTTGTAGATATGGTAAACAGTATTACTATATGCCAGGAAATATAAAATCAGACAGTAAGTATATAAGCAACTATGTCTAGACAGAGGATTTTGGGTTTTTGATTTGGGTTTTTTTTTTTTTTTTAGTGGGGAAAGAGGTGTATTTATAACCGTGAGTATTTTGGTTTTTAAAAAATCAATTCACTTGATGGGATTTATTTCTCAAAAATCCTTGTTGACTCATGCTCAGTTGTAAGATCTCACATTTTCAAACTTCCATTCATGAGTAAAGTTCAAATTATCTTTTCTAAGGTAAATATTTAAGTTAAGAATATAATTACTACTCACAAAAGCATTTTCCTTTCTGTGGTATTTTAGGAGGAAAGAAGCATGAAGAAACAAAATTATTCAAAATGTGCAATTATCTCAGTTAAACCATAAGGTTCTTTAACTCAGGTTTTTATCTAACAAAGATCTGATTTATAGTGAATATATTTTAAAGAGTTAATTAGAAGATAACCAATATGTAATCCTATTCTTTAAGTTGAAAAGCTATAATAGGTTTCCCAAAATAAGATCCATTTAAATTCAATGATTTTGATTTTTATATTGATATGAAACATTTCATTTTTCACCAATGATTACTCTTATGTCTTATATCACTCTCTAAACTGAATGTGGTTTGTTATGCTTGAATTTTAAATTATATAAAGAGAACTGAATTTGATTAATTATTTTTAAAATCAAATCTCTAGTTATTCATCTACTATATGAGGCTTTTTTTCTATATAAGGCTTTAAGGCACACTCCCAAGTATGGACAGAAGAGATGCAGTGTGCACTGGCATCTATTTTATCTACCTAGGAAGTCTTTTTCTTCCCTTGAGTACTACCTTGAATAAAAATTTTCAAATCTTACCAAAAATTTTTATTACTAAGATATCTACTGTATTTTTAAGAGTCATTTTGTATTTGAGCCCATAAATGTTTCAGTTTATAACATGATACAATTCATGCTAAACAGTTAAAAGATTCTGAGAAAGAAACTTCAATTGCTCAGAGAAAGTGTGAAATTCCGTATGTTACTAAAATCAAGGGACTGTCTTGATTGAAAAAAAATTTCTGAACATACACACATTGAAGTGGATAGATCATTTTTTAAAAACTCCCCACCCACACTGTTCTCTGAAGCAAGTCTCAAAGTCCCAACTAACACTCCCATTCCTTAGCATAGAACGCATGCTGGTTTCTTTTTCTCAACATGTGCTTTCTTTAAAGTCAAATATACAACATTCAATCTTGGGACATTACAGGAAATGTAATTTAGATTCTTCTCGTTACTGTGACATACTGTGAATCAAAAATTCCCCTTTGTGCACTGCTTGTGCTCCTTTTTAAATATCAGCAACTTAAGTAGATTATATCAATATATTAAGATAGAAGGGACTACCTTTTCCATCTTTATTTCATTATATTTCACATGTGTCTTATTTGTTCTCTGCACACCCAGACTTTTGATAACTCTAAGATCTATAAGATGGATTACCTGGACTCATCTTGAGTATGTCTCACATTGGGTAGGGAATGTTGTAAATAAAAGTGTTTGTCTTTCTAATATAATAAATTTGTAAGGAAGCACATTACAGCTATCAAATAACTGAACATTTTCTAGTCACATTTGTTGTCAATGTTAATGCAAATTATTTTACAAACAACTGATTTGAAACTTTAGGAGCATTAAGAAGTTATTTACTCAAATCCTCTTAACTGTGTTGTATTCCCATATTACAATTCCATCTGCCCAACTGAACCAGTCAAATGAAAATAAATGCACCTGAATGACTAAGGCAGTGCCTCATAAATCCATAGCTCAGTTTTGATTCTTAGGAGAAAAACCAAAATTAATATAGACTGAAAAAAATACAGATTGCTCTAACTATTCCCTAGTATTGATTTCAAATTTTCACTAAGGTCAAATGCCTCCTTACCAGCACTAAACAGAATTTGTTCCTTTGGAGGGAAAAGGATAAGTTCCTAAAAAGTCCTGTTTTGACATTTATTTTCATTTTCTAGGTTTCATTTAAGTCTTCTCTGAGTTGCTATTTATTGGCAAAATGAACTAAAAATCCATTAAAGACTTCATATCCTTCTACCTCCTGGCCATGAAACTTGCTTGGTCTTGGTGTCATTGAGATAGATAATTGAGCCTGAGTAATCAAAGAAATAAAACCAGATCTGCGTTTTTCAACTAAGACTTGTTAAGATGCGTACATTATTTCTACTGATACTGTGATATATTGCAAAATGGAAATCTTTCAAAACCCATGAAAGTGCATATTATTTTTATCATTTTTCTTCATTTATTAGTTTTCACCAAAGTATTTCATATCTTACAGAATCTTGAAGCTGAATTATTTTGTAAGAGAATTTAAACATTCCTAACTGTTTAATTTTTGCCTATAACAAATTTGAAATTTAAAACATAGCAATGATCATTGTTTTAACTATTGATCAAAATGTTAAGGAAAATGGGTATTATTTATCAGTAAAAAGAATAAACCTAAATTGTTTATTTTGCCATTTTAGAAAGTTGGTAACAGTAGAGTGCCATTGGGCTATTTTCCTATTTATTACAAATATAAGATAGCTAATAAAATTAAATAAAATATTTATATTGTATTAACAAAACATTCCCACACCACTGAAACTTCTTTAGCAATAAACTCAATAAAGCTTTGTAATTTTTTGTGAAAATTTTTAGCATATTTTTCATAGACGTAAGTGTAATCTAAAAGTTTCTTTACTGTTTTCACATGATTAATAACTTTACTGGCATTTTCTCTTTAAAGTTTTTTTCTACTGATTTGCTTCTAAATGCAAATAGAAATAACCTCTCTTTTGATACTAAGCACTTTGCATACTTTATAAAGTTATAAAATGATAATGAACACAGCTTCTCACATTTTCTGTCTCTATAACTCCTTCTCATTATCCATCTCCAATGTTGTTCTGACTGTGGTAAAGCGAAATAAAAACTAAAGTGATGAGTGAGCTAACACTGAAACTGTAAAAACAAGCCAGTAGCCAGTGTGGCTCACGCCTGTAATCCTAGCTACCTGGGAGGCTAAGATTGGGAGAACTGCGGTTAAAGACCAGCCTGGGTAAATAGTTTGTGAGATCCCATCTCCAAAATAACTAGACCAAAATGGACTGGAGGTGTGGTTCAAATGGTAGAATGCTTGCTTTGTAAGAGTAAAGCTCTGAGTTCAAGCATCAGTCTCACAGGGAAAAAAAGAAGCAAGAAAGGAGGGAGAGAGAGAGAGAAAGGAAATCATAAGAACAGTGGCTACTACTACATAATACCAAGCAGAAGAGCCATGTCTTATCCTGTCTTACTGCTGGAAACCATAGAGTTTATTTCAATCACACACTATAATTAACTCCCTACATTTTTACCAAGTATCTTTCAATATTGGAAATCAGTTAATGGGTTAGCTTGCCAGAAACAAAGGATAAGTTATGCCTAGAATTCAAACTTGCAGTCAATAACAGAACATGGAGAAGGCACACCAGAAAATATCAAGCCAGGCACTCAGCCAGGTTATGGGTATATAGGCATTCATGAGGTAAAGAAGAGATGGGGGTCAGTGCAGAAAGAATGTCACTCTAGAGGGGGAAGAAATCAGAGTCTATGTCACCCAACAAGAAAAGATAAGAACCAGATTCCTGGGAGTCATGTGGTAGGCAAATAATGGCCCTGATGACATCCATGTTCTAACACTTGAACTGTCAATGTTGTAGACTATGTTACATTACATACCAATGGAAATTAAGGTTGCAGATGGAATTAAGGTTGCTACTCAGCTGATATTAAAATAGAAAAGGTTTTGAATTATTTGAGTGGACCCAATACCACATGAAGGTCAAAGTAGAAGAGGAACACAGAAATGAGTCAGAGAAAAATTGTGAAGAGACTAGGATTGGAGGAATGCTTTTTGTTGGCATTGAAGAGGGAGGAATAAAGGCCCTGAGACAAGGAATTGGCACACTCTAGAAGCTACAAAAGGTGAGCTTATCCCCTAGAATTTCAAGAAAGGAATCCAGCCCTGACAGCACCCTGATTCTGCCCCATGGGACCTGTGTCAGCCTTCTGACCTACAAAACATGATAAATTTGGATTGTTTTAAGTTACTAAGTTTGTGCCAATTGGTATAAGAAGCAATGGAAAACCAACACAGATCAATGTGTGAGATTTTAGAATTCAGTAAGTCTTTGCATCAAAGAGGAGGTGAATCTTCATCAGTCACACAACATGATGGTGACAAGTGACCCAGAGTCTCACCTCAATAGCCATCTGCCCTGAAGCTTCCCATCCTATTAAGAGAGGACAAATCATGTCTAGCAAAGCAAAGGTACTAAAAGTCAGACTTTAATAAGAAGAGATTAATATTTTAAAAATGAATATCAAATAAATATCAACTCTATGTCACAATTCAACTCATTGTGGCAGTTGATCAAAACTGACAAACATTGATTATCGCATAGTCACTGACTTTTTGTCCAGCAATTAGCCCAATTCCACTTCATTCTGTTCCTTCCACCATATATAACATATGCCAGTCACCCCAACAAACCATGCTGTCTATTTCCTGGGTCCTTTCTTTCCCCCTTTTTCCCCTAGTTAACTCCTAATCACAATTTATTTTAAGGTTTCCTCAAAGGAGTCTGTTTAGCTACTGACTGGGTTCAGCACCTCATTTAATATTCCCATAATCATTAGTGTACTTCACTTCATAACATGTGTTTGGCAGATGGTATTTACCAGAATACTCTAAAGAAGGAACACTGGTAGAGCCCAACAGTACAAAAAAGCACTTAGGTCAACCTTAGTCCTAATGATACAAATTCACCCTTGATGTTTTAATTGAACCAAGCCTGATATACGGGACTATCACAATAGCATCAAAAAGGCTATAATAACGTGTACATGACTCACCATTAGCTTCTCAGCATCTACCATTGTGCCCAACACAAAGTGGGTGTCCCAGGAAATTTTTGTGGAAAGAAAAAATTGAAAGATCAACACAATAAAATTTAGATACTTTCTGGCAAGAGCACCTGCCTAGCAAACATGAAGCCCTAAGTTAAAACCCCAGTGCTGAAAAAAAAATTTAGACACTTTCAAGAAATTCATTCTTCTATTTTGATTTTTATCTCTGTGACCAAGATGAATGCTTAGGACTCCTGCTTATATTCCCCTCAAAAGTTAAAGTGATACTGTTCATAGAATTTTCTTTCTCAGCAAGATTAAAAAATACTTTCTAACCTGTATTTTCAGCTTTAATATATGGATACATTGAAAATAAATTGTCATATGTGTATGCACATATAAATTTATACACACTGTACTAGTCAGGGTTCTCCAGAGAAACAGAATAAATACATATAGAGCAGGAATAATCATGTCATATACATGTCAGGAATTGGCTCACATGATTATGGAAGTCCTATATCAGCCATCTGCAAGCTGGAGACCCAAGAACACTAGTTCCAGCCTGAGTCTGAAGGCCTGAGAAACAGGAGAAGCAGTGGTGTGAGTTATAATTAAAGTCTGAAGAACCAAATGAGCCAATGGTGCAAGATCCAGTCTTAGGGAAGGAGAAGACTAATGTCCTAAATAGAGCAGGCAGGCAAGAGGGGTGAATGCTCCCTCTGTCCACTTTCCCATTCAGGACCTGAAAGGATTGGGTGAAGCCAATCCACAGTGAAGAAGACAATCTCTCTTACTCAGCCCACCAGGTCAAATGCTAATGTCTTACAGAAACACCCTCCCAGACACATCCAGAAATAATGTCTACCCAAATATCACTGGCACCCCTGATCAAGTTGCCACATCAGAGTCACCATCTCTCACACACATATTGAGAGAAATTATTTTATTTTAAGTGACTTACTTTTACTACTGTCTTTCTATGCTAGATTCATGCAATCCTCTTACTCTCATTTCTATAGATTCAATGAGCAAGAGATTTCTGGATTCAGATGGCTGAATGTAGCAATAATACTGATTCCCTTCCAACACCACAAGACTTAAAGCACATCTACTTCAAAAATAACAAAAGTAATATGCAAAAGGAGGAGAGTCTAAATATATTTCCCCAATAAAAGTGGCCAAGAAAAAACTCTGAAGCAGAATCAGCAGGATAGCATAGTGACTCCTCATCTGCAAATAACACTCATCAGCCATTACCTCCATTTGTGAGTTCTCCATTGCTGCCATAACAAATCACTACAAATTTAGCAGATTAAAGAAAACACTAATTTATTGTTTCACAGGTCAAAGGTTTGGTGAAAGCTGGTTCTTCTGGTCCAGGTTGCACAAACTGAAATCAAGCTGTTGGCAAACTGAACTCTTAGGAGAAACCGAACTCATTAAGGTTGTTGGCAGAACTCAGACCTTTGTGGCTGCAGAGCCAAAGAGCCTGTTTCCTTGCTGGCTGTCAGCCAAGAGCCTCTCTCAGCCCCTTACTTCCTCATTTTGCTCCTCCCCTCATCTTTAAAGCAGCAAGTCCCGTTCTTCTCATGCTCTGAATTTTTCTGATCTCTTCTGCTGTACCCTTTCTGCTGCCAGTTGGAGAAATCTTCCTGCTTTAAGGGTTTTTGGGAGTAAATTAAACCCAGTTGGATATTCTAGGATATCTCCCTATTTTATGATCAGTAAATTTAACTACATTTGCAAAGTCCCCTTTGTCATGGAACATACAGGCTCCAGGGATCCAGGCATAGACTCCTTTGGGGAATGAGATGCAAAGGGAACATTCTGCCTACCATACCTCACATCTAAAATGAGCTAAATGTAGGGGCTGTAACAGTATCATCTTTCTGCTTTCTGGCTCAGAATGCCACAAATGATTTCTAAAGGGTAGTTGGTGGAAAACTGTCAGCAGATCAAGACACACTAACTTTGGGGACTCCCCCCAGGAATAGAACACAAGCTTCAACTAGGTCTATTGAATCCTGAAGTGGGTCCACTGGATTATAGGATCTCAGAAGTGACAGCAGAGCTCTGGTATTCCAGTAAGGGGGCAGACTCCCTTACTGAGCAGTCCCTCCTGGCCACCACTGTCCATTCGTGCCACAAGACATAGCACTAAAAAAAGATACAAAATATCCAGCACTCAAACTGTATAGCAGTGAAGAAAATAAACACGTCAAAGCAGTGGTGGCTAGAAATGGAGGCAATCCCCCTCCCACATTCTATCTGGTAGGTAAATGGCCTAGGCAGAGCCACCCAAGCATGAGTAAGAGAGACAAAAGAACAACGTGGCAAGCTCATGAACCACAGAGAGGAAAAAAGGAAGTATGAAAGGAAAGAGGGAGAAAGGAAAGAAACTTGAAATGTAGAAAACAAGAAAAAAATAGACCTCAAGGAATAAAAGTTCCCCACAAGGGCTTCAAATTCTTTTGAATATTAACAAAAATGTTCAAATAAAGATTTGAAAATAAAAAGAACAGCATGAGAAGACTGCAGGCCTAATGGAACAATTCGAGAACCTAAACAATATTATCAATAACAATGGATGACTTTTTCAAGAACAGGAAATGTAATACTATAACTGGACTGAACAACTGACATGGAAGAAAGCTAGACGTGGTCACCATGAATACAAATACTTATTTCTTTGACGTTGTACTTAGGAAACCTTTCCTGTAGTTCTTGCTTAGGTAAAAATTTTCTTCTATTGTTTTCCAATATCTCTAGGTTTTCTTTTCTAATTAAGCAGTGAATTTTATTTGAATTTAATTGAAAATAAATTGAAATTTATTTTACTCATTATGGAAGATAGGAATGGAACCTAATCCTTTTCCAAAGTTTTGAGCAACTGTCTCCAGATAATCCTTAAATGATTCCTAAACATCCTCCTACCCTCCCACACACAAACACATTATTCTATTTAAATTTTCCACTAGCTACTCTCGTCCATTAAATTTTCATAGGGGGCTTTAGGTACATGAAATTAGGTTAATCATAATTTGGTCCATCATAATTATTGGAATAGACCTATTTTACTTTATGCATTTACTTGTCATTTACTTATTTACTGTTTAACAATAGTGGGTGCCTGTTAAGCTGCCATTCAATCTAAGAATAAGAAGAAAAGCACTAATTTTGGTGTGTTCCCTCATGAATCTCCTTCATACACACACCCCTGGAATTAAACCATCATCAATTTATAATTTCCCTATTTATATACCAGCATGCTAAATCAAATACTGCTGATTTTACTCAGGTTTTTTTTGTTTTGGTTTGGTTTTTTTTTTTTTTTTTTGGTGTGCTAGAACTTGAACTCAGGGCCTCACTCTTGCTAGGCAGGCAAACTCCAGCCCTTTTTTGCTTTAGTTAATTTTCAGGTAGTCTTGCTTTGCCCAGGACAGGCCTCAGACCATGATCCTCCTACCTGTGGCCTCCCCCATAGCTGAGACCACAGGCATGCACCACCACTCCCAGCTTACTGATTGAGATAAGGTTTCTCTAACTTTTTGCTGGGTCTGGCCTTGAGCTGCAATTCATCCATCTCCACCTCCTAAGTAACTAGAATGAGAAGCGAGAGCCACAGCTCCTATCCTATTTTACTTACTTTTTAACTTCACAAAACATTAATTTTAGAGATGACTTTAGATGCATTTTGTCAAATCCATCCCCCAATTTTACAACTTTAATTGAAATACAGTATATTTATAAATAACTTAGGGAAGAATTATTACCTCCACAATAATCATTCTTCATACCTTTGTTGTTATTGCAATTTTTGTTGTTTGAGGTTTGTTCATTTTCAATGTATACACAATAATTTGTTTTTAAACTCATAATTTTCTAATTTAAGCTTTATTTTCTCCATCCTGCTGAAATTCTTAGATTACTTACCTTGCCCACCTCTTATATTAGCACTCAGCCTTTTCGATGTTGATTTTTTTCTTATGTGCTAATAAATAGCACATTTTAAATACTGAATTATATTCTTGAGGACAGTGTCACTATTCTGGTTCTCTAAATATTCTGTAGATATAATTGTTTTCCTTATAGACCTTAAAGTTACTTAAGATATTTTTTACTTCCCTATTATTGGTCTTTCTTTTTATTTATTTTTTTTTTTTTTGGTGGTACAGGGGTTTGAACTCAGGACTTCATGTTTGCTTTGTTAGGCAGGCACCCTACCACTTGAGCCTCTCCACCAGCCCTTTTATTGTGTTGGGTATTTTCAAAATGGATCTTTCGAACTATTTGCCCAGGCTGGCTTCAAACCACAATCTTCCTGATCTTTGCCTGCTAAGTAGCTAAGATTTCAGGTGTAAGCCACTAGCTCCTGGCTTGTTTTATTTTTTTATCAGCATAAATTAATTGTACAAAGCAGTTGCATGGTGCTATTTCTATATGGTACACTTTGATCAAATTCACCTCCTCCATTACTCTTTGTTATCCTCCTCGAGACTTCCCTCTTTTTAAATCAATTTTAGGGGGGTTCTTTATCCTAGTTTCATATATATACATATATATATATGTATATATAATGTACTCTGACCATGTTCATTCCCGTAACCTTCTTCATTTCTTCTCCCCTCTCTCCACTTCTTCCCCCAGTACAGTCCCCCTTTATAATCATGTCATATTATTGTTGTTATAATTTTTTCATCTACATTCTGCATATGAAAGAAAACATGAGATATTTGTCTTTTTGATCTGGGCTTACCTCGCTCAACATGATGATCTCCAGTTTCATCCAATTTCCTGCAAGCGATATAATTTCATTCTTCTTTGTGGCTGAGTAATACTCCATTGTGTACACATACCTCTTTTTCTACATCCATTGTAGGACATCTAGGTTGTTGCCATAGCTTGGCTGTTATGAGTAGCACTGCTATAAACATGGGTGTGCCGGTGTCTCTGTTGTATGTTGGCTTATGTCCCTTCACACGGATGCCCTCGAGTGGTATAGTGGGATCATATGGTAATATTATCTGTAGTTTTTTGAGAAACCTCCGTAGTGACTGGTCTTTAATGTAAATCTGTACTGTTAGCTTTCATTTTTCCCACATTGGGTTTAGAGGTTGATAGTTTATATGTTCTAACATATGATTTTGTTTTAATGCTATATAAAGATATTCTGTGTTAATAGGATACAAAATTGATGTCAACATCAACATTATTAAGTGGTTATTAGTGAAAACAGACTGGAGCATTCTGTGAAGCCCAGCAGCAATACCTCACTAACATTCACACAAAAGGGGTAGAGACAGATGAAAAGATGATGGCAAGATGCAAATTTCACCCTTCAGCAATATAAAATTACTATGACCTTTGTAATGGTTTTGCTTTAGATTCCTGACTTATTTTTGTTTGCTCAAAGAATGAACTTTGCTCATTCTTTAACTTTTAAATTTTCAGATTATTTTACTAAATGGTAACCTTTTTTTTCAACATTATCATATTGATTTTTTAAATCCTACATGAAATTGTTGTTCTTTTAGCAGAACAATTTAATTCATTTATAAATAATATTGCTATGTCATATTAATTCTTTACTGTTGTTAATCATTTCTTATTTATTCTCTATGTTTTATCTGTACTAGCCTTTATTACCAGGAAAAATCTTATTTTTTAAAAGTGTATTCATAGTCACTTTTATACTTTTAAATTAACTTTCAATCTTTAGTCTCCAAACTTCAGAATTGGAACTAAAATGCACATATTCAGTCAACAAACACATATTAAGCCCTTACTCTATGCCTACACTGTGGTGGGACTTGAAAAAATTAAATGGTGAAAACAAGACAAATCTATTTCCTGTCCTTACCTAACTTAATAAAATTCAGTTGAAATAAAAGCAAGTAAACAAGCATTTACAACATTAAGAGACAATTATATGAAAGCATGCTAGTCAGATTTCTGTCATTGTAACAAATACTTGAGATAATGAATTTATAAAGAAAAATGGTTTGCTTTGGCTCACAGTTTCAGAGTTTCCAGACCATAATTAATTAGCCCTGTTGTTTTGGGATTGTAGCAAGATAGTTCATTAAGGCAAAAGTGTATAGCAAAATAAAACAGCTCATTCATGGCCAGAAACCAAAGAGAAGAAAAGGAAAGGGCCTAGGTCCCACTATTCCCTTCAAAGGCACATCCTCAGTGACCTCAAGACCCCCTACTAGGCTGGATCTTTTAAAGGTTCCACCATTCCTACTAGAACCATGCCATGGACTAAAACTGTACCATATGGGCCTTTGAGGGACACTTAAGATCCAAACTGTAGAAGAAGGCAAAAGATACTATGGAAGCACATAGGAAAGATTCTACCTCAACTAGGGTGGACAGGGAACACTTTGCAGAGGAAGTGACATCTAAGAACACTAAAGATGAAAGGGAATTAGTCATGATCTTTTAAACTATCCTATTTACCCTAAAACATGCTTCATCCCTTCCACCACCATCACTACTTCTCAGTTCTTAATGTTGTCTTTACGTTTAGATATTGCTATTAAACATTTTTGCATGCTACACATTTGCTTTCAAAAGAAAATTATATTTTCATTCATGTTTTAATAAAATAAGTTACACATATTTTTAGTTCAATTAATCTTAGTATTCAGGCCTTTCAAGTTGTTACCTCCTTATTAATTAACTTTCCTTTGTCAATTAATTAACAAATGCTAACTAATTCTTTTTTTCCGGGTTCTGAATCTACTCCTTTCCATGTCCTTAGGGATATTTTTTAATTAATTATCACTTCCTAACTGAATCTCTAACTCTTCCTCTAATTTTTGCTCTTTTTTTGTGGGGGGGGGGGTGCTGGCAATTGATCCAAGTCCTCACTCTTTTTATTTTTTAATTTTATTTATTTATTTATTTATTTATTTATTTATTTATTATTCATATGTGCATACAGTGCTTGGGTCATTTCTCCACTCTGCCCCCATCCCCTCCCTTACCACCCACTCCACCCCCTCCCTCTCCCCCCCACCCCCTCAATACCCAGCAGAAACTATTTTGCCCTTATTTCTAATTTTGTAGTAGAGAGAGTATAAGCAATAATAGGAAGGAACAAGGGGTTTTGCTGGTTGAGATAAGGATAGCTATACAGGGCATTGACTCACATTGATTTCCTGTGCGTGGGTGTTACCTTCTAGGTTAATTCTTTTTGATCTCACGTTTTCTCTAGTTCCTGGTCCCCTTCTCCTATTGGCCTCAGTTGCTTTTAAGGTATCTGCTTTAGTTTCTCTGCGTTAGCTCTTTTCTTTCAGCATATAAATATTCTCATCACATCTGTTGTTTGAAAAGACTTAGCCACTGATATTCTTGCTTCTTGTAGCTACTTCCATACATCATTTTCATTTGTTAAAAATATTTCCTACTTGCAAAACTTGTATGCACTCTTATGTCTCCAGTTTCAAAATAACTATTCTGTAGAGAAATTCCTCCACTTCAAGCCATTGCTTATATGCCAGTTTCTATCCCTCTGCCACTTCCACACACTGTTTTTGTTAAGATCACCATAAAATCTTCTTATTGCCAGATTACTTGGATTCCCTGCTGTGCTTAACTCTGGAAAATATCTTCGTGTGTCACAAAATTCCTTCCTTGGTTGGATTTTCTCTCCCTCTCTCCTTTTTTTTTTTTTTTTTTTGGTGGCACTAGGCCTTACACTTGCTAGGCAGGTTTCTAAATTGATGGGTTTTTTCATTTCATTTCTTTCTTTTTTTTTTTTAAGACATAACTCCCTCCTGATTTTACTCCTAAGTCTCTTGCTCTATTTTTAACTTTGCTTTCAATCATCTCTCAAGTATGGGAGGTCTTAGACTATTGCATAATCCTCTCTTCTCACAATATTACTTTTCCTAACTAATATTATAGAATCTTCACAGTTTCAAATAATGTGTACATGCCACGGAACTTCAAAATCTTTTCCTAAACCAGAGCCAATGTGCTGAGCTCCAGATCAATTAATCCAACGGGTCTCATATCTCCTCTTGGGCGTCCAATGAGCATTTTAAATTCAAGGCAATCAAAACTAACTGAATGAACTTCCTTCCACTATTCCCTTCATCTATGTATTTTTCTCTTCCTCCAAATACAATCTTAATAATCATCCTTAATTCAAACTTCTCCCTGATCCATATAGTCAGACATCCATCATTAGTAATTCTACCTTTCAAATTTCTACCTTATTCCTTGACTCCTTGCCACTGACTGTATTCAGGTTCTTACCATTTACCAAGTGGATCACAGTGAAGATCTTCCTTGTTTCTATTCTTGTTCCACTCAATCCAGTAATTAGATTCTTCACAGAATTGTTTCCTTAAAATGCAAATATGATCATGACATTAATATGCTTATATCTTTTCAATAAGTCTTGTCTGCTTTGAATATAAATTTTAAAGCCTCTATTTGCTACACAACACAGTGCTTGACCTAACCCCTCATATTAACTGCTATCTTATCACTACCCCACTCATGCCCCCCATTCCAGCAATACTCATCCTAAAAAGAGATTCTCTCCCTTTGCATATTTGAGTCCCTCTGAGAAAAAAAAACTACCTTTCCTTTGTTACTTAACCAGTTCCTACTTATCTGTTCAGCTATTTCATATGCTATCCCCTATCCTGGCTACCAGAAGGTTGTGTCTGAAAATTTTACCTCAATACTGCAGCCCCAGAGGGAACCTTTTAAGTTTTAAGTCAGATCAACTTCTTTCTTTAAAACCAAGTGTTAGCTCTCACTGATAACAGCCAAATGGTCTACTAATCTCGAGCATATCTGGTCCTAGTCACCTCTTTGGCCTCATATACTTCTTCTCTCTCCCATGTACACCCCACACTAGTCACACCAGCCTCCTTGCTGCTCCTCTAACATGACACTCCAGATAATGTACTATATTGTGATGGCTAATTTTATGTGTTAACTTTACTAGACCAAGGTGTTCCCAGACATTTTTGTCAAACACTGTTCTGGGTGGTTTTGTATGAGACTAACATTTAAATTATTAGAATAGAGCAGATTTCCCTTCCTAATGTCGGTGGCCCTCATTCAACCAGCTGGAGGTCTGAAAAGAACAAAAGACAGACCTTCCCTGATAAAAATCAATTCTTTCTGCCACATGGCCTCCAAAGTAGCACATTTGTTTTTTTCTTGCTTTTGGACTAAACCTGGAAGATTGGCTCTTACTAGGTCTCAAAAAGCTTTTAGATCAGAACTACATCTTTTACTCACCTGGTTCTCAGGTCTTTGGAACTGAACCAGTGCCTCTCCTGGGTCTCTAGCTGCCATCTCACTGTAGCTTTTGGGAATTCTCAGCCTCCATAATTACATGAGCCAATTCTTACAATAATGTGTGTGCATCCAAATGTGTGTGTAACCTATTGGTTCTGTTTCTCAGTCCTCATACACATATGTTTATTTTATTGACTATCTCCCACTAGAATGCAAACTTCTTGAGCATGGAGATTTTTGTTTGTTTTGATCGTTGGTATACTGCCTAAAATCATGTGTGGCATACTGTATACAGTGAGGAAATCTTTTCTTGCACTAATTCATGGATATATTCTCTGCAAAACATTGTATTTTCCTTTCAGTTTCAATAAGATAATTGCCAGGATATTTCCAATGGATAACCTCCAATGAAATATGTTTCACCTAAAATAATAATCAATGATCATGGCAGAGAAATTATGTAAGAAAAAATTCAGTTACAGTAATATTTGAAAAGAAACTCCAATATTTTGAATCATAAAAATATCTAGGAGTTAAGTATCCATCAAAAAGAGGAACTGACAGATAAGAATATCTTCTGAGAAGAAAAGAAGTCAAAATTAGAATGTAATTGATAAGAATCTTTAGATTATGTCTTCAGGATCAAATATGTAATAAAAAGAAGTTAATTAAAAGTTTCTATAAATGTGTGTACATGATTGTATTTTGGGGTTGCTATTTTTCTGAAAGCTTTGTGATTTATAGACTATGAGGATTTCATTAAAAGAGAAATGCCATTAAATTATATATTTTAAGAATTTTAGGGGGATTCCAAGATAGCAGATAGCTGAGGGACAAAGAAACCCTGAGCTCCACAATTTCAGAAAAATGCTTCAGAGTTGTGATAGCAAAGATCAGGTAACTCTGATTGTTTAAGCCAACTAAATCACTGCCAACACATAGGGTGCACAACCCTTAAAATAGCTTTTTATTGCACATAACAGCCGGGGAAGTCCCAGCCAGGGCTGGAACTGGCACAGCTGCCGGTTCACCCACTGGAAAGCCATTTTTTCCTTTTTTTTGCTTCCTTTCTCCCAACTGGGAAAAGCAAAGACACAATGCAGAGAACTGCAGAACAAGCTGAAAAAACATCTGGGACGTCCTGGACCCCACATATTATGCTGAGATACAGAAGTTCACACTCCTGCCTACCTGTGCCTGGCTATAGCTGACCCAGTTTCACCAGACTGAATCTGTAACCCCAGCATGTGAGCACAACACATCACCTGCCATCCAGGGTTAGTTCAGCAAGATGGTGGATAGATTGCATCTCTCTAGACAAAACTGGTGGCCATAAACAGAGGGTACAATCCACCTCTGTCTGGTAGGAGTGGGGCAGAACACTGAGCTGCCCTAACCTGAGTGGTGGTGAGCAACACACCTGCCAACTGGTGAGCAGCAACCTATTTGACCACTGTGGAGAAACTAGTAGTGAGCTGAAAAATGATGGATCAAACAGCTCAATTTCAGCTTGTCCTGTGGACAGAAAGGACTGGCAACTACTCACAAACCAGCTCCTGGCAGGACCAATTCAGAGAACCCACCTGCATCACACAGCCCACCCCACCAAGGAAAGCCTGGGCTCAAACACCCTGAGCCAATTCCCCCCAAAAGCTGTCTGATAGGGAGGGGCAACATCCATTGCCACCAGCCCAGCATACCAACCTTAAGAAGGCACAGAGGTGCTGAGAAAGTGCCTGTCAAAAGTGTCAGCAGAAGAGTCCAGAACTTTAAGTGAACTGATAATTTTTCTTTTTTTTTTAGTATTTTTATTTTTATTGTTATTATCTTTTATCATTATTTTACTTTCTTCATTTTCTTTCTTTTTTTACAATCTATTGTTACCTTTCTCTCTCATTCTGTCCAAATATAAATTTGCTTAGCCTTCTGTTGACCCACTTCTGTTCTCTCCCCCAACCTTTTTTCTATTCTTTCTTCCTTTCCTCTCTTTTCCCTCCTCTCCTCCTCTACCTCCTCCCACTATCACTACCTCCTCACTCAACACTCACTGAATAGTCTACTATACCAGCTTTATGCATTACCCCCATCTTTCCTGTCTCCCTGCAATCCCTGACTTAACTACAACTTTACACATATTACCCCATTACCTTACAACCCCCATACCTCATACCTCTTTTGCCCCTCATCCCATTCCCCCACCCACTCTTCTACCACCATCTTTTCAATTACCTATCTCTACCCAAACAACTGCTATCTCCCCAATATCCACTCTTAATAGACAATATCACCAAGGGGTTTGGTGAATTTGTTACTGCCTATGTATACCTCCAGGCTAGGGAACAGAAATATTACAATAACCTAACTAACCACTAAGCTAATCAGACCACAGAAATTAAGTCAAGGGAAAGCAAGCAGGTGATTAAAACCCCCAACTAACTAATCAATGGCACATGATCAAAGCACAAAATGGAAACATAGGGAGGAAAAGAAGGCAGTGGAATATGACTCAACAGGCTAACAATAACATAATAGAAGATTTAATGAAAAGCAAAGGGGATGAATCCCCAGTTGCTGACATCAAAAGAATGATGATGAGAAAGTTCTATAAGCTTTAAGAGTAGCTTAAAAAAAACATACAAAAACAATACAATGAATATCAAGAGAATGTGGGTTAAAAAAACTCTACAAGACACAGAAACAACTAACTGATTTCAGAGAGAATTTCAACATGCTCCAAAATGAAACTAAAGAGACTATTATAAAAAAGAGTTATATGAAATATAGAAGACAACACAAGATATGAAAGAGGAGTATAACAAAGATATGGAAAGTCTCAGGAAAAAAAATCAAACAGAAACCCTGAAAACAAAAAGTCCCTTAAATTAAAAAATACAGGTGAAAGCCACTCCAGCAGACTGGAACAAATGGAAGACAGAATTTCAGGTCTCAAAGACAAAACAGATACATATGAAAAAAACAGAAGAATCCTTAGACAAAAGACTCAAGAACTGTGAAAGGAACATGCAGGAGCTCTGAAACTCCATCAAAACACCAAAACTGTGAATTATGGGCACTGAAAAAGGAGAAGAGGTCCAAATCAAAGGTATACATAATATAGTCAACAAAATAATAGCATAAAATTGCCCAAATCTCAAGAAAAAGATGCCTATTCATGTACAGGAAGCCTCCAGGACACCAAATAGACTTAACCAAAATAGCACAAAGAACAAGGAAAGAATACTGAAGGCTGTAAGAGGGAAAAATCAAATAACATATAAAGGTAAACCCATCAAAATAACAGCAGATTTCTCAATATAAACCTTAAAAGCAAGAAGGGCATGAAGTTGGATATTTCAAACACTGAAAGAAAACACCTTCAGCCCTAGGATACTCTACCCAGCAAAGTTATCATTCAAAATTGAGAGGAATAAAAACCTTCCATGATAAACAAAAACTAAAACAATACATG
This sequence comes from Castor canadensis, assembly GCF_047511655.1. NCBI lineage: Eukaryota > Metazoa > Chordata > Mammalia > Rodentia > Castoridae > Castor > Castor canadensis. The sequence goes on along the minus strand of NC_133390.1, from coordinate 18,128,157 downwards.
ACCACTATACCACAACTAGAGAAGATCCTAAAAGGAATCCTACACACAGATGAAGACAAATGTAGTCATGAAAGGATGGGAATTATTAAACATGAAGAGAAGAGCAGACAAGTAATCAGAGAGTAGCACAGAATTAGCTGTACACACACAAACCCTTACACAACAAAAACAACTAAATGGCAGGAATTACCACATACCTCTCAATATTAACACTGAATGTTAATGGCCTCAACTCCCCTATCAAAAGACACAGATTGACAAACTGGATTAAAATGAAAAACTGTCATTTATAAGAAACCCACCTTATGAACAGAAACAAGCATTGCCTTAGAATGAGAGGATAGAAGAAGATTTACCAAGCTGATGGTTCACAAAAACATGCAGGAGTAGCTATACTTATATCAGATAAAATGGATTTCAAATCTAAGTTAGTCAGAAGAGACAAAAAAGGTCTCTTCATACTAATAAAAGGAACAATATAACAAGAGGAAATAATAATCATTTGTTAACTTATATGCCCCCAACATCAGTTCATACAACTTCACTAAACATACACTACTGAACTTAAAAACACAAATAGACCCCAATACAGTGGTAGTGGGAGACTTCAATACTCCTCTATCACCAATATATAGGTTATCTAGACAAAAAAATCAACAAAGAAACTCAAGAATTGAGTTCATGCAACTATTGGATTCCATCCTGTAACAGCACAACATACATTCTTCTAAGCACTCCATGGTACTTTCTCCAAAATAAACCATATCTTAGGTCACAAAGCAACTCTTAACAAATATAAGAAAATTGAAATAACCCCTTGCATACTGTCTGACCATAATGCAATAAAACTATAATTAAACAACAAAAGAAACAGCAGAAAATAAACAACCAGAAGCTGAATAACACATTTCTCTATGATGAATAAGTCATTGAAGAAATAAGGGAAGAAATCAAAAAGTTCCTAGAACTTAATGAGAATAAAAGTTCAACCTGTCAGAACCTAAGGGACATAGTAAAGGCAATCCTGTGGGGAAAGTTTATAGCCATGAGTGCATATACTAAGAACACACAAAGATCTCAAATAAATGACCTAATGCTGCATCTCACAGTTCTAGAAAAACAAGAACAAGCTAAACCCAAAACTAGCAGAAGGAGAGAAATAATAAAAATAAGGGCTGAAATCAATGAAATAGAGACAAAAAAAAAAATCCTCAAGACAAAAAGTGATTCTTTGAAAACATAAAAAGATCAACAAACCCCTGGCAAATTTGACTAAAATGAAAAGGGAAAAGACTCGCATTAATAAAACTATAAGTGAAAAAGGGGAGATAACAACAAACACCAAAGAAATCATCAGGTACTACTTTGAAAACCTATATTCAAATAATTGGAAAATCTAGAAGAAATGGACAAATTTCTAGACACATAAGACCATCCAAAACGGAACCGAGAGGATATTGAGCACCTAAACAGATTTATAACATTCAGTGAAATCCAAACAGCAATCAGAGTCTCCCAAAAAGGAAAAGTCCAGGACCTGATGGATTCACTACTGAATTCTAGCCAACCTTTAAAGAAGAACTAACACTCCTCAAACTTTTTCACAAAATAGAAAGGGAAAAAAACACTGCCAAACTCATTCTATGAAGCCAGTATTGCACTCATCCCAAAATCAGACAAGGACACAACAGAAAAAGAAAATTACAGGCCAATCTTTTTAATGAACAATAAAATATTGGCAAACCAAATTCAACAGCATATCAAAAATATCACACACCATGACCAAGTTGGTTTCATCCCAGGGACGCAGGGATGGTTCAACATATGCAAATCATTAAATGTAATACAGTACATTAATAGAAACAAAGACAAAAACCACTTGATCATCTCAATAGGCGCAGAAAAAGCCTTCAATAAAATTAGACATCATTTCAGGATAAAAGCTCTGATGAAACTAGGAATACAAGGAATGTACCTCAACATAATAAAGGCTATAAATGACAAGCCTATAACCAGTATCATACTTTATAGGGAAAAACTGAAAAAATTCCCTCTGAAGTCAGGAAAGAGACAAGGGTGTCCACTTTTATTCAACATAGTCTTGGAATCCTTAGCCAGAACAACAAGACAGGAAGAAGAAATAAAAGGAATACAAATTGAAAAGAAAGTAGTCAAACTATCCTTATTTGCAGATGACATGATCTTATAATAAAAGATCTGGAAAATTCCTAGACACCATAAACAGTTTCAGCAAAGTTGCAGGATACAAAATCAATCTACAAAAATCAATAGCCTTTCTATACACAAACAATGAACAGATTGAGAAAGAATATAGGAAAATATTCCATTTATAATAGCCTCAAAAAAATAATAAAACACCTAGGAATAAACTTAACAAAGGCTGTGAAAGATCTCTACAAGGAAAACTATAAACTTTTAAAGAAAGAAATCAAAGATCTCCCATGCCCATCGGTTGATAGAATCAACACAGTGAAAATGGTTATATTATCAAAAGCAACCTACATGGTCAATGTGACTTCCATCAAAATTCCAATGTTATTCATCTCAGAGATTGAAAAGTCAACCCTAAAGTTCATTTGGAAGTACAAAAGACCATGAATAGCCAAGGCAATAGTGAGCAAAAAGAGCAACGCTGGAGGTATCACAATACCTGACTTCAAACTGTACTGCAGAACCATAGCAATAAAAACAGCATGGTACTGGCACAAAAACAGATGTAAAGACCAGTGGAACAGAATAGAGAGAGGACCCAGATATCAATCCACACAGCTATCCCCACCGGTGATTTTTGACAAAGGTGCCAAAAACATACAATAGAGAAAAGACAGCCTGTTTAACAAATGCTGCTGGGAAAGCTGGATATCTGCCTACAGAAAACTGAAACCAGATCCATGTTTATCACCCTGTACAAGTATCAACTCAAATGGATTAAGGACCTTAATATAAAACCTGAAACTTTGAAGTTAGTACAAGAAAAAGTAGGCATATTGGAAGCAATAGGCATAGGCATTGACTTCCTCAAAAGAACGCAGATGGTTCAACAACTAAGAGAAAGGATTGACAAATGGGACTACATGAAATTAAAAGGCTTCTTTCTGCACAACAAAAGAAATGGTCTCTAAATTGAAGAGGGTGCCCACAGAATGGGAGAAAATCTTTGCCAGCTATACATCTGACAAGGGTTTGATAACCAGAATATACAGGGAGTTCAAAAAACTAAACTCCCCCAAAATCAAAGACCCAGAGAAGAAGTAGGCAACAGAACTGAACAGAGGTTTCTCAAAGGAAGAAACCCAAACAGGTAAAAATCACATGAAGAATTGTGACTTCCCTGGCCATAAAGGAAATGCATATCAAAACCACATTAAGATTCCACCTCACTCCTGTTAGAATGGCTACCATTAAGAACACAGACAACAACAAATGTTGTCAAGGATATGGAGAAAAATGAACCCTCAGACACTGATGGTGGGAAGGTAAATTAGTACAAACACTATGGAAAACAATATGAAGTCTCATAAAACTAAAAATAGAACTGCCATATGATTCTGCAATTCCATTTTATGGATATACCCAAAGGAATATAAGTCAGGTTACAACAAAGGCACCTGTACATCTATGTTTATTGCAGCATTATTTACAATAGCTAAGCTTTGGAAACAGCTAAGACACCCCACTACTGATGATGGATTAAGAAAATGTGGTATTTGTACACAATGGAATTCTATTCAGCCACAAAGAAGAATGAAATTTTGTCATTTACAGGTAAATGGATGGAACTGGAGAACATCATCTTAAGTGAGGCTAGCCAGGCTCAAAAGCCAAAAAGCACATGTTTTCTCTCATATGCAGAATATAGACCTAATACAAATGTAGCAGTATTATGAAAAAGAGGACATGCCAAGGGGAGGTCACAGAGGGTAAGGGTAAAAGAAGGAAGTGAAGGTAAATATGGTTGATGTACTCTCTATACAAGAATGAACATAAAATTTTTGAACTGGTTGAAATAACATAAGAAAGGGACTAAAGCAGAAAGAAGAAAAATAGAGGAAGTGATCCAAATTGGGCTATAATACATATATACATGGAAGTGCCACAAAGAAACTCCCTGCGTAGCTGTCTTAAACAAGCAAAAATGCCACTTCTTTTTCCTTTCTTTTGCAAAATCAGAAAATAGGAGGGCAGAACAGGTCCTGCCTGGGACCTGTGGGAGGGGGGAGAAGGTGGAAGAAAGGGTGTAAGAGGGTGAGTATGGTGCAAATACTGTGTACACATGAATGTAAACTGAAAAAAGACACCTGTTGAAACTATTTCTCAACTGAGGGGATAAAGGTAAATGGTAAATAGAGTGAACTCAAGTATGATATATTTGGTATAGTGTAAGAACCTTTGTAAATGCCACAATGTACCCCTACCCAGCACAGCTATAAAATAAAAGAATTTGAAAGTTCTGGTTTCTTTCTTTCTTTCTTTTTTGGAGAGAAGGGAGATTTATTACACAGCTCAGGACATGCTGTGGGAAGAGGCAAAGTAAACCCTCAGCCCATCTTCAGCCATCTTCAGGGTGCAGACATGAGCCTTTAGCTTTAAATAGACCAGATCTGGGGCAGGGTGTAAAAGGTATTCATAGTTAAGCAGTCCCAGTCTCAGAGGGGTTCCAGTGGTCTAGTGGGGTCTAGTTGACCATTATCTCTGCTGCTATGGCTGTCATCACTTGAAGGGAGTAATCAGGGTCTCAAGACATGATTGCTTCTACTTCAGGGTACAGCCTCATCCTTGTAGGTAATTGTCCTCATTTGGAGGGTGGTCTGTCCTGCAAGGCTCTTTTGCTCTTGCTAGAGACATTTTTTTGGAGCTTGATCATAAATGCCTTAGAGAAGGATCTAAACTCTCGATGAAACAGACACAAGATCTAGTATCTGAGTTATAGCACCAAGCACAATACCGGAAGAATGGTCCTGAAAATTTACCTTGGGTCTTGGCCTTGAAATTTACCTTGGGTCTTGCATCTGGCAGGAGAAGAATTCAAGCAAGACAAAAAAATTCAGTAAAAGTAATAGTAAAGTTTATTAGGAAAGGATTACACTTTCAACATACTAAAAGCCAGTTATCTCCAGAGTGAGAGCAATGGGGTAAGGAGAGAGAAAGAGAGAGACATTTCCTGTTCCCTACACAGGAAATGGTAGCAAAGACTCTGAAAGTTCTGGTTTGTAATGAAGATAATTGACTACATATACATATTTCCTTTTCTCACCACCACAAATATCCTTCAAATGGCAGAATATACAAGCATGAATATAGCAATGCAAAAAAGCTTAGACAGAAAAAATGAAGACTTACTTGAAAATATAAAGGGAATAAGATGGTGAAACTCAAAAAGTGGCTGTCCTCAAAACAATGTGCCAGCAAATGAAGATTTCACTCAAAACATCAGTTTTTCCAGAATAAATAGAAAATTTTTAAAATCCTTAAAAGCATAGGCAACAAAATTCAGGCCAAATATTAGTCAGCAAGAAAATTATAACACCATAGGGCTCCAACTTTAAGAGGCAATTGAGTACATGTTAATCTCCCTTGTCTGCAGAGGTCCTGCTTTGCACAGTAAATTCAGAGCTGAGAGAACAGGAGGTGGGTATAAATACATTTCTGGAAGACACACAGCACAAGGGGAAATAGCTATTGGTGATGCAGAACAGAAGGTGCAGTCTACAATACACACAGGGAAGGTGTACCAAGGGAAAGAGCTTATCTGTACTGCTGATAAGATTTAGAAATACTAGACTTGGTATGACAGATTTGCAGAAGTGAGATGCAGAACCCAACAAAAAGAGAGTAAGGAAAAAATAGTCCATCTTTTCCTGGCAGTCTGGAGTTTCTCCATAAGGAAGAAAAACTATGGGATTAATCTCTAGAAACTGTGGGATTGCTTTCTGGGGGAAAAAAATGAGGCAGCTTATCTGAGAGTTTGTACCTTACAGACTAGATGCCCTCTTCAGTTCCAGAAATAATGCTTTCCCAGATATGTGGGCATCCCCTTAGCCCAGGCAAGTTGAAACTTAAAGGTAATGACCAAATGGGACTTGATAACTGATTCAGTTTTTCTGACTGTGAGGTTTGGGAACATGGGTGATGTGTACTAGGGTAACAGAACTAATGAGATATCTACATATCACATTTATGAATTATATATATAAATATCAATATACACACACACATATCAAGAAACGTGGTTATTATTTTAAGACATGGGTAATTTGTTATACAACACTACTACTGCCATGACTGACTAATATAAGCAAATTTCCTTTGTTTAAGCCTGATTTTGAGTCTTTGAAGAATATAGTACTTTATAAGATTTACAATACTGTCATATACTATTTAAAAGTTTCTCTTATGTACATATTTCTGTAACCTTTAAAAAATGTGTTTAATGTTTGCTCAATAATTCTTTCATTTAATAAATATTTACAAAGTACTCACTTGTACGGGGCAATTTTCTTGGTACTGGGAATACATTTGCAAATGAAATAGATCTTACATACTGGAGAGCAGCAGTCTCTTTCACCAAGAAGAAAAGAAAAATGCTCCTGACTATTGCATGTGGCTGTTCGACATTGAGATTTGTTTTTACTATAGGCCTCATGTTTTAGCCCCTTCAGATTGCTGGGGACCTGGAAGATAATGAAGAGTTTCACGCACTATATACACTAAAGCTAGACCATCACACCTATTTCTCAGGGAAAAAAAAAAAGTTAGTGGGAGCCTGGTTGGGATGTCCTTTTCTCTAAACTGGGATCTGAAAAATATGTGGCCAGACTTGTTATTTACTTGTGTGTTAGTATACAATGTCTTTGTTTTAAGTAAGGGATGTGTGTGTGTGTGTAAATGTAGTAGTCCTGTTCTAAAAATATTATCACAATGTGACATTACCAAAACCTGTATGACATCCAAGACAAACAGCTTTTGAGGAGTAGTGCTCCCCTTTTTAGCCATTCTGCTAAGAACTGACCTGAGCTTGGTGTATTTTTTGGGGGGTGGGGAGCACAACACTCTATCATTTGAGCCACATCCTCAGCCCCAGCTTGGCCTTTTATTGTGGCATGGCTTTCTAAAGATAGTCCAGTTTTAGGATGTCCATGTAGGGTATGAAGAACACCAAACACCTTCCCTGCCACAATAACCCATTCTTCCCAGTGAGTACAAACACACCTGTCAGGACCTGTGTTTGAACTGGGAGGTAAAAAGAAATGTCTGTAGTTTAAACCTAGACCCTTTAAGTTGGCACTAAGAGAAGACTAGCATTAGATCAATTATCTTCCCAATAAGCAGGAGATGGTGCTCAGGAAACTGAACATTTTTGGATTTAGGCCCAAACTTTCAGGGAATGGTCATTTTTGTGAAAACTAAGTTATCTTACAGAAAGGTAACTTACATCACTGAGCATCAGTGAATTCTGTGGGACCAGAGACATTCCCTACTGTTACAAATTTTACAAATTTGCTAATTTCTAGAGTAGAGGACCTACGCTGGGAACAGCAATGACCCTGTGCCCTAGGAACTTAGCATCCACAGGCATTTGCCTGCTGTCGCCTGGGAAAGAAAGTATGTGTTCCAAGACCAGATTCTGACCTCTGTTGAGCAGTATCCCCTCATTTCTCACCCTCCACCTACTTTGGGTCACCATGTCCTCACAAAAAAGCCAAGGTATTTGAAAAGATACACTAAAGTGCTTATGTTACCTTTTGAGAGAAATCATGTGGGTTTCTTGCCCAGGTTAACCACTAGGGCTAATTCTCTTTTACCAGGTACTGGGAAATTTCCTACCCTAGAAGATCAGGGTTAGCAAAACAGTCCATCCCTGCTTTTTATTTTATTTTTTTTCTTTATCTTCTTCCCCAGAAAATTCCTTCTGGTCAGAGAAACTAAAGTCAGGAGTACAGTGTCCATTATAGTGTAGATATTTAATTTCCATGAATAAAAACAAGGCTATTGTGGCTGAAATATAATAACAATGGGAAATGCATAGGAGTTGAGGTGTGAGAGCCCAGATGCTATAGGACTGTGCAAAACGCATTAGAAATTTGGAATTTATTCTGAGTGCAGAATCAAACTATTACAGAATTTTGCATAAGGATGTGACATCTATGTTAAATTTTTTAAAGACAACCCTAGGTACATATGCATTATAGGGGGAGACAGTCGACTAAGCAAAAAAGGATAATGACTTGAACTATGATAGCATCAATAGAGATGGACAGAGATAGGTGGTGTCAGGCTGTAGTTGGGAGGCAGAATGTATAAAATTCTTAATAAATTGGATATGTGGAATGAAAAAAAATAAGAAATCAGAGGTGCTAAAGCAATGAAGTAGATGGTGGAACCAAATATTAAGATGATCAAGGTTAGAGAAAAATAAATTTGAACCTCATAAATTAAGAACTCTGCCAATTTCTAGCTACCAACTTGATAATCAATTTCTGTTATTTTTCAAAGAAGTGTTTCACAAATCAACACAATTTTATTAATCAACATACACCAAAACATACTAAATGTTTTAGTATATGCTAGATACTTTATTATCATTTAAAGACCTACAATTTGTTAAACCAAAACTGTACCCTTGTTATAATCTTGGAACACATGCACTTACTATCCTTTTGGACTCCCTTCTCTTAGCCAGGTTATTTTATTTCAGAACTTACTGATGAACTAACTACTGAGCACTTAACACTAAGTACTATGCTAAGTATTATAAGAAATAGTAATTTAGTAATTAAAACATTAGTACAACTTGTGAAGATGTTATATTTTTGTATTCTAGACAAAAATAAATACTGATAACACAGCTAAGTAGTAAAATTAAGACAACTAACTAAATTAAATTAAAAGGGAAACATGACCACCAGTACTGCATGGTGTAGACACAAAGTTTGACCAGGTAGGCTAAAGAAACCAAGGAAGAGTTTTTGGAAGAATAAGTATATAGAATTCTAACAAAAGCTGTGTTTGAAAAGCAGGATAGAAATAAGCTTGATTAAAGTTTTGCTCTCTAATGATATGAAAAATATTAGTCACTTCTACAAAAAGAAGAATTTTAACTACACATTCCTTTGAGGCATCAGTGAAAATGTGGGGAAATGAGGTCTTCCTTTTACGTTTATCTAATAATAGAAATCTGCTGATGCCATTGTTATTTCAGAGATAATTGAGCCTGGAATATATTTAAATGTGTGTATTTTCTGTTAACTATAGAGATGTTAACAGTCACCTTGGGGTAGGTCTGTATTATTTTTCTAACTTGTCTAAACCAGTGATAACCTTGTAGCTCGAGACTAGCTTGAGTTTCTACAGTTCACCATCACTATTCATACTACTCCTTGGATCCACTTTTCCCACATTCTAAGCTTACTGGGATCATTCTTAGATTACAGGCCTGGAGATACAGAAGAGAGCTCAAAAGAGCAACTGATATATTTAAATCATTTCAAAATAAAGTTCTGTAAAGAAAAAAATTGGAATTGTTTATATAAAAATGCAAGAAAACTAAACACCATTATCATAATCAGTGAGAGCTATGGACTAAATTGTGTCCCACTCCAAGGTTCAGCTATTGAAGCCCTAACCCACAATGCAACTGTATTTGGAGATAGGGCTTTTATGAGGTAATTAAAGTTAAGGTCATAAGGGTGGTGCTCTAATCTGATAGGACTGGTGGCCTGGATTGAAGAGGAAGAAGAGATCTCTACATAAACACACTAAGGAAAGCCATATAAAGACATAGTAAGAAGATGGCTATCTGTAAGCCAGGGAGAGCAATTACCAGGCATCTATTTGGCCTTACACTTGATCTTAGACTTCCTAGCTCCAGAACCTTGAGAAATACATTTCTGTCACTTTAGCCACTTTTGTCTATGGTATTTTGTTATGATACCCTTAGCAGACTAATACACGTTTTGGATCTAAGAAATGAGGTACTGCTGTAACATATCTAAATAGATAAAAGAGACTTGCCAGGCACCAGTGATTCACACTTGCAATCATAGCTACTTGGGAGACTAAGATCAGGATTGTGGTTTGAGGACAGCCTGGGCAAATAGTTCTCAAACCCCCATCTCCAAAATAACTACAGTGAAATAGAATGGAGGTGTGACTCAAGCGGAAGAGTGCCTGCTTTGCAAACAAGACCTGAGTTCAAAACACAGTCTACAAAAAAAGGAAGCTTTAGACCTGGGTAAGCACAGAGGCTGGAATATTTTTGAGGTGTATAGTAGGTAGAAATATGCACATTAAAGGTGATTCTCCTGAGATCTCAGCGAGAAACAAGGAAAGCTAGAGAGAAAGCTTCCATCTAATTGGGGAAAATATAAATAGTTGTGAAAAGACTGTTGGTAAGAATATGGATGTTAAAGGCTATTCTGGTGAAGTCTCAGGCAGAAATAAATACATTATTAAAAACTGAAGAAAAAGGTGACCTTGTTATAAAGTGACAACGACAAATGAATTGAGCAGACTTCAGTTCTGAAAAGAAGTATCAATGGTGAATAAATGCATGAAGAAATGTTCAAGAATTCCAAGATGGCGGCTAGAGGTAGGAAGCAGAAAGCGACCCTCCTATAGTGAAATCTTGGAGAGACGCTGGAGACACACTTTGCAGGCATAATCACTGAGAAAAGGCATAACTTTGACCCCTCCACATCTCCAGCCGGCGCAGAGAATCTCCACTTCACGTTAAACGGAGAACCGAGGAGGGCCCCCGGGGCCGCCAGTGGCCGGCGCCCATACGGCTTGGGAAGATGCGGACCAGGTGAGCTTCACGGTACCGTGGTAGCCCCACAGACAAGCCTGGGCCAGAGCAGCATAGCCCCCTGGACAGACTGACCTCCACCCGGGAAAAAAAGAGAAACTTAGTACTAAGCAATAAGAACAGTTAAGACACGCTGGAAAGAGGGTGGGGCACCCTGAGCGCTGAAGATTGGGGGAAGGGAACCCTTCCCGGGACTGTAAATAAACGAGCCGGGCGGGCCGGAGAGGCTCTGGCGGGAGTGGGGCGTGCGCCCAGCAACCAGGAGCGGGGACGCTTGTGAGAGGAGGGAAGATCCACTTCCCACGTGAACTGTAAATACACACGCAGGCCTGACAACGCGGGGCAGTGTCACCTTTCCCAGTGCTTGGAAAGGGGAAAGCCTGTAGCAGAGGCTCCCGCACAGGAGAACTCTGAGCAAACAAAGCCTGTGGGACAAGGTGAGTGCTAGCTCACCCCAGAGATCTGCATAAATAATGCCACCAGCTACAGGCTGAGAGCAGCAGGCAGGCAAGCCACAGTTGCAGATACCACTCTCAGAACTGCCTCCAGATGCTTTTTTTTCATTTTCTCCCTACCTTTGATGAGAGAACAACCGAATTACACCTGCAAGCCGAAAAACTTACTGAAACTGTATTGCATTTGAACTGGGGACACTTGGTGGGGCTTTTTTTTTTTTCTTCTGTGTGTGTGTGAGTGTAGTTTTGTTCTACTTTATGCATCCCCTTTGATGAGACAACTACAGAACAACATCTGAGGCACCAACTCCAGGACTGGAGATTGAGACGGACATCCAAATTATTAAGACTGAAATTGCATTGCATATAAACTTGGAAGTTTTTTGGTTTTTTTTTTTTTATTTTCTACTTTCCATTTTATTTTAATTCATTTTTATAAATAGATATTACTTTCATATACTTATTTTTTATTTTTTTATCTTTGATTTTCAATCCTCTCTCTGTCTCTCTATTGTCTGTTCAGCTTACTGTCGATTAGTACACTAACACTCCCTGTTTATACCTTTGAAACTCTCTTATCTGATACCTTGTTCTGCTTTCTCCCTCTTGTCTGTATATTTGTTTTCCCCTTTTCTTTAACTTCTTGCTTTCCATCTCAGCTCACTCTTCCATTCTCAATATTACCATTGTTATTATTACAAGCTAGAAAATACTTAATTACACACAGTACAGGGACAGTAACAACACCAAGGACAATGACAGGAAGACAGAAAAAACAAGGAAACCAGTTTCCCCACAGCAAAAAATTAGTACAGGAACCAGAGGGGAATGAAGAGAACAGAAACTCAGATCCAGACTCCAACAAAATGAAGATAGACTATACCAAAGGACCCAATGAAGCCCTCAAGAATAATTTAAAAGAAGACATACTACAAGTACTCAATGAGAATTTTATAGAGATGATACTGGATAGGGTCAACCAAAATGTACAGGAGACACTCAAGAAATTCCAAGACAATAAAAATAGAGAATTTGAAGAAGCAAAAGAAGAAATAAAGGAAACCATAGAAGCACTGTATAAACACCAAAGTGAAAGAGAGAACACAATGAATAAATGGATAAATGAACTCAGGACAAAAATAGACAACAATAAAGAAGAAAACAGCCAGGATATGGAAAACCTCAGAAAAAAGAATGAAACAGAACTGCAAAACAAAACGGAAGGCCAATCCAGCAGAATAGAACAAACAGAAGACAGAATCTCAGAACTTGAAGATGAAATGGTAATTAAAGGAAAAACTGAAGAACTATTAATTAAACAACTCAAGACCTGTGAAAAGAAAATGCAAGAACTCACTGACTCCATCAAAAGACCAAACTTGAGAATCATGGGCATCGAAGAAGGAGAAGAGGTGCAAGCAAAGGGAATGCGTAATATATTCAACAAAATAATAATGGAAAATTTCCCAAATCTAGAGAAAGATATTCCCATACAGATGCAAGAGGCCTCCAGGACACCAAACAGACCAGATCAAAATAGAACTACTCCACGACATATCATCATTAAAACAACAAGTTCAGAAACTAAGGAAAGAATATTGAAGGCTGTAAGAGAGAAAAAACAAGTAACATACAAAGGTAAACCCATCAAAATCACAGCAGACTTCTCAACTGAAACATTAAAAGCAAGAAGAGCGTGGGGTGAGATCTTCCGGGCACTGAATGAAAATAACTTCAACCCCAGGATACTCTACCCAGCAAAGCTATCATTCAAAATAGATGGAGCAATAAAAGTCTTCCATGATAAGCAGAAACTAAAACAATATGTGACCACAAAGCCACCATTACAAAAGATTCTGCAAGGGATCCTGCACACAGAAAGTGACACCCAACTTAACCATGAAAAGGCAGGCAGCACCAAACCACAGGATAAGAAAAAGCAAGACAGTAGAGAGTAACATCAAGTTAGGTACACACAATCAAACCTTCAAACAACTAAGATAACTAAATGGCAGGAATCACCACATACCTATCAGTACTAATGCTTAATGTTAATGGACTTAATTCACCCATCAAAAGACAGCGTTTGACAAAATGGATTAAAAAAGAAGATCCAACAATTTGTTGCTTACAGGAGACTCATCTCACCGACAGAAATAAGCATATGCTTAGGATGAAAGGCTGGAAGAAGATTTACCAAGACCAAAAGGAAATAATAATCATCAATCTGTACGCACCCAATGTCAACGCACCCAATTTCATCAAACATACCCTGAAAGACCTAAAAGCATAAATAAACGCCAACACAGTGGTTGTGGGAGACTTTAACACTCCATTATCATCAATAGATAGGTCATCCAAACAAAAACTCAATAAAGAAATCCAAGATCTAAAATATGCAATAGATCAAGTGGACCTAGTAGATGTCTACAGAACATTTCATCCAACCTCTACTCAATCTACATTCTTCTCAGCAGCCCATGGAACCTTCTCCAAAATAGATCATATCCTAGGGCACAAAGCAAGCCTCAGCAAATATAAGAAAATAGAAATAATACCGTGCATACTATCTGACCACAATGCAGTAAAAGTAGAACTCAACAACAAAAGTAAAGACAAAAAACATGCAAACAGCTGGAAACTAAATAACTCATTACTTAATGAAGAATGGATCAACGATGCAATAAAAGAGGAAATTAAAAAGTTCCTGGAAGTCAATGAAAATGAAAACACAACCTACCGGAACCTATGGGACACAGCTAAGGCAGTCTTGAGAGGAAAGTTTATAGCCATGAGTGCATATATTAAAAAGATTGAAAGATCCCAAATCAATGACCTAATGATACATCTCAAACTCCTAGAAAAACAAGAACAAGCAAATCCCAAAACAAATAGAAGGAGAGAAATAATAAAAATAAGAGCTGAAATCAACGAAATAGAAACCAAAAAAACCATACAAAGAATTAATGAAACAAAAAGTTGGTTCTTTGAAAAAATAAACAAGATCGATAGACCCCTGGCAAACCTGACTAAAATGAGGAGAGAAAAAACCCAAATTAGTAGAATTAGGAATGCAAAAGGGGAGATAACAACAAACACCATGGAAGTCCAGGAAATCATCAGAGACTACTTTGAGAACCTATATTCAAATAAATTTGAAAATCTAAAAGAAATGGACAGATTTCTAGATACATATGATCATCCAAAACTGAACCAAGAGGAAATTAATCACCTGAATAGACCTATAACACAAAATGAAATTGAAGCAGCAATCAAGAGTCTCCCCAAAAAGAAAAGTCCAGGACCTGATGGATTCTCTGCTGAATTCTATCAGACCTTTAAAGAAGAACTGATACCAACCCTCCTTAAACTGTTCCATGAAATAGAAAGGGAAGGAAAACTGCCTAACACATTTTATGAAGCCACTATTACACTTATCCCAAAACCAGGCAAAGACACCTCCAAAAAGGAGAACTATAGGCCAATCTCCTTAATGAACATTGATGCAAAAATCCTCAACAAAATAATGGCAAATCGAATTCAGCAACACATCAAAAAGATTATTCACCACGACCAGGTAGGCTTCATCCCAGGGATGCAGGGGTGGTTCAACATACGAAAATCAATAAACGTAATAAACCACATTAACAGAAGCAAAGACAAAAACCACTTGATCATCTCAATAGATGCAGAAAAAGCCTTTGATAAGATCCAACATCATTTCATGATAAAAGCTCTAAGAAAACTAGGAATAGAAGAAAAGTTCCTCAACATTATAAAAGCTATATATATGACAAACCTACAGCCAGCATTATACTTAATGGAGAAAAATTAAAACCATTCCCTCTAAAATCAGGAACCAGACAAGGATGCCCACTATCTCCATTCCTATTCAACATAGTACTGGAATTCCTAGCCAGAGCAATTAGGCAAGAAGAAGGAATAAAAGGAATACAAATAGGTAAAGAAACTGTCAAAATATCCCTATTTGCAGACGACATGATCCTATACCTTAAAGGCCCAAAAAACTCTACTCAGAAGCTTCTAGACATCATCAATAGCTATAGCAAGGTAGCAGGATATAAAATCAACATAGAAAAATCATTAGCATTTCTATACACTAACAATGAGCAAACGGAAAAAGAATGTATGAAAACAATTCCATTTACAATAGCCTCAAAAAAAATCAAATACCTAGGTGTAAACCTGACAAAAGATGTGAAAGACCTCTACAAGGAAAACTATACACTTCTGAAGAAAGAGATTGAGGAAGACTATAGAAAGTGGAGAGATCTCCCATGCTCATGGATTGGTAGAATCAACATAGTAAAAATGTCGATACTCCCCAAAGTAATCTACATGTTTAATGCAATTCCCATCAAAATTCCAATGACATTCATTAAAGAGATTGAAAAAATCTACTGTTAAATTTATATGGAAACACAAGAGGCCACGAATAGCCAAGGCAATACTCAGTCAAAAGAACAATGCAGGAGGTATCACAATACCTGACTTCAAACTATATTACAAAGCAATAACAATAAAAACAGCATGGTACTGGCACAAAAAAAGACATGAAGACCAGTGGAACAGAATAGAGGATCCAGATATGAAGCCACACAACTATGAGCAACTTATCTTTGACAAAGGAGCTAAAAATATACGATGGAGAAATAGCAGCCTCTTCAACAAAAACTGCTGGGAAAACTGGTTAGCAGTCTGCAAAAAACTGAAACTAGATCCATGTATATCACCCTATACCAAGATTAACTCAAAATGGATCAAGGATCTTAATATCAGACCCCAAACTCTTAAGTTGATACAAGAAAGAGTAGGAAATACTCTGGAGTTAGTAGGTATAGGTAAGAACTTTCTCAATGAAACCCCAGCAGCACAGCAACTAAGAGATAGCATAGATAAATGGGACCTCATAAAACTAAAAAGCTTCTGTTCATCAAAAGAAATGGTCTCTAAACTGAAGAGAACACCCACAGAGTGGGAGAAAATATTTGCCAATTATACATCAGACAAAGGACTGATAACCAGAATATACAGGGAACTTAAAAAACTAAATTCTCCCAAAACTAATGAACCAATAAAGAAATGGGCATGTGAACTAAACAGAACTTTCTCAAAAGAAGAAATTCAAATGGCCAGAAAACACATGAAAAAATGCTCACCATCTCTAGCAATAAAGGAAATGCAAATTAAAACCACACTAAGATTCCACCTCACCCCTGTTAGAATAGCCATCATCAGCAAAACCACCAACAACAGGTGTTGGCGAGGATGCGGGGGAAAAAGGAATCCTCTTACACTGTTGGTGGGAATGTAGACTAGTACAACCACTCTGGAAAAAAATTTGGAGGCTACTTAAAAAGCTGGACATCGATCTACCATTTGATCCAGCAATACCACTCTTGGGGATATACCCAAAAGACTGTTACTCCAGAGGCACCTGCACATCCATGTTTATTGCGGCACTATTCACAATAGCCAAGTTATGGAAACAGCCAAGATGCCCCAGCACTGACGAATGGATTAAGAAAATGTGGTATCTATACACAATGGAATTTTATGCAGCCATGAAGAAGAACGAAATGTTATCATTCACTGGTAAATGGATGGAATTGGAGAACATCATTCTGAGTGAGGTTAGCCTGGCTCAAAAGACCAAAAATCGTATGTTCTCCCTCATATGTGGACATTAGATCAAGGGCAAACACAACAAGGGGATTGGACTATGAGCTCATGATAAAAGCGAAAGCACACAAGGGAGGGGTGAGGATAGGTAAGACACCTAAAAAACTAGCTAGCATTTGTTGCCCTTAATGCAGAGAAACTAAAGCAGATACCTTAAAGCAACTGAGGCCAATAGGAAAAGGGGACCAGGAACTAGAGAAAAGGTGAGATCAAAAAGAATTAACCTAGAAGGTAACACCCACGCACAGGAAATCAATGTGAGTCAATGCCCTGTATAGCTATCCTTATCTCAACTAGCAAAACCCCTTGTTCCTTCCTATTATTGCTTATACTCTCTCTACAACAAAATTAGAGATAAGGGCAAAATAGTTTCTGCTGGGTATTGAGGGGGGGAGCGGGAGGGGGTGGAGTGGGTGGTAAGGGAGGGGGTGGGGGCAGGGGGGAGAAATGAACCAAGCCTTGTATGCACATATGAATAATAAAAGAAAAATGAAAAAAAAAAAAAGAAATGTTCAACATTCTTCACCATAAAGGAAATGCAAATCAAAACAATATTGAGATTCCATCTCACCCTAGTGAGAATGGCTATCATTAAGAAAAAAATGATGGGGATGAACCTAATTGAGGTAATTTGTAACATATACAGAAATGTTACAATGAAACCCCTGAACAACTAATACATGTAATAAATTTTTTAACCAAATATTTACAAAGTGCAGGAAAAAGGGACCCTTATTTGTACAATATTGGTTGGAATGTAAATTAGTGCAGCCATTATGGAAATTAGTTTGGTGGTTCCTCAAAAAGCTAAAAATGGAAATACCATATGATCCAGTGGTAGCCCTCCTGGGTATATATCCAAAAGAATATTAAGTCCTCATACAATACAGATAGAAATATCATAATGAAATCCCTTTGTACAATTAATATATGCTAATAAAAAGGACAAATAAAGTGACAAAGAACTTGGCTGAGTTGTTCTTGTGTTCTAATGTTTTATGAAAAGTACAACTTAAGTGTGATGAAATTGGATACCTAGCTGAGGATTTTTCTAAGTGTTGAAGGAGTGACTGGTTACATACAGTAAAATGGGAAAGAGAAATGACATTTTGCTAGCAAAAAAAGGAGCAGGAAGACTTGGAAAAAATTCAGCCCACCCATACTGCAAAAATAATGAGAAAACATGTTCTGAAGGGAACACCAAGGGTGTGACTGGACTGTTATTCAAAGAGCTGGTATTATATGAACAAAACACTTTTAGTTTGAACTGAAGGAGAAAGAGGAAGGATAAAATAAAAGAAGACTAACCTCTTGTATTGGACAGGACAGCAGAGCTATTTGGTTATAGATACGTGCTATTCTTCAAGAAAAGGGAAAAGATGACCTCAAAGGTGATTCAAAGATTATCCAGACCATTGCCTTGGTTTCAAAGTCAGATGGCTTCCAACCAAAGCATTGGGACAGGACCTCTGCCTAGATCCTTGAGAGTGAAACTGCTATCTAGTAGGTCTAGGGGGCAGAGCATTAAACCAAAGAGGATTATTCATCAATCTTACAACCTGATGGAATGTGCCTTACTAGGTTTTGAACTTATTTAGGGCTTGTCCCCTTTTCCTTCTTTCCTTTTTTTCCCTTTTGGAACAGGAATGTTTGTCCCGTGACTGTTCCATTATATTTTAGAAGCTCATCTGGTTTCACAGGTTCTCAGCTAGAAAGGAATTTTGCTTCAAGATGAATCATACCTGGAGTCTCACCAATATCTGATTTAGATGATATTTAGATGAGATTTTGCACTTCAAAGTTGATGTTAGAATGAGCTTAAAACTTTGGATAGGACACATATATTTTGCATGAAGGAAGGGGCAGGGGAAAATGCTATGGACTGAACTGTGTTCCTCTAAAATTCCTGTTGAAGCCCTAACTCAATGTAGTTATATTTAGAGATAAAATGTTTAGGAAGTAGTTAATGAGATCCATAAGGGTAGGGTCCTAATCCAATAGGATTGGTGTCATTATAACAATCGGAAGAGAGAGAGAGTTCCACATGCACACACTGAAGAAAGGCCATGTGAGGACATAAGTAAGAAGTGGCGATCTGTAAGCCAGGAAGGGAAGAAGCCCTCACCAGGAACAAAATCAGCCAGCACCTGATCTTGGATTTTGAGCCTCCTGACTATGAGAAAGAAATTTCTACTGTTTGAGCCACCTTGTCTGTAGTATTTGGCTACGACACCCTGGGAAACTAATAGTGAGTAATGTCAGTCATGCTGAGTTCTCAGGAGGGTTCCAGTGCATGATCTATACAATGAAAGTCTTCAGGCAGAAACAAAATAAGAATAGACAGGGCTAGTGCTCAGAGAAGTCTCTGGGTCATTTCACAGAGGAAGTTAAAAAAAGACAGTGGAGAGTGATTTACTACAAGTGACTCATCAATTCAACAACTGAAGCTGAGAACACTGGGCCAGGCCAGTTGAGATAAGGGCATGCTGGAGTCAGATAGTGAGTGAAGTGAGTGCTGGGAGGGGGGCTCTGGAGGCAGAAGGAGAAATTGTCTCTATATGTGGTAATGATAGACCTTGAGGTAAAACCATTCCCTTCCAGTGTTGTTCATGAACCAAAATGTTCTAAGAATGTCGGTCCAGTCCCTACAGCTTAACTCTTCCTCCATTATAGGATAATTTCCAACACATTATAACATACCAAACCTGGCTTTCCAAAACATTAGAAGAAATGGGCCAAGACCCAAAACTCTGTGCTACCAAAAAGTTTAAACATTATTTATAAAAGACGTTATCAGCAGAAGGTAGTATCTACACAGACAAAAAAGATTCTTAAGAAATAGTTTATTCACAGTGAGTCTGTAACTCACTGCAGTAAATATTAATCTGCTATACAGAGATCAGACTTCATTTTACTGTTGCTTGCAAAGGGGAGAATGAGAAAAATAAGGTTGAAAGGTTAACTTTCTCCAATTTGTGGACTTCATCCATTTGGTTGAAAGGAAGGGAAAAAAATAACTATTCCTTCATCCTCCGAAGGCACCCACCCTTTAAGAGGGTCACATAACACTCTAAACCAGCAACCCATTTACAAAGGAAATGTGGGTGAAAAAAGAAACAACAACAACAACATATACTTTAGACATGAGCTTCCAAAATGTTATAAACAGTGAAAGGAATAAAAATTGAGTTATGATAGGAAAAAAACCTCTGATGCTTTGTTTGTGAAAAATAAAATACTCTTTATTAAGTCTGAACATCTTATGAAGGCCACATTTTTGGCTCCAGGCATCAATTATGGTTGCACCATTGATGGAGTGCAGAGGAAGCCGATTCAACCCGCCTCATCCTGAGGGACAGAGAACATCTACAAGTCCACAGAATAATTAATGACTCCATGCTGTTGTTCAACAGAGAAAACAGTGGACTGAAACCTTGAAATTCATCAAATAAGCTGGTCAAGCCTGAAATGTGAGCCTATTTCTTCATCCTCCATCTCAAATGCATTATCTACTCTGAGAAATATCGCTGCCTATTCTTCCAAAGGACAGAGCTACAAGGTGAGATTAGTAATCATCAGACCTGAGTTTTAGCACTCTGTAAACTTTAAGGGATAACTTTAACTTTTTCCACCATTTATTTATTGAGGAGAGGAATCAGAATTATTCCTTGTGACCATCATTGTTTCTGCAGAATTTCATGAACTTAGAGTGTTGTTAGCAAGACTTCTTAAATGATATGTAATTGGTCAGTTGCCACAATCTGTCCTTCATGATCAATAATAAAGCAATATCAGTAATTCACACTCGTATGCAGGGATCATTAGTGGTAACTGCTCAGCCTCTGGTGAATATGAGGAGTTATGAAGAGAACTAAGACCCTCAACTAAACTAACCCTGGAGACACATTTGTATTACTTTCCTAGGGTTGCCATGACAAGAGTGCTACAAACTGGATGGCAATATAGAAATGCAGTGTTTTACAGTTCAGAAAGCTGAAACTCCAAGATCAAGGTGTTTGGCAGGATTGGTTACCCCTGAAGGCTGTGAGGGAAGGATTTATTCTAAGCCTCTCTCCCTGACATACAAATGGCCACCTTCTCCCTGTGTCTCTTCACAACATCTTTACCTTCCCTCCAGGTGTGTCTGTCTATACATCATGTTCTTATTATGAGACCAATTATATTGGATTAAGAGCCTACATTACTCCAGTAATCTCACCACAAGACCAGTTTTCCAAATAAGAACAAATTCTAAAGTACTTATTATTAGGTTTTCAATATATGAATGGGGGAGGGAGTGTGCAATTCAGCCTACCATAAAACCCATGGGATACTGCTTGTCCCAACAGGTGGCCCTTACTTTCTCAAACAATCATTTACAACAGGCACTTTGCATTTATCACTTTAATCAATCATTACATCCTTCTCTTAGTCCATTATGGCTGCCATAACAAAATATTATATACTAGATGACTGAAACAACATAAATTTATTTCCTCAAAATTTTATAGGCTAGAAAATCCAAGATCAAGGTCCAGCAGAGTTTAGTTTCTGAAGAGTCTCTTCTGCCTTATAGGCTATCACTATGTCACTGTGCTCAGATGATCTCTTCTTTTGAGAGAGAGGGAGAGAGTGCAAGAGAAAGCAAGGAAGAGTGAGAGAGAAAGAGAGAGAGAAAGCAAGAGACAGAAAAAGAGAGAACAAACTCCAGTGTCTTCCTCTTTTTATGAGGGCACTAGTCCTATGGATTTAGGGCACCAACCTTATGACCTAATTTAACCTTTACCACCTCCTTGTAGGCCTTTTCTCCAAATACAGTCACTTTGAGGGTTATAGCTTCAACAAATGAATTGTAAGAGGACATAATGTAGCCTATAATAGTCCTATTATTATCCTCATTTTACAGATGAGGAAACTGAGGGATAGAGAGGTTAACACTCAGGTTCTACAGCTAAAACTAATACGAAATGCAAGTGGATTTGACTCTAAAAAAACAAACAAAAAAAACATTTCTCTGTCCACCATATTTGTGCCCCAAATAAGGACCTAAAATGGGGAGGGGAGGGAGTGATGGGCTTGCAAATGACCTAGAGTTACTTCCTCCCCTGAAAGATGGGAAAGTTAAGAAATATAAGCCCTGTTTTACTACATTGAATTATATAAACTTGTTATTTGGGGGAATGATAGCTCAAATACAGGCAATTTCATATAGTTCAACTTATAATGAGAAAAGGGAAATTTCAAATGACCTTGCAGGTTTCTGTACCTAGCAGAGAGCATGACCTCCCTTGCCACATGCTCACTGACCATGCATGGCTCTTCCCCCAGCTCCCGGATGCCACATAGATGTGGTTTGCAGGGAGACCAAATTATGGAGCTAGTTTTCCTGGGCTGGAGCTCTGTTTGAATCTCAGCTTGACTCTCACTATGAGCTAAATCATTGAATTAATCTCTCTGTGCCTCAGTTTTCTCACCTGGAAATTGAGATGATAATGTTCTTCTCTATATGATTGCACTGAGGACCAAAAGAGTTAATATGCTTAAGGAGTTTTAGGATAAGGGCTGGCACACTGTAAATGCTTTACAAATGCTAGGTGTTATCAATATGGTCACTATTTAATTATATGGAAGAGGGAAAGCATAAGCCTTAAGAATAGAAGGTCCTTCAAAATTCCAATGACATTCTGTACAGAAATAGAAAAAGCAATTGTGAAATACATATGGAAACACAAAAAGACCTTGCATAGCCAAAGCAATTCTGAGCAAAAAAAATCCAACACTGGAGGTATCACAATACCCAACTTCAAACTCTACTACAGAGCCATAACAGTAAAAACAGCATGGTATTTCACAAAAACAGACAGGAAGACCAATGGATCAGAAAATAAAATCCAGACATAAACCCATGCATCTATAGCCAGCTGATCTGAGAAGGGAGCCCAAAACATATGACAGAGAAAAGACAGCCTCTTCAATAAATGCTGCTAGGAAACTGGATATCCACATGTGGAAGACTGAAACTAGATCCCTGTCTTTCACCCTGTACCAAAATCAACTCAAAGTGAATCAAAGATCTTAATATAAGGCCTGAAACTTTGAAACAATCCAAGAAGCAGTAGGAAATACACTGTAACAGATAGGTATATGGAACAACTTCCTAAACAGAACTCAAAAGGCTCAGCATCTAAGAGAAACAATGAACAAATGGGACTGCATCAAACTAAACAGCTTCTGCACAGCAAAGGAAACAGTCACCAGACTCACGAGACAGTCCATAGAATAGGAGAAAATCTTTGCCAGCTATTCATCCAATGAGGGACTAACATCCAGAATCTACAGGGAACTAAAAAAAAAATCAGCCCCCAAAGAATCAATACCCCAATGAAGAAATGGGCACATGAATTAAACAGGGAATTCTCAAAGGAAGAGGTAAAATGACCAGTAAAAATATCCCAGTGTTCAACTTCCCTGGTTATAAAAGAGATGCAAATCAAAACACACTACTTAAGATTTCATCTCACCCCAGTTAGAATGGTCATAATCAAGAGTAATAACAAAAACAAATGCTGGCGAGAATGTGGCAAAACAGAAACCCTTATACACTGCTGGTGGGAATGCAAACTAGTACAACCACTATGGAAAACAATATGGAGGCTCCCCAAAAAACTAGAGATTGAATTGCCATATATGATCCATTGATACTGCTCCTCAGCATCTACCCAAAAGAACATAAGACAGGATAGAGTAGAGACACCTGTACATCGATGTTCCTTTCAGCACTATTCACAATAGCCAACTTTTGGAAACAAACCAGATGCCCTACAACTGATGAATGGGTCAAGAAATCGTGGTATTTCTTGATACACAATGGAGTATTACTCATCCATAAGGAATAATGACATGTGGTTTGAAGGTAAATGGATGCAACTGGAGAACATCATGTTAAGTGAAGTAAACCAAGATCAGAAACACAAAAGCCACATGTTTTCTCTCATATGTGGAAGATAGATCCAAAGATAAACATATGCACAAGAACAAGCATGATCGTATACAAACTCAGATGTAAAACATGTTTGAAATAGTGGAACTACTCCATGGAACTCAGGGAACGAGGGAAAGGAAAAGAAAATGATAGAGCATCAGTAATATCACATATGCGAAGGTAAAGGATATGTATTGAAAGCTGTTGAAAAACAGGGGGTAGGAAGTAAAAGGGTAAGGGAGAGTAATGGAAGGGGTCAAATGGACCAAAGTAAAGCACACCCACAGTGGGCATACATTGAGACACCTCTATGAACATCAACTTAAATATTAATAATGAAAACCAGGACTGTAAAAGAGGTACAGTGTGTGGGGGGGAGGTACTAGTCGCAGGGGAGAGTGTGAAGGAAGAAGATTAAGGTGACAGTACATGGTTGATGGATTTCACATACCTATATGAAACAGAACTAAGAAACCTCTTGCAATTGTTTTAAGTGGGGTGGAAGGAAGTTGAGGGGCAGAGACGATGGGGGCAATGTAAATAATGTACAATATAAGTCTAATCAGAATTGTCACTTTGAATCTCCCACAATGGAACGTTGTGGGCTGGCAAAGTGGCTCAAGTGATAGAATGCCTGCCTAGCAAGCTCAAGGCCCTAAATTCAAACCCCAGTACAGCAAAAAAAATAAATAAATAAAATAAAATAGAGGGTCTTTAAATGCCCACAAACTCCTTAACCCACCTGGGCCACCTGTAAGTTCACTATGTGATTTCCAACTCTTCCATGCATTTAGAGGTTTTAGAATGAATCTTCTTACATTAATGCAATACAAAATATTCTAAAATGTCATTTGACCTTGTGATGAGGAGTCAAGTATTGAAAGCTAATGCTGGAATCCAGCTATGACCATGTTTTATCTAAAAAAAGGCATGCACTCATGATGATGAGGACGAGTCTATTCCATCCTCTGCTCTTCTTCTATTCTTTATTCAACTCTAAAAGTTTATTGAACTGAGGCTCAAGAGTGAGTTATACAACTAGCTTGCAGTATAAATTTGCCAGGCTTTAAGAGTTCGTTCATTTTGATCCCATGTATAAAGTGCGGGGGGGGGGGAGCCTGGTCCAAGAAAATACCACTTTTAGTAGCGTGGGGAAGGCGTGGCCAATGACACACGAATTAAAACTGACTTATGTCCTCCTATGTGCTCCTGCAATGTCATGGGGTGGGCATGGTGGGCCAGAAGGAATGTTGGTGAGGTAAAAACTAAAGACCAAAGTTATATGCCCTTAGCATCCCCAAGTGTAAATGCAAGTAATAGGCGAGGTACTGCTTGTCTCCAACCTGCGATAGATTCCAAATTAAACGCTCAATCTTGAGGGATAATTAGGAGGAAGGGCCACATCAAGGAACCTTGGAGACCCTTCTTCCTCTGCAGGGGATCCGCTGGCCTCCAGCGGATGCAGTCGGGGAGGAGAACCTTCCACTTTGTCAACTGCAAGATTAGTGAATGCACTTACTCTCCTACCACCTTCTGCAAGTAGCAACTTCCCCCAAGGCCGCCTGGAAGCTCAGGCGACGTCTGGCTGTCATTTGAATGCGTTTCCTTTGCATTAAGAACAAAGGTTGGAGGCCCAGCCTGGCCGCACGAGTCAGGAAAGTCCATGATGTGTGTGACACACACGCTGACACACGCTGAATGACCCGCGAGAAAAGGAAAGGGGAAAACACCAGTCCTCGGGGCGCTGGACTTTTTTGCCTTTTCCTTTAAAAAGAAAAAAAAGTTTTTCGAGCCTAGGTTCCAAGAACAGGGAGGAGGGGGGCGAAGCGGGGGGTTTTACAGAAAGGCGCTGGTCGGTTATGAGTCACAAGTGGGTTATAAAAGGGTCGCACGTTCACAGGCGCGGGCTTCCTGTGCGCAGCCGAGCCAGCCGGGGCGCAGCGCTGCCGGCCACCGCGGGACCGCGTCCAGCCTGGGAGTGACGGGACCGCAACGCTGGAGAAGTGCTGGAAAGAGGACAGCGGCTCGTGGCAGGCAGGTAGGCCGCCCTCCCTCCGGGAACCGCGCGCCGCGGGCCACTGTCCCCGACGCGGGCCGGGCTGGGCGGAGCGGTGCGCACGTGGCCGCGGGTCCTAGCCGGGGAAGGAAGGTTCAGTCTCACCCAGGACCACCGGGTGCTGGGTGGGCTCCTGGGGGGAAGAGGTCAGGACACCCGAGGGTGTTTGTAAAGTCCTAATACTGGACTTAGGCATGTCCTTAGGTGACAGAAGAGGCACCTGTGATAAGGCCCAGAACACTAGCGGGAATGTGCCAAGCACACTTGAGGGGCAAGGCAGATCAGGAGACTGGCTTGGCAAAGTGTGTCTTCTGTTTTCTCTTGAAATATAACTAAATAATATATTAATTTTAGAAAGTTAGAATCATATCAACTTTAGACATTAGGGTCTTTGTTTAATAGAAATAAAGACGAAGCAAACTTGCAGTATTATTTGCTCCCAGTGTGCCAGGGTGAGATTTTGCAAGAGCACATTGGTTGTCTTTTTTTTTTTCCCCCTCACAAACTCCTTTGACATGTCCTATCACATTTTACAGCCCAGGTCTTTTGGATTTTATAGCATCTACAGCAGGCATTTAGGGGACTAAGGATAAAATTTAACCTGTAAATACTGAGGTTTGACAGCTGACAAAGAAATAAGTGAGAATTTAAACTATGTTAAATATGGAAAACCGAGGACCAGAGACATGAAATTACTTCTCCAAAATCACACAGCTGATCCAGGACACCCTGTGATTTGAAGAGGCCAATGGTATCTAATGATGCTCACAATTTAGTTTATATTTTTAATCAAGTGAACAGTATGTAGATATTTCAAAGAAAGTTATTGCTTATTATCTCTGTTCATCTCTGAAGTACTGCCTCTTTTATATGGCTTTACCATAATGCATAATCTAAGTAAACTAGTGCAGTCAAACTTAGTAAATCATAGCACTGTTATTTTTAAAATGGGTATGGGCAAAATATCTAATTTCTTGTTCATATGAACAGTAATCTCACTGTGTAAGTTTTCATACAATTCTCTGTCATCTAGTTGGATAGCCACAGTGACAGGAAACTCAGGGTAGGTGGTTGTCCCATTTTGACCATGAGGACTTGTGACTCAGAGAATTTGAGTTTTCTCCAGTAAGGTCACTGGGTCCTTAATGCAAAGCCACATTTAGGTATGAATGTGGGAAGGGGGGAGCGGAGTAGGCAGATAATGGGCTTTTGACTCTCAGTTTTAAACGATTAATTCCTTGATACCTTGCTGCTCCCTGAGTTCTATCAGGAACCAAAGCTCATTTAGTAATTTCTCCTACCAAGATCTACTCCTTAATGGGCTATAATAAGTGGGTCAGCTCACCCTAGCCACTGGACTCAGCTTCCTTAACCACGCCCATTAAGAAACACTAGCACTGGCTAACATCTAGAATAGCTTCAAGGCAGAACGTGGCATTTGCATAAATGTCTACTCTTCTTTTAACCTAGCATGTACATAAAATATAATTCATTGATCTTTATTTTTAAAATTACCAAGTGCCATGTTCTTTTTCTGGGAAGTCCATCTTCGCGTTCTGCTGTGCTGGACACCATGCTTGATGCTGAAGAGACAAAGGTGAACAACATGCGCCCTACCCTCATGAACCCAAAAAACTGGGACGACTAATGCAATTTGATTTAATATCAATTGTAGCAACTTAAACTCTTGAACGAATTTTGCTATTCTTCACTTTCCATGTGCCATATGATAAATTCATAACTTTCATCTTTGTTCATATCTTAATTCAGTCTTCTATGAATCAAAAAATCCATTCCCCACCTCCCCCCAAAAACTTCGGAAGTTTGCTCATCGGTTGTTCTATGTCATGACTAAGATCTACCATTCAGTTTAAAGAAGTTTTTTCACTGTAGAGCAATAGTTCTTAAATGTCCCTTTTTCCTACCTCTTTGAGCTTCTAATGGAAATTATGTATGCTTTTCCATGAAACTAAAAAAGAAAAGTATATGGTTGCACATAATTTTGCAGGTAATGTCAGCAGTTTGAGGCTTCCTTGACTTCCAGCCATGACCCTCCCAGGTGGTCCAGGTTCATAGCTCCTATTTTGAACCTAATGGGATTAAAGAGCTTGAACAGAGAAAAGTGGTGTGGAGAATCTTCGTCTTCCCAGGGTCTGAGCACCTTTGTCCTTAACCAGTTGGTGTCTCCCCATTTTTTTGAGCTATGGGCTCAAAAGCTGAAACTATTGATTTTAATAGCTTAATTTTTTTTATGTTAGGTCTCCAACCCACCATATTAAGACCCATGCCATGTTTGTAGCACCAACACTGTGCAAATTTCTGTGTCTTTCTTTTCCTGTCTCTAAAATCTGTGACTGGGACTGATGCATTTCTAAAATCCCTTAACCTGGTGACATTCTGTGATTCCAATGTGACCATTAAATCCTCCTTCATGTAGCTCTCAAAATGCAGCTGAACTTAGTGAGTTCATGTATTCTATGTTCAAAGAAAGTCAGAGTAAGTGCCACTATAATCCATCAGAGAATGCATTTTTGTTTTGCACTGGGCTTTCTGGGTTCCAAAGAGTCCATGTTTCCTGAAATTGGATAGAGTAAAAAACGGGTGAAACACTTTCCTTCAAGGAAAAATATTATAATTTCAAAAGCCTCTTTTTGTCCCACTTCTCCACTCACTAAAGCTTCCTTTATATATGAGATAATAAGTAGTAAATGCAGAGAGAGAGAGATCCCTTTTATCTCAGACTCTCAGGAGAACAATGCTTTTTAATTTGATCACTGCTGTGCAATTGTCACCTACCATGAAACACTTAAGGCCTGTCCATCAATCAGTGTCTTTGAGCTTACAATATCCAGGGCCTCGAGCAAAAAGCACATTTACCTTCAAGTTAGCACTTACATGTCAGAGCAGTTCAGTGTCCTCCCTCACAACCCCAAGGCTCTAGGCAATGCAGAACATGTGATTCCTAAAATTACCACTCTTGCGCACAATGACACCTGAAAATGAGGCTTAACATCAAGTGGCTGTAGCTTAACACAAATTGTTACTATCTGTGCTAATTCTGAAAAACAATGACCATGTGTGAATACACAGGGTTAAGACACTGGCAGAAGGAAAGATTAGTGAAACATATCAAACAGCTGATTTAATGAAACTGTGAAGCTGATGTTTGGATAAGATGAAACAATGACAATGACGTTTGTGCCATTTCCCATAAGTGAGAGTGTTCTATACAAAGTATTGTTTCCTGGATGTCCTTTATTTGCTCATCCACCACCAGGCAGGTTAACATAGTGGTTATAAGCATGTACACTGGTGTGATTGCACAGGTGTGTATCCCAGCAGTGCCCCTCCTTGTTCTCTATTTAACCTCAGGCAAATTATTTCACTTGCCTGTGCCTCCCTGCCTATGGAGGGATGGCTAGCGTTCATTCCTAAGGCTATGAAGAAGAATAAGCAAGTCACTATACACCAAGCAGTCCTGTGACTTGCTATTATTATGTATAAATAGGTGATTTACTTACAAGGCACTCAGCAATTACTGATAGCCACCATCGTTAGCTAACAAACTTTGAGCCCTGATTATGAATCTGACTAAATTCTTTACATTTGTTGTGCCTTCATCTTCACAATGAAGTAATTTTTAGTAAGTTCTGTCCTTATCTCCATTTTAAAATAAAACACTAAGACTTAAAGTGGTTAATACTTGCCACATAAACACACAACTAATAACATGGGTGAGGTCTAAGATGAAACCCAAGTAACTTGAAAACAGAACAGTGAACATGCTACACCTTTCAGGTTAGACTCACTTCTCATTTCCACTTGCCTCATTTACTTCATTTATCTCCATCTCTATCCATCTATCTCCCCATATCTATATCTGTATCTATATGCAGACTGGCATCTCACCTCTAAGAACTTTAACACATATCCCCTAAGAGCAACATAGTCCTCCTCCCCAGTGAAAACACATGATTATGGCATCCAAGTATGATTTTAAAAATAGGAATGAAACTCAGTTTTAACCCACAAGTGTAGATGATTATTTCCATTCATGTTCTTCAGCTTTTCCACATGATGATTAGCCTTTGTGGACTGAGATCTAAGCCTGGACTCCTCTAAAAATGTCCATTACTATCACTTCTTTGCCTTTTGGCTAAGATCAAGTATAAAAACATCTGTTATTAATCTGTTAGACTAACAAATTTTATTAATGTATTTCCACATTTACAAGCTTCTACAACACACATTCTACTAGAATGTGCTTATCAGTTAAATCCTACTGAAATACTTCAGTGCCAAATCTAAACCCATTGTGCATGTAAAAATGCCTTTGGATAATGTCAAGCATTTATTCAGAGTATTTACTGAGTGTTGGCTCTATATTCAGCCCTGAAGCAAGACCCAGTTTCTGCCCTCACATTTAACCCAGCTAAACAGAAAAGAAAGATAGTAATTACCAGGCAGTGTAATAAGTGCTCTGATGGAGGATGGATGGAGGACTAACCAACTTTAGGAAGAGAGAGAAGGAGGATCACACCAGGAAATAAGTACAGCCCAGCCTTGGAGGCTCCCTGGGAAAGAGGAGTAAGGCAAGATAAGCAAATACACACTTGAGAAGCAATTTGGAGTGGGCATACCTACAGCCTAAGTGTGTGATGATGTTTCAAAATAACATCTTGGGGAACACCCCCATTGCTCTCATTTGGTTTTTTAAGTCATTGGTAAAATTCCATGGGGTATAAAAAGTAGATACACTTTACCTTGTAACTTAGGATATCCCATACATATAGCATCATAGGACACTCAAACATTTTGTTCATAACTGTCTAACATAATTATTGTTATACAAATGATTCCTTCTTGGGGCCATTATAGTGTGTGAAAAGACAAAAACATCAATTATTACTTGTCAAAGTAGAAAAACAAATTTTTCTTGTGCTTGAAACATAGTTATAATTATTAAACATAACACGTAAATCCCAAAGGGGATATTTTATTGAAATTCAGTGTTGAGAATTAACACTGAACTCAAATGTACATTGGAGGCCTCAGGAAAAAGGGGACCTTCAAGGGTGACAAAATACTCCAGAGGTAATAACTGCCATCACATTTTGTTTTCCCCAAGGTGGGTAAAAATAATATACAAAATAAATTATAAGTGAAAAAAAAAGAAAATTATTATCAAAATCCTCTTCTGGAAGTATGATAAAAAAAAGTTTAAGTTATAAGACACAGGGAAAACCTTTTATGAAATATGAAATTAGAAAGAATGGCCATAGTTTAAGGCAATAGAACACATCTCTCCCCTTCACCCTCCCTTTCCCATCTCTTGTTTTTGTCCATGTTTGCTAACATTTTAGCAGTTTCAGGCCTGTGTGAGGTCAGAGCACTGAGGAAGTCAGTCCCTCCCTGGACACACTAATCTGCAGAGGGAGCTGATTTTATTCAACTTCTGTTACTCCACAGATTGACTCTGGGGGTAAAAATTCCTAACCTGTTTGTTTTTCACATCCTAATCTGAAAAGTAAAGGTATTCATCACTAGTCATAATAAAACTATTGAGAAGTTTACTGAGTTTATAAATAAGTTCCACAAGTTACTTCAGTAAAAACTTAAAAGCAGAATAATCCTGTAAGGCCAGTAGTCTCTTTTTTGAATTCACAATTAAACATTCATTCAATGTCATGTTTCCATAGAGATCTTGCAATATCCACAGTAATTTAAGTATGCCACGTTTTTGTTTTTATGCATTAATATCATTGGCAAATTCTCAAAATATATTAAAGCCATTGAATGTTCAAATGACTCATCAATGTGGAGCTCTTACTTTAGAAGTAGTAGGTATTTTCAATAAAGAGCTCCTCATTATAAATACCATTAAAAATACAAAAAAAAATTTTTTAAGAAAAAATCTAACCCTCTCCCACTCCCCCGCTTTTTTTTTTTTTTTTTTTTTTTTTTTTTTGCAGTACTGTGGCTTGAACTCCTTGCCTTCACCTTGAGCCACTCCAGCTCTATATTTGTAAAGGGCTTTTTGAGATAGGGTCTCATGAACTATTAGCCCAGGCTGGCTTCAAATCACGATCTTCCTGATCTCTGCTTCCTGAGTAGCTAGGATTGTAGGCATGAGCCACCAGTACCCAGCTTCAACCTGTTTTTAATGACGGATGGAATTAAAGAATTCAAGAGGAAATCTAATACTATTTTGCTCCACTTCCTGGTAGCAGAGAAGCTGACTTCTCTTTAAAATCAGTTGCTGAGATGCAACACAATTACTACAGAAAACATGCCATAAGATTTACACAAATAAATACCCGTTAGAAAACCAGTATTTAAATTTTCCTTTTGTCAGAAAAGACTGAAGGTCTTTATGAAGAATTACTGAAGAATTAAATACTTCTTGTGAAATTTTATAACATGCAAAGAGGCCGAAGCACAGAGAACTCATAATACTGGTCAAATAACGTGTGGATGTTTTACGCTGAACATGAAAAGTATGAACTCTTGAGTTATTTTGAGCATACCCTCATCTTTTCTCTAACTCATTCTTTATTTGCATTACAATCCACTTGCTCTGGGTCCTCTCTCTTGACTTTGATCCCTGCTTTCAAAGATGACTAGATAACAAATCTAATAAGCAAGTGTACATTGATGTGTCAACTTCAAACCTACTCAATCCTCCTTCTCCAAGAAACTTATTTGCATTTCAAAAATAGCCTGCCTGAGACCTTTCCTACCACCTTGGTTCTCTCACCCTCATGGATGTGGTTCTATTGGTGAGAATTCAGACTAAGTATAAGGGAAGGGAAGCATTCTGACAGATGCAGAATTTTTAGAGGCAAGTCTTTGGGCACATCATGTTTGCAGTCACCTTTATCTTCTGACCCTCAGTCAAAAGGTAACCAAGAAATTGTTGCTATTCCAAAGATTAACTCCGACAAGTCAAAAATTTCTCAGAATCTTGATTTTTACATACGTACCTTAATCTTCATTGCTTACTTCCATGACCTACCCCAAAATGACAGCTTCAAAACAGAGAATCAGAATAGGTTCTGGTGAGAAAACCAGAAAATACAGAGTGGAAGACTAGAACTCATCATGTTAATACATAAAAAGAGATCCTTACATGATGAACAGTTGGAAGATGAATGGTGGTGATGGTTGTAGAACATTATGAATGTGTTGAATACCACTGAACTGTAAACTAAAAAATGGTTAAGATGGTAAATTTTTTTAACACAAAAAAATTGGAAAAAAAGAAAAAAAGACATCAAACCTAGGATATAATTGTCTCTGAATATATAGCTGATAACATCTTCCCTGACAAATCAGTAAGGTAAGACAGCTATTTTGAAACCCTATGCCCAAAAAATTATCCCTCAGAAAAGCATAATTTAAGGGAAAATTTCCAGAATGTGCCTTCAATTTAGATTTTAATACCAGAGGAAGGGTAACATGCTATATGATGAAAGATACTTGATATTATTATTTGTCTGGTAAATCTAGTGCTTCACTTTCATTCAAGGTGAGGATTGGTTTCGTTACTCAGTTTCTACCAATCCTTTTCAAGTACTAGGTTTTACGTGGAACCCATCTTCAGATACTGCAAAGAACCATGCTATGGTAAAATTTATATTAACAGTACATATTTCATGTGGTAGGCCTAAAACATGAGGAGGAGAATGGCTTAAAGTATATCTGTTTTGGTATAACGACCTGAGGGCAAGACGCCAATCCAGTTTGTCTTGTCTAATTTACATAAATTTCTTACAATGCTATGTAGCAAATTATGCTTACCATACATATTCTTATCACTTGGTTAACATTGTCACTGCTGATTGCCACGTCTGTAATTATGTGATTCTTCCTCTGCCACTCTACCAGCTGGGTAGCTGTACTGATTCCAGAAAAAGTCACTTGGTTTCTTATTATTCATGACATCATTCTCTGTCCAATGCCTTGCCTAATAGATGAACTTTTCTTATTTACAATCAGTAATTTCCATTCAGGCACATAGCAATTCCTTTAGTGGTTGGGTAGGCCAGGCAAAAAACACTAAAAGTGGACACACTAAAAGAGGATGGATAAATGACCCTCTGGCCTCTGGTCATTCTAATAGCTAAAAGTCTACTGGATGTACTCTGTAAACTATTCTTAGGTAATTTCCTCTTTAATGTGTTTTAGAGGTAATACTGTCATCTATCATCATGCAGTATATTTAAACAAACTGCACATTTCCCTTAACTTTTAAAAATTCACCAGACCTGTATCACAAAGCTTGTATTTGAGTATTAAGAACAAAAGAGGAACTGAGTAACTCTTTATCTAAAACCTTTAGAGTTTGGACCAATAAAGAATTAAAAGCTATCAGAGTTTTTAATATAACACTAATACTGATCCCTTTTCTGAGTACTCTAATCAGGTAACATATATATAATATGTAAAAAAAAAAAAAAAAAAGAGAAAGAAAAAACTAATTATTAAATATATTTAATACCTGTACTTAGGTGTTACCTTTGATGAATAAAACTTATGGATAGAACAGTATACAAACCACTCACCTTAAATACAAATTATATGTATATACAAACAAACTATATATATATATAAAATATCTTTAAGGAAAGATCTAATTATATTGGTTGGGTGGAATGGACACAGAGTATTAATATGCATTTATTGAGCATTTACTGTGTCCAAGGTATGACTGGGGGGGGTCTTTTTTTTTTTAACTAAAATTCTATAAAATGAACTAAAATCCTGTATTGATACTTTTTTAATTCAAAGCTTTTCATCATGAAACTAATTCATCTCAGCAAAAGCAAAGTTTATAAAAATACTAGCAGTAAGTATGATATATTTCTTTGGTCTGGAAATTTCCAAACCACGATATTCTGCCCTGTCAAATTTATTCATTGGGGAATTTTTAACTTTATACATTTCTTTTGAACTTAATCACATTTTTACATCTAGCTGGTTTCATTATTAAATAAAAGAAAAGGTGATTCCCCTCTGGCACTGAAGAGAACCACATACTTGAATGATACTCTAACTTCTAGGTTCTGCTATAGTAACACTGAAACCAGAAACTTGTGGGAGAAATGTCACTTTATCTGAGAGAGTAAAATCAGACTTTAACAGGAAGTAGCAAATTCATCCTTTTCTTTTTCTAATCAACTGTTTGCCAAAGTCCTTTGAGACACACAGCACTCTTTAAGTAATACCTTCTTTACATAGATCAAAACCGAAGCCACTGGGTTATGCTTTCCCCTAAAGAATCTCTAAATAGCAGATGGAAACATTTTTAGATGCAGTCATTTGTAGGGAAGACCTGTGTTGCCTATATTATATTTCTTGAAAGAATAAAGGTAAAACCTCAATTACTATTTATTACAGAATGAAAATCTAGCCCAAATCATACCTTTGCAAAACAGGTTATTTTTAATTTTCACAAATCATAAGGCACTATTTTGAATATCTGGGACTTTTACTTAAATTTTCTAGATCCTAGGCAGGACATATATTAGAAAATATAATGCTGTATCAGAACTCATGCTCTCTCCTTAGCATTTAGCATTTGGGAACTTTGAAGTAGTTTTGTTTTTGTTTTAAAGATGATACATATGCACAAATTATTCACAACTACAGAGTAAATTCAATACATAACTTAAAATTATCTTCTAATATGTTTAAAGATAAAAAGGTCACCTTTTAATTGCCAACTCTGTAACTTTTTCAACAAATTACTTTCTAGTATTTAGTGAGCTCTTCCCTTTCCAAAGAGAATAAAGGCTATTTTGCATTCAGATTGATAACTCTGTCGCTCCATCTTTATTACTGTATGTGCACACACAATCATTTCTCTTTCTCTTTGCAGGTGGCACAAACCAGGAAGGGAAGTTTGTGGTTTAAATTCTCTCTGCCTCATCCTCAGTGCTGAAGGTTCACTGTAGGCTGTATGCTGTTAATGCTAATCGTGATAGGGGTTTTACCTCAGACTGACTCCTACATGTTAGCATTAACAGGGTATGATGCCTGTTACTAGCATTCACATGGAACAAATGGCTGCCGTGGGAGGATGACAAAGAAACATGAGTCACTCTGCTGGATAAACTTAGACTTCAGGCTGTATCATTTTTTAATTTGTTAATCATAATCTGGTTACTAGAATGTTCCATCTTAAGTTTTAAGAATAAAGTCATTTTAAAAAACTAATCAGCAGTATCTTAAATATCTTTTCATTTTACTGTTCAAGCACATGCATGTATTTTTGATCTTTAATAGAAATGTATCTGCATTGCTTTCAGTTCAAAGTTATGGTGTGTTCATTACAACTGTGCATAGTACTTTTGATGATTCAACTAGAATACAGGCTAATCATATTTAAAATATATTTTAATAACATCTTTATAATTAAAATTTAGAATGATTACCATTGTCTACTTACATCATGGATTGTCTGGAAGCATTTTTTAAAGATCGAGACATTGGCATTTCTCCCTATGTAACAATTTCCTACTTAGTTATATTCAATTTAAAATTAATACGTTTATGCTGGGCACAGGGCTCATACCTGTAATTCGAGATGCACAGGAGGCAGAGATTGGGAGGATTGCAGTTTGAAGCCAGCCATGGCAAAAAAGTTAGTAAGACCCCCCATATCTCAACCAACAAGCCAGACACGGTAGTATATGCCCTGTGACACCAGCTACACCAGAGGCCTTTGGGAGGAGGATCATGGTCTGAAGGCTGCAAAGTGAGACACTACCTGAAAAATAACTAAAGCAAAAAAGGACTTCATGGCTCAAGTGGTAGGGCACATGCCTAGCAAGTGTAAGGCCCTGAGTTTAAACCCAGTACCACCCCCCCAAAAAAAGTTAAAATTAATATTTTATTTGAATCTTAAGGGAAAATTAAAATAACACTGAATTTTTTTTAATGGAGCAGTATTAATAATTAACATGGTGACACCTGAGAGCTAACTACCTATATTCTCTTTATAAGATAGATTTAATTTAAAATTTTCCTATTTAAAATGAAGCCCCAAATCTAGACTCAAGTCAGTATCTCAGTCACATAACAATGGTGTGGAGACAGAAAATCCCCCTTTTCTCTCCATTTCTTCATGCATAGAATGGGAACAAAACTTTACCAGGCTGTTGGAGGTTTGCATAAGGTTCAGAGTGATTTCCTAAGATATTAAAGTGCTACATTAATGTTGTAGTAAAAGTAATACAATAACTAGTTCCCTTGCTTTGGTAGAGAAGAACTAATGCAGAATTTTTAAGGTTTGGATTTCTGAGCAATTTTTCTCCATATCTAATTATATCACTTACAAATACAAAGTCATTTGTTTTAATCATTCTTCTCAACATGTTGTCAAAGTTACTCACTGTAACCAAACAAATTTCATGAATAGTTAATTTAGAATAAATCTTTTGCTATGGCCCTTTTTCTAAAGTACAAACTGTAATTTCAGAAGATATTTACACAGAAAGAAGGCAATGGAAAAAATTATAAGGATAGTAAGAAGAACATTTCTGAATAGTAGGACACAGTATTCTTATGTAAGGACAACCCCTTGACCTCACTACTTTCTGTTGAAGCTGTGTGTGCTGCCAACATAAATTTCTCTTCTTGCTCCTTGGAATGAACTTCATGCTCCATACAGCTCTGTGTAGGTACATCACACTCAAGGGCATTTCTTTAGACTATTTTATCTGTGGTTGTGTATCTTCAAAAGGAGTCCTTGCTTTGAGTTCCTATTCTTCAAAATCCTTCTTGCTGCCTACAGCCACAAAGTCACAGAACATTAGGACTGGAATTGACTTTTCTATGTTACCTTCCTGCTATTCTAATGAAAAGCTCTAAACATCACAAACGCACTTCTAAGAAAAGCTGTGCTGTGAAATGCCTTGTTTATAGAGCCCTGGATTACACTATATGAAGCTTAGGTAAGGCACTTGTTTACTCATCAGCAGGAATATCTATATCTATATCTATATCTATAGATATAGATATAGATATATATATATAGATATAGATATATATATCACAAGGATGAAAGGCTTAAATAAAATAGTGCATGTAAAGAATACAGTGTTTATAAAGAATACAATGTCTATTATGCATTAAGTGCTAAATAAATGCAGACTTTGAGAGTTTTATATTTTAATCATCTTAATGAAATTATCTACCATAGTAGATATCCCCAATGGCACTCTAGCTCCAAACTAACCATAATCCCATAGTGACAACCCAGAGAACCTAGACATTGCCAGGGTCACTGGGTTTTCTCTGATGCCCAACCCTCCTAGGCTTCTATTTGTAGATCTCCTGATCTTAGACTGGTTCCTCCTGACCAACATATCTCGTCATTCCAAAAATTTCGGGAGCATAAGTGACAGTAATTGTGTGTTTGGATTGTAGGAACCATAAGTAACAAGGAGAGTGTGTGTGTGTGTGTGTGTGTGTGTGTGTGTGTGTGTGTGTGTGTGTGTGTGTGTGTGTGCGTGTGTGTGTGTGTGTGTGTGTGCGTGCGTGCGTGCGTGCGTGCGTGCGTGCGTGCGTGCGCGTGCGTGCGTGCGCGCGCACGCACAGGCACGTAAGCGTGCATCCATGCCTAGGCTAAAGTACAAACTAAGGGTGGTTTAAGTGAAAGAGAGTTTCTGAAGGTTAAGGAAGGTAATAAGCAATCTTATTCCTACCAGATTGAATTAATTGAAGCATTAAAGTATGAAGAATATGATTTCTTTTTTGAAAATTGCAGAATATCGAAAGAATTATCTAGGATCAGACCCATGTCCCCCAAAATTTGCTGGATTAGAAACCAGGCCTTTCAAAATCACTGTCAGCAGTTAGACAGACCCAGTAACTAAAAAATTAAAGAAAAAAAATTGGGACTGAAGTATAAAAACAAGGCATATTAGAAATTTTCTGAGAATAAAAGATAGTCAGTACCTCAAAGAAAGTGGGAGAAACTTAAAAAAGGGAGCCTAAAGAAAAACAGTAAGTCAATAAATGGGAAGTACACACAAAAAAAACTTAAGCCAGTATACAATCCTCTACTAATAATGACTTGAAAGCAGTGAAACCAACCAGAAAACTTGCATATAAAGAGCTTAGCATTCCACTTTGCATTTCAAATCCTCCCAAAACAATAAGGATAAGGAAAATAAGATTTGCATTAGAGTTACTCTTCTCTATCACTGTTATTTTAATAAATCTAAGTGTCCTGGTATGATTATCCACCTGTCTAGCACATATGCTCGTAACTACTAGATTTCCAAGGTAGATTCTTCAAATGTCAGCACACTGATGTCTTCTCTATCTTCCATCACTCTTCTACTGCTCAGGAATTTCCCAGTTCCCCAGCACTTAAGTCACTGTATTATAATTTGGTGAAATGACTGCACTAAAGGAAGTGATACTCTTGAGGGTCACATCACCACCTTAAATATTCCTATGCCCCTCAAATGTATACTGACTCTATCACCCCAGTATTACTCCAAGTTCAATTCCGAAGACAAAATGTTTAAATATAATCAACCCTTTACTTTAATAATACCAGTGGGATCAAATAGGTAAGTTTTGGTCATAAATGTTCATTACACCAAACAAATGAATAAAATATACTACATATAAGAGAAGTGATGCTTACCTAGGAAGCTTGCCAAGATGCAAATTTCCAGACTCCCACCCCCAAGGATTCTGATTCTGTATGAGAGTTGATGACATTACATTTTTTAACAGGTTGACCAGATGATCTAGATACCAGAGGATTATAAAACAACTAGAAACATTGGTTTACATACAGTGCTACTGTGGTAATTAAGAATGTGCTCAGCAGAAATCCTGTAACATACACATCTAATGTCTTGGTCACTGCGTAGTGAGGGGCTGCAAGTAGACTGAGTGATAAAGAGATATCTTGCATTCACCTATTTTAGGATAAAAGCTGCAATTAAATTCATCCTCTACCAAGAACATCCTACTCATTTCAGTAAAATTTACCTCATTTGAAATTCCCTCACTGAAATCAACTGTCTTGTGTTCTACAACCAGCTGCAGTCAAACAGTGTCTCAGTACTGTCTTAACTCCAAGCTATCAGCTGCTGATCACAGTAATAGAAAAGGAAGGTCCACAAGAAGAGATCAAATGCCATTCCTGCCTTGCAAAAAGTAGACTGACTAATGGAACAGTCACAATGTCACTGCTGTCCCATTTCTCTCTCATACCTGAGCTGCCAAAACTTCAATAATCATTATACCCAGTCTCTACCAAGGAATGCCCTATTCTTTCCTAAATCCCAGCATCTTAACCATTTCTTATTCCTTAACCCATGTGGAGCACATAGTAAAATAACTCTAAAAATGATGACAGCCAGAAGTAACCTTTCTCCTCTGCCCTCCCAAAGTACAGTTTATAACTCCCCTGTAAACTGCTTCATGCTGTGCCCCACCTTTGGTCTGTGGCTTGTGTATATGCTATCCTCTCTCCTAGACTGAGTTGCTAAAAAGAAGGGAGTATCATTCCAAACTTTTCTGTTTTCCACCCAGTTCAGGACCTTGCTCACATATGGTTAAACTGAATTGAAATGTACGTTGGTCTCAATTGACATTGGAAATTCAACTTGTTCTGTTGCTGGAGACTGTACCTGGCATATACATGTTGTAATTTGAAGAGCTGCTTTTCAAGTTGACTTGTGTGGATTCATTACAGATGGCACAAGCATCAATTTGGTTCTCCCTAAATTCTTCAGATTAGGAAGACAGTTTTATGTTCATTTAAAAAATTCCATTATTTAGTGGAATTTTATCTACATTTTTATATGTGAAAATTTGTCCTCAGCATTTTTATCTCCATAGGCAATCTTTACATAACACCCAACTCTGACCTCCCTGAAATAACACTGCTATAGTGGTCTCCCCTAAAACCGAGTATTTTCCTTAACAGACTTAACAATATATGAAATGTAAAATCTGATTATTAAACAAATTTATCTTTAAAAGGATACCCTTTATACTTACCAAATTTAAAATACACATAGTCTTTGACTAGGAATCACCTCTGAGAACTTATTTTGTAGATCTACTATCACATGTGTGAAATCATATTTGTACAAGATTACTAATTAAAGCATTATTATAATAACAAGATTAACAAAGGGAGAGCACATACGGGAGATATGGGGACAGGTAGAAAACCCAAAACATGAAAGCGTTTGATGTCCCCACTTCAGAGGAGCTAATACAGAAACCTTAAAGCAACAGAGGTCAACATGAGAAGGGGATCAGAAACCAGTATAAAGATCAGTTAGAGATGAATCAACTTGGGTTGTAATACACTTGTGCATGAAAACAATGTTAGGAATCTCTCTGTATAGCTATCCTTATCTCTACTAGCAAAAACGCTTTGTCTTTCTTATTATGCTATGTCTTCTCTTCAACAAAATTATAATGACAAAATTAAAAAACAGCTACCTGTAGAGAACAGATTAAATAATGGTGCATCTATAATAGAATACTATATACTGGAAAAATAGAAACTGAATTTCCAAAACAAGTAAAGAAAGGAAATAAAAGAAACTGGATAATTCAGGAAAGCTGGAATGGAAAGAAATGAGCACAGTAAAGTGTATATGAGTCAAAATTTATTGATTAAAAGATGGTAATTCCAAGACTGGATTAAAAAAAAAAGTGTTACAACAGATAACAATCCTAATGACATTAAAAAGTTGAAAATAAGTATATACCAGGTTAACACTAAAATAAAAACAGATTAAAGAAAAACTAAAAGGTGAAAGAAAATGCAGGCTAAGATTCTCCAGGTGTCATCTCCCCCCAGATACATCAATTTGAACAGTTATTCACACACCAAACTACTTTCATAAAAGCTAAGGTAGACGCTTGAAAAACCATAGAGCCTGTTTTTAGTATAGCACTTAAAAAAGGCAGAAATAGTTGCATACAAGGGCTGGACTTGGCAATACATGCCTGTAATCCCTGCCACTAGGAAGGTGGAGATAAAAGAATGGCAGTCTGAGGCCAGCCCCAGGCAAAAACACAAGACCCTATCTGGAAAGCAAACTAAAAGCAAAAGGGCTGGCTCAAGTGGTAGAATACTTGCCTGGCAAGTTTGAAGCCCTGAGTTCAAACTCAGTACCACCAAACAGAAAAAAGAGTTGCCCACATTACTCTCCCAACCTCATTAACTACATTAACCAGGCTGCTAAGTGACTGCCTCCATCATGAGTCTCCCAACCTCAGACAAGAGGAAAGAACAAGATTCCACTCACTGAAGAGAAGGGCACAAAAGCTAACACAGGATTTGGCCACAGAGTTCAGTTCTGTACCCACTGAAGTTAGACCCAGCACCAGGTGAAAAACAAAGGCTCCTATACCCAGGTCAGAGCTCGCAGATGGAGCCTCAAGACCTGCCCTGGCAACAGAGACCTGCATTTTAAAGGAAAAGACCTGAGTTTTGGCCTTAAGCACTGCCACTCACCCTCCTTAACAGCCTGCAGGTCCCTGCAGCTGTGAGACTCAGGTGCAAACCAGCTGAGCTTTAGCCTTGACAGCCAAGGGACTAATCTTCACCACTTCTCCCCTAACCTTAGGAAGCAAAGCTATCCCCAGACCAGTGCTCAGAGAGCTTGTACAGCTGCCCCAGTACCAGGAAGAGACCTGTATCACAGTAGGATTGAATCATATTTTAGCCTGCATCACTGCTAGCTGCAGCATAGGCCTGGTTATACTCCTTAGTGTACAGGTCCATGACTCAGATTCTCAAATATTAACCACTGTAGCACCAACCAGCTTTGATGACCAAGGGACTCAACCTTTACCAATACTACCCCAATCTCGGGCAACACAGAGTGGAGTAAGATGAGATTTGTTAGGGGAAGAACAGGGTTGTAAGTACAAGACTATCTTGGAGCTCAGTGCTAGACTGGTGAAAATTAACACTAGATAAATCTGAGCGGTCCCCATCCTCAGGCCGGTGCCCACACACAGACCCTCTGGAATAGTCCCAGTACCAGATGGAGACCCACAGCACCAGTCTATCCGACTCCTGTTCAAACCAGTGTAGCAGGGAGGAGGGCCAGAAGAGAAACACACAGGCTGTGTTCTGATAATGAGGTAAAAGGAAGAGATGGCAATGCAGAGATAAAACTTAAAGAACTAAGACATAAAGAGGGTCACATAACACTGGGGGAATAGAATAGCCAATAAAGTCACATACAGCCATATGTGAATTGAGCTTTGCTTTTTGCTTCTGTAACCTGCTTGCAAAGGTATATAAGGGGAGACCTCTTTGTTCTTGGGGCTCAGCCTTTGGACACGAGTCTGTTGAGTCTGTGCCAGCACAATGAAATGTTGCTTCCTGCTAACCTGCCTCAGTGTCCATATCTCACCTTGAGATTCCCCCAACATTTCATGGGGGTTCATTGCCAGGATTGTGGAGACAGTGATTTGTCACCTCGCTTGTCACCAAGGTACATCCCCCAGACCACCAGGAGAAGATCCCACCAGATGCCAACGGACAACTTGATCCAGAGGGGGATTTGTCCTCCTGGTGAGTCAGGGTGAAGACCTCAGATACACAACGGAACCTGCTGAGGTGCAGAAACCAGTGAGAGGAGGGAAGCACCACTCGTCAGACTGGTAAGAACCCGGGTTCAAATTCAGGTCTGCCTCAGAAGGCAGAAAGGGAGACTGATCACCTCCCAGAGACTGCTAGTAACCACCTTTTGGGGTGAAGCCATGTCTCTCAGGTTCAGGGAGCAGGGCAGAAGTGGTGAAAGTGACACCCCCAAGAGTTAGGGGGATTGAGCTTTTCCCAGGAAATAACCACAACCAGGTGTTAAGGGATGGTAACAAAAATTCAGTTCCAAAGAGGGAGACTCACAAAAGAACAGATACATCATCCACCGTATCACTGGATAGCCCTCTGGATATAATTTTAAAGTTTTTTCTTTTTTTTGAGAGTGCACTCTAGTTCTGTGTGTTTGTGTGTGTGTGTATGTCAATTTGTTTAAAAAACTGGGCAAAATTTAATTTGCTCCTGGAATTCCAGCTCATTTTATGTGCAGTTAAGTTGACATTATTTTCTGGCATACTTAATTTATAAAATTTTTAAGTGTGTGTGTTTATGTGTATATGTGTAAGCATCTTCAAAATGGTTCTTAAACTGCTGTTAATGTGATGTTCAATGTAACAAAAAAACCAGGGTGTGTGTTTTAAAGATCTCTGTTATAAACTGCTTAAGCTTTTTACATATGAATATTATAATCATCTTGAGGATGGTTCATATTATAAAGTAAATGTAAAAATTATTATTCTGTTCTACTGCTACTTTTAAGAAAACAGGTTTTCAAATTTATTTCAATCAGGTCTCACTAGGATGCAGGCATTCAGGGGTTAACACTCTGGCTCAGACCAGAGGGGAAAAAAAGGAAAGAAAAGGGAGAAGCCATAGCTGCAACAGGAAACTTAAAATTTGGGTAGTTAAAAATGACCTTAGCCTGTTTCATTCCATCATAAAATCTGGGATTTAATTCTTTCTTATAACACATGGGTCTATTAACAAATGGGCTTTCTATAAATTGTTTTTATACAAAAAATAATTTTACAACTGCTTTCTTTCTGGTTTTTTAAATACAAATATAAGGTTCTAAGTTAAAAGGTTTTATGAGTTATTTTCCACAAAAAGTATATATATAAGGTATTAAAGATATGGTTTTTAAAAATAAAAGGTTAAAAAATACTTTAAAAAA
The DNA here is from genome assembly GCF_047511655.1 of Castor canadensis. Taxonomy (NCBI): domain Eukaryota; kingdom Metazoa; phylum Chordata; class Mammalia; order Rodentia; family Castoridae; genus Castor; species Castor canadensis. Next base: position 18,083,354 of record NC_133390.1, on the reverse strand, counting down.
AAGCTAAAGACAAGCACCCCCAGGAAATACAAAATAAGTTGTCATAAAGGTACAGAGTAAGTTGTCATAAAAAGATGGAGCTTATAAATACTTATACAAGTGATTGAGTTGACTAAAATCCAGTTACATTAAAAGTTTTGTAAGGTCAAAATTTAATGTACTAATATTAAACTAAAACTTAATTCTCTAAGCTCATAACAAAAAAGACTATCTTAAAAATATTGTTCTCTTACTGGAGATATCACAATACCTGATTTCAAACTATATTACAAAGCAATAGCAATGAAAACAGCAAGGTACTAGCACAAAAACAGATAAGAAGACCAGTGGAACAGAAAAGAGGACCCAGATATGTATCCACACAGCTATGCCCATCTTATTTTTGACAAAGGCACCAAAAACATGCAATGGAGAAAACACAACCTCTTCAACAACTGTTGCTGGGAAAAGTGGTTATCTGCCTGCAAAAACTGAAACTAGATCCATGTTTATCACCCTGTACTAGTATCAACTCAAAATGGATCAAGAACCTTAACATCAGACCCAAAACTCCAAAATTAGTACAGGAAAGAACGAAATACTCTGGAAGCAACAGGTATAGGCAAGGACTTCCTCAATGGAACCCCAGCAGTCAGCAACTAAAAGAAAGGATGGACAAATGGGACTACATAAAATTAAAAAGCTTCTGCACAACAAAAGAAATGGTCTCTAAACTGAAGAGACCACCCAGAGTGGGAGAAAATATGCCAGCTATACATCAAAGGACTGATAACCAGAATATATAGGGAACTCAAAAAACTAAACTCCCCCAAAATCAATGAACCAATAAAGAAATGGGCAACTGAACTAAACAGAACTTTCTCAAAAGAAGAAATTCAAATGACCAAAAAACACATGAAAAAAATGCTCACCTTCTCTGGCCATAAAGGAAATGCAAATTAAAACCACACTAAGATTCCACCTCACCCCTGTTAGAATAGCTATCATCAAAAACACCACCACCAACAGGTGTTGACGAGGATGTGGGGAAAAAGGAACCCTCATACACTGCTAGTGGGAATGCAAGCTAATGCAAACACTCTGGAAAACAATATGGAGGCTTCTTAAAAAATTAAACATAGACCTGCCATATAATCCAGCACTCCCACTCCTAGGGATATACCCAAAGGAATGTGACTCAGGTTACTCCAGAGATACCTGTATACCCATGTTTACTGCAGCACTACTCACAATAGCCAAGTTATGGAAACAGCCAAGATGCCCCACTACTGATGAATGGATTTTAAAAATGTAGTATTTATGCACAATGGAATTTTACTCAGCCATGAAGAAAAATGAAATCTTATCATTTGCAAGTAAATGGATGGAACTGGAGAACATCAACTACAGTGAGGTTAGCCAGGCTCAGAAGGTCAAAAATTGTATGTTCTCCCTCATATGCAGACTTTAGATCTAGGGCAAATGCAGTAATGTTTTGGACTTGTATGTGGGAGAGCACATACAGTAGGAATGGTGATAGGCAGGAAACCCAAAACTTGAAAGTGTTTGATGTCCCCACTGCAGAGGAGCTAATACAGTAACCTGAAAACGACAGAGATCAATATGGGAAGGTGACCAAGAAGTAGTGAAGAGGTCAGGTAGAAATGAATCAATTCAGCCTGCAATACACTTGTGCATACAAGCAATGCTAGGAATCCCTCTGTATAACTATCTTTATCTCAACTAGCAAAAATGCTTTGCCTCATTATTGCTCATGTCTACTCTTCAACAAAATTGGAGAAAAGGGCAGAACAAGTTCTGTCTGGAAGCAAGGAAGGTTGAGGGGGATGTAGGGGGAGAAATGGCCCGATGTATGCACATATGAATTAAAAAATAATAAAATTTAAAAAATTGTTCTTAATAACATTTATAAAAGCTGTCTTAAAAATGGTTTTTGTTTTGTCAAGAGAGCTGTCAAAAATTTTTGGTGCTATAGGTTAATCTAAAAAGTTATCAAGACAACAAGTCTATTAAAACACAGAGAAGCAGGAAACAGCTGAGCACAGGGAGTACTGCTGCACTGATATGAGAGTTGAGACAGATTTATATATATAAAGCAAAGGAAAAAAAAACTCAAAAAGAAGCACCACACTGGAGGTAAAGACCTCCAGTTTTTTTGGAGTTAACAGAATGGAGATGTTAGTTCTACACCTTCCACATGGCAGGCGGAGGAAATTTTTGGCCTGGGATGGCCAGATGGGCCTGTTATTTTAGGGGGGCTCCATTGACTACAGTTTGATGGGATCCTGCTGTATGTCATGAGCCATCTGTTAATGTCAACAATCTGGGATATGATCCCTTATCAACATCTGAGCCATGATTCTTGGCCATTGGGTTTCCTAACTCCACATTTATTCCCCATAAATATTTACCTGTGTTCTCTGGTGAATTTTGCCAGGGTTTTAACTACTAAGGTAACTGAGTCATATTCATTTAAGAATTGGTTTATGTTGGGGTAAGAATTGGTTTATGTTGGGGTTAACAATGAGGACAGCCACGTTAGGACCAGATCCCTTACCCCCTTGCAGATGGCTTACTAGAAACTCCCCACCCAACCCAAAAGACTGACAAAGGGCAATTGTAACCTTTATCTCCCCAGATGGGTGCCAAGGACAGTTGAGCAGACAGTGACCTAACTACAACTCACTTTTCTTGGTTGCCCAGCAATGGTATCCCTTAGTGAACTTCATAGTACTTTTCCACTAGCCCCCTGTATCTAGCCCAAGCCTGTGTGTGGCAATGGGCTCTAGCTCTCTTGCTGGGGTCCCTCTCCACAGGGATCCTGCCTCAACAATAAACCCTGTACTGATTTTGGGCCGTATCTCTGCCTCTTCCATGCCTCTTCTTTTCTAACAGTTTATGTAAAATTTTCTAGATGACCTCACCTCATGGTTAAACAATTGCTGTCTTGTGTGATTCTAATATAGTCAGTACCCTATTTGTGTCTGTTACTGGGCTATTTGGGGTCACTGTTCTTCTCCCCCTACAACTGATAAAAATCTAAGGTTTTACTTCAAGAACAACAACTAAACTAATATGTATATATAACCTCTATAGAGCTATAATGCTATTGCTGGTTCCTTATACTAAATATATTTGTTTTTCAAGTATATCAAAACTTCGAAAATACAACATTTATATAAACACGGTAACAAAAAGTTAGTAGTACTGATATACTGTTCTGTTAGTTGCTAAATTGTCCATCAAAATTTTAACAATGGCTCTTTTAAGTTTTTGTCATTATAGTTCTGATCCTTCTGGGGCATTTACAATCAAGTCCATAAAAAAAAAAATGACTCTAATAAGTGCTTATGTGTCAACCAGGTTACTCATCTGCTTTTGTTGGATTTTGTTTTGTATTGTCCCTGTCTAAAAGCCCGTTGCCTAAGGACACTCCTTCTAAGCCTCTTTGTTGCTTGATCTGTTCGTCATCTCCCCCACCCCCAACATGGGACCAAAACCAAACAAACAAACAAAATCCAAGAATGAGCAAATCCTCACAATGAAAAAAAAATGACCAATCACATATGAATAAAAGAAGTAAAAAAAAAAGAGAGAGGAGAAAAAAAAAAAAGAAAGATCTTCAGTCTACGGCCATACCAACCTGAATGCGCCCTAGCTCATCTGATCTCGGAAGCTAAGCAGGGTTGAGCCTGATTAGTACTTGGATGGGAGACAAATATTCAGAAGTGACTGCTCAGAGACAGTTTGGAGACAAGGGGGGAATGTCATCAAAGTTAAAATGGAGTCACTCATGCCAGACCTCTCAAAAATAACCAAAGGATTGAGGAAGTGGTTCTTATACATGTGTGACCATCTAGTATTAAAGTTCTTCCAGACACAAACTCAGATTTTTAGACAAGGTCTTCTACTTAAGAGACAAAATGAATACTTTCACTGGCTCTAACATGTCCTTTGATACTTAAAGATGGTGGTTTTAATTTTTTTAAACAATGAGTTTTCTTGGACATATATACTGATAGTATGTTGTTGCCATGGTAATTCTACTCACTTGAAAAATAAAAAAGGGATACTGTCTGGATAAAAATAAATAAACAAAATGTCCAACCATTAAAACCCCATTAGAGGGGCCCTTTTGTTGTTGTCTTGTCTATCCCCACTACAGTTAAAGTTACAAAAACTGCTCCCTGGATCCACCACAGCTGAGTAAAGCCAGCCTCTCCCAAGTGGGAGTGCATCCCTGACCCAACCTTACCATCCAACATCACCCTCTAGAACACCTGCGCCCTTCCTTGGCAGGACTCCACTTCCTAGGAGACAATGGGACCACAAACAACAGGATGACAGCCGCACTCCTAGTCACTCCAAAAGCTGACTAGTCTACACACAGAGGAAGCTCAAACATGGGACACACCCATGCTCTCCTCTACATACTTGGACTCTTACCTTGGGTTGTCCTTACAAAGTTTTTCCCATGTACTAAATGTTGTAAGACAGTCATTGTTGGGACCTCCACACAGCCATACTTCGTATCATGCACTCACCAACAGGTCAGATGTTACATTGGCTTGTATACTCTCAGGTTAACAAGGTTGCTGATTAAGTAATACTAAAAGTCCCAGAGTAAAGAAAACAATACAGACTACATTTGTCATAAAAAGTGGGACAATGGGTCTTATCCTAGGAACATGCTTAATATTACTCTGCCTGTTCCCTCTGGTATTGCAGTCTATCAGGACTATTATAGAGGCCACTATAAAAAGGAAAACAGCCACCCATATAATGATGCTATAAAAATACAAACCCCTAGATCAAGATTTTGCTCTTTGCCCTAGGTGGGTCCGAGCATCAAAGGGTAGAATGATGTAGCAGGGAGGAGGGCCAGAAAAGAAACACAGAGGCTGAGTTCTGATAATGAGGTGGGGGGAAGGGATGGCAAAGCAGAGAGATAAAACTTAAAGAACTAAAACATAAAGAGGGTCACATAACACTGGGGGAATAGAATAGCCAATAAAGTCACATACAGCCATATGTGAATTGAGCTTTGCTTTTTGCTTCTGTAACCTGCTTGCAAAGGCATATAAGGGGAGACCTTTTTGTTCTTGGGACTCAGCCTTTGAACATGAGTCTGCTGAGTCTGTGCCAACACAATAAAATGTTGCTTCCTGCTAACCTTCCTCAGTGTCCGTATCCCAGTTTGAGATTCCCACAACACCAGCATAACCTGTGGTTGGTCTTGGGCCAAAGTCTCCTTCAGCAATAGGTAGTTCATGGCAGCACGGGCCTTTATTCTACCCCAATGCTGCACTGGTCCCCACAGGCTGTGGGTTCAGAGTATGACACAGCATTGCAGCATTGACAACCACAGCTATAACACAGGAGCCTAGAACTAGTCCTTCCTTAATAATTCTGCCCAGAACCAGGCATTTCTACACCTAACCACAGACAAGTGGCTATGAATGACGTATCTAGCTAGGCCTATTCTCCAAGGAGAGTTTTGTAGGGATGGACTACCCTTTTTAAGTACTCCCTCAGTTCATGTTGAACAACACACCAACTAAAGATTTAGAACAAATATGGATGTGGATCACCATCAAATGCTAAAACAGTGAAAATACAGCAACAGTGGACTCATGCAAATCTGGACTTAGAGCATAATCTAGTGCTGAAATTGCAGTGACTATAAGCTCAGAAAAAATAAGTGCTGCTTAAAAATAAGTGCCAGATTACAAAGCTAATCCTCCAAGGTGCCGATGTACTCACCAACAAACATCAAGATTTTCAGAACATCAAGAACCAGGATCTCACCAAACAGTCAAAATAAGATGTCAGAAACCAACCCTATATTAACGAATTAAAATGTTTGGGTTACTAGGGTTCAAGAGGGACTTGAGAATGCCAATAGGCTAAAAAGTTAACTCAAAGAAATAATAATATAAAACTTCCAAAACATAGAGAAAAATACAAATACCCAGATAAGGAAAGGTCAAAAGTCACCTGTCAAATTTAACTCAATCAAGTCTACCCTACAACATATTATAATTAAGCTCTCAATGACCAAAGACAGAAAAATTTCTCAAGACGGCAAGAGAAAACAAACAACACACAAGTATGTCCCAATTCTCCTCACAGCAGTTTTCTTTGCAGAAACTTTATAGGCCAGGAGAAAATGGGATGAAATTTTCACAGTTCTGAAGGAACAAAACTGCCAGCCAACAATACTGAACCATCAGAGCTGTCTATTAGAAATGAAGGAGAAGGACTGGGGTATGGCTCAAGTGGTAGAATGCCTGCCTAACTAGCACGAGACCCTGAGTTTCCACAGTACCACCCAAAAAAGAAAAAAGAAAGGAGAGAAGCTTGGGGTGGTGGTGCATGTCTGTGAACCCAGCACTCATACTCAGGAATTTTTTGTTTTGTTGTTATTGATGGTGGTGGTGGTAGTCCTGGAGTTTGAACTCAGAGCTTCATGCTTGCTGGACAGGCACTCTACCATTTAAGCCACTCCCCCAGTCCCTGGAATTTTTTAATGTCTCATGATAACTACAAAGCAAAAATCTACAATAGAAAAACTATAAATAATAAGCAAGGAAGACTCAAAATGCAATACTAGAGGAAATCACTTAATCAAAAGGGAAGATTACAAGAGAAGAAAAAAAACCAGAAGGAAAATAAAAGTAGAAAACAAATCACAAAAGGCTGAAGTGAGACTTACCCATCAACAATTACCTTAAATATAAATGCATTAAATTCTCAAATTAAAAGACACAGAGTAACTGAATGGAGTGAAAAAACAAGACCCAGGGCTGCAAATGTAGCTCAGTGGTAAAGCACTTGCCTACCATGTATGTGGCCTGGGTTTGAAGGAAAGGAAAGGAAGGAAGAATGATAGACCACAAAATAAATCTAAACAAATTTTAAAATATTGAAATCAAGTTGGGTATTGTGGTACATGCCTTTAATTCCAGCACTTAGGGGCATAGGCAGGAGGATCATGAGGTCAAGTCTAGCCTGGACTGCTATACACCAACAAATTTGATAACTGAGAAAAAACAGATCAATTCACTGATATACACACTTTACCACAAGTAATACCATGAAGTAATGAAAAACCCAAACAGAGCAATAATGAATAAAAAAATTGAGCCAACAATAAAAAGACTCCTATCAAAGAAAAGCCCAGGAGAAGCTTCAATGCTGAGTTCTACCAAACATTTAAAGAAGAACTATCAATTCTTCTTAAATGATTCCCAAAAAATTAAAGAACAGGAATTCTTCATACTTTTTCCATTACCCTGGTACAAAAAACAGTCAAGGTTACAACAACAAAAAAAAGCTACAGACCAACATCCTTGAGGAATATAGATGTAAAAATCACTAGCAAATCAAATGCAACAGCACCTTAGGAAGATTATTCACTATAGTCAAGTGAAATTCATCTCAAAGATACAAGGATGGTTCACTATATTCAAATCAACAAACATCAACTAGTGATCATTGTATAAAGTGAAATAAGCAAGGCTCAGAAAGACAAGTACAGCATAATCCCACTTACAAGTAGAATACAGAACATAAAAAAGTTGATCTCAGCCAGGTATGGCTGTAGATGGCTAAAAACCCAGCCTTTAGGAGGCAGAGAGAGGCATGAGGATCAAGAGTTGAAGACCAGCCTGTACTATATAGCAAGACCCTGTCTCAAAACACTAGAAAAAAAGAAATGATGTTTCAAAAGATAGATATGTTTGACTGGATTTAAACATTATATATTAAATATTATTAAAATATCATATTACTCTCAAAATATGTACAAGTTTTGTTTTTAGGTATTGGTGTAAAATTTAAAGTAAAACAAAAGAAAAAAATTATAGTATGGAAACCAGATTAAGTAGGAAATCATTATTACAGACAAAGAGAATCATTGTTTAATTATAAAAGAATTATCAACAAGTTATAAAAATCCCAAGCAAGAATACATAACACTAACAAAATACTACCAAAATAAAACATACTTAAGAAAACTCAATCCTGTGATAACCACAATTTTGAAAAACACTACAGGACTCACCATACCAGTAATCAAAATAAGTTTTAAAGCTACTGTCATTAAAATTATGTGATGGTGGCACAAGAACACACAAATGGATCAATGAAGCAGTTAAAGGAACCTAATATGGAACAGGGTGTCATAACCACTATGAGAAGAGAGGCAACTAATGGTCCAGAAAAATCGTCTATTCAAACACATCTATTTCCTCAAACACTTACTTCTTTTTCTAGTTTTTTTGAGACAGGGTCTCACTGTGTAGTCCAGAGCCTATACCTCTCAAATAGGGGAACCCAAAATTGGTCCCTTTCATTCTACATGCAAAAATAAACTTCAAACTGTACAATTAAATATGAAAAGACTTAAAAATAACTAGGAAAAGCTTTCTTAAATTTCTTAAATATAAATCAGAGATAAGGATGGTATTTTTGACTAATATTAAAATTAAAGACAGCACAAACAAAAAAGCCAGACCAGAGAAGATATTTGGAGTGACACAGGTTTAAATTTCTGAATATGTAAACAACTCTTACTAATAAAAGATAATTAAAATTCTAATTTTTTAATGGGCAAAAGTTGTAAACTAGTAACTCAAGAAGAGGAAACCTTATTAGACAATGCACTTTGAAGAGATGCTTATCAGTGCTAGACACTCAGTAGTAAACAAATTAAATTAAGTGATAGTATTATGCTTGTCCAACCAGTTAAATATTTGAATGCCTAAAAATGATGTTTGTGAGGGAGTGGAGAAAAAGCAACTCTCACACTACTGATAGGAAGTTAACTGGGACAACTGTGACCCTTTGTGGTCATCAAAATTAATAAATGATAGGATTAATCACCTAATGGAATACTACATGGCATGTTTCAACATGCCATGCATGAAACATGGTTGAGCAATGAAAGCAAACTGCAAAAAGATATATACCATGTAAGCAAGTATTTTTAGTTTTAAAGCTGAGACTATTTTACATATTATAGTAAAATTGTAAAACCATGAGGAGTACAAATAGGTACAAACAGGATAATGCTTCTTGGGAGAAAGGAAATGACAGAGGAAGACCTTCAATGGATGTGTAGCTTTTTAATTTATTTAAAAAACAAAAAGATGTGATGTAAATAAGAAAAACGGCTAACAGTAGTTACCTGTGGACAGTGGTTATATGTCAACAATCTTGGTTGAGAACAACAGAATTTACAGTAGCTAGTTTAAGCCAAAAACAAATGGCTTGTAAGTCTTAGGCCTAAAACTCAAAGTTACAGGGCTCTGAAAAGTGCCTATTATCTAACCCCAGAGTAGCTGCACGGGAAAACCTGCTGACCACAACCTCCACACCGTGCACCATGATGGGGACCTATACCAATGCTGCCTTGAAAGCCTCAGACACCACTCCCTTCAACAAAATGGGTTCAGTATACCACTCTGCCTTCATTGCTCAATTACAGCTTTTACACAGGGATGTCTAACTGATGAACTTACATAACTGGTCTGAGCCCTAGTTCAAAGAAAGGTAGAAAATTAAGTTTCACTCTTTTACTTTAAGATCCAAAAGGCAACAAACAGTAGACGGCCAACAGTATTAAGCACAGCCAAATCAGTAAAAACATCCACTCAAGCAGGGTTCATAAAATTCCCTTTCGTTTTTGGTTGTTTATGGTACTGGGATTTGAACTCAAGGCCTACACCTTGAGCCACTCCATCGCTCTTTTTTATTGTATTGGGTGACTTTGAGATAGGGTCTCCCAGCTATTTGCTTGGGCTGGCTTCGAACTGTGATCCTCCTGAATAGCAATGATTACAGGCATGAGCCACCTACACCCAGCTTCCCCAGTACTTTTCTATATGCTCAATATATTTCACAATGTTTAAAAAACAAGAGGTATTAAAAAGTATCAACTCACAACTAAGGGAATGCAAGAGATAAATGAGCAGCAAACAAGAAATATCAACAGGTTTCTAAAAAATGGAGAAAGACGTGACAAACTGAACAAACAGAAGTCATCACCTAGAATATACATCACAGTAGGCTGTAATTGGCCTTCCCTGGTCAAAAGCAGTTCTGAGATGGTAGAGGGACTAAAAAGAGAGATTAAAGGTCTATATACAAACTAGGTAACCTCCATACCATATATCCCATCACCAAATACAGAAGGGCCTGAGTCCACACATTGCCCTCCAGGCAAAACATTGAAGAGATCTTTTATGAAATAAGCAAAATAACTATCTAGGGAGAACTATAATAGTCAGTACAGAAACAGGCAGCCCAACACTGAAGACCTCTTCATTCCAGCATCTCCAAACCCCCCATCAAAACAGCTACCTTCACTATTCATCCTTTGTGATACCTTCAAGTAGCCAAATCTGGCTCATATCACAGAATAGCTACTCAACCTTTCTACACCCACATTTTTAAACTACAATTGATAGCCAATGATCACTAGGCATTTGAAAAAAGCCTGAAACATGAAAATAGAAAGCTAAGCTTTAAAACAACAACAACAAAAAAAAAACCTGTCACTGAGGAAAGAGAATTTTGGAATTAAAGAACAAATAACAACCTTATTAGTATCATTATAGAGTTTCATGAATATACACCTTTGTTAAACATGAATGGGATGCCTTGAATAAGATAGAACTTTCAGAAATTAAAATATGCTTGATATAACTTTAATTATAAATCAAGAAAAATGACAAAACAAAAAATAAAGAGGACCAATACAGAAAATCCAAATCCAACTAAAAGGCATTAGAGAAACAAAGAACACAGAAAAGAAAGAGAAAGGATAAAGTAAAAATTTTAATTTCCTAGACCTGAAGAGAGATGTCAAAAATTGAACAGACCTATCAAGTACCAAGTATTGATTGAAGAGATTCGGTATGGAATGTTAGAGTTTTCTAACACCCAAAACAGTTAGGTCCTAGAAGTGCCGAGAGTGTACCAGGGTCGGGTAGGGGAGTTGTCACAGCTTTCAGATTATACAAAAACGCACAAGAATCAAATAGTCATCAAACTTCTTATTAGTAATATCAGATGCTAGAAGACAACTGAGCTGCTTTCAGTCCTGATACGGCAATATGGAATCCTGTATCTAATCAAACAGCTGATCAAATATAACTTCAAAACAAAGCCAGCTTAGATATGCAAGGGCTCTCCTCTCAGATATTTTTTCTTAGGAATGATCTTAGAGATGAACTCCAGTAAAATCAAAGTTTACCTAGAAATAGGGAGATAAATGAACTCTAGGAAAAATATATGCCATGGGAAGAGGGGGGAGGGGTGGGAAGGGGGGATGAAAAAAGGTCTTCAGAGGAAGCACATGCAGTATTTCCAGAAAGCCTATACAGATTGTAACAGAAAGAAATTTTCTGACAAAATATTTTATGAGTAATAATCAAGGTTTACACAGCATATGGGGAAACAAGCCATTAGACACTGTTACTGGGAGTATTCCTTGGCAAAACCTTTTGGAAACTACCATCTATCAGTAATTTCACTACCAGAAATCTATTCCTATAACATTACTTATATGTGAGGTAGTGTAGAACAGAACATAAGAAAATATGAGTGAAATTGCCTGGGTTCAAATTCCAACTTTGCTACTTCCAAACTCTGCTCTTTCAGTTCTCATTCAGGAAATGGAAACACCTTCTCCACAGGTTGGTATGAGGAGTAAATGTCCCTCTCCATGTGAAGGACATAGGACAATGCCCAACACACAGTAAATGGTCAGTTAACATCAGTTTCTATCTACAAACACTTGTCATTTTGCACAAGAATGTTACTACACCACTGTTTAAAATAGCAAAAAATGAAAACAAGTATTTATATTTCTACATCTATGCTTATATATGTACAAAAAAGAAAACTTTAGCAAGTATTATATTCATCAAGAAGAGGAGGGAGTTGTTTCTGTATGAAATTTTAATGAGCAACATAAATTGTTTTATATGTTAGAAAACAGAAAAGGTAAAGCTCACTATAAATCTAATGGAGCAAATAGTCTTTATAAGCACACACAAGCATTATATTAAAAGCTTTTATTTTAACTTACTATACAGATTTAAATTTTAGGAAGTTATTAGGTAGATGCAATTTCCTCTGTTGGTTTATTCTGATCTTCAGTTACCTGTAAAAACATGAATTGCTTTACTTCTCCAAAAACTTTCAGTTTTACCCTTTATCCACCAGTTTTAATCCATCACAGTCCCTGTCCTATGATAACCCTTTGTCTTTTTCCTGCAGTAATAATTACAAAAAGTTAAATAGCAAGAAAGATTTAAAGGTTAAGATAGCAATATAAGTTATCAAACAAAGTACAATTCCATTCAACACTATATAATTTGACACAAATTATATCTAGGCTTGCCGATTTTGTCATTTTATTTTTCAACTATAAAATAAAAACATCAGTATAAGAAAAAATAACATAAGTGCTACACAAATAGAGCACATTAATTTAGTACAAATATGCAACTACGTATTTCTATTTAAGGAACAGAAAAACTGCCATGAATAGTTTGCCATGAAAATATGTTTGATATCTGCTACTTAGTATGCTGACCTATCCACTTGACTGTAGTGTTTGTAGAGTAACAAGAAATGAGGGTGAGGAGGAAAAGCTACAAAATAATGTAAGTAAGAGAAGAAAACTTAGTCCATGAAATAGTGAATAGGGCTATTTGAGGTAAAAAAAAAAAAAAAAAAAAGATAATCATTCCTACTTGTAAAATCAAAATGCTAAAAACACACACATATTCATCTGTGGTCTTTGGGCATTTACACATTTATTGTCAACAGTCAAGGCAGCATTAAAATATACCTGGCAAATCTTAATCCTTTAAATATGTTCATTATATTTATAAAATACTATCAAAAGACCTAATTAATGCCAACACAATATTCAGAATAATTCCTACTATTTAGTAATATTCTGACCTCTCTATAAGTTCTACAGTATCATTTCCATGCTATTAACAAAATCAAAAGAGAATTGCCAAATTACAGCTCTATTCCTGCCAAAATACCACTGGGATAAATAATCAACACCGATTTGGCTATTAAGACAACTTACTACTTTTGTTGTCTTTGTTTCTCCCCTCACCCTTTTGGTTATTGTTGCTTAATTTCAATAAAAACTTCTTCATAGAAAAAAAATTTTTAGGTATAAAAAAACTTACCATTTTCCGAGATCTTTCCAATAGTTTATCCCATATTGTAAACTGTGCCTGAAAAGAAAATATTTGCTACAAATTAGATAAAGGAGAAAAGTTAAAATAAAAAGGTCTGAGTCTTGCATAGCTTTTTAAACAACAAATAAATAAAAACTACATAGTATTAATGTGACTAAGTGGTTATAAAAGTGAATTAGTAGGAGAAAAGGTACTATCTAGGACAGTTGCTTTGTCTGGCACTTAAGAAAAAAGACATAAGCACTGAATATGCCTTTCTTGGTCTTTTGTCAATCTTCATCATTTGCACAGTAGAGTGCATTATTTCTAATAGGAAAAGAAATATGCCCCACTTTCCCAAAGATTGTAGCTTTCCCTAAGTAGCCATCTTCAATGTGCTAGAGGTTCATTCTTTAAATCATAAGCAACCACAAAAAGATGTTCATTAGGAAACACCTGTGACATATTCATACTGCAATGACAGATTCGATGACTTAGCAAATTACACTTTAAAAAAAAAAGCAGAAACTATTGTCAATTAAAGGTGATAATGAAGTAGATAGGTAAGCCAGTGAGTATTTCACAGAGAGCTCAGAAAATCCATAAGAAAAGGAAACATTACTAAATAACTATGTGTAAACCCTTCTAGAAAAAGAGCAGTATGATATATCTGAAGGGAAAATCAAAGCTTGCTAAGAAGAATACTCATGCACCTTAGGTTGTGGCTAGAATACAGTGAGTAGAGAAGAGAGTGGTATGAGATGAAATCAGCAAGCAGAGCTGGATAATGCAGGGCTTTGTCAAACAGGGCAAAGGGCTGGGATTTGTTCAAGAGAAACCACTGGAAAGTTTGAGCAGAAGGAATTACATAATCAATTTGTGTACTAAAAAAGTCATTCTGGCTACTAAGTAGAAGATGCAAGAATAAAAGCAAAGAAAGGAAGTGAAGAAAAAAAAGGAACTTGGGTAAGAGAAACAGTAGTAAGTAAGATGCAATACAGTGCATGAATTCATAATCCATTAAGAATTGAAAGGAGGGCTGGTGCGTGGCTTAAGCAGTAGAGCACCTGCCTACCATGTGGGAAGCCCTGACTTAAAATTCTAGAATCACACACACACAAAGAAAAAAAATTGAAAGGACTGAATGATGGGTGGGATGGACACATGAGGGAAAGAGAATCAAGAATTACTTTAAACATCTAAGTAGATGGTGGTACCATGTACCGAAACAAGAAGTGCTAGGAAAGCAGGTATGTACAGAAAAATCAAACATGTAAAGGACATGTGTGCCAAAAATTATATAATATTGATGAAAGAAATGAAAAATATTTTAATAAATGAAAAGATGCTCTAAGTTAATAGACTGGAAGACTCAACAATTAAAGATGACAATTCTTCCCAAATTGCTACAGAGGTTTTGTGAAATTGCTATTAGAATCCCAGCAAGATTTTATCAACACAGAAAAGATTAAAATTAAAGGTAAAGGCAAAGGAACTAGAACAATTAAACAATTTTGATAAAGAATACTATTGTGGGAGAAATTATTCTACATGATTTACAACCTATTTATATTTATATTAACCAGAACTATATGATATTGGCAAAGAGAAGGACATATATGATCAATGTAACGGAACTGAGAACCCAGAAATAGATCTACACAAATATGCATGGCTGATTTTTTACTAGATCAATGTCCATACCCTGGCTGTGATACTGTATGTTAGCTTTACAAGATATTATCATTAAAGAAATGGGTAAAGGTACATGAGATCTCCTTACTACTTCTTATAACTGCAATTATCTCAAAATCAAACGTTGACATAATACAGGTGTGGTGTGCACATCTGTAATCCCAGTACGCCAGCACTCAGAGACTGAAGCAGGTTCAAGGCCAGCCAGGGCTATATAATGAGACGCTGTCTCAAAAACAAAAATAAAAAATCATTAGCAAGTGCAAGGGAGGTACATGGAAAATGATAGACTTTAGCTCTATCTAAGGCCAAAAGCACTGCAGAAAGGTCTTAACAATATGCATTCACATCAAAATTCCAATGACATTCATCACAGAGATTGAAAAATCAGTCCTAAAGTTCAGTTGGAAGCACAAAAGACTGCAAATAGCCAAGGCAATACTGAGCAAAAAGAGCAATGCTGGAGGTATCACAATACCCTACTTCAAACTACATTACAGAGCCACAGCAATAAAAACAGCATGGTACTGGCACAGATATAAAGACCAGTGGGATGGAATAGAAGACCAAGATACAAATCCATGCTGCTACGCCCACCTGATTTTTGACAAAGGCATCAAAAACATACAATGGAGAAAAGACAGCATCTTCAACAAATGTTGCTGTGAAAATTGGTTATCTGCCTGCAGAAAACTGAAACTAGATCCCTGTCTTTCACCCTATGTAAGTATCAACTCAAAGTAGACTTTAATATAAGAACTGAAATTCTGAAGCTAGTACAGGAAAGACCAGGGAATACAATGGAATTAATAGACACAGACAATGACTTCCTCAATAGAACTCAAATGGCTCAGCAACTAAGAGAGAGGATTGACAAATGGGACTACATGAAATTAAAAAGTTTCTGCACAACAAGAGAAATGGTCACCAAATTGAAGAGGCTGCCCACAGAATGGGAGAAAATCTTTGCTACCTATACAAGGAATTACTAACCAGAATATACAGAGCTCAAAAAACTAAACTCGCAAAAAATCAATGACCCAATGAAGAAATGGACAAATGAACCAAACTGAGCTTTTTTCAAAGGAAGAAATCCAAATGGCTAAAAAAACATGAAGAAATGCTCAACATCCCTGGTCATAAAGGAAATGCAAATCAAAATCATATTAAGATTCCACCTCACTCCTATTAGAATGGCTACCATCAAGAACAAAAAGAACAAATGTTGGCAAGGATGTGGGGAAAAAGGAACCCTCATAAACTGTTGGTGGGAATTAGTAAATTAGTATAATCGCTATGGAAAACAGTATGGAGGTTCCTCAAAAACTAAAATTGCAACTGTTGTATGATCTAGTAATTCCACTCCTAGGACTGTATCAAAAGGAACGTAAGTCAGGTTACAATAAGGGTACCTACCTGCGCACCCATGTTTATCGCAGTATTATTCACAATAGGTAAGCTATGGAAACAGCGAAGATGCCCTACTATTGGTGAATAGATCAAGAAAATGTGGTACTTATAGACAATGGGATTTTGTTCAGCCACAAAGAAGAAGAAAATTGTGTCATTTGCAAGTAAATACAATACAACTGGAGATATCTCAAGTGAAGTTAACCAGGTTCAGAAGGCCATGTTCTCTCTCATATGCAGAATATAGAAATAATGCAAATACAGCAATATTATGAAAAACAGGTCATGTTAAGAAGATGTCACATACAAGAGAGGGAGGATAAAAGAAGGGAGTTAAGAAGATGAAGATGAAGATGAATGCAGAATTTTTAAAAGGGGACTAAGGTAGAAATAAGAAAAATAGAGGAGATGAACCAATTCAGGTTATAATGAAAAATTTCAGAAGGACAAACAAACAAAAATGTCATTTTACTTTTCTTTTACAAAATCACAGAACAGAAGGGTGAAACAGGCCCTGTCTGGAGGGATTGGTACCAGTGCAAGGGAAGGATGTGGAGAAAGGGTATAAGAAGGTAAATATATTGCAAATACTGTGTACGCGTATATGTAAATAGATACCTGTTGAAACTGTTCCAGGAATGGGGGGGGCGAGGATAAAAGTGAATGATTGTGGGGGGGTGAATTCAACTATGATAAATATGATATAGTTTAAGAACTTTCATAAATGCCACAATGTACCCCCATCCAGTACAACAATTTAAAAAAAAAGAACTATAGAAAACAGAAAAAACTACGCATTCCAGTATCATCCTCATCTATGCTACTTTAAAAAATTAAAAATAATATCACAATTTGATTTAATTTTTTCAACAATTGTTTCTTTTGAGTTAACGTTCATATTCTAGGTGAATTTATTATTTAATCACAAACAAGTTTACAAAATATTAGTGGCACACAGCTTAAGGAAAATTAAAATTTATGTACTGAAAATGATATAAAATCAAGTCTAGAATTAATCTATCCCCAAAGTGGAAGGCCTGGAACTTTCAGCTTTACTTACCCTTAAGTGAATGGGTAAAGAAAGACCCTGGAATCTTCTTCTAAGACTTGGCTGCGTGGGTGGAAGATTGTGAACTGCTGACACTTCATACTGAAAACAAATACTTGTTCTTGGAATAAGAGGGCCTTCACTCACATCAATGAAGTCACCAATTCTAATTTGATTTAAAAAATAAACAAAACCTCAATATCAAATCTTTTATAACAGTTTGAAAAAGAAATCTACTCATTCTCTTTGCTGTTACATCCTTACTCATAAACAATCCATAAGGCTAAATTCTAACTCTAACAATCCTTGATATACAATGTCAAGAAAAGAAGGTAAACTTTGAAAAGTAAATTCAGTGAATCTTTCTCGTAATTAGCATTCATATAAATTTAAAGGTCTTTAAGAGTCAAGAACACACATCATGCTATCAAGTTCATCCAATTGTCTAAATCTGATAATCCAAAACTTTGTAATAACCCATTGCAACAGAGCTTAGAATTTAGCATGCAAGACAGATTGGGTCTAGAAACAAAGAGCAGTTTCTAGTTAAGTAGTAATCCAGAAAACTTGAGGTTGAGAAAACAGATTCAGGCCACAAAGCCATTTTGCATAAGCACTGTCCTGGGACTTGTTCCCCATGGGAAAATATCAACACAAGCAGTGGACCTTCCTCATCCACTTATGGAGCACATCCCAATTTAACATGTAACACATAATCTAAGTAATAACTAATTAAGTATTCATAGTCCTATACAGAGATCAATCATGTTCAACTCTTAACAATGAACATTTCACCCAATTTCAAAATTAAAAATTACATTAACATTTTTCAACTACTAAAGGGAAGAAAAAAACAATAAAGCACAGTTGTAATTTAATTATCTTTACTCCCTAAAAATAATTTAAAGCTTCCATTTACCAGCACATCAAAACAAGAACAAAGCAATAGAAAATAAGACAGTAATAACAAAATGTGGTACAAATTCATCTATTTCAGTCATACATTTCATTCAGGCAACAATAAATAAAGCCTTACTCTAAATAAGCATAGCAATGATGTTTAGGCCTTTACTTACCTACATAAATTGACTGTTCTCTCAGGGTTCTGAGATGCCTTCTCCTCTATGAAATCTATTTTGTACCTGAAAGGCAGGATAGAAGAAAAATCTTTAAACTCTAAACATACAAAAGTGTTTAAAGACACTTCTCTTTCTCTTTCTCCTCAGCTGTGGTTTAAGTTGGAGCCTCACCTTCCTTACCTCCTTTTCATCAGGTGTTAAACCCACAACTCCACCAAAGTGTTCTCTGCAAAATCATAGGTGCCTGCTTGATGCCTACCTAATGGACACATTTTGATAGCACTTTTCACAGTGCTCTTTCCATAGGCCTCAATGGCATATCCTCCTGTTGGCCATTCTATCTCTTTGGCATGTCTCTGTGTCTGTCTGTCTCTCCCTACTCTCCTAACCCTTCCTTTCTCTCTTTTCTCTTTCTCTCCTTTAAGGCTTCTACCCCAGACTCTCTTTTTCACTCTAAGCATCCTCCCTAGGCTTAGCTCCTTGATTTACAAGTGTTAGCTACTACTTATGCAGGGATATCTTCCATATCTCTGCCTCCAATCTACCTGTCTCTTCTTGTGCCCCAGGTTCCATATCTAAGACCCTTCCAGACATGCACCAGGATGTTCCACAAACACTTTAAATCCCTAAATTTTCAAACTGAGCAAATGATCTCCCTCTTTTCTCCCCGAACTTGTTTCTCTTCCTGCATTTCCTATCTCAGTATAATACTCCTAACCACTCACATGTCCAAGTAAACATGGGAGAGTTCCTCAATTCCTCCTTCCTACATGCTATACCCCTTCATCCAATTCATCAAGTTCTGTCAATTCTCCTGACTAATGTCCCTCAAAACTGCTCAATTCTGTCATTATAACTAAAAGAACATGTAAAACTGCACAGCCCAGGTAAAAAGGACTTTTACTTACTACAAAGAGCTTTGTCTGTTTAGCCCAGAGTGCTAAGCAAATATTAAGTGCACATGAACAGTATGGGCACAATGACCTGGTACAGGGAAGCATCTGCTTATGCAAGACCATCCACTGATTGCCATCCCCATTCTGCCAGAGCCCCTCTGACATTATGAAAGGGACTAATTCTCTTGAATACCTATTCTTCCTGACATACTTTCAAGAGATGCTCCTGTCCCCTGTGAGCCAAAGCCACTAAAGGTTCCTTCCTTTCCCTTGGAAGCAGAAAGGTCCAATTACTAACCTACCTTTCACAGTCCAACAATCTTTTGTCCTTTCAACCTTATCCCAAACTACTGCCTTCCTCCCATCACACACGCAGTTATGTTACCAAAATCCCAGACTGTGACAGTTCAGTGTGGGAAAGGGAAATCTTAATATATAGAATGGAAGCCAAAAGTATACTGTCGCTAGCTATGGGCACATAAATGTGATTAATCCTAATTAAAATATGCCTTAAATGTATAACACATACCAGATTCTGAGGACTTAGTATAAAAAAGAATATAAAACATCATTAATAGTGTTCAATGTTAATCATGTGTTAAAATAATATTTTAGGAATATTGGTTAAATAAAATATATTATTAAAATCAATTACACCTTTTGACTTTTTTAAATGTAACTACTAGGAAATTTAGAATTTTATGCCCAGTTCATATTATATTTCTATTGGACAGCATGTGCCAGGACCTTTACCAGAAAGTCATTTGATGAGTTCTGATAACCCAAGAAATTTTCTTACAGAATCAATGCTGTAAATGATGGTTCAATTCTACAGTACTATCTGTATTCTAATTCAGTTAAAGCAGTATGCTAATACTAGTTTCTAAGCATTATACCCTGCTTCCAGGATATAATAAAAATGCTTCAAGAAAAAGTGTTCCACGGACATTTCCTTCAGAAAGTACTATTTTACATATCCACTTCAGAAGACCCTAGAGTGCAAAGAGTAAATTTTGTTTTGCAACTCTTCTCCCAACTTGGCTAAATACAGTGCACACATTTTTCAAGCATCAATTCATGTCTATGGAAGAATACTAGGGGTCATATTGCTTTGCAAATGCCAAGCTAGAGTATAAGCTGAGACTCTTGAGCTAACTCAGGAACACATCTATGTGGATGGAACTGGAGAACATCATGTTAAGCAAAGTGAGCCAGGCTCATAATGTTAAAGGTCGCATGTTTCCTTCAGGTGGAAGCTAGACCTATAAGATAAATGTACATATAAATGCATATATGATCATTATCTATATATTACACATAAACAAACACATATATTGGGAGAGATAACAACATTGTATTTGTGTTTGAGGAGACTATGGTAGGAGAAAGAGGGAAAGAAAATGTCACAGAATGAAAACTATTGAAACAATCCATCTACATGTGATATTATATAACATAATGCACCATGAGCTGTTGAATAGTAGGGAAGAGAAAGAGTAAGTGATAGGGGAGTTAATTCGATTAAAGCATGATATATACAGGCCTGAAGTGCCAAGGCAAAATTCCTCAGACTATCAACATACACTTTAAAAATAATAATAATGATGAAGGACAGGGGTAAAACAGGTCCTTTCTTGGGGTAGGTACCAATGATGGGGGAGCATAAGAAAAGCATGAATGGGATGAATATGGTGGATGTACTTTGTATTAATATATATGAAAATACAAGAATGAAACCTGTTGAAACTGTTCTAAGAACAGGGGAGAGAGAAGAGGGAGAATGATGGAGGGGTAAATCTAAGACACATTGTAAGCACATGTGTAAATATCACAATGTATTCTGCTGTACAACTATTATATGCTAATAAAAAAGAACACATTTATGATAACTATCCCTAATCCCTAAGAGAATTTATGATTCAACTTTTATATAACTAAGAAATTCTAATCCATAACCTTTAACAATGTGCAGGTGTATATTTGGGCATCAGTAGTTATGATTTTTTTTTTTTTTGCATCACAGATTTCCCTAATTAGTTCTAATTTTTCTATTAGACTAATTTTAAAATTTAGCTTATGTTCTTACAACTTATAGAAAAGGGTGAACTAGAAGCTTTCTGAGGAGGAAAGGTATGAGGAGCAGATTATGAGAAGCCTATGAGAACCTGACAATAAGCAGAGTTGTGCTCAGTAATCTACAGGCTGAGTTTGGCATGGCCCCAGCTGCAGAAGGGGGCAAAGGCAAAATGCAGCACAGCTGCTTTTCCTAAATTGTTTACATTCTGAGAGTAATGCAGGTTTCTCTTGTTAAAATGTCACACCCTTCCCCAAGAACTACTGCTCCACCTCCTTGTTTGCCACTGTATATAAAACACTCCCTGAAGGAGGATGTGAGGCATTGATGGGATTGGTTTGGAGAGATGGTTGGATTGGTGGACTGCTTGCGAGAATGACGTGGCTGCTGCTGATGATGCTGGCTCCTGTGTGTCTGCAAGCCTGAGGACCAAGAGTTTAGGAGAGAACATGGGACAGTGCAAGTCTGAGGGCCAAGACTTTACAAGAAATTAAAGAAAACATGGGACAGTGTGAGTCTAAGGAAAGAGACTTTCAAGAATAGAAAAGAAGCAAGGTTTTAAAGAATAATAAAGAAGGCCTTACAGAACAGAGAAGAAAAGAAGCAAAGTAAGAGTTAATAGAGAAAAGAAATAACTAGGCTGTTGTGTGTCTCCATCCAAGCACATAGCACACCTGACCCCAACTTTATGCACATTTGTCTATGCTTTGTCCTTTCTGCATCTCCAGTTGCCCCTAAGTTAGGTCGATAGAACACTGCTCGCAGAAAGCTCGTGAGAGAAAGCAATTTGAGAAGTCATGCAGAATTTAAAATGCTGACAAAGAAGCCATGTGCCGGTGGTTTGTGCCTACAATACCCTAGCTACTTGGGATGCTGAGATCAAAAGGATCACAGTTTAAGGCCAGACTGGGCAAATAGTTCATAAGACCCCAAAACAAAATGGACTGGAGGTATGGTACAAGTGGTAAAGTGCCTGCTTTGGAGAGCAAAGATTTGAGTTCAAGCCCCAGTCTCACAAAAAAAAAAAAAAAAAAAGAAAGAAAGAAAGAAAGTAATATCGACAATGAAAATCCATCAAATGGACATTCCACATGCTATAGACTGTGACCTGAATGTACGAACATTTTACTTCAACTACCATCTCCTTCCAAACTGCTTGCATTTTCAATCTTATCTTTTTCACTTAAGAGTGGCAGGATGTGATTGGAAGTGTTGTTCAAGTAGGCACTGAGTTCAAAACTACATACTGCCAAAAAAAAAAGAGTGGAAGGATAAAAGGAAAGGCAAGACAATTATTTTTGCCAAGTGCACAAAATAATACAGTTGCTTAATTTAATTATTACTTCAAAGTGGAAAAAAAAAGGGAAACATGCTTCTATGTTGATATAACAAGAATGGCTGACCTAAGAAAAGAAAAGTAAAACAGAGTGAGAGAACTATCAACAAAGACATGGACCATTTTTCTCAGTGAGACAAACAAATGACAATAGACTGGTACAGAAGAGACCTCAGAGCAGAAAATAAAAAGGGTGTCATATGTACATCCAATACAAAAGTTCCTAAAAGCTGAGTGTTCATTATTACATGTTTTGGGTGGTTTAACCTTGCTTTAAATAAAGTCAACACTTACTTGTTGTGCTGAAATATTTCTAACGCCACTTTTGTTTCAACTTCCAGAGTTTCAAATGGAAGATCTTTGTAAATTAAAGCATGAGCATCTTTTGTGAAGGAACGGAGGTTCTCCTTAAAAATGAAAGTATGAACCTTTAGCAACAATTTACCTAAAAGCATTTTTTCCACAAGCCAGATAACATAAAACTGTATGTTTGGTACTATGAATCCAACTAAAAGTAAAAGAAAATTTATTAGGAAATTTGAAATAACTGAACATTTAGATCACATTCTCTCAACTCTACAAATTACCTATAATTACTATCCGGCACTAATAGTTAAAAGTAAGCCTATAAAGAAATTACAATAAAATTTCATCCAAAATATTTTATAGCCTTATGTTTATAAAAACTAAAACACTAATGTAGAAATGCCAATAAATAAACAGCAAGACATAAGAATGTGTTTACACTGAATAAAACTAAGTTTATAAAATATATAAGGAAAAGTATTATTTTCATAACTAAAAGTTTCACTAGACATGCAGTATCAGCATTGGTTCTATACAAAATATAGTATGTGTTCATTATTACAAACGCCTAAAAATGAAAATATCAACTTTCCCTGTGTTTACAGTATGTATAAAACTAAGTTTATTAAATATATGGGGGAAAAATTACTGTTTTCATAACTCAAAGTTTCACTAGACATGTAGTATCAGCATTAGCCATATGTTCAATATTATAAATATAGTATATGTTCAATATTATAAATTTCTGTCTAATGAAAATGTCAACTTTATACAATTAAAATGATTACTCAGTAATACATATTAATGTCTATGATTTTTAATAAAAACCGTAATTTAGTTTTCATGCCATAAATCATTACTAATATAGAAAAGATCAAGCACTATTACACAAATAATTTTAATGCTTCTGCTGAGGCAGAAGCATTGCCAAGTTCAAGGCTAGCCCAGGCTACATAGCAAGACCCTGTCTCACAAAAACCTTTAAAAAAAATTCTTTCCATAAATTTCCTATTAGACATTTTCATACAAAATGACTCTTTCATTCTTAATGGGATAATTTTTTTGGTGGGACTGGGATTTGAACTCAGGGCTTCACACTCAAAAGCAGGCACTCTACTGCTTGAGCCACACCTCCAGTCCATTTTGTTCTGGTTATTTTGGAGATGAGATGTGGCAAACTGTTTGCCCAATCTAGCTTTGAACCACATCCCCCTGATCTCAATCTCCCAAGTAGCTAGGTTTACAGATGTGAGCCACCAGCAGCCAGTAGCTAAAGGGGTAACTTTTAACATTTAAAAAAAAAAAAATCTGCATTCCTGGTTTAATATAACCATTCCTTCAGTGTAACACTCCTGACTCTCTATAAGTCATCCACCTAATACCATGAAGCCTACACCAGCTGGTACATTTCTCTTTTAAAGTTTTAGTTTTTACTTAACTGCCTCCCATATAATGAGAATCTATTCTTACATTCGCAGACATATTTGAGAAGGAATAAGCTACAACAATAAAAGCTCAGAAATCATAAGAAAAAATTTCAATCTCTTTCTTATTCCCCCTCTTTACCACTCATTCCCTCCCTCTCCCTTTCTTCATTCTTCTCTCCTATTTCCCTCTTCTTGTCTTCTCAATAATAAATAATATGAGCAGGATTAAAAAGAAGTAACTTCCAAAGCCAGAATTTAAAGCTGGAATTTCCCTGACTTCAAAGCCCTTGTTCTAAGTTACAGTATTTCACTAAATCTAAAATGTATCACTAAGGAAAAAAATCCTACCGATTATGATCATTAAGATGCCATCTACTGTAAGGTACACCTGTTTTCAGAGATTAAAATGCAAGAAAAACTGATAGAATTGATAAAATAGTATGCTTACACTGCCTCTCCTTTTCTGATCTCAACTTCCGATCTATAGGACATAAGAGTTTTACTTAACTGAGAATTAGATATTTACGTATTTTCCCCCCAAGAACAACTAATTATGTAGGCTTGACTTCTGACAGCCATCCATTACTTGTACCTCCTGGGCAACTCATCTAGATTGTCCTTGTGAGCAAAGCCCTGTAGCTACCCTTGTACCAGACCAATAACGACCACACTAATTATGAAGACAGACCTTTTATGACTTTAGCTTGTTAATACTTAGTTTTTTGTTATTTGGGATAGCTTTGTTAAGTCTGATTCTTTATTCATCCCCCTCTCAATATGACCCTTGTGTATATAGGGACACCACAGTATGCAACACACTAAGATGACTTTAAGGCTATGATTTTCAAATCGTGCCATGGGAATCCAAATAGATATGGTTCCAGATCCCCCATCACCACATCAATCAAGAGAGTTAAGCTTCTGTATTTAATATTCTGGGGATCTTGAAAACTACTAACTTCAAAACTAGAAGGCACTTCAAGAAAAGGTCAAGCAGGACATAAGGCTTCAATACACCTGGCTATGTTGTTGTGAATACCTCCACTCACAAATCTTGCCTTAAATTTGCTGAAAAAGCAATGACAGATAGATTGAATAATTCATTTAGATTCTCTTAAGTGTTCACAATGTGCAGTACCATTCAACACTACCAAATGGAATCATTTAACAGAGAAAGGCACAGACTCTAAAACTAATACTGCCAAATGTATACTTACTTTGGTTGGCATCCACTCATCCAATCTCTTATCTAAGACTACATCATAGCAGAAGGCTCCAGCAGTTACTGTAAATCCAACCAAAATAAAAAGCTAAGTCAAATCCCCTAGAGCAGGAGGTTACAAATTTCCAACAACTGAATATTTAGACCATAAAATGAAAATTTAGAAATCTCTCCCAACTCTTTCAAAACTAATGCCACTATCCCAGTTGTTCGTGAGAGCTCTGGCAACTTTCCCCACTCCCAAAATCAACTCATCTTTTGTTAATCCAAAATCACTGGCAGGTTTTTTTAACATTCAAGGAAGTATATGAATAACTAAGTGGGCATGAATTGTTGTATTTCTTTTACCTATCTCTTATGTATCTTCTTTTGTTGCTGTTGCTCTTAGAATCATTTCTTGGGCTTCTTTCAAATATTTTGATATACGTACTTCTTTTTATTAAAAAAAATAGACATGTGATCCTACTACACAAAATCCTAATTTGATGAAAATTATAGAATTTGTACCCTTCCACCTCTTCAAAGAGTGTGCCTCTCCTGAGTTATGGTAATTTCTAAGCACAGCTCTTACTACTAGTCTACATATACACCCATTTCCTCTTCCTCTATACATTCAAATTAGAAATAAAGCTTAACATGTTTAAAAACAAATAACTGTGACAGTGTAATTCCACCAAATTCATATTCATGAGAAACATTTTTACACTAATGCTACCATAGTAATTATTGCCTTCAAAGATTACATCATACTACATTATAATAGGACGGATTTTGTTACCTACAATAAACAAAGCATATGCATGATACTACATTAAATTAGCGATGAACTTTGTACATCATTAAAACCAGGTACCAAAATATTCATAGATTACAAAAGTATGTATAAGTGTACATACCAGGAACTTCTGGGGCTCTGACCAAACTGACCACATACTCATCTTTGAATGCCCTTTCTATTACACAGCCCATCATCATGGCACAAGAACGCCAATAAGCCTAGAAGAAAATTACAAACATACAATAAGATTCACTACAATTTAATAATAAGTATTAAAATTTACATAATATTAAAGATATAATATTAATATTTACTAATAACATTTAAGTAAACATTTGGCTTAGAAAGTATTTCTCAAATCTCTGTTCATTCTCAGCCATGAGAATCAAAGCTACACTAGCCCTGTAGCAATAGTTACCATCAGGCATGACATCACCTTTACGCAGCAAAAACTAGCAAGGAATATTGCACTTAACTTCAAGTTGTTAGCAGTGTTTCTGTGTAAGATATAAGACACCATAATGGTTATTGACCACTACTTTTAATATCTGACAGTATTTTTTCAGGGCAGGGAGCTGAGGTTTGAACTCAGGGCGTCACACTTGCAAAGCAGGCACTCTACCAGTTGAGTCACACCTCCAGCCCATTTTGCTCAGGTGATTTTGGAGATGAGGTCTCTCGAACTGTTTGCCGAGGCTAGCCTCAAACCATGATCCTCCTGATTTCACCCTTCCAAGTAGCTAGGATTACAGGCCTGAGTCACCAGTGACCAGTTTTGATAGTATTTACTTTTAACCCAGGACAAACTTAAGTTCTTAGCAAACTTACATGAAAGTGAAATGAATATATTAATACGTAACTGTTTATAAATTTAAAATTTGCATGTATGGTAAGAAAAACTAAGTTTTAAGAATTATTTATGACTCTATCTTATACCTAACATCACATAACATCACTCAAGTTACTCATATTTGTAACAAAGCTGCCTCACCACTAACTGGGCTTTACTAGCACATTTTGATACATGGACATGTCTGATATGGGTATCCATGCAATGACCCTGTCAGTCAAAAAGAGGAACATGCATCTTGCACCACTCCTAACCATCGTAACTGCCCTACTGGCACTACTCTAATTAAGCACTTGATTTTCATAATCTCTTTGGTACATTTAAATACTACAAGAGTCGGGTCACTTGGTTGCATGTGGCAGGGACTACTCCATTTTATTTTCTCTATAATCATATTACACTAAAAAAAAGTACAAATCCAGGTTTTAAAAGCAATTAGCAAAATGTACTTCTTCATCTATTCTACTTAGTATTGTTTTAAAATATCTATTAAGTTTCTGGGCAGGATGGTGAGTGCCTGTAGTCCCGTTACTTCAAAGGTGTAAATAAAAGAATCAAGGTCTAGGCCAGCCCAAGCAAAAACTCAAGAGAGTACCTGGAAATTAATGCAAAAAAAGGGCTGACAGAGTGGCTCTGGTGGGTAGAGTGCCTGCCTAGCAAGCACAAGGCCCTGTGTTCAAACTCTAGTACAAAAAAAAAAAAATCTATTAAGCTTCAGTCAGAACACCCATGTTCAAATCCTGGCTTCAACACTTCCTAAACTAGTAACCTCGGTCAAACTGTGGAACTGCTCTTTGTCAGTTTATTCATCAAAAAAAATGAAAAGAATATTCTGGAGAGTTTGTATGAAGATTAAACAAGTTAACACCTGTAGATCACCTAGAAAATGCCTGATACATAATAAATACTCAATGCTGACTATTACTACTAACATTTCTGTTATCTTCTTATTTCATCAAATATTCATTAAACACCTACTGTATGAAGTCAAGGACTAGACCCAATAGAGAAATTATCCCTATATTCACACAGCCAGGAATCTAATGAACTCAACAATTTATGCTACAAGATAAAAATAAAATACTGTATCTAGAGAACTAGCCAAGTGTTGGTAGACCCTAAAGAATTCTCACAAGCAGAAACCTAGCTTTCACAGAGCATATGGCACTTTAATTGAACCATGAAACAGAAACAGAATTTTAAAGGGGGAAAAAATGCTCAGCACTGAAGGAAAAGAATAAACAAAGCAAAGAAGATAGTAACAGCATAAACCATTAATGACCAGATACAATAGTGTGGCCAGAGCAAAGAACAGGTAAAAAGATGCTGTGGAAGGTGAAACTGAGGGCAGATTATGCAGGACCTGAAGAGTATATAAATATCATCACCTAGAGCTTTAGGGGCAAATGACATGGTCCTTAGTCAAGTCATTTAATAAAACTCTTAATCAATCAAACTGAGAAAGAAAACATTTAAAGGGGAGAGAGGGGGAATTACTGAAATCACTCAGAGAAGATGCTCAAAGGCTGAATTCAAGCACTGCGAATGGAATCCATAAACATAAGTTGAGCAAAGTTATCTCACATAGACATGTCAAAAGACATGTCACAAGTTTTCTCAATTGAAAATAGAGAAGTACATGCCATGGTATTCTTTTGAGTAATGAGAATACCTAATCTAACACTGTAAAACACTGACTATCTAGTACAGTACAACATATGATCTTGGCCATATTCATACTCCAAAAAATAGGTTTGATTAAAAAGAAGAAAACAACTGGAGGGTGAGGGAGAACGTAGAGATAAAAATACCTTATTGACCTCTTCTGGGTCATGATCTTTGAAAGTAAGAAATTTAATTTCACAGGACTTAGTCAAAGGCTTATACATGTTCCAAGGTTGTCCGTCCACAAGAGCCAGAATGGATTTCCTGCAGTACCACTCACTTAAATCTAGGGATTTAAAATTGATTGGTGATCTACATCTAACAAAACCCAAAGTGAAAAGTTAACATGTTTAAGTGATGCATTACAAAACAAAACAATGAAAAGGCAAAATGCTGTTTATGACTGAAATATTATACATCTAAAACCAGTAAAAAAAAAAAAAAAAAGCTCAACACACTCAAGGTACTGTTGATTCTTAACAAAAAATTACCCAAATTATCTGCAAAATTCAGTAAGACCAAGTCTAATTTGAAATTAATTTGTCAACGATTAATAAAACAATCTAAGGGCTACACTTAAATATTCAGAGCAACAGGGATATATTTGGATAGATGCATACTCAACTTAGAAGAAAAGGTTAAATATACACTCACATAAGTCTGTTTTAGATTTTTTTGAGTTTTGACTCCCAAACCACCTCTTAACTCCATGACAGACTCAAGCAGTTACCATTCTTTAATTATGAATGTGAATTCACATAAGCCAATCAACTCTAATCTGTTCTTTGTCCCTAGAATACAACTCTAACTCTCCTAGATATTTTTCAAATACACACATCTCACAAAATGGTCAAACTACAAGTCTAACTTACCAACCACTACATAAGCTCCATAAAGGCAGGATCTTGTCTATTTTTGCTTACCTATCACTAAATCCACAGCCTTACACAGGGCCTGAAATATAGTAGGTGCTCAGTAGAAATTTTCTGAATAACTATAAGTATGAGTGATAAGAGTCTTAGAGCTCCTGCTGAAGATGGTTCAGAAATTTCATCTCTATAAATGTAATGTATAAAGTTCCATTAGGGCCTAAGTTTAATCTAACTTTCCTGTGTAATCCTAATGCTTATCATACAGTAGAAGTTCAAAAAATATTTGAAAACCAAAGGAGTAAATAATTATCTTAATTACAAATTTAAGTGCCAGAAGAGGAAGACTGAGAGTATACATTACTTAAACTAAATCACGGTAGTAACTGCTGCTATTTTTTTTGTTTTTTGGTGGTGGTACTGGGGTTTGAACTCAGGGCCTTGCACTTGCTAGGCAGGCACTCTTATTGCTGAGCTACTCTGCCAGCCTGCTGTTAATTACTTAAATAGAATCATTACTGAGCTTTCTACAAGTATAAATAATGCAGCTAGTCATGCCTTTGTATATATATTTGGGGGATAGCTAAGTTTAAAGAGCATTTCTATCAAAGCTCCATCCACAGCAGAGTACAGAGTACATGCCTGTAATTCCAGCTACTTGGGAGACAGAGAAAAGAAGGATCAAGGTTAGAGGCCAACCCTGGTAAAAAGTGAGACCTCATCTCAGCAAATAATCCAGACAGCAGTGGCACACGATTGTGATCCCAGCTACATGGAAGTCTACAGATAGTATCACAGACTGAGACCAGCCCTAGGCAAAAATTCGAAAAGCTATCTGAAAGGGCTGAGGGCACGGCTCAAGTGGTACAGCACCTGCCTAGTAAGCATGAAGTCCTGAGTTCAAAAGCTAGAACAGCACCCACATACACACAAAATGAACTCCATCCAAATGTTTTTGACCAAAAGTAATCTTTAGAGACTTCTCCCTTCATTTCCACACTAAATCTCACATGAACCACAATTATCTCTCTTAAGATATGAACAAAACAAATATACTTATCCCAGTCACATTCACCCCTTGTGCGTTTCCATCCACACACTTACTACATGTGCATATAAATGTCAACAAAACACACAAAGAGGCAACTGGCAAGCAGAAAAAGATGTAACTTAGGCTACAAGGAGCTAGAATGAAAAAGATGGGGGAAAAAGCTGATCATTTGAGGCACAGCACTCTTTCATCCCAAAACCCTGCACGGTGACTGCTCCCACTACATCAAAAGGGTCAAGCCCACTAGTAACAATATATTCAGGTCTGGTCTTCTGCTACCCTATACACCCACATTCAAGCAAGCCCTAGGAAAACCTGTGCCGTACAGCGCCAATCTTGCAATACCATAGTACCCTCCGGCGCTAAAATGACAGTGAATAGATAAAGGAAGACGAGAAGTCCGGGAAGCAACTACAGCATCTTGTCTCCTCTGCACAGTTCTTGCACAGTGCTTGTGTAAAACAGCCCAAACTATTCTGGTTCTGTGACTTACGCATGGCACAACTATAAGGAGTTGAAATGTTTTTATTCATCACGAAGACAGTGCCAGGGTCAGTTTTCCCAACATGTTTGACTTCAATCTTTTCAGTTCGAGGAGTTAAAGATAACTGCCTGTTCTTCTCTTTATTAAAGAGCTCATTCCGCATTTCTGTCAGTTCGGCGGGTGACAGCTGAGCAGCTGGCGATGTTACTACAAATTCTGTGAAGTTAAAATTGAAAACTGTAAAAGCTAAGTATTTACCCTGCCCCGTTGACGCCTCATCGTCGTCCCATAACAAGGAAAAACTAGAAGGCAACAGAACTTTGAACGACATTCATCAAAAACGTGCACAAAGGTAAACTCAAACCACTTTCTAACATTAATCATTAAAATCCAGAGGATGGAAATCTCTGCTAGCCCAGATCCACGCTACTGCTTCAACTTTGCTCTTTGACATCAGATCTGTTTCCCGCCAATTTCCTCTGATATTCCAACCTGTGCTGCACAATAAAGGGAGAAAAGTAACCAGGAAGCTGAGTGAAAACCAGACCAGGGTCAATGGGAAGGTGAGCCAAGCTGTTACGAAAGGGTCTTGGAAGGACAAAAAAAGTTCTTGACCAGATCCCAAACTCTCAATATAGAGCGAGAGATACTGCGAGTATCTTCCAAACCCCAAACCAGAGAATTTGGTCGGGCAGGCCTGAGCCTCCCTAAATGGGGGCAGAAAACGCTCCTCCTTCCTCCGCCCGCCGGACCTCCTAGGACCCCTTCAAGCCCAGTCTGGTCAGGCTCCAATCTCTCCGCTTCCCTCCCGTCCCCACGGCCTCAGAAACTCACTCCAGCCGGCCCCGCCGCGGGAAGCCACCCGCGAAACCCTCAGTCCCCGCAGAGTTGCGGCCATCGCCTCCACTGCGGCCACAGGAAGCTCCGCACATAGGTCCCTCCCCAAACTCCTTCCGCCGGAAACTCGGAACGCACACGGAGGTTCTGTAAGACAGTTCTGTTCCGGACGCTGCGCTCCGCTGCGGGTAGCCACATGGGGGCGCTGAGGATGAGCCACCAGGGTCGGCAGCAGGCGGCGTCCCCGCGGGTGCCCGGTGACCGCGAGGCGCTGAGTCCGCGGGTCAGCACCCCGTGGGATGCGCAGGTGAACAGGTGTCGCCTGTTGATGGCGCGGAAGCCCAAATACGCCACTGCACTTCGAGGGCTCAAGCCGCAGCCGCCCGGGGAGCCCTGGCTTCTCTCAGAGTATCTGGGGAGAAAAGGTGGGGAAAGACCGTTTCTGTTTATTCTGGCTTTTTGGTCGGCTCGGCTGGCCATGCCGGGGACATCTTCGAGCTGGTGGCCCCCCAGGTTCTAAGGTCGGCTGGCGTGGGTCTGTGCCCATGTCACCAGCCGTATTCTAGTGAGTTTGGAAGCACGCGTGCAGACATTGGAGAAAACAGTGTGTGCAGAAATCTTTTCTCATTATTACGGAGCTCACACGGTGCCCGTGGTAAAGGCATTCAGGTCGGGATTTCTACCTCTTGTCCACGGACGGACCCCCAGGGGCGCGCCGTGCTTACTGCACCGATGGGCGTCGGCCCGTCGTCCGGGTGTGCGCGTATCTGAAGGAAGATTTCTGCACTTGTGCGGTGCCGCGGCCAGAGGGTCACAATGAGGAGCGTGACGGCGGGGCCGGGACTCCACCCACTCCAAATGTTACCACGCTACGTGTCGTACAGGATCCTAATTCAAAGCGGGAAATGTGTGCATAAAATCTCCCATGTGTGTGTCTACATATGTGTGTATGTCTTTTGCTTTCTCCCTAAGTTTGTAATGATTCCCTTGAGAACTTTGTTTCGCCAGCCTTTTACAAACTGTCACCTTTTAACCCTAGAAACACTACAGCTGCATGTAGAACACTTTATAACCACACTTAAACTAAGCCTCTGAACATTACGTTTAGTGATAAATGCATCTGGGGACAGGCGATTGGAGCTCCTGTGATCACGGTGGTTGGAAAGATGTCACTAGTGACACTAAGCTGGCGCTTCCTGAAATTGGAGATCTATAAAACATATAAAATAACCTGCATTTCAGGGCTCAGATAATTAGAGAAGCACTTGATATGCATTTTACATGCCCTACATATCACACACATACACACACACACACACACACACTTTTATAATTTATCTTGGATCAGGGCTCCACTTACACCTGAGTAGTCGTTACTGTGAAATAATATGAGGGAAAACACAAGTGCAAATCATGGTTTTTGTGTCTATTGGCTCATGACATCATGAGGCTAAATAGTGCCTTTACTCCAACATCAGCTCCTTTGCTGGCTGAGTTGGCTGTGGAGTTCCCTCACTGGAAGAATGAAAGGCCACTGAAAATAAAAGGTGTTCACAAGGGCTGGGGATGTAGTTCAGTGGCAGCATGTTAGCCTAATGCTCACATGGCCCTGAGTTTGATCCCCAGCACCACAAAATAAAGTAAAATAAAATAAAGAGGTCCAACATAGTCCACTCCTTCAACTTCCATTCCTCCCAAAACTGTCCTTTTTCCCTAAACCATGAGAAGTTCTTATAAGTCCTTTCCTAATACTAGAGAGAAACAAGGCATAGATGAAAAAGGTGTAAGGGTAGGTAATATTTTCTCATTTTATCCAAAGATGTATAGATTTGGATATACATGTATATGTGATTGTGTTATGAATTGTGTTAAGAAAGTAATTTTACGTTTCTAACCCTCATTAATAAATACTAAATGTTTATTTAAAATGCTGGTGAGTCAGTAAGTGTTGAAAATTATAAGTTAAGTTGCAAGTTGAAGAGATACTACAGATCTCTATTCCACACCCCTTCTTCATTTGGTACACAGAGAAAATTAGTCACAAAAGGACTAGTATTTGGCTCAAGGTCATCCAGAATGCTAGTGTGGCATCTGGGATTCTTGAAAACACCATGGCATGCAGAAAATGCCAGGACTCCTAAAACTGGCATGTGGTCCTTAAAATGCTCTGAATCATCCAACCCTACAGCAGCCACACCAAATCCTTCATTTCATAGTTTTGGGAACATTGCAAGAATTCCACTTCCATTTGTTTAGGATTTCAAAGATGTACTAATCCCTCAAACACATGGTAATACGGATTTTCTTTGATGAAAAGAACAATTCCCAGAAGTAAGATCCTCCTTCAGCCCTTCCATCTACTTCAGAGTGAGAAAACCTACTAGATTAACTACAAATTCATTTGGAGTCTTTTAGGATGGGGATTCATGGTTTCTGGGGAGCAGTGTGAGAATTGGTTAAGGTAATGCTTTTTTAGTGAAGCAAAAGTTTCCTCCAGGATCCCGTTCTCTTAATTACACATAATGTTTTCCTTATTTTTTGTTGTTTTAAATAACTGACCTAACTTGCCTTATTCCTAATCCCTTAGCTATGACACTTTGCCTGCTCTTCCTCCTCCCCTCACCATGAATTTTGACCTTCCTAGGGAAAAACAGTGCACCTAAAATCATCCCAACCCATTAACTCATAGAATGTAGTGTAGTTGAGGGAGGGGGTGAATGCCTCGGTGATATGCCTGCTCTCCAGTTCTTAACCTATGACCTTGGGCAAATTGAACTTTTTTTGTTCATACTCTCTCTTAGGATATTTGAAATATTTTTCTGTGGTGAGCATCTATCTATCTATCTAATATGTATCCACTGATATAATTCTTTAGAAGAGGTTCCTAGCAGCAGAATTGCTTGTTCAAAAGTATATGCATTTGAAGTTTAGATAGAACTGTCAAAGTGTTCATCAAAGCCATTAATATATAAGACAAAACAGAAATGTTTATTTCAGATGATAGTTATGAATATTGTACTGTGGAATGCTACACTCTAATACATCTTTCAACTTGTGACTGAGATTCAGGATCACCCTTTGCAATCTTCCACCTTTCCTGATTCCATATGCAAGAGTTTTTAAACCTAGCCTGACACTTTTCCTTTGGGGTTATCGCAGAAAATGCAAACTCAGTGCCAATAATGTCAACTGTTTGTCAATCTCTGACTCAAAGGGATAGATTTTGTCTCTAAATCCTATTACTACCTTTTGTACAACACAGTTGGTGTGCCTTTGGTTACAATGAGTTGATCTAGCTGGATTTTCTTACTACTTTTTATGGATTCCCTCTCAAGTGTTTATACATTTTTATTGTTGTATTACATTGCACCAAAAATAGCCTCCCTATAAAAATTCAAACCTGGAAATATACAGAGAGTAAAACATGAAATTTCCCCTTCTTGACATCACTTCATTGTACACTATGTATCTATAGCTGTATCTCAAATATTATTTTTCAATCCATGGCTTAAAATGTAACTCTCCAGGAAGTAGCAAGGCAATGAAATGTAAGAACAGAAAGAATAAAGAAATAGTAGCTCGCTAAACAATTCTCTCTGTGACAACTGTGGGAGTATTTTGATAACTGTTGGCAGCAGGAGACTGCATGTGATGTGGGGAAGGAAACCTTGGCATTCAAACAAGCAAATGGTTTGGCGACAGTTTACTAAATTTCTGTCATGCCTGCAAATGCCAGTAACAATTTCTCAGGCTGCAGCATAGCAATATGCAACAGGTTTGAGAATGCTTTATGATTCTCACCAAATAATTCATTCTTCCAAATTAAAAATTTCATGAACTCTTTGAATAATCAATACTACTAAAACCAAAGCTGTGCTGGAGTTTATATATTTAACTTGTGCATTTTCTATGGTACTTTGCCATAGAATCAGAAATAAGTTAAGCATTCAAGTAAAATTTTATGTAATTCAGTAAATCATTGTCTAACATTACACCTTAATGAACTGGAATAAGAAGAGCAAACTAGGCCTAAGGAAAGAATGATAAAGATTTAAGCATAAATCAATGAAATGGAGACTAGAAAAACAATATAGGAAATCAATGAACATAAAAGTTGGTTCCTTGAAAAGATAGAATTGACAAAACTTTATCTAAGCTGGCAAAGGGAAGAGAGAAAAATACAAATTACTAAAACTAGAAATGAGGTCACATTACTACCAATCTTTAGAATTAAAAACTTTATAAGGAAGCTGAACAACTAACTGTATGTCTACAAAATACACAACTTTGGTGAAATAGGCAACTTTCTAGAAAAACACAAACTATCAAAACTTACTCAAGGAGAAACAGAATATCTGGATAGGCCTATAAGAAGTAAAGACATCAAATTAGTAATTTTGAAATGTTCTACAAATAAAACAGTAGGTTCAATGGCTTTGCTGGTTAATTCTGCCAAACCTAATATTAAGTTAATATCAATTCTTTGCTAACACTTCCAAAAGCTAGAAAAGGAGGGAACACTTTTCAACTCACTTATGATGCCAGTTTTTCCCTGATAGCAAAAACAAAGACATCACAGGAATAAATAAGTAACCATAGACCAATATCTTTAGGATATAAATGCAAACATTCCTCAACAAAATATTAGCAAACCAAATCCAGCAATCTATGAAAAGGTTGTATGTCACAGCCAAATGTGATTTGTCCCAGGGATAAAAGAATAACGTATGAGTATCACCAATGCAGTGTACTGTATAATAAAGGACAAAACCCACATGATCATCTTAACAGATGAAGAAAGCATATGTAACAAAATTTAATATACTCTTATGATTAAAAAAAGAAAGGCACTCAGCAAATTAGGGAAAGCAGGGAGACACCACAAACTGATTAAGGTGCATATTTGAAAAACTCACAGCTGACATCAGGCTCAAAGGTAAAAAACAGAATACTTAATCAGGAACAAGAAAGAAAAAGATATCTACTCTTCCCACTACTACTTAGCATTTCGCTAGACCTTATATTCAGAAAAATTAGGCAAGCAAAAATAAACGTCATCTAGCCTAGAAAGGAAAAAGTAAGATATGTCTATTTGCAGATGATATAATTTTATACATGGAAAAATCCAAGAAATCCAATGAAAAACTATTAGAACCAACAAAGTACAACAAAGTTACAGGATGTAAAATCTATATTCAACTGCATGCATTTCTGTAGACTAGCAATGAAAATCAGAAAAAAATTAAGAAAACCATTACACTCATCCTAACATCAAAAAGAGCACATTGCTTAGCCATAATTTACTGAATTATAAGACTTGTACACTGAAAACTACAAATCACTGCTGAAAGACTTTGAAGACCTCAATAAGTGGAAATACATGCCATGTTCATGATCAGACTTAATATTGCCAAGGCAGTAATACTCCCAAATTGACTAATAGATGCAATATAATACCTACCAAAATCACTGAATTTTGAAGAAACCATCAGGCTGGGCAAAATTCCATATGATATTGAAGGGATCCAGGCTAGTCAATGCAATCTTGAAAAATAAAAATTAATATGAAGGATGCACATTTCCTGATTTCAAAACTTAAGTGCGAAGGTATAGTACTCAAGACAGTATGACAGTGACACAAGAACAGATACACAGAATGATGACAGAAATTGAGATTTCAGGAAAAAACCCTTATGTTAATGGTCATTGATTTTTGTTTGACAAATGTTCCAAGGTATAATGGGGAAAGAATAATTTTTCAACACATGGTGGCGAGTCAAATGGATAGTCACATAAATGAATTGAGTATTTACTGAGATATAATTCATGTGCTAGACAACATGCACAAAAGTTACACAGTCACCTCACAACATATGCAAAAATTAACAAATGAAGTATAAAACCTAGAATAAGAGATAAAACTATAACACTAGGGTTGGTGGAGTGGCTCAAGCAGTAGAGTACCTGCCTAGCAAGCATGAGGCTCTGAATTCAAACCCCAGTGCCTCTCCCCACCAAAAACAAAAACAAAACAAAAAATATAAAACTCATAGAAGAAAACATAAGAGTAAGTCATTTTGACCTTGAGTTAGGCATTGATTTCTCAGATACTACAACAAAAGCACAAGTAATCGAACTACATCAAAATATGAACTTTGGTACTGCAAGTGGTATCATCAAGAAAGTGTAAAGAAGCTGGGCACAGTGGCTCAAGCTTGTCATTCTAGCTACTTGGGAGGATCCCAGTGCGAGGCCAGCCCCATGGGAAAAAGGTGACAGGACCCCCATGTCAACCAATGGCTGGGAGTGGTAGCATACACCTATCATCACAACTATGGAAACATATATGAGAGGATCGTGGTCCAGGTCAGCCTACACATAAAGCAGGCCCTATTCGAAAAGAAACACCAAAGCAAAAAAGAGCTGGCTGCATGGCTCAAGCAGTATAGTACCAGCCTAGCAAGTACTAGGCCCTAAGTTCAATTCTACTACCTCCAAAAAGGGGAAAGAGGAGTATTTGAAAATCTTATGTGGAACTTGACTTCGGAATACATAAAAGACACAACTCAGTAAAGAAGACAACTAACCCAATTTAAAAATGGACAAAGTATTTGGATAGATGTTTCTTTAAAGAAGATTACAAATGGCCTAAGAAGTATGAAAACCAATTCCAAGATGCTCAACATCATTAACCAAATGTAGATCAAAACCAAATGAAGGGTTGGAGGTGTGACTTAAGCAGAAAAGCAACTGCTTTGCAAGTGTGAAATTTTGAGTTCAAATCCCAGTCCCACAAAAAAAAAAATCATGCATAGGTGATATGCAAAATCAAATGAAGCCAGACATGGCTCCTGCCTATAATCTTAGTTACTCAGAGATCAGGGCGATGGTAGTTCAAGATCAGTGTGGACAAAACACTAGCAAGATCCCATCTCAACCAATAAAAAGGTGAGCATGTTATGTACCTGTCACCCAGCTCCTTGGGAAGAGTAAATAGAAGGGTTGGGGTCCAGGCTCACTGGAGAATAAACACAAGGCCCTATCCCAAAAATAATTAAGGCAAAAAGGGCTGGGGGCATGGCTCAAGTGGTGAAGGCTGCTAACAAGCACAAGGCTCTGAGTTCAAATCCCAGAGCCACAAAAAAAAAAAATGAAGTAGTTGGAAGGCTGAAGCAAGTGCATCGTGAGTTTGAAACTAGCCTGGGCTACATAATAAGACCCTGTCTCTAAATAAACAAATATGTAAGCATAAATTTTAAAATATTCCATTGTATGGATATGCCACATTTTTTTAAAAAATGAGATTACTTCATACCTACCAAAATGGCTATAACTACAGAAGAATTGGTGAGAATGTTGGGGATCTTGAAACTGGTGGGAATATAAAGTAGTTGAGCTGCTTTGGAAAACATGTTGAACATGGAGTTATCAGTTAACCTAGCATTTCAACTACTAGCCAAATTCCAAGACAAATA
Source organism: Castor canadensis (assembly GCF_047511655.1). NCBI lineage: Eukaryota > Metazoa > Chordata > Mammalia > Rodentia > Castoridae > Castor > Castor canadensis. The sequence continues at coordinate 18,043,638 of NC_133390.1, read as the reverse complement.
TATATATATGTAAATATATAAACATATATGCAAAATTTTGTATAAATAGTCATGGCAGCATTATTCATAATAGCCAAGAAGTAGGAAAAAATCAAATGTCTCTTGATGGACAGAAGCAAAATGTGCTATATTCATACAAGTGAATATTACTCATTAATTAAGGAATGAATTACTGGTGCATGCTACAATATGGAAGTTCATCACAAGTGATCATGTATTATATGATTTAATTTACATGAAATGTACAAGATAAAGTGTATAGATAAAGTAGATAGTTTCTTACAACTGGGGAAGGAGGCTGAAAAATGGGAAGTGGCTGCTGATGAGTACTAAATTTCTTTTACAAAAAACTACAATGTTCTAAAATTAAATGCAGTGATGATGGCACATTCTTGTAAGATTAGTAAACATCAAGTTGATGCTTTAAATGGCTAATAGTATACTATGTGCATTATGTCTTAATGAAGCTGCGTGTTAGTCCATTTTTGGTTACTATAATGAAATAATTATGGCTGGGCACTTTATAAAGAAATTAGATTTATTTTGTTCACAGTTTGGGGGGCGCTGAGAATCCAAACAACATGGCATTGGCTCTGGTGAGTACCTTATAGCATATGGCACCATATCATAATTGTGTGCAAAAAAGAGAGAGAGGTTGTGGGGAAAAGATCATGTGGTAAGACAGGAAGCCAGAGAACAATTCAGGGGTCAGCTTGCTCTTTTACAGCAGCTCTCTCATGAGAACTAACCAGAGTCTCATGAAAACTGCTCTGATTCCTTCCAAGAGCAGTGCCCTCAATGACCTCTCACTAGACCCCCACCTCCAAAAGTCCCAGTACCTCTTTTCATCATACTGAGGACCAAGCTTCTATCACACGAATCCTTGGAGGATAAACTCACACCATGTCCAAACCACAGCATTCAACTTCTGGCCCCTGAGTTTCATGTTCTACTTACAATGCAAACTACAATTCTTCCCTCCCCAGTAGTTCCAATCTTAACTTGTTCCAGCATCACTGAAAAGTCCAAGTCTATCTGTTTACAGATAAACAGTAGGGCAGTAATACAACAACAACCATTCCTATTCCAAAAGAGAGAAATAGGCAAGTAGACAGAAGTAATCAACCCCAAACATGGCTAAAACCCAGCGGGCAAATATTGAATCTTAAAGCTCCAAATCCAACATCAGTGCCCACTACAGCAATGGGAGACCAGTAAATTCAATCAGCATGGGAACATTGCTGCACTGCTTTTGCTGTGAAGTAAGTCCCTTGATCAGAACCAGTGCCATGAAGAATACCATGATGGTGAATAAGGCTTCTCTTAAGTCCACAGATGGTAATTTTGCCACAAGTATTGTCTGAGGGCAAACAAGTTTATATCTAGAGTATTTATCCCAATAAGGAAAAAACCCTTCCCCTCCATGTTAAAAGCAGGCCAATTAACCTGGGAAATGATGGACTCAGACTTGGTCTCTGCTGCAGCTGGAAGATTATAGTGGTCATAGCTAGGTTGACTAGGTGAGTAGAGGTCCCTGTTGCTGAGCATATGCATAGCCTCCATCCCAGCCACCATGGTCACTTTGTTTATGAGCCCATGGGGTTGATAACAGAAATGAATGGGACAGAAACTGATTAGTATCCATAGAACAGGTCAATTGTCCCCTTGATTATTAAAATCTCCTCTATTTAGTTCACCCCTTGTTGAATATTTACACATCTTCACAATTTTTGCCTATTCTCCAAATTAACTTGCCACCAATTTTCAAATCATGACTTTTCCAAGTCTTTGACTATCTAACCAAACCACTGGCCACAGCTTATGAATTGATATGTAATCATATGTCTGGCTATTTCTCCTTCAAGCAACATGAAGACCTAGGTGCACTGTTTAAAGTTTCAGCCTCTGGAATGATTTCCTTTCACCACTGTCCTTCAGGAATATCACAGAAAGGAGTTGTCCTGCTGCAGCCATACACTTTTGGGTGATAGCTGCATATTACACAGAACCATCTGTGAACCAGGCCCTACTCTTCTCTTTCTCTGTCAGCTGATCAAAGATCACTCCCTATGATGCCATAGGTGCATGTTAAGAAAGGGAAGACAGTATAGTAGGAGAGAGACCAGGGGCATTCTTCATGGTCCTTTTCTTCATGAAAGTAGCCTATTGCTTCCTGAACCTTGCTTGTGACTTCCAAGCTCTCTCAGGACCAATAACATGTATCGCTTTCACGTGATGATGGAGTGCTGCTGTACATGCTCAAATTACTAGCTTACTGGGTGAGAAAATAGCCAGATCATGATCAGCAGCTCAGGCAGGATGGTAACTTAGTGACCCATGGTTCAGTGTTCAGGCTCTACTATGGCAAGTAGCAGACCAAGTTTTTCAAGAGGAAAGTAGTTATCTGTGGAAGATGACAGGGCTGTGCTCTAAAATCCTAGAGGCCTGCTCAGTAATTCATCTACATGGATCGGTCAACAGTTTTAAACAACATGCCTATCTACCACTGACATTACAAGCACTGTTGAATCTGCTCAACAGAGCAGAGCAGAGTCTTCTCTTGCCCAGGCCCCAATCAAAACTAGCGTCTCTCCAGGTCATTTGGTAAATAGACCACAGTAACACACCTAAACAAACAAAAATCTGAAGCATTATGCTTCCTTTTTATCACAGGAAAGGCTGGAAGGTATTATATTGATTGTATATGAAGGGACCCCAAAAAAAGGTTCTGCATTGAAGGCTTGGTCCCTGATGCAAGCCGTGTTCAGAGACAGGGCTTCTGGGAAGTGACTGAATCTTGAGTGCTCTGCCTTCATCAGTGCATAAATACACTGATGTATTCAAACTGTGAATAGACTGTTAGGAGTTGGTAGAACTGTAGAAGGAATGGCCTAGTTGGAGACAGTTGGTCACTGGGGGCAAGCATTGGAAAGATATACCTTGTCCTTGGACCTTTCCAATCACACTTTCTCTGCTTCCTAGCCTCCATGATGAGTAACACAGTCTTGTCACCAAGATGTCCTGCCTCATCACTGGCCCACAGTAATGGAGTGAGCTGACCATGGGTTGAAACCTCTGAAACTCTGAGCCAAATAAATCTTTCCTCCCTTTAAGTTCTTCTCTCAGGTATCTGTCATGGTGATGAAAAAAAAAATGATTAAAATGCAGTCAAGAGGCCATAAGTATCACTCAGGTCACATATGCCTTTTCCAAATCTGTCTCACAAGCCCAATCAAAACTGTGGCTTTATCAGAACTCCAACATTCCACTTCTTACCTAGGAACCACTAACACTGGCAGAACGGAGATCACCAGACTCAGTAAAACACTGCAAGCATCAATGAACTTTCATTGTGAACAATTTGCATAACTTCTCTCTCTAATAAAACCTTAGCCTTTCCTTTGTTCTCTAGACATACCAAAATCCACCCTGGCCTGTGTATATGTCTCAAATTGCAATTCTACTTTTTGTTTATTATTGTCAAATAAGTCCCTGGATTGGAGATGCAGCTCAATGTATTTTTATTTTAAGTTGACAAGAAAAAAACATTTGCCAGATCAATAGCTGCCTATTAGGTACCAGGTGATATGTTAATTGGCACAAACAATAAAACTACTTCTCAAATGGCAGCTGCAACTAGAGTTGCCAACTGGATAAACTTATGGCAACCCACTGTCATGCTCCAAGATCCATCTGTCTTCTGCATAGGCCAAAAAGACAAAGTGAATGGGGATGTGGTGAGAATCCTCACTCCCAAATTCTTCAAACTCTGATGGTGGCACTAATCTCCATAATCCCCCCAGGAATGTGGTATTGCTTGTGGTTTACTATAAGCAGTTTTAGTGGCTTCCACTTGGCTTTTCCCAAGCCCTAACTTCAAAGGTCAGGGAACCAATGTGGGGGTTCTTCCAGCTACATGGTATATCTATTCCAGTTCTGCATTCTAGAACTGGGGAAATAACCATAGGGTGGATTGGAAGACCCACTAGGCTCAATGCAAGATAGATTTGAGTAGAACTCTATGGATCACCTGACTACCATAGCCCTTGCTCTAACTGATGGGCCACAGGGGAATTACACATGCAGAGCCAGCATCCAGTGTCCATTATTCCCAAAAAGGTCTGAATATTTCCTTTTTTTTTTTCCTATTGCACAGTTCCTTTGATAAAAAGCCATAGGTCTTTTGGGGGAGAGCTGGAAGAAAGAGTAACAATATAAATTTTTGGTATTATATAGGGGTCCATAAAGTGGACCTATGCTACTCTTCTTTCAAAGGGTGTGGGTTTGTAAACTGTCAAGGCTGAGAATTGATTGACGGACCATGACTCTATTTTTATAGTTCATGTTAGAATTTGGTGACTTGACCTAGGAATTTTCTGTTTATACTAATCAAGTAAAAATTTAGATGGATTCTTATCTATTTAATTTCCAGGAGCATCACTGTCAGCAACACCATAGGTCTGCCCAAGTCAGATCACTGTGATTGCCACTTTTACTCTGCTGTTCATCATGCAGCCAGACCATTGGTGGTTGATTCCCTACCCCTCAGTGTCCCCGTTATTCCCATTGCCTTTAGGTTTCCCAATCCAGTGACTGTAGTTCTCACTGTAAGCTCTGGCTATAGAAAAGAGTGGTCACAGAGCTCTTCAAAGTGCTAAGGCAGGCTTATTTTCACACTTGTGGTAAAATGTGTATCTTCTAGATCTTCTCAGTATGGGTAAGTCGGTCTTAAGTTAAAAATCTATTCTAATATTCCAATCTCCCTAAATCCTGGGTTGTTTTTTTTTATTATTGTGCTGGGTGGCATTTATAAAATCTCAAAGTGCTTGATTCCCTTTCTCTACATGAAGCCAAAGGAGATTGGCCATCTGCAACTCACTCAGAGGGCCACTTTTTGATCCATGCTTCAGGCAAACAACCAAATAAACCAGTACAGCCTTATTTATTTATTCTCTATTTACCAATTTATTTTTTAAATTTACTTTTAAATTGATAGATAATAACTGTACATCTGTATGGAATACAGTGTGATGTTTTGGCACATTTATACATTTTGTTATGATCAACTTAGAATATTTGGAATAATCATCATTATTCCAAACTTTTATTATTTCTCTATATAAGAAGAGAACCCTGAAAATCCTCTTCTGTCGTTATTTTGGTTGACATGATACAATGTTGTTCTCTAAATCACCTTTCTGTGTAACAATATGTCAGACCTTTGTGCCATTAACAAGATTTTCCTTCATCCCTATCACCTACCCTCCCCAGCTTTGACTTCTATGTGCTCAGCTTTTCTAGATTTCAAATGAGCAAAGTCATAGAGCAAATATTTGTCTTTCTGTGGCTGACTTATTTCACTTAACTTAGGATCTCCAGGACTATCCATGTTGTTGCAAATGATAGGATTTTACCCTTTTATGGCTATATAGTATTCCATTTTGTATATGTCACATTTTGTTTATCTGTTCATCTGTTGATAGACACTTAGGCTGATTCCAAATGTTGGATTTTGTGGCTAGTGCTGCAATAAACATGGGAAGGCAGATATCTCGATTTCATATCCTTTAATATGTATTCAGTAGTAGGACTGTTGGATCATATGGTATTTCTCATACCTGTTTCTCTGCATTCTTGCCAGCATTTATTATTTATTAACTTGAATGAGGTGATGTCCCACTGTGGTTTTGTTAACTTCCTGATGATGAGTGTTATTTATGGAGCATTTTTCATGTACCTGTTGCTTGATTGTATGTGTTAGAGTACCTTTGCACTCCCTAAGCTATAACATCAAATGTAGACTCTTTTCCACATGAGTCCATGTCAGATTTGGCCTGACCCAACTTTCTGTTCTTTCTACAAGTATTTTATACCCTTAACATCTATTCCTGTATGTTTCCATATTTCCATCCATATAAATAGAAACCTCAAATAGTTTTTGGAGTGTAGCGTACATCCTCATAGATCATACTTGAACTCCACCTTTGGGGACCTGCTGGGATTTGTGTGTAATCATAGGATTAGGCACAAAAAGAGTGGGGACAGGAGGCCCTGATGAGAATAAGCACCGTCATGCATGACAACTGCCTGGGATTGGGGAGCCCATAACAGTTTCCTCAAGTCTGCAGAGTTATTCCTCTCAGATGGGACATGTGGAGGACAGTACCACATACTGAAAGAGGGGAGGCTTCTGCAACTCCAGTTTTGTTTTTTGTTTTGTTTTTATTTTTGTCTTTTGTGTACTGGAGTTTGAACTCAAGACCTTGCACTTGCTAGGCAGGTACTCTACCAAATAAGCCACACCACAACCCCTACAACTCCAGCTTATCTATAATTCTAGTGCTTTATGTTCAATGTAGTTTAATTTTTCCTGTTGATATCATCTCTGATTATCTTGGTCTATTCTTCTCACCCCTTTCCTTTGCAATCTACAGAAATTGACAAAAGAATTTCTATTTGTCACGGAGAATTTGAGAATCTAGGTGGTGATATGTAGCAGGTCTGCCAAACATTGGTAACTGACTATTTAGTTTTAAGCAGGCTAGCAGTTTTATGACATTTCATAGTAGTCTAGAGCAGCGTTCCTTGACCTTTTCCTCACTATAACCCCACCTACGCAGTCATCATGACTTTAAAAAAAAATTTTATTTTTATTTTGTCATCATGCAATGGACTCAATCCAGAGCCTTGCACAAGTTAGGGAAGCACTCTAGCACTGAGCTACTTCCTCTTCCCTCCCCTGACATTTCAGTGACATTGATATCTCTACTTATCTAACTATCCATCCATCTATATCTGTTTACATACTTCATGCATAAATTTGCTGTATAAATAAAAAGAGTAAATTATTCTCACAATTAACAAATTAATTTTCTTTTTCTTGGGACTGGAATTGAAATAAAGTTTTCTGAAGAAGCTACACCTATATTAAAGATCCTACAAACTACTTGACCTTGCCTGAGGAAAACATCATAATTGTGGAGAGATGAAATTGTAGGTCCAGAGTCAAATTTATCTTGGGTTATCTTAGGCCCGTTAGTAGACAATTAACTAAATTTTTGTATGTGATCTACCATCCTCATGACTATTATGTAAACTTCTCAGACAGTATCACTAAGCTTAACTGATCTCTAGCCTCCACCAACCCTAAAGCTAAGAATGCTATAAGGTAACAACTGAGCCAGGCACAGGCGGCTCAAGCCTGTAATCCTAGCTACTCAGGAGGCAGAGATCAGGAGGATGGCAGTTCGAAGCCAGCCTAGGCAAATAGTTTGCAAGACCCTATCTCAAAAAACCCTTCACAAAAATAGGGCTGGTAGAATGGCTCAAGGTGAAGGCCCTGAGTTCAAGTGCCAGTCCTGCAAAAAAAAAAAAAAAAGATAACAACAAATAAAACCAATATAAAAGATTTGCCCACCTTTCTGCAGGTTGCTTACCTAATGTTTTCACCAATGTAATTGGTAAATTTATTGATTTATGACTTTTCTTTTATCTGTGACTATAAAAGTTCACATTACCTCTTCCACAGTTGTAACCATCACTCAGAGTAACTTGAATCTGTGTTCCCATGCCATAATCACTCATATGGCTCAGAATAAAATATCTCATTTAAAGCACAGTTGTTACTTTGTATTGCCAGTGCTAATATTGCCTACATTGAGAACATCTGGTCTCGAATAAGTATTCTGATTTCATACACTAAGAAAATACAGAGTGAGCAATTTTCCTCAAATTCTGTCCTTCCTACAGCTTGTAATTTTCAGAAGAGGTTACAACCTGAAGAGGTTGTAGTTAACTCTGTGTTAAAATGGAACTCTGAGACTTAAGGACCTCAGAAATAAATGGGTTTATATAGCTGTTACAGGAGCTAAGAAAACCAGGTGATGAGGAAAGTTCCCACAGCTACCAGCAGCAAAGATCTGTAGCAGTTGGACCAGAGCTAAGGGAGTTTTTTGAAAATAAAAATTTGGGAAAGGAAACATTAATTGTTTACATTGAGCCCACATGACTATAGGGACAGGATTTTATAAACAGGAGAAAGCTTTGCCAAGGAGAGTCCTTAACAAGAAGTAACTGTTGCCTTTTGATTGGCTGGAGTTGTAAGGAGTATGTGCTCACACCTAGGGGATGTCACGGAATTTGAGATAAGGTTTTAGGATACATATTCAAGAATATGAAATAGTCTTTTGTTCTCTGCTTGTAGTTTTTTAACTAACTAACCTCCCCTATCTCTCCTCCACTCCATCTTTGACCTTGTGATTAAATTGAGGACCTCAGAATTTTTCTCTTATCATTTATTTCATTTGAATATCTCCTTACTGTTCAATCTGGACCTTGGGTCAGCAACCTCACCATCACCTAGATTGTTAGCTGCCTTCCCACTCCTTCTTTGTGCTCTTCTCTCCCAAGAACCAAGGGATTAGACTTACTTGCAGAGAGCCAGATAAAAACAACAAAGAACTGCAATTTGTTTTTCCCCAAATTAATGGGCTTTCCAACCCTCTGTAAAGTCTTCTATAAATTAAAGTTGTTTTGACAGTGATCATTTCTCTTAAATCAAGTAAACAGAGTCAGGAATATAGTAAAGAGTATTTATTTTAATTTTTGTTGATATAAAGTAACAACTCTATAGAAAAGAAAAGAATTTATTTTGAGCTATATATGAGTAACTGTGGCCCAGGAACACAGATTCAAGTTACTCAGTGACATGTTCTACTGTGAAAGAGGTTACCTGAACCTTTCTACCCAAAAAAAAAGAAGTCATACTCAATACATGCAACAAATGCATTGGTGGGGGTATTAGATAGACAAAGCCTATAGGTTTCAGATATTATCTTAGAGTATTCTTAGCTTTAGGCTGGTGGAGGCTGGAGATCTACCAATCTTAGTGATACATTCTGAGACTTTACCTAACAGTCATGAGAATGTTAGACCAGACACAAAAGTTACAGTAAATGGGTACTAAACAGCCTAAGATAGCCCAAGGTAATTTTGGCTCTCAACCTGTAACATTCCATCTCTCTACACTCACAATGTTTTATTCAGCCAATATTCAACAGTCTGTACAATCTTTAAAATATATGTAGCTTCTGCAGGGAACTTCAGCTACACAATTTTGAAGAGCCAGCAAGTTAGCATCAGGTTGAAGGGTACAAAATTATTAATTCAGTATCATTTGGTTCCTTATTTATGAAGATGAGGTTTCATTAATCTTTAATGTACATGAAACATTTAAACCATACAGAAAATAAGGGGAAAAAACCATAATGAATGTCATTTATATATTCCAGCGCTGTAATCTGTATGTCATGTCCCCATAACTATATTGAACCTTATCCCCAGTGTGATAGTACTAGAGGGTAGAGCCAATGGGAAGTGATTGGTCATAAGGGTAGAATCCTCAAGAATGGGACTAGAACCCTTATAAAAGAGGTCCCAAAGAGCTGAGAATGCTGTGAGAAGGAGCCATATATGAACTAGAAAGTGGGCCCTCATCAGACACTAAAACTGCCTATGCCCTGTTTGTGGACTTCCCATCCCCTACAACTGTGAGAAATAAATCTGTTGCTTCTAAGATACCCAGCTCATGGTATTTCATTATAGCAGTCTGAACAAACTAAGGCACAGAAGTTACCAATTTGCCACATTCTTCTGTGTATATCATTTTAAAATATTTTCTTACATAAAAAATTAGTTTAACTAAACTTCTGAAATTAAAACAAGACATTTCTAATACCAAAAACTCATTATTATCCCCATCACTTTTTCTCCTATTAGGAGGAAGTGAAGAAAAAAACTTGAACTTGTTAGAATAACTTCAAGGAACAGCTAAGACTATATCTTGGTGTTTTCAGACAGGCTCTGACAGCAGAAAACAAGTTCTCTTTAATCTTGAACTATTAATAAAAGCTGTGGTAAAGTTAGTCCCAAAGCCAAAGATCCATTGAAAAATGCTCTGGGGATTGAAAAATCTACCCTAAAGTTCGGTTGGAAACACAAGAGACTGCGAATAGCCAAGGCAATATTCAGCAAAAAGAGCAATGCTGGAGGTATCACAATACCCGACTTCAAACTATATTACAAAGCAATAGCAATAAAAACAGCATGGTACTGGCACAAAAACAGACATGAAAACCAGTGGAACAGAATAGAGGACCCACATATGAACCCACACAACTACACCCACCTCAGTTTTTACAAAGGTGCCAAAAATATACAATGGAGAAAAGACAGCCTCTTCAACAAATGTTGCTGGGAAAAGTGGTTACCCGTCTGCAAGAAACTGAAACTAGATCCATGTCTATCACCCTGAACTAGTATCAACTCAAAATGGGTCAAGGGCCTAAATATCAGACCTGAAACTCTGAAGTTACTATAGGAAGGAGCAGGAAACACTCTGGAGCAAATAGATATAGGCAAAGACTTCCTCAATAGAACCCCAGCAGCCCAGCAGCTAAGAGAAAGGATGAATAAATGGGACTTCATAAAATTAAAAAGCTTCTGCACAACAAAAGAAATGCTCTCTAAACTGAAAAGACCACTCACAGAGTGGGAGAAAATATTTTCCAGCTATACATCAGACAAGGGACTGATAACCAGAATATACAGGGAACTTAAGAAAGTAAACTCTCCTAAAATCAATGAACCAATTAAGAAATGGGCAACTGAAGTAAACAGAACTTTTTCAAAAGAAAAAAATTCAAATGGCCAAAAAACACATAAAAAAATACTCACCATCTCTGGCCATAAAGGAAATGCAAATCAAAACCACACTAAGATTTCACCTCACCCCTGTTAGAATAGCCATCATCCAAAACACCACCAACAAGAAGTGCTGGCAAGGATGTGCAAAAAAAGGAACCCTAATCCACTGTTGGTGGGAATGCAAACTGGTGCAACCACTCTGGAAAAAAATTTGGAGGCTTCTTAAAAATCTAAACATATATCTGCCATATGATCCAGCAATCCCACTCTTAGGGATATACCCAAAGGAATGCAACGCAGGTTACTCCAGAGGCACCTGCACACCCATGTTTATTGCAGCACTATTCACAATAGCCAAGTTATGGAAACAACCAAGATGCTCCACTACTGATGGATGGATCAAGAAAATGTGGTACTTGTACACAATGGAATTTTACTCAGCCATAAAGAAAAATGAAATCTTATCATTTGCAGGTAAATGGATGGAACTGGAGAATATCATTCTGAGCGAGGTCAGCCAGGCTCAGAAGACCAAAAATCATATGTTCTCCCTCATATGTGGACTTTAGATCTAGGACAAATGCAGCAATGTGGTTGCACTCAGATCACAAGAAAAGGGGAGAGCACATACGGGAGATATAGGAATAGGCAGAAAACCCAAAACATGAAAGCGTTTGATATCCCCACTCCAGAGGAACTAATACAGAAACCTTAATACGACAAGTTATCACTAGCAGGGGATCAGGAACTAATGTAAAGATCAGTTAGAGTTGAATCAACATGGGACATAACACATGGGTACATGAGAGCAATAGTAGGAATCTTTCTGTACAGCTATCCTTAACTCAACTAGCACAAATGCTTTGTCTTTCTTATTCTGCTTATGTCTTTTCTTCAACAAAATCAGTCACAAGGGCAGAATGGGACCTGCCTGAAACTGAGGAGGGGAGGGGGGAAGTGTGGGGGAGGGGGGCAGGGTGGAGAAATGACCCAAACAATGTATGCACATAATAAAAAATAAAATAAATAAAATAAAATAAGAAAAATGCTCTGGAAAGAGTCAGACGTTGTTTTTTGGTTTGGGGTTCTTTTTGTCAGTGCTGGGTATCAAACTCAGGTCCTGGCACATGGTAAGCAAGTACTCTACCATTGAGGTATATCCCCAGTCATTGGTTTTTTGAGACAGGGTCTCATTTTATAGACCAGGCTGGACTTGAACTGACAATCCTCCTGCCTCCACCTCCCAAGTGTTGGAAGTACAGGTGTAGACCACTACACCTAGCTCCATAGCATTTTCTTAATTAAGAATTTCTGCCAATGTGTTGGTACTTTTGAATATGGAAAGAAGGGAAGGGAATGTAGAAAAGTGATAATAAGAGAATGATCAGAAGAGAGAAGAAAAGTAACATATGATTTTACAAACCCTAACTCATATGTTGCAATCAAAGGCATCTCTTTTTGGTAGCCCCCTGTATCTCTTTCCTCTTCCAACATTCTTAATTTCCTAGGATAAAATTAAGTGATTTTAAACACTGCATACTACTTAAGAAGAGAAAAAAATCTGTAGTACTTTTGTACAAGTCATTTATCATATTGACAACTTTCTAGCATAAAAATAAGGTTCTGTTATGAGAAGAATTTGTTACTCTTCATTTCTGAATTTGAAGACTTAAATATGAGGTTCTAGTTTTTTGTTTAAAATGTCCTTAAAATTCCATATATCAGTCCCATTTTTTACATGTAACAACCAAAGTTCCAGAGCTGTTTATTGGCATATCTAAGAGTGTATCAAGAGAAAAAGAAATTGCTTCTGGAATAGCCAGTACATCATCACCTTTGGTTTCTTCTCTTCTCTTCTCTTCTCCTCTCTTCTCTTCTTTCCTCTCTCTTGTAGTACTAGGGTTTGAACTCAGGCCCTCATGCTTGCTAGGCAGGCACTCTTATCATCTAGCCACTTTGCCAGCTTCACCTTTGATTCTCAATACTTCAGGATGTTTAGTTCCTGTCTGAGGAAGGAATAAGAATGGCTACTTCCGCCACAGGGTCTAAACCTGCATCCTGCTTGTTAAACATCATCTACCCCAAAGGTATGTTCAAAGTCTTCCCTGTTCCATATCATTGTGTCCACTGGCTCCAAGCCAGCAGACAAGCATTTGAACATCTGTCTCTGTGATGATTCTTAGTATTTCAAAGAATCAACAGACTGGCTTTCTTTATAATGTTACCCTTTCAGGAAAAAGAAGACTTTCAAGAACTGGTCTAATTCATAAAGGCAGTCATTTCTACATGGCACAAGGCAAGTCTTAAAATAACTAAAGTCTATGATGAGAAAGATTTCTCCTAAGAAACAAAAATCTTGGCTTGTGGGGTGGACAGAACATTGTCACTTAACATTACCAGTTGTGAAACTAAATGTTAATCTGCTGCTGCTATTCCAGTCAGCTACTTTTCATCAGCGTCAAAAAGAGCATTCCAGAAAAACTAAAACCATCCACCTGGTTTAGAGGAGACAGATCCAAGAACACAGTGGAAAAAATCTCCCCCAAAGTCTTTGGGAGTGAAAAGTCCTCACTGTGTTCCTTGTCTACTGCATCCAATTTCCACTGAAGTAAGACGGATGAACTTTATGCATGTTCTCTGACCCCTTCCCAAAGATCTTTCAAGATAAAAGAATTCAACTAAGATGCTGATAAGCAAAGTTGCTTTTAGGTACAGAACTCTAACAGCATTAAAAATTTGCTAAAAATATAAAGGTTTATGGACATATGTTAGAGATACATAGCTAACACAAAACAAATCATACATAATCCACATATACTCCTATTTATCTGCCTTAAGTTGAAATATACACTAAATTTTGTACTTCAAAAGAGTACCTTGAGGACTAGGTCCACAACAAAGGGCTACAGTGGATTCCATCTTTTCTTTGTTTTTTTAACTCCAAGAAAAATTTACAAAAATACAGAGGATTTTTTAAATGAAATATAATGTTATAAGTTTATTTTTTTTTCCAGCACAGGGTATTGAACCCAGGGTCTTGCAATATGCTAGGCAAGTGTTCTACTGCTGAGCCATGCCCCTAACCTGCAGAAGATGTTTTTGAGTCATGCTTTTGTTTGTTGGCAGAAATATTCTCTTAGCAAATGGGAAGAGTAATTTATTAGCCACCAAAAATGCAACTATTAGCATTCTTAGTTTGGCCATAGCATCAACAATGTTTAAAACTATCTTTTTTAACTCACTGCTATAGTTTGAATGCCCTCACCAAAACTCAGGTTGAAATTTAAGCTCTATTGTGAAGTATGAAAAGTAGAGCTTTTAAGAAATGAATAGGTCATGAGGTCTCTGTCCTAGTGAATGTGTTAATCCATTTATGGATTAATGGATTAAGGCATTAATGGATTAATGAGTTATTTCCAGAGTGGATCTATTAGAAAAGCCAGTTTGGGGCTGGGGATATAGCTCAGTGGTAGATATTCGCCTAGCATATATGAAGCCCTAGGATCAATCCCCAACACAAGAGGATAAAACAAAACAAAACAAAAAACTAGTTTGATTCTCTCTTGTATGTGACTCTCTAGTTACAATACCCTGTGTCACCTCAGGACTCAGCAGAGACCCAGCAGCAAGGCCTCACTAGATTTGGCTCCTCCACCTTGGACTTCTCAACCTCTCAAACCATGAGCTAAATAAACCTTTATAAATTACCTATGGTACTCAGGTAATAACAACAGAAAAACAACTAAAACTTGTACCACATTCCCTGAAGAAATAGACAAAGGTACAAAGACATAAGGCTATACATCACAGCTTTTAAAAATAGTATTAAAAATAAAAATAAATAAAACTGTATTTTAAATAAGTTATTGGTGCCATCAGGACCAATGTCATAGTAGAGTGACTGACTTGGAAAGAAAATTGTAAAAGGAGAGCTAACACAGCAGAGTTATGGAGTAAATCCTTCACATGCAGACAGACCTGGAACTACAGTCATAGTCTACCACTGGCCAGCTAGTAATCTGAGCAATTTATTAGACCTCCCTCACCCCTTAGTTCCATCATATACAGAGTCAAAGGAGATAACGAATATAGAACACTTAACATTGAGGTTGCCTTACAGAGATATTGAACCTTAAAAGTACTATTGGCTTTAAAAAGACATTGTTTAGTTAAAAAGCTTACAGTTACCTTCTTATAACAGATACATGGATCTGTGAATTCATCCAGTAGCCAAATATTTATTGGGCATTTATTAACTGATAAGCACTTTGTCAGAAAAGAGAATAAAATAATGAGCCAACAATTACACAGACCCTGACTTCATGGAGTCCAGAGTCCATTACTCATGACCCATTGTGATCTTGTAGTGTAAAACCCCAGCTGTGGTACAAGAGAGGAAGGCAGTCATGAGAACTTGTAATAGTAGAGTTTGATTGAGTTAGGAATGGCATCTACCTGCCCACCCTCTTTCTTTAGTGCTCGTCACAAAGTTACATGGTTATCCCTTTTCATAAACTTTCTTTCTACCTGACTTCTCCTATTTCCTTTAGATTTCAGAGAAGCCTCCCCAACCTCCCTGACCAGGAACCCTCACCACCACCACCACCTGCCTTTTTTTTTTTTTTTTTTGAGACAGGGTCTTACCATATAGCCCCAGGCTAACTTTGAAGTCATGATCCTCCTGCCTCAGACTCTCATAGTGCTGGAATAACAGGCATAAACCACCACTTCCAGCCCAAATCTTTTATAAATAGCTTTCCAGGGTTCATTCTTTGCTTGATTTGTCTGTCTTCCCCATGCACATCTCTGTAAGATAGACATTATCCATTAAAGCATATAATTGTGGCCCCATTAGCACAGTGGCTGGCCTTTTATAATTGCTCATTTCACATGGAAAGAGTAGAAGAAATGGAAGGAGGAAAAAAGTGGAGAAAAATGGGATGAGGTTTGTAGGTGATGAAATTAGCCCAATTTTAATTATTTTCTCTGGTACATATAGGTATAGATATTCTAAAAACAGAGAAAGTGGATTTGGAGTGCAAGAGAAAAATCTAAGCTGGAGAGATATAGACTGAGTCATTAGAACACAGATGCTAACTGAAGCAAATGAATAGGTCTTTGGAGACAGATGGTTTTGAATCACTAACCACAAATGTGGGTAGGTTTCTAAAGTCTCTGAATATTGTTTAAAAACTACACAGAGATAGTACTCAACCCTAGATAGTCTAGATAGACTTTCAATACAAGCTTCCCACATCTCGGGGCTACCTCATAGTCAGGTTGATCACTTGGAGCATCCTGAATATTGTTTGTACAGAAAAGCCTTACCTTTACTAGGTGTGTAGGCTGTTACAGCATGTACCAGCAGACCTTTCCCCAGCTCCCTCATTGGGCTGTTGCAGAGATCTAAAGAGACAGTACAAATGGAAGGACTTAAAATATCAAGTGTCAAAAACATGAAAATAACATTGTCATTACAGGAACCAAGTGACAACACTCAGGATAGCCTTTTCTACTTCCTGTAAGACAGGAGAAATGCATTGCACCGAAGTCTATCTTTTCAGATACCTTTGTGGTAAAGAATATGGCTCTTGAGGTCAGACAAAGCTAGCTTTAAATCTGATTCAACTATTTTCTAATTGCCTGGTTCTGGGTCAGAGACTTAACTTCTCTTTGCTTCCCCATCTGTAAGATAAAAATAATAATGGTCCCTCCTAACAAAGTTTACTAGATGATGCCTGAAAAGTCCTTTTCACAGTGACAAGCATGTAACACTAAATAAATGTTAATTGATACCATCACCATTATCTTCTCTCTAGGTTCATAATTTGTAGTGCAAATTGAGAAGTACATGAGTTGACATTAGCTCTCGAGGCATGGGAACTTAACAGATTATGTCAAACCATTTAGAGTCCATTTATGCTGCTTTCAAAGCTGGAGGGTTTTTTTTAGAACAAGATCACCAAAGAAATGCCTTCATATGTGGCCAGTGCAAAACAGTTCATTCTCTACCTGTGAGAGAGTAAGAGATGAAATATATTCTAATACCAGTGAACTGAAATTGCATTTCAGTTCCTGAAACTGCTTTGATTTCAGTTTTGCCAAAGTCACAAATTCTACAAAGTCCATCCACATGCACAGCTACCCCTCAGCCCAAGCAGAGGAATCTGTCATCATTATCTTTAGGAATGCTCTGTAGATTAGGTACCAAATAGAAGAATCACTGACTATCCCAAATCCTTTCAGCATCCTCTCATCTGGATTGTATCACCTCTAACCTGATATGTTCAGTTAAATTGCATAGCTCCTGCAATCCAATGAAGAGCTCCTACCTTACTTGTCTTTCTTCATGGACACTTATAGAGAGTAGCTGTCCTAGGCAAAGGTTCTCTGAAAGAAAATAAAGTACATATAAAGTTACATACAAACAGGCAAATCCTTTCCCATCATATGCTGACTTGGGGGCTGTGTAGGAAAGACATAACTGGTGTTCATTACAGGCTTGGCTCTTTTTTATCTTGCTGTATTAAATTGAGTAAGTAATTTAACTTTAACCTGTGAAATGAAGGAGAGGAGAATGCTTGGGAAGGAGAGGAGATGAAAATCATCTCTAAGTTTTATCCAAGTTGTAATTGTTATGATTCCATGCCTATCGACCAGTTGATGCCTGTCCATTGTTTATTTTACATGGACAAATATTCTTTCCTTAAGGAAATTCTACTAAATATAATTTTCATACCATCTAATGCCCTATATAATTATCCTTTAGTGATGAAACTATTCAGTTGATATACATATGCTTTTTTAAAAAGAAAGAAATCACTAATACCCACTTTACTGATTGCTAGTGAAATTTACTTAATTGAAAAGTAGAACTCAGTGATGTTAAGTAATTTAGAAAAAAAACATGAAAGAATGTTCCTGCTTGTCATAATAATTAAAACCAAGTAAAGCTAGTAAGTTGTCCACCCTCCTCCCATGGTACTACATTTCAAGTAATGTATTGTAATGTACCTAAAGAAAGGTGTCACTTTGGAAGAATAACAGAAGCTTCATGCCTGAGACACTGTGGGCTTCCCTAAAGAGGTGTTATTTGGCTGGAAAGGAAGGTGGGAGTATACATTAGTTTCACATTACTACAATAGAATTCATGAAGCAGCTAAACTGTAAATATAAAAGACTTATTTAGCTAATAGGTTTTGAGGCTGAAAGTCCAGACAGTATAGTGCTGGCTTAGTGGCTGCCCCTTGGCATCACCTCATGGTATGAATGGCAGTGGCAGGAGTGTATGTCTAGAGTAGTGATTACATCTCAGATCAGGAGGGAGGGAGGGAGAGAGAGAGTGATTACACCTCAAATCAGGAGGGAAGGAGGGAGGGAGAGAAGGAGGGAGGTAGTGATTATATCTCAAATCAGGAGGGAGGGAGGGGGGAGAGAGAGAAAGAAGAGGGAGAGAGAGAGAAGGAGGAACAGAAGGAGGGAGGAAAAAGGAGAAGGGGGAGGGAAAGAGGAAGGGAGGGAGGGAGAGAGAGAAGGAATGGAAGGAAGGAGAAAAAGAGAGAAGGGGGAAGGGAAAGAGAGAGAAAGAGATCCCACAGCTCCCTTGAGGGCTACCCCCAATGACCTAAAAGCCTTCCACTAAGCCCCATATCCTAAAGGCTCACAGCACTTCCCAGTACCACTACCCTGGGGGCTAAGCATTTATATATGGATCTTTGAGGGACACTCAACATCTAGATCACAACAAGGTAGAAAAAACAGGAGTGTATCTATGGTCACAAAGGATAGAATGTTGAAACCAGGCATATTCCAGAAATTGGTCTGAGGAGATAATGATGAAAGATAAGCAGAGCTAAGTAATGAGGAACTCATTAATGACCCTTAATTTTATCCATGGGACTTGAAAATGTATATGTGAGACAACTGAAAATTTACATGGTTCTGAAAATGGAAGACTCTTTTTTCTTTTCTCTAAATTGCAGTGTGTACGCACACTCTCCAGCACCTTCTCCAACTCATGAGGAAAAATAACCCATCTAACACAGAAACACCAAATCTGAGATGTTGTGAGAAGTCACTCAATTTAAACCCAGCCCTTTCTTTCATTGCTTGTTTTAAGAAATGTGTCTCCACACCTCAACTGCATTCAGAATTAGAGTGGGTGAGAATAAAAAATATAAGGTGTCCCAAAATACTAAATCCCCAATTATGTTTACCTGAAAAAACTATCCATAGAGTCAAAGTGAAAATGACTGTGCAGGTGGGGGTGGGGTGAGTATGATCATGGAGAACAGAACAGAGTTTAAATGAGCTTCCATGGTATTCGCATTCCTCCCTACAAGCTGTCTCATACTTTCTGGTATAGAGATTCTTATACGAAGAACATTAATGAAACCAACTCCTAACCATTTATCCACTCACTAGTGAAGCAGTGTTAACTGCTGCTAATAATTCACCATCCTAATGATTTTTGACCATTTCAGTGTTTTTATCTGATAAAGATTCTCCTTTAGGCAAAACTTTACTCAGGCTGTTCTGAGTCCTCTCCTTGACTAGGCCCAACCTTGGGCTTGGGCTTCTCTCTCTTTTCTGGTAGAATCCAGCTTTCACAAGAATACTGTAAGTCAGTTTATCAGAAATCCTCTGCCCTTGGTATCTAACCACCATTGATAGTAGTATATCACCCTGGCCTGTCTTCAGCAATAATCCTGCTAAGTCATTTTATCCAGAAAACCCTTATCCTTCATGCTTCCTCTTAGCAGTTTTCCATCCTCTGCCCCACTACCCTGCTCCTTGGTTTAAAATCTCTACCTGTCCTTATTGGGGTCAAAGTTGAGTCCAATTTCTCTCCTCCTCCACAAGACCCAGCAGAGTGGCCCCTATACTTACTGCCATGGCCTCCCCCTTTGAAGAAAATCTGCCTTACCTTCTTTAACAAGTGTCAGGAATAACTTTTCTTTAACACATGCATTGGTTGCTTTATTAAGTATAGAACACAAGTCTACATATTTTGCCTACAAGATTTTTGAAGACTTGCTCTCTCTATTGCCCAACTAGTCAATGCCCTTATCATTACTAAATTCAGGAGACAATCTTCAATGCTTTTTTTAGCATCAGGCACTATAAACCCCTACACTTGTAGCTCCTGCTTCTCTCACAGTTTCTTCCTTACTTTTTAAACTAGTGTGTGTGTGTGTATGCAAACTCAGGGCCTCACACTTGCTGGGCAGACATTCTTACTGCCTGAGCCACTCCATCAGCCCTTAACTACTATTTCTTATGTTCTTTCTCTCCATCTTCTGTGGCTTATTACAATTATTTCTTTCTTTCAATTTATTTCACAATATTTACTTTTCTTCTTGATTGATCTGATTCATTCTCATGGTTCCTTTTGGCTTTTAAAATCATTCCATGCCTTCAAATACCAGCCAGGTCATGGATTCATTTTAACAGAATCAACCAGAACGTTTGTTAGAAATATAGCTTCACAAGTGTCCCTGACCTTGAAATTTCTGGAATTCAGAATTTTAACATAATTTTAAGGATGGAATCATATTTAAGGATCTCCAGGAGATTCTGAGGAGCAGCTAGAAATAAAATGTGAATTTTTCATATCCTATTCCATTGCCTTCAAAAAGCTCATAACCATCATCCTCCCCCAAATCCCACATGAACTCAAGTCTAGAGCTATAAAACCTTGCTTTTCCTAAACAAGCTGTAAGTTCTACATCTCCCAGCTTTTGATCCTGCTCTTTGCACTATCTAGAATGCCCTGTACTCCTTTCCTTTCAAAATGTTACCCACTTTTTAAGGCCTAACAAAGAAAGCCCTAATCCTACCCCGAACAAGGGGACCACCCCTTATCCTTGACTGTGGGCAAGCAATTTAGCTCTTCAGCCAGTTTCCTCATCTGTAAAGTGGCAGTGATATTTTCTCCCTTATGGAGTTTGTTGGGTGATTAAATATACATTTTTAACTCTACCACTAAGAAACATGAAATAAATTGTTTTTATTCTCTCTCTCTCTCTTCTGTGAGTTTTGTGCTTGGGAGACTGAGGCAGGAGGATCAGGAGTTTAAGTCCAGCTTGGGCTACGCATAGCAAGACCCTATCTCACAACAAAAACAAAAACAGACTGAGTTTATTAGCAACAAAGCCTCAGTCTTGTTCATTATTGTCCTCCAGTGACACATTGTAGCCATTTGACAAATTCCTTGGCTGTATGGCAAACAAATGAATGAGTCAATTACTCACAAAGGATATCACAGAACAATTTTTTTTAAGTATGTCTTTTTTAAAATGTATCTTTAGGAAGGAGTAAAAGGACATAGTTTAAGTAATAATGAGGGGAAACAAGGACACTAATGACCTTCTAAATCTTTCTTGTAACTGCCCAGGAAACTGGCATATGCCTGCCCTTAAGTTTGTGCCCCTTCTTGTTTTACTGGACTGTGATCATCAACATTTTGCCATTTTTGACTTTCTTTTCAGAGCCTCCTGGGTCCTTTGGACCTCCGCTTTCCCCATAGGAACTCAGCTGTCATCACTGTCGCCAGGGCTACAACAGGGATGTCTCATTCCTCACAGCTCTGCACATCTAAACTCCCGTAGCCTTTGTGCACTGAGCTGGCTAAATTCTTTATATGTACACAACCAAATCAACTGCTTTCTGTACAGCATTCTTCATGCATTATTCTACCTTTAAAAAAACTGGTTTATAAAAAATTTCTACTCCTGGGAATGGCCCTTATCCAGATCTGTCAGTCCTCTTGAATGCACCAGGCATTTTTGGTCCATAGGAGTAAACATAAAAATCGCCTGTTTAGCCTTTTGTAAGGGTGTGCCACACAAGCGGGGGTCAATTTTAAAGCACAAAACAGAGCACTCATAATGGGTTTCCCTTTTAAAAGCACAGTAAACCAAAAATAGACCTGACAAAGGGCAGCTGTAGAGTTTTAACATGTGGAAAACTCCACGGGCAGCAGTTACGTAACTGGGAAGAAACATGTTAAATATTTCACACCAGTAGATGAACTTCCAACTCTGACATGTGAAAAAAAGCAAAGAACACAAAAACACACCTTAACTCTCAAGGAGCAAAACGCTTGGACTGAGAAAAGGCCAAGGCTGTTGCTAAAATCTGAGACCTTACTGTCAGCACGAGTCAAGATTACCCCCTCCAAAGCTTCCAAGGAGGAGACCATGAACCCCATCCATCTCCTTCGAGCGCTTCCCCCACGGTTTCATCCTTTGGGCCGAAATTTTCCAAAAATCTTCAGCCCTACGCTGAAAACTGAAAAAGAACTTTTGTATCGTGGAGAACAGAGTCGGGGCAAGGCCGGCGGAACTCCCCCTCCGCACGCACCCCACGGCGCCCCCATCCCGCCCCCGCCCCGCGCGCCTCCCGGGGACAGCTGGCAGCCCTGAGCGGGACCAGACAAAAGCCGATCAATCCCGGCGCGGGGGCGGGGGACAGGCAGGGCTTTCCCTTCCGCTGCGGGCTGCAGCTGCCCCTCACTTAGGACCCCGCGGACACCTCGCCCCGCATTCACGCCCTCCCCCCCAAACCCTCCACCCTTAAAAAAGATCTGGCCAGACCCCGCCCCCCCATCCCAGGGCTGGAGGACCTGCCTGTTGGCACCGAGCTGAGAAGGCGCCCCTGGAAGAGAAACTGACATCCTATCAACACCCTCCCTGCCCCTCCTCTAGCTCCTCCCCACGGCTCTCTCCTCCTCCGTCGCCCCAGAAGTTAAGGGGGCCCCTGGACCCGCCTCCCGGCTCCAGCCGCCAGGACCCTCGACCTCCGCGCGGAGCCGCCTGCTCGCGCCCCGGGAAGATGGCGAGGAGGAGCCGTCACCGCCTCCTCCTGCTGCTGCTACGCTATCTGGTGGTCGCCCTGGGCTGTAAGTTGGGGTACCCGACCCTGCCACCCACCTACCTACTCCTCCTGCTGGCACCAGCCTCCCCCAGACCTCCGTCTCCCAGTAAGGCGCTCGCTGACAGCGTCTCCCCGCCCCGGGCTGAGGGGCTGCAAAGGACTCCAGGGTTTGCACTTGGGGAGCCAGGAGGGAATCCCGCGTGCCTGCGGGCAGGCGCGGGGAGCTTGGGTTTCTGGTAAATAAAAGTCTGATTTTTGTTAGTTGTAGTTGGAGAAAATTAAGGATCCCCCCTCCAGCAGAGTCTCATCTTCTTGAAAAGTTGGGTTAAGTTTTCCAAGACCCAGGGACGTGATCAGAATGCAAAACTCACCAAGTACTCAGGAGATGCTAAGAACCCAAGAAAGATGGCATCACTGGGAGTCAGGGGGGCGGAGGGGGCAATGCAGACTGTGCTGGCATATGCAGAGCACTTGTGAGGCGAAGGTGGGAGAAGTTCGTGGCTGCTGAGCCGGAATTACTTTTATCCTCTCCACCTGCACGTCCACATTCAGTGAGAGAAGTCTGGGCTGGTGACTCCAGCCAGCTGCTGTGTCTGGTGGACGTCCAGCGAGCTGAACGATTGTTAGAAAGATGCAGGAGCTCAATGATCCAGTGGTGTAGGGGGGGCGTCTCCCCCAAAGCCAATTTCACGGGATAGTTTTAAACAGGGCTGTCACAGATTTGGACTCAGGAGATTTGAAATCCTTTTGTTTTCTTCCCTTTAACTTAGGAAAATGGAGGAAATGGAGCACACCTTAAGAAATGAAATCTTGATTTGCCTTTGCCTTTTCTTTTCCTTCCTTCCTTCCTTCCTTCCTTCCTTCCTTCCTTCCTTCCTTCCTTCCTTCCTATACTCTTCCCTCCTTGTCATCCTCCTCTTCCTTCTCCCTTCTTCTTCCTCCCAATCTTTCTTTTCTTCTTCTTCTTCTTCTTCTTCCTCCTCCTCCTCCTCCTCCTCTCCTCCTCCTCCTCTCTTCCTCCTCCTCCTCCTCTTCTTCTTCTTCTTCTTCTTCTTCTTCTTCTTCCTCCTCCTCCTCCTCCTCCTCCTCCTCTTCCTCCTCCTCCTCCACTACTTCTTCTTCTTCTTCTTCTTCTTCTTCTTCTTCTTCTTCTTCTTCTTCTTCTTCTTCTTCTTCTTCTTCTTCTTCTTCTTCCTCCTCCTCCTCCTCCTCCTCCTCCTCCTCCTCCTCCTCTTCTTCCTCCTCCTCCTCCTCCTCCTCCTCTCCTCCTCCTCCTCCTCCTCCTCCTCTTCTTCTTCTTCTTCTTCTTCTTCTTCTTCTTCCTTTTTTAAGATGAGTTATTGTTAATGCTAATGTAATAATTATAGTACTTAAAATAAACTCCAGATGAATGTCTTATGTTACTATACAAGACTTTTTCTTACTCACTGCCCATGTGATCACTACTTAGCCCAAAGTGATGTGAACTATGTCCCTTAGAAGGAGAGGAGGGATCATATTGTCCCAGGGAAGGAATGTCAAACCTGAAATGTAAAGTTTCACAGTAAAACCTTTATGCAATTTTGAAATATCAAATTGGTATCATACGGAACATGCAGAGTAAAAAAAGTGCTTTTCCTGAAAGTCAACAAAGAGGCAGACTTGAGAAATTGTAACAAAACTTCTGGGAAAGTTTGGTATTCCACTGAAATCTTAAATTTCACATAAAAAGTCTGTGACTTTAGTGTAGAGTTGTCATTAATTAAAAATGGAGAAAATCATTTTTTTCTCTTGTTGTTCCATCATCAAAATAGAAGAAATGTACCCTAAGTTTGAAATTCCAACAGCTAAGAGGCAAACAAAAGCTTAGGTGAGTGGGTAGAATGACCTCTTCTTCACTGGAGTAAATATAACATATGAGCTTGACTAATCCTCATTCCTATACAGGAAGTTTTGTGGGTACTGTTTCCATGTTCTTCTTGGGATGCCAAAAAGTCTGGCATTGTGAGACTGATTTCTTTCTTTTTGTTTTATCTTTCCTTTTTAATAAGGTTAAAAATTTTTAGAACCATTTAGATTTAAAGAAAAATTTCAAACTTAGTGTAGAGAGTTCCCATGTACCTAACACCCACTTCCCCCTATTATTAATATCTTACATTGGTCTGGTACACACTTTGCTCAGATTTTCTTCATTCTTACCTAATGTCCTTTTCTGTTCTAGGATCAGTACCATCCAGGACACCACATTGTATTTAATAGTCATAGGCATGTCTCTATGGCAGTTTCCCAGACTTCCTTGTTTTCTGTTATCTTGAAGAGTGCTGGTGAAGTATTTTGCATAATATTCCTCCAATACCATTTCTCCCATGACTAGAATGGGGTTATGCATTTTATCTTTCTTTCTTCGTTTTTTTTTCCTTTAGGTTATGCATTTTTTTAAGGAAAACCATAGAAGTAAAGTACTGTTTTCATCTTACAGCAGGAAGCATGCTATAAATGACATCACTATTGGTGTTGATCTTGATCACCTGGCTGAGGCAGTACATGTCAGGTTTCTCCACAGGTTACCTACCCTTTTGTCCTTGTTTCCAGGCTATATTTTTTGGGAAGGAAGTCACTATGTACAGCCAACACTTAGGAGAGTTATACTTTACCCCTTGAGAGTGGGATAACTTCATAAATTATCTGGAATTCTTATGCACGGGAGAGATGTCTCCTCCCACTTTTTTGTTTATTTAGTCACTCATTTTTATATTAGGATGGGCTCATAAATATTTTATACTTCAGTTGATAATCCAGTATTATTTTATTTATTAAAGACAGTAGTTTTTTTACACTGTAATTACATCACATGTTGTTAATAATCCTCCCAAATATAGTTATACCACTCATTTGTTGGAATCCCATCATGTATAATTATAATATTATCCTTACTCCATTCTTTCTATTACTTGTCAACATTTTTAATATTATTCTTAGTAGTCTGGAGGATTTATTCTATTTAAAGTGTGACTGCAATATCACTATTGACATATGGATGCTTATTTTTGTGTTTATTTGATATATTAGTCAGCTTTCAATTGTAACAAAATACCTGAGATAATATACTAATACACTTAAAAAGAAGAAAAGTTTATTTTGACTCACAAATTCAGAAGTTTCATTTCATAGTCAGGTGGCATGTTTGCTTTTGGCCTATGGCAATGTAATATGACATAGCAGGGAACATGTGGTAGACACAAGAAAGAGAGGAAGGGGCAGGGTCCAACTATTCCCTACAAGGGTGTACCCCCAATGACTGGAAGACCTGCCACTAGGCCCACCTCTTAGAGGTTTCACTACCTCCAAATAGTGCCACAGACTAGGGATCAAGCTTTTTACACTGGGACTTTTGGGGACACTTAGCCATAGCAGTTGGATTTTTCTTTCCTGACCCATAAAGGAAGATATGTCTGGTTAGTAGATGTGAACCTATTGATTAGATGGTGTCTTAGTCCTTTCAGGCTGCTATAATAAAATATCATAAACACAGTAGTTTATAAACAACAGAAATTTTGTTTCTCACAGTTGTGGAAGACGGGAAGTCCACAATCAAGGCAAGGGCACAGTTTCAGTGTCTGTTGTGGGCCCACTTTTTGGTTCACAGATGGCTCCTTCTCATGGTGTCCTCATGGTAGAAAGGGAAAGGCAGCTCTCTGGGCCCCTTTATAAGGGCACTAATCTCATTCATGAGGGTTTCTATTGTGGTCTAATCACCTATCAAAAGACCCATATCCTAAACTATCACATTGGTGATTGGGTTTCAACATAATTTTGGGGACACAAACATAAAGACAGTAGCAAATGGGACTGAATAAGATAGAAGAGGTAGACACATGTGTGGATGAAAGTTATGATTGCAGTATAAATCAAGAAGCACCAAATTCATGTTGAGTAGTTGGGATGTCAGATTTCTTTCAGGTGGTAGTTGATAACTTAAAAAAATAAGAATGAGTGTTTGGTTGGGCAGGGAGGCTGTCATGCTTTTGGGGATCTCTTAAAGCAATCATAATCAAGGAGTTGATTATGAACAACAGCAATTCTTGACATGAGCTGGCTTGTAGCAGCTGGTCTGCACTTGACCTGAGTCTATGACCTCACAGAAACCTATCAGGACTATGGTAGAAGAGAGAGAGAGGTCTGGATCTTTTATAAAAATCACAAACTAGAACTGATCCAAACTAGTACTCAAGGGGACCAATGCCAGGAAAATTCTGCCTTCTGTAAATACTGTTAAGAACAAAGCATCATAATCAAGAGAAGAGAATGGGTTCCAGCATGGCATAGTCTTAATTATCTAATGAGCATAAAGGTCAAGACGGGCTTGCTGGTAGACCGATAGCCATTTCAAGACTAGGACAGAAATTACACCTTAAAAAAGTAAAAAACACAAAACTTCAGCTTAAAGAGAACAGTGAGTTCCCTTTGGCTGAGAACATGCTTTATCTTTCCACGTGAGCAGTGTAGGGAGAGGAGCCCACGAGAGCTGACAGATGTTCACACACATGGCTTTCTTTGCAAGGTTTTCTCGAAACCATGTGTCTTTTTGATGGAGAACATGTTGGATTATAGGCAAGAGCTGCAATCTTTGTTGAAGAAATCTGTATGGGTTGTCATTTAAAATAACATTTCTTTCATCCCACGGTGACATTGGTAGCACTAACGACTCTTACTCCAGAATATCCTTGCTGTCACACTGATATTTAGAGGAAGATGAGGGTGAGAATGGAAATGGGAATTAGAACCTGGATCAAGTGCTTCCTTTGGCAAAGACAGAAAAAGACTATTAAAACTGAGCACTGTTTTCTTAGAAGGCATTTCTGTTAACAAGGCTGGAACTCAGAAAAAACTACCAACTGCATTCATTGGCTATTGCTATGAAAACAAACGACCACACACAATACCACCCAAACTTATTATCTTAAGGTTCTGGAGGTCAGAAGTCTGCAGTAATCTTGCTGAGCTAAAATCAAGTCATCAGGAAGCAATCTTCTTTCTGGAGACTCTAGTCGAGAATCTGCTTCTAAACCTTGCCCAGCTTCTAGAGGCCAATCACTCATGGCCCATTCCTCCATCTTTAAAACCAGAGATGCCAAGCTGCCATTTCTGTGGTTCTCACTCTCCTGCCTCTTTTTTGTCACTAGAAATTACATTGGGACCACCTTGGTAATTTAGGATAATCTACCTTTATCAAGGTCAGCTGGTTAGCAACTTCGATTCCATGTACAACCTTAATTCCTATTTACTGTGTAAAGCAACGTATTTATAGGTTCTGGGGTGCACATATGGACATAGATGCACAACAGCAATGTAACCAATGTTGCAAACAGAAGAAGCCATAACTTTTGTCTTAGATTCTAATCCTAGTGACATACAGCTGTATGTTTTGCTTTGTATTTCAGATTATGCAGTGTACTGGTAAAGAACAGGTACTCTGATCCTGAGGTCTGTGCTCATACCCCAGCAGTCTGTCTTGTCCCAGTTATTTAACTTCTGTGTCACTTTACTCAAGTGGATGTTGATAATCGGCACTGCTGACCTCACAGCAGTTTAGGGAGAATTAAGTCCGTTCATATGAATAGCAGACTTAGAAAACTGGAGATGACACCCAAAGCATTTTAATGAAGAATGTCAGTCAGGCTTGCATTTGCAAGAGAACACACTGCATGTAGTATGGAGATTGGACAGGTTGTGGTGTCTAGGGAGGTGACAATCACTTGTATTTCTTTTGTGTATAGTTTATTGCAGTACATATACACTCATATAATTATACATACACCCACAGGGAATTATTTTATATTTGAAATATAGTTAATTAAATGTTATCAGGGACTTGTGGGGAATATTTCTCTCTCCCTCTCCCTTGTACTGGGGATAAAACTCTGGGCCTGGCACATTGCTAAACACATTCCCCCTGGCCCTTAAGGAATTTTTTAAAAATAATGTATCTACAAGAGTTTTTAACTTTCTGTTCAGCTCCCAGTATCAAAACTGAAACATTAGCTCTTCTGGTTACTATTTATCTACTTTCAGTATGACTCTCTGCTCCACTCCTGTTTGTCTTCCATTAGAATTAGTTAAGTGGTTCCAGAGTTTCCATGAGTTAATTGCTACCCTTATGAGGGTTGCTTTCTGTTTCCTGTGTGAGTGTATATGAGACAGAGAGAGAGAGAAAGAGAGAGAGAGAGAGAAGCAGTGGGGGAAAGAAAAAATATGAATGTGTGCCCTCATGTGAATGACTGCTGGCAGGACCACAAAACCCTACTCTTTCAGGCCATTGAATGAGTGGGTAAGAAGTATTCTCCAGTTTGAATTGTTCCTATAGTTTATGAGCAGAGAGTCAAAGAACCATACTGGACCAAGTCCCATGAACGTATTGAAGAGCTACCCTTTTAACTGTCCATTGTCTTGAGCTCAACAGACAGGAAATTTGGTTCTTTATCAGAGAGTTTTGCCTTCCTTCCTGCTTTCTTTCTTTCCTTCCTTCCTTCTCTCCCTTCCTCCCTTCCTTTCTCCCTCCCTTCTCCCTCCCTCTCTTTGTCATTAGCATCTAGCTTTTATTTGTTTTATCAGATTTTCCAGGGGTTTTTTAGTAGTTAACATTTCCCAAAGGAACAATATTGGACAGATTTGTCTTTATATACATTGGACATCCCTAATTCAAAAATCCAGCATTCAAAATGCTCAAAAATCTGAAACTTTTTGAGTGTTCATATGACTCTGTAAGTGCAAAATTCTACACTTGACTTCCTGTGACAGGTCATAGTCAAACAGGTGCACTAAAAATAATGTATAAAATTACCTTCAGGCTATATTATAATGTTCATGTGAAACATAAATTTCATGTTTAAACTTGGGTCCTCACCCAAGGTATCTCAGTACATCTATCCAAATACTCCAAAATCTGAAATCCAAAACACATCGGCTCTTATGCATTTCAGATAAGAATACTCAACCTGTAAAGAGTTAAAAAAAAAAAAATCACTTGCCTGTCTCCTTTCTGATAGGCTTGTCCAGTTTGCTTGCTCTTATTTTATTGAAGAAGTCACCTGCTATATTAACTCGTAGCCTTCTTCATTGTGAACACTTGCAAAATACTATGGATTGAAGATAAAAATAAGACTTGTTTAATGACTTTATTTTTATGTTTAACTGAAAATAATATATGTGTATAGTAAATTCAAATAGCACAGAAAGGTTATAAGATGAAAAATAGGTCTTCTTTGCAGTCCTCCTGACTCTTATTGTATGTATGGCTTGTGATAACCCATTCTTAAGTTCCACCACATAGCTCCAGGAAATTGGAAAAAATAGTCCGAGTGTATACAAACATTCCTGTATAATTTCTTTAAAAATAAAAATCAAAATTTTCTGTACTTCTGACATATGCTGGTTTGAAGTGTTGTGGGCCGGTGTCAAGGGTCCTTGCCTTCACAGGCCAGCAAACTGGCTCATGAGGCAGCTGATTGATAAGCAGTATACAAAGTAGGATTTATTGGAGAGAAAGGAAAGGATACAGCTAGAGCAGTGCAGCAGAACCCAGAAACCAGTAGCTTGCTGCTCAGGTGAAGGCTGGGGTTTTTATGAACGTTTTAAGTCTAGGTTTGGGTAAGGGTTAGGTTGGCTCTTTTCATTGGCTGTGGATTCGCAGACTTTCTTAGGTGAACTGGGTTTTTTTGCCCCTTGTTGGGGGAAGGGAAACAATCTTAAGAACATTTTGCTCATCAGCCCTTTGGCAGATCTATCAGATCCAGTATCTCCTGTTCAGAATGCACAAATGCAGATTTACAACTCCTCAGGAGGTAGGAATACAGATTTCAGGATGCAGGAAATCATTCCTCTCCCATGGTCTCCATGGGGGGTGGGATACTCACTTATCTGCCTCGGGTCTCCAGACCCAACAAGTTCCCCCTCTGAGACAAGTACCCAACTGCTGTTGGGGAGAGGGGCAATGACTCATCTAGCTGCTTTGTGCTGACAATGGGGCAACAGGGGATAGGGGTGGTAGTACTTGTCTCAGGGGTTGACCCGTGTAGTCTCCGTGTAGCCCTCCAGGATGGAGGGCTCATGTGTAGGCAGAGGTGAGTATTCCTTGACTAAGAGCTGGAGTTTGGTCCATTGGACCTGTTGAGATATAAATCTGGAGAGAGCATTTATTATGTAAAGCCCAAATAGGAATATTAGAATGAGCATAAAAAGGGGTCTGGCAAGGGCTGCATATCTAGAGATCCAGATTCTGCAAAATCCTGTAACTCCCGAGAATGTTCTAAGCTGCTTTATGGTCTGGGGGAATGGGAAACAGAGAACTGGGTTGATTTGCTCATGATACAGGGAGTGAGTCTGTCCCTTTAAGACCACACCTAGGTAGGTGACCTGAGGGAGGCATAATTGAGCCTTTTCCTTAGAGATTTTGTATCCCCAGGAGGCCATAAAGTTTAAAAGGGACTCAGTTGCCCTGGAGATGAGGGGTTCTGGGGCTCTGCACAGAAGTAAGTCATCAACCTATTGAAGAAGGGTGGCCTCTGGGTAGTGCAACCTAATAAGTCTCTGGTTAGGGCCTGTCCAAAAAGATGAGGGCTGTCTCTAAACACTTGTGGCAAAACTGTCCAAGTGAGTTGCTGTGAAGGGTTAGTGGGATCTTCAAAGGCAAACAGAGGCTGACTGTCAGGATGCAGAGGAATGCAAAAGAAAGCTCCTTTAAGTCTATCACAGAGTAATATTGGGGTTTTGAGGGTATTTGAGCTAACAGGGATTGTGAACAATTGGATAAAGGAGAATGACTGCTTCATTAATGAGCCAGAGGTCTTGAACAAACCTCAATTTGTTTGCCCTCTTGCAGACAGCAAGAATATGGGTATTGTAGGGGCTGGAGCAACTAATTAGCAGCCCTTGTTTTTTAAGGAATTTATGAGAGGTAAGAGGCCTCTTTGTCCCTCAGGCTTGAGGAGATACTGCTTTTGATGTGGAAACTGTGAGGGATCTTTGAGTTTTATTTGAATTGGGAGGGCTTACCCTACAGTCACTCCATCAGTCCACACTGTGGGATCTACTTGTTCCTGAAGAAGGGGGTAGCAGAGATAGTCACCTGAGGGGAGTAGAATTTGAGCCTTTAGTTGAGATAGTAAATCCCATCCCAGCAGGGGCACTGGAGGTTCAGGGACTATGAAAAAAGAGTGACAGAAGTGGAGGTCTCCCAAGAGCAGGCCAGAGGCCAAGTAAAATAGCACTGTAGGGGCTGGCCAAACGATAACCTTGTTATTGGACCGGGGACTGGGAGAGAATGGTAAGACAGAGAAAAGGGCTCTACTGTCTAGGAGGAAAATGATCTTTCGCTTCTCTACCTTTATGGCTACCTGAGGCTCCTCAACATTGATGCTAAGAAGTGAAGAATGGGCAGGAGGCCCCAGGACCCATCAGTCCATAGGAGGTGGCACCCTGCCTTCCATCTGGTGATGGTGGGGGGGCACTTAGACCCTCCATTGGTTACCTTTGCAGAGAGGGCAGGGTCCCAGTGAGGGCTGAGGCTGTCTCCCATTTGGAACATTCTCTGTGGAAATGCCCCTCCTGTCCACAATGGTAGCAAGCTCAGGTTGTAGGTCCCAGTCAGGTAGGGCACTCCCTGAGAGCTGCAATGAAGTCATGGTGTCTTTTATCCTTTTCTTTCTTTTTAATAACGTCCCAGTTATCGTATACAGACATGGCTAGCTGTATTAGTTGGTCCAGTGATTTTTCTCCTTCAGCCACAGACATTTGGAGTTTTCTACAGATATCTGGGGCTGATTGAGTTAGAAATTTATCTTTGAGGAGAACCTCTCCCACCTGTGACTCTGGGTCCACTGTGGTATGCTTTCTGATAGCATCTTTAAGATGCTGTAGAAAGGTAAGGGGGTTTTCTTCAGGGCCTTGCTGTACTGCAGTCCCCTGGAAATAGTTTAGAGGTTTGACTTTGGCCCTTTTTAGCCCTTCCACTAAAAGATGGATGATCGACATCATTCATCCTCCTCACCATTTTGATTCCAATTTGGATCTAAGGGGACTGCCTGTACCCCTGTGGGCATGGCACATTCATTCCCTCATTTCCAGGTACCACAGGTATTGGGGCTCATTGTAGATGGAAATCATCCCCAACCTGAGTGGCCTGGGCCAGGATCTGTTGCTTTTCTAATGAGGAAAGAGTCTCGTCTAATAGAAGCATAATATCCTGTCATGCTAATTCAAAGGTTTGGATCACAGATATAAAGGCTTGGATGTATTTGTTTGGGGCATCATTATAGCTACCCAGATCTTTTTTAATCTCCCTTAGTTCTGATAACCAGATGGGGAAATAGAGTCTCCCTCTTCCCACCATTGCCTGTTGAAGGGGGAAGCACCCATTAGGAGGTTCTGAATATTGGGGTGGCTTAGAAGGTAGGGCAGAAGGTGGGGACAGGGGCCTTGTCATTGGTAAGGGGCTTTTCTGGTCCTCCTTCCCCATGTTTATCCTGTGGCTTACCAAGAATGGCCAGTGTTTGAGTATCTAGATAACAATTATGGAGCCACTCTGGGTGGTCTTGGAGATAAAAGAAAAGCTGTAGATAGGGGACCTCAGTCCACTTTTCCTCCCTTTTACAGAAAAGGTCTAATTGGAGTATGGTAATATAATTTAAGGAACCCTGTGAAGGCCACTTCTCTTGGTCACCCAAGGGATACTGAGCCTCAGTACAAAGAAAGATGAGGGTTTTTTTTTCTTGAGATTAATAGGGTGAAGGTCCTTCCAACATTTCAGTAGACAGGCCAGTGGAGACTGCTTGGGTACTGAGGCCAGAAGACTGGAAGGGGTAAGTCCCATCTACATGAATTTGTCAGATTTCTCTTTTCCAGCATCCCAACTGGGGATCAGACCTAACAAATGAGAGCAGGCATCCCAGTCTCGTGACTTCTTTCTGCCATCCGTGGCCAGGACTGAAGGAAGTGACTGTGTCGGAATAGGTCACCTGACTAACACAATGAAAGAAAAACTCTAGGGTCCCTCCTTTTAGCCAAAAGCAGGCAGCCTCTTTAATAAAGGCTACCTGTTTAACAAAGGGATGCATCACCTGGAGAGGGGCCTGTGAGGTTAGCGAAGGGCACTCATAGGGGGTCCCGGGCAATCACAGTGCCACAAGGGGATGACTAGTGTTAGTATTTGGAGGAAAAAAGTTTTTATGCTGAGGCCAAAAGTATAGGAAATTTTAAGTGAGAAGTTTAGAGACCATAGCAACACCCATTTTTTTGCTGTTCCCAGAAGGTTACATTAGTGTTTTTTGGGACCATAACCTTGAGATAAGAATTGGCTCCAAGGGCTCAGTCAGTCAGGCCTGAGGCATGAGGTGGGGCTGGGAACGGGGCCTGCTCAAAGTGCTGCCGTCCCCCCACATGCCTGGGACAAGCAACCCTGTCTGCCTAGACCCACCTCTGTGGCCCACATATACACGCACCTGCACATATTTATTTTTCCTTTCATCCCTTTTAGGGGGAATGGTGGCAGGTCGCAGTCACTGCCTTCTCTATGGAATGCCTGCTGGGCCTTCTCTATGGAATACCTTAGCTATGGCAGGTGTAATCACTGTGCCCAGGGGCCAGCATCCCTGTGCATGAGCACACTTGTTTGTTTTCCCTCCTTCCCTTGTGGAGGTGGGGTTAGGGTGTGTGTGAGTGTGTGTGTGTTTGTGTGTGTGTGTGGCATGGCCACAGTTTTTGCAGGCACCTTTGCCTCTGCTGGTGCCCAGCAGCTGATTTAAAGTTGCAGTGGACCAAGGGGCATGACAAGCTAGGTGTGGGAGTAACTTAAGAAAGTCATAAGGTCCCATGGTAAGAGCTTTCCATGGGAGGCCAGGGTCCCAGTCAGCCCAGGGAGGGGAAGGCAGATTAGAAATGAAGGATAAGGTGGCAGGACCAGGGAGAGAGAAGAAAGGGTGTCCTGATGTCTTAGGTAAAGAAGGGGAAGGCAGAGCCAGGAAGCAGGATGCACACCTGAGGGATTAACAATTAAGTGTGCTTCCAGGTTGCTCCCACTAAGTGGTACTGGAACACTGTCAGTCACACAAAATCTCCACTCTTGGGTCACTGCCTCTGGCAGAAGGTGTATTTCACAAGTGAGAAAAAGACAAAAAAAATCGTCAGGTGCCACAACCAATCAGGTCTCCTCCAACATAGCATAAGGTGTACCCAAATAAACCCCAGACTCGGTTTCAGCCCACAGGGAGGGAGCAAAAGCACCCCCAGGGCCAGAATCACCTTGAGGCCAAAGTTGGCTTGGACGGTTTGATACCATGATGGGAAAGTCCCTCAGGAAGACAGAAACAGAGAGATAGAGACAGGGCAAGCAGTGCAAGGAAGTCTGCTTTTGGGTAGTCCTCCCCAAGGGGTTTTCCCCAGCAGGAACATCCAACAAGGCACCGAACACTCACGGTCACTCCTTATGCATGCAACTGTGGGTTTGGTGCTCAAGTCATACCAACCTCCGTCTGGAAGAAAAGTCCCATCTGGGTGGCCAAAGTGTTACATTTTTGTTTGAAGTGTTGCAGGCCAGCGTCGAGGGTCCTTGCCTTCACAGGCCAGAGAACTGGCTTATGAGGCAGTTGATTGATGAGCCAAAGGCAGTATATGAAGTAGGAGCTATTAGAGAGAAAGGAAGGGCTACAGCTAGACAGTGCAGCAGAACCCAGAAACTGGTAGCTTGTTGCTCAGGTGAAGGCTGGAGTTTTTACAAACTCTGGGTTTGGATAAGTGTTAGGTTGGCTCTTTTTGTTGGCCATGGATTCGTGGGCTTTCTTAGGTGAACTGGTTTGTTTTGTCCCTTGTTGGGGGAAGGGAAACAATCTTGAGAGCATTTTGCTCATCAGCCCTGTGGCAGATCTACCAGTATCTCTGCTTCAGGAAGCAGAAATGCAGATTTACAACTCCCTCTCAGGATGCAGGAATGCAGATTTTAGGATGCAGGAATGATAGTGCTTTCCGTGGGGGATAGGGTACTCACTCATCTGCCTTAGGTCTCCAGACCCAATACTTCCAGCAAATAAAATCATATCGTATATAGTGTTCTCTGCCTTCATATCAGATATTATTATAATGAAGCCACAATACAAGGCTAGGTCTCATATACAAGACTCATGATATTGTCTTATAAGAGCCTTTAAAACTGTTGAGCCAAAATGTAGAAGAAGCTACCTTCCTACTGAAACTACCAAAACTAAGTAGTAGAACAAAGTGATTAACAAAACAGAGAGAGACTTCCAAACCAGTGACCACATCTAATTAGAAAGTCCAAAGAGAAGAGTTTATGGGCCAAACCCAGAGAAGACAGAGACACTAGCACCAGTTAAGAGTTACAGACGAGTGCAAATGGGTACTATTTTTAAAGGTGACCAAAGAAGTAATGGTCACAAATAAAAAGGAAACATGTCAGACTCCTAGGAAAGTGCTAATTTTGAAAAAGGGAGAGTGTTGTTTATGTCTTTAAAAATGCT
The DNA here is from genome assembly GCF_047511655.1 of Castor canadensis. Lineage (NCBI taxonomy): Eukaryota > Metazoa > Chordata > Mammalia > Rodentia > Castoridae > Castor > Castor canadensis. The sequence continues at coordinate 18,007,552 of NC_133390.1, read as the reverse complement.
CTAAGGGCACTTTAAAATAGAAATGGGCTCTGATTAGCTGCAGAACTGACACAGTATAATAAACTATGACTCGGGTGCCTATTTGTCTAATAATTGAAACACACAGCCATCTATGTCACAAAAATATTAGCATTTACATAAATGTATTGAAGGAATGGGATCATTGTACTTTGGCCCATGTAATGCTTTTGGTACTAGAACAAATTGGATTCTTTTGTACTGTGTGTGTATTTATCTATGTCATTTGACCTAGTGCCTCTCATTTACAAACTCCGTTATTCTCTATTGTGGTTGTCATTGTTATAATGTTCTCCATGTGGCCAAAGGCAATTTCTTTCTTAAAGGTCTAACTACAAAATTCCTTATGTCTTCTCTTAGAATTTTCTAACTTGTTTGTTCTCAAAGCTGAAGTCTATTATATATTATACACCACTGCTCTTTGTACATTTCTGGTTCTCTTATAGCACTCACTGAGCTATACTGTTATCATTTTTACACGTGCTTCTTGCTGGATTGTGGATTTGTTGAAATCAAATACACAAATCTTTGTGTCCTTGACCTAGAATAATGTCTGTCACACAGTAGTTCTTTAATAATTAAATAGAAGTAGGTAAGCTGGAGTTTGCTTGTTTCTTAGAGTCATAAAATTATGTTTTAATAAAAACCTCAGGACACATGAAAAATTAATAATCCCTGATAAATCCATAACTTTGCTATTTCTAGAGTTACTGCCTCACATTATTAGCTATAACCTTCCTAGATTTACAAGGAAATATATTGACTGGTCTGCCTCAGGCTTCCTTCTAACTTAAAAGTATATAAGCTCTTTTTGAATTGGCAAACATTGGTTGAAAACTCAGATGAATCAAACAGTACACCCCTCAAAAGTTGCCTGCAGTGAAACAAAACAAAAGATGTTAGAGAATAATAAAAGTGCTGTCGAGAACAGGGGACTCCAGACTCTGACCTCATAGTCAAATCTCTTTGTTTCTCAGTTGAAATCACAGCAGTCTATGTTCCACACTGGCCAAAGTTTATTAAAAGAGATGAGAAGATAGTATCTGATAACATAATCTTTATTTCTAAATTGAAGGCAGTGTTCTTCCTAACATATTCTGTGGGCTCTTAACATCTGCTCATTAGCATGGGAAAAGCTTGCTCTGGATCCAGGTGACTCATCATCTCCCAGTTCAGCAGTACATAAATGCCAAGGTTAGATCCATTCTCAGAATTCCACCCTGTTGTACTATTCCCCCAGAAAAGCTGTCTGAGGGTATTAGCATGACTGAAAAAGCTCTGTCTGGGGCAGTGATCTTTTTTTTTTTTTTTTTAATTAATATTGCAGATCTTACTTCTTTTAAAAAGAACATATGCTCCAACCTAAGTTTTTGGTTATAAATTATATTCATAATTTTTTTTCATTTTTTTTCCTTCTGGCCTACTGGAGTTTGAACTCAGTTCCTCATGCTTGCAAGGCAGGCACTCTACCACTTGAACCACACCCCTAGCCTGTTTTTTTGTTTTTGATTTTGTTTTTTTCCTTTGTTATTTTTCAAATAGGTTCTCACTTTTATGCCTGGGGTGGCCTTGAACTGCAATCCTCCCAATCTCTACCTCCAGAGTAGCTAGGATTACAGTCATGACCACCACTCCAGGCTTATATGCATGCATTCCTGTATTGACATATTACATTAATTTAAAAAACATACATAGAATAAATATCACATGAATGAGATAATGGAAAAAAAAATGAACATGAGTACTCTTGGCAAGGGTGGAGATAAGGTGGTGATAGCCCTAAATTACAGTACTTTATAACACTTCTAGAATTAAAACATTATGGGTTTGGTACATAAATAGGCCAATGAAACAAAATTTAGCCCAACTTTCTTTTGGAAATTCAGTGTGCATGTGTGTATGTTCATTTGTGATAGCATCTGAAACCAGAGAGAATGGCTGATATTGCTATAGTCATGGGGTAGCCATTTGAGGAGAAAATAGATCTGAACTTGACATTGTACATGATGATAAATTTCAAATGGATCAGAGACCTGAATATAAGTAAATAAATACAAACAAAATGATGCAGGGAAGAGTTCTTCCGAACTATAAATACGACAAAGCATCTGCATGGGAAAATAAAGCACTATAAACAAAAAGGTAAATGACAGCTACACAGGAGGTGAAGGTAGAGGATCACAGTCCGAGGCTGACCCAAGGAAAAAATTTGAGACCCTATCTGAAAAATAAAGCAAAAAGGGCTGGAGGTATAGCTCAAATGGTAGAGCACTTGCCTAGCCAAGTACAAAGACCCTGAGTTTAAATCCCAGTACCCCAAAAATGTGACTAAGTGACTAATTAGGTCAATAATTGGAAAAAAGATATTTCCAATGTAAGTCTCAAAGAGTTTCTGTCACTAATATAAAAGGGCCCACAAAAGCTAAACAAAAACAAAAACAAAAAAACCCACATACAAACATCAAAATTTTAAGAATATGGCATTAAAAACTCAGAGTTCACAGAATAAAAATTTAACTAGTTCTTCAAAGATGAAGCAGTATTGAACATAACTTAAAATACAAATTAGAGCATCACAAAGATCACATTACTTCTCTAATGGATTTACAAAATTCATAACTCATCAGCATACTCTGTTGTTAGAGTTCTATGGAAACAGATGCCCTTATACCCTGCCAATGGGGCTGTATAAGAATATAACAGCAGGGACGGGAATTCAGCAGTAGAAATACTACTCATCTACTTTATGACCCATCACCCCACTACTGGCCCCCTTTCTAAAGCTGTAATTGGAAAAATAAGATATGTCTTAAGCACTGCATTTATTTCAAAATGGTTTATTATATAAAATATTGAGAACAATTAAATACCCGTAAGTGGAAATTGACTGAATAAGTAACACAGTGGTCATCAATGTATCTATGTAAAGGAATGAAGGTGATCTGTGTGCCAGTATCTGCAGAGAGGCAGTGAGCAAAGGATAGAGGAACAGTGTAATGCAGCACACAAGACTTTGTGTGAGAAAGAGACACAGGTTCAATGTAAACCGTCAACAATGGTGGAGGGGGACAGGAATGGAACACACTTCTCTTACTGTAACTTATTAAACAGATTTAATTTTGAAATTTTAAATGTTTTACTTCAAAAGATGAAATAATTCACTAAAACAGCTTTCTCTAAATATTGAAAACAAATTAAAAGAAATGAATTTACTGTGCATCAAATCAGTGATATATCCATACAAAGGAATTATCCCAGTTGGAGCTTAGCACATAATATTCCACTGTACACTAGACTATATGTTAAAGACAAATACAGCTGAAAATATGTATTACACATTAGTAGTTTAAAATAGTGGTTTTGCTATTTTGAAACTGCATCATTATATTACAAGAAAATGAAAATAATTTATATTAATATATATAGAAATCAGGATTTTTAGTATAAGAAAAAGAGATACATGGGTAAAGTTTTTAAAAGTTAAGTAAAAATCTTACAATGCTGCCGATGCCAGTGGCTCACGCCTGTAATCCTGTAATACTCAGGAGGTAAAGATCAGGAGGATCATGGTTCAGGCCAGCCCAGGCATGGTTCACATGACCTTATCTCACAAAAACCCATCACATAAAAGGGCCAGTGGAGTGGCTCAAGGTGTAGGCCCTGAGTTCAAGCCCCAGTACCACCTCCCCCGCAAACATACACAAAGTCTTAAAATGTTAAATTTCAATTGGATGTAACAGTATGAGTTTATGATACTTTCTTTTCTTTTTAAAGCTATATATTTCCTATATCTAGAGGAATTCATAATAACAAGTATCAGGCAACCTTGATTAAGTAACAAATAATAAATTGCAGTAGTTTGCCACTATTCCTGTTATTGTTTGCTTGTGTTCCATTTTGGTGACCTCAGGTCAGCTGCTGAAAGTCTGCCTTTTCAGGATCCAGGTTGAAGAGGTGGCCCTCTTTAGAACAGACAGTTCTTATGGCTTAGGGAAAATTTAAACCATGTATTACAGGGTTTATTGTTGATTTGATTTTGATTTGAAACAAGATCTTTGTATGGAGTCCAGGCTGGCCTCCAATTCATGATCCTTCTGCCTTAGCCTTTCAAGTGAAGTGGGATTACAGGTGTTGGCCCCCATGTAACAGTTCTTAAAGCTTGCACCTAACATTAATGTATGTTCATTGGTCAAAGCATATCACATGACCAAACCTGGGTCTGGTTTGAGAAGTATATTCCACCTACGATGGCCTTTAGAAATCATGCAAAGAAAAAGTGAGAAGGGAGTTAACAGTTGGGAATAAATATAATCTGTCCTAAAACCCCATAAAAATGACCATACTTGTCATACAAATTATGATCCCTAAATAGTCCACACAAATAGTGATGAAGGATCTTTGGAGGAACACCTGATGCCATGTTTGGAGTTGGTATACATAAGATGAGCTTGGGATTTTATTGCATTGGAAATCAAGTTAGCTCTCAAAGACTAATGAAATTATATCTGAAGGACATAACAGTCAACATATAAAGGCTCTCTTTGGCCAAATTGGGGAAAAGAAAAGAAAGAAGAAAGGAAGGAGAAGAGGAGAAAGGTAGACAGAGAGAAAGGAATTAATCTTCACATTAATAAAGCTTCTAGGCCAGCTAGCTTCCATTTACAAGAAGGTTGATGCACAGACAAATGAAACCACAAAGCAACCTGTGGAACTCAGAAAGTAGGTTATTCTATAGAGTAAGTGACCAGGTTTCTGCATAAGCCAATAACACAAAAGGAAAAAGGATAAAAGGAAAAAAATTAAGGGAAGATAGCAGAAAGAGCAGGTTAGTTCTAGAGTAAAACTAAAACAAGATCAAAAGCAAAAGAATGAAATATAATGCTGAAATGTGGTGTGAAACCTGATTTCAAATAATACATTGGGGGAATTTGACTAGAGCTAAGTATTAGATTATATGAAAGAATTATTTTTAGTTGTGTTTAGTTTTTCTAATGGTGTCATAACTATATGTCTTTAATTTCTAGTGATGCCTACTTAGATATTAAAGAAAATTATTATATATATCTGACTTGCTTTGAAATTCCTCAGGATAGGTTAAGTTCTTGTGGCAGAATCTTCATAACTGTTGCCTGTGGATGATGAATATATGAATTTATAGTTCTTTTCTGTCTACTTTTATGTATACTTGAAAATTTTCAAAATAAAAAATTATTTAGGCTGAAAGTGTAGCTCAGTCCAAGAGCACTCGCCTATCATACACAAGACTCTAGGTTTGACACCCAGCACTGCAGAAAAACAAACAACTAAACTCATACAAACAGAAAGTAAAAAAGAATGTGGTAGATATTTAGAAATTCTATTATTTCTTTTCTACAGCCCTCTGAGTTTTCTTGTACATTTCACATATGGTTCTACTGGTTTAAAAAGAAAATAAATAGTGAGTGCTACGTGAATGTTTGTATGCTCCCCTCCCCCCACAAAAAAAACCCTAATATGTTGATAGCTAATCCCAATGCATTAGTATTAAAAGAGGCAGGCTCCTGGGAGATGATTAGGTCATGAGGGAGCTGCCCTCATGAATGGGATTAGTTCTTACAAAAAACCTAAGAACAAAAGAGAAGAAGCCTGAGGGAGATTGTTCCCTTCTTCTGCCATTTGAGGACACAGAGGAGGGACCATCTGTCCCTTCTATGAGGACCTGGCCCTCACCAGACATGAATTCTGTCAGCACCTCTGTCTTAGAGTTGCAAACTTCTAGACTAAAAACAAGAAATTTCTGTTTATAAACTATCCAGTCTAAGGTTATTTATAATGGCAGGAGGAATGGACTGAGACAGTTGAGTTTACTGGAAATAGAAGAAATACCTATTCTTGTAAACTCTACATCTTAACCAAGGTGGTCTGCATAAGAAACACAACTTGTGGTTAAGTAGCGCCCCTTTTAATCTACTTAGTCCATTTCACACTAATATAAAAATAAAATTTATTAAAACAAAAACAAAAACAACCCTCTGATCAGCTAAAATTCCAAGATCTTGGGAAATACAGCAAAGGCCATTAGTAAATTCAGCTTATGTTAGCTACATTTTTTTCATGATGTGTAGGCCTTTCAGTGCATTTCCTGAAAAAGAACTTTAATATTTTATCCTCTAAAATGTAAAAATATCCATCAGATAGTGGTGTGACATGCATAGACTGGTGGCTATACAAAGGAAGTATAAAAAAAGAGTTTATGAAATTCCTATAAAGTTAAAAATTTCTTCTTGCATTTGTTTCATGGGGACTGGTTAGATCAAACCTTTCTTGTCAACCCTCTGGCTCTTCTAAACAATGAAAGAGAATACTATAGCTCTCTTACAGGGTTAGAGAATAGCCAGCATTTGACCTGTTAACCTAAACATGTTCAAAAATTACTCTTGCTTAGGCTGGAGGCGTGGCTCAAGTGGTAGAGTGCCTGCGTAGCAAGCACGAGGCCCTGAGTTCAAACCCCATACTGCCAAAAAATTACTCATACTTTAAATAATATTCATTTAATATTCAAATCCTCATCATAAATAACTTAATATCAAGTTCCATATGGGTTCTTTATAGGATTTAATTGACCACAGTTCCTTTAACCTTGGAGACCTCCAGGGTTAAGAATGCTCTAGAGAAGATCCTGTTTGTGGAGAGAAAAATGGAAGTAGAGACAGCTGCCAAATTAGAAGCAGCCCAGAGCCTGCATCAGCAGCATAGGCACACTATAGCCTAGTCATTTTGTCAGGAGTACACTATGAATTCATGAGCAGGGAATGTAGATGTTAATAAAGGAAAAGTTTCATTTCACCTCCTGTCCATTATGTCTCAGTTTCAGAGAAGAAAAAAAGATTGCATCAGTCCTCTACTAGAATATGTATTAAAAAGTCCTAATTATTTGAATAGCAATCATGTCTTTCTTGCCACTACCATTTTGTTTTTCTTTCCTTTTTTTTCTTCAGTACTGGGGTTTGAACTCAAGGCTTCATGCTTACCAGGCAGGTGCAATATCACTTTAACCCAACTCCAGCTCTTTTTTGCTTTAGGTTTTTTTTTTTTTTTTTTTTTTGATAGGATCTGTCATTTATGCCCAGGGCTGGCCTTGGACCAACATATTCCTACTTACACCTCCAGTGTAGCTGGAATGACAGGCATATAGCACCATACTTGGCTTGTTAATTGAGAAGGAGTATTGCTAATTTTTTCCCGGGCTGGCTTGGAATCACATTCCTTAAGATCTCTGTCTCCTGTGTAGGCAGGATTACAGGTGTGAACCCTCACACCAGGTGCCACTACCATTTTCTACATTCAACTACTTACCTTCAGTTGTGAGAAAACAAAATCTACTATGCTAAATAATTATGAGAGAAATCAAGACCAGCCTTTTTTATTATGTGGGGTGGGATGCTTAAGGAAATTTATTTCTAACTATTAGAAAACAAAAACATAAATAAAACTGAAAGTGGGCTATAAAAACTCTAGAAAAGTTGTTTCACTGATATGTTTGTGAATACAAACCTTTCTCAGCATAGGACGATGGACTCCCATCTTTTACTTGAAAAAATATTCCTCACATCCTTTCTGATGTGGCAATTCAGGAACAGGTTAATATTGACAGGCATGGAAATTGATTTCTTATATAAATTATTCCTAATATATACTTGCTAGTAGTACACAATTAAATTAATAATTTAAATATCCTTGTGGAATGTTTCCACTAGATGTTTAAAGGGTTTCCTTACACCTCAACCATAAATGTCAATTTGTTCACAAAGAAACAAAAGGTAGAGTAAAATAGAGCTAACATTCCAAAAATCTAGACTGAGTCAGTTCTGCTCTTAGTAATTGCTGTATGTGGTTTTAGAAAAAGTTAGAAATTGATTTGATGATGATTAGTGTTTTTCATAATTTAATATTTTGTGGTTTTGAATGGGAAAAGTCTACCATACTTAGCCTGTGATGACAAAATTATTTTGTGCATAGTTGAGAACTCATTTTAATTCAAAACTGTCTCAGAGTTCTTATTGGTTAGAACTGTGTGTTTTGATCTTTAAAAATGAATTGGTACTCATGGAGTTGATTGCATTTTATGATATAAAGTTTCTTTTTGACACAACAGGTAGGCAACAGGAAGCTGCTGGAGGTTTTGGAGAGTGAAGCAACAAATCAAAAAATAGTATGGGGGACAAACAATGATTTTGACTTTTACATATAGGATAGAATTGGAAAGCAAAAGGTAACTGGAGCTCACATATTAGGTAATGGTGTTACTAGATGAGGGGTTCTCACAGCTTCCCATCACACAAAATCATAAGTACTTGAAATCCACACGTGAAAAGTGTTAGAAAAACGCTGCTTTCAAAGAAAGCTCACGAGAAAAGTCTCACGTCCATAGAGCAAAGTTTAATGGCAGGCCCAAACTGCCAGGCTGGCCAGGGAAAAGATGGCGCAGCCCCGAGCCTGGGCGAGCAGTGGCTTTTATAGAAGGGGGAGGGGAAGGAAGTTAGTACAGGTGCAGTAGTCTCTGGTAGGGGTGGGGCTGTCTTAGATGGCGGGAATTTGTTTAAGGGCGGGGCTGCCATTTTGGCTGATTCACAAAATGGTGACATTATTGTTCTATCATTCCCCCATTTTTTCTTTAATAATGATGAGGGCAGGGGCTGAGGATCAGGAATTGGGGCAAAGCATCGATCTCTTTAACTGCTTCCTGCTGGCAGGGGGCATTGTGTGGGGCGGGATCCTCATTTCCTGTGGCGTCCTGGATGGGGCCTTCACAGTAGTTTTCTGGGCGGTTTTGGAGAGGTTGGTATCCCTGGAGGTACAACTGGTTAAAGTTTTGGTTAGCAATAGCAGACATACGGTCTAAAAGAATTCCTTGTATTGTTCTTATGATACAAGGGAGGAAGCTTAAGAATATGAGAGCAAGAAATATAGGCATTAGGATGGGCATTAACCAGGAGAACCACTGTGAAATGTTATTCCCTAGAGGATTCCAAGAGTCCTCCAATTCCCTTCTCCATTTTTCTAATTGTTTCTTGAGAGGTGCGGCCATGGGGGGAACCCATTGTGCTTGACACCAGTGGGTGTCATGAGAATGATCAGATGAGGGCTGGTCCATCGAAGTAGAAGATCCTTTTTGGAGAACAAGATGCCCTGGTTTAACAGAAATTGTTATAGGGTGGGGCAGAATCTGGTTTGCATGCTCTCTGAGAAGTTCCCTGAGAAGGCAGGTAGTCAGCCAGAGAAGCAGACTCTGTTGGAGACAAGTTTTCTAAGAGAAATGGGTGGCCATACATTATCTAAGACCCAAATAGAAATATTAGGAGGAGCATAAAAAGGTGTCTGTTCAGGGACTACATACCTAGGGATCTAAATTCTGCAAAATCCTATAACTGCAAGGAAAGCTATAAGCTGTCTTATGGTATGGGGGTTGGGAAACAGAAGATTGGGTTGATGCATTTATGATTCAGGGAGTGAGTCTGTCCCTTTAAGACCACACCTAGGTAGGTGACCTGTGGGAGGCAGGGGCTGTCAGGATTTAAATGTAACACTCTTGGATAAAAGAGAGCTTTAGCTCATTATTTTATATAAATTGACACTTTTAACTTTTTAAATGTTTGTACCATATTTAGATAAAGTATAACACAGCACTGTTACAAGGTGGTCATTTAAGACACATAAGCAAATATGATTTAGTAGTACTTAAAGCTTGACAAGATCAGCAGAAAACACAAATAATTTCTTTGACAAAATCTTTCTCTGTAATGGTTTTTTGTAGATGTTACTCAGAGCAGAACAATATTAAGATAACCTTGTTATTTTATAGACATAGAGGATTTGATTTTAGTTTGACATGACCCTAAAATCTTTTAGGCAACTCTTAGATTATATTCAACTTTAACTTTATCACACACCGAAGTTTTTTATTATGCACTTTTAAAACTTACTTAGACCTTTATATAACATACTAAACCCTTTGATGGCTTGTTTTTATCCCTCCTATTTGAAACAATCTTTAGGATAAACCCTTTTTTACAAAATTCTTTCTTATCCAAAAACATTTATTTTTCCTTTAACTTTTCAAAAAATACATTTATTACCTATCTATATCCTTTCCAGTTGTTTAGTTAGTAACTTGTATTTTAAAATTAACTTATATAAGAATTTTAAATTTATTATAGGGGCTGGAGCAACTAATTAGTAGCCCTTGTTGTTTTAAGGAATTTATGATAGGCATAAGACCTCATCATCCCTCAGGCTTGAGGGGATATTGTTTTAGGTGTGGAAACTGTGAGGGATTTTTGAGTTTTATTTGAATAGGGAGGGCCATCCTGGCTCACCCTACACTCATTTCATCAGTCCACACTGTGGAATCTATTTGTTCCTGAAGGAGGGAGCAGCAGAGATAGCTGCCTGGGGGGAGGAGAATTTGAGCTTTTAATTGAGATAGTAAATCCCATCCCACCAGGGACACTGGAGTTTCAGGTACTAGGGGAAAGAGTGACAGAAGAGGAGGTCTCCTCAAGAGCAGGCCAGAGGCCAGGTAAACTAGCACTCTAGGGGCTGGCTAGATTTGCCCCGAACTATAACTTTTGTCATTGGACTGGGGACAGGAGAAAAAGGTAAAACAGAGAAATGGGCTCCACTGTCTAGGAGGAAAATGACCTTTTGCTTTTCTGCCATTTTGGCTCCTCAACATTGATGACAAGAAGTAGAGTGTGGATAGGAGGCTGAGACCCATCAATCTATAGGAGGTGGCACCTCGCCTTCCATCTGGAGGCGGGGGCACTTAGACCTCCAGTGGTTACCCTTGCAGAGAGGGCAGTGTCCTGGCTGGGGGTGGGGCTGTCTCCCAGGCTGTCCCCCCTTAAGCATTCTCTGCAGAAGTGCCCCTCCTGTCCACCATGGTAGCAAGTTCAGGATTCAGGCCCCAGATGGGTGGGGTCCTCTCTGAGAGCAGCAATGAGGCCATGGTGTCTCTTATCTTTTTCTCTCCTGTTAGTAAGGTCCTGGACATACAGACATAGCTGTAAATACAGACATGGCTAGCTGTATTACTTGGTTCAATGACTTTTGCCTTCAGCCACAGTCTGAATTTTTACAAATATCTGGGGCTGACTGTTATAAATTTAACTTTGAGGAGAACCTCTCTCACCTGTGACTCTGAGTCCACCATGGTATGCTTTCTAATAGCATCCTTAAGATGCTGTAGAAAGGTAAGAGGATTTTTTTTTTAAGGTTGTTGCTGTAAAGTAACCTGCTCTGGAGAGCAGGTCTCTGAACTGTTCTGGGCCTCAGTTTCCTCACTTGAAGAATGAGGGATCTGGTCTAGGTTAAACTACGTTTTTCTACTATGAGATGGCTGAAGTGACATTAATGCCACTTATCTTCTTTACCATTTTTTTTTTTTGTAGTAGTACTGGGGAATTGAACCCAGGGCTTTGCACATGCTGGGCAGACATTCTCCCATTGAGCTACTTCCTCAGCCCCAAATATTATTATTTTTTACTTTGGCTGTACTGGGCTTGAACTCAGGACTTTATGCCTACAAAGCAGCACTCTACTGCTTGAGCCATATAATCATATCCAACCTGAGTGGCCTGGGCCCGAACCCATTGCTTCTCTAATGAGATAAGAGTCTGGTCTAAAAGAAGCATAATATTCTTTCATGTCACTTGAAAGGTTTGGATCACAGAGATAAAGGCTTGAATGTATTTGTCTGGGCATCAGTACAGCTGTTTAGATGTTTTTGAAATTTCCCTTAGATCTGATAACTGGAAGGGGACATAAGACTTGCCCTCTTCCTACCATTGCCTGTTGAAGAGGCAAGCACTCATTAAGAGGTTCTGAGTATTGGAGTGGCTTAGAAGGTAGAAATTTATATAGGGGACCTCAGTTTACTTTTTTTACTTTTATAGAAAAGGTCTAATTGAAGTATGGTATTATAATTTAAGGAACCCTGTGAAGGCCATTTCTCATGGTCACCCAAGGCATACTGAGGTGAGGCCTCAGTACAAAGCTTCCAACATCTACCAGCCAGAAGACTGGAAGATGCAGGTCCCATCTAGAAAGAACAAAATGTTAGGATCCTGTCTTTTAGCTAACAGCAGGCAGCCTCTTTAATAAAGTCTACCTTTTAACAAAGAAATCATTTATAAAGTTAGAGAAGGGCATTCAGAGGGCATTTCAGGCCAATAACAGTACCATATGGGACAACTAGTGTTAATATTTGGAGGGAAAAATTTATGTTGAGGCCAAAGGTATAGAAAATTCTAAATGAGAAGTTTAGAGACCACAGTAATGTCTATTTTGTTATTTCTGGAACTATAACCTTGAGCTAACAATTGGCTTACAAGGGCTGGGTCTGATGCCCTGAGGTGTGAGGTGGGGCTAGGAGCAGTACTTGTGCAAGGCAGCACTCCCTCCACACACACCTGGGACAAATGACCCTGACTGTCTAGGCCTGATCCTGCGGCCTGTCGCCCCTCCCCCCTAACTGTGTACTCTGCGTGCATTTATTCTAGAGGAAGTGGTAGCAGGCTGCAGCCATCGCCATGTGTGGCTGGTGGCCCAGGATGTACTGGGTCCTCTCTATGGATTTTCTTAGCTATGGCAGGCCTTTTTGCTGTGTCCAGAAGCCGGCATCCTGTGCACAGATGCACCTGTTTGCTTTCCCTCCTCCCCTTGTGGGGGCAGAGTTACAGCATGAGCATGGCAGCTGCAGGTTTTTGTAATCGCTTTTGTAAAGCAGCTGACTTAAAGTTACTTTAGACTGAGAAGCCTGGCAAACTAGTTGGAATAACTTAAGTCATAAGGTACCATGCTACAAGTTTTTCATGGGAGGCAGGGTCCCAGTAAGCCCAGGGAGGGGAAGGCAGACAGAGACAAAGGACACGTGGTGAGACCATGGAGGAGGCAGAAAAAGTGTGCTGACATCTTAGGTAAGGGAAGGGAAGGCAGAGCCTGGAGGCATGACACACGCCTGAGGGATTAGCCATCACTTGTGCCTCTAGGTTGCTCCCATTGACTGGTACTGGCATGCTTTCAGCAAAACGAAACCTCCACTCCCAGGTCACCGAATAAATCCGGGGCTTGGTGTCAGCCCACAGGAAGGGAGCATGAGCTCTCCCAGAGCTGGAACTGCCTTGAGGCCAGAATTGGCAAGGAGTGGCTTGCTTAACTCCATGACAGGGAAAGTTTTTCAGGAAGATAGGAGAAGATAGGTATGGTAAGCAGTGCAAGAAGTCTGTTTACATGGGGAAGGAGGAGGTTTGGGAGAGGAATTGGCTGATTTAGAAACTGGTTAAGAGGCTAATAAATCTGTACAGGGAGACAGAAAGTACAGAGGGAGGGTTTGATGCAGAGATAGCAAAAGGATTGGACGTAGGAAAGTTCCTTCCATTTACCAGCACGCTCACAGAGATTGTATAGATCCCTTAAAATACTGGGATTGAAAGTGCCATTAAGTGGCCATTTGGAGGCATTGTCCAGTGGATATTGGGGCCAGGCCTGATTACAGAGAAAAATGAGCTTTTGGGGCTTAAGATCAGGCGTGAGGCAGAGGGGCCCAAGGTTGGCCAGGAGACATCCCAATGGGGAGTCTGAAGGAGGCCTGACCTGAGGAGAGATATGGCAGGCGTCCCCAAAATATCAGATCCTCAGGAGAATGAGAGAAATGTGGAACACAACACCCAGAGGGAACATCTTTACCACGGGAGGACCCACAGTCCCAAGTGGGGAACCCAATTCCCAGGACAAGAGCAAGCTGCGACCTAGCGCTAGGGTTTTTGAGGAAATGAGAGATAGAGAAACCACAGCTCAGCGTGTGAGGAGGACTCACCGAGGGAGAGAGCACCTTAAGGGAAGATTGGCTGGTGGTGGATGGCGGTTGGAGGCGTGCTGGGGCGGAGGAACTTCCCTGCGAGCTAGTGAGAGAGTGGCATTTTTTAGGATTGGGGTTCCTGGTAAAGCAGCTCAGATCCCGGAGGAAAGCCGGGAGAGCAAGGTCAGTACCGGGAACTCAACTCGATCCCAGGTCTTGGCACCAAATGTTAGGAAAAACGCTGCTTTCAAAGAAAGCTCACGAGAAAATTCATGTCCATAGAGCAAAGTTTAATGGCAGGCCCAAACTGCCAGGCTGGCCGGGGAAAAGATGGCGCAGCCCCGAGTCTGGGCAAGCAGTGGCTTTTATAGAAGGGGAAGGGTAAGGAAGTTAGTACATGTGCAGTAGTTTCGGGTAGGGGTGGGGCTGTCTTAGAGTGCCAGAATTTGTTTAAGGGTGGGGCTGCCATTTTGGCTGATTCACAAAATAGCAACATTATTGTTCTATCAAAAAGCATTTCAAGGTGTTTCACAACGAGGAGTCTCACTAGGTGGAAGTTTAAGAAGGATTTTAGTATATAACAGGATAAAGTAGGGAGAAGTGGGGAGGAAAAGAGAAAAACATTTCCTGTTCTCCACACGGGAAATGGGAATAAAGTTTCAAAATAGTGGCTCTTATCTGTAGTCTTTATACTTTCTGAGCTGGGGGAATGCACATGACCATGTCATCTAGCAATCCCTAGTCATTAGACAATGGAGCTGAGTGCCAAAGATGGTTGCTGCTTATTACTTGAAAACATGGAGATGTGATCTAGGCCTACCCAAAACACAGAAACAATAGGTGAGTTTTCAGACTTCCCTTTGCTAGACATGCCTTTTATGTTTCTGGCCCTCTACTCATTCAAGGAGCCTTGAAGCTTCTTAACATTTCAAAGAGGAAGGCAGATGCAGATAGTCCCTTTATTTCTTCCTGTTCTTGTAACTTAACATCTGTAAGGAGGTGGGAGGGGGGCCAGCTTCTCTGGCTTTTCAGTTTTTAGTTCTTCCGTCCACTGTCTAAATCTGGCCTTTTAATATTTATTAAAAATAATATAACTTCCCAGTCTCATCTACTTATCCTGCCTTGATGGGAGCTGTTAAAATTGTTGAGAAAGAGTTAACTCCAGCCTATTTCTGCAGTACAGTTATTTGGAGGTTGAGATAGGGGAGCATGAGTTAGCCTAGAATATGCAGCAAGACCCCATCTCAATACAAAAAAAAAATTCAAAAGACTTTGAAAATAGAAATTGGTAAGATTTAGTGAATTGACTAAATATTAGGGAGACATCAAAGAATTTAAAATAGTACTTCTGAGGTGGTAAATTTGAAGAACCAGAGAAATCACGGTATTTAATTAACAAAGAATATTATCATAATTCAGAAAGCAAAAAATATCCAAAAATGACTCTACAGAGCATTGGAAAGAGGATGAGAAATGGGAATCATCCACATCCATTCTCTGTATTTAAGAGGTAAATGGAAGCAGAAATGTGGAAACACTGTGGGAGATAACATGAGAAGATTAGTAAGGGCAGAAGACCAGACTCTGAAAACTATGCATGGTTAATGAATATGGAAGAAAGGAGGCAATGAGTGAAATAGAGACAACAGAGGACCAGCCAGCAGAGTCAGTGTCAGGGAGGCCAGGGAGGAATTCTGTGGAGTCAGTTGTTATCTGGAGGCCAGGAAGAATTAGGTGAAAAGATCAGAGTGAAGGAAGTAATAGGCAACCTGGGAGAAAAGACAAAATTAGTATCCGGATGGAACTTTACAATTGACCAAACACTTTCACAGGGTCATCTCACTTAATTCTCAGGTCAACATGCCTGTTAGGCACAGAGAGCTATTTTTATCACCTTTTCTTAAATGAGAAACACAGAGGCAAGATTTGAGCTGCTGACTCCAAATTCCACATTCTTTCCATATGGGGTATGATGAAATATGCTAGAAAGTATAAGGAAAGATAGAAGATGAGGAGGTTTTAGGTTTTTTTCTGTTGTTCACTTCAGCAAGGTGGGTGGTATAGAGAGAGCCTCTGTCTTGCTGTGTATAGATTTAGAATCAGCATATAGTATCCTGGAAGGGCACTGCAAACAGACCAACCTTTTCTATCATAATAAGAAAATAATTTGACTACTGTACTTAGAATGTGGTAAATAGCTTAAGTATATTCATGTATCATTAAAATATGTTTTGATATTTAGTGTATTCAAAGATGGCTATCTCAACATATCTCAGTACCCTCCATATTCCATAACTCTAATCAAATTCAAAGTCATATTAACCTGAAGGGTAAATCACAAGCCTGTAATAAACATTTCATGATCTGAAAATATTATTTAACTGAACAAGAGGAAAATCGAAACCTAAGCATGTCCAATATTGTGAGGATTTATTATCCAGTTTTACCCTAATGGCATCACAGATCATTTAAAAAGGAAATAGGAAAAGTCATTATTTTCTGTCCTCTTCTAAAATTAATATTCAAAGAAAAATATTACTATTGTTTTAAGCAAAGTAACTACTTTTAGGTATCATGCACTTCGTAAACTTTCTTAAATTTACATATGTGTTATTTTTTAAATAACACATTAACTCTTTTAGTTAATTTCCTTGGTACTGTTTTGTAATTTCCCATCTTTAGTTTCCATGGGAACAGGACCAATCAAAGTATTTGGAACTCTGTTAAAATGTTGAGACCAGGATTTCTAATTTGGGTTTAGGCACTTTGCAGTTTAATATGAGTTTCTGCATTAAATCTTTAAAGGTAAAGAAACTCACTTTACAATTTTATGATATGTTTGCATTTTCAAAGATTTAAATCAAAGAGCTTTAAAAGTATTAAAAATGTGTTAGACTTTCGAAAATGTCACAGTGTACCCCCAGGACAACAATAATAAAAAAAATGTGTTAGTACATACCTGAAAAAATTAAATATTTTAGGTATTCTATCCTTGACAAATAAGGAAACTTAAGATACAGTAATTATCCCAGTTAAATAACATTAAATCTAGTTAAGTTTTCCTTAATTGAAAATGTGAACCTTTCACATACAGCATATCCTGAGTAGGAGGAATTATTTTTAGCTTGGATTTGGAGCAGTGAGTAATTAAAAGTCTAGAGAGGTCAGATAGAAAATAACAGAGTTGAAAAGCCTCAAACTGTACAAAAAGGTCTTGAATAAATCCCATGTCCTGTCCAATATCTCCTTTGTAGTTAAGAGAACAAGTACTACCAATGGAACATAGTGTACATCATAGGTTTTACCTTAAAAAATTAACTTTCTGGCCATATTACATTATATAACTGGAAAGAAACCATTTATAAAACAAAGCTTTTGAATTCTGTTAGCTGAGAGTGTGTTCAAGGAATTAAGTCAGGAAGTATCAACAAGTGGGGGCTTTGTAATTTTGTGGAAACTATTTATCACATGATGAATGGATACTGTACATTTACTCAGTAGGGACCAGGGCTATTAAATAGCTTGTGTACCAGACAATCTTGCAAAATGAAGAATTCTCCCGTGTCCCTCATCTGCCCTTCAGTCTTCACGACTTTCCAAAGTCCTACTGCATGTCAAAGAAGTGAAAACTATAAGTATCTGAGCCTATCACTTACACTATTTTACTTATAAACAACCTTTTTGCAATTTTATACAGCTAAATGTACAAATTTCTATTTTAAAGTGCACAATAATTCCATTCTTTATTTTCCAATGCTATTTGAAAGCGTTTCTGATGTTTTTATTTAATCCAATTATAATATCTTCTAAGCATTTATGAATTAAAATATATATTGCTTTCTTTCCTTTTATTTCTCTGAAACATTACATTTACTTTTCCAAATAGGTACACCTATTTATATAAAAATATATAAATAATATTATATATAATAACTGCAAATACAACATATAATGTGTCATGTACTATATATTATTTAATACATAATGTATAACGTGATATACATGATATATGATACATGATATGGTATATACTCTATAATATGTTTATTAAATGTTACAATATGCATATAATGTACACAATATGCATATAATGTACAATATGTAATGTGCATTATATACACTTATATATCATATTATGTATCATGAATTACATGATATGTTATATATACAAATATATATTACATTAAATATAAAATTATATACTTATATAATATTCTCTATATATCTTATTTTAGGAATAAAGGGGGCATCAAAACTTATTATAAAAAGAATTTCAGATAATGCTAAGAACCAAGGAATTAAAATAAGTACATGCAAATTGCATGCATTTTATTAATAGTACTAATTCTTAGGTTGTAGCAGTTGAAGATGGAAAACTTATTATGTGCACTATTTTTAGGGATCCAGTTTTTCCCTTTCCAAGGTTCATTTTTAGCTAATGTGAGAGAAAAAAAAATCAATGGTTCACAGCCAGTTCTGGGCAAATTGTTCTTGAGACCCTATCTTGAAAACACCCATCACAAAAAAAGGGCTGCTGCAGCCAGGCACTGGTGGCTCATGTCTGTAATCCTAGCTACTCAGGAGGCAGAGATCAGGAGGATCAAGGTTCAAAGCCAGCCTGGGCAAATAGTTCACAAGACCATATCTCAAAAAAATCCATCACAAAAGAAAGGGGCTGGTGGAGTGCCTTAAGGTGAAGGCCCTGAGTTGAAGCCCCAGTACTGCAGAAAGAAAAAAAAGGGGAAAGGCGGAATGGCTCAAACTGTAAAAGCACCTTCCTAGCAAGTGTTAGGCCCTGAGTGCAAACCCCAGTGCTGCCAAAAAAAGAAAATGAAATAAACAAAGCTTTGTTTATTCAGTGTTTCTCAAACCTGTATCTTTATGGAACCCCTAACTGTCTATAACATGCTAAAAGCAAATGGCTAGTCTGAGGGAGAGGATGCAGGAAAGGAGCATCAGAGAAGAGAAAGCCACCAAATGTGACAAATCATAGAAATGCTATTTAATTTTGTCAAAGTAGTTTGTAGTGGAAAGTTCTATGGGAGTTTGCAGTGCTTACCTAGATCTATCATAGAAAAGCTTCCTAGAGGTTACTTCTGGGTAAGGAGTCTCAGAACAAAATTGATGATGGAATGTTTTTTAAGTGACTATTGCTAGATCTCCAAAGACAGAAAGCATATTTGCATTAAAGTAGACATCCCCCAAATAATTTATTATTATAATTCATTATGATACTTGCCTTGGAGTTCTTCAGAGAAATAGAACTAACAGTGTGTATGTGTGTGTACGTGTGTATGTATTTGTATGTATACAAAAGATTTATTTGAAGGAATTGTCTCGTGTGATTATACCGGCAGGCAAGTCCAAAATAAGCAGCATGGGTCAGAAAGCTGGAGATTAAGGATTTGCTAATGCTGCAGTTCAAATCCAAAAGCTGTCTGCTGGCAGCATTCCCTCTTGTTTGAGGGAAGTCAGTCTTTTGTTCAACTTAGGCCCTTGATTGATTGTCTAGCATGCATGAGGCCCAGGCTGGGTTCTATCCCAAGTACCACCAAAAAAAAAAAAAGAAAGAAAAAATATTGTGTCAAATAGAAGTAGGGACAATACTTAGGAAGACTGTAGTGGCCAGAAAAGAATTTACCTTTCCTGACATTGAAGTAAAGCAGAAGATAATACACAGGACAGTATGTCTACTATGGGTAATGCAGCTTGATTTAAATGTTAACCTTATCCAAAAACACTCTCACAGGAACATCCAAAGTAATGTTTGACCATATCGCTGGGCAGTATGGCTCAGCCAAATTGACACATAAAATTAACTCTCATAGTGCCATTTTCAGTTGGATATCTAAACTATAAGTAAGTAATTTTATTTTTAAGAAAACCCTTTCATTTTGTATCACTAAATTTAGAACTTTTTAATAAGCTTCTTTTAAAGATCAAATTGTAGGTTACTACTGAGGAAGATATTTCTAGGAGTTGGCTTATAATTTTTAACATGAAACATATTCATATATTTAACTTGTTGCAGCATAATGTGAAAGCTGATTCTTTACAGTTATGCAATTAACTATTTTCAGTTTTAAAGTTGACTATTTTAAAAATCTTTCATTGTTTAATCTTGTACAACTCATTTCTTAATTAAAAAAATGAAAGCTGCATGCTCTTTCATCTTCTCCATAATTAACTTCATTTCCATTCATTCAGCAAAAATTTATCGAGTATCTTTACATACTGTTATTTGCACTGGGGGTTACTGGTAAAGAAAACAAAGGCCCCACCCTCAGTCATAAATACATTTTATGTCAGAAGATAATAGGTACAACAGAGAAGAGAAAAATCAAAGGGATCAGAAAGGGGAATGTGAAATATGTTGGTCTTGAGATATTAGTTAGATAGGTTGCTCAGAGCAGGTCTCATTAAGGAGGTGTCCTATGAACAAAGACGCAAATGAAGGAATTAATAGACTTCTGAAGGAAGAGTTTTTCAGACAGAGGAAGTAACAAGAGCCAGGCCTACTTAAGAATGAACAAGATGGCCAGTGTCCTTGGACCGAGGAGAAGGGAGAGCAGAAAAAAAGCAGTTTTGAAGCCAATAGACAAGATTATGTAGGGCCTTCTAGGCCAATACAAGGACTTTTACTTCAACTCTGTGGAAATGAAGAATCTATACAATGGTTAGTGCGAAAGAGTGCTATGATGGACTTAGCATGTGAAAGAGTCACTCTAGCAGATGTGTTGAGATTAGAATCCAGAGGGCAGGACAGAAACAGAAATCCAGTTAGGAAGCTACTACAGAAATCCAGGCAGATGTTGGTACTCAGACCAGATTGGTGGCCCTTGGAGAGGTGGAAAGGGGTAGATTGTGGATGTGTTCTGAAGGTAGAATGAATAGGGTTTACAGATGAATTGGATTTGATGTGTGGTAAGAGGAACCATTAAGGAGAACTGCCAGGTTTTCAGCCTGGACAACTGGGAACAACTGAGCTGCCACCATCTGAGGTGAGGTGGGAAAGCTGGAGCAGGTTTAGAAAGATGAGGTTTGTACATAGAGTTCAAAATGTCTATTAAATCCTCACGTGGCAAGACTGAGAATACATTTGTATCCATGTCCAGAGGTCAGTGAAAATGTCTAGACTGGACATAATTATTTGGGAGTTCTTACCATCTGGGAATGTTTAATGCCAGGGTCACATTATTAAGGAAAAGTATGGCTAGAGGAAAGGAAATGACCAAGGATAGGAACTATGATGAGGAAAACTAGGAAAGTGTGATGTCCTGGGTGCTAAGTATACAAAGTGTGTCGAGAAAGGTATGATGAATTGTGTCAATTATGGCATTTATGGAAGCATCACTGTAGGATAAGTTATATCCTACATATGATGAAATACAACCCAGACAGCCTGTAACTGTCCAAAGCATGTCCATCCTAATGTATGCCTATTGTGGAGTCATTTATGGAACACTCAATTTGCACCACCACATTGCATAAGAAGTAGTGAGCAGAGGGAAAGGCACAAAAAGTATTTATTGAGAATCTACTGTGTCCCAAGAACTAGACTAAGCAATTATGTACTTTACTTAATTTAATCTTTACAACCAGTTAAGGAAGGCATTATTAGCTTCATTTTACCTAAAAGACTATATCTTGCCTAACATGATATGGCTAGGAATTGATAGTGCTGGGTTTCAAACACAGCTCAGTGTTGCTTCTTCTCTATTGGTTATGACTTTCTGAAGACAACGAATCATTCAGATAAACTGGGTGCAGTTGTATACTTTTGTACACTAGCTTGGGAATCTGAGGCAAGAAGATTTGGAGTTTGAAGTCAGTTTGTGATATGTAGTGAGATCTTGCCTCAAAAAAAAAAAGATTCTATTTTCATCTATAATAAAGACTTAAGTTGTATTTGTAACAGACTTTCATGGTGATCCCATGGATTTCCATAGTGCTTTATTTTGATTTCAGATAATATTTGGTTGAAAAGCCAAGCTGTTGAAAGTGGTGGTGGTGGTGATTTTTTTTTAAATCTCAATGTGTGTGAAGTGAGTTCTGATACCACCGCATTAAAAACTGAAGTGCTAATGCTGACTCTACAGAATTTGAGAATGTCTGGTTGATTCTGTCATAAATCCCTCCATCTTCATGCTATTCAAGATCTCAAGCAGCCATTTCCCCTGGGTTATATTATGATAATTAAACTTTCACATACCATATTTGGACACAAATAACCTTCATCTGTCCCTTTTGATTCTTGAACTGAATATTTCAAAAATTGGACTTTCTTCTAATAGCGCATACTGAACTCATTTCCTGACTACTTCAGAGGGTAGCTCCAAAGCTCCCACCAATTTGAATGTGTACAGATATTCACCAAACTAGTTCTTTCATCAGTCTGCTTGACTGACCCTAAAAGTGCATTTTTGTGTGAGCTCACAGTTGGGTGAATAGGGCCAGTTTTGAAGTAAAAGAATGAGTCAGAGAACTGCTTTTACAAGAAGAAAATTATAGTTCTTGGATTTAAAGTACACAAGAAGTCAGGGTAGCTAATTCTGAGAAGTCTTGCCTGACAACAGCAAATGTGACAGTAAAGCAATGCCAAACCTTTGTTTCCGTGTTCTGCACTTCAAAATAAATGGCTCTTATTCTTTTGGCTTCCTGAAGACTAATCAAAGGAAACATGACGCAACAATAAGCTGGGACATTTCCCTTGGTTTGCAAATTTCTTCTATAAGCATTTGTGGTAATAGAATATAATTAATATGTGTGCAATGTAAGGGCTAAGATTTTATGAGTCATCGTCCAGCAGATTTGAAAAAAATAAATCCATATAAATCCCATGTTTTAAGAACTGAAGTGTGATAGAGTGAGAATGTGTGTATGTTAAGTCATTAGTCCTATAAAATCTTTTTTTTCACTGCTGTTTTTTGATCCAGGGTCTCATGTATGCCAGGTAAACACTCTACTCTTCAACTACATCCCCAGCTCGTCCTATAAAATCTTTAGTGTTTTAAAGGTGGAATTATCAAACCATGGTTCCTAAACACGCTTTCTTTATCTCAGCCCTGGGGTGGCCAAATCCAGAGAGCTAAATAAACTCACTAATGAGAGCAAGTTCCTAATCCTATACAGAAGCGGGTTAGTAGCATTCTGTGTAAGAAAAATTTTATTCTTGAAAATTTTACAAAGTGTATATTGCTAGGCCCTCCCTACCTGACCACGAGAGCTTTGGGCCATACTCACATCAAAGTTATACCCCAAATCTTAAACCTTACTAAGGTTATAGTCCATCTGTCTCTCTTTATGCACTTATTTATTATATTTTATAATAATACTATAATATTTCTATAACTATAATCTTCTATTTCAGAAAAAGATTGAAAACATTAGCAGTGCAATCTTGGAGATATCCTTACTCACACATTATAAATTTAACAGCTTGGTGATATTAGAGAATCCTTTAGTTACTTCCTTATGCTAATTCTTGAAAAACATAATTTATATTCATACCACTTTCAAAAAATGAAAACATTTGAAATATTAAACAATTATTAGTGATTCCTACAATTCACTCAGTAAGACAGAGAAATACAACTTGAGAAGTATAAAGAAAGTTTAAAACAATACTACACAGCCATGGGGAGGGGTGGGGAGTTTAATGGAGTGTTATCATCTCACATCTGTTGCTAAAGTGATCTTATAAATGTCAAATAATTGTGGGATAAGCATTTCCCTAATTCCTGACTCAAACAGCCCCTGAATAATCTGTGTGAGTCTGCTGTTAGGACATTTTGTGCAGACTCCCAGATTTGAACTGGTGATTCAGATACACAGTTCTGAACTCAGGTTCAGGAAATCAGTTAGAAGCATTTGCCCAGAGCTGATCAAACTCTGGGGAAAGTGCTATACTTGACCTAAAAAAGTTATTTGTTTGATAATTATAATGGTAAATTCATTTCTACTGAGAAATATATCTACCAAATGCTCACATTGGTTCTAGACTTTTAGTCTTTAAGAATTGTATCAATGTGTAGGAATTAGGTAATTATAATTTCAGGTTAAAGGGAAATGAATAATCTTAAATGAATATAGTCTTCAAAACTTGAGAGACAGAGAACTATGGAGGCATGCTAACTAGATGAATACCTTGGCTTCCTTGCTTTCTAAAGTGTCGTGGCCTTGAGCAAGTCATGTAACCTCTCAATCATTATATCTTGTCAAGTGAGGATGTTAACAGAGCGGCAGTCATATCTTTTACTGAGATGTTAGGTTCTTGAGGGGAAAATTTAACCATAGTCAAAATCACCTTTAAATTCTTAAGGCCTTGGTTAACTTACCAGGGCATCAGTCACCAATAATTATAAAGTCAAGTGCATCTTTTCTTTCTCCTTCACTTTAATATGACTTTCCTTTCAAGTAGAATGTCAATGTCTCATTAAGAGGAGGGGTCAGAATGTCTAGTTTGAGAGACTAGGAGGATAACTGTCAGTGTCTCCCTCTCTTTCCTATTCCCTAGATCTAGTATGGTTGATTATGGTTGGTTATGAGATAGATGAGTGTATTTTCCATCTTCTAATTCCTATCTCATCTGCTTACTTTCTATCTATCTATATAGTTATCCATAATAAACTCAGGGTGATACTATTTTGTTATGCTAACCCCGTGTAGCTCGATATATTGGAATAATAGTTATCAATGACTATCAAAACCACATACCTGTTACTTTTTATGAAATAATTTATGCCTATACTTATTGGGAATTTTTTGTGCTTAGCTAGGCAAATGCTCTACCACTTGGGCCACATGCCCAACTCTAAATGAATAGTTTTTATAACTTGGTTTTATAAGTGATACAGTCTGTATTGTACTTTTAAATGAAAGACTTCTATAACACTTTGATTCTAATTGTGTTTTCAATTAAAAATGTTTTTAAAAATATTTTTATAGTAATTTTTAAATTGTTATAGTATAAAATAAGTATTTATTCTTCACCACATCAGATCACCTTAATGAGTAGTAGAAATATATAAAAACTTAAACTTGAGGAAAATGAAACACGAAAGGTTTCATTTGACTAGGAATTATTTGACTTGGGGTTGTTAGGAGCTGTGGAAATAATCATCTCTTAAGCTCAGTTTGTGAACTTCTGCCAGTGATTTTGGAACACATCCATAACTACTACGATGTTTCATAGTGAACTTTGAAACAATTGTTGACCTCAACCATTGGACCAACATGACAATTTTTTTTAATTTCCCTGTTTAATTTATTCTGAAAAAGTGAAGAAAAATTGATTTAATAAGTTAGCCAACAGGAGACTATTCCTAACATCTGTTAGTGAAATGTTGATTTATGAAATCCAGTATTTTGTTTTCATAAAAAGAGTCATTAGGTACAAGTTTATAAAACATGAATTTTAAGACTAGTAAGACTGAAACAAAGTACAAATCTTGAAATAAATAATTTTAAAAAATTTAAGATGCTGAATTTTCTCTTTAAACAAATTCAACATAAGTGGTCATGTATTTTAAATACTTTAATTTACTTCTATTTAGAAGTAGAGAAAGCAAGGTACCTAGAAGGCAAAGATGTGTAAAATCACAGAACCATATTAAATGTTCTGCAAAGAAAAATACTATCTATTAATTAATTTATTTATTTATTCAAACTAATCTCTTTCACTACTGGGTATACATCCAAAAGAAAAGAAATCAGTAAGTCAAAGAGATATCTGTACTCCATGTTCACTGCAGCACTATCCACAAATGCCAAGAAATGAAAACAACCTAATTTTCCACCAATTGGTGGATAGATAAAGAAAATGTGATACATATACTATTCAGCCATAGAGACTAAAATCCCATCATTTTCAGTAACATGGATGGAAGTGGATATCATTATGTTAAGTAAAATAAGCCAGGTACAGAAAGACAAATACTGCAGGGTCTCACTCATATGGGAATCTACAAAAGTTGATCCATTAGAAACTGAGAATAAAAAGGTAGTCAGGAGAAAAGGAGGGAGTGAGGGACAGGGACAGGTTGGTCAATGGGTATTAGGTTATAGCTTGGTAGGAACAAGAAGTTCTGGTGTGCTCTTGTACAACAGAGTGACCATATATAAGAATCAAGCACTTTAAAAAACTAGAAAAATCGGATTTTGGTTTTCATCATAAAGGAATGATGATGTGGAGCATGCTTATAATCCCAGCACTAGGAGGCTAAGGCAGAGATCACAAGTTTAAGGCTAACAAAGTGAGACCCTGTTGAAGGAAGGAAGGAAGGAAGGGAGGAGATAAATATGTTTAACCTGATTTAGACATTACACAGGGATATATATATTGAAATGTTGCATGGAACCCCATTAACATGTACTGCTTTCATCTTTTCATATATAAGTTAAAAGAAGTAAGTAAAATAAAATATACCGGAGGTTTTTATTTTTCCTTTTGGTGGTATTGGGTGGGATTTGAACTTGGTGCTTTGCATTCCTTCCACTTGGCTAGGCAGATGCTCTACCATCTGAGCCATACCACCAGCCCTGTAAATAAAATATATAAACAAAAAAAATCTCCATTATAATATTTTTGCCTTCATAGCTTTGCCAATTCAACTTGTTTAGTGTCTAGGACATTTTTTTTCCTGTTCAAATAGATGCTCAAGAATGCTTGAGCCCAGGAGTTTGAGATCTGCCTGAGCAACATGGCAAGACTCTGTCTCAAAATAAATAAATTTTAAAAATTAGAGCTGGCGGAGTGGCTCAAGTTGTAAGACTGCCTGCCTAGCAAGCCTGAGACCCTGAGTTCAAATTCCAGTGCTGCCAATAAATTAAAAAAAATTAAAATCTCAAAAATATATTTATGTAAAGTTTATGAAGAAATAAATTCCTATAGTATAGTTCTATATTATCTTCTATAGTACTTTTAGTGATTTTTTTTTGATGGTACTGGATTTGAACTCAGGGCCTCATGTTTGTAAGGCAGATGCTGTACCACATGAGTCCACTCTGCCAGCCCACTTTTAGTGATTTTTGAAAACTTTAAAACTTTTTATTGAAGGAAGGCTTAGCAAGTAGAAAATTGGAAAGATTCACTTTCTCATTGATTTGCCTCAGATGAAGGAAACCAAGAGCCTCCTGAAGAAAATAAACATTCTCAGTAGGCACTGTGGTGTTTGAAATGTTCAAAGACACAGTGATGTGGAGGGAACAAAGATTATCCTTCCCTATTCTGCCCAGATTTCCCCTGCCACTGGTTTCCAGGGAATATAAGTCTTTATTACTTTGTCTAAAAAGTGTACTAAAATACTTCAAAGATCACAGGAATTGTCACTCATAATTGGGGCTTCTCTGGAGGCCCAATTATATATAATTCAAATCTTGCCAAAAAGGGAAAGAGACTTCTTCAAAAAGTTGTTCGAAAGTTTCACAGAATAATGGTTTGGAATCATAGTTACTGCATAATGTGTGGAGACTTTGTCATGAATGTTACCCTATTGTAGAGAAACCTTGTAAGAATTAAATGAACTAATAATACTTACAAAGCTCTCGGTATGATGCCTGACACAAATGCTCAGCAGATTTTAGCAAGTATTACTCTTTCTCAAGAGCCCACCAAGATCCTTGTTCTCCAACTCACTTTCTCCTCTTTACAGTGTTTTAAATATTTTTTTCCCCTCCATTTTTAAAAATGGTCAGGGGGTTTCTAAATGTGACAAGGCAAGAAGTACTCTATTTTTCTCTCTCATGAGTTTTGACTATCCACGTTCCCTCCTTGACGCAAAGAGCACTCATGATGGTGGGAGGAGGCAAAGAATAAAAAGGACAGATATTTTTTAACATTATCCTGGGTGACACTTCTCAGTCTGTGGATGAGAGAGTGGTTGTATCATGGCTGTAACTAAGATTGTGGTATGAATGACCATGTGGATTGAGATGCCTTTCATTGTGAAGAGATTATAGAAGTAAAACAAAGTTTGGGAGCACAGTAGCAAGTTTACTTTTGCCCATGAATTTGTGGAGTATGTAGGAAATGGAGATACAGATGTCCAGCAGAAAAGGAAGATTATGAATTTAACCAGAAAAGAGATCAGAGCTGCTGACATGGATTTAGGACACCCATGGGTTCTGCTTTAGGAAATGTTTAAAGACCAAAACCATAATACAGAAAATAGAAGTGACACGTATAGATTTGTTTTTCCTGTTTTGATACTTTAAAATTTTTATGTTATGAATCATATAAAATTCTTTCCAAACTTAGGCCAGCTTTTTTGAATATTGCATCTCATTTAAACATTTTAAAATGGATTTTTGTGCTATTTTAATTGTTGTTTTAATCTTTCAGATCATAAGGCATATGGATTCTCTGCTCCAAAAGACCATCAAGTAGTCACAGCAATAGAGTACCAAGGTAGAGCATCTTTCCAATTTTTGCCTGCTGTATTGCTGACCTACCTCACAAGGACTACAGATATGATATTATCTCTCTCTTTGTTGGAACCTCTGCCCTTCCTCCACCCTAATTCTTTTGCCTAAAATGGTCCATGCTGTTTCTACCTGTTTCTCTACCTCCTTGGTGGAAATTTTGGATAATAAATGAAAAAAAAAAAAAAAAACAGGCATACATAGAAAGGTCACCATTACGTAAATTATCTGCAACAAAGAAAATCTAATTTATGAAATAGGAAGATAGACATCTTTAAAGGTTTTTAGCTGGTTAGAAGTGGTAAGTAGAAATGAACGCTTCACACCTCACTCTACGTACTTAACATGACATTAGGGTAAGACTATTTGTGTTGTCATTTTCTTATTTATTGTAGCTTCTTTTTTTTTCTTTTTTGGTGGGACTGCAGTTTGCACTCAGGACCTTGCACTTGCTAGGCAAGCACTCTACCACTTGAGCCATGCCTCCAGCCCTATTGTAGTTTCTTAAATATATTTTTAAGGGGGAGTTTAACTAATGGATATAAGGTTTGGATTTTGCAAGATGAAAGATTATTTATGCACAACAATGCTTAATGTTATTTAATTATACAATTTAAAATATTTAAAATGGTAAATTTTAGTTTTATGTATTTTGGCACAGTTTAAAAATACTTAAAGTGACTAATAATAAAAAATAGTGTAAAGTGGCTTTTTAAAGTTTACCTTAAATATTGACCGTCCTTTTCTAAAATATCATTTACCAAAAATACAATTAGTAGTACAAAGAAACCAGAAAATTACTATTTCTTAAATGTAATGTTTGTTTAGGCTGGAGATTACAAACATTTAAGAAATAGGTTTAAATATCTGATCTCTCATCTTTTTTTTTTTTAATTAAATTGATTTTTTTTCTTTTTTAAATTTCTTTTTTAAAAATTTTTTATTATCATATTATTATTGTACTGGGGGTACACTGTGACATTTACAAAGGTTCTTATGGTTGAATTCACTCCCCCCCATCATTCTCCTTTAACCTTCCCCTCTCCCCTCCCCTGATCTCTTCAGTTATGACTTCAGTTCTAACAACTGGAGACAAATAGGCTTAAAGGAAAGAGACAGAAATTAAGGAAGAGGACTGGGGTGGGGAGAGAATGAAATGAGATAGTATTCATACAGTTCTTACAATAGCACCTAACACATAATCACTTTTATATGTGTTTGTTAAGTAAAAATGTTATAATAACAATCAGTCTATCATTCAAAAATAATGAATCACTTATCAAATTGTTACCCATTTTTGACTCCAGACTGGGTCCTTTTCCCCTCAGAATTGTAGTACCATCAACAAGATGGAGAAGGGACAGATCAGCAAAGTACACTTTTATTCTTGGCCACGAATAGAGTGGGAGATAAAACTCACAAATCAACTTCTCTACCTATTGGGGTCAGGAGGTTATAGATATAAAGAAAGAGGGGGAATAGATAGGTTAATAAAAAGGAGGAATGTTTGTGTCTTTTCTGAGAATGAATGGAGAATTTCTGGGAATTTGGGCACTACCTCTTTTTGTTCCTTTTATGGGTCTTTCTGGTCACTGTCATGACAGTTGCTAACTGTCAGGGCACCAGGGTTGTGTCATTTAGCATGCAGATGGATTATAATGAAGTTAGAAGTGATCTGGAGGTTCCTCTGGCAACCATCTTGGGTCTTATCAGTTTTTTGGCTAACCCACCTGATGAGGAAATTCTGGCCCTCTGGTATCTTGTCCTCAAAGGTAGATTAGGTTAAAGTGGTATAGAAATTGAGCTCGCTCACCTCAGCAGTGCGAGAGTAGGGAGGGGTAACAAAGTTACTTAAATTATTGTTTAGGTTAGTTAGGTCCTTTATGTTCTAATCTATTACATGATTAAACTAATAAGACACATTTTCTTGTGAGCTAATTTTAAATGAAGGGAGGCGGGAAGAGGAAATTAATGATTCTAAGTAATTTGAATGATGGAGAACGTATGAGAAGATAAACAGGGCTGGGCCATATGCCAAAAAAGGAGACTGGATAAGCCAAAAAAAAGAGTACAGGGGAGAGAAACATGGAGCAGGATGTCCCCAAGGGACAAAGGAAGTGAAGGTATTTCTCCTCCTTACTTTCCTGGAGGTTCCTATGCCTGGGCTCAGCTGGATACAGCAGAGGTACATCCCTGCCCCTTAGGCCCTGGATCACAATATCTGAATTAGGACATCAAAATTGTATTCTTTAATCTTACATTATTTTTTTTAAAACTATTGAGGCAAAATTCACTTACCTTAAAATCCTTCATGTTAAAGTAAACAATTCAGTGGTATTCAGAATTTCAGTGTCTCCACAGTGTTCTACAATCACCCCTCTGCCTAGTTCTGGACATTTCCATCACTCCAAAATGAAGCCCTGTGTCCATTTACATTACTTTTTAATGCTTATTTCATTTCGAATATAGAAAATCCTTTCGTAACTTATTGCAATTAAAGGATGAGCTGAGGAAAGGGGTGTATCTTAGTGGCAGGGCACAGGCTGAGCGTGTGTGAAGCCCTGGGTTTAATCCTCACTACCCTTCTCAAAAAATAAAAAGTCAGTCTTGCTCTAAAATAAGTGTTTTTTATTTTCTTACTTTACCTCTGGTTTTTAAATTAAGAATTACATTTTAATTCTAGTTTTTATGTGTCACAGTTATTTCAACTTGGCATTCCATAAAGCAAAAATAAATTTCTATGTTCTTTCACATTTTAGTTTTAGGATATTTTATTTAGTAACTCAATTTTAAGTCTGCGATAGTTTGTGATTTGTGTATATGTGTTCCACCCACCCATTTCATTCAGTGTTTTATCTCTTGTTTCTCTAATGTCAAAAAATTGTGAATTGATTTCTGCTTTTTGAGGCTGCTGTTCTCTATCAGTTCCTATGGTGGAGCCAGAAGCAGAATGAGACTGAAATCAGGGCCACTCTGCCAGCACTGTAAATTACATGAACAGCCTCTTGCAAGAGTATCCAACCCTGAGAGCTATTAATCAGAGTGTAATAGTAAGCATTTTCTCAAACCGTTATCTTTTCTCCATCTAATTGAAAGAGATGTTTTGGCAATGAAATTGTCACCTTAATAGAAAAAAGTTGGCACATTTGTGTTTTAATATGCCTTGTGTAATTTATGTTTTTCTTTGCTATCCAAAACAGACATAACATTTTAGTTCTTATTTGAGTAACTTAAAAGTAAACTTATGATAGAATAAAGTATAGATTTCTATCATGTCAAGGCAAGATAGCTACTATAACTAAAGAGAAGTTCCTCATGAATGAAAATAATAAGGACCACTTATGGTTCACATACTATATGCAAGGTACACTGTGCACCAAGTATATAAACTCATTATCACATTTAATCTTTAGAATAACTTTGTGAGATGAGTACTATCCTTTTATCATTTTACTGCTGTAGATATGGTGTTTTAAAAAAAGCTAACTATTTTCCCATTATCATATATATAGTATTTGGTAGCGGTC
Source organism: Castor canadensis (assembly GCF_047511655.1). NCBI lineage: Eukaryota > Metazoa > Chordata > Mammalia > Rodentia > Castoridae > Castor > Castor canadensis. The sequence goes on along the minus strand of NC_133390.1, from coordinate 17,975,749 downwards.
TAATTCAAAAGCTTCTGTATTATGTCACCTGATATATTATTATAACCCTGAAGCTAGATAGAGAAAATTATGCTGGCCGTGGTGTTGAATATTAGCTGAAGAGGGAAAGGAGAGTCCATGAGAGTTAGCTTCTAGGTTCACTTGATTCATTATCCTCAGATGCTGACCCATGATTCCCGTATTTTTATCATCTATATTCATTTTGTAGGACTGCCATAACACAATACTGTGAACCAGGTGGCTTATAATAGCAGAAATTTATTCTTTCATGATCTGGAGACAGTAGTTCAAGATCCAGGTATTGCTACACTAGAGTCTAGACAGTGGCTGTTCCCTTATTCAGGACACTTTCTCAAAGAACCATGTGGCAAAGTCCCTCTTTGTCTAAATCTTTGATCAAATGCCATCTTCTAAAAGAGGTGAACTCTAAATACTCTGCTTTTTAAAATGGCATCCTCTAAGCCAGAACTCCCAACCTCCCAGACTCTGCTCTACCCTTTATCTCTGCAGCACTCATCACCTTCTAACATTATTATAGAATTTACTTTGTGATGCTGCTTGTTTGCCTGATGTCCCCTGCTAGGTTGTAAGATCCTGAAGGGCAAGGGGTCTGACCTTATTCTGTTCACAGATACAGATCAAGAATAATGCAGCACACATGGTGAATACTCACAGTACTTTGGATAAACTGGATGGACTACTTCTCTACATTTTACATGATCAACGAGAGAGAGGCTGGAGTGAAGTCACTGCAATTAGGAACATTATTGGTTACTTTTCTAATATAATTTCCTCACAGGTTTTTCCACAGAACAGGGAGGACATAACTCAAAAAGAATTCACCAAGAGAGGTGTGTGAGTGTGTGTGTGTGTTTCCGGGTAAATATGTAAAACAATGTGATGGAATATAAAATTATTTCTAAGACGTAAGAGTAAGACATGGAGAATGGGTAAAAAATGAGTGTGGGTGTGTGCTTAATTGTTGGAAAACTCAAAATACAGGAAGGAAACCTATCTTAAACTCAAGACTCCGGAAGGTCACCACCCATTCTCCTTAATCAACACAACAGTACCGTTTCCTCAGACAGGTCCCTTAGCACACATTTGTCTTTGTAGTGTAGTATAGCTGTAAACACCTCTGTAAAATGATATCTCTCTGTGATGTAAAACCTGCTTTAAATGCTTTAAGCATTCTTGAAAAACAACTTTTGGTTCTTTTGTTCCTTGCCTTTCTTTTCTCTGCCCCAATTTCTATTACCTTTTATTCTATATTTCTAGCAATATGAGTATAATAAAAAAGAAAGGAATCACAATTTTATCACACAGAAATCACCACTGGGTTATAATTTTTATACATAGACTTATAGGCTTTTTGTCTATGTCCATGTGTATGTTTTAAATAAACTAGGATAATATTTTTTAAATACAATTAAATGTGCTTAACATAAAAATCAGAGGTATATGGAAAGAATTTTAGCATAATTTCTCTTCTCAGCAAAGATACTCTGCTTTTTTAGGTTGGACCACTTGCTTTGTGGGGAAAAAAAGTCTCAGAAATATGAAGTTGACATTCTAGAGAGCTTGTTTGAAACATCCTTTAAAACTACTTATAACTGGAGGTTTCTATTTGGAAACTTGAAGCAGTTTGCAGACCAGCACTGGGTTTCCCTCTCTTCAGTCATCTTGTTTGAACAGTTCAAAGAGATGGTTCCTTTGGAGGTTCCAGGAATTCTTTTTGACAGTACTGGGGTTTGAACTGAGGGCCTCACGCTTGCTAGGCAGGCACTCTACCACTTGAGCCACTCTGCCAGCCATCCAGGAATTCTTTAATGATGTGGCTACAACAAATATGCTGCAATAAAGAGAACTTAGCTACAATGAGGAAAACTTGAAGCCAAGATTAATCTTTTATTAGGTTATCTGGATTGGAGCAGTCATTTTGCAGTATGAGTTTATGCTAACATAATTGTACAGTGAGTTGATAAAGAAAAGATCTGAGTGATAATGTCAGAGTTTTCCCAACATATCCTGGGGCTGAACTAAGTGCCTTTCTTAGGCAGGAAATATGAAGCATCCTCCTATACCTCCATCTTGATATTCATCAATGTTGGACCAAAATAACATTGTTATTTGCCTCTTTTACCAAGCTATAGACTCCTCGAAGATTGAGACTGTGAATAATAAGAAAAATAATTGTAGCTCCTTTTGTTAAGTATTTATGATGTTTAGGTCTGTGTGCCTTGCATACATTACTGCATTTGAAAATTCACAAACGACTCTATCAGTATTATCCCATTTTACTGATGGAAACTCAGGCTAAATAGCTAGGGAAAACAGGATAATGTCACATAATTATTATGCAGAAGAGCTGTAATGGCTCTAGTTCATCTTTGGGTTAAGGTGACATGGTACTTCTTGATGTAATTTATGAATGAATGCATGGAAGAATGAATGGGAATGTAAAAGAATAACTTAAGGATGTTTACAAATGTGTTAATGAAGGAAAATATAAATTCTCAGGGACATTTAGAAAACAAATATTTTTGATGTTGTTCCCAGAGGTTATTTTAGCCTGTAAAACCCCAAAGAAGACCATTTCATCCAGGTTGGAATGGAAGAAACTGGGACGCAGTGTCTCCTTTGTCTACTATCAACAGGCTCTCCAAGGTAAGAAGCTTTGGACTTGATGAAGTGAGAGCAAGAGAACACCAAGTACCACGATCTCTTTTAATTTACAAATAAAAACAGGACATGACTCATTACTGAAAATGTGTTTCTGTAAGTGTGAGATGAAGCCAACAGTATCTGAGACCTCCAACACAACAGCCACAAAAACAGAGGACAGAGAACAAAAGTAGGTAAATTCCATTGAGTCCTTGGACCCTTCATTTCTTTCTTTTTTTTTTTCAAAAGCTATTTTGGATTTTAATACAACACATCACAGGAAAGAATATGAATACAAATTTGTGATTTTATACACACACTCCAACGAGTCTGTCAGTACCCAAAGTATTTTTATTACTATATTAGCAATGGAATTTTTGGATATGTTCTTAAGGGCCACATAAAAATAGATTTAAAGAACAGATTAAATTTAAGTCCTAGATTAAAATTTTGCTTTAAAGAATTTCTACAACAAATTTCATGTTTATGTATGAAAAATTATATTACCTTATATGAAAATGCCATGAAGTATTTTTCTACACTATACTAAATGTATTCCCAAGGAGGGAAAAAATTAAAATATCTAAAATATATTAGATTAAGATTACAAGACCATTATAGATCTTTTGAACATGCATCTGTTTACAGAATTAACCATATACAAAATGTTTATTTCATTATGGACCATAAAGAAATGAAATGGTGACAACTATCCCTTGCACCACATCATCAACTCACTTTAGCCACAACCATGTATGTCCTTGGTATGTACACAAAGAAAAAGTTTCATTTACCCCTCATCAAATCACCCACAGGTTTACTAAGTAAAATGAAGGTGTGGAAATGTGAAATTTGTTACACGTATTTTTTTTTCTTTCTTTCAAACATCCCAAGCATGGCATAAGTAGCCTAAAATTATAAAATACTTAAACTGGGCTTTGTAGTTATCTATACAGACTGCTAGAATGTAAATTAAATTGCCCAAATTAGCACATCAAGTAACAAAACCAGCCATAAAGCAGGCTGAAAAAGCATTAAATGTTTTATATATGTGAGTTTTTAAATCATTTAATTTCTATAGAAAAATTTTATTCACAATATAATGTGACAGAAATTGCCACAGGAATGATGTACTGATTGCAATAAGGTTGCATGCAGCAGCAGCTTTGTATTTTATAGCTATTTCTGTTTATAAAAATTAAACCTCTCCAGTCATGCTTACCACATGGTCTTAGATTTGTAATGTAAGTGAGTAAGGACTACCATATAGCTCAAAGAGAAAATGTCCCATCATTTTGAATGTGAATTATTTGTATGAAACATGAAGTATACTACTGAACCCTGAAACATGCATGTCTAGATTTGCTTTTTGTCCAACTTCAGGCTGTCTGCAATTACTCCCTATTTATATACTAGCAAGAGGATCTGTCTGTAATTGTGGTTGAATCAGCTGAGGTTGCAATGGTGGTGGTAACTGAGGTGGTACCATTGATTCCACCAACTGTTGGAACCTTCATTTCTTAGCACAGTCCTGGAGGATGCAAAGTGCAATTTTTCTTGCTGGCCCAGTAGATTAACTCTTGAAAGAAAGGAAATGAAAATGTTTGGATTTGGGATGAAGGGTCACTGCTCAGTGGTACTACCCTCCCCACTTTCTTATCTCCCCCTAGAAACTGACATCACTACTGAGAAGCTTAGGAAGTTAGGACTTATAACAGTTAATTAAAATTGTTGTGATTTTTATTTTGTTACACATTTCTTTCTACTTTCTACTCTGCTTGTTGAGCATGTGATACACTTTTAATTAAAAATGTGATAGTGATGGATGAAATGTTATGATATTTGCTTCAGAATTATCCAGTGTTAAGCATACAAATGAAAGAAGGTAGGTCATGTGTACTGTTACAGCTTAACAAAGGGGTACACTGAGGGCCATTTTTCCTTTACTCTCGAATTTCATATACGCTTCATTTTTCCATTATAAATATTTTTAAAGTTGGAACTACAATATAACAAAGATAATAAACATGATTTTTTTTAAATTATGTATTACTTTATTTAAAGGAATTAAATGAAAAAATGTTTAATGTTCATAGACAATTTAAAATATCCTCTGATTCTTACTGTCAAGATAAGACTGTAGGCTGCAAAATGTTAATTTCATAGCTGTCTTCACTTGAATTTTCTGCATTTGTCAATTCTGGCATCTGCATATTATACAAACCCTATTTTAATTTCCTACACATTACTATCAAAAACTAATCAATCAAACATTTTTAAGATACACCTCCAGTTCCACCATCTCTTCCTCTGTGGTTGGACAACCACAAAAAAAGTTACTGTTCTGACCAATTAAACCAGGCTCCCCAGTGGGGCTTTAAAAAAACAGGAATATTTTCACAAGGGTACCAGAAAGGAGTGAGGCAGGCATTTGGGTTGAGTTCTTTAAAATAAAACATGAGAATATAAAACTAAATATTCCTTTTTGAAGTCTAAAAAATACCCTTCTTTTTAAAAAAGCAGTTAAAATAACAGCATGGGCATCTAACTTTTAAGTTTTAAAACTGAGTATATTAGAAGCATAATAGCTGAATGCTTTCGCTATTGAATGAAATGACTTGAGGAAGGTGTTACATGGAAAATTACTTGCATCATCACTAGTATTATTGTCTTCTTTTTCTAAAGGTGACTTTAAAGATCGGGCTGAGATGATAGATTTCAATATACGGATCAAGAATGTTACAAGAAATGATGCTGGGAAATACCGTTGTGAAGTTAGTGCCCCTTCTGAGCAAGGTCAAAACCTGGAAGAGGATACGGTTACTCTACAAGTATTAGGTAATGTGCATGTGTATGTGTAACTACTGTCACCTGTCGATATCCTCCTCCTTCCAGACTTGGTCCGTGGACACACCAACACTAATTGGGAGACCCAACCAGTAATGTTACAGGAACCACAGCACCACCTTCCCAGAAGATCTTGGCTATTTCTTCTCATCACCTCATTGGCTACTAAAATTTTACTATTTTTAACACATTATCACAAAAACCTCTCTGTGTTTAATATTGAGGGACCTGTTCTTTATATAGGATTCTTTCCCAAGATTTTATTAGCTTAGGTAATGCTTGATACTATGACAGATAAGCCCTGCACTCTTGCTGAGTGGCTTAATAGAAATTTCTTTCTCACTTAAGTAAAGCCTATAGGCAGAGGGGAGAGAGTATGGAGCCATATTATTCTACTTCATCACATCATTAGAGACTCAACCTAATATAGGTCTGACATCTTCTTTAATACAAGGTTTTCCATGAGTTGGAGGGGACAAGAGGAGTGAATAAATGGAGAATCATGCAGGAAGTTGTTATAGGTCAGGCCTGGATATTTGATATTGTTTAACTATTGGAGTACTAGGGTTTGAACTCAGGGCATCACACTTGTAGGCAGACACTCTACCACTTGAGCCACACCACTAGCCCTAGGTCTAAAAATAGTTATCATTTTTATTCACATTCCATTAGCCGAAACTCATGCCTCTGACTCCATCTGGCAGCAAGGGGCTGACAGATGTGGTCTACTGTTCCCAAGAAAAAAGGGAATGGTTGTATTGAATAAGTGGCCAGTCTCTGTCATAAGTGTCTGATAAACACACCTTTACTGGTTGTTGAAACACACTTGGCTTTCATTGTTCAGTTGCTCCTGCAGTTCCATCATGTGAAGTGCCCACTTCCGCTCTCAGGGGGACTGTGGCAGAGCTACGATGTCAAGATAAAGAAGGGAACCCAGCTCCTGAATACACATGGTTCAAGGATGGTATCCGTTTGCTAGAGAATCCAAAATCTGGCTCCCCAGGCACCAACAGCTCCTACACAATGAATATCAAATCTGGAACTCTGGTAAGGTCACTTCAGATGTTAGCTTAACAATTGTCTGGCATTTGCATAGAAAGATTATTAGAACTTAAGATGATGGAGAATACAATACTAATACCATTGCTTGCTAAATGGAGAGGAGGGGATAGCAGGAAAGATGATGGTAGCTACAATGAGAAGTGATGGAAAGGACCACCCATATGAGGTGGGAAGGTCTCAAGGGGACCAGGGAGTTGAGCACACAAAGGTCTAACTGGTGAGTGACCTGAAGCAGGTCAAGCTTGATTCAAGGTGATGGTTTATGTAGTTTTCTGCAGCTACCTTCCTGGCCTGGAAAATTACTAAGTGCAGTCTTAATTTATACCTCAGGAAAATGCACAAAAGCTCACTTGGGGATGTTCTGACCCCAGTGTTAATCATGTGAAAAAAAAATACCATCGTAAAACCATGGTAGGACACCTGCATCCTTAAACTATTTCATGACTAGATCATCAACAGTTATCTCTGTGACTTAAGTGTATATTACTTTTTTTCTGATTGTTTCCTCCTTGAAAGGATTCTGATTGAAAGGCCTTTCCAGTGGTACAGATGAGAAACTATAAGTAAGCTCTTTAAAGTTAATGACATTTGAAAATAAAAAGTACTTTTATTTTGTCATCTGTGACTTTTCAGAGTATAGGTGGGAGCAAACACACACAAAAAAAGGCCATTTAGCTTAATGAGTTTTTTCAATCAAAATAATATTAAGTGTGACTTTAAAAATGTCTAATTTCCAGCAACACAGAATCATGACCATAGCAATTATCCACAAAGCTCTTAAAGGTGAGGTGACAATGATAAGAATTTTAGTAAGTTTTTAAAGGAGGGTATTATGTGTCCTTTCGCTCCTTCTATCTACTAACACACAGTAAGTAACATTTAAAACTAGATGGTTTTTTTTTTTTTTTTTTTTTTTACTATACTGGGGTTTGAACTCTGTGCCCCACACTTGCTAGGCAGGTACTCTATCACTTAAGCCATGCCCCCAGTCTTTTTCAATGGTGATTTGCTTTTGCCTGGGGTAAGCCTTAGACTACAATCATCCTACCTATGCCTCCTGTGTAGCTGGGATTATGGGTGTGCACCACCATGCCTGACCCGAAAACTTCATCCTCTTATACAGAGCAAAACACATTGGCTCATTTGATAAATAATACAGTACAGCAGATGAGAAACTGGGCAGAAAACCTGCTGTCACACTCTGCTATATTTACTTTTCAAATTTATTTTTTCTAGAGTGGGTGATAAAAGCCCCAAGGCACGTCTGTAATGATACAGATCCGCTTCCTTCAGTGAGCCTTAGCCCTTGAAATCTCTTGTGAGGCCAAAGTAGTACATGGTACCAGGCTGAACTAGCATGGGCTCTTCTGTGAGAAAAGAACAAAGACTCCAGTATATGGGTATGCCAGGGATTTTCTTTTAACTATCAGTTAGAAGGCACTGAAAGATCATTTGGAGTTTTAGTCTAATGTACTATTTATTCATAACCTTGGCCCTGAATTTATGGTGAATAATCTAAAAGTATTCTGGCTTTGGGGGAGGGAGAGATGATTCCTCAGAATGGAAACAAGCCAGGAAAAATCTTTCTATTGTACCAGGTACAAGCATACATAAAGAGTGGGTTATGGGAAGTAATGAGAAAAGTGAAAGAGGAAAAAGAGTATAGGAAAATATATTGTTGGAGGATCCAAGACAATGAGAAGGTGCTCCTCAGAGGGTAATGGCCCCATGGATGAAGTACAGAGTGGATGAGGCTGTGGTTAGGAAGGCATGTAAAGAGGATCTGAGCAGCCCTCTCACACTGGTCCTGAAGATCTTTTGAGGTTCCTAGGTGTGTATGCCCTCCTCTCTTCCTTTTTTTCTCTCCCTCCCTCCTTCCTTCGTTGCTCCCTTCCTTCATTTCCTTCTTCACTTCTTTTCTGTCTGCCTTAATTTCTTCCAGAAATTCACCAAGGGTATAAAACTACCAGTACAAGTTATGCAGCTTATTATATTAAAATCTTACCTCCCAGTTGCTTGGGAGTAGAAGGAGCAAGGGCTGGACTTTAAACTTTTTAGAATTTTCAAACATTCTGAAATTGATAGAATTTATAATTCTATAAACAATATCAATTAAAATTTCCTGGGCCCTAAGCTACTTTCTAGTGGTAACTCTGGCTTTTTTAAGAAAAAAAATATTCATCATTTGCCACTGCAGTGAATTCATATATGACTTAGAAAAATGCATTAACCCTTCTACCAAGGAGGCCTTCATTTATAAATACACTTCCTAAGAACTAGATATACCAACACTCTTAATACTATCAGATACTGTAAACTTAAAAACAAAAGGTTCATTGCCTTCCTAACTATATTGCTTTTCTTATAACACACACACACACACACACACACACACACACACACACACACACACACACACCACGCACCACTTGATGAAGGAGGAGGGGAAGAAAAAAAAAACAAAACAGTGGCCATACCCATAATCCTGGCTACTTGGAAGGCTGAGGCAGGAGGACAGAGACCAGGGTGGGCTACATAGTGAGACTATCAAAAAAGGAAGAAAGGAAAGAAGGGAAAGATGGAGGGAGCAAGGAAGGGAGGGAGGAAAAAAAGGAAGGAAAGGAGGAAAAGTAAAGGGAAACTTATCCATATACAAATCTTTTTCTGACAAATTAAACAGGATGCCTAGCTATTCACCCCTTGAAGTCATTGTAGATTTTAAAATTCACAATAATGATATAAAGTCCTGAGTCATTAAAAAGGAAAGACTAACTTAATGATAAAATTCAAGGGACGTAGTTCTTTTAGGAGCCTACTTATGGATTTATAATTTAAAAATATATTTGTTTTCCCTTCCACAAATAGCAATTTAACACTGTTTCCAAACTGGACAGTGGAGAATATTCCTGTGAAGCCCGCAATTCTGTTGGATACCGCAGGTGTCCTGGGAAACGAATGCAAGTAGGTAAGTGTTGCTATTGGGAGGCATGAAGGGTTTGTAATTACAGTGTGCAAGTATATGGGGGCAGAAGGAGCAAGGGTATGAAAGGGTTGAGTGATGTGAAGGATAGATAGGAGAGAATATTTAAAATTAGCTTGATATTGCAAAGAAGCAATAATGCTGTTTTTAATCCATCTTCCAATCAAGCCAAGAATATTTAGCATTGTACTCAATAAAACTTCTTAATTTTTCAAATCATATTTTAAAAATATTCTCTTCTGAATAACCTTTCAAATAAAAGCTAATCATCTTCATAGTCTGTAAATTGCTCAGGGTCTAGGAGTCTATAACTTCATTTATACTCGGTCATTTTACTAGCTACATCCCCTTAGGCAATTTATTTAATCTCTCTGCCTCAGTCCTCCAAAAAGGGACGTATAATATAGCTTCCTCATAGAGTTGATATGAAGATTAAAGAAAGCAGTATTTGAAAGTGCTAGAACAGTGCTGGTATATTGCCAGCATCCCATGTGATAGGTACTTCAGTTATTTTTTTTATCAAGTTGTTAGTAACTTTTCGACATCCAAGATGTAGAATAGTTATAGATCTAGGTTTCTGTAAAACATAGCTGTCCTACATTACAGTTCACAAAATAAACTCCTTAGAGTCCAATAAAATTAGTGCTTAAGCATCTTTTCTAGGTTACATGAGCTTCAGAATATATTCCTTTAAAAATGTCATTCTTAATAATTGGATTTAATTTTTCTTTGTGGTAAAAGCCATGTTTTGAATATGGTTGTGTAACAGAAAGGGATGTGAGGGAATTGGCCCCCAGGGTATAGCGGTCCCTTGGGAGGGCTGCACCCTGAAACAGAACACTGAGGGTGCTCCTTGTTGCAGAAGCTTGTCCTCAGCTTCTGGGGTCAGAAATTCATTTTTTCACTGCACTTAAGAGGATGGCACAAACTACACAAATATGTAATGTCTATGTGTACTTAAACTCAGCATTATTTGTAAAGAAAATACAATCATATTAGACTTCAGGATATAACGTATAAGATAATGAATACTATATTCTAATTTCTGTGAACAAGTTTGAATTTCTGGGATTTTTTGGTTTTGGTTTTTTAAGACAGGGTCTTGTAAGTAGTCCAGGCAGACCTCAAATTCATGATCCTCCTGCCTGCTTCCCAAGTGATGGAATTACAGACATGTACCACCATATCCAGCACTGACTCTTGTTTTTTAATTCAGCATAGCATTGACATTATCCACCTAATGTTCTGATATTTAGAGTCAAACATAGCAATTGTTTAAATTATCAGAAAGTATCTCTCTCAGTGTTGCTTTGAAATTTTCATCAAAATTATCTGAACATGTTTAAAAATTAATACGTATTTTCTTAACTTCATTCATTTACATACTATCTTCATGGTTTTTAATGTAAACTTGTGCCAGTGGCACTATTTCTATTTATTTTTCCTTTGTTTTTAAATGGTTCTGCTAATTTAAGTGCCTACTTTAGCCTCATTTTAATACATTGTTGGGTTGTAAGCTATAGCTCAGTGGTAGAGCACTTGCCTAATGTGCACCCAATTCTCAGGAGCCACTGCCCGCAAATATACATAGATTTGCACTCGTTACTCTTGTACAAATTCATGAACTCATCTATTTGTTTTCTTTGTGAATTATCACTGATAACTTACAATGAAAAACAGAGACTGTTAAACAAGCTAAAGAAGTTCTCTCTGTTGTTGCATTGTTAGGAATCAAACCCAGGGCCTCACACATACTGGGCAGGTGCTCTACAACTGAGCTACATCTCCAGCCCTTCCTAAAGAAACTGCTTTTGAAGTTTAGAAAGAAAGTAAAATGTGGATTTGCTGATTATTCTCAGACTTCCTTATGTACCACTCAAGCAGACCCCACTCCCACTTAGCTTTTTAGCAGTTTGGTTCCTTTTCTTTCAGTTAGAATAATGACATCTTCCTTTTATGTTTTTTCAAAGAAAGAATACAAAATATTTTCATACTTATTGTTACATTTTCTCTTCCCTGAGGCTTAATGTATGGCTTGCTCAAAATCTCACAGAAATGGCAAAAAGAAAAGTGCAAGCAACTTGCTTCTAACTTACTATTTTCTTTCTTCTGATTCATTGAAGAAAATCACATAAAATCTATTCTATGACTTAGCACTTGTTGGACAAGACAGGTTTTTTTTTTTGTTTGGTTTGGTTTTTTTTTTGTCAGATTTTACCTTTAGGGTAAATCCTTCATAGATATCAAATTCACTGCAAACTTCAGGACACTTTTTTTGAAACACTAGCCCTTTGATTAAGCACATTACTAAGTACACTACAAAGAAAAGAGGAGGCCCAGTTTGGTACAAAGCAAGTTTCAGACCAGTGGGGTTGTAATAGTAAGATGTTGCCTCAAAAAAAAAAAAAAAAAAAGGTAAACAACAACAACAAAAAAAAACATTAAGTTTAGAAGGTTAATAATCTAGTTATTAGGCAATAGAATCAATCCAGAAAAAACTTTGTAAATTGATAACATGGCAGTCATTCCAAGCTTGTGTTCAAAAAATATAGTCATATTAGGTTTGAGGAGAGATGACTTAATAGCAACAAGAAAAGGCTGTTTAATTCATTAATAATAGTTTAGTGATAAATATATATGTGGCCATGTATGTGTACACCCACATACAACCCCTATAAATTCAAGAAGAGTGGTATGCCTGACAGTTTTACAGAATAAAGTGGCACATGCTCTCTCTGTGATTTGTATAAGCATTTTAAACAATATTTGGTGTGGAGAGGTAACAGTAGAATATTTTATTGAACTTCAAAGATTGTTTCCAACCTGTAAATTATTACATCTCCAAATACAAGAGAATACCATACATTTTATTTCTAGCTCATAGAACTTTTCAAACTTAAGATTATTGCAAGGCTTAGTTCTGTTAATATTTTCAATCAATTTTGAGCCATGTCTTGAAATTGAGTTAGTTGAACAGGCTTCAAAATCATGAAACTAGGCTTAGCCTATCTCCAAAGGGGGGCTTTTTTGAGCCCTTTTGACTTAATGATAGCATCTGTCCATCTATTTGATGTGAATTTACACATGGCTTATTCCATATTCCAGATGATCTCAATGTAAGTGGCATCATAGCCGCTGTAGTAGTTGTGGCCTTAGTGATTGCTGTCTGTGGCCTCGGTGTGTGCTATGCTCAGAGAAAAGGCTACTTTTCAAGTAAGTGAATTTCACCCTTCTTTGATACATGATTTTGTATGGATATAGAGTTTTCTTATGGGATGCTGTTTCTCCTAAGAAGTTCTAACAAACTCTGGAGAATATTTTTTCATAGATTTTTGTGCTCCAGAAAGTGTCCATGATAACAAGATACAAGTGGGTTAGGTAGCAACTTGGCAACCATAGAGAAAAAAGAGAAAGCATAGGATATGTGAGAGTCATCCTTGGAGTGCCATAATGCAGAGATACTCAGTGTTGACAGATATTTGCAGTATGTTTACCTGTGTACAAAATCCTTATAAGTTAGGAAATATGACTCTCAATATATACGTGTATATTTATACATATATAGATACTTCTAGTTTTTAAGCAATTTAATTGAAATAAGACAGTGAAATGTCTTATTAGTATAGAACAGTAGAATGTTTAATATCAAATTTAACATAATTTATAAAAAAACAAAGAAAAAACAACCCCCTCCTGAAACTAGAAACCTACTTTTGAACAAAGTTTTTGGATCTTCAAGTTTAGACCTCTTGTGACTTCAAATCACATATGATGGTGCAGTAGGTTGGCGTAGATGTGTGAGATATTAAAATGTTTTATTCTTTAGTCTTTCCTAGACTTTACATTTTTTTCTTCATTTCTAGTCTTTAAATTTCTGAGAGCTCAGAAGTTGCAGAGCTTCATTAAATCCATTGGTAATATTATATAAAAATTCAATTTTTAAATGGAATAAGAAATCAATGGGCATGAACAAATTTTTGATTCTTTGTTTGATAATGGGTATTGACTTTAGAATTTAGATTTTAAAAGTAATTTTACCAAAATAAAACTTAGACTTAAAAGAAATTTCTGATAATATCTATAAGTAGATGTGTAAGAAAATGTTTCCATGACCATGGATTCAAGGAGATTCCCTACAGTTAAGCTCTGTGAATTAGTGGTATTTTCTTATATAAAGTGCTTCAATTTAGTTCAGTGCAATGCAACTTTATGACTAGAATCTAGCTGTGTCCCCCTGCTGGTCACCAGTGAAAGCATAGACAGATAAGATCATTGATTCAAAATCCATGTCATTTTTATCTACTTGCAATGAGCTCCTGCCTGTTTTCAGTGAGCCATTAGTAAGCATGTTTTTCTTAAAATGCTGAATTAAAGAGTTGACCTGAATTTTATGAGTTCATTAGCTAACAGTATTAATTTCATTTTTATCTGGCAAACAACCTATCCAAGAGAACCATATTTTGAACTTGTATTTAGGACAAGGATTGGCAAACTATGACCTGTAGACCAAATTCAGTTCCCTACCTGGTTTTCTATGGCCCAAAAGCCATAGAAAATAGGTGAAAATTTGCAACTATTTGATGATAGGGAACACTAACTTTGAACCCCAATTGAAACAAATATAGATCCCTTCCCAAAGAATTTTGGTCTTCAATTAAAAGGCCTGTATTATAAGACTTTGAATATTGTTGTACTTTGAATTTTATTGGTAAAAATTTTGAAAGTTTCTTTTATCTCTAGTTTTATAAGTACCTATAAGTATCCTTGATTTTGCCTGAGCCCACAAAAGACTAAAATATTTGCTGTGAGGCTCTTTACAGAAAAGTTTGCCAACCCTTGATTTAGAGGATACAAATGTCAGTAAGGATCAAGATTAAAAAGAAATTAAGTAAAAAAAAATTAAAAAGTCAAAACTCATTTTTAAATGAATATCATACCACAGTAATTCTTGCATTAATGATATATACTTATTCTTTTGTAGAAGAAACCTCCTTCCAGTAAGTATACTTTCTTAAAACCCATACCTTTTCCTCATACCAATTAATAGTCTGTTAATCTGCTTAAAGTCAAAAGTAGATTATCAGTTTATTTGTATATATATATATCCTACTTCAGGCCTCAATGCCATAAATTTAATTTTAAATTTAATTCATAGGTGAATTATCTAGATAAGAAGCATTTTACTTTATAGGCATTTTCATGGCACTATTTTAAAATATATATTTACTGTATTTTCACTGATCTATAGATTGGCAATACAGCAATGCAAAATACGTCCCCAAGCCCTCCATATTCTGCTTTATGGAGCTCATATTCTAGTAGATAAAGACAGAAAGTAAACAAATCTGTTTAGTATACAGTATTTCAGTGTACTAAATACTAGAGAAAAATAAAGCAAGTAAGAGAGCAGAGACTATAAAGAGCAGGAGTGAAAGCTGTCATTTTAAACAGAGGGATAGGAAAGACTTCACGGAACAGTGACAATTGAAAATATCCTAAAAGTAAAGAAGCAAGGCTGTGAAGAAAGTGTTCTGCAGAGGGGAGAGAACAAATGGAAAGAGCTCAGGCCAGGATGCCTAGAGTATGAGGGACCTCAAGAGGATCAGTGTCACCAGAGTACAGGGTGGGAAAGAGGACGTGTGTACACAAAAAAGGAGTAGTGTGGGAAAGAAGACGTGTGTACACAAAAAGGAGCAGAAGCCAGATTATCCAGAAACCTCACTAGTCAGTTTGGAAGCGTTTGAAGATGTTGGAGAGCTTTAAGTAGAGGAGTAGAATTTTTTTTTTTAAATTCTTCACATTGACTGCTTTGTTAAGAGTAAACTGTAAGGTGGAAAGGAGAACCAGGCAGACCAGGAAATGACTGCCATAATACAGGCAAGAGAAAATGGTGGCTGGTACCAAATTGGTGCCAGTTCACATTTCCTGCCTCAATCTTGGTCTCTGGTTTTTATAATATCCTTGTACAAATATACAGGATAAAGTCCAAGTTATCAGGACTAACAGTTACAAAGGGGGTAAGTTCAGAAGACCTGGGCAGCCTCAATGTGTAGCCACCACCCCACTGCACCCCTGCATCCAGGGTAATTGTTTGAACTTCCATTTTTATTAAGATGGAAAACTGAGCCGGACACTGGTGGTTCACACCTGTAATCTTAGCTACTCAGGAGGCAGAGATCAGGAGGATCGAGGTTTGAAGCCAGCCCAGGCAAATAGTTCTCAAGACCCTATCTCAAAAATACCTCACACAAAAAGGGCTGGTGGAGTGGCCTAAGGTGTAGGCCGAATTCAAGCCCCAGTACTGCAAAAAAAAAAAAAAAAGATGGAAAACTGAGGGTTTTGAGCAAAGGAGAGACATCATCTTACATAAGCAGTGAAGGAGGTTCATGCTTCTTCCATTAATGTCTCTGTAAAAGCAGGTAGTAGTCATCTGGAAGGAATGTCTTTACTTCTTGACATTTTTCCTCCCATTCATTCAATCTACAGCCTTTAAATTTTGTCAAACTTCTTCTGGAACCCTAGTGACAAAATGGAACTTCCCATGGACCAAAATGAATTTTGAGATAATAATAATAATAATCAAAATTTTAAAATATTTAATGTCAGTATAAATTAGTAAATCTCTGTTTTGTGTCTTCCACAAAAATTTGTAGTATATTAGGCTTAGGCTACATTTAGGTGCACAGAATTTCACATGGACAGATACTTTGTTGCATAGCTTTCTCTGTGAATGCTGTTTATAAATATAAGAAATTCAGCTAGGATTACTGGCTTTTTTTTCTGCCTGCCTAGGATAAATATTTATCTTCCTGCTGAATGAGGGTATGCCTTGGAATTGGAGGTAATAATGTAGTAAATACTGTCTTTTGTATTCCACAAACAGGAAGAGTGGAGCTGCATCTAAAGCTACTACAATGAGTGAAAATGTGAGTATTTTAAAAGCATATTTATAGAACAGATGTGTTTAGGGAATGGGCAGAGAAAAAAAGCAATTGGATGTTGTGCCTTTACTCTTTTTTTCCCTTTATTAATTTATTCATGTTGTGCCTTTACTTTTAATACACATTTTAATAGTCAGCTGGCATTTAGAAGGATCTAAATAAACGTTGATTTCTTTCCCCTACCTGGGATGGCATGATAAAAGTGCTTGACATTTGTAGAGCAATTATAGGAAACTATCTTTATCATTTCATTTTTTCTCATGGGGTATTCTGTTATTTGCCTTCTTAATATTACTAGATCTGGCATTTTCAGCTGTTTGATAGATGAGGAAACATATACATGTTCTCACAGGATAACAAGGGTGGAGCTGGAACCCAAGAACCTTGATTCCTGGCAGCTTGACCAAGCAGACTGTTTCCTGCAGGTTTTTGGTTCTAGGAATGGCTTTTGGTTATTCAATGAACTTGAAAAAGTCAGGGATATGAAATATCCTCTGCTATTTCTCAAAGGTATGGTTCAGAAATCCTTGAAAGGCAATAATTAGTTAGATGATACAGAGAACATAGACATTAGAACCTTTATGTACTTTTTTATTTTTAAATACTACAGTGAAGTACTCAATACCATCACTGCTTACATTTTATAGTTCTTTGGGTAGATATTCAACCTTCTGGATTTTTTTTTCCTAGTGATACAGTGAGGAGAAGGACTGTCCCCCGGTTTATCTTTCCTGAGAGCATGGGTTCCCAGAACTCCTTAGCAGTCTAGGCCAAAGACTCAAATTTCCTTTCAGTAGAGCTTGGGGTGGGATGTGGACATTAATATTTTAAACACTTAAGTGATTCTAATGGACAGAAGTATTAACACCCATTTATTACTACAAAAAGTTTTTTTTTAATTTGAGTTTTCAAACTTAACTCTAGAATCTGTTCATTATAGAAGTCACTGTATTTTGTAGTTTACTATACTGAGAGTGTACCATTCCTTAATTAGGAGATAAACAATGTGTAATTTCACATTTATTCCTACAATTCATGGAAAGAACTCCTTGAGTATAAAATAAAATAATTTTACCCCACCAAACAAAGTCACTCTGTGCCTCAATTTTTCATTTTATCTTTCCCTCTGAATAGCTCAGAGCTATTCAATTCTACTTTGCCTACATCAGGGTTTTCCAGCCTGACAACTTTGAGTCAGATTATTCTTTGTTGGGGAACAGGCTGCTCTGTGTGCTGTGTGATTGTGGCACAGCCCTAAGCTCGAGACTCCAGCGGCATACTCCTAACAAACAAGATTTCTCAGGCTTGAACTTCTAGCCCTACTTCTTTATCGCTCATCAAATTTTCAAGGATCTTATCTTCTAGGATTTGTTTTATTCTTCATAAGATTAGAATTAGTTAGCTATATGCTGATTTGTACCTCTGAAATTCATATAATGGATATAGTTTGATATTAACAAGATTTTTGTTTTTTAAGTATAAATTCGCATTGTATTTAATCTTTTTTCTTTCTTTTCCTAGGATTTCAAGCATACAAAATCCTTTATCATTTAAAACAACTCCACTTTTGAGATACACCAAAACCACAGTTCTTTTACAAGTTATTAAAGTATTATAAAACTCTGCTTTGTCTTACATTTGCAAAGAGGAGGTGCATTAGGAAATGAAATTGGTACTTCATTTTAATTTATATGACCTCTAACTCAACTGAAATTGTTAATTTAAGCAAAAAGTTCTGTCATCACCTAAAATACAATCTGACTTCCTGTGTTTGAACTAAAGAGAATCAAAACACTTTGTTATATTCCAGCTTTTGTGACATGCTAACAAATTTCCTAACTTCTAGAGAAAGTTACAGTAATAAGTTATCCTGATTGTGACATTATCTCACAGAGCATGCACATAGGAACTGCACATGCCCTCTCAGCAAGAGTCAATTTGGGGGAATTCAGAAAATACTCTTTAACAGATACAAAAGGAACCTCTAGTCTCATTTCTACCAGAATCCTCTTTTCTCCCCAAATACAATCCTTATTCCACTGCTCATTTATCATAACATATACATATCCATAGAAGGGAGGCAGCAGGGATGGTTGTGTTTACCTTCATTTCTGAAAATCAAAAGCAACATGAGAATAAAAAGCTAGTGACCAGAGCTCACAGGTATGCGCTGTAGGTCTCACCTGGTGTGTGACACTGATAACATAATCGTGAGGGCCAAACACAAACCTGAGTGGCTTCTTTCATCCCCACAATTGCTTGCTGCTATTTCCATTCCTAAGACTCGTTTGAAGAGGCTCAGTCCCCTTGACATCAGAACTTGCTGCTGGAGCTTACACAACATGGCAGATACTTTCTGGACACGAGTGGTGATTGCTCCTTTGTCTCTTAAGAACTGTGCAATGAAATTCTCAGATGGGTGATTTCCTTACTGTTTTAGCCAGGGGTTTGCCAATCCTGCTTATGACAAAGTACGGATATGGAGGGGAGAAGTGGTTGTCTGAAAAACAAAATATGAATGAAGGAGCTCACTGTGACTCCCTGCATCTGTTCCCTGCTTGATAAGAGAAGGCACACGAGAAACTGTCTGAAATGAAAAATGGGTCCAATCATCTGTTCTCGGAATTAACCACAAAGGCGTCCAGCTAGTGTTAAATGAAATTTTTAATGAATCACTTATCAGTAAAAGCAATTAGGCTGTGTTAAAAAACATTGTCTTTTAGAACTGATTTTTATTATTCAATCGATATTAAAGATAAAATGTGGCTAGGGCAGGTCTCATTCTTCTGGGCAAATATGGATGAAAAGATTAGGCACTACTTTTAAGAACTTAAAGAAATCTGATCCTTCTACCCAGTTAGGCAAGGCAAATCCCCGGGATTCACTGAACAAATGGAATAAGCACTCATTGAGGACAAATTTGTGCTTGGACCCCAAGTGACTGGGAAGAAGGCTGTTGTCTGATTTTTGACTTGTCCGTGGCATTCTATGCTTCTCACTAGATTCCTTCCTGGAGGTCTGGCTTCTGTAATATGGCTTTGTCACAAAAGTCATAGCCATTGTCCCACAAAAGCAGTCATAGAAAATAAGTTAATGAGTGTGTCTGTGTGCCAATAAAACTTTATTTAGAAAAACTCAGGCACAGATAGGATTTGGCCCTCAGGCATAGCTTCCAAACCCTTAGTGGTGAATGATGAAAAAGCACCTACCCATAGACTTGTAAGAAATCGGGCTACATGTTGCCTATGCCTTGACTGGAAAACTTGTTTTAAGGAATGCTTTCTCCTTGCATTGCCAAGTGCCATACCATAAGAGGAAAATTACATAGTGCCTTAACTTCACTAATAGATGAAAAGCTTCTTTTTAAGACATTGAAGACTAGAGGATTTGTTTCATACAGTGCAAACATCTAACACTGTATTTGTGCCAAATATATATTATACATTATCTTAAAATATTGTATACCGCTAAGTAAAAATCATTGTGTAAAGAATGCTTTCTTCTGCACAAAGAACATGTTACAAGCACTAATTTTCTGATTATTAAAAATGTATCTCTCTCTGGGTTACTGGTGTCCAGATTTGTGTCTCCATATTTGTTTTTGTTTTTTTTGAGGCTAACAATTGTTTTAAATCCCAAGCTAGTTCTTAGAGCATTTTATCTTCCTGGAGTGAAATTGTGTGTTTAAGATTAGGGTTCTGGAATCCTTAACTTTTTTTTTTTTTTTTTTTTTGAGATAGGGTCTCACTGTGTAGTTCAGGCTGGCTATGAACTCTTGACTCTTCCCCCCTCAGCCTCCCAAATGCTGGGATTACAGGCATATGCCACTATGACCAGTTTTGAATAACAATTTTTATTTTAATTTTGTTGCTGTTGTAACTCGGCTCAATTTCTTTTTAGTTTGGGGATTTAACCTAACTAAATCCCCAAACTAAAAAAAAAAGATCGTTTCTCAGTACACCTTTGCAAAGAACTTCCCTCATCCTACAGCTGGCTTTGTTTGATTAAAGTCTACATTAATAAAAACTGCAGACCTCTTAAACTTTTTAGTCCCCATTTAACGTGCAGGGGAATAGTCACTCACCTATTGTTCTGAAAACCCAGGAAACTACACCCTCTTAACATCTGCAGCTACAAGCCTACTCTTTAGCTGCTTAAAATTAGAAAGTCATCATCTCTCTGTTTGGATGCTTGCCAACTTCTCAAATGCTGACCAAACTAAAAAAGTTCTGAAAATAAAAATTTAAAAAACATTTTTTGGAGACACGGTGTTGCTAGGTAACCCAGCCTAGCCTGGAACTTACAATCCTTTTGCCTCTACTTCCCAAGTGCTGGGATGATAGGTGTATGCCATCTTCTCCCGCCCCCCGCCCCCCCCTGCAAAGGAGAAACAATTGAACACTTTATAGTCTTTTGTTACTCTGTCATGTTTTTTTCTGGGACCGTTCTCTCTCAAGACCTCTCTTTTTGTCACATTTTAATCTCTCCAGTTCTAAAGGCTCCTTTTGGTTTCTTTCTCCTCACACTATGTCAGTTTGCCTGATTACCGTCTTAAACAATGTTCACTCCCTTCTCTTTTTCCTTCCCCTTTATTTTGGTCAAAATTCCTTGACCTAGCATGAAGCCTCAAGCTCAAACCCAACAGATCCCATCTGGGAAGGTTAATACCAGTGGGAAGGGGGAGTATATAAGGAAAGGGTGTAGGGGGTGAATATGGTAGAAATATTATGTACTCCTGTATGTAAATAGAAAAATGAGACCTGTTGAAACTATTTCAGGAATGCAGGGAAGAGGGAGAAAGGAGAAAGATTGAGGGGGTGAATTCAACTATGACTTACAGAACTTCTATAAATGTCACAATGTACCCCCAACAATAATATAATAAAAGGGTGGGAGGGAGAAGTACATTTCCCAAATTCCTTGACCTAGAATTAAAGGCTCTCCCTGTCCCATCTCATGTACATATGCCTTCATATTGTCACAAACACCTTTTCAGTCACATTTCATTATACTCTCTGGTAGCCTTAAGCACACATCAAACTGAACTATGGTCATTTTATTTTAGCAATCCATTTCCCCAGCCTCTATACGTTTACTTGTAACATTTATTCCACCTGGAATGCTAATTCTCCTAATCACAAACTATGTAAATTCCATCTACTCTATATAAGAAACAGGTCAAATTCTACACCTCTTCAATAGTGTCCCTTTATTGCCCAGCTGGAAGAAGTTTCTTCTTTAAATCCCCACAGCATTTGATCCTCTTGTGATATTTCCTGGTTTCCATCCTAGCAAAGCTCAGCATGTACACATCTGACATTCCTACCTATCTGGAAGCACTATAAGAACCATGTTTTATACATCTTTTTAAGTCCCAAGGTATTTAGCATCTAACATGCAGCTAATAAATGCTAAATCAATTCTTAAAAGAATACTGAATGTCCCTTTAAATTTACTAAAATACTGTATTTGACAATCCAGTTCATTTATATCATGCTGACATAAATTATTGCTCCATAAATTAAGACTGGACAGAAATTAATTTCCCCTTATTTTTTTTGTAATTAGGGGCTCAATTTCAGTTCTTAAAAAGGCTCTTAAATATTTTTCTCATTTCAAATTTAAAAATATAATCTTCCATCTTTTGCTTTTTCTCTAAGTTTCAGAACATTTTTTTTCTTTTTTGGTGGGACTGGGATTATAACTCAGGGCTTTATGCTTGCAAAGCAGGTGCTCTACCACTCCAGTCCATTTTGCTATTATTTTGGAGATGGGGTCTCAAAAACTATTTGTCCAGACTGGCCTTGATCCCAAATCCTCCTGATTTCAGCCTCCCAAAGAGCTAGGATTGCAAGCATGAGGCACTGGCACCCAGCTTAGCACTTTTAATAGAAGTAACTGGTAAGGACATCTAACGTAAATTGTAAGTTTTCATTTATTTGTTTTTGATATATTCTCCCATTCAGTCACTGGAAATATTTGGTACTTTTTAATATATGCCATATTTTTACTTTGACCAAACTGGAAGAAATGTACAAATTGACATTCTATATTGTTTTCATACTTTCTACAAAGAAAATGCTCTTAGTAAGTGTATGTCAACAAAGCACTTATTTAACTTTTTTTAAGATTGAAGGTAGATTCTTTAAAAAGTCTATTACCTATTTTCTACTTTTAATATGCCATTTATAACGCTTTTAAAAGATGGTGTAAACATTGAGCAGGTTTCTGTGATCTGTAGTTGGATTCTTAAAGTTACCCCTGCTTAATTTTTCACTTTTAAACTTACTTTCCTTCCCCAAAATGTTTAACTACCATTGAATTATAACAAAGTTATTACAGGTTAAGAAATTTACAACCTCGCTATGTAGCTCAGGCAAGCCTCAAACTCATGATTCTCCTGCCTTAAGTCTCCTAAGTGCTGGGATTGCAGGCATGAGCCAGCAATCCTATTTTAAGAAACTTATTTTTCTAAATTTTAGGATTACATATAGCAGAGAACAAAAACTTACATAGATTTATGTAACCACATTATTGAGACTTCTGTTGCCTAGAGGCTAAAGACAAGTATCCCACTTTCTACAAATATACTGGGTATGAATACTTACTTGTTTGGTGCTCAAGATGATGCTACCCTGAGATTACTCTAGTCCACCACTCTTTTTACCCTTTATCCCACCACACAAGTCTATGTAAACTGAGATGTATATAGATGCATTAGGGATGAAGCAATGAGGAAGAGGCAGAGACAGAAAGAGAAGATAGGCAGAAAGAATAAATTGTTCAAATGTGTGAGCATGTCAAAGTTATGAACAGTATTCTTCTCCAACCTGCCCCCAAGGCAACTAAAGGCTTGCTAAAAGCCATATCCACTAATATGTCAGATACATTGGCAGATAAAAAATGGCATGGCTGTTTTTCCTTTAAAAAAATCTTTTAAAAAATAATTTCTTTGAGAGCCATCTAGTTTCTGATATGGCACCTACCGAGGAAATACATGTTGGATCTTTCATTGATTGGATGAAAGCATACCATTAAGCCCCGGCTCCTCTCAAACTCTCCTGCCTCAGCCTGCAGAGTACTGGGATTACCAGGCCTGGCTAGTCAAATCTTTTAAAGTGAAATCAGGGGAGGGGGTGGGGGCAGGGAGGAGAGGTGAGCCAGGCCTTGTATGCACATATGGATAATGGAGGAAAAATGAAAAAAAAAAAAAGTGAAATCATCCACAGAACTCTCTTCCCTTTATGTCCCTACCTTTACCCTCCTCAATCTGTACAGAACTATAATACTGTAACCTGCAAGTAAAAATGAGGAACCTGGGTTTTGAGTTGACAGAAGATAAAACACAATAGGTATTTCTGTACTTATTAAAATTATACTCAAGTTTCCTGAGAAAGCTATGACAAAAGTCTTATAAACTATTTCTTCATATTCTGGGGGAGGGTAAAACATCCCTTGCGAGTAAACATTCCCTTAATGTTTGTAACAGTAGCTCACAGAAGACAGTAAATCTCCATTACTAAAAGGATCCAGCAAGTTGTACCCAATTTTATCCAACATCTCCATCTGCTTCATTATAACCAAATAAAAGGATTTTAAAACACAGAATTTAATGCATTCAAGCATATAGTCAGCATTACCAAATAATTTTATAGAACATTTGATAGCTGTGAAATGTTTATTATCATATTTCTAGTTAGTTGTACAACTACTCAGATTAACAAATTAATTTCTGACAAATCGCCAGATTAACTTTACACTATTTCTTCAGGACTGGGATTTTTCAATGACTTCAAATTGGGGATCTAAGAGAGAAAAAAAAGATTTAAGCTTAGCCACACTGCAATAAATGGATTAGTTAGAAAGCTTAAAGATTTAACTTATCAATCTTCTGGTGTGTGTGTGTTTTTTTTTTTTTTAGTGAACATCTGTTTTTAAACATCTACACAAAAAACACAATTGCTACACATTTATTCAGCCATTTCTATGAGCGAGGCTCTCTACTGATGTTATATAAACATCATTTAACTATAACTACTTCTCATATAAGAAAGATACAATTATCCCCAGATGTCAGATGAGGAAACAGGTACCAATGAATTGTCCACACAACTAGTAAGTGAGATTGTCAGGATTCAAAATTAAGCAGTTTGAATTCAGATCCCCAGCACTTAATGTGTATGTTATGTCAGCTCCTATATGAACAGCAAACATTTGAGATTTTCCCATACACACATCATGGTCCTAATAAAGTCACGTGTAATTGTCATTTAATCCTGTAAACAATCAAAAAGAAGTATTGAAGATGTAGCTCAGTGTTAGAGTGTTTGCCAAGCCTAGGGTTTGATCCCCAGCACTATCAAAAAAAAAAAAAAAAAAAGGATTAATACTCTCACTCTAAAATAATCCCTTACAAGAATGAATCTGTGATTAAAAAGATTTACCTTCAAATTTGAAGTTAGGGAACGTAGTCATGTCTCCTTTACCATACATTTGTTTAAGTTTAAAAAGCTCTCTCTCCAGCTCTTGCTGATATTCTGGGCCAGTATCAACAGGTCCTCCAGATGTCCTATTATGTAAATGAGTGAATAAAAACTAATTGCATACACTTGTTTAAAAAAATAAAATCACTCTTTACCATTAAGTTTCAGTAGGCCTTTAAAGGTACTCATGTAGGGAAAAGTAGACTTTTTAGAAAGAAAACAAGTATTTCCACTTGAATTTCAAACTATTTTAGTATGTGGTTTCACATAAATGAAATACCTTCAAACAAAATTCTAAAACTTAAGGTTTGCTAGTCTGAAGGATATTAAGTCAGAAACTCTCAGGGTCTAAGCTGCATTATGATGTCCTTGGACTCTGAAGCCAAAGACTGGATCTATTTGAATGTCAGCTCTACCATTTAGTAAATGCATTAACCCACAGCAAAGCACTGAGCATTCTAATCTTTAGTTTCTACATCTAAAAATAAAGGTCCTACCAAGGAGGTGTGTTAGGAGAATTAAAGAGACCATGTAAACAGTGAGGACTCAGTAAGTGTTATCTATTGTTATCACCATCTCTAAATCAGCCATTCCTAATAGCATTTGAAAGATCTTTGGGTGGGGGTATAGCTCCGTGGAAGAGCACACGTTTACCAGCATGTGTGAGGCCCTGGGATCTAGCCCTAGCACCAAAAAATGAAAAGAAAAAAAAAAATTAAATAAAAGGTCTTGGTAACTGTAAGTCTCTATAATAGAGGTCTGTCAAAGAAGTAAATTATTTCTAACCCTCAGCAATTTTTCAGTTTCTTAAAAAATGATACATTTACAAATACTTATGCTATAAAGAAATTAAATAAGTTTTAAATACAGGGGTTAAGGCTGGAGATGTAGCTCAGTAGTAGAATGCTTGTCTAGCGTACACTAGGCCCTAGGTTTGATCCCCAGCACAACATACACATACAAAGATAAGGCTTAACAAAAACCTATCAATTTAAGGAAAGATCATTTATGCTGAAATTATCAGGGAAAATTTCATTTTAAAAAGGTGACATTTCAGATAAATCATGCATATTGGGCCAGATTTTAATTTGAGACCCTTCAAGACTAAAAAAGCAAACACAGCATAGCTCAAGGGCAAGGATTCAATGGAAGTGGGTAAACCCCTAGCTGTTTGTGGAAAATAAGCAGTTTAGGTGAAAAATGAGCAGAACCCACAGGAGGCCAGAAATGTGAAGGCTAAGAGTGTGTATTTTATTTGCTAAACAATAAAATGACAAAATTAGAGTTGTTTTGGGAAGATAAATTTGCACTCTGGACCAGCAGTAGGGCCAAATATGTCTTGATTAATTCTGGAAACAAAATCTGTTTGTAATAAACATTACTGCCAATCAATGAGCAATATTATGAATTAAAAAAAAAAAATTGGATTCAGGCATGGTGGTTCATGCCTATAATCCCAGTACCTGAGAGGCTGAATCCAGCCTAGGCTATATAGTGAGACTCTGTCTCAAAACCTGAAACAAAATGAAACAAATTTTAAGTGAAAATTCCTCCAAGGGTAGTAATATTTTTACCCATGCTTGTTATCAAAGCACTGGGAAAATTATGTCAAAGAATTTCCAGCTGGGTATATGTCTGTAATCCTCTGGGAGGCCAAGGCAGGAAATCTTGATTTGGAGGTCAGCTAGGACTATATAGCAATTTCCAAGCCAGCCTGAGCTACATGACTAAAGTGACTGAGGAAATGAACTATAATTAACTAGAATTTGAGTAGTTTCATGTGGATAACGGCTACCAAAATGGACAGCACAATACTAAATAGATCCTTCAACCATATACTCTAATGATTTTATGTATTTCAGCTCTGGGACCCACACAACTTTAGCAACTGCATTCAGAAGATCCAATTAGTATTACACCATTTTTCCGTCCTAAATGGTTAGTGATATATAATGGCCATTCTAACATTAACACACACTTTTATGACAAAAGGGGGTCAGAAATAAGCTACCTTCTCAACTGAATATAAGACGTGGTGCCCACCTTGCTTCTTACTGTTTCCCAAGACTCCTGCAAGGTGATTGGACAAAGTAGACTTTCAGGAGGTATTTGTTTATTTCTGCTAGTGGATACTAGACATGCTAATTTGTGAAACCATTTTTAGTGTTAATCTTTTAATGTCCTAGGAATAAGTACTGTTATTATCATCCCCATTTTACAAATGAGAAAACTGGTACAAAGGTGACAGAGCTATATTCTGACCCAGGACCCATGCTCAAAATACCTCTCAATGCTGTTGTTTGCACAGATGAATGGCTCACAAAGAAGAGACTCCTTAGATTCAGGGTCCATCTAAAAGCCAACTTCCTATTGAATGGGCTTAAAAACAAAGTGCAACCACAATATTGAGCTGCCACAACACCTGTGGTATAGATCACATATTTCCCCAAAAGTCCTATATGAATGCTTACTGAATAGTATGTTTTCTCTCTTTCTCTCTGTCTGTTTTTTTTGTTGTTGTTGTTGTTAATTTCTAACCTCTTAGCCTTGGTTTTCTCATTTATAAAATTGAAAAGTATTTACAGGGTTGTTGTGACTGTTTTGTAACAATGTCTATAAAGCACAGAGCACCTTATTACATTTTAATCTCTCACTACCTTTCCTCCTCAATTTTAATAAAAGCAACCCATCTGTGTTAGTCACCCAGTCTCAAGTGTGTTCTTTCATTTGTTTTTGGTAGTACTGGGATTTGAATTCAGTGCCTTGTGTTTGTTCTACCACTTGTACCACAACCCTAGCCCTTTTGACTTCAGTTATTTTTTTCAGATGAAGTCTCATGCTTTTTTGGCAAGGTCAGCCTTGAACCACAATCCTCCTACTTACACCTCCTTGACAGATGTGATTACAGGCATGACCCACCACAGTTTTGTTTTTTTCTCCTCCAAACTGCTCCCTCTCCACTGCCTCTTTACCAGGACACTGATACCAGTTCTCTCAGTGTTTCATTGACTTGTGTGTGTGTGTGTGTTACTGGGATTTGAAATCTGAACCTTACACTTGCTAAGGAGCCACTCTACCACCTGAGCCACTCTGCAAGGCTCAATATCTTGACTACCACCATATATTCTCATGCCATAAAGTAGCTAATGCCTTGATAATTACATTCTCCTGATGTTTCTTTGCTCTCTTCTCATGCCAATCCTACAAAATAGATTAAAATTATCTAATTCAGAGTAATCTTGTTATCCCCCCCAAACTGGCTTAAAAACCTTCAATTTCTTACAAATATGAAAATGTTACCTGCCTAATCTTACATCAAGACCTAATCCATCCAAACTGTTCACTACACTCCTTATATGCCTTATACTCCAGGGAAATAGGAGTACTCAATTCCCAAAATATATTTTGTGCTTTCTAGTTTTTCATGCCTTATCTCACACAAATTTTCCATTTTAAAGATACCCTCCCCTACCCCTTTTAGCTGTTCAATCTTCATACTAACTGTTCTTAAACTAGGGTAGACCCCTGGGTACAGGTGTCTTCCAGTGCTTTGAGAATCCTTTCAAACTATAACAAATTCTTATGAGCAAATTCTTTACTCCTTTGTTTTTATAATGAGATGATCCATAGCTGTCCATGAGAATCTCAAAAGGGATCAATGGCCCCAAAGACTGCATTCAAAACCACAATGAAACATTAACTCTTCCAAGAAGCCTTCCAAAATGTTTCCACCCAGAAAGCAGTTCTTCCTATGAATTCTTCACTGTCACTTAGTACCTATCTACCTTATATAGTATTTGTTTATAAGGTTTCTAAACGTACCAGATTTTAAGCATCTGCATTTTTAAAAAAATGTAGTGTGACCCATTATGGTCAATAGTCTAGTATTTGTACACAATAGACAATTAAATAAAAGGACATGGAACTATATAAACTGAGGGATACCACTTTTCCTAAGATATGGGGTTGGACTTGATGATGAATAAGGTGGTCATTCATCTCTAAAGCTGTGTGTAATTATTTAATGCCTGGCCTTATTTTATGCCATTTCAGTCTTTTATCCTTTGACAGTCCCAGAGATATATACCTAGAAAATATCCTTAAAGGAAAAAATGCTGTATTTATGTATGTCCCCCAAATCATGCCACAATAAGGGAACAAAATGAGAGTTAGAATATTTCAACTATGTATTTTCTCCCAGCTATTAGTTTTCTCCCAATTTATCATCTTAGGCTAACCAATGTTTCAAGGACTTACTTTTCTCAAATACAGCTGCTAAGTGATTCTAAAATTCTAGCATTTCAGTAATGTGTACATAATTATGACATTATAGGCCAGGCATGGTGGCTCATACTTACAATCCTAGCTATTCAGGAGGCTGACATCAGGAGGATCAAAGTTCAAAGCCAGTCCCAGGCAAATAGTTCAGAAGACCCTATCTTGAAAAAAATCAATCACAAAAAAGGCTGAAGGAGAGGCTCAAGTGGCAGAGTGCCTGCTTAGCAAGCATGAGGCCCTGAGTTCAAGGCCAGTACTGCCAAAAAAATTTTTTAAAAAAGACATTATAGAAAGGACATACTTTAAATGACAATAGATTTAATGGAATTCCCCCTCAAAACTCTCAAAGAAGATAAAGTTTGTGACTTATATCTTGAAACTTACATACTATGAATATTATATTTACACTGTGGCTGACTGTCTATCTACTTACTGTCGCTTTAATTTGTACTCTCTAATCTTGTCCACGAAGAGCTTCTGTACAGGATCAAGTTCCTTATTAAATGCAACTGCTGTAACACCAATGTTCCTCCGCAAATGGACAGAGACAGCCGACCGAATGACAGAGGAGAACCTGAAGAGCTTTTGAAGAATCATGGTGATTCTATGGTACCAAAAATAAGCATTGGAAAGTTAAAATGTACTTTCTATAAAATATGTCTAAATATATCATGTGGTATGAACCTAATTCTTTTGCTACAGAACTAAATCATTCCAGAAATCAGTCTATATGTGATCATAGTTCACTTGTCCCTTCATTCCCCACGACAAGGTTTTTACTTCTTACCAAAACGCTCTGCACATAGGGACAATTAGGCATGACTGAAGCCCAATGCTTCACTACAGTTTAGAGCTGAAAGAAAGCACAAAATTTGGGATTTTTTTTTCTCCTCTCATGAACCTAAGTCTTAGATCTGAAGAAATAGAAGTGGGCTGTTAAAACACTGCCCACTCCCAGCAAGAAAAGACAACTTGCTCATAAATGAATGTGCCAGGTTTTCCAGACCCAGACCCCAGAAGAAGTCAAAAGGGAACTGGGCAAAGAGAATGGAGACAGTTGCCTCAGCCTGGAATGAAGCCTGGAAATTTCCACTTCAGAGGAACATGAGAGAGAAACTGCTTTGCCTGTTAAAACTACAGGATTCCAGCCACTCCGGAACACCCAAAAAAACAAACAAAAAAAAAACCCAACCAGGCCAAGTGAGACCTACAATAACAGACAGGAATATTAGACAATACAACCTAATTAGTATAACAGAATTTGTGAAGGAGATGAAAGTCCACATTTTAAAAAGTAAAGACTTGTCAGTGGCTCACTCCTGTAATTCTACCTACTCAAGAGGCAGAGATCAATAGGATCCCAGTTTGAAGCCAACCTGGGCAAACAGTTCCTAAGACTCTTTTATCTCAAAAAAAATCATTACGAAAGTGGAGTGGCTCAAGGTGTAGGCCTTGAGTTCAAACCTTAGCATCTTTCAAAAAAAAAAAGTCCTTAGATTTCCTGAAACTAAAATACATTAAGTTTCTACCTGAAAAATTTCAGCAGATAAATTAAAGGAGGATAACACCTGTTCAGAGGTGATTTAATGATAAGGTCAAATACAAAAATATTACAAATTACAACAAATATATGCATCAAGGAATTCCAGAAGGAAAGGAATTGATAAGGAGACAATAAGTAATTGGAAGAACAGTTCCCACAGGTTAAGACTTTATAAACTGAAAGGTCTTACCAAACCTAAACTGAATGGCAATGTAAATCTTGGGAATATTTCCGAACCTTAAAACTTTATATGCTAATATGATCCTCATCCCCTCCTCCAGATTACCTAATCATCATCATCATCATCATTCTGATAATAGACTTTATTGTTATATTTTCACAGGAATCCAAAGAATTTTGATTTAGAAGTATCTACAAGGGGTGGGGATAATGGCCTTTTACCATTAAGAGCTTGAGAAGCATTAACTAGAAGGTAGTAGACTGTTACCAAATAGGTATGAGGGGGTTGGAAAGGGGAGATTTTAATCTCCTAGGACACGTGTCAACATCTGAAGACATTTTTGGTCCTGAATAGGTTGAATATTACTGGCCTCTAGGAGCTACGTAGAGGGATGCTGCTAAACCTCCTATAATAATAAAAATAGTAACAACTCCCCCTCACCCAATCTCCACCTCAATAGTACCAACTTCAGCAAACCAAAAAGAAACTGCACAATCAAGAAGATATCCTTCACTAACCAGAATGAATGCAAATACTTTGAAGAAATTAAAGAATTGATTGATATATCACTTTTATATCCCACCAGACAAAAATTCTTGAGAAAATACTGTAAGCGCCAGGCACCAGTGGCTCACTCCTGTAATCCTCGCTACCCAGGGAGCAGAGATCAAGAGGACTGAGGTTTGAGGCCATCTTGGGCAAATAGTTCAAGAGACCCTATCTGGGAAAAACCCATCACAAAAAAGGGCTGATGGAGTGGCTCAAGGTGTAGGCTCTAAGTTCAAAAACCAGCACTGAAAAAAAAAAAAGACTATAAGCAAAGAACAAATGACCTTATTAAGAGCTACTTATTATCATTCCTATTTTTACAAATACAGAAATTGAGGCTTAGAGGTTAAATACCTCCTCCAAAATTACACAAAGGAGAATCCCACTCAACACAGATATTTAAAAAATATTGTCCAACTCAATGTCTGTTTTCCCTTTGGGCAACCTAGACACATGCTTGACACCCAAACCTTTGGTGGAACCTATTTTGCAAAGTACTTCCAGTACCCTTAGAGTTGGAGGAAGATAGTCTCATCCCTGCTTTATAGGTGATAAAATTATGTCTAAGAACGGTTAGTAAGTTGTCCATATTCTAAAGCCATTTTCATTATTTCAATTATCTACCGAGTACCAATGATTTCCAAGTCATGCCTAATTTGACCCTTTTCTTAGACCCCATACATTATATATGTATAAATGTACACGTTAAACATGTATTAAATGTGTCCCTAATAACTCGTCTAGAAGACGAACATTAAACCTATCAAAACTGTTGCTTCTCACGCAGAAGACACACGTCTCTTTATACCATCCGTGATAACTTCTCTATTCAAGTACTATCAAGTGCTATAAGAGCCAAAGCTAGGGATTTGACATTAAAAAAAAAAAAAACAAAAACAAAAAAACTGGAGAAGGCATTAACAAGAAAAGGGTAGAGCCCGGGAAGAAGCCTTGCTCTGGAAGGTGCACTGTTCTATTTATAGAGACGACTGATCAAATGTCAATCCGTTTGCTGCCTCTTCTGTACAGATTCCTAAAGTCAATCCGCAAAGGGCCTAACGCAGTTTGAGCACCCACAGTTAGGTGGGATGCAAACTTTTAGGAATGCTACTGCCTTTCCGTCTTAGGGTGCACAGCTCAAGGGACTCTCCCGCGTGCTACGGGCTGGCCGCAGACCGGACCCTACACATGACCTTGCGCTGCCCGGGCCTGGTTGCAGATCCGTGCCCCGCACCCTTGACTCCCGCACCTCCCCGGTTTGCCCTAAAAGAGGGCATTACTGGTCTAAGGCCAACTTCAAGGCCGAGAAGCGCCGAGGTCAGCGGTGACCCCGCTCCAGACAGGGAAGGTGCCAAGGATATGGGGCTGCTCTCTCCTCCTAGTAGGGCAGAGGTGAAAGGCAGCCCAAGTCTCGTGAAGAAACCCAGAAACGCAGTCCCAAGAGGCCAAGCTGCTTTAGCTACCCTCCCAGTCACCTTGCACTCAGTCCCGAGCTGCCAGAAACACCGCCACCACCTCCGGTCTACTTCCGGTCCTGGCTCCGCCCCCACACGCCTACCCGCCATCGCAATGCATTATGGGTCGCCATTTCAGTCGTTCGAAGCTCACCGGACAGGAAGCGCCTCAGAGACAGTCTGCGACCGGACGGCTCTAGGTGAGACAGACGCCAAATAAGAGGAGGAAGTGGAGGGTAATTGCTTCCGGGTCCCCTGGCGAAGACTCCGCCATCTTTTCTTTGCCTATTTTGACCCGACTTTTCCCCCCCACCTTGGAGACATTGCTTTGTACGCATGCGCGCCTGTCCTCTACCCAAGTTCAAGCTCCCCTGCGAGTCAGCATCCTGTTCCTTGGGGTTGTTGAGGTGTATATTGTGCAGTGAAAGTGAGACTGTAAAACGAAGAGGACTGGGGCGTTGTGCCTCGCGATTCTCCGTTGTCTCGGGCGTTCGTTTCGCGCACCCTTCTGGGAGTTGTAGTCCCGGGCCCGGGGGTGCCTGGGAGGCGGGAGAGGGCCTGGGGTTTCTCAGTGCCTATTCCGCGGGAAGGGCCCGGGGGCCTCACGCTTGGAGTCGCGGGAGCTGCAGGTCTTACCCGGGAGACGCTGCACGTGGAGCCCGCGCCGCCGCCGTTCTCAGCCGGCTGTGGAGCGCGGGCCCGGGCCACGGGCGGATTCCGGAGCGGGTGAGTGGGCCCGCGGAGGCAGAGAGGCGCGCAGCGCGGGCCGCGCGGCCGGCCTCGTTCCGGGGCCTTTCCCCCACGGCGGCCCCCCCGCGGCCACCTCTGTGTTTTGTTTCCGCTGGTCCCCGGCGCTGCGACTCCCATTTCCGTTCGGGGAGACTTGAGGGAGCCGGGCGGGGAGGGGCGGGAGAGGCTGTGCGGGAAGGGGCGGGGGACGGCGGCGGCGGCCCGGGACTCGGGCGGTGAGCGCCGTGGAACGCCGCTCCCTCCCCGCCCGTCTGCGGCGTTCCGTGGGGCTCGCCGTGGCCGGGGGCCCCCGACACCGCAGGATGTCAGTAAGATGCCGCACTCAGCGACCTCCACACCTAGGTGTCTTAAACCTGCCTCAGGGTTGCACCCGAGTCACTTACTGATCTGTATGATGTCCACCTGGTGACTTCAAAAAATTTTTTACAAGCCAGCCAAGGGTTCTGCAGTGGGTAATGTGGCCTGCCAAACTATTTAGGTTTTGTGTGTGCGCCTCTTTGCGTTTAAGGAACCTAGTTTGATTAGCTTAAGAGGACAGTGCCCAGTATTGCCTCGCAAGATGAGTAGTAATTTTTTTTTGAATCACTTCCGAAGTAGTTTGAACTAATAATAGCCGTAGGTCTGATTGGCAGGAGGAGAAGATGTGAGAGGAGGCCGTTATCTTGACACTAACGTGCTGCGTTTTTAATCTCACGAGAACCTGTCAACGCTTCATCTACTTTTGTTTGTTCACTGTGTAGCCCAGGTGAGCTGGAACTAGCTATCCTCTGTCTCACTCTCTCAAGTGCTGGGATTACAGGTGTGTGCCACCACTCTGAGCCACTTTAGCACCTAATTTAAGGGAATATCCTCTCTCAGGGTTTGATCCCGATTTCGCTTTCCAATCTTGCATATGTTGATGCTGGGTGGACTTAAAACAATTTCACCTGGAGTGCATCTGTGGGAGCATATGTCATAGTTATGAAATAAGTAATGAGTTAGATGTTAAGTTGAAGCAACTCATGAAAGCAGATACAGGCCAAGTGCTCTTTTCTTAGAAAACTTGAAACCTACAGGAAAATTGACCAAAAAAAAATTAAGCAGTGAACATTCATGTAGGCTAGGAAAATGTGCATTTAATTATGCATATTTAAACCTGTATATGTTTATCCTATACTGGAATAAATGGCTTTAAGTTCTGTAAGGTAATAGTGCATTCCAAGGAAGAAAGACAGTCCTCACATTTATCTGATTCCAAAAGGAATCTTAGAGGTATCTGCCTCAAAGAGCACTAGCTGTTTCTACAATTTTTAATTAAATCGAAGTTTACTTTGTATCCATTTTGTGAAATCTTCTGATCTCTGGGTTAGATTTAATCTAGGAAATTAAGGTCTCAACAAAACCATGTGAAGTTGTTTGCAATTAGGACAGGGGGCAACTCTTAGTTGGAGAGGCATTGGTCTTTCTGTTTTCTTAAGTATTGATGTAGAATCTCTGAGGAATTGGTTTCAGGAAAAAAGCTAAGAACGCTCTCAAGCACTCATAATAGTGTTTTGGACAATTTCCCAAATCTATACATTGCTTTTCTAGGCTAAGTATGTAAAACTGAGAGAAAGAAAATAATTCAGTGGCTGTAATACAATTTTTTCAAAAGTATATGGGGTTCATTTTGTTTCTATTTGTCACCTTCTAGGGTATGAGCTATAACATTTTTTGAAGATCATAGGATAAATTTCTTTTTAACAATTTCCTGTCTTAGTGCTTATGCTATGAGAGGAGCTCCAAGTATCCCTGCTGATAAGCCATTAGGACCTATCTCAACCTCTCCTTACTTCATATACTTTTCTTTCCACAATTTTTTTTCTTTTCCCGATACTTACTTATTCTTCTGGATACTTTCTTACTGTGAATACTTGGAATAGATTGTTTCCAGCTTCTTGCAGTCACCAGTGAAGCTGCCTAAACGTCTTATTATCAGTCAGTCTGAGAATTTCTTTGGAAGGCTTATCTGAGAGTGAAAACTCAAGATTACTAGGTCTTAGACATGCTTGATTTGTGAAGAACTATTAGATTTTTCTCCAGAATATCTAGTCCTGTCTGTTGAGTTTTACGTCTCTATGTCCCTGCTAGCTCTTTCTCATTATCCAGCTTTCTGACCTTTGCCATACATGCATATATACAGTATAAAGTGGTAGTTTCTTGTTTCAAGTTGCTTTTGTGAATGGTTTGTATTTGAGCATTTCTTCATGCCTTAGCTCTTTTTGTTTTCTCTTTATGTGAATTTCCTTGTCCTATAATTTGTCCTGACATTTTTTTTCTTAATCAACTAGAGGTGGTTGTCTATCCCATTTATTAGTTCTTTGTCACTTTTAGGTATTGGAAATACTTCTTTTTTCCATTCTGTAACTTGTGAACACACATCTTAGCTTTTTTTGTTGTTTATTATTTTTCCCTACTGGGGATTGAACTAAGGGCACGTGCTCTGTCTCTTGATCCACTCTCCCAGTCCCTTTTACTTTTTTAGTTTGTTTTTTAGGTAGGGTCTTGTGTTGACTTTTGCTTGGTACTGAACCATGATCCTCCTACCTCCACCTCCCTGTTGCTGAGATTACAGGTTGCACCACTACACCCAGCCCAAATCTTAATCTTTATATAATCAAACCCGTGAGCTTTTCTCTTTATAATTTATGTTTTGGGAACTTTTAAGAAATCTTTTTGTATCCTTAGGTCACACACACACACAAAAAAAAATCTCCTCTGTTTTCTTTGATTAGTTTTATAATTTTTACCTTCCATTTAAGCTTTAAGACATCTTGTGTGGAAAAAAGTCCTAATAAAATTCATCTATTTAACATATTCTTGGAGTGCCTATTAAGGTTCGGACACTGTTTAAAGTACTTTGTATATATGGTGAACAAATATCCCTACCCTCTTTAAGTGGTTAGTAAACCAGCTATTCAGCAATTGGAGATGTTGGGACAGCCCTTTTTAAAGTGGAAAGGGAGAGTATTTGTTTTCTACTGCTGCTGTAACAAATTCAGTAGTTTGGGAGGCACCACCAATTTATTTTACAGTTCTGGAAGTTAAGAGATCTGAAATGGGTCTTAAGGCTTAAGTCACCTGTTAGCAGGGCAGTGTTTCTTGTAGAGCTTCTGTGGGAAAATCTGTTCCTTTCCTTTCTCTAGCTTTTAGAAGCTACCTGTTTCCCTTATTAGCTTTTGACTCCATTCCTTCATCCTTGAAGTTAGTCATAGCTGCCCAGTTGAGTCCTTCTCACAGAGTGTCTCTGACTCTTTAATTCTTATATTATTAAGGACTGTTCTTTTTGAGCCCACCTAGATAACCCTATATAATCTCTAAGGGGTTTTGTTGTTATTTTTGTTTATTTGTTTTGAAACGGTCACACTGTTAGCCCAGGGTGGCCTCAACTCATGACCCTCCATCCTCAACTTCCTGACTGCTGAGATTATAGGCTTGACCACCATGCCCAGCTTAATCTCTATATTTTATAGTTAAGCTGATCAACAACTTTAATTCCATCTACCACCTTAATTCCTTGTCACTTTTCATATTCACAGGTTCTGGGTCATTATTCCTATTATTGAGGCTTTGGTCTCTTGAGAATATGAGGCCTGTTAAGGCCCCCTTCTGCTTCAAGAAAGGAGGGGAAGTTCCTACTCTAGACAACCCAATTTAAGATCCTATGGCAACTTTCTTACAATTTTGGTCTTTTGCATTTGGTGAAGATTCCACAGAGGAAGAAAGACAAATATAATAAATTAATGATACAGTATGCTAAAGGGCAGGTGCTGTGGGAAAAGAAGACGGCTAACAGAATTAAGTGGGGATGGTCAGGATAGATGTCACTGAGAAGGTATTTGGGGCAGAGTTCCAGGCAGAATTAATAGTGAGAGCAAAGACCACGGAGTGGGAAGATACAAGGCCAATATGGGAGAGGAAGCCACATGATAATGCGCAGGGATGGGAGGAAGATCACATAGGGCCTGTTGGCCTTTGTGATGTCCTTGGATTTCACAATGTGACTGGTAATCCATCAAGAAAGTACTATGATCTAACTTTTAAGAGTGAGCACACACTGGCTGTTGTATTGACTGAGACTGTAAGCGGGCAGGACAGACACAGAACACTTATATAATGCTGTTGCAGTATTTCAGTTAAGAGATGGTGGTGAGTTTTCTGCTTACTGTGTTCAGTACAGAGCATGTCTTTGAACAAACACCACACCTAGTACAATGTGGCTTGTGAAAAATGTGGATAAAATGACAATGTGGAGCCACAGGCAGTTTAATTTCACTAACCTCTGGATAATGGTCACAAAAGAATGGGTTCAAAATAGCTTGTTTTGCATTGGGTGTGCTGGTTCATGCCTGTAATACCAGCACTCTGGAGGTAGAGACAAGATCTCAAGATTAAGGACAGCCTTGTCTCCATAAAAGAAAAAGAAAGAAAAGGCAGGTGCCAGTGGTGCCCACCCATAATCCTAGCTACTTAGGAGGCTGAGATCAGGAGGATCGAGGTTTGACCCCCATCTCCAGCAATAGCTGGGTGCAGTGGTATGTACCTGTCATCCCAAGCCGCTCAGGACACTAATATTGGAAGGATCCACTTCCAGGGCAGCTCAGGCAAAACATTTGCTAGACCCCATCTCAAAATAGCAAAATAGCAGGGCATAGTGGCACATGCCTGTCATCCCAGCCCCTGCAGGAAGCATAAAATAGGAGGATTGTGGTCCAGGCAAACCTGGGCAAAAAGCAAGACCCCCATCTCCAAATAACCAGAGCAAAAAGGGCTGGAAGTATGGTTCAAACAATAGAGTGTCTGTCTGCCTTGTAAATACAAAGCCCTGACTTCAAACCCCAGGACCATCTAAAACAAAACAAAAACATTGTTCTATGTAAAACATTTGAATATAGTGGCATTCAGTGAATAGTGGTTGCCTTTAATAGGAATGAATATTTCAATTTTGTCAAACCTTTTGGTGTCACTGGGATTTGAACTCGGCTTTACACACTTGTTAGGCAGGTACTTTACTACTTGAGCCACTCCAACAGCCCTTTTTTGCATTGGGTATTTTCAAGATAGGGTCTTTTTAAGTATTTGCCTGGGCTGGCTTCACAGTCTGATCCTCTGATCTCTGCCTCCTGAGTAGCTAGGATTACAGACATGAGCCAGCAGTGCCTGACTGTTTTGTCAAATCTCTTGTAAGTAGAAACAGACTCCTTTGCAAATGTTAGAGTAACATTTAGGGGAGCATTCCTTGTAAGTCCACATGTCTTTTTTTAGATATGGGAGTTAACTTTGAAAACACTACTTCAAACTGCTATGGATTGAGGTAAAGTCCAAAGACAAATGCATTACCTACGGTGAGGTAGTTAGTAGCAGAAACTGGAACTTAAAGCATTAACACCTTGAAAATAACTACAAAGAAATACCAATATATGTAGATATTTTATTCATTACTTAGCATGTCTTGATAGTGGGGTGTGCAGAATTGGGACTTGAACTCAGGGCTTCACACTTGCAGAGCAAGCACTGTACTGCTGAGCTACACCCCCAGTTCATTTTTGCTGTGGTTATTATGGAGATGGGGGTATCAGACTGTTTGCCAAGACTGGCCTCAAACCGAGATCCTCCAGATCTCAACCTCCCAAGTAGCTAAGATTATAGGCATGACCCACTGGTTCCCAGCCTTAGCATTTCTTAAATTACAATGCTTTTATATCAAGTCTTCAAACATAATTTTGCATGAGATAGTTGAAAACTGAAATTTGTTTGAAATAAAACCACATCTGAGAAATAAATCATTAAGAAAATTCTAGTGTATAATCAAGGCAATAATGAACATATCTATAATTTGTTATTTTATTGTTTTAGAATATTGTACTTACATTTATAGTATATGCAATTTTTAACACAAATTCTAGCTATGTTTTACTTTAGTCCGTATCACTGTCAATGTAGTACTTTATAGAATACCGCTAATGTACAACTTTTCACCTGTATGGTAAGATTCAGGCTTTGACCTGAGTTTCTGTTAACATAGTTAATGTAACTTTCAGTTGATTTTGAAGGAACTCAAATTAACTTCTGCCTCTTCTGTTTGCTTTCTGCTTTTATTGGCTTTGGTCTGTACTTCATGTATATCATTTTTGTTCATGCAGATGATTTTAAAATTTAACTCTTATAGGACTGAGCTTTTGAAATACTACAACCATGACTAAAAGAGAAGCAGAGGAACTGATAGAAATTGAGATTGATGGAACTGAGAAGCCAGAGTGCACAGAAGAAAGGTTGATATTTTCCGAATTTATCTTTTTTTTTTTTTAAATATTGTTAGTATGCCTAATTAAAAACAGAAATCAAACTATAGTTCACTTGGGTATTTTTCTGGTTCATCATTTTAGAGGATGATGTATTGCCATTTTTCCCTATGACTTAATGGAATAGATTTGTAGCTGAGGAAAAAAGACATTTTTATAGTAGTGATAAGCTTAATTGATAGATTAAGCAATTGGTACTTTTTATTCTTTTCCTTAGAGCTGCTTATTTTATTTCGAAAGAGTTTAATTCAGCCTGAAATAATTTAACAAATCCTTAATTTTGAGTACCTGCTATAAACTAGTAGCTGTTAGGAATATATGAGTAAAATGAGGTAGTCATCTGCTCTTACAGGAAGAC
This sequence comes from Castor canadensis, assembly GCF_047511655.1. Lineage (NCBI taxonomy): Eukaryota > Metazoa > Chordata > Mammalia > Rodentia > Castoridae > Castor > Castor canadensis. The sequence continues at coordinate 17,935,339 of NC_133390.1, read as the reverse complement.
ATACAGGTACGTGAGTAATTATGTGTACAGTAATAAGCACAGTGAAAAATATTAGTTCTTGGAATTATAATGGAATATTACTTATTTGAAAGGAAGGCATTGGTGATGAATTCAGAATCCAAGGGGAGAATACCAGGTAGAATAGAGATTAAGATTATCATAAGCAGATTGAGGAAGGTAGCAGTGGCCCCTATTTTACTCTGTACAGCAGGAGATAACATGCTGAAAGTGAAAGAGACTGAAGAGGTGTGGAGAACTTCTGTAGTGTACCAAAAAATAGGACAGAATAACTAAGATTGAGTAGGATATTGAATTGAGAGTGTAGTTGAAACTTAAAACCCAAAGTACCTAATATAACTTGTCAGCATATTTGATCATATTATTATTTCCAGTAGAAAAAGAATAGAATCTGTGTTTCTTTTGCTTTTCATTTATACTTCATGTGCGTGTAAAATATATTACCCCAAAACTGAGCTTAAAACACCCATAATTTATTATTGAATATTATTTCACAGGGAACCTGGGAGCAGCTTAGCTGGTGGTTCTGACTCAGGGTGTTTCATGAGTTTGAAGTTGTCAGTCTTAGCTACAATCATCCAAAGACTTTACTAGGAGTAGAGTATCTGCTTCCAAGGTCACTCATGAGTCTGTTGGCAGAATGTCTCAGTACCTTACCACATGGGCCTCTCTTTAGGGCTATTCAAGGCATGATTGCTGGCTTCCCCAAAAGCAAATGGTCTGAAAGAAGGGGCCGAGATGGAAGCCATATTACAGTGTTTTGTAAAATAACCTAATCTAAGAAGCTTCATTTTTTGGTTACCTAGTCCAGCCCTGGTGCAGTGTGGGAGGGAACTATAAAAGGATTGAACATTAGGTGAACTCTCTTGGACCCTAGCATGTGTGTATTTGTTCTTATAGACCCTCTCCCTCTCAAACTGGTCCATGAAGCCTAAAAGTGCTTACTCTCTGCCCCTTTACAAATGTCTAGATGGAAGATCAGTAGTTACTGTGTTGACCTGCATACAGGAGGTAATGGTTGCTTTCCAGCTCTAATAGGAAGTCAGCCTAGTAATGTGAGATCATCCACATTTTTTCAAGAGAACCTGGCAACTGAGATTTTTGGATTTCCCAAATCCAAAAGTTAGGTCATAGCAACAGAAGATTTTGAAAAATTTTTAAAGTTGGTATAAAACAGGACTTTAAAAAAATCTATCTTAACATGACATTTGGTTCTCTCAAAAGTCATTGTTTAAAGAAATGATAGCCTACTCTTCTTATAGCTGAAGTGGCAAATGTGCTCACTTAGCCAAAAGACTCAATTTTTTTTACCTTAACAAATAACAACAGTGTACTATTATTTTAAAACAAGTATTTTAATCATTAGTGGTCTGTTTTATAAATTTGAAATTTTTTAGTAAACATTTAAATTATATACATTCATGGAATATATATTATATGTCATAGTTGGAATTTCTGTGAAAATGGAGCTTGAAAAAATTTTAGTATGTATTTTGACATCTACAAATGAGATGTAAGTTGTGTTTAAATTAAACAGGTTGTGAAACCTAATTGAATTCCACATTCATTAATTCAGCAAATATTGGCCTTTGTGTTCCATTCAGCCTCATATAGTCATTTACAAGAGATATGTAGAATTACTTACCAAAGATTTTAATCCCTTTGAATTCAAAATATGAAATAACAGAATAGCTCTAAAAAAGTCGTAAAGGAGGAATATAAATTTTTTAAGAATATGGGACAGTGATGTTTATAACGAGTAGTGTTCAGATTAAATTAAATGGAAAATAATTTGTATTTCCTTTAGTTTTTTTTTTTTTTCCTGTGGGACTGGGGTTTGAACTAGCTTCACACTTATAAAGCATGCGCTCCATCGCTTGAGCCACACCTCCATTTTGCTACAGTTATTTTGGAAATTGAGTTTTGCTAACTGTTTGCCTAGACTGACCTCATCAAGATCTTCCAGTTGTCAGCCTCCCAAGTAGCTAAGATCATAAGCTTCAGCCACCAGCACCCAACTTTAATTTATATTTTCATATCCTAGCATTTTACCTTTATTGAATGTTGGGAAGGGAAATCAGACAGTAAGAGATTGCATACAAAGTTTGAGTAGACAGTGTGTCCTTTCTGGCCCCAAAGTTCTTCAGAATAACTTGAAAATGTGAGAATACAAACATTTCCCCTTGAATATTATACATACAATATTTGTGGTTGTACACATACTACATATGTATATGTATAATGAGGCATATTTTCTTTCAAGAGTGCTTTAGATTTCAAGTTAGCTATGAAATTCGGTGTTCATTTTGACTGCACAATTGGTGATACACTTACCCCAGTATCTGAGAAGGAATGAATTTTCAAAGACCAGTCATATGTTTTGGTATTGGATTTTGTTTAAGCATATTGTTACTTTAATATCCAGAGTGATAACATAATTGTTACCCTTTCTATCCTTTAACATTTAGCATTGTAGAACAAACTTACACCCCAGCTGAATGTGTAAGCCAAGCCATAGACATCAATGAGCCAATAGGAAATTTAAAGAAACTACTAGAACCAAGACTACAGTGTTCTTTGGATGCTCATGAAATTTGCCTACAAGATATCCAGGTAACTTCTGTTTTTGGGATTTGTATTTTCAGCATAAGAATATTTTTGTTAGCTTTTTATCTCTGTAAACAGATTTGACCTATATTATGATAAAATTTAAGCATTTAGAAATTAAAAGAATTCTTTAGGCAAATTTCCTCAATCTAAAGTTATATTTGAAAGATGGAGTACTAAGTCAGACATTCCTTTGTACTTTCACTAGTAGAAAATAAATTTAAATAAATTGGAAGTAGAGATTAAATATAGAGTAATGGGAAGCACATTGACCCTAGAGACAGAAGAACTGTCTTTCTAGCTGGCTTTGGAGATGGTTTGTGCATAAGCTTTCTCACCTTTAAAATGAGATCATTAACTAAATGATTTTTTTCATTCCCTTCCATTTTCTCTGGCGGTAAATTTTGAACAAGAATTTAAATACCAACTGATATTTCTTGGAATTTATTGCAATAGGGTTTAATATATTACACTTGAAGTATGTTGTCATGTTTTATAGTACTTTTTCCAGAGAAGTATTTTTATGTATAAGTAGTAGACAAGACTTACTCAAATAAGTTTCTCCATGACCTTTCTTTAACGAATGAGTGAATACTAGAGCAGTATACTTTTTTATGTTACCTTATATGAATGTATATTTTGTCATCTTTTAGATTGTTTGGGTTGCTTTATGCTTTTATTGTTTTATCCTGTCTGCCCCTGCTCAGCTGCCATGCTTGTGCATTTTATTCAGTACCTAAGACCTTACTTTCTGAGTTGCACATGTCATACCTCCTAGTAGGTAATACTAGTATCTACTACACAAGAAGGAAAAATGTGATGTGAGAATTTTTACAAAACGTCATATAGAAACTATTGAATTAAGGAAAGAAATTGCCTTGTTTGCCCTATGTAGTGGGTCACACAGTTTGTCTTGTCTCTGCTTAAATTAAGACTCATAGTCCCTTAAGAATGTAGGGGTTTTTATGTATGACATTTTAAATATTAGAAAATACATTGGTGTCATGACTGCGTATCAGAGGAATTCTTGTGAATGAAAGTAAAAGGAAAGTTGTACCTTCAGCAATATAATATGCAGACACACAGATTTACATTATTTACGATAATTATAATGGAAACCTGTTTTCAATCTGGTGATACAAAGTGTCTGGAAGTCAGAATTAGTTTTTTCTTATTAATATGCCACTGTGTGACATGCATTCACTGTAAGGAGATGTGAAGGAAGATGAGCACTACAGTTGAAAGTATATGGAATTAGGATTAAAGCCATTCATAGCTAGATGAAGTAGTAAGTTATAAATCCTTTAACTTCATTAACTGTGTGATCAGAGATTTAGAGTGAACCTTAATCTTCAATATGTGGCATTAGTTACAAGGGAGGTAGGAATATATTAATAAATCTAGATTAATTATCACCATTAATTAAACATCCTTGCTTATTCATGACAGACATTGCATTATCTTCTACATTAAATACATTTATAGAATGAATAGTTAGTTACCTTTTGGCATTATTTAAAATTCTAGCTGAGACTTTAGATCTCTTAGAGAAAACTGTCACTTAAAATAATCTGGTGATTTATGCTGTCCTCAATTACTACCTCAGTGGTTAAAATACTTTCAATTTTTGCAAAGAATTAAATGATGTGACAGCTTGGATAGTTAAATGGTTTCTTGTAATTTAATTAGTATGTGCAACAAATAAGTCCTATTCAGCATATCCATTTATATTAAACCAGAGGCAAGGGACTTAATCTAATGATTGATTTTAAATAATCTTAACTCATTTTGCCCATGTTTAGTTGGATCCAGAACGAAGCTTATTTGACCAAGGAGTAAAGACTGATGGAACTGTACAGCTTAGTGTACAGGTAATTTCTTACCAAGGTAAGTTACTTTTAGTAGCTGTTATTTAAAAGTTAAGTTCATGTTTTTATCATTTGGTAACTCAGTTTTTGTGTTATAAGTGTTTTAGATGGTTGTCCAATTGATTGATGTGGTGTTATAGCCAAATATTCAAGTTTTTGGTTTAGTTGTATCTGTCGGGGTGAAGCAAATAGTATAATGCAATCCACCTAACTTAAATAGAGGGATATTATCATACTGTAGTAAATAGCAGAATCACAAGAGGGCCAGAAGAACGGGTTTTAGCTAACTTGCTAAAGAATACCTCAGCCATACTGCATAACTGCACTGCCAAGAAATCTTCTCTACCATGATCTGGAAAACATATATGGAAGCCACCGTGATAGCTTGCAACCATGCTGATGTATATCAGTCCAGAAATGGACATCATACGTCTGCTTGTCCCCTCTTAATTTGTTTCCAAATAGAAGGCTTATGACAATGAATCTAGAATCTAAGTCACATCTGGACCTCTTGCTGCAAGGAATTTCAGTCTGTATAGTTCAGAGAGAAGAATTTGCAAGAATATGGAGTAACCCAGTCAGCATTCCATCATAGTATTTTACTAGTCTTGTGTAAGTACTCAAGTTAGAAAATAAAATTAGAAAACCATTTTCGGTAGGTTGAATTTTAGTTTTTAAAAATGTGGTTTGTTGGGATTTTATCTCTGAACATAGTAATTGCTCACAATAGTGTGCCACAAACCAGTTTTCTTTAGTCTTTGAAAATGATAGTTATTTGGTTCTGGCTCTTAATTCCTCCCAGGATTGATTGATTGTCCCAAATAAGAAAATAAATTGCTTTTTTTGTAATCTTTCAAAACCCAATGACCTTTTGATACAACTTTGAAAGAATTAACTTGAAGCCATAAAAGTATGAAATTTGGGTAGAACATTAGGGAATAAATCTTAGGAGAGTATTTTTTTTTCCAATTCTGATTATTTTTATCATATATATTTGTAAAAACATGACTTCTTTATACCACCAAATGAATTATAGTACATTTTCTTATAATTCTGGTTTTCATGAGAAATGGAAGTTAAGTTTTGCTTTTGCTTTCAAATTTGTTTTGATTGAATTTATATAGATTGTAATATTCAGGAAGCTACTGCTGTCAAATGACATGAATTTCCTCAAGCTGTCATTTTAACATAAGTATCTGAGAGAATTTCATAAAGGGCTAGCTTATCCATTTTAAATAAATAGTATAACTTAGGTACAGTTGTATAGACATAACTAAATAAAGTAATTACTTTTATGATATAATTTCTTAGTTTAGTCCCCATTTCTGAAATTGGGAAACAGACAGTGAGGAATCTCTTAATCATTTCTTTATCTTTATCTTTTCCACAGCAATTACCGTTCTTATTACCTTTATACTAGGGCTTGAGTGTCTTTAGGATTTGGGTTGAATCACCTGTGTGAATTTCAATTTGTAACAAAGTCACCATTTTTAACACATGTATTTTGTCCTTTAAAAAGAAGAACAGAGTCAGTAATTTTAATTTGCTTAGAAAGAGTATGTAAGTCTTGAGGGTAGATAGCTTACTCATTTGCACTCTTATCTTTTATTCCATGTTGATACTTTTTATTTATCAAATTCTAAATTTATTGTTTTAAAAACTGGAAATTTTCTTTTAATTAGTAAAGTTGTAAGACTGGTTAAAAAATACTTGGATATCCTTCGCCCATATTCCCCAGATCCTTTATTTTGGCACATTGTCGGGAATGATACCCGGTAACTTACGCATCCTATGTAAGTGCTCTACCATTGAGCTACAACCCAGACCTCCTAGTTGTTAGCTTTTTTATTACATTTGCTTTCATTCTCTCTCTTCCCACAAGTACACATTATTTTTATCATTATTGTTATTGCTGGATGGGGGTACAGTGTAGCATTTACAAAGGTTCTTACAATGTATCAAATACATCATACTTGAATTCACCCTCTCTACTCACTGCTCTCTTTCATTCTCCCTCCCCTGATTCCTGAAACATTTTCAACAGGTATCATTTTTACATTTACACACGTGTATTTATACCATATTCATTTACCCACCCGGTTCCCTGCCACCAGCACGCCACCCTCATCCCCCAGGCACAGGGAGAACCTGTTCCGCCCTCCTGTTCTCTGATTTGGTAGAAGAAGGAACATAAAAGATTAAAAAAGAGAAACATGGCATTTTTACTAATTTGAGATAAAGATAGCTACACGGAGAGATTACTTCTGTTGTTTCCATGCATATACATATTACAACCCCAATTGGTTCATCTCTACCAGTAGTCTTCACTCCTCCCTAGTCCCCTTCCCCTGGTAGCCCTAGCCAGTTTAAGATTTCTGTATTCATTCCTGTACAATGAGTACATCAACCACATTCAAGTTTTTGGTTTTCTTCCCTCGCCCTGTCCTTCCTTATAACCTCCTTTTAGTGTGACCCATGTCCCATAATGTTACTGCAACAGGTACACATTATTGTTTGTCAGCTGTTCAAGGAAAAATTTGCAGACACGATCCCTTTCTGTTCCTAAATATGTCATCAATGTGTATATTTCCTCCTTAGACTGGGAGTGTGGCTCAGTGGCAGAGCACTTGCCTAGCATGTACAAGGCTTTGGGTTTAATTTCTGGTTCTACTAAACAAATAAAAGAATAAATTAAATAAATCATAAAATCACAAATATTCTTTTATATGACCACAGTACAGTTTTCAAAATCAAGAAATTAATTTTGATAGAGTGCTATTATTGCTGAATTATATTTATTGTTAGTAGGGATTTGTTGAATTCTCTAAATAAATTGCTAAAAATACTTAAAATGTAATTTTCCTCTACTATTTGAGAACATATTTTTTGTGTGTATCTTTTGTGTTTTCATTTAAATTTATAACTTTTTGTCCACTGTTAAGGAATTGAACCAAAGCTAAACATCCTTGAAATAGTTAAAACTGCAGAAACTGTTGAGGTAGTTATTGATCCAGATGCACACCATGCTGAAGCAGAAGCACATCTTGTTGAAGAAGCCCAAGTGATAACGCTTGATGGCACAAAACACATCACAACCATTTCAGATGAAACCTCAGAACAAGTGACAAGATGGGCTGCTGCACTGGAAGGTTATAGGAAAGAACAAGAACGCCTTGGGATACCCTATGGTAATAAAATATATAATTATTTGTGAGCTAGAATAAAAATTAAGATTAATGTAGAAAACCCTAGGGTAAGTTATAATCTGTTTTAAATGTATAATCTTTTGAAAGAATGTTGATTTCTCTTTTTTTTTTTTTAACTATAACACATTTAAACACATAATGATGAATAAATACTGTGCTGAGTACTGGAAATACAAAAAAATATAAAAAATTTTTGTCCTTACTGTGTTCACAGTGTAGAAGAGAAAGAAGATAAATGAAAAGACATAATTGTCACAAAAGATAACATTTCAGCTGTCAATAACTTGTGTAAACTAAACATGCTGTTAGATTCTTAAAAAGAATCAAGCTGAGTTTGGTGGCACACACCTATAATACTAGCACTTGGGAGGATGAGGCAGGAAGATTGTGAGTTCATGGCCAGCCTGGACTTATATAGCACCACCCTGTCTCAATGAACAAACAAAACAAAACAGAATCTCAAAAGGATCATAGTGTCTGAGAGAAAATGTGTGAAGGGTTTATAATAAACAAGAAGCTACAGTACAGAGAAGGACATTTCAGATGGGAAACATTCATAGCTAAGGTTAGACCGAGAAGTATGTGTGAGAAATGAGAGGATAAAGAGTTATTCTGTAACATTGTAGAACTGTTTTTGATCAGCGAAAATGATAACTGAAAAATGAATGTGGCAGTGATACAGCCTATAAGTTCAGTATGTAGACACCGGGAAGGAAGAAAACAAGAGCATATTATTGTAGTTTACACATTTGTAATGTCCAGGCTAGCCTAGACTAGATGATTTTTTGAGAGTGGAAAGGAAGAAGTAGGTGAAAGCATTGATAGGACTAAGAAAATTGACAGCTTATGAGCTTAGAGAGGATATATTCAGTACTGATCTGACTTCCTAAGCTTGAGTGGATAAGGCAGTAATCTTGGTAAAAATTACTTGCATCTTCATTGCATGTGTGGTGAATGCTACCATATGCAGGCACTGTGTTAAATGCTGGGCTTACTATGGCATGCAAAAGAGAGCATGCCTTTGTAAATCTTGTTGGGGAAGTAGGGAAATGTGGTCAGGAAAGGAGTGACAAGGGAAAGTGTTGATAGCACTTGATTTTGATGTGAAAGCACATAATCAGCCAGAGGTAGCCACAAGAATATAGTTTTAGGTGCACTGCTTGTGGATTGGAGAGATGTTATATGGGATTCACTCAACTTTGAATTTGTACTTGAAGACAAAAGTACAGGTAGTCTACTTTTATGAAAGTACAAATAGAAAAAATAAGGAAAAGAACACAATATTTAATTAAACACTGATTCCAAGACTGTATATACCCTCAGAGTTGGGGAAGAAAGAAAAATTGCTGAAGAGATAGATGAAAAATAAGAACTATATAGTTTGTAGTGGCATGCAACTGAGAGACAGTTTTAGGTTTAGGTCAAGACTTGGAGACACTCTTGAGAAAGTAAAACAATACTGATAGCATCAGAGGTTCATTGTTAAATTTAGATAAAAGTTACTGCAGAATTAGCAGGGCAAAGCGGAATTATAAGAAATAGACATTTTAGAAATTGGAGAAAATTAACTACAAACTTTGGTGTATGGGGGGAAGGTGGGTAAAAGTGCTAGGAAAGATTTTGAGAGTTGTTGATGCCCTGAATGTACTTGTAGATAAAATGGTTTTGTTTATTGGGTTGTTAATTGAAAGTTAAAAAAACTCATTCCAGGGATGAGATGTAGCCATTCTCAGAGATATGAGAGTAGAAAAGATAGAGCAGTTGAAAGAACAGTTAGTCCTCTGGATCAGTGTGTTCTGATTACAGTACCCTTGAATTCAACCAACTGCATATTAAAAGGTTCTTTGGGGAAAAAATTGCATCTGTATTGAGCATGTACAGACTTTGTCTTGTTGTTATTCCCTGAACAACACAACTTTTTATATTGTATTATATATTTTAAATAATTTAGGTATGTTTTAAGTTATATCAAGTGATGTGCATAAGTTATATGCAAACTCTTTGTCATTTTATATAAGAGACTTAAGTATCTGAGGATTTTGGTATCCCTGGTGATCCTGGAAAAAGTCCTCTATGGATACCAAGAAGCAACTAGATAAAGTTACTTATTTTTACTTTTTTTTTTTTTTTAAACTGTCCGGGATTTTTGCTCTTGCTAGGCTGTTGCTGTACTACGTAAGCCACACCTCTAACCCTTTTTGCTTTAGACCCAAATAGGGTCTTTTGTTTTGCCCATGCTGGCCTCAGACTGCAATCCTCCTTTTTATGCCTCCCTTGTAGCTGGGGTGACAGGCATGAACCACCATGTCCAGCTTATCAGTTGAGATAGGATCTTGATAACTTTTTGCTTGTGCTGGCCTTGAACCATGACACTCTCAATCTCTGCCTATTGAAGATGTGGGATAATAGGCATGAGGTTCTGAGTCTATTTTTGACATGTGTATGGTTTAGTTGACCATTGTGTTAGTAAGTCAGGAATCATCTTTTGAGAGGAGAAATGCAGAGTTGTATTTTCCACAAGAACTCTTCAGTAGTAGAATCTTTTTGGAAAGTAATATATAGAAATGTATTTAGCAAGATTATGACTATGATTAAAGTTCCTACCAATCATGTCAAACACTTGAGATTTATCATTGATTAATTTTTATATGAAATTGTTACTTGCTAGTAAGATTTAGAAATGATTAATATTTTCTTGGAAAACTGTCATTTTTATGTTTCTGTTTCTATACCTAAGGGTAGTTCTTTGGCTAATTTTTTAATTCTGAGTAACACTGACATGAGATTAACTCTAATGATAACTACTTTAAATCTCTTTGAAATATTGATCCACATTTGAAAATCTCCTAAAGTGCACTTTGCACACATCTTACAACATAGAGCTACTTCATTGTGTATTTGTATGTGTATATAGGTACGCAGATAGTGTTTTCTTCCTGCTGATTTTTTTAGATTTCATGGTGAACAAATGGGGATGAAATTCAGATTAACAAATACATATTAGGTAGAAGTCTGACCAAAGAGATTAGCTATCAGAAATGTTAATACTGGCTAAAAGTAAAGTCAAAGTCAAAATGGTTGTCCTTGTTCTTTATTGAAAAAGTAAAAGACTACTGAAAAGACAGCTTTTCTGAGGGTCTTTTTTTAAAATTTTGTTATTCTGTTTGAATACTTTTTAAAAACAGAGTCATGAGAGTTTTTTTTTTTTTTTTTGTGCTTTTTTGTGGTAGTGGGGTTTGAACTCCAAGTGTCATACTTTATAGGCAGTTGCTCTAACATTTAAGCCACAGCCCCAGCTACCAAACTCTGTGGGTTTTTTTGGCCTTCAGATTTGTCAGATGTTTACATTTGAAAAATACTTACATAGTAAGTATTACAGATACAGTTGACTTATATCTAGGTAGATGTCCAGTTCCATAGTTCTCCCTTAATACCACAGCTTAGCTGTGTCATTTATTGTGTATCTTTTACATTTTATTAAAAGAAAGAACAAAAATGTCTTAGGAAAAATACTGGCTCTCTAACACAGCTTTTCTGTCTCACAGCTTTTCTGTCTTCAGGCCTGCTCCCTAAGTACAACTGTGCTTTGCTTTTTTTTGCTTTTAATTATGACTGACTTCATATTACAATAAATGAGGTTTATTTCTCTTCTGTATAAAACAAGATAAACATTTACCATTCTCCATCTTGGTATCTTTGTGTATGTATGGTTGTGGTGGAGGAGGAAGAGCCAATACAAGGGGTTTATAGAGGAATTCTCTCACTTCTTATTAGTATTCTCTGGATAGACATTTTAGGTCATAGTTTCTCCTACTAAATTCATTATCACTGTGCTTATTATCTTCAAAAACCTGGTTGAAATCGCCTATCCATCTTTACTCCCTATTCTGTTTTTGGGTAGTGTGGTAGAAATTTCTTCCCTTATTCTGCTCTTTTCTTTTGCCTTTTTTTTTTCCTTTTCTTTCTTTGTTACCTTTTTTTGTTTGTTTTCTCTCCACTGTACTTTTATCTGAGCCTTCTCTTTACATTTTCTTGGTATCCCTATGGTTCTTACTTTTGTTTCCACTCCCTTATTCCCTCTTGTACTAGCTGCTGTTGAATTGGACAAAACTGTTGTTTAGCCTTTGCCTTTGGCCTGGCCTGTTGTACTTTCAGTAGTTATGTCCGGCTGTGTTCAGGTTTTCCCTTGCTCAGAATAGGTCAGATGTTCTTCTGCTTCCTTTTAGTTTCTTTTGCACAAATGCTAGGACAAGATGGAAGTCTTGTAGCTTTTGGGGGGTGTGGGACTAGGGGAGATGTGTTCTCTCTATGATGCCTAACTGGCCTCAGAGTTTCAATCCTCTCCCTCAGCCTCCTGAACAACTGGGATTACAGGTGTGCACCACCCAGCATCTTTCAGCTTTTATTGTTTTGCCTATGTACGTTATGAAGTACATAGTAGTATCTTGTCATTTCATGTGTTTTTTGTTTTGCCACCTAGTTGCTTTTTCTGCTTTTTTGTGTATGTTGAGAAAAATTAAACTTTTCTGTCACCTCCCTAGAATACTTCCTTCACCTTAGTTGAAAAAATCAAGGAAAAAAAAAAAAACAAACCTCTGGCTGTTATCCCTGTATTTGTATGTTTGATTCATTTCTATCATAAATTGGCCCTTGATAATGTTATATTCTCAACTTTTAAAATTGAATAACATTAATTTGTTGGTTAAATAATCAATACTAAGTAAGAGAATCGACCATCATCTTCTTTGTGGGGGAGGGTGATACAGGGTCTGAATTCAGGGCCTTATACTTGCTAGGAGGCACTCTACCATTTGAGTCATGCCTCTTTCCCTTAGTTCATCTTAAAGCAAGAATACCAACAGCAAAATTAATTCAATTAGAATTTATTAACCTTCCACAAATAATATGTTGTAATAGGTGCCAGGAAAATAGCGAAGTGATATTCATACATATTGGCCATCATTTTCATTTGCAAATTCAATTAGATAGTAAAAGATAGGGCAAATAAAATTATTTGGGTATGCTTTTATAAATTAAATAAATGTATATGCAGGGCACTGTGGTGTACTCTGAAGGTAGAGTTTACAAGGCACAGTACTTCTGTTTAAGGCATGATGCTCTTGTAGGGGGACAGCGGACTAAACAGGTATTAAATATGTTGTGTTGTAAGTACCACCATATAAGTAAATAAGTACAAGAGCAATCAACCCAGAAGGAAAGAGTACATCGTTAATATTTTGGAGAATAAGGCTAGTTCCCTAGAATCCCCTTATACTTTTTTTCACTGCACCAAATCAGACAATGTTAGAAAATAATATTTTGAATTTAGATAATTTATTATCTCACAGATAATCACATATTTTATTCTTCTATTTGTCCCATTTGAGAACAATTTTGGATTTTGTTTTACTTAATAAAATTCTAGACCAACTGATGTAGACAAATGACTCCATCGAAATTTAGACTGAGAAATTGAAAAGGAATTGAGGAACCAATACAGAATAAGAAACTTTATGTCATATAATGAGTTCACTTCATTTGAGTAAAATAATCTATTTGGATATTGTGTGTTAATATATGTATATTGACAAGTTAACTGTAAATATAGTACCTAAGATGGAACTAGGCTAAAGGTCATATTTTTCTTTCTAGATCCTATACAGTGGTCCACAGACCAAGTCCTGCATTGGGTGGTTTGGGTAATGAAGGAGTTCAGCATGACTGATATAGACCTCACCACACTCAACATTTCTGGAAGAGAATTATGTAGTCTCAACCAAGAAGATTTTTTTCAGCGAGTCCCTCGGGGAGAAATTCTCTGGAGTCATCTGGAGCTTCTTCGAAAATGTATAAAATTAGAATTATCTATTTATGTTGTAATTTAAGCTTCATTTTATTTCTTTTTTGTTTTTGGGAGTTTTGTTGGGGGTTTTTTTTGCGGTACTAGGGCTTGAACTCAGGGCATACACCTTGAACCTCTCCACCAGCCCTTTTTTGTGAACGGTTTTTTCGAAATAGGGTCTCGACTGTTTGCCTGGGTTGGCTTTGAACCGCGATCCTCCTGATCTCTGCCTCCTGAATAGCTAGGATTACAGGTGTGAGCTACTGGCACCCGGCTTATTTCTTTATAAGTTTGTTTTCATCTTACTTGTTCATCTTTAGCAATAATAATAAGCAGATAATTAATAAGCAAACAATTAAGCGATGCTAATTAACTTTCCCAACTGCAATGTTGAGAGCTCTGTAAGTATTATTTAGTACCTATAATAATGTCACACATCTTTGTCTGTCTGTTTGTTTGGTGGCACTGGGGTTTGAACTCAGTGCCTCATGCTTGCCAGGCAAGCTTTCTGCCACTTGAGTCACACTGCCAGCCTAACTTCCCTTACTCTTTAGGAAGGAAAGAGATCCCCACAAATTGATAGGGCTTAGGGAATGGCTGAAGCAGTATTCTAACCTAGAATCCAAGTGTTTGTTGTTGTTGTTTGTTTATTTTGAAACTGGGTGTTCTTAATTTGTAACCCTCCTGCATCAGCCTTCTGAGTAGCTGGAATTATAGGTTGTGCCACTGTGCCCTGTGAGAATCCATGCTCTTCCCTTAGCCCTTTTCATCTTCTAGTTGTTGCCTTCTGTTTCAGTGAGTCTTCCATTTACTGCTCATCTAGAAATTTTTGTTTACAAATGGCTTCCTTCCTATTCTCTTACTGATGGGATTGGATCTTTTTGATTTTCTTTACTATTAATTGAATAGTCTTAAGAAGGGAGGAGTGTTAAGTATACAGTCCACCATCTTGAATTGGAATACACTGTTTATAAGTATTTCCATTTATAACTTAGGTTCCACAGACATTATAATTAAGTAATGTAGAAAAATTAGAAAAGCTTGACTACCGAAAAGCTCACATAAATGTAAATCATTTTGTTTGAATCTTAACCCATTATATATTTCAGTGACTCTTCATACATCTTACCAGTAACCCATTTTCTAATAGTTTTGTAAATCAGAGATGCTAGTTGTGGATAGCAATGTAATGTTTCATATTTTGTTCTACTATATATCCTGTGAGGGAAGAGCTCTGGTGAAGAGACATTTCACAGTAATTTAATACTTAGCATTTTCATCTAAGGTGCTTTCCCTGCTATTAAGTGAGAAATGAGCTCTGTAGAGAGGCTTGTCTTCTTTTATCCATAGTCTTATGTGTAGATTCTTTAGATACTTTTTTAAAGTATTAGATCAAAAGACTGACTACATTAATTGCATTTTAGGGTTTATTTTCATTTTCAGTTCTCACAGATAAGTACGTTGAATGTCTTAAAGTTTTGTCATTGGTTTCACATTTTTCTTCTCTGCAGAGCTTTTCAGATGAATAAGATAAATTTTTGTTGTTTCAGATTCTTACTGAATCATGTTTTTTGGAACATTTTCTTCTGGGAATTCTCAAGTGTACAAGAAGGATGATGCTTAAACAACAGCTTAGTTTTTCCCAAACTCATGGTATTATAGTCTCTCCCAGGTCAACTCCTTATTGTGGTTATTTCTTTCTGGTTCTCTCAGTATTCCTCAAATTGTATGCTTATTCATTCATTCATTTTTCCTAGTCAAAAGGCAAAAAGTGTCTTGTTTATCTTCTTGTTTCCATGCAGTAGAATGGGTCTTCTTAGAAAAGCTGTGCTCTGCAATTGTTGCTTTGTTTTCCAAAACAGTGACAACAGAGCCCCCATAGTTTCTTAGATAAGCATCTTACAGAATTCCTTGCTTGTCAAGTGATGGTTCTTTGCTGTGCCTTCATGAGTACATCCCATCTGGTTTAAGAATCTAAGGCTCAGTTCAGCATTTACAGAACAGGCAGGATGAAGACTCACATCTCAGAATAGGCTTCTTTGTGCAGACTAATATAATACTCTGGTCCCTCTTAAAGAGAATTCTGCAGCATGTCTTTGGGGCAGAATATTTACTGACCTGTCCTTTATTCATCTTCAGAGATCTGTCAAGGAGAAGCAATACTAAAGAAATAGAGCTCCTTTTGTATATCTACATGTTCCGTTACCCACCTGAATCACTGCCTGTGTGCAATTCCCCTTATATTGAAACTTCATCCAAGTTCTACTATACTTGGGGAGAGAGAATTAGGCAATATTCTATACTACCAGTTCTACAGCATACTACCTAACATGAAGAGCTCTCTTTCATCACTCAAGGCAAAGGTCTCAGTTTGTTGAGGGTCTTCTTTAGTAAGAAGAATTACTTACTTTTTACCTAATGTTTCTTCATAAATAACCCTATACTCCCTAGGACTTTGCCTCTAAGGCCTCTGCTTCTTTCATGTATGGCCAAGATTGTCTGTATTTTCTTGGACCAAGCATTCAAAAAGCCCTCTCTTTCAGTGTTCTGTTTCTCATTTTGTCCCAAGAAACAAACTCAAGTCTGAGAATTCAGGTTTAGAAACTGATTTTATAGGTTGATCGTTCTGGACTATGATGGTTACTTTCTCATTTGTCTCTCTTGTAGTTAGGTTGTTTCCATTCATTTAATCACAGTGGAACAATTTGGATTTCAGTAGCCTTTTCCTATAAGCACATTTCCATATAAGCATGGATTTTTCTTCAAGGGAGACAGCAGAACTAGGAACTCAGAACTAGAAGTCTGAATAAAACAGCAACATCTTCAGTATACTGGAAAGATAACTTTGTACTTTGCTTCTCTCACTTAGACATAAGGAAATTAATGTTCAGAGAAGTAGAATGATTTGCCAAAGTCATAGTAAGTGAAAGCTAAGATCTGAAGCCAGATCTGTCTGAAGCTAGTTCCATGTAATTGTGCTGGTCCTAAAAGAAAATTCCTATCTGATGGCTAGGAATCAGACCTCGTCTTAGTTCCCAGCCATTTCCAGCTTTCCTTCTGGAACTGTATTGTGGCATGGCACCCTTAGGTAGACTCTTCCTGGGGTCCCAAGTCCAAGGACTCACTCAGAACCTAGAATGATTTCTGTTGGCTTCAGTTGAAGAGATAAACATAGTTTATGATGACTATTAAATGAGGTGAAGTATTAAAAGACTGGGATGTGTAATTATTGTTTGACAAGCAGAGAACAGCATTTTCACTGGGAAAAGTAACAGATAAGTAATGAATAGTTCTGTAAAGGGTTATGTTAGGACCTTGTGTAGTGTAACTCTTATATTGAGAATCAGGTTTGTTGATATGTTAAATTGTCAAGTTTTACATTTAGGACAGCTGTGGTTTTATTGAAAGCAGCTGTTTTTAAGTAGGAGCATCATTATAAATTTATAGTAGCTTTCTTCAAAAGTAGATGTTACAACAGATGATCCCAAGGGAGAATTTTTTTGTTTGTTATTGTTGAGAATGTGTGCAAATAATTTCAGTTTGGTATTGTTTCCCTTAGATCTGGGAGATTGTCATATTTTTACATGGTTTTATGTAGAGTGATAAGACTTAGTTAACATATTTATATTTAGAAGACCATAGTTCTTTGAATTACTTTCTAAAAGTAAAAGAAAGAATTTTCCTTTGTCACTTCTCTCAAACATCTTTGCCTTTCTTCTAAAGTGACCATCAGGTGGGTGGGGGGGGGAGGGGTGTGTGTGTGTGTGGTTTTTTTTCTTTTATAGTTTTTAATCTAAGTTTCAATTGCTTCATATTTTGCTCTTTTTGTTTGGTTGATTGGTTTTGCTTTTAATTATAGAGCTTTCTTTTGAAAGATCATATTTATTAAGCTGAGTTTTACTGTATTGGAATTTTTATTTCTGATTTAAAATGAAAGTAAAAATATTTTTCTGTGTTCTTCAGATGTGTTGGCAAGCCAAGAACAACAAATGAATGAGATAGTTACAATTGATCAACGTGAGTGTTCATGCCCATAATATTTGCCCAGTTATCAATAAGAAATGTCTTCTGTATTTTATACTACAAGTTAAACTTTTCTTTAAAAGTTTAGGAAAGATTTTAGATGTACAAAGAAATAAAGTTTTATAACTAATACCAGTTTATACTGTAAGAAATAAACTTTATTATTTCAGGTTTACCTGCTGTACATCCTGTTTTCCTCTGAATAGGGAACTATCCCCAACTCAATGTATATGATTCTGTACCATTTGTGTAACCATAAATACTTTATAGCATTATTTCGCACATTTTAAGGTTTGGGATAAAATGGTGATGTATGTGCATAATATTTTATAACTTGTTTTTTTTGATTAACAGTTATAAGCTTAACCCATTTTGGCACTTGCAACTTCAGTTTCATTCATTTTCACTGCCTGAGCAGTGATTTTTTTTTTAATACTATGAACATTGAATGAATATTTGTAAGATAGTATCACAGGGTTTCTATCTTTTTACCTTTAGTAGTGCCAAAATTTTCTCAAAGAGGTTGTATGAGTTCACAGTCTCATTCATCATGGAATGTGAATTCTTATTTGTCCACATTTTCTCCTACATCTGTTAGACCATTTTTATGAACAAAATATTTTTAAAACAAAGGTTTTTACAATTATTTGTCTAATGTACATGCACCACTAAGTTAGTTAATCTTTTCAAAATAAGACACAACTCTTAACTCACCAAGCTAAGATTCACAAACCATAATAAAAGCATGATATTCTTGAAATGTGAAGGATTTTATTCAAAACCGAAGTGAATTAAGGATTTCTTATAATGAAGTCTTTTCTTGATGTAATTATAGGGGCATTAGTTAAATTGATTGCATTTAATGTCTTTAAAGAATTTTTTTCACTGCTTGTATTGGGGGAAAAAAAAAAGGTTTTCCCCTTGTCTTTTCTTGTAGCTGTGCAGATTATTCCAGCATCAGTGCAGTCTGCTACACCAACAACCATTAAAGTTATAAATAGTAGTGCAAAGGCTGCTAAAGTACAAAGAGCTCCAAGGATTTCAGGAGAAGATAGAAGCTCACCTGGGAACAGAACAGGTATTTTTGCATTAACTCATATTTATAAATTTTTAAAAATTAGGTATGTGTTGTCTTATCATATGAAAATGTGAGCATGGACTATTTCTCAGGCAGCATGCAGACAGTGTTTATAAACTCAGAAATTTGGTTTTGGTCTAGATCCAAACTAGAAAACCTGTGTCTTCCTTTGCCCTCTGTTAATTTATAACCCTATGGTCAATACTTGTTCCTCTTGTTAATTTAGGAAATAATGGTCAAATCCAGCTGTGGCAGTTTTTGCTAGAACTTCTCACTGACAAGGATGCTCGAGACTGTATTTCTTGGGTTGGTGATGAGGGCGAGTTTAAGCTAAATCAGCCTGAACTGGTTGCACAAAAATGGGGACAGCGCAAAAATAAGCCTACAATGAACTATGAGAAACTCAGTCGTGCGTTAAGGTAAACATTCATTACTTCTTTTTTCTAATATCCAGCTTTTCTAAAAAGTAGCTTCTTACTCTGTATGTAAATGTTGTTATATAATGATACTAAAATATTTGACTTAGTCATAAGATGTTTTCTTTCTATTTGAAAAAAGCCTAAAAGTTTCATACATGTTATATTGAAAAATGACCTTTTAAAAATGATTTTAATAATTTTAAGGTACGTAATGCCTTTCAAACGATCATTCTAAGATTTTTTTATCTGATTTAAAAGCATGTAATAATTTGTTCAAAATCAACATGCTTAATCTTTGAGGTTTTTATCATTTGCATATCAGATAAAGATGCTGTGATTTGCATGAGTAAATTGAGCATAAATTTTAACATGTGCGAATACTATTCTATTTTTAGAACTTGATGCAAAATATTGATTTATTTTTCTGCTTTTTTTTTTCCTCCTACATCTGCCTAAATCTGAATATCGAAAAATAGGAAATTGGAATAGAATAAAATTATTTGTAATTTTCCATAAATAGTATGAAATTTTTTGACATAACTTACTATCAGCAGTTATACTTAGTACAGTGACTGAAATTCACTATATCAGAGAGGGAGAATAAAAGGGATTTTGTAGAATTACATGTAACTTTTTGGGATGATAATAAAGTAGTTCTGTAATTTACTTCTGTTTCTAAGTAACATGATTTTACTGCTTCATACTGATCATTGTCTATGAATTTCACACTGAGAGATTATGTTTTAGCTGTCATCACTATATATACACACACTCTTTCCATTCTCTCATTCCAATATAATTATATGAGGATTTTGGTTATATTGATACTCATTGTTGCAGAATTATGGCCATCACATAGTTTACCATTATTTTTCTTTTTCTGGATGACTTTTTAGTAACTAAAATGCTTAGTATTTATTGTGCTTATTAATTCATTCAATCTTAAACACTTGGCCAACTATCCAAAGTCTTTTCCATATACTCAGAATTAAAACTTAACATTTTTAAAAGTTGACAAGTCCCCTCAAAATGATGGCTACATTCTTTGGGCTGGTGGAGTGGCTCAAGTGGTAAAGTGTCTGCCTAGCAAGTGTGAGGCCCTAGTTCAAACTCCAGTACCACCACCACCAAAAAAAAAAAAAAAAAAAAAAAAAAGACTACATTCTTATAATCAATAATTAAGGTGTCAGTCTCCAGCTTGTTTTAAGGCAGCAGCCTTCAAAATCTGCAAAGCTGTCTCATAGAACTTGATCATTGTAGATTTGTGCAGGAACTTTACATTCTCATGTAAGAATCTCATAAGCAAAGTAGGACTTGCTCTACAGGATTCGGAGACTGATTGCAAAGCTATAATAACAACATGCCATGCTGTTCACTTAGATAAATAGACAATTAAGTAGAATAGAAAGCTCAAGTATAACTAAGAATATATAAGTATTTGATTTAAGGAAATGGCAGTAGGAAGAAAACTTGGGAGGAAAAGGCCTACTTTCACTCAGCACTGCTAGGATAATTTTCCATGCCAGAGATGGGACTACTGACACTTGAATAATCTTCATACCATACTGAAAACAGTTCTGTATAATTTGAAGTTGTAACTGTAGAGAAGTAGAATAGGAAAACATGTAGGGATACCCCATGACTTCATGCAATGGGGGAAAACATTTCTTTGAGGACTAACCTTACAGGAAAAGATGAATACGTTTGGCTACATTTAAATTAAGAGCATCTAGTCATCAAAAGCCATCATTATTGAGAGAGTGAAAGAAAAGCCACACTTATGTGATGGAAGACTTGTATATAGACCATCTGAAGAACTTTAACAATCAATTGGAAAACTTTAAGTGGGCAAGAGACTTGAACAGACACTTAGGTTATCCAAATGATCACGTATGTGCACAGGTGCACATCATCATTGGGGAATGCAATTTAAATCCACAGTAAAATGGTACATCATGACCCAGAGTGACCAAAATTAAAAGTATCCCCAGTACCAAGTGTTGGTGAGGATATATGGAGCAGTGGGGACAGTTCTACACTTTCGGTAGGAATGTACTCAGCAGGGACTCTGCTAAGTAGATACCGAATAGAAAATCTGTGAATGTCCACACACATGCATACAGCAGCTTATTTATAGCATCCAGAAATCAGAAACCACCCATGCAGAGGAGTAAATAAATCAGTTGTGGTACAGTCATGCAGTGAAGTACTGTGCATTCGTGAAGATGAACAACTGCTACAAATAATGGTGTAAATGAACCTCGTGAACATAATATTCAGGAAGGAATCCAGACCCAAAGCACTATATTCTGTATGAACACATTTATTTAGTGATGCTTACAGGATAAGTAAATTAAGCAGTTAGGGATGCTTGCTTAAGAAAAGCAGTAGAATTACTATGATGAAGCAGGATTGTGTTTACCTTTCAAGTAAATGGAGGAGAGTGATTGGGAGGCCACATAGCAGGGATTCTAGGTTCTGGTGGTGATATGTTAGACCAGAGTGATAGTTAACAGGCGAATGTTCACTTTGTAATAAATCACTGAGCTGTTAAGTTTTTGTGTCCTTTCTGTTGGTGTGACATATTTCATAATTTAAAAGGTGTAAGAAAAATTCAAGTTTTAAAGAAAGGGAATCATACTAATAAAAGTATAAGTATTGTGTACTTTTCACTTTTTTATTTCCTTTATAATGTCATTTTTCCTTTTTTTCTGTATCCTATTTTTCTTCTAACCTACTTATTCTTTTGAAGCCCCAATTAGCTTTGTACAATTTCTCTGAAATTTGGGAAGCCTTTATGTAGTACAGTGATAAAGACATCACATTGGATTTTATGCATGACAGAAAGGAAGTAGACATTCCAACAATCCATAGAATTAGAATATGTGTTGAAAATTTTTATTATCTGAATTCTTATTAACATAGCTTATATCTTATAGAGTACTAACTATATGCCAGTCATGTGTGCTAAGCACTTTATAAAGATTTTGGCTTTAATCCTCAACAATTCTGTGAGGGTAAGTACTGGTTTTTAACCTCATTTTATAGATGAGGAATAAAAGCTTAGAGGAATGTCATTTTCCTGTGGTCACAGAGGTAATAAGTGTTTGACCTAAAAGCCCTTGTGGTTAGGTCCAACTGCCACTCCCAAGATTTGGGGGTTTGTTTGTTTTAATCATTATGTTTGTTTTTAAATTGGTGGTGTATTATAATTGCTGAAATTTCGATTTGAAAGTTTAATATATAAGGTTTTGGAGTACCCAACATTAAAGTTTAGTAAATGTTTTTCCTTAGATGGTAACATTATATATATTCATATAATTTCCTTATTAATTGCTGTTGTGGTGGGTGCAGTACTTTACTAGGTTTCTGCTTATGAAATAGTCTGAAATGTAAAAAGTCCAAATACTCAATTTTTTATATAGCTCTAATGTGGTTTTCTCTTTTTAAAGGTATTATTATGATGGAGACATGATTTGCAAAGTTCAAGGCAAGAGATTTGTATACAAATTTGTCTGTGACTTGAAGACTCTTATTGGATACAGTGCAGCAGAATTGAACCGTTTGGTTACAGAATGTGAACAGAAGAAACTTGCAAAGATGCAGCTCCATGGAATTGCGCAACCAGTCACAGCTGTAGCCCTGGCTACTGCTTCTCTACAAACAGAAAAGGATAATTGAGGCCCAGGACTTTCTGGGAGGCTAAGGTCTTTCTTAAATACTTAGAGCAAGCATTGCTCTTACCTTTATTACTGAATTTGAATCCTCTTTTATTTCTAGATTGTACAATCTGATGCATGATTTTTTTATAAATATTTCATACTCTTGTGAATTTGGATCTTTTTACTTTGAGCATATATTTTAGAAAACATGTATGTTAAAGGATCACCACGATGTCCGCAGCGTGAGAGCAGCTTCATTGTGGGGTAGTTTGTTAACAGTCAGGAAAAGCTAAACTGGTCAGTATTATTGTCTAGCCCTACCAAAAATAACCAGTAGCATCTGAAGATAAAAATAAATGAGATATCTACAGGAAACAGTCTGGCTTAACTATTTTTGAAAATATAACTGTTTCCCCTCTGCTACTTTAGATGTTGCTTTACATAGAACCAGAAAATGGAATTGCTCAGCTAAAGCATGTGTGCCTGTTTCATCTAATCAAGCAGAGCTAAAATGTTGATATAGAATAAAATTATAGTAGTATTAACAAATTACTAAACTAAGAGTATCAGTTTATTAAAGTAATTTATATATCTGCAAGTAAAGGGTAATAAGTTGACTGGCAAAAGAGCAGTGCTGAAGACAAAGATCCAGGTTTAAATCTGGCTTACCTCAAGCCATTGTTAATGGTTTTCTAGATTATTCATTATGCCAGGCCAGGAATTTAAATTATTTTGAGAGAGGCATTTAATTCTAATAAACCAACTATTGCAAAAATTCTGAAATGATCTCTGTTTTTCCTGTCAGAGATTTAAAAAACTAAAATGTATACCTCAGCCAGAAAATAAGTTAGGTTTAGTTTGGTATGACTTCCTTTTTTAAAAAAAAATTTAATATGTAGTGCCAGTTTATTATGCAACACTGCTTATATATTCCTGTATTTCTGATAAAATTAATACTTTAGTTCAGACAACAGTACTTTCTTTACCTTTCAAGATGTTAGTAAATTACTTGCAAATAGTTATAAAAGGGAAAGTTTACCTCCCTTATAGGCAGTCTTCTCTCAAAACTTCCCATTTTAAAATTGTTTTCTTTTGAATTTTATATTTGTGTGACTTTAAGTATCTATATACATGTCCAGTTGACCACTTTATACATACTCACATATAATATGAAGGCATAAAGATACTCAAAAGGGAGATTTATTAAATAATTTATTTTTAAAATCTTTAAAATTAAATAATTTTTATGTGAAATTCCTTCTTACAAACTAACACTAAACAAATGGCTAGAAAAGTCTGTCTTTTTTCTTGTTTTTAAGGTATTACACATGAATCATGATGAGAGCGAGGCAGATACCTTTTATAGCAGAAGGTTGATCCTCAGACATTACTTGATACATCTCCCTCTTTATTCATTTAAATTCATCTCCCACCCTCCTTCACCGCCCCCCCCCTTCCCTGCCGAACAGCTTTAGAAGAGCTCAGTTGATGATGGTGATTTGGAGGGAAGGGCCGAGGCAGTACTGCCAGTGCTCAGAGTGGTTTGGAACGAATCATAAGAGCAGGAATCTTAAGGTTGAGGAAGAGAAGAGGGATCTCTGATTTCCTTCTCCAGTAACCTTAAATTTTAAATACTGTGATACAGGACTTCAGCATGTATTGTACATTTATATGTACTAAGTCCTTTAAGATTCTGCAGTAAATACCTAAAAAGAGTAAAATTTCTATCTTTCATTTTTACTTTTTATAAACACGGACAATAAAACTAACAAATTATTAGCACAATTTGGGCACTGTGATTTTAAGAATGTTCAAATAGAATATTAAAATATGAAATAATATATAGAAGTCCTAATTTCAGATAAAAAATAAGTAGCAATAAAGAATGTTTTGTACCATACTCTTTAAGGCCTAGGGAATTGACAAGTCACTTCTTGTTTTAAAAAAAAGTAATGAAGTATACTCTTCTGGTATATCAGTTCAAGAATTTTTACTTTTAGATTTAAAATACTCTTAATACATTATGTTAAAGTTTTTAGCCAAGAGGACAGACTTTCTTTATGTCTCATTTATATGTTACATGTTTTTAAGGAAAGAAGTATCCACATTTCTTTTAGGTCCCTAAAATCAAAATCAAACTTTTTTTTTGTCCTGGTGCTTTTTTTTTTTTTTTACTTTTTTCTTTCTTTTGCATTTTTTGCTCTATTCTTCATTCTCTATTAATTTGAATAGAGATGGTTCTCATACATGATGAGATGCTATTTCCTTTTACTTCTTCACCTCTCTCACCATTATTTTATGTACTATAAAATAGGTATATGTGACTTTTTTTTCTCCAATTGATTCAAGAAACTTATTGTGTCTCAACTTACATATAAAATGTTTCTGTTGTTTTTGTTGAGGTTACAGTTAGCTAGTCTTTTCTTCTATTAAAAAATAATTTATGTTGAGAAAGAAAATACAATTCATTCTTTGCTCAGTTCCCCTCCCCCCAGGAAAATTGAGGATGTATTTAAAGGAAGACATAAAATTATTGATCATCTTTTGTATCTTACAAGTATAAAAAATTAAATGCTTACTTTTATTTTAAAACTTTTTCATTGTGGGGATTACATTGAACCAACTTAATGTGCATGTCTTGCTAGCCTGAAGTCTGAAAAATTTGTGTTTTACTTTGGAAGAATCAAACAAATTAGGCAGAATTGCTATGTGTGGTTGACCTTCACAGTAATCAACTGATCACATTTTGGTATCAGTCCATATCAATTAATTAGGAAAAAAATCTGGTTATTATCTCCCCCCACATGAATGGTGATACTCAACTATGATACTTCTTTTAAAATGTTGTGCCTCCAGATATTTTTGGTGATGTCTACTGTTTTATGCGTTCATTAGTTTATGCTACTTTTATAAAGAACTAGTGTATCTTTGAAATAGCACAACAATGTTTTAAAATTCATAATTGCAAAACAAACCTGTGACTAACTTAATGTCTTCAGACTTAAAGGTTATAAAAATATTGATACTTCAATATTTCACTTGTTGCCAGGAGAAAAATATTCTCAATCTTTTGTAAAAGGGAGGATGATTTTTGCATACATTTTTACTCTTTAAATAAAGACACTTATACTGTCATAATAACAATTATGTATTTCTTTGTGTTTTTTTGTAATTTTACATGAAACAGTTATTTTCTATTTTTACTCAGATAAAAAATATTTGTGCATAAAATGTAAAAATAGTAAATGAGAAAAATAAAAACTATTATACAGTATGATCCTGTGTTGTTGAAAGTTCTTTTGGTTTTTTTTCCCTAAATACAAATAGTGTCATTACTGCAATGTTTGGATGAATGAAAATCTGGCAGTCAACTTCTCATGTAGTATATGCATGGTTCCCAGCAACCCCTCCCTAGCAAAAATTGGGAAGAACAGATTCCACTGAGCTAAAATTAGTTCACCAGCATAGAATCTCTAACAAAAAGTGAAATCCACAAAACCAAACTTTCAGAATAGTAGCTGTTGAACTAGTAAGATTGAATTCTTTTTTTTTTTTAATATTTTATTCATTTATTCACATGTGCATACATTGTTTGGGCCATTTCTCCCCCTGCTCCCCCCCAACCCCCCAGGCTTCCAGGCAGAACCTTTTCTGCCCTTATCTCTAATTTTGTTGAAGAGAAGACAAAAGCAATAATAAGAAAGACAAAGCATTTTTGCTAGGTGAGATAAGGATAGCTATACAGAGATTCCTAGCATTGCTTCCATGTACAAATGTGTTACATCCCAAGTTGATTCATTCCTACCTGATCTTTTCACTAGTTCCTGATCCCCTTCCCCTATTGACCTTTAAGGTTTCTGTATTATTTTCTCTGCGGTGGGGGACATCAAACACTTTCATGTTTTAGGTTTCCTACCTATCCTCAAACCTCCTGTATGTGCTCTCCCCTTAGTGTGTGACCCAAGTCCAACAACATTGCTGTATTTGCCCTAGCTCTAAAGTCTGCATATGAGGGAGAACATAAGATTCTTGGTCTTCTGAGCCTGGCTAACCTCGCTCAGAATGATGTTCTCCAGTTCCATCCATTTACTTGAGAATAGTAAGATTTCATTCTTCATAGCTGAGTAAAGCTCCAAAAGAAATGGTCTCCAAATCAAAGAGACCACCCACAGAGTGGGAGAAAATATTTGCCAGCTATACATCAGACAAAGGACTGAAAACCAGAATATGCAGGGAACTTAAAAAACTAAGCTCTTCCAAAATCAATGAACCAATAAAGAAATAGGCAACTAAAGTAAACAACTTTCTCAAGAGAAGAAATTCAAATGGCCAAGATTGAATTCTTGTGAAGAGGCAAGCTGATGATTGTTAAACTACAAACCCTTAGTCTAGCCTTTTGGTTTGTTTTTGTTTTTAAGACAGGGTATTATTGTGTAGCCTAGGCTAGCCTGAAGCTTGCTGTGTAGGCTGGGTCATCTCTAAAGATCTTCCTGCCGTGGCTTCTGATTGCCGGAATTATAGACATGTGCCACCAGATCTGCCTTTAAAAAAAAGTGGGGGTTTTTTTGTTGGTTTTTTTTTTTTAAAGATCCCTTATTTATGTTGGCTGAATATGAGGATACTTTAGGAAGGACCTAGAATATAGAGGAAGGGAAGGGATTCAGGAGAAAATGGCACTGTGCATTTAAGGTCAAGCAGTAATTAACACTGTTAAAAAAGAAACTAATGTTCTCGTGAAATAAATTGCTTTAAAATATGCAGTCTAATTTTCTAGGTTAGAGTGATGAAAATCATCTAGGACACTAGTAAGGTATATTTGTCCACAATTTCTATTTTTTTTTTGTACATGTGGCTTTAAATTATAATTTTAAAGGCAAGCACCTATTAAAAATGCTTTTTAGTAATAAACTTAGAACAATGTTTTTAAAACTTTGTAGTGAAGCACCATTTTTTTTATTTCCAATTTGTCAGAGATAATAGGAAAAAATGAATTAGTGGGAAGGGGGAAATGAGTTCCTGTTTAATGGGTATAGTTTCACTTTTACAGGATGAAAAACTTCTGGAGATTATTGCTGAACTGTGCATTGGAAAGGTTAAGGTGAAAAAAAATTTTTAATTGAAACGTTAGAAAAATTTTTAAAATCTCTTTGCCAAATCAATGAAGCGAAACGGGATCAATAGCTCCAGGAAACTATCCAATAAAATTCATCATGATAAAAACTGAGTTAGAGAATGTTCTTAGTTTGGGAAGATCCACAATTAAATTGTATGCCATAGTTTGTCTTCCCCTCCCCAACCAAAGTGGGAAAAGGCAGAGATCTACTCTCACCATTTTTATTCAAATTGTACTAATGATGCACGGATGACACACGCAGGAATTTCAGGAGCTCAGGGTTCTTGAGCCTGCTCTGAGAATGAAAGCACAGGCAGACTCCAACAGCAGAGGTCGGAAAGATTTTATTTGCAGAGAATTTAGTTGGAGAAAAGAGAAGAGAAAGACTGCATATTGGAGAATGCAGGGGGACCCGGAAACCGGTGATCCCATCAGTGAGGGTGGGGAGTGGGTTTTATAGCCTAGTTTGCATTGCCTGAGGGTGGAGATGCCTTTCAAATGCAAACAGGCATTTCTTAGGGAGGAGAAGTGTCTCCTTGACCACTTATTGCCCTTTTGGGACTTCCCGCAGTCTGTCCTTCAGTCCTTCACTAACACTCCCAGCCTGTGAAATAAGACAACAAAAAACACACATAGTGTAAGAAAAAAAGCTGCAGAGGACATGATCATACTTGTCAAAAATCCTAAAAAGTCAAATAAAAAAAGCTACCATAAGTCAATTTAGAAAAGTAAATTGCAAGATAATATAAAAACTAGCAACTAATCATTGAAAGTTAAAGTTACCAGTTATAACAGTATAAACATAAAGAGGTAACTATAAAGTTTATGCAAGACCTAGCCAGTGGAAGCCAGAGAACTTGCTAAAATGCAAGCAAATCTAAGTGGGGAAATCACAATTGTGGAATGAAAGACTCAATTTTTAAAATTTTACATTACAAAATAATAGTGGAAATGCTAATTATCCCTAAATAGTAGATCTATAATTCTGAGTCGTATGAATTATTTTACTAATTCTATTTTTTGACAGTCTTTTTGTATAAACAAAACAGTTTAAAAATGTAGATGTAAATGCAAAGACCTAGAACAGCCAAAACATTTTGAATAAAAGATGAACTTGCACTATGTAAAGCTGCAATAAGCTACAACAATCAGGGTGTCTCAGTGTTGAGGAAATGATAGACACACAGATAGATCAATAAAGAGAGTTGAATAAAAAAAAATACGGCCAGGCCTGAATCGCCTGTAATCCTAGCTACTCAGGAGGCAGCCATCAGGAGGACAAATAGTTCACGAGACCCTGTCTCGAAAAAACCCATCACCAGAAAGGGCTATTGGAGTGGCTTGAGGTATAGGCCCTGAGTTCAAAGCCCAGTATCACCAAAAAAAAAAAAAATAGAACCACACGTATCTGGCTGGCTAGTTGATTTTTGAGAAAGGTGCTAAGGTAATTAAATAGGGAAAAGATAACTGTTTTAACAAATGTTAGAACTAGATGTATTTATGGAGAAAAATGAACCTCAACCTTTACCTCACATGACATAAAAATGAACACAAAATGGATCATAGACAAATATAAAATCTAAAACTTGTAAAACAGAAATTTTTCATGAGCTTGGGTAGAGTGATTTCTTAGATAAGACAAAGCAAAGCCATCAGAAAACAGAAAGTAGGCATGGTGGCTCACATCTATAATTCCAGCTAATCAGGAGGCAGAGATCAGGAAGATCATAGTTCAAGGCCTGTCTGGATAAAAAGTTATGGAGACCACATCTCAACCAGTAGGCTGGGCTCGGTGGGATGTGCCTAAGATCCCTGTATGCAGAAGGCGTAAGACCACATCTCAACCAGTAAGTTCAGCTTGGTGACACATGCTTATGATCCAGCTATGTGGGAGGCATAAATAGGAGAATCGTGGCCAGCCTGGGCAAAAAGTGAGAATGTATCTGAAAAAATAACCTAAAGTAAAAAAAAAAAAAAATGCTAAGGCATGGCTCAAGTAATTGCAAGGCCCTGAGTTCAAGCCCCCGTACTGTCAAAGAAAAGAAAAAGTAAACTGGACTTCAAACAATTTTGTAATCTCTGTTCTTTGAAAGACAAGAATGAAAAGGTTTGAAGCAGTTTCAAAAAAAAGAAGTTACAGCAATTAAAATCCTAGACGTTTCTCTAAAGCACATTCACTAAAAGACTTGTATCCTAATGTCCCCGTGTCTACAGCAACTTTGTTCATAAGGGCCTCAAACTAAAAAACCCAAATGTCCAGGTAACTGAATAAAGAAATCATGGATACCCATACAGGAGAAATACTGTTCAGCCATAACACGGAACAAATGACACCTCTGGAAAAGGTGTATCTAATCTTTAAGGGCAGAAAGAGGATTGGTGGCTGGCTAAGATCAATGGATTTTGGATTGGGCACAAGGAATTTGGGGGAATGCTGAGTATCCTCTAATATGGTTTGTTGGTGGAAGGACAAGTTTGCCAAAGCTTATCTAAATGTACACTTAAAATGGACACATAAAATTAAAAATTGAATTATGACAAAAATTAAAAAGATAAAATGCATAGTCACTTTTTGAGAATTGGTAAGTTTTGCAGACCTAAGATTACTTTGTCAAATTACTATAATTATTTCAATGTCTGTACTTATCTCCCTATGGACAAATAACAAAGTCCACAGGCCGACCACACTGCTTTAAAATATTTTATCATTAAATAATGAGCATTGATGTTAACCATATGATTATGGCAATGTCTACAGTATTTGAAACTTTTACTCTGAGAAAAGCACTTTCTCATATCTGCTAACAAGTTTGTTAATTTCAGAATATTCTATGATACAAATCACACCCAATTAACACCTATATTTATAGGTGACATCATACTTACTAGACATGAATGGAATAGAACACTTTAAAGTTATTAATAGCAACTCTAACTTGCTTGCTTATAAGTCTATGTAAAATATTTGCTGTAAAATCTTGATACTAATAAGAAATGTAAAACTTCCTATTTTTGCTGATTTTATTTCATGGAAGAGAGGTTATGATACACATTAGTACATTGATATCATTATGTTCTTGAACCAGAATGTTCAATTGATGTGGGTGGTAATGGGAAAAGTTATGTATTAAGAATCCTATGATAGGTTTCTTTCTCCAACTCTCAGTTCACAAATACAGAAAGGTATTTTATTTTAAATAAAATTACTTAATTGCTGAAATCTACCCTTTTGACTTAAATGTTTGATTAACTGGTTAACAGAGTGCCTGTACAAGGCTTTAATCACAGAGGATACGTCAAACAGCGTTACAAGGAAAAAGAGATTATGGTCCTAGTTTTGACATTAACTAGATATAGGTTTGGACACATGTATATGGCCAAGCTAGAATAGAGACCAATGTTAGTGGTGTTCATCAGGATAAGCTATCTAATAGAAGATTGCTGTAACAGCTTTATCAGTGAAGAGGACATAGATCTAATAAGGCTAACAAATAAGAATTCAAACACTGAATGTCTTTTTCAGACATTCTGGCTTTTGTCTTATCCAAAGTGAGAATCTTCTGCTAAATTTTTCTTTAAGGCCCATCCATCTCTAGTAAGTCAAGGATGTTTTATAAAATATAATCAACATTTAGTAAAAAAAAAAAAAATCATCACCAATAGCTGCTAAAACCCATTAGTTGAAACAGTTTATAAAGGTTGGATTCCCCTTGCTGATACTTGACTAAATCTATCAATCTTAGCAACACAAAGAGATCACCAGATACCACAAGTTACCTGATAACATACACTGGGACTACTCTTGCCAAAAAATAAACTGAATCACCATTTTCACCTGGTTAGAGCAAAAGAACCCCAGTCAACTTACTGGTAAACACTATCACTGAGCTATATCTCCAGTTCTATAAAATTGATATTTTGTGTGTGTCAGTACCAGAGCTTGAACTCAGGGCTTTGTGCTGCTTGCTATAAGCATGTCTCCAGCCCAAAAATTGATTTCTGCATGACATAAAATCAAAAAATAGGTAACTTTGTGGAAACTATTTCATGTCAAGCATTAGCTTCTAGCTTGAAATTTGTATTTTCGAATTGGTGAGGCTGTTGCATTGAGGGATTCCAAATCTCACTATAAAACATATTTACTATTATCAGTAGTATTAGATAGACCACAGGTAGTTTTTTTTAAGTCAAGATTTTTGGTATCTAGAAATGGCAGGATTACCCTCCAGCTAAGATATTATTCAGAGACTCAAAGTTCATACTAACATTTCTTTTTTCATAAACTGCAAAAAAAAAAAAAAAAAAAAAGAAAACAAGCTGCCAAGCAGAATTCTTACAAGTTCTTGTCAAAATCTCAGGATGGAAGCCTAT
The DNA here is from genome assembly GCF_047511655.1 of Castor canadensis. Classification (NCBI taxonomy): domain Eukaryota; kingdom Metazoa; phylum Chordata; class Mammalia; order Rodentia; family Castoridae; genus Castor; species Castor canadensis. Next base: position 17,903,132 of record NC_133390.1, on the reverse strand, counting down.
CAGTGAAGCTTTTGAGAGTAGTAAGTTTTAAAAGAATTTAGCAAAGAGGAAGTCAGAAAGCTTTTGGAGGTAAAACTAATTGCCTGGGTAGATTTAGGATTAATATAGTTCACTATATGTATCTGATAAGCTTTCATGCTGCTGGAAAAATTTCTCCCTGACACTTTTTCAGAGTTCTAAAGTTTTTCTCACCTATTTTCTTGTGTAAAAAAATCAGCACATCTCATTTCTGCAGAGAACCAGTCAATGCCATGTATCTTTGCAAATGTAAATCAAAGTAAGATTGTGTTCTGCATTTCACTGTCTGAAGAGGCTTGGATAGCCTGTGACTATTCAGTTTTCGAGACATCAGCAGGATCTTTCACTCCAGTGTTCTTTTTTAAGGAGAAATAGTTAAATTTGTATCACTGTGTGGGACCTGTTGCAAGTAATGTAGATACACTGTAGAAACTGGATATATTCTTTCTGAGGGTAGGTCTCAGTTTACTGGGTAATATCCTATAAATATGAAGGAGTTAATGTTGAGAAGTGATGTTTCCTGAAATAAATCTCTCTATATTTTCTCCGTTTCCCAAGAAATGGCTAGAAGACCAATTTAGTGTGTCTTTTGAGGAGGAACACAAGTAGGGATTGGACTTCATTCTACTTCCTCTGATTGAAATGTTTCTTTCTTTATCTTTTCTTTTCCTTCCACTTCTCTACCTACAAAAAAATCTTACCATCCTTCACTGTCCTGAACTGACCACCCCATGAAACTTGTTTTTGAAACTACACTCACCACCTGATCTGGACCCGGTCCCTAGTTTGGGGTTTAGTACTAGGTTTCCCTTCTTCCTTCATCCTTACATTAGCTGACTATAACTTTACAATGTATGTGACTTGCAAATCTATCCAGCTTTGACTTGGCCCACAATCCAAGAGTAACTCCAACTGCTTACAAGGGTGGACATATTTGGCAAAAATAATACTGTTAAATTTTCAGCACATTTCTGTTCTCAGTTTTTCCTTCTCAGTAAAGAGCAACTCCATCAACACAGCTACTGAGACTTAAAATTTCTCTATTTTCCTCATTCTTACACTCAATCTACCAGTAAATATCCTGTCATTAATACCCATCACAAATCCATTCCCTGTTCTCCATCTCCACTAACACTAACCCCATGGCCCAAACCAAAAGTTCTCACTTGATATCTGGAGGAGTCCCTTTAAATATGGTGAATTTTGTTGAATGATTTTGGGGTGACGGGGAGGTGGCTTTGTTTTCTGACATAGAGTCTTGCTATGTTGCCCAGGTTGGCCTTGGACTCCTGAGCTCAAGTGATCTCCTACCTCAGCCTTCTGAGTAGCTGGGACTACAGGTGACAGACTTGATTAATTTTTTAACGTTACATCAATCTTGTTTTCCCAGAAGGAATCCTGCTTGGTTCTGATGTATTCTGGCACATTGTGGGAATTGGCTTACTAGCATTTTGTTGAGAATTTTCTATGTACATAAGGGATATTGGCCTATAACCTTCATTTCTTGTCAGATTTTAGATTTTGCTGATCCCATAAGCAAGTTGGGTGTTTCTTTCTTCTCTAATCTCTGATCATTTTTGTATGGTATTGGTGTTATTTTTACTTCAAATTTTTGATAGAATTCATCAGTGAAACCATTTAGCCCTGAAGTTTTCTTTTTGTCAAGGCTTTTGTGATGACAAGTTTAATTTCTTAAATATATATAGAAAATTAAGATTTTTTTCCTATTTCATCCATAGTCATTTTAGATAAATTAATTCCTTTTTCCAGGAAATTTGTTCACTTCATCCAAGTTTTCAAATTTGTTGATGTAAAATTCCTATGATCCTTTAAATGTCTGTAGAACCTATAGTATATCTTGCTTTCATTCTTGATATTGAAATTTAGGTTTATCCTTTTTTATTGATTGGTCTTGCTAGAGATGTATCAATTTCATTAATCATTTTTAAAGAATCAATTCCTGTCTTAGTTAATTTTCTCCATTATTTGTCTTCTTTATTGACTTATGATTTTATCTTTATTTTTTTCCTTCTTGTTTGGGTTTGATATAATTACGTTTTTCTAGCTTCTTAAGGTGGAAACTTGTGCCATTGATTTTATACATTCTCTTCACTGTACACATGTAAAGCTGTACATTTTGCCTAAGTGTAGTTTCAGCTACATCCCATACATTTTAGAATGTCATATTTTTATTATGATTCTAAGTTCTTTTATCATTTACTCTTTTGTACCCTTGAATTGTTTCAAAACAGATTGCTTAGTTTCCCATATTCATCCCAGTGCTTTTTTTTAGCGAGACCAGGAAATTTGCCACTTTAAATTTTGTTTTTGAATTAGCACACATTAGAATATGAGGGAGTTTCATTGTGATAATTCTATACAGTTGTACAGTATACTTTGAACACTTTCACCCCCACCATTATATTTCCATTCCTTTCTCCTGCTTTTCATAATTATGAAAATCTAGAAATAATTGAAGTGTCTCATAAAAGGGTACTTATTGGTTGAGTTTATCATGGTTCTCACTATTCAGGGGAAAACAGACTAGGATATAGTATTAAAATGGTTTACTTTGAAGTGTACATACCTAAACTATGATTTATGTGTACAGATATGGGCATATATACGTAATATTTACACCACAGCTTTTAGGAAATATGAATGCTGTTCCTTTTTTTTTTTTTTTTTTTTTGAGAATGCCCATGTGCACTTCATTTCATGCAAGGGACATTAGAATTGAAGGAGAATGATGGAGAGGGTGGATTCAGCTAAGACAAATTATAAGTACTTTTGAAAATATCACAATGTACCCCCAGTACAACAATAATATGATTAAAAACAAAAAACAAAAAAAACCCTGCTGTTCCTTAACAGGCCTTTGTACTCTCATCAGAAACTTCCTGACTTTGGATATGTGAAAGAAAGTCTACAACTGAATTTAAAGAAGGGTTTTAGGATATTTAAGTTGCGAATACTAAGATTTTGATGTTTTGTTTGTTATTACTGGAAAGAACAGGAGAGCTGAGTAATATATCTGTGAAGCCTGAGTTTCAGAATCCTTTAGCAAGATGAATGCCAGATGTGGGATATAAAGATGTTGGCATTGCTGTGGTGTATGTGTTAGTTCACTGGAGCTGTTATAGTAAAATATCATAAACTGGAGGCTTACAAACAAGAGAAATTTATTTTTCACATTCTGGAAACTAGAAGTCCAAGATCAAGGCACTGGCAGATTCTATGTCCAGCAATGGCCTGCTTCCTGGTTCACAGATAGTGCTGTCTCACTGTCTTTGCATGGTAGACAGGGCAAGGCAGCTCTTTTATAAGGACAATAATTCTATTTGTGAAGGCAGAGCTATCTAAGCCCCGCCTGCACCCACACCATCTGGGTCTCACATACAGATGCATTGAGCAGGTGTTTCAGGAGGCAAGTAACAAAAAATCTACCCAGTTTTAAACACAGGGAACTCTTAAGCCTCAAGGAATGGAAAGTCTCCAGCAGACCTCTAAGTTGTTACTTGTGTGTATATATTTGAGCATATCTGTGTGTGACTTTTAAAAATTGGATGATAATTCCCTGAAATATACATTCTTGTTCTCTCCGCATGGTAGAAATGTGAATTGTTTAGAATTTGCATATTCCAAGTTTTCTATAATAAAAATATGTTGCCGTAATCACACTCCACTTATGGTAAGGATGCATTACCAGGGACTGGATTTACCGTCCCTCCTTAACTGCTAAATCAGAAAGAAAAAAAAATTTTTTCAAACATTGAACATCAGACACCACAAGCTGGATCCTGAGAGGTGGGGACTCTCAGGAGTAAATGAGGTAAGACTTACAATTGTTCCAGCTTACTGTCTGGAATGAGATGCCACGATGCAGTAACAGGAAAGGGTAGAGACCACTGGGAGGCCAAGATGATGAGAGTTTGCAGCGCAAAGAGAAGAAAGCAGCAGACAGACAGAGCTTGGGAGGTCTGCAGGGGGTTCCCCTGGGGTCTTCTGATCAGCAAACATGTGCCCATAAGAACACACTCTCCTCAAGGCTAGGAAAGAACACCTAACTGGAGTACAGGAAACAATCCTTGGAGAATACACTGGACCCGGAAAAGTTGTGTTTCTACCAGCAGAGAGGAAAACCTTGTAATTTGTGAAGCATTGAATAATTCCAATAAAGTTTAACCCCAAAATATTAATTACTTATTGCCTACTAATTTGTATGATTGTTTTAAAAAGAAATACTTAAAAATATGAAAGCCAATTTAGGAATCAATCTCATATTCTTATTATCAAATAATAATAATACTCCAAAGTATGTGCCAAAATATATAGACTAGTCAGTTCTCATAGTCATACACTTTTATAATTATTTTTTGTTATTTGTCATTTTTTTGAAATCCAGCCTGGATTATTTTTATGGTACTGAAATAGTGGTTATTTGAGTGGGTATCTAAGTAATGTAGAAAAAAGTATTAATGTGGAGTTTCTGCAATGCTAATCGATTCCAGTTCCAACTTTTTCCAGTTGATGTCACTATGGCAAAGGCATCTCAAACACCTGGCATAAACCTTCAGGGGAGAAGGTGCAAAGCTGACCTTGTTGCTGCCTCAAGAGGAAACATATTTTGGGAATGAAACTATAGTTGTGTGAGGATCAGGGCAAAACATCAGAATTTTATTATGGAATCTCAGTGGCTGAGTAAACACATTTACCTTATCTTATATGAATCACTGAAATAAGGACACAATCAAAACGATAGTTATTTTGAAAGCTGTTGGAATTGCTTGTCTTTGTAATGATTTTACGAGTAAATCTTCCCAGTCTGCATTGCAGTCATGTATTGAGGTAGCAGTGTTCACAGCCCTTTGTCTGGAGTCTATGCTCTGAAGATGGTTGTAAGGGACCCGTTCAGGTAAAATTTCTGGCTAAGGCTGGTGGACCGCTTTTCAACCTGTAAGTTGTCAGGACATATCACAGAGGAAATCCAAAGCAAGGGCTATGTCCTTTATTAAAAGAAATAGTAATGGTTCAGAGTGTCTGAATATTAACAGAAGTTAGGATAAAAACCTCTGCCTGGATACTTATGGCTCTAAAGTAAACAATATGTCCTTGAGTTCCACAGCTGTTTAACGAGTCACACTTTCAGTGTTAGTTTAAATGGCAAGGTAAAGAAACTTATGTAACTAAACACTGTTCATAAACAAGAACTTTCTGAGTATTTTTCTGAAGAGGGAAAACAGATCTGTTTTCAGATCTTATTCAGCTGTGCACGGAGGCAAACAGATGTATTCATCAACACTCCCTGCAGACCATATTGTGATATTCACAAGTGGAAAGTGCTGGAGCTGAGATTACACAAACGTTTTCTGTTATGAAACCTGCTGCCATGATTTTCAAGTAGGATCTCTTTGGAGACCATTTCTTGATATTTGATTTTTCTAATTGACATCATAATTTACATTTTAACTTTGGTTTAAAAAATGGTTATTCCTTTTTTATTCCTGCCTAAAAATAGAGAACTTTACCTGTTTAAAATTCAGTTTTCCCTATCAAGATATCAGACACCTATTAAGAAGAAAAGGGTTGCGTAAAGTTGAAAGGAATTCTAGACAAGACTGTGAGATGCCATTAGTCCTAAAGCCAGCATAAAACACATCAGAACACAGGAATTTATGTTCTGTTTTAAACCTAAGAGCCCAAATATAATGATCAGCATGGAAACAACATTGATTTGGAATTCTGCCCAAGAAAATCAGGAGCATTCAGCCCTTTGCCTGCCTCAACAGGTTTGGAAGCTGAAATGAGGCAGAATAGATAGATGAAGAGATAAGGATATTTCATTGTTTAATAAATATTAAAAGGCCAGTCCCAGCACTGGACTGGATCAAGGAAGGAAAAACTGAAAAGCCTGAGCAACCAGCCCTCTCCCACTTCCTTTTAAAGAGTTAAGGTATAAGAACAGAAAGACTTAAAGGGTCTGTGTGCATCTGCTTTCCTCTTTGGAATGTTAAGAAGCTGCAAGGCTGCTAGAACGGATAAAGGGACAGAAAATGAAGGCATGTCTATCAAAAGGAAATCCTAAAACACCTCTGTTTTGGATAAGTCCACCAACCCCCGAACATCTACCCCAAGCCTGTAAGGGAGAGTGGGCTCTAGCTCTCTTGCTGGAGGCCCCCTCCGAAGGGTTTTTCTCTTGAATAAACCTGTGATGATGTTGAGCCGTCTTCTGTCTGTCTCCCCGCATCTCTTCAGTTTAATAGTCTAAATCACATCTCCGTGCTTTCAAATAATAAATAACACCCACCTTAGCCACCCAGACGCATTGTCTAATGATTAGGGGTTGCTGGATGACATGGCCATGTGTATTATCCCAACTCAGGATAAAGGCTACCGCTAAGAACCACCATTTTCTGATTCTTATCTTTTCTGTGGGAAACAGAAGATGTTTCTTTCCTTTCCCTCCACTTCTCCCTTTATCCTGTCATACTAATCCTTGCTAAAACTTTCACCTTGTGAGACTCCTTGTTGTGAGACACCTTGAAATTCGTTTTATGTTTGTGGATCTCAAATACTTGTAATTTTGCATAGAAACTGGGAATCTAAGGGAACCTCCTTATACCGTACCCAGTTACAGAAGGACTGTGCTGGTGATGGTCACAGTGGCCAGAGAAGTCTGAGGTGGGCTGTGTGGGGGAAGGTACTGGGTTTTGAGATGGACAGGAGGGGAAAATGCTCAGAGCTCGGACAGGTATAACTGTCCTTTGATATCCACAGGTGTGATGGTTAATACTAATTGTCAACTTGATTGGATTGAGGTGCACCCAGGAGATTAGTAAAGCACACTCTGTGTTTCTAGGTAGGATTAACTAAAGGAAATGGAGCATCTGCCCTGAATTTGGGAGGCACTCTTTCCATAGGCTTGGGGCCCTGTTGCAGAAAACAGCAAGGGAAACAAAGTCACTAGACAATTTTTGTAGGAAGCAGGGAGTTTATTATGCTAACAGACTCAAGGGAGGTAATTTCTCAAAGCCCTGAGCCCTGATCAGTGTCAGGAGATGGGTTATATACCCTCCAGGAGGGTTATGCAACCAGGGGTTTTTTGCAGTATGTGGGGTTTTTGCAGTATATGGGTCAGTTACAGGAAAACAAATTGGTTACAGAATTTGCCACCCCCCACCCCCTTATAGAATGTGGGTACAGTTGCAGGAAACCTTACAAGACCAGCTGGGGGTGTGCAATATTGCAGAGCTAGCAGAAAGCTCTTGAAGACTCAGAATGGAGAAACCAAGGTAAATTCCAGACATAGAGTAAATCCCAGAAAAATGGCCAAGATGGCTCCAACAGCCCCACTGAGTAAAAAGGGGAAAAGGAGAGAGCCTGCAAGCATAAGCATTTTCTCCCTCTCCTTGCTTCCTGGCCATGATGATGTGGGTTGCTCTTCTTTCCTGCCCTCCTACCAAAACCCTCGTGTATTAAAACCTCTGAAACTGAGAGCAAAATTAATCTTTCCTCCCTTAAGTAGTTTTTCTCAAGTATTTGGTCACAGTGATGATAAAACTAACACAAAAGGGAATTGGTTCTAGGATTTCCAGGGATACCAAACTTTGAGGTTACTTAAGTTTCCTATGAAAGGGTGCAGTACTTGCATATGACCTACACACATCCTCCCATAAACTTCACATCACCTCCAGATTACTTTTATTACCTAATGCTATGTAAACACTATGTAAATAGTTGTTATACTCTATTGTCTAGGGAATAATGACAAGAAAAAAGGTTTGTATATGGTCAACACAGATGTAATTCTTTTTTAAAATATTTTGTTTCTGCAGTTGGTTGAATCTGCTAATGTGGAACCCACTGATACGGAAGACTGAGTCAGTCACTGAGACATTGAAATGTGTTTTAAACCCAGGGAGGACCTGGATATCTATGACCTTGACTGAGATATGATTGTAAGTGGGCCTTGAATGGAATTCTTTGACCTGTGGGTGACTAGGAAGACACAGCCACTCCTAGAAAGTATCTGCAAGGTATCTTCATCCCATGAAGGAGGCACAAGGAAAAATATCCTGGGTTTTAGGACTATAATCATGACAAGAATGAAATAGAGAATAGAAAAAAGAAAGGAAGTGTTGCTTCTTGCTCACAGAATAAATTCTAGAAATGAAAATTGTCCGTGTGAAGCAAATTCTGTCAAAGTGAACCTTACTTTTCAAATTTGGCTTTAGCACTGAGAGCAAGACAGTCACCAGTTTTCTGCTGGGAATGTGCTGAAGCACTTTCTTCATCTAGAATTTCCCCATTGATCATTCTGGGGAGTTTTTACGTATCCCAAGGTTTCAAACACTCATTAAATCTCTACTTTGTGCTAAGAAATATGAAAGAAGCATATGTGATTCCTATTTACACATTTGGAAGACAAAACTGACCCACTGTACATTAAGATGAAATTCCCAAGACTTAAGGATTTCGTGGAAGGATAAAATTGCAAAAACAATACAAATAACAATATTTTTACTTTCTAAGGCTACCATAACAAGCTACCACAAACCAGATGCCTATCACATTTCCAGAGGCTGGAAGTCTGAGATCAAGGCGTGAACATTGTGGTTTCTTCAAAGGGCCATCTTCTCCTAGTCTTTACTTGTCTTCCTAAATCCTAATCTCTTCTTACAAGGACACCAGCTATATTGAGTTAGGGCCTGCTCTAATGACCACATTTTAATTTGTTTACCTCTTTAAAGACTCTCCAAATGTAGTCACAATGTGAAGTACAAGAGATTAGGACTTTAAAGTGTGAATTTTGGGAAACACAAGTCAGCCCATAGTACACAACAAATCCACAAGCCAAAAACCCTAAATGGACTGCAAGGAAAATGATTTTGAAGCTAATCGCTGTACTCAGGCATACTCTAGAGATAAGTACAGTTACAAATAACCACCCAAGGTCAGCTGATTATGTAACTAATGGCTGGATTTGCATGTGCAGTAGATGTAATAACTTGGCTGGATGCTACTTTTGTCTGTATAAAACTGCTGTATTGAGCAGTCTGGGGCTGCTGCTGACAGAGGCTGAATGGCTAGCTGATGGCTGCAGTGGATAATAAGCCGTATAAACTCCCTCCTAGCTCCTGTTTGTAGTCTGGTCTGCATGAGTCAAAGGACCCATCTGCTTACAGCAGGGTATTTGACTCACATGGATGACATATGGTTTCAAAAGTTTTATTTCACCAAATCAAGAATTAAAAGACAACCTAAAATATCATAATGTAATAAAAGAAAACCTTTTTGTTTTGTAGTACCGGAGTTTGAACTCAGGGATTTCTGCTTGCTTGGCAGGCACTCCATCACTTGAGACACTCTAGAAGCCCAAAAATTTATTTTTGTTGTTGTTTCTTTGTTTGAGACAGGGTTTCACTATGTAGCACAGGCTGCCTGGAACTTGAGATCCTCCTGCCTCAGTTTCCCAAGTGTTGGAATTGCAGGTGCTTACTACTACATCTGGCTCATGAAATAATTTACTAGCAGGGAAAAAAGAGGCAATCAGAATACAATCATGGAATAAAGGATTAACCTTTAAATTAAATATATTCACTATATAGACTATCTTATAAACCTCTTATTTTTAGGATCAGAATAATCTTGAAATATTTAGAAGTAACTGATGCTGATCAACCAAAATAAAGGACAAAGTAATTATAGTATGGTGCTCCAGCTAAAATTTGACTCCAATATTTTCAAAACTTTCATCACACTGGTGGACTGGTGGACACCTTGCAGGAGATAGAAACCTAAGCATTCTAAAGCCTGTGTTCTTGAAAAAAAGAGATATTGTTAGGCTGGCAGAGTGGCACGAGCAGTAGAGTGTTTGCCTACCAAGCATGATAACACCAAAAAAAAAAAAAAGTGATTATTTGGCTATGTATGGAAGAGGAACTCACATTCTATGTGACAATGAAAGAAAGAGAGAGTGAATTTAAAGAGGTAATGTGGCATTGTACAGAAATAGATTTCTCTGGATTTAAACTACGCAACTATGGTCTGTTACTGTTTATTATGGAGGGTGTGTGTGTGTGTGTTTTGTTTTCAAGAGCTGAGGCCTAGATGATGGTAGAGATATGAAGCCAGCTCTTCATCTCACATGAAAAGGAAAGTGATTGCCCAGGTGCAATTCAATCTGGATCTCCTGCTTGTGGAGTTGTTAAAACAGAACCATCCATATGTGAAGAAATGTCCTATATTGTCCTAATATGTTCTGATTTTTTTTTTAACCGAGTCCCTATGACAAGTCCAAAGCCCTGTAGTTGAGGTTTTCGTTGAACCAAGGGAATATTCTCATATTAATTATCCTGAGAAAGAGTCTGTTTGAGAGATTAGGACTGATAGTTCAGTCCTTAGATTGGCTTGGCAGGGCAGAGGTAGATGGAGCCTTTTTCCGCCATGTAGGCCTTCCACTGGCAGCAGGAGCACCAATGCCAGGAGACGAGCTCAAAAATATTCTGCGTGGAGGATAAGATTCTCTCCATTCTCAGCAGTTTGAACCAAGGCACCCAATAAAGATGGTCTTTACCTCAAGGACTCTGAGAGCAGCAGTAGCCATAGGCTCGAATATTGTACTGAAATTATTGTCTGTAAACCTGAACCTTTAGTAAACTCTGATTAAAGGCTATAACCTGTCTCAGCAGTGCTGTGAGTGATAAAAGACTGGGTTCCATGTGTAGCCCACTTGTGAGGGATTTTCAATCTTTAGACAATATAATACTATCATAATGTTACTCATAATTTTTTTTTTTTTTTTTGCAGAGCTGGGGATGAAACCTGGTCCTCATACATGGTAAGCAAGCGCTCTACTCCTGAGTGCTGAAAACTTTCGTATTTTGTTCAAAATATTGCATTAAAATATTCTTTATCTCAACTGGATAATTTGTTTTTTGGTTTTGTTGGAGGTGTGTGTGTGTGCTTCTATAAATTTTGTACCCTAGAAAAAAGCTCCAATTCTTTGAATTTAAAATTCCAGGGCTAGTTTTGCAATAAACTTTAAGTTTCCAACTTCAGAGAAAATGGACTTATAATAATATGGTTTTATATCACAGTAGAAATAAGTTCAACAAAACATACAAAAGTGTTTCATGTCTCTGAGTGCTCTCTCTCTTTCTCTCTCTCTCTCTCTATATATATATGCTTTCTCAGTCAATGATATTCACTGAATGTGGCAGAAAAAATGCAGGGGTAAAGAGGTAACTATAGCCTTTGGGGTAGACGTAACAGTGGCAGCATGGAATTCTTGCCATAAAATTACCTGGAAGGTTGAAAATATTTCTACCCATACTTGCAATAAAGCAGTCTTGTGGGAATAATTTGTCACATCTGTGGCATCTTCTTGAGCTTGCAAGGACCTGAGAATTAAAATTGACATCTGAGGGATATAGAAAGAGCTTGAAGGCTATCAGTCCTATCCCTACAACAAGAAAAAGCTAAATGAACTAAAAAATTCAATGACTTTTCTTGGAACTCTCAGATAATGAAGGTTAGAGGTAAACTACCAACTCAAATCTGAAGAAACAAGTGAATCCAGAAAGTTAGAGCAACTATCTGTGCAGCTCACACAGCAACTGGTAGAACCACTTACAGGTAGTAATGCTTAACTGGTCATTTTGATGAACTGCAGAAGGCTGCAATGTAGACTCACTTGAAAGTTCAAAACTCCTAGGGTCCAATCTAAGGGAACGCCTACACTTTGACATCTAGGGATATCTAGTAACCCTATCCAGGTTCTCATGGTGAAGAGCCAAGAAAAATTCAGATGGGCTCTGTTGGAGGCAGAGAAAGAATAACCACAGTGAACAATGTTGTGACACTAGCCCACACGGTCTCTTTATTTTTATTTATTTGTTTTTTTATTATTCAGTTATTCAGATGTGCATACATTGTTTGGATCATTTCTCCCCCATGACCCCCTCCCCCACCCTCTCCCCCCTCCCCCTTCCTTCCAGGCCAAACCTGTTCTGTGCTTTTCTCCAGTTCCATGAAGAGTAGAAATAAGCAATAATAAGAAAGACAGCATTTTTGCTAGTTGAGATAAGGACAGCTATACAGAGAAATTCCTAGCATTGCTTTCATGTACAAATGTGTTACACAACCCAGGTTGATTCATCTCTAACTGATCTTTACACTGGTTCCTGATCCCCTTCTTGTGTTGACCTTTGTCGCTTTAAGGTTTCTGTATTAACTCCTCTGGAGTGGGGACATCAAATGCTTTCATGTTTTGGATTTTCTATCTAACCCTGTACCTCCCATATATGTTCTCCCCTTGTCATGTAACCCAAGTCCTACAACATTACTGTATTTGCCCTAGATCTAAAGACCGCATATGAAGGAGCACATACGAATTTTGGTCTTCTGAGCCTGGCTAACCTCGCTCAGAATGATGTTCTCCAGTTCTATCCATTTACTTGCAAGTGATAAGATTTCATTTTTCTTCATGGCTGAGTAAAATTCCATTGTGTATAAATACCACATTTTCTTGATCCATTTGTCAGTAGTGGGGCATCTTGGTTGTTTCCATAACTTGGCTATTGTGAATAGTGTTGCAATAAACATGGGTGTGCAGGTGCCTCTGGAGTAACCTGTGTTGCATTCCTTTGGGTATATCCCCAAGAGTGGGATTGCTGGATCATATGGCAGATCTGTGTTTAGATTTTTAAGAAGCCTCCAAATTTTTTTCCAGAGTGGTTGCACCAGCTTGCATTCCCACCAGCAGTATCACCACCAACAACATGTGTTGACGAGGATGCGGGGAAAAAGGAACCCTCATACACACAGTCTCTTTAACAAAGGAGAGCTCTCTCTTGCTTGGTCAGCTGGGGAAGGTATTTCTCCACTTCAGTCCCCTCTAGCCTTCTCACTTAAGAAGAGGGGAAGATAAAAGACAATTGTCGAGGTTACAGTTCCAGGACACAAGCCCACTAAAACATGGATTTAATCATAAGATTATACAATTCTTCTCTTCCCCCTCTTAGCACCACACCAACAGCCTCCAACACAGCAACAGTGTTTTTGATCCTTAAAATTTCCTTTTGATTCTTTCTCAGAGTTCTGAGGAAAACTCAAAAGTTTACAGGGAGATAAAGATAAGAACATCAGAAGAATTTGAATCCTTTGGCACCTATGTTATAGCAACATTAAAGAGCCCAATTTTTAGTCAGATGAACATGAAAACTCTCCCCAAAGCCCTAATATATCTCAGCTTTTATTACCCAACACACCATTGCTTTCAATTTTAAAAAATTCTATTGGGTCATGATTTTTTGGATTTTTGAGCTCACTGTATATTCTAGTTATTAATTCCTTGTCAGATGTATAGCTGGCAAAGATTTTCTCCCATTCAGCAAGTTTTAGGTCTTATATATTAAGGTCCTTAACCCACTTTGAGTTGATACTACTACAGGGTGATAGACATGGATCAGTTTCAGTTTTCTGCATGCAGATTTGCAGTTTTCCCAGCAACATTTGTTGAAGAGTCTGTCTCTTCTCCATCATATGTTTTGGGCATCTTTGTCAAAATTCAGATGGGTGTAGCTGTGTGGATTCATATCTGGGTCTTCTATTCTGTTCTATTGGTCTTCATGTCTGTCTTTGTCCCAGTGCCATGCTATTTTTGTTGCTATAGCTCTGTAGTATAGTTTGAATTCAGATATTGTGGTACCTCCAGTGTTGGTCTTTTTTGCTCAGTATTGCCTTGGCTCTTCAAAGTCTTTTGTGCTTCCAAAGGAACTTTAAGGTCACCTTTTCAATCTGTGGTGAGTGTAATAAGAATTTTGATGGGATTCCATTGAACATGTAGATTACTTATGGTAGCATAGCCATTTTCACAATGTTGATTCTACCAATCCATGAGCATGGGGGGTATCTTTCTGTCTTAATGGGCAAATGAACTGAATGGAAGTTTTTCAAAGGAAGAAGTCCAAATGGCTAAAAAAATACATGAAGAAATGCCCAACATCCCTGACATAAAGGAAATGCAAATCAAAATCATATTAAGATTCCACCTCACTCCTTTTAGAATGTAGCTTGGAGGTAAATGGATACAATTGGAGGAAATCATGTTAAATGAAGTAAGCTGGGCTCAGAAAGACAAAGGCTGCATGTTTTCTCTCATAAGTGGGAGATAGACACAATACAAAACTAAGCAATATTATGAAAAACAGGTTATGCTAGGGGAGGTCACTAATGGGACAAGGAGAGTAAAAGAAGGAAGTTAAGAAGGTGAATATGGTTGATACACTTTCTATATGAGAATGAATATAGAATCTTTAAACCTACTGAAATCACGACAAGAAGGGGACTAAGGTAGAAAGGAGAAAAATAGGAGGCATGAACCAATACAAGTTATAATACAAATATACATGGAAAAGTCACAGGAAAATCTCTGTAGAGCTATCTTAAACAAACAAAAAAATACCTGTTTTTCAAAATCAGAGAACAAGGAGGTAAAGCAGGTCCTGTCTGGGGGATGGTACCAGTGGA